>NW_027507788.1:107743180-113200680 GCF_037356315.1 Lithobates pipiens
TACCCTTTGGCCTGTCCATGGCCTCCAGAGTGTTTACTAAGGTTTTAGCTCTGGTTCCAGGATTGCTGAGAACATTTGTGGAGTATGTTTCTCTGGAAACAATCGGCTTAGAAACTGACATCCAATTTCCAGCAGATGGTACAAGTTCTGGAGGACTTTGTATGGGTACTAATCCTCAAAAGTCCACTACTCCGGCTTTACAGTAACTAGCTTTGACGTGGCTGTTGAAGCCCAGGTCCTGAAGAATAGGGGAGTGTGACTCTATAATCTCTACCCTTTCTAAGGCTAGAAGTTGCGCTCTAGTAAAATGTGCCATCACGCATGGAAGGCTTGTTTTTGTTTTTTCCCCTGGTGCAATTGGGGTGAGGCTCAAGTTTCATCCATGATGGTATGCTTTCAGACGTATTTTGAGTTTTCTCCAATCTAGTGTGGCGATGTCTCTTACATTGATCATTATCAAGGGGTACACCGTGGACTTGCCTGTGCCTTTTCAGAGACCTATCTCATCTCAATATTTGGTTAAAACCTTTGTACATGGTGTCACATGAATGTTTCCACCTGCCTAGCTCCCCTTGTCTCCATGGGACCTTAATGGGATAATGTCTGTTTTGCAGTCTAATCCATTTGGCTTGCAGGGTCTTTGAGGTGGCTATGCTTTTCTGCAAAAAATTCTTCCTGGTTCTTCATCTGGTAAGGTTGTGCTGAAGCATTGGTTGTCCTTTTTAGTACGAACCAATCAGGTTAGACTCCTCATTTAGTCTGGTGCTCCTTTTTATTGATATTTTTCTGGTATCATTGTGGATACTCGCTGAAGGGTTAGCCTTGTTTGTTACAAGTAGCCTAACCTGAGCTAGGGAGCTATTTTCACTACCTTAGATGAACCAACAGATATTTATTCCCAAAACCTCTTGGATGTGTTTCTCATTGTCACATTCTACCAGGAGTGTCAGTGCTTCCTGGGCTATTCAAATTTAAGCTTCTGTTTACATTTGTTATACCGAATATTCTCTAAACACGTTAACTAGGTTGTAGCAGGTAGACATTTATTACTGGGGATGCCAGCTTTGAGCAAAAGGTCTTGCAGGTAGCTTTTGTAGTGGTGTTCCCCCAGTTCTGTTTTTGGCTTTAGGGTGTGTTGGCCTTGTTGCTGTGTTGCTCACCTCTTTTGTTCAGTTTTTTGGGTTCTCCCTAGTGGTCATGACCACCTCTGGGGCTTAAACAATACCTTTTGGATGCATGCGACATCTGTGACACACCTCCCCCGACTTGGGAAATTCGACAGTTGCTGTCACTTGTTGGGGAATGGTCATTTTTCCCTGTTCAAGAGGCTTTCAAAATATCAAAACTTGCACAGCTGAGCGTGGATGAGGTAACACTGTATTAGTTTTGTTACTAGTATACAATACTATTGTTTAAATCGCAAATTAAATTTTTTATATCATTTGCTATTGTTGTTTTTGCCAAGAGAAAGTTTGAAATAAAAACCTCATCAACACATCATGAAAAATTAGTGACTGCTTTGTTTAGATTTATTTTTTGTTTTGTTTTTGCCACAGATACATATCTTGGAGAATGGAGAAGTACACGTATATAGCAGAAATCAGGAAAGCAATACATCAAAATATCCTGACATAATCAGCAGAATCCCTAAGGTATTAATCGGTTGATTGCTTCTTACATAATGCAAATTACTAATATGAGTGGTATAAGGCCCCTTTCACACTGAGGCATTTTTCAGGTGCTACAGCGCTAAAAATAGCGCCTTAAAAAAGCAGCTCCTTTCGCTCCGCTTTCACATTGGAGCGGTGCATTAGCAGGATGGTAAAAAAGTCCTGCTAGCAGTATCCTTGGAGCGGTGAAGGAGCAGTGTATTCACTGCTCCTAAACCGCTCCTACCCATTGAAATCAATGGGGCAGCATGGCTGCAGCGGCGCTTTGCGGGTGGTTTTGACCCTTTTTTTGGCCGCTAGCAGAGGTTAAAACCACCCTGCTAGTGGCCGAAAAGTGCTGCTAAAACGACGGTAAAGCGGCGCTTTAAAATAGAGGCCCGGACTGCCTAAGGACAGGAACCACTCTGGGCTGATGTTAAAAGGACGATTTTACATTCCTACCACTTTTTTTTTTTTTTTGTCGAGAGATTCAGCAGCAATCGGGCCAGCGACAAAGCAACATGTGGCTACAGAGGGAGCAAATCTACATGGACAGACAGGCAGCCTCTTTAGTGATCTGTCTCTACTGGCAGAATTCCCTGTCTAATCTTAGTGTAAAAGAATGATGTACAATCCATTAGATTAGACTTTCCTGCAAAGGAAAATTTGTGGCAGTGAGCAGAATGGCTCATTTTTCTTCTAGACCTGTGAGGGTTTTTTCTTTCTTTTTTTTTTTTTGTTTGTGTCCGCCATACTGTCGCAGTCACAATAAAAATCGCTGATCGCCACCATTACTAGTAAAAAAAAAAAAATTTTTTTATAAAAATGGCATAAAACTATCCCCTATTTTGTAAACGCTATAAATTTTGCGCAAGCCAATCAATCGTCCTTTTTTTTTTTACCAAAAATATGCAGAAGAATACGTATCGGCCTAAATAAACTGAAAAAAATTAATGTTTTTTTAATATATTTTTTGGGGGATATTTATTATAGCAAAAAGTAAAAAATGCTTTTTTTCAAAATTGTCACACTTTTTTTGTTTATAGCGGAAAAAAAAAAAAAACGCAGGGAAAAAAAGACATCAATTTAGTTTGGGAGCCATGTCACAGACCGTGCAATTGTCGGTTAAAGCGACGCAGTGCCGAATCACAAAAAGTGGTCTGGTCTTAAGCCAGCAAAATGGTCTGTGGCTGAAAGTGGTTAAACCATGTTAGTTGCAGCCATTCCAGCCTTTCTTTGTGTACCAGGGCCCCCTTAAGACCTATTAATGCAAATGTTACACCGCCATGTCAAGTCTTCCTTGCATTGTCCTTAATTGTGCTATACTCACCACCCTGAAACTGGAATTAATCAAAGCACTGCTCTTGCCAAAATTAAAGGCGACGTTCACCTTTTCTAGAAAATAACCCATGTAGTCAAGGGACCCCAGTAGATATTAATATGTGCAGCTTTGTAAATGATCATTCATTTAATTGTCATACTAGTGGGACATTTGGTGCCTACCTAAAAACTCCTTGTTAGCAACAACCACGTCCTGCCTTGTACCTCCAAGCATTGCAAGAGTAAAAAACAATTGTTTTCTAATCGTAGTAACAAGGCAGGATGTAGGGGTTGCTAACTTGGAGTTTTTAGCCAGGTTTCTGAGGGGACCAAAATTGCCTACACGTAAAACAAAAAATAAGTGTGGGCAGCAAAAAAACAAACGTACATACTCACCTCTATGGCTGCTGCATTGCTGTGGTGCTGTCCCTTACTGGCTCTAAGCCTGAGAACTGAGCAAACATATGACTGTTAATCGCTCAGTTCTTGGTCTTCTCTGAGCATTGGCAGTCAATGAGCAGTATGGTGAATGTTGATGTAACTTGTGACAAGGGAAATAGACAATGTAAAATAGAAAATAGTAGTGTCGCTTTATTGGCTATACGTTTTGTGGTAGAGTTTTGTCAGTTACAAGATTGACTGAAAATAATTGTTACTTTTGCAAGTAAAGCAGGTATTACCCCTGTGCTGGCGTTCTGAATAATGGCCTTTTAAAAAAAAAAAAAAAATTAATAATCGTGTAAATCTATAGAATGCAGAAAAACACATGTAATGTGTATAAATGTTATGTTTGTCCTTTGTTGTAGGTTAAAAAAGACAACGTAAAGTCTTGCATCATTGATTCAGAAGCTGTTGCATGGGATCCACAGAAAAAGCAGATCCAACCTTTCCAAGTACTCACTACTAGGAAACGAAAGGTTTGTTTGTGTAAATCATATAAGTTGCTTAGGGTGAATATACATCTTCTTATCACTTATCCTCAAATGCCATGTATGTGCTATATACTTACAAAAAAAAAAAAAAAATTAATTTATACATCTTTTTAATTAAATTTTTTTTTAAAGATTTTTATTTGCCAAATGCACATGCATACATGTTGAAAAAAAAAAAAACAATTAAGAACAAGATAGTCTGGAATGTATCAAAACATACAGCATTTAAACAAAGGGCATTCACCTCTGTGTTTTCTTTCAATTGTACATTTAGCTCCTTTTTTTTCTTTGAACAGGTTTAAATATAATACATTAGACAAAATTTGTGCTGATCATATAGTACAAAAAACCATTGAGGGGAAACCATTTTTTCCCCCTAAGTATCCTTTCCTTTGGGTTCGCTCTTTTAGTAAGTATTATAATAAGTAGAGATCAATTTTGCTTGATCGGGGTAGCAAGACGTTTTTCCAATTTAGAGTTTTCAAGAGATATTGGCCCTCTTCCAAACTGAGCATGGGCAGCTTGTTTTAGTCTAGTGAACTGGTATTGCCATGTCTCTGGAATATCCAGGTCTCTCTTCAGCTGTACAACAGACTTTAGTTCACCATTATCATACAATTGATGTAGCTATGTAAGCCCAAAATTGGACCACCTAAATCCATATTCTATATTGAAAAATGTATTTAACCACCTTCAGACCGGACCATTTTGCTGGTAAATGACCAGAGGTCTTTTTACAATTTGGCACTGCGCTGCTTTAACTGGTAATTGCGCGGTCATGCAATGTTGTACCCAAACAAAATTTGCGTCCTTTTCTTCCCACAAATAGAGCTTTCTTTTGATGGTATTTGATTGCCTCTGCGATTTTTATTTTTTGCGATATAAACGTAAAAAGACCGCAAATTTTGAAAAAAAATGATATTTTCGACTTTTTGTTATTCGAAAAATCCAATAAACTCAATTTTAGTCATACATTTAGGCCAAAATGTATTCAGCCACATGTCTTTGGTAAAAAAAAGTCAATAATTGTATATTTATTGGTTTGCGCAAAAGTTGTCACATCTACAAACTAAGGTACGTTTTCTGGAATTTACGCAGCTTTTAGTTTACGACTGCCTATCTCATTTCTTGAGGTGCTAAAATGGCAGGGCAGTACAAAACCCCCCCAAATGACCCCATTTTGGAAAGTAGACACCCTAAGGAAATTGATAAGTGGCATGTTGAGCCCATTGAATATTTTATTTTTTTGCCTCAAGCGATTGAATAATGACAAAAAATAATTTTTTTTTTTTTTTTTACACAAAGTTGTCACTAAATGATATATTGCTCACACATGCTATGGGCATATGTGAAATGACACCCCAAAATAAATTCTGCTGCTTCTCCTGAGTACGGGGATACCACATATGTGGGACTTTTTGGAAGCCTAGCCACGTACGGGGCCCCGAAAACCAAGAACCGCCTTCAGGTTTTCTAAGGGCGTAAATATTTGATTTCACTTCTTAATACCTATTACAGTTTTGAAGGCCATAAAATGCCAAGATGGCACAAAACCCCCACAAATGACCCCATTTTAGAAAGTAGACACCCCAAGCTATTTGCTGAGAGGCATTTTGAGTCCATGGAATATTTTATATTTTGCCACAAGTTGCGGGAAAATTACAAACTTTAATTTTTTTTTATTTTTTTTTCACAAAGTTGTCACTAAATGATATATTGCTCACACATGCTATGGGCATATGTGAAATGACACCCCAAAATAAATTCTGCTGCTTCTCCTGAGTACGGGGATACCACATATGTGGGACTTTTTGGGAGCCTAGCCACGTACGGGGCCCCGAAAACCAAGAACCGCCTTCAGGTTTTCTAAGGGCGTAAATATTTGATTTCACTTCTTACTACCTATTACAGTTTTGAAGGCCATAAAATGCCAAGATGGCACAAAACCCCCACAAATGACCCCATTTTAGAAAGTAGACACCCCAAGCTATTTGCTGAGAGGCATTTTGAGTCCATGGAATATTTTATATTTTGCCACAAGTTGCGGGAAAATTACAAACTTTAATTTTTTTTTATTTTTTTTTCACAAAGTTGTCACTAAATGATATATTGCTCACACATGCTATGGGCATATGTGAAATGACACCCCAAAATAAATTCTACTGCTTCTCCTGAGTACGGGGATACCACATATGTGGGACTTTTTGGGAGCCTAGCCACGTACGGGGCCCCTGAAAACCAAGAACCGCCTTCAGGTTTTCTAAGGGCGTAAATATTTGACTTCACTCCTCACTACCTATTACAGTTTTGAAGGCCATAAAATGCCAAGATGGCACAAAACCCCCACAAATGACCCCATTTTAGAAAGTAGACACCCCAAGCTATTTGCTGAGAGGCATTTTGAGTCCATGGAATATTTTATATTTTGCCACAAGTTGCGGGAAAATTACAAACTTTTTTTTTTTTCCCACAAAGTTGTCACTAAATGATATATTGCTCACGCATGCCATGGGCATATGTGAAATGACACCCCAAAATAAATTCTGCTGCTTCTCCTGAGTACGGGGATACCACATATGTGGGACTTTTTGGGAGCCTAGCCGCGTACGGGGCCCCGAAAACCAAGCACCGCCTTCAGGCTTTCTAAGGGCGTTACGGTTTTGAAGGCCATAAAATGCCAAGATGGCACAAACCCCCCCAAATGACCCCATTTTGGAAAGTAGACACCCCTAAATTTAGGGGTACACTAGTGAGACTAGGTAATAAATGGCGGGTGCCCTGAAACTATAAAAAAAAATAACTAACCAACCAGCGTCACCTGTAACAGTTATATGGTGATCACTGGTGAAAGGGTTAACTAGGGGGCAATCAGGGGGCTTTATGCGGTAGTATATGGGGGTCCCTGGCGCTATAAAAAGCTGCGGCGAACCTAAATACCTACCTGCCTAACTAGCGTCACCTGTGACACTAATACAGCGATCAGAAAAACGATCGCTTATTAGGCTGGGTTCACACTGGAGCGATGCGGGAACGCCATGAATCCGCGGCGGGTTCCCGCATCGCATGCCTCCCGGCGGCAGTTCACACTGCCCTATGCGAACTGCTGGGAGTGTCAGTGAAATGTTAATGACACCCCCAGATCAGTTCGCATATCGCAGTGCGATCTGCAAACTCGGATCGCATGGTGTGAACACCCATGCGATCCGATTCTGCTGCGGGCCAAAAAAAGGGTCCCGTGCGAATTTGCGGCGGGTGCGACACGAATTCAGCCATACTATCTGTATGGCTGAACTCTAATCGCACAGAGATCGGATGTGATTTGCACTGCAGTGCGGTGCGAATCACATTCGTTCTCATAAACCCCTGCAATGTGAACCCAGCCTTAGTGACACTGGCGACGGGGGGTGATCACGGGGTTAAACCTTTATTGGGGGGGTTAGGGGGGCACATTAGAACTAAAGGGGGCTAACCCTAACTGCCCTAACAGTTATTACAGTCACAAATGACACCAATGCAAAAAAAAAAAAAAAAAAGCAATTGGTGTCACTGTGACTGGGGGTGCAGGGGTAATTGGGGGGTGATCGGGGGGGTAAAGGGGGGGTGTGAGTGTGCCTGGCATGTTCTACTGTGTAGTGTAGTGCTTGTGCAACTCACCGATGCTCTCTCCTCGGTGCCGGAACGAAAAATACCGACACGGAGGAGAGAATACATCACTTCCTCTCCTGTGTTTACATTACAGGAGAGGAAGTGATGTCACGGGACATTTTCATTCGTCGGGAGCGATCGCGAGGGGGTGGCCATGAATAAATGGCCGTCCCCTCGTCCGGGATCGCTCCCGAACGAATACCGACCGCCGCAGGCACCGGGCGGGGGCCCGATCAGGCCCCCGACCGGCGGGCAGGCAAGGACGTACATGTAAGCCCTTATGCCTGCCCGTGCCATTCTGTCGACGTACATCGTCGTGCGGCGGTCGGCAAGTGGTTAAAGTGGGGTACCCCCTAAAAAAAAAAAAAAGTCAGCAGCTACAAATATTGCAGCTGCTGACTTTTAATATCGGACACTTGCCTGCCCCAGGGTCCAGCGATGTGGGGGAACGAAGACCCCCCCCCCCCCCTCGTTCATTTGTACTGTGGGCACCCACTGCGCATGCGCGAGCAGCGCAGGGTGCCATTATACACCGCACAGTCATCTGGGACACAGGACAGGTCCCAGATGACTGTGCGGCGCGAGGGGAAGTGATGTCACCAGCCCGGGCAAGGAAGAAGGCAGACTACGAGGGACCCCCTAGTAGCAACAGGTATTTAGAGGTGAGTAAAAAAAAAATTTTTTCCAATTATTTTTATTTTCTTTTTTTTAAGAATTTTAAGCACTTTTTATTTTTTGGTGGCAACACCACTTTAAACGTGGGTTAAACCACAATGGGGCATTAGGTGATGGGTGAAGCGGAGTATGCATTACCGTATATACTCGAGTATAGGCCGACCCGAATATAAGCCGAGGCCCCCAATTTACCCCCAAAAAAACTGGCAAACTTATTGACTCGTGTATAAGCCGAGGGTGAGACATGCCTGTCCATCCCTGTGTGTGTGTCCGTCCATCCCTGTGTGTCCGTCCATCCCTGTGTGTCCGTCCATCCCTGTGTGTCCGTCCATCCCTGTGTGTCCGTCCATCCATCCCTGTGTGTGTGTGTCTCCATCCATCCATCCATCCATCCCTGTGTGTGTGTGTCTCCATCCATCCATCCATCCATCCATCCATCCCTGTGTGTGTGTGTCTCCATCCATCCATCCATCCATCCATCCATCCCTGTGTGTGTGTGTCTCCATCCATCCATCCATCCATCCCTGTGTGTGTCTCCATCCATGTGTGTGTGTGTGTGTGTGTGTGTGTGTGTCCAGCCTACCTTTGTCCCGAGCCTCCGTCCCGTGCCTTGCCTCCTTGCCTCCGTCCCGTGCCGTGCCTTGCCTTGCCTCCTTGCATCCGTCCCGTGTCGTGCCTTGCCTTGCCTTGCCCCCGTCCCGTCCCGTCCCGTGCCGTCCCGTGCCCTCTTCGTCGGCGGCCATTGTAAAGTTCAAAAGCTGCGCCGCCGCCTTCGCCTGTGATAGGCGGAACACTGAATTTCCCAGCAGCCTGTGTTCCGCCTATCACAGACGTCGTATCATCCTCGTCCGTAGTACGAGGATGATACGACGTCCGTGATAGGCGGAACACAGGCTGCTGGGAAATTCAGTGTTCCGCCTATCACAGGCGAAGGCGGAGCCGGAGGCGCGGCTTTTGAATAGAATGGCCGCTGTCTGTCTGCTCGACACGCTGATCGAGCGGGCAGACAGCGATGACTCGAGTATAAGCCGAGGGGGGCACTTTCAGCCTCAAAAAAGAGGCTGAAAATCTCGGCTTATACTCGAGTATATACGGTATGTTTTATACAGATCCCCAGTATCCACTTAGCAGATCTGAGCATCTCCCTACCTCCCTCAGTGGGTGTCTCTCCTCAGAAAAATAAATTTAGTAAGGTTTTGTAAGAAGTTACCACAGCCGCTTCAACTGCCACATAATGTTACCTAAAGTATTGGGATGCCTGCCTTTGCACGCACATGAATTTTAATGGCATCCCAGTCTTAGACTATAAATTAAAATTTTGAGTTGGCCCACCCTTTGCTGCAGTAACAGCTTCAACTCTTCTGGGAAGGCTGTCCACAAGGTTTAGGAGTGCGTCTATTGAAATGTTTGACCATTTTTCCAGAAGCGCATTTTGTAAGGTGAGGCACTGATGTAGACGAGAAGGCCTGGCTCGCAGTCTCCGCTCAAATTCATCCCAGAGGTGTTCTGTCGTGTTGAGGTCAGAACTCTGTTGAAGAGGGGATTATAGTGTGAGGTTTTTCAGGGATTGGGTTCCTTGGTTCCAGTGAAGAAGAAGAGAACTTAGTCTACTTTTCACAGACGCTTTACAGGCACTACAGCGCTAAAAATAGCGCCTGTATAGCACCTCTCCAGTGTGAAAGCCCAAGGGTGGTTGGTCGAAGGGCTTTCACACTGGAGGGGTGCACTTGCAGGGCGGTCAAAAAAGTCCTGCAAGCCACATCTTTGCAGCGCTATAGGAGCGGTATAGTCACCGCTCCTAAAATGCCCCTTCCCATTGAAGGCGATGGGGCAGCACCGCAAACCCACTGGCATAGCGCTTCTGCAGCGGCGCGTTGCTGGCAGTTTTAACCCCTTTTCGGCCGCTAGCGGGGGTTAAAACCCAAACAGCGTCACTAAAATGATGGTAAAGTGCCGCTTTACCAACGGCGCCCACCTCAGTGTGAAAGTAGCCTTAAAGTGTCAGCATATCAAAAAATGTTATGCTCCCAAATTGTGAGAACACTTTGGGGATGGCCCCTTCCTGTTCCAACATGACTGCGCACCAGTGCACAAGCAAGGTCAAGAAAGACATGGATGAACGAGTTTTGCATGGTGAAACATGATTGGTCCTGACCTCAACCTGATGGAACACCTTTGAGATGAATTGGAGTGGAGACTGCCAGCCAGGCCTTCTCGTCCACATCAGTGCCTGACCTCACAAATGCGTTACTTCATATTGAACCCTACGGTCTAAGACGCCATTAAAGTTCACGTGCGTGTAAAGACAGGTGTCCCAAATACTTTTGGTAATCTAGTTTAGTGTAATAAAGTTTAAAATGAGGATCACACTTCAGTAAACATAATAAATTACTTATGGATTGGAGTGCACCAGGGGTCTTTAAACTACGGCCCTCCAGTTTTTCAGAAACTACAATTCCCATTATAATTATTTAAGGTACTTTTATAGCGCCGTCAATTTACGCATCGCTTTACGTATACATTGTACATTCACATCTGTCCCCACCCTCAAGGAGCTTGCAATCTAAGGTCCCTAACTCTCATTCATCATGCCTTCATGTCTGTGACTGTCAGTTTAACAATGCCTCATGGGATGTGTAGTTCTGCAGCAGCTGGAGGGCCGTAGTTTGAAGATCCCTGGAGTACCCCAAGAAAGCAGTGCACAACTTCAAGCGCTTAATGGCAGACAATCACATGTACTTTAAAAATGCCTCAGACTCCCACCCTCCATACACCAGCTCAATAGTCGGGCTCTCTGGATAGCACAATAGCGTCACTATTCTCTGTCTCTTGACATGTTTCGCCACACCCACATGGCTGCTTCATATGCTTTGTCATATATAGAAAACTTATATCAAATGTTTAAACTGAGAAAATGTACAGTTTTAAGAAAAAAAAAAAATTTGAAATTGATTGCAGCAACATGTCAGAGCTGACACAGGGAAACAAAAAGCTGGCAAAGTACAACCCTGATTCCAAAAAAGTTGGGACAGGGCCATGGTTTAGTATCCCATCTTTTATTAACACTGTAAACGTCTGGGACCTGGAGAGACCAGTTGTGGGAGAGGAATGTTGTCTCGTTCTTATATGAGCTCCTGCTCTTAAACCTGGATATATCTTTCAGCATTGATGGTGCCATTCCATACACACTAATGCAGCCCCCCTCATACCATAAGAGATGCAGGCTTTTGAACGGAGTACTCATAACAAGCTGGAAGGTCCCTCTTTAGTTCAGAGGACATGGTGCCCTTAGTTTCCAAAAAAGAATGTCAAATTTAGATTGACCACAGAACAGTTTTTCACTTTGTATCAGACCATTTTAAATGATCTTTGGCCCACAGAAGGCAGCACCATTTCTGGATCTTATTCAGATATGGCTTTTTCTTTTCATTATAAAGCTTTACCTTTCTTTTTTTGGATGGCATGGCAATCTGTGTTCAGAGTCATTTTTGGAAGTATTGCTAAGCCATTGCAATGATGTCTGTCACAGAATAATTTTAAGTTTAATGGCGTATAAAACAGAGTGGAGAGTGGTGCTGTGGATACACTGCATAGTAAACATGTCACGTCCCGATATTTGAAATTACTAAAAAACGAAACAACTATTATTGATGGTGATGGACTTTTTAGTCATAGACACAAATTTTTTTTAAATAATTTTAACAATATTTATTTGTAAAAACAAAAAACATACATTAATTGCTTCAGAGCATAGTGATTACACTAATATGATCTAATTACATCACAATTGGACAAAAGACTCATACATTTCCATTTTGTTATGGTGCATATATAACATAGGAGAGGATAAAAAAAAAGGCAAAAGCAGGAAAAATTGAACAGTGTATCATGGATGACTCTGCTCAGGGATGCTCTACATGTTATGCGTTATATAAAATGCTTCATCAGGAGATTTTGGTGTTTTTCTAAAAATAAACAAACAACATTAAGATTTTATATATAATACAAAAAACACGATTCATAATATTTTGAAAACAAAAAAACTTGCTCCGAAGTCCCAAAAAAATAATATATATAAATATATAAGGAAGGGGTTTAGGGGGAGGGGGAAGAAGGGGGAAAGAAATTACTTATATTCCCTATAGATAAATGGAGATCGTCTATACAGCAATGGGGAATAGTAGTATAAGCTTTAAAAACGTACAGCTAGGGTACAGGAGACTCCATTAAAGAATAGGAATAATCTTCAATAAATCAGATAAATTTTAATGATATAAAATCATTATAATGGGCTATTCATCGATAAGTGATCCAATGATGATGTTACAAAGTGTATAATTTAATTCAATTAATATATTTATTAATATTCAATCTTATATTATTTGCAAAAAAAGTGTATTTTAAATGATTTTTGTGATATTTATTATGGCAATCTGTGTTCACAGAGAGTAATTTTTGGGAGTATTGCTAAGCCATTGCAATGATGACTGTCACAGAATGTCTGCATTTAATGCAGTGTGCCTGAGGGCCTGAAGATCGCGGGCATTCAATATTGCATTTTGGTATTGGCTCTTATGTGCAGATATTTTTCCAGCTTCTCGCAATCTCTTGATATTATGTTCTTTATAACTTTATTTATTTTTCCATCAATATAAAAATATTCAGAAGTACATTAATCCCCTTTACAGACATTTCTTGATACTTTCTTAATTTATACATACTTCCTCTGAACCTTAAATACCCTTCCATCTTCCCATCCTCGGGCCCACCCCCATCACTTCTAGAGTTTCTAACATGAGTCCCCAGTCTACCCTGTCAAAGGCTTTCTCAGCGTCCATTGACAGGAATAGACCTGGGGACCCATTGTTTTTTAATGCCTGGATAAGGAGCATTGCCCTTACCCCGTTGTCCCTTCCCTCTCTCTCCGGTATGAATCCGACTTGATCCGGATGTACCAGTTCTGTCATTTTTTTTCTTTTAGTCTAGCCGCCAGTACTTTGGCATATAACTTTATAACTGTGTTCAGTAAGGCTATCGGCCTGAAATTGGAGCAGAGCGTATGATCTTTGCCCTCCTTCGGAATCAACGTTATTGCAGCTCGCAGGGCTTCTCCCCCCCATTTCATATTTTGTTCCTAATCCGTTTATATATTTGCAAAATTGAGGAACTAAAATGTCCTTATATTTTTTTGTAATAGGAGATCATGAACCCGTCTGGGCCCGGGCTTTTTCCTGAAGCCATTTCTTTTAAAGCATTATGAATTTCCTCTTCTGTAATGGTTCTATCCATGTTCTGCCTATCCCAGTCTGGTAGTCGTGGTAATTTAGCTTTGTACAAGAATTCTTTAGTTTTCTCCTTTTTCCCTTTAACTTGTTCCCCTTTCTGTCCTACAGTGTACAGAGCTTCATAATATTGTTTAAATACTTCCGCCATTTCCCTAGAAGTATGGACCATTTTCCCATTCTTATCCTGAATTTTGTCGATGAAATTAATCTCTCTCTTACTTTTCACCTGTCTCACTAAACATTTTCCTATTTTATTTTCCTCATAATATCTCTCTAGCTCTCCCCTCTAGTACCCTTCTTGCTTCCTGGTCATAGATGTCTTTAAGCTCCTCCCTCTTGTTAATCAATTGATGAAAGAGGTCTTGTTGTCGACCCCTTTGTTTTTTATGCTCCTGCTCCAATCTATGGACCTCTATCATCAATTTCTCCCTTTCCTCTGTTCTTTCCTTTTTTTTTTTCTTGCCCCTATGGAGATGAGGATACCTCTAACATAGGCTTTATGACCCTCCCACAGGGAGGCGCCCGATGCCTCACCTGGGTCATTCGTCAAAAAATAAAATTCTATTTCTTTCTGTATTATTTCTGCGGTTTTATTATCCTGTAAAAGGTCCTCGTTTAACCGCCAGGTAAACGGATGTCTCTGTATTCCAGGTATCCTCATCTTCATTATCACCGGGGAGTGATCTGACAAGCATGCTATTTCTATCTTTGTTTCCATTATGGTCTCTAACAGTCTCTGTTCAACCATCATATAGTCCAACCTAGAGTACGTCCCGTGCACTGGGGAGAAAAAAGTGTAATCTTTTATGTTTTCATGTTGTATCCTCCAAACATCTATCAATTGGCTTTGTCTCAATCGAAGTTTAATTGTTTTCAGGCTCTTCCCACTCATCCCCTTTGCGCTAGACGTACTATCATGTACTGGATCCATACAAAATTTAAGGTCCCCTGCCAGTATTACATCTCCTGTTTTGAACTCCGCAAGTCTCCTCAGAATTTGTTTCATATATCTTACTGGGTTTTTATTTGATCTGTATACGTTTGCTAGGGTAAAGGTTCTATCCCCGAGTTTCCCTTTCAGGAACAAATATCTACCCTCCGGGTCGGTCAGCCTGTCGAACACCTTGAATTCTATGCATTTCTCAAACCCAATTGCCACTCCCTTGGCCCTCCTTATTGGCGAATCTCCATAGAACCAATTCGGGTAGTTATCGGAGTACAGTTTAACATTTGTGTCTTGCGTTAAGTGGGTCTCTTGGAGAAACAATACTTCTGCTTTATATTGCTGTAATTCCTTTAAGAGTTTATATCTCTTATCGGGGGAATTTAGACCCTTTACATTATATGTCACAAACTTTTATCTCTGTCATCCGAGACTACCCAAGAAAAGTTTATTCTGGACCTTTTAAAACTCCTTTGAACCCCCTCTTCTTTTTTTTTTTTCCCCCTCTTCCCCTCAACTGCCAGGAGTATCTTTTCCCCTTTTTCCCTCCAAGTTCTTCCCTCCCCTCCCACCCTCCGGCCCATTCCTGGCCTTTGCTTTGCATTATGAGATCTACTCCTTCTGCAAGCCCTATCTCCCGGGGTTTGACCCTAACTGCGACGCCCCCCTTCTGTACCCCCCCTCCCCTTCCCCCCAGGGAACAGGAGTAACCCTCTTAGGTAAAGAGTGAAAGAGCCCGATCCCCCCCTAGTCCTTCCATCAGTCCGTCCCCCCCCTCCGTCAATAGAGAAGAAGACAAAACATAAACTGAGCCTCATACACTCCCCCCATCCTCCTCATCCATTGTCATTACAATTCCTATGGATCTAGAGGGATCATGGGGGTTGAGATTCCTATTTTATTGCAAAAGTCCTCCAGTTCGTCTAAGAACTTAAGCCTAATAGTTCTTCCCTCTTTCTGAACCAAGAGGGCTGCTGGGAATCCCCAGCTATATCTTATATTTGCACGTCTCATTTGTTCCAATAGAGGTTTTAATCTTCTTCTCCGCGCCAAAGTTCCCGAAGACAGATCTATGAAAACCTGTGAAGTTACCCCTTCGTATTGAACTGGTGATAGTCCTCTAAGTTTACTCCAGATCTTGGCTTTATCTTCATAAAGATGGAATTTTATAATCGCATCTCTCTGTACCTCTTCCTTTAACCCCGGGGGTTTCCTCACTCTGTGCACACGCTCTATTTTTAACTCTGCACCTTCTTCTCTTCCCAATATGGGGTTAAATATCTTTCCCATTTTTACACCTAAGTCTTCTCCCTTTGTTCTGGTAAAGATCTAATCCTCAGGTTTTGGCGTCGATTTTGATTCTCCTGTTCCTCCATCTTATATAGGATCTCCCTGTGTGACTCCTGCATTTTCTTTGCTTGCGTTTTTAAATCCAATATTTCCTTGGCCTGTCTTCCTGTTTGCTCCTCTACTTCCTCTACTCGCCTCAGCAAGTGCCCCAAGTCCATCCTTACTGTTAAGATCTCGGCTTTAATAGTATTTTCCAATTTCAAGAACATGTCTTGCATTTCACCTTTTGTTGGTATTTGAGAGGCATCCCCTAACTCCCTTCTTCTGCTCTCCAAGTCTGAATCCATTTCCTCTCCGGAGGTGTCTTCCCCGTGCCCCATCTGGTTTTCCAGTGTCTTTCTTCCTCTCTCTCACCCCTTTTTGATTTCTCTCTAGGCCGGGGCTTTTTTGACTTGTTTCCTTCAGATATTTCTGAATTGTGCTTGTGTTTAAGCTCTCCCTCAAGGTTTTGTCATCATTCGCTTTGGGGTTTTTTCCCCTCATATTATCTTTTGTTTTTCTCTTCCCCAGGGTTCCCTTTTTATTTTGAGGGTAAAAGGGCGGAGTGAAATGGGCGGGGCTTACCCTTTCTAAATATCTTCCCAGGGAGATATATAAAAAAGACTTTGGGGATCAGTTCCTACAGTCCTCTCCACCAGCATATAATCATACATATAAATATTCAACTGTTTTCTCAGCGTATGTCACCTGCTGTTTTCCGCTTCTCGGTACTCAGTGCTCGGTACTCCACCCTTTATATCCTGGGCTGTTACACTTTTATATCAAATTATGCTCTGCTACAGTGCGGCCTGCTGTTGGTATGTTATTTACAAGCAAATAAATCACTCAATATTGCGCGATTCTCAGAACAGCATGTCGTTCAGTCCTCTTAATTTTATAACCATAAGCAATTCGGGTTTTTTTTTTCCATTCACAAGTAATCTTGCTTTCCCCCCCCTTTTTTTTTTTTTTTTTTTGAATCAGCGCCACAATTTTAAGTTGCAGTATTTTTTATACAGTGTATTAAACATATAAGCTGAGGTGCAGGCCCTTTTAAGCATAGCTTTTTTTGTGGAGTAGTGTCCCTTTAATTAGCTTCAATGCGTGTCAGGGCAATACACTGAGGAGGAGAGAGACAGCCAAAAAAAAAAAGGAATGGGAAGACCAGCGCTTATTATACTTTTTACACAACTTCTTCCTGGGTCCAAGCTCCAGGTTCCAGGCAGTGCACCGATCTCACTTCTAATCCTCAGAAATATTAAATCTCATATTTCAATAGTCCATTAGACCCTTAGCACATTTGTTCATGATGACAGAGAACCAAAAACAGATACGATCTGACCTTGTCTTCAGGCTCCTCACATCCGCCACCCACGGGGTGATCGCCGCCTGGGAGAGCAGAAGGGGGGGGGGGCGTGGGGGGTCCGGGGGAGACTCCTCCGTCTCCGGTAAGCCTCCTCGTTTCCGTCCGCCGTCAGATGGCGTTCTCCCGGTCACGCTGGCTCCGCTGTTTGTTCCTACTTCACATACTGCATACGGACGGGCAGGCGGGTGGACAGGCGGGGGAACACAGTCAGCGGGGAAGGACTAATTTCATTCCGGAGCGAAGCGCTCTCTCACTGCGCTCATCTCCAGCTGACACAGCGGGACCTCCTCCATCCACTCATGAGAGCGCCGCCGTCAGGCCCCTCTCCTCTCCCACGTACGCCGCATCACCATGGAGCTGCTTTGCTTGATATTATGTTCTATAGATTTACTATATTAAAAAGTCTTTGCAACTTTATGTTGAGGAACATTATTTGGAAATTGTTCAACAATTTTTAGATGTAGCTTTTCACATATTGGTCAACCTCTGCCCATCTTTGCTTTTAAGACATTGACGCTTAGGTGCCCTTTTAATGCCCAATCATGTTACTGACTGGGTGCCAATTAACCTGATTAGTTTCAAAATGTTCTTCCAGCTCTTCCTTGTTAGTACCACTTACTTTGTCAGCAGTTTGATGCCTTGTCCTAACTTTTTTGAGATGTGTTGCTGCCGTCAATTTCAATGTCCTTATTTTTTTTACTAAAATGGTACATTTTCTCAATTTAAACATTTGATATGTTTTCTATTATGGATAAAATGTGGGTTTATGAGATTTGCAAATCATTGCATTGTTTTTATGTGGATTTTACACCACGTCCCAACTTTTTTGGGGCTGTGCTTTTCCCTGTCTGAAAATAAAAAATAGAGGGTCAGTATTACAGCCAGGCAGCTAGCATTATCAAGTAAAGTTAAAAAAAAAAACGCAACTTCAGTACTTCTCCCAGCACAGGTTTTCTTTATATGCTAACGTGTATCGCCATGCATATAGTAGTGATTTCTAGCATGCAGAAATATCCCTACTATATACTGATGTGATGGTCTTGCCTTAAGTTGCTTCCCACTTACTAGGGCTACCCCTAGTCCACGCTTGTGTAACCCTGTCCACTCTGTGAGTGAGGTTTTATTGGTGTCCTTAGGTGATGGACATGTTATCCTCTGGAAAGGTGTTTTAGTTTTTTTTTTTTATTTTTTTTTTTTTTTTTTAAACCATTCCATTTTTTTCTCTAAAGCTTCTATTGGATCTGACTGCTTATTGTCCTGGACTATCTAGTAGTTTCCAGATCGGTAACATTTAGTGTGCACTTTGGGAGCTCTACCCAGACCCCACATAGTGGGACTGGTCTTTAATGTTTGCTTCAGCACTGGATCCTGTGTTGGAGGCTCACCTTGGTACAGATTGCACCTTGTGTAGTTAGTTGCAGGGTGCAATACAGGTCCAGAACTGTGATGTTTCAAGAGTACCCAGAAACACCACTAGTAGGCCCAGCGTGGTAAATAAAATAAGACAGGGTTTCCTTTTGGTATCAATGGTTCCTGACTTTTAATAAGTCTGCATTGTGTAGCACACTATATGGTTTTATAGGCAAAGAATTTGGGAGTTATTCACTTTATTGTAGTTACTCTTGCAATTTTGTCTCAAACGTTTCTCAGCAAAAAAAAAGCCATTTATAGCATTCTTTTTCTGCTCCTATCTAGAGTTCGTCTCAGGAAGATGAGGTAGACAAATCTGCCTCTTGGATGACACATTCCTGCCTTATGCACACAGCACTTTACTGCACTCCTGTTGCCATCTTTTTAGACACACAACCACAAGAACACAGCCTGTGTTATAGCTGTTTCTATTTCCAGACATGCAAAACTATATCCGTTCCACACTGCGTAACCAGGAGTACCCCACTTGGTATCTCCTCACCTAGCAATTGCACATCACAGGTGCGAGGGAGCTGGGTCAAAAGGTTTGACTAAAATGTGGTGTTGAGACGGCCTACAAGAACTTATAACATCCCTCAGGGTAGGGATTAGTTGTTCCCTTGTCCAAGAGCAAGGTCCTATTATGACACTGCTTCCCTCAGCAGACTCCAGCTGCCTCTCGGGCACAAACCATGCAGCAGCCTCTCTGACAAAAGCAGATTTCTCTGCCTGTTCTTTAAAAAGCTTTCGGTTCTTCTAGAACCTTTGTTTTCCACAGGCCAGAAATGTTACACCTCCTCTCTTCCTCTTGGCCCTGTTCAGGAATTAGATGCAGAACCTCCCTTTCTTGAGGATATTGTTGAAGGGCTTGATTTGGTAGGACAGACTGCAGAGGATTTTACTTCCCCCACTTTTTTTGAGGTATAGGCTTTGACTTGAAGACAAATGCATTCTACTGTAAAAACATTATTTGACTTGGTGCACGCTAGTCTTTGCCTAACCACTTGACTTTACAGCTAACACCAGCCTCTTGGATCAGCCAGACTCTTAGAGCCCAAAGAAATACTTTTCCCATAAATGCACAGATTGATTGTGCACTTTGAGGACTGGCTCAACCAAGAAATGGTATTTGCTGCTCCTGAGCTTTTTGCTGAGATTTATAAAAGACAAAAAGATTTATGAGAACAAATGGCCTATTCCTACATTGAATCTTGCGGATTCACTTCTCAATGAACACCTCAATTCTTATTGATAATGGTCCCGCTTTTAAGTATTCTGTTGATATTTTTAAGCTCTCTTAATGACCTTATTTGCTTTTGCAGGTCCACCCCTGCTGCCAGCAATTGGTGCTATGTTTATTTGTGAGACTTCTGCTAACTGGACAAGACAAGTGAGCAGAGACCAAGAACCTGTCTTTGACCCTGCTCTCTTAGAACAATTGCCCTATTGCTTTGTGTGACAATCTAGAGCAGTGGTGGCCAACTTTGGGTTGTGTGGGGGGGGTTGCAAGTGCAGACCCCTAGATCACAAAAGAGGCTCACGTAATATTCAGTCAATCATCAGAGACAGCAGATACACAAGGTAAAGTCAGACCGTGGGCAATAATGCAAGAGATGGTCAGACATTGTGGACATAATAGGAGAAATACTGTACAAGAGATGGTTAGAGACTGCGGACGACTATCAGAGACTGCGACCATGCTAGAAATCACTACTATATTAGGCCAATAGGGAAATGCAGATTACTGTCTGCAGGGGCCTTGAGGGCAGCACAAAATGCCAAAGAGCCACAAGACCGACCACACACACACACACACACACACACACACACACACACACACACACACACACACACACACACACACACACACCTTACAATCCGGCCCTGCAGTGGCCCACATAAATTGTCAGGAGGCATCAGAAGTCGAGCTACCCTAAAGGAAAAAAACTCCTGGGCATGAACTTGCATTTCAACTCTCCACTATCCATGCACCATTGGCAAGCAGACTTCTAGACTGCTAGTGCCTAAACTGTGGGAGAGGTCTCAGCATCCCAAAATCTTTGATAATCTGTCAAAGACCATATGTCGACATTTTTGCTTAACAAGCTTAAAACATTTTACCCAAAACCATGGATCTTGTAGTTTTCACAGTAGATGCTCTGGTGATTCCTTGGTTTCAAACTGATTTATGTCTTTAAGGGAAGGGTTCTTCTCTTCCTCAAAAAAACTCATTCCACTACAGTTGTTTAAAAGGTAAATGTTCGGGCTTTGCCTGCAAGGTGCTTTAAGCTTTTATGAGTGTTTTCTAGTTCTTTAACTCTTGTGTTTCTTGTGGGACTGTTGGCTATTCTGTTTTGCCATGTTGTTGCCCACCCCTCAGTATATTGGATAGATCCAAAGGTCCATGAATACAGGTCATGTATTGTATGATTTAAGGTGGACATAGATATATCAAAATGTGTTCAGTATAGCAGGGACTGGCTGAATTTCAATCAGTCTATGGCTACTCCTCCTAGAGAGCAGTTGATTGGACATATTTTCATTCAAAATCTTTTCGTGAGGAGGCACTGATGGGTGACACTGTTATGCAGCACTGATAATCATTGCACTGATTATCAGTGCAGATCTCCCCTGTGAGGAAAGCCGCTAATCAGCTCTCCTATCCTCACACTGTCAACCAATAACCGGCATAACCAATAACCGGGGATTTGACACAGCTGATTACATGGTAAAGAAATAGTCATAGGCTTTTTACGGTGATCGAAAGATGCGGTGTGTCCGATGGACACACCGGGCCCCTGGGAGGATTGGTCACGGAAGTAAATAACTAAAGAGCTGGCACTTCTGGAAGTTCAGGCTTCTATCTTTATTTCATATGACCATGTTTAAAAGAACACGCACACGCATTTCGGCACAAGCTTTGTTCACAGCACATGAAATGAAGATACCAGACTCAACTTCCAGAAGAATTTGCACTCTCCAGTTTTTGTAAATCGGCCCCTCTGTGTCCACGTATTTTGTAGTTTAGATACTTTTTCTCTACCATTGCTTGATATATGCAATAACATCTAAAATATCTGAGCTGCTGTTATAAAGGACCTTAAATCCACACTACAAAGATTACTTTCATAAACTAATAATAGATTTTCTTTTAGGATGTGGAAGCTTCAGAAATAAAAGTCCAAGTGTGCGTGTATGCTTTTGATATGTTGTATTTAAATGGAGAGGTAAGTGCTTTCTATTAAAATGATTTGTGGTGCCTTATGGGATGCAACAGACAGGGATTGTTCCCTTTTTCCCTTTCTCTACTATTTATTTTCCCTTCTCTTTCTTTTAGCGTCATCTGTGGTTTTCTCTGAATTACTCCCTCATGCTTACTTATTGTTCCGGGTAACAGACTTGTGGTGAATGTGTGAAAATAGCACTCGTTCACATTGAACGCGTCTGAAATTGTGCAACTTTATCTGAAATCGCACAATTTTAAAGCTGAATTTCAGTGTGACTTTGGGGTCCACCTTGACAGAAATCTGCAAAAATGTAGGAACTACGTTTGCAACCCCACATCAGTTGGAACGATGCCATTGCTGGCAATAGGCTGCGAATTGTCATGTCATGTCATGACAAATCGTTTCAATGTGAACGAGGGCTTAAGGCTGAATACCAGTTTAATGTTTGCCATCTGCTTCCAGTCTCTAGTTAGAGAACCATTTTCTAGAAGACGCCAGCTACTAAGAGAGTCTTTTCAGGAGGTGGAAGGAGAATTCACATTTGCTACATATATGGACACATCAAACACAGATGAAATTTCAGAGTTTCTTGATCAGTCAATTAAAGGTATGGCAGCAAGGCAAACATTTTATTATTTTGCCTCCAAAAACACCTGCAAATATTGATTGCTTTTAATATTTAATTTTTAGATTCTTGTGAAGGTCTGATGGTAAAAACTCTAGACCAGAATGCCACATATGAAATTGCAAAGCGTTCTCACAATTGGTTAAAGGTAAATTATTTCATTTTAAATCACCTTGGGGTCCGTTTATCAAAATTTAAGCTGTGTGCTAAATCAAAAATAACATGGGTCCCTATATTTTTTTTACTTTTTTGCTCAGTATGCCACCAGAGTAAAATTGGGGTTGAACATAAATAGCAAGTATACATTTTAGGAACTGCAACCATTTTTATACACTGCTCCCCATTTTCAGGGGCTAAAATATAATTGGACAAATGAATATATTCATAAATAAAATGTTCATGTTTATTATTTTGTTGAGAATCCTTTACTGGCAATGACTGCCAGAAGTCTGGAACCCATGGACATTACCAAAGACTGGGTTTCCTCCTTTCCCTCCAGATATGTAATTCCTAATGGGAAATCTCGTCTGAAGGGATGCATGCCCTGCATTTTTTTCTCAGTAGAGCTTTCCAGGTACACAGCTGATTGATAATTATGAAACCACTCCCATTAGACCCACTCAGAGGCACAGACAAACAGTGTGTTTTTTCAGAATAACCAAAGGTAGGAATCTGCAACAAAGTTTGTTAAAATCCTTGCAATGTACATAGATCACCCAGAGGATAAAGTTTTTTTTTTTTTTTTTTCTTAACAAAAGTGGAGTTACTTTAAGTGTTTTTAGATCTTTTTCTTAGATGTTACTATGGTATACTGAAGTATAATTGCAAGCATTTCATGAGTATCAAAGGCTTTTATTGACAGTTGCATTAAGTTTATGCAGAGAGTCAATATTTGCAGTGTTAACCCTTCTCTTTCAAGACCTCTGCAATTCACCCTGGCATGCTGTCAATCAACTTCTGGGTCACATCTTGACTGATGACAGCCCATTCTTGCATAATCAATGCTTGGTGTTTGTCAGAATTTGTGGGTTTTTTTTTTTTCCACCTGCATCTTGAAGGTTGACCACAATTTCTCAATAGAATTAAGGTCTGGGTGTTTCCTGGCCATGGAACCAAATGGCCAGGAGTCAGGTGTGTACTGACTCCTATTTAACATGAGTTTGAATTTGATTGCTTAATTCTGAACACCACTACATCCCCAGTTATAAGAGGGTATGCACACCTAAGCAACCAGATTATTTTATTTTTACAGCAAGGCAGATGTGAATTGCAGACCTTGAATACAAAAATTATTCGTAAATTTTGATTTACCTGTAAAATTTTAATTTTTTTTTTTAGAGTGCATCACAAGACACCGAGAAATTCATATTCATGATTACTTGGGTTATGCTGCCACCTTTAGGTGAATGACACTGGGTAAAATAAAGTCAAAAGTCTGTTGGGTATAAAACCTTCCAGTTCAGCTAAGCCTCGGTTTTGTAGCATGCAATAAGGAGCAAACGAGGGATGGAAACTTTGTCCTGTGATGTATGCTCCCAGGAAAAGGATTTAACAGCTGCACAAAAAATTCCTAACTTTGTTGTACATCACAGGACACATAAGAGTTAATATTCATTACTACTTAAGATGTCCTAAAGCACTGAACACGAGGGGAACAAAAACTGGGAAGACCCCACTACAAAGCTGCCTGCAAGACCTTTTGCCTAAAACTGGTTTCTGCAGAGGCATACACATCTACCTTGTAGAACTTAGTAAGCGTGTCAAGAGAAGAAAATTAATTTGGGTGGCAAAAATATGAATTCAATCTACTCGCTGGGGGAATCAAGGATGGAAAAGGAACTGGGGGTCCTAGTAGACAATTGGCTCAGCAATGGCATGCAATGCCAAGCTGCTGATAACAAAGCAAACAGAATATTGGCATGTATTAAAAAGGGGATTAACTCACAAGATAAAGAGATAATTCTCCCAATCTACAAGACTGGTCCGGCCTCCCCTGGAGTAACTAATCTAGAAGTAATGAATTTAAAGGCAGCCTGATCCTTTTGAGGGCCGTCAGATAAAGCAAATGGATTTTCTCTGCCCTCGCATTCCTTTCTGCTGGGTTAGGCTGCACAATGCAGCAGAGGTGCACCCAAGTGGCAGTTCTCTTATGAACTGTCCCAATTTTACATCTAGCAACAGCAGATCCGCTTTCTCCAAATGCTGTGGGACTACAGGTCACAGCAAGTATTTTACAGGGGCCTTAGGTTACCGTGTGGGCTGGCAGGGTGAGTCGGTAGCAAACACAGGCGGCTGACATTTTTGGAGTAACAACACACTGGTGTATTTTTCTGCAGTGCCCTCTCAACCAATATATTCCCCGGCGTCAGTTAGTTCCAGGTGGCTTTGGCTCCTTCCACTTTTCTGGTCTTTCTGCTAATTCTGTGGCAGCTTCCTCCAGTTCCTTTGACATTAGTGATTGCAGTTGAATATTCCTCCCCTGACAAACACCAACTTTCCAGAATACTTTCTGGATTGGACTCTTGGGCAGAAGCGAAAGCGTTCTTTGTCACTTCCACCATCTTCCTTAACAAAGGAGGAAACCCGTAGAAGAAGAAAATAATTTTTCTTAAAACGGGTATGCAGAATAATCTTCTTGCGAAAATGTGAAGTTATAGCTCAGACCCAAAAAGCCATAGGTTACAGGATTTGGGTCATGGCGTCCACCTCAACATCCTAAATCCTGTGCAGTTCAACCTCATTTAACCACTTCAGCCCCAGAAGATTTGGCTGCTCAATGACCAGACCATTTTTTATGATACGGCACTGCGTCACTTTAACTGAAAATTGCGCAGAGTTGTGCGGCGCTGTATAACAATACAAAATTTTATTTTTTCCTACAAATTGAGCTTTCTTTTGGTGGTATTTGATCACCTCTGCGGTTTTTATTTTTTGCGCTATAAACAAGAGGAGCAACAGTTTTGAAAAAAAAACTATCTTTTACTTTTTGCTATAATATCCCACTTTTTTTTTTTTAAAACAAATTTTTTCCTCAGTTTAGGCCAGTGTGTGTTCTTCTACATACAGTCAGGTCCATAAATATTGGGACATTGACACAATTCTAATCCTTTTGGCTCTGTTCACCACCACAATGGATTTGAAATGAAACGAACAAGATGTGCTTTAACTGCAACTTCAGCTTTAATTTGAGGGTATTTACATCGAAATCAGGTGAACAGTGTAGGAAATACAACACTTTTTAAGGGACCAAGGTAATGGGACAATTGGCTGCTCAGCTGTTCCATGGCCAGGTGTGTGTTATTCCCTCATTATCCCATTTACAAGGATCAGATGAAAGGTCCAGCGTTGATTTCAAGTGTGCCATTTGCATTTGGAATCTGTTGCTGTCAACTCTCAATATGAGATCCAAAGAGCTGTCACTATGAGTGAAGCAAGCCATCATTAGGCTGAAAAAAACAACAAACCCATCAGAGAGATAGTAAAAACAGTAGGTGTGGCCAAATCAACTGTTTGGAATATCCTTAAAAAGAAAGAACGCACAGGTGAGCTCAGCAACAACAAAAAACCCAGAAGACCATGGAAAACTGTGGTGGATGACTGAAGAATTCTTTCCCTGTTGAAGAAAACGCCCTTCACAACAGTTGGCCAGATCAAGAACACTCCAGGAGGTAGGTGTACAGTGGGGATGGAAAGTATTCAGACCCCCTTCAATTTTTCACTGTTATATTGCAGCCATTTTCTAAAATCATTTAAGTTCATTTTTTTCCTCATTAATGTACACGCAGCACCCTATATTGACAGAAAAACACAATTGTTGACATTTTTGCGGATTTATTAAAAAAGAAAAAACTGAAGTATCACATGGCCTAAGTATTCAGACCCTTTTCTCAGTATTTAGTAGAAGTACCCTTTTGATCTAAGACAGCCATGAGTCTTTTTTGGGAAAGATGCAACAAGTTTTCCACACCTGGATTTGGGGATCCTCTACCATTCCTGCTCGCAGGTCCTCTCCAGTTCTGTCACGCTGGATGGTAAACGTTGGTGGACAACCATTTTTAGGTCTCTCTAGAAATGCTCAATTGGGTTTAAGTCAGGGCTCTGACTGGGCCATCCAAGAACAGTCAGAGTTGTTGTGAAGCCACTCCTTCGTTATTTTAGCTGTGTGCTTAGGGTCATTGTCTTGTTGGAAGTTAAACCTTCGGCCCAGTCTGCGGTCCTCAGCACTCTGGGGAATGTTTTCGTCCAGAATATCCCTGTACTTGGCCGCATTCATCTTTCCTTCGATTGCAACCAGTCGTCCTGTCCCTGCAGCTGAAAAACACCCCCACAGCATGATGCTGCCACCACTATGCTTCAATTTTGGGACTGTATTGGACAGGTGATGAGCAGTACCTGTTTTTCTCCACACATACTGCTTAGAATTAAGGCCATAAAGTTCTATCTTGGTCTCATCAGACCAGAGAATCTTAATTCTCACCATCCTGGAGTCCTTCAGGTGTGTTTTTTTTTTTTTCAAACTCCATGTGGGCTTTCATATGTCTTGCACTGAGGAGAGGCTTCAGTCGGGCCACTCTGTCATAAAGCCCGGACTGGTGGAGGGCTGCAGTGATGGTTGACTTTCTACAACTTTCTCCCGACTGCATCTTTGGAGCTCAGCCGCAGGGTTCTTTGGGTTCTTCTTTACCTCACCAAGGCTCTTCTCCCCTAATAGCGCAGTTTGGCCAGACGGCCAGCTCTAGGAAAGGCTCTGGTCGTCCCAAACATCTTCCATTTAAGGATTATGGAGGCCTCTGTGCTCTTAGGAACCTTAAGTGCAGCATAAATATTTTGGTAACCGTGACCAGATCTGTGCCTTGCCACAATTCTGTCTGAGCTCTTCAGGCAGTTCCTTTTGACCTCATGATTCTCATTTGCTCTGACATGCACTGTGAGCTGTAAGTTCTTATATAGACAGGTGTTATATAGACTGGCTTTCTTATTCAATTCCAATCAGTATAATCAAACACAGCTGGACTCAAATGAAGATGTAGAACCATCTTGAGGATGATCAGAAGAAATGGACAGCACCCGAGTTAAATATGAGTGTCACAGCAAAGGG
The DNA here is from genome assembly GCF_037356315.1 of Lithobates pipiens. Taxonomy (NCBI): domain Eukaryota; kingdom Metazoa; phylum Chordata; class Amphibia; order Anura; family Ranidae; genus Lithobates; species Lithobates pipiens. The sequence continues at coordinate 107,770,685 of NW_027507788.1, forward strand.
TCTGAATACTTAGGACCATGTGATATTTCAGTTTTTCTTTTTTAATAAATCTGCAAAAATTTCAACAATTCTGTGTTTTTCTGTCAATATGGGGTGCTATGTGTACATTAATGAGGAAAATAATTAACTTAAATGATTTTAGAAAATGGCTGCAATATAGCAAAGAGTGAAAAATGTAAGGGGGGCTGAATAATTTCTGTCCCCACTGTATGTGTCAAAGTCAACAACCAAGAGAAGACTTCACCAGAGTGAATACAGAGGGTTCACCACAAGATGTAAACCATTGATGAGCCTCAAAAACAGGAAGGTCAGATTAGAGTTTGCCAAACAACATCTAAAAAAGCCTTCACAGTGCTGGAACAACATCCTATGGACAGATGAAACCAAGATCAACTTGTACCAGAGTGATGGGAAGAGTATGGAGAAGGAAAGGAACTGCACATGATCCAAGGCATACCACCCACCTCATCAGTAAAGCATGGTGGTAGTGTCATGGCGTGGGCATGTATGGCTGCCAATTGACCTGGTTCTCTTGTATTTATTGATGATGTGACTGCTGACAAAAGCAGGATGAATTCTGAAGTGTTTCGGCCAATATTTGCTCATATTCAGCAAAATGCTTCAGAACTCATTGCACGGCACTTCACAGTACAGATGGACAGTGACCCGAAGCATACTGAGAAAGCAGCCAAGCCATTTTTTAAGGGAAAGAAGTGGAATGTTATGCAATGGCCAGGGCAATCACCTGACCTGAATGCGATTGAGCATGCTGAATACAAAACTGAAGGGAAAATGCCCCAAAAACAAGCAGGAACTGAAGACAGTTGCAGTAAAGGCCTGGCAGAGCATCACCAGGGATGAAACCCAGCGTCTGGTGAGGTCTATGCATTCCAGACTTCAGGATGTAATTGACTGTAAAGGATTGCCAACCAAGTATTAAAAAGTGAAAGTTTGATGGATGAGTGTTAATCTGTACCATTACTTTGGTCCCTTAAAAAGTGGGAGACAAACTGTACAAACTGATGTAATTCCTACACCGTTCACCTGATTTGGATGTAAATACCCTCAAATTTAAAGTTGAAAGTCTGCATTTAAAGCACATCTTGTTTGTTTCATTTCAAATCCATTGTGGTGGTGTATAGAGCCAAAAAGATTAGAATTGTGTACATGTCCCAATATTTATGGACATGACTGTATTTTTGGTAACAAAAAAAAATGCAAGAAGCGTATATTGATTGGTTTGCGCAAAAGTTATAGCATCTACAAAATAGGGGATAGATTTATGGCATTTTTATTTTTACTTTTACTAGTAATGGCGGCGATGTGCGATGTTTTTTTATTTATTTTTATTTATTTTTTTTATATATCGGGACTGCGATATTGCGGCTGAGAAATTGGACACTTTTTTAACAAATTTTTGGGACCATTGACAATTATATAGCGATCAGTGCTGTAAACATGCACTGATTACTGTGTAAATGTCACTGTCAGGGAGGGGGTTGACACTAGGGGCGATCAAGGGGTTAACTGTGTTCCCTATGTGTGTTTCTAACTGTAGGGGAATGGGACTGATTTTTTTTTTGGGGGGCGTTTGTGATAGACCGGCACATAGTGGGGAAGTGGAAGGTAAATAATTAATGGTTCAATTTTTATTTTTTTATATCTGAAAACTGGCATGTATTTGTATTCATCCCCTTTTACTTGATTCCACTAGATTTTAGTTAGGGATATCAAATTGCCTTCAGCAGTCACCTAATTAGTAAAGAGTCCACCTGTGTGTAATTTCATCTCAGAATAAATACAGCTGTTCTATGAGGCCCTTAAAGGTTTGTTAAAGAACCTTGGTGAACAAACAGCATTATGAAGGGCAAGGAACACACCAGACAGGTCAGGTATAAATTTGTGGAGAAGTTAAAAGCACGGGTTACGTTTTAAAAAAAATATCCCAAGCTTTGAATGTCTCGCAGAGCACTGTTCAATCCATCCTCTGAAAATGTAAAGAGTATGGCACAACTGCAAACCTACCAAGACATGGCCATCCACCTAAACTGACAGGCAATGCAAGGAGAGCATTAATCAGAGAATCAGCATTGAGGCCCATTGGTAACTTTGGAAGAGCTGCAGGAATTCATCGCTCAGGTGGGAGAATTTGTCCACTGGACAGCTATTAGACCTGCATTCCATAAATCTGGCCTTTATGGAAGAGTGGCAAGAAGAAAGCCATTATTGAAAGAAAGCCATAAGAAGCCCCATTTGCAGTTTGTGAGAAGCCATGTGGGGGGGACACAGCAAACGTGGAAGAAGGTGCTCTGGTTAGATGAGACCACAATTGCGTTTTCTGGCCTAAGTGTCGAGTAAAACTTAACACTGCACATCACCCTGAACACAGAAACCTGTTGGAGTCTGCTAAAGACTTGAGACTGGGGCGGAGGTTCACCTTCCAGCAGGACAATGACCCTAAACAATCAACCAGAGCTACAATGCAATGCAGTTTAGGTCAAAGCATATTCATGTGTTAAGGCCCGTACACACGGTCGGACTTTTTGACAACAAACATGCAAATGAGCTGTTTTGGAGCAACATCCGACTGTGTGTACGCTCCATCGGACAAACTTTTTCTGTTTTCATCGGACTTTTGTTGGCTGTGCGAACGGACAAACTTTCTGGCAACAAAAGTCCGATGGAGCAAAGTCCGACCGTGTGTATGCAAAAGCATCGGACTTTTGTACAAGGTACAAACACGCATGCTCAGAACCAATGCAAAAGATCAGACTACAATACAGAAGTTCACCAAAGGTGGCGCTGGAGTCATTGAACGTCCTCTTTTGAAGCAGCGTCAGTACGTTGTGACGTCATTACGTTCGTGTTTGTTGTCAAAAAGTCCGACCGTGTGTATGCAATACAAACTTGTGGATCACGCCCTTTGTACAAAAGTCCACGGAAAAGTTTGTACAAAGTCCGACCGTGTGTATGGGGCTTTAGAATGGTCCAGTCAAAGTCCAGACCTAAATCCAATTGAGAATCCGTGGCAAGACTTGAAAATTGCTGTTCAGACACTCTCCATTCAATCTGACAGAGCTTGAGCTATTTTACAAAGCATAAGCAAACTTTTCCCTCTCTAAATGTGCAAATCATACCCAAAAAGACTTGAAGCTGTAATTGCATCAAAAGATGGTTCTACAAAGTGACTCGGTGGTGCTGATTACAAATGCATGCCATGCTTTTCACATATTTACTTGTAAAAAAATTGAAACCATTTATCATTTTCCTTCCAATTCACAATTATGTGCCACTTTGTCTTGGTCTATCACATAAAAATGCCAATAAAATACTTTTACGCTTTTGGTTGTAACATGACAAAATGTGGAAAATGTCAATGGGGTATGAATACTTTTTCAAGGCACTGTACCTCCTGTAAGTGAATCGAGTCTAACCCTGGTTATGTGTTAGGCAACTGGGCTCAACCAGCGTGGCAGAGTTGATGGTAGCGAAATAAAATTAAGTTGGGAGGAGTAAATACTACATTAAGCTCCTGAAACATTTTAAGATATGAGTACTAGTCAGCACATGATGTATGTAAGTTACCCCCGTAGATGCCCACAATGTTGAGTAGGGATAGTGAATCGGATAGCAGATTATTATACCAGAGTGGTGTATGAGTGTAAATGAATATTCATTGTACAAGCCTCTAGTTGCCACACTTTTGATGGTGATAAATCATTTTCTTTTTCATACATCATGGGACACAGAGTCAGGTTAATATTCATTACTTGCTGTTTATACTCTATTAGGTGAATGGATACTGGTAGACCAATGGTCTTCAGACAGGAAGTGAACCCCCTATATAACCCCACCCATACAGGAAGTACTTTCGTTTTTTACCAGCGTCTGCAAGGTGGATTGTTTGAGCTCTCTGAGCTCCAGGTCTCTAGTCCCACAAACGGTTCCAAAAATGAATCGAGGCGATTGACCGATTGGATCCATTTGACATAGGCTTTTATGCTTAAATAAATGGTAACCAAGCCTTGCAAAGAAGACTCGAGACCCTGCAAGGTTTTGCCTGTAACATGGCCTCCGGGCGCTACAGCACTAAGGCATTTCCTGTGGGTGATGTACAGGTCCAAGGGAGTGGACCCTAAACGTGAAAGGGTACCCTTTCCTTGAAGGTCCAAGTAACAGGAACCCGCTGTGAAAGGGTGAAGATTGGGCCCTTAGCTTCTAAGTGGCCCTGCACCTGGATGGTTAAGTGAAACCCGTTTTATTATTGTGGAGTGTCCCAGTGATTGTAACAATAAGTCAAGCTAGCTAAAGGCTGGACACGTGTGCGGTGACCATACGGGGGAAGTTCTGGGCTAGCTGTGGGTGTTTGCAAAGTGTACTTTTTTGCTTGTCTGGCTGTTATACCTGTGCACCATTTCGCCTTGGTGCATGTGTGTTCGCAAGAGCACTGGTGGGCTCTGCAGTTTGGCGGCCAGGGTGCACGCAGCTTCATTGCACATGCACCATAGCCTTTATCTGGGCGCACGTAAATTTGCATTGTACGTGAATACAGTCATGGCCATTCGCCGGGACCACGCACATGTGTCCGCACACACTCATAGAACATTCCGGCGCACACCCAGCTTATTTAAGCTGCGCAGGCCAAGCATGTGGTGCTTCGAGAAGGCAGCTGTGGGACACAGAGCAGGCTCTGAACAGACACTTGCCTTTTAATTGCCTCTTGCAGGGAGGTGACTGAGCCCTCTTGGTCCCCTTTGAGATCTCTTGTCTCTTTTTTAAACAAGAACTTAACTTGTCCGGTAGATAACGAACAGGGCTTGAAAGACCCTGTTGACAAGAAATTGGAGTTAACTACTTCAGCCCCAGAAGATTTGGCTGCTGAATGACCGGGCCAATTTTTTGCGCTTCGCTTTAACTGATAATTCCGCGGTCGGGCAATGCTGTACCCAAACAAAATTGCCCTTTTTTTATTTTTTCCCCCCTCCCACAAATGGTTTTGTTTTGGTGATATTTGATCGTCTCTGCAATTTTTATTTTTGGTGCTATAAACAAGAATGAAAATTTTGAAAAACACAATATTTTGTACTTTTTGTTATAATAAATATCTCCCCCCCCCCCTCCCCTCTTTGCTTTTAAAAAAAAAAAAAAAAAAAACTTTTACTGTTTAGGCAGATATGTATTCTACGTATTTTTGGTAAAAAGAATAAGCGTGTATTCATTGGTATGCGCAAAAGTTATAGCGTTTACAAAATAGGGGGTAGGTTTATAGCTTTTTTTTTTGTGTGTGTGATTGTAACATTATGGCGGACACATTGGACAATTTTGACACATTTTTTGGGACCATTGGCATTTATACAGCGATCAGTGCTATAAAACATGCATTGATTACTGTAAAAATGTCAATGGCAGTGAAGGGGCTAACACTAGGGGTTGATCAAGGGGTTAACTGTATTCCTTGGGTGGTGATTCTAACTGGAGGGGAGGGGACTGACCAGAGGAACTGACAGATCGAGGTTCCTAGCTAATAGGAACACACAATCTGTCAGCAGGCGTGCGCCTGCTATCCCAATCACGCAAGCTATCGTATAGCTACGATGGTTTGCGGGATCGTGCCGACCTGTCACAGTATGACAGCAGCTGATTAGCAAGCGGTTAAAGGCTTCCTTTTCTTTGGCTATTTCAGCTATTCAGCCAGCTTTTGCAGCAATTGGTTTTTGCCAGTCCATAAAGGATCAAGTCAAATGGCCGGGTAGGCCTACAGGAGCATGATCTCCCTGAAAGTAAGACAGATATTCGCTGCTGTGTTTTGCTGTTGATGCTTTAAAGGATTCAATACAGCAAGTTTCTCGTCTTGCTCTCTTGTCTGTACATATGCGCAGACTTTTATGGCTTAAGAACTGGTCAGCCGAGCTTTCTTGTAAAAAGTTATTAGCAGGTTTCATGGGGAGCGTTTATTCGGTTTTCACTTGGACAAATCTAGCCAAAAGATTTCCGAAGGGAGGTGTTTTCTACTTCCGGTGAAGAAAAGCACCAAACGTCCCTCGTTTAAAAACCCCCATGGACTGCTTCTTCAAATTTCTCCGCGTCAGGCAGTTCCTCCGTCAACAGGGAGCTAGGGCCAGGGGCATGCCGCAAGGCCAGGGCCAGAAAAAGCCCTGGGTCCATGATTCTAAACCCAGAAGCAAGCCCTGCTTTTAAGGTGACGCCCCACTCCATCGAGTGGGGGGGGGGAGACTGCTGCACATTTGGAAAACAACCATTCAGGACAGGCGGGTCACCTCAATTGTATGTCGCTGTTACAAGCTGGAGTTACGGGGGTGCCCCCCAGAGGTTTCTAAGATCAAGCGTTGCTTAGGATCCTCCAAAAAAAAAAAACTTATTGCCTCAGGCACTACATCTAGTGCATCAAGGAGTGATTGTAGAGATTCCAGTATCCGAAAGGAGCACAGGGTTTTACTCAAATCTGTTTACGGTTCAGAAATCAAATGGGGCCACAAGGCCCATTTTGGACCTAAGGTCCCTGAACGGGTAACTTTTGATGCTATCCTTTCGGATAGTCTGTCCGCTCAGTAATAACCTCACACCCGAGGGGAGACTTTTTAGCCTCCATGGATATAAAGGATGCGTACTTACACATACCTATCTTTCAACCTCATCAGAGGTTCCCACATATTGCAGTAGAGGAATGTAATTTTCAGTTTGTGGCTCTACCTTTCAGGCTTGCTACAGCTCGCCGGGTGTTAACAAAGGTCCTAGCACCAGTACTGGATCTTTTAAGGGCCCAAGGGATCCTGGTGCTCAGGTATCTGGACGACTTCCTGCTCAGAGATCACGCAGTGCAGGCTCTATAGCAGAACATAATATACACAGTGAATTATTTTAAAAGCTTAGGCTGGATCATAAATACAGAAAAGTCAGCCTTGGGACCAGCTCAAAGTCTAAATTAATTTAGGTCCGATTCTAAACGCGGTCCAAGCAAGAATATTTTTGCCACCCATAAGGATCTGTGCCCTGATTTATTTGGCTCTGTATGAGTCTTTTAGGGAGGATGGTATCCTCCTTTCGAGGCAGTGCCTTATGCCCAGTTCCATTTCAGGCCATTACAAAAAGACATCTTGTTGCCTTGGAACAGAGGAACAAAAGCCCTGGATTTTCCAATGTGCTTATCTCCGCAGGCATGCTTAAGCCTAAACTGGTGATTGCAGGATCAGAACCTGTGAAAAGGAAAATCCCTTTCTCCCTTTAACTTGGAGAGTACTGACTACAGATGCCAGTCTCTCAGGCTGGTGGGGGGTGACCCTAGACAATCTCGCAGTCCACGTCAAATTGGTCAGAGACAGAGCAGACCCTGCCCATCAACGTCCTAGAATTACTGGCAATACGTCTGGCCCTACGATCCTGGAGGGTGGACCTTCAGGACTGCCCCATCAGGGTTCAGTCTTACAATGCCACGGCAGTGACCTATATAAACTACCAAGATGGTACCAGGAGTCGTTCAGCTCTGAAGGAGGGGAACTACATACTAGCCTGGGCAGAGGGACATGTGCCAATAATATCGGCAGTCCATTTCCCGAGAGTAGAGAACTGGAAGGCAGATTGTCATACGCCAGCAGATCTGCCTGGGGGAATGGTCGCTACACCCAGAGGGGTTGCAGGAAATTTGCCAACGTTGGGGATGGCCAGAGGTCGACCTACTGGCATCCAGGTTCAACAAGCTACAGCAGTTTGTATCTCGAACAAGAGATTCTCTGGCAATTGGAGCAGATGCTCTGATTAGTTCCATGGAGCCAGTACTTCCTGGTTCATGCTTTCTCTCTGATCCCTCTCCTTCCACATTTGTTGCGTAGGATTCGGAGAGAAAGGATTCCAGTCATTCTTGTGGCATAAGCCTGGCCCAGAAGGCCCTGGTTCCCGGAGAATGTGAGACTGACAATAGACGGACCATGGACGATTCCACATCACCCTGATCTACTGTCTCAAGGGCCTATATTTCACCCCAATTTACAGTCTCTAAATTTGACCACATGGCTAGTGAAACCAGGGTGTTAAAGGACCGTGGCATCTCGGGACCAGTGGTGTCTACTCTAGTGAATGCTAGAAAAGCTATCACTAGGAAGATTTATCATCAGGTCTCACCTATTTGTCCTTGGAACTTGAACTTGGTACTGTCTGTGTTACAGAAACAACCAGTTGAACCTATTAAGGAAATTCCATTAGACTTGCTGTCATGCAAGCTAGCCTTCCTGATGGCTATCAACTCGGCTAGAAGGGTATCTTTCATGCACGGAAACGTACTTGCACCATGACAGTTTTGTTGCATCCAAAGTGGTGTCGGCCATTCATTTAAATCTGGGCATTATTTTGCCTTCTTTTTTCTCTCAGCCTCTCTCGGCGGAAGAAAGGTGACTTCATTCTTTGGACCTTGTCCGGGCAGTCAAGGTATTTGTCTACATCTACGGAGATCCAAGGATCAGACTCTCTGATCCTTTTATCAATAGGACCCAAGAAGGGGCAGGCAGTTTCCATTGCCAATTGAGTCCGTCATTTGGTCATTCAGGCCTATGGTCTGAAACGCAAAGCTCCTCCATTTTTAGGGTGAGAGCTCATTCTACCAGGGGTGTAGGGGACTCTGTGTCCCCCTTTTCTTTGAGTTCATCATGGGACATAGAGATCCCTCCCCTCTTTTTTGAGGATTTAGCGCTTGCTACAAATCTAAAGTACTTCATGTATAGGAGGGGTCATATAGGGGATCACTCCCTGTCTGAGGCTACCAGTGTCCATTCACCTAATGGAGTATAACCAGCAGGTAATGAATATTGGCCTGACTCTGTGTCCTGTGATGTTCTCAAAGAAAAGGATTTTACAGTTAAGTGTGACATAAAAATCCTATTTTTTATTTTATTTTTTATTTTTTTACGGTGATACACTTCCCATGAGCCACACAGATCTGTAGGCATAGTGGGTTGCGTGTGGACCAAGAGGAGGTATCGCTCCCTTATCCGTTTTGTCAGATAATGAGTTGAGTAGTTTTACCCAGGGTTGTAGGGTTCTTGAGTGCATGCTAAAGTAACTTGTGTCGACTATAATCCAATATGAGACTTTTTGAGCCTCATCTGAACCAATACATAGAAAACATAGGTATAAAATGGAGACAAAATTAGATAAAATTACCTAAGCATTATTCATTGTCTCTTAGCTTATGTCATTTTATTTCTTGTTACCTCTATAGTCCATCACTGGAAATTATTTCCAGTTTATACCTATGTTTTTTTTTTTAATTTGTGTCGACTATTGCCTCAAACAGTATTTAAGGATGGAATCCAATGTCTGAAAAAATTTAAAAATTTGAGGTTGTGTGATATATATATATATATATATATATATATATATGTATATATATATATATAATATCAGGCACAATTTCAGTTATTTACCAAAACATTCAAGCTATAGTTATATTATGCATATGGGCTGAAAGTTCATACTCTCAGGTTTAATTTGGGGGTACATCCAAATCAGAGGAAGGGTTTAGGAATTACAGCTCTTAAGAATAGCCACCCCCCTTTTTAAGGGACCAAAAGTATTCAGACACTTGAATAAAAAGCAGTTTCATGGGCAGGTGTGGGTTACTCCTTTATTTCTTCATCAATTAAGCAGGTAAAAGGTCTAGAGTTGATTCTAAGTGTGGTATGTGCATTTGGAATCTATTGCTGTGAACTTACATCATGCGTTTTAAAGGAGCTGACCATGTAAGTGAAATGGGCCATTGCAAGGCTTAAAAAACAAGAGATCGTTCAGAGCGTTAGCAGCAACATTAGGAGTGGCCAAATCAACAGTTTGGTACAGTCTGAGGAAAGAAGAATTTCACTGGTGAGCTCAAACATAAAAAGGCCTGGACATCTCAGAAGACAACATTGGTGAATGATCGCAGGATCCTCTCCATGATAAAGAAAAACCCATTCATAACATCCAAACAAGTGAAAGACACTCTCCAAGAGGAAAGTCAAAGTCTAAAATCAGGAGAAAACTTCGAGAGCAAGTACAGAGGGTTCACCACAAGGATACCATTCTTAAGACTGAAAAATAAAACCGATATAAAAAGATATAAATAAGCCAGGCCAGTTCTGGAAAAGCATTTTTTGGATGGATAAAACTAAGATTAATCTGTACCAGAATTATGGAAAGAAAAAAGTATTGGGAAAAGAATTGGTATGAGATTGCTAGGGATAGTTGCTCATGCTAGTCCTCTAGACAGTCCCAGACTAAAAAGTAAAGAAAATTGGACTATAGCGGTACTTTTTAAAGAGAAACAATAACATTAAAATTTCATCTTGGGGGCGTGACCGGAAGTCGACCCGGATGGCAGCCTAAGTCTCCTGCTCTCCCACCAGCCTCAGCTATATCGCACCAAAGGGGAGAATCCAGCTCCATCCGATGGGGAAATCTAGGGCCACACGGTCCTCCAGCTCCAAGGGACCTCCCGCACCGTCGCTGGGCACTGCCACGGACCTCCGGTCCTTTTTTTCCACAACGGAGCTCCCGACCGCCAGGCCTCCCAAAATGGCGCCGGCGGCCGCAGCCGCGCCGGCGCGGGCTCCTTCTCCAGCCTGCAGGGCCCATCCGCACATCCAGCACGGACCGAGGGATCGAGGACCACCGCAGATGACGTCCCCGGGCCCGGAGGCCTTCGGTGCGGTGAGTCAAACCCCGGTCCCGCCCGCCTCCGAGGCCGCCCAGCTAGGCCTGCGGCCTACCACGCCGCCGCCAGGGCACAAGACCAGGCCCTCCCTGGGACCCTCTCTAACCCCATGCTGCACAGCACCGCAGTCCCCCCACCGCACGTCCGCGGCTTTAGACACCGGCGAGGAGTTTCTGAGCGGGACTGGACAGATCGGGGAGGGGGGTGGACTAGGCCTGGGGCCCTCTGGCAGTAGGTCCCCCCCACCTCCGGACACCCAGTGCTCACTGGCCTTGCCCAGGCTGCTCCGGACGCCCCCGGACTCCAGTGCTGGGTCCGAGGGGTCCCCCCTCTCTTTTGCAGCCGAGGACTTTCCTGCCCTCCCCCCCCCCTGAGGAGCCCCTGATCTGGACGTACCGGGGGCCCGGGGGAATGGACGGACCCCTGCTGAACCATGACTCGGGGTCGCCCCCACCTAAGTCCCAGAGGCTGGGCACCTCGGGGCACCCCTCCCCCACACGTGATAGCGGGGAACGACCAGGGATGACGGCTTATCCGGGGGGGTCCGCAGCCCTTCCACCCCAGGATACCAGGGGACGACACCAGCCACCTCCCTTGGCCTGTGCTTCAGAGTGGCCGGGGGTCTGGGATTCCCTCCCTGAGCATGCCCCCCCCTCACGTACTGCAGGCCCCGCGGACCCTAGACCACTGTCGCCACGTCATCACACAGACCGGGACGACCCGGGAGACATGACCACAACACCACCGTATCCTCAGTGGCAACAATACTTACAAGCGATCCCTACTAAAGAGGATTTTAAACAACTGATTGAAGATGTTAAATCCACGTGTCGGGCGGAAATACAAACGCTCCACTCGGGCCTTAAGCACCTGGCGGACAGGGTGGAGATGGCTGAAGAGGAGATACAAGAAACCAAAATTGCGGTCCACAAAACCCAAACGCAAGGGGCTGAACACCACTTGCTCCTGAGAGATATGCAGCGCCATGTGGAGGATTTGGACAATAGGGGGCGCCGGCACAACATCAGAGTACGTGGGGTTCCGGAGTCGGAGGGCCCAGAGGACGCTCAGATTATCTTGCAGGAGCTATTCAACACTCTCCTCGGAGAACCCCCCACTAAATTTATTGAGATGGACAGAGCTCATAGGGCCCTACGCCCCAAAAATGCTACTTCTGGCCCCAGGGACTTTATTTGCAGAGTCAACTCATTCCACCTCAAGGAGGATATCCTGCGACAAGCCCGTTTAGCCCGAGAGGTGTCTTTCCGGAACCACCCAGTGCAACTCTTCCCGGACCTCTCCTGGATTACGCTGCAAAAACGTAGACTTCTCCAACCCTTGCTCCGTACCCTGCAAGAAGCCCAGATCCAGTACCGCTGGGGTTTTCCATTTAGCCTCACTGCCAAACATCAGGGTAAATCGGCCTCCCTGAGATACCCTGAAGATCTGCCGACTTTTTGCGAGGACCTGGGCATCCGCCCACCCAGGCTTCCCGATTGGGACCTCATCGCTACTCAACCCACCCCTCCGACGTTGTGGCAAAAGGTCCCCCCACGCCAACGACCCAGAAACCGGGATACGCAAAACAAACCTAAGAGGCAAGGCCCTGGCTGAAGATCCCGGCCCTTCATCCCCCTTTTTCTCTTTTCCAAGTGACTTTTAACTTTTCTCATCACGGCCTAGTTGGCCCTCCGCGACCTGTTGCCGGTGGAGATGAAGATTTGCAGCGTCCCGGACCGCTTAGCGGCGTAGTGATCAGACGTTGTTTTGCCCTAGTTCTAGTTGCACTCATTACCCTTTCCCCTTTGGTGCCTTTTCAACAATCAACCGCACTTAGGCTGCTGGTTGGGAGATTCGGGAAAGTGGGTTCCCCCTTGCTCTCACGACCCTCCCTCTAACCCCTTTTTTTTTTGGGGTTGCTTTTCATTTTTAGTTACTTTATTCATATTATCTATACTTTAGTGATTCTGTTCCTGTTCAAGTTTTTACACATATTAAGCTCCTCTATTCCTCCTTAGGACCTGAATGAGGAGACCTGGACTCCTATGCGGCCGCCAGGCCCAGGCCTTGTGCCCTGGGTCTGGTGGCCCCCTGGGAATCCGCGTAGTCCCGGATAACTTTTTTACCCGGGGCCGTATATTGCCCTTTGTTTGGTCCGGTTATGGGCCCATGTTTTCAATGCAATGCCTCTTTTGTGGTACTAATGTTTTTCTCCCTTCTCTCACTTTCTACTTCCCCCTCTTTTCTCTCCTCTGTCATCCTTCCGCTGCCTGCAGGGATCGGACACGTAGTGGCGGGGCCCTACGACCGGAAAGCGTCTGCTCCTGGCTCCTGGCGGCCCATCCTGGACGTGGTGGTCGGGTAAGATTTACTAAACACAGACCGCTCCCCTACCCCCCCCACCCCCCCCCGGACTTGACTGATGGCTAAGATTCTATCTATGAATGTTCACGGTTTAAATTCAAACAGGAAACGGCATCTGGCACTAAGGGAGTTTAAACAGTCGGGAGCGGATATTATCCTGGTTCAGGAAACGCACTTTGACAGAGGGGGATCTTTTGCCTTCGCCTCCAGGAGCTTTCCGCTTGTGTATCTATCCTCGGGATCCCACAAGAGAGCGGGGGTGGCTGTCCTGATCCGACAAGGAGCACCCTTTACCTATGTTGATCACTACAGCGATCCTCGGGGGGGTTTCCTGATACTTAAGGGTACATGGCAGTCACGGCCGATCACCCTGTGCACGCTATACGCCCCTAATGTCCATCAGCATAGCTTCCTCTCCAGGGTTTTTGCGCGACTATTTAAGGAAGACCACGGTTATTTGGTGGTGGGAGGAGACTTTAACTTGGCTCACTCGGCCACGGCTGATCGGCAGACAGCGCCCACCCGCGTCCCCCCGCCTAGAGCCCTTCGGGATTCGAGGCTTTTTCGGCAACTCACTCGCCGCTATGCATTGTTCGACGCGTGGCGAGCTCTCCGGCCCGGGGATCGGCAGTACACATATTACTCAGCCCCTCACCACATGCACTCTCGAATTGACTATTTTTTCACTAATAATGCTACATTGAGAGCGACGCGTGCCGCATCTATCCTGCCGATCTCCTGGTCGGACCATGCCCCGATCTTACTTACCCTAGATATAGGCCCCCCGATAACCCGGCCATACAATTGGAAGCTGAACACCTTCCTTCTTCAGCACCTTCCCTCTCAATCGGAATTAACCATGACCCTGCGTCAATATTTTGCTGAGAATTTGACCCCAGACGTCCCCCTCTCCACTGTGTGGGAAGCCCATAAGGCGGTGATGCGGGGTAGATGCATTGCGCTTTCCTCGGCCTTGAAGCGAGACGTCGCGGCCACCAAGCTTAACACCGAGAAGGAACTTAGACAGTTAGAGCAGAACCTGCAGGCCTCACCGACGGTACCACTCCTTAGGAAAATTGTTAATTTGCGTACGGCGCTGGCGGACCTGGCGCTTCGCCGCGTCGAGAAGGCCCTTCTGAGGATCAAACAGACATACTATGACAGGGGCAACAAGGCACACTCCCTTCTAGCGCGGAAGCTCAAAGACAAAACCCTTCTCTCTGCCCCACACCAGATAAAAACTAGATCTAATGCGGTTGTCTCCCACCCCAAAGACATAGTTGATACGTTTGCGGGCTTTTACGCAGAGCTCTATAATAGTCCTGACATCCCTAGCACCCCAGTGTCGCTGGAGGTCTCACAGCGTATACAGCAGTATTTGTCCGACAGCGCCATTCCCAAAATTAGAGATTCGGACTTGCTCATTTTGAACAAGCCCGTCACGGAAGACGAAGTGGGAGAGACCATTCAATCCCTCCCCGCACATAAGTCCCCAGGCCCAGACGGGCTGCCCTACGAATATTACAAAGCATTTTCTCCCCTCTTAACCCCGCATATGAGCAGACTCTTTAATGCTTTTCTACAGAAAACACCCGTCCCCCCAGATATGCAACGTTCCTTCCTTACCTTAATCCCCAAACCAGATAAGGACCCCATCCACTGTGCGAACTATAGACCCATTGCGCTGCTGAACGCGGACCTAAAAATTTTTACTAAACTGCTATCTATGCGCCTTAACAAGGTCCTACCCTCTTTGATCCATAAGGACCAGGTGGGCTTTGTCCCCCTCCGACAAGCGGGGGATAACACCCGGAAGGTGATAGACCTGGTCGAGGTGGCGAACAGGGAGGAAGTGCCGTCCCTGCTCCTGAGCTTGGACGCAGAAAAAGCATTTGATAGACTGGGTTGGCCCTTCCTCTTCGCCACTCTGACCCACATAGGGATGGAGGGACCTTTTCTGCGAGCCATACAACATCTTTACACCGACCCGTCTTCTCAAGTGAAGACTCCCTTTGCCACCTCTTCCCCCTTTTCCATCTCCAACGGCACGCGTCAGGGATGCCCGCTGTCACCCCTACTATTTGCCCTCTGTATTGAACCCCTGGCGGCGTCTATCAGGCGGAACCAGGCTATAAGAGGGGTTCCGGTGCGAGGCCAGGAGTTTAAGGTATCACTATTTGCGGACGACGTAATTCTCACTCTTACCCAACCCAGAATATCCCTGCCCAACCTGCACATGGAGCTGGATCGTTACAGTGAGCTATCGGGTTACAAACTTAATGCGTCGAAATCCGAAGCCCTTCCGATTAACATTCCACCGTTGGAGGTGGAACACCTACGATCCAACTTCCCCTACCATTGGAGGTCCACCTCCCTTCGATACCTGGGGGTAAACATCACCCCAACCTATACCTCCCTTTATCAGGCAAACTACCCATCCCTCTATGGAGATATTAGGCGTCTCGTGCTAAAGTGGCGGAAACACCAGATATCTCTGCTTGGTAGAATAGCCTCTGTGAAGATGGTTATCCTCCCGAAACTCCTCTACCTTTTTCAGACCCTCCCCATCCCAGTCCCCTCCTCTCACCTGAAAAAATTGCAAAGGGACCTACTTCGATTTGTATGGAATTATAAAAGGCACAGGATACCTCGTTCGGTCATGACCGCCTCCAAATCGGATGGGGGGTTAGCGTTCCCGGACCTAGTCAGATATTATCAGGCTGCCCAACTCCGCGCGGTCGCCTCCTGGACTACCCAGAGGCCCCACAATCGTTGGTCGGAAATTGAATCCCGGTGGTTGGCCCCTACACACCCTAATAGTATGCTCTGGAGTGCGGCGGCAGCGATCCCTCAGTCCCAATTGTTGGGCCCTATGTCCCACCTGCAGAACCTATGGCGTAGGTCTTCCAAGGCATTTGCCCTGACCTCAGCTAAATCGCTCCTGACCTCTTTTATATCCAACCCTCTAGTGCCAGATAGCCTATCTCGCCAGATGCAACACCCCTGGTCCTCCCGGAACCTTTTCCAGCTGAGATCTCTGGTGGATCCCAGATCTAGGAGACTACTGACTTACACTGAACTCCAATCCCGGTTTGACCTCCCCCGGCAGAGCTTCTATAGTTACTTGCAAATCCGTCACTTTGCCCAGACCATATCCTCTGACCTCCGTTTCTCCCCGCCTACCATGTTTGAAATAGTAATCTCATCAGGTACGGCACAGAAGGGGATGATATCGGATATTTATAAAATAATTAACGCCTTTCCTATGGGCCCTAACGGCAAACATGCATACGTGCTTAAATGGGAGGAGGCTCTGGGTGAAGTGTTCACGGAGGAGCAATGGCGGATGATTTGGTCGCAGGCATCCAAGAGCTCCATGTGTACGCTCTACAGGGAGAACGCATACAAAATACTGTTCTTCTGGTACATGACCCCGGACGTCCTGCACGCTATTTACCCTTCTACAACAGACCGGTGCTGGCGATGTGTGGGACATAAGGGCACCCTCTTGCATATATACTGGCAATGCCCTCGTATAGTCCCTTTCTGGACGGAAGTCCGTACGCTCTTGGCCAGTATCCTGGACCAACCCCTGGACTTACACCCAAAGCACTTTTTACTGGGAGTCCCTTTCCCCAAATTGTCCAAATCCCTACAGAAACTATCCCGCCACATCCTGACCGCAGCGAGGTGTCTGGTTGCTCTCCACTGGAAAAAAACACACCCCCCTACCCCGGACGCATTATACGCCTGCATCAGAGATGTGGAGCTTATGGAGCGGATGACCGCCAGGATACAGGACCGGCTGGAAGCACACGACGCAGTCTGGAACCACTGGAATCTTAAGGACGATCGACCCTGACAGGCAAGCGGAAGTTTTCGGATGACTACCCACCCATACCCCCTCCCTTTCCTCTCTATCTTTCTTTCTATCCTTAGGTACCCCTTTCCTCTCTCTTTCTATCCATCTTCTTTCTTTTTCCCTTCTTCCTTTCTCTTATGCATTTTATTCTTCCAGACCCCCCCCCCCCCCCTTGAGGGGGGGTGTTTGTTTGGATTAAAGTGTATTATAAGTGTCTTATATTATTCGCTACCACACGTATCCTCGGATTGCAACCCTGGTTTGGCGGTTAAGTCTAGAGGATAGATCTATTGCTGGATGGACTGTATCCCTGTTTTACATGTGTTGCAGAACATGCTGTCTGTGAATAGCTATACCTGGCCTGGCTGGTACCTGCTCCAGGTGGCTGTATTATGTAGGCCAATATGCTTTTGTGGTATGTTCTCCCCTGTAATTTTTCTGATCCCCTTTTTTTCCGCTCCCCCAATGCTGAACTGAAGTGTTTGACGTGTAATGTTTCACTTTAAAATAATAAAAAGTTATTTGACAAAAAAAAAAAAAATTTCATCTTGTTTAATAAACATATACGAAAACAAAAAAAGGAAAAAAATGATGCACATAATTAAAATACAAATAAATGCATATCACGATAGAAGCGTCTTTGACTAATTCTCCACAGAAAGGAGTTCAAATCAAGGGCGCATGGGGGTCTCCTCTACTAGATTTGTGGGACAAAGCTGCTTCTTCAGGAGGATATCTATACAGAATGTAACAAATAATATATAGCAATTAAACGAAGGCAATTTATCATAGAATTAATCATTAATATTGTACAGTACATTTTATTGGGAAAAAAGAGGTCAGCTCACCCCAGATCCGGAAGGTTGGATTACAGACAACCAAACCCCTATATACACTCCCCCCAAGGCGGACATGGGGGATTGACTCGACAGCCCTAATAAAGGAGGGGAGGAGGAAAAACTCCTTAATATTTCCAATTATGAAAAAATTCTGTCGAATTACAACACGTTACGAATTACGTTCTGTATAGATATCCTCCTGAAGAAGCGGCTTTGACCCCCACGCGCCCTTGATTTGAACTCCTTTCTGTGGAGAATTCTTCAAAGACGCTTCTATCGTGATGTGCATTTATTTGTATTTTAATTATGTGCATCATTTTTTTCATTATTTTTTTGTTTTCGTATATGTTTATTAAACAAGATGAAATTTTAATGTTATTGTTTCTCTTTAAAAAGTACCGATATAGTCCAATTTTCTTTACTTTTAGGTCTGGGACTGTCTAGAGGACTAGCATGAGCAACTATCCCTAGCAATCTCATACCAATTATTTTCTTAATATTATGACTTGTGGATGATGGTACTTATTGGTTATCTATACTAATTAGAGGTGATACTCCTAATTTGGGAAGAGGAAAGAAAAAAGTATGGCGAAGACTTGGAACAGCTCATCATCCAAATCGCACAATGTCATCTGTAAAACATGGTGGAGGCCGTGTGATGGCATGGGCATGCGTGGCTCCAGTGGCACAGTCATTGGTTTATATTGATGTGAAAGAAGATAGAAGCAGCTGGATGAATTCTGCAATGTTTAGAGCTATACAGTCAGCCCAGATTCAGCCTAATGCAGCAAAGTTGATTGAACAGCGCAGTACAGATGAACGATGATCCAAAACACACAGGACAAGCAACCCAGGAGCTTTTAAAGGAAAAGTGGAATATTCTGCAAGTTGTTCGAGTTGATCTCCTGATCTCAGCCCAATTGAGCATGCATTTCATCACTTGCTGAAGGCAAAACTAAATGCAGAGAGATCCACAAACGAAGAACTAAAGACAGCTGTAGTTAGAGCCTGGCAAAGCATCAGAGAAGAGGAAGCCCAGTCTTTGGTGTTCCAGTCATTGCAAGTAAAGGATTCTCAAAAAAATGTACATTTTATTTATGATTATATTTGTCCAATTACATATGAGCCCCTGAAAATGGGGGGACTGTGTATAAAAATGGTTGCAGTTCCTAAAATTAGTACTTGACATTTTATGTTAAACCCCTTGAATTAAAGCTGAAGGTCTGCACTTCATACTCATTTGTATTGTTTAATTTTATTCTGGGGGCATACAGACCCAATAGTATGAGAATAGTGCCTGTGTCCAAATATATATGGACCTAACTGTGTGTATGTATGTATGTGTGTGTATATATATATATGTATATATGTATATATATATAAATATAGAGACACGCACACATACAGATGTGTGCCAGAGGATTTATAGTATTTTGGGCAGTAAGATCATCTTAATAAGATTTATTCTGCCCATAACCCTAAGGGGGAGAGGGGCCCAGGTTTGCGGTTTTGTTTTCAGTATTGCACATAGCGGTTACACATTAAGGGACACATAATCCACCTGCATACGGGTAATACACATTCCGTCGTATTGAATCATGCTGGCCCTGACTAAAGAGAGAGATGCCTGTTCGGCGGAGGGAACATAAAGGTCTATCTGGAGGATCTGGGTTTTAACCAATTGACTTGGTCCTGGGTATTCACCAAACTGTTCTATAAGATGGTGCACCGCCATCACCGAAAGGCTCTGGAGCCTAATTTTAAAGTCCCTTTTTTTTCCTTGGTGGCAGTCCTTGGCTTTAGCAGTGTGCCAAAACGTTAAAGTTTGGGCCTGCTGCATGACAAGGAGCAAGACCCTGCTTGAATGGGGATACTGAGATAAGTAGATATTTGGAAGATTTCCCACCTGCCCTTCACTTTTCAGTGGATGCCTTAAAGGACTTAATTCAGAAACTTTCTCATCTGAGGCTCTTGTCACATGCATGGGATCTTATGGCTGAAATGTTGATTAGTGGAGTTACTCTGTAAGAAGCATATTAAATGCTCGCCTTTTCAAGAGACTGGTTTGGACTTGCTCTGGATGATTGCAAAGTCCAAGTGAGAGTGTTCTTCCCTCATGCCTTGCTCTGAGAAGTCAGTTAAAAGATACTCCAAGCCATGACAAATCCCTAAATTTTGCTTTGCATGGGGGTTCTGCAAAAGATGGTAGCCTCTTTGCATGCGGTTCCTTTCCGCCAGTTTCATTAGAGACCTGCAACGGAATGTCTTGTCAACATTGGACAGGAGGGCGCAGTTGTTGGACTCTCCAATGCAGTTGCATCCCAGAACAAGGCTGTCCCTGGACTGGTGACTCTCTTTAGGGATGCTGGAGATTGGAAAATCATTTCTTTCTCTGTCCTGGAAAGTCCTGATGACAGACACCAGCCTGATGGGCTGGGGTGGAGTTCTGTACACAATCTCAGTTCAGGGACTTGGTCACCGCAGGTGAGGCCATTGGCCATCAATCTCCTGGAATTCAGGTTAATTTGTCTTGTTCGATACATCTGAAGAGCTTACCTGTAAGTGTTCATTCAGACAACGTTGGTGACAGTGTACATAAATCATCAGGAAGGCACCAAAAGTCAGGGTGCTCAGAAGGAAGTGGATCATGCCTTGTCTTGGTCAGAGCTGCATGTTCCTGCACTGTTTGCTGTCCCCATTTCAGATGTGGAGTTTTATCAATTTCTCATGTCAGTAACTGTCCCTGGGGAGTGGGATTTTTAGGTCCAGGCTCAATGCATAACTGGACAGATATATATTCAGGAATTGGGGAACTTTTCGTGTTTATGGTGGCTACAATGTTGACACCATGGGATCAGTTCTTTTTTTTTTTTTTTTTTTTTTTATGCCTTCCCACTAATGCAGCTTCTTCATCCTCTGCTTCAAAGGATTGGAGGTGAGAGTCATTTTGGTGATTCTGATTGCCCCAGCCTGGACCAGGAGAATGTGGTGCTCCGACATGACAAACATATCTCCGTTTGAACCATGGACCCTTCCGTAAGGACCAGACCTTCCATCCTTCAATGTAGTCGCTTGTTTTAATGGCATGGCTATTGAAGCCAGGGTCTTGAGACAAGGGAGTCTGATTCAGTCATTCCCAAACTTTTAAAGGCCAAGAAAGGTAACTTCTTAGATTTACCACAGGAATTGGAAATCTTATTTATCGTGGTATGAAGCGTAAGGGCTTCCTCCTCATCTGTATGGTGTGGGTCATATCCTGGCTTTTCTCCAATCTGGAGTTGATCAGGGTTTTGCCTTAAGCATGATTAAAAAGGTCAGATTTCGGCCTTGGTGGTCCTGTTTCAAAGAACAGTTGCCTCACATTCTTTGATGTGTTCCTTTGTGCAAGGGGTCACATGTATTAGTCTGCTCAAGACTCATTTGTCTTTGAACCTCAGCTGGGTGCTTTTTATATTTTAGAAATCTTTTTTTGAATCCATTTGTAATATTTGCTTATTCCTTCTGATACAGAAGGTTATCTATCTGGTGGCCGTTGCTTTGGTTCGTAGAGTCTCAGAATTGGCCGCTCATTCCTGTAAGTGATTAATAGTGATAGGTGGTGCCGCTGTTCTTTTTTTTTTTTTTTTTTTTTTTTTTTTTTTTTTTTTCTTTCCCGCAAAGGTGATTTTTTTTTGTTATATCTTAACCAGGTCATTGTGTTACCTTCTTTCTTTCCAAGTCTCATCATAGTGGGTATGAAGTTACTCTGTCCTGGGATGTACAATAAAGAAAATGTGATTTGTGGTTTACATTTCACATGAACCTTCTTACTTTGTGGTTCAGCTTACTACAAAAACTAAAGCTTTGCCTAGCTGGGAGGGGTTATGCCTAAGAGGGGATTTCTAGTCCTTTTTTGGCAGTTTCTAATCACCTGAGGGTGACAGCATATCGCTATTGTAATGGATATAAAGCTACCCTGTGTCCTGGGATTTAATGCAAGATGGGATTTTACAGGTAAAGGATAAATACAATTTTTCAGGAGTGCTTGTCTGTCTTTTTCCTGAAGATATAGAACAGATGCAATGTAAGCATTAGGCCCCATGTACACTGCACATGGAGCATGAGGCTCTGGGGTTTAGGTGTGCTGTCCAGCTCTATGAGAAGGTTACAGCTTCTGGGGATGGACGATGCTAAAAGGTGCAGCTAGGGGTACATGTGTTTAGGGTAGTATGCACCCAGGACAAATGCTCAGTACACACAGCTTGTGCTTCAAGCATTCATCCTTGGGTACAGACTGCCCTAAATTTAGGTACCAATGGGTGCTCCATTCAGCTGCAGCAGCTGTCAGTCTCTCGTAGAGTTTGACAGGCTTCCGACAGGGGCTGGTCAATGCATCTATCTCGAATGTCCACACCTAAACGCCAGAGCCTTATGCACCGTGGCTAAATTCCCAGTGGGCATAGGGCCTTATGAAACGGACAATTCTTCTATTTTCTACATTCATGCTACTGTATTTCAAGTTTTCTGTTATCTGTGAACTTATTTCCTTTCTAGCTAAAGAAAGATTACTTGGATGGTGTAGGAGACACTCTGGATCTGGTTGTTATTGGTGCTTATTTGGGGAAAGGAAAGCGAACTGGAAAATATGGAGGCTTTTTACTGGCATCATATGATGAAGAGAGTGAAGAATATCAAACCATTTGCAAGGTTTGTCTAATATCGTGGAATATGTACCTTTTTCTGTTTTTTTTTTTTATCTGGGGAAACCTTAGTGCAAGTTTAATCGTATAACTAAAGTTGAAATCTCAGCTGTTTGTGCAGCTCCATTCTAAACTTACTCTGAAAGTCCACTCGCTCTTCTGATTCCCTTTCCTTAATCAAATGTTACTTTTGTGTAATTTTATAGTATATATTAATGAGTGAAATCTTTTAGAAGCTTTATCATGTTCATATAATTTAAAAAAGTCATTCTGAATATTCTGCAGCTTTCTCTAACATAACTGGATTCCTCTGGCACCTCCCTGTTATAAAGGGACAACACTCTTTGCTATTCAGTTGTTCTCCCCAGCTTGTCACAAATTCTGCTTTTATCCCCATTGGGAAACCTGCCAGGAAAATATTTTTATAATACAGCACCGGGCACAGGAATTGATTTATAGACAATCCATTATTTGCCACTACCTTTAAATGAATGGACACTTGCAAAAGCTTTGCTGGGTTTGCCCCCTAGTGTCCTCATATAACACCGACTACTCCATGAGATGCCAGTTTTTTAAATTTTTTTTTTTTTTTTTTTTTAATAGAGTAGAGCATGTTCTTTTAATTAAGGCTAAGCTTCTGTTTTAGATGCCCTTAAAGTGGGACTGGTCATTTCTAATGTTTAATGACTTCTGTGTGAGGAACCTGAGACTAAATATGATCTATGTCACATTTAAAAAAATCTGCCAACCAGAATAATTGTATATATCTAGTAACATAAGCGTTTCAAATGTTCAAAGTGGTGCTTATTTTAGCAAATGTCTTAAAGGGAGCCGTAGCTACGATCCACTACTAGAAGCTGCTATTACCCAACTCCAAGAAGCAGTGATATTTCCTGAGTTGCATTATTCATCGTGACCTTTCAACCCTGGAAATATTACTGTTTCCACATGTCAGCTAAGGGCAGCTTACAGTATTCAAAGGGATTATACTCTGTATTGTGGAAAAATCCCACTTGTTACTAAAGATAAGCCAACTCTTATGTATCCCAAGGATATATTACCTTTCCATAGGAATTTACTGGATTTTTTTTTTATGCATGTGCAGAGAAGAAATGGACTTGCTGGGAAAGTTTGTGACATTGGCTGTGTTGGCAACCCATGGGCTGTGCAGCCTAGGTTTGGCAGAAACATAGATAAAAAATTATAAAACCTTAAAGTGGTGCTGGTAGATTGGGGAGGAAACTTAAAAGATGCATTTAAACTAAGTATGCTTTAAAAGAAATTTTGTAAAGGCCTAAAAAACGAAAAGTGCCGTAGCGGGGCTACCATGCTAGTTAGTTTCACTATCTAATCGTTTTTTTGATCAGGAATTACTGTGCAGGAATATATATATATATATATATATATATATATATATATATATATATATATATATATATATATATATATATATATATATATATATATATATATATAAAATTTATAAATACCTGAATTTGACTTGGTTGCTGCTCCTTGTACAACTGAGCTCAGACTGAGTGTAAAAAGCAGCACAAGTAGCCCATCGGCTATTTTGCACTGCTTATTGTCAAATAAGGGGCATTCTGATTAGAGGAGCGAATAGTTCCAAAGGGATTAGCTTATCAATCAAGGTATCCTTTTACTGTACAGTTGCAGATTGGGGAGGTAAAGCCTTGTAAGGTTTACTTAGCTGCAATATGTATTCCTCTCTGCTAGACAGGGCTGTGCTATGCTGTATAGAGCTTTTTAAATTTTAGAACTGAATAGACAGAAATACAAATCCTTTGGTAAATTGGCCTCTTCCCATGTTTTTATTGTCTACCGTATTTAGCCATTTGCCTGGACTTTAGCTTTAAAATCAAGTTAAAAATAGTGTTGTCTGATTTGGCATAGGTTTACTTTATATGAGATTTAAATTCTACGTATGCATATATTTGTATTTTAGGTTTTTGTTGTGTCATAATGACTGTACTTATTATTATGCTTGTTTTTTTTTGTTTTTTTTTTGTTTTAGATTGGGACAGGGTTTACAGATGAGGATCTGGAAAACCACTACAATTTCCTAAAGGTAATCCACCCATGTAAAATAATGGGATGCTTTTCTAGACTAAGTACAGTTTAGATGTCTTTAGTAACAATTATGAACTGTTTTCAGAGATCATTTACTCCACATATCCTAATGCTATGCATCCATAAATCTTTCGTTGTAGGACCATGTGATTGACGGACCACGCAGTTACTATCGCTGGGACAGTGCAGCACAGCCAGATCATTGGTTGGAGCCTGTGCAAGTTTGGGAAGTGAAATGTGCAGATCTTTCAATCTCCCCAGTTCATAAAGCTGCAGTGGGGCTGGTATGTATTTTGCTTAGTTTGCATAAGGAAAGATAAATATAGTTACATAGTTGAAAAAAGACACATGTCCATCAAGTTCAACCACAAAAAAATAAAATAAAAAATTTATAATATCATACAATCCCATATACCCAATTCTATACCCACAGTTGATCCAGAGGAAGGCAAAAAAACCCCAGCAGAGCATGATCCAATTTGCTAAAGCAGGGGAAAAAATTCCTTCCTGATCCCCCGAGAGGCAATCGGATTTCCCCCAGATCAACTTTACCTATAAATGTTAGTACCCAGTTATATTATGTACACTTTGGAAATAATCCAGGCCTTTCTTAAAGCAATCCGCTGAGCTGGCCAGAACCACCTCTGCAGGGAGTCTATTCCACATTTTCACAACTCTTACTGTGAAGAAACCTTTCCGTATTTGGAGATGAAATCTCTTTTCCTCTAGACGTAAAGAGTGCCCCCTTGTCCTCTTTGTTGACTGTAAAGTGAATAACTCAACACCAAGTTCACTATATGGACCCCTTATATATTTGTGCATGTTGATCATATCCCCCCTTAATCTCCTCTTATCAAGAGAGAATAAATTCAGTTCCTCTAATCTTTTCTCATAGCTGAGCTCCTCCATGCCTCTTATCAGTTTGGTTGCCCTTCTCTGTACTTTCTCCAGTTCCCCGATATCCTTTTTGAGAACTGATGCCCAAAACTGAACTGCATATTCCAGATGATTTCTTACTAATGATTTGAACAGGGGCAAAATGATATCTCTCTCTCTCTCTCTCTCTCTCTCTCTCTCTCTCTCTCTGGAGTCCATACCTCTCTTAATACAGGAAAGGACTTTGCTCGCTTTGGAAACCGCAGCTTGGCATTGCATGTTATTATTGAGCTTATGATCTACCAAAACCCCCAGATCCTTCTCCACTATGGAGATAAAGACATGTATAAATATATATGTCAGCCATCACTAAATGGCGGTTCAGGCCCAGATTCAGTGACTGTTCTATCCCAACTGTTGCAGCTTCACCACTTAGGCCTCATGCACACAGGGAGTTTACAGCCGCTTGTAGGAGCGTCGTTTTTTTTTTTTCCAGCTTAAAAACGCCTCTCCATGTTATTATTTGACCTCATGCACACACAGGCTTTTAGAAGCTGTAAGGCTGCCTTCACACTGGGGCGTCGACAGTAAAGGGCCTCTATTTATAGCAGCGCTTTACCATTGTTTTTGCCACTCTTAACCCTCGCTAATGGTTGAAAAATATTTAAAACGACTGCAGCGGCACTTTGCTGGCAGTTCAGCACTGCCCATTCATTCACCGCTCCAAAGATGCTGCTTGCAGGCATTTTTTAACATCCTGCTCATCGCCTCAGTGTGAATGAACTCGGGCTTTCACACTGAGACTGCAGGCGAGCTGTTTTTTGGGCGCTATTTTTAGCCCAAAAGCACCTGGAAAAAAGCCTCAGTGTGAAAGGAGTCAAAGTGGCATAGGCGTTTTTAAGCTCCAACAAAAAACCCACAACCAACTGATTACCGACGTTAGAGCTGTAAAAAAAAAGCCTGATGCTGGTAAAAACAGCTAAACGCTGGATAAAGCCACGTTAAGGCTTTTTTTTTTTTTGTGTTTCTAATGCCTCTGTTCAAAATCATTGGTTTCCCATGGGAGCCCATTGATTTGAATAGAAGTTGGATCACGATGATGTGACTTGCAGTGAGGCTTGTGTGCTGAGGAACCCCTCGCCAAAATGAAAAATAAAAATTGGCATTGGATCTTCCCAAGATCCATACCAGACCGTTATCCGAGCATGCAGCATGGCGGGTATATAAGGGTGGGGGTGCAAGGCAGCAAGACAAGGGCCTCTTCCCGACAACCCTGGCTTATCGGAATCTGGAAGCCCCCTTTAACAAGGAGGCCCCCAAATCCCGGGCAACATCCTATGTGAATGAGTGTGGGGTGTATTGTACCCCTACCCATTCACCCAAAAATGTGTCAAGAATCAAAACACTACATGGGTTTTTAAAGTAATTTAGGCAGCTCTGGCATTTCTTCTCCCTCTGGCAATGTCTTCATCTTATGGTTCTTCTCCCGCCTCTGCTGATGTCTTCTGCCTCTGCTAGGTCTCCTCTCTCAGCTGCCTTCTCCGTTGTTCTTCCTCTGATGTTTTCCGGACACTATCTCCCGCTGTAATGCTGAATCCGCCGTGTGTCATTACTTATATAGGCGTGGCCATCCAGTAATGTCATCCGGAGGCTCCTCCCCCTCGTGACATCAGCGCCTGCTGCATGATGGGGTGGTGACATCACCAAGGGCCTCAGTGATACCACCGAGTGGCCAAGCCTATATAAGTAAGAGCATACGGTGGACCCATTCACATAGGGTGGGGGTGAGGATCTGGGGGCCCCCTTATTAAAGGGGGCTTCCGTATTTCAATAAGCCCCCTGCCCGCAAACGCCGACAACCACCAGCCAGGATTGTTGGGAAGAGGCCCTTGCCCTTGCTAAAAGCTAGCGTGGCTAAATGCACATTAACGCCAATGCAAAAAGCTACTAAAAGCACGTTTTTTACACACCTTTTTTCCTGACATCAGTAGCGGTTTTGCAGCTCTTTTTTTTTCTAATGCCCTATGTGCATGAGGCCTTAGCAGCCTGGGTGTCCTCTCTCAGGTCTCCCTGCTTCTTACTGAGGGTTTTAAATGCTGCCTGCGCACATTGAGGTTTATTTGGAAATACTGTTCACTTTGGGAAGTTACACTCTGCAAGGAAATTTTCCCCAGAGGTTAATGAATGTGGTGTAACTTCATTTTACAAAGAATACCCAACCATGTGCAAGGAAAAACTGAATTTTTCTTTGCACGCTATTGAATTATGGAAGCCAGCTGAGCTTCAGCGAAGTCATTAAATTGTAGAGAACATTCCCAAGCAAAGTGTAACTTCCAGGGGCGGCCCATCAATTGTTGGCACACTGGCACTGCCCCCTAATCTATGCGTCTTGCCCCTTTCAGGATTCCGGGCACATGAATTCCTATGGCTGAGATGGGCGGGGTGTCTTTTGAAGCACTGATTAGAGCCAGATGCTCTAATGGGCTTCGAAATAGGGTTGGCTCAGGGTGCAGAGCATTGCGTCTGGAACTCACCCATGTGTGTTGCAACAGCGAATGAACGATGCAGGAAAAAAAACACTGGCCACCACTGGTAACTTCTCTAGGTAGGTAAATTAACCCCACTGTGTGCAACTAGTAGCAGCATTCAGATTTTGGACAAATCAGTGGCCAGCACCACTGCAGTTTGCTCGTTGGAAAGGTCACATGCAAATAGAGCCTCCGTCTGACCCTGGGTGCTGACAGTGTGCATCCAGGATTGGCGTTTCTGTGGAGTTCTGGTTGCATCTAATTGGCCAGTTTGTATGTAGCCTTCGCACAAAATGTTGCCGCTTCCAATTGCGGCGTTTAGCTTCCTCTGCACCCAGCAAACTATCTGTAGATATGTGCTAGTGTGAATGTGGCGTAATATATAAAGGTTGCGATACTTAAGACTTGTTTTAATGCCTACATGCATGAATCTGAGTTTATTTGGATGAGAATCTACATGAAAGAGAAGAGAATGGGTAAGGGTTGTATCAATATTCTTGTCTATGCTTCTTTTTCTTTTCTTTTTTTTTTTCTTTTTTTTAACCAACGCAAGACCGGACACGTCCTGGCAGAACCTTTCTTGTCCCGCATGGCTGTTTATATACAGTGGCCGGGCAGGAAGCAGTTAAAAATTCTATTGGAAAAATAAATAGAACTACAATCTTTCAGTATTGCCATTGAAAAACATATCACTTAATTTTCATAAACTTTGGGTTATATTGCCAACTACAGAATGACTGGACAATGGGCACAAAAAGCTGAAGGCCAGTACCAAAGCTGAACTAAACTCTGCAATATTTACCCTTGCTTCTACAGTTCGACAACCACAAAGTCCC
This sequence comes from Lithobates pipiens, assembly GCF_037356315.1. Classification (NCBI taxonomy): domain Eukaryota; kingdom Metazoa; phylum Chordata; class Amphibia; order Anura; family Ranidae; genus Lithobates; species Lithobates pipiens. The sequence goes on from NW_027507788.1 coordinate 107,799,459, forward strand.
TTGCCCACTCCCGCTTGTTCTCCCTATCATCTTCTGGGTGCCAGTCTTCAGCTGCCGCTATTGACTGGCAGGGGGTGACATCATTCCCACACTTGCACAGGAGTGCAGTTGTCTTGGCACATAGGGACTGTGCCAAAATGTAAACTGAGCTGTGCATATTGGACTTTCGTTCTGCTTTTCCCCTGTTTTTTTTTTCTCTCTCTGCTCTGCTTTTTCTCAAAACACAATCGACCTACTTGACACCTGACGTTGGCCTCTGGCAGAACAGCCATATCTTTTGCCCAAAGAACTTATTTTTTGCCCCACTTCCTGGTTGCTGGCATTAGTGACATTGCTTTTACTTGAATGAAGCCATTGTGATGTCATCTTTGTACCCAGCTCCTACTCCTCCTAAGTGTGGCCTCTATTTGGCGATTACTTCAGTAAACCAGGTTCTTGGTTTGGTTTTTCTGAAGGGGCCCTCATAATGGTGCCCCAGTTTCCAGTTCCTCCATCACTCCGTGAATTTTCCACACTGTTGTTCAAGCTGGGGAAATGTTCTTGCCTCGTTCCACTAGGGCAGAAAATTCTTTGTGCCTTTTTATCTTCAGGCATCTGTGTTTTTTTCGATTTTGGAAGGTGTTATTTGGATTTCAGAACATGAAGGTGTGCGCAATCAGATGGCTGCCTAGGCATCTGCAAAAATGCACTTGGTTTCTCACTGGGTGCCAGTAACAATGCTGCTTGCACAAAAAGACAAAATCCAGGACTGAGCCCCCCCAACATGTAGTACTCACCCCCTGAAAGTGCCAATGGTTTGAATCCTGGGCTCTTTTCCCACCATTGCAGTGAAATCAGCCAATGGTCTAGGGGTTGCCTTTTAAAGTTTTTATTGCAGAGTAACTTGCATGGGTTCTTAGGAAAGCTGTGGGATACTCCAGAGAACTGAACAGGAATGTAAGGACACTCTTCCCTTTGCAGCTACTTCTTAGAACAGTCCACTTCAGCAGTAGAACATAGTGGACAGCACTGGGGCATCACCAGGAATGTTCCAGGCAAGCCTTAATGTTGGTGCACCAGGCGCTACCAGAAGCAACAGTCACTAGAATCCTCCTCTCGGGTCTGTACTCAATGTCCCTGGGACTTGGATGTCTCTATCCAGGCTCAGGTAGACAGTCTCCTCAGTGAATCTTCCAGACTGGATCCCCAGTGAAACCACTCTTGGCTTCAAAGGGATTTGCTGCAGGACCTCGAAGATACTAGCAGAATATTCAGCTGAACTGCCAGAAAAGGCAGCAGCCCTTCTGGTAGGGAACATTTCCTCCTGAGGAAGACAGCTCTCCCAGGCTCCAGACTATTTATGCCCCTTCCCAGCTACCATTTGGGCACCTTCCCCCAGGTTTGGTTAAAGCTGCATAAAAATTCAGGCTGCTTGTTTTACTCTCCCGCCCATTATATTCTGGAAGCCTCCAGAAGACCGCAATCAAACTTGCAGCCTGCAGAGCCCAGAGCAGGCTAAAGCAATTGCATGCTGCTCTGTTGACCACAGCATAACTCCTGGAACTAAATTAGCCTAACCTAACTAGCAACCTATCTGGGAGAGTGCTACATGTATTACCACCAATGAAAGAATACAGAATTGCTAACATTAATGCTACTATCCCCCAGTACTCACAGGGGCTTACCCAAAAGATTTACTAAAATATGGGCTGGGTTATGCAAAGTGCCTTTTGCAATTCATTTACTTGATCTTATTCACACTATTTTGTACTGATTGATCTGATTTCATACTTGGGTATTAGCTCAGCTGAAGATAAACCTAGCAGTATCTTTACTGTCATTGTTAAGTGTTACATCTGAATATGACTTGTGACACAGGATTACATCTGAGTATATGTGGAACAGCAAACCTGTTTTGTTATATAAAGTTTGCATGCAATGCAAATAGGATATGTGGAGGGTGGCTTACCGGTAAATTGGTTTCACTGTGTTCTTTTGACTAGAACATTATTACTGTACAGTACCTGCACCTGTTACCAAGGTATTCTCCTTTTTGTACCAATTACGTGATAAAAAAAAAATTGTGCTGTACTACATACATACCATTTTATTTGTAAAACATGAAAAAAACCTTTTGTAAGTAAAAAAAAAAAAAAAAAAAAAAAAAGTTTTTGACCTGGTCAGAATTCCTTTCATGTCCTATGCTTCCATGGACATGGAGGCCTGGAATGACAATGCTGCTGAGCGATGTGTTGACAGCAGCTTATAGGTCAGCTGCAGGGCCTTCCAGTCAGATGACATTCGTAGAGAGATTTAACACTTTCCTGCTCACTGTTGTAGAGTTCATGTATTCAGTATATTCCCCTGTAATTGATTGCCTACTGTGTATTTGCACTGTGTTGATCTGTAAAGCAGATTCTGGTTTTAGTTTGGTTGTCATTTTTAAAGAGTTCTTAGTGGGTAGACATTCAATTTATTTGTGCTTTAGGTGGAAGATGAAAAGGGAATTTCACTACGTTTCCCACGTTTCCTCAGAATTCGAGAAGATAAAAAACCAGAAGAGGCAACAAATAGTTATCAGGTACTGTAAACTACCTCTGTATCTGACTTCCTCTTGTGTTTTTCTTTGTCTTGCATCTATACTGTTCTAGATTTTCCCTCGCTCCTGCTGTGTCTCAGAGACTGGTATCTTTATTTCAGCATCACAGATCATATCTGTTTAAAAACAGATTTTTAGTCGTCATTCAGTTGAATGCATTGTCAAAATTCATATACAGTTGTGCTCATAAGTTTACATACCCTGGCAGAATTTATGCTTTCTTCTTTCAGAGAATATGAATGCTAACACAAAAAACTTTTCTTTCACTCGTGGTTAGTGTTTGGCTGAAGCCATTTATTGTGTGTTTAAACTGTGTTTAAAATCGTGATGACAGCAGAAACTACCCAAATTACCCTGATCAAAAGTTTACATACCCTGGTGATTTTGGCCTGATAACATGCACACAAGTTGACACAAAAGGGGGTTTGAATGGCTATTAACCCTTTCATGACTAAGCCTATTTTTGGCATTTGGTGTTTACAAGTTAAAATCCATATTTTTTGCTAGAAATTACTTGGAACCCCCAAACATTATATATATATATATATTTTTTTTTAGCAGAGACTCTTGAGAATAAAATGGCAATTGTTGCAATATTTTATGTCACACGGTATTTGTGCAGCGGTGTTTTAAACGCAACTTTTTGGGAAAAGGGACACTTTCATGAATTAAAAAAAAAAACGAAACCGCAAAATTAGCCCAATTTTTTTGCATAATGTGAAAGATAATGTTACGCCGAGTAAATAGATACCAAACATGTCACACTTTATAATTGCACGCACTCGTGGATTGACGACAAAGTACGGTACCTAAAAATCTCAATAGGCGATGCTTTAAAAAAATTTTTTACGGTTACCAGGTTAGCGTTAGAGGAGGTCTAGTGCTAGAATGATTGCTCTCGCTCTGACGATCGCGGCGATACCTCACGTGGGATTTGAACACTGTTTACATATACGGGCGCGACTTCTCTATGCGTTTTCTTTGCTTCGCGGGGACGGCGGGCGCTTCACATTTTTTTTATTTAATTTTTTTTAATTTATATTAAAATGACTAAATGGTTTTTAAAAAAAATTTATCACTTTTATTGCTGTCACAAGGAATGTAAATATCCCTTGTGACAGTAATAGGTGGTGACAGGTACTCTTTATGGAGGGATTGGGGTCTAAAAGACCCCCCCACCCCTCCTTCACACTTCAATGTATTCAGATCGACGAAAACGGCTATTCTGAATACCGTATATTTTTTTTAAACCGGCGCCATTGGCAGCCAAGTAAACGGGAAGTGACATTATGACGACGCTTCCGTGTTTTACGATTAGGATACTGGAACGAACCCGATTATGGCTTCGTTCCAGTTCCTCCCCAGCAGCCGGAGGCGCCGGATCTTGAATCGGTGCTCCCGATCGAGCAGGAGCACCGGTAACAGCTGCGGGTGGGAGGGGGGGGGGCGTCCCCTCCCGCTCCTCCGGCATAACAGCCGAGTGGCTTTTAGCTGCTTTGGTTGTTATGGCTGGATAGCCAATCGCCCGCTGAATAAAACCGTACCGGGATGATGCCTGCAGGTGCGGGCATCATCCCGGTATACCCCCCCCCCCGGAAGCCGAGTACGCACATCTGCGTACGCTCGGCAGGAAGGGGTTAAAGGTAACTATCCTCACCTGTAATTTGTTTGTAATTAGCGTGTGTGTATAAAAGGTCAATGAGTTTCTGGGCTCCTGACAGACCCTTGCATCTTTCATCCAGTGCTGCACTGACGTTTCTGGATTCCGAGTCATGGGGAAAGCAAAAGAATTGTTAAAGGATCTGCTGGAAAAGGTAGTTGAACTGTATAAAACAGGAAAGAGATATAAAAAGATATCCAAGGAATTGAGAATGCCAGTCAGTGTTCAAACTCTAATCAGGATGTGGAAAATTAGAATTTCTGTTGAAACCAAATTCAGGTAGACCAATAAAATTTCAGCCACTGAACTGCACGTTTGAGATCTCCCCAAAGTGGTTCCATAATATTGAGGTCAAGAGACTGAGATGGCCACTCCAGAACCTTCACTTTATTCTGCTGTAGCCAATGACAGGTCAACTTGGCTTTGTGTTTTGGATCATTGTCATGTTGGAATGTCTAGGTGCGTCCCATGCGCAGCTTCTTGGCTGATTAATGCAAATGTTCCTCCAGTATTTTTTGATGACATACTGCATTTATCTTACCATCAATTTTGACCAAATTTCCTGTGCCTTTGTAGCTCACACATCCACAAAATATCAGTGATCCACCTCAGTGTTTCACAGTAGGAATGGTGTACCTTTCATCATAGGCCTTGTTGTCCCCTCTCCAAATGAAGCGTTTATGGTTGTGGCCAAAAAGCTAAATTTTGCTCTCATCACTCCAAATGACTTTGTGCCAGAAGGTTTAAGGCTTGTCTCTGTGCTGTTTGGCGTATTGTAAGCGGGATAATTTGTGGCATTTGCGTAGTAATGGCTTTCTTCTGCCGACTCGACCATGCAGCCCATCTTTCTTCAAGTGCAAGCCACACCACATGTTTTTAGAGAGTCCTGTATTTCACCTGAAGCTATTTATGGGTTTTCTTTGCATCCCAAACAATTTTCCTGGCAGTTGTGGCTTAAATTTTTAGTTGGTCTACCTGACCGTGGTTTGATTTCAACAGAACCCCCTCATTTTCCACTTGATTAGAGTTTGAACACTGCTGATTGGCGTTCTCAATTCCTTGCATATCTTTTTATATCCCTTTCCTGTTTTTTACAGTTCAACTAACTTTTCCCTTAGATCTCTTTCTTGACAATTCTTTTGCTTTCCCCATGACTCCGAATCCAGAAACGTCAGTGCAGCACTGGATGAAAGATGCAAGAGTCTGTCAGGAGTCCAGAAACTCCTTTTATACACACACACACACTAATTACAAGCAAACAGATCACAGGGGAGGATGGTTACCTTTTTAATAGCCATTCAAACCCCTTTGTGTCAACTTCTGTGCATGTTATCAGGCCTAAATCACCTGGGTATGTAAACTTTTGATCAGGGTCATTGGGGTAGTTTCTGTTTTCATTATGCTTTAAAAAGAGTAAACACGGTTGATTGATAATAAATGGCTTCAGCCAAACACCAACCATGAGTGAAAAAAAGTTTGTTTTATTCCTATTCTCTGAAAAATGGCCAAGAAATCCTAAATTCTGCCAAGGTATGTAAACTTATGAACAAAACTGTAATTGTGAAGTGGAAGGAAAATGGTAAATGGTTTTCAATTTTTTTTACCAAAAATTATCTGAAAAGTGTGGCGTGCATTTGTATTCAATCAATTACCTTTACGCTGATACCCCTAACTAAAATCTAGTAGAGCCAATTGCCTTCAGAAGTCACCTAATTAGTAAATAGAGTCCACCTGTGTGTAATTTAATTTCAGTATAAATACAGCTGTTCTGTGAAGCCTTCAGGGGTTTGTTAGAGGACCTTCGTGTGAACAAACAGCATCATGAAGGACAAGGAACACGCCAGACAGGTCGGGGATAAAATTGTGGAGACGTTTAAAGTTAGGTTATAAAAAAAATAATATCCCAAGCTTTGAACATCTCACAGAGCACTGTTCAATCCATCATTCGAAAATGGAAAGAGTATGGCACAACTGCAAACCTACCAAGACATGTAGGCTGTCCACCTAAACTGACAGGCCGGGCAAGGAGAGCATTAGAGAAGCAGCCAAGAGGCCCGTGGTAATTCTGGAGGAGCTGCAGAGATCTGCAGCTCAGGTGGGAGAATCTGTCCACAGGACATCTATTAGTCATGCACTCCACAAATCTGGCCTTTATGGAAGTGTGAAAAGCAGAAAGCCATTGTTGAAAGACATAGGACGCCCCATTTGCAGTTTGTGAGAAGCCATGTGGGGGACACAGCAAACGTGAAGGAAGGTGCTCTGGTCAGATGAGACCAAAATTAAACTTTTTGGCCTAAAAGCAAAATGCCGTGTGTGGTGGAAAACAAACACTGCACATCACTCTGAAGACCCCATCCCCATCTTGAAACATTGTGGAGGAAGCATCATGTTGTGGGGATGCTTTTCTTCAGCGGGGACAGGGAAGTTGATCTGAGTTGATGGGAAGATGGATGGAGCCAAATACAGGGCAATCTTAGAAGAAAACCTGTTAGTCTGCAAAAGACTTGAGACTGGGGCGGACAGACCCAAAAAGACTTTCAGCTGTAATTGCAGGAAAAGCTGGTTCTACGAAGTATTGACTCGGGGGGGGGGGGGGCTGAATACAAATGCACCCCACACTTTTCAAATATTTATTTGTAAAAAAAATTGAAAACCATTTATCATTTTCCTTCCACTTCAGTTATGTGCCATTTTGTGTTGGTCTATCACATAAAATTAAGTACATTTACGTTTTTTGGTTGTAACATGACAAAATTTGGAAAATTTCAAGGTGTATGAATACTTTTTCAAGGCACTGTAATTTGCACAGGAATGTGCTGCGATTCTTGCGTGAATTAGTGGGAACCCCGGGCTTAATGAGCAACACCATGCAGGTGACGTTCTCTCTCTCCACAATGTCCTTCCCCAGCTCCTCGTTGCGTAAATACCATATTCCAATACCATATTCAGCGCCAAGGATTGTAATGCAGGTTAGATTGATAGTTCTGTGTTTTCTGAGGGTTGTCTCCGTGTAAAACTTCTCACCTCCGCACTGGTGTTGAGTTTAATGGGAGATTAGTTGATGTGATTGTAGCCGTATTAGAGCAATTGTGACAGAGAGATAAGAAAAATTACATTTCAGACAGTTAACTTTACATGTGCTCTGCGACACTGCACAACCCTGTCTGCAAGGGTACGGGGCCTGTTTTTTCTCTGTTAAATTAAAGTAACACTTACAGGTCTGTGACTGGACAGTTTTTTCAATTTGGGGTTTGGTTTTTAAAGCCGAGAGCTATATTTGCCTAACAAAAAGGAGTGAATGAGCTGTAAGAGTAGCGGTCTCTGCAGCAGTCTGACATGTCCCTGATTGCATTGCTTTAGCTCTGACTCAGCAGGGGGTGTGTTGTAGTCCTTTTCCGTAGTCTGCTTCCTGTGCACTCAATTTTGGTCTGTAGAACAATGTAACCAATAAGAATTGTAAGAGTTTAGTTCTTTTGTACATTCCTAAATTAAATGCAACTGCATGCTTTTTTTTTTTTCCAAGCTTTGAATGGACTTTAAAGTGAACCAGCACTTTCTTTGGACAAATCAGCATGTTCACTTCAAAGCCAGCTGCCCATAGCAGATTATACTCCCCTTCAATTTGCAGCCAGTAGATCTAGTCTGAGCTTTCTCATAGCTGCAACTCTTCCTGACGTAGTGTTACATCGCAGGACGCCTAACCTGTCAATTGACAAGCACCAGCGCTGTCACGTGGAAGTAAGTCCACATACCTGAAAGTACAGAATGTTTCTCTTGGGTACCATAGGAAAAAGGAGCAATGGGCGAGTGACAGAAAGGGGAGTATGCTGCTGTGCAAGGCAGACTTAAAGTAAGCCTGTTTTGCTCTTCATGTCGAAAGCACAGATTTGCCTTGGTGATGTCATTTGTCAAATGCTTTACAGCTGATGTAACATTGGAGGGTGTTGTTTTTTTGTTTTGTAACTATTTTAATGCAAACTGGCTTGTCTTTGAAAGGTAACATTTGAATATTTATTTTCATTTCAGGTTGCTGACCTTTATAAGAAACAACAACAAATACAGAACACTTCTGCAGAGAAAGGAGATGATGATTTCTATTAGATTTGTGGAATGTATACACTCTTAAAATGTGCTTTTTTATATGGGGTTTAAGTCCAAGGAGGTGTAAGCCACCTCATAGCCTTTTCCAGGAGTATAGCTATCATTATACTCGCAGCGCCATGACAGTAGCTTTGGTTCTAGTTGCCTCCCTTCCTCTCTGCTGCATCATTGCAGAATGTTATATTTGTGAATGGGTTCACATAGAATATAGTGCTCTCTGATTGGGCAGGCAGAGAAGAAGGGAAGATGGAGCATCTCCAAACAATTCACAGCTTCTGTGGAAGAGACCTGAAGGTTCAGTGTCAGAGACCCAGATGTATGGTGATAACTATACTCCCAGCACTCTGTAAAAGTGTAAATTGTAAATAAAAGATAAGTCGACTAGGTAGCCTACACCTTGTTGGACATGACCCCTTATAAGCCTGCACATTTATACATTACTGTAGTTATTCCTAAACCATATGTCTATGGGATAAATTAATAAATGTGACTGGAACATTATGTTCATGTACCACCATTATCTAATGCATCAACCACCATTCCATTCAGTATTGCTAGGTTTGTGGCAAAGAAATGTAACTTTAGCAAACATACCCTTTTTATTGGCCTATGAATGATAAATGTTGGTACTTTCATTTTTATTGGATGTTTTGCATTCCTACATAGCATGAGAAACAGTCGAAATATCTTTTTAAGATAACGAATCATTTTCATCTTCACATCAGCATACAATGTTATGACTGTATATTTATGCTATTTTCAAGTCCTTTGCTTTAACATCATTCCTGTGCATATTTTTGTGTAAAGCTGTCCATACACTATGCAATCTGATTGTACAATCTCCTTTAGATTTACCAAAACTATGTTATAGGACGCCCCTAAACAACCCATTCACTTGCCGTCAAATCAGACTGGCCCCTGGACTACATAGTTGATGTTAAATCTAAAGGAGAGTGTAGAATTAAAGTGTATAGTGTATGGTCACCTTAAATGTGTTTTTTTTATAGGATACTACTGAAATATGTTTTGAAAATAAAGAAACTAAATTGTCAGAACTATAGTGTCTGTCTCTACTATACCACTTCATAATCCATCTACAACCCCATGTATATATAATAAAATTGCATTCCTTTTTTTTTTTTTTCCTTTTGTGAGACTGCCTGGATGAAAACCGTGCCTTTCTTATGTTACTTGATGGGAGAAATACACAATAAAACCTTTTTAAAGTTTAGGCCTAATTTTTTAAACGCATTGTGGGTATGGGGTTGACAGTATGGAGTTGAGTATCATTCCAACACTTTTTACTTTGCTGTGGCGTCTTCCAAGATGGATGTAATGTATACCAGGATTGTCTTGGTTTTGGCTCCCCATCCTGGAAATCTTTTTTTTTTTTCTTAATTTTTCCTCTAAACTGCAGAGGGTGTGTCCTCTTTGGGCTCTGTAGCACACATTTTGTTTCTGCATTATTTGTTCCCTTCCTGTGTTATTTATGTGGTTGGTTGTCTGCGGTACTTTCCTGTCAGCCTGTTGTGTTCCTGAAGTGGCACAGGAAGCAATATTATCACTTCAGATGTTAATTTGGAGACTGAGAGCAATGTTGATCTGACCACAGAAATGCAGGGGCAGGCAGGTGGTGGAATCATGCTGGTCCTGATTATAGTTGGTATATTTAAGAAGATTAACAATGTCTACTACCATTTCTCTAGCAACTCGGCTGGGTCACAGGATGTTGCTAAGTATCGAGCAGAGGTTTGTGACAGTAGGGGGCATGGCTCTCGATGCAAACAGGGGAATTCTGTAAAGCTCCTAGAACACTCTTTTGGCATTAGTTCCTCCCCATTCAGTCGTACCCATGAGATTCCCTAGCCAAAAGCTACATTTAAACCATGCTACTGGAGATTGTGATGTCACTGGAATGATGTTCCCCTGAGCGTCCCTTTATTCACCTTTGCATGGGGGTGCTGGGGTTGATGGTAGTCTCCAAGTCAGTCCTGTATGCTCAGTTTTTAATCAAGGTTGTTGCAACTCAACATGTCTGGACTGCCTTGCCAAAGCTGCTCTGTAAAGTGCAGTTTTATTTCCTATATTTGAAAGCTTCCATATTGGAGCATATTAGATATAGAAGTGGAAAATGAAGGTCAGGCTTGCCTGTAGGGGGAGCCCATTCCTAAATATAGATTCAGGGACACATGAGAAGCCCAGCAAGAGCACAATGGCAACTGAAGATGTCTAATGTGTGTCCACACCTATTCCAGCAAGACTGTCTCATCAGTGCTACCTACAATTTGCAGTGGAAAAGCAGCATTTTCAGTTTCTGGCTCTGCCTTTGGCCCAGCCGTGGCACCATGTTTATGCACAAAGGTGCTAGCGCCATGTTAGCGCTCCTATGAGCTAGAAGTGTTCCCATTCTGGAGTACTTGGACAAGCTGCTCCTGTGAGAACAGTCAGAATGGCCTCAAGGCCAATTTGCTAAAATGGTTCACATCATACAGAACTTTGACTGGGTGCTCAGTCTTCAAAAGTAGATTTTGAACCATTGCGCTGCCTAGAGTATGTGGCCGTGTCCTAAACACGATACGGCACCTGTGCTCTTTCCTCAGGCTTTGGACCTTTTGGTTCAAGGTGTAAGAATTGCATTTCCTTGAGCGCCCCTCTATTGCCCTTTGCATGAGGTTGATGGTAGTCTCCTTTCATGGTAGTCCTGTATGCTCGGTTTCAATAAAGGTTGTTGCAACTCAGCATCATGACAATATGGAACAAGAAGACTTTCTCTTTGGATTGCCCCATGTGGTTGAGCTCCAACACCAAGTTATCCCTGAATTTGCAGATATCCATCCCTGAGCTGTCATCTGGGAAAAATTGTTATCCCCCACGATGTAGAACGTGCAGATGATGAATGCCAACTTGTGCTTGGGAAATGTCCTGTATTGTCTGTTGAATCAGGAAACTTGGTCATCAGAGGAAGTCTGGCTGCCAGTCATCGCCCTGGAGCTCAGGGTGATTCAGTTTACCTTTCAACACTACTTTGGGGACTGCCACTTTGGGGCCAATCAGCTAATGCCATGGCAGTAGAGTACATCGAGACAGAACCAAGAGTCCTGGAAAATTGTAGTATAAAGGGGAATTCAGACTTATAAGCCTATTCAAAATGTATACAAAGACAAATCGGGTAAATTGGAAAACTAATCAACCAGTATTAAAACTATCATACCAATTGGCATATATATATATATATATATATATATATATATATATATATATTATATAATCAATAATAAAAATTGAAAAAATAAAAATGAACAATATGCATGGGATTAATTCCTAAAATAACAGCTAAAAAAATGTATATGTTGCACCCTAGTTCGTAAAGACATTTGGCATACAAGTATATAATATCTCTCCTAAATAAAATAAATATACCTCTTAAGTAGAATAAAGATACGAGTAGAAATGATATAAATAAGATTTAGAAAAACTGTTATTAGTGTTACTAGGCATTCAGGCTTGCCCACACAGTTACATAGAGACGTATGCAAGTATACACGCCCAACTAGAAATACACTATATTATCAAAAGTATTGGGTCGCCTGCCTTTTACATGTACATCAACTTTATTTAAACCCTATTCTTAGTCCGTAGGGTTCAATATTGAGTTGGCCCACGCTTTGCTTTCTGGGAAGGCTGTCCACAAGGTTTCCTAGTGTATTTATGGAAATATTTGACCTCTCTTCCAGCGCATTTGTGAGGTCAGGCACTGATGTTGACGAGAAGGGCTGGCTCGCAGCCTCCACACGAATTCATCCTAAAGGAGTTTTATGGGGTTGAGGTTAGGAGGTGCAGGCCAGTCAAGTTTCTCCACCCCAAACCCACTCATCTATGTCTTTATGGACCTTGCTTTATGCACTGGTCCTAATCATTTGATGGAGGGGGGCTGTGGGGTTGTTTATCAGGGGTTGGGCTTGGCCCCTTAGTTCCTTCGAAGGGAACCCTTAAGGTGTCTCCATAATAAGACATTTTGAATGATTTCATGCTCCCAACTTTGTGGGAACAGTTTGGAGATGGGCCCCCTCCTGTTCCAACATGACTTCACAGGAGTGCACAAAGCAAGATCCATAAAGACATGGATAAGAGTCCTGACCTTAACCCGATAGAACACCTTTGGGATGAATTAGAGCAGAGACTGGGAGCCAGGCCATCTCGTCCACATCACTCCTAAACCCCGTGGATAGGCTTCCCCAGAAGAGTTGAAGTTCTTATAGCTGCAAATGGTGGACCAAGTCAATATTGAACTTTCACGAAGACGCCATTAAAGTTCATGTGCGTGTAAATGCAGGTGTCCCAATACTTTTGGTAATATAGTGTATTTAGAATTTCTTAAAATTACGGTTAGTGTTACTATTTTTTTATTTTTTTCCTTGACCACAAAGGCGCACAAAGAAAAATGTGCAAATATATGCAAATGCATACACTCCCAGATAAAAGTATTTATGCTAAGGAGTGTTTTTTTAATTTATTTTTTATTCCTTTTGTCTTTACAATTAGTTGTAAGAAATTGACTTGTGGGGTTCTTCTTCAGAGAAAAGAGAGAGAAGGAAAACAAGTGATTCTCATTGCATTGAATTGGCCCAGGAAGGCGTGGTACTCATATTCCTAATGCCACGTACACACAACCGGACTTTTTGACAGCATTCGATCATGTGTGGACTTTAGAAATAGAACATGTTTTAAATCTTGCCGCCAGAACTCAGTCGGACTCCATTCCTAGTGGGAAACCCGTTCGTTTGTATGCTGGTCCGGCGGACCAAATACGACGCAAGGGCAGCTACAGCACCTGCCAACAAGAAAGATCCTATCGCGCACGTTCTTGGCTGCAGGGTACTGTACATCTTGTGCTGTCTTCAATAGGAAAAACACATTTTTCTATTGCGGCGAGTGCGAGAGACAAGCGGCAATGTCCCTAGGGCTGATATGGATTTTAAGGGGAAGCCCCTATGCCGCAAAAGGTCCAAGCTCCATACCAGACCCTTATCCGAGCACGCAGCCCGACTGGTCAGGAAAAGGGAGTGGGGACGAGTGAGCGCCCCCCTCTTGACCTGTACCAGGCCCTATGCCCTCAACATGGGGGTGGAGGTGATATGGGGAAGGGGGGCGCCCTGCACCCACCCACCCCAAAGCACCTTGTCCTCATGTTGATGAGGACAAGGGCCTCTTCCCGACAACCCTGACTGTTGGTTGTCAGGGGGGGCTGTGGGCGGGGGGCTTATTGGAATCCAGGAGCCCCCTTTAATAAGAGGGCCCCAGATCCTGCCCCCCCCCCCCATGTGAATAAGTATGGGATACATCATACCCCTACCCATTCACCTGGGGGAAAGAAAGTCAATAAAAAAACACTATACAGGTTTTTAAAGTAATTTATTAGGCAGCTCTGGGGGTCTTCTGACTTCGGAGGTCTCTTCTGACTTTCTGGTTCCTCTCCCGGGCTCCTGCGCTATCTTTTGCCGCTCTTTTACTAGCGGTGGTTTTCTCCTTCATCGTCTTCTCCCCTTTCTGTTAGTGTTGACACGACGCTCTCTCCCACTGTAATTCTGTGGACATGGTGCGCAACAACTTGCATGGGGCGGGGTCACCGGGTGATGTCACCTGATGACCCCGCCCTTGATGACGACACAGTCCCAGCATGGCCTGGGACTCCGCCCCTTTTGACGTCACCACCCGGGGTATGCTGGGACTGTGCCGTCATAAGGAGTGACTTTAGTCCGTTCATTTGGAAGTCCGTTGCATAGACCGGTGGACCTAGTCCACCGGAAAGTCCGGTCATGTGTGGACAGATCTGTTTGTTCAGAAATCCATCAGACCTAGTCTGCTGGAATGTCTGGTCGTGTGTACATGGCATAATAGACTCTACATCAGGGGTCTCAAACTGGCGGCCCTCCAGCTGTTGTAAAATTACAAGTCCCATCATTCCTCTGCCTATGAGAGTCATGCTTGTAACTACCAGCCTTGCAAAGACTCATGGGATTTGTAGTTTTGCAACAGCTGGAGGGCCAGCAGATTGAGACCACTGCTCTACATGATCACAGCCAAACCTTTTCTCACGTTCCCATGCTCCATCCTACTTCACGGTCACTGACTTTGAGGGCTTTGCTTTTGAACCAGTGGGTGCACGGGCGCCACTACCCCTGACACCTCCACTGCCCTCCCTGTCCACTGGACACATGGATTACTATGGCGGGGGTGTGTAGTTTGAAACGCATGATTGGAGCCAGAGGCTTCAAAATAGTGTGGGTTTGGGACACAGTGCTCGGTGTCCCAATCCCACCGTGTTGTGTGCCGATAGCGAATTAATTTTCGCTACAGTGACACTACAGTTCCTTCCTGCCAGCCAGGAGGCAGGTCTGTGAGACCCATTTCCAAATGGTCCAAAGCGCCAGGTGATCCTTGTGGATGTCTAGCACTTTGACGCAAGAGGAGACACAGGGTAGGAGGCCTGAGGAGCGGACACTGGAGGCGCTGCTGCCAGCACTGGTGGAGAGGAGGAGAGCCCTGCCACACAGTGGGTAAGTGCCTGTTCTGGCATAAATTACACAAAGGGTCCACAACGAATCAATGGATGCCTTATTACATACTCCTAGCCCTTGTACACACGGTTGGACATTCTGCCAACCAAATCTGTTGGATTTTGTCCGACGGATTGTGTCCGAAACTGTTGCATACACACGGTCGGACCAAGTTGTCGGAAAATCCGATCGTTCAGAACGTGATGATGTTATTTCATTACGACAAGGCTACGTTCACGCTAGTAGCCAATAGCTTTGGTGTAGGAATTTGATCTGAGCATGCGTGGCACTTTGTCCAATCGGAAATTCTCTACACATGATCGTACAAGGTCCGATCGGACCAGTTTGTCAGAAAATATTTCCAACAAGTTATACGTTGGACCCAATTTTCAGACGGAAACAGTCCGATGCATACCACACACAGTCGGATTATCCGACAAAACGGTCCGGTAGGACACATTCCGGTGGAATCTCCGACCGTGTGTACAAGGGCCTAGACAGTGCCATTAAAATGATCTTGCATGGTAATATGAAATGAGGACTCATCCCATACAGCCCCAGGCAAAATGACTGCTGGAACGCCATGGGTGCCTATGGACCTTAAGGGCAGGGCCAAGTTGTCCACCATCGGGCCTAGACATGGCCGCTCCCACTATAGCGTGATCTAAAGCCAGTGGCACAAAGGGTGCTAATCTGCCCATTCACAAGGGGGGTGCAGGTACCGACTCCAGAGAGTCTCTGCCCTCTTGGGTCTCGCTGGAAGCGGCCAGTGACGTCACCTCTGGCCCACGGCGGAAAGACCAAGGCTGTGTCCCCAGAATAGAGGAGTCCCAAAACAAACGCAAATTTAAAAAAAATATATATATATATATATATGGAAATACTGCAAAATTCTTTTTTTTTTTTTTATATGACAGCCTAACAGCACAAGGCTAGCGTTTCCAGAGTCCATCTGCCAATATTTCATATGCGTGTTATCGATGATGGCCCAATCATCAATAAGCTGCTCTGCTTGTCATAATCAAGTATAATAAATACAAGTTCTTTGGAGCTGGCAGAACTGTCCACGGGGCTATCCAATGATAGCCATCAGTAGCCAGTTTGCCATTGGTGCTGGGCTAGGATCTCTCACAAGTGGCCCGAATTTCAGATGTAAGAAGGGAGCTGCACCACCGGTTCCAGAAGAAAGTGATCAATATAACTCCCCATTGGACTAATAAGGCCGTCAATGACAGAAATGATTGGTCTGCCCAGAGGATTGGTGGCATCCTTTATGGATTTTAGGAATATAATACAAAATAGTGCGAGTCAATATGGACGGAGCAGAAATTGCCGTTCCGACTTGAATATAACCCCATCCCTGAGGACTTCATCTAACAGAGATTTTAAGGCATTCTTTAACGGACCAATTGGGTCGCCCTCCAACTCCTCGTAAGTGATGGTGTCACCATGACGTCTGAATGCTTCAGTCCGATAATGTTTGTCCTGGATGACCAAACTCCCTCCTTTGTCTGCCTACCTAATAATGACTTTGCCGTTGTTCTTAAGTGAATCCAATAGTTTCCTCTCTTCAGAAGACATAGGGGAGGAATGATCCTCTGTGGCCTCACTGCAAAGGTGGGCCTATTCGGAGTAGACTATGTCATAAAAGGTAGGGATACACTTGCCTTTAGCCTAGTGAAGATGGAACACTGACTTCGGCCTGAAGTAAGTGTGGGCCACTGGAGCTAAACAGGCAAAGCTGGATGGAACTTCCATCATTGGCATATCGGTACCCTGGGCGCCCTCGGACCACAGCTTTTCAAGTATTTGCAACATGTCCAAAAAATAATGAAGTATAGCCTCCATATAATAACTATTCATATAGAAAGTACCATCATCCAGTAATAATTCAAGGGGAAAGGAGGTAGATTGAAAATTGTGAAGGTAGGGGAGATGTGATAAAGAGCTCCCTATACCACTTCCAAATTCAATCATACCAAAAGCATGTTGGACTATACCGGTACTTAATTCGATACATAAAACTCAGAAAATATATAGTAAAATAGTACAAATTTTAATACAAGGAAATAATTTTTTCACAAACAAAAAACAATATATTGATACAGCGAAACATATTATATTTAAAAAGCTAGTGTATCTCAGATTTCTTGTGTACAGTTACTCATAATCGAGTTCCGTTCTAGGAGTACATTTTGGAGATTCCTCGACTAGTTTCACTGAATTTTATCCGCTTCATCTGGAGGTAGTCTAAGAATTAAAATATACATTAGAGAATTCATACCTATTCATATACTTATACAGTCATATAGATATATATCACAAAATAAGCAAAATCAAAAGGAATATACAATTAAATTTACAAAAAAGAAGGGATTGTAGGGGAATTTGTTACGAAGAACAAAGAGGGAAAGAAAAAAAAGAAAAAGGAAAGCAGACGTCCGAGTCCCCTCAAATTTTCTCACCCGGCGGGCATGGGGGATATAGTGCACATGATGGAACATGGTAAAATCGGATATAGAGAAAAAAAAAAAAAACACATAATGTAAAAATTGTATTATATAACCATAAATTAAGAACTTTCTTAATTTATGGTTATATAATACAATTTCTACATTATATGTGTTGTTTTTTTTTCTCTCTATATCCGATTTTACCATGTTCCATCATGTGCACTATATCCCCCATGCCCGCCGGGGTGAGAAAATTTGAGGGGACTCGGACCTCTGCTTTCCTTTTTCTTTTTTTTTTCTTTTTTTTTTTTTCTCTTTCCCTCTTTGTTCTTTGTAACAAATTCCCCTACAATCCCTTCTTTTTTGTAAATTTAATTGTATATTCCTTTTGATTTTGCTTATTTTGCAATATATATCTATATGACTGTATAAGTATATGAATAGGTATGAATTCTCTAATGTATATTTTAATTCTTAGACTACCTCCAGATGAAGCGGATAAAATTCCGTGAAACTAGTCGAGGAATCTCCAAAATGTACTCCTAGAACGGAACTCGATTATGAGTAACTGTACACAAGAAATCTGGGATACACTAGCTTTTTAAATATAATATGTTTCGCTGTATCAATATATTGTTTTTTGTTTGTGAAAAAATTCTTTCCTTGTATTAAAATTTGTACTATTTTATTATATATTTTCTGAGTTTTATGTATCGAATTAAGTACCGGTATAGTCCAACATGCTTTTGGTATGATTGAATTTGGAATTGGTATAGGGAGCTCTTTATCACATCTATCCCTACCTTCACAATTTTCAATCTACCTCCTATTTGCAACATGTCTTGATCAGAATACACAGACTCTTGGGGAGCTGAAGGTTCACTTGTACTCATAGAGTCCCTTTTCATAGAGAAATAACGCTTGAGGGTGAGGTTATGTGTAAATCTATTTAGGTCAACAAAAAGTTTGAATTAGTCAGGGGGATTGGGTGTAGCAAAGTTAAGACCTTTGTGTAATAAAGCAAGCTAAGCTTCACTCCTGTGGGTGTGACCCTCAATAGAAAAGAGGGGGAAGGTGGTGGTACAAAGGAGCTCATAGACAATGTAAGGTCAAGAAGAGAGCGGGGCATGTCCACCCCTGATGTGTCCCTCAGGGACTTGTGGACGTTGGCGGCGGGGTTCCCCTCAACATGATCAGTGGCACAGTCAGGGGACTGATGGACTTGCATTCTCATAGGCCACAGCTGCTGGCACATGAGATGGTAGGCCTGGGTTACCATCACTATTGCGATGGAGAAGATCTGTATGGTTTTCAGCCAATGCCTGTGAAACCCCTGGTGTATCACTGTCAGCAGGTACTGGATATTTGGGCTTCCACTTCTATTAGTAGTTCCTAAACTGTTTTCTTCAGGACCAGCGTGACCCATACAGACTCTTGGAAGATGATGGGCCTGGACCACGGATGGATAAAGGGGTCTGTGGATGTTGAGAGTTGCAAGGTGGAGGCCCTCCCCTAGGGCGGGACTTACCTCTGCCCCTGTGATGATGGGAGGGATGGTTCCTATTGGCATCTGGTGCTGTTTTTATCCATTTTTATATTGAATAAATTACTTTTGAGCCTCCTCAGGGTATTTCTTACACTCATTTCCCGCTAGGTGGCCTTTCTTGTAGTAATCACTTTGATCAGTAGAATGAATTTGCTAAATTGGTTTTGGCATTTTGTTTCAATCAGGACATAGTGTTGGCTTAATCCAAAGAGAATAGCTCTCTACTGCCTGGTTGTAGTTAGGGCTTTGTGGGAATATTTTGCATCTGCAGTCTCAATATATCAAGCTGCCACTCTTCGGGGCAGGTTGCAACTTGATCCACAGTTGCTAAGTGGATTAGACAGGACATTATTCAGATGTACAACCTGAAGGGGAAGATTCACTCCACCAACATTATCGGTGCTTTGTGGTATTTTCCGCGTCAAACTTCAGTTTCCCAGGTCTACAAGGCTGCCACCTGGTTTGCACACATGTTTACTACGTTTTACCAGGTGGATGTTCAGGCCTCAGCAAACAACAACCTTGGTCAGAAAGTCCTCTTGGTGGCCCTGTAATGCCACGTACACAAGGTCGGAATTTCGGCCAGCAAAAGACCGATGACAGCTTTTTATCGGAAAATGCATCCGTGTGTATGCTCCATCGGAATTTTGCTGGCTGAATTTCCGCCAGCAAAAGATTGAAAGCAGGTTCTCAATTTTTCCGACGTGTGTATGCAATTCCGAACACGCATGCTCAGAATCAAGTACCAGACGGAAGCTATTGGCTACTGGCTATTGAACTTACCCTTATAGTCCCGTCGTACGTGGTGTACGTCACTGTGTTCTTGGTGGTCGGATTTTGGTTTGACCATGTGTAGGCAAGACAGCTTGAGCTGAACTCCGTCGGGAAAACCATCAGACCTTTTTCCGACCATAATTCCGATCGTATGTACGTGGCTTAAGGGTTTTTTCTGTTTACGTTTGGTGTTTGTAGGCCTTTTAGCGGTTTGCTATGGCCTGCCCCTCATGAGATTGCTTTTGGATGTCCCAGTGGTATTAGCTCTCATGTTTTCTGTCATGTATGGTTTGGTTTTACCATTGTAAAATAACCTTGAGGTGGGAGCATAACCCATTATCTAACGATTACTCTTCTGTATCCTGAGATGTACTTCACAAAAGAAATTTTACAAGTAAATTAAAAATCCATTTTATTCTACTAGCGCTTCGGTTTGTGGATTTCTTCAATCAAGATTTCCAATCAAACTGCTATTTGAGCTAGTTTCTACATGCCATCTATATAGATTTAATGTTCTGTCTGATTTTGGAGGCCATACCTGGACTCCCCTGGACTGCGTGTGCGGGGCTAGCCTTGAATATTACCTTTGGGAACTTGGCTCTCTCTGCATTGTGGTGATTTTCAGACTGGAGTAAACCAGAGCCGTGACATTGCCTCAATGTTTAACCATGTGTCTGAAGACTCACTTTGAGTAAGGCTGTTCAGGCCAAAGCTCTAATAGTTACCTCACTATTTTCACAGCTGAATGCCTTTAAATTTCCTGCAACTGCTGGTTGCACTGCATTAGGATTTTAACGCTGAAGGACTGAATCCTGAGATCCGTTGGGTTAACACGATCTGTTGGATGGAGTAGAAAGAAAATGTTGCCAGTACGTCTAAGTCTTGCAATAAAATCACATAGTGTATATTTAGCACAGGGATCTTCAAACTACAGCCCTCCAGCTGTTGCAGAACTACAAATCCCATAAGGCATTGTAAAACTCTGACATTCACAGACATGACTAGGCATGATGGGAATTGTAGTTCCTGGAGGGCCATAGATTGAGGACCCCCTGATTTAGCATAGCAGAAAACAGTGCAACATTTCTAAACCACTGGTTTTCTTCATCGAGCAAAGTCACATATTTTTCTTTCCGTTTTCTGTGGTGCCATCCACCAGTTGTTTCAGCACCACACAATTGATCACATTCCGGTCTGGTGTGTGATGAAGATCATTGGGATTATTGGGTGGATTGGCGCATGTGCTCTTTGCGCTTTTGACGGCTCTTGCTTGCAAAGGACCAGGTGGAACTCCAGCCCTTTTCCACTGCCTGCTTACAGTGACCTAATAACCTGTGATTGCTCAACCTTCATCGACAGCAGCTGTTAAATGTGTAACTAACTGAGGCGTTGCCTTGCACTTTGAGCCTAATTGCATTACCACTACGCAATCACAACAGGTCTGTACATAGACACAGAAAAGGCAGTCCTTCAAGTGACCCCAGCCCATACTCTCTTAGTGGTTTTAGGATTATCTATTCAGTACCCTCAGGGGATTTGTGCCTTGACTGCAATCTGCAATTCCCATGAAGCATAGCAAGACTCTGACAGCCACAAGCATGACAGCCAGAGGCAGAGCATGATGGGACTGCAAATCCCTGTTATAGGGTATACATCATCAGTGTCTTCCTCGGCTCTGTCTGCTAGGGCTGTTGTCAGGGACCTCCAAATCCACTCAGGACTTTTTGGTCACATTCACTTAACTCTTGGAGACATTGACCAAGGAGGCTCTAAGCTTGTTCAGCTCCATCCACTGTGGTGTACATCTGTGACCCTCCAAAGCTTTTAGATCAGACCAGTCCACTGGTCCATGTGACGATTTCTGATTTAGAATCTGAGGCTCAACAGTTTTCCAAAAGACTGTTTTTGAGGCACCTTGGTCTCTCATTATCACCTCAGATTTGCAAAGGGTCATGCTAGATGTTTTCTTTGCAGCTCTGAGGTGACAGTGTATACTACCCTGCACTTGTAAAATCAGCCTTCTGTCTCTAGAGCTGCTACAGCTGCAAAAACCTTCCCATTACAGCTGCTATTTTAGACTTTCCTGTATGCAACCTGAAAGCACCCTGAAGTGGCTTGGGACTCACCTGAGAGTCTGCTGGAAATTGTTTCCTTTGAGAGGGATTTTGCTATATGGTGGTCTATACCCTTTGTGCATCCACCAGTGACACACAAACAGGGCAACCAATGGACAGGCAAAATATGTGCTTACCTTTTAAAGGATCTACTGACCAGCAGATAAAATTCTCTTATTATTTACCAGTTCAATGTGAGATTAGATTTGTTCTCTTAAAAGGGATTTCTTCCCTGCCTGGGTAGACCCTGTTTCATGAAGTATGTGGAGAAAATGTCTGTATCCTTACGCTTCAGTTGTGATGGGCTATTTAAGAGCAGCTACGCTTATGTCCTATGGGCCTGATTTCCATAAAAGATGCACTGACTGACATCACGTTAAGTAATGCCATGGGATGCCAGAACACGCTCCTGCCTTCAGTGTGGGGGGTCATGGGGAAAAATTCTACAGAATTTCTCACTTCTCCTTCCTATACTCCTGCAGCAGGTGCCCTCAGAGTCTGAATCCCACTCAGCGTGTATGGCTTGAATTTAGAGGTCAGTTAATCCCTCTAAAATAGCTTTGTACATGATGACGTGCCTCCAATTTTACAGATGGGGACGGATTGTGCATTCTGCTAGGTAGTTTTCCTCTGTCATTCAGGTGCAGGGAGCCTCAGTTAGGATCACTGACCACTTTGCTCCAGCCCCTGCTGTATGTTTGCTTGCATTGTAGAGCTGTGCGTACACTCCCTTCCTCAAATATCTCCTGTCCTAGGGACATATAAATCCTCTTGGGGTATATGGTACCTCTCAGTGTCTATCCTTTCAGAAGGGTGCACTCTGATCTACAAGGTCGACCAGGACCAGCTCTAGCTATCCAATATCTGGATAAGGATCTGAATTTTATATTTGCTCAGGTATGTCTTCTGAAATCATTTGCCCAGGCTGCTGCCCTCTCCTTGGTATTCCCCAGACACCCTTTATGGATCACGTAGTCGGTGTACTACTACGTACTACAGTCCCTACAAGATTTGTCCAGGTTCCAGCATTGACAGCTACTGCTGGTGGGCAAGATGGTTCAGCTTAAGCCATTGCAATAAAGCCCCCTGATGGTGGCCAATCCCCCCGAACCTCATCTTTCTTTCACAATCTCCCCCCAGACGGACAGCTCCCCCTCTCTGGTGCCACTTGGATACTGTATCCGCCATGGTGGCCATTAGACATGTGCACTGCAGAAAAATGTGTTCGTTCTTATCATAGATCACAGGACACAGAGCCATAGTAGTTAACTATGTGGGTTAGAGGCCACCTTCAGGTGATGGACACTGGCACTCCCTAAATTAAAAAGTGCATTCCCTATATAACCCTCCCACTGGCGGGAGTACCGCAGTTATTTCGCCAGTGTCTAAGGTGTTGGTCACGAGTAAAGATGTGCTGTGCTGAGCTCCACTGGAGCAATCCTTACTGGGGCTAGCCATGCAGCCCAGATCCATTCAAAGTGTCTTTTTGGCCGAATTGAATGGTATCCTGGACTCATATCCGAAGAAACAAGGTTTTGCCTGTAACGCTTCTCTTTAGAGAGCTGGAACCTGGTATCCAGTACTTTTGGTATTAAGGCCATAAGTTTTACTGGCAGAGGTGCTATTACAGGTCCAGGATTGTGGGTTTGCTCAAGGATCCCCAGCTTCTGCTGAAGGTTTAATGGAATCCACCATGATGGGGGAAGATTGGGTCTGTTGGTTTACCACAGAAAACCCTGCAGTGGGAAAGGTAGGTAAGTGGCGGTTTCTAAGAAATTTTTTAAATTTTTCTTATGAATGTCACCTTAAAATTAGTAAGTGTTGTCATGCCTATGTGTCACTACTGGGGGTTATATTAAGCACTTACATCTCATGCTTCTCAGAGAGCTCACGTTTGTGTCCAGGAAGCAGCAAGACCTCCTGTAAGTCTGGGGGGTTCCCTCTCCTCACCAGACGCCCCCCTGTGGATTTTTTTCTTCCCCTCTTTTCGGGGAAAGAGCGCCAAAGTATTTAAAAAAAAGGCACGCCACTCGGCTTCCAGACCCCCCTCCGCCATTCCTCCTGGGGATCCCTTAGGATCAGGAGCTCGTGCTTGAGCGGGAAAGACCTCTTTTTTTGAAAAAAAAATGGGAAGGGCCATAGACGGTGGGGGGGGGGGGGGGGGGCTTGGGCTGGTGTGCTAGTTGGGTGGGGCTTAGCGCGGAGTTGGCGTCCTCCAATGTCCAGCACGGGAAGGTCTAGTTTAAAGGCAACATTTGTGTTGTTACATGCTGCAGGAGGGACATAAAAGCATATAAGAGGTTGGAGACACAGGCATTCCTTTGACACATTTACTACTGCATCGAGCTGAGCATTAATAGCAGTGACAGTGCTGGACTATTGCTCAAGCAGTGGATGCATTCCTTCTGGTAGTACCTCTGCTTTCTGCATCGGGCTATGGTCAGAAGGGGGGTGAGAAACACCTCAATAAGGGGCTCTAGAAAAAATTCTATAGTCACTCGGAAGCCTAGATGCATCCCAGAAAAGATGGCATCCTCCCCTGGGAGTAATATGGCTGGTCAGAGTGACTCATCAGGAGATGCAAGTGTGGCAGCTGCTCTTACCACTGCAGCTCCTGTATATATTTCTAAGAAGGTTTTTTTCTTCAGCCTTGAAGCCAGTTTCAAGCTTGAAGCAAAAGTTTGCTTAATTGCATCCTAGAGTGGGACTAAGCGTAACAGCCCTCCGTCCATTGCTCAGGACCCTCATACTGAGGAACAAGGAGCGAGAAATGACGAATTTCTCTCAAGGACCAGGAAAAGGCTGATGTCTCCTCTTCCGAAGAACCGGATGTGGAGTATCAGGCTCGCAGGAAACGTTGTTCACAGTTACTTACTGAATTGGTCCGCTCCACATTTTTCACTGCCATAACGCAGTAAGTCAATGAGCCCACTTCTGCTTTGGGTTCACTAAAGCCCCCCCCCCAATCTGTTCATGCTTTTCCTATCCATTCATGGTTAGAAAGCTTATATATTCTGAGTGAGAGCACCCAGATAAGAGGAAGGCTTTTATGGGGAGTTCCAGCGATTAACGCTGCTATATCTATAAACAAAAACCTGACTTGTCCAGTAGACAATGCTCATATGCTAAAGGGTCCAACAGATAAGAAGTTGGCGTTCCTTTTAAAGAATAAATAAATAAACTATATTTCGCTCACTGGTTCAGTGATTTAACCTGTGCTGGCAGCGTTCAGAGTATCTCAGTCCTTAGAGGCCCAGTTTATAGAGGTACTCAGAGTTATTCCTGGTCAGCAGGCCCAAGATTTGGCCAGCATATCAGAAGCGTTCTGTTTTATAGTTGACGCTATGAAAGATTCTATTCTCCAGGCCTCATGGCTCATGCTAGGGCTGGTACATGTGCATAGAATCCTATGGTTGAAAAATTGGTCAGCCGAAGCGCCATGCAAAAAGCTCTTGGCCAGTTTCCCTTTTTATGGTGAACGGTTATTTGGAGATGATCTGGATAAGTATATCCAAAGAATTTATAATGGCAAAAGTGACCTTTTTTCTGGTTAAGAAGAAGTTTAAGTATTTTTCTTTTAAATGTGCTTCTTCTCCAGTGTCAGGGGCATCTTCCTCCAGGCAGTCACGACGGCCTCCACCTTCAGGTTTCAAGAGGTAAACCTCAGTCAGTCCCAGGGTCAAAAAAGGAACCTGGGGGAGGTAACCCACAAAACAAAATACTAAAGCCTTATGAAAGGGCGCCCCCGCTCGCTTGAGTGGGGGGAAGGCTTCTACAGTTTTCAAGGGTCTGGCAGGAACAATGTCAAGACAGATAGGTCACTTCCTCAATATCTCTAGGTTACAAACTAGAGTTCCGAGGGTTTCCCCGTCTCCTCGCTTTCCCAGATCAAACGTTCCCAGAGATCCAGTGAAAAGAAGTCTCTCTTTCTAGCTTTGGATCAACTCTTGTCTCAAAGAGTGATATCAGTGGTCCCCTTAGTAGAGCAAGGATTAGGGTTTTATTCAAACCTTTTCACTGTTCCAAAACTGTACGGGGATGTCAAACCCATTTTAGAGCTCAAAGATCTAAACCGGATATATACCGAATATCTGTTCTTTTCACATGAAGTCAACCCGATCAGTAGTCTCCATCCTACAAGGGGGACAACTTCTGGTGTCAACCAACATCAAGGATGCTTTTTCCATGTGCCTTTTTTCCCCGCTCACCAGAAATTTCTACACTTCTAGGTGGAAAATCTTCATTTCCAGTCTGTAGCTCTGCCTTTGGTCTAGCTACTGCAACTCAAGTGTTTACAAAGGTCCTGGCTCCTCCTTTAGCCAGGTTAAGGGTTTAAGGTATAATGATACTAGCCTACTTTGATGATCTACTCTTGATAGATCAATCGGTAGCCTGCTTAAATCCAAAGTTTGGTCTCCACAGTCAGCTATCTGGAATTCCTAGGTTAGATTCTCAACTTAGATAAATCCTCCTTAAAACCATCAAGGAGATGACAGTACTTGGGGCTGATCATAGATATAGCTCAGAAGAGGATGTTTTTGCCCCAGGAAAGGATCAGTTCCATAAGGGAACTGATTCAGTTCATCAAGACAAAGAAGAATCCTTCTATTCGACTTTGCATAAAATTGTTGGGAAAGATGGTGGCTTCTTCGAGGCCGTTCCTTATATGCAGTTTCATTCAAGACTACAGAACAGTATCCTGTCAACTTGAATCAAGAAGGTCCAAGCTGGACTTCCCTATGCGTTTATCCTCCAAAGTGCGTCAGAGCCTCAATTAATGGTTGATATCCAAGAATCTTCATAGAGGAAAATCCTTTCTACCAGTTACCTGGAAGGTGATAACAGATTCCAGCCTTCTGGGCTGGGGAGCAGTCCTGGAAGAAGCATCTGTCCAAGGAAAATGGTCCAAATCAGACATGACCTTGCCCATAAATATTCTAGAGATTCGGGCAGTACGCCTGGCCCTGGAGGCCTGGGCGCACGGACTAAAGAATTGTCCTATCAGGTTTCAATCCGATAATGCCACAGCTGTGGCCTATATCAATCACCAAGGGGGCATGATAATTTGTGCAGCCCAGAGAGAGGTGAATCATATGCTATCTTGGGAAAACAACATTCCTTGCCTATCAGCAAATTTCATTTCTGGGATAGGGAATTGGCAGGCGAACTACTTTAGTCACCCACAATTGTTCCCGGAAGAATGGTTCCTTCACCCCAAATTTTTTTTGTCAATATGCCAAAAATGGGGAGTACTGGACGTGGCTCTGTTGGTGAACTTGGTGTCAAGGACAAGGGATCCGATAGCATACAGAACGGATGACTTGGTTTTTCCGTAGAAAATCAGTTTTTCATTGATCTATGCATTCCCTCCTGTTCTGCTGCCTCCGTGTCTTCTCTAAAGCAAGAAGGAAAGGAGGTAATTCTTGTGGCCCAGGAGATCTTGGTTTGCCAAGATCATAAAGATGGCCAGATCTTCTCTCGCAAGGTCCGGTATTCCATCCTACCTTGCAAATGCCAAATTTAGCAGTTTGACTATTGAGACCCACATTCTGAAAGATCGTGGGCTGTTAGCTTCAGTAATTTCTACTTTTGGTTAATGCTAGGAAGCCGCCCTCCAGAGTCATATTCTATAGCATCTGGAAGGCATACAGTATGTTTCCTGGTGTGAATCCAGGGGTTAGCACCCAAGGAAATATGTCATAGGAAGGATCCTTGTAATTCCTACAGATAGGATTAGAAATGAAGCTGGCCTTGAGTGCTATCAAAGGCCAGATGTCGGCCTTATCAGTCTTTTTTTCTATGACCACGTGCTTCACACTGTCTGGTTCGTAACTTTATTCAGGGGGTAACTTGGCTTAATCCTCCAGTTAGGTCTCCCCTGAAACCTTGGGACTTAAATTAGTCCTGTCGGCTTTACAGAAGCAGCCTTTTGAGCCAATACAAGATATTCCCTTGGTCCTCTTGACAAGGAAAAATAATTTTCTTGGTTGTCATATCTTCTGCAGGAAGAGTATCAGAGTTGGCTGCTCTTTCTTGTAAAGAGCCATATTGGTTAATCTTTTATTCCTAACGAAGGTAGTATCAGTTTTTCATTTAAATCAAGATATTGTTCTGCCTTAATTTTTTCCAGAACCTCGTTCTATGAAAACAGATGTTTTATTTGTGTTGCCAGACGGTCCTAAAAAAAGAACAGGCGTCGTCGAAATCTACTATTTCTAAATGGATTTGTCAAGTGATTGTTCAAGCTTATGGTTTAAAGAGGAAAATTCCTCCTTTTCATATTAAAGCGCACTTCTCCAGGGCTGTTAGTGCTTCTTGGGCAGTGCATCACCAAGCCTCCATGGCTCAGATCTGCAAGGCTGCAACTTGGCCTTAAGTACATACATTTACCAGATTCTGTCAAGTAGATGTAATAGATCATGAGGATATCGCCTTTGGGCGCTATGTACTGCAGGCTGCTGTATGAGTCCTCTAGTCTCTTGGTGCCCTACTGTCTCCCTCCCTTCATTTGGCATTGCTATGGGATATCCCACATAGTAACTACTATGGCTTTGTGTCCCGTGATGTACGATAATAAAATATGATTTTTATAACAACTTACCTGTAAAATCCTTAGCTTCTTTGAAGTGCATCACAGGACACAGAGATCCCTCTCTTCTTTGGTATACACATGTATTGCTTTGCTACAAAACTGAACTACTCCCACCAGTGGGAAAGTTTATATAGGGAGTGCCAGTGTCCATCACCTGAAGGTGGCCTATAACCCAGATAGTAACTACTATGGCTCTGTGTATGGGTGCACTTCACAGAAAAGGTTTTTACAGGTAAGCTGTTATAAAAATTCTATTTTTTCTTTTTCGTTTCACTCCTTTTTTTTTTTTCTGTTGGGTCATTCATTATGATTTGTAAATAAAAAAAAAAGAAATTTGAAAAAATCCGCAAAAAATCGGAAATTGGTGAAAATTTGAATTCGGAAATCGTAAGCTTTCTTAGGTAGGAACCTTAGCTTATAAGGCCTTAGTCATAACCATTAAACATAGTTAATCAGCGTTTGTTCACTGTGGCTATTCAATAAAATTTAGAAATTTTAAGAGCAACAACTAGAGTGCGGATCATTTTTTCTACATTACTCTACTCAGCCAGTGACTGTAGATCAAGCACCTGGGAGCACTGCTATCTATGTGGTGTATGGGTAGTAGCACTGGACTTTTCTGTTTATACTAGGAACCCTAGCTTCCAGGCTTCAGGAGAGTCTTTTTCAGTTACGTTGTGGGGTTTACAAGCTCAAATTCGCAAGCAGCCTGTAGTTCCTACTACTATTGTTTCCTGCTTAGGTTTTTTAGAGCTTCGAGCCTTCTAAACCCCGGCACACATGCTACTCCTAGCATAGCCTATGGAGACTGCTGCTAAGCCCTTCTTTCCTAACAGTGGTTTGCAGCCTGTCTTTCCTTTCAGGAGTCTCATATAACTGTTGTGGACTGCCCCATTGTTTCTTTGGCAATGTCCCATCTCACTATGTGTGGATATTTCCTGTGAGGATTCACCTGTTCCTGGGTCAGGACTTGTGTGGTTGGATATAGTCTCCTTTCACATTGATCCTATATTGTATGGTGTTTTGGAACCCTATGCCATCAACATGGCCTTTTGTGACAGGGTTGTTGACTATCTCCTGTCTATTCCATGGGTGCCTGCTTTTGTGCTACCCGCAAGGATTCTTGGATAAATTTTGAGCTTTGAAACTTTATGTACTTTACATGTCTGTGTGTCTCCGCACTGCCTTACAGGTCTGCATGCAACCTTTGCACATCTTTAGATCTAGAAGCTGTTGCCTCTGTTTTTGTGGCAGGTTGGTTTAGAGGTTTTTTCTGAAACCTCACACGATTTCCCCATCTTGGTGCTAAAGACCCTAAATGTCTGCTTCAGAGCTAGATATTCTACCAGCATAACCTAGGTCTTTCTAAGCTTCTCCACCGGGGAGATCTTCTAGTTTTTGGGGCACCTGGGATGCATGCTTGCATGTCCCAACCTTTTCCAGCACATCAGCACCTACTTAACTAGCTGTGGTCTGCTGCCACATCCAGTGTGCGGCCCAGCTTCTGCATTACAAGTGTTCCTCTAGGTACAGGCCATGCTACCCTTTTCTACGTTCCCAGAACTTTTCCATTGTGGTATATCTGAGCAACCTCATAGGTGGAAGGCGTCAATGCAGGTTCTGACTGACTAGTGCTACGGACTATACAGGTATTGCTAAAAGTTGGTGGAGTACTGAATATTCCAAACTTGACTCTGGATCAGTCTCATTACTTGGAGTATCTGGAGTTTGTTCTAGACGCAGCTTTAGTCACATTTTTCTTCCCCAGGACTAGGATGCTGAATTCAAGGAGTCTGTGATTGTGTATACATTTTCTAGTCCTGATAGTATCCTCCACTGATGCAGTTCTGTTGGCTCAGTTTTACTGTAGATTCTACCACTCGACTTATTGTCATCATAGTACAGCTTGGTTCTGCCATTCTGCCTTGTCAGGTGTCAAGGACTAGGTAATCTCTGGCCTGGGGGCTTAAGAGTCCAGTGTTGAAGCTGGGGGAGATATTTCCCCCTAAATTCTTGGAGGACCCACACATCACTTGCCAGGGTGACAGGCAGGGAAGATGAAGGATGAAGTCCTGGACCCATTGTGGTACAGGGACATTGGTTGCCATAGGAATTCTGTCTCCCAGTCCTCATTCTGGAGCATCAAGCTATGTTTCATCCTTCAGGAAGAGACCGGACATTTTGTGACAGAAAGTGAGGTATTATGTTCCCTTCTTTGGTAGGATCTCCTGTTTTGGCCTTGTCCATGGTTTATGCCCTAGGGCAGGGGTAGGGAACCTTGGCTCTCCAGTTGTTTTGAAACTACAAGTCCCATAAGACATTGCAAGACCCTTACAATCACAGGCACTCCTAGAGGCAGAGGCATGATGGGATTTGTAGTTTCAAAACAGCTGGAGAGCCGAGGTTCCCTACCCCTGCCCTAGGGTATACATCTGGCTGATAGATGCCTTCTGCATCTGGAGCCTTGAATAAGGGAAATGGGTCCTGCACCAGGAGCTGTTCCAGGCCCTGCATTGAGAGGAGGAGGATGCCAGCTGTGGACCTCCTGGTTCAGATCTTTTCTAGACAGATTTGCTTACAGGTGTAACAAACCTTGTGTTGTTGGATCTAATACATCCTGTTTTATGCCCTGCCCCCTGAAAATCCTCCCTCATTTGCTCAGTAGGATCAAGACTGAGGGCCTTCTGTCTTTGCCCCAGCAGATGTGGTTCTCTGACCTGATCAGATTCTTGGCATATGCTCTGTGGGCCTGATTCTGACTATCTAGATCTGCAGTCCCAAGGAATGATTTTTTCAGCCTTTCTCTTGGTCCCTGGACCTGATTAGGATGTGGCATGAGGCATGTGTATCTAAACAGGTAGAGACCCAAAGGAACGACGTAAACTACATTTAGAGATAAAGGAGTCATATTTTCTGGGAACATCATTTCGATTCTACAAGAAGATCCAATATTCTAGCAAAACGTAGGGACTTTACATATTGTATGCTGCCCAGAAAAGTAGCAACAGTCACAAAAAACACAAATATAAATATCACATCATTTATGCTATACACATTTCAAATTGCTTGAAAAATCCAGTATTTGTAAAAGGGATAAAACATATTGGTTATTTGAAACAGACAAGGCCAAATGTCACGACAATATAATGTGTTTTGTTTTGTAGATATTCTATTTCTTCAGGACTAAGATAGGCCTTCCAAGTCCTCAAAGGTGTAAGAACTCCATCCACAATTATAATGCAATTGCATATTTTACAGTAAAAAAGATATGCTATCACAATAATGTTAATTTAGAATATATTTTTTTTTCTTTTATGCATGTACAGTATCTCAAAAAAGTGAGTACACCCCTCACATTTTTGTAAATATTTTATATATTTTCATGTGATAACACTGAAGAAATGACACTGCTACAGAGTGTACAGTTTGTATAACAGTGTAAGTTTGTTGTCCACTCAAAATAACTCAACACACAGCCATTAATCCCTCCCCAATGTCATGTGACTTATTAGTGTTACAGGGTCTCGGTGTGACTGGGGAGCAGATGTGTTCAATTTGGTGTTATCACTCTCTCATACTGGTCACTGGAAGTTCAACTCATGGCAAAGAAAACTCTGAGGATCTGAAAAAACAGAATTGTCGCTCTACATAAAGATGGCCTAGGCTATGAGAAGATTGCCAAGACCCTGAAACTGAGCTGCAGCACGGTGGCCAAGACCTTACAGTGGTTTAACAGGTCAGGTTCCACTCAGAACAGGCCTTGCCATGGTTGACCAAAGAAGATGAGTGCCTGTGCTCAGCATCATATCCAGAGGTTGTCTTTGAGGAAATAGATGTTTTTGTGCTGCCAGCACTGCTGCAGAGGTTGAAGGGGTGTGGGGGGGGGGGGTCAGCCTGTGAGTGCTCAGACCATATGCAGCACAATGTATCAAATTGGTCTGCATAGCTGTCATCCCAGAAGAACGCCTCTTCTAAAGATGATGCACAAGAAAGCCCACATTTTGCTGAAGACAAGCAGACTAAGGACATGGATTATCGGAATCATGTCCTGTGGTCTGATGAGACCAAGATAAACTTATTTGGTTCAGATGGTGTAAAGCATGTGTGACGGCAACCATGTGAGGCATACAAAGACAAGTGTGTCTTGCCTACAGTCAAGCATGCTGGTGGGAGTGTTATGGTCTGGGGCTGCATGAGTGCTACCGACACTGGAGAGCTACAGTTCACTGAGGGAACCATGACAGCCAGCATGCAGTGTGACATACTGCAGCAGAGCATGATCCCCTCCCTTCGGAGAGTGGGCCACAGGGCAATATTCCAACATAACGACCCCAAAAACACCTCTAAGGTGACCACTGCCTTGCTAAAGAAGCTGAGGGTAAGGGTGATGGACTGGCCAAGCATGTCTCAAGTCCTAAACCCTATTGAGCAACTGTGGGGCATCCTCAAATTGAAGGTGGAGGAGCGCAAGGTCTCTAACATCCACCAGCTCTGTGATGTCATCATGGAGGAGTGGAAGAGGACTCCAGTGGCAACTTGTGAAACTCTGGTGAACTCCATGCCCAAGAGGGTTAAGACAGTGCTGGAAAATAATGGTGGCCACACAAAATATTGACACTTCGGGCCCATTTTGGACATTTTCACTTAGGGGCGTACTTGCTTTTGTTGCCAGCGGTTTAGACATTAATGGCTGTGTTTTGAGTTATTTTGAGGGGACAGCAAATTTACACTGTTATACAAGCTATATACTCACTAATTTACATTGTAGCAAAGTGTAATTTCTTCAGTGTTGTCACATGAAAAGATATAATAATGTGATCTTCTGTGAATGTAGGCTGCCTCAAATCATTCTGTCTCTTCATGTAATGCCAGACAGACTCGATGTTGAGATCAGGGCTCTGTGAGGGATATACCTTCACTTCAGCCACTCAACTATGCACAAAAACAAAAGAAGTGGGTTGCAGACTGGCCAGTTGTTCAGAATCAATGGTGTCCTCAATACTTAAAAATACAGGCAGATACTTATCCATCATGCCATACCATCAGGGGGGTGTGTGACTGGCCCCAAATTTATTTTGAAGCAGGACAACGACCCCAAACATACAGCCACTGTCATTAGAAACTATTTTCGGTCTAAACAACACGGAGCCCTGGAAGTGATGGTTTGGCCCCCACAGAGCCCTGGTCTCAACATCATTGAGTTAGTCTGGGATAACATAAGGACACAGGAGGAGTACATCCCGAGGAAGTTTCTAATTGGAACAAAGCATGTCAATGTAGCGCCCATCCCAGGGCAGGGCTTTACCTGCATAGGCATGTGGACAGGTAAAGTTATGTGACCAGCCCGTTGCCATTTTATAAGGATTTTTACTGTCTTGCTTCATTGGGAAGATTCACTGCCATTCACCGTCATTCATTAATATGGGAGTATAGCTAATGTTGTATGCGTGCACATTCATATCTTGCCCTCAGTTTTTGGATTGAACACCACCGTGTGTATGACCATTGAACCCCCTTGTAATACTCCAATATGTGCTTACTGGTAGGAGCATGATCATATAAGAGGGTGTGCTGATAGGTACTAAGCCTTACCCAGAAAAAATGTAAGCAAGCTGTAAATTGTAGAGTGTACTGGCCAATTTATCCATATTCCAAGGTGCAAAAATCAACTACCCATCTTAACTTATCTTTCTTTTTCTGGTCCAAAGTGAACATGGCAGCACCTGCAGAAAAAAGTGTGTAGAAGAGCATATCCATGATGAAATGTCACAAACTTTGGGTGACAGTGGCCCTTCATATGCAACAGTTAAGCACAGGGTTGCCAATTTTAAAACTGGCCATTTCTGTGTTGAAAGTTTGAAACCCAGTGGAAGGCCTGTTTCTGTCTCTGCCTGAAAATGTGAAAGCCATCCATAACATGATCATGGCGGACCGCCAAATATCAGCCAAAAGTTTTTCTACATATCTGGGAATATCACGTGAGAGAGTTGGTGCCATTATCTACAACAACTAATGCCACGTACACACGATCACACTGTCTGGCAGACAAGCCGCTGGACTATGGTGGAGTTCCGCCAGACTTTTGAAATGAACGGACTTGCCCACATGTGGAGTAAAGTCCGTTCATTTTGAACGTGGCTCCAGGTAGACGGAACCAGCGAAGGAAGTCAATGTCACCGCCTCCATCAGTGAGATTGACACCTCACTAGCCCCGTCACCTGGTATGGATTTAAAGGGGAACCCCCTACGCCGAAAAAACGGCGTGGGGTCCCCCCTAAGTCCATAGCAGAGCCTTATCCGAGCACTTAGCCCGGCCAGGCAGGAAAGGGGGTGGGGACGAGCGAGTGCCCCCCCTCCTGAGCCGTACCAGGCCGTGTGCCCTCAATATGGTGGGTGCTTTGGGGAAGGGGGGACCCTGTGGCCCCCCACTCCAAAGCACCTTGTCCCCATGCTAATGAGGACAAGGGCCTCTTCCCGACAACCCTGGCAGTTGGTTGTCGGGGTCTGCGGGCGCGGGGCTTATCAGAATCCGGGAGCCCCCTTTAATAAGGGGGCCCCCAGATTATGGCCCCCTACCCTATGTGAATGAGTATACCCATTCACCTGGGGAAAAAAGTGTACATAAAAAAACACAACACAGGTTTTTAAAATATTTTATTAGACAGCTCCGGGGGTCTTCTTCCATCTTCAGGGGTCTTCTCGCCGGACTCCTCCGCTATCTTCTGCTCTTTTGCTAGCTCCGGGACTGTGACATCATAAGGGGCGGGGTCACCATGTGACATCACCTGTGACCCTGCCCCTTATCCCTATATAAGTCGCCACACAATGCATCCCTGCCATTACGGCCAGAGAGAGCGTCGTGTCAACATCGGAAGAAGAGAAGAAGAAGAAAGAAGAAGCAGAAGGCATCGACAGCAACAGAAGACTGGGCCAACGCTAGTAAAAGAGCTGGAAGAAGAAAGCGGAGGCCCGGCAAGAAGAACTGAAGAGAGGGACAAAACGAAGGAGAAAGCTGGGCTCCTCCACTAGTAAAAGAGCTAGCAAAAGAGCAGAAGATAGTGGAGGAGTCCGGCGAGAAGACCCTCGGAGCTGTCTAATAAAGTATTTTAAAAACCTGTGTTGTGTTTTTTGATGTACACTTTTTTCCCCAGGTGAATGGGTAGAGGTACATTGTAGCCCATACTCATTCAGATAGAGTAGGGGGGTCACAATCTGGGGGCCCCCTTATTAAAGGGGGCTCCCGGATTCTGATAAGCCCCCGCCCGCAGACCTGAAAACCAACGGCCAGGATCGTCAGGAAGAGGCCCTTGTCCTCATCAACATGGGACAAGGTGCTTTGGGGTGGGGGACCTGGTGCGCATGTTGAGGGCATGTGGCCTGGTACGGCTCAGGAGGGGGGCGCTCGCTCGTACCCACCCCCTTTCCTGACCTGCCGGGCTGTGTGCTTGGATAAGGGTCTGCTATGGACTTGGGGGGACCCCCACGCCGACCAGAGTCCATCGGACAATCTGATCGTGTGTACGCGGCATTAGAAATGAGAATGCCTGCAGCAAAGTGGATCCCAAAACTTTTGACTTTTGCAGGCACAGAGACAGAAACAGGCCTTTCACTGGGTTTCTTACTTTTATTAAAAGTAAAAGAAAACAAGTCCAATAACCGGAGGGTTTCCCACACAGGGGTTTCAGCTTTCCACAGCAACAACGTAATAATAAACATAAAAATACCAAGCCACCTGTCTCTCTTCAGCAGTACTGCCGGTTAGGCTTTACACTGCAGCCCTCTTGGCCATATAACAGAGATCTCGTACAAGTACTGTACCTCTTTTTATATTCCTTGTTGCTCAGCCCACAGCTTTGGGCCCTCTGACTATACCATGCAGACATGCATGCTTCTCCCTTGCTTGCCTGGACTCCTCGGGAGGGTGGAGCCCAGAACCATGGTCAGGTGTCTAGAAATAGACCAACACACACCTGACCAGTCAGTATGCTGGCGAGTCCCAAAACCCAGTCCCAGGATTGGAGATTCCGTCCCACCCATAACACTATGGAATTTCCGGGCTCCAGGTCCCCAACTGGATTTTTGTAAACAATGAGTAAACTGAAAAGCCAGTTTCCTCCCAAATAAACAACTCCCCTGGAGCCCCTCAACCTGCCTGGTTGAGAACCCTGCATCCTTCTGCTGGTGGGGTACCACATATCCCCCCCCCCTTGTTTCGACCCAGATGGCGTAACACACAAGTTTCTTTTGGCACCTCTGTGCCAGATACCATTTACAGGAGTCCAATCCTGTCCAACCTTGCTTCTCCTAACGGGAACCTCTACCCAATGCCTCCTTTGGTGTCTCCCTCTAAGCCTTACTGTCACTCTGCTATGAGCTTTGATGCAACCTTCCCAACTTTTCTTCCGAGTGCATTTCCATAAGCACTTCCTCTCCTGAAATTTTAATGGGTTACCGTTGGTCTTTCTACCAACCCTTCTGCCTCCACGCTTCAGGTTCCCAGGTTTCCCAACAGCTTTGGACACCACATTATCATATACCTTCAACAAATTATTTGGTTCATCATTGACCGACATATTTAAACCAACATTACACCTCTTAATGTTGCGGATATCATCAACAGTTTTCCCAGGGTTTGTTAGGGCAGTGTCTGTATAAGGCACACACATCAGAGGGTAACCATCACCCATGGGGACCTTATCAGATTCCACCTCCTCAGGTGTCCCCCATTCTGCAGGCAGCTGTCCTACCACCTGACCTTTGCCAACACAGCCTGAGCCACATACAACTTTTATTGCCCTTCTTATCCATTTTCCTGTCTCAGGAACCTTATCAGGTTTGTCATATGAACCTACTATGGGACTGGGGACCCAAGTTCCTTTAGCCACCTCTATCTGACCCCCCGATCAGGATTTCTGCTGTTTTCTGGTCTACAATTGGCCCTTCCATCTCATGTGCTTTTTCCACTGTTGCAGTATATGCGCCCTTCACCAACAACTGACCAGCACCACCCTGGCTGTTAGGAGGTGAAACCACAGACATTTTATTTTCCACTTCTCCAAAGTCTCTCTCAAATATTATTTCTTCTGGACGTAATCCAGCAGCATACACAGTGGCAACTTTTAACAAAAGTAATACATTCAGGAATAAACCATTCCTGTCCTGTTCTTTGTTCTGTACAGCCTGCCATTCAGTGCGCCACCTAGTGGTACTCCGCAGTACCAGACCGTCAGACTGTGGAGGAGACACACTATTATAGACTGGCTGTACATCCCAAAGTTCAAGCATCTCTTTTAATGCTTTGGTTATAAACCAGGCCCTTGACTCCAGACCTAAGTCCTTCCTGGGGACTTCCATGACACTCGGGATGCAGACAGATTAATTTGCTGAGACTTGAGAAGTTGCAACTTTCAAACGAACATCCTCCCAGCTGGAGGTAACCACAGCCAGATTATTACTAGCGACAATGTCACTTGGACACTCCATGTCAACCACAGCTTTGTGAGTTACAGACAATGTCTCTGCTGTGCGCTCACCGTTATTTTTATTGTCATCCATGGTAACCAAAACCATCACAAATTGCCAATGCTCTGCATTTTTCATCAAGGTCAGAAATATAAATGCATTTGTTAGATTTAATTTTCCCCATATTCGGCAGGGCAGTGTCTGGAGAGGAACTGCACCCAGCGGAGTGGTTGTCTACGGCCGCTTCACTATACACCAGCTCCACTGGCATGAGATCCTTTGCCAGCAACTGTCCTGACCCCTGACCACCATCACATAAAACATTTGGACATGTGACTACAATCACTTCATTTATTTCTGTGCCGTCTGGCACTTCCAATAACCCTAGCTCATTTAGCGTGGCATCAACCATTACCACATCATTATGCCCTTTGTGGATCACAGACATGACCTCTTCTGTGCATTCGCCTTTACTTGGCGTTTCCATCTCGTGAGCCACATCTGCGGTAGCAAGTGCACCCTTGCATACAAGTTGCTCTGCAGGTCCTTCATCTGGCACCACAGAAGTCATGTCTGCTACACTCTTACTAACAGAGGCCTTTTCCAACAAAGCCAACAGGTTTTTTGCCCACCTGTCCCAGTCTGTTATCTCTGTGCTCCCAGAGGGATGGAGTGGCTCAGCAACAGACACATTGCACATGTAATTTTTGTTCAAACCAGACTGTTGTAATATATTTTTAACCAGAGCAGGCTGCAATACCCCACTCTCACCACCTTGGTGGTGCTTCATTAAACGCATGAACGCTTTCATATCTGTCATTGCCAGACTGCATTAAACCATTTCCACCATGAGTGTTTTCAAACATTTCAGTTTTAACATTCAACATCCTGTCATCACCATGTTCAGGTACCCTCTTATTCCTCAGAGCGACACCATAGCTGTCCCAGGCAACCTCCGGCTCCAAAACGCAGAGCTCCCGGGGGGTTTCTCGGGACATCGCTGTGGCCTTCGTCACCATTGTTAGGGGAGATAGCACATCTTTAACTGCATGCATAGCAAAGTTTTTACCTCTAGTGAGTTGCATTAGCCCATTAGCGACTGGACCATCAACTTTAGCCAACACAATATTAGCAGTTTTACTCATCAAATTGTCATATTCAAGTTTACCACTTGCCTCCCCACTGGACAGGGCACTGCAGCGAGGCAAGTCCTTTTCCACACAGACAGTGGATCTCCCATTTGGGGTCACCTCCACTCCAGTGTGCATGGCCACATAATCAGTCTCTTCCATGCATTTACCAGTAATAGTCTTACCCACCGCAGTAGTTGGGGTCATCATCTTCATTTGAGTATGGCGTCTCAAGAACCAGTCATCTGCTGCACTTTTACTGGTCCCCCTGGTGGCCACGGGATGAAATTACAGCAGGTATCTCCCACTGTTTAGCACCCCCTGCTGACACAAAAGGAAACTCCTTCTTGTTGCTAGGGGTGACTGCAAACATATTTGAAGAGGAACCAGGGCTTGCAGAAAAATACTTTTGCCCAGTAGTGCTATCATCAGTAGTATTCCACAACCTGGGACAAGAAAACATGCCATGCCCCAGCTGGCCACATTCCAGGCATGGTACTGGGTGATTTTTTTCCAAAGTGATTCTCTCTTGGCGATTCCCAGCTGCTAAAATGCACAGGCCTCTTTGTGGGGACGTTGAGCCGAATCTCCTCTGCAGCTCCTCCTTCCAGGCAGAACTTCCACTCTTGTTGCCATGGGAGATCGCACTCTCCCAGTAGAGCTTTGCTGGATCTCTCGAACATGCTGTATTGGCTCCCCCGGAAGCCACTTGCCCCGACCCTTGGCAGGCATACCCCATGGTCCACAGACAGCCCGACTGGCCTCTTCTGTGTTGCTATGGGCAACCACTCTCAGTCCCAGCCTTTGATCAGCCTCTCTTCTGGCATTCTGGCACATAACCCAGGCTTCCCTCCGCTGGACCCTGTCTCAAGCTGTGTCAGTTTCACACTTTTTGCAACAGCTGCTGGTTTAACTACAACAGCGTTGCCAGGGGCAACAACACCCCTCTCCCAGGTATGGACATCCGGCAGCTCTCTCTTTGTAACGAAGCTTGGCTTGCCTTCCACTTTAGCTTGGCCCATTCCTGCCAGGTGCCGCTTGCACCAATCCACTGCCGATTCAAACACTGGTGGACTTTCCATATTTGCAGACACTCCACCGCACAGAGCAACTACAGGAGCACTGTCTTTATAAGGGGCCTCTCCCTTCCAGGTACACCACCTGCTGCACACACTGCAGAGCACAGGCAGTTTCTGGCAATAGCTCACTGGTATATGCGAGGATCTTCAGTTATGCCTGCATTCTCCACCACTTATGATATTTGGGGGTTATTTAGCCTCTGTGTAGAGCACACCAGTGAGCAGAGTCCACGCCAGTCATGCCATTTAAGGGCTTGTTGGCCCACTTTTATTAAAAGTAAAAGAAAAGTCCAAAACGGGAGGGTTTCCCACACAGGGGTTTCAGCTTTCCACAGCAAATATAATAAAAAGAAAAATACCAAGCCACCTGGCTCTCTTCAGCAGTACTGCCGGTTAGGCTTTACACTGCAACCCTCTTGGCCATATAACAGAGATCTCGTACAAGTACTGTACCTCTTTTTATGTTCCTTGCTGCTCAACCCACAGCTTTGGACCCTCTGACTATACCATGCAGACATGCATGCTTCTCCCTTGCTTGCCTGGACTCCTCGGGAGGGTGGAGCCCAGAACCATGGTCAGGTGTCTGGAAATAGACCAAGACACACCTGACCAGTCAGTGTGCTGGCGAGTCCCAAAACCCGATCCCAGGATTGGAGTTTCCGTCCCACCCATAACACTATGGAATCTCCGGGCTCCAGGTCCCCAAATGGATTTTTGTAAACAATGAGTAAACTGAAAAGCCAGTTTCCTCCCAAATAAACAACTCCCCTGGAGCCCCTCAACCTGCCTGGTTAAGAACCCTGCATCCTTCTGCTGGTGGGGTACCACAATACTCAGCAGTGGTGTTAACCTTATTCTCACCTCAGCTTGCATGTACATTTAAATAAACTGATCATCTACTAGAAATTGGCTGGAGAAAGATTGTTTGTACAATCCTAGTTGGTGCATGTGTGTGAAAAGCTCCTAATTACATATTACCTGGGAGGTATAATACTATTTGTTAATTCCTCATTTAAGTGGAACAGATGCTTGTAATCAGTGCTTGCATGTGGAGTGAAGATAAGTCCTGCTTCAGTGCAACTTTGAAATCACGCTACTTTAGTGTGTTTTTAAAGCCTCAGATCAGTGCGATTTTCACCTCCAATTTCATTGCAGCTTATAACTTAATTTAACAGAAGTCTTTGCAAGTTGCAATGAAATCGAAAAAAATGTAGCACAGGAAACTTTTTCAAAGACATTGATGTTGATTATATACACTATATTTCCAAAAGTATTGGGTCTCTCTCTCTCTCTCTCTCTCTCTCCTCTCTCTCTCCTCTCTCTCTCCTCTCTCTCTCCTCTCTCTCTCTCTCTCTCTCTCTCTCTCTCTCTCTCTCTCTCTCTCTCGTAGCCAATAGCTTTGGTCTAGGAAATTGATCTGAGCATGCGTGGCACTTTGTCTGATCGTAATTCTCTACAAACGATCGGACAAAGTCCGATCGGATCATGTTGTCGGAAAATTTTTATATCCAGCTCTCAAACTTTGTTGGTCGGACATTCCGATGAAA
Organism: Lithobates pipiens; assembly: GCF_037356315.1. Taxonomy (NCBI): domain Eukaryota; kingdom Metazoa; phylum Chordata; class Amphibia; order Anura; family Ranidae; genus Lithobates; species Lithobates pipiens. The sequence continues at coordinate 107,841,052 of NW_027507788.1, forward strand.
AAAGTCTGATGAAGCCCACACACGGTCGGATTATCCAACAACACGGTCCAAACAGACATTTTCCGTCGGAATGTCCAACTGTTTGTACAAGGGCTTAAAGTTCATGTGCGTATAAAGGCAGGTGTCACAATACTTTTGGTACTATAGTGTATCTGCATATATCCAGCAGTAGAATTAACCCCAAGTTGCACTAAAGCCTGCACTTATATTTATATTGACTGGTGATCATTTGCTAGAAACTGGATAGAGAAAGACTGATTGTACATTCCCAGTTTGTGCACGTACGTGGAAAGATCCTGAGCGCATAGCCTCTGGGTGGTATGTTGCTGCCTGCTAAATCCTCATTTAAGTGGAACAGGTGCTTGTCCTCTTCAATGACTTTGATGATGAATGATTGCAGTACTGTACAAGCCTACAGTAAATGCATATTGAGATGAAATGTATAAATACAATGTTGCAATTATTCTCAGTGGATAACAAAAAAGATGCAGATAAATTAAATAATCTTCTTTGCCATGAAATTGTGATAGTTTGCCAGACTTTCTGTTGTGGAATGTTTCATGGATCCATGCATTTATTGAGTTTTAACCCTCATTAACCCTAAATTGCCTTGGTGTGCAGCTAAGTCCATATATCTGCCAACATTTGTTGTACAATATTGTTGTCCAGTTTAGCATGAATTCAGGGGATGAAGGCTTGAAATATGTTTTCCCTCCTGGATACATGCTGCATGGTATCACTAACTGCTTTAATTATAATGGGAGGTGAGGGCTGAGTTTTTATATTGGTAAGGAGTATCCATGTTTTTGATAATAAACTTTTTTGATATTTGAGTGCACATATGTTCTTCTTGTTCTTTCTTTCATTTTTTTTTTAGAACTGAACTCTCATTACAAAAAATGCTGTAGTTATCAATGTAGAGTAAATTTGGCTTTAATATTTGGATCAATATTTTAAAAGCTCTATACTGTTCATTAAAAGATACAGTCAGATTAATTTGAATTGTTGGTTTATGCTGCCACGTCTAATGAATCTTTCTGACTTTTAATGAATTCTTAAATAAAAATGTAATAGTGAGTGCAAAACTGTTATTGTTATTATGCAAACTATTTAGATCCTTTTTTTTAATAAAACCCAGGAATTACCTTCATTATTTTGAAAACCCTTTACATGCCAAAAGACATATTACGTAACCTTAATAACTATCCAAAAGTGGAAGAAAAATTGATTAACAAATACAGAAGCCATCTTCTTTAGCCAGAATCCATACTGTCACATAGCATTATTTTTTGGATGTAAGGTCATCTATGGACCTTTACTTTGGAAGGATAGTCCTATTAATCTAAAATGGAAACTGGAGGCTTTAGGGGTTCACGAAAGTGCTTGGATCTGATGCTCCTCAGACTTACATTTACAATCAAAAGTTCAATAGTGCCAGTGTAGCAAGGACAGATTTGTCCTAAACAATAGATAACATATATGTTCAGTACATTTGTGTGTTTAGAGTCAAGAGATAAAAAGTACTTTTACACTATAGTGATTGTATCTGAGCAAATGGTTGACCCTTGATATGAAAATTTAGAACGAGTGGTTTAGACTTTAGTTTGTCTGAATTGGTACGAAATTTGCAGCAAAACGGAATGTTAAACCACAAAATTTATTATCATATACATGTAGAAAATAATTGATTCCAAAATGTTTTAAAAAAATCCACATATAGCAGCCTAACACATATGCATTCATGCAAACTCCAAAGGGACCCCATCCAATCATCATTCAAAGGATTTATGGAGCACACTTCCATTTCACTGGGGTTTCCCATTCAAATTGCTTCTCCCAGTGCCTCATACAAGCTTTGCAACACAAACCAAGGTGCATGTAACACACACATGGGAACATTGCCTTAATCCTACAGCAGCAGAATCTTTTGTAACACTCTACAAAGTGACAAAATAAAGGTGCTGTATTAGAGTTCTAACCTACAAATTCTTTATATAAAACGAAAGGAATGAGAGCTTGCCTAAAAAAAGAGTTGAATATTTTTTTTTAAATTATACGGGAGGAACTGTCCTTTTGAAATCTTATCAGAGTCATAATATATTAGAGATAACATTTTATGTGTGTATGGAGCACCAAAGTCTTCGGCCATCCAAAAAAGTGAAAGTGTGGTGAATCCCGGAGCAGCATTTTGTAAAGTTTACTCATTTTAGCCGGTTCAGTCAGAAAACATATGTATTAAATGTTACTGGTTTGTACTATCTCCAAACAAAGTTTTTGTTTTTAAAAACGCTGGAATTCGTAGTCTTGTGATTATCAAGGATGACCTTCCATGGTACTTTGAGATATTTTAGGACTTCTGTGGAAGAACATCTCTTTTCTGGATCGGGGACAATCAATTTTGTCAACATTTCTATAGCTTCTCCACTAAAGGTCTTCCAGTGGTTTGGAACCTGGAAAATCCTTTTGCTTCTTTGCCATTTGGTGTATTCTACATAATGGGTATCAGTGATAACTGCAGAAGTCCATGGAAAATATCCAGTTAATGTACAAAAGAGGAGAACCCCAAATGACCATGTGTCTAAACTTGTATGTGCAATTAGCTTGTCTGCTACTCCAAGACTGCACATCTCTGGGGATGTGTAAGGCAAATTTTCAGCCATCGATTCCACAGGTGCTCCATTTCGGCAAGAGAGTCCAAAATCAGTCAATTTGATCTGGCGGCACTCTTTATCAAAGATAAGAATATTTTCAGGCTTGATATCACGATGAACCAGACCTTTTTTGTGCATGTAATCCAATGCACTAGAAAGTTGTATAGCACAACGCTTCACTGAACTTTCTGGCACACCAGCCTAAAAAAAAAAAAAAATGAGCATAAATGTATACAACTGACTAATAGTGATTTACTTTTCAACAGTATTTCAATATAATTTCTAGATTTTTGAGTGGCTACCAGTCTTATCTTGGGCCTCTGGTGCCATTTTCAGTAAAACACATCTGTCATATGGATAAATGGTAACCCATGTACACTGCACTGCACTCCAACTGCACCACAAGAAAAGTGCTTAGGTGTGAAGGCAGCCTTATAGAAAAAAATAAATGAGCAAGCCAATACGGAAGTTCAGATCCCTTCACAAAAGCTGCAGGAGATGGGTGAAACTGAAAAGAACAGAAATGGAAAATTTCGAACCCAAGGCCCTCTAAGATATGAGAGAATTTTTTATTTTAACTTGCCCCCGCAGCCTGGGCAAATGGCTTTTTAGCACCTTGTACCTATCCAGTTGTTAACTACATGTTTCACACACTGCAGAATACAGTGGTTCATGTTAATTCATGCCAGTAGGGTGCAGGCCAAAGTGTGAAAGCCACACTTATCATGTGGACAAGTACCTCTTTGGAATACTACTTCTTTGTACAGGCCACATATACCTGTCTACTACATCTCTGGGTGGGCTGCAGAGACATGTAGAAATAAGTGGTTTGGAAAGTATGAAAAACATAATTCAAAGACAGCTGAGCCAAGCTGGAGTATTCTAAAGATTTGCAAAATATAAAGCTGAAACATGATTTATCTCTTGTCAGATCTATATTTACCTGAGGCTTCATAAGGGAGAAGAGGTTATCATTTGCAAGTTCCTGGGCAAAGACATAATGTCTTTCTGTCTGGAAAGCGATTCCAAAAGTATTGATAATGCATGGGTGAGTTGACAAACTGACGGAAAGACAGTATTCAATAAGAAAAACACGGAGGTCAGTTATGTTCTTCTGCATGAACTTCAAAGCCATTAGATTCCCTGTAATATAAAATAAACAAGGATATGTGTCATTTTTTTTGCACTGGTTAAGGTTTTCTGAGAGCAGGAGATTAATCTCTGCAATGTTTTGGCAAAGGATATAGCTAGCTGGTGTAGAGACATGTCTGTAAGAGCCCTTTACTGCATGCATGACCAAAGAAGAACGGATGGCATTAAACACAGAGGAGAAAGAGCCAGTTTAGCAATGAGGTTGTGGAAACAATAAAAAAAAAAAAAATCCATAAGTATGATTAGCACACCACCCCCCTCTAAGTCCCTGATGAAGTCTTATGATGTAATGTGTAGGGTTCAGTTATGAGGTGACATCACGATGCAACAGGAAGAGGTATGGGAAAGCTAGCCAGAAATCATAGGTATAGAAGGCGTGTGGCAGAGATCGAGAGCCAGCTGCAATTTGTCACATTAGTGAATGTGAGTGTTTTTAATCTTGTTTTAAATAAATGAAGAGTACTATGAGTCCTGCTTCTGTTTTGAGAAAAAATCCTGAATGTGAATGAGGTTATTGCCGAGGGATACTTACCTAACCCCCTAAAGGGAGATACAGTGTGTTTGTACTTGGTTTCTATTGGTTCTGGAAATAAGGGGTGAGTACACTGGAGGTACACAGGAGGAGCATAAGGGCCTGGATTTCAGAGTTTGTTCATTTAATTTTGGCACACAGCATTTGTATGTATGTATGTATGTATGTATTCTATGCAATTTGTATTGTGTGTGTATATACTGTATGAGATGAAATTGGTAAAAATAGGAAATAGCACACAATTCCTCGTACCGGGAAGAAGGACTAATGCTTTGGCAAAATCAGAACAGTGCACAAAACATTGCATGATCTCATTCTAAATAAAAATATAAATAAATAATATTTAAAAAAATAGTCATTGACCTAAAACAAGTTTGCTAATAAAGGAGTTCTGACTTTTGTCTGACTGACTTCATTCTTGTTGAGGGTCAATGGTATAGATATATTGGAGCCACAGACAGCCAGAACACTCCATAGAAATGTCTTTGTTGGAGTTAAATATTTCACTACTCACAACTGAATTTTCTTCTTTTGGCATAAGGTGGTCATTAAATGTATAAAAAATGCCAGATTACCAGATACTAGAATATTTACACAGATATAGTATCTCTAATGTATTTGGTAGATGTTTTGCAAAGAATTTTCATATCTAGATTGGTCCTCAAAGCTCATCAAGTTTGTTGAAGCACATACTTTCATAACTTCATGTTTAAATAAAATATCAAAATGGTGTCCCTCACAAAGTCTGGAGATTTCCAGCATTTGATCCTTTAACTGAATTGTACCACTTCATTTATCACTACTTTTCCACTTCAGTCGCTTGCGTTCATGCTGTCTGTCTTACAGCAGAATGCATCACTAGTACAGTACATTAGTATCTGTTCTTGGCTGCCCTTATTGACATTTTTTTTCTTATGCCACACGTCAGTTGCTTACGCACTTTCCTCCTTGTCAGTCACTATCACTACTTCTGACCTCCCCCGGACCTATTGTACTAACCATCACTGTCAGGTCATAATGGTATCAAAGTTAAAAGCCAGCCCTGTGCTTCATTTAACAGTCTAGTTAAAAAAATAAAAAAATAAAAATTGCCGAGTGGTTTACTCTCAGATCTTCTAAGTGGGTCATACTAAACAAGATAAACGCTCAATATTGATGCAGTGTTATGGCAACATAGAGCATGGCATGCTTTGTGCATGAGCTAAAATTATTTGTGAAGCTATTGTGATGTGGTGCCAAGATTTGTAGTGCCTACTGAGAATGGTATGTAAAAGATGTGCCACTTGTATGGGTATGTACTAAAAGGATCAATAAATGCAGAGCAAATACATTTTTTGTTTTGTTCTGAAAAAAGTATTTAACATTAACATATGGCTTTTCTATTTCTGCTCCCAAAGTGCATTTGACTGCTGTATTCCTGTAGATGAGAATACTACCCCCTCCCCCCTTACAGTTATGCAAGCCTAGTAACTTTTAAAGAAAGATTATTGCTTTTTTCTTCTTCTCGATAATAGGCCCCAAACACTAGAGCATTTTTCAGTGCTGATGCCTGATACATTTTTGCCATAAGAAAGAGGCGGCGCCTCGGAAACCCCGTCCTGATTTGGTCTCTTGCTAGTTCTGTGAGAGCAGGTGTGAGAGCTGGAGACGCTGATGGTTATACACCTCTGTATGGCAGGTCTGAGGTTATCCCCACAGTGGTCTTCTCATCCCTTGTGACGGTTGACTGCTTGATCGGTGATTTACATCCACCCTGTGTGCAGCTTGCAAGATACTTTTATGTAAGTGTATCTGAATAAAGTGTTACTTGCTTTTACTATCACACTGACCCAGGGGCCCTCTTTCTGCTGTTTTTGTTTGTCTGAGGGAACTCACATTTCCTGCTGAGGAGCTGCCAGTGACTGTGTATGCAATCCCCATCCACGTGCGGATCCATCCATCCAGTGGACTTCTCCCTGATCTCACTATGGACTGTATGGACTAATTCTTATTAATTCATTTTGGGTATATCTTGTTGTTTCCTCCCTGTTATTGATACCTTATGATCCACCTTATAGCTGACAGTGAGCGCTGACTTACACAATACCTGACAGTTCTGTATCTGTATATCTGTGATATATTGCTTAATGCCCATTACATGCTTGTTTAAAAGAGAAGTTTGGGGTATTAAAACACATAATTACCTAGGTGGATGCAGCATCAACCTATGCTGGATTTGTCCCTCGCTGCCTCTACACCAAAAACGGAGTAATCAAAGACCACAGATCGCTCAGTTTTTAGGCTTCAATGAGCAGAGAGCTGATGAATGTCAGTCACTGGCTCTCTGCTCTACCCCCCAGCACTCACTAGAGCACCACGCTGTGGAGGGGACAGGAGCAACTTGCTCAGGCTCTCAGTGGTGTGCTGAGAGGCTAAACCAGCTTCCAGTCCAGGCATTTGGGTGGATCCTAACATTATATTGTTACTAAACCCACAACAGCAAAATCAGTCTTTATATGCAGTAAAGCATGCTTATTATACTCACAATGGCATCTAAGGGGTTAATCCTCTGCATTGTTTGCATTGTTTAAAAAGGCTGTTTGATTCTGTCTTCCCTGTTCCTTCCCTTCTTCCACTGTCCCCAATCCATCTGCTGAATGAACAGAGGCTAGGGGACACATGCTCAGTTTTGTGTGTATTGCTAGACAGTTTGGCTATGTGATCAGCACAGGGCCAATCAGCACTGTCCAGGCAGAAGGTCAGGGGTCCTGCAGCCTGATAGGACAGTCGGAGGAGAATGAAAACTCCTCCTACAAGCTTTAACCAGATACTGATAGAAGTCACAAGATTGCTCAAACTGATGATTAGAAAAAATATTTAGCAGTTTATATTTACTAAAAATATTGCATTTCCATGTACTGTGTGAGACCAGATATACTGAATGCAGAGTCCTGGGTTTAGTAACACTTTAAATTCGGGATCTCTCTAGAGCCTGGATGGGTTTAGTGACGTCAGCTCACTGTCGGTTGAACACAAGTAGAACGAAGTGCACTCCTGGAATCTCCAGATAAGGCTAAAAAGGATTTGGCCCTACTTCTCCTTTAAAGTTACAGCCAACTCGTTCATTATGATCTTTTGTTCTTATTTTTGCATAAAATTGCTGTCCTGGGTCACAGTACCCGACTTTAAACCAACAAACAATCCTGCTATCCCATGTATAGTATCACAATTAATTTACATGGGTCCACTGAGCAAGACATTGCACAATTACAGTTCAGTATCTGCACAGAGAATGACATTATCTATTACCCTATCCCTGGTACTGCATATACATGAAAGGTAAGTGCCAATATTTTCACTCCTACCTCTTGACTGGTTCATTGCGAGTAGTACGTGTCCATAAGAACCACTGCCCAGCTCTTTGACAATAGTGTAATTATCTTCAACTTTAATCATTGGTAGGTTTTGAGAAGTTAAAAATAGCATTTCTTCCAGGTAGTTTTCATTCCACCTTTTTTCATTTAGGTTCATATTTTATAAGGTTCTTAGATTTCCTTTCCTGTTTAGGGAATAAAAAAATAGGTATGACTATTTTTTTTTCAATTCTTTATGGGTATGCAGTATATAACAGTAACATGACATAGCAGCATATTCCTGATAAAGGTCATCCATGTTAATATAACGGACAGTCAAGTACAATAGAATAATAATCATTAACCAACTAAGAGACCAGATGTCTATAAGATAACAAATCATATCAAACCTTTTGAATAATAGTTAACTCTGGAGAAAAGTGTTGCCATGTGATGAACAACATTTGAAAGAACATGCCTCATATGAATGTTCTGAGAGGATCATCTCACCAATAGTTAGCTATTGTCAGGTAAAGGCAATAACCTACTCCCCATCCAGCGGTTACCATACTCTGCACATGAGGTGTTCCCACTATACGATTGGAGCAAACTGCATAGCTTTTTCCAATGTTTTCAGACAGAGAAGGGGAAGAAGGAGGAGCAAAGTGAGTCAAAAGGAGGGAATAGGGAGAAAAAAAAGGGGGGTGGGGAAGGGGAACTACCGCGGGATTGTCAGCACAGGTATTTAAGCTCACAGAATTGAGTACCCTCAATTACTTAAGAATAGGTTAAGTAGTCATCTGAATAATGAAACGTCCCAGTATAGCCAACACACATTGAGCTCCTTCTTGTCCACAAGGACCGCAGTGAGGTGTTCCATCTGTTGAATATCGTTCACCTTGGCAAACCATTGCAATATAGGTGGGGGTTTTTTGTTGTTTCCACCTACAGGGGATACATGCCCTGGTATCTCTTAGTCAACATAGGAGTCAGATTGAGAAGTACCGCCACTTGGTTGTCAAAGAGAGAGTAGTCTGTGAGTTTGTGCATGATTTGAAGGACTTGTTGCCAAAAGGGGTGAATTGTGGGACATTCCCAAAAGATGTGAAAAAGTGAACCAGTCTGGGCACCACAATGCCAACAAAGAGGGCTGTGTCCGGGGGAAAAGGGACGTCAACACAGACGGAGTCTGGTACCATTGTGTTAAGATTTTGTAAGAGGTTCCCTGATACTACAAAGGGAAGATTTAGATTTGTGTGCGAAAAAAAATCTGGTTCTTTTGGTCCTCCGAAAATGTCGTTTTGAGACCCCTTTGCCATTTGAGCAAGTATGGAGGTTCTTGCTGAGAAGTGGAAGCCAGTAAAATAACATAGGAGATGGAGAGAAATTTCCGAAAAAATTCTTGTAGACAGAGATCCTCAAATTAATTTGCTTGTCTACAGAACCTAGAATGGTCAGGAAGGGACTTGAGAAAGTAGGCTAGTTGTAGCAGTTCCCGCTGGCCCAGAATTGAGAAGTGAAGAGAGCCAGCCAAGCAGGCCTGATAGAAGGACCCAACCTGCTGAGCCAAGAAAAGAAGAGGGGCTCTAACTAGATTCATGTTCGGTTGAGGATGAAAGGCTCTGTCAGTAAGCCCCGGGGCGAAGTCTGGATGGCTGATGATAGGTGTCAGTGGAGAGGGGAAGCTGAAAGACCCTGCCAACTTATAGTATCTAGAAAGTTCAGTCAAAGTGGCTTCCATTAGGGAATGGGGAGGCACCAGACATGCGTGTGGAACTCCTGCCCATGGAAGGCCAGCCAAAGGGGCTGCAACTGACTCCTGTACCAATGACACCCATAGTTTGTGAGACGCATGTTTCCACCAATCAACTACTCTGGCCATGTGGACTGCTTTACAATATAGGTAGGGTCCGGGAGACCGACACCACCTCTAAGCTTAGTTCTTTGCAGAAGCGACTGCCTAAGAGGGGAAGGCTTGCTTTGCCAGACGTATCTGATAAAAGCTGTCTGGAGTTTGCCTGCAGAAGGTACAAGAGGCGAGGCATGACATTCATTTTTAGCACATTACATCTGATGAACCAAGAAACTGCTAACGTTTTTTCATTTCATGTTCTTCGGACAAAAGTCCAAAGTACAAACACGCATGCTCGGATGCAAGGATGAGCCGCAAGCGGTCGGTCTTGTAAACTAGCATTCGTAATGGAGAATTAACATTTGTGATGCGGCAAATTATGAATGCAGCGCATAATTCTATTCTTCTTTAATGTGATAATAATGAAGCTGCTTTGCTGGTGATACTGATGGAGTTCTGCCAAACGTATTTTCAATAGCTAATTTTCTAGTGATATCAAAAATATTATTATTATGTTGGTTTTTTAGTTTTTTTTTTGGGCAAGTTACCACAACACCATTATCCCGTCGTTTTTAAGATCAAAGACACAACTATGTTGGTGTCCCTTGGTAATTTTACATTACACTTTTTAAAATGTAACTGCCTACTCCCAAACTGTCATTTGAAGTAAAACACATAGCCAAGTATTATTCACCACAATTTTTTTTTTTGTGCATTAAAAAAAAAAGAAAACAAATACAATTAGACATGCTATCTTCCAATAGAACTTGACCAAAAAGTGCATTCTATGCATCCAAAAATATAGAAAATATACCAAATCCAATCATTATTCAACCAAAAAATTAAATAAAAGCCCCATGCATGTGTCCTGCTTCTTAACCTCCCTGGCGGTATGATTCAGTCTGGAATTAGGTGCTGAAAGCGGTACAATTATTTTGCACGGAAATCTGGCTTTTATTTTGTAGTCCTGTAATTCTTAGGAATAACGCTCTTAAATCTGTTCAAACCAGAGTCTAGCAGACATCCCGGGTATGATAAAGTTTATAATATAATAAAGAATAATAAAATGTATTCAATAATGTAATAAAATCCTAAAACACTGAAAAATTTACACTTTTTGGTTGCTATGGACAATCTCCAAATTCCAGGCAGTAAAAAAAACAGTATTTATAATATAAAAGTGCATGCAGGGCATTGCACAAACCACTAGGGACAAAGGGTGTGTGTATTTTTTAATACAGCACTGTAATCTGTAAGATTACAGTGCTGTGTGTGTTTAGTGTGTTTTAACTTTTTTGAATTTGCCGTCGTTCTCCGCTCCCGTGCGACGTAACGCCGCAGGGAACGGAGCTCGGTGGCATTCGGCACTGTGAATCGAGCGGAGGACGGCTCGATCGCACAGCGCGGCGGACATCGCTGGATCCAGGGGACAAGGTGAGTAACGATCCCTGTGTCCTCCCCTGCATCGAGCGAAGCCATCCCGAGTCTGGCTCGGGGTTACCGCTCCTATCAGTATATTCCTACCCCGAGCCAGACTCGGGATTACCGCTAGGGGGGTTAATATAGGGGGTCAACAATGGCAAGAGCTGGTGAAAACAGGGGTCCATCATCCGGAGATAATTCCGAAAATCATCCAGATTATTTTCCTGGAGCTCCTGTAGCAAAGGCATATGACATAATTGGTCACAATTAATAAAGCAACCAAATTTTGGTCCAAGAAATCCTCCTCCCCCTGTTCCTGGACTGGACTTGGGTCAAAGCAATAACTCCAAGGCCAATAATAAATAACATGTTCTCTCCTCTGATTCTGCAACATGGCTGGTTGATGAACGGTCATTCAGAAACAAACTGAAAAGTGTGAAATTAAAAGCGTGAATCAACACGCCACAAAATTCTACTAACACGAAATTAGCAAAAGTAGCCCAAAGGGTGGCGCTTGACAAATGAACTTCCTCTTTGTAGTCTCGTAGTGCATCTAACACATCACTACGTTTATGTTTGTTGGCTGACAATTCCTTGCCGTTTGTATGCAAGACAAGTTCCTGACCAACACCCTTTGGACAAAAGTCTGATGTTTTGTCTGTGGAAAATCCGATCGCATGTGTACAAGGCTTAACAGTCCCGGCTCTCAGCTCACAGAGTACTGAGAACTGAGCAATCAGCGTTCTTTAATTGCTCAGTTCTCAGTGCAGACCCAGCAGAGGACAGATGCAGAATCGGATCATGCTGCATTCACCTAGATGAGTTTAAGTTATTTTTTTACTAAATCCCATACTTCTTTTTTTTACATTGGCTACAAAAAACTAATATTCAGACCAGTTGAATGAGTTTATGCTCACACACATACGTGTGCTTAACACCATATGCTGTAAATGTGCATAAATACACATAATTATACGCCAAAACAAACATTTTACGCTTGATTTTTCTGCCCTGGCAGAAAGATCCATCATAGATAGGAGAATTTTAATATGCTCATGTGCATGAAGCCTAACACAAAGCACTATGAATGTTTTTAAAGAGTCTTTATTGCTCCAAAATTCTCTATGGATCCCACTGCAAAAAAATAAAAAAAGCTAGGGAGGGGAGTAAAAAGGGGTCTATGGGGAGTCATCTCCTGAAACTATTTAGTTGTATGTGTAAATATATAGTATTTAATATTTCATACATACCTGACCAAAAAGTTTTCCTGCAAGATTTCAGCAGCTTTGCTTGCACCAACAAATATTGATATTATTGGGTTTAGGCATAAGTTAAGGCCATTATATACTGTAATGGTTCATAAATGTTTGGAATTCTTGCAGATATAACCATGCAGTATATCCAGATGTGAATAAAACAGCCCATCATAGAATAAGGTCTACTGGGGAAACAGCAGAGCTTAAAAGGACTTGTGTGTAGAACTTCAATCTTGATCAGGCACTCCAAAACTGCAGTGTCCTAGAATCTCCAATGGATCACCCTTGAAATAGATAACCTTAGACCTTTCCCAATAAAGGACATATGTAATCATCACCAATTCACTATCACCTTGTAGTGCCAAGTGTAGTGATCTGTAGATAGAGGTAATGTTTACCCATATCAAATGTCAGAGCCAAGGCAATGCTTACATTTTAATTGAAGATTTATTTTATCATATATATATATATATATATATATATATATAGTATATCATGTTAACACTTTAGTGTATGCCTGCCTTTTTAAGATATCGCAATGCCTGCATCTTCTATATAAAATGACTACTACTGAAGGATGTAGCCCTTCTGTTTTGCTATTAGGACATGCTTGTGGTTTCAGTAGCAGAATGTATGCAGTAGGTACCCTAATTGTCTTTACTACATAACCTGGATCCCAGGAGTCCAGTTATTGTGATCATTGTGAGAGATAACATACACATGCCCTGACTGCATTCGGTCAGCTGGTATTAGTAGATGTGCTACACTGTATTCATATGACTTTAGGTAAATGATGCTTACAACCTTTTCAAATTAAAACTTTTGAGGATCACATGAAAATTAAAGTAGGAAACCAGCAAAACATTTACAATTGTTATAGAGTGGCGTAGAGTTAAAGCTAATATTTGTTTTTAATTATATTTAGCTTTCCATGGTTCCTCCTTTCCTCCCTCATTAATATGTAAGTGCATTTTTAAATAAAACCTTTAAAGTTTAATTACATAACTTATTTTCAACCCAGTGATGTGATTACACTCTAGTCTCTCCCACAGGAATTTGTGTGGGTCCCACAGTGGCACTACCCACACATGAATAAACCTAGTCTAAGGTAGTATTAAGCGCAGCATAAGTTGTCAGTTTATTTCACTGGGCAGAATATTAATTTATTCTGGCCATTGAAATTAGTTAAGCATTAAGAAAAACATGCTTGATGAGTGTAAATTCGTCCAAAAAAACTCAGTGTATATTGTTTAGTGTGTGTGAAAGTCATAGAGTCTACAAACTAGGGTGTGTATATGTATAACAGTATAAATATTTGTAAATTGATCAGTCCTGATGTACTGACGACCTCATCCCATTTCTTGAGGCCCTAAAATTCCAGGACACCTCCCAAATGATCCCTTCTGGAAAGTAGACACTCCCAGGTATTTAGTAAGAGGCATCATAGGTTTTATGATGTTATAATTTTTATGTTACAATTTTTGGGAAAATGAAGAAATGAAATCAATTATTTTTTCACAATTATTTTAACATGCCGTCACCAGAACAGTACAACGTCCCCTAATATGACTGATTTGGCATGATCAGAGACACTGAATGGTAACAGTATGGTGATTGTATGTAAAAAAAAAAAAAAAAAAAAGAAAAAAAAAAGATATATATATATATATATATATTTATATTTATTTTTAACATTTTTTTTTTCATGCAGTGACCAGAGCAGTACTGTACTGCTCTTGGGAGGTGATCAGGGTTTTTTTTTTACACTATGATTGCTTAGAACAGCGATGATCACTGTTCTAAGCAATAATTTTTATGATTAGCATACATTCATGTGCTATTGTGTACAATTGTGATTGTTTTGACTGGCCACAGCTATCACATGGTACGGGCCCACTGTAATTGGCCCTGTACCATGCAATCACTGTGACCAATTGCAGATATCATAATAGTACACAATGAATGGCTATAAATAAAAGCCATTGTGTACAACTAACATGTAATCGCTGTAGTTAGAGCGGATCACAGATTACACTGCTGCACGGCCTCTAGGACGTACATGAGGCACGTGAGGGGCAGAATGTCACATGACGTCCTCCCAGAATAATGGTTCTCCCACCCAGCCCTTTTATTGTAATTAGCCAGTCGGTAGGTGGTTAAAGTAGATTTGTGACCAGGATGTGAACATTTAAAGTAGTTCTAAAGCCAAAACACTTTTTTTACCTTAATGCATTTCCTGCATTTAGGTATAAAACATCCCACTACTACTTCTGTTCCAAGCCCTCCATCATAAATACTTACCTGACTCCTCTCACTGATCCGGTGCTTTCCTGGCTACAACAATGCTCTCTTTTCCTGGTCTCACAGGAGACCCATCTCTTGCTGCTGTCAATCAAATCCTGTGAGGAAGGACAGTGGCTATGCTGTACCCAGAGGAGGAAGAGGGGATACAGAAGAAGGAGTAAGGGACTGCTCTGTGCAACATCATTGCACAGAGCTAGTAAGTATAACATCTTTTTTTATTTTAAGACAAAAAAGTTTGCCTTTACTATCACTTTAAGTATATATGCATTCTTAACCAGCATTATATTAGGAAATACAACAAGGTGATCCCTGTAGCTACAACTATTGTGAAGAAATAAATCCTCAAAGTTTCCAAGAGAAGGACTGAACACTTTTAGCCTTAGTCCAGCCCATGCTCTTTCCTGTGTACCTGCTCTGTTTGCATCTGAAAATCAGAGGGCTGAAAGGCTGCCAATTCACTACTGGTAGAGAAAACAAGGTGAACTAAGCAGCTGAAACTGATAATGCTTTTACTGTAAACTTTGAGGATTAATTATTCCATAGTGGCTGAAGGTCAGTGAATACTCCCACTGCCTGTGCACAGTTGCATATAAAATGGACCTTGCAGTAACTTTACAGCTTTTCATGACATTGCCTAGGCTGGCAATGTTGTAATTCATCTGCTGCAGGTAGAAGAAAGCATTTACTTAGTCTCCTCTCCATCAGTGATCGATCACTGGTCTTTTTTTTCTTAGAGAATAGGTGCAGGGTTCACATTCTCATTGCTAACTCCCCCAGTGGAGAGAAGCACAGCGGTGGGTGAGACCAGGGCTCAGAATTGTGTATTGCACAGGGTGCAAGTTTCAGGAATGTGTATTGTGCAGGGCTCGGGAACGTGTATTGGGGGCTGCTGTGGTAGATCTCCTCTTCTGCTGTTATAGGGATAATGCAGTGCAGGGAGGTTTCTGTGTTTACAAGTGACAAAAGTGAGCTGTGATCACAAGGTCAGGTGGCGGTACTCAGGACTGACGCGTTTAGCCAAAAAGAAGCCCCGATCACTCAGACTGCAACATTGTAATTTTGTAGTAGTCTTTACTTTATAGCAAGTGATCTTTATCAGAGCTAATACTTTTCTATCTGCGTAACACTTAGCATGCATGCACTAACCATAAAAAAATATATCTGGTCCACATTCATTTTTATCCAGTAAATTATCAAATGCTCTCACCTGTTCCCTTTTTCTTATGGAGACTAAATTAAAAATTGAGTGGAACTATTTTTATGTTAAGACTAATTAAACAAAATTATTATAATAATAACAAATAAAGCTTATATAATTTTTTTTATTTATTTGCAATTTTTATCATAATCTTTTTTCAGAATTGCTGTTAACATTATTGAATTATTGCAAGTACAGCACTTTGTACATTGCTCTTAGCCTTATTAAATTACCCCGATGATATGCCATATGGGGAAACATAAATATCACTAATTTGTGAACTTGTTGGTAAAATGAGACCATGGAGTATGTTAGCTCCATTCATGATTATACACCAGTAGCACCTGCCAGTATCTGGATTCATCTAGTGTCAAAGCTGAACAGCACAGCCACGTGAAAATTCACACTTACAGATATGCTCTTACAGGCTAATATAACATTAGTGTGCAATGTGCAAGCATAGTGCACAACCCTATTGCAAACAATTTGATTTAAAATTTAATCTGTTAATGGGATCAGAACTATTCAAAAGGATTACTAACTCATGCATGACTGCATTACTTTTTATCTTATCAAACTAGCAATCCACAAAAAAACTAATATAGATAGGTACTAGTTATCCCACTTCTAGTTAAAATGCCCTTACTGGCCCATATCAAAATATATTGCTACATAGCAAAACGGCACACATTATTTTAAAATGATGACTATATTAAATATATAGCATTCAACTACTGCAGATTGGTATTGCATGTGGAGGTATTGGAGGCCACAGTTATTATTTTATTTACTATTTTAATTCACTTTTTCTAAGTTTTTCTAAGTTGCATTTCCATTTCTTAGGTATGTTGTAGAAGTTTGACAAAAGAACCGATTTTCAAGTTATTCTATGTAACTAGCAGCCTAATAAATTACCTATTTACTGAACTCCATAACATTCACACTTGCATATTAGATGCAATGCAAAATAAATGCATGATGTAAAAATGCAGTATAATAATCCCATACCTGAAACGAATAGTGATGATGTCCTGCTACGTTGAATGCTCCTGCTTGACTGCCAGCTACTGAAAGATGTTTGTCCGCACAGTCATTTGTCAGTTAATGTTACCGCTTACTGCGGCAGCAGCTGGAATGACACTTTTAGTATTGTATAGCTGGAGAAACTGCTGCTGTTCTTTTTCCTGGCAGGTTCAATAAAAACACAGCTAGAGGTGAATCTGTAGGCCTGCCACACACATTTAGTGTCCTTTCCAAAAAGTGTTTCTAAAGTTAGACTCTCTGAGTGCTACCACCGCCTAACACCTCAACTTGTTGTTAACATTATTCAACCAGTCTGAACTAGTGTCCCTTCTTAGCATGCAGGTTATCAATCTCCTCGTCACTCTTTTTTTTTTTTCTTCTTCTTCATTAGAAGCTCTATTTATAATACCCGCATTTCATGTTCAGAACTCTCTGCACAGAACACGTACAGGAAACTTATCTGACAAGTTCAAAGTGCTAACAACCAACTTAAATAATAATCCATTTGAATGTACGCATTTTAAAATAAATGTAAATACTATACTTATTAGTGTGCATAATGTTGCTAATTATTTTACAACATATTATTTTAACTATAACATTCTTATTTAATATTGACATCTTCTAAATATGAATTGTTGCACTGATTGTACTTGTGCATACATTTTTTACTGATGTATAACATACACATAGGTGTGTGCAGCCCATTGCTTTAGGCTGTGCACCCCAAAGCTCAAACACGTGTGTGTCTATGTATATAGTGTCAGTAGGGCATTGGATGGTGCCAGTAGAGTGGTGGATGTGTCATTAGGGCAGAGGGTGGTGTCAGTCAGAAGAGCAGTGGACATGTCAGTAGCACAGTGGGCGATGTCAGTAGGGCAGTGGATGATGTCAGCAGAGCAGTGGAGGTGCCAGTAGGGCAGAGGTTGGTGTTAGTAGGACATTGGACGGTGTCAGAAGAGCAGTGGACATGTCAGTAGGGCAGTGGATGTGTCAGTAGCACAGTGGACGATGTTAGTAGAGTGGATGCTGTCAGTATTTTTTTTATTTGTATTATTATTATTTTTTTTTACAATATTATTATTTTTTTCCCAGGGGTCTTCAAGGAAACTTCACCTGACTATAATTGACAGGTAGATCATGATCGACGAATTGTCGAGGCCCCAGATTAGGGTGTGCTCAGGCACTCCCAGGACACGCTGTGTGCACGCCAATGAACATACATATACTAACTAAAGTCATAGCGAAGTAAGGAGTCCTGATTGAATCCATAATTGTTCTATGTCAATAGTTCGTAAGTACTGAGGTCATCGAAATCAGCATGGCAGACAAATGGGAAACATTGCAACTTACATATTTCCTATCTACTGGTTTCCTCTCAGTGTTAGTATTGGTTACTGTAAAAACTAAAATAGATACTTATGGTCTAACCTCTTCTCCAATATTTCTTCTTGCCCTGGCTGACTAAATAAATATCTTCAAGCAGTACCTGTGACGATACAAGAATATTAGATACTGCACACCATCTGTACTCAAACCTCTTCTTTATTCATTCATAAAATACATATATAAGAGATAAATAGAGAATACTGACGCGTTTCACAAACAGTTCTCCATTCATCTCACGTGTATTGCTTTTATGCATGAATGAAGAAGTAGTTTGGATAAAGCTGGTGTGCAATCACCTATATTTCTTGTTGATTGGCTGTCAGTAAAACGAGCTGGATGAGCAGCTATAGCAGGCAAGCATGGACCAAACTAGGGTGACACATTGCTTCATTTAACTAAAGCAGCACCTGTGAATTGCGCTATCATTATTAGGTCCCAAAATATTGGCCCCAGTCTTAGGTTTCCACCAACATATCAAATGATCTTCACAGTTACCTACCAACCACAACGGTAATGTTTCATATGAAGGTATGTATACCACTCAAGGTAGATGTTTGATGTTTGACACAGGGCCCACTGCAAAATCTCCAGGTACTGGTCCAACTCTTTGCACTCTGAATCATTCAGGATTTAAATAGCAGAGGGGTCAACTTTGATTATGGTTCCCGATGAAATGTGATGTTCAATGAGATTTCAGAGGTTTCAGACATTTCAACAAGTCAGAGGTTACACTTGCTGCTGTTTAAATAAACAAAACTTGCTGTAGCCTGGAGTGTGGTGATTAATTTTCTTTTCTGATTGAATCAGGTGACAAAATAGCTTTGTAGTAGGGATCTATCTTGTCAGTGCTTTAGAAAATGCAACATGCATATTGAACTAGAAACTCTAATATGACTTATCCTTAAAACTATACTAAACCCACAACAGTAAAATAAGTCTGTATATGCAGCATAGCATGCTTGTTATACTCACTGTGGAACTTAAGGAGTTAATCCTCTGCATTGCGTAAAAAAGCTGTTTTATCCTTTAGGCACAGATATTCCCTTCCTGCACTGTCTATCTGGGGAAGGCCAGCTAACACAGACAGAGTAGCCGACTTGCACATGCTCAGGTTCTTTTATGCTGCAGAGCACATTTACTTGTTGATCAGAGCTAGCCAGGTCACATGATATTGACATCACATCAGTGGCGGAACTATTGGGGTCGCTGCAGTAGCACTGGCAACTGGGCCCTCTCGTTTTGCTGCTGTGGGGGGGGGGCTAAGACCCAGCATCTCCCCCTGCACCCCTGAATGTCCATTTAACATGCAGTGTGTGGAGGTGGGAGGCGGCGATCGGCAGCTCTATGGTGCCCGCGAGCCGAGGGATCTCCCTGGGGCTTGTAGTTCTCTCTCCGGATGTATACAGTGGAGAGGGAAGGGGCGTTTGACCCAGGCATGTATCAGCTTCACTCTTCAGTGAGTCACTCTGCTTCTACACTCTTGATGATACATGCCCGGGTCAGAGGCCCCTCCCCTCTCCAGTGGATATAGTCGGAGAGAGAACTACAAGCCCCAGGGAGATACCGTTGCCCGTGGACACCATAGAGCTGCCGATCGCTGACTCCCACCTCACACCTCCACCCAGCTGATACAGAGATGTGCTGGGGATCCAAGGTGCACAGCTAAGACAAACCAGGTACAGGGGAACCTCTGAAGGGGGGGTGACTGTCTGGGGACCCTGATGTAAGGGGGGCCTCTGGGGACCCTGAAGTAAGAGGGGGCCCTCTGGGGACTGTGATGTAAGGGGGGCTCTCTGGGGACCCTAATGTAAGGGGAGGCTCTCTGCAGAGCCTGATGTAAGGAAGGCTCTCTGGGGACCCTGATGTAAGGAGGGGCCCTCTGAGGACCCTGATGTAAGGGGAGGCTCTCTGGGGATCCTGATGTAAGGGGAGGCGCTCTGGGGACCCTGGCGTAAGGAGGGGCCCTCTGGGGACCCTGATGTACGGGGAGGCTCTCTGGGGACTCTGATGTAAGGAGGGGCCCTCTGGGGACCCTGATGTACGGGGAGGCTCTCTGGGGACTCTGATGTAAGGGGAGGCTCTCTGGGGACCCTGATGTAAGGAGGGGCCCTCTGGGGACCCTGATGTACGGGGAGGCTCTCTGGGGACTCTGATGTAAGGGGAGGCGCTCTGGGGACCCTGGTGTAAGGAAGGCTCTCTGGGGACCCTGATGTAAGGAGGGGCCCTCTGGGGACCTGGATGTAAGGGGAGGCTCTCTGGGAATCCTGATATAAGGGGAGGCTCTCTGTGGATCCTGATGTAAGGGGGGCTCTCTGGGGATGCTGATGTAAGGGGAGGCGCTCTGGGGACCCTGGTTTAAGGAAGGCTCTCTGGGAACCCTGATGTAAGGAGGGGCCCCATGTGAGCCCTGATGTAAGGGGGGCACTCTGATGACCCTGATGTAAGGGGGGCTCTCTGGGGACTCTGATGTAAGGAAGGGGCTCTCTGGGGACCCTGATGTAGGGAAGGGGTTCTCGGGGGACCCTGATGTAAGGAGGGGCTCTCGGGGAACCCTGATTTAAGGAAGGGGCTCTCTTGGGACCATGATGTAAGAGGGGGGCTCTCTGGGAACCCTGATGCAAAGGCAGGCTCTCTGGGGAACCTGATGTAAGGGGGAGCACTCTGGGAACCCTGATGCAAGGAGGAGCTTACTGAGGACCCTGATGTACTGGGGGGGGGGTCTCTGGGGACCCTGATGTAAGTAAGGAGGCTCTCTATGGATCCTGATGTTAGGAGAGATTCTCTGGGGACCCTGACGTAAGGAGGGGACTCTCTGGGGATCCTAATGTAAGTAGGGAGGGTCTCTGAGGATCCTGATGTAAGGTGGGATCCACACTATGTAACTATATATATATATATATATATATATATATATATATATATATATATATATATATATATATATATATATACATACATACCGTATACACACACACACATTTATATTATATACAGTGCCTTGCAAAAGTATTCACCCCCTTGGCTTTTTACCTATTTTTTTACATTACAGCCTTTAATTCAATGTTTTTTTAATCTGAATGATATGTGATGGATCAGAACACAATAGTCTAAGTTGGTGAAGTAAAATTAGAAAAATATATACATAAAACTATTTTTCAGAAATAAAATAACAGATAATTGGCATGTGTGTATGTATTCAACCCCTTTGTTATGAAGCCCATAAAAAACTGAAGAAGAAGGTGCTCTGGTCTAATGAGACTAAAATTTAACTTTTTGGCCATCAATGAAAATGCTGTCTGGCGCAAACCCAACACATCACATCACCCAAAGAACACCATCCCTTTAGTGAAACATGGTGGTGGCAGCATCATGCTGTGGGGATGTTTTTCAGCAGTCGAGACTGGGAAACTGGTCAGAGTTGAGGGATAGATGGATGGTGCTAAATAAATACAATATAACTTTATATACAGTAATAAATATACAGTATATAATGTAAATTCTTGCTTTTCATGTTACATCATGAATTTTAATCAGTTGATTGTAAGCTCCTGAAAATTAGTTTGAGCTTTGTATGGATCCTACAAAGTCTTTGCTCCTGCAAATGGACTTTAGAGAAGTGTGTCACAACATAAAAGAAAATTATAGCTATATTCTGGGATAGAGTGTGTTGATTTGCCAGCATCCAAATATATCATAAATACAACATAAAAGGAAAGAGATGGGATTTGAGAAATGTAATTCTTCTGGGTGTACGTAGGAATATGCAGTGGGTAGTGAATCATCTTGTAAATACTTAGCAAAATAGTTTAATACTCTTGCTCGAGAAAAAGAAAGTTCAAGAATGTTTGTATGCCCTTCAATAAATAAGGGTTGGGTCTCTGTTATGAGCAGTTGACTACTGCTATGATTCACCTTTCACCTTTGGCAGATATTGTGTCCCCACAAATTTAAATTGGTTCCAAAGCCTAAGCATTTTTTTGCTTAATGCATTAGGCTAAAAATTTTTTTACATAGAATATGCCCCCTCACTCTCTCCATATACTTGCCTGAGTCCTCACTCGATCCAGTGCTGTGCTCATCTGTAGTAGCTCTCTCCTCCCACTTCCTAGGCCCACAGGCTTTGCTAAGTGGGGGAGCCGCTGATTCTTACTGCTGTCAGTCAAATTCTGTGACGAGGGAGCCGGGGTTGGGGCCGAGCCACACTGTCTGTGGTTATGCACGCAGGCAACGCAGCTCAGGAAGCTGCTCAGGAGGCTGCTACGGAGGCAAACAGAGAAAAGGAGAAGCCAAGAGCACCTGAGGGGAAACAGAGAAGAGGAGGTTCAGAGTCGCTCTGTGCAATTCCATTGCACAGTGCTGGTAAGTATAAGCCTGTTTGTAAGTGCCAGATTATTTGAGTCTAATAAAGAATATGTTTCTCAGCAAAGGTGATATAGGGAATGGGGCATAGTGAATGTGAGTTGTGTGGAGTAGCAGCATAGTCAGGAACACAGTAAAGTTCCGAACAGGCAAAGTACTATCCAGGTCAACATAAGCATGTGGTTGAATCCAAGGAGTAAAAGGGGATTGTAAAGGCAGAAGATTTTTTTTAACTTAATGCATTCTATGCATTAAAATAAAAAAAACATTTTGTGTGCAGCATCCCCCCAATACTTATCTGAGCCTCATCTCTGTCCAATGATGTGCACAAGTGGCTCGCTTGTCCGAGACTCTCCCTCCTGATTGGCTGATACACAGCAGCAGTGCCATTGGCACTTGCTGCTGTCAATCAAAGTCAGCTAGCCAATCAGGAGAGAGAGGGGAGGGGTTGGGCCATGGTTCCGTCTCTGAATGGGCACAGGGAGCTGTAACTCGGCTTGGGTGCCCCCATAGCAAGCTGCTTGCTGTGGGCGCACTCGACAGGAGGGAGGGGCCAGGAGCGCAGAAGAGGGAAGCAACAAGAGGAGGATCTGGGCTTCTCTGTGCAAATCCACTGCACAGAGGAGGTAAGTATAACATGTTTGTTATTTTTATAGAAAAACAAAACAAAAAACAAGACTTTACAATCATTTTAACCTCTTCCTGCCCGCCATATAGCCGAATGACGGCTATAGAGCAGGCGCTTTCGTGCGGGAGGCCGTCCCTGGACATCCTGTTGTTTACTTCCGCAATGCGCGCCGCCGCGGGTGCGCGTCCTGGAAGTTCTGTGTTTGCCGTGTCCCCCGGAGACAGGCAAACACAGATCGCTGTAAAAGGCCAATCACAGCGGCCGTTTACAGAGCGATCGGCGTGTCCAATGTGAGATGATCTCATATGTAAACATATAAGATCATCTCTCAGCGCCGCTCTCCCTCCTCACACAGACAGCGTGTGAGAGGGGAGAGATGAATGGCTGCAGCGGCCCTAAGTGTAAAAAAAAAAGTTAAAAAAAGTGCCATCCGCCCCAGTGCCATCCTCCCCAAGTGCCATTCTGTCCCAGTGCCATCCGCCCCAGTGCCATCCACCCCAGTGCTACCTGCCCCCAGTGCCACCTGTTAGTGCTATCTGTCCCCAGTGCCACCTGTTAGTGCTATCTGTCCCCAGTGCCACCTGTTGTCAGTGCCATTTGTCCCCAGTGCCATCTGTCATCAGTGCCACGTATAAGTGCCATCTGTCATCAGTGCCACGTGTCATCAGTGCCACATAGTGCCATCTGTCATCAGTGCCACATATTAGTGCCATCTGTCATCAGTGCCATGTATCAGTGCCATTTGTCATCAGTGCCACCTGTCAGTGTCACGTGCCATCTGTTGTCAGTGTCACGTGTCATCAATGCCACTTATCAGTGCCATCTGTCATCAGTGTCACGCGTCATCGGTGCCACGTATTAGTGCCATCTGTCATCGGTGGCACGTATTAGTGCCACGTATTAGTGCCATCTGTCATCAGTGCCACGTATTAGTGCCATCTGTCATCAGTGCCACGTATTAGTGCCACGTGTCATCAGTGCCACGTATAAGTGCCATGTGTCATCAGTGCCACGTATAAGTGCCATCTGTCATCAGTGCCACATATTAGTGCCATCTGTCATCAGTGCCACGTGTCATCAGTGCCACGTATAAGTGTCATCATTGCCACGTATCAGTGCCATCTGTCATCAGTGCCACATGTCATTGTCCTGGTGCTCCAGGGCCTTCAAAAGTGTAATAGGTAGTCAACAAGTTAGATGTGTAATTTATGCTCCTAGAACACATGATGGCGCTCCCTGCATGTTGGGCCTCTCTATGTGGCCAGGCTGTGAAAAAGTCCCACACATGTGGTATTGTAATACTCAGGAGGAGGAGCAGAATTATTTTGGGGGTGTCATTTGTGGTATACACATGCCATGTGAGAGAAATAACCTATTACAATGACAATTTTGTGAAAAAAAAAATGAAAAATCTTAATTTTGCAAAGAATTGTGGGAAAAAAATGACAACATCAAAAAGCTCACTATGCCTCTTACTAAATACCTTGGAATGTCTATTTTCCAAAAAGGGGTAATTTGGGGGGTATTTGTACTTTCCTGACTTGTTCGGGTCACAAGAAGCGAGATAGGCCACCAGTACATCAGATGTGATCAATTTTGTGCGATTCGCACCACAGCTTGTAGACTTTCTAACTTTCACAAAGACCAAATAATATCCACTAATTTGGGTTATTTTTACCAAAGATATGTAGCAGTATAAATTGTGGCCAAAATGTATGAAGAAAAATTAATAATTTGCATAATTCTGTCACAGAAACAAAGAAATATGCGTTTTTTTAAAAAAAAATTCGGTCTTTTTTCATTTATAGCGCAAAAAATAAAAACCTCCAGAGGTGATCAAATACCACCAAAAGAAAGCTCTATTTGTGGGAAAAAAAGGACAAAAAAATAATTTGGGTACAGTGTTGCATGACTGAGTAATTGTCATTCAAAGTGTGAGAGCACCGAAAGCTGAAAATTGGTCTGGGCAGGAAGGGTGTTTAAATGCCCAGTAAGCAAGTGGTTAACACTAAATAGGTTCTGGGAGATCAGGCAAAGGAAGGTAGAAAGGCCTAGTCTTAAACTGAGAGCAAGAGGAACTAGGAGATCAAACCAGGAATACGGTATCAGGAGCTAGGCAATGAATTTACCAGGAAGGCTTTAAGGACTAGACTGATGAGAACAGCAATATGAAACTATAACAGGATAATAAAATCACCTGTAAGACCACCTGTAGGGGTCTGGTATAGATATTAATGGGGGACCTCACGCAAAACAAAAAAAGAATAAAAAATGTTATGGGGTTCCCCCCAAAATACAAACCAGACGCTAATCCTTAATCAGGGTCTGGTATACAGGATCGCAATGAATAAAGACTCTCTAACCAGACCCTTTGAATGGCAGGCCCCCCTCCTGAAAAATACCAGGCCATATACCCTCAACATGGTAGGAATAACTTGCCAGGGGGCACCCCCCCTTACCAAAACACCTTGTCCTCATGTTATGGTTGCAGAGGGCTGTGAGCAGGGGGTTTATCATAATCTGGAAGCCCCATTTAACAATAAGGGGGCACTCTGATACTGATTCCCCTCCTATGTGAATAAGTAAAGGGCACATACTACCCTTACTAATTCACAAAAAAATGTAACAGTAAATAAAAATCTTACACGGTTTTTGACAAGTTGCTTATTAAAAGAAAAAAAAAAAGTTAATCGATGTACATCCATTGTCAATTACATCATCAAGCAATGCAGATCCACATCAATAACAATAAAAGGCATCTGCCGTCCTGCTGAAAGAAAAAAACAGATTGGATTCCAATTTCCAACGACTGCTTCCACACGAATGACAGTTCTGGTGGATGACGTATGATATAAATATGATCTAAAGAAACATTTCATGTGCTACCATCCAGAATCAACGTTTCTTCTTCTTTTTCCTGGCACAATGATGGAAGTAATTAAAGTGGTTGTAAAGGCAGACATTTTTCCCGGGACTCCCCTCCTCATTAGTTGAGATAGGATATATATATATATATATATATATATATATATATATATATATATATTGAGAAGAGCTAGAGCTGGTTGAAAAAAGGGGGCTGGAGACTCACTGCTAAATCCCAAATAGAGAGAGAAGAAAACGGAAGGGTTCCTTTGAAAGCAGTGGTCAAACCAGACAAGAGAGTAGAAAAGTATAATAAAAGTACAAAAAGTTTTATTGTAATATATAAAATGATAGTATAAACATCACAAAAACAGCATTTAAATCAAAATTAGTAGCCATTAGGTTTTTTAACGAATTTCGACAAATTTTCTCAATCAGAAATATCCGAATTAACAAAAACCCGTTTAATTAATTTTTTAGAATATTCATAAATTTGAACATTTGAAAATTCGTAAATTTTGAAAATTCGTAAATTTTGAAAATTCGTAAATTCGAAAAGCCCGAAAATGAGAAAATCTGAAATAGTAACTAACTAACAATACCTTAAGTATTACTAACTATTAAATTATAGGTATTGGAATTTCCTTTCAAATTCGTTTGTTAGTGAATGTAACAAATATGACTTTATCCAAAGTTACGAATTATCCATATTATTATTCATTATTAATTTGTTCCGTTCCATTTGTTTAGATATGGCATTCGTTATTTTGGATAATTCGTAACTTCGGATGAATTTGCATGCATTGCATTCACTACCAGCCAAATTTGAAAGGAAATTCCAATACCTATAATTTAATAGTTGGTTATTATTAGGTAGTTCGTTTTTCTTTTGAATTTTCAGATTTTTTTTGTTTTTTTCGGATTTTGGAATTTTCTTTAACAAATGACCCAAAAAAATAAAAAAAACAAACAAAAATGAATGAAATTAATCAAATTTTTCAGCAGTGCACATTTCTATACAGAACTGGTGTTTTATAGCCACGGTTGGTCTTGTGGTAGAAGTATGCCCCCTTAGACAAACCTAGACAATTACATGTTTCAGAATACAATAAATTCCTTCTTTAGGGGATGATCAAAGCAGACTGTATTTTCTAAGGGTATAATAGTAACATATCACTGTACATTAACATGAACAATATATAATATACAGAGTAACATCAACAATGGGTGATAGGTGCAGCATGGCATGATGTACTTAAAAGGCAAGGTTAGACATACTCACAGAGTGTGGCTACAGTTTAATTTATATACACCGCATGGTCTTTTAGTTCTTCTTCCACAGTGCCTCATCACATTCCCTGTACCCCAAAAGATGTTACATCGAAGTGGGAGACAGAATAGTGTCTCTGGCTCAAGAAAAATTGTACGTAGGATGAGAGAAAGAGGAGTAGTGACACTGCAAAAAGGCACTCACAAGGATTGCAAATGCAGGGATGGCCGTAAAACAAATAGTGTATAATCTGTGTTATGTGTCCCCATAATATGGACAAACATAGTGGCTGCAGGATTTTCAGAAGTTTGAGAAGTAGAGCTGATTACATAGGAGAAGAGACCATAAGTATAAAGAGCACTCAAACATTAATAAAGAGAGAGGTCTCTCTGAAAAGTAATATATACAGTGCCTTGTAAAAGTATTCGCCCCCCTTGAACTTTTCAACCTTTTGCCACATTTCAGGCTTCAAACATAAAGATATAAAATTTGAATTTTTTGTGAAGAATCACCAACAAGTGGAATACAATTGTGAAGTGCAACGTAATCTATTGGATATTTTAAACTTTTTTAGCAAATAAAAAACTGAAAAGTAGTGCATGCAAAATTATTTGGCCCCTTTACTTTCAGTGCAGCAAACTCACTCCAGAAGTTCAGCGAGGATCTCTGAATGATCCAATGTTGTCCTAAATGACTGATGGTGATAAATAGAATCCACCTGTGTGTAATCAAGTCTCTGTATAAATGCACCTGCTCTGTGATAATCTCAGGGTTCTGTTGAAAGCGCAGAGAGCATCATGAAGACCAAGGAACACACCAGGCAGGTCCGTAATACTGTTGTGGAGAAGTTTAAAGCCGGATTTGGATACAAAAAGATTTCCCAAGCTTTAAACATCCCAAGGAGCACTGTGCAAGCGATCATTTTGAAATGGAAGGAGTATCAGACCACTGCAAATCTACCAAGACCTGGCCGTCCCTCTAAACTTTCAGCTCAGACAAGGAGAAGACTGATCAGAGATGCAGCCAAGAGGCCCATGATCACTCTGGATGAACTGCAGAGAACTACAGCTGAAGTGGGAGAGTCTGTCCATAGGACAACAATCAGTCGTACACTGCACAAATCTGGCCTTTATGGAAGAGTGGCAAGAAGAAAGCCATTTCTCAAAGATATCCATAAAAAGTCTCGTCTAAAGTTTGCCACAAGCCACCTGGGAGACACACCAAACATGTGGAAGAAGGTGCTCTGGTCAGATGAAACCAAAATCGAACTTTTTGCCCACAATGCAAAACGATATGTTTGGCGTAAAAGCAACACAGCTCATCACCCTCAACACACCATCCCCATTGTCAAACATGGTGGTGGCAGCATCATGGTTTGGGCCTGCTTTTCTTCAGCAGGGACAGGCAAGATGGTTAAAATTGAGGGGATTTAGGGAAGATGGATGCAGCCAAATACAGGACCATTCTGGATGAAAACCTGTTGGAGTCTGCAAAAGACCTGAAACTGGGACGGAGATTTATCTTCCAACAAGACAATGATCCCAAACATACAGCAAAATCTACAAAGGAATGGTTCACAAATAAACGTATCCAGGTGTTAGAATGGCCAAGTCAAAGTCCAGACCTGAATCCAATCGAGAATCTGTGGAAAGATCTGAAAACTGCTGTTCACAAACGCTCTCCTTCCAACCTCACTGAGCTCGAGCTGTTTTGCAAGGAAGAATGGGCAAGAATTTCAGTCTCTTGATGTGCAAAACTGATAGAGACATACCCCAAGTGACTTGCAGCTGTAATCGCAGCAAAAGATGGCTCTACAAAGTATTAACGCAAGAAGCTAGCCATGTGTGCAGATAATTTATTTTTTTCTGAACGATACAGGATCTTCGCTTAAGGAGGCCCTCCTAATTCTTTGAAAGTAAACTGGAAAAAAATCTAAAATATTGCCCATTGGCATAGAGGCTAGGCGCTTGGCTGACCCGGATCTCCCATTGGTATGGACGACTAAGATTAAATATCTTGGCATTGTGATCACTACTTCAACTTCTGATTATTGCAGTTGAAAGATATCCCCATTATCCACTTCAGCTCCGGACCAATAAACACCTTAAGGACCAGAGGTCTTTTTCCAATTTCGCACTGTGCTGCTTTAACTGGTAATTGCGTGGTCATGCAATATTGCACCCAAACGAAATTTGCGTCCTTTTCTTCCCACAAATAGAGCTTTCTTTTGATGGTATTTGATTGCCTCTGCGATTTTTTTTTTTTGCGATATAAATGGAAAAAGAGCAAAAATTTTGAAAAAAAAAGATATTTTCTTCTTTTTGTTATAAGAAAAATCGAATAAACTAAATTTTAGTCATACATTGAGGGCAAAATTTATTCAGCCACATGTCTTTAGTAAAAAAAATGTCAATAAGCGTATATTTTTTGGTTTGCGCAAAAGTTATAGCGTCTACAAACTAGAGTACATTTTCTGGAATTTACACAGCTTTTAATTTATGACTGCCTATCTCATTTCTTGAGGTGCTAAAATGGCAGGGCAGTACAAACCCCCCCCAAATGACCCCATTTTGGAAAGTAGACACCCCAAGGAAATTGCTGATGGGTATGTTGAGCCCATTGAATATTTATTTTTTTTGTCCTAAGGGATTGAATAATGACAAAAAAAATTTTTTTTTACAAAAAGTTGTCACTAAATGATATATTGCTCACACATGCAATGGTTATATGTGGAATTGCACCCCAAAATATATTCCGCTACTTCTCCCGAGTATGGGGATACCACATGTGTGGGAGTTTTTGGGAGTCTAGTCGCGCACGGCACCCCGAAAACCAATCACCACCTTCAGGATTTCTAAGGGTGCAAATTTTTGATTTAACTCCTCACTACCTATCACAGTTTCGAAGGCCATAAAATGCCAAAATAGCACAAAACCCCCCAAAATGACCCCATTTTGGAAAGAAGACACCCCAAGCTATTTACTGAGAGGCATGTTGAGTCCATGGAATATTTTATATTTTGCCACACGTTGCGGGAATATTACAAACTTTTTTTTTTTTGCACAAAGTTGTCACTAAATGATATATTGCTCACACATGCTATGGGCATATGTGAAATGACACCCCAAAATACATTCTGCTGCTTCTCCTGAGTACGGGGATACCACATGTGTGGGACTTTTTGGGAGCCTAGCCGCGTACGGGACCCCGAAATCCAAGCACCGCCTTCAGGATTTCTAAGGGCATACATTTTTTATTTTACTCCTCACTACCTATCACTACCTATCACAGTTTTGAAGGCCATAAAATGCCAAGATGGCACAAACCCCCCCAAATGACCCCATTTTGGAAAGTAGACACCCCAAGCTATTTGCTGAGGGCCATGTTGAGACCATTGAATATTTTTTTTTTGTCCCAAGGGATTGAATAATGACAAAAAATAAAAAAATTTTTTTTTTTTTACAAAAAGTTGTCACTAAATGATATATTGCTCACACATGCCATGGTTATATGTGGAATTGCACCCCAAAATATATTCCGCTACTTCTC
Source organism: Lithobates pipiens (assembly GCF_037356315.1). Classification (NCBI taxonomy): domain Eukaryota; kingdom Metazoa; phylum Chordata; class Amphibia; order Anura; family Ranidae; genus Lithobates; species Lithobates pipiens. The sequence goes on from NW_027507788.1 coordinate 107,871,834, forward strand.
CCGAGTATGGGGATACCACATGTGTGGGACTTTTTGGGAGTCTAGTCGCGCACGGCACCCCGAAAACCAATCACCACCTTCAGGATTTCTAAGGGTGCAAATTTTTGATTTAACTCCTCACTACCTATCACAGTTTCGAAGGCCATAAAATGCCAAAATAGCACAAAACCCCCCAAAATGACCCCATTTTGGAAAATAGACACCCCAAGCTATTTGCTGAGAGGCATGTTGAGTCCATGGAATATTTTATATTTTGCCACAAGTTGCGGGAATATTACAAACTTTTTTTTTTTGCACAAAGTTGTCACTAAATGATATATTGCTCACACATGCTATGGGCAGAAGTCAAATTACACCCCAAAATAAATTCTGCTGCTTCTCCCGAGTACGAGGATACCACATGTGGGGGACTTTTTGGGAGCCTAGCCACGTACGGGACCCCGAAAACCCAGCACTGCCTTCCGGATTTAAATATAAAATGCTACCAAAAAAACTGTTAGCGATCGCAGGGATCAGGCCTGACTCTGCGATCGCTGCAGTTATGTGTTTAGTGTTTTGTAAGTGACAGTGATCGATCGATACTGCACTTGGGTGGGCTGGGCAGAGGGGCAAAACGCAGGTGCTAGCAGGTATCTGGGCTGATCCCGCTAACAATGCATTTTTTTGGAATCCTAAACTGCTGGGGATGCTAGTATAGATCTGATCAGATCAGATATTGATCTGTTCAGATTCTATACCACTACGGGAGGTGTATGCTTTGCGCGTGGGTGTTAGCGGTACTGGCACTAACCTAGCGCTGCCTGGGGCGACGCAGACCCTGACCCTAAAACCTAATTGATATCACCCGCCGGGTGATTAGGGGGTTAAACCTTTATTGGGTAATAAATGGTGGGTGCCCTGATGCTATAAAAAGCAAACTAACCAGAGTCACCCGTAACACTTATACGGTGATCAGTGGTGAAAGGGTTAACTAGGGGCAATCAGGGGGTTCAAATTTTTATTAGGTAGTATATGGGGGTCCCTGGCGCTATATAAAAACCTGACGGGGAACCTAAATAACTAACTGGCTAACCAACGTCACCAGTGACACTTATACTGTGATCGCTGGTGAAAGGGTTAACTAGGGGCAATCAGGATGTTAAAACCATTATTGGGTAGTATATCGGGGTACCTAGCGCTATAAAAACCTGGCGGTGAACCTAAAAAAATAACTAGCTACCTAGCGACAGTAGCGACACTGATGCAGCGATCAGAAAAATGATCGCTTAGTGACACTGGCAAAAGGGGGTGAAAGGGTTAACTAGGGGCAATCAGGATGTTAAAACCATTATTGGGTAGTATATTGGGGTACCTAGCGCTATAAAAACCTGGCGGTGAACCTAAAAAAATAACTAGCTACCTAGCGACAGTAGCGACACTGATGCAGCGATCAGAAAAATGATCGCTTAGTGACACTGGCAAAAGGGGGTGAAAGGGTTAACTAGGGGCAATCAGGATGTTAAAACCATTATTGGGTAGTATATCGGGGTACCTAGCGCTATAAAAACCTGGCGGTGAACCTAAAAAAATAACTAGCTACCTAGCGACACTAGCGACACTGATGCAGCGATCAGAAAAATTATCGCTTAGTGACACTGGCAAAAGGGGGTGAAAGGGTTAACTCTAGGGGCAATCAGGGGGTTAAATCTTTATTGGGGGGTGATAGGGGGCTACCCTGGACCTAACACTAACTGCCCTGACAGTTTTTACTTTTACAACTGACACTGAATGCATTGATCAGTAAAGAAATGATCAATGCAATCAGTGACACTGTGACTGGGGGGGGAGGGGGGGCGGGGGGGCGATCGGGGGGGGATCGGGGGGGGGGGTTTGTGTACCTACGTGTACCTATGTGTCAGTGTAGTGTTTTGGTGCACTTACTTTGTGTCTTCTCCTCGTAGTCCGGTCAAAAAGACCGCCCCGAGGAGAATGACATCACTTCCTCCTTCCTGTGTAAACAATACACAGTGGGAGGAAGTTCGTCATTGGCCAGGAGCGATCGAGAGGGGGTGGCCAGAAACCAACGGCCATCCCGTCATCACGGATCGCTCCCGGAGGGAAACGGACCGCCGTAGCCAGCGGGAGGGGGTCCGATCGGACCCCCCACCCGCTGGAAGGCAGGCGCGTACATCTACGTGCTTGTGCCTGCCTGTGCCATTCTGATGACGTAGAATGGCAATACGGCGGTCCTTAAGTGGTTATACAACACATGGAAGCTAAATTGAAGGCCTGGTCTCATCTTCCTCTTTCTCTGATTGGACGCATACATTTATTTAAAATTAAACTGTTACCTGCATTTTTATAGGCCTTCAGGCATTCACCTGAATGGATATCTCAAAAATTATTTTCAATCATTACTTTTTGCCTGGTCTCTTTCCTTTGGGGCACGAGTCAGCCAAGGTTCAAATTGTCAGTCCTCCAAAGACTCTGGCATTGGGGGGGTTTAGCTTGCCCTGATCTCCATAAATATTATCTGGCCTCCCTATTACCCAATGCCCATGACTGGCTACTCGCAGACGATTCTATTGCTGGAGTGGTGCTAGATGCTTCCAGTTTAGGCTGCTACAAAACCTTACAAAATCTATTGTATCAAGGTCCCATTTCTTTTCTTCCACTGACTAATTTATGAAAACTGTGTTAAAAGCTTGGTCAGTGGTCTAGGCTGCCCATCCTAACCCCCCTGGGCATGTGTCCTCACAAACTCCCCTGTGGTTTAATCCTACGTTGTCAGAGTTCTGGTCCATTCCTGATCCACACATATGGGCACTGAAGGGCATAAAATACCTAAACTAGATTTGTTTGGCGAGGCAGCTCCGGACCTTCGATAACTTAAAGCAAGTCTATGAGCTACCTAACTCATATTTATTTAGGCATTTCCATCTCAGAGAAGCCTTCTAAATAAAATTTGATCAACAGTCGTGCAAGAACTATTTTTTTTGTTGTTGCAGCAACTCAAGTCGCTACAGTTAAGATGGTGCTTAATAAAATCAATGTGCTTTCACTTGTGACTAGGAATGAGCTCGGTGTTCGAGTCGAACGCATGTTCGACTTGAACAGCAGCTGTTCGCCCGTTCGGCGAATCCAGAACTTGGGCCATTCGAGCCATGTTCGTGTGGCGATCACGGCCCACAATGCACTGCTTCATCGCAGTGAATTGCTGGCTGATGATTGGCCAAGCATGCACTGTGACCCCGCATGCTTGGGCAATCACAGCGCGGAGAGCCATAATATAGCTCAGGGGGTTTAGTACACGCCCCCCACCGTTCAGGGAGAGAGCAGGATAGGCATATTTTCTTGTGACTCTAGCGCAGTTACAGTGGGTGTATTGTGCCTCCTGCACAGTATACACCTGAAGCTACCCCTTATTGCTGGTGTTGTTCTATTTCTATAACACAGGCATCTGCAGCAGTTACAGTGGGTGTATTGTGCCTCCTGCACAGTATACACCTGAAGCTAGCCCTTATTTCTGGGGTTGTTCTATTTCTATAACACAGGCATCTGCAGCAGTTACAGTGGGTGTATTGTGCCTCCTGCACAGTATACACCTGAAGCTACCCCCAATTGCTGGTGTTGTTCTGTTTCTATACTACAGGCAGCTGCAGCAGTTAGAGTCAGTGTATTGTGCCACCGGCACCGTATACACCTGAAGCTACCCCCAATTGCTGGTGTTATTCTGTTCCTATACCACAGGCAGTTGCAGCAGTTACAGTGGGTGTATTGTGCCTCCTGCACCGTATATACCTGAAGCTACCCCAAATCCCCCAATTGCTGGTGTTGTTCTGTTTCCATACCACAGGCAGCTGCAGCAGTTAGAGTCTGTGTATTGTGCCACCTGCACAGTATACACCTGAAGCTACCCCCAATGGCTGGTGTTGTTCTGTTCCTATACCACAGGCATCTGCAGCAGTTACAGTGGGTGTATTGTGCCTCCTGCACAGTATAAACCTGAAGCTACCCCCAATTGCCGGTGTTGTTCTGTTTCTATACCCCAGGCAGCTGCAGCAGTAAGAGTCGGTGTAGTGTGCCATCTGCACAGTATACACTTGAAGCTACCCCTAATTGCTGGTGTTGTTCTGTTCCTATACCACAGGCATCTGCAGCAGTTACAGTGGGTATATTGTGCCTCCTGCACAGTATACACCTGAAGCTACCCCCAATGGCTGGTGTTGTTCTGTCTCTATACCACAGGCAGCTGCAGCAGTTACAGTGGGTGTATTGTGTCTCCTGCACAGTATACACCTGAAGCTACCCCCAATCCCCCAATTGCTGGTGTTGTTCTGTTTCTATACCACAGGCAGCTGCAGCAGTTAGAGTCAATGTATTTTGCCACCTGCACAGTATACACCGGAAGCTATCCCCAATTGCTAGTGTTGTTCTGTTTCTATACTACAGGCAGCTGCAGCAGTTACAGTTGGTGTATTGTGCCACCTGCACAGTATACACCTGAAGCTACCCCAATTGCTGGTGTTCTTCAGGTCCTATACCACAGGACGAAGACTTGGTAGAGTGGATGACCAAGCCCTCTCATCCTCCTTATCCTCTCTCACCCAGGCTCAGGGTACTGGCAAAGCAGCTGCCAACACGTCCTCTTCCCTTGTCTCAATGTCATCAGGCACTCCTTCGCTAGACCCAGCATGTCCTCCTGAGGCGTCCCCCAAACTGTTTGAGCACAGTGTTGGGTACATGCTTCAGGAGGATGCCCAGCGTTTTGAAGGCTCTAATGATGATACCCAACTAGAGGGTAGCGTGAGCCCAGAGAGAGGGGATTCTCAAGAAGGACAGCAATCTGGCAGTCATGTTCCACCAGCTGCAGCATACTGCCAGGTTTGCTCCAGTGATAAAGAGGGAGGGGATGATGAGGAGGAGGTTGACCTGCCATGCAGCTCATTGGCAAGCGTACCTTAAAGACCCACAACAAAGAACAAAGTGGACCTCTCCTTGCTCCTAGTTTCAGCAATTCACGGTCCATTGGATAGAATGGGGAGTTATTTAGACTCCCTTCTCAAAGAGATGGTAGGTGGTTTGAGATCGTATGTACAGGATACTCGACATGTACTGGCTAAGATTGCAGCGCTAAATATAGGGAGTGAAGTCTGTCTCCTAAGCATAGATGTGGAATCCCTATACACCTCAATACCACATGAAGTTGGGATCCTAGCAGTGAAAAGCTTCCTGGAAAAATCTTATCCCACACTTGGGGCCCAGAATGAGTTCTTGATTGATCTGCTGCAGTTTTCCTTGAAAAATAATTACTTTCAATTTTCGTCTGTTTTCTATCAACAAGTCAGGGGCCCTTCCATGGGAGCAGCATGGGCCCCAGCATATGCATGCCTACATTTGGGCAATTGGGAGGAAAATTAAGTGTATAAACATTCACACGTGGTTGAAGTACATAGATGACGTGCTGATCGTTTGGAAGGGTGACCCCAATCTTATCTCTGAGTACATTGCACAGTTGAATGTAAATAATTTAATATACATTTAATATATGCCTATGATAAAAATTAATTGCCTTTTTTGGACTTAAAAATTAGATTGGAGAGTGGTAAAATTAAGACATGCACATATCGGAAGGAAACTGCTGCGAACACGTTATTACAGGCAGGGAGTCATCATCCCTTATGGCAGAAAAATGGGATTCCAATTGGGGAATTCATACGCATCAGATGAAATTGTTCTGATGCTGTGGATCTAAAAAGGGAATCCAGGGAACTTTATGTAAGATTTCGTAAGCGGGGATATTCCCATAAGCAGATACGCAGTGCTAAACATAAAGCTGCAATTCGCAGTAGAGAAAGTTTATTGTGTAGGGATGGAAATCCTAATTTCAAAAAACAGGAAGAATCTAATTCAATTAGACTAATTATGACATATGGGACCCAATGGGACTCTGTACGAAGAACCCTAGAGAAACATTGGGGTATTTTAAGAAATAACAAAGAGCTGGTAAAAATTGTGGGGGAAAGACCTACGATGGTAGCACGAAGACCCAAAAATTTGGGAGATATTCTCATACATTCAGAATATATTAGGCGACAGAACTCTACATGGTTATCAGAGTACCCACATTGTAGGGGGATGAAACCATGTACAAAATGCCAAATATGTGCATATGTAGAAAGAGCTACAACTTTTCAGGATGCAGAAGGTAATCATGAGTTTGAAATAAAGGATCTAATAAATTGTTCAACTACAAAAGTAATCTATATGATAACGTGTCCCTGTCCCAAAATGTATATAGGGAATACAAAGAGGGCTTTAAAAGTGCGTATAGGGGAACACTTGAGGGATATTAAAAAGGAAAAGGAGAGACAGAGAGACAATAAGGAACAAAAGGAGGAGAGACCGTTTGCTAAACATTTTGCACAATGTCATGAGGGAAAGCCAGAAGGCCTTAAAGTTAAAGGAATTTATGCCCTCAAATTATCAGCAAGAAGAGGTGATTTTGACCACATTCTCCTACAAAAGCAAAAATGGTAGATTTTTACTTTGAAAAGTCTTACACCATTAGGCTTTTGTCCCGCCATGTTTGGTTTTTCTAAGCCTCCATGGGAAAGGGGATCTTCTAACAGGGGAATGTATAGATAGGATAACGATTAGGACCAAAGGGAGAGATATTTATGTTCCCCGGTTTCCGACGGTCCTTCCCCTTCTTCCCCTCCCCCTCCCCCCCGTTTCCCTCCCTTTCCTTTTCCCCTCCCCCTTCTTTCCCTTTCCTTTACACCTCCCTCCCCTCATTCCCCTTTTCTTTTCCCTCCCCTTTCCATTCCCCTTCCCAATTTCCCCTTCCCCCCCAAAAAATCCCCCCCCCTCTTTAATCATGTCTTATGTATTACACATAATTAGTTAGATCTCAAGGTATTCCCCTATTTTTGGGGTACAACAATGGTTAGACATAGATTTTTTTTAGAGGAAAAATGGGAGTGGATGTATTTGTCTGATTGTCCTGTCTGTATTTGTCTTTGTAAAATTAAAGTAGCAGTTTAAATATCTCTTCCCTTCTCACAATGGCCTATATGATATGTATATAGAATGCCCCCTGTCTCACCTAACATGAAGAAAGGGTTAACCTAAGTGAATATATTGCTTGCCCAGTTTTAAATACATGCTAATTTAACACACTATGGGAGGAACAATGACGCCCAATGATACTATAAAGAGGAAACATCATTTGAGTTCCCACACGTCCAGTTGAAGCTATGTGATGCCACGTTGCGAAACGCGTTGACGTCTATGAGGATAGCAGGCCCTCTTTGGGCACTAATCAAAGTGCTGGCAGTTCTGGTATGGAATACGGAGTGTCCGAATTAATATCCGCTTAATGGGCATTGGTACAGCGAAAGGGAAAAGACCCCTGAGTGAATCTAACACGACAGGAATGGTATGGCTCGGAGCGGTGAAGGATTGTGTGTATATATCCAGTCCGCCTGTTGGACCAGCGGCCGCCTGGGACCTTTACACACACACATACACAAAAAAAAAAAAACCCGCTTGAAAATCCTATTTTGCTGCAAAATATTTGCTGAGTTTGTGAACATATGGGATCTCTGGCAACTGTTGTGCTGAGGAAATCAGCTTGGACTGCTGTAGCGTATTCTAAAGGAATAAATGACTGAGGTCGGATTTAATCAATTATTCGCTACCAATTGGTGTATTACCAGCATTGATTGCCAGATGGGTCTCCTTGTGTAAAAGATCAAAGAAGGAAGTAATGACTCTGTATGACTAAATACTTTGCTGAGGTTTCCTACATCGTATTTAAAGTGATCAAGTGGAATGGGATCCAGAATTAAAAATAACTAATTGAATTCACCAGATAGACTTCCATGGAGCATGATCTGTTGTAAACCCGCGGTATCTTCACGATCTCCATTTTATCCATAGAGGCCAGCTATGTATATCATATAGGGGAGTAAACGAGTAGTAAAGATTGTACATCTTAAAATAACTACACCCATCGCTGATTACTGCTACATAGGGGACCATACACGTGCCGATTTTTCAGTTTTTTTATTTGGAAGTATTATTTGTTACAATTAGATTTAATTCGGTACATCGTCACTTGTATGGCCACAGAGGCGCCTCATCCGTTTATTGTTGCATGTATGTATGTGTTTTTAAGTTTGTTGTTGTCAGGGTGTATTAATTGTGTAAATAGGGATGATCTTTTGTTATATTGGATCTTTTTGTGGAAGCACCTAGGATCGATTTTTGTAACATAATTGAAATTGGGGTCAACTATTTTATGTATTTTTTGAGAGAAATAAATATTTTTGATATAAGTTACATGTCTTATGTGTCCACCAATGCCATAGGTAGCTACTATCTCTTTTCCCTGGTGTTGGTGTGCTATTTTCATTAGCGGGGTACAACAGTAGGAGAAAGGATCTTTTCTTGTCTATATGTTATTTGGGATACGGCTTCGGCCTCTTATGAACTGAGGAGTGACATAAGGATATATTTCTTTCAGAAGGGCCCTCTGTCATTATTGAACTTAGGTAGCAGTGAGAGAGGACGTGGTCAAATAATGTTTTTGTGAGTGATCTCCAATCCCACTATACCTTTAGTGCTCTCTGAAACCTGCACTGAGAGGAATGAAGATGTAGAATTAGGTGTGTCAGAGCCAAGTATTTGCGGGCAGCCTGCTAGCTTTACACCGACGTCAGATTGTAGCAGGAAAATTTCCCTGCCCCAGCTGCTGGACCGGCAAAAGAAGTTCACTCCCAGCCATCCACATGCCCAGCGGTTGAATGCTAGCTTGGCTAAATTTCTAGCACTACAACTGCTGCCTTTTCAGTTGGTAGACTCAGCCCCCTTCCGTGAGTTTGTGCAATGTGCGGTTCCTCAGTAGCAGGTTCCCAAACGCCACTTTTTCTCACAGAAGGCGATTCTGGCTCTCTACCGGCATGTGGAAGGCAATGTCTATGTCTCGCTGGACAGGGCGGTCAGTGGTAAGGTGCATATTACCACTGACTCATGGTCCAGCGGGCATGGACAGGGACGTTACCTATCTTTCATGGTGCATTGGGTGACTCTTCTGGCAGCTGGGAAGGATGCAGGACAAGTTGCAGTAGTGTTGGAGGTTGTTCCGCCACCACGCCTCCAAAATGCCATAGGTAGCTACTATCTCTTTTCCCTGGTGTTGGTGTGCTATTTTCATTAGCGGGGTACAACAGTAGGAGAAAGGATCTTTTCTTGTCTATATGTTATTTGGGATACGGCTTCGGCCTCTTATGAACTGAGGAGTGACATAAGGATATATTTCTTTCAGAAGGGCCCTCTGTCATTATTGAACTTAGGTAGCAGTGAGAGAGGACGTGGTCAAATAATGTTTTTGTGAGTGATCTCCAATCCCACTATACCTTTAGTGCTCTCTGAAACCTGCACTGAGAGGAATGAAGATGTAGAATTAGGTGTGTCAGAGCCAAGTATTTGCGGGCAGCCTGCTAGCTTTACACCGACGTCAGATTGTAGCAGGAAAATTTCCCTGCCCCAGCTGCTGGACCGGCAAAAGAAGTTCACTCCCAGCCATCCACATGCCCAGCGGTTGAATGCTAGCTTGGCTAAATTGCTAGCACTACAACTGCTGCCTTTTCAGTTGGTAGACTCGGCCCCCTTCCGTGAGTTTGTGCAATGTGCGGTTCCTCAGTAGCAGGTTCCCAAACGCCACTTTTTCTCACAGAAGGCGATTCTGGCTCTCTACCGGCATGTGGAAGGCAATGTCTATGTCTCGCTGGACAGGGCGGTCAGTGGTAAGGTGCATATTACCACTGACTCATGGTCCAGCGGGCATGGACAGGGACGTTACCTATCTTTCATGGTGCATTGGGTGACTCTTCTGGCAGCTGGGAAGGATGCAGGACAAGTTGCAGTAGTGTTGGAGGTTGTTCCGCCACCACGCCTCCAAAATGCCATAGGTAGCTACTATCTCTTTTCCCTGGTGTTGGTGTGCTATTTTCATTAGCGGGGTACAACAGTAGGAGAAAGGATCTTTTCTTGTCTATATGTTATTTGGGATACGGCTTCGGCCTCTTATGAACTGAGGAGTGACATAAGGATATATTTCTTTCAGAAGGGCCCTCTGTCATTATTGAACTTAGGTAGCAGTGAGAGAGGACGTGGTCAAATAATGTTTTTGTGAGTGATCTCCAATCCCACTATACCTTTAGTGCTCTCTGAAACCTGCACTGAGAGGAATGAAGATGTAGAATTAGGTGTGTCAGAGCCAAGTATTTGCGGGCAGCCTGCTAGCTTTACACCGACGTCAGATTGTAGCAGGAAAATTTCCCTGCCCCAGCTGCTGGACCGGCAAAAGAAGTTCACTCCCAGCCATCCACATGCCCAGCGGTTGAATGCTAGCTTGGCTAAATTTCTAGCACTACAACTGCTGCCTTTTCAGTTGGTAGACTCAGCCCCCTTCCGTGAGTTTGTGCAATGTGCGGTTCCTCAGTAGCAGGTTCCCAAACGCCACTTTTTCTCACAGAAGGCGATTCTGGCTCTCTACCGGCATGTGGAAGGCAATGTCTATGTCTCGCTGGACAGGGCGGTCAGTGGTAAGGTGCATATTACCACTGACTCATGGTCCAGCGGGCATGGACAGGGACGTTACCTATCTTTCATGGTGCATTGGGTGACTCTTCTGGCAGCTGGGAAGGATGCAGGACAAGTTGCAGTAGTGTTGGAGGTTGTTCCGCCACCACGCCTCCAAAATGCCATAGGTAGCTACTATCTCTTTTCCCTGGTGTTGGTGTGCTATTTTCATTAGCGGGGTACAACAGTAGGAGAAAGGATCTTTTCTTGTCTATATGTTATTTGGGATACGGCTTCGGCCTCTTATGAACTGAGGAGTGACATAAGGATATATTTCTTTCAGAAGGGCCCTCTGTCATTATTGAACTTAGGTAGCAGTGAGAGAGGACGTGGTCAAATAATGTTTTTGTGAGTGATCTCCAATCCCACTATACCTTTAGTGCTCTCTGAAACCTGCACTGAGAGGAATGAAGATGTAGAATTAGGTGTGTCAGAGCCAAGTATTTGCGGGCAGCCTGCTAGCTTTACACCGACGTCAGATTGTAGCAGGAAAATTTCCCTGCCCCAGCTGCTGGACCGGCAAAAGAAGTTCACTCCCAGCCATCCACATGCCCAGCGGTTGAATGCTAGCTTGGCTAAATTTCTAGCACTACAACTGCTGCCTTTTCAGTTGGTAGACTCGGCCCCCTTCCGTGAGTTTGTGCAATGTGTGGTTCCTCAGTAGCAGGTTCCCAAACGCCACTTTTTCTCACAGAAGGCGATTCTGGCTCTCTACCGGCATGTGGAAGGCAATGTCTATGTCTCGCTGGACAGGGCGGTCAGTGGTAAGGTGCATATTACCACTGACTCATGGTCCAGCGGGCATAGAGAGGGACGTTACCTATCTTTCATGGTGCATTGGGTGACTCTTCTGGCAGCTGGGAAGGATGCAGGACAAGTTTCAGTAGTGTTGGAGGTTGTTCCGCCACCACGCCTCCAAAATGCTGCTACTGGTTGTGGCACACCTCTCTCCTCCACCCCCTCCTCTTCTTCTTCCTCCATGGCCTCTTCCTGTGTTTTGTCCTCGGAACCAGCGGTGATCCATAGGCGTTCAAGGGGCTACGCAAGTACGCAGGCAAAAAGATGCCATGCCGTGCTTGCGCTGGTGTGTTTGGGGGACAGGAGCCACACTGGGGCAGATATTTTGTCAGCTCTGCAGGGGCAGGCCGAGAGATGGTTGACGCCACGTCAGCTTAAGGCAGGAATGGTGGTTTGCGACAATGGCACCAACCTCCTCTCCCCCCATGACAGGGACAACTGACTCATGTTCCCTGTGTGGCTCACGTCCTTAACCTGATGGTGCAGCGGTTCTTGGGCAGGTACCCAGGCTTACAGGATGTCCTGAGGCAGGCCAGGAAAGTATGTGTGCATTTCCGCCAATCATATAATGTCAGTGCTCGGCTGGCTGAGCTCCAAAAGGAGTTGAACCTGCCCAAGAACCGCCTTATATGTGACATGCCCACCAGGTGGAACTTGTACACGCAGCAGAGGGCCATCAATGAGTACCTGTGCGACTACGGCACCAGGACAGGGTCAGGGGAGCTTGTTTTTTTTCACCATGCCAGAAGGGCATGATCAAGGATGCATGCAATGTCCTGTCACCATTTAAGGAGGCCATGAGGATGGTGAGCATTGACAGTACATGCATCAGTGACACTGTACCTCTTGTCCACCTGTTGGAGCATACGCTGCATGGAATAATGGACAGGGTACTTGAGGCAGAACAGAGGAAGGAAGAGGAGGACTTCCTTGCCTCTCAAGGCCCCCTTTATCCAGACAGTGTTCCTGCTGTTCCACTGATCACACAGGAAGAGGAGGAGAAGGAGGATTGTATTAGCATGGAGGTGGAGCCTGGCACTCAACAGCAGCAGTCTTTTAGGGATGATTTACAGTCCCAAGAAACCCGTGGACTTGTACGTGGCTGGGAGGAGGTGGCTGCGGATCGTATCATCCTTAGTGACCCAGAGGACTCCGGACTGAATGCCTCAGCTAACCTACGCTGCATGGCCTCCCTGATCCTGCAAATCCTGCGGAAGGATCCTCGTATTCTTCGGATCAAGGAGATTGATCATTACTGGATGGCAACTCTCCTTGATCCACGGTACAAGGGTAAGGAGCAGAGGATGAAACATCTCCGGGAGGCCTTGCAGAAAGGTTTGTGCAATGCGTTCCCAGAGACTGGGAGGTTACAAACTCCTGGTCCTGGACAACGTGTTGCTGAGGCTTCGGTCAGTCACAGAAGGAGCGGTGGAGAAGGTGGCCATATGACCGATGCGTTCAGACAATTTTTTAGTCTGCAGCCCAAAGGTATGATCGGTTCCAGCAACCATCCCTAGTGTCTGATTTACATGGTGCAGGAATACCTAGGGGCAAGGTCAGACTTGGACACCTTTGCCACCTAATATCCTCTGGCTTACTGGGTCTTAAGGATATATCACTGGCCAGAGCTTGCAAAGTATGCAATTGAGCTACTGGCCTGTCCTGCATACAGCATTCTTTCAAGAACGCACATTCAGTGCTGCTGGAGGCTTTTTAACCGACCACAGGGTGCGCCACCAACTGTGTTGATCGACTGACCTTCATAAAGATGAATCAGTCTTGGATCACTACCAGCTACCAAGCACCTGAAGCTGATGTAACCAAAATAATAAATTTTTTTTTGAAATGTCACATCCCTTTAAGACTGCCTGTGATGATGCTGAGTGACTATTCTGTTATGATGACTGACTATCCTCTTCCTCCTCAATGATCCTGCTGATAGCTTGGAAGAACATTTTTGGTTCTGGGCGCCGCCACCAGTGCCTAAGGCCAAATTTTTCAGCCCCTGTTTAACAGGGGTATGTAATTAAAATTTTTGATGCAATGCTTTGCAGCAGGGCTCATTCCTGCACTCCAACTAGAGTATCTGGGAGAGGTTGCAGTGTCGTGGCACCAGCACCAGTGCCTAAGGCCCAATTTTTCTGCCCCTGTTTAACAGGGGCATGTAACTACAATTTTTGATATAATATTTCACAGCAGGGGCCATTCCTGCGCCCACTGAGAGTAACCGTGAGGACTTACATTGTTGTGGCACCAGCACCACCACAACCACCAAAGGCCCAATTTTTCTACCAATGTTCAACAATGTCATGTAATTACAATTCTTGATATAATGATTCACAGCAGGGCGCTCCAGCGCCCACCAAGAGTCACTTTGAGGGCTTACAGTATTAACTTGTGGCAACACCAACACCTTAGGGCCAAATTCCTGCAGAGCCTATAGGGCAGGCCCCTACTTTCAAACATCCAACTTACAAACGTCTCTTACTTGCAAATGGAAGGAGACAACAGGAAGTGAGATGAGAAAAGACGGATGGCCAAAAAAATTATACAGGGGTGATAACCCTTCCCGATGTTTTCCAAAAAGCTTAAAAATAGATTTTTTGACTGGAGCTACACTTTAAAAATGTACCACTTCAAAATTACAAACAGATTCTACTTAACACAACAAACCTACGTAGTCCCTGTCTTGTTTGCACCGCCTGTATACTGCTGTTTGGAGTATATAGGGTCTGGGGGCCCCACTCCTTTCATTTTTTTAATTTGGGTATGTGGTTCCCCTTAATATCCATACAAGACCCAAGGGGGCTGGTAATGGGCAGGGGGGCTACCCATGCCATTTTTCTCACTGATTTTCATCTATATTGCTGGAACTAAACATTACATTAAAACCGCAAGCAGTTTTAAATGACTTTTTTCCATTAAATGTCATTTTGTGCAGGGAATGTTCTAAATATTTCACTTTTTTTTCATTTTAACCACTTGCTTACTGGGCACTTAAACCCCCCTCAGTCCCAGACCAATTTTCAGCTTTCAGCGCTGATGCACTTTGAGTGACAATTGCGCGGCCATACAACACTGTACCCAAATGAAATTTTTATCATTTTTTTCCCACAAATAGAGCTTTCTTTTGGTGGTATTTAGTTACAGCTCGGAGTTTTATTTTTTGCTAAACAAACAAAAAAAGATGCAAAAAAAAAAAAAAAAAAAATCATGTTTTAATAGTTTGTTATAAAATTTTGCAAACGGGTCATTTTTCTCCTTCATTGAAGTGCGCTGATTAGGCGGCACTGATAGGCTGCATTGGTGGGCACTGATGGGCTGCATTGGTGGGCACTGATGGGCTGCATTGGTGGGCACTGATAGGCTGCACTGGTGGGCACTGATAGGCATAGTTAAGGCGGCACTAATAGGCACAGATAAGGCGGCACCGATGGGCACAGATAAGGCGGCACTGATGGGCAAAGATGGGCACAGATAAGATGGCACGGATGGGTGGCACGGATAAGTGGCACGGATGGGTGGCACGGATGGGCACTGATAGGTACCACAGATAGATGGGACTGATGGGCACTGATAGGTGGCACTGATAGGTGGCTCTGATAGGTGGCACTGCTGGGCACTGATGGGCGGCACTGCTGGGCACTGATGGGCGGCACTGCTGGGCACTGATGGGCGGCACTGGGGTGCAGCACCTGAGGCAGATTTTGGGTGGCACTGTGGGTGGCACTGCTGGGTGGCACTGTGGGTGGCACTGTGGGCACTGCTGGGTGGCACTGTGGGCACTGCTGGGTGGCACTGTGGGCACTATGGGCACTGCTGGGTGGCACTGACAGGGGGGCACTTACTTTATTTCAGGATGGCACTGCGGGTGGCAGGTGGGCACTGGCAGGGGGCAGGTGTCCTTTTAAATTGCTGGCCGTGATCGGGACTGATGTCCCGAACACGGCCGCCGGCGATCGGCTTTTTTTTTTTCTCCTCGCGCTGTCAGCGCGAGGAGGAATACTAGCCGATTACCGGCTCCGTTTTATCACATGATCAGCTGTCATTGGCTGACAGCTGATCACGTGATAAGGGGTCGGGATCGACCCCTTACACGGATCGGTGATCAGGCGAGTCTCACGGACTCGCCGATCACAGAGCGCGCCGCGCGCGCCCCTCAGGGGGCGCGCAGGCCGCTCGTAACCGGGACTACGTCAATAGACGTAGTCCCGAAAATGTGGGTCCGCGCTATTGCCGTCATTTTGCAATAGCGCGGATCCCAAGTGGTTAAGCGTCATTAAAATCAGTGCTCCCGAACAAAAAGTCAACGTGCATTGATCCATGTCCCCTGGGGCAGGAGCCGGGTGCCCAAACCTTTTTTAGGACAATAACTTGCATATTAGCCTTTAAAATTAGCACTTTTGATTTCGAACGTTCAAGTCCGATAGACTTTAATGGGGTTCTAAAGCTCGTACGAATTTTCGGTCCGTTCGAAGGTTCTGTGCGAACTGAACCGGGGGGGGGGGGGGGTGTTCGGTTCATCCCTACTTGTGACTTTCTGTGTTGCTCCGAAGACACAGGCTTTTCAGTGACTCTTTTAGTTGCAGAGCTTCTTTTATACCCCTTTCACACTGAGGCGTTTTCAGGCAGTACATCGCTAAAAATAGCGCTTGAAAAAAGTGGCTCCTTTCACTCTAGTGTGAAAGCCGGAGGGCTTTCACACTGGAGCTGTGCGCTGGCAGGATGGTAAAGTCCTGCTAGCCGCATCTTTGGAGCGGTGAAGGAGCGGTGTATTCACCGCTCCTAAACCGCTCCTACCCTTTGAAATAAAAGCAGCAGCTAGCGGGGGGTAAAACAGCCCCACTAGCGGCCGAATACCACTGATGCCCGCACTGCCCCAGTGTGAAAGGGGCCTTAGAGAAAATAATTGCAATTGAAGATCCAGAAACAGGTGCTGTGAATCTAATTCTGATTATTATCAGTCCTCCTCAAATTTCTATTATTCCTATCATCAGCCACAACTTTGGCCAGGTGGATACTGGGATTGTCCTAAGGTAGCACTACCTGGCAAAATAGCCTGTGAAGTTTGCTTTATTAAAGCAATCAGAGATAAAGAAGTGGATAATCATCAGATGACATAATTAATTAATTAGGTCTTTTAGGATACACTTTGTCCTTTGCAATCTAGATACAGCCCTCTGTCCAGCAACTACTTCTCACGCCATGGCCTCTATGCAAACTTCTAATGTACAAACCTCTGGAAAATCTGAGCTTCAATTTTGCATTTCCTTAACTGCATACCCATATGTCTTTCTGTATCAGCCACTTGTGACAGCTTTGTTGCGGTCCTGGGACTATGTGATAATTTTGAGCAATCACAACGAGTTACAGTAATAAAGAAAGCGGTCATTCATTACGCCTTGTGTACTGCTGTGTAATCTCTGTGACTGGTCACTGTGATCTCATGGTACCAGGGCCAATCACAGCAGTCCTGTACCATGTGATAGCTGTGACCAATCACAGCTACTGTTCTAAACATTGGTTTCATGAATTAAACCTTTTAATTGTGTCACAGATTGCTTATACTTTAATCATCACTCTATTAACCTCCTTCTTCCAAAGCAGTACAATGTCACTATTTTGACAATTAACTGCTCTGGTGACAGTATGTTTTTTTTTTTTTTTTTACATACTATGACCAGAGCAGTACATTGTCCCTATTCACCCCGCTGCACCAGTCATATTGTGTCAGAAACCATGTATCAGACCAAGGCAGAAGTACAGTTAAATCACACTTGTTTAATAAAAAAGGAAATAGAACTAGTCAAAACATAGCCAAAGTTCAGGAACCGTAACAGATAGTCAGACAAGCCAGAAAGTCAGGAAGCCAGAGATGAGCATAGTAGAACAGCAAGCAGGATCTTAAGCCAGAAGGAATGTCAGCCAAGCAAGTCTTTAACAGGAACGCAGGAGATAGTCTCTGTGATATTGACCAGGGCTAAGGCAGAGATCATCTGGTCTGGGCGGCTTAAGTAGGCAGGATTGATGAGCAAGATATCATGAACAGGTGAGTCACTGTGGAGAGACAGGAAATGGAAATTAGATGACAGCTGAGCAACCAGCTCGGAGGAAGGATGGGCAGAGCCCAACCCTGAAAGTACCCCGTTCTCAACGACCCCTCCCCCTTGGAGAACCACCAGGCTTGAGGGGAAAACGTCCATGGAAATCACGGAGGAGGACAGGGGCATGTACGTCTGAGGATAAGACCCAAGAGCGTTCCTCCGGATCGTACCCTTTCCAATGCCCCAGGTACTGTATGTGCCCACAGAGCCTACGGGAGTGAACAATGTACTGTACTTCATACTCCTCATGGTTCTCAACCTGTACATGGTGAGGATGTGGCACTGAGGTGGTAAAGCGGTTGCAGACCAAAGGTTTTAATAAGGAGACATGAAATACATTTAAGAATACATTGATACATCAGCTATGAGTAAGCGCAAGCCTTAGTGCAAAACGTGTTAGCTGTTAGCATCTTTGGCTGTGATGCCATTTGCTGTGTCCTAAATATTATTTGAATAAAGCATCGTTTTAGCATTGGAGTGCGGCCGTCCAGAATTCTGTCATCATCCACATTATAAAAATGAGACAATGTAATTGAAACTTGACAAGAAAAGAGCCCATCTCGCACTTTTGGGAGAGAGAGGCGTTTAGCCTCAGACAAGAACGTGAGATTCTTAGGGTCAGTAATAGTGAGAACTGGCACAGTGGTACCTTCAACGAGATATCTCCATTCTTTCCGGGTAAAAATTATCTCTAACAGCTCTCTGTCACCCATCTTGTAATTGCACTACGCAGGTGACAATTTTTTGGAAAAGTAGCCACAAGGATGCATAGCGCTCTCAGAGGTAGGATGTTGTAACAGAAGGGCTCCAACTCCAGTCTCAGAAGAATCAGCCTCAAGGATAAAAGGTAATGTAGGATCAGGATGTGCCAACACAGGAGCAGAAACAAAGCCAGCCTTGAGACTCTCAAAGGCCTTAATGGACTCCGAAGACCAACTCTATGGGTTACCGTTCTTTCTGGTCGTATCAGTCAGGGGCTTGACCAGAGACAAGAAGTTACGAATAAACTTTCCGATAATAGTTGGAGAATCCAAGAAAACGCTGTAGAGGACGTAAACCCACAGGTCGGGGCCACTGTAGGACTGCTGAAAGTTTCTCTGGGTCCATAGAGAAAACCAGCAGTGGAAATTACATAACCCAGGAATTTAACCTGTTCACGATGGAATTCGCACTTCTTCAATTTACAATAGAGATGGTTGTCTCTTATTTTCTGAAGCGCACGACAGACATCTGTGTGGGGGTTCTCCAGGGATTTGGAAAATATGAGGATATCGTTGTGATAAACCACCATACATAACTGCAACAAATCTCGGAAGAACATCGTTAATAAATTCCTATAAAACTGCTGGGCCATTACAAAGGACAAAAGGCACCTAGAGATACTCATAATGGCCTGTTCTGGTATTAAATGCAGTTTTCCACTTGCCACCCTCCCTAATCCTCATGCGATTTTATGCCCCTCTCAAATCAAGCTTTGTGAAAACTGTTGCTCCCTTGAGGTGGTCAAATAACTCTGTAATCAACGGAATCGGATAGGCATTCTTAATTGTGAAACGATTGAGACCCCTATCATCAATACAAAAGTAACGGGGGGGGGGGGGGAATGCCTCTCTAAGTGTAGTATTAAAACAGTATCATTTATTGCAGAAGATTAAAAACACTTACAAGATATAAGTGGGAGTCATACTCGTCATAAGTATGTAGTCCTAGCAGAGGCCAGTAGAAGGAGCTGTGAGCTCCGAGCACGTAGCCTTTCGTTCCACAGAGACATTCCTGACCCCTTCCTCCCGCCCCCTGCTGGTGACATAATTTCCTCTCCCGGTTCAAGCTGGACAGCATGGAGCTGACTACTTACTAGTTTTCCTGAATGTACAGCTATTAAGCACAACATCACACTGGAACCTTTCCCAGCTACCCATATTGTGCAAGGACCTGTGGGTTGCAGTAGAACTGCCAGGACTACATACTTATGATGAGCATGACTCCCACATATACCTTTTAAATGTTTTTAATCTTGTGCAATAAATTATACTGTTTTAATAGTTTTAATACTACACTTAATGAGGCACCCCCCCCCCCCCCCGAGGGTGGCTGGCTCTTTTTAAATCACCCCCTTACCGCAGTTCAACTTTATTTTTACCTAAAGACTGACTAATTAAATGTACATTATTACAAACTAAGGGCGTTGCCTCTTGGAGTGCCAGATACCCAATTTACCTTCACTATAATCAATACACGGTCTCAGTTCACAACTCTTCTTCACAAGGAAGAAACCAGCACCAGCAGGAGACGAGGATTTGTAGATGAAACCTCCATGGCCTTATCCTCCAAGACTGACAAAGGGCAAACCCAGCTATGAGAGGGTATGGCACCAGGTTAAGGGTCAATTGCGCAATCACACGACCGGCGTGGAGGCAAACTACCAGCTTAACCTTTGCCAAAGACACAGTTAAAATCGCGGTACTCCTCTGGCAGGGAGGAGAGTGAAGAGGTGCACAGGACCATGGCTACTTTCAGGAAGCATGTCTTACTGCATTGTGGCGACCAGGACAGAACCTCAGCATGGAGCCAATCAAGAAGAGTGTACACTAATGAGACCTGGAGGGGAGTCTCTCTGATGCACACAGAGAGGGCTTCTGTTAGAGAGTCTGTTAGAAAGAGCCCCCAGACATAGTACAGGAGATGGTCAGAGACTGTAGACATGATACAAGAGATGGTCAGAGACTGCAGACATACTACAGGAGATGGTCAGAGACTGTAGACATGATACAAGAGATGGTCAGAGACTGCAGACATGATACAAGAGATGGTCAGAGACTGCAGACATACTACAGGAGATGGTCAGAGACTGCAGACATGTTACAAGAGATATATACAAAAAAATGCATGTGATGGCATTACCATCTTTCATAAAAGATACAGTGGACCTATTAAAACATATCGAGGGTATGGTCGTACCTCCCGATGCTCTGCTTGTGACTTTGGATGTAGAAGCTTTGTATTCGAGCATCCCTCACGAGCAGGGCATCGGTACTGTACGGACCTTCCTTCGTGAACAGGATCATCATAAATGGGAATACTGTGAATTTATTCTTGACCTCCTTAAATTTGTATTGACTCGCAATTGTTTTGTTTTCAAAGATTCCCACTTCCTCCAGGTACAGGGGGTAGCCATGGGCACATGTTGTGCGCCGGCCTACGCTAACCTGTACCTGGGGGGGTGGGAACGAGCAATTTTTTCTGATGATGCATTAGTCATCTTTATGGATCAGGTGTTATGCTGGTTACGCTTTATTGATGATATTTTCATCATATGGCTAGGGACCCCAACTTCCCTAAACACATTTATTGACAAGTTGAATAGAAATGTTTTTAATCTAAAATTTACAATTTCAAGTGACTTTTCTAGTATCACATTTTTGGACCTTGTGATTAACAAGGATGACACTGGCCACATTTCATCTACATTGTTTAGGAAGGATACAGCAGGCAATACGCTCTTACATGCGGATAGTGCCCATCCAATTTCCCTAATTCGAAGTATTCCGTATGCGCAATATCTAAGACTTAGACAGAATTGTACATTTACCACTGACTTCAAATCTCAGGCTAATCTTCTCCGTGATCGTCTAAAAGCTAGAGGGTACAGCAAGACGGTGTTGCGAAGTGCCTTTAATAAGGCCCTTCGTCAACCTCGTAATGCTGTACTGTACAAAACTAAAACTGCTAATGATAAGGTAACTGTCAGATATATCACAAGATATTCAAAACAGCATCAGGAAATACGTAATATCCTTACCAATCATTGGCCATTACTCTATAGCGACCCCATACTGGCCAAATATTTGAATTCGCGACCGGACATCACCTTTAGACGTTCGTATTCATTGCGAGATAAATTGACTTCTAGTCATTATTCTGCCAATTGGGGAGCGGATCAGAAACCGTGGGGGATAACGACATGTGGCAGTTGTGCATTTTGTCCCTGGATCAATGTAGGCACTCGATTTTTTCTCCCCAATGGGGAAGTATTCACCCCCAAATTTCATGCCGACTGCAACGCACGAGGAGTGGTGTATCTGATGCTCTGCCAATGTGGTGTATTCTACGTTGGCAAGACCATCAAATGCTTCCGCTCACGGATAAGGGATCATGTTTACTATTCCTCAGAAGGGAAGATGGTTACCTCAGTAAGTAGGCATCTAGATCTATATCACAAATTTGACACTTCGGTGGTATCGTTTATAGCTCTGGCAGTAATCCCTCAAAATCCACGGGGAGGAGACTGAGATAGACAAATTTTGCGTAAGGAAACTATATGGATAGAGCATTTAAATGCAACCCAACCTCCAGGTATCAATGAGACCCAGTCCTATAAACCGTTCTTATAGTGACCTCTTTGTCTTTCTAAACCACTAAAATATAAACAAATAAAGTGGACAGTTAGGTGTAGTTTTAAACCAACTAGTCTACTCTTTTCAATGTATGAGTGATTATATCAAATATAAATATGGATTTTCCTGATATTGCCCCTTTTCCAGCCGTCCTTACATTATACCACCACCTGGCTATTGTAAATCCAATAAAAATAATAATAAAAACAGAATAAAAATTGAATCTGATTCAAATATTCAAGAATTTTGGGTCAGTAACAATATTCCAAACTAGGAGTATTGAATTGATGATTGATTAGATCTTGTAATATATTATTTTGTGTTTTTTACAGTTTTGTGATTTGTAACCATGATGATTGTGGATGGTCAGGGTTGGGGGCCACTGGTCAGTCTTGGGGAGGGACACGGCGTTCTGGCACCATGCGGCCACTGCGCCGTGGCTGGCTGGGTTAGATTTCCCCTTGCCTGCCACGGGGCTTTGTTTGTCTGGTGGGGATGTGTCCGGTCTCCGAGCCCTCGTTTACCCTATTTGGCTGTTGTTGGCCTGACTCCCTGGCCTGCTATTGTACGCTGGGGGGATGTGCTGCACAGGCTTCCTTCGGCCTCAGGAGGAGGGAGGGGGGAGCCAGCCTATGTGTGTCCCTTTCTGAGCTTACCTTTTTGAGTAAGTATTTTTTTTCTCTATCATCCAATTTTTGCCTACTATGTTTTACATGTCCCCATGGTGACCTATTTACGCTGATGGCCTCCCCCCGGTCTGGCTAAGTTGTCCCCCATCCCTGGCATTGTTCTACAATACATCATGTGTTGATCTATATTATATAATACCTACCTGTGTTAAATGGGTGATGTATACCGTATATTGTATGTTTATTGTATATTAATTATGTTTCTTGTTTTTTGTTAGTCTACTAGTCACACAAATTTCTCGCTCCAGAAGAAGCGTGTTAAAACACGTGAAACATGTAGAGCTTTCTCCTCCTCAAGCAATACACCTTAATACCGCGAGTAGAATAATCATATTCTGTAGATTATGTATTAAATGTTTATTATCTATTTTCAAAAGTGAAAATGTGAAATGGCGGTTTATTCTGTATATTATGGAGTACATGAGTTCTGTTGTGATTAGATAATATTTTTTTAGAATCTCTGTTGTTTAGTACAATGGAAAAATGTTCTTAATAAAATGTTGATTTTTATATTTATGTCATGATTATTATTTTGCATACGGTGCCTAAAAAGTCCAGAAGCCCCACTCTTTTGCTTTTTTGTATATATCAATTTGGGACGTGGCACGCTATATACTTCAATGTATCCACAGCACCACTCTGTGTGAGATACATATTCTGATTAGCATGTTACAAGAGATGGTCAGAGACTGCAGGTATAGTACAGGAGATGGTCAGAGACTGCAGGCATAGTACAAGAGATGGTCAGAGATTGCAGACATACTACAGGAGACGTTCAGAGACTGGAGATATAATACAAGAGATGGTCAGCGACTGCAGACATAGTACAGGAGATGGTCAGAGACTGGAGATATAATACAGGAGATGGTCAGAGACTGCAAACATACTACAAGAGATGGTCAGAGACTGCAGACATGATACAAGAGACGGTCAGAGACTGCAATAATAGTACAGGAGATGGTCAGAGTAGGTTTGCGCTATGGATAGGGTGCAAGGAATATTAAATAAGGAGGGGGTTGCCACTACCTGATATTGCCAACCTATTAGATTGGAATATAAGATAAGAAATTATGTAGGTAGCTATGGCGCTCCACTCAAACCTCAGATAACTAGTAATGATAAACTATGGTGAAAAAGTGGTTCACTTGGAACCAATCGTGTAGAATACAAAGAAATCAGTTGCAAAAAGAGGTGGGTGTGTACCTACCCACCATAGACATTAAGTGGAATATTCTAATTTTGGTGAACTACCATATAAAGTGCAAGTGAAGCTATATGTATTGAAGTGAATTAACCTAAATATCTCCCATATAGCAAACCTGAAATGGGATGAGGCACACAGACTCTCTCAAGGCGGCAGTGAATGGATGCATTTATATGCGGTGCTTTTAAACTTGTATCTTTGTGAGTAAATTTCCTTTT
The DNA here is from genome assembly GCF_037356315.1 of Lithobates pipiens. Taxonomy (NCBI): domain Eukaryota; kingdom Metazoa; phylum Chordata; class Amphibia; order Anura; family Ranidae; genus Lithobates; species Lithobates pipiens. The sequence continues at coordinate 107,895,870 of NW_027507788.1, forward strand.
AACTTAATAAAAATCGGATTGTTTCACAATATTACACTATGGACACTTTTCGATTGGTTCCAAGTGAACCACTTTTTTCTTTTTACCATAGTTTATCATTACTAGTTATCTGAGGTTTGAGTGGAGCGCCAAAGCTACCTACATCATTTCTTATACTACAAGAGATGGTCAGAGACTGCAGACATAGTACAGGAGATGGTCAGAGACTGCAGACATGATACAAGAGATGGTCAGAGACGGCAGACATAATACAGGAGATCGTCAGAGACTGCAGACAGCTATGAGTAAGCACTGATCACTGTACCCTGTTATTTTCTTGCTGTGGATTATTTGATTACGATCTGATTTGACCCACGTTGTTTCAATAAAAGATGGGATTTCAAGTCTTTTTCCAGTGTGCGGCTATCCAGAGTTTTGTTCTGCTCATTTGCTCATGGTGTGTGTAACGGCCAGCACCTGGGGCTCATCAACAGGAGACAGAGCTTCAGCCCTGGAGGGTACCTTCAGAGCGGTGGTTTCTCTTTTCTACTGCAGAGATGTTACAAGAGATGGTCAGAGACTGCAGTTCCTATGGACGTCTCACCTGACCCAGCGATACAGCAACAACGGTTCCTCCGATCAGGAACTCACTCTAAATTGCCCATGTCGACTCCGCTGGGTAGAGCCCAGATCTGTATATTGCCAATGGCTCCATTCCTTTCTCCGCCGGACAAACCAACCCCCTCCATTAGTACAGACCCCCCAAAACAAACCACCAACCTCCATTAGTACAGACCCCCCAAAAAAACACCCCCTCCATTAGTACAGACCCCCCCGGACAAACGACCCCCACTCCATTAGTACAGACCCCCCGGACAAACCACCCTCTCCATTAGTATAGACCCCCCAGGACAAACTACCCCCCTCTATTAGTACAGACCCCCAGGACAAACCACCCCCATTAGTATAAACCCCCAGGACAAAGCACCCCCCCATTAGTATAGCCCCCCAGGACAAACCCCCCTCCATTAGTATAGGCACCCCCAGGACAAACCCCCCTTCACTAGTATAGACCCCTCAGGACAAACCCCCCCCTCCATTAGTATAAATCCCCCAGGACAAACCCCCCTCCATTAGTATAGACCCCCAGGACAAACCCCCCTCCATTAGTATAGACCCCTAGGACAAACCCCCCTTCACTAGTATAGGCACCCCCAGGACAAACCCCCCTTCACTAGTATAGACCCCCCAGGACAAACCCCCCCTCCATTAGTATAAACCCCCAGGACAAACCCCCCTCCATTAGTATAGACCCCAGGACAATCCCCCCTCCATGAGTATAGACCCCCAGGACAAACCCGCCCCTTCAATAGTATATAGACCCCCCAGGACAAACCCCTCCTCCATTAGTATAGACCTCCAAGGACAAACCCCCCTCCCTTAGTATAGACGCCCCCAGGACAACCCCCCCCTTCAATAGTATAGACCCCCAGGACAACACCCCCCACCTTTGTGGCGCATGGGTACACTGCACCCCGTGCACCCCATCCAGGATCGGCCCTGGGTGTATTTACTGTCCTGGTGCTCCAAGGCCTTCAAAAAAGTGATAGGTAGTCAGGAAAATAGATGTGTTAATTATGCCCCTAGAAAGCATGAAGATGCTTCTTGGATTTTGGGCCCCTCTATGTGGCTAGTCTGTGAAAAAAGTCTCACACATGTGGTATCACCATACTTGGAAGGAGCAGCAGAAGGTGTTTCGGGTGTAATTCTAAAGGCCCATACACACGATCAGACTTTTTGACAACAAACATGCAAATTAGCTGTTTTGGAGCAACATCCGATCGTGTGTACGCTCCATCGGACAAACTTTTTTGGTTTTCATCTGACTTTTGTTGGCTGTGCGAACGGACAAACTTTCTGGCAACAAAAGTCCAATGGAGCAAAGTCTGATCGTGTGTACAGAAAACCATAGGACTTTTGTACAAAGTACAAACAGGCATGCTCAGAACCAATGCAAAAGATCAGACAACAATACAGAAGTTGACCAAAGGTGGCGGTAAAGAGCAGAAAAACCACATGATTTGGTGAAAGTTGGCTGAAAAAGTCCTGCTGTGTGTATGCAATACAAGTTCAGGGCCGACGCCCTTTGTACAAAAATCCAAGGGAAAGTTTGTACAAAGTCCTATCGTGTGTATGAGGCTTAAGTATGCCTATGATGTGTTTTAAGGCCCATACACACGATCTGACTTTTTGACAACAAACATGCAAATTAGCTGTTTTAAGGCAACATCCGACCGTGTGTACGCTACATCCGACAAACTTTTTCGGTTTTCATCTGACTTTTGTTGGCTGTGCGAACGGACAAACTTTTTGACAACATAAGTCTGATGGAGCAAAGTCTGATCATGTGTACACAAAACCATCGGACTTTTGTACAAAGTACAAACACGCATGCTCAGAACCAATGCAAAAGATCAGACAACAATACAGAAGTTGACCAAAGGGTGGTGCCAGAGTATTTGAATGTCCTCTTTTGAAGTGTCGTCAGTACGTTGAAACGTCACTACGTTCATGTTTGTTGCCTAAAAAAACAGAACGTGTGTATTCAATACAAATTTACGGCCAACGCCCTTTGTACAAAAGTCCATGGGAATGTTTGTACAAAGTCCGATTGTGTGTATGAGGCTTTAGAAATATCTTATAAATTCACAACTTTGTGTAAAAAAAGAATAATTTTCATTTTCTTTCCTGCATTTTCCAAAAACTTGTGGCAATAAACTCACATTTTCAAAAGACTCACTATGCCTTTTTAGAAAATACCTTGGAGTGCTGGCTTTCCAAAATGGGGTTATTTTGTATGTGTTTTGATTCTCCTGGTGCTCCTTTACCTCAAAAATTTAATGCCCTGTACACACGGTCAGACTCTCCGATGGAAAATGTGCGATCGGATCTTGTTGTCGGAAAATCCGATCGTGTGTGGGCTCCATCTGACTTTTTCTGTCTGAATTTCTGACACACAAAGTTTGAGAGCTGGATCTAAAATTTTCCGACAACAAAATCCAATCATTTAAAATCCGATTGTGTATAGACAATTCTGACAGACAAAGTGCCACGCATGCTCAGAATACATTACGAGACGTAAGCTGTTGGCTACTGGCCTCTTTATAGTCCCATTGTACGTGTTATACGCCACTGTGTTCGACATGAGCAGAGAGGCGGGCATAATCTGATGAGTACATTCTCCCTTTGCAGATTGTCGGATAATGCCTGGTACGATCTGCGCATGTGCAGTGTTGATGTCACGCCAGTTGATCAACATATCAGCTGGAGTGCTGTTGCATCCTGCTCATGTGCAGATCGTCAGAGGCATTATCCAGAGGGGATGCGCTATTTGATAGAACACCGGAAATACCAATAGTAAAATTAAACAAAAGGAAGAAAAAGGATAAAATTGTGTATAGCTTGCCAACACTAAAGTGTTTCACTTGCCTTTCTTACAAAATAACAAAACTAAAAACTGCAGCTCCATTACAACTTGAGTTAAAGTGGTTATTAAGCCATTTTCACATCTTCATACCACCCCCTCTGTGTTCTAATCCTGTGTGCCCTGGGGTGAGTGATTTATAAAAAAAACCCTACTATAACCCATTTCCGCTCAAATAACATACCAAAACTCCAGTGCAAATATTACCCTATGGCCTACCACTCTACCACCGCCTCAGCAAAAACAAAAGGTGTTTCTAGTTTAATATCCCGACATTGCCCCCTCCAGATTACTGATACTTTATCTGATAACAATGGCAGGTTTCTATTCCTAAAAGGCACCCTCAAAAACAAAACAATAACCCTTGCAAACATATACGAACCTAACACACTCCAAGTACCGTTCTTCAGGGAAACCATATCTAAGCTGACCACATTGCAGGAAGGTACACTCATTTTGGGAGGGGACTTCAATGTTCCTCTAAACCCCATACTCGATACATCTAACGGGGCCTCCTCCCTTACCTATGCCGCCCTACGATCGATCAAAACTCAACTACAAACCTTACTTTTACACGACGCTTGGCGAACCCTCTACCCGGATACGAAGGACTTTACTTTTTACTCGGTACCACACAGGAAACACTCCAGAATTGATTTCCTCTTCATCTCCCAAGAAGCCCTACCTTTTCTTTCACAAGCATCCATCAACCCTATGTTCCTTTCAGACCACAACCCGGTTTCAATCACGCTCTCTATCCCCTCATCCAGCCCACGCGCACATTCCTGGAAACTGGACCCTTCCCTTTTAACTGACCCGACTATAGCATTGAAAGTGGAACAAACACTAAAGCATTATTTTACAGACAACAAAGCCACAGATACGTCTTCCCTCATTAATTGGGAAGCACACAAATGTGTAGTACGGGGGATTCTCATAGCAGCGGCAGCTAAAAAAAGAAAAGAGTATAAAACCCACTTCAATGACTTAGCCACCAAAATTAGACGCTTAGAACGCGCACATAATCTAAAAAGCACCGCTACACTGCTTGCCACCCTTACTCAATCGAGAAAAGAAATGTTAGAATTACTGGGAAAACAGACTAGACGCAAGTACATACTCTCCCAAAAAACATTCTATGAATACGGCAATAAATCTGGAAGAATATTAGCAAGAGCACTCCAATCCAAAAAAGCATCAACAACTATTCACAATATTACTGACTCAGCAGGCAAAAAATTGTCCACAACACCCGATATTGCAGCTTAATTTGTACAATACTATTCAAATTTATACAACCTGTCCACATCAACCATTGCACCTAAGACTTCTACCCAGCAGAGGGGAAAAATTCTATCCGAATTTTTAAATAAATATTGCCCGACCCCTATCTCCGCCTCAACATACCGAACGCTTGATACTCCGCTGACCCCAGAGGAAGCTCGAACAGCTCTCAAAGCCATGCACGCAGGTAAAAGTCCGGGTCCCGATGGCTTGACCGTTGGATATTACAGAACCTATGAACAAATTTTACTGCCCCATTTCCTATCATCTTTTAACACTTGTGCATCACCATGTTCTGCTCCGCGAGACATGTTATCTGCGCATATAGCCGTAATCCCAAAGCCAAACAAAGATGTCACACAGGTTACCAACTATAGGCCTATCTCCCTCCTAAATGTTGACCTTAAATGGTATGCAAAAATTTTATCTAACAGACTCTTGCCCCTACTTCCGGACCTTGTCCACCCTGATCAGGTGGGCTTCATACCTGGCAGGGAGGTGAGAGATAATACTCTCAAAGCGCTCAACATTCACCATTGGCTTTCATCTCAAAACCAAAATGTCTTCTTCCTTTCCTTGGACGCGGAGAAGGCATTCGACAGGGTGGCCTGGGATTATATGTCAGCGACCTTAAAGGCTATTGGACTGCCAAATAGAATGCTTCATTTTATCAATATGCTGTACTCAGGACCAACGGTGAGAGTGAAAGTCAATGGCCACCTGTCGAATGCCTTCTCTATCACCAATGGCACACGTCAAGGGTGCCCATTATCCCCGATAATATTTATCCTTACTCTTGAACCATTGTTAAGACAAATTAGAGAAAACCCAGATATTAAAGGTGTAGATGTTGGGGGGAGAACATTCAAGACCGCTGCATTTGCGGACGACATCCTTCTATTCTTGACAGAGCCCCTAACGTCTATCCCTAACTTACTCAAAATCCTTGACCAATTTCATACAATATCTAACCTACAAATTAACTTTAAAAAATCCCTTGCACTAAATATTTCTCTGACTGAAAAACAATGTTCCCAATGTCAAGCAAATTTCCCCTTTAAATGGAGTCCTACCAGCATACCCTACTTAGGAATTCAACTCCCAAAATCCCTAGCTAATCTATACACTTTCAACTTCCAACCACTAATACACACAATATCCGCTGATCTTGAGAGGTGGTCAAAAGGCTTATTCTCCTGGTTTGGCAGAGCAGCTATCATAAAAATGAATATTCTACCACAAATTTTATATCTACTTCAAACTATACCTATTTCACTCCCCCAAGCATTCTTTGCTTCCTTTCGAAAACTCTGCTCGACTTTCGTCTGGGGTGCCAAAAGACCCAGACTGAGTTATGCCAGACTTGTTGCACCAAAGACGCAGGGAGGTATAGGTTTGCCAGACATCCATAAATATTATTTAGCATGCCACCTCACCAGGATAATTGATTGGAACATTCACCTAAATACCAAAGATTGGGTTCAACTTGAAACATCCCTAGATCGGATTCCGGTAGCCCAAACCCCATGGTTACTTCCCACACATGTCCCTCGTAGCTACTCTTCCCACCCTTTGATCGCCACATCACTAGCTGCATTTCAATATGCTTGCAATAAATTCCAGATATCCTCGGTCACGGGCCCATTGACACCACTGAAACTTAACCCGGCCTTTCCACCTGGTTTGCATCCCTCTTTTCTAAAAGGGCTGTGGCCTCACCCCAAAATTATGTCCAAAGACTTCTATGATCGTAAACACCTTCTATCCTTTACAGACCTATCAAGAAACATGCTCAAAAGCGGATTGCCTCTCTGGACATATAACCAGATGCAACATTTTCTGACCTCAAAACCATACGCCCTACAAGGAGCTCGAACCTTAACCCCTTTCAAGCATACGTGCACACTTGTTGAACCGCAGACACCTTATCTCCTTTTCTTATAAGCTACTGTTCCCACACCAAATTGGTAATGAACACTGGTCTACTAAAGCCTGGAATAGAAACCTGCCAAAGGCCCTCAATCCCAAAGACTGGGAATTTGTATACTCTGTTGCACACAAAGGGTCCCGAAATGTTTGCGTTCAGGAAAACGCGTTCAAATTGCTCTCCAGGTGGTACAATACGCCTCTCAAACTATATCATATCTACCCGTCTGTCTCTCCTCAATGTTGGAGATGTCAGACCAATCCTGGTACCCTGGAACACATTTGGTGGTCATGCCCCATTATCCAGCCATTTTGGCAGGAAGTTCACAGAATCACCCAAAAATTTTCTACTCGCCCACTGAAATTTTCCCCTGAACAACTTCTCTTTCATGTGTCGGCTCGCCCTAAAAAAGCTTACATAGGATCTCTACCCATGCATATGATTATGGCAGCGAATATGTGCATCCCCGCCAAATGGAAAACAAACCACTCTCCCTCGTTACTGGAATGGTTCAACCATATAAATAAAACAGCCGAGATGGAGGAACTGATACATCAGGCAAACAACACTCCTTCTACTTTTACCTGCATATGGTCAAGTTGGTTGCATTTCCGTACATCCCCAGATTATTGTTCACTGATTCCCTGAATCGCCGAATATGTCTGTCAACTGCATACGGACTGGCTGGACCAGATCCTTTTTCTTTACCAAGCCTCCTTAAGCGCTATGTACACTAATTTTCTATATCAGCGGACAACACTCTGTACAATTTTTGAACTTACACTCACGTATCATTACTATTACAACCACTTCCTCAACGACGATAATACCTGCTAAGCTGTTATAACATTGCATATGATTTCGTACTGTTAAAATGAGTAAAGTGCCTACTCTGATTATATAACACCCTTTATTCATTGTTGGTTACAATACTTACAACTGTGCTTTTCGGTAAGCCTCTTTATCTGCCATCTTTCATCCACACGAGATTGCTTTCTAGATCTTATTGTGTCAAGCTCTGCATTTACCTTTTACAGCACTGTAACACTTTGTAAAGTCCCTTTACAAATGGCTTTGTATTCGTACTTGTTATTGGATTGTCGTTTGTATTTTTCTCAAAACTTTAATAAAATGTCTTTAAACAAAAAAAACCCTACTATAATTTCAGATCGGCTAGCTTTCTTCTGTCCCCGTCTGATAGATGCAGTGGGTGGGGCCAAGATTCCCCCGCTGATGTCACTCGGGAGAGGAGAAAGAGAGAGCCAGCCGATCATGTGATCGCTGAGCTGTGAAATGAAGTATAGCAGACTTTTTTTACATAAATCACTCACACAGATGCACACAGGATTAGAACACAGAGGGGATGGTATGAAGATGTGGAAGTTGTTTGAGCAGCAGGAGTTGAGGGGGCACGCACTGTCACAAGCTGACAGACAGGGAGGGGAGGGGGAAGAGAGCACAGTGGAGACAGATAGATTGCATATGACGAAGGCACGTACTCCGGTTTCAGGGCTCAGCAGATACGGGGGGGGGGGGCATAGCTAGGCAGGATCAGCCAGGTATTCCATGTGTTACAGGGGGGCAAATGACACAGCACAAGCATTGTGCTGTATAAAATGCTCTACTGACTGGAATGGTACCAGCTGATTGTAGCACCAACATTTAAAAGGGCAAAAAAATCCCTGGGAATTACAGAACCAGTTAGCCTAACATCAATAGTATGTAAGCTCTTTGAGGGGATGATAAGGGACTATATAGAAGATTTTAGTAATGAAAATGGTATCAATAGCAGTAATCAGCATAGATTCATGAAAAATCGTTCTTGCCAAACCAATCTATTAACCTTCTATGAGGAGGTGAGCTGCCAACTAGATAAAGAAAGGCCCGTAGACGTGGTGTACTTGGATTTTGCAAAAGCGTTTGACACAGTTCCACATAAACGTTTACTGTACAAAGTATGGTCCGTTGGTATGGATCATGAATTGAAAACCAGCTACAAGAGTGAGTTCAGAGGGTGGTGATAAATGGAGAATACTCAAAATGGTCAGGAGCGGGAAGTGGGGTCCCCCAGGGTTCTGTGCTGGGACCAATTCTGTTTAATTTGTTCATAAACGACCTGGAGGATGGTGTAAACAGCTCAATCTCTGTATTTGCAGACAACACTAAGCTAAGCAGGGCAATAACTTCTCAGCAGGATGTGGAAACCTTGCAAGAAGATCTGAACAAATTAATGGGGTGGGAAACTACATGGCAAATGAGGTTTAATCACTTGCCGACCATCCACCATCATTATACTGTGGCAACTCGGCGCGTTCCTGCGAGCTGCCGTAGCTGTACATCACCTCCATTAAGTGGGATAGCAGGCGCGTGTGCACCGCCCGCCGCGATCATGGGCACGAGAGGCAGAATAGGGACGTGTGTGTAAACACACAAATCCCTGTTCTGTGAGGAGAGGAGAGGCAGATTGTGGGTCCCCCCCCACAGTTAGAACACACAGTCAGGGAACACAGCTAACCCCTTGATCACCCCCTAGTGTTTACCCCTTCCCTGCCAGTGACATTTACACAGTAATCAGTGCATTTTTATAGCACTGTTTGCTGTATAATTGTCAATAGTTTCAAAAATGTGTCAAAAGTGTCCGATGTGTCAATGTTACACATTTTTTTGCATGAGAATGCTATTGTATATTGCTTTTGGATTATATTTCATTTAAATATTTTTATTTTGCTTTTATAAGGAAATTCATATTAGTATGTATAGGTTACACATTTTTTATCACAGTATTCATCAAGTCGAATTGTAGTAGAGGTGCACTTTTTACGTCATTATGCACAAAAACCTTACAAGCAACCACATCTACTCGTTCATCTGACAAAAATTGAATTCTGCAGTCACAATAAGTCTTCCAAGTAATTATCCCATCAGATGGTTACCCTGTAAGCGAATATAAATATTTATATATTTTTTGCCACAGTTCTGATTGCCATTCATGCCTTATGTGTCCCTCACATCCATCGTAGAGGAATTTTGGTGCTCTAATGGTGCAAACTCATTGGTAAGCGGCAGTATTTGAGAAAGGAACCTCTTTCTCTCCCTCACATTCTCCATTGTAAATTGTTCTTGTATATATATACCTGTACATTTAAGTTTATTTTATGTATTTTTGTTACTCCACCACAGAAAATACTCTCCTGATGAAGCGGCAAAGCCCTGCGAAACATGTTGACAGGGTAATGCATGACTTGTGAGGATCCACTATACTTTTGTTCTCCTTCGTAGAGCACATCAAGTGGTAGTGGCACCCATGTATTGTTGATTGGGATACATTTTAATATTTTGTATTAATAAAATATACTTTACTTATAATTAGCTGTGTACTCTGCTCAAATTGGTCCATCCCAATTGTCCCATTGTCCGCTTGTGGTGACCTGTTGGGGACTGGTTTCCATATCCCAATTTTCTCAAATCATTTTGGATGATGGTAACCTTTACCCCATGTATTTGCAACTATTATGAGGCTTACAAACGTTACCTGCAGTCACAATAAAGATGTTCTCTCTTATGTGAAAACGCTGTTATGCCAGGGTGCAAAATAGTAGACTGGAGGCCAATGCTTCTCAGTTGCCCAGCTCAATTTCCAACTTACCTGCTTTTTTGGCCTCACTATATCACCCACGGGTTTCAGAAAAATTCTACTGGCCCTGGTGGCTTACCTTTACATATACTTGATGATATCTTACGGCTCAAGACAGAGATAGCTTGCCTAGTTGGCTAGTAGAATGGTAAGAAACATTTGCTGGGTAAGCAATATATCAAAAAGTAATCTCCTGCCCACTCAAAATCTAATTTACCTGGGGGTGAGGATTGATACTCCAAAAGTACAGTTTCTCTTACAGCTATAAAAATTCTCAGTCAGTGGCAGTTGAAAGACCCAGATCAAAGAATTCTAGTCCTTTTATAAGACAGGGTACCCGTTTGTGGATCGAGAAGGGGAACATACATACTTTGTTGCCACCCTCTCCTGCAAAGTCTTGTATGACCATTACAATAGATGCCAGTGGAACTGGTTGGGAAGCCGCCAACCAGGGAAATTGGGTACAATGTCATTGGTCTTTCCTGGCAGCAAAGCTAATCACCAATATATTGGAGTTGAGGTCAATCTTTCAAACCCTACCTTTACTGGGATTTAGTGAGCTATCAATGAACTGATAGTTCAATTAATCAAAGCAGCTGTAAGACTGAGGCCTCCAAGAACACCACTTTTTCCAAAATAGGAATTACCACTGATTCCAGATTTTCTAGCTTTGGATACTTTTGAGGAAGGTGTGTCTCTCTCTGGCACCTCACCAAAACTGTTTTTTTTGGTTGCAGTTAAATCTGCTAGAAGGGTCTCTACATTTGCAGCGCTTGGGTTTAAAAAGCCCTTCACAACCTTCCTAGCAGACAGGGTGGTACTAACCATTATGCTGGGGTTCACCCCTAAAGTGGTTTCCAAGTTTCACATGGAGTAGGAACTAGTTCTACCTATGTTCTTCTCTGGGGACAGTCATCAAGTTAGCCATCTAGATGTTGACAGAACCCAAACGTTGTTACGACTGATCATCTCTTCATCATTCCAGCCAATTGTCATTGTCTAAAGAAAAGTCATAGCTTCTTGGTTGGTGAAGACAATAGTGTTAGCCTACAGGTCTAAGGGGTTGACAGTCCCAGAAGGAGTACTGGTGCTCTATCCCAGGAGTATATCAGCATTACAGGCAGCACCCATATATGGTGTAGAACCCTCTAGTGTGTGCTAGCATTTAGAGCAGGAAAGCTATACTCTGACTCACATTATAAGTTGGTGAGTCTTAATTGGGTCAGGGTTCATCAAAGTTCAGGGCTGGGTGACTCATCCTGTCAGCTCTCTGGTGCCTCCCCTTGGTTTGAAATGTTGAAGATCCTTCTAGAACTAGAGGGTGGAGGCTAGGAGGAGCTGCCTTGAATATTTATGGGGCCTCTGCCAATACCCAGCAGTGGGCCAGCACGGGGCTGAGACAACCCCATAAATAGACATGGTCCAGCCTGCCTGCAGGGGCAGTCAAATTGAAGATGGGAGATGCAGTGTTGTCTGTGGGGGTTGTCCTGTCTTGGGTGGGGGTAAAACTGCAAACAACCAAAAATGAAGGAAGAAACGGATTTTGCTTCAGATAATGAATATATTTTCCAATCCAAAAGTAGCACTTTATCTTTGCAGGCATGGTGTGTTGATTCAGGAGCTACTGCTCACATGACAAATGACAGAAATTTCTTTATTCACCCTGATCAGAGTAAAACAGAAAAAAACAGCACAGCTAATGCGCAAACAATGGCATCAGAAGGAATAGGAGATGGTTTTCTTTACAGTCCTTTTCCCAGATTGTCACCAGAAAGATACTTGTGAAAAATGTTCTCTATGTCCCTGCTCTTGAAACTAAACTTTTGTCAGCTAAACAGCTCACAAAACAAGGCAATGTAGTGACCTTTCAAGATGACGGTTGTGCCATCACAAAAAGGGATATCTTACTTGCAAAGGTTAAAATTACAGATGAACTGTATCAGCTGAACTCCAATGAGGTGGTTAATACTGCCAAAGATGGAAAACATTTAAACTGCATTCACACAGGGCACAGACAACTTGGGCACAGAAGTACTGACATAATAAAGAAACTAACCAGAATGACTATGCAAGTGGAATAAATATTAGTCCATGTGATTAAACAATTAAATGCATCAGCTATATAAAAGAAAAAATACAAGAAACGCCTTTCCAAAGCAAAGTAACAGCAGGAAGAGCTAGGAATCCTCTTAATTCATTCAGACCTTTGCGATCGAATTGAAAAATTGATTGCAGAAAAAAAGAGGTATTGTCACATACCATGTGGCTGAGCCTGACGTACGGAGGAATGCCTCTTGTACAGCCCAAGCTCAGGGACCACTGATGTTGTGACAGTGGTCATGACAGCATGTGAGGTATGAGTGCCTGTGTAGTCTTCCACTGGGCAAAGTGATGTATAACAGTAACACCAGAGTTAGCCAGATAGCTGAAACTATATATAACAACAGGAACAATGGACTGTATTTGTGAAAGATGGTTTGGATACCATGGCAATACTGGGATCTAGCCATTAGCACAGACTCACTAACTAGAAATACTTTTAGGATTTTGGGATAGGTTGGGGAGAGTGCACCACTGGGATAATATTTCACCACTAATGTCTATTTTGGGCACAAATTATTTTAAACCAGGGAAAGAGGAGCACGTATATTTTACAAGATGGGCAAAAGAAGAGGAAATATTACTGCAAGATGTAATGAAGGGAAATAAGATAAATACGTATGCTGAAATTACACTTTAATGGGATAATAAGCCATTAGATAAATGGAGATATGCACAATTAAAGCACTTTACACAATCATTACCACAACCATTGCGGGGAAAAGGGCACATAAGGTTAATAGAGAAATAATTTTGTTCCCTTTTAGCTTAAATCAAAGTATAGCTAAAATTTCTAAAATTTATGTTAAGAAAGCAGAACCTGAATCCCCTCCCTATCTAGGGAAATGGGAAGAGGAGATAGGCTTTCTTAGGAATGAGGAACATAAAAGAAAAATCCTTAGACTAGCGTGTTTTTCATCAAGTGATATTAGGACGGTGGAAATGTGTTATAAACTTTTGGTGAGATGGTACGTGACCCCTCAAGGGGTGCACATGCTTGGGGCAGAAGGCCCCCTATCCTGCTGGAGGCGATATGATGCCCCGGGGACCTTTGCGTACCTGTGGTGGGAATGTACAAAGATACAGAGTTACTGGGGTAAGGGTTTTTTCTTTTTTTTGGGGGGGGGGGGGGGTGAAATGGGGAGGATAATTGTACATTGTAAAAATATAATGTGGATATTGCAATGTGAGTTTTATTGCTTGTATCTTTTTTACATAATAAAAGAAAGAATATATTTAAAAAAATAAATAAATATACATAAGCCTTCAAAATGGGCACTTTTGGGTTTTGAAGTTCGGGTCCCATTGACTTTAATGGGGTTGTTATTTTAGTCCGAATTTTCACAGTGTTTGAAAGTTGCGAACCGAACAGGGGTCAGTTCGGGCTACCCTAATTTCAAACTACTGTAGAGCTACCTCTGGAGGAATATTCAGAGGTAGCCCAAACACACCTCCAACATGACCACTGCCTTGCTAAAGAAGCTGAGGGTAAAGCTGATGGACTGGCCAATCATGTCTTCAGACCTAAGCCCTATTGAGTATCTGTGAGGCATCCTCAAATGGAAGGTGGAGGAGTGCCTGGTCTCTAACATCCACCAGCTCTGTGATGTCATCATGGAGGAATGGACGAGGGCTCCAGTGGCAACCTGTGAAGCTCTGGTGAACTCCATGCCCAAGAGGGTTAAGGCAGTGCTGGAAAATAATGGTAGCCACACAAAATATTGACACTTTGGGTCCAATTTGGACATTTTCAATTAGGGGTGTACTCAATTTTGTTGCCAGCGGTTTAGATATTAATGGCTGTGTGTTGAGTTATTTGAGGGGACAGCAAGTTTACATTGTTATACAAGCTGTACACTCACTACTTTACATTGTAGTAAATTGTAATTTCTTCAGTGTTGTCACATGAAACCTATACAACCTATGTGTATGACTTTTTTGTCAGTATTACATTGTATATCCCTGTGTGTTGTGGTCCTTCAGGTGTTTAATAGTTTTTTTGAAATTATCGATGCTCCCCGCTGAAACCACTGCCTGTGGAAGAGAATTCCACATCCTAACCGCTCTTATGCCCCATACACACGGTCGGATTCTCAGACGGAAAATGTGCGATCGGATCAAGCATGTGTGGGCTCCATTGGACTTTTTCCGTCTGGTTTTCCGACACACAAAATTTGAGAGCAGGATCTAAAATTTTCTGACAACAAAATCCGATGGCATAAATTCTGATCGTGTGTAGACAATTCCGACGGACAAAGTGCCACGCATGCTCAGAATAGATGAAGAGACGAAAGCTATTGTCTACTGGCCCATTTATAGTTTTGATATACGCGTTTGATGTCACCTCGTTCAGAACTATCAGATTTCCTGACAACTTTGTGCGACCGTGTGTATGCAACACAAGTTTCGGCCAAAATCTGTTGGAAAAAATCAGATGGATTTTGTTGTCAAAATGTCCGACCGAGTGTATGGGGCATTACAGTAAAGAACCCTCTATGCAGTTTAAGTTTAAACCACTTTTCTTCTAATTTTAGTGAATGGCCACGTGTCTTATTAAATTCCCCTTCGCAGAAAAGTTTTATCCCTATTGTGGGGTCACCAGTATGGTATTTGTACATTGAAATCATATCCCCTCTCAAGCGTCTCCTCTCCAGAGAGAACAAGTTCAGTGCTCGTATCCTTTCTTTATAACTAAGGTCCTCCAGACTCTTTATTAGTTTTGCCCTTCTCTGGACTTTTTCCAGTTCTTTCCAGTTCTAGCACATCCTTCCTGAGTACTGGTGCCCAGAACTGGACAGTATACTCTAGGTGTGGCCGGAGTCTTGTAGAGTGGGAGAATTATCATTTTATCTCTGGAGTTCATGCCAATATTCTGTTTGCTTTGCTTACAGCAGCTTGGCATTGCATTCCATTGCTGAGCCTGCCATCTACTAGGACCCCCAGATCCTTTTCCATTCTAGAGTCTCCCAGGGCTTTTTCCCCTAGTGAGTAGATTGCATTCATATTTTTTGCCACCCAAATGCATTATTTTACATTTTTCTACATTAAACCTCATTTGCCATGTAGCTGCCCGCCCCATTAATTTGTTCAGATTTTCTTGCAAGGTTTCCACATCCTGCAGAAAAGTTATTGCCCTACTTAGCTTAGTGTCGTCCGCAAATACAGAGATTGAGCTGTTTATCCCATCCTTCAGGTCGTTTATAAATAAATAAGGATTGGTCCCATGACAGAACCCTGGGGGGGCCCCACTTTCAACCCCGGACCATTCCGAGTACTCCCCATTTACCACTACCCTCTTAACTCGCTCCTGTAGCCAGTTTTCACACCATCTGTATAGGTGCACCAGGAGAATCCACCTGGGATCCCCCTTTCAGACAGGATATCCCCCACCAGCTGTGGATCTGTGGGAAGAATGGCACGCTGACCTGGGAGGCAGCATCTCTCCCCTGAGTTCTGTTTTCTCCCTTGCTTCGTGGTGTCTTGCTAGCTCCCAGGCAGCCCCTTGGTGTCCTTTACTTCTTTACTACATGTCCCAAGATGCCTCACTGCTCCTGCAGCTCTAATGGCCATTGGCTCCCTCCCCCTGCCAATGTGGAAGCAGGGGAGGGGACAGAACAGGCGACTGTGTCTTTCAGCGCCACTTGGCACGTTGTGTAGTGTGGGAAGAGGGAGGGGGAGAATTAGACATGTGCATGATGAAAAAATTTGTTTAGTTTAGTTTAGATTCGTTAATCTAGTTATTTAGTTTTCTTTAAATTCGGCTGATTCATTCAATTCATGTTCAGGATTCGTTTTCGGAATTTGTATTCAGATTTTTTTCTGTGTATTTTTCTAATTTCCTTTAAATTTACAGATTTTTTCTCAATTCGAAATGTTAGAATCGGCCGAATCGAAAATTTTAGATTTTTTTGGGATATGAATGCGACAGCCGAGTAACCAATCATCTGATTGGTATTAATATACATTGATCTTGTTTGTATTAATAATACGTTTATTCTATATTTGTGAAGTGTTGTCATTCCTAAAAGTAGTATCTTACTTTCAACATTTTACTATGTAAAACACTGTGCAGAAGTTTTAGCCTGAGAAAAAATAATGTCAAGTACAAATGCTTTGAAATATTTATATTTACTGATTTCCTTTTATCAATTTTACACTTGCAAAGTGAACAAACAAAAGAAAAATCTTCATCAAATGATTACAATGACTCTTTAAATCACCTTTGGCTTAACAAAAACAGCATTATTTTGAAATGGTAGACTAATAACACATACAGTCTTTGATTTTAACCACTTGCCGCCCGCCCTATAGGGAATTGACGGCGGGGGCGCGCATCGCGGCGATCGTTGTTGCGGGGTGTCAGTCTGACACCCGGCAACTACGATCTCGGTAAAGAGTCTCCGACGGAGACTCTTTACCATGTGATCAGCCGTGTCCAATCACGGCTGATCACAGTGTAAATGGGAAGAGCCGGTGATCGGCTTTCCCTCACTCGCGTCTGTCAGACGCGAGTAGAGGAGAGCCGATCGGCTGCTCCTCTGACAGGGGGGGTCTGTGCTGATCGATTATCAGCACAGCCCCCCCGAGGATGCCCACACTGGACCACCAGGGACACCACTAGACCACCAGGGAAAAGGTAATAAAATCCATAATCCTCCCTAGACCACCAGGGATGCCAGTCAGCACAATGGGTGCCAATCAGTGCCCATAATGGATGCCAATCAGTGCCCACAATGGGCATCACTGATTGGCATGCATTATTGTTTGGCACTGATTGGCATCCATTACTATAACACCGATGCCGCCTATGAGTGCCCACCTGTGCCGCCTATGAGTGCCCACCTGTGCCGCCTGAGTGCCCACCTGTGCCGCCTATGAGTGCCCACCTGTGCCGCCTATGAGTGCCCACCTGTGCCGCCTATCCATGCCCACCTGTGCCGCCTATCTATGCCCACCTGTGCCGCCTATCCATGCCCACCTGTGCCGCCTATCCATGCCCACCTGTGCCGCCTATCCATGCCCATCCGTGCCGCCCATCCGTGCCAGCTATCAGTGCCAATTTGTGCCACCTATCAGTGTCCGTCCGTGTTGCCCATCCGTGTCGCCCATCCGTGTCGCCCATCCGTGTCGCCCATCAGTGCCGCCTATCAGTGCTACTTCATTGGTGCCACATTGGTGCCCATCAGTGCCACCTTATCAGTGCCCATCAGTGTAGCCCCATCAGTGCCCATCAGTGAAGGAGAAAACGTACTTATTTACAAAGTTTTGAAACTGAAACAAAAAAAAACATTTTTTTTTTCAAAATTTTCGGTATTTTTTTATTTGTAACGCAAAAAATAAAAACCGTAGAGGTGATCAAATACCACCAAAAGAAAGCTCTATTTGTGGGAAAAAAATGATAAAAATTTCATTTGGGTACAGTGTAGCATGACCGCGCAATTGTCATTCAAAGTGCGACAGCGCTGAAAGCTCAAAATTGGTCTGGGCAGGAAGGTGTTTAAGTGCCCTGTATTGAAGTGGTTAACAATATGTTTACAGTTCAAATTCAAATGGAATTCGATGTAAATTAAAAATTTTGGAAATTCAGACGAAATTAGTTTTGCTATTCGGAGAATTTGGTAAAATTTGTTTGCACTCTAATTTGTGGATTCAGATATATTCAAAGTCGCACCAGCATATGAAAATGGTGTTCAAACCAAACATTTGAGGTATCGCCGCGATCGTTAGAGATCGTTACTAGATCTCCTCTGTAACTCAAAACTGGTAACCTGTAGACATTTTTACACTTCGCTTATTGAGATTTTTTAGGGTAAAAATTTGTTGCCATTCCAAGAGCGGGTGCAATTTCAAAGCATGACATGTTGGATATCAGTTTACTCAGCGTAACATTATCTTGAATTTGACCTGGGCACATATATCTGTAGTGTTTACGTATCTCTCTCCAAAGCTTTAGGTCCAGTGTCTTTCTGCTGCTCCGTTCCTCTGTTATCAGCATGATAACTTCTGACAAGCTCTCCTACACAGGAGATAAAAGCAGCTGAAAATCTTTGTCGGGGAGGGAACTAAGGGACAGATAAGCAGAGAGCTGATCTATTCACAGTACAGCTCTGCATGTTTCTTCGTTACGTAAAGGGGGTGTGTGTTTCCTCCAATCAGCTCTCACACAGTGTATGCCAGACTCTACACCCACTGCTGAAACAGGAAGAAAGATTTGTAACAAGAGGTGCACTTTCTAAAGAATGTAGGAAGATCAAGACAGCAGATATACATGTAAAACTTATGTAGGGAGATTTGTTTAATCTCTGTGTATCTTCTGAGGCTATTCACTTTACTGGGTATAGGAGAAGGTTTACATCCACTTTAAGGCACCAAATCCTATATATTATCTAACTAAGCCAATTAAAGAAATGTATGGATTTTTTATTACATTCAGGACTCAGGAGGACTCAGGACTCAGTCAGATGTACAAAACAAAAAGCGTGCAGGAGTCAGGAACGTGTAACACACAGGGGGTTATTTATGAAAGGAAAATCCACTTTGCACTGCAAGTGCACTTGCAAGCGCAGTCGCTTTAAATCTAAGGAGTAGATGTGAAATGAGTGGAAGCTCTGCTGATTTTATCATCCAATCATGTGCAAGCTAAAATGCTGTTTTTTTATTTTCCTTGCATGTCCCCCTCGGATTTACAGTGCCTTTACTTGCAAGTGCAAAGTGGATTTTCCTTTAGTAAATAACCCCCACAGTGTATGGGTCAGGAGAATGTGGTCCACTTTCAGGCAATGCTCACCCTCACTTTGCCCTTTCAGCAAAAATCCCCACTCCCACCCCTCCGAATAAAGTCCAGCACTAATCTGTATGGTCAACCCTCCCAGAATGAATTTCCCCCCCCACAGAGCAAATTCTTTCCCCCAATCCTCCCTCCCAGCACAAATCTTCTTCCCTCTTCCCCAGCACAAATCCTCCTTCACCTCAGGATTTAGCCTGGATTTGTGGGATGCCAGAATTTAGTTCAAATCTCAGGATGGTCTTGCAAAATCTAGGATGGCTGGGAGGTATGCTAACCCTACCTTTCCTATCCTAACTAGATAAACCTATCCCCCATTCTGACTTTTTAACCCTACCACCTACATCCTGTCTAATCCTACCCCGTAACTATTTACACATCCCAGCCCTAAATACAGTATCTCACAAAAGTGAGTACACCCCTCATATTTTTGTAAAAATTTTATTATATCTTTTCATGTGAGAACACCGAAGAAATTACACTTTGCTACAATGTAAAGTAGTGAGTGTACAGCTTTATAACGGTAAATTTTCTGTCCCCTCAAAATAACTCAACACACGGCCATTAATGTCTAAACTGCTGGCAACAAAAGTGAGTTCACAGCTAAGTGAAAATGTCCAAATTGGGCCCAATTTGCCATTTTCCCTCCCCGGGGTCATGTCACTCGTTAGTGTTACAAGGTCTCAGATGTGAATGGAGAGCAGGTGTGTTAAATTTGGTGTTATCGCTCTCACTCTCTCATACTGTTCACTGAAAGTTCAACATTGTACCTCATGGCAAAGAACTATCTGAGAATCTGAAAAAAAGAATTGTTGCTCTGATAAAGATGGCATAGGCTAGAAGAAGTTTGTCAAAACCCTGAAACTGAGCTGCAGCATGGTGGCCAAGACCATACAGTGGATTAACAGGACAGGTTACACTCAGAACAGGCATCAACATGGTCAAAAAGTTGAGTGCATGTGCTCAGCGTTATATCCAGAGGTTGTCTTTGGGAAATAGATGTATGGTTGCTGCCAGCATTGCTGTAGAGGTTGAAGGGGTGGGAGGGTCAGCCTGTCAGTGTTCATATCATATGCCGCACACTGCATCAAATTGGTCTGCATGGCTGTAGTCCCAGAGGGAAGCCTCTTCTAAAGATGATGCACAAGATATCCCGGAAACAGTTTGCTGAAGACAAGCAGACTAAGGACATGGATTACTGGAACCATGTCCTGCGGTCTGATGAGACCAAGATGAACTTATTTGGTTCAGATGGTGTCAAGTGTGAGTGGCGGCAACCAGATGAGGAGTACAAAGACAAATGTGTCTTGCTTACAGTCAAGCATGGTGGTTGGAGTGTCATGGTCTGGGGCTGCATGAGCGCTGCCGACACTGGGGAGCTACAATTCATTGAGGGAACTATGAATGCCAACATGTACTGTGACATACTGAAGCAGAGCTCGATCCCCTCCCTTTGGAGATTGGGCCACAGGGCAGTATTCCAGCATGGTAATGACCCCAAACACAACTCCAAGATGACTACTGCCTTGCTAAAGAAGCTGAGGGTAAAGGTGATGGACTTGGCGTTCATGTCTCCAGACCTAAACCCTATTGAGCATCTGTGGTGCATCCTCAAATGGAAGGTGGAGGAGCGAAACATCTCTAACATCCACCAGCTCTGTGATGTCATCATGGAGGAGTGGAAGAGGACTCCAATGGCAACCTGTAGAGCTCTGGTGAACTCCATGCCCAAAAGGGTTAAGGTAGTGCTGGAAAATAATGGTGGCCACCCAAATTGGACATTTTAATTAAAGGGTGTACTCACTTTTGTTGGAAGTGGTTTAAACATTAATGGCTGTGTGCTGAGTTATTTTGAGGGGACAGCAAATTTACATTGATATGCAAGCTGTACACTCACTACTTTACATTGTAGCAAAGTGTAATTTCTGTGTTCTCACATGAAAAGGTATAATAGAATATTTACAAAAATGTGAGGGGTGTACTCACTTTTGTGAGATACTGTATATACACCTTGCCCACCTACCTGAACCATGTATTCTTACCCTCCCTCCAAAATAATCCTGTTTCTCTGACCTAGCCTCCTAATTACCTGACCTACACAACATAACCACCTACTACTAAATTCACACTCCCTTGATAAGCACCCAACACCTCTTTGACACCCCTGCCCCCAATCACCCCAGCAAGATGCAGTCCAGTTTTGCCCTCTGAGCGGTAGAAGGGAAGTGCCAGGAGACCTTGCTGACTGCTGTGGAGAGGTTAAGCTATAGGGGCTGGAGTGAGGTTCAGATTAGACATGTGCGTTTAGTTTTGTACTAATCGAAAATTCGTAGGAATTTCCGTAAATTCGTACATTTGGGAGGATCCGAAATATGAATTGCTATGCTTTTGAATTTTGTACAAAATACAAAATTTCGTTTTTACGAATTTCAGATCCAAATTCTGTTACAACGGAACATAACTGGTGTTTTTTTGACCAGAGGTTCTTCTGCTGCTGAGTGAGGGTTGGGAAGTTGGGAAATTACCTTTTTTAATATGGGAGTGGGAGACTGGTACTGGTAGTCGATGGGACAAAACAAGAATTTTTGTTAATTACGATTATTCGTTATGGTGAAACCCAGGAAGTCAGCACAGTACAGGGATGGTGGGAGCCCCTCATAATGATAAATTCATCATAACGAACATTCGTAATTGTTTCGAAAAGTTAACAAATCCTCATACAAATCCAAATTGAATTTCGGACACAAATTAGGAAATACGAATTATCGACTAATACAAAACGGAACGGAACGAAACAAAACTAATTTATTGATGGTGCACATGTTTAGTTCAGATATCACTAGTGTGTTATAGAGAGGGATGATCTTGGTGGAGGAAGGAGGTTGTTGCTGCTGGAGGGGTTGTGATTTTATCCAATCTTCAAGGTGACATGCACCAGTTCTGGGGTCTCCGCTCCTCCAGTGCCAGGCTCCGCCCACTCCCGACACCTACAGTCCTGCCCAAGCACTTGCATCACCAGATCTCAGCCCAGCCAAAAACGTTGGACACATTTGCAGTCCTGTCCAATTATTTCTGTTACTGGTGGACTCCTGGCTACTACTACTACTACTACTTCTTCTACTAATGCCCCCCACTCCCAGGAAAGTCAGTAGATGCGGGAAAATGCCTGGTCAACTAAAAGATGTTCTTTTTGTCAGGTCCACATAATGATATTCACAAACACATAGGTCACATGGGATGTACAACAAGATAGGGACGTTTTACATTTCTTTTCTACTCCTAAGATTCCCACAAATGTACTTATTTTTTTATTACAGGTATTTATATAGCACTTACAATTAATGCAGCACTTTTACATCAGTCTCCACCTTCAAGGAATTTACAGTGTAAGATATTCTGTCTCCTTTTATTATTCTTACTCATGTTACTTGCTTAGCAATTCCCACAACCATAAAACAAAACTTTCATTCAAACAGTGTTTTTCTTTCCCTGGAACATTATGGACACTAGGTTCCAGTAAATTTCTAAGTGCCTTTCTATATATAGATTTTGATCTTAGTAAATCTATATATACATTTTGGATCTGGAGTAAAATACTATGGGTTTTATCTTTCTTTAAATGGGTCATGCTAAGGAAGATTAAAAAAAAAAAGTTTTGAAATAAACTTTCCTAGATGCTTACATTAAATATTAAAATTTGGTAGAAAATCAAGTTCCCTATCATCAAATACATCTGGGGCATTTTCACTGCGCTCAATGTTCTTGTATTCATTCTACTCTATACATTTTGGTAACCTCCTTACCTCTTCCAAAATCTCTACCTTATATTCCTTACTTTCAAACCAATTGACCAGGTCCTTAGATAATGTTCTTCCAATGATTTACACTTTCCCCTCAATCTATAATTTCAGGACTTTAAAAATAAAATAAAAAAACTGCTCTCAATGATAAATGAACATAAACCTAAAAAATATCAGTTATTATAGATTTGTTGGAACAGCAGCGCTCACTAACACATCCATATACTAATGGGATCCTATAATTATAAAGAAATAAAGTTGGGCTCTGCATTTTATCAGGTGTCATAAAATTCGTAGACCTCAAAATGTGCAACGCATGCAAATAAATACATAAAAGAAAAAAATCCATCAAAGAAAATAAATCATCATTAAGCATATAAATTCATCAAATGTACTTATTGTCCAAAAAATAATAGGGATTGTGCAAACACCGCAAAATGTGCAATCAGTGCAAATTGCAAACTATATAAGTGAAACAAAGTCCATACGGAATTTCTTGTGACTCCTTGTGATTCCTTCATCATTTAAACACCAGCTTCTTACCTGATTACTAGACCTAAGCTGACGTATTAGTCCCAGGCTGACGCATTTCACAGTAGTAAAACATTCTCAAGGGAGATCTGCGGACTATTCCGACGGATCATTACATTTATACACACTGCTAACCACGGGAGCTGCCTCTAAAACATCTTACACAGATTTAAATTCAAGAACAAACAGGTTTTAAAATAAATGTTTAAAAATAAAAATGTAATTTAAATTAAATTAAAACCAATGTATAGGAACAATTAATCCTATTGCAATCTTATGGCCAATTAAAATATTACAGCTATTTACAAATACAATTCATGATGAGAAATGGCTACCATTAACGCTAAAAATATACTTTGCAACAGTAATAAACATTCATTGTTTCATAGGTTGAATAAAGACACCAGTCCAACCTGAGTGAGAGTCTACAATTGTCCCTATCCCTGTACATTGCACACTCACATTGGTCCCTACCCTCAAGGAGCCCACAATCCAAGGTCTCCATCCATATACTAGGGCCAATTTCAGACAGAAGCCAATTAACCTACCTGCATGTCTTTGGATTGTGGGAGGAAACCAGAGTACCTGGAGGAAACCCACGCAGGCACAGGGAGAACATGCAAACTCCAGGCAGGTAGTGTCGAGGTTGGGATTT
The DNA here is from genome assembly GCF_037356315.1 of Lithobates pipiens. Taxonomy (NCBI): domain Eukaryota; kingdom Metazoa; phylum Chordata; class Amphibia; order Anura; family Ranidae; genus Lithobates; species Lithobates pipiens. The sequence goes on from NW_027507788.1 coordinate 107,920,048, forward strand.
GAACCAGCGACCTCCTTACTGCTAGGTGAGAGTGCTAACCACTACACCACTGTGCTGCCCTAAATTACTTTATTAAAAACATAATATCCTTACTATAGTTAAAATGCATTCAGTTATCATTGAAAAAACTGTTTAAGTTCCACTCTATATTCAAACCACATGGGGTATATGACAATAGTTAAAATGCATTTAATCTCCAGTTTAGAGAGTTTTCACGTCATATTGCTCCCCTACCAATGGGCTATGAATCTATCTATCCCTATGACTTTCAAACTAGAGGAATGTTTTGTGTGGCAGGTGGCATAGTGCCTAGATAAACTATGTCCAGGAGATACCTTCCTGATTTTATTGTTGTCCTCCCCATGTAAACCACAAGGGCACTGCTGGTGGTAAACCACACACTCGGGCAAGCAAGTTATAAAATGTTGAATGGAATATGTCCTTTTAGTAGTTTCAGAAGAAAATGTCTTAGTTCTTACCATATTATGTTTAATGCATTTGCAAACTTGGCGTCTATGACAGGGAAAAAACCCTTTAAACCCCCAAACATACTTAATTGTCTGGGTTGTTCAACCAAGTTTGGGGCTATCTGATTTCTTGAGATTGGAAGCTTTTTTAAAAATCATAACAGGCTTGTTGGATAAATTAACCCCCCAAATTCTGTAATTTTTCTAAATACTCCATGGTTTCTTAAAGTGGAAGTAAACTCCCCTATTGTTTTCAGCCAAGGAAGCTGCCATCTTTGCCTCTGTTTAATCTTCAACTGCTATGGTGCTACACATGTGATTGGGTAAAGGCCTGGATTTGTGGCCTAGCTAGTGTGACCTGTGGAATGAGGAGTCACGAGGGGACCTCAAGATGTCTTGAGGGGGCTTGAGAAACGTGGATGTGGAGCTTGGACCTCACTGGATAAATAAGTCTTTTCCTCCAGGGTGCGGAAAGCTGATTTGACAAGTGCTTTACAGTCAGGAGCTATACTCACAGAATGTAGGGCCAGCTTCAAGGTTCTCTATCTGTGAAGACCGTAAGTACTTTTGTCCCCTTTTTGGAGTCTGCTAGTTCATTGTATGTAAGCAATAAACTCTTTTTGGTTGCATCTTAAGCCCCATACACACGATCGGACTTTGTACAAACTTTCCCATGGACTTTTGTACAAAGGGCGTGGTCCACAAGTTTGTATTGCATACACACGGTCGGACTTTTTGACAACAAACACGAACATAGTGACATCACAACGTACTGACGCCACTTCAAAAGAGGACGTTCAATGACTCCAGCGCCACCTTTGGTCAACTTCTGTATTGTAGTCCGATGGTTTGCATTGGTTCTGAGCATGCGTGTTTGTACCTTGTACAAAAGTCCGATGCTTTTTCCATACACACGGTCGGACTTTGCTCCATCGGACTTTTGTTGCCAGAAAGTTTGTCCGTTCGCACAGCCAACAAAAGTCCGATGAAAACAGAAAAAGTTTGTCCGATGGAGCGTACACACAGTCGGATGTTGCTCCAAAACAGCTAATTTGCATGTTTGTTGTCAAAAAGTCCGACCGTGTGTACGGGCCTTTAAAGTGACTGGCACGCAACTTTTCATGTCCCACTATTGCCTAGTACACCCTGAGGTGAAATGTCAGCCCACCCTGTCTTTGGGGTATTACCATGTCTCCAGGGGGTCAGGGGGCTGCCACACAAATAATTGTATGAAAAATATTATACTGCTCAAGCCCCCCTTTGACAAATTTGCACTTTTTGCTGGTGTAGCAATGGGGACTACAATTGCACAGCATAGCGATTCCCTGTCATTTATATGTACTGTATTCTCCCTCTAGTGCCCAGCATCACTGACATCATATCTGTGAGCCAACCCAAAGGGATTGTGGGATTAGTAGTTTCTCAGAATGGCAATTACTCTATATGACTATGCACCTGGACTTCATATCCCAGGGATCTTTGCTATCATCAGAGGGAATGCTGGAAAGAGCATAAAAGAGACCAGAGATGCACAATACACGCTCTCCTCTTGGGCTTTGTATGGGGCAGACCATTCTTTTACGAGAGGGTGAGGTCGCAGCCTACCACGCGGTGTAGGACATTCCAACCCGACCAAGAAGGGCCCATCCCTGCTTGCTGATCATTAGACATCTATCCAGCATCACCTTGATCATCCAACAATCTGCGCTTTGTGCTGTGCATTGCATGATTGTCTCCAGTGGAACCGTTGCAAGGGCGCCTCTTCAGGAATCACTGTTCAGAAGGTATTGAATCAGCCTGTGTCAGGTCACCTTGAGGCCAGGTGACAGATGCACACCATAGGGATCAGGAGTGCACCGCAAGGTTGTGGACCCTATGGCTGACTGCTGCGGACGGGAGTCAAGGTGATAAGAAAGGCAGGGCTGCCAGAACAGCAAGACAGATCCCACTGGGGTTAGAGCGTAAGATTCCCTGGGGCACGGAGTCTAAGAGCCAGCAGGTGTTCACCAGAGCCTCTAGTGGTGAGGATGGACTGGGCTGCAACTGGCTCCAGGTCGTGACCCCCAGGGTCACCCAGCTCGCACCCAAGTAGGCAACAGGAGGATAGGGATAGTGAGGGATAAAGCCAAGGTCGGGCCACAAGCAGACAGGAATAGTCAGGGACACGCCAATAGGTCAGGATCACAGGCAAACAGGGATAGTCAAGGACACGCCAAGTCGGTAACGGAACAACAGAAGAGCACATGGCAGGTAACAGGAAGCTAAACACACAAAGGTTGATCAGTAGGGTTGGCCTGCAGTGCACAGGTTAATATAGAGTTCTCTGATAGCAGCTAGGGTGGAGCCATGCCAGAGGATGGATTACAAAAGCAGTCAGGGGACGGTTGGCTGGTCTCTAGAGGTGAACACATGGAAACAGGTAAGCAGACAAACTCTATTGCATAACCATGACAGTCTGGTTGTTGGTGAGAGGGCAATTGCCCACCTTTACAAACCTTTTTTTGCTGCTTCATTGGGACACTGAGCACAGACATTTTTACCCTTGGAAAACACTTTACTGCATTTCTATCTGAACATTGCACATATACACCTGTCGCATCAACCTTTCCAATAAATACCATTGCCTTGTTGCTGCACCTTATTGGATATAGTTAACAAGCTCCGACTGCTGGCAAAGACCATCAGGCCTGCAACTGGGACATTACTGTCATTGCTACCTAAAGGGCCCTCACACTGTTCTGGTTCAATTGATCTCTCATTTGGATTAAATAGCAAATATTGGAGAAGAAACTGCGCCATGGTATGCAAATATACTAAATATACGCAAATGCGTGGAAAATGGTCTATATGAGGACCTATTGGAAGCTGCAGCTTAACTGTACCACATAACTACAGAAAAAAATATGAAGAAAAATAAATAAGCTCCTGACGTCACCTCATGTTAGTGGTCGGAGGATCCAGGAAGGACGGGTTTGTCTGTGTGTGTGCCGGCCGGCGGAATGGACTTGAGGCTTCTGTTTTTCTTTGCATATTGTAAGTGCACTACTGTATTGTTATATTGAAATAAATTGAAGGTTTTACACTATTGGAGCCATTATATTTTTTCCGTATTCTTTGACATACTCATAAAGTACTGTACCTAGTAATCCTAAGAACAGAGGAGCATGTGACTCTACATCCTTACAATGCTGGTTGCCTGTGGTGTAGCCACTCTCAAGGTGTGGGTGGAAGGTCCTTAGTCCAGTAGTGTAAGCTGTGATTCAGATTGAACTTTAAATTACATAAGGATTTTTTCTCAGGTCTCTGGTGCCCAACGAGGTGATGGGGGAGCATGAAAAATATAAGAATCCACAGTAGAAAGGTTGGTTTTTCAGCAACTTGGTTATTTCCCTTTATTTGATCAGCAGCAGATTCACTTTGGAAATATCCCAAATAGAGGTGCTAAAAACAGTCATGAAATAGTGAAAAGATAAGAAAAGCTGACCGTTTCTAAGAATTTCCAGCCATGTGATGGTAATGCATGGTGGACTGTACATTTATATTGCTATATTAAACACATATTACTTGAATTACCAGAATAACATACATTGGGTACTTTATCTTAAACAACTTTGACATTTTCTGGAAACAGTTGCAGAACAATCTTTTCAAGGGAAAGGGTAGTCTAACAACACAAAGCCATATGGCATCTTATGTCTTCAGCACTTATCTGGCAACCATTCCAGCCTTACACAATCTTCCGTGTGTGGCACTTTCACCAGCATTCCCATAACCACCACTGGTACCAGATTCAGAGAAGCTGACCCTGGTACCTCTGGGAGTTGTGCCAAGACTGGTCTTACTTTATGAGACTCCTTGCCACTTCATCTAGCTACTGTAACCCAACTTCCTACCTGATCATTCTGAGACACTCTCAATATAAGTAACTTTCTGATTAGTGAATGTAGACTCCTTTTACTGCAAACATGTAATGCACTGTGCCTCAAAAATGTTTAACCTTTCATCCTAAAGTCTTCTGTTGTTTTGAAACAAATTATGTTCCAATCTAAATTTATATGGCACGGCCTGAGTAAAATTAAAAAGGTGCCCTAGCGATATTCATATGAAAATTCTGCAACTTGAAACACCTTATCAGAAGGGATGAGCTTTGCCATAAAATTATGCTTGAGGAGATGTGTCATGATCAGGAGCGAGGCCGAGATGCTGAGAGGGCTCCCCTTGCGGCCGAGTGCAGCACAACCCTGAAGATGACACAGGGATGCAGTGCCCACAGTAGCACAGGTTGCCAGGTAGCAGCAGCAGAGGTCAAGGGCCGGGTAAACAAGTCTCTAAGGGCAACCGTGCTAGGAAGTCCAAGAGTGGAGCAGCAGAAGTCCAGAGAGTAGTCAAGACAAGCCGGGATCGGGTGCAGGAAGCAGACAAGGAACGTTGGGTACAAGCCAGGAGTAAGAGCCAGGAGAATAACAGGAGCAGGTCGAGCAAGCCGGGTCGGTACACAGGAGATCGGATAGCAGGAAACACGGGTACAGGTACACAGGGGAGCTGACGATAATCCAGCGATGCAGCACTGTCAGGCGAACGTTTAAATAGGCGAGGTACCCAGGTCACGTCGTGAGCGCGTCGAGGCGATCGTACGGCTACGTCGAGTACGTTGTGTGTTCGTAACATCACCGCGTATGCCCGCCTGGTTAGACGTAGCGTCGGCCGTTCGTCTTGAAACTACCTTGCGCTTCCGTAGGCGCCGACGCGCGCTAACACGAACGTACCTCGTGAGATTGCGCCCATTTCCCTGACAAGATGTAAAAAAACAATCCAGGTGATTGCACTGTTGCAATTTGCAAACTTTGCCTCAAGCAGATCAAGCGTGGCAAAAGCACCAGCAATTTGGGGACCACAAGGCATTTAACCTCTCACCATTCAGCCCATTGGCAAGAGCACCTGAAAGCCACACAAAAGGGAAGCAATTGTGCTTCTCCTCACACCTCACCTTTCAAGTCTACCTCACTATATCTCATGGCCCCTCAGCAGCCTCCACTGACAGGGATGAGGGCATAGTGCCTTGCAGCACGTCTGCCAGCAGCACACCACCAGCTGTAGACTATAGAAGGCAAATTTCTCTGCCCCAGCTTTTGCAACAACAAAAAAAATACAGTTACTACCACCCTTAGCATTTAAATTTAAGCTTGTAAAAGCTGCTGGCTTTACAAGTTCTGCCCTTCCATCTGGTGGATTCATCACGTGGAAGGCAATGTTATGGCATCATTGGGCAAGGCAGTCAGCCGCAAGGTCCATGTTACCGCTTACACATGGTCAGGGATGCTATATTTCGTGCACAGCACAGTGGGGAACTCTGCTTGTAACTCAGAAGGATGCAGGACAGGGCTCAGTGCTGCAGCTTGTTTTGCCGCCATGTCTCCATACAGCTGGTGGTGATGATAGCAAGATTTGTCAGCTCCACCCCCTCCTACTCATCCTCCATGCCCTCCTCTGCTGAATTGTCCTATGAACCACCAGTAAACCCTAAGCCCACGTACACACGGTTGGAGATTTTGGCAACCAAATCCGTCGGATTTTGCCCGTCGGATTTAGTCCGACGGATTGTGTCCGAAACTGTTGCATACACACGGTCTGGCCAAGTTGGCGAAAAATCCGATCTTTCAGAACGTGATAACGTAATTTCGTTACGATGGGACTACATTCAGGCTAGTAGCCAATAGCTTTGATGTAGGAATTTGATCTGAGCATGCGTGGCACTTGGTCCGATGAAAATTCTCTACACATGATCGGATTAGGTCCGTCCGGCCCAGTTGGTCGGGAAATATTTCCAACATGTTGGAAAATTGGGTCGGACGGAGATTCGGACGGAATCAGTCCGATGCATACTACACACAGTCGGATTATCTGACGACACGGTCCGATAAGACTCATTCCGACAGATTCTCCGACCGCGTGTACGTGGGCTAAGTGTTCAAAGGCCTATTCAATGAGTCGGGGTAAAAGGTGCCATGCAGTGCTTCAGATGGTCTCTCCAGAGGACAGGAGCCACACCAGAGCAGAGATTCTTTCAACTCTGAAGGGGCAGGCCACGAGGTGGTTCACGCCACCCCAGCTGGAGCCAGGAATGGCAGTGTGCAATAATGGAACTAACCTCCTGTCCGCCCTTAGACAGGGAAAGTTGACACATGTGCAATGCCTGCCACATGTCCTCAATTTGGTGGTGCAGCATTTTTTAAATAGGTACCCAGGGTTTAAAGGTCTGCTAGAGCAGCCAGAAGAGTCTGTAGCTGTTTCAGGCAGTCATACACAGCCAGTGCTTGGTTGGCTGAAATTCAGTGGTAATTCCACCTGCCCATAAACCGCTTGATTTGTGACATGCCTACCAGGTGGAACTCAACTTTGGCAATGCTGCAACAGCTGCACATGCAGCAGAGGGCCATCAATGAGTACCTCTGTCAGTATGGCACAACGACAGGCTTTTCTTCCTCATGACAATGGCTGCTGATAAAGGATGCATGCACTGTACTGTCACCATTTGAGGAGACGACATGGATGGTGAGCCATGACAATGCATGCATCAGGGACACCATTCCTATTGTGTTCCTGCTGGAGCAGACTCTGCATGGCATTATGGACAGGGCCCGCTTTATGCAGACACCATTTTTTCAATGCCACAGAACACACAAGAGGAGGAAGATGATGATGTCAGTTTTGGAGTTTTGGATGCATTGAAGCAGAGGAAGATATAAGTCAAACCCTAAGAGATGGTTTTCCTTCCCCAGAACCCTTGGGTGTAGTACGTGGCTGGAGGCAATTCCAAATACTGTAATCCTCAGTGACCCCAAGGACTCTACTTCTCATGCCTCCACAAACTTGAGGTGCATGTGCTCCCTCATTCCTAAAAGCCTGCGAAAGGACCCGAGAATTTGTGGCATCAAGGAGAAGGATCACTATTGGTTGGCAACCCTCCTTGACCACCGTTACAAGGGAAAAGTCTCAGAACTCATCCCATCCTCAGAGAGGGAGCAGAGGATGAAATATCTTGAGGACACCTTGAAGAAGAGTTTATGCAATGCCTTTCCAGACTGCTAGCTTACAGTCTCATTGAAATTCTAGTTTTAAGGCTTCTGTTGGTCAAGAGAGAAGGGGGCCGTAATGCATTTCAAATTATGTTTGGTCCTTGGTGCCCAGGGCTTTCAGCTTCCCCATCCCATCAGCAGCGTCTACATCATATGGTGGGAGATTATCTAGTTGCAAAAAAAGACATTGAGAGCATTCCAATTGATGATCCACTGGGTTACTGTGTCGTGAGAATAGACCACTGGCAAGAACTTGCCCAGTATACAATTGAGCTGACATTCAGTGCTGCTGGAGGTTTTTGTGACAGATAAAAGAACGCATCTGTCTATAGACTCCTTTGACCGGCTGATTTTTATCAAAATGAATCATACTTGGATTAGCAGCAGCTATCAAGCCCCTGATGCTGATGTTGCGCATTAAGTGTTTTTGGGATGTGGAATCTGTGCAAGACTAGGCTGCCTAGCCTTGTGGGTGTTGATTTTATTGTGAAGAAATATTTTGGTATAGGTTTGTCCGAAACCCTGAAACTGACTGAGACAGAAGTACAATCAAATCACACTTGTTTATTAATAAAAATAAAAAGGTAAATAGAAAAAAGCGTCAAGCATAGCCAGATTCCTGTAGCCAGATCAGATAGTCAGCCAGTCCAAAGTTCATTAACCAGATCGGGTAATCAGCCAGGCCGGAAGTCAGAGATCCAAGGAGAGCAACCGCAAGCAGGATAAGAAGCCAGGTGGGATGCCAGCAAGCCAGTCTTGAAACAAACAGCAGGAGATGGTTCCCTGTGATGTGACCAACGCGAAGGCAAATGGAAAAGTGAGCAGGAAGGCTTTACATAGGCAGGTCAGAGGAGCATCATCGGGAACAGCTGGTAACTGTGGAAAGAGAAGAGAGCTGGCAATTAGCCGACAGCTGAGCAACCAGCCCAGAGGAGGAAGGGCTAAGCCAGCCCTGACAAGGTTTCATGGGCATAGTTAACACACAAGGATCAATTTAGGTGCATTTCATTTCAATTTCAATTTCAGGGCAATGCTTGCTTTTCATCAAGAGTACCTCTATAGAGTTACGGTGTGAAGGGACCACTGACATTCACATTTTTCCACTGTTACTGCTATCCAAAGTCTGTGAAACAGACACCAGAATTTATCCAAAAAATCTCTAATCTTGTTCCAAGTCGTTGTTCATAAAATAAAGAAAACTTGCAGGGAAAATTTCATTTTATTGGCTTTATAAATCAAATTTTTGCTGCAGCAGGTTCTATACACAGTACAGATGTACCACTTCACAGGCAGAATAAGGGGACCACCCATGCACTATATTTAAAGGAATTTTTCATTTTTATTATTTCACTTTAAGTATCAGTAAATCACTGCTTATTTAAAACCACTTCAGCCCCGGAAGGATTTACCCCCTTAATAACCAGGCCATTTTTTGTGATACGGCACTGCATTGCTTTAACTGCCAATTGCGCAGTCGTGCAACCTTGCACCCAAACAAAATTGATGCCCTTTTTTCCCCACAAATCTACGATTTTTAGCGGGACTGTGATTGCGGTGGACAAATCTGACCCAAGTGACACTTTTTGGGGACCAGTGACGTTATTACAACGATCAGTGCTAACAAAAAAAGGCACTGATCAATGTATAAATTACACTGACAAGGAAGGGGTTAACTCTAGGGGGCGATCAAGGGATTAACTGTGTTCCCTGGATGTGTTCTAACTGTGTGGGAGATGAGCTCACTGGAACAACGCAGATATCGCTGTTCCGGATTACAAGGAACAGCAGATCTCCATGTTGTCTCCTGTCAGAATGAGGATACGCTTTGTATGCCAAGTAACTTTCATCTATGTCCTCAAAATGGGCACTTGTAATTTTTCCAGTTCGAGTCCCATAGATTTCAATGTTGTGTATTATTCGGCACCGAATTTTCATGATGTTCGAGAGTAGAGTAATGACTGCATTTTACAGAGGAGACTTGGCAAGGCATTGCAGCATCCACATATGTTTTCAAATTTGTGCAGCTAAAACCTGTCACTTTGTTTTTTACATGTAAGCTGGTTGGTAAGTGTGCTGGGAAATCCTTGTGATTTGTGGAATGGGTAAGAAGTACTAATGTATTTATGTAAACAGATGTTTGGAGATGTGCTAAAACTAGAGTCCAAATATGATGTGCAAATGTTTTATGAATAAAATCAGGCAATCCAATATAGCAACGAACTTTCAACACATTTTGGCTTACAAAGCATTCAACGCTGTTGGCTTAACATAGTTTATTATTTTGTTTAAATGCTACTCAGTCTCACAAGATATGGGCATCAAAAATCCCTATCTCTCTTCAGCTGTAAACAATTAAATTATTTCTTCTGTGTGATTCAGACAAGGCTAGGATATCAATTCACAGCTAATTAGTTTTAAACTAAATGTAAATTAACATCAACTAATACGATTACATTTCTACCACAACATACTAAAATCCAATTCCATTCCAAGGCAAAGATCAAAACATTTAGCCCGGGTTCAAACTATAGCATGCTGCGGATCGCACAGGAGCTGTTCCCCGTTTCAGGGATGAATCAGGACCGATTCTATGCCTGAATTTGGCCCTGAAACGGACCCAGGCCGCGTACACACGGGCGGACTGTTCGCCCAACTTTGTTTGTCAAACAGTTTCGGCAAACAGTCCGCTCAAAATTAGCATGGACGGACATGGCCACACACGGCACTTTTTGAGCGGACTGTTTCAGCGAACTGTTTGCCAAACAGTTCGCTCAACTTTTGAAATGAACGGACTCGCCCACGTAAGGCGGAGGCAAATCCGCCCATTTCGAGCGCGTGTACAGGTAGGCGGGGCCGGCGAAGGAGACGTCGCGGGCTCCGCCGCCTGGAATGGACTTAAAGGGGAACCCCAACGCCGAAAAAAATCGGCGTAGGGTCCCCCCAAAGTCCACAACAGACCCTTGTCCGAGCACGCTACCCGGCTGGCCAGGAAAGGGGGGCGAGTGAGCGCGCCCCCCCTCCTGAGCCGTACCAGGCCGCGTGCCCTCAACATGGGGGGGTGCCTTGGGGAAGGGGGGGCCACGCGGCCCCCCCACCCCAAAGCACCTTGTCCCCATGTTGATGAGGACAAGGGCCTCTTCCCGACAACCCTGGCCGTTGGTTGTCGGGGTCTGCGGGCGGGGGGCTTATCGGAATCCGGGAGCCCCCTTTAAGAAGGGGGCCCCCGGATACCGGCCCCCCACCCTATGTGAATGAGTATGGGGTACAATGTACCCCTACCCATTCACCTGTGAAATAAAGTACAAAAAAAAACACAACACAGAGAAAAAATATTTTATTGCACAGCTCCGGGGGTCTTCCGTCTTCGGGGGTCTTCTCGCCGGACTCCTCCGCTATCTTCGTGTAGCTCTTTTACTAGCGGAGGAGCCCGGCTTTCTTCCTCCCCGCCGCCGGCCTCTTCTCCCGACTTCGGGGGTCTTGTCCCCCTCTTCGGTTCTTCTGACGGGCCACCGCGCCTTCTTGTAGCTCTTTTGCAGGCGGTGGCCCGGTCTTCTGTCGCCGCTGCCTTCCGTTCTTCTGTCGCCGCCTTCGGTTCTTCTGCCGGGCCACCGCGCCTTCTTGTAGCTCTTTTACAGGCGGTGGCCCGGTCTTCTGTCGCCGCTGTCGCTGTCGCCGTCGCCGCCTTCCGTTCTTCTTCTTCTTCTTGTTCTTCTTCTTCTTCCCCAGGAGATGTTGACACGCCGCTCTCTCCGGCCGGAATGCCAGAGCCGCGCTGTGCGGTCACTTATATAGTGACAATGGGGCGGTGTCACATGGTATATGTCACATGGGTTGGTCACATGGGTTGATGTCACATGGGGACTATGACATCGTAAGGGGGCGGGGTCACCATGTGACCAACCCATGTGACATATACCATGTGACACCGCCCCATTGTCACTATATAAGTGACCGCACAGCGCGGCTCTGGCATTCCGGCCGGAGAGAGCGACGTGTCAACATCTCCTGGGGAAGAAGAAGAAGAACAAGAAGAAGAAGAAGAACGGAAGGCGGCGACGGCGACAGCGACAGCGGCGACAGAAGACCGGGCCACCGCCTGTAAAAGAGCTACAAGAAGGCGCGGTGGCCCGGCAGAAGAACCGAAGGCGGCGACAGAAGAACGGAAGGCAGCGGCGACAGAAGACCGGGCCACCGCCTGCAAAAGAGCTACAAGAAGGCGCGGTGGCCCGGCAGAAGAACCGAAGAGGGGGACAAGACCCCCGAAGTCGGGAGAAGAGGCCGGCGGCGGGGAGGAAGAAAGCCGGGCTCCTCCGCTAGTAAAAGAGCTACACGAAGATAGCGGAGGAGTCCGGCGAGAAGACCCCCGAAGACGGAAGACCCCCGGAGCTGTGCAATAAAATATTTTTTCTCTGTGTTGTGTTTTTTTTTGTACTTTATTTCACAGGTGAATGGGTAGGGGTACATTGTACCCCATACTCATTCACATAGGGTGGGGGGCCGGTATCCGGGGGCCCCCTTCTTAAAGGGGGCTCCCGGATTCCGATAAGCCCCCCGCCCGCAGACCCCGACAACCAACGGCCAGGGTTGTCGGGAAGAGGCCCTTGTCCTCATCAACATGGGGACAAGGTGCTTTGGGGTGGGGGGGCCGCGCGGCCCCCCCTTCCCCAAGGCACCCCCCATGTTGAGGGCACGCGGCCTGGTACGGCTCAGGAGGGGGGGCGCGCTCGCTCGCCCCCCTTTCCTGGCCGGCCGGGTAGCGTGCTCGGACAAGGGTCTGTTGTGGACTTTGGGGAACCCCCACGCCGATTTTTTTCGGCGTTGGGGTTCCCCTTTAAGCCCATTCCAGGCGGCGGAGCCCGCGACGTCTCCGTCGCGGGCCCCGCCTACCTTCACACGCGCTCGAAATGAGCAGACTTTCCTCCGAGCGGGAACAGTTTGCTCATTTCGAAAGTAGCCTACACACGGGCGGACTGTTCGCTCAAACACAGTTTCAGCGGACAGTTTTTCGGAATTTCCGAAAGACTTTGTCCGTCAAACTGTCCGCTGAAACTGTCCGCTGAAAGCCCACACACGAGCGGACTGTCCGCCCAAACACTGTTCAGCGGACAAGGTTGGGCGAACAGTCCGCCCGTGTGTACGCGGCCTCAGACGCACAGCGTTTTTGTGCAGTGTGCTCCGCAGCCACCCCGGAGATATGGGAACCGGCTCTATAGGGAGCCAGTCACATTCTCCTGCTATGCGAATTAGATGAGGGGAAATGCACATCTAATTCGGATAGGTGGGAACGGGGGCTAACACAGTTAAACCATCCCTTCCTATAGATCACAATATCTGGAAAAAGCCTTTATGCTAATTTCTCCAGTAGATATGCAACTATAAATGTAACTGGGAGAAGATCATAACTTGCAACACAGAGTCATTGCAATTGCTAATAAATAAACACTCTGGCTATAACCACACTATAAATACTTAAGGAGATTACTTCAGCCTATAAAAATATCTTTAAAAAGCTTTAATATTTATTTTATCTTCTGATATGTTACAAATCATGTATTTTTATTTTTACTTCCAGTGTAACTAAACTGTGGTAAGACTAAATTACACACAATACATGGAGGAAATATAATCAAATTTCACACTGCTTAATTTTTATGGAAATCATATAATATAATTTTAATTTTACAGTTTTTCTTCATTTCCATACAATGTTTTAAGTTATTGGAGAAGTTAAGTGCTTTGGCGTTTGATTTATCCCAGTTATTCTCTCCTATTCTGACCCAAAGAGGTATAATAGAATAGGAGACCTACTTTAAAACAAACCCAAAATATTCTATGCAAGTCAAATTTGCACATATTTTCCATCAGTTCATTTGCACATATGCCGTGAATAAGGCCTTGAACTGGATTTCAACAAAACTCCCAAATATTGTGATTCAAAAATAAGACAGCAGACTAAGTAACAGTTGGACCTTGTTCACAACATATATGCATAAGAATTGATGAAAGATGGTGCAGATTTGACCTGCATAGAATATGTTGGTCTTGTTCACACCATGTGCAGAGACATGCATTTTCATAACTTAGGCCTATGCAAGGACATAAAGAAAACAATTGATTTCTATGTGCCCTGTTCACACCACAATGTTGGTGCCATTTGAGTATTTTTCTCTGAGGAAAAATGCATACATGTTGCATATTTTTGTGCAGAAAAAATACGCACATGATACGAATGTTGTTTTCAATGCGCAATGACAGCAGGTACTGTTAATATGCATTGATACCTGGTGCCTATAGTTCCAGCTCCTGTGAAGCAGAGGGTGGTGCAAGGAGGAGTGCTTAGATTGGGAGCACATGGCTGATTGTTGCAGGAGGCGAGATCCTGTGTATGGTAGCTGACTGACTGCAGACTGCAGAAGGTGGAGCAGAGAGTGGGGGCACACAGCTGGATCAGGCTACATGGCAGGAGGTGAGGTCATAATGCCATTATGTACAGTTTCAGCATAACATAAAGCTATTATAATCTCACCTCCTGCTGCATTCAACCTGACCCAGCTGTGTGCTCCTGTTCTCTGCAGTCTGCATTCAGTGCTGTTATACGCATTATGTCACTTTCTGTTCTCTGTTCCCTCCCAGCACCCTCCGCAGTCTGTTATCACCCCTTCTGCACACAGGATCTCTTCTTCCGATCCAGCCATGTGCTCCGTTTCTCTGCTCCCGCTCCACAGTGTGAATCACTGCTGCAATTCAGACAGGATCTCACCTTCTGATCTCACCTTCTGATCCCTACCTCCATAGTTGTCATTCTTGGCTCCCACTCTGTGCTCTCCAGCTCCATAGTTTTCATTCTTGGCTCCCACTCTGTGCTCTCCATCTCCATAGTTTTCATTCTTGGCTTCCACTCTGTGCTCTCCACCTCCATATTTTTAATTCCTGGCTCCCGCTCTGTGCTCTCCACCTCCATAGTTTTCATTCTTGGCTCCCACTCTGTGCTCTCCACCTCCATAGTTTTCATTCTTGGCTCCCACTCTGTGCTCTCCACTTCCATAGTTTTCATTCTTGGCTCCCACTCTGTGCTCTCCACCTCCATAGTTTTCATTCTTGGCTCCCACTCTGTGCTCCCCACCTCCATATTTTTTATTCTTGGCTCCCGCTCTGTGCTCTCCACCTCCATAGTTTTAATTCTTGGCTCCCACTCTGTGCTCCCCACCTCCATAGTTTTCATTCTTGACTCCCACTCTGTGCTCTCCACCTCCATAGTTTTCATTCTTGGCTCCCACTCTGTGCTCCCCACCTCCATAGTTTTCATTCTTGGCTCCCACTCTGTGCTCCCCACCTCCATAGTTTTCATTCTTGGCTTCCACTCTGTGCTCCCCACCTCCATAGTTTTCATTCTTGGCTCCCACTCTGTGCTCCCCACCTCCGAAGTTTTCATTCTTGGCTCCCACTCTGTGCTCTCCATCTCCATAGTTTTCATTCTTGGCTCCTACTCTGTGCTTCCCACCTCCATAGTTTTCATTCTTAGCTCCCACTCTGTGCTCCTCACCTCCATATTTTTAATTCCTGGCTCCCGCTCTGTGCTCTCCACCTCCATAGTTTTCATTCTTGGCTTCCACTCTGTGCTCCCCACCTCCATAGTTTTCATTCTTGGCTCCCACTCTGTGCTCCCCACCTCCATATTTTTAATTCCTGGCTCCCGCTCTGTGCTCTCCACCTCCATAGTTTTCATTCTTGGCTCCCGCTCTGTGCTCTCCACCTCCATAGTTTTCATTCTTGGCTCCCACTCTGTGCTCTCCACTTCCATAGTTTTCATTCTTGGCTTCCACTCTGTGCTCCCCACCTCCATAGTTTTCATTCTTGGCTCCCACTCTGTGCTCCCCACCTCCATAGTTTTCCTTCTTGGCTCCCACTCTGTGCTCTCCATCTCCATAGTTTTCATTCTTGGCTCCTACTCTGTGCTTCCCACCTCCATAGTTTTCATTCTTAGCTCCCACTCTGTGCTCCTCACCTCCATATTTTTAATTCCTGGCTCCCGCTCTGTGCTCTCCACCTCCATAGTTTTCATTCTTGGCTCCCGCTCTGTGCTCTCCACCTCCATAGTTTTCATTCTTGGCTCCCGCTCTGTGCTCTCCACCTCCATAGTTTTCATTCTTGGCTCCCGCTCTGTGCTCTCCACCTCCATAGTTTTCATTCTTGGCTCCCACTCTGTGCTCTCCACTTCCATAGTTTTCATTCTTGGCTCCCACTCTGTGCTCTCCACCTCCATAGTTTTCATTCTTGGCTCCCACTCTGTGCTCCCCACCTCCATATTTTTTATTCTTGGCTCCCGCTCTGTGCTCTCCACCTCCATAGTTTTAATTCTTGGCTCCCACTCTGTGCTCCCCACCTCCATAGTTTTCATTCTTGACTCCCACTCTGTGCTCTCCACCTCCATAGTTTTCATTCTTGGCTCCCACTCTGTGCTCCCCACCTCCATAGTTTTCATTCTTGGCTCCCACTCTGTGCTCCCCACCTCCATAGTTTTCATTCTTGGCTTCCACTCTGTGCTCCCCACCTCCATAGTTTTCATTCTTGGCTCCCACTCTGTGCTCCCCACCTCCGAAGTTTTCATTCTTGCCTCCCACTCTGTGCTCTCCATCTCCATAGTTTTCATTCTTGGCTCCTACTCTGTGCTTCCCACCTCCATAGTTTTCATTCTTAGCTCCCACTCTGTGCTCCTCACCTCCATATTTTTAATTCCTGGCTCCCGCTCTGTGCTCTCCACCTCCATAGTTTTCATTCTTGGCTTCCACTCTGTGCTCCCCACCTCCATAGTTTTCATTCTTGGCTCCCACTCTGTGCTCCCCACCTCCATAGTTTTCATTCTTGGCTTCCACTCTGTGCTCCCCACCTCCATAGTTTTCATTCTTGGCTCCCACTCTGTGCTCCCCACCTCCATAGTTTTCCTTCTTGGCTCCCACTCTGTGCTCTCCATCTCCATAGTTTTCATTCTTGGCTCCTACTCTGTGCTTCCCACCTCCATAGTTTTCATTCTTAGCTCCCACTCTGTGCTCCTCACCTCCATATTTTTAATTCCTGGCTCCCGCTCTGTGCTCTCCACCTCCATAGTTTTCATTCTTGGCTCCCGCTCTGTGCTCTCCACCTCCATAGTTTTCATTCTTGGCTCCCGCTCTGTGCTCTCCACCTCCATAGTTTTCATTCTTGGCTCCCACTCTGTGCTCTCCACCTCCATAGTTTTCATTCTTGGCTCCCACTCTGTGCTCCCCACCTCCATATTTTTTATTCTTGGCTCCCGCTCTGTGTTCCCCACCTCCATAGTTTTCATTCTTGGCTTCCACTCTGTGCTCCCCACCTCCATAGTTTTCATTCTTGGCTTCCACTCTGTGCTCCCCACCTCCATAGTTTTCATTCTTGGCTCCCACTCTGTGCTCCACACCTCCATAGTTTTCCTTCTTGGCTCCCACTCTGTGCTCTCCATCTCCATAGTTTTCATTCTTGGCTCCTACTCTGTGCTTCCCACCTCCATAGTTTTCATTCTTAGCTCCCACTCTGTGCTCCTCACCTCCATATTTTTAATTCCTGGCTCCCGCTCTGTGCTCTCCACCTCCATAGTTTTCATTCTTGGCTCCCGCTCTGTGCTCTCCACCTCCATAGTTTTCATTCTTGGCTCCCGCTCTGTGCTCTCCACCTCCATAGTTTTCATTCTAGGCTCCCACTGTGTGCTCCCCATCTCCATAGTTTTCATTCTTGACTCCCACTCTGTGCTCCCCACCTCCATAGTTTTCATTCTTGGTTCCCACTCTGTGCTCTCCATCTCCATAGTTTTCATTCTTGGCTCCTACTCTGTGCTTCCCACCTCCATAGTTTTCATTCTTAGCTCCCACTCTGTGCTCCTCACCTCCATATTTTTAATTCCTGGCTCCCGCTCTGTGCTCTCCACCTCCATAGTTTTCATTCTTGGCTCCCGCTCTGTGCTCTCCACCTCCATAGTTTTCATTCTTGGCTCCCGCTCTGTGCTCTCCACCTCCATAGTTTTCATTCTTGGCTCCCGCTCTGTGCTCTCCACCTCCATAGTTTTCATTCTTGGCTCCCACTCTGTGCTCTCCACTTCCATAGTTTTCATTCTTGGCTCCCACTCTGTGCTCTCCACCTCCATAGTTTTCATTCTTGGCTCCCACTCTGTGCTCCCCACCTCCATATTTTTTTTTCTTGGCTCCCGCTCTGTGCTCTCCACCTCCATAGTTTTAATTCTTGGCTCCCACTCTGTGCTCCCCACCTCCATAGTTTTCATTCTTGACTCCCACTCTGTGCTCTCCACCTCCATAGTTTTCATTCTTGGCTCCCACTCTGTGCTCCCCACCTCCATAGTTTTCATTCTTGGCTCCCACTCTGTGCTCCCCACCTCCATAGTTTTCATTCTTGGCTTCCACTCTGTGCTCCCCACCTCCATAGTTTTCATTCTTGGCTCCCACTCTGTGCTCCCCACCTCCGAAGTTTTCATTCTTGGCTCCCACTCTGTGCTCTCCATCTCCATAGTTTTCATTCTTGGCTCCTACTCTGTGCTTCCCACCTCCATAGTTTTCATTCTTAGCTCCCACTCTGTGCTCCTCACCTCCATATTTTTAATTCCTGGCTCCCGCTCTGTGCTCTCCACCTCCATAGTTTTCATTCTTGGCTTCCACTCTGTGCTCCCCACCTCCATAGTTTTCATTCTTGGCTCCCACTCTGTGCTCCCCACCTCCATAGTTTTCATTCTTGGCTTCCACTCTGTGCTCCCCACCTCCATAGTTTTCATTCTTGGCTCCCACTCTGTGCTCCCCACCTCCATAGTTTTCCTTCTTGGCTCCCACTCTGTGCTCTCCATCTCCATAGTTTTCATTCTTGGCTCCTACTCTGTGCTTCCCACCTCCATAGTTTTCATTCTTAGCTCCCACTCTGTGCTCCTCACCTCCATATTTTTAATTCCTGGCTCCCGCTCTGTGCTCTCCACCTCCATAGTTTTCATTCTTGGCTCCCGCTCTGTGCTCTCCACCTCCATAGTTTTCATTCTTGGCTCCCGCTCTGTGCTCTCCACCTCCATAGTTTTCATTCTTGGCTCCCACTCTGTGCTCTCCACCTCCATAGTTTTCATTCTTGGCTCCCACTCTGTGCTCCCCACCTCCATATTTTTTATTCTTGGCTCCCGCTCTGTGTTCCCCACCTCCATAGTTTTCATTCTTGGCTTCCACTCTGTGCTCCCCACCTCCATAGTTTTCATTCTTGGCTTCCACTCTGTGCTCCCCACCTCCATAGTTTTCATTCTTGGCTCCCACTCTGTGCTCCCCACCTCCATAGTTTTCCTTCTTGGCTCCCACTCTGTGCTCTCCATCTCCATAGTTTTCATTCTTGGCTCCTACTCTGTGCTTCCCACCTCCATAGTTTTCATTCTTAGCTCCCACTCTGTGCTCCTCACCTCCATATTTTTAATTCCTGGCTCCCGCTCTGTGCTCTCCACCTCCATAGTTTTCATTCTTGGCTCCCGCTCTGTGCTCTCCACCTCCATAGTTTTCATTCTTGGCTCCCGCTCTGTGCTCTCCACCTCCATAGTTTTCATTCTAGGCTCCCACTGTGTGCTCCCCATCTCCATAGTTTTCATTCTTGACTCCCACTCTGTGCTCCCCACCTCCATAGTTTTCATTCTTGGTTCCCACTCTGTGCTCTCCATCTCCATAGTTTTCATTCTTAGCTCCTACTCTGTGCTTCCCACCTCCATAGTTTTCATTCTTAGCTCCCACTTAGTGCTCCTCACCTCCATATTTTTAATTCCTGGCTCCTGCTCTGTGCTCTCCACCTCCATAGTTTTCATTCTTGGCTCCCACTCTGTGCTCTCCACTTCCATAGTTTTCATTCTTGACTCCCACTCTGTGCTCTCCACCGCCATAGTTTTCATTCTTGGCTCCCACTCTGTGCTCCCCACCTCCATATTTTTTATTCTTGGCTCCCACTCTGTGCTCCCCACCTCCATAGTTTTCATTCTTGGCTCCCACTCTGTGCTCCCCACCTCCATAGTTTTCATTCTTGGCTCCCACTCTGTGCTCCCCACCTCCATATTTTTTATTCTTGGCTCCCACTCTGTGCTCCCCACCTCCATAGTTTTCATTCTTGGCTCCCACTCTGTGCTCCCCACCTCCATAGTTTTCATTCTTGGCTCCCACTCTGTGCTCCCCACCTCCATAGTTTTCATTCTTGGCTCCCACTCTGTGTTCCCCACCTCCATAGTTTTCATTCTTGGCTCCCACTCTGTGCTCTCCACCTCCATAGTTTCCATTCTTGGTTCCCACTCTGTGCTCTCCATCTCCATAGTTTTCATTCTTAGCTCCTACTCTGTGCTTTCCACCTCCATAGTTTTCATTCTTAGCTCCCACTTTGTGCTTCCTCACCTCCATATTTTTAATTCCTGGCTCCCGCTCTGTGTTCTCCACCTCCATAGTTTTCATTCTTGGCTCCCGCTCTGTGCTCTCCACCTCCATAGTTTTCATTCTTGGCTCCCACTCTGTGCTCTCCACTTCCATAGTTTTCATTCTTGACTCCCACTCTGTGCTCTCCACCGCCATAGTTTTCATTCTTGGCTCCCACTCTGTGCTCCCCACCTCCATATTTTTTATTCTTGGCTCCCACTCTGTGCTCCCCACCTCCATAGTTTTCATTCTTGGCTCCCACTCTGTGCTCCCCACCTCCATAGTTTTCATTCTTGGCTCCCACTCTGTGCTCTCCGCCTCCATAGTTTTCATTCTTGACTCCCACTCTGTGCTCTCCATCTCCATAGTTTTCATTCTTGGCTCCTACTCTGTGCTTCCCACCTCCATAGTTTTCATTCTTAGCTCCGACTCTGTGCTCCTCACCTCTAGAGTTTTCATTCTTAGCTCCCACTCTGTGCTCCCCACCTCCATAGTTTTCATTCTTAGCTCCCAATCTATGCTCCCCACCTCCATAGTTTTCATTCTAGGCTCCCACTCTGTGCTCCCCACCTCCATAGTTTTCACTCTCGGCTCCTACTCTGTGCTTCCCACCCACATAGTTTTCATTCTTGACTCCCACTCTGTGCTCCTCACCTCCATATTTTTAATTCCTGGCTCCCGCTCTGTGCTCTCCACCTCCATAGTTTTCATTCTTGGCTCCCGCTCTGTGCTCTCCACCTCCAGAGTTTTCATTCTTGGCTCCCACTCTGTGCTCTCCACTTCCATAGTTTTCATTCTTGGCTCCCACTCTGTGCTCTCCACCTCCATAGTTTTCATTCTTGGCTCCCACTCTGTGCTCCCCACCTCCATATTTTTTATTCTTGGCTCCCACTCTGTGCTCTTCACCTCCATAGTTTTAATTCTTGGCTCCCACTCTGTGCTCCCCACCTCCATAGTTTTCATTCTTGACTCCCACTCTGTGCTCTCCACCTCCATAGTTTTCATTCTTGGCTCCCACTCTGTGCTCCCCACCTCCATAGTTTTCATTCTTGGCTCCCACTCTGTGCTCCCCACCTCCATAGTTTTCATTCTTGGCTCCCACTCTGTGCTCCCCACCTCCATAGTTTTCATTCTTGGCTCCCACTCTGTGCTCCCCACCTCCATAGTTTTCATTCTTGTTTCCCACTCTGTGCTCTCCACCTCCATAGTTTTCATTCTTGGCTCCCACTCTGTGCTCTCCATCTCCATAGTTTTCATTCTTGGCTCCTACTCTGTGCTTCCCACCTCCATAGTTTTCATTCTTAGCTCCCACTCTGTGCTCCTCACCTCTAGAGTTTTCATTCTTAGCTCCTACTCTGTGCTCCCCACCTCCATAGTTTTCATTCTTAGCTCCCAATCTATGCTCCCCACCTCCATAGTTTTCATTCTAGGCTCCCACTGTGTGCTCCCCACCTCCATAGTTTTCACTCTCGGCTCCCACTCTGTGCTTCCCACATACATAGTTTTCATTCTTGACTCCCACTCGGTGCTCCCCACCTCCATAGTTTTCATTCTGGACTCCCACTCTGTGCTCTCCACCTCCATAGTTTTCATTCTTGTTTCCCACTCTGTGCTCTCCACCTCCATAGTTTTCATTCTTGGCTCCTACTCTGTGCTTCCCACCTCCATAGTTTTAATTCTTAGCTCCCACTCTGTGCTCCTCACCTCTAGAGTTTTCATTCTTAGCTCCCAATACATGCTCCCCACCTCCATAGTTTTCATTCTTGGCTCCCACTCTGTGCTCCCCACCTCCATAGTTTTCATTCTTGGCTCCCACTCTGTGCTCCCCACCTCCATAGTTTTCATTCTTGGCTCCCACTCTGTGCTCCCCACCTCCATAGTTTTCATTCTTGGCTCCCACTCTGTGCTCTCCACCTCCATAGTTTTCATTCTTGGCTCCCACTCTGTGCTCTCCATCTCCATAGTTTTCATTCTTGGCTCCTACTCTGTGCTTCCCACCTCCATAGTTTTCATTCTTAGCTCCCACTCTGTGCTCCTCACCTCTAGAGTTTTCATTCTTAGCTCCCACTCTGTGCTCTCCACCTCCATAGTTTTCATTCTTGGCTCCCACTCTGTGCTCTCCACTTCCATAGTTTTCATTCTTGGCTCCCACTCTGTGCTCTCCACCTCCATATTTTTAATTCCTGGCTCCCGCTCTGTGCTCTTCACCTCCATAGTTTTAATTCTTGGCTCCCACTCTGTGCTCCCCACCTCCATAGTTTTCATTCTTGACTCCCACTCTGTGCTCTCCACCTCCATAGTTTACATTCTTGGCTCCCACTCTGTGCTCCCCACCTCCATAGTTTTCATTCTTGGCTCCCACTCTGTGCTCCCCACCTCCATAGTTTTCATTCTTGGCTCCCACTCTGTGCTCTCCACCTCCATAGTTTACATTCTTGGCTCCCACTCTGTGCTCCCCACCTCCATAGTTTTCATTCTTGGCTCCCACTCTGTGCTCCCCACCTCCATAGTTTTCATTCTTGGCTCCCACTCTGTGCTCCCCACCTCCATAGTTTTCATTCTTGGCTCCCACTCTGTGCTCTCCACCTCCATAGTTTTCATTCTTGGCTCCCACTCTGTGCTCTCCATCTCCATAGTTTTCATTCTTGGCTCCTACTCTGTGCTTCCCACCTCCATAGTTTTCATTCTTAGCTCCCACTCTGTGCTCCTCACCTCTAGAGTTTTCATTCTTAGCTCCTACTCTGTGCTCCCCACCTCCATAGTTTTCATTCTTAGCTCCCAATCTATGCTCCCCACCTCCATAGTTTTCATTCTAGGCTCCCACTGTGTGCTCCCCACCTCCATAGTTTTCACTCTTGGCTCCCACTCTGTGCTTCCCACATACATAGTTTTCATTCTTGACTCCCACTCGGTGCTCCCCACCTCCATAGTTTTCATTCTGGACTCCCACTCTGTGCTCTCCACCTCCATAGTTTTCATTCTTGTTTCCCACTCTGTGCTCTCCACCTCCATAGTTTTCATTCTTGGCTCCTACTCTGTGCTTCCCACCTCCATAGTTTTAATTCTTAGTTCCCACTCTGTGCTCCTCACCTCTAGAGTTTTCATTCTTAGCTCCCAATCTATGCTCCCCACCTCCATAGTTTTCATTCTTGGCTCCCACTCTGTGCTCCCCACCTCCATAGTTTTCATTCTTGGCTCCCACTCTGTGCTCCCCACCTCCATAGTTTTCATTCTTGGCTCCCACTCTGTGCTCCCCACCTCCATAGTTTTCATTCTTGGCTCCCACTCTGTGCTCCCCACCTCCATAGTTTTCATTCTTGGCTCCCACTCTGTGCTCTCCACCTCCATAGTTTTCATTCTTGGCTCCCACTCTGTGCTCTCCATCTCCATAGTTTTCATTCTTGGCTCCTACTCTGTGCTTCCCACCTCCATAGTTTTCATTCTTAGCTCCCACTCTGTGCTCCTCACCTCTAGAGTTTTCATTCTTAGCTCCCACTCTGTGCTCTCCACCTCCATAGTTTTCATTCTTGGCTCCCACTCTGTGCTCTCCACTTCCATAGTTTTCATTCTTGGCTCCCACTCTGTGCTCTCCACCTCCATAGTTTTCATTCTTGGCTCCCACTCTGTGCTCCCCACCTCCATATTTTTTATTCTTGGCTCCCACTCTGTGCTCTTAACCTCCAAAGTTTTCATTCTTGGCTCCCACTCTGTGCTCCCCACCTCCATAGTTTTCATTCTTGGCTCCCCCTCTGTGCTCCTCACCTCTAGAGTTTTCATTCTTAGCTCCCAATCTATGCTCCCCACCTCCATAGTTTTCATTCTTGGCTCCCACTCTGTGCTCCCCACCTCCATAGTTTTCATTCTTGGCTCCCACTCTGTGCTCCCCACCTCCATAGTTTTCATTCTTGGCTCCCACTCTGTGCTCCCCACCTCCATAGTTTTCATTCTTGGCTCCCACTCTGTGCTCCCCACCTCCATAGTTTTCATTCTTGGCTCCCACTCTGTGCTCTCCACCTCCATAGTTTTCATTCTTGACTCCCACTCTGTGCTCTCCACCTCCATAGTTTACATTCTTGGCTCCCACTCTGTGCTCCCCACCTCCATAGTTTTCATTCTTGGCTCCCACTCTGTGCTCCCCACCTCCATAGTTTTCATTCTTGGCTCCCACTCTGTGCTCTCCACCTCCATAGTTTACATTCTTGGCTCCCACTCTGTGCTCCCCACCTCCATAGTTTTCATTCTTGGCTCCCACTCTGTGCTCCCCACCTCCATAGTTTTCATTCTTGGCTCCCACTCTGTGCTCCCCACCTCCATAGTTTTCATTCTTGGCTCCCACTCTGTGCTCTCCACCTCCATAGTTTTCATTCTTGGCTCCCACTCTGTGCTCTCCATCTCCATAGTTTTCATTCTTGGCTCCTACTCTGTGCTTCCCACCTCCATAGTTTTCATTCTTAGCTCCCACTCTGTGCTCCTCACCTCTAGAGTTTTCATTCTTAGCTCCTACTCTGTGCTCCCCACCTCCATAGTTTTCATTCTTAGCTCCCAATCTATGCTCCCCACCTCCATAGTTTTCATTCTAGGCTCCCACTGTGTGCTCCCCACCTCCATAGTTTTCACTCTTGGCTCCCACTCTGTGCTTCCCACATACATAGTTTTCATTCTTGACTCCCACTCGGTGCTCCCCATCTCCATAGTTTTCATTCTGGACTCCCACTCTGTGCTCTCCACCTCCATAGTTTTCATTCTTGTTTCCCACTCTGTGCTCTCCACCTCCATAGTTTTCATTCTTGGCTCCTACTCTGTGCTTCCCACCTCCATAGTTTTAATTCTTAGTTCCCACTCTGTGCTCCTCACCTCTAGAGTTTTCATTCTTAGCTCCCAATCTATGCTCCCCACCTCCATAGTTTTCATTCTTGGCTCCCACTCTGTGCTCCCCACCTCCATAGTTTTCATTCTTGGCTCCCACTCTGTGCTCCCCACCTCCATAGTTTTCATTCTTGGCTCCCACTCTGTGCTCCCCACCTCCATAGTTTTCATTCTTGGCTCCCACTCTGTGCTCCCCACCTCCATAGTTTTCATTCTTGGCTCCCACTCTGTGCTCTCCACCTCCATAGTTTTCATTCTTGGCTCCCACTCTGTGCTCTCCATCTCCATAGTTTTCATTCTTGGCTCCTACTCTGTGCTTCCCACCTCCATAGTTTTCATTCTTAGCTCCCACTCTGTGCTCCTCACCTCTAGAGTTTTCATTCTTAGCTCCCACTCTGTGCTCTCCACCTCCATAGTTTTCATTCTTGGCTCCCACTCTGTGCTCTCCACTTCCATAGTTTTCATTCTTGGCTCCCACTCTGTGCTCTCCACCTCCATAGTTTTCATTCTTGGCTCCCACTCTGTGCTCCCCACCTCCATATTTTTTATTCTTGGCTCCCACTCTGTGCTCTTAACCTCCAAAGTTTTCATTCTTGGCTCCCACTCTGTGCTCCCCACCTCCATAGTTTTCATTCTTGGCTCCCCCTCTGTGCTCCTCACCTCTAGAGTTTTCATTCTTAGCTCCCAATCTATGCTCCCCACCTCCATAGTTTTCATTCTTGGCTCCCACTCTGTGCTCCCCACCTCCATAGTTTTCATTCTTGGCTCCCACTCTGTGCTCCCCACCTCCATAGTTTTCATTCTTGGCTCCCACTCTGTGCTCCCCACCTCCATAGTTTTCATTCTTGGCTCCCACTCTGTGCTCCCCACCTCCATAGTTTTCATTCTTGGCTCCCACTCTGTGCTCTCCACCTCCATAGTTTTCATTCTTGACTCCCACTCTGTGCTCTCCACCTCCATAGTTTACATTCTTGGCTCCCACTCTGTGCTCCCCACCTCCATAGTTTTCATTCTTGGCTCCCACTCTGTGCTCCCCACCTCCATAGTTTTCATTCTTGGCTCCCACTCTGTGCTCTCCACCTCCATAGTTTACATTCTTGGCTCCCACTCTGTGCTCCCCACCTCCATAGTTTTCATTCTTGGCTCCCACTCTGTGCTCCCCACCTCCATAGTTTTCATTCTTGGCTCCCACTCTGTGCTCCCCACCTCCATAGTTTTCATTCTTGGCTCCCACTCTGTGCTCTCCACCTCCATAGTTTTCATTCTTGGCTCCCACTCTGTGCTCTCCATCTCCATAGTTTTCATTCTTGGCTCCTACTCTGTGCTTCCCACCTCCATAGTTTTCATTCTTAGCTCCCACTCTGTGCTCCTCACCTCTAGAGTTTTCATTCTTAGCTCCTACTCTGTGCTCCCCACCTCCATAGTTTTCATTCTTAGCTCCCAATCTATGCTCCCCACCTCCATAGTTTTCATTCTAGGCTCCCACTGTGTGCTCCCCACCTCCATAGTTTTCACTCTCGGCTCCCACTCTGTGCTTCCCACATACATAGTTTTCATTCTTGACTCCCACTCGGTGCTCCCCACCTCCATAGTTTTCATTCTGGACTCCCACTCTGTGCTCTCCACCTCCATAGTTTTCATTCTTGTTTCCCACTCTGTGCTCTCCACCTCCATAGTTTTCATTCTTGGCTCCTACTCTGTGCTTCCCACCTCCATAGTTTTAATTCTTAGCTCCCACTCTGTGCTCCTCACCTCCATAGTTTTCATTCTTGGCTCCTACTCTGTGCTTCCCACCTCCATAGTTTTCATTCTTAGCTCCAAATCTATGCTCCCCACCTCCATAGTTTTCATTCTTGGCTCCCACTCTGTGCTCCCCACCTCCATAGTTTTCATTCTTGGCTCCCACTCTGTGCTCCCCACCTCCATAGTTTTCATTCTTGGCTCCCACTCTGTGCTCCCCACCTCCATAGTTTTCATTCTTGGCTCCCACTCTGTGCTCCCCACCTCCATAGTTTTCATTCTTGGCTCCCACTCTGTGCTCTCCACCTCCATAGTTTTCATTCTTGGCTCCCACTCTGTGCTCTCCATCTCCATAGTTTTCATTCTTGGCTCCTACTCTGTGCTTCCCACCTCCATAGTTTTCATTCTTAGCTCCCACTCTGTGCTCCTCACCTCTAGAGTTTTCATTCTTAGCTCCCACTCTGTGCTCTCCACCTCCATAGTTTTCATTCTTGGCTCCCACTCTGTGCTCTCCACTTCCATAGTTTTCATTCTTGGCTCCCACTCTGTGCTCTCCCCCTCCATAGTTTTCATTCTTGGCTCCCACTCTGTGCTCCCCACCTCCATATTTTTTATTCTTGGCTCCCACTCTGTGCTCTTCACCTCCAAAGTTTTCATTCTTGGCTCCCACTCTGTGCTCCCCACCTCCATAGTTTTCATTCTTGGCTCCCACTCTGTGCTCCTCACCTCTAGAGTTTTCATTCTTAGCTCCCAATCTATGCTCCCCACCTCCATAGTTTTCATTCTTGGCTCCCACTCTGTGCTCCCCACCTCCATAGTTTTCATTCTTGGCTCCCACTCTGTGCTCCCCACCTCCATAGTTTTCATTCTTGGCTCCCACTCTGTGCTCCTCACCTCCATAGTTTTCATTCTTGGCTCCCACTCTGTGCTCCCCACCTCCATAGTTTTCATTCTTGGCTCCCACTCTGTGCTCTCCACCTCCATAGTTTTCATTATTGGCTCCCACTCTATGCTCTCCATCTCCATAGTTTTCATTCTTGGCTCCTACTCTGTGCTTCCCACCTCCATAGTTTTCATTCTTAGCTCCCACTCTGTGCTCCTCACCTCTAGAGTTTTCATTCTTAGCTCCCACTCTGTGCTCCCCACCTCCATAGTTTTCATTCTTAGCTTCCAATCTATGCTCCCCACCTCCATAGTTTTCATTCTAGGCTCCCACTGTGTGCTCCCCACCTCCATAGTTTTCACTCTCGGCTCCCACTCTGTGCTTCCCACATACATAGTTTTCATTCTTGACTCCCACTCGGTGCTCCCCACCTCCATAGTTTTCATTCTTGACTCCCACTCTGTGCTCTCCACCTCCATAGTTTTCATTCTTGTTTCCCACTCTGTGCTCTCCACCTCCATAGTTTTCATTCTTGGCTCCTACTCTGTGCTTCCCACCTCCATAGTTTTAATTCTTAGCTCCCACTCTGGGCTCCTCACCTCTAGAACTTTCATTCTTAGCTCCCAATCTATGCTCCCCACCTCCATAGTTTTCATTCTTAGCTCCCACTCTGTGCTCCCCATGTCCATAGTTTTCATCCTTGGCTCCCAATCAATGCTCCCCACCTCCATAGTTTTCATTCTTAGCTCCCAATCTATGCTCCCCACCTCGATAGTTTTCATTCTTAGCTCCCAATCTATGCTCCCCACCTCCATACTTTTCACTCTCGGCTCCCACTCTGTGCTTCCCACCTACATAGTTTTCATTCTTGACTGCCACTCTGTGCTCCCCACCTCCATGGTCTGAATTTAGAGCTCTCTACATTCCTCCTGGCTCCGCCCCCTGAGTTCTCTGAGCCGGAACTACAGAGAAGCAATCAGGTATCAATGCGCGCTGACAGTACTTACTCATTGGGAACACTGGAAACAAATTTGGGCGAATAAATGATTTCCATATGAATGGAACAGTGTGAAATGTGACCATATTTCTACCATGTACTGTTAGTAGTTGAGGGTCATCACACTTTAGTTAGACTAGCGTTAAAAGTAATTTATTTTAAATAGGAGAATAAATAAATATTAACACTATTTAGAATTGCTATATAGAAGTTTCCAGATGAGCAGGGACAGGCTAGGGGCTTTCAATACTGTACTGTAGCCTCCTCTTTGGGACCAGACCAGCCAACCCCCATTCTACCCTCTGAAGACAGATGCTTTCTGTGCACCTTTACCCACTACCTCTCTGCCTTGAACTGAACTGTGAGCGTTACTCTAACGGCGCTCCCCTGCTGGGGTTGTTTGTAGATGGCATTCTCTGCAATACAAGTTTTGAGATACTCTGGGTCTTTACTGCCACCGTCCCGGGTGCACCTACTCACATACTCTTCACTCAGTTACATTTAACAATCACACATTTTTTGGAGAAACTATCATTGATGCTTTTGAGATAATGTAATTTATGGGAAAGGAAAATGTGTAAATGTTTTAGTCGTTGCCTTGAAACAGTCTAGAATGTATTTATTTCAGACCTAGGTATAAGTATTTTTGTGGTAGAAACTTTGGTGTCCGTTTATGAAATTGTGAACAGTAGTGATCCCGAGGATAACCGCTGATCTCAGCTCATAAATGGTTTATGAAACAGAGATGATCAGGGAAGAACATGTTCTCCACCGATATCTCCACACACTGAGAATCCTCATTAACTAACACAGAAATGGCCAGTTTATGAAGCTACGATTTCAGCACTTCACTGGCGATCTGTGTCAGAATTCACACTCCCTGATTCACCAGCTCAGAGGTGAAGAATCGGGGAGAGAAGAGAGAATCCCGGGGGAAGGAGGACGTTTTTTGACTTTCTTCTTCCTCAATCAGATCCCCCAAGACAGTAAGTATGTCTGCCTGTCATATTTATGTGTGTGTGTATATATGTATATATATAATGTGTGTGTGTGTATATTATGTAGGGGGACTATTTATTTTATTAACATGAGGTCCATGTACTGAGCAGTGATAATTTATCACTGCTTAGTAAACGGACACCTCTGTGTTTTGGTGCTTTCTGGTACTGTAATCTCGTTAAGTCGCACGAGATTGCATTATCAGGGGGCGTTCTCCACTGCTTGAAGCATTTGTAGATCGCTTCAATTCACAAAAGGACTGGCATCCATAGAGAATGGAGCAGTGGATATTTTCCACTGCTTCATAAACGGACACTTTTGTTTACAAAATTTAATAGTTTTAATTGATGTTATTTTTATTTAGTTTAACACTAGCTGGTTTCCCAGCCCTACTTGAGCTACACAAGAGAGAAAGAGGCAGAGCAAATATTTTGCAATGAGGAGACTTTTAGATGCCCATATCAAGTAAGACTCTAACGATATTTAACCACTTGCCGACCGCTGCATGTATACATACGTCAGCAGAATGGTACGGCTGGGCAAATGGGCATACAGGTACGTTCCTTTGAATTTGCCGCCGTGTGGTCACGACCCTGCCGGGAGCTCCATGAGTAGGATTGCGGGTCCCGTGGATTTGATCGCCATGGGGATACCCGTGATTGTCTCATGGAGCTGAAGAATGGGGAGATGCTAATGTAAACAAGCATCTCCCCGTTCTGCCTAGTGACACTGTCACTGATCATAGCTCCCTGTGATTGGGAGCTATCATCAGTGAAGTTTAATTTGTAGGCAAGCCCCCTAACAGTTAGAATCACTCCCCAGGACACATTTAACCCCTCCCTAGTGGTTAACGCCTTCACTGGCAGTGACATTTTTACAGTAATCAATGCAGTATTTTAGCATTGATCGCTGAATTAATGCCAATGGTCCCAAAAATGTGTCAACATTGTCCGATGTCTTGCAGTCACGATAAAAATCGCTGCCATTACTAGTAAAAAAAAATTATTAATAAAAATGCCATAAAACAAACCCCTATTTTGTAGACACTATAACTTTTGCGCAAACCAATCAAACACTTATTGCATTTTTTTTAAATTAAAAATATGTAGAAGAATACGTATCGGCCTAAACTGAGGAAAAATTCATTTTTTTATATATTTTTTTGGGATATTTATTATAGCAAAAAGTAAAAAAATAATTAGTTTTTTTTCAAAATTGTCACTCTATTTTCGTTTATAGCGCAAAAAATAAAAACCGCAGAGGTGATCAAATACCACCAAAAGAAATTTCAACTTGTGGGAAAAAAAGGACGTCAATTTTGTTTGGGAGCCATGTCGCACGACCACGCAATTGTCAGTTAAAGCGACGCAGTGTCGAATCGCAAGAGGTGCTTTGGTCTTTGGCCAGCAAAATGGTCCGGGGTTTAAGTGGTTAAGAGAAACATCAAAGTATGTCAAACCTGCTATGATTAAGGCCTTGTAGGCTGAAACACATTAGTCCTTTGTTGCTGTACAGGTTGTCTGATTTTTAACCAATAAATAATTGGTGGATCATATTTGGACTCCAAAAAATGTATTATGAATGGTAAAATACATTAAACCATCAAGAAAATAAGCTAAAAAACAAATAAGGGGGTGGAGTTAATTAGGGTTAATTATGGTTAACTACTCATTAATGAGAAATGTAATTGGAACAGTTGAAGTTGTTCTTATTGAAAGAAAATCTATTGATCTGCACATCTAAAAACTAGTGTAACTATGTAGTAGTAATAATAATGTTACAACATGTTAATGATTAATGCTGCATTCACTGTAAGCTTAATTTTCCCAGCTACTCATTTTGGGTTAAAGGCTAAGTTCACTTTTTTTTCCTAAATTCCTGCTCCCCTATGCACCAATAGAGCATTCATGTACTTTTTTAGAAAAAATATCAAAGCTTTCCATAAAATCTACAGACACGTACCTTACTGTCCTCCATCCATGATTCCAGACGTATCTATTGCTTCTGTCTTACATCCTTACAGACTGTAGGTCATGACAAAGGAAGGAGTTGACCAGCTGACCTCATTAGCACACCTCATTAGCCTGCATCATCCACCCTCCCACTCTCAGCTGCACATTTTTTAAATAAAATGCAATAAATCAGCAATCACCCTTCTCACACGTACATAGAAGGGAGTGAACAGAAACACTCAGCTGTCAAGCCCCCTTTCACATCTCTGCATAACAGGAACTCGCATTCCCACATGCATTTTATTTTTATCGAGGAAGGGAGGCGTTTTGGAGCATCTTCACTCATCACACATAGGGCCCTACATGCAGCAATTGCCCCAAAGAAGCTTCAGAACTTTGGAGTGGAGCTTGTTGCATTTTTTTACTGTGATTTTTGGTGCAGCGCATTTCTAAAATGCAAGAAAACGCACAGATGTGAAGGGAGCCGCATTGTTCTTGCGTTATTGCACCAATTTCACTTTCAGGCCCCATTCACTGAATTCATTTAAATCAGCAGCCTTCCCTATGCGTGTCACAGGAAAAACGAGCCACAAAATGTGCGCTCCCACTATGCTAGCTGTAAATGGGGCAGTAACACAAGAACAATGAGGCTCCATTCACATCTGTGCATTTTCTTGCATTTCAGGAATGCGCTGCATCAAAAATCACAATACAAAAGCACCAAGCTCCACTCTAAAAAAAGTTCTGCAGCTTCTTTGGGGCAATTTCTGAATGTAGGGTAGCACATTCAGGTGGATGGGCTGCTCTATGCTTGATGAGTCAAAATGATCCAAAACACCTCCCCACCTCGCTAAGAAAAACAAAAATGCATGTGGGAATGCGAGTTCCGGCTATGCAGAGATGTGAACGGGGCTTGACAGCTGAGTGTTTCTGTCTACTCTCTTCTATCTACTTGTATAAACATGGCCATACACTATGCAATCTGATTGTGTATTCAGTGAGAAGGGTGATCACTGATTGATTGCATTTCATTTAAAAATCGTGCACCTGGAGTGGGAGGCTGGATGATGCAGAGTGTGTGCAAATGAGGTCAGCTGGTCAACTCCTTCCTGTGTCATGACCTACAGTCTGTAAGGACATAAGACAGAAGCAATAGATACATTTGGAATCATGGATGGAAGACAGTAAGGTACGTGTATGTAGATTTTATGGAAATCTTTGATATTTTTGCAAAATAAGTATATGAATGCTCTATTGGTGCAAAGGGGAGCTGGAATTTTGAAAAAAAAAAAAAAAGGTGAACTTAGCCTTTAAGCCAATTTTATTGCCTGAATAACTGTCTTAAAGGGAAAAAGGGACCTAGAAGACCAGGAAGCACATTTCCTCCAAATGTTCATGATGTCACTACAGGAAAAATAATTTTATCATTGGCTAAAACAAAAAAAAGCATAAGGCATAAAAATGCATGTAATGCACTTAAAAAAATGCATTAAAGTGGGTACTTTTAGATGTTAACAGAGTCTTAGATTAGAATTGCTAGAGCAAACCTTGTGCTCCCAATGTCCTTAAAGCAGGGGTTTCAGACTCGTGGGCTGCATCAGCCTCATGAATGTCCTCAAAAGGGCCGGTTGTATCCTACATTAGAAGTCAACAGCCACTCCACCATCAGAAGCTGAGTCCCCTACCCTCCCTAACATCACAGTGCACTCCCTTTCCTTATGCTGCTGCTGGGAAGAAGCTGGATGCATTGCTTGAAAGCAGAAAGTAGGGTTCTGGAGGAGGACCATAGGAGGGCTGGAGCTCTCCTGCACTATAGCAGAGGTGTAAGGGACCCATGAAATGGCTTGGAGGGCCGTATTCGGCCTGCAGGCCTTTTGTTTGACACCTGTGCCTTAAAGTGTACCTAGCAGGTATTTTTTTATTTTTTATGTTTGGTATCTTGCTTCACAGTATTCACTTTTTTTAAGTGAATAGTCTTGTTGCACAGTTACTTAGAAGGAGGACCTGCTATGTGTGCTCCTTCAATTTATTGTTGGGCTATGTATTGGATAGATGCAAGGCCAACAAAAGGACCATGCAACTAATTGTGTGGCAGCAGATAAGCATTATCAGCATTCTGTTACTAGCAGGTCCTCCTTTAGTAAATCACCCTCAGCCTATGTTACACATTGCCAATTCAGCTCTGAAACATTTACCCCCCTTCATGGCTAGGCCATTTTTTTGTGATACAGCATTGCGTTACTTTAACTGACAACTACGCGGTTTTGCAAAGCTGCACCCAAATAAAATTCATGTCCTTTTTCCCCACAAATAGAGCTTTCTTTTGGTGGTATTTGATCACTTCTTTCTACAAAAAGGTCGACAATTTTGGAAAAAAAAAAACAATTGTTTTACTTTTTGCTATAAAACATACCAAATAAAAAAAATTCAAAAATCACATTTCTTCATCAATTTAAGGCCAATATGTATACTGTATTCTGCTACTTATTTTTGGTAAAAAAAATCCCAATAAGCATATATTGATTGGTTTGTGCAAAAGTTATATTGTCTACAAACAATGGGATATATTTTTGGAATTTTTATTTATTTATTTTTTAATAGTAATGGCGGCGATCAGTGACTTATAGCAGGACTGTTGCGGTGGGCAAACCGGACACCTAACTGACACTTTTGACACTTATTGGGGACCAGTGACACTAATACAGTGATCCGTGCTAAAAAATATACACTGTCACTGTACTAATGACACTGGCAAGGAAGGTGTTAACATCAGGGGCGATCAAAGGGCTATATGTGTTCCTGGGTAGTGATTGTAACTGCGTGGGGGGAGCTGGCACTGTAGGAAGGCAGAGATCTGTGTTTTTGCTTTGCATTATATGGTACATTTGTTTATTATTTGAGGAGGTATCTAATAGGGTAGACATATGTATGGGGATGTCATTTATATATATTGCGCTGCAGTTTTTGATGGATGATTATTGTCAGGTGTGGGAAACAAATTTCAGTATTAGCAGTAATATATTGAGACATTTAAATTGGTTTTACGCAATGCTTATTAACCACTTCAATACAGGGCATTTTCACCCCCTTCCCGCCCAGGCCAATTTTCAGCTTTCAGGGCTGTAACATTTTGAATGACAATTTTTTTTATAATTTTTTCCCAACAAATAGAGCTTTCATTTGGTGTAGGGGATTGGGATCTGAAGGGGAAAATCCATCGTCTCTCCCTGTGCACCACCAACATCATGTGAAGTGGAAGGAAAATAATAAATGGTTTTCAAAATGTTTTACAAATAAATATGTGAAAAGTGTGGCGTGCATTTGTATTCACCCCCTTTTACTTTGATACCCCTAACTAAAATCTAGTGGGACCACTTGCCTTCAGAAGTCACCTTATTAGTAAATAGAGTCCACCTGTGTGTAAGCCCTCAGAGGTTTGTTAGAGAACCTTAGTGGACAAATAGCATTATGAAGGCAAAGGAACACACCAGACAGGTCAGGGATAAAGTTGTGGAGAAGTTTAAAGCAGGGTTAGGTTATAAAAATATCCCAAGCTTTGAACATGTCTTTGAACAGGACACTCTATGAAAGGGAGGTTTTCTGTTTTGTACAATGCCATTTAGTATTTCTGTGATTGCAGGACTGAACAAACAACACCACTGCCCTCGTATAACAGTGCTTGATACTACAGGACCCCAACCAAGACCCAAAATACTAACTGTATTAAATATATTTATTAAAGTCTTCTAAGCATGAGGATACAACATAATAATAAAATATTGAGTGGCCTCACATTGTACAATAAATATAAAACACATTGTATACCATTGTCCGAATTGAATAGAATAGAGGTTTGAGGGTCTGGACCCCAACCAAGACCCATCAAGAGCAAAAAGGCAAGCAGAATATCTCCTTACACCTTAAACAGTTACAAGAAGAATTGGTGAACAAATTTAAAAATTCAACATTTTATTGATACAAAGAACAACATATAAAAAAGTCCATAAAATGTACAATTGGCATGGTATTTCAACTAGTTTTGTGGTTTAACCGCTTCATCAGGAAATACATCCACACACCAGCAAAAGACAGGGCATATTAGGCACCCGATCAAAGCCTCCCGCGGCGATTGGGGGGAGAGAAAATATATGGCCAGCTTTTTACATTATTCATGGCATTATGCATTTGCACAATGTTTGCTGCTCTGCAGTGACTATTGAATCACTATATTTGAGCGCATCTATCCTAATGTGACATCGTTGATACTCACATTTATTTCAATACTCACTGCCAAACTAGATCCTGACCTGTTGGTTTTGCCCATATATTTTCTCTCCCCCAATCGCCGTGGGAGGTTTTGATCGGGTGCCTAATATGCCCCGTATTTTGCTGGTGTGTGGATGTATTTCCTGATGAAGCAGTTAAACTGCGAAACTAGTTGAAATACCATGCCATTTGTCAATTTTATGGAATTTTTTCTATGTTGTTCTTTGTATCAATAAAATGTTGAATTTTTTAATTTGTTCACCAATTCTTCTTGTAACTGTTTAAGTCGTACCGAGATAGTCCGCTTGCCTTTTTGCTCTTGATGGGTCTTGGTTGGGGTCCAGACCCTCAAACCTCTATTCTATTCAATTCGGACGATGGTACACAATGTGTTTTATATTTATTGTATAATGGGAGGCCACTCAATATTTTATTATTATGTTGTATCCTCATGCTTAGAAGACTTTAATAAATATATTTAATACAGTTAGTATTTTGGGTTGCTTTAATTATGTAAAAGTGGTGTTCATTCATTACAATTTTCTTTTATAATTAGTAGGGTTGCACCGATACTAGTATTGGTATCAGTGCCGATACTGAGTATTTGCACACGTATCGGTACTCATGCAACTGCACCGATACTTTCAGGCTTGGTTCTTTGAGCTGTCAGTGGGTCTCCCCTGTTGACAGCTGAAATGTTAAAGAAGTCTGGTAATTGGAGCTGCCAAAAAAAAAAAAAAGCAGCCGGCAATATTTATTAACAATATTGCTCATCCGCTGAAACACTAAAATAAAAAGAAACATTGTTTAATTTTTATTCTTTCTGTTTCTTCATCTGCAGATCAAATGGATGAAGAAATGTTCCTCTGTTTAACCCCTTATAAACCCTTAATTAACTTTTTTTTTTCACGTCTATTTTAAAAATGATAAACAATTAAAACTTTTTTTTTGTTTTCTTTGTTAGTGAATATTTTTACACATATATATTAACATATATGTACACATTTGACGTTGAAAAGGCCCAAAATTTAAAAAATATATATTTATTTCATTTGTAAATAACTTTTGAATGCTTTTGTACCATTGCAGACAGCTGAAGTGAAAACAAAACAAAATTTTAAAAAAGTATCGGTACTCGTGCTCGTTGTAAAAAAAAAAAAATGGTATCGGTGCATCCCTAATAAATAGTTTCTCTCTCTTTGTAAATTAAACCTGTACATTAAGTGCCGGTTCACACAGGAGCGACTTGTCCAGGCGACTTAGCCGCCTGACAAGGTGCGCTCCGTTCTGTACCATGGAACCGTTCTAATAGGAGCGACTCAAGTCGCTCCGACTTAGAAAAAAGGTTCCTGTACTATTTTTGGGGCGACTTCAGGCGACTTGCATTGACTTCTATACAGAAGTCGTTTTGCAAGTCGCCGCTGATCGTGTGCAGGTCGCGTCTGTGAGTCGCGCTACAAGTCGTGCCGCCCCTGTGTGAACCGAGCCTAAATATATACTGTATATACTGTATGTATCAAAATCAGTTGCAAAATTTAAGCCCAATTGGTCCTGAAAAAATTTATTTATTTCATTTGTAAATACATTTTTAATGCTTTGTACCATTGCTGACAACTGAAATGAAAACAAAAGACATTTTAAAAAAAGTATCCGTACTCATGCTCATTGTAAAATAAAATGGTATGGGTGCATCCCTAATAAATAGTTTCTCTCTCTTTGTAAATTAAACCTGTAAATTAAATATATACTGTATATACGGTATGTATCCAAATCAGTTGCAAAATTTAAGCACAACTGGTCCTGAAAAAAATTTATAATAAATTATGATGGACTATAAAAATGTTATATGGTTCTAAGCTGACTCATTAGGCTAAATGCTCTAGCCACTTTACCCAATATTTTATCAAATGCTTTTTAAGACATTTTTGAAAAATCTGATCATAAGTTTTACAGTCTTTTTAATGATGGACAGTTATCCTAGTAATTCTTTTGAACTCAAATAGTAAATTTGTAAAAAAAAAATTAGGCCATCAACATAGATACTTACTTTTTGTAAGTGTCTATGTTGCATTCCACCATAATTTTTTTGTAAGTATCTATGTTGCATTCCACCATAATTTTTTTTGTAAATATCTATGTTGCATTCCACCATCATTTTTTTGTAAATATCTATGTTGCATTCCACCATCATTTTTGTTGTAAGTATCTATATTGCATTCCACCATAATATTTTTGTAAATATCTATGTTGCATTCCACCATCATTTTTTTGTAAATATCTATGTTGCATTTCACCATCATTTTTTTGTAAGTATCTATGTTGCATTCCACCATCATTTTTTCTAAGGAAGAACAACAAACTGTTTACAACAACAACTCCAGATACCAAATTTGCATGGTACGTGCTTCAAGTTGGAGACGTTTTCTAGTGGAGCAGAATACAAACATTGGCACAAACATTAAACTAAAAATCACATTGCACATAAACACCTTTAATCGCTTGCAGCAGATGTTAATGTATTGGCATGTAAAAAAGATTCAGCACTAATTAGCAATGAAGAAATATTTATCCTGTTCTGTTCACAAGACAGCTGACCTTCTTTGAAAGAGCCTAGGATAATATTATTTTTAGAAGTAGATGAAGAGAGAATAGAGTGTGTGGAAAAAAACAGCTGTTGTTGACTGCGTGGGTGGAGCAGCGGGATCATTTTTCTAGAACCCAGGTGAAAAAAAAAAAGTAATCTTGGCAGAATGCGATATGAGAGAGCTGGATGGGGGATTTGATTAAGCGTGGTCGTGTCCTGTGACACATTGGCTGTTGTCCAGTGTTCTTACTGCTTCTGGAACAATGTCTAATGTTACAATTTATCTTATATTGACATAAATTAGGTGAGCATCAACGGATTTAAAAAAAATAAAAAAATTCTTGACCCAACATAAATGAACAAGGTCTACATGTTCACATGCAGTTAAATATGACTTCTATCATCACATGAAACAGTGCCAGTTTTTGGAGCTCAAATGTCATATGTCCAATTGTACTCATCTTAGAGGATGGGACAGTCTTCACAATGTTCTGACAGCTATCATTCCCTGC
Source organism: Lithobates pipiens (assembly GCF_037356315.1). NCBI lineage: Eukaryota > Metazoa > Chordata > Amphibia > Anura > Ranidae > Lithobates > Lithobates pipiens. The sequence goes on from NW_027507788.1 coordinate 107,958,824, forward strand.
ACATGTTAAGGACAGGACTTTTCACACCATTTATTTTTGTTGGACTTACCCCTTATGTTCAGGATTTATTTTAGGAATATTTTGGGTAGCTTAGTTAAGATGCTGATATGAGTCATTCCATCCAGCATCATGCCAGCCATAGAGTCTTAGCTGTTTCCTTCAGCATCAGTTTGCATGGGTTTATCAGCTTTTATCCTTTGAAATCTGCGATGAGTGCAAATGAAAGGATAAAATTGCTATTGCTCCATGCAATGGTTCCGATTTCTCGCCTCGGGTTCTTTGCTTATCATACAGATTTCCTTCTCATTTGGATTGTTGCTCTATTCTTTTGTTACAGTGTTATCTTACTCCACAGTAGTAAAACATTTTAAATCTTGTTGCGTATTGTATGTTCCTGCCGAGTTCAGTGCATATTTACTCTTTCAAAGCCTATACTATCTATAAAAGATCATGGGCCTTAAAGGTCATGCTAAATGATATCATTTTTATAAACTAGCTAAATAAAAGAAGTAATTACAAAGATGGATAAAGATTTAAATGTTTTAAGCACAGCTTTGGGAGGAATATTTTCACAAATGTTGCAAACAATATTTTCCAGAACACAGCAGATTCCATGTGCATTATGCTATTTTTTTGGACATTGTTTTATCAATATGTGTGTGGCGGCTGCTCGCAGCTCCATCTCATAATGCTCCCAATGGAGGTTATTTACGAAAGGAAAATCCATTTTCCACTGAAAGTGCACCTGGAAGTGCAGTCGCTCTAAATCTAATGCCCCATACACACGGTCGGAAATTCAGATGGAAATAGTCCGGTCGGATTATGTTGTCGGAAAATCCGATCGTGTGTGGGCTCTATTGGACTTTTTCTGTTGGAATTTCCGACAGAAAAAGTTTGAGAGCTGGATCTAAAATTTTCCGACAACAAAAACAGAACTTGGAGATGAAAGATATTGGCTACTGACCTCTACGTAGTCCCGCCGTACGTTTTGTAGGTAACCTTGTTCCGAACGTTCGGATTTTCCGACAACTTTGTGCGACCGTGTATAATCAAGACAAGTTTTGGCCAAAATCCGTTGGGAAAAATCTGACGGATTTGTGGTCGGAATGTCCGACTGTGTGTATGGGGCATTAAGAGTAGATCTGAAATGAGTGGAAGCTCTGCTGATTTTATCATCCAATCATGTGCAAGCTAAAATGCTGTTTTTTTATTTTCCTTGCATGTCCCCCTCGGATCTAGAGTGACTTTACTTCCAAGTGCACTTTCAGTGCAAAGTGGATTTTACTTTAGTAAATAACCCCCAATATGTGGTTGTTTTGTGTTTTAGTGATTCTTTAACCACTTAAGGGCCGAGCCTCTTTATGAGATTTGTTGTTTACAAGTTAAAAACTGTTTTTTTTATAGAAAATTACTTAGAACCCCCAAATATTACAAATTTTTTTTTATAACCCCCTAGAGAATAAAATGGTGGTCATTGCAATACTTTCTGTCACACCGTATTTGCACAGCCGTCTTACAAGCGCACTTTTTTTGGGAAAAAAATACACTTTTTTTAATTAAAAAATAAGACAATAATAAAGTCAGCCCAATTTTTTTTATATTGTGAAAGATAATGTTACGCCAAGTAAATTGATACTCAACATGTCACGCTTCAAAATTGTGTCCGTTCGTGGAATGGTGACAAACTTTTACTCTTAAAAATCTCCATAAGCAACGTTTAAAAAATTCTACAGGTTGCATGTCTTGAGTTACAGTGGAAGTCTAGGACTAGAATTATTTCTTTTGTGCTACCGATTGTGGCGATACCTCACATGTGGTTTGAACACCGTTTTCATATGTGGGCGCTACTCACGTATGCGTTCGCTGCTGCACGTGAGCTAGGCGGGACGGGGCGTGTTTTAAAAAAAAAAAATTCTTATTTATTTTACCTTTTATTTTTTATTTTTACACTGTCCCTTTAAAAAAAAAAATCTGTCACTTTTATTCCTATTACAAGGAATGTAAACATCCCTTGTAATAGAAAAAAGCATGACAGGATCAATTAAATATGAGATCTGGGGTCAAAAAGACCTCAGATCTCATATTTACACTATAATGCAATAAAAAAATGGCCCTTTAAGAGCTATGGGTGGAAGTGATCTTCTGACGTCACTTCCGCCCTGCAATGGTATGGAGACGGGTGGGGGCCATCTTCCCCTCACTCGTCTCCATACCCAGCATAGTGCAACATCCGATTGCCTCAGCCACTGCCGACTGCTCCGGTAAGCGACGGAGAGCATTGGAGTGCGGCGAGAGGGGGGCGCCGATAAAAGTGATCTCGCGGAGAATACGCTGCAGAGACCACTTTTATCTGAAAGCGGACCACTGGCCGAAGAAGAGGACACCGGGGTTATGGCAGCTAGCTGCTGCCATAACAACAATATTCCTCTTCAAAGTTAGGACGTATAGCGGTGCATGGCGGTCCATAAGTGGTTAAAAATTCATGCTTAGCCCCAACCCCAGGCTGGATTCCACTCTACTCCCCAGAACAAATTTTTTAAATGTATATACATCTTTGCCACGTAATGCCACAGAAACGCTTTCTCCAGAACTCTTCTGTAAGAATGCTGGAATCAGATTTTTAAGTAAGCATCCACAGAAAAGACCGTCACCTCATTCTATACCAGCCTTTTTCAACCAGGGTACCCATACACCCTGGGTTTCCTTGAGGTTTTTTCAAATTGTATACAAGTCGGTGGGTGGATGAAACCTGCCTTTAGGTTACACAAAGCCACAAGTTATTGTACACCATTACAACTTTCTAGCCTAGCTGTCAACCTCCTAATGACCAATGATATCATCAGTTGAAAAGGAGGATGTCAGTTGCCAGCATATCATCCTTGGTTGACCCTCTCCTGCCTCTTTCCATCAAATTTGGGATCTCAATAGCTAAGTAATGGAGAAAAACTGAAGGAGAAGAGAAACATTGGAATACTAGCCAGTACCAGTTTGCAAAAATGTATTTGTTTTGGAAGAATAAATCACCTCTAATGTTGGGTGTCCTACATGAAATGATGTTGATGCATTATGTAAAACTATCAGAATTTTTACATTTTAGAATGGTGGCGCCTCAAGATTGTCCATAATTTTGGAGGGTGCCTTGAGATTATCCATAATTTTATAGGGTACCTTGACTGAAAAAAGGTTGAGAAACACTGCTCTATACAATGTATGCTCTATACAATGCATGTGGGGCAATCTCTCCGGCAGTTTTTTCGGGAGCACTGATTTTAATGACAATTAAAGTGAAAAAAAGTGAAATATTCCTTTAAATATCGTGCCTGGGGTCTATAGTATGCCTGTGAAGTGCCACGTGTTTCCGTGTTTAGAACAGTCTCTGCACAAAATGACATTTAATGGAAAAAAAGTCATTTAAAACTGTTTGCGGTTTTAATGTAATATCTGGTTCCGGCAATATGGATGAAAATCATTGAAAAAAATGGCATAGGTAGCCCCCCCTGCCCATTACAAACCCCTTTGGGTCTTGTACGGATATTAAGGGGAACCCTGTACCCATATTAAAAAAAGGAAAGGCTGTGAAATATTATATCAAGAACTGTAATTACATGCCCCTGTTAAACAGGGGCTGAAAAATTGGGCCTTAGGCACTGTTTGCTGTTGCCACAACACTGCAACCTCTCCCATATACTCTATTTGTAGCGCAGGAATGAGCACTGCTGCAAAGCATTGCATCAAAAATTGTAATTACACGCCCCTGTTAAACAGGGGCTGAAAAATTGGACTATGTAAATCATACCTTGGGGCTGCGGACTAAAAAATGCATCGGTCAGACGGCCACCTTCTCCACCGCTCCTTCTGACCGATGCCTCAGCAACACGTTGTCCAGGACCAGGAGTTTGTAACCTCCCAGTCTCTGGGAACGCGTTGCACAGACCTCTGCGACGGCAAGATAAGGTCCGCAACCTTACCCTTGTACCGTGGATCAAGGAGAGTGGCCAGGCAGTAATGGCCCCTCTCCTTGATCCAAAGAATACGAGGGTCCTTCCGCAGGCTTTGCAGGATCAGGGAGGCCACGCACCGTAGGTTAGCTGAGGCATTCGGTTTGGAGTCCTCTGGGTCACTAAGGACAACATGATCCGCAGCCACCTCCTCCCAACCACGTACAAGTCCACGGGTTTCTTGGGACTGTAAATCATCCCTACAAGACTGCTGCTGCTGATGCTGAGTGCCAGGCTCCACCTCCATGCTGACACAATCATCCTCCTGCTCCTCCTTCTCCGCTTCCTTGTGATAGGTGGGAAAGCAGGAACACTGTCTGGATAAAGGGGGCCTTGAGAGGCAAGGAAGTCCTCCTCTTCCTGCCTCTGTTCTGCCTCAAGTGCCCTGTCCATTATTCCACGCAGTGTATGCTCCAACAGGTGGACAAGAGGTACAGTGTCACTGATGCATGCACTGTCACTGCTCACCATCCTTGTGGCCTCCTCAAATAGTGACAGGACAGTGCATGCATCCCTGATCATGCCCCACTGGCATGGTGAGAAAAAACCTAGCTCCCCTGACCCTGTCCTGGTGCCGTAGTCGCACAGGTACTCATTGATGGCCCTCTGCTGTGTGTGCAGCCGCTGCAGCATGGCCAACGTTGAGTTCCACCTGGTGGGCATGTCACATATAAGGTGGTTTTCGGCCAGGTTCAACTCCTTTTTGAGCTCAGCCAGCCGAGCACAGGCATTAAATGATCTGCGGAAATGCACACAGACTTTCCTGGTCTGCTTCAGGACATCCTGTAAGCCCGGGTACCTGCCCAAGAACCGCTGCACCACCAGGTTAAGGACGTGAGCCACACAGGGCACATGGGTCAGTTGTCCCTGTCAGAGGGCGGAGAGGAGGTTGGTGACACGAGATACGCTTGAGACATATGTTGCAAATAGCAGCGGTGCAATCTGATGCACTCGTCTCAAAAAAGGCCCACACCAAAGAACTTTTAGAATAACGCACAGAGGCAGCACCCTGCACAGGCGGAGCTCTGCGGTGTGATTCAGTCGGTGTGCTGCCCCTAAGTTGGCCCCCGGAGGGCATCCTGCCTCATTGGAGATGTGCCTCCTCCTCCTCCTCCTCTCTCCTACCAGGCACCCACATGGAGTCAGTGCCCTCATCATCCCCTACCTCTTCATCACTGGAGAAAACCTGGCAGTATGTTGCAGCTTGTGGAACATGACTGCTAGATTGCTGTCCTTCTTGAGCATCCCCTCTCTCTGCGCTCACGCTACTGCCTTCCTCTAGCTGAGTATCATCATCAGAGCCTACAAAACACTGGGCATCCTCCTGGAGCATGTACCCAACACTGTGCTCAAAGAGTTCGGGGGACTCCTCAGGAGGACGTGGTGGGTCTAGGGAAGGAGTCACTAATGATGACTTTGAGACGAGGGAAGAGGATGCGTTGGCAGCTGCTTTGCTAGTACCCTGAGCCTGGGTGAGAGAGGATGAGGAGGATGAAAAGGGCTTGGTCATCCACTCTACCAAGTCTTCGGCTTGATGCGGCTCAACGCGTCCAGCTGCCGAAAATAAGGACAAGCGTGTCCCATGGCCATGTGCTGATGACGATGCACCACGTCCACGACCAGCACTGTTGTCTCTAGACACAGAGCCTGCTTGCCCTCTTTTATTGGCTCATGCCTGTCTGCCTCTCCTTGTTGGCCTTCCAGACATGGTAATGGCCTGCAGGGAGATGGGAAAACCAGCAATTGGGTAGTGTATATTGTAGAATATTATAGAACACCAGCAATAAAGGGCAGATACAGGTGTATATTGTGCTGTGCTGGAGGCACACAACACCCACTAACTCCTGCAGATGCCTTTATTATAGAACACCAGCAATAAAGGGCAGATACAGGTGAACCTCCTCTTCTGGGGTCCCCCCACCGGCACTCTTGGCTCCTTCTCTTCTCTGAATGCCCCCTTGCTATGGGGGCACTCACTCGGGCTTGATCCTGAGCCAGGCTCTGAGTGTCTATTGGCACACATGGTGCGCTTTGGCCCCGCCCCCACTCTTTGTTCCCTCGATTTGACTGACAGCAGCAGGAGACAGCAACAGGAGTCAGCAGCAAAGCCTGTGCGAGTGGGGGAGAGGAGAGAACCGCTACAGATGTGCACATCACTGGATTGAGTAAGAACTCAGGTAAGTATAAGGGTGGTGGTGATGGGGCGACACTGCTGGACACTGCTGGACATTTTTTTACCTTAATGCAAAAAATGCATTAAGATAAAAATGTCATGCCATTGAAACCACTTTAGAGTAATTATAAAGCCTCTTTTTTCATTAATATGAGAAAGATGTTATACCTACCTTCTCTGTGCAATGGTATTGCACAAAGTAGTCCCTTTCCTCCTTTTCTGGAGTCCTCTTCTGGAGTCCCCTGCTGGCGTTCTCCATCTCCCCTTCTTCTGGGTGCTCCCATAGTGCTCCCAAGCTAGACAGGCTGCAGCAGTGTGATTATACACCAGTAATTTACTTAAAAGATTGATAGGTCATATTTGGCAGTGGCGCTGTAACATTTGGAAAGGAAAGGTTTTACTTTAGCAGGGAAAGTTATTTGGAACCCACAAAGACATAAAAACAGGATTTACGCAATGCCATCGGAAGGTAGCACAGAGTCTAGTAAGACTTTTTAAACTTGTGCTAAGACTAGTTATGAATCAAAAGGGATGCTACAGCTAAGGAGAACTAAATTACATATGTTGGGGTTGATTTACTAAAGGAGTAAAAATTGTTCACTTAGCTAAGTGAATGTTCATTTTGCTCACTGTATTTTCACACAGTTTAGTAAACATAGTGAAGTTGCATTAATTTTGAATACCCAATCTTCATGTGCATGGAAAAAAAACATTATTACTTGCTAATGACTGGATGTTTGAAGTGAACACAGCATCAATTCATTTATTCAGTTAAGTGCAAACCTCCCTTTCAGAGTGAACGTGCTTTAGTCCTTTATTAAATTAACTCTTATGTCTTACTGGGAAAATTTAGGTTCACCAAAGCTCACATGTATATCTTTATTAGAGTGTGCATGCTAAGCACAAATAAATTAATCACTGAAAGAGTTAAATATTATATTATTCTAATAAATAAAATTATTATTTTTATAGATACAGTATGTATTAATTAAAAAAAAACACAACTAGTAACAAAATCCCCTGTTATCTCCTACATAGCAGTACTTGGAATGGAAAACTGGGGGTTAGCACTCTCCACCACCAGCCAGTGTTCTGTTACATTGCATAGATCTCACCTGCCTAACACTGTAAACATAGTTGCAGGAGGTAAGAACAAAGAGGTGGCCATATCAGAATGCTTCTGCTCTTTTATTGTTTAATCACAGACTGAGAAGTGACAACAGAATTGGCAGCCATGTTTCCCATATTTACCCATTGAGTAAATGAGGATGTCTGCAGCTATAAGGCCCTAATTAGACCTAGGCAACCATTGTGGTACAATTCTGCACATAACTTAATAGTATTTCACACTTTACTCCATGTTGCATTAAGGTAGCAATTTTATTTAGAATGGACTGCAAACACACGATAATTGTTGTAAAATGGACCTGACATTTTCAGTTTCCACACATTTTTTACTGAAAAAGTTTTACATAACCAGAGTACAAAAACATTGATGAACTCATGATGAAAGCATAAAGGAGTACACATCCTGACATAGGATAAAAAATCCAGGCGCAAGTGTATTAAGGTGTTGCCTGTGATAAGAATGTACAAGAACCCTTTCACAACACAAGTGGTAGACATAGCCTTCGAGAGGGGGTGTAATTCGGCCTAGTTGTCAAAGGATTTGGTGATAGTCTGGATAAAACACAAATATAAAGACCTTAGTGCTGTAGTGGGGGAAGCCATGATAAGGTGAGTGCCCCTCAATCCTATTTAGACATTAGAAAGATGTGTACCGCAAAGCCAGAAAAAAACACATGGTAAGAGAAGAGCTGAGAAAAGAAAGTATGCGGACTGGGGAGGGTAGGGGAGAAGGAGTGAGGAACAGATGGGTATCTGGAAAAAGAGTTGAAGCCAGGCTGACACTGACATCCACACTTGAGGTGACGCGTCAAGCCTTGGTCCATGGAGGCTTATATCTTCAATACAGAATTATTAAAATCGCACCAAAAATAATGAGGATTCAAGACCTTTTAAATTTTTTTTACTTTATCCTGTAGCATGGCTGCCAGTTTTGTAATGAACAAGTACCATGACATTTCTTGTTTAACCTATGTAATGGTGGGGGTCCCAAACCACCAGGCTCTAGCTAAGGTGTGTTTATGGCTGTGAATAGGGATGAGCTCGGTGTTCAACTCGAACATCGGCCGTTCGTCTGTTGGTTGAATTCAGAACTTTGTGGACCGTTCGCACCAAATCCGTGTGGCACGAACGCCCCACAATGCACTACGCTATTGCAGTGCATTGCTGGCTCATGATTGGCCAAGCATGCACTGTGACCCCGCATGCTTGGCCAATCACAGCGCTGGCAGGGAGGAGAGACATAATTGGCCACAGGCAGGATGCCTGTGGGCAATTTTAGTTCAGGGGGTTTAGTACACGCCCCACACTATATAAGGCCGCCAGCGTGGCGGCCCTGTGTACTGTGTTCGGCGTGCAGGGAAAGGGCAAAATAGGCAGGGACAGTGTGTTCTTTTCTCAGGCATCTGCAAGAGTTAAAGTGGGTATTGTGTGCCTCCAGCACAGTATACACCTGTATCTACCCTTTATTGCTGGTGTTCCCTAATACAGGCATCTGCAGGAGTTAGTGGGTGTTGTGTGCCTCCAGCACAGTATACACCTGTATCTACCCTTTTTTTCTGGTGTTCTCTAATACAGGTATCTGCAGGAGTTAATGGGTGTTGTGTGCCTCCAGCACAGTATACACCTGTATCTACCCTTTTTTGCTGGTGTTCTCTAATACAGGCATCTGCAGGAGTTAGTGGGTGTTGTGTGCCTCCAGCACAGTATACACCTGTATCTACCCTTCATTGCTGGTGTTCTCTAATACAGGCATCTGCAGCAGTTAAAGTGGGTGTTGTGTGCCTCAAGCACAGTATACACCTGAAGATACTCCTTATTGCTGGTGTTGTCTGTTGCATAACTTGCATATTAACCTTTAAAATTAGCACTTTTGATTTCAAACATTCGAGTCCCATAGACTTTAATAGGGTTCTAAAGATCGTACAGATTTTCGGTCCGTTCGAAGGTTCTGGTGCGAAGCGAGCCAGGGGATGTTTGGCTCATCCCTAGCTGTGAAGATAAAAGTAAAAAGCTTAAATTGGTCAAGAGTGCATTTGGATAGTTTAAGATTCAGTAGAGCTTCATAGGGTTTCTTTGGAATACAAAAGCCCAAGACAGTATAAACCTGCTGATTTATTTGGTTCTAGGATATTCCCTCCAGATATGTACTAAGGTGCCAGCTGCTCCATAACAGCAAAAACAACAGCGATTCTTGTTCAATTGTTCCCAAATTTGGGCTCACTGTTGTGGCTCTTGGGAATCAGCCAGATCGTTATTCCATTGGGAAAATAAGGCAGAGGGTACACCAGGTCGCACTTTATGAAAGTTAAAGAATGAGGATAATATATCTTTAGAAAGAGGATTGTACAAACATATGGAGGGGGGGGGGGGGGTTAAAAGTCAATCAGTGTATTTTAGAATGGATTGCACAGTTACCGTTTTGAAGATATTGAAACATCCTCAACAACAAAGGGCTTGGTGAGAGGGTTTTAGTGATGGAAAGTTACCATATCATGCATAGTTTGCAAGTCATACACCCAATGAAAACCTGTGTTGGAACTAGGGTTGCCACCTCATCCTGTTAAACCCGAACACATATGAATTACACAGGTTCTGAGGCTAATTTAATGCAGAAACGGCACAAAGTAAGCTTAATTACCACCTTAATCAGCCTCAGAACCTGTGTAATTAACCACTTTAGCCCCGGACCAATTGTCAGCCTAAGGACCAGGGGTCTTTTTACAATTTTGCACTGCACTGCTTTAACTGGTAATTGCACGGTCATGCAATGTTGTACCCAAACGAAATTTGCGTCCTATTCTTCCCACAAATAGAGCTTTCTTTTGATGGTATTTGATTGCCTCTGCGATTTTTATTTTTTGCGATATAAATGGAAAAAGACCGAAAATTTTGAGAAAAAAAGATATTTTCTACTTTTTGTTATAAGAAAAATCTAACAAACTCAATTTTAGTCATACATTTAGGGCAAAATTTATTCAGCCACATGTCTTTAGTAAAAAAAATGTCAATAAGCGTATATTTATTGGTTTGCGCAAAAGTTATAGCGTCTACAAGCTAGAGTACATTTTCTGGAATTTACACAGCTTTTAATTTATGACTGCCTATCTCATTTCTTGAGGTGCTAAAATGGTAGGGCAGTACAAACCCCCCCCAAATGACCCCATTTTGGAAATTAGACACCCCAAGGAAATTGCTGAGGGGCATGTTGAGCCCACTGAATATTTTTTTTTTTGTCCCAAGTGATTGAATAATGACACAAAAAAAAAAAAGTTTACAAAAAGTTGTCACTAAATGATATATTGCTCACACATGCCATAGTTATATGTGGAATTGCACCCCAAGATATATTCTGCTGCTTCTCCTGAGTACGGGGATTCCACATATGTGGGACTTTTTGGTAGTCTAGCTGCGTACGGCACCCCGAAATCCAATCACTGCCTTCAGGATTTCTAAGGGTGCAAATTTTTGATTTCACTCCTCACTACCTATCACAGTTTCGAAGGCCATAAAATGACAAAATAACACAAACCCCCCCCAAATGACCCCATTTTGGAAAGTAGACACCCCAAGGAAATTGCTGAGGGGCATGTTGAGCCCATTGAATATTTTTTTTTGTCCCAAGTGATTGAATAATGACACACAAAAAAAAAAAAAGTTTACAAAAAGTTGTCAGTAAATGATATATTGCTCACACATGCCATAGTTATATGTGGAATTGCACCCCAAAATATATTCTGCTACTTCTCCTGAGTACGGGGATACCACATATGTGAGACTTTTTGGGAGTCTAGCTGCGTACGGCATCCCGAAAACCAATCACTGCCTTCAGGGTTTCTAAGTGTGCACATTTTTGATTTTACTCCTCACTACCTATCACAGTTTCGAAGGCCATAAAATGCCAAAATAACACAAACCCCCCCCAAATGACCCCATTTTGGAAAGTAGACACCCCAAGCTATTTACTGAGAGGCATGTTGAGTCCATGAAATATTTTATATTTTGCCACAAGTTGCAGGAATATTACAATTTTTTTTTTTGCACAAAGTTGTCACTAAATGATATATTGCTCACACATGCTATGGGCATAAGTCAAATTACACCCCAAAATAAATTCTGCTGCTTCTCCCGAGTACAGGGATACCACATGTGGGGGACTTTTTGGGAGTTTAGCCACGTACGGGACCCCGAAACCCAAGCACTGCCTTCCGGATTTAAATATAAAACGCTACAAAAAAAAACTTAGCGATGGCAGGGATCAGGCCTGACTCTGCGAATGCTGCAGTTATGTGTTTAGTGTTTTGTAAGTGACAGTGATCGATCGATACTGCACTTGGGTGGGCTGGGCAGAGGGGCAAAACGCAGGTGCTAGCAGGTATCTGGGCTGATCCCGCTAACAATGCGTTTTTTTGGAACCCTAAACTGCTGGGGACGCTAGTATAGATCTGATCAGATCAGATATTGATCTGTTCAGATACTATACCACTACGGGAGGTGTATGCTTTGCGCGTGGGTGTTAGCAGTACTGGCACTAGCCTAGCGCTGTCTGGGGCGACTCAGACCCTGACCCTAAAACCTAATTGATATCACCCGCCGGGTAATCAGGGGGTTAAACCTTTATTGGGTAATGAATGGTGGGTGCCCTGATGCTATAAAAAGCAAACTAACTAATCAGAGTCACCCGTAACACTTATACAGTGATCACTGGTGAAAGGGTTAACTAGGGGCAATCAGGGGGTTCAAATTTTTATTAGGTAGTATATGGGGGGTCCCTGGCGCTATATAAAAACCTGACGGGGAACCTAAATAACTAACTGGCTAACCAGCGTCACCAGTGACACTTATACTGTGATCACTGGTGAAAGGGTTAACTAGGGGCAATCAGGGGTTAAAACCATTATTGGGTAGTATATGGGGGTACCTAGCGCTATAAAAACCTGGCGGTGAACCTAAAAAAATAACTAGCTACCTAGCGACACTAGTGACACTAATGCAGCGATCAGAAAAATGATCGCTTAGTGACACTGGCAAAAGGGGGTGAAAGGGTTAACTAGGGGCAATCAGGGGTTAAAACCATTATTGGGTAGTATATCGGGGTACCTAGCGCTATAAAAACCTGGCGGTGAACCATAAAAAATAACTAGCTACCTAGCGACACCAGTGACACTAATGCAGCGATCAGAAAAATGATCGCTTAGTGACACTGGCAAAAGGGGGTGAAAGGGTTAATTAGGGGCAATCAGGGGGTTAAAACCATTATTGGGTAGTATATCGGGGTACCTAGCGCTATAAAAACCTGGCGGTGAACCTAAAAAAATAACTAGCTACTTAGCGGCACCAGTGACACTAATGCAGCAACCAGAAAAACGATCGCTTAGTGACACTGGCAAAAGGGGGTGAAAGGGTTAACGCTAAGGGCAATCAGGGGGTTAAATCTTTATTGGGGGTAGGTAGGGGGCTACCCTGGACCTAACACTAACTGCCCTGACACTTTTTACTTTTACAACTGACACTGAATGCAGTGATTAGTAAATAAATGATCACTGCAATCAGTGACACTGTGACTGGGAGGGGGGGCGGGGGGATCGGGGGGTGATCGGGGGGGGGATTGTGTGCCTGTGTGTTAGTTAGTGTCAGTGTAGTGTTTGGTGCACTTACTTTTAGTCTTCTCCTCGTAGTCCGGTCAAAAAGACCGCCCCGAGGAGAATGACATCACTTCCTCCCTGCCTGTGTATACAATACACAGTGGGAGGAAGCTTCTCATTCGCCAGGAGCGATCGAGAGGGGATGGCCAGAAACCAACGGCCATCCCCTCATCCCGGATTGCTCCTGAAGTGAAACGGACCACCGCATTAAGCGGGAGGGGGTCCGATCGGACCCCCCACCCACTGGAAGGCAAGCATGTACATGTACGTTCTTGTGCCTGTACATGCCATTGTGATGACGTACAATGGCATGCGGCGGTCGTTAAGTGGTTAATATGTGTTCGGTTTTAAAGGAATGAGGTGGCAACCCTAGTTGGAACACCACAGAAATCTGCATGGCTTTTGATTCCCTAGGGCAAAAGGAAGAAGGGTTGTTAGCTTGAGTTGCCTTAGGTGAATGAGGTGATATTAGCCTCTGTGTGTATTTTACAGAGTCCCACTTATTCACTGAAGAATTGAGCACCGGGTTAGTAATGCATTTACAGGGACCGGGAGCAGTTCATAGAACTGTATTTATCACCATCAGCGTGAATAGGTCTGTGATGCCTAATAGTAATTGATATCATGCAAAAATCACTAATCCCCCTTTAGACTAAGGCTCAATTCACACTAATGTGTTTTTTGATGCATTTTGCATTTTGCAGAAATGCAGGGAAATTTTTTAACATGGGTTCCTATGGAACATGTTCATATCAATGAATTTTTGTGCCTCTGCGTTTTTGGAAAGGATCGGAGACTTTTTTCCCGTAAAATGCAGCTCGTAATAGATTTCAATGTACCCTCATCCAAAATGCAAGTACTGCATTTTTACTGCGATTTTACTGCGATTTTGCAGCTATTTGCATTTTTTCTTTCTTTTTTTACACTATATATAGCTGGTTGCTAAGGAGAGGGCCGGGAAGCTGACAGCTGCATCCTTAACAACCTATGAGTCATCAGCTGTCAGCTGACTTCCTGCTCAATGTAAAAAAAAAAATGCCGGATAAAAAAAAATTCTGAAAAAAAAAACAGCATGGGGTCCCCCCCTCCCGGTCCATACCAGGCCCTTGGGTCTAGTATGGATTCGGAGGGGACCTCCCATGCCAAAATAAAAAAAAAAATGGCTTTGGGTCCCCCCAAGATCCATACCAGACCCTTATCTGAGCATGCAGCCCGGCAGGTCAGGAAAAGGAGGGGACGAGCGAGCCCCTGAACCATACCAGGCCACATGCCCTCAACATGGGGATGGGTGCTTTGGGGCAGGGGGGGTCTCTGTCACTTCTAAATAAAGTGGCTGAAAGTCCTTTACAACTCATAAAACAATAATAATCACACCTTAAGTAAGGCAAAGCTTCAGAATGTCCAAATATGCAAAGGTGCAACAAGTGGTATAGTGACTTCTTCGGAGATGATCTCCGAAGAAGTCACATGACAGTGGCGATACGCATTAGACATAGGACACTGGAAGTGACGTTTTTACCATCCGAGCTTGCTGCTCGTTTGTATACAATGCACTGTTTCTAGTTTTAAATGTGAGTACCCTATTTTTTGCTTTATGTTGAACAAATTTACATCGAGTGTTTCTCTACTTTACCTGCTTGACACACTGGGAGCAAACCACTCTGCTGAGTACCTGTCCCTGGAAACAAGCTGTGATCTACAACTGAGAAGAGAGGAAAGAGGTTCCTTCCCCTCTGCCCCAGAGTGACCCACTGGCTTTACTATATGCTGCTTACCTTGCAGCTGTAAGGTAATAAGTTAGTACACCTGCGGGTGACATTTCTCACCGAAGATTCACCTAAAGTCACTGTGTCACCCTACTGATGCTACCCCACATCCTGGACCTTGCACTTGAATACTAAGTGGAATCTATGCCACCTTTGCACATTTGGACATTCTGAAGCTTCACCTTATTTATGGTGTGATTATTATTGGTTTATGAGTTGTAAAGGACTTTCAGCCATTTTATTTTGATCGTTTTCACCTTACTTTGTTTGCACATTTGGACATTCTGAAGCTTCATTGCTATATTTATGCCATAATTTTTATTTTTTATTTTTTTCATTGTATTTATGTTAGCTGTTAACCACTTCCCACCCGGCCGATGCATATATACGGCCGGGTGGGAGCCGTCTACTCCTGATAGGACGTTCAGGAATGTCATTCAGGAGTAGCGGGATCGCGCGCGCGCGCCCGCGCAGCGGCGCGATCCCGATGTGCTCGTGTCACCCGGACACGGCACATCTCAGATCGGCAGGAGGGCTCTGTGATTGGCCCTCCTGATCACATGACGGCCGTGTCCAATCACGGCCGTCATGTGATGTAAACAAACAGCCGGTTGCTAGGCAATCGGCTCTCCTCTCCTCACACGGAAGTCACCGCTGAGGAGAGGAGAGCAGAACGCTGCAGCCGGCTGATGATCAGTGAGTATGGGTTGCTTTTTACAGCTTTTTACTCACTGATCATCAGTGTAGTGTAAACACACAACACACCACACAGTACAAACACAGTCCCCACATATGTCCCCAAAACACACATGTCCCCAAAACATACATGTCCCCAAATAATAAAAACACATGTCCCTAATAATAAAAACATGTCCCCCACATATGTCCCACTAAAATCACATGTCCCAATGATTATCTGCACACATATGTACGTGATCACCTGCACACATATGTACATGATCATTTGCGTACATATGTCCATGATCACACAAACCAATTATTATACACTTAACGGAATTTTTTTTACCAAAAACATGTAGCAGAATACATTTTGGCTTAAATTTATGACAAAATTTGATTTTATTGGATTTCTTTTCAAATAGAAAAAAGAAAATATTGTTTTTTTTCCAAATTTCCGCTATTTTTGCGCTTATATCGCAAAAAAAAAAAAACGGAGTCGTGAATAAATAACACCAAAATAAAGCTCTATTTGTGCGAACAAAATGATAACAATTTCATTTGGGTACAGTGTAGCATGACAGCGCAATTGTCACTGAAAGCGCTAGAGCGCTGAAAGCTGAAAATTGGGCTGGGAAGGAAGGGGGTGAAAGTGCCCTGTATTGTAGTGGTTAAGTACTCTTTATCTATTGTACTTAGCCCATTTTCACTCCTTTTTGCACATTATTGATCATGGTTTTTATTATTTTTACCTATATATTTTTTTTGTCCCATATCCGTATCCACGTTGTCAGTGGGTATTTATATTATCACCGTTCATATTGGATCACAACACCATCACTTGATTGTTTTTGCATATATTTTTTTTTGTAGGGTTTGGCCCCTACGGTAGTTGCAGCACCATTGACCATTATTTATTCATATTCCATTGGTGCGCAGGAATAACTATTCTATTTTTTCATGCACAAAGTCTAATAAGAGGACACGATATAGACTGTCAGATAGGGAAGACAGCCAAATGATAGGGAAAATTGTGTGTGAAAGCGATTCAATTTGGTCAGCTTTAATGCGTATTTCCACTTTTGAAGTGAAAATTGAGAAAACCCTACTAAATGTTTTGTTATGTATTCCCTTTCACACAGCAGGCTAAATGTTTAAAAATGTATTTCTTCGGCTGCTATAGGGGAAAGAGAGGAGGAACATAGTGCGCGGTGGTCACACTGGGATCTGTTTCGATATTCAGACGACTACAAATCTTACACATAAACAGGCAGTCCCTTAGGGGCAATGGGGCCTTGGGTCGGCGGCCTCGCCGGGGCCTCACCTTATCCTACTCCCCTCCTCCCTCCCCATCCTTATTCTTTCCTATAAGCTACCCCCTCTTTTCTCTCGCGACACCATGGGTGTCGTTCATCTTTCCTCCTCCTAAAAACGAAAATCCTCCTGAATGCGATACCCCAGCTTGGTGCCGCCCTCAGCCTCATGGGTGCGAGTTCCATAGCCTAACTAAGACGACAGTGACTTGCTCCAGTCAATTACACTAAGTAACCTGGTCACCGTAAAGCGAGGGGCACGATAGTCCTCCCCTTGGGGGGGCCCTACTACACGTGACCGCCCAGAGCACGAAGGCAGCACAGATATATGTGCACCATGTTTAGGGTACCTAGATATTCCCTCCCGGTCAGTAGATAGCATTGTTGGTTAGATTGGAGCTCTTGGATACATATAGTTGATATTGGCTAATCGAATCACTCCATATCAGTATGTCTGGATAGATTTCAGTAGTTTAATTTTAACAGTATATTTGGACTGGTGTGAGTTCTCATGCTCCATTATTGTAAGTCCCAGCTGATTGTCATGTCGTTTTTATATGTTTGTTTGTATAATCTGCATTCTTTAAATAAAAAAAAAAAAAAAAAAATGTATTTCTTATCTTTTAGATGTCTCCCTGGAGGAGAGTGAGTGTCACATACCCGGGTTGAGGCCAAGCTGACAGGAGGGCTTTCCCTTACACCTCCTTTTCTGTTTCTCCTGAATATGGTAACAGGATATAACAGGGCATGGGGTGACACCAGTGCCTGGTTGGAGATCCTGGATGGAAGGTACTTGCAGCAGGTGCCAAGCAGCAGGCAGTTTGGTGGACAGGCAGATGCGGATACACGGCAGCAGGTGCATGACAGCAGGTAGACTAGTGGACTGGCAGGTGTGGGTACACGGCGGCAGGTGCAGGACAACAGGTAGCAACCAAGCTGGTGAGCAGGCAGATGCAGGATCTTGGGTGGTCAGACCGGCAGAAGTCAATAGCAGCCAAGCAGTAGAGGTACAGAATTGGGCCCAGAGCAGAGTCAGGGCTAGGCCAGGGTCAATATCAGGTGAGCAGAGATTTACCGGAACAGTAGGCAAAAGGCAGAGTCAGGTCACAAGTCGGGTCAACAACAAGATATCAGGAAGTAGCAGAATCAAACAGGCTGGGTATACACAGTAACAAACAGGATTAGGTCACACCATCCTCTGGTCTTTGGAGCCGTTTTAAGTAGGCAAATGAGCGTCAAGTATACGCACACGCTCACACTAATACGCATGTGTGTGGACATGTTTGAGTTAGAGCATGTCTAGTTGTCACTCGAGAATTATTATGGGCAGGCACACATCTTTGTGCACGTCTTCGTTCAGGACCGTGCATACAATTTCCCTGACAGTGAGCCTATTCTCAAGCAGCCCATAGATGAGTAGTTTTTGCTTGAACAAAAAAAATGACCTGATTCCCCCATCTACATATTTTAGGTGGATAGGGAAACCCTCCTGCTGAACTATTGTATTCTGACAGCAGGGAGAGTTTCCCTCCGTCAGAATACATTGATCAGCACCACCAGCTATAGCTGGTGGTGCTGATTGAGCAGCAAAAATTCAGCAGGGCTGTTGTAAAGAAGTTGCTCAGTAGATTGACTTTGGTACAACCACATTGCCCATACATAGATCAAATTCCGATCCTTGTATGGCCGGCTTAGGTCTGTCCTCACTACCATACATTGCAAGAAGGTTAGCCTCTAATCCTTTAACCCTTTGTTATGACAATTATGATTATTAGATCTGCTTGCAAAGTACAGACAGAGTTAATTATGGCAAACACAGCTGCCCAGCTCCCTCATAAACACAGAGGACTAAGCAGGATGATTCCTTGCTGGAGACTTCCGAATTGAGCATCTAAAAAGGATAATCTGCCATTTTATTTTTTATTTTTAGTGTATGCTATGTGAATGGGGGTATACAGCAAATATAAAGTAGGTGTTATCCCAAACTGGCTGCAAAATACACTTTAACCACTTAAGCCCCGGACCAATTTGCAGCCAAAGGACCAAGCCCCTTTTTGCGATTCGGCACTGCATCGCTTTAACTGACAGTTGTGCGACGTGGCTCCCAAACAAAATTGACGTCCTTTTTTCCCACAAATAGAGCTTTCTTTTGGTATTATGATCACCTCTGCGGTTTTTATTTTTTGCACTATAAACAAAAATAGAGTGCCAATTTTGAAAAAAATGCAGTATTTTTTAACTTTTTGCTATAATAAATATCCCCAAAAAATATATAAAAAAACATATTTTTGCACAAAAGCCTGCTGCCAGGCTTTGTCCTCAAGGTTAATCTCAGCCTCCAGCTGATCAATGTGCTACTCTGCTCTGAACTACCGTCCTCAGTCATCCTACATGGTGGATATCTACATCATCCATTTTGGGTCATTATCTGTCCGTTCTGGTGTACATGGGAATTTGGAAGTTTGCCAGCTGTTTCCCTGGGTGTGTTTACACCAACAAAAACGTGTGACTCATTAGGTATATACCTAGTTGGGTCCAAAACATCTGGTAAGCCTCTCACCATGTGGTGGTGGATTTCCCCAGTCAATTCACAGGAGTAACTTTAATTTTCAAGATACTTCACTTCATCACTATACTTCGATATTTTGATGTTTATGGACTATTATATATTCACTTGGGTGGATTTTTATATATATTTATTTATTTAATGTATTGTTGATCACATGTATTCTGCACAGTGTGGTTATTGATAACATACATCATTGGATTGGTTTAATCTAATCTATGATATGCTATAGGGATCACTATTGAATATCATAAATTAATTTGATATTTATTACTTTATTGATTTAGGATTATATTGGAATCATTACGTTTATAATCTTAGCGCTGCACTTTATTTATATTAGCGTTGTTTTATTTCTTGCAGTAAGTCTGCGGTGCTGGCAGCTAACATTGTTTTTGGTAGCACGGTTTTGATCACATTACAGTAGCTTCAGGTAAACACTGTGCAGGGGGCACAATACACTGACTGTAACTGCTGCAGCTGCCTGTGGTATAGGACCAGAACAACACCAGTAATTGGGGTAGCTTCAGGTGTACACTGTGCAGGGGGCACAATACACCGACTGTAACTGCTGCAGCTGCCTATGGTATAGGACCAAAACAACAGGAGCAATTGGGGGTAGCTTCAGGTGTACACTGTGCAGGTGGCACAATACACCGACTGTAACTGCTGCAGCTGCCTGTGGTATTGGACCAGAAGAACGCAAGCAATTGGGCTAGCTTCAGGTAAACACTGAGCAGGGGGCACAATACACCAACTGTAACTGCTGCAGCTGCCTGTGGTATAGGACCAGAACAACACCAGCAATTGGGGTAGCTTCAGGTGTACACTGTGCAGGGGGCACAAGACGCCGACTGTAATTACTGCAGCTGCTTGTGGTATAGAATCAGAACAACACCATCAATTGGGGTAGATTCAGGTGTACACTGTGCAGGGGGCACAATACACCAACTGTAATTGCGCTAGGCTCACAAGAAATGAAGACACTGTCCCTGCCTATCTGTCTCTCCATGAATGCCGCAACACACAACACAAGGCCGCCGCGCAGGTGGCCTTATATAGTGTGGGGAGTGTTCTAAACCCCCTGAGCTATTATTGGCCACAGGCATCCTGCCTGTGGCCAATTATGTCTCTCCTCACTGTCGGCGCTGTGATTGGCCAAGCATGCGGGTCACAGCGCATGTTTGGGCAATCATCAGCCAGCAATGCACTGCGATGCCGCAGTGCATTGTGGGCCGTGAGCGCCGCACGAATATGGCGCGAGCGGCCCACAAAGTTCTGGCTTCGCCGAAAGGGCGAACACCAAGCTCATCCCTACTAGCAATACACACCAAACTGAGCATATGCAGCTTGACGCCAAAGGCTCTGTCTTATTCAGACTTGTCCAGGAGGACAGTGCAGGGAGGGGAGGATCTGTGAATATAAGATCAAGCAGCTTTTTACACAATGCAGCATTAACCGCTTAGGTTCCACAGTGAGTATAACAAGCATGCTTTACTACATATACAGACTTATTTTACTGTTGTGGGCAGGACAGCCACCAGAAATGGTGGGGCCACTTACACAGTTTTAGGCCTGCCCCCCCCCCCCAGGCCTGACCGTCAACATTCCCCAGGGCCCGCCCACTTGCTGTTCCATCGAATCCGCTCACTGGGCATCCCACGCCCTCCTTCTCCATCCCATCTCCTCCTCCTCCAGTCCCATCTATTCCTACCACAAAAGGGGAGAAGTGGGACAGAAAGAGAGCAGGGGTACAGGTAAGGGGCAGTGGGTTAGGAGGGGGAAGTGGGACAGGAGGGAGGAGTGTCACAGGAGAAGACCAGCGTGACAGGAGGGGGCAGCTGGATGAAAGGGGGGCAGTGGGACAGGTGAGGGGCAGCGGGACAGGTGAGGGGCAGCGGGACAGGTGAGGGGCAGCGGGACAGGTGAGGGGCAGCGGGACAGGTGGGAGGCAGCGGGACAGGTGGGAGGGAGAGTCACAGGTAGGTGGGCAGCGGGACACATGGGAGGCAGTGTCATAGGTAGAGGGGAAGCTGGACAGATGGGGGGACAGTGGAACAGTTGGGAGGCAGCGGGACAGGTGGGAGGGAGTGTCACAGGTAGGGGGATAGTGGGACACTTGGGTGGCAGTGTCATAGGTGGAGGGAAGAGGGACAGGTGGGGGGTAGCAGAACAGGTGGGAGGGAATGTCGCACACACCTAGGAAAGCACCAGTCCTCCCAGCTCTCACATTTCCAGCAGTTCCAGGAGGGGTAGCTGAGCCTGTATCCCATCTCCAACGGGATCTCCGGTGGCAGCTGCAAGAAAGGGAGGCTTCTTCACCCTGACCTACTCATCCATGGGGCCCTCCGCTGGCACAACTGGCCCCACCCACCCTGCACAGCCCAGCGCACACTGGTACCTGACCGGAGTGGAGCCTGCATGCACAAAAGAGAGGGGGCTCCTCCACCAGACCTCCTCCTCCATGGGTCTATCCAACCTGCACACAAAAGAGCGGGGGGGGGGGCTCCTCCGCCCTGATGTCCTCCTCTGGCTCCATGGGGCCATCCGACTTGGCACCTGATGTCACCCCACTCCGCACAGCATCTGACAGCGTGCCCCAACGTGCAAACACGTGGGATCCGCCCACCTCTCCACCCTCCCCTGCATCCTTGCAGCCGGTCCTGGTAGCTGCCTCATGTTAAAGATAGTCCGACTTGTGACCTGTGGTACGGGCCCCTCGGATGGGCGGGCCCCTTACATGTGTACCGGCTGTACCCCCCTGATGGCGGCCCTGGTTGTGGGTTTAGTAACAATTTAATGTCTACATGATGTTTCAATATATTCTGACCTACTTCTGTTATGCTGAATGATCTAAAAGTTCCTAAACTTCCTTTTCGAAAAGCCTCAGCGCGTTTATTGCCTTGAATTTTGTGACATGTATTCACTATGCCCTGTGAGTAGGCACTGCTATGTCACACTTTTCACAGAGCCTGCCTTTTGAATTGTAGAAGTACTGAGTGGCGGAGTCTCAGAAGGTGTAGTCAGTACAGGATCCAGTGCTTATAGGCAGCAATGTACCACAGGATATTGAGATATATAGTCCTTAGAAATGGAAAGTAATGTACAGAGTGGAAGCTGCCAAGCATGCAGGGAATAAAGACAGTTATTCACAGAGATGGCCAGCAGACAGGCCACACAACATGAAAAGAGATTTTTCAACTAAGCTTATATTGGATTTTAAAAAATAACTATTTTTATTGGCATTACAATGCTGATGTTATAAAACGAAAGTGCATACTGTGACTATAGATTTCCTTTATGGATTTGGACAAAGTTTGTGGATGAGTTTGTGGGGTTGGTGAGGGACAACAAGACATCATTGGCATAAAGGCACACCTTGGTGTTGATTTACTAAGAAAAATGGGAAATAATGGTTGCTCTGCATTTAGTGACACCCAATTATATTGATATTCCAATTAGTGTTCCTATTTTGTTTTCTTCATTTGCTAATGAATGCAGTTATGAATGAGTATTACAGAGCAATGTCTGCTACTCTGTAAAGTTACATGTATTGAACATTTAAGTTACCGTATTTTTCGCTCCATAAGACGCACTTTTTCCCATAAAAAATATGGGGGAAAATGTCTCTGCATCTTATGGAGCGAATATCGCTCCATAAGATATATATTATTAATAATATATATTATTTAATAATATATATATATTTTTTTACTAGTAATGGCGGTGATTTGCTATTTGTATCGGGACTGCAACATTGCGACAGACACATCGGACACTTTTGACACTTTTTTGGGACCATTGACATTTATATAGTGATCAGAGCTAAAAATAGCCACTGTTTACTGTATAAATGCCACTGGCAGGGAGGGGGGCAATCAAGGGGTTAACTGTGTTCCCTATGTGTGTTTCTAATTGTGGGGGGAATGTGGCTGACTAGAGGAGGAGAGGAATCGCTATTCCTACTTAGTAGGAACACACAGTCTCTCTCCTCTCCCCTGACAGAACCTGAATTTGTGCATTTACACACAGATCCCGGTTCTCGCTCTGTCACGAGCAATCGTGGGTCCCCAGCGGACATCATGCTCACCAGGCACAAGCATCGGCTCTGGGGACACGCTGCTGGTGCCTGCTACAGTGTCTTAAAGAGCTGATGTACAGCTATGATGGCTCAAGCAGCTGTGCCAACTTGCCGCAGTATAACTGCGGTGGCTGGTCGGTAAGTTGTTAACTAGTTACGGACCACTCGCAACAGTTGTACTGCGGCAAGTTGCCTCCCTTGCGCGGATCACCCTTATAGTACGTCAGGCGTGTACACGCCGATTTGTGGGCGTGCACGTGCCCATTCATGAGTGGGGGAGCTAACCAGCGGGTCCGGCAGACTTAATATCCACTGACAACCTGCGATCGTTCCAGAGACAGGAAGAATGGGGATCTGTGAGTGTCAACAAACAGGTCCCCGTTCTGTCAGGGGAGGAGAGAGAGATCTTCTTTTCCTAGTGATTAGGAGCAATGATCTCTCTCCTCTAGTCAGCCCAGCCAACATACAGTTAGCAACAGGGAACACACTTAACCCCTTGATCGCCCCCTAGTGTTAATCCCATCCCTACTAGTGATATTTATGCAGTAATCAGTGGCTATTTTTAGCTCTGATCGCTGTATAAATGCCAATGGTCCCAAAAAAAGTGTCAAAAGTGTCCGATCTGTCCACCACAATGTCACCACAGTCCTGCTAAAAATCACAGAACAACGCCATTACTAGTAAAAAAATAAAAACGAATAATGATGCCATAAATGTATCCCCTATTTTGTAAACGCTATAACTTTTGTGCAAATCAATCAATATATTCTTATTGCGACTTTTTTACCAAAAGTATGTAGAAGAATATATATTGGCCTAAACTGATGAAGAAATTAGTTTTTTTTTTTTCATTCTTTTGGGGATATTTATTCTAGCAAAAAGTAAAAAATATTGTTTTTTTTTTTCGAATTTTTCGCTCTTTTTTTGTTTATAGCACAAAAAATAAAAACAGCAGAGGTGATCAAATACCACCAAAAGAAAGCTCTAATTGTGGGAAAAAAAGGCACATCAATTTTGTTTGGGTAAAGCATTGCGTGAGCGCACAACTGTCAGTTAAAGTGACGCAGTGCAGTGTCGCAAAAAAATGGCCTGGTCATTAAGGGGGCAAATCTTCCGGTCCTTAAGTGGTTAATCATACTACATTATTATGCAGGTATCAGCATACTTGGCACAATGGCTTGGTGGTGTGCACAGATGACTACAAAATCCCAGCCAACCTACCACTCACCTAAGATAGCTGTGTTGATTTTTCCAGTGCACAAGCAAATTAAAAACAAAAAACAAGAAAATGTAAATTAACACCCTGCACGTTAACTAGTGTGTGATTTCTGGAATTCCACACAATAATATTATTAAATACTTACATACCAATGCATGCATTTGAAGAGTTAATATTATGGAATCAACCAAACTGATATGGCATTGGCTATCAGACATTTGCCTATTTTCAGCATATGCTGCTGAGTACAATGCAAGCTTTCAGTAGGTGATAGCATGTGTGGGATTTGAACCCATCTGAGTCTTTCAAGGCAGGAGTGCAGATCATTAGGCTACTGAGCTGAGCACAATCATACATAGAAAATACATTTACTCGTGTTTGATTATTTTAATTCTATACAATAATCTTTTGCATTTGAGGCATTAATATTATGGTAAAAACCATGCCCTATGCTGATGTAGCATTGGCTAATAGTCATCCGCCTATTGCAGGGGGGAAAAAAGGTTCTAGCGAAGATGTGAACACCGGTAAAGTCTATGGGACACGAACATGAAATTTTAAGGGCTTATATGCAAGTTATTGCCAAAAAAAAGTGTATGGGGACCCGGGTACTGCCCTAGCGGACATGTATCAATGCAAAAAAAGTTTTTTAAATTATCATTTTTAAAGGAGCAGTGATTTTAATGATGCTTAAAGTGAAACAATAAAAAATGAAATATACCTTTAAATATCGTGCCTGGGGGTCCCCTTAGTCTGCCTGTAAAGTGACGCATCTGTGTGATGTATAGAACATGCTGCAGCAATAATTACATTTCTAAAGGAAAAGATTTCATGCAAACTTTTTCGCAGCTGCAATGTATTGCCGGCTCCTCGCAAAATAGATAAAAAAAATGAAAAAAAAAAAATAGCATAGGGTCCCACCCAGTCAATACCAGGCTCTTTGGGTCTAATATGGATTTTAAGAGGAATGAATTCCACACCAAAATTTGAAACTTATACCACGCCATAATACCAGACCCTTATACGAGCATGCAGCTTGGCAGGTAAATATAGGGGAGGACGAACGAGCGCCCCCCCCTCCTGAACCATACCAGGCCACATGCCCTCAACATGGGGGGAGCTTTGGGGGCAGCAGGCTCTGCCTATTTGTCTATGTGTATGTGTATCTATTTGTAAACCAATATAAGCACTGCAAAGATTCTGGCCTCTTTTCAGGCCAAAAAACTGCCACAACTGCAGGCCTTTATATAATCTAACTAGGATTGCTAGCACAGCTACACCTACCCTGTAAAGGACACAGCCACCAGTGTAATTGATTCTGTCTCTTCATGCATGCCTCAAGTGCTCACACCTAGCCTCAGGAACACACATTCATTACAAATGAAAGAATGCATCAGGATATATATCTCTGCAGGGTAAACCTAAAAATAACAAATGTCCATGGCTTCTACCATGAGCAGTGATACCAACAATCTAAAAATTAAACTTGTGTGTTGTTGGGCATTTGGAGGGTACAAAACAGAAAATGACAGCTTTGTAAGGGCTGCTTCTCACAAATCGTTGACAAAGCACATTTGTCATTCATCATCAGCATACAACATTAAAATATGTGTGCAGGTTCACACCAGACCTATACATCCATATCTGCTCCAAAACACACAGTTATAGATTTGGTGCATACCCACACTTGCTTGATTTATAATGTAATTTCTTGGGTTTATATTATGTGAAACCCATCAAAAATGTAAGCACTGGTGAAAAAAAAAAAACCTTTAAAACCACAACAGAGGAAGGACATACAAACCTCTAGCCAGGTAGCAGCATATTTGAGATTCAAACCATCTACGCCATGCTGCTAAGCAGAAGTGCTAACCAGTTAGCCACTGTATTGCCACATGGATGAAGTCTGCGCCTCTGTGGTGTCAAACAGTCCTAAGTCCCAGGGGGTGCAATAAGTTAATCAATGCAGATGTCCTATGGAAAGCCAGAGAACCATTGAACAACCTGTTTCTGTGATTTGCCATCTGTTTTAAAGGATGGGCAGGGCTGATTACTGTCCATATGCTGCTATAGAACCCTCTATAATTGTGTTGCTTTTTGCTTTGTAAGAGGCTGCAATTAGTGCTGGTGGGGAAATCCTAGGGCTGCTTATTATCCTTGCCCATGGAAAACAAAGGACACAATTTGCAACAGTGGTGGAACCCTCCTCCACATAAATACTACATTTATGCATAATTTGTGTAAGGACTTGAGTCAGGAGTTATGTTTAATAACATAGGGAGAACAGACAGTTCTCTACATGAAGTGGCATGTTTGGAATTTGAACCAACAACCCCAGCACTGCCAAGCAGAAGTGCTAACTTGTTAGCCACTGTGCTGCCATATGGATGGAGGCTGCATTTCTGTGGTGTCAAACAGTACTAAGTCCCAGGGGTGCAATACGTAAATCAATTCAGATGTACTTTGGAAGGCTGGAGAACCATTTAACAGCCTATTTCTGGCATATAGCATCTGTTTTGAAGGCTGGGTATGGCTGATTACTGTCAGCATGCTGTTATAGAACCATCTATAATCGTAGGGCTTTTTGCTTGGTAAGAGGCTACAATTGGTGCTGGTGGGGGATACTTAAGGCTGATTAATGTCCTTGCCCATGGAAAACATTTTGGTGGTGGAAACCTCCTACACATAAATACACAAATACTGCATTTCTTTGGACATATACCTATAGGTGGTGGAATGACATTAGTCAGGAGTTATGCTTCTTGATTTATTCTGTGATATTTGGTGGTTCCTGGTGTGTGAGTGTAGAATAGTGATGTTACTCTCTGAATTTTGGGAATGACATTTTGATTTCTGATGTTGGTACACATTTTTTGGGGTCAAATTATGATCATTTGAAAATACTAAACAACACACAAAATTGTGATTTGCATCAGCAATGGTATTGTTTGTGGTTTGTGAAGAAACCTGTGGGAGTTTCGGATTCAATATTTGTGAGATGGAGAGCAACAAGTGAGAAATACAGAGAAAAATATATTTTACCAAAACATGAAAACATTACACATTACTAGCATTCTTAAAAAAAAAAAAAAAAAAAAATATGAAGAAGAAGCAACATAAAAATTCAGCAAGTACAATTTATTTTAGAGAAATAAACAGTTCATCTCAAAATGAAAATGTATTTTTTGTGGAAGTAGCAATTGCACAATTATAAGCAATGGTTGAAACTTGCATTTGGCTATATAAAAAAATGAATGGTCATTAAATTGTGACTATTTTGCATGTCTGAGCATGCGGACTTGTGCTGGTACATAGTTGTAGAAAGAGTGGGAATTTATCTCTTCTCAGACTTTCAATGATATTTCAGTTTATACATCATTTTTTTCAGCAGTTTAAAATCAGATTATCTTTAAATAATATACCACATATTAAGTACCATTTAGGCTATCATATCATGCTCTAAACATTATTTCCATGTGCAATTGCCGTGTTTTGATCATGACTATTGATTTAGACGGTCTCTGTTTTCTGTGACCTATGACGAATTTGATTTTGTGACTATTTTTTACCGAGTGCTATAGTGAATTCATTTTTCTGGTTTTGGCCATTTTGCGACCACTTATTCATGCATATGCAAATTCGCGCCAAAGTAGATAAACCCCCTTATGTTGATAGCCGGCCACATCTATACCCTGGACATCTGCGTTGACTGTAATGGCAAGTGTCAGTGGTAAATCACAAAAGCGAATATTACGATGGATATAGGATACCCCTGTCTTATGTCCCTAATACTTTATATGAGGCATGTCACTGAATAAATATCTAATTTATATTGATCATTAAATTGTTTATTAATTCCAAACTAAGTTAAAAAGTATACATCTTTAGTAAAAGACATGGTATACTGTAAATAACTGCTCACTTGTATACAAATACAATTATTGGACAAAGTAAACTACAACATGATTAGCTGTAAGATTTCATAGATCTTTCATCCATTATTAATAAATATGAGCAATTTAGTGAACCAAACTTGTCTGGGCATCAATTCAAAGTGTACATGACGCCGATCATCAGGAGTAAAATGCTCTGAAATTAAATCAATAACACCTCTGTAAATTTACATGAGAGGGATCCCAGGCATGCTCACATCCACAAAATCATACACATAAGGTAACAGAGGCTAATTTATATCACACACACACAACACTTTCCAGGTCTATTTTAGTATAATTTATTACATTTTACTATCATTGTGGAGTGCACATAGTTATCAGATGGTGTGTTTGAACTTTGATTTAATTTTGGTGGGTACATGCACACAGGGCCACTGATAGGCCAGTACAACTGTCCTTGTTGTACTGGGCCCAGCCAGCAGGGGGGCCCGGGCAACCTGAACAGAGAATGAATGAATGCAGAAAAAAAAATTCCTCCAGCTATGACCGATCATCAACCTCCAACACCTATTTCTACTTCGGGCATATGTCTCTTCAACGCTTGCTGCTCCTGCTGGCTTAAGTCCTGGTCAACAGCCTGCATATTGCCTTCCATGTCGCCATGGATTGATTCTTCTCTCCGCTCATGGCGCTCTGCTCTGTTCTCCACTTGGCCTGAGAGAAGAAGCAGTGAGGCGAACAGCGGCGACGGCAGAAGAAGGAAGCAGCTGACATCTGACTGCAATTGTTTGTGACACTGACTGACACTTCAGGCAGCAGCAACAGGATCAGAGAGAAAGTGACTCGTGGGGCTCGGGTAACACAGGTGTGTGCTTGGTTGGGGGGGGGTTTAGGGGTTAATGATTCAAGATCTACTATATCACTGTATCTGTCTGCAGCAGCATCTATACATTTTGGCATTGGTGGCATGGGTGTTACTGTCTGCAACACATTATGGCATTGGTGGCATGGCATGGGTGGCACTGTCTGCAGCACATTATGTCACATTATGTCATTGGCAGCATGGGTGGCACTGTCTCTGCAGGCGTAACGCATGTGCTGCCTGCAGACAGTGCCACCCATACTGTCAAAGCCATAATATGCTCCAGACAGTGATGCCCATGCCATGCTGCCAATGTCATAATGTGCTGCAGACAGTGCCACCCATGCCGCCAATGCCATAATGTGCTGCAGACAGTGCCACCCAAGCCATGCTGCCAATGTCATAATGTGCTGCAGACAGTGCCACCCATGCCGCCAATGCCATAATGTGCTGCAGACAGTGCCACCCAAGCCATGACGCCAATGCCATAATGTGCTGAAGACAGTGCCACCCATGCTGCCAATACCATAACGCATGTGCCGCCGCCAAGGACATGCTGTCAATGGGTGCACTGTCTGCAGCACATTATGCTATTGGCGGCATAGGTGGCACTGTCTGCAGCACATTATGGCATTGATGGCATGGGTGGCACTTTCTGCAGTACATTATGGCATTGGCATGTCCTGCTGTCAAGTCACTGATCTCCACCATTACTAGTAAAAGTAAATAAAAAAATACATAAATACATCCCATAGTTTGTAGACACAATAACTTTTGCGCAAACCAATCAATATACGCTTTTTGGGCTTTTTTTACGAAAAATATATTGCAGAACACATACTGGCCTAAACTACTGAAGAAATTAGATTTTTTTATTTTTTTATTGGATTGCACTTGTAGACAAACCTGCACTTTGTTTCAAGGCGGGATCTGGGGAGGGGCCAGGGGTGCATGGACACACATTTTTTGGTAGCAGTCCTTTTAGTTAGCACACTTTAGTTCACTGCAGCAATCACAAACCATATATCACTTTAATTTAGTCACTGGTATAGGTTTACCTTATCAACAGTTCATTCATTTCACATGGTCTCATTTACTTATCCTTGCAGAGCATTGTGGGTTGTCAAGCACACAAAAGATTGACATAGTTGTGATATGGCCGCCTGGTCTTCACCTGGCTGCTGTCCCCGGTTTGGATGGAATTCCCCACCTCAGCCCCAGGGGAGATCATCATCCCTGTCCCCCATCTTCCCTTGGATATAGGTTGGGCGTTGCTAATGGACCATTTTGTAAGTTATAGACCCCCCTTTTTTCTGAGAGATGGTTCTCTTTTTAAAGGGTATCCTATATTTATAAATATGTTACTGATTTAATTTCAGAGCACTTTAATCCTGATGAGTGGCCTGAGCCATGAAACGTGCGCCGAGTACACTTTGCATTGTCGCCCAGACAAGTTTGACTCACTAAAGAGCAATTGCTCATGTTTATTATTAATGGATGAATGATCTATGAAATTGTACTGCTAATCATGTTGTATTTTACTTTGTATCCAGGTAAAGCAAGATGGCTGCCTGTGCCTGTTTTCATGTTTTGGCCAGTTGTTTCAGTTGAGAAATGAAGAATGACTTGTCTAATGCTGTCAGTAGTTTGATGGTTGGGCATAAAGCCTACTTGCCCTCTTAGGCTCAAAATTCCATAATTTAGTTTGCTTCAAGAATTTTTTGCAGAAGCTTGACATGTAATTTCATTAGTGAAATGGGCCAAAAGTTGGTCTGTATTTGGTTTTGGCAACATAAAAATAGTAGCAGTAAGGTTGTCAGGGCCCAAGGCATCTCCCTTCAGAAGTTGATTAAAGAAGTTGGTAAGGTGCTGCGTAAAGATTGCACTAAACTTCTTACCGTAAATCATAATAAAGCCACCAGGGCCCAGGGAAGGGGATGAAGATGGGCCATCAAATCTGTTTTTGACTTTGTCCATAAGGCTAAGTCAAAAAGGTTGAGTTACTGCCTGATATGGTCGAGCTTTTGTTTAGAGTTCAGGGGGCAGATTTTGTTTGTGCTGTTTCATACAGTAAGAAGGGGAAATTGTGACTCCAGTTCTGCTATCTGGGCTACTATTTTTATATCCTTTGGGAAACTATTTAAATCAGCACTACCTTAAGAGCATTCAAAACCAAGCCAGCATTTGCTACCTGCATTTTCAAAATCGCCCTGCAAGGCATGCTGTATTTTTAAGAGGTAGTAGTAGAAGGGTCCTGGAAATGGATTTTCACAGATGATCAAAAAGCGGACAAAGCCATTACTTGTATTTGGCAGCTGACCACAAAGACTGGGACTCCCCAGGAGAGGATATTTAAGAGGAAATCACAATGTAGTAGGTCAAAGAGAGTGCCAAATGAAATCCTTAGGTAACCAAAGTCCCTATAGTTCAACTAATTAAAACGAGCAGGGCAAAAAATAAGTGACCACTTCTTCTATAAACACCAGCATTGACTGTTGTTTAAAACATCCTCTGCCTGCAGATAAGTCTGCTTAGGCTGGCCATACACTATATTATTTTCTTGTACAATTTTCCTTTAGCTTTAACAAAACCATATGATATGATGTCAACACTTTAAATTTGTATGCAATCAGGCAGGTAGTTGCACTACATAGTTGAAGGTAAATCTAAAGGAAATTGAATAAGAAAAATGTATAATTGGCCAGCTTAAGAAGTATTATTGGGTCCATTTAACACTTTGACATTTCATCCAGCCCTGAGGAAGGGGATTGCATGGCCCCAGAAGACAATGCTTGTTGTAATCAGTTGAACAATGAAGACTTTGGATTCCTAAGAATTTTTTATTTGGCAATGTTTTCAACCTATTACATTTGTATCTTTTTAAACAGGACCCAGGTTGCTCAGAAAGAAGCTGTTAAGGGATTATCTATATTCCATATCTCCATACACATATCATGGATGGAGAGTAAAGCAATTTGGACTGCATCATGGGCTGGCCACTATATTGACAGCATGTAACAGGAAGCTACTTGTAATAAGAGAGAGTAATGAACCAGGATATAATTTATCATGGACCAAGTTTGGTGTGGATTAGAGACATTGGGTTATTTGGATATTTGTGGTGTAGTCCAAATTGATTTTTTTTTAGTGAGTTGCACAAATAAATATTCCCCCTTCAGCCTCAGTGTGCCAGAGGGTATGGCATTTCCATGAAGGTAGTTGACATACGGAATTAAGGGACCCAAACATCAGCATCTCTTTTGGGGGCAAGGGCTACAAATAGACAAAATATAAGGGTATTTAATAAAAGAAATGTACAAATGTCCTCCCTCTTTAGATGTGTTACCTGCCACACCCACTACACCCTGTGTTTCATCTGGTTAGATTTCCATCATACAGATGAGGGGGTTGGAAAAGAAAAAGATGGCACATGCACCTTGGTGCCAACAGTCTTGTATGATTCAGAGATAAGTTATTATTTTTGGTGGTTTATGGGATTTATTTAGAAAAGACAAATAGGATGTTCACTTATCAAGGGCTTTTTCACTTTACGAAGTGAAAATAGATTTTGCAAAGAATACCCAATCATATGCAAGGAAAAAAAAAAAGCATTTTGTTTGCACATTAACATCTTATTTGCCTTTAATTTTAGTCAACATATTCCACTGGAGAGAGAGCATGTGCCTGTTCTTAATTACTTTACAAGTATTTATGAAACCTACTTGCTACAAATTTTTGTAAGATTTGTTAAAGATTTATTTTATTCCACTGTTTGAACATTTCAACATTAAAAGTTTAAAGCTGCAATTCAGGCATACAGTTAAATGCAGAGTTTAAATACACCTTATTGTCAGGGCTGGGCTCAGCCCCTGCTGCTGCTCCAGTCTCTGTGCAGGCACCCACCTCGAGTATTACCTCTATAAGATGTATGTATGGTTCCGCTCCGATTCCACAGAGATTTGGGGCGATCCAGTCCAATGCAGAGGGTTTCTCAACCAGGTTGAAATATACTTTGAGATGCCACTTCCCACAGACAGAAGCAACGTAGGTTTTGTGATATCTTTGCTTTCTGAGAGAGCCTTGGCCTGGGCAAACCCTCTATGGGAGATTTAAAAACCTGTTCTCTTGAGCTACCCTGAGTTAGTGGCTTTGTTTAAAAGAGTATTTGACATTCACGCATGTTCCGCTTCTGCTGCCAAGTGCCTTATGCCTATCGAACAGAGTACGAGAACTGTTGCCGACTATGCCATTAAATTCCGTACTACCAGGTTGGGGACAGAGTCTGCCTGTCATCTCGCAACTTTCGATTTTGTGTTCCCTCACTGAAGTTCACACCTTGGTGCAAGCCACAGGATTAACCCAGTGGCGTGCACATTAGACCTTCATTCTAGTATGCGTATTTCAAATGTATTTCATATCTTCATATATATTCATGTTGTAAAGCTCTGAGCAAACTGTTGGCGCTATATAAAAC
Organism: Lithobates pipiens; assembly: GCF_037356315.1. Lineage (NCBI taxonomy): Eukaryota > Metazoa > Chordata > Amphibia > Anura > Ranidae > Lithobates > Lithobates pipiens. The sequence continues at coordinate 107,992,620 of NW_027507788.1, forward strand.
CTGAATAATAATAATAATAATAATAATATCTTCTTAATAAAACTTGTGGTCTGAAACCGCTTTATCACCTCGGTGCCACGTCCTCACCCTGTACAGGTTGAGAACCATGAGGAGTATGAAGTTATGTCCATTGTTGACTCCTGTAGGTTCTGTGGGCACACACAGTACCTGGTACATTGGAAAGGGAATGGTCCGGTCTAATCCTCAGACATATATGCCTCTGTCTTCCTGATTTCCATAGACTTTTTCCCCTCAAGCCTGGTGATCCTCCGAGGGGGAGGGGTCATTGTGGAGGGGGTACTGTCTGGGCTGGGCTCAGCCCTTCCTTCTATGAGCTGGCTGCTCAGCTGTTGGCTAATTGCCAGCTTCTATCTCTCCACAGTTACTCAGCTGTTGATGATATCCTGCTCGTCAGTCCTGCCTACTTAAGTCATCCAGTCCAGAGGAGCTCTGCCTTCACCTTGGCCAACATCACAGGCACTATCTCCTGCGATCCTATTCAAGACTTGCTTTTCTGACATCCCTTCTGGCGCCAGATCCTGCTTGCTGTTCCACTACATTAATCCCTGACTTCTGGCTTAGCTGACTATCCGTTACGGTTACTGAACTTTGGTTGTTTTGACTACGTTTTGTTATTTTTACTTTTATTATTAAACAAGTGAGATTTAACCATAATTCTGTCTCAGCCTGATTTTATGGTTTCTGACACTTTTCTGTATGTTTTATCTGCCTAAGAATTTATATGGTGGCAGCAGACCAGGTTTGGGCTAAATGGCTAAGGATTCTTATCTTAGCTGACATATACAATGGACTTGGATACATGCTATATGGGAAACACACTCTATCTACTTACACAGCCGGCAGCACTCATGAAGCCCTAGACCAGGGATGTCCAAACTTTTTTCAAAGAGGGCCAGATTTGATGAACTGAACATGCGCGAGGGCCGACCATTTTGCCTGACATTCTTTGAACCATTAAAATTCGGTCTAAGCGTGTCCATCCGAGCACTAATACACGGCCCAACAAGAATTCTCTTGCCTTTGTGGCTGTGTGTGGTGAATAGATGAACTCAAGTGTATTATTTGGATACACCATATTTATTGACGTATAACACGCACCTTCACTTTAAGAGGGAAGCTTCAGGAAAAAAAAACTTAAAATTTAAAATAAAGAACTGTGAAGCAAAACAAGGGTCAGTGTCTATCTGCAGACCCACAATTGCTAGGAATGCAGCGCTCACCATTGCTAGGAATGCAGCGCCCACCATTGCCAGGGATGCACCCACCATTGCCAGGGAATTCACCCACCATTGCCAGGGAATTCGCCCACCATTGCCGGGAATTCACTCACCATTGCCGGGAATGCAGCCACCATTGCCAAGAATTTCACCCACCATTGCCAGGAATTTCACCCACCATTGCCAGGAATGCACCCACCATTGCCAGGGATTCACCCGCCAATGCCAGGAATTCACTCACCATTGCCGGGAATGCTGCCACCATTGCCGGGAATGCAGCCACCATTGCCAGGAATGCAGCCACCATTGCCGGGAATGCAGCCACCATTGCCAGGAATTTCACCCACCATTGCCAGGAATTTCACCCACCATTGCCAGGGAATTCACCCACCATTGCCAGGGAATTCACTCACCATTGCCGGGAATGCAGCCACCATTGCCGGAAATGCAGCCACCATTGCCGGGAATGCAACCACCATTGCCAGGGAATTCACTCACCATTGCCAGGGAATTCACTCACCATTGCCGGGAATGCAGCCACCATTGCCGGGAATGCTGCCACCATTGCCGGGAATGCAGCCACCATTGCCAGGGATTCACCCGCCATTGCCAGGAATTCACTCACCATTGCTGGGAATGCAGCCACCATTGCCAGGAATGCACTCACCATTGCCGGGAATGCTGCCACCATTGCCAGGAATGCAGCCACCATTGCCAGGAATGCAGCCACCATTGCCAGGTATTTCACCCACCATTGCCAGGAATTTCACCCACCATTGCCGGGAATGCTGCCACCATTGCCGGGAATGCAGCCACCATTGCTGGGAATGCAGCCACCATTGCCGGGAATGCTGCCACCATTGCTGGGAATGCTGCCACCATTGCCGGGAATGCAGCCACCATTGCCAGGTATTTCACCCACCATTGCCGGGAATGCAGCCACCATTGCCAGGGATTCACCCGCCATTGCTAGGAATTCACTCACCATTGCTGGGAATGCAGCCACCATTGCCAGGAATGCAGGCACCATTGCCAGGAATGCACCCACCATTGCCAGGAATGCACCCACCAATGCCAGAAATTCACTCACCATTGCCGGGAATGCTGCCACCATTGCCGGGAATGCTGCCACCATTGCCGGGAATGCTGCCACCATTGCCAGGAATGCAGCCACCATTGCCAGGAATTTCTTTTACAAAAGTTTTATTAACAAGTAAAACATAACAAGAATATCCAAATGATTGCTGGTTACATTAGATATCAATAAAAGAGAAAAAAAATAAAAAATCCCGACAGCGGAATATTACATGTATAGCATGGTGTACATCAACATGAGTGCTGAAAAACGGTGAAAAACAAACACACCCAAAATGAACAATCACTTATAAGTAGATCAAAAGGATGTTATATAAGAGAGGAGAAAAAATGAAAATATAGTGCAATCTGTCGGGTTTGACTATTTCCAACCATCATAACCAGCAAGACTAATGTGGGTCCTTCACAACCTAGGTCGGAGGAAGGAGTACACATATGGACAAGAGAAAGGAAAAAGTAGGTTAGAAGCAAAAGTCAGAAAGAGGGTAGAGAAGATAGATAGGAAAGACCAGAAGAAAAAGAGGGGAGAGAGTCCGTTCCACTAGGGGAGGGGGGGGTGCACACAGAGCCCTTAGATTGACATCAAGCAACTATCAAATCTGGAGGCCGGGTTACAAGATATCCAGGGACTCCAGATTCTAAGAAATTTATTTTGTGTGTCGGAGGTTAAGGACGTTAGTTTCTCGTTAACCATGATGTCATTCATACGATTTTTAACTGCCTCAAAGCTGAGTACAGGAGTTTTCCAAGAGCGCGCAATGGTCAATTTTGTTGCATTAAAAAGATGTTGAGCTAGTTGGCGCTCTGAGCAAAGAAGCTCTTGGATAGGTTTACAAAGTAGGGCTTCATATGGATCTCTTTTCAGGTTGGTATGAAACATATTTCGTAGCAGTGCATAGACCCTGACCCAGAGTCTGCAAACTTTTGGACATGTCCACCAAATATGTGCCATAGACCCTGTTATCGGGCAGCCCCTAAAACAATGAGGAGAATAAGAGGGGATAAATCTCGCTAGCCTGTCGGGCGTATAATACCACCTATAAAAGACTTTATATGCATTTTCAAGAATAAGAACATTCCTTGAACTTTTCATGAGAGATAATGTCATAGTCTGCCAGTCCTCCGGGTCCAGTCGTTTCGCTAGGTCCTTCTCCCATTGGAGATAATATTTGTTTACGGGGGGTTTGCTAATAGAAATGATAGAAGAGTATAGTAGGGATATAGTCCCCGGGGAGTGAGGAGTAGCCCTACATATCTTTTCAAAGGAGGTCAAAGTGTACGGAGTAGGCTGGGCCCGAAGGAGTTGCTGGAGAAAGTGCTTAATTTGTAGGTAACTATAATGTTCCCGCAAGGGAATGTCATGGGAGGAACAAAGCGTTTCAAAGGAGATTATTTTCATAGGGGTAAGCAGTGAGTAAACATCTGTAAAGCCCCTATCCGCCCACCAAGAAAACTGACCTGGATTGTCGCAACTAGGGGGGAACATTGGGCAGTGCCCAAGGCGTAGTAACATTGCCAGGAATTTCACCCACCATTGCCAGGAATTTCACCCACCATTGCCAGGAATGCAGCCACCATTGCTAGGAATTCACTCACCATTGCCAGGAATGCAGCTACCATTACCATCAGTGCAGCCATGGAGGGCAGGACGAGCGCCAAAGACATCTTACAGGAGAATCTCCTGTTTACACAATGGCTTCTTTAAGAGAAAGTCCCGCCTCCTTTGATGGACAGTACAGTCATCCAATGGCAGAGACGGGACTTCCTATTACAGCTGCCATGTAAACAGGAAATTCTCCTCCTGTGTGCACAGCACTCGTCCCGTCTCCTCCCTCTGAGGCAGCCGGACTATATATCTTTTGTGGCCCCGGCGCTGGGAGATCGCCGGGGGCCACAAAAGATATATGTGTTTAAACAACCAGGCGGGCCGTTCAAAACCAGACCGCGGGCCGCGATTGGCCCGCGGGCCGGACTTTGGACATGCCTGCCCTAGACCATGACACTCCCACCACCATGCTTGACTGTAGGCAGGACACACTTGTCTTTGTACTTCTGAACCAATTAAGTTTATCTTGGCCTCATCAGACCACAGGACATGGTTCCAGTAATCCATGTCCTTAGTCTGCTTGTCTTCAGCAAACTGTTTGTAGACTTTCTTGTGAATCATCTTTAGAAGAGTCTTCCTTCTGGGATGACAGCCATGCAGACCAATTTGATGCAGCGTGCGGTGTATGGTCTGAGTACTGACAGGCGGACCCCCCACCCCTTCAACCTCTGCAGCAATGCTGGCAGCACTCATAAGTCTATTTCCCAAAGACAACCTCTGGATATGATGCTGAGCACATGCACTCAACTTTTTTGGTCGACCATGGAGAGGCCTGTTCTGAGTGGAACCTGTTTTGTTAAACCGCTGTTTAGGTTCTTGGCCACATACTGCAGCTCAGTTTCAGGGTCTTGGCAATCTTCTTATAGCCTAGGTCATCTTTTTTTTTTTTTATCAGAAAATAACTTTTATTTCGCTTGTTGCACAGTACAAAATATACACCAGACAGTGCAGAAAGAGACATAAGGAAACAAAAGCAAAATATTGATTACAACAACGTAAGATGCAGTGAGAGAAGAATCAAGTCCCAAAAAGAATGATTTCACAACCCATTCCCTTGCATTTGTGCATTTAATCCCTTTCGGTACATACCCTCGTTATTCCCAGGTTCTTATTACAACGTACCATTATTCTGTCCACTGACTCTCCCCTTCATTCCTTATACACCAGGCTATCCACTGTGCAACAATTCCAATATCATGTATCTTAGATAGAAAAAAACCATAGCAACTAATATGTCAAAAACAACATTACATTCAAAGTAACCCTTTGCAGTACTTTTAGTTTCCTGTGTACACATTCTAGATAAGAACATCATAATAAAGTGGTATTCCAACGTTCCCTCTTCCAATAGCAGAAATGCCTTGTTTTCGTACGGCTCACTCTCTGTCCCTATCAGCAACCTTTGGGCAATCGTGCTCCGAGTGTCTATCCCAGAATCAGTCTGTCTTTGATAAGTTGGTAGGGGACCAACCCCGGAACCTCCAGCCATGCTTGCCACATTAAATAACATTTTTGTGGGACTTTCCTATGCTGGTATGTTAATTTTTCTTTAATTAATAATTTGCTCACACTGTCCACCCATTGCCCCCTGGTAGGCACCCTTGGGGTAATCCACCGTTGGGCAATCAGTTTACGTGCCTCATAGAGCAATCTGAGGACTGCGGTGCGTGTGTGTGAAGTCAGCGTATCATCTTCCAGCGCACCCAGCAGGCAGACGGCCGGATCCATTGGGATGGTCACACTATATACTGTAGAAATCATAACTGTAACCTCCTTCCAGAATCTAAAAAGCTTGGGGCACTTCCACAGCATATGAAGAAGATCACCATGGTCTGTCTCACACTTTGGGCACAGGGGGGAATCTCTGATGCCCCATGAATGGAGTCTCTTGGGTGTCCTATAGGCCCTATGTAACAGGTATAATTGTGACAATTTGTGGGACGCTGACAGTGAGACCAAAGGGGTTGCCGCTAGACACAATTCCCATTTTTCCCCGTCAATGGGGCCAAGATCTGCCTCCCACCCCTGTCTACATGGCAGCTTAGCAGGGTTCTGTATTCGTGCAAGGAGTATACTGTAGCAGCTCGAGATCATCCCCTTCCTGTCCTCCTTCATAAGGATGGATTGAAGAATAGCGTGATCTGCAGGCCGCAGCACAGTGGACCTTGCCTGTATTTGCAGCGCATGGCGCAGCTGTAGGTATTTAAAGAAATTGTTGTGCGGAACCCCAAATTCTATTTGAATATCAGAGAACAACTTAAATATATGACCTGCATACAGCTGGGAGACATACTTAATACCCGCCCTTTCCCAGTTGCTGAAGCCTGTCAGTTTCTGAAGTTCTTTGAATTGTTTGTTGCGCCATATAGGCGTGTCGGGCAAGTACCCCTGTAATCCGAGTGTCTTTTTGACATACGGCCACAGAGTATTCAACAGTTGCACAGTGGGGGCCTTTGAATCTAGGTATGGGTAACCCGCCTCCAACCTCGTAAGTGCAGTTTCGCTGTCCCCCTTAGTGTCTAACAGTTTACGGATAGGGTCGGTCAGGTCTGTCAAACCCCACCCCCCTAGCTGTTGCAGTTGGGATGCTAAAAAGTAAGTCCTGGGATGCGGGACCGCCATCCCACCATCCTAAGACTCGCTGTGGGCCTAGCATACAGCAACTGAACCCATTGAATAAAAGTGTCTCATAGTCCCATACACCGCAGCACTTGCCACAGATAAGGCCACTCAACACTGTCGAAGGCCTTAGCTGCGTCAAGGGAGAAAATTGCTCTGTTGCCAGTGTTATCTGTTGGGATTTGCAGGTTCAAAAAGAGCCTCCTAATATTTTGCGCTGTGGATCTAGAAGGGATAAATCCGGATTGGTCTTTATGCACTAATTTATGTATCACCCTGGCCAGTCTGTTCGCCAATACCCTTGCCAGCAGCTTAACATCCGCCGTCAGCAAGGATATAGGCCTATACGAGCCCGGGGATCTAGCCTCCTTGCCTGGTTTCAACAAGACCACAATAATTGCCTCATTCATGGAACTCGGCAGAGATCCTCGCTCAAGAGCCTCAGTATAAACTTTCAAAAGGGTGGGGAGTAAAGTACAGGGGTACCGTTTATAAAATTCAGACGGAAGGCCATCCATCCCTGGCGACTTGTTATTTTGGGAGTGTGACAGAGCCACACCCAGTTCTTCCTCTGTCAGTGGCGCATTAAGCATGTCAGTGTCTTCTAATGACAGGACCGGGAGTTTGCTTCTATTTAGAAAGTCCCCAATCTCCTCCTCCGTGGGTCTCACTTTAGATGTATAAATGTCCTCATAGAAATCTTTAAAAACACGAACAATGTCTGAGGTGGAAGAATATTCAATCCCCTGGTCGTCGCAGATAGCCGAAATGGTGGAGGACGACTGTTGCGCTCGCGCCATAACCGCCAGCATATGTCCAGTCGCCTCACCCTCCTCAAAATGTGTCTGTCGCAGAAAAAAGCGTTTCTTTTCAGCCAGCTGCAACGCCAGTTGCCTAGACATGGATTGTGCTCCTAACCACGCCCTTTTTGTGTCGTCTGTGGGATTGGCAATATACCTGTCTTCTGTTTTGGAGACCACTCCGCGCACCGTCACCTCCCAAGCTTTAGTGTCTGTTTTGATTCGATTGATAATTTGCATGCATTGCCCGCTTGTGTAAGCCTTCAATGCATCCCACACCACCCCCAGATTCGTAGTGCCAACATTATCCAGTAGAAAGGATTTAATCGCGTCCCGGAGTGGGTCTGGCTCTGGGAACAGCGTAAGCCAGAAGGGGTTAAGCTTCCAAACCGTGCACCCAACCATATCAGGAAAAGATACCCGGATGCGGAGCGAGGAGTGGTCAGAAAGGTGTCTGTCAGCGTAGTCCGAGTCTTTAATATGTGGCAACATCCTGTCATTACCCAGGCCCAGGTCTATTCTAGAGAGGCCTCCATAGGAGGCCGAATGGCAAGAATACTTTTTAAGGTTCGGGTTCCTGCTACACCATACGTCGGTCAGCCCCAATTCCTGCAATACCCTGGCAAAAGGAGTACAGCCTGCTGCGCCTGGCTCTACGTTACTGGGTATGGGGAACTTGTCTTTGGTATGACTCAAATAGTTGTTGAAGTCTCCCACTGCCAGTAGTGGAACCTCCTGATATTGTGCCATAAATTTTGCCAGGCTCCCGAGAACCCCCGCCGAGTACGGCGGAGGCACATAAATATTAGCCAGGATGCAGGTTAGCCTATGGACCTTGCACAGTAAAAAAATATATCTGCCACCTGGGTCAATCTGTACCTGAGAACATTGAAACCGGACACCTTTACGTACAAGCACGCTTACCCCCCTGCAGTATGAGGAGTACGTGGAGTGGTACTGAACATCATACATGCGTGGGCTCAGGCTAGGGGGGGGATCAGCCGCAAAATGCATTTCCTGCAGACACACAACACTTGCATTTATTGATTTTAAATGGCGCAATACAGCTAGTTTTTTCACCGGGTTACCTAGACCCCGCACATTCCAAGTGAGGACATTTAGCTCAACCGCCATTGGGGCCTACCACAAATAATGTCAGGATAACATACAATACTCGGTACCACCCCACCTCCAAAAAGGACATGGCATTGCACCAAGGAAGAATTACAGTTAATAGAGCATCAAAATTACCTAGTTTGCAAATAAGTATCCGTACATAGGCAAACATCATAACTACTATGAGCAGAAGAGTGGAAGAGTCAAAAAAGGAACAGTAGAAATCTTGGAACACTTTGCGATTGTAGATGACAGACTGCAAGCTCAGTTCTATGTGTGGGACCAACAGGGCCCCCAGCCGCTTGGGCTGCGTAACAAACAAACCCCCTGCTTCTGCTGAGGGGGGGGAAAGGCAGAGGAAGCTCCCATGAAACCCACAGGTTAGTTCAACTAGGAGCTTCACATCAACGACACCTGAGGAGTGCGCCGTGTCGCGTAGGGTGTATCGTGACAGTTGGTCTCCCTTTGCCGCCTTACTCCTATTGTAGGACAGAGATCAGACATGTAATAAAAAAAGGATAAAAAATAACTCAAACAGAACGAGCCCGTACATGGCCATTGCAGAATTAGAGGTAGTTACTTCAAGGCAGTCAGCGGCGTCCAGGTCCCCGGGGCCTTCTCCTCAGGCCGGGGCATTGTGCTGCACACGGTTAGCTTTGAGGGCCCTATCTTCTCTGTCCAACCATTGAGCTGCGTTGGTAGGCCGATCAAAGAAATGGGTTTCTCCCAGAGCAACAACTCTGAGGCGCGCTGGGTAAAGCATATCATAAGGAAGGTTAAACTGCCGCAATCTTTTCTTTACATCAATGAACTTTGCACGTTGCTTCTGCAGCTCAGCTGAAAAATCTGGGTACAAGGAAACTTTAGCATTGTCAATAGCCAGTGTACCTCCCATGGTTCTGGCCTTGGATAGTATAGCGTCCCTGTCCTTGTAATTCAACAGTTTAAAGAGGAAAGCCCTAGGATGATTGCCAGGTGGCAGGGGCCTGGACTGGGCTCTGTGCGCGCGTTCAACCGCAAAGAGTGGAGAAAAGGCCTCTTTGCCAAATACTGTAAGCAGCCAATTCTCAATAAATGCAACCGGGTCTTTGCCCTCAGCCCGCTCCGGGATGCCTATTGCACGGATGTTGTTTCGTCTCATGCGATTTTCGAGGTAGTCTAGGCGAGACGCATGCTGTGCAGTAAGGTGACAGTTGTATTGCAAGTCTCTTTGCATAGGGGGGATATCATCCTCTATAGCACTCACTCTGCCTTCAATGGCTGCCGTGCGTTCCCGCAGCTTTTGCATGTCCTGCCGCACATAAGAAATCTCAGCTTTCACCCCTTTCACTTCATTAGCAAGTGCTGAGATAGACATATTGCAAGCGGTTACAGCGGAGAAAATGTCCCTGAGAGTGTGTTCTGTGCCATCAGATGGAGAGGGAAGGGAAGTAGGCCCCACCAAGCCGCCCCATGGTGTATTCACAGCGTTCCAGGCCGGGGACAATACCTCTGCATCCTCCAGCGGGACCGTGTCATCCGCAGCCGAGTGATCGCTCATGGCATCCCCAGTACCTGAGGGGGGAGAGGGCATCCCTTTCGAGGCTTTACCTCCATACAGAAGCTTCTGGGCAGCCTCCCTGTATTGATCCCTGGAGGAGCGCTGTGGCAAGGCGCCATCTTGGGAGAGTTCGGCCTGCATGCTCCGGGAGTCTTTACCGCTCCTGGACATGGATTTAAGCGCCCCGGATCCCCTCGGGACGTGTCGCCGCCTCCGCGGTATCGTGGCGGTCGCAGCGGGGCTCGCTCCGGAGCGTGTCCTCAACAATACCGGATAAGTGTCAGGATTTTCGGCGGAGCAGGAGAGAAGTGCGACCGTCTACATGCGCTGCTCAGCCACGCCCCCCCTAGGTCATCTTTATGTAGAGCAACAATTCTTTTTATTCAGATCCTCAGGGAGTTCTTTGCCATGAAGTGCCATGTTGAACTTCCAATGACCAGTATGAGAGTGAGAGCGATAACACAAAATTTAACACACCTGCTCCCCATTCACACCTGAGACCTTGTAACACTAACGAGTCACATGACACCGGGCAGGGAAAATGGGTAATTGGGCCCAACTTGGACATTTTGGACATTTTCACTTAGAGGTGTACTCACTTTTGTTGCCAGTGGTTTAGACATTAATGGCTGTGTGTTGAGTTATTTTGAGGGGCCAGCAAATTGACACTGTTATGCAAGCTGTACACTCACTATTTTACAGTGTAGCAAAGTGTCATTTGTTCAGTGTTGTCACATGAAAAGATATAATAAACTGTTTACAAAAATGTGAGGGGTGTACTCACTTTTGTGACATACTGTGTGTGTGTGTGTGTGTGTATATATATATATATATATATATATATATATATATATTTCATGTTTTTTTTGTTTTGTTTTTTAAACATGATGTGCCAGAGCTCATCGTTACCCTGAGCGGAGAAGATATATATTATATATAATCATATATTCTCATCAATGTTATGAAATGAATAGTATTCCATTTGCAATAAACTTTGCATAAAATATTTAATTTACATTTAATTTTAATAGTTCAAACAAAGTCAGGCAAAATGGTCAGCCCTCATGCATGTTCACTTCATGAAATATGGCCCTATTTGAAAAAAGTTTGGACACCCCTGGATTAGGTCAATCACAGTTCACTAGGCTATAGAGCAGTGATGGCGAACCTTGGCACCCCAGATGTTTTGGAACTACATTTCCCATGATGCTCCACTACACTGCAGAGTGCATGAGCATCATGGGAAATGTAGTTCCAAAACATCTGGAGTGCCAAGGTTCGCCATCACTGTTATAGAGGCATAGAATGTAGAATAGAATGGAGTTCTATGCAGCTAAATTAGAGCAAACCAGGTAGCCCACAAACTCAGCACACTTGACTTACAGCCTCTGAGGGAAAAGGACCGGATTGCCTCTGCCGCTACCGACGGATCCGGTAAGCGGTGGAAACGTCCGGAACGTGATAAAATTGCAGCGCATCCAACGCAGAGACCACTTTTATCCTAAAGAGGACCACCCACCGTTTCAGAAAATACTGGGGTTATGGTAGATATCTGCTGCCTTAACCCTGGTAGTCTACGTCAAAGTGTACCGACAAACAGCTACGGTGGTTTGCGGTAATTGGTGGTGGTGGCAGTATCATGTTGTGGGGATGCTTTTCTTCAGCAGGGACAGGGAAGCAGGTCAGAGTTGAAGAGAGTTGAGCCAAATACAGGGCAATCTTGGAAGATAACCTGTTAGCCCTTGTACACACGGTCGAAAATTCTGACAGAAAATGTCCGATCGGACCGTGTTGTCAGATAATCCGACCGTGTGTGGGCTCCATCTGACTTTTTCCGTCAGAATGTCCGACCAACAAAGTTTGAGAGCTGGATATAAAATTTTCCGACAACATGATCTGATCGGACTTTGTCCAGTCGCTTGTAGAGAACTCCGATCAGACAAAGTGCCACGCATGCTCAGATCAAATTACGAGACCAAAGCTATTGGCTACTAGCCTGAACGTAGTCCCGTCATAACGAACGGACATCATCACAATGAGATTTTCCGACAACTTTGTCGGACCGTGTGTATGCAACACCATTTTCAGACAATTTTTGTTGTCGGGAAGGTCGGACCATGTGAACAAGGGCTTAGAGTCTGCTATCATACTCGATGTGATTGTAGCCGTATTAGTGCAGTTGTGACAGAGAAAATTGAGTATTGTCCGTGATACTTTTTTTATTTGCACTAGCATACAATTTTTCAGGACAAGCTTTCAGGGTATGTCCCCTTCTTCAAGGTCCAAGCAGTACTCAGCAGTACTCAGTGTTTGCCAAAGATTTGTGACTGCAGCGGAGGTTCATATTCCAGCAGGACAACAACCCTAAACATAGAGCCAGAGCTACAATGGAATGGTTTAGATCAAAGCATATTCATGTATTAGAATGGCCCAGGCAAAGTCCAGACCTAAATCCAATTGAGAATCCATGGTAAGTTCGAAAATTGCTGGTTACAGACGCTCTCCATTCAATCTGACAGAACTTGAGCTATTTTGCAAAGAAGAATGGGCAAAAATGTCACTCTCTAGGTGTGCAAAGCTGGTAGAGACATCCCCAAAAAGACTTACAGCTGTAATTGCAGCCAAAGGTGATTCTACAAAGTATTGACTCAGGAGGGCTGAATAGAAATGCACCAAATGCGCCACATTTTTCAGATGATTATTAGTAAAAAAAATTGAAAACCATTTATCATTTTCCTTCCACTTCACAATTGTGTCACTTTGTGTTGGTCTATTGCATAAAATCTCAATAAAATACGTTTACATTTTTGGTAGTAACATGACAAAATGTGGAAAATGTAAAGGGGTATGAATACTTTTTCAAGGCACTGTATATGTATGTTTGATGCAAGTTCTGACTCGGAGATTGCCCTCTTATGCTATCCTGAGGCCTCAGGTGGGTTACCCGGGGGCCTGCTTTGCTAAAGCTACAGAGAGCTGACTGAGGGACTGTTGTGTGAGGATCTAGTCTGGTATCACAGGAGAGAGTGTTGCAAGGATTTTGGAAGGAGGCAACCAATTTTCCAAACACATTTGTGAGTACTGACTGGAGAGAGATCCTAGAGACTCTGGGCTGAGGCCACCCCTAGGGTGTTAGAGTCAGCTGTTAGTGTAAAGGGGACATAGTGTACAATTTCCTAAAGAGATTAGTCTATTAAATTTCTAGTGAAAGGACTTTGCTTGAACTGTTCACCAGAGGATGTTTACTATCATCAAGTTGCAGGCTCAGAGTTCTATTTAAGTTATGTGTCCTCCCATTTATACATAGTTTTTAGAGTATCCTATCCATTTCCTTAAACCTATCCAAGCTACCCAAAAAATAAAAACACCAAAAAAGAAAATCACTAGACTGTTCATTGAGCTGAAGAGTGACTCTGACCATGTGCCTGGCTGCAGGGCAGCTGATGAGCAAAAGAACACTGGCATCTTTATAGCAGCTCCTTATGGGGGGCGGGAGGGGTACTACAACTGGTTACAGGTACCTGTATATAGTTTTAAAGAGCTGTTGGAGATGGGCTTCAGAAGCCCAGTAGGAATAAGGAAATTAAATTGGAGTTACACTTTAACATGTATAATAATTGCTCAATAACCCAGGTACAGAAAGAAGACAGGAAAAACAGTAAGCTATCTTCTTTCCCTTATACCGTATGTCTTTACTAAAATATGCAAAATATATATTTCTTTCAATCCTCTTTTTGGTGAAAAATGATGACACACTGCAAATGACCAAATTAAATGTGCAGTGGTACCCCCTATGATGGGCCTTTGATTTCCAAAATGAATAAGACAATGGAAGAATGGAGGAGTTGATGGTGATGCTCACTACGGAGAGGATACATTTTGAGATATCTGCCTTTTACTTGCTCTGCCCAATACACTACTATTCTGCATCGTGCACCATCATTCTGATAATCTTAAAGGCTAGGAATCATCAAATGATCTACTCTGGCTCTGGAGTAGGTGCTTTCATGGAGCGGGGGGGGGGGGGGCTATGACTCTGGGGCATATAGTCCCCCTTCCCCTATATCCCTCTTTCCTTATCCTCCACCTCTCAGGGTCTTCCCTAATTCTAATTAAAGGTTATTTAGAGGTAAATCCCTGGACATAGTAATATCTGAAATCTGTTTATAAGGTTATTTGTTGTATGATACACAGCCTTGATAACCTAGATTTATTGTATATTGTCACTGTTTTGAAATGTTCCTATATTCTTTAACCAGTTCCGGTTGGGCCCATTTACATTTAATGCAGCATGGAAGCCTGTCTATGCGAAATCAATCTGCACATGATTCAGGCTCGCGGGTATGGTGCGTCCGCTGGCCCTGTGGTAATCTGATTTGATTCAGAACCGAGCAATCATCAGGTCCAGGCCAATGGATTATGGCCTGGACCAACTGATTGATTCTGATGAATGACAGAACATTCTGTGCCTGTGTAATATAAACACAGGCACAGGAAATTATGTTATCTTCTCTCCTGGAGTCCTTTTTGGATCCAGCGTGAGAGAAGAGAACATCTACTGTGAGTAAAAGCACTACACTGACACCAGAACACACAGTTCAGCACATTTAACCCCTTAGAAGCCCCCCACTTAACCCTTTCACATCCTGTCACAGTGTCACCAGGTATAGTGTACAGATTTTTTACTAATCACTGTATTAGTGTCACGGGTGTTGCTAGTTAGCTTTAGTGTCAGTTAGCGTCAATCTCAGAGACCGTCAGATTGCCTGCCACATATTCACTAATTAATTTTAGCCCTTTGATTGCCAGTAACACTAACACACGCACACTCTACACCTCCATTACCATTATAGTCTGAACGGATCAATATCTTTGATCAGAACAGTACTATACTAATGTCCCCAATAGCATTGTGTTCCCAAAAATACAGCGGGATCAGCCCCGACACCTGCGTTTAGCCCCTCCACCCCCCCCCCCCCCACAACAAGTACTGTGTCAGTCGATTATTATTATTAATATTATTATAATACAGGATTTATATAGCGCCAACAGTTTGCTCATTGCTTTACCATGTAGGGAGACACTAAACTAACAGTACAATTCAAAACAAGATGGTTAGAGGAGCCCTGGTCTTGTGAGCTTACGATCTAAGAGGGAGGGGCTGGGGAAACAAAGGTAGGGACTGTGAAGGATGGAATGATGTGGGGAGTAGAAGATTTGGTTGTTAGCTGGAGACAGGATAGGCCTCCCTGAAGAGATATGTTTTCAGGAATCACCTAAAAGTAGACAGAGTAGGAGCTAGCCAGACAGATTGGGGTAGTGAGTTCCAGAGGATGGGAGAGGCTCTGGTGAAGTCCTGGAGACAAGCATGGGAGGAGGAGACAAGGGAGGATGGTTTGGGTGATATTTAGAGATAAGGTTGGTGATGTAGCTCAGTGCAGAATTGTGGATGGCTTTGTATGTTGTTAGTGTTTTGAATTTTATTCATTGGGCAATGGGAACCAGTGTAGGGACTGGCAGAGAGGAGTGGCGGACACGGAACGGTTGGTAAGGTGGATGAGTCTGGCATTCATGATAGACTGAAGAGGGGATAGCTTGTGGAGAGGTAGGCCAATGAGGAGGGAGTTACAATAGTCAAGGCAAGAGACAACAAGGGAGCGAATAAGTTGCTTAGTGGTCTTGATGGTTAGAAAGGGGCGTATTTTGGAAATGTTTTGGAGGTGAAGTGTGGACGATTTGGACAGTGATTGGATTTGGGGCTGAAAGGACAGGTCAGAGTCTAGGATTACACCTAGTATCTTGGCATGTGGGGTGGGACTGATGGTTGTATTATTGATCTTGATGGAGAAATCAGGGGGAGGGGCATGGACTGGAGGAAAAATTATGAGCTCAGTTTTATAAAGATTGAGTTTGAGGAAGTGATGTGACATCAATGTTTATATGTCAGTTAGTAAGTTAGAAATGTGAGAGAAGACTAAAGGAGTGAGGTGAGGCGTAGAGAGATAGATTTGTGTCATCAGCATAGAGATGGTACTGGAAACCATGGGAGTTTATTAACAGACCAAGGGAGGAGGTGTAAATGGAGAAGAGAAGGAGTCCAAGGACAGAACCTTGAGGTACCCCTACAGAAAGAGGAAGTGGAGAGGAGGAAACAGAGTTATAGGTCCCTGCTCAGGTCAGGTGTACCCGACCCCGTTCCCAGGTTGCTGAGGAGCTACAATCAAATGATTCTCGTATGCAGCAGAGTACCAGTACCAGTCCCGCTCTACCTTCTGGTGAACTGGTGAGCACCAGCGGCCAAATACACCCTGGTTGTAGACAAACCAGCACTGTGGCGAGTCCCATAAGTGCAGTTCAAGCTGGTGCGGTGGCTAGCACAAGTGTCCCCCAGCCACCAAGAATTCAAACACAGGTCGGTAGAGCCCATAATACCTTTCCTGATGCACTTGCAAATCCCAATCAGCAGCCTGCAGATTCTGCAGCGCCCGTACTTCCTCCATTCACTGACCAACCCTGAATTCAGGTGGAAACAGTAGATATAACTACCCGTGTTTTTTTTTTTAGCTGTTTTTCATGGAAGATCTGTACAGCAAAGCAATTTATATGCCAATCAATTTATCACAGCAAACCCAAATTTGACCCTTGCCAGAAATTAAACTTGGCAACCAGACTTTTCCCAGACCTGTCTCTCAACATGGGCATTACGAAAAAGAATGAGTTGTGCTCATATTGGTCCACTGACCCAATTCATCATATGCAATGTCCTCTGCTACCATGGCCAGGATTAGATATGAGCAAATCCTGTGGTTTATGCACTTTAACTACAATGAACTCTGTCGTCCTCGGGGTGACCCTGAATATGATCAGCTCCACAAAATTCTACCCCTTTTAAATCACTTCAAACAAAAATGTGCAGCCTTGTATATGCCCTACCAAGCTGTCTGCATAGATGAGTCCCTTATTAAGTTTTCTGGCAACCTTATTTTTAAACTGTTTCTCCCCAGCAAGTGTGCCAGATGGGTTGAAGGGTTGAAAATGTATATGTGACAGGGCAACAGGCTATACATGGACTTTCCTGGTTCATGATGGAAAAGATAGCATTATGGAGCCCCATGACTGTCCTGAATACATAGGGGGGCAGCGGCAAGATTGTTTGGGAAATGGTGTCACCCTTATTCAGAAAGGAGTACCACTTCTGAGGTTGACAGTTATTACACAAGTGTGACACTTTTTAGACACCCTTTTGAATTTGGATTTGGCGCATGTGGCACCGTGTGACCTAATTGCCCGGGGCTTCCACCAACGGCTTGTCAATTCCCCAATTAGACAGGGGAGAGAGCCTACTTAGGAAGCAAACAATTGCTTACAATGAGGTGGAAGTACAAAAGGGATGTTTTCATTCTGTCTTCCATTCATGCAGCTACGACAGTCCAAACTGCAATGGTGACTGGTGTTGTTAAGTCCCTCTGTGTCCACAACTACATCCTTAACATCGGAGGGGTGGACTTCAATGACCAGATGATGGGGCTGTACTTGGTTGCTCGTAAGGCCAGACGCTAGTACAAGAAAGTGTCTGTATATTTATTCCAATTGGCTTGTTCAATGCTCATGTACTATACAAAGTGTCAGGAAGAAGTAGATCCTTCCTAAAATTCCAGGAAGAAATCATCACAGCCCTTTTGTATCCAGAAGGTGCTGTGGCCCAATTTCCCAATCCAGATGCAGTGAGCCAGCTGCATGAGAGGCATTTTCTGGATGTCCTTCCTGATACACCTACCTAAAGAGCAAAAAAGATGTTGTGTCTGTAGAAAACACGGGTACCGTATAGGCATGACACCCGATATTTTTGTCCCTCCTGTCCTGGCCAACCTGGTCTCTGCATCCAGGACTGTTTCCATCGCTACCGCACACTAGTGGATTATTAGTATAGAGTACAGCACGGCACAGTCTTGGGCACACACAGGGTCTCGAAAGATGTTAGATGGCTATCAAATTTTGAGAGACCTTAGCCTGGAATGTTAAACATTTTTTAACCGCTTGCTGACCAACCACTGTCATTATACTGCAGCAGGTCAGTATGATCTTGCGAGTCGTCGTAGCTATATGTCGGCTCTTTTAAGCGGGATAGCAGGCACGCGCATGCCACTGCACTGTGGGGGCGCAGATGCTCGTGGCTGATGGTCGCAATGACTGCCGGCCAGGAGTGATCATGGGCAGGAGAGGCAGAATATGGACGTGTGTGTGTAAACACACTAATACCTGTTTTGTTCTATGAGGATAGACAGATTGTGAGCTCCTAATAGCTAGGAACCACAATCTGTCATCCTCCCTATAGGCAGTTCCCCACCTACAGTTAGAACACACAGTCAGGGAACACAATTAATCTCTTGCTCGCCCCTAGTGTTAAACTCTTCCCTGCAAGTGAAATTCATACAGTAATCAGTGCATTTTTATAGCACCGATCGCTGTATATTTGTGAATCATCCCAAAAATGTGTCAAAAGTGTCCGATGAATCTGCTGTGATGTCGCAGTCATGATAAAAATCGCAGATCGCTATAACTTTTACGCAAACCAATCAATATGTGCTTATTGCAATTTTTTATTACCAAAAATATGTAGAAGAATACATTATCTGGCTAAACTGAGAAAAAAATCTGCTTTTTTTTAAAAAAAATTGGGGATATTTATTATACCAAAAGAAAAAAATAGTGTTTTTTTTCAAACTTGTCACTCTTTTTTTTGTTTATAGCGCAAAAAATAAAAACTGCAGAGGTGATCAAATACCACCAAAAGAAAGCTCTAAAAAAAAAAAAGTACGTCAATTTTGTTCAGGTACAGCATCGCACGACCGCGCATTTATCAGTTAAATCGACGCAGTGCTGTATCGCAAAAAATGCTCTGGTCATTGAGCAGCCAAATCTTCCAGGGCTGAAGTGGTTAACGTTACAAAACAAATGTAAAAAAAAAACATAGAAAACATTAAAAAAATAGTTAATGTTCTATTTTTACTGTTTTACTGTACTTTATACTATACTACTGTAATGTTTTATTGTTACAGTGTTTTATTGTCATGCCCTGTACATACGGTCAGACTTTCCATCTATGATCTTTGGTGCTCGGGCGCCATCTGTAACGCCATCCCATCCTGCGCTGCATTCCAGCCCTATCCTGCGGTCCCCAGCTGCGCTCCAACCATCAGTTTGGATAACGCCCGAGCGCCAAAGATTTCTGCTGGTCAGGACGCCGGCCCCACCTGGACTAGTGAGACTTGTTTGCTGCAGACAGCCTGGATGGTGATAGTTCATTGGACCCTATTGTGCCAATATACAATTACCTCAAATGTGAGTTTTTAATGCACCTTTCCCATTAAATGCTACAGTCCTTACTCAGAGGCGCCTGTGTCTTTCTCTCTCTTTTTCAAGAAACAAGATAGACAGAAAGTAAAAGCTGCGTAAATTCCAGCATATATACCATAGTTTGTAAAAGCTTTAACTTTTACGCAAACCAATAAATATATGTTTATTGAGGTTTTTTTTTTTACCAAAGACGTAGCTAAATACAGAAAAAAATAAATTTAATAACGAAGATCGGAGAATTCTCTACAGGGACCGCCTCCCCTAAATATAATCAGAAAATGCCAAGAAACAAGATTGTGAGTTTTGAGGTATCAAAAAATCTAATCAAATTGATAATACAAATTTCATAATTTTGTTTTAACATACATGATTAAAAAATTAATAACGTTTTAAAACCAAAACCTGGATGATCACAGTACAAAAGTTGGTTGTCTCTACATGTTTTGCCATAATCATGGCTTCTTCTGGAGCTTTTGTAGGACCTTTATACAATATTGCTAAAAAAATAATTAACAATAATTTTAATAAATACGAAGAAAAAAATAAGAAAAAAAGAAAGAAAGAAAGAAGAAGACAATAGTACAAACAAAGACCCCAAAGCGTCTTTTAAATTTACCATTCGCATATTTATTATTTGCTGCATTAGTAACATGTTACACCCTGAATATGAGTGTAACATGTAACATGTTATCTAAGATGAACTTATCCTTTAGGGTCGGTTCACACAGGGATGACTTGTCAGGCAACTTAGCCACCTGACAAGTCACGTCCCATTCTGTACAATGGAACCATTCTAATCGGAGCGACACAAGTCGCTCCCGACCTAGAAAAAGGTCCCTGTACGACTTTGGGGGAAGCGACTTGCATTGACTTCTATAGAGAAGTTGTTTTGCAAGTCACTGCAGTGGTCGTGTCCAGGTCCCCTGAGGCAGTCGCGCTGCAAGTTGTGCTGCCTCAGTGTGAACCGACACTTAAAGAGGAGCTGCACCTTTAAGAAAAATATTAAAAGCCAGCAGCTACAAATATTGCAGCTGCTGACTTTTAATAAATTGACACTTACCTGTCCCAGGGTCCAGCGATGTCGGCGGCAGATGACGAGCAATCGCTCGTCTCTCTGCTGCCCCCGCCACCATCCTCTGTCAGGGAATCGGGAAGTGAAGCATTGCAGCTTCACTGCCTGGTTCCCTACTGCGCATGCGCGAGTTGCGCTGCGCGTCTCCACTGGTCCCCGCTGTGTCCTGGGAACTGTGTGTTTCCCAGAACACAATGGGGGGGGGGGGGCATCGCGGCGAGCTGCGGCTAGATTGTCCCGGAAGTGGGTGCAGATACCTGGATTATCCAGGTATCTGCACCCACCTCCCCCCTGAAAGGTGCCAATTGTGGCACCGGAGGGGGGGAGGGATCAGATGAGCGGAACTTCCACTTCAGGGTGGAGGTCCGCTTTAAGTGTTGAAGGGGTAGTTTAAGTGTTATAGTGGAACTTAAGGGTTACGTTTTAGATCTTGTCACTGGAGCCTTGACCCAAAAACATCTAAAATCTGATTCCTGATGCTGAAAAAAGTATGTTACCTTTAAATATTTCAAATAAAAAAATATTTTATATTTTACTTTTAGGTTCTTATTAGGATTTTTTTTTTTTTTTACAACATTGGTAAACAAATGGTCAGGTGTCCTTTCTATTTTCCTCCTAGGTTTTTAATGAGACGGACAACAGAACATATCTAAGTAGATACAGATAGCAACGGGACTCTCAGAAGGGTAAACAAAGCTGAACACATAAGCAGCAACACAAATAGTGACACTGATACATTCATATTGACACGAAGGGTGACAGGAAGCATTCATGGAACATGCAAGTGGATGGATTTTATCCTCTTGTGTTGCATTCTAAACTTGGCAGGTTGACAGGGGAGGAATTGAACTGCAAAGTGTGCATAACAGAATTCCCTGACCCCTGTGAAAAAATGTACAATTCATAAACATAAGGTATTCAGTCACAAATGCCAGAACTTGGTAACTGGAAATGTGGATGTGCACTATTTACCGTCTCCCTTCTATTTCTGTTATTTGTTTTTCCGGGAAGCCCATGTACTGGGTCATGACTCCTGTGAGTCCATATGTCAGCGCTGTTACCATGGGCACTTTGCAGGACAACAGGTGCATATACATACAACAAATGTAATGATTTGTAATTTATATAGTACTCTACTTGACATGTAGAAGGAAAAGCTCAGCGGTTTATCACTAATGCCTGCTAGGTTATTTACTAAGTACATTTTAAAGTGTTTCATGGTATTAGATGTCGTTAAGTCTGGGTGGGAATTGCATCCATCATGCAGACAAGAGGAATGGTATTAATAAAATACCCACACTAACCAAATAACGTTTGTTAGGGATGGCATTCAGCCTACACAACAGAATATGTGCTATCTGGAAGAAGGCTGTACAGCTTCAAAAGAAAATGAGAATGATTAAAATAAAATAAATGAATACATTATTGACATCGCTAGCTCCACCTTAAACTGTTATAAAGTACCACTACTGTGATAGTATATACCGTGAATCTATTGCTATGCCGATCAATATCAAAAACATAAACCAATGAATAATCATGTGCTAAAAATTATACAAAATGATCAATGGATGATTTAAAGCGCATAAAGTGATATTTGTGCAAAACAAAGTCTTATTTTTTCTGTGTAATAATGTGCCGTTGTGCTCCGTTTCCAAATGGTATCTGTGCATCCACCTTGTGAAGAACTGTAAACACTCCACACTCACCAGATATGAGGAACTCCCTTACCATATAGGAAGGGGAGTCTGCTAAACCTGTAGGTCTTATTGGGGGACCTATCCCACTGCGATATCCTCTGATGGCTCCCACTGGTGAAGATTACCAATGGCTCCAGAGCCTCAGGTTCAGATTGTGCAGGTGTGCAATATATGGAGAGATAAACTCCTCATCGTGTAAAATCCTTGGATGATTTTATTGAGTATAGGCATTTTCCATAGATAAAAAAAAAAACTCTTAAGAATAGGTTGCATAAAAGTTAAAACTATAAAAAAAAACAGACTGAGCGTCACAATTGCAAACACGGCTTCTGTGCGTGTGAGAGTAATGGTGACTGCCAGTTACTTGGTTGTTGGAAATAATCTTTACTAGCGGGAGCCATCAGAGGATATTGCAGTGGAATAGGTCCCCCGGTAAAACCTACAAGCTCAGCAGATTCCCCTTGCTATACGGTAAGGGAGTCCATCATATCTGGTGAGTTCTTCACGAGGTAAATGCATAGATACCATTTTTATTACACAGAAGAAAATACTTTGTTTTGCACAGATATCACTGAGGATTTTGTATAATTTTTAGCACATGATTATTCATTGGTTTATGTTTTGGATATTGATTGGCATATAAATAGATTCATGGTATATACTATCATAGCAGTGGCACTTTATAACAGTTTAAGGTGGAGCTAGATCTGTCTATAATTTATTCATTCATATTGGCCCATCAGACTGGACAGCATTGATAGCAGCGGCTCAATTACACCACCATTAATTCATCAAGGTGTGGGTGTTCAAAATTATTATAAAACAAAGTAGGTGTCATTCAAGAAACAGGAAAGCATTATCTGTGCTGAATACATATAAAAACAACAAATGTCTTTTTCCAACAATGATTCAAAAACATTCATGCTCACCTCCCCCCCCACCCCCAAAAAAAATCTATAAATAAATAAAAAAGCTGCAGTACTCAAGATAATAGATCACCTTCACAAATATACAAAAGATAAACTTTACCGCACATGTGATAAAAATTGTACAAATAATCCTTGTGATAAACTCTTTCCTAAAATAACTACAAAAAGTGAAAAATACTTCAGTCATGTACAATGTGTGAAAAAAGAGATTCATTCAAATAAACAAAATCCACATGCAATGTCTATTTAAAATATTGATCATTCCTGTATGCAAATGCCCTATATAACCGCTACCATCCCTCATGGGCACACTCCCACCTTGGTGGTTGGACCTTAAAGTGGTTGTAAAGGCATAAGGTTTTTTTATCTTAATGAATTGAATTGCTGTCAAAGTCAGTGTGCCAATGAGGAGCGAGAGGGGGTGGGGCCTAGCCACAGCTCCATGTTTGAATGGACACACAGAGCTGCGGCTTGGCTCGGGTGCCCCCATAGCAAGCTGCTTGCTGTTGGGGCACTTGTCAGGAGGGAGGGGCCAGGAGCGACGAAGAGAGACCCAAGAAGAGGGGGCTCTGGTTCGCTCTGTGCAAAACCACTACACAGAGCAGGTAAGTATAACATGTTCGTTATTTTTAAGCAAAAAGATTTTAGTATCACTTAAATGCATTCTATGCATTAAGGTAAAAAACCTTCTGTGTTCAGCAGCCTCCCCCTCAGCCCCTCTAACAATTACCCCGAGCCCCATCTCGACCCATCAATGTGCATTATTGCAATAATTCAGTATTTTTGGATGACACTGGGGGAGGCTATATTAATTGATCACTTCTGGTGTCTTGCCTGCCTATTCTAGTATAAAATACGTGGGAAGTGAATTCTCAATATCGCCTCTGTTCCCAGTTGATACTTCTTACAGGGAAGCGCATCGGGTGGAGTAGTAATCAGTGACGTCACCACGTTCCAGCCTGCAGGGAATTCCTGCGGCTGTGTTCATTTGGATTTTCTTTGTTTATCTGGAAGTGCAATGATATTTGAAAATAAAACATCTGTTTTCTACTGCACCATGAAGTTTCTCCCTTTTTGAATCCTATATGTGCTATATATGCTAGTGGGCATGGAATAAATTTATCGTTGGAGCTGGAATCATTTGGATATTGTTCCTGAAATCCTTGGTGGAGTGATTATCACTATGAAGGGAAGGTTTCACAGCTGAGCCGATAGATGAGGATATTGCAGGTTACTTTGATAACAGCTATGTTTGATCCCTATAAGTTGGGATCCATCATATCTGTTAAGTGGCTATGTCAGGGAAATAGGTGTAACCTAGCGAGGTACGATCGTGTTAACGTGCGTCAGCGCTCACGGAGGCGCAATGTGGTTCCCAGACGAACGCCTGATGCTGCGTCCGATCGAGTGCGAGTACGCGGGGCAGGACGAACGCATAACGTTACACGTCGTAGGCGTACGAACGCGATGGCGCGCTCACGACGTAACCCAAGCACCGTGCCTATTTAAACGTTCACCTGACAGTGCCGCATCGCTGGATTATCGTCAGCTTCTCCTTTGTACCTGTGCCTGTTATCCCTGCTGTCTGATCTCCTGTTACCGACCCGGCTTGTTTGACCTGTTTCTGCTACTCTCCTGGCTCCGACCTCTGGCTTGTACCCGGCATTCCTTGTCTGCTCCCGGCACCCGACCTCGGCTTGGCTTGGCTTCTGCTCTCCGGTCCCCAGTTCAGGACCCATTGCTCTGACCTCCGGATTGATCTCCCGTGATTGACCTTCGGCCTGGCCTTGACCCTGCCTTTGGACTTCCTTGCACAGTTGCCTCCAGAGACTGGTCTTCTCAGCTTTTCCATCTACTGCTGCTACCCGGCAACCTGTGCTACTGTGGGCACTGCATCCCTGTGTCATCTTCAGGGTTGTACTGCACTCGGCCGCAAGGGGAGCCCTCTCAGCATCTCGGCCTCCTTACCTCGTTATTGACAGTATAATCCAGCCAAATGTCAGAGGCCGACAGAGGTAACTCCCCGATAGAGGCCATTCTACAGGAAGTTATGGCCCTTACCCCAGCGATTAAGGGACTCCAAGAGAAGTATCTCCGGCTGGAGGAACGTCTGCAGCACTCTTCTGAGTCGCCCATCCCTTCCGGCCAAGGTTCTACCACTATAGTCACAACCCCTCCAGAGCCACGAGTCCCTGTACCAGAGTATTTTCATGGGAACCGAAGAAAATTTAGATCTTTCAGGAACTCATGCTACTTGTACTTCTCCCTGCAGCCCCAGACTTTTTCTTCTGAAGTGACCAAAGTGGGTTTTACCATCTCTCTACTAAGGGACGATCCCCAGACATGGGCCCACGGCCTACTTGAGCAACGCAGCTCTTTCATTAATACTTTGGATCAGTTTTTTCAAGCTATGGCTCGCTTATACGATGATCCCTTTCGGACAGCTACAGCCGAAGCAACCTTGTACTCCCTCCGCCAGGGTGAGCGGCCTGCAGAAGACTATACAGTAGAATTCCGTACTTGGTCTACAGATGCTGGCTGGAATGAGGCAGCCCTAAAATATCAATACCGGATGGGGTTGTCCGAAGTCCTCAAGGATGAGCTAGCCAGATTGGAGGTTCCCCCAACACTTGAGGATCTTATCCGACTTACCATTCAGCTTGACAGGCGCCTACGAGAGCGTCAGTCTGAACGCGCTCGGGCTCCTAATCCTATCCAGGCCCCACCTCCGGTCTGCCCGATGGCAACCTCTGTTCCGAATAGCCTGTTCCGTTCCTCCTTAACCACTGAAGAAAGGCTGCACCGCCGTCAGGCACACCTCTGCTTCTATTGTGGGGAGTCAGGACATCTTATAAACAACTGCCCCACAAGACCAAGTGAACCGACTCCATTTCACCTCCAAGTAACGAAGCCTGCTTCAGCCCACATCACCCTTTCTGTCACGTTGATGGTGGCAGGTCAGGAAGTCCACTTACAGGCAATACTTGATTCTGGGGCCTGCAGCTGTTTTTTGGATTTAACCTTGGCTAAGAGTCTTGCTCTCCCACTTCTTCTAAAGAAACAAAGACTGACTGTCCGTCTGGCCGATGGCTCCCTACCTAGCTCTGGCCATGTCACTAGGGAAACGAGACCCATTCTAACGGCTACAGATTCAGGTCATCGGGAGTTTCTTAAATTTGATATCCTGTGTTCTCCCATGTTTCCCGTCATCCTAGGAATCCCGTGGCTTCAGGCACACAACCCTCGGATTGATTGGTTCAAGAAAGAAATAACCTTTACTTCCGCCTACTGCCAACAATATTGTCTGGATTCCGAATCTAGAGACTTGTCCAGCTGTTTGACCGTTCAACCCGTACCCAGTCCAGCTCCTAACATACCAGCAGCTTATCAGGAATTCAGAGATGTGTTCGACAAGAAAAGGGCAGATATCTTACCCCCTCATCATCCCTATGACTGCCCCATCGAATTATTGCCAGGAGCTCCCATTCCCTTTGGCCGGATATTTCCTCTTTCCGAGACTGAACTTGGGGCCTTGAGACAGTATATAGACGAGAATCTGGCAAAGGGATTCATCCGTCCCTCTTCATCCCCTGCCGGTGCAGGCATCTTCTTTGTAGAAAAGAAGGACAAGACTTTAAGACCATGTGTGGACTACAGGGAATTAAATAACATCACCCTTAAGAACCGCTACCCACTTCCGCTCATCCCAGAACTTTTCCAAAGGTTCCACACTTCCCGCATTTTTACCAAACTTGATCTACGTGGAGCCTATAATCTTGTCCGTATCCGGGAGGGGGACGAGTGGAAGACGGCATTCAGAACAAGATTTGGGCATTTCGAATATTTAGTCATGCCCTTCGGATTGTGCAATGCCCCAGCAACTTTCCAGCACTTTATTAATGACATTTTTCGGGAGTACTTAGACCACTTCGTCGTTGCTTATTTGGACAACATTCTTATCTTCTCGACCACTCTGGAACTCCACAGAATACATGTTAGGAAAGTGTTATGCATTCTTAGGACCCATGGACTATTCGTTAAAGCCGAGAAGTGTGACTTTGAAAAAGAATCCATTCAATTCCTGGGACTCATCATCACCACAGGTGGAATTGCCATGGACCCCCAAAAGGTGAAATCTATCCTGGACTGGCCCGCTCCCTCTGACAAGAAGGGTGTTCAGAGGTTTATCGGGTTCGCAAACTTCTACCGAAGATTCATAAGGAACTTCTCCACCATCGTAGCACCCATCACGCAGACCACTCGTCAGCATACCAAGTTCCTCTGGTCCTCAGCAGCACAGTCCGCCTTTGACCAGCTCAAGACCCTCTTCACTACCGCACCAATTCTGCAGCATCCAGACCCCGCCTTACCCTACGTGCTGGAGGTTGATGCCTCAGAGGTGGCCACAGGGGCAATTCTATCTCAGCGTCAAGGTCCCAAGGCATTATTGCACCCCGTAGCCTTTTTCTCACGGAAGATGAGCTCCCCAGAAAGGAACTACGACGTAGGTGACCGGGAACTTCTGGCGATTAAAACCGCCCTCGAAGAGTGGAGGTACCTCCTGGAGGGTGCCGCTCACCCCATTCTGGTCTTCACTGACCACAAAAACTTAGAATATCTCCGCACGGCCAAACGTCTAAGACCCCGACAAGCCCGATGGGCTTTATTCTTCTCGAGGTTCAATTTCCATGTGACCTATCGTCCAGGATCAAAGAATGGCAAGGCAGATGCCTTGTCCCGGATGTTCCCAGATTCCCCAGAAAGAATTCCACCCAGTACAATTTTATCTCCTCAGAATTTCCTATTAATTCAACCGGATCTAAGAGCTTCAATAGTGCAGGCCTCTAGCCAGTGTACAGAGATAGAAGCTTCTTCCCTGAGAAGCCAAGAAGGGCTTCTATGGCATCAGAATAAAATTTTTGTTCACCAGCAAGCCAGGTTACTTGTATTAAGGACCTTCCACGACCAACTAGCCGGCCACTTCGGAGTCCGGAAGACGACTGATCTTGTGCAGCGATCCTTATGGTGGCCTACCCTAAGATCTGACTGTAGGAAGTACGTTGACTCCTGTACAACCTGCCAACGTAACAAGGGGTCTAACGCTAGATCCTGGGGCCTGCTAAGGCCGCTACCAGTCCCAGAAAAACCCTGGAAGGAAATCTCTCTGGATTTCATTGTGGAATTACCTCCTTCTGAAGAGTATACTACCATCTTGGTGGTGGTGGACCGTTTATCCAAGATGGCGCACTTTTTGCCGATGAAAGGGACCCCCTCCGCCTTGGATACCGCAAAAATGTTCATAAAGGAAATTGTCCGATTACATGGTGTGCCTGACAGCATTGTATCAGATAGAGGGGTACAGTTTACCTCCAGGTTTTGGAAGGAGCTCTGTAAGTTGCTGTCAATTAGAATATGTCTATCCTCTGCCTATCATCCACAGAGTAACGGACAAACGGAAAGAACCAACCAGACGCTTGAACAATACCTACGATGCTTCTGTTCCTTTTCCCAGGATGACTGGGTTTCCTTGCTACCCTGTGCGGAATTCGCGTATAACAATTCAGTGCACGCTTCTACCAACCAATCACCCTTTTGGGCAAATTACGGTTTCCATCCTTCATTCTTACCCAATACCATTCCCGAATCCATGGTCCCAGCAGTCCAAGACAGAGTAAACCTCATCCAAGCAAACTATCAATTGCTCCAGGATACTATGAAGAAGGCTCAGGAGGAGTACAAGAAACATGACAAGAGGAAGAGAATTAACCCTGCTTTTAAGATAGGGGACAAAGTATGGCTCTCAGCAGTGAATCTGAAATTGTCATGTCCATCTCGGAAGTTGGGACCCAAATTCCTGGGCCCTTTTGAGATTAGACGTGAAATTAACCCTGTAGCATTTGAACTTGCTTTGCCTAAATCTTTCAGAATCCATCCTGTGTTTCATGTCTCTCTTCTCAAACGTGTCATCTTCAGTCCTTTTTCAGGAAGAGAAGAGGTGCCCCCGCCTCCGGTTCAGGTTGGTGACGAAACCGAATTCGAGGTCGAGTCTATCCTTGACTGTCGTCGGAGAGGTAGGACAATCCAATTTCTAATTAAATGGAAGGGGTACTCTGCTGAAGAGAATTCTTGGGAACCTGCAAGTTTTCTACATGCACCTAGGCTCATACATAGGTTTCGTAGTCTTCATCCCGAAAAATGGGCTCGTTTAGGCATCCGGAGGCTGCCCCTTGGGGGGAGGCACTGTCAGGGAAATAGGCGTAACCTAGCGAGGTACAATCGTGTTAACGCGCGTCAGCGCTCACGGAGGCGCAATGTGGTTCCCAGACGAACGCCTGATGCTGCGTCCGATCGAGTGCGAGTACGCGGGGCAGGATGAACGCATAACGTTACACGTCGTAGGCGTACGAACGCGATGGCGCGCTCACGACGTAACCCAAGCACCGTGCCTATTTAAACGTTCACCTAACAGTGCCGCATCGCTGGATTATCGTCAGCTTCTCCTGTGTACCTGTGCCTGTTATCCCTGCTGTCTGATCTCCTGTTACCGACCTGGCTTGTTTGACCTGTTTCTGCTACTCTCCTGGCTCCGACCTCTGGCTTGTACCCGGCATTCCTTGTCTGCTCCCGGCACCCGACCTCGGCTTGGCTTGGCTTCTGCTCTCCGGTCCCCAGTTCAGGACCCATTGCTCTGACCTCCGGATTGATCTCCCGTGATTGACCTTCGGCCTGGCCTTGACCCTGCCTTTGGACTTCCTTGCACAGTTGCCTCCAGAGACTGGTCTTCTCAGCTTTTCCATCTACTGCTGCTACCCGGCAACCTGTGCTACTGTGGGCACTGCATCCCTGTGTCATCTTCAGGGTTGTACTGCACTCGGCCGCAAGGGGAGCCCTCTCAGCATCTCGGCCTCCTTACCTCGTTATTGACAGGCTATTTAATCTTTTCCCCTTTTATGTAAAAAAATACAGCGCTGAACATTACGGATATCCATGATTGACACAGAATACACATGGACATTCATTTATTAGTTTATATATTTCAATATTGATGTGGACGCTTTATATATCAACTTTACCCTTTCGAATTTATATTGATTAGGTTTGTGCACTTTATATACACACAATGTGCATGAGAGCCTCGGCCCTCCCTAGGACTCTCCCTCCTCACTTGCTAAGATGGCAGCAGGCACCATTAGCTCACATTGCTGTCAATCAAAGTCAGTGAGCCAATTAAGAGAGAAAGGGGTGGGGCTAAGCTGCGGCTCTTTGTCTGAATCGACAGACAGAGCAGTGGCTCAGAAGTGAGCCTATTCAGGTGCCCCCATAGCAAGTTGCTTGCTCTGGAGGCACTCGGCAGAAGGGAGGGGCCAGGGTTGCCAGCGGGGGGACCCGAGAAGAGGAGGGGTGCTCTGTACAAAACCACTGCACAGAGCAGGTAAGTATAACATGATTGCTATTAAAAAACAAAAATAAACATAGCCTTTACTATCACTTTAACATTACAAAAGGTTTTGAATGCAGTTTTCCTTTAAATTACATAGAATTAGATACAGTTGGTGACAATCTTCATTCCACTGGTCCTTTTATCATATAAGAAAAGATACCAAACCAGATGGTGTATTCAAAAAATAAAAGGAAGATACATAGTGTAATCTGTGCTTTAAAATGTTATTACTTTATTAAAATCACACTCACATGGTATTATATAACAAATGGCTTATCACCAGAAATCTGGCTGGGGAAGGAAGTGTTGGCAGTTGCTCTGTAAACTCTTGGAAGGTCAACTGTGAGGGTAAGCTAGGCTACATTTTTCAGGGCCAATGGCTTACGAATGGGGGGTTTGGCCCTGAAAAACATTGCCTAGCTCACACACAGTTTACCTTACATGAGTAGGTAAAGCGGACACCATAGCTACCTTTGACAGCTCTGTATGAGGGTTCAGTTTGCCAAAGCTGGTATTTGATACAGTCTGTTACAGGGAGTTCCCAGTGCTGGAGATGCTTACCTATATGTAAGTTTGACATTATTTTGCTTGAAATACTTTTTTCACTTTTTAACACTTCTCCTGTGCCTTTATTGTCTCTAAATCAGTGTTTGATACCACTTTATCTTTTAAATATTTACTTTGTCGCCAAAGGAAACATGCCATTGTTGAGACCACTACTCTTCTCAAAAGGAGCTGTATTTAGTAACCCTACCATTCAGTTTACTCAATGTGTAGATGGGTCTTCATGGGGGCTCTGTGTTCTCTTGCAAGTGAAAAGACATGTGTGATTTGTTTTGTTATGAATCTAATTTTGGACAAAATTTTTGTTATTCAGAAATTCGGGTGTATACAAATCTCTAAATCACAATAGTAACGAATTTCACAAATCAAAAATAAATTCAAATAAAAGACAACAAATTGATTTGTATTCATTTGCTTCATCCGGGATACAATAGTTTGGCATTTTGTTAATGTTTGAAGCATCCGAAAAAAACATAACAAAATAACAAATAGTCAGAATTGCTTCGGATCCATTCTTTTTTATTCTAGTGAGTGTAGTGTGAATTATAAAAAATGCCCTAGGGCCTCTGAGCAAATGGCTTGCAGCCATCCTCTTTTTCACTGCAGTAAGGGGACCAGACCATAATGTCCTCTTCACTGCTCCTCTTTGTGGTGGTGATAAAACCACTTCCAGAATTACTGGGACAAACTTTACAAATATTTGGGTTCTGTAGGGGGAAACAAGAGGGGAAAGTTGCATTGTATGCCGAAGATTTTTGTTTTTTCTCTGTGACACCCAATCCTCTCTTTCCTTCACTATGTCCCTCATCACTGAATTTGGCACATTTTTCAGCCTGCGCACAAATCTGTGCTGCTCCCTCTAGACCAACTTACCAGCTCATGTACCTTGGCACTGTTCCAAATTAAGGTTGCACTCCAAATCAAATACCTTGGAGTACTTCTAACACAATGTATAATTATGTTCCTCTTAATCTTCTCCCTCTACTTACCAGATTAGTGTAAAGTATGATACGAACTGTCCTTATCAGTGGTTAGATGCACCCTTTAGTCTAGACCAACTTCACAGCTCATGCACCTTGACACTGTCCCAAGTTAAGGTTGCACCCCAAATCAAAAACCTTGGAGTACTTCTTTCTAACACAATGTCTAATTATGTTCCCCTTAATCTTCTCCCTCCAGTTACCAGATTCGTGTAAAGTCTGGTACGAACTGCCCTTATTCGTGGTAAGATGCACCAATCTCCTTAGGATGGTTTAGATGTCTCAATTAAATGTATATTTTTACATAATTCACTTTGTTGGATCTCTTTTAAATATTTTATAAAATGTAATACTGTCTTTAGCGAACTAATCTGGTGAATGAAAAATCCCAAGGACCGGGCTAGAATTTTTTCAATATCCTAAAGTCTTTGGTGGGCTCTCAGCCATGAACCCATTGTCAATTTTGTTGCTGCTCAACTCCAACACATAGCTTGCTGCAAGCGGAGCATTCTACATACACCCTTATATACAATACTTTCCGTCCTACTGCAGGGTAGAAACCTGCTATATGCTCTTGGCCTTACCTATAGGAAGCTGCATGCACTTATTTCTCTTCCACTTTTGATGGGAAAGGTGTGGAAGGGCTTTCTGGAAATCATTGGGTATGCTAGGTACACTTCTCGTGTAGGAAGCTCAATGTCTCTCTACCTGAGCTGGAAAACTACAAGGCTACCAGAGACCCGAGAGAGTAGGGGTTATTACCCTTTTTCATTTTTATACAGGTGGCCGTCCAAAATCGTTCCAGCCATTGTGTTTGAGTTTTGAGCTAGACAAGGAATAATTTTATTAACACCTACAGCTTTGGCATGTATTTTGTATGCAGAACAAAATCCATCCTATGCCACTGTGGTCCAGATAGAAAATACCGAGGGTCTTATATTACAAGCATATACTCAGCAGTTGGACAGTTTTTTCTCTAGTATCCTCTCTCCTGCTGGCTCCTCAAGAATTGCTTGCTAGATGACTCTTGCTATAGCAGATGTAGCCATCCACAGAGCAATCTCATACACTTCTTATTTTGCTGGCCCAAACTGAGAAGCTGATGCTCCAAGGCTATCCTGTCACCATTTCTGGTGCTTTCATCTTCACCTGGTCTTCCCTCAGGGTTCACGATCTTCAGCCACTTGAATGGCCAGGCCGTCATGACAGTCAGTATGCCATGAATGCAGAGTGCACTACACATACGCTGGACTTCTCATAAGCTTACCCATACAAGTTTACAGATAATGTTTATTACCAATTTGAGCTCCAGTGATTTCTTGCACATCACCGCTCTACTCCCCCCCCCCCCCCCCATTGCTGTCTCTCATTATGCAGGGTGCATTCTCCAATCCAGAACGCAACCCTTGGCTGAGAATGGTCTTAGTGAAGTTTTAGCTGGGATATGGTATTTTTTCTTTACTAAGATTTTTCTTCAGTATAAAAATGGTGTTCAGGGATGACATGAGTAAGTGAAATGTTATTGTTCAGGCTGGGTTCACACGCGCCGACTTTGGGAGCTCATGTCGCATGACGTGTGTAAATCAATGGTTTTCTATGAGAGCTGTCTTAACTGGTCTCACACAAGTCGGTCTGACTTTGAAAAAGATTCCTGCACTACTTTGATCCTACTTCAGCCCATTGACTATCAATGAAGTTGGATCAAAGTAGGATCCTTGTCCTAACCATCAGACTTGTGACATCCAAAATGGTGATTGCATCAGCAGTAAAAGGAATTTATGTCACACTGGGATTGTTTTGATTGGTCAAAGGACAAGTTAGACTATCACAAAGTTGGATCAAAGTAGTATCGTATTCATTCAAGTCAGATGAATGTAGGACCAATGTAGGACCGATGTAGGACTGATGTTGCAGAGCAAAGTAGGATGACAGTTGTATGGTTGTTGTGTAGTATCAGTGTGAACCCAGCCTCAAGGAAAAGAAGAGTGGAAAGAGGAGGAATCGATGGTATCAGGGACACAGACAGAAAGTTAGGGAAGGAAATTAGGAGTAAGAAACAGGGGTTATAGGAGAAAGAGTTTGAGTTGTGGGGTGTAAGGGAGATATGAAATGGTGGTGGAGGAAGAAAGAAGAAAGGGGCAGCCACAACAAATCAAAAAATTAAAAAAATGAAAAATGGGTGGAGGGTGCGGGTTGGTAACTGAGGGTAGGGGAATAAAAGGGTGTATGCAAAAAAATTTAATTAATGGCGAAAAAGTTGTTTTCCTTCACCTGAAAAAATAAATGAGATTTAATAATGCCAGGTTTACTGTATATCTCAGGTCAGGGGCATTTTATAAAATCAGTGGGCCTGTGTGCAAGATCATAAGCTAGGCCCCATTGCTTGATAAAAGAAAAAAAAATGTTGCATGCTTAGTGCACTGTGGCAAAAAGTGGTCATGATTTTCATTTTGGCTGGAGTGTTGTTAGGGTTGCTAGTGGTGCTTTGGGAATCTTGACTAAAATGGTAATGCCGTGGCAAATGGTACATGTTGCCAAATTGCATTAACAGTGGGAGGGGCTTGAAGGGGCATGGTTAACTAAAACAAAAGCCTTCTTGAACATATAAAATATGCTTAGGTTAGTGTGCCTCAAGTAATCTCACAGACATGTATAAACCTCAATAGAAAAAAGAAAGAACTGCGCTAACCACGAATACCCAAATGTGAGTAGGGTATGTATATGTGCCAGACCCACGATATGGGTCTTAGTATCTTAAAGTCTCCAAGACCACCTCCAAAGTATAATGCAAACCATATACAAATGAGTGCAATTTAAATGCAAAAACAAACCATAAATACGTGTCAAGAGTGTGAGTTCCCCAAACACAATATGAGTAAATCAAACTCGGTGCATATACCTCTAAAAATAAAGAGTTAAAAAATAGAATAGAATATGAAAAAAAATATTTGCAATTTTTTTACATAAATGAAATATCAAGGAAAAAGATTATATTTAGAGACACCCTATATAATGTCCATATAGTCATATGTCAAAAAATAATAGAATGTCCATATAGTAAACAAACACCAGTGAAGTAAAGCTTCAAGTGGAGTGCAGCAGTGAAGGACAAACTTCAAACAGCTGAGTTATAAGTACACAAAATAAAATCTTCTCCAAAGATGTACTGTGCTTTTCCCAACACCGAATGAGTGAATTGGCTTCTTACCAGATCCAAGCGACCCCCCGTTACAGAGGGTCACCACAGGCGACAATAGTCAAAGGGTATCCGGATAGCGATTCCTCCTCAAGCGATCCTGAGTCTTTCACGCGGTAGGGTTATGGCTGTTATTCCACATATCACTCCCAACTCAACGTGGTATCACATAGGGAAAAACATAGGCTCCAGATAGTGTAAAACCAAAAGACTTTAATTTGCAAAAACGAACGTATACACTTACATAAAAGACTTTAAAAGCAGGTTCAAAACAGAAGCGTGCACCGGCCGGATGCACGCCAACGCAGAGACCGACCCGTCCTTCCTGGTCCAAAAAGCACGAACACGACTGGGGTGACGTCGACACGTTCGCACCACCCTACGCGTTTCGTAATAATTTACGTCGTCCAGGGGCACGGGCGGCGTGCGACGTCACCCCTTTTATAACCATCAACTTAACCAAGCCTCGCTTTGGGTCAGCGGCCATCTTAGATATCACTTAGGCATTAGGAATCAATGACCATGGGCCAAGCCTCACTATCAATCACGAACGTCAGATGTGCGTGTCTGCAACGAACGTCCTATGATTGTAGACCATACCTCGTTTCCATACGAACGTCATATGGTCATAAACCAAGCCTCACTTCCAGGTAATGACCCTATTGGACGAGAGACGTGGCAAATGCCCTCATTTTAAAATACCCTTCCTATGTCCAGAAATAGGGCATAGTGTAGATCAAAAAGGAGGGTAAACTAGAGCAAAAAATCAATAAAATAAGAACTAGTGATAAATAATAATAGAATAAAAACAAAAAATAAAATAAAATAAAATATCGCAAATTGGTATAGAGATACACCAAAAAAATTATGCGTTTCTTGATGTATTTGTATGTCCATCAAATTCAGTTAAAAACTGGGGCTACTGTAAACATATATTTCAAAAACCTTACTGACTCGCGTTTTCCCCAGAGATTAGCCTAGGGCTTCCCAAACAGATATCAAGGAATGCAATTAGCCGTGAGTCCCCACATCTAGAGGGCCGCCAAACCCAAAGCCAGGCCTGCCATCCAAAAGGAGCCAAAAAAGGAGAAATACAGGGATATGTTCTACAATAATACATACCAAAATAAAACAGCAAGAAAAAAGTACAGTAAAATGGTATTTCACAGAAACTGATACAAGAGCCATGGTAGAGAAGCATTATATCAAACAGGTCACCTCAAGAGTTATTAATAAAGGCATTTACATCGGTGTCCACATTAAGGCCAAACGGAACATATGTTTTTAATTTATGAATCCAGGCCATTTCAAGCTTGGATATTTCCCTAACCAGGGACCCTCCCCTCCAGTGGGGCCTATATTTGTCTAAACCGACAAATAGGGTGCCTGATGGGTCTCTCTTATGTGTCTGGTCATAGTGTCTGGACACAGGGTGTTTATCAAACCCACGTCTGATGTTGCCTATGTGCTCGTTCAACCTGAAGCGGAGTGCCCTCTTGGTCCGCCCTATATACTGGAGGCCACAAGGGCACTGTAAAAGGTAAACCACAGCCTCCGAAGAGCAAGTAATGAAAGACTCTATTTCGTATGTTCTAGAGGTGCTTGAAGATGCAATGCTAGAAATCTTAGTGCCCCTATGTAAATTCAGGGTACAGACCTGACAGTTCTTACATTTATAGTAACCAATTAGATTTTGAAAGAAGCACCTATTGGCCCTAGGCGGGTCCTGTACACTGGGGGCAATCTTGTTTCCCAGTGAAGAGGCCCCTTTAAAAATTATTTGGGGTTTAACAGGTAGAATTGGGTTCAAAACATGGTCACTAGTGAGTAAGTGCCAATGCTTTTGAATCAAATTTCTTACACCGCGATGTTGGACTGAGAAAGTCGTAACAAACGGTACACCACCCTGTATGTAAGCCCTAGCACTTTGTCTATCTGCCAGTAGTGAAGATCTATCTCTAGTCCGGGCAGTCTTCATGGTTGCATCAAGGGAAACGGGATCATATCCCTTTTCCAGAAATCTACCTGCCAAAATCGCTGCCTGTTCATCATATTTTGCAATGTCCGAACAGTTCCGTCTGAGGCGTAAAAATTGCCCCAGGGGAACAGCTTTTAGCCAAGGTTGAAAGTGGCAACTATCGGTGGGGATATACGAGTTCCTATCGGTGGATTTAAAATATGTGGATGTAATGAACTCATTTCCAACCCTCCTGATATTGAGATCAAGGAAATTGACCTCATCCTGGCTGGCCTCAAAACTAAATTTGATCCCTCTGTTGTTTTCATTTAAACTATCCATGAACGACCGCAAATCTGGCTCTGTTCCTTCCCAAAGGAGGAGGACATCATCGATATACCTCGCCCACAGGACTATCTCAGACCTTCTAGGGGCATCAATGATGTCCTCCTCCCATTTGGCCATAAAAAGGTTGGCCAAGCTGGGGGCATATTTTGCCCCCATGGCCACACCCCTGTCCTGGCGATAAAATTGCTGGTCAAACCAGAAATAGTTGTGTCCGGCCGCATATTCCAGAAGTTCTATTAGGAAATCAATCTGAGGTGAAGGAAGACCCGACCCCCTCTCTATGAATAGTCTCACTGCCTCCACTCCTAAGGAGTGGGGGATGATGGTGTATAATGAATTAACATCTGCCGTGACCAACCAAAGACCATCTCCAGGGGTGATGCCAGACAAAAAATTTAGTGTCTTTGACATATGACGGGACCTTTTGGACCAAAGGTTGCAAATAGTGATCTATATACTTGCCCACCCGGGACGTGACCGAGTCAATACCACTGACTATGGGTCGTCCCGGGGGGCAAGCTTGATTCTTATGGAGCTTCGGGAGGTAGTAGATAACAGGTGTACGGGGGGCACAAGGTATCAAAAAAAGTTTTTCTTTATCATTTAGAATGCCCCTCCGGTGACCTCCCTCCACGATCCTACCCAGTTCCTTCTTATACTTGTCCACTGGATCCCGATTAAGGATAGTGTATGTTTCCCTATCCTCCAAGATGCGGTACATCTCTTTCAAATAGTCGCATCGATCTAGTACCACGATCCCCCCTCCTTTGTCGGCAGGTCTAATGACCAGGGACTTGTTGTTACACAAAGTGTCTAGGCCCATCTCTAGGTCTCTACGCATTTTGACTTTCTTCACCCTGATATCCTCCAGGTCACGTAGTACCACATCCCTAAACACCTTAATACTGGGTGCAAGGGATCCTGGAGGATTAAAAAGGGACGCATTTGAAAGGTTGGAGTGTTGAAACTCCGTTATTCTCGTGGTATTCTCTCTAATGGGGTTACCCAACATATATCGTTTTATATTCAATTTGCGGACAAATTTGTGTACGTCCATATAAGTTTGAAACTTGCTCAGACACCTGGGTGGAGCAAATTTCAAACCTTTGTCGAGTAGTTTAGTTTCAGAAGCCGTAAGTTCCTGTTTGCTTAGATTAAAAATTCCAGTTCCTATGGCCTCTTTCTTTTTTGTTGATTGGGCTCGCCTCCCCCCTCTAACCCCTCTCTTTGTTCGACGGACCTTTTCAGGCCTCTGTTGTCCCTGGGAAAAAAATGTTGGTTATTGTTCCCACTGGTGTGGGGCCCTCCCTCATAGGCGGGCTGTTGGTGTCCCTGTCTATATCCAGGACTCCCCTGGATATAGGAATTAGGGTGCCGTCTAGGGTCCGCCCTCCAATTCCCTCCTACTCGGCCCGATCCCCTAGGGGTCTCAGAGTCAGAGAGGGGAAAAAAACGATTTTGAATGGGGACATTGTAATTATAATTCCTATCATCTCTATTCTGATAGGGGAGATTCTCTTGGTAGGGACCCTGAGTCCAATCTGGGGGCCCATAGGTCCCTGGATGGCTGGGTCGTCCTGTTCTCGGAGAAAAAGGTACTCGGTGAGGGTATGGCCCGTTCAACTTGGGGCCTTTTTTGGGGATTCTCTGTTGAGGAGCTCCCACATATTGATTCCTAGTCTGATATGGAGTTTTTTGATTATTCACAGGTCTCCTAAAACCATAGCTGGTGCCGGGATTGGGTTGGGTGTTGTTCGGGGGTGGTTGTGCGGGGTCACCTCCTGCTGCGCCCAGTGAATTCAGTTGTTGTGATGTGTCCATCTGGACCTCCACCACCTCTTCCAAAACTAAATCCCTCTGCCAAGAAAATACCATCCCAGTGTTGTAATCCTCCTTATCCCTATTATATTTCTGTTTTTTCTTAATTTTCTGATCTTTTTCTTCTTTTTCAAGCACCTTCAATAGGTTCTTGGAACATTCCCTATACTCCTCACTGTCCCTGAGAGGTAATAGGGAATCCCTGATGGCCTTAATCTCTATGTCTAATCGGGCTGCTTTCTCGCTCTTTTTTTGAGCTAAAAAACGTAATAAGCTCACCCCTGATTCATTAAAATATCTATACCAGCCTTCTAAATCCGGTTCCCCTTGTTGGGGACTGACATTCCACCTCAAACTCCTAGGGACCATTGCCTCCCTAATATAGGTTTCCAGGAAGGCAATGTCCCATTGGAGATGGATCTCAGATGTGGTCAAATTCTTAAGCCGCAAGAAGAGACCACTTGTATCGGAGACCACTGACGGGGGGGTAGAGTCAAAGACTCCAGTTATGTCTACAACCCTTTTTGCCCGAAATTCAAAGATATCCATGATCTCAAAATTGGTGTGACCCAAAACAACCGAAGCAGCAATTAATAATTGGAAAATACAAAAGAAGCGAAAAAAAGGGAAGAAACTGCGCTACGGAATACAAATGGTATTGAACGGAAGCTGCAATTCAAAATGTACACCAAGAATACACCAAACAGAAATA
Organism: Lithobates pipiens; assembly: GCF_037356315.1. Lineage (NCBI taxonomy): Eukaryota > Metazoa > Chordata > Amphibia > Anura > Ranidae > Lithobates > Lithobates pipiens. Next base: position 108,032,708 of record NW_027507788.1, read on the forward strand.
GAAAAAAGAAAGAACTGCGCTAACCACGAATACCCAAATGTGAGTAGGGTATGTATATGTGCCAGACCCACGATATGGGTCTTAGTATCTTAATGTCTCCAAGACCACCTCCAAAGTATAATGCAAACCATATACAAATGAGTGCAATTTAAATGCAAAAACAAACCATAAATACGTGTCAAGAGTGTGAGTTCCCCAAACACAATATGAGTAAATCAAACTCGGTGCATATACCTCTAAAAATAAAGAGTTAAAAAATAGAATAGAATATGAAAAAAAATATTTGCAATTTTTTTACATAAATGAAATATCAAGGAAAAAGATTATATTTAGAGACACCCTATATAATGTCCATATAGTCATATGTCAAAAAATAATAGAATGTCCATATAGTAAACAAACACCAGTGAAGTAAAGCTTCAAGTGGAGTGCAGCAGTGAAGGACAAACTTCAAACAGCTGAGTTATAAGTACACAAAATAAAATCTTCTCCAAAGATGTACTGTGCTTTTCCCAACACCGAATGAGTGAATTGGCTTCTTACCAGATCCAAGCGACCCCCCGTTACAGAGGGTCACCACAGGCGACAATAGTCAAAGGGTATCCGGATAGCGATTCCTCCTCAAGCGATCCTGAGTCTTTCACGCGGTAGGGTTATGGCTGTTATTCCACATATCACTCCCAACTCAACGTGGTATCACATAGGGAAAAACATAGGCTCCAGATAGTGTAAAACCAAAAGACTTTAATTTGCAAAAACGAACGTATACACTTACATAAAAGACTTTAAAAGCAGGTTCAAAACAGAAGCGTGCACCGGCCGGATGCACGCCAACGCAGAGACCGACCCGTCCTTCCTGGTCCAAAAAGCACGAACACGACTGGGGTGACGTCGACACGTTCGCACCGCCCTACGCGTTTCGTAATAATTTTTGAACCTGCTTTTAAAGTCTTTTATGTAAGTGTATACGTTCGTTTTTGCAAATTAAAGTCTTTTGGTTTTACACTATCTGGAGCCTATGTTTTTCCCTATGTGATACCACGTTGAGTTGGGAGTGATATGTGGAATAACAGCCATAACCCTACCGCGTGAAAGACTCAGGATCGCTTGAGGAGGAATCGCTATCCGGATACCCTTTGACTATTGTCGCCTGTGGTGACCCTCTGTAACGGGGGGTCGCTTGGATCTGGTAAGAAGCCAATTCACTCATTCGGTGTTGGGAAAAGCACAGTACATCTTTGGAGAAGATTTTATTTTGTGTACTTATAACTCAGCTGTTTGAAGTTTGTCCTTCACTGCTGCACTCCACTTGAAGCTTTACTTCACTGGTGTTTGTTTACTATATGGACATTCTATTATTTTTTGACATATGACTATATGGACATTATATAGGGTGTCTCTAAATATAATCTTTTTCCTTGATATTTCATTTATGTAAAAAAATTGCAAATATTTTTTTTCATATTCTATTCTATTTTTTAACTCTTTATTTTTAGAGGTATATGCACCGAGTTTGATTTACTCATATTGTGTTTGGGGAACTCACACTCTTGACACGTATTTATGGTTTGTTTCTGCATTTAAATTGCACTCATTTGTATATGGTTTGCATTATACTTTGGAGGTGGTCTTGGAGACATTAAGATACTAAGACCCATATCGTGGGTCTGGCACATATACATACCCTACTCACATTTGGGTATTCGTGGTTAGCGCAGTTCTTTCTTTTTTCTATTTCTGTTTGGTGTATTCTTGGTGTACATTTTGAATTGCAGCTTCCGTTCAATACCATTTGTATTCCGTAGCGCAGTTTCTTCCCTTTTTTTCGCTTCTTATGTATAAACCTCAGCACAATATAAAAAAAAAAGAAAACTTTTACCCTACATTAACACCTATGCATTTTTTAGTGCATTTTGCAGTTTGCAGAAACACACTACAGTCCATTTAACATGGTTTTCTATGATACTAGTTCACATTTATGCGTTTTGCGGCTGGTGCGTTTTTGGAAAGATTCGAAGACTTTTTTCCTGCAATTTGCATCTAATAGACTTAAATGGAGCTGCAGAAACCCAAGTGGTGCATTTGTGATGCGATTTTTTTCAAGTGTTTTGCGTTTTGCGGTTATTATTTTAGCACTGTATATAGCTGGTTACCGCCGTGTCCTTAGCAACCGATGAGTCATCAGCTGTCAGTGGGGTTCTCCGCTGAAAGCTGAATTGAAAAAAAACTATTCTGGCAACAAAAAAAAGTAAAATAAATGGGGTGGGTTCCCCCCCAGTTCCATACCAGACCCACTGGGTCTGGTATGGAATCGGAGGGGACCTTCATGACAAAATTAAAAAAAAAGACCCTTATCTGAGCATGCCGCCTGAAAGGTCAGTAAAGAGAGGGGATGAACAAGCGCCCCCCCCCCTGAACCATACCAGGCCGCATGCCCTCAACATGGGGGGGAATGGGTGCTTTGGGGCAGGGGGGTTCTGCGCCCCCACCCAAAAGCACCTTGCCCCCATGTTGATGAGGACAAGAGCCTCTTCCTGACAACCCTTTGCCCTATGGTTGTCAGGGTCTGCGGGCGGGTGGCTTATCGAAATCTGGAAGCCCCCTTTAACAAGGGGACCCTCAGATACCCTATGTGAATGGGTATCGGGTACATCCGCTATTCCCAGTGATGTCATGTTCGTCCTGAGCTCCATGCTGATCAGAGTGGATTTCCTGGTGACATAGGATGTTTATGCCCTAATTCCTCCAGTGTTTTTGGACCACAGGTGGCCCCTGCAGGATTAAGCGAGTGGTAGCGTCCATCCCCATACCCTACAAGCACATACTATCTTGGATTGTTCGATTGTTTTTAATCCTATAATAAATTCTGTTTTATGCTGCACTAAGGCACAGTCCCTTGCTCTTGCTAAATTCACAGAGCTCACCTCTCAGGCACATCTCTCACAGGCACACATGATTTCTTTCTCCCAGGCTCCAGTGGATGACATCAGCACACTACCTCCCCAGAGAAGCAGTACCCGCACCCAGCTCCAGCTGCTCTCAGTTTCAGTAACATGATTTGTGTGTGAGGGAGAATCGGGGTGTCAGAGAGTGGGCAGTGATAGGTATGGCTGAAGTACCTCAGATATATATCATCTTTGGGTGCAGAGTGAGCCAGAGCACGTGTGTACTGCACACTGCACACAGGGATGATACGCTTCTGTCTCAGGTTTGTATTTCTAGGGATACATCTTGCGCCTAGTGCAGCCCTATAAGGACTAAATGAGAAGACATGTCTCTTCATGTCAAGGTATGCATGACGTAGCGACACTGAGGAGAATTTTTAAGAGGCACTTCTGGTAACTTATTTGTGGGGATGAAGGTATTGTGGGAAATAAAGAATAATTAATTGTCTAGGATAATCTGTAAATTTTTGGGATATCTCCCTTGTCTTATTCAAAAAATATCAGAACATGTAGAGAAGGATTCCCTGCTCTGTTTCACAGTAGAGATGGGAGACCCCCTGTTCGGTTCCCAGCTGAACTTTTGAACATTGCAAATGTTCTATAGGACCCGAACTGGAAAAATCAAAAGTGCCAATCCTGAAGGCTTATATGCAAGTAATTGGGCATAAAATGGTTATGGGGGTCCAGGTACTGTCCTGAGAATCATGTATCAATGAATAAAAGATTGTAAAAAACATCATTTTTAAATAAGCAGTGATTTACTTGTAGCGCTGGCTCCTGACCAGCATGCGCTATATGTTTTTGAAAGTTAATATTCCTGAAACCACCGTTGGGTTTTAGGGCTAATTTTACTAAATTATGATTTCAGTACCAGTACAGCTGGGTTGCACTGGGTTCTCCTTGGCCACAGGTGTCGCTGTCACTGCCGGCGAGTTTGAGAATGCAGTTTAGCTAGGTGTATTGAGTGTCACATTTTTCTCTGAACCAGCCCAGTGGAAGTGTTCTCTTGCTGTGCATTATGGGAGGTGGTATTTAAGGTACTGACATCATGTGCTATGGGGTTCCCTTACAGAAGTTTTTTTCTGTCTGTTTGGTTCTGGTCCTCCTGACCAGCCCCCATGGCCCTGCTGGCCTGGGGTGCGGTTCCAATCATTTCCAAGTCTCAGGGCTGGATAGCTCGAGGAGAAGCAACTGCAGGGACAGGCCTGAATGGATATCGGGGCCTGGTGATTCAAAGGTGGTCCAGTGCCGTCTCATCTAAGGAGAGGCCCAGCAACTGGAGAAGCATCCAGGGGAGGACTCTTCAGGAGAAGGCCATGCGCAAGGCTGGTTTCTCTGAAGGAGCCTGGAGGCTCAGTTGCAGGACACTTCATGGATCTACACTCATACGGTATCGCTGAGAGATACTGGTACCGTATGATACCTCTATAAATTTGTCTATGTCCCTCAGTTACGCTCAAGTCTGTGGCAGAGACTTTTTCTCAAGTATTCTACGCTCAAGTCTGTGGGCAGAGACTTTACTTTACTTAATAACCTACCCGTGGCTAGGCCTAGTGAGAGGAGGTCTATATGGGGGTCGTGAAAATCCAGCTGTGAAACGGTTAGGGCCGGTTCACACTGCGGGCGATGCGAGGCGACACCGACTTGCCTCGCCGCGACCTGCCGCGACCTCAGCGGCGATTTGCAAATGACTTCTGTATAGAAGTCAATGCAAGTCGCCCCGAGGTCGCCCAGAAGTAGTACAGGAACCTTTTTTCTGAGTCGTTGTACAGAACGGGGGCGACTTGTCAGATTGCGGCGAGGCAAGTCGTGTCGCCTCGCATCGCCCGCAGTGTGAACCGGCCCTTATTCTCTGGATTTCTTCTATAAAAGACTTTCCATTTTTGGCAGTCCAAAGTACCTGAACTTCCTTCTAACCCTCTACCCTAAACTGAGAGATTCTGTTTCTACTTCAAATAAATAACCCAAAAGAAGATTCAGTGTCAGTTTCTACATTTCTTTGGGCCATCTACCACGGGAAAACCTAGATGGAGATGAGGTCAAGAAGGTAACAGTAAGCCCAATAAAACCAGCAGCTCCTTCGGGGTCAGTGCTACATACTGATGCTTAAAGTGAAACCATTAAAATGAGAAAAAAACTATCAAAATGGAAAATTTCTTTAAAAATTAGACATGTGCACACTGAAATATTTTGTTTCAGAATTTCCTTTTCGTCCGAAAAAGACATTTATTAACCGGTTCCCGACCAGCGCGTGCCGATGTATGTCGGCAGAATGGCACGGGCAGGCATATTGGCGTACAGGTACGTCCAATCTTCAATGCCGCCCTGCCATCGCGAGCGCGCCACCGGCGGCACGCTCGCGTGCCGGTCGGGACCCCCGTGAGTCCGGTCGCGGGTCCCGCGGACTCGAACGCCACGGGCATACCCGCGATCGTCTCACGGGACGGCTGAATGGAGGAAATGCCGTGTAAACAGAATTTCTCCATTCTGCCTAGCAACTAGTGACGCTGATCTCTGCTCCATGTGATTGGAGCAGAGATCAGTGTTCACTAAATGAAAGCCCAACCCCCCCACAGTTAGTAACACACCCTAGGAACACGTAACCCCTATACTGCCACCCACTGGTTAACCCCTTCACTGCCAGTGTCATTTACACAGGAATCACTGCATTTATATAGCAGTAATTATTGTATAAATGACAATGGTCCCAAAAATGTGTCAAAAATCTCCGATGTGCCCGCCACAATGTCGCAGTCACAATAAAAATTGCTGATCTTACTAGATATTACTAGTAAAAAAATAAATAATAAAAAATTATTAATAAAAATGCCATAAAACTATCCCTAGTTTGTAAACGCTATAACTTTTGCGCAAACCAATCAATAATCGCTTATTGCGATTTTTTTTATCAAAAATATGTAGAAGAATAAGTATCGGCCTAAACTGAGGGAAAAAAATGTTTTTTTATATATTTTTGGGGGATATTTATTATAACAAAAAGTAAAAAACAATGCTTTTTTTCAAAATTGTCGCTCTATTTTTGTTTATAGCGCAAAAAATAAAAATCGCAGAGGTGATCAAATACCACCAAAAGAAAGCTCTATTTGTGGGAGAAAAAGGACGTCAGTTTTGTTTGGGAGCCATGTTGCACGACCGCGCAATTGTAAGTTAAAGCGACGTAAAAATTGCATTCGCCCAAAAATCCAAATTAATTAAGGTCGAATCTGTCATTGAAGGCTTGTGGTGTCCGTCGAATGTTCAAAGAAGATTCAACGGAGCAGCTAAACTGTATGACTCTGTATAGTTTAGCTGCTCCATCTAATCTTCTTAGAACTTTCGACAAATACCATAAGCCAAAGATTCAACGTTTGTATGTTTTTCGCTGCTTTGTTGAATCTTTGTCGTTCATGTTGAATGTATAGTTCAAACAGAAAATGGACTGGTGATAGCGATCACTGATCAGACAGGTAACAAGATAGGGTATATAGAATCTATATAGAATCTCAATCTGTAACACAGAATCTATAATAATAAATCCCCCCCCCCCCCCACAATGCGGCATCCTCTGAGGCTATCACAACACTAGCAACACTAGTATCACTATTAGGTTCACAACACTAACACAATAGCAGCAGATTATTATGAAAAAATTAAGTTGAACTGTAGCTTGGTTCACTATTGTTCTGCTGCTGTGCTTATGCTTAATTGCTAAATAATTTAGGTTCTCTGACAAACGGACCAGCTACCCTGTTTCCCTGAAAATAAGACCTAGCGTGATTGTTGGTGATGGCTGCAATATAAGCCCTACCCCCAAATAAGCCCTAGTTAAAGTCCTTGTAGGTCTTATTCTCAGGGTAGGGCTTATTTTTGGGGAAACAGGGTAGGACTTATTTGGGGGTAGGGCTTATATTGCAGCCATCACCGACAATAACGCTAGGTGTTATTTTCAGGGAAATAGGGTAAGATTGACTGTCTTCTGAAATGATTCAGTGTGTGTGTCTCTCTCTGCTAGCAATCATAAGTGAAAGTAAGTTGGCTGTACGTGTGTACTAGTTCTAGCTATTTTACTGCTCCTCTTCTTTGGTTATGTAGCGCTGGCTCCTGAAGAGCACGCTTTATATGCTTTGAAAGTTAATGTTACACCTGAACTGTAGTTTGATTTGGGTACAATTGTTCCAAATGTGGACCTCAACATCAGTCTGACTGGGCTATAGGATGTTCAACCTGGCCACCGGGGGCACTGTCTCTTCTGGCAGGCATGGAACCACAGTCTGGTTGGGTGCTTTAAGGTTACTTTCTCTCGGAGTCCGCCCAGTGGGAGTGTCACTCTTGCTGTGCTTTCTGGGAGAGGGTACTTAAGATGCGGATGTCACGTGGTTCGGGGTTCCGGTCCAGAAGTATGTACTGACTCCATGGTCCTGGTCCTCCTGACCAGCCCCCAGGAAGGCTATGGCCTGGGGTGCGGATCCACCTGACTTTGTGTCTTGGGGCTGGCTAGCCCTAGGCAAGCAAACTAAAGAAGGGATTCTGACGTGGTCTGGATGCTGTCTCTGGTCGTGGAGAAGCCCAGTAACTTCGTAGCTATCCAGGGGAGGACACGTACGAGATGGCTTCTTAGCAAGAGCCTGGTGGGGCTGAAGTACCTAAGGGAATCCAATCTCGTGTGTATCGCCAAAGTGGCTGAAAGATCCAGGTATTACACAAGTGTTCTACAAGTTTTAGTTTCCTACAACGTCTGTGGCAGAGACCTGTTACTGAGTTAAGCACCTTGTTGGCTGCTAGGCCTTGTGAGAGAGGGACTATCCAACTTGAGTGAAAATCCACTTGTGAATGGCTATTCTCTGGATTTAGTCAAACTAAGAGAGTCTTTCATTATTGACTTTGATACTAATGCCACGTACACACGATCAAACAATCGGGTGGAAAAGTCTGGCAAACTCAAGTCCGCCGGACAATCCCCCCGTGTGTAGCCTCTGGCAGACTTTTTTACCCGAAAGTATGGCGGACTTAGAAAGTAGTTTTGCACTCCAATCTTCCCGCCGGACTTGCATTTCGGCAGACAATCCGGCCGTGCGTATGCCAGTCTGCCGTACTTTTGAAATGAACAGACTTTTCCCGCCCGGAGAAAAGTCCGCTCATTTTGAGCAGGTCTCCAGGTAGGTGGGGCCCGCGAAGGAGACGCCGCTGACCCCGCCACCTGGTATGGACTTAAAGGGGAACCCCAACGCTGAAAAAAATCGGCGAGAAAGTGGCGACGACGACAGCGGCGACAGAAGACCGGGCCACCACCTGTAAAAGAGCTAGAAGAAGGCGCGGTGGAACCGAAGAGGGGGACAAGACCGCCGAAGAGGGGGACAAGACCCCCGAAGTTGGAAGAAGAGGCCGGCGGCGAGGAAGAAAGCCGGGCTCCTCCGCTAGTAAAAGAGCTAGCAGAAGATAGCGGAGGAGTCCGGCGAGAAGACCCCCGAAGACGGAAGACCCCCGGAGCTGTGCAATAAACTATTTTTACCCTGTGTTGTGTTTTTTTTTGTACTTGCTTTCACAGGTGAATGGGTAGGGGTACATTGTACCCCATACTCATTCACATAGGGTGGGGGGCCGGTATCCAGGGGCCCCCTTATTAAAGGGGCTCCCAGATTCCGATAAGCCCCCCGCCCGCAGACCAATACAACCAACGGCCAGAGTTGTTGGGAAGAGGCCCTTGTCCTCATCAACATGAGGACATGGTGCTTTGGGGTGGGGGGGCCGTTGGTTGTCGGGGTCTGCGGGCGGGGGGCTTATCGGAATCCGGGAGCCCCCTTTAATAAGGGGGCCCCCGGATACCGGCCCCCCACCCTATGTGAATGAGTATGGGGTACAATGTACCCCTACCCATTCACCTGTAAAATAAAAGTACCAAAAAAAAACACAACACACGAGATAAAATACTTTATTGCACAGCTCCGGGGGTCTTCCGTCTTCCGTCTTCGGGGGTCTTCTCGCCGGACTCCTCCGCTATCTTCTTGTAGCTCTTTTGCTAGCGGAGGAGTCCGGCTTTCTTCCTCGCCGCCGGCCTCTTCTCCCGACTTCGTCCCCCTCGACTTGTCCCCCCTCTTCGGTTCTTCTGCCGGACCACCGCGCCTTCTTATAGCTCTTTTACAGGCGGTGGCCCGGTCTTCTGTCGCCGCCGCCGCGTTCCGTTCTTCTTCTTCTTCTTCTTCTTCTTCTTCTCCAGGAGATGTTGCCTCGACGATCTCTCCGGCCGGAATGCCAGGGACGCACTGCGCGGCCACTTATATAGGGACATGGCTTTATGTCACATGGGTTGGTCACATGGGTTGATGTCACATGGGGACTATGACATCGTAAGGGGGCGGGGTCACCATGTGACACCAACCCATGTGACATAAAGCCATGTGACACCGCCCCATTGTCCCTATATAAGTGGCCGCGCAGTGCGTCCCTGGCATTCCGGCCGGAGAGATCGTCGAGGCAACATCTCCTGGAGAAGAAGAAGAAGAAGAAGAAGAAGAAGAAGAAGAAGAAGAACGGAAGGCGGCGGCGGCGGCGGTGACAGAAGACCGGGCCACCGCCTGTAAAAGAGCTATAAGAAGGCGCGGTGGTCCGGCAGAAGAACCGAAGAGGGGGACAAGTCGAGGGGGACGAAGTCGGGAGAAGAGGCCGGCGGCGAGGAAGAAAGCCGGACTCCTCCGCTAGCAAAAGAGCTACAAGAAGATAGCGGAGGAGTCCGGCGAGAAGACCCCCGAAGACGGAAGACCCCCGGAGCTGTGCAATAAAGTATGTTATCTCGTGTGTTGTGTTTTTTTTGGTACTTTTATTTTACAGGTGAATGGGTAGGGGTACATTGTACCCCATACTCATTCACATAGGGTGGGGGGGCCGGTATCTGGGGGCCCCCTTATTAAAGGGGGCTCCCGGATTCCGATAAGCCCCCCGCCCGCAGACCCCGACAACCAACAGCCAGGGTTGTCGGGAAGAGGCCCTTGTCCTCATCAACATGGGGACAAGGTGCTTTGGGGTGGGGGGCCGTGCGGCCCCCCCTTCCCCAAGGCACCCCCCATGTTGAGGGCACGCGGCCTGGTACGGCTCAGGAGGGGGGGCGCTCACTTGCCCCCCTTTCCTGGCCGGCCGGGTAGCGTGCTCGGACAAGGGTCTGTTGTGGACTTGGGGGGAACCCCACGCCGATTTTTTTCGGCGTTGGGGTTCCCCTTTAAGTCCATACCAGGCGGCGGGGCCAGCGACATCTCCTTCGCGGGCCCCGCCTACCTGGATACCCGCTCGAAATGAGCGGACTTTTCTCCGGGCGGGAAAAGTCCGCTCATTTCAAAAGTACGACGGACTGGCACACATACGGGCGGATTGTCCGCCGAAATGCGAGTCCGACGGACAGTATTACGGAAATTCCGAAATACTTAGTCTGCCAGACTGCACGCTGAAAAAGTCCGCTGAAGCCCACACACGAGCGGACTGTCCGCTGAAATGTGTTTTCGGCGGACTAAGTAGGCCAGACAGTCCATAAATACAATAAATGCTGCGCTAAAAGGCACCTATTTGAATAGGTGAAAAGAATAAGTGATGTGTATAAATATCAAAAAAAACGAGTGAATACAAAAGTTCATGAAGTGTTTGAGAACAGTCCCAAAAAGTTATTCACTCTGGTGCGTCTCAGGCTGAATTGCAAGTCCGCAGATGACATTCAGGGTGAATTATCCTACCAAGTTCTCCGCCCTTGGCAACTCTTGGAACTGGATTATAAGCAAAATAGAAGAAGTAGGTACCCTTACCAGATGAGTTGGACACATCCACCATATAGTAGTGTGTCTTGCGAGCTTGTCTGCAGTTATCTGCTCCCCACATTGCTATTTTTTATCCTATTTTTATGTATCATGTGATTTTATAATTCCAATTTTGTTCATCGCAAAATCTTTTTCAATAAACCATCATTGGTTGTATTTCACCATGCGAAGCGCATTTTTTGTTGTATTCCCTTTATGGTGAACCTTTGCGGGACATCTGGCATCAAGTTTGATCGCAGCGTTTGGCACAGAAATCCCACTCACCTTTCCTATCTGTTGACCACGAGGAACCCTGAGAGGACAACATATCGGAACCCTGAGAGGACAACATATCGGGTCGGTGTTCTGGGGTGAGTGGCTGGAGCCTCCCCCACAAGCTCGCAAGACACACTACTATATGGTGGATGTGTCCAACTCATCTGGTAAGGGTACCTACTTCTTCTATTTTGCTTATAATCCAGTTCCAAGAGTTGCCAAGGGCGGAGAACTTGGTAGGATAATTCACCCTGAATGTCATCTGCGGACTTGCAATTCAGCCTGAGACGCACCAGAGTGAATAACTTTTTGGGACTGTTTCCTTTGTTTTGGAGGCCAGACAGTCCGCCCGTGTGTACACGGCTCTAGACACAAATCGAGGTGAAGAAGGTAACAGTAAGCCCAATCAAACCAGCAGCTCCTTCGGGGGTTAGTGCTATGGTTACAATCAGCCATTAACATTCATCATCATCATTATTTTTATTTTACTTCCCCCACCCAATTCCAGCAGCGATTTTTCTCTCTCTATGTCGAATCTTTTCTCACTATGTAGAATAATCCTGGACTAATAGAGTTAAGGTTAGGCACATTTGACCACAGGTTCGGTAGACACAGATTTTTTATTGTCAGCGTCGCATCGAATCTATATCGAACTGTTGTCACAACGAAAACGAAAATACAGCATTTGTTTATGTCGGATCTTTCGTTTTTTCGGATTCTACACTTTCGTTATCGCTTGTTAAAACGATAACGAAAATACCTGAAATTCGAACGAAAATGCATTCGGACAAAAACGAATGCACATATCTATTAAATATAGTGCCTGGGAGACCCCTTAGTCTGCCTGCAATGTGGTATATTTGTACCGTGTATAGAACCTGATGCAGCAATAATGACATTTATAAAGCCCAAATAAATGACATTTTCCATTCAAGCTTTTTTTATTTTATAAACAACGGCTTGTGGAGCCAGTCTTTATGATGAAGCCACAATTTAGTGCACTGGAAGATTAGAGATTTTTTGGAAAAAATTCTGGAGTCTCTTTCGCAGACTTTGGATAGAAGTAACAGGTGCGAAAGAATTGGGCTTTGGGGGTCAGTGGTGCTGACATTTCTTCCAGATGAAATCAACACCCACAAAGCTGGGCCGCTTAACAGTCTTTCAGAGATTCCGGATCCAGAAAGCACTTAATCAGCGACATCGGCATCAGGGGCTTGATGGCTGCTGCTGATCCAGGACTGTTTCATTTTGATATTGTTATCTTTCACAAACGCTCTGGCATCACTGAATGCTTGTTCGGAAAGCACGCTGGATGCAGGGCAGCCCAGCAGCTCAGTTGCATACTGGGCAAGTTCTGGCCAGTGGTCTATTCTCATGACCCAGTAACCCAGTGGATTATCAACTGGAAAGCTTTCCATGTCTGTTTTTCCCTCTAGATAATCTCCCACCATATGATGCAGATGCTGCTGATGGGATGTGAAAGCTGACAGCATTGGGCGCTGAGGACTAAAAAAAAATTTGAAAGGCATCACTGAGGAGGCCCCCTTCTCTACAGCTCCTCTTGACCCACAGAAGCCTCAAAACTATGTTTTCCACCAGACTGTAACCTACCAGAGTTGGGAAAGGCATTGCATAAACTCCACTTCAAGGTGTCCTTGGCAACCCTCCTTGAGGGTGGTCAAAGAGGGTTGCCAACCAATAGTGATCCTTCTCCTTGATGCCACATATAAGTCCTTTTGCAGGCTTTGAAGAATGAGGGAGCCCAATCACCGCAAGTGTGCGGAGGCATGAGAAGCAGACTCATCTGGGTCACTGAGGATTACAGTATCTGGAACTGCCTCCTCCCAGCCACGTACTACTCCCAAAGGTTCTGGGGATGGAAAACCATCTGTTAAGTGTTGACGTATGTCTTGCTCTGTTTCAATGCCTCCAAAACTTCCAGAATCCTCCTCCTTCTCCTCTTCCCTCTCATCTTGTGTGTTCTGTGGCATGGCAAGAATAGTATCTGCATAAAGCGGGCCTTGAGAGGAAAGGAAGTCCTCCTCTTCCTCCTGCTGCTCTGCCTCGAGTGGCCTGTCCATAATGCCACACAGAGTCTGCTCCAGCAGAAAGACAACAGGGATTGTGTCACTGATGCATACTTTGTCACTGCTCACCATCTTTGTGGCCTCCTCAAATGGTGACAGTACAGTGCATGTATCCTTTATCAGCAGCCATTGGCATGGGGAAAAAAATCCAAGCTGGCCTGAGCCTGTCTTGTGCCATACTCACACAGGTACTCATTGATGACCCTCTGCTGCATGTACCACAGCTGCAGCATTGCCAAAGTTGAGTTCCACCTGGTGGACATCAAATCACAAATCAGGCGGTTTATGGACAGGTAGAATTTCCGCTGAATTTCAGCCAACCGAGCACTGGCTGCATATGATCGCCTGAAATGGCTACAGACTCTCCTGGTCTGCTTTAGCAGATCTTCCAACCCTGGGTACCTATTAAAGAAATGATGCACTACCAAATTTAGGACATTTGCCAGGAATGGCACATGTGTCAATTTTCCCTGTCTAAGAGCGGACAGGAGGTTTGTGACATTATTGCACACCACCATTCCCGGCTTCAGTTGGCTTGACATGACCCACCTCTGTGCCTGCCTGTGAAGAGCTGCAAGAATCTCTGTTCCGGTGTGGCTCTTTTACCCTAGACAGACCAGCTGAAGCACTGCATGGCACCATTAAGCCTGACTCATTGAATAGCCACTTGAACGAATATATCGTCCCTGACCATGCTTGCTGGACCAAGTGGCAACAGTAATGTGGATCTTGTGGCTAACTGCCTTGCCCAACAATGCCACAACATTGCCTTCCACGTAATGGTAGAGAGCATCAAAAGAAATAGCAACTAGGAATTAGGAACCTGCCATTGTGGTACAGCACATTATGCAAAATCACGGAAGGGGACAGAATCCATCAGACAGAAAGGCAGGAGTTGTAAAGCCAGCAGCTTTGACAAGTTTGAATTTAGACACCTGTTCCCTGTAGATAGGTATTTGGCGCTAAGCAGGAAATGTTGTTTTGTAAGTATGAAAAAAATAAAATAGATCTGCCTGGGAAATGAGAGGATACTGCATCATAAAGGATGACATTGCTTTTTCTTTTTTTTTCAAAGAAGTCTATTGCTCTGCTGGACACATTTGGGTCTGGGAAGGAAGTAGAGGGTTTGGAAAGGCCTGGTGGGAATTTTGGGTTTCAATCAATGGGGGTTAATGGACCAGGGGAAGTAGAAATGTTTAGTGTCTTGCATACTTTCTGAAAGCTGTAAAATTGGGCCTAAATCCTGGTAATTAGTACTCTCTTTAGGCAACGTGTTTTGGCCTGAACCACAGGAGGTGTCGAACTGAGATCTTAGAGAATGAGTCCTCCAATCTTACCCATTCTTTTCTGTGAGTGTCACGACCAGTAGTATTTACAAATATCTGGCCTCCTTTTAATTTGGACATCGCTAGTTTTTCCCAGCTTAGTTGTGGGTGTTTGTTGTGCCAAATGAAGTTGGTACATATCCGTTTTTTACACGATGAAGAAGGCAGCTGGAATCTTGGTCAGCAAGGTTTGTAGGAGGTAAACGATCCTTGGGAGAACATTCATTTTGATAATGGCAGCTCTCCCAAACCAAGAGAAAGCTCCGGAGGTCCATTTCCATAGGTCTTGTTGGATGGCTTTCAGGATCGGGGTAAAGTTCCTGGAGTAGATTTCATGCAGTTTAATGGGAATCTGAATTCCCAGATATGTGGTGGCCTGAGATTCCCATTCAAAGGGGAAGTTTTTGGCTCATTAACAAGATCTGCAGGTTCATGACCAATTTAGGAGACACACCGGAGCGGATGGAGGGGGGAGGAGCTGCTGACTAAGATGGCTCCGAGAGGCCGGCATGCTGCAACAGCAGGCGTTTTTTTCTCCCAATGAATCAAGGAAATGCTATGGAAATATTGAGCTTGACAAAGGCTTTTTAATACTGCTTGTTAGATCTTATAAACCCAAGACTGCTCTCTGGCTTATTGGTATAATAGACACCTATTTGGACTGATATATTGATATACTGATACCGTTATACTGAGGGATATCATAGCTGTACTGCTAAATGGAACCTCTGCCGCATATCCGCATAACGTGCGTGGATACAAGGAGATTACCTGCTCTCAAGGGGGGCCCGAAACAGAGGCCGAGATGAGACGAGGAACAACCCGTGGGGTGCCGAGGTGTCGAAGTGCTGAAGACCCGGGTTGTCTGTCCGAGAAGGGAGAGAGGGGGTTGATCCGGGTGAGCATCTCGTTGTCTCGGTTGAGGCCGGGAACGGGATCAATAACCACGTGATCCCCCCTTCGGCGACCACGGAAAGTGATTGGCAGCACTCGACAGCATTCAGCAGTGATCGAGAGAAGCCTCGGGGAGACCCGGAAGGACCGGAGTTGTCGAAGCCCTCCGGAAACAGACACCAGCGGGGGTCACTGAGAGCCAGGGAAGCTTGAAAGTGTGTCAGAGGGGAGCAAAAGAAACAAGAACAGCAGATGGGAGCTCACCCCTGAGATGGTTAGCAATTGAGACTGGAAATTTTTCTGAAGATACTGGAGGAGGTGAGTTAAATGAATATCTGTAATTACATTGGCTCTAGTTAATGAACTTTTAGCTATAAGCATAAACAAGTATAAACCTCCTGGTTGGAAAGAGATGGTTTGTGAGCTGCGAGCTGGAGTATAATAAGTGAAATTGCCATTTGGAGTAAAAGGAGCTGAGGAGACTGTTAAATTGATAAGAACTACTGAGCACAGTGTATAAAATCGTAAAATCGTAAAGGACTGATACTGATTTAAGAAGGTAAAAGTAGTAAAGACGATTAAGATAATAAAAAGCTAAAAATGGCTCAAAACTCAAGGGAGCAGAAGAGAAAGGAAGGAGGGTATAAATAAAAGCACTACTGGGGCTCAAGCAACGCAAACAACAGGTATAAAGGAATTTTCAACAACTATAACCATATTCACAGCCAGGGCCTCTTAGGCCAGTACAACTGGCCCTGTTGTACCGGGCCTGACCAGCAGGGGGGCCCGGGCAACCTTAACAGATAAGCAATTTAATGTAAAAAAAAGTCAACATCCGACAATCACCATACCGCCATACAGAACACAACATTGCTTCATCCCGTGAGTGATATCTCTCTCCGCATGAGAATTAGCAGATGTAGCACTGGCAGGGAGGCAACAGGCAAGCAGCAGCGGCAGTCGGAAGAGGTCATTGGCGGAGGCATCCCATCTAACTAGTTTGTGGACCCTCAAGTCCAGGCAACAGCAGGATCACGGAGGAAGTAAATTCCTGGGGCCCAGCTAACAATTACACAGGTATGTGCTTGATTGGGGGGGGGGTAGGGGCTTCAAGAACTACTACTACTGCAGCAGCATCTATACATTATGGCTTTGGCAGCATGGGAGGTGACACTGTCTGCAGGTATCACATGCGTTATGACCCATAACGCATGTCCTGCCTGCAGAGACAGTGCTACCCATGCCGCCAATGCCGTAATGTGCAGCAGACAGTGCCACCCATGATGCTAATGCTATAATGCATGTGCTGCCTGCAGAGACAGTGACACCCATGCTGCCAATGGCATTATGCCATTGGCGGCATGGGTGGCAGTGTCTGCAGCACAATATGGCATTGGCTGCATCTGTGGCACTGTCTGCAGCACAATATCGTATTGGTGGCATGGCATGGGTAGCATTGTCTCTGCAGTACATTATGGCATTGGCATGTCCCGCTGTCAAGTCGCTGATTGCTACCATTACTAGTAAAAATAAATAAAAAAATACATAAATACAACAAATAGATTGTAGATGCTATAACTTTTGCGCAAACCAATCAATAAACGCTTTTTGGGATTATTTTTTACAAAAAATATGTTGCAGAATACATATTGGCCTAAACTATTGAAGAAATTTGATTTGTTAATTTTTTTTATTGGATAAGTTTTATTGCAGAAAGTAAAAAATATATATTTTTTTTCAAAATTGTTTTTATTTTTTGTTTAGAAAAGCAAAAAGTAAAAAACGCAGAGGTGACCAAATACCACCAAAAGAAATCTCTATTTGTGAGGGAAAATTACATACATTTTATTTAAGTACAGAGTCGCATGACCAAGCAATTGTCAGTTAAAATAACGCAGTGCTGTATCGCAAAAAATTGCCTGGTCATGAAGGGGCGTAAATCTTCCAGAGGGCAAGTGGCCTTACTGGGTTGCTGTGAGAAAAATAAATATCACTTGTAGACAAACCTGCACTGTGTTTTAAGGCGGGGTCTGGGGAGGGGCCATGGGTGGGGCTGAAGGAGGGACCAGGGGCGGGACCAGGGGTGGAGCTGAAGGGGGCCCCACTAGTTAGGCTGTACGGGGCCCCATGATTTCTATCAGCGGCCCTGTTCACAGCCACAATCACCTCAAATGTTACAAACACTACAAGTATCGCAAGGGGTATTAAATATAGTGGAGTCATCTGTAACCTTGGTGATATCAGGGGAGGAATCAGCAAACCACCCTAGAAATAGTTCCCCAATAGATACTTCGGAAGTATCAATAGAAAAAAAGGAGATGGATAAAGAAAAATGGGACATGAGAGCGTATATATCCTCCCTCCCCACTAGGTCAGATATGGATCAATATATTCAGAGGTTGGAAAAAACATATAAAGCAGAAATTCAAGATATAAAAGCAGCTAATATAGAAATACAAGAGAAGATAGGAAATATTGATACAAGAATGACAAACATGGAGAAAGAGCTGATGCAGGTAAATGAGAAAATAAAAGAACAAGAAGAAGAGCTAAAGCTAGCTACGAATGCTATTGATGAGCAGGAAAATATGAATAGAAGGAATATATAAGAATAAGAAGATTAAATGAGAACGTGAGCACGGAGGATCTATCAACAGTATTACAAAGAATATTTCAGGAGATAATACAAGAGTCATCTAAAACGGAAATAATAATTGACAGAGCACACAGAGCCAGGGGGTCAAAAAAAGCAGATCCAAGCAAGCCAAGAGATGTGATATGTAGATTACATTATGCTCAAATTAAGGATAAAATTATGGCAGCTGTACGGAAAAATAGCAATATACAATATGAAGGAACACAATTATTATTTTTTCAAGACCTGTCTAAATTTACGTTAGACAGGAGAAGAGCACTAAAGCCTCTTCTGGAACAATTAATAAAGAATAATTTACAGTATAGATGGAAATTCCCTTTTCAATTACAAGTTCAACATGAGGGTCAAATGGTAATAGAGATCTGGAGGATTTGCCTGAATTTCAGAAGACCCTTCAACTCCCAGAAGTGAAGCTACTGGATTGGCCTAAAGTATCCAAGAGAACTTTTAAAAAACCATAAGAAACTGTGAGGGGATTGGGGGAGGGAAATATAGTAGATTAAAAAATTCTATGCGGTAATAACACATAGGAAGATAACATAATTTGTAATTTCATTTAATTATAATTTATGTGGACTGAAAATCACTTATATGGATAGATATTAATGGAAAAATTCATGTAATAACATGAGGTTTATGAGGGAAAGGTAATGAAGATAATATATAAGATAAATTATATGATAAGGCATTAGAGTCACAAATGATGTAATAATTATTTTTTTTGAATGTATATGTATAATGGCACTAAGGTAAAAAAATAAATACATTTGGGGTTGGGTAAGAGGACAAGAGATTAAGGGAGGGAGAATAGGATTAAAGGGGTAGATTTTTTTAGTTTTTTTCCCCCATATTACAGGTTAAATTACGGTTGATAGAAAGGAAGAGATAATCCGGGATAAGTATAAAAATAAATGGGATAAATAAATATAAAAGGAAGGGAAAGAGGAGGAAAGCAAAAGGAGAAGATTGGGGGATTGGTTGTTGGTGGGTTCTTTTTTTTCCCATATTTACATTTTTTTTCCTCTCTCTCTATTTCTGTTCTCCTTCCTGTTCTACTCTCCCCGAATCTCCTTTTTGATCCCGTATATCTGTGTGGATCATTTACCCCTCTCCTGATTTAGGGGAGGGGTAATACTTTGTTCCTTCAACGCAAGAGGCCTTAATTCCCCCTCTAAAAGAAATCAAATACTGCATTTTCTTCATAAGCAAAAAAATAGATATTGTTCTATTTCAAGAAACTCATTTTCGTTCAGATCACATACCAAAAATAACATGGATACATGACACAGTTTCGTATTCCAAATCAAAAGGTGCATCGATTACGTTCCACAGGGATTTACCGTACCAAATTTTACAAAAGTATAAAGGTAAAGATGGCAGATCTTTAATAATAAAGGTCATGCTATATTGAAAAAAGTTTACAATAATTAATCTATACTTACCAAATTATAAGCAGATTGAAGCGGGAATGAAGGCCCTGTCAGATGCAATGGAGAAAGCAGAGGGAACAATAATTCTGGGTGGAGACTTAAATTTTATAATGGATGCAAAACTTGATACTACTAATACTCAAACATAGGAAAAATAATAAATTAAAGGAATTTAAAAACTTATTGGGAAAGTATCAATTGACTGATATATGGAGGGCTCAACACCAAATGGAAAATAATTTTACATATTATTCAAATATCCTTAACTCTTATCATAGATTGGATTATTTTTTCTGAATCAATTGGGTTAGATGATGACTCCAACAACAGAGATAGGGGTATTTTTATGGTCAGATCATGCTCCGATATTTTTGGAATTTAAGATAACTGAATTTAAAAAAATGAGAGGAACGTGGAGGTTGAATGATAATTTAATTAACCACTTGCCGACCGCCTCACGCCGATGTACGTCGGCAGAATGGCACGGGCAGGCATAAGCACGTACATGTACGTGCTTTGCCTCCCGCGGGTCGGGGGCCCGATCGGGCCCCCGCCCGGTGCCTGCGGCGGTCGGTTTTCGTTCGGGAGCGATCCCGGACGAGGGGACGGCCATTCATTCATGGCCACCCCCTCGCGATCGCTCCCGACGAATGGAAATCCCCGGTGACATCACTTCCTCTCCTGTAATGTAAACACAGGAGAGGAAGTGATGTATTCTCTCCTCCGTGTCGGTATTTTTCGTTCCGACACGGAGGAGAGCGGATCAGTGAGTTGCACCAACACATCCCACACACAGTAGAACATGCCAGGCACACTCACACCCCCCCTTTACCCCCCGATCACCCCCCCAATTACCCCTGCCCCCCAGTCACAGTGACACCAATGTCATTTTTTTTTTTTTTTTTTTGCATTGGTGTCATTTGTGACTGTAATAACTGTTAGGGCAGTTAGGGTTAGCCCCCTTTAGTTCTAATGTACCCCCCTAACCCCCCCAATAAAGGTTTAACCCCGTGATCACCCCCCGTCGCCAGTGTCACTAAGGCTGGGTTCACATTGCAGCGGTTTATGAGAACGAATGTGATTCGCACCGCACTGCAGTGCAAATCACATCCGATCTCTGTGCGATTCGAGTTCAGCCATTCGCCGCACCCGCCGCACCCGCCACACCCGCCGCACCCGCCGCAAATTCGCACGGGACCCTTTTTTTGGCCCGCAGCAGAATCGGATCGCATGGGTGTTCACACCATGCGATCCGAGTTTGCAGATCGCACTGCGATATGCGAACTGATCTGGGGGTGTCAGTAACATTTCACTGACACTCCCAGCAGTTCGCATAGGGCAGTGTGAACTGCCGCCGGGAGGCATGCGATGCGGGAACCCGCCGCGGATTCGCGGCGTTTCCGCATCGCTCCAGTGTGAACCCAGCCTAATAAGCGATCATTTTTCTGATCGCCGTATTAGTGTCACAGGTGACGCTAGTTAGGCAGGTAGGTATTTAGGTTCGCCGCAGCTTTTTATAGCGCTAGGGACCCCCATATACTACCGCATAAAGCCCCCTGATTGCCCCCTAGTTAACCCTTTCACCAGTGATCACCATATAACTGTTACAGGTGACGCTGGTTGGTTAGTTATTTTTTTATAGTTTCAGGGCACCCGCCATTTATTACCTAATAAAGGTTTAACCCCCTGATCACCCGGCAGGTGTCATTTGTGACTAATAACTGTTAGGGCAGTTAGGGTTAGCCCCCTTTAGTTCTAAGGTACCCCCCTAACCCCCCCAATAAAGGTTTAACCCCGTGATCACCCCCCGTCGCCAGTGTCACTAAGGCTGGGTTCACATTGCAGCGGTTTATGAGAACGGATGTGATTCGCACCGCACTGCAGTGCAAATCACATCCGATCTCTGTGCGATTCGAGTTCAGCTATACAGATAGTATGGCTGAATTCGTGTCGCACCCGCCGCACCCGCCGCAAACTCGCACGGGACCCTTTTTTTGGTCCGCAGCAGAATCGGATCGCATGGGTGTTCACACCATGCGATCCAAGTTTGCAGATCGCACTGCGATATGCGAACTGATCTGGGGGTGTCATTAACATTTCACTGACACTCCCAGCAGTTCGCATAGGGCAGTGTGAACTGCCGCCGGGAGGCATGCGATGCGGGAACCCGCCGCGCATTCGTGGCGTTCCCGCATCGCTCCAGTGTGAACCCAGCCTAATAAGCGATCGTTTTTCTGATCGCTGTATTAGTGTCACAGGTGACGCTAGTTAGGCAGGTAGGTATTTAGGTTCGCCGCAGCTTTTTATAGCGCCAGGGACCCCCATATACTACCGCATAAAGCCCCCTGATTGCCCCCTAGTTAACCCTTTCACCAGTGATCACCATATAACTGTTACAGGTGACGCTGGTTGGTTAGTTATTTTTTTATAGTTTCAGGGCACCCGCCATTTATTACCTAGTCTCACTAGTGTACCCCTAAATTTAGGGGTGTCTACTTTCTAAAATGGGGTCATTTGGGGGGGGGGGTTTGTGCCATCTTGGCATTTTATGGCCTTCAAAACTGTAACGCCCTTAGAAAGCCTGAAGGCGGTGCTTGGTTTTTGGGGCCCCGTACGCGGCTAGGCTCCCAAAAAGTCCCACATATGTGGTATCCCCGTACTCAGGAGAAGCAGCAGAATTTATTTTGGGGTGTCATTTCACATATGCCCATGGCATGCGTGAGCAATATATCATTTAGTGACAACTTTGTGAAAAAAAAAAAAAGTTTGTAATTTTCCCGCAACTTGTGGCAAAATATAAAATATTCCATGGACTCAACATGCCTCTCAGCAAATAGCTTGGGGTGTCTACTTTCTAAAATGGGGTCATTTGTGGGGGTTTTGTGCCATCTTGGCATTTTATGGCCTTCAAAACTGTAATAGGTAGTGAGAAGTGAACTCAAAAAATTACGCCCTTAGAAAGCCTGAAGGCGGTGCTTGGTTTTCGGGGCCCCGTACGCGGCTAGGCTCCCAAAAAGTCCCACATATGTGGTATCCCCGTACTCAGGAGAAGCAGCAGAATTTATTTTGGGGTGTCATTTCACATATGCCCATGGCATGCATGAGCAATATATCATTTAGTGACAACTTTGTGAAAAAAAAAAAAAAAAAAAAAGTTTGTAATTTTCCCGCAACTTGTGGCAAAATATAAAATATTCCATGGACTCAACATGCCTCTCAGCAAATAGCTTGGGGTGTCTACTTTCTAAAATGGGGTCATTTGTGGGGGTTTTGTGCCATCTTGGCATTTTATGGCCTTCAAAACTGTAATAGGTAGTGAGGCGTGAAATCAAAAATTTACGCCCTTAGAAAGCCTGAAGGCGGTGCTTGGTTTTCGGGGCCCTGTACGCGGCTAGGCTCCCAAAAAGTCCCACATATGTGGTATCCCCGTACTCAGGAGAAGCAGCAGAATTTATTTTGGGGTGTCATTTCACATACGCCCATAGCATGTGTGAGCAATATATCATTTAGTGACAACTTTGTGTAAAAAAAAAAAAAAATTTTTTTTTTGTCATTATTCAATCGCTTGAGGCAAAAAAATAAAATATTCAATGGGCTCAACATGCCTCTTATCAATTTCCTTAGGGGGTCTACTTTCCAAAATGGGGTCATTTGGGGGGGTTTTGTACTGCCCTGTCATTTTAGCACCTCAAGAAATGAGATAGACAGTCGTAAACTAAAAGCTGCGTAAATTCCAGAAAACGTACCTTAGTTTGTAGATGTGACAACTTTTGCGCAAACCAATAAATATACAATTATTGACTTTTTTTTTACCAAAGACATGTGGCTGAATACATTTTGGCCTAAATGTATGACTAAAATTGAGTTTATTGGATTTTTCTAATAACAAAAAGTAGAAAATATCATTTTTTTTCAAAATTTGCGGTCTTTTTACGTTTATATCGCAAAAAATAAAAATCGCAGAGGCAATCAAATACCATCAAAAGAAAGCTCTATTTGTGGGAAGAAAAGGACGCAAATTTTGTTTGGGTACAACATTGCATGACCGCGCAATTACCAGTTAAAGCAGCGCAGTGCCAAAGTGTAAAAAGACCTCTGGTCATTTACCAGCAAAATGGTCCGGTCTGAAAGTGGTTAAAGATAAAAAATGCTAAAAAGATATTCAACAAACAATAAAAGAGTTCTTAATAAATCATAAAGAAGATGAGACCACACCCCCTACTCAATTGGAATCGTTAAAATGTGTTTTGAGGGGAATATTTGTCAAGCATGGATCAAGAATAAAAAAAGAAAAAGAACAAAGAAAAATTCTACTTTTGTTAGAAATTGAGAACCTAGAAAGGGTTCATAAACAGAGTTTGGAATCAGTTGATAAAATAAGGTTAAAGGATAAAAAAATGGAGCTACAATCGGTGCTTGATGAAGATTCCCTTCAGATTAGAGATAAAAATAGAGCTCAGTGGTATCAATATGGAAATAAAACTGGGAAAATATTGGCCAGATCTTTAAAAACACAGCAACCCCCAAGTTTTATAGTAAAAATTTTGAAGTCAAATGGGGAGATGGTATATGAACCAGTAGAAATATCTAAAACTTTCATTCAACTTATTACTCTAAACTATATAATATAGAAAATCAACAAGACTATAAGGAAAAGTTAGAAAAGATAGAAGAGATATGTAAATATATAAAAGAAACGGCTTTACCTATTATCCCCAATGAAATAGTAGAAGATATGGAAGAAGAAATTTCAACTGAAGAGATCCAACAAGCTATCCCGGAGTTGGCCTTGGGGGAAAGCCCAGGCCCAGATGGTTAGACTGCTAGATTTTATAAGACTTTTAAAAATGTAATTATACCTATCCTTAAAAAAAACATATAATTCTATATCTATAACACAAACTTTTGTACCACAAAGTATAGAGGCTCATATTATATTAATACCAAAACCAGAGAAGGACCATACATTATGTCAGTACCATAGGCCTATATCTCTGACAAATATAGATATAAGAATATATTCAAAGATCATAGCTAAAAGATTAACATCTATTATATCAGCGCATATAAAATTAGAGCAGACAGGATTTACAAAAGGAAGAGAAACAAGGGACAATATTATCAAAACCTGTACACAGTGGCGGCTGGTGCTCCATTTTTTTAGGGGGGCGCAAAAAACCCACAAGCAACCCCCCCCCCCCCCAACGTCACTTGCCGTGATGGGGCCTATAGACAGAAAGACAGAGGGATAGATTGGATAGGACAGACAGATAGACAAATAGACAGATATACATAAGATAGACATACAGACAGGTAGATATGCAGTTAAACAGATAAATAGATATACATAGATAGATATACAGACAGACGGACGGATGGACAGATAGATATACATAGAGATAGATAGATATACAGATAGATAGGTAGAGAGATAGATAGAGAGATAGATAGAGAGATAGACATACAGATAGATATACATATAGATAGATAGATAGATATACAGACAGACAGATAGATAGATAGATAGATAGATAGATAGATAGATAGACAGACAGACAGACATACAGATAGATAGATAGATAGATAGACAGACAGATATACATATAGATAGCAAGATAGATATACATAGAGAGAGAGAGAGAGAGAGAGAGAGAGAGAGAGAGAGAGAGAGAGAGAGAGAGAGAGAGAAGGTGAGAGGGAGAGGGAGAACACTGACCTGTGGAGGATGACAGTAGGACGCAGTGCTGGGAGCCCTGGTTGTATACACAGTATATTAGAAGACATGTCAGATCCACTGCACAACTCCGCTATAGCAGTTCAGACTTTTTCCCACCCTGGCCAGGCCCCACCATGCTTGGTACTCCTGTTGCATGCAAGATAAGTTTTCCCCTGCCTGCAGCCACTCTACCCTTCCAATTACCGGTGCTTAGTGATAAGCTTTTGGCATTTTTCCTTGCCCAGCAACAGCTAGCCAGTTCCACCTAAACCGCCCCCCTCCACCCCCCTTCTCCATGGGAGCATCAGCACTTACCTTGATGACTGTGTGCTCCTCTCCGGTGTTCTCCGCTCCTCTCCTGCGGTGTGCTCTACTCCTCTTACTTCCTGTTTCCTCTCTCGGGTGCAATGGGAGAGAGAAGACAGGAAGTGACATCTGAGTCAGATGTCAATCAAACTGCCCAGTGCCCAGCCGTAGTAATACATACTACAGCGCCGGGCGGAAACTACTCAGCGCTTCAGAAAGCGCCCCAAGGCGCAGTTTTAAACTTTTTTTAATTTTTTTTTATTATTATTTTTTTTTTTTGTGACTACACAAAAGGGGGGGCGGTGCCCGGGCGCCCCCTATGGACGGGCCGCCACTGCCTGTACATCAATGGAATATGCTCAAAAAGCTGCCATCCCAGCCTGCCTCTTAGGTATAGATGCTGAGAAGGCATTTGATAGGGTGGGACGGCATTTTTTGGAAGAAGCATTAATGCAGTTGGGAATTGGGTACAAAATGTTAGGAAGGATTGCTGCCTTATATACCAACTCAAGAGCTAAATTTAGAACAAATGGAACATTATCAGTATATATAAAGATATCAAATGGGACCAGACAAGGATGCCCTTTATCCCCATTGTTATATATAGTAGTGATGGAGCATCTCATAGAAGCTATAAGAGAAAATAAGGACATCAAAAGGGATAGAGATTAAGGAAAAGGAATATAAAATAGCTGCGTATGCAGATGACTTACTACTATATATAACTAATCCTATAATAACAATTCCAAACTTAATAAAAGAATTTGACAGATTTGGGAAATTGAGTAACTTTAAAGTAAATTATGACAAATCTGAGTTAATGAATATCACGCTGGAAGAAAAGGCACAGATATTATTACAAAAGAACTTTCCATTTAAATGGAAGAAAGATGCGATTAAATACTTGGGAATAGCTATTCCAAAAGATTTGAAGCAATTACAAGAATTAAACTATAATACGACAGTTCATCGAATAAAGAAATTACTGCAAACATATGATAAAATAACCTACTCATGGTTAAGAAAAATAAATATAGTAAAGATGGAAATATTGCCAACACTGTTGTATATATTTCAAACAATACCTATAATACCTTCAAAAAAACTCATGATGGATTTGAGAAAAGCGGTGGGAAGCTTTATCTGGTCCCATAAAACTCCTAGAATAAATAGGAAGATATTAATTAGATCAAAAAAAGATGGAGGATCAGCACTACCTGACTTTTCTAAATATCTGCAAGCAGCATCATTGATTAGAATAATAGATTGGCATCAGAATGTGGAAAATAAACAATGGATTAACCTCGAGTAAGATATAGTAGGGACAAAAATAAAATACTTACCATGGATAAATCCTAATTTAAGACCAAAACAAAAGGAATTACAGATCTTTGTAAAGGCTACTTTAAAAACTTGGGATGCCATATTGAAAAAACCAAACCTGTCCACTATGGTAGAACCTATGACCCCATTATTCTCCAATCCCGAATTTATGCCAACTTTAAAAGCCACAAAATATTTAAAATGGAATATATTGGAGCACAGATCTTAGTGGATGGGAAAATGCTAACACTTCAAGATTTGGGACCTGAATATAAAAATAAATGGTTACAATATTTTCAGTTAAGGACATTTATTGACCCAATGGAGATAGCAATAAGAAGACATAAAACTAAATTTGAACAAATAGTTTTGGATAAAGATAAACCGATTAAAACACTATCTAAGATATATGATCTATTACTTCCCTCTGGAGAAATTAAGGAAATAATAGAAATAAAAAAATGGGAGGAAGAAACAGGGTAGTCATTAATGGAGGAAGAATGGGAAAAAAATATTTAGGAGAATACATAAATTATCAACAGCAACTAAATATCAAGAAAATAATTATAAGATCACATTAAGATGGTACAGGAGCCCAGTGGTAATGAATACGATAAATAAAGGGAACACGGAAAAATGCTGGAGATGCAAGGTAGAAAGAGGGACTGTAGAACATATATGGTATAGCTGTTGTAAGGTAAGAATATTTTGGAATACGATAATGGAAATATCTAAAAAAGTGGATGGAATAGAATTAAATATAAATATAAACATCGCATTATTTTCCCTTACATCAAATTCAATAAAACAAAAGGAGATTTATTACACCATATGAGCACAGCAGCAAGGGTTGTGATAGCACGTAAATGGAGAGATACAAATAGCCCATTGGTGACAGATTGGATATGTGAAATGAACGAAATATATCATTTGGAAAAACAGATAAGAAAAGAAGGATACAGAAGTAATCAAATATCAAGGTTATGGCAAAAGTGGGAGGAATTTCGGACCTCAAGAGGGATGAAGGAATATCTATAAACAAAAGGGAAAAAGGGAGCTAAAGGAGAGGGATGGGGGGGGGGGGGCGGAGAGAGGAAAGATGAAGGGGATAAATTATGTTTTTGAATGTTAAATATTGGTCAAATGTAATTATGATGTATGTTTTAAAACTAAATAAAAAGTAATTTGAAACAAAGGGAAGTTTTTTTGACAAACTATTAGAATGTCATGCGGGAGGGATATGTTCAGTGCCTTTGATTTGGAAAAGTTTATTAGAAGATTCGATAAACTTTTGAATAAAGCAACATTATTAAGTAAGTTATAGATTGTGGTAATTGGGTTGGTGAGAAACAGTAGAATGCCATCTGCATATGCAGCTATTTTGTGGGTGTGCCCAGCTATTTCAGCTCCTGCAATATCTGGGTTGGCTCTGAATCTGCATAGTATAGGTTCTAGTGTTAAGACAAATATAAGGGGTGACAAAGGGCATCCCTGGCGAGTGCCATTTGATACCGAGAAGGCTCTCAACAGGTGGCTATTAACTCTGACTTTCGCTGTAGGCGTAGCGTAGAGTTCTAGAATGAAATGTAGCATGTGACTATGTAGGTTTTAAGGGTTTCTGTAATATAGTCCCAAGCCACCCGTCGAACACCTTCTCTTCATCCTGTGACAGGAAGAAGCCCGGTCGGTGAGAGGAAGATATCCAGTGATGTCTGCTGATAGTTTTAAGGGTGTTGTCCCTTGCTTCCCACCCTGGAATAAAGCCCACCTGGTCAAGTCCTATTAGTTTGGGGAGTACGGGAAAAAGATGGTTGGCAAGTATTTTTGCATTTATCTTCACATCTATGTTTAGAATGGAGATGGCCCTGTAATTTGATACAATGGTGGGGTCTTTGTTCGGTTTCGAAATCACCATAATGTGGGCTTCTAAGATGTCTCAGTTTGGGAGTGATGATGAGGAGAAAGCATTACAATTTTTAAGGAAGTGTGGGATTAGTATGCCAGCAAATGACTTGTAATAGCTTAGCATGAACCCGTCTGGGTTTGGGCTTTTACCCGGTTTGATTTGTTTCAGGACCTGGGTGACTTTCTTTAGCGATAGAGGGTGTTCCAACTCTGACACTTCAGAGGATGTTAGAGGAGTGGGACCATATTGTTTTAAGAACTGCTCTATCATTTGGCGTTTTTCTGTCTGTTCTGTTGTCACATTTGGGGTGGTAATATGGTACAATGAAGAATAGTATTTCACAAATTGTTCCACTATTCCTTCTGAGGTGACAATCTTGTGTCCTGTAGGGTCTGTGATTGAGTGTATGGTTGTCGCTGCCTTTCTGGTTTGAAGGGCTTTAGCTAGTAGTTTACCGGATTTATTGCCATAGTCGTAGAATAACTTTTGTGATAACATGTATTTACGTTGGGCCATCCACAAAATTCATTCATGGTGCTGAAAATGGTGAATATTTTTGTCAGTAATGCATTAAATACATTAACTACAAATACAAGGTGTGTGTAGCAGATTATATAATATATAGCACAATATAATAATAGTTTACTGAAGAAGAGAATGTCACCTCATGTATCAAATAAATTACATTTGCACTATTGAAGAAAATGTCCAAAAAGAAAAGCCCACCGGAGAACCTAGGAGACAGCTAAAAGATACCTAGGCAGGAAATCTTCTTTTAGTTTAAGTAAAAAAAAATTGCATAAAACGTTTCTTAAACAGTTTCTGGCATATATAACAAAGAATGTTGGCTGCGCTAACCCTTATTGTGCTTAAAGATACAGTACACCACCTATATTACTCCCAAAAATATATATGTATAAATATACAGGTGCTATAAATCAATAAAATTACATTATATGCATTATGCCAGTGTCTATATCATATGTATGAATCATACACCAAATATCATCACCACAATTTTCAGTGAATGTGACAAATTAATAATAAAATAAAATAAACGAAGGATAAGGATTGGCCACTCACCAGATACTGCTATAGAAAGCGCCTTTGGTTCAATAGTAGGGATAGCCACTCCACTCTAGTCTATTCTGCTCCCAGTAAACAGGTATACAACAATGTCCGCCCTTACAGACACATATTAGATTTAAAATTTCTGGCATATCAATGGCACCCCCACCCGCAAAGTACTCGACATACTTCTGTCTTACTTCGCGGGCGCAAGACCGGACAGCCAGCTTCAAGCGCCGTCAGGGTTTCTTGTTGAAGTCCGGCTTCAGGCCCAACTGACGCCACATAGTTCATTGAATTTCTCCTTAAATAGTTGTGTAGAATGCAGCATGCAAGGATCATATGGTTAGGTTTATATTCCACCATGTTGATTGGCATAAGGAATAGGCGGAACCGGCTGGCCATTATCCCAAAAGCATTCTCCACCATTCTTCTGGCTCTGGCCAGATGGTAGTTATAAACCCTCTGGTCTTGGGTAATGGTCCTCATGGCTTCAAAACAGTCGGCTGGTCAGAACGAACTAACAGAAAGTACTGAAAAACAAAGGCCGGAGCTGAAAATCAGATATGAGCGGACAAGAACGCACTGAAAATCAAATCTGTAATAGAAATACGAACAAATAAACACAAACTGAAGAGCAGTAACGATCGGAAAAGTAGGAAGGTGAAAAGCGCGAATCGTCTGTCACCAAACTTCTACTAACACAAGATTAGCGGAAGGAGCCCCAAAGGATGACGCACTTGGTATTGAACTTTCTCTTTCTAGTGCCGTCGTACATGTTGTATGTCACCGCGTTCTTGACATTCGCAAATTACAACCAACTTTGTGTGACCGTTTGTATGCAAGACAAGTTTGAGTCATCATCCGGCGGAAAAAAAAAACATGGATTCTGTTGTCGGAATGTGCGATCTGTTTACGAGGCATAAATAATATATAATATATATATATATATAATCCACTTGGTGAACCAGAAAATATGCTGCTTGTGTTCTTGAGTGGTCCTAACAAGTCATGTGGCATCCAGCCTATACACTTTTAGATGGATTCATTTAAGACTGCTATGATGAATCATATACATGTGCATGTACTAACACCTCTGAGCTTGTGTGCAAATATAGTTTTTGCAGAATCTCTCCAGTCCTACTAGTATTGAAGATAATTTGGGCAAGTTTGAGATATGTTTGAACATTATTTCCCCAGACCTGATACACTTAGGGGTTAATGCTTCCATATCCGTGGAGAAGTGATGTTCCAAATGTTTCCTCTTCTAGTTCTACCTAGGAAATTAGTTATAGTCTCTGTATGTCTCTTAGGGAGAAGTAACGTGATGCAAGCAGATATTGGTACCTGTTGAGTGCGCAGCGTTCTAGAAGCTGGGAAAGTGTCTATCATTAAAAGCGTGGTATAGATGTCAGAATAGTATGGGGTTTCAGCCAAATAGGGTAATACTAAATCCATGTCATTTATGCCTCTTAAATTAATTGAGGGATCCCTGCAGGTGTCCATAAATGGTGCTGGGATATCTAGGGATAGCAAAGGATCATTGACCCCTTCGGAGTTTGGGAAATGTATCTTACCGCCAGAGGGTGCATTTATTTTTGCTTTTGAGGACTCAGAATGTGGGTGACCAATGTATGTGGTTTCCCTGATTTCACGTGGAAACCCGCAAGGCCCCAATATAGTAGAGAGCAATATCGGATGTCATTAAATCGTGATGCATTAGTACCCAGATATGGTTCTTGAAAAAATAAAAGTAAAAGTATACGATTACACTGAAGCTCATCAGAATCTGTAGCAGAGGGCAGAGATGGGGATAGCCTTCCATTTTGAAGTGTCAGTGATTTATCTTATGTGTTGATAGCTGGTATCCATGGTGAGGGATCAGTTTGAGGGTGTCTCTGTAGCGTTTGGACCAACGGGGAAGGATTTATTGGCCGGAAAGTTTGTGGGGTATACTATGGAATAGTCCATTGGGATGAGTGGTATTAGGCATAGCTTGTGGAATAAATTTGATATTGTAGATAGACTGACTATCCGCTGAAGGAAGGGTGATACTCTAGTGATAAAGTTTGGGGTTCTTCCATAAGGACCCTGGAATTTGTTAAATGTGTGTGAAAATTCCTGGTTCAGTTAAAGCTATAGGACTTGCACAGTGCTTAGTTTGTAATACAGGCTGTCTGCTCTGTTTGTCCAAGTGTCAGATGCCTTACCAAATGTAACTAGAAGTGACAAATCTTATCCTTAAAGGCACCGAAGAGGAACTGTGTGCACTTAACTGTAATTTGTGAAGTGAGCCGGTATGTCAGTATTCCCTGCGGGGTTGCAGGGCTTTGATGGGGCTCACTCCATGTTGTGAGCCTGAATGGTTGTCTGAATACCGAACTCCTGATGGGGAGCGTTGACAGCGATATCTCTGGTCCTTGGCATCCATGGGTTCCTCCTGTCTTAGGTCTCATCTCGGTGAAGTTGTACGAAATTCCGCATACCAGTTGGGTACATCAATCAAAGGTATCCCCAATGTGTCACAGAAAGGCTACAGATCTTCTGGGACTCTCAGTTAATCCATCCTGCCTTGAGCGGTGGCTGACAGGCAGAATGGGAATTTCCACCTGTACTGAATACCTCTAGTGTGTACGGTCTCCAGCAGGGGGCGCAGATGCCTGCGATGCTGGAGTGTGATGTTGGTATATATTAATGGATGCTCCCCCATGTGTGAGCTGTATTCTGTTATGTGGCTTTCTTAAAATCTCTTTAAGCTGGCAATTAATGATACAGCAGACTACATCTTATGGGGGGTCATTCTCTCTTCTATTGTGTCTAAGGGCACAGTGCATCCCCTCTATTTCAATGGTGCAAAGCTCATTGAGGCTTGGCTGCTGCAGTGAAGGTAGGTTTTCCGCTCCTGCACTGGATGCTGAGTATGTAGGTCTGCCATCAGACAGAGGGGTACTCGTGTCTTGGGGCTGTCCCTGCCGCTGGGCCGCCATGTTCTGTGTCTGTATCTGGAATATTTTGGGGATGTTTTGTGACAGTCTGGAGCCTGATCGCTGGGGTGGGTGCCATTGGGTAGTTGATGAGCTCCGTGAGGCTATTCCCATGTTTTCTGCGGGAATCAGGTGCATAAAACCTCAGTTTAGTCAGGCTAAAATCCTGTCATGGCAGGAGCTCTGGTATAAGGTGTCCATCTCCGAGCAAGATAAAGCCACACCCCTTATACTGATCTTTTTATACTGATTTTAGTTATATTTTTTACTTATTAAAGTATCAACCTTAAGTTGTCTAAAAATGCACAAAAAAAATGACTGATTGACTGGGGCACAGGGTGACAAAGCATAGAGTTGCAAAGGGTTTTTACCATTTGAAATGATGTCGGCTTTAACCCTAATATCCCAATGGCATGGATGTTTTATGTAAGAAATGCCATTCAGGCTGACAAAATACTTATGGATCTGCACCTTTAGTGAATGGGTCCAACCAGGGTCGAGTCTCAAACTTGGC
This sequence comes from Lithobates pipiens, assembly GCF_037356315.1. Taxonomy (NCBI): domain Eukaryota; kingdom Metazoa; phylum Chordata; class Amphibia; order Anura; family Ranidae; genus Lithobates; species Lithobates pipiens. The sequence goes on from NW_027507788.1 coordinate 108,065,913, forward strand.
AGGTCTCTTTGCTCATATCAAATTGCCACTAACAGAAAACAACAGCTATAACTCAGTGTCAGTAGTTTTAATTTGCTGAAAGCCAATGGAAGCAGCTGTACAGTTAGGTTTTACAGTTCTCATTTAAGTCATTTTGAGACAGCAGTGGAGTCACTGCTAATGAAACCACCACATGGGGATGCTGTCTAATTGGCACTGAGAGGAAAGGTCCCTGTCAGAGCACAGTGTGCTTCTTAAAAAGAGAAGTTATTTATATGTCATCATTTCCAACACAAATCCAAAAAAATAAGAAGCATATTCCACATGATGATCTGTAAACACCTTCTAGTTTAGGAAAGCATGCTATAATTTGCAGAACTTTGGTTACTTCTGGTCTGTTTCACTATATTTTGACCTGCTATATATCCCACATATACAGTACATTTAGTTCCCTCAGTGGTCTACATCGTTCTGTAAGACTCACATATTTCCACTTTATGAACTACATGGGGTTCTCTGCTACCAGACTTTGACCATTAGGCAACCCTAGGAAGAAAGTAATAACCCCCAAAATTAAGGGGGGGGGGCAAAAAAAGAGGGATAAATGAAGAATAGCCTAACCGTAATACCATCACCATTCAAGCCTACAATGCAATACATATTTAATTATCCTTATGTTTTTGATTTGCTGCACTTTATTTTTTTTAAAGTACAGACGTTGTGGTGAGTATACTATATACAACATCACCCCCAGCTACATCACCAACCTCATCTGCAGATATCGCCCAAATCATCCCCTCTGCTCCTCCCAGGACCTCCTGCTCTCTAGCTCCCTTGTTACCTCCTCCCATGCTCGCCTTCAGGACTTCTCCAGAGCCTCTCTCATCCTCTCGAACTCACTGCCCCGGTATATCCGATCTGCCCCTAACCTGTCCACCTTTAGGAGATCCCTGAAAACTCACTTATTCAGGGAAGCCTATCCCACACCCACCTAACCACTGTCCCCGAACCACCCCCATCAAATGATTCTCTGCAGCTATTACCTTTTGTACCACCACCCCCTCCCTTTAGAATGTAAGCTCTACAAGCAGGGTCCTCTGGTACCTTTTGTATGGAACTGTACTGTAATTGTGTTGTCCCCCTATACATTGTAAAGCGCTGCGTAAACTGTTGGCCCTATATAAATCATGTATAATAATAATATACAGTACGCAGCTGATGTCTGTATTATGTCTTCTTATAAAGAGTTATAACAATCACAAAAGTTGTGAGAAATTTCTGACATACAAGATACTGTTCTTAAGACCAATAAAGGGTAGTTGGCTGTTTTTACGTTTATAAGTAAGGTCAGGAATGTTCATTCACAGGCTGACCCAGTATTAATGGGTTCTCTAGACAGTGGAGGACAATGTCCTGAGGAAACGCTACCAGTGAGCAGTTATTTATTGAGTTGTTTTCTGGTGTCTAACCATTTTAAGAAGCTGTGTTTTTTGGTTATTTGGGGTATCTATATCTGTCTGCTTAGTGCTTGGAGCACTTTGTTACCTGTCCCCTATTTAAAATGGCCACCAACAAACTTTTGTTCTTACATATTCATGCCTCATCTAAGAAGACTGCACTTTTGCTTTTGGTTCAAGTTAACTTTTTCTAGATGGCTGCTGGCCTGCATCTGGCAATATTTACCCATGCCTCATCTAAGAGGACTGCTCTCTCACTCCTAGTCCAAGTAACTATGACCTATCCCAGATGGCCTTCTCTCCCTAATTCCTGCCCCACTGTCCTTGATTCTGGGAGATGTTTACTTTTGACCCAGTATCAATGGGTCCTCTAGACATAGGAGGACATTGTTCAGAGGAAACGCTACTAGTGAGCAGTTATTTATTGAGCTGTTTCCTGGTGTCTAACCATTTTAAAGAGGAAGTAAACCCTGGTGGGTTTTACTTCCTCTATTTCCCTGCAAAGGTAAAGCATAATGGGCTACTATGCACAGCATAGTAGCCCATTATGTGTAATTTACCTGAAGACGAAGCCTGCGATGTCACCACTGTCCCCACAAGCAGAGAGCGTCCATCTTCACCCCTCTTCCTTCAGGGGCCACGAAATCTGGCTCTGCGACTGGCTGGGAGCCGCCAGTCACAGCATGACCCCCTTTAGAAACAGCACGATTTTCCCTTTCTAAAGTGCACATGCGCTATAGACATCGGCGCACAGCTTTATTGTAATTATCTCCTAAACCGTGGAGGTTTAGCATATATTTCCAGCACCTACAGGTAAGCCTTAATATAGGCTTACCTGTAGGTAAAAGTGGTTGTATTTAGGGTATCTGTGTCTCCCTGCTTAGTGCTTGGATCACTTTCTGTATTACCTATCCCTTACTCAAAATGTCACCGACAAGCTTCTGCTCTTATTTACACATGCCTCATTTAAGAAGACTGCTTCTGGTCCAAGTTAACTTTAACTTTTTTTTAGATGGCTGCTGGACTGTTTCTGGTATTATTTACCAATGCCTCATCTAAGATGACTGCTGTCTCACCCCCAGTCCAAGTTAACTATAACCTATTCCGGATGTCCTCCTCTTCCTGATTCTTGTTCCACTGTGCTGGTATTTTTGATTCTTGGTGACCTCTACGTTTTCTGAAACTGAAATCTGTATTATGTCTTAGTATAAAGCGTAAGCCAGTGGATCGTCTTCTGGAAAGCTCTCTCCATCTCTGTTTTCCCCCTAGATAATCATTCCACCCTGTGATGCAGACGCTGCTGATGGGATGTCAAAGCTGGCAGCCCTTGGCTGCGAGGACCAAAAAAAAATTGTGAAATGCATCCCTTAGATGGCCGCCTTTTTCACCACTCCTCTCTTGATGAACAGAAGCCTCAAAACTAGGTTTTCCATGACACTGTAATCTACCAGAAAAAAAGCATTAGATAAACTCTTCTTTAAGGTGTCCTCAAGAGATTTTAATTTCTGCACTTTCTGTGGGGAACAGGATGAATTCTGAGACTTTCCTCTTGTAACGGTGGTCAAGGAGTGTTGCCAACCAATAGTGATCCTTCTCCTTTATGCCACGTATTCTTGGGTCCTTTTGCAGGCATGGCATGGCATGGCAAGAATAGTGCGGGCCTTGAGAGAAAAGCATGTCCTCCTCTTTCTCCTGCTGCTCTGCCTCGAGTGCCCTGTCCATAATGCCACATAGTGTCTGCTCCAGCAGAAACACAACAGGGATTGTGTCACTGATGCATGCATTGTCATGGCTCACCATCCTTGTTGCCTCCTCAGATGGTGACAGTATAGTGCATGCATCCTTTAGAAGCAACCATTGGCGTAGGGAAAAAACCTGAGCTGGCTTGAGCCTGTCGTTGTGCCATACTCACACAGGTTCTTAATGAAGGCCCTCTGCTGCATGTGCAGCTGCTGCAGCACTGCCAAAGTCGAAATCCACCTGGTGGGCATGTCAAAAATCAGGCGGTTTACAGGCAGGTGGAATACTTTCTGATTATCAGCCAACCGAGCACTGGCTGTGTAGGAACACCTGAAATGGCTACAGACTCTTCTGGCCTGCTTTAGCAGCTCTTCCAACCATGGGTACCTATTTAAGAAATGCTGCACCACCATATTGAGGACATGTGGCAGGCATGGCGCATGTGTCAGCTTTCCCTGTCTAAGGGCGAACAGGAGGTTTGTGCCATTATCGCACACCACCATTCCTGGCTCCAGCTGGCATGGCATGAACCACCTCTAGGCCTGCACCTGCAGAGCTACAAGAATCTCTGATCAGGTGTGGTTCCTGTCCCCTAGACACACCAGCTGAAGCACTGTTTTAGCCTGACTCATTGAATAGCCCCTTGAACGCTTAGGGGGTAGTGTGGTTCATAGGACAATTTAGCAGAGGACACGGAGGAGGAAGGGGTAGAGCTGACAAATTTTGCATCATCACCACTAGCTGTATGGAGACGTGGAGGCAAGCTGCAGCACTGAGCCCTGTCCTGCATCCTTCCAAGTTGTAAGCAGAGTTAACCAGTGTGCTGTGAACTAAATATATCATCTCTGACCATGCTTTCTGGACCATGTGTCAGCAGTAACATGGAAAATGTGACATCAGTGTTATACAAAAGGATTTTATTTCTTTACAGCAATATGAATCATTTGCTCACTTGGATTTATGTCTAAATAAGAGATTAGATAAATAGTGATGGACGAACTTGCGACGGGACGTTTCGCGAACGCGAAGCGCGAACGCGGCCGATAGTTCGCGAACTGTAACGTTCGCGGCGGGCCCCATTGACTTCAATGGGAGGCAAACTTTACAAAAGACAAGTATTTGGCGCAAGTCAAAGATATTAGGTTCCCACTAGGGAGAGAAAGAGGGAGTCTGTGAGATTACATGTAGCAGTGAGTGCAGGGGATGCACTACTTTGTCAAGTCCAGGAATAGATAACAATAAAAATAAAAAATAGAACGTTCTTTAGTTCATAAATAGAGGAAGGGGGGGGGGGGGGTGAATCCACATGCAGGGCTGCCACCTAAAAGAGCTGAAACTTGGGCTCTTGGAATGCTGTAGATAAAGGAGAAAAAAGAGAGAGGCGCCTCTGGGTGTAGATGTTTCAAAAAGTATTTATTTTCAATATAAAAGCATAAGATTTTGCACTCACATTTAGTAGGCAAAAAATTGGCATTAAACACAGAGGGTCGTCTGGTATATCTGATTATGGGACGTCAGCCAGTAATCCGGTCCACATCTGTCATCTTTAGTGTTCCTGTTCCTTTCACATGGGGTCCACTACAGGTGTTTTTGCCGGCTTATGGTGGACACAAGATGTGCGGTCTTTGGAACGAGGCTTGGGAGGCAGAGATGACCAGGGCGCGGAGCTGTGAAAAACACCTGTAGTGGACTCCATGTGAAAAGGAACAGGAACACTAAAGATGACAGATGTGGACCGGATTACTGGCTGACGTCCCATAATCAGATATACTAGACGACCCTCTGTGTTTAATGCCTATTTTTTGCCTACTAAATGTGAGTGCAAAATCTTATGCTTTTATATTGAAAATAAATACTTTTTGAAACATCTACACCCAGAGGCGCCCCTCTCTCTCTTTTTTCTCCTTTATCTACGGCAAACTTTACAAACCTACAGGTCAAATTTGCAGCCACAAAATAATTACTAGCTGTGCACACATAGTCCCACCACATGGCCAATGACATAACACATGTATGAGGTGAATCTGGGATCGACAACTACAAGCATTCTTTTTTTATATGTGAAATTCTGACAATTCAGGACTCAGGAGAGCAAGAAGGCAATGGAGGAGAGGGAAGGTCAGGGTAGGCTAAGAAGAGGGTGCAGGAGATGATCACCAGCACCGTGATATAGAGCACTGACACCTGCACCGTGATAGAGTGATCTGACACCAGCACCGCGATAGAGAGCACTGAAATCAGCACCGTGACATAAAACACTGACATCAGCACCGTGATATACAGCACTGACACCTGCACCGTGATAGAGTGATCTGACACCAGCACCATGATAGAGAGCACTGACATCAGCAGTGTGACATAAAGCACTGACACCAGCACCGTGATATAGAGCACTGACACCTGCACTGTGATAGAGTGATCTGACACCAGCACCGTGATAGAGAGCACTGACATCAGCAGCGTGACATAAAGCACTGACACCAGCACCGTGATATAGAGCAATGACACCTGCACCGTGATAGAGTGATCTGACACCAGCACCGTGATAGAGAGCACTGACACCAGCACCGTGATATAGAGCAATGACACCTGCACCGTGATAGAGTGATCTGACACCAGCACCGTGATAGGGAGCATTGACATCAGCAGCGTGACATAAAGCACTGACACCAGCACCGTGACATAAAGCACTGACACCAGCACCGTGATATACAGCACTGACACCTGCACCATAAGCAGCCCCAGGAGGAAGTCAGCATAGCACAGGGATGGTGGGAGCCCCTCATAATATGCACAGCAGAGGTACAGCCCCAGGAGGAAGTCAGCACAGCACAGGGATGGTGGGAGCCCCTCATAATAAGCAGCCCCAGGAGGATGTCAGCATAGCACAGGGATGGTGGGAGCCCCTCATAATAAGCAGCCCCAGGAGGAAGTCAGCATAGCACAGGGATGGTGGGAGCCCCTCATAATGAGCATAGCACAGGGATGGTGGGAGCCCCTCATAATGAGCATAGCATAGGGATGGTGGGAGCCCCTCATAATATGCACAGCAGAGGTACAGCCCCAGGAGGAAGCCAGCACAGCACAGGGATGGTGGGAGCCCCTCATATTAAGCAGCCCCAGTAGAAATATGACACCACTCAACCTCTTCAAACAGGAGGGTACGGGCATATAGTACGGTGTGCTTTTTTTGTACAAGGAAGTGAGCCAAATGAAGAAAGAAGGTCTGTGTGCTCAATTAAAAAAATCGTTTCTAGACATATACATGGTCTACTGGTCACATGTGTTGAATTCCTCCGAGATCCATGCCTCATTCATTTTTAGAAATGTGAGGTAGTTAACACTGTCGTGAGCTAGGCGAGTACGCTTATCGGTCACGATCCCCCCTGCTGCGCTGAACGTCCTTTCGGACAGGACACTGGACGAGGGGCAAGCCAACAGTTCGATTGCAAATTGGGCAAGCTCTGGCCAGAGGTCAAGCCTGCCCACCCAGTAGTCCAGGGGTTCATCACTCCTCAGAGCGTCCACATCGGCCGTTAACCCGATGTAGTCGGACACCTGGCGGTCTAGGCGTTCCCTGATGCTGGATCCGGATGACACCTGTCGATGGGTCGGCTGAAAGAATGACCTCATATCAGAAGTCACAAACACATCTTCAAACCGGCCTCTTCTTGCAGGCGCTGTTGGATTGGTACCCGCAACTCCTTCTCTGGGAGTGGGAATTGCTCCTCTGCCAGCGCACGCAAAAGCAGAATGCAGTATTTCTCGAAGCAAGGCCTGGAAGTGCTCCATTCTGACAGCCCTCTGTGACGGCGGTAACATTTCTGCCATTTTGTGTTTGTACCGGGGGTCCAAGTACGTTGCCACCCAGTATTGGTCCTTGACCCTTATGCTTTTTATACGGGGGTCCCTATTAAAACACTGGAGCATGAAGGCCCCCATTTGCACTAAACTGGAAGCGGTGTGGTGGCCTGGCTCCTGCTCATCATCCAGGATAATGTCGTCCTCTTCATTCTCCTCTCCCCATCCACACACAACAACAGGGATCCCATAAAGGTTTAAAGCATGCTCTTCTTGCTCCTCCTCATCCATCCCGGCACCATCCTCCTCTGACTCCTCTTCAGACTCCTGTTGTTCACTTGTCTCAGAGTAGCCCCCCTGGGAATTCATCCAGCATTGCGACTTCCTCATCTTCCCGCTCCTGCTCCTCCACAGCTTGATCAATGACACGACGCAATGCACGCTCCATAAAGAAGGCATAAGGTACCATGTCACTGATGGCGCCATGGCTGCGACTGAGCAGTTTGGTGATCTCCTCAAATGGCCGCAGAAGTCTGCATGCGTTGCACATGAGCAGCCACTGGCGCGGTGAAAAAAACCCCAGCTCCCCAGAACCTGTTCTGCCGTAGAGTTCATACAGGTAGACGTTAACTGCACGTTTCTGCTGGAGCAGCCTATCAAGCATATAGAAGGTTGAGTTCCATCGCGTCGGGCAATCGCAAATAAGACGTCTGACCGGCAGATTGTGTCACCGCTGAATGTCAGCAAGGCGAGCCATGGCCGTGTAAGATCTTCTGGAATGGGCCGAGATTTTCCTTGCCTGCCCCAAGATGTCCTGGACCCCAGGGTATTTGACAACAAATCACTGCACGACCAAGTTTAAGACGTGTGCCATGCATGGCATGTGCGTAATTTTGCCCTGTTTCAATGCACTAAGCAGATTGGCACCGTTGTCACACACCACTTTACCAACTGTCAAATTGAGCAGTGTTAGCCACTGATCTGCCTGTGAACGCAAAGCTGAAAGGAGTGCCGGGCCAGTGTGGCTCTTGGCTTCCAGGCACAACAGATGCAGCACGGCATGGCAACGTCTCACCTGGCATGTCGAATAGGTTCTGGGGAGCTTGGGCGGCGCAGCGGAAGAGACACTAGCAGTGGATAAGAAGGAGTCAACTGAGGAGGAGAGGGAGGAGGATGGAGTAGGAGGAGGAGGAGAAGAAGAGCCAAGACTGCATGCAATTCGTGGTGGTAAAACCAAATCTACACGGGTGCCACGGGTTACATGCTTGACGGCCGTCAGAAGGTTCACCCAGTGGGCAGTAAAAGTGATATACCTTCCCTGCCCGTGTTTGCTAGACCACGTGTCTGTGGTCAGATGTATCTTGGCACCGACACTGTGTGCCAGAGATACATTCACTTGCCGCTGAACATGGCCATATAGCTCTGGGATGCCCTTCTGTGAGAAATACTTTCTTCCTGGGACCTTCCATTGTGGTGTTCCAATGGCCACAAATTTTCGAAAGGCCTCCGAGTCCACCAGTTTATATGGCAGTAGTTGGCGGGCTATCAGTTCTGACAAGCCAGCCGTCAACCGTTGGGCAAGAGGGTTATCCGGCGTCATCATTTTTTATACTCGAACATTAGGCCCACGGAAGACTGCTTTTTTGCAGAAAAACGTGAGCTTGGCGTGATGGAAGGTGGAGTGGAGGACAATTGTGAGGAGAGAGGAGAAGGAGAAGTAGAAGACGAGGCTGGACGGTGAGAGCCTGGAGTGTGGCTTTGTGTGTTCCGTTGCTCCCACTGGGCTCGGTGATGGCAGCTCATGTGCCTTCTTAAGGCGGTCGTCCCTAGGTGAGTGTTGGGCTTACCGCGACTAATGCGTTGACTGCAAAGATTGCAGATGGCAACACTATTGTCAGCAGCGGACACGTTAAAAAAAGTCCACACTGAGGAGCCATGTGCCGGCGTCCTGGGAGCGCCAGATGTGACCGTACATGGTCGATGACTCGCTCCTGATACATTAGCAGTCTGCTTTGTCCTTCCTGTGCAATGTAAGTTATTCCTGCTTCTCCTCCCTATCTGCTGGTCCGTATCTCCCTCTGAACTCCCCTCTTCCTCTCTTGTGGGCACCCACGTGACATCACTAGACACGTCATCATCGACGTCACCTTCCCCACCGCTATAATTAGAGATATCGGAGTAGGCAGCAACACCGATGACCAACCTCCTCCTTGGGCTGATCTGGGTACTGTCGTCAGACTGCTGAGTGGCGGTTGTTGCTACCTCCTCTTCCTGATCCAATGCCAAGAGTGGCTGCGCATCAGAAATGTCTTGATATGGATCGGTAAATAATTCCTGTGACTCAAGCGGAAGGTATGTGGTGGTGGTGTTGTTGGTGGTAGTGTCTTTGGGGGTGCACATAGCAGAGAGTGAAGAAGAGGGTGCAGATCGAGAGGATGAGGAGGGTGCAGAAGAGTAAGGCTGAGTGAGCCACTCAACCAATTCTGGTGCTTCCTTTGACGTAATCGCATGCACCTTCTGCAATTTCCCACTTTGGCTCAAGCCTGTTGCTCCTGCCCTACCCCTACCACCCCTGCGGAAGGGCCTGCCTCTTCCTCTGCCTGTCATTTTTTAAATGACCCTGTGACAAAACTCTCTGCAGAAGTGCAGTATGTATGTGGAAGAAGGTATATAACACCCCACTTCAATCTGTTGTTTTTGGGGGCCACTGGTCTATCACACCAGTTACAATACTTTTTTTTGGATTGCATTTGTCACTCTTTGTAGTATCGCTGCAGAACCACTCAGCAGTCACAATGCTGCACATTGGAAACACACTATACTATGCTTTCTATATGTGCAAGTATTTTATACGTGTATTACACAACTATATACTGCACACCAAATAGTACACCTATACCAGTCCTTAAGACCTTTGTGGAACTAGTAGGTTGTGATTAGCAGACTGTACCTCAGTCCCTATACTGATAAAGGACTGCTGCAGAATAGGGCAGCAGTCAGCAGTAGTGCACCTCAACCCTATATATTGTGGACCTATACCAGTCCTTAAGGATTAGCAGACTGTACCTCACTCAACCCTATATACTGTAGTACGCTATACCTTACCAGTCCTTAGAAGGACCTTTGTGGAACTAGTAGGTTGTGATTAGCAGACTGTACCTCTCTCAACCCTATATACTGTAGTGCACTATACCTTACCAGTCCTTATAAGGACCTTAGTGGAACTAGTAGGTTGTGATTATCATTGTATGATATTATTATATTATTATTATTACGGTTACGGAGTTGGCCTCTGAAATAATGTGTAATGTTGTTAATCTTTTATCACAGACACTAAATGATTCTGATTTATCTTTATTAGCAAAGGGCTTGAACCATTGTCCTGACCGTCTCTTTGAATTGTTTGGCACAATTCTTGATTTAAATTAATTTGTAAGATCACTGACATTTAAAAAGCATTATTACAATGCTAATGAGAATACTAACACATCCAGCCACGATGAAACATCTTTGATAGGTTAGTCAGATGTCTCTCCACTTAATTTTATATGTGATCTTGAAGATCTAACTCTGGAATCCAAACCTGTTCCCAGGGAGAGATTGGGAGGGCATACAACTATACCTTTCAAGCCACGCTCTGACTTTTATCCCATTAACTCCCAGGGAAAGGATATGGATAATTTCCAGGGGTTGGTGGAGAGGGACCTCACTCATCTCTATCATATTTGACAATCTCACACCTTCTGAAAAACAGTCCCTAATAGATTTAAGTGAGGGCAAAATCATTGTCATTAAAAATGCCGATGGAGGGGGAGAGGGGGTTGTAGTGTTAGATTCCAGTGCCTTTCAAGCTGAAGTAGTCCGCCAACTAGCAGATACAACTACATATTGTAAACTTAGATGCGACCCTATGAAAAACTTTAGAAAAGAGTAAATACCTTGTTAGATCGAGTGGTCAGTGTAGGTATCTTTACTGTTGAAGAAAAAGATATGTTTATCCCCGAGTTACCTATTATACCCATATTTCTACCTAAAATACATAAGGGATTAACAGAAGAGATTACAATAGGAATACCAATTGTTGCCAACATAGGATCCCTTAATGAGCTCTTAGGACAGTGGATAGACCATCAGTTACAGCCTTTGGTTTATGAGTTACCAGGCTTTCTTAGGGACACAAAGCAGTTGTTAATGGATGTCAAGAGTCGAGTTTGGAATCATGACCTGGTGTGGATTTCTTGTGATATGAGCAGCCTATATTCATCCATCCCCCATTCAAAAGTTCTTCAAGTGGTTTCTTATTTTTTGCAACATTTTAGTAAATATTCTTTAGTTCATCAAGAATTTATCTTACAGTGTTAAGATTATCTTTTAACATATAATTATTTTATGTTCGATGAGGACTTCTACCTCTAGAGATGCGGGGCCTCTATGGGGGCTAAGTTTTCACCCTCCCTTGCCAACCTTTACATCGGTTGGTGAGAGAGGTCCTGCAATTTTGGAGCTGGGTGTCCCTATTGTTCCCATATAAAGTTTTTTCACTGCTATATTGATGACCTGTTATTCATATGGACCAAAGCAATAGGAGGGTTGGATGAACAGCTGACTTTTGTTAATGATAATGACCTTACTCTACATTCACCGGTCATATGGATTCCACTTCTATTGACTTTCTTAATGGCACATTGATGGGTATCGTTGATGGTGTTGATTCAAAGCTCTATAGAAAACCTCTTGCAGGTAACACACTGTTGAGGGCCGACTCCAGCCACCCCAAGCACACCATCAAGGGAATACCTGTAGGGCGATTTCTCAGACAAAGACGAATATGCAGTAACGATCAAAATTTTCAAGTAGAATCTTTAAACATGAAGGAATGCTTCAGGAAAAGGGGATACTTGGAATCTATTTTAAATAGAGCCATTACCATAGCTAATAATACTAAAAGAGGTGCTTTGTTAAGCGATGGAACAACCACTTTAGACAGGAAAAAGAAATCAACTGGTGTTCCGATGTTTTCAACAGCGTATAGCATCGAGTTCAGGAAAGTTGAATCTACCATTAAGTAGTATTTACCCATACTTTTCAACGATCCCATTTATGAGCAAATTCTATCAAATGGCATCAAAACTGTTTCTTGTAGTGCTCCTAGTTCAGGTTGAACTCCATGTTTATACACAAGTACACACCATCCTCCACATAGGTTGCAATTTAAGGGCTCATTCCAATGTGGAGCAAATAGCTGTCCTGATTTGATTCATTCGACGACTACTCACAAAGATATCAGGATAAAATCATTTGAAAAAAACAATACATTTTCATCCAAAGATAGGTACTCTTATTGAAATGTATCACCTCCCCAATAGTAAGTCATTGTACCAAAATATATAGAAATGGGAGTTTTAAGGTGCAGAAATTATTCTACTTAACACATAATCAATTTTATCAAAATTTTATTGTATAAACATTAAAACGTGTTAAAAACAACATATGAAAATCATGCGATTGTGGTACAAAGGATTTGCGGCTCTACATGTTTCGCCATCATACTGGATTCTTCAGGAGCTTATGATAAACCTTATGTACAGTATCACTACAAATAAACATAAAAAAACATTAAATACATTTCATCAAAAAAAGAAAATTCCAAATAATCATTTATAGAGACCATAAAGGTCTAAATTGATGCACAATATATATACAATCATTTACATAAATGATCTCATGATTGAGTCCTCACTCTGAAAGCAAGTACCACTCCAAAGAACTATCAAGACCCCAAAGGGACAGTTCCAGCAAAGCATTAGTATGTCCAAAGGGGGTATACCCCTTAATAGGACCTAGAGAGAGAGAGAGAGAGAGAGAGAGAGAGAGAGAGAGAGAGAGAGAGAGAGAGAGAGAGAGAGAGAGAGAGAGAGAGAGAGAGAGAGAGAGAGAGAGAGAGAGAGAGAGAGAGAGAGAGAGAGAGAGAGAGAGAGAGAGAGAGAGAGACTCAATACTCGTTTGTGAGTAGCCATTTTGCTATTTGTTCTGTTCTGAATAAAGCTCTTTTTATTGGTAATGCACTAGGTCAGTGCACCTTCCCTTTTTGTTTTGTACATCGTGGAAGACGTCAGAGGCTTGAGAACGAGGGGCGTGTATATAGCGCTCTCGTTCAAAGCATGCGTGCGCCTTCATCAGGCATTGGATACGGCCATTGCTGGCAGTGTTTATATGGAGAACGAAGGGAAAAAAGGAGGGGAAGGAGCGGTGTCTAAGAATATAACTATCGGCCAACCAGCGTTGGTTTCCAGATGCAGGCCATACACAGGTCAAATTAAATAATCGTTATTGGAAGCAAAAAATAATAATATTGATGAAAAAGAGAAATAATGAGGGGGGAGGGGGAATATGTAAGCTCAGCATGGGACGGAGGAAAAAAGGGGTGGAAAAAGGACAAATATATGGATGTAACAATATAGGAAACAAAAATATATGGCTGATGGAAATTGCATAATATTAAATAAAAATAAAATTGAGAATAAAAATGTAAAAATAAATAAAAAATATGGAGATAAAGTTAATGTAAATAAAATAAAATAAAAAGGAAATAAGATGAAAATAAGATGAAATTAGATTAAGTGGAAAAAAAATTGTGAGTGAGAGTAAGGATCAGGATCAAAATGAAAAATGGGGATAAATGAACATGAAAATAAGAGTAAAATAGGGAATGGGGATAGGATTGAAGGATATAAATATATGCACATATATACACACGTATATGTACATACATAAATTGTATATACACATATATATATAAAATGCAAGATATAGTATCACTATAGATTGGAGCGGGGGGTAATATTAACTATAATATATTCATTGAGTACAGTAGGGAATATCACATTGACTGTTAAGATTCCTGTAGAGAAATTGTTTTTTAAAAAGGGATTAAGTTTAATATTTAGAGAAAGGAGGGTATTGTTTACAAAATGCTTGACTTCTATGAAGCAAAAAATGGATTTTGAATAGGATAAGAGTAGGACAATCTAAATTATATGGAAGTATCAAGATAAATCTAGATACTAGACCTTCCCCCCATCTCAGGGAATGAGATTGCCCAATAGACGCGATTACTGCACGTCGGCCTCACCTTACTGCGAGACAGCCAAGACCATTTTGAAAGCCTGGAAAACTGCACATGCGCAAGACAGCAATGGACATTTTTTAAGCTCTTCACTCCCTTAGAATGGCGATGACGCTGACTGCACAGGTGCAGTACAGCGGCGTTCATATCACATAATCCCATGCATAAACGGGCAGTTAGTGGGGAGGCACAGAGGGAGAGATAAACGGATGACATATCAAGCCTCCACTATACCTAAAAAGTCCCTCACTTACCATACCCTGCCAGTGATGACATGAATTAGCCACACGATTATATGGATAAATGCAGGGTAATCTTTTCAAACTATTAAAGGGAAACTCCACCTGTAAGAAATATCAGATCCAAATTTTTAACCTATTAAGGTACAACTCTACCTGCAATCAACGAATCCACTATTTGGCAACCTATTAAAGGGCAAAGAAAAGACACAACGGGAGATGGAAGAATGCTGCTCACCCCAAAAATACAACACACGGGAGAACGGTTCCCCCAGAGTGGGGTTTTTAGGCAGCAAAGTGAAAAAATTTGTCAATATTGTATGAAAAAAGAGTTGTTTATTGGTAGTACCAAAGAGCATAACATGATGGTTAAAAAATAATCTCCAGTAGGAAAATATACACTTGCAGACAGGAGTTTCATAGCAACATTAATAATAAAATGTTGACAGTATGAAAAATTGGCCTAACGTTTTTCAACCATATACCAAGGGTCTTCTTCAGAGGATCAGTCTGCTGAGAAAAATATACATATTGTAGGTATACATTTCAAAATTATAGTTACCCAATAGTGTATGTTCAACAAGGAGAAGACTTTCTACATGGAGATACTTTAAAAACGTATCTCCTCCCCCCAGGTGGTCCCAGAGCACCCCACAGTCCCAAAAACCAAGCTGGGGTGATAATCCAGCGATATAGCTTAAGTGCGCACTTATGCACAGAAACCTACTGCGTTAAACGGCACATAATGCACTGAAATATACCACGTTAAACAAAAGGTAGGAAGGCAACTGTCAGAAACCACGAACCAGACCGAGACAGAAGTACAATTAAATCACACTTGTTTTATAAATAAAAATAAAAAGGTAAATAGAGTAAGCGTAGTTAAAGCATAGCCAGAGTCCTGTAACCGGATCGAGTAGTCAGCCAGTCCAGAGTTCAATAACCAGATCAGGTAATTAGTCAGGCCAGAAGTCAGGGATCCAAGTGGAGCAACAGCAAGCAGGATAAGGAGCCAGAAGGGATGTCAGCAAATCAGTTTAACAGAACCGCAGGAGATGGTTTCTTGTGATGTGACCAAGCCGAAGGCAGAGATAAAGTGAGTTGGACAGCTTAACTAGGTGGAGCAGACGAGCAGGATTAGGACAGCTGGGTAACTGTGGAGAGAGATGAGAGCTGGCAATTAGCGACAGCTGAGCAACCAGCCCAGAGAAGGAAGGGCTAAGCCAGCCTGGACAGTAACGCACTGAAATATTTATGGCGTTAAACTTGCAGTAATGCACTGAAATATACAGCGTTAAGCTTGCAGTAACACACTTAAATATACTGCGTTAAATGGCACTTAACCCACTGAATATATCGTGTTAAACGGTCACTACACTCACACTGACTGAACTATCCCTAGATTCACACTAATGTAAAGATGAATGGTTGTCACACTACACTCACACTGACTGAACTATCTCTAGATTCACACTAAACTGATATTCTACACTGACAATAGAATCACAATAGCAAACTATAGCACACTATCTGTCTAGTAGCACTGAACAGAGCTCTGTTTTTCTCTCTCCATGCTGATAACACTAAAAATTGCTGCTATTGAAAGAATTTTAAATAGTGTGGGGTGGGACTAAGAGCAATGAGCCATGATTGGATAGAGTCATCGTGACAGCATTCAATCATGGCTTTAAAAGTGCTCTGTGCCCTGATATGGTAAAGCGTTTATTGCTTCAGCCAATCAGGGGTTTCATTGCACTGTGGTGGCACAATGCATTGTGGTCAACTCCCCGATAATATGGGTGTTCGGTGAACATGCGAACAGCCAATTTTCAGTCTGAACTCATGCTCTGGCTGATCCATTCGCCCATCCCTATTTATAAGTAAGGTCAGGTGTGCTCATTCACATTCTGACCCAGTATCAATGGGTTCTCTAGAGACGGGGGACAATGTCCTGAGGAAACTCTACTGGGGAGCATTTATTGAGTTGTTTCCTGGTGTCTAACCATTTTAAGAAGCTGTGCTCTAGTTAAGTAGGGTATCCGTGTCTGCCTTCTTAGTGCTTGGAGCTTTTTCTGTGATACCTGTCCCCTATTTAAAATGGTCACAAACAAACTTCTGGTCTTATTTGTCCATACCTCATCTAAGAAGACTGCACATTTGCTTCTGGTTCAAGTTAACTTTGACTTTTTCTAAATGGCCGGTGGCCTGCTTCTAGTAATATTTACCCATGCTTCATCTAAGATGACTGCTGTCTCACTCCCAGTCCAAGTTAATTATGACCTATCCCAGATGGCCTCCTCTCCCTGATTCCTGTACCACTGTACTGGTATCCTTGATTCTGGGTGACCTTTACTTTTGGCCTTAATTATACTGAGTGAAGTTGTAAATGGGGATAATTTCATGTTTTGCTGGAGCACAACTTTAAAAATCCAGATTAGATAGAACAGACATTGTACCACAGCAATTATATCGTTTTCTGTAAATTACAAACCAAAAATGCAACTTTTTCAGAGTGCTTCAGTCTCTGAATACATCCAGATTTAGGATACACTGCACCAGGTGCTGACATCAATGCCAAAGTTGTATTATTGTTGAAAGATGTGTGATACAGCCTGTGCTAAGAAACTTGCTGGTGTGCAGCATTCCAAATTTATGCCTTTACCTAACGACATCACGGATTGATGAAGAGAGATAGAAGGGATATATTGCCTGACACCCTTTTCAGGCACCTAAATTGACCAGCAAAGACTCCATGTTGTTAGCACTTTGTGTCCTGATACTTCACAGACAGCTGACAAGACTCAAACACTATAGGTCATCAAGGGTAATACTCAACCCAGTGACAAAATAAAACTTTCATGGTCATTGATTGTATTTACGCCATTAACTCCTACTCCATATATTATAGACAAATATATGGGCTTGTTCAGTACCACATCTGTACATTCATACAATTCCAGACCCACATAACCATCAGACTTTACGGTCCACTCAGAGATGAATACATATAAAAACACTATTTTTACTTATGTATCAATCCACAAAAAAAAAAATGTAAAAAGGTTTGCAAAAAAAATCATTGTTTTTTACACTCTACATTCCGTTCCATGTGGCATGCCCAATACCTTTGCCTGTATACATGTTTGTTTACATCTATATATATGATCTTATATGAAGATATATGATATGAGCACAGGGATGGTGGGAGCCCCTCATAATATGCACAGCAGAGGTACAGCCCCAGGAGGAAGTCAGCATAGCACAGGGATGGTGGGAGCCCCTCATAATAAGCAGCCCCAGGAGGAAGTCAGCATAGCACAGGGATGGTGGGAGCCCCTCATAGTAAGCAGCCCCAGGAGGAAGTCAGCATAGCACAGGGATGGTGGGAGCCCCTCATAGTAAGCAGCCCCAGGAGGAAGTCAGCACAGCACAGGGATGATGGGATCCCCTCATAGTAAGCAGCCTCAGGAGGAAGTCAGCATATCACAGGGATGGTGGGAGCCCCTCATAATATGCACAGCAGAGGTACAGCCCCAGGAGGAAGTCAGCAAAGCACAGGGATGGTGGGAGCCCCTCATAATAAGCAGCCCCTGGAGGAAGTCAGCATTGCACAGGGATGCTGGGAGCCCCTCATAATAAGCAGCCCCAGGAGGAAGTCAGCATAGCACAGGGATGGTGGGAGCCCCTCATAGTAAGCAGCCCCAGGAGGAAGTCAGCATAGCACAGGGATGGTGGGAGCCCCTCATAGTAAGCAGCCCCAGAAGGAAGTCAGCACAGCACAGGGATGGTGGGAGCCCCTCATAATATGCACAGCAGAGGTACAGCCCCAGGAGGAAGTCAGCACAGCACAGGGATGGTGGGAGCCCCTCATAATAAGCATCCCCAGGAGGAAGTCAGCACAGCACAGGGATGGTGGGAGCCCCTCATAATATGCACAGCAGAGGTACAGCCCCAGGAGGAAGTCAGCATAGCACAGGGATGGTGGGAGCCCCTCATAATAAGCAGCCCCAGGAGGAGCAGGCGAAAACTGGACCAGCGGTGCATGGCAGACAATCCGCTTCTCTCTTTCTCATCTAATGAAAATTCGTATTTTGGATAGGAAATTCAACGGAATTTCGTATTTTGGATAAAAACCAAACTTCCATCAGCATGGACTGTCATATTGAGGTATATTTTTGCCTTTAAATTCATCATAACGAACGTTCATACAAATTAACGAACCTAACGACAATTCATATTTCGTACGAAACTAAACGAAATTTCGGACACGAAATACGAAGTACGAATTAATTTTAATACGAACCGTAACGGAACAGAACGAAACTAATTTATTGACGGCGCCCATGTCTATCCCCAACTGGCAATCTTGGCTCCTCCTCTTCTTCGTGTGTCTCCATAGCAAGCTAATTGTTATGGGGCACACCGTGCCTGCTCGCTCCTGAGCTGTGTGTCTAGGGAGCTGGGCTCACAGTGAGACCCTGCCCTACTGCATTTGATTGACAGCGAACAACTCCTGCTACTGTTCAAGTGCTGTGTGAAGAAGAAGAGAGGGGGGAAGAGATGCAGCACAGCTCTGGATCTCTTCTCCCCTCTTTTCCCTTCATACAGGGAAGGGGAAGGATAGAGAAATGTATAAAAAAAATATATATATTTTTATTTTTTACCTTAATGCAAGGATGCATTAGGATAAAACAAATTTTTAGATTTAATACTTTAGTATCACTTTAAGTTATACAGGGGTATAGTTCAACTATTACAGTGGGTATATGCCAGTTCCATTGGAAACTTCCTAGCCAATGTCTGATTGCCCTTATGTTCACGTGGGGAGTGTTTTTATAAGTTGTTCTGGTTCCAATATATAAATATAGATGGCATTTAATAATGTTAATGACTGCACCGTTCCATCCTGAAGAAGCAGATTGAATCTGTGAAACGTGTCAAGGGAATATCAATCTTCTAGTTGCCATGATTATATTGTATATAGTATGATTGTGTTATGGCATATAGATGTAAATGAACATGCATTTAGGCAGTGTGGTGTTAAGAATTCCACATAAAAGAGAATGTAGAGTGTGAAAACAATAATGACGTATTAGCCTGCAACCTTTATTAAATTCAGTTGTCGATTTTATACATGATTAAAATTAAAGTGATTTTATATTTATTCATCCTTAACCACTACAATACAGGGCACTTTCACCCCCTTCCTTCCCAGCCCAATTTTCAGCTTTCATCGCTCTATCGCTTTCATTGACAATTGCGCGGTCATGCTACACTGTACCCAAATGAAATTGTTATCATTTTGTTCGCACAAATAGAGCTTTATTTTGGTGTTATTTATTCACGACTTTTTTTTTTGCGATATAAGCGCAAAAAAAGCGGAAATTTGGAAAAAAAACAATATTTTTTTTTTCTATTTGAAAAGAAATCCAATAAAATCTAATTTTGTCATAAATTTAAGCCAAAATGTATTCTGCTACATGTTTTTGGTAAAAAAAATTCCGTTAAGTGTATAATAATTGGTTTGTGTGATCACGGACATATGTACGCAAATGATCATGTACATATGTGTGCAGGTGATCACGTACATATGTGTGCAGATAATCATTGGGACATGTGATTTTAGTGGGACATATGTGGGGGACATGTTTTTATTATTAGAGACATGTGTTTTTATTATTTGGGGACATGTATGTTTTGGGGACATGTGTGTTTTAGGGACATATGTGGGGACTGTGTTTGTACTGTGTGGTGTGTTGTGTGTTGACACTACACTGATGATCAGTGAGTAAAAAGCTGTAAAAAGCAGCCCATACTCACTGATCATCAGCCGGCTGCAGCGTTCTGCTCTCCTCTCCTCAGCGATGACTTCCGTGTGAGGAGAGGAGAGCCGATTGCCTAGCAACCGGCTGTTTGTTTACATCACATGACGGCCGTGATTGGACACGGCCATCATGTGATCAGGAGGGCCAATCACAGAGCCCTCCTGCCGATCCGAGATGTGCCGTGTCCGGGTGACACGAGCACATCGGGATCGCGCCGCTGCGCGGGCACGCGCGCGCGATCCCGCGCGCGCGATCCCGCTACTTCTGAAGGACATTCCTGAACGTCCTATCAGGAGTAGACGGCTCCCACCCGGCCGCATATATGCATTGGCCGGGTGGGAAGTGGTTAAGTGGTACCTGTAAAGATCGAAGGTAATGTGGGTTTAGAATACTGCTACATTCATCATTTGTGAACAAACTACTTCTTAAAGTGGAGGTTGTATGAAAAAGCTACCAAATAAAATAAACAGCCAGTTAAAGCTAAAAGAAAGAATTGTTGGTAGAAAAAAGTACTAGAGACTTATACCATGTTAGCTGTTTTACTAAGAAGAAAAAGAGAACGTTGGGACTTTAAATGAGGCAGTGACCGGGTAAGGTCAATTGCCTCCATCCCTATTTGAATAAAGCAATCAGGATGACTGGGGTTTGGGACTTTAAATGAAGCAGGCAGGTGTAAAACATTTAAATTTATTGGAAAATCAATGGTAGGTTGCATGAGGGTAATCATGAGTACACCAAGAAGACCAATATATTCCATTCAATGGATAAACATACAGCAATAACAATTGACCACTAAAAATACAAATCACATATTACAAGTGATCATTTAGTAAGTAAAACATATAGTTGGCATAAAACATGGCATATAGTAGCTCTATGCATTTCGTGGATTCATCCACTCTTCAGGAGCATGCACGTGGAAAACTGAATGCTGTAGTATAATAATAAGAATATCTGTAAGGTCTGACCCTGTCACGGAAAGCAGAGATTAAAATAAAGTAATTAGAAGTAATATTGACTAGGATAAACCCCCCAAAACCACTCTCAAAAGTACTTACATTATCTGTATCTATGCAGTAGCCATGTGCCAAAATGAATCAGAAAAACCCCATATGGGTATCACTGGTGGGAGCTGAGGTGTTTAACCACTTGAGATCCGCGCTATAGTAAAATGACGTGTATAGCGCGGATCTCAATTTTCAGGACTACGTCTATTGACGTCGTCCCCTTTAAGAGTTCCCCGCGCGCTCCCGGGAGCGCGCATCGGGGAAAATCTGTGTTGGCCGTGTCCGCTGGACACAGCCAATCACAGATCGCTGTAAACGGCCAATCACAGCGGCCGTTTACAGCGCGATCGCCTCCTCCAATGGGTGATGATCTCAAATGTAAACAAATGAGATCATCACCCATTGCCAAACGTGTCTCCTCACACAGCGATAGCGTGTGAGGAGACCGAATGTGCCTTGTGAGTGTAAAATTGTCAGTAAACAGATAAAAACCCCACCTGTGCCCAGATCTACCCTGCCAGTGCCCTGCCAGTGCCCAGATCTACCCTGCCAGTGCCCTGCCAGTGCCCAGATCTACCCTGCCAGTGCCCACCTGTGCCCACCTGTGCCCACCTGTGCCCACCTGTGCCCGCCTGTGCCCACCTGTGCCCACCTGTGCCCACCTGTGCCCACCTGTGCCCACCTGTGCACCGCCAGTGCTCCATCTGTGCACCGCCAGTGCCCGCCAGTGCCCCGCCAGTGCCCGCCAGTGCCCGCCAGTGCCCCGCCAGTGCCCGCCAGTGCCCATCTGTACCAATCGGTGCCCATCTGTGCCTCAGCAGTGCCCATCTGTGCCGCCTAAGCAGTGCCCATCTGTGCCGCCTCAGCAGTGCCCATCTGTGCCGCCTAAGCAGTGCCCATCTGTGCCGCCTAAGCAGTGCCCATCTGTGCCCATCTGCTGCCTTATCAGTGCACATCCGTGCAATAAATCAGTGCACATCTGTGCCGACCTATCAGTGCCCATCTGCCGACTCAGCAGTGCCCATCTGTGCCGACTCAGCAGTGCCCATCTCTGCCGCCTCAGCAGTGCCCATCTGCCGCCTCAGCAGTGCCCATCTGCCGCCTCAGCAGTGCCCATCTGCCACCTCAGCAGTGCACATCCGTGCAATAAATCAGTGCACATCCGTGCAATAAATCAGTGCACATCTGTGCCGACCCATCAGTGCCCATCTGCCGCCTCAGCAGTGCCCATCTGTGCCGCCTCAGCAGTGCCCATCTGTGCCGCCTCAGCAGTGCCCATCTGTGCCGCCTCAGCAGTGCCCATCTGCCGCCTCAGCAGTGCCCATCTGCCGCCTCATCAGTGCACATCCGTGCAACAAATCTGCACATCTGTGCAATAAATCAGTGCACATCTGTGCCGACCCATCAGTGTCCATTTGTGCCACCTCAAAAGCGCCCATCTGTGCCACCTCAAAAACGCCCATCTGTGCCACCTCATCAGTGCCCATCAGTGCTACAATGGCTAAACGCGTCTTTTCCGCTGAGGAGGCGTACCAAATTATTTCCGCGGCCGACGAGAGCAACGGGGAGCTCTCCTCTTCCGATTCCTTTTCGGATTCGGATTCTGAAGCCGACGTAACTTATGAGCCAGTCCTCAGCAGTGAAACACTGACTGATGAATCCGAGGAGGAAGATATCCGGCCCATCAAGCGAAGGCGTTCTAGTGAGGCAGTGCCGTCCACCAGCACCGCAGTGCCGTCCACCAGCACCGCAGTGCCCCAGCAAGAAAGGCCAAGTACCAGTGGGGTGTCATCTCAGCCCCAAAGGGTTAGGAGCCATGCTGGCCTTCCCTATGCCCTTCAGAACCCCTTGTGGCTTCCTCCTAATTCAGGAGAGGCCAATGTTCCCCCTTTCACCGCCCAGCCAGGAGTCCAGGTGGACACGGAGAATTTTAGCCCCATCGATTTTTTTAATTTAATTTTTACGGAGGACATGTTGGCGTCAATTGTGGCCCAGTGCAACCTGTATTCACAACAATGTATTTTTCAAAATCCAACCTCCTATTATGCCCGTCCCTACGAATGGAGAGACCTAACGGTGGAGGAGTTCAAGCTTTTTTTAGGCCTCACATTTAATATGGGACTCAACAAAAAAAACCAATTACGTACCTACTGGTCAACCCACCCCCTCCACCACTCACCGCTCTTCTCCGCGGTAATGCCCAGACACAGATATCAGATGATCCTGAGGTTCTTACATTTCAGTGACAATTCCCAATGCCTTCCACGAAATGATCCAAATTTTGACCGCCTTTACAAAATTCGACCAATACTAAATTATTTTTCAGAAATATTCCCCAAATTGTTTACCCCGGACCAACACATATGTGTGGATGAGTCCCTTATTAAATTTAGTGGCAGGCTTAGGATGAAGCAATTTATGCCCAGCAAAAGGGCCCGCTATGGGGTGAAGGTCTACAAATTATGTGACCGAGCCACAGGGTACACATATTCCTTCAAGGTGTACGAAGGGAAGGACACCCAGCTACAGCCCCCTAATTGTCCGGATTATTTGGGATCCAGCGGAAAAATTGTTTGGGACCTCATATACCCCCTACTGGATAAAGGCTACCACCTCTATGTAGACAACTTCTACACATCTCTGCCCCTGTTCCACAACCTTCACCGGAAGAAGACGCCAGCATGTGGCACTGTAAAAAAGAACCGGAAGGGCTTTCCTCAAAGTCTGGTGAACAAGAAGCTGCGGAAAGGAGAAACCGCAAGTCTAAGAAACAAGGAGGTTCTGGCAGTGAAGTGGAGGGACAGAAGAGATGTGTACATGTTATCTTCTATCCACAACGATACCTTCGTAGAAATCCCCAGAAGGAATGGCCCCGTAAAGAAACCCAAATGTATTTCAGAGTATAATTTGTTCATGGGAGGAGTCGACTTCAACGACCAAATGATGGAACCATATCTGGTCTCAAGACGGACATATCATTGGTACAAAAAAGTAGTAATTTATTTTTTTCAATTGGCCATTTACAATTCATATGTAATTTACAGCAACGCCACCCAAAACCCCAAACGTTTCTTTGGCTACCAGGAGGAAGTTTTCACAGCCCTTTTATTCCCAAACGGCCCACTAGAAAATATCCGATCAGACGTTGTAAGTCGACTCTCCGAGCGCCACTTTCCGGATAAAATTCCCCCCACACCAGCAGGCAAAAGACGCCAAAAAAGATGTAAGGTGTGTACCAAAGCAGGAGTCAGAAAAGACACATCTTATTATTGTGCACAATGTCCTTCCCAACCAGGCCTCTGTATAGGCGACTGTTTTCGGCGTTACCATACTTCAATACATTTTTAGTGAAGTATGGTAAACATAATCCTCAGTTCCTGCCTTCATACACCTTCACACCCCTTATGCCACTGCCTGCTCTGTAACGGACCCTGGCTTGTTATTTGACCACTCTTATGCCTGCCGATTCTGTACATACCGCTGCCTGATCTGGAACTGACCCTGGACTGTTATTCGACCACGCTTCTGCCTAACGATTCTGTACATACCTCTGCCTCATCTGGAACTGACCCTGGACTGTTATTCGACCATGCTTCTGTCTAACGATTCTGTATATATCTCTGCCTGATCTGGAACTGACCTTGGACTGTTTGACCACGATATTTGCCTGCCTCTTGGACTGATCTTGTATTCTGCAACTGGACTAGTGGGATTCAACACGGGGTCTCACATATGTGAGGGGCTCCAGTATAGTTTTTCTGGAAGAAGAAAACAATTTTCTTTGTTTTCTTATTCCTAGATTAGGGTCTGGAGACTCGGAGGCTTCAAAGAGATTTGGGAGGGAGAAGCCTCTACCCCTATCCCCATTCTGTCCTGAACGAGGCTCTACTTTTGTCTGCTGCCTGTAGGACTTACTGCCATCATGCCGCACTGACCACACCACAAGGACCTGCCTACTACCAGGACCAATATTTTTGGCACTGCTGACATCTCTGCACTAACCCTGGACTGTAATATGGACAGTATCCCTGCCTGCTGCCTGAAAAACTGTGTTCGCTGTTGCTGACCAAGTCCCTGCCTGCTGCCTGGACCAGTGATATCCTCCTGTGGACAACTGCGCTTCTAAAACCACAGGTAATCTTTTCTTTACCCTTTGCTCAGCATAATGTATTTGGGGGTGTAATTCTTGGTATGTGCAGGCTATGTGTCCCTGGAACGCCGACGGTGTTTCTTGCATGTTGCGCCTCTGTATTTGGTCAGGCTGTGTAAAAGTCTCACACATGTGGTATCGTTATACTCAGGAGGAGTAGTAGAACGTATTTTGGGGTGTTATTTTTGCTATGTAAATGCTATGCGTTGGAAATATCTTATAAACGGACAACTTTGTGTAAAAAAAAATGCGTTTTCATTTTTTTCCACATTTTCCGAAAACTTCTGGAAAAAAATGAACCATTGAAAAGACTCATTATGCCTCATAGATTATACGTTGGGGTGTTAGCTTTCCAAAATGGGGTCATTTTCTGGACGTTTCCATTGCCCTGGTGTTCCAGGGCCTTCAAAACTGTAATAGGTGGTTGAGAAATGAAATGTGTAATTTATGCTCCTAGAATGCCTGAAGGTGCTACTTCAAAATTAGGCCTCTGTATGTGGTCAGGCTGTGTAAAAGTCTCACACATTTGGTATCGTTATACTCAGGAGGAGTAGTAGAACGTATTTTGGGGTGTTATTTTTGCTATGTAAATGCTATGCGTTGGAAATATCTTATAAACGGACAACTTTGTGTAAAAAAAAAAGCGTTTTCATTTTTTTCCACATTTTCCGAAAACTTCTGGAAAAAAATGAACCATTGAAAAGACTCATTATGCCTCATAGATTATACGTTGGGGTGTTAGCTTTCCAAAATGGGGTCATTTTCTGGACGTTTCCATTGCCCTGGTGTTCCAGGGCCTTCAAAACTGTAATAGGTGATTGAGAAATGAAATGTGTAATTTATGCTCTTAGAATGCCTGAAGGTGCTACTTCAAAATTAGGCCTCTGTATGTGGTCAGGCTGTGTAAAAGTCTCACACATGTGGTATCGTTATACTCAGGAGGAGTAGTAGAACGTATTTTGGGGTGTTATTTTTGCTATGTAAATGCTATGCGTTGGAAATATCTTATAAACGGACAACTTTGTGTAAAAAAAAATGCGTTTTCATTTTTTTCCACATTTTCCGAAAACTTCTGGAAAAAAATGAACCATTGAAAAGACTCATTATGCCTCATAGATTATACGTTGGGGTGTTAGCTTTCCAAAATGGGGTCATTTTCTGGACGTTTCCATTGCCCTGGTGTTCCAGGGCCTTCAAAACTGTAATAGGTGATTGAGAAATGAAATGTGTAATTTATGCTCTTAGAATGCCTGAAGGTGCTACTTCAAAATTAGGCCTCTGTATGTGGTCAGGCTGTGTAAAAGTCTCACACATTTGGTATCGTTATACTCAGGAGGAGTAGTAGAACGTATTTTGGGGTGTTATTTTTGCTATGTAAATGCTATGCGTTGGAAATATCTTATAAACGGACAACTTTGTGTAAAAAAAAATGCGTTTTCATTTTTTTCCACATTTTCCGAAAACTTCTGGAAAAAAATGAACCATTGAAAAGACTCATTATGCCTCATAGATTATACGTTGGGGTGTTAGCTTTCCAAAATGGGGTCATTTTCTGGACGTTTCCATTGCCCTGGTGTTCCAGGGCCTTCAAAACTGTAATAGGTGGTTGAGAAATGAAATGTGTAATTTATGCTCCTAGAATGCCTGAAGGTGCTACTTCAAAATTAGGCCTCTGTATGTGGTCAGACTGTGTAAAAGTCTCACACATGTGGTATCGTTATACTCAGGAGGAGTAGAAGAATGTATTTTGGGGTGTTATTTGTGGTATGCACATTCCGTGTGGGAGAAATAAGCTATTACAATGAAAATTTTGTGAAAAAAAAAAAAAAAAAAAAATCGTCATTTTGCTAAGAATTATGGGAAAAAATGACAACTTAAAATAACTAACCATGCCTCTTACTAAATACATTGGAATGTCTACTTTCCAAAAAGGGGTCATTTGGGGGGCATTTGTACTTTCCTGGCTTGTTAGGGTCTCAAGAATGGAGATAGGCCTTAGTACATCAGATGTGATCTTTTTTTGCAAATCTTTATGATTTGCACCATAGCTTGTAGACTCTATAAATTTCACACAGATCATATAATATGCAAAAATTTGGGTTATTTTTACCAAAGATGTGTAGTAGTATAAATTGTGGCCAAAATTTATGAAGAAAAATTGCTAATTTGCTAAATTTTGTCACAGAAACGAAGAAAAATTCATTTTTTTTCAAAATTTTCGTTCTTTTTTCATTTATAGCGCAGAAAATAAAAAACCGAGAGGTGATCAAATACCACCAAAAGAAAGCTCTATTGGTATGAAGAAAAGGACAAAAAAATCATTTGGTTACAGTGTTGCATGACTGAGTAATTGTCATTCAAAATGTGAGAGCACTGAAAGCTGAAAATTGGTCTGGGACTGAGGGGGGTTTAAGTGCCCAGTAAGCAAGTGGTTAAGGCAGACCAGGACTGGACAAAGATGGTTTCCAAAAAAGGAAATTCCAAAAATTAATAATGGTCAGCAGTGACCATATGTGCTAAAAGTAAAAGAAAGATTGTAAAATAGGTTGGAAGATCATATTATGTGGTACAATAGGTCACCTGTCCTAAACTTGGTAAAGGATAGGATAATGAGATGCTAATGAGTGTATAAGGTTAATTTAGTGAGAGTAGAAAGTTGGAATGATTAGAAAAGTGAAATACATAGAATATTTTAAGAAACCATATCAACCAAAGAGATTAGATTAAATAAAATAGAAGTGCAGCATAAATCAAATAGTGAAAAAGTGAAGATCAAATTACCTAATAGACACTTCAGTGTTGAGTGATCCAAAAAGTGTGCAGATAGAGGGCTGGAACCACCATGTGAGTCAATCTGCCCCAGGAGACTTATAAGGGCTAGTCTGCCACACCCACCAACGTCACGTGAGAGCAAGCACTAAGGAGGATAGGCAGCTGCAGCCGGGTGGAACTGCCCCCAAGCAAAACAGTGCCAAATTATTCCTCCACCTGGCTGCTAGATGTAAAAAGTGATGGAAGGCGGCGGTGCCAAAGACATGGCGCAGCGGTTCCAGCACATAAAGCGTGATGCCGATGCGTAGTGCAGGGCGGTCCACCCACCGTATAGAGAGGGGGGGGAGGAAGGCCCGCGCTATGCCTCGCAGCTCCCAAGGTGATGGAGCAACTGCTCCTATCTAAAACATGTGACATATGCAACTGCCAGGGATATTAGCCTATTTAAAATGGGGGTGGGAGGTAAAAAGGGGCCCCATCCCATGGCGATTAGCCCGGTGGAAGGGGGGGAATTCTTATATTAGAGGATCTAATCATTACATGGTATAATTGGGTATTAATCAGACCTAAAGTGATATAACCAAGCGCGCTTCCATCCCTAATTTATTTAGAAGAAAAAGAGAACGTTGGGACTTTAAATGAGGCGGTGACCGGGTAAGGTCAATTGGCTCCATCCCTATTTGAATAAAGCAATCAGGATGACTGGGGGTTGGGACTTTAAATGAAGCAGGCAGGTGTAAAACATTTAAATTTATTGGAAAATCAATGGTAGGTTGCATGAGGGTAATCATGAGTACACCAAGAAGACCAATATATTCCATTCAATGGATAAACATACAGCAATAACAATTGACCACTAAAAATACAAATCACATATTACAAGGGATCATTAAGTAAGTAAAACATATAGTTGGCATAAAACATGGCATATAGTAGCTCTATGCATTTCGTGGATTCATCCACTCTTCAGGAGCATGCACGTGGAAAACTGAATGCTGTAGTATAATAATAAGAATATCTGTAAGGTCTGACCCTGTCACAGAAAGCAGAGATTAAAATATAGTAATTAGAAGTAATATTGGCTAGGACAACCCCCCCTACTCTCACTAAGTTAACCTTATCTATACACTCATTAGCATCTCATTATCCTATCCTTTACCAAGTTTAGGACAGATGACCTATTGTACCACATAATATGATCTTCCAACCTATTTTACAATCTTTCTTTTACTTTTAGCACATATGGTCACTGCTGACCATTATTAATTTTTTGAATTTCCTTTTTTGGAAACCATCTTTGTCCAGGCCTGGTCTCATAGATCTTACTTATAAGTGTAAACTTATAGTGAAAGAATCCCACTATAAAGTAGTGCTCATAATATATACATTTTTACATAAATTATATATATAGGTGACTCAAAAAAGACAGTTTTCTAAAATGTCCAAGTAACCAAGTAAAAGAAAAAAACAAAAAAAAAAAACAAAGAAACAACAAAGTCCCAAAAAACAGAGTCCTTTGTGTGTGATGTCTTTGTATAATCCACAAGCGTGTAGGAAATATATTACACCTCCTTTCAAAGATTCATGCATTAATCTTGTGAAGTTCCCATCACCAGGCGAATTGAAGGCTTACCGGAGTTATTGGATCCTCACAAATTTACATTTGGGGGATCATACAAGCTTTTGCAACTATATGCAGATCCTCACAGCAGCAGTTAACCAGGGGGACTTCAAATGTAGGCGATCTCTTCATATGTTGAAAGGTATTTTAACTCCAACCAGATATACCCATAGGCAGTTTAAGAACATACGGAAAAGAAGCAGGGACCAAACATAGCGTAATTCCGTTTTTATAGAAACAAATAAAAGATAAAAGTACAAAACTCACATGTGTACAGTGGTTTGTGCGCTTAACAAGATAAAACACAATTGCAGGACTCTGCTGCAATTGTGTTTTATCTTGTTAAGCGCACAAACCACTGTACACATGTGCAAAATTCAGATGTATAAAAAGTGGGGTGCTTGTGTGCTACTCAAAGTGTATAACAATTAAAATATGTGAGAGAGTGTAAATCAATATGGATAAAGCTTCTGAACTTCTGAAGTGTCACAAACACCAAATAATAAATTATAACAGTTAAGTGAAGCAGCGCTAAATAAAAAAACTCAAAAATGACCAATATATGCAACAAAATATAGAAGTGCTAAATAAACATATTATACTGTGCTAATAATAATGTATTATGACTAATATAAAGTCAAAGTGCAACTGTGCAGTATACAGTAGTTAAAAAAACTGTGTATAAAGCTTCATAAATAATTCATAGTCTCTTCAAATGTGCAAATTAGTGCAAAAAGGAGGGGGAGTGGAAGAAAAAATGTGTCCATTTGCAAAAACGGGATTGAATGTGACAACGGCTTGCAGATCCCTTACAACAATCCACATCCGCTGACCTCCAAAATAGACCCCAATGGGTCTAGTCATAGTAGTAAAGCATCAAGGCAATCGCTTGTGATAAGCTGTGTCTCCTTCCCCTCTGTTGTGGATCTTCCAGTTGGACAGGGAACAACTGCAGCTTTCAAGAGCTCATTTCCTATATGGTCTGTGCCCTGTAATCACCGCGCTCCAAATACTCCTCCAGATCCGAGATATCAAGCATAGGGTAGAAAAAACTCCATAGTTTAGTAGTTTAAAAATATAGTAAATTTATTTAAAAAGATCTTAATCTCTAAACTGGAAAAAAAGCCAGCAGTATGCAAATAGCAAAAACAGCAGCTTGCATAAAAACAGCATGTCAAACTAAGAACTTCCGGTTACAGCCATGACCGGAAGTGAAGTCACCCGGCTATTTCAAACACGTTGCATCACAACACTTTTTCAAGGGTTTGAAAATACAGCACTATAACTAGTGGCAGCCGGTAGTATTTTTTTGGTGGGCGGCAAACAGTGCGCAACCAACCACCCCCCCCAGTTGGGTCACCCACCCACCAGTCGGTCGGTCACCTGGCCACAACACTTACCCCGGGCTTCCCTCCGGGTGATGGACGGGCAGCCGGCTAGCTTCCTCTGCATCTCCTCTCTTCACATCTCCTCCTCCTTTCGGCCAGTTGGGAAATGGGTCTCAGACCCTCTTCCTCATTGACCATGAGGATAATTAGTGTGACACTAGTGAATATTCATTCGCTGTGTCACACAACTGGGTGGGCTTGGAGTGCAGTGCTCTGCGCCCTGAGCCCACCCTTTTTTGAAGCCTATTAGAGTCTCTGGCTCTAATCACGTGCTTCAAAAAAACACCCCCCATTGGAGTCAATGCATCCAGCGCCCTGCAAGTAGATTAGGGGATGGATGCATGAATAGGGGGTGCGTCTTTCTTGCGCCCCTTATGGACAGGCTGCCACGGACTATAACGTATACAAAACACCTTAAAGTCAGTGGTGGCTGGTGCTCCATATTTTTTGGGGGGGAGGCAAACAAACCTCCCCCTCACTCGCAACCATTTTATTCCAGCTGTAGTGACCTTGCGGTAGGGAGCAGTGTGGTGTTTGATTCGGCACATTGCACAGCTCTTTTTTTCTGTACAAACCTTATTCGAAGTGGACAAAAGTGACTGTCCAGGCCAGTCAAGTTTCTCCACCCAAAACTCATCCAAACTCGCTCATCCAGGGCTTTATGGTCCTTGCTTTGTGCATTGGTGTGCAGCCATGTTGGAACAGGAAGGGGCCATCCCAAACTGTTCCCACAAAGTCGGGAGCATGAAGTTGTCCAAAATGTCTTGGTATGCTGAAGAATTTCCTTTGCTGGAACCCCTGAAACACAACCCCACACCATAATCCCCCCTCCACCAATTTATTTGGACCAGTGCACAAAACATGGTCCATAAAGACATGGATGAGCGAGTTTGGGATGGGTGAACTTGACTGGCCTGCACAGTCACTATTGTCCACTACGAATAAGGTTTGCACAGAAAAAAAGGGAGCTGCGTAATTCACTGCATCAAACACCACACTGCTCCCTACTGCAAGGTCACAAAATGGAACAAAATCGTGGGAGTGAGTGGAAGATTGTGAGCACCAGCCACCACTGACTTTAAGGTTTTATATACTTTATAGTCAGTGGTGGGCTGCAGACTGCAAGCCAGGCCTTCTCATTCAACATCAGTGCCTGACTTCACAAATGCGCTTCTGGAAGAATGGTCAAACATTCCCATAGACACACTACTAAACCATGTGGACAGCCTTCCCAGAAAAGTTGAAACTGTTATAGCTGCAAAATATGGGCCAACTCAATATTGA
Source organism: Lithobates pipiens (assembly GCF_037356315.1). NCBI lineage: Eukaryota > Metazoa > Chordata > Amphibia > Anura > Ranidae > Lithobates > Lithobates pipiens. The sequence goes on from NW_027507788.1 coordinate 108,098,302, forward strand.
ACCCTATGGACTACCACTGCCCCCTCCACAGCCCAGGAGGGAGCAGAGCAGAGAGCTGTGGCTGAGAGTCTATAGCATTCTGCTCGAGGAGCTCTGAAAACCGAGCAACTGGCGGTGCTCAATCAATCGGTTCTCAATGTAGAGGTGCCGGGGGACAGATGCATCATCGGGTGATGATGTATCCACGAGGTAAGTATGATTCCTAAAAAAACTAAAAAACCTTTACCTCTCTTTTAAAGTTCATGCGCCTTTAAAGGCAGGTGTCTCAATACTTTTGACAATATAGGGTATCTCTGGGAACAATATCTACTTGCAGCCATGGCAGCTCAGTATCCCCAGGCAGCACTGGAGACCCCAGTCCTTTCTCCAGACTCTTGGCATCCACAGGCTCCTACCTCCCAATTTACTACAACACAGTAGTGATGGCAACCTCCAAGAACTGTGCACAGGCTCCCAGGTTTCAGTAATACACAGCTTAAAAAGGAGATTAAGGTTTGGTGTGACCCCTCTGACACCTCCATTCCTAATAGTGCATAAAAAAATATGCTTGCAGATATTTTCTAGACATTATTTTTAAGGGGTTAAGTGGAGACCGCAGTGAGAAATACCCCTATCCAGACCATGCTGATCCTCTGGATGTTCCCTTGCTGTGGCTTTTGTTTGTTCCACCTCCTCAGCTCCCTAAATGTTGGCTGCACTACACTACACGACTGCCATCTTGATATCCAGTGTTTGGTGATTTATCTCAGCCATTCAGTAAGTATGAGGTCTCTGTTTCAGACCTCTCTTGCCAATCATTCCGACTGCCCCCATTTATCAACAATATACATCCATTGATCTTATCACTTACATTGCAGATACAACATTCATACATCTGCCCCTGAAGAAGTGAGCAAGGTCTCATGAAATGCATAGGCCTTTATTGATACTTGTTTTATGCCGGTACATGCTGGGTATTGATGTCTGCATTATGTTTACATACTTCCTTGTACATATGCATGTACATTTTATTTTCTTATTGTGTATGTATATTTACTGACCTAGCAACTTTCAAGTTTTATTGTTGCTCATTGATGTATAACACTTGTAATAAATCTTTGTATATTTACTTTCATCTGTGTTGTGTGCATTGGCTATTATGCCGGGTAACTCACAATCATTGTTGTTGCTACTCCGTTACATAACATTTTGAAATTAATACATTGATTTTGTCTCAGTGTTCGCTGTGAACATTGGCTAAACCTCTCTCACCTCATCTAAAGTCCCAGGGCTATTTTTCTTGTTTTTTTCATATACACAGCTTAGCCCTTATATGGGGCCCTCGGGCTCTTGGTTCACTTAGCCCTTCAGACCCAGTACAGTCCACAGATTAACATAGAGGTACAAGCAGACTAAACCATGCTGCCAGCTGAGCTTACCTCCACACATGCTGACTCCTTGAGCTTACCTGAGCTTATCTCCACACATGCTGACTCCTTAGAACAACTCAGCTCACACCACCTTCTTCCAAGCGGATGGGGAAGAAGTGCACCAAACACCACTTTACATTGATTAAAGTGCATCTACGTACAGATTTCCACTTATTTTTTACATTTGCTTATAAGCACCGCCCCCTCCCTCCTAATAATGTCTGGGAGGCTAACAAGGAAAGGCAGATGCTCCCATGCCACCGTGAGGGGTCCAGCAAAATATGTGTACACAGGTAAAGTTGGCCGTGGTCGGCCCTCAGGCAGGGCATAATTTCCTCTGTTTAGAGAGTTTGCCCATGCTATCCAGCCAAAGCATGCAGAGGAGGTGGTGGACTGGCTTACTAAACCTTCCTCATCCGCCTCATTCTCTGAGACATGTGTGCAGTTCCCTGCAGTTGCCAGAGTGGATAAACCTGCCTCTTTGTCCACATCTATTCCACATCTATTCCTGCCATAGCCCCAACATCAGCCATGGAGGAGTCAGCTGAGTTATTTGACCACAGCGTCAGCCACTTGCTCCTTGATGATGCCCAGCCATTACTGGATTCAGATATTGGTTTTGAGGTTGAGGATGACAGGAACATGAGCCTAGAGAGAGGGGAGAACACTGGTAGACAAATTGCCATTCATGTTCCCCCAGCTGCAGAATATTGCCAAGTTGACTCCAGTGGTAATGATGATGGAGAAGATGGAGATAATTATGAGGTCACTGATGTGACTTAGGTGTCAGATAGAGCAGAGGAGGAAACTGAAGGTGAGGTGGCACAACCCCAAGGAGGCCAACATCAAGAAAGTAGAGAGCAGCCACCCTATTCCATCACATTCTGCAGCTGTTATATCCCAGCTGCCCCCTTTCGTTAATTCACACAATGTGCTGTACCACAATGACAGGTTCCCAGTTGCTACTACTTTTCACGTAATGCCATTCCATCTCTCTACCATCACTTGGAAGGGAATGTTCTGGCATCATTGGGCAAGGCAGTCAGCCCTAAAAACCAACTTACTGCTGACACGTGGTCCAATAAAGACGGGCAAGGATGATATATTTTGTTCACAGCACACTGTGTAACGCTGCTTGCAACTCGAAAGGATGCAGGACAGGGCTCGGTGCTACAGCTTGTTGTGCCCCCACGTCTACCACCATGCATTTCTCTGCAGAATTGTCCTATGAACATCAGGTACTCCCTAAGCGCTCACACCGGAGCTGAGATTCTTGCAGCTCTGCAGGGACAGGGCCAGAGGTGGTTCATACCACACCAGCTGGAGCCAGGAATGGTGGTGGGCAATAATGGCTCAAACCTCCTGTCTGCCCTTAGACAGGGAAAGTTGACACATGTACCATGCCTGGAACATGTCCTCAATTTGGTGGTGCAGCATTTTCTAACTATGTACCCAGGGTTGCAAGATGTGCTAAAGCTGGCCAGAAGAGTTTGTAGCCATTTCAGGCGGGCATACACAGCCAGTGCTTGGTTGGCTGAAATTCAGCAGGAATTCAACCTGCACGTAAACCTCCTGATTTGTGACATGCCCACTAGGTGGAACTTGATGTTAGCAATGCCGCAGCAACTATACATGGAGCAGATAGCCGTCAACGAGTATCTGTGTGAATACAGAGCGACGACAGGCTCAGGCCGTCTCGCCACGCCAATGGCTGATCATTAAGGATGCATGCACTGTATTGTTACCATTTGAGGAGGCTACAAGGATGGTGGGCCATGACAGTGTATGAATCAGTGACAATCCCTGTTGTGTTCCTGTTGGAGCAGGCTCTGCGTGGCATTATGGATAAGGCGCTGGAGGCAGAGCACTAGGAGGAAGAGGAGGACTTCCTTTCAAGGCCCACTTTATCCAGACATCATCATTCTTATATCACAGAACACACAGGAGGAGAGAGCGGAGGAGGATGTGGAGGAGGATTCTGGCACTTTCATAGGCTTTGAAGAAGAGGAAGACATGCGTCAATCTGTAAGTGATGGCTTTCCAACCCCAGGACCCTTGGGAGTGTAAGTGGCTGGGAGGAGGAAGTTTCAGATGCTGTCATCCTGAGTGACCCCAAGGAGTCTGCTTCTCAAGCCTAGGCAAACTCATGCTTCAAAGCCTGTGAAAGGACCCAAGAATACGTGGCATAAAGGAGAAGGATGATTACTAATTTTTTACAGCAAGGCCAATTCTTTCTTTCATCAAGAGTACTTTTATAGGGTTACAGTGGGAAGATGCCACTGACACCCAAAGACCAATTTTTCTGCACCTGTTTGACAGGTGCATATCATTGCAATTTTTTACAGCAAAGTCAATTCTTGCTGTCATCAAGAGTACCTCTATAGGGTTACAGTGGAAAGGTGCCATCGACACCCAAAGACCAATTTTTCTGCACCTGTTTGACAGGTGCATATAATTGCAATTTTTTACAGCAAGGCCAATTCTTGCTTTCATCAAGATTTCCTCTACAGGGTTACGGTGAGAAGGCGCCACGACACCCAAATACGAATTTTTACGCACCCATTACTTCTATCCAAAGTCAAAGTGACACCAGAATGTATCCAAAAATCTCTAATCTTGTTCCCAGTGCACTATATTGTGGCCTCATCATACACATTGGCTCTCCAGCTGTTGCTGAGCAAAATAAAGGCAGCTTGCAGCGAAAATATAATTTATTTTTTGTTTTATATTTTAAATGATTGCTGCAGCATATTCTAGACATGGTACAGATCTGCCACTTTACCAGGTAGGGACCCCCAGGCACTATATTGGAAGGAATTTTTCATTTTTAAGCTTTCACTTTAAAAATCAAAAAAATCACTGCTCATTTAAAAATGAAATTTTTCAAAAACTTTTTTTGTTGATACATGTCCCCCAGGGCAGAACCCAGACCCCTATAACCATTGTATTCTCACTTACTTTCATATAAGCCTTCACTTTTTATAAGCACTTTTGATTTTTGATGTTTGGGTCCCATTGGCTTTAACTGAGTTCATTATTGGGGTCCGAACTTTCACAGTGTTGGAAAGTTCTGGTGCAAACCAAACAGGGGTCTGTTTAGCCCATCCCTATTCCTGACATCATCAAGCCCAGAGCAGGCTCCATAGACCAGAAACAGTTCATTGCTGGACCATGGGGAAGCACCATTTTCTGGGGGAATTAATTATCAGGTCAGTATAAGCTTTCTTCTCACCCCTAGACAAAACAAGTAGTTGACCTGTGCAGTGTGGGTACCATTGCATGGGAAAAAATGTTTTTGCTCAGAATTGGGCTTTAACATGTACAGATGCAAGGTTCTGCTACCCTCCACTGTTAGCTGCTAATTTCACAGTGTTATGTATATTTATGTATTAGCACTTCCTGTCTCTGAGAGGCTGACTTTGAAAAACCCCAGAAAGTGGAAGTGGAGAGAGAGAGAGAAAGTCTCAGCCACATTGTGATGGAACTGTCCCACACTCCGCTTGAGTGCTTCTGTTAGTATACTGCTTCCTCCAGTCTGAACATAGATATGAGATATTATAGCCACCTATTGCAACCAAGAACTAGACATGACTCGTTTGGCTGCAAAAACTGGAACTCTTTATTTGAAAACTCAGAGAATTTATACTACACGACCAGGTGAGGTTGATCACATTATCATATGCAAACTAAACTGTATACAGAAATATAATTAACATTGCACATACATCTACAGACATTGCTGATTTGAGGCATAGAGGCCCTAAATAGGGATAGGGAGCCTCCAATTCCCAGAGTCTGTGTGTTTTGGGGAGACATGAACTTGAATCAGTAACAAGACCACTCTACGGATCCCCCAGGCACACATCTTCCAAAGAGTAGTGTTACCTTAAATGTCAGGGCCTATAGTTAGTATGCAAGAGGCTAGCCTGCAGTCCTCCCCAAAAGCCCCTGTCCTGGGTGAGTCTGTCACAAGTCTTCCATTTCGGCAGGAGACTAAAACAGAAGGAATCCCCAGAGGGGTTGACTTCGAAGTCAGTCGGTAGTTCCAGTCCCCCCCAATGCCAGTACCCACACAATACCCCAAACAAATTGTCCCAAACAGAGCATTACTCACCCAGCCAACCTCTGCCTCTTGTCCAGTCCCCCAATGCCTGTACCCACACAGTACCCCAAACAAATTGACCCAAACAGAGCATTACTCACCCAGCCAACCTCTGCCTCTCTTGTCGAACATACCGGCCACTGGAAAAAAGTGCAGACTGGCCCCCATCTCCCTGGAATTCTTCCAGCCACTGAAGAGAAGACAGGGTGGCTGGGTTCACTCCGTCAGGCTGTTGGGCATATGGACTGACTGACCAGAATCCCTGGGGTATACAGGTGGAGACCGTAGTCTTATTCACTACCAAAGGAAATCCATATATGGTTATTTGAGGGCAGAGACCAGCAGCACTCTGCTCTATTGCCAGCCCTTCTGCTGGGTTGCTGTCAGTGGAGACCGCAGGCCTTCCCCCCCGACACCAGCTCAAGCTGCAGTTGTCAGGTACTGATTGCAATCTCTCCATGGATCCTGATCTTCTGCTGGGGAGGGAAGATACTTTCCTCCACTCTGGTTGTTTACCAGTGAGGGAGGACGACAACCTCCTCTCCCTTCTCCCCCTGAATCCTAATCTGCTGCTGGAGAGCGACTGTCACCTTCTTACCCTGGGCCTCCAGGAATTGCAGCAGATGTGGGGCAGAGGTCTTGGATCCTCTGTCAGCGCTTCAGCTGGAGAAGTTTCTTGTAACTTCACAGATGCTGCTGGCAGGGAATCCCATGTCTGTCAGTAGTGTGGGAGAAAGACCTGCTGCCTCTTCTCTCAGGAGGGCTGAAGCTCTTGTTGGTGCTGGGCAGAGCTCAGTGATGTTCTGCCCTGATGCCAGATCTTCTGCTGGAGTCTCCCCTGGTTGTTCTTCCTCAGCAGAAAAGTCAATTAAATCACCAGTCTCTGGAATTTCTGAAAATTCAGGGCAGGGTTTGGAGGGACTTGGACTCAGTGCCAACATATTGGCAGGTGACTCATAATCCATAACATCCTCCAATAAAAAGTCAATTAAATCCATACATTCTGTGATCAGTGGCTGGGGAATGAGGACAGCTTCTTCTTGTCCCGAGACTTGTAATGCAAATGGAAAGATGAGCTGGCTGCTCCATCTCCTGATCCAAGATCATCCCGTGCAGAAACAGGATCGTCAAGGTGAGTCAGCGCTAAGGATGAGCCGAACACCCCCTGGTTTGGTTCGCACCAGAACCTGCAAACAGACCTAAACTTCGTGTGAACTTTAGAATCCTATTAAAGTCTATGGGACTCGAACATTCAAAATCTAAAGTGCTAATTTTAAGGGGACATGTATCAATGCAAAAAAAAGTTTTAAAAACTGTTGTTTTTTCGGGAGCAGTGATTTTAATAATGATTAAAGTGAAACAATAAAAGTGTAATATTCCATTATATTATATACCTGGGGGGTGTCTATAGTATGCCTGTGAAGGGGTCGCATGTTTCTAGTGCATAGAACTGTCCCTGCACAAAGTGTCATTTCTGCAGGAAAAAAAAGTCATTTAAAATCACCCGCGGCTATAATGAATTGTTGGCTCCCGTAATACAGAGAACACTCATTGAAAGTCATTGATAAAAAAAAAAAAAAAAAAAAAACGTGGGGTTCCCCCAAATTCAATTACCAGGTCCTTCAGGTCTGGTATGGATATTAAGGGTAACCCCGCGTCAACCCTGGCCGGTGGTTGTGGGGGTCTGCGGGTGAGGTGCTTATCAGAATCTGGAAGCCCCCTTTAACAAGGGGACCCCCAGATCCCAGCCCTCCCGTTTGAAATGGTAAGGGGGTACAAAAGTACCCCTACCATTTCACAAAGAAAGTGTAAAAAAATTGTTAAATAAGACAAACACACTTTTGAAAAATTCCTTTATTTAAAAAAAAAAAAAAAAAAAAAAAATAAAGATTCCAGCGGTGGTAATCCACTCTTGCTATCCAGCAACGGATGATCATCTCTCCGGGGTCCAGCGATGGCTGATCTGATCTAGCGACGGGTGACCTCTCCATCCAGTCTAGCGCAGCGCAATCCATCCATGCATCCTCTGTCTCCACTGTCTGAGACACTGCGGGGATCCCGGTGGCCCCACGTTTCTTATATGAGGAGGACGGGGCCACCCGTCATGTGACCCCGCCCCCTCTGACGCTAGTGGGGGAAGCCAGGCTTCCCCAATGACGTATGAGTGACCCCGCCCCCCTCTGATGTAACGGAAACCAGTTACATTACTGCGGCATTACTGTGTATCCTTTACTTTTATGCTAAAAAGACCATCCTGCTACCAGGGAAGGATACGTATCCTCCCACTACTACCTTGTGGTTTTAATTAATTACACAAAGAAACAAAACAGTTTTTTATGCTATCTGGATAGTTGAATAGCCAATCCTTTAACTCTAGCTCTGTAACTCCAGACTTTTGAGCTACTATACTTTTCTGTACTGCTTATGACCTGCTGCCTGACATGATCCACAACACCCAGTGTAACAACAGTGTCTGCAACATCCTTTTTTGCCATGTATTGTTAAATAGAGAGAAACAACTCAGGGACCATTTTTCTTGTATTAGTTAAGGTGTTCTTGGCCTGTTACCTAATTTTTTTTTGTGTTTTAGGTTTGTTTGATAAAACTCAATAAATATAACATGTTCTTTTCGGGTTCCCAGAATAACTTGATGTTTTGTTCTTTATTTTGGACGTCTCTATGCATCACCTATGCCGTGTATCATTTGGATGATTTTTGTAGTGCATATTTACCATATTCCTCTGTTTCTTGGTATGTTGATACCCAATAAGCACATTTGTATTGTAATTTAGATTCATCTTCTATATATGGCAAAATGGTATGTAAAGTATTTTATTTGTTTTTCTTTTTGTGTATGGTAACATTCAATATAAATATATTTTGGGGAAAAAAATCTGAAAGATTTAATCTATTTATGACCAGCCTAAGCACACAGGAATTTATACTGAAGTTCCAGTTTTTGGACTTCTTGATGCTAAATTCTCTTAACTTTATTGTCCGCCAGCAATGAAAAGCACTCTTTTCCTTCATCCATCCTTCTTCCATTCACACTCACTTCTTATTACAGGAAGCGATAATACAGCTTTCATGAATGGAGAAAGGAGGGCACATTTTCCAATTTTGACGAGTTAGCCCATGACAGGTCCAGCTGCTCAAATTAACCCCCCGCAGAACTGGAAGATCACAGCTGTGGGAGTGTTTAGCAGCCAAGGAGTGAATATTTTAACAAACATAGCAGCCACCAGTATTCGTTATATGTACTGATCCTGATGAGGATTAAAAAAAAAAAAAAAAAAAATTTACTAAACCTAAACTTGAAATCCTATGGAAGAGTTACTCCACACCTGCAGGGCGGACCTTCTTTCTTCAGGCAAATAGTAGTGAATGCAAATGAAAAAATTGTGTATATCTTCAGTGAATCGTCAAATCTGCATTTAATGTGCAGTAGATGCAGACTTTAGTAAATAATGAGTCTCCTTGGGGAATGCTTGAATTTACTTAGCTCAAGGTTGAAAATTCTAATAGGCTAAATACTGCATTGTAACTTTTGCTGCTTTTTAAATTACAGTGAATGTTACAAAAACCTGAATTTTACATGGGAAGAAAAACAAATCCAGGTGTCAAATCTTTTTTGAATAGTTGATCAGCATACAAGGTTAATAAAGTAGCAAAATGAATCACTGGTGTATGTGTGTTGACTCTGTGATTGTATACAATATTGGTTTAAAGCTAATCAGACTTTGTGTGGTGCTTTGAAAATAGATTTCATCATGACTACACGTATCGTTCATGCAAACAAATACAAAAAGAGAAAAAAATGCACACGTTTATTCAAGCTAAGCAAATATATAAAAAAAAAGAGAATACTGGCTTTATATACACCCAATAAGATGATAGTATGCGACTGGTCAAAACTACGTGTTATGTTCACCAATGCATGGAGCTTGGCGGACAAGATGTGTGAGCTGAAATACTGTTGTACGAGGAGGATTTCGATTTTTTGGGAATTTCAGAGACCTTCATCAGCTTTCATGATTGGCTGGCAACCATTCAAAGGTACACCCTTTATTGCAGGGATAGAGAGGGTAAAAAAGGGGAAGGGGTATGCCTATATATCAAGTATAATGTACAAGTGAATGTTAGAGATGACATCACTAAAGGAGCTAGGGAGGAGGTAGAATCCCTATGGGTAGAGCTTCAAAGGGGTGAAGCTAAGGGGAAAATAATACTGGGAGTATACTATAGGCCCCTTAACCTGAGGTAGGAGGGGGAGACGGATCTCCTATCACAAGTTGGATTAGCAGCAAGGATGGGAAGTGTTATCATAATGGGGGATTTTAATTATCCAGATATAGACTGGGCAGAGGGAACCACACATTCGTCTAAGGCTCACCAGTTCCTAAATGTCTTGCAGGGCAATTTCATGGTTCAGATGGAAGAAGCATCAACTAGAAATAAAGTGTTGCTGGATCTATTGATTACAAACAATACAGACCTGATCACAGATGTGGAAATACGGGGCTATTTAGGAAACAGCAATCACAGGTCAATTGGCTTCATTATAAATCACACAAATAGGAAACATAAGGGGAATACAAAAACACAGAATTTCAAAAGAGCCAACTTCCCTAAACGAAAAACTTTGCTAGAAGGCATGAATTGAGATAAAATCTTAGGAACAAAGAACAGAGGAGAGATGGGTTTGCTTTAAGAGCATATTAAATAAGGGCATTAGCCAATGCATCCCATTGGGTAATACATTTAAAAGAGCAAACAAAAGTCCTGGATGGCTTAACTCCAATGTAAAAATGCATATAAAAGCAAAGGAGAAGGCCTTTAAAAAATACAGGGCTGAGGGATCATCATCAGCATCCATACTTTATAAAGAATGCAACAAGAAATGTAAGGGTACAATTAGGACGGCTAAGATAGAACGCGAAAGACACATAGTGGAGGAGAGCAAAGAAAATCCCAAGAAATTATTCAAGTATGTAAACAGTAAAAAACGAGGACAGACCATATTAGCCCCATAAAGAATGAGGAAGGACATCTGGTTACAAAGGATGGGGAGATGTTAAAGGTATTTAATTTTTTTCTTCTCCTCAGTCTTCACAAGGGAATTGAGGGGGGGGGGGGGGCTTCAGTAACCAAAACTGCAGTGTTTATCCTTATGGCACATCACAGGAAGCACCCCCATGGTTAACAGAGGACAGAATTAAAATTAGACTTGGGAAACTTAACATTAATAAATCACCGGGACCACATGGCTTACATTCAAGGGTACTTAGGGAATTCAGTCAAGTAATTGCCAGACCATTGTTCCTAATTTTTACTGACAGTCTACTGACTGGAATGGTACCAGCTGATTGGAGAAAAGCCAATGCAGCACCAGTATTTGGGGTTGAACTGGATGGACTTGTGTCTTTTTTCAACCTGACTAACTATGTAACTATGTAACATCCCTGGGAATTACAGACCAGTTAGCCTAACATCAATAGTATGCAAGCTCTTGGAGGGGATGATAAGGGACAATATACAAGATTTTAGTAGTGAGAATGGTATCATTAGCAGTAATCAGCATGGATTCATGAAGAATTGTTCTTGCCAACCCAATCTATTAACCTTCTATGAGGAGGGGATTTGCCATCTAAATAAAGGAAGGCCCGTAGACTTGTATCTAGATTTTGCAAAAGCATTTGACACAGTTCCCCGTAAATGTTTACTGTACAAAATAAGGTCCATTGGCATGGACCAAAGGGTGAGTACATGGATTGAAAACTGGCTACAAGGGCAAATTCAGAGGGTGGTGACAAATGGGGAGTACTCGGAATGGTCAGGGGTGGGTAGTTCGGTCTTCCAGGGTTCTGTGCTGGGGCCAATTCTATTTATTTTGTTCATAAACAACCTGGAGGATGGGTTAAATAGTTCAATCTCTGTATTTGCAGACAATACTAAGCTATGCAGGGCAATAACTTCTCCGCAGGATGTGGAAACCTTGCAAAAAGGTCTGACTAAATTAATGGGGTGGAAAGTGAGGTTTAATGTAGAAAAATGTAAAATAATGCATTTGGGTGGCAAAAATATGAATGCAATCTATACACTGGGGGAATCTAGGATGGAAAATGACCTGGGGGTCCTAGTAGATGATAAGCTCAGCAATGGCATGCAATGCCGAGCTGCTGCTAACAAAACAAACAGAATATCAGCATGCATTTAAAAGGGGATCAATTCCAGAGATAAAACCATAATTATCCCACTCTACAAGACTCTGGTCTGGCCGCACCTAGAGTATACTGTCTAGTTCTGGGCACCGGTCCTCAGGAAGGATGTACGAGAAATGGAGCAAGTACAAAAAAGGGCAACAAAGCTAATAAAGGGTCTGGAGGATAGTAGTTATGAGGAAAGGTTCCAAGCACTGAACTTACTCTCTCTGGAGAAGAGACGCTTGAGAGGGGATCTGATTTTAATTTATAAATATCGTACTGGTAACCCCACTTTTTCACGGAATAGAGTTTAACAAGACACGTGGCCACTCATTAAAATTAGAAAAAAATTAGGTTTAACCTTAAACTACGTAGAGGGTTCTTTACTGTAAGAGCGGCAAGGATGTGGAATTCCCTTTCACAGATGGTGGTCTCAGTGGAGAGCATCGATAATTTCAAAAAACTATTAGATAAGCACTTGAATGACCACAACATACAGGGATATACAATGTAATACGGACATACAATAACACACATAGGTTGGACTTGATGGACTTGTGTCTTTTTTAAACCTCGCCTACTATGTAACTATGTATATACACTAGATGCCATCAGTTCTTAACCACTTGCCGACAGGCTTACGCCAATATAAGCTGGCAAAGTGGCACGGGTGTGCAAAACAATGTACCCATACGTTGCTGCATCATCTGTGGCTAGCGGGTGCGTTGTCTGCTGGTGGCCACGATCGTGACACAGAGAGGCAGAATGGGGAGATGCCTATGTTTTATTGGGACTGCAACATTATGGCGATACATCAGACACTTTTGACACTATTTTGGGACCATTGTCATTTATACAGTGATCAGTGCTATAAAAATGCACAGATTACTGTGTAAATGACACTGGCAGGGAAGGGGTTAAGCACTAGGGACAACCAAGGGGTTAAGTGTGTCCTAGGGAGTGATTCTAACTGTGGGGGGGGGGGGGGATTGTCTCACTATAACATAACAGAGATCACTGCTCCTGATAACAGGGAGCAGTAGATCTCTGTCATGTTGCTAGGCAGATCAGGGAAATGCCTTGTTTACATAGGCATCTCCCCGTTCTGCCACTCCGTGACATGATCACAGGCTCCAGGTGGACATCGAGTCCGCGGAACCTGTGGGCATGGCCACGGAGTACATGGTGGGCACATGCACCCACAATGCCATGATTTAAAGGGGATGTACATGTATGCCCATTTGCCCAGCCATGCCATTGTCCCGACATACATCGTTGCGTGCTGCTCGGCATGTGGTTAAAACTGTCTTTAGAGAAATATGGGTACTTTACATTGCTAATCTTCCTCTGAAAATACTAGTTGTCTGTCTTCACTGATCCCTTAGCTTTGATCATTTGAGTAACTAACTTGGAACAGGTATGCAGATCACTAGAGTGGTAGAAAAGTCAGAACTCATACTTGTTTCAAGTCAGATAATACTATTAAAACAAGAGGGTCGACATAACAACCAGGCAGTTAGTAGAAGTGCAGCTAGATACATACTGTTCAGACCTGGCCAGGTTTATCTAAGGGGTGAGCTTACGTGAAGAAGCAAACAGAGTCCTCACGTGGAGCACCATCCCCAAAGTATCTCAGTAAGCTCATGGGAACAACTCTCATATGCAGGAAGAATGGTGTAGCCATGGTCTTAGCACTACTGACAAACAATCCGCCAAATCACCCCACTGCCAGACTTCATGCATCTTTTCCAGAGACAGTGAACAGTCTTTTGCAAGCTTTGTTTTTGTTGTTTTATTGGGGGGAACAGAATTCAGTTACTTTGATCATAGTTAGAGCCTGAAGATTGAATGTGTACACTTGACTAAATAGAAATCTTCTCCTGCAGCTCCCTGCAGCCTGTTACTCCCTCTGCATCTCAATGCCAACTATTGCTCCCTCTGCATCTCCATGCAGACAGCTGTTCCTAAGAGCTTTCCATCTGTCTCTGTGTGAGGGACAGAAACATATAAAAGTAGTCTTAGTTCTCTTCACAAACTTGCTTCCTCTTGCATAACTAGTTTCCTCCTGTACAACTTGTAATTACGTTTAAGGTATAACACGTCCTCTTCTAATCCTCTTCTAATGGGTATGAAGAACTCAGTCTGAATAAGCCCCTCTACTGGCTCTGGTGACTCGCTGCTACTAGGCCTGAGGCCTGCAGAACCTCTACCTGGAGGCCTAGAAGGTTAAAGTCTATCTTCTAGGAAATGAACTACTGCTCCCAGCCAGTCCAACTTGCAACCCATGTGCCAGCCTGCCACACTGATTTGACACACATCCCCACAGTCTCTTCTCTGATCCAGGACTCTTCAACATTCACCTTGTGCATGATAAAGACTCTGCTAGTGACCGTGTAGAAGCAGAGTTCCCTTACAGAATCCCTGGCATCTCCAGCCATCCATTGTGGTAACATTCACTGACCTTCCAGCCCTGAGTCCTTGCTGGGGAACTTTCCCGAAACATAAGTTCCGACAGCTTCTCCTGCCCCTCTGCTCCAGGAGTTCCCTGCTACTGACCATGTGATGACAGAGACCTTGCCAATGACCATGTAGAGGCAATGTTCCCTCAGGCAGGGTGTGCTCCTGTGGCTGTCTAGAATGTCATTCCTCACGTCATCCAGTTGACTCCTCCCCAGGAGCATGTGACCTCAGCATATACAGTGCCTTGCGAAAGTATTCGGCCCCCTTGAACTTTTCAACCTTTTTCCACATTTCAGGCTTCAAACATAAAGATATAACATTTTTATTTTTTGTGAAGAATCACCAACAAGTGGGACACAATTGTGAAGTGGAACGAAATCTATTGGATTTTTGAAACTTTTTTTAACTAATAAAAAAATGAAAAGTGGGGCGTGCAAAATTATTCGGCCCCCTTGCATTAATACTTTGTAGAACCACCTTTTGCTGCGATTACAGCTGCAAGTCGCTTGGGGTATGTCTCTATCAGTTTTGCACATCGAGAGACTGAAATTCTTGTCCATTCTTCCTTGCAAAACAGCTCAAGCTCAGTGAGGTTGGATGGAGAGCATTTGTGAACAGCAGTTTTCAGCTCTTTCCACAGATTCTCGATTGGATTCAGGTCTGGACTTTGACTTGGCCATTCTAACACCTGGATACGTTTATTTGTGAACCATTCCTTTGTAGATTTTGCTGTATGTTTGGGATCATTGTCTTGTTGGAAGATAAATCTCCGTCCCAGTTTCAGGTCTTCTGCAGACTCCAACAGGTTTTCATCCAGAATGGTCCTGTATTTGGCTGCATCCATCTTCCCCTCAATTTTAACCATCTTCCCTGTCCCTGCTGAAGAAAAGCAGGCCCAAACCATAATGCTGCCACCACCATGTTTGACAGTGGGGATGGTGTGTTGAGGGTGATGAGCTGTGTTGCTTTTACGCCAAACATATCATTTTGCATTGTGGGCAAAAAGTTTGATTTTGGTTTCATCTGACCAGAGCACCTTCTTCCACATGTTTGGTGTGTCTCCCAGGTGGCTTGTGGCAAACTTTAGACAAGACTTTTTATGGATATCTTTGAGAAATGGCTTTCTTCTTGCCACTCTTCCATAAAGGCCAGATTTGTGCAGTGTACGACTGATTGTTGTCCTATGGACAGACTTTCCCACCTCAGCTGTAGTTCTCTGCAGTTCATCCAGAGTGATCATGGGCCTCTTGGCTGCATCTCTGATCAGTCTTCTTGTCTGAGCTGAAAGTTTAGAGGGACGGCCAGGTCTTGGTAGATTTGCAGTGGTCTGATACTCCTTCCATTTCAAAATGATCGCTTGCACAGTGCTCCTTGGGATGTTTAAAGCTTGGGAAATCTTTTTGTATCCAAATCCGGCTTTAAACTTCTCCACAACAGTATTATGGACCTGCCTGGTGTGTTCCTTGGTCTTCATGATGCTCTCTGCGCTTTCAACAGAACCCTGAGACTATCACAGAGCAGGTGCATTTATACAGAGACTTGATTACACACAGGTGGATTCTATTTATCACCATCAGTCATTTAGGAAAACATTGGATCATTCAGAGATCCTCGCTGAACTTCTGGAGTGAGTTTGCTGCACTGAAAGTAAAGGGGCCGAATAATTTTGCACGCACCACTTTTCAGTTTTTTATTCCCTAAAAAAGTTTAAAATATTCAATATATTTCGCTCCACTTCACAATTGTGTCCCACTTGCTGGTGATTCTTCACAAAAAATTTAAATTTTATATCCTTATGTTTGAAGCCTGAAATGTGGCAAAAGGTTGAAAAGTTCAAGGGGGCCGAATACTTTCGCAAGGCACTGTATAGGAGGCTGCCCTCTGCCAATTCCAGTTAAGGATTGGTCAGGGCTCCCACATGTGCTGCCAGCTCTAGGCCCAGCCTCCTTCTCCAGAACATTCTCCCTGGAAGCAGGGGAGGCGCCTCAGAGTGGAGCCCAGGTGATCACACCCACTGCTACTCTAACCATTCTCAGTCCCAAGATCAAAACAGACAGGCCTAGCTTGCAGCATAGGCCTGCCTAATTTTCCCTGTGCTAAACAAACCTAGTAAAACAACCCCTACTAGCACCTACCTTCTGGTAGAGATTGCTACAATGGGATAAAGAGTACAAGTGGTTATCATACAGCCCAGAACGTGGCACCCCATTGTTACACAACACTTGGTGTTAGGAAAAGGATACTGGGAGCTCATTGCTTAGTAGTGAAACGAGGGCAAGAGTAATGCCCAGCTGGGCAGAATTAAAGTGACACTAAAAGATAGCTTATTCTGTAAAAATAATCCATACGTGTTGAATATTTACTGTCCCTGTAATGCATTTTTCATAAAATTATGTTTTAATGTGTTTTTCTGTCTTCTGTTAATGTTGTTCATGAGCTCTGAACCTCACTTCTGTTGGGAACGAGCTGTGTACGTTAGTTGGGGTCATGTACACTGCTCTTTATCCGGTTCCCGACCAGCGCACGACGATGTACGTCGACAGAATGGCACGGGCAGGCATATTGGCGTACAGGTACATCCAATATTCAATGCCGCCCTGCCATCGGGAGCGTGCCGCCGGCGGCACGCTCCCGCGCTGGTCGGGACCCCCATGAGTCTGGTCGCGGGACCCGCGGACTCGATCGCCGCGGGCATCCCCACGGGCATCCCCGTGATCGTCTCACGGGACGGCTGAATGGAGGAAATGCTGTGTAAACAGCATTTCTCCATTCTGCCTAGCAACTAGTGATGCTGATCTTTGCTCCATGTGATTGGAGCAGAGATCAGTGTTCACTAAATGAAAGCCCAACCCCCCCACAGTTAGTAACACACCCCTAGGAACGCTTAACCCCTACACTGCCACCCACTGGTTAACCCCTTCACTGCCAGTGTCATTTACACAGGAATCACTGCATTTATATAGCAGTGATTACTGTATAAATGACAATGGTCCCAAAAATGTGTCAAAAATGTTCGATGGGTCCCCCACAATGTCGCAGTCACAATAAAAATCGCTGATCGCCGCCATTACTAGTAAAAAAAAATAATAAAAAATTATTAATAAAAATGCTATAAAACTATCCCTATTTTCTAAACGCTATAACTTTTGCGCAAACCAATCAATAATCGCTTATTGCGATTTTTTTTACCAAAAATATGTAGAAGAATACGTATCGGCCTAAACTGAGGGAAACATTTTTTTTTATATATTTTTGGGGGATATTTATTATAACAAAAAGTAAAAAAGAATGCGTTTTTTTCAAAATTGTCACTATTTTTGTTTATAGCGCAAAAAATAAAAACCGCAGGGGTGATCAAATACCACCAAAAGAAAGCTCTATTCGTGGGAAAAAAGGACGTCAATTTTGTTTGGGAGCCACGTCGCACGACCGCGCAATTGTCAGTTAAAACAACGCAGTGCCGAATCGCAAAAAGTGGTCTGGTCTTTGACCAGCAAAATGGTCCGGCCTGTAAGTGGTTAAACACTAAAAGTACCATTATAATAAAAATATTAATTCCATAGTCAATACCTTCTATTGCTCCCAGCCTCCACCAGATCTACAGATTTTCTTTTTCTTTTTTGCTGCTGTGAACCAAACTCCTTGTTCCTGTCTAATTGTGGCTATGTTTGCTCTCTATGGTAGCACTGTTGTAAGAACGTACATAAAACCTCTCTTGTTTGCATCCCAACTTTTTTGGAATTGAGGTTGTTTTTTTTAATGAAAGTTGCCCTTCCATGTGCTCCTTGCTGTGAGGGCCAGTTATAGATGGGGCAGTGGCCATTTCTTTATACTGTTGGAATACTGGTGAGGGGATGCACACACCTTTGCTGCCATTGCGCTATATACTGGGTGTCCAGTGCGCCCCTGTGTCTTTAAGAAGGGGTGGGTTCCCTCCAAGCTCACCTGCCCTCTACCTATCCTTTATTATACATATGCTTCTACTATGGAGGCTCTCAGCAATGTGTTTGTGAAGTGGCTCTGCAGCTTATGCATGTATTTTCAAATGTGTGCATACTAAACCTCTGTTTTTAATGCAAACTGTTAGACAGGATAATTTTTTTTTATAATTCATCTTTACTTACGTTTTTCCCAATCCACAACATTTTTCATACAAAAGATATAAAATACATTCCATAAATTCATATTTTTAAATTTCCCACTACCCCTCACCCCCATCTCCCTTTCCACCCTCTGCCCACCTTCTTAAGAATTAATATAGTTCCAAAATAGATTTTTAAAATAGATTTCTGTTTTTTTTTCCTTTAATATTCACAATCTTGGGTATCAATCCTGAAGTTTTGATTCATACTTATATACTTCTATATGGGATAATTTGGTTGTGTCACAGACCACCTGGCACCCAGCCTGGGTGCCTCCGTCAAGATACAGCTTCCTCTACTCTGGAACCAGGTATTATAGCTGAATATTACACCCATGAACTAGACAACACTAGCAGAGGTGCAAACTGTAACTGACTATTTTATATTCACACAGAATATACTGTATACCACACAAAATAAGGAGCTTGATCACATTATACTAAAACATTTCAAACTGTAAACAGTAATATCAGTACGTCTAATGGACAGCTAACATTAACCTAAACACATAAACATCCCACAATGGTTCAGTAACAAGGTGCACACAATGCTAGTCACATCTCCAGGGGAATTAGTAGACAGGCATAAACAATAGGTGATAAACAACATCTGGTTGTTTTGAGATGATTACAGTGGGGGGAAATAAGTAATTGACCCCCTTCTGATTTTGTAACTTTGCCCACTTACAAAGAAATGAAGGGTCTATCATTTTTATCATAGGTGTATTTTATATGATAGAGGCAGAATATCAACCAACAATCCATAAAAATACACATAAAACAAATTCTATAAATTAAGTTTCAGTTCAGTGAGTGAAATAAGTATTTGATCCCCAAGCAAAACATGACTTAGTAGATGGTGGAGAAACCCTTATTGGCAAGCAAAGAGGTAAGACATTTCTTGTAGTTGGTGACTAGGTTTGCATCTCAGGAGGGATTTTGGTCCCCTTTTCTTTACAGATCTTCTCTAAATCCTTAAAGTTTCTTGGCAACTCAAAGTTTCAGCTCCCTCCATAAATTTTCTATAGGATTAAGGTCTGGAGACCTTAATGTGCTTCTTCTTGTGCCACTCCTTTGTTGCCTTGGCGGTATGCTTTGGGTCCTTGTTATGCTGGAAGACCCATCAATGACCCATCTTCAGTGTTCTGGCAGAGGGAAGAAGGTTCTCATCCAAGATTTTACAATACATGGCCCTGTCCATTGGCCCCTCAATGCGGCAAAGTCGGTCTGTACCTTTAGCAGAGAAACAGTGCTAAAGCATAATGTTTCCACCTCCGTGCTTGACTGTAGGGGTGGTATGCTTAGGGTCAGTCAGCCAATGGACAGGGCCATGTATTGTAAACTATTGGATGAGAACCTTCTTCCCTCAGCCAGAACACCAAAGATGGGTCGTGGATGGGTCTTCCAGCATGACAATGACCCAAAATATAGTGCCAAGTCAACAAAGGAGTGGCTCAATAAGGAGCACCTTAAGGTCATGGAGCTACCAAGCCAGTCTCCAGACCTTAATCCTATAGAAACTTTATGGAGGGAGCTGAAACTTTGAGTTCCCAAGAAACAGCCAAGAAACTGTAAAGATTTATAGAAGATCTGTAAAAAAGAGTGGACCAAAAATCCCTCTTCAGATGTGTGCAAACGTGGTCACCAACTACAAGAAACGTCTTACCTCTTTGCTTGCTAAGAAGGGTCATGTTTTGCCTGGGGATCAAATACTTATTTCACTCACTGAACTGCAATCTTATTTATAGCATTTGTTGTATAAGTTTTTTCTGGATTTTTGGTTGATATTCTGTTTCTATCATTCAAAATACACCTATGATAAAAACTATTGACCCCGCATTTGTTTGTATGTGGGCAAACTAAAAAAAATCTGCAAGGGATCAAATACTTATTTCCCCCACTGTATATAAGCATCTGTTTTGAGTCTCTCAGTCGGGGGGGGGGGGGAGAGGGGGTGTGTTGGGTTGAAGCAGTCAGTGCTGGGCATAGAGGCCCCAAATCTGTATCCAGGTCCTAGATTTCCTAGAGTCTGTGTGTTTTGGGGAGACACAAACACAAGTCCAAAGAAAAAAACACTGCAAGGGTCCCCCAGGCACACACCTCCCAAGAATATAGCCCTCTCATAAGCCAGGGCCCATAGTCAGTAGGAAAGAGGCTACTCTGCAGTCCCCTCCAAAAAACCCTTTTCTGGTTGGGTCTGTCACAGGTTGGTTGCAGGCTGGTGGGTGGGTTAAGCTGAGAATTTTCTCTGGTTTTGTTTTGCATGCGTCACCCATGTGCCTTTAAGGATAGGTGGGCTCCCTCCAGGCTCACCAGCCCTCTATCTGTCTATTATTATGCATTCGCTTCTATTATGGAGGCTCTCAAAAATGTATAGCATTAGGACTGCAGATGATACTGGGGTGAAGTGGCTCTGTAGCTTACGCATGTATTTGCAAATGTTTGCATACTAAACCCCTATTTTTAAGGCAAACTGTTTGACAGGATAATTCTGCTGGTTGCAGGCTGGTTGGTGAATTGATCTGGGAATTTTGTATGGTTTTGTTTTGCAACTTTCCGTAATGGGACGCAGATGGCAGAAAAAAAATTCTAACAGGGGTTATAACCCTTGCTTGCTCTATCCAGAATGAAAAAAATGTTTTGCCTATAGTTCGGCAGTGCAGATGCTGTAGGAGCCACTAGAGGTCCCTATACGTAAAATAGCAGTGATTTGAAAGGTCACTTAAAGTTAATGTTTCCCTATCCCTACCAGTGTGGGGCATTTGGGTAGATGGCTGTATACAAAATAGTCAGCCAGCAGTCCACCTCTCTCTTTTGGTCATGGGAAGTGTGAGTACCATGGCAGAAAAGATTTGGCCTGCTTTTTGACTCGGCTCTCATCTCTCCTTTTCTACTCACTTATCAAATGTTCTGTTTGCAACTCAAGTATTATGTGATCAGATGAGACCAGGATGACCGAAGAATGTACTTTTTATATAGATTGTTCAAGTAAAACATTTAAAAGGCTTTCTGCTTCTGGACTCACCCTTATCCTAACTTCTATTGGGAATGTCCCTAATGGGTTTCTGCCAGTGTGTGCTGCTGCAGAACTCATTTCTGTATGGCTCGTAGTGGGTATGTGGAACAACAGCTGTGGAAACACTGGCTAAGGCCAAGCTTCTATAAAGGGGTGAGCTCATGTGAAGGGGTGCCATAGCATAGGCCAAAGTCCCTGGGTATCCTGTGCCCAAAGTATCTCACTGTGCACGACCAGAGGGACCACTCCCAAGTCCAGGCATAAATCAGTAAAATAATTCACGGATCTTACAGCCCAACACATGGCATCCCACCATTTCAGAACAGCCTCATGGACACAAATTTTCATTATTTATTATTAGGACCAGCACAGCAAAAAGAGACATCGGGAAAGGACGACTGGAGGTAGCTGAAGCTCTTTCTGTCACCGGGCATGTCTCTGAGTGAAGGTTATGTATGTGTGCACTTCAAACTGTCATACATGAAAGACCCCGGAGAGTGACTGTTTCTGGGACTCAGGAATGGGTCTCCCAGGCAGCATAGGCATACCACACTCAGTGCTGACTGGGTCACTCTTGTCTTCACTCTCATTTACAACTTGCTAGTATCTGCTGGACTGATTTATTTCCATTTGGCAGTGAGACAGCAAAAGTTCTAGGTCACATTCACTTTTTCCTAGTTTAAGAGTGCGTAAAAGCAAGTGATAAAGCTTGCTTCATGGTACACTGTGCTCACATTTTGCTTGTTATCGCAATTAACTTGTACAAGAGAACAGATTTGTATAGAAACTGCTATCTTTGTTTAAAGCTAGACTCTATGGCAATATAACTAAAGGCAAAACTTTTTTTGTTTTGCATAGAATGGATTAGAACACCTGTCAAGTTTTGATTGTGGCCTGTGATTTACCCTCTCTATTTGTCCTGTTTACTGTTATAACCGAAGGTGAAATTTAAAGAAAATCTCAAATTTTGGGTTGTCCCTGTCAGGCCAGTAGCAGATAACAAGTAACAGTTCAGGTGTGCTGATTATACAAGAGTTCAAAGCACATACCATGAGCAGGTCTAAGCAGAGCAGGTGAGCTGGGACTTGTAGTACACCGCTGCAGACGAAGGTTGATGATTGCTGGACCTTTTAGTTCACTGCTGTAGATGAGGATAGATGATTGCTGGACCTTGTAGTTCACTGCTGTAGATGAGGATAGATGATTGCTGGACCTTGTGGTTCACTGCTGCAGATGAGGGTACTAGTAGAGTCAGGCAAAGCGTAGTCTAGGCAAGCTGGGTCATACACAGGTAGATCAGAATCCAAACGGTACCGAATCAGAAGCAAGCAAGGAGGGTCAAACAAGCCGGGTCATACACAAAAGACATAGAGCAAATATCAGCTGGATCAAACACAAGTGAACTCTAACATTAGCACTGACTGAATGTTGATACAGGTGATTTAAAGGTGAGCTGACCAATCACTGTTGTTTCCCAGACACAGGCTGTGTCAGGTGAGTTGTGCTGGGTCCTAAAGGGATTCTAGTACTGACAGTACCCCCCTTTCTCGAGGGGTTGCTCTTGCACCCCCAGGCTTACTTGGATAACGGAGATGGAACTTCTTCTTAAGTCGATCAGCATGAAGATCACGAGCTGGTACCCAAGATCAATCCTCTGGGCCGAAACCTTTCCAATGAACGAGATATTGTAAGGAATTGCGCACTCGTCTGGAATCAAGAATAAATGCCACTTCATATTCTTGACTGTCCAACACATCCACAGGTCCTGGTTCATTTACTAGGAGGCTGGAATGAACAGGTTTCAACAATGAAATATGAAAGACATTTGGAATGCGCATGGATGGGGGAAGTTTTAATCTGTAGGACACAGGATTAACAATTTCTGAAATTGCATAAGGCCTGATGAATTTTGGGCCAAGCTTTTTAGATGGAATATGCAGGGACAGATTCCGAGATGATAGCCAGACTTTGTCACCAAATTTATATCCTGGTGCCTTTGAGCGCTTCTTGTCAGCCATTTTCTTAAAAGCCTGCACGAAGCGAGAAATAGCACGATTTACATCGGACCAGATTTTGGAGAAATGTTCAATCGTGGTGTTGGCATCTGGAACATCAGAGGGTGGAAGATCAAAGGAGCACACACGAGGATGCAACCCATAAACACAAAAGAAAGGAGAGGTCCCTGTAGATGTGCTGGCACAATTATTAAAAGCAAACTCTGCCCATGGAAGGATGTTGACCCACTCCACCTCATCTTTGGCCATCAGACAACGTACCATCTTCTCAAGAGTCTGATTAGTCCTTTCTGCTTGGCCATTTGTCTCAGGATGATATGCTGAAGAATATGATAATTTAATCCCCAGCTGAGAGCAAAGGGCCTTCCAAAACTGGGCTATAAACTGAGAGCCCCGGTCAGAGACAATGTTAACTGGTGCCCCATGGATCCTGAAAATATGCTTAATGAATAAAGATGCCAGTTCTTTAGCAGATGGAAGCTTCGGAAGCGGAACAAAGTGGGCCATCTTACTGAACCTGTCTACCACCACCCAGATCGTGGAACATCCCTGGGACAGAGGCAAATCTGTGATAAAGTCCATAGATAAATGGGTCCAGGGGCAGGTAGGTATTGGTAGAGGACGTAGGAGACCGGGAGGTTTAGAGGTATTGCTCTTGCTTCTGGCGCAAACTTCACAGGCCTGGACGAAGGCTAACACATCCTGCCTAAGCGATGGCCACCAAAGGTTGCGAGAGACAATCTCAAAAATGTGTCTAAACCCTGGATGTGCTGCAGGTTTTGATGCATGTACTTGTTGCAATACCTGCAACCGAAGAGCCAGGGGCACAAAGAGCATACCAGAGGGAGTGGAGGAAGGAGCTTCAGCTTGTGCTGGTAACAAGGCCTCAGAGATGTCAGTCTGGGTAAAAGCCAAAATCCTATCCTCAGAGATAATGGGTTGTGGAGGAAGCGGAGGAGGAGACTCTGATAAAAAGCTGCGAGACAAGGCATCAGCCTTAATGTTTTTTGGACCTGGTAAATAAGAAATTGTAAAGTCAAATCTGGAGAAGAACAATGACCACCTGGCTTGACGCGAGTTCAGTCTTTTAGCAGAACGGATATATAACAGTTCAGGTGTGCTGATTATACAAGAGTTTAAAGCACATACCATGAGCAGGTCTAAGCAGAGCAGGTCAGCTGGGACTTGTAGTACACCACTGCAGACGAAGGACGCTGGACCTTGTAGTTCACTGCTGTAGATGAGGATAGATGATTGCTGGACCTTGTAGTTCACTGCTGTAGATGAGGATAGATGATTGCTGGACCTTGTGGTTCACTGCTGCAGATGAGGGTACTAATAGAGTCAGGCAAAGCGTAGTCTAGGCAAGCTGGGTCATACACAAGTAGATCAGAATCCAAATAGTACAGAACCAGAAGCAAGCAAGGAGGGTCAAACAAGCCGGGTCATACACGAAAGACATAGAGCAAATATCAGCTGGATCAAACACAAGTGAACTCTAACACGAGCACTGACTGAATGTTGATACAGGTGATTTAAAGGTGAGCTGACCAATCACTGTTGTTTCCCAGACACAGGCTGTGTCAGGTGAGTTGTGCTGGGTCCTAAAGGGATTCTAGTACTGACAGTCCCCAGAACAATAATAGAGGGGCAATCTTCCAAGGGAGACACTCGTTCTGGTGATCCTGGTGTCACCCAGGAATTGCCTCACTTTGGATGGATTTCCTCTGACTTCCTGTTTTGGCTATGTGACAGAAAATGAAGGAAAATCTTCCCAATGGGACACAGATGGGACACAAATGTTAAAAGGTTCTTCCTTACTACTACTTTAAAACACCCAATAATATATATATATATATATATATATATATATATATATATATATTCAAAATAATTAGGATATACAGTATCTCACAAAAGTGAGTACACCCCTCACATTTTTATAAAAAATTTAATATATAATTTCATGTGACAACACTGAAGAAATCACACTTTGCTACAATGTAAAGTAGTGAGTGTACAGCTTGTATAACAGTGTAAATTTGCTGTCCTCTCAAAAGAACTCAACACACATCCATTAATGTCTAAACCGCTGGCAACAAAAGTGAGTACACCCCTAAGTGAAAATGTCCAAATTGGGCACAATTAGCTATTTTCCCTCCCCAGTGTCATGTGACTCGTTAGTGTTACAAGGTCTCAGGTGTGAATGGGGAGAAGGTGTGTTAAATTTGGTGTTATTGTTCTCACTCTCTCATACTGGTAACTAGAACTTCAGCATGGCACCTCATGGCAAAGAACTCTCTGAGGATCTGAAAAAAAGAATTGTTGCTCTACATAAAGATGGCCTAGGCTATAAGAAGATTGCCAAGACCCTGAAACTGAGCTGCAGCACGGTGGCCAAGACCATACAGTCTAAAGAAGTTGAGTGCATGTGTTCAGCACCATATCCAGAGGTTGTCTTTCGTAAATGAACTTATAAGTGCTGCCAGCATTGCTGCAGGGGTTGAAGGAGTGGGGGGTTAGCCTATCAGTGCTCAGACCATACACCACACACTGCATCAAATTGGCCTGCATTACTGTCATCCCAGAAGGAAGCCTCTTCTAAAGATGATGCACAAGAAAGCCCTCAAACAGTTTGCTGAATATAAGCAGACTAAAGACAAGGATTATTGGAACCGTGTCCTGTGGTCTGATGAGACCAAGATAAACTTATCTGGTTCAGATGGTGTCAAGCATGTGTGGTGGCAACCAGGTGAGGAGTACAAAGACAAGTGTGGCTGCATGAGTGCTGCTAGCACTGGGGAGCTACAGTTCATCGAGGGAACCATGAATGCCAACATGTATTGTGACATACTGAAGCAGAGCATGATCCCTTCCCCTCAGAAACTGGGTCACAGGCAGGGGTCAAGTCCTGGGGAAAAAAGTGTGGGAACTCCCACCCAAGATTCACTCCCCCACCAAAAAAAAAAAATGATATGCTCATATGCAAAAACGCTTCAAAAGTGGTATTTTTCATCCAATTTTGTGCGTATGAAGCTTAACTGTTAGTACATAAAAAAAAAAATCCTCAATAAACATAAATGCAGTAATTCTCTGAATAATCAGCATTTATTCAATTGTACTTCCATGCAAATGTGAACATCATGTTCTGATCTTTATTGGGGAATTTTATTTTTTATATTTTTTATATAGAGTGTTTATGTGGTGAGTTTACACTTTTCATTGAACAGAGTTTGGATAATACAGGGTTAAATGGAAAGGTCATAAATTAACTGCACATTATCTGGACAGAATGCTTGGGGAGATAGTGATGTGTTCCTGCTTAGGAGATGTATTAGCTTGGGGAGCTGCAAACTCTGCAGGGCTCCAACACACACTCGCTGCTATTCCAACCCTTCACATATTTCCACATAAACTTCCCTCCTGGCATTAAACTTTGCCAGATATTGTGGTCAGCTTACCACCTCAAACTGATGTTCCTCCCTCAGCTCACCTCTCTCCATGCATGTCCTGTGAGCAGAATAGCTGTGCTCCTCCTCTGGATTCTCTCATCATATGGCACTGAAGATAGAGGAAGGGGGATTCCGCGGGACACACAGAGCAAGTATGCAGGAGACTCGGGAGGAGCGCATCACGAGAGGTCTGACTAAATGCAATCTCTTAGCAGCAGGTACCTGATCTACCCATCAGCTAGCTGTGATTGACAGGTAGATCGAAGCGGAAACTGTCATGGGGCCCCCTACTGGCAATGCTTGAATGGTCAGGTGTGCGGCACTTAATATTGGGAGCTGTGTCGGCAGCTGCTGGTGTAGCACCTGCCAAACACCTCGCATACCTCAAAGTCTTATGGACACGGCTGCTAACGGGAACTGAGTTCTTGTTGTGGAAAAAGTACAGGAACTCCGTTCACATGAGTTCCCACAGGACTTGAGTCCTGGTCGCAGGGCAGTATTCTAACATGATAATGACCCCAAACACACCTCCAAGACGACCACTGGCTTGCTAAAGAAGCTGAGGGTAAGGGCGATGGACTGGCCGAGCATGTCTCCAGACCTAAACCCTACTGAGCATCTGTGGGGCATCCTCAAATGGAAGGTAGAGGAGCGCAAGATCTCTAACATCCACCAGCTCAGTGATGTCATACTGGAGGAGTGGAAGAGGACTCCAGTGGCATCCTGTGAAGCTCTGGTGAACTTCATGCTCAAGAGGGCTAAGGCAGTGCTGGAAAATAATGGTGGCCACACAAAATATTGACACTTTGGGCCCAATTTGGACATTTTCAACTAGGGGTGTACTCATTTTTTTTGCCAGCCATTTAGACATTATTGGCTGTGTGTTGAGTTATTTTGAGGGGGCAGCAAATTTACACTTATACAAGCTGTAAACTCACTACTTTACCTTGTAGCAAAGTGTAATTTGTTCAGTGTTGTCACATGAAAGTATATAATAAAATATTTAAAAATGTGAGGATTGTACTCACTTTTGTGAGATACAACATATTTGTATATCTGTGCTTGTGGGAGGAGTCTGAGGGGTACATAATCCTACTCCCCTGTCGGGTCCAGTGTTGGCGTCGCATTCAGGGTTTGCCGTAATTTCCGGGTCGTTAGGGTGATTGCGTCACTTCCAGTTCCGTTGCCAAGCAGCAGGTCAGCTACTGGAGTCTCGTGGCAGTTCTCCTCCCGGTGCTTACACCAGGCCCAGCTTTTAGGGGGCCACCCGCCCACCTACTTCTCCTGGTGCTCACACCAGGCATCGTCGAGGGGGCTGCCTGGGTGCTTATTCCAGTCCTTACACTGAGCTTCAGGGGTGGGGGAGCCTGGTTTCTCATGCCTGCTCCATTGCCAGCTCGCCTCTCTGGAACTCACGCCGGGCATCATGGAGGGGACGCCCGCACATCTCCCGGTTATCACGCCAGCTTCATGGGGGGAGCACTCACCTGCCTGCTCACCTCCCTGTACTCACGTGGGGTCTCATGGGGGGGACGCCCACATGCCTCCCGGTTCTCACGCCAGCTCCATGGGGGAGAGCTCACCCACCTGCTAACCTCCCAGTACTCACGTGGGGTATCATGGGGGGGTGCCCGCACGCCTCCCAGGCATCCACCACTTTAGTAAGCTCTTAGTCCTGGTTGGTATGGGCTAAGGGGGGTTGCCTTAACAGGGAAGCTGTTCAGTCCTTAGATCCTGCTTAGCCCAAACGCCATGGATTCCATGACAATCCCAGCAGTTACCTGTCCCCCACCATCAGGTGTTCAGTTTAATTACCTGTCTGCGCTACAGGTTACTCTGGCCCACAGCTGTGTCAGTGGTACTTTTCAGGTTGTTTGCAATTCTGTCCCTGCACTCTCATCTACCAGCGTTGAACATGTTCTAGGCTTTATTATTTAAACGCAGATTCAGGTGGGCTAATATGCTCGCTACGATCTGTTACAATTGCCAGACAGGATGGAGGTGATCAAAGCTAGCCCGGTCAGAGGCGGGGTGTCGACACACACCCAGCTCCTGCTCTTCCAACATTCCTGCAGGCAAATCAGCATCTGCTTAGTCCACCGGTCTCACAGAGCCTTCTGGTTCAATGCTTCTGAGCCAAGGATTGTTCCTTGTTCAGGGGCTATGTGCAAATCTCCCATCCAGTCTCCTGACAGCTGCTGGAAGAATTTTGCAGGCCTACACGTGGGCCTCATCACCATCTAGTCTGACTCTTTTGTGTGTAGTATCATGGTTCAGCAGTTATACTTTCATTGCTGATCAAAGTTCTGGAGGTAAATATGGAAAATGTGCAGCTCTAAACAAATAATAATTAAAAATAAAATCAAGGTTCTGGAGGCAGTTATTTCCAAGGGGGTTTGGTCTGGTTCTTCACCTTCGGTCTGTGAGAAGTGGGTCGGCTCACCAGGGTGTCCTATGAAAAGTTCTGATATTGCTTATTAATTTGGCTGCCCTCTTTTCCTGCAGAAACTTTTCACTGAAATACTCATCCGGGGATATCACGATTCAGTACTTGCTACAGTTAGGGGGGTAGTATATTGACTATCCGAGCTGATATCACCATGCTTGAAACTACTTTCATCAGACCTGCCATGGGGAGGACAAGATAATGGTGCAGATGTCGTTTCACCATTGGGCTTACCCTTGGGTTTAGTAGTCCTTGCTTTGGGAACCATTTTTCCGGCACTCCATTGGTTCTGAGGTATCTACAGGGAGGTCAGGTTTTTTTTTTTAATTCATTCAGTTGTTTTCTGGTTGCATGGAGAACCTGGTTTCTGCCCCAAGGATATGCAGTCCCTCTCAGGGTGTGTGCTGGGCCAAGGACAGACTGAAGATTATGATAACTTGTTGATTGATGAGATAACTTAAATGGCAATGAAGGGAGAGGTTTTGAATATGGGTGACTTCAACGTGCCTGACATTAAATGGAACTATTCAACTATGCTATTACAAGCAGGAACAGGGATATAATGGAAGTACTGAATGGGGTTTCTCTAAAACAGTAAAAAGCCCAACCCGAGGTGATGTTACTCTAGTGCTAGTATTGACAAATGGTGATTGACTGTCTGATGTTGAGGTGGGAGAGAATGATCACCAATGTATTTGGTTTGATATTAAAACAAGAACTGAAAAATCATATACAAAAACAAAAGTTTTCGATTTCAAAAGGACACATTTTGTTGATGTAGCAGGGAGCTGGCTATCTTACCTGCAGTATCAGAGCACACTCTGCAACATTGTTGCAGCGAGACTGTTTCCCTCTAGTGCCAGCAAAGACATCATTGCTGTTAGTCATCTTGCTGACACTTATAGTGCCACAGGACACAAGGCCTCTCAGATACAGAGACACTGTATACAGACATTATTGGCCTTTTACCTCGCTGAGGAAGATTCTGCATTCTTTACTTGATAATCCGGGCCAGTTGTGTTGTTTGGCCCTGCTATTCAGGAATTTAAGTGCACCAACGAGAGTAGCTAGCTGAAAATACAAAGCCTTATCCTTCTTCAAAGGGACTGAAGTTACTAGTGCCATATGGGCCCACACAAACATACTCAGGGCTCTGTATATATAGTGGATGTGCGGGACAGTTTACCGTGGGGCCTGATCCATTGAATGTTGATTTAAATACAGTGTTTGTAGTTGGGCCTGTGGTGTACAGAGACAGAAAAGAGAGGTCTGACATAAAGAGGGTCAGTCTTCTGCTCTCCTCCTGCCTAGAATCACAGAGCCAAATTTGAGTAGAAATAACCAATCCGATATAAAGTGTCATATTGTGATTTATTTGCCAAGTGTGCCTCTGCTCTTGGAGACATTCTCAGGTTTGGAATCCTCTAAAAGCAGCCTGAATATAGTATTGAGCTATATTGCTCTTAATCTCAGTTATTGCCCTCCAGTTGATTACTTGAAAAAATATATATATACTGTTACTGTCTTATTTTTCCACAGACATATTACAAGTAAAGACAATTTATGTGTTTTATCATAACGTTTCTCATTGGTCATTGCCAGGTGTGCCAGAGGGGGCTGAGACTGTTATTGGGGATGAGAGGCAGAGTAACAGAACTAAACATACTTAAGCGGCTCCTCCGGGGTAGCGCCACATTGAAATGGGGAAATTTCTAAAAAAATTGAAAGGTTGGAGTAGAACAACTAGATTGCATGTCAGGCAAGTTAGTAAGAATAAATGAAAGAAAAAAAACATTATGGTTCAATAAAGAGGTATGCAGGATAGTAAAATAAAAAAATAAGCAAATAGAAGATTTAAGGAAACAGGAGGTGTAGTTGCAGAGAAGAGTAAAACAATTGATAAAAGGAGGCCAAACACATTATCAGTGCTGCCAAAGCACAGAAAGAGGAGTAAATTGCTAAATCTTTTAAGATGGGTAAGAAAAAACTTTTTTAGGTACATTGGTGATAGAAGGAAAAAATACAATGGGATCACAATTTTGAGCGATACCTGGATGTAGCAAACCATTTAAACAATTACTTCTGTTCAGTCTTCCCAGAAATAAATTGCACTAACAATAACAAGTTGGGGAATCATATTGGTTCTAGTAATGACGATTCATTTTTAGGATTTCTGCAGACTGTGACATCATAATGGGCGGGGACATCACATGGTGACCCCGCCAATTTCCCCTATATAAGTCGTCGTGCAACACCGTCCCTATCATTACGGCCAGAGACAGCGTCGAGTCAACATCTCAACGAAGAAGAAAAGAGAAGAGAAGAAGAGAAAGCAGGCGACAGAAGATTGGGCCTCCACCAGTAAAAGAGCTGGAAGAGCTGGAAGAAGGAGCGGAGGCCCGGCAAGAAGAACTGAAGAGGGGGACAAGACCCCCGAAGAGGGAGATAAGACCCTCGAAGTCAGAAGAAAAGACGGCGGCAGCGACAGAAGGCCGGGCCACTGCTAGTAAAAGAGCTAAAGGAAGAAAGCGGAGGCCCGGCAAGAAGAATCGAAGAGGGGGACAAGATCCCCGAAGAGGGGGACAAGACCCCCAAAATCGGAAGAAGAGGAGGCAGCGAAGAAGAAAGCCGGGCTCCTCCGCTAGTAAAAGAGCTAGCAAAAGATAGCGGAGGAGTCCCGCGAGAAGACCCCCCAAGACGGAAGAAGAGCCCCGGAGCTGTGCAATAAATAATTTTTAACCCTTGTGTGTTGTGTTTTATTTACATTTTTTCCACAGGTGAATGAGTAGGGGTACATTGTACCCCATACTCATTCACATAGGGTGGGGGCCAGTATGCGGGGGCTCCCTTATTAAAGGGGGCTCCCGGACTCTGATAAGTCCCCCGCCCGCAGACCCTGACAACCAACGGCCAGGGTTGTCGGAAAGAGGCTCTTGTCCTAATCAACATGGGGACAAGGTGCTTTGGGGTGAGGGGCCCCCCTTCCCCAAAGCACCCCCCATGTTGAGGGCACGCGGCCTGGTACAGTTCAGGAGGGGGGCGCTCGTCCCCACCCCCTTTCCTGACTGGCCGTGTAGTGTGCTCAGATAAGGGTCTGATATGGACCTTGGGAGGGACCCCCACACCGTTTTTGTGGCGTAGGGCTTCCCCTTTAAGTCCATACCAGGTGACGGGGCCAGCAACGTGTCAATCTCACCGCCGAAAGCGGCGACATTGACTTCCTTCGCTAGTTCTGGTTACCTGGAGCTGCGTTCAAAATGAACGGACTTTCCTCTGTGCATGGGAAAGTCCATTCATTTCAAAAGTCCAGCGGACTAGTGCACACACGGCTGGATTGTCCGCCGGACTCTCAGTCCGGCGGACAGTTTTTGAGTCAAAACTACTTTCTAAGTCTGCCGGAGCCCACACACGGGCAGATCGTCCGGTAGTTTGATCGTGTGTACGAGGCATAAGAGAACATCAAGATATAGTTGTGGGACTATTAAAGTGGTTGTAAACCCAGATGAAAAGAAAAACAAACCTGCAAGACAAAGGCATAATGAGCTAGTATGTATCGCATATGAAATACTTACCTTAGAACAATGCTGTTGCAGCGGTCCCGGTACACCGCTGTAACCAGCAACATGTCGTCCCGAAGTTATTTCCAGGTTTGTGGGCGCCGGAGCTGTGAATGGCCAAAGCCGGGATGACGGCACTCCCACTAATGCTCATGGGAGCCGGCTGGTAACCGCACAACAGCTGAAAAAACGGCACGAGGGAGCCGTTTCTTGAGTGTGCATGTGCCAATGATGTCAGCACTTACGGATACAGTGAATATTTCCTAAACTGTGCAAGTTTAGCAGAATTTCACGGTACCTACAGGTAAGCCTATAATAGTTAATATACAGGGTTTACAACCACTTTAACAGAACCTTTTACTCAATCTATTCTAACAGGAGAAGTTCCCCATGACTGGTGGACAGTGAACATTGTACCTGTCCACAAGAAGGGTAGCAAGGTAGACACTAACAAATAAAAGGCCAGTGAGTTTAACATCAGTTGTAGTCAGGGCTGGACTGGGACAAAAATTTGGCCCTGGACTTCATTCAGACGGGCCCACAGTATATAAATTATATGCAATTACGCAAAAAAAAACATAGGTTAACTATAAGTAAAAAAAAGCACAGGTCACCGCACTATGGGTGAGCAGGGACTTGGGTATCTATGGTTTCAGTGAAAGAAAAAAAATTCCCTGCATTGGTGGTTTCACTGGAAGGACAATTGCCCTTCTGTCCGTGTTGTCACTGGAAGAAAAAAAATTGTTCCTGCATCCATCATATGTGACACCAGTAAATTTAAGGAGGTGGGGTGGTAGAAAGCTGGCAATGGGGATGAAGATGACGGGAGTGGAGTAGTAAGAAGCTGATGGGAATGAAGATGACGGCAGTGGAGTAGTAGGAAGCTGACAGGGGGATGACGATGACAGGGGGGATGGAGATGATGTGGGGCAGAGTAGTAAGAAGCTGACATGGGGATGAAGATGATGAGGGGATGAAGATGACAGAGCGGAATAGTAGCAAGCTGACTGGGTATGACGATGACAGGGGGGATGATAAAGAGGGGGGGCAGAGTGGTAGGAAGCTGACATGGGGGATGAAGATGACAGGGGGATGAAGATGATGGGGGGATGAAGATGATGGGGGCAGAGTGGTAGGAAGCTGAAAAGGGGGGTGAAGATGACGGGGGAGGAAGTTGATGGGGGCGGAGTGGTAGGAAGCTGACATGGGGGATGAAGCTGACATGGGGGATGAAGCTGACATTGGGATGAAGCTGACATGGGGGATGAAGCTGACGGGGGGGGTGAAGATGATGGGGGGGATGAAGATGATGGGGGCGGAGTAGTAGGAAGCTGACAAAGGGGGGTGAAGCTGACATGTGGGATGAAGACGACATTGGGATGAAGACGACATTGGGATGAAGACGACATTGAAATGAAGACGACATTGGGATGAAGATGACAGGAGGGATGAAGCTGACAGGAGGGATGAAGATGATGGGGGCGGAGTGGTAGGAAGCTGACAAAGGGGGGTGAAGCTGACATGTGGGATGAAGACGACATTGGGATGAAGACGACATTGGGATGAAGACGACAGGAGGGATGAAGCTGACAGGGGGATGGAGATGACGTGGGGCAGAGTAGTAGGAAGCTGACATGGGGATGAAGATGATGAGGGGATGAAGATGACAGAGCAGAATTGTAGCAAGCTGACTGGGGATGACAATGACAGGGGGAATGATGATAATGGGGGGCGGAGTGGTAGGAAGCTGACATGGGGAATGAAGCTGACATGGGGGATGAAGCTGACATGGGAGATGAAGCTGACATTGGGATGAAGCTGATGGGGGGGATGAAGATGATGGGGAGGATGAAGATGATGGGGGCGGAGTGGTAGGAAGCTGACAAAGGGGGGTGAAGCTGACATGTGGGATGAAGACGACATTGGGATGAAGACGACATTGGGATGAAGATGACAGGAGGGATGAAGCTGACGGGGGGGTGAAGATGATGGGGCGGAGTGGTAGGAGGCTGACATGGGGATGAAGATGACAGGGGGGATGAAGATGACATGGGGGATGAAGATGACATGGGGGATGAAGATGACAGAGGGGATGAAGATGACAGACAAAATCTGTGCAGAATAGCTATTAGGACATTTTTAAAGGTAGCCTATTGGGGTTGAAATATGAGATCAGTCACCCACCCTATAATTTGGGCAGAACAGTTCCCTTCAAAAGTAAAGGTTGTATGCTTACTTCTCCAGAGCCCTGTCCTTTCCTCTCTTTCTCCTTTTTAAATGCTGCAGCCTCTTTCAGACTCTTCAGCAATCACACACCATGTGGGACAGTCCAAACAGCCAGGGACTGATCTGTCGTGGGTGGGACTGGACTGAGCTTGGAGGAGGGGATGACGTCATGTTGAGGCGAGCGGAGTGCAGTGTTTGCGCTCAGCACCTCATTGGCTGGCATGGCACCTGTCCTGGGCACACAGTGCCAGCAAGGCTGCAGTGATTGGCGGGGTCTGGCGGGCGGCGGCAACTCACCACCAATCTGAATAGTGCATACAGACAGCGCTGCCCAGACGGGCCGTGGAGCCCACACACTGAACATTGAGGCTGAGCACATTATGCTTAGGCTCACCGTACACACAGTGAGTGACATTCCAGGCTGTCAGAGTCACTCCACACTATTTCAGCAGAGCTGCACCTGCCACCCAGCCTGGCAAACTGATCCGGGCCGGGCTGCACCCTCCCAGCTAGGCTAGGCAGCAGTGCGCCCTAGGTGACAGGCTTTCACTGGAGCCGACCCACTGAGCCATCGGCCCATCGGGAAACTCCCGGTAGTCCCGATGGCCAGTCCATGCCTGGTTGTAGTCAAGTTAATGGGAAGGATCCTTGATCATTTAAAATACACAACTTGCTGGACCCAAAGCAGCAAAGGCCTTACTGAGGGCAGATCATGTCAGACTAATCTGACTGAATTTGTTGACTATGGGGTTTATTTACTAAAGGCAAATCCACTTTGCCCTACAAGTGCACTTGGAAGTAAATGGGACATGCAACGAAAATAAAAAACAGCATTTTTGCTTGTATATGATTGGATGATAAAATCAGCAGAGCTTCCCCACATTTAAGATCTTCCCAGATCTAAAGCGACTGCACTTCCAAGTGCACTTGTAGTGCAAAGTGGATTTGCCTTTAGTAAATAAACCCCTATATCGCCAATGTTTTGGACAAGGGTGGTGCTGTGGATATAGCATATCTTGATTTCAGCAAGGCATTTTATACAGTTCCACATAATGATCTAATACAAAAATTGTACAAGCTAAGACTTAACCCTTGGGTGGTTCATTGGATATGCAGTTGGCTAAGCCTAGGTTCCCGTTGACAGCATACCCTGCATGTCAGTACGACTTCAGAAGCAATTTCAGAGAGATCTGTGTGGGTTCCTGCACAGATGTCTATACAAATTGCACCCCCCAAAGTCACCAAAAGTAGTACAGTAACTACTTTTGGGAATCAACGCGGCCCATTCAGATGGTGCCATTTCCGGCAATAGCTGCTGACTTGTGAAATCGCATGCCAATTCGCACCAATGCGAAAACCTAAATGAGTCCTAGGCTAAAGGATAGATCCCCAGAGTGTGGTTGTAAATGTGGTTCACTCAGAACAAAGAGCAGTCATTAGTGTTATACCACAAGGCTCTGAACTAGGTCCAGTTCTATTTAATCTATATGCAAGTGATAGAACTAAAGGTTTGTTGGGCAAGGTATGTCTTTTTGCTGATGATACAAAGGTCTTTAATAGGGTTGATATCCCTGGAGATCTGTAACATGGAAAATTATTTGGCATTGCTGGAAGATTGGTCAAAGCAATGGAAACCACAGTACAATGTTTTTAAATGTAAAATAATGGGAAAGACAATCCCCGAGAGAGTACAACATTGGGGGTACAGTGTTGGCCAGCAGCACTACAGAGAAAAATAATTGGGGGAAACTTATTTCAGATGATTGAAAATTGAGCAAACAATTTGACCAGGCAGTGGGAAAAGTAAATAGAAATCTAGGACGCATCACTAGAGGGGTCACCAGCAGGAGAAAGGAGGTCCTGATTCCCCTATATAGATCTTTAGTGAGACCTCATTTGGAATACTGTGTCAAGTTCTGGAGACCTCACTTACAGAAAGATATTGATGAGATAGAACAAGTCCAGAGACTGGTAACGCGAATGGTGAAACGTCTGGGGGATAAAACATATCGAGAGCAAATTCAGAAACTTAATATATACAGTCTGGGGGAAAGAAGGGAAAGGGGAGACATAATTGAAACCTTTAAATACATAAAGGGGGTGAATAAGGTTCAGGAGGGCAATCTTTTCAATATAAATCCAAAGTCAAGAACATGGGGACATGACCTGAAACTAACAAAAAGTTTAACACTAATTGTACAAAGAAAACGAGACTGGGGAGACTTATGGACTTTATAGGCACCAGTATAAAACAAAAATTGCTTTTCATTAAATAATTTTTATTATTCCAACAATATACAAAAGCGATTAAAAAACAGAAATGGATGGTACATTCATTCGCCGAGACCTTAATCAGCAAAAAATATCATACTACAACTCATGTGATAATAGAATATTAGTAAAATAGCCAACAATAAGCCATTAGAGATTAGAGTGTAGGTATATATTCACAGTAATGATATGCTGATGTGGGTCCTATGCTTATGCCCGGCAGTGAGGTTCTTAAAGGCAAAGAAGGAACATACATCACAGATAAAATACAATGAATAGTACATCTACATTTAGTTCATAATATCTGACAAATAGCAAAAAGCTAACATACAACAAGGTGCTTGTCAAGAGACGATATGAGTGTGCAGCACATAGACAGTCATATTAGGGCACTGCGGGGGCACACACAATATAGTATTAAAGATAAATAGAAATTAAGTTGATTAAAATAATCTAGCAAAATTACCCTCTGAAAAAGGTGCTAGTGAACAGGTAATGTGGCGTCTGGATCACAAAGGAATACAAAGTCTGAAGATCGACAGCTAGAGATAAAATATATGAAAGAAAAAGGTTTGTAGAAAAATATTTTTTGCTAGATACTAGTGTGTTGTATAATATATGTGTCTATACTATATGAGGATATGATAATGACATTAGGAAGAGCTCACCAGCATCTAGTAATCCATTTCATGAATTTCAGAGTAGTCCAATGTAAAAAGATAAATATGGATATTACATCTCAATTCCAGACATCAAGTATGAAAAGCCCGCCCGCAGGTACATCCAGTAAAGCAGACCACGTAGGGCTGAGTGTCTGGAAAGTATAGGTTAATATAGAAAAATATCAGTAAAGAGAAGGGAGGAGAGAATGATGGTGGATAATGTAATGAGATCAAAGTATATAATCTGCAGAGATAGATTACCTATTTTGGAGTCCAGAGGGAGAGTGTAAATAAATGTTTCATCTCGAGGAGACGCTAGTATGGCGTCTCCATAAATGTGAGTACCCCACCCCCCGTCGTTGAATAGGCAGACAGCCAGTGATGACGTTGGGTGGGCCGGCCGAATGCTTTGACGTGTATCACATCCAACCGCTCATTCCCTGAAGCGCCTGTGCAAGACAGTGCCAGACGCAGGGGATGAGGGGGAATGAAAGATACCATCGGAGCGGGATCTCAGAGGCCGGTAAGATAGAAGGTACATCGGTCAGCAAGAGTGATCCATGAGCGTCAACAGGGAAAGACCTGTGACGCTGACCGGCCGCACAGTACCCAGGACCGGCATATCGCGGCCACCCACATTGCTTCTTAAAGACCAGCACCATAGATAAATACAAATTCATTGCAATTGACACAATAAAAAATTAATAATGTCTAAAGAAACTGTACTATACAAAGTAATAGTCTATAATAGGAAATGCAATCAAGTGGACAAACAAAAAACAAAGAGCAAAAAAGGCATGACAATTATATATAATATAATTAAATAGATACCCATTGTATCAGTATAGTTTTTGTTAATTCTGCCAAAGTGCAGTACTCAAGAGGTAGAGGGAAAGAATGTGGAGCACAGAATGTAAAGTTTATAAAAAGGGTCTATAAGAATGGGATTCGTTGATACCCGGGGGAAATATAGCATTTCATTTCTCAATCCATAAAGTTTCTTTTTTTTAAATGGATTTGTCCCAGTCACCCCCACGTGGATTCGGAGGTACTACGTCTAGCTCAATGAATGAAATGACTGAAGTGTCAAATTTATGGTACAAATCAAGATGTCTGCTAATGGATGTCACCATTTTACCACCTGACAAAAAATAAACATGATCTTTTATCCAAGCCCGGAACTGTCTGATGGTCTTACCTACATAGAAGGCGGAACATTTACAGACCATAAGGTAAATGACTCCACGTGTCTCACAATCTGCGAAAAATTTGGGAACAAACCATTCCCCATTGGGTAATATAAAGGACTGACCTGTTCGGATCAGAGGGCAAAAAGAGCATTTGCCGCATCTGAACATTCCAAAAAGAGGCCGATTTGGGACTGTGCGAGTAAAATGACTAGAGGTTAATTGGTCCCGTAGAGACCTAGCTCTACGAAAGGTAATATTAGGTTTAGTATTAATGTATTTGGCCAAGATGGGGTCCTCCCGTAGGAGGGGCCAGTATGTAGCCAATGTGTCACGAAATTCGGAATGATGATTAGAATACCTCGTTATGAACCTCACAGTGGGAGTTTGTACAGGATTTTTTTTGTACAAAAGGGAGCTACGGGACTGACGTAGTGCCCTGTTGTATGCTTTGCGTAAAATGGATTTCCCATAACCCCTTAATTTTAATCGATCTCGTAATAAATTTGCTCGAATTTTAAAGTCTGCAGTATGTGTACAGTTCCGTTGTACCCTGATGTATTGAGCATATGGGATGCTGCGTAGTAAGGGGTCTGGATACGCACTTGTTGTGTGTAGCAGGGTGTTGCCTGCAGTCTCTTTCTGGTAGAGAGTAGAGGCAACACATCCCTGATCATCCTTGATTAATGTGAGGTCAAGAAAAGTAATTTTGGATTTGTGACTGGCAACAGTGAATTTCAGATTAAAATGATTTATATTGAGCTCTGTAACAAAGGTTTCCAGTTCAGCATTAGTACCTGTCCAAATGATGAACACGTCATCGATGTACCTTAGCCAGCAAATAGCATTGCTAGTGTAGATCGACAAGGTGTCGTCAGAAAAAATATATCGTTCCCACCCCCCCAGGTACAGGTTGGCATAGGCCGGGGTACATACAGTGCCCATAGCCACCCCCTGCACCTGAAGGAAGTGGGAGTCTCCAAATACAAAATAATTGTGAGTAGGAATAAAGTAAAGTAAATCCAAAATAAATTCACAGAATTCCCAGCGATGGTTAGTTTGTTCAAAAAGGAAGGTACGGGCTGTCGCAACGCCCTGCTCTTGAGGGATGCTGGAATAAAGTGCTTCCACATCTAGTGTCACGAGCAGAGCGTTGGGAGGCACGACCATTCCTTCAATGTGTTTGAGAAAATCCATTGTATCTTTCACATATGATGGTAAAGAGCATACATGTGGACTCAAAATAGAGTCCACCAATCTACTCGCGTTTTCAGTGAGTGATCCTATACCTGATATAATAGGCCTACCAGGGGGATTGGTAGGATGTTTATGTATGTTAGGAAGAACATAAAACGTGGCAACTTTAGGAAATGTTATGTTTAGAAAGTCATACAAATCCTTATCAACAAGGCCCTTTTGGTATGCAAGTCCAATCAAATGTAGGTATTCATTTATAGAGGTTTGGATATATGATGGTGAAATAGGTTTGTACCAGTCTTTGTTGCACAAAATGTCATGTGCCATAGCGGCATATAGATCTTTAGTCATTAGTACGATGTTACCGCCTTTGTCAGCGGGTTTGATTTCTAAATCAGGACGATTTTTTAATCGAGAGATTGATTGTAATTGAGAATTAGTCAAATTGCTAGGTTGAGGTGTGAGTCGCAATTGCTTAATCGCATTTACGGAACTTTTTAAAAAGGCCCAAATATTGGGGTTAGACATCAAATCCGCGTAGTGTTGGGACTTAGGTTTGAAGTAAGGGGTCTTGGAAGGTGGGAGATTAGCAGAGTTGGGCATCTTGTGACCGGATAGTTCCTCCACGGGATTCTCCTCGAGGAGGAGTATCAGGTCACGAAGAGACCTAAAATCATCCATGGTGTAGTTTTTGACACATTCCGAAATCTGCTTGTCTTGCAAAGAGCGAAGACGATCATTGTCAAATAAGTATTTATATGTCAGATTGCGTGCAAAAGGGTATACATCCTTTATAGCTTCATATTTATCCATACTAGTAGATGGGCAGAAATTTAAGCCCAAACGTAGGACTTCTAGATCTTGGGTAGTAAAAGTATAAGGAGTGAGGTTGATAACCTCAAGATTAAAAATTATGTGAGTATTGGAGGGTGTGGAGTTAACTGAAAATTTACAGATGGAGAGACAGGTGCATCAAAAGCCCCATACACACTATCAGATTTTATGCTGAGTTTTTCCTTCAGATTAACCAAAACCATATAATATGAGGTCAGACCTCAGGAGTTTCAATGTGTATGCAATCAGGCCAGCCCTTCTACTACATGGTTTTGGTAAATCTGAAGGAAAAAATCAGCAGAAAATCTGATAGTGTGTATGGGGCTTAAGGTGCTTTGTCGAGTAAACATTTGTAATTGAGCAGTGGGTGGCAAAGAGGGTAGTGAATTGGTGGCTGTCGCCATATTAGTTTCGTGCAAATTATTAACAAGTGAAGTGGTCACATTGGTTGAGGATCCACCAGGGATCATGTTTGATAAAGCATTTTTTGACTGGGTCTGTGAATTCAGGAGGTGAATGGCTTGAAGGGCCGTGGTGCCTAAGTATTTGCCTTGGGAGTGAATGCTAGTGCCAAGAGATGAACTATTATCTTGTAGTGATCTGTGTAGAGTGAGAGGGGTGTCAAGAGTGGGGGGACGCTTTTTAGTGTAGGGTGTGTGAGACCCACCACCAAGATCCCGCTTACGTGTTCCCGAGTGAGAAGGATGAGAAGGGCCACCACCTTTCCAGAAAGAACGCTGTGAAGGAAAAAGGGTAGAATCTGATTCAGTATCGTCATCAGTAGTAGAGTAACCATACAGTTCATCAATTGGACAGGTACTAATGCTGAACTGGAAACCTTTGTTACAGAACTCAATATAAATCATTTTAATCTGAGATTCACTATTGCCAGCCACATATCCAAAATTACTTTTCTTGACCTCACAATAATCAAGGATGATCAGGGATGTGTTGCCTCTACTCTCTACCAGAAAGAGACTGCAGGCAACACCCTGCTACACGCAACAAGTGCGCATCCAGACCCCTTACTACGCAGCATCCCATATGCTCAATACATCAGGCTACGACGGAACTGTACACATACTGCAGACTTTAAAATTCGTGCAAATTAGCTCCCTTTTGTACAAACAAAAAAATCCTGTACAAACTCCCACTGTGAGGTTCATAACGAGGTATTCTAATCATCATTCCGAATTACGTGACACATTGGCTACATACTGGCCCCTCCTACGGGAGGACCCCATCTTGGCCAAATACATTAATACTAAACCTAATATTACCTTTCGTAGAGCTAGGTCTCTACGGGACCAATTAACCTCTAGTCATTTTACTCGCACAGTCCCAAATCGGCTTCTTTTTGGAATATTCAGATGCGGCAAATGCTCTTTTTGCCCTCTGATCCGAACAGGTCAGTCCTTTATATTACCCAATGGGGAACGGTTTGTCCCCAAATTTTTTGCAGATTGTGAGACACGTGGAGTCATTTACCTTAGGGTCTGTAAATGTTCCGCCTTCTATGTAGGTAAGACCATCAGACAGTTCCGGGCTCAGATAAAAGATCATGTTTATTTTTCGTCAGGTGGTAAAATGGTGACATCCATTAGCAGACATCTTGATTTGTACCATAAATTTGACACTTCAGTCATTTCATTCATTGCACTAGACGTAGTACCTCCGTAGTACCTCCGAATCCACGTGGGGGTGACTGGGACAAATCCATTTAAAAAAAAAAAGAAACTTTATGGATTGAGAAATGAAATGCTATATTTCCCCCGGGTATCAACGAATTCCATTTTTATAGACCCTTTTTATAAACTTTACATTCTGTGCTCCACATTCTTTCCCTCTACCTCTTGAATACTGCACTTTGGCAGAATTAACAAAAACTATACTGATACAATGGGTATCTATTTAATTATATTATATATAATTGTCATGCCTTTTTTGCTCTTTGTTTTTTGTTTGTCCACTTGATTGCATTTCCTATTATAGACTATTACTTTGTATAGTACAGTTTCTTTAGACATTATTAATTTTTTATTGTGTCAATTGCAATGAATTTGTATTTATCTATGGTGCTGGTCTTTAAGAAGCAATGTGGGTGGCCGCGATATGCCGGTCCTGGGTACTGTGCGGCCGGTCAGCGTCACAGGTCTTTCCCTGTTGACGCTCATGGATCACTCTTGCTGACAGATGTACCTTCTATCTGAGATCCCGCTCCGATGGTATCTTTCATTCCCCCTCATCCCCTGCGTCTGGCACTGTCTTGCGCAGGCGCTTCAGGGAATG
The DNA here is from genome assembly GCF_037356315.1 of Lithobates pipiens. Taxonomy (NCBI): domain Eukaryota; kingdom Metazoa; phylum Chordata; class Amphibia; order Anura; family Ranidae; genus Lithobates; species Lithobates pipiens. The sequence goes on from NW_027507788.1 coordinate 108,141,769, forward strand.
AGCGGCTGGATGTGATACACGTCAAAGCATTCGGCCGGCCCACCCAACGTCATCACTGGCTGTCTGCCTATTCAACGACGGGGGGTGGGGCACTCACATTTATGGAGACGCCATACTAGCGTCTCCTCGAGATGAACCATTTATTTACACTCTCCCTCTGGACTCCAAAATAGGTAATCTATCTCTGTAGATTATATACTTTGATCTCATTACATTATCCACCATCATTCTCTCCTCCCTTCTCTTTACTGATATTTTTCTATATTAACCTATACTTTCCAGACACTCAGCCCTACGTGGTCTGCTTTACTGGATGTACCTGCGGGCGGGCTTTTCATGTTTGTTGTCTGGAATTGAGATGTGATATCCATATTTATCTTTTTACATTGGACTACTCTGAAATGCATGAAATGGATTACTAGATGCTGGTGAGCTCTTCCTAATGTCATTATCATATCCTCATATAGTATAGACACATATATTATACAACACACTGGTATCTAGCAAAAAATATTTTTCTACAAACCTTTTTCTTTCATATATTTTATCTCTAGCTGTCGATCTTCAGACTTTGTATTCCTTTGTGATCCAGACGCCACATTACCTGTTCACTAGCGCCTTTTCAGAGGGTAATTTTGCTAGGTTATTTTAATCAACTTCATTTCTATTTATCTTTAATACTTTATTGTTTGTGCCCCGCAGTGCCCTAATATGACTGTCTATGTGCTGCACACTCATATAGTCTCTTGACAAGCACCTTGTTGTATGTTAGCTTTTTGCTATTTGTCAGATATTATGAACTAAATGTAGATGTACTATTCATTGTATTTTATCTGTGACATATGTTCCTTCTTTGCCTTTAAGAACCTCACTGCGCCCCAGAAGAAGCGTCGATGGGACGCGAAACATGTCGGGCATAAGCATAGGACCCACATCAGCATATCATTACTGTGTATATATACCTACACTCTAATCTCTAATGGCTTATTGTTGGCTATTTTACTAATATTCTATTATCACATGAGTTGTAGTATGATATTTTTTGCTAATTAAGGTCTCTGCGAATGAATGTACCATCCATTTCTGTTTTTTAATCGCTTTTGTATATTGTTGGAATAATAAAAATTATTTAATGAAAAGCAATTTTTGTTTTATACTGGTGCCTATAAAGTCCATAAATCCCCCCAGTCTCATTTTCTGTATACACTCCTTTCAGACGATGGCACTTTTTCATTAAGTGATTATACTGGGATATCCACTTTTACCACGAAGTGATGTTGTGATATCCCACATTTCTCTGTCTATTGTCACTAATTGTAGAAAGTATTATTTTACTCAAAGGGTAGTTAATACTTGGAATAAACTTCCAGAATAGGTAGTGAGCCAGTCAACAGTAAGAGTCCATTCACACAGGAGCAACTTTGGATCCGTCCCAAGTTGCCTCAAGTCAGGCAACATGATAAAATCAATGTAAGTGAATGAGAGCCGTCTTAATGTACACTACTGAAGTCGCTCCCACTTCAGAAAAGGTTCCTGTACTACTTCAATCCGACTTCTAGGCAACTTGTACCCATTGATTTCAATGGAAGTTGCCTCCAAGTCTTATCCCCTGTCTTAACTGAAGCAACTTTCCAGGAAGTAAAAATAGTTTTCTAGGCAAACCCCTCCCTCCCAGAGAGCTGATTATTATGTGATTGGCCACTGGTAAAGTCTCCTCTCCTTGAAGCAACTTCAAGTTGCCTTGTAAGTTGCCTCAAGTCATGCTGTGATTCATACTCAAGTCGTGTCCAAGTTGCCTCCCAAAGTCTCGCTCAAAGTCGTGTTGCCCCTGTGTGAATGGACTCTAAGGCTGGGTTCACACTGCTGCGGGTGGGAGATCCGTATGTGATTCGCACCGCACTGCAGTGCAAATCACATCCGATCTCTGTAGCGATGTGAGTTCAGCCATACAGATAGTATGGCTGAATTCGCATCGCACCCGCCGCAAACTCGCACGGGACCCTTTTTTTGGTCCGCAGCAGAATCGGATCGCATGGGTGTTCACACCATGCGATCCGATTCCTGTCCGAGTGTGCAGATCGCACTGCGATATGCGGACGGATCTGGGGGTGTCATTAAGATTTCATTGACACTCCCAGCAGTCCGCATAGGGCAGTGTGAACTGCCGGCGGGAGGCATGCGATGCGGGAAAACGCCGCGGATTCGCGGTGTTCCCGCATCGCTACGGTGTGAACCTAGCCTCAATCACTTTAAACCTGCTTGGGACAAACATAGATCTATACTCAGACAAAAAAGTTAATAAACAAACCTCAAAAAAACAAAAAACAAAAAACAAAAACATAAGTAAAGGTAAAAGGAAAATGAGCAGACTCGATGGACTACTCTGTCTTTTTCTGCCATCATTTTTCTATGTTTCTGTGAAACAGACAATTTAACAATGTCAGGGGTGCTTAAAATAAGCAGTTTTATATATTTATGTAAAACCTTTATCCCAAAAGTAAAAACAACTGTTTGCTATAACTAATTATAAAGTATTAGCTGTAGTTCAGCTTCAATTTTTTACTGTAATTAAATCTGCGAGTATTTCTAAACTTCTAACACTCCCCCCCCCGATTGAAAATGCTGCCCAATTGTGCCCCTTGTGCTCATTCATCCAGAGTGATATCTGTATAATACAGGTGCTGTGTAATTGGACAGATCACCAGGGGAAAACAGAGGGAAAAAGTCTGAACAAAGAAAACCAATACAGCCAGTTTTGGATTTAATGCTGCTTGAAATTGGCATGCCCTTGTGCATCGCATGCTGATAGTAAATACTGTAAATGTATACGGATGCATTGATGTGATTAGGTAGGGGCACATGTTCAGTTATATTATCTCTAAAAGAAAGCAATCAATGGCCAACCTGCAGTGATTTTTCTTTTATGAAATACGTTCTGATTGCTAGCTTGGGGCTGCTACACTTTCTTTTTAGCATTATTAGAAAAGCCTGTATGTTTAAGAAAACTTAGAGTAGCAGATAAAAGCACTTAATGATAATAAGCCTTACTAGAATGTATAAACTACTTTGATGCTAAAGCCTGACACCACCTAAAAGTCATTTTGACCAGAGTTCCTCCTCCTCCTTGACCAAGCAGAACTGTGGCATTTCATGCCAGGGATTCCCAGAGTTCAAGTGAATTTCCACCTGCCAACTCTTCTGTGGTATTTCTCACTGTATCAGGAATCAACACAGGGACTCTTCCAATCCAAACTGTGCTATGTTCTTTTCTATAACCGGCATTGATTACGCAGCAGCCCTGACTAGTAGTGGAAACTGAAACAGCACTGCTTGGATGCTTCGTTCTCACTTTTTGAAGTGAAAATAGGAAATGCTTCAGCAATTTGGGGTGAGTTTTTCTGACATACAGATATCCTTGGAATTGGACTGGAATCCTGCTAGTTATTGTAGACGTAAGAACATTAATTGGTATGGTACGGAGGAGGATTCCAGCAGCGCTTACTGTATAACACTCCTTGGTTGACAGGCCACATTTTTTTTTGTCTTGGCTGCAGATGCATGTTTAAACAAATGGATGTCTCTTCGTATTAAATAATGCAATAGTGTCAAAGACAATGGTAACATAATTTCATGATAATGATCTAGGAAGCTTTCACGCGTATGCATTAATGCACCCTTGTAATGCGCGTTACGGCAGTTTCAAATGTGCTTGGGCAAGTTTACCCACATTTTGTATATTTTAGGGGTATGTTTTTAAAGCAGTAAATGTAACATTCACTACAGGTGTATCTTCCTGGTGCATTTTAAATGACAGCAAATAATTCACCTGCACTAAACGAATGCTATATATATATATATATATATATATATATATATATATATATATATATATATATATATATATATATCCCTAAATGTGCAATAATCTACATTTTTGTTCATTGGTTAGCAAAGTTGGAAAGGAAATTGTAAATATATAGATTTGCTTTGGTGCATATGCTCTACAAACACACATAATAGTATGATAATTGCATTTTGTATGTTTTCTTCTAGAGGCATGCTTCACAAGCACAAAATATGCACTAGGCTGCAGTACATCATTGTGAACTAACCAAATAATAAGAAAAGCAAGTTCTATTTTAAAATGCATTTACATGCAGGGAATGCCTGTATGGAAGTGAATAGGGGTTAGGCTGCAGTTGTCAATGTGCAGGACAGTGTGTAAAAATAAAAAGTGTAAAATAAATACATAAATAAATTTTTTAAGTTTATAATAAAAAAACATGAGCTGGAAATTTCTTAAAGCAGTGTACCAAATAAAAGCTTTACATGCTTTGTGTAATAATGCAGCATATATTTAGGTAGCAAATTATGCATAGAGTTACTGTAAAGTTAACCAGTGCACACTAAATTAGTTCTCAGGATATAAGATTCATTGAACTCTGATCATGAAATGGATACAAAGGGGGAGATTTACTAAAACCGGTGCACACGCCATCCGGCGCAGCTGTGCTTAGTAACTAATCAGTTTCTAGGTATTGTCAAAGCTTGTCAAAGCTTAATTGTACAAGCTGAAGTTAGAAGCTGATTAGTTACTATGCACAGCTGCGCCAGATTCTGTTACTGATCTGACTTGCACTCATATGTTAACACTATTGGTGACTTTCATTTATCTATCTCCATCCTTAACATCCTCTTAAGAAGAATGTGTAATGGATTTGTACATAATGTATTTATCATTATAGTCAGAATTCTTAATTGTAGTTTTTACATTTAATTTAGGTAAGAGTAGGTTCACACTACCTGCAGAGAAAAACGTTCTGTTTTCTTTGCGGGTAGTGATTGCAGCTGCTGGCAAAAGGTGGCAGTGCCTTGTGTTCCTTTCTAACACAAAGCATTTTTTCCTCTTTTTTTGTCCAAACATGACCCCTTTCACACTGATAGCGGGCCACGTTAGCGGTAAAGTTTTAGCGGGAAACTTTTCGGCCGCTAGCGGGGCGCTTTTAACCCCCACTAGTGGCCGAAGAAAGGGTTAAATGCGCCCAAAAAGCGCTGCTGCCGAGGCACTTTGCAGGCACTTTGGCAGCAGTGCCCAATTGTTTCAATGGGCAGAGGCGCTCCAAAGATGCCTCTTGCAGGACTTTTTCAAGCGCCCCGCTCCAGTGTGAAATATGGTTGCCACCGCATGCCTTTGAACTAGAACATATATGAATTACACAAGTTCTGCGGCTGATTAAGGTGGTAATTAAACTCACTTGGTGCATATATGCATTTAATTAGCCTCAGAACCTGTGTAATTCAAAGGTGTTCGGATTTAAAGGGATGAGGTGGCAACCACCTCAGTGTGAAAGCACACAGGGTCTCACACTGGGGCTGCAGGGGAGGCGTTTTTCAAGCACTTTACAGGCACTATTTTTAGCTCTTTAGTGCCTGAAAAAAAGGCCTCCAGTGTAAAAGGGGTCTAGTGGAATGTCACAAAGTAACATTCCATTCATTTCCATGCATGGACACTCAGCAGAGTTAAGTGACCTTGCATAAAAATGCAGGGTCGCACAGAGACCTGCAGAGCAGTTCCTAAAAATGCAGCCCTGTTGCATTTTTCATGCCCCTGCAAAAAAAAGGCAACTCTCTTCACAAGTGTGAACCATCCCTTAACATGAAATATGATCCAAGAGAAGCTTTTGGGGTTGATTTATTAAAGTCAAATAGACTGTGCACTTTGGAAAGTGCAGTTGCTCCAGAGCTTTGTAAATGAGGTAAAGCTTCACTTTGCAAAGAATACCCAATCACATGCAAGGGGAATTAAAAAACAGCATCTTTGCTTGCGCATGATTGGATGATGCAAATCAGCAGAGCTTCTGCTCATTTACTAAGCTCCGGGGAACTGCATTTGCAAAGTGCACATTCTATTTGCCTTTAGTAAATCAACCCTTTAGGCTTTATTTTCACATTTTAGATGGTTTGGGGTGGATTTACTAAGAACGCATAGACTGTTTACTTTGCAAAATGCAGTTTCTCCAGAGATTCGTAAATGAGCAAAAGCTCTGCCGTCTTCCATTATCCAATCATGTGCAAGCAAAAATTATTATTTTTTTATTCATTTTCCTTGCTCATGATTGGATATTTTTTGCAAAGTGAAGCTTTACTGCATTTACTATGTTCTGACGCAACTGCACTTTGCAAAGTTCACAGTTGTTTTGCCTTTAGTAAATCAACCCCTCTGTGTTTTGTCAAAGGGAGGCTGCTGTTTAAACAAGGACTTCTCCCTTATCTTATGACTCAGTTACAATCAGACGAATTATGCCTTAAAGCAAGTAACTCTTTAGCTAACCCATAGTGCCATGGAAATCTTTTTGTAGTGTATTAAATATTTATTTGTAAAATAAAGCCTACATACATCTAGTAAAAAATAGATAAACAATGTTTTAATGTGTGTGTATACATGTAAAAGGAAAACTATAGTAAATCGACACATAACAATTATAGTTTCCCTTTAAACTTGAAATGTATTTAGAGATGAGCAGTATGAATGTACTGCTGCAGTGGAACAGATAACATGATGATGAGTGAGGGATTTCTTGAAGTCTCTGGAATGAAGTCATAAAAGCGACTACTTTGCATACCTGCCCCCCAACATACAGCAAAATATAAACAGTAGAGGGGCATTAAATTACAGTATGTAGTAGGCTGAAAAGCTGTGTCATGGAGGAAGTGGAACCTTGGCCTTGTAATTATCAAAATCTACTGGTAAAGCAGAAAACCTCTTTAATCTTAGCCCAGTTGTTTAGTAAAATAATTCTGGTGGGGCACAATTCTCCTTCAACCACATAATTAATAGGCAATGATCAACTATTTATACATGCCTATACCTGGGTGAAAGAGTAACTGTAAAGGACAAATGTATTTTTAGTATATTCTTCCTTTAATTAATGCCCTCACTACCCTGAGTGCAGCCCACTTGGTTAAATACTTAAGTGACTCCCCCATCCAGCCATCCTTGCTGTAAAGTTAAAGGTAAAGTTGTCCTTGAAAACTACACTTGTTTGTCATAAAAAGAGAATTTCTTAACTGTAAAATGCAAATTTAATTTTACAAGTTGATGTGTATCAAAAATTGATAAAGCAAAAGAGGAAAAAATTTAAAATACATAGTTATATAGTTAATCTGGTTGAAAAAAGTCCATCCAGTTCAACCAACAGATATGCATCATTGAGCTTGAACCGTAGTTGTAGTTTGCACTCCTTGTGGCTGAACCTGTAGATAACTCCATACATAAGTTATTCCTTATACTTACTGTAAGCATATTCATTTTTGAACAATCACCATGCATTTTCTCTCGCAGTAAGCCACCACCAATTTAACCAGGAGCAGCTTTGGGGTCCAAACATCAATGTAGGTAGTTTGCCATAGTGCATCTGAGAAGTAAATGGTTATCATTTATTGGTAAGAATTCATGTGTCTCAGAGGGACCTATGGCATTCAAAGTAGGTACCAGTCAGAATAGAGTTTGTGGAGGGGCCAGGACCTCAGGGGACCCTGATGATGGGCATCAAGCTGAAAGAACTTGGATTTGGATTTAGAGGGCAATCTGCCCATCTGACCTGCAGGCATGCATGGTGGGTAATTAAGATATTAAAATGTCCTGCCTAAAAGAATGTTAGCCAGAAAACCCTGATTGCAGTGCCTCACTGATTTACCCTTTCTTTGTTTTCCAAGCTAAGCTTTACCATATGTCACCCCATACAAAAACAATACGTTTGTGCTACATGTTTTTTTGTATGTGCCATTCTCAATTTTGTATATCACAATAAGAATGTGTATATAGGTCTATGTATGCCTTTGTATACTGCTTGAAAAAGGACTGTTTTATTCTGAAACATTACTATGTTGCTTTTATAGTTGCTCCGATAAAGTACAATTTTCAGTAGTGCGGATCTACCAGTTTGTGTGGGCAATGGCAGCTAAGGGCAATGTGACTGGTGTGCACGATGTAGCTCAGAAGTCAGGATGCAAATGCCTCCGAAGAAGCGAATCTAAGTCCCAGGTCATACTCGTGCAATATGGGAAACCCTGCTGGAGGTGTCAATGTAAAGTTAATGACACCCCAGATCAGTTGGCAGTGGGGATCCGATTCCAGTGGGGACCAAAAAAGGGTCCTGCACCATTATGGTGCAAATGTGATTTCAGCCATAGCGTTTGTATGGCTAATTCTCATCGCACAGACAATGCATGTGATCAGCACAGCAACGTGATGCAAATCACATGCAATGTCTGTGATCGCACAAGTGTGAACCCAGCCTGAATCACAGAGACTATTCTGACTAATAAAGGTACTAACTTAATACTCAGCACTTTTACTGTTGCAACCAATTATGGCCAAAAATCTAACATACAGCAGCAAACTCTCCACCAAATTGCAACTCTAATTATAAGAAATAATTTAATAAATGCCAAGACTAAAATTGACCATAGACATTTGAATTGTGATTAGTCATTTCAACGTATTTTTATCAGCAGACGGATAGTATAAATTAATGACATTGGATTAAACTTACCGTAATTAATTTTAATTGACCCTTTTATCAAATGCAAAAAGTAACTAATTAATATAAAACTGTATATATAACTGTGTATTGCAAGATATTTTCTTTCACAAAAGACTGTAATTTAGCCTGTTATTGCCCTAGTGAACAGTAATAGTGCTCCTTGGAACCTGGAGGTGCAGTGCTAAATCAGGGACAACAATATGTAACACATATAGTATAAGAAATCAAAGCAAAAAATGTATGCATAGGGTGAACTATCCAGTCCATCACACAAGAAGGTCAGGAGGACGAGACCTCTGAACTACTCGCATGAGATAAAGTTACCGTCATTGCACAGTCCTAGAAGAAAATTACATGCTGTGTGCTTGTCACTCCTAAAGCTTTGATACCAACCAATCAGGTAAGGAATATGTACATATTTATGACTTAGGCAGGGTTCGCTGATTTTGGTGGTATACTGCTATAATGTCTAGGATATGAGTGGGACAAGACATAGTAATCGAGTACTAAAGGTTCAAAGGAAAGGTGAGACATTATCAGTCATTTATTATTCTCTTTTTTTGCAGCTTGAGCAAGCACCAGTTTCAATACAATTCTGTCTGCAAACTACACATAACTTATAACACAACATAACTTTAGAAATTGCGCAGTGTTAGTGCAAGAAGGCATGTCCCATCACTAGTAATTATAGAAATTAGCTGCTGTCTAATCTGTGAATGTTATTAGGAAGATGTGTACATTTGCATCCAGCATAGTTGCCTTAGCACGCAGTAACTAATTCTTATAACACTTGTTTTAATTTGACATGTAAATAAACATTCACTGCACATCAACCACATTAGACTGGTTTTATAATAATGACATAGAATGTATGGACACTATTGGAACTGCAACATTGTAGTAAGTTCCAGAGAAAATATTGACTGTTGATGATTAATGTTGAGTTATAGATAGCCCAAAGAGGTGAGGTGGTAGAGGCACAAATATATACAATATATATATTTATTTTAATGCAATATATACATATATATGAGGATTGACAAATGCAAATATAGCGTATTGTGTAATGAAGCTACATTTTAGCAGAAATAGTTGCACAATTTTGTGATTTTTAGACTCTTAAATGTAACAAGGGAAAAGTAAAGTATTGGAGAAATCATGATTGTGTCTAATGATGAATTAAAGCTCTGCATGTTGATATGAAATCATCTTTTTTATTTACTTAGTTTTTTCCTTTTATTTTCAATAACTGTTTTTTCTACTTCCCGATTAAGTGAGACCCTGATGATGTTTCCATGGCCTCACAGCTACATAATGGGAAGTTCCTGCCACATGTTCTATGGGGTAAACTCAGAGTACTAGGCAGAGTTCCAGAAAGTAAAGAGAAATAAATTAGTCTTCGCCTAGTGAAAATGGCCATCGTGGGAAGAATGGGAGAAAAAGAAAAATAAGGTATACAAAGGATCAATGGCCTAAAATTATTTATAAGTATTTATTTGTAGACTGCAATTACTAAACATTTCTAAAGGTACTTTTGTGTTAATTTTCAGTAGCATAAGCGGCCACTAGGGGGGCACTTTTGTGCCGCCGATGCGAGTGCCCGGCGGTCTCGACCACCGCCAGGGCTACAGCGATCGCTCATAGCACATAGAGAACCAGGAGCTTTGTGTGTAAACACAGTTTCCGGTTCACTGAGCAGTGAACTGACAGATCGTCTGTTCATACATTTAAGGAAACTAAAGTATTTCACTGCTCATCCTTTAGTCCAATAAGTCCAATCAGGAACAGAATGATGAAGGCTTTGTTCTTTCTTGCAATCTGGTTGTAAAAGGTGAGTTCCTTTCCCTGATAGTAAACATGGGTTCATACTTATGCGAATTGGATGCGGGTTTCTCTGCATCCAATTTGCATAGCATGAGATTGTGACTGGCGTTCTATGGAGCCAGTTCACACATCTCCGCAGTGGCTCCATTACAAATTGTACAGGAGTCCTGTGCATCGTTTGGTCTGTTTCAGGTCCAAATTCAGCCCAGAATGCAGGCTGAAATTGGACCTGAAATGGCGAATGAAGATGCAACGGATGCCTGCTGTGAGCCGCATGTGGCTTAGATGTGAACAGAGCCTTAAAGAACCATTGTATCTGATGGTTGGAATAATTACTAGTAGCTGTGAACTTTGTAGCTGCATTTGTCTGCCTTGAGAAAAATACATCAATCATTGTGATATCATTTTATTTCTGCTGTGTAAACAGAGAGACTTAATATATTTGGGCAAAATTTTCCTTCCAAAATTTGGCTCTAAAACTTTCACTCCAAACATAGTCAGAACATTGCATACTTGTGTTGAAGCACTAGGATGATAAACACATATGATCCTATGTATGTGTATCTTTTTTATAACCCACTCAACAAGGAAACTAAGAACACTTTTTTAAGTCCCTTATTATTTGGTATATCCAGAATCATAAAGTTGTGAATCTTCATTGATTGTGGTTTATGATGTAAATTATTGATTGTTCTACTAATGGGGTTATCTCTGAGCAAGTCTATCAGTCAGCTTCCCTGCCACTGCCATCTTCTCTGTTTCTTCTTCTTTGTCATCTTCCTTCTTTCGCATTGGGCAGCCAATGATAAAGCTCCATACTAATCATTTGTAAGGCAGTGTCTACAAGCAGTATATAAAAAAATCTGCCCGGTTCAGCTTGAACCGGCTTAGATTTGAACCATGTATGGCTAGGCTGAATATACCGAAGTTGATTGATCAATCAACTATTGGGTACAAACACCCTGTCACATTTTACATGCAATTATCGCTAGTGGCTGTTAAAGCCACTAGCAATAATCACTATGTTCTCCTGGTGGGGATGGCTTTCCCTCTGGGAGAACACACAGGCTGTCAGTGTTGATGGAGGAATAAGGCTAATATGGTTGCAGGAAAGAAATCTTCTCCGTCTGTGGCTGGCTTTTTAGGAGAAAAGGGAAAGATTTGTTTTTGCAAGTAGGGACATAAATATATGTAAAGTATGTTCACATTGCAAGGGAATGTGGCAAAAATGTATTTGCAAAGAATCCCCAATTACATGCAAGTGTAATAAAAATAGTATTTTTGCTTGCACATGATTGGATGATGTCAGCACCTCATTCACCAGGCTAAGGGAAAACTCGCTTGCAATGTGAAAATTAGCTTGCAAACTGAACAGCCTATATGCCTTTGGTAAATCAGCCCCAACCCCCCCACCCAGCTATTACCCTAAAGCAGTCACTTTTCTATGATACTTAATATGTGTTCATTGATACTTGGTTTTCACCAAAGAATTTATATGGCTGATTACAGAGCCTTGACTATAGCTTCACAGGGGCAAGCTTTGGTTTATGTGAGGACTATCTCTATCCCCCAAATAGAATGCATAGATGAGTTTTACATTTTTTTTAGGAACTAGACAGGGTCAACTGCCGGCAAGTACAGATGGTGCCAAAGGTTGAAACAAGAGCATAGTCAGGAGTAAAGTCAGAGGTCATTGCTAAGGATAAATAGAAGCAATCATCAAAATCAAAGCAGGGAGCATGCATACATTTAGGAATCTCAGCAAGGTCAAGACAACCGGCAACTAGGTACATAAAAGATCAAAACAAATTAGGAAGTGTGATGGTCATTGACATGCAAGTGATTTCGGTTAAGCTTCTTCATATGGACAGCACATCTGAGGGTATAGAAGGAACATTAGTATACATATATGGACACCAGAGGGGACTATGAAGTGGTGTATATTCCAACAGTGGGAGACAAAAAGCAGTGAAACTCAGGTAAAGAAGAAGTACGTGAAGAAACCAGTGCTAGGGAAACAAAAGGCCATCTGCTACAAGAACTAGTTAGGTTGATTGCGCAAACTAAAACACATTACTGTTTTCTGCTAATGGTAAACCGCAATCAAAATTGGAAACTCATGAGATACTTACAGAGAACACAACCTACCTGCTCAAAACTCTTTCAAAAGGTGTTATACCTAGGGATTGCTGTAGTTCTACAAAAATCATCCCCTCAACCACCCCCAGATGCGATGCAACCATCAATCAAACTCTAACTACCCTGGAAATTTGAATGAGACTAGTTGCATAAAAAGCAGAGAAAAAAGGAGGAGGGGAGAGACCCAAAGAGTTCACATATGGGACAAAGGATGGGGCAGACAGCGGTCTTCACCTAGTAATAAACAATTCCTTCAATAGTATTTAGCAATGTGCAAATAGATAATTGGCAGATGATATAATCATTAAAACTTTAAGAACAATGTAGCCACAAGCGTATGTACCAGCCCAGAGGAAGTCACATAATATTATGTCATATTATGTCATAAAAATCTTTACAGTTAAATAAACCTTAAATAAACATATGTCAGTGGGATCAGAGGAGAGATTTACAATGAGTGCCATTCAGTAGTGTCAGCCAGTGACTGGCGTGTACAAACACACTGTAGACTTATGTCAACTCAGTTCCCAAGATCTACCAAACAGACAATGATAGCAGATGAGGTTGTGAGCAGAACCATAGATTTATGAATGGGATCAGGGAGGGGAGAATTGACTGATAACATACAGCTGTGTTGGACAGATATTGGCTTTAACAAACACACTGCAGATCTCTGTCAGCTTAATTTCCAAGATCTACCAAGCAATCAAAGAGAGTTCGGTTATGTGCAATACAAAGTCCAATGGAATGCCCCCCCCCAGGGTGTGGACATGATGTACGAAGGAATCACCAGTTGATATGGAGACCGGTCTAAGATGGGAAAGTAGGCAAGGCCGGAAAGTCAGTATTGTTAAATTGTTAGTTTCCAGCCATATGTTCCCTTGAATGGGAGTCAATTTATCATTATGTGACAATTCTCCAGGAGTGAGGTGATGTGTATTACTCACGGTAAGTAGATCAAGAGATAACTGTCCCTGTTCAAGGGATGGGGTTGTATGGTATCCAGGAGCAATATGGCTTTCTGTCAGAGCAGTAGATGCGGTGTCTCTCAATGCTGGTATAGCCATGAGGTACAGTGCTGCATGTAGGCGGCGTGAAGTTTTTTTCCAGTGCGGTAGGAGCCTTGAAGAGTTTGAGGCTACTGTTGAAATGTCCGTGGTTCACAGTCTCAGCTCAAACTCATGGTTACTTCCGGTACGGTGGGAGCCTCAAGGAGTGGGAGGTTACCATTGGATGTGGTGTCTCTTAATGCTGAAGGGGTTCTCAGTGTGGCCATGAGGTACCGTGCTGCACGCAGGTGTCATGAGGTTTTCTTCCAGTGCAGTAGGAGCCTCGCAGATTTTGAGGCTACAGTTGGAATGTCTACGGTTCACAGGCTCAGCTCAAGTTCCTGGTTACCTCCACTGTGGTGGGAGCCTCGAGGAGTGTGAGGCTACCATTGAAATGTCCATGATCACGGAGCTCAGCTCAAATCCCTGGTGAATGTAGGGCAGATCCTTGCATACTACTAAGAGGGATTTGGGGCACAGTTGGATCTTCTTAGTATAGGAAGGCACAAGATGAGTACTGAATTTACATCATGACAAAGGCTGTATTTGGACAATCCTTCAGTGGGCCGCATGATTCCAGGGGAAAGGGGAACCAGGCATATGTGTGACAAGTATCCAGGGGTGTACAGGGGTTAATGTATCAACGCATTTCGTTCACATGGGGTGTGAACTTCTTCAGGGTAGCAAGCCCCCATATTGATGGTAGTTTACACCCTCTCTAATAATTACAGAAGGAAATGGAACATGGGGGGGGTGGAGCTAGTCCCTGAATTGGTTGTATTAACCCTTACGCAGGCTGGAAAGTGTATATATATTGAGACTCGGTCTGTAGCCATCTTGTGGATGTTTTAACATACATCATGTGATAGCTTAAATAAAATACATCTACTGGACAAATCAAAATAAACTCAATATACTACAATTGTTCATCCAGCATTTTGTGTCAAAGTCTCCTTTTCTACTTGATAGATTCAGGGCATAGAAACCTTTTACATTTAGGCCATTGGTTTGACCCTTGTGATAGTCAAGGAAGTTTCTGGCAATTGGTTTCTCATCATCTTTGCCTCTGATGCTCAAAAGATGTTTGCCAATTCGTACCTTTAGTGGCCATTTTGTTTTGCTGAAGTATAGCTTACGGCATGGGCATTCCAGCATATATATGACTTTTTCAGTATTACAATTTATGAATTGCCTAATTTCATATGTTTTCTGTCTGTCTGCATCGGTGAAGGTGTTGGTTCTCTCAAACAGGCTGCAGGTACTACAGTATATTTCCCACAAGGGTACATTCCGTTGATCTCTGGAAGGTCTGTAAGCCAACTCTGTGGAGTGGTTTTTATGAATTCAGTATTTACAAGTTCATCTGCCAGATTTCTGACTTCCTTAGCTACCATAAGGGGTCTAGGGCCCATAACTTCAGAAAGAGCTGGAGATTGAGTCAGAAGGTACCAGTGTTTAGTAAGAACATTTCTGACTGCCTTACATTGTAGTCCATTTGGGGTAAAAATCCTGACTGGATCTATTTGTTTTCTTTGGAGATCATCTTTATTTGTCTTTGTCTGTAGTAGATTAGTTTGTGGCCTCTTTGATGCCTTCCGCTTGGATCTTCTTAGTGTCCTGTGGGGATATTTTCTTTCCCTAAATTATCATAGAGTTGTGTAGCTTCAGTTCTGTAGTCTGATTCTTGGCTACAATTTCTACGTATCTGCAAGAAATGTCCAGTCGGAATGCCATTGATTAGGCACTTCGGGCAGTGGCTAGTTGCTTCAAGGAGTGTGTTGGCTGCTGTTTCCTTCCTGTAGGTGCTCGTAGCCAGACTCCCTTGCTTCACTTTAAAGCGATAGTAAACCCATCCATAAAACAGTTTCATTTCTGGCATGCCGGAAATGTAACACTCCCGTTGGTTGTGCTCTTAACCAAACTGTCAAACCATCCAATGGCTGGTGTCATAACTGATCACATGTGCAGCATCATGGCAGTTGTAGATAAAACAGAGGCAAAGATGGCAGCTTCCTTGGCTGAAAACGTTAGGGGGGTTTACTTACACTTTAATGAGGAGGTCAAGGTAGGCGATTTGTTGAGAGCCCCAATTAAAGGTGACCTTTATATTCCTGGTGTTTTGGTTTCTTTCCTTGATGAAGGTCCCCAGACTCTCTGGGGTACCCCTCCAAATCAATAGCACATATCAATATACCCTAGCCAGAGCAGTGTATGGCTAAGGTATAGTTCAGAGCAATACAATATCTCCTTTTTCCACCTTCCCAGGCAGGGGATTAATGTATACAGGGATTCAAAATCCATGCTTGCTAGAATAGCATTGGGTGGTATGGACAGGTTGCAGATTTGCATTAGTAGATGTCTGATGTCTTGTACATACAAAGGTAGTTTGGTTACCATATCTTTTAGTAATGTATCATGATATTTTCCCGTTTTCTCTGGAGGTCTCTGGAGGCCAAAATTGTTGGTCTTCCTGGTGGATCTTGTGGCGATTTGTGAATCTTCAGGATAATATACATAGTTGGTGTGTTATACTCCCTCACAGTGAGGTATTCACACTCTTTCTTGGAGAATAGGTTTACCTCCAAGGCCAGGTTCAGCCTGTAGTTGAGTTCCAGCATGAAATTGGTAAATTGATTATAATTTATATTGATCAATAATATTAATCAATAATAATAATGATTTGGTATTCTTTGCAAAGTGAAGATTTACCTCATTTACTCTGGGAACTGCACCTTCAGAGGGCAACTGCACTTTGCAATCTACACAGTCAATTTGTTTTTAGTAAATTAACCCCAGTGTGTCTGTATATGCCTGCACTGACTTCCTTGTCTTTAAAAGAAGCCAAAACCAAAGCTATGTTTTAACAGTGAGTTTTGGATTCTAGGAACACTACTTCATTACTAATCTTATCCCTGTGTTAAGGGCTGCTCTTAGTACACTATTTGTCTGGCTTCATAGCAATGTTCTTTAACATTTAACATTAATATTTGCTGGAATGAAAAATTAAAGAAAGGAGATAATTTGGTTGTGATATTATGGTTACTGTTTAAAATGTGTGTCACACATGTTCATCAAATGTATACATAAGTGTGAAAAAGGCCTTAGGAAGGGTGACTTTAATCTGTGCAAAGAGCACTCTGGCACGCTGACACACACATTCCTTTGCAATAAATGGAGCAGATCCTTTGTACTGCCATAAATAGACTCCATACTTATTAGAAATTTTTTTTTTCTTTGTTGTTAGCTGATGCTGAACAACAGAGTCCAAATACTGTTGTCTAATTTTAGAAATCAAGAAGAATTGATTTGTGAATGACATGCCCCGAAGGAAAAGATAGCGTGACCGAAGCAGAAGAGAACAAACTGTCTAAATGGCTTACGTATACACTCACACATCATAAATAGACAAAAAAAAAAGATGAGGCACACAACACAAATTCATTTGGCACAAAGAAATAGAAGAAGCAACATATAAAAAGAAAGACTGGTAAAAACCACACAGCTCTAAAGGAAGGTGTTGAGAAGATTTACAATGCTTGCACTAGCTTCTGCTCTGCTATGTAGGGAAGTCAATTAGTGTACAGCATATAGCAAGAAGGTCTCACTTTCGAGCGATAGATTTAGCTGCCTGGGAGAAGCACTTTTTCATACAATAGCCAAGTCAGCACCACTCATGATAATGCTTAAATCAGCAAGCCTCACATACAGGCTACTGCAATTCTTCAGCTACCTTCCATAACTCTCCTCACTTTCAGACACAAGACTTTTAGCAGCAAAGCATCTGAGCAAAACTCTCATAAAAGGTAAGCCCCTTTCAAAATGTTTTATATTTCAACACAGGTTGCCTAGTTGTTTGCTGAATCTATTTATGTTAACGATAAAAGAGGTCAATAGATTTTTAAATAAAATATTTTAAATCTGCAAAATGTGAAATTTTTTTGGTTATTTACTAAAATAAATCAGTGTCAAGTGAATCTCCTTACCATCCAATCACACACAACGTGAACTAAAGTGGTGGAGGCTTATTTTGATTCTGTGTGATTGGTTGGCATGGTTTGCAAGCACATCACAATATACGTATCATACATGATTTACTTATTTACACGCACGCCTACAGTTAAAATTGATTTATTGTTCAGAAACAGAAAATGTGGTCTATGCATATGAACAATGTATACCGTTAAATACGTTACTGACAGTTAGCAAGTACCCCAGCATGTTTTTTAACTGTACTTTTATTTTTCTATGGTGGGATTGCAAACAAAGAAGGAGGCTCAACTGGGCTGTGGGCAGGTGCAAAACTGATGTTAGCCCTGTCAACATAACATTAATAACTTACATATGTTAGCTGTTTAAAGACCACCCAGCTGTATTGTTCCTTTTATACTGTAAGTTCTTGGAGGAATGTTGACATTAAAGGGTCACTAAATCAAAAATACAAGTTATACAACCTCAAAAGCCATTTATAATTGTTACTGAAATGTGTATACATGCATGACATAGGAAAAATATGCTACTGCTTGCATACTAGGACATCGATATGGAACATTATTTATGTTTTTTGCAATGCTGTGCTGCTTTGTAAAGAACATTGCATTACCCATGACCTCAGTCAATAACAGACAATTGTGTTGACTTTCAATATGACTACTGTACAGGAACGCGGCTGTATAAAGTGAAGGACTGTTAGGAAGCTAGGGGCATGTAGTGAATATAAAATGCAGTGCCTGAAGTAGGCAAACTAAATTGTGAGTGTAGTAAAACGTGGTTGTTCTTTGTCGTGGAACGATTAAAAACGGATAGACTTTTTGACTTTGTGTTAAGTTGCCAACCTTCAAAAAACATTTAGGAAAAGTCAATATGGCTAAACAATCACCAACAAATAGCTCTAAAAATACCTCTGCAATCAGTAACATATAATTTCTCACTTAGAGTAATGTAGTATTGGTAAAAAGTACAAGGCAGGGTAGGAGCATAATATACAGCACCTGGACATGGTGCCAGTCTAGTTCTTGCATGGCATGTCTAACTTGGCTGGGCAGCTATGAAAAAAGTGAATTTACAAAAGAAAGGGTTAAGAAACCTCTACAACCAAAAGAAGGCTTTCCAGAGTTTATGGTCCAAGACAACCACCGCATTACCCTTGGCCAGACTTGGTGTAGTGTTTGGCAAAGCTGCATAAGGTTATATAACATCCTCAAATGTGAATATCTTATTCTCTAGATTGGAATGTAGCACAGTACAGTGACTGCTTTACAGCTGCTCTTATTTCCATGCAAGAGTATAAAAAGACTTTGTTAGTAGT
The DNA here is from genome assembly GCF_037356315.1 of Lithobates pipiens. NCBI lineage: Eukaryota > Metazoa > Chordata > Amphibia > Anura > Ranidae > Lithobates > Lithobates pipiens. Next base: position 108,160,632 of record NW_027507788.1, read on the forward strand.
CTTTAATTTTAGGTGTGCTACAGAGAAAGTCCTTTTCAACCCTTGTTACACATATAGAACAATAATAAACTCTGCAGGTAAGTTATCTTGTACTAGAACTAATTTTGTTGTGAAGGTGTTCAGCTGGTGCTGATTGCTTAGTCTTAAACAATGTTATGTTAAAATAATGTTATGTTTTTCAGAATAATATTCAAAATTCATTAACCACATGATAGCTTTTCTTTTTTTTCATCTGAAACACTTTTATAATGAAATCAATGAACTTTCTTTACCTTTAAACTAATGCTTACTAAACTTGTCTTAGTGAAGTTTATTATAACCTAGTAAATTATAGATAGATAGCTAGATTGATACATAGATATTTTGATGTTGCATTACAAGCGTGGAACCCCCATCCACCTCCTCTCTCTATAACAGTTCCCAACTGGGCCCTACAGTGCCCTACACTTATCATTCAGATAATGCATTGTTGTCTACCCTGTGCCTGTTCAGTATTAAACATGTCTTAATTGTATTAAGTGATGACAGACAAAAGGAGAAAGGTGCAACAGGATATAATAAAGGCAGTTGACTGACAATGTAGCAACATGGAAGATGAAGGGCAACTTTTTACTGACATCTATTACCCTTCACCTTCTATCAGTAGTTTAAGGTAAAGGCTTCTTGCCTAGTGGTTCTAATGTTCAAGTGGACATGGTTTTCATCCTTTTAAGCCATGAGCAGTCATATAGGCTACTTAAACAGTTATAATAATATTACCGTATTTATCGGGGTATAACACGCACCGGCGTATAACACGCACCCCAAGTTTAGGAGGGCATTTTAAGGAAAAAAGTTTTAGGAGGAAAGTTTAAGGAAAAAAAAACTTACATTTAAATGCCAGTCAATGCAGCCTTATCAGTGTGCATCTGCAGCCTTGTCGATCATTGCAGAATGATCAGTGTCATTTGCAGCTTGCCCCACGCTGTTTGCAGTTTTGCAGTGTCATTTGCAGCTTTGCAGTGTCATTTGCAGCTTGGCCAGCGCCGTTTGCAGCCTACGGTAATTGTATAGTGAACAATGTTGAAGCCAGTGCTTGGTGCTACATAGGAGAGAATTACAAGGATCTTTGAAGAAATCTCACAGCGAAAGAAATACAGAGTCTTCCTTTCTGACTTTAACTTAAGAATACTGGCTGTTTGCCTGTCCTTGGCTTTAATACTTCACTGACCCTGAATATGCATACTTTAGAAGAGTGAAATTAGAATTCCTGGTCTGCATACTTATCGATCAGTGTCTCACTAAATTCTAAAGCTGCTTGATTAGCATTTCTATATGCTCTTGTTACAGTTTTTTTTAATGTATATTATATTCAGAAACTGACTTTTGGACGTTTTAGGGTTGATTTACTAAAGGCTAGGGATGAGCCGAACACCCCCCGGTTCGGTTCGCACCAGAACTTTCGAACGGACCCCACGTTCGTTACGAACGTTAGAACCCCATTGAAGTCTATGGGACTCGAACGTTCGAAATGGAAAGTGCTAATTTTAACGGCTAATATGCAAGATACTGTCCTAAAAAGGGTTTGGGGACCTGACTCCTGCCTCAGGGGACATGGATCAATGCAAAAAAAAGTTTTAAAAACAGCCGTTTTGGCGGGAGCACTGATTTTAATGACGATTAAAGTGAAAAAAAAAAGTGAAATATTCCTTTAAATATGGTGCCTGGGGGGTGTCTGTAGTATGCCTGTGAAGTGCCACGTGTTTCCCGTGTTTAGAACAGTCCCTGCACAAAATGACATTAAACGGAAATAACACCATTTAAAACTGCTGACTGCTGTTGAAAATCATTGAGAAAAATGGCATGGGTAGCCCTCCCTGCCCATTACCAGCCTATTTGGGTCTTGTACGCATATTAAGGGGAACCCTGTACCCATATTAAAAAAAGGAAATGCGTGTGGCCCTATATACTCAGAACAGCAGTATACAGGCGGTGCAAACAAGACAGGGACTGTGTAGGTTTGTTGTGTTAAGTTGAATCTGTTTGTAATTTTCAACTGTTACATTTTTAAAGTGTAGCTCCAGTCAAAAAAACTATTTTTAAGCTTTTTGGAAAACATAGGGAAGGGTTATCACCCCTGTATAATTTGTTTTGTCGTCCATCTTTTTTCATCTCACTTGCTGCTGTCTGATGTTTGTAAGTTGGATGTTTGAAAGTAGGGGCCTGCCCTATATGCTCTGCAGAAATGGCGGAACAAGGTGTTGGTTTTGCCACAACATTGTAAGCCCTCAAAGTGACTCTTGGTGGGCGCTGGAGCGCCCTGCTGTGAACGATTATATCAAGAATTGTAATTACATGCCATTGGTTGTGGTGCTGGTGCCACAACACTATAAGTCCTCACCGTTACTCTGGGTGGGCACAGGAAGGGGCCCTCCTGTGAAATATTATATCAAGAATTGTAATTACATGTCCCTGTTAAACAGGGGCAGAAAAATTTGGCCTTAGGCACTGCTGCTGGTGCCACCACACTGCAACCTCTTCCATATACTCTAGTTTTTTTGCTGGAATTAGCCCTGCTGCAAAGCATTGCATCAAAAATTGTACTTAAACGCTCCTGGTAAACAGGGGCAGAAAAATTGGGCCTTAGGCTGAGGTGAATATCGCGGTATCTCCTAACACTACTGACTGCAAGCTCTATTATTAAAGATGGATCACTAGCTATATAGGTGAGGTGAATATCGCGGTGTATACTGCGGTCAGGGCACGCAGACAATAACCATAAAACAGCAGAGATAAAGGGGTATATACAGATGTATACTGTGCTGTGCTGGAGGCACACACAACTTCCAATAACTCCTGCAGATGGCAATTGGGCTCAAATAGAGAACAGCTATGTAGGTGGATTATAGTGGTATGTACTGGGTACAGAGCACGCAGACAGCACGCACTATCTCCTAACACTACTGACTGCAAGCTCTATTATTAAAGATAGATCACTAGCTATATAGGTGAGGTGAATATAGTGGTGTATACTGCGGTCAGGGCACAGACAATAACCACTACACAAGAGCAAGATAGGAAATCAGCCAAAAACGATCGGTGTGTAACTGTGTTGAAGGTACACAGAACACCCACTGCTTCAGATGCCAACACACTACATGAGGCCGCCTCAAAGGCGGCCTTATATAGTGTGGGGAGTGCACTACACAGCCTGAGCTATGATTGGCCACAGGCATCCTGCCTGTGGCCAATCATGGCTCTCCTCGCTGCTGGCGCTGCGATTGGCCAAGCATGCGGGGTCACAGTGCATGCTTGGCCAATCATGAGCCAGCAATGCACTGCGCCATCGCAGTGCATTGTGGGCCGTGCGCGCCACACGAATTTTGACGCGAACGGACCAAGAGTTCGGATTTCGCCGAACGGACGAACAGCCAATGTTCGAGTCGAACGTACGTTCGACTCGAACACGAAGCTCATCCCTACTAAAGGCAAATGGGCTGTTTCGTTTGCAGGGCAATTTTAATATTTTCACACTTAACACACGTGGGGAAATGTCGCTTTGCAAAAAATACCCAATCACATGCAAGGTAGCTAAACATATTTTTTCTTGCCCATGATTGGATGATAACAGTCAGCAGAGCTTCACTTTGTTCCCTAAGCTAAGGGAAAGTTCCCCTTCAAAGAGATAATTCCCTTGCAAAGTGAGCAGCATATTTGCGAATAAATTGACCCTTTGTGCTTTTAGTTATAGATTTATATTTTATATATTGTTGTATTATTGCTACAGTAGTATTACAAAGTTGAATAATGTATTGAAACTCTGGAGAATATTATGCTTTATTTTGCTGTGTGTACCCCTTGTCGAGAACAGATAATCCTCCTCTAATACCTACACTCTCATACCTTCCCTGTTCAATAAGTTCTGTAAATATGATTTTCATATTGCTCACATATTGATTATATGATTGCATTAAAAAATCTGTAATTTAATGTAAGTGTTCCAGGATGAAATAATATTTAGTCTTTCAATTAATTAAATAATAATAGCTATGTGCCTGCAGATGATTGGGAAGTAAAGAAAATGATCGACACACTAGAAAGTGTTTGATTTCCATGCCCAAGCAGAGCCTGTAACAATGTATACATTCAACTGACCATTAAAAGTCTCTTAGAGAAAGTCAATAAAGCTATAAGCAAGTTAGCTGTACAACTGTGAAAAATCTGCTCTCTTCCGTACAGATAGTATTACTAATGCCGAGTACACACGAGCGGATTGTCCAGCATACTTAGTCTGGCAAACAATCCGGCTGATAGTCCGGCGGATTTTCTACCGAACGGACTTGGCCACACACGGACACACAGAAAGTCTGGCGTTTGCTATCGCGATGACATACAGCACGTACGTCGGGACTAGAAGCCCACACACGATTGAATGTCCGATGAAATGCGTTTCGGCGGACTAAGTGCGCCCGACAATTCGCTCGTGTGTACGCGGCATAATGCTAATACTGGGACTCGTATGCGTAGATATTGTAAAATACTTTAAGGAGAAATAATGGGATTTTTATCGTGATACCCCCCAAAAACACTCCACAGCCTTGGCAACCCTCCTTATACTCTTCAGCTATATTAGTTTTCTTTACATGAAGAGGTCAGTCTACACAAAAATTATACTTTATATATAAAAAATTATAGTTGGAGCCAAGCCAGCTATAATAAATCAACCTTTGGCTTCGTTCTTAATGCCAGAATTCCTAGCTCTGTTTTAACACAGTCTGTGTTTGCTGGGTTATCCCATCTACCCTTTGCCATTCTCACAAACCTTTTGGAGTTCTGCATATTATAAAATAAAAATATCCAACAGGGAGAGCCTTGCATTGGCTGCAGACCTGGAAACCCAAGCACGAAGCTCCGATCAATAGGTCCCAAGAAATGCAAAAAATGGTTTGGTTATTTACATCCCCTGTAATTATCCGCCTATCTTTTTGATATTATCGTGTGGATCTCCAAAAAAAGTCTTAATATATTGTGTGGGACCCTTTCCATATTGCAGTTACCTTCAGGAGGCTTACAATTCCCTAATATACATGCATACATCTTGGCAACATCCTTGCCTACAGTGGACAATTGATTGATATCTACCCTTTAGCCCTTGTACACACGGTCGGACATTCCGATGGAAAATGTCCAATCGGACCGTGTTGTCGGATAATACGACAGTGTGTGGGCTCCATTGGACTGTTTCCATCTGAATATCCGATGGACCGAGTTTAAGAGCTTGGCTATAAAACTTTCCGACAACATGATCCGATCGCGTCAGTTCCGATCGTGTGTAGCCTAGTCCGATGGACAAGGTGCCATGCATGCTCACAATAAAATTCTGAGACGGAAGTGCTTGGTCAGGTAAAATTACCGCTCGTAATCAATATAGCACATTCGTCACGCTGCAATGTTAAAAATTCTTTAATGCAGCACATTCTCTTTTTCTTTATAATGCTACAAGACTGAACCCAGGCCATCACTCTCTGGTCTTCCTTAGGCACTTCCCTCCAGGCTTCCTTTCAGGCTGTGGCTTGGCTCCTGTAGTTGTGGCAGGAGGAGGAGGAGGAGGGCAATGGTCGACCTCCCGGCTGCCACTTGCCAAAGCCAAAGCCTCCTCCCGGCTGAGGTCTTCCTGTGTATTTTCTTTTTCTTTATAATGCTACAAGAATGAAGTTGTTTTTCTGCTCATATTCACACACACTTCTCCCAAACTTATTCCTTTATTCTTTTTCCTCATTTCATGAATACAATATTTTAATTCGTCACATCTCCCCAATCATTTTTTTTTTCTTTTTGTTTTTAAATTTGGTGGTTGTTTTTTTAATCAACATCTCCTTTTTTGACAGTTTGCTCATCTTCGCAGTTTTTTGGGTGTGTTTTGTGTGTCAACTTACCACAACACCATTATTATCTTTTTATTTTCTTGTTTTCTTTTTGAATCTAGAGGAGGTTGTTTGGTGTTGGTGCCCCTTGTTATTCATTTGACTTTGTATTTTTGAAATGTACCTGCCTACTCACAAATAAACTGTCCTTTTTGAAGTAAAACACATAGGCAAGTATTTCTTCAACCAAAAAAAAACGTTATTTAGGTGTCAAACAAATAAACAGGAAGGCAGCGCTGGAGAAACTGGTCAATTTGGCGAAGCCTTTGGCCCCCAGGGCAGACATGAACTAATTTGAAAATGCAAAATTGGTGGCCTGAGGAGTACATATCTCAGGGAGAGGGTCCAGAAGTCCAAGAGATCAGGAAGAGCAGATGCCATTTATGTCCCCAGGCTGTGGTCCTACAAGAGGCTGCATCTTCTGTCAGACCAGACTGAACCCAGACCATCACTCTCTGGTCTTCCTTAGGCACTTCCCTCCAGGCTTCCTTTCAGGCGGTGGCTCGGCTCCTGTAGTTGTGGCAGGAGGAGGAGGAGGAGGGCAATGGTCAACCTCCTGGCTGCCACTTGCTAAAGCCTCCTCCCGGCTGAGGTCTTCCTGTGTATGAAAATGGGACTTAGTTTTTTGGTCATCAATCACACAATTTTTTGCTCATGACTGTTGCAAATTTACCAAATAGAACAGACTATCATTCTGAGCCCAGCATTTTTCATTCTTGTCCCAATCATTTTTGGTCACTACTGTCTATTGATATGTAAACCACTTTGTTAAATCACAACTTACTGATCAATAATAACATCTAATTAACATCATTAAATGTACGACAAGAAATATGTTCACAATCCTATACCTGTCTCAAGCTGGGCCCCTCCACATGTTGCTGCCTGGAAGGACCAGGTTGGACATCGGAAGCCTCAGTTGGGGGTGAAGGAAGCATTGAAGGAAGACTGTAGAGTGATGGCCTGGGTTCCCCCTGGTCTGCCAGAAAATGTAGCCTCTCAAAGTACACCACCCTGGGGATATAAATGCCATCTGGATCTCCTGATCTCAGGGAATTCTGGTGCTTCTTGGGCTCCCTGAGATATATACTCCTCAGGGCCCCAACTTTGGCCTTCACATAGGTCATGTCTGCAGTGGGGACCATGGTCTTTACAAAACCAAGCAGTTTCTCCAGCGATGCCTTCCTCTTTCATAGGTCCTTATAAAAGGGGTTGTTCATCTGCCACAGGCAAGGCAGCTCCCTGAGCAGATCAATGAATAGCCCCAAAAAATGCGATTTCTGGAAGGGATCCATCTTGTCTGCAAGACACAACACAAGACAAACACTAATAATAATGCCATGATAAACTCTCCTAATCTTGTCCCAACATAGGCCTATATAGAAGCAGTATAGGCTAGTGATGTACCAAGTTAAAAATTGTACCTTTGTTTGCATGATCGGCGCATCAGCACCTCACTCTGCTTACAGATCGTACATACAACACACGCGTGTTGCGTTTTATATACAGTGAGCATGTATGAAACTCCGCCCGCCGCCATGACATTCTTTCTAGACTATTCCCTGCCCCTTCTCTTTTGGCGCAGTGGGGAGAGCACATGGTGGAGACACAGCAGGTGCGCACTAATAATTCCATTAACGAGGAGGAGGACGAGGAAAGCCCAGAGCCTGAAACGTCCCGATCCTGGAGGAGAAGATTTAAGTCCTCAAATATGTATTTTGTTGAGATGTTGGAGATGGACATATTGAAGAGGAATGACTATGATGGGAAGTATGGACCTTACCCAAACCCAAATATCTGAAAGGCCAAGATCATGACTAAAGTTGTGAAGAGTCTTCAGAAGAATTTTGGGGTACGACGATCTAAGGATCAACTGAGAAAACGCTGGTGAGACCTGAAACTGAGGGAGCACGATCAGTACAGAAGGATCAAGCATGTTCTTAAAAAAAGTAAGTAGTTGTCATGTGTTCATATTATTATTATTGCTTGCATACTGCTCCATGTGCTTTAATTTAATGGTGTACAGTTTAAAATGGCCACTTTCATGTTCATGGGTTCAATTGTTTCCTAATACACATTGTTCGTTAGCCCACTCCAAAAATTATGTTTTGCCAACTTGCACTTGACTACATTTGTTCACACAACAGGTAAGTATTCCAGCTTTAGAAAGTGTCAAAAATAATGTTTGCACCTTTGAACTCTGCCAAAAAACACAATTGTAGAACACTTCCAAGCAATGTTTCATATTCCTAGTTCTGCCTTCAAATATCAGTGTGCTAAGTATTCCTATTTTACATTCTCATAGGGGAGAGAAGATTCGGGACGTCTGAGGACACCAGGGACCCCACACCTCCCAAAGAAGGGCAAATGCCAAAAGCACAAGCAGAGGAGGAGGAGGAAGGAGAGATTGTTGAAATTGGTGAAATTGGCACCACAACAGGTGAGTGTTGGAGACCACAGCTTCTGGTAAGCTAATCAATGTATGTCTGCATATTTATAATACATGGTGTGTTTTTTTAATTTTATTTTTTTAGGTGATGTGGAAGAAGAATCACATTTTACTAGTGAAAGTGCCCAGATCCTCATTGGGGAGATAATGGGGTGCAATCGCGATTTAGAGAGTATACAGAAAAACATCAATGATGTTCAACAAAAAATGAAGAACATCATTGATGTTTTGGGGAGAGTCTGAAACACCCCAAACTAGCTAGCATCGTTTTAAAATTTTCAAAAACACTTTAGTATTTTTAGAAAAGCCAAATTTGGAATATGCACACAGTGTGTCAACATGTGTTATCTCCCATCATGGGGGATCAATGTATGTGTTCAGCCCCTTCCTTGCTACTAAAGTGGCTGAGATGAAGGGGTTGCACCCTCAAAACACGTACATTGATACCCCATGATGGGAGATAGCACATGTTGGCATTAGGCATGGGATCAGGAGGAAAATGGCCACTTTATGATTCTCAGTTTGTGTGCATCTTCCAAATTTGGCTTTTCCAGGGGTGACACCCCATCTGATGAAGGCAATATCAGCACAGTTTGTACATACTCATGTCTGATATTGTCTTCACTTTTCAAAGTTGAACTTTGTAAGTTCCTGTGTTCTGTATGTTATGCTTTGATACATGCCTGTTTACACAAAAACGCCAAGTTATAAAAATGTTCCCCAAAATAATGTTATATACACCAAATATGTTGGTTTGTTTTAAAACCCATTTCTAAACGGACATGTGAATGTGCTGTGAGTAAAAAGTGAAATTATCAACAATGGCTTCCTTTTTCAATGCGCAAAAGCAGTATTTGGAGTAAAGTTGTTGTTTTCTGTGGCAATGGGTGGTATTTACTAAAGGCAAATCCACTTTGCACTCCAAGTGCAGTTTCAGGTGCACTTTTGCAGTGCACTTGTAGTGCATAGTGGATTTTCCTTTAGTAAATAACACCCACAGTGATGTTTAATTTTCCCCAATCACGCCATTTTCATGACCCCACATATTTCTGCCATGGTGCAAAAAATGAGCAATATTTTTGTCAGTAATGCACTACGTACATTATCAACAAAAACAAGGTGTGTGTGTAGCAGACCCACAATATAATAAGATTATATGAAGAAGAGACTGTCACCTCATCTTGCTCAGAACTTGGGTTTGCACTGTTGCAGAAAAAGGCTCAAAAAAACAGAAAAAATACCTAGGAGACACCTAAAACAAACCCAAGCAGTAAATGAAAACAAAGATTATTGGAGTTTCAAAGAAAAATGTATAAAAAAAATGCCTCTCAGACATTGTCTGGCATATCAATGGCCCCCCTACCCACAAAGCACTCCATGTATTGGTTTCTGACCTCACAGGCGCTTTGGGGGGGCAAGCCAGGATGAGCAGCTTCAAAGGCCGTGCGGTTGAAATTTTCCGGCAAGTCTGCATCAGGATCAACTGAGGCCACATAGTTTGATGAATGTTTTTTCAAAAAATTGTGCAGAACGCAGCAGGCAAGCACAATGTGATTTAGTTTATATTCCGCCATGTGTATTGGCGTCAAAAATAGGCGGAACCGGCTGGCCATTATTCCGAAAGTGTTCTCCACGACTCTTCTGGCTCTGGCCAGCTGCACATTAAAGATCCTCTGATCCGGGATGAGGGTCCTCATCGGGAAAGGCCACATCAGGAGGTTTGCCAGGGCAAACGCCTCATCCGCGATGAAAACGAATGGGTGTTCTTCTACATTCTCCTCTGGAGGTGGCAAGCCCAGACTGCCACTCTGGAGACACCAGTAGAATTCTGTCCGTGCGAACACTCCACCATCCTACATCCAGCCATTTGGCCCTACGTCCACATACAGGAAGTCATAGGTCGCTGACACCACCGCCAACATCACGATACTATTAAATCCCTTGTAATTATAATAGTAGGACCCAGAGTTGGGGGGGGGGGGGGGTGGGACAATGCAGACGTGTTTCCCATCAATTGCACCTCCACAATTGGGAAAGTCCCAACGGCTGGCAAAGTGGGAGGCCACAGTCTGCCATTCCTGTGGGGTTGAAGGAAACTGTGGAGTCAAACAAGAAAAAACATTTTTGGACAATATCAGTATAACATTTTGGGAAATTCGTTTTTAAAGCCTAAAGTATAAGGTCCCCTTATCAGATTCATCACCTCTCCACCCCCCCATCTGACTGGCCATTGCAAAAAATGAAGGGGAGGATGTTTTGAACAGGTAACCCTCTCCACTTCATTGAGAACTGAATGCATAAATAATGTGTGATACTTTGGCCAGCCCCTCCTTACTTACACTATTGGCAGTCCACCGGACAGGTAAGAAGTGTCATAATACAAAAATAAAAGAAACAAATGGAAGCACATTTTTACATTCTGCTATTACCTATCAAGATAATAATAGGAGAAAAAAAACTTTAAACTGTAGCATTTAAAAGTATTGAGGCAGGCCCTTGCACTACATGCTTTGGTAAATTCATCCATAAATCTGACCAGAAAAAAGGTAGGTATAGTGTGTATTGGGTTTGGCAAAGTCAGCAGATAGAGGATTGCTATCAGCTGACCTAGCAGTTGGGGGGAGGGAGGTTCCTAATGAGTTTTGCACAACCAAAAAAAAAAATTCTGGCACTCGACATGAATTTAAGCACACACATAACATTTGTACACATTTTAGGGGGTGTTTAGGGGAAAGCAATACTATGGAGCTGAAAAAATACATTGCTAAGTGATTAAGCTATAGGTTTATAGGTTTATAGGCTATAGGTTTATGGCCCCAGAAGAGCATGCTGGGGAAGTTAGTGAAGGCAAATATGCATGAAGGACAAAAAAGGAACTTGAAAAGCTTCCAGCATGCATGAGGACAAAGGAGCACAGCATATCAATTAGAGCATATTGCAATCATGGTAATTAGGGAATGAGGAAAGAAATCCAATACATTAACAAACATTAAATACATAGAATGTGATGTTAAAGGAGAAAACTTACCTTCATATAGTCCTTCTGCAGGACCTGAATGATGGCAGAACAGGTCTCTGGAATAATGATTCCCAGAGCCTGGAGGGAGATGCCTGTCGAGAACTTGAGATCCTGAAGACTTCTCACTGTCGCCAAGTAGCGCAATGTGGCGATGAACCTCTGCTCCGGAGTGATGGCTTACCGCATGCAGGTATCCTGCCTGCTGATATAAGGGGACAGCAAAGCCAGCAGACGGTGAAAAACGGGATCTGTCATCCGGAGATAATTCCTGAAATCATCAGGATTATTCTCCCGGATCTCACGAAGCAAAGGCATGTGCGAGAACTGGTCACGCTGGAGCAACCAATTCTTGGTCAACAAACTCCTCCTCGCCCTGTTCGTTGACTGGGCTTGTGTCAAAGCTAAAAGCCCAACACCAAGCCCCTGCACAGCATGAACTCTACGACGAGTACGTACGCTTGAAAACGGTCGACTGGTCAGAACGGACAACAGAAAGCACCGATAAACAGCAAGGCCTGAAAGAATGAACTGAAAACCAGAAACGAGCAGACAATAAGCAAGTAAAATCAAAGCCTACTATACCAAGATATAGTCCACAATGAGTAACAAATGCTAACTGACTACACGCACTGATAAGCAGATATGCACCGACAAGCACAAACTAAAGAGCAGTAACGATCTGAAGCACAAATCTGAAAAGCGCGAATCGTCTCTAACCAAACTTCTACTAACACGCGATAAACACGAGATCAGCAGAAGGAGTCCAAAGGGTGCCGGACGTGGTGCTGAATTTCCCTTTTCTAGTCCCGTTGTACGCGGCTTACGTCACTGTGTTCTTGCCAACCGGAAATTCCAACAACGTAGTCCGACCGTGTGTATGCAACACAACTTCCGGACCACTTCCAGACTAAATCCGTCGGAATTTATCCGACGGATTTAGTTGTCGGAATGTCCGACCGTGTGTACAAGGGCTAAGAGTTTCTGGTGACTTTCTACTTTTTCCACTTTTCATGGCCCCAAAACTGGACATGTTTTATAATAAAAAGTCTCTAAGATATCTTCCTTTTCCTGTCTTTGCTATTCCTTAATGAACTTAAGACTAAGACATCCACTTATTTTCCAACTCTTAAATGTATAGTTTTTTCCTATAAAATAAAGCAGAGTTGAGGTGCTACAACCCTATAAAATGAGGCTAATTTTCCAGAGCTGCCAGGTGCAGAAAGGCACTCACATAGCTGCAATGTCAATCATGAAAAGTGATAGTCCACTACTCCTTGCTCTTAAAATCTTCAGAATTTATTGGTTCTCCACAAAAGATACAGTGTCAGACCGCAAATGTAAACGTGGTTCAGCCTTGTGGGCCTTGTTCACTACATATACAATGTAAAAAAATGCTACAATATATAGTGTATAAACCCCTCCTGGCAACACATGTAGTTTATTTGCCAATTAATAGATAAAACACCATACATGGACAGACACAAATGTAATCAAAAACACAAACATAATTGGTTAGGTATTAAAAAAACATTAAAATTCAAGAGTGGCAAAACAAAAAATAAAAGGAAAAGACAGAAAAAATAAGCAAGAATGCCCAGTAGGAGAATAGAGATTGTACTGATACATGGCAACACATTATTTTGTCTTTTCATTTTTTGCTTTGTTACTCTATTGGATTTTAATGTTTTTTTTTTAATTATGTAACCAATTATGATGAATCAAGCTAGTCGTGTGAAACGTTTCACCCTTTTCTGCCTTTGATCTCCTGGAAATAAATTTATTGCATTGTACTGGGAGTGCAGCTGTTCCTTTCGTCTTCTCTACACATGTAACCAATTATGTTTATGTTTTTGATTAAATTGTATGGTGTTTTACCTTTCCAGGTAATTCTAGTTATCTATTAATTGGCAAATTGACGACGTGTTGCCAGCAGGGGTTTATAAACTATATATTGTGGCATTTTAGTACATGGCATTTGTAGTGAACAAGGCCCACAAGGCTAAAACACAGTCTGACACTGTCTTTTATGGAGAACCAATACATATGTAAGGTTTTAACCACTTCCCGACCGGCGCACACCGATGTACGTCAGCAGAATGGCACGGGCAGGCATATTGGCATACATGTCCATTTTTAAATGCCGCCCTGCCATCACGTGCGCGCCGCCGGCAGCGCGCTCGTGTGCCGGTCAGGACCCCCGTGAGTCTGGTCGCAGGTCCCGCGGACTTGATCGCCGTGGGGATACCTGCGATCATCTCACGGGCGGCTAAACGGGGAGTTGCCATTGTAAACAGCATCTCCCTGTTCAGTGACGCTGATCTCTGCTCCATGTGATTGGAGCAGAGATCAGTGTTCACTAAAACAGAGCCCAGCCCCCCATAGTTAGTAACACTCCCTTAGGAACACTTAACCCCTACACTGCCACACCCTGGTTAACCCCTTCACTGCCAGTGTCATTTACACAGGAATCACTGCATTTGTATAGCAGTGATTGCTGTATAAATGACAATGGTCCCAAAAATGTGTCAAAAATGTCCGATGTGTCCGCCATAATGTCGCAGTCACAATAAAAATCGCTGATCGCCGCCATTACTAGTAAGAAAAAATTATTAATAAAAATGCGATAAAACTATCCCCTATTTTGTAAACGCTATAACTTTTGAGCAAACCAATCAATAATCGCTTATTGTGATTTTTTTTTACCAAAAATATGTAGAAGAATACGTATCGGCCTAAACTGAGGGAAAATATGTTTTTTTATATATTTTTGGGGATATTTATTATAACAAAAAGTAAAAAATAATGCTTTTTTTCAAAATCGCAGCTCTATTTTTGTTTATAACGCAAAAAATAATAACCGCAGGGGTGATCAAATACCACCAAAAGAAAGCTCTATTTATGGGAAAAAAAGGACGTCAATTTTGTTTGGGAGCTTGCCTAAATTACAAATATTTTATGAAGGTCCAGTGTCAATATGTACATCAACTTCAAGGTCATTATTTGCAGTAAAATATGCTAAAATATGTTGTGGTTCTGGTGCCTTTTCCGCATCAACAATGTATGTTTACAGGTTTACACACAGTGGGGCTGTGATCCAGTGCTTTTGACCCTCCTCAGTGTAAGCTTAGGAGGTCAATACCATCTGGCGAGTTTGGTTCCAGAAGGGCATGGAGCACAAATCACAGAAACAAGATTTGTTGGAGTGGCGCGGTTGATCACACATTATACATTAAAGAAGATTGACAGTACTTCGGCACTTTTATCACACTTGCACTATGTATAAAATTGTATAGCACTTGTATGAATGTACGATTATAGATTATATGTTATAAGAGGTTAAAGTGATATAAAGTCTTTTTTTTTTTTTAAATAACAAACATGTTATACTTACCAGCTCTGTGCAGTGGTTTTGCACAGAGCAGCCTGGTTCTTCCTCTTCTGTGGTCTCTTGCCGGCGCTCCTGGCTTCTCCCTCCTGCCAGGTGCCCCCATAGCAAGCTTAGCACCCAAGCAGGTGCACTCCCGACCCATGGCTTTGTGTGTCCAATCAGGAGTGTAAGTCCCCGGAGAAGCAAGGTCATAGCTGGATCAAGAGGGGGCTCAGGTAGGTATTGGGGAGGCAGTTGCCCAGAGAAGGTTTCTTATTTTGTAAATAACTGTTTATAAACATAATTATAGGGGTCACGTGGGCATTGTTTGAACCAGCATCCTCTGTATCCTGCAATGCACCTAAAATAAGCAAAACAACAGAACGATGTCACAAGAGCAATCTATTATACCAGTGCTGGTCAACTTACTTGATTTGGAGGATCTCAAACATGGCCCCTGACGTTTCCAAAGGGCCACACATTAAATTCAATAATGTAAAGCTACAGAAGGCTGTCAGAGACCTTAGGAGAAAAGGAGAGAGCATACTGGCCCTAGTGTAATAAGTCTTTAATATACAAAGGTTAAAAAATATATACATATGCACTCACAATAAAAATCTTGAACCATGCATATCAAGTAGTAACAAGTCCGCAAAGAGTCCCCTAGTTCTGTTAGAAGTGCACCATACTCTCCTGCCATCGGCTCTGCTGTCTGTGCATAACCCAGATAGTGAATACAGGGCAAGTCTGCTTCCAGCTGTTAGAGTGTTTGTTAACCCAAAGAATAAACAATCCTGATCCTGTTCCCCTAAAGCATGTTATACAGCACAACATGTGTGCTGTCTAATTTGGCCCCCTCTATACACTAAAATACCTGGCTCATCCTGCCTGGCTATACCCTACCCTCTGCAAACAGACCACGATAATCATGGCTGCTGAGCCCCTGATACCGTGGTCTATTTGCATGATTCTGTCAGCCGCAGCTCTCCTGCCTGCAGCTCTCCCTGTGTCTGTGTTCTCTGTCCTCCTCCCCCTCCCCTCCCTGCTTGTACCCACACCCATCCCCACCGCTCCTGCTGATTGCAAATCTGCTATGAAATGTGCCATCCGCTCCGTACCATTATAAGAAGTTTTCCTGTGACTGTCTTCTGTAAAAAAATCTGCCCCATTGTACCTGAATGACCTCCACTCCCACGACTCTCTCTCTCTCCTCCTCTCTCCCCTTCCTCCCCCACTGACTTTAAAGGGAGTGCTTGGCCCCACCCACTGCAGCTGTGAGCTGGAGAGATAAGGAGGAGAGGAATCAGCGGAGCTCATACAGGTACGTTCGAGCAGTTTTTTTTACAGAACACAGGTACAGGGGAACTTCATATAATGGTACAGAGGGGATGACAGCATTAAGTAAAAGTGGGTTAACAATCACTTTAAGCCTCCGGCAAGGGCAGAGAGCACACATGTGGCTTGGGACTGGTTGGCATCGTTACACACACTTTCCAGAAAAACAAGGATTCAATAGGACAGTAGTGATCTAAGACCTTAGACATGCTACATGAGATGGTCAGAGATTGCAGAAATGCTACAGAAGATGGTCAGAGATCATACATGACCATAGCATCCTCCTGAGCCCTGCACTCTGTACGTAGCATCCTCCTGAGCGCTGAACTCTGTATGTAGCATCCTCCTGAGCCCTACAATCTGTACATAGCATCCTCCTGAGTCCTGCACTCTGCCCATTGCATCCTCCTGAGCCCTGCACTCTCTACATGGCATCCACCTGATCCCTGTACTCTGTACGCAATGCATTTCTGAGCTCTGCACTCTGTAGGTCACATTTGCGTTACCATTCGTTCACATCTGCGCATTTCCAAATGCACGGCAATCCACAGGAAAACACATGGCGAGCTTGTGTTTCCATTTATTTACATCTGTGTGTTTTTGTGAAATACAAACAATTATTGCACCTTTCCTATAAAATAAACTGAATCAAGGTAAAAGCAGCTACACAGAATGTGACCAAAATTCTAATCAGTAATAGTGGTGAATATGTAGCGCTAAACCAAACATATAAACAGTGCAAATGTGTGAGTGAGATTAATCAGACAAAAATAAGTAATAAGTAAGAAAAAGTCCACAAAGAGGAAAATGAAACACCAAATATCCATCTATACAAGTAGGTGAATACACAGGATGTCACACAGCCCAGAGAGTCATCAAACTGTAGACATCTTCAAAATAAACATCAAGGTTCATATACGCTTACCAGAGATGTTGGACTCGACTATCATAAGACAATGAGTCAATCGAGCATGAATGCACCCATGGGACAGGTCCAGGATGACTGTATATCCGATGTCTGGAAATTCCCGGATTGGCCTTACTCCAACGTCACATGGTATCAACCATGGATATAATGGATACTGCAGGTGGTACCAGGACAGGAACTTCAGTGATGGCAAATGAATGACCAAAACCAACCCTAATAAGGGTGCTGGAACCAAATGGTGAAGCTCAGCAGCACTTGCATCGGTACACATAAAAAAGAAAAAGGGGGGGGCTCCAATAGTGCAGGTCAAAAGACGGCTTTTAATAGGTAAAAACTAATGTACAAAAAACGTATAAAAATGTATAAAGACAATCACATGTGATAAAAGCAATATGGGGAATAGAGTACCTCGCCCTGCTCTTTGTAATCCTCATCTGGTTGCTAACACACACGCTTGACACCATCTGAACCAAATAAGTTTATCTTGGTCTCATCAGATCACAGGACTTGGTTCCAGTAATACATGTCCTTAGTGTGGTTGTCTTCAGCAAACTGTTTGCGGGCTTTCTTGTGCATCATCTTTAGAAGAGGCTTCCTTCTGGGATTACAGCCATACAGACCAATTTGATACAGTGTGCAGCGTATGGTCTGAGCACTGACAGGCTGACCACCCACCCCTTCAACCTCTGCAGCAATGCTGGCAGCACTTATGTCTATTTCCCAAAGACAACCTCTGGATATGACGCTGAGCACATGCAATCAACTTCTTTGGTCGACACCAAAGAAGCGAGGCCCGTTCTGAGTGGAATCTGTCCTGTTAAAACATTGTATGGTCTTGGCCACCATGCTGCAGCTCAGTTTCAGGGTCTTGGCAATCTTCTTATAGCCTAGGCTATCTTTATGTAGAGCAACAATTATTTTTTCAGATCCTCAGAGAGTTCTTTGACATGAGGTGTCATGTTGAACTTTCAGTGACCAGTATGAGAGCGTGAAGGCGATAACACCAAATTTAACACACCTGCTTCCCATTCACATCTGAGATCTTGTAACACTAATGAGTCACATGACCCCGGGGAGGGAAAATGGCTAATTGGGCACAATTTGGACATTTTCATTTAGGGGTGTACTCACTTTTGTTGCCAGCGGTTTAGACATTAATGGCTGTGTGATGCGTTATTTTGAGCAGACAGCAAATTTACACCGTTATACAAGCTGAGCACTGACTACTTTACATTGTAGAAAAAGTGTAATTTCTTCAGTGTTGTCACATGCAACCATATAATAAACTATTTACAAAAATGTGAAGGGTGTACTCACTTATCTGAGATACTGTGTGTGTGTGTGTGTGTGTATATATATTTATATATATATATATATATATATATATATATATATATATATATGTGTGTGTGTGTATATAATTTTTTCCAAATTGCTGTCAGTAAATATGATGCTCTCCCTGTGTATCTATAGGATGCCAGGCACTCACTCACCAGGCTCATGCTCTCATCTCTATGACCAGCAGCTCCCAGCCTTGCAGTTCCATCCTTTGCTGTAGATCAGGCTTCTGGAGGGACATTGCAGCCACACGGCAAAACGTGCCTCTCGGAGCTCGGGGTAGTGGTGGTGCTCCAAGGCTCCAGGCTCAGTCTGCACCTCCTGCCCTCTGAGAATGAGCAGTAGCCAATGAACAGAAAAAGGAGCCTGCAGGCGGCCAGCCACAGAGACCCCCGGCTGAGACTCCCTGGCCAATCGGGTCTCAGGACTCGCTTAATTTCCTGATTGACCAGGAGGAGAATCAGGAAGACAATAGCAAATATTCATTCACTATTATCACACACGTGGGTGGGCTTGGGGCGCAGTGCTTTGCACCCTGAGCCCACCCTTTTTTGAAGCCAATTAGAGCCTCAGGCTCCAATGACGTGCTTCAAAAAATTAAATAAAAAAAATTGGAATCCATATGTGCATCACCCTGCATGTAGATTAGGGGCCAGGTGCATGAATTAGGGGGGCGACGCCCCTGCGCCCTTAATGGATGGGTCACCACTGGGTTTTATCTATGCTGGGACTGATTATTTCATGCAGTTCTACTGAAAAGCAAGTTGGAATTCAGCTTTAACAGGTTTAAATCCTCCCCTATCTTAAATTAAAAATCAGATTTGAGATGTAGGTAACTTGTAATCTATTTTTCAATGATGCATGTGCACTGGGTAGAATGAGGAAACTGAATATGTAAATCATGGCAGTTGTAAATCAATATTTTATTTTCAACAATAAAGAAGAATGATACAATTGACAAAGGAAAGAAGTTATTAACATATACTAGAAATTAAGTAAGCTAATATTACACACTATAAATCAAAAGCTCTTGGTATAGCAATCGTCCTACGATGCATTATGCAAGATAAGTATTGTTGATAAACATGATATCGCAAACTCTTTTTGCGGAAATACTGTGCTATTGTTGGGAATGCTGCCAGCTGGAGTATTCTTTGTGTAGCTGCAGCTGCTACTGCCAAACAGGCATCAGCAGTGAGATTGTGAAGGATTGTCTCATCCCCAAACCCATCAACTTAGTAAGGACCTATGATTAAGTCAGAGGTGAGAAGGTAAGTATGAGCAACTGTTTATAGAGCACTGTAGTCATAGCAAATTACTGTCACCATTTTCTGTGCTGAGAGATCATAACTTCTTTTTTATTTAGCACTACTTTTAATACTATAACTAAAATTTGCAGTGCTTTCACAGCAATGAACTTTGTAGATTGTTGTATGTTTAATGACTTTATACTCACAAAAATACTAGCATTTGAAGATGCAGCAAGCTTACTTTCAGGTATGTTCAATTTAATTGTGAGAATAGATTGAGATGCTTCTGAGAGCTTTCTGAGTTTTATAACAGATGTTTCTGACTGTCATTTGATCTGTGTCTGAACTTAATTTACCTCCTTCTAGGCTGGGTCAAGCTGATACTAACAGATGCCTATGTACCCAACCCCCTAAATATAAAGCTAATTGTTCTCGGTAAATGATTTTCTTTCTTGTTCATTAAGGAACGCAGAATTCAGAGGCAGTTGTGTTATAGTGCAGCCTATAGGAGGATTTAAACACTGGCAAAAAACAGTGACCAGCCTGACATAGCCCTTCCTACTCCCAGCATGCCTTAGATGTTTGTTAGTGTCCTGGAAGGATAGACACCTTTTCTCAGTGGAGAAAAGATCTTTAACAGGCCCTGCATTGCAACCTGTCATGTCTGTAATGTTAGTTTGTCAAAATTTAGGAGAATGGACTAAATTCATGTTTAATCGATCCAGCTTCTATTCACACGAAACCTTTATTTGTAGAGTGCTTAGAGCTCCGGGTTCCAGGGGTTTTACCCCCTCTCTTCACAGTTCCCAACTCAAAAGGTGGTTTCTGCCCCATTTGAAGGCCTTAAATGTTTATATCCAGATTCAACAATTTTTAATGGAATCCACCAGATATTTCATTGCCGACTTCCATCAAGAAGACTTTTCACCCTCAGTGGACATCAATCAAAGCTAGGAAGTCAACACTTTGCTTGGTGCGAAGTATGGCTTTTTACACCAGCATATACTCTATAGGAAGAATGTTGACCTTTTTGCAGTCAGGCCTGGCTCAACATTTGGCTCTGACATCAAGGAGCAAATCTGGGCTTGTGATTTTTTTCCAAAGTTCACTGCTTTCCTCCCATTCTTTGATGAAGACTCTTTTTGTACAAGGTGTCTCTCATGTAGCTCCTCCTGTGAAACCACCTATAATTCTAGAGGATTTTCATTTGGTTATGTGGACACTTCAAAGACTACCTTTTGAACCTAGCATGGATAGTCCCCTTTCCACCCTTTCTTGCAAGGTTTCTGGTCTTAGACTAAAACAATTTCTTGTCTTATAAAAAATGGTGGTGTTGAAGCCCAGAGTCTCCTTCCTTCCTAAGATAATTTTGGTCTTTCACCTCAATAAGTACATTGTTCTTTTATCTCTTTGTCTAGCTCCAGTACATCCAGTAAATCAGAGAGATATCTCTCTCCACTGTCTGGACATAGCATATGATGTGTCGGTTTTCTATGCAGCTACTGCTTCCATTAGAAAACTGGTTTTCCTGTTGTCACCCATGATGGTCCCTGTAAGGGGGAATCAGCTTCTTGTTACACTTTTTCTTGGTTTCTCAGACAGATTCAAGCTTATTGTGTTAAGGATTAGGTTCCTGTTAAAGCTCACGCTACCAGATCTGTGAATTACCTTTTCTGCTCATACCTATAGTTTCATCAGGTGTGAGGTCACTCAAGCCACTTTTTGAGTTGCAGACAGACCCCCAGTTTCATTGTTACGTGAAACTATTAGTGTTTATTTATTGTTGTCCACCCCAATAGAATAACAACAATTCGTTTTACTGAGAGCTTTCAGCCAGCAGGTATCTGGTTGTCCACTTAAGCATGAGATCATTTCTCAATTCGGCTGGAAACAGCTGGATTAAGTGACTGATATCTCATGGTACTGGTACTGCCTATAGTATAATTCCAACCAATTATCTCTTTTTACCTTTCAATTGCATGAGGTAAAACGTCTGTAAAATTTTTCTACTGCGTACCCTAAAAAAAATCCCTTTGTTAGTTGTCCCTGTGCGCTGCCTGGGAAAGCAAATGAGGGGACTGTCCAAAAATGGATGCTAACAGTTAAACATATGATAGAAGTTCTAGCCCTTACCCCACCTTACACAAATATATTTTTATTGTTGTTTCTATAATTGTTGGAGAGATTAGTTCCTGCTATTTCTGTTGAAAAGTTTATTTCTCACTTCCTTTTGATGAGAAACCAGAGAGACGTTTGTCTTTCTCATGGTATAAAAAATCCAAGGGTACTCATTCCAGGTATGTAACATTTAGTGACTAGAAAATGTGTGTTTTCCGATTATTTAAGCATAATGATTTTGGCCTCCAAGAATGTATTTTTGGAGACAAATTCTTTTATCAGCAAGGTCATCTCATTTGAACAAATAATGAATGGGAGGCAGAATGGAAGATAATCAAGGCATGAGGGTGGTAGAGGAGGTAAAGCAGGAGGTCACTATAAAAATATCAGGCAGAAATGCAGCTTATGGCCTAGGAGGGTAAATGAAGGAGGCAGAAGACTGTGGGAAAATCAGGCACAGAGGATGCTGATCATGATAGGAGGTAGAGTGGAGTAGTAGCTGATTATAGAAAATCAAGAGGAAGAGCAGGAGCTGAACATGATCCCAGGGGGGAAAAAGAGAGGAGGCAGAGTATGAACTGATCAATGATCAGGGGAAACGAAAGGGGGTATAGTGGCATATAATTGTGAGCAGGGTATAGAGGTTGCTAAGCATGAGATAATTATCTCCCACCAAGAAAATCATTGGACGGGAAGCTGGGTGTACTGACTCCCCAGTCTAAACATTGAAAGTGTGATCTCTATCTTGACATTGTGGGGAAATGACATAGTAGAGAAGTTGAAGCAAAACTTGTGCAGATCTTAACAGTATAAGCAGCCATATAGGTCAAAAGATCATAATATGACCAGCTCCAGCAGAATACATGTGATTACAATAGAGGTTAAAGCGTACAGAAGGAGGGTGGCACTAACTATACAAAGTACTCCCCTAACTACAGAGTGAGGTTGGAAAAAAAAATTAAAAGGCAAAAAAATAGACAATGTAATTTTAACATGATACTTAGCACTTTTGGAATGGCAGAAGGAAACTTGTGATAGGAGGAAGTAAGGACACTGCAGCAAATTATAGCGACCTAAGGCCTAGAAGAAGGAACCATAAAGTATGGTAGGGACCAGGAACCCAATATTCCTAAAGTTGTGTTAAAAGAAGGATTTCTTGAGCGGAGGCAGTGGGACAAATATAATATCCCTTCTTCACAAAGGAATCTTTTTTTCTAGTGCTTAATTTTGTGACTTTGACTGTATTGCTTTGAGGCCCGAATCAAGTTATCTGCTGCAGATATTCTGGAAATCTTTTTTTTCAGTATAACACGTTGGATTGTTTACAGTGTGGATACTTTCTGTTCTGCTTACTGTACAGAAAATCCTCTTAAACCACTACCACCGTCACAAAGCCAAGCCTTGAGATCTGTGCTCTATTTTTATCCATCTTAACCTTTCTGCCGCTTTTGACACAGCAGACCTGTCTTTTCTGCTTTGTTTCTTAAATCAGTTTGAGGATCACAAATATGTATGTTTGGCCTCCTTAAATGGAAATTAGACATTGTGTGTCCTAGAAACACAATTTTTAGCTATTTCGGTGCTGTTTATGTTGCTTGGAACTTGAGAGATTTCATGCATCGTTGTAAGTACTGAAAAGGCAGAAGGTGGTAAGTAGTTCTAGGTCCTACTGTTAGTGTGTCTGGAGCCCAAAGGGCGATGAACATCTTTAGTTTTTAGTAAACATGCTTTTGTTTTGATTATGTCTTTGCTACTGAAATGATTCTTTTGCTGGATCCAGAATTCTGGATTTTGATCTTGGTCTTTCTAACTGGCTTTTTTTCCATCAATAATATTAATTTTGTCTGTACAATATGTAAAAACATTTCCAAGAGAATTGGATATTACTCATTGCTATACAAATTAACCCAATATTAAAATTCTCCTCAATGTTATTTTATAAGACATTTCCTAAAACTGAAATCATAGCAAAAAAAAGTAATAGAAATGTACTGTATTTGTCTTTTGTCATTTTTGTTGTATGTGAGTTTGTTATATCTGCCATCTTCCTAGTTTTATTGTAAAGCATGCATGTACCTTTAAATTGCACCTGTCACTGAAAGATGCTTTTGATAGCTCCTGATTTTCATCTCCCATCATCTCACTGTGTATGTCTTTACAAATACCGGTAATGTGTTGCAAACCCTAGCAGTGAACTTACTCTTATTTGTTCTCTTTTGGTCTGTTAACCCTTCTAAGCACACAACCTCATGCTGCCCAGGGTGCGTTTGTCCTGTGAGTGAGTGCTAAAGAGGAAGTAAACCCTGATGGGTTTACTTCCTCTTTGATTCCCTGCAAAGGTAAAGCATAATGGACTACTATGCATTGCATAGTAGTCCATTATGTGTCACTTACCTGACACAGGAGCCAGCAAAGTCACTGCTGTCCCCTGTAGTTCCGAGCGTCCATCTTCTTGGTGGGTCTCGCTGCTCCGTCGCTATGATTCGCCGGAGCAGCGATGACATCACTCCTGCACATGAGCACGGGAGCCGACACTCACGGCGTAACGCAGTGCGCCTGGGCATGCGCCGTAGACAGCGGTGGCTGTCTTCAGGTAAATATCTCCTAAACCGTATAGGTTTAGGAGATATTTCTTGGATCTACAGGTAAGCCTTAATCTAGGCTTACCTTTAGGTCAAAGTGGTTTGTAAGGGTTTACAACCACTTTAAAGCCCACCTTTCATGTGGTCAGCAAGAGATTAAGGGGTCCATTTACTAAAGGCAAATAGACTGGCAGTTGCTCCAGAGCTTGGTAAATGTGGCAAAGCTTCACTTTGCAAAGAGTACCCAATCCTGTGCAAAGAAAATTAAACTGCTGCACTGAAACCCCAAAGTATTCTTATCAGCCCTACCTAGGTTTCCTCTGTAAACTGCAGAATACCTCCCCACTATATTATAGAGGTCAGGAGAGAGTGAGGTGCTCTGTAGTTTCAACAAACATACTGTCCTAGGGCAGTGATGGCGAACCTTGGCACTCCAGATGTTTTGGAACTACATTTCCCATGATGCTCCACTACACTGCAGAGTGCATGAGCATCATGGGAAATGTAGTTCCAAAACATCTGGGGTGCCAAGGTTCGCCATCACTGTCCTATGGTGACAAAGCTTCATAGATTAGGTATGGAAAATGAGTATTGTCACTCTAGGATAGGAAGTGTGTTGCTGGCAGGATCGCCAGGTGAAAATTTAAGGAAAAATCCCCCTAAAAAGAGAATGAATGCAGTTAGCACATCTAAGCACTGGAAAGCTCCAGTATATCAAATTTTTGTTCTTGGGTTTGGGTACACTTTAATTTAGAATATCTTTTGAATTATTCTAATTTATACCTCTGCCTAATTTAAATATTTTTTTTAACTTTTAAAATGGTATACAGGCATACCCCACTTTTAAGTACGCAATGGGGTTTATTTACTAAAGCTGGAAAGAGCAAAATCAGGCTCACTTCTTCATAGAAACCAATGAGCTTCTAACCCCAGCTTGTTCAATTAATCTTTGGTAATAAAACCTGGAAGCTCATTGGTTTCTATGCAGAAATTAGCCTGATTTTGCACTTTCCAGCTTTAGTAAATAAACCCCATTGTGTACTTAAAAGTGGGGTATGCATGTACATGGAATAACTATAAACTACACAAGATCAGAATATTGTACAACAAATACTGTTTTCAAAGCAATCGTACAATAATCAGATTTTTAGTACACAGCTTTCGTCTGAAATTTTCCGAAGGGACAAACACGAAAATGTTTCTCGTACGATACCAAATCGTATGATTTTTGTTCAATCAGTAAGTTTTTATCCAAAAATACTATACACATACAATACAATACATTACATCACTTCCATTTTTTTTCTTTCATATGAGAATTTTTAGCATCCAAAAAAAAAAAAATGGAAAATCATTCTACCAATAATCTCCTTGTGTGTACTAGGCTTAACTATATAATCTAAAGATTTATTGTCTGAGTCACTAAAGGATTTAGAAATCTTCACACAATAAATTGTGTCAAAATTCACTTCAACTCTCCAATCATGTGCCAATAAAATATGTAAACAGGAATTTGTGTTTTAAAAGATTGGATAATTGAAGTGAATATTTGCACAACTTGGTGTGCGAAGACTCTCAAATCCTTTATTAAATATTCTCTTGTACCTACCTTGTTTATTCACTTCACATTAGAATAATCACATATATATTTAGATTATAATTAAATATCAGTATTCTTTTTTTTAAACTAAATACACTTAATTTAAAAAAGATTATCCAAAAGATTGGATAATTGTAGTGAATATTCACACAACTTGGTGTGTGAAGATTCTCAAATCCTTTATTAAATAATCTCCTGTACCTACCTTGTTTAGTCACTTAACATAAGATTAATCACATATATATTTAGGTTATAATTAAATGACCATATTATTTTTTAAATTAAATACATTTTGTGTTGTTAATCCAAAGTTTATTAAGGAGATGTGTGAAGTAACCCACAATCAGATTTTAGATTCTATTTAAAAAATAAATAAATACAATCTGTGGATGTTGCACATTGTACATTCATTTCTATAGTTTCTTGTACATTTTATTATCTATGAAAAATAAAATATGTTACAAATAAAAATATTGGTTCTGTAAGACATGGATATGCGTATGTATGTAAATATATCTATCTATCTATCTATCTATTTCTCTCTCTCTCTCTCTCTCTATATATATATATATATATATATTAAATAAATAAATATATATATATATATATATATATATATATATATATATATATATATATATATATTTTTTTTTTTTTTTATTTTTTTTTTTTTTTAAATAGACACATCATTTAGGGGTGCAACAAAATAGTACATTTGACCCATGCAGACTCCTTGAGCAAATATAAATTATTGTTCAGAATGCTTTACAGGGATACAATTGGTTTAGTTACTACGAGCTACCACACTTCTAATTTAATCTTTTTTTTGTGCTGCCTTTTTGAAAAAGCCAAAAATGAATAGTAAATTGACTAAATTCCTCTTCAAATAATTTATAACTAGATACTCCAACAAGTTTATTTATTGCGTGGTCGAATATCAAACTGCGTGCAGTTGTAAAAGCTTAGCGTTACATACAGACTTATGTCACTAAGCTTAGAGAAGATGCCCAAATGCTTGCTCACATGAAATAAATGACGTGTGACTCACAAACTCTAGTGGAACAGTGCCCCTGGAGAACAAATTGTCACTGTAACAGCTGGACTCAAAAAGAAAATGATCTACCAAATCATCACTCTGCGTACCACTGTAGTCAACCGCCTTTACTATTTATCAGTTCTGTGACACTTTTTTGTCTCTATAATTACAATATTTTTTCATTAAACAGGACTTATCTCTGTACATCATTTAAAATATATGTGATGGATGAAAATGAGCAGATCCTACAGCAAATGATGAATATTACATCAAGGAGACTGCAACATATACAGCTGAAAGAGCGATACCGAATCACAAAAGAGCTGGGTAGTGGCTCTTATGGGCATGTGATACAAGCTGAACATAAACTACAAGGTAAGTCTTGAGAAAACTGTCATATTATCATTTTATTTATTTAAAGCAAATTACATAAATACATGCTTTCTTTTTTTAGCACTAAGAATTCTACAGCTGATATTTTTCTAGTTTGAGTGTTTCCATTAAAGGCTAAACCACATGGGGCATGTCATATAAAAAAATGAGATATTGGCTGCAATTTCTTTTATTCAACTTCAGAAAAGCATAAATCTACTAATCATAATGCAGGAGGTGCGTCATTAATTTACATCAAGATGCAACAGTAACGTAATACCTCTAAAGTTGATTAAACTTCAAGAAAACTTAGTAATGTATGTAATACTTCTGTGCAAGGAAAAGGTCAGTGACCCTCCAGTAGATAAGAGAATACTATGCAATATAGCTACTTTCAAAAAATAGAAAGTTTGAAAAGAATGGCAAACAAGAACATCTATATATATATATATATATATATATATATATAAAACAAGGTGAGGAAGCATATAACCCAGGACCCTGCATTCACTATATTTGGTCTCCCACACCACTCAGAGCACGGAAATGCAATTATTTTAGTGAATTCTAAATACCTTCCATATATAGCAGTCTTGTGACTACTGTCAGTGTCTGGTTAAAGCTTGTAGGGGGAGTTTTCATTCTACTATGACTGTCCTATGAGGCTGCAGAACCCTTGACCCTCTGTCTGGACAGTGCTGATTGGCCCTGTGCTAATCACATACACCCTCCCAAGAAAAAAAAAACTCTCTAGTAATACACATCAAACTGAGCATGTGCAGTGTACCCCCAAGGCTCTGTACTATTGGGAGATGGATTGGGGACTGTGGAAGAAGCGGAGGATTAGAGTAGACAGGATCAAATAGTCTTTTTACACAGCCTTTATAACCCTTTAGGTTCCACAGTGAGTATAACAAGCATGCTTCCCTGCATATACAGACTGATTTTACTGTGGTGGGTTTAGTAACACTTTAAGGGGCATTCCCCTTCCTCAAGTGTTATTTATTATTTATTCCCCTTCCTCAAGTGCTATTTATCTGTGAACACTTGCACCTTCTTAGTTAATTCTGGGATTTAACATGCATTTTTGAATGTTATATTTTACTGGTCAAACATTCTACAGATAGGTGTATGTCTGCCAGAAATCATGTACAGCATTTGCATCAGATTGTGACTGTACCAAGTTACTGGACATATATTGCAAGCTTATTTGCATAAAGTTAATTTTGCATATTTAAGTCACATTTTATCAGGGTTTAATTAATATCTTTATTTTTAATATATATGCATTTTATTTGTGCATGTATGTGGTTATTCAGTGGTGATTTGGAGGTGTTTGTACTCTCCCCAAAGCTGAGCGACCACGGTGCGACCTGTAGTACTAATATACACAGAAATATGCTGTTTTGAGGCCTCTCATCCGCTACGCTTATTTGTGGCTGCAAGCTAGTTGGTTTACGACCTCTTAAGGTCTCTCCCCTGGTGTGCAAGTATGTATGCTGTACCAGGTGGTGCCTGCCTGTAACTATAATTTATATGTTTGGGAGCTGTATTATGACACGCTGACCAAGATAATTACCTGGGGCCCAGTGAGTGAGGGGCACCTAGACTCCACTTGGTATCTATTTTTAGTATGGAGCTTACATTGGCACAAATTCATCAGCAGGCTGCGCCACCACTTTCCTTGCACAGCAGGAACAGAACTCATGTTAATGCTACAAAAACCGCTGCACAGAACAGAAGTCTGACTGGCGGTCCATCTGAAAACCTTCATGTTTGTGACGGAAGCAGGAGTCAGCTCTGCCTTTTTGTTATGTGCTCTACATTGATGGGAGGTCCGTGAAGTTCTGTCTGTTGGTGCTGGTGTTCATCCATCATCTAAAAACTGTCACTTAACAGTTTACAGCTGTTCAAAAAAAGATGGAAGTACCATGAGGAAGGTTAGAGGATCGTAAAGTAAATGACTGTGTCTATGTAGTGTAGAAACACATAGAGCTGCATGTGTTATATAGCGTTACTAAAGCTATAGTATTTTTGGTTATACTATGGTTATACTAAGGCATGGTACATTTTGGCTTATTTCAGAATTCCAGAGAGCAATTTGTGCAAATCCTGGTAAGCTACAGTGAGGGGGAAAAGTATTTGACCCCCTGCTGATTTTGTAAGTTTGTCCACTGACAAAGAAAATATCAGTCTATAATTTCAATGTTAATTCAGAGACAGGGTAGCAACAAAAATATCCAGAAAAATGCATTTCAAAAAAGTTATACATTGATTTGCCTTTTCATAAATTAAATAAGTATTTGATCCCCTATAAATTAGCAAGATTTCTGGCTCCCAGGTGTCTTCTATACAGGTATCACTGAGATTAGGAGAACTCTCCTAAAAGGCATGCTCCTAATCTCAGCTTGTTACCTGTATAAAAGACACCTGTCCACAGAAGCAATAAATCAATCCGATTCCAATCTCCCCACCATGGTCAAGACCAAAGAGCTGTCCAAGGATGTCAGGGACAAGATTGTAGATCTATATAAGGCTGGGCTACAAGACCATCGCCAAGCAGCTTGGTGAGAGGGTGGCAACAGTTGGTGCAATAATTAGCAAATGGAAAAAACACAAAATAACTGTCAAAATAACTGTCAATCTCCCTCGGTCTGGGGCCCAATGCAAGATCTCACCTCGTGGAGTTTTAATGATCATGAGTACGGCAATGAATTAGCCTAGAATCTTGCCAATGATCTCAAGGCAGCTGGGACCATAGTCACCAAGAAAACAATTAGTAACAAACTACGCTGTGAAGGACTGAAAGCCTACAGCACCTACAAGCCCCCCCCCCCCCCCCCGCTTAAGAAAGAACAAGTACAGGCCCCTCTGAAGTTTGCTAATAAACATCTGAATGTTTCAGAGGAGAACTGGGTGAAAGTGTTGTGGTCAGATGAGACTAAAACCAAGCTCTTTGGCATCAACTCAACTTGCCGTGTTTGGTGGAGGAAGAATGCTGCCTATGACCCCAAGAACACCATCCCTACTGTTAACATGGAGGTGGAAACATTATGCTTTGGGGATATTTTTCTGCTAACGGGACAGAACAACTTCAATAACATCAAAGGGGCGATGGATGGGGCCATGTACTGTCAAATCTTGGGCGAGAACCTCCTTCCCTCAGCCTTGAAAGTGGGTCGTGGATGGGTATTCTAGCATGACAATAACCCAAAACACATGGCCAAGGCAGCAAATAAGTGGCTCAAGAAGAAACACATTAAGGTCCTGGAGCAGCCTAGCAAATTCTTTACACCTCAGTCCCATAGAAAATATGTGGAGGGAGCTGAAGGTTCAAGTTACTAAACATCAGCCTGGAAACTTAATGATTTGGAGAGGATCTGCAAAGAGGAGTGGGACAAAATCCCTTCTGAGACGTGTGCAAATCGGTTGGCCAACTACAAAAAACATCTGATCTCTGTGATTTCCAACAAGGGTTTTGCCACCAAGTACTAAGTCATATGACAAGAGATAAGGGTTTTTAGGGACTTTAACGAAATCATGTCCTGGTAAGGTCATGTGATTCCATCCCTAGGGACTTTGAGTGAAACCATGACCTGGTAAGGTCATGCGTTTCCATCCCAATTCATTGAAGAGGAGGAGAACAAGGGGGCGGGACTTTATATGAAGTAAAAGGTAGCTGTAAAGTTGATTGGTGAATATATAGGAATTTAATTGATTGTAACAGTAATACATACATAAAAAGCAGATACAAGGATGTAACATTAATATCATAAGATCAATATTTAAACTGATTGATAACATCAATTACTCATAGTAAATTAACAATCAAATTCCAAGATTCACCAGAAAAAGATTAAGTAGAATGTTTAACACGATAAAACCTGCAAGACCTATTGCCTCCCTGGATCAATAAGTGGAGATAATACAATAATAGCTTGAGACTCAAATGAATGATGGTAAGAATACGGCAGTTTGTAGCTCTACGCGTTTCGTGGCTTTTGGGCGTCACCCGGTCATCCTATTACCAATTTGTGTATCTGAGCAAGTAGACATGTACTTGGGGTAAGGTCTTGCAGGTTTTATCGTGTTAAACATTCTATTTAATCTTTTTCTGGTGAATCTTGGAATTTGATTGTTAATTTACTATGAGTAATTGATGTTATCAATCAGTTTAAATATTGATCTTATGATATTAATGTTACATCCTTGTATCTGCTTTTTATGTATGTATTACTGTTACAATCAATTAAATTCCTATATATTCACCAATCAACTTTACAGCTACCTTTTACTTCATATAAAGTCCCGCCCCCTTGTTCTCCTCCTCTTCAAGTACTAAGTCATGTTTTGCGAAGGGGTCAAACACGTATTTCACTCATTAAGATGCAAATCAATTTATAACTTTTTTTTTGTTTTTTGTGGATTTTGTTGTTATTCTGTCTCTCACTGTTAAAATAAACCTACCATTAAAATTATAGATTGATCATTTCTTTGTCAGTGGGCAAACGTACAAAAATCAGCAGGGGATCAAATACTTTTTTTTCCCCTTACTGTATATCAAACAAACATATTTCTCTTTTTCACCAGAATGAGTATAACAATAAGGGCCAATTCACACCATGCAACATGGGGCTGTATTGGGAGGCTATTCCAGTTCAGTCCCAGCACAAGGCAAAATGCCTTGTCTTATATATGGCTGGTGCACACCACCACGTTGCAGTGGTGTTCACTCAAAAAAAAAGTACCGCAGGCCATACTTTTTCCACTGCAGCGCAGTGCAAGGTAATCCATTGATTCACATTACACCGCAGCCAATAGAACTTAATGAAATGTCACTGTGTGACATTTCAATAAAGTTCATTTAAAAAAAATGTTAACAGTGTGATGCGTCTCGATCCACTACGGTTATCCTGCCGCATTGTTTTAATACAGCAGTAGGTGTGAATAGGCCAAAATATTATTGTTGCTTGGATGCTATGGGAGTTATGAAATAAGGTGAAATACTTACCTTATTCCTTACTCCTGCAGTCTTCCTCCCATTTGCAAGACTGGTCCCCCAAAGCTGCCCCTCTTCAATGATAAACTGGTTGCAGATCTTAGAAGTGATAACTTACAGTGGAGTCCTGCATTGTACATGAAGGTGCCAAGGGCCTGCCCACTTCCCAGGAGTGCTGAAGTTTAGTATTGTACTTATTCCTCTTCCTCAAGACCAAGCAAGAATTTAAACTTTTCAGTGCAGAGGGGACTCAACTTTAAACATTGCTTCTTGCCAAAAGGGAACATCCAAACAGAATGAATCTCAGCACACTAGTTTTCACAGTTATAACACCTCAAACCTTATCTTTTCAATGCTTACCGAATAAATTCTGTAGCATTGTATTTTTACAGTACTAAATTTGCCCAATTAGTAATACACATAGCTGCAATATATTAGGTCACATTACCTGAACAGGTTGGCTTTATTAAGCTTCCAAGTCTTTTAGGTGTATTTATTAAAACAGTGCAAAGAGAAAAGGTACACAGTACAG
Organism: Lithobates pipiens; assembly: GCF_037356315.1. NCBI lineage: Eukaryota > Metazoa > Chordata > Amphibia > Anura > Ranidae > Lithobates > Lithobates pipiens. Next base: position 108,193,460 of record NW_027507788.1, read on the forward strand.
TAACAAAGTACTGTAGCCATAGCAATGAATCAGAATCCATCTTCTACAAGGTTTACATGCCTATATATTGTAGGTTACTATACATATGGAATATGCATTTCCAAGTCAGCTTACAGGTGACTGAAGCACACCTCACTGGTACAGTTGGTGCTGAAATGGTTAGCTTCCTGGTAACTTCAGTAGGTCAGTAGATACCGTAAATTCAGTTCTTTACATATTAAGGTGTGTGTTCATTCAGGGCTGTATTTACTATTTACATATACCTAGGCCTGCACCTATAGGACAAAGAAGCAATTTTCCCACTTGTCAACTACGTATTAATTCCCAAAATATCAGTAGCAATAGAATCATCTCATATAAACTAATGCCGCGTACACACGAGCGGACTGTATGGCGTACTTAGTTCGTCATACAATCCGACGGACAGTCCGTCGTACTTTCCACTGAACGGACTTGACCACACACGGATACCCAAACAGTCCGTCGAAAGCTTGCGCAATGACGTGTACAGCACGTACGACGGGACTAGAAATAGGAAGTCCAATACACAGCAAAGCACCCTTCCGCCGTGTAAATCCTTTCTGGGCATGCGCCATTCTTAGTCCGTCGAACTAGCATACTGACGAGCGGATTGTCCGCTGAAACCAAAGTACGACGGACAGAATTTCAAAAAATCCGAAATTCTTAGTACACCGGACTGCACGCTGAAAAAGTCAGCTGAAGCCCACACACGAGCGGATTGTCCGCTGAAATGTGTTTCGACGGACTAAGTACGCCATACAGTCCGCTCGTGTGTACGCGGCATTAGTCATACATTGCCATACTATTCCTAGCCAGGTTAGGATCAACTTTGTAAGAAACTATTTTGTGTTAAAGAGGGGATCATGTGAATCTCCAAAACTACATTGTTTTAAGGTTGTTGTCCTTTTTTTGGCATGTGTATGGGAAGTTTATGGCTAAGGCTGAAGGTTCAGAAGAAAAGCCTTATGGCAAACTGGGTCAGTTCGGGCCACTATTCCATTTTGCAGATCCAATAATCTATGCAGTCATTGGTTTTGTATGGAGCTAAAGATGAACTGTGACAACCATCAATTAAAGGAGTGAAGCCTTTGAAAAATAAAAGTTCACAAAGTGGCTGCTACCAAAAGAAAATGGTAAGCAAAGTCAGAACTTCGATTTTCAGAAGGATAAAAACAACAATAGAGTTCCTAAAGTTAGTCATAGCATGAAAGAGCAGCACGCCAAGTCAGAACTCTACTTTACCCTTGCAGGGCAAATCACAGAGTAGGTAAAAAAGGAGCTGTTATCTGGAATTTACGGAAGCTGGAATATACAGAAGCTAGAATTTAAGAAATTGACACCCTACCATTGGAGTTCACAAAGAGGGTCTAACTTAGGAAGCAGCAAACCGGGATACCAGGACTATACCAAGCCTATGGAAGAGATTTACTAAGACTTGATGATAAGTGGCATCTCTATGCAGGGCTACATACAATCCTTCATAAAAAAATGAAAAGGTTCTCTAGAACATTACTACCTGTAGTGACCTATTTCTGCAGTACCCTGCACTTTACATGGGTGTCCAGCATCCTATAATGAACCCCTTGTAATAACTGCTTTATACAGAGGAAGCCTTTCGTGCCCGCTTTAAAATTATGCCATGGCATTAGTTATTAGTTTTAGCCTAATGCCTTCTGATAAAATCTCCATGTACAGTACATTTATGGTCAGTGTGGAACCTCATGACTTTTTTCAAGTGTCAGAAATAATGCAGTCTGTAGGCTACAGATCTGATAAAGGTATACCTGCTTTTGAACAATTTGACCTTCTATTACGCTAACAAAATTTCTACAATTATTTCCCCAAAATGTTTTCTTTTAGTTTGAGTACACAGTACAGTCAGTAGACTGCTGAAGGCAATGGCAGGACATGCCTTCTCAACTGACTGCATCGTTTTTTTCTTTTGCATGAGATTCACAGTATATACTGTATATATATATATATATATATATATATATATATATATATATGTCCCACCACCTTTAGGTGGGTGTTAATAGGAAATGGTTAGGTAAAACTGCCAGTGCCTTACTTTTTTTTGTTTAGGCCTGGTTGTTTAATTTTGGTTTGGGAGGAGTAGTAGAATAGAGGGTGGTGTGACCACCTGTACTCTGCTCTGGAAAAACCTCCCTTGCTTTCCCTAAGAAATGTTCTGGAAAGAAGGCGGGCTGGGGACTGGAGTGCGGGACTGATACATAAACTGAGGTAACATCCTTCCTGGAGAGGATGGGAAGAAACTGAGTGGAGAGAAGCAGCCAAAATGTGACTCTAAGGAGTAGGCTTGAAGGCCTGGGGGTTCAGAGACCCCAGCTCTGGAGAGCAGGAACCAAAATTTGAAGGCCTGAGGGTTCAGAGACCTCAGTGCTGGATGGTTCAACAACACCATTTCACCTCAAAGAAAACCCTGGGAGAACTGAACCAGGCATCCCGGCTGGAATGGTTCTATCTACAAGAACCGGAAGTAGCTGCAAAGAGGATGGAGTAGACCGGGATGTCATCCGGACATTCCTGAACTGACCTGGGAGGATCGCAGAAGGCAAGATAGGCAGGTGAGGCCTGGGACTTCCAGCATCCATTTACCAAGGTGCTTTTCAGAGGGGCATCGGTCAGTTCATTAAGGGAGAGGGACTTAACTACTCTAAGGAATCAGAAGGAGGAGGCAGCTCATATTTCCCTCTATTACCATTACACCTGGACTGCAACAAGAAGAATAAAAGTTATTTGTTCAACCATTATTGACTGTTTCTGTTGTGAATCATGCGGGGTGGAAGAACGGAGGACTCCTGCCTTTACACGCACATGAACTTTAATGACATCCCTGTCTTTGTTCGTAGGGTTCAATATTGAGTCGCCCACCCTTTGCAGCTACAACAGCTTTAACTCCTTCTGGGAAGGCTGTCCACAAGGTTTAGGAGTGTGTTCGGACTGGTTTGCCGAACCTTGGCCTCCAGAAATTCCCTTAAATTTCTGCTTTCACCCAGTCTTCATGACTCTTCAAACTGTATCCCATTGTGGCAGTTTCCCAGGTCTGGGGCCACACTTGGAAACAACAGACAGTGCTCTTCACCATGCACAATCAGGCTACGGCCGACATCATCAATCCGAGTCACTCCCCATCATGTCCTTCTCGCGCAGGCTCGTGCAGCTGTCACTCCGTCACCAGTTTAATAGTTTCTGTAGACATATTCCAGGCAAATGCAAAATCACAGCTGATGCGCTATCCCATTTCACATGCAGCACATTTGAGAATGCATTGCAACACCACCATTACAATAAAACACCTTGCTGCATATGTTATGGTAAGGAGCTTTGAACTGGTTAGCTAGAAAATTAGATCTACCTTGGACTGAGTAGATCACAGATATCTCCAATTATGTCCCAATCCTCCATCATATGTTAGCATTAGAACTTTTTTGCATTTTGATTACTTTTTTTTTTTAGTTTTCCCCTTTCAGCCTACTAGCCTCACATAACATCAAGCATATAAGTTAGCTCTGGGTGAAGTAGCACAGGTACAAGGGCCTTCTTCCATGGCAAGACAAATTGGACATTGACATATTTGTAATATACCTATGCTGCGGTGCCTTGAAAAAGTATTCATACCTCTTGACATTTTCTAAATTTTGTCATGTTACAACCAAAAATGTAAATACATTTTTATTGGGATTTTATGTGATAGACCAACACAAAGTGGCACATAATTGTGAAGTGGAAGGAAAATGATAAATGGTTTTCAGTTTTCAATTACAAATAAATATCTGAAAATGTGATGTGTATTTGGATTCAGCCCTCCTGAGTCAATACTTTGTAGAACCACCTTTCACTACAATTACAGCTGCAAGCCTTTTTGGGGCTGTCTCTACCATCTTTGCACATCTAGAGAGTGAAATGTTTGCGCATTCTCCATTGCAAAATAGCTCAAGTTCTGTCAGATTAGATGGAGAGCAACAGTGAACAGCAATTTTCAGGTCTTGCCACAGATTTTCAATTGGATTTAGATCTGGACATTGACTTGGCCATTCTAACACATGAATATGCTTTGATATAAACCAATCCATTGTAGCTCTGACTGTATGTTTAGGGTCGTTGTCCTGCTGGAAGGTGAACCTCCGCCTCAGTCTCAAGCCTTTTGCAGACTCTAACAGGCTTTCTTCTAAGATTGCCCTGTATTTGGCTCCATTCATCTTCCCATCAATTGTGACCAGCTTCCCTGTCCCTGCTGAAGAAAAGCATCCCCACAACATGATGCTGCCACCACCCTGCTTCACGGTTGGGGTGGTGTGATCAGGGTGATGTGCCATGTTAGTTTTCTGCCACACTTAGCATTTTGCTTTGATGCCAAAAAGTTCAATTTTGGTCTCATCTGACCAGAGCACTTTCTTCCACATGTTTGCTGTGTCCCTCACATGGCTTCTCGCTCACTTCAAACTGGCTTTATTTTGGCTTTCTTTCAACAGTGGCTTTCTTCTTGCCACTCTTCCTTAAAGGTCAGATTTGTGGAATGCACAACTAATAGATGTCCTGTGGACAGATTCTCCCACCTGAGCTGTGGATCTCTGCAGCTCCTCGTGAGTTACCATGGGCCTCTCGGCTGATACTCTGATAAATGCTCTCCTTGCCTGGCCTGACGGTTTAGGTGGACGGCCATGTCTTGGTAGGTTTACAGTTGTGCCATACTCTTTCCGTTTTGGATTGAAAACTTGAGATGTTCAAAGCGTGAGATATTTTTTTATAAGCTAACCCTGCTTTAAACTTCTCCACAACTTTACTCCTGACCCTTCTGTTGTGTTCATTGGCCTTCATGATGCTGTTTGTTCACTTAGGTTATATAACAAACCTCTGAGGGCTTCACAGAACATCTGTATTTATACTGAGATTAAATTACACACAAGTGGACTCTATCTACTAATTAGGTGACTTCTGAAGGCAATTGGTTCCACTAGATTTTAGTTAGGGGTATAAGAGTAAAAGGGGTTAAATACAAATGCACGCCACACTTTTCAGATATTAATTTGTAAAAAAAAAAATATTAAAACCATTTATCATTTTCCTTCTACTTACATAATTATGTGCCACTTTGTGTTGGTCTATCGCATAAAATCCAAATAAATTACATTTATGTTTTTGGTTGTAACGTGACAAAAATGTAGAAAATTTCAAGGGATATGAATACTTTTTCAAGGCAGTGTATATAATGTATATGTCAGGCTCATATTGTGCGGATCCTTCACTTCACAGAAGACAAACAATAATTTTGTACTCTTGCAGATTCTGTGTGCTTTAAATATTCTGTTTTATTGACCACAAAATAATCACAGAATTTATAACTTTTTGTGGGAGGTTCCCTTCCCAGATGTATACAACTTGCAGGCATTGTGCAGTGCATAATCAATGACTTAACATTATCTAAGCACACCCCCTCCCATCCTTAAAAAATAAAATAAAAAAATAACGGCAACAGGCAAGGGTATGCTGAAAGATACAATTGCATATTCCGTTCTCCAGATAGCATAGCGCAGAAATTATTTATTAATGTCAATCAGTTCAGGCAACATTTTCCTGCAAATTTTTATGAATGATATAACCAAATAACATTATCATCTGCACCAGATCCCCCCCCACCCCCACCCCAACCGCATAATGAACTAACATTATGCATTGGATAATCTTCCAACTACTGATGCAACTCTGTCTGCTCAGAATAGCACACCAGATGCATTCTGGTCGACAGCTAGGCTTTCATTACTGTATTATGTACAGTGGTGCCATCTTGTGTTCGTCATTAGAACAGCAACAGAAAATACTTTGCTAATTCTGTAAATATAACGTAAATGGCCTTCAATTTTATCAATGACCATTAAGCACTACATAAAAAGAAGCATATACTTTCTTATGTTTTTCATCTTGCATAAATTGTACCTTTTGTTTCTTGACAAATAATAATTATAACTATGGGCCTAATCTATAGAAACTGCAGCAAATGCCTATGTATCTTTTAATGACCAAACTCTAGCTGCTCATTTTTCACTGCAGTATCAAAAATGAAATTAACCAGGTAAGGACCAGGCCTAACATAATATATATATATATATATATATATATATATATATATATATATATATATATATATATATATATATATATATATAGACATTTTTGGCAGAGACCCTAGAGTATAAAATGGCAATGCAATATGCAATGCAATATTTTATATCACTGTATTTGGGCAGTGGTGTTTCAAACGCAATTTTTTTTAAAAATAATACATTTTCAGGAATGAAAAAAACAAAAACAGTAACGTTAGCCCATTTTTTTTTTTTTTTTGTATAATGTGAAAGATGATGTTACGCCAAGTAAATAGATACCTAACATGTCATGCTTTAAAATTGTGCACGCTCGTGGAATTGCGACAAACTTTGGTACTTAAAATCTCCATAGGCGACGCTTTAAACATTTTTAAAGATTACCTATTTAGAGTTACAGAGTAGGACTGATGCTAAAATTATTGCTCTCACTCTAATGATCGTGGCAATACCTCACATGTGTGGCTTGAACACCGTTTTTACATATGTGGGCGCGACTTACCTATGCGTTCCCTTCTGCGCACAACTTTGGAGGGATGGGGCACGTCATTTTTTTTTCTTTTTTCTAGTTTATTTAACTTTTTATTTGTTTATTTTTTACACTGTCCCTTTAAAAAAAATTTCATCACTTTTATTCCTACTACAAGGAATGTAAACATCCCTTGTAATAGAAATAAGCATGAATGTTCCTCTTTATTGCGAGATCTGGGGTCAAAAAGACCTCAGATCTCACAATAACACTCAAAAGAGGAAAAAAAAATGTAATTTTACATTTAGGGCTCTTTCACACGGACATGTCCATGTACGGAGCCCGCTTTGCTCAGCGGGGGATTGCTCCGTTGATCCCCGCTGTGCAGGAAGATGACAGGTCTGTCTCTGCACACTGTGCAGGGACTGACCTGTCAAAACGCCGCTCTCCCCTATGGGGGATTGGATGAAGACGGACCGTACAGTCCGTCGTCACCTGATCTGATCCACAGACAGATGGGAAAAGTAGGTTTTTCCTCTGTCACCCTTTTTTGGATCGGAGCGGGTCGAATGTCAGCGGACATGTCACTGCTGACATCTGTCCCTCCATAGACCTCTATGGAGTGTCCGTTCAGGTCTGTCAAAAAAACTGACAGGTGGACCTGAACGAACTGTCCGTGTGAAGGGGCCTTACTAATAAAAAAAAAATTGGCCCTTTAAGGCTGTTAGGCAGAAGTGACATCAGACGTCGCTCCGGTCCTCCTAGGGCAGTGATGGCAAACCTTAGCACCCCAGATGTTTTGGAACTACATTTCCCATGATGCTCAACTACACTGCAGAGTGCATGAGCATCATGGGAAATGTAGTTCCAAAACATCTGGAGTGCCAAGGTTCACCATCACAGTCCTAGGGCATAGAGTCAAGTGGGGCCATCTTGCTTCCACTAGATTTCCTGCCCATCACGGGATTGGATCCTTTCCACCGCTACTGATGACTCCGGTAAGCGGGATAACGACTTGGAAGTGGTGGGGGGCACCCTCTCCCACTGCCCATAAAAGTGATGCAGTGGTGAATCCACCCACTGTTCAAAAAAATACCAGGGTTATGGCAGCTAGCTGTTGCCATTACCATGGTATATAACGGTAAACTGATGACAGACATATACAGTGGGTGGTCAATGCTGATTGCTATGGACTTCATAGATATTTTACTTTGCACTATATAAGTTGAAGTTGAAAAGTCTGACTTTTAAAGCACATGCTGTTGCTTTTATATATTTGAAAAATGTATATGTGAATCAACCAGTGAACGCTTTTCAATATGTGGTAATTAAGGAGTTAAAGAAGAACCCCGGGTATTGATATTTTTACATACTGACATTGGACCAGCTTGGGCAGTATGCATATGCCATAGCTCCCACCTGTCCTTGATTTTTAAGGCCTGTCCCTGATTTTATACTAAGTCCCTCTGTCCCTCTTTCCTCCTCCTTTGTCCCTCATTTTCATCTGATCTATATAGTTGTATATAAAATGCAATATTTATCCTTCAAAAACAGTTTCCCAGTGCTAAACCTTTCATCCAATTTTGAAATGGCTGCATTTGTAAATTTCCAATGCCAGGGTTTAGATGACTTCTGTTTTGTAGTCTTACAAACACAAGATCATAAATAAGCCAGTATAAAGGAATAGAAGTGGTACAAAAAACACTTGCTAGTTTAACTACTATTTTTTTTCTATAATTCTCATTTAAGGGGGCGTGGCAGGGTGTGTGTCCGATGCCTACATACTTTTGCTAATAGGTGTTCTTCATTTTCATCTCAAAAAGTTGGGAGGTATGATATACCTTACCTGTGAGATCCCTCTAGAAGCTTCAAGTCACTTTAATAGGCACCCCTCCTGCAGTAATTTTTAATAGCTTGTGGGACCTGTGCCAAGCAGCTGCCCTGCTGCAGGGCATATACAGTATATAGGCTGCTGAAAACATACATTAATAAGATTGCTTGCTGTAGTTAATCAACCCAGCTGTGGTTTGTTGTATGATAACCTTTAGGGTCCATGCACACTAGGCAACTGAAAAAAACGACAGAACATCTGGAAGAAAAACGCTCACAGTGGCTTGTATTGCACACGCGTTTATGTGTGTTTATAAGCCTTCTTTTTACAAAAAAATTCCCTCTGCTTATTTTCCATTATAATCAATTTACACTTGAAAAAGCTGAGCATGCTTAAATGACACGTTCAAGCATTTTTTCCCTAGGTATTTTTTTCTGCCCAAAAGCTTCTCTCAAAAATGCACTTGTAATGGGGCTTTTTTCCAGCCTGTAAACACTCCACTTCAAATATGCCTGTAAATGCCAAAATGTGCATGGATACATAAGCTAACATGGAGTTGCTTCTACAGGTTGAAAGAAAATATTTTTTTTTATGCCCAGTGTACACATTTTTACTTTAAAGAAGAATTCTAGGAATGGATATTTCTACATAGTTACATTGGCCCAGTTTGGACCAATGTAACTATGCATATACCATACCACTGGGATCTCCTTGGAAGCTGAAAATCCCTGTAGTAGACATCACTACATCATTGTGGCCCATGCTAGGTGGTTGTCCTACTGCATTGTGGGTACAGGAGGTCAGCCGCTCAACACAGACACCATTCAGAGAATTCTTTTGCATATTCTCAATGAATGCAAAGCATTCTCTGATTGGGTGGTGTTGGAAGGGGAGACAGTGACTTCAAACTCTCAACCTCATTCAATCCAGAATTTGCATCCATAGAGAACATGCAAAGCATTATTTGAATGGTGCCAGCGCTGAGCAGGGGACCTATTATAGCAGCAGGGACCTCTTATAGCAGAAGGTAGCAGAGGAGCCGATTGGCACACGACCTGGAATCTAGTGGAAATATCTGTAGTAGGGGTGATTTCCAGCTTCTCAAGGGATCCCACAGCTATAGCATAAGCCTTGGTCCAAGATAGACCAAAGTAATTATGTAAAAATATCCATACCTAAAATTCTTTAAAATATGACCTCAGATAATAGAAAAATAAAAAATAGACATATAGAATTTGTACCATCATCCAGAAGTCAAATAATGTAAGGATTGGTAACCTGATCCCCAACCAGGTTACCAGAAATGGGGGCAGTTTGGACTATTGCGGTACAATAAGAACGATACAATGAATAATATAACAAGATAATAATAATAAAAGATACAGATGATTTTATTGATGCCAGAAAACAAATCATCATTTACATATTAAAATATTAAAAACATAAGCGCAATACATATGTATATCATCAGTGAGTAGTCACAATACAACTGTTGATCACAGATATCAGTTTCCTCGACTAGTTTCGCAGTCTTATACTGCTTCATCGGGAGGTTATCCATGCTCCAAACAGGCGTCAAGCCCACAGTGCTACCACCTGATAACTAGTCCCCTGCGGCGACTAGTTTCGCAGTCTTATACTGCTTCATCGGGAGGTTATCTGTGATTAGAAGAAAAAGCGAAAAAATAATCCAAAAAAAAAAGGGGAACAAAAAATATAATAATAATAATAAAATTTTATGCAGCATCCCAATTGAGAAAAATTGGTTCAAAAAGGTTAAAAGCGGGGAAAGAGCAACACAGCTTACCCATGCTCCAAACAGGCGTCAAGCCCACAGTGCTACCACCTGATAACTAGTCCCCTGCGGCAACTCGGGGGAGCTATATAGTATGATGATTAGGGTCTAGGTAATGAAATAAAATAGATAAAAAAATAAATAAATCAGTGTACTGTCAGCTTATCGGGATAAATCAAGTGAAGTGAACAGATAATTGGATGGTAGTGCGAATAGTTGTAAAACCATATAAGTGAAACAAGTGAAGGAAAAAACAATTGCGCGTGTATTGAAATATGTGAAAAAAAGAAATCCAACAAGTCAAAAAGTGGTGGTAAAACGGTGTGAACTAGTGAAATTAGTGGAGGTTGGGAAAGCGACGTGTGGGAAAAAGGGAAAAAGAGAAAGTGAAGAGGGGAAGGGAAGGGAGGGGAGGGAGGGGAGGGGAAATGGGGACATTGAGGACGTGAGTAAAGAAAAAATTGAACGTGCGTAAAAGAAAATAAGTGAAGCAAGTGTGGATAAGTATGAAATAAAGTGAGTAAGGAGAAGCAGGGTATACCTGAAATTGTTGTTAATAAAGGTAGAAGGATCCCGGGAGAGGCATACCCAATAGGGGAAATGATGCCGGTGTATGACCCCAGTAGGTATTGATAACTACCATGGGTTCAGAGTGGAGGCATAGTAAAGCCTATCCACCCATGCTTAAGTCTCCTAAAGAAGAAATAAATGGTAACACTTTTAGATTCGGTTCACAACGCCAGTAATAATACCTGAAAATACAGGGTGTTATCTGGGGATTTGAGAGAGGTATATAAGGTTTAAGAGAGACACTTACTAAGGGTTAGCTGGAGCATACCATCCCGGGAACTCAAATCTAGATCCACACATCACAGGCAGACACCTGTTATATATAGCTCCCAACCCTGTGACGTTTCAACAGCGCCCTAAGGCGCCGGTGCATGACGTCACAAAGCCAGGCTAACGCACAGTGCGTGGGCAAAATAATAGCGCGCACGCATGCGCACCAGCCCCGCAGAGTCCCACGCACAACGCCACAAGGTCAGAGCTCCCACATAGCGCATGCGCGAAATAGTCGCGCACATGCATGCGCATCGGCCACTAAGGCCAAAGGGACATAGTCCCTGCCAGTGCCAATGCAAGGGGAGGAGACCCCGTAAATGGGATGGGCTCCACCACTCGGGAGCTCACCGGGCTGCCGCAAGGGGACGCAGATGGAACAATCCGAGCGAACGCCTGTCAAGGAGAGGGGGGGGGGTAAGGGAAAGCAGGGAACTCATTTGTAATAATACATAAAAGGGATGTATTAGCCATAAGGATTGATAGAGATATGTGTAGCACGGTAATTAGTTATATAACAAAAAGTACATATGAGTAATATACATAGATAGGATGAAACATCCTATGAAGCCAATGCAAACTACAGATTCGAAAGAGATCCAAGGTATCAAAAGGGGCAAATGATTAGAGGCCATGATAGGGTATATCCTGGTCAAGAGTGGCGGATAGCCTATGGTTTGATTATAAAATATATCAAGCCCGACCTAATGGATGTCTAGAATGAATAGTTGCATGAAGGCTTACAGTACTAATAAATTAGATGATGAGGTAAGAGTAATTAAATATAAAGAGAGGTCTTTGTAATGCTAGGAAAGGGGGTTAGGTAATGACATCAAAAGTGGGGGGTAAAGGGGCGGCCCATCCCACCTAGGTCACTCACCAACCAATCCAAGCCTAGCAGCATGCCAGGTGTGTTATCCACCCATAATTGTGAGAAACGTTAAAATATGACCTCAGATAATAGAAAAATAAAAAATAGACATATAGAATTTGTACCATCATCCAGAAGTCAAATAATGTAAGGATTGGTAACCTGATCCCCAACCAGGTTACCAGAAATGGGGGCAGTTTGGACTATTGCGGTACAATAAGAACGATACAATGAATAATATAACAAGATAATAATAATAAAAGATACAGATGATTTTATTGATGCCAGAAAACAAATCATCATTTACATATTAAAATATTAAAAACATAAGCGCAATACATATGTATATCATCAGTGAGTAGTCACAATACAACTGTTGATCACAGATATCAGTTTCCTCGACTAGTTTCGCAGTCTTATACTGCTTCATCGGGAGGTTATCCATGCTCCAAACAGGCGTCAAGCCCACAGTGCTACCACCTGATAACTAGTCCCCTGCGGCGACTAGTTTCGCAGTCTTATACTGCTTCATCGGGAGGTTATCTGTGATTAGAAGAAAAAGCGAAAAAATAATCCAAAAAAAAGGGGAACAAAAAATATAATAATAATAATAAAATTTTATGCAGCATCCCAATTGAGAAAAATTGGTTCAAAAAGGTTAAAAGCGGGGAAAGAGCAACACAGCTTACCCATGCTCCAAACAGGCGTCAAGCCCACAGTGCTACCACCTGATAACTAGTCCCCTGCGGCAACTCGGGGGAGCTATATAGTATGATGATTAGGGTCTAGGTAATGAAATAAAATAGATAAAAAAATAAATAAATCAGTGTACTGTCAGCTTATCGGGATAAATCAAGTGAAGTGAACAGATAATTGGATGGTAGTGCGAATAGTTGTAAAACCATATAAGTGAAACAAGTGAAGGAAAAAACAATTGCGCGTGTATTGAAATATGTGAAAAAAAGAAATCCAACAAGTCAAAAAGTGGTGGTAAAACGGTGTGAACTAGTGAAATTAGTGGAGGTTGGGAAAGCGACGTGTGGGAAAAAGGGAAAAAGAGAAAGTGAAGAGGGGAAAGGAAGGGAGGGGAGGGAGGGGAGGGGAAATGGGGACAGTGAGGACGTGAGTAAAGAAAAAATTGAACGTGCGTAAAAGAAAATAAGTGAAGCAAGTGTGGATAAGTATGAAATAAAGTGAGTAAGGAGAAGCAGGGTATACCTGAAATTGTTGTTAATAAAGGTAGAAGGATCCCGGGAGAGGCATACCCAATAGGGGAAATGATGCCGGTGTATGACCCCAGTAGGTATTGATAACTACCACGGGTTCAGAGTGGAGGCATAGTAAAGCCTATCCACCCATGCTTAAGTCTCCTAAAGAAGAAATAAATGGTAACACTTTTAGATTCGGTTCACAACGCCAGTAATAATACCTGAAAATACAGGGTGTTATCTGGGGATTTGAGAGAGCTATATAAGGTTTAAGAGAGACACTTACTAAGGGTTAGCTGGAGCATACCATCCCGGGAACTCAAATCTAGATCCACACATCACAGGCAGACACCTGTTATATATAGCTCCCAACCCTGTGACGTTTCAACAGCGCCCTAAGGCGCCGGTGCATGACGTCACAAAGCCAGGCTAACGCACAGTGCGTGGGCAAAATAATAGCGCGCACGCATGCGCACCAGCCCCGCAGAGTCCCACGCACAACGCCACAAGGTCAGAGCTCCCACATAGCGCATGCGCGAAATAGTCGCGCACATGCATGCGCATCGGCCACTAAGGCCAAAGGGACATAGTCCCTGCCAGTGCCAATGCAAGGGGAGGAGACCCCGTAAATGGGATGGGCTCCACCACTCGGGAGCTCACCGGGCTGCCGCAAGGGGACGCAGATGGAACAATCCGAGCGAACGCCTGTCAAGGAGGGGGGGGGGGGTAAGGGAAAGCAGGGAACTCATTTGTAATAATACATAAAAGGGATGTATTAGCCATAAGGATTGATAGAGATATGTGTAGCACGGTAATTAGTTATATAACAAAAAGTACATATGAGTAATATACATAGATAGGATGAAACATCCTATGAAGCCAATGCAAACTACAGATTCGAAAGAGATCCAAGGTATCAAAAGGGGCAAATGATTAGAGGCCATGATAGGGTATATCCTGGTCAAGAGTGGCGGATAGCCTATGGTTTGATTATAAAATATATCAAGCCCGACCTAATGGATGTCTAGAATGAATAGTTGCATGAAGGCTTACAGTACTAATAAATTAGATGATGAGGTAAGAGTAATTAAATATAAAGAGAGGTCTTTGTAATGCTAGGAAAGGGGGTTAGGTAATGACATCAAAAGTGGGGGGTAAAGGGGCGGCCCATCCCACCTAGGTCACTCACCAACCAATCCAAGCCTAGCAGCATGCCAGGTGTGTTATCCACCCATAATTGTGAGAAACGTTAAAATATGACCTCAGATAATAGAAAAATAAAAAATAGACATATAGAATTTGTACCATCATCCAGAAGTCAAATAATGTAAGGATTGGTAACCTGATCCCCAACCAGGTTACCAGAAATGGGGGCAGTTTGGACTATTGCGGTACAATAAGAACGATACAATGAATAATATAACAAGATAATAATAATAAAAGATACAGATGATTTTATTGATGCCAGAAAACAAATCATCATTTACATATTAAAATATTAAAAACATAAGCGCAATACATATGTATATCATCAGTGAGTAGTCACAATACAACTGTTGATCACAGATATCAGTTTCCTCGACTAGTTTCGCAGTCTTATACTGCTTCATCGGGAGGTTATCCATGCTCCAAACAGGCGTCAAGCCCACAGTGCTACCACCTGATAACTAGTCCCCTGCGGCGACTAGTTTCGCAGTCTTATACTGCTTCATCGGGAGGTTATCTGTGATTAGAAGAAAAAGCGAAAAAATAATCCAAAAAAAAAGGGGAACAAAAAATATAATAATAATAATAAAATTTTATGCAGCATCCCAATTGAGAAAAATTGGTTCAAAAAGGTTAAAAGCGGGGAAAGAGCAACACAGCTTACCCATGCTCCAAACAGGCGTCAAGCCCACAGTGCTACCACCTGATAACTAGTCCCCTGCGGCAACTCGGGGGAGCTATATAGTATGATGATTAGGGTCTAGGTAATGAAATAAAATAGATAAAAAAATAAATAAATCAGTGTACTGTCAGCTTATCGGGATAAATCAAGTGAAGTGAACAGATAATTGGATGGTAGTGCGAATAGTTGTAAAACCATATAAGTGAAACAAGTGAAGGAAAAAACAATTGCGCGTGTATTGAAATATGTGAAAAAAAGAAATCCAACAAGTCAAAAAGTGGTGGTAAAACGGTGTGAACTAGTGAAATTAGTGGAGGTTGGGAAAGCGACGTGTGGGAAAAAGGGAAAAAGAGAAAGTGAAGAGGGGAAGGGAAGGGAGGGGAGGGAGGGGAGGGGAAATGGGGACAGTGAGGACGTGAGTAAAGAAAAAATTGAACGTGCGTAAAAGAAAATAAGTGAAGCAAGTGTGGATAAGTATGAAATAAAGTGAGTAAGGAGAAGCAGGGTATACCTGAAATTGTTGTTAATAAAGGTAGAAGGATCCCGGGAGAGGCATACCCAATAGGGGAAATGATGCCGGTGTATGACCCCAGTAGGTATTGATAACTACCACGGGTTCAGAGTGGAGGCATAGTAAAGCCTATCCACCCATGCTTAAGTCTCCTAAAGAAGAAATAAATGGTAACACTTTTAGATTCGGTTCACAACGCCAGTAATAATACCTGAAAATACAGGGTGTTATCTGGGGATTTGAGAGAGGTATATAAGGTTTAAGAGAGACACTTACTAAGGGTTAGCTGGAGCATACCATCCTAGTTATCAGGTGGTAGCACTGTGGGCTTGACGCCTGTTTGGAGCATGGGTAAGCTGTGTTGCTCTTTCCCCGCTTTTAACCTTTTTGAACCAATTTTTCTCAATTGGGATGCTGCATAAAAAATTTTATTATTATTATTATATTTTTTGTTCCCCTTTTTTTTTGGATTATTTTTTTTGGATTATTTTTTCGCTTTTTCTTCTAATCACAGATAACCTCCCGATGAAGCAGTATAAGACTGCGAAACTAGTCGCCGCAGGGGACTAGTTATCAGGTGGTAGCACTGTGGGCTTGACGCCTGTTTGGAGCATGGATAACCTCCCGATGAAGCAGTATAAGACTGCGAAACTAGTCGAGGAAACTGATATCTGTGATCAACAGTTGTATTGTGACTACTCACTGATGATATACATATGTATTGCGCTTATGTTTTTAATATTTTAATATGTAAATGATGATTTGTTTTCTGGCATCAATAAAATCATCTGTATCTTTTATTATTATTATCTTGTTATATTATTCATTGTATCGTTCTTATTGTACCGCAATAGTCCAAACTGCCCCCATTTCTGGTAACCTGGTTGGGGATCAGGTTACCAATCCTTACATACCTAAAATTCATCTTCAAATCAGTGAATTACATTGCATACTTACTTTACTTTTTATGTTTTCAGGCAAAGTTATGGCACTAAAGTTAATGAAAAAGTCAAAGACGAAGAAGGATAATTTTCTAATGGAATACTGTGTATCATTGTGCCTTTCCTCACATCCCAATATCATTAGCACATTTTCGGTGGTTTTTGAAACAAACAAATATTTTTCATTTGCCCAGGAGCTGGCACCTGCAGGAGACCTCTATTCAATCACTTTGGCTAAAGTAAGTAACTTTTCCTGCTGTCAATAAAACTCCATTAGTTAACTGTGGCAATTCTAAGTGTACCAGTCAACAGACCGTTCACTGATTGCAGGGCCAATGCTATCAAGTGGTAAGAAAAGAAATGCCAGATAGATGCAGCATATGACAAGGTTCTACGGTTCTCACTTTCACTCATGGTTCACTGCTATTACAGTACCTCGTTAATTAAAGCGGAACATCACGCATAGCAACTTAATAAAAAATAATGTTCTTTAGCGAGGAACATTCATTCCACATTAATAATTCTGCTATCAAGATTAGTGTGTGCTATAAATTGCTTCCAGAATTGCTCCTGTTTGCCTGCCTACCTTGCTGGTGGTTGCCATTTTTCTGAAGCCCAGAGCCCCTGAGCAGTAGTAAATATTTAGGCTGTTAGCAGATCAGCCTCTAGTGGCTCTGATTTACGACACAATGCCAAAAATGGAGAACAACTGAGCATGTGCAGAGCAGGGTGGGACAGTGTATTACTGGATTTTAAACAATATACACACTTATTTTTGTTGTTTTACAACTATACTTACAACTATACCTGCCAAATGGACCATCCTGAAGTGATCTAGTAGGGCTTAATTGTCTGACTTCCACTTGAAGCCTATTCCTTAAATACACCTAACAGGAGATAATAATCAAACCAGCATTACTAGAAAATAACCAGTGAAAGGTGAATGGAATCCTGAATACATCAATCTTGTGGGGGGGTCTATAATAAAAAGAGACCATACTGCTAACATGAAAAGGGGTAAGGAAAGAGAAGATACCAGGGTAGCTAAGTATTTTATTTTTTATTTTTATGCATGTGTATCTAACTATCTTATACTAAGTTATCCTATTAATAATTGTTAGTACTTAAAGTAGCATTAAAGTGGTTGTAAAGGCTGAAGGTTCTTTATCTTAATGCATTCTATGCATTTCAGCTTTCAGTTGCACTTTGAATGACAATTGCGTGATTATGCAACAATGTACCCATATTTACATTTTTTTTATATATAGAGTGTTCTTTTGGTAGTATTTAATCATCACTGGGTTTTTTATTTTTTGTTAAAGAAACAAAAAAAATGACAAAAAAACCCTTTTTCTTAGTTTCCATTATAAAATTTTGTAAATAAGTATTTTTCTCCACCGATGCACTGATGAGGCTGCACTGATGGGCACTGGTAGGCGGCACTGATGAAGCGGCACTGATGGGCAGGCACTGATATGTGGCATTGATAGGCGGCACTAATGGGCACTAAAAGGCAGTACTAATGGAGACTGATAGGCAGCATTGATGACACTAATGGGGCTGCACTGATGATCAGTGCCCTGATTATCTGTGGGCGTGTCCCCTGTCAGGATTGAGGTTAACCACCTCTCCTCTCTGACAGTACGTGATGAAATTACTGCCGATAACTGGCAAATCTGTTTACACTGAGATCAGCTGTGATTGGACACAGCTAAACATGTAGTAAAGGGCCACTGTGATTGGCCCTTTACCAGGGGATGCTTGAGGGGTGTGGTTCTGGGAGGAGGGGAAGAGTCCAATTCGAGCAGAACACCATGGATCTTCAAATGCAGTCCAAAGTTTTTAATGCAGAGGGATCACATCACAAAAGAACAATTGTTACGTTTCAGAGCCACGCAGGACCCCTTCCTAAGGCATGTGATGGGCATCGGTTCTCAAAATGGATATTGGGGAACTGGAGAAAGTCCAGATAAGTGAAACCAAACCAATAAGAGGCATTGAGGAGCTTATGAGGAAAGATTAGAGGAACTGAATGTATAGTGACCTTAGTTTTAAGTTATTCACTTTAAGGTCATCACAGAGGACAAAGGGGCACTCTTTACATCTAGAGGAAAAGAGATTTCATCTCCAAATATGGAAAGGTTTCTTCACAGTATGAGCTGTGAAAATGTGGAATAGACTCCCTCCAGAGGTGGTTCTGGCCAGCACAGTAGGTTTTTTCCTAAATGTACATAGTATAACTGGGTAGTACTAACATTTATAGGTAAAGTTGATCCAGGGAACATTTGATTGACTCTTGGGGGGATCACAAAGGAATTTTTTTCCCTGCTGAAGCAAATTGGACCATGCTTTGCTGGGGTTTTTCGCCTTCCTCTTGATCAACTGTGGGTATAGGATTGTGTATATGGGATTGTATGTTTTTTTTTATGGTTAAACTAGACGGACTTGTGTCTTTTTTTCAACCTGACTAACTATGTATGTAACTATGTAACATTTTTGTCTTTGGATTTCAGATTTCGGTTTGTATGGCTTTTTTTTATCTTGTTCAAAGGGCAGTCTTACCATACAAGGTTTAAGGTAGTAGTTTGGGCTCATCCCTTTGACAGTTGGGAAGAAGCGATCTTATAGCAACGGATTCCTAGGAGTGTCAAGCATGATGTGGTTAGTAGTTTATCAGAGGATTCCATCACAGTAGCACATTTAGATATGTGACAAGTCTTAAATTTTAATCCATGTGAAGAGGAAAGGCAATGCGCCAAGTTCATCTTTGTGACAAGGTCTAGAGAAGACTGATAGCTCATAGTAACTCTATGACAGTATAAAAGATTTTCCTAAAAATTATCAGGAGTGGAAAGAACATCAATAATATCTTGTCAATTAGGGTAATGAGTTCCACCTGCATGGAAACTGAACTTCGTGGAAAGAAGCTTAGCTGATATGTATATTTAGTGAAAAGCACAGCCATAAAAGTAGCACTATAAGGCCCCTTTCACACAAGCTCTCCGATTAGGTCTACCTGTCAGTTTTTCAGGCGAACCTGATCGAACCCTCCAGTCTCCCCTATGGAGTGGCAGATGAAAGCAGTGGCATGTCCACTGACATCCACTACTATCTGATCTGATCCTGCTCGCATAACCCAGATGGATGGTGGTCCTATTTTCCATCAGTCTGGTGGTTTGGATTAGATATGATCGGATGGAAAATGACAGGCGGTCTGTTTTCACCCGATTTCCCCAAAAAGGAGAACGAGATTGTGTCCGTCTACGCTCTGCACAGTTAGCAGAGACGGACCTGTCATCCGGCGATCCCCTGCTGAGCAAGTGGAATCCATATAATGGAAGCAACTATATGAAAGGGGCCTTAGGGCAATGCATGGAAAGTAGGTTATATGGTTTTCAATGGAATAGTTTACACCAGTGCCTGCAGTTCCAGTGCGTTCCAGTTCCAGAAAAAAAAGTAGAACATGCTGCATGTTTCCTGCACTGGACTGTACTGGAACGCTGTAAAATGCATCAAAAATGCACTGGAATGCACTGGAACGCACCAAAAAGGTTTTCCATGGTTAAAAAGAAGAGGGGGGAAAAATGCACTGGACTGCATCAAAAATGCACTGGAACACATCAAAAACGCATAAAAAATGTGCATGAAGGAAAGCATCTGGAATGTACCCGGACTGCGCTTCTATGGTGTGAACTGGCCCTTAAAGTGCTACTAAAACTGCATAGTGCAAAATCTGGTGCAGCTGTGCATAAAAACCAATCATCTTCCAGGTTTTATTGTCAAAGCTTAATTGAACAAGCTGAACTTAGAAACTGATTTGGCTACCATGCACAGATGCACCTGATTCTTAGTGCGCCCGTTTTAGTAAACCCCCCACCACCCCCCACAGATTAGAGGTGAATCCTCCATCAATCAATATGTAATATCCCACCCCCTACCTTTGTTAAAAATAAATCCCACCCCCATTGTGTTTAGCTGGGTAAAGGGCATGGAGGAGGGAGAGAGTGTGATGTAATTTACTGATAGGTATACAACCACATGTGTGACTCTATAGTCACATGGGCTGCTCAGATGTGATAGGGAGGAAATGCTCAGCATAAACATCTCACCGAAAACTGAGCATGCGCAGTAAATTCCAACAATGCTCTGCAAAATTTCCAACTGTACTGGGGACATGAGCAGAAGGTGGAGATAGAGAACAGCTGGATCAACACTTTTTTTTCAGAATACAAAAAACAAATCCGAAGGCGAATGTGTGAGCATGTACAGCATGTAATACAGCATTTATTGATAGTTTTTTTATGATGTGGTTTTAGTAACACTTTAAGGGGGGGGGGGGGGGGGGGGGTGACACTTTGTAAGGTCCATGTCTGCAAAATGATGAGGGACCAAATCAGAATGTAACTTTTCTTACATAATCCTGTACCTGATTCTGTGAAACTCACCTGTGCAGAACATTTTGTCTGAAATGTAATTTTACAAAATAAATAAATAAATAATGTTGTTAAAATTAGGCAACTGTGTCTTGCTTCAGTCATTAGGGGCATCTCAACTCAAATATGTTATATGACAAAGTAAAATTTGCCAGAGAAGACCTGGGAGCCTGTAAAGAGAACTGACTTGAGAAATTGCAATAGCAATAGAATTCGATTGTAATAGGACAATAATTGGCAACACATAGACTTAGCTGGATAAAACATTCTCAGTTTAATCTTGTAGTATGTTTATACACCATAAATAAATCTAAAATATGTATGAAATTTACTAAAGCTGCAGGCAGATGCCGTTTTTACTCACAATTTCAAGCATTTTTTACAGCGCGTTCAACCATAGGTACAGAAGATAACTAATCTATTTGTCAAAATTGGAAGATAAATAAAATATGAAGTATACTGCCTATATTTAAATCTTAAAAAAAAAACTGTTGTATATCCAAAACAGAAGATAGTGAGTCTTTAATGCATCAAGATCAAATCTGCCACTTAGTAGTGATGAAAACATAGATAGTTAGTTAATTTAAGACAAGACACACACTATGTATTTAGCAAAGAAGTAGGAATGAACAGTTTAGCAAATTAAAATAAATTGTATTAAAGAAAAAAAGATTTATATTACAAAGAATATTTCTGTTTTTTTCAAACAGAAATATAAAATTTTTGTTAGAACGCTATTTTTAGAGAGGATATTCAATTTGGGTTTTCATTTTTGCAGTAATTGTAAGTAGATATGTAAAGTCTTCTGAAAGATTATATTTATTCTTTATCGGTTTAAAGGGTAAATAAATCAAAATATTCACCTTTTAAACATTTTAACTAATTTCTTTAATTTGAAATGTGTTTGGTGGATTCTTATATTTAAGTTTTGGGAGAACTAATCTGTGCAATCGAATATAAAAAGCAACTGATCTATCAGAACTTGATTACTATTCTGTCATCTTGTTTAATGACAGATCTATGTTTATCCCAAGAATGTTTAAATGAATGTCTACTTACCAAGGATTCACCTTGCCATGCACACAGCAAGTATTTTCTGGACTTGTCTGGCCGTGTTTTTCAGAATTTGCCCATAATTTTTCAAAAATAATTCACCCATCACAGTTAACAACATCCATCAATGGAAATGAATTGAAGCACATCAAAACCCATCTCAACGCATGCATTAATATACATGGTAATGCCCGTCATTAAGCACATGGGCATTTCATAAAACATGTAAACACACCATGATATATATGAAAGCACAGTGATGTCTGTTTTGATTTGTGTTGATTTGTGACACAATGCATTTCAACACACTTTGAAAACGGGAAAATTCACATTTTGGCGTGTTTTCATGTGTTTTAAAGTGGTTGTAAACCCTTACAAACCACTTTGACCTACAGGTAAGCCTAGATTAAGGCTTACCTGTAGGTCCAAGCAATATCTCCTAAACCTAGACAGCGGCGCGCAGGCGCACTGAGCACGGCAGTTCCAAGAATGGAGCTGCCGCATTTGTCGACTCCCGTGCGCATGCGCGGGAGTGACGTCATCGGGGCTTCGCCGAATGACAGCGGCGGAGCTGCGAGACGCCACCAGCAAGATGGATGCGGCGGACTACAGGGGACAGCGACGACTTCGCTGGCTCCTGTGTCAGGTAAGTGACACATAATGGGCTACTATGCGATGCATAGTAGTCCATTATGCTTTACCTTTGCAGGGAAAAAAAGAGGAAGTAAACTCATCAGGGTTTACTTCCTCTTTAATTGATTTCAATAGAAAACACATCAAGGGGAAAAATTCATAGGTATAATCACATCCCAGGGATTCTGGAGTTCAGATTTAAGCACTATACGTATGTAAAAAAAAGTCAACAAAAAAATAAACATTCATTAATAAAACTAGATTTAGACTACTGGGATGCCAAACGTTTAAGGCTCCATTCACATCTGAGTGTACAGGGACCATTGAAATGAATGGGATTTTGCCTATTGGGCATTTTGGAGCTTCAGAGCTGAGAATTTTACAAGCTAAAAAATGCTCAGGTGTGAACAGGGCCTTATGCCGCATACACATGATCAGAATTCTCGTCGGAAAAAGCTCTGGTGGTATTTCCGGCGTGTCGGAATTGCATACACACGATCTGACTTTCAGATAGAATGTTTTTCCGTCTGGAAAATTGAGAACATGCTATCAATTTTTGGCTGGCGGAAAATTCGGACAGTTAAATTCCGAGCATACACACGGTCGCATTTTCAGATGAAAAGCTCTCATCAGTCTTTTTCTGGCCGAACGTGTGTACGCGGCATTAGGGATGAAAAGTACCAAAAATAAAGGATTAGGCTTTTGCCAATGCGGTCAGAATGATCAAATTAGATTTTTCTTTATATAACTAGTTATGAATTACTAGTGCGCTAGTCAGCATTATTACATGTGTATCATCTTAATCTGTCATAATGATTTTCATGGATATCAGCACACTATACAAGTTAAATTTATCCCAGACAGTCTATGAATACTGTATTTTGCTTCGTGTGTGCAAAGCTTTGCCCACACTTATAGGGTGAGAACTTTATTGCATAGCTTAATCTCCTATCTTTAGTTTATTTGTCATTAGCAGCTGCGGTTTGCTCCAGTTTTATTAGAATAGTTTAATCCCCTGGCAGGCTATTTACTCACTAAGTGTGGAATCGGATCATACTGCATAGATGAACTTGTTTTTTTAAATTATTATGTAAAATCTTTATCATTCTCAGTTCCTAAAAGGTGTCAAAAAAATATAGGTTTTAAAAAAAAGTTCAAATGTTATCCTGTGTGTAAACTATTGGAGATCTGCTAGGTTTTGACAAACATATCTATAGACTTTAGCCACAAACAGGCATGGATTAACAGAAATAGAATGATAGGCAGAATTTTACAATGTGATTTGAACTGTGAGATATACATATATAGAATTTCACACTTAAAGTCAGCAAGGGCAACTTCCAAGTTTCTTTTATATGCCTGAGTTACTGAAGCTGATTTACCAGCTAGGAGTTGGGAATATTCACGCAATAAATTGTGTAAATACTTGCTTTAATTATCCAATCATGTTAAAAAGAAAATTCCTGTTTATTTATTTCATCTGCACAAGATTGGATAACTGAAGTGAATATTCACAATTTATCGTGTGAACATTCTTAGTTCCTTACAATGTCTGACTTGTCCTCTGCAACCATTTAAACCCTAAAATTTAAAAGCAGGCACGCTTACTGTTTTATTTTTTTACTGATTTAAGAATCTTGGAAAAGAGCGCATTTGTGTAGCAGCAGAAATGTAATAAAATAAAGGCATATGTGTGCACGTGTTGTTATTTTTTTAGTAAATATAAACTGCTAAATCCCTTTTCTCATCAGCAGTATATAGCAGTCTTGTGACTTCTATCACTGTCTGGTTAAAGCTTGTAGGAGGAGTATTAATTCTGCTCTGATATGACCATGAGGCTGCAGGACCCCTGACCCTCTGTTTGGACAGTGCTGATTGGCCCTGTGCTGATCACATGCACCCTCCCAAGAAAGAAAGAAAACTATCCAGCAGTACACACCAAACTGAGCATGTGCAGAGTGCCCCCAAGACTCTGCAGTATCAGGAGATGGATTGGGGACTGTGGAAGAAGGGGAGGATCAGAGAACACAGGATCAAACAGCCCTTTTACACAATGTAAAGGATTAACCCTGTAGGTTCCACAGTGAAAATAACAAGCACACTTTACTACATATGCAGACTGACTTTACTGCTGTGGCTTTAGCAATACTCTAAGGCAGGTATTAGAGTTAAGTTGTAAAGTGCAAGAAGCTACTTGTAGGGTTACATTTTGCCGAAGCAAAAGAAGTACACTTTCATTTAGAACTGACATCTCAGATTTTCTTTTATTGTAAGCACTGCATAAGAGTCATGCTCTTATACCCCAACCAATAAATACCGTATTTTTCGCTCCATAAGACACACCTAGGTTTTCGAGGAGGAAAACAAGAAAATATTCTGAACCAAATGGTGTACTAAAATATTTAACAGTGCCCATGAAATGCAGCCTGACCTGTGCCATAAATGCGACCTGACCATTGCCATGAATGCAACCTGACCATTGCACATAAATGCAGCCTCTCTTTGCCCACCACTGCAGCCTCTTTGCCCACCACTGCAGCCTCTCTGCCCCCCAATTGCAGCCTCTATGTGCCTACCACTGCAGGATCTTTGCCCACCAGTTGCAGCCTCTGTGCCCATTGCAGTCTCTGTGCCCACTAATGTCAGCCTCTGGATAACACAGCTCTCTCTTCCCTCTGTCCTCTGGCGCTCATATGTCATGGAGCTGGGTCTGTGTGCAAGGTCCCGCCCCCCTAGAGCGGCTCTTGTGATAGGTGGAACACTGATTCAATCTATTATCACACGAGCTGGTCTAGGGGGGTGGGACCTTGCACACAGACCCAGCTCCGTGACATACGAGTGGCGGAGGACAGAGGGAGGAGAGCGCTGAAGTTGCTGTTAGGAAAGTCCGGCCCTGCTCAAAGGGGCTTCAGATGTCTGTCCTCCGCTCTCCTGCCTCTCTTCTGGCGGTGGCGGCGGGGGGCATTGCCATCGGTGGCGGGGAGGAAGTTTGTTTATTCTCTGTAAAGCCAACAATCATCTCAAAGAAATGTTGGGATGCCCTATTGGATAGTGAACAAAAGCATGTAAAAGTTCTAAAGTCAGAGCAAAAGTATAGCATTCCTATCCCTAACCCCCCAAGGTCCTTAATGGGTCTACAGTACAAGAGTCAATTACTATGGTATGGGAGGAGAAAAAAAAGTAATAATAAAAATTGGAAAAGCCCTCCACCTTTTAACCATGGCCATGACTCCAGTTTTAGGCCCAATCTGCCGTTACCCAGGAAGGGGTACATAGTGATGCCATTAGGACACAGATTGCCATTTTATGTACACTACTCATCAGCCTGTCTATGCCTCCAGCTCTTTTACCACCTCTGATATCTATACCTCTGCAAATGCATAGTAGGCAATTGCACTCACCTTTACTGTGTTACTATTGCATTTATCTCAAAATCTCCAGCACTGTTTTACACATTTGTGCGCAGCCTTATCGGTGAAATTCACTCAGTACAAATGTTCTATTATTGCACTGAGGGCAACCTCTAAGTCCTTATACTGGAAATTCGGAAGCAGGTTACAATCTGTGACACAGAAGCAGCTCAGGCACATTATTGTTTGATTTAATTTTGCTGCATGTTAAAGTAATATGTTGAATGTCAACTAACACTGCTCACTTTCTACCACTTTATCCATTAAAATACATATCTATGGTCTCCTAAATGTCAGTAAAAAAGAAGGCTTTTTTTAACTCTGGAATTTCAGAAGGCACGAGGGGCCTCATGGAGAGCGCATACACTACAATGGCTGTTGACAGACTGTACTGTGTGGAGTGGTGTGTGTCAACAGACGATGGCAGAGGGCTGAACAGACCATACGGTGCACAGATAAGACATCGAAGTGCCGTATATGAAAATGTACATATAGGGGTCATATGTTGATTGGGCTAAACAACTAAAGTGAATGAATGTAGGGGAAGAACCCAATTAACTGGAGGGAGGAGAGCAAGAAATCTACTGCAGGTGTAACTTTTTTTCGGATATAGGCCTTCTTTGATTTCTGCTTTAGAATCTGCTTCCTAGTGTGCTGGTGTTTTCTCCATAGCTGAGAACTGAGTTTGGAGAACAAATGAAGCAAAAGAAGTGAAATAAAGACAGCCAGTAGAATTTAATTTGCAATTTTCATTTTTGGATTGTTTGAGCAATTTTCTAATTGTTACAGAGTCCAATCGATGGCCTTTTTCTACTGTTGTGATGGGAAAATTCAAAGGAGCAGGATGGAACATTTTTTCAGACTAACTGTTAGGTCACCTGAGAGCAGATGACAGATGCACTCCGTAGAAGTCGGAAGTGCACCGCTAAGATAGAGGACCTTAGGACTGACTGCTGTAGATAGTACCCAGGGAGGTTCAGGAAGCAGGTAAAAAGTTAAAAAACAGTGCTGTCTAAAAGTAAATAAATGAATATCTGTGAACAAATAAAATATTAGAAAACTCCTGCTGCAACTTAATGTGAGATACACACAATGAAAACCAATTAAGAAAAAGAAGCTGCGCTGAAAATCATAAAAATATGTGATATATGCTCATATACCATAAATAGTGCTAAAATAAATCATTATCACCGTGAAAAACCATATTTCCCACCATGTATACAAAATTATTGATACCCCAGGAAGAAGCCATTTTTGATGAAACGACGTAGGGTTGAGCGGCGTGCTGACGTCACCACCATTCCCCGTTGGTTTAGGAAGGACGGGCAGTGAGAAAGAGAGAGAGAGCCGGCCAGCTCGTTATTTTACACACACGCTTGTATACGACTAAATTGTGAGTTTGAAATCTTGATTTTTATATGTTTTAATAAAAGTATTTTGTGGAGTTACGCTATGGGACCTCTTCTGTTTGTTTTATCCCATTAAATCAATGTGGTTGGGATGAGAGATGCTCTAAGGAGGAGATATACAGATTGGAGTTACTAGCGGTGTATCTTGGTCCAGACTGGGGGTTAAATTTGCAGGCACGTTTGATCTCCTTAAAAAGAGATCTGGCTAGCAGGTAAGCCTCACTGGATCTAGTGGTGGAGGATTCTTTCCTTGGTGCACTTGTTTCATATCCTGAGGGTGCTGTGTGCGGTGTCACCTAAGTGGACTGAAGTGTCATTTTTCCTATCCTCCTGCCTCTATATTTAAACATCGGTTTCTCATTTAATTTTGGACTATATACATCTGTTTCTTACCATTGCATTTTATTTTCATTTAAGGTTGTAATATCAATAATTTTGTATACATGGTGGGAAATATGTTTTTTAACGGTGATATAATGATTTATTTTAGCACTATTTATGGTATATGAGCATATATCACATATTTTTACGATTTTCAGCGCAGCTTCTTTTTCTTAATAGGTTCAGGAAGCAGGTCTTCTGGATTCCAGTGGGAGCTAGAGCATAGTTTCCCCAGGGTGCGGAGTCTAAGAGCCGGCAGGGGTACACCAGAGCCTCTAGTGATGAGGGTGAACTGCACTGCAGTTTAGCTCCAGGTCAAGGCCCCTAAGGTCTCACAACTCATGCTCACGGTAGACTACAGGAGAAGGAAGCAGCAGGCTAGAACAACAAGTATAGTAAAGGGATAAGGCAGAGATCAGGGCAACTAGCAGACAGGTACAACAGAGTACACACCAAAGGTTCAGGGTCACAGGCAAGCAGGGATAGTCGGGACATGCCAAAAGGTCAGGGTCACGAGCAGACAGGAATAGTCAGGAACAAGCCAAGGTCGGTAACAGAGACAAACGAAGAGCACACAGCAAGCAGGAAACAGGAAGCCAAACACACAATGAATACACAATGGTTAATCAGCCCCGCTGGCTTGCAGTGCACAGGTTAATATAGGATTCCCTGATGGGGCCTGGGGTGGAGCCATGCTTAGAGGAGAGGTTATAAAAACAGCCAGGTGAGAGTGGCTGGCCTTTTAGTCAGAACACATGAGGAGAGGTAAGCTGACAGAGAATGATTACTGCATAACCACTAACAACATTTTAATTGTGTGCAGGCAGTCCCTGAGTTACAACCAACCGACTTACATATGACTCATACTTACAAATGGAGGGTTACAACAGGAACCAAGAAGAACTGCCCCTAGGATCACTCCTGTAAGATTTATCATGGGGAAATTAACAGCGGCAAGCCTCCATCCCTAATATGTGTTCAACGTTTAAAAAGAAAGAACAAAGTCCCATTCCCCTCTTTTTCTTTTTAAATGTTTATCATGGGGAAAAAAGGCATCTTCGCTGAAGCTTTATCACCAATTCTTGTTTCCACAACAATGCAACATTTTCAAAATCCAGTTGTCACAGGGACAGAAAGGGAGATGCAATCTTCTGAACAGGGGCGCAGCCAGAAAAACAAATGTTACAGGGGTGTTAACCCTTCTCTATGCTATCCAAAAAAACATAAGAATAGTTTTTTTGGCTGGAGTTACACTTAAAAAATGTACATGTTCCAACTTACATACAAATTCAACTTAAGAAAGAACCTATAGAACCGGTTCTTCTCTGTAACCCAGGGACTTGCCTGTATGTGGCTTTTGTTCAGGAAAAATACATATTATTCATATTCTAGGCTTAAAAGAAGCCTGTTTAGTATGTCTGGAAGTCCATTCAAGTAGCAGGTCTGGACAAATTTGTAAGGGCTTTAGAATTGAAATAAGCTGTCTCAATTATGGATAGATTAAGTACTCTGACAAATTACTTTTCACAGAATTGTTGTTCGAATATTCAAATAAAATTCTATTGGTTTATGGTCAGCTTAAGCTAAGAAAATACATTGCTTCATTGTGGTGATGGGACAGTGCAGTGGATGTAGGGTAATAAAGGATAGAGAGCCCTGGACATAGAGAGCAGATATAGAAGAAGTTGTGAACAAAAATTGCCATATAATGCCCTGTACACATGGTCGGAAATTCTGACGGAAAAGGTCCGCTCGGATTATATTGTTGGAAAATCCGATCGTGTGTGGGGTCTATTGGACTTTTTCCGTCGGAAATTCCGCCAGAAAAAAATTGCAGGAGCAAAAGAGCAAAAGAGCAGGATCTAAAATTTTCCGACAAAAAAATCCAATCTGACTTTTTCCGATCGTTTGTAGAGAATTCCGACGGACAAAGTGCCACACATGCTCAGATCAAATTAGGAGACCAAAGCTATTTGCTACTAGCCTCTACATAGTCCCGTCGTACGCAACAAACGTCACCATGTTCTGATTTTCTGACAACTTTGTCCAACCGTGTGTATGCAACACCAGTTTTGGACAAAATCTGTTGGATTTTGTGGTCGGAATGTCCGACAGTGTGTACAGGGCATTAGGGTAGGCTTTGAACATACTAATGATGCTTTAGATACACAGTGAGGGACAGGTAATATTCTACATGAAACGGTTGAGCTTGTGTACTGGGCATGGACACTTGGACTATAATCCTTCACAGCTGATAAACAGCAATTGTTATATCTCTTTATTCTATATGAGAGAATATATGAAGGGATAGGATGCAAAGAACCATAATGATCATTTCATTTTCTGTGATGGAAGGAGAACAGTAACAAATAAAAATGATTTGTTTGATAGGCTTGAATACAGTATTGCTTTCAAAAAGTTGTTTATTTATATATATAACTTTTTTTGCACATTTGTATGTTTTTTGTAGGTTGGACTCCCCGAGACAATCGTAAAACGATGTGCCATGCAGTTGGCTGAAGCTTTGGACTTTATGCATAGCAAAGCTCTTGTTCACAGAGATGTAAAGCTAGACAACATTCTTATTTTTGATAAAGATTGCCACTGTATAAAGCTTGCAGACTTTGGATTAACACGACTTGAAGGTTTTCCGGTGTCTCCAATGAAAGGGATTCTCCCTTATTCACCTCCTGAGCTTTGTAGCTTAGAAGATAATGAATCCCTTGAACTTGACTCCAGTCTTGATGTATGGTCTTTTGGTATCCTTCTGTTTTGCATTTCCACTGGGTACTTTCCTTGGGACACAGCATTAATGAAGGACAAGCAGTATGAAGAGTTCAATAAATGGCAGAGCTCAGGGGATAATAACCAAAATATTCCTTTTCATTGGAAGCAATTTACACGACAGGCATTACACATGTTCCACAGACTACTTTCCATTAACGCAAACAGAAGAAGCCCAGCTATTGAGATCCAAAAATATCTAAGTGTCCCATGGAAAATGAACAGTGTGAAAGATAACAGTAACATACAAGGCAATTCAAGTAATACAGAACAATGTGTTGATAACATGAACCTAATGCAAGATACAACTAGCACTGACATGTCAACCAAGCATTTTTCCATACCTTCGGAAGAAAAAGTCTTAGCGATCACCCCTGCTGCAAACATTTGTGAGGACACGGACCAGGACTATATGACACAGTAGCTAGCATGCTTGGTACACACTGTAATATTCTTAAATCTTTTACTTTTATGATTACTGTTATAATAGTCACAAAAGTGTGCCTTTTTTTCTAGACAAGGGTTTACTTATATAGAAATAAGTCTAATTTTTTTAGATTCGGATTTTTTTTTCTACTTACTGTTTTGTTTCCTTTTTATATTTTCTTCCTGATTTATACTGAAACGAAAATAAAATAAAGAATCAGCTTTTATTGTTACCCTTTTTCCTTCCCCCACTTACCCCATATGGTATGGAACATTCATTAGCTATATCACACCTATTTCCACAAGTATTCATTCAGTTACCACCAAAAACGCATACTGTATATAATACTGCTTATTGTATGGTAAACGTACTGTATTCTCTTTTCTTAACTTACATAGAAAATGTATTATAGTTTACATTACAAAGAAAAATATTTTAGTTTTTATAACATGTTATTCTTATGTAAAAAAGAGATCCGTTTCATTTAAATTTCTCTGAATGAATAAAGGGTGTTTCTGTACCATTTATAACATACTGTCAATTATTCATTTTATATGGTATAATCATTTTTGGAAAATTGTAAAGGACTCTTTTTTTTGTAAACATTTTAAAGGGGTTCACAAACTGATTAGTACCATTATTGTCTGGTATACATATACACATACATTAATTTGAAAACTTCAAAAGTCACCTATTGCTTGCCTTCACCTCCGTGTCAGAGTGCAGAATCATTGTGTTTCTTTCCTGAAGAACTGTTGTACGGGCTCCTACAGTACGCTTTGCTAGATGCTTGTAAGAGGTTGTTGGATACTGGCCTTCTGCAATTAACCTTTTGGTGATGATTGTGGGTGGATTGGCACTAGAGGTAGTCTGGCAAAGAACTAGTAGGCCCCCAACTATGAATTCCAGGTGCTATCTTGAGGAACCCTGGGTATGCCTGGACACAAAGCTCCTACAAATAATCAATGGCCATCTTTGGCTACACACGTTGTCTAAATATCATAATCTGCATCATGATGGAGCCCTTAGGTGGAAAATGTAGTTAGGAACAGAGCCCCATTTTGAATGAGGAAAGGTTCTGTGGATGAACTAGCCTCTTAATTGGGGGAATGGGCTGTAGATAGTGAGCTTCTGAGTATACCTGAGGCTCCATGCCCTGTATGCTGAGCTGGCTCAGATTACAATTTTGGCAATACTGAGATGAATGAACTCCCATGTAGGGATGAGCCGAACACCCCCCGGTTCGGTTCGCACCAGAACTTGCGAACGGCCCCCACGTTCGTTACGAACGTTAGAACCCCATTGAAGTCTATGGGACTCGAACGTTCGAAATGGAAAGTGCTAATTTTAACGGCTAATATGCAAGATACTGTCCTAAAAAGGGTTTGGGGACCTGCCTCCTGCCTCAGGGGACATGGGTCAATGCAAAAAAAAGTTTTAAAAACGGCCGTTTTGGCGGGAGCACTGATTTTAATGACGATTAAAGTGAAAAAAAAAAAGTGAAATATTCCTTTAAATATGGTGCCTGGGGGGTGTCTGTAGTATGCCTGTGAAGTGCCACGTGTTTCCCGTGTTTAGAACAGTCCCTGCACCAAATGACATTAAACGGAAATAACACCATTTAAAACTGCTTGCGGTTTTAATGTTATATCTGGTTCCTGCAATATGGTTGAAAATCATTGAGAAAAATGGCATGGGTAGCCCTCCCTGCCCATTACCAGCCTATTTGGGTCTTGTACGCATATTAAGTTGAACCCTGTACCCATATTAAAAAAAGGAAATGCGTGTGGCCCCCAGGCCCTATATACTCAGAACAGCAGTATACAGGCGGTGCAAACAAGACAGGGACTGTGTAGGTTTGTTGTGTTAAGTTGAATCTGTTTGTAATTTTCAACTGGTACATTTTTAAAGTGTAGCTCCAGTCAAAAAAAATATTTTTAAGCTTTTTGGAAAACATAGGGAAGGGTTATCACCCCTGTATAATTTGTTTTGTCGTCCGTCTTTTTTCATCTCACTTGCTGCTGTCTCCTTGCGTTTGCAAGTAGGAGATGTTTGTAAGTTGGATGTTTGAAAGTAGGGGCCTGCCCTATATTATAGCGGTATGTACTGGGTACAGAGCACGCAGACAGCACGCACTATCTCCTAACACTACTGACTGCAAGCTCTATTATTAACCACTTGACCACTGGGCACTTAAACACCCTTAATAACCAGACCAATTTTCAGCTTTTGGTGCTCTCACATTTTGAATGACAATTACTCAGTCATGCAACACTGGACCTGGACATATGAAATGTTTGTCCTTTTTTTCACACAAATAGAGCTTTCTTTTGGTGGTATTTAATCACCTCTCAGTTTTTTATTTTTTGTGCTATAAAAGAAAAAAGACCGGAAATTCTGCGAAAAAATGAATTTTTCTTTGTTTCTGTTATAAAATTTAGCAGATTAGTAATTTTTTCTTCATAATTTTTTTTTTACTGGTTACATGTTTTGAGTTGCAGAGGAGGTCTAGGACTAGAATTATTGCTCTCGCTCTAACGTTCTCGGCGATACCTCACATGTGTGGTTTGAACACCGTTTTCATATGTGGACGGGGCTTACGCATGCGTTCGCTTCTGCATGCGAGCACATGGGGACCTGGGCGCTTTAATTTATTTTTTTTTTATTGTTCATTTTACTTTATTTATTTTAGTTTGGCATTTTTTTCCCCAAAAATATATTTTTGATCACTTTTATTCCTATTACAAGGAATGTAAACATCCCTTGTAATAGGAATATGGGGTGACAGGTCCTCTTTACAGTGAAATCTGGGGGTCAATATGACCCCACATCTCACCTCTAGGCTGGGAAGCCTGAAATAAAAAATAAAAAAAAGATTCTGGCTTTGATCGTACTGGCGAGTTGGTAGAAGCACCGGAGGGCGGTGAGGGGTGGGGGCCGTCTATGGCTGGGTATTTCAGGGTATCACCGAGTATGGCTGGGTATCTCCGAGTATGGCTGGGTATGGCAATTTATGGCAGGGTATTGCAGAGTATTGGCGGGGTATTGGCGGGGTACTACAGAGTAATAGCAGGGTACTGCAGAGTATTGGGGAGTACTACAGAGTAATGGCAGGGTACTGCAGAGTAATGGGGGTTACTGCAGAGTAATGGGGGGTACTGCAGAGTAATGGCAGGGTACTGCAGAGTAATGGCAGGGTACTGCACTGCAGAGTAATGGCGGGGTAGTGCAGAGTAATGGAAGGGTACTGCAAAGTAATGGCAGGGTACTGCAGAGTAATGGCGGGTACTGCAGAGTATTGGGGGGTACTGCAGAGTAATGGCAGGGTACTGCAGAGTAATGGGGGTTACTGCAGAGTAATGGGGGGTACTGCAGAGTAATGGCAGGGTACTGCAGAGTAATGGGGGTTACTGCAGAGTAATGGGGGGTATTGCAGAGTAATGGCAGGGTACTGCAGAGTAATGGGGGGTACTGCAGAGTAATGGCAGGGTACTGCAGAGTATGCACTGGTATTGCAGAGTATTGGCAGGGAATTGAGGGGTTAAATTCGGTGAGCAGCGATGTGGGCACTGCAGATGCAGCCCACATCGCTGCTGACACCGATCTCTTTCCCCTCCGCTGTACCGATCGGTACAGAGAGGGGAGGGAGGAACCGGCGTCATAACATGACGCCGGTTTGTTTACAAGTGATCACTCCGTCATTTGACGGAGCGATCACGTGGTAAACGGTCGCGACGAGCGGCCGTTTACAGTGATCCGTGATGCGCCGGGTCCTGTGGACCCGGCGGTCACGGATGCTCTCGAGTGCGCGCCCCAGGGGGCGCGCGAGAGCAGAATTCTGGGAGGCCGTTAATTAACAGAGTTAAACAGAGTTAAACAACCGCCCTGAAGCCGTTAATCGGCAATGGGCGGTTGTTAAGTGGTTAAAGATAGATCACTAGCTAGCTATATAGGTGAGGTGAATATAGTGTAGTGGTGTATACTGCGGTCAGGGCACAGACAATAACCACTACACAACAGCAAGATAGGAAATCAGCCAAAAACGATTGGTGTGTACTGTGTTGAAGGTACACAGAACACCCACTGCTTCAGATGCCAACACACTACACGAGGCCGCCTCAAAGGCGGCCTTATATAGTGTGGAGCGTGCACTACACAGCCTGAGCTATGATTGGCCACAGGCAGGATGCCTGTGGCCAATCATGGCTCTCCTCGCTGCTGGCGCTGCGATTGGCCAAGCATGCGGTGTCACACTGCATGCTTGGCCAATCATGAGCCAGTAATGCACTGCGCCACCGCGCGCCCCACACGAATTTTGACGCGAACGGACCAAGAGTTCGGATTTCGTCGAACGGACGAACAGCCAATGTTCGAGTCGAACGTACGTTCGACTCGAACACGAAGCTCATCCCTACTCCCATGCATGTGCAGGAGTGAGGTCATCTCAGCCCGGCCAATTAAAATGGCTGAAAAGTACCTGGAAGCAAACCAAGATGTCAGCAGCCGACAGGGATCTCTGCAACACAGCAGGGCTGGAGAGAAGGTGCATATAGTTCCTCTTTGAGGCTGGGTTCACACCATTGCACCATAGCAGGAGATTTTGACCAGCTCTCTATGGAGTTGGTTCACAGAACAGAACTTCTGTGTTTTGCAGAAAAACGCTGTGCGTCTTTTGGTCTGTTTCAGGTGGGAATTCAGCTCAAAATTTGGGCTGAAATCGGACCTGAAACGGTGAACCAGCACGCACTGAACCCCTGCTATTCCATTGGAAAAATCTTGGATGGTTTTTCCAATGGAATTCCACTCAAGCTTGGCTTGCATACACACGATCACACAAAAGTTCTCTGAACTTTCGACCGTCAAGAATGCGGTGATGTACAAACACTACGACGAGCCAAGAAAATTATGTTCAATGCTTCGAAGCATGCGTCAAATTGTCTCTAAGCATGCGTAGGAATTTTTTCCACGTCGGAATTGGTACAGACGATCAGAATTTCCGATCGGAACTTTTTCCGTCCAAAAAATTGAGAACCTGCTCTCAATCTTTTGCTGGCTGGAATTCCGCCAGCAAAAGTCCAATGGAGCATACACACAGTTGCATTTTTGGACCAAAAGCTCTCATCAGACTTTTGCCTGCGTAATTTCCGCTCGTGTGTACGGGGCATAACAGTTCTCTCCCTACTAAACAGCTTTTGTAATTTTGGATAATAAAACTATGGGGTGGAGTGTTAAATTATGGATTGAGTCATGTCTGATGAGATCCCAAACCACTACACTTTCTCTGTACAGTGTCATTAGTTGGAACAGCAGTATTAGGTTCACAGGGTGTTTCACAAACCCATCCAAAATTTGAAGTGTTAATTTCTATAATTTATTCACATAAATCATATATACCATGGCACTGTATTTTGTTTTGTTTTTTCTTTAAAATCATCTAAGTACCATATTATTGCAGCAATTTTGCATGGTCACATGATCTTTCATTGTTCTTTGGCATCTGCAGGAAAAGATCTTTGGAAGGGTCTTCTATTACTCTGCAGATGTTTGCTTTCTACAGTATGAGTCTGTGTCTGCACAGTCCCGATTTTTCTTTTAGAAGTACAATTCAGATTAGATTATAAATATCATAGCTCCCAATAAATCTTTTTTGACCATCAGATGTGTATTTTTTGTGCATTAATATGGTGTAGATAGCTTAGAAGGGAACTGAAATTGAGCATGATCCATAGAGGAAACCAGCTGGTGTACACAAACACAGACTGCAGTGGGGACACAGAGAAAATGTGAGGGACAGCTAAAGGCAGGATCAACCAGGTATAGTTGTCTCTACACAAAATAAATGTTTTAGTGGTTTTGTGAGTACAAATATTCTGTTATATAGCATGTAATGAGTGTTTTTCATTACATCTAATTTTTTCACAGTCTGGATTTAATGACACTTTAAAATCAAACCTCTTTAAAGTTTAAAGAGGGAAATCTTGAAAATCAATTCTGCCCATATTTAAGGCTAATGAGCAGGTGATTGTCAAAAAAGGACAGTTGCAGTTGGATGCATATACTGTAGTATACTAATGAAAACATTTTTTAACCACTTGCTGACCAGCCACCATTGTTATACAGTGGCAGGTCGGCACGATCCCGCAAACCGTCGTAGCTGTATGTCATCTCCTTTAAGTGGGATAGTAGGCCTATTGACTTTCCGGCAGACTTTCCAGTAGAATAGGTCCAACGGAATCATTCCATCAGATAGTCCAATCGTGTGTGGGATAGTCCGATCGTTTTTCTTTAAAAAATTGAGACGGACCTGGAAATAGAACACATTTCAAATCTGTCCAACGGACTCAATTCCTATCGGGAGAACCGCTCGTCTGTATGCTGGTCCGACGGACCAAATATGACGCAAGGGCAGCTATTGGCTACTGGCTATTGAACTTCCTTTTCTAGTCCCGTCATGCGTCATCATGTTCAGAACGAACGGACTTCGGAGTCCGTTCATTCGGAAGTCTGTTGTAACTCCGTCCAAAAGTCCGTGGGGAAGACCGTTGGACCTTTTCGGCTGGAAAGTCCGGTCGTGCGTATGCGGCATTACACAGTAATCAGTGCATTTTTAGAGCACTGATTGCTGTATAATTGTCAATGGTTTAAAAAATGTCAAAAGTGTCCAATGTGTCCTCCATAATGTCTCAGTCCTGATAAAAATCGCAGATTGCCGCCATTAATAGTAAAAATAAAAAATAATAATAAATATGCCATAAATCTATCGCCTATTTTGTAGACGCTATAACTTTTGCGCAAACCAATCAATATGCTCTTATTGCGATTTTTATTACCAAAAATATGTAGAAGAATACATATTAGCCTAAACTGGGTAAAAATAGCTTTTTAAAAAAAAAATAATAATTGGGGATATTTATTACAGCAAAAATAACAAAATATTGTTTTTTTAAAAATTGTCACTCTTTTTTTTAATATAAATATCACTGAAAAATATTTACCAACAAATATTCCCCACTGATCCCAGCGCTCTCAGTATGCTGACAATTGCTAAGCAGCTGTCATAAAAAGCTTACCGTAGATATATTCAAAATATATAGCATATACACTTCCTTAAACAAACACAATGTGAGATATACTATGTTGACAGCGCTAAGTATAATTACAGAAAAAAGGCGAAATAAAGAGTTCATAGACTCAAAAAATATAGTCTCAACAAGGTGTAAAGTCCTCAAGGTGCAGATAGGAACAGTTAACTCAAATGGTCAAAAGAGGAAAGGAATGAAGATCCAGCTCCAAGCCATCCACCAAAACCGTCAGTGTAAGAAGAGCTCCACGCACTGTGCCGCTCCCTATGGTAATGCACTTACCACACTTCTAAAGGTTTAAGGCACATCTGATAATAACTGATTCCTAGGATCTCCTTAATAGTACCACTGAAATCCAGCGACTCTCCTCCAAGCATCCATTCACATATAAAAAAAATCAGAAACACAATCCATAGTGCACACTGATTTTAATGAATAAAAATTCCTCCACACCTTCAAAACATACGTACACAAACCAGTTAAAAATCTGTCACATAATCAATCGCTTGCAGAGGTCACTGTTTGTCTCACCGCAGTCCGGATTCCTAAGATGGTAACCGGCCTCCAAAACTGCGGTGAATCCCGGGAAGCAAAAACAAACGCTCGCTCTGGAAGGACGTACGGCTGCTCGGTCACGCCCATACGCATTTCATCACTACGTCTTCATCTGTGGGCGTGGCCGGGCAACTCAGCTCGTACTTTATATACATAAAGACAGAGGCGAGCAGGGCGGCATAACGCTCCCCCAGCCCGCCCATTAACCTGTCACTATACTCTAAAAGCTGGACGTATCTGATTAGACTTGCTACCCTCCCACTCGGCCGATAGAAAGTATTGTGCCGAGTACGAGGGACACAGACGCGTCCAGGCAACCAGTCATCCGCCGTAAGCAGCATTAATTGAGACATCAGCACACAAACTGCACCGGCCGTGCCGGCGCAGAGTGGGGAGCTATCTATCCCATATATTAACCAGCTAGTGGTAATCGGTTCCGTCCGCTCTGTCACATATCAACATATCACAAAGGGAATGACCGGTCAACATTTAGACATATCGAAACAAATCTAACATTATTGTCTAGTTACAATAGTTATTAAAATAAGATCACAGCTCTGCATGCCTATTATCCAGCATAAAAGTTCTAATTCAAACACATATATGTTCATATTCTATAAAAACGTCATACAGGTATTGAAAAAAATACTTAAAAATTACACTGCTTTTTTCTAAAAAACAAAAACAAGTATTTATAAAAAATGTATATATCACCAATACATATAGACAGGAGGGGAAGTCGGTGGCAGCAGCACTACACATGCACATAGACACATGATTACTTTCCATTATTATCACAGAAGACTTACTATTGGGAGTGGTTATAGTCCCACTATCCGGATGATAAACTCGAGGTCCAGATGGGACATGACATTTTCATTACAATCACTCCTATTGTGTACCTAGTATATTGTTATTTCCTTATTCCCGGAGCCATGTTAGCAAGCGCTAGAGCGCGCCAACGCCTGCCTCCATATAAAACCACTCTACTCCACTATAAAAATACTTAATTAAAAACAAAATTAGGTCAAAATTATAACCTCCAAAGGTTTAGGCGCGTTAATGCACGCTAACGCCTACTATAAAAAATACTATGTACATCGTCATCCGACTGCATCCACCGACCTCCCACATTCATCAACTACCAAAATAGCAAACAAATGTAAACACTAAATCAGTAGAAAGAAAGACACAGCACAGGAAGTGGGTTCGATGCCCCAAAACCGGGCTGCCGAACACACATTCCTCTATGGTAGCACATTAACTGAGATCAAAATTGCAATTAATAGACCACCCGCATACAGTATAAAAAGAACCAACCAATAAATAATAGAAATAAACAAAGGTAAAATTAATAATAGCAGAATATTCATAAACTATCAAAAATCAAAAGAAACACTCCAACATACCAAGAGGTCAAGAACGACTTCATCAGTAATCACTGATGAAGCAGTTCAGGTCCACCTCTATATTCAAACCATGAGGGCTCAAAGTGTTAGTCCGAAATATCCATTCGGTTTCTCGTTTCGATATTTCTCAAAATTGGTTACTCCCCCTCCAAGAGGGGAATACCCTGTCTATGCCCCAAAATTTTAAACCGGTGGGATCCCTATTGTGTTTGAGTCTGAAATGTAGGGAAACACTGTGGTCTCTATAACCTATGGAAATATTGTAAATATGTTCTGATACTCTTTTACACAGCTTCCTTTTGGTATGGCCTATATACATGAGCCCACATGGGCACTGTAAAGCGTATACAACATGTGTCATTATACATGTAATAAACTGCTCTATCCTAAACGTTTGTTCATTTCCTGTGGAGGTAAAACGATCGATACCTCTCAGGTGAGTATGTACCGACTTGCATGCTTTACACCTCCGGCACGCAAAGAAGCCAGCCCTATCCCAGAACATACATGGTCTGGGTGGGGGATCCAGAACTCCAAAAGAGGGGTTTCGTCTGTATATAAACCTTGGTGTCTGTGGGATAATCCCCTTAAGGGTACGGTCTAGTTTTAGAATATCCCAGTGTTTTCGAATAATTCCCTCCACCTCTTTTTACTGTCCATGCAGGGTGCTAATAAAGCCCCATTCCCGGTTCATATCAGAACCTCTTTCCTTAGGTTGTAGACACATCTCTTGGGAGGACTCCATCACCTTACAGTGGTGTGAAAAAGTGTTTGCCCCCTTCCTCATTTCCTGTTCCTTTGCATGTTTGTCACACTTAAGTGTTTCGGAACATCAAACCAATTTAAACAATAGTCAAGGACAACACAAGTAAACACAAAATGCAATTTGTAAATGAACTTGTTTATTATTAAAGGTGAAAAAAAATCCAAACCATCATGGCCCTGTGTGAAAAAGTGATTGCCCCCCTTGTTAAAACATACTATAACTGTGGTTGTCCACACCTGAGTTCAATTTCTCTAGCCACACCCAGGCCTGATTATTGCCACACCTGTTCACAATCAAGGCATCACTTAAATAGGAGCTGTTTGACACAGTAAGGTCCACCAGAAGATCCTTAAAAGCTACACATCATGCCGAGACCCAAAGAAATTCAGGAACAATTGAGAAAGAAAGTAATTGAGATCCATCAGTCTGGAAAGGGTTATAAAGCCATTTCCAAAGCTTTGGGAATCCAGCGAACCACAGTGAGAGCCATTATCCACAAATGGCGAAAACATGGAACAGTGGTGAACCTTCCCAGGAGTGGCCGGCCGCCCAAAATTACCCCAAGAGCGCAGCGACGACTCATCCAAGAGGTCACAAAAGACCCCACAACAACGTCCAAGGAACTGCAGGCCTCACTTGCCTCAGTTAAGGTCAGCGTTCATGCCTCCACCATCAAGAAAAGACTGGGCAAAAATGGCCTGCATGGCAGAGTTCCAAGGAGAAAACCACTGCTGAGCAAAAAGAACATCAAAGCTCCTCTCAATTTCTCCACAACACATCTTGATGATCCCCAAGACTTTTGGGACAACATTCTGTGGACCGATGAGACAAAAGTGGAACTCTTTGGAAGGTGTGTGTCCAAGTATATCTGGCGTAGAAGGAACACTGCATTTCATAAAAAGAACATTATACCAACAGTAAAATATGGTGGTGGTAGTGTGATGGTCTGGGGCTGTTTTGCTGCTTCAGGACCTGGAAGACTTGCCGTGATAAAAGGAACTATGAATTCTGCTGTCTACCAAGAGATCCTGAAGGAGAATGTCCGACCATCTGTTCGTGTACTCAAGCTGAAACGAACTTGGGTTCTGCAGCAGGACAATGATCCTAAACACACCAGCAAGTCCACCACCGAATGGCTGAAGAAAAACAAAATGAAGACTTTGGAGTGGCCTAGCCAAAGTCCTGACCTGAATCCTATTGAGATGTTGTGGTATGACCTTAAAAAGGCCGTTCATGCTCGAAAACCCTCTAATGTAACTGAATTAGGACAATTCTGCAAAGATGAGTGGGCCAAAATTCCTCCAGGCCGCTGTAAAAGCCTCATTGCACGTTATCGCAAACGCTTGGTTGCAATTGTTGCTGCTAAGGGTGGCCCAACCAGTTATTAGGTTTAGGGGGTAATCACTTTTTCACACAGGGCCATGATGGTTTGGATTTTTTTCACCTTTAATAATAAACACCTTCATTTACAAATTGCATTTTGTGTTTACTTGTGTTGTCCTTGACTATTGTTTAAATTGGTTTGATGTTCCGAAACACTTAAGTGTGACAAACATGCAAAGGAACAGGAAATGAGGAAGGGGGCAAACACTTTTTCACACCACTGTATATAAATCCCTATTAAGGGATTCAGAGGGATCACCCCTTATGGCTACGAGGCATTCCTAAGGGACAGTTACTTCAGATTCGCAGGAACTGTACCTCTGATGAGGACTACATGTCACAAGCATTATTGGTTAAGAATTTTTTTTTTAGAGAAAGGTTATCCCTCTGATTTCCTTGATAGGGATTTATATAAGGTGATGGAGTCCTCCCAAGAGATGTGTCTACAACCTAAGGAAAGAGGTTCTGATACGAACCAGGAATGGGGCTTTATTAGCACCCTGCATGGACAGTATAAAGAGGTGGAGGGAATTGTTCGAAAACACTGGGATATTCTAAAACTAGACCGTACCCTTAAGGGGATTATCCCACAGACACCAAGGTTTATATACAGACGAAACTCCTCTTTTGGAGACAAAATCGTTAAAAAAGTTCTGGATCCCCCACCCAGACCACGTATGTTTTGGGATAGGGCTGGCTTCTTTGCGTGCCGGATGTGTAAAGCGTGCAAGTCGTACATACTCACCTGAGAGGTATCGATCGTTTTACCTCCACAGGAAATGAACAAACGTTTAGGATTAGAGCAGTTTATTACATGTATAACGACACATGTCGTATACGCTTTACAGTGCCCATGTGGGCTCATGTATATAGGCCGTACCAAAAGGAAGCTGTGTAAAAGAGTATCAGAACATATTTACAATATTTCCATAGGTTATAGAGACCACAGTGTTTCCCTACATTTCAGACTCAAACACAATAGGGATCCCACCGGTTTAAAATTTTGGGGCATAGATAGGGTATTCCCCTCTTGGAGGGGGAGTAACCTAGTTCGAGAAATATCGAAATGAGAAACCGAATGGATATTTCGGACTAACACTTTGAGCCCCCATGGTTTGAATATAGAGGTGGACCTCAACTGCTTCATCAGTGATTACTGATGAAGTCGTTCTTGACCTCTTGGTATGTTGGAGTGTTTCTTTTGATTTTTGATAGTTTATGAATATTCTGCTATTATTAATTTTACCTTTGTTTATTTCTATTATTTATTGGTTGGTTCTTTTTATACTGTATGCGGGTGGTCTATTAATTGCAATTTTGATCTCAGTTAATGTGCTACCATAGAGGAATGTGTGTTCGGCAGCCCAGTTTTGGGGCATCGAGCCCACTTCCCGTGCTGTGTCTTTCTATCTACTGATTTAGTGTTTACATTTGTTTGCTAATTTGGTATTTGATGAATGTGGGAGGTCGGTGGATGCAGTCGGATGACGATGTACATAGTATTTTTTATAGTAGGCGTTAGCGTGCATTAACGCGCCTAAACCTTTGGAGGTTATAATTTTGACCTAATTTTGTTTTTAATTAAGTATTTTTATAGTGGAGTAGAGTCGTTTTATATGGAGGCAGGCGTTGGCGCGCTCTAGCGCTTGTTAACATGGCTCCGGGAATAAGGAAGTAACAATATACTAGGTACACAATAGGAGTGATTGTAATGACAGATGAAGACGTAGTGACGAAACGCGTATGGGCGTGACCGAGCAGCCGTACGTCCTTCCAGAGCGAGCATTTGTTTTTGCTTCCCGGGATCCACCGCAGTTTTGGAGGCCGGTTACCATCTTAGGAATCCGGACGGCGGTGAGACAAACAGTGACCTCTGCAAGCGATTGATTATGTGACAGAATTTTAACTGGTTTGTGTACGTATGTTTTGAAGGTGTGGAGGAATTTTTATTCATTAAAATCAGTGTGCACTATGGATTGTGTTTCTGATTTTTTTTTATATGTGAATGCATGCTTGGAGGAGAGTCGCTGGATTTCAGTGGTACTATTGAGGAGATCCTAGGAATCAGTTATTATCAGATGTGCCTTAAACCTTTAGAAGTGTGGTAAGTGCATTACCATAGGGAGCGGCACAGTGCGTGGAGCTCTTCTTACACTGACGGTTTTGGTGGATGGCTTGGAGCTGGATCTTCATTCCCTTTCCTCTTTTGAACATTTGAGTTAACTGTTCCTATCTGCACCTTGAGGACTTTACACCTTGTCACTCTTTTTTTGTTTATAGCACAAAAAATTA
Organism: Lithobates pipiens; assembly: GCF_037356315.1. Taxonomy (NCBI): domain Eukaryota; kingdom Metazoa; phylum Chordata; class Amphibia; order Anura; family Ranidae; genus Lithobates; species Lithobates pipiens. The sequence goes on from NW_027507788.1 coordinate 108,237,974, forward strand.
AAAACGCAGAGATGATCAAATACCACCAAAAGAAAGGTCTATTTGTGAGAAAAAAGGACATCAATTTTGTTTGGGTACAACATCGCATGACCATGCAATTATCAGTTAAAGTGACGCAGTGCTGAATCGCAAAAAATGGTCTCATCATTGAGCAGCCAAATCTTCCAGGGCTGAAGTGGTTAAAAACATACCATACATTGGGGAAAGAGTTGAACATTTAATGGGACTTCGAGAATGACATGACAAAAACACCAACTCTTTAAATTACATGCTTGGGAGATGCCTTTAGGGTTTATGTGGTTTTACGGAACAGTACTATTCCTATGGACAGTGTCAGTAACACCATGTTCTGGCATTACATATTTTTCATGTGTTATTGATTTTTTAACTATTAAATTATTGTTTGACTTAAATGCAGCACAACACCCCAAACTGAATCAATACACCTGAAAAAAAAAGCTTTTTTATATAGTTATGGCTGCAATAACCAATTTTTTTATCCAGTGGCAATAAATAGGTATGAATTTAACCATGAAAGTAGGAGCACAACAGATCCAAAAACTACAGGAAAGTTCACTCTTACAAAAACAAAGCTAAAAACTTAAACTTAACCACTTAAGGTTTTGGGGCATAGATAGGGTATTCCCCTCTTGGAGGGGGAGTAACCTAGTTCGAGAAATATCGAAATGAGAAACCGAATGGATATTTCGGACTAACACTTTGAGCCCCCATGGTTTGAATATAGAGGTGGACCTCAACTGCTTCATCAGTGATTACTGATGAAGTCGTTCTTGACCTCTTGGTATGTTGGAGTGTTTCTTTTGATTTTTGATAGTTTATGAATATTCTGCTATTATTAATTTTACCTTTGTTTATTTCTATTATTTATTGGTTGGTTCTTTTTATACTGTATGCGGGTGGTCTATTAATTGCAATTTTGATCTCAGTTAATGTGCTACCATAGAGGAATGTGTGTTCGGCAGCCCAGTTTTGGGGCATCGAGCCCACTTCCCGTGCTGTGTCTTTCTATCTACTGATTTAGTGTTTACATTTGTTTGCTAATTTGGTATTTGATGAATGTGGGAGGTCGGTGGATGCAGTCGGATGACGATGTACATAGTATTTTTTATAGTAGGCGTTAGCGTGCATTAACGCGCCTAAACCTTTGGAGGTTATAATTTTGACCTAATTTTGTTTTTAATTAAGTATTTTTATAGTGGAGTAGAGTCGTTTTATATGGAGGCAGGCGTTGGCGCGCTCTAGCGCTTGTTAACATGGCTCCGGGAATAAGGAAGTAACAATATACTAGGTACACAATAGGAGTGATTGTAATGAAAATGTCATGTCCCATCTGGACCTAGAGTTTATCATCCGGATAGTGGGACTATAACTACTCCCAATAGTAAGTCTTCTGTCATAAGAATGGAAAGTAATCATGTGTCTATGTGCATGTGTAGTGCTGCTGCCACCGACTTCCCCTCCTGTCTATATGTATTGGTGATATATACATTTTTTTATAAATACTTGTTTTTGTTTTTTAGAAAAAAGCAGTGTAATTTTTAAGTATTTTTTTCAATACCTGTATGACCTTTTTAGAGCATATGAACATATATGTGTTTGAATTAGAACTTTTATGCTGGATAAGAGGCATGCAGAGCTGTGATCTTATTTTAATAACTATTGTAACAAGACAATAATGTTAGATTTGTTTCGATATGTCTAAATGTTGACCGGTCATTCCCTCTGTGATATGTTGATATGTGACAGAGCGGACGGAACCAATTACCACTAGCTGGTTAATATATGGGATAGATATCTCCACACTCTGCGCCGGCACGGCCGGTGCAGTTTGTGTGCTGATGTCTCCAATTAATGCTGCTTACGGCGGATGACTGGTTGCCTGGACGCGTCTGTGTCCCTCGTACTCAGCACGATACTTTCTATCGGCCGAGTGGGAGGGTAGCAAGTCTAATCAGATACGTCCAGCTTTTAGAGTATAGTGACAGGTTAATGGGCGGGCTGGGGGAGTGTTATGCCGCCCTGCTCGCCTCTGTCTTTATATATAAGGTACGAGCTGAGCTGCCCGGCCACGCCCACAGATGAAGACGTAGTGACGAAACGCGTATGGGCGTGACCGAGCAGCCGTACGTCCTTCCAGAGCGAGCATTTGTTTTTGCTTCCCGGGATCCACCGCAGTTTTGGAGGCCGGTTACCATCTTAGGAATCCGGACGGCGGTGAGACAAACAGTGACCTCTGCAAGCGATTGATTATGTGACAGAATTTTAACTGGTTTGTGTACGTATGTTTTGAAGGTGTGGAGGAATTTTTTTTCATTAAAATCAGTGTGCACTATGGATTGTGTTTCTGATTTTTTTTTATATGTGAATGCATGCTTGGAGGAGAGTCGCTGGATTTCAGTGGTACTATTGAGGAGATCCTAGGAATCAGTTATTATCAGATGTGCCTTAAACCTTTAGAAGTGTGGTAAGTGCATTACCATAGGGAGCGGCACAGTGCGTGGAGCTCTTCTTACACTGACGGTTTTGGTGGATGGCTTGGAGCTGGATCTTCATTCCCTTTCCTCTTTTGAACATTTGAGTTAACTGTTCCTATCTGCACCTTGAGGACTTTACACCTTGTCACTCTTTTTTTGTTTATAGCACAAAAAATTAAAAACGCAGAGATGATCAAATACCACCAAAAGAAAGGTCTATTTGTGAGAAAAAAGGACATCAATTTTGTTTGGGTACAACATCGCATGACCATGCAATTATCAGTTAAAGTGACGCAGTGCTGAATCGCAAAAAATGGTCTCATCATTGAGCAGCCAAATCTTCCAGGGCTGAAGTGGTTAAAAACATACCATACATTGGGGAAAGAGTTGAACATTTAATGGGACTTCGAGAATGACATGACAAAAACACCAACTCTTTAAATTACATGCTTGGGAGATGCCTTTAGGGTTTATGTGGTTTTACGGAACAGTACTATTCCTATGGACAGTGTCAGTAACACCATGTTCTGGCATTACATATTTTTCATGTGTTATTGATTTTTTAACTATTAAATTATTGTTTGACTTAAATGCAGCACAACACCCCAAACTGAATCAATACACCTGAAAAAAAAAGCTTTTTTATATAGTTATGGCTGCAATAACCAATTTTTTTATCCAGTGGCAATAAATAGGTATGAATTTAACCATGAAAGTAGGAGCACAACAGATCCAAAAACTACAGGAAAGTTCACTCTTACAAAAACAAAGCTAAAAACTTAAACTTAACCACTTAAGGACCGCCAGAATGACACGGCTGGGCACAATCACGTACCTGTATGTGGCTCTTTAAGTGCCCAGCCGTGGGTCGGGAGCGTGCCGGCACGCTCCCGACCCGGGCCTGAGCTCGGTGACTGTGGCTGCGGAACCAGCGGACCAAATCGCCGCTGGTGTCCCGCGATCGGGTCACAGAGCTGAAGAACGAGGAGAGGCCTGTGTAAACAAACCTCTCCCCATGCTTCCTAGTGTGGCTGTCACCGATTGTCTGTTCCCTTTTATAGGGAAGGACGATCAGTGACGTCGCATGCCAGGCCACGCCCCCTTACAATAAAAAAAACACATAATGTCATACATAACCCCTACACTGCCCCTAGTGGTTAACTCCTTCACTGCCAGTGTCATTTACACAGGAATCAGTGCATTTAAATAGCACTGACTGCTGTATAAATGACAATGGTCCCACAAATGTGTCAAAAATGTCCGATGTGTCCGCTATAATGTCGCAGTCACAATAAAAATCGCTGATCGCCGCCATTACTAGTAAAAAAAAATATATTAATAAAAATGCTATAAAACTATCCCCTATTTTGTAAACGCTATAACGTTTGCGCAAACCAATCAATAATCGCTAATTGTGATTTTTTTTTACCAAAAATATGTAGAAGAATACGTATCAGCCTAAACTGAGGGAAAAAAAATTATATATTTTTTGGGGATATTTATTATAGCAAAAAGTAAAAAATATTGCATTTTTTTCAAAATTGTCGCTCTATTTTTGTTTATAGCGCAAAAAATAAAAACAGCATAGGTGATCAAATACCACCAAAAGAAAGCTCTATTTGTGGGAAAAAAAAGGATGCCAATTTTGTTTGGGAGCCACGTTGCACGATCACCCAATTGTCAGTTAAAGCGAAGCAGTGCCGAATCGCAAAAAGGGGCCTCATCCTTTGGCTGCAAATTGGTCCGGGGCTTAAGTGGTTAAACCTCAACTGTGTTTACTATGCTTCAGTTTGTGAATGAACAGGAAGCTGCTCAGCATAGAACACTTTCCATGCCTTTACTGTCCAGTGCAACAAAGGGTCTGGGGAATCTATGTCTCAAAAGTGAGACATCAGGGGTCTGTTTAGTCATTTTAATAAAGCCCCCTACCAAAGTTCCTAAAAAAATGGTTAAAAAAATAATAAAGAAAACAATATTGTAAAATATAATAATAAAAATAAATAAATAAATATAAAATACTGCTGACACCATCCACTGCCCTACTGCCACCAATCTCTGCTGTACTGACATTGTCCGCTGCCTTACTGACCCCAGCCTCTGCCCTACTGACAAAGTCCACTGCCCTACTGACACTGTAAACTGCTCTACTGACTGAACCATGCCCTGCCCTACTGACATGTCCACTCTTCTACTGACACCATCCACTGCCCTACTGACACTGTCCTTGTGTTAATACATTTTAAAATGTCTGTTCATATATATATATATATATATATATATATATATATATATATATATATATATATAGTGATATTGGGGGTGTTTAGCTCAAGGAATAGATGTATTTTTAGTGCAGTGAGTCCATGCCAGACAGACATTTATAGTTAAGGGACTGGTAGCCCACGTTTATTAAATGGAAAAAACAAATCACAAGTCCATACAGGATTCCCATGCAGAGGTTCAAACTTAATTTAGCACTCAAATGAAAAACATTCCGAGCTACCTGGCTCTCTCATCAGCTTGCTCCCAACAGACTTATCGATTCTTTACAGCCCCCTGGACTCACTGGCTTCCTTAGTCTCCTTGACTCTGAATGCTGGCCAACCTTTCCCAGTATCTAGGCACAGAATCCCCCTTACACGGGCTGCCGTCTCCCACAGGGCAGACAGCTTTCCAGAGACAGGTCTATCTTCCAACAGCAGCAGCATCAGCAAGCTGCTCACACTCCACCTTCCACCTCCTTCTGCTCACTAGACATGTGCAGAGTAAAATATTTTGTTTCATAATTTCGTTTTCGTCCGAATTCGTTTTTATTTATTTTGTTTTTCGTTCAAAAATTGCATTCGTCCGAAAATCCACATGAATTATGGTTGAATCTGTCTTTGAAGGCTTATGGTGTCTGTCGAATGTATAAAGAAGATTCGACTGAGCTAGTATATAGCATACTTCGTGTGAACTTTAGAACCCTATTAAAGTCTATGGGACTCCAACGTTCAAAATCTAAAGTGCTAATTTTAAAGGCTAATATGCAAGTTACTGTCCTAAAAAGTGTTTGGGGACCCGGGTCCTGCCCCAGGGGACATCGGATCATGTTGTCGGAAAATTTTATATCCAGCTCTTAAACTTTGTTGGTCGGACATTCTGGTGGAAAAAGTCAGATGGAGCCCACACACGGCCGGATTATCCGACAACACGGTCCGATCAGACATTTTCCGTCAGAATGTCCGATCGTGTGTACAAGGGCTAAGAGTTGACATCCCTTAGCCAGCTCGGAGGCAGAATAAAAAGGTCTAAGCACACCACCAATAGAACAATTTACTGTAAGGGCACTTTCACACTGAGGCGGTGGGGGCGTCGGGGGTAAAGCGGAGCTTTTCGGCCTCTAGCAGGGTGCTTTTAACCCTTGCTAGCAGCCGTTGAAGGGGTTAATAGAGCCTGTGTAGCTTTGGCAGCGCTGCCCATTGATTTCAATTGGCAGGGGCGCTTTAGAAGCCCCTGCCCAGAAATGAATAGAATAGAATAGAACAGAATAGAAAGAATATAAAATATAACTGTTTTACGAAATTCTAATTTTGACTGTAATAGAAAAAAAAGAATAGAATAGAAAAACAATAGAATAGAATGGAATAGAAAGAATATAACCATCTTCCAAAATTCAGATTTCAAATAGAATAACTTTGATTTTGTATTAAAATCAATTCGACTGCAATTGTAATGGAATTTGATTAGAATTTGAATGCAATTCAAATGCAATATGATTTTGAATTTATTCAAATTCTCAGAATTCGTAAAATTTGAATAGATTTGAACTTGAATAAACTAAATAATTTTGAAAACGAATTAAACAAATTTATGTAGGTTAGATACCCAGGGAAACAATGACATAAACCAGGCTACATGCCTTCAAAATTGGGAGGGTAACTTGCAAGAGGGGGCTTTAAAACTCTTTGCAAAATACTCTGTCCCTAGTGCTGAGGGGACAAGTGTCTCATTACCATATACTATCCCCCTAAAGAAATGTGAAGGTCTTCAAGAGAGGGGCATATCAGAACTTGAAAGTGCCCATTTGAAATAAAGGAACCCTCAGTTATTTTCCCTTTCCCAGGAGAATGAATACAAGATACATACAATATATCCCCTTGTTACTCATTCACCGAAAAAGTGAACATGTGAATAAAAATAACCACTTTATTAGAGTCCTTTATAAAAAAAATATTGTGGTTTGTCTTTCAAATTCTCCTCATGCTGGGAACTTTTAAGTACGGTTATTTAGGGCGCTTGGAACCCTCCCAGGGTAGGCGCGACCCCCCTTAAAGTACTCTATCCACGTCTCTCAGAAACCATGAATCAGACCGAGACAGAAGTACAGTTATATCTAACTTGTTTAATAATAATAAAAAAAGGAAAACAGAGTAAATGCACTCAAAACATAGCCATACATTAAGGAACCGGAATGGATAGTCAGACAAGCCAAAACATCAGGGAGGCAGAGATGAGCGTAGTAGAACAGCAAGCAGGATCTGGAGCCAGAAGGAATGTCAGCCAAGCAAGTCTTTAACAAGAACACAGGATAGTGTCTCTAGAGATGTGACCATGGCGAAGGCAGAGATCATCTGGGCTGGATGGTTTAAGTAGGCAGGACTGAGGAGCAGGATATTATTAACAGGTGAGTCACTGTGGAGAGATAGTAGCTGTCAATTAGCTAACAGCTGAGCAGCCAGCTCAGAGAAGGAAGGGCTGAGCCCAGCCTTGACAGCGTCTCCATACCTTCCTAGATAGACGCTTTTTTCTTGTTAGTTTATGTTGTGTATGTTCTCTGATTATGTTCTCTTTCTCTCCTGTTACACGGCTGAGACCTCTCTCTTCAGTACTATTTAAAACTTTTGGTTCTGTATCTTCCAAAACTCAATAAAATCTACCTAAAAAAAAATGAACGCCCGCCAATGTAAATCCAATGCCAATCACATTATTCAATGATTTAGATCCAAGTCAATCATGATGACCTGCCAACTAACAAAGTTGACCTGCTAACATGACAACTTTCATTATTTTTCTTTATTTTTTTCTCCCAAAAATGGCAAGTGGAGATGACAAGGATTTTTTTATATTTTTATTATTTATTTCAGGCACTTATATAGCTTCAGCTCCACACCATGTTCTATTCTCAGGAGAAAGAGCTCAGCTCACCAGAGGCATGGGATTCCTTATCTGAAGTTTCAGATACAGCTGAAGGGGATGGTTTGTCCGTCTCTGTTACACCTGCAGTTTTGAGAGCATCCACTCCTCAAGTCTTTTTGGTTTTTGCCGGTGGAAATGTTAATCCCAAAGGATTAGATGTCTGGGGTCACCTCAGAAGTGCCCTTGAAAAAACTGAGAAGAGTTAATACCGAGGGGTCAAAAAACGCATATGTCAGCAACATATTATCAGCACCCAAAGAAGAAGCAAACAACCAGAAAACAGGACACTGCAAGAAAAGTTAAAGGCAAGGGGGGAGAAGTCATAGATCGGCGATATCCACAGAGGAGAAGAAAATAAGCATTAAATTATCTACCATCACTTCAGTAGTTAATTTAACGGAGGCTTTAACCAATTCTGAACTATCTCTGTTGTCACGGGGTCTATCTTTTTCACCCACCTATAATTTTGATATTTTCAACACCATTGTGGACACCAACAGGTTTGTCAGGAACCTCCTGCTGTGTAAACATTTTCAACAGGGAACGGATAAACAGGTGAATGACCCACTGACATCAGAGATGGTAAGCAAATATGACCAAAATCAATTAACCGTAGAACAAGATGATTGTCAGCATGTTTCCTCTTTTATGTTTCATGACTTATCTGCATCATTAACTTTAGAACAGCTGTACTCTGAATTGGGCTCCTATGGAGTTTCATGCAGTATATTACAACATGGGGATATGTTTTTCTACCCTGTACATATGAGAAACTCCAGTATAGATACCTTTCAGGCTGTAATAGAGGGCGAACTAATATAACTGAAACAATTTAGCTTAACGTCTAGGAAAACAAACATTTCTAAGCAAGAGAAACAGACTCTACACCAGTAAAAAGACAATATTCTGCAACCCCAGTGTCATATGCAAGGATATGAATAAGGTCAGATAGTTTAACTCACCTTCCTATTAAAGCACAACAAAGTCCTTTAACTTTCTTAAAGAGGAAGTAAACCCTGATGGGTTTACTTCCTCTTTGTCTCCCTGCAAAGGTAAAGCATAATAGGCTACTATGCATCGCATAGTTACCCATTATGTGTCACTTACCTGACACAGGAGCCAGCGATGTCACCGCTGTTCCCTGTAGTCCGGAGCGTCCATCTTCTTCCGGGTATCGCTGCTCCGGCCACTCACAATGCCGGAGCATCGATAAAGTCACTCCCGTGCATGCGCACAGGAGCCACCACTAACGGTATATCGCCGTTAGCAGCGGCATGCTGCTAACGGAGATAGTGCGCCTGCGCGCCGCTGTCTACGGCGCATGCGCCATAGACAGCGGGGCCTCTCTTTTTGTAAATATCTCCTAAACCGTGTAGGTTTTGGCTATATTTCTTGCACCTACAGGTAAGCCTTAATCTAGGCTTAACTGTAGGTCAAAGTGGTTTGTAAAGGTTTACAACCACTTTAACTTTATTTGTGAAATAACAGCAGAGAGTTTGTAGATGTTGCAGGGTGTAGAGAGAGCTTCTCTATGTGGAGTGCTTATCCAGGGAAGGAGGTAAAACAAGAATGCTTATTTCAAGGTTTGCCAGCTTGTACTTACAGAGCCTTCCATGAGTGAAAAAGACCAGAGGACTAGGCTAAACGGGAAAAGGAACAGGGAGAAACCAACTACTGAATTTAGACAGGGAGAGTGGGCTAATCTATTTTCTCTATCAAAATTGAAAGGTTACTATAGCAACCAGACTCTAGTAGATCAGAAAAGTAAACACTGCAAAACGAGAGACAGGGCAAACAATCTAGGGACTCTTGTTCCATGATAAACAAAAAAGGGTTAGGCCCCTTTCACACGGGGCGGATCAGTGCTGATCCGCCCCGTGGATGTCCGCTTGCTCAGCGGGGATTGCCGGAGCGATCTCCGCTGAGCAGAAGATGACAGGTCCGTCTCTGCACACTGCGCAGGGACAGACCTGTCACAGCGCCGCTCTCCCCTATGGGAGATCGGATGACGACGGACCGCAGTGTCCGTCGTCACCCGATCCGATCCGATGACGGATGGAAAAATAGCTTTTTCCTCCGTCACACTTTTTCAGATCGGAGCGGGTCGGATGTCAGCGGACATGTCCCTATGGAGCATCCGTTCAGGTCCGCCTGAAAAACTGAAAGGCGGGTCTGAACGGATCGTTCGTGTGAAAGGGGCCTTAGGGATAAAGGAAGCGGTGGAGCAGTGGTGGTGATGACTAGGGAACAATATAGATCTGAAGCTATCAGACAGCTTAGTGACAGTGATACATATCATCCCCTGTCCAACAATCCCACTATGCCTTTTTTCATTAACTCTTTTAAAACACTTAAGCCCCATACATACATCAGTTTTTCTGCTGAGTTTTCCTTCAGATTTACCAAAACCAAAACCAGCGTTTGGGAGAATGAGTAGACCGGCACCTGCAGCCTTTGGTACACAGATTGCCTGGTTATATTAAAGACACCAGCCCAGTCCTATCCCATCTGTTAAATGGGCATCTACGCTACGTGACATCAGAGGAAGGCAGGGTCACCCATTTACGTCAGCATCAGGTGGCCCCGCCCTCAACTATATAATAGCTGCCATCTGGAAGAAGCGTCAGTCAGCAGGAGCCTCCCATGGAGGTGCAGTTTTTTTTTCCGATTTTTTTTTTATTTTTTCAGTCCAACGAGCGCTGTCATCGAAGATGGATGTACCCCATACCCATTCATATAGGGGGGCAGGATCTGGGGATCCTCTTGTTAAAGGTGGCTTCCAGATTCCCTCCAGGGCAAGGGTGGTATTGTTATAAACACGGGAAACATGTGTTACTTTACTGGCATACTAAGGGGGCCCCCAGGCACGATATTTAACCCCCCTGGCAGTGTTCCCAAGTCTGGCTCGTGGTGGAAGTTTTGTACCAAAAGCGGTAACCCTGAGCCAGACTCGGGACCGCATCGCTGTATGCAGGAGGAGGTTTACTTACCTTCTCCCCTGGATCCAGCGATGTCCCCCTGCTGTACAAGCGGCTCGTCCTCTGCTCGATTCATCACGGAGCTGATCTCCATTCCATGCGAGTGTTGCGACGCACGGGGACGGAGATCGGCGCCAAATTCAAAAAGTGAAACACACACATTACATACAGTATAATGTAATCTTACAGATTACATTGCTGTATGTAATAATTTCACATTCCCTTTGTCCCTAGTGGTTTCTCCAGTGTCCTGCATGCAGTTTTATATTCTAAAAACTGTTCTTTATGCCAGGAAACTGAAGATTGTCCATGGCAACCAAAACTGTCCCTTTACAGCAAAAATGGTTTTAGACCAGCTAGAAAACAGCGATAATAAATTGGAATCACTCGCAGAATTGAGCTATAGCGATTTGTGGGGAGATCCGTCATCAAATACTGAAAATGAGAGTGACAATTCTGCAACTGAGCAAATTTCAGTGTTTTTGATTTGATTACATTATTGAATAATTTTTATTATTGTTATATTATTATTTGGTACAATTATTTATAATTATTTATTATATTATCATTTATGATTTCATTTTTCAAACTTTATCATACCCGGGATGTCTGCTAGACTAGTTACAGGACTACAATATAAAACGCCAAATTTTCATGCAAAATAATTGTACCGCTTTCAGCACCTAAAATCCTAAATAATCATACTGCCAGGGAGGTTAAAGGAATATTTTATTTTTTGTTTTACTTTAAGCATTATTAAAATCACTGCTTCTGAAAAAACTGATGTTTTTAAAACTTTTTTTTTTGCCTTGATACATGTACCCTGGGGCATGACCCGTGTCCCCCAAACACTTTTTATGACAATAACTTGCATATACGCCTTTAAAATGAGCACTTTCATGTTAGTGTCCTATAGTCTTTAATGTTGTTCCACGGCTTTTCGATTTAGCCGCGATCACCGCATAATGTTCGCTGTTTGCCGAACAGGGGAACACCCAATGTTCGACTCAAACTTACGTTCAACTTGAACATTGGTCTCGTCCCTAATAGACAGAGAGGAATTATTGTCAGATATGTCTAAAACCTAGAGAGAGCATAAAAATAAGAATAAACCTTACAATTTTAGAAATAGAGGAACGGCAAACCCATTACATTTGTAACTACATTTTCCCAAGAATATCACCAAATAGTTTGAATATTAAACAAGAATATGTCAATACTGTATACAGATAAAGATTTAAATGGGATTTTGCAAGTAGGTTGCCATTTCTCTAGCCAACGTCCACCAACACTAGCGACTGCACTATCACCTAGTTATTTTCCATCCAAACAATGCCAGTCCACCTGGCTCTCCTATCCTGGAAGTTATCCTTGTAACACAAAAATCTGTAGTTACTGTAATTTGTGTGTATTGGGAAAAAACGTTTGCTGTCACAGATACAGATTCAGCAATATATCAACTGTGGCACAAACCATATAATTAACCGGAACACTTATATTTCATGCAGCCTCCAATATGTAGGTTGTCCCACAAGTCCTTTGAGAGCCTGTATAGGGGAACATTATTTTGACACAAATAATGTAAATGCTAGAAATATCTCGATTGCAACACCTCATTTTAGAGAATGTCATCAGGACGATCTCTCCTCATTTTGCTTCAGAGGTATAGAACGCTTGTCTCACTCACCCAGAACAGGTAATAGGGGGAGAAGGCTACTGGGGAGATGAGCATGGTGGATCTTTAGATTAAAAACGAGATCACCTCGAGGGTTAAACCTGAGGTGTGATCTGGATTTGCATCTGTATTAGCATGCCTTTCCCCAGTGCCTTTTTCTCTCTTCTGTTTTTTTTTTTTTCACATACTTGGATTGTAATTTTTCATATAATTTTTTTTTTTTTTATTCAATTTTTTTTGTACTTTATGGTGTTTTCTCTTATGTATATGTGTATGGTTATATGCACGTGTGTGTATACATATGCAATGTGTACATATATGCGCATATCATTACCACAAGGTGTGTGAAAATTTAGTGGCATACACATGGATCACCCAGCATGTATTACAGCTGATTCTCTTTTTTTTGTTAATTACCTGTGGTCAATTAAGACAATTATTGGGTGGAGCCTATGATCTTTAGAGCTACTATTTATTTATTTATTTTTTTACGCTTTATGTCTGTAATGTGGTTATGACTAAGGCCGCGTACACACGGGCGGACTGTTCGCCCAACTTTGTCCGCTGAACAGTGTTTCAGCGGACAGTCCGCTCGTGTGTGGGCTTCAGCGGACAGTTTCAGCGGACAGTCTGTCGAACAAAGTTTTTCGGAATTTCCGTAAGACAGTCCGCTGAAACTTGGTTTCAGCGGACAGTCCGCTCGTGTGTAGGCTTGTTCGACAAACTAAGTTTCGCGCATGCACAGAAAGGATTTACACGGCGAAGGTTGCATTGCAGTGTATTGGACGTCGAATTTCTCGTCCCGTCGTACGTGCCGTTCACGTCATCGCTCACGCTTTCAGCGGACTGTTCATTCATCGTGTGTGGTCAAGTCCGCTCATGCAAATTTTGAGCGGACTGTTTGTCGGATTGTTTGACAAACTAAGTTGGGCGAACCGTCCGCCCGTGTGTACGCGGCCTAAGGCTTTATAGGCTGAAATGCGTAAACTGTTTTCATCTGTGTTTTTTCACTGTGGCTTGTTAATAACAAAGATTTTTTACAGAGCAACAACCAGAGTGCGGATCATTCTTCCTACACTTGTATAGCGCCATAAATTTGCACAGTGCTTTTCCATATAAAGTATCCCCTCACATTTTTGTAAATATTTTATTATACCTTTTCATTTAACAACACTGAAGAAATTACACTTTGCTACAATGTAAAGTAGTGAGTGCACAGCTTTCATAACAGTGTAAATTTGCTGTCCCCTCAAAACAACTCAACACACCCCTAAGTGAAAATGTCCAAATTGTGCCCAAAGTGTTAATATTTTGTGTTTGGACACCATTATTTTCCAGCACTGCCTTAACCCTCTTGGGCATGGAGTTCACCAGAGCGTCACAGGTTGCCACTGGAGTCCTCTTCCACTCCACCATGATGACATCACAAAGCTGGTGGATGTTAGAGAACTTGTGTTCCTCCATCTTCCATTTGAGGATGCCCCACAGATGCTCAATAGGGTTTAGGTCTAGGGACATGCTTGGCCAGTCCGTCACCTTTACCCTCAGCTTCTTTAGCAAGGCAGTGGTCATCTTGGAGGTGTTTGGGGTCATTATCATGTAGGAATACTGCCCTGCGGGTCAGTCTCCAAAGAGAGGGGATCATGCTCTGCTTTAGTATGTCACAGTACATGTTGGCATTCATGGTTCTCAATGAACTGTAGCTCCCCACTGCCGGCATCACTCATGCAGCCCCAAACCATAACACTCTCACCACCATGCTTGACCGTAGGCAAGACACACTTGTCTTTGTAATCCTCCCCTGGTTGCCTCCACCCACACTTGACACCATCTGAACCAAATAAGTTTATCTTGGTCTCATCAGACCACAGGACATGGGCCCTATAATCCATGTCCTTAGTCTGCTTGTCTTCAGCAAACTGTTTGCAGGCTTTCTTGTGCTACATCTTTAGAAGAGGCTTCCTTCTGGGACGACAGCCATGCAGACCATTTTAATGCAGTGTGCCGCGTATGGTCTGAGCACTGACAGGCTGACCCCCCATCTCTTCAACCTCTGCAGCAATGATGGCAGTACTCAGACATCTATTTGCCAAAGACAACCTCTGGATATGACACTGAGCACGTGCACTCAACTAAGGAATGCATCTTATCAGTTTGGTTTCCCTTCTTTTTGCTTTCTCCAGTTCCTTGATATCCTTTTTGAGAACTGGTGCCCAAAACTAAACTGTATATTCCAGATGAGGTCTTACTAATGATTTGCACAGGGGCAAAATGATCTCTCTCTCTCTCTGCAGTCCATTCCTCTCTTAGTACAAGAAAGGACTTTGCTTGCTTTGGAAACTGCAGATTGGCATTGCATGCTATTATTGAGCTTATGATCTACCAAAACACCCAGATCCTTCTCCACTATGGATTCCCAAAGTTGCACTCCTCCTAGTATATTCTTAGTCCTTGTACACACGGTCGAGATTTCGAGCATTTTGTCGGATATTCCGACTGTGTGTGGTCCACATCGGACTGTTTCCGTCGGAGTATCTGACGGACCAAGTTTTCCAACTTGTTGGTAAAATTTTCCGACAAAATGCTCCGATCGGACATACTCCGATCATTTGTAGAAAATTCCAATCGGACAAAGTGCCACGCATGCTCAGATCAAATTCCTACACCAAAGCTATTGGCTACTAGCGTGAACGTAGTCCCGTCGTAACGAAATAACGTCATCACGTCGGGTTTTCCGACAGCTTTGTCTGACCGTGTGTATACAAAAGTTTCGGACAAAATCTTTGGTTGTTGTTGTCGGAATCTCCGACCGTGTGTACAAGGGCTTAGTCCCCAAAGTGCATAACTTTACATTTATCAACATTAAATGTTGTCAAATGTCAATATGCATGTTCAGATTTCCTCTGCAATATTTTATTTCTGACACTAGATGTGCTAAGTCTGATGGTCAGCATTGCTCAGCCCCTTCTTCTAAGCGCAGACTGTCCTGGATCTACCCCCATCCTGTGGCTGCACAGTGAAAGAATAAACAGCACAGTGATGAGCTCATCTCTCTGTTAGGCTCGGTTCACACAGGGGGCGACGCGAGGCGACACGATTTGCCGTGCCGCGACCTGACAAGTCGCCCCCGTTCTGTACTACGGAACCGTTCTAAGAGGAGCGACTCGAGTCGCTCCGACTTAGAAAAAAGGTTCCTGTACTACTTTTGGGCGACCTCGGGCGACTTGCATTGACTTCTATACAGAAGTCATTTACAAGTCGCCGCTGAGGTCGCGGCAGGTCGCGGCGCGGCAAGTCGTGTCGCCTCGCATCGCCCCCTGTGTGAACCGAGCCTTACTCTTCCTATCATGTTTCTTGTCAGCACATGTACTAATTGGTTCCTTGTACTGCTTCTTCTTCTCACATTCTAGCTCTGCTGTACAGGAATTGCAAGAGGTTGATAACAGGTCAGATTCAGCTACTTACACTGCTTGCAATAAAAAAAATTATATTATAATGTTTACAGAGTTGCATTAATATGTGTCTTTTATAGCTGCCTAAAGTTCAGATTTAAATGTAACCAAGACGGCCCCAAAGTAAGTTAAAAATAAATCATTATTGTAGTTCAGATTTAAGCAATCAAAGGTTTCTGGCAAAATCACCCTCTTTGCTGTGGAAAAGGAAAGAAAATGTAATTTATCAGTTTATGTAGCTTATTGTGTAAGGCCCGTATATGTTTAAGCTACTGGAAAAAAATAACTGTTTTTGCAATAATTCATTTTGCAATAATAAATATCCCCCAAAAATATATAAAAACATTTTTTTCCTCAGTTTAGGCCAATGCGTATTCTTTTACATATTTTTGGTATTTTTTTTACATTCTGCCAACGTACATCAGCGTGCGCCGGTCGGCATGTGGTTAACAACCAGCTATTCAATATGCCCTGATTAGGCAAGGGTACATTTAATTTATTTTTCTTTATAATTATTATTGGGCAGGGGTTTGCCCAATCAGGACTTAAAATGCACTGTGCAGCGCAAATTCGGGTGTTTGTCGAACAGGCAAACAGGCGATGTTCAGGCCAAACTTTTGCTCAGCTCAAACTGTTCGTCCAACTGCCAATATTTGCGTGGTGTATTTTAGATACATTGCCAAATTTGTTACCTACTTGGGCAAGATAGTATTTAAGTTTATCTGGAACTTAATTTTTCTGTGTAACAGGTACAGCACAGTATACCTTAAGTAGACATCAATGAATGGGAGAAAATGCCTTTTTCTTTTTTGGTGTCTTTAATAGGACCACATAGATCTAGGTGAATCAAGTCTGTGGGCTATTGGGGTCTGCTCTTGCTACTTTAGCCAAAAACTTTCCTGATCATTTTTCCCTTTATGCATCTGGTACACTTTATTTGACTGAATAGGTCAATTTTTATGAAAGGCACACCCAGCATCTAAAACATTGTTTATTATTTTGTAACACTTTTGCCTTTTTGTTGTCTCCACTCTTGGCACTATCTGTTTTTCACTTATTTTCATCCATAAGCATACCTTTAGCTTATTCTAGTGTAAGCTCACCATCAAGTGTTCAGCATCAAGAGTTGTAAGTGTCTCATAGCTGTCTGGGAGACCACTGAGTAGCAGTGTTGCTATATGGAAGTCTTTTATTTCTTCTCCTATAGCTTGCAGGTATTCCACTATTTATAAAGTACATCTTCTATAGCCTTACTTATGTTGACCTTTGATTAACTTAGTGTGGTATAGCTTTCTAATTAAGTACAGTTCATTGTCAAGATTTGTCCTCTCATATACTTTCTTTTGCAGTTTTACACTTGCATGTGTGCACAGAGAACTCCTTCTCTGGGAATGGGAATTGCTCCTCTGCCAGCGCACGCAAAAGCAGAATGCAGCATTTCTCGAAGCAAGGCCTGGAAGTGCTCCATTCTGACAGCCCGGTAACATTTCCGCCATTTTGTGTTTGTACCGGGGGTCTAAGTACGTTGCCACCCAGTACTGGTCCTTGACCATAATGCTTTTTATATGGGGGTCCCTATTAAAACACTGGAGCATGAAGGCCCCCATTTGCACTAAACTGGAAGTGGTGTGGTGGCCTGGCTCCTGCTCATCTTCCAGGATAATGTCGTCCTCTTCATTCTCCTCTCCCCATCCACGCACAACAACAGGGATCCCAGAAAGGTTTAAAGCATGCTCTTCTTGCTCCTCCTCATCCGCCCCGGCACCATCCTCCTCTGACTCCTCTTCAGACTCCTGTTGTTCACTTGTCTCAGATAGAGTAGCCCCCCCGGGAATTCATCCAGCATTGCGACTTCCTCATCTTCCCGCTCCAGCTCCTCCACAGCTTGATCAATGACACGACGCCATGCACGCTCCATAAAGAAGGCATAAGGTACCATGTCACTGATGGCGCCATGGCTGCGACTGACCAGTTTGGTGATCTCCTCAAATGGCCTCAGAAGTCTGCATGCGTCGCGCATGAGCAGCCACTGGCACGGTGAAAAAAAAAAAACAGCTCCCCAGAACCTGTTCTGCCGCAGAGTTCATACAGGTAGACGTTAACTGCACGTTTCTGCTGGAGCAGCCTATCAAGCATATAGAAGGTTGAGTTCCATCACGTCGGGCAATCGCAAATAAGACATCTGACCGGCAGAGTGTGTCGCCGCTGAATGTCAGCAAGGCGAGCCATGGCCGTGTAAGATCTTCTGAAATGGGCCGAGATTTTCCTTGCCTGCCGCAAGATGTCCTGGACCCCAGGGTATTTGACAACGAATCGCTGCACGACCAAGTTTAAGACGTGTGCCATGCATGGCACGTGCGGAATTTTGCCCTGTTGCAATGCGCTAAGCAGATTGGCACCATTGTCATACACCACTTTACCAACTGTTAAATTGAGCGGTGTTAGCCACTGATCTGCCTGTGAACGAAAAGCTGAAAGGAGTGCCAGGCCAGTGTGACTCTTGGCTTCCAGGCACAACAGACGCAGCACGGCATGGCAACGTCTCACCTGGCATGTCGAATAGGTTCTGGGGAGCTTGGGCGGCGCATCGGAAGAGATGCTAGCAGCGGAAAAGGAGGAGTCAGCCGAGGAGGAGAGGGAGGAGGATGGAGTAGGAGGAGGAGGAGGAGAAGAAGAGCCAGGCCTGCATGCAATCCGTGGTGGTAAAACCAAATCTACACGGGTGCCACGGGTTACATGCTTGACGGCCGTCAGAAGGTTCACCCAGTGGGCAGTAAAAGTGATATACCTTCCCTGCCCGTGTTTGCTAGACCACGTGTCTGTGGTCAGATGTATCTTGGCACCGACACTGTGTGCCAGAGATACTTTCACTTGCCGCTGAACATGGCCATATAGCTCTGGGATGCCCTTCTCTGAGAAATACTTCCTTCCTGGGGCCTTCCATTGTGGTGTTCCAATGGCCACAAATTTTCAAAAGGCCTCCGAGTCCACCAGTTTATATGGCAGTAGTTGGCGGGCTATCAGTTCTGACAAGCCAGCCGTCAACCGTTGGGCAAGAGGGTTATCCGGCGTCATCATTTTTTTTTACGCTCAAACATTAGGCCCACGGAAGCCTGCCTTTTTGCAGAAAAACGTGAGCTTGGCGTGATGGAAGGTGGAGTGGAGGACAATTGTGAGGAGAAGGAGAAGTAGAAGACGAGGCTGGACGGTGAGAGCCTGGAGTGTGGCTTTGTGTGTTCCGTTGCTCCCACTGGGCTCGGTGATGGCTGCTCATGTGCCTTCTTAAGGTGGTCGTCCCTAGGTGAGTGTTGGGCTTACCGCGACTAATGTGTTGACTGCAAAGATTGCAGATGGCAACACTATTGTCAGCAGCGGACACGTTAAAAAAAGCCCACACTGCGGAGCCATGTACCGGCGTCCTGGGAGCGCCAGATGTGACCGTACATGGTAGATGCCTCGCTCCTGATACATTAGCAGTCTGCTTTGTCCCTCCTGTGCAATGTAAGTTATTCCTGCTTCTCCTCCCTATCTGCTGGTCCATATCTCCCTCTGAACTCCCCTCCTCTTCCTCTCTTGTGGGCACCCACGTGACATCACTAGACACGTCATCATCAACGTCACCTTCCCCACCGCTATAAGTAGAGATCTCGGAGTAGGCAGCAACACCGGGGACCAACTTCCTCCTTGGGCTGATCTGGGTACTGTCGTCAGACTGCTGAGTGGCGGTTCTTGCTACCTCCTCTTCCTGATCCAATGCCAAGAGTGGCTGCGCATCAGAAATGTCTTGATATGGATCGGAAAATAATTCCTGTGACTCAAGCGGAAGGTATGTGGTGGTGGTGGTGGTGATGGTGGTGTTTTTGGTGGTAGCGTCTTTGTGGGTGCACATAGCAGAGAGTGAAGAAGAGGGTGCAGATCGAGAGGATGAGGAGGGTGCAGAAAAGTAAGGCTGAGTGAGCCACTCAACCAAGTCTGGTGTGTCCTTTAAAGTAATTGAACGCTCCTTCTGCAACTTCCCACTTTGGCTCAAGCCTGTTGCTCCTGCCTTACCCCTACCACCCCTGTGGAAGGGTCTGCCTCATCCTCTGCCTGTCATTTTTTAAATTACCCTGTGACAAAACTCTCAGTCCCTATACTGATAAAGGACTTCTGCAGAATAGGGCAGCAGTCAGCAGTAGTGCACCTCAACCCTATATATTGTGGACCTATACCAGTCCTTAAGGAATAGCAGACTGTACCTCACTCAACCCTATGTACTGTAGTACCCTATACCTTACCAGTCCTTAAAGGACCTTTGTGGAACTAGTAGGTTGTGAATGATTAGCAGACTGTACCTCAGTCCCTATACTCATAAAGGACTGCTGCAGTATAGGGCAGCAGTCAGCAGTAGTGCACCTCAACCCTATATATTGTGGACCTATACCAGTCCTTAAGGAATAGCAGACTGTACCTCACTCAACCCTATGTACCGTAGTACCCTATACCTTACCAGTCCTAATAAGGACCTTTGTGAACTAGTAGGTTGTGAATGATTAGCAGACTGTACCTTAGTCCATATACGGATAAAGGACTGCTGCAATATAGGGCAGCAGTCAGCAGTAGTGCACCTCAACCCTATATATTGTGGACCTATACCAGTCCTTAAGGAATAGCAGACTGTACCTCACTCAACCCTATGTACTGTAGTACCCTATACCTTACCAGTCCTTATAAGGACCTTTGTGGAACTAGTAGGTTGTGAATGATTAGCAGACTGTACCTCAGTCCCTATACTGATAAAGGACTGCTGCAGTATAGAGCAGCAGTCAGCAGTAGTGCACCTCAACCCTATATATTGTGGACCTATACCAGTCCTTAAGGAATAGCAGACTGTACCTAACTCAACCCTATGTACTGTAGTACCCTATACCTTACCAGTCCTTATAAGGACCTTTGTGGAACTAGTAGGTTGTGAATGATTAGCAGACTGTACCTCAGTCCCTATACTCATAAAGGACTGCTGCAGTATAGGGCAGCAGTCAGCAGTAGTGCACCTCAACTCTATATATTGTGGACCTATACCAGTCCTTAATGAATAGCAGACTGTACCTCACTCAACCCTATGTACTGTAGTACCCTATACCTTACCAGTCCTTATAAGGACCTTTGTGGAACTAGTAGGTTGTGAATGATTGGCAGACTGTACCTCAGTCCCTATACTGATAAAGGACTGCTGCAGTATAGGGCAGCAGTCAGCAGTAGTGCACCTCAACCCTATATATTGTGGACCTATACCAGTCCTTAAGGAATAGCAGACTGTACCTCACTCAACCCTATGTACTGTAGTACCCTATACCTTACCAGTCCTTATAAGGACCTTTGTGGAACTAGTAGGTTGTGAGCAGGATGGCCGAAGTTACGCTGCAGCGCTGACAGGCGAGCAGCAGCAGGGTGAGAATGCTGAAATTGCGCACAGATGGCCCGCACTTTCTGCAGCAGCTCTGCCATATGGGGGTAATATTTAAGGAACCTCTTGACCACCAAATTCAGCACATGCTCCAGGCAAGGGATGTGCATCAAACTGGCTAGGCCCAGAGCACACCACCAGGCCAGGCTTGAGGCTCACTGCCACCAACCACTCATCGATCTGTTGTTCCATGTCCCTCCACAACTCTTGCGCGGTGTGGGCTTTTTCCCCCAAACAGGAAAGTTTTAAAACTGCCTGCTGTCGTTTACCCCTGGCTGTGCTTAAGTTGGTGGTGAAGGTGTTATGCTGACCGGATGAGGAGGCGGTAGAGCATGAGGAAGCGGAGCAACAGGAGGCAAACTGAAGCGCCCTGCAGTCCTCGGTGGTGGAAGGACATGCGCCAAACTGCTATACGCCTCATGCCCAGCCGCCATTGCATTTACCCAGTGTGCTGTTAGGGAGATATAACGTCCCTAACCATTCTTACTGGTCCACGTATCCGTAGTTAGGTGGACCTTGCCACAGATGGCTTTGCGCAGTGCACACCTGATTTTGTCCCCCACTTGGTTGTGCAGGGAAGGGATGGCTCACCTGGCAAAGTAGTGACGGCTGGACACAGCGTACTGTGGGACAGCCAATGCCATCATTAAAACTCTGCGTCTCCACCAGATGGAATGACAGCATTTCAAAGGCCAGGAATTTTGAAATGCTGGGATTCAGGGCCAGGGATCGCGGGTGGCTAGGGGGGTACTTCCTCATCCGCTCCAGTGTTTGGGAGATAGAGAGCTGAACGCTTCCATGGGACATTGTGGAGATGGTTGGTGACCCAGGTGGTAGTGTTGCTGGCAGATCCTCTGTTTGCGGGTTGGCAGGTGCCACTGTCACTACAGAGGTTGATGAAGAGGCCAAGACTGCAGCAGAAGAGGAAGCAGGAGGAGCCAGAGACCTTTCTTGGTTTTTGAGGTGTCTACTCACTGCAGCTCATGCTTTGCACTTAGATGCCTGGTCATGCAGGTTGTGCTCAGGTTAAGAGCGTTTATGCCTCGCTTCAGGCTCTGATTGCACAGCGTGCAAACCACTTGTGTCTTGTCATCAGCACATTGTCTGAAGAACTGCCACACTAGGGAACTCCTTGGACCTAGCTTTGGTGTGCTCGGTCCCTTGCTGCATTGGGCAGTAGCAGGCGTACTGTCTAGGGGACAGACGCTCCGCTTTTGCACCCTGCTCCCTCTTCTACTGTGCTGGTGGCTCTGTGTGACCACCGCCTCTTCCTCCGAACTACACAGGTCACCTGCATGATGTTGATTCCATGTGGGGTCGAGGACCTCATCGTCCTCCACATCATCTCCACCCAGTCTTCACCCCTGCCCTCCTTGTCGGTCTGCACAATTGCGAAAGCAGCAGCAGTTGGCACCTGTGTTCCGTCATCATCCGAGACGTGCTGCGATGGTCCTCCCATGGACTCATCTTGAAACATAAGTGGTTGGGCATCGGTGCACACAATCTCTTCTACTTCTGGGGCAGGGCTAGGTGGATGGCCCTGGGAAACCCTGCTAACAAAGTCATCAAAAAGCAGAATAGACTGCTGAATGATTTGGAGTTCAGACTGCTTGGCTGATTTGCAAGGGGGTGAGGTGAAAGAATGATGGACATCGGCTGCAGGTGCCAACTCATCTTTCAGCAGGAGGCTTGGTGGGAGACAATGTGAAGGAACTGGAGGCACTGTCAGCAACCCAATCTACTATCGCCTGTACTTGTCCTGGCCTCAACATTCGTAGAGCAGCATTAGGCCCGACCAAATACTGCTCTAGGCTCTGTCGCCTACTCACACCTGAGGAAGGGGTTTCACTTGTGCGTGTACCTGGCACAGATCGATCACATCCTCTCCCTGCAACAGGAGCTCCACCAGCAGAACCACGACTGGGGCAACGTCCCTTCTTTGACGTTCTCCTCATATTTCTCAAATTTAGGATCTTGCCCTAAATGGGTGTTTTTTGAATAGCAAAATAGAAGAACAGTATCTATAGTGTGTATCTCACACGTACAGATATGCAGGAAACACTGTAAAATATATTTGTTGGCCCTAAATAGGTGTTTTTAGAAGAGCAGAATAGAGCAACAGTATCAAAAGGGTGTATCGCACATGTACAGATATGCAGAAAATGCTATTAAAAAAATATTTTTGCCCTAAATTATTAGTTTTTTGAATAGCACAATAGAAGAACAGTATCTAAAGTGTGTATCTCCCATGTACAGATATGCAGGAAACACTGTAAAATATTTTTATCTGCCCTAAATGGGTGTTTTTAGAATAGCTGAATAGAGCAACTGTATCTAAAGGGTGTATCTCACACATACAGATATGCAGAAAACTCACCAAAAATATTTTTTTTTGCCCTAAATGATTCTTTTTTGGAATAGCAGAAATAAGAACAGTATCTAAAGTGTGTATCTCACACATACAGATATGCAGGAAACACTGTCAAATATTTTATCTGCCCTAAATGGGTGTTTTTAGAATAGAGCAACAGTATTTACAGGGTGTATCTCACATGTACAGATATGCAGAAAATTCTTTAAAAAAAAGAATTGCCCTACATTATTATTTTTTTGAATAACAGAATAAAAGAACAGTATCTAAAGTGTGTATCTCACACGTACAGATATGCAGGAAACACTGTAAAATATTTTTTTTGCCCTAAATGGGTGTTTTTAGAATAGCAGAATAGAGCAACAGTATCTACAGGGTGTATCTCATAGTAACATATGCAGTGCTGGTGCACTGAGCTAGCATAAAATGCCTGGTGATGCCAAGCTAACTAACAGATGGAAAGTTATATTTTCTCTGTGCTCAGGGCAGGTTAAAAAAGATTGTGCACTACACCCACACAACAAAACCAAGGTAGATCGCTGAGTATTTCGATTTCTGAAGCAGGACTCCTATCTAATTCTCTCCCTCAAAACAGCAGCAGCAACCTTTCTCTACACTATCTATCTTTTCTCTGGCACTGGGCTCAGGGCAGTGTAAAAAGATTGTGCACTGCACCCACACAAGAAGATCAAGGTAGATCGCTGAGTAATTAGATTTCTGAATCAGGACTCCTATCTAATTCTCTCCCTCAAAGCAGCAGCAGCAACCTTTCCCTACACTATCTAAAGCAGAGTGACGTGCTGTGCTATGTTCCTCTAGCTTATATAGAGGCTGGGTGACATGCTGCACTGGCCAATCACAGCCATGCCATTAGTAGGCATGGCTGTGGTGGCTTCTAAGGGCACACGAGTTAAACGGATGTTGATTGGCTGCCCTGCAGCTGTTTAAAAAGCGCCATTACATTACCGAACACCGATCTCGAACCCGAACATACAGTAAATTGTTTGGGTTCGGGTTCGGGACCAAAAAACCCAAAAGTCTGGTACGAACCCGAACTTTACAGTTCGAGTTTGCTCAACCTTACTCTCTTGCTCTGCTACCACTAACCTGTTCTAATGTTATAGACTTTATTGTATTATATCCAGGTGCTTAATGTATGGTCTATAGGATTGTATCACTGCTTACCTTTGTTTATCTTGAAATCTAAATACATTTTTTCTGTAAAAACAAAAACAAAACAATCACCCATAGAAACCTTTACCACTTCAACCCTTCTCGTCTCTATTCTGTTACTGACCACCTCTATGACAAAATCTCACCTCTGTCCTGCCCCAATCTAGCCACTTCTGTCAATAGATCCCTATCCTCCACCCTGGACGAGCTTGTCCCCCACACTACACAGAGAATCAGGCCCCGACCCCCCTACAACCCTGGCAAAGAGAGGAAACATGTAGTCTAAAAAAATGTTGCCACACTCTTGAGCGTCTGTGGTAAAAGACTAATGCCGCGTACACACGACCGGACTTAGGTCCGACAGACTTTCGACGGAGTTCTGACGGAGTTCTGACAGAGTTCTGACGGACTTTCCGAATGAACGGACTTGGCCACACACAATCACACCAAAGTCCGACGGATTCGAATGTGATGACATACGACCGGACTAGAATAAGGAAGTTCATAGCCAGTAGCCAATAGCTGCCCTCGCATCAGTTTTTGTCCGTCGGACTAGCACACACACGAGCGGATTTCTCTGTAGGAACTGGGTCCGGCGGAGTTCTTTCGGAAAAATTTGAAACATGTTCCATTTCTAAAGTCTGTCAGACTTTTGCGAATCAAAAGTCCGCTGCAGCCCACACACGATTGAATAGTCTGCCGGAATCATTCCGTCAGACTTTTGATGTTGAAAAGTCCGGTCGTGTGTACGCGGCATTAGTCTCTCAAAGACTTCAGCCAATACAAATCTACCCTCCAAAACTACAATTAAATTACAAATACAATTCCTCCTCACTGCCAAGCAGACCTATTTTATCACTATCATCCACACCTTCTCATCCAGTCCCCATCAACTCGTCTATACCTTTAACACTCTACTTCGTCCTCCACCCACTAACTTACTCATTGCCCAGGAGATTGGCAATCACTTCAAACATAAGATTGATTCAATTGGTAATGAAATTTCCCTTCTACAGGTATCTCCCCCACTTAACACCCCATGTCAACAGTTACAATCAACACTCCCCTTATTCAAACCTGCTACTATAGATGAGGTTGCTAAACAAATTTCTAATGCCCACCTAACCACCTGCCCCCTAGACCCTGTTCCCTCTCAAATACTATGGTCACCCTCTGACTCTATTCTACATTCTCTAACCCACATCTTCAATCTCTCCCTCTCACCTGGCATCCTTCCCAACTCTTTAAAACATACACGGGTCACCCCATACTTAAAAAGCCATCCTTGGACCCTACCAACCTTAACAATCTATGCACTATCTCCTTGCTCCCCTTTTTCTTTAAACTCCTTGAACACCTGGTCTACAACCGAGTGACCACCTCATTAAGAATAACCTTCTTGATCCCCTTCAGTCTGGATTTTGCTCTCAACACTCCACAGAAACTGCTCTTTTAAAACTCACAAAGCAATGTACTCCTACTTCTGGACCTTTTGGCTGCCTTTGATATGGTTGACCATCCCCTCCGTCCAAAAAACTTTACTCCTATGGTCTTATTGACTGTGCTCTTGGCTTGCTCCCTTCCATTCCCCGTCGAGGCCCCCAAGGTTCTGTTCTTGGACCTCTATGCTGACGACACCCAAATCTATCTCTCCACCCCTCAGCTAACTCCATCAGTCTCTTCACTCATCACAAACTTACTAATGGACATATCTGTCTGGATGTCACACCACTTCCTCAAATGCAATTTGTCCAAAACCAAGCTCATAATATTTGCTCCCCCACATGTCTCTTCCCATGACTCCTCTGTCAAGAGCAATGGCACAACCATCCACCCATCCCCGCATGCCAGGGTACTAGGTGTTATCCTGGCCTCTAAACTCTCCTTTCAGCCCCATCAATCACTTTCCAAGGCTTGCCGCCTCAACCTCTGCAATATCTCTAAAATAAATCCCTTCCTAACCAATGAAACCTCAAAGCTCGTGATTCAATCCCTGGTTATCTCTTGCCTCGACTACTGCAACTCCCTCCTCATTGACTTACCTTTTAAATAGGCCATCCCCTTTCAGTCTATCATAAATGCTGCTGCTGGACTCATCCACCTTACAAACCACTCAGTGTCTGCTACCCCTCTCTGCCAATCCCTCCATTAGCTTCCACTCATCCAACAAATTAAATTCAAAATGCTAACAATAACTTACAAAGCCATCCACAGCTCTGCCCCAGCTACATCACTAACCTAGTCTCAAAATACCAACCAAATCAACCTCTCCATTCCTCCCAAGTCCTCCTGCTCTCTAGCTCCCTCATCACCTCCTCCCATTCTCACCTCCAGGACTTCTCCCGAGCATCTCCCATCCTTTTTGAATTCCCTACCCCAATCTGTCCGGCTATTTCCAACTCTATCCACTTTTAGTTGATTCCTGAAAATGTCTCTCTTCAGAGAAGCCTATCCTGCCCTCACCTAGCAACTGTTTTATTTTCTTCATCAGCTCATTCCCCACAGTTATTATCTTTTTGTATTACTTGACCCTCCTAGATTGTAAGCTCTAACGAGCAGGGCCCTCTGAATCCTCCTGTATTAAATTGTATTGTAATTCTACTGTCTGCCCTAATGTTGTAAAGTGCTGTCCAAGCTGTTTAAATCCTGTATAATAATAACAATAATTATTATTATTAGGAGTATACCATAAATAATTGAAATACAATGTAGAAATTAAAATATAATTTATCATTTTGACTATAGGCAGGTTTTAACTGAGACATTGCTTTGTTACCTATATAATGAAGTATGTCACAAAACACAAATAACTCATATTTTAGCCAACCATATTCTTAACACCAAAGGACAGCTACATACTGTCACAAAGCTACACAATGTCAGCAAAAATGTTTTAAAAGGAGAGGTCAGACTGAACTTATCAGAAAGGCTATTTCCTTAGATGCCTTTTCTGTTAGAAAGGGTATCCCATTCTTTATCTACATCTAGTAGAATTCATCAGTGGTGATGGATTTTATTCTCTAGTATGGTAACAATTAGAGGCCATCTCACTGAGGATGTATTAAACAAAAATAACTAATTTAAAGACAAAATAATTTATTCAGCGGTAATAAGGAAATTTAAGTTCAATGGCCTCTGTCCAGATAGTACATAGTAAAACATACGGGCACGTTAGTAAGAAGGAATTACGTTAAGTGAAAACAAGTGCATGCAGGGGGCGTACAGAGCTGTATGTCTTTCAAGAGGTCAGACCACAGCTGAGACATAGAACAGGTGCTGGAATTGGTTCTTAATTCTTCAGTATGTAATCTTTTCAGAAGAAGGAAGCAGTAAGTAAAGTAAAAAAGAAACTAGGTAGTATGCAAATGTAGAGAGAACACACTTCTCTTATAGCAAAAGCAGTAACAGTGGCCACATAAATACCTTAGTAACAGGACCTGTATCCCTGCCACCTAGTACCTGTAATTTGTTCAGCTATTGCTTTCTTTCCCTCTGCACACATATTGGCATTGACTATTGATGATCAAACCTACCCAGATTCCATTTGCAGTTGTCTGGCAAATCCTGTGTGCTCCACTGAAGTCTTTTGGTAGGAGAGGGTGAATCTTGTTAGTCAATTCTGTCCATCTTTACGGCTAATAGGCAAGCTTAAAAATAACTTTTTGGAAAGCTGGGCACTACCATGAGGGGCATGTACCAATCATGGTACTTCAGGTCTAACATGCAAAAACACAAATCCTTTAAATTACAGGTTTGGGGATGCCTTAAAGTTGTATGTAGCAATTAGCTTGGCTTACATACAGCAGCAGCAGCAGCACCCCAGTCAGATTAGTTTCAGCAATTAGAAAGTAGTAAAGTATAAGTTTTAGTATCAACTCATGCTTTTTCATTAAAGCCTAAGTGCAACCTAAATGAATAAGCAAAACAAAACCAAAAAATCAGCTCAAAGCGCATAACTTACAGTTAGTGGGATGCGACCCTTCTGCTGATGCCTCTTCTTTTAGTAAAAATCCTCCTCTGTCCATGTGTCTCATCCCTGTCATAGGCTCTTATCAAAAGAGACTTTGTCACATGTTGCTTTCTAATCTAGTTTTGAGGGCTAACCTGCCCTCCACCTTCCCTGTTCCCATGCTGCAACCAATCTAACAAAAGCTGGAAGGATGGTAGCTGATTCATAATGGGATCTTAACTCTACTCTGAGTTGCTATTATGCGTCAGCTGTTGCCTTCCTAGATGTTGTCGGATCAGATGTCTGCAGATGATAAAGCAGTATAAAACATGGCCAAAAGCAAGACATTTTTAAATATGGAGAGTATGGCAAAATTTAGTAGAGACCAAAGGCACAGGCTGGTTTTTACTTTCAAGTATTAAGACTGTCAAAGCAAAGAGGATATAGTTAAGCTGTGAAAAACATTTGCCAATGTCAAGGCAGGTTTTCGAGCAAGAGTACGATATATTGTGCTAAAGACACAGAACACAGGTAAGTGTTTTTTAAAAATAGGTAAGAGACCAAAAAGCAGTGGTAGAATTCAATGTAGAGACACAAGATACAGACAGAAGGTTTCATACGTGTAATAGGAGCATCAGCCTAGAGATGTTAGAGCTGACAAAAATTAGTCAGCATCAAGACAGTTTATATACAGATATTATACCTAACTGATTAATGCCTAACTTTTATTTTTACTATTGTAGTGGAGAGCCCATGTACGCATTATGCTCAGATGCAGGCGCAGGCCCCTTTAACTCCTTTTCATGTCTGGAAAGGGAAAAGTTCTCAGTTTTTGTCTATCAGAAGCTCAGAGGCCACAACTGATGAGGCAAATGTAGCTGGGCATGTGATCTGCATCCAGTTCAGAACCAGAGTACAGAACCTAATAGTATGCAGCTTTTCTGGAATATTCAACTATTGTGGAGAGCCTTTCTCTTGCTTCTGCAGTTCCAGTGGGATGGTCCTATGTCCTTGAGCGACCATGGATACCTCTAGCTGTTAATCTGTGTTACTAGAGCTACCCTGGACTTTGCTGACAGGGATGCTGTCTGAAAGGCAAATTGCATGTATCTGAGTTTTGTGTCACTTTCTTAGTTTCTCAGCTACCCCTTTTGTACCGTAGAGACATTACATAGTTACATAGTTAGGTTGAAAAAAGACACAAGTCCATCAAGTTCAAACAAAAAAATGCAATCCCCTATACACAAACCTACACCCACAGTTGATCCAGAGGAAGGCAAAACCCCCCAGCAAAGCATGCTCCAATTTGCTACAGCAGGGGAAACAATTCCTTCCTGATCCCCGAAGAGGCAATCGGATTTTCCCTGGATCAACTTTACCTATAAATGTTTGTACCCAGTTATATTGTGTACATTTAGTAAAGAACTCAGGCCTTTTTTAAAGCAATCGACTGAGCTTGCCAGAACCACCTCTGGAAGTAGTCTATTCCACATTTTCACAGCTGTTACTGTGAAGAAACCTTTCCGTATTTGGAGATGAAATCTTTTTTCCTCTAGACTTAAAGAGTGCCCCCTTGTCCTTGGTGATGACCTTAAAGTGAATAGCTCAACACAATATTTACGATATGGACCACTTATGGATTTGTATATGTTGATCATACCCCCCTTAATCTCCTCTTCTCTAGAGGGAATAGATTCAGTTCCTCTAATCTTTCCTCATAGTTGAGCTCCTCCATGCCTCTTCTCAGTTTGGTTGTCCTTCTCTGCACTTTCTCCAGTTCCCTGATATCTTTTTTGAGAACTGGTGCCTAAAACTGAACTGAATATTCCAGATGAGGTCTTACTAATGATTTGTACAGGAACAAAATGATATCTCTCTCTCTGGAGTCCATACCTCTCTTAACTACTTCAATACTGGATGCTTTCACCCCCTTCCTTCCCAGGCCAATTTTCAACTTTCAGCGCTCTCGTACTTTCAATACAAATTGGGCAGTCATGCAACACTGTACGCAAATGAAATTTTTATAATTTTGTTCACACAAATAGAGCTTTCTTTTGGTGGTATTTATTCACAAATCAGTTTTTATTTTTTGTGATATAAGTGAAAAAAGAGTGGAAATTTAAAACTATATATATATATTTTCTACTTTCTGTTTTAAAAGAAATCCAATAAAATCTAATTTTGTCATATGTTTAAGCCAAAATGTATTCTGCTACACGTCTTTGGTAAAAAAAATTCCTGTTAAGTGTATAATAATTGGCTTGTATGATCACGGACATATGTGCGCAGATGATCACGGACATATGTGCGCAGATGATAATTGGGACATATGATTTTACTGTTACATATGTGGGACAAATGTTTTTACTGTGTAGAGACATGTGTGTGGGGACATGTGTGTGGACATGTGTGGGTACAGTGTTTTGGGGACACTATGTAGGGGACATTGTGTGTTTACGCTGCGCGGGGACACTGGACTGGGGATCAGTGTGTAAAAGGCTGTAAATAAACAGCTCATGCTCACTGAAAACCAGCTGGTTGCAGCAATCACCTCTCATCTCCTCACTGACAACTTCGGTGTGAGAAGAGGGGAGCCGATCGCCTAGCAACTAGCTCTCTGCTTACATCATATGATGGCTGTGATTGGACACAGTCATCATGTGATCAGGAGGGCAAATCACAGAGCCCTCCTGCCGATCGGTGATGCGCCGTGTCCGGGTGACACGAGCGCATTGGGATTGCGCCGTTGTGAGGGCATGTGCGCACGCGCGATTACCCTCCTTTTGAGGGACATGCCTGAACGTCCACTCAGAAGGAGGAAACTCCCACCTGGCCGTATATGTGCAGTGGCCAGGTGGAAAGTGGTTAATATATGAAAGGACTTCTTGCTTTGGAAACCGCATCTTGGCATTGCATGCTATTATTGAGCTTATGATCTACCAAAACCCACAGATCCTTCTCCACCATTGATTCCCCCAGTTATACTCTCCCCTAGTATGTATGATGCATGCATATTCTAAGCTGCCAAGTGCATAACTTTACATTTATCAACATTAAACCTAATTTGCCACTTAGTTGCCCAATTAGACAATGCATTGAGGTCAGCTTGTAAATTGGCGACATCCTGTAAGGATGTTATTCCACTGCATAGCGTGGTGTTAGTGTCATCTGCAAAGACAGAAATGTTACTTTTAATCCCAGACCCTATATCATTTCTAAAGATATTAAGCGCTTCCGGACCAGCCACCACAATTATACTGCGGCAGGTTGGCTCTCCTGTGCGGGCCGTCGTAGCTGTACATCAGGTCTTTAAGACGCCTCTGGCGGCACATACACTCCCGAAGCGTATGCCCAGAGCTGATGCAGGTGCCCGGCGGGCATGATGACCATTGGGCACCCGCGATTGCTCATTACAGAATGAGAATGGGGATGTGTGTGTGTAAACACACAAATCTCGATTCTCTCAGGAGAGATGAGACAGATCGTGTGTTCATACTAAGTATGAACACCGATCTCTCTCTTCCCCTAGTCAGTCCCATCCCCCCTACAGTTAGAACACACCTAGGGAACACAGTTAACCTCTTGATCGCCCCATAGTGTTAACCCCTTCCCTGCCAGGGTAATTTTTACAGTAATCAGTGCATTTTTTAGCACTGATCGCTGCATAAATGTCACTGATCCCTGGGCCTGGTAATTGAGCAGACAAATCTTCCAGGGCTGAAGTGGTTAAAAAGTAAAGGTCCCAGCACTAAACCTTGGGGAACAACACTGATAACCTTAGACCATTCTGAGTACTAGTCATTAACCACTACTCTCTGAATTCTGTATTTTAGCCAGTTTTCTATCCATTTACAAATTGATCTTTCCAGGTTTGTAGACTTTACCTTACACATGAGCCGTGTGTGGGGAACTGTATTGAACGCTTTTGCAAAGTTCAGGTATACCACATCCACAGCCACCCCTCTGTCCAAGGTTTTACTTACTTCCTCATAAAAAGAAATACGGTTTGTTTGACAACTTCTGTCATGAATCCATGCTGTCTGTTGCTTAAAATATTTTTTTCCCAGCAAGAACTTGTCTATGTGGTCTTTTATTAAACTCTCCAGTATCTTCCCGACTATAGAAGTTAAACTAACAGGTCTTTAGTTACTTGGTAAAGACTTTGATCCCTTTTTAAATATGGGCACCACATTGACCCTACCCCAATCCAGTGGTATCATTCCAGTTATTAATGAGTCCCTAATAATTAGAAACAATGGCCTTGAAATGACAGCGCTCAATTCTTTTAGGAGCCTTGGTCGGATGCCATCTGGTCCATGTGCTTTATCCACCTTTATTCTGTCTAAATATTTATGGGCCATTGTGGATCATTCAGGGCTGTGTCAATACCACCCCCATCGTGGACATGAGCTCCCCCATGCTCCTTTTGTATACACAGAGCTGAAGAAAGTATTTAATAAATGTGCCTTCTCTTTGTCCCCAATCACCCACTCCAGATTAGTTTGTAAAGGGCCTACATGCTTAGACCTGACATTTTTACTATCAATATATTTGCAGAATTGTTGGGAGTTTGTCCTACTATCTTTTGCAATCCGTTATTTGTTTTTTATTTTTGCAACCTTGATTTCCTTTTTACATATTCTGTTATATTCTTTGAAACATTTAAACGATGATAACGTTCCTTCATTTTTATATTTTTTAAAAGCTCTTTTTTTATTATTGATAGCCATTTTAACTTTAGACATGAACCACATAGGTTTTATTTTAGCCTTTTAGCCAACATTGTTGGCAAGAGTCCATAACCTGTTGTGTATTATTCTGCAGCACAATATATGCTTGCTTTTTCCATTCTGGGCATGATTTACTAAAACTGGAGAGTGCAATATCTGGTGCAACTGTGCATGGTAGCCAATCAGCATCTAGCTTCAGCTTATTCAATTAAGCTTTGGCAAAAAAACTGAAAGCTAATTTTTATGCAGAGTTACACCAGATTTTGCACTCTCCAGTTTTAGTAAATCAACCCCACTGCTTTGCATGATTCTACTTTGCACCTGTTTAGTAAACTGAAAGTTACAGTTACTCTCTCTCTGATAATTCAGTTGATTATACAGGTACATCCTGTTACTCTATAAGGATAGAGAGATGCGATGAATGTGAGTGAATATATTGTCAGGTGGTTTAGGTACACATCGTTTTTGCACTTATTTACTTGCACTTACTTTTTTCCTTTCAAATGATGCAGTGATGTGCAAACAAAAGGCAGATTAAAGATCTGATTGACAGTAATAAGCAGGAACAGCCAGTCCATAAGGGGTGCAGGGGCACCACCCCTCTAGTTTGCATGCGGGGTGCCGGAGTCATAGCTTGCTATGAGTTTGTTTTTTTTCACAAGCAAATGATTAGAACTGGAGGCTCTAATTGGCTTGAAAAAGGTTGTGCTTGGGATGCAGAACAATGCACCCCGACCCCACCCACTTAGGACACTAGCATATCAATATTTGCTATTGGTTTCTGGCTCCTTCTCCTGGCCAATCAAGGTGGGTTGGCAGGGTGGAGAAGTCAGAGAAGCCACAGTGGTGGAGGGGTGAGTGTGGACTTGGGGGGTTGTTTGCCATTCCCCAAAAGTTTAGCACCAGATGCCACTGGCAATAAGTGAATTGAACTTCTGTAAGAGACACAGTCTGCACTTAAAGTGGACCTGAACTTAAAAAGTGAGGATTTACTATGATATAGGGAACAAATTAAAATGTTAATTTAATTGTACCTATTAAGTACCTTAAAAATCGTTTGTATAGAAATGTAGCTGAAAATAAAAACTGTGCACTTCCTGGTATGTGAGTAACCACTTGACCACTGGGCACTTAAAAACCCTTAATAACCAGACCAATTTTCAGCTTTCGGCGCTCTCACATTTTGAATGACAATTACTCAGTCATGCAACACTGGACCTATATGAAATTTTTGTTCTTTTTTTCACACAAATGGAGCTTTCTTTTGGTGGTATTTAATCGCCGCTCGGTTTTTATTTTTTGTGCTATAAAAGAAAAAAGACCGAAAATTCTGTAAAAAAATGAATTTTTCTTTGTTTCTGTTATAAAATTTAGCAGATTTAATTTTTTCTTCATAAATTTTGGCCAAAATTTATACTACTACATATCTTTGGCAAAAATAAGTACAAATTGGTGGATATTATTTGGTCTTTGTGAAAGTTATAGAGTCCACAAGCTATGGTGCCAATATCTGAAAATTGATCACACCTGAAGTATTGACGGCCTATTTCAATTCTTGAGACCCTAACAAATACCCCCCAAATGACCCCTTTTTGGAAAGAAGACATTCCAAGGTATTTAGTAAGAGGCATGATGAGTTTTTTGAAGTTGTCATTTTTTCCCACAATTCTTTGCAAAATCAAGATTTTTTTTACTTTTTTTTTTCACAAAATTGTCATATTATCAGTTTATTTCTCACACACAGCATATGCATACCACAAATTACACCCCAAAACACATTCTGCTATTACTCCCGAGTATGGCGATACCACATGTGTGAGACTTTTACACAGTGTGGCCACATACAGAGGCCTAACATGCAGGGAGCGCCATCAGGCGTTCTGGAGCACCCAGGACAATTCTGACATTTCTCTCATACATGTAAAAATCATCATTTATTTGCTAGAAAATTACATAGAATCCCAAAACATTATATATATTTTTTTAGCAAACACCCTGGAGAATACAATGGTGGTCGTTGCAATTTTTTATCTCGTACGGTATTTGCACAGCAATTTTTCGAATGCTTTTTTTTGGAAAAAAAAACAGTTTTGTGCTTAAAAAAAAAAACACAGTAAAGTTAGCCCAATTTTTGCATAATGTGAAAGATGAAGTTACGCTGAGTAAATAGATACCTAACATGTCACTCTTCAAAATTGCACACACTCGTGGAATGGCGCCAAACGTCGCTACTTAAAAATCCCCAAAGGCGACGATTTAATTTTTTTTTTACTGGTTATATGTTTTGAGTTACAGAGGAGGTCTAGGGCTAGAATTATTGCTCTCGCTCTAACGTTCGCAGCGATACCTCACATGTGTGGTTTGAACACCGTTTTCATATGTGGGCGGGACTTACGTATGTGTTCGCTTCTGCATGCGAGCACATGGGGACAGGGGCGCTTTGAAAAAAAAAATGTTATTGTTCATTTTACTTTATTTATTTTAGTTTGAATTTTTTTTCCCCAAAAATAAGTTTTTTGATCTCTTTTATTCCTTTTACAAGGAATGTAAACATCCCTTGTAATAGGAATATGGCATGACAGGTCCTCTTTACAGTGAGATATGGGGTCAATAAGACCCCGCATCTCACCTCTAAGCTGGGAAGCCTGAAAAAAAAAAAGATTCTGGCTTTGATCGTATTGGCGAGTCGGTAGAAGCACCGGAGGGCGGCGGGAGGGGGGGATGTCTATGGCTGGGTATTGCAGGGTATCACCGACTATGGCTGGGTATGGCTGGGTATCTCAGAGTATGGCTGGGTATCTCAGAGTATGGCGTTGCAGAGTATTGCGTTGCAGAGCATTGCAGGGTATTGACGGGTGTTGCAGAGCATTGCAGATTGTTGCAGGGTATTGGCGGGTGTTGCAGAGCATTGCAGAGTGTTGCAGAGCATTGCAGAGTGTTGCAGAGTATTGGCGGGTGTTGCAGAGCATTGCAGAGTGTTGCAGGGTATTGGCGGGTGTTGCAGAGCATTGCAGAGTGTTGCAGAGCATTGCAGAGTGTTGCAGAGTATTGGCGGGTGTTGCAGAGCATTGCAGAGTGTTGCAGGGTATTGCAGAGTGTTGCAGGGTATTGGCAGGTGTTGCAGAGCATTGCAGAGTGTTGCAGGGTATTGGCGGGTGTTGCAGAGCTTTGCAGAGTGTTGCAGGGTATTGGCGGGTGTTGCAGAGCATTGCAGAGTGTTGCAGGGTATTGCAGAGTGTTGCAGGGTATTGGCAGGTTTTGCAGAGCATTGCAGAGTGTTGCAGGGTATTGGCGGGTGTTGCAGAGCATTGCAGAGTGTTGCAGGGTATTGGCGGGTGTTGCAGAGCATTGCAGAGTGTTGCAGGGTATTGGCGGGTGTTGCAGAGGATTGCAGGGTATTGGCGGGTGTTGCAGAGCATTG
The DNA here is from genome assembly GCF_037356315.1 of Lithobates pipiens. Classification (NCBI taxonomy): domain Eukaryota; kingdom Metazoa; phylum Chordata; class Amphibia; order Anura; family Ranidae; genus Lithobates; species Lithobates pipiens. The sequence goes on from NW_027507788.1 coordinate 108,274,842, forward strand.
CAGAGTGTTGCAGGGTATTGGCGGGTGTTGCAGAGCATTGCAGAGTGTTGTAGGGTATTGCAGAGTGTTGCAGGGTATTGGAGAGTGATGCAGGGTATTGGAGAGTGTTGCAGGGTATTGGCGGGTGTTGCAGAGCATTGCAGAGTGTTGCAGGGTATTGGCGGGTGTTGCAGAGCATTGCAGAGTGTTGCAGGGTATTGGCGGGTGTTGCAGAGCATTGCAGAGTGTTGCAGGGTATTGGTGGGTGTTGCAGAGCATTGCAGAGTGTTGCAGGGTATTGGCGGGTGTTGCAGAGCATTGCAGAGTGTTGCAGAGCATTGCAGAGTGTTGCAGAGTATTGGCGGGTGTTGCAGAGCATTGCAGAGTGTTGCAGGGTATTGCAGAGTGTTGCAGGGTATTGGCAGGTGTTGCAGAGCATTGCAGAGTGTTGCAGGGTATTGCAGAGTGTTGCAGGGTATTGGCAGGTTTTGCAGAGCATTGCAGAGTGTTGCAGGGTATTGGCGGGTGTTGCAGAGCATTGCAGAGTGTTGCAGGGTATTGGCGGGTGTTGCAGAGCATTGCAGAGTGTTGCAGGGTATTGGCGGGTGTTGCAGAGGATTGCAGGGTATTGGCAGGTGTTGCAGAGCATTGCAGAGTGTTGCAGGGTATTGGCGGGTGTTGCAGAGCATTGCAGAGTGTTGTAGGGTATTGCAGAGTGTTGCAGGGTATTGGAGAGTGATGCAGGGTATTGGAGAGTGTTGCAGGGTATTGGCGGGTGTTGTAGAGCATTGCAGAGTGTTGCAGGGTATTGGCGGGTGTTGCAGAGCATTGCAGAGTGTTGCAGGGTATTGGCGGGTGTTGCAGAGCATTGCAGAGTGTTGCAGGGTATTGGTGGGTGTTGCAGAGCATTGCAGAGTGTTGCAGGGTATTGCAGAGTGTTGCAGAGTGTTGCAGGGTATTGCAGGGTATTGCAGAGTATTGCAGAGTAATGGCAGGGAATTGAGGGGTTAATTTTCGGTGAGCAGCGATGTGGGCACTGCAGATGCATCCCACAGCGCTGCTGACACCGATCTCTTCCCCCTCCGCTGTGCCGATCGGTACAGAGAGGGGGAGGGAGGAACCGGCGTCATAACATGACGCCGGTTTGTTTACAAGTGATCACTCCGTCATTTGACGGAGCGATCACGTGGTAAACGTCCGCGATGAGCGGCCGTTTACCGTGATCCGTGATGCACCGGGTCCACACGGATGCTCTCGAGTGCGTGCCCCAGGGGGCGTGCGAGAGCGGAATTCTGGGAGGATGTCATATGACATCCTTCCAGAGTTAAACAACCGCCCTGTAGCCGTCATTCGGCTATGGGCCGGTTGTTAAGCGGGTAAATATCTGTAGTGTGACATGCTTCTGACTGCCAGTCACAGGAGATTTGGAGAGGGATTTGGTAATGTCACTACTGTACTGCTAACTGTTCTTCATGCTGAAGGCTCTGATATTCTGATAGGAGAAAGCAAAGCCTTGCCTTTACCACATTGTCCACCTCTGCACTGCAAAATTGTCAATGACGGAGAAGGATTTGGGTGTTGTGGTAGATCATAGGCTTAACACTTTTCTGTCAAGGATATAAGGCTTGCTTCTTAACAGAATTGCTTGCAGCTGGCCAGCTCAATATGCCTTGTGTCCTTTGCATTTTTTTCTCCTATAAGCTATAAGTTACTGTTTCCACTGCTGCCACCCCTGCCCCTTTGGTGCGCCCTGCCTGTCAGTTCCTCTCAGCTGTGTGCTGCAATTCTTCCACTGTCTCTGCATGCCTCCTGTGCCCCCTCTGTGCTTTCGATCCCCATTGCTCCCCCTGCCTTTCCTGGTAGAGACAGTGAGTTGTGGAGTGTGGGCATTCAGGGTGATAAGCAGAGAATCATTAAAAGTAAATGTCTCATATTTACTAATCCTTTCACTTTTGTAAATGAAGGTTGGAGTGCCCACTGCTAAGCACTCCCGTGTTCATTAGTAACTGGAGGCATAGTAAGCAGTTTGAGCCCAGGGGAGCTCATCCATCTCTGTACGCAGGTATATGGGGGCAAGATTATCCCTTCTTCTTGAGCCTATACTTTAATACAAGGAAATATCTTGCTTGCTCTATAAGCTGCTCATTGACGTTATATGTAATCATTAACACTTTCAAAGCCAGGCCCAATTCTCCACGTTTAATCACTTCCAACCCGCGCTATAGCCCAATGGTGGCTGCAGCGTAGTCTTACTTTGCCGAGAGGGCATACTAGGATGTCCTCCTGTGATCATGCTCTCTGTGATTGCCGAGTTGATTATACATCAGGGTAAAAGGTCAATCACAGCAGCCCTTTACCATGTGAACAGTTGTGTTCAATGACAGCTGATCATGGATGTCAACACAAGCCTTAATCGGCTTTTCTTTCCTCATGTTGACAGCGTGACTTGTGTTAAAGGGACAGTCCCAACAGTGCCCACCAGTGCTGCCAGTCAGTGTTTCCAATCAGTGCCAATCAGTGCTTCCTCATCAGTGTCACCCATCAGTGCTGCCTATCAGTGCCCATCAGTGCTTCCTACCAGTGTCCATCACTGCCCATCTGTGCCAGCTATCAGTGCCACTTATCAGAGCTTATGAGTGACAATTAGCAGTGCCATCTATCAGTGCAGCATCAGTGTCTCATCAGTGCACATAAGTGAAGGAGAAAAATTACCTCTTTGCAACATTTTATAACAAACTGTGAAAACTTTTTTTTATTTCCAAATTTTCGCTTGTTTAGCAAAAAATAAGAAGCTAAGTTGTGAATAAACACCACCAAACTAAAGCTCTATTTGTGTAAGACAAATGATAAAAATTTAATTTGGATATAGTGTTGCATGATTGAGCAATTGTCATTCAAAGTGCGACAGCGCTGAAAGCTGAAAATTGACCTGGGCAGGAAGGGGGTGAAGTGCTCCAGTAGGCATGCGGTTAAAATGTAACTCCACTTTTGTTGAGAAAAAAACATTCCCCCTGGGTGGTATATGTACATTACAGGGATTTTAACAAACTTTGTTGCAGATTCCTACCTTTTTTGTTTTACTGAAGAAAGCCATGTGTGTTTTTCTGTGCCCGTGTGGAAAAGTGAATCTAATGGTAGTGGTTTCATATTTATCAATAAACTATGGCGGCTGCAGGACACTAGTGAGAAGAACTGCTGAGTCTGCATTCCCCTTTCAGGGGAATGCAGGCAATCTGACTTGTATCTTAGTGCAGACATCTGGGAAAATTGGGGAGCCAATCACACAAGCAGGAAATTATGTTTCTGAGGGGCATTGTGTACACATTCTGTGCACAGAACACCTCCAGGTAGCCATATTGCATTGCATTTTCAGAAAATGTATGCAGCTGCAGATTGAAAAGGAAAGCTAATGCATTTAATTAAAATATGATTTGTGTCCAATTTTATATGTTATATTGCTTTTTTTTCTTTATTTGCTACTTTTTTCCCCCACAAAAGTGGAGTTACTATTTAAAATCAGGTGGCCAGACCATTTTGTGCTATTTTCCACTTTTTTTTATCATCTTTCACTATTTTTACTTATATATTTGAATGCTGTAACACTTCCCAAACCATACATTTTCATATCAACAAATTATGTATTACAGTATAAATGTAACCATATAAGATAAGATACTCTGTTTATTGGTGTGTTAAAACCAGGGCTTTTTTTCTTCCGGAATGTGCCGGAATGCCGTTCTACCACCTCTGGCAGCCCTTTCCTCTGCAGCCTGTCACATAACGCAGAAACCAGTAGAGGAAATTTTCTAGACCATTAATTTCCTTCACCCCTTCTGCGCCGGCATTCAGGACATGTGTCCTACATCTGATTAATAGGTGCCCTGGGACTGGGTCCTGACACCGAAAATGTCTGCATTTAATGGTGAAGCTCTCTAAATCTCCTCCTTGGATCTGTGCTACACTGACCTGACAGGTGGAGCTGCTTGGAGGAAACTGCAGTAGGCTGAGAGGAAAAAAAGCCTGAAGTGCCCAATAGAAAGGAGTCGGCTGCACTGCTCTATTGCCAATGCAGATGAAAGAGCTATGGAGGGAAAGGGAGAGAGAGTAGAGACTGTGACTGTGGACAAGAGAAGAGAAGGTAACCGGTGTATGGGGTGGGGGGGGGGTTTGGTGAGCTGTAAGGGGAGAGGGAAAACTGTGAACTAGAGAAGAGTAGGTAACTTGTGGAGGAGGTAAGCTGTGGAGAGGGAAGGGGAGTGGACTGTGCATGAGAAAAGAGAAGGCAACCTGTGAATGGGGTGGGGGGGGGGGGTGAGTTGTGGAGAGGGAGAGAGAGGGTGAGCTGGAAGGGGGGAGATGGTGAGCTGTGGATGAGATTAGAGAAGAAGATCTGTGGATGGGGAGGGGAGCTGTGGACAGGGGGAGAGAGGGTGAGCTGTGGATGGAGAGAGAAGGTGGGCTGTGAACAGGGGGGGGGGGGGGAGATGAGCCTTGACTACATCCATTATTTCCCAACACTTCTCTTTCCTGAGGAATGGCAGGGTTAGGAATAGGGGCGGGATTGTAGGTGGGAGGGGTGGGAAGTTGGCTGGGGAGTTCCTGCACCCATTCTCTGATAAAAAATTAAAAAAAGCCCTGGTTAAAACACAGTGAAACCTAAGTTTGATGTCTCTGCCTTCCACATAGTATATACCTTATCACACCCTCCTATATAGCTGCTAGGACTAGATAGTGTGATGGACCTCCTGGCACCCTGCCAGGGTGCCTCCGCCAAGATACAGCTTCCTCCACTCGGGAACCAGGAACCAGATATTATTATAGCTGAGAATTGCACCCAAGAACTAGACAACACTACCATAGCTTAGGTGCAAACTGAAACTGTTCCTTTTTTATAAATTCACACAGAATTTCTACCACACAAAATTAAACAAGAGTTTGATCACATTATCCTAAACAATGCAAATGTTAAACAGTAATATTGTTGGTACGTCTAATGAAACATTAATCTCATTAATAGCTAGCAGCTAACAGTGATCTAACCATAATATAATCAACAGCCAGGCACACAAACTTTGATTAGTCTGGGAGTGTAACATAGGTATGGAGCAATGCAAATAACAGCATGAATGAGGGGAAAAAAATACTATTAAATAAAAAAAAATAATAATAATATATACAGTGGGGATCGAAAGTTTGGGCACCCCAGGTAAAAATGTGTATTAATGTGCATAACGAAGCCAAGGAAAGATGGAAAAATCTCCAAATGGCATCAAATTACAGATTAGACATTCTTATAATATGTTAAAAAAAAGTTCGATTTTATTTCCATCATTTACACTTTCAAAATTACAGAAAACAAAAAAATGGCGTCTGCAAAAGTTTGGCACCCTGCAGAATTTATAGCATGCACTGCCCCCTTTGCAAAGCTGACATCTGCCAGTGTCATGGATTGTTCTCAGTCATCGTCTGGGAAGACCAGTTGATTTCATTCTCAAAGGTTTTAAATGGCCAGACTCATATGACCTTGCCCCAACAATCAGCACCATGGGTTCTTCTAAGCAGTTGTCTAGAAATCTGAAACTGAAAATAGTTGACGCTTACAAAGCTGGAGAAGGCTATAAGAAGATAGCAAAGCGTTTTCAGATGTCAATATCCTCTGTTCAGAATGTAATTAAGAAATGGCAGTCATCAGGAACAGTGGAAGTTAAAGCAAGATCTGGAAGACCATGAAAAATATCAGACAGGACAGCTCGCAGGATTGTGAGAAAAGCAATTCAAAACCCACGTTTGACTGCACGATCCCTCCAGAAAGATCTGGCAGACACTGGAGTTGTGGTACACTATTCCACTATAAAGAGATACTTGTACAAATATGGTCTTCATGGAAGAGTCATCAGAAGAAAACCTCTTCTACGTCCTCACCACAAAAATCAGCGTTTGAACTTTGCAAATGAACATATAGACAAGCCTGAGACATTTTGGAAACAAGTTCTGTGGACCGATGAGGTTAAAATAGAACTTTTTGGCCGGAATGAGCAAAGGTACGTTTGGAGAAGAAAGGGCACAGAATTTAATGAAAATAACCTCTGTCCAACTGTTAAGCATGGGGGTGGATCAATCATGCTTTGGGGTTGTATTGTAGCCAGTGGCACAGGGAACATTTCATGAGTAGAAGGAAAAATGGATTCAATAAAATTTCAGAAAATTTTGGATGATAACTTGATGCCATCTGTGAAAAATATGAAGTTAAAGAGAGGATGGCTTCTACAAATGGATAATGATCCTAAACACACCTCAAAATCCACGGGGGATTACATCAAGAGACGTAAACTGAAGGTTTGGCCATGGCCTTCACAATCTCCTGACCTCAACATTATTGAAAATCTATGGATAGACCTTAAAAGAGCAGTGCGTGACAGACAGCCCAGAAATCTCAAAGAACTGGAACACTTTTGTAAGGAAGAATGGGCAAAGATACCTCAAACAAGAATTGAAAGACTCTTGGCTGGCTACAAAAAGCGTTTAAAGGCTGTGATACTTGCCAAAGGGGGCAGTACAAGATATTAACTCTGCAGGGTGCCCAAACTTTTGCAGATGCCATTTTTTTGTTTTCTGGAATTTTGAAAGTGTAAATGATGGAAATAAAATCTAACCTTTTTTTACATATTATAAGAATGTCTAATCTGTAATTTGATGCCATTTGGAGATTTTTCCATCTTTCCATGGCTTCGTTATGCACATTAATACACATTTTTACCTGGGGTGCCCAAACTTCCGATCCCCACTGTATATATATATACATATATATATACATATATATATATATATATATATATATATACATATATATATACATATATATATATATATATATATATATATATATATACATATATATATATATATATATATATATATATATATATATATATATATATATATATACATATATATATATATATATACATATATATATATATATATATATATATATATATATGTATATATATACATATATATATATATATATATATATATATACATATATATATATATATATATATATATATATATATATATATATATATACACAAATAGGGATTGCTGCACAAAAAAAAGTAAGTTCATTGATAAAATTTACATTACATCAGGTATAATCAGGTATAATTCAGGTGACGTTTCGGGCTAAGCATGATATCGCCCTTCCTCATGACCACATACCTGCACTTAAAATTATAACCAACTTCACATATAAAGGCTTATGGCTCGTATCTGCCACTAACTTTTGTTTGTGCAGCAATTCCTCTTTTGCTTTTTTATATTGAGTCTTTGGGACAGACTCGATTGCTGGCACACCTGTTTCACTGACCGTGCGTGCATCTCACCTACTACTTTTTTCTATATATTCCCATGTGAGAAGCACCGGTCTAATTTTGCTGGAACCTCAAGGAATGATGGCAAACGGGAGGATCCTATTCCTATACAGATGAGGATGCAGCTCGCATTTACACGGGCAATACAGGATCTCGAGATTTTCTCGTTGAGAGTTCATCTGTACAATTGTCTAAGAAATTGGAGAAAACACTACAAAAGTCTATTTCTATGGAACTGCATGAGGTAACACTGGCTGAATACTATCGAGCCCAATTGATTCCACGGGGTCTAATGCCGCGTACACAGGTAGCGGACTATCCGGCGGACTTAGTCTGGCGGACTTCCCGTCGGACTGTCCGCCGGACTTTCCGAATGGGCTACTTGCCCACACACGGCACTTTTTCAGTGGCCTAATGCGGCGTACTACAGTGGTGTGAAAAAGTGTTTGCCCCCTTCCTCATTTCCTGTTCCTTTGCATGTTTGTCACACTTAAGTGTTTCGGAACATCAAACCAATTTAAACAATAGTCAAGGACAACACAAGTAAACACAAAATGCAATTTGTAAATGAAGGTGTTTATTATTAAAGGTGAAAAAAAATCCAAACCATCATGGCCCTGTGTGAAAAAGTGATTGCCCCCTAAACCTAATAACTGGTTGGGCCACCCTTAGCAGCAACAACTGCAACCAAGCGTTTGCGATAACGTGCAATGAGGCTTTTACAGCGTCCTGGAGGAATTTTGGCCCACTCATCTTTGCAGAATTGTCCTAATTCAGTTACATTAGAGGGTTTTCGAGCATGAACGGCCTTTTTAAGGTCATACCACAACATCTCAATAGGATTCAGGTCAGGACTTTGGCTAGGCCACTCCAAAGTCTTCATTTTGTTTTTCTTCAGCCATTCGGTGGTGGACTTGCTGGTGTGTTTAGGATCATTGTCCTGCTGCAGAACCCAAGTTCGTTTCAGCTTGAGTACACGAACAGATGGTCGGACATTCTCCTTCAGGATCTCTTGGTAGACAGCAGAATTCATAGTTCCTTTTATCACGGCAAGTCTTCCAGGTCCTGAAGCAGCAAAACAGCCCCAGACCATCACACTACCACCACCATATTTTACTGTTGGTATAATGTTCTTTTTATGAAATGCAGTGTTCCTTCTACGCCAGATATACTTGGACACACACCTTCCAAAGAGTTCCACCTTTGTCTCATCGGTCCACAGAATGTTGTCCCAAAAGTCTTGGGGATCATCAAGATGTGTTGTGGAGAAATTGAGAGGAGCTTTGATGTTCTTTTTGCTCAGCAGTGGTTTTCTCCTTGGAACTCTGCCATGCAGGCCATTTTTGCCCAGTCTTTTCCTGATGGTGGAGGCATGAACGCTGACCTTAACTGAGGCAAGTGAGGCCTGCAGTTCCTTGGACGTTGTTGTGGGGTCTTTTGTGACCTCTTGGATGAGTCGTCGCTGCGCTCTTGGGGTAATTTTGGGCAGCCGGCCACTCCTGGGAAGGTTCACCACTGTTCCATGTCTTCGCCATTTGTGGATAATGGCTCTCACTGTAGTTCGCTGGATTCCCAAAGCTTTGGAAATGGCTTTATAACCCTTTCCAGACTGATAGATCTCAATTACTTTCTTTCTCAATTGTTCCTGAATTTCTTTGGGTCTCGGCATGATCTTCTGGTGGACCTTACTGTGTCAAGCAGCTCCTATTTAAGTGATGCCTTGATTGTGAACAGGTGTGGCAATAATCAGGCCTGGGTGTGGCTAGAGAAATTGAACTCAGGTGTGGACAACCACAGTTATAGTATGTTTTAACAAGGGGGGCAATCACTTTTTCACACAGGGCCATGATGGTTTGGATTTTTTTTCACCTTTAATAATAAACACCTTCATTTACAAATTGTATTTTGTGTTTACTTGTGTTGTCCTTGACTATTGTTTAAATTGGTTTGATGTTCCGAAACACTTAAGTGTGACAAACATGCAAAGGAACAGGAAATGAGGAAGGGGGCAAACACTTTTTCACACCACTGTAAATCCGCCAGACTATCCGCCGTACTTTTGAAATGAACGGACTCGCCCACACACGCAGAGGAAAGTCCGCTCATTTTGAGCGCGTCTCCAGGTAGCCGGGGCCAGCGAAAGAGGCGCCGCTGGCCCCGCCACCTGGTATGGACTTAAAGGGCAATCCCTACGCCGAAAAATCAGCGTGGGGTCCCCCGTAGGTCCACATCAGACCCTTATCCGAGCACGCTACCCGGCTGGCAAGGAAAGGGGGTGGGGACGAGCGAGCGGCACCCCCCTCCTGAGCCGTACCAGGCCGCATGCCCTCAACATGGGCAGGTGCCTTGGGGAAGGGGGGGCTGCGCGGCCCCCCCACCCCAAAGCACCTTGTCCCCATGTTGATGAGGACAAGGGCCTCTTCCCGAAAACCCTGGCCGTTGGTTGTCGGGGTCTGCGGGCGGAGGGCTTATCGGAATCCGGGAGCCCCCTTTAATAAGGGGGCCCCCGGATACCTGCCCCCCACCCTATGTGAATGAGTATGGGGTACAATGTACCCCTACCCATTCACCTGTAAAAAAAGTTAAAAAAAGTTAAAAAAACACAACACACAAGGGTTAAAATAGTTTATTGCACAGCTCTGGGGGTCTTCCGTCTTCGGGGGTCTTCTCGCCGGACTCCTCCGCTATCTTCTGCTAGCTCTTTTGCTAGCGGAGGAGCCCGGCTTTCTTCTTCGCCGCAGCTGCCCTCTTCTTCCGACTTCGGGGGTCTTGTCCCCCTCTTCGGTTCTTCTTGCCGGGCCACCGCGCCTTCTTCTAGCTCTTTTACAGGCGGTGGCCCGGTCTTCTGTCGCCGCTGTCGCCGTCTTCTGTTCTTCTCTTCTTTTCTTCAGATGTTGCCTCGTCGCATCCTCCGCTCACAATGGCAGGGACGCTGCACGCAGCGACTTATATAGGGACATCACCGGAAGATGTCCCCGCCTATTATGATGTCACAGTCCCAGAGGATGAAAGACCCCCGAAGTCAGAAGAAGAGGGTGGCAGCAGCAAAGAAGAAAGCCGGGCTCTTCCGCTAGCAAAAGAGCTAGCAGAAGATAGCAGAGGAGTCCGACGAGAAGACCCCTGAAGTTGGAAGACCCCCGGAGCTGTGCAATAAACTATTTTAACCCTTGTGTATTGTGTTTTTTTTTACTTTTTTTACAGGTGAATGGGTAGGGGTACATTGTACCCTATACTTATTCACATAGGGTGGGGGGCAGGTATCCGGGGGCCCCCTTATTAAAGGGGGGTCCCGGATTCCGATAAGCCCCCCGCCCGCAGACCCCGTCAACCAACGGCCAGGGTTTTCAGGAAGAGGCCATTGTCCTCGTCAACATGGGGACAAGGTGCTTTGGGGTGGGGGGGCGCGCGGCCCCCCTTCCCCAAGGCACCCCCCATGTTGAGGGCACGCGGCCTGGAACGGCTCAGGAGGGTGGGGCGCTCGCTCATCCCCACCCCCTTTCCTGGCCGGCCGGGTAGCATGCTCGGATAAGGGTCTGATGTGGACCTAGGGGGGACCCCCACGCCAATTTTTCAGCATAGGGATTCCCCTTTAAGTTCATACCAAGTGGCGGGGCCAGCGATGCCTCCTTCGCTGGCCCCTGCTACCTGGAGACGCGCTCAAAATGAGCGGTAAATGGTGGGAAAAGTCTGTTAATTTCAAAAGTACGGCGGACAGGCACACACACGGCCGGATTGTCCCCCCGAAATGCGATTCCGGCGGTAAGATTGGAGCAAAACTACTTTCTAAGTCCGCCGTACTTTTGGGTAAAAAAAGTCAGCCGGAGGCTACACACGGAGGGATTGTCTGGCGGACTTGAGGTTGCCGGACTTTTCCACCGGATTGTTTGATCGTGTGTACGCGGCATTAGAGTGCGTATTGTTCCTACGCTCTTTGCACAAAATGAGGAATATAAAAAGCGAATCACGCGAATCATTATCAAATGCTCATTTGACCTCATCGTGTTAACAGTGGAATTCCTTTAACAGGATTATTATTTCACAAGAGATTATGAATTTGGAGAAACAATTATCTGAATCTCTAGGACAGCAGGAATTTGCCAAGATAAAAAAGGATATGGAGGACAAATTGAATGCACATAGAAAATCTATTGAGATTAGAAAACGTACAAAGATGGATAGAGATCGAGAGGATTATATGAATAATCGTGTTTACAATTGGATTGAACCAAATCGTTTTCTTATGAGATCTAAATCCAGGAAACGACATATGCAGATTTCAACATCTAATTCCTCCATTACTTCCACAGGATCTTCTACAAGTGCACCGAGGGGGACTTTTTTGGAGCATGGTCTCTCAAAATCAAAAGCAGGAGGCGAGAAGGTAAGAAACTCCGAAGGCTCCGTGAATACCAGATCAATCGCCACCAGGACCCGGAACCGAAAGAGGACTTGAATGTGAATATGGTACATAATATTTCCTCTTTTTCTTTAAATGTCACAGAGACTTGGGTCTTAAATAAGGGCCTGAGTTTCTGTCCTAAGGAAAGGATGGATTCATTTAGATTAAAACAGGACTTGTATCGCTTTTACAGGAATATACGGTTAAAAGCTTATTATTCATCTCGCCCTATGATGAACAGTAGCGGTTCTTCAGCAATTTCTATTTCCAATTTAGGTTTGAGAAATCAAAGTACATTTGTACCTCCTGCTTCATGTGCGGCTGCGGAACTGTCCATCAATATGATAGAGCCTGACATTAAATTGTTTTTGAATGATCACACTAAGAGAGACCATATACAATCCAATCTCAATCGAGAGGAGATTGATGCATTGTCTATGCTTTCAAATAGGAAGGCAATTGTAATAAAACCGGCTGACAAAGGAGGATCAATAGTGGTGATGGATACTTCTTAGTATGAAAGGGAGATTTTTAGACAACTTAATGATGTTAGAACTTATAGACGATTGGACAGTAATCCAACTTTACAGGTTTCTAATAAAATAAAAAAGGTAGTAAAACATGCAGTACAGACAGGTATCATAGATAATAATACGCAGACATTTCTTGTTTCAGAATTCCCTATGACTACCATATTTTATGTACTGCCCAAAATCCATAAGGATTTGAAAAATCCTCCTGGACGTCCCATCGTCTCTAGTATAAATTCCATTACCACACCACTAGCTAAATATGTAGAAAAGTGTTTATCTCCTCTGTTCTCCAATACCCGCTCCTATATTCGTGATACTATGGATTTTTTTAGAAAAGGTAGAGAAGTTTAACATATCCCCGGGGGCTGTATTAGTCATCTGGGATGTAGCAAATCTTTATACAGCTATTCCACATGAGCTAGGAATTGAAGCAAGTAAACGCCTTCTAAAACAATCGGGACTTTATAGTTCTGTCCAAGTAGAATTTATTTTAAAATGATTGCGGCTTGTATTGGAAGAAAACTTTTTTCTGTTTAAGGATACATATTATTTACAATTGACAGGCACGGCGATAGGTACTAATGTCGCCCCCCCATATGCTAATGCATTTATGGATATGCTGGAAAATGCATTTGTTTATCACTGTAAACTGTTTGAAAATAATTGTCTGGCGTTTTTTAGACTTATTGATGATGCCTTTGGCATATGGGTGGGCGACATTGAATCGCTATGGTTATTCAATGAATATCTCAACTGTTTGGTTCCTGGTCTGAAATTTAATATGTCGGTTGCAAGTGAAAATGTTCCTTTTCTGGACACTTTATTATCTGTCCAGGAAGGGAGGATTGTTAGCGATATTTATCGCAAACCAACAGATTGCAATCAATTACTACACTATTCTAGTTTCCACCCTCCCGGTGTATTTAAATCCATTCCAAGAAGTCAGTCAAAAAGAGTTGCTAGGATCACTGATAAATCTAGCTTTAAGGAGGATAGACGAGATGGAGGCGAGACTACGACAGCGTGGTTATCCCAGAGATACAGTACATTTTGAACGTACTAATTTAGATACAGAAAAAGAAAACAAATCCTGTCCTTGGCTTCCCTTCATCTCTCAGTTTCATCCTTTCTCTAATAAAGTTAATAATATTATTAAAAAACACTGGTCCATATTAAGCAAAAATTATCCTTCTGTCCCTGAGTTCCGTTTCTCCCCTTTACCTTCATACCGTAAGAGTAGGACCATATACAATCGATTGGTCAGATCTGACCAATATAAGGTACCCATTTCACGGGTTACTTTTTTGGGACCTCCTAATTATGGTTCATTTCCTTGCTTGTCATGTATTCAATGTACTAGCATGATTAAGGGGAAATCCTTTAATCATCCGACTCAAGGTTACAATATCCCTATAAAAGATAATTTTACATGTCAATCGACATATGTCATATACATAATTAAATGTCCCTGTGTTTTGATCTACGTGGGTGAAACTACACAGAAAGTTAAAGACAGGATAGCTAGACATAAATATTCTATTAGGGATAAAAATGATAAATTACCTCTTTCTAGACATTTTTTAGAAACTAACCATTCGGTTTCTCAATTGAGATACATGGTAATCGATGGTATTCCAACCAATAGATGTGGGAATAGAGAATTGGAATTGAGAAAAAGGGAAGTTTACTGGATAAATCGTTTAGACTCTTTATATCCTAAAGGGTTAAATACAGATTTTGATCTTTATCTATTTTTATGATTATAGGATGGTATAAGTCTCTATATGTGTTGACCGATCGGCCTGATATCGGCCGATGCGGTCCCACATTATGAGATCTTTTGTTTGTCATTTAGTGTTTTTTCCATAGTGTGCGAATATACAAATTGATATTGATCATTAATTGATTATGTCTTTTTTTATAGATGAACTACATGATTAAGTATACTATCATCATGGGAAGGCGTCCTTTTGTCCCGTTTTTTTAGCTATTGTTCTGAAATACCCATAGATACAAAAATCATGTATGAGAGATATAAAGGGTGGTTTGTGGAGATTGATTCCAGCTGAATGTAATTAATTGATTAGTGGCAGATGCGAGCCATAAGCCTTTATATGTGAAGTTGGTTATAATTTTCATTGCAGGTATGTGGTCATGAGGAGGGCGATATCATGCTTAGCCCGAAACGTCACCTGAATTATACCTGATTATACCTGATGTAATGTAAATTTTATCAAAAAATGTACTTTTGTTTGTGCAGCAATCCCTCTTTTGCTTTTCTCTCTCTCTCTCTCTCTCTCTCTCTCTCTCTCTCTCTCTCTCTCTCTCTCTCTCTCTCTCTCTCTCTCTCTCTCTCTCTCTCTCTATATATATATATATATATATATATATATATATATATAAAACAGTCCTGGCCAATCCCAGGGAAGGTGACCTTGAAGACTGCTGGCAGTTTGTATGCCAGAGTTGCTGGGGAAGTGCTTGAGGAGGGGGAAGTCCAGTCTGGAGGCCGTGCTACCCTCGCTCCAACTTCAGAAAAGGTTCCTGCACTACTTCAATCCGACTTGTAGGCGACTGGTACCCATTGATTTCAATGGAGGTTGCCTCCAAGTCGGATCTCCGTCTATACGGAGGCGACTCTCACAGAATTATCAGCTCTCAAAAGGGAATTTTTTTAATAAATTTGGCGTGGGTTCCCTCTCCGAGAGCATACCAGGCCCTTAGGTCTGGTATGGATTTGAAGGGGAACCCCCTACGCTGAAAAAACAGCGTGGGGGTCCTCCCCAGATCCATACCAGACCCTTGTCCAAGCACGCTACCCGGCCGGCCAGGAAAGGGGGTGGGGACGAGCGAGCGCCCCCCCCCCCCTGAGCCGTACCAACATGGGGGGTGCCTTGGGGAAGGGGGGCACGTGCGGCCCCCCCACCCCAAAGCACCTTGTCCTCTTCCCGACAACCCTGGCCGTTGGTTGTCGGGGTCTGCGGGCGGGGGGCTTATCGGAATCCGGGAGCCCGCTTTAATGATCCCGGCCCCCCACCCTATGTGAATGAGTATGGGGTACAATGTACCCCATCCATTCACCTGTGAAAAAAAGTAAAAAAAAAAACAACACACAAGGGTTAAAATAGTTTATTGCACAGCTCCAGGGGTCATCTTCCGTCTTCGGGGGTCTTCTCGCCGGACTCCTCCGATATCTTCTGCTAGCTCTTTTAGTAGCGGAGGAGCCCGGCTTTCTTCTTCTTCGCCGCCGCCCTCTTCTTCCGACTTCGGGGGTCTTGTCCCCCTCTTCGGTTCTTCTTCTTGCCGGGCCACTGCGCCTTCTTCTAGCTCTTTTACTGGCGGTGGCCCTGTCTTCTGTCGCCGCTGTCTTCTGTTCTTCTCTTCTGTTCTTCTCTTCTCTTCTGGAGATGTTGCCTCGTCGCTGTCTCTGGTCACAATGGCAGGGACGCGGCGCGCGTCGACTTATATAGGGACATCACTGGATGATGTCCCCGCCCATTATGAGGCACGCAGCCCCCCTTCCCTAAGGCACGCCCATGTTGAGGGCACGCGGCCTGGTACGGCTCAGGAGGGGGGGGGGCGCTCGCTCGTCCCCACCCCCTTTCCTGGCCGGCCGGGTAGCGTGCTCGGATAAGGGTCTGGTATGGATCTGGGGGGACTCCCACGCCGTTTTTTTGGCGTAGGGGGTTCCCCTTCAAATCCATACCAGACCTAAGGGCCTGGAATGCTCTCGGAGGGGGAACCCACGTCATTTTTTTTTATTTGGCGTGGAGTTCCCCCTTGAGAGCTCATTCTCTGATTGGCCACGGCAAAAGTCGCCTGGCCTAGGGCGACTTAAAGTCATGTTGTAAGTCGCCCCAAGTCGTGTACAAGTCGTGTTCAAGTCGTGTCCAAGTTGCCTCCAAAAGTTGTGTTGAAAGTCGTGTTGCCCCTGTGTGAACCGAGCCTTAGAATGACAAATCGCAGAGCAGCCAGAGCCATTTACCGCTCTGACATCTCTGTGATGCTGGCTGGCTAGGGAGCAGTGTGGTGCATAATTCAGTGCACCTCATAGCTTCTCTTTTTTCTTTTTTTTTGTGAGGTATACAAAATGTACACGTTTGTAAGGTATACACTTCATACACTGCATTGTTAAGCCAAATGATGCACTGCGCTTTTTTTTTTTTTTTTTTTAGGGGGGCGCGTACCTGGTTTTGACAGGTACCCGCTCCCACTTCTGCTTGGATCACCTAGGCGATGCGAGCTGAAGTTCTCTTCTCCCCCTCAGCATGGGCAGTGCACACCCGGCTGTGAAGCCACACGCTGTCACAGCTGGGTGTCCACAGTTGAAATTCCAGTGCCCTGGAGAGGGAGCGAAGCGATGGTACGGGTGACCACATTACTGGACTGTGCGACTGGTGAGTGTGTGTTTAGTAAAAGTCAGCAGCTGCACTTTTGTAGCTGCTGACTTTTAATAAACACAAAAACGACTGGAGCTCCGCTTTAAGACAATCTTTATTTTAAAATAGTAATGCACTCACAATAATAATGTTGCAGTTGTGCTTTAAAAACATAAATTCTGGCAGGTAAGAAAATCGCTTCCCGCGGACCACACATCTATGATTGGCAAACTACAATATGTTGCATTTTTACTTTTGCATTTAATACAGCTTTAAATGCATTTCCACTTTTGCATAAAATTGGAATAACACTACTTTATATTTGTAACATATTCACGCAGAATATCTTAAAAAAAGATTGAAAAAATGTCGGCTTACTTTTTTTTAGAGCTTTTAGAAATTTTACTATTTCTGGTTGTTTTATGAGGGGGCTGGGCAGCTCTGTTTGCCATAATTTAATCCTTTCTGTACTGTGCAGGCTGATCTTAATTATCGGTTGTAAATTCGATTTTGGCACCGACTGTCCCAACAAATGGTAAATGATTAGAAACTTCTGTTGAACAGACATGCTGGAAAACTTTTGACCAGTGTATTCTGACTGGATAATTCTGCTGTCAGAATACAATGTCCCAGCAGGGGGGATTATTCTGTTCACTTTGCTTGTGTGAGTGGAGGAATCTGTTGGTGGTGGTTCACATGGTGGAGAAGTGTACTATTGGACCAGAACTTGCCCATATACTGTATATAAAGGATACACAGACACATGTTTTTCACTTAATTTTATCACCCTTTTTAGGTAGATAACTTGTGTCTGTACTACTCCCTGTTGGCTCTGGTGGTTTCCTGTAGTTGAAGAACCTTTCCCCCTGCACAGCAGCAGTGCTGATCTTGTCCACCCATCCACTTTTAGAAGCTACACCCGCTGATATCCTCTGAACTCTCCCTTCCCTGTGAGAGCAATACAAATGTTTTTATGTGTTATTAATAAGTTTACCTTACTGCGCTATGTGACTGCTTGTCACCTCTCCTTCTTTGTGTTTTAAAAAATCACTGCTCCAAGCCTAATGGAATTCAACATTTTTTTAGGGTACGGTACATGTTCCTCAGGGCAGTAACTTCCACCCCGTATGCTTTTTTGACAACCCCTTACTTATTAGCCCAAAGAATGGGCAGTTTTGATTTGAAAGAATCAGCTCCTTTTATTTCAATTGGGTTTGGCTTCGACATTTAAACCCCACTGGAACTGAAACCAGGGCAGTTCAGATAATTTCTAGTCATTAGATATATATATGTAGGAAGGCCAGTATGGTGGCCTGAATTTATGGGAGGAGCCCGGGGGGTATTTAACCAGCCCGCTCGCCTGTGGTCTTTGTCGGTTTCCTGTGCGCGGCACAACGTCACTAGGCCGACTCTTCGAAACTCGTTAGCGTCCGTGAGTTACCGCTTCGTAGTTGTTCGAGGTCCTCGTTGTGGTTCGCAAATTTACGTACTAACGCGTCGATTCGGCTGTCGCAGGTAGGGTTTTTTCGGTTGACTTGTCATTTCATACATTGTAAATGTCTCGTCACTAAACCTCGATATCAAACTTACGAGTCATTTGTAAAACCCTACACACAGCCGCGACGTCTGTCTACTACTCGTTACGTTATCATACCAAACATTTCT
Source organism: Lithobates pipiens (assembly GCF_037356315.1). Classification (NCBI taxonomy): domain Eukaryota; kingdom Metazoa; phylum Chordata; class Amphibia; order Anura; family Ranidae; genus Lithobates; species Lithobates pipiens. The sequence goes on from NW_027507788.1 coordinate 108,293,170, forward strand.
TTGTTTTTGTGTACCTCACACCGACGCAAAGACACAGCTTCGTTTAGGCATGTCTCACTGTTTTATGCTCCACAGACTAATCAATGTTTTTCATGGATTTGATGGGCACTGGTCAGTGCCATGTCAAGGCCGAACCATTTCAAACCATGTTGGATCATTTCAAATCATTTCACTCTCACCTACCGCGCTCCGATTCGAATCCAGTCACATCCACAATGCACCGATTCGTCCCGGTGCGCCCCAGTGGTTTTTTCGGTCTCATTTCAGTACATGCTCCAGAGTCCCATTTGTTGAGTCACCGACTCATGTTTCTGTCATGGTAGATCATTTCACTCTCATGTATCACGTTCCGATACGAATCCAGTCGCATCTACGATGCACCAATTCGTCCGGCGTGCCCCAGGTATTTTTCGGCCTCATTTCAGTACATGCTCCAGAGTCCCGTTCATTGTCAGTCGCAGGTTACGGCGCACCGATTCGTGCCTCTGTCATGGGAAATCATTTCACTGTCCCGTATCACGTTCCGATAGGAATCCAGTCGCATCTACGATGCACCAATTCGTTCCGGTGTGCCCCAGGTATTTTTCGGCCTCATTTCAGTACATGTTCCAGAGTCCCGTTCGTGGTCAGTCGCAATCGCGGCACGACCGATTCGGGCCTCTGTCATGGTAAACTTTGTCACTCATTTCACTGTCACTCACCGCGCTCCGATTCAAATCTAGTCGCATCCGTGATGCACCGATTCGTTCCGATGTCCCCCAGTTGTTTACGGCCTCATTTCAGTACATGCTCCAGAGTCAGGATTCATTGTCAGTCGCAGGTTACGGCGCACCGATTCGTGCCTCTGTCATGGGAAATCATTTCACTGTCCCGTATCACGTTCCGATAGGAATCCAGTCGCATCTACGATGCACCAATTCGTTCCGGTGTGCCCCAGGTATTTTTCGGCCTCATTTCAGTACATGTTCCAGAGTCCCGTTCGTGGTCAGTCGCAATCGCGGCACGACCGATTCGGGCCTCTGTCATGGTAAACTTTGTCACTCATTTCACTGTCACTCACCGCGCTCCGATTCAAATCTAGTCGCATCCGTGATGCACCGATTCGTTCCGATGTCCCCCAGTTGTTTACGGCCTCATTTCAGTACATGCTCCAGAGTCAGGATTCATTGTCAATTGCAGGTTTCGGTTCTCTGATTCATGTCTCTGTCATGGGAAATCATTTCACTGTCACGTATCACACTCCGATACGAATCCAGTCGCATCGTGCGATAATTCGTCTCGGCGCGCCCCAGGTATTTCAGCTACATTTCAGTACATGCTCCAGAGCATGCACGGTTAATGGTCAGTCGCAACAGCGGCATGATCGATTCGTGCCTCTGTCATGGCAATCAAAATAATTTCACCGCCACGTACCGCGCTCCGTTTCGAATCCAGTTGCATACGTGATGCACCGATACGTTACGGTGTGCCCCAGTGCTTTAGCCTCATTTCAGTGCATGCTCCAGAGTCCAGTTCATCATCAGTCGCAGTCACGGCACGACCGACTTATGCCTCTGTCATAACAGATATTTCATTAATTTGACCGTCATATATCGTGCCCCGATTCGAATCGGTTGCATCCGAGATGCACGGATTCGTTCCGGTGTGCTCCTGTTGTTTTGTTATCAATTGGCTCGGTCGCATTTCGTTACATGCTCCACAGTTCAACTCGTCACTTATCGTCTGAAACGTCGTTTATCACAGTTAGCCTATGTCACGGCAAACATTTCACTCATTCACTTCACACACTTGTCACTTGAGTCTAATCCACTCATACCAACGATACATTGGTTCGCACCCGTCATTTCAGCATTACAGGTATCGTTCGCATGTTGCCTGTCATTCCTCCAAGTCCGACACTCACTATAGATCGAGCCTTCGTGCTTAGAATTTCAGCCAAGGGTCTCGATTCGTTCGTTAAAACCTTCGCCTCACTGCTACTCATGGGCGTCCGCAGAACTTTTTCCAAGGGGGGCATCATTTTAAGGCCACTCATGCTCCGCCCCTTTTCGACAATCTCATGAAAATCTTTCCACTGGTAATACATGTGTTATATAAGAGATAATTCATCTTCACTTTGTATTGGAAGTTACTCTGGCGGCTGTGTTCCATGCCCATATCGCCTAGAGAATGTACATCTTTTTACATTGCAATACATCTGTTGTGGCCATATTTTGATCTCATACTGTCACTGTATAGGTTGTTTTCATCAAGATAAAAATATGGCAACAACAGATGTATTGCAATGTAAAAAGCTACATTCTCTAGGCTATATGGGCATGGTACACAGCCACCTGAGTGACCTTGCGGACGCCCATGCTTTCAAAAACCAGCCCTGGAAAAAATGTCATACCAGCCTCACAGCATTATTATACCAGCCCAACAGCATAACGTCATTATTTTCTTGTTCATGAAAGGGAAAACCATACATTTTACCAGTTAATAGTGGTAAGTGATCAATCAAGGGGGACCCCAGGAACTCAGAACGTGGGGGGGACCACCTTCTGCAGAAAGAATACTCTAAGGTAAGGGGGGTGGGTTACTAATATAAGGAGGAAACCCTTTATCAGTGCCCCTTACATTATCGTATTCACTCCCCCTTACATCAGTGACCCCCCCCCCCGACTGGCCTAGCGGTGCTTTCACTGACCTCCTCTCAGGTGCACTGTGCAGGGCTCAGTCAGTCGGCTCCAGCTTGGTGGCTCTGGTTTTATCCTATGGTCTCCTGTCCACAGTCCACACAAGTCTGACTTTTCCCATGACCCCCATCTCAGCGGTGCTCCCACTCTTGACTCCTCTCCAGACTCCCTCAGACTGCAGACATGCTACAGGAGATGGACAGAGACTGCAGACTTGATGCAAGAGCTCAATGCCACCTCACCAGTGCCCACCAATGCTGCCTCACTGTGCCCACCAATGCCACCTCACTGTGCCCCATGTCCCAGTCTGCAGTCCCTGTCTGTGGGAAGGTGTGTTGATGCTTCGTACGGTACCTTGCATGCCAGCAGGATATCCATGATGGGCAGCAGGCAGGGTCTGTTCTCGTTTTGGATGGGGACGGTGCTCCTTCCAGAGGATCTGTCTGCTGTGAGATGGAGTGGTCCCTGGCCATCTGCACCTTCAGCCATCCTCATTTTCCGGCCCCAGTCAGCCTGTCCTCTGGTCCTGGGGAAGTGGAGAGCACTGGGTGGGAGTTGGCGAAGAGGGAGCAAAGAGTACTGGCGGGGTTGGAGAACACATGGGTGGGGGCAAAGAGCAAGGGGGAGTGGAGATCACAGGGGTGGGGAGCAGAGAGCGCTGGGGGGGCCAATAAGAACGGGTAGAGAGCACGGTAGGCTGAGAGCACTGGGGGGCTAAGAGTGTGGGGCGGTGAAGAGCACTGGGGGGGGCAGAAAAACAGGGGTGGAGAGCACGGGGGCTCGAGAGTACTGGGGGGGTACAAAGAGCAGGGGGGAGTGGAGAGCACCAGTGGGGGGCCAGAAAGAACAGGGGTGGAAAGCACGGGGGACTGGAGAGCACTATGGGGGGGTGGAGAGCACTGGTAGGGTTGGAGAGCACATGGGTGGGGGCAAAATGCAGGGGTGAAGAGCACGGAAGGTAGAGAGCACTGGGGGGGCTGGAGAGCACCAGGGGGCAAAAAGGACAGGGGTGGGGAGAATGGGGGGCTGGAGAGTGATGGGGAGAGCTGGAGAGCATGGGGGGGAGCACAGAGGGGGAGAGCACTGGGGGAAGGAGAGTGTGGTGAGGTGAAGAGCACGGGGGCAGGAGAGTGTGGTGAGGTGAAGAGCACGGGGGGGCAGGAGAGTGTGGTGAGGTGAAGAGCACGGGGGGGCAGGAGAGTGTGGTGAGGTGAAGAGCACGGGGGGGCAGGAGAGTGTGGTGAGGTGAAGAGCACGGGGGGGGCAGGAGAGTGTGGTGAGGTGAAGAGCACGGGGGCAGGAGAGTGTGGTGAGGTGAAGAGCACGGGGGGGCAGGAGAGTGTGGTGAGGTGAAGAGCACGGGGGGGGGGGGGGGGGGCAGGAGAGTGTGGTGAGGTGAAGAACACAGGGGGGCAGGAGAGTGTGGTGTGGTGAAGAGCACTGGGGGGAGCAGAAAAACGGGTGGAGAGCACCGGGCTGGAGAGTACTGGGGGGTACAAAGAGCAGGGGGAGTGGAGAGCACCAGTGGGGGCAAGAAAGAACAGGGGTGGAAAGCACTGGGGACTGGAGAGCACTATGGGGGGTGGAGAGCACTGGTAGGGTTGGAGAGCACATGGGTGGGGGCAAAATGCAGGGGGAGTGGAGAGTACAGGGGTGGGGAGTGGAGAGTGCTGGGGGAGCCAAAAAGAACAGGGGTGGAGAGCACTGGGGGGGGGGGGCTGGAGAGCACCAGGGGGGGCAGAAAGAACAGGGGTGGGGAGAATGGGGGGCTGGAGAGTGATGGGGAGAGCTGAAGAGCACTGTGGGGGGAAGCACTGGGGGGGGGGGTGGAAAGAAGAGGGGGGAGAAAGAACAGGGGGGAGAGCACTGGGGGGAGCACGGAGGGGAGAGGACTAGGGGAGTGGAGAGTGCTGTGGGGGGGACGGGGGGAGCACTGGGGGGAGTGGAGAGCACTGGGGGGAACAGGGGGGGGGAGCACTGGGGGGGACAGGGACGGAGCACTGGGATGGTGGCTAGAGAAGGATGGGGAGAGCTGGAGAGTTGGGGGGGCAGCAAGAACAGGGGAGGAGAAAACTGAGGGGGCAGGAGAGTGTGGTGGAGGAGAGAGGGGGAGGCAGGAGATTGTTGTGGTGGAAGAGAGCACGGGGGGGCAGGAGAGTACTGGGGGGGGCAGGAGAGTGTGGTGGTGGAGGAGAGTACTGGGGGGGTGGCAGGAGAGTGTGGTGGTGGAGGAGAGTACTGGGGGGTGGCAGGAGAGTGTGGTGGGGAGGAGAGCACTAGGGGGGGGCAGGAGAGTCTGGTGGGGAGGAGAGCACTGGGGGGGGGGCAGGGAGCACAAGGTGAACTGGGGACAGTAAAATAAGTTGGATACCCCCCATCCTCCTATCCAGGCACTGTGTGGCACATAGGGCGGACTGTACCTGCAGCATCTCCTTCTCTTGATCATAGTGCTGGATGGCTCTGTGTACTGCGGACGCTCTGTAACATGGCCCTGCCCCCCCAGACCGGCTCATGTGATAGGCGGAACGTTGATTCTCTTTACTATCACACGAGCTGGACTGAGGGGGCGGGGCCATGTTACAGAGCGGCCGCAGTAAACAGAGCCATCCAGCGCTCTGATCCATAGGAGTCGGAGAGGGCGCAGGATGCAGCCGCCAGTGGACAATTTTTTTTTTAAAAAGTGAAAAAAATGCAGCATGGCGGCGGCTACGGCAGACACCTTGGGGATTCCAGGGGGGGGCACTTGACCCCCCTTGCCCCCTGCTGCGGACGCCCATGCTGCTACTCCCCCTGATAGTCGCACAATCCAATGCATCTTGGTTTCCTTTCATACACCTTACGACCGGTTCCTATCAGGATTCATTACATATAGTTACAAAGATTCGTCTCAGTTTCATTTTCATACAGGCTACAACCCGTTTCAATTCCAGTCACCTCATCGGCAAATCGATTCGTACCGGGTTCATTTCGTACTCTCCACGGTCTGATCTATATTAGATTAAATTCATACACTCTAAAAACTGGTTCTTATCAGATTAATTTCATGCGATCGACTCATATAAGATTTGTTTCATTCTTACGACCGATTCATATCGGATTCATTCCATACACATCCAAGAAACAACTTCTTGCAAATCGCTGCTAGCACGCACCCAAGCATACACTCCCTGCAATCATTGCAAACACATTTCCAGGCACAGACTTCTTGCAATCGTTGCAAGCACGCATTTAAGCATAGACTTCTTGCAATCGTTGCAAGCACGCATTCAAGCATGGACGTCTTGCAGTTGTTGCAAGTACGCATTCAAGCATAGACTTCTTGCAATCGTTGCAAGCACGCATCCAAGCATAGACTTCTTGCAATCGTTGCAAGCACGCATCCAAGCATAGACTTCTTGCAATCGTTGCAAGCACGCATCCAAGCATAGACTTCTTGCAATCGTTGCAGGCACGCATCCAGGCATAGACTTCTTGCAATCGTTGCGGGCACGCATTCAAGCAGGGACTTCTTGCAGTCATTGCAGGCACGCATTCGAGCATGGACCTCTTGCAATCGTTGCGGGCAGATGTCCAGGCACAAACTTGTTGCGATCATTGCTAGTGGGCAGTTCTGGCTGGCTCAGTGGATTGTTTTAGGAAAAGGCCTGGATACTTTCCTAAATGTACATAATATAACGTGGTACTTATATTTATAGCTAAAGTTGATCCAGGGAAAAATCCGATTGCCTCTCGAGGGATCAGGAAGGAATTTTTTCCCCTGCGGTAGCAAATTGGATTATGCTCTGCTGTTTTTTTTTGCCTTCCTCTGGATCAGCTGTGGGTGTAGAGTTGGGTATGTTGGGTTGTGCGATACTTTATTTGATTTGTGGTTGGACTGAATGGACTTCTGTCTTTTTCGACCTGGCTACCAATGTATCCTACCATAACTCCTTGCAATCGTTGCAAGCACGCATCCTGGCATAACTCCTTGCAATCGTTACAGGCACGCATCCTGGCATAACTCCTTACAATCATGGCAAGCACGCATCCTGGTGTAACTCCTTGCAATCGTTGCAGGCACGCATCCTAGCATAAAATCTTGCAATCGTTGCAAGCACGCATCTTGGCATAACATCTTGCAATCGTTGCAAGCACGCATCCAAACACACGTTCAAGCACAACTCCTGCAGTCTTCGCAAGCACATGCGATAACACGAATTTCTCACAGTCACTACGAACACATCTCCAGTGACAAACTCCCGTGCAATTGTCGCAAGCACACGTTTAAACACAACTTTTGCAATCATGCCAAGGCTCGCGACTCAGCATAACTTCTTGCAATCATTCTTTTGCAAGCACATTCTCAGTGGCACACAAACTGGCTACACGTCATTTTCAGCAGCACTTAATTGGCCACTTGTCTCCTGTGGCTTTTTCTTACAAGCCACTCACCGTTTCCTGTCTGTCATCTCTCCCTTAGGACAGTTGAGTTCAACTTCTGTCCTGCACCAGGATCGTGTTGACACACGCAACTGGCTTCTTCTTGTAACACGGTCAGGCTATACCTAGCCAGCGTTCAGCATTTCTTATCCTTACAGGACCCGGAGAGCCATCTGTCTTTACGGCCCATACAGTAAGATCCCCACTACGAGCCATCCAGAGGCATCAGCCCATAGCTAACGGCAAACGCTCGCCCATCACAACTGCCATCTTTAGGAGGAATGACAGGCAACATGCGAACGATACCTGCAACATGCGAACGATACCTGTAATATAAAATCCTCGCACATTCCCTAGTCTAGTCATCCAAGCAGCCATCTACCTGGCCCTTTGTGGTTTTCCACGGCCTAGCCAATTTATCGTTAGTAGAACTGGCAACCAGGTTCTACACAGACACCACCTGACGAATGCTCAAATCTGCAATACGGGCCATTCCCCAGGGTCGATCTTTATGTCATGCCTCCTGGTCTTCCTCTCACGGACACAGGACCCCTCTCAGATCCTTAATTTAGATGCCGTGGCAATAGCAGACCTATCAATGTCGGAAGGTTCCTTACTGCATGGATTTGTATAGCGATGTTTATACCATCTACGATGCCCCTGTCACCCCTGGTAGTGACAGATGCCGCAGCCTCCACAGGCTTCGCTGCAATTTTTGGCCACCACTGGTTTACAGAACCATGGCATCAGGGATACTCCTAAACCCCGGGTTTACCTGGACTTCCTCCCTCTTCAAGCTATACCCGGTCATGACAGCCTCTCGACTCTGGGGTCATGTCAGGACAGGACAGGCCGTGGCTTTCACTACCGACAACTGGGCCGAGGTTGATCTTGTTGATGAAGCCAGTTCTGGACCGCTCTCGGTTATGTCCTTCCTGCGCAGACTGCTGCAGTTATCTTGGCGGCACCAGTTTAATGTCCATTGTATGTTCATTCCAGGCCTTCAGCAATCCCGCAGGCCAAGTTCTGCATAGTCGTCACTTGGCTCGCTACCAACACCATTTCATCCTCCACCTTGCAGTGTCTAAAACCCAGCAATCTGGCTCCAGGATAGACGTCCATTTCTATAGAACAAACAGTGCCTGGTGTCGCGTAACCATACTCGACCACCTACTGTCACTCCTACCGGAACGTGTAAACTCTAGTCCCCTGTTGCCTTTTCTTGTGTACCTGCCAGTTTTCCAGACACATGGGATTTTTCTACGCAGCTTACACCTCGACCCCAGTCCGTACCGTGGTCACTCTTTAGTATTGGAGCACCCTTGGCAGCATCTTGGCATGGGTCCCAAGTCACGTCATTGAGAGACTAAGCAGTTGGAACCCTGCCTACCTCGCCCGGTACATCCCCAATCCTCGGGTGGAAATGGCACAAGCATTCACCAAACTTGCTCAACTAATTAAGCTAAAACTAATAAAACTACACCCCTACCTGAATGTTTTTGCCCCCTTATTTTGGTATACCGACCATCAGACCAGGGCACACTTCAGGTCCATTTCATGTTCTAAATCTTATGGTAAGTCTATTTGTTCATATCCGTATCGGCCATAGGGCTTCGACCATAAATATATATATATATATATATATATATATATATATATATATATATATATAGATATATATATATGCCAGTTTTGATGACAGAATGATTTCTGCCATCAGCTGCCCAGCCTGGTTGTAACAAGTCCACACGCCACATGGTTGTCATGAGCAGGCCTCATATAACTGTTTCGCTCATATAGCAGCGATTCTGTTCAATGGACACATTCAATTTTAGATATGCATGTAGCCCATGATTTTATGATAGATAAAACATATTTCTCTGATCTTTGACATATTTTATATATAAATATATATATATATATATATATATATATATATATATATATATATATATATATATATATATATATATATATATATATATATTATTTTTGTAGATGGTACAGTGATCTATGCCCAGTTCGCGTCCCGCTGGGTTCCGAGCTGATATGTTGCAGATTTACTTTTTAGGCTCAGTAACATGACAGTCTGTTTATCTTTTACTATGGCTACAAGGATGACAGCATTATTGGCATCTAGGTATTCATTTTCTCAACCTTCAGGCTCAAGTTCTGTCAGTTCAGATTTTTAAATTGTGACCATTTACCTACTACTGACCACAGAATTAAGAGAATACCATATCTTTAATACCATTGAATTAATTTAAATAAATAATATATCTGCAATCAGGCCACTTTTACGTTGTAATGTTCCATCTCAACCATTTGTAAGATTTCCCCAATCCTATGTGAGATCCACTCTTCAGTTTCTTCACTTTTGCCCATCAAACACAACTATAGGACATGTTTCAACTTCCAGGGGTGCTTTGATGGGAATTGGGTAAGAGGCCCCCTTACCATCCCAGACTCCTAATACAAGTATGTGACACATAAGGCATGACCAGTATCTCTTCTTCTATGGCTGTAACTGGGAAATATTCGAAAGTCTTTTGTTGTTGTTTTTGTGAAAAATATAAAAGTGAAGACTAAAGAGCAGTGGCGGCTGGTGAAGTTTTAAGATGGGGGGGCGCTAGACCACGCCCACCCTTTTGACCCATCCCACTTCTCATAAGCCCCACCCATTATAGAATCCACCAACTCCGTCCCCTGTAGTACATCATATACAAGGCTCTACATTATACACAGGGCCCTATACTTCATATACCAGGCTCTACATTATAGACAGGGCTCTGTACATCATATACCAGGCTCTACATTATAGACAGGGCTCTGTACATCATATACCAGGCTCTACATTATACACCAGGTTCTAATGACACATCAATATGTCTGACAGCCCAGCCACACTCCTCGTTCACCAGAGAAAAAAAAACAGGAAACACAAAAAAGGTGCTCGGGAAACAGCAATAGGCAGAGGTCACCGCAGACAATGAAGTACAAGAAAGCCTAATAAAATAAAACAAATACAGTCATGACATTTAGTGACTGCAATAATGCAATATCTTACATTTTTTCCTTTAGTGGTGGGATCAGAGGGATGGTGATGATCAGAGACAGAAGGATGGAGGTGGGGTGGGGAGTTGGATCAGTGGTGGGTGGGATGGGATCAGGGACAGAGGGATGGATCAGGGACAGAGGGATGGATCAGGGACAGAGGGGTGGATCAGGGACAGAGAGATGGTGGGTGGGATGGACCAGGGACAGAGAGATGGTAGGTGTGATGGATCAGGGACAGAAGGACGGTGGGATGGATCAGGGACAGAGAGATGGTGGGTGGGATGGACCAGGGACAGAGAGATGGTAGGTGGGATGGATCAGGGACAGAAGGACGGTGGGATGGATCAGGGACAGAGAGATGGTGGGTGGGATGGATCAGGGAGAGAAGAAGGACGGTGGGACGGATCAGGGACAGAAGGACGGTGGGATGGATCAGGGACAGAGAGCTGGTGGGTGGGATGAATCAGGGACAGAGGGATGGTGGGTGGGTGGGATGGATCAGGGATCAGGGACAGAGAGCTGGTGGGTGGGATGAATCAGGGACAGAGGGATGGTGGGTGGGATGGATCAGGGATCAGGGACAGAGAGCTGGTGGTTGGGATGAATCAGGGACAGAGGGATGGGTGGGTGGGGGGAGGCTTCATATGGGCTGTGTGTTTCACAAGAGCCTCCACTGGTATAGACTACATTAAAAGCCTAAACATTTTGAACTGGCATACAAATTGTTCTTTAGGTTTAAAGGCAGGAGAAATTGGCTTAAAGCTCACAAAAAAATCAAAGGCAGTGAGCAAATCTTCAATATTACATATCGATAAAGATTTACTACTACATACTAAAGGGACAGAAGTCATCAGATGATACACAGAATGCAAGCACGATGCGGAGAATATTTGGCAACTACTAAAAAGGCTTCTATTGAAACCACAGCTACAGGAGGTAAAGCTGAACAGCAACCACAACCATGCAGACATAGCAGCGGGACCTAGGCATTCACATCCAGATGCAATACACTGTCACTCTGTCAGGGTTTGATGAGTATATTTTAGTGAAGCAGTGGGGAACTTTTGCTAAAGGTAATGTTATCCTGGGGTGTTGGGGGGGGGGGGTAAAACACTGGAAGGAGTGTTGGTTTCCGAATGGCCAACAAGTGCCTATACTAGATGTCACTGTCTGCAGTAGACAGGCTTTTGGAGAGATTCAGGTCTGACTGCCAAACCGAGACACAGCAAAACCACTGAGTGGAGATAATAGAAGTGCTGATCGTCAGTGCTGCCCGTGTAAAGCCTCCCCCTCCATCCATCCTGTAGCTCTGCCCCCCTCCTGTGGATTTCCAGCAATGCTACCTTGTTGTTTCATAGTGCAGCAGGCCATCAGCAGTTCACATTCCTCTGCTCCTCCGCTCGGCGCACTGATCCGACAGGGGAAGACCGGAAGTGACGGCTAACTAGTCTGTCACTCAAACCCATAGTATTGTAAACCTATGGGCGCCGGGCGGATGCAGATCGGCATTTGTACTTGCGCCACAAGGCGGGTTAAAACCCTGCAAATGAAGTGCCGCGTCTGCAATCTTGTGATTGCGTTGACGTGGCGTCTTCACATAGTGCACTGTGTCCAGCGCTGCACTGTGTCCGGCGCTCGTACACAGTGCACTTAAGGACTTTTTTTCATTTTTTTTTTTTTAAAGGGCCATTTCCCAAAAAAAAAAATATTTTTTTTTTCAATTTTTTTTTTTTTTTTTGTGACTGCCTGGAGGGGGGGCGGCGCCCGGGCGCCCCCTATGGACGGGCCGCCACTGCTAAAGAGTATTGCAGATAGACCTGGTTTATGGAGGTGTTTGCATGAAGAAGAGAAGGGGGAGGCAATGTTGTTGCTTACTGTAAAGACATAATGCACCCTGGGCATCAGATCCCAGCAAAAGTTAACAGAAGTTTTGTAATACAGATGAAAAGTACTATCACCAGCAACAAGAGTAGCAGTAGACGTAATAACATAGAACTGCTTTTTTCAAATCTGTTCTGACAGCAGCACCTCATGAATAGGGGCCAAACGCCCATTATGCATGAGGCAAAGATTGTCACAATAATGATAATTTATGATAAACTGAAGCCAAATTAGTCATGCAGCTGGGAAGGTTAGATGCCTGGTTGGAGCTAATTAAGATACGGGTACATTTAACAGCTTTGAAGAGGCAGATCTATCTCATTACATCTGTTGCTTCCCGTGCTGCTGGTGACAGTACTTTCCATCCTTATACTAACATTTTTATTTACTTTCCTTCATTCCCTGATACGTTTTAGGGTTCCAAGAGACACTAAAATACTTATTTTCAATGCTTTTTTTCATGATCACTTTTTTCTTAAGAATTCTGATTTTGCAGTGTACATGGCCCAACAGTAAAGCAAATTAATTAATACAAAACATCAATAGCAATGTAACGATTTATAAGATATTTACAACTATCTATAATTTTCCAACATACATAATAAAATTCAGTGGAGCGTAGAAAGTGAAAAGGCAGTATTTATGTTAACACTGCATTCTGAAAGCTATATTAGGCTTGAGCTAAATAGGTGATGATGGCTTTGTTGCTGGCAAAATAATTTGTGATGACACTTCATACTAATGAGCCTTCCATTGGTGTGCATCCTATTTAGCCTGCAAGGACGTAGTAACTAGTAAATGTACTTGTGCCACTGTTTCGCAATGGTCTGTTGACCAGCGCAAAAGATAATACATTTTTCAGGAATTTCTGGGTTTATTACTAAGGGCATATTGCTTGTATTAATAATCTATGATATTACAGTTGTCCAGAACTATGCTTGCACACAGTATTTCCTGTTTTTAGTTCTGACTAGTCCAGTGTCAGATAACAAACTGCTACTGGACTTGGACTGCTACTTGCATGGATTGATGACAACTGTTCCAAAACCATTAATTTTAATATTTAACAACATTAAAACTTTTCTTTACTCAGATATAAAAATGCAATATAATCCATAGATTACATTGCCAGGCACCCAGGTCAAAAGCCCACATCTTTTGCAATGTGCCCCGGTGCCCAAAGCTAAGTTTATCCAAGTTTTATTTTCACCTTTTACAAGGCTGCAATATAAAACTGTTAAGTAAAAGGAGAGAGTGATAACTATCTTTTATGTGGTGCTGCAAAATCATTGTTCAATTGCAGGCTGGGGCATGTCTTAGACCAGGCTTTTTTCCTCATGAACTGTGATATAGTCTGTAACTCTGTATGGAGGATGGAGGACAAGGTAGCCAAGTACACAGTTGAGTTATCCAGGAAGTGTGCTTATATTACATACAAACTGGCTGAACAAAATTACAATTCCTTTAGCAGGCAAAACGAATTATATACAGTGTGTATGTATGTGTATATATATATGTGTGTGTGTGTGTGTGTGTGTGTGTATAAATATACAGTGGATTTTAGCTGATAATTTAACTGTGCGCCTGGTATTGAAGTTTAGCACCTTCCTATTAAGGTGGGATGCCAGAAAATTCATACTTGGGGTGCCTCACAATATCTAGAAAATGTCTGGGTGCAGGGACCATTCTCTTTGGTCCAAAATGTGATGGCTGCGGTACTACATCTGACAGTTTTCTATGCCTGGAAAGTAGACGGTGAAGACGGTGTCGGGACATGAAGTTCCACCCACTGAAGAATGTGTGAGGTTTCAAGACCCGCTGCCGAGCTCCTTGCCCCACCCTGATGCTTGACATAGGCCACCGCTGTGGAATTGTCTGACTGGATCCTGACCAGGCACCCTTAAAGATGCTCCATCTATTGAGCTACACAAATTCTGATTGCACGTAGCTGTAGAAAAGGAAGCCAAGACTTCTCCATTATCCAATGGCCCGGGACAACCCTGGACCCGGAACCCCCCCCCCCCCCCCCCCAGTTGGACAGGCTGGCATCTCTTGTGTCATTGTCTAATAGAGAGGAAGAAGAGACAGAGATTGAAGCCACTAGAGTAGAGAGGACTTGACTAATCTTCCCACATGGATTTGAATTTGCAAAGGTTTGCTATCTGCAAAACCCTCATATTACAATGTTTATAAGGCACAGGCTTAAAAGTGGACACCATGAGGCTCAGGACCAGCATGCACAGATAGCCACCAGTAGGACAGCAGCAACCAAACTGCAGTCCTGAGTTTCCACAGCTTGGGTGGTGGAAGAAACACCTTGGCCTGCACCAAATCCAGAATCAGACCCAGGTAATTACCTGTAATTACTGGATGTGTGGCCAACTAGACTTACATTAATACTCCAGATCAGTGGTGGTTGGTGAAGTTTTAGGATGGGGAGCCAGACTCAGACCTTTTTGGCCCCTCCCACTTCACATAAGCCCCATCCCTTATAGAATTCACACACTCTGTCCCCTGTATTCCACTTGCTTTCACACATAGTGTCAGGAATATACAGCTCAGCATTACAGGACAGAGTATATAGCTCAGCCTCAGAGATCAGGGTATACAGCTCAGCCACACAGAGCAGTGTATAAAGCTCAGCCCCACAGATCAGGGTATATAGATCAATATCACAGATCAGTGTATATAGCTCAGCATTACAGATCAAGGTATATAGCTCAGCATCACAGATCAGGGTATACAGCTAAGCATCACAGATCAGGGTATACAGCTCAGCCTCACAGATCAGGGTATACAACTCAGCCTCACAGATCAGGGTATACAGTTCAGCATCACAGATCAGGGTATATAGCTCAGCATTACAGATCAGGGTATATATGAGTATGATGATGATCATCATCCTCATCATTGTATAATACACCCTTCATCACTATCCTCATCATTTTAAAATACACCCATCATCATCCCATTGTATAATACACCTGGTGTCATTACTATCCTCATCCAGTTACCCCTGCCAGGACATCTGCCCTTACCTGGGCCCAGTCTGCACTCACTGAATGGGGAGACCTCATCGATCATTGAAGCGCTGGGAACTGACTGAGGGAAGAGTGTGTGGAGCAAAGGGGTGGCTGTCAGACAGTCAGCTTACTCAGTGAGGACTCGGAGGAGAGGAGAGGGTGAGTGAGCCTGAGGCCCATGGTGCCGTTAGCTTTACCTACTGTTACCGCACTGCTCAGCTCAGACTGGCTTCCACCACGCATAAGTCGCACAATCAGTCAATCTCAGAGTCCACTCTACAGCACAGTGAGCCAGCCAGGAAACCAGAAGTGATGCCACGGTGCCACAAAAAGCACTGCCCAGTCCTCCTCTGGTCCCTGGCAATAAAAAAAAGACATAGGAGAACACCCCTTGACCAAAGGGGGAGCCACAAATTGGTAATATGTGTCCCCTAACATAGAGCTTAGACTGGAATGTGTAAATAGACGCTTTTGATGTTTATGGAGGCCAGGAAATCCCCCCTGATGAAGAGAGGCCACCACAGACTGGAGAGATTCTATATTGAACTTTTATACCTTAACAAAACAATTTAATACAGTGCCTTGAAAAAGTATTCATACCCTTTGAAATTTTCCACATTTTGTCATGTTACAGCCAAAAACATAAATGTGTTTTATTGGGATTTTATGTGATAGACCAACACAAAGTGGCACATTTCAAGGGGTATGAATATTTTTCAAGGCACTGTAGTTACCTGTCATTGGTGTCAATGGAGGGAATCATGCCCTGTTGTTCGTGTCAGTGGAGAGAATCATGCCCTATCTTCGGTATCAGTGGGAGGAATAGTGTTCCATCATTTCGATCAGTGGAAAGAATAATGTACCATCACTGGGTGTCAGTGGAAGGAATTGTGCCCTATAAGTGCCACCAACAGTGTGTCCAAAGAAATAGAAATACTAGAGGCCCTCATTGCCTCCATGAAGGGGTCTGCTTCAGATGCCTGCTCCTGAGGCTCCATTTGTTGGCACAGCCCCAATCCAGGAACCACCAGGAACAAACATGTGTCTGTGCAGAGGGAAAGGAAGGCAACCCCAACAGGCTGCTGCAGATGGAGGGAGACCCCAGCATGACTCACTAATGTATAAGAGCTGTCTGGGATACTGGGCTGTGTTCTGTGCTAACAGATTGCTGATCTTTGCTGATACTCCACACACAGGGTGTACATGTTAGCTGGCCCCAAGACCCCCACCCCCATGTGGCTACACAAAAAATAGCCACTGGGCATGTCCTTGCCAAAATAGCTGCTGTGAGAAAGGTTCCTGTCACAATGGTCACCTGGGAGGTGCCCAGGCCAATAGACTTTCTGAAGAAAAGCCTTCAAGATGGCCACCAAACCATGCCAAAATGGCTGCCCAAGAGCTCTAGGCAAAATGGCAGCCACCAAGCATGGCCTCGCCAAAATGGCCACTGTGAGCTACACAAAAACCACACATGGCAGGCACCACTGTAGACAGACGGCAGTAAGCCACACCACATTCCCAATAACTACCGAACACCAGGAGATAGGGTTACCTGCACAGGAGGAAAGGAAGGGGGCTTCAGAGGCTTGTACTGGCCCAACAGATGATAGTGGATAGCACCCCTGAGACAGACTGCCTCCCACAGAGGTGGGGGATCATTGTAACATGAACACAGATGCCCATTCATATGTGTCACTGCGAGAGAAAAGTTGCTGCACACTCCAGTCCTGAATGGGGGTGTCTCAGCTGACCCTGCACATAGCTAGGGGGTTTGCATGTGCTTGCTTGCAAAGCAGTGATTACTACTGAGTCTAGATTATGAAGCCTGTTGCGCAAGCCAATTGTTACTTGAAGATCTTCACAGGAAAAAAATCCCAAGAAAAGGGAAAAGAAAAAAAAAACCCCCATGAAACTAAGAGTCCTAGCAGAGAACTAGGTCCTCGCTTCTGCACTAGGCTGCCTATTTCTAATGAGGGGTTTGACTACAAGTTAGGACAGCCCATGGGCGGTGCTGTTTTTTATCTGCCTAGTGTCTTACTCCTAAAGGTGACATTATAACCCTATGGTCAATTGCTGACAAGGAATGTAAAAGAACTCCACGGTCTACACCCTGAGCCCATTAAAAGGACTTTAAAAGGAGGGAGGTATTGATAGTGATTTTTTTATAGCCGGTGATTTGGGAAGCAGCTACTTTAATAATAGCAAAAATGTATTAATAAAATAAGAAAAACAATACAAAATATGTAAAAGAATCCTGGCTCTTACACCCCCCCCCCCCCCCACACACACACACACCTAGATGCAAACGCATGCATAGGCCTGTGCACACATACATTTCACCACTGGAGTGAGTGCAAAAATTCTAGGGCCATAATTCACGGTTACCCCTAAATTAAGGCTTTTAAAGTGTTGCCTATGGCCAATTTTGGTACTGTAATCTTTTGCGATTTCATACATGCATGCTGCAATTTTTAGGCTTTACCAAAAAGTATTGTTTGTGTGCACTAAAATCTATTTTAACCACTTAAGCCCCGGACCATTTGGCTGGCCAAAGACCAGACCACTTTTTGCGATTCGGCACTGCATCGTTTTTAACTGACAATTGCGCGGTCGTGCGTCGCGGCTTCCAAACAAAATTTACGTCCTTTTTTTCCCACAAATAGAGCTTTCTTTTGGTGGTATTTGATCACCTTTGCGGTTTTTATTTTTTTGCGCTATAAACAAAAAATGAGCTACAATTCTGAAAAAAACGCTATTTGCTATAATAAATATCCCCCAAAAATATATAATTTTTTTCCCTCAGTTTAGGCTGATATGTATTCTTCTACGTATTTTTGGTAAAAAAAATCACAATAAAAAAATCTTAATTGGTTTGTGCAAAATTTATAGCGTCTACAAAATAGGGGATAGTTTTATGGCAATTTTTATCGTGACTACGACTTTATGACATGACAATTTTGACACATTTTTGGGACCATTGACATTAATACAGCAATCAGTGTGATTAAAATTGCATTGATTACTGTAAAAATGTCCCTGGCAGTGAAGGGGTTAACACTAGGGGGCAGTGAAGGGGTTAATATGTATTCTAGGGAGTGTTCTAACTGAAGGGGGGGTGGGACTGTGCAGGGAAACTAAGAAATCACTGTCCATACTCTGTATGAACAGACCATCTGTCAGTTCACTGCTCAGAGAACTGGAAACTGTGTGTTTACACACACAGCTTCTGGTTCTCTGTGTGCCCAAGCGATCGCTGGAGCCCGGCGGCGATCGAGACCGCCGGGCACTTTCTTCCCGCTCAGGGAGCGAGTGGGCCCCCCCAGTGGCCGTTTATGCTACCGAAGTAGCATGGCGGCGATTTACGCAGCCGAGCCATGATGCCGCAGTACAACTGCGGCGGCTGGTCGGCATGCGGTTAATGTATATAATGTATTTCTGTTTTCAGAAAAATATAAAATTGTTCAAGGGTTTAAAACAATTTCTATCAAAAAAATCTAATTTAAACATATGTGTGACACATGAAAAAATGTATTTGGTAGGAAAGTGGTTAAAGGAGATTCATACCCCTTTTTTGCTCGGTTTTCCTTCATAAACATACTTGCAAGCCCAGTGAATCCAGCAGTGCTCTGCAGTAATCTGTGGTTTTGCTGCTGCTCACCTAATCTCACACTGCTATCTTCCTCTTTTCTAAATGAGGAAGGTCCCTGATGATGTACATGTGTCAGGTCACCTTGAGGCGAGGTGACAGATGCACACCGTAGGGATCAGGAGTGCACTGCAAGGTTGTGGACCCTATGGCTGACTGCTCCAGACGGGAGACAGGTCCCACTGGGGTTAGAGCGTAAGATTCCCTGGTCTAAGAGCCAGCAGGTGTTCACCAGAGCCTCGAGTGGTGAGGATGGACTTGGCTGCAACTGGCTCCAGGTCGCGACCCCCAGGGTCCCCCAGCTCACACCCACAGTAGGCAACAGGAGGATAGGGATGGTGAGGGACAAAGCCAAGGTCGGGAGCCACAAGCAAACAAGAATAGTCGGGGACACGCCAAAAGGTCAGGATCACTGGCAAACAGGGATAGTCAAAGACACGCCAAAGTTGGTAACGGAAAACAGTAGAAGAGCACACGGCAGGTAACAGGAAGCTAACACGCAAAGGAATACACAATGATTGATCAGCCCTGATGGCCTGCAGTGCACAGGTTAATATAGGGCTCCCTGATAGGGCCTGGGGTGGAGCCATGCTTAGAGGAGAGGTTATAAAAACCACCAGGTGGAAGTGGCTGGCCTCTTAGTCTGAACACATGAGGGGAGGTAAGCAAACACAGGAAGATCACTGCATAACCATGACAACATGGACCTTAGCATGCTGCAAGAACTGGAAAAAGACAGCAGGCTCTGATGACTTGCCATGGCACATGCACTGTGGATTACTCTAAGGCCCCTTTCAGATGGGATGGACTCTGTCACGCGGATCAGCCTGCACTGATTCCTGCCGAGCAGGTGGATGAAAGGTCCATGTCTGCTCTGCAAAGCTGTTCTCTATGAGGTGTTCAGATGGAAACAGACCAGATGTCCATTTCCATCCGATTGTCATCCAAACTGCTGGATGGATGATGAATGTATCCCAATCCGTATATGTTTTTTTAGTGGACATGATTAGATACCAGTGGACATGTGTCTACTGGCATCCGCTACTCCATCGGAACAATGGGTAGTCCGATTGGGTCCACCTGAAAAACGGACAAGTGAAACCAATCGGTCCACTGGTGTAAAAGGGGCTTAAGCCCTCATGGAATACATGGTGTGAATATTCCAGGAGGCTGTGGGCAGCAGGAGGACATCATTCTTGCCTAGACGAGGCACAAAGTGTGGGAGGTTTTATAAAAAAAAGTACCGGTATGTACAATCATATAAAAGGAGAAGGGCAGGAGTAAAACTATGGAAAGTGAGTGAGGAGGGTGAAGGTCCACTTTAAAAGGCCAATTTTGATTTGAATAGAATACTTCATCATTTTAGCACAGCGCACTAAAAGGTGTGGTGTAATCAGTTACACCTTGATGTAAATTATAGGGCACTCTCATAGGAATTCTAGGCCATAAAAGTCACAAAGGAAACACAAAGTCATACATAGGAAAAGGACACACAAAGGAAACACAAAGTCATACATGGGAAAAAGAAACACAAAGGAAACACAAAGTCATACATGGGAAAAGGAAACACAAAGGAAACACAAAGTCATACATGGGAAAAGGAAACACAAAGTCATACATAGGAAAAGGAAACACATAGTCATACATAGGAAAAGGAAACACAAAGGAAACACAAAGTCATACATAGGAAAAGGAAACACAAAGGAAACACAAAGTCATACATAACTGCCTTACATTATAATAATACATTTATAATAAAGGCACAAAACAGAGGAAGTTTTATAAATATAATGTAAAGTACGTATGTCACACTTACAAGCTTACCTCAGCAGTCTGTGACCTTTGTGTGTAGAACACATATTGTAGCATTTGTAACCACTCAATGTCACATATATCAGCCTCCACCCCCCCCGTTGTACTGTATGCTCATTCCAGTAGCAGGACAGTTAGCGTGTCAAACATGAAAACAACTTGTATTAATGTCTACTGAAGCATCATGTGACAGACAAGCATAGTTGAGGATGTACAGTAAGTTGTAACTCACAGGTATATGTTGGACTGTGATGTACGCAACAAGTTACAAGTTATTGCAACATGTTTTTAATCACATTGTTCTTTGTATTACCAGTTCTAATCACAAATTCCACATGAACCACGTCACTCTGTTGCTGCTGTGCAGCTTTTCATATGTCGTGTGTTTGCTCTCAGTCCCAGCTGTGTATCCCACCATGGAACACTTCCAAAATGAGTCATGTTAATATAAGTGTCCAGGGATTTTTCTAGACAACAGGCAAACAGAATTAGATAAACAAAAGTGTGCCTTGACTTGAGTATGAAACACTTTATATGGGCACAGCAGGATAAGGACATTGTCCTTAACTTTATTCACATAACAAGATGTCTTCTCCTGCAGTCATCATACAACTCTACACCTTACATCATTTTGATATTTTACTTCATATTTATATTATAAACTGATCTTAATATTTAGTAAAAGTTTTATTAAAAAAACAACAGTACAACAGACAAAGTATGGGCAGTTACAACCACAAATTAGAAATCATCTTTCTACAGTGACATAACGAAAATTTAATTTTTTTTTTATATATTTTTTTTTCATTTTTTTCATGCTGTTCATTTAAGAATCCTGACTTTTTGTATTAGGTTCTTGTCATTTCCCTGTACAAAAACATTCTGGTAGAAAGGGTCTGCACCCTGAGCCTATCAAAACTCTATTGTTTATCTCCATACAGAAGGGCTAATGCTGCAAATATGCTTACACGAAGAGGGGAAAGAGCACAAATGATCTCGACAGCATACTGCTGCTCCTTTTTTGTCTGACTAATAGGCTAGGATCTTGACCAAATAGGCCTACTCAAAGCGGTTGTAAAGGCTCCAAGTTTTTTAACTTAATGTATTCTATACAATGAGGTAAAAAATCAACTTCTAGGTGCAGCTCCCCTCCATACTTATCTTAACTCCATCTCGATCCAGCTATGTGCATGAGAGCAGCAGCTCTACTGAGTCTCTCTCTATCTCATCATTGGCTCACACATTGTCAATCACAGCCAGTGAGACAATGAGGAGAGAATGGGGGGCAGGGCTGAGCCGCAGGGCAGAATGTGGCTCAAGAACGAGATTGCTTAAGTGCCCCCATAGCAAGAGGATGGCTATGGGGGTACTCGACAGGGGGGAGGAACTGGGACCACTGACTGGGGACCCAAAAAGAATAGGATTGGGGCTGCTCTGTGCACAATCATTTAACAGAGCTGGTAAGGGCCGGTTCACACTGCGGCGCGAGGCGAGGCGACACGGCTCGCCTCGCCTCGCTCCCGCAAGTTGTCCCCATTGAGTACAATGGAACCGTTCTGAGAGGAGCGACTCGAGTCGCTCCGACTCAGAAAAAAGGTTCCTGTACTACTTCGGGGCGACTTCGGGGGCGACTTGCATTGACTTCTATGCAGAAGTCCTCTGCAAGTCGCCGCTGACCCCCCCTGCAAGTCGCGGCGAGGAAGTCGGAGACGCCTCGCCGCGGCTCGCAGTGTGAACCGGCCCTAAGTATAATATGTTTGTTGTTTTTTTTCATTCTTTCTTTTAGAATCACTTTAAAGAAGAAGTTTTAAAAAAAAATGTGAACAAGTAGCATTTCTGGCAGAATATATTCTGTATGTCTCTTCTACATTAAATGCCTGGTAGAATTTTTTTTTCATATTGTACACTGAACAGTACATGTGCAGGTCTGAGTATAATCTTGGCATGCCATGGGTTATGGGACAAAATCACTCCAACTGCCGCTCAGTTCTGACCAGCCTATTGGGATCAAGAAGTAATGGTAGAGGGGTGCTTTACACAGATTTTCACAGGTCATCAAGCTTCTGACTACATTTTTACTTAAAGGGGTTCTAAAGGAAAAAGTTTTTTTACCTTAATGCATTCTTCTGGGTGCAGCTCCCCCATAACCCCCCCCCCCTATACTTATCTGAGCCTCATCTCGGTCCAGCAATGTGCAAAAGAACAGCGGCTGTCCTTGGTCTCTCTCCTCCTGCTGCTGTCAATCACAGCCAGTGAGCCAATGTGGGTGGGGCCAAGCCATGCTCTCTGTGTGAATGGACAATCTCCATTTACAGTAGCGTGGTTTGGAAGCAAGCCTGTTCGAGTGCCCCCATGGCAAAAGGCTTGCTATTGGGGACACTCAGCAGGGGGTATGAGCCAGAATCGCCAGCAGGGGACCCATAAAGAAGAGGATTGGGGATGCTCTGTGCAAAACCATTGCACAGAGCAGATAAGTATAACATGTTTGCTATTAAAAAAATAAACAAGCCTTTGGTATTACTCTAAGTGCAATTGTCAATATTCGGCAGCACATCACAAAAATCAGGTCCCCCCAGGAGAAAAGATTCACACCAGTTGAGAAATCCAAGTTCAATAGGTCAAAGAGAGCATAAAATAAAAAATACTTAGGAGTCCTAAAAAAGTGATCGCATAACCTCTGGTATCAGCTGCACATGGTGTACATGGTACAACAGACACATATTACGTAAATGTTTTAGTAGCAAACACTTTAATCTCTTTGTGCCGAGCACATGCAAATATGTAGCTTCTCGGTGGCCAGTGGACAGTGCTGTGCCAAGACCTCGTGGTCTGCGTGCTCCCAGCACAGTGACTGGCAGCTCACGGAACGTTTTCCGATCATGTGACTGCTGTGACAGCCAGTCATAGTTAAATAGTAGGTGAAGTTGAAAAAAGACACACGTACATCAACAAGTACATCAAGTCCAACCAATGTATGTGCTTTTATGTCAGTATTACATTGTATATCCCTGTATGTTGTGGTCCTTCAGGTGCTTATCTAATCGTTTTTTTTTTTAATTATTGATTCTCCCTGCTGAAACCACTGCCTGGCCACAAGCCCCACCCTGCCTCCTGGCATAGCAAACCCTTTAGCAGTAGCCGGCTCCAGGGGGTTAATATCTGTGTAATGTTGCTTTGTGATCTGTGAATTTAACCACTTGCTAACCGCTCTATAGCAGTTTTACTACTACAGGGGGTCAGATGTACACCGGATCACATGTGTGTTTATATACGTGATCCCGCATTCCACCTGCAAGGGGCATGCTGCTTCTGCACCCACTGATCATCGCTAAACAAGGCCTTTCTGACAGGGGGGAAGGGATGGATTCTGTGCTCCTGCAAAGCAGGGACTAGAATCCATCTCTTCCCCTAGTAAAAGCAGCACACGTAGAAAACACAAACACTGACAAGGCAGACATTTAACCCTTTGGTCGCCTTAGATGTTTAACTCCTTCCCAGCCAGTGTCATTAGTACAGTGACAGCGCATATGTTTAGCATTGATCACTGTATTGGTGTCACTGGTTCCCGTAAAGTGTCAAAAGTGTCAGTTAGTGTTCAATTGCCTGCTGCAATATCAAAGTCACTGATCGCCACCATTACTAGTATAGAAAATAAATAAATAAAAATTCCAGAATATATCCCATCAGTTGTAGATGCTATGAAGTTTGTGTAAAGCAATCAATATACGCTTATTGGGGTTTTTTGTTACCAAAAACATGGAGCAGAATACATATTGGTCTAAATTTATTTAGAAATTAGCTTTTTTACATTTTTTATTGGATGTGTTTTATATCAGAAAGTATTGTATATTGTTGTTTTTTTTTTTTGTTTATAAAAAAATATAAAAAAGCAGTAGTGATCAAATACCACCAAAAGAAAGCTCTACTTGTCAGGAAAAATGAAAAATATTTTTTGGGTACAGCGTTGCATAACCACACAATTGTCCGTTAAAGTAATGCAGTGCCATGTCGCAAACAGTGACCTGGTCTTTAAGGAGGGTAAGACCCCATACACACTATTAGCCCCCGTACACACGGTTGAAAATTCCGACCACAAAATCCGTCAGATTTTTTCCAATGGATTTTGTCCAAAGCTGGTGTTGCATACACATGGTCGGACAAAGTTTTCGGAAAATCTGATTGTTCGGAGCGTCATGACGTTCGTTCGTTCCGACGGGACTACGTTCAGGCTAGTAGCCAATCGAAATTCTCTACAAACGATTGGAAAAAGTCCGATCGGATTTTGTTGTCGGAAAATTTGAGATCCTGCTCTCAAAATTTTTCTGTCTGAATTACCGATGGAAAAATTCCGATAGAGCACACACGATTGGATTTTCCGACAATATAATCCGATCAGACCTTTTCCGTTGGAATTTACGGGGGAAATTCGATTTCCTGCAGATTTTTGTCTTCAGATTGACCAAAACCATATAATAAGAGGTGAAACCTTAATGCCCTGTACACACGGTCGGACATTCCGATGACAAAATCTGTCAGATTTTTTCCAATGGATTTTGGCCCAAACTTGTCTTGCATATACACGGTCGCAGAAAGTTGTCGGAAAATCCGATCATTCAGACCGAGGTGACATACAACACATACAACGGGACTATAAAGAGGCCAGTAGCCAATAGCTTTTTGTTTCGTAATTTATTCTGAGCATGCGTGGCACTTTGTGCGTCGACTTGTCTACACACCTTCGGAATTTAAATGATCAGATTTTGTTGTCGGAAAATTTTAGATCCAGATCTCAAACTTTGTGTGTTGGAAATTCCGACGGAAAAAGTCTGATGGAGCCCACACACGATCGGAATTTCCGACAAAACAGTCCGATCGCACATTTTCCATCGGAAAGTCCGACCCTGTGTACAGGACATTAGAGTTCCAGTTTGTATGCAATCAGGCAGGCCCTTGCACTGCATGGTTTTGGTAAATCTGAAAAATGCGGAAAATCTAAGTGTGTATGGGGTCTAAATCTTTCAGAGTTCAAGTGATTAAAAAAGTCTCCTATATATATAATGCAAACATCTGAGCTTTTGAAAGACCCTGTCTTAGGTTTGGTAACATTATATTGAAAACAAAAAAATAATGACCAAGTATTCCTCATTAATTAGCAAATATCAAAGCAACCAAACAGTTAACATGTCATGCAAGAGAAACTGAGACTCAACATCTCTTCAGCCCACTGGCAAAAGCAGTAGTGCTGGTCAGTAAAACTGGCAGGGAACCAGAATGTACACTTAGGAAGATAGATTGAAGTCACTTTCAGAAACAGACACACAACAGCACAAGCCAACCAAACGCACACGTCTGCTCTTCACGTGAAAAGGTGAGGAAATGGAAAGTCAACAATTTTGTTTCATTTTTATGTAAATGTTTAACGATGATCTAGTAAAAAAAAAAAATGTTCATACTTGTAGGAAAATTTATATTAGCAAACGGCAGGATGTTTTAGAACGCACTTTGTCATAAAAAGATTTCATATACTGCAATAAATGTTTTAAATTTCATTTGACCGTAGCAATATTCTAAGAGAACGATGGCAATGTTCTAACAGCATGATTCATTCCTAAAATATGTAATAAAGAGACTTTATTCTAAAGCCAATGTAAAATTGCTACTGTGTATCGACGAAAGAATTTGCATCCAAATTTTATAATGTTTAGCATGCTTTGCTGGATTGTTACTCCTTATCACATGAACTAGACAATATGATATAGGCTAGAGAAGGAAAAAAAAATATGTGATGATGTTAGCTAGCGGGAGTTCCAAGGTTTTATGTGTACTTGAGTCTCTTGATCAATCATGACATTATGCCTAATGAAGAGCCCTCCAAAAAGTAGCTTCAAAAGCTTGCAACTTAAATCTACTACTTAACTAATGAAGGTATCATTTTACTTCTACATTTTTCCTTCTTCTTCAAGTGACTAACAAGATACAAGTATTTGCTGTTGAAATTGGCCTCAAAAACTGCTGATCAAGGTCATACTATGATTTAGATAACGGCTACTTAATAATCAATGAAATCTGGATGAGATTTGTTTAATTTTATTCTTCATACATTTACTTTACAGCAAAGCAATATAAGGTGTTTTGAATGATTTTGCATACCTAAACACATTTGTATCTTTTTTGATACCTTTGATTTAAAATGCACACAAATCATAAATAAAAATACAAACCAGACTACTACAGCAATAAATAGAATACAACTGCACAAACCTGCAACCCAGGGAAAATGATTCTATTAAATGGGTAGATTAAAATGTGTCGCCTAGTTTAGTTTGCTTAGATTCTATATTATACTATACTATATTATACTATGCTATACCATACTATACTATACTATACTATATTATACTATACTATATTATACTATACTATACTATATCATACTATACTATACTATACTATACTATATTATACTATATCATACTATACTATATTATACTATACTATACTATATCATACTATACTATACTATACTATACTATACTATACTATACTATACTATATTATACTATACTATACTATACTATACTATATTATACTATACTATATTATACTATACTATACTATATCATACTATACTATACTATACTATACTATACTATACTATATTATACTATACTATACTATACTATACTATACTATACTAACTATACCATTATTATTCCTACCTAATTGTTCTAATAAGGTCGTGTTGTAAAGCTTCTTATGTAAAAAAAAGGTTATTATTTGTTTTTCCATTTGGGCAAAAAGACTTTCAGGGATTTTTTTTAAATCTATTTTTTATTTAACATGCAAATTCTATGTACAGTGCATTTTAGGCAAATGTCCTCCAATCTCGAAACAATGATGCAAACTATTAATGCCTACAAGGATTCTGATCAAAAATTCCTTTCTGCCAAGCTTATTTTTATTTTTTTTTAACTGCCATTGGTGAACTGAGTTAAACTATTTACTTTTACTATATATAGCTGCAAACTTTTTGCATCATATGACAAAAAGGCTATGTGTACCGGAAAAATAATAAAAAGTATTGTTTAAATTCTCTGTATTAGTTTAAAAATAAGTTTCTTTTTTTAAAAGCATTCTCAAGTCTATTTGCATTTCATTTATTTCAGTAGTGATGTAAGGATCCTATGTGTTAGTTTCGCTAGCCTAAATTTAGTACTGTTGGGCTGTAGTCAGCATGAGTTCTAATTGGTAGTTCTGCTTGTCTCAGGATCTTTTTTAAACCGAGTGTTATTATTTGAATCTTCCTGCTATTAGTGAGCATCTTATGGAAATAGCATAAGAAGATTTATTAACTAGAGTTATGAATTTTCTCCCTGGCCAACCATTAGAAGGTTTATTGCCAGTGGTGCATGCTGGTCAAGGATATAAATATTTAGGAATGACCTGGGAAAGTTATTTTTCCTCCCAGGCTTTGCCTGAGGAGGGTGTGTTTTGCTGGTGAGGTTTATTATGGCTCCCAGGCTTGCTGCCTGGGGAGGGTGCAGGGCTGGTGCAAGGATTTTTGACACCCTAGGCAAAACTTCATTCTGCTGCCCCCCTTGGCCCCACCCCTGACTCCACCCCCTTTTGCCCTGCTCATGTATGCCCCAACTATTTAATGAAGCACCTATCAAATGCAGCCTCACCAGCACCCATCAAATGCAGCCTCACCAGCACCCATCAAATGCAGCCTCACCAGCGCCCATCAAATGCAGCCTACCAGCGCCCATCAATGCAGCCTACCAGCGCCCATCAATGCTATAATCAGTTTAAAAATGTTTACAAATTACCTCTTCAGAGTTACAGAGGAGGTCTTGTACTAGAATTATTGCTCTTGCTTTAACGTTTGCGGTGATGCCTCACATGTGTGGTTTGAACACAGTTTACATATGCTTGCGTGACTTACATATGTGTTCACTTCTTTTTACGCTGTCACTTAATTTTTCATTTTTTATTACCTTTATTCCTATGTAAACATCCCTTGCAATAGAAATAAGGATGACAGTTTCTCTTTATTGAGAGATCTGGGGCCAAAAAGACCCCACATCCTTCATTTGCATTTAAAAGCAAAAGATAATTTTTTTTTACTTTTGCTTTAAAAAATACATTATTTTCTATGGCCTGGGACATCAGCCGCTGCTCTAGTCCTCCACTGGCATACAGAAGAGTAGCGGCTGTCTTGGCCTCACTCTTCTCCATACCCAACTACCACCAGCATTGTGGGGACAGCCCTCCTGGCTCTTCTAAAAGTGGTATTTACTGACAAACAACGTACTTTTACTATGGGCTGGTCGGCAAGTAGAGTTCTAATGCTTTCATCCAAGGGGTAAGCCTGCTGACTAGAAGCTGTTCTACAGTCTGCATTTTACAAAGTGCCAGTCTGGCTTAATGGTCCTTTTTCTATATTGATGGAAAGTTTATTGAGCTTAATAAACTCTGATAAATCTTTCTAAAGTGACTGGCACCCTTTTCTTCCACCCACAAACAGTCAAGAATTCCCTAATTGCCATCTGAGGGTAGGGTAGTGCTACATTGTATTTGTATAAGTTCCTAAAATGTACCTTCATATGATCTTTACACAATCTCCTGCTCAGCAGAAGTCAGGGTGGTGAGTTGGAGGTGATGCTCTGTGAATCAATTTTGGGCACAGGAAGGTGCAGGAGGAGGTTAGCTAGCTAATAAATGAAGGGAGCATGGCAAGGACCCCAGCAGAGTAATGGTGGTCTTTTACAGAACAAAGAAAAGGCACAATAAAGCTGCTTTAGTAGTGGCACTCTGATGCCAATGCAGTGCAAAAGGTGCATATGAATAACAAAAATACCTGAGTATAAAAATATATCGTAAACCTTGTTTTTGCTCATGGAGGAAGAGGTTTCCTTTCCTCCTATGTTCATATCTGCACATACCTTTGCAGGAGGGCAAAGGAGGGTAAGTATATGCTGTTAGGGAGGTAGAAAGTTGAGGGCTCCTCCCTGATTTTTCCTTCATGTCCAACAGGTGCACTTTAAAGTGGACATGGTTATAAAATACGAAGCAGCGGAAATTGCAAAGTATAACCAGTTAACATTTTCACCTAGTTATCTTGCAGTGGGACAACAACTTATGTGCAGTCAAGTGTTTGATACCCTTGCCGCTTCAGTCAATCCCCTGCACTGCAATATGCCAAATGACTGCACTGGCTCCACACATTAATGATGGGAAAGCTTACATTGCACTACAGGAGCTAAGGTTTTACCCTTAGTTGTGACAAAGTACACACAAGAACAAAACACAGGCTTCTTCTTTTGCATAGGGGTTGGTATGATGTGGGTAAAACATTACATTCCTTTTGCAGAAAATATATATTTTTTAATTATAAAATAGCTTATACCAGCTGGCCTCCAGGCCAGCCTACTCACTTTTTCAGTAATCTGGTATCTATAAACAATTTTTGCTTACCTGTTTGGAACTGAGAATAGATATATTCTAAATACACCCATTGCAGACTTCTTACTATTTGCACTTATGCCTTATGTGAAGAGCTGGACCTTGCTGTAGGTGAGCCTTAGGTGTAGAAAAGAGAGCCTCAAGGTGTTGCTAACAGTTGTGAAAGTTTGTACATTACAGTACTGGAAGGAAAGGTGTGGGCAAAAAGTCTGGGAATTTTGGGATTCTTATTTAGAAAACGGCAAGAGGTGTGCTTTGCTGATTTAGCAGTAATTGTCAAATCATTAAGGAGGAGGCCACTTAGAACCATGAAACACAATGGTTTTTAAATAATGATTGTGATAAATAAACTTCATCTGGACTATGAACAATATCTTGGTACTCTCTGAATGCCCATTCACACCACAAAAATGACCTCCAGATCCATTCTGGGTGTTTCTGCATGCCCGTTTTTAACGTGTTTTTGATGTGCTCCAGGATGCTTTGTTGTGTTTTTGATTACCGTAAGTCCAGATGTTTTTTTCCTTTTTTTTTTTTTACTGTACTGGGGTCGGTTGCATTTTTAAAAAAAATGCATTTGTGATGCTTTTTTACCACGTTCCAGTACAGTTCTGTGCAAGAAAAAAGCAGCATGTTGTACTTTTTGTCTGCAACAAAAAAAGCACTGGAACGCAGTGCACTGGTGTGAACTACACCATTGAAAACCATATAACCTACTTTGCATGAGTTTTTGATGCAGAAAATAAGCACTGCAATGCATGTGGTGTGAACGGGTCCTGAAACAAACCTTGTTATGCATTAGTGTCAGTACTGATAGGTTTTTCACAGTAACCTGTCAAATCTGTCTTGCAATTTCAAATTATGATTGATGATATATCAAACCGCGAGAAAATAAATTACACAGCACATATATATTTAGAAAGCAATCCCACCCCACATGTGAGGATCTGTATGCTATATTGCAGATACCTGCAATAAGGTAAACAGATGAAAGTAAATCTGCAATAACATAAATATATGACTGTCATTGTAGTTGTTTGGGTCCGGGCTTTGCAGCTCTGGATCCCAAAGTGTTGGGTTTTCTTATGTAGCCTCTCTCTGGGTACCTGCAGCTGGGTTTCCACTTTGGTTGCTAAGGGTTTCCACTTTGTCCCACCCTTACTTCCCACTGTTGCTCATTACTCAATGACCAGTCCAGGGTATTTGGGTTTTTGTATTTTATTTTGGAACTTGGATGGGAGAAGGGATTAAGAAGATACTTCAACTGAAACTATTGTCAATGGATAAGGAAAACTCTCACTTGGCCTCTCTGGATTATTTGAGGAAGCAGTCACACTGCTTTAACCATACAGCCACAGGCATGGAAGAATTAAGTCTTCTTGTTCTCATTAGCAGCAGACTTGATGCACTACATTATCTTTAGGACACTCTCTAGCATCCCCTTTACTGACACCTGTCCACTGACTCTTCTAGCTGAAGGAGTGACCCTCGGGTCACAGGATCCAAAGACACAGATCTGTACTCTCAGCAGGCAAAATCAGATCCTTCCTGGTGTCTCCCACCCAGCCAGCTCTGCAAGACCTCTGAGTTCAGCTTCTCTCTCTCTCTAGGCTCTTGAGTCGACCACCCAAGTTCCCACGACCAGTGTCAGGACAAGGTCATTTGGTGCCCAGGGTGAAGATGGCAAACTGTGCCCCCCCCCCCAATTATTGTCACTGTTCAGACTATCTTTGCCTTTCTGGGGATTTCTGCAGGTATTCTTGCCCAGCTCTCCTTTCTTTACAAATCCCCCCAGATCCCTCTCTGCACACATTCCCTCCAGCTCTCCTTTCTCTAAAAATCCCCCCAGACCCCTTTCTGCACACATTCCCTCCAGCTCTCCTTTCTGTACAAATCCCCCCAGCTCTCCTCTCTGCTAACCCCCCTTTCACTGTTCCCTCTGCACAAATCGATACCTGCTCTTCTCTCAGCACATATTCCCCCACATCTTTACAGTGTATTCCTCTCTGCACAACTTCAGGCTTTGGCAATCCCTCACCTCTTTTCCGACAGCCACCAGTCTCTATGGTATGAGCTGGCTTTTAAAAAAAAAAAAAAATATTCAGAGTACAAAGAGCTCTGTCTGCTGTAGCACAAAGCTGAGGAGGAGTTTCAGAACTCCTCAGTTCCATGCTACAATGTCTAAGTAGCAGCAGCAAGCGAGGACAAGCTGCCTCTGAAGTCACCTTAGCTGTGGCTTACAACGCTGGTAGCAGAAGTGGGCTCGAGGGCAGTAGCAGTGAGTGCCCAGAGCTAACACAGAAAAGCCAGTAGAGGAAGTGAGCTGTGCAGAAAACTCCTTCTACTGGCTATGTGTTACATGACAGGTCAGACAGGAAAGGGCTGCCAGAGGTTCCGGAACACACACATTGTTTCTGAACTGCTGATTCCTCCTCGGCGGTTCCTCCCACAGCAACTCTCTATTTTCCTCCTATACCACCTTCGGTCGTGAGTTTCGTCACATCGACGGGACTACAAAGTGCCTTCATAGGGGGAGTGAAGGGGGACCTCTGACAGGTATGGCTGGTGTGGACTGTGTAGGCGTGTGCCAGGAGCGCACTTGGCACATTACAGCAGTAAGGTACAGACAACTACAGTACAGATAAGGGTCTTAGCTAGTGTGTACTGTGAAGCACACTGCTGGCACTTCACCTGCGCCCCCTCCCTCCCACAAATTGTACCGCCCAGGGCATCCACCCCTTCTGCCCCTGCCTTGTACCGGCCCTGCGCATGACCACCTCAGCGGAGGAGATGCCAGTTGACTATGTTCCCCAGCTCAACTAACTCTAAGCACATGTACCCTGGGCTTATATACAGTATCCAAACATGCAATGCAGCACTTTTCCTCTGCCCATTACCAGGACTGTAACAAAGCCTGTGTACTTACCTGTCAGATCCCCTCCCACTGTCCAATATGCCTCTCTATTGGACCAGTGAGGGACAGTCAAAGAAGCTGAGCTGCACTTGAGTACAATGAGCAGACCTAACCAATAGATCCTGGCTGCTCTCTGGTAGGCAGGGAACACACGATACTCTTTTGTACCTAGGAGGATGCTACACTTAAAGCGTCAATATACAGCATTGCAGTATAATAACTCTGGTCAGGCTACTCTTAGACCATAAAATGCATATAATACAGAAGAAGGAGAGCACCAGACTATTACTTAATGTCAAAATAGGTCATCTTTGAGACAAATTTCTGTCACAAAGACAGAGAAGGTACAGTGACTTGCAAAAGTATTCACCCCCCCCCCCCCCCCTTGGTTTTTGCATGTTTTGTTGCCTCACAACCTGGAACTAACATTGATTGTTTAAGGATTTGCATCATTTAATTTACAGAACATGCCCACAACTTTGAAGATTTTTTTTTATTCTGAAGCAAACAATAAATAGGGCAAAATTACAGGAAAAGTCAATGTGCATAACTATTCACCACCATAATTTCAATACTTTGTAGAGCCACCTTTTGCAGTTATCACTAGACGTGTGTCTATTTTCAGAATTTTGGAAATTCGTTTTCGTCCGAAAAATAAATGTATTCAGTTCCTCCCAAATTTCATTTTTATTTATTTAGTTTTTCATTAAAAAAAAAAAATTGTCCAAAAATCCAAATGAATTAAGGTCGAATCTGTCATTGAAGGCTTATGGTGTCTGTCAAATGTTCAAAGAATATTCGATGGAGCAGCTAAACTGTATGACTCCATATAGTTTAGCTGCTCCTTCCAATCTTCTTAGGCCGCGTACACACGGGCGGACTGTTCGCCCAACCTTGTCCGCTGAACAGTGTTTGGGCGGACAGTCCGCTCGTGTGTGGGCTTTCAGCGGACAGTTTCAGCGGACAGTTGGACGGACAAAGTCTTTCGGAAATTCCGAAAAACTGTCCGCTGAAACTGTGTTTGAGCGAACAGTCCGCCCGTGTGTGGGCCTGTCCGCTGTACTTTCGAAATGAGCGGACTGTTCCCGCTCGGAAAGTCCGCCCATTTCGAGCGCGTGTACAGGTAGGCGGGGCCCGCGAAGGAGACATCGCGGACTCCGCCGCCTGGAATGGGCTTAAAGGGGAACCCCAACGCCGAAAAAAATCGGCGTGGGGATTCCCCCAAAGTCCACACCAGACCCTTGTCCGAGCACGCTACCCGGCCGGCCAGGAAAGGGGGGCGAGCGAGCGCGCCCCCCTCCTGAGCCGTACCAGGCCGCGTGCCCTCAACATGGGGGGGTGCCTTGGGGAAGGGGGGGCCGCGCGGCCCCCCCACCCCAAAGCACCTTGTCCCCATGTTGATGAGGACAAGGGCCTCTTCCCGACAACCCTGGCCGTTGGTTGTCGGGGTCTGCGGGCGGGGGGCTTATCGGAATCCGGGAGCCCCCTTTAAGAAGGGGGCCCCCGGATACCGGCCCCCCACCCTATGTGAATGAGTATGGGGTACAATGTACCCCTACCCATTCACCTGTGAAATAAAGTACAAAAAAAAACACAACACAGGGAAAAAATATTTTATTGCACAGCTCCGGGGGTCTTCCGTCTTCGGGGGTCTTCTCGCCGGACTCCTCCGCTATCTGTGTGTAGCTCTTTTACTAGCGGAGGAGTCCGGCTTTCTTCCTCCCCGCCGCCGGCCTCTTCTCCCGACTTCGGGGGTCTTGTCCCCCTCTTCGGTTCTTCTGCCGGGCCACCGCGCCTTCTTGTAGCTCTTTTACAGGCGGTGGCCCGGTCTTCTGTCGCCGCTGCCTTCCGTTCTTCTGTCGCCGCCTTCGGTTCTTCTGCCGGGCCACCGCGCCTTCTTGTAGCTCTTTTACAGGCGGTGGCCCGGTCTTCTGTCGCCGCTGTCGTCGCCGCCGCCGCCGCCTTCCGTTCTTGTTCTTCTTCTTGTTCTTCTTCTTCTTCTTCTCCTGAAGATGTTGACTCAACGAGCTCTCCGGCCGGAATGCCAGGGCCGCGCTGTGCGGTCACTTATATAGTGACAATGGGGCGGTGTCACATGGTATATGTCACATGGGTTGGTCACATGGGTTGATGTCACATGGGGACTATGACATCGTAAGGGGGCGGGGTCACCATGTGACCAACCCATGTGACATATACCATGTGACACCGCCCCATTGTCACTATATAAGTGACCGCACAGCGCGGCTCTGGCATTCCGGCCGGAGAGCTCGTCGAGTCAACATCTCCAGGAGAAGAAGAAGAAGAACAAGAAGAAGAACAAGAACGGAAGGCGGCGGCGGCGGCGACGGCGACGACAGCGGCGACAGAAGACCGGGCCACCGCCTGTAAAAGAGCTACAAGAAGGCGCGGTGGCCCGGCAGAAGAACCGAAGGCGGCGACAGAAGAACGGAAGGCAGCGGCGACAGAAGACCGGGCCACCGCCTGCAAAAGAGCTACAAGAAGGCGCGGTGGCCCGGCAGAAGAACCGAAGAGGGGGACAAGACCCCCGAAGTCGGGAGAAGAGGCCGGCGGCGGGGAGGAAGAAAGCCGGACTCCTCCGCTAGTAAAAGAGCTACACACAGATAGCGGAGGAGTCCGGCGAGAAGACCCCCGAAGACGGAAGACCCCCCGGAGCTGTGCAATAAAATATTTTTTCCCTGTGTTGTGTTTTTTTTTGTACTTTATTTCACAGGTGAATGGGTAGGGGTACATTGTACCCCATACTCATTCACATAGGGTGGGGGGCCGGTATCCGGGGGCCCCCTTCTTAAAGGGGGCTCCCGGATTCCGATAAGCCCCCCGCCCGCAGACCCCGACAACCAACGGCCAGGGTTGTCGGGAAGAGGCCCTTGTCCTCATCAACATGGGGACAAGGTGCTTTGGGGTGGGGGGGCCGCGCGGCCCCCCCTTCCCCAAGGCACCCCCCCATGTTGAGGGCACGCGGCCTGGTACGGCTCAGGAGGGGGGGCGCGCTCGCTCGCCCCCCTTTCCTGGCCGGCCGGGTAGCGTGCTCGGACAAGGGTCTGGTGTGGACTTTGGGGGAACCCCCACGCCGATTTTTTTCGGCGTTGGGGTTCCCCTTTAAGCCCATTCCAGGCGGCGGAGCCCGCGACGTCTCCTTCGCGGGCCCCGCCTACCTGTACACGCGCTCGAAATGGGCGGATTTGCCTCCTCCTTACGTGGGCGAGTCCGTTCATTTCAAAAGTTGAGCGAACTGTTTGGCAAACAGTTTGCTGAAACAGTCCGCTCGTGTGTGGGCAAGTCCGCTCATGCAAATTTTGAGCGGACTGTTTGCCGAAACTGTTTGACGAACAAGGTTGGGCAAACAGTCCGCGCGTGTGTACGTGGCCTTAGAGCTTTCAACAGACACCATAAGCCAAAGATTCAACATTTCTATGTTTTTCACTGATTTGTCGAATCTTTCTGATTTATGTTGAATCTATACAGTTCAAACAGAAAATGGACTGGTGATAGTGAGCACTGATCAGACAGGTAACAAGATAGGGTATATAGAATCTATATAGAATCTCAATCTATAATATAGAATCTATAATAATAAATCACCCCCCGCCCCCATAACACAGGCAGCCTCTGAGACTATTACAATACTAGCAACACTAGTATCATTTTCAAGTTCACAACACTAACACAATAGCAGCAGATGTAGCTTGCTTTACTATTATTCCGCTTCTGTGCTTATGCTTAATTGCTAAATAATTTAGGTTCTCTGACAAACGGACCAGCTAAGATTGACTGTCTGAAATGATTCAGGGTGTGTGTCTCTCTCTGCTAGCATTCATTAGTAAGTTGGCTGTACGTGTGTACTTAGTTCTAGCTATTTTACTGCTCCTCCTGTTTGGTTACAATCAGCCAATAACATTCATCATCATCATTATTTTTATTTTACTTCCCCAACCCAATTCCAGCAGTAATCTTTTCTCTCTCTGTCGAATCTTTTCTCTCTGTCGAATCTTTTCTCTCTATGTCGAATCTTTTCTCTCTGTCAAATCTTTTCTCTCTATGTAGAATAATCCTGGACTAATAGAGTTAAGGTTAGGAACATTCGACCACAGGTTAGATAGACACAGATTGTTATTGTCAGTGTCATGTCGAATCTCCTATCTATATCGAACTGTTGTCACAACGAAAACGAAAAAAAAAAAACATTTATTTATGTTGGATCTTTTGTTTTTCGGATTCTGCACTTTCGTTATCGTTTGTTAAAACAATAACGAAAATACCTGAAATTTGGATGAAAATGCATTCGGACGAAAACGAATGCACATGTTTAGTTATCACAGCTCCAAGTCACTTTGGATAAGTCTCTATGAGCTTGCCACATCTTACCGCTGGGATTTTTGCCCATTCCTCCTTGAAAAACTGCTCCAGCTCCTTCAAGTTGGATGGTTTGCACTTGTGAACAGCAATCTTTAAGTCTGCCCACAGATTTTCTATTGGATTGAGGTCTGGGTTTTGACTAGGCCATTCCAACACATTTACATGTTTCCCCTTAAACCACTCAAGCGTTGCTTTAGCAGTCTGTAGCCACAGAGTGGTGCAGGTTTTGCTCAAGAATATTCCTGTATTTAGCACCATCCATCTTTCCCTCAACCTTGACCAGTTTCCCAGTCCTGACTTCTGAAAAACATCCCCACAGCATGTTGGTGTTCTTTGGGTGATGTGATGTGTTGGGTTTGCGCCAGACATTGCGTTTTGTTTGATGGCCTAAAAGTTCAGTATTACTCTTATCAGACCAGAGCACCTTCCTCCATACATTTTGGGAGTCTCCCATATGCCTTTTCACAAACTCAAAACATGCCATTTTATTTTTTGCTGAAAGTAATGGCTTTCTTCTGACTACTCTGCCATAAAGCTCAACTCTATGGAGCGTACAGCTTATTGTTGTCCTTTGTACAGACACTCCAGCCTCTGCTGTGGAACTCTGCAACTCCTCCAAGGTTACCTTAGGTCTCTGAGCTGCCTCTCTGATTAAAGCCCTCCTTGCCCAGTCTGTGAGTATTGGTATGCGGCTGACGTCGAGTGGATCAAACGATACCTCCACTCGCCCTCCTTTGAATAATGGGTATTCATACACTAAGGGAAAAAAAAGAAAAGAAGGAGGGCAGACCAACCTAGTGCATTACCACTAGTAAAGCTTTATTCAATTAAAACAGCAAAGTATATACTCACAAATGAGTATTGATATAAGGCATAATCAATAAAACAAAATCCACTATTCTGTACATTAACAAGCCTGGACTTGACGTCGAGTGACGTTGAGTGGAGGTATCGTTTGATCCCCTCGATGTCAGGTCCTGGCTTGTTTAATGTTCAGAATAGTGGATTTCGCTTTATTGATTATGCCTTCTATTAATACTCATTTGTGAGTATACGCTTTGCTGTTTTTTAATTGAATAAAGCTTTACTTGTGGTAATGCACTAGGTTGGTGTGCCCTTCTTCTTTTCTTTTTTTTCCTTTAGTGTATGAATACCCATTATTCAGAGGAGGGCCGCAAGACATCAGGCATTACTAAGCTGGTCACACCACACATTGAGGAATTAGACACCAGAGCACAGGAGAAATTATTATTTTTTTACTTCTCAACAACATTGCCCCTTACTTGTCTGGAGAGTTCCTTGGTCTTCATGGCAGTGTTTGGTTAGTGGTTCCTCTTGCTTAGGTGTTGCAGCCTCTGGGGCCTTTCCAAAAGGTTTGTATATGTAATGACAGATCATGTGACACTTAGATTGCACACAGGTGGACATCATTTGACTAATTATGCGACTTCTGTAGGTAATTGGTTGCACCAGTGCTTTTTATGGGCTTCATAACAAAGGAGGTAAATACATACGCACATGCCAATTATAATTTTTTTTATTTCTGAAAAAATGTTTTATGTATATATTTTTCTAATTTTACTTCACCAACTTAGACTATTGTATTCTGATCCATCACATATAATTCAGATTAAAAAACAAAACATTGAACCAAAGGCTGTAATGTACCAAAATAGGTAAAAAGCCAAGGGGGTTGAATACTTTTGCAAGGCACTGTATACAGCTGATGAATGCGTTCCCAGGTGCCTTGTTTTCATGTGGAGGGGGCATGCTGTCTAGTGAGCTCTACACTTCATAAGTGTTGCTAGACATGAGCACAAGAGTTATGTGCCCTGCGTCCAGCATGACTGCTTACAGAGTGACTGTCGGTGACTTGCTCTATTCTATAAAGAAGAGATATTCAGCCTGATTCATGCAGCTATAGTTTCACTACAAATGTCCCAATGTCATTCTGCAAGACTCCCTGGAAGAAGAGGCGTTGGAACTGCTACCAAGGTAAGTACACATTGCTACCAATGGCCACCAATGAAGGGAAATGGGCACTGGGCAATAGCCAATTACCACCAATGTAATACAGGTCTCACTGACCACAATAAAAAGGGTACACACTAATCACAAAAAAGCAAGCACACAATGACCACAAAAAAGGGGGCACATGCTGTCCACAATAAAAAGAGACACATGTTGATCACAGTAAAGGGGCAAACGTTGGCTACCATAAAAGGAGCCCAAGCTAACCACTGCACTGCAACCATGCATTGACCACAATAAAGGGTGCACAGGCTGAGCACAATAAAGGGGACACACTGTCCACTACAAAGGGTTGATACTGACCACCATATAGGGGCATACACTGACTGCCATGATGGTAGCACACACTGAATGCCATAAAGTGAGCAAACTGACCATCATAAAGAGTATACACTGACAAATATACGGTGGGAATGCACAAATCATCATATAGTGGTCTATAATTTTTATCATAGGTGTATATTTACTGATAAGACAAAGGTAAAAAAATGCTGACTATGACCCTAAAAACAGCATCCCTACAGTCAAGCATGGAGGTGGAAACATGATGCTTTGGGGCTGTTTCTCTGCTAAAGGTATAGGCCGACTTTGCTGCATTGAGGAGCCAATGGAAGGGGCCATGTATTGTAAAATCTTGAATGAGAAACGTCTTCCCTCATCCAGAACACTAAGGATGGGTTGTGGATGGGTTTTCCAGTATGACAATGACCCAAAACATACCACCAAGGCAACAAAAACGTGGCTCAAGAAGAAGCACATTAAGGGCGTGGAGTGGCCTAGTCAGTCTCCAGACTTTAAAAGTTGTTTGAGGGTAGTAGCTCTGAAGTAAGTGACAACCAGTCAAGGAACGTTTTTAGATATAATGGGCAGCCTTCATATTTATTTTTTCACAGGTTTCTTTTAAGTATGTATAGTATATTTTCAGTGTGTGTATATTTTGAACTATTATTGCAGTGTTTGACCGGACCTATTCTAAATGATTTAATATTTTAAATACAAAGTATACATAGAAACCATTTTTATTACAAACTTTATTAAATATTAAAGTGTCAATAAACCTGACTGTGAAAAACACCCATTACTTGCTATATAACACTGTTCATGCTCACAAGGCCCCAAAACCATTCATTTTGTGTAGAGTGAAATATACCTGGTTGATCCTGCCTTCAGCTGTCCCTCTCATATTCTCTATGTCCCCACATAAAAAATACACATTTGTTGTTCAATTGAGATTTATAGGGAGCTGTAAAACAGTTGTTATGTATAATCTAATCGGAATCGTTCTCCTGAAACTATCAATACTCTCAGTGCGCATTGATACCCGATGCCTGCTCTGTGAACTCATATGCCTCCGCTGTAAACTCAGAGGAGGCGCCAGGAGTAGTGCAGAGAGTGGGAGGAGAAGAAGGAGGAGACTTTCAATGGCAGCGCTGATCACAGGCTGAGGGAGGAAGCACAGAGCCCAAGCATATAGCTGGAAAAGGAGGTAAGATCCAATTATGAGTCTGTGTAAGGCAGCACTGTGATACAGAAAGCAGGGGGTGGGGGGGGGGGGGCAGAATTGTGTGTATAAGGCATGTAAAATTCATGTTAGTGTGAAAGTGTGAGTTTATTGGTCCAAAAGGTTGGCGACCACTGATATATATGATTTATGTCAATGAATTATGACAAGTAACACTTCTCTGTTTAATATCACTTTAATATCATATACATTAAGCTGATCTCTCTCTATTACATTTTTAAACCCCTTATCTACTAAGATACATTTATAAATGGCATGGTAAACAAGAAGTTAGTATAGTATTGATTTTACTAGCCTGTGAGGCCGCGTACACACAGCAGGGACTGTTCGGCCAACTTTGTCCGTCAAACAGTTTCGGCAAACAGTCCGCTCAAAATTAGCATGGACGGACATGGCCACACACGACGGACGAACAGTTTGCTGAAACCGTGCGCGATGACGTGAACGGCACGTACGACGGGACGAAAAATACGACGTCCTATACACTGCATTATAACTTTCGGCGTGTAAATCCTTTCTGAGCATGCGCGGAACTTAGTTTGCCGAACAAGCCTACACACGAGGGGACTGTTCGCTGAAACAAAGTTTCAGCGGACAGTTTTTCGAAATTTCCGAAAAACCTTGTTCAGCGGACTGTTCGCTGAAACTGTCCGCTGAAAGCCCACACACGGGCGGACTGTCCGCCGAAACACTGTTCAGCGGACAAAGTTGGCCGAACAGTCCCCGCGTGTGTACGCGGCCTAAGGGTTTTCAGATAAAAGTGACCACTTTTATGAGGCTCTTCCCTGGGACTAATGAACCCTGAATTAACATGTATTATGCCACTTCTGGGGTCACAGCTGTCATTCCTCGACTACTGCAAACAAGGATGCAGCTAATTGGGCACAAGTTGTGGTTGATTAGCTGCAGTGGAGTGCACAGAAGAGATTGTGTGTCCAATAGACCCTGATTTCTCC
Organism: Lithobates pipiens; assembly: GCF_037356315.1. Taxonomy (NCBI): domain Eukaryota; kingdom Metazoa; phylum Chordata; class Amphibia; order Anura; family Ranidae; genus Lithobates; species Lithobates pipiens. Next base: position 108,334,954 of record NW_027507788.1, read on the forward strand.
ATAAAGAGAACTTGTCATCTGCCCATGCTATTACATAAGAGGGCTTGTTAACTCCCTTGTTATAGCAATAAAAGTAAATGTAAAAAGTGTAAAGTGTAAAAATCTTAAAATTAAATACAAATATAAATACAAATATTAAGGAAAATGCACACAGGTTCCGCAAATGTATGAAAGCAGTGATTGTACAACAAATGTGAGGTATTTATGTGAACTTTGGAGTGAGAGCAGTTTTTCTAGGGCCATAAATCATAGTTAACTCTGAACTGATAACCTGTAAAGGCTTTTAAGGCTGGGTGAACACTATTGCAAATTGGATGCAGGTTTCTCCTCTTCCAATGTGCAGTTCAGGAGATTGTGAGTCGGGTTACACAGCTCCAGAGCACAGGAGTCATGTGCATCTTCTGTACCATTTCAGGTTCAAAATCACCCACAAATTCGGCCTGAAATCGGACCTGAAACAATGAACAGGGACATGACTAGGGACATGCCAGACCCCTGCTGTGAGCCACTCCTCAGTTTGAACCCAGACTTAATCATCCCCTATGAAACATTATAGGTACCGTAGTTTGCCGCCTTTTCATGGCTATCTACAATTTTGAGTCTTGACATGTTTGGTATCTGCAATATTTACTCAACATAACCCCATCTTTTATATTTTACTAAAATTGGTTATGGTATTATGTATGTTTGCACTAAAATTTGTTTTACTATATATTGTCCTGAAAATATGAGTTTGATAAAAAGCTAGGCAAATATCACGTGCCTCTATTTTATTCTCCAGGGTCTATGCTTTCAGAAAATATATACTTTTTTTTGGGGGGGGGGGGTCTAAAGTAATTTATAGCAAAAATGCAAATTTTGAAATGTGTGTGAAAATATAAAAATTGCCTCTATAGACATGTGGTTAATGCCGCGTACACACGTAGCCGACTATCCGACGGACTTAGTCTGGCGGACTTCCCACCAGACTGTCCGTCCGACTTTCCGAACGGGCTACTTGCTCACAGACGGCATTTTTTCAGCGGACTAATACGTCGTACTAAGTCCGCCGTACTATCCGCCCTACTTTTGAAATGAACGGACTCGCCCACACATGCGGAGGAAAGTCCGCTCATTTCGAGCGCGTCTCCAGGTAGGTGGGGCCCGCGAAGGAGACGTCACTGGCCCCGCCACCTGGTATGGACTTAAAGGGGAACCCCAACGCCGAAAAAATCGGCGTGGGGGTTCCCCCCAGGTCCACATCAGACCCTTGTCCGAGCACGCTACCCAGCCGGCCAGGAAAGGGGGGGACGAGCGAACGCTCCCCCTCCTGAGCCGTACCAGGCCGCGTGCCCTCAACATGGGGGGTGCCTTGGGGAAGGGGGGGCCGTGCAGCCCCCCCACCCCAAAGCACCTTGTCCCCATGTTGATGAGGACAAGGGCCTCTTCCCGACAACCCTGGCCATTGGTTGTCGGGGTCTGTGGGCGGGGGGCTTATCGGAATCTGGGAGCCCCCTTTAATAAGGGGGCCCCCGGATACCGGCCCCCCACCCTATGTGAATGAGTATGGGGTACAATGTACCCCTACCCATTCACCTGTGAAAAAAAGTACAAAAAAAACACAACACAGGGTAAAAATTGTTTATTGCACAGCTCCGGGGGTCTTCCGTCTTCGGGGGTCTTCTCGCCGGACTCCTCCACTATCTTCTTCTAGCTCTTTTGCTAGCGGAGGAGCCCGGCTTTCTTCCTCACCGCTGCCCTCTTCTTCCGACTTCTGGGGTCTAGTCCCCCTCTTCAAGGGTCTTGTCCCCTCTTCGGTTCTTCTGCCGGGCCACCGCGCCTTCTTATAGCTCTTTTACAGGCGGTGGCCCGGTCTTCTGTCGCCGCTGTCGTCGTCGAGTCCTATGAGTTCTAGCATAGAGTTCTTCAGGCTGTCCCCTCTGGTAGAGGAGGGTGCACCTTCCAAGGTGGAAGAGCCCGCTGCATGTCTGCTGTAGGGGAATTAGTGTCTGCCCTTGGAGGATCTTGGCACTCCCTTGGACTAATAAAGTCTGGAAGCTCTTGTTGCTAATGAAGACCTAACCCTGACCCTCTCCTTGTGAAGCTGAAGCAATAAATCTTGAAAAGACTAAAGTGACTGGCGCCCTTCCTTGTCGTATGATGCTCTCCACTGTGGCCATGAAACCATCCCAAACTAAATGCTAGCCTTCTCCCTGCTGGAAGTGAGTCTGCTCTTCTACCCCATGCAGGAGGGTGCTACATTTTCTTTCTGTCTCTGTGCTCTGCCTTTATTGTGGTGTGAGGTACAGAAGCTGGAAGGTATACAATAGGCTGGTTGCACTCATGTGCCAGTGAACAATCGACCAGTAATCTGTACATCCTAGGGTGACAACATTGCTCTTTTAGAGCACTGTATTCTGTCAGCATAATAATCATAGGACAGAAAGTTCCTTACTGGCAGGGTTAACTGGTCAAAACAGAATAAATAAAAGGGTGCCAAGAGAAAGCAAGTCTTTCAACACCATCAACGAAAGGTAAGCTATCAGGATTTTTTACATGCCCTTTAAGGTAAATTAAGCAGACTTTCTGATGTAAGCTGGCTTTCAGTAGCACTTCACTAAAGAGTTCCACTTGTTCCCTGGAATTGCTCTTAAAAAAAGAACAAATCACACACTCGCACAAATATGTCATATATATCACACATATAAAAATAAAAAATGAAATATTGAATTCTGCACAACATATAGAATGTGTATGATGAAAGATTCAATTTATAGCCCTTGCATTTTGCTAAGTGCGTGAATTAAAGATATGATATTTTTTGGCACTGAAGTTAACGGTAGTGTTATGTTGAGTGCTGATTGCATGCACAGTAGTGCACTGACATTACAGAAGACTAAGATCCCTGACCCCAGTGCCAAAACACATCCCTCATTCACAGTATACCACCCTGCTTTAAAGTCCAAGCCAGGACACCAAATGTTATGACATCTCAGATGCCTTTTTTCCACTAACAACATGCTAAAGCTGCTAGAGAACAGAATGAGTGAATTGTTGGGAAATATGGAACCTTAACTTTACATAAAATCATCAAAAGTACAATATTTTTCAGAACTGTGGAATAATTTCCTGATTTTATCCCTTAAAATGCATGTTTAAGTTTTAGTTTCTAATTTAAAATGGTGAAATGCAAGTAACAATATTCAAGGTAATGCAAAAATGTATTAAACTGGATCTTGTACCATAATATTTATCCATAAGTACAAAAATGTGCTTAAAATTGAGCTTCAGGCAATCGGCTAAATACACAACTGAAAAACAAATGTTTTACTTGCTGAAGTATTTGCATTTCTGCCAGACAGCAAAGCAAGACTAGTGACCTAATGTTTTTTCTTCTCCAATTAACCACTTCAATACCAGACACCTTCCTGCCCAGACCAATTTTGAGCTTTCAGCGCTTTTGCACTTTGAATGACAATTGCGCGGTCATGCTACACTGTACCCAAATTACATTTTTTATATTTTTTTCCCCACAAATAGAGCTTTCTTTTGGTGGTAATTGATCACCTCTACAGTTTTTATTTTTTGCTAAACAAATAAAAAAGTTTACATTTTGAAACAAAAAAAAATTGAAAAAATTTTTTATTTTTTTTTCAGTTGCAAAACTTTGTAAAAAAGTACGTTTTTCTCCTTCACTGATGGGCACTGATAGGGCTGCACTGACGGGCACTGATAAGGCAGAAATGATGGACACTGATGAGGTGGTACTGATAGGTGGCACTGATGGGTGACACGGATGGACACTGATATGTGGCACTGATAGGTGGCACTGATGGGCGGCATAGATGGGCACTGATAGGCGGCATTCTATTGTATTATATTTTACTAATGGATGCCAATCAGTGCCAAACAATAATGCATGCCAATCAGTGATGCCCATTGATAGCAAGTCAGTAGGTACAGCCCATGCATTTTGGAGGTTTACAAATTTGACTTCAGGGCTAAGAAACAGAACAACATGAAACAATATCAACAGATTAATATAGAAGTAGCCAAATGCATAGTTTATTGATTCAATGTACCTTGTGATTGGACAGGGAAGGAGTAGCAGTGGACTGCTCAGGTCATCTCTCTGTGCCCATCTTCTGTCAGTATGTTCCATGTCAGCAAATATACACTACAGCTCACTTGATTGGCTCCAAGTGCTGCCACTTCCTCTCCCAGTTTGAGTACTGATGTACATGAGATTAAAGGAGGCTGAAGTAAAGTAACATTTGGGTATATATACTAGTTGTAGTTAACCACTTCAGGTCCCACTCATAGTCAAATGAGCCATCTGGGGGGCACGTGTGCACCCCCACTGCGTCACTCGGGAGCCAATGCGTGTGCCTGTCAGCCATGATGTCCACTGGGCACCCACGATTTCCCAGTAACAGAGCCGGGACACGGATCTGTGTGTGTAAACACACAGATCCGTGTCCTGTCAGGGGAGAGGAGGCCGATCATGTTTTCCGTGTACAGAGGAACACCGATCAGTCTCCTCACCTTGTGAGTCCCCTCCTCCTACAGTTAGAATCACTCCCTAGGTAACACATTAATCCCTTGATCACCCTCTAGTGACATTTGCCAGTGACATTTATACAGTAATCAATGCATTTTTATACCACTGTTCACTGTATAATTGTCAGTGGTCCCAAAATGGTGTCAAAATTGTCCGATATGTCACAGTCACAATAAAAATCACAGATCGCCGTCATTACTATTAAAAAAATAAAATAATAAAAATGCCATAAAACTATCCCCAATATTGTAGACACTATAACTTTTGCGCAAACCAATCAATAAACGCATATTGCGATTTTTTTTTTTTTTACCAAAAATATATAGAAGAATACATCTCGGCATAAATTTAGGAAAAAATTGTTTTTTTTAAGAAAAAATGGGAAATTATTATAGCAAAAAGTAAAATATTGTGTTTTTCTTTTGTTTATAGCGCAAAAAAAAAAAAATGCAGAGATGATCAAATACCACCAAAAGAAAGCTCTATTTGTGGGTAAAAAAAACACTTTTACTAATTTATTTGGGTATAGCGTTGCATGACCACACAATTGTCATTCAATGTGCAACAGCGCTGAAAACTGAAAGTTTAAAATTCACAAGTAATTTGGATTAGCTCCCCAACAGTGAAAACACCTGCAATGTGTTGCTGCAAGGCAGATTAGGCGACATTTCATATTGATATCCTCCAGTTAAAAAGGGGGAAGATCCTTGAATGTTTGTGAGAAATATTACTCAAATCAGCATACTTTCATATATTTTTACACAAAGTTAAAGTACATCTAAACCCAAAACATGTTTCTTTTCTCTTTGGATATAGAGGGGAATAGATAAAACCCTGTCAGTTTTTTTTGCCTCCTGTTTCCTTTTGAGCAGATCTCACTTTAATTAGTTACATAGTTACATAGTAGGCGAGGTTGAACAAAAACACAAGTCCATCAAGTCCAACCTATGTGGTGAACAGTGAACAATCATTGATCATCATGACGTGTGGGTGACCCCGCCCCCCTCTGATGTAACGGAAACCTGTGTTACATCAGAGGGGGCGGGTCATCCACACATCATTGGGGAAGCCAGGCTTTCCCACTTGCGTCAGAGGGGGGCTGGGTCAGGTGACGGGGTGGCCCCGCCCTCCTCATATAAGAAATGTCAGGCTGCCGGGATCCCCGCAGTGTCTCCGCCAGTGGAGACAGAGGATAGATGGATACACTGTGCTGGAAGGAGAGATCACCCGTCGCTGGATCAGATCAGCCATTGCTGGACCCCCGAGAGAGGATCATCCATCGCTGGATAGCAAGAGTGAATTACCACCGCTGGAGTCTTTTTAAAAAAAATTTTATTTTTAATAAAGGACTTTTTGAACGGTGTGTGTGTCTTTTTTAACATTCTTTTACACTTTCTTTGTAAAATGGTAGGGGTACTTTTGGACCACCCTACCATATCAAACAGCGGGGGGCCGGGATCTGGGGGTCCCCTTGTTAAAGGGGACTTCCAGATTCTGATAAGCCCCCCTGCCCGCAGACCCCCACAACCACCGACCAGGACTGTGGGGATGAGGCCCTTGTCCTCATCAACATGGGGACATGGTGCTTGGAGGGGTCAGAGACCCCCAAAGCATCCTCCCAATGTTGAGGGCATGTGGCCTGGTACGGTTTAGGAGGGGGGGCGCTCTCTTGTCCCCCCCTCTTTTCCTGTGGCCTGCCAGGTTGCGTGCTCGGATAAAGGGTCTGGTATGGATTTTTAGGGGGAACTCTTTTTAATTTGGCGTGGAGTTCCCCTTAAAATCCATACCAGACCTGAAGTGTCTGGTATGGATATTTAGGGGGAACCCCACGTAATTTTTTTTAAAAATTTGACTCTAAGGGTTCCCCTTAATATCAATACCAGACCTGAAGGGACTGGTAATTGATTGGGAGGGGGTGTTCGGCTCATCCTTAGTGCTGATCTAATCGTTTTTTGAAATTATCGATGCTCCCCGCTGAAACCACCGCCTGTAGAAGAGAATTCCACATCCTAACCGCTCTTACAGTAAAGAACCCTCTACGCAGTTTAAGGTTAAACCTCTTTTCTTCAAATTTTAGTGAATGGCTGAGTGCCTTATTAAATTCCCTTTCACTGAAAAGTTTTATCCCCATTGTGGGGTCACCAGTATGGTAATTGTACATTGAAATCATATCCCCTCTAAAGCGTCTCCTCTCCGGGGAGAACAAGTTCAGTACTTGTAACCTTTCCTCATAACTAAGGTCCTCCAGTCCCTTTATTTGTTTTGTTGCCCTTCTCTGGACTCTCTCCAGTTCCAGCACATCCTTCCCGAGGACAGGTGTCCAGAATTGAACAGAATACTCCAGGTGTGGGCGAACCAGAGTCTTGGAAAGTGGGAGATTTATTGTTTTATCCCTGGAGTTAATCCCTACAGGCCTTCCTTTATCTAGATGGCAGCTCACCTCCTCATTGGAGGTTAATAGATTGGTTTAGCAAGAACGATTCTTCATAAATCCATACTGATTACTACTAATTATACCATTGTCATTACTAAAATCTTGTATAAAGTCCCTTATCATCCCCTCCAAGAGCTTACATACAATTGATGTTAGGCTAACTGGTCTGTAATTCCCTGGGATGTATCTTGGTCCTTTTTTAAATATTGGTGCTACATTGGCCTTTCTCCAATCAGCTGGTACCCTTCCAGTCAGTAGACTGTTTGTAAAAATTAGGAACAATGGTCTGGCAATTACTTGACTGAGCTCCGTAAGGACCCTCTGGTGCAAGCCAACTGGTCCAGGTGACTTATTAATGTTAAGTTTTTCAAGTCTAATTCTAATTCTGTCCTCTGTTGACCATGAGGGTGCCTCATGTGACATGTCATGAGGATAAACATTGCAGTTTTGGTTACTGAAGCCCCCCGATTCCCTTGTGAAGACTGAGGAGAAGAATAAATTCAATACCTTCACCATCTCTCCATCTTTAGTAACCGGATTCCCTTCAGCATTCTTTATGGGACAAATATGATCTGACTTCCCTTTCTTACTATTCATTTCTTGGGATTTCTTTTACTTTCCTTTGCTATGTGCCATTTGTGTTCTATCTTAGCAGTCCTGTTTGCACCCTTACATTTCTTGTTGCATTCTTTGTAAAGTTGGAATGCTGATGATGAACCCTCAGCCTTGTATTTTTTGAAGGCCTTCTCCTTTGCTTTTATATGCATTTTTACATTGAAGTTAAGCCACCCAGGACTTTTATTAGCTCTTTTAAATTTATTTCCCATTAGGATTCACTGGGTAATGCCCTTATTTAATATGCTCTTAAAACATACCCATTTTCCTCTGTGTTCTTTGTTCCTAAGATTTTATCCCAATTATTATCTTCTAGCAAGGATCATAGTTTAGGGAAGTTGGCTCTTTTGAAATTCAGTGTCTTTGTATTCCCCTTATGTTTTTTATTTGTGTGGCTTATACTAAAGCTAATTGACCTGTGATCGCTGTTTCCTAAATTGCCCATATTTCCACATCCATGATCAGGTCTGTATTGTTGGTAATCAGTAGGTCAATTAACACTTGTAGATACACTTAAAGTGTTACTAAACCCACAATGTTACAATAAGTCTGTATATGCAGTAAAGCATGCTTGTTATACTCATTGTGGAACCTAATACTCTGCATTGTGTAAACTGGCTTTTTGATCCTGTCTTCTCTGATCCTCCCCTTCTTCCACAGTGCCCAGACCATTTCCTGATAGAACCGAGCCTTAAAGGGCAAGCTGCACATGATCAGTTTGGTGTGTATTGCTATAGAGTTTTTCTTTATCTTGGAAGGGTGCATGTGTCCAGCACAGTTCTGTGTACTGTGGGAGATAGTAGTAAATGCAGGGTCCTGAGTTTAGTAACACTTTAACTCAGTTACCACTGCATAAGAAGTCACTATTAAAAAATTATCGTTATGTTATAATCTATATCAAAGTAATACATAAATGGCATATGTACATAATGACATGACTTGATTTGTTGATTTACTATACCGTTCTTTACAGACCCCATAGAACCATTCACATTAAATCCTATTCCTTTGTGGAGCTTTCAGTCTAGGGACTTTTTCACATTTATCTAGGACCATTATGGACAGCTGATTAATGTTTTTGAATAGTGAGAGGAAATTATTTAAACCTCATTAAAAAACATGTTAAAATACAAACACAGAGAGAATATAGAAACGCCATGCAGATAATGTCAGATAGATATTTAAACCCAGAGTTGGAAGAGGCCAACTAGCATATTGCACAGCTAACATATATTTGTGTAATGCATATCAAGGTCAAGGGGTAGCTTTAGACATCAATGTCAGCTATTTATTAAAACCCTGTTAATGTTACTACAGCCAAGCAGATGTTCTCCTTCTGCTGAGGCTCTGTCACCATTGATTAAGACCCGATCTCCATTTTCCAAGTGTTCATTTTACTTTTCAGTGCTCGTTTGGCTTGTCCAGCAGATTTCAGTACTAATTAGCCAAGGTACAGAAAGTAACTGGGGAAAATGCATACTTGCAATACTAGAGGTTCCTTTTAACCATCGTTACCAAGCGGAACTATGCAACTAGATGCTTTCAACATACTGACTAGTGATGTTTAAAATAAACAAACTCAAGTAATGAAGGACACCAGAGCTCTCTATAGCTACTGGCATACATATGTCCTCACTGTTGGCATTTAGTAGGGTATTATTTGGCTTTTTAAATCTAATCCTCAGGAAAACAGTTAAATATGCAATTGAAAGTTTGTAAATTGTCAAATATCAAAAGGGTTGTCCTTTTGTTCAGCCATTTTTATGATTCATATAGTAGAAAGAGTATGGCAGCACTGTTACTGCATTAAGTCTAATTGCTGTTGAGGATAACAGGAAGCCAGTACTAAGACAATTTCAAGTACCTATGCTACTCATATATAGAAATACATTTTAAGCAACCCTGTCATTCAAAAAAAAAAAAAATTATAACCAGCACTAAATATATTTTCCTAAATTGTAACTCATTGTTAAAACATTCACAGAGGTTGTCATATTATGATATTAAAGAATGTTTATGAAATTGAGGTTCCCATAGCTGGGAATGTTGGCTGTCTGAGTTTTAAGGTGTATATGAAGACAAACCTTTTTTAACCCCTTTGGATAGAGTAAAGAAGCCTTGTCAATTTTTCATTGCTATCTCTCCACTGGGGAGATTCAGCTTCTTTCTTTGTCCTGGTGACAAATGTCACTGAAAATGAAAGTCACAGGAAATCTAGCTTGATGTACCATGGCGAGGTACAGAGGAGGTACATCTATTTACTGGCCAAAACAGGTAATAAGAGCTGAAGAACTTCAGAAATCAGGTAGAACTCTGCTTTAAGGCAAAAAACATATTTCTTATTTTATTTTAGATATAGTAAGTTAGTACTTCAGTGAAAGGAATCAGGAGGGCAACAATTAGAATTTGCAGGCACACAAGCATGAAATCCACTCTCACAGTGACACTGACAGCAGTGTGCAGCAGCACAGATGATGATGCCACCTCACTGACACGACAAGTCCCCTCCTGAGTCACAGTGACAGTCTCTCTCCATGCCAGGTGGTTCCTTCAGTCCATTCAGTCCAAACAGCACTGGCAGTCCCGCTCCCAGCTTGCCTTGCTCCTGTCCAGCAGCCCCTCACACAAGGCTTGGGCTGCTCCCCTACCTTGCACCATGACATCACACAACACGCTCAGGCACTGCATCCCCCAGACCCACCCATCACCGGCTCTGCCTGAACATGCTGTAGCAGACTGGAAACCTTTTCCTGTTACTGGCATTTACTGAAGCAGAGAGGCAGGCTGTTGACTTAACAATCTCCAACTCAGCAAGCCAGAAGAAGCTTTGTATTCATTCATAGAATACAAGGCTTCCTGTGATTGGCTGAGCAGCACTTACCCCCACTTAATTTTGTTCCGGGAGTGGGACAGGAAGTACCTGTCTCAATGCCAGAACACAACATTGTATATTGTATGCAGCAGAGCCTACATACAATGTAGTAAAAGTATCCCTGCGCTATCAACAAGAACATAGGCTATCCCTAAATTTAGGTTGCAGCAGGCCACCTGTAGGGGTATAACCCTACCCCCTAAATAGTAACTGTATAAAAATCAAATAAATAATGTTGCGCTACCTCATAAGATCAAATTATACTACAATCTCTTTTACTAAAAAAAAAAAAAAAAGTTGTGCTACCAAAGATGTAATTTCTGCCTATTAAGTAGGTAAAATATACCTTAAATTAAACAGTTATATATTATACAGTATATCAAAATAGTTCCAACTATATAAAGTGCCTTAAGCAAATGCAATCGTGAATGATCAAATAAATGAATATAAAGTGTCCAGTGCTTAAATTAAATAGCAGCAATAAATATCAAAGTGTCTTGTGCATCCAAAACATCTATAAAAGTAATTCAATCAAAGGTCTGTGTACATTCCAAACGTGGCACACACCGTGCAAAATCAACAAAAAGAAACAACCAATAAAGAAAATAGCTCAAAAAATTTAAGTCTATGTTGTGAACTTGGGGTGAATAAAGTGACCAGTGATTGATTCAGTGCTTCTCCAAAAGGGTTGCCAGAAAACGTGTCTAATCCTTATTCTGAGTGTTTCCACAGCACATCAGGTGAAATGGCCCCTTACCTTACTGCTGTAAGGTAAACAGCAGAACAGCCCAAAAAAAAAAATTCAGGGATTGTATCCCCCTTTCCTAGCAGGTAAGTGCTGGCCCCCACGGTTGGTATTTTCCACACAGATCTTATTGCTCAATATTATTCCATAGTTGTTTCATAGGAAAGGGAGAAGTATGCTCCAATAGTGAAGTATGTAATAAAATGTATTTGTATAAATACATTAGACAGGTACTCACACAGCGGAAGAAAATAACAGCTTTCAAGACACAAACAAACGAGCGTTCCACTCGCAATACGAACGTCACTTCCGGTATCCAAATTCCGACGCGTATCGTCGCCGATCATGTGACTTCCTCAGGGAATGAGATACATGTTCACGGAGGTGTCTTTTATACTAATATATGTAGCGGCCATTATCCCGGAGTCTCTCATAGACTCCAATTACCGCGGCCATTTAAATTTTAAAAAATAAAAAATAATTTTACCTGTTTTTTAAAAATAATTTTTATTATGTTTTATATGTGTATTATTTAGATATATAAATCGGAATTTTTTAACAGTGGATTAAATAGTTAATACGGGATAGCAAGGTAATAAATATATGAGTTACCCTGGGTAAATAAACGATATCTAGACACACGGAAAATGGCCGCGGGTGTAGCTCATTAGTATAATAAATCGCCTATATGAGTCATAAATAAAGAGATCCCTATGGGGAAATAGTTGACGATTGGTCATATAGAAAATGGCCGCGGGTGTACCTGAATAACCAAAAAATGGTCGCAGGTGGAGCTCGATCTACTAGAAAATGACCGCGGGTGTACTTGAGTAATTGCAAAATGGCCGCGGGTGGAGCCTGATCCACTAGAAAATGGCCGCGGTAATAGGAGTCTATGAGAGACTCCGGGATAATGGCCGCTACATATATTAGTATAAAAGACACTTCTGTGAACATGTATCTCATTCCCTGAGGAAGTCACGTGATCGGTGACGATATGCGTCGGAATTTGGATACCGGAAGTGACGTTCGTATTGCGAGTGGAACGCTCATTTGTTTGTGTCTTGAAAGCTGTTATTTTCTTCCGCTGTGTGAGTACCTGTCTAATGTATTTATACAAATAAATTTTATTACATACTTCACTATTGGAGCATACTTCTCCCTTTCCTATGAAACAACTATGGAATAATATTGAGCAATAAGATCTGTGTGGAAAATACCAACCGTGGGGGCCAGCACTTACCTGCTAGGAAAGGGGGATACAATCCCTGAATTTTTTTATTGGGCTGTTCTGCTGTTTACCTTACAGCAGTAAGGTAAGGGGCCATTTCACCTGATGTGCTGTGGAAACACTCAGAATAAGGATTAGACACGTTTTCTGGCAACCCTTTTGGAGAAGCACTGAATCAATCACTGGTCACTTTATTCACCCCAAGTTCACAACATAGACTTAAATTTTTTGAGCTATTTTCTTTATTGGTTGTTTCTTTTTGTTGATTTTGCACGGTGTGTGCCACGTTTGGAATGTACACAGACCTTTGATTGAATTACTTTTATAGATGTTTTGGATGCACAAGACACTTTGATATTTATTGCTGCTATTTAATTTAAACACTGGACACTTTATATTCATTTATTTGATCATTCACGATTGCATTTGTTTAAGGCACTTTATATAGTTGGAACTATTTTGATATACTGTATAATATATAACAGTTTAATTTAAGGTATATTTTACCTACTTAATAGGCAGAAATTACATCTTTGGTAGCACAACTTTTTTTTTTTTTTTTTTTTTAGTATAAGAGATTGTAGTATAATTTGATCTTATGAGGTAGCGCAACACCATTTATTTGATTTTTATACAGAGCCTACATACAGTTTATACAGCACACAGAGTGGGTACATCTGATAATAGGTAATAGTTCGTTTGGACCAGCCTGGTCCAAACAAATTATTTAACCACTTCCCACCCGGCCAATGCATATATACGGCCGGGTGGGAGACGTCTACTCCTGATAGGACGTTCAGGAACGTCCTTCAGAAGTAGCGGGATCGCGCGCGCGTGCCCGTGCAGCGGCGCGATCCCGATGTGCTCGTGTCACCCGGACACGGCACATCTCAGATCGGCAGGAGGGCTCTGTGATTGGCTCTCCTGATCACATGACGGCCGTGTCCAATCACGGCCGTCATGTGATGTAAACAAACAGCCGGTTGCTAGGCAATCGGCTCTCCTCTCCTCACATGGAAGTGGAGAGGAGAGGAGAGGAGAGCAGAACGCTGCAGCCGGCTGATGATCAGTGAGTATGAGCTGTTTTTTACAGCTTTTTACTCACTGATCATCAGTCTAGTGTCAACACGCAACACACCACACAGTACAAACACAGTCCCCACATATGTCCCCAAATTACACATCTCCCCAAAACATACATGTCCCCAAATAATAAAAACACATGTCCCCAATAATAAAAACATGTCCCCCACATATGTCCCACTAAAATCACATGTCCCAATGATTATCTGCACACATATGTACGTGATCACCTGCACACATATGTACATGATCATTTGCGTACATATGTCCCTGATCACACAAACCAATTATTATACACTTAACAGAATTTTTTTTACCAAAAACATGTAGCAGAATACATTTTGGCTTAAATTTATGACAAAATTTGATTTTATTGGATTTCTTTTCAAATAGAAAAAAGAAAATATTGTTTTTTTTCCAAATTTCCGCTTTTTTTGCGCTTATATCGCAAAAAATAAAAAACGGAGTTGTGAATAAATAACACCAAAATAAAGCTCTATTTGTGCGAACAAAATGATAACCATTTCATTTGCGTACAGTGTAGCATGACCGCGCAATTGTCATTGAAAGCGCTAGAGTGATGAAAGCTGAAAATTGGGCTGGGAAGGAAGGGGGTGAAAGTGCCCTGTATTGTAGTGGTTAAACTTCACTAAAAGCTGGAGATCAGCTTTAACAGAAATGCACACTACTCACAGCATCTGAAGTTGCAGTTCTGACCTTTAACCACTTGACCACTGGGTACTTAAACACCCTTAATAACCAGACCAAATTTCAGCTTTTGTTGCTCTCAGATTTTGAATGACAATTACTCAGTCATGCAACACTGTACCCATATGAAATGTTGTCCTTTTTTTCACACAAATAGAGCTTTCTTTTGGTGGTATTTAATCACCTCTCGGTTTTTTATTTTTTGTGCTATAAAAGAAAAAAGACCGAAAATTCTGTAAAAAAATGAATTTTTCTTCGTTTCTGTTATAAAATTTAGCAGATTAGTATTTTTTCTTCATACATTTTGGCCAAAATTTATACCACTACATATCATTTGGAAAAAATAAGTACAAATTGGTGGATATTATTTGGTCTTTGTGAAAGTTATAGAGTCCACAGGCTATGGTGCCAATATCTGAAAATTGATCACACCTGAAGTACTGATGGCCTATTTCAATTCTTTCCAACATTCCATAAAATTACAAATACCCCCCAAATGACCCCTTTTTGGAAAGAAGACATTCCAAGGTATTAAGTAAGAGGCATGATGAGTTTTTTGAAGTTGTAATTTTTTCCCACAATTCTTTGCAAAATCAAGATTTTTTTCCCCCCACAAAATTGTAATATTATCAGTTTATTTCTCACACACAGCATATGCATACCACAAATTACACCCCAAAACACATTCTGCTATTACTCCCAAGTACGGCGATACCACATGTGTGAGATTTTTACACAGGGTGGCCACATACAGAGGCCCAATATGCAGGGAGCACCATCAGGCGTTCTGGAGCACCCAGGACAATTCTGACATTTCTCTCCTACATGTAAAAATCATAATTTATTTGCTAGAAAATTACATAGAACCCCAAAACATTATATAATTTTTTTAGCAAAGACCCTAGAGAATACAATGGTGGTCGTTGCAAATTTTTATCTCACACGGTATTTGCGCAGCAATTTTTCAAACGCGTTTTTTTTGGGGAAAAAAAATGTTTTGTTCTTAAAAAAAACAGTAAAGTTAGCCCAACTTTTGCATAAAGTGAAAGATGAAGTTATGCTGAGTAAATAGATACCTAACATGTCACTCTACAAAATTGCACATGCACGTGGAATGGCGCCAAACGTCGCTACTTAAAAATCCCCATAGGCAACGCTTACATTTTTTTTTACTGGTTACATGTTTTGAGTTACAGAGGGGGTCTAGGGCTGGAATTATTGCTCTCGCTCTAACGTTCACGGTGATACCTCACATGTGTGGTTTGAACACCGTTTTCATATGTGGGCGGGGCTTACGTATGCGTTCGCTTCTGCATGCGAGCACATGGGGACAGGGGCGCGTTAAATTATTATTATTTTTTTTTATTGTTCATTTTACTTTATTTATTTTAGTTTGACATTTTTTTCCCCCAAAAATACATTTTTGATCACTTGTATTCCTATTACAAGGAATGTAAACATCCCTTGTAATAGGAATATGGGATGACAGGTCCTCTTTACAGTGAGATATGGGGGTCAATAAGACCCCACATCTCACCTTTAGGCTGGGAAGCCTGAAATAAAAAAAAAAAAAAAAGATTCTGGCTTTGATCGTATTGGCGAGTTGGTAGAAGCA
The DNA here is from genome assembly GCF_037356315.1 of Lithobates pipiens. NCBI lineage: Eukaryota > Metazoa > Chordata > Amphibia > Anura > Ranidae > Lithobates > Lithobates pipiens. The sequence continues at coordinate 108,350,797 of NW_027507788.1, forward strand.
CCGGAGGGCAGCGAGGAGGGGGGCGTCTATGGCTGGGTATTGCAGGGTATCACCGAGTATGGCTGGGTATCTCCGAGTATGGCTGGGTATCTCCGTGTATGGCTGGGTATTGCAGGGTATCTCCAAGTATGGCTGGGTATGACAATCTATGGCAGGGTATTGCAGAGTATTGGCAGGGTATTGCAGAGTATTGGTGGGTATTGGCTGGTATTGCAGAGTATTGGCGGGTATTGCAGAGTATTGGCTAGTATTGCAGAGTATTGGCAGGTATTGCAGTGTATTGGCTAGTATTGCAGAGTATTGGCTAGTATTGCAGAGTATTGGCGGGTATTGCAGAGTATTGGCCGGTATTGCAGAGTATTGGTGGGTATTGGAGAGTATTGGCGGGTATTGGAGAGTATTGGCGGGTATTGGAGAGTATTGGCGGGGTATTGCAGAGTATTGGCGGGTATTGCAGAGTATTGGCTAGTATTGCAGTGTATTGGCTAGCATTGCAGAGTATTGGCTAGTATTGCAGCGTATTGGCGGGTATTGCAGATTATTGGCTGGTATTGTCGAGTATTGGCTGGTATTGCAGAGTATTGCAGAATATTGGCTGGTATTGCAGAGTATTATCTGGCATTGCAGAGTATTAGCTGGTATTGCAGAGTATTGCCAGGGTATGGAGGGGTTAAATTCGGTGAGCAGCGATGTGGGCACTGCAGATGCACTCCACAGTGCTGCTGACACCGATCTCTTCCCCCTCCGCTGTACCGATCAGTACAGAAAGCGGGAGGGAGGAACTGGCGTCATAACATGACGCCGGTTTGTTTACAAGTGATCACTCCGTCATTTGACGGAGCGATCACGTGGTAAACGGCCGTGATGCTCTCGTGTGCGCACCCCAGGGGGTGCACGAGAGCAGAATTCTGGGAGGCCGTTAATTAACGGCCTCTCAGAGTTAAACAACCACCCTGAAGCCGTTAATCGGCTATGGGCAGTTGTTAAGTGGTTAAAAAAAAAAAGTCTGTATCAGTCACTGCCATGTCTAGACAAGATTTTTATAGTATTTAAACTATGGTAGCTCTTCACAGAGGCAAAGTTTTTAAAAAAAATTCTGTGTAGAGCATTCACAGATTCGTTTTAACATTTTTTAAATATGGTTTTAATAAAAAAAGGACTGTCCACTTTCATACATTTTCTGTAATTCTAATGCCCCGTACACACAAGTGGAATGTTCGACAGAAAAAGTCAGACGGAAGCTTTGCATCGTATATTCCGATCATGTGTATGCCTCATTGGACTTTTTTTTTCGAAAATTCTGACGGACCTAGAAATAGAACATGTTCTAAATATTTCCGACGGAACCAATTCCTATCGGGAAAACCGCTCGTCTGTATGCTGTTCTGAAAGACCAAAAATGATGCACGCTCTGAAGCAAGTTTGAGACGGAAGCTATTGGCTAATGGCTATTGAACTTCCTTTTTCTAGTCCCATCGTACGTTCTGTACGTCACCGCGTTCTTGGCGGTCGGACTTTGGTGTAATCGTGTATATGCAAGACAGTCTCAGCGGAATTCCATCGGAAAAGCCTTCAGAGTTTATTCCGATGGGAAAACCGGTCGTGTGTAGAGGGCATTAGTGTACAGAAGTTACATTCAGAGTAAAAAATAAAACAATCAGTTTGGCACCAAACATCCCTATATTACCAGGACCAAAATGTTGCTCAATAATTTGTTGCTTGTTGGATTGTGAACCCTTGTCACCTGGGAATATAGATATACTGTAATTAAAATAATTGGCATTTAGGAAGTGTCTGCTGGAGCAAAATAAAACACTGTAACACAGCACAATCCTCACTTCCTTTGTGCTAATTCTGTTAAAGCCCTCTTCAGGGACCCCAAAAAATAGCTGCAAGAGGGTGTCACAGATCTAACTCCACCCAATCAAAGGGTTTGGTGTAGGCATGCTGTAGGTGTGCTGGAATGTTTAATTTTCTTTGGCGGCACAGCTATACTGGGGCCATCTATAATTCAATATGGCAAGGTTTCAAAATCCTCAAACCATCATATAATTTAGCAGAATGAAATTACTATTTGTTGGATACTACTCTGAATGTATAACAAAAATAGAAAGTAATCCTACGAGCCACCACTGTCTAGATGCTTAAAGTGGTTTAAATAACCAAGAGACTAATGGTATTAAGCCTGTCACATATATCATTAAACATAAATAAAGTATCTAAGGCTGCTAGCATTAAACACATCACATATAAATCGTGCAAAGATAAATACATTAATTGAATATGCTGTGCTAAAAATTATATATAAAAATTTATCAATTAATAAAATGAATAAATGGATATGATATACTAACAAAACCAATTTAAAGTGCCTCGTACATAACTGTGTTTAAAACCATAAACGTAAACAAATAATATATAGAAAAAGTGCTCCTGTGCAATTATAGCATCCAAAATACGTTGTAAATTATGAAAATAAACAACACTGCAGAGGATATGTAGTTCAGATCATAAGACAAAGTGCTCATGTGCATATAAATCACATCCAACTGCATCTCTAGTAATGTGATAAAAGTTTGTGTAATTCAGGAACAATAAAAAGTGTGATCCAAAACGTGCTGGGGTGTCTTCACTCAGGTGCCCCCTTAGGTAGTAAACGCTCGCCTTGGAGCGTGCGACTTTGCAATTAAGCTAAGTCAAAGCATGCATGTGAACCAATTCTGAGCTCTTTATGATGTCAGGCTCCTGGGTTCCTCAGCATAGATATCCGGGATATGTGAAAGGAAAAACCCAATAGTGCAATGACTTTTTAAACAATTTATTTCACTAAAGAAAAGATCCCCATCTGGGGTACTCACATTTATCAGGTGCGTCAGTGCACCATTCTATGATGAACATGTAACAGATTATGCCAAATATTTCCCCCTAAAGTAAAATACGATATCCCTGTATCGACACTAGTTGGGGAGGGGTCAGGAAATCACGACAAGACATCTTCTAAGCTAAGGAGGATGCTCGTATCATCCCAATACCACCCTGGTTTAATCACTTTAAATTGGTTTGGTGTGTATATCATATCCATTTATTAGTTATATTCATTTGATTAATTTGACATCGTTTTAGTATACACTCAATTAACGTACTCTGAATATATGACAGTACTAATGTAAACATCAGTAAAGCATACAAGCGTATGCAAAAGATAGAACATTTTTTGTTTTCTGCATACATCTGTACACTATACTCGTGTTTCCAATAGCTCTACTGTATATCTAGAGTACAGCTGCGCCTAGCAATTTATGTCTATGGGAGGTTGTACACAGCATTTGGACTTTCCAGGTAGAGGTAAAAATCTGGAATGTTTGCCGAACAGCCTTGGGAAAAAACCCTTAGTGTAGCCACTCTTTTGAAAGATAATTCTATTACCATGGACTATGAATGCAATGTGAGAGTTTAAAATGTATGAAAGTTCATCTTGCTTTTCAATATAGGTCACTACCCCTGTCTGACAGATGTGTATTACTTAAACTATTCTGCAGACTGTGTATTACGTGACCATTTACAACAGGGCTTCTTTAAAAGTCTTTTGAAGACCCTGTTAATAAAAATGTATAGTGTATCTGTGTACCCTCTAACTTTGCTGTCTGTAAAATGTGGCTTAAGCTGACTATTGGATTCAAATCTGGCCATTTCTGTTACTGACTTGCCAATACTGGGAAAAATTAAGGTGGCATGTGTGGTGATGACAAAGGTCTGACAAACTCCAAACTGTGTAGAGGGAATGAATAATTAGTACTGATCAATGTGCCAACCTAATTTTCCTCAAAATTTACAAGTTGGTATTAAAAAATGCTCACATTTATGTCTCATGTCTGCGCTTAACCAGCATGCTTACATCAGCCCAAGATACATTTGACATACCACAAGCCAGCTAAAAAAGAATGTAGAGATGTCATAACCTTCTACTAGAAGGATCTTCAAAAGATTTCTAAAAAGGATCTGTTGTATATGGACAAGTCAAAAGTCTGTGTAAAAAAGCTGGGTGCACCAGAGAAACACACATCTGTGATGCTAGGGTTTTTTTCTATACCAACCTAAAGCTGAGCTCCAATCTCCATAATTCTTACAGTAAAGGTGCTGCTTTTCCAAATAGTGGCCACATTAATGTATAAGCCCTTGTACACATGGTCGGACATTCCGACGGAAAATGTCCAATCGGACCGCGTTTTCGGATAATCCAACCGTGTGTGGGCTCCATCGGACTGTTTCTGTCTGAATATCCGACCGACAAAGTTTTAGAACTGGGCTGTAAAATTTTCCGACAACATTTTTCGGACTTTGTCTGATCGTTTGTAGAGAATTCCGATCAGACAAAGTGCCACGCATGCTCAGATCAAATTCCTAGACCAAAGCTAGTGGCTACTAGCCTGAACGTAGTCCTGTTGTAATGAAATAACATCATCACGTTCTGAACGATCGGATTTTCCGACAACTTTGTCCGACCGTGTGTATGCAACACCAGTTTCGGACAAAATCCAATGGATTTGGTTGTCGGAATGTCCGACCGTGTGTACAAGGGCTAAGAAGATCCCAATCAGACAAGCACACCTAATTTACAAGGCCCAGATAGCTAAGAGGACACATTAGACCTCCCAAAGAGAAGAATGAGTCTGATCTACAACATATCATGTTTGCTATCTAATAAATCATATTTTCACTATGTTAAATAATATGTTGGTTGTTGTATAGTGAAACCTTGACATCTATGAACATATCTGTACCAAGGGTAGTTGGCATTAAAGCTGAAGTTTAGCTTTAAGAAATCCCTACAGCCTTAGTCACATCACTTATCTGTGAAGTATATTGTTTGTTGAACAGGCATCTGGATCTTGGAGAAATCCTATCCCCTGACTATTCAGTGCTGCAATAGTTAAAAGCTTTGGGTCTACAGGCAGAACAGTAGTAAATATGATCCAACAGTAAGGCCGTGTACACACGGGCAGACTGTTCGCCCAACTTAGTTTGTCAAACAATCCGACAAACAGTCCGCTCAAAATTTGCATGAGCGGACTTGACCACACACGATGAACGAACAGTCCGCTGAAAGCGTGCGCGATGACGTGAATGGCACGTACGACGGGACTAGAAAAATGACGTCCTATACACTGCAATGCAACCTTCGGCGTGTAAATCCTTTCTGAGCATGCGCGGAACTTAGTTTGACGAACAAGCCTACACACGAGCGGACTGTCCGCTCAAACCAAGTTTCAGCGGACTGTCTTACGGGAATTCCGAAAAACTTTGTTCGTCAGACTGTCCGCTGAAACTGTCCGCTGAAGCCCACACACGAGCGGACTGTCCGCTGAAACACTGTTCAGCGGACAAAGTTGGGCGAACAGTCCGCCCGTGTGTACGCGGCCTTACTCACCCCTCCTCCCTCCATTGGGAAAAGTATGGGGGGGGGGGGGGGTCTTATGAGGCACATGAAACTGTGGTCAAGATGTACTTATATAGAGTAGTGGGTAAGGGGAAGGTCAACAGACGGGGAGAAGATGGAAGGGCGGGTGTGGAAAAATCTAACAAAATAAGGAGTTAAATAAAGAGATAAGGTAGTAGAATAAGTTGGCAATGATAACCAAGTAGATGTCAATTTTAGTGTTGGTTTTTCTTTTCTTTCTTTTTCCCCTTTTCTCTATATATGTATGGTTTTCTCTTTTTAATGGAAAATATTAAACTGAATTAAGCTTATAAAGAAAAAAAAAAAAAAAAAAGAGATTGGGAAAAGAAAACAAAACTTTTGCCACAATGATGTTAAGTACACAGGATAAGATTCAGACAGTCAATCTGATTAGAATCCATAAATAACAAATCTTACTGAGTGGTAAAAAAAAAAAAAAAAAAAAAAAAGATGTACTTATATAAACTTTATGTCGTACCCTCCATGTAATTTTGCCTTTAAAACCAGTATAGCACAGTTGAATAGAGGCGCAAAATAATGTTTAAAGTAGTACACAATGCTATAACAGTTTCTAGTTCTATAAAACATAGGGATTTTTTTATTATTTATGCTCTTTTGTGTGTCTTTTTTCTATTAAATAAAATGTTGGTTATAATAGTATGTGTGCATATTGGATGCCTCTCATGAATATCTCCAATTAGAGGGATTCAGGCTAGTACTATGTTGTATAAAAGAAACCTACTATATCTGAACATGCAAAGAATAAAATGAAGTAATTGATGGATATATATATATCTTTGTTCGTTAACAGTGAAGTAACATTTTATTTCAATAGAAGCTAGAGGAAAATTCCTGGAATGCTTTTACCATTCCACCCCTGCACAATCCAAATATATGTGTCACCACTTCATAAAAACAAGCACGTTCATGTATACCCTTGTCTAATTAGAGTTAAAACACTTTTTTAACAATAGCTTGTTGATATAAATTATATGGATGTAGCACCCTCATCCTAGAATAGGGCTACAGGTAAATTTTACAGGTATGCTGGGTGATAGTCAGCCTGGCTAATTTGTAATGTTAATGGTCAAATGACTTCTGTCTTAATCCAATTCAGTTGTGGCTACTCCCTTTTGTCAATAGGTGGCACTGTTGCCACTGACATTAAAATTAGTATGATGAGGGGGCGTGGCCTGGAGTGCAATGGAGTAGGACGCCTGCAGTGAGTGCTCCGCTCGTCCATACTCCTGTTCTAACCATCCTGCACCATCCTTCTTCTACATACTACCTGGAGGACCCTGCCTTACCTCTTGCTCTTCCCCTGGAGCCATCTGCCCGTTTTGGAGGCCGCGCGGCGCCGCTCCGGTAAGCTGGATATTCCCGGGGGCAGCCTGTAGGACAGACCGCGGCTTCGGCCTAGTCGGCGGCCATCTTGCTCCACCCAGCGGCGGCTTTCTCTGCCCTCCGCGGCCCTCCGAGCCTCTCCGAATCTGCCCCGCAACACCCACGGCTACCGGATCGCTCTCGGCCGCGGGTGTGGTGCCTGTCACGCCGGTAGCAGCCGGTCGGATAGTCCGCGGCGCCGGCCTGGTCCCCGAGCCGGCGGCCATCTTGCTCCACCCGCGGCAGCCGTTACAGGCCTCTCTAACTGTTTTTATCCCTCCATCCGCCTCCCTGTGGCTGCCAAACCGCCCCTTGCCATCTGTGAAGTGCCCCTCTATCCTGCAATAGCTGGTTAGATAGCCTGCGGGGCCGGCCTGGGCCCTGGAGAAGTGGCCATATTGCTACACCCACCGCAGGCCCTTGCAGAGTACTCTGCGCCCACCTCCCCTTTCTGTGCCCGCTTCTCCTCTGCAGCAGCCACTGACCCTTGCAGGCACCAAGCCCCCATCTGCAAACCACGCCTGCAGCACTTGGCGATTGTTACGAGAGGGGAGATTGAGAAGCTGGCCTAATATATAGCGGCCATTTTGAAACACCCCGGACCATCCTGCACCATGTCCCCACCGAAAAGTCTAACGAGACCGCTGACAAGCTTGCCAGATACCGCCGCCATGAGGAGGATCACCGGGCCAAAGATGGAGCTAGTGCTCCCTCTGACGCAGACCACTCCACGTCGGCCACCACCCAAGTCCTGGACGCTATAGCCCTCTGTCAGAGCACGCTCACCTCCAAAATTGAGGAGGTCAAAATTGATGTGTCTCTCATCCGGCAAGACCTCTCTACCCTCCGGGATCATGTGGCGGAGACGGAGACCCGCATCAGTAGAGCTGAAGACATCATACACCCCCTGCAGCACACCACTGACGAGGTACGCCGTCAGCTGCAACAGCTTTGCGCGAAACAGGACGACATGGAAAACCGTCTCCGAAGATGTAATCTCCGCTTCATCGGCCTCCCTGAGACAGCTGAGGGCAATGATCCGGCGGGTTTCCTTGAAAGTCTTCTGACCTCCACCTTCGGAAGAGAGGCATTTTCGGTGATGTTCGCTGTGGAGAGAGCTCATCGAATTCCGGCCCGTCCCCCTCCCCAGGGGGCCCCACCGCGTACTCTGATTGCGAAATTTCTTAACTTCAGAGACCGTGACAAAATTCTCCGCCTGACTAGAGAGAGGGGCAATATCCCCCATACCAATACTCATGTGGCGGTATTCCCGGACTTTTCCAGCGAGGTGCAACGGCAGCGATCCAGGTTCCAGGATGTTAAGCGACGCCTTCGGGTCCTACACCTTAAATATGCAATGCTGTATCCTGCGAAGCTTCGCGTGGAATGCGAGGGCCGAACCCACTTTTTTGAAGACCCTGCCTCGGCATCCACCTGGATTGACCAGAGAGAACGCCGAGACTGAACATCTCACCCTACATATGCATTGTGGATGCTTTCCCTTTCTTTTCTTGCTCCCGTGGGTCCCCACGATATCTCCTCCTGCTACTTTGATGATTGAGTCGTCGCGATCAGCACACTATTAATCGACGCCCATTGCAGGGCCAGGGGACTATCCCGGGAAGACTTTCTTTTCATCTCGTACTGGATCTCACAGCATGCCTATTCTCTCTCGGTGTTCCGCTGATCTGAGATCCCTACCTCCCCTGTGCCTGAGGAGCACCTGGGGAAGACCGAAGATTATACGACATCCAGGACTATTCTACTGTACTTTATTCATCATCCCTATGGCGGGCGGAGCTTCCCCCTGCTTGGCCATGATGGTATCACACCTTTGTGGCCCCTGCTCCCCATGCACCTTCCAGAGAAGAAGTCGCCCCCCTAGGATTTTTAGGATTTTTGTGTACTTCTCCCTCCCCCATTTATCTAATTTTTTTTTATCCCCCTTTGTTTTTCTTTTTGTTACCTTGGGTATCTATGCTCCTCTGCAAATAAGTTCCTTGCCTCCAATGGGTTCTAAGCGTTGAATGTCCCCTGTTGGTACCCAGTTTTGGGGTATGATGTCCAAGCCGTGTTGGGGTGGCACTGGACTGGGTGGGGGGTGGGATGTTGTGGTTTTTATTTTTTTTGTACCACTATGTTTGCTAACGTTTGTTTCTACTAAAGGTACTGTGTTAAAGTCATACCAGCATTTTTGGAAGTGGTTGCTATTGTGTTCTGTGCGCACTAAATTGGCCATGACTGCCCTGCTGATTCTGGCCCGTCTATGGTTTATTGTTTACGCCCTGCACCCACCATGAGCTCCTTAAAGTTCCTTACGTGGAATGTCAGAGGCATGCGGAACAAGATAAAACGCACTGCCGCCCTGACATTCCTTAAGTCTCAGCGTGCTGACATTATCGCGCTTGTTGAGACCCATGTTACTGGCCATCTCCAGTCCTCTCTTAAGAAGCCGTGGATAGGTTGGGCGTACCATGCTACCCACACCTCATACTCCAGGGGGGTTTCGGTCCTAATTGCTAAAAGGGTGCCGTTTAATCTAGTGCTGCTCCAGACGGACCGGCAGGGCAGATATGTATTCCTGCATGCCACCATTAATGGATCCCCTATTTTGATAATAGCCTGCTATGTCCCCCCTCCCTATAACTCAGTTGTACTTAAGGAGGGCCTTGCATTTATGGCACACTACCCCTCGGTGCCGGCAGTGTGGTTGGGGGACTTTAATATGACCCTCATTCCCGCTCTGGACCGCATGGGCACCCCGGACTCCCTTGGTGACCCTCCAGCCCATACCAGACTACACCGTATATTGACCGACTTTGCTCTTGTGGATACATGGCGCCACAAGCATCCCCATGCCAAAGCATACTCGTGCTTCTCAGCCAGCCATAACACAATGTCTTGAATCGACTTCATTCTCATTTCACAGACTCTGACACCCAGACTGGAAGATGTGGGCTTCGCTCCGAGAATCCTCTCGGATCACGCCCCCTACTGGATTACGATGCGGCTCCTGGGGGCCTCTCCCTCTCCTACTTGGCGGCTGAACCCATTTTGGCTGCGGGAGCAGGGGTACATCTCTACGGAGTTGCAGCACTATTTTGCGGTTAACGGGGACTCCACTACTTACGACATGGTGTGGGACGCATTTAAGCTTTACGCCCGCTCCCTGCTCTCCACGCGCATTAACAGACTGAAGCGGTCGTCCAAACTTGTTGTCCAACAGGCTACGGAACACCTACAGAGATTGGAGGAGGAGTTTCATCGAGACCCCTCGCCTGACGCAGCCACTAATCTTAAGCTCCAGCTACGACAGGTCTCCCAACTACATACGGAACAGGCCAAGCAGCGCATCTTTTTCTGTAGGCAAAGGGTATTTGAATATGGAGAAAGATCGGTCAGACTACTCGCTTACCTCGCTCACTTAGATTCCCGTCCCCCGGTCGTGGTGTCGCTGCTGGACACCCAGGGGAATGGTATTACGGATCCACAACAGGTGGCGGAGGAGTTTGCGAGATTTTATCGAGCACTCTATGCCACTCGGGTCACTCATACTCCCCAAGACACCAGAGACTACCTGGCGAGAATTACATTTCCCAAACTGACAGACGCCCAACGTGACCTTTTAGAGGCCCCCATTACTGAGGAGGATATTTCCGAGGCAATTTCCTCTCTGGCCACTTCTAAAGCACCAGGACTGGACGGTCTGCCGCTAGAATTTTATGCCACCTACTCTGAAATTTTGACCCCTAAACTCCATGACTTATATGAGTCCATATTTGACACGGGAATCCTACCCCCCTCCATGAGGGACGCACAAATAGTTGTGATTCCCAAGCCAGGGAAGGACCCACACTATCCGGAATCATATAGACCTATCTCTCTACTACAGGTTGACATTAAAATACTGGCTAAGATTCTTGCCTCCCGCCTTAATCAGGTTATCCTCTCACTGATCCACCCTGACCAGACTGGCTTTATGCCAGGAAAAAACACCGCCATGAATATCCGCCGCTTACTTATGAACATCCAGGGATTCCATGATGAAGTCGGCTCGCGGGTCATGGTGGCTTTGGATGCTGCCAAGGCCTTCGACTCCGTGGAGTGGAACTACCTGTGGGAATGCCTCTTGGGATTTGGACTTGGCCCCAACTTTATCCGCTGGGTCCAACTCCTGTATCAATCCCCGAGGGCCAAGGTGTTTGTGAACGGCTGGCTCTCTGAGCAGTTCCCGTTGGAGAGAGGGACCCGACAAGGCTGCCCCCTTTCCCCCATGTTGTATGCGTTGGCTGTGGAGCCACTGGCTATTATGGTTCGCGCAGACGCCAGAATTCGTGGCCTTAGGATAGGAAATCTGGAGGAAAAGATCGGGATGTATGCCGATGATACACTCCTATACTTAGCCGACTCGGGTCCCTCCCTTCTTGCAGCCCTCCACACCATAGACTGTATCGGTAGTCATTCGGGTCTGAGCATTAACTGGTCCAAATCCCAGATCCTTCCGCTTGATCATTTCCCCCCTGTACCCACGTCCCCTCCTCTAGATCTCCCTAGGGTTTCCGCGCTCAAGTATTTAGGAGTGCAGGTCACTAGATCGCTGACAGACTATGTACCCCTAAACATTGAACCCCTTTATGCCCTGATCAAGACCAAGACACAAACCTGGGCCAGACTACCTCTGGGCGTTATGGGACGCATCAATCTGGTCAAAATGATACTTCTGCCCAAGATACTTTATTTGGTGTGGCATGCACCCCTGTATATACCACAAAATTTTTTCAAGACGATTGAATCAATTCTCAATTCATTTATATGGGGCCACAGCAGACACAAATTGTCTTGGAGACTTCTGAAGAATCCAGTGACAATGGGAGGGGCTGCCCTTCCTGATTTCCAGGATTACTACCTGGCCTCCCAATTGTCCCATTTTTATCACTTTGACAAGAGCGAGCTACCAAGATACCAGACATTACTTTGTAAACGCCCTGACGACCCTGCCCACACCCCACTTCAGTCAGTCCTTAGGGCTCCACTGTCAAAACGTTCCCCCTATCCAAAAGTAGACATGTTGACGCATCACCGGAGGATATGGCGGACGGCCCTAAACAAACTTGGGACCCCACAGGTTCATTCTTATACTCCTCTCTGGTTCAACACTCACTTGCCCGAACTGCTGTCCGTTCCAGACCCCGCAGCTTGGACGCGGTATGGGATATTGTACATGCACCAAGTTATGACTAGCACTGGGCTTAAATCCTTTCAAATGCTAAAGGAAGAATTCGCACTCCCTAACCATCTCTTCTTCCGATATTTACAGCTCCGACATGCGCTACAGACTCAGTTTGCCGGCTCCAACCCCCCTCTGACAGTCCCTCCTATAGTAGATATAATCACAGGGGCTGAGCCAACCAGGTTGATCTCTGCCCTCTACTCCGCCATCCGTCTCCCAGGTTCCGGGGCATTGGCTTACGCCGCCAAGGCCAGATGGGAGGTGGATGTTGGATTAATTGAGGACGAGGAGTGGGATGATGTATTGGGGGATGTGAAGAGAGTATCCCCCAGACTTTCGGACCGCCTCACACAGCTGTACATCGTACATAGGACATATCTGACCCCCCAAAAGATAGCACGGTTCAAACCCACGTATAGTCCGGGATGCCGCTTATGCGACCACACTCCAGCCTCCTTCTATCACCTCATATGGTCCTGCCCGGTTATACAAACATACTGGATACAGGTAATTCGCTTTCTCCATGACCAGATGGGCTCTCCTGTTAGCCTCGACCCGAAGCTGTGCTTACTTGGTCTCTTGCCAGAATTTGATGCTGACAAGTCCCTTCGTACCTTTTTACATGAAACACTGTTCCTGGCGAGAAAAGTGATTGCTCGCGGCTGGATGCAGGCCCTCCCCCCACGGTCCAATGCTGGAAGAAAGAGGTTAACGATACCCTCCCGTATAAGAAATTAATATATACGCATAGAGGGTGTCCACTTAAATACGAGCAGATATGGGGCAGATGGTTGGGGGATGGGGAGACATGTACTTGATATGCTGTTGTATTGATCCCTTGCCCCCTTCCCCCCTCTGTTTTTCCCTTTCTGTGCTTCCTCCACCCCATGGGCCTGCTTTTATTGTGTCCCCCTCCCTCTCCTCCTTTTTTTCTCTTTCTCTCTCCGCCTCCTTCCCCTTCCCCGGTTGACACGGATTGGTCTTACAATGATGCTACCCATCATAGGTATCTATACCCTATGCAGCGCAACTATCCCAAAGCACTCATGTATGCAACACTGCCTTGGCCAGGTTGGCCCTTATTACCTGATGTACCTTATGTATGCTTACTATGTATGTTATCTTCTCTGTTTCCTTCTTTTTGTTTTTTTCTTTGTTTTTTCAATAAATTTTGTTTTTCAATTAAAAAAAAAAATTAGTATGATGAGCTAAAGTACATTCAAGTTATGGATAAACATACTTTTCTCAGCCAATAAGATTCATTGCTATGTCTGCTGGGAGAAGCTATTTATTGGGAAGAAGTCAGGGGATCTTAGTCTTCCTGCCCAGGGCTGTAGCCTGGGTGAATGTGGGTGCAACAGTTCCTGGCTGCTAGACCTGAAGCCTTAGGCCTATGCAGATGGTCTCCTGGTTGTTATCCAGGTGTTCAAGATTCTGCTGAGAAAAGCCTGCCAAAGATCCAGAAATGATTCTGAGAGGGATGAAGTTCTAAGGAAGCACCATGGATGACCCTTCATGAGCTGGAGGCTATGAAGTGGCTGGGAGGACTTCAAGAGCGAACTCATCCAAGGGAATCTGTGTGTGACCCTGTGAGTAAAGTTCAGTTACTAGAGGAGACATCCTATCCTACGAAGTACAGATGTGCTAGTTCAGCTTAAAGGCTCTTTTTCCTGTACTGCTGTTTATCTCACCTATCTTTGTCTAAGGAGTCTGCCAATCTGCCTGTTGCTGATCATTACTAAGGGTGTCCTGTGCCCTATCCCCTCTCCCACATTTTCCTGTTTGAGAGATAAACTTCTCTCTTGTTTAAGCATAAAAGTGACTGGCGCCCAACTTTCTTTCGTGTTCATCACCCACCATGCCTAGTAACCTGCACCCTGAGGAATTATGTCATCCTTCCTGCCTCTGGTAGTCACCATTAGGCTCCCGGAAAATTGGGGTAGGTGCTACATAGAGATGGATTAGAGCATTGTAAGGTAAGGTAGGAATTATTAAGGTGTGCTGCAGATCTGTGTAAATCTCGGGACTGGTTAGCCAGAAATACAAATCTTTTGGCAAGTAAAAGGGCTGTTATATAATTTTTTTTTTATTTGTCTGTTTAGCAGTTTAACTAGAGTTTAGCTTTATTTGAGTTAATCATACTTGTATATCATTTAAGGGTAACTGGCTTTTTATAGGGTGTTAGTGTGGGGTTTCAGCCTTTTGTCACATTACTAATGTGCATTCACATGGCTCGGAACATGATTTTTCTGAAATATCAAGTAATAAAAAGTAAAACAACTTGAAAGAATTGTCAAATGATGTTTTTTATATATCCACTTAGAAATGATACATATTGTATAGATATAAGGCATATTTATAAAGTAGAAATTCTGTGATAATTTATGCACATCTACCTGTAAGGTCACCTGTCATTCATCTTAGATACAAAGCACATTGAATTCCCTTCTACCACATTGTATGTCAGATCTAATTTCATTAGTCAACATTTGACACACATCTTGGTTTGCCCTTCTTCAAACAGAAAATTCAGGTCTCAGAAACATCCATTATAAGATGGGGCAATGTTGCAGCTGCTAGACCTGATCCTGTTCATAGTATATACTAAAACATAGGATTTTTATAACAGCTTACCTGTAAAATCCTTTTCTTTGAGCACATCATGGGACACAAAGCCACCGTATTTACTGAATGGGTTATATAGACACCTCTAGGTGATGGACACTGGCATACCCTAGACAGGGAGTTTAGCTCTCTATATTACCCCTCCCCTTACTGGGAGTACCTCAGTTTTGCAGCAAAGCAATATATGTGTATTAGAATAGGGGAGGGACCTCTGGGTCCCGTGATATACTAGAAGAAAATAATCTTACAGGTAAGCTGTTATAAAAATCCTATTTTCTTTTTTTTTCGTACATCACGGGACACAGGGCCACAGTATTTACTGAATGGGATGTCCCAGAGCAATGCTGTCTGAGAGGAGGGGTCACAAACAAATAGTAGGATGCAATCAGACCCGAGGACCTTATACTGCTGCCTGCAGTACACTGCGCCCAAAGATATCCTCATGCCTGCTCACATCCACCTGATAGAATTTTGTGAATGTATGGACTGAAGACCAAGTTGCAGCCTTGAAGATTTGAGCCATGGAAGCCTGGTCATGCACTGCCCATGAAGCACTAACAGCCCTGGTGGAGTGTGATTTGAAAATGTGGAACTTTCCTCTTAAAACCATAAGCTTGAATAATTACTTGCCGAATCCACTTAGCAATAGTAGATTTTGATGCTGCCTGTCCATTTTCCGAACCTTCAGGCAACACCTAAGACACTGGCGAAAAAACTGAGGTACTCCCAGTAAGGGGAGGGGTTATATAGGGAGCTAAACTTCCTGTCTAGGGTGTGCCAGTGTCCATCACCTAGAGGTGCCTATATAACCCATTCAGTAAATACTGTGGCTCTGTGTCCCGTGATGTACGAAAAAATAAATTCAGATTCCAGATGAAAGGCAGATTTGTCTTCAGAAAAGGCATACTAAACTGTTTGCAAGCTACACTTTTGAAAGCATTTAAGAAGCAGGGACTAGTCATTACACAAATTGACCAGAGATGCTCAGAAATGCTATAAGTGTAGCTTTTCCATCACTTCTATTGCTCTACCCACTGGTAGAAATGTACAAATGAGTCTAAAGCCTAGTACACATGTCAGACAACATTGGCTGGTTCAATAGAAACCAGCCGACATTCGGCCTGTTGTATACAAAAAGAAACAGGAAGTCTCTACTAAGTGCAGTATTCCAACAGTATTTCATTGCATAAACGGTTAAAAATACTTACAAGATCCATTGATAAGCATTTTAGTAGTATAATCTCTGGCTCTAACCATAGACTCCATAGGAAAAAGCTGACCAGCAGCTGCAGAAGGAGGAGGAAGTGAAGAGGAAAGATGGCCACCATAGTTCCAGAAGTAAGGCAGCCATCTTTCCTCTTCACTCCCTCCTCCTTCTGTGCTGCTGGTCGGCTTTTTCCTGTGGAGACTATGGTTAGAGCCAGGAACCAAGATTATACTACTCACATTCCTGTTTATCATTGGATCTTGTAAGTGTTTTTTACCGTTTATGCAATAAAATACTGTTAGAATACGGCACTTAGAAGTGCCTTCCTGATTCTTCTTATTTTCATGCCAGAGTTGCTTCTCCTCACTGAAGTGCTGCTCCAGTGCTATTCCAGCTCCAGTTCCAGTTCCAGTTCCAGTTCCAGAAGCGCCCCATTCCCCCACTCCCTTCTGGCCTGTGTGTATGGCAGCCGGTTCTGACAGATCCTGACCATCTATCGAAGGGTCATGACTGAAAGTGGTCTGCCTGCCGGTTCCCTATCAGCGCTCTCAGCCAATGGCTGACCGGAGTGTTCTGGCTGGGGGGGGGGGACTGTTGTATTAACATTGGATTGTTAGTACAGCAACTCCGACCAAAGCTGTAAGGTTTTTTTTTTTCGTTTAACCTGTTGGGTTGAACTAAAAAAAATAGTAGTGTGTACTAGGCTTTAAATGTATAGTTTCTCCAACAGTTTGTTCTATTAGGTAAGCCAAATGCCGGTCAGTTTACTTAATGCTATGTACATGTCCCACGGCAATTGATCTCACAGATTGTCTATTTGCTCTGGAAAGTTGCATGTTGGCACTATATACATAAAGAAAATAAGTACATAAATCAATAATCTTGCCTCAATGCCTGCACATTTGTGCCTATAGAACTTCTTTGTACCTGCATGTCATTGTACTAGAAGTCATTGCTTTAGGACCTGGAAGAGGACCTGCACTGTGTTGGAGCTTTCACCTGAAACTCTGGGCTGGGTGCCAAGAGTTAACTAGGATTTGCTCCTCATAGACTCCTATAACCTCTTGGCCTCTTGATTGCTTTTAATCATGTGCTTTATTTGAACTCTGATTAGGTTGGCACCTTTCTCAAACAAATATAATTTAATAAAAAACCCAATATATCGTTTTTGTGCATTCTTGCCTTTTATATACTTATATGTTCTTTTAGATGTTGTTTTTGTGCCACATCCCTATCTTATATTTGTAGTCACTAGACCAGTTTTAAACTATGTTTTGAAAGCTTGCCTTTACATAAAATAACCTACATTATTGCTGTATATTTATACAAGCTTAGTATGGCCTTGTGTAATACCCTAATATGTCTTCATATAGGGTGTTCAGCATGGATTCCTTAACCTACTGAGAGCACCCGCCCCACCCCTACCCCAAGCACTAAGCCAGGATTTAATGAGTACAGCTAAGGAAACTATTTACTTCTCTTTGCACCTTGGCTTTCCATAATGAATGTCTCACTCTATATGCTCATTAACACTACTTCCCTGGCAGGCAGAGGCTAGGAGACAGGCCAGAGCATGGTCCAAAAGTAACACTGGCAGCGGATGAATCCAAGACATGTTATGTCATTGGTAAATTCATTATGTACAGATTTGTAAGATGGGATGTTATAAAATCTTACTTCGGACCTAATTCATTAAAGCATAGCATTGTATTTTCACTAAAATGCATTTGCATCTGCTAATGTTTATTATTGCATGGACCATGTAAATTTACCACAATATACATGGCATTTTATCAGTAATTTCAGTGTTTTGAGTGTAAATCCCAATTTTTATAAATTATAAGCAGGGTTAATAAATAATATAAATTCATAAACATAAATAAATACACATACATAAAGTGCAAACATGCTAAAGTGATTGTGTAAAAAAACAGCCTGTAAAAATACAGACAAACAGATCAGTGAAAAAAGTTCATATATATCGCAAACAGTCATTTAAATGAAATGAAGCGGCATCCAACCATCTGGAAAGTGCACTGTGCAATGTAGATGAAAAAAGGATCCACCACCAGTCAAATAAACTCGGAGCATGCCTCTTACCGAATGTGTTGGACCATAAATTATAATTGTCATAAACGTATGTAATATACTATAGAGAACTGATCATCAAATGAAAGCAGTTGTCACTTGACACCAGATCCCAGTATGTAACCCAAAAAATTGAAAAAAAAATAGACTGCTATAGTGAAGCCCATCAAACATTTAGTATTTACTGTAATAATGTGTAGTAAAAAAAGTACATGGCTTGTATTGATACAAAATAGGAAATCCAGCAACCTGTTGGCTCGTGTAAAGCCGCAAGCAGCAGCGAAGCATGCCTGAAACCCAATTGGCAAAAAAAGTTATCAGGGGATTTTACTTCTTAAAATACCAATAGCTTCTGACTAGCATTAATTATTTGGAAAGAACTTTCTTATTTGGAAGAATTTTCCTACATCTAAAAATATCCATGATTACAACAACGTGCGTCAAACATAGTTTTAATTTTTGAAGGAATTAATCTGGCTGACCATGGGGGTTAGAAAAAAATTATTTTAACTCATGTGTATTGAAATTGGTAACAGTTGCCCATGGTTTTGTCCTGCCTTTATCCCGGCCAAAAGTGCAAGAAATGCAAAGAGTTAAACTTGATGGATATCAGTCTTTGAATGTATTAAAGAAGTATTAAACCCTTCAAGCAAAACGATAAAAGAACCATTTAGTTTAGCAGCCTTCACCACTTACTTTGTTTGCTATGGGTCTTTAATTTAAGTCTGTGGCTCATTTGCATTCAATCTTTGACAATGGACTCTCCTGTGTTTTTGTCTTTTTAGGTGGCCACTCTGACTTGCAGGGCACTATGGAGCCACTCCCCTTAAAAGGGCACTTATGATGCCTGGCTCTGTGTTCTGCAGCCCAGGACTGTAAGCCACTTCCATGTCCCTTCTCGTTAATGTGCCAGCACTCTAGCAACCAAAGGTGAAGGCAAAAATTTAGGTGGCATCCAGAGTGTCCACTGAAAACATTGCAGCAGATATCATAGCAGCCTTTGAATGTTTCTAGGGGAGGTGGCAAAAACAGGCTGTAATCAAGACCTCAGGCTGTAATCAACACAGGCCTGCTGCTGACTGTGAATATAATATATATATATATATATATGTAGTATCGCACAAAAGAGAGTACACCCATCACATTTTTTTGTAAATATTTTATTATATCTTTTTATGTGACAACACTGAAGAAATTACACTTTGCTACAATGTAAAGTAGTGAGTGTAAAGCTTGTATAACAGTGTAAATTTGCTGTCCCCTCAAAATAACTCAAAACACAGCCATTAATGTCTAAACCGCTGGCAACAAAAGTGAGTAAACCCCTAACTGAAAATGTCCAAATTAGGCCCAATTAGCCATTTTCCTTCCCTGGTGTCATGTGACTGGTTAGTGTTAAAAGGTCTCATGTATTAATGGGGAGCAGGTGTGTTAAATTTGGTGTTATCGCTCTCACTCTCTCATACTGGTCACTGGAAGTTCAACATGGCACCTCATGGCAAAGAACGCTCTGAGGATCTGAAAAAAAGGAATTGTTTCTCTACATAAAGATGGCCTAGGCTGTAAGAAGATTTATAAGACCCTGAATCTGAGCTTCAGCATGGTGGCCAAGACCATACAGTGGTTTAACAGGACAGGATCCACTCAGAACAGGCCTTGCCATGGTTGACCAAAGAAGTTGAGTGCACATACCCAGGGTCATAGCCAGAGGCTATCTTTGGAAAATAGACGTATGAGTGCTGCCAGCATTGCTGCAGAGGTTGAAGAGGTGGGGGATCAGCCTGTCCGTGCTCAGACCATATGCTGGACACTGCATCAAATTGGTCTGCATGGCTGTCATCCCAGAAGGAAGCCTCGACTAAAAATGATGCAAAATAAAGCCCGCAAACAGTTCGCTGAAGACAAGCAGACATGGGTTACCGGAACCATGTCCTGTGGTCTGATGAGACCAAGATAAATTTATTTGGTTCAGGTGGTGACAAGCGTGTGTGGTGGCAACCAGGTGAGGAGTACAAAGACAAGTGTGTATTGCCTACAGTCAAGCATGGTGGTGGGAGTGTCATGGTCTAGGGCTGCATGAGTGCTGCTGGCACTGGGGAGCTACAGTTCATTGAGGGAACCATGAATGCCAACATATACTTTGACATACTGAAGCAGAGCATAATCCCCTCCCTTCGGAGACTGGGCCACAGGGCAGTCTTCCAACATAACGACCCCAAACACACCTCCAAGACAACTGCCTTACTAAAGAGGCTGAGGGTAAAGGTGATGGACTGGCCAAGCATGTCCCCAGACCTTAACCCTATTGAGCATCTGTGGGGAAAAACCTCAAAACGGAAGGTGGAGGAACGCAAGGTCTTTAACATCCACCAGCTCTGTGATGTCATCATGGAGGAGTAGAAGAGGACTCCAGGGGCAACCTGTGAAGCTCTGGTGAACTCCATGCCCAAGAGGGTTAAGGCAGTGCTGTAAAATATTGGTAGCCACGCAAAATATTGACACTTATGAATGGCTGTGTGTTGAGTGATTTTGAGGGGACACCAACTTTACACTGTTTTACAAGCTGTGCACTCACTACTTTACATTATATCAAAGTGTCATTAATCCAGTGTTGTCACTGGCCTAGCAGAGAGATGATGTAATCTCTCTGCTGCCTGCACAGTGAGTAAGGGTGGAATTTGCAGGGTGGGCGCTGGGCGGTGAGAGAGATTACGTCATCTCTCTGCTCCACCACCCACTGATTGGCCACCCACCCACCGAGCCTCCCAGCTGGCAACTTCCTCGAGCCTCCCTCCGCCGCTACCGAGTTAACCAGCTGCTTCCTCTCATACAGCCAGTGTGACTGTAGGAGCACCGAGCAGATGGGCTCACCGGTCGCCTGCTCACCGGGCCCTCCTCAGCTGCGGGCCCAATAGCGACCTCACGGGTCCCTATGGCGGTAGTTCTGCCACTGTCTAAATCAAATAAATATTTGGTGTGAATATCCTTTGGCTTCAAACTAGCATTAATTCTTACACTTGCACAGTCAGGGATTTTGTAGGATTAGAATCAGATATATGATTAACCAATTATACCAAGAGGTTGCTAATGATCGCCAAGTGCATATGTAGGTTGAAACACAGTGTTTAACTGAAACAGAAACAGCTGTGTAGGAGCTGTGTGAGTGAGGAACAGCCAAACCCTGCTACTAAGGTGAGGTTGTGCAAGACAGGTTTCTCTCCCAGGAAAAGAATTCAAAGCAGACGGGAGTTTCAAGATGTGCTGTTCAAGCTCTTTTGAAGAAGCACAAAGAAATTAGCAATGTTGTGGACTGTAGCCTCAGTGGTAGGCCAAGGAAACTTAATGCAGCACATCGTGCTTACTTCCCTTCAACATCAGAAGATGTCCAGTAGTGCCATAGCACAGAACTGCCAGAAATCAGTGGGACCCAGGTACAACAATCTACTGTCTGTAGAAGTCTGGCCAGAAATAATCTTCATGGAAGAATTACAGCCACAAAGCCATACTTTGGAAACAAGGTTAAGTGACTCAACTATGCATGAAAACATAGGAGCTGGGGTGCAGATAAATGGCAGCAGGTGCTCTGGACTGATGAGTCAACATTTGTCATAATTGTTTGTCGCAGCCGGGAATGTGTTCGCTGAAGGGCTGTAGAGCAGTACAATGCAGGCAACAGTGAAGCATGGTGGAGGTTCCTTGCAAGCATATAATTTCTGCAAATGGATTAGGAGATTTGTTAAGAATCAATGATGTCCATCCTCAATGATGAAAAACACAGGCAGATATTTATCCATCATGCCATACCATCAGGAAGGTGTGTGACTGATCCCAAATGTGATCTGCAGCAGGACAGCAACCCCAAACATACAGCCAATGTAATTAAGAACTATCTTCCCCCCAATCCATACGAGGCCCTTTGGGTGTGGTGTGGATTTTAAGGAAACCCCACGCCAGATTTTTTTTAAAATATGGTGTAGTGTCCTCCCCAAAATTCATACTAGACCCTTACCCGGCAGGCCAGGAAAGGGGGGGACGAGCGAGCACTTCTGAAACATACCAGGCCATATGCCCTCAACATGGGGGGGGGGGTGCGTTGGGGCACATGGTACACCTACTCATTCACCAAAAAAGTGTAAGTCCTTTATTAAAAAACTAATAAAAACCCCAAAAATGTTTTTCCTCAAAGTAGATCAAACATCAATCATGATGCCTGCCGCTACCGCTGACCCAAAAAAATAAAAAATCTCTTCACCCAACAAAGGCTCCCGCTGTCTGACCTGACAGCTTCACCATCTGACAGTTATTAAATAAGTAAAGGGTGGGGCCAACCGATCTCATCAGGTGAATCCCGCCCCAACCCAACATGCCCTGGTCCATGATGTCATAAGAGGATGGGGGTCACCCAGTGATGTCCTCAGGTGGCCCTGCCCCTTAATTATTTAAGAACTGTCAGACAGCAGAGCTGTCAGACCCGGAAGCCTTAGTCAGGTTAGGGCTTTTTTTTTGAGGTCGGCAGTAGCCTCAGGCATCGTGATTGATGCTGTATCTACTTCGGGGGACATTTATTTATTTTGTTTTTTAATAACGGACTTGTCAAAAACCGTTGTGTTTTTATTTACTTTTTACACTTTTTTGGTGAATGAGTAGCGTAATGAGACTCATTAACATAGGGTGGGTCAAAATCTGATAGCCCCCTTGTTAAAGGGGGCTTCCATATTCAGATAAGTCACCCCCACACTCCCACAACCACCAGGCCAGGGTTGGGGGGAAGAGGCCCTTGTCCTCATCAACAAGGGGACAAGGTGCTTTAGGGGGCAGGGCCCCCTCTGCCCCAAAACTCCCCTCCAAATATTGAGGGCATGTTATCTGATATGGTTCAGGAAGTGGGGGCCCCCTAATCTGTACTAGGCCCTTTGGGTCTAGTATGGATTTTAATGTTGATGGGGTCTCTTCCCCACAACTCTGGGCAGTGGTTGTGGGGTCTGCGGGCAGGGGGCTTATCGGAATCATGAAGCCCACCAGATCCCAACCTCGCCATGTGATTGAGAATGGAGTAAGTCCTTTATTCAACCCTCCCCCCCCCCCCCCCAAAATTCCTCAAAAGTAGATCCAATGTCAATCATGATAAATGCTGGTCGCCAACCCAAAAAGAAAAATGCCCCGCACTGATACTTGGCTCCTGCTGAATGACAGCTGCCTTGCCTCCCTTCGCAAAATAAACTAGGGGTGGGGCCACCTGATGATGTTGCTGCGTGACTCCACCCCTTATTATGTCATCACCTGGGCCCTGCTGGTCTGATTACATCATAAGGGACGGGTCACCCAGTGATGTCATCAGATGGCCTTGCAAACTGGCCCCAAACTCGCTAATCCATGTCTTTATGAACTTTGCTTTGTGCACTAGTCAAAATCATTTAGCGGAGGGATATTATGACGTGGGGTTGTTTTTCAGGGGTTGGGCTTGGCCCCTTAGTTCCAGTGAAGGGAACTCTGAGGGCATCAGCATACAAAGACATTTTGGACAATTTCATGTTCCAAACTTTGTGGGAATAGTTTGGGGCTGGCCCCTTTCTGTTCCAACATGATGGTGCACCAGTGCACAAAGCAAGGTCCATAAAGACATGAATGGGCGAGTTTGGACAGAGTCCTGAACTCAAGCTGGTAGAACATCTTTGGGATGAATTAGAGCAGAGACTGTGAGCCAGGCCTTCTCATCCAACATCAGTGCCTGACCTCACACAAATGCACTTCTGGAAGAATGGTCAAACATTCCCATAGACACACTCTTAAACCTTATGGACAGCCTTTCCAGAAGAGTTGAAGCTGTTATACCTGCAAAGGGTGGGTCAACTCAATATTGAACCCTATGGACTAAGACTGGGATGCCATTAAAGTTGATGTGCGTTTAAAGGCAAGTGCCTCAATACTTTTGAAAATATAATGTAAATTCCACATTTTTAGACAGCTGGAACATTGTATGAGTTTGTCTCATAGACTGTTGTAGACTGATGCCGGACAGTCTGAACTGTCATTCGGCCCTTCGGGAGCTTGGACGGACTGTGTTTACCCCTTCTAAAATGAAAGCAAGGGATGAGAGATGTGTGTTGTGCTCTCCACAACCCCCCCCCCCCCCCCCCACAGTGCAGTACCCAGCAGGGAGAGTGAAAGTAAGTGATGCAGATTTTTGAAAAGGCTATTATTTGTATGTGTGTGTTTTATACTGTATATATGTGTGTGTGTGTGTGTGCATGTATGCGCATGTATGTGTAGTATGTATGTATATATATATATATATATATATATATATATATATATATACTGTGTTTGCGTGTGTGTGTGTGTTCATATGTTTGTACAGTGCCTTGAAAAAGTATTCATACCCCTTGAAATTTTCCACATTTTATGCTGTTACGGACAAAAATGGAAATGTATTTCATTGGGATAGACCACCACAAAGTGGCACATAATTGTGAAGTGTAAGGAAAATTATAAATTCTTTTAGTTTTCAAAATTTGTACATGTAAATATGTGAAAAGTACGGCGTGCATTTGTATTCAGCCCCCCTGAGTCAATACTTTGTAGAACCACCTTTCACTGCAGTAACAGCTGCAAGTCTTTTTGGGTATATCTCTACCAGCTTTACACATATAGAGAGTGACATTTTTACCCATTCTTCTTTGCAAAATAGCTCAAGCTCTGTCAGATTAGATGGAGACTGTCTGTGAACAGCTATGTTCAAGTCTTGCCACAGATTTTCAATCAAATTTAGGTTTTCATTTTGACTGGGCCATTCTAACACATGAATATGCTTTGATCTAAACCATTCCATTATATCTCTGGCTGTATGTTTAGGGTCTTTGTCCTGCTGGAAGGTAAACCTCCTCCCCGGTCTCAAGTCCTTTGTAGACTCTAACAGGTTTTCTTCTAAGATTGCCCTGTATTTGGCTTCATCCATCTTCCCATCAACTCTAACCAGCTTCCTTGTCCCTGCTGAAGAAAAGCATCTTCACTACGTGATACTGCCACCACCATGTTTCACGGTGGGGATGGTGTGTTCAAGGTAATGTGTAGGGTTAGTTTTCTGCCACACAGTGTTTTGCTTATAGGCCAAAACTTTCAATTTTGGTCTCATATGACCAGAGCACATTCTTCTACATGCTTGCTGTGTCCCCCACATGGCTTCTTGCAAACTGCAAATGGGAAGTCTTAAGGATTTTTTTCAACAATGGCTTTCTTCTTGCCACTCTTCCATAAAGGCCAGATTTGAGGATTGTATGGCTAATAGATGTCCTGTGGACAGATTCTCCCATCTGAGCTGTGGATCTCTGCAGCTCCTCCAGAATTACCATGGGCCTCTTGGCTGCTTCTCTGATCAATGCCCAGCCTGTCAGTTTAGGTGGACAGTCATGTCTTGGTAGGTTTGCAGTTGTGCCATACTCTTTCCATTTTTGGATGATGGACTGAACAGTGCTCTATGACATGTTCAAAGCTTGGGATATATTTTTTATAACCTAACCCTGCTTTAAAAGTCTCCACAATTGTATCCCTGACATGTCTGGTGTGTTCCCTGGCCTTCATAATGCTGATTGTTCACTAAGGTTCTCTAACAAATCTCCTGAGGGTTTCGCAGAACAGCTGTATTTATACTGAGATTAAATTACCCACAGGGGGACTCTATTTACTAATTAGATGACTTCTGAAGGCAATTGGTTTCACTAGATTTTAGTTAGGGGTATCAAAGTAAAGGGGGCTGAATGCACGCCACGCTTTTCACATATTAATTTGTAAAAGATTTTGAAAACCACTTATCATTTTCCTTTCACTTCACAATTATATGCCACTTTGTGTTGATCTATCACATAGAATCCCAATAAAATACATTTATGTTTTTATTTGTAACATGGCAAAATGTGGAACATTTTGAGGGGTATGAATACATTTTCAATACATTTTCAAGGCACTGTATGTGTGTGCATGTATTTATATGTGTGTGTGTGTTTGTGTGTGTGTGTGTGTGTGTGTGTGCACGTGCATGTATTTGTGTTTATATTTGTGTCTGCATGTATGTGGGTGTGTGCATGTATATGTGTGTATGTGTATTTATATGTATGTTTGTGTATGTACAGTATATGGGTGTGTATGTATGTGGGTATGGGTGTGTTTATATGTATGTTTATATATGTCTGCATGTGTGTGTATGTATGTATGTATGTGTGTGTGTATGGGTATGTATGAATGTGTATGTGCATGTATTTGTATGTGTGTGTGTGTGTTTGTGTGCATGTATGTGTTTGTTTATATATGTGTGTTTTATATGTGTGTGTGTTTCATGTTCAGATCGCTTTTTAGAGGCGTTTGACAGGCATTGAAGAGTTGATATGTTGCCTCCTCACCTCCTCTTTAATACCCTACATGCATCATCAGTTGTGGGATAGTTGCAGCACAGCCCCATTCACCTGGGGGTCTACTTCCAGATGCAGCCACAGCATGTGTACACCCCCAGCTACCACCCCCAGGGGAAGATGGGGGTGGTAAAAATGCAGTTAAATCATGTGGTTTTACTGCCCCTTAACCTCACATGTGAACAAGCCCTTGGTTCACATCTGTGCAGCTGCGTGATGATAGGGCAGCAAATTAATTTCAGTGGGCTGCCCTGCAGAAACACAAGGAAAGCATTTCCTTCTTTTTCTTTTTCTCTAATTGAACTGCACCGAAAATGCACCACGTTTGCCAATGCAAACATACGCGCAGGGTACCATTAGGAATTAATGATATCCCTGCGTGTCTGGTAAAGAGCAGTGTGTTTGCATGCATGTCAGGAATGCGCATGATTTTGTACGCATTCCGTGAATCGCAGTAATGTGAACCAAGCCTTAGACTGGGGTGCCTCCGAGACTGAAAACACTTTTCAAGGGTGCCCCAACTGGAAAAAGGTTAAGAAACACTGGTCTAGACCTTAGGTGCTCAGCTATAATACCTGGTTCCAGACTGAAGGAAGCATATCTTCACAGAGGCACCCAAGATGGTCACATTTGGTCACATTTGGTAGCTGCGGTGGGATGCTATCTGCAGTCTGGGACATCCAAACCACCACCAGGATCTGAGGTCTGGTTAGCAGAAGAGAAGTACAGATGCCAGCTGCCATGCCATGAAAGAGTCATTTATAAGAAGGCTGCGAGAGATGCAGATGCAGCACAAAGGACCAGTGCCAACGCAGGTCCTGCTGGGATGGTATGAATCTGTCTGCCGGTAACTCTGGAAGGAAGAGCTGAACCGAGAGCAGTGCTGCCAGTATAACATTATCTCCTCTATCCAGAAAAGATACTGGCCACAGTACGAAGTGCAGGTGCTGTTATTGGGGGAACGACTGCACAAGAAGTGGACAGTTGAGTTACGCTGGCTGGTCTGGGCAGAGATGCGGTTGGATGAGAGTTACAGAGCCCTCAGGTGGCATTTAGCCCAAGTGTGCCCTTGGACAGAGGATGACAGCCCGATGGAAGACTTTGGTTATGGGTTCCTGGGGCTGTTGTATAGGAGGCTTTCACAGGAGCCTGACTTTGGGAGTGATCTGGAGCAGTGTTTGGAGGAAATCATGGAGTACAAAGACCAGATGCTGAACATCTCGGATGTGCACTGGGCAGGAAGATTTGAAGCTTCTAGCCATTCAGGAATGGGAGTTGGAGATTGCCTACAGATGACTGCTCCACTCTGCTCAGCAGCTGGACTTGGCTCCCCTGCTTGGGACTACCTGGAAGTACCAGCCGACAGCTCTGAAAACCCGGCTGAAGTGTCCACAATAGGGCAGAATGACAGTGTGTTTTGTTCACCACCAACTATGGAAGCGGAGCTCTTATGGTGGATGCAGCATGTGTTGTCTCACCTTGAAGAACCTGTTTCTGGATGAGCTTGAATAGAGGAATGTGTCTGTCCAGCAGCCAGATGATGTTATGGGAGATGGAGCAGCTGGCCCATCTCCCCAATAGCAGATCAAGGACCAGGGAAAGGAGGTGGTCATTCTCCCTCCCCTGCAGAAGTCATAAATACAGGGAGGGGAGGAAACCATCCTCACTCTACAGCAACAGTCTGAGATAAAGGGAGGGGAGGAAGCCATTCCCCCTTCCCAACTGCATGCCAAGGACCAGGGAGAGGAGGTGGTCTTCCTCCCTCCTCAGCAGCAGATGCACAGTCTGGAAGTAGAGGAAACCAGCCTCCCTCCACAACAGTTAGCTAGGGAGGATGATGCTGGGTCCGCAGCAGAAGCACTGGCATCAGGGCAGAGTGCTACCAACATCTGCCTGGCACCGGAGCAGGTGGCCCCTCTGCCCAGCAACAGGCTGATGTAGTGAAGCCCCTAGTCTACTGGCCACTGGCCTCTGCCTAACACCTAGAGTGTCTCCACAGCTCCAGGGAGCCAGGGCAGTTGGCCCTATCCCCAACAGCAGACCATGCCCTGGAATGGTAGAGACATCCCAGGTGGTAGCTATACAGAGAGTTCACAACCCCTGCCCCACATCTACCAATGACAACTATTCCCTGCGGCCAAGAATGAAAATCATATGGACCACTCTGCCTGACTAATGCATGTCCAGATCTGCTGAATGTCTGGGACCTTATTAGTCTACTTTTGATGGGGGAGAAATATGACAAACTGAACCGGTATAGTGGCTTTTGGAGGGGGCAATCCTCCTACCCACTGGTTATGACCTATGGAGCAGACCAGGGATTTTGGCTGCTTCTTCCAGTTAGATCACGGTGAAGAGCTCAGTTCGGCTTCTGATCCCATGGAGAGAGACCAGATCATAATGATGTGATCACCATGTGATGAACACTGAGAGTAAGGCTTGGATTAAGTCCCTGAATAAGGACGATAAAGTTTCCCTTCCGGAGTGGATGGAAAGGTGTAATATTAATCTTATACAGGTTAATGGTCAGAGGGAATATGGTGGACCTGCAGATTGGGTCTGTAAAGCTCCTCCACTTGGGACAGAAATATTTATCAACAATATCCCTCAATAAATCTATAAGATAAATTAAGTCCACCTTTTCAGGCTGCTGGAACATTGTATGAGTTTGTCTCATAGACTGTTGTAGATTGGCCCCGGACAATCTGAGGTGGGGTGGGATCACTGTTTATGTTATGTGTTTATTGTTGAGTGAGTCACCTATCGCTTCTCTCTGTCTGCTCATCTCTTGGAGATGTGATTAATATTGTGTCCACTTTACCTTGTTATCAAACCATTGTGGGATGGACAATCTGGGCACCTAGGCTTGTTTAAGTGACTAATTTTTCAATAGCTAACTTTTAGCTAATTAGCTTAATTTTTATTGTTTATTTTGGCTGTTCCTTATGTTATTTATATTCCTGTTTACAGCTTGCATTGTTAGGGTGATGTGATCAGGCTCTACCTGATTTTGTATGCTATATATTCTGTGTGAATTTTCAATAAAGTAAGTTCCAGTTTGCATCTAAGATAGTGTAGTCTAGATCTTGGGTGCTCAGCTATAATATCTGGTTCCAGGTTCCAGACTGAAGAAAGCTATATCTTGACGGATGCACACAAGCTGGGTGCTGGATGTTCTGTCACATTTGATAATGCTCCAAGTAAGGCTTGATCCTATACGCCTTTCATAAGAAAGCATAACTCCCAACTGCCCCTGATTTCGAGGGACTGCCCCTGATTTGGAAGAAAGTCCCTCTGTCCCTCTGTCCCTCTTTCCTCCTCATTTCTCCCTCAGATTGGTCCGATCTATATCATTGTATATGAAATGCACTATTTATCTTTCAAAAAGTGTTTCACACTGCTAAACCTTTTGTCTAATTTCTAAGTTGTTGCATTTGTAAATTCCAAAAACAAGTATAAAGGAATAGTAGTGGTAAAAGAAGCACTTGTGGGTTTAACTATTTTTTTGTGTGTGTGTAATTCTCTTTTAAGGGGGCACAGCAGGGGGTATGTCCTACACCTACATACTTTTGCTTATAGGTGTCCCTCATTTCCATTTCAAAAAGTTGGGAGGTATGAGAAAGTATAGCTTTAAAACAGTGATCAATATTAGAATAATTCCCAGGTCTAAATCTATCTGGCATCCCCAGGGATTATGGAGATTTGTCCTACATTTCTTTGTCTCACTCAATAACTTACAGCAGTGTCAAAAAAAACTTTAGCTTTAGTGACTTTATCTCTTCTCCCTTAGAAGAGTAGCTACCTCAGGCCACCAGGGAAAATATGTAAGGTGTGCTATGTCACATTCCACAGATATTAGGTGCAACTAACAAAACTATGTGCCCCATGATTCTTTAAACCTCTAGTAGCAGCAATGATAGATGCTGGCAAAATGCTTGGGCTGAAATTTGTATAGGCTGAGTCTATGTAGAGTAGAGCAAAAGAGAGCATCAAATGAACACAAGCTAAAAATAACAACAGGGCAGCCAACGTGTTTCAGGGCCAAACACTACCCCTTAATCAGGGTTTTAACAGTATCACAGCATCTAATGGATTCAAGCTGATCAAAGTATTGATCAAAGCCAGGAGGGTGAATAATGAATGAGTGCCTGCGGAAGACAGAGAAAGGCTCAATAGGAAAACAGCCAACCAGGTCCAGCTTCTCCAGGCACCGCCCTGCAAAAACTATCCATGGGCATTCTAGTTGCCCGACTCAAGAAGAGAACACCATGGTGATCAGTCTTCAGAACGGGAAGATGCAGCCAGTAAGACTTGTAAAGCACAACTTCAAGGAGGGTTAGTCAAAGAAAGCTGTTGTATTTGAAAATAATCATTGAAGATTTAGATTAATATAAGGGGTTGCTATATGAATCAGGGTTATTTAATCTGCCCCGGAGTTCTGTTTTCAGTGTCCAACATCTAAAGCTTTAGCCATACATCCATATTACCAAAAGAAAAAGAGCTGTGTCTTCCACACAGACTTAAGCCTGGTACACACAGGCAGTTTTCTTAGTTCAATCCATCGGGCTGAACAAAAAAAAAGGAGCATGCTTTACTAACTATGAATTTTTTGGAGTAGCAATCTCCCCACTGTGCTATTGTGCTCTGACAGGGGGACTGCCGCCACCAGTACATACCAGTCAGTGCTTACAGCCATTAACAGCCAGCACTGATGCCGATCAGCTGCTGGTTTGACAAACGATTGCTATGGGGGCAGACACAGAACAGGAGGAACCAAGATCCCCATTGGAGCACCCCAGAAGTGGAGGTTGCACACAGAAAGTGAATATACATTTTTTATTATTTTAATAAAAAATATGCCTTTAAAACCGTTTTAACCTCTTGCTGCCCCTGCAATGCATATACGAAGTGGATAAGATGGTGGGATTTAACGCCTATGCATTCATGGACAGCCAAGGTTTCTGTGTCTCTCCCACCACAGTGACTAAACTTTCCTAGACACCTCTTAGCCTCTAGTCACGATTATGAACTGGAGAGACAGGCTCTGGATCATGTGACCACATTGAAAGTCAAAAAAAGATAAAACAGCCACAGTACAATAGCAGCTTTTCTTTCTCACAAGCAAGGTGGGAGTGGTGAAACGCATCAAGAAAAGTTGCCTTTTGTGTGGAGACATAATTTATGTAGTAAATTGACTATATTGGTTAGACTCCCACGCTGTCAGCAGGTGACTAAACTACTCTGCCCACCGCAGCAGGTACCTAGTTAGCTGATCCTTGACAGATAAATGGGTTACATAAATAATAATGGTGCTGCACTGTGAACTCAAAAATAGGTTATAGTAATAAACTAGAATAAAAAAATGCAAAATGCAAGAGAATTCTAGTGTAAATAGCAAAGTTATTATGATACAAAGTGCAAATATAAAATATAAATCGGATGACCTATGTAAAAGGGTATATAATGCAAATACAAGTGCTAAAGTGCAAAGTGTCAATAATGTTCAACACAGAAAGGAAAAAACAATTAGCACAAAATGGTACTGAGAAACATTAGTATGAATGTGAGTCAAACAAACATCCAATGAGCCACCACAGGACTCAGGTAGTGAATAAATGACAGTTCCAAAACATGAATGAATGCTGCTACTTCAGTGACAGGAACGTTCAAAACAATCCAAAAGCTAAAACTCTGTGATATTCCCTTCACTGTGACCATGAAATAAAAATGGCTATTGCCTGAGTTCACAGTGCAACACCATTGTTATTTATATGTAGTAAATTTGCTGATAATTAACCACTTGCCGACTGGCTCATGCTGATATATGTTGGCAGAATTTCTCTTCTGGGCAAAACCCTGTATGGGTACGTTGTTCCCTTTAAGAGCTGTCAGGGCCAGCGATCTTGCGCAAATTCTTTAATAAAGCAACATAATCAATATATGATGATATAAACAATAAGTGGTGAATAAATTAATAAACAGTGAATAGTGAATAAAGTCCAATAAATGTAGCAAATCCAGTGTTCCAATGCAATGCAAATTGTGTGACATTGTCTATTAGTGATTCCCAGAGAGTCTAGACGCTGTCACCAACACCTCAGTGCTCACAGAACCTTCACCTCATAGACATACAACATAAGCCTTGTATCCAAATCCAATAGGAATCAGTAAACTATCCTCCCGTGATCAGCACCGCCACTCTTCAATAAAGGATCCTGTCCCACATGTAACGTAGACAAGTCTCCAATAGTGCATTACCATATAAAACAATTTATTAATTATATACCCTATTTGTGTCAGGCCTCTCTCTCCTGTCTCCTGACACCACAGGCCCAACTTTAAACACTTTATTCAAATCAACAAGCAAATGCTTAACCTCATAGACACACCCACTGCATATACGGAGCCCTAAATATGTGTGTGAGGATCCGTATGGCACTAGTAGCTTCAGTCCTTTTGAAGGAAAGATAAAACTGTGTGCACTTAAACTCCTGAAGAGCAGGAAAAAAACAACACAACTGGCCCAGATTATCAAGTGAAGATGGCAGGATCTTTCTTAGCAAGGTGAAAGGACAATGATGTCTGTATACAGTGTCCCCAGAAATGGATGGCCTTATCCTTTATCCCTGTGGCATTACAAGTGTCAGCAAGATGACTACCAGCAATGATGTCTGTACACAGTGTTCATTTAACGCCTTCTGTGGTGCAGTGTCCCTGTTTCCTGCAAATGGGCAAAAGCCCTCTCACCAAATCCTGCGGTCAAAGCCCAAGCGAAACATCCTGGAACAGCAGGCTCTCCTGGTGACCCAACTGGTCCCCTTACACTGGAATGCTTCACCGTCGGTGCACCTGGGATCCCCCTCTCTCAGACTGGATGGCCTGACTGGCAGTGGAGGCCCAAATTGTCTGGTGAAATCACCTGAGAGATAGCATCTATCCCTCAGGTCTAATCTCTTCTTCCGTCTCGTGCTGACTGAATTCTCCTCAGGGAATCAAAATTGATTATTTCCTTTTCTGCCAGCAGAGCATGCTGGGATTTGTAGCCCTGCCTCTTTAAAAGTTAGTGAGGCTGCTCTGTGCTGAGACGTCATATTCCAGAGTCCTTTGCAGCTGCTTCCTACAGCTTAGTACAGTCCCTCTAATTGGCTGCTATAACTGTGCCTTTAATTGGCTCCTCTCCTGCCAAAAGTAGCACATGAGAGGAAGGCAGAGAGTGGGCAGATGCCTGTGTTAACATGTAGCAAGTGAAGAAAAAAAGGGAGGGGGAAACTAACAGGGAGCTCTCCCTCTGTGAAAAGCTTGTGTACTCGTGACGGGCAGCTTGGCGGGGTCCGGGGAGAAACAAGACACCCGCTACAAATATAAATATCAAATAGCTGTTTAACTGCCCCATATAAATCTTTATTGAACATGAAATGTGTATTTTTTTGTACATTCATCTGGTGTAGACAGAGTCAAAGATGATTTACACTAGCTTTCATTTTGTTCAGACAGCATCTGCATCCAAGGCTCTTTTTTGTCGTTTTTTCCTTTTTTTTTAAAGGTATTGGCAATTACATTTAATATATTTAGTACTGATTTAAATTGTA
This sequence comes from Lithobates pipiens, assembly GCF_037356315.1. NCBI lineage: Eukaryota > Metazoa > Chordata > Amphibia > Anura > Ranidae > Lithobates > Lithobates pipiens. Next base: position 108,384,779 of record NW_027507788.1, read on the forward strand.
TTAAAACAAAGTGTTTTTGGGAGTTTCTTATTGAATGTAGTGTATCAGCTTTATTATATCCTGCCCCCATAGTGTTTAGCAAGAGGAGGACATGGAGGAGAAGGGAGGGAGGGGATTGTCATGTATCGCTGTACATATGCCCACATGTGTGACCCTACAGTCATGTGGGCTGTACAGAGTATACTACTCTATAAGGAAGTATAGGAAGAAAGTATAAGGAAGGAAGTATAAGGAAGAAAATAAAGAGCTTAGGAAGGGAACTGAAAATATGCATGCTCCATAGAGAACACCCGCTTGTCTACACAATCTCAGCCTGCAGTGGGGACACAGAGAAGATGGGAGGGACAGCTGAAGGTAAGACCAGCCAGGTATATTTCACTCTACACAAAATTAATGCATTAGTAGCTTTGAGAACACTCTGTTGTATAGCACGTAATGAGAGTTTTTCATAGTCTGAATTTAATGACGCTTTAAATAGCATTTTTGATTTGTGGTGCTCAGAGACAGTGGAGTTCCTCTTTAATACAAAGTAATTCCCAACTGTCCTTTTGTCAGCCAGTAATTGCCAATAACAGCAGTGGGTAAGCAGCAGCAGGTAGATATGAACTGAATGTACGAGATGCATCCTATAAACTTTGTTAAGGTTTTTCGGTTGAACATTTTAGGGTGTATTTCCTTTCCTTAGAGTCCTCAAAGTCTTCAAATGTTACAAGAAAACAATAAGAGAACAATAAAAACATATTTAATTGTTTTCTCGTGTGTATTAAGAGCTTAAAGGTTTTCAAAAGAATATCCCAAACAATACATTTTCTGATAGATGGTACTGTTGATTTTGTACATTGCAGGAATGTTGTGCAAATGAAACAAGATTTTTAATAGCAATTAGACATGTGCAATTTGTTTCATAACAAATCGAAATTCGGAAGAATTTTGCATCTTTCAGATATTCGGATGCATCTAAATGTCCGAATAAAAGAATAACGAATTAAATTATAGCAGATATAACAAATGAATTTGAAACAAAATTTCAGCTCAAAGTAAATCTTACAGTCCAATCAGCTGATTAATTTTGCGCTGGAGGTTGGATTACTGGCAAAGTGCATTTCTGAGAACTGAGTGAGAAGGGTGTTGTATTGTATTTGAGCAGAGGAGAAGAGATATTTGTCATTGTGTGTGTTAATAGATTCAATAAACAAACGACTTTTCAAACTACGAATCATTATCACGAATCAATATACACACATAAATATCAAATTTCAACTAATTCAAAAGAAATTATAGCAGATATAACGAATGAATTTGACATGATTAGAGATTCAGTATAACGAATAGAGACACTCTACGCAATAATTAATTATCCAAAAACGAATTAACGTAACATAACGAATATAACAGAACTAAATGATGTATTTTACAAATGAAAATTAAACTAAAAAAATATTCTGTTGTGCACAAGTCTCATAGCAATACAGTGAAATTATCAGTAGTGCACAAAAACACAACATTATCTAAAAAAAAGTCCAACTTAATTTTAGAAAATAAAACTATTATACCATCTCAAAATTGTTATACCAGACCATGTTTTTAAATTATTTCCTGAGTTTTAATAACTATTCAGATATATATATATATATACATATACTACCGAATGTTGTTAGGGTACTTGCATGGTGCTATGATTTATCTAAGAAACTATTAGCAAATGCACAGAGGTTTAAACAATGTTTGTTTTCATTCGATTTTTTTTTCTTTTTTTTTCTCAGGCTTGGTGTTTTAAGAGTTAGACGTGAAGACTGCAAAGTGTGGAATAGATGCTTTATGCATAGAATAGTGGTACTATATACAGGTTCAATGTGATTGAAAATTAAATCTTGTCATAAGATTAAAATTTCACTTGCCCAGCTCCCGCAGACTGATCTTACCTGTGGCCAAGTACAAGAAAAACACCTGTCCTGTAGCAGCCTCCACTCCCCAGTGCACAAACTCATTTAAGAAGGAGAAGCCAACCCCACCAAGGATGGGATCTTTTCTAATGCCAGTGAGACCTCCAGCATCCAGTAACTAAGGAAACACCACCCTGCCACTGGTGGTGCCATTACAAGGAGCAGCAATGCAGGGAGCAGATGGCTCATGGGAACTGGTACCCAACTGGCCACCAAGGAGAAACCATAGGATAAGGTCTGACTGAACAAAGGGCACTTTGGGCACCCTGCAAGTGCACTATTTAGGCAGCTCTAACTTGCTTGGGCACCATGGCACTCCTGATATGGAGGATTCCCCTCTGACCAGGGAGCCCTCCACCTGGAGAGGCTGACCCAGGTGGGAAGGTATGGCATCTTCAAATCTCTTCAGAAAAATTTTGAACAGCAGAAATAGTTATCCCACAGCAAAGACAAAAAAGTAACATTATGGTGAGGGGAGTCCTTTTATTTTAGCAGGGGGCTGTTCTGTGGGGTCAGAGGGGTGGAGTTGACCCAATAGCAGGCTAACATGATTAGTCTCATAAAATTGTAATTGTGTCTAAACAGTACTCTGGAAACTCTACATTTTAATATTCAATGCCTCCTTAAAAATAACAGTGCACTTCTTAGGTCTAGCTTTTCCTGTGCCTACAGCATAATAGCGGTATATCTGTAGTGTGCACTTGAAGACATTACTGTCCCTGACTGTCTCATTTGAGTGAGATTTGGTGATGCCACTACTGTGTTGCTCACTGTTGCTCCTTACTGAAAAGGAAGTTGTACATAAAGACTTGCAGTGCAAGTCCTGCTCCTGCTTTATACTGTAGACTCTATAGATCTGTGCTCTTCAAACCTCTTCCTCTCCTTCCTAAATACCCCACTCTTACTACAAAAAAAAAAAAATCCCCCCTCTTGTCATCAGATCAAAAATCATTGGGGGCTCTGACATTGGAAACAAAGACCTGCCTCATTCGATATGTCCACCATACAGAGATTCATTGTGGAAAATTACATAGTAATTTAGTAACAGGGAAAAGATCAACTGTAAGTGTCATGTACCTGACTGTGAAGCCCGAGATTAGGAGGGTGGCTTCTGATGCAATTACTGTCCATGCAACCCTGGTAGTAGAGAGAGAGAGAGAGAGAGAGAGAGAGAGAGAGAGAGAGAGAGAGAGAGAGAGAATTCTAGCTCAGTGGAAGGGCACACGTGCCAGGAAGCTGTAGTAGTGATCTGCAGCTTGGAGACACAGGATTCCTTCCAGTGGTGGTATGGAGTCTGATCACAAGCATTGATCAGTGGCAGTCAGGCAGACAGGTGCAGGGTCAGTCAGGATCAGGTTCAAGGTTGGGAACAGGCAGAAGTCAGTAACGAGTTGTTGGTGGGGTACCAAATCAGGAAGCAGATATTTAGTCAGAAATCCAAGCCAAGGACGATAACATAAGCGAGTTGCAGATATAACAGGCAGAGGTCATTCAAGAGAGGTGTCAGACATAGCCGGGTCATGTTATGCTAACTTACCTTGTTAGGTTACCTGCTTGATGAAGCAGTAGTCTCTAATAAAGGTTCTTGTTTATTTCACCCATGATTAGAATATACTGATAACACTTATTCTCTTGCATTCCCTAAAAACATCTTCCTGACTCCCAATCTGTGCAAACCCCAGGGGCTGGGAACAGATTCTGGATTCCTTTGAAATTGGGAGGCAGGGAGAATGATTAGTCTCCTTGAGACATGTGAAAAGATAAGGTTGGTACTTGAGCCATTACTGACTGATCTTAAAATATTTTCAGTGCAGGACTGAAGTGTGCAACCCAGAATTGAATGGCAGTCTAATGTATGCCCACCTTCACTTACGCTGGAGTGGAAGGGCTGTTGAAACAGGTGCAGTTGGGGGATTTGGATCTGCATTTGGATCAGCTGCAGGCCTTGAAAGACCTTCTGGAAAAACATCTTTATGTCTTTGCTTGGCATGCTGCTGACAAACATTTGTGATAGAACACTCAATTCACACCAGGGATAATATGTCAGTTCAAGATAGACATAATATCTTTATAGCTTTGTATCAAGAGGTTGAAAATTCAATTTGCCTAGCTTACCAATGCAATACTCTCAGAGTGGTAGCAATGTTCAGTGTCAGACTTGAGTTACCTGAAGAGCACATGCCCCATTAAAACACCAAAGGTGCCAAATATGGAGCAAAGCTGTAGGACCCCTGTAGCACCCCTAAAGAGGAGGCTTGTGATCAAAGACGTTAAGAAAGCTGTGTCTCACAGCTACCTGGGAGGATCCGATGGGAAATTTACTTTCAAAATTGCAGAAGTTTATTAGACTTAAGAAGGATTTTTTCCTCCAGTGAAGCAAATTTGACATGCTTTAAAAAAACACTGTGTGTACAGTGCTCTGACTAACTATGTATCTATGAAACTTATACTGTGAAGTGTTCTGTGAAGTGTTCAATTAAGGTTGAGCAATATGAGAGTTTATCATCATTGCTTTCATGTACAAAGAATCTTAGAACCTTTTCTGCTAGTTAAAACTGTATTATTTAATAAAAGTTGTTTTAGATGCATTTTGTGATGGCTTTTAAAGCCTAATGTTCACATTTTGGAGATGAATCTGGAACTGCCTGAACTCAGGTGATATTCCTGCACTCAGCCACAAGAATAAAGGAGGGATACTTTTTTTTTAATGAATGCAAACATCTTTTTTCTTAGGTTATATAATAAAATTATGTTGACATCCAATTGAAAGACAGGACAGGACAGTCCCTGCAACTTATCCTTGAGACAGGCCAATAATAACTTAAGCTCATGTTGAATCAGTTCCACTGATTACAACCTTTTGAACTGTATTCATCAGCCAGTTATCTACCCACGTACATAGTTTTCCCCTAGTCTTAGTGTGTTAATCCCATGTAATATTCTCTGTTTGTGGAACAGTGCCAAGTTCCTGTGCAAGACCCAAATAAATCACATCCAGTGTGTTACTAAAACACAGCCAATATCAAATAATCACTAAAATCCAACTTTTATTTAACCAGTTTTAGCACTCTAGCAATTTTAGCACTAAACCAATTTTTCTCATTTACATTTGTTAAAATCAGTGCCCACCAAGTGTCAAGCAGCTGCCAAGCTGCACAATGAAGACAGGAAGTGCACAGCCATATACTAGGAAGTCAGTAGCGAAATAGTGTGCTGCTATCCCCCCGAGGTCTATACTCAGCTGAGAACAGAGGGAATGTCCTCACTTATAAAAAAAGGAGAAAAAAAACTATTTATAATATTTATCTCTCTGTGGGCAATGTGGAGATACCACAATGATTGATAACCAATCTTCAGTGCTGTGTACATTAGGATGCTACTACTTTCTGAATTTATGAACAGTTAATTATGACTTCTTAAACTTTGTAAATTAAAATCATTTTTTAATTTGTTTTGCAATTAGGACAAGATGTCAGTCATGGACTCAAATATCGGTTTGACAGCAGCTAGCATGCTGGAAGAGATGACCGAAATCACTGGTCAAAACTTGGTTAGAATGGAAGTCGAAGATCATTATAAATTCATCAAACAGCTCGGAAAAGGGAAATATGGCCAAGTAACCTTAGTTATCCATCGTCAAAGAGGTAATTAAAATTCACCTGATTATTTCCAGTAGGTTAGTCTGATCTGTGCCGATTTATCCATCTTTCCACCTTTATCCACCTAATTCCAGGCATTCATGATTCATGTATGATTCCTTGCACAATCGACAGGTGACCTCATAGGTAGATTTCACCCCCTCTTTTGTTCTGGAGACAACTATAAAATTTTTAGATTTTTCATCCCTTAAAAATGACAAGGTCAACAGGACAAACACAGATAGCAAAAAAAAAAACGTTCAAGGGGATACATCAAAGAGGCACTGGGAGTTTAAAACTTAATGATACAAAGTAGTAAAACTTGAAAATTGTTCAAAATGCTCACTAGATCTTGGTGGGCACACAGGAACCTCAATCGAAGTTTCGCCTCCCCAACAAAAAATTAAGTCATCAGCTAAGAATACTCTAGCTGCTGACTTTTAATATTAGGACCCTTACCTGTCCAGGGATCCCACAATGTCGACACCCCAGCCTATTTTCCAATCGGCTCTCAGGTGCTAATGCTGCCATTAGTGGTAAGGGAAACTGTCAGTGAAGCCTTTTATGTTCACAGATGGTTCCTTACTGTGCATGCGTGAAGCACGCTTCACTTTCTAACTGTCCGGCGGCAGAGGAGGGGGTCAAAGTCGCCCCGGTGAGGTCACCTGGAAGGGTGGGATGGATACCTGTCAAAAACAGGTACCTGCTCCCTCCCAAAAGGTGCCAAATGTGGCACCAGAAGAGGGGAGGAAGCAAACAAGCGGAGCATTCCCTTTTAGTTGGAGCGCTGCTTTAAACTCTATTAACCAGTTCCTGACCAGAGCACGCCAATGTACGTCGGCAGAATGGCACGGGCAGGCATATTGGCGTACAGGTATGTCCAATCTTTAATGCCGCCCTGCCATCGCGAGCGCGCCGCCGACGGCGCGCTCGTGTGAACTCGGTCGCCACGGGCATGCCCGCGATCGTCTCACGGGGCAGCTGAAAAGGAGAGATGCCGTTGTAAACAGCATCTCCCCGTTCTGCCTAGCAACAAGTGACGCTGATCTCTGCTCCATGTGATTGGAGCAGAGATCAGTGTTCACTAAATGAAAGCTCAGCCCCCAACAGTTAGTAACACACCCCTAGGAACACTTAACCCCTACACTGCCATCCACTGGTTAACCCCTTCATTGCCAGTGTCATTTACACAGGAATCACTGCATTTATATAGCAGTGATTGCTGTATAAATGACAATGGTCCCAAAAATGTGTAAAAAATGTCCGATGTGTCCGCCATAATGTCGCAGTCACAATAAAAATCGCTGATCGCCACCATTACTAGTAAGAAAAAATTATTAATAAAAATGCCATAAAACTATCCCCTATTTTGTAAACGCTATAACTTTTGCGCAAACCAATCAATAAATGATTATTGTGATTTTTTTTACCAAAAATAGGTCGAAGAATATGTTTCAGCCTAAACTGAGGGAAAAAAATGTTTTTTTTTATATATTTTTGGGGGATATTTATTATAAAACAGAAAGTAAAAAATAATGCGTTTTTTTCAAAATTGTCGCTCTATTTTTGTTTATAGCACAAAAAATAAAAACCGCGGGGGTGATCAAATACCACCAAAAGAAAGCTCTATTTGTGGGAAAAAAAAGATGTCAATTTTGTTTGGGAGCCTCATCGCATGACCGCACAATTGTCAGTTAAAGCGACGCAGTGCCGAATCGCAAAAAGTGGTTTGGTCTTTGGCATGCAAAATGGTCTGGGGCTGAAGTGGTTAAGTGGAGTTCCACCCAAAAATGGAACTTCCACTTTTCAGAATCCCCCCCCCCCTCTGGTGTCACATTTGGCACCTTTCAGGGGGGAGGGGGAGCACATACCTGTATAATCCATGTATTTGCTCCCTCTTCCGGGCATAGATAGCCACAGTATGCACAGATATATTTGCCGTATCCGGCGCCTCCTCTGTTCCCCCCCCCCCCCGCTGTCTTCTGGGAGACAGCTAAGTCCCAGAAGACTGCAGAGACCAGTGGGAGTGTGCAGCGTGACTCGGGCATGCACAGTAGGGAACCAGACTGTGAAGCCGCAAGGCTTCACTTCCTGATTCCCTTACCGAAGATGGCGTGCCTCCACCTGAGAGCGGAGGGACAGATCGGCTTCGTGTGAGGACATCACGGGTGCCCTGGACAGGTAAGTGTCCATATTTTAAAAGTCAGCAGCTGCAGTATTTGTAACTGCTGACTTTGAAAAAAAAATGTTGGAACTCCGCTTTAAATTCTAGTTGGTTTGGCACTCCTTCTTTTGGTTTAGGCTCTGAGCAATAAAAAAGTGACATAGCACTTTGGTGGTGGTTATAGCACTTCCCCAACTAAAACACAAAATTTACTTTGGATGCATTGTAATATTAATCCCCCATTTTCCCTTCCCTCATTCCCTCATTTTCCCTTAAGCCCCTCCTTTCCTCTCATTACATAGGCAAACAATAATAAAATTATAATGTTGGTGTATCAAATTCAAGCTAGTGATCTCTATTGTTAGACATTGGCTATAGGGATGGCCGAACGGTACGCCCAGCGGTCGTTTTGCGGCAAATTTCGGCTGTTTCTCGGTCCGCCCGATCGGCGGACTATTGGCGCCGTTCGCCCGGCGGACTTCCGTGTTTACTGTGTAAAAGAACTTTGACCTATGATGACACATCCATCATGGGGTACAGGACAGCCAATTGAGACATTACAGCACATGGACACTTGTACATTCCCCCTAACTTATAAATACACCCGATCCGGCGGCCATTTTACATTCTTTCTTCTGTCACTATAGGGAGAGGTTGCTGTGTGGAGCAGGGAGAGATTGCAGTGACCCAAATCGCTAGCTATTTGGTACACAAAAGTTTTTTTCAGGACTGGTATAGGTGTTAGGTGTAGTTCAGGATATAGGTTTGAGGCAGTGCTGTGCTAGTGATTGTTGCAGCAGCCTGAGTGTCTTTTGTCAGTTTAGAGAAAGGGACAGGACGGTGTGTGCTGCAGGGACAGTCAGTTTAGTCATTAGCTGTTACTATCAGGTCCACAAAAGTGCTATTCCAGTTATTGTTCCAGTAGCCTCTGTTTTGTCAGTTTATATAGGGACAGGCAGGAAGCTGTGTGTGAGGCAGTGAGGGTCAGTTTAATCAGTAGCTGTTACTATATTAGGTCCACAAAGATTATTTTCAGGACTGGTATCAGTGGTATGGCAATAGGCTTGTACACGTATAATATTCTTTCTTCCAAATATAGAAAGATTATTATACTTGACTGCTGCCCTTCTGCTGCAGTCTGCTAATCAGTCACACACAACCTACTTGTTCCACAAAGGTCCTTATAAGGACTGGTAATAACCTGGTGTAGGGTGCTATAGTACATAGGGTTGAGTGAGGTACAGTCTGCTATTCTATAAGGACTGGTATAGGTCCACAATACATAGGGTTGAGGTGCACTACTGCTGACCGCTGCCCTATACTGCAGCAGTCCTTCATCGGTATAGGGACTGACGTACAGTCTGCTAATCAGTCACACACAACCTACTTGTTCCACAAAAGTCCTTATAAGGACTGGTAATAACCTGGTGTAGGGTGCTACAGTACATAGGGTTGAGTGAGGTACAGTCTGCTATTCTATAAGGACTGGTATAGGTCCACAATACATAGGGTTGAGGTGCACTACTGCTGACCGCTGCCCTATACTGCAGCAGTCCTTCATCGGTATAGGGACTGACGTACAGTCTGCTAATCAGTCACACACAACCTACTTGTTCCACAAAGGTCCTTATAAGGACTGGTAATAACCTGGTGTAGCGTGCTATAGTACATAGGGTTGAGTGAGGTACAGTCTGCTATTCTTTAAGGACTGGTATAGGTCCACAATACATAGGGTTGAGGTGCACTACTGCTGACCGCTGCCCTATACTGCAGCAGTCCTTTATCAGTATAGGGACTGACGTACAGTCTGCTAATCAGTCACACACAACCTACTTGTTCCACAAAGGTCCTTATAAGGACTGGTAATAACCTGGTGTAGGGTGCTATAGTACATAGGGTTGAGTGAGGTACTATTATTATTATGAGGGGCTCCCACCATCCCTGTGCTGTGCTGACTTCCTCCTGGGGCTGCTTATTATGAGGGGCTCCCACCATCCCTGTGCTATGCTGACATCCTCCTGGGGCTGCTTATTATGAGGGGCTCCCACCATCCCTGTGCTATGCTGACTTCCTCCTGGGGCTGCTTACGGTGCAGGTGTCAGTGCTGTATATCATGGTGCTGGTGTGAGTGCTTTATGTCACGCTGCTGATGTCAGTGCTCTCTATCACGGTGCTGCTGTCAGTGCTTTATGTCACGCTGCTGATGTCAGTGCTCTCTATCACGGTGCTGGTGTCAGATGACTCTATCACGGTGCAGGTGTCATTGCTGTATGTCACGCTGCTGGTGATCATCTCCTGAACCCTCTTCTTTGCCTACCCTGGTCCCTGACCTTCCCTCTCCTCCATTGCCTTCATGCGCTCCACAGTCCTGAATTGTCACAACAATTTCCCATATAAAAAAAGAATGCTTGTAGTTGTCGATCCCAGATTCACCTCATACATGTGTTATGTCATTGGCCATGTGGTGGGACTATGTTTGCACAGCTATTAATTATTTTGTGGCTGCAAATTTGACCTGTAGGTTTGCAAAGTTCGCCTCCCATTGAAGTCAATGGGGCCCGCCGCGAACGTTCCGGTTCGCGAACTAACGGCCGCGTTCGCGGTCCGCGTTCGCGAAACGTCCCGTCGGAAGTTCGTCCATCACTAATTGGCTATGCTTGTCTACTGAAAAGAGTAAGTAACCTTTTCCTTTTACACTGGAAAAAGTACTTTAGTACTTAAAGTAGTGGTTATGGGTCCTCTTACCCGATGCCAGTTTCCAGACAATGCAGTTTTTATTTTAAAATTAGATTTTGCCCAATCTGTCCTTACAGTCATCATATGCTGCATGAATATAGCAAATATTAGGAAGAATGTGTGTGGTGTGATGTGTAAGAAGATATGTATTTTCTGTATATAAAAATATACAAGATAATTCCTAAAATTATTTAAAAGCTTTGGTCTTACCTAACACTGTAAATAATCTTTGAAGTTTCACTAACAAGATGTATTTAGTGAGGGCATCATAGTGTCCACATACCACTATCAAGCATGGCTTTCACAAATTAGAAAGACTAATGGCTTCCAAGCACGCACTTACTTCTGTCTACTGCTGTGCTCTAAAGGAAGAATTTAAGATCAGTTTGCAATGCACTAACTCAATTCCTGTCACTATAATTCCTCTGTATTTCACAGTCACTGTCCAGTCCCTTCTGTGTGAAGTTACATTCATGGCCAAAAGCAAACTAGCAGCACATATTGGAAACAGTTTGCTCAGTGTTGGTACATCAATAGAAGTATATGTATGGTACCTTTTAATGCTCACTAATTCTATCTCTTGCCTTTCATAACACAGGACAGGAACTCTTTCCTCAGTGTGATCTCAGCTTGAAGTATAGAGCCAGATTTATACAGCGTAATATGAAATGTTGACTCTGATTAAATTACACTCTGACATGTAGAAGCAGATCCTAATTTGTGTAAAGGTCTTATAGGTCAGTGCCTTGATCAACAAGGCCAGCAGGACCTCTGCTTTTAAAATACATTGGCCCCTTTAATAATAAATATCAAGGGGGACAATACAACATTGCAAATATAACCTTGTATCTCTACTTTTTATTTCTGTGTGGTTTGCTGTAATCAAGGGTCATAGTGAGTGTAAAATATTGCTTATATTACATTCTGTCTGTACTTATCAACAAGACAGTGCAGGGAGACATACCTATACTAATCTGGACTAAAAACAACATGGAAGGCATTTGCTCCATTAACCTGTTTTTTTCAATTTCTACTCTCATAGGATGAATACATGATAACTTTTTTTTTACAGTACATTGCTCATGATTAAAAAAAAAAAAAAAATTAGAAAGTAGGGTTGCACTGATACCGATACTAGTATCGGTGCGGATACCGAGAATTTGCACGAGTTGCATGAGGAGATGTCGCGCAAGGGAGTTAGAGGTGTGTTGGAGGTGTCCCACGCTCATTCCCAGAAGTCAGTGGGTGGAGAAGACCGAGGGAGTCAGCAGCATGTTGGAGGTGTCAGAACATCATGACGGCCATCTTGGTATACCCCATACACCAAGCACTCATCCGCAGTAAGGCTTGTTAGTTACTACACACAGCTATGTTATGTTACACACAGCCAAATCAGTGCTACCTTTCAGTGCCCATCAGTGCCGCCTTTCAGTGCCACCTATAAGTCCCAGCTACCATTGCCCATCAGTGCCACCTGCCAGTGCCCATCAGTGCTGTATAATAGTGCCTCCTTAATCAGTGCCACCACATCACTGCCGCCTCCTCAGTGAACATCAGTGCAGCCTATCAATGCCCATCAGTGCCACCTATCAGTGCTGCATATTAGTGCCTCCTCATCAGTGCCACCTCATCAGTGCCCATCAGTGCAGCATATCAGTGCCCATCAGTGCAAATTACTTATTTACAAAATTGTGCTTTGAAAACTGTCACATGACATTAAAAAAAAAGTATTGGTACTTGTACTTGGTCTTAAAAAAGTGGTATCAGTGCAACCCTATTAGAAACTTCTAGAAGAGGAAAACCCATGTGCATGATTAGGTTGGCCCTGCTCAGTCCTCATCCCTGTTCTGTCAGTTGTGCTTGAAGCTCCATCTCTTCATCCGTACATTTATGTATTTTATATGGTACTGATCGTCAATGCAGACTGTCAACATACTGTATATTAAAAAACAGAATGTTTACACTGTTGCAGACCTACAATGACAGGTTTGAAACCACGTGGAAAGAAAAGAAATGCCGCGTGCACACGACCAGTTTTTCCATCAGAATAAACTCTGGCGGTTTTTCCAACGGAGTTCCGACTGAGTTTCGCTGAAACGGACTTGCCTACACACGATCACACCAAAGTCTGATCGTTTAGAACGCGGTGACGTACTACACGTACAACGACGGGACTAGGAAAAAGAACGTTCAATAGCCAGTAGCCAATAGCTGTCCTTGCGTCGTTTTTGGTTCGTCAGAATAGCATACAGACAAATGGTTTTCCCGATAGGAATTGATTCCGTCGGAAAGATTTAAAACATGTTCTATTTCTAGGTCCGTCAGAATTTTCGAAAGAAAAAGTCCAATTCTGTCTGACCTTTTCTGCCGGAAAGTCTGACCGTGTGTACACGGCAAAAGAGGTAAAAAGTCATGTTTGCAAAATGGCTTGTTGTCCTTGGATATATTAGAAGAGATGATAAGGTTAATTTACTAAAGGGGAATAAGCTGTTAATTGAATTTTCCTTTAGCTCACTTAAATTCGCTTTTCTAAGAATATAAATAAAAAACAGCATTTTTGCTTGTACATTAATGGATGATTGTCAGCAGAACTTCACCTTTTTCACTAACTAAGGGGAAATTCCCTTGCATAGTGAACAGCCTACTTGCCTTTATTAAAATGTGTTTCAATGTGTTTCAGATACAGTTATCGTTTTGGTACACATTTGGTATAAAGAACATACCCAGAAATATAATTTCCCGCTTGTGTGTTAGCTCACAGAGTTTCCCAGAAGTCTGCAATTGGCATCATCTACATCAAAAATAACATTTTTGGTGAGATACTCTAAAAGGATGCAAAAATGCAACTTTCCTCACTGGAAGATGATTAAAGGATAAGTTCACCTTTAGGAACAGGTTACCTTACACCCATATTTAGAATGAAATATGTAGGGATGGGCAAACAGTTCGGCCCAAGCATAAGTTCGGGCTGAACTTTCGCTGTTCGGATGTTCGCCGAACAGCTGAACAAATGGGTCATTCAACCGTTTGTTCAGCCCCTGAACCAACCAAAATGCATTGCGGCACTGAACAGTGCATTGCAAGGCCTGATTGGCTGAAGCAGTGAACGCTTCAGCCAATCAGAGTATAGAGCATTGTCAGAGTCATGATTGGACACTGTCATCATGACTTTATCCAATCATGGCTCATTCCCGCCCCACAGTATAAAAGTATTCTTTCAATGGAAGACATTTTCAGTGGGGTTTCGGCATGGAGAGAGATAGAACAGGGCTCTGTTCATTTCAGGCAGTCATACACAGTGCTCGGATGGCTGAAATTCAGAGGGAACTCCACCAGCCCGCAAACTGCCTGATTTGTGACATGCCCACCAAGTGGAACTCAACTTTGGGACTACTACAGAGGCTATACATGCAGCAGAGGGCCGTCAACAAGTACCTGTGCCAGTGCGGCATGACGACGGGCTCAGGCCTCCTTGGCTTTTTTTCCCCATGCCAATGGCTGATCATTAAGGATTATTATGGACAGGGCACTGGAGGCAGAGCAGCAGGAGGAAGAGGATCACTTCCTTTCATCTCAAGGCCCACTTTATCCAAGCACCATCAGTCCTATGTTACAGAACACACAGGGGGAGAGAGGGGAGGAGGATCAGGAGTAGGATTCTGGCACTTTCATAGGCTTCAAAGAAGAGGAAGACATGCATCAATCTGTAAGCAATGGCTTTCCAACTCTAGGACCCTTGGGAGTAGTACGTGGCTGGGAGGTGGAAGTTCCAGATGCTGCCATCCTGAGTGAACCCGAGGAGTCTGCTTCTCAAGCCTCTGAAAAATTTGAGGCGCATAGACAAACTCATGCTTCAAAGCCTGCGAAAGGACCCAAGAATACGTGGCATAAAGGAGAAGGATGATTACTGGTTGGCAACCCTCCTTGACCACGTTTTATAAGGGGAAGATCTCAGAACTCATCCCGTTCCCACAGAGAGTGCAGAAGATAAAATCTCTTGAGAACACGTTAAAGAGGATTTTTTTGAACGTTTTTGCTGACTCCAGAAGGATTAGAGTGTGGTGGAAAACGTAATTTTGAGTATTCTGTTGGTCAAGAGAGGTGCGTTGGAGAAGGCGTCCGCCTAAGTGAGCCTTTTCAGAATTTTTTTAGTCCTCGCCGCCCAGGGCTGACAGCTTCCACATCCCATTGGCAGCATCTGCATCACATGGTGGACGATTACCTGAGGGCCAAAACAGAGATGGAGAGCTTTCCAGCTGATGATCCACTGACTTACTGGGTCATGAGAATAGACCCCTGGCCAGAACTTGCCCAGTACGCTATTGAATTTTTTGGGCTGCCCTGCATCCAGTGTGCTTTCAGAACGGGCATTCAGTGCTGCAGGAAGTTTCATTACTCATCATAGAACACATCTGTCCACAGACTCTGTGGACTGTTTGACTTTTATAAAAATGAATGAGTCCTGGATTACCAGCTAGGAAAGCCCCTGATGCCAATGTCACAGATTAAGTCTTTTTGGAATGTGGAATCTCTGCAGGATTTCAAGGCTGCCTAGCTTTGAGGACGTTCAATCATCTCATCTGGAAGAATGTTTTTGGTATAGGTTTCATGGGCACAATAAACACCCAAAGATCAATTTTTCTGCACTTGTTTGACAGGTGCATATCATTGCAATTTTTTACAGAAAGGCCAATTCTTGTTTTCATCAAGAGTACCTCTATAGGGTTACAGTGGCAAGGCGCACCCAACACCAAAAGAGTAATTTTTCTGCACCTGTTTGACAGGTGCATATCATTGCAATTTTTTACAGCAAGGTCAATTCTTTCTTTCATCAAGATAACCTCAATAGGGTTACGCTGGGAAGGAGCCACGACACCCAAAGACCAATTTTTACGTACCCTTTACTTATATCCAAAGTCAAAGTGACACCAGAATGTATCCAAAAAATCACTAATCGTGTTCCCAGTGTACTACATTATGGCCTCATCATACCCACTGGCTCCCCAGCTGTTGCTGAGCAAAATAAAGGCAGCTTGCAGGGAAAATGTAATTTTTTGTGGCTTTATAAATGCAATTATTCCTGCAGCAGATTCTATACATGGTACAGATCTGCCACTTTACAGGTAAACTAAGGGTACCCCCCAGGCACTATTTTGGAAGGATTTTTTATTTTTATGCTTTCACCTTAAAAATAAAAAAATCACTGCTCATTTAAAAATTATGTTTTTTTACAAACTTTTTTTTATTGACATGTTCCCCAGAGCAGGACCCGGACCCCTATAACCATTGTATGCCCAATAACCTGCATATAAGCCTTAAAAATGTTGATTGTGTCGTTCGGGTCCTATTGACTTTAATGGGGTTCTTTTTTGGGTCTGAACTTTCGCAGTGTTCGGAAGTTCTGGTGCGAACCGAACAGGGGTCTGTTCAGCCCTTCCCTAGAAATATGTATGTAGAGTAAAATATGGATGCAATATGTAATACATTCCTTCTTCTGCTCCCCTTCCTCCTGATCCCCTACCCCTGTGACAGCATGTGGAGATTCCCTCAGCCGCTGTCAAATTTAAAATTGGCACTTGGGGCTCCACCTGCACAGTTGCATCCTTCATTCATAGGGATCTGTGAATGATTAACTACAAGTCCACCACCACTGAAAATGGACTTGGAGTTCTTAATGGACTATAAGCACACTGACGAGCATACTCATAGTCCATTCACATTTCCTCCAGCATTATAACCGCATGGTTGCACGGTAGGGTTTGGCAAGCTCATGCTTGAGCCGAACATTGGCTGTTCACCCATTCGAAGAACACCCGAATTGTCGGGACATTTAACCGTTTGTTCCCCCCCGCTGAACAACCACAATGCACTGTGCCACCGCACAGTGCATTGATAGCCCTGATTGGTTGAAGCAGTGAAAGCTTTGCCCAATCTGGGCAAAGAGCATTGTCAGAGCCATGATTGGAGAAAATAATGATGACTCTATCCCACCCCACACTGTAACAATATTGTGCGTATAGAGGCCATTTGCAGTGTTGGTGTGGAGAGAGATAGAACAGGGCTCTGTTCAGTACTACTAGTGAGTTAGTGTGCTAGTGTGCTAATGTGATCCTATTGTCAGTGTAGAATAACCGTTTTGGTGTGAATCTAGTAATAGTGCAGTGTGAGTGTAGTTTGACCATTTATTTTTACTTTACTGTCGGTTTATTTTATAGGGCAGGTTTTCTGCAGTACATTTTAGTGCATTACTGCATGTTTAACGCAGTATATTTCAGTGCATTAGTGCAGGTTTAGCGCAGTATATTTCAGTGTAATAGTACAGGTTTAACGCAGTATATTTCAGTGCATTACTGCAGGTTAAACGCAGTATATTTCAGTGCGTTAGTGTATGTTTAATGCAGTATATTTCAGTGCGTTAGTGTGCATTTAATGCCGTGTATTTCAGTACATTACGGCACATTTAATGCAGTATATTTCAGTGCGTAACTGGATGTTTAACGCAGTATATTTCAGCATTAGTGTGTTATTGAGTGTTTAACACAGTATAGTTCAGTGCGTTAGAGCACATTTAAGGCAGTACATATCAGTGCGTTACTGCATTTTTTTACGCAGTATATTTCAGTGCATTAGTTCACATTTAAGGCAGAACATTTCAGTGCATTACTGCATGTTTTACGCAGTATATTTCAGTGTGTTACAGCACGTTTAAAGCAATATATTTCAGTGCAGTAAATTTTAGTGCATTACTGCATGTTTAACACAGTATATTTTAGTGCATTACTACACGTTTAACGCAGTATATTTCAGTGCATTAGTGCACATTTAATGCAGTACATTTCAGTGCATTACTGCATGTTTTATGCAGTATATTTCAGTGCGTTACTGCATGTTTAATGCAGTATATTTCAGTGCTGTAAATTTCAGTGTGTTACTGCATATTTAAAGCAGTATATTTCAGTGCCTTGGTGCATGTTTAACACAGTTTATTTCAGTGCATTACTGCTCATTTAATGCAGTATATTTTAAGGAGTTAGTGCACTTTTAATGCACTAAATTTCAGTGCATTACTACACATTTACCACACTATATTTCAGGGCATTACTGCACATTTAACGCAGTATATTTCAGTGTGTTACTGAATGTTTAAATCAATATATTTTCAGTGCATTTCTACACGTTAAACGTGGTATTTTTCAGTGCCTTACTGCACATTTAATGCAGTATATTTCAGGTTATTGGTACACGTTTACTGCAGTATATTGCAGTAGGTTAGTGCACGTTTAACACTATATATTTCAGTGCCTTGGTACACATTTAACACAGTTTATTTTAGTGCGTTACTGCTCATTTAATGCAGTATATTTCAATGAGTTTGTTCACATTTAATGCAGTATATTTCAGTGCATTAGTACGCATTTAATACAGTACATTTCAGTCCGTTACTGCACGTTTAATGCAGTATCATGCGGTGCATTACTGCACGTTTAATGCAGTATCATTCGGTGCATTACTGCACGTTTTATGCAGTATACTTCAGTACATTACAGCACATTTAACGCAGTATATTTCAGTGCGTTACTGCACGTATAATGCAGTATCATTTGGTGCATTACTGCACGTTTTATGCAGTATTATTCAGTGCGTAACTGCATGTTTAACACAGTATATTTCAGTGCGTTGGTGCACGTTTAACGTAGTATATTTCAGTGTGTTACTGCTCATTTAATGCAGTATATTTGAATAAGTTAGTGCACTTTTAACGCAGTATACTTCAGTGCATTACTACGTGTTTAACCGCTTGCCGACCTGCAGCCATAATTTTACTGTGGCAGGTCGGTCGATCCCATGAGCCATTGTAGCTATACGACATGCTCGCAGGATCGGGATAGCAGATGCGCACACACGTGGCCGCTGCACAGCAGGGGTGTCAATGCTCATGGCCAATGGTCACAATGACCGAGGGGCCACAAGCAATCCTAGGCATGAGAGGCAGAACAGGGACATGTGTGTGTAAACACAAAAATCCCTGTTCTGTTCTGTGAGGTGTGACAGATTATGAGTCCCTATTGGCTAGGAACCACAATCTGTCATTTCCCCTAGATCAGTCCCCTCCCCCTAGAGTTATTGATCACCCCTAATGTTAACCCCTTCCCTGCCAGTGACATTTTTACAGTAATCAGTGCATTTTTATAGCACTGATCGCTGTATAAATGCTACTGGTCCCAAAAATGTGTCAAAAGTGGCTGATGTGTCCAACATAATGTCACAGTCCCAATAAAAATCACAGATCGCCGCCAGATACTAGTAAAAAAAGAAAAATAATAAAAATGCTATAAATCTATCCATTATTTTGTAAATGGTATAATTTTTGCACAAACCAATCAATACATGCTTATTGTGATTTTTTTTTACCAAAAATATGTAGAACAATACATATTGGCCTAAACTGAGAAAAAAAAATCTTTTTTTTTTAAAAAAGGAGGATATTTATTATAGCAAAAAGTATAAAATATTGTGTTTTTGTTTGTAGCGCAAAAAGTAAAAACCGCAGAGGCAATCAAATACCACCAAAAGAAATCTCTATCTGTGGGGAAAAAAGTACGTCAATTTTGTTTGGGTGCAGCATCGCACAATCGAGCAATTGTCAGTTAAAGCGATGCATTGCCAAATCACAAAAAATGGCCCGTTCCTTCAGCAGCCAAATCTTCAGGGCTGAAGTGGTTAACACACTATATTTCAGTGCATTACTGCACATTTAACGCAGTATATTTCATTGTGTTACTGAATGTTTAACTTAGTATATTTTCAGTGCATTTCTGCACGTTAAACATGGTATCTTTCAGCGCCTTGCTGCACGTTTAGTGCAGTATATTTCAGGTCATTGGTAAAAATTACTGCAGTATATTGCAGTGTGTTAGTGCACATTTACCACAGTATATTTCAGTGCATTAGTGCACGTTTACAACAGTATTTTGCAGTGCATCAGGGCAGTTTTACTGC
The DNA here is from genome assembly GCF_037356315.1 of Lithobates pipiens. Classification (NCBI taxonomy): domain Eukaryota; kingdom Metazoa; phylum Chordata; class Amphibia; order Anura; family Ranidae; genus Lithobates; species Lithobates pipiens. The sequence goes on from NW_027507788.1 coordinate 108,404,260, forward strand.
AGTATATTGTAGTGTCAGTGGAGTGTGTCTGTGTAGTGAGTACTCAAGTTAAAGTGCACCAAACACCACTTTTCATTGAATAAAGTGCATACACGTACATGTTTCCACATCTTTATTACATTTTATGATTAACCCCCCACATCATGTCTGGGAAGCCAACAAGAAGAGGCAGACATTCCTATGGCACTGTGAGGGGGCCAGCAGGGTATGTGTCCACAGGCAAAAGTGCACATGGTCCATCCTCAGGCAGGGCATCATTTTCTCTGTTTAGTAATTTTGCCCATGCTATCAGCCACAACATTTAGAGGAGGTGGTGGGCTGGCTTACTAACCATCCGCATCTTCCTCATTATTTGTCACCCAAGCAGAGACTAGTGTGCATGCCACTGCAGCTGCCAGAGTGGCTTATTCTGCTTACTTGTTCACAAATACTCAGGTCATAGCCCCAGCATCAGACATGGAGGAGTCAGCTGAGTTATTTGAACAAAGCATCGACCACTGGCTCCTTGACGATGCACAGCCATTACTAGATTCAGATCTTGGTTCTGAGGTTAAGGAAGGTAGGAACATGAGCCTACATAGAGGGGAGAACACTGGTAAACAACAAATTGGCAGCCATGTTGGGTGCTGGATAGAGCAGAGGAGGAAAGTGAGGGTGAGGCACAACCCTAAAGAGGCAGCCATCATGGAAGAGTAGACAGAAGCCATCCTATTCCACCAGATTGTGGAGCTGTTATCTTCCAGCCCACTTCCCACAGCTCAGCTGTTTGGGCTTTATTTAGCACATGCGCAGTCTGTTGTAATTTGCAAGCTTTGCCTCAAGCACATCAAACATGGCAAAAACACCAGCCATTTGGGTACCAGATGCTTGACAAGGCATTTAACCTCCCACCACTCAGCCTGTTGGCACCTGAAAGCCACACAAAAGGGATGCAATTCTGCTCCTCACTCCTCACCTTTCCGGTTATACCTCATGACCTCTCAGCAACCTCCACTGACAGGGATGATGGCATAGCACAGGGTGTCCCAGGTGCTGCAGTGAAAAAAATAGTCACTGCCACCTACATGCCCAGCGTCTAAATTCAAGCTTGTCAAAGCTGCTGGCTTTACAACTCCTGCCTTTCTGTCTGGTAGATTCTGACCCCTTACGTGAATTTGCAGAATGTGCTGTACCACAATGGAAGGTTCCCAGTTGCTATTTCTTTTCATGTAAGGCCATTACAGCTTTCTACTATCAGGTAGAAGGCAATGTTGTGGCATTGTTGGGCAAGGCAGTCAGCTGCAAGGTCCACGTTACTGCTGACACGTGGTCCAGCAAGCAAGGTCAGAGATGATATATATAATATATTTCATTCATAGCATACTAGGTAACTCTACTTACTACTTGGAAGAGGACAGGGCTCGGTGCTGCAGCTTATACCACCATATCTCTATACAACTAGTAGTGACTATGCAAGATTTGTCAGCTCCACCTCTCCTTCTCTTCCTCCCCCTCCTTCTCCAAGCCCTCCTCTGCTGAATTGTGCTTGAGCCACAAGTACCCCCTAAGCTTTCAAGGGACTATTCAATAATTCAGGCTAAAAGGTTCCATGCAGTGCTTAAACTTTGGGGCCACTAAATATGTAATATGGATCTATGAGAGGCACAACCCCTGAAGCAGCTGAGGGAAGCATCAGGAACATATTTTGCAATTGTGTCCAATATTAGGTACGAGCACATTTGAAAAGTTTAAAGAGCTAAAGTGTTTGAAAAACGTTTGGCAATGGTTTGCCATATATCATATTTTGCATACTCCCTTAGCCAAGGTTTACAGTGATGTGATTTTGGATGCTTTTCAGAATGCATGGAATTGCATGACAAGTGAATTAACATAAACTATTTTAAAGCAGAGCTAAATTCATCTAAGAAATGAAAACAATCTACATAGGTCATTGGAGGAATAATCAGCTTAAGCACTTATGACCATTTATAATTTAACAGTCCATATTGTTTGGTAAGAGGCTCCTTCTAATGGTGGTACATGGTGGTGGAAGCACTTTGTGAATACGAGTCAACATCTACTGCTGTTGTTCCATATATTGTTCACTTTGGACTTTTACTGTTCCATATTTCATTCACTTTGGACTATTATGAATTTATGGTTGCACTTGCACTTTCATTATACAGGTTTTGTACTTTAATTTTGTATATAAATTATATTTACTTTTGTGTGAGATTGTTTTAATTTCTTAGATGAATTTAGCACTGCTTTAAAATAGTTTATGTCTGACACGATTGGCATCATAATTGCACAGGATCAGCTTTATTCTTTATAGTTTATAATAAGTTTTGAGACCAAGTGCAGATTATTCTTTGATTTTATAAGTGAAATATCATGATTTTCTGGGGCGATCCTTCACATATATTCAGTGTGAATGTGATTTTAACCATTTCAGCTCCAGAAGGTTTTACCCCTTTCCTGACCAGGCCATTTTTTACGATACGGCAATGCGTTAATTGACAATTGCGCGGTAGTGCGACACTATACCCAAATAAAATGTATGTCCTTTTTTCCCACAAATAGAGCTTTCTTTTAGTGGTATTTGATCACCTCTGCGTTTTTTTATTTTTTGTGCTAAAAAACAAAAAAAAGGCCAGAAGTTTCTTCAAAAATTTAGGCCAATATGTATTCTGCTACATATTTTTGGTAAAAAAATCCCAATAAGCATATATGTTAACTGGTTTGCGTAAAAGTTATAGCATCTACAAAATAGGGGCTAGTTTTAGGGACTTTCTATTTTATTTTTTACTAGTAATTGCGGCAATCAGCGTTTTTTAGCAGGACACTTTTTGGGGACCAGTGACACCAATACAGTGATCAGTGCTAAAAAAAAAAATGCACTGACACTATATAATTAATTAATTCATTGATCCTTTATATACACTATATAAATGACACTGGCAGGGAAGGGGTTAAAAGGGACAATCAAAGGGTTAAATGTGTTCCCTATGTGAGCTTTCTAAATGTAGGGGGAGTGCTTCCATGACATCTCCATTTTCCTTTCTGGCAGAACAGCGGTCTGCCTTGTTTACATAGGCGGATCGCCGTTCTGCCTCTCTATGAACGATCGCCAGGTTCCCGGCGGCCGTGATGCTGATTGGCTCCGTTGTGTCCAACCAGGAGCGCGCGTCCTAGACCTGAAGTCAAGAATCATGTACAGGTATGTGATTTTGCGCTAAAGGGCCACCCTGCCACAATAAGTGAACGCGGGTTGGTCCTTAAGCAGTTAAAAAGGATCCTCTGCATGTTTTGCGCTCCATAGACTTTAATGTAAATCACATGTCAAAAGCTTATCTGTTCAAAGGAAAGATGATTCTAGTTTATTTATAGAAATCGCTACTGTGTTCCTGATCTGCTTTCGAAGGAGCGAGAGACACATGAAAAATGCAATGGAATCGCGTCTGATCCGCATCAACCCGCACTGGACGTTTTCCTTTAAATTGCACTAGAAAACTGATTCAAATCGCACATTATACAATTTTCTTGTACAATTCTTCTTTTGATTTACCAAAACCATATAATGTGAAGTGAAACCCAGACACTTTTAATTTGTATGCAATCAGGCAGGCCCTTGCACTACATAGCTGAAGGTTAATCTAAAGGAAAATTGTTTAACGTATGACCAGATTTAGTCTGTTCCCATCTTGTCATGTAAGGAAATGTTTTGGAGAGGAGTTTGTAGATATGAGGTCCCTGTCTAGAGATGAGAATTAGGCCTGTGGACTGGGGGATAGTACAGCAACTATCTTTAGAACTTGTTAGCTTTGCCTTAGTTCAAGAGAAGGGCATTTTAGCTGCATAGAGGTCCAAAAGTTGGGACTGGAATTCTTTTATAAGTTTATTCGACAGAATATTAAGTTCACTTTGAAAGGAGATTGCTATACATTTCCACTCAATGCAGCAGAGACAGTTGACAGCCTAGTGCTAGTGTAGCACTAACCCCCGAAGGAGCTGTTGGTTTTATTTGTGCTTAACGTTACCTCACCTGCTCGCCTCTCCATCTTAGGGGTCCCGTTAGAAAGTAGCCCAAATGATGTTAAATCTGACACTTTTTTTTTTACATTTATTCAAGAATAGCACAAAAGTCCTTCAATAGAGGGTCAGAGGATAAAGGGGAGTTCATGCACCTAGTAATTGCAGATTAGAGGTATTGGTCAGATCCAGAGGACAAACAGCTCCACAGACTGGATCCAGCAATCACCGGATAGGCCCCTCTCACTTGACCTAGCAACCAATGAAATGCTCCACAAAGTCTCTGCCACAGACTTGTCAATTGAACTTAGAAATCTTGAGAGTTTTAGAAGAACTACCATACAGTACCAGATTTTTTCAGCCGACCCAGCAATACTGTATGGGTGTTGGTCCAGGTTGCGTCCTCCAACTGAGTTTACAGGCTCCTCCTGAGACACCAGCCTTGCGCTCAGTCCTCTTCCGGAAAAGTCCTCCCCTGGATCCTCCAATTTTCTTAGCTTTTCCCCACAGGCAAGACAGCACAGGACCACCCCTGGATCAGTAGGCCCCCAGACTTTTCTGGGCCTACAATCTCAGTTGCAGAGCCTCGGGCCAGCCGGCCCCAAGGTGCAGGATCATGCGACACAGACCCCAGGCCAGGATCGCCATGAGATCGGGATAGCGGACTCCAGAAAACAAACAACCAAAAATAGCGTCAGTACCTTAAATATCCTCTCCCAGAATGCACAGCAGAGAAACCACTCCCACTGAGCTATTTCCAAGCAAGAGGTGGTATTTAATACATCCAGCCTGCTACATTTCCACACTTACCAGCGGTGACAGTGACACCTACAGTCAAGTGGGAACCAGTGCAACCCAGTTGGACTGGCACAGAAACCAGAATTTTTTAAGGAAAAAATTTGCCTGAGCCAACTGCAGCTTCAGACAACTAAATTTGAAAATAATAGCGTCTGCCCATTAGGAGCAGGGAGCTACACTAGGTTTGCTGCTTTTGGAATAACATGAAGTTGGCGTTGGACTATATCCATAAGGCAGAGGTTACGTTTTGTTATATAAGTGTCTAACTTCCAAATAAGCTGTGTGAAGGGTTTTGCATATTGCTTGGGTAACCGATTTTAAATCAGTTTTGAGAGATAGATTTATTATCTCTCATTCTCTCTGCCCTTGAGAGTCTATTTGGATAAGATGGCCTTTCGTGAATATGATTGAGATTTCCTAAAACATGAAATCACGCAAAGGTCTCCACCACACAAATAAGTGCATTAAAGTCCATGGTTAGTGAATAACTGATGAAAAGTCATATAATAATATTTCTTCACAGTATCTTCCAATAATACACATACAGTGTCTGTGAACACCAACGACACTCCTGCCACCACCACCACGTGCCTTGACACAAACAAACAAATGCGCTCACCCCTCTAAAGTGTTCCAGATGTATAATTGTGTAATGCCTTTGCAATAATCCAGGGGTTCCCCACAAGATACTGTGAAGAAATATTATTATGGGACTTTTCATAATTTACTCACTATTTATGGACTTGCTTTAACCACATCAGCCTCTGAACATTTTACCCCCTTCCTGACCAGAGCACTTTTTACAATTTGGCACTGCTTCACTTTAACTGACAATTGCTCAGTCATGCAATGCTGTACCCAAACAAAATTTGCGTCCTTTTTTTCCCACAAATGGAGCTTTCTTTTGGTGGTATTTGATCACCTCTGTGGTTTTTATGTTTTGTGCTAAAAAACAAAAAAAGACCAGAAGTTTCTTCAAAAATTTAGGTCAATATGTATTCTGCTACATATTTTTGGTAAAATAAATCCCAATAAGCGTATATTGATTGGTTTGCGCAAAAGTTACAGCATCTACAAAATAGGGGATAGATTTAGGGACTTTTTATTTTATTTTTTACTAGTAATGACGGCGATCAGCATTTTTTAGTGGGACTGCGACGTTGTGGTGGACAAATTGGACACTAAGTGACACCTTTTTGGGGACCAGTGACACCAATACAGCGATCAGTGCTAAAAAAAATGCACTGACACTATATAATTAATTATATAATTAATTAATAATTTATATATACCATATAAATGACACTGGCAGGGAAGGGGTTAAAAGGGGGCAATCAAAGGGTTAAATGTGTTCCCTATGTGAGCTTTCTAAATGTAGGGGGAGTGCTTTGACTAAAGGAAAACAGAGATCCATGAGATCTCAGTTTTCCTTTCTGGCAGAACAGCGGTCTGCCTTGTTTACATCGGCGGACCGCCGTTCTGCCTCTCTACAAACGATCGCCAGGTTCCCGGCAGCCTCGATGGCAGCCGAACCTGCTGATTGGCTCCCGTTGTGTCCAATCAGGAGTGCGCGTCCTAGACCCGAAGTCAAGAATCACGTACAGGTATGTGATTTCGCGCTAAAAAGGGCCACCCTGTCACAGTAAATGTATGTGGGGTGGTCTTTAAATGGTTAAAAAGGATCCTCTGAATGTTTTGCACTCCATAGACTTTAATGTAAATCACATATCAAAAGCTTATCTATTCAAAGGAAAGATGATTCTAGTGCATTTTATAGAAATCGCTACTGTGTTTTTTTGTGTAGTTTTGCGCTAGAATCAAAAAAAGAGCGTCAAATAAAAAAAAAACATTATTTACTTTTTGCAATAATAAATATCTCCCAGTTTTTTTTAAAAAAAAGCTAATTTCTTCATCAGTTAAGGCCAATATATATTCTTCTATATATTTTTGGTTAAAAATTGCAATAAGCATATACTGATTGGTTTGCACAAAAGTTATAGCATCTACAAACTATGGGAAAGATTTATGCATTTTTATGGCATTTTTATTATTATTTTTTGACATAGCTTTTGACATAGCGATCAGTGCTATAAATATGCACTGATTACTGTGTGTCACTGGTAGGGAAGGGGTTAACACTAGGGGACGATCAAGGGGTTAAATGCGTGTTCTCTAGATGTGTTCTAACTGTATAGTGATGGGACTGACTGGGGGAGGAGACATATTGTTCCCACTTAGTAGGAACAAATGATATGTCTCCTCTCTCCTGATAGAACAGGGATCTTTTACACAAATCCCCGTGCTGGCTCTCATGCACAGGATCCCGCGTGGCACGCCCACCGGCCACACACATTGGGTCCCCTGCCGTGCAGTGGGCACACACGCCCTCTGGCGACTCTTGAAGGGAAGGATGTATCCATATGGGATTTTGCCAAGGAGAGCCATTGTGCCGCAGTATAATTACATCAGCCGGCTGGGAACCAGTTAATGCACTTATTTGTGTGGTGGAGATTTTTGTAAGATTTTAAGATTTTAGGGTTTCCCTCAAAGCACTGCACTATATAATTGTTTTATATTTTTGATCCTTTTGTCTGTTTATTTTCATAATAAAAATGCTCAATATGTTTAAAAGTATATGGGCTATCAAACCTACCAGTATGGTCAAAAGAATGTACACACCATTACAAATTATCCATTCCAGGTATTTCCAGTGTAGGATACTGTTAAGGCTACAGAATACAAAGAAGCTGTTGATAATTGTACACTTCCACCTTCATGAAAACAGGTACTCTAGTGCACAAAACCAGCACCATAAAGATGATTTAAATACATCAATACCCCGCACTTATACACATTCCTGCCCAGACCAATTTTCAGCTTTCAGCGCTGACGCACTTTGAATGACAATTGCACGGTCATGCTACACTGTACCCAAACTAATTTTTTACCATTTTATTCCCACAAATAGAGCTTTCTTTTGATCACCTCTGCGATTTTTATTTTCTGGTAAACAAATAAAAAAAAGACCGAAAATTTCTCTTACAAAACATTGTAAATAAGTAAGGTTTCTCCTTCACTGATGGGCACTGATGGGGCTGCACAGAAGGGCATTGATAAGGCGACGCTGATGGGCACCGACAAGGTGGCACCGATGAGGTGGCACTGATGGGCACTGATGATGGGCACTGATAGGCAGCACTGATGAGCACTGATAGGCGGCATGGATGGGCACTGATAGGTGGCACGTATGGACATGAATGGGCACTGATAGGTGGCACTGATGTACATTAATGGATTGTACTGATGGATACCAATCAGGGCCAAACAAGTTTAGTTCATTCAAAGCGCTGCTAGTGCCTCAGTAATTTTTACCATTGGTGATCTTCTTTGGCACCAGATTAATAATTTTGTATTAATATAGCAGCAGCTACAGTCTAGTATTTACTGTGAGCGCTGATGGAGTGTGATTTTAGTGTTCTAATATCTTGCTCATTTGTTTTTAATAAACAATAATGCCTGCCAATCAGTGATGCCCATTGTGGGCACTGATTGGCATCCCTGGTGACCATGTGTAGCATACCTGCTGGTGACTAGTGGTGGGCATCCCTGGTGGTCCAATGTGGGTATCCTCAGTGGGGGGGCTGCACTGATATCAGCACAGACCCCCACCGGTCAAAAGAGCAGCCGATCGGCTCTACACTACTCGCATCTGACAGACGCAGATGAGGAAAAGCCGATCAACAGCTCTTCCTATTAACATCATGATCAGCCGTGATTGGACACAGCTGATCACGTGGTAATGAGTCCCTGTCAGACTCTTTACCTAGATCGGTGTTGCGGTGTGTCAGAATGACACAACCCAACAACAATCGCCACAATGCAGCCCCGGGAGAGCACAGCAACTTTGATATGCTGGTGACCAGGGTTTGTATATACTTGGATGCACTTACATTGCTGGTGTAGTATTGAGCTGCGTGTCCATCTCTGTCTGCTACAGGTACCCTAATTTGCTTATACTGTACATTTGTATGTTTTTTTTTTTTTACATGTACTCTAAGTTAGACTTTGGCTAGGTAACAAGTTAGCTTATTACTAAGGTATGAAAAAGAGAAAATGCATTGTGCATTAGTTTATAATATCTTTTATATCTAAAATACTCACTTTTTAATGTATATTTATTTTACAGGAACACCTATGGCTTTAAAGCTTCTCCCAAAAACTTTTACCAAGAGACAGAACTTCCTGTATGAATACTGTGTGGCTCTATCCCTATCTACTCACCCAAATATCATTGGCATGTTTGGCATTGCATTTGAATCTTCTGAGCACTATGGTTTCCTGTATGAAGCTGCCCTTCAAAAAGATCTTATTTCCATTATAAAACCAAGTGTAAGATAATATTATATTTCTAATGTAACATTCTTATTGTGATAGAATATGGATTTTATTTGTAAAATATTATAATATGATAAAGGATCATATGGGCAATTTAGAAAAAGTGGGTAAACTATGGGGAGAAATAATAATATGTAATCAAGGATCCATTTACACTATATTACCAAAAGTATTGGGACACCTGCCTTTACACGCACATGAACCTTAATGGCATCCCAGTCTTTTTCAGTAGGGTTCATTATTGAGTTGGCCCACCCTTTGCAGCTATAACAGCTTCAACTCATCTGGGAAGGCTGTCCACAAGGTTTAGAAGTGTGTCTATGGGAATTCTTGACCATTCTTCCAGAAGCACATTTGTGAGGTCAGGCACTGATTTTGGAGAGAAAACCTGGCTCGCAGTCTGTGTCCTAATTCATCCCAAAGGTATTCTGTCGGGTTGAGGCCAGGACTCTGTACAGGCCAGTCAATTTCCTCTACCCCAAACTCGCTCATCCATGTCTTTATGGACCTTGCTTTGTGCACTGTTGTACAGTCAATTTGGACCAGGAAGGGGCCATCACCGAAATTTTGCCACAACGTTGGGAGCATGAAATTGTCCAAAATGTCTTGGTATGCTCACGCTTTAAGATTTCCCTTCTATGGAACGAAAGGGCCAAGCCCAACTCCAGAAAAACAACCCCACACCATATTTCCCTCTCCACCAAATGATTTGGTCCAGTGCACAAAGCAAGGTCTATAAGGACATGGATGAGCGAGTTTGGGGTGGAGGAACTTGACTGGCCTGCACAGATTCCTGACCTCTACCCGGTAGAACACCTTTGGGATGAATTAGAGAGCAGGGGGTGAGCTAGGTCTTCTCTCTAACATCAGTGCCTGACCTCACCAATGCTTTTCTGGAAGAATGGTCAAACATTCCCATAGACACACTCCTAAACCTTGTGGACAGCCTTCCCAGAAGAGTTGATGCTGTTATAGCTGCAAAGGGTGGGCCAACTCAATATTTTTACACCTCAGATATGAAACATTAACAAAGCACATCCCACTATAGTGTGTACTGACCTGAATCCAAAGCACCAAGTCTGGTTCTTACTCTGCTATTTGCATGACTCACTCCTAATAGATAAAGCTGACACCTCAGCCTCCCGCGAGATGATCCATCCCTCCTCCAGCACATAGTAGAAGACTCATACCCACAGCTCTATGTTTCTCTGAGCCTGTGGGGGGTAGTTGGTGTGATTTTTCTTCCAATCAGCTCTCAAATTACACTCAGCTCTGTGCCCTAGCTCTGCAGTGTGTTTTGCCATCTGTACAGTACAGATGGCAGCAGATAATCAAGTGAAAATTATGTAGGAGGATTTGTTGCATCATTTTAGGCTAGTCACTTCACTGGGTTAGTCACTTCACTGGGTATGTGTAAGGGTTTATAACCACTTTAACCTTCTTTGGCGGTTTTCCCAAGTGTGGTGGTAACCCCGAGCCACATCGCTGGATCCTGGAAGAGATGACTTACCTTGTCCCTGGGATCCTGCGATGTACTCCCGTTCTGTGCGGCGGCCAGACCTTCCGCCCCATGCTCTGTGTGTTTCTGCTTCCTTCCCTGCAAGCGTCATGACAAAGGGGGGTGGAACCGGCGGCAGATTAAAAAAAAAGTATAAATCACAACACCTACAATACTTTGTAATCTTATTGGATTACATTACTGAATAAAATAATTTGACCTCAGTTTCCCCCTAGTGCTTTGTCCAGTGCCCTTGCTTGCAGTTTTACTGTACTTCTGCCTGGAAACTGGAGAATGACCATGGCATCAAAAAAGTGCACCTCTACCTCAAAAGTGGTTTATGACGTGCTGGAAAACAGCGATAGCAATACAGAATCACTTGTAGAATTGAGTGATAGCGATTGGTGGGGAAGTTCGTCATCAGACACAGAAAGTGATTTTAGCGACGATCCTGCGACCTCAGTGATATGCGGACTTGGTGCTCTATTGACTGCGGCGTGGATCATCCAGCGCCCCCAAGATTCACATTTACTGGAGTGTCTCATATTAAAGTGGATGTTTAAGATGACAACTGCTTGGCATACCTACAAATATTTTTGACTGATGAGGTTATTGAAAAAATAGTTACGGAGACAAATCGGTACCAGGAGCAACAAGCTGCTATGCATCAAAGGTTTTCAAGGAGCAGAAAGTGGGAGCAAGTGACCAAAGGGGACATTTGGAAATTTCTGGGCCTAATACTTCTTCAGGGAGGGGTGGGGAAACCCCTGGAGAAGTGGTATTGGACAACCAATAAATTACTAGCCACTCCATTCTTTGGCACGGTTATGTCGGAGTAAAAATTTTCCCTGATAATGAAGTATTTGATGAAACTACTCATTCAGCACCCAAACTCAAGAAGATTTGGGAGGTATATCATATGATTCAGAAAAATTTCCGACAGAGCTATGTGCCAGATAGAGACATTAGCATAGATGAAAGTCTAATGGGAAGGGAAGGCTCAGCTCCAAGGGAAGGCTCAGCTGAATACAATATAGGGTGTCAAAGAGAGCACAATTTGGCATCACATGCTTCATGCTATGTGAATCAAGCACTGGTTACATTTGGAATTCTGTCCTATACACTGGGAAAGGAACCAAATTCAACCAAAAATACAGTAATTATGGAATGGCAACATCTTCAGCTATTTCATTGATTGAGCCATTGCTAAATCAGGGCTATTGCGTAACTACAGACAATTTTTTCACATCTCCTGAACTCTGAGTTCCTTCTACAGAACAAAACGGATGCCTATGGAACCGTTAGGGCTGACCAGTATGACATGCCGCCAATCTTTGGCAATAAGAAGCTCAAGACAGGAGAAATGTTTGCCTGGCAGAAAGGCAAAATGAGATGGAACAGTATGTCAGAGGGGGTGCAGTCACCGGGTGGCCCTGCCCTCCGTTATAAAAGAACTGTCAGAAGAAGAGAAGCATCACACAGTGGGAGCCTCTCATTGCGCGGAGCGGGCCGAGAACCAAGAAGAGACGCAGTGGAGGAAGATGCCGGACGAGAACACTGGACCAAGAAGAAGCGGATCGGACGAAGAAGAGGATCAGAGGAAGAAGAAGATGGAGGAAGAAACGGAAGGATGAAGAAAAGAAGAAGGAAGAAGACCAGAAGAAAGAAGATGAAAGAAGACTTTAATAAAGAAATTGTCGAAGACCGTCTCCTGTAATTTTTAACACTTTTTTGTCACTTTTTTGGTGAAATGGTAGGGGTACTTTTGTACCCCCTTACCATTTCACACAGGGGGGGAGGCCGGGATCTGGGGGTCCCCTTGTTAAACGGGGTTTGCAGATTCCGATAAGCTCCCCGCCCGCAAACCCCCACAACCACCGGCCAGGGTTGTGGGGATGAGGCCCTTGTCCTCTTCAACATAGGGACAAGGTGCTTTGAGGGGCTACCTCAAAGCACCCTCCCAATGTTGAGGGCATGTGACCTGGTACGGTTCAGGGGGGGCGTTCTCTCATCCCCCTCTCTTTTCCTGCAGCCTGCCAGGTTGCGTGCTCAGATAAGGGTCTGGTATGGACTTTGAGGGGGACCCCACTCCATTTTTTTTGGCGCGGGGTTCCCCTTAAAATACATGCCAGACCTAAAGGGCCTGGTATGGATTTTGAGGGGGACCCCCACACCATTTATTTTTGGGCATGGGGTTCCCCTTAATACCCATACTAGACCCGAAGGGCCTGGTATGCTCTTGAAGGGGAACCCATGCCGTTTTTTTTTTTTACATTAAAGTCGTGTTGTAAGTCGCACTGTGATTCACACTAAAGTCGTGTCCAAGTTGCCTCCCAAAGTCATGCTGGAAATCGTGTTGCCTCTGTGTGAATGAATGGACTGTTATGATACAAGTTCAATAGACACAGATTGTCATTGTTAGAGTCACGTTGAATCTGCTATCTGTGTCAAACTGTGTCAAAACGAAAACGAAAATAAAACATTTATTTGTATCGGATCTTTTGTTTTTCGGACTTTTGTCAAAACAATAACGAAAATACCTGAAATTCGGACAAAAATGCATTCGGACGAAAACGAATGCACATGTCTAGAGGACATAGTGGACACAGAGGACATAAAGAGGTCCAGTTACACCTGAATAAAAATACCATAGATAAAGAAGCTAGCCAGGAATGGCATCCATCCTTGTGTACTATATTAGTTAAGAAATAGAAAACCAGTTCAAATTTCATATATCTTCAACTAGGGAACCCCAATAGGCTGGAATACAATTAGTGTCATGCCATTATTTAGGGAGTGTAAAAAGCTAGAAAAAGGTAACTACTAGTCAGTAATCCTGACACCAGAAACATAGATCATGTTTAACTACCAAGATCGAGTTTGGCAATGTTATTGATTTATTTATGCCGTGTACACACGATCGGACTATCTGGCGGACTTAGTCTGGCGCACCAGAGTCTGCCGAACAATTCGATCATGTGTGGGCTCCAGTAGACTTTTTCTTTCCAAAAGTCTGGCAAACTTAGAAATAAGATTTGCTTCAAAATTGTCCACCAGACTCGGCTTTTAGTGGACAATCCGTTTGTCTGTGTGCTAGTCCGGCGGACTTAAACCGACGCTCAAACCAACGCTAGGGCAGCTATTGGTTACTGGCTATGAACTTCTACGTCATCACGTTCGAATCAGTCCGGACTTTTGGAGTGATTGTGTATGGCCAAGTCCGTTCGCTTAAAAGTCCGGTGGACCTCAGCTGCAAAGTCCGTTGGATTGTCCGATCGTGTGTACGTGGCATTAGACTTTGCAAGCTGAAGATGCAAATATAAGGGAGGATTTTGTTCTTAAGTAAAGGAAATGATAAAAAGGAAGATGAAAAATATTAGTTTTTAATGGAATATGTTTATACTGGGCTATGGGACATGTTTTATTGGTCCTAGTTGTTTTCAATCTATAATTGATCTAATAAGATCAACAAAAAACGAAGTGCTAAAAGCTGTGCATTAACAAATGCAAGCAGAAAGCAATTCACCAATCACCAGCTTATTGGAATTCTTAAATACATTTGCAATGTATATGCAATGGACTTTAAAGGAGAAAGAAATAAATGAAGGCCCAACTTCAGCTAATGCTTGTTAGGAAGTTACAGAAACAGTTGTTTTGTTTTTATTAGAAAAAAGGTTTAGGCCATATGGATTATGAGCCTCCCCAACAGTGTAAGGGTTTCATGGGTGTACTATTTAAATGCTGCATTTGTTGAACCCTTACACTGGTGGGGGGGGGGGGGGGCTAACAATGGTCAGTTTTTACTCATATGCTGGAGTTAGGCTTTTATTTACGTTTACGTATTTATTTCTCATTTAAAGTCCATGACCTATGCATTTAAGTGTACTCACAGGCAAATCTGGTGATCGGTCAATTGCCCTCTGCTTGCCTTTTATAAACACAGCTTTCAGAATTCAGCTTCTCTTTAAATTTATTAGCTCAATAGTAGATTGAAAACAGTTAGGGCCTGTTAAACACTTCAGATAGCCCAACGTAAACATGTTCCATCAAAAATTACTCTTTGTCAGGAACTACAGCCTTTGATAAGAAAAGGCTAAATTTGACCTGCTTTTTTGATTTCCAAATACACTGTAAAAGGCCAAAGCATCCAAATAAACACAGAACAATGCAAACCAGATTATATTCAGCCTCCAAAAACTGACATTTGTATTGCTTAATTATAATTTTTGGGATTTTGATGGCCTAGGTTTGACATGTATTCCAAAAAATGATACCCATCAACAGAGCCAGATTAGGGTAACAGATGCTCTAGCCAAAACTGAACAATTTTGAGCCCCTCTTCCCCTCCATTGCTTAACTGACAAGACATTAAAGGCTCAAAAAGTGCTCTAAGTGAAATAAAACTTCCAGAAGTCATAAACCTTCTCCCAAGGCTGCTCCAGGCCAGATCCCAAAACTGTAATACACAAAAACATTTTCATTTTATTTGTTTAACATATTGGGCATGGATCAATACCATGTAACTGAGTGTGGCGTTTGTTAACTCAGAGCAAGGCGCAAAAAGGATAAAAACATTTTATTTTAAAGTGTGCCCAAGAGGGGATGTTGCTTTGAGAATGGACCCCCAAAGTGTTTTGTGACTGCTGGAAGAATATCAAAGTCCAACCATTTACCCTAAGGGGCAGGCCATGATATTCATGTGATTCAATTGAAAAATTTTTTACGTTTGTAAGACATTTAAACTTCCTATATCTTATTTGTGTGTACACTTTATGGTAGAAAGTCCCTCCTGATCTTCCAGGTAGAGTGCTAGGGAAACAAGTTCAGAAACTTGGCTGAGAAATGGAAAGATCTGCAAGAGTGATGAGTGCTACATATGCTCTAACAGATGGACAGAACTCTCAGACCTTACCATCATTTCTAAAACATTGAACCATACAGTGAAATGTCCGCAACTAGTATTTCAATTTCAGAAGATCACAGGAGAGATTATACTTTGGCGTGTATCCCAAGGTAGCTCTTTGAGAAAAAAAAATGACAGCCTGTCAATAACAGACAAGTTCAATTAACAAAAATCTCATGCATGTGGTTCTGCTGCCAACCATTGCTGGTCTTTCTGTGTGTAGATAATTACTCAGTAGACATAAATAAAAAAAAACTCTACTGCAGATGTTGATGGAACAATAGAAATGGAATTCAGCTTCCATTTTTCTTTTTAGTAAATTGTGTGTACCATCAATGACCTAATGTATTGCAGATAGACATCACATTAGATACTGTACATGTTCAGCTGTACATGAAAATAAACAGTACATTTTATATTTAGAGGTGGCAAGCCTGTACAGTTATAAATCATGTATAGAAGATGCGTCTAATAAGATATATGTACCAATTAAAGCATAGTGACAACTACCAGTTTTTTTATGCGTTTACTGGTATATACTAAAACTATACTAAACTAAAACTTAAATATACACTCGTGTATAATAAAATGCAGTAGTCAGGCAGTCAACAGTTCAGAGGTGCTTAGTGATGTATATAGAAAAATATACATGTGTATTTATATATAATATATATACATATACACACACAGTATATACAGTATCTCACAAAAGTGAGTACACCCCTCACATTTTTGTAAATATTTTATTATATCTTTTCATGTAAAAACACTTTGCTACAATGATAGTTAGTGAGTGTACAGCTTGTATAAAACTGTAAATTTGCTGTCCCCTGAAAATAATTCAACACACAGCCATTAATGTCTAAACCACTGGCAAAAAGTACATCCCTAAGTGAAAATGTCCAAATTGGGCCCAATTAGCCATATTCTCTCCCTGGTATCATGTGGCTCGTTAGTGTTACAAGGTCTCAGGTGTGAATGGGGAGCAGGTGTGTTAAATTTGGTGTTATCACTCTCACTCTCTCATACTGGTCACTGGAAGCTCAACATGGCACCTCATGGCAAAGAACTCTCTGAGGATCTGAAAAAATAATTTTTGCTCTACATAAAGATGGCCTAGGCTATAAGAAGATTGCCAAGACCCTGAAACTGAGCTGCAGTATGGTGGCCAATACCATACAGCACTTTTACAGGACAGGTTCCACTCAAAACAGGCCTTGGCATTGTCGAAGTTGAGTGCACATGCTTAGCGTCATATCCAGAGGTTGTCTTTAGAAAATAGACATATGAGTGCTGCCAGCATTGCTGCAGAGGTTGAAGGGGTGGGCGGTCAGCTTGTCACTGTTCAGACCATACACCCGCACACTGCATCTAATTGGTCTACATGGCTGTCATCCCAGAAGGAATGATGCACAAGAAATCCCGCAAACAGTTTGCTGAAGACAAGCAGACTAAGGACATGGATTACTGGAACCATGTCCTGTGGTCTGATGAGACCAAGATAAACTTATTTTGTTCAGATGGTGTCAAGCCTGTATGGTGGCAACCTGGTGAGGAGTGCAAAGACGTGTGTGTCTTGCCTACTGTCAAGCATGGTGGTGGGAGTGTCATGGTCTGGGACTGCATGAGTGCTGCTGGCACTGGGGAGCTACATTTCATTGAGGGAACCATGAATGCCAACATGTACTGTGACATACTGAAGCAGAGCATGATCGCCTCCCTTCAGAGACTAGGCCGCAGTGCAGTATTTCGACATGATAATGACTCCAAACACAACTCCAAGATGTCCACTGCCTTGCTAAAGAAGCTGAGGCCAAAAGTGATGGACTGGCCAAGCATGTCTCCAGACCTAAACCCTATTGAGCGTCTGTGGGGCATCCTCAAATGGAAGGTGGAGGAGTGCAAGGTCTCTAACAACCACCAGCCCTGTGATGTCATCATGGAGGAGTGGACAAGGACTCCAGTGGCAACCTGTGAAGCTCTGGCGAACTCCATGCCCAAGAGGGTTAAGGCAGTGCTGGAAAATAATGGTGGCCACACAAAATATTGACATTTTGGGCTCAATTTGGACATTTTCAATTAGGGGTGTACTCACTTTTGTTGCCAGTGGTTTAGACATTTTGGCTGTGTGTTGAGTTATTATGAGGGGACAGAAAATATACACCTTTATACAAGCTGTACACTACTTTACATTTTAGCAAAGTTTCATTTCTTCAGTGTTTCCACATGAAAAGGTATAATAAAATATTTACAAAAATGTAAGGGATGTACTCACTTTTGTGAGATACCGTGTGTGTATGTGTGTGTATGTATATGTGTATATGTATGTATAAAAATTTCAAATATTTCACCTAGCAAAACACTCCAGGTAACAACTCAAAATGTGAGGTGATTACACAAAGGAGAATGCAGGAAACTGCCAGAGAAAATAAATCCTACAGAAGCCAATATACTATCATCTCTAGTTGTGTGTTGTAGTTATCCAAGTGACTAATAGCTTGCACATAAAGCCACCAAATTTACTCACCCTCTGAGTAATTTACAGTGAATTAAGATTGCCTGCATGTAGCAACTTGTTCCACTGGGTCCTTCTTCCCACTCTGCCACACCTCTATGGTCTGACAAACTGGCTCCCCCCATAGGTGTTATCAACACTGTGGGTAAAGCTAGTATGGTGCTTCCTTATACCTTTGGACTAGAGGCCATGTGTTACCTTAAGCATGGGTGAAATTGTATCTCATTTTATGTCTATGAACATCCAGAGACTTATGTGTTTATTGTTGTCACAATATATCTGTGTGCTATTTCCCCCTATAACACAATGTACAGTAACACTGTACAGGGAATGTGTTAAAACTTCAAGGCTAACTGCAGCCTGTGCATTTATGACTACTCTCATCACAAGGTTTAAGCAGATGTGCAATTGGCCAATATTTGCACATTTGGGGGAGTTGGTAATAGATTATTAGTTACTTAAATGACTACAACACACAACTAAAATATTTCTCAGCTGTTTGCTGTCCCATAATATGAGTCTTTACAATGTTGTGATGTGAGCAGGCTTGTACAAAAAGCATTAGACAAAGTTAAACATTCATATACTGTATGCAAATGCATAAGAAAGAACCCAGGAATGTTTTAGCTTGCTTATTACATGTTATTCTACAAAACAGATGTATATTTATGCACTTAAATACCAGTAAAATCATTGATACATAAATCTTCAAATTGTCACTTTAATGGGCACCTACTGTATATCCCTTAAGCTTGATAAGTTACCTTTAAGCTGGATAAGTTACCCATAAGCCCATTTTGCTTATGAACAGACAGTCTAAAAATGTTTCTAGCATTACAGTTATAAATCAGCCTGCGTTAGAAAAAGAGTATGTCCAGCTCGAGGGGTGATTTCCCCTCACTTTGGAGAAATATTCCTTCATTTCCTGGTATGCGTCCATGACAAGACATGACAAGAAAATCTCCCTAGTGGAACACAGACATAAAAAAATATATATTTTACCATTCCTTTATCTATCAAATGCTAAAACAAGAGTTTGGCTTTAGATATATATTTTTTATTATTGTCAGTCTAAAGAACTAAAGTTTTATGCATGTTTCAATGTTCATATATATTTCAAATGAAAAATTAGCAGAATTTTCAGATTTAAAAAGTGAACCAAGTCTGGTTGTATTTAGCACCCTCCAAGTATTGTCAACTTACCTTCATTTTTGTTGTTTGAATGTTTTATCAGGAAGGAGTACCAGAACCAATTGCCAAGAAGGTCACTAGTCAGCTGGTGAGCGCCCTTGAATTTATCCACAGCAGAGGCCTGGTTTATCGAGATGTAAAACCTGAAAATGTGCTTCTTTTTGGTACGGATTGTCAAAGAATCAAACTTACAGATTTTGGACTGACTCGTCCTAAAGGCACCTTGCTTAAACTTGTGTCTGGTATAATTCCTTACACGGCACCTGAATTAAGTAATTCTCAGAATGGAGAAGCAGTTCCCATTGATTTCACTCTAGATACATGGGCCTTTGGAGTTCTTCTCTTTTGTTTGATGACAGGATACTTTCCTTGGGAGAAAACACTACGGTCTGACCCATTTTTTGAAGATTTTATAATGTGGCAGCAAACTGGCAGTCATGAAGAGCTATCTTGGCACTGGAGGAAATTGACATTTGAGGCCATGGATATGCTCAGGCAGTTATTGGCACTGAACCCTTCTGAAAGGAGTCCAGTGAACAAAGCTTTAAGATATCTGAACTATCCATGGATAGTGGATAACTGGAAATCATTGCAAGAATTAAAATAATATTTCTGCTTTATGCATATCTTTAAACAGGCTTGATTTATGATAGCATAATGACATAAATGTCAGTTAGTAGAGAATACTAACATCTATAATTTCTCAGTCTACGCCATTTCTTATTTTGGGTTCTTTAGTCTTGACCAAAATCCACCATCTTTTCCAGCCACAGACAAAACTTTAGTTGTAAAACTGATCTTTTACTCATTGGAGCGTGAAATACATACGGTAGTTTACTGATTAGTGAATGTGCCCCTGAAATATTTTGGATGGCATTTTTTTTTACTGTATGCCAACCAAGATAGTGCCAGTTTCTTAGTCACAAAGATCCCTTTGTTAGAAGTAAAGGAAATCCTATTAGTGAATGTATTGATGTAGTAGGTGGCTGATGCTGCTGGTGGATTGTAGACTGAAGGGGGACAATACTCAATTACTATCACTACTTTCAATAATCTCCATCTAAGAACACTAGTTGTAGGAAGCCATAGCACTCCCTACTAGTTTATTACAGAATGGATAATTGTGATAGGTATGTCACGGACATTAAAACAGTGGACCAGAAAGCACGGCAGGAACCATATTTTTATTTTCTTAAGGATGGTAATACCAAACGCAGTTTTCTTTCCATTTTTCACATACCTTTGAATCATTATATAGACAATATTGTACACTAACAGTAGCTTTGCCTGTCTACCAAGTTCTTTTTTAGAGAATAGTGATGTGTTTAGAAATTTGACTAGCGTTCCCATTTGGCTGACAGTATGTATGTCAAATGTCACCTGGTAAAATGTTTTGTAACATTTGAAATGACCTAATAAAATGAAGACATGCATTACATTTTAATGTATTTTTAGTCATTTTTCCTGTAATCCAAGTTACTAAATTAAAATGGAAATAGATACAAGTGTTTAGTATAATCACTATCCATTAGGTGACAATAAACGCTTAATAGAGTCCATAGTTCTGTCTACAGCAAAACAAAAATGAATTTACAGCAGAATCTTGTAACACACGGGAAGGTGTGAGTAATGGGGTTTCTACAACTGTAGGTACAGTATGTGGTACTGGTTGATTCTCAAGCTTACATAGAAACTACACAATCACTCTGACTTATATTTTATTATCTATGGTAAGCAGGTAAGAAGATTGGCTGACATATACGTTTACATCAAGTTGCAGAGCACAGTTTAACAATGCTCCATATGTTTTCTTTAAACTCAACACGAGTAAAGACACTTGGGCTGATTTACTAAAGAACAAAAGAATATTCACATAATAAATTGAATATTTACTTAAATTATAAGTGAGAAGCAAATTCCTGTTCAGTTTAAATATCCAATCGTGTGCAGATAAAATAAGTAAACATACTGAAATGACAAGTAAAACACTCCTCCAAAGATATGAGTATATTTACATGCATATCTTTCCCAAGCCAGGCTGTATGCATTCATTTCATAGACACGCACTGCACTGCTCAGCTATGCTCTCCACTCCTTCCTCACTGGATTTGACTGACAGCAACAGGAGCCAATGGTTCTCACTGCTGCCTGCGTGTTCTGTGATAAGTGGAAGAGGAGAGCGGGAGGTGCAGACTGGCACAGCTCTGGACTACTGAAAGGCTCAGGTAAGTGTTTAGAGGGGTGAGGAAAAGGAGCAGCCAATGGAAGTTTTTTTTTTACCTTAATGCAGAGAATGCATTTAAATGGAACTAAACCCATCAACGTAATGATTTTAAAAAGCAGTTACCTTCCTGGCATGCTGGAATTCTAACTGTCACATGTCATGAATCTGCAGTAATGTTTCATGCCCTGTCTGTCTGCTTACCTCTGGTCTGTGTATCAGCTTAGGGACCGCACTCTCTCACCTGCATGTTTAAGTAATCTCGTCTCAGCATGGCTCCACCCAAGCCTCTAACAGGAAACACTATTTAACACAGTGCACTGCCAGCCAGCTTTGCCCGAGCAATAGTGTGTTTAGGCTCCTCTGTGTGTTTCTTGCTGTGTGCTCTACGTTTGATTTTGTGTACTGACTGTGGCATGTTCTCCTGACCATCCCTGTCTGCTTGTTACCCCAACACTTAGCTTATCATTCTAACAATTCCTTATTGCCCTACACTGCTGCTTCCTCTCCATCCACCAGAGCCTGATGTGAGCGTGAGCTGGGAGACCCTGGGGGCCGCGACCTGTATTCATCTGCAGCGAAGGCCATCCTCACCATCAGAGGCCCTTGTGAAAACCTGCTGGCTCTTAGACTCCGTGGCCTGGGGAATCTTATTTTCTAGCTTCCTGTGCAATCCATGTCGGTGCTCAGGTGGAGCTGCTTTCCTGAACCACCCAGAGCTCCATCTGCAGCACTCAGCCAAGGGGACCCCAGCAGTGTGCATCTGTCACTTGGCCTCAGGTGACCTGACATCACATTTTCTTGGGTTCTCAACCAAACTGTTAAATCATCAAATAGCTGGTGTCATATGTGATAAGATGTGCAGCACCATGGCAGTTTCATATCGAACAGAGGCTAAGATGGCAGTTCGCTAGGCAAAAAAGGATAAGAGGGTTTAGTTCTGCTTTAAGGTAAAAAAAACATTTTCACTCCTCATAATGGGGCAGATTGACTAAAGAAAGTGACAATCTTCACTAAAAAGTATGTGACTATTACCTTCAATTATGTGAAAAGCAAATTTCTGTTCACTTTGGAAACTCCTCTCTATATAAAGTCTTACAGACATGTGGATAGATGAATGGCTTACTGAGCATATTTCTCACTATGGAAAGAACATATCCAAGGATAGATGTCACACTCTCTAAAACATCTAATCTCACAAAATTGATATACTCTTGCCATATCCCTTGTTATTGGTCTGTTTTAACCCTTTCATGACTAAGCCTATTTCTGACATTTGGTGTTTACAAGTTAAAATTTTTTGCTAGAAAATTATTTAGAAACCCCAGACATTATATATATTTTTTTAGTGGAGAATCTAGAAAATAAAATGGTGATTGTTGCAATATTTCATGTCACACGGTATTTGTGCAACAGTGTTTTAAACACAATTTTTTGGGAAATGGGACACTTTCATTAATTAAAAAAAAAAAAAAAACAGTATAGTTATCCCATTTTTTTTGTATAATGTGAAAGATGATGTTACGCCGAGTAAATAGATACCAAACATGTCACGCTTTATAATTGGAATCATATAAATCAAACAGCGCTCAGTGGAACCAGATAGAAAATCAATTGGTGTAGGAAGAAAATCCATTTAATGTAAAATAATTTAAAATTGCACAGATGTAATAAAATCTAATCAAAAAGCAATCAAAAGTCAGATGCAGATGAAAATGCTAATTTCTGGAATATAACAAAGTTATACTATAGCAGTTACACCTTTAGAGATGAAGACAAGGGGTTAATCCATGTTGATAACCATCATTCATCATGGACTTTGACAAAGCGCAGGCGCACGAAACATGTCAGTCACAGTCGTCATGGCAACTAACTGAGCATGCGGACCGCCCGATAGAGTTCTGGTGTCCAAGCGTTTGTTCTTCCGGGTCCTTCGTTGGGTTCCTTCTGACCTTTGGACGTAGAGCAACCAAGGACGCTGTAAAGAGTAGCCCAGGAGTGACGGTATTGTACGAAGTGGTGAATACATGTGTTTCCCGCATAGTGAATATCTGACTGGCCATCAGATAAGTGGCAGTTACAGCGCCCCCTCGTGCTTGCACCACTCCCAGCTTTGTGTACCAACAAGCCCCCTGTGGTCTGGATCATGATGAATGATGGTTATCAACATGGATTAACCCCTTGTCTTCATCTCTAAAGGCGGTACTGCTATAGTATAACTTTGTTATATTCCAGAAATGAGCATTTTCATCTGCATCTGACTTTTGATTGCTTTTTTATTAGATTTTATTACATCTGTGCAATTTTCAATGATTTTACATTAAATGCATTTTCTTCCTACACCAATTGATTTTTCATCTGGTTCCACTGAGCACTGTTTGATTTATATGATTCCAATTGCTTTCATTTTCTCCAAGAATTATACAGCTGCACGGGTTCACGGATATAGCTTTTGAACTGTGACTGCATAATAATTGTTTGATATCTGTCTTTTTTAGTGCTGGGAATTTTTTGTTGTTATACACCCTTTATAATTGCACGCATTCGTGGAATGGCAACAAACTTTGGTACTTAAAGTGGCGTTTTACATTTTTTTATGGTAACCAAGTTAGAGTTGCAGAGGAGGTCTAGTGCTAGAATTATTGCTCTTACTTATGACGATCGTGGCAATACCTCACATGTGTGATTTGAACACCGTTTAAATATGCGGGTGCGACTTCCGTATGCGGTTTCTTTGCTACGCGAGCTCGCGGTGACAGGGGCGTTTTGAATTTTTTTATTTTTTTTATTATTTATTTGATTTATTTTTATATTACTAAATTGTGTTTTAAAAAAATAAAAAATAAATTTGAACACTTTTATTGCTGTCACAAGGAATGTAAACATCCCTTGTGACAGTAATATGTGGTGACAGGTACTCTTTATGGAGGGATTGGTGGTCTAAAAGACCCCAAATCCCACCTTTGCACTTCAAAGTATTCAGATCACCGAAAGCGGTGTATCTGAATACTGTTTTCATTTAAATCCGGCGCCATTGGCAGCCGAGTAAACAGGAAGTGACATTGTTACGTTGCTTCCATGTTTACATCAAGGAGACTGGAACAAAGCCATTTCCAGCTTTTTTCCACTCTGTCACTAGCTGCCAGAAGAGCAGGATCATTGATCGGCTCTCCGGTGCCACCGGGAGGCCCGGGAAGAGCGTCAGGAAGCAGCGCAGGGGGGGACGTCCCCTCCCGCTCCTCTGGGATAACAACCAAACAGCTTTTAGCTGCATCAGTTGTTATCCTCGGAAAGCCAATTGCCCACTCTAAACAACGGTACTGGGATAATGCCTGCAGCTGCCGGCATCATCCCGGTATAAGCCCAGAACGCTGAGTACGCACATCTGCGTACGCTCGGCGGGAATGGGTTAACATTACCTGGTGGCTCAAGGTCCATTCTTTACAAGAAAACACTAAGCCAGATATGTTGTGGCTAGTTCAAAAACATTTATTAGAGGTAAGCCTGTATAAATTGCTACCTATCAAATAAAGACACACAAAAGCTGAATCCAACTTAGAATATTAGCTGGTAAGTTAGAAATTGCTAAGCAACAATCTCCATCCCACTTTCTGCAACACAAAATAAGGAATGTTAAAGTGGTTGTAAACCCTTACAGACCACTTTTACCTACAGGTAAGCCTAGATTAAGGCTTACCTATAGGTGCAAGAAATATCTCCTAAACCTACACGGTTTAGGAGATATTTGCAAAAGACCGGCACCGCTGTCTCCGGCCTATGCACACTGAGCGTGCCACTGCTAATGGCGATAATGCCGTTAGTGGCGGCTCCCGCGTGCATGTGTGGGAGTCACGTCATCGCGGCTCCGGCCAATCACATCACCGGAGCAGCAATACCCGCAAGGAAGATGGACGCTTCGTGGAAGAGGGGACAGCGGTGACATCACTGGCTCCTGTGTCAGGTAAGTGACACATAATGGGCTACTATGCGATGCATAGTAGCCCATTATGCTTTACCTTTCCAGGGAAACAAAGAGGAAGTAAAACCCATCAGGGTTTACTTCCTCTTTAAGGTCTTGTTAAACTTTATCTTGTCCAGTGAACAGAGAGAGACAAACAATGGTTAAAAAATGAATTACTACAAACAGTTCAATATGCTTGACAAAAGGCAAGTACCTTAATAAAGCATGCATAAAAAATGAATACTGTCCACTAAATTAGAACCTCAAACTACTTCTAATCCCAGCAAAATTATAAGATCACCTACAATACCAAAACTGAACCAAGAATTTCCTGAACTACCACTTGGCTTCACACTATTTACTGCTATAACACATGCATACCCTTTTTAGCTCCATCTAGAGTCAATGGTGTCCGTTTATGAAGCATTGAACAGCGGTGATCCCAAGGAACCCCACTGATCACAGTCCATAAATGCTTTATGAAACAGAGATAATCGGGGGAGAACATGTTTGAACATTTTATGTAGGGGGACTCTTTATTTTATTAGCATTGACCATGCCATCTGTCTGTGTACTGAGCACCTGGTACACTTCGGTGTTTCTGTGGATTTCTGGTACTGTAATCTCATAGAGTCTTACGAGATTCCAGTATCAGGGGCCGTTCTCCACTCTTTGAAGTATTTGTAGATTGCTTCATTCCTCCAAAGAAGTAATCTACAATGCTTCATAAACTAGCATCCAGAGGAGAACGATCTCCTCTGAGAATGCTGGAGAATGAGGCAGTTGATTTTTTTCACTGTTTCATAAACAGAAACCTGTATGTTAATCTTTCGCATCCTATCTGGGGACTTTGGCAAAAAAATATTTCTTTATACCCTTTCTAATAGAATAATTAAAAACTAAAATTGTGTAAGCAAGTAATACAGTACTTACAACACAAAAAAAATGTACATTAATGGAATAGTCTCTATACCTATAATGGTGGACTTCACATGGTTGGTGGTTTAGTTATCCAGCAAGTTTGAAAATTGTTACAAAAAATGCTGCCATGATGAAGATGAATATATATGAACCAAGAGCAAATTTGTTTTAACTGAGAATTGAAGTGTTGACCATTTTGTCTTTTATATCTGTTTACTATCTGAACATGAAGGTCTGTGCACACCATGATATTTGTGTGAACTTTCCTTCCTGTCCATTCAAGTTGTTGTCATTGCTCTCAAGTTGCCCATGATTTGTGGCTTACTTTTCTGTATTATTAGCAGGGCCAGATTAATAACATCATGGGCCTGGTGCTGAGGATTTTGGTGGTGCTTTTTACAAAAAATAAAAATAAATAAATACAAATGCAAACAATTTTTTGTTATAACAAATTTAATTTAATAAAGAGAGGGAGGATGAGAGAGAGAGAGAAAGGGGATGAGAGAGGGGTAAGGGGTAATGAAGGGAGGATGAGAGAGATGGGGGGGTGAGAGAGAGAGTGGATGCACATGAGCATGCATGGGAATGACATCAATGCAGCCCGGCCAAGGCAAGTGACTGAAGGCACAGAACCCGGAAGGAAAACTGGGCGAAGGTAGAAGCGCCCAGGACCCACCGGATTGATCACAATGAAGTGCTGGAGGGCTCAGTCTGACAGGTAAGTGTATACTCTAATGTGCTAAAATGCTGTAGACACTTGTACATTATGGCATAACCTACCTCAGGGCATCTAATGGGCACTATGTACAGGACAGGAGTGTGGAGGGTACGGCAGTAAGCAGTATGTGCCGGAGAGGAGTGTGGAGGGGATGACAGTTGGCAGTATGTACAGGAGAGGAGTGTGAAGGTTATGACAATTGGACAGGATGTACAGGAGCGGAGTATGGAGGGTATAATGGGGGCAGTATGTACAGGAGAGGAGTATGGAAGGTATTATGGGGGCAGTATGTACAGGAGAGGAGTGTGGAGAGAAAGACAGTTGGCAGGATATACAGGAGAGGAGTGTGGAGGATATGATGGGGGTAATATGTACATTGGAGGAGTGTGAAGGATATGACAGTGGGTAGTATGTACAAGAGAGGAAAGTGAAGAGTATGACAGTGGGCAGTATATACAGGAGAAGAGTTTATTGGGTATGACACTGGGCAGTATGCACAGGAGAGGAGTTTGGAGGGTATGACACCCGGAACTATCTACAGTATAAGAGTTTATGAAACTGGCAAGTATGTACAGCAGAACAGTGTGGAGGGTATAATACTGAGCAATATGTACAGGAGACAAGTGTGGAGGGTAAGCGTGTGGGCAGTATTTACAGGAGAAGAGCATGGAGAGTATGACAGCAGGCAATATGTACAGGAGAGGAGTGTGGAGGGTATGACAGTGGGCAATATGCACAGGAGAGGAATGTGGAGGGTAGGACAGTGAGCAGTATGTACAGGAGAGAAATAAATGACAGTGAGCAGTATGTACAGGAGAGGACGGGGGTACGGCAGTGGGCACTATGTACAGGAGAGAAGTGTATGACAGTGAGAAGTATGTACAGGAGAGGAATGCGGAGGGTATGACAGTGAGCCGTATGTACAGGAGAGGATGGGGGTACGGCAGTGGGCACTATGTACAGGAGAGAAGTGTATGACAGTGGGTAGCAGTGGCGGAATTATTAGGGTCGCATCAGTTGCACTTGGGACTGGGCCCTGTAGTTCCTCCACTTCAGAGCCCCCCCCCCCCGCCCATGTGAGGGGCTCGCCTGACTGTTTTGTGTTCATTCTGGCTGCCGTGGTGAGGGCAGCATGTGTCAGTTTGTTACGCCGCAGGAAGGGGGGCCTTCACCCGCTGAGGGGAGAGAGAGAGAAGGCAGGGGCGGCGCTGAGACTGTGGACTGCCCCACCCTGCCTATTCAGAGATGGAAAGAACATAGGGAGGTGGGGCGTAAAACTGAAACATAAAGTCAGCAGACCTGCTGACACCAATTAAGTAAAGGCGGGGAGGAGCTCTCACCTCTGCGACTGCGTGGAGTCCCTGTCCTGACTACCCATTGGGGACAGGGATTCTGAATTCTGAGGGGGAATCGATTGATTGACGGTAAGGAAAGTGACATTTTGCAGTGCAATTGATCCCAGCCTCCACCACCTCTGCCTCTTACTAATCCTATCCCCCTACCACCATCGCAGATCTCATCCCTATCCCCCATCACCTCTACAATTTACTAATAACAGGAGGCATAATGAAAGGATTAATTTAAGTTTACTCTGATCTCTGCTTTGTGAATGTTGGTTCCCTAGCTGCTATGCCGATACCTTGGCTTCAATGCTTTCTGAGTGTTTCACCTGGAAAAAGTATAGGATCAATCAGTTTCATCATTCTTGTTCCAGATCTGGTGTCTTTAAAGTATTGAATCCAGACAAAGCCAATGAACTAGAATTTTCAAAAGAGGGCCAGCAATGGCAGCCCTCACGCATTTCTCATGACACATTCACTTTAAAATCTTGAGTTTCTGTATTACAGCTATGGTACTCATTTGTTGCCCTAAGCATCTGTGCTTGAATACTATACTA
Source organism: Lithobates pipiens (assembly GCF_037356315.1). Taxonomy (NCBI): domain Eukaryota; kingdom Metazoa; phylum Chordata; class Amphibia; order Anura; family Ranidae; genus Lithobates; species Lithobates pipiens. The sequence continues at coordinate 108,433,289 of NW_027507788.1, forward strand.
ATGTAGAGATTTACACATGTTATTAACGTTAAACTACACTATAGTGTTAAAGGTATTGGGATGCCTGCCTTTACACGCACATGAACTTTTATGGCAGTCTTAGTCTGTAGTGTTCAGTATTGAGTTTGCCCACCCTTTGCAGCTATAACAACTTCAACTCTTTTGGGACAAGGTTTAGGAGTGTGTCTATGGGAATGTTTGACCATTCTTCCAGAAGCACATATGTGAGGTCAGGCACTGATGTTGGACAAGAAGGCCTGGCTCACAGTCTTTGCTTTAATTCATACCAAGGTGTGCTATCGGGTTGAGGTCAGGCCACAGTTCCTTGTGGACAGCCTTCCCAGAAGACTTGAAACTGTTATAGCTTCAAAGGGTGGGCCAACTCAATACTGAACCCTACAGACTAAGACTGGGATGCCATTAAAGTTTATGTGTGTGCAAAGGCAGGTGTCCCAATACTATTGACAATATAGTGTAGTTTAACATTAAGAACATGTGGCACATGTATCACTCAACATTAGTACAGTATTCAAGCACAGATGATTAGGGCAACAAATGAGTACCATAACTGTAATATATGCCTTCAAAGTTCATGTGTGTGTAAAGGCAGGCATCCCGACACTTTTGACAATATAGTGTATATGGATTTTTCACTTTGACAGCTTTATAAGAAAAAAAAACATAAAACAGGGGCGTGGCCTGGCCGCTGAGCGAGATGGCTGCATGAAATCACCGCTCCGCTCCTCCACACTGTAGACAAGCATAACCAGCTGTCTCCCGCTGACCAGACGCGGCGCTGCTGCACAGCCTCCGGAATACCGGACATCCACCGGACTATGTCCAAGAAGAAAGGCAAGCTCAAGGGACCCCGCAGACTCTTGGACTTCTACATGAAGCCCTCACAGCAGGATCCACAAATTGGCGCCGGCCGGGACTCGGGAAACCCGGAGCACCCGCCTAACAGCCCTGCGGCGGCCTCCTCTCCGCTCCACGTGCTGGAAGATGTCATGGATCAGACGAGCGAACACTCCATCTCCCCTGGGGACAGAGGTAAGAGGCTTGTAGAGTTTCCAACACACTCCCCAGATAAGCAGCCTCCCTCTAAGAAGCAGCATGGTGCTGGGACCTGTAGTCCCACCACAGATCAATTAGCCACACATTCACTTGCTGCCTACCCCACCACAGACAACCCAGCATCTGAGCATTCTCTAAAAGCCATGCTACTATCCCTGCAAACAGAACTGCATAGGGATTTAAAGATTTCAATTAACCAGATGCAGGAGAAGGTCACCTCCTTAGAGCAGAGTACTTACCACATAGAGCAAAACTTATCTGAAGCAACCAAAGCTCACAACGCTATGGTAGATATACAAGATGAGCAGGCTGCTATGGTCAGCCAGCTTCGACCTAAAAATCGCAGACCTCGAAGACCGCTCGAGGCGGAACAATGTTAAGGTGAGAGGGGTCTCTGAATCTCTTGCAGCCACGGAAATTGTGCCGTATTTGCACCAATTATTCCGCAAACTTGTGCCATCGCTGACAACACAAGACATGCTCATCGATCTGGCACATAGGATCCACAAACCCCAACATCTCCCAGCCTCTGTCCCCAGAGACATCCTGGCAAGGGTACACTTTTTCCATGTCAAGGAAGAGATTATGTGCACAGCTAGGTCCTTGCGCTCACGCCAAGATCCCTTCCATGGAGTGACACTATATAATGACATATCAGCGGCTACTTCCCAGGTGCGTAAAGCCTTTGCACCGGTCACTTCCATACTGAATGAGTGAAAAATTGCCTACAAATGGGGCCACCCTGTAAAGCTCCTCGTGACTCATCGCAACCAACAAGTTGCTATACTATCTCCTAAGGAAGGTCTCAAACAACTCCTTAACTGGGGCTTGCTAACCCAAGCATCTCCTCGCACCCCTCCTGGGAATCGCACGCTCTAACTTAGCTGCAAGTCACCCGCCTATATCATGCAGCACTCCGAACATTCCTAGAGACAACTAAGGTTTATTGCTGGTTATTCATTATCAGTATGTTTATCATATGTTGTAGTTGTGTGGAGGAGTGGAAGCAGTTATGTTATCCCTTCCACGCTCCATAACTTTTGATGTGCTAAGCACATTTATTGGTTTATACTTTTACGTTTTCAAACGTACTATTTGAGTTTGCTTTATAAGATACGTTATTACTCTATTCTAGTATCTGCATAGTTCTAGCACCGTTTACTCAGATTGGGTCTATTCTACCTGATCTGACCCAGACCTGCTCATACGTCCCATTGTGTTTATTGATATCCTTTGCTGCTTCTCTGTCCCTCCACCCTCTCCTTTCCCTCTCCCCCTCTTCAATTGGAGCCTGTCCTCCCCTAGTACCGTGCAGCCATCCAATATCTGACTTCCCAATTTTAACGAAATGTCACTCACAATTGTTTCCTTAAACACTAAAGGCCTTAATAGCCCCTTTAAAATGTCACTCCTGTGGCGTGAAGCCTTGAATCAGAAAGCGGACATACTATGCGTCCAGGAGACACATTTTTCCGATCTCAACCCTCCGCTATGCACTCATAGACTATTCCCCCAGTGTGTCCATGCCCGCGCTGACAAAAAGATGAGGGGGGTAATGATAGCAGTCCGCTCTTCGGTATCCTTTACCCTTAGCCACGCAGAATTTGACCCTGCGGGTAGATATCTAATTTTGTCGGCCACATTCAACAATCAACCCCTCGTCATAGTAAACATCTATGCTCCCAATACCCGTCAGAAATCCTTCTATAAAGCAGTGCTACACAAGATCCAACACTACCCAAAACATGAAATTATAATATGTGGCGACTTCAATGAGATCTTAGATACCCAGATGGACTCCTCCAACCCAAAACGCAAGATGTCCATGGCTCTATCCTCAATAGCCTCCCTGGAAGACCTCCATGATCCATGGCGGTGTCTCCATGGTACTGAGAGGGACTACTCCTTCTATTCCCATACCCAAAGATCTTATTCTCGGATCGACCTGTTTCTGGTTTCCAAGTCCCTTCTACAAAAAGTTAACAAAGCAACTATCGGCCTTATTACATGGTCGGACCATGCTCCAGTATCCATCACCATCTCTCTCTCGCCCCCCACCTCCAGACATACACTCTGCCGTTTAAACGCAGCACTACTTAGTGCGACGGAGACCCGGGAATGGATTCGATCCGAGATAACTTCTTACTTTGCCACTAACACTAGCTCTGTCTCCAACCCAACCACACTCTGGAACGTGCATAAGTCAGTCATTCGGGGAATTTTTCTTCAGCTGGGGGCTCAGGAAAAGAAAAAGAAAACGGTTGCAATAAACTCCTTTCTACAGCGTATCCAAGCGATTGAACTCATGAACAAACAAAGTCCCACTCCGGCCAATGCAAAAGAACTTAGCGCCTTAAGGAATGAACTTAGTTCCTTCCTTCAAAAAAGCCATGATTTCTACCTCAGGCGCCTTCGCCTCACTTGGTATTCTCAGAGCAATAGGGCAGGGAAACACCTGGCCCAACAATATAAAAAGAAAGCAGCGCAATGTAGAATTCCATTTTTTTTGAAAATCTGTTTATTGAGTTTTAAAACATTTAACAAAAAACAAACAACAAACATTGGTCACGACCAGAGTGGACTTTGGTATCTACAGAGACGTGAGAAGAGGCAAACAGTTGCGTGCATCATAACAGTGGGCCAGAGACCTCATAATGGTTCCCGCAGGTGGCATTTGTGGGCAGGATGACGTCAGTGGGCCCAGAGCATCCATCACCAAAATACAATTACATTCACAATTGCATGTTCCTATACTTTGGAGGAAAATATCTGGTTAAGAAGGGTGCAAGTCAGAGGCTGTGGAGGGATCTGCCAGCCATTTGGACCAAACCTTAACATATTTGCGGGGGCAACCCCTATTAGAGTAACAATCTTTGTACAGGGGCAGGCTATTGTTAACTAGTTGTTTCCACAAAGATAGAGGAGGAGGAGTGGGCTTACACCAGCTAAGGGCTATGGCTTTGCGGGCATAAAAGAGGAGCAGTCCGACCAGAGTGCGGCTAGCCACAGTGGAAACTAGTTCCTCCATCAGGCCCAGTATACATATTTTCATGGAGGGTTGGAGCGATATGGTGGTGACCTGTGAGATGAACTTTAGTATCTCCTTCCAGTAGTCGACAATGGGTGGGCAGGTCCAAAAAATGTGGGTGAAGTCACCTGGTATCGCTCCACATCGCCAGCAGCCGGGGGGGGGAGGCGGGGTTCATTTTGTGCAGCCTATGTGGGGTGAAATATGCACAGTGGACCATTTTGAATTGTATTAGGCGGTCTCTCAGGGAGACCAGGGATCTAAAAGGGAAGTCCCATACGTCGTCCCAATCATCATTATCGAAGTCAGGTATGTTGTGTAGCCATTTGTTCCTAAGTTTTTCCAGAGTGGGGAGGGAGGTCAGCACCAAATGAGAGTAGAGGCGAGAGGTGGGCTTTTGTGCGCATCCAGACCTGAGGAGGTCCTCCAGGGTGGATTGGATGATCTGGATCGGGGGATTGGAGAATTGGTGACTGAAGGCGTGGGAAAGTTGAAGGTATCTGGGGTGTTGAAATCAGAGATCAGTTTAGGAAATGGGGCCAGAGATTGATTGGAGATCACCTGGACCACCCTTTTAATGTTGAATTTAGTCCAAGCGTGTGGTTCAGGCAAATTGTAAAAGTGCTCTAAGGTGGGGTTTAACCACAAGGGGGCAGCCGGGGAAAGTGCATTTTTAGGATACTTCTCAAGTTGAAGTCCCACCCTCCAAGCACGAAGTGTAGTGCGCATGGAGGGGGTCAACTGGTACGGGGCTTTTGGGCCACGAAAAAGTAAAAATTGTAGCGCCTCCAACGACTTCACCACGGCCGCCTTGACCAAGGTGGCGGGGTTTGTCGTATCTGGAGTGAGCCACCAGGCCGCAGTGACTAGTTGGGTGGCCAGGAAATATTTATGTAGGTCGGGACACGCCAGCCCCCCCTGGGAGGTTGGGCGTACTAGTGTTGACCAACTGTATCTGGGGGACTGGGTCCCCCAGACAAAGGAGACGAAGAGACTATGTAGTCGAGTGAAAAAGGATTTAGGAATCCAATGTGGAGATTGGCGAAGCAAGTAGGTAAATTTGGGCAGGATTTTCATTTTTAACAGATTTATCTGGCCTAGCAGTGATAAGGGTAATGACTCCCACGCCCTCAGTCGCAGTCGCGTCTCGTGGACTACTGGGGACAGATTGAGGGGCAAGAAGTCCGAAGCCTGCCTCGAGACCACCACCCCAAGGTATTTGAAGCTATCTACCCACTGTAAAGGTATATTGGGGGGGGGGGGGGGGGTGGCGGTGCGTGCAGCGGGATCTATAGGAAACAGAAGTGACTTGGACCAATTAACTCTAAGGCCCGTAACAGTGGAGAATGAGTTTAGAATCTGCAATGCCCCTGTGAGTGAGGAGTCCGCATCGTTGAGGAAGAGCAGGAGGTCATCCGCATACAGGGCAACTCTCTCCTCCAGCCAGCCAACGCGCAGGCCCCTAATGTGTGAGGAGGTGCGTAGGGCCTCCGCCAGGGGTTCCATGGCAATGGCAAAAAGGGCCGGAGAGAGAGGGCAGCCCTGCCGCGTGCCTCTGGAGAGAGGGAAGGGCTGTGACAGACCCCCCCCAACTTAATGGCTGACGTGGGGTGCCGGTAAAGTGTCTGTAACCACCCGATAAAAAGCAAGGGGAATCCCATTCTGCGGAGAACCTCCCACAGAAAGGGCCACTCCACAGTGTCAAAGGCCTTTTCTATGTCTAGGGAGGCCACCACCCGGGAACCCTCGTTGAGGTGTTGAGCATGAATGTTGGTAAATAAACATCGTAGTTTGACATCCGTAGCTCTGTTAGCCATAAAACCAGTTTGGTCAGTCTCTATTACAGATGGCAATAGGGGCTGCAATCTCATAGTGAGCAGTTTGGTAAGAATTTTGAAATCCGTGTTAAGTAGGGCTATAGACCTATAGGAGGCGCATGATGTAAGGTCCTTAGGGGCTTTGTGAATCAGTATTATGTGTGCATGACTCATGGAGTTGGGGAGAGCGCCATCTGTCAGACAGTGAGAGTAGAGCTGGGCCAGTTTGGGGGCAAGTAGGTCTCCGTGAGTTTTATAGAACTCTATGGGGAGTCCGTCCGGGCCTGGGGATTTACCAGCAGGAAAAGACCTGATGACCTTCAGGACCTCCTCCGGGGTAATCGGTCTCAAAGTTTCCCTCTCGGTGTCTGAGAGCCAGCCAAGTGCCAGGGGGTCCAGCCAAGGTGCTAGGTCCTGTGGCCTGAAGTCTGAGGGCAGTACTGAGGTGTAGAGGGAGCTATAGTATTGCCGAAATACGTCCAATATGTCAGGAAGGGAAGAGACCGAGTCGCCCAAAGGAGACGTTATGTTGGGTACCATCGTCAGGGGAAGGTCATGCTGTGCTAACATCGCCAGGAGACGACCGTTCCGGTCCCCCTGTTCAAAAAAACTTTGCTTGTTACGATAGAGATCCAGTCTGGTAAGTTCTGCTAGATGGAGATGTAGTTCCTGTCTTGTCGCGTTAAGGGCGTCAAAGCTAGCGTCAGTGGGGTCAGCCGCATAGGTCTCAGTCTGGGTATTTACCGCGTTCTGTAGCTCAGTGGTGGTGGCGGCTTGTTCTCTACAGATTCCAGCTATTGAGGATATATACTGACCTCTAGTGAAAGCCTTGAAGGCATCCCAAGTAATCTGTGGGGAGGAGGATCCTGAATTAAATTCCCAGTAGTCGGTAAGGAGAGGCGGGATATTGTCAGTCAAGTCAGTGTGGGAGAGCCAATGGGTTCCCAGGCGCCAGAGGGCAAAGGATCGGGAGGCAGGGGAGCGGAGAGTAAGGAGGAGAGGACAGTGGTCTGACAACCCACTAGGTAGGTATGTAGTGTCCAGCACGTCTGACATCAGGATCGGATTGGCAAAAGCTAGGTCAATACGTGAGGATGTTTTGTAGGTGGCGGAAAAGCAGGAGTAGGCCCTGGTCGAGGGGTGTTTCCACCTCCAGACCTCGGCCACCCCCATTGCCTGCGCCCATGAGGACAGGTCCGGGGAGTATTGTTTAGGGGGGACCGGCCTGTCCAAACCTGGAGCTAGAATGGCGTTGAAATCACCCATAAGTAACAACCGGGCGGGGCAGTATGGGGTAACCCGTTCTAGGATAGTATATAGGGTGGATGTGGAGAAGGGAGGGGGAATGTATACATTTACCACAATATATCTCGTGCCCCAAACAGTGAAAACCACTATCACGTATTTGCCCTGGGGGTCGGTGTGAATCTGTTCCACAACGCATGGAAAGGATTTACTGACCAACACCGAGACCCCTCTGGCATAGGTGGAGTAAGAGGCATGGAAGGCTCTCTGGATCCACGGCTTCCTCAGAGCCAGTAGCCTGCTGCCCACAAGGTGCGTCTCCTGGAGCAGAATCATGTGGGGGGAATGTATTTTAAGGTATTTGAACAATACTGCTCTCTTAAATTTGGAATTGAGCCCCCGGACATTCCAGGATAAGATATTAAAAGTTGACATGTCACGTGTGGCCATCAGGTGATTCCATTACGGTAATAAGGAGACGTGAATTGTGATTGGCAGCAGGCGCCAAGAGTTGCGTAGATCCAGAGAGCCCCCAATAGGAAGAGTCACGACCAAGTAATAACCATAGAAAAAAAACCACATACATTAAGCAAAAACAACATTACCCTTGTTGACAGTATAGTGTCAACCCTGCCCTTATCCGACGGCCTCCCTGGGAACGTAGGAGCCACCAGATTGGGCCTATACCCAGAAACTAACCCTTTAAACTTTTTGTGGCAGCAGTTCAATACTGCGCGTGGGAACTTGCAGAAGTTCCCCGGGGGGTCAGCTGGTGCAAGTTGGCAACAACACTCCAAGCTAAGTTCAGTTCATCGGAGTGGCCCCCAACTCTTAGTGACCCAAGAAACAGGTGAAATTGGGGGGGGGGGGGGGGGTCCGGTGATCGTTCCTCTCACTGGATGGGGAACACCAGGACTCCTGTGCTTATGAACTGACCGTGGGGGTTCAAAATAAATCACTTATCAAGGTACTAATGAGGTGGCTCCAGTATTGACAGGAGTTTGCAGTGTGAAACAATAGGTAACGATGTAGGAGGTTCAAGCATCTGACATCCGTATGGGAAAAAGGGTATTCAATGCAATGTAGTCAGCCAGTCGTCGGCATCTGCTGGGTTGTCAAAGAATCGGACTGTACCATCGTGTTGAACTCGCAGGCGGCTAGGGTAAAGCATGCCATATTTTATGTTCCTGTCTCTGAGTCGCTTGCGAACGTCGTTAAAGGTTTTCCTCTTCCGCTGCAAATCTGCCGAAAAGTCAGGGAAAAGAAGCACAGAGGCGTTACCATATTTGTGATTGGGATGTTTGCGGGCTTCGGAGAGAATCTTATCTCTGTCTCTGTAATTAAGGAAGCGGACCAAGAAAGGCCTGGGGATGTTTCCTGGAATGGCGCGGCCAGTGGGCACCCGATGGGCTCGTTCAACCACATAGGTAGGAGGGACATCTGTAAGGCCCAAGAGGTTTTTAAAGAACTCCTCCGAAAACTCCACTGGGTGATCCCCCTCCTCTTTCTCAGGTAGTCCCAGGACTCTGACATTGTTGCACCTGAGCCTGTTTTCGGCGTCATCAGACTTTGCGACAAGAGACTGTACTGTGTGCTGCAGCTCAGCAATGGAGGAGTCGTGAGTGGCAGTAAGGTCTTCGGTGGCAGATATTCTGCTCTCAGATTCAGTCATTCTTCCTCTTATCTTGTCAAGGTCGTTCCTGATAAGATTGCACTCCTCAGCAAGGTGATCGATGCGGACCAGCAGTGAGGTCTTGCTCTGCTCGATCGTGGCCGTACTGTCCTGTGAGGGCGGGGCTGACTCTCCCGCAGTCGGGGCCTCCCCAGGACCCATCTCCAAGTCCTCTAACAGGGACCGGAGTCTTCCAATCAGGATGGGGTCCACCTGCGGTGGAGAGAGCTGCGGCTGCAGGGGCAATGACCTGACCTCAGCTCCGGAGGGGGCCCCAGCAGGGGAGCAGTATGTGCCCAAAGCGCTATCCAGGCAGCAGCAAGGGGTGGCCCAGGGGGTAGCAGATGAATAGCCAGGGAGAGCACAGTCCCAGCAGGCCACAACCGCCCTCCGTCTCACACCTCAGACACCCAGGGGGAAGAGCAGTATGAATGGTGGGCAGAGAGTGCGGTGAAGAGAGGCCCGGAGGAGGGGGGCCCAGTCCGACAGGCTGCAGAACCACCCAGCACCCCCCCTAGCCCACACAGACAGTCCCCACCGGGTAGCACACCGCTTCAGGGAGGTGGAAGTAGGATGAGGGCAGTGGGGGCCGCAGGATCCACAGTCCCTGGGTACCTGCGCAGGAAAGAGCGGCGGTCGGCGGCTCCACTAGGCCGCACCAGGCCGTGGCCGCCACGGGTGCTCTCCGCAACCCAGCTGGCCACCTGAGCACACCAAGCCGGCGGGGGAGCAAGTAGGAGGATGGGGGAGTATATCCAGGGCGGGCGGATCCCCCCGCCGCACAGTCCGGCCAGCCGCGGCGCACCTCCGGGCGCGACCGCTCAGGAAACAGCGGCGGCCAGCAGGCTTCGTTAGGCCGCACTAGGCCGCGGCCGCCGCGATCGCTCCCCGTGGCCCAGATGGACTAACAAGTGTAGCAGGCAATGGGGGGGGGGGCAGGCCGGAGGATGGGAAACAGTTCCTAGCAGCAGATGTAGCCCCTTACCGCACGGCCAGGCGGGGAGAAGCGCCACTCGACCGGGCCCTGGTGTCCAAGATGGCGGCGACCCTGGAATATGCAGCGCCGGTCCTCTCCCTCCACCACCACGGAATCGCTCAGCCAGATGTGCACAGAGCTCAGCGGAGGGCAGGAGAGCACTCTGACAAGGCAGCTGGCCGTGGATATGCAGATGGATGGATGAATGGTAAAGGATTAAGCCAGGATACTCGGAGCCCCTCTAAAACACGTCCACTCTCTGTTACATCCGGACACGCCCCCCCAGAATTCCATTTTTAGTAAATCAGAAAGGCCACAAACTGTCAAACCCCAAAGATATTGCAAATGAATTCGGTGCCTTCTACTCAAAATTATACAACCTCTCCCTATCAGTGTCGGAACCGCAGCCCACCACACAACTAATATGAGATTTCCTTACCCCTCTCCAGCTCCCCTCGATATCCCCCTCGCAACTTGAAGACCTAGCCAAGCCATTCTCCTACCTAGAAATCTTCTAAGCTATAAGAGAGCTTCCATTACATAAAGCCCCAGGTTCGGATGGCTACATAAATGAATATTACAGAACATATATAGACCAAATCACACCCCATCTATGCAACTCCTTTAATAATTTTATAAAACACTGGTGAGATCCCCTCAGAATCCCTTGAAGCGATAATAACTACCATTCACAAACCTGGTAAACCTGCACATGACCCTGCTAGTTATCGCCCCATCTCGCTCCTCAACACGGACACTAAACTTTATGCCAAATTGCTAGCCACTCGTTTAGCCTCATATATTCCCAACCTAGTACATCCAGACCAGGTAGGCTTCATTCCTTCCAGGCAAGCCTCAGAAGGCACCCGCAGACTCATTGACATGATCCACTGGGTGGAGCACCGTCGAGTGCCTTCTCTGCTGATCTCGCTTGACGCAGAGAAGGCATTCGATCGGGTTAATTGGCTATATTTAGACCTTGTCCTACAAAAATTTGGTAAACACGGTCCATTCAGACAAGCCATCGGTCTTTACTCTACCCCAAGCGCAAAAGTTTTCCCATTGGGGCTGTTGTCCTCCCCTTTTTCCATCACTAACAGAACCCGACAAGGTTGTCCCCTCTCACCACTCATTTTTGCGCTAGTGATTGAACCACTGGCGCAGGCGATCAGAACCCACCCAGAATTAGCTGGGCTGACGGTTGATCAAAGCTCCCATAAAATCGGCCTATACGCCGACGATATTGTTCTCTGGCTTACTGACCCACTATGGTCCCTGCCCCCGCTCTGTGATCTCCTACATCAATTTAGTCAGATCTCCCTATACAAATTGAACCACTCTAAATCTGCTATGTTGGGGATCTCCTTATCCCCACAGCTTAGAACAAACATCTCCTCCGTATCCCCTTTTTCCTGGGCCTCCAGCTCCTCTATGACCTACTTGGGCATCCAGCTGACCTCCCCCGCTTCTCTAATCCTACGTACTAACATTGCTTCCCTTACCCAGAAGCTACAGGCTTTAACCAAATCGCTCTTACCTGTGAGGGCCTCCTGGGCAGGCTGGATGGCCCTATCTAAGATGTTTCTATTACCACACATCCTATACCTGTTCAGAACTTTACCAATACCAATGCTCCAATCTGATACTGCTGGACTCCAACGAATTATCAATAATTTCATCTGGGCAGACCGCAAACCATGCGTTAAGGCCTTCTTGATCTACACACCTACGAAATATGCTGGACTGGGAGTACCCAACCTTAGATTATACTACAAAGCCACTTTACTAGATCAAACTAGAAAACTTTGGGATATGTCCTCACTACAGCCTTGGACTCTAATTGAAGCGGCAGACTTGGCGCATACCCCCTCGCATCTCCTGGCAGCTGTGTGGTTGGGTTTTCACCCCACACATTCCTCTTTACCTACCATGAATGCAACTTTAAATATCTGGAAATCCATATTGCAAGTCTCAGGTGGAATACATCCCCAAGCTCTCCGCCAACTGCCATTTGCAGCTATCTCCTTTCTCTCCCCGGATTTACCAATACAGAAATGGTTATTGCAAGGCATCTGAACTCTTGGGGACCTCTTCCAAGACAACCATCTCCTCTCCTTTCAACAACTCTCAGACCAATACTGCATCTCCCACAAGGACTTCTACATCTACTTGAGAATATGCCATATTCTCACCTCAATTTCAACCTCCAATCACAACTCCACCAAAGACATTATCCAGCTTTTCTGCTGGCCCAATAGCAAACTCCGCGGCATCTCTTACTTCTATGTTCTCCTAACGAAGCTGACCCAAGAAGAAAGCCCTCCGGCGATTGCTTACTGGGAGTCCAAACTGCACAAACACATTCCTCCATCATTCTGGTACCGGGCTATTCGCCTTCCCGTGGTGCTCTCCAAAAACGTCTCCCATTGGGAGACCGTAATGAAAATTCTATACAACTGGTACTATACCCCCGTAAAACTGGCCCGCATTTTCCCTACTCAATCCAGCAAGTGCTGGAGGACCTGCAACATGGACGGTCATATTTTTCATGTATGGTGGGGATGTCCCTCCATAGGTGCGTACTGGATGGACATCTCCACTCTTATTCAGGAGGTTACCGGCCTGTCTCATGTCATTACCTCGCAGATGGCCCTATTTGGCCTGGACCTCTCTGTCTGGCCTCCACAATTCCTTTCTATTGTCACACATATATTTATAGCGGCCCGTCTGGCTATTGCCCGCCGTTGGAAACAACCCAATACACCCTCTATCAGTAATGTTATTAAAATCCTAAATGAACACTTGCTGATGGAATACCTTTTTGCAAAAACACAAATGACTTTGAGGAAATTCCTCTGCCACTGGGAGCCCTGGCTATCCGACCCCAGGGCTAAGCCCTGTAATGGATTATAATATAAATACTACCCTCTGCGGTAGCCTTTTCCATAGAGGCAGCCCTTGCTTTCTTCTCTCCTTTAGAGTAATTTGAGCCCTCTGCGCTAAGACTGACACGAGGACAGGCTAACCAGCTTACTAATTGAATACTAATTTTAACCCCCTAGCGTTAACTACCCCCCTTCTCTCTTCTTTCCCCCCTATACCCCCCCTCCCCCCCTCCGGATCCCTTGTCCGGGAACTGGAATAAATCCAAAGCTATGCTCATCTGTTCACACTATATGTCCTTTATTATTCTTCTATGGACATTGTAATTAGCATATGTTTTGTCCGCAATTTTCACATGTCAATATGTACTTCCTTCTTTTTTTTCAATAAAGCCCTTTGAAAATGAAAAAAAAAAACATAAAACAAACTAGTTTTGCTTTCTTTTTATTAATTTAACACTTTAACTCACAATCATAACATGTTTGTATCATACTTTTACATTTTAAGAATACACTTGTAGCATTAAGAAAGAAAATTGCCGGAATAAAGCAACTGCACATGTTAGCAATAAATACCAAATGTTGATATTTACACATTATGGCACAAAATGCAGGTGTAGTGCCTAGGTACAATACTTTATTCTTCCTTGGCATTATGGACTTTATTGAAAATAGGCCTAATCACCTTTATTTTAAAGTAGATATGACTCATAACAATTGATTCAATAATGCATCCATTAATGACTATACAGTATATTGTTTATGTTTCAGAACTGTATCTGTCCTTTTTTTATTTATTTTTTAATTCTGCTTTTAAAAAGTTATCTGGCTGTAAAAAAGTAAAAAAAAAAAAATCAAGCGCTGCAGTTTTAACGTACAAAGGTCCCATACTCTCTGCAGGACCACGGCTGTTGAAGTTGGTGAAAGGATGAAACTAATGGACAGATGTCTTTTGACAATCTAGTTAACTTGGTATCACTGTAAATATTTTCCACACAGTTTTCTAAATAAGTTTTGAATACAATGGAAACAAATATATATTTTTTTATTTTTATTTGGGATCACGTATATTAGTCAATCATTTTGTAAATAATAATTTCATTGAAGAAAATATATTATTTAGCTAAAATACACATTTATACTGTTTAGGCAAGTATCCCTACAATTTACTCAAAAGTAAGCAATAACAGTGGATTGCAGCACCATACTATTACATAGAGGCCACCATGTGCCAAACAAGACACATTCCATTGAATTCAGTTTTTAGTGAATATCAAATTTTACAATGCCCTGACAACTGAACACTGGCTGGCCATAGAGGTTGTTTGTGTTCCACGATATTTTAAAGCAATTTATCCATGACTACTTTTTTATATCTATGAAGCACAAGCATATTGACAGTGAATACCCCTGCACCAGATAATAAAGAGCCAAGCTTGTTTTCTTACATTCTCTGTGATGATTTCTCTCTGATTTATTAAAGTAGTAGAGACTGGTCACTTTGCAAAAGTTTACCTAGTTTTGTAAAAAGAAAGGTTGAGCTGTGTTCACTTTAAAAACCATATCGAATGAAAAGGAAATAGAAAAAAATAACAATTTTTGGCTAACACATTATTGAACAGATGACTCCTGGTTCACATACTTTACTTAGCTCAGTGAACATCCACATTTAAAGTGAAAACTCTTTTCTCCATTATTGAACCAAACTATCAGATTTCCATTGTAAAAATAATGAAAACTGGTGCCTCTAAATAACAGCCATATGGTCATTGATTTAGAACAGGGGTCTCCAAACTTTCTAAGCAAAGGGTCAGTTTACTGCCCTTCAGACTTAAGGGGGGGGGGGGCATTGGGAGCATTGGGAGTAGGGCTGTGATGTCACTGTGGGCATTGGGAGTAGAAAACATCCCAATGTCAGTGGGAATAAACAATGCCCCATCTTTGGTGTCCGTGGGAGGATAAGTGCCCCATCTTTGGTGTCCGTGGGAGGAATAGCGTCCCATTGTTGTTGTGATTGGGCCCCATTGTTAGTGTCATTGGGAAGAATTGTGGCCCATTTGTGGTATCATTGGTAGAAATTCTGCTCCTTCATTGCTGTCAGTGGGGGGGAATTATGCCCCATTGTTAGTATTAGTGAATAAAAAAAGTGCCCTAAGGGCCAGATAAAAGCAAGCAAAGGACCCCAGTTTGGAGACCCCTGATTTAGAAAATTAATTGCTATGCATTATTGTTTAATAATGTATAGGTATTCTGTTTTGCTAGCCTTCCATGATGTACTAAAATTACCGTGGGCTTGAACTCTGTATTTAAATTATCCCAGAAGAATATATTATGTGCTATATGGCAAAGCATTTGCTGAGAGGCAGCTGGATTTCTTCAACACAACGTTAGGCTGTTTACATATACAACACTTAATGGGTAGCTTGCTTGAATTATAAGCCAGCTTGGTTCAGCGGTCATTTCTCCCCTTATACGAGCTGAATTGATTGCAATAATTGTAAAAATCTGTTTGTTTTTTTACTAGATCTCCCTGATGCTTGTACTGCCCTACAGAAAAAGCCTGTAATTACATCTAGGGGTTGATTTACTAAAGCTGGAGAGTACAAAAACTAGTGCAGCTCTGCAAAGACTTCAACTTCCAAGCTTTCTTTGTCAAAGCTTAATTGAAAAAACTGAGGTTTAGAAGCTGACTGGTTACCATGCAGAGTTTCACCAAATTTTGCACTCTTGAGCCTAAATCAACCCATAGATGTAATTATAGGCTTTTTCTGTATGGCAGTACAAAGAGCATCAGGGCAATCTACTAAAAAACAAAGAGATTTTTGACTATTATTGCAATCATTTCAGCTCATATAAGGGGGGAAATGACTGCTGAACCAAACTCATTTTAATTGGTGGGTGTAGAAAACTGGAAAGGCCGGATATTCAGATTAAAGATATTTAAATATGCTACTGACACTGTTTTAAATTAATTTGGCAAAGACCGGATAAAGGTCAAATGCATTATCCAGCTCTAGTGATATAGTGATAGACTACATTTTATTTTAAGAAATAAAGTTTTACTTTAAAATACATTTTATGTCAGAGGTGATGACAATCAAGGCATTAGTCATCTAAGTTAAAAGTTGAGACTTGCACAGTCTCAAGCTCTTTGCCTATAATTATGGATTTATATTTATAATGTCCATTATACTAGCTGCAATTTTAATTTTAAGATACATCAAAGAACTACACCTTTACTTCAAAAATGGTCTAGCTGTAGAGATAATATGCTTTCCTATATTGTAAATTTGGTGCATACTATGTCATGCTTTGATTAAATGTATAGTCCTAAGTGGATTTCTGGGTGTGTTGGCCACTTTTTTTGATGTTCTATACTGTAGAATGCCCGACTTCTAAAAAATATCTAAATATCACTGTTGTATATTATAAACTTTATTTTAAGTTCACCATAGTTTGGGATGGGATATATCAATGTGGCCATTGTTGTAGAACTGCTGATTGCTAGTATAGTGTGCTGAAAATCTGACAATCTGGAGACCTGAGTTTGGGTCTTAACCCACAAATAATATAATGTTACAGTAAACATATTGTGAATATTGTGTCATATCACATTATCAGAATAAAAAAAAAATCACATTCAAACAGCTTGAAACAGCATGTTCAATTTTATGTTTAGTACATAACACAAGTGTGTAAGTCAACCACTAAAATCAAGACTTTCAAAATGAAAAAACTGAATTCAACAGACAGATATTCTATGATAAGACCACTTGTAACAGAATATATTAAATATTCAAGCTTTCTTTAAGATGTCTGATTTTTTTTTTTTTTTGGTGAAAACTGCCTATATTTGGGTCTTTTGGTTTTATAATACAAAACAAGTAGAATCTTTGAACACAATCCATATTACCTTCTGCCTCAAAATTGAATAAAATAACTACAGATACTTGTAGTAGTCCATAATATAGTTCATAGTTTTCCAAATGTAGTTCACAATTTGATTAATTAAAAAAAATATTAATAATATTAGTAGAATACAGAATAAATAATTAGATGCTGAAATGTCTCAAAGGAAGTTGTAAAATGGTGTAAGAAAATTTTGATTATACTATTAGCATAATATCAGTTTAGTTTTAGGAAAAAGTTAAATTCAGTTCTAAGTCATAAACTTTAGTTTGATAACTAGGTAACTAGATAACAATTCTATTTGCCATATTATTTGTGTCATCTGCTTAATGTTTAAACATTTAGCTATACTTTTCATTAATCGATTCCTTGGCTTTTTTTTGTCACAGTTATTGTATATAAAATATATATTGGCTGAGCTGAAAACATTTGGTATTTGTCTTCACATTTCCTGAGTTTTCTATTCAAGCAAACATATTGGATATACGGAACCTATAAAACAGAATGTTTTGGACTTGGATTCTTCTTGTAAATTTGTATTATTATGGCTGTTGCTAAGAACTAAAGGTGCATAATTGCAATTACTGTTATCATTTCTTGAACTAAATCTGCCAAACTCTCTATCGGTAAACTATTTGCAGTACCCATTGCAGTAGTTATCAAGAAAAAAACTTGGTAATATTATTTGTGGTATTGAAAGATCTATACACCTAAAACAAATGTCCTTGTGATTTGACAGACGTTGAGAAATCCATATTGAATTTCCATATGGCATGCAACTACAAGCAACTATCTGTTCCTTATAGTCAACCATATCAGGCTGGAGAAAGGCAGGAGAGAAAATGAATGCTTGCTCCCCCACCATAAGAGATTATATGACAGACACACCCAAATAATTTTACATATTTTTACATGTATGACAATCTTCTAAAATTATACATAGAGAGACAAGTGTCTTGTTATTATTTTAAATGACAAATTATATTTTAAATACATTTTTACCTAAGGCCAAAACATATCTTCCCATTTTAGATAAAATAGAGGTCTCTTTGGAACCTTCTCCTTCACCTTCTGCCCTGTAGACAAAGCAGGAAGTAAGAGGAAATCTTGCAAAGGTGAAGGAAATCTCTGCTTAAGCCTCGTACACACAATGAGAAAACCGGGCGAAAAATGTCGCTTTCATACACAAAATATTTTCTCGTATGATACCAGATCATACAATTTTAATTTAATCGGTACAGTTTTTGTCCGAAAATACAATACAAATACATTTTTGTCATATGAGAATTTCCGTACTTTAGTAACCTATTTGCATTCTATATGGAGACCAGCATGCGAAAAAAATGGACAATCATTCATCTGATCTCCTCGTGTGTACTAGGCTTTAGTCAGTTGTCGCCAGAACAAAACTTCCCATTGGAAAATTTTCCCTTCACCTACTGCTCTGGTAACAGCTCAAAATTTGGATTTGCTTTCAGTTTCTGTGACAATAGTCATCAGGGGAAATGCAGATGGTGATTCTACCAAGTGGGGGCAAAGACAGTAATAAAAACAACCCAATGACTATTTTAACCCTTTCCAACTATCCAAAACAAAATCACAAAAATGTTTGCTTTGCATACACTATAGGGGTGTATACTTTATATAAAATGTATACATTTATACTTATAAAGTGGATGTTACATTAACCAAACATTCACTGCAGTTGTATCTTCCTGGTGTATGTATTTTAAATTACAGTGGCTAATTCACTCACAGTGAATATTCAATGAATGTTGCATTCACTGATTCATAAAAATGCCCCAAGTTTGTTTGTTCTTTATGACCAAAAGAATGAACTAACACAGCCCTCAAATTTTCCACTTGCCTACTGGCATTTTGCGAGTGGAAAATGGGTTTCTGGCGAGCGTGGGCTGCCCCTGAGCTGCTGGGCTAGCACCGCCAGCAGACGATGTTGAATGGGAGTCCTTCTGCCAACAATCACCCCTGGGGGGAGAGATTGTGGAGGAAGAGGAGAGCGGCTGGATCACAGAGCAGAGATTGCCCACTGTAACAGCTTACATTAGAATTGTTGGCATTGGACCGACATTCTGTCTGTCACAGGCGCTGGGTCGGGAGGCGGGTCTGTGTGTGATGGTGAGCCAATGGCAATTCTAATGTAAGCTGTTACAGCGGGCAATCCCCACTCTGTGATGATCTGGCCACCCTCTCTCTTCCTCTGCACAGGTCACGCTGCAATGATGGGCACAGGCAAGGCTGTAACAATGGGCACAGGGATGCTGCAGTGGTGGGCACTGGTCATGCTGCAATGATGGGCACAGGTCACACTGCAATGATGGGCACAGACAAGGATGCATTGGTGGGCACTGGTCACACTGCATTGATGGGCACAGGTGAGGCTGCATTGGTGGGCACGGGTTATGCTGCATTGATGGTCACAGGTGAGGCTGCCTAGATGGGCACATGTCAGGCTGCATTGATGGGCACTGGTCATGCTGCATTGATGGGCACAAGTGAGACTGCATTGATGGGCACAGGTGAGGCTGCATTGATGGGCACAGGGGAGGCTGCATTGATAGGCACTGATAAAGTCATTGTTCTTATTTATTTTTGTAACTTAATTCTGCATAAAACATTTACGTGTCATTTCATGAGATAATTTACGAGGGTGTGTTTAGGGGTGGAATTAGGGGTGGAGCAGGGTAGGGGTTGGGTGGGGAAACTGGGGGCGAGTAACCCTTAAGGCCTGGCTAGTAGTTCAGCCCTGTACTGGCACACACATGTTGTTTTTCTTCATAGCAAGAGAAAATGAAATGCATTTAAATACTAGATTTATTACTGCATTATTTCAAAGCCCAAAGTTTTATTGCTCACTTCTGTGTACTTCAGGAAATAGCCAGTAGCGTTCATTTGTTAATAACAAGGATAACTAATAACGGTATATAAAATGTGTATTTTAAAATAGAGATCATGCTTTATCACAAAACTTGTGCAATAACTTATTTAAATGTGTTTACAGAAGGTTTCAATGGCTACATATATTTCCGCAACCCCATAGATCTTAGTTAACCTCAGCTAACATGACACATTTCATGGACAAAAAATGAGTAATCTAATACAAAACCAAGCCAGAAAATAGATGTATTTATAAAAAGTTTTGTGAGGTCAGGGATGCAAGGTATACAGTAGATACACATTTGGTCCTTAAAATGAATCAAAGCAATCTGAAACACTCCATTTGGCCATATCAATGTTCAAGAGGTTATAGTTACAACCATTTATTGCTTGAAAAACCATAATCACAAACTGCATGTAGTCATAAAACATTTTAAAATGTCTTTTTTCTTATGACTTGCAAATTGTCTTTTCCTTGGCTATATGTCCCCAAAGAATGTCTTGGGTAACTTCATCAGAAAAAAACTTCAACTTCTTTTTGGTAATTGTTCTTATAAATAAACTCCAAGCATACATATCTGATGTATAATGCAATAAAAGAGCCAGACACGGTGTACTGTTGAAGTGCTTGACACTGTAAAATAAGTAAATACTAAAATGAATAAGTAGTCTTGACAATAATAGCATGCATAAATTAATACATTAAAAGCATATTCATTTTAGTATGAGAAACGGTCAAGTATAATTTTGTTTCTATACTATTTAATTTACAATTTAACATATCATAAAGGGATATGCTATCCATCATAACCCAGAGAAACAAATCTCTGAAAGCTGTAGCAAAAAAAGGCAATCACAGGGCAGAGCACTAGTCACCAGCATTGCCTGTAGTCTCTCTGCAGCTGATATTTTCTCATTACTGACTTCCACACTATGTCTCTGTGTAGAAGCAGCAGTGCCTTACAAGAGAAGTATGTTTTTTTTTTTCAGGATCATATTTACTTGATACTGCATAGGTCCCTTGCCGTCTCTAAGACTGAGAACCGAACGATCAAACACTGATCGCTCGGTTCTCAGGGCTCCCTAAGCAGAGAGCTGGTGACTGTCAGTCATTACAGTCTGCTCTGCTGCCCCCCCCCCCCAACTCACTTGAGCTCTGAGTTGGGGAGGGGGTGGAAGTGGCTGGTTCAGGCTCTGTGGCTCACTGAGTGGCTGAGCCTGGTGCCGGTCCAGGCATATGGGTGGATCCCGACTTCATTGTTGCAATCTTGCACAAGCCGCCTCTGTGACATCAGCCAACAGCAAGTTTCAGCTTTTTTAAGAGGAATTTGATACAAACAAATTAACCTTTTTAGATGATCCCTATAACGTCTTCGTTTTTTGAATGTAGATACATTTTAAGATGTAACATTTAAGGAGATTAATATAGTACACAGGCATACCCCACTTTTAAGTACACAATGGGGTTTATTTACTAAAGCTGGAAAGTGCAAAATCAGGCTCCCTTCTGCATATAATTGAACAAGCTGGGGTTAGAAGCTCATTGGTTTCTATGCAGAAGTGAGCCTGATTTTGAACTTTCCAGCGTTAGCAAATAAACCCCATTGTGTACTTAAAAGTGGAGTATGCCTGTATAGTATAGTGAATTTAAGATCTGTTTATAATAACAGATGAGCAATTTGCAATACATACAGTATATGAACAGATTACCAGAAGAATAATGTCCATAAATATGCTATACGTAAATACGTTAAAACTGATATTTGCAGTCATTACTGTATCTAATATCTGAATAACAATATGAATATGAAATTCGAATCCTCTATTTTAACTGAAATTCAGCTGTTCATTCAGACATTCAGATGTCCACCTTTAAAGGCAAATTTATTTATGTTTACAGGTCTCTGCTGTGCTTAATTCAAACACTCTTTGGTCAAAACGAAAGCGTATCTAAACCCAAAAGCAAAAATGTTATATATGGCAGTTTACCACTTCTTAAATGTAATGGCTGCATTCATTTTAAATGTTCAGGCTTTTTACCCTTTCTTCCTAGTAATCCTGTAAATAATAAATGTCCTGTCCCATCATGGCTACACTCATTTCTCCACTATATCTATCTTCTCCTGATAGTGACGTATTGCTCTCCACCTCATCAAATCAGAGAACATTTTGCATTCATTTAGAAAACGCAAAACATAATCTAAATGGCACCTGTGCTCAGCAGCCGACCTCCTGTGTTCACAGGATATCAGACCAGCATGGGACTTGAAAATAAATGGAGATCACTGTAGTAGCAGGGTCTACGTCAGTGATTTCCTGCTTCCTGAGGCTTTGGCCAGGTATGTCATATACATAGTTACATTGGTCCAAGATGTAACTATGTGTAACATGCCTATATAAAGTGGAAAGTGCTAATGCGCTTCACCTCACTCAAATGAAAAGGTGTATAAAAATCAAAATATACTAAAAAAACTAATAAAGGTATAAGTGTAAAAAATACCGAATATACTAGAAAAGTGGAAGCAGCCAAGCAGTGAATAGTAATCTCAGTACTACATAAAAAATAGGTGTGAATAATTAATGCGGCGCTGCCAGCAAACTATAATATAATATTACAAAAACACTAAATACATAACAGGTGCCAAAAGTGAATCCACCTCACTCAGTGATCCAGTGTGCAATAAAAACAATATACTACAAAACACTAGAACTAGTGCATATATAGAAACATCATGAATAAATAAATGAATAATCAGAAAATATTAGAACGTGACTAAAAATCAAAGAATAAAAAGTGCACATAAATACAAAAAACAATGTAACGTGCCGACTTAATTAGAAGTCCATAGAATTATTTTGTGAATATACAATCAAGTCCATGCAAGTAACGTGATTTCCAAGCCCGTGATACTCCAGCAAACAACTTCAGTGCCAAAACAGGTGCACCAAAACGTTTCCCCCAGCCTCTCACCTCAAAAGCTTAGTAAGCAGACTCTGAATACAGCCCAAAAGCTATTCCTTTCTCTTCCATCCAGCAGGTAATACACAGCTGCACATTCCTTTCCCAGACTCCTCCGTTATCTCTCAGTACAGTGTGCGGTATGGAGAGTATGAAATAAAGGACAGGGGGGGCTCTCATGTGTAGTAATTCACAAAACAGTTTTAATAAAATAAGTAATCACTTACATAAAGGATAAGAACAGCGAATAACGTCGAATCATTCGAACTTCCGGTCTCGGCCGCGACCGGAAGTGACACGTGTAGCACCACAGCTCCTTCCCTGACGCGTTGCGTCACTCCCTCGTGACTTTCTCAAAGGGTTATAACCCTTTGAGAAAGTCACGAGGGAGTGACGCAACGCGTCAGGGAAGGAGCTGTGGTGCTACACGTGTCACTTCCGGTCGCGGCCGAGACCGGAAGTTCGAATGATTCGACGTTATTCGCTGTTCTTATCCTTTATGTAAGTGATTACTTATTTTATTAAAACTGTTTTGTGAATTACTACACATGAGAGCCCCCCCTGTCCTTTATTTCATACTCTCCATACCGCACACTGTACTGAGAGATAACGGAGGAGTCTGGGAAAGGAATGTGCAGCTGTGTATTACCTGCTGGATGGAAGAGAAAGGAATAGCTTTTGGGCTGTATTCAGAGTCTGCTTACTAAGCTTTTGAGGTGAGAGGCTGGGGGAAACGTTTTGGTGCACCTGTTTTGGCACTGAAGTTGTTTGCTGGAGTATCACGGGCTTGGAAATCACGTTACTTGCATGGACTTGATTGTATATTCACAAAATAATTCTATGGACTTCTAATTAAGTCGGCACGTTACATTGTTTTTTGTATTTATGTGCACTTTTTATTATTTGATTTTTAGTCACGTTCTAATATTTTCTGATTATTCATTTATTTATTCATGATGTTTCTATATATGCACTAGTTCTAGTGTTTTGTAGTATATTGTTTTTATTGCACACTGGATCACTGAGTGAGGTGGATTCACTTTTGGCACCTGTTATGTATTTAGTGTTTTTGTAATATTATATTATAGTTTGCTGGCAGCGCCGCATTAATTATTCACACCTATGTGTAACATGCCGATGCCTGAAATTATTCTTTAAATTACTTTAAGAGACCATGTTACCAGCCCATTCATTTTAACAAATATCTTACCATAAGATTATATATGAAAAATAAAAAGCCGCTCTTAACTCACACAAACATCTAATTGTGCAAAAATATGAAATAAATCGTGAATCAATATAAGCATCTATATGTAAATTAATATATACCTATATCATGCATAGTGAAAAACATGAATACATTAATAGCTCAAGCCGTACAACTCATTCCTTGCAATATAAAATTACATTATATAAACCAATAATGATATGAAAAAGGGGAAAAAAACACCCAGTGTATAAACAATAAGTCCGTATATATGAACCACAAGAAATTAATTTCAAAACTGTGAATAAAGTCCTCCACAGATGAACCACAATAATCATAGAAGATCCACTACTGGGTCCAATGAAATAGTGCTCGATCCACCACCAACATACGATTAAATTTGCCGCTTACCAGAAAAACATGACCCCCGCTTCAGAGGGTCACACAAGACCTATAGGTGTAGATTCGACTTCCGGCCAAAGGGGGTCCTCAGTATTCTCCTAGTTTCACCACTCCAATAGGAGTTATGTAGAAACCGCTCCCAGACGTCTTCCTCATGGATCCAGAGGGACTCAGGGCAGGGGACATCAAAACCATAAAGGAAAAATAGAACTCCAAATAGTGTAAAACCCTTTATTACTGAAGATAAAAAAGTAAAATTGCACTTACAGTGTATAGAAGAAAAAAAGCCTTAAGTCCGTTGCGCCGGCCAGACGCATACGGACAGACCCGTTCTCCTGGAACCGTCACAAACACGAGGTGATGTATAGCGTACCGCTCAGCCCATATATATGAGCCCACGCTATACATCACGCTATACATCACCTCGTGTTTGTGACGGTTCCAGGAAAAAGGGTCTGTCCGTATGTGTCCGGCTGGCGCAACGGACTTAAGGCTTTTTTTTTTCTTCTATACACTGTAAGTGCAATTTTACTTTTTTATCTTCAGTAATAAAGGGTTTTACACTATTTGGAGTTCTATTTTTCCTTTATGGTTTTGATGTCCCTGCCCTGAGTTCCTCTGGATCCATGAGGAAGACGTCTGGGAGCGGTTTCTACATAACTCCTATTGGAGTGGTGAAACTAGGAGAATACTGAGGACCCCTTTTGGCCGGAAGTCGAATCTACACCTATAGGTCTTGTGTGACCCTCTGTAGCGGAGGGTCATGTTTTTCTGGTAAGCGGCAAATTTAATCGTATGTTGGTGGTGGATCGAGTACTATTTCATTGGACCCAGTAGTGGATCTTCTATGATTATTGTGGTTCATCTGTGGAGGACTTTATTCACAGTTTTGAAATTAATTTCTTATGGTTCATATATACGGACTTATTGTTTATACACTGGGTGTTTTTTTCTCCTTTTTCATATCGTTATTGGTTTATATAATGTAATTTTATATTGCAAGGAATGAGTTGTACGGCTTGAGCTATTAATGTATTCATGTTTTTCACTATGCATGATATAGGTATATATTAATTTACATATAGATGCTTATATTGATTCACGATTTATTTCATATTTTTGCACAATTAGATGTTTGTGTGAGTTAAGTGCGGCTTATTATTTTTCATTTTGTTTTTCTGTATTTATGTGACACAGTGAAGCTGCAGCTAAACCTTCATTCTTAAGAGTATCACATATAAATAATGATTTATTTTATGTTTCACCTTAGCGCAGTTTTTTCTTCTTTTTTTATAGGATTATATATGCATTCAATGGATTTTGTACATTGAATGTGTAAAAATCCAAAAGGCCTGAGATGTATTTTAGATGCCGTCATCTTGGATGTGATGGCAGCAGCCTACCCAGACATAAGACTGTCACTCAAGTTACACTCAATGTTATTTCTCTAAACTCTTGACACTAATGCTTGCTTGAATGCTGCAAATAATTATTCTGTTTCAATATATTTAGATAATATAAACAATGCAGGGCGGTTTTACCCCCGAATAGCACTGCTAAAACGACGGTGAAGCAGCGCTAAAAATAGCACCACCCCAGAGTGAAAGGGGCCTTAGTGAAGAGGGGTGGAGGTATGCAAGGATGGTGGGTTGGCTGGGGAAGTTGGAGTTGGCCATTGCGGAAGTCTCCACTCGATGTGATGCTTTAACCCTCATTACCACTAAGGGTTGAATTGCCCACAGGGTGTCATTGGAATCTTCTGTAAGATCTTTTTACTTTATCACAGAGAACGACTGCCAACTTTACATTAAACAGGTACCATGACATTTTTTGTTTAACTTGTGTAACAGTCAGGTACCACACCATCATGGTCTGGATAAATCTTCTTGACAGCTGTAAAAATTTGAGTCAGAAACATAAACTGGCCAAAAGTACAGTCTGATTTAAGATTCAGTAGAGCTTCACAGGAATTCTTAGGGATACTGGAGCTTAGCACAGTATAAACGAACTAGTAGACAATGGTCCAAAAATGTTTGATTCTAGGACACGTGTACCATATATCTACTGAAATGTCCAGCTACTCCACAACCCAAAAAACAACAGTCTGAGGTTCCCTGAACAAATTTGACTCTATAGAGTACCATATAACATGTAAGCATTAATTTATAGTTGGTCTCATTAAACAATGACTTCAGTGATCTGTGCGAAATTGTGTCCCAAATATGGGGCTGGTGCAAATCAATCAGCACAGTCACCGTGCAAAGTTGTTTTGTGTATATGTTTCACCAATCGTGATTGCTGCTAAACATGACAAAGTGCTTTTCACTACACTCCACATAAAATACATAAATATCTTCATGAAGCGCAATGCAAAATAGTAAATTAAATGTTTTTTTGATTAAAATAAATCGTCACAAAATACAGTATATATTAACACAAAATGTCCATGCTATATATTGCAATCCAATGAAGAAAGTCCTCCACCAATGTGCTGTGAAATTCTCAATATCTTCCACTCCGATTTAGTGCAATACATGCAACCACCCAGTGCTCATATTAAACTCTCACCTTATTCCTTTGACCTTGATAATAAATCAAGGTCATATATGTGCTTGTATTCTCTCTATGGGCTGAACTTTTCTACTCCACTGGCTAATGTTCACCTCTGGCAGCACCACACTCACAGGCAAATTGCAGGTAAAAACTGAATGGGACCAATAGTGCTTTCTGTATAACACGCTTTAATTAAAAACTCATAAAATTCTCATTAATAACATAAAAAAAATCACCCAAAGTTCTATGGACCAAGATCTTATCTATAGAGACATGGGTATATCCAAGCATTCACCTTCATACCACAAAGCATGAGGGCTCCCAGACACTGAGGGTGTTCTCATTCTGTTTTTACATGCAATCTGCCTGTGAGTGTGGCACTGCCAGAGAAGAACATTAGTCAGTGGAGGAACAAAGTTCAGATAGTCCATAGAGGGGCAACAAGTTACATGCACTGGGTGGTTGCATGTATGGCACGGATTGCACTAAAAAGGAGTGGAAGAGATTGAGAATTTCATATCACATTGATATAGGACTTTCTTCATTGGATTGCAATATATGGATATTTTATTTGTGTTAATATATATTTTGTGATGTTTTGTGATGATTTATTTTAATCAAGGGAACATTTAATTTATTATTTCGCATTGCGTTACATCAAGGTGTTTATGTATTTTATGCCCCAAATCTGGGTCCACTTGTGCATCTCAAAGGAAACACCAAAATCTTTTTCCCATTGGGAAACATAAGAAGGAGGACATACAAAGTTGATCTCCAGAAGAGAACCATAGATTGGGGATACTATACCCTCGGATAGAGGATTATGATTTTGTGTTGCCTTTTTATATTAGTTTGTTCTATTTTGAAATTTGTTTTCTTAATTGTCATTTTTTTTCTTTTGGACCTTTTTTTTCTTTTTAAACCTTTCTGGATAGCCGTGTTGAATAGGGTAATTTCTGTAGGGTGCGTTAGGTACAGCCGCCTTGCTGATTCCCTGTCCTCACGGCTGTGCTTAGAAAGGCAAAGGAGCCTTGTAACAAGTCAGCTAGGTAAAAGCTTTTGCTGAAATGCATCATTGTCTTGTTGTCTCTTAAGAATACTCAGGACTGATTGTTGTTTTAAAGAATAAAAGGCAATTCAGGATTATATGTGGACCCCAGCCGTTGTAATTTTTCCCAAAGACCTTTTTACTTTATTTTTAGATTTTTATAGCATAAATATATGTAAAATTACATTTTAGTTACCATATATTGTTTTTAAAACAGTCTTCAGCTATTTATATGCTATTGAACTTGTTTACTTGGTTCATGGGGGCTAGTGGAGCAGGATGTGATGTTGGCAGGGAGTAGGAGGACCGAACAAAATACTTAAATGCAGCCATGTTTTTAAACACAAAAGAAACAGTAATTTTGAGGACTGGGAGAAAAGGACGAAGACCTGGGGAAAGGGAGAGGGCTTGATAACACCTGGAATAATGGAAGAAGGAACTAAAGCTATACTGCAACCCAAGTTAAGTAACTATTATTGTATGCCTATCGCATACATTGTCAATGTTTGTTTGATAAGAAGGATAGATAGCTTGTTCATGTGTATATTGTATGCATGTTTGTAGTTCAATATATGCTGTGTATTGTTTTCCTAAATTTGTGAGCAATTTGTAGGCACAACATTCTTATTTAGTAAAGCACAAAAATATAGTACATAGATTTTTATGCTTCCTTGCTGCAAAGTAACCTTAAAAGACAAAGCAAAACATCAGCGACCATTACCAAGACTGGCACATTGCAAAACGTAATAATTAATGATTATTAACAATTAATAATTATTATTTAGACTTTCTCCAGGCAAAATAATAAGTTGTTAAATAATGTTTGTTACCCCAAAATTTCATATTCCTAATATGTGCCTGCTGTACCATGTACTTGTATGAAAAAATGTCCTGTTCTCTTTATTTTGCTTCCTATGTGTGAAATCCCTGGTGTTCCTGCCAGTCCTATTAAAAACGAAATTATTACATTCATTCACACATTGACAGGCTCTTAGGACACATGCTACTTTAATAACTGAACTGCCCAGCTGCTTTTTGTTTAGTTACAGATTTAATTCCAGATATCTCTTACCTCGACAGCTACGTCCATCGTCCTGCAACGTCCCTGTAACACAGCTACATATAGGTCCATCTAGTCTGCTTGTACAGATCTGTTCACATCCCCCGTTTTCCTCACACCAGTCCAAACCTATAATGCAAAAAGAAGAAGCTCTATTCACAATAAAACGTCTTCTAATAATTCTACATTTATGAACCATGTATAAACTGCAGCATAATCATTTTTTTTTTATTAAACTCTTCCATTTCATATGCTTTTCTGAACATTAAAAATAGACTGAGAACTAACACTTTGCCTGCCACAAAGAAAATCTTCATTGAAATAATCACATGTGTGTAAAAAATCCTCCACATGTAGATCCACACTGTAAAAACTATGGAATGAATGATTGGCAAAAATAAAATTTTTATTTGTGGTGTCTGCTAAAGCGTTTGTTACCGAAAG
This sequence comes from Lithobates pipiens, assembly GCF_037356315.1. Lineage (NCBI taxonomy): Eukaryota > Metazoa > Chordata > Amphibia > Anura > Ranidae > Lithobates > Lithobates pipiens. Next base: position 108,462,460 of record NW_027507788.1, read on the forward strand.
ATTTCATATTCCTAATATGTGCCTGCTGTACCATATACTCATATTAAAAAGTGTCCTGTTCTCTTTATTTTGCTTCCTATGTGTGAAATCCCCGATATTCCTGCCAGTCCCTCTGCTTTCCTATTGAAAACTGACCACATTAAATAGGTGAACACATCATGGTCAGTTCTCTAGCTTTGCTGGGAAATCAGCTTGCTCTCCTCCAATGGTCAGACTTGATCTGACACCCTTCCCTATTCGCTGGGAAGCTCGGTGTGCTGTTGCTTTTCCTCCCCCCCAGCTCTTATGCAGCTGAGAACAGATAGAACAGAGGGAATGTGTTCACTTATAAAATAGGGGAAAAAAGGTGTTTATAGTTTTTTCATATCTATACACATGTTTTGCCTTACATTTCTATTTTAAACTGATGTGTTGTTTTAAAAGTGATCGTTTATAACCACTTTAAGGGTTTCCTCTTTTACCTATAACATGGATGTGCTCCAAAATGCATTATATATGTAGTACCCTCTACCAATAGGTAGGTGCTAGTAAGGTTTATTTTACTAGGTTAGCCAGCACAGGTAAATTTAGGCAAGCTTATGCTGCACACTAGGCCTGTCAGTGACTTCTGGGGGCTGGGATTGGTCAGAGTAGCAGTGCGTGTGACCACCTGCACATCAGTTCTGAGGCGCCTCCCCTGTTTCTGAGGAGAATGTTCTAGAAAAGGGGCTGGGCCTGGAACTGGAGTGGCAGGCAGCTTGTGAGTGAACCCTGACCAATCCCCAATCGATTTGGCAGGGGGCGGCCTCATATATAAGCTGAGGTGATTTTCCACTGGGGGCCATAGTCGGCTGGGTGAAGTGAGGAATGGCATGTTCGACAGTCACAGGAGGCCAGGGGGGTGTGCCATTCGCAGGAGAAGGCCCAGGGAGAGCTGTGAGGGGACATTGCCTCTACACAGTCATTGGCAATGTCTCTGCCACCACACGGTCAGATGGCAGGGAACCCCTGGAGCAGAGGGGCAGGTGAAACTGTCGGTAGGCATGGTCCAGTCAAAGTTCCTCATCAAGGACTCAGGGCTGTTGGAAGGTCGGTGAGTGTTACCACAGTGGGGCTGGAGGTGCCAAAGCCTGGAAGTGCCAAGGAGTCTGTGAGGGAACTCTGCTAGTACACGGCCACTAGTGGAGTCTTCATCAATACACACGGTGGATGATGGGGAGTCCTGAAGCAGAAAAGAGACTGTGGGGATCTGTGTCCACTTTGCCTGCGTGCACATGATTTGCAAGTTGGGCTGGATGGGAACAATAGTTCATATTTCCTAGAAGATATGCTTTTAACTCACTGGGCCTCCAGGGAGAGGTTCTGCAGGCCTTAGGTTTGTGCAGGAGGTACCAAGTGAACAGGAGGAAACAAGTTATGGTCAGGAGGTGAAAAAAGATCTAAGAATATTGCTTTTACATGGTCATTAGTAATGTCTCTGCCATCATGCGGTTGGATGGTAACTCTTAGATGGTATCGTCTGTGGAGGTTGAGCCGCAGGAGGAGTAACAGTCTACATAGAGATGCAGGAGGAGAATCATATCTAAATCAAATTGGACATTCAATCTTCTAGCTCTAACTTTTAGAATGTACAAAATCCTTAAATATGATGGCAATAACTTATCCTATGGGCATCCCATATTCTTAATCCCTATCCAAGTGGTACCCCCCAATAAAAACAACAAAAACAAAGCTCGCAAAAGACTGTAAATTGTCTCTGGAAGTGATGTATGAAGTCTGGCAGTGGGGCGATTTGGTGGATTGTTTGTTATTAGCTGCAACACCATGGCTACATATACAATACATATTCATTTTTATGTATTTTATGGAATATTCAAATTCAAACAAGTTAACAAATTAGGCTTCTTTTTGTGCTGGGTTCTCTGTTTGATTAAATAATCAGAGACTTCTTAGCATCCAGCACATGTTGGTACAATGAATACTTTGATCAGGAGTTGTCACAGTGTACACAGAATGCAGAGGTCAGGGGTGTGTTACAGTGCAGGGGTCAAGAGTATCTAACCCACAGAGTACAGGGTTCAGGAATGTGTACTGCTAGAATGCTGGGGTCAGAGGTCTGTAGCATAGGTACATGTTTTATGTAATTCACAGGGTGAAGAGGTTAGCAGAACATAACACAGAGTGCAAGGTGCATGCATATTGGCTGTTATAATTAGTAAATCACCTCTATATGCATGACTGCATAACCTATTTCAAGTACCTTTTATTTTCTTAGTCTTGTCACTCAGTTCTACAAAGCATTTCAAGTCCTGATGAAGGTAGGCAGTTGTAAATACATTGAATGTAGCGTTAATATCTTGATAAGAGTTAATAAATTTTAGATGCCCCCCAGGGGTGCTCCCTGTGCCCTTCTAGTGTACAAGAGAAGAACTGTAATAGCCCAAGATCCAGCACCTCAGACCTACATCTTACAAGCAATAAAAACATGTCACAGACCTGTTTCACATGGTTTTCATTTGCAGAGCTGCCAACAAGCTTTGTTGAAATATTTAAAGTACTATTCAGCTCCCATATGTACATTTTGAACACAAATCCTAATGGCAGTGTTGATTGCCGCTTTGAACAAGCTGCTAGTAGGCTTCAGGACTTCCTGAACTTGTTCAAAGTCTGCTAAAGTCTGCTAGTAGCTTGCGTAAAGAGCCAATGAACACTCCCATTAGGATTTGTGTTCAACATTTAGAAACTGGAGTTGAATGGTACTTTAAAAGATTAAACATAGCTTGCTGAAAGCTCTGCAAATGTTTTGTCAAAGCTTGCTGTTTGCACTGCTTTTATACAGGCTGAACTCTGCTTGAAACAGGCCAAAGCTTCAAAACCTTTCCTGATCTAACCAAAATGAAAAAAAGGGATTTACTATACATATACTTTAAGTATCTGTTTTACTCTGTTCTATGTTAAACGTAAAGCATTGAACTTATATTCACAGTTTACTCTTACAGAAAGACATTTTCCTGATCCTCTTAAAAGTTCCTTATGGGTACCATGGGGAAAAAAATGTTTTACATCTGTAAGTCAAAAACAGAATTATTATAATTAAAAGTATAGTAAATACTGACGTTTCCTCCTTATTGGACCAACAGAAATAATTTGCTCTTTTGAATCCTGTCCATGATCATTGGAAATTCTGGAATTCTGAGGACAATTCTGTCAAATAAACATAGTATGGAAGTAAATAAAAATACAAAAAAAAATTAATTATTTCACCTGTTTTTTTCTCAAATTAATTAGCTGATACTATATCTAGCCTTTTCAGCATCTTCCTGATAATAACTTTTGTGTAAAGTTTAGGGTCTTGCTTTGCAGATATAACTATATCTCCTATTCTTTGTTTTCCACACCTATACTTCTGGGGTAACGCTCAACTGAATGTCTTGGAACTTTGGTTGGTCTCTAAATATGGCCCTTTGAAAACTCTAAAGAGTGCAAGTCAGTAACAATTTATACAAATGGATGACTTCCAAGGAAAAGTTGTGATATTGTTTTGAAAAGTAAATAAAGTGAGTGAGTAAAGGGTTTTTTCTATGGATCCCAAGTAGCAAATGGTTGGAGGATGGACAAATTCTGTCAAGCACCTATGCCTGTTAGTAGAGGGAATAGGTCTTTATCAATATGCTTATCTGTTTGGAAAGCTAAAGTGATACTAAAGTCTAATTTTTTTTCATTTAACCTCCCTGGCAGGATAAGTATTTCAGATTTTGGTGCTGAGAGCGGTACAATTATTTTGCATGGAAATTTGGCATTTTATATTTTAGGCTTGTATTTCCTAAGAATAACTCACTTAAATCTGTCCAAACCAGAGTCTAGTAGACATCCCAGGTATGATAAAGTTTGAAAAATGAATCATAAATTATAATATAATAAATAACTATAAATAATTATAACAAATAATAATATAATAATAATAAAAATTATTCAATAATGTAATCAAATCAAAAACACTGAAATTTGCTCAGTTGCAGAATTGTCGCTATCATTAGATTTAGTGTCTGATGACGAATTTCCCCACAAATCATTATCGCTCAATTCTGCAAGTGATTCTAATTTATTATCGCTGTTTTCTAGCTGGTCTAAAACCACTTTTGACATAAAGGGACACTTTTTGGTTGCTATGGACAATCTCCAAATTCCAGGCAGAAAAAACAGTATTTATAATATAAAAGTGCATGCAGGGCACTGTACAGCCCACTCGGGACAAAGGGGATGTGTAATTTTTTTATACAGTACTGTAATCTGTAAGATTACAGAGTACTGTATATGTACTGTGTTTCTACTTTTTTGAATTTGGCGCCGTTCACCGCCCCCCATGCGTCACATCGCTCGCAGGGAACAGAGCCCGGCCGAACTCAGCACTGTGTGAATCTAGCGAGTAGACAGCTTGCACACACAGCAGGGAAACATCTCAGGATCCAGGGGACAAGGTAAGTAACTTTCCCTGTATCCTGTGATGCGATCCCGAGTCTGGCTCAGGGTTACCTCTAATGGTACTGAAATTCCATCCCCAGCCAGACTCGGGAATACCGCCAAGGAGGTTAAAAATAACAAACATGTTATACTTACCTGCTCTGTGCAGTGGTTTTACACAGAGCAGCACACACCGTCCTCAACTTGGGTCCCTTGTCAACGCTCCTAGCTCCTCTCTCCTGTCGAGTGCCCCCACAGTATGCAGCTTGCTATGGGGCACGCTGCATGGTGTGTCCATTCAGACACAAAGTCCTGGTTCGGTCCCACTCCCTCTCTCTCCTCATTGGCTCACTGACATTGATTGATGGCAGTGGGAGCCAATGCTCCCCCACTGCTGTCTCAGTCAATGAGGAGGAGGAATCTTGGGCAGCCAAGACTCTTGTGTAACATCACTGGATCAAGATGGACTCAGGAAAGTATTAGGGTGACTTTAGGACCACTTCTGACTTTAGAACCACTTTAAGTATTCTGTTCATTAGTGTTTGTGATATCATTAGTGCCTAAAGTCATGAGTGTCAATAGGCCCATAGTTTTTGTGAACATAGTCCATAAAGGTACACCATGGCTAGAACATGAAAGATGAAAATCATTTCGCTGGCACTAGTGGTCTCTAGTCCCATTCTGCAAAGAGTTTTGGATAGATAGAGATGGATTAGAGCAGATGTGTTTTTTATTGCTGTCCCTGTTTCAGATTTTCATTTACTTCCAGTTTGGAAAAGTAAAACATGAGAAGAGTTCAAAGTTGATCCCCCTCAATACAAAGCTTTACAAAAAAGCAAAAAAAAGCTTTGGCTAGACATACTTGTTAATGTTAGAAGCAGAAATTTTAAGTAGCAAAGTTGGTTTTACTATTTTTCTATTTTGAGGCTTTCACATGTCATCAACCATCTTCAATTTGCCACAGTAAATATAGTGTTTGTTATCTCAACATTTCATATTCCTTATATGTGTATGTTGTACCGTGTACTTTGTTAAAAAGCATCCTGTTCTGTCTGCATGCTTCCTTTGTGTGAAATACCTGGTGATCTAGTCAGTCTCTCTGTTTTTCTATTGCAAACTGACCAGTTTTTTGACTGTACTGGGAGCACACCCTGCCTGTTCTCCAATGTCCTACACAGCACTGTCATGTTGTCCTCCAAAAAAAAAAAAAAAAATGTATTTATTATATCTTTTATGAATATAAACAAATGCTTTGCCTTGCATTTCAATTTTAAACTGAATGGGTTGTTTTAACAGGTAAGGGTTCACATATATCTTAATATGTATAGTATAAAGTATGTATTGAGATAAAAACATCCAGTGAAATTAACAATGCATCAGCTTATTGTAAGTACAGTATATTGAGTATCAGAAAGAATACAGGATATAAGCTCAAAATCAATTAATCATCAATACACATATTGCTAAAGCCATTCTTTACTTACAATTTTACATGAGTATTTTTCAGAGTCACACAAAGATACAGCACAGTGGAGATGAACTTCATCATAGTCTCCTATGAATTTAAACACTGTGACATGAAAACGGCAAGTGAGAGAAATTCCATTCTCCTCTATCCCAATGGTGTTGTCTTTTATGTTTGGACATCTGGTTAAATAAAAAGGAAAGTTTTAAAGGGAAAACATCTCGATGGCATGTTGAAAACATTTCATTACTTTTCTGATCAGTTAAATATTGCTCCATTGAGCATCAAAAAAATAATAGAACCTGCATTAAGAAGTTCATATTCAAAGGGTAAATATGCTGTTTTTTGTGTTCATTTTACAAAATGTTAAGGTAGGAAATCATTTTAGTTTAAGATACATGAACTGCCATTCCCTTCTGCTATGGTGTATTTCTACTAAAATGGAACTCCAGGCAAATAATTAACTTCATCATATCAATGCTTTGAAATGCAATGTTTGTTTCTTAATCTGCACGTAATGTCTTTGTATGTTTCATTTTGGCCAACTATTACAGGCATACCCCACTTTTAAGTACACAATGGGGTTTATTTACTAAAGCTGGAAAGTGCAAAATAAGGCTCACTTCTGCGTAGAAACCAGTGAGCTTCTAGGTTTTATTACCAAAGCCTAATTGAACAATCTGGGGTTAGAAGCTCATTGGTTTCTATGCAGAAGGGAGCCTGATTTTGCCCTTTCCAGCTTTAGTAAATAAACCCCATTGTGTGGGGTATGCCTGTATTGCTTGCAACACACACACCTCTGCCCAAGGCTATGTTTACAAATACAGTAAGCTTGTTCCTATAGGCGGCAGAGACTATAAGTATCAGAAACTATTGGTGAGCCACACTTTTTTTCTCATTGTTGGTGAAAATAAATCCCATATAAGCTTATTTACACTTCATCACAATGTTCTAAACCAGGGTAGGACCATTAAAAAATGCGATCTGTGAAAAAGAGATGATCCTAGAAGACAGGTGTTGTTTGCACACTAAAGGGCTGCACACCTACAGTTTCCAGTGATGAATCCCAGCCCTGCATCTGCCACCCAGGATGATTACTCTGCAACGTTCTGTTTTACTGAATACTGAGCCAGCTCTCTGCCAACTGGGAAAAAGTGATGGTGCTAATTTAATGTCAAATGAGAAGATTAGATGTGGAAGGATGAGACAGAACGTTTTGTGCTGAAACCTGAAATAAGTGTGCAACATGCCTACTGTATTCCAGGTAAAACTGTAAATGTACAGTAAATGTGTTTCAATAATGCATTTCCTCGCTCATCTCATGTAAGCAAATTTGTGGGGTCAACTCTGCCCCTTAAAGCATCAGAACAATCCTCAGAATTGAACAAATTTTCCCTGACTCACTAACCCTAGTGGGTTTTTTTTCTGACATCGTTCTGGACAACACTCAGAATAGGTAAAAGTTCAGATAACTCTTTCATCCTTTTCCTGAGAAGAATGCTCCCATTCCAGTTTTGTTTACTCGTCATTACTGTTCACAAGCCAGGTACCAGGATGCTCTCTTCAGTTGGTGGCCCTTAAAATTTGTGTACCTGTATCCTATTAAGCTGATCCTGAGATGCTTGCTAAAGATTCAGCAGGAAGGGGGGCCTGGTTAATTGTCATCATTCCATTTTGTCCAAGGAGACCATGATTTCCTCTCTTGTATGAAACATCAACCTGTGCCCATATTCCTTTGCTCTGCAAAAGAGGGATCTATGTGTCAGGACAACATTCTTCACCTGAATGTGAGCAGGCTAGGCATGATGAGCTGAATATTGAAAGGGGGAATTAGACACCAGAAATCTAATAAACTAACCAGAAAATCTATGTTCCATAGGGCCTGGAATAAATTTACTGACACAACGAAAAAGGAAGGGTGGAACTGGGATCAACTTTGAAGGATCTTTTTTTTTTTTTTGGAACATTTGACGGGACACTACTTTGATGGAGAAAAGTCAATGTTAAACATCATCAATGTTGTCCTTGTATTTTCTTCAGTTGACTTCAGACAAGTGACTTGTAGGTATAGGTGTCTGCATTGTAGGCAATTATGGGGACTCAATGAATGAATCAATGTGATTACATTTCTCAGAGCAGCAATGAAGATAAGACCTCCTTTTAATTCCATCTTCCTGCAATGGGGCCTGCTCCTGTTCTCATTAACACGCATCTTTGCTGACACTTTTCTTTGTGGCAGTTGCAATGGCATCGTTTAAGAAATAGAGATGTTATCAAGCGAGGAACTGTACTGCCAGCTATTTCTGATAAAGTCATACCCTGTACAGTTTACCTTCAAAAAGGTAATTTTTGTATTTTACTTCAGTTGGAGACAATGCTGCCATTTTTTCCACTGTAGTCCCGTCTGCAAGACTTGTTGGCAAAACTTGACTTAGAGCCTCTGATTTTGGAATACCTTTAAAGAGCAGATGACTTAGGAAGCCAGACAGGCTCTTCTCTAAGGGTCCAAAGAAGGGTGCTCCAGCTTCTTTCAGAATTATCTTGGGTTGAATTGTCAAGGTACTTCAAATGGTGAACACATCTTCTGGCCTTTACTTGCATTAAGAGATCAGGGCACATTTAACAGGAGGTGTGTCAATGTCATGAGCAACATTTGCGCAGTTCTCAACAGATGTGATATGTTTTATGAAAGTAAGGTATGGTATTTTTCGTGAAATTATATTCTACTAAAGCCAGGTAATCAGCATTTTCCTCAAAATAATCAAATGTAAAAGCATATTTGAATTTTAAAAGCAAAGCAAGCTTGTCCCTCCTTTGTACAGAAGAACATGAAAAACACTCCACAACTTTCTTAATAAAAATTCTTACCAGAATTTGGATTTCACCATAAACCTATTATAACCAACTTGGCTAAGGCTATTTTCAAGGTAGAATTCCCAAAAGAAACAAATGTATACATTTTATCTGAATTCATGAATATCCCAAGTAAGGTTAAAATAATTTTACCAATGGTTTCTATTACTTTTCACATAATATTTATCTTTATATTTGTGCCAGAGTTTACTATAACACTAACCCTCCTTCAATAATGAAGTAACGCAATTTGTCATTGCTGTCTCTTGATGGGGTAGCATAGCATTTATTCAGTATTAAAATCAGGTGAGTAGAGTCAGCTCCAACTACAAAGACACCAACAAACAGTACATCTCGAGTGGTAAGCACTACTTCTCCTTGACGATATGGATGCTTATATGATGCATTTTTGTAAAGCGCCATCTTGGTGGTGAAACTTCCCTCTTGAGTTGGAACTGTTAGATTGATTACACTGTAAATATGCAGATAACAAATTAATAGATGAAACAGATAGCAATGGTTTAAAACAACATTTATAGATTATCTCCTAAGATACATATGCCCCTTGCATTTAGACAATATTCATTTAGACCAGACTTCAGCTTATCTGGCCCGTTTTCTTAATGTAGAAGCAATAGAATTCAGGTATGAAAACTGTAGTAAAGGAGGACCAGGGTTTTAACCCAACTGTCCAAGTCTACTATTGGTTCCACATGTTATACATTTGTGTTTCCCAGGCCTAGACTAGAAGTACCCCAGCAGGTAATGTTTCCAGGTGTTCCTTAGTAATTACTACAGTTGCTTAAAAAACACGAAAAACAAGACCTGTTGGGTCCAAAGGATGCAGATGTGGGGAGGTGAGGGTTTATTGCATATAATCAACTTCTTATGGTGCTACATCCTTCTTGGCTCCATGGGTGCCAAAAACCTTATGTAATAGATATTGACACCAGTGCTTTATAAGTGGCACCTGTTATGGAATCCTTCTCAAAGTGGCTGTACCAGTGTTGTAAGTGATTATCAACATAGCAGGAGGAGGCACAATCACTCTTACGTTATCATGGAGAAACCACATTGCCACACAGATATCAGTCCACATTCCTAAAGTTCCAGTTTGGTAGCAGAGTAGAGATGACCATGTAACATTTTAAATAAAATACTAGTAAACTGGATGATGTAGAGCATCCTTGTGATTCAACTTTTTTCACCAGTTCAGACAGTAATTTTCATCACTAGGACACATTTTTTAGACTATACATTGTTGATATTATACCACTATAATATACTGTATACTAATCTTTATATAGAATAACACATATTTTACAATGAAAATCAAGCCCTTAAACATCTGGAATATAAATTCTTTAAAACTGAAATGTAGCTCAAAGCCTATAAAATCACTATTCTATACAGAAATGAAATTCACTTTTCCTCTTGATAAATAATACACATAAATGGACAAAGCATGTTTATAAAGAAGTTCAGCTCAATACTTAAGTATTCAGGAGGAATACCATAAGAACAATCATCTGTACACAACAAAAATATCACAGTGATCTTTTTTAAGGTATAACTTTGAGTATAGCTTCTTACCTAAGCATCGGTCTTATGACAGAATCCAAAGAAATTTTGATGTCTAATTCATATGCACATGAGAACTCCACATTAATAGTTCTATCCCGTGTAATTATATTTCCTGTGTTGTTTGCGCTCTCTATCCAAACTGTGTTTTTGTACATAATGTGAGTGCCATTGGACTGCAATATAAACAATATAATTACAAATATTTATGAATAAACTGTGCACCACTAGAAAACTTTACTATGTAAATACTATATTCATATAGTAAGCTGGCACTTAGAAACACCCTTTAGTAGTCTCATGGTCTAATGATGGACTAGTGGGGCTCTCTGGAAAAGACGTGCATATATGGAAGGAGCGCCAGACCAAAAAAATAAGAGTCCAAATTAATTGATTGTTATTGTGTTAAAAGGCAGCCAACACTTTGAGGGTCAAAAGAACTTCCCCTTCATCGGGGCTAAAATAGAACATAATATAATGTAAAAATATATGTAACTGATAAAGTAAAATAATTATTTTATAAGGCACAATGAATTTTACATTATATTAAGTATTATTTTAGCCCTGGTGAAGGGGTAGTTCTTTTGACCCCCGAAATGTGTTGGCTGTCTTATAACATCACATCAATAAATTAATTTGGACTCCTATTTTTTGGTCTGGCCTCCTTCCATATAAATGAATGAATGACTTGTATAGCGCTACCTATGCGAACTGAATGGCCCCAGGGCACATTCTTGCCTCTGTGTCCATCTGTAGCTTTTATGTGGTCCTTTAACTTGTAGGGTCCCGACACACTTACAACACATACAACATTGACATACACATACACATATATTATGGCCAATTTTTTTTTGGACAGGGTCTAATTAACCTACCAGCATGTGTTTGGAGTATGGGAGGAAACCGGAGTACCCAGGGGAAACCCACGCAGGCATAGGGAGAACATGCAAACTCCAGGCAGATATTGTCGTGGTCGGGATTTGAACCAGCAACCCTATTGCTGCTAGGTGAAAGTGCTAATCACTACACCACTGTGCTGCACGTCTTTTCCTGGTAACCTGCTGGAGTATCCACAGTAGGGTAGCCTTGCCTGTTGTGAGCAGCCTAACTTAAGCCAGTGGGCCCTTCAAATGTTTCTTGCCCTCTCGCTACCTAATTTAAACTCATATCAAAGTCCCAGCACCTCTTGGTTGCCCTTTTTGTCATTGTAGTGGGGCTCTCTGTCACATTTATGGATGAATTGTAAGGCAAAGTATAGGGCAAATCCAACTTCCTAGTGAATGTCAATAGATGAATATCAGAACACTGAGTTTTGGGACTCGCTGGAAGTTAACTAATGATATATGCATACTAATGGCATATGATCCAAGAAGGGTAAGTGCAGACTCTGTTTAAAATTCTGCTATATTTGTGTGGTGGTAATCTGAAGGATATGGTTGCTTCTAGTTGTTACACCTAGTTGGATCGAAACAGCAGGGGAATTTTACTTCTTCAGAATGAAACTAAATTTAACAAGGATCGGATATATTGCCCAGAGCAATTATCTGTTAATCTTACTTACAAAGTGCAGGTTCTAAAATTATTATTACATTCAGGAGCTATATTGATGACATTATATTGATAATGTCAAAAAGCCGATCTAAAAGAAGGATTATGTTAATGTATCGAGGAAGATTTCGCTCTTCAGCAATGGGCATCAACCATCTGAAGATAAGATTGATTTTTAAAAGAGATTCACATTGAAATATCACTTGTTATTGTTTCCAGCACGTATGCATTATTAGCAAGATTGCATTGCACTATTGATGGACTGATTTTATTTTTAATTTTTTTTATTTATAACAATAAAGCACCCAACAAAGCAATGCATTACAAAACATTTCTTTGTGAGCATAACAATTTGCATTGATTTTTTTCAATAAATAATACCTAAGGTATACCTTCTTGTTTCTTGTCATTTAATATTTAAACAATTGTATATTTCTGAGGTAAATGCCAGCTAGAATTCAAATATAAAATTAAGGATATGTTCTATTCATTCTTCTAAAACCAGAGCTAAGTAATTCTTTACTTTTATATATTTGTTTACCTGTACAATATTTCCACAGTTTCCTTTTGTATTGTTTATTTGAAAAGATATGAAGTCTTCTCCCTCAATACCGGGGCAGTGCCTGTCGTTGATGCGAACACCTTCTCTCTCAAAGCCAAGTTGAAAGAGTTTACATTTTGATATTGAAACTTCCATCTGAGCAGCTTTGCATGTTACTTCTGCATCAATGATATCATGAGTGTCTGTAAAGACAAAGTACACACCACACTTTGGTAAACAGCTAGATGTTCATATTTTATCAGCATAGTTCAGTGTTTCCACAGTGTCAAGGCAGATTTCTGTGCAAGAAAAGCCTTTACTATTTTGATTTAACTGTACTAAAACACATAATACAATAAGATTATTTTTGTTGGGCTACAATGCTCCTTCTTTCAAAAAATAGCTCTTAAGCCCTGAGCGATACGCTAACGTCACCTCGTGTTTGGAACAGTTCCAGGAGAACGTGTCTGTCCGCATGCGTCCGGCCGGCGCAACGGACTTAAGGCTGATGATTTCTTTATACACTGTCCCTCTGAATTTATGAGAAAGATTTTTTGGGAGCGTTTTTCTGCAATCCTTATATTGGAGTGGTGGTGGCGCAAGGAGAATATCGAGGACCCCTCTGGATTGGGAGACGATTATATATTCATATGTCTTTTGTGACCCTCTGTAGTGGGGGGTCATAATTTTCTGGTAAGCGGCAAATTAAAAAATTTTGGTGGCGGATTAAGCACAACTTAATCCCACACAGCAGTGGATCGCTTATGGTTCATTTGTGGAGGACTTTATTCACATTCTTGAAAGAACTCTCTTTTGATTTACACATACAGACTTGTAATCCATACACTGGGAGTTTATATTGCTATCCATAGGGGCATGCGACTTGGTCCTATACTGCAAGGAATAGGCGGTTCGCATGGTCTGAGTTTGTAATATTTATATGCATTTATTATTTATGGTTTGATTTCATATTAATTTATGTTTAGAGGCTGGGAACAGCCCATAAGTCATTGTTACTTTATTTATGTATACACAATTTGATGTTTGTGGGATTTAGCGCAGCTTATATTTTTATCTTTAGTTTTTTTCTGTAGTTATGTGACACAGTTAAGCCACAGCCAAATCTAATCCGTCTAGGATCAATCTATATAATTGTTTCTTGTGTCTCACCTTAGCGCAGTTTTTTTCCCCTTTTTTAAATGTATAAAACTCATATAACAATTTGTCTAAAACAGAGGTCTATGTTTCAGCTATAAGGTGCCAGCAAAGTTGTGTAGACAATTTCAATTAGCTGGACCCAGTGCACCCTCATGAGGATAAAAAAGAAATGGCAACTTTTACCTTGACCCACTTTCCCTCTGTACACTGTTTTAATGGCTTTGTTGTCTTTTATCTTTATCTGAAATTATTAGCAAAAATGTTTGAAACTTTTGCCTCTGATGCAACCAGTTTGACCCGGTAAATCTGGTCAGACAGTGCCCTTCTACATGCTCTGCCTCTCCTCTCCATGCAAGGACTGTTAAGTATATGATGTGCACCATATATATTCTTTAATCTGAGTCTATGTGAGCATCACAAGCAGTAATAGGTGGCTTTTTTGCATCACGACAACTTGATCGGTCAAACTTTGGGGTTCCATTACATATTGCTCTGTTGGCCTTTGTGTGTCAACTCTATGGCTTCCACTGGTGTGTGAGGGAGGTGTTCACAGCATTCTACCTGCTATAAGCTTGCCATGCAAAGGGATTTACCCCATCACTAAGGAAAGTATGATTTATATGTGTCATATCCTTCTCTAGACCACAGCACCTGTCCATAAACAGGGCTCCACCAGTGTGATTTAGGAACTCTCAAGTTGGAACTGTTATCTTTATGGAACTCTAACATATTATTTGTCCCATGTCTGTTCCTCATGTATATCTGTTAAAGTCCCATAAGCCTATAGTTTTGCTCAGCGTCTCTATAACCTTTTTAATCACTTCAGCCCAAAAAGAATTTACCCCCTTCCTGACAGGCCATTTTTTGCGATACAGTACTGCGTCACTTTAACTGACAATTGCGTGGTTGTGCGATTCTGTACCCAAACAAAATTGATGTCCCTTTTTTCCCACAAATAGAGCTTTACACTAGGAACAGCTGATCTCTCTCTCTCCTCCCCTGTCAGAAGGGGGTCTGTTTGTTTACATTGACAGATCCCCATTCTGGCTCTCTTTCCCGCGTACCCGCAGGCAAGCTAGTGCGACGGGAATGCGCCTGCAAAAGCCAGTGCACGAATCGACGTACCGATACATTAATTCACGCAGCCAAGTCAATTTGCCCCAGTATAACTGCGGTGGCTAGTCGGCAACTGGTTAAGAACTATATGTACAATATATTGTTTACTTTAGTAGGGATCACCTTATAAACAGTATATATGTGATATGTGATATAATAATACTATACAGATACATGTGAGTTATTTAAAGTAAGAGACAGTGTAGGGCATTTGTGTGCTATAGATTTTGCGTATTGTCTTCACCATAGCTGACCCATGGTCAAACAATATAGACTAAAAAGGGTTTGCACCTATCTTCCAGTCTGTATCCATTACAAGAACTCTGTTACACAATCTGTATTATTGTTACTTATACTGTGTATAATCTCTATCTTTAAAATGTTTACCATTTCCATAGACTGGTGGATCCATGCAGCCACAAAGCTCTCCTCCATTGTCTACTTCACAGCTCCTGTTGGGACAGCCTGCATCCACACAAGGATCTTCAATCACTCCTGCTATAAATGAAAAGGAGAAAAGAATAACATAATGTTCCTAAACCACATATGAGTTTAGGGTTGGTAAAATCATTTACTGCTCTTTTAAGGGGGATATTAACATAACTGACACCACATATTCTCTGCAATCCCATCAAACTATCCTGTCCACAAAATAAACAGTTTATTAGTCATGGAAAGGTATATACCTACAAAAGAGTAGGAAAATAGTAGGAGTTAGGAAAATATATTAAAATGTGTTAGAAAACAAAAAAAGATCTTTCTCAGGGATCTTTCAGTTACCAGTGGGTTATGCTAATTTAATATGGTATAAATGTATTTGATCAAAAAATGTTATAGTATCACTGCAGCTCATGGATGATTCAGTGTTACATAACCTAGAGCTCAAGGGTTCTATCTGCACCCCTGTTGTGTGTGGCCTGTGTCACAACAGAATGTTCCTAATTTCAAATTTGTTGTCACATATTACTTCATCTTTCATAAGTTGGATTTGTACTGTGTGCAGACTGAAGTTGGTATGTGTACAATAAGCAGATTCCAGCTTCTTGCAGAAAGCACTGGTGAGTCTATTGAATTAATGAGTCTACGTGGGCTATTCAGGGCTCAAGTGGCAATTGATGAATAAGTGTGCCAATTTAGAACAGGAAATTATCAAATTGTTTCCCTACAAAATTCTCATCCCAGAGAAGGAATGTAGCAGTATGATTATATAATATTAAAGTACAAATGGCACCAACCTTGAACCGTGCAAATTATATAGCAGCTGCCCCTTTAAGTGAACAACCCACTCAAACTATGTGTGAATAAGTGAAGTAAGGTGCTACTCCTATTTGTGCAAGTAAATTCAGTATTGTGCAAAACAAATAATTCTCTAGTATGTGATATCAAACCTATTACACAAAAGCAATATAATTGGGATATAAGATTAATATGATAAGTGGTCTCAACAAATAATGTATAAATGTACACCAAAAAACAAAATATAAAAAAAAATATTAAAAAAAAATTATATATAAAAGTGTCCACATAAACTTCTAAAAGTGTCCACCATAAACTGAAAATAAAACAAAAGAAGTCTTCTGTGCAATGCTTGTATTATATTTTAGAATACAAGCATTGCACAGAAGACTTATTTTTATTTTTGGTTTAAGGAGAACACTCTTAAGTTTATGTGGACACTTTCATATATACTTTTTTTAAATATATTTTAAATGTATGAGTCATTTGTGGAGAATAGTGATGGACGAACTTCCGACGGGACGCGAACCGCAACGTTCGCGGCGGGCCCCATTGACTTCAATGGGAGGCGAACTTTGCAAACCTACAGGTCAAATTTGCAGCCACAAAATAATTACTAGCTGTGCAAACATAGTCCCACCACATGGCCAATGGCATAACACATGTATGAGGTGAATCTGGGATCGACAACTACAAGCATTCTTTTTTTATATGTGAAATTGTGACAATTCAGGACTGTGGAGCGCATGAAGGCAATGGAGGAGAGGGAAGGTCAGGGTAGGCAAAGAAGAGGGTGCAGGAGATGATCACCAGCAGCGTGACATACAGCAATGACACCTTCACCGTGATAGAGTGATCTGACACCAGCACCGTGATAGAGAGCACTGACATCAGCAGCGTGACATACAGCAATGACACCTGCACCGTGATAGAGTGATCTGACACCAGCACCATGATAGAGAGCACTGACATCAGCAGCGTGACATAAAGCACTGACACCAGCACCGTGATATACAGCACTGACACCAGCACTGTGATAGAGAGCACTGACATCAGCAGCGTGACATACAGCAATGACACCTGCACCGTGATAGAGTGACCTGACACCAGCATCGTGATAGAGAGCACTGACATCAACAGCGTGACATACAGCAATGACACCTGCACCGTGATCTGACACCAGCACCGTGATAGAGAGCACTGACATCAGCAGCGTGACATAAAGCCCTGACACCAGCACCGTGATATACAGCACTGACACCAGCACCGTGATATACAGCACTGACATCAGCAGCGTGACATACAGCAATGACACCTGCACCGTGATAGAGTGATCTGACACCAGCACCGTGATAGAGAGCACTGACATCAGCAGCGTGACATACAGCAATGACACCTGCACCGTGATAGAGTGATCTGACACCAGCACCATGATAGAGAGCACTGACATCAGCAGCGTGACATACAGCAATCACACCTGCACCGTGATAGAGTGATCTGACACCAGCACCGTGATAGAGAGCACTGACATCAGCAGCGTGACATAAAGCACTGACACCAGCACCGTGATATATAGCACTGACACCAGCACCGTGATATACAGCACTGACATCAGCAGCGTGACATACAGCAATGACACCTGCACCGTGATAGAGTGATCTGACACCAGCACCGTAATAGAGAGCACTGACATCAGCAGCGTGACATACAGCAATCACACCTGCACCGTGATAGAGTGATCTGACACCAGCACCGTGATAGAGAGCACTGACATCAGCAGCGTGACATAAAGCACTGAAACCAGCACCGTGATATACAGAACTGACACCAGCACCGTGATATACAGCAATGACACCTGCACCGTAAGCAGCCCCAGGAGGAAGTCAGCATAGCACAGAGATGGTGGGAGCCCCTCATAATGAGCATAGCACAGGGATGGTGGGAGCCCCTCATAATATGCACAGCAGAGGTACAGCCCCAGGAGGAAGTCAGCACAGCACAGGGATGGTGGGAGCCCCTCATAATAAGCAGCCCCAGGAGGATGTCAGCATAGCACAGGGATGGTGGGAGCCCCTCATAATAAGCAGCCCCAGGAAGAAGTCAGCACAGCACAGGGATGGTGGGAGCCCCTCCTAATAAGCAGCCCCAGGAGGATGTCAGCATAGCACAGGGATGGTGGGAGCCCCTCATAATAAGCAGCCCCAGGAGGATGTCAGCATAGCACAGGGATGGTGGGAGCCCCTCATAATAAGCAGCCCCAGGAGGAAGTCAGCACAGCACAGGGATGGTGGGAGCCCCTCATAATGAGCATAGCACAGGGATGGTGGGAGCCCCTCATAATATGCACAGCAGAGGTACAGCCCCAGGAGGAAGTCAGCACAGCACAGGGATGGTGGGAGCCCCTCATAATAAGCAGCCCCAGGAGGAAGTCAGCACAGCACAGGGATGGTGGGAGCCCCTCATAATAAGCAGCCCCAGTACAAATATGACACCGCTCAACCTCTTCAAACAGGTGGGTAACGGGCATATAGTACGGTGTGCTTTTTTTGGACAAGGAATTAAGCCAAATGAAGAAAGAAGGTCTGTGTGCTCGATTAAAAAAATCGTTTATAGACATATACATGGTCTACTGGTCACATGTGTTGAATTCCTCTGAGATCCATGCCTCATTCATTTTTAGAAATGTGAGGTAGTTAACACTGTCGTGAGCTAGGCGAGTACGCTTATCGGTCATGATCCCCCCTGCTGTGCTGAACGTCCTTTCGGACAGGACACTGGACGAGGGCCAAGCCAACAGTTCGATTGCAAATTGGGCAAGCTCTGGCCAGAGGTCAAGCCTGCCCACCCAGTAGTCCAGGGGTTCATCACTCCTCAGAGCATCC
Source organism: Lithobates pipiens (assembly GCF_037356315.1). Lineage (NCBI taxonomy): Eukaryota > Metazoa > Chordata > Amphibia > Anura > Ranidae > Lithobates > Lithobates pipiens. Next base: position 108,481,280 of record NW_027507788.1, read on the forward strand.
ACATCGGCCGTTAACCCGATGTAGTCGGACACCTGAAAGCCTAGGCGTTCCCTGATGGTGGATCCGGATGACACCTGTTGATGGGTCGGCTGAAAGAATGACCTCATATCAGAAGTCACCAACACATCTTCAAACCGGCCTCTTCTTGCAGGCGCCGTTGGATTGGTACCCGCAACTCCTTCTCTGGGAGTGGGAATTGCTCCTCTGCCAGTGCACGCAAAAGCAGAATGCAGCATTTCTCGAAGCAAGGCCTGGAAGTGCTCCATTCTGACAGCCCTCTGTGACGGCGGTAACATTTCCGCCATTTTGTGTTTGTACCGGGGGTCTAAGTACGTTGCCACCCAGTACTGGTCCTTGACCCTTATGCTTTTTATACGGGGGTCCCTATTAAAACACTGGAGCATGAAGGCCCCCATTTGCACTAAACTGGAAGTGGTGTGGTGGCCTGGCTCCTGCTCATCATCCAGGATAATGTCGTCCTCGTCATTCTCCTCTCCCCATCCACGCACAACAACATGGATCCCAGAAAGGTTTAAAGCATGCTCTTCTTGCGCCTCCTCATCCGCCCCGGCACCATCCTCCTCTGACTCCTCTTCAGACTCCTGTTGTTCACTTGTCTCAGATAGAGTAGCCCCCCTGGGAATTCATCCAGCATTGCGACTTCCTCATCTTTCCGCTCCTGCTCCTCCACAGCTTGATCAATGACACGATGCAATGCACGCTCCATAAAGATGACATAAGGTACCATGTCACTGATGTTGCCATGGCTGCGACTGACCAGTTTGGTGATCTCCTCAAATGGCCGCAGAAGTCTGCATGCGTCGCGCATGAGCAGCCACTGGCGCTGTGAAAAAACCCCAGCTCCTCAGAACCTGTTCTGCCGCAGAGTTCTTACAGGTAGACGTTAACTGCACGTTTCTGCTGGAGCAGCCTATCAAGCATATAGAAAGTTGAGTTCCATCGCGTCGGGCAATCACAAATAAGACGTCTGACCGGCAGATTGTGTCACTGCTGAATTTTAGCAAGGCGAGCCATGGCCGTGTAAGATCTTCTGAAATGGGCCAAGATTTTCCTTTCCTGCCGCAAGATGTCCTGGACCCCAGGGTATTTGACAACGAATCGCTGCACGACCAAGTTTAAGACGTGTGCCATGCATGGCACGTGCGTAATTTTGCCCTGTTTCAATGCGCTAAGCAGATTGGCACCGCTATCATACACCACTTTACCAACTGTCAAATTGAGCGGTGTTAGCCACTGATCTGCCTGTGAACGCAAAGCTGAAAGGAGTGCCGGGCCAGTTTGGCTCCTGGCTTCCAGGTACAACAGACGCAGCACGGCATGGCCACGTCTCACCCGGCATGTCGAATAGGTTCTGGGGAGCTTGGGCGGCGCAGCGGAAGAGACGCTAGCAGCGGAAAAGGAGGAGTCAGTCGAGGAGGAGAGGGAGGAGGATGGAGTAGGAGGAGGAGGAGAAGAAGAGCCAGGCCTGCATGCAATCCGTGGCGGTAAAACCAAATCTACACGGATGCCACGGGTTACATGCTTGACGGCCGTCAGAAGGTTCACCCAGTGGGCAGTAAAAGTGATATACCTTCCCTGCCCATGTTTGCTAGACCACGTGTCTGTGGTCAGATGTATCTTGGCACCGACACTGTGTGACAGAGATACATTCACTTCCCACTGAACATGGCCATATAGCTCTGGGATGCCCTTCTCTGAGAAATACTTCCTTCCTGGGACCTTCCATTGTGGTGTTCCAATGGCCACAAATTTACGAAAGGCCTCAGAGTCCACCAGTTTATATGGCAGTAGTTGGCGGGCTATCAGTTCTGACAAGCCAGCCGTCAACCGTTGGGCAAGAGGGTTATCTGGCGTCATCATTTTTTTATGCTCGAACATTAGGCCCACGGAAGCCTGCCTTTTTGCAGAAAAACGTGAGCTTGGCGTGATGGAAGGTGGAGTGGAGGACAATTGTGAGGAGAGAGGAGAAGGAGAAGTAGAAGACGAGGCTGGACGATGAGAGGCTGGAGTGTGGCTTTGTGTGTTCCGTTGCTCCCACTGGGCTCGGTGATGGCAGCTCATGTGCCTTCTTAAGGCGGTCGTCCCTAGGTGAGTGTTGGGCTTACCGCGACTAATGCGTTGACTGCAAAGATTGCAGATGGCAACACTATTATCAGCAGCGGACACGTTAAAAAAAGCCCACACTGCGGAGCGTCCTGGGAGCGCCAGATATGACCGTACATGGTCGATGCCTCGCTCCTGATACATTAGCAGTCTGCTTTGTCCCTCCTGTGCAATGTAAGTTATTGCTGCTTCTCCTCCCTATCTGCTGGTCCATATCTCCCTCTGAACTCCCCTCCTCTTCCTCTCTTGTGGGCACCCACGTGACATCACTAGACACGTCATCATCAACGTCACCTTCCCCACCCCTATAAGTAGAGATGTCGGAGTAGGCAGCAACACCTGGGACCAACCTCCTCCTTGGGCTGATCTGGGTACTGTCGTCAGACTGCTGAGTGGTGGTTCTTGCTACCTCCTCTTCCTGATCCAATGCCAAGAGTGGCTGCGCATCAGAAATGTCTTGATATGGATCGGAAAATAATTCCTGTAACTCAAGCGGAAGGTATGTGGTGGTGGTGGTGTTGTTGGTGGTAGTGTCTTTGGGGATGCACATAGCAGAGAGTGAAGAAGAGGGTGCAGATCGAGAGGATGAGGAGGGTGCAGAAGAGTAAGGCTGAGTGAGCCACTCAACCAAGTCTGGTGCGTCCTTTAAAGTAATTGAACGCACCTTCTGCAACTTCCCGCTTTGGCTCAAGCCTGTTGCTCCTGCCCTACCCCTACCACCCCTGCGGAAGGGCCTGCCTCTTCCTCTTCCTGTCATTTTTTAAATGACCCTGTGACAAAACTCTCAGTCCCTATACTGATAAAGGACTGCTGCAGTATATGGCAGCAGTCAGCCGTAGTGCACCTCAACCCCATATATTGTGGACCTATACCAGTCCTTAAGGAATAGCAGACTGTACCTCACTCAACCCTATGTACTGTAGTACCCTATACCTTACCAGTCCTTATAAGGACCTTTGTGGAACTAGTAGGTTGTGAATGATTAGCAGACTGTACCTCAGTCCCTATACTGATAAAGGACTGCTGCAGTATAGGGAAGCAGTCAGCAGTAGTGCACCTCAACCCTATATATTGTGGACCTATACCAGTCCTTAAGGAATAGCAGACTGTACCTCACTCAACCCTATGTACTGTAGTACCCTATACCTTACCAGTCCTTATAAGGACCTTTGTGGAACTAGTAGGTTGTGAATGATTAGCAGACTGTACCTCAGTCCCTATACTCATAAAGGACTACTGCAGCAGAAGGGCAGCAGTTAAGTATAATATTCTTTCTATATTTGGAAGAAAGAATATTATACGTGTACAAGCCTATTACCATACCAGTCCTGAAAAGAACCTTTGTGGACCTAATAGTAACAGCTACTGATTAAATCGGCTGTCCCTCACTGCCACACACAGCTTCCTGCCTGTCCCTATTTAAACTGACAAAACATAGGCTGCTGGAACAATAACTTGAATAGCACTCAAAACTATATCCTGTACTACTTTACCATACCAGTCTTGAAAAGGACTTTTGTGGACCTAATAGTAACAGCTAATGATTAAACTGACTGTCCCTGCTGCACACAGCGTCCTGTCCCTCTCTCTACACTGACAAAAGACAGGCTGCTGCAACAATCACTAGCACAGCAGTGCCTCAAACCTATATCCTGAACTACACCTAACACCTATACCATACCAGTCCTGAAAAGAACTTTTGTGGACCTAATAGCTAGCGATTTGGGTCACTGCAGTCTCTCCCTGCTCCACACAGCAACCTCTCCCTATAGTCACATACGAAAGAATGTAAAATGGCCGCCGGATCTGGTCTATTTATAAGTTAGGGGGAATGTCCAAGTGTCCATGTGCTGTAATGTCTCAATTGGCTGTCCTGTACCCCATGATGGATGTGTCATCATAGGTCAAAGTTCTTTTACACAGTAAACACGGAAGTCCGCCGGGCGAACGGCGGCAATAGTCCGCCGATCGGGCGGACCGCGAACAGCCGAAATTTGCCGCGAACTGACCGCCGGGTGAACCGTTCGGCCATCTCTAGTAGAGAACACTCAATATCCGAATTATTTTGCTTTTGTGTAATAAGTTTGATATAACACACTAGAGGGCGAGGGCCACTTAAGCGACTTGGTAACTGGTAGCGGTCCACAATAAGTGGAGCGGATGGAAGACAGATCTGTGTCCTCGCTGTATATGCAGAGCGGACATGGACATAGCCCACTCTACTCTGTGGGCTCCCCTATCCGGTCCAACCAGATGGAAGGGGATCCCCTTCTTGTTTTTTTTTTTTTTTTTTTTAGTGGATCGGATTGGAGGTAGGTGGGTGCAAATGGACACAAGTCCGTCCATAGAGGTGAATGGAGGGTCTGCGTGGGTTGAACCGATCATGTGAAAGGGGCCTAAGGCTGCTCTCACACTGATGTGCGGCAGTTTACCTGCACTGCGGGTTACAGCGCACCTGTGGCTTTCTTGTAGGTTAGCTGCACTTTGCCATCGATGTCTATTATATCCTGCAGGTGGGGTGCACTTTCTGAAAGCACACCAAAGTTGCAGATAATAACAGAAGTCAAAGGTGCAATGCGCTACACCTGCGGATCAGTCTGAAAGCAGCCCAGTAACCACTGCAGAACAGATATGCCCATATATACACTGCTTTTAGTAATAAATGTACCTTTAATAACAGTCTTCCATTCAGGTATCGCCAGCTGTTGCTGTCCCAGGCAGAATGCATTTGGTATCACTCCACTTGGGACATGAGCTGGCGCGGATACAGGAAGCATTGGGAAATGAGGCTCTGCTCCCTCTGCAGCCGCTTGCTTCCTCTACTGCTGGCTTCATTTAAAACACTGATGCTCTGGGATGGTGTGTTGGCAACCCATGATCAGGGCTTGAGAACCTGCTAGGAGGTCGCGGGCCACATCAGAAGGCTCCGCGGGCCACGTCAGAATGCTCCGCGGGCCACATGTGGCCCCAGGCCATTGGTTGGGCCCCCTACACTAAGGGATATTTTATTTTGCACAATACTGAATTTATTCTTGCACAAATAGGAGTAGTGCCTTACTTTGCTTATTTAGCAGCTCTGCCACTGTACAAAGCATTAGTAACACCTCATCTTGAACATACAATTCATTTTTGGACACCTATTCACAAAAATTATGTTGTTCAACTATTAACAGTGCAGATAAGGACATGAAAGTGTATGATGGCCATGGATGAACTCAGCTATCAGAAAAGATTACCTTAACTGAATTTAATTTTCCTGTAAAATAACTGATTAAAGAGGATATAATCTTCTAGTAAAAACACAAAAAATATGCTATAGTACATTTGTTGTAAAGTTGTTCAATATAAGGTCAACAGAAAAACATGAGGGCAATGTTTTCAACTGGAGGAAAAGAGGTTAAATTTCTAAATACAAAAAGGGTTCTTTTCCTGTTTTAAAAATGTTGTCAATTGGCATTGGTTATGTCTAAATATAAGTTTCTAAATGCAAGAAATTTCAACTAATAACATATGGCAGAATTTAGGGCAAGGAAGTAGATGCCTTTGGGGTTCCAGAATATAACTTTTTTTTGTGTTGGAGCAAACAAAATCATGTTTTTGAGGCTGGATACATGCTGTTGCTGTGCTTTGCCCTATGCACATTAGGGATGAGCCGAACACGGGTTTAGTTCGCACCAGAACTTGCGAACAGGCAAATAATTTTACGAACACGCAAACACAGTTAAAGTTTATGGGGCACGAACATGAAAAATCAAAAGTGCTCATTTTAACCTCCCTGGCGGTATTATTATGTCAGATTTTTGATGCTCAAAGCGGTACATTGTTTTGCATGGGAATTTGGCGTTTTATACTGTAGACCTGTAATTCTTAGGCATTAACACACTTAAATCTGTCCGAACAAGAGTCTAGTAGACAGCCCGGGTATGATAAAGTTTGAAACACGAAATCATAAATTATAATATAATAAATAACTATAAATAATTATAACAAATAATAATAATAAAAATGATTCAATAATATAATCAAATTGCAGAATCGTCGCTGTTATTACTTTTAGTGTTTGATGACGAATTTCCCAACAAATAACTATCGCTCAATTCTGCAAGTGATTCTAATTTATTATTGCTGTTTTCTAGCTGGTCTAAAACTGCTTTTGATTAAAGGGATGCTTTTTGGTTGCTATGGACAATCTCCAGTTTCCAGGCAGAAAGAACAGTATATATAATATAAAACTGCATGCAGGGCACTGGACAAACCGTTAGGGACAAAATGGAGGTGAAATAATGTGATACAGTAATGTAATCTGTAAGATTACAGTGCACTGTTTGTGTAATGTGTTTTTAACTTTTTGAATTTGGCACCGTGCTCCGTCCCCGTGCGCCGCAACACTCGCAGGGAACGGAGCTCGGCACTGTGATAGATCCGGCAAAGGACACGGCTTGCACACACAGCAGGGAGACATTTCAGGATACTAGAGACAAGGTAAGTAACTTTACCTGGATCCTGCAATATGATCCTCGAGTATGGCTTGGGGTTGCCGCTTTTGGCACTGAAAATCCACCCCAAACCACACTCTGAATCCCCACTAAGGAGGTTAAAGGCTTATATGCAAGTTATTGCCATAAAAAGTGTTTGGGGACATGTATTAATGCACAAAAAAGTTTTAAAAACTGCTGTTTTTAAAGGGCAGTGATTTTAATAATGCTTAAAGTGAAGCAATAAAAAATGAAATATCGTGTCTGGGGGTGTCTTTAGTATACCTGTAAAGTAGCGCATCTTTACCATGTTTAGAACAGTACCACAGCAAAATGTCATTTAAAACTGCTCGTGGCTGTAATGTATTGTCGGGTCCCGGCAATATAGATAAAAATAATTTTAAAAAATGTCATGGGTTTCCCCCCTACTCATTTACCAGGCCCGTTGGGTCTGGTATGGATATTAAGGGGAACCCCGCACCAAAATAAAAAAATGATTGTGTGGGGGGTCCCACAAAATCCATACCAGGCCCTTCGGGTCTTGTATGGATATTAAGGGGAACCCTGTTCCAATTTTTTTTAAACAATATGGCGTACGTGTCCCCCCACAATTCATAGCAGGTCTGGTATGGATTTTAAGGGGAACCCCGAGCCAAAATAAAAAAATGGCGTAGGGCTCCCTCCAAATCCATACCAGACCCTTATCCGAGTATGCAACCTGGCAGGCCACAGGAAAAGGGGGGGTCAGAGAGCGCCCCCCTCCTGAACCGTACCAGGCCACATGCCCTCAACATGGGGAGGACGCTTTGGGGTTCCCCCAAAACACTTTGTTCCCATGTTGATGTGGAAAAGGGCCTCTTCCCCACAACCCTTGCCTGGTGGTTGTGGGAATCTGCGTGCAGGGGTCTTATCAGAATCAGGAAGCCCCCTTTAACAAGGGGACCCCCAGTTCCCAGCTCCCCCATGTGAATGGATATCGGGTACATTGTCCTCCTACACATTCACCAAAATAAGTGTCAAAACGATAAAAATTACAGTAGAAAATTTGAGACAAGTCCTTTATTTAAAAATAAAATAAAAAAGTGTCCCGCAATGTCCATTCATCTTCAAACACAATGTCTGACGGACCCAGAAAAAAACAAAAACTGAAAAAACTCCACCTCCATGGGAGGCTCCCGCTGACTGCAGGCTTTTTGCGATGACAGCTGTTCAATAGTTGAGAGCGGGGCCACCCAGTGATGTAAACAGGTGACCCCGCTCCCTCTGGCGTTACATAACATTAGAAGGGGGTGGGGTCACCCGTTTACGTCACCGAGTGGCCCAATGCAGAAAGCCTGCAGTCAGTGGGATGCTTTTCCTTTTTTTTTTTCCTTGGTCCGTCGGACGCTATGATCAAAGATGAATGGACATTGCAGGCCCTCTTTTTTAAAAATAAAATAAAGGACTTGTCCCAAATTGTCTACTGTAATTTTTACCATTGCGACACTTTTGAGTGAATGTGTAGGGGGGTCCCCTTGTTACTATAATGCCATTTTTTTTTTACATTTTGGCACAGGGTTCACCTTAATATCCATACCAGACCTGAAGGGCCTGGTAATGGACTGGGGGGAAACCCATGCCGGTTTTTCAATAATTTTTATCTATATTGCCGGGATCCGGCAATACATTACAGCCACGAGCAGTTTTAAATGACGTTTTCCTTTACAAATGTAATTTTGCTGCTCTCATTCATAAACCTATGTACGGCTGACGTGTAAGCAGCCTTACATAGTGTGGGGCATGGACACAGCCCCCTGAGCCACGATTGGCCAAAGGCTCCCTACCCTTGGCCAATCATGGCTCTCACAGCAGAGCGCTCTGTGATTGGCCAAAGCATGCAGGTCAGCTGAATGGGCGAACACCCAATGTTCGAGGCGAACTTACGTTAGACTCGAACCGCGGGCTCATCCCTAATGCACATTAACATATGTTATTTCACGTTAACACACACTATGGAAAGGCAGCTAATTTAACACCCTGCAACAGATATTTTAATGCAAAAGCATTTTTTTTCTTAAAGCTGTGCACCACAAGATGAAAATGATTGATATCTGTGCATTGTGGTGTGGTGAAACACATATGTTAAGGTGCACAGAAACATAGGTGTTAGGGGGCATCGAAAAGCATGGGTTGAGGTGCATTGGGATGCTGTTGAAAAGTCAAAGAATGAGGCTGACTCTATATTAAAAAGGAAAGGAGGAAGGAGAAAAGTGTAGCATTTATTTAAACGTAATTTCGCACAGACAAGGGGTCACTCACATAGGGGTAGATAAAACAGGCTCATCAGATGTTAAACATGCATTCTGGTATATCTGTAAAAAAGCATCTGGGATCCACTGTCGGAAGCCGTTGTGTGACTGGGAGAGGGCCAGCATTATTCCATGTGTCGTTGCAGGCAAGGCACTGGGTGAAACGCAGCGTGGACTGCCTCGCCAACATTGCCGTGTGACATCATCAGGGATGGGAGGTACACAAAAACATGCGCAAAGTCCATGGTGATCATGCATGCTCCTTTCTTAAGTTATCCAGAGAAGGGGAAGAGCCTTAACTATCCGGTACTTAAACAAGGCTCTTTTCTCCTTTCTTCCTTCTTATAATTTAAGAAAGAAGCATGCATGCTCTGAAACATGTTGTTGTTTTACTCTTATCCCTGGTGACATCCCCCGCTGCCCCCCCAGCCAGCCACCCCCCCAGCCAGCAAACCACATAACCCAACCATCCCCCTGGTGCTCGCTCGATTGATTTCCCCCATCACTCGATCGATTGCCCTCCAGGCCCCCGCCAGCCCCTGCACTTAGCCCATCCAGGTGGTGGCTTTCCCCCTGCATCTCCTCCCGAGTCCCAGCGGTTGCTTCTCCTCCTGGCCAATAAGGAGTTAGGACTCGCAATCAATCGGGTTTTAGGACTCCCGGCCAATCGTGACTCAGGACTTACTTCCTAAAGGGGCGGGAGGAGAAACAGTAAGACATTAGTTAATATTAATTTGCTATTGTCACATAACTGGGTGGGCACAGGCACAATACTCTGCACCCCGGGCCCACAATTTTTGGGCCCAGGGTGCAGAGCATTGCGCCAGACCCCACCCAGTTGTGTGACAATAGTGAATTAATCGTGTGCTTCTAAAAAAAAAACCCATTTGAATCCATGCGTTTGGTGCCCTGCATGTAGATTAGGGGCTGGATGCATGGATTAGGGGGGCAGCACCTCTGCACCAGGCGCTTGTCACAGATCCACTGGGATGCATGTTTAACATCTGACGAGCCTGTTATTTCCACCCCCATGTGAGTGACTCCTTGCAGTGGCGGAACTTTCACGGTTGCAGCAGTTGCACTTGCGACTGGGCCCTGTCTTTCTGTCACTGTGGGGGGGCTTAAAACCTGCCATCTCCCCCTGCAACTCTGGCTGTCCATTTAGAATGCAGTGGGGGAGGTGGGAGGTGACAATTGTCAACTCTATGTTGCCCGTGGGTGGTGGGAACTCCTTGGGGTTAGTAGTTCTCTACCCAAGTGTCAATGTATACAGTGGAGAGGGGCGGGGCCTCTGACCCAAACATGTATCAGTTTCACTCTTCAGTGTAAAAGTGAGGTGCTCAGCTTGTACTCTCTTGCTGATACATGCCCGGGTCAGAGGCCCCTCTCCACTGTATACACTTGAAAAGAGAACACCTAAACCCAGGGAGGTCCCGCCACCTGTGGACACCATAGAGCTACTGATCGCTACCTCCCACCTCCCCCCAGATGGGGGGTACAGGGATGTTCTGGGGTTGGAGGTGCACAGATAGTGGAGACTAGTCAGGTCTAGGGGAACCTCTGGAAGGGGAGGACCCTAATGTAAGGCAGGGCTTTCTGGAGACACTGGGCCCTCTGGGAACACTGATGAAAGGAAGGGGCTCTCTGGGGATACTGATGTAAGAGGGGGCCCTCTGGGGAAAATAATGTACTGGGGGCTCCCTGGGGACCCTGATGTGATGAGGAGGCTCTCTTGGGACCCTGATGTAGAAGGAGGCTCTCTGGGGACCCTGATGTAAGTAGGGAGGCTCTCTGGGGACCCTGATGTAATGAGGGGATCTCTGGGGACCCTGATGTAAGTGGGGGAACCACACTCAGATATGTAAATAATAATATATATTTATACAGGCATACCCCACTTTTAAGTACACAATGGAGTTTATTTAATAAAGCTGGAAAGTGCAAAATCAGGCTCACTTCTGCATAGAAACCAATGAGCTTTATTACAGAAACCTAATTGAACAAGCTGGGGTTAGAAGCTCATTGGTTTCTATGCAGAAGGGAGCCTGATTTTGCACTTTCCAGCTTTAGTAAATAAACACCATTGTGTACTTAAAAGTGGGTTATGCCTGTATATATATATATATATATATATATATTGTAGACATGTCACTGGAGAAGTGATCGAGGGGGTGTACATCTCACCTAGGTTGCTACACAGTGTGAGATGGTAAGTCCAGGATGGTTCAGTTTCTCAGCAGCGATATGCTGCTGAATTGTTATTTAATTTTGCCGGGCCTGGGTTTATATGGAATGGCAGGTAGGTTTGGTAGAGGGACCTGTCATTCCACATCCCCCGATCCAGTTCTGGGTTTGGGATCAGGTGAGCTTTGATCCTAATTAGCCTGGGAAGGTAAAGGCTCTGTAGGGTCTGCAGGTGTTCGCTCTCAGCCAGGGAATGAACAATCTGTGTGTTGAAGGAAGCTGCAAGCACAGCCACTGCTGGAGCTAAAACTCACCCTGCGACATCCAGGCGAAAGACGCTGTGTTTGTAAGTGTCAGATAGGTGAGCAGAACCTGTTAGTAAGCGCCCAGCCGGGCTAGGACTTTTATTTTTGTTGTACTTAGAAAGCACGGTGTTGCTGTATATTTTGTTTGCTGGACTGTTTGTACCACGAATAAACGCCAAGATCTGCTTTATAAATTCCAAGTCTGCTGTGAACTGTGTCCAAACACACCCTACCCCGGGAAGATCCCTTACAATATATATATATATATATATATATATATATATATATATACACATATTTATTATATACTGTGCATGTGTATGCCTGCCCAAGTCTTTACTTCACTGATAGGTGCTCTAGCCCAAGATCTTTTGTAGATCCAGCAATGCCCCTGGTGGAGGCCCTTCGTGGTTTCTTGCACTGGGGCCCTGAAGGTTCTAGTTACGCCTCGGACTCCTTGTCTGTGTGAAATTACATTTAACTAAATGCTACACTTTGAGGCGCTTTTCTTTTTGATCCCATCACTAGATGACACCATAGTAAAATAGGGAATGACAAATTGTTTGGGGGACCAGGAACCTAGGAAGTATCTGATTCGGCAGGATCTTCAGCCAGCAGTTCTTCTTCATTTCTGCAGATATCACGACTTGGGTTTGCAGGAAAAGTGACCATTCTATAGCAGTGGCAGCTGGTGCTCAAAATTTTTGGAGGGAGCAAACAAACTGAAAAATACTGAACTCCCACATCAATTGCAGCCTCACTGTGCCCATCAATTGCAGCCTCACTGGGTCCATCAAATGCAGCCACTGTGCCCATCAAATGCAACCACTGTGCCCATCAAATGCAGCTACTGTGCCAATCATATGCAGCCACTTGTGCCCCATAATATGCAGCCACTTGTGCCCATCATATGCAGCCACTGTGCCCCAACATATGCAGCCACTTGTGACCATTATATGTAGCCACTTGTGCCCATCAAATGCAGCCACTTGTGCCCATCACATGCAGCCATGTGTGCCCATCACATGCAGTCACTTGTGCGAATCAAATGCAGCCACTTGTTCCCACCATATGCAGCCACTTGTGCCCATCATATGCAGCCACTTGTGCCAATCAAATGCAGCCACTTGTGCCCATCATATGCAGCAATTTGTGCCTGTCAAATACAGCCACATGTGCCCGTCAAATGCAGCCACTTACCCTGGCAATAAAAAAAATTGAGAGAAAAAGCACTAAATGTCTTGCACACACACACACCCCTGTGCTGGGCTAGCAGCTGCTGGCCCTTGCACACCCCCTGGGGCTTGCAGCTGGCACTTGCACCCCCCGCGTGGGGCTTGCAGCTCTAGAAACCCCCACGGGAGGTCTGGCACTTACCTGAAGAGCATCCTCTGTGTCTCCACTCTCCTCCTTTCCTCCACACTTGGGCAACAGCAGAGGTTTCCGCTCCTCTCATGCTTCCTCCACTTGCCAAATTGCCACTAGGCATCCAATAGCTTTGCCTGGTGCTTTGGTCAATTCAGAAACAGGTCTCACCGACCTGCCTCCTTATTGGAGGGGAGGCACTGTAGTGTGAAGATGGCGAAAATTCATTCGCTATGGTCACATAATTAGGTGGGATCAGGGCGCACTCTCTGTGCCCCGGCCCCCCCCCCCTTTTTTAAGCCAATTCGAGCCTCTGGCTGTAATCACGTGCTTCAAAAAAAAGCACTCCCTCCCACTCCAGCAATAGGAATCCATGTGTCCGGCATTCTGAAAGGGACCAGGAGCATAAATAGGGAGGTGGCGGCAGGGAAAGGGGGGGCGGTGCCCGTGTGACCTCAATGCAGGGGCCGCTACTGTTCTATAGCTTGTTTGCAAGGAGCAATGTGTTTTGAATATTTATTTTAGTGACAGAGACACTTTAGAGTACTTTGCCTTTCTCTGTTTCCATCATGTTCTGAGAATGCAAGTTTTTTTTTAAAAAACTGTGTAATAAGTCTTTTAGGTTTTCTCTGGTTCTGTTTTCCCAACTCTCTTCAATATAAATTGTAACATTCCACTTGAGCATTTGATTATTTGTGTAAAATAAAAATGGATAACTGGCTCAGACTTACAGCAGTTTTCCTTCTCAATCCATTCTGTGCTGAGAATTCCAAATGATCGGCATGCCTCTCCATAGGCAGCTAATGAACCACACAGCTGTATTTTTTTGTTGTTGTAGCATCCATCAAGAAAACAAGATTCATAGAAGGGCACCGGATCCAACAGACCATAACATGGCTGAAAGAAGCCTTTCATGTCAGTCAGTTTAAGACAATAACCATCACTCTGAAGCTTCTGGATTTGAACATTGTCACAAGTAGAGGCATACTGAGAATACTGCAACTCATTGCAGCTAATAAAGAAAGAAAGAAAGAGAAAGAAATGTTTCATTTACAATTTAAAACAATCAAAAACATAGTATGTTTATATACATATTTGTGTGTGTAACAGCACAATGCTTACATATGCACCCTATTTGACTTGCAGCTCCAAAAAAATGGTTTTGAAATCCCCTGGGAACACCATCTGGATGAAGTTTGTAGTTTTTTTTTACCAGTTTGGTTGGGTTTCCACTGGTGGCCTCAATTTCCCCCCAAAACACATTGATAGTTAAATTAGCATTTCACAAAAATGACCCTGGATTGTGTAGTAAAGTGTCACTAGGGTTGATTTGCTAAAGGAATACATACTGTTGATTCTAAAAGGATATGTATACTCTAAAAAGAGAATGTGGACCAAAACTGTTTTCACTTTAAATACCCATTTATTTACAGAGAAAATAAAAAACAGGATTTATGTGTTATTGGATGAATAAAGTTTCAGCTTCCCCCTATTCAATAAAGGAAGCAAACATTCACTTCGCAAAGTGAACAGTCTATTCTTATATATTAGCGGTTGCCAACCAGTGGTTCGTGGACCACTGATGGTCCATGAGCAAATTTTTGTGGTCCCAGGGGTTCTATAGCAAATCAACATTGTGACAGATGTATACCGACTAATGTTGTTTCCAGTGTTATTCTCAATTAATGCTGACAGTATTGACTGATACCCAATGCCTTCACTGTAGTCCTGGCTCCTGTGAACTCAAAGGGAGGCACCGGAAGTAGTACAAGGAGCGGGAGGTGAAAAAGGAGGGGACTTCCAATGGCAGTGCTGATAACAGGCTGTGGGAAGGAGCACAGAGCTCGAGCACATAGCTGGATAGGGAGGTGAGACTCAATGATGTCAATGGTGTAAGGTAGCATTGAGGTGCAGAATGCAGGGTGGGGTGGACAGAGAGACAGAGAATTGTGTGTATAAGGCAGCAGTGTGATCCAGGGAGAGGGGGACAGAAAGCCGGAGCATTGTGTGTATAAGGCATGTAAAATTGTTATTGGTCCGTGAGATTCACAATTGTGAGTTTAGTGGTCCGTGAGTTCTGAAAGGTTACCACTGCTATAATTCGACCTTATATCTTTGAGGCAAGGATCATGTCATTGTTTTTGTAAACTATAAACCTCTGACATGAAACATAAACAAAGTATATCCCTCTACAGTGTGTGCTTGTCTCAATCCAGAGCACTAATGCCGCGTACACATGATCGGACATTCTGAAAACAAAATCCATGGGATTTTTTCCGAAGGATGTTGGCTCAAACTTGTCTTGCATACACATGGTCACACAATGTTGTCGGAAATTCCGAACGCCAAGAACGCGGTGACGTTTGACGAGCCAAGAAAATTGAAGTTCAATAGCCAGTGTGGCTCTTCTGCTTGATTCCTAGCATGCATAGAACTTTGTGTGTCAGAATTGTGTACACATGATCGGAATTTCCGACAACAGATTTTGTTGTCGGAAAATGGGAGATCCAGATCTCAAATTTTGTTTGTCAACAATTCCGATGGAAATTGTCCGATGGAGCCTACACACGGTCAGAATTTACGACAAAAATCTCCCACCAAACATTTTCCGTCGGAAAATCCGACCGTGTATATGTGGCATAAGTGTTAATTCCCCACATTTTTGCTCTTTGTTTTCACTTATGTCTCAAAAAATAAATAACTCAGTGGTAATTAAATAACACCAAAAGAAAGCTCTACTTGTATGAAAAATGTTTGGGTACAGTGTTGCATGACTGAGTAATTGGCAAGTGTGAGAGCACTGAAATCTGAAAATTGGTCTGGGCAAGAAGGATGTATAGGTGCCCTGTATTGAAGTGGTTAAAGCAGTGTTTTGGTGCTATGAAAAGTGTTTCTTTATAGCACACCTATAAAAAAAAGTGGTAGTTAAGAAAATAAAGGGAATTTGTGTCTTGCTAAGGATGTTGGGGGCCTTGATTTTTCTTAAATGTAAATAGAGCTGACAGGCACAAGAAATTAACTAGTCTGATTCAAAGAATCTCTAAGGCCCCTTTCACACGGGACGGATCAGTAATGATCCGCCCCGTGTTGATCCGCTCGCTCAGCGGGGATCGCTCCTTTGTCCTCGCTGAGCCTGTCAGCTCTCCGCTCTCCTCTATGGGGATCGGATGAGCACGGACCGTCTGTCCGTGTTCATCCGATCCGCTCTGCAGACGGATAGAAAAATAGGATTTTCCTCCGTCTGCAGAATCGGACAATTGCGAAGGCGGACAATAGAGGGTGTCTGCGGATGTTCATCCGCAGACACCCGCTTTCCCATAGGGATGCATGTATGTCTGTATTTCATCCGCAAACAGATAGATGAAATACGGACATACTGTCCGCATGTATGAAAGGGGCCTAAGGCCCTTTTCACACAGATGGACTAATCAGGTTCGCCTGTCAGTTTTTTAGGAGGACCCAATCAGACCATCCATTGCCCTCTATGGAGTGGCAGATGTAAACAGACATGTGTCCTCTCCACTAAAAAAGACAGATGACTGATCCACTTCCTATCTGTCTGGTGGATCAAATCACATAACAGTCAGATGTAAACGAACAGGTGGTCCATTTCCATCCAACTGTCCATAGAGGTAAGCGGGCTGTGTCTGTGTCCGCTCAATATAAGGGGAAAGGACACAGACCTATCATAAACCTGCTCAGTGGGGATCAGCAGACCGATCCCCCTGCTGAGCAGGTGGATCCGCTGGCGGAGTCCACCAGTCTGAAAGAGCCCTAACCCAGAGTTCAGATAAATTTATCTCTAACTGAAAAATCATAATGATAAATAGCTGTTACCAGCTAAAAATTGTCCCAGATACTTGTTAGCACTAGAAATCTGTAAATATCATGACACAATGCACACTAATTGAAATACTGTGTTATGCTTTAGTCCTCATGCACACTGGACATTTTTACATCTGCTGTTTTTGGCTTCAGGGTTTTTTTCTACAGCCAGTACATTTCCCAGTATGTTATCCTATGTTTTGATGTGCACATAGGCTTTTAAAAGCAGTTTGTGGCAGTGGCATTTTCTGCCTGGAAAAAAACAGAACTAGTGAGTTTGAAGAGGAGTTTTTCAGCTGTAAAAGAGCACCAATTCTGAAAAACGAAGAAAAAGCGGCTATTTAGCATTTATGAGCATTTTTGAGCCATAAGCTTTTGTGGGAGTACAGTCTTGCTAAAAAACACAAATGCTTAAAAACAAGAATGCAGCATTCTACAGCTAATGCTACTGGCATTTTTATAATTACCATTGCGCATGAAGCCTACAAATCCCCAAACTTCTAATTTCAATAACATAAAAGCATCCAAAAAGATTGTTGTACACATTATTACTTTTTACATACTATAAAGCCATTATTAAATTACAATAAAATACATAAAAAAATGATTGGACTGGTTGGTTAAGATTTGAAGAGCATGTTAGTTGTCTATAATTATTAACAGCCAACCTTTTTTGCATCCCGTTGGTTTTCCAGCTTTGTGCCAACACAACACTACTAACGACGGGTTTCCCTCTTAGAGTAACATAATCATCAGTTAGATCTCCATTAAAGTTTCCACAAAGACCACAGACTTTATTTTGAAGTCGCTCACTGATGGTAATTTTAATAATGTTGAAACCATTGTAATGAATCTGAATGTCAGGGCTTGTGTCAATAACCAAAAATCCCTCCATGCTGTATATTTTTGTGGACAGTCCAGTTACAAATGGAACTGTCACTTGTGTTCCATTTACCTATGATAAAAAAATAAAACAAACAAAAAAACGAAAACAGAATTATTGAAATGTGTGAGCAATAATCCAATAGTTGGGAGGCATTGTCTTTATACAGTAATAATAGTTTTAAAAGAGTTGAAAACTAAATTTGCATTCTCCTCTGCTGCTTAAATAGATGATTTATCTTGTTATAGATGTTTAACTTGTTATAGATGACAATAGAATAGAAAGCATAAATGCAAGAATGTATGGAACAGCAAATGTTGCAGCTATAACCCAACTAAAATGAATGCATTCTATTCCCAGGTTTTAAAGGAGCTTTTATTGTGTATGTTGAAGCTCCAGTGTACCCTTGCAAGGGTACTGGAAGCCCTCTCATGTACAATACCCACAAAAATGTTCCTCTGTTACACAAGTGCCATGACATGATCAGGATGCTACTACAGTGACATTATTTGTAAAGATATGTTAATGACTGGAGACACAAAGCTCCTTTAATCCATATAGTTTTCAGTTCAACTATCCATAGTTGCTCCTTAAAGTGTTTTGGACATTGTGGCCTGCAACTTGTCTAGGTTTGATTGTTTGGACTTTAAGAGGCACTGAAATAATTTGGTTTTAGAGGCACATGTACAAGAAGGGTGTAAGACAAAATTTGGCTACCACATGACTGTGGCCTTAGATCCCTGCTAAGCAAACTGAGAGTACTGAAGATTTCTACCTGGACTTGGGCGTATTTAGTGTTCACCTCAATGCTGCTTTGGGGCCAGAACTTGGACCAGGTTGAAGTTGTTTGGTATAGCTAAAAGTAGGCACCCAGGGTAAAAAAAAATCTCATTCACAACTGTGAAAAGACCACCAATAGAAGTAGGTGTATAATATACTGAATTCTGTTACCTTGCAATTATTGCTATGATACTGCAGATCTCTGGGAAGTTACTGGTCAGTTATTCAGACCTGGTTCAGGTCTCTTCTTTTATATACTTAATACATAGTGTTTCCATGCTTGCAGAAGCTGACAGTCTTCCTATTAAGAAAGCACAGAAGTAGCTCTTGCCTTGTTTTACAGAATAAGGGTCTAGGGGTCCTATGAGGAGACCTTCTCCTTAACAAGCTGTGAATAGCTGTTGTTAAGGAGTGGGCAGCCGCTATGTCCTTAACAACCAATGAGTCCTCAGCTGTCTGCGAGAGTCCCCAATGACAACTATATTTTAAAAAAAGAGTTGCCGGGAAAGAAAAAAATAAGAGAAAAATGCATGGGATGCCCCCTCGAAATCCACACCAGACCCTTATCCAACCATTCAGCCCATCAGGCCAGGAAAGGTGGGGACGAATGAGCATCCCCCCTTCTAAATCATACTAGGCCACATGCCCTCAACATAGAGAGGTACTTATGGGCAGGGAGGACTCTGTCCCCCAAAGCACTTTGTCCCCATGCTGATGCGGACAAGGGCCTCCTCCCCACAACCCTGCCCGGGTTGTGGGGGTCTGTGGGCAGGGGGTTTATCAGAATCTGGAAGCCTCCTAAACAAGGGTTTCCCAAGATCCTGGGCACCCCATGTGAATGAGTATGGGGTACGTAGTACCCCTACTCATTTACCAATAAAAAAAGTATAGTGTAAAAAATGACAGTAGGAAGTTTTTGACAATTTCTGTCCCCTGAAGTAAATCCACCACCAATCACGATGCCTGTCACCACCACTGACCCAGAAAATGGAAAAAAAAACAGTGCACTCCAGTTGAAGGCTCCAGCTGTCGGCGAGAGTGGACCAGTTTTTTTTTTAGGTCTGTGGTGACGAAAGGGCACCATGATTGAAGATGGATTTACTTTGGGGGACGTTGTTTTTGCTTTGTTAATAAAGGAATTGTCAAAAACCGTCTAATGTAATTTTGCACACTACACCTTCTTTTTTTTTACTATGTAGCCCATACTCGTTCACAGGAAGGTTGGGATCTGTAGGCCCCCATGTTACAGGGAGCTTCCAGATTCCAATAAGCTCCCACCCACAAACCCCCACAACCCCCAGCCAGGGTTGTGGGTAAGAAAGGGCCCCCCATGCGAATGTGTATGGGGTACCTTGTACTCCTACCCATTCGCCAAAACAATTAGTGTAATGTTACAAAAACAAGAGACGGTATTTGACAAATCCTTTATTAAAATTGAAGAATGTCCCCCGTTGTAGCTCCAATGTCTCTTCTTCCTCTGGTCTTCTGCCTCCATTTTTCTCCAGGTGATGTCACCAGATGGCCACACCCCTTGGCTATATAAGAAATGGTAGACAGCGGGAGCTGACACAATGGAGAAAGGAAGGAAGGGGGAAGACCATTTTTTACATTTTTAGCGGATCAGCAGCTGCTGAGGAAGAAGACATCACCGGAGAGGGAAGAGGGAGAAGAAACCATTGGAGAGAGAAGAGGGAGAAGAAAAAACTGGAGGGAGAACACAGCAGAAGGAGAAGAAACCACTGGAGGGAGAAGGCTGAGGAAGAAGACCAGAGGAAGAAAACATGTTGGAGCTACGATGGGGATGTGCTTCATTCTTAATAACGGACTATAACCGCCTCTTGTTTTTTGTAACACTACACTGCTTTTTTTTGGTGAATGAGTAGGGGTACAATGTACCCCTACTCATTCACATGGGGGCAGCTGGGATCCGGGGGCTCCTTTCTTAAAGATTCTGATAAGCCCCCTGCCAGCAGACCCCCACAACCACCACCCAGGGTTGTCGGGAAAAGACCCTTGTCCCCATTAACATGGGGACAAGTTTCTTTGGGGTGGATTAGAGCCCAAAAGCACCCTCCATGTTGAGGGCATGTGGCCTGGTATGGTTTAGGAGGGAGGGGGTGCTTGCTCATCTCCTCCCTTTCCTGACCTGCCGGGCTGCATGCTCATTTAAGGGTCTGGTATCGATCTTGGGGGGGTGTTTTTTACAATTTATTTTTGCTGGCAATTCTTTTTTTTTACATGACTCATTGGTTGTTAAGGCTTCCCAGGCCCGCTTATTAGCAACCATCTATATAGTGTGTTTACAGTGTGTTTGAAGGAAAAAAAATGGAAACACGCAAAATGCATAAAAACTGCAAGCAAAAATGCATAAAAAACTAAGGTTTAAAAATGCAAAATGCACCGCAAAATGTGCCTGAAAATGCATAAACGCAGCCTGCATAGATGTGAGCTTAGACTATAAATGTTTTCTGCTTTACTCTGGATCAACTGTGGTTAAAGGACTCTGTTTATGAAGGTTTTCTATTTATTTATTTTTTCTGTTTGTGGAACTCAATTAACTTGTGTACTTTTTTTTAACTCAATCTACTATGCGAACACACATATTTGTAGTTGATAACAGCGCAACTAGTACTTGCCCAAAAAAAGTTACTAGTAACTTAAATATTCATGTTCAGAGAATTTTGTGAGCCTATTACCTTTACAGTGTTACGATCACTGATGAGAATTTGCTCTTCATTAATGTAGAAGTATACAGGTGATATAACAGTTAAATTTGGAGAAGACCATTTGTCGAAGTTTATGATTAGCTGGAATGAAATATCAGGCAGCTTTTGACAAATTGTTGATAATACAAATGCACAGTTTGCTGGAAAGCGAAGAAATGCCCCGTCAAATGTCCTGAAGACTCCGCCTCCTGCTGCAATGCAGTAGGAACTCTTCTTGCTGAAACAGCCTCGCACTCCATTTCTTAGTGCACATTCTTCATCTGACTTGCAGTGCCTGGGATCACACTGGATGAGATTCCTGCCAAAGCAGCGGCATCGTCTGGTGCAGTCACTGTTCCAGAAGAGCTGCTTGGGCTGCCAGGGTAAAGAACAAATGCATTATATCCTGCAATATCAATAAACAGCTTTACAGATGCCTTCCACAAGCATTGAACTTATTTTGTTTTGACTCTCCTAAGAGACCTAAACACTGAGAAAAGAAATTAGAACATAAGCAGGGTTGCCACAGTGATCACAGACACTATTAAAAGTTGAAACTTGACTGGCTGATATTGGAAACAACCACCTGTGTCTTTTTCCAGTTTTCTTTTATTAGTCCTTGCATCTAGTTTTGATAAGCGTAGACAAAATAGTCAGATTGCCACATTGCTCAAAAATAGATAATAATATATTAATCGAGGGCGCTGATATCAGTTTGTGTCTTGATATGCCAAGAGAAATGGTTAAAAGGAATAACACAGTTCTAGACTAACAACCATAGAATGGGTGACCCAGCTCAAGCAGTGAAAACCACATGGAAGGTGGATCTACATTACTGCACACTGGTTTGCTCATCCATAGTAATTATTTAGTTGTGTCATATCTAACAAGTTTACCTTAATAGATTTTTTTTACTGTTTAGTTTACACAATTATCAACAACGTGTTTATCAACAAACATTGCTTTATTTAAAGGCTCAGTCTACCCAAAAGTTATTTCAGTTGCAATCGAAATCTATTATGTTAAATATTCAACAAGCCTATTGTCTGTTTGGGCTCCAGCAATAAGATTTTAATTCCCAATTTGAAGTTTTGATGGAGTTTTGTATTATCTTGTTGTATTCTTAGTACTATTAAAATGGATAAAAATGCAACAGACAGACAGGGCCCTTTGTAAATCACCATGACAGGTGTACAGGCCCAGAAACCCAAGCTCAGATAACTTACCACCTGAGTCCCTGTAAGCACTTGCATCACTGTATATAGCACTTTCACAGCCTATACAAACTCACTTTACTAATTCTCATCTTCTATATTTAAATGTTTGGGGAGTGCAATACATTTCTCTATAGTTTTATGCCCCCATAGTCCCAATTAATTTAAAATAATTAAAATACAGTGCCATAATCCATATATATAAAGATAAGGGATAATGTAAATTAAACTGGGTATGTTAACTATCCCTTTTAAGAATAAGAACATATTCACACCCCATCAAATCATTCTCTGCAGCTATTACCTTTTATACCACCACCCCCTCCCTTTAGAATGTAAGCTCTATGAGCAGGGCCCTCCTGTACCCTTTGTATTGAACTGTACTGTAATTGTGTTGTCCCCCCCTATACACTGTAAAGCGCTGCGTAAACTGTTGGTGCTATATAAATCGTGTATAATAATAATAATAATTCACATGTATTAACTAATTACAAGACTTTTAAGACCAAATGCACCTATATTAGGAAATGTTGGTTAGATTTTTTTTCGACACAATCTAGAGGCAAAGAGCTGGACCATTTTCAGAAAATGGTAGAGCAGGAGTTAACAAGATTAGCCTCACGTATTGCTACCGGTGGGTGCATCCCAAATGAGATCCTCAGTCCCAGTGAAATACAGTCTCTTAAACAGTTGCGCGAGGACCGCTCTATCATCATTAAGAACTAGGATAAAGGTGGCCTGGTTGTTGTTCAGGATGACGACGTGTATAAGCAGGAAGCTCTTTGACAGCATGGTGGGAGAGCTTGGTGGGAGAGGGTGAGAATATTTCGATGAGACATCCTGTTCCGTCCGCACATTAGGTTTAGTGGCGGTATATTGATAATCTTTTCTTTATCTGTTCTGGGGAATTGGGGACACTTGAAGATTTTTTTTTTATACTTGAATGATAATCAGCTAAACCTTAAATTCACAGGACAGATGAATAGGGATTCAATCAGTTTTTTGGATAAGGTTTTAGCCAGTCATGGTGGACATGAAGTTACTAGCCTTTATAGAAGACTACTGTCAGGCAACAGCATTTTGGGGGCTAATTTGGGTCATCCAAGCCATAAAGTCAGGGGCATTCCTGTGGACCAGTTTTTAAGGCTGCAGAGAATATGCAACATGGATGAAGACCTTGAAAAAGAGCTGGCCCACATCTGTGATCAATTTCAGCAGCGTGGATACCCAAGTAGAGTTGTAAAGAGAGCAGTTATTATAGCCAAGAAAATGGAGAGGAATAGTTTATTGAATAACAAAACACAAGGAAAGACACAGATTGGACCACTGGTTTTCTCCACAGCATTTACCATGGAATTTAGGAAGATTAGAAACATAATAGAATGTTATCTTCCAGTATTATATAGTGATAATGTATATGCTTGTATACTTTCAGATGGGGTTAGGGTAGTCTTTTGATGTGCCCTGGGATTGGTTAGTTATCTCTCCCCCAGCTATTTTTCTTCTTGGGGTGCATGAGGTGACGCCTAGTTGATCTTTAAGGGCAATTACCAGTGTGGTGCAGAAGAGTGCTCTGGTTGCCCCCACTTGGCTAGGGGAGAGAGATTCAAATCCCCTGTTAGTGGGAAGGAGTACAAGTTTAAGAATTGCATCAATTCCAATACTAAGCATTTAGGGTACCTCATCACTTCTAAGGTTTACCATATACAGTATGTGGGCAGGACAACCAAGAGGCTGTGTAATCACCTCCATGACCATGACATACAGAAGAAACATTCTATAAATGTAGTTAATCCTTTTAATGGTCGACATGGGGGTGATCACGCAGACTTATGTATACAGGGAATTGGGAGAGATAGGAGACCCTTTGGGGATGGATGGGGGGATGTGTTCAGACTGCTGTGCAAGTGTGAGGCCTTTTGGATCTTTCATTTACGTACCTGCATTCCTAATGGTTTAAATTATGAATGGGATCTTACCCACTTCTATGAATGAGTATCTTTACACAGCGGACTGATTCCCTCTGGGTTTTTCCTTCCTATTTTCTCTCTTCCCTTTATTTTTCTATCTGCATTTTTTTTTATATTCAACACATGACCTGATTTCTTGATGTAGGAAGGTAAGCTAATAGCTTGATCTGCAAGAAGTGGTCTATATAGTAGCCCAAATTACTGGCCAAACTATTGATTCCAGCAATAGTGGATCTCCCCACGGGATTCTCCACATCCTTGTGGATCTTCAGTATGTGGTAAAAGTGAGGAACTACCGAATGTTTTACATAGAGGAATAGATATTCATTCTTAGTCAAAACCTCATCTCTGAGAGCCTTATCCAACAGATGCTTGAATTCCCCTCTGTATATATCAGTAGGGTCACATGTTAATTTTTCATAGATATTTGAATAATAAATAAATGGAACCAGCGCCAATAATAAAAGAAAAAAGAAAAAAAGGGTTGCTGCACCTGAACTTAGTGAAAACAAATGAAGAATGAATGCTGTGGTAAAGGGTGCCCCCAGTGAAATCATTAAAATGCAAAAAATAATTTATAAAAATAGTATTTATGCATTCAACACCATGTATAAATGAGTATTAGTGAATGACTTCACTTTATACATGTGCACAAATGTCTCAGAAAAAATTATTAATATATTTATGATTGCTCAAACAAATATATCATGAAAAGTTCAAACCAGCTCCAAAATTCTTTCTAAATGATTCCACTCCAACATCATGTGAGAAATAAAATCCGTTTTAAAAATAATATTCATGACTTTTCACCCAAAGTGACTACAAATTGCGCTCACCAGATGGCCCTGGCCAGCAAGTGACCATAAGACATGAAGTACCTCCTAGAATCTTGGAAACCATTCAACGATCTTTTTCCAATCAATCGTTCCCATGTGTGGTGAACTTGGTCAAATGAGAACAGCCAGATCAAATCTTATCTATCCTCCGCTAAATATTTGAGTCTCCAATCATTCCATAGGCCTCTTCAAGGTAAGATTCACGATCTTGGCTTACCAGGCCTTCGTCTTTATCTGCTTTCCTGATAATGATATCTGTCTTTTTCAGGCTATGCAGGAATCCTTTGATGTCACTCTCTTGACCTCCACCTTTCTTGTATTTCTTGCCATTGCAAAGAGACCTGAAGTCTTAAAGCACAACTTCATAGAAGGTCGACACAAAGTTTCCCTTTGTCCAATGTGGGTAGAAAGTGGATTTAGGCCCATAATGTGTGTGCATAATCTCAGTTTATATGGACCTGTGGGAAATGGTGGGAGAGGGAACAGACTCCCCTTACTCTATTGAATTATTATCCTTAATCATGTAGTATCTTTGAACTGCAAGATTACGTATAAATCTATTCAAATCAATAAAAAGCTTGAACAGATTTGGAGGGTTTCAGGTACAGAATTGAGGCCTTTCCTTAATAGATTCAATAGAATTCAGTCTCATCTAGTCTAATCGTGTAAAAGATTGTAGATCTTGATAGTGAAATACGTATTCACGTATTTTATGCCCCTTCATGTATTTATGCCCCCCCTCCCCCTTTCCACCTCATTGACTTTCTCTTTTTATGACATTTGGGGGACAACTTTGGATGCTGTAGCTTTTGTCGCTGCGGGTTTAAGGGAACCTGCAGCTCCTTCCCCAAAAAAAGACCCTGGGTCTAATGGTGCAACGTTGGTGGTGCTTTTTAAATCCTGATTGGGAACTGGATAAGTGCTCTCTCTCCAGTGACCAAAGCAGTACCTACATCATCCACCAGGGTAATGGGACTTGATAGGGGTGTATCATGGTGACCCATTTCAACCTGTGTGGATGCAGTCTTACCAGTAAGTGATGTATTGGAGTTGTTTGTACTGCACTTCTGTGTGTTTTTGCCCCTCTGCTCCCTTTTTGCACTGTGTACCACTGGGTTAACCACTGTGAGCGCAGGAGAATGTTTGTTTGTTAATATCTGAACCTGTGACCTCTGTTGTGTTTGCAAAAGTTTCTTCTTGCTGTGCCACCTGGTGTGCTTAACAGCTCCATGGAAAATGAATTGAATGAGATAGCCTTGAGCCTTGTTTCTCTTGAACCTTGAACCCTTTGCTCCTCCCATGAACTTTCTATTTTAGCCATGCCTTTCCCTTACTGTGCTCTCTCTATCCAATATTTCGCTCATGTCACTCCTGCTACCAATCCATATCTCTACTACCACTCGTTTTTGACCTTTGGCTTGTTCCTTGACTAAACGTCTCCTTGATCCCAACCTGCGACCATGTTTTACCAACTTTTGGCTTGTTTACTGACTATGCTTCTGCTTGATCCCTATTGCTATATCCACTATTAGACCCCAGCTTGCTCACCTCCTGGTGGATCAATCGTAAGGACCACAACCTGATACTAGTATGCAGCATTTAGAGAAGGGCTTTATCAGACATTCAATGTCTCCTTCAGGGGCAGCCCTGTTCTTTGTTGAGAAAAAGGACTCCACTACGTGTCCGTGCATCGATTACAGGGATTTGAATTTAAAACAGTTATTCCCTTCCCTTAATTGCTGAAATGTTGTAAAAACTCCTTACTGCCAAAGTCTTTACAAAACTATTTTTATAGGGGGCATTTAACCTTGTTCGCATTCGTCAAGGGGACAAATGTAGAACTGTCTTTAGAACCAGATATGGGCATTTTGAGTCCTTGGTTATGTCTTTTGCTCTTGCAACACTCTCGCAATGCCAGTCTGCATGCTCTTTGAAAGGTTAGTGAAGAACCGACTTTATATCAAACTGGAGAAATGTGAGGTTGAACAAACCCAGATCCAGTTCCTGGGATACATTATTTCTCTGTGGCAGCTATACTTTCTCAGTAAAAAATGGGTAAAAGATGCAGCTTCGTCCGTGTGCTTAATTCTCTCATTTAATGTCTTCAGTTGAAAGGAATTATGACATTTGGAATAAGGAGCTGCTGGCAATTAATGAAGCCTTTTACGAATGGAGGCATCTGCTGGAAGGGGCTAATCATCCTGTAATAGTTCTCACTGATTATAAAATACTGTAGTTCATTCAATCTGCCAAGAGATTATCTTCTAGACAAGCACTTTTCCAGGTTAATTTTATCATCCTGTATCAATCCGGGTTAAAGAATTTAAAAGCTGATGCCTTATCACAAATGTTGTTTGAGCCTCTCCAGCAAGGCAACTCTAAATGTACAATCCTATCTCAGAAGTGATGTGACCCGTTTACGCAGTAAGACATCCTGATCTTCTCCTTTGGGGTTACTCTAACCATTCCCTGTTCCATCAAGACACTGGGGTCAACTTCTATGGACTTTAAGGTCTAACTTCCTCCCTTGAAAGAGATGGCCGCTATCTTGGTAGTCATTGATCTTCTCACTAGATCACTACTTGAAAATTCTTGATTTCAGGATCTTTAGGAACAAATTACATTATCTGGTTCAATGGGAACAATATGGGCCAGATGAGAATTCTTGGAAACCTGAGGAGAACATTCATGCCCTAGATTAACAAGAGAATTCCACCAGGGGTTCCCTCATAGGGATGGGCCGAACTGTTCGCCCGACGGTCGGTTTGCGGCGAATTTTGCGTGTTCGTGATTCGCCCGATCGGTGGACTATTGCCGTCCATCATGGAGCACAGGACAGCCAATTGAGACATTTCAGCACATGGACAATTGGACATTCCCCTACCTTATAAATAGACCTGATCTGGTGGCCATTTTACATTCTGTCTTATGTCAGTTTAGGGACAGGACACTGTGTGGAGCAGGGAGAGACTGTAGTGACACAAATCGCTAGCTATTAGGTCCACAAAAGTCCTTTTAAGGACTGGTATAGGTGTAGTACAGTATATAGGGTTCAGTGCACTGCTGTGCTGGTGATTGCAGCAGCCTGTTTTTTTGTCAGTGTAGGGAGGGACAGGACGCTGTGTGCAGCAGGGACAGTCAGTTTAATCACTAGCTATTACTATTAGGTCCACAAAGGTCCTTTTAAGGACTGGTATAGGTGTACAGTATATAGGGTTGTACATGTATAATATACTTTCTTCCAAATATAGAAAGAATATTATACTTGACTGCTGCCAGATTCTGCAGCTGTTTTTTATCAGTGTAGGGACAGTCTGCAAATCACTAGCTACAAGGTCCTTTTAAGGACTGGTATAGGTGTACAATATATTGGGTGCTGGTGCAGGACTGTGCTGCAGATTACTGCCCTATTCTGCAGCAGTCCTTTATCAGTGTAGGGACTGAGGGACAGTCTGCAAATCACTAGCTACTAGGTCCACAAAGGTCCTTGTAAGGACTGGTATAGGTGTACAATATATAGGGTTGTGGTGCACTGCTGCTGACTGCTGCCCTCTTCTTCACTCTCTGTTATGTGCACCCCCAAAGACACTACCACCAACACCACCACCATCATATACCTTCCGCTTGAGTCACAGGAATTATTTTCCGATCCACATCAAGACATTTCCGATGCGCAGCCACTCTTGCCATTGGATCAGGAAGAGGAAGTAGCAACAACCGCCACTCAGCAGTCTGACGACAGTACCCAGATCAGCCCAAGGAGGAGGTTGGTCCCCGCTGTTGCTGCCTACTCCGAGATCTCTAATTATAGCGGTGGGGAAGGTGACGTCGATGATGACGTGTCTAGTGATGTCACGTGGGTGCCCACAAGAGAGGAAGAAGAGGGGAGTTCAGAGGGAGATATGGACCAGCAGATAGGGAGGAGAAGCAGGAAGAACTTAGATTGCACAGGAGGGACAAAGCAGACTGTGAATGTATCAGGAGCGAGGCATCAACCATGTACAGTCAAATCTGGCGCTCTCAGGATGCCGGCCCATGGCTCCGCAGTGTGGGCTTTTTTTAACGCGTCCGCTGCTGACAATAGTGTTGCCATCTGCAATCTTTGCAGTCAACGCATAAGTAGCGGTAAGCCCAACACTCACCTAGGGACGACCGCCTTAAGAAGGCACATGAGCTGCCATCACTGAGCCCAGTGGGAGCAACAGAATACACAAAGCCACACTCCAGTCTCTCACTGTCCAGCCTCGCCTTCTACTTCTCCTCTTTCCTCACAATTGTCCTCCACTCTATCTTCCATCATGCCAAGCTCATGTTTTCTGCAAAAAGGCAGGCTTCCATGGGCCAAATGTTCGAGCGTAAAAAAAATTATGATGCCGGATAACCCTCTTGCCCAATGGTTGACGGCTGGCTTGTCAGAAATGATAGCCAACTACTGCCATAAAAACTGGTGGACTTGGAGGCCTTTCGAAAATTTGTGGCCATTGGAACACCACAATGGAAGGTCCCAGGAAGGAAGTATTTCTCACAGAAGGGCATGCCAGAGCTATATGGCCATGTTCAGCGGCAAGTGAATGTATCTCTGGCACACAGTGTCGGTGCCAAGATACATCTGACCACAGACACGTGGTCTAGCAAACACGGGCAGGGAAGGTATATCACTTTTACTGCCCACTGGGTGAACCTTCTGACGGCCGTCAAGCATGTAACCCGTGGCACCCGTGTAGATTTGGTTTTACCGCCACGGATTGCATGCAGGCCTGCCTCTTCTTCTCCTCCTCCTACTCCATCCTCCTCCCTCTCCTCCTCGGCTGACTCCTCCTTTTCCGCTGCTAGTGTCTCTTCCACTGCGCCGCCCAAGCTCCCCACAACCTATTCGACATGCCAGGTGAGACGTTGCCATGCTGTGCTGCATCTGTTGTGCCTGGAAGCCAGGAGCCACACTGGCCCTGCACTCCTTTCAGCTTTGCGTTCACAGGCAGATCAGTGGCTAACACTGCTCAATTTGACAGTTGGTAAAGTGGTGTGTGACAACTGTGCCAATCTGCTTAGCGCATTGAAACAGGGCAAAATTACGCATGTGCCATGCATGGCACACATCTTAAACTTGGTCATGCAGCGATTCGTTGTCAAATACCCTGGGGTCCAGGACATCTTGCGGCAGGCAAGGAAAATCTCGGCCCATTTCAGAAGATCTTACACGGCCATGGCTCGCCTTGCTGACATTCAGCGGCGACACAATCTGCCGGTCAGACATCTTATTTGCGATTGCCCGACGCAATGGAACTCAACCTTCTATATGCTTGATAGGCTGCTCCAGCAGAAATGTGCAGTTAACGTCTACCTGTACGAACTCTGCGGCAGAACAGGTTCTGGGGAGCTGGGTTTTTTTCACCGCGCCAGTGGCTGCTCATGTGCGACACATGCGGCCATTTGATGAGATCACCAAACTGGTCAGTCACAGCCATGGTGCCATCAGTGACATGGTACCTTATGCCCTCTTTATGGAGCGTGCATTGTGTTGTGTCATTGATCAAGCCGTGGAGGAGCAGGAGCGGGAAGATGAGGAAGTCGCAATGCTGGATGAATTCCCAGGGGGGGCTACTCTATCTGAGACAAGTCAACAACAGGAGTCTGAAGAGGAGTCAGAGGAGGATGGTGCCGGGGCAGATGAGGAGGAGCAAGAAGACCATGCTTTAAACCTTTCTGGGATCCCTGTTATTGTGCGTGGATGGGGAGAGGAGAACAAGGAGGACAGCATTATCCTGGATGATGAGCAGGAGCCAGGCTACCACACCGCTTCCAGTTTAGTGCAAATGGGGGCCTTCATGCTCCAGTGCTTTAACAGGGACCCCATATAAAAAGCATAAGGGTCAAGGACCAGTACTGGGTGGCAACGTACTTAGACCTCCGGTACAAACACAAAATGGCGGAAATGTTACCACCATCACAGAGGGCTGTCAGAATGGAGCACTTCCAGGCCTTGCTTCGAGAAATGCTGCATTCTGCTTTTGCGTGCGCAGGAGGAATTCCCACTCCCAGAGAAAGAGTTGTGGGTACCAATCCAACAGTGACTGCAAGAAGAGGGCGGTTAGAAGATGTGTTGGTGACTTCTGATATGAGGTCATTCTTTCAGCCGACCCATCGACAGGTCTCATCCGGATCCAGCACCAGGGAACGTCTAGACCGACAGGTGTCCGACTACATCGGGTTAACGGCCGATGTGGACGCTCTGAGGAGTGATGAACCCCTGGACTACTGGGTGGGCAGGCTTGACCTCTGGCCAGAGCTTGCCCAATTAGCAAACGAACTGTTGGCTTGCCCCTCGTCCAGTGTCCTGTCTGAAAGGACGTTCAGCGCAGCAGGGGGGGTCGTGACCGATAAGCGCACTCGCCTAGCTCACGGCAGTGTTGACTACCTCACATTTATAAAAATGAATGAGGCATGGATCTCGGAGGAATTCAACACATGTCACCAATAGACCATGTATATCTCTATAAACTATTTATTTAATCGAGCACACAAACCTTTTTTCTACATTTGGCTAACTTCCTTGTACAAAAAAAGCACACCATACTATATGCCCGTACCCTCCTGTTTAAAGAGGTTGAGCGATGTCATATTTTTGGGGCCCAGCAGCAAGTTGCTGGTATCAGTGCTGCTGTCAGTGCTCTCTATCTCGTGCTGGTGTCAGTGCAATCTATCACGGTGCTGGTGTCAGTGCACTCAATCACGGTGCTGTTGTCAGTTCTCTCTATCTCAGTGCTGGTGTCAGTGCTCTATATCACGGTGCTGGTGTCAGTGCACTCTATCACAGTGCTAGTGTCAGTGCACTCTATCACGGTGCTGGTGTCAGTGCTCTATATCACGGTGCTGGTGTCAGTGCTCTATATCACGGTGCTGGTGTCAGTGCTCTATATCACGGTGCTGGTGTCAGTGCACTCTATCACGGTGCTGGTGTCAGTGCACTCTATCACGGTGCTGGTGTCAGTGCTCTATATCACAGTGCTGGTGTCAGTGCTCTATATCACGGTGCTGGTGTCAGTGCACTCTATCACGGTGCTGGTGTCAGTGCTCTAAATCACGGTGCTGGTGTCACTGCTCTCTATCTCGGTGCTGGTGTCAGTGCACTCTATCATGGTGCTGGTGTCAGTGCTCTATATCACGGTGCTGGTGTGAGTGCTCTATATCACGGTGCTGGTGTCAGTGCTCTATATCACGGTGCTGGTGTCAGTGCTCTATACCACGGTGCTGGTGTCAGTGATCTATATCACGGTTCTGGTGTCAGTGCACTCTATCACAGTGCTGGTGTCAGTGCACTCTATCACGGTGCTGGTGTAAGTGCTCTATATCACGGTGCTGGTGTCAGTGCTCTATACCATGGTGCTGGTGTCAGTGCTCTATATCATGGTGCTGGTGTCAGTGCACTCTATCACGGTGCTGGTGTCAGTGCACTTTATCACGGTGCTGGTGTCAGTGCACTCTATTGCGGTGCTGGTGTCAGTGCTCTATATCATGGTGCTGGTGTCAGTGCACTCTATCACGGTGCTGGTGTCAGTGCTCTATATCATAGTGCTGGTGATCCTCTCCTGCACCCTCTTCATAGCCTACCCTGACCTTTCCTCTCCTCCATTGCCTTCATGCTCTCCTGAGTCCTGAATTGTCAAAATTTCACATATAAAAAAAGAATGCTTATAGTTGTCGATCCCAGATTCACTTCATACATGTGTTATGTCAGTGGCCATGTGGTGGGACTATGTGTGCACAGCTAGTAATTATTTTGTGGCTGAAAATATGACCTGTAGGTTTTTAAAGTTCGCCTGCCATTAAAGTCAATGGGGCCCGCTGTGAAATTTGCGGTTCGTGAACTTTCGGCCGTGTTCGCGAAATGTCCCATTGGAAGTTCGTCCATCTCTATTCCCTCACAAACGTGGCCCTAAGACTTCCAGGGAATGTCCTGGAAGGAGCAAAGTACTGTCGGTATCCAGGCAACCTTTTCTGTGTCGGCAATGTCTCTTCTTGCTGTGCCACCTGGGATGCAGGACAGCTCCCAGGAAAATTTCTTGAATGATCTGGCTTTGAACCTTGCCTGTCTTGAACCTTAAACCCCTTGCTCCTCCCATGAACTTCCTATTTTAGCCATGCCTTTGCACTTCCCGTTTGCCAGATTATTGTGTTCTCTCCAGCCAATATCTCGTTCTTGTCACTCCTGTATCTTGTCTGTATCTCTACTACCACTCATTACCAACCTTTGGCTTGTTCCTCCACTACGTTTCCGCTTGATCTCAACCTGCGGCCTCTTGTTACTGACCTTTTGCTTGTTTACTGTCTACACTTCAGCTTGATCTGTACCTGCTATATCCACTACTAGACCCCAGCTTGCACACCTCCAGATGGGACGATTCTGAGGGCCGCAATCTGGTACTAACATGCAGCAAAACCCATATCCACTATTGGGGGCCTTGGTGAACACCGATTAGTGCTTTGACTCTGCACCTCGGGTGAGCCAAGATCATCTGCCAGGGTGCCAGTGCTGTTGTACATATCCAGCTGGTTGGTAGAAGCCTCTCTACTGCCACTGGTCTCCGAGCCTGATCCCTGACTGTGACATTCTTTCAGTAATACTAAAGTAATACTTATAGACTCAGCAGTCCTCTCTACAGTTAATTTTGGCAGGAAGGCTGGAGATGCCCCACTTGTTTATAAAATAGGATTTGCCTAAAATGACCACCCTAGTTGCTGGTTATTGGTCTACGACATGTATACTACCACATGTTGGCCCCAGGAAAAGGGAAAATTGTATCATACTTACCTTGTAATATTACTTTCCATGGTAGCAAGCTAAACCCACCTCACCTCATTCAGCTGTATAGGTTTACATTGGTCCTATGGGTGGAAGTAGGAAGGGCTACTACCACATGTATGCTGCCATGGAATATCACCAGTAAAGAAAAATTACAAGGTGTGTATTATACAAATTATATAATTTTTCCCTTCTTCTGAGTGGTTATTAGATCTGGCAGCACCATCTTTTGTGTGTCAGTAAGAGGCTTGCTGCACCTGGTGGAAGGGAGCTCTCTCCTCCTTTTACAATAGGTAGTTCACTGGAAGGTGGCAGGTGACATCACTGCTCAGTGGATTGATTCAGCTCCATTGTTGAGCCTCTTACTCAAGTAAAGAAGTGAAAAAAATGTAACTACACTGTGATTTATTTCAAAGAGTATGCAGCATGTTTATCAGCAGTAGGGAGGCAAAGCTTTAAACTTTGATCATTTTAGCCTTTGCATCTACTTAAATTTTTTTTTTTATCACAGAACATAGAGAATCTGAGACATTGCTGGGTATTTCCAAAATTAGCCAAATGATTCCAAATACTGTCTCTGTACAGATTGCTGGTAAGCAATCAATGTACTGTATATTAGAAATATGTACTGATCTCCAAATTTTGCATTAGTGTGCACTGGTGCCTGAATTATTTATTCGAACAAATCTTCCCACCTCACAACTCAATTCACCTTCCACATCTCTACAATGTACTTACAAGTGCTGCTTGCTTTGCCTGTTCCCAACTGCGTACTTCTGCATTTAGCGGCTCCTGGGCACAGTGTGAAGATCATGTGTCACCAGAGAGACAGTAGCTCTTTATGGTGAATGGATCAATAATCACTGATACTGTTGACCACTGGAGGCATCTAAAATACAGTAAAAATATATTCATTTATAAGTGCATCCAGCAGTCAGCAATAGTCAGTATAAACAAATAGAGAATTGAGCCAATTCACTCAGCGTAGCTATCTGTAAACTTTTGGTGGTTATTGCCAAAAAGTCTGCATCATTTTCATTTTCCAATCTTCCGCTATGCTACCTTGCATGCCCTAGCTTTCATTAACTATCTGGAGTTACACAATCCCCAAATAAAAGAATTTCCGGAGCACAGTAGTTACCATGTTTTGAATGGGTCCTATTATAGCTCATCAGACACAGGGCATGGAAGACTGTTATGCCATTACTGTATCATCCATAACAGTGACTAACATTCTAAAAACCAATTCCATTGTTGACTTCCATTAGAAAATATTAGTTGCCTGGCTGTATCGGGCTTTAATATTTAGAGCCATTTACCTATAACAACCATACCAATCAGGAGAGTGAGAATTAAATCAGAAGTTGTCCTTATACTTACTTCTTGTCAGTAACTTAAAAATTTTTGAACCCACATGGTCAGCATGACAACCAGGCCTCTAGCATTTAAGAAGCAGGCCAGCAATGGCAATAAAAGGTGTATTCGTCTATTTCTAGAATAAAGCATTATATTCCTGGCATGCTATGCCTTTCACTTTAGATGACAGGGGCAAAGATTATTTCCATGTCATTATTAGTCCTGAAGCAAACTGCCTCAGCTTGTAAATCAGGTCCTTTTATATACATTGTCAATTAAATTGGAAAAAATATTACTTTAGTATGATGTTAGCAGGACAAAATTTCCCCCCATAATATTTTCTGGACAACTTTCTTTCTAGCTTTGTATTCCTTGTGTTCTCTTCTTTTCAAAACAATTCCACACGATGTTCCCAGGAACTGCTAAGCCACAGAGTGCAGACGGAGTGACATTCTATGATTCTGAGGTCTAAGGAATTGTTGGTGCTTCAACTGCTGCTTAAAAGAAAACTTACATACCTATGTTCTTAATGGCGGACTACAAATAGTGACTTAGATGAAAACTAAAGATTGTTGGTAGGACTCAAAAAAAAAATAAAGCTGACTAATTTACCCCAGACAACAGAAGTCTTCAGCATGTTCTCATTCATTAAGGATGTTTGAATACATTTACTAGGGAGTATAATCACTTTGACATTTCAGGACCAAGTATGAATCAGAGAAAAAACATATTTTAGCAAGGTAATCACAAAGCTGCAAAAGCCTTAAATAATGCAGGGAAGACACAAGTTGCAATAATACTTTGTAGGAGGACAGCCTACAACACCGGAATTTTTTTAAAGGGACATTTTGCTGCAGTGTCATGGAATAGTAGACCCTTAAAGGTGCTCACAAAAAAGTAAAACATGGTGTGTAAGGCTGTAATATTCAATAACACATTTGGGGTCTCAAGTTGATTCTCTTTTACCAGGGCTTCAGATTACTCAGAGAATAGATGGAACTGATAGTGGACATTGGGAATAAAATAATTCTGAAAACAATATTTTTTTCACATTCAAAGCAATCTGTTCCATATGCCAGTTTTAACAGACTCTACAAGTTTTTTTTGTTTTCTCCACGTAATCCTAATGTCCCAGACATCTTCCTAATTGTGAAAGAATTGGATAATCCTAACTTTACATTTAGTAGTGAGTAGTTTTATACTTGCTAACAAAGCTTTGCAGTGCATAATCTATACACCGTTTTTGACAAGCCCATAATACTTTTCACGGATTGTCCTGTCACAATAAAGCTCCACCTACTCTTTCCTACAGCAGCAAGTATAGACTTTCTTCAAAATATAAAGTTATCATTGAGTTATTAGACTTATCTTGTAGCTGCCAAAAAAAGGGATTTCACTTTTTAGTAAACTGAACCCTTATTCTTAATAAATAGTTAGGATTCTTGGTCAGAAAATCTCATATTATGTTGATCAAACTTCATACACCCATGTATAGCATTAGAAGTGCAAGAAAATTAAACCCCCAATCTATGTTTAAAGCTGCATTCCAAGCAAACAGCTAAATACAGTGTTAAAAACATACATTGAATCTCTTTTACTTTCCAAAGGATTTGAATTTCTGTTAACCAACTCCTGAGATTTACACAGCTCTGCTAGAAATAGAAAGGCTGGTGACCTGACTTTTCCAGCTGCAACACAGCATGGTCCTCTCTCTGACCCCTGTCTGTGATTGAATAAAGAAGCAGCAGCAGACTGACTGGATCATCTTTCTGCTCCTCTTATCAGCATGGTCAGCACGTATGCATGCAGGACACTTATGCTGCCCTTCCCTCTCTCAGTCTGATCAGGGTTGCACCAGAAATGACAAAATACTGAGTGAAATTCAGCTATTTAAACATTTAAAAAGGCATTTTATTATTTTTAATGAATTATTTTTAATGAATGCATGTTATTATTTTTAATGAATGCATAATTTGATTCAGTGATGTTCAGCTTTAAAAAACTGGTAGTGGCTCTTACCTCATAGTATTTTCCATCAGCATAACAACCACAGTTATGTGGAAGAATACAGCTCTTCCCGTTCAAGACATAACCTGGATCACACTGACAACCCTCTACGCAGTAATGATTGCAATCACTTTTAAGCCGGATAGCAGCACATCGAGGTTGGCACACACTAACACAGCTCTCATAATGACTGTATGCTGGGCATGTGAGATCTAGTTAAAGTTAAAAAAAATCAACACAAAACATACGTTATAAATACAGTGATGAGATAGTGGAAACATTAAAAAATGATTATGCTGAATGTGAAAAAATAATAAAGATGGGACTTAAATCATTGGTATGCTATCAATGATAAAAGCAGTAGCATCCATTACAAAGCCCAAAATCCTATGAAGCCCCAGCACTAATCTTAGTTCACGAATATGTCTTTTTCTCTTGGGCACTAATGGAAGCATCATTCACCATTATGAATTTATTAGCTAGAAAAGGGTTTCACATTCACAAGTTAAAGTAATTATAGCTATAGATTCATTTGAGTTTAAGTAAACTGTGATTAATATTATTTGGATCTAATATTGTATCTGATAGCTAATTTAACTAAAGGCCTTTCACCCAGTTTAACTAATATGTGCTTCCTAAGATATTTTTAAGAAGTAAAGTGATTAATTTGTGACTTATCTCCAGAACCATTTTGTATAAGCTTTTCATTAAGTAATTTTGTACAGTTGACATATCATGAATAGCCCATCTTATTTAAAGACTATGTATAGAGTGGCTGTTCATAAACAAACTATTGTGTATTCAAGGGTTTATTTATATGACAAGTATGTAAAGAGACAAACCATTGTATGGCTTATATATAGGACTTTCATGTACCAAATTTTACAAATACTGTCATTTGTGAACTTGCATATAAAGATTGGTTTGTGATTACATCACAAGGACATTGATATGGTATAATCAATACATAAACTACATATTTTGTATCCTTGTGACATAATAATCGAATCTTGTGATTTGAAGAAGGCTATTGTTGTACATTGCTTATGTAACTGATGACTATAAATTCAGTCACCAGAGCCAATAAAACTCGGTTTTATTGGCTCGGTATGGTTTGCAGAACTTCAGTAAATAAACCTTCACACTTTTTAAAGAATAACTGTGCTTTTAGGGAATCTTTTTTTGCCTAGACTCTGGGCTACATTAATTGCTCTCCCCTACCTAGATAAATACTTACCTGAATTGGATGGCCATCTACAGGAATCCAGTCTATGGCTGAAATCCGAGGCAGGGGTGATATGTTATTTTAGGTCAGGAGGGGTAAGTGTCTATAAAAACTAATGTGTGTAATTAACATCTCAATGTTTAGCAATGTTTGACACATTTTGTAAATGACATGCACATTTCATGTTACAATAACTCATGTTGCCATGCTTGCTAAAATACAACTTCATTTTTAAGTACTTTTTTTATTAACTAAAACTTACAGCAGGATGTATGGTTCCTCCAGCCTGTGATAGCAATCCCTTGTGTCTGACATGTACTTGCATAGTTTTGTAACCAGCTACAAGCAGTTTGGACAGCACCAGCATCAATGCAGGAGTCAAAAATGCAATTTTTGAAGAAAAATCTAGGATTCACTTTGCTGTGGCATTTGGCAAATACAGCACTCCTGTTGGGAATGAAGCCGCAAAGCTGCTGAGCTTTCCACAATCCATCCACTTTTGTACAGGTTGGACATCTGTCCCCACAGCCAACCTGGCAAAATGTGTCCCTTTTTACCCAGCTGTGACCAAACTCGTTGACATTCATACTAATGAAACCACTAGAGGTCTGCAGATCATCTTCCATATTTCCATTGTACCTCCCACACAGGCCATATGTGCTGTTCTGCATGTAGCGGGGAATTGTTACAGACAGAAATGTCTTCCAGTCATAGACCACCTTTAGGCCAAAGTCTGTTTCAATAACGATGTGAAAACCAAATGCAAAAATATTCACTTTGCCATGACCCAACTTCAGAGGCAAATAAAGTCTTTCATTATTTACCTGGCAAAAGAACATATAATAGTATGTAAATCAATTCATAGTTCATGTAAAATTCATAAAAAAAGCAGTCTATTACTCAGTTCAGGACCCAGTGTTAGGCCAATATGAATGTACTGTATGACAGTCAGGAGAAAATGTGTAAGCTTTTAAACTATGTGATAGAGTTCATAACTTTTTTCTCTATAGGATGGATACCACCACAATCACCAATAGTAAAACTAACTAAAGGTGATTGTGGGGGTATCTAGCCTATATGGGGCACAATTTTGAACACTATTATAGATCTAATTGAGAGAAGGCTTCACTTATGGTCAACATGTCCCTCAACATGTTGTAATATAGTGGGTCAGTACTGATTTAATGACAAACATTAAAATTACCAGGAAGTGTAGGGCTTGTGTAATTAATAAAGCACAGCATGACCGAGTTTAAATACCTGGGAATA
Source organism: Lithobates pipiens (assembly GCF_037356315.1). NCBI lineage: Eukaryota > Metazoa > Chordata > Amphibia > Anura > Ranidae > Lithobates > Lithobates pipiens. Next base: position 108,520,891 of record NW_027507788.1, read on the forward strand.
TATGTCTCCCCTAGGCTGAGAGACTTCTGCAAAATAAATGTATATCCCATGCTGACTCGCTTTAGAGACAAAATAAATGTACGGAACAAGCTTAAAATGTCCCTGGCGAGAAAAACAAACCTTATTAAGATGATATTGATGCCACAGTTCCTGCATCCACTACATAATACACCAGTGGTTATACCACTGAAGATATTTAGAGTGGTGAACTCACTCTTCAGACTGCGGCTTTGGCACACTAAGCCCCCTAGAATCAAACTCGAGCAGCTGCAATACCCGAAAGGGGGGGGACTTGCCCTACCTAACCCCTGGATATACTATTTAGCAGTGCAGTTACAGGAGCTATGACCTCCTCGCTGGGGGGCTCATCCAGTAGACTAATGCAAATTGGCGCAGGGGTGGACTCCATAGCTGAGGGACTAGAAGCACAAAAATTTCAAAAATCCAACAAACCCATGCCAACATACGCGCTCCTTCAGAAGGTGTGTAACAAAGTCAGGCAGCTACAAAATGCAACTGGGTTTACGGCATTCAGCCCAATATGGGGAAACAAAACATACTAGCCAAAATCCAACAAGGACCTAGATGGATTCCCCTGGGTGTAACCTATTTGAGGCAGATCTTCCATAACCGGGCTTTGCTCCCTTTTAAAGACCTGCAATCCAAATACGGCTTAGCACATAACATGCTTTTTTATTATGTACAACTTCAACACGCAGTTAGGGCTCATGGGGAGGCCATGGAGTGGAACTTGTCATCCACTCCAATCTTCCACATGCTACAAGATGCAGTAGAAACTAAGGGCATGATTTCTCAATGCTATAACATGCTCCTGTTGTCATTCCTAGAGGGGTACCCCATGAAGGCAGCAACGCAATGGGAGGCGGATTTGGGACCTATTGAAGGTGAACTATGGGAGGAAGCCCTACAGGCAGTTAACAAGTGCTCACTGAATGTAGCGCAAAAGGTATCCCAACTTTATATTCTGCTAAGAGCTCATTACACTCCATTGAAACTACATAGGATGGGCAAGAGGCCCAACCCATTGTGTGACAGGTGCATTATTATAGCGCCCGGGGATCTGATCCACCTCCTCTGGCGCTGTCCAAAACTCTATAGGTACTGGGCAGGGGTCTTGGCCATATTAAATCAGGTGCCCCTGGAAGACGTTACCTATAACGAAACGGCGTAGGGAGGAGCGACGTACTGACGTCACCGCGATCTACGCTGGACCTGGAAGCGACGGGCAGCGTTACTAAGCCGGCCGGCGAATTTGTTTGTTTTACAAAGCAAAGTTTTTTCTACTTGATGTAAGTGCAATCTTTTTTATTATATTAAATTTCGTGACTATATCACACTATGGCGATTCCTTTCGTTATTATATGTGCTGGGCAATGAGCGGTGTGGTCGTAGGATTTTTCTAACCATTGGAATAAGCGGTGTGGCCGTAGGATTCTTCTAACCATTTGAACCAAGCGCTTAAAGAGGATACACCCTCCATGCAGTCCTGACTCAGAGGAAGCGTTTTTGATTTGGCGATATCTGGTCTCTGAGATGGGATCAGTGTAGCTGGTAAGCGGCAGTAGTGTTGGTGGTGGAAGTCCTCTTTTTTCCTGCAAACTCTGATGACACTTTTCCTATATCGGTGTGGTGTGTTTAAAACACGTTGGAGATTACAAGCAAAACATTTTTTGTTGATGGGATGATGGACTAATATTTGAACATTAGTATATGCATTTCCCTGTCTGCACTTTGTTAATATTTTTTGATGTCATGCTTTATTTATTCACTCATTTGCTTCACATAGCATTTATCGGATCAGTATAGCGCAGCTTATTTGGGAATAAATATTAAATCAGGTGTTCCAGACCAAGTTTACTCTAGATCTATTACAATGCTTGCTGGGAGTACTAGAGGGTGAGTCAGAAGAGGAGGGGAAGAGGACCACATTTGCTAGAGCACTGTTTCAGGCCAGAAAGACAATTTTATTGAGCTGGAAATCTGCAGCACCGCCAACAACTAAGACATGGATACAGCACATGGGTAAAACACTCATAATGGAGAAGTACATTTACAAACATAGAGGAAACCCTGACAAGTTTGACAGATTGTGGGGTGCATGGCTTGACACCCCAGGTCGTAGCCCTGTGGAGCTTGTACAGACGAGACTGATCAGTGGGCTGTAGGTGGTAGGGGCACTAAACTCTCAGATAACGGGCAAACAGGGGGAACAAAAAGATCACAATTAGAAGAACTATACAATAGACGGCAGTGGGGATGATGATGAGGGCTGCCCAAAAGGCAAAAAAAAAAAAGAATGTTTATAATTCACATGTATTATGGGTGAAAACTGGTAATGAATATGAACACCTGTAACCATAGATGAATATGTGAAACACCAAAGACTGTTTGTGGATTGAGTTTCATTCTGATATGTAATGTTTATTGTGTGAGCAATAAAAACCAAAAAAATAAATAAAGCACAGCATGCCAGCAAAGTAGAGGAACTGAACATTGTGTGCAATAACCACGAATTCAAAGATTACATATTTTTAATCTATTGTTTAACAATGGTCATTTAATAAAAGGTTATCTAAAGAGATAGCACAGCAGATAATGCTTGCTTTGAGGCTCATTTTGTCTCACTGAGACTTCAGACAGAGTTCTGTGATAAGGCTTGAGGGCCATACAGACGGGCCAAATATCAGGCGACATTGGTTGGCCAGTGCAATAGAAATGGCATTCAGCCCATGGGGCATGACTGAAGAAGGTCTGCCGATCGGCATCCAATCAGCACTCCCAAAGGCTGAGAGCCCCTTCCAGTGTGTTCTGGCAGGGGGGCCCCTTCTTCTCCTGTCAGAACACAATAGCTCAGTGGGGGAGATCTAACGTTAGTTAGTAGTAGTAATTAGTAGTAGTACAGTACGAATAGTTAGTACAGCAGATCCTACCAAGCTCTTCATATTTTTTGAATCGTTCAGCTCTCTGGGTTGAATGAAAACTCCATGGCAGGTGTAAATTTCAACTAGAGCTACTGAGCTCTGTCAACAGCAAAGAGAGGGACAAAGTGATAGAGAAAAAATCTAAAGCTCTACTTGTATTTTTTCATATTTACCTGACTAAAACTATAATAAATGCATTATTCACCATAAATAGATAAATTAATAAATAAAATGACTATATTTTTCCTTCAATGTTGTCCATACTTTACCTTATTAGCTTTGTATCCTCCATAGAATGGAGCAGAAAAGCAAAAGAGGACAATTTTCAATCAAAACATCTTAAAAACACTTTAAAATCATGCAATTATAATTTAACTACATTTTAAACATCACAATTTCTCGTGCAAAATTAAATTGATAAAGAATATTCACAAAGTAAGCTAGATAAGTACCTTGACTAGCTAATACCCCAACGTCATGCCATGGCAAAAAATGGCAATAATTGTTGTTGCAAAAAAAAAAAGAAAATTTTATTTTGAATGCATAATGTCCAATTAATATTGGTCTCCAATATGTTAACCAGAGAGGTGACCTCAGTAGTGTTATGATATTTCAGCTCGCCTCTCTGTCACTATACTCTCTCCTACTATCAGCAATCTATGTGTCAGCATATGAACTGATTGGTTCCCTAGATCTACTGCACAGGGACTTCATTAGGCTGAAACCAGGTCAAACCCAGGTACTTACAGTGCTTGTATTTAAAAAATACACTGAATGATGCATTAACAAATATAGTTCTGCACTGCTTTGTGTCTTTTATATTTGTCTGGAGTTCAGCTTCATGGCTTTCAGTGAAAGAATGTATAATATTACATTACATGAATAATTTTTTTAATGAAATAATGAAGATTAAAATACACTGAAGTTTATACAAATGTAATACTCACTTACCAGAACAGTGTGTTTGTATGCCCGATAAATTACAATGTTATAACTGTAAACTTCTACTTCCACTTGCTTTACCCATAGTGCAAGAGAAGAATCTCTGTCCTCATTTTTAGCAGTAACTGTAAATCTTGGGACAGTGTCCGCTTTGGAATTAGTAACTGTAGTGCAAAGGATTAGAGAACAGCTACTTTGAAAATCAAATGGGAGTCCATCAAATGTAAGATAATGTCCATATCCTGAGACAATACATGATGCATCTGTACGGGGCTGACAGTAATACAACCCATTGTCCTCCATGCAGTATTCTTCATCCTTGCATGGACTAGTCTCACAGTAAACACTGTTGTCTGTCCCATTACAAAAACAAAGAGATTTGCAATCCAAATCGATCCAAAAAGTTTCATTTGTGGAAACCTGATGACCTTCAAAATTACAGCCACATTCACTCTTAGGAATACACCGCGTACCCTGCAAGGCAAAACCTTCATCACACTGGCATCCTTCAGTGCAACTATCAGTGCAGACTGGGCCAGAGGCAAGGGTTTCACAAGTTTCCGAACAAGTAATGCATTCCTCAAAGTGGCTGTTTTCAGGGCACATTAGGGCTGTGGTATGCAACACAGGTATTATTAATACAGTAATGAAGAAGATATCAGCAATACTTTATCTGGGCAAAAACATTCCACCAGTTTTTTTTTCCATGTACATATTTGAATGCATGTAATGTGTAATCAGCTGTGTGACTTTGTTTTTTCCCACTCTGGTCAATTTGACCTACTCTAATAGTAGTTGTAAGTGAACTTTTATTGCTTTTATTATTTTCTGGGCCTCTTCCAAAACATTTCAAGTAAATCATACTTACCTGCTATCAGCTCCTGGGATCTACATTGTGTGGCCCGGAAGGCCAGGAGACTGGCTTTCTATTGATGTAGAAAAGGTCTGTGGCACACATGCAAAATTCCAAACTCTAACTCGGCACACCACACAATGAAGATCTCAGAGAAACAAGGTTGCTTTAATGTAATCTATTATAAAAGGGAACATGATTTATAAATGTCCTCCAGCTAATTCTTTCAGAAAAGCAGAAAAAAAAGGTTACTAGACTAAATAGGTTGACCACCTCTTTGTAAATAAATGCATTATCACCGTTTATAAGTAAACATGTTCTCAGCACAGCAAAGCTGTTTCATAATGAACGCATATATATACAGCTAATCTGTGTTAAAGCCCACCCGTCAAGCTGCCACATATGTGCCCATGGCCAGTAAGAACAGGTTAAACATGTGTTGATGTTTTGTCTCTGTACTTAACTGGCTTGAAAGAGAACTAGTGAGGAATGAAAACATCGGCAATACCACCATTCACAGAATGCCTTGTGTTTTTTCAATACTTTGAGGAGGTGGACGTTGTGATATCAACGCCTCACCTCTTCCCCTCATCCAATCAAAGATTCCCTTTGATACATTGAAAAAAATACAAGATGTTCTGTAAATGGCAGCAGTGCTGAGCCAGTGACCCCTGGGGGGACCTGGGACTGTGACTAACAATACAGTAGTGGTGAGTTGTAAAGTGATTTGCAGCTTCCACGATGATGGCTCAGGTATGGTCCAAGCTGGGCCGAATAAACAATACACCGAGGGTCCTGCGGACCATATGTCCGCCGGTGGCCGCATTCATGACACCAAAAGGCAGAACGGGGAGATGTAAACAAGGCATTTCCCTGTTCTGCCGAGAATAAAAAAAGAGACTAATTCTCTCTCGAATACTTAGGGGTGTGCAGCTAGCTCGTTTTTCATTCATTTATTTACATTTATGCACTTTTTTCCTCCTTGCGTTTCCCTGTTCTGCCTTCCAACATGACAGAGATCTACTGCTCCCAGTGTTCGGGAGCAGTGATCTCTGTCATGTTCTAGTGAGCCCATCTTCCCTACATTTAGAACATGACCAGGGAACACACTTAACCCCTTCATCGTCCCCTAGTGTTTAACCCCTTTCCTGCCAGTGACATTTACACAGTAATCAGTGCATCTGTATAGCACTGATCACTGTATCAATGACAATGGTCCCAAAATAGTGTCAAAAGTGTCCGATCTGTCCACTACAATGTTGCAGTCACGTTACAAAATCGCAGATCGCCGTCATTACTAATAAAAAAAAAATAATTATAAAAATGACATAAATCTATCCCCTATTTTGTAGATGCGATAATTTTTGCACAAACCAATCAATATACGCTTATTGCTATTTTTTACCAAAAATATGTAGAAGAATACATATCAGCCTATACTGAGGAAGAAATTTGTTTTTTTTTATATTTTTTGGGGACATTTATTATAGCAAAAAAGTAAAAAATATTGCTTTTTTTTCAAAATGTTTGCTCTTTTTTGTTTATAGAGCAAAAAATAAAAAACGCAGAGGTGATCAAATACCACCAAAAGTAAGCTCTATTTGTGGGGAAAAAAAGGATGTCAATTTTGTTAGGGTACAATGTCACAAGACCGCGCAATTGTCAGTTGCAGTGCCGTATCGCAAAAAAGGGCTTGGTCAGGAAGGGGTTAAATCCTTCTAGGGCTGAAGTTGAACACATAGTACACGCAAATTAGTGTAAGTATACATTACTAAATTATTATGATAAACTCTGCATTTGTAAGTAAAAATTAAAATGCATAAACTTACGGCAAAAGTTTGTACTCCTCCACTGTCCAACATCTACAGCAGCATTTTGGCACGCCATGGCATAACGACTAACAGAGTCACATAGCTCTGTTTGGTTACCCCCACTTTGGCACAGGCGAAACAGACAAGTTCTGTAATATGCGGATACATTAACAACAGCATGACAGTCCAGAAAAGAGCTGTTGGATGGATCATTAATAATTCCACATTTGGAACGACTTCTATAATACTTCAGTAGTTCAGAATCATTGTTGCAGGCTTTCAGCAAATCCCCACATTCTCCATTGCAGATCTCGTCAAAAGTTGTCCAACTCTCTAAGAATATAGCAACGTTATCCGTACACTTTCCATTTGGGAAGCAAAACTCGTCCTCACTGTTTCCATTAAAGTAACCACATAATCCTCCTGTACAGTTGTGGTACAAGGTAGAAAGAGTGATGTAAAGCAGGCCTTGGTCTGAATACTGTATTTTAACAAACCCTTCAGATTCAATGACTGTTCCATTTCTGTTACGGTACATTTCCAGCTCACCAGAGGGCAGGTAAAAGGGAAGTTCAATCTGAAATCCATTAACCTTAAAAAGATACATTCTCTTAATTTTAACTGTAAGCAGAGTCAAATTCATTACTAGGCATACAAGGCCTGTTCTTATATTGGCCACATTTCTTTCCTACTATCAATAGAAATACATTAATCTCATATACAATTTTTTGACATGCTCACAATGTTTTAAGCTAAGCTAGTAAGGAATGTCCTGTGTAAGGCTAAGTTAACACCATTGCAGGTCAATCTGGGTGCGTTTCGCAGGCACAGAAGCCCATTCATTTGAATGGGCTGCTGTATCTGAAGGAAACACAGGGAAAAGGTCCCAGACCCTTTTTTGAAAACAAACTCACAGGAAACTACATGGTCTTGTAGAACCATGTGGTTTACCACACTGGAAAACTCACCATGTTTTCAGATGCATGAGGGTGCTAAGAATTAATATCATAAATGTGCCAATCAGTGCCCATAAATGTGCCAATCAGTGCTCCATCAGTAATGTCTGTTAGTACCCTTCAGATGGCAATCAGTAATGCCTGTCAGTAGCTCTTCATCAGTGCTGCCTATCCAATGCCATCTATCAGTGCCCATTAATGTTATCTATCAGTGCCACTTATTAGTGCCCACCAGTGTCACCTATAAGTACCCATCAGTGCTGCATATCATTGTAGCCTATTGGTGCCCATCAGTGATGCAGATCAGTGCCCATCAATTCTACATATCAGTGCCTCCTCATCAGTGCCCATCAGTGTCCCCTGATCAGTGCAACCTCATCAGTGCCCATCATTACAGCATCATCAGTCCCCGCCAGTGAAGGAGAAAACAGCATTTTATAACAGAAACAAAGAAAATAAAAACTTTTTTCTCAAAAAGAAAGATCTATCTGTGGGAAGAAAATGGAAAAAATTGAGTTTGGGTACAATGTTGTATGACCGCGCAATAGTCATTCAAAATGTGACAGCGCTGAAAGCTGAAAATTTTCCTGGGCAGGAAGGGGCGAAATTGCCTGGTATTAAAGTGGTTAAATGAAAATTGTTTTGAGGCATGTCTGTAATTATTTTTTTTCTACACAATTAAACAATTAATTAAACAATTGAAAGAACATATTCCAAGAGTGGTGATTTTTTATTTATTTTTGCCAGGGGTTGTACTTGTGGATTACATCAAACGTCCTGTAGAATTGCAGTGGACTTTAGTTTAGCTGTAAGGAATGTTTTTCCCTAGAGATGAGATTTAGAATAAAATGAAATAAAAAAGAATTATCTTATGTGTGATTGCCTACCTTAATCTCAGAGGTGCTGCCTCCACCAATTCGTATCTCTTGCTTGGCCACCTGAATTCTTAGTGGTCTGAGCCAGTTGGGGCCTGAGTCTGGTTTCTTCTTGCTGATGTCAATCTCAATAAACTCTGTCTTTTCTGAGCAAGTCTTTAATAGAGTATAAGAATATTCTACCGGATAAGAGAAGCTCACTGAGTCAAATGTGTGCATCACCTGGGTTTGGCTTAAAAGACACACACTTTCCCTTCTGGGGTAGCAGCCTTGATATCCATTTTCCACAGAGCAGATCTCACCATCACGGCAGCTGGTGTTGAAGCAAACGATATCCCCTCCATTTTCACACCAGCACTGTACAGTGCAGTCTGCAGAAGTCCAGAAGGAATCACCAACCACATAATATTTCCCAGTCATCTCACAGCCACATTTGCTTACAGGAACACATGAGTCTGCGCTCAACACATACCCACTATCACACTCACATCCCTCCATGCATGGGTTGCTGCAGTACTGAGGAGCTGTGAGGTCAGAACAAGTGGCTGGACAGCTGCTTGTACATACTGAGTAATGGCTAAATTCTGGACACTGGATAACTGAGGCTGCAAAAAAAGACAGTAAAGAAAAATAAATACACGAGTACATTATATATATATTTAACTCACATCTAATCACATCACATCAGAAGCAAGACCTCATGGCTGCCAGGCAACTGACCTGAGTGAGCATTTAAAAACATTTAGTAACAACCAAAATCCTAAGGTTAAAACTATCCATTTCCACTCCTTCTGCATAATAAATACAAGCCCTGATAAGGGAGGACTTTTGTACAACCTCTGAAATAAACTGAAATGAGTTGGCTGTCCATTATTGAAAGACTTTATTGTTGTGACAAATTAAAATTATATCTGGATACATACATTGACTTTGTGTTCCCATCCTCTCATAACTTAATTTCTCAACTTATTTGTTTTGTTTTCTTTATATGTATGGATTACATGGGTTGTTACCGACATGTTACTCAGGTTGAACTGGATGGACTGGTGTCTTTATTCAACCTTACTAACTATGTAACTATGTGGTGAAAATGTTATGCTAATTGCACCTATAGAAATATATTCACCTAGAAAAATGGTGATGCGTTCAATACTTATTTTACCCCTATATGTATATATATATATATATATATATATATATATATATATATATATATATATATATATATATATATATATATATAAGAAATGAAAAGTAGGCTTACTAAAAAAATAAGAGACTCTATCCCTGAAAATAGAAGAAATACTTGGCTCATTCAGGGACCTTAACCAGTAATATAAAACTCCTTGGCAGTGACATTTTACTGTTCCAGCCGAGAGTTAAAAAGTGTCAGGACAGCATCTGGAATAGGAAAACCCTAGGATCTAATGCTTTGAAACAGAGAGCCCACTTTGGCCTCACTCAGTACACATAGGATTGAAGAGATTGCAATGCCTGGCATCCTACCAATGCAGGTGCATTTGTTCATTAAGCTTATTTTGCCATCTATTAGCTTTCCAAATCTGCATGTGTCAAATATTGGACATTAAAAATATGCTTTACACTCGTATTTTAGATTTTCTAGGAACCCACATATGTCATCATAAATATCTATTGTTTTTTTCTTATAAAGATGCAAAGGGACTGATGTATACAAAAGTGGGAAATAAGAAAAAAAGGTGTTTCCATGGCAATCAATCAACTTCCAGCTGCAATTTCTACAATACAGACCTGAAAATTAAAGAAGGATTGGAATTGGCTGCTATAGACAATAAGAAATCTTATAATCAGCATACTTTTCATACATCAGCACTAGAGAAGGCATGCAAGCAAAGAATCGATTGCCACTGGATATAGTGATTTACAGTAGACAATTAGATGAAGCACAAGACTGGTAAAAAATGGGACTGTAATAATCATAATTGGACTTTTTTCACATAAGATGATTATGTTATTAATATAAATGTGTGTATTTATTACAGCGCTGTATCATGAGAAACTGTTTTCTTTTATTGCTTATTAAATCAATAAAAGAATATTGATAAAAGTTTACGGTATTTAAATGTATAAGTATGTTGCATTTAGAAATTATATTTATAAAATTGACTTATACATCCAATTTAACCTACACTATCCAGAAATCTGTTTTGTTATCGTTCTTTCATACATTCCTTTAACATACATACTGTAATTGTTTAAAAGAAGGAATTTTCATGCCCAAAAAAATTCTATTTCCAGATAATTTTTTTCCTAGCAGGAAACTTTCATTCTTTCAGAACAAGAAACATTTTCTATTCTTTAATTTTTCTCTTTACTATGGAGAAAATCATCATGAGTTTGTGCCCATTAGCCATTAGAACATTAAGCTAACATTTTGAGAATGAACATTTCAAATGCATTAAACACTGTATGGCCACCTTAACTGTCCAAAAAGTAATTTGAAGTTTGTAATTCTGCACTGTTTAAAAAAGTTTGAATTAAGAAAAGTAGTTGTGCATAAGAGCACTAACAAAACTAAATATGTATTTTTTACTTACTATTAAACCACTATATATAGCCCTTGCTGGCTTGGGTAGAAGGGATTAGAACTACACCAAAGCCCTAAGATCTTATACAAAAAATCAGTTGATGCTGAAAAATGCTGGGGAGCTCCCAGACATATTTAATGATAATTCCTAGCACTGGCTGCTCTTCTCTGGCAATTTCTAACCATAGCCTTGGTCCCTAATTGTGCTAAGCTGAATTTTCCTAGCTTCAGTTCAGGGTGGGTTCACCAAGCATTAATTAGTTTGGGTGCCGGATCTGAACCCCACTAAAGTCAATTGGAGCCAAATGTTATAAAACAGTAATGGCCATTTCTAGACTAATAGTCATGAGATTGTTAAGCAAATGGCATTTAAAAAAGAAAAAGTAATTTTAAATTGCCAGTAAATGACAGCTCCCAGCAGATTTCTTCTGTTGGCAAACAAAGCAGCCAGGGATTACCTTAATCTAAAACAAACCCTTATTCTAGGTGATTCTATGTGATACCCTTTCTTGATAAGATCTTATATTGCAAAATAATCTTTAAAAACACTTCACTCTGAATGTAGAAGTACATTCTAGTGATTGGGGTGTAAATACCTAACCAAAATATATATGATGGTATTGTAAAAGGGATGTAATTCTTTCGAGTTGTGGCACCAATGGATAAAGCATACCTCGAAGCCTGCATGAGAGGTTCAGTGTAATTTCTATCCCTAAAGTCTGAAGTGATAACAGAACAAATGATATGTCTATCAAATAGACATATACAGTACATATATATGCATGTTTCCTCTCCTAGGTCCCTTCATTTTGATGACTTTTTGCCTGGAGCCCCTTCTCATTTTAAACCTCATATCAATACAGTGATATTACTATGGGGTTGATTTACTAAAACTAAGGAGTGCAAAATCTTATGCAGCTCTGCATAGGAACCAATCAGCTTAATTGAACAAGCTGATTGGCTGCTATACACAGCTGCACCAGATTTTGCACTCTCCAGATTTAGTAACTCAACCCCTATGTTTTCTTAGTACATGCCATGCATCCTGGCCCTCTTACTGGTTGCTAGCTTTTAATTACCTTTAATAGGTTCTGGGGCCCCCTCTTCATTTGGTGTACCCACAGATACAGTAAGCGCATATTTAATAGGGGCTTTCGCCACAAAATTCTCCTGAAGAAGTGGATTATACATGACACCCATCAAGGTGTTTTTGGCACAAGAGAGGTATATATATATATATATATATATATATATATATATATATATATATAGTGATTTTAACATCATAATTTTTACAGCATATGTGTGGAGGCATACCCCACTTTTAAGTACACAATGGGGTTTATTTACTAAAGCTGGAAAGTGCAAAATCAGGCTCACTTCTGCATAGAAAACAATGAGCTTCCAGGTTTTTGTGCAAAAGCTTAATTGAACAAGCTGGGGTTAGAAGCTCATTGGTTTCTATGCGGAAGGAAGCCTGAATTTGCACTTTCCAGCTTTAGTAAATAAACCCCATTGGGTACTTAAAAGTGGGGTATGCCTGTATTTTGTGAGGTGGTGTTGTTGTTGCATTTTTTGCAATACAATTTTGTAGATATATTGTACTATTTTATGTGTTGTTTTATAAACAATAGAATTTTTGGTATCAAATAAAATCTTACATTTTATCAATTCAAAAAATGTCATTGTTGTCCCTAAAAAGTCCCATTGATTTGTTCCCTTTTTTTTGCTCAGATTATGCACTGTATTGTTTCCTATTAGAACATCAGTGATTAGGTTACATTTTTGCTGTTTTACCTTTATTTCTGTTATTAATGCTGGTTAAAAGGGATTTTATGTTAGTACCTTATTTTTGTTATATTCTTGGATTTCATTGTGGATTTTCCAGTGAACACAGATTCCAGTGAAAGTTTCAAAGGTACATATGTGGGAATGTAATCAGGAAAGCTACTGGTATTTCAAGCCATCTGGAAGCCAGTGAATATGCCTATTGTAGTTGACTGGTGTAATAGGAAGCCCTGTTGTGGCTGTTTAACACAACCTGTTTAATCTTTTGTCCTACACTGAGTACCAGCTAAAAATAAAAATTACCTTTTACAAATTGTAGGAACAGATGACAGTTTACAGACTGCAGAGAAAAACAGCATGGGGACTATGTGCTAACCACTCTTACCTTACAGTACTGGACTCCTGAGTTATATTACATGGAAACCCTACATGGATGGTAATTTGTTTTCAAAAGCGCTGCATATAATAAACATTCACCAAGTTTTTTATTTTTTTTCATCCTTTTCATATCTCAGAGCTGATTCTACTCTAACCTCTTTTTTCAACCACTTGCTGTTTAGATGCACTTTTTTCATTACAAATACCAGTGAACATTTAGGATAAGAGCAGAGCATAAAGCAATGTTAAAGCGGAGCTCCAGCCCCCACCACCAAAAAAGTCAGCAGCTACAAATACTGTCTTTTAATATTAGGATGCGTACCTGTCCAGGGGTCCTGCGATGTCGGCACCCCAGCCAATTTTTCAATCGGCTCTTGAGTGCTGCCGCCGCCATTCCTTGTGACCAGCAGCCAGTTTCCTACTGCGCATTTGCAAATCGCAATGTGCTTTCTGAATGGCCCGGCGGCGGTGAAAGGAGGAGAGGGGCATAACTTCTGAGGACTGTCACCATGGCGAGGTCTCCCTGAAGCGAGAGATAGGTGCCCGCTCAGCCCTCCTCCCTGAAAGGTACCAAATGTGGCAGCGAAGGGGGGGAAGCAAACAACCAAAGCTTGTTTGGAGCGCGGCTTTAAAAGCTGATCATGTGCAAAGAGCAAAGATGCTCTTGTACACCTTTTGATTGTGTATATAGAAAATGGTTGGCTGCGACAGGGAATACACTAAAGCTGGCCACAGATGGGTAATTTTTTTGTTCAGCCAGCGGGCTGAATGAAAAATAGAAAACAAATTCCTCCATCCACACATGTAAGGCCCCATGCTGGGACATTATATTCTGACAGAGAGACTTTCCACTGTCAGAATACATTGATTAGTTGCAGCTGCTGATAGAAAACAGTTTTCCAAGATTCCTGTTTGCCAAAAGTTGATCTAACAATCGACTGAGCTTCGATCCATCTATGGCATCTTTAGAATAAACTGTGTACTGTAACATGTATATGGGATGCTTTACTCAAGTTGACTAATAGGCAGCACCATTAGTTTTTATATGCGCATTTTATTTAATTGCTTGTGATTCTTTGTAGCATCAAATCCTGTGACTAACAAATCTCATAGCTGGTACAGCAATATTTTTTATAACGTTAAAGCAGAACTCCACCCAAAAAGGGAAGCTCCGCTTGTTTTCTACCTCCCCCCTCTGCTGCCACATTTGGCACCTTTCGAGGGAGGGAGGGTGTACCTAATTTTGGCAGGTACCCGTCCCCACTTCTGAGAGACCTCACTGTGGCAAAGTTCCCAGAAAGTTCGGTCCCACTCCTCCTTCCACTGCCGCTGGGCTATTCAGAAAGCGCAGCATGCTTCACCACATGTGTAGCTGGAAGGAATGGCAATGGCAGCACCTGAGAGCCAATAAAATCGACATCAAGGGATCCCTGGACAGGTGAGTGTCCTAATATTAAAAGTCAGCAGCTACAGTATTTGTAGCTTCTGACTTTACATTTTTTGATGAGGGGGCTGGAGTTCTGCTTTAAAAAATCTATAAAGATTTAGTCCAGAGTAAGGCATGAACAAACTCATTATTCTACAAAAAAAAAAAAAAAAAACAGTAGCAAATCTTCTCAACTTTAAGAATGGAAGTTATATACAGTATACACAGTACATTTTCAAATTAAACATTAAACAATGAAATTAAAGTGGACTTCTGTAAGATATTCTTCAATTTGGCAAGTTAGAAGGGTGTTCATTCCAGCCTGAACCACTATTATCAATGTGTGTCTGCAGTATGCCTAGAAAATAATAATTTAAGATTATTCATTTTGGTCTTGTGAGTGTTGCTATAATAAAACTAATTTTATCTGGCCATAGATATGAGGTATGGGTCATTAAATAAAGCCATTTTGAGCCAGACTGGGTGACAGAAAAATCAACAATAGTTAACAATCCTATGGGCAGGAGAATAGACTGCACAAGACTTCCCTTATCTGATATCTATTGTTCCCCTGGAAGTAAAATAATCTTGACTACTTCCAGTTTCTTCTTCGAAAGTTATAACTATGAACATAAGTGCACAGGCAACCTGAGCATTCGTGCAACATGTTTATGCCAGTATACTGTAAAAAAAAAAAAAAAGAAGAAAAACCTTCTAATAGTTGGAATATCCCTACCTTTTCAACGATCATATAATGTCTATGACCACCAAGATTAGGTAATCAACATGGCTGGAGAGTAAGTAGGGGAGAGTATGGCCCGCCTAACTTTATCATCACTACCAATTTATTTAGAAGGGTGACGCACAGTTTATATATTGTAAAAATACCGCTTTCAACACTACTGACTAAAAAAATAGCTCTCGTCCACTTACAAAATAGTCCAATGCAGATGTCCCAACCTGAAAAAACAAATTTCAGGGAGGTGACAAACTAATTTCAGGGAGGTTTTGCGCCACCGCTGAACCCCCCCCCCCCCCAATTAAATGCAGTCTCACCATGCCCATCATTTCAGCCTCACCGTGCCCATCATTGCAGCCTTACCGTGCCCATTATTGCAGCCTTACGGTGTCCATCATTGCAGTTGTACCATGCACATCATTGCAGCCTCACTATGCCCATAATTGCAGCCTTGCCATGCCTATAATTGCAGCCTCACCATGCTCATAATCACAGCCTTACAGTGCCCATAATTGCAACCTCACCATATCTAAAATTGTAGCCTCACTGCACCAATAATTACAGCATTACCAAGCCCATGATCGCAGCCTTACAGTGCCCATAATCGCACCCTCACAGTGCCCATAATCGCAGCCTCACCATGCCCATAATCGCAGCCTTACCATGCCCATAATTGCAGCCTCACCATGCCCATAACTGCAGCCTCACCATGCCCATAACTGCAGCCTTACCATGCCCATAATCGCAGACATACCATGCCCATAAATGCAGACATACCATGCCCATAAACGCAGCCTCACTACGGTCAGTGCCTGGATTACACACAGCAGGCATCCCCCGCTGTGTGTAATCCTGTGTCTCGGAATTCAGTGTGAAAACTTTGGCTGAGCTGCGACAAAAGTCCCGCCTTCCTCCTAGACCAACTTGTGTGATAGACTCAGTGTTCTGTCTATCACACAAGCTGGTCTAGGAGGAGGGCAGGATTTTTGTCCCAGCACGGCCAAAGTGTTTTACACTCAGCTCTGACTACTGTGTGTGACATGTAGTGGAGGAGGAGGGAGAGAGTGGAGGGAGGGAGTGGAGAGAGGGAGGTGCTACAGGCAGCCCCAGCTTAGCCCAGTCAGCCTCCTGGAAAAAGTCCCGGTAGGCCAGTCTGGCTCTGCTTTCTGTCACTCAGCCACAGACAGAGAAGCCCAAGAGGCCATATTCCATTTAGCCACTCAGGCTGCTCTGTCTGTGGCTGAGTGACAGACTCAGTCCGGGAGATCACCCGGCACTTACGTGGGGACCGGGAGCCCACACCCAAATGCTAGAGAGTTGAGATGTCTGCCAATGTGTTGTACATCTTAGGTCTTTTTAGTTAGGTACTTGAATATTTAGTTTGTTTTCTTTCTTTATTTTGACATTAACAAAAAAAACTTTTTGAATATATCCTACATAAACCTATATCATATATAAACATGTCCTGTTTGACCTTTTTGGGTGCCTTGCCCATATGCTTTAGAAGTTATAATAAACCACCATTCAGGTTTCAGAATGTCATGTTTACACAGAAAAACATTTTCAATCAAATCATTTGTTAACTGCTCTTCCACCAATGTGATATACACTATATTATTAAAAGTATTGGGACGCCTGCCTTTACACGCACATGAAATTTAATGGCATCCCGGTCTTAGTCCATAGGGTTCAATATTGAGTTGTCTCACCCTTTGCAGCTATAACAGCTTCAGCTTTTCTGGGAAGGCTGTCCACAAGGTTTAGGAGTGTGTCTATATGAATGTTTGACCATTCTTCCAGAAGCACATTTGTGAGGTCAGGCACTGGTGTGGATGAGAAGGCCTGACTCGCAATCTCAGCTCAAATTCATCTCAAAGGTGTTCTATCGGGCTGAGGTCAGGACTCTGTGCAGGCCAGTCAAGTTCTTCCACCCCAGACTTGCTCATTCATGTCTTTATGGACCTTGTTTGTGCACTCGTGTGCTGTCATTTTGGAACAGGAGGGGGCCATCCCAAAACTGTTCCCACAAAATGGGGAACATGAAATTGTCCAAAATGTCTTGGTAAGCTGGTCCTGACCTCAACCCATTAGAACTATATTTAGACCTGAGACTGCGAGCCAGGCCTTCCCATCCACATCAGTGCCTGACCTTACAAATGCACTTCTGGAAGAAGGGTCAAATGTAGACACACTCCTAAACTTTGGGGACAGCCTTTCCAGAAGAGTTGAAGCTGTTATAGCTAAAAAGGGTGGGCCAATTCAATATTGAACCCTACGGACTATGCATTAAAGTTCATGTAAAGGCAGGTGTCCCAATACTTTTTGGCAATACAGGGTATCTTCTCAAGTTTGCTTGTGGACAGGCTAATATTGGACAAACCTTATGTGAAATATAAATCATATTTGATTAACACAGAAGTGAAGTGAGGAGGGGTGACCCTACTTCACCAGCTGCATGCCATTTCTGGAATGCAAATCATAACAGCTCACAATTACGGATCACTGTAATTGAGGAAGTCAAATGTCCATCATGAGGAGGGGACCTAGCTAGGCTGACATTCCCAGAGGGATTGTATTGGATGTATACAATAGATATGTTACACCCAAAGGGTATGAATGGAGAATACAACTTTAAACAGTGTTTATTTGATCTGGTCTGGTTCCAGCTTAAAGCGGGATACCACCCTAAAGTGGAACCTCCGCTGATCGGATCCCTCCCCCTCTCCGGTGTCACAATTGACACCTTTCAGGGGGGAGGGGGGTGGAGATACCTGTCAAAGACAGGTATTTACACCCACTTCCGGGCATAGACTCCCGTGGGAGTCTACGCCATTTCCTGCCCTGCCGCGCTGTCTGCTGGGACACACACGGGTCCCAGTGACAGCGCGGAGATTTCCTATTGCACTGCGCAACTCGCGCATGCCGATTCGCTTTACTTCCTGATTCCCTCACCTATAATGGTGGCGGCAGCAGCCGAGGGCCGAGCGATCGATCGGCCTCGGCTGCCGGCATCGCTGGAACCCGGGACAGGTGAGTGTCCATTTATTAAAAGTCAGCAGCTGTAGTATTTATAGCTGCTGGCTTTTAATATTTTTTTTTTGGTGGAATCCCTCTTTAAGTTAGCCATACACAGTACAATCAGATTGAACTGTCTCCTTTAAATCCCCTATTTACATTATAGTGCTCAGGTTTGCCCCTTGAGTTGCTAATTAATAAGATTTCATAGGTTAGTCTACATAATGTGAAATCTGTATGAGCCAGTGTTGGATTGGGCAGAGATTAAAAAAAGGCCTAATTACATGGTGTATGGCGAACTATAGAGATTGGTTTGTCTCTGCTGTATATACAGTATGTATTATTTACTGTTTCCTTTTTATATATGTGTATCTTAAATTGGGTGCATATTGTTTTTGTAGTACCTGCTCTACACTTTCTCCTTTTCTAAACATTGTAGTTGTTTTATCTTTTAGATTGTGAATCTTCATCAAGCCACTGCTCCCTGAAATCCCAATCAGAGTTCTCGCCAAGCATTATTTGTACCATACTACGTGCATCTTTTTATTTTTGTTGTTCTTAGTCAAGCTAAGTTACACCCAGCCCCCGTGGAGTCTTGACTTCCCTGAAGCTGGTTGGCACATGGTTCAGCCTTGCTGCGGTTGGTAATCTTGGCAGCATGGTGGAACCATAAGTGATGTCACTCCCAGAAACAGGAACCAGAAGTGATTTTACACACAGATGGCCATGGGGCATAGCTGCCAGTAATAGTCATTGTATATATGGAACATGTGCTTAGCTGGTTAGTTAGGCAGAAGGTTCTTGATAAACGTTGGGTTTTTCTTCCGCCTCTTTCTTTTCACCAGTCTTTGGCTCAGCCATCCTTTTCAATATTCAATTTTAGGTGCTCAATTCCTGTATTTATTTCTGAACATCAACTGCTATATGACTTAGGTGGTGCTCACTGTACCTATAAACAAGTATGTATTTTGTTGGTTGGAATTAACAGTGGAGAGAACCCCTATGCTGTATTAGGCTTGATGTGATATGACATATTTGAATATCTGTCCCTATTTTATCATTGTATGTATATGTCTCATACATCTATATTTCTATAGCATGTTTGCTATGTGGTGTGTTTACTCTATAAATTTAAAACGAATGTACTGATAGATTGATACATTGTGGAGGAGTTTAAAGCCTGGTACACACTACTAGTTTTTTTTTTAGTTCAACTCACAGCTCAGATCGGAGTCACTGTACTAACAATCTCCCCCTGCTGTGCTATTGTGTTCTGACAGGGGGACAGCCCCCCCGCCAGAATACTCCAGTCAGCGCCTCTGGCTGAGAGCACTAACCAAGAGCCAGTCGCCTGCTGGTTTTCCAGCATGCACGTCCTTTCTGTTGAACCAGCTGTCATACACACAGGCCGAACGTTGCCCAGTTTTTATCTAACTGACTGATGTCGCTCAACATTCAGCCCATGTGTACTAGGCTTAAGCACCCTTGAATATAATCTATTGTTGGTTGTTAATGGTGTAGATAAAAGTGGCGTGCAGACCTTAATTTCTAATTAGATACAGAATGCCATTCTACCTTCTTGTAGTTAAACAGTCATGATCAATAATATATATCAATTTAAGGTAAATATATTTACTCACCACATCCCGTCTGTGTTCTCCAGTCACCAACAGTAATCCCTAGTGCTTGACAAACAAGTGCATAAGCCTGGATCGCCTGGCAAAGGCTAGTGCCATTGTCTCGAGAACCACAAAGGTCATATACACAGCTGTGGACAAAGGCAGTGGGATCCACTACGGTGCCACATTCCCACAGTGGACTTCCTGTGAGGTTAATAAAACCACAGTATTCTGAGGTAAAATAAAGTGACTCCATTGCTGAATCACACATACTGCAGTTATCTACACACCCAGAGGAACACTTCCAGTCTGGATGATACACTCTCCAGCTATCTCCCAGATCTATGACAGATATAGCCGGTCTTCCATCTGAGCGGAGGGTATCATCTTCAGGATCCTTGTTGTAGTTTCCACACATCCCACAGGTAGAGTTGATGTATGTGCCAGGTACAGATATAGACGCATAGTGTTCTCCATCATACATCACTAGTAGTCCAAAATCAGTTTCCACAGCAGTTGTGAGTCCACTTTGGTATATTTTAATGGCTCCATGTTCTAAACTTATCGGAAGTGAAAATATCAGATTGTTTACCTGTAGTAAAGCAAATGTGATAATGGGTAAACAGTGTTTGTTTAAACAACACAAACTCCACACACATAAAACCACACTTAGAAAGCCAATATCCCTGTGGTAATGAGAAATAGTAATGATAAATAATGTTCAAAATTAAAAGGAACCAATGTAAGGGCCTGTGTCAAAGAGCTTTGGGTTTGTGTCAATGGCATTAGTTTGACATCAGTTTGAGATGCTATCGAGAACAAAATGTATTTGAAGTGAATGGAAGTCCAAAAACACAGGCCCTTAATATGTGTTAATTAGCGCAGCACCTTTATGCACGGGGAATCTATTTTGTAAAGACACAAAGTTTATATAATGAAATGTTGTTTTTCATGATCTTGGATGGCATGGCTTAGCTTGTAAGGAAAACAATTTAGCAAGAATCACAATGTGGTTCCTCTTTGAGAATCTCAGGTAACTAAAAATGTTTATCATTTCTTTTCTTCTCAGACGCTTTATGGATTCAGATTTATCATACACAGATGGTGCATTGGTCACCATTTTAGTTTTTTTACTTGATTTATTTAATTATGGCCACGGATGGTCCCAGTGCTAAGTAGATACAGTATACTTATCATGTATACCTAAAAATTAGGCATAGTCCAAAATGACTCAAAAATATGCCATTCATTGTTAATTGCAGTATAATTTTACCCGTTTCTTCCCTTTTCTCAGTGCTTTACACAAAAGTAATTTCAAATTTTTCGACATTTAAGATAATATGAGGTAGTTATCTAAATATTATACAAATGAATTACATGGAACTTCCTTTAGTTTTTTTTTTCTTTTATTACATATGTGCTGACCCAAAATCTGATGGAGCACACAAGAAGTTAAGACCAGCTTCTTGCTGACTGTGCAGAGTAGGGAAGAACATGGTTCAAACACAAGATTCATTAAAGTGGTTGCAAACACTTACAACACCCTTTGACCTAAGGTAAGCCTAGATTAAGGCTTACCTGTAGGTCCAAGAAATATCTCCTAAACCTACACGGTTTAGGAGATATTTTCGATGCATAGTAGTCCATTATGCTTTACCTTTGCAGGGAATGAAAGAGGAAGTAAACTCATCAGGGTTTACTTCCTCTTTAAGGCCATATACAGCTTTATGCAGGCACTGGTACTTATTCCCAAATACTAGGATTCTTCCACAACTATCTAATATAATATAATATTATATAATATATTATGTAATATAATATATACATCATTGACAGCTAGCTTTAAATTTGACCTCTTTCCATATGAAAGTTTAGCTATAACCCTCTCAGTTGCTTAGGTTTAATATAGTAACTCCTAATTCATAAAAAAAAAAAAAAATTAATATTACAAATTTTACAAAAGATCCAAGCAGAGGTGAGTTGTATTTTGTATCAAATTATTCACTTTAGCCTAATTTGTCTTTCTAGATTTTGGCAAGATTCTCCATGGTGGACAGACTGTAATATAGACAAGTCTGTCTCTAAATTCTTTACTGCTCGCTATCGCATCTTTCAGATAATTGATTCGGGGTGTTAAATGTCTTCCAGTTTTAAGAATATTTTTTAAAGCCCTCTTTGTCTGTTTTTGTATAATCATTTGGTTAGAATTCAACCCACTTTTCTGTTTCTCTTCTGTTCTTGTTACCCCTAATGAACCCTTAAGTTACAGAATGTAACAAAAAACCATTTGGAAGAAATAGCTGGACATTTGCCATAGATGCTAACAGACTGCAAATGGAGCCAAATGATTCTAGTTGTTGAAGTAAATTCACGAGGATGTGTATCAAAAAACCCTTATCTGACTTTGAGCACACAAGAAAAAGAAAACGTAGGAACTGCAGTCTCATCTTATTGAGGTAATGCCCTTAGGTTGAAAAAACTGTAGTCTACTGATAGAAATACATTTACCTGATAAATGAATGGTATTTTTGCAACTTTTGACCATTTTATGATACTAGATTATTATTGTTATAATATATGAACACATTCCTGGACGACTGCTCTCTCAAATAATAAAAACTTCTACTTGAGAAAGCATATCTTAAGCCTTGTACACACGGTCGGAGAATCCGTCGGAATGTGTCCTATCGGACCGTGTCGTCGGATAATCCGACTGTGTGTGGTATGCATCGGACTGATTCCATCCAAATCTCCGTCGGACCCAATTTTCCAACATGTTGGAAATATTTCCCGACCAACTGGGCCGGTCGGACCTAATCCGATCATGTGTAGAGCATTTTGATTGGACCAAGTGCCACGCATGCTCAGATCAAATTCCTACATCAAAGCTATTGGCTACTAGCCTGAATGTAGTCCCATCGTAACGAAATTACGTCATCACGTTCTAAAAGATCGGATTTTTCGCCAACTTTGTCCGACCGCGTGTATGCAACAGTTTCGGACAAGATCCGACGGGCAGAATCGGACGGATTTGGTTGTGGAAATCTCCGACCGTGTGTACAGGGGCTTAGAACAAACCTATGCTTTGGTCATGCAGGGCAGAGCAACATATTCCAGTAGCACATAATCACCCTACCTTCACTTTGCTACTGTTCTAATCAGCCTCTAGCTGAAGCTTACACAGGGCTGATGACTGCCCCCATATCACAGTGTTGGGCCAAGGACCAGTGCTATCATATGAGAGGAAGGGGAATAAATAACATGCTCATGCACCTGAAAATACCAGGTATTTTCTTCTCTCTTGGCAGATTAATGGCATGGCAGGCCAGCAAATGATATGTTAAAGCAGAATTCAGCTCTCTCAATTCGCAATAAATATTTTAAGCCTTAAGCTACTAGCCTTAGTAAATGGATAGGAAAGTATATTTAATTTACTTGTTTCAACCTTTTTTGTTACATGTCTTCAGTTGCTTCCTGGTTTCTGGCATAGGCCAAATATATGTTATACATCCCATGGTTGAAGGAAAGAAAATTGGTTAATGTATGGCCTGCCTAAGGCCGCGTACACACGGGCGGACTGTTCGCCCAACTTTGTCCGTCCAACAGTTTCGGCGGACAGTCCGCTCAAACTTAGCATGGACGGACATGCCCACACACGACGAACGAACAGTTTGCTGAAACCGTGCGCGATGACGTTTCGACACGTACGACAGATCGAAAATTTCGACGTCCAATACACTGCAATGCAACCTTCCGACGTGGAAATCCTTTCTGAGCATGCGCGAGACTTAGTTGGCCGAACAAGCCTACACACGAGCGAACAGTCCGCTGAAACCTTGTTTCAGCGGACAGTTTTTCGGAATTTCCGTAAGACCTTGTTCGTCCAACTGTCCGCTGAAACTGTCCGCTGAACGCCCACACACGAGCGGACTGTCCGCTGAAACACTGTTCAGCGGACAAAGTTGGGCGAACAGTCCGCGCGTGTGTACGCGGCCTAAAGCCAGCAATAAACAGTTTAAATCTCATCCAGTTCAGCTGGGACCAGTCAAGATTCAAACCATTTATGGGCAGGCTGGTTGTACCCAAGTTGATTTTTCATGTGATTATTACAAGCGACAATAGCCGCTTAAAAATACGTACATGCTCTCCCTGCTTTGTAATGTTTAGGAGGTGGCTATAGGGTAAGGCTGGCCATAGATGGAGAATATTGCTTGATTCCCCCAGCAATACAATCAGTGTTGATGGGGGAATCCCTTCCATGGAGCCTTTTTGTTCTCCTGGGGGGAGGGGGGGCGGGGTAATCAATCCCTATTGGAAGAACACAGTGATTATTGCTAGCAACTATAACAGCCTCTAGCTATAATCAAATGTAAAATCCGACAGGGTGGTTGTACCTGAGTTGATCAATCAACTTGGGTACATTCAGCCTGCCCATACATAGTTTGAATCACGGCCGGTCCCTGCTAAACTGGCCGACATACTAATCGTCTATGTCCGCCCTAATGTTTAACATAATTAGCCCTGTCTACACTGTGTTTGCAGTTCTCAGTTCTTCATTATCAGCTGTAAACTAGATTTGAACACTATCTGTCCTTAAAGGGGTTAAATATAGAAACCACCCTCTTACATTGTGTGGTGATAAGGGATAGTGTAGGGAAAAAGAGATTTGAGACTTTGAGAGTTCTTAGAATCAGCCAAAAACCTTAAAAGCTAAATTGTAAAAAATATATATTTTTTTCTTTTGTTTTAGGTTTGCTGTGTGAATGGAAACAAATAGTGAGGGTTTCTCAAATTTGACTATATAAAGTGCAAATACATTTTATACTAGCTGGACCACTGCACTCCAGTCACAATTTTTGGAGAGCCATAATTGAGAAAGGATAGCATGCAGATAAGTGTAATTAACACATTACACTAACTTTTCTATAGATAATTTATGAAGCTTTTCATTAGGAGCATCAACTTTAAAAGCCCTTGGGTGAAAAAGTAATATCCAATCCTTAAAAGACATACTGGGGTTTATTTACAAAAGGCAAACCCACTTTGCACTACAAGTACACTTGGAAGTAAAGTCGCTCTAGATCTGAGGGGGACATGCAAGGAAAATAAAAAACAGCATTATTTGCGTGTACATAATTGGATGATAAAATCAGCAGAGCTTCCCCTCATTTCATATCTTTCCGTCAGATCTACAGCGACTGCACTTCCAAGTGCACTTGTAGTGCAAAGTGGATTTACCTTTAGTAAATCAACCCCATACTGTATATGCTGAATGCTTGCATATATATGCAAAATGTCATGTTTATCTTTGGGTCACATTCCTGTATTTGATATTTATAAATGTCTTTTTCATTGTGCACAGTTTACAACTGCATATGATATATTTTTTAAAAGAACGGTTTACAAGTATTGAGTAGAATTGTGCAGACAGAGTCTTAACAGCAGATATTGCAGCAGATTAAGCAAAGGCCACTGTAGAGCAGGGGTGGATCCAGAGTCTAGTCTCGGGAGGGGCACTGACAGAAAATAAGGTGTTGCTTACAGAACTGTATTTAACGTATCATACAGTCCGGCCAACCGCGATCGCTCCCAGCGGTCTGCCGATATAAAAAAGGCAGGCCGCTGTTCTGTCAGAGATGAACAGAGTGATCTTGTGTTCCTGCTAACAGGAACAAGGGTCACTTTGTTCATCTAGTGAATCCATCCTCCACACAGTTAGCAAGCACCCACTATGGATACCGTTAACCATTGGATCGACCCTGATGTTAACCCCTTCCCAGCCAGTGTCATTAGTACAGTGACAGTGCATATTTTTAGCGCTGACCACTGTATTAGTGTCAGTGGTCCCCAAAAAAAGTGTCAAAAGTGTCAGTTAGGTGTCTGATCTGTTCGCTGCAATGTTACAGTCCCACTAAAAATCACTGATCGCCACCATTACTAGTAAAAAATAAATAAAAATTCTGAAACTATATCCCCTACAAATATAGTCACAGAATTTTTATTTATTTATTTTCTACCAGTAATGGTGGCGATCAGCTCTTTAGCTCTATTTAGCTATATTTAAGTTATAGGTGCTATAACCTTTGTGATACACACTTATTGTTTGTTTTTTTTTTACCAAAAATATGTAGCAGAATGCATATTGGTACAAATTGATGAAGACATTTTTTTATAGCAAAAAAAGTAAAAAATTTGCTTTTTTTCCTTTTTTTTTGTTTATATTGCAAAAAAATTAAATTGCAGAGGTGATCAAATGCCACCAAAATAAAGTTCTATTTGTGAGGAAAAAAAGGACATAAATTTTACAACATCACACGACCGTGCAATTGTCAGTCAGTTAAAATAACGCAGCGCAGTATCGCAAAAAATGGCCTGGTCATGGGGCGGTAACACTTTCCAGAGCTAAAGGAGTTAACATTGAGCAAGACTAAAAGGGCAGCTGTAGCATTTTTTTTCATAAATAATGCCACAAATGTATTTTGTACTTTTACACGTCGATTCATTTTTTTACACACTTTTAGTATTTTGGTGCTCTGGTGGGGGGAGGGAGCAGGAGCAATGGAGATGAGCAGGGTCCCGGTAATTGCACTGTCTGCAGGCAGAGCAGCATCAGATGACAGTGTTCACTGCTTCTTCCTCCTGTGTACATGCCACGCTTCAGCGTGGAGAAGATGGAAGGAGGAGGTGGGTGGAGCCAACACTCCCAGCTCAGGGCAGAGAAGGAAGAATGCTCCGCTCTGAATGCTGGGGGTCTCCTCCTTATCCACTGCTCCGACCTGACTGATGTCACTGGTTGCTAGACGCCAGGTGGCCCAGGCGCCAGCAACCAGAATTCAGGGAAAACTATAAGTCAAGCCAGCGGTGCGGCTCCACCCACCTCCTCCATCCTGGTCCAGCGCGGCGTTGTGACATTACATAGAGTCTTCCTCTCTGTGCCACTGATACTGGTGTGAGAGAGAGAGACTTGCAGTCAGTCAGTGATATTTTCGGGGGTGGCAATTGCCATATTGCCCCCCCGATCCGCCCCTGCAGTAGAGGTAAGTGTAACTTTCACATGGCATGGCATTCACATTGGCATGTACTCGTTACACAGCTGTCAATTCACCAGTGCACAATTGTACCAGACTGTTTTGTACAGCAGTAAGGGCTCACTCACAAGCAATATTAACTTCATAAAATATTTCACTAATGCATATTTTGACAAGTTTTCAATTTGTTTTGACAGATCTACATTTAACAGACTTAAGAAATACTGAAAATTGTTTTCTTGCATTTACTGTGACTAAACTTAAAATGTCGTTTTACCTAAATGTTTCTAGTGTTCACAGTGCAATTAGTTTCAACAACATGCGCTAGCCATAAAGCGGAGAAAAATATATTTTTAAATTTCTCATACAACACCATCAATTCTAATAATCCATGCACAAATACTGTATTCTTTCAAATTATTATTACAATTGTGGGTGCTATGGGAATTAAAAAAAAAAAAAAACAACTGAGGTTAACATTATTTTGATTATTTCGGTTTTACTTATGCAATGTATTTTGGTGCACATTAAAGTATTAAAGATAATATAATTTTGTTGCAATGGAAATTTAATTATATTGTACTGCATGCCAGCTTTCCAAATGTTTCCACTAGATGACTATAAAAGGCTAAAGCCTAAACTTGTATTTTTAGTCTGGGATTGAGTAGAGAAGGGGTAAAAACAGTTATTATTGCTTTCTGTATTGCTTTCTGGGTAGATTCCTGTTCCTGGTGACCATTGTTTGTGGTACATAAAGTAACAGGAAATCCAAAATTCTACAGCTATAACTTCCACAAGATGTGGGAGAAAATCTTGACAAATTGTGATAACAACTGTTCTAGAAGTTATTTACTTCCTCTTTAAATGTTTCCTGTTGTGTTTTATGTCACATACACACGACCGGACTTTTCGATGGACTTAGTCTGGCGGACTGGAATCCGTCGGACAATTCGATCGTGTGTGGGCTCCAGCAGACTTTTTTTTCCCAAAAGTCTGGCGGACCTAGAAATAAAGCTTGCTTCAAATCTTTCCGACGGACTCGAGTCCGGTCAAAAAATCCGGTCGTCTGTGTGCTAGTCCGACGAACTAAAACCGACGCTAGGGCAGCTATTGGCTATGAACTTCCTTATTCTCCGTCATCACGTTTGAATCCATCAGACTTTGGGAGTGATCGTGTGTGGCCAAGTCAGTTTGTTTGAAAGTCCGATGGACCTCAGCTGCGAAGTCCATCGGATTTTCCGCCGGACCAAGTCCGTTGAAAAGTCAGTTGAAAAGTCCGGTCGTGTGTACGCGGCATAATAGTCACAAAGTGAAGGGGTAAACAAAATGAGGCACTGTTATTAATATATAAAAAAGAGCTATTGACCTGCCATTGTAAGCATTGTTCTGACCATTATGTATTTTCTGGGTTTTTAAAAGAAAGTCAGTTCCCCCCTATTAAATGTTTTGTTTGAACTCACATCCACCAGTGAAATTTCTATACTGGGTGAAATTTGGTTAGCAAGAGAATGCAGCAAAAGTCAGTTTATATGAGAGGAGAGTCTTACACCCAGTTGATGTCCCTAGGCGAGAAGACATTCTGAGCCATGCCAAACAAGTAAACACTAATCCTGCATCCTCCTGTTCTTCACTAATTTCAGTGGAGAAATCAAGAGACATTGTTGTAATACATTCTGCGTTAATCAATAATTGGTCAGTATAATGGCTATAGCTAGGCTTTTGTGGGACTTGGGTTGGTGGCAAAGCTCTATGTAGGAAGAGCAAAGCTGCATTTAATTTAGACAGCAGAGATTATACATTTGTGTCAAGCAAATCTCCCTCATGTAGCTATTAAAAATAGTTTTACCTTTACTTTTCCAAAGCTTCCCTTGGGAATGACAATATTATGGGAATACACCTCCACAGAAATGTCCTTTAGCCATGATACCAAGGATGATCCACGATTCTCATTTTTAGCTTCAACACTAAAAAATGGAAGTTGATTCCCTGTTAGGCAATTTCTTGCAAGTAAATAGGCACATGAACCTTGAAAGTGGAAAAGGAGTCCATCAAATGTGTGGTAATGAGGGTCTCCAAACACTACACATGTGCTGCTCTCAACAGGTAGACACTGGAAATATTTCTCCCTTGGTTCACACACTTCATATGGACCACAGACTGTCTCTTGACAAGATATCTCATTATTTAAATCGAGGCAACGGCATCTTGTAGAACAGTTTGCATTTTCCCAAAATTGCTGTCCTCCTCGTATAAAATGGCCTAAAAAGAAGATAACATCATCATTACCACCACATTTTATTTACATCAGATTATAAATTGTAATGCGTTTTGCATTTGTTCAATCGTGAATTGGACTTGAAACAAAGTGATTCTCAGTTTGAGTTTTAAAATGGCATACTAATACAGTCGTTCAAGCCCATAGCAACGAATTACCACCAATGCACCTCTTGGCCTGTAAACTGTGGTCAGGTGACTTAAAATTACCAATTTTTAGAGTTTTGAAATGTTTCAGGTCTCCTACATATAATAGTTCTCATTCCCTTCCCAGCAGCCTTTGTTGTATTTGTTGTAGGAGGCATGTGGTAAATAGGGAGAGCTCATTGCCTTTTTTTATTTTACAGGAGGAGGTAGTTACTGCTGCTGATTTGTGAGATCAAAAAGTGAGCAAAGAGTTTTCATGGAGAGATAGTTGCTGTTATTTTACCAGTACTGCTGCTTAAAGTGTTATCTGCTTTTGCAGTCAAATTTAAGAAAACCCATTATATGTTTGGTATTCTCATTTACACAGCATGCATAAAAAACTATTTTTTAACAATGTCGGAGTGAGCCTGTCCCATATCTGTCCTCATTAACATGCAATGCAAGAAGTCCTGCCTCTACAGCTTTCATTATTAGGACAGAGAAGTGTTCAAATCTAGGTACAATTGATAATGAAGATCTGCCTGTGCAGCACAGACAGGGTTAATTATGGCAAACACAGCTGCTCAGCCCCCTCCTAAACAAGAATAATCTAGCATTATTACTTGCTGGAGGGTCCAGAATAGAGCAAGTAAATTGCAATTTATTTATTTTTTATTTAAGTTTTGCTATGGGAACAAGTGTAAACTAGGTATTATCTCAATTGGACTGTAAATGAGGAAATACAGTCAGTCCTACTATTCAACCTCCCTGTAACTGATAGGCAGAGATCAAACTGTCTTTACAGGGACAGAAAGGGTCTTCTTAGTTTCCTTTTTTTAAAGAATCAGCCGCATCACCTTGCTCCTGACACAGGGAAAGCTGCTTTTTGTTTGCAGCATATCACCACATAATTGAGCTTTTCATTTTAGTTAACCCAAATCACCTCATTGTTAATTGCACCAAGGCACCAAATCCTCAATACCCCTAGTGTCATAGCTGATAATAAAATATATAATGTGCAGCGCTCTAAGAAAAGCAAAATAAATCTCTATAACCCAAAAGCAAGATCAACAACAATGTGTTAAAAAAAAGGATATTGGTGCAAATCCATATATTGCAAAATCCACCACAAAGTGTCCATATACAGTGGGGGAAATAAGTATTTGATTCCCTGCAGCCCACTTACAAAGAAATGAAGGGTCTATAATTTTTTATCATAGATGTATTTTATATGATAGAGCCAGAATATCAACCAACAATCTTGAAAAAAACACATACAACAAATGTTATAAATTAAGTTACAGTCCGGTGAGTGAAATAAGTATTTGATCCCCAAGCAAAACATGACTTAGTAGTTGGTGAAGAAACCCTTATTGGCGAACAAAGAGGTAAGACTTTTTTTGTAGCTTTCCTGTTTGAAAAGTGGTTAAATACAGTGCACAGAATCACTAAATATTTAGGAAACGGTTTTATGTGAAAGAAATACACTAGTGTATGTCCTACCTAAAAAGTGTTCCAATAAAAGTGGTAGTATAATGTGCATGTAGTCACTACAATTTTTTTTTGTGGGGGGGGGGGGGGGTTTTCACAGAAATGGTTACACTGTAATGTTGATTTCTTGATTAAAAATGTATGGTGTGGGTCCTGTTGAAAAAGCAGCCTAGTGAGATTGCTTAAATTCTGTACACATAATCACTACAATATATGGGGGCTTTTTTCAGCATAATTAATACAAACTACAGTAATTTCTTGAGTAAAATAGTTGGTGTGGATTCTGCTCAAAAAGCAGACAAGGCAAAGTGATTAAATATTGTTCAGCTACTCACTGAAATGTTATGAGGGCTTTTTTTCTGTAAACTAAATAAAATCTAATGTTGAATTCTTGAAAAAAAATGCCTGGTGTCTTTCCTGTTCAAAAAGTGGTCTGATCAAAGTGATTAAATAGTGTTTACCTACTCCCTTTTTAGCTAAATATTCACATAATTTTATTTCATGATTTTAAAATACTTTAGTTGTTGTGGGTCCTGTTTAAAATGGGACCCAGTGCACATGATTACATATTGTGCATACTGTGCACATAGGCCTTATTTTGGGGTCTGTTATCAGAGAAATAATTACAGTCTAATGTTGATTTCTTGATAATGATATTCCTGTTCTTTAATACGTATTGTGAACAAAGGCACTGCATTTTGGGAGTTGTTTTCCTGTAAATAAATTAAACTCTAATATTGTTTTCTTGATTTTAAAATTATTTTTCTGGGTCATGTTTAAGATGGAGTCCAGTACAAACTGAATAGTGTGCATGTAGGCACTGCAAAATTCAGGGGGCATTTTATTCAGCAAAAGTTTACAATGTAATGTTGATTTCTTGAACATGTCTGGTTTGGGTCCCGTTAAAAATGTGGCCTATTAAAATGCCTTTTGAGGATCCTGTTCAAAATGGGGACTAGTAATGCCACGCTACAAGTAATGCCACGCTGTACACGTAGGCATTATGATATGTTGGGGACTTTTTTTGGGTGAAATTGTTTCCCTCTAATGCTGATTTTTTATGATTATTACATGGCTTTTTTAGGTCCTGTTCAAAATGGGGCCTAGTATAAGTGATTAAATAGTGTGAATACTGTGCATGTAGTCACTAAATTAATTACCTAATATGCACATAGGTACTACAATATTTTGGGAGCTTTTTCAGTTAAATAATTACACTCTAATGTTGATTCCTTGATTTTAAAATGGCTGTTGTGTGCTATTAATGGATGATAATCCAGTTCTTGAAAAAAGACATTTAAATGTCACTTTGTAAAATGCATTTATCACTTTAAATAGAGATGGAAAGTGCTTCAGTATTGGCATAGGTTTATATATATTTTATGGTGGTGTGATAGCACAGTAAGGTGGTAGTTACTTTCACTAGAGAGTTATTTATCCATGCTTAATTTTTAGTACGTGTGGGGATTTTTTATTTATATATTTAAGCTGCTAATTTTATGTTAGGATGGCTGTTGTGGGTCCTGTTCAAAATATGGCCTAGTACAAGTGATTAAATATGTAAATACTGCGCATGTTGATAATACATTATATTGAGGTCTTTTTTTAGCAAATAAAGTCTAATATTGATATTTCTATATATTACAATTATCTCTTGTGAGTCCTGTCGAAAATGGGGCCTAGTATAATATATTGCATATGTGCATGTAGGCATGACAATATTTTTGTGGGCATTTTTTACACTCCAATGTTGGTTTTGCGATTTTAAAATTGCTGTTCTGGGTCCTGTTCAAAATAGAGCCTAGTAAAAGTGATTAACCACTTCAATACAGGGCACTTAAACACCTTCCTGCCCAGACCAATTTTGAGCTTTCAGCACTGTCGCACTTTGAATGACAATTGAGCGGTCATGCTACACTGTACCCAAATGAAATTTTTATCATTTTTTTCCCACAAATAGAGCTTTCTTTTGGTGGTATTTGATTACCTCTACGGTTTTTATTTTTTGCGCTACAAATAAAAAAATACCGAAAATTTTGAAAAAAAATATGTTTTTTTTTGTTTCAGTTTCAAAACTTTGTAAATAAGTACATTTTCTCCTTCACTGATGGGCACTGATGGGGCTACACTGATGGGCACTGATAAGGCGGCACTGATGGGCACCAATGATGTGGCACCAATGAAGTGGCACTGATGAGGTGGCATTGATGGACACTGATATGTGGCACTGATAGGCGGCACTGATGGGCGACACGGATGGGCAACACGGATGGACACTGATAGGTGGCACAAATTGGCACTGATAGCTGGCACAGATTGGCATGGATGGGCGGCACAAATGGGCATGGATAGGCGGCACAGATGGGCATGGATAGGCGGCACAGATGGGCATGGGTGGGCACTGATAGGCAGCACAGGTGGGCACTGATAGGCGGCACAGGTGGGCACTCATAGGCGGCATTGGTGTTATACTCTACTAATGGATGCCAATCAGTGCCAAACAATAATGCATGCCAATCAGTGATGCCCATTGTGGGCACTGATTGGCATCCATTGTGCTGAATGGATCCCTGGTGGTCTAGGGAGGATTACCTTTTCCCTGGTGGTCTGGTGGCGTCCCTGGTGGTCCAGTGTGGGCATCCTCTGGGGGGCTGTGCTGATAATCGATCAGCACAGACTCCCCCTGTCAGAGGAGCAGCCGATCGGCTCTCCTCTACTGGCATCTGACAGACGCGAGTGAGGAAAAGCCGATCACCGGCTTTTCCCATTTACACTGTGATCAGCCGTGATGCGACACGGCTGATCACGTGGTAAAGAGTCTCCGTCGGAGACTCTTTACCGAGACTGACACCCCGCAACAACGATGGCCGTGATGCGCGCCCCCAGGGGCGCGCAGCGGCTCATAATCCTGATCAGGTCATATGACGTCCGATCAGGATTATGAAACCACTTTGCCACCATCAATTGCCTATAGGCATTCGTTGGGGGGCTTTTTGTGTGAAAACAAATGGAACTCGAAGGTTGATTTCAGGATTTTTAAAGGCTTTTGTGGGTCCTTTTCATAATAAACCATAGTACTAGTGATTACATACTGTGCACATAGGCACTACAAGATTTTGGGAGCTTTTTCAGTGAAATAATTGCACTCTAATCTTGAGTCCTTGATTTTAAAATGGCTGTTGTGGGTTCTGTTCAAAATAGTGCCTATTACAGGCAAAAGCTGATGGCTGCTACCACAGCCATCAGCTTGTGCTTAACCCTTAACTCTTTAGATGTGCTATGACCAAAGAGCTGAAGTAGTTAAAACCCAGTAGAAGTGGTTAACACTTCCCACCCAAGGACGTCATATGACATCCTGGAATTTCAGTGGGAATATCTGAATGATGCATGCAGCTACAGGCATCATTCAGATATCCTTGTTTTCAGCCGGCGATTCTGTGCACCATAAAAATGATCATATCAGCAATTCTGTCGCTTGATCGTTTTTTCAGGCGACGGAAGGGGACATCCCCCCTTCCCGCTGCCATCCGATGCTTCTTCGGTCTCTCCCGTGCCATCGAGGACCTGGAGAAAGATTCGGCCGCCACTGGATGACGAGCATAGAGATGACCGGTGACCAGATGGTCACTGGTCATCTCTATGACCATCAGAGGCCCTGGGCCGTGGATGTAAACATAGCTGCAATCGCGGCTGGTAAGAATGAGATCTTGGATTTTTATTTCGATCTCATGCTTTTCGGCCTGGAGGAGAGATGTGGCGTCTTATGGACTCGCATCTCTCCATAAAGAGGACCTGTCATGAATGATTCCTATTACAGGTGATGTTTACATTCTTTGTAATAGGAATAAAAGTGATTAAAAAAAAAAAGTTGTAAAAGAAAGTAAAAATAAAAAAATAAAGTAGAATAAAAAATAAAACAAAAACAAAAAATTTAAAACGCCCCTGTCCTCGGTAACTCACACTCAGAAGTGAACGCAGACGTTAGTCCCACCACATATGTAAACGCCACTCAAACTACTACATGTGAGCTATCGCTGCGTGTGTTAGAGCATGAGCAACAATTTTAGTTTAGACCTCCTCCGTAACTCTAAACATGTAACCTGTAAAAAAAATGTAAGCTTCGCCTATGGAGATTTTTAAGTACTGAAGTTTGGCGTCATTCAATGAGTGTGCACAATTTTAAAGTGTTTGGTATCTATTTACTTGGTGTAACATTATCTTTCACATTATACAAAAAATTGGGCTAACTTTACTGTTTTAAATTTTTTTGAACTGCTTGCCGACTGCCTCTCGCCGATATACGACGGCAGAAGGGCTCGTACAGGCAAACTAACGTACCTGTGCGCTGCCGCATGCGGCAAGCTCTGCGAGTCAAGTCGCGGGTCCTGCGGACTCGATCGCTGTGGGTATACCCGCGATCATCTCATGGAGAGGAAGAACGGGGAGATGCTAATGTAAACAAGCATCTTCCTGTTCTGCCTAGTGACAGTGTTACTGATCTCTGCTCCCTGTGATCGGGAGCAGAGATCAGTGATGTGCCACATGTAGCCACGCCCCCCCACAGTTAGAAACACTTCCCAGGACATATTTAACCTTTACACTGCCCCCTTTGTTCTTAACCCCTTCACTGCCAGTGTAATTTACACAGGAATCAGTGAATTTGTATAGCACTGATTGCTGTATAAATGACAATGGTCCCAAAAATGTGTCAAAAATGTCCAATGTGTCCACCATAATGTCGCAGTCACAATAAAAATTGCTGATTGCCGCCATTACTAATAAAAAAATAATTAATAAAAATGCCATAAAACTATCCCCTATTTTGTAAACGCTATAACTTTTGTGCCAACCAATCAATGAACGATTACTGCGATTTTTTTTTTACCAAAAATATGTAGAAGAATACGTATCGGCCTAAACTGAGGAAAAAAATGTTTTTTATATATTTTTGGGGAATATTTATTATAGCAAAATGTAAAAAATAATGCGTTTTTTAAAACTTGTCGCTAGTTTTTTATTTATAGTGCAAAGAGTAAAAACCTCAGGGGTGATCAAATACCACCAAAAGAAAGCTCTATTTGTGGGAAAAAGAGGATGTCAATTTTGTTTGGGAGCAACGTTGCCCGACTGTGTAATTGTAAGTTAAAGCGACGCAGTGCTGAATCGCAAAAAGTGCTCTGGTCAGGAAGGGGGTGAATTTTTCCGGGGCTGAAGTGGTTAATTGTAAAGTTTACAGTTTAAACCGCATAAGGCAGCCCTGGCTGAAATTCTGGTCAAGAGTTACCTTTTTTTTGTCCCAGCACCTCACTGCACTAACCCCTTAACATCGGCAACTCTTTTAAAGAGGTTTCAGATGTCGAGAGTCGGGGAGGGTTTATGATCATGTGCTATGATTGTCTGTCACAGCGCTTACATGATCGGAATGCTCCAGATCTCAAGTGCACAAAGTGGATGCTCTTTGCACATGTTTGTTTATATTTAGGTACGCAAATATGCGGCCTCTCTGCATCAAGGCACACGAGGCCGCATGTTTGTGTACTCTGGATGCCAAGCGGTTAAACATCCCTCCCAAAACATCTGGCTCAAAAAATTAAAAACACTATGCATCCAAAACAAAACACGCATCCTCACCCTAACCTCAGGTTATTTAAATGCTTACCAGTCAAAAATTTATGACACATAACACATAACATGACACATGGAGCAGGGCAGGCTAATACCTAAAGTGCATGTAGGACCACCTCTAGCCAGTGGTCTATCATGGACTTTTCAAAAGTAATGAAAGTGATCACTAAAACAGTGCGTGTACCCCAAAAAATGCACATCCTCAAGCCAAGTAATTAAAATCCAGCTTACAATTGACTTATTCACCCCGCTACAGTGAAGGCATTACATAAGCAGTAGAGCAGGATAACAATACAATCTGGACACCCAATAGTTCAAGAATGTCATCATTTGTAAGCATTTTATTTAAAGCCTTATTGTTTCTGCCAGCTGCCATTGCTTGCCCAGAGCAGATACTGCCTTAGAGCCAGTTCACACAGGGGCGACTCAGATCCGACTTCAGATCGCCCCTAGTTGCCTCAAGTCGCGCTACGTGTAAAAATCAATGTAAGTGAATGAGAGCCGTCTTAATGCACACTACTGAAGTCGCTCCGACTTCACAAAAGGTTCCTGTACTACTTGTATCCAACTTCTAGGCGACTGGTATCCATTGATTTAAATGGAAGTCGCCTGCAAGTCGGATCTCCGTCTATATTGAGGCGACTCTCACAGAATTATCAGCTCTCGAGAGGGAACTCCACGCCAAAGTTATTAAAAAAATCCGGCGTGGGTTCCCCCTCTGGGAGCATACCAGGCCCTTAGGTCTGGTATGGATTTTAGGGGGGATCCCCTATGCCGAAAAAACAGCGTGGGGTCCCCCCAGATCCATACCAGACCCTTATCCGAGCACGAAGCCTGGCTGGTCAGCGAGTGACCCCCTCTTGGACCGTACCAGGCCACGTGCCCTCAACATGGGGGGGTTACTGCTTTGGGGAAGGGGGGCGCCCTGCGGCCCCCCACCCCAAAGCACCTTGTCCCCATGTTGATGAGGACAAGGGCCTCTTCCCGACAACTCTGGCCATTGGTTGTTGGGGTCTGCGAGCGGGGGGGCTTATCGGAATCCGGGAGCCCCCTTTAATAAGGGGGCCCCCAGATCCCGACCCCCCACCCTATGTGAATGAGTAAGGGGTATATCGTACCCCTACCCATTCACCTGGGGAAAAAATGTCAATAAAAAACACAACACAAGTTTTAAAAGTAATTTATTAATCAGGTCCGGGGGTCTTCTTCTGATGTCGGGGGTCTTCTAACGACTTCACCGCCTCTTCTCCCGGTGTCTTCTGAGGACTTCACCGCCTCTTCTCGCGGTGTCCGGCCTCTTCTCCCGCTGTCTTCTTGCAGCTCTTTTGCTAGCAGAGGAGCCCGGTCTCCTCCATCCTTCTTCCCTCTTCTTTCTTCTCTCTTCTTTCCTCTTCCGATGTTGACCCGGCGCTGTCTTCTGCTGTACTGGCTTGTGCGACGTGCGCGGTGACTTATATAGGTATAGGGCGTGGTCACCGGGTGATGTCACACGGTGACCCTGCCCCTTTATGACGTCACATCTCGGGGCATGCTGGGACTGTGACGTCATAAAGGGGCGGGTCACTGTGTGACATCACCTGGTGACCATGCCCTATACCTATATAAGTCGCCTCTCACGACGCACAAGCCAGTACAGCGGAAGACAGCGCCGGGTCAACATCAGAAGAAGAAAGAAGAGGGAAGAAAGAAGAAGGACGGAGAAGACTGGGCTCCTCCGCTAGTAAAAGAGCTGCAAGAAGACAGCAGAGGAGCCCGGGGTAATAAGACGGCGGAGAGCGGGAGAAGAGGACGGACACCAGGAGAAGAGGCCGAACAGAGCGGAGAAGTCGTCAGAAGACCCCCCGACATCAGAAGAAGACCCCCGGACCTGATTAATAAATTACTTTTAAAACTTGTGTTGTGTTTTTATTGACATTTTTTCCCCAGGTGAATGGGTATGGGTACGATGTACCCCTTACTCATTCACATAGGGTGGGGGGCCGGATCTGGGGCCCCCTAATTAAAGGGGGCTTCTGGATTCCGAGAAGCCCCCCACCCACAGACCCCAACAATCAACGGCCAGGGTTGTCGGAAAGAGGCCCTTGTCCTCATCAACATGGGGACAAGGTGCTTTGGGGTGGAGGGGCACCAGGGCGACCCCCTTCCCCAAAGCACCAACCCCCCATGTTGAGGGCCTAGTATGGTCCAGGAGGGGGGGTGCTCGCTCGTCCCCACCCCCTTCCTGACCGGCCAGGCTTCATGCTTGGATAAGGGTCTGGTATGGATCTGGGGGGGGACCCCGCGCCGTTTTTTCGGCGTAGGGGGTTCCCCTTAAAATCCATACCAGACCTAAGGGCCTGGTATGCTCCCGGAGGGGGAACCCATGCCGTTTTAAAAAAAAAAATTGGCGTGGAGTTCTCCCTTGAGAGCTCATTGTCTGATTGGGCACGGTCAAAGTTGCCTGGCCTAGGGTGACTTAAATTTGTTTGGAAGTCGCCCCAAGTCGTGTTGACGAGTCGTGTCCAAGTTACCTACAAAGGTCGCGTTGGAAGTCGTGTTGCCCCTGTGTGAACCGGCTCTTAAGAAAGTAGCACAACAATGTTTTCATGATAAAAATTTTAAGTAATAAACAAATTCTACTCCTAAATGTTGCTCCAAATAAAAAAAAAAAAAACACAGGTTCACAGGCGGGAAAGTGGCTGGGTCTGGACCAGTGTTTTTGCTCTCAGAAATTATTTTGTGTCTTCCCTGCAACAATCCATTCCCAACCATCCTCTGTGGACAACTGCACAACTCCACAGAGACTTTTTTTGCTCTTCCTTTCTTCAGCCTCCTGTGCTTCCTGGCCAGTAAACATGGCATTCCGGGGGAAGCCATATACCAGTAGGCTAGGCTTGCTTAGCTTATAGAAATAAATAAACTAGTGAAGCGCTATTCAGAAAGAAAAAAAAATGATTCTCCAGCATTTTTGTAAAAATACAATACAAGAACATAAACGATAGAATAAACAAGCCTAAAAACAAGAATTATATTGTTAAG
The DNA here is from genome assembly GCF_037356315.1 of Lithobates pipiens. Classification (NCBI taxonomy): domain Eukaryota; kingdom Metazoa; phylum Chordata; class Amphibia; order Anura; family Ranidae; genus Lithobates; species Lithobates pipiens. Next base: position 108,560,363 of record NW_027507788.1, read on the forward strand.
TGTCCATTAATAAGTATCCAAATCAACAGCTTTTTTATTCCATGTTAGCTGAAGCGTGCAATCAAAAAAAAATACAAAAAGTTCATGAAGAACAAAACAGTGATAATATGAGACAGCAAAACATACATAAAAAACATGCAGCTCCTTGTGAAAAACCATGATCTCCCAAATCCACCTGTTGAAACAAATGTACACACTGCTCACCTTGTTAGACCCCTACAATTATAAGAGCTCTAACTACACTTTGTTATAAAGAGAAATTAACTACTCACATACAGCTTTATAAAAGGTAGACAGAATAGTAGGGAAGAGTTAATGGTGTTCACTAGAGGTCGACCGATATGGGTTTTTCTCTGGCCGATGCCGATGCCGATATTTAGAAATCATGGCGGCCGATAGCCGATATATGATGCCGATTTTTTTGGGCCGATATGTTAGGCCGATTTTATTTTATTTTATTTATTTTTTTCCTTTTTTATTTATTATTATTATTTTTTTAATCCCCCTTGATCTAACACACCTTTCCCATTGGGGCGTTTTTCAGGCGCTTTTGGGCTAAAAATAGCGCCTGTAAAGTGCCTGCAAAATGGCTCCCCTGCAGTCTGTGTGAAAGACAGAGTGCTTTCACACTGAGGCGATGCACTGGCAGGATCTTAAAAAAAAGTCCTGCAAGCAGCACGTTTGGAGTGGTGTATACCGCTCCTCCACCACTCCTGCCCATTGATATGAATGGGCACCACTGCCGAAGCGCATGCAATGCGATTTGGCAGCAGTGCTTCATGGGCGCATTTAACCTCTTCCTTGGCCGCTAGCTGGGTTATATGTGCCCCACTAGCAGCCAAATAGCACCGCTAAAATGATGGTAAAGAGCCACTAAAACTTGCGTTTTAACATCAACACTCCAGTGTGAAAGCAGCCTTCATAAGTGATACAGAAAATGTCTTACATTTAAACATTTATTAAACAAAACAAACCTCCAATCAGTTTACTTGTATGTATGATTTAGATAAAAAAAAAACCTATGTATTAAATAAAAACAGGTAGTCAAAACTTTTGGCCGAAAAAAAAAAATTGGCTAACTTTACTGTTTTTATTTTATTTTTAAATAGTGTATTTTTTTCCCAAAAAAATGCATTTGAAAGATCTCTGTGCAAATGCCGTGTGACATAAAATATTGCAACAACCGCTATTTTATTCCCTAGGATCTCTGCTAAAAAAAATATATAATTTTTGGGGGGACTAAGTGATTTTCTGGCAGAAAATACAGGATTTTTACTTGTAAGCAACAAGTGTCAGAAAAGATTTAGTCTTTAAATGGTTAAACTGGGAACTTCTACACACAGAGATGACTTCATTCATTCAAGTGTAAACATTGTATCATTTAGTTCTTTTCTTGGCAGTCTGCCCAGAGAGGAGGAAAGTGTTGCTATGGCGACTCAGGCAACTCACACTGTCTTCTATACAGAAGTCATTTCAAAGTCCCGCTGTAGTTCTAAATCGGCTTTTTATCAGCAAAATCGGCCGATGCCGATTATTTAAAAAACGGCAAATATCGGCCGATATATCGGCCGGCCGATATATCGGTCGACCTCTAGTGTTCACTGTATATTTAACCACTTTAGCTTTGGAAGATTTACCCCCCTTCCTGACTAGGCCATTTTTTGCAATCCTGCACTGTGTTGCTTTAACTGACAATTAAGTGGTTGTGTAACACTGTACCCAAATAAAATCAATGTCTTTTTTTCTCCCACAAATAGAGCTTTCTTTTGCTGGTATTTGATCACCTCTACCATTTTTATATTTTGCGCTATAAACAAAAAAATACCAACAATTTTGAAAAAAAAAACAATATTTTTTACCTGCTGCTATAAAACACATCCAATAAAAAATTTAAAAAATCGAATTTCTTCTTTTCATCAATTCAGGCCAATATGTATTCTGCTACATGTTTTTGGTTAGTAATTGTGACAATTAGCAATTTTTAGTGGGATTGCGACATTGTGGTGACACCAATACAGTGATCAGTGCTAAAAAATGCACTGTCACTGTGCTAATGACACTGACAGGGAAGTGGTTACCATCAAGGGGTATAAATGTGTTCCCTAGGAATGCTTTCTTAGCCCTTGTACACACGGTCGGAAATTCAGACGTAAAATGTCCGATCGAACCATGTTGTCGGATAATCCAACCGTGCGTGGACTCCATCAGACTTTTTCCATCGGAATGTCTGACCAACAAAGTTTGAGAGCTGGATATAAAATTTTCTGACAACAAGATCCGATCAGACCTTGTCCAATCGTTTGTAGAGAATTCCGATCAGACAAAGTGCCACGCATGCTCAGATCAAATTACGAGACCAAAGCTATTGACTACTAGCCTGAACGTAGTCCTGTCGTAATGAACGAACGTCATCACGTTCCGAACGATCGGATTTTCCGACAACTTTGTCCGACTGTGTGTGTGCAACCCCAGTTTCGGACAAAATCCGTCGAAAAAAATCAGACGGATTTTGTGGTAGGAATTTCCAACCGTGTGTACAAGGGCTTACTGTGTGGGGGATGATTTAGCTGTAGAAAGACAGAGATCCATGTTCCTGATTAGCAAAAACATAAGATCTCTGCCTTTCTTACAAGCAGAACGGCGATCTACCTTGTTTACATTGGCAGGCCTCTGTTCTGCCTCTCTCGGAACGTTCCCTGGGTTTCCGGCGTCCCGTGATTGGCTCCCATTGTGTCCAATCACAGCAGGAGCGGCGCTCTGGAGGCAGGTGCAGAAGAAAAAAAAATCATGTACAGGTACATGATTTTGTGCTTAAGGGCCACCCTGCTACAATATATTTAAGTGGGGTGGTCCTTAAGCGGTTACTGTGGCACCAATTGCACTAAACAAAAGACACAATGAGCAGACTGCAATAAACAATGCAGCAAAAAGCATATGAGAGATGCAGTGGTGAAGATATACCAAACAACCTAGGACTTGCAGCCATCACTTCCTTCTGTGGGGATAGCTTAGACACGTGCGATAGCATAATGACATTATTGGGGTTCTGCCCTTTCTACTGCTTGACTTATAGCAATGGGGACTGCTACAGGTGATGCTGTGCTATACTTCCTAAACACTGTACAGAGTCAAGCATTACAGTGAACTGTTTTTGATACAATTGATTGATTTTTGTGATACAAAATATACAATGTCTGATATATAATCTGTTCAAAAACTGAAAAAGTACCATACTGTACATGTGGTATCCCTATATTTGGGAGGAGTAGCAAAATGTGTTTTGGGATGAAATTCTAAGTATGTGCATGATGAGCATAACAAATATCACAATAAATGAACAACTGCGTAAAATCAAATAATTTTTCACATTTTTTTTTCAAAAAATTGTGGCAAAAAAAAGTCTTCAAAAGACTCACCATACCACTTAAAAAATACCTTGGGGTGCTTTTTGTGGGTGTTTCTCCTGTTCTGGTTTTCCAGGGCTTCCAAAAATGTCATAAGTAGTCAGGAAAATCAGGTGCATAATTTATGCTCCATGAAAGCCTGGTGCTCTTTGGAGTTTGGGGCTTTCTATGTAGTTAGGCTGTGAAAAAGTCTCACACATGTGGCATCGCCACACTTGGGAGGAGTAGCAAAATGTGTTTTGGGGTGTAACTGTAACTATCTCTATGCTGTGTGTTAGAAATATCTTATTAATTATTAACTTTAACTTTTATTTAACCACTTACCGCCCAGCCTATAGCAAAATGACGACCGGGTGGTGGTTCAGTTAGCCTGACTGGATGTCATATGATGTCCAGCAGGATAACAGCCTAAGCGCACCTGTGGGGGCACGCATGGTGGCAATCGGTGGTGCAGTGTTTCAGTCTGACACAGAGTAGAGGAGAGCCGATCGGCGGCTCTCCTGACAGGGAGGTTGGAGCTGATTGTTTATCAGTGCAGCCTCCCCTCGGATGCTCACACTGGACCACCAAGGAAGCCGCCAGGACCATCAGGGAAGCCCCTAACATGTGGATGGCCATCCGCATGTGCCAACTTATGGCCGACATATGCCAATCAGTCCCCACAAATGGGCACTGACTGACACCATTACAGAAATAATAAAATCAGTGATACCCAGCAATGTCACCCACCAGTGTAAACAGTGCCACCCATCAGTATCCCTCAGTGCCATCTATCAGTGCCCATCCATGCCACCCATGCCACCTATCAGTGCCACCCATATGTAGCCATCAATGCCACCCATAAGTGCCCATTAGTGCCGCCTATGAGTACCCATTAGTGCCGCCTATGAGTGCCCATCAGTGCCGCCTATGAGTGCCCATCAATGCTGCCTATCAGAGCCCAACATCAGTGCCACCTCATCGGGGGCCCATCAGTGCCACAGTATCAGCTTATCAGTGCCCGTCAGTGCAGCCATATCAGTGCCCATCATTGAAGAAGAAAACATACTTATTTACAAAAAATTTTAAGAAAAACTCTGGTCTTTTTTTATTTGTTGAGCAAAAAATTTAAATCGCAGAGGTGATCAAATACCATAAAAAGCTCTATTTGTGGGAACAAAATGATAAAAAATTTGTTTCGGTACTGTGTAGCATGACCGCGCAATTGTCATTCAAATTGCGACAGCGCTGAAACCTGAAAACTGGCTTGGACAGGAAGGTTTATAAGTGCCTGGTATTGAAGTGGTTAAGAAAAATAGATTTTCATTTCAATTATGCATTTTCCAAAAACTTGTGGCAAAAAAATGAACTCTTCAAAATACTTACCATGTCTCTTAGAAAATACCTTGGGGGTGTTTGCTTTCCAAAATGTGGTAATTTTGTGGTTGTGTGCTGTCCTGGCATTTTATGGACTCAAGAAACATGAATAGTAGTTAGGATATTAGACATGTAAAGGTGGTCCTTGGATTTTGGTCCCCATTATGCCAGTACGCTATGAAAAAGTCTCACACATGTGGTATCCTATACTCAAGAGGAGTAGCTGAATGTGTTTTGGGGTGTAACTAAGAACAAACTTCTTGATCCCCTTCAGTCCATATTTCACCCTCAACACTCCATGGAAACTGCTCTCCTTAAACTCACAAACAACCTACTAATGGCTAAAACCAATGGACACTATTCTGAACTACTCCTGGACCTCTCTTCTGCCTTTGACACAATGTACCACCCCCTCCCCCTCAAAAAACTCCACTCCATTGGTCTCCGTGACTGTACTGTTCACTGGTTCTCATCCTACCTATCCCACCGCACCTTCAGTGTCACTTAAATCTCTACTTCCTCCTCTCCTCTTCCTTTCTCCGTTAGGGTTTCCCATGGTTCTGTTCTTGGACCTCTCCTTTTCTCAATCACACCTCTTCCCTGGGTCAGCTGATTGCCTCCCATGGCTTTCAATACCATTTCTACGTGGATAACACCCAAATCTATCTCTCTACCCCCAGTTTACTCCATCAGTCTTTCCACGCATTACCAACTTACTAACAGACATATGAGCCTGGATGTCACATCAGTCAAACTCAACCTATCCAAAACCAAGCTCATGATATTTCCTCTCCCACGTGCCTCTTCCCCTGATTTCTCTGTCAACTATAAACCCCCCCACCCCCCCATACTAAGGTTCTAGGTGTAGTCCTGGACTCTGAACTATGCTTTCGGCCCCACATCCAATCGCTGTTCAAAGCTTGCCACCTCATCCTCCACAACATCTCCAAGATATGCCCCTTCCTAATCAATGACACCACAAAGCTTCTAATCCACTCCCTGGTCATCTCTTGTCTTGATTACTGCAACTCCCACCTGTTGGGTGCCCATAATGAATTTGTGGTTGAATTTCTAGAACTTATGCTAAACAACAACTACTTTCTATTTATGGGTAAATATTATCAACAAGTAAGGGGTATGAGCATGGGGGCACCATGGGCTCCCTCGTATGCGTGCCTCCATCTCGGGCTTTGGGAGGAGGAGGTTGTCTATAGGTCCTCAATGTACCTCAGCCACTCTTCTTTGTGGCTGAGGTACATTAATGACATTTTAATGATATGGACGGGGTCACCTGGAGGAATTCATGTCCCAATTAAATCTAAATGAAAGAAATATTCATCTGACATTTACATATCATACTGAAACACTTCCCTTCTTGGATTTACAATTAAGGAGACACATGGAGGAAATAGTAACTAGTACGTTCTGTAAGGAGACGGCAGCAAACACCCTCCTCCTGGCCCAGAGCCACCACCCAAAACCCCTTATTGATGGTATTCTGACAGGACAGTTTCTTCATATTAGAAGAAACTGCTCTGAGGATGAACAATTTCAGAGTGAGGCACGTGACCTGTATCAATGATTTATACAAAGAGGGTATTCTCATAATGTTCTCAAAAAAGCTAAAAGTAGGGCACAAAACAAAAAACGGGAGGACCCCCTAATTAAATCATCAAAAAAACTGTCTTCACAGATAGTAGGCACAGGACAAAGTTATCCTAGCATAATCACCCGATTTGGCTCCCAGTGGGCAGAGGTCCAGAGAATCTTGGCTAAGAACTAGCATATACTTAGTTCTGTGCCACTGTTGGCGGATATAGTGGGTCCCAGATCTCTCCTCACTGCGAGAAGGGCTCGAAATCTGGGTGATTCCCTGGTACATTCAGAATATGTAAAAAGTACAAGTGACAACTGGCTTACTACAATAAAAGCTCCAAATGGAATGTACGCATGCGGTCATTGCAATATGTTCATCAAACTGACGTGTTCACCAATCCCCGAGGTAGAAAGAACTATAAAATCAAACAGTTTATAAACTGTTCTACTGTTTGTGTTATATACATTTTAACTTGTCCTTGTGACAAGATCTACATAGGAAAGACCAAGCGACAACTCCAGGTTAGGATTGGTGAGCACGTCAGTAGTATCAGTAAGAAGGATGATGATCGTTCGATCCCTTTGCATTTTGCAAAATTCCATAATGGTAATCCCAGGGGCCTCTCTGTAAAAGGTATTTATGTTCTTAATTTACCTACATGAAGGGGAGATTTTGATAATATACTTTTACGTAAAGAAAAAATGTAAACATACCATTTAGATTCCCTGGCACCTAAAGGGTTGAATACTGAATGTAGTTTGCAGCCACTCCTAGAAAAATAACTAATAAAGTAAAAAGGGATCATTGGAAACAATCCTGGTCCTTCTTTAGGTAAGTTCTGTGTTGTATAAAATCCATTATGAAAAATATCAGGATAGCTGCAACAATTTAAATGGACTGTGTAAAAATAAAGCCCTCTATTTACATAGCTTTACCTCTATTCTGCTGTTTTGTTACTTTGTATCTGCTATTACAAAAGTTTCCGAGGTTCACCTTCATTAATAATCATTACATATTGCAAACAAAAAATCATGCTGAATGTTTGGCGTTGAATGTTGGTAAAGATGACATCTAATGGCCAAAGATAGTAATTGCAGTATCAAAGGCCTATTTATACTAGCTAGTGCTAACTCCTCCTTGCTCTGAAGAAACCGACGGCAATTGGTCGGTGAAACGCGTCAGCAGTGACGTCAGCATGCTACAGCGGGACCGCGCGCTGCTTGAGTTGAAGCTTACTGCACACATCGATGTTGGCGTTTGGCTTGGATATTGCCAGATAAGGATTACTGACATACACAGACGCTGAAAAAGTACCTACAGTGTGTGATTTGAAGACAATCCAAATCTTAGTAGCTGTTTTCAGTTGGAGACACCACGGGGTAGAGGAATTAGTCTGACGGACGGAAGCATAATACAGTGGCGATGATGAGAGTATCATAAGCTGTGTGTGATATCGTTTGAAATGGAAAGATATCTTTTGCTTCAAGTACTCCCCCGATGATACGTATGAATTACCTGGTGACTCTCTAGAGTTCTGTGCATGTCACTATCTATTAAAAAGAAGCTATCGCCTATGTTATGAACACTAGCTGTATACTAAAAGTACAGTGAGGCAGAGATCATCCATCGGAGGGGTTAAAATACATTTACCTGTTCACCTAACCCAGTATACCGATTATGCCATCCGTTATTGAGTGAACTCACTGGCAAAATATCTTTATGGACTTTTGAATAATCAGCGGTATTTTTGTTTGGTAAGGTGACTGTGGTGTGAGTGGAATGTATGCAGTCGCGGCCCTGTCTGTATGTTTTTAATACAATTGACAACGTTGTCAATGTTTTTAAATGAGTTTGTGATATTTGTAAAACCTTTTTCCATATGGTGTTGTAATAATTAAAATAGTGTTTTTTTGTAATAAAATTGATTTTGCACTAACTCCAGTGTTCTTTAGTGACCTACTTTTGGAAATACTCTTTTTTCTCCAAATTTTGTGGTTTATGCGATTTGGTTCACACGAACTGCATTCACAAAATGATGTGAATGAGAGTATGTGCATTATCTAAGATATCTTACATTTAATTCTGTGGTAGATCCTGGCATCCCCATTATGTTTATAACAGACATATGAGCCTGGATGTCACATCACTGAAACTCAACCTATCCAAAACCGAGCTCATGATATTTCCTCTCCCACGTGCCTCTTCCCCTGATTTCTCTGTCAACTATAAACCCATCCCCCCATGCTAAGGTCCTAGGTGTAATCCTGGACTCTGAACTATGCTTTCAGCCCTACATCCAATCGCTGTCCAAAGCTTGCCACCTCATCCTCCGCAACATCTCCAAGATATGCCCCTTCCTAATCAATGACACCACAAAGCTTCTAATCCACTCCCTGGTCATCTCTCGTCTTGACTACTGAAACCCCCTCCTCATTGGCTTACCTTTAAATAGGCTATACCCCTTCAGTACATCATGACTGCTGCTGCCAGGCTCATTCATCTTACAAACTGCTCTGCATCTGCTACCCCTCTCTTACAATCCCTTCATTGGCTACCAATCAACCAATGATTTGAATTCAAGGTACTAACAATAACGTACAAAGTAAATATATGTATGGGGTTGCACTAAATCAATATAATTCTAAATTAAATCACAAAATCATACAAAGATAACCATAATGGTGATGTAAAAATAAATGATAAATAAACATAGTATGTGTCATAAACATTTAGTGACAATAGTGACCTAAAGAGTAAAACCAAAACATAAATGTCATTTAAAACACCAAAAAAAAAGATATCGTTTTTAGTGCAGTGCTAAATTGCTGATTCAAAATCTTGTGGAATCCAAAGAATTATGTAATCCAGTTCTCAATCACACCAATCCACCACAAAGGTAACACACTTCAATATAATCACAAATCTTCATGGAGTGAATGTCTCTCCATCATGGATGATACCAGGCTGAATGAAGAATAAACATCCTCATGGTGTAGTATATAAGGAAGGATTATTAAAAACAATGTAGGCACTTAGGTGGTAACTGTGGGGTCACACATCAGCAGAACACTGACGAATCCGAACTTCCTGTCTTGGCTGTGACTATAAGTGATGTCATCCAACTCCTGGGAGTGTGGCCTGGTTGGAGTCCAGGCCGAGGTTAACACTCATCAATCCCTCTCTTGGTCTTTGCTGCTGTGCTATGGATTACCACCCTCTACCTCAATGCTGCTCTCTGTTTTCCTAAATGTAAGTTTAGATATTTTGTGTCCAATAAATTCTGACACTTTTTACCGATCCAGAGCCTTGGCACCTTTGTTTTCCGGCATCATTCAAAGTGTGACAACGCTGAAAAATGGCCTAGGCAGGAAGTGAATTTAACATGTCGGTCTTCAAGTGGTTAACAGTGTTGCACAGTGCAGCCTATAGAGCCACTATCATTACTAAACATTAATAGGCGGAAAGTAGAACTTTTCAGTGATATCTTATGTAATAATAAAATGAACATGGCATGAGACTTTGGAATGAACAATGGTTTTAAGGATATACAGCATTTAAGAGAATATCCAGGCAACAAGTGATGCCAATCAGTGAACACAGTTTACTTTAATTTGAGTTTTCTAATCCTCTGCCAGTATACAGAGATGATATATACTTCCTGAAGCCCATGTTATATAACCTTCACTCCCCCTGCTTCCTGCTTCACCAATTACATTCCAGTTTGTAATGCCGTGTACACGCGATTGGACTTTCCGGCAGACTAGGTCCGACGGACCGGAATCCATCAGAAAATGTGATCGTGTGTGGGCTCCAGCGGACTTTTTTCCCCCAAAAGTCTGACAGACTAGGCTTTCTAGCGTGCAAACCGTTCATCTGTGTGCTAGTCCAACGAACCAAATATGACGCAAGGGAAGCTATTGGCTACTGGCTATTGAACTTCCTTGTTTAGTCCCGTTTACATCACCACGTTCAAAATGAACGGACTTTCAAACAGAATTAGTCCGGTCGTGTGTGGCCAAGTCCGTTCATTCAGAAAGTCCATCGGACCTCTGCCGAAAGTCCGTTGGGAAGACCGACTGACCTAGTCCGTCGAAAAGTCTGGTCGTGTGTACACAGCTTAAGGCATTTGCATTATTCTTTCAATGTTTTCAGGAACACGTTCCAAATATACAATACAAACAATTTTATTAGAGACAGTATCTTCCACATGAAACAAAGCAAAAACATCAATCATAATTGTTAAAGAGAATTAGAGAATTGGTGCATGCCTGTCAAATTGGGACAAGCAGCTGTGTCTGTGCAGCTACTGCATCCCATACACTTGAAAGTATAACCAAAAATTCTGCACTTCTGTGACATTAAAGATATGTCGCCGGCTGCACTCAATAGTTGCCAGAGTACAACAACATACACAAAGTGAACAAAACATTACTTGCCTTTACAAAAAGATCAAATGACACAAACAATCAAATGCATGAATAAATCCACCAAATTTTCATCTATATATGCAAAGTGCAACAGTAAAAATAATTGTGAAAAACCATATATAAACTTAATAAATACAGCAGACGCACAATCTCTTTAGATGTATCAAAAGATTCAGATTTACAAAGACTTTTCTAGTGAGCAAGCAAAAAAGGGTACTAACAAACATATAGTGACAAAGCAGCATTTCATCACACAAGACATCTTCTGGGAACTCTAAAACACATTCAGGTGGGGCTCGGTTGTGACGTAATTACACACGACACTTAGAGCAGTGTGCTGGTATGCTTTTTTTCTACTATATGTACCCTTTTTTTGCTTTGTATAAACTGTGATTTTAATGGTATCATATGATTCAGTTTATTTATTTGCTCCTATGTGCTTTGGATTGTCAATGCAATATCTGAGTTCAGCTTGGATCTCAGTGAAGGCGCTTTAAAGAGCCAGGTGACATCCTTGAGGCATAGCCTCTGTTTCTATCAAATGCTCAGAACCTCATATTTGAGAAGTCATTTGAATCCGGTAAGGAGCTGGTGTGCAAGTATGTGGTGGAACATGAACTGGACACATTATTACATGTGGAGTGTTATCAAAGCTTATTCACATAAAATGTGGACTTTTATATTGTATTATTCACAACATATAATAGTTCCACTTTAAATAATTTGATGCAAGGTTGTAGTGTTCACAACAATAGTATAAATATAGATGAATCATTTTATTTGATACCATATATGGTTTTGCACAATTATTTTTACCGTTTTACTTTGCATATGTAGATGGTGTGTTTTTTCATGAATTCATTTATTTGTGTCACTTGATCAATTTTTAAAGCGTCAACGCAATTCTTATTCATCCCTCTACACTTACATGGGCTGCCTACATACAGCATCTGTTGGCTCTAGCCAGATAAACACATGGCCCATTTACGGACAAAGGGCCTCAGCACCCATGTCAATGAAGCCTTACTATACTTAGAAATATACGCTGTCAATAGAAGTTATATTTCTTAAAAAATATATGGGCTGCTGCCACTGTTATTTTCCTGGATTCTGAACGATTTGCTTCGATATTGTCTCATTCATTTCAAGTAATTGCAAAGTACTAGCTAGAGCTTGACTAACAGTCAAGTGAATTCTATTGTAACAGGGATCATTTGTCATCATTTATGGCCTAATGTATTTAGCAGCTAGTTAACAGGCTAACCTTACAGCTAATAACAGATTAATCAGTCAGTTAGCAAACACACTTGTTCATACTTGTCACAAAATGTATTCAGAACTTGCAGAATCTTTAATGAGAATAAATACTTGCAACTTTGTGTTAAGTATGATTCAATAAATAGCATTTAATAATTATCTTAAAATCTATTCAGTTGACACATTTACCATATTACATATGTGTAACATGTTATCAGATCAACATACCTTTCAGACTACAGCCATTAGCTGGATCAATTTCCTTTCCATCTACCTTAAATAACCAGCGTCCAGGTATGTTCACATTTGTGGTTTCTTCAATGCTGACAATCTCTGGTGAACGGGATCCAGGAACACTGAAAAAATTTGTGCTATTTCCACCAATAAACCCAGCCTGAAAAATAGGTATGTTGGTTAATTGTTTGTTGACTGAAATATATACTGACCTCATAGTATATTTAAAGCTAAAACTTTTCTGTATGGAGGATAAAACCTCTGTCAGTTTTTACATTTTTATTTCTTTTTTTTATTGGGTCATGTCCCAAATTATGAGATTTAGAGAGGTCTTAGTTGTTTTACCTTGCACATGCAGACATTAGGAAGAAAAAGCTAGCCTGCTGGATGTAAACATTGCAGAGAGACACTGATTTTAGAGCTAAGAAAGTAAGACGTTTTGGGGAGGGAGTGGGGCTAATTGAGCTTATGATGATGGGGGAAAATCGTTAAGAAAACTTTTTCAAATTTTCCTTACCCGTTAGAGTTTAAAACACAGTGTGTGCACTAAGTTGTCAGTAGGTTGCCGAAGAATATCTCAAATAGATATCCATCTACACATTGTACTAATATCCTCAATTTTTATAGTTTTGCCTCCACTTGCTTTCTCTAGCTGCATAGTGTGATTAAATTATATGGACACCAAAGTTTGACTTGGTAATCTAACAGACCTGCTCTGACATACCCTCTGTCAGGATCGAGATCTGAACCCAGGACATTTGTTGTGCCTGGCAGTAGTTCTTCTTACTGAGCCAATTGGGATACTAAACAGCAGAATGCCAACAAGGGATGGAGCTCCTCACAGCCCCTGTAGTCACTGAAAGGAAGAGAGGAAAGATCCATGGTGCTGCACATCCAAAGTGTCCTATGGTGGTATAAGAGAGAAAACCTCAACCTGGACTCCCGCCAGGCTTGGCGGGAGCCCAGGCTGGAGTCCTCTCTTTTATACCACCACAGGACTGCAGGGATGTGCTGCACCAGGGATCTTTCCTCTCTTCTCTGCTTTTCCTATTTGCCAGATTAATGTGCTCTTCTCCAGCCAATATCTTGCTCCCTGCGCTCCTGCTGCTTTCCGTATCTTAACTACCACTTATTACCGACCTTTGGCTTGTTCCTTGACTATGCTTCCTCTTGATCCCAACCTGCAACCACTTATTACAAATGGTTGAGCTTGTTTTTAGGTTATGCTAATACTCGATCCTTACCTGTTACATCTGCTACTGGACCCTGGCTTGCTCACCTCCTGGAGGGGCAATCCTGAGGACCACAACCTGGCAGTAGCACACAGCAAAACATATCTCCACCACCAGGAGCTCTTGTGAAGCCCAGTTAGTGCTTAGACCCTGCACCTTAAGTGAGCCCAAGTCACCAACCGGGGGGGGGGGGGGCTGCTCATGTATTTATCCTGCTGGTTTCTGTGGGAGCTTTTCCACTGCTATAGCTACTGGCCTCTCAGCCTGACCATCACACTCCCTTTATTCCTCTGCAGTACAAATTAGGGAGAGGAAGCTTGAGCTGAGGGGTGTGATTGTTACTTATCTATGCCAGCATAGAGCACTGCAGTGCTGTCCAAAGCTGTCACTTCTGCTCATTCATCCAAAGTGGGGGCACTCTAATACAGAAGGTCTATTACTGGCCCGATCAGAAAGTAAAAACAGCGATAAAAAAATCCTAGGAAAGGAAAACTGACCCAGCCATCACATCTGATTATTGGTAAGCTGCAATATATTACATTTCTGGTTTTGAGTTTATTACCGCTCTAAAATATCCTTGCATTGTTGTTGAGGAACATCTTCTGGTGTTTTATTATTATGTTTTTGAGATAAAGATGTAAACCAACAGTTCATGTATAATATTACAAATACACATAAAACCCCACAAATATAAAGAACATAAAATGAAATAAACAAAAGCACCCTAAATATACTAAAAAACCCACCCTAAGTGGGAAAAATAAAAGAGTAAACAACTGATTTTCTTTTTAAGAAAATTTTATCTAGCAGCTTAGTGAAAGAAAATATGCCTAAAGTCACTCTGCTCATCCTTATGAAAGAGAAAGAAATGTAGGGGCCATTCATATTACCAAGCACTGTGCTACAAAAGATGCTTTTTCATGCATTGAGACACAGTGCATTAGTCAACTAAAAAAAAACAACAAAATAAATAGACTTAATGTACCATAACACGCCAAAGTTTGGGTCATGTTGCATTCATGTGTTAGGATGCCCTTAGATGTGAAGTAATGCATGTGTGCTGGGGTGTAATTCAGCATGAATAGCAATGTAACACACAAACACGTGCATGGTGGATTGTCACTGCACAATGTGGTACCATTATGTTTTACCACTTATTACTGCAATGCGCTGGTGTGAATGAACACATATGGTACAGAAAGATACATTTCCAGAGATAAAGGTATGCAGGGATAAAGCTTGAAAATCTAGGACAGCCCTGGTAATCAAGAACAGCTGGCAAGTACAAGGTAAGAAGAGAGCAGGGCCAAGGCCACCCACGTGAGGACAGTGCTATTGCCAAACCAAAGCACCACTTAGATGGGTATGAATAGAGTGTAAGACTGTTTTTTTGAGGTTACACTGTGTTTATAAGAATACGATACCTAATACATACATTCTGTTATAAACTCTGCACTGGAATACATCCTGGTCAGTTTACAGAACATCTGAGAGGAGTGTATTTCCACTAAATGCCGCTAATGTTACACTGGTTTTGTGGCAACATTTTTACATTGTATAACCCCAAAAGTAAACATTTATTATATTTCAGCTTACCAATGTGTTGGCTGCATTCGTTTTCTTTTTTATGATTTATTCTATGTTAATCTATTGAAGTAAAGTGTCCATTTATGATGGAGAGATAAGCCATGAACGTAATGATTACGGCCAGTTTCACATGTGTGTCAGTTTATGTAGCTGAGATGAGGATTGGAGAACATCTCTGCTTCTCATCACATCACAAAACACCTCTGGTTGTCTGTGTAAAATATCTCACTCCCTGCTTCTCCAACCCAGAGACTGAATTATCAGAGAGAGAAGCTGTGGCAATGTGAGGAAGAAGACTTCCGTCTTCCTCCATGAGCACCTGCGTGTGAAAAGTTAACAAAAATAATAACTATCTAGCTATCTATCATTTTCAATTTTCCACATAGAAGTTTCCACCATCAACACAAACATAAATGAGGTTCTGCTTTGTGGGTCTGTCTAGCAGTGCCACTGCTCAGGCCTTTTGCCCTGCTCCTCCAGACCATTAAACACAGAACCTCGGTGCTCCCATACAAACTCTGTACCTTGGCTCTTTTCCAGCTCCTTGTTGTTTTGTCACTGACTGCACCTACACTGGGGAAGGATTTGAGTCCTCCTGACCCCTATGCAGAGAACTCCTGTCTCTTGGGTGGAGCCTCAAACTATTGTCAGGTACTAGACTCAGCCTGCTGGTTTCTGGCAAGACCCAGACACTGAGTTGGAGACTCCTTCCCTCCCAAATGTTTCTGTGCTCCAAACCCTGATTCAGAAAATACAAAACACTGAAAAAGATGAAAACCCCAAAAAAAACACTTTTCTCCACTCAGAACTGACATTCTGGAGCCCCTAAAACTGTCACAGTGGATGGGCCTCACACTGTCACAATAGATAATGTTATATATAGTTATACTGCATTGTCTTATAGGCCTCATTTACATCTGAGTGATGCAGCATTGTGGTATAATGTCTGCAATTTTGGATTGTGCCAAAATCACATAAAAATTTGCAACATGCATTTGAGTGTCATTTATGGTTAATGGCATCCCAAATTCGGTTAACAGACACCCATTTTTCCTCACATTTTGTGGTGTGACAAATGCTACAAATGCAAGTTGAAAAAACATGCAATACTCCATGCCTGAAAAGGTTCAGAAGCCTTTTTGGTGCTTTTGACTAGGCATGAGCCAAACACCCTCTGGTTTGGTTCGCAGCAAAACATGCGAACAAACAAACAATTTGTTTGAACACGCGAACACCGTTAAAGTGTATGGGACACGAACATGAAAATCAAAAGTGCTAATTTTAGGGGTTAATACACTAGTTATTTTCAGAAAAAGTGTTTGGGGACCTGAGTCCTGCCCCAGGGGACATGCATCAATGCAAAAAAGATTTTTTTAAAAAACTACCGTTTTTTCGTTAGCAGTGATTTTAATAATGTTTAAAGTGAAATAATTAAAAAGTGAAATATTCCTTTAAATTTCGTACCTGGGGGGTGTCTATAGTATGCTGTAAAGTGGCACATTTTTCCTGTGTTTACAACAGTCCCTGCACAAAATGACATTTCTAAAGGAAAAAGGTAATTTAAAACTACTCGCGGCTATAATGAATTGTCAGGTCTCGGCAAAACAGATAAAAGCCATGGAAAAAAACGGCATTTGGGTCTGGTGCGAATATTAAGGGGAACCCCGCAACACTGTACACTGTACCCCTACCATTTCACAAAAAAGTGTCAAAATATAAAAAAAAACACAAGACACATCTTGGGACAAGTCCTTTGAAAAAATAAAAAAATAAAAATGTCCCCCTAAGTCCATTCATCTTAATCTCTCACTCCGCCGATGGACCAAAAAAAAAACCTGCACGCCACCACCAGTCCGCCTCCAAGGGAGGCACCCGCTGTAATGACTGTCCTTTCAGGTGACAGTTCTTTTATAACTGAGGGCAGGGCCACATGGTGATGTACCCGGGGGACCCCGCCCCCAATGACATGTGGGGACTTCACAATGGCTTCCCTGTAGCGTCAGAGGGGGCAGGGGTACCCATTTACGTACCCTGGTGACCCTGCCCCATCTGACGCACGGGGACTTCCCAATGGCTTCCCTGTGGCGTCAAAGGGGGCAGGCCACCCGTTTACGGATTTTGAGGGGACTTCTACACCATTTTTTATAAAATGTCCATAACAGACCTCAAGGGCCTGGTATGGAAATTGGGGGGAACCCCACGCAATATTTTTTTTAAATTTTGGTTCGGGGTTCCCCTTAATATTCATACCAAACCCAAAGGGCCTGGTATGGATTTTTGGGGGGACCTCGTGAAGTTTTTTTCAATGACTTTTATCTGTATTGCCGAGATCCGACAATTTATTATAGCAGCAAGTAGTTTTAAATAACTTTTTTTCCTTTAGAAATTTCATTTTGTGCAGGGACTGTTGTAAACATGGGAAAAATGTGCCACTTTACAGGCATACTATAGACACCCCCAGGTATGAAATTTAAAGGAATATTTACATTTTATTGTTTCACTTTAAGCATTATTAAAATCACTGCTCCTGATAGAACATCAGCTTTTAAAACTTTTTTTTTGCATTTGCAACTTTTTTTTGCATTGATACATGTCCCCTTGACATGACATGACAATACCACCATATAAGCCTTTAAAATTAGCACTTTTGATTTCTCTCATAGACTTTTAAAGGGTTTTCCGCGGATTTCAAATTTGCAGCGAACACAACAAATTGTTCACTATTCAGCGAATATCGGGCTCATCCCTACTTTTGACATGCAAAGGACAGCCTTTTGAAGGGAATGGGCTGGCCTTCGTGCAACGTCCAAAAACAGGTGAAAAATGCAAGTGAGCCCCCTTTCCACTTCCTGTCACCGCTTCTGGGCTCTCATGTTCCACCAGAAAGCCCGGGACCACTGTGAATGGTCAGGTTGGCTGCCCACAATAGAAAAGAGGAAACATTCATTCCTCCTTCTCCATTGTGACACATGAAGCTAGAAGTGATGAGGATTTTGTGCGGTTTCAGTGCTGTGTTTCTATTACAGCGAGGGAAGCAGCTGATTAAACAGATCTCTGAAGGACAGAGGAGTCATTAGAAGTCTTATAGATCCCTGATCTCCCCATAAAGTGAACCTGTTACTCCCCAAAGCTATTACAAGGGAGTGTAAAAATAATACATTTAAATAAAATAAATAAATAAAATGTTTTAAAGCACCCCTATCCTCCCTGCTCATGTTCAAATGCAAACACGCACATAGGTCCAGCATGCGCATGTAAACAGTGATTGCACCACACATGTGAGGTATAACTGTGAACGTCAAAGTGAGAGCAATAATTGTAGCACCAGAGCTCACATTTAAAGTATAACTAAAGGCAAGACTTTTTTAGATTTGGATAAAGTAGAGAGGGATTAAAACACCCAGGTTTTTATTGCTGTTTGTGCTCCCATTAGGGAGATTCACCCTCTCTAATGTCATGTTTATTGTTATCATCGAACGTGAAACTAAAAGAAAATCCTAAAAAAATTTTCGCCCCCAGAAAAATAATAGAGGTAAAATCTTCCAATGGGGACACTAATCCTGGTGACCTGTGGAATTCCAAGGGATTTCCTTAATTTGCAGGGATTTCAGCTCACTTCCTGTTTTGGCTGTGAATAGAAAGTGAAGGGAAATCTCCCAAAGGGACATAACTAGCAAAAAAAAAACAGGGGTTAGGAGAAGACAGTGATTATCGCTAGTGGCTATAGCAGCCACTAACGCAAGAGAATCCAGCAGGCTGGTTGTACCCAAGTTGATCGATTGATCAATGTGGTACATTCAACCTGCCAATTAATGGTTTGAATTGTATATGGCCGCCCTAAGTCTGTTGTTTTTCAAAATAACAAGTTGTCTTGCAGAAGTATCAATTACAGAGGTGAGACAAACCATTCAATAATGGCAGGGGTGCTTACAATTATTAGTTTTATTTATGTAAAACATTTATCCCCCCTCCCCCCAAGAAAAAAACTGCTTTAACTGCTTAGAAAGTACTAGCTGGAGATTGAAAAAACTATTTGTTAGTGTTTTTAAATCTTTGAATACAGACTGACAATGCTGCTTTCCAAAGCTGCACCCTGTACTTCTTAATCAAGAGTAGAGACACTCTAATGCAGGAGGTGTTCTACTGGCTAGATCACCAGGTGAAAACAGAGGGGGAAGCCTAAAAAAAAGAAAACAAGTGCATCCACCACATCTAATTGATAAGCTGCAATATATTACATTTTTGATTTTGGGTTCAATACCACTTTAAGATAATGTTACCTCCTAGCTACATATGCATAGTGGTCATCAACCAAATCACAAAGACAAGCCAGTCTAAGCATGTGATACTTTTAAAATAACATTTCTTCCCAAATGCATGCAAATGAGCAAACAACCATACAACCACACTCCAATGACAAGCCAGACAAAGCATGCATTATCTTTAAATATGATCTAAGGCAAACTTTTTTTTTAATTTCTAATAGAATAGGGAATTGTTAAATCCTCTGTAAGATTTTTTCGCCATATTGTGTCCCATTCTAAATATTTCTGTTTGCTTCCTATTCTGTAGACACAACAGGAAGTGAAGGGTATTTCTCCAAACTCAGATAAGTCCCCTCTTATGCCGCGTACACACGTAGCCGTCTATCCGACGGACTTAGTCTGGCGGACTTCCCGCAAGACTGTCCGTCGGACTTTCCGAACGGACTACTTGCCCACACACGGCACTTTTTCAGCGGACTAATAAGACGTACTAAGTCCGCCATACTATCCGCCCTACTGTTGAAATGAACGGACTCGTCCACACATGCGGAGGAAAGTCCGCTCATTTCGAGCGCGTCTCCGAGTAGGTGGGGCCCGCGAAGGAGACGTCGCTGGCCCCGCCACCTGGTATGGACTTAAAGGGGAACCCCAACGCCGAAAAAAAATCGGCGTGGGGGTTCCCCCCAGGTCCACATCAGACCCTTGTCCGAGCATGCTACCTGGCCGGCCAGGAAAGGGGGGGCGAGCGAGCGCGTACCAGGCCGAGTGCCCTCAACATGGGGGGGCCCTCAACATGGGGGCGTGGCCCCCCACCCCAAAGCACCTTGTCTCCATGTTGATGAGGACAAGGGCCTCTTACCGACAACCCTGGCCGTTGGTTGTCGGGGTCTGCGGGCGGGGGGCTTATCGGAATCCGGGAGCCCCCTTTAATAAGGGGGCCCCCGGATACCGGCCCCCCACCCTATGTGAATGAGTATGGGGTACAATGTACCCCTACCCATTCACCTGTAAAATAAAGTACAAAAAAAAACACAACACACAAGATAAAATAGTTTATTGCACAGCTCCGGGGGTCTTCCGTCTTCGGGGGTCTTCTCGCCGGACTCCTCCTCTATCTTCTTGTAGCTCTTTTGCTAGCGGAGGAGCCCAGCTTTCTTCCTCGCCGCCGGCCTCTTCTTCCGACTTCGGGGGTCTTGTCCCCCTCTTTGGTTCTTCTGCCAGGCCACCGCGCCTTCTTCTAGCTCTTTTACAGGTGGTGGCCCGGTCTTTTGTCGTCACCGCTGCCGCCTTCCGTTCTTCTCCTTCTTATTCTCCTGGAGATGTTGACTCGACGTTCTCTCTGGCCGCAATGCCAGGGACGCGCTGCACGGCGACTTATATAGGGACAAGGGGCGGGGTCATCGGTTGATGTCACATGGGTTGATGTCACATGGTGACTGCGCCCCCTTACGATGTCACAGTCCCGGAGGATGCTGGGACTGTCGCCATGTGACATCAACCCATGTGACATCAACCGATGACCCCGCCCCTTGTCCCTATATAAGTCGCCGCGCAGCGCGTCCCTGGCATTGCGGCCGGAGAGAACGTCGAGTCAACATCTCCAGGAGAAGAAGAAGGAGAAGAAGAACGGAAGGCGGCGGCGGCGGCGACGACAGAAGACCGGGCCACTGCCTGTAAAAGAGCTAGAAGAAGGCGCGATGGCCCGGCAGAAGAACCGAAGAGGGGGACAAGACCCCCGAAGTCGGAAGAAGAGGCCGGCGGCGAGGAAGAAAGCCGGGCTCCTCCGCTAGCAAAAGAGCTACAAGAAGATAGCGGAGGAGTCCGGCAAGAAGACCCCCGAAGACGGAAGACCCCCGGAGCTGTGCAATAAACTATTTTATCTTGTGTGTTGTGTTTTTTTTTGTACTTTATTTTACAGGTGAATGGGTAGGGGTACATTGTACCCCATACTCATTCACAAAGGGTGGGAGGCCGGTATCCGGGGGCCCCCTTATTAAAGGGGGCTCCCGGATTCCGATAAGCCCCCCGCCCGCAGACCCCGACAACCAAAGACCAGGGTTGTCGGGAAGAGGCCCTTGTCCTCATCAACATGGAGACAAGGTGCTTTGGGGTGGGGGGCCGCGCGGCCCCCCCTTCCCCAAGACACCCCCCATGTTGAGGGCACGCGGCCTGGTGCGGCTCAGGAGGCGGGGCACACTCGCTCACCCCCCCTTTCCTGGCCGGCCGGGTAGCGTGCTCGGACAAGGGTCTGATGTGGACCCTGGGGGGAACCCCTACGCCGATTTTTTTCGGCGTTGGGGTTCCCCTTTAAGTCCATACCAGGTGATGGGGCCAGTGGCGTCTCCTTCGCGGGCCCCGCCTACCTGGAGACCCGCTTGAAATGAGCGGATTTTTCTCCGGGCGGGAAAAGTCCGCTCATTTCAAAAGTATGGCGGACTGGCACACACCGGGCCGGATTGTCCGCCGAAATGCGAGTCAGGCGGGAAGATTGGAGTGCAAAACTACTTTCTAAGTCCGCCGTACTTTCGGGTCAAAAAAGTATGCCGGAGGCTACACATGGGGGGATTGTCCGGCGGACTTCAGTTTGCCGGACTTTTCCACCCGCTTGTTTGATCGTGTGTACGCGGCATTAGACAGTTGTCACTTGAAGATTTCCTGTGGCAGTGGTCGTCGGTACAAATAGAGAGGGTGGACTTTCCCAGCAGAGACAATAATGAAAAGAAATTACCCCCCAATAATGACAAACATGCATTTTCCAAACACAGGCAACCAGAGCATACACTGTCCTTTACTAGACTTGGATACAAATATGGCTCTTGGGCCCCTTTAATTTGGACCCCACTGTCAGTGCGTGAAGCAACTCCAAATGGGTTTTCCTTTTTAGCTTATAGTTCAGGTTGCTTATATGTAGTAGTTTAGATTGACAGTTCAGTTTATAGTTTAGATTGACAGCCCTGACTTGTATTAAAACTAAAAGGAACATAAAAGGAAGTTCTGTTTCACTGCGATCAGCAAAAACGGTTCTTGCAAATTGCTGGAGATACAATAATCATGTCTCCACCATAATTTTATGAGAAATTATTTTGAAGTTAACTCTTCTCGGCTTCCTTTTGAAATGATACAAAGGAATTAATTCCCTTTAAATTCTCTTTAAAAGATAATGTTTAAAACAGTAGTGGTAGAATATCATGTGGATAGAGTGGGGGGCAAAACTCTCCCAAGATGTATAATCTTGTTGTCACTGCCAAGAGATGTACTCAACTGAAGGAATGTGGTTACAAATTATTGTTTTACCTTATACATTTAATATCATAATCATAATTATTAATCTCTTCATATTAGTAGGGATTATGGGGTGGTAGATTGGACAAGCACTGATTTGCTTTTGACCAATTATTGGTCAAACTTGGGGGAATCAAAAATAATTCTAAGCCAGTTGGCAGATATAGCTAATTCAATCTGACTTTCTTTAGTTCAAAAAGTTGAAAGTTGTGGCAATGTCTCACAGATTATCTTGCATTATGTAACTTTGAAACTAGGGTATAGAAAATGATACCGGTAATAGCACTATTCTTTGAAGAAATATTATATACATGTGTAAGCAAGCTGGTCGGTGCTATATTATGAGAAACTGAGTTAAAGTGGTATTGAACCCAAAACCAATAATGTCATATCATTACATAAACCTATTTATATGAAACAAATTATATATGTATTATTTATTATATTATATAAAACAAATCAGTCACCACCTTATAGATTTTTGGGGACTTAATGGTGTGAGAATGAGCAGTCCTCTTTTGATTTACTTGCACACAGAGCCAGTTAAACTAGAGCATTTACTGTAGTTAGATCAGAGTTACTTGCATGCACAGTACGCTGCAATTATCTTTTATACAAGTAATGCACCAATGGCAGATTAATATTAAAATGAGATCTTTTTACTGGCCTATACTATAACAATATATACTGTATATACACCCCTCACATTTTTGTAAATATTTATTATATCTTTTCATGTCACTGAAGAACAACACTGAAGAAATTACACTTTACTACAATGAAAGTAGTGAGTGTACAGCTTGTATAACAGTGTCAATTTGCTGTCCCCTCATAATAACTCAACACACAGCCATAATGTCTAAACCACTGGCAACAAAAATGAGTACACCCATAATTGAAAATGTCCAAATTGAGCCCAAAATGTCAATATTTTGTGTGGCCACCATTATTTTCCAGCACTGCCTTAACCCTCTTGGGGAAGGAGTTTGTTAGAGCTGCACAGGTTGCCACTGGAGTCCTTGTCCACTCCTCCATGATTACATCACAGGGCTGGTGGTTGTTAGAGACCTTGCGCTCCTCCACCTTCCAATTGAGGATGCCCCACAGATGCTCAATAGGGTTTAGGTCTGGAGACATGCTTAGCCAGTCCATCACCTTTACCCTCAGGTTCTTTGGCAAGGCAGTGGCCGTCTTGGAGGTGTGTTTGGGGTCATTATCATGTTAAAATACTGCCCTGTGACCCAGTCTCCAAAGGGAGGGGATCATGCCCGGCTTCAGTATGTCATATTACATGTTGGCATTCATGGTTCTCTCAATGAACTATAGCTTCCCAGTGCCATCAGCACTCATGCAGCCCCAGACAATGACACTCCCACCACCATACTTGACTCTAGGCAAGACACACTTGTCTTTGTACTCCTCACCTGGTTGCCGCCCCACATGCGTGCCACCATCTGAACCAAATAAGTTTATCTTGGTCTCATCGGACCACAGGACATGGTTCCAGTAATCCATGTCCTAAGTCTGCTTTTTTTCAGCAAACTTTTTGCTGGCTTTCTTGTGCATATCTTTAGATGAGGCTTCCTTCTGGGAAGACAGCCATGCAGACCAATCTGATGCAGTGTGCAGCGTTATGGTTTGAGCACTGGCAAGTTGAACCCCCACCCCTTCAACCTCTGCAGAAATGCTGGCAGCACTCCTACATCTATTTCCTAAAGACAATATGATGCTGAGCATGTGCACTGGTTATCTTCTAATAGCCTAGGCCGTATTTATGTAGAGCAACAATTCTTTTTTTCAGATCTTCAGAGAGTTCTTTGCCATGAGGTGCAATGTTGAACTTCCAGTGACCAGTATGAGAGAGTGATAACATCAAATTTAACACACCTGCTCCCCAGTCACACCTGAGACCTTGTAACACTAACGAGTCACATGACACCGGGGAGAGAAATGGATAATTGGGCCCAATTTGGAAATTTTGACTTAGGGGTGCACTCACTTTTGTTGCCAGTGGTTTAGACATTAATAGCTGTGTGTTGATATATTTTCAGGAGACAGCAAATTTACACTGTTATACGGTACAGGCTGTACACTCACTACTTTACATTGTAGCAAAGTGTAATTTCTTCAGTGATGTCACATGAAAAGAGATAATAAAATATTTATAAAAATGTGAGGGGTGTAATCACTTTTGTGAGATACTGCATAATTGAATATTGAATGGAAGGTTGGATTTTAATAATGTTTTTGTATGCTGATTTATGATTGTCGTGTTCCCTAATTTTTGGCTATTTTTGTGATTTTTATGTTGATATATATCAATATATATATATATATATATATATATATATATATATATATATATATATATATATATATATATGAATGTATGTAATTAAACAAATTGTTATTATTGCTAAAGAAAAAATTCCACAGTACGTTAGGATAGCTTACCATATATCTTTGGATCCCATCGTACTTTTAAACAATAGGTCTGTGAGAACAATTGTTTTGTAGAAACAGGTAAATGTTGCACATAACAATTAAGAAATAATAATTTACAGCACTATTATTACTATTATATTAGTTATAATTTGATTGGCAGTAGTAACTCTGTATATGATTTTTACGGCATATTGCTTACCTGAGCCATAACACCACCCAGCCCAGTAAGAGGGTCTCCCCCACTCGCTGTCCCTGTGGTCCACGTGATCTCTGCATAATTGAACATTGCAAAGCTTGATGTCCCATCTGAAATCAGCAGAGCTTGAAATGTATTCACCTGAAAATGTAATTAAAGTATCATGAAAAGCTTTCCTCCATTCTTTATCATCTTTTCAAGACTGGCAGGTTACATTGAAACAAAAAACATGCAACAATGTGATTATATGATTACTTTACAACTAACAAAGAACTATTTAAAACCAAGAGCTTATATTTTGTTTGAGGGGGCATTAAAATACCAGATACAAACTATCTGGTATTGAAAGTAACTGAAAGTATTTTAAAGACTGTAAAGGGCTGTATAAGCTAATTTGGAACATGATGTAGTTGAACAAATTTTGTAATTGGGAACTTTGTAGGTTGGCATTGTCAACCTTTCCTTCTGAAAACACTTTTATCAAGTCACTGACAGAATAAATAAGAATATTAACAATTTTGGCATTCTAACGTTACATTTCTATATGCTTGTTTATGTCTTAAAGTAGAACTTCAGGCAGATTTTTTTATTAGGAGTGAGTGTAACAGTCTGAAATGTAGCTCAGTGCCTGATTCCCGCTGTGTCCTTTAAAATCACTACTTGTGATGACACCAGTTACTAAAGGGATCACTGGACTTCCAGTCTGCTGTGGCTCTGATACCGGGATGAGTTTTATAGCTGTCTCCCTCTCTACTTGTCTCTTCACAAAACATTATGTATTACACATATTACTTAAGGAAGAATCAATTCCCCAATTGCCCCTTCCTCTTTCCACGTCATAGTCTCATTTTCTTCTGGGATCTCTGTGTTGGAAAAGCTCCTCCTCCCACACCTCACTACATAACAGTTTATGTAGCAGCCAGGTGGGAGCAAAGGGGAATACTATACCATAGCTCAGTGATGGCGAACCTTGGCACCCCATATGTTTTGGAACTACATTTCCCATGATGCTCCACTTCACTGCAGAATGCATGAGCATCACGGGAAATGTAGTTCGAAAACATCTGGGGGTGCCAAGGTTCGCCATCACTGCCATAGCTAGTCTTTTGGGACTGCTTACATCACATCCAAGATGACACTTCCAGTAGCAGTCTCAGGGATTTTTGATGTCGGCACAAGGGAGGCTTTGCAGGTAACTAACTTGCCTAAAATATGTTAAATGCATAAATAATGTTATGGAAAAACTGTTGTTAAAACTGTCTGGTGACAGGGTCTCTTTAAATGTCAACTCTAATTTTATAATCCAGTACTGTCCATACCTTTTTTTATAAATTTAAAAAAATAGATCTGCTTTTAATATACTTTAGCTCATTTATAATATCCAGGCATCTGATGCATGGCTACAGATATACATTTTTATTTCTTCCTTTCTTCTGCTGCTGTCCCGTGGGATCCCCGTCAGGATCTGTGACCATCAGACAGTATAGTTTTTCTACCAGATGGCTGATAAAGCTGTTTGCAGATATTTATAAATGGGAGTAGTTCTACCAAAGAACATATCTATTTAGAAGTTAATGCTCACAGCTTAAATTTATTGCAGGGATAAGCAAGGAGTATGCACATCCAGAGGAATGCCAGTGACATACTCCTATACAGAACAAGCAAGCAGTATATATGGATATACAGTATATACATACAGCAGCAAACAAAACAAAAAAATAGAGTGAGGTCCTCAAAGTGCATACCAGACCCTCCAGATTTTATTTGGATTTTAAGGTTGTAGCCCACACAAAAAAGCATAGCCTCCCCTCAAAATCCATACTGGGACCTTATCTAAGCATGGGCCATAGGCAGCCCCCCTGGCAAAGCATCATGACCCCGTATTGATGGAGAAAATGGCCTCTTCCCCACATTCTTGTCCCTTTGGATCTGGGGGTCTGTGGGGGAGGCAATTATCAGAATCTGGAAGCCCCCTTTAAAATAAGCGGGCCTTTAGAGGTCCACCCCCACACACACACAAACACATACACACACACACACACACACAAATAAATAAGGGGTATGTGGTACCTGTAATTACTCTTTTACAAAGAAATATTAAGCAGTAAATAAAAATACCACATATAAGTTCTGTATTAAGTAAAAGGCTAAAAAAATGCCCCACAGTTTAAACCTACTATTAATTACAGTCACATGTAAATCTATGTCATTCATGATGAGCAATGCCTGCTAACCCATCAAAACAAACCAAGCTTGCTCAATGCACTCCTGACTGACTCTAGGCACAACAAAAAAATTCCTGGCCTGGCAAATAAATGTAAAATAAAGGGGTGGGGATCTTGAAAAATGTTATTGACCACATATATATACTCAGATGGGGGGAGGCAATTTTTTTCTTTGTGTGAAGTACCCCCTTAAAATCAATACCAGACCCCTTCCTATCATCAGTGTCTGGTACTGATCTTGGGGGCAACCCCACATAATTTTTCTTCTATACAGCATCATTGGTTGTTATAGTGTACCATAACAATCAAGGCCTGCCCCCAGCTTCCTAGCAACCAATGAGGCGGAAGATGCATGGGGAAGCTTCCTGAGCAGAAAGTTATCGCAGTTTGTGGCAGTAGTAATAGTGCCACTAAATTCAGGACTACTCCCTTCAGCTCATAGAGGTTCTTTAGAGCAGGCTGTAGAAGAGGCTTTTTGGTTCACTTATTTGCCAAATGGCAAACAGCCAGAGTTTGTGGTGAAACCTCTGTCACTACAGATGGTAACTCCATCCCTAGGACAATGAGAAGATATGGAGGCAGGAACAAGACTACCAGTAAGCAATGAAAGCTTTCATGGATCACAATACTATGGAATTTGGGCAGATGAGTGCAATGAAAGCTGCTGCAGGTATGTGCAGACACAATTAGATGTATGGTCTCTACACCTGTTGGAAGCTTGCTAAGTTAAATAAAATCCTGTAAAATTTCATTCAAGACGGCGTGCCCAACAACAGTTTCAGGGCTTTTGGATGTCTTTGGAGGCGTTTACAGGTAAACAAATAACATGCATAAAATATATTATAAGCATATATAATCCTATTGGTAGATTTTTGTTGAAATTACTGGCCTGGTGACATGGTGCCTTTAAAGTAAGAGTTACTTTAAAGAGAAATTATAGATATTTTCCAGTGATACAACATCTGTGAGCTCCCCGCTGGCACAACATTTTCACCCAGGCTTCTTCCTGGTTCAACCCCATTTTGTCAATTGTGGAGTTTTTCAGATTCTTGGGATTCACATTTTTCTAGATCTGTGGTGGACATCCATCCTCAACAAATTTCTCAAAAAGGATGTTTCCTTCAACTGCTCAAGAGGTTTAATCTGCCCCAAGAGTTAGTAATACAGCTTTATATTGCTCTTGAATTGAGTTTGGTTTTTGTACTTCTATTACTGTTTAGTTTGGTTCTGGCTCCAAGGAACAGATTACAGTAGACTGCTACATGTGCAGGAAAAATCATTGCTACCGATTTGCCTATAATTTGGGATTTATAAATTTCCTGAGATAGGAAACAGGCAGAGAGGATTGTTGAGCATCCTTTACATGTATCATATTACTTGCTTTATCTGCAGGCCAATGTATGCTAGGCCAACTAAATTTAAAAATAGTTTTTTTTCTCTAAGGCCTTATGCATGATATTCTGGCTGGGCATCCACCCCTGGGTACTCCCCTAAATGTTACAGCCAATTGGTGCATTGCCCTGTCCCAGCAGTTTTCAGCATCTTATTGGGTTTTGCAAGCTGCGGGGATGGATGGTGTACCTGTGCCTTCCGCCTGCAGGAAAACGCCAGAATCATATGCACAAGGGCTAAATTTTGTGTGCATGAGGTCTTAAGCTGTTATATTCAATGATCCCTGAATCTTTTTTGTACAACTGCTATTTTGTAGTTTATAGTATTTCATTTTTTTAAATGGTTACCGATTTTACAGTGAGACACGGTTTGTATTTTTACAGGTTTTTGTGTAAATAGGATTTGAATATTATGTTATTTTTTTTAAATGTTGCGAGTAGATTTATAAGTGTGTTGAGGTATAAATGTATATATTTTGGGGATGGGGATGTATGTTTCTGTCCCTTGAGCATGATTTTATAAACCGGACACATATTCTTTGTATGTTTGTACATACTTGGCCAAAGCAAGCTGATTTCTGATTTTTTCCCATCTTGATTGGCCAGGCAGGGATTTCAGAACTCCTGTGCACAGCTCAATGTACATCCCAAAGAAGCTTGTGAACATGTCTCTTCTGCATTAAAAATCTACATGCTCATACATTTTATCAGTGCTTTAAAGTTTCAAGTATCTTGACATTGGGAATGCATTTGGCACATGTTTACCAAGCACTTGCCAATGAGTTTGTCTTGCTTTTACCCTACATTCTCATTGACTTTTAACGAGAAAAAAAAACAAACCGGAAACTATTCTCAAACTGCTCTTGAATGATTTCAACAGAACCTGCATTATATCAGTTACAAATATTTTTTTCATAGTATTGCAAATCCAGCACATTAAAGTATATTTCAGCTAATCTGGAAAACAGCAAAAATCTTCAAACTTTTAAATCAACATATGATCTACTATGTTTAAATATTCAAATTCTTAATTGTGCATTACAGGAGTGGTGCTGCTTCCTCCATAAAATGTGACCTCATCCCATGTGACCAGGAACACCCACGTGGCTGAGAATGATGGTATATTTGTAAAATGTTTCCTAATTTCTTTAGACACCCTTTTAAGAATTACGGGATCTGTTGTTTCACGGTAGAAGATCTCCCCTCGTATTCCATTGTGGACATCAGCCCAGAAAGGAGCAATAAAAGCACGACCATCAGCTAGAGGAAAAGCTTCTGGAGTAAACTGGCTGACGAGAACATTAAATGAAATCACTCCATTGTTGTTAACCTAGTAAAAAAGTAAACAGGTGTCAGAGACATAATACTACAGTTATAAGTACATTTAACAGCCCAGAAATTTGCATATAAACCTATTCATTTCATACATTTGTGTAAGCTACAGACTTTCACAGTACCTGGTGCAAAGGGCAAATTCTGGGAAATGCAAATGAGGATATTAAAGGTAGGTTATCAGATTTGCATGAAATGTGATCAAAACTGGGAGTGAGTGTGGTTAATGGTTGGATTATTTTATAAATACAATAATTTTACATCTTCAAGGGATGAATTTCAAAAAACACATCAGGCTCAGAAACTCTAAGCCCACGTACACACGGTCGGAGATTTTGCCAACCAAATCCGTCGGATTTTGCCCGTCGGATTTAGTCTGACGGATTGTGTCCGAAACTGTTGCATACACACGGTCGGGCCAAGTTGGCGAAAAATCCGATCTTTCAGAACGTGATGACGTAATTTCGTTACGATGGGACTACATTCAGGCTAGTAGCCAATAGCTTTGATGTAGGAATTTGATC
The DNA here is from genome assembly GCF_037356315.1 of Lithobates pipiens. NCBI lineage: Eukaryota > Metazoa > Chordata > Amphibia > Anura > Ranidae > Lithobates > Lithobates pipiens. The sequence continues at coordinate 108,591,117 of NW_027507788.1, forward strand.
TGAGCATGCGTGGCACTTGGTCCGATGAAAATGCTGTACACATGATCGGATTAGGTCTGTCCGGCCCAGTTGGTCGGGAAATCGTTCCAACATGTTGGAAATTTGGATCGGACGGAGATTCGGACAGAATCAGTCCGATGCATACCACACACAGTCGGATTATCTGACGACGCGGTCCGATAAGACTCATTCCGACAGATTCTCCGACCGTGTGTACAAGGGCTAGCATTTACCATAGTATACTGGATACTCCACAGTATGTACCAAATTTTAAAGAAGAGAAGGCCGTACATTTTGTTTCATTTGCATTCGTAAAACACATATTTTCATTCTGTTATCTGCGTTATGTTACGTTAATTTGTTTTCGGATCATTTGTTATTTGTGAAGAGTATAGATATTCATTATAATTAATCTATTCATTTTATTGTTTAATTGTTTCATTTTCTCAATAATTTGATATTTATATATATACAGTATCTCACAAAAGTGAGTACTCACTTTTGTGAGATACTGATTGTAGGCAAGACACACTTGTCTTTATACTCCTCACCTGGTTGCCGCCACACACGCTTGACACCATCTGAACCAAATAAGTTTATCTTAGTCTCATCAGACCACAGGACATAGTTCCAGTAATCCATTTCCTTAGTCTGTTTGACAGACCTAGCCGGGACACAGGCTTTTTGAGAGGACTAAATGTGAGCCTCTTGCTGACTGATTATGGGCCCTGGATTTTAAGGGGCACAGGGTGAATGAGAACCCCACTATAATCTGTGCTAGTCAGATTCAATGCTGTATATATGTATATATAATGTGTGCTGTCTCATGTTGTTGGGACACACATTGTCAGATGCTAATGTCATGAACTCCAGCCACCTGTCTGTTGTCTTGTATAATGTAAATGAGTGTATTCTGGCTTGTAAGTGTATTCCTCACATTGTTGTTTGAGCTAAATAACCCTGTGTTGATGTTTATTGAATTGTTATTGAGCTAGGAGCCGAAAAGTCTTATCCCTCAGTCAACTAGTCTGAGTGTTGATTTAGATAATTAGCTCAGGTTAATTCTGTTTCTGGCTACAGTTGTACTGTTAGAATAAATGATCAGGAGGGGGGACCTCCCCTTCTACTGTATTATAAATACTTGTCATTTTGGTTCTAATAAATTAGTCCATGTTGAGCAGCTAAGCAAGCAAGTGTCGTCTTGTTTTGTGCTTGTGAGTGGTTGGAATATCTGATATCTATATTCAGACTTAGGAAGCGATGGGATCGGTTCCGTCACAGTCTGCTTGTCTTCAGAAACTGTTTGTTGGCTTTCTTGTGCCTCAACTTTAGAAGAGGCATCCTTCTGGGACGACATGGGACGACATGGGACGACATGCAGACCAATCTGATGCAGTGTGTAGCGTATGGTCTGACAGGCTGACCCCCCACCCCTTCAACCTCTGCAGTAATGCTGGCAGCACTCATATGTCTATTTCCCAAAGATAACCTCTGGATATGACGCTAAGCACGTGCACTCAACTTCTTTGGTTGACCATGGCAAGGCCTGTTCTAAGTGTAACCTGTCCTGTTAAACCACTGTATGGTCTTGGCCACCGTGCTGCAGCTCAGTTTCAGGGTCTTGGCAATCTTATAGCCTAGGCCAATTTTATGTAGAGGAAAAATAATTTTTTTCAGATTCTCAGAGAGTTCTTTGCCATGAGGTGCCATGTTGAACTTCCAGTGACCAGTATGAGAGAGTGAGAGCCATAACACCAAATTCAACACACCTGCTCCCCATTCACACATGAGACTATGTAATACTAATGAGTCACATGACACCAGGAAGGGAAAATGGCTAATTGGGCCCAATTTGGACATTTTCACTTAGGGGAGTACTCACTTGCCAGCGGTTTAGACATTAATGGCTGTGTGTTGAGTTATTTTGAGGGGACAGAAAATTTACATTGTTATACAAGCTGTACACTCACTACTTTACATTGTAACAACGTGTCATTTATTCAGTGTTGTTACATGAAAAGATATAACAGAATATTTATAAAAATATAAGGGTGTACTCACTTTGTGAGACATCATATATTTTGAGATACTGTATATATATTCGTTATAACAATTTGTAGTTCGGAAAGTTATTTGTTTATTGAATCCATTAACACACACAATGACAATATCTCTTCTTCTATGCTCAAATACAATACCCTTCTCACTAAGTTCTCAGGAATGCACTTTGCAAGTAATCCAATCATGCCGATTGTATTTGCTATCTTCGTTATAATTTTTTTCCTATTAGTTTAAATTTGTTATTTTTTTCTTCAGACATTTGGAAGCACCTGAATGTCTGAAGGGTGCAAAATTCACCTGAATTTCGTTACCTTACGAAATTAATTGCACATGTCTACAAATCACTCTCACGGTTCTGGACATATATAATGAATGGGTAAGCCACAGTAAATGAGCAGCAAGGTGAGCACTTGCTACTTAATACAAACAGCCTATTGCTACAATTTAATGGGTTCCTCATTTTTTTCATTTTCAAAATTTGTTCCCACATGCTAATCGGTGAATGATGACATTCAGTGATTCAAGACTCCCTGCAATGTATGCAATGTTTTATTGTGCATTTTTACAGGGCAATAATAGATACCCATAGATAGATAGATAGATAGATAGATAGATAGATAGATAGATAGATAGATAGATAGATAGATAGATAGATAGAAATGCCACTTGAGTAGCCAAGAGATATAAGAAATCATCATGTGTTTCTAGTTAACTCCAAAATGTATCCCTTTTGCTATGTCATTAAATGGTACACATACTGTAGCATAGGGGCTGTTGCAAGCTCCCACACAGATGCCCAGCAATCCCTACAAAAATGGGGATTGACTTGAACTGTTTCCTTGTTAGAAATCATTTACTCTGTCCAATCATCTCACTTCATATATGGTTCTCTACAAAATATAAACCACAAATCCCCTTGCTTTCCACAAAACATTTTACTGTATCTATTTGAAACCATTGTCATAAATGCTACAAACTCTCCTTCAAACTACCTCCCTCTTCCATTATATTTTTAATTCCTTCCATTCCAGTCAGCTTCACATCATTTTTAAACCACCTGGACTCTTACAATGTAGGTAAATAGCTAATTGAGTGACCCCCCAACTAAGATTTTTCTAAACCCTCAAAGACAAACAAGCTGATTTGAAATCCCACTTATATTCCTACTTATAAGTAAGACATATTGTTCGACATACACCCCAGACCTGTACATAGAACACCCAACGTCTTTTAACAAGCTAGGTTTTCATGGTCCCAGCCAACAACATATGATCTCCTCTTATATTATGCAACTTTTTGATGACACAAAATCTCTACTGCATACACAGAAATAGGAACAAACTTAAAAGATAGAAATGCCCATGCCTCTATGGTAACAAATATGAGAAGAAGGCACAGACTACTCTATTTGTACAACATATAGAAAATGTGGAGTATGAGATAATAATGTTTTGGTATATGATCCCTGCCAAATTACATATATACAACCCTTCCATTCCTAACCAGTGCCAATGATGAGGTTAGCATACTCTACCCTATGATTTGGAAATACACTAAACCAAAGGTAAATTGAAATCTAGGTGTAGATGTTTTGTAGCAAGTGTTTGGAGTTAGATTTTCTTTAGACCCAATACATTTTCTGTTGAGATTCTCATTCTAAGAGACATCTTTCACTCAGAATAAAGCAGCAAGAAGATAATTATCCACTATACAGGAGATCAGTACGTGTGCCAGCTATAAATGCCTTCATTGCTATCATATATCCAATCAGACAGATGGACTTAACCAATAGAACCAGCAATAAAGCTGGTAGCAGTGGAGTTTTTCCCCCACTATATAGATACCCTTTCACATCTATCCCAATTTATCACACCAATCCATTCACCTGCCTATGGTCCAATATGTATAAATCTAGTGACCATACCACGTTTAGTAAAAAATTATATTACTAAGAGCTAAACTATTTCTAAGCCCTTGTACACACGGTCGGACATTTCGACGGAAAATGTCAGATCGGACCGTGTTGTTGGATAATCCGACTGTGTGTGGGCTTCATCTGACTTTTTCTGTCGGAATGTCTGACCAATAAAGTTTGAGAGCTGGATATAAAAATTTTCCGACAACATGATCCGATCAGACTTTGTCCAATCGTTTGTAGAGAATTCCGATCGGACTAAAGCTATTGGCTACTAGCCTGAACGTAGGCCCGTCTTAACTAAATAACGTCATCACGTTACAAATGATCGGATTTTCCTGACAACTTTGTCTGACCGTGTGTATGCAACACCAGTTTCGGACAAAATCCGTCGGAAAAAATCAGACGGATTTTGTTGTCGGAATGTCCGACCGTGTGTACAAGAGCTTAGATGTATGTTTTACTGTTGAATCTGACACTTTCTCTGAGGGCTTCAATTATAAAGGTCCACTCCTCCACCAACAATGATACTATCAAATACATAACTATCTAGATGTAGACCAATTGATTTTATGTATACTGATCTTTGATTCTTGTACAACTATATTTTTCTGTATTAAAGATGTGAAAAAAAAAATAAAAACACATTTAAAAAAATGACTGCAAACTGAAACTGGTATCTCATTTAAGAAGTAGCATACGTGTATTTATTTATTAATTAAAAATATGTATTACTATATGTAATCACAAAAAAAGTCGTACACTTAAGTTATATTCACTTGTTTTTGAAAAAAAAATGTTTCTCTTTCAGTCTGGAATAATGATTCACATTGGAATACCTCTTCTTAGACCTTGAAATTTTAATAATTCTTTATGAATAATGCAAAACTTTGTGAGGTGGGTGTCAAACAATATTTCTTATTAAATTACTTTTGGGAAAAAAAACACTCACATAAAGTGCTTTGTATGGAACTCCAAAGAATACAAAAGGAACAGAGAGCTTAATTTCAGATGAACTTCCATCATCCACTTTTGGCGTTTTAGTATCATTCTGCCAGAATGGGTACAAAATTGTCTTTGATTGTGCTGTAAATAAAAACATATTTTAAAATGTAACTTCACTTTTGTTGAGAAGAAAAAAATCCACTCTGGGTTATGTAGTATATATACATTGCAAGAATTTTTAACAACCTTTAGAAGATTCCTAAAAAAATTCTGTTTTGAAGAAAAAAAACTTTGGGGAAAAAAATAATTACACAATGTCCAGCTGGCTATCAGAGATAAAATAGGAAGCTCCTAAAACTTGGCTCGCTGCTAAACCCTTCATTGGCATGTCTAACACTACACCACCGAGTCAATCCAATGCCAAAGCATCGGAGCTGGTCAGTTATCTGCCCTTTCTTTAGCGTTTTTTTGACCAATGTCCTTAGTTTCAATGTCATCGGTTTTTATGGAGACTATATGACCAATGCAGTCAAATGATTAGGCACCATAGGGAAGAAGCACTAACCGTTTATAGAAAATCATGCAGTTTTTGTCATTTCTATTACCGAACGTTCTAATCTTTTCATTAATGTTATGCAGGGTAAATGTTTCATTAGTCAACATTTAATAATCATTTCAACTTATATATATTTAAAGACTTATTCTCTGAGCAGAAAAAGGAACAATGAGTATTTTTGCAAAGATTCAGATAACTTTGTTACTTAACATTGCTGACAACATAATTTTCACCAGCTAATACGCTTAATGATTGTACAAGTACACTAGTATGTCAATATTTCTATTGAAGGTTCCTCTTACATACCTTGCAATAAGCAGAGTGCAGACCACAGTCCAAGCAGAGAAGAATAATTCATTCTGCAGCAATAAAATATAGTTAGTAAGAAGTTTATTAGTTCCTGTACACACTGTATGTAGCAGTTTGTTTAATGCCCATTTTCTATTGTCATTACTGCTTGAACATTAGGTTATGGCAGCACACACAAGCCATTATAGAAGCAAGGGTTAATTATCAGCTATATTATGTTTCTTGTGCTCCCTGTTATAGCTGGAAGGTGCTTGTTTTGTTAAATGAATAGGAGCAACAATGGACAACGGTATCGTTTAAGGCTGACATTTAGAGACCTTTGGGGAATGCGTTCCATCTGTACTGTAGTCAGGATAGCCCAGCATTTCAAACCATCCCAATGTATAAGAAAGATTCAATTCAAAATCTGTACTGTAAAGACAATGTACTGTTTCAGCATCTGATACTTAGTGGTTTATGGAATTATGATCATTGTTTTTATATCAGGGCTTTACTATTTATTTCATTGTATATTATGAGTTTAGGTAAAATAAAAGAATATTCTATAAAGTCAGTCAGCTGTACATAACAGCATAATATATTTTAGACCTACAATAGTACAAAATACTGTATTTTGGCAACTGTATAAGAGTAACATCTGTAATAATAGTATTCAGTATATGTATTCCTTTTTTTGAAATCTCTATTTACATGAAGAGAGGATTTGGGATAAACCATATAACCTGCACTGGGTGCTTTCAAGGATCTTCATAAGGTTACATCTCCCCCCCCCCCCCAAAAAAAAACGGTTGCTGTTTTTGTCAACTGTGATAAATGCCATTTTTGAGAATGGGCCAATTAGTTTCAGCAGAAGTTAAATATGACTGCTCAAGATCAGTATTTATATATCACTAACAATGGTGATCCTTACTCTAATTTTCTGGACCTCCCAGTGTCCAAGGAAGTCAGTCTTTCTGTTACATGGCTTTAATTCTAAGATTAATGTGTCCGAAGATTGAAATATAGAATGGAGGCAAATATGAATGCACACTACCTCTGCTACATCATGTATCTGAATATCTTTGGACAACATATCAGGGGTAGAGATGGACCAAACACCCCCGGTTCAGTTCACTCCAAAACTCTCGAACATCGCAAAAGTTTGGACCTGAAAAGAAAATTTCAGGCTTTCAGGTGCTCTTGCCAACGGGTTGAGTGGTGGGAGGTTAAATGCCTTGTCAAGCATATGGTACCCAAATGGCTGGTGTTTTTGCCACACTTGATCTGCTTGCAAATTGCAACGCTGCGATCAGCTGCACATGTGTTAAAAAAGGCCCACACAGCTAAGCTGTGGGAAGTGGCGGGAAGATAACAGCTCCACAATCTGATGGAATAGGGTCGCTGCTCTATACTCTACTCTCTACTGGCTGCCTCTGGGGAACATCCTGCCTCATTGGGGTTGTATTTCACCCTCACTTTGCTCCTCTGCTCTATCTGGCACCCAAGGTGCGTCAGTGACCTCATCATAATAAACTTTGAAATACACAGTGGCTGGGGGAACATGACTGCCAATTTGTTATTTATCTGTGTTCTCACCTCTCCGTAGGCTCATGTTCCTCCCTTCCTCTACCTTAGAACCAACATCAGAATCAAGTAATGTCTATGCAGCCTCAAAAGGCTTTGGCTATGGCAGCAGTAGCCGAGGACAAGGTGGACGAAAAGGCTGCTCTGGCAGCTGCAATGGACTGCACACTAGTGTCGGCTTTGGTAATAAAGGCTGAGGATGATTTAGTAAGCCAGCCCACCACCTCTTCTGCATGCTGTGGCTGGATAGCATGGACAGCTTTATTAAATAGAGACAAATGTGCCCTGCCTGAGTATGGACCATGTCCACCTTTGCCTGTGGACAAAGACACAGATGGCACACTCATAGTGGCACAGGAATGTCTGCCTCTCCTCGTTGACCTCCCAAACATGTTGTGGGGGGCTTATTACCCAAACTGAATATAACTGGGAAATGTGTGATTGGATGTATTTTATTGAATGAAAATAGGTGTTTGGTGCACTTTAAAGACTAAGTTCACCTTTGTTCACCTTATTATTTTTTTTTCTAAATTTCAGCTCCCCAATGTACTAATATAGCATTAATGTGCTTATTTTGCAAAAATAAAACAGTTTTCCAATAATTCTACATCGGCTTACCTCACTCTCTTCATAGCTGTTTAAACATACTGCTTGATTATTTCTGCCTTACATCCTGGTCAGACTTTAGGTCATGACACAGGAAGGAGTTAACCAGCTGATCTCATTAGCACACACCCTGCAACATCTACCCTCCTCTGGTCAACTCCTTCCTGTGTCATGACCTAACGTCTGTCCAGGAAGTAAGGCAGAAGTAATCAAGCAGTGTGTTTAAACAGAAGAGAGTTAGGCAAGCCTGTGGAGAATTAATAGAAAGCTGTTTTATTTTTGCTAAATAAGTACATTAATGCTATACTGGTACATAGGGAAGCTGGCATTTAGAAAAGAAAAAACTAAACAAAGGTACCTTAGCATTTAAATTGAGGACTGACATTGACAGAAAAATAAAAACTATAAAAAAATTTAAAAGAGGGAACACCAGCGTCACTGCACTACACTAACACACTATACAATACTCACATTATACTGACACACTACACTATTCACACACTATACTCACACTATACTAACGCTACACTAACACTCTAAGCTCAGTTACAATATTTGAACACACTAACTCGCTAGTAGCAAACTGAGCCCTGCTCTATCTCCACTCCAACAACATACTGCAAAGATTTTTTGTGGAAAGGAACCTTTTATAGTGTGGGGCGAGACTATGAGCACTGAGCCGTGATTGGACAAAGTCATCATTAATTTGTCCAATCAGGGCTCTGTGCCCTAATTGGCAAAGCCTTGCACCTGACCAAGGGTCTCCATCCAATTAAGGCCCTAGAATGCATTGAGCAGCACTCAGTGCATTGTGGGGCACTCTCCAGCAAACATCCCGCCAGACACCCCGCAAATTCAGGTGTCCGCCGAATGGGTGAACAGGCGATGTTCGACCTGTACATTTCATCAGCCTGAACCGTTCACCCAGCTCTAATCAGGGGACTTTTGGGCAAGAATGACAACAATTTTACTGACAAGATAAGATGTCATTAAGCCAGGCCCCACCCGCAGACCCAGCTGTGGATAGGAGTTAACATCAAGAATAGTTTGGCTGGCCAGTGATTTACAATTACAATATTTATAATCATACTTTAACCTGCAGATGACCACTATGTGTGTTTTTTACTAAAGTAATAGATGAACTTCTGTGACCATAACATTTGTGGCTCTTTAATTCAGAGATTTGGAGAATGGCTCGTATCTATATATATATATATATATAATAGATATTGTACATCCCCATGTCAGTCACATTTTTACCTTTAACTCCACGTAATACTAATGCCAGGATTTATGGAAATGTGCACATGTGTGCAAAATACATTAATAAAAATATTGAAATGAACATACACTTGATCCTGAAAAATATACTTGTAAATCATGGTACTATACCTGAAGTATTATTACATTAAATTTATTGGGTTAAATATATTTCTAAAAAAAGAAGGAAGTTGGAGATAATGATTACCTGCATTGTATAACATTGAAACCCTAACCTGACAATATATTTTTTTCAATATGACTTTTTATATAAAGTAATCTCTGCCTAGTGGAAAATTAAATATAACAAGTCAGTCAATGCAAACAGATCCAAAGACAACAAAGACAACAGAAGAAGTTATTTGACCACATTTTTGCCAACTGATTGCTACTGTTCCCCTAAGGGTGCCTGTTCAAACTTCAAACTTTAGGCAAGATGAACACTTCTGTGATTTGCTGTAATGCATGATTTACCATGTGCAGTACCACAATGCATGTATTTGCTTTGAATAGCACCCCAATGAGCAAAATCAATGCACCTTTTTTTCATGCAATGTTGCTGAGCTACTCCATCCCTTTTCAGCCACTACTTATCTACATGCACTTATTGCAAAATTTATACATTGCAACATAATATACTATAAAATATTCATAAACAGACGTTAAAAGCACACAAACTCATTAATCTATAGAGGAATTGGTGTGTTAACAAATATTTGTCTATTATTAAAACATATTATAGATGAGCAACATGGTTGCTGAGGGATTAGTCCTGAGACCCATTACCATTTACATACTTTTGGGTTAACTGCCATATAACTGAAACGATCCTAGTCTAAATATGCATTCACCCATATGCATTTGAGAATATATGTGTTTTAATGCACATTTGTATGCATATTATAAATGCCTTATTATTGTGCTGCATTGTGCTTTTGATGTGTTTTCTATGCGTTTCATGTGGCTTTTAACTGCTTTATACAATACAAGAAATGTCATTTATGCCACCATTTGTATTTTTGATAATGTGCGTCAAACATGTTACACATCTTTTCCATGCATTTTACACGTGTTGTCATTCATTTGTATGTACCTTGCATTTTGACACCAAACACATGTCAAACACTGTTATCACAGTGTTTTCAGACTGCATCCCACAAAAATGTGAAGTGAAGATAAGGATTGTTCCAATGAGAAGAATGGTACATAGTTCTTAATGCATTATATATGTGTTTTAAAATTGTGCTATGGAAAGAATTGGTTTGGTTGTAACCTAAGTTTCTTGTTTCATTATGGTCAAACATAAGCTTGTGCTAAGGGAGGAGGAAGGATCGATACAGAACCAGCAAATTGACCCTATGAAAAAGATGTTTAAGAAAGAGCACAATAGCTGCCTGTTGTACTTGACAGAACAGAAAAAAATGTAAGTGGCATTATAAATACAATTTTTTTTCTGTCTCAAGTGGTTGAGTGATTGTATCTACAGTATATCACACTAAGCAGTCCTCAAACATAAATGAATTAAACGGCTCATTAGTATCTACAGAGGTGTAAAATTGCATTTTAACTTCCCGTATTTTCAACATTTTCTCCACACCCCCTACCTTCTGCCCCTCCCTCCTTTTTCTAATTTTATATAAATCACACACTGGCAAGCCATAATTGTTTGGTCCAAAATAATCAGTGCAATCATGGGACCATTTAAAATAATCACATTTTATGTTCATGGAAATAGAAATAATTTTTAGAATGTGCATGTAATTTTAATACAATCTAATAAATACATATATTTTTCAATCATTATTTTCTCTAAGACTGTTATGACGTAAAATTAATGGTAATGTGTAACTAGTTTGTAACAAATATGGTATTTTATGTAATTATGATTAATAATGTCAAAATAAAAATTCATAATACTTATTACTTTTGTAAAACTGTTTATATATGTATAACCAATTTAGTTCCTAGTTCCCAACTTCCCATATGGTGACCTACAACAGTTCTTTTGTAGTTTATTATTTTTATTTTTCCTGTTTCAATATGTAAGTTACCAGCAACAGTTAAAGCAGCTTAATCTGTGTTACCCAAGCTTTGGTCAAGCACTGAGTATACAGAGGTATACACTGTAGATTTGCACAGACTGTAAAAACCAAGTAACATTTTTAATTTGATGGTATATGTAATTAGTTTCAAACAAGAACATTTTCTAACTGAAACTTTGTATATGGCAGTAATTAAAGATGCAATCTCCAAAGTATTCAAAGTATGTCTTTTAGGTACCAAAACACCAAAACTATTTTAAGCAAACATGAACTCTTTTCTCCATAATGCACTGATATCTAGAAAATGTTGGTTACATATTCTTCTGTCACTGAGTGTATATGAATTGAAAAATACATACTTCATTAAAAAAATCAGTGGAATAGTATCCTGATTGCCCTTTTAAAAATCAGCATCTGGAAATAAACAAGAAAACACCTTTAATGCCATATGCACACAAGAATGCATATGTTTTCATGCCAAGTTTAAATATAATATATAGAAGTAATAGAATGTCATTGGTATCCCAATTATAATTTATGAGATAAAAATCTTCAACACTAATACATTATTGTACATGTGTATATCAAAATTAAGAAAATTACAGCTGGTAATAGAGTAGCATTGCTTTAATTTAAATGGCATACCTGGCCAGATTTAATGGCAGAACTGCACCAGTCTTTATAGCTGCTGTCTTCTCTTCCCCAGCTTGTCTTTTCTGGCAATGAAAGTAAATCCTGTGGCCCCTGCTCCTGGAAGATACGTGGAGTGTGTATGATGATATAGGAAGGTACAGAGAGAAGAGCCAGAGTAATGTCTATTCCTATTGATTACACTGATCTAACAATCGTTTTGGGTAGCTGTGTTTTTTTTTTGGGCTGTGAAATAGGAGTGGGGTTCTTTCCCTGAAAGATTACCTGCTTTAAAAAAAGACAGATGAAAATGTCAACTCCTTGGACTAGTTTAATCTTCCTGACCAGAAATACTTTCATCTAAAGAACACAAAAGAGAAAAACCCCTTTCACCTTTCCAAAAGCAGGAAAAAACAACCTTGGCCTATTAAATTACAAAATTAGCATTTGTCTAAAACACTAGACAAAAGACGCAGAGTTTGCATTTAAATGAGCAAGTCAGCTTTGCATAGAAGCTTTTTTGTTCATGAACAATCTCCCAAATTGATTTTATCTGTTTTTCCTATTCCTTAATAAAAAGAAGAGCATAGGATGGTGAAATAGTCACCTTAATTAATTTTCTGTAACAGTTCTCTTCATTTTTTTTCCTATAGAGCAGAGAAGTGAAGGATTAAATTAGTATTATCCTGTTGTGAGAGCTTGAAGCCAGCAACCACGCCTACTCTCCTTTCACTGTTTTCTTGACAGGGTTCTTTGTAGGTAAAGGCATCTTCTAACCTATATAAACTGGACTGAGTTGGTAAACTTCACAACTAGGGCATTTGCAAGAATGCCTGTTGTGTCTGTCTGTAATATGGGGCTGGTCTGTGCTGTCAATCTTCTGTAAAAAATTGTTATTTCATTCTTAATGAAACAGTCAGTAGAACAACATACCTACACCACTAAAATGTAGCACTGTACTGGATCAGTAATCTGCTGACTTTTTTTATGCTTTATGTTTAAAGTAAACATGTGCTTGGCCCAAATGTTCTCTTAACTACTACCCTCCTCAGCTGCTGCATCTCACCTTCCTTTTGATCCCCTCCACTCTGTTCAGGTTGCGGAGTAAAAGGAAGTATCTGTTATTCCCAAGTATAACTCACTTTCTTGCATTCACATGAAAGCTCTGGTGTTTGGTGATTGGCTGCTAAAGAACCTAACACTGTCAAAATGATAAAGAAGAGAAAGAGAACTTATCCCTAGATAAGATCTACGTCACTACTCAGCTTCTCCACTTTGTTCCTAGTGGCCAAACAGGAGGAGGGTATGGGGTGGGAGGGTAGTTGGGGGTAAAAGGAAGTTAAACAGGATGTACAGTTTGACAGGGCCCCTTTATGGCCAAGATTCATTTTGTGTTCCTACCAGTTATAGGTGTCTTAAAAAGGTTAGACTTTAACAGGGGCTACGGATCAATATATATGCAAAATATAGTTTTAAGATAATATTGCATAGATCTTCCCCCTTAATATAAGAATAATAAGAATACTTAAGGAAAAAAAGAGATTTGTGACTTTATATGAGGCCAAGACATGGAACGTCAAGTGCCTCCATCCCTATTGGTAATTAGCATATAGAGAGAATTTGGGACTTTATGTGAAGCAAACGGCAGAATTGGATAATATGAACAGGCAATGTATGGCAGGTATAAAATAGTAGATAACCTGATTGCATTGTGTTATATCATGTACATAGTAACATAGCATGAATCAATTGCATGATTATATGGTTTTATTACATATGAATCACATAGTATAAAAATAACATAGTAACATGTGGGTAACAACATGATAAAAGGGAACCGCCAGACTCTAAAATCTATGTTCACATATTATATCAGGTCCATGACAGCTTGGTATAGGCCAATAAAAACAACATAATATCATAAATTGGTTAGATATCACTCTTGAATTAAAAATCATAATGAAGGCATCTATATAGCTCCAACACGTTTCATGGATAACCTCCAATCTTCAGGAGCAGATGCGCAAATCGGTATCTATAAACATATTGTAAAATTAATTAATATAACTGGCCAAGAAAGGTGGGAGGGGAGTGAGAGAAAGATTGATTAGGGTGATAACCATGAATATCCCATAGGTAACTTGAAAATAAACTGTGAGTGTGGGTGACAGCGCCACGGGCTGGGACCGACTGGGGGAAAAAGATATCATCAGTCTGGGAGGCGGTGAACCCCAGGGGTAAGATGGTGGAGGGCCAGCAAAGAACAGACATCCCTGGGGAGCAGTACCCTAAAATGTGACAATGATAAAAGCAATTACCTAAGAAAAATAGGATATATATGTGATTAGAAGTAAGAGGATCACATGGTATTGCATAAATGCAAAATATGTACTATTAATGACATAGCTAGAAGTGTTGCGTAAAAACTTAAACTTCTGATAGATATGAGCGGTAAGTAAAGAGTGACAGTGTGGCCCAATGAAGCAACCGAGCCACCAAAATAAGTTGTGTAGGGAACAAACCAAACAAATAAACCACAATGTTACCTAAATGTCCCATGTCATCCCATGTAGTCCAGCTGGCGCATAATGGCCACTGACATAATGCTCGACAGCGGAATTCTGATCAGCTAGGAGGAGTATAAATACTCCAATGTAGCCATTGGGTAACCACCAACGTCACGCGGACAGCTGATTAGAGGGAAAACATCCCCACCTGAGCAGAAGTAGCTGCTCGGCAGTTGGCGCCATGATTCCCTCATGAAAGCCGCCTAGATGTATACACAGCATGGGTGTAATAATGCCAATGTTAAAGTCATACGCTCAGCACTGGGGGCATGGCATCAATGCGCAATGTGACGTCCGCCCTAGCCCCCACGTCACAAGGATGGGGTGGGAAGGGGAGTGCCCGCCGTACGCATCGCAGCGCCAGGGACTGAGATCCACAGCCAATACCAATCCAAACCACCCACACATAGCTGGAAAGAATGTAACTAATTGATGGACATGTAAAGGTAAAGGTCTGTTCTTTTCCTCTCTTTGTGGTCCATTGATTGTGTTTTGAGGAGTTGGGATGCCTTCCTGAGGAAATTCTTCTGACAGTTACCCTTGATTGTCCTCGTGTATTTATGACCTTTATATGTGAGGTCTGATATCGCTGGTAAAAGGTTTTGTTTGGTGTTGCAGCACAGGAGTTATTTCCAATCAGAACTTCCTCACCTATGGATGGACTTTGTTTTTTTTGTTGAGTTTTCATTTATATTAATTCAATTGTTCGCAGTTGTATGACACTAATGCATTTTTATTAACTGATTTGTTCACCAGTATATATTTATTGGGACATTATGTTTTGAGCTATGGTATATTTTGGTTATCAATTGCATCTTTGTTGGTTCATATATATCTAAAGTGGCAGCACAACAGGTTTTATGTATATGCACTGTTTTATTGATTGGTATATGAACAAATACTGAGTGCTTCTTTGCATGATTTCAACGTTTTTATTTTGGTTATCATCACCTAGTGCAGATTTATTTTGTTTATGGAGGTGCACATCATGTGGGTGCAGAGATGTGGGGGGAGAATGCAAAGATCACTTGCTGTAGTGTACAATGGTGTGCTGGAGGGATACAGAGAATGCTTGGAGGTGCAGAAAGATGTGTTTGTGTTGGGGGGGGGGGGGGGGGTGGAGGTGTTACAAAGGCTTGCTGGGTGTATTGAAGCATACTGGGAGATAAAGAGGATTCTATGAGGTGCAAAGATGTGCTGGGGGGTACGGGGGATGCTGGGAGGTGCAGAGGTGTGTGTAGGAGTTACAGTGATGTGCAAAGGGCTACAGAAGTGTGCTGGGGGTGAAAAAGTGGGCTGAGGGGTACAGAGGCATTCCGAGGGGTGTAGAGATGTGCAAAGGGGTATGGAATTAGGTGGTTCTTGTAGAACCATGCCCATTTTAAATGTCCCACCCCTAATTAATATACATTCTCCACCCACAATGGCTGGCTGAACACACAGAAAAAAAAGGTCTTCGTTAATTTTTTTTGGATAGGTTGGCAACTATGCAGGAATGTGTCCCGCTGCAGAACATGTGAAAGGGTAATGCTGCAGGACCATAATAAAGGGCCCTGTGAATGGGAGTAAAGGGTCCTGAATCAGTGGAAAGGGCCCCGGGACCAGTGGCAAGGGCCCTCGGGATGGGGTCAGGGGGGCCCTTCATGGTTTCTTGCACCAGGGCCCTGAAGATTCTAGTTACACCTCTTTCTCTTCCCTTCATTGGTCTGCCTGCTTGTGCCTGTTTCAAATTTAATTACAATGCAGTTTTCACCTGCAGAACATTAAACTGAAAGACCCAGGCATTGTGGGATATGTAGTTTCTCCAAAGAAGTGTAAGCTTTTAGAGTACAGACAGAGGTTAGGCAGTAACCTATGCAGTGGCATACAGCATGCCTCATATTTAAACACAAAATAAAAACTTCTGACACGGGAATGTGAAGATTTACTTTACTATAGGCAGTGTGTACAGGCCAACAAATGACAGTATGAAACTATATGATCAATAGGGATGGGCCGAACAGACCCCTGTTCGGTTCACACCAGAATTTTCAAACACAGCAAAAGTTCGGACCCGAATAACGAACCCCATTAAAGTCAATGGGACCCGAATGTCAAAAATCAAAAGTGCCCATTTTGAAGGCTTATATGCAAGTAATTGGGCATACAATGGTCATAAGGGTCCAGGTCTTGCCCTGAGGGACTTGTATCAATAAAAAAAAAAAAGTTTGTGAAAAACTTCCTTTTTAAATGAGCAGTGATTTTTTGATTTTTAAAGTGAAAGCATAAAAATGAAAAAAATCCTTCCAATATAGTGCCTAGTGAGTCCCCTTAGTCTATCTGTAAAGTGGCACGATCTGTACCATGTCTAGAATCTGCTGCAGCAATAATTGCATTTATAAAAATTTAATTTTCCCTGAAAACTGCCTTTATTTTGCTCAGCAACAGCTGGGGAGCCAGTGTGTGTATGATGAGGCCACAATGTAGTGCACTGGGAACAAGATTAGAATATTTGTTTGGATACATTCTGATGTCTCTTTTAATTATAGAAGTAATGGGTACGTAAAAATTGGTCTTTAGGTGTTGGCGGTGCCTTCCCACCATAACCCTATAGAAGTAATCCTGATGAAAGCAAGAATTGGCCTTGCTGTAAAAATTGAAATCATAGGCACCTGTCAAACAGGTGATGAAAAATTGGTCTTTGGGTGTTAATTGTGCATATGAAACCTATACCAAAAAAATTCTTTCAGATTAAATGATTGAACACCCTCAAAGCTAGGCAGCCCCGAGGTCCTGCAGAGATTCCACATCCCAAAAAGACTTAATCAGTGAAATCAGTATCAGGGGCTTCATAGTTGGTAATCAAGTACTGATTCATTTTTATAAGTCAGACAGACGCGCTCTATGATCAGTAATGAAACCTCCTGCAGCACTGAATGCCCATTCTGAAAGCACGCTGGATGCAGAGCAGCCCAACAACTCAGTAGCATACTGGGAAAGTTTTGGCCCAGTATGCTAGAACTTGCCTAGTCTATTCCCAGTAAGTCACTGGATCGTCAGCTAGAAAGCTCTCCATCTCTGTTTTGGCCCCAAGGTAATCGTTCACCATGTGATGCAGATGCTACTGATGGGATGTGGAAGCTGACAGCCCTGGGCGGCGAGGACTAAAAAAATTCCAAAATGCTTCACTTAGGCGGATGCCTTCTCAAGCGCTCCTCTCTTGACCAATAGAAAACTCAAAACACTAAGTTTTCCACGACACTGTAACCTACTGGAGTCAGGAAAAACGTTCAATAAAATGCTCTTTAACATGTCCTCAAGAGATTTTAACTTCTGCATTCTCTGTGGGGACAGGATGAGTTCTGAGACCTTCCCCTTATAATGGTAGTCAAGAATCATCCTCCTCCCCTCTCTCCTCCTGTGTGTTCTGTGACATAGGAATGATGGTGTCTGGATAAAGTGGGCCTTGAGAGGAAAGGAAGTCCTCCTCTTCCTCCTGCTGCTCTGCTTCCAGTGCCCTGTCCATAATATCATGCAGAGTCTGCTCCAGCAGGAACACAACAGGGATTGTGTCACTGACACATGCACTGTCACTGTTCACCATCCTTGTGGCCCCCTCAAATGGTGACAATACAGTGCATGCATCCTTAATGATCAGCCATTGGCGTGGGGAAAAAAAGCAACCTGAGCTTGTCGTCATGTCGTATTGGCACAGGTACTCGCTGATGGCCCTCTGCTGCATGTATAGCCACTGCAGTATTCCAAAAGTTGAGTTCCACCTGGTGGGCATGTCACAAATCAGGCGGTTTACGGGAAGGTGGAATTCCTGCTGAATTTCAGCTAACCGAGCACTGGCTGTGTATGACCACCTGAAATGGCTACAGACTCTTTTGACCTGCTTTAGTACAGCTTGCAATCCTGGGTACGTCCTTAGGAAACGCTGCACCACCAAATTGAGGACATGTGCCAGGCATGGCACGTGTCAACTTTTCCCTGTCTAAGGGTGGACAGAAGGTTTGAGCCTTTATCACACATCACCATTCCTGGCTCCAACTGGCATGATATGAAACACCTCTGGGCCTGTCCCCGAAGAGCTGCAAGAATCTCTGCTTCAGTGTGGTTCCTGTCCCCTAAACACACAAGCTGAAGCACTGCACAGCATCCTTTAGCCTGACTCTGGGAATAGCCATTTGAACGCTTAGGGGTTACCTGATGTTCATAGGACAATTCTGCAGAGTCAGGCATGGAGGTCGCAGAGGAGGAGGAGGGGGTAGAGCTCACAGGCCTGGCATCCTCACCACCAGCTGTATGGAGACATGGGGGCACAACAAGCTGCACCACAAGCCCTGTTCTGCATCGTTTTTGAGCTGCAAGCAGGGTTACCCAGTGTGCTGTGAACTAAATATATAGTCCCTGCCCATGCTTGCTGGACCATGTGTCAGCAGTAAAGTGTATTTTACAGCTGATTGTCTTGCCCAACAATGCCAGAACATTCCCTTCCATGTGATGGTAGAGAGATGGAATGGCTTTACTTGAAAAGTAGTAGCTACTGGGAACCTGCCATTATGGTACAGCACATTGTGCAAATTCACAGAAGAGGACATAATCCAGCAGGCTGAAAGGCAGAATTTGGAGAGCTAACAGCTTTGACAAGCTTGAATTCAGAAGCTGGGCATGTGTGTGGCAGGGACTGTATTTTTCTTCTGCTGCAGAAGATGTGGCAGAGAAATTTGCTGGCTACAGTCTACAGTTGGTGGTGTTCTGCTGGCATATGTGCTTCTACGACCTGGGACAACCTCTGTTATACCATCATCCCTGTCAGTGGAGGCTGCTGAGAGGTAATGACTCAGTATCACAGGGGCAGACTGAAACTGGTAAGGAGGAGGAGGAGGGACACATTTGTGCCCCTTTTGTGTGGCTTTTAGGTGCTCTTGCCAACGGGCTAAATGGTTGGATGTTAAATGCCTTGTTAAGCATATGGTACCCAAATGGTTGGTGTTTTTATGTGCCTGAGACACTGTTTGCAGAAATCAACAGTATGATGTGCTGCAGATGTGTTGAAAAAGGCCCAGACAGCTGAGCTTTGGGGAGTGGGCCGGCAGATAACAGCTGCAGAATGTGATGGAATAGGGTGGCTGCTCTCTACTCTTTCTTGATGTCAGCCTCCTTGGGGTTGTGCCACCTCACCTTCAGTTTCCTCTTCTCCCCTGGCACCCAAATTGCATCAGTGACCTCATCCTCATCATCATCTCATCATCATCAGATTCTACCCTTTTTCCTTCACAGCGTTCCTTCCGGAAAGGTGGTGGCCCTTCTCATTCTTTTCACTCGGGAACACGTAAGCGGGATCTTGGTGGTGGGTCTCACACACCTTACACTAAAAAACGTCCCCCCACTCTTGACACTACTCTTACCCTACACAGACCACTACAAGATAATAGCTCATCCCCTGGCACTAATACCCACTTTCAAGGTAAATATTTAGGTACCATGGCCCTCCAAGCCATTCACCTTTTGAACCCACAGGCCCAGTTGAAAAATGTTTCATCAAATACGATCCCTGGTGGATCTTTAACTAATGCGACCACATCACTTGCAAATAACCCGAGATAAGTACGGCGATGGCTACTAATTCACTACCTTCTTTACCACCCACTGCACAATTACAAATGTTTTCTTTGACAAAGCACATGTTTCTCAATCTGTAAATTTTCAGCCACTTCCACATCCTCCAACACTCACATAATCTCTAATCCCGAGGTCATCAACCTCACCCCCTATACTTTTTCCATGCAAGACCTAGAAGTTCTACGTTTGGGCTTAGATTTTTGCCCATCTACTAGTATGGACAAATATGAAGCTATAAAGGATGTATACCTTTTTGCACGTAATCTGACATGAATTTTTATTTGACAATGATCGTCTTCGCTCTTTGCAAGACAAGCAAATTTCGGAATGTGTTAAAAACTACACTATGGATGATTTTAGGGCCCTTCGTGACCTGATGCTCCTCCTTGAGGAAAATTCCGCGGATGGACCACCTGGTCACGAGGTGCCCAACAATGTTAATTTTCCATCCTCTAAGACCCCTTGCTTTAAACCTAAGTCCCAACGTTTCCCGGATCTAATGTCAAACCCCAATATCTGGGCTTTTTTAAAAAGCTCCGTGAATGCTTTAAAACAATTGTAACTGACACCTAAACCTAGCAATTTGACTAATTCTCAATTACAATCAATCTCTCGACTAAAAAACCATCCAGATTTAGAAATTAAACCGGCTGATAAAGGCGGTAACATTGTATTAATGACCAAAGACTTATACGCCGCTATGGCACAAAAAATCTTGTGCAATAAAGAATGGTACAAACCTATCTCACTATCATACATTCAAACTTCCAAAAACGAATATCTACAAATGATTGTATCCGCATATCAAAAGGGCCTTATTGATAAGGATTTATACGACTTTTTAAATGTAAAATTTCCCAAAATTGCTAAGTTTTATGTTCTTTCAAAAATACATAAACACTCTACCAACCCTCCCGGTAGGACTATCGTATCAGGCATAGGATCACTCACAGAAAACGTGAGTAGATTGGTGGACTCTATTATGACTCCACATGTACTCACTCTACCATCATATGTTAAAGATACAATGGACTTTTTAAAACATATTGAAGGAATGGTCGTGCCTCCCGACGCTCTGCTCGTGACATTGGATGTGGAAGCACTCTATTCCAGCATCCCTCATGAGCAGGGCGTCGTGACAGCCCGTACCTTCCTTTTTGAACAAAGTAATCATCGCTGGGAATTCTGGGAATTCATTTTGGATTTACTCTACTTTATTCTTACTCACAATTTTTTTGTATTCGGAGAGTCCCACTTCCTCCAGGTGCAGGGGGTGGCTATGGGCACTGTCTGTGCCCTGGCTTACGTCAACCTGTACCTGGGGGGGGGTGGGAACGATACATATTTTCTGATGACACCTTGTCGATTTACACCAGCCACACGATCTGTTGGCTGAGGTACATCGACGACGTGTTCATCTTCTGGACAGGTACCAACGTAGAGTTGGACACCTTTGTGACAGAACTTAATAATAATCATTTCAACCTCAAATTCACTGTAGCCAGCCATACATCTAAAATCACTTTTCTTGATCTGACGATATTTAAGGATGATCAGGGTTGTGTTGCCTCCACTTTCTATGGTAAGGAGACTGCAGGCAACACACTCCTACATGCAGCAAGCGCGCACCCAGACCCCCTACTACGTAGTATTCCATACGCCCAATACGTTAGGCTACGTCAGAACTGCACACATACTGCAGAATTTAAAATTAAAGCCAACTTATTACGAGATTGACTAAAACTAAGGGGTTACAGGAAATCTATCTTATGTAAAGCATACAACAGGGCGCTGCGTCAATCCCACAGCTCCCTGTTGTATAAACAAAAAAAAACAGTACAAATTTCTACTGTTAGATTTATAACGAGGTATTCGAATCACCATCCCGAATTACGTGAAGTATTAGCTACACATTGGCCCCTCCTACGGGAGGACCCAATTTTAGCTAAATACATTAACTACAAACCAAACATCACTTTTCGTAGAGCCAGATCCCTACGGGATCAATTAACCTCTAGTCACTTTACTCGTACTGTCTTAAATTTGCCTCGCTTTGGAATGTTCAGATGTGGCAAATGCCCTTTTGCGTTTTTGGGAACGTTTTGGGAATGTTTTGTCCCCAAATTTTTTGCAGACTGCGAGACTCGTGGAGTCATTTACCTTATGTTCTGTAAATGCTCTGCTTTCTATGTCGGAAAGACTATCAGACATTTCCGTGGCCGGATAAAAAATCACGTATACTTCTCGGCAGGGGGTAAAATGGTCACGTCTATTAGTAGACACCTTGATCTGTACCATAAATTTGACACTTCAGTCATTTCATTTATCGCACTAGATGTAGTCCCCCCCAATCCGCGTGGCGGCGATTGGGATAAATTAATCATAAGAAAAGAAACCTTATGGATTGAGAGACTAAACGCTATATTTCCTCTGGGTATCAATGAATCCCATTCTTACAAATCTTTCTTATAAATCTTATATATCGTGCTTTGCATCCCTTCCTTCTACCTCTTGAAAATTATACTCTGGTAGAATAATAATAAAATTTATGCTGGTTTAGTTTATATTTTTTTCATTCACTTTCTCCCATTTTCTTTTTTGTCCACTTGATTGTATACTCCATTGTACATTTCTATTTAAGAAGAGGAAAGGTAATTTGAAAGTTATGGGAGTGGGAAGGGAGCTGTACAGATAAATCTCCTTATACCAATACCCAGACCAAAATACCAAGAGGAAATGTTGGACTATACCGGTACTAAATTGGATACATAAAGATCAGGAAATATATAGTAGAATTTCATATAAATTTTAATACAAAAAGCTAATTTACATAACACAAGAAGAAAAAATTATTACACAAAGACATATCATATTTAAAAGCTTGTACACCCCAGGTTCGTATGTACAGTTACTCATGGTAGAGTTCCATTCTAGGGGTACAAGTGAGGAGTTCCTCGACTAGTTTCGCGGAGTTTTCCGCTTCATCTGGAGGAGATCTAAAAATTGGATATACATTAGACAATGCTTACCTATTAGTAGTTAATATAGTTATACAGTCGTATGAATATATGTAAGAGGATAAACAAAAATAAATATAAACAAGGATATACAATAATATTTACAAAAAGGGATTGTAGGAGAAATGTATTACCTAAGAGGAAAAAAAAAAAAATGTGATGGATGGGAACTTGTTGTTTCTCAGCTTGACTTGTGCTATCTAGACTACCAGGTATGTGGTTATTTATCAGACTGCTTCATTACCCAACTTATCATTTATTTATATTATATATGGTCATATGAGGCACTTTCTATATAAGACCCAATCCCTCTATATATTTATTCATAGGAATACTCTACTGCCTTTTGGAACTACTGAACTTGAGAAGTCCTCACCCCCGTCGACCAATCTTGGATGGGTGTGGAATATTTTGACCTCCATACCTAGTAATTACTGGCAGTGATTTCTCTTAATAATATGTCTAATTAAGACCATCGATCATACTATTGGGATACCCCCCTGTCAGGTATATTCTTTGTCCTAATGAGCTTTATAATTTAATTTTTAGTTTTACAACATACCTTATCATACTATTTGGATTTCCTTTTCTCTCCCTGTGTCCCCCCCCCTCCCCCCCCCCTTCCTTCCCTTCCCCCTCCCTCTCTCTGTTTTACAGCTAGCATGGTTAGCTAGAATATATATTTAACCCTTCGGGCCAAAAACCCTCAAACACACAGTGGCCAACGTCACCTACTCGATGCATGGTCCCTAGCAGGTAACATTTATACCAAATTATGTCATTTCTTTCTCTTTTGACCTTCATATTATATACCTATACCTCTATACCTCTCCATCATATGCACTATATCCCCCATGTCCACCGGTGGGGGAAATTCTTTGGAGTGGACTCGACTCTGGTTTCATGTTTGGTATGCTTGTTCCTTTTTCCCTCCCCCTTTTTTTTTTTTTTCCTCTTAGGTAATAAATTTCTCCTACAATCCCTTTTTGTAAATATTATTGTATATCCTTGTTTATATTTATTTTTGTTTATCCTCTTACATATATTCATACGACTGTATAACTATATTAACTACTAATAGGTAAGCATTGTCTAATGTATATCCAATTTTTAGATCTCCTCCAGATGAAGCGGAAAACTCTGCGAAACTAGTCGATGAACTCCTCACTTTTACCCCCCGAATGGAACTCTACCATGAGTAACTGTACATACGAACCTGGGGTGTACGAGCTTTTAAATATGATATGTCTTTGTGTAATAATTTTTTCTTCTTGTGTTATGTAAATTTGCTTTTTGTATTAAAATTTATATGAAATTCTACTATATATTTCCTGATCTTTATGTATCCAATTTAGTACCGGTATAGTCCAACATTTCCTCTTGGTATTTTGGTCTGGGTATTGGTATAAGGAGATTTATCTGTACAGCTCCCTTCCCACTCCCATAACTTTCAAATTACCTTTCCTCTTCTTGAATTACTACTGGATGATGGTACACTGTATATTAACAATTATCTCTTATTGAGGCTATACTTCAAAAAATTCTTCTACATTTCTATTTATTTATTGTATATTTTTGCTTGTATTCACAATTTGCTACTCTGTTAGGCGTATTGAATCTTTCTTCATTGTTGTACTGCTCTATAGGAGGCGGTGTGGGTGGCTGCACTGTGGCGGTCTTGGGTGCTGTGCGGCCGCTCAGCGTCACAGCTCTGTTTCTGTTGACGCTCACGGATCTCCGCTGTGGCCGATGCTCTTTTCCATCTCACCGGCCTCCGAGATCTGACTCCTACGGTGTCTTGTGCTTCCCTTCATCCCCTACGTCTAGCAGAGCCCTGCGCAGGTGCATTAGGGGATGGGCGGACGTGCGGGACACACGTTGAAGCATTCGGCTGGCCCGCCCGGCGTCATCATTGGCTGTTCGCCTATTGGACGCCGGGGGGTGGGGCACACACATTTAAGGAGACGCTGTACAAGCGTCTCCTTGTGATGTGGTATTCATCTGCTTTTCCCTCTGTATCATCGGACACTCGTGCAGTTTATCTGGCTTCAATACAGGTACTTTATTATTTTTTGCGGATAACGATCTCTACTTCATTATCCTCATTTAACTCAGTTGCCTCCTCAATGGCTGATGTTGGGGCTATGTCAGGAATAGATGTGGACAAGGAGGCAGGTTTATCCACTCTGGCAACTGCAGGGGACTGCACACTTGTCTCTGCTTGTGTGATAGAGGATGAGGAGGATGAAGAAGGTTTAGTAAGCCAGTCCACCACCTCCTCTGCATGCTGTGGCTGGATAGTATGGACAAACTCACTAAACAGAGGAAATGATCCCCTGCCTGAGGACTGACCACCAAGTCCACCTTTGCCTGTGGATACATTTGTTGCTGGCCCCCTTACAGTGCCAAGGGAACGTCTGCCTCTCCTTGTTGTCCTCCCAGACATTATTGGGAGGGAGGGGGCGTTGCTTATAAGCATGTGTAAAGAAGAAGTTTAAATCTGTACATAGATGCACTTTAATCAATGTAAAGAGGTGTTTGGTGCACTTAAATTTGAGTACTCACACTATACAGACACACTCCACGGATATACTATAATATACTTCAATATAATGTGCCAAACGTATAGTGACCTACAGAACTATATGGTGTTAAATTGGCAGTAAAGCAAACAAAACTATATGGCGTTAAACTGGCAGTAACACACACAAAACTATATGGCGTTAAACTGCCAGTAACACACATCGCAGACTCATCCCTTTTATCCCAAAGAATGACAAAGCAGTGGTAGTTGGAACAATCATTAATTCACGACTGGACTACGCAAACTCGCTTTACATAGGATTACCACAATATCAACTTGCGCGATTACAACTGATCCAAAACACGGCGGCAAGGCTGATAACAGGAAAAAAACCCTGGGAATCCATTTCTCCTTCACTGAGGAGCTTACATTGGCTAACCGTAAAAAATCGGATCATGTTCAAGACCCTTTGCCTCACCCACAAATGCGTGCATAGAGAAGCTCCGCAATACCTAATGGAGAAAATAAATCATTACACACCAAACCGCAGTCTTCGATCAGCCAACAAAAACCTCCTCCTCGTGCCCAAAGCCCGGTATAAATCCAAGGGGGATCGGAGATTCGCTGTCCAAGGGCCTCGGCTATGGAATGCTCTACCAATCAACATCCGCCTGGAAGAAAATCACCTGGCTTTTAGGAAAAAACTCAAGACCTTCCTCTTTTAGCAGATGATCAAAGCTCGCCACAGCGCCTAGAAGCGATTCAGTTCGCATTGTGCGCTATATAAGTATTTCATTCATTCACACACAGGACTATATGGCCTTAAACTGGCAGTAACGCATGTAAAACTATATGGTGTTAAACAGGCAGTAACGCACACAGAGCTATATGGCATTAACAAAAACAAAACTATGAAGCGTTAAACTTGCAATAACGCACACAAAACTATATGGTGTTAAACTAGCAGTAACACACGCAAAACTATATGGTGTTAAATTGGCAGTTATGCATGCAAAACTATATGCCATTAAACTGGCAGTAACACGCACAGAAGTAAATGGCGTTAAACTGGCAGTAACACACAAAACTATATGGCGTTAAATTGGCAGTGGTGCACACAGAACTATATGGCATTTTATGCCACTGGTAGGTTGCTGTGTTGCTGAACTTTGAGTGGTTATACCAAAATGAAGCCTGTGGATTTAGGTATCCTCTTGGTATCATTCTTTTCAGCCAGTAGTTGGCTTTCATGTAAAAGCAATCCTAGTGGCTAATTAGCCTCTAGACTGCTTTTACAAGCAGTGGGAGCCCCCCCCCCCCCACCGTCTTCTATAGTTTTCTCTAGCTCTCCTCTCCCAGCAGAGAACCTGAGAATGCAGCCGGCGGTTCCGCCAGCTGACTATAGAGCTGATCAGAGAACAGAATTGCTCCAGTCATCACTATGGCCTAAGAAACCAGATGCTACGAGCATTTAATGACTTAGATTTCGCCAGATGTAAACAGCGCCATTGGGAAAATGGAAAAGAATTGTATCACACCGATCTTGGTGTGGTCAGATGCTTTGAGGGCAGAGGAGAGATCTAGGGTCTAATAGACCCCATTTTTTTCAAAAATGAGTACCTGTCACTACCTATTGCTATCATAGGGGATATTTACATTCCCTGAGATAACAATAAAAATGATAAAAAAATGAAAGGAATAGTTTAAAAATAAGATAAAAAAGCAAAGAAAAAAAAAGCACCCCTGCTCCCCCTGCTCTCACGCAAAGGCGAACACAAGCGTCTGTCTGGCGTCAAATGTAAACAGCAATTGCACCATGCATGTGAGCTATCACCACGAAGGTCAGATCAGGGCAGTAATTTCAGCGGTAGACCTCCTCCATAAATCTAAAGTGGTAACCTATAAAGGCTTTTTAAAAATGTATGTATTTTGTCGCCACTACACGTGTCATTTTTTTTTGTGCCATAAAATCTTTTATATTGTGACACAAGTTACGGGAAAGACACTTTTTTTTTTCCATGGAATGCCCAGATGGCACAACCCCCCCCCCCCCCCCCCCCCAAATGACCCAATTTTGGAAAGTAATTTAGTGAAAACGTTTTGTAAATTTTTTTGTCATTATTCAATCACTTGGGCTCAACATGCCTCTCAGCAATTTCCTTGGGATGTAGGGATGAGCCGAACACCCCCCGGTTCGGTTCATACCAGAACTTTCGAACGGACCCCAAATTCGTACGAACTTTAGAACCCCATTGAAGTCTATGGGACTCGAACGTTCGAAATTAAAAGTGCTAATTTTAACAGCTAATATGCAAGATACTGTCCTAAAAAGGGTTTGGGGACCTGGCTCCTGCCCCAGGGGACATGGGTCAATGCCTAAAATGTTTTTAAAAATGGCCGTTTTGGCGGGAGCACTGATTTTAATGACAATTAAAGTGAAAAAAAGTGAAATATTCCTTTAAATATGGTGCCTGGGGGGTGTCTGTAGTATGCCTGTGAAGTGCCACATGTTTCCCGTGTTTAGAACAGTCCCTGCACAAAATGACATTAAACGGAAATAACATAATTTAAAACTACTTGCGGTTTTAATGTTATATCTGGTTCCTGCAATATGGTTGAAAATCATTGAGAAAAATGGCATGGGTAGCCCTCCCTGCCCATTACCAGCCCCTTTGGGTCTTGTACGCATATTAAGGGGAACCTCGTACCCATATTAAAAAAAGGAAATGCGTGTGGCCCCCAGGCCCTATAGAACAGCAGTATACAAGCGGTGCAAACAAGACAGGGACTGTGTAGGTTTGTTGTGTTAAGTTGAATCTGTTTGTAATTTTCAACTGGTACATTTTTAAAGTGTAGCTCCAGTCAAAAAAAATATTTTTTTTTTTAAACTTTCTTTATTTATATCACATGAGTCCAGAGGGGTGGAACAACAATTACGGGGAGCAAAGACATTCATTTCTCACATAGATATATCTTATATCCTATAGAGTATATTCCATTTTCCTCTTCTTTTATATAAATAAAACCAAATTATTTCATTTACACATTGCATATTCCAATTTATATATATTATCTATCTATTCCATTCTTATCCATTATGATTCTTATTTCCCCCAGTTATAACTCCCCCAGACTTCCCTCGTCTTTTATCTATTTTCCCATTGCCCCAACTAACGAAAAAAAAAAAATTATTATTATTGTTTACCCCCATCCCCCACCCCTCCCTCCTCCCTCCTCCTCTCCCTCTCCTCTATCCCCTCACCCCCCCCCCCCCCCACAAGAGACAAGTACTTCCCAGCCCCCATAGGGGGGTTCAAACTCATTCAAGTACGTGCGGACTCACTCCTCTGCTATGTTCCCCCTCAGAATTCATAAATGAGTTCCAAGATCTCCAAGTTTCATCATATTGATCCTTTCTATCTTGGGCAGAGAGAACTAAGTCCTCTATGGCACCTACGTTTCTTACTCTATTTAGCCACATTGCAATTGAAGGTGGTCTGGGGTCTTTCCATCTGAGTGTAATTCCTACCTTAGCTGCATTAACTAGATGGCATATCACCGATTTCCTATATGTTTGTAAGGGTATTTCTGTGCAGTGAAGCAAAAAAAAGGCCGGGTCTTCTGGGATCTGGTATGATGTAAATTTTTGAGAGATCTTTTGTACTTCTAGCCAATATTGTCTTATCTTAGGGCATTGCCAAAATATATGCATCAAAGTCCCCCGTTCCTTTTTACACCGCCAACAACGGTCAGAAGCCTCTGGAAAGAACTTACAGAGTTTTGACGGGGTATAATACCACTACGTCAATATCTTATAATTAGATTCCTGAGTCCGCGAACAGATCGAAAACTATTTTTAAGCTTTTTGGAAAACATAGGGAAGGGTTATCACCCCTGTATAATTTGTTTTGTGGTCCATCTTTTTTCATCTCACTTGCTGTTGTCTCCTTCCGTTTGCAAGTAGGAGATGTTTGTAAGTTGGATGTTTGAAAGTAGGGGCCTGCCCTATATGCTCTGCAGAAATGGCGGAACAAGGTGTTGGTTTTGCCACAACATTGTAAGCCCTGAAAGTGACTCTTGGTGGGCGCTGGAGCGCCCTGCTGTGAACGATTATATCAAGAATTGTAATTACATGCCATTGTTGAACAGTGGTAGAAAAATTGACCTTTGGTGGTTGTGGTGCTGGTGCCACAACACTATAAGTCCTCACAGTTACTCTGGGTGGGCACAGGAACGGGC
Organism: Lithobates pipiens; assembly: GCF_037356315.1. Taxonomy (NCBI): domain Eukaryota; kingdom Metazoa; phylum Chordata; class Amphibia; order Anura; family Ranidae; genus Lithobates; species Lithobates pipiens. Next base: position 108,620,958 of record NW_027507788.1, read on the forward strand.
CCTCCTGTGAAATATTATATCAAGAATTGTAATTACATGTCCCTGTTTAACAGGGGCAGAAAAAATGGGCCTTAGGCACTGGTGCTGGTGCCACGACACTGCAACCTCTCCCATATACTCTAGCTTTATTGCAGGAATTAGCCCTGCTGCAAAGCATTGCATCAAAAATTGTAATTAAACGCCCCTGTTAAACAGGGGCAGAAAAATTGGGCCTTAGGCACTGGTGCCACCACACTGCAACCTCTCCCATATACTCTAGTTTTATTGCAGGAATTAGCCCTGCTGCAAAGCATTGCATCAAAAATTGTACTTAAACGCCCCTGTTAAACAGGGGCAGAAAAATTGGGCCTTAGGCACTGGTGCTGGTGCCACCACACTGCAACCTCTCCCATATACTCTAGTTTTATTGCAGGAATTAGCCCTGCTGCAAAGCATTGCATCAAAAATTGTACTTAAACGCCCCTGTTAAACAGGGGCAGAAAAATTGGGCCTTAGGCACTGGTGCTGGTGCCACCACACTGCAACCTCTCCCATATACTCTAGTTTTATTGCAGGAATTAGCCCTGCTGCAAAGCATTGCATCAAAAATTGTACTTAAACGCCCCTGTTAAACAGGGGCAGAAAAATTGGGCCTTAGGCACTGGTGCTGGTGCCACCACACTGCAACCTCTCCCATATACTCTAGTTTTATTGCAGGAATTAGCCCTGCTGCAAAGCATTGCATCAAAAATTGTACTTAAACGCCCCTGTTAAACAGGGGCAGAAAAATTGGGCCTTAGGCACTGGTGCTGGTGCCACCACACTGCAACCTCTCCCATATACTCTAGTTTCATTGCAGGAATTAGCCCTGCTGCAAAGCATTGCATCAAAAATTGTAATTATACGCCCCTGTTAAACAGGGGCAGAAAATTGGGCTGATGGCATCACCCAGAACCAGAAATGTTCTTCCAACATATCAGCGGAGGAGGAAGAGGATAGACAATCAACATAACAGGACAGTCACTCAGCATCAGCATAGGCAGTCTTGAAGGGATGTGATATTTCAAAAAAAATTATTCGGTTACATCAGCTTCAGGTGCTTGGTAGCTGTGGGTGATCCAAGACTGATTCATCTTGATGAAGGTCAGTCGATCAACTGATTCGGTGAACAGGCGCACCCTGTGATCGGTAACAAAGCCACCAGCAGCACTGAAGGTACGTTCCGAAAGAACGCTGGATGCAGGACAGGCCAGTAGCTCAATTGTATATTGTGCAAGCTCTGGCCAGTGATCCATCCTCAAGACCCAGTAAGCCAGAGGATTTTCGGTGGGAAAGGTGTCTAAGTCTGACCTTGCCCCTAGGTATTCCTGCACCATGTAAATCAGACGCTGGCGATGGTTGCTGGAACCGATCATGCCTTGGGGCTGCGGACTAAAAAATTGTCTGAAAGCATCAGTCAGATGGCCACCTTCTCCACCGCTCCTTCTGACCGATGCCTCAGCAACACGTTGTCCAGGACCAGGAGTTTGTAACCTCCCAGTCTCTGGGAACGCGTTGCACAGACCTTTCTGCAAGGCCTCCCGGAGATGTCTCATCCTCTGCTCCCTCTGCGATGGCAAGATAAGGTCGGCAACCTTACCCTTGTACCGTGGATCAAGGAGAGTGGCCAGCCAGTAAAGGTCCCTCTCCTTGATCCGAAGAATACGAGGATCCTTCCGCAGGCTTTGCAGGATCAGGGAGGCCATGCAGCGTAGGTTAGCTGAGGCATTCGATCCGGAGTCCTCTGGGTCACTAAGGGCAACATGATCCGCAGACTCCCTACTCCCAGCCACATACAAGTCCACGTGTTTCTTGGGACTGTAAATCATCCCTGCAAGACTGCTGCTCCTGATGCTGAGTGCCAGCCTCCACCTCCATGCTGACACAATCATCCTCCTCCTCCTCATCCTCTTCCTGTGTGATGGGTGGCACAGCAGGAACACTGTCTGGATAAAGGGGGCCTTGAGAGGCAAGGAAGTCCTCCTCTTCCTGCCTCTGTTCTGCCTCAAGTGCCCTGTCCATTATTCCATGCAGCGTATGCTCCAAGAGGTGGACAAGAGGTACAGTGTCACTGATGCATGCACTGTCACTGCTCACCATCCTTGTGGCCTCCTCAAATGGTGACAGGACAGTGCATGCATCCCTGATCATGCCCCACTGGCGTGGTGAGAAAAAACCGAGCTCCCCTGACCCTGTCCTGGTGCCGTAGTCGCACAGGTACTCATTGATGGCCCTCTGCTGCGTGTGCAGCCGCTGCAGCATGGCCAACGTTGAGTTCCACCTGGTGGGCATGTCACACATAAGGCGGTTCTTGGGCAGGTTCAACTCCTTTTGGAGCTCAGCCAGCCGAGCACAGGCATTAAATGATCGGCGGAAATGCACATAGACTTTCCTGGCCTACTTCAGGACATCCTGTAAGCCGGGGTACCTGCCCAAGAACCGCTGCACCACCAGGTTAAGGACGTGAGCTACACAGGGCAAATGGGTCAGTTGTCCCTGTCGGAGGGCGGAGAGGAGGTTGGTGCCATTGTCACAAACCACCATTCCTGGCTTAAGCTGGCATGGCGTCAACCACCTCTCGGCCTGCCCCTGCAGAGCTGACAAAACATCCGCCCCAGTGTGGCTCCTGTCCCCCAAACAAACCAGCGCAAGCACGGCATGGCATCATTTTGCCTGCATACTTGCGTAGCCCCTGGAACGCCTACGGAGCCCCGCTGGTTCTGAGGACAGAGCACTGGAAGAGGCCATGGAGGAAGAAGAAGAGGAGTGGGTGAAGGAGAGAGGTGTGTCACAACCAATAGTAGCATTTTGGAGGCGTGGTGGCGGAACAATCTCCAACACTACTGCACCTTGTCCTGCATCCTTCCCAGCTGCCAGAAGAGTGACCCAATGGGCCGTGAAAGACAGGTAACGTCCCTGTCCATGCCTGCTGGACCATGAGTCAGCGGTAATATGCACCTTACCGCTGACCGCCCTGTCCAGCGAGGCAAGGGCATTGCCTTCCACATGCCGGTATAGAGCCGGAATCGCCTTCCGTGAGAAAAAGTGGCGTTTGGGGACCTGCCACTGAGGAACCACACATTGTACAAACTCACGGAAGGGGGCCGAGTCTACCAAGTGAAAAGGCAGCAGTTGAAGTGCTAGCAATTTAGCCAAGCTAGCATTCAACTGCTGGGCATGTGTATGGCTGTGAGTGAACTTCTTTCGCCGGTCCAGCAGCTGGGGCAGGGACATTTGCCTGCTATAATCGGACGTGGGTGTACTGCTAGCAGAGAGCCCGGAAACACTTGGCTGTGACACACCTAATTCTACACCTTCATTCCTCTCAGAGCAGGTTTCAGAGAGGACTGAAGGTCTAGTGGGGTATGATATGCCAGCTGATGAGGAGCAAGGAGAGGTCCGCTTTGTTCTTTGGTGTGGGTCTTTGAGGTACGCTTGCCAACGAGCTGCATGGCAGGTCAAGCATGTGGTGCCCAAGCGGCTGATGTTTTGGCCACACGAGATACGCTTGAGACATATGTTGCAAATAGCAGCGGTGCGATCTGATGCACTCGTTTAAAAAAAGGCCCACACCAAAGAACTTTTAGAATAACGCGCAGAGGCAGCGCCCTGCACAGGCGGGGCTCTGTGGTGTGATTCAGTCGGTGTGCTGCCCCTAAGCTGGCCCCCGGAGGGCATCCTGCCTCGTTGGACATGTGTCTCCTCCTCCTCTCTCCTACCAGGCACCCACGTAGAGACAGTGCCCTCATCATCCCCTCCCTCTTCATCGCTGTAGCAAACCTGGCAATATGCTGCAGCTTGTGGAACATGACTGCCAGATTGCTGTCCTTCTTGAGCATCCCCTCTCTCTGCATTCATGCTACTGCCTTCCTCTAGCTGAGTGTCATCATCAGAGCCTACAAAACACTGGGAATCCTCCTGGAGCATGTACCCAACACTGTGCTCAAAGAGTTCAGGAGACTCCTCAGGAGGACGTGGTGGGTCTAGGGAAGGAGTCACTGATGATGACATTGAGAGGAGGGAAGACGATGCGTTGGCAGCTGCTTTGCTAGTACCCTGAGACTGGGTGAGAGAGGATGAGGAGGATGAAGAGGGCTTGGTCATACACTCTACCAAGTCGTTGGCATGTTGCGGTTCAACATGTCCAGCTGCCGAAAAGAAGGACAAGCGTGTCCCATGGCCACGTGCTGATGACAATGCACCACGTCCACGACCAGCACTGTTGTCTCTAGACACAGAGCCTGCTTGCCCTCTTTTATCGGCTTGCGCCTGTCTGCCTCTCCTTGCTGGCCTTCCAGACATGGTAATGGCCTTAAGGGAGTTGGGTAAAACAGCAGTTGGGTAGTGTATATTGTGCTGGAGGCACACAACACCCACTAACTCCTGCAGATGCCTTTATTATAGAACACCAGAGATAATGGGGTATACTGTAATGGAGTCACACAACACCCACTAAGCCCTGCAGATGGCTCTATTAGAGAACAGCAATAAAGGGTAGATACTGGTGTATATTGTGCTGGAGGCACAAAACACCCACTAACTCCTGCAGATGCCTTTATTATAGAACACCAGAGATAAAGGGGTATATACAGATGTATACTGTGCTGTGCTGGAGGCACACACAACTTCCAATAACTCCTGCAGATGGCAAGTGGGCTCAAATAGAGAAGAGCTATGTAGGTTGATATAGCGGTGTGTACTGGGTACAGAGCACGCAGACAGCACGCACAAGCTCGTAACACTACTGACTGCAAGCTCTATTATAAAAGATAGATCACTAGCTCTATAGGTGAGGTGAATATAGCGGTGTATACTGCGGTCAGGGTACGCAGACAACAACCACTACAGAAGAGCAAGATCGAAAATCGGCCGATAACGATCGGTGTATACTGTGTTGAAGGTACACAGAACACCCACTAACTGCTTCAGACGCCAACACACTACACAAGGCCGCCGCGCTGGCGGCCTTATATAGTGTTGGGCGTGTACTACACAGCCTGAGCTATGATTGGCCACAGGCATCCTGCCTGTGGCCAATCATGGCTCTCCTCGCTGCTGGCGCTGTGATTGGCCAAGCATGCGGGGTCACAGTGCATGCTTGGCCAATCATGAGCCAGCAATGCACTGCGATGACGCAGTGCATTGTGGGCCGTGAGCGCCACACGAATTTGCCGCGAACGGCCCATAACGTTCGGAATTCGCCGAACGGGCGAACAGCCAATGTTCGAGTCGAACGTATGTTCGACTCGAACACGAAGCTCATCCCTATTGGAGTGTCTAATTTCCAAAATGGGATCATGGGGGGGGGGGGGGGGTTGTACTGCCCTGCCATTTTAGCTCCTCAAGAATTGAGATAGGCAGTCATAAACTAAAAGCTGTGTAAATTCCATAAACTGCCTGTCCTAGTTTGTAGATGCTATAACTTTTGCGCAAACCAATAAATATACACTTATTGACATTTTTTTTACCAATGACATGTGGCTGAATACATTTTGGCCTAAATGTATGACTAAAATTGGGTTTATTGGATTTTTCTTATAACAAATGCTTGCTGTAACTTTAACATGTTTAACGGGTCAACAACCTGCTTCTTCAGGAAGGCAAGCACAGTAAAGTATTGGAATAATCTAAAATGTATATATCAAGCCAAACTATTAAATACAGATTTTTTGATGTGGGCACATGCTTCATCATGAAACAGCAAATGTGTCCCATACCTGTTATGGATATATATGTTCTAATAATGGGATAATGGAACCTTCACGTTCCCACCTGCACCCTTACTCCCCAAATTACTCAGGGCGGCACAGTGGTGTAGTGGTTAGCACTCTCACATAGCAGTAAAAAGGGCCACTGGTTTGAATCCCAACCAGGACACTACCTGCCTGGAGTTTGCATGTTCTCCCTGTGCCTGCGTGGGTTTCCTCCGGGTACTCCGGTTTCCTCCTACACGCCAAAGACATGCAGGTAGGTTAATTGGCTTCTGTCCCAAATTGGCCGTAGTATACGAATGGGGACCTTGTATTGTTGGATCCTTGAGGGTAGGGACTGATGTGAGTGTGCAATGTACAGGGATAGGGACAATTGTAGACACTCACTCAGGTTGAACTGGATGGACTGGTGTCTTTATTCAACCTTACTAACTATGTAAGTAAATTTGTTTATACACATTGTTATGAAATTACAAAATGAACCCCCCATGAGAGCACCCATCTCAGTAGGTTGGTTTACCTTAAACAAATTTAGAGATCTTGCAAGCTGCTACGTCGGAAATAAGTTAACCTCCTATATGGACAGCTGCTAGCATTAATCACGTCCCATAAGCTCGTGCCTCAACAGTATATGTACAATATCTCACAAAAGTGAGTACACCCTTCACATTTTTATAAATATTTTATTATATCGTTTCATGTGACAACACTGAAGAAAAGAAAAAGAAAAAGAGTGTACAGCTTGTATAACAGTGTAAACTTGCTGTCCCCACAAAATAACTCAAGCCATTAATGTCTAAACCGCTGGCAACAAAAGTGAGTACACCCCTAAGTGAAAATGTCTAAATTGGGTCCAATTAGCTATTTTCCCTCCCCGTTGTCACGCGACTCATTAGTGTTAGTGTCTCAGGTGTGAATGAGGAGCAGGTGTGCTAAATTGGGTGTTATCGCTCTCACTCTCTCATACTGGTCACTGGAAGTTCAACATGGCACCTTATGGCAAAGAAGTCTCTGAGGACCTGAAAAAAAGAATTGTTGCTCTACATAAAGATGGCCTAGGCTATAAGATTGCCAAGACCCTGAAACTGAGCTGCAGCACAGTGGCCAAGACCATACAGTAGTTTAACAGGACAGGTTACACTCACAACAGGCCTCGCCATGGTCAACTATCGTGCCCAGCATCATATCCAGAGGTTGTCTTTGGGAAATAGACGTATGAGTGCTGCCAGCATTGCTGCAAAGACTGAAGGGGTGGAGGGCCAGCCTTTAAGTTCTCAGACCATACGCTGCATGCTGCATCAAATTGGAAGAAGCCTCTTCTAAAGATGATGCACAAGAAAGTCCGCAAATGGTTTGCTGAAGACAAGCCGACTAACAAAATGGATTACTGGAACCATGTCCTGGGGTCTGATGAGACTAAGATAAACTTATTTGGTTCAGATGGTGTCAAGCGTGTGTGGCAGGAACCAGGTGAGGAGTACAAAGACAAGTGTGTCTTGCCAACAGTCAAGCATGGTGGTGGGAGTGTCATGGTCTGGGGCTGCATGAGTGCTGCTGGCAGGGCAGTATTCCAACATGATAACGACCCCAAACACACTTCCAAGATGACCAGTAACTTGCTAAAGAAGCTGAGGGTAAAGATGATGGACTGGCCAAGCATGTCTTCAGATCTAAACCCTATTGAGTATTTGTGGGGAATCCTCAAACAGAAGGTGGAGGAGCGCATGGTCTCTAACATCCACCAGCTCTGTGATGTCATCATGGAGAAGTGGAGGAGGATTGCAGGGGCAACCTGTGAAGCTCTGGTGAACTTCATGCCCAAGAGGGTTAAGGCAGTGCTAGAAAATAATGGTGGCCACACAAAATATTGACACTTTGGGTACAATTTGGACATTTTCACTTAGGGGTGTACATTTGTTGCCAGCAGTTTAGACATTAATGGCTGTGTGTTGAGTTATTTTGAGGGGACAGCAAGTTTATACTGTTATAAAAGCTGTACACTCACTAATTTACATTGTAGCAAAGTGTAATTTCTTCAGTGTTGTCACATGAAAAGATATAATAAAATATTTATAAAAATATGAGGGGTGTACTCACTTTTTCGAGATGCTGTTTGTTGTTTACAAATATTTACAATTATCTATTAGCATAAAACTAATTAGACTTAAAGCCCCAAGAGGGTAAAGAATCAAAATAGACATTTAAAAAAAAACAAAGGTTGTGAGACGTTCTTTAGATCCATCCCAAAGTACGAGAATGTCATCTATGTACCTGTGCCCCAATAATATGTGGCACAGGTACAAAGAGAGAATCAAGATTTGATGTTCCCAACCCCCAGGTACAAATTGGTGTAGGATGGGGCACAACATGTCCCCATCACTATAAGGCATGTGCACACTGAAATATTTTGTTTTGGAAGTTCGTTTTCGTCCGAAAAATACATTTAATTAGTTACTCCCGAAATTTGTTTTTATTTATTTAGTTTCATTAAAAAATGCATTCGTCCGAAAATCCGAAATAATTAAGGTCGAATCTGTAATTGAAGGCGTACACAATGGGGTTTATTTACTAAAGCTGGAAAGTAAAAAATCAGGCTCACTTCTGCATAGAAACCAATGAGCTTCCAGGTTTTATTACCAAAGCTTAATTGAACAAGCTGGGGTTAGAACCTCATTGGTTTCTATGCAGAAGTGAGCCTGATTTTTCACTTTCCAGCTTTAGTAAATAAACCCCATAGAGTACTTAAAAGTGGGGTATGCCTGTAGTGTCAAAATGAACTCATTGCACTGGTTGGTACATTCTTGTAGAAATGTATCTACCACAGATATACAGTGCCTTGAAAAAGTATTCACACCCCTTCAAATTTTCCACATTTTATCATGTTACAACCAAAACTGTAAATAAGAAGGCCGGCCGCAGGCTGGCCTGAGTTTGTAGGAGGAGTCGGGGGGTATTTAAACCCGCCCTCCTCCTCCTTGCTCCTATCGGCCTGATGGTTTGTAGGTACGGCGTTGTCACTTCCGGTCGCAGCTCCACGAGGTCCCGGCTATCTTCGGCTGTTTCCGTCGACGTTCGGCTGTTTCCGTCGGCGTTCGGCTTTTTCCGGAGGTGTCCGGCTCTTCTCAGGCAGTTCCCAGCTCTTCTTGACAGGCCTCGGTTCCTCTCGGCCGTCTCCGCGCTGTGGCTCGGGCTTCTCTCCATCAGCGGCAGGTATCGTACGGGTATGGGAGGGGGGGTGGTTAGGACAGGTGTAACATCAATGTGGTGTGTGGCAGTGGCTGTGGGGCTTATTTGGGATGGGGGGATGGTCAGTCTGGTGGCATGTTCGTTTTGGCTTGGGGGGCGCTGATCAGGCATATTATGGTAGAGGGGGGTCGCTGGGCACACAGTGGTAGAGGGGGGTCTGTTTTATATTTTATGTATTTATTTTTCATGGCTGCAAGTGGGGGGTATTAGGGGGGCTGGTGTTTCCTGTTAAGGGGGGCTTCAGGCACATTGGTTGACGTTACATTCCCTGCAGGTACCACTTGATTAGGCTGGGGGGGTGTCAGGTTCATGCACAGCCTGCATTTTGTCAATATTATTGCCATGTAACCTGTAGTCATTTCTCTGCAGGTTGGATACATACGTCTGTTAGTTCTCGTTTCCAGGACGCTTGGTCAAATTTGCACATTTCCAAATAATACATTTTTTCTGTTTCAGTAAGTGTCAGGGGGTTGGTCACCCACGTCTGGGGTGCGAGTTTCGCTTCAGGGTACACGTAGGTTTGCTGGGTGTCGGATGCACGAGGGGGGGGTTTAGTGTCAGGGTGGGACAAGGTTTCCTGCTTTACTTAGGCACTGCGGGGTTACCCACCACGTCTGTGGCTGTCATACAGTTTGAGATGTTTATTTTTAATTGCCTTGTGCAGTGGCAAGTCTCCTCAGCCGTTTTAGTCATGTTAGGTCTTGATCATGCATCTTGTGGTTAGCTCGTTCATTACCTGACACGTTTTTCAGGTCTCGTAGGTAGGGTTAGGTAGTTTCATCTGCTCTGCATTAGATGCTCGTTTGTTTTCAAGGTCTGTCATGGTTTCAGTCCCGTTCGTACATTTTATTTTTAGGGCAGGCATCAGGTGCCAGACGCAAGCCTTGTTCTGTCTGGGTTTAAAGTTTCTCGAAGGTAAGTCAGGTTGCTGGTATGTCATTCTCTTGGTTTCTCGTTTCCTCACATTGTTGGGTCATTTGCCACTGCGGCTTGTACCTATCTCAGTTTAGGTTTAGCGGGTTGAGAGGTTTGTTTTTAATTGGCTTGGACAGTGGTAAGTCTCCTCATCTGTTTTCAAATTCCTCTCAGGTTAGGACTATTTGTCTTTCATCAGGGTCGATTTGCCTTAGTCTTGAGGAACCTGTCACATTTTCAGGTTCAGGAGGCCTGAGTATTCATTTTTAATTGACCTGCGGATCGTAGATTTCTCGGCCTCCTTCAGGTTAGGTGGTGTAAGTTTTTTTGGGTCACGTTTAGGGGGGGTTTCTTGGGCTCAGATGGAGGTCATGGGGGGGTCAGTAGGTGGTTGTTGATTGTTTTCATGGTGTTCGTTCTATTTTTATCATTTAGGGCATGTCTCAGGCTTCGATATCGATGATTTTGCTTCCATTAACCCTTCCCCAGCCAACGGCTCGGATTGCGTCTCAGGGGTATCTCTTTCTCAGCGTCAGCCCACAAGGTGGAACTTTTTAGACTGTAATTTCCTACCTCTTCAGGTTCCGGCGTGGAGCAGGCCACCCTGCATACAGTTTCAACATCCTTTTCTCAGATCCAGGCTACCCTTAGCACGCTGGCAGGTTCTTTTCAAGAATTACAGGCCAGGGTGGAGGTGCTGGAAACCAATTCTAATCCGGCCCCAGTGGATCTGGCAGGTTCTGGGGTTACAACAGGGTCTGAAGTACCCCAGGGTGTCAGGGCCGTTACAGTTGGCTGCAGGTACTAGCTCTGGTGTCCCTTCTGTCACCCAGGCCCATTTTATCCCAGGGAATCTCTGGAGGGATATTTTGGAGGGCAAAGATGTTAACCTGGCATCCTTGTTGATTGCTGCTAACGATGTAGCTGACAATAAGTCCTATGCTTGCCGCGACGTGTCAGTAATCATCAAGTCCAGGGACCACAGGCTGAACCGCAAGCTCTCTATCCCTGATTTTGTGCTGGCCTTCGGCATGTTCAGGGATATTGTTTGCTCGATGAGTCCTCAGAGGAGGGAGTAGCTGGACCATTACTTATATGTGGTGGTAGAATTGGGTCACAAATTCGGAGGCACGGCATTTTATGATTATCACCGTTCATTTTCCGCCAAAACTGCGGCCATGTTTTCTCAATATCAGGTAGTTACAAACTGGAGTAGTGTGGACACTGAACTCTTTTGCCGTCATTTCGCCGGGTTGAGGTTGCCAGTTTGCGCCACTTGCCAGTCGTCGTCTCACACTGCTTTCTGGTGCCCCAACACTGAGTTTCCTGTTCTCCCGGGCACTTCCAGGGGTTTCCCCAATGCTCTGCCAGCTCCGGCTGCCACTGTTGACAAGCTGGGTTGGCCTGTCCAGTACCTGGGAAAGTCACAGATTTGTAACAATTTCAATTACGGAGTTTGTAATTATAGTCAATGTCGTCTGTTGCACATTTGCTCTGGTTGTTTCAGGGCCCATCCAAAGTCAGCTTGCTCACTCGGGCAGGGCAAGCACAGCTGAATGAGCCAGGTTAATGTGGTTCTGTTGGAGAATTGGTTGGTCTCACACCCTTCTCCTACTTCAAGGTTTTTTTTGGTGGATGGGTTCACAAGGGGTTTCCACACGGGTTTTGTCACATTGCCTACCGGTACTTTAGAGAGTTCCAATCTCAGGTCCTCCATGGTAGATTTGGGGGCGGTGGACACATTACTCCAGTCCGAGCTGGACAAGGGGTTCATCATTGGTCCCTTTTCGGTATCACCATTCCAGCATTGGAGGGTCAATCCTTTGGGGTTGGTCAAGGGAAAGTTTTCTAATAAATTACATTTAATTTATGATTTATCTGCCCCTCATTGCTCCGCGGTGCCTAGTTTGAATTCCTTAATCCCATCGGAGGAATTTTCTTTGAAGTATGCTTCAGTGGATCAGGCTATCCAGTGGATTATCAGGGTTGGGAGGGGTGCCTGGCTGTCTAAAGCAGACATTCTGACGCGTTCAAACTCCTTCCGATCATGCCATCAGTCTGGTAGTGGCATGGGGTGAAGTGGAGAGGACTGTACTATTTTGCCACCAAGCTCACCTTTGGTTCCAAAAGCAGTCCTTGGTTGTTTGATGCATTCGCACAGGCACTCGTGTGGATTCTCATTCATGTGGAGGGTTGTCACGAGGTCATCCACTACCTTGATGACTTCCTCCTCATTGAGAGTCCCGGGCAAGCTCCTGTAGACTTACGGAAGTTGTTGTCTATTTTCATGGCAAACCCGTTGGCTGTCAAGAATTTGGAAGGCCCGGCTACGACACTAACCTTTTTAGGGATCATGCTGGATACCAAGGCCTTGCAGGTCAGCCTCCCGGCTGACAAGCTTGACAGGATCAGAGAGTGTATCCATACCTTCTCGATCTCGCAGTCTTGTTGTAGGGTAGAGTTGTTATCTTTGTTGGGCATGTTGAACTTTGCAATTATTCCGCAGGGTAGGTCTTTCATATCAAGGTTGTTAGCTTTATTACTGTCAGCCCCGGATTCAGACTCTCGCATCAAGCTGGATACTGCCGCACTAGCTGACCTGCGCATGTGAGACCAATTCCTCCGGCTTTGGAACAGGATTGCCATATTCATTCTGGCAGCATCCATATCCTCTCTGCAGGTGGGGTCGGATGCGGCTGCCACGGTAGGTTATGCTGCCATTTTTGGCACGCACTGGTTGGCTGGGCCATGGCCGGAGGAAATCTTGGTCATCCTAGGTTTCACAGATTCTTCTGCCTTGTTTGAGATCTTCCCCATAGTGGAAGCTGCCCAGGTGTGGGGTGGGTCTTGGACAGGGCAGACGGTGGTTTTCTCTACGGACAATTTGGTGGCCGTGGAGATTATCAATAAAGGCAGATCCAGGTGTCTGTTGGCATTTGTGGCTTTCTGACACTTGCAACTGAAGTTGTCACATAGCACTATCAAGACATATCTTGCGGGGGTGCAGCACCATCTGTTCCTGCAGGATCCGAATAGATCTTCCATCTTCACAGCCCATGCTGTTAAGGCCATTCTGAGGGGCATCCTGAGGAGTAGCCCCCCTTCTTCGGTCAGTAGACTACCGGTCACGGGGCCCATTTTCCAGGGCATGTCCGAGTTACTGGACAGGCTGCCTTTTGGGAGGCTCCTCACTTTGGTCCTTAAAGCTGCCATCTACTTGGTGTTTTTTGGGATCCTCAGGCCAGGTGAGTTAACCTGTACTGGCCCGGGTTCACGGGTGCTCACGGTCAGTCATTTGGTTAGGCATCCGGACCATTTTAGGTTACATCTGACTGCGTGTAAGACACAGCAGTTTGGGGCCGGTACGGATGTGAGGTTTTTCAAAGCCGGCAGTGCTTTGCTGCCCTGTGGCAGTCTTGGATCAACTCGGGTCATTGATTTCAAGCAAACCTAGGGACAGCCCGTTATTACCCTTCCCTCACGCACCCCTTACTATGGCACAGTTCACCAGGCATTGCCGGATGTTATGGTCTAATCTGGGTTTGAACCTAACAGGTCTGTCAGGTCACTCATTCAGAATAGGGGCGCCTTCGGCAGCCTCTCGCCAGGGGATCCCGGCCCATGCTATTAAAAAATGGGGGAGGTGGAACTCTGCATGTTTCGCTAGATACATCCCGGATCCGCATGTTGAGATGGCTCAGGCTTTCAGACATTTGACTGACTGATGTTATGTTACGGTTAATAAATTTGTTTGTTAAGCTACCCTATTGTCTTCTTTTTTTGCCCCCTTTAGGTATACTGACCACGTGACCTTTTGGCACACTCCGGGTCTTTTCCGTGTGTTCTTTCATATCGTTCTCTCTCGATCTTTCGTTGAGACTCCTAGTACAAATAAGAAGACCGGCCGCAGACTGGCTTGAGTTTGTAGGAGGAGTCGGGGGGTATTTAAACCCGCCCTCCTCCTCCTTGCTCCTGTCGGCCTGATGGTTTTTATCCCACCCTCCCGACTCCTTTTATTCTTATTTTTTTCCTTTTCCATTTCATATTTTGGGTATGCCCCCTTTAGGTATACTGACGATGTGACCTTTTGGCACACCCTAGGTCTTTTCCATGTGTTCTTTCATATCGTTCTCTCTCGATCTCTCGTTGAGACTCCTAGTACAAATGTATTCTATTGGGATTTTATGTAATAGGCCAACACAAATTGGCACATAATTGTGAAGTGGAACGAAAATGATAAATGGTTTTCAAAATTTTTACAAATAAATATGTGAAAAGTGTGGTGTGCATTTGTATTCAGCTCCCCTGAGCCAATACTTTGTAGAACCACCTTTCACTTCAATTACAGCTGCAACACTTTTTTGGGGATTTCTCTATCAGATTTGCACATGTAGAGAGTGACATTTTTGCCCATTCTTTTTTGCAAAATAGCGCAAGCTCTGTCAGATTGGATGGAGAGCGTCTGTGAACAGAAATGTTCAAGTCTTGCAGTCTAACACATGAATATGCTTTGATCTAATCCATTCCAATGTAGCTCTGACTGTATGTTTAGGGTCATTGTCCTGCTGGAAGGCGAACCTCTGCCCCAGTCTCAAGTCTTTTACAGTTTTTCTTCTAAGATTGCCCTGTGTTTGGCTCCATCCATCTTCCCATCAGCTCTGACCAGCTTCCCTATTTCTGCTGAAAAAAAGCATCCCCACAACATGATGCTGTCGCCACCATGTTTCGTGGTGGGGATGGTGTGTTCAGGGTGATGTGCAGTGTTAGTTTTATGCCACACGTAGCGATTTGCTTTTAAACCAAAAATTTCAGTTTTGGTCTCATCTGACTAGAGCACCTTCTTCCACATGTTTTCTGTTTCCCCCACATGGCTTTTTGCAAGCTGCAAACAGGACTTCTTATGGCTTTCTTTCAACAACAGATTTCTTCTTGCTTGTCATGAAAGGCTGGCTGGGGACAGTGGTCTGTCACCTGTCTGTGTGCTCCTGCGGGTGCCTGGGCATGTGCGCGCGGGTGCATGGTTACCGGCGCTAGGCGGGCTATTTAAACCCAGTTCTCCCTTCAGATCTTGCTGCTTGATCTACAGTGTTCCTGAGTCTATTGCCTGAATCTGATCTGTTCGTGTATTGACCCGGCCTGACCTGTGACCTTCCTTGCCTTCTGCCTGCCTCTGACCTCCGGCTTATCTACGACTCTGCACCTGTCTCATCCTCTGGTCCATCCGTGCTCATCCGTTACCGACCCAGCCTGTTCCACATTCCAGCCTCTGCCTGCTGCATCTGTTCCTGTACTGACTGTCTGGTTTGTCCCGGCTTGCCTGACTCTTCTGTGTGCCTGCTCCTGAGTGATCTACCTGTTCCTGTTGATCTCCTGCTGTTTTCTGGTTCCTGTCCGCTGCTACTGAGGCCTGCTTGTCCAGCTACAGTTCCTGAAGTCAGCCTGATCCATCCTTCGGCTGTTGATCCTGCCAGGCACTCGTGCTACCTTTGACTCCCATGCCAGGGGCCTTGAGTCGGGGACGCAAGAAAGGTCTCCTTCTGCATTCCGGGCTCACCACTAGGTACGTGACAGTATCAAGCAGCCATGTCCGAGCCCGGGCAGGGAGCCTCTCCGTTGGATGAACTATGTTTGCATTTGACGGGTTTGACCCAGGCAGTTAAAAATCTCCAAGAAAGCTATTCCCATCTGGAGGAACGCGTTCAAGCCCTCTCTCCGCCTGCTACTATCAAGGGGTCACCATCTGCCTCTGCCAGCATGCCCGCTCCACCAGCGGTGGTAATGTTACCCCCGAACCTCGAGTGCCCACGCCTGAGAGGTTTTCTGGTGAACGCAGCAAATTCAGGGCCTTTCGCAACTCCTGCGAGCTATACTTTGCTCTTCAGCCATGGACATTTTCTTTGGAAGCCACCAAAGTGGACTTTGTAATCTCCTTGCTTCAGAACGAGCCCCAGCTCTGGGCGCATCGCCTTCTTGAACAAAAGGCTGATTAACTTTGCAACCTGACCACCTTTTTTGACGCCATGGCCCGAATTTATGAGGATCCCCAGCTCTCAGCAACAGCTGAAGCCATTCTCCAAGCATTACAGCAGGGCCGCAGGACCGCAGAGGACTACGTTGCAAAGTTTAGGCGTTGGGGTGCCAACACCAACTGGAACGATGCTGCTCTCCGCTACCAGTTCCGGTTTGGTCTGTCTGACCCCCCTAAAAGATGAACTCGCCCATGTAGGGGTTCCTCAGACTCTGGATGAACTTATCAATATAGCCATACAGATTGATAGACGCCTAGGTGAACGCAGGTCAGAGAGAGCCACAGGTCCATCACGTCCAATCTGGATGTTGCCAAGAGTGCCCAGTTACTCAAGTACTATGCCACCAGCTCAGCCTACTCCTACTACACATGTGCCGGAGCCTATGCAGCTAGGTTTGTTATGACCAACGCTCACACCTGAAGAACGTCGCCGCATGAATGATCTGTGCATGTATTGTGGGGAGCCTGGACACTATGTGAGATCCTGCCCCGCCAAGATCTGTACGTGGCTTCCTCCTTCTGTTGATCAAATCTTCGCAATCACCAAAGCTTCCCCTCATCTTGCTCTTTCCGTTTTGTTGCAGCTCCCTGGAAAGAACATCCAGGTTCCCGCTATCGTTCATTCGGGGGCATGCAGCTGCTTTATGGACTCTGCTTTTGCAGCAAAACACCACATTCTATTACGTTACAAGACCCAAGGACTACTTATACATCTTGCCGATGGATCTGCCATTCGGTCTGGTCCAGTCACCCAGGAAACCATCCCCATCTCTGCCAGCATATCCAATCTTCACCATGAACTTTTATGTCTTAACATCATCTCTTCACCCTTGTTTCCAGTTATCCTGGGTATGCCCTGGCTCCAGGCCCACAACCCCTGCATTGACTGGACTACCAGAGATGTTACATTTCCTTCACCTGCTTCCAACACTGCCTTCCAAAGACCTCCAACCAGCCCACAGCTCTGATGTGCCTGGATACTGAAGCTCGCCAATTAGTCCTAGAGGCATACCACGACTTCATGGATGTCTTTAGTAAGAAAGGTGCAGAGATTCTCCCCCCTCACCGGGTCTATGACTGCCCTATCAAGCTCCTTCCTGGGAACGAAGTACCCTTTGGAAGGATTTTTCCTTTAACTGAACTGGAACTGGCAGCACTTAAAGACTATATTGATGACAATCTTAAGAAAGGATTTATCTGCTCTTCCACATCACCTGCAGGAGCTGGTATTTTCTTTGTGAGAAAAAAAGACCATACCCTTCGGCCATGTGTCGATTACCGGGAGCTAAACAAGGTGACCATTAAAAACCGCTATCCTCTCCCTTTGGTGCCAGAACTTTTCCAGAGACTGGGGGCAGCAGTAATTTTTACTAAATTAGACCTGCGGGGGGCCTATAATCTGGTTCACATAAGGGAGGGTGAACGAATGGAAAAAAGGTTTTTCGTACCGATTCAGACATTTTGAATACCTTGTGATGCCTTTTGGGCTCTGCAACGCACCTGCCACCTTCCAGCATTTTATAAATGACATCTTCAGAGACTTCCTGGACTTATTCATCATAATTTATCTAGATGACATTTTGATCTTTTCTGCCTCCATCAGTAGCCATCGTCAACACGTCAAGTGTGTGTTAAAGCGACTCCGACACCATGGCCTTCATGCAAAGCCTGAGAAATGTGAATTTGAACAACAGAGCATACAGTTTCTGGGACTGATCATTTATGTTGAGGGTATTAAAATGGACCCTGAATAAATGTCCGCTATCCTTGAGTGGCCTGCCCCTGTGGATAAAAAGGGGGTTCAGTGGTTTGTAGGCTTTTCAAACTTTTATTG
Source organism: Lithobates pipiens (assembly GCF_037356315.1). Lineage (NCBI taxonomy): Eukaryota > Metazoa > Chordata > Amphibia > Anura > Ranidae > Lithobates > Lithobates pipiens. The sequence goes on from NW_027507788.1 coordinate 108,638,710, forward strand.
GAAATTTATTAAAGGATTCTCAGCCATCATCTCGCCTATTACCCAGCTGACCAAGCAGGGAGTTCGATTTCATTGGACTCCCAAAGCCCAAAATGCTTTTGACACCCTCAAGAGACTTTTTACCTCTGCTTCTGTACTGAAACAGTCTGACCCAGCTCTCCCGTTTGTCTTGGAGGTCCATGCAACCGAATTCACAGTTGGGGCAGTACTCTCACAACGACAAGGTCCCAAGGCTCTTCTGTTTCCTGTTGGCTTCTTTTCATGCAAGCTGACTGCTCCTGAGAGAAACTATGATGTGGGAGACAGAGAACTATTAGCAATAAAAGCAGCTTTGCAGGAGAGGCGGTACTTTCTGGAAGGAGCAGCTCACCCGATCCTGATCTCTACGGATCACAAAAACCTGGAGTACCTGAAATCTGCAAGAAGGTTAAAGCCGCGTCAAGCCAGGTGGGCGCTGTTCTTTTCCAGGTTTGCCTTCCATGTCACTTATAGACCGGGTTCTAAAAATACCAAACCAGACGCATTGTCCCGCATGTTCAATAATCCCAAAGTACCTACCTCTCCCGACACTATTCTGTCGGCAGAAAATGTTCACCTTCTTCAAGAAGATCTTTTAAGTTGAATTAAGCAAGCTTCCAGTGAAGACCCCCCTCCTGCAGAAGCAGGGCTGCTTGCAAAAGACGGTCTGTTCTGGCTCAAGGACAAAATCTGCATTCCAGAAAATCTTCGGGCCACCATAATCGGGCTCTGCCACGACCATGCACTGACCGGGCACTTCGGTGTCTCCAAGACGTCTGACTTAGTGCAACGCACGTTCTGGTGGCCGCAAGTTGCAAAGGACTGCAAAAGATACGTGGAGTCTTGTACCATCTGTACTCACAACAAGGGTAATAAGGCCACGGCTTGGGGCTTGCTCAAACCTTTGCCTGCTCCAGAGAGACCCTGGAAATTAATCTCCATGGACTTTATTGTTGAACTCGAGAGGAGAATCAACGAGGTGGCCTACGAATTGTAACTGCCAGAATCACTTCGGGTCTCTGAACCTTTCCCAGGATGAGCCACGGATCCCCCTGCTTCTATAATGGTCAATGGTGAAGAGGAGTTCGAAGTGGAGGCAATAATGGATTGCAGGAAGAGAAATAACTGTGTCCAATTTCTCATCAAATGGAAGGGGTATGGTTCAGAGGAAAACTCATGGGAGCCTGAAAACAACATGCATGCCAAGCATCTGATTCAAGCCTTCAAGAGATCCCATCCTGAGAAAATGGCCCGGTTGGGCATCCGAAGGCTGCCCCTTGGGAGGGGGCAATGTCATGAAAGGCTGGCTGGGGATAGTGGTCCGTCGCCTGTCTGTGCACGCCTGCGGGTGCCTGGGTGTGTGCGCACGCACGGTTACCGGTGCCAGGCGGGCTATTTAAACCCAGTTCTCCCTTCAGATCTTGTTGCTTGATCTACAGCGTTCCTGAGTCTATTGCCTGAACCACCACCAGAAGTGTAGTAGAAAATGTACACACTGTATTAAATACTGTGTACACCGCCTGCACTGAATTAGCAACTGTACACGGAATGCACTGTAGATATAGGCTACCCTGAATGCAGCAGTACATTATATATATATACATACACCGCCTGAAGTGTATTAGAAACAGTACACCACAAAATGCACTGTAGATATAGGCTACACTGGATGGAGAGTATATATATATATATATATATATATATATATATATATATATATTTATTTTAATAAACTGCCTGCACTGACTAAATATAGAGTAAACACTGAATATATAGTCTATGCTAAATGCAGCATAAAAAAAATATATATATATACTAGACTGACAACATTCATTTACATTTACCCAGGACCACAATTATTGCTTCAATTGATGTGGAGGCACTCTACTCAAGCATTCCACAACAAAGGTCTCTATGATTGCTTCATTTCACAGTGAGAGGAGCACTACAGCAGCAGAATACAACTGGAATTATTATTATTAGCCTTTATCTTTACACATAATGTTTTCAGTTTTGATGGGTCCCGCTACCTTCAGGTGCAAGGAGTGGCGATGGGGACAACATGTGCCCCATCTTACACCAACCTGTACCTGAGGGGGTTGGGAGACAGATTTATTTGCCTCTGAGTCAATGTCGGTCTACCTGCGCCACATTTTAATTTGGCGCAGGTATATTGAGGATATTTTCATTTTTTGTACAGGATTCAGTCAGTCATTGTATCACGGCTGGGCTCAGCCCTTCCTTCTCTGAGCTGGCCGCTCAGCTGCCAGCTAATTGCCAGCTCCCATCTCTCTCCACAGTTACTCAGCTGTTGATATCCTGCTCATCAGTCCTGCCTACTTAAGCTGTCCAGTTAAGAGGACCTCTGCCTTCGCCTTGGTCAACATCACAAGAAACATCTCCTGTGTTCCTGTTTAAAGACTGGCTTTGCTGACATCCCTTCTGGCTCCGGATCCTGCTTCTTGTTCCACTACATTGATCCCTGACTTCTGGGTTGGCTGTCTATCTGTTCCAGTTACTGAACATTGGCTATGTTTTAACTACATTTGTTCTTTTTACTTTTATTATTAAACAAGTGTGAATTAACTGTACTTCTGTCTTGGTCTGATTTCATTGTTTCTGACAGTAGGCGAAGGCCTTGAATTCAGAAGATGCAGTCAAATCACTTGTTGGTAATATTTTTTTCCAGATTGGATGAACTGGATCACCGCATGGATCAGTTCGCCATAGCGTTACAAGCGCTCCTGAGTCGCACGGCTCACCTGGAATCTCCCACTTGTGGCCGCTCCGATACAACCTATGTTGCAGGCTGACCCTGCTGCTGCTCCAGTCTCTGGGCAGGCACCCGCCTCAAGTATTACCCAGCAATTTGGGGGTGATACAGTCCAATGCAGAGGGTTTCTCAACCAGGTTGAGATATACTTTGAGATGCTGCCCCAGGCGTTTCCCACAGAGAGAAGCAAAGTAGCTTTTGTAATATCTTTGCTTTCTGAGAGAGCCTTGGCCTGGGCAAACCCTCTATGGGAGAAGCAAAAAACTGTTGTCTTGAGTTACCCTGAGTTTGTGGCTTCTTTTAAAAAGGTATTTGACATTCCCGCATGCTCTGCTTCTGCTGCCAAGTGCCTCATGTCTATCGAACAGAGTACAAGAACTGTTGCAGATTACGCCATTGAATTCTGTACTCTGGCAGCAGAGGTTGCGTGGAACAATGAGGCCCTTGTGGCTTCTTTTTCTCATGGTCTCTCGGATACCATCAAGGATGAGATAGTAGCCCGAGATATACCCACTGAGCTGGAGAAGTTCATCACGTTTGCCATCCTTTAGGAGGAGGGAGAATTTGTACCTTTATTGTGGCCAGGCAGGTCACTTTTTGAAGTCTTGTCCTATCCATCCAGGGAACACCCAACCCTTGAGGTCCTGTCACAGACAGACCTTAGGTGGCGTTGTTTCATCCCCAGTTATCCAGAAGGATAAGCCCCTGGTTTTCGGTCACCCTTTCTTGGGCTGAGTCATCCGTCGAGATACAGGCTCTATTTGACTCTGGTGCTGCAGACCTGTTCATTGATGCTGCCTTTGTATCGAAGACTCGATTCCACCGCAGCTGCGTGACACTCCACTTGCCATTGAGGCTCTTGACAGGAGACTTCTACAGCCTGCTCATGTGACTCATGAGACGGTTCGATTGTACATCTTTACTCTCCTCCTTGCCGGAGGAGTACCGCAATTTTAACAATGTCTTTAACAAAGGTTAAGGCGGTAGTTTGCCTCCACACCGGCCGTATGATTGCTCAATTGATCTTCAACCTGGTGCCATACCCCCTCGTGGCCGGATTTATCCTTTGTCAGTCTTGGAGGATAAGGCCATGGAGGAATATATTGCACTTTCTCGAGGTTTCATCCACAAATCCACGTTTCCAGCTGGTGCTGATTTCTTCTTTGTGAAGTAGAAGTGTGGTGAACTGAGACCTTGTATTGATTATATGGGTCTCAATCATTTCACGATTAAGAATGTCTATCCGATTTTGTTGATTACGAAGTTATTTGACCACCTCAAGGGAGCAACGATTTTCACGAAGCTTGATTTGAGAGGGGCATGCAATCTCGTGAGGATTAAGGAGGGCGACAAGTGGAAAACTGTGTTTAATACCAGAACAGGTCATTATGAGTATGTCGTAATACCTTTTGGCCTTTTTTTAACGCCCCAGCAGTTTTCCAGGAATTTATTAACAATGTGCTCTGAGATTTGTTGCAGGTATGTGTGGTGGTTTATCTCAATATCCTCATATTTTCCAAGTCCCTGGAGAGCCACCACACAGATGTCTTGTGTACTTTAGAAACTAAGAGAGAACAATCTCTATTGTAAACTGGAGAAGTGCGAGTTCCATCATGAACAGGTTAAATTCCTGGGATATGTAATTACCACTGCTGGTTTTTCGATGGACCCAGAGAAACTTTCAGCAGGCCTACAGTGGCCCCCCGACCCATGGTTTTACGTCCTCTGCAGCGTTTCCTGGGCTTTGTGCACTATTATCAGAAGTTTATTTGTAACTTCTTGTCTCTGGTCAAGCCCCTGACTGATATGACCAGAAAGGACGGTAACCCACAGAGTTGGTCTCTGGAGTCCATTAAGGCCTTTGAGAGGCTTCCTTTATTTCTGCTTGAGACTGGTGTTGGAGCCCTTCTGTCTCAACGTTCTACCTCTGAGAGCGCTATGCATCCTTGTGGCTACTTTTCCAAGCAATTGTCACCTGCAGAGTGCAATTGCGAGATTGGTGACAGAGAGCTGTTGGCAATCATTTTAGCCCTGAAAGAATGGAGACATCCCCTCGAAGGTACCACTGTGCCAGTTCTCATTGTTTCTGACCACAGGAATCTCACATTCTTGTCTGAGGCTAAACGCCTCTCTCCCAGAAGGACACAATGGGCTCTTTTCTTTTCAAGTTTCAATTACATTGTCTCATGCTTACCCGGTACTAAGAATGTAAGGGCTGATGCTTTGTCATGACAATTTTCTTCCACTTCCAAGCTGGAGTCGGTTCTGGTTCCTGTGACTCCTCCTGATCGTATTCTGGCTATGGTTCACACCAGTCTCACTTCTCCTTTGACAGCGGCGGAGCTGCGAGACCCCACCGAGAAGATGGATGCGCCGGACTACAGGGGACAGCGGTGACATCGCTGTCTCCTGTGTCAGGTAAGTGACACATAATGGACTACTATGCGATGCATAGTAGTCCATTATGCTTTGCCTTTGCAGGGAATGAAAGAGGAAGTAAACCCATCAGGGTTTACTTCCTCTTTAACAACCGATGACTCATTCAGCTGTCTATGGAGTTTGCCAGTTGACAGCCGAAGTATAAACAAAGTAATTAGAGCTGCATTGCTCAGCCACTGAAACAGTGATAAAAAGAAATATTGTTTCTTTTTGTATCTGTTTTTTCATCTACAGATCAAAGAAATGAACTTCCCTCTACAGATGAAGTCAGTTTAAAGCAACCCGTCAAGTAAAAATTTTCTTTTTTTTTAATATTAAATGTTCCTGTTTTAACCCCTTATTAACCCTTAATTTACTCTTTATTTTCCTGCTGATTTTGTTTTTGTTCACTTCTATTTTATAAACCATCCATAATTTTAACTTTTTTTTTATTGTTTGCTTTGTTCATTAATATTTTTACACTATTAACATATATTTACAAATTGAAAATGGTGCAAAATGAAAAATTCTGTCATTTGTAAATAACTTTTCAATGCTTTGCACCATTGCTGATAGCTGAAGTGTAAACAAAACAGTTGCGATAGTTATCGGTAATTGGTATTGGCGATTGCTGGAAAAAAAAAGTATTGGAACCGGTACTCTTTGTAAAAAAAAATGGTATCGGTGCATCCCTATATAACACAAAAAAAGCTGAATTGTGAGGAAAAAAATAACTAGTTTGGGACATTTGCACTAATAATGTGTGTCCAATGTGCGGCTGCTGCTGCATTAGCTACAACTGTGTGTACAGCTTTGTACACGGCCTGAGCGGAATTTCCAACAGAAAAAGTCAGAGGGGAGCTTTTCATTGTATATATTCTGATTGTGTGTATGCCTCATCAGACTTTTTACATTGAAAATTCTGACGGCTCTAGTAAGAGAACATGTTCTAGATTTTTCAGACAGAACACATTCCTATCGGAAAAAAATGACGTATGCTCTGAAGCAAGTACGGAAGCTATTGGCTATTGGCTATTGAACTTCCTTTTTCTAGTACCGTCGTAACGTGTTGTACGGCATTGCATTCTTGACGGTCGGAATTTGGTGTGACTGTGTGTATGCAAGACAGCATTAGCCGAATTCCGTCTGAAAAACCTTCTGACGGAAAAAATGCTTGTGTGTACATGGCATTAGTGTCATTACTCCCATATATTATAGTAAGTGCCAAACACCATTTGGCATTGAAACTCACAGTTCCAGCTGGAGAACAGTTCTCATAGCGGATCACTTGCTCTCCTCCTCCATTTATAATGTGTCCTTTTCAAAAAATATAAAGTGTTCTGTGATTGGAAGAGAGTTTATGAAACATGAATGTTAGACAGATAATTGAAATGTCTACCCCCTCCACTCACAGATTGTGTTTCATTCAAAGAAGCTGTAGTAACGACTCCTATGAATGGAGGAGCTAAGCAGAAAAGGACGACATAGGCATTCTTGATGAGAGACAGTCACAGCTGCCTTAGCTCTATTAACCCCCACTGCACCAAAAGATTACAGCAGTGGAGGTGGGGGGGGGGGGTCATTGGAGGATTAATATCTCTGCTAAAACCCAGACATAGCAGCACAACCAGGTGTATTATCTCAGTAACAGATTTAATAAACCAAAAAATAAAATGCACTTGCAAAACCCAGGAAGGTTATGCACATGTCAAAGTCAGTTTAATTGCACCCCCATGGCTAATGACAGGGTTGTGAAAAAGGGGAAGCAATCCCTAAAATGCATCACCATGAATACAAAGAGTGGGTTGGCTAGGAATCAGCACCTAGTGGGTCTGATGCAGTCCCAGCAACAGTTCCATGGCCACCCACACCCAGTAAGTGCATTTTAGTCTTTGTTTATATAAATGTGGTAACACACTAGGTGATTGTGCCCTGCCATCTCTGGTTTTCTTTCATAACATCTTTATGAATTTTCCATCTGGAAGGACAGATGACCTGCATGACCTGTTTTTCTTCCCTGCCATGGGATTTCAGGAAACAAAAAGCACTGTACATGTATACTCCAAGGGGCATTTAGAAGAAAGTCTAATTGTAGGTAAAAAATATCTTTCCTATTCTGAATTAAAAGCATATATTGCCTCCTTTCCCTGAGAAATATTATTGCCTAATATAGGTATTAAGTATTCAAAAGCTGTACTGCATGAGTCACATATACGATATACTAAGACATAAAATTATAAATCAATGAATAGGCAAAATTTATATCACAACATGAGACCTAAAACACTGAAATAGGATACAAGTTGTATTTTAGGGAAGTACAGCAGTTAAACAGTGAGGACATCTAGTGGTAGGAATATTTAACATCCTGTTCAGTATTTAATAATATAGGGATACTTGTGTTCAATGTAAAATGTATCAGTTTCATAATTTTAGAAATATGTCATCATCTCTGATTTTCATATATATATATATATATATATATATATATATATATATATATATATATATATATATATATAAAAACAAATCTGCAGAGAAAAGCATGTCACCACCATATACATCCTCAAAATAACTATATCAGAAGGCAAGCTTGCTGTTTATTTCATAGCTGTCTGTATGTCACTTGTGTTTATTCTTCAATCCATGTGGCATGAGGGACATTTTATGAAATCAGGGGGCTTGCGTGCAAGATCATTAATTGGGCCCCATTGCTTGATTAAAAAAATGTAGCGTGCTAAGCACACTGTGGCGAAGAGTGGCTATGGTTATCATTGCGCCAGGGTGTTGCTAGGATTATAAAAGAGCTTCTGGCTTCTTTAAGTAGCGCAGTGATGCGGCACGCATAGCGTACATTGCGAAAAGTGTGCGTGTGGCCCAAAATGAATTAACAATGGGAGGGGCTGAAATTGTCATGTTATATAAAACAAAAGCCTTTTTGTACACATAAAAATGCATAGATTGCTGTACCACAAGTAACAGTCTCACAGACCTGTATAAATCCCAGCACGATATATATATTTTTTTAACCACTTCAAATACAGGGCATTTATACAGCTTCCTTACCAGACCAATTTTTAGCTTTCAGCGCTCTTACACTTTGAATGCCAGTTACTCAGTCATGCAACACTGTACCCAAACAAAATTTTTATCATTTTTTTCATACAAATAGAGCTTTCTTTTGGTGGTATTTAATCACCATCATCTGTCTAACATTCATGTTTTTTATTTTTTGCCGCATAAGTGAAAAAAGAGCGAAAATTTTGAAAAAAAACACTTTTTTTTTTTGTTTCTATGATACAATTTTGCAAATAAGTAATTTTTGTTCATAAATTTGGGCCAAAATGTATACGGCTACATCTCTTTGGTAAAAATAAACCAAATTAGTGGATATTATTTAGTCTCTTTGAAAGTTATAGAGTCTACAAGCTATGGTGCAAATCATTGAAAATTGATCACATCTGATCACACCTGATTCACTGACGGCCTATCTAATTTCTTGAGGCTCTGAAATGCCAGGAAAGTACAAATACCCCCCAAATGACCCCTTTTTGAAAAGTAGACAGTCCAAGGTATTTAGTAAGAGGCATGGTGAGTTTTTAAAAGTTGTAATTTTTTTCCCACAATTCTTGGGAAAACGAAGAATGTTTTTTTTTTGTTTTTTTTGTTTTTTTTGTTTTTACAAAATTGTCATAATAATAAGTTATTTCTCATACACAGCATATGCATACTTCCAATTACACCCCAAAATACATTCTGCAACTCTTCCTGAGTATGGCGATACCACGTGTGGGACTTTTACACAGGCTGGCCACACAGAGAAGTCCAAAATGCAGGGAGCACCGTAAGGGGTTCTAGGAGCATAAATGACACCTCTAATTTCCTAACGACCTATTACATTTGTGAAGGCCCTGGAGCACCAGGACAGTAGAATTACCCACAAAATGACCCCATTTTGGAAAGCAAACACCCCAACGTATATTCTATGGGGCATAATGAGTCTTTTGAACAGTTCATTTTTTTCCACAAGTCTTCGGAAAACGTGGAAAGAAAATGAAAACATTTTTTTTTTTTACACAAAGTGGTCAGTTTATAATATATTTCTAACTCAACCCATGTACATAGCAAAAATTACACCCCAAAATACATTCTGCTACTCATCCTGAGCATGACGATATCACATGTGTTTGACTTTTACACAGCCAGTCCACATACAGAGGCCCAACATGCAGGGAGCGCCGTCAGGTGTTCTAGGCGCATAAATGACACCTCTAATTTCCTAACGACCTATTATAATTGTGAAGGCCCTGGAGCACCAGGACAATGGAATTACCCACAAAATGACCCCATTTTGGAAAACAAACACCCCAAAGTATATTCTATGAAGCATCATGAGTCTTTTGAGCGGTTAATTTTTTTACACAAGTCTTCAGAAAACGTGGAAAGAAAATTAAAATCTTTTTTTTTTTTACACAAAGTTGTCCATTTATAAGATATTTCTAACACATAGCATGCATATAGCAAAAATTACACCCCAAAACACATTCTGCTACTCCTCCTGAGTATTGCGATACCACATGTATGTGACTTTTACACAGCCTGGCCATATACAGAGGTCCAACATGGAAGTGGTACCTTCAGGCGTTCTAGGAGCATAAATTACACATCTCATTTCGTTCCTACCTATCACACTTTTGAAGGTCCTGGAGCACCAGGACAATAGAATTACCCACAAAATGACCCCATTTTGGAAAGCAAACACCCCAATGTGTATTCTATGAGGCATGGGCTGCAAATAGGTACTCGGGTACTCTGACGGGCTGGTGACAGGTACTCTGTTACTCCGACGGGCTGGTGACAGGTACTCAGGTACTCCGGCGGGCTTTTGACAGGTACTCGGGTACTCTGACGGACTGGTGACAGGTACTCGGGTACTCCGACGGGCTGGTGACAGGTACTCGGGTACCCCGACGGGCTGGTGACAGGTACTCGGGTACTCCGACGGGCTGGTGACAGGTACTCGGGTACTCCGACGGGCTGGTGACAGGCATTCGGGTACTCAGATGAACTGTGATAGGTACTCGGGTACTCAGATGAACTGTGACAGGTACTCAGATGGGCTGTGACAGGTACTCAGATGGACTGTGACAGGTACTCAGATGGGCTGTGACAGGTACTCAGTTACTCGGGTACTCAGATGGGATGTGACATGTACTCAGGTACTCGGGTACTCAGATGGGCTGGGACAGGTACTCGGGTACTCAGATGGGCTGGGACGGGTGCTCAGATGGGCTGGGACAGGTACTCAGATGGACTGGGACAGATACTCAGGTACTCAGATGGGCTGGGACAGGTACTCAGATGGGCTGGGACAGGTATTCGGGTACTCAGATGGGCTGACAGGTGCTTAGGTACTCGGATACTCAGATGGACTCTGACAGGTACTCCGATGGGCTGTGACAGGTACTCGGGTACTCAGATGGGCTGGGACAGGTACTCGGGTACTCAGATGGGCTGGGACAGGTACTCGGGTACTCCGACGGACTGGTGACAGGTACTCGGGTACTCCGATGGGCTGGTGACAGGTACTCGGGTACTCCGACGGGCTGGTGACAGGTACTCGGGTACTCCGACGGGCTGGTGACAGGCATTAGGGTACTCAGATGAACTGTGACAGGTACTCAGATGGGCTGTGACAGGTACTCAGATGGGCTGTGACAGGTACTCAGATGGGCTGTGACAGGTACTCAGGTACTCGGGTACTTAGATGGGATGTGACATGTACTCAGGTACTCGGGTACTCAGATGGGCTGGGACAGGTACTCGGGTACTCAGATGGGCTGGGACAGGTACTCAGATGGACTGGGACAGATACTCAGGTACTCAGATGGGCTGGGACAGGTACACAGATGGGCTGGGACAGGTACTCGGGTACTCAGATGGGCTGACAGGTGCTTAGGTACTCGGATACTCAAATGGACTCTGACAGGTACTCCGATGGGCTGTGACAGGTACTCGGGTACTCAGATGGGCTGACAGGTACTCGGGTACTCAGATGGGCTGACAGGTACTCGGGTACTCAGATGGGCTGGCAGGTACTCAGGTACTCAGATGGGCTGGGACAGGTACTCGGGTACTCAGATGGGCTGGGACAGGTACTCGGGTACTCCGACGGACTGGTGACAGGTACTCGGGTACTCCAACGGGCTGGTGACAGGTACTCGGGTAATCCGACGGGCTGGTGACAGGTACTCGGGTACTCCGACGGGCTGGTGACAGGTATATGGGTACTCCGACGGGCTGGTGGCAGGCATTCGGGTACTCAGATGAACTGTGACAGGTACTCGGGTACTCAGATGAACTGTGACAGGTACTCAGATGGGCTGTGACAGGTACTCAGGTACTCAGATGGGCTGTGACAGGTACTCAGATGGGATGTGACATGTACTCAGGTACTCGGGTACTCAGATGGGCTGGGACAGGTACTCGGGTACTCAGACAGGCTGGGACAGGTACTCAGATGGACTGGGACAGATACTCAGGTACTCAGATGGGCTGGGACAGGTACTCAGATGGGCTGGGACAGGTACTCGGGTACTCAGATGGGCTGACAGGTACTCGGGTACTCAGATGGACTGGGACAGGTAGTCGGGTACTCAGATGGGCTGGGACAGGTACTCGGGTACTCAGATGAGCTGGGACAGGTACTCAGATGGGCTGACAGATACTTGGGTACTCAGATGGGCTTTGATGGGGGATGACAGGTACTTTGATGGGTGATGACAGGTACTTTGATGGGTGGTGACAGGTCCTCTTTATTGGGGGGGGGGGGGCAATCGGCATTGTTGATGTGTACACTGAGCGGTGTTTGTTTACATTCTGTGACCGGCTGTGATTGGACACAGCCGGTCATGTGGTAAAGAGCCAATTTCTTGGCTCTTTACTGTGATCGGGGTTGGGCTGTGTCAGGGTGCATGAGCGCTATAACGGCGCAGTACATGTGACCGGCTGTGATTGGACACGGCCGGTCACATGTATGGGGGGGGTCGATGGGGAGGAAAATCCCACAGATCAGGGATGAGCTGTGTCTGAGGGACACAGCTCATCCACGATCGCCGCGCTGTGGGCCCCCGGGGGCCCACAGGAGAGGCGAAATACTGAAGCCGTCATATGACGTCCACCCAGGATGGGAGATCCCATCTGTGGCCGTCATATGACTATGGCCCGGTATTGAAGTGGTTAAACAAAGCTCTTCATTACATATGGGTTTGCACAAACTGAAAACAGTCAGAGAGCTAAACACTTGGTCTGAGTCTGCCTTAAGAACTTCACTGGAATTCTCAGTGATGGCTTAGCAACCAGCAACTGTTGAGACAATGAACACTTTGGTGACAAGTACCGGTATGTAATGTAAAATATAGTGTACATAGTATAGTAGTCTGTAATGCAGTAATGTACAATATTGTGCATAGAGTGAAGGAGTCTGTAATGTATAATATATATATATATATATATATATATATATATGTATAATGTGTATATAACGTTACTCACTGGACTAGAATAAATTCACATTTTATTAATCAAAAATATAACAAAAACATGAATTGTGTATTGCATTAAAATGGTACCAAGCCCACATCATACACACCTAAAAATAGGCATCCACCTCTCTCTCTATATACAAATACTCAATGAGCCCCTACAAACACCCTTGTAAAGTGATTTAGTAGAAAATCAAAAATATCAAAAAATCTAAAATGATAGTGGTGATCCCATGCATGGTGGATAAATGGAACTATGGAGACAGAGTTCAATGCTTTATGAGGCAAGAGAAAAACAAGCCAATAGTAATTCAATGATAACATCCTCATAAAAGAGGATGGTAAGTATCATAAGTATCAATAATCCAGGTGCCAGGTGGAGGAACAAGCGGAATGACATGGATCTTTGGTTAACTCATACTGTGAGAGCTCCCATAGCAGTAAGGGAGAGGTGAATTTTGCGTGGTCCAGAGGAGGATAAATGCTCACCAAAGCAAAGTCAATGACTGTTTAGAACATATGTCTGTAGGGTCCCAAGATGGATTAAAGTAAACCATTACATTGGCTGCCTTGGAAAAGTGTCCTCAAAGTAATTGAACAAGACCCACGGATCACAGTCAATGGCTGTGCTTGTAAAAGCATGCATATATGTTTTATAAACTTATCCATCCCGTAGATTGATGGAAAAATAGACCTATAGTTCTCATGTAGAGGAGTGCACTTCCTGCTTGCACATAGCCATGCACCAACGGATTACCAATGGGGCAAAGAGATGAGGTGGATGCCAGATGCGTCTGACCGGTTTTGCCACCACAGGTCAGCTGCTTCAGAGACAAAGTGGTGAGTGGCTCTGTCAACATGTGCTTAAATATTGTTTGAAAATGGCCTCCACACCACATTGCTTTCGCGCATGAGCATTGGCATCCAAAAATGTGCAACGCCGCAAATTCACACATACGTGTGACGTCACTGTCCTCCAGCGATGTAATGCCATTGCCCATGCGCAAAAGTGCACAAGGTGGTGGCTTTCTATTTATCCATGCACATGTCCCTACCCAGGGCTTTTTTTTTCTCAGAGAATAGGCGCAGGAACCCCCCCATTTCTGAGTCACTCCATTTTCACAGCCCCCTACCCACCTCCGAGCACCGTTCTATGGTTCCACCCTCTACCCACCCCCCAATAACAATAGACCTCCAGCAGCAACAACAGATCTCTCAGCAGCCAGCATCAATAGACCCCCTCCCCCAACAATAGATCCCTCCCAGCAACAATTGACCACACAGTAACATAAGACCCCCCGCCCCCCTCCCCAGCAATAACAGACCCTCCAGCAGACCCCAACACCCCTTGCCATTACATACATTCAGTGCTGGAGGTGCCGGAACTGCGTTCCCCCCACGTTCCCGCTGAAAAAAAGCCCTGTCCCTGCCTAACAATATATATCTCAACAGATTTGCATCAAACATCCATATCCATATCCATATGAGTATGTAATGTACAATATAGTGTATATAGTGCAGGAGTCTGGAATATACAATATAATGTATAGAGTGCAGGAATCTGTAATGAACAATATAGTGTACTGTATATGGCACAAGAGTATGTATTGTATGATATAGTGTATACAGTGCAGGATCCTGAGAGTGAGTCTGACCCCCAGGACAATCACCCCCCCCCCCCCCAGGTCCCCACAATCTGCCCTTCCCAGGTCAGTCTGTCCCTTAGCACAGTCAGTCTGTTCCCCATCACTGTCACCATCCCCTGGTCAGTCTGCTCCCCAGTACAATCCCCCTGGTCAGGCTGCCCCTGCACAATCATCCCCCCAGGTCAGTCTGCCCCCCAGTACTGTTAGTCTGTCCCCAGCACAATCACTCACCCAGGACAAGTAAGTCTTTCCCCTAGTACAGTCAGTATGTACTCGAGCACAGTCACCACCCCCCAGGTCAGTGTCCCCCTACACAATCAGCCCCCCAGGTCAGTGTCCCCAGCACAATCACTACTTCCCCCAGGTCAGTGTCCGCTAGCACACTCACAACCCACCCAGGTCAGTGTCCCCCAACACAATCACCACCCCATCCAGGTCGGTATTCCCCAGCACAACATCTTCCCCCAGGTCAGTGTCCCCCAGCACTATCACCAGTAAAGTGTCCCCAACAAAATCACCCAAGTCAGTGTTCCCCAGAACAATCACTACCTGGCCCAGATCAGTGTCCCCTAGCACATTCACTCCTCCCCTGGGCCAGTGTCCCCCAGTAAATTCATCCCTCCCCAGGTCAGTGTCCCCCAGCACAATCTCCACCCACCCAGGTCGGTGTCCTCCATCACAATCACCTTCCCCCAGTCAGCTGCCTCCAGCACAATTACTCCCCCCTCAGGTCAGTGTTCTCCATCACAACTCCCCCCCCCAGGTCAGTGTCTCCCAGCACAATCATCTTCCCCCAGGTCAGTGTCCCCTAGCACAATCATCTTCCCCAATATCAATGTCCCCTAGCACTATCACAACCCCTCCAGGCCAGTGCACCCCAGCAGGATCATCCCTCCCGAGGTCAGTGTCCTCCAGCACAATTATTCCCCCCTCAGGTCATTAACAAACAGCACAATCACTCCCCCACATCAGTGACCTCCATCACAATCACCACCCCCCAGGCCAGCATAACCCAGCTCCCCCACATCCCCATGTCAGTGTCCCCCAGAGTCTGTAATTAACAATATAGTGTACTGTACCTACCACAGGGGTATGTAATGTATAATATGGTCTGAGACAGAGTCTGACCCTCAGGTCCATCTATCCCTCAGTACAGTCAATCTGTTCCCCAGGCACAAGCACCCTCAGGTCAGTCTTTCCCCCAGAACCATCAGTATGTACCCAAGCCCAATCACCACCCCCCAGGCCAGTGTCCCCTCAGCACAATCACCACATCCCCTGGTCAGTGTCGCCCAGCACAATCACCCCCTCCCTCTCCAGGTCAGTGTCCCCCAGCACATTGGCCCCTTCCAGAAGTCAGTGTCCCCAAGCACATTCACCCCTCCCCAGGTAAGTGTCCCCCAGCACATTGGCCCCTCCCAGAGGTCAAGTGGTAGTAAAGTTCCTGTATTAATTTGTAACTAAAGGTGAGCTTACAATCAGGCTTAACTGTAGGTACAATGAATATCTCCTAAGCGTGCACCATTTAGGAAATATTTACATCGGTAATAGCCGATGACAGTCAGCTGTGCGTGCGAAGTGATGCTCTGCATTCAGGGCACATACTATGCAATTAAATGCCAAGCGTCGTGTTAATCAAAAGGCCAGAGCCCACAAACTCAAAAAAGGAGGGCCTGTGTGCAGGTAAATGTGTCATAATGTGCTAATATGCTGTGCATACTAGCACGTTATGGGATAAATAGGCAGGGGAACAAATGCTTTTTTTTTTTTTTGGAGGTTTACTACCGCTTTAACTACTGAAGACATAATCCCTCTGGCATGCTGCAAGCCTGACTGGTCAGTATCCCTAAGACAACATGACTTCTGTGACCCACAGGATCGGGTAACTACACACAGACTGTATGCACACACCTTAGCTGCCATTCTAGTTACTGACACATTATGCTAAGAGTGGAAAAGGGACTCCTGGGACCTAGTTTAAGCCTGAAAGATAATATCCTGTAGAAACCTGGACCGAGTTCCAAAAATGTATAAAATTGACTCAAAAGCATTTTGGTTTCCATGTATGTAAAAAAATAGTATATTATTAAGCTGTGTTAAAGTTTGTTAGGAGAAAAAGTCAGTTACATTTTTAAGAAGAAAGTAGAAGTTTAACCACTTCAATACTAGGTACATTTACCTCGTCCTGCCCAGGCCAATTTTCAGCTTTCAGCTTTTGCTCAGTCATGCAACACTGTACCCAAATAACATTTTTGAAATTTTTTCACACAAATAAAGCTTTCTTTTGGTGGTATTTAATCACCGCTGTTTTTTTTATTTGCTAAAAAAAATGAAAAAAGACAGGAAATTGTGAAAAAAAAAAGTTTTTCTTAGTTGTTTCTGTCCGAAAATGTTGTAAAGTATAAGTAATTTTTCTTCTTCATTGATTTGCACAGATGAGGCTGCACTAATGGGCACTGAGGATCTATAGGCAACAAATCCATACAGAAATTCCCTAGATTTAATAGCCAAAGTATGTTTTTTAAAGATAATTCAGTAAATGAAGGAGAAAAAAATATAGAGGGGAATTACATTTCCCTTTAACACAGGAAGGCCTCATGCATCTTGATGAAATGTCAGGTAGCAAATGAGGTCTGCTTGAGGAGTTTGTCTCCATTATGACAAGGGACAGTGGGAACTGCATTTGTAGAACAAGCTTTACAAAAAGATGGCAACCATGCCAATTTACAACAAGCCTTTGCAGTAAGGTGTACATGAAAGAGCAAAAACACAAACAGACAAAAATTTCCCAGCACAATTACCTGCTAGCCTGCAAAAAACAAATTCTCCCTAACAATTCATGTTAAAACAGAGGTTTTAGCACTCATTTGCAAATATATGTTGAAACCATAGTGCCTATGTCAAGGCTGCTTTGTGTACTGTGGTCCTAACTCTTTTTGATAGTCTTCCAGCTGGAGCATATATAACAGGGGCATAGTTGCCAACAGTCTCAAAAAATGTATAAGGGCACTTTTTTGTCTGTAGGCGGAGTTATTATAATTAGGGGGTGGGGCATTCATTTTTAGGCATGGTGTAGCTGAGGGGTGAAAAAATGCTGTGCGCGTAGCTCACCATGGCGAAAAAAGGGGGCGTGATCTAAACAAAATATTGGCCGTAGCTTAAAGAGGGTATGGTTAGAGTCTGGATGAAAGAGGGATGGGGAGAGAAGGAAGAGAGGGATAGAGGGAGAAAGAAAGAAATAGAAAGAGATAGGGAGGGAAGAAGGAGAGAGAAGGAAGGAAAGAAAGAAAGGTAGATAAAGCAGATAAAGATACTCCAAACACCTGGTGTTAGCGCTTCACTCATCACAGCACCATGGTTGTTATGGTGTCAGGGTGATTGAAATGCATTATTATTTATTATTACATCAGTAAGAGCCCTGACTGTGTCACTTGTCACGTCACCTGCCACCAAATGCAGCTTGGCTCACTTGTCACCGCTGATGCAGCTTGTCACTTGTCACCACAGATACAGTGTGTCACCCAGGCATGTACTGGCCATAGGGACTAACGGGAGTTTCCCGGTGGGCCGATGGCTCAGTGGGCCACTCTGATGTAAGGGGGCTGGTGATGGGACACTCTGATGTAAGGGGGCTGCTGATGGGACACTCTGATTTAAGGGGGCTGGTGATGGGACACTGATGTAAGGAGGTCCTGATGGGACACTCTGATGTTAGGGGGTGCTGATGGGGCACTCTGATGTAAGGGGGTGCTGACGGGACACTCTGATGTAAGGGGATGCTGATGGGACACTCTGATGGGGGCTGTAATGCGACACTCTGATGTAAGGGGTGCTGATGGGACACTCTGTTGTAAGGGGGCTGGTGATGGGAAACTCTGATGTAAGGGAGTGCTGATGGGACACTCAAAATGTAAGTGGGCCAGTCTGGATGAAGTCCAGGGCCAAATTTCTGTCCCAGTCCAGCCCTGGTGTCACCACAGATACAGCGCACTTGTCACAACCGATACAGCGCACTTGTCATTACAGATACAGCTTGTCACCACAGATACAGCATGTCACATGTCACCACAGATGCATCTTGTCAATTGTCACCGCAGATCTGCAGTGCACTTGTCACCACTAGGTACGAGCTTCGTGGTCGAGTCGAACCCATGTTTGTCTCGAACATCGTCTGTTCGCCCGTTCAGCGAATTATGGGCTGTTTGTGCTAAATTCGAGTGGCGCGTCACGGCCCATAATTCACTGTGGCATTGCAGTGCATTGCTGGCTGCTGATTGGCCAAGCATGCACTATGACCCGCATGCTTTGGCCAATCAAAGCGCAGAAAAAACTGAGAGACATGATTGGCCAATTACGTCTCAGGGGGTTTAGTACACATCCCACACTATATAATGCCACCTGCTTGGTTGCAGTGGTGGAGAGAGATAGACAGAGAGACAATGTCATTTGATTTAAGTTAGATAGAATAGGCAGGCAAGTCAGCTTCAGTTACAGTGTGTAGAGGATATATATGCATCTCAGGTGTGTTGTGTATATATATTTATACACTGTATTCAGTTTAGCTAGATCTGTTCCTGTTATTCTCTTCATAATATACCGACAGGCAGGGAGCTGCACTATTTTCACTTAGTGTACTGTGTCCTTTGCACAGTGTGCACCTAAAGCTTTACCTGAATACAATTGTCGGCATTCTCATACAAATACAGGCAGGAGCTGCAGTATTTTGTTTTAGTGTCCTTTGCACAGTGTGCACCTAAAGCTTTACCTGAATACAATTGCCGGCGTTCTCATACAAATACAGGCAGGGAGCTGCAGCATTTTGTTTTAGTGTCCTTTGCACAGTGTGCACCTAAAGCTTTACCTGAATACAATTGCCGGTGTTCTCATACTAATAATACTACAGGCAGGCAGTTGATTCTGCTAGCTGCAGTGTAATTAGTATATATATACGTCTCAGCTTTGTGCAGCTACATCTCCCTGCAGGCCATTAGTATGTCTGGAAGGGCAATAAGGAGAGGCAGACAGTCACAAGCCAATAAAAGAGGGCAAGCAGGCTCTGTGTCTAGAGGCAACAGTGCTGGTCATGGACACGGTGCATCCTCATCAGCACGCGGCCGTGGGACATGCTCGTCCTTTTTTTCGGCTGCTGGCCATGTTGAGCCGCAACATGCCAAAGACTTGGTAGAGTGGATGACAAAGCCGCCCTCATCCTCCTCGTCCTCTCTCACCCAGGCTCAGGGTACTTTGTCTGGTAAAGCAGCTGCCAATGCGGCCTCTTCCCTCGGCTCAATGGCATCAGTCACTCCTTCCCTAGCCCCACCATGTCCTCCTGAGGAGTCCACTGTTTGACCACAGTGTTGGGTACATGCTCCAGGGGGATTCCCAGCATTTTGAAGGCTCTGATGATGGTACCCAGCTAGAGGAAGGCAGTAACGTGAGCCCAGAGAGAAGGGGTACCCAAATACAGCAATCTGGCAGTCATGTTCCCCCAGCTGCAGCAAACTGCCAGGATTGCTCCAGTGATGAGGCGGGAGATGATGAGGTCACTGACTCCACATGGCTGCCTGATAGGAGAGAGGAGGCACATCTCCAACAAGGCAGGATGCCCTCCAGGGGCCATCTTAAGGGCATCACCCCGACTGCATCACACTGCTGAGCTCCGCATGTGCAGGATGCTGCTGTCTGTGCGTTATTCCAAAAGTTCTTTAGTGTGGGCCTTTTTTGAGACGAGTTTATCAGATTGCACTGCTGCTATTTGCAACATATGTCTCAAGTGTATGGCCAAAATATATGCCGCTTGGGCACCACATGCTTGACCAGACATATGTCGACCTGCTATGCAGCTCGTTGGCAAGCGTACCTAAAAGACCCACACCAAAGTACAAAGCGGAACTCTCCTTGCTCCTCATCAGCTGGGATCTCCAACCCAACTATACCTTCAGTTCTCTCTGAAACCTGCACTGAGAGGAACGAAGGTGTAGAATTAGGTGTGTCACAGCCAAGTACTTGCAGGCAAGTACTGCTATCAGTACACCGACGTCAGATTGTACCAGGCAAATTTCCCTGCCTCAGCTGCTGCACCGCTGAAAGAAGTTCACTCCCAGCCATCCACATGCCCAGCAGTTGAATTCTAGCTTGGCTAAATTGCTAGCACTTCAACTGCTGCCTTTTCAGTTGGTAGACTCTGCCCACTTCTGTGAGTTTGTGGAATGTGCGGTTCCTCAGTGACAGGTTCCCAAACGCCCCTTTTTCGCAAAGGAATGCGATTCCGGCTCTCTACCGGCATGTGGAAGGCAATGTCTTGGCCTCGCTGGACAGGGCGGTCATCGGTAAGGTGCATATTACCACTGACTCATGGTCCAGAAGGCATGGACAGGGATGTTACCTATCTTTCACAGCACATTGTGTGACTCTGTTAGCAGCTGGGAAGGATGCAGGACAAGGTGCAGTAGTGTTGGAGATTGCTCTGCCACCACGCCTCCAAAATGCTACTACTGGTGATTCTGACACACCTCTCTCCTCCACCCCCTCCTCTTCATTTTCCTCCATGGCCTCTTCCTGTGCTTTGTCCTTGGAACCAGCGGTGCTCCATAGGCGTTCCAGGGGCTGCGCAAGTACGTAGGCAAAAAGATGCCATGCCGTGCTTGTGCTGGTGTGCTTGGGGGACAGGAGCCACACTGGGGCAGAGATTCTGTCAGCTCTGCAGGGGCAGGCTGAGAGGTGATTGACGACACGTCAGCTTAAGCCAGGAATGGTGGTTTGCGACAATGGCACCAACCTCCTCTCTGCCCTCTGACAGGGACAACTGACCCATGTGCCCTGTTTGGCTCACCTCCTTAACTTGGTGGTGCAGCAGTTCTTGCGGAGGGTACCCGGGCTTACAGGATGTCCTGAGGCAGGCCAGGAAAGTCTGTGTGCATTTCTGCCAGTCATATAATGCCAGTGCTTGGCTCGCTGACCTTCAAAAGGAATTTAACCTGCCAAAGAACCGCCTAATCTGCGACATGCCCACCAGGTGGAACTCAACATTGGCCATGCTGCAGTGGCTGCACACAGCAGAGGGCCATCAATGAGTACCTGTGCGACTATGGCACCAGGACAGGGTCAGGGGAGCTTGGTTTTTTCCCCACGCTAGTGGGACATGATCAGGGATGCATGCACTGTCCTGTCACCATTTGAGGAGGCCACGAGGATGGTGAGCAGTGACAGTGCATGCATCAGTGACACTGTCCCTCTTGTCCACCTGTTGGAGCACACACTGCATGGACAGGGCACTTGAGGCAGAACAGAAGCAGGAAGCAGACTTCCTTACCTCTCAAGGCCCCCTTTATCCAGACAATGTTCCTGCTGGCCTGCCGAACACACAGGAAGAGGACAAGGAGGACAAGGATGAGGATTGTGTCAGCAAGGAGGTGGAGCCTAGCACTCAGCATCAGCAGCAGTCTTTAAGGGATCATTTACAGTCCCAAGAAACCCATGGACTTGTACGTGGCTGGAAGGAGGTGGCTGCGGATCACGTTGTCTTTAGTGACCCAGAGGACTCTGGACCGAATGCCTCAGCTAACCTATGCTGCATGGCCTCCCTGATCCTGTAAAGCCTGCGGAAGGATCCTCGTATTCGTCGAATCAAGGAGGGCTGCCAGCCAGTAATGTTCCCTCTTCTTGATCCAACGAATACGATGTTACAAGAGTAAGGTTGTGGACCTTACCTTTCCGCTGCAGAGGATGAAACATCTTCGGAAGGCCTTGCAGAAAGGTCTGTGCAACACATTCCCAGAGCCTAGGAAGTTACAAATTCCTGGTCCTGGACAATGTGTTGCTGAGGCTTCGGTCAGTCACAGAAGGAGCGGTGGAGAAGGTGACCGTCCGACTGATGTGTTCAGACAATTTTTTAGTCCGCAGCCCCAAGGTATGATCGGTTCCAGCAACCATCGCTAGTGTCTGATTTACATGGTGCAGGAATACCTAGGGGCAAGGTCAGACTTGGACACCTTTCCCACCGAAAATCCTCTGGCTTACTGGGTCTTGAGGATGGATCACTGGCCAGAGCTTGCACAGTATGCAATTGAGCTACTGGCCTGTCCTGCATCCAGCGTTCTTTCGGAACGCACCTTCAGTGCTGCTGGAGGCTTTGTAACCGATCACCGGGTGCACCTGTCCACCGACTCGGTTGTTCGTCTGACCTTCATAAAAAGGAATCAATCAGTCTTGGATCACCTCCAGCTATCAAGCACCTGATGCTGATGTAACCGATCAATTTTTTTTTAAATGTCAGATCCCGTCAAGACTGCCTATGCTGATGCTGAGTGACTATCCTTTTATGCTGAGTGACTATCCTCTTCCTCCTCAATGGTCATGCTGATAGCTTGTAAGAACATTTTTGGTTCTGGGCGCCGACACCAGTGGCTAAGGCCCAATTTTTCAGCCCCTGTTTAACAGGGGCATGTAATTACAATTTTTGATGCAATATTTTGCAGGAGGATTCGTTGCTGCGCTCAACTACAATATCTGTGAGGGGTTGCAGTGTTGTGGAACCAGCACCAGTGCCTAAGGCCCAATTTTTCAGCCCCTGTTTAACAGGGGCGTGTATTTACAATTCTTAATGCAATATTTTGCAGGGGGGTTCGTTGCTGCGCTCAACTACAATACCTGTGAGTGGCTACAGTGTTGTGGCAAAAGCACCAGTGCCTAAGGCCCAATTTTTCAGCCCCTGTTTAACAGGGGCGTGTAATTACAAATTTTGATGCAATACTTTGCAGCAGGGCTCATTCCTGCGCTCCAACTAGAGTTTCTGTGAGGTGTTGCAGTGTTGTGGCACCAGTGCCTAAGGCCAAATTTTTCTGCCCCTGTTCAATAGGGA
The DNA here is from genome assembly GCF_037356315.1 of Lithobates pipiens. NCBI lineage: Eukaryota > Metazoa > Chordata > Amphibia > Anura > Ranidae > Lithobates > Lithobates pipiens. The sequence continues at coordinate 108,661,969 of NW_027507788.1, forward strand.
CATGTAATTACAATTCTTGATCTAATCTTTCACAGCAAGGCCTGTTCCAGCACCCACCAAGAGTAACTGTGAGGACTTACAGTGTTGTGGAACCAGCACCACCACCACCAAAGACCCAATTTTTCTCCCACTGTTCAACAATGGCATGTAATTACAAAGATGACTATAGAAGGAAGCCCCAGACGCCATCAAAGGACGAAAACAACATGGACCCAGGTCTATTGGTATCTTCCCTGGCTCACATACACAGAGGAATCCTTAACCACCCTGACCAGCAATGTGAGTACAGATTTTTTCCTGAACATGGGATGCCCTTATCCATTAAGCCCTCACTTCCCCCTAGCAGGCAACACTTTTTTCAGGTCCATATCTTCGCATCTTTTAATTCGACCTCTAAACGTCATGCTACTGCCCTACAATCATCATTCACAACAACAATTTATATGATGCCTGGCGCTGTCTTCATGCAAATGAAAGGGACTTCACTTTTTTTTCCTCGCCGCATCAAGTCTATACAAGAATAGATCTCTTTCTGGTGGATCAAAGAGTTCTACTAATGGCCAAGAAAGTCTCCATCAGCACGATATCTTGGACGGATCATGCCCCAGTGGTGTTATCTATTGCTGATCCAACGGTAGTCAAATAGAGTCCACTATGGAAACTTAACTCTTATCTAATACAGCAGAAGGAGACAAAAAAAATTATTCAAACCCATCTACAAGAGTTTTTTGTTAATAATGAAGGCTCAGTTCAAGATTCTTGTGTTTTGTGGAATGCCCATAAGGCATATATGAGGGGTATTTTGATGCAGCTGGGGGCGAGAGCAAAGAGGCAGAGGCTAAAGCAGCTATACAATATAACTAAAGAAATTGGACTCTAACTTCTAGAGGAATTTGAAAAAAAACATCTAAGCGAATGAAAATGAATTACTATGCACATGGTAACAGCTGGTAAGCTCTTAGCTCACAACCTAAAAGGCAGCAGATATAAACTTAGAATCCCCTATGTAGTTCACCCTGAAACTAAACAAAAAGAATATCACCCTCAACAAATAGCAGATGCACTTAGCTTCTACTACGGGTCACTATATAACCTTAAAGAGGACCCTTTGACACACCAACCACAATTGGACATAATTAATAAATTCCTGTCCTCTATTTCCATCCCCAAATTAACGTCTACTCAACTCCAATCCTTAAACGAACCATTCACTGACACTGACATACATAAAGCTATTGCAGTTTTACCGCTGAATAAGTCACCGGGCCCGGACGGATTTGGTGGGGAGTACTACAAGGAATTTGCACATCTGCTGACCCCGTACTTAGTGCACGTCTTCAATGATGCCGCCGCCTCTGCCTCTTTCCCTCCGGAGATGCTGGAGGCGATAATTGTTACTCTACCAAAGCCAGGGAAGAGTCCAGACACCCCTTCAAACTTTAGACCGATTTTGCTCCTCAATACCGATGTGAAACTGTACGCCAAATTAATAGCTCTACGCCTAGTTGAAATTACTCCCACACTTATCCACCCAGCCCAAACGGGGTTTACCCAAGGCAGACAGACGTCGGATGCCACCCGTAGGATGATAAACATCATTCATATGGCTGAGGGGCAAAGAAGGCCTTCTCTGCTCCTGACTTTGGATGCGGAGAAGGCCTTCGATCGTATACACTGGCTGTATATGACTAAGGTTTTGGAGTCGTTTGGCTTTAGTGGCAGTATACTCACAGCCATCCTGGCATTATACTCTAAGCCATCGGCCAAGGTATGTTTATCCGGGGTGCTGTCTACGCCTTTTTCAATTTCCAACGGCACTAGGCAGGGGTGTTCATTGTCCCCATTGATATTCTATCTGTTAATGGAACCTCTAGCTATATATGTTAGGAACCACCCCAATATTAAAGGCTTTCCGGCTGACGAAGGAAGCCATACTATTAGCTTATTCGTCGATGACATAATTCTGATTTTGACAGATGTGGAGTCTTCCCTGGCTGCAGTATATGACACCTTGGCTTTATTCAACCGGGTCTCCTATAACATAATGACAGCAAATCCCATATCCTAGGTCTAGGCATCAATCAAACAACTCAAGCTATCCTTGAGAATAAGTACCCTTATTCTTGGAACAACAAGGGGATACAATATCTGGGTATTACGTTAACGGCTAAGACTGGCCAGTTGGTTGAGGCAAATTACATGGAACTCCATCAATTAGGGCCCAAACTACAATCCTTATCTAAAATAGAACTGACATGGTCGGGCAGGTTGGCTGCCCTTAAAATGACAATTCTCCCCCAATTTATTTATTTGTTTCGCACACTCCCCATCCCTGTTCCTGATACCTATTTTACTAAAGCTCAATCCATAATAAACAATTTCTTGTGGCAAGGGAAGAAATCTAGATGTGCATTCCAAAAATGAATTAAATCCAGAATGGTTGGGGGAATAGGGCATATTGTCTTAAAAGACTACTACATAGCAGCTTGCCTAGCCCAAACTAGACAGTGGTTTTTACGTAAAGCCATTGCTAGATGGCATGAACTGGAAATCCATAAATCCCCTCATAAGGAACCCATGGACCTACTATTAGCAGCTAGATTTATGCCTAAAATCCCTCTTAGTATTTCCCCACCAATGTTAGCAACTATAGGGGCTTGGAAAACCCTTTTGCACACTCCAATAGGTTATACCCCCTCCAAATCCATCCCACTACCTATATCTAGCTTACAACTCCTGATCCTGAAAATCAGACACTGGTCATCCAAAGGTATTGACAAAGTCATTCATTTAAAAGTAGGCCCAGCAACGAAAACTTTCAGGGCATTACAATTGGAATTTAGATTGCAATCGGACGATATATTTACCTACAACCAAATTTCATATTTACTTTCATCTCTCCTTGACTCATTCACTGTCATACCTTGGAAAGCTTATCTATATTTTACTAATCCTATCACATCCATCAAAGGAATTTCGTTAATGTATAGTATACTACATCAGAAAACAATGTTTATCAAAACCCCCACTATGGGATAGTGGGAATTAGACCTGTCAATAGCGTACACTAATGATCAATGGCGTATAGCAATCTCATCCACCTATAAAACCACCAAAAGCGCCAACTTGTGGGAACTATACCAGAAGTTGCTGCTGAGATGGTACTTAACGCCCACACGGATTGCCAGTTTTACCCCACAAGCCTCGCCAATGTGTTGGAGGAATTGTGGTACTAGTACGTTAATCCACATTTTCTGGGAATGACCAATGATCCGTTCCCTCTGGACTTCTATATTTAAATTAATAACCGATATTACAAATGTCACTATTCATCCGAATCCAGGACTAGCCATTCTATCCCTGGGAATAGACGATACACCTCCCCGATTAAGGAAAATTATAACCCATATCCTGCTAAGCGTTAGACTAGAGATAACCAGAGGTTGGAGGGTGGAAGCAGCACCTACAACTTCGGAGGTCCTCTGGATGACGCACTTGCACATAACATATGAACTGATGTTTGCATCAACACAGGGTAAATACAGAGAGGCCTATCAAGACTGGGAGCCGTGGTTGGACTGGCACATAAGAAATAAAATTTAATGGATTATAACAAATTTGATGGCTTATAATATAGATACTCAAGGGGAGGCCGGGTCTCCCCTACTAGGGCGCAGTTAGATCCCAGATGGGGTGCGTGGTGAGGAGGGGGGGGGTCCGGGTGCCTGACCCGAAGGGAATCATGCCCAAAATTCTGGTTGTGACCCGGATGCTTATATGTTTATGTGTTACTATTGCTATGCATATTATGTTGCTAACTAGCATATATAAGAGATATATGGTGATCCTTAACTCCCATAGAAGAGACAATCTCACTTGCAATACCGAAGCATAGATTTGAGATGGTTGTGTGACACATTATAGTTATGTTAAGTAATATATCATAATCAAATCAATGTTGTAAATCATATGTTTGATACACTTGTGGAAATTTTCAATAAAAATGTATTGTTAAAAAAATAAAAATAAAGTTACAGGGGTGATAACCCTTCCTTATGTTTTCCAAAAAGCTTAAAAATAGATTTTATGACTGGAGCTACACTTTAAAAATGTACCAGTTCAAAACTACAAACAGATTCTACTTAACAAACCTACAGTTCCTGTCTTGTTTGCACTGCCTGTATACTGCTGTTCAGAGTATATAGGGCCTGGGGGCCCCAAGCCTTTCCCTTTTTACATTTGGGTGCAGAGTTCCCCTTAATATCCATACAAGACCTAAAGGGCTTGGTAATGGACGGGGGGGGGACCCATGCCATTTGTCTCACTGATTTTCATCCATATTGCCGCGACCAGACATTTCATTAAAGCCGCAAGCAGTTTTAAATTACTTTTATTCCTTTAAAATTTTAATTTTGTGCAGGGACTATTCTAAGCATGGGAAACACGTGCCACTTTACAGGCATACTATAGACACCCCCCAGGTACGATATTTAAAGGAATATTTCACTTTTTTTTTAAGCATCATTAAAATCACTGCTCCCGAAAAAACGCCTGTTTTTAAAACTTTTTTGCATTGATACATGTCCCCTGGGGCAAGACCCAAGTCCCCAATCCCTTATTAGGACAATAACTTGCATATTAGCCTTTAAAATTAGCACTTTTGGGGGGCGCATGCGCGCGAGCGACGGAGATGGCAGCTTGACTCCCTCGCTCCGTGCTGTCGGATCGTTAACACCGGCCTAATCCGACATAGACGCAATCTCTCCGTGCCATACTCACCCCTGCCAGCTCCGGAACATCCCGCGGAGGCTCCGGTGATGCATCCATCGGCGAGGAAGCCGCAGAGGAGCTAGCAGCACCGCAAGTCCGCACAGGCCTCAGCCAGAGGTACAGTAAAGATGGCGCCGGAGCCTCCGGACCTGGACGATGAGACTCAGCTCTCCGCGGCGGGTCCATCGTCCCCCGCAGACAGCCTGCACCTATTCCCCATGGATGGGGGAAGCCCCTCCGGCTGATACGGACGACCTGCTGGCGCGGTTCCGCAGCATTGTACGGGACGAAATTACAGCGGCATCCCGTAAGCTTTCTTCTGAATTCGTGCGGGGCCTTAAAGAGATAGGCCACCACACCAACCAGTTGGAGCACCGCATGGACCTAGCTACCACTGTCCTTGAGGGCCATGAAGAGGAGGTTGATAAGCTGTCCTCAGAGCTGGTGGCCTTATGGGACAAGTTAGAGGACACAGAAAATAGGGCCCGGAGGGACAACCTTCGCATTAGGGGTATCCCCGAGTCGCTCACAGATCTTCAAGGTACCGCCACGGCTTTCTTTCAGGAATTGGCTCCAGAGATCCCCCTGGAGAGGCTTGAGTTTGACCGCATCCACAGGTCTTTGGCCCCTAAACCCGCCGAGGGCCCCCCGAGGGACGTTATCATTAAATTTCATTATTATCGTACCAAAGAGAGACTTCTGCAGGCAGCGAGAGAGCAGCAGACCCTCTCCTTTCAAGGTAACCCTCTCCAGTTGTTTGCGGACCTAGCTCCGGCCACCATTGCTAGGCGCCGAGACCTCAAGCCATACCTCCAGGTCCTCCAGTCACAGGGTATCAAGTACCGATGGGGGTTCCCATTCAAGCTCACCTTTTCCCACCAGGGTCAGCAATTCCAGGCTTCATCTCCCTCGGATTTGAGGCGTCATTTTCTTGACCTCCAGCTAGAGATCCCCTCGTCCTCCCCTGAGGCTCCGTCCGTGCCCCCCAGATCGGGCCCCCCGAGGTCGGGACCCTCCAGACCACCCCGCCAGTCGTCACAGACCTCCCAGCGGTCCCAATCTGGATCCCAGGCACTTCAGGACTTGCAAGCCCAAAGATTCCAGCCATCAGGTAAAGGATGAAGAGGTCTGGCCCCCATTTCTTTGTTGCCCTATTTCATTTGTTGACCACCAGCTCCCGTAGTGTGGGGACGCTACTTTATCATTTTTCCCCTTGGTACAGTTTTTTTTTCTCCCCTTGTTGCTCTCAACGCGGAGTTCTGGTGAAACGCCCCGAGGCTCCCCCCCATCAGACTGTTATTTGATGCTGGACTGTTGCTTTAGCTTATGGGGGAATGCCCCGGGGCAGGCCGCCTGGTTGTTATACTGGCGGCCGGGGGCGACACTGACGCTGCCACCTGGACGCCCACTAGCTGGACCTTTTTTCCCCTTTTTGTTTTTTTTTTCTTTTTCTTGTTGTTTTTTTTTCTTTTTGTTTTTTATGTGTTCCTTGGTGGCTCTATCCAGGTGGGACTCTCGGGGGGGGGGGGGTTGCTGGCTGGGGAGAGGGGTGGGTGGGGGATGGGAAGCTTCTCTCCCATTGACGGCCCACAGGGATGCTGATTTTGCCGTGTTCTAGACCCCTCTCCCTTCCATTTGGGTGGGGGGGGACGGATATTGTGGCCCAGCTGTGGGGGTGCGCCTGGCCTCCTGGGGGACGGTGGCTTGGTTGCCCTCTCTGGGGGCTTGGGCGGGCCCTTACGTCCGCTCCTTTGTGGAAGAGGTTCACCCATATTTACTACTGTGTTTTGGTTACACTCAATTTGGTTTATGTTTCCATGTTTTTGTTAGCTCTATTCTATGTTCATTTAACAATACTGTTTCCATGTGTTTAATTTAGGCCGGTTGGTCCGACGGACCACTGCTCCCCCAGGTGTGTGTACACTTGGCTGAGATGGGTTTCTCGGCCTTGGTCACACTCCTGAGTGGGCCGTTCAGCCCACGTTCTTGTACATCTTTGAGCTCGCCTTATATGTCCTGTCGAGCTTGTTCTCCTCTCTATGCTTTTCGCATCTCTTTTCTTTTCTCTCTCTTTTTTCCTTCTTGTCCTTCCCCTTCTTCCCCTCTCCCCCCCCTCTACCCTTCGCTCCCTGGGGTGTGGGAACAGAAGACGTGCTGTTGCATGCAACCGCCGTGATGGCGCTTCATTGACTTTCCCTGAATGTTCAGGGTATGAACTCCCCCCAGAAACGGATTAAAATATTTAAATACCTCCAGCATCTTAAAATCGGCATTGCATGTCTACAGGAAACTCATTTTTCTTCTTCTTCCTCCCCCAAATATTTTTCTGCGCATTATCCCCAAGTTTACCTAGCAAACGGCCCCACCAAGCAGAAGGGGGTCCTTATCGCCATTCATAAATCGCTCCTGTTTATTTGCAGTAAACAGCTAGCTGACCCCGACGGCAGGTACCTCCTGCTGCAGGGCAACATCCAGGATAATGAGATTACTATTATGAGTTACTATGCCCCGAATAATAATCTGGGCCCCTTTCTGACCCATGTCTGTTCCCTGCTGAAGACCCACCAGAGAGGTGTTCTCTTCTTGGCAGGCGACTCCAATGTGACACTTAATCCCTCTATGAATAATTACCCGCCGCCCCATAAATCCCCTTCCCCATTAGCTAAAAAATTCTTGCAGGCCCTACAAAACCATGATCTCATCGATGTCTGGCGGGAACACCACCCTATTGGCAGGGATTACACTCACTATTCCCACCCTCATCATTCCCATTCCAGGATCGATCACATGTTTTTGCTACGTAAACATCTTCCTCAGGTAGCCTCCATTTCCATCTTGACGGTCCCCTGGTCTGACCATGACCCAGTGTTAACTATATGCCACTCCCTCTGTGACAAGCCGCAGGACGCCCCTTGGGTCATGAATAGTGATGAGCCGAAAACCCCCCGGTTCGGTTCGCACCAGAACTTTCGAACGGACCCCAAATTCGTACGAACTTTAGAACCCCATTGAAGTCTATGGGACTCGAACGTTCGAAATTAAAAGTGCTAATTTTAACGACTAATATGCAAGATACTGTCCTAAAAAGGGTTTGGGGACATGGGTCAATGCCTAAAATGTTTTTAAAAATGGCAGTTTTGGCGGGAGCACTGATTTTAATGACGATTAAAGTGAAAAAAAAAAGTGAAATATTCCTTTAAATATGGTGCCTGGGGGGTGTCTGTAGTATGCCTGTGAAGTGCCACGTGTTTCCCGTGTTTAGAACAGTCCCTGCACAAAATGACATTAAATGGAAATAACATCATTTAAAACTGCTTGCGGTTTTAATGTTATATCTGGTTCCTGCAATATGGTTGAAAATCATTGAGAAAAATGGCATGGGTAACCCTCCCTTCCCATTACCAGCCCCTTTGGGTCTTGTACGCATATTAAGGGGAACCCAGTACCCATATTAAAAAAAGGAAATGCGTGTGGCCCCCAGGCCCTATATACTCAGAACAGCAGTATACAGTCGGTGCAAACAAGACAGGGACTGTGTAGGTTTGTTGTGTTAAGTTGAATCTGTTTGTAATTTTCAACTAGTACATTTTTAAAGTGTAGCTCCAGTCAAAAAAACTATTTTTAAGCTTTTTGGAAAACATAGGGAAGGGTTATCACCCCTGTATAATTTGTTTTGTCGTACATCTTTTTTCATCTCACTTGCTGTTGTCTCGTTCCCTTTGCAAGTAGGAGATGTTTGTAAGTTGGATGTTTGAAAGTAGGGGCCTCCCCTATATGCTCTGAAGAAATGGCGGAACAAGGTGTTGGTTTTGCCACAACATTGTAAGCCCTGAAAGTGACTCTTGGTGGGCGCTGGAGCGCCCTGCTATGAACGATTATATAAAGAATTGTAATTACATGCCATTGTTGAACAGTGGTAGAAAAATTGATCTTTGGTGGTTGTGGTGCTGGTGCCACAACACTATAAGTCCTCACAGTTACTCTGGGTGGGCACAGGAACGGGCCCTCCTGTGAAATATTATATCAAGAATTGTAATTACATGTCCCTGTTAAACAGGGGCAGAAAAATTGGGCCTTAGGCACTGGTGCCACCACACTGCAACTTCTCCCATATACTCTTGTTTTATTGCAGGAATTAGCCCTGCTGCAAAGCATTGCATAAAAAATTGTAATTAAACGCCCCTGTTAAACAGGGGCAGAAAAACTGGGCCTTAGGCACTGGTGCAGGTGCCACCGCACTGCAACCTCTCCCATATACTCTTGTTTTATTGCAGGAATTAGCCCTGCTGCAAAGCATTGCATCAAAAATTGTAATTAAACGCCCCTGTTAAACAGGGGCAGAAAAATTGGGCCTTAGGCACTGGTGCTGGTGCCACCACACTGCAACCTCTCCCATATACTGGTGTTTTATTGCAGGAATTAGCCCTGCTGCAAAGCATTGCATCAAAAATTGTAATTAAACGCCCCTGTTAAACAGGGGGAGAAAAATTGGGCCTTAGGCACTGGTGCTGGTGCCACCACACTGCAACCTCTCCCATATACTCTTGTTTTATTGCAGGAATTAGCCCTGCTGCAAAGCATTGCATCAAAAATTGTAATTAAACGCCTCTGTTAAACAGGGGCAGAAAAATTGGGCCTTAGGCACTGGTGCTGGTGCCACCACACTGCAACCTCTCCCATATACTCTTGTTTTATTGCAGGAATTAGCCCTGCTGCAAAGCATTGCATCAAAAATTGTAATTAAACGCCCCTGTTAAACAGGGGCAGAAAAATTGGGCCTTAGGCACTGGTGCTGGTGCCACCACACTGCAACCTCTCCCATATACTCTTGTTTTATTGCAGGAATTAGCCCTGCTGCAAAGCATTGCATCAAAAATTGTAATTAAACGCCCCTGTTAAACAGGGGCAGAAAAATTGGGCTGATGGCATCACCCAGAACCAGAAATGTTCTTCCAACATATCAGCGGAGGAGGAAGAGGATAGACAATCAACATAACAGGACAGTCATTCAGCATCAGCATAGGCAGTCTTGAAGGGAGGTGATATTTCAAAAAAAATTATTCGGTTACATCAGCTTCAGGTGCTTGGTAGCTGTGGGTGCTCCAAGACTGATTCATCTTGATGAAGGTCAGTCGATCAACTGATTCGGTGGACAGACGCACCCTGTGATCGGTAACAAAGCCACCAGCAGCACTGAAGGTGCGTTCCGAAAGAACGGTGGATGCAGGACAGGCCAGTAGCTCAATTGCATACTGTGCAAGCTCTGGGCAGTGATCCATCCTCAAGACCCAGTAAGCCAGAGGATTTTCGGTGGAAAAGGTGTCCAAGTCTGACCTTGCCCCTAGGTATTCCTGCACCATGTAAATCAGACGCTGGCGATGGTTGCTGGAACCAATCATACCTTGGGGCTGCGGACTAAAAAATTGTCTGAAAGCATCAGTCAGACGGCCACCTTCTCCACCGCTCCTTCTGACCGATGCCTCAGCAACACGTTGTCCGGGACCAGGAGTTTGTAACCTCCCAGTCTCTGGGAACGTGTTGCACAGACCTTTCTGCAAGGCCTCCCGGAGATGTCTCATCCTCTGCTCCCTCTGCGATGGCAAGATAAGGTCGGCAACCTTACCCTTGTACCGTGGATCAAGGAGAGTGGCCAGCCGGTAATGGTCCCTCTCCTTGATCCGAAGAATACGAGGATCCTTCCGCAGGCTTTGCAGGATCAGGGAGGCCATGCAGCGTAGGTTAGCTGAGGCATTCGGTCCGGAGTCCTCTGGGTCACTAAGGACAACATGATCCGCAGCTACCACCTCCCAGCCACGTACAAGTCCACGTGTTTCTTGGGACTGTAAATCAACCCTACAAGACTGCTGATGCTGAGTGCCAGCCTCCACCTCCATGCCGACACAATCATCCTCCTCCTCCTCTTCCTCCTCCTCATCCTCTTCCTGTGTGATGGGTGGCACAGCAGGAACACTGTCTGGATAAAGGGGGCCTTGAGAGGCAAGGAAGTCCTCCTCTTCCTGCCTCTGTTCTGCCTCAAGTGCCCTGTCCATTATTCCATGCAGCGTATGCTCCAAGAGGTGGACAAGAGGTACAGTGTCACTGATGCATGCACTGTCACTGCTCACCATCCTTGTGGCCTCCTCAAACGGTGACAGGACAGTGCATGCATCCCTGATCATGCCCCACTGGCGTGGTGAGAAAAAACCGAGCTCCCCTGACCCTGTCCTGGTGCCGTAGTCGCACAGGTACTCATTGATGGCCCTCTGCTGCGTGTGCAGCCGCTGCAGCATGGCCAACGTTGAGTTTCACCTGGTGGGCATGTCACATATAAGGCGGTTCTTGGGCAGGTTCAACTCCTTTTGGAGCTCAGCCAGCCGAGCACAGGCATTAAATGATCAGCGGAAATGCGCACAGACTTTCCTGGCCTGCTTCAGGACATCCTGTAAGCCGGGGTACCTGCCCAAGAACCGCTGCACCACCAGGTTAAGGACATGAGCTACACAGGGCACATGGGTCAGTTGTCCCTGTCGGAGGGCGGAGAGGAGGTTGGTGCAAACCACCATTCCTGGCTTAAGCTGGCATGGCGTCAACCACCTCTCGGCCTGCCCCAGTGTGGCTCCTGTCCCACCAAACAAACCAGCGCAAGCACGGCATGGCATTGTTTTGCCTGCATAGTTGCGTAGCCCCTGGAACGCCTACGGAGCACCGCTGGTTCTGAGGACAGAGCACTGGAAGAGGCCATGCAGGAAGAAGAATAGGAGGGGGTGGAGGACAGAGGTGTGTCACAACCAATAGTAGCATTTTGGAGGCGTGGTGGCGGAACAATCTCCAACACTACTGCACCTTGTCCTGCATCCTTCCCAGCTGCCAGAAGAGTGACCCAATGGGCAGTGAAAGACAGGTAACGTCCCTGTCCATGCCTGCTGGACCATGAGTCAGCGGTAATATGCACCTTACCGCTGACCGCCCTGTCCAGCGAGGCAAGGACATTGCCTTCCACATGCCGGTAGAGAGCCGGAATCGCCTTCCGTGAGAAAAAGTGGCGTTTGGGGACCTGCCACTGAGGAACCGCACATTGTACAAACTCACGGAAGGGGGCCGAGTCTACCAAGTGAAAAGGCAGCAGTTGAAGTGCTAGCAATTTAGCCAAGCTAGCATTCAACCGCTGGGCATGTGGATGGCTGGGAGTGAACTTCTTTCGCCGGTCCAGCAGCTGGGGCAGGGACATTTGCCTGCTATAATCGGACGTGGGTGTACTGCTAGCAGAGTACCTGGAAGCACTTGGCTGTGACACACCTAATTCTATACCTTCATTCCTCTCAGAGCAGGTTTCAGAGAGGACTGAAGGTCTAGTGGGGTTGGAGATGCCAGCTGATGAGGAGCAAGGAGAGGTCCGCTTTGTTCTTTGGTGTGGGTCTTTGAGGTACACTTGCCAAGGAGCTGCATGGCAGGTCAACATATGTCTGGTCAAGCATGTGGTGCCCAAGTGGCTGATGTTTTGGCCACGCGAGATACGCTTGAGACATATGTTGCAAATAGCAGCGGTGCGATCTGATGCACTCGTCTCAAAAAAGGCCCACACCAAAGAACTTTTAGAATAACGCGCAGAGGCAGCGCCCTGCACAGGCGGAGCTCTGCGGTGTGATTCAGTCGGTGTGCTGCCCCTAAGCTGGCCCCCGGAGGGCATCCTGCCTCGTTGGACATGTGCCTCCTCCTCCTCCTCTCTCCTACCAGGCACCCACGTGGAGTCAGTGCCCTCATCATCCCCTCCCTCTTCATCGCTGTAGCAAACCTGGCAATATGCTGCAGCTTGTGGAACATGACTGCCAGATTGCTGTCCTTCTTGAGCATCCCCTCTCTCTGCATTCACGCTACTGCCTTCCTCTAGCTGAGTGTCATCATCAGAGGCTACAAAACACTGGGCATTCTCCTGGAGCATGTACCCAACACTGTGCTCAAAGAGTTCAGGAGACTCCTCAGGAGGACGTGGTGGGTCTAGGGAAGGAGTCACTGATGATGACATTGAGACGAGGGAAGACGATGCATTGGCAGCTGCTTTGCTAGTACCCTGAGACTGGGTGAGAGAGGATGAGGAGGATGAAGAGGGCTTGATCATCCACTCTACCAAGTCATTGGCATGTTGCGGTTCAACATGTCCAGCTGCCGAAAAGAAGGACAAGCGTGTCCCATGGCCACGTGCTGATGACAATGCACCGCGTCCACGACCAGCACTGTTGTCTCTAGACACAGAGCCTGCTTGCCCTCTTATCGGCCCCCGCCTGTCTGCCTCTCCTTGCTGGCCTTCCAGACATGGTAATGGCCTGAAGGGAGTTGGGTAAAACAGCAGTGTAGTGTATATTGTGCTGGAGGCACACAACACCCGCTAACTCCTGCAGATGCCTTTATTATAGAACACCAGAGATAAAGGGGTATACTGTAATGGAGTCACACAACACCCACTAAGCCCTGCAGATGGCTCTATTAGAGAACAGCAATAAAGGGTAGATACAGGTGTATATTGTGCTGGAGGCACAAAACACCCACTAACTCCTGCAGATGCCTTTTTTATAGAACACCAGTGATAAAGGGGTATATACAGATGTATACTGTGCTGTGCTGGAGGCACACACAACTTCCAATAACTCCTGTAGATGGCAAGTGGGCTCAAATAGAGAAGAGCTATGTAGGTGGATATAGCAGTGTGTACTGGGTACAGAGCACGCAGACAGCACGCACAAGCTCCTAACACTACTGACTGCAAGCTCTATTATAAAAGATAGATCACTAGCTATATAGGTGAGGTGAATATAGCGGTGTATACTGCGGTCAGGGCAAGCAGACAACAACCACTACAGAAGAGCAAGATCGAAAATCGTCCGATAACGATCGGTTTATACTGTGTTGAAGGTACACAGAACACCCACTAACTGCTTCAGACGCCAACACACTACACAAGGCCGCCGCGCTGGCGGCCTTATATAGTGTGGGGCGTGTACTACACAGCCTGAGCTATGATTGGCCACAGGCATCCTGCCCGTGGCCAATCATGGCTCTCCTCGCTGCTGGCGCTGTGATTGGCCAAGCATGCGGGGTCACAGTGCATGCTTGGCCAATCATGAGCCAGCAATGCACTGCGATGACACAGTGCATTGTGGGCCGTGAGCGCCACACGAATTTGGCGCGAACGGCCCATAACGTTCGGAATTCGCTGAACGGGCGAACAGCCGATGTTCGAGTCGAACGTATGTTCGACTCGAACACGAACCTCATCCCTAGTCATGAATGACTCTCTTCTTTCTCTGGAACCGATACTTAAGAGCCTCCACGAGGCCTCTGAGGATTACTTTAAAACAAATGTGGGCTCAGTATCCTCCCCAGTGATGCCTTGGGAGGCCTATAAAGCCGTCCTTCGGGGACAGGTCATTCGTATAGCGTCCCAGAGGAAGAGGGAGAGGGTCCAGACCCGCCATAAGCTTGAGGAAAGGTTGGAGGCTCTCTCCACAACTTTAAAACACTCCCCCTCTACAGCAAACTGCAGGTTATTGGACAAAGCTCGTTTGGACCTGGACCTATGCCTCACGGATGATGCAGAACGCACCCTCCGTTGGGCTCGTCAGAGGTGGTACGCCAGGGCAAACAAACCCAATGCTATGTTGGCCAGGAGGTTGCGGACCTTCACCCTGAAATTTCAGCCCATCACTCTGCGCACCCGCCATAATACTCTGACGGGTAACCCCCGACTAGTATTGGAGGAATTTCGCTACCGCCTGGCCAAACTTTAATCCGCCCAGACTCACACCTCCACTCTGGACCTGGGTGCTTTCCTAAAGGAGTTATCCTTGCCTTCTTTATCTGATGTCCAGATGTCGCTTATGGACCGGGACATACAGGTCTCGGAGGTCCTGCAGTGCATTAAAGAATTGAAGGTGGGGAAGCGCCCAGGCCCTGATGGTTTCACCGCTTTGTATTAACGCAAGCTGGCTGCGGTGCTGGCCCCCCACCTGGCGGCTGTGTACAATGCGGTGAAGGGAGGTCACTCCTTCTCATCGTTAATGTTGACGGCAAATGTGGTGATGATCCCCAAGCCGGATAGGCACCTCTCTTCTTGGGCCAACTTCCGACCAATTTCCCTGATCAATATTGACGTGAAAATCTTGACAAAAATCCTGGCTACTCGCCTGAATTCCTTCCTCCCCCGACTGATCAAAAAAAGATCAAGTAGGTTTTGTCCCCCGGAGGCAGGCTGGTGACGCCATTAGACGGCTCGTGCAAGTCAAACATCTGGCGCATACTAGGTCTCTGGAGACAATGTTTCTTTCCTTAGACGTGACCAAAGCCTTTGATACCCTGTCCTGGTCATACCTGATGCGGGGTACTTACTAGCTATGGCTTTGGCACTTCCTTTATGGGCTGGATTTTGGCTATCTATGACTCTCCACAGGCCAAGGTGCGCTACTATGGTTACGACTCGCCGGTCTTCCCCATACGTAGGGGAACCCGCCAGGGGTGCCCACTTTCCCCACTACTATTTATTCTAGCATTGGAACCCATGGCGGAAGCGATTCGGTCACATGTGGACATTTCGGGAGTGGAAGTTGCGGGTACTATGCATAAATTGTCACTGTTCGCAGATGACATTCTGCTGACACTTACGAACCCCAGGCTTTCCCTTCCCAATTTGTTCTCTCTTTTGGATACCTTCGCTGTGCTATCGGGCCTGGCAGTTAACCCAGCGAAATCTAGGGCAATATCTATCAACCTACAACATGCGGAAATAGAATCTTTGCAAGCCGCATTTCCTTTTCAGTGGACAACCACTTTACCGTACTTGGGTATTAGACTTTCACCCAAGTACTCAGAGCTTTACCAGGCGAATTACCCCCCTTTATTTCGGAAGCTGACGGGTTTGCTTGACCCATGGTCAACTCTCCCAATCTCATGGTTTGGCAGGATAGCGGCGGTGCGTATGACTTATCTTCCAAAACTGTTATATTATTTTCGGGTGTTGCCAGTTCCCGTACCCCTCCATGTACTTAGAATCCACCAACGCAAAATTATGCGCTTTATCTGGGGCTCTTCGAAGTCTCGGATCAAAAAGCAGGTTCTTTATGCCCGTAAGGCTAACGGCGGTTTCTCAGTCCCTAATTTGCATGCATATTACACAGCAGCAGGAATCGCCCCCCTGTCCCGCCTACATGAACACCATCAAATGCCCCTCGGGGCAATTCTTGATATGGTGGACTCCCATCCAATTCCGTTAGCGTCCCTTCCCTGGCTCCCGAAAGTACAACGCCCACCGAACATAGCCCCCTGCTTGGCCCATTCTCTTCGCCTCTGGGATTCGGTGAAATACTCCGCAGGTCTCCAAACTCCCCATCTCCCGCTGCTTCGTTTTCTACACTGCCCCCTATTCCCGCCAGGCTGTGATAACCCCGGTCAGTTAGCGTGGTGGACGGATCATGGTTTTGTAGATGTCCATTCCTTGCTCACCCCGACTAAAATTATCCCTTTTGCAGCCCTTCAGTCATCCCATGATATTCCCCTCAGGGAATTTTATACCTACCTCCAACTTAAGCACTTCCTTCACCAATTGATTGGGCCCCAGTCTGCTCTCTACACACTGTCTCCTTTTGAGAGCCTTTGTAGATCTCGGCCCCATGCCTCAGGGTTGATCTCCCTCATTTATACAGCTATTTTATCATCTACGAAACCGCCGCTCCGGCCCTATCACCTTCAATGGGAGGCTGAACTGGGCAAACAGCTTGACCGGGAGGACTGGCAGGCTATGACCAAGGCGCTGCCTACATGCTCCAGAAACGTTCTCTTTCTGGAGAATGCGTATAAGGTGTTCTATAGGTGGTATTACACCCCGGCGAGGCTGGCGACATTTATCTCGTCTTGCTCCCCCCTATGTTTTCGCGGATGCTCGCAGGAGGGCACCATGGCTCACATCTGGTGGACCTGCCCCAGGGTGACTAGATTATGGGTCAGAATATATGCTCTACTTCGTACACTCTTTCATGCGGATATTAGGAGAGACCCTTTTGAGGCCCTCCTGTGGAAACCGATTGCAGAGCTCCTGCGTCCGGAACGTCAGCTAGCTGCACATTTATTTACTGCAACCAAAATCACCATAGCAAGGGCCTGGAAGACTCCGGTTCTTAGCTATGAGGCAGTTAAGAACTGTATGAATGATATTATGGTGAACGAAAAACTGACGGCGATAGCATCAGATACCCATGCTAAATTTCTTCGGGTCTGGCAGCCCTGGGTGGCTTATACCCGCCCATCCAGATTTGATCCGGTACTCCTCTCCCTTTGATCGTTGGATGTCCCCCCGCTCCAGGGACCCCCCCCCCCTTTTCCCCCCTCTTCCTCCCCCCCCCTTACCCCATTTCTTTTCTTTTTCTCCCCCTTTTCTCTCTTTTCTATACTTCTATCGCTATCTCTTTTCTCCTTTGCTCCTTTTTTTTGCATCTGTCTCACAGCGCACTCAGGCTGCCCAGTGGCATCTCTGACCAGTAGCAGGGTTTTTTTATTCCCCTTTTGAAAGCAGCCCAAATTCATCTGCTCGCTGTGTAAGAGTTTTGTTTGACTTTCTATCTGTTATATGGTTATCCGACATTGGTACCCCATCGAACAAATGAACTCTGTCCGCCCCTACGCCCCATTAGCTTTGCTCTATGGTGTGCGGCTGCGTGTTGCGGCCAGCCTTGGATGCTTCTACATAATTATTATGGCCTGGACACGAGTCCAACATTGTTATGTCTATATGTAACTCTTCACAGGTCTTTGATATGTTTTTGGCAGATCTATGTTATCCCTGTATTGTCTCACTGATGTGAATTTTTCAATAAACCTTTTGTAAAAGAAAATTAGCACTTTTGATTTTGAACGTTTGAGTCCCATAGACTTTAACGGGGTTCTAAAGTTTGCGTGAATTTTCGGTCCGTGTGCAGGTTCTGGTGCGAACCGAACAGGGGGGTGTTCGGCTCATCCCTAGTCACCACAGATACAGCTTGTCACCACAGATACAGCACACTTCTCACTACAGATACAGCTTGTCACCACAGATACAGTGCACTTATCACCACAGATACAGCTTGTCACCAAGATACAGCGCACTTTGTCACCACAGATGCAGCTAGTCCATGCTGCTCTATATCTTTTATTCTGTTTCCGCACCATTTACAGAAGATCAGCTCTCGTGGAAGCCAAAGGAAAGAAAAAGGCAGAGCCTGGGTGGCAATAAAATGGACTGCCAATAGAAACAGAGCAGCCAACCGGGCTCTGCCTCTTGTTTCTTCCTCACGAGAACTGGCCTTCTGTAAAATGGCGACGGAGACAATTCACTAGCGCTGACCCCGGACCTCTAGCAAGAAAATGCCAATTTCCCATGAAATGTCCCGGGGCACGTTAATACCGGAACAAGGGTCTAAATACCAGGAATGTCCCAGGAAATTCGGGACTGTTGGCAACTATGCAGTGGATAAGTTAAGGGCAGGTTTGCCTGGAAGCAGCTCACCCCTCCTTAAAGGCACAGGGGTGGCTGGAAGCATCCAATGTGTCCCCATGCCAAATCCAGCAAACAAGCTATACAAAAAGATGGCAACCATCCCAATTTTTAACTAGCCTTTGCAGTAAGGTGCACATGGAAGTGCAAGGCACAATACAGACAAACATTTTCCAGCACACTTACCAGCTAGACTGCAAAAAGAAAACAAATTGATCCTGTTTAACAATTCAAGTTGAAAACATGGTTTTAGTTGCACACAGAGACTTAGCATAGTTGTCAACTGTCCCATATTTCTTTGTCCCAGTCTTATCCTATCCCAAAAATGTCCCAGGAAATCTGCGTTTTCCCGATTTTTTGCCACCGCCACTAGAGGTCTGCAGCTGGCACTGGTGAATTGTCTCCACTGGCTGCCATTTTACAGAAAACCAGCTATCGTGAGAAAGAAACAAGAGGTGGAACCAAGGCTCAGCCTCTTGGTTTTCCCTTCGGCCTCCACAAGCTTGTCTTCTATAAATGGAGCGGAGACCAAATCACCAGTGGTGTCGCTACCAGGGTGTGGTTGATGTAAGGAGGGACTCTGCTGGGGACACCTGATGTAAGGAGGGACTCTACTGGGGACACCTGATGTAAGGAGGGACTCTACTGGGGACACCTGATGTAAGGAAGGACTCTGCTGAGGGCACCTGATGTAAGGAGGGACTCTGCTGGGGGCACCTGATGTAAGGAGGGACTCTGCTGGGTATGCCTGGTGTAAGGAGGGACTCTGCTGGGAATGCCTGGTGTAAGGAGGGACTCTGCTGGGAATGCCTGGTGTAAGGAGGGACTCTACTGGGAATGCTTGGTGTAAGGAGGGACTCTACTGGGAGCACCTGATGTAAGGAGGGACTCGGCTGGGAATGCCTGGTGTAAGGAGGGACTCTGCTGGGGACACCTGATGGCATCTGGTGGCAGGCGACGTGACAAGTGACACACTCACGGCTTCCACTGATTCTGCATTATGGTGAGTTGAACTATTTAATTTTATATTACAATGTAATGATAGAAATAATGTGCTTTAATCATTCTGACCCCATACCAACCATGGTGCCATGATGATCGAAGCGCTAACACCAGGTGTTTGTACTATTTGTCTTTTATTGATACTAGGAAACTAGGAAGAAAATATGTGCCTGTTTATAAATTGGGTAATTTGTGAGCAAGTTATTAGCAGGAACTGTGTCATTGAGTTCAGGAAGAGTGCAGGTGAAGGCACAGACATGGGAGATAGGGAAGTGCTTTGTCGCCAGAGGTTGTTTAACCACTTTAATACAGGGCATTTTTCCCCCTTCCTGTTCAGCGTTTTACTGTCATTTAAGCATCACTATTCAGCCGCTAGCGGGCTCTTTTTACCACCCCTATCAGCGGAACAAAGGGTTAAATGTGCCCCTGTAGTGCTGCTGTCCAGGCGCTTTGCAGGTACTTCGGCAGCGGTGCCCATTCATTTCAATGGGCAGGAGCAGTGAATACACCGCTCCTTCACTGCCCCAAAGATGCTGCTTGCAGGACAATTTTTAACGTCATGCCAGCAACATCACCCCAGTGTGAAAGCGCTTTCACACTGGGACAATAGGGGAGGTGTTTTTCAGGCTCTTTACAGGCGCTATTTTAGCCCAAAAGCGCCTAAAAAAACGCCCCAGTGTGAAAGGGGTCTAAATGACAATTGCATGGTCATGCAATACTGTACCCAGAGACACTCTAGAGACAAATAGAGCTTTCTTTTGGTGGTATTTAGTCACCACTTTTTTTTTTTTCATTTTTGCTAAAAAAGAAGATTTTGGAAACATTTTTTTTTCATAGTTTCTGTTTTAAAATTTTACAAAGTAATTTTTTTTCTTCACTGATGACGCTACACTGATGGGGCTGCACTGATAAGCTGTACCGATGAGGTTGCACTGATATCAGTGTAAACAATGTACTGACAGTCTTGCCGGTTATCGGCTCTCCTTTCCTCACACAGCTACAGTGTAAAGGAAAGGACTGCTGATAATGGGCAAATCGGTCTACCTGTGACTATCTGTGAGCTGATCACATGGTAAAGGGGCAGTAGTTATTCCAAAGAACACAGTGGTCACAGAGCGCGCCATATGAGTGCCCCAGGGGGTGTGTGGGAGGCGGGGTTCTAGGAGGATGTCCCTCCCAGAACTGCAAACCGGTGCTATAGCCAAATGAAGGGCTAGAAGCAGTTAACCACGTAGCACGGGATGACGTAGGGACGCTCTAGTGAGAGGGAGGGGTCACGAGGAGGCTCGGTCGGAGAAGGCGCGCGGAAGGAAAGTTAAGAACGGGATATGCCGGAGGGTGAGAGGCTCTGGCAGACTAAAGATTCCGCCGCAGGACGCCACTCCGAAACCTGCCTACCCGCCGGCCGAAGGATAAAGAAAATTGCGCTGGTGACAGTAGCTGGCTCTCCGTTCTATTCACCCCCCCCCCCCCGTCCCCCCACCCCTTCGGTGCAGGTGTCACAGCAGAACGCTAAACAACAACACACAGGCAGATAAGGAGACCCGGATGCAGATGTACACATGGAGGAATAGCGAGCGAAACAGATAAGTGCCGCAGACTCCTGCAAACAATAGCTGTTTATATAATAAGATCATGTTTTAACACTCACTGTGAAAAAATGAAGTAAGAACAAGGTACAGCATGAATGGTGATATAAGTCCTCCCGGGGAGATGTAATTAAGATTAATGCTGTGATTAATGCTGTGACTGTCTGTGAATAAATATCAGGCACCAGGCTGCAGGGAAAGAAACGCAGGGGGAAATTGTCTAAAATACATACTTGTTTAAAGTGGTAGAGGGAAAGAAATAAGTATGATATAAATGTATGGATACCCCCTCAGTTGTTTATCTGCAGACTACCACCGCGGACCTCTAAATAAGGGGATCCGAGGACAATATCAGGAATTTTGAAGGAGAAACCTGGATAGAAACGGATGGTAGTCCCTTATAGTTACTCACGATTGTTCATCTATCAATATATGAGTTACTGTACAAGACTACCGGGTAAATACAGTAACAACCTGTAGGAATCTGCATGAAGGACATTATATGTGTGGATAACTACCTTGCTACCCTCAAGCAGCATAGTGGGAGCCTATCATAGTAACCATGACTACATACATGGTAAATGTCCTTACATAAATTGACGGACTGTTAAAAGAAAATAGGCACAGACCAGAAGAGGAGAAAGGCATAAACAGCAGGGGAAACTCATTATTAACTTACTAATTAAATCTCCTAGTACAGTACCCTACAGGTGTGTGTTGGGTGAGTGGTGATTGAGGAGAATGTGGCGGAACAGACAAGTCTGATTGTTGCACTATATACCTATCCACTGACTCTTTTTATACATCGGTCCAGAAAGTATTCTTTTTTGACGGATTACAAATACGGAAGAATAACTGTGAAAGAATAATTAGATTGATATATTTACTGGAAAAAAAATCCCTCAGCTATGTATAAGGTGACCACATTGGTGTATATATATAAGAGGCCGTTTGGTGGATAAGTAGCTGGGAATAAGTGGAATAACTCCCAACTAGATAAGTAAAGCGGTTGTGGGTAAATTTCTTTCCTTTTTTCCGCCGGGGACCTTTTTACCCTTATGAACTATCAATTTGGAGTAACCCAGCAGGGAACAGCAGGGAATCCATAAAGGAATGGAAGACCTCTCTAGAGGAATGCAATGAGGCATATCAAAGAAGTCTCATAAAACAAGCCACGAGGGAGTAATAATAGCCACCCCCAATAGGGATATCATACGGGGGGGGGGGGGGGAATAAATAAATAAATAAATAATTTATAATAAAAAAAATAAAAATAAATAAAAAAAAAACTCTACATACCTTCCCTAGAGATTAGTTAAACTAATTGGGAAAGAGTGGGTTGGAAATAAAGGCAATAAAGGTGATCTATAGTTGGGTATTTAGAAAAGCAAAAAGGGCGCCCCTGCTGAAAATTCCCTGCCGCGAAGAAAGGATACTAGGAGACCAGAAAACTGGGGAGACGACCACGTGAAATAAAAAAAAAAAGCAACATGAGTAGAGCCTCAAAGCAAACCACTAAGGGGGGAGGCCTGAAGACCCCAAAAAATACTATCCCTGAAAGCACCATAAAACAATACATGACCCAAGGAGCAAGTCCGAGAGGTGGAGGGAAGGAAAAGGCGCCCCCTAACTATGGGAAAAACAAAGAGATTGAAAAAACAGGGGAAACCCCAGATCAATCTAGAGATGATCTAACAACAGAAAGTGAATTGGAATTAAGTAAAAGTGAAGATCAAAGGACAGATGAACTGGGAATAACAAAAGGCACAATGAGGGAGATGCTCCTAAAACTGGAGAACTCTATAAAATCAGATATCAGTATGCTAAGAAGCGATTTAGGGCATTTATTAACGAGAGTCGAAGCAGTGGAAGAAAGAACTAACATACATGTACAGGAGTTAAATAAAGTACAGGCACAAGTTAAGATAGTTTACCAGAATCAGAGAAGAATTCTTTATCGACTCGAAGATCAAGAAAATAGAAATAGAAGGCAAAATCTGAGAATACGATATGTCCCAGAGAACGAAAAAGAAGAATTAAGAGACATTATGAAAGACATATTTGGTCCTATATTAGATAATGGAGAGGAGGCATTTCCCAGGATAGAGAGGGTGCATCGGGTCGGGAAGATAAAACCTGAAGAAATAGGAAGGGGAAGATCACGCGATATTATCGCAAGATTTGAACACTTTGAGGACAAAGCTGAAATCTGGAGGAAATTAAGGGGAAAAGCCCCATTTAAATATGCAGAAACAGAGATACAAATTTTCCCAGACCTGGCACCTGAGACCTTATCTAGAAAATGTCTCTTAAAACCCCTGCTGGAACAGATGAGAGCACGGAATATCAGATACAGATGGGGCTTTCCAGCTTGCCTGTTAGCATTTAAAGATGGAAGAACAGTCAAATTAAGTTTTCCTGAAGAGTTAGGAGAATTCTGCGAGAAATTGGAGATTCAAACTCCAATTTTACCTGGATGGACAGACAGGCCAGAGGAAATATCTTGAAAAAACATGCCTGTTAAAATAAAAGAAGAAGAGATAAAAATCTTCGGGGGGACGGGAGGAGGGATGGAGACGGGAGGAGATAGTACGAATATTAGGCCAGATGGGGGGCAGTCCCATTCCCCCCCTTCCTACTCTGGAAATACATCTAGGGAGGGAGGGAATGGAGGCAAAAGGCGGGACCCCACCTCAGGGCATTAAAAGACTTAGAAATGGCCAGAGACTTCAGGCCAATTAATAAGTCGAGGGCCGTATGGTGGCCAAAACAAGGGGGGAAGGAGGGGTCGGGGGGGATAGGGTGGTGGGGGGGGAGGAGGGGTCTGGGTTGGAGGTGGAGGGAAGGATATGTCAGTAGTGAAACCCTCAAGGAAAAAAAAGAAAACAAGGCTTAAATAGAGATCATGGATAACAAAAAAATGGATTTAAATTTCCTGTCTTATAATGTCAGGGGGCTTAACACAGTAAAAAAGAGGCATAAAATCCTGGTAGAATTAAAACAGTTTAAGGCAGACGTGATCTTTCTCCAAGAGACACATATATCACACACGTCAAGGATTAGGCTTTATTCTAAAGACCATCCGAGATGGTATTACGGGGATACGATCTCAAAAAGTGCAAGAGGAGTAGCGATAGGGTTTGGGAAAGATATTCGCTTCACGGTAGAAGGAAGAGAAACAGACCCAGAAGGAAGATATTTATTTCTGAAAGGAAAACTGGGAAACATCAGGTATACACTGGTCAATATCTACTCCCCAAATAAAAATCCTATAACATTTTTTAAAGGAATACTAGCAAAAATACAAGAATTTAAAAGTGGTCATGTAGTTATAATGGGGGATCTAAATGTCTGCCTGGACCCCGGGCTAGATAGTACGTCCCGTGCACTGGGAAGGAGCAGCGTCCAATTAAAAAAGCTAAAACAAAACTTAAGTAAAAATCAATTAGTGGACGTATGGAGGGCACAACACCCCAAAATATTGGATTATACGTTCTTCTCCCCGGTGCACGGGACGTACTCCAGGATTGATTATATCTTTGTGGAGCATAGAGCCCTAGAGATGGTAATGGAAACAAGCATAGAAATAATAACACAGTCAGATCATGCGCCTATAAAAATGAAAATGCAGATTCCCGGACAAAGTAAACAAGCCTCTAGATGGCGGTTAAATGATACACTAATATACGATAAGGAAGGAGGTGAAGTAGTGAGTAAGGAATTAGAGAAGTACTTTGTGATTAATGAGACTGAGGGAATATCTGGGCAGGCTTTGTGGGATGCCCATAAGGCGTACATTCGAGGGATCCTGATCGCCCGGGGTTCGCAGAAAAAAAAAGAACGGGCAGAAAGGAGCAATAAACTAAGGGAGGAAATTTTTAGAATAGAACAACAACATAAACAGGGTATCGTAGATAAAAAGATATATCAGAGATTAATATCCAAAAGAGAAGAACTACGTGGGCTAATGGAACAAGAAACTAAAAAATATTATAACCAACTTAGTAATGTAAGATATCAAGAAGAAAACAAACCCACTAAATACTTAGCTAAGATGCTCCAAAAGAAAAAAGCCATGAATTATATAGAGAAAATACAAACAGAATTCCGGGATATGCTATATTCCTCAAAAGAAATAGCTGAATCATTTAAAACATATTACGGGAGACTATATGCAGTAAAAAATAGTTTGATAAATATAGAAGAGAAATTAAAAGAAATTGATAAATATTTAAACAAGGCGAGACTCCCTAGGATTAGTGAAATTGATAAAGAATATTTAGAAAACCCCATAACGGAAGTAGAAATAAATGAGGCGTTGGCAAAATCAGCTCCTGGGAAAAGTCCTGGACCTGACGGATTGACAATTAGTTATTATAAAAGGTTTAAAGATATTCTGATACCAAAACTTTGTAAGTATATGAACGGAATAGGTACAGAGTACGCCATGAGTAAAGAGGCGCTGTCCGCCTCAATTACGCTCATACGAAAGGAAGGAAAAGATGAGACCAAGTGTGCCAGTTATAGACCAATATCACTTCTAAATGTAGATACTAAACTATTTGCTAAGGTATTAGCAAATAGAATGAAGACAGTAATGAATATACTGGTACACCCGGATCAGGTAGGGTTTGTCCCAGGGAGGGAGGGGAAAGATAATGGGGTAAGAACCTTATTGATTCTATCTCAAAGGAAGAGGACGGGACCCCCGGCCTTATTATTGTCAACAGATGCCCAAAAGGCCTTTGACAGGGTCGATTGGAGTTTCATGTTTCAGACAATGGACAAAATGGGTATCAGCCCAAGGATGGACAAATGGATTAAAATGTTGTATTATCATCCTACAGCGACCGTAAATATTAATGGGTTGCCCTCCTCTTCCTTTGAGATGGAAAATGGGACTAGACAGGGATGCCCACTGTCGCCCCTTCTTTTTGTGCTGGCGCTGGAACCCCTACTTGCGACGATAAGAAACAACCCAGAAATAATAGGAATTATGGCGGGGCAGGAGGAACATAAAATCGCAGCATATGCGGACGATGTACTGTTTTATATAAGTAATCCTAAAGGTTCATTACCTAGGATAATTAAGGCCCTGGACGATTACGGCAAATTATCAAATTTTAAAATTAATCAAATAAAATCAGAAATCCTCAATATAAATGTAAGCACGCAAGAAGTGCAACTAATCCAAGAACAATGTAAATTCAAGTGGACTAAAGACTTGAAATATTTGGGAATAAGATTGGCAAGTACTTTAGATAAGATATACCACTTAAATTTTATCCCTTTATTAAACGAAATAAAAACGGAAATCAGAAGGATAGGTAACAGACCGATCTCCTGGATAGGTCGAATAAATGTGTTTAAAATGTCTATCCTTCCAAAAATTTTATATAAATTCCAGATGTTGCCGATCGAAATACCCCCCAGTTATTTTATAAAACTAAAATCACTAATGAGTAAATATATTTGGAATAATAAAAAACCCAGGATCTCCCATAGTGTATTAAAACAGGAAAAAAGGAGAGGAGGATTGGCGGTCCCTGACTTACAATACTATTATCAGGCGGCAGTGTTGTCAAGAATTGTCGAATGGGCGAAGGGAAGAAAAGATGAGAAAAGATGGGTCAATCTAGAATACATATACAGTAAAGCACAACTTAGTAAGATAATATGGAACCCTCCAAAAAATAGGGAATTAGATATAGACACAAATGAGTTGACACGGATTGCACTGAAGATATGGGATAAGGTATACAAAAGATTAAATGGTCACTATAATTCACCGTTGATAACTTTGAAAGATAATGAATATTTTCCCCCGGGTAGAAGGGAGATAGGAGGGAATTGGATAAGACACGTAGGGTCACAAATAAAAGATATAACTAAAAAAGGGAAACTTTTTTCACATGAAGAGTTAGTACACATAGGATTTATGAGGAGAGATAGGTGGCGCTATCTACAGCTGACCCATTTCATAGAAAAACTACCTCAGCCAATTAGATCCGAAGATGAACTGACTGGGCTGGAACAATTATGTACAGCCGACAGAGTTAAGGGTACAATCTCAAAGCTATATGGGTTGTTGATGTGGGCCAGCGGTAGAGAAACACCGCCATATATAAATAAGTGGGAAAGGGAATTGGGGTCACAAAAGGATAAAGAAGTAATAAATAAAATATTGAAAATGACACACTGTTCGGCAACGGACAATAAAACAGCCGAGATGAATTACAAACGTATCTCCCGATGGTATAATACCCCGGATAAGGTATCCAAATACCACCAGGAAGGGACTGCCGAGTGCTGGCGGGGTTGTGGAATAATAGGATCTATGACACATATCTGGTGGGAGTGTGCCAAAATTAAGACATATTGGGAAAAGATCCTACAAATGATTAAGGAAATAACTCAAATAACATTGAAATTAGATCCCTGGATAGTACTCTTCCATGGTACAGAGGGGGGGGGGTCAAACAATATCAGGACACAATCATCCCGCATCTTTTAAACGCAGCGAAAAAACTGATCCCCAAAAAATGGCAGGAGGTTGAAGGTCCAACAACATGGGAATGGGTAGATGCGGTAGAAGAAATATTTAATCTGGAAAGCCTAAGTTTGAGAGAAAAAGAGGAAAGGGCAGTATTTATAGAAAAGTGGAGAGGTTGGAAGGATTTTAAGCGAGAATGGAGCTATATTACACAACTAAGACCATAAAGATTAGGTTAAGAGGGAACTAATCGGCAAAGGGACACTACTGACATGGGGGTAAGGGGGGTGGGGGGAGGGTGGAGATTAAAATTTATTAAATAATAGGAGCAGGATGGAAAAATATTTTTAAAGAATATGTAATAAATAGTTGTATAAACATTTCTTTTAACCATAAAAGAGATTAATAATAAAACAGCCACAATGATGTGAAGACTAAAAATAAGAGACGATGATGAACGTAAAGTTGATTGACAGTCTCTGATGAAGAATCGCTGACGTGGCTAAAAAAAAAAAAAAAAAAAAAAAAAAAAAGAAGCAGTTAACCACTTTCAGAACAGAAAATTTAAAATTAAAACGTGAAAAAACTCACCAAGCCTTTTACTACCCTAATGTCTACTTTCCAAAGAGGGGTCATTTGGTGAGTATTTGTGCTTTCCTGGCTTATAAGGCTCTGTTCACACCTAGGAGTTTTGTCTTCAAGCAGAAAATTGCGCAATTTTGTACAGGTCAAAAGGTCACCAATGTAAAAAGCAGAAAACGCCTGTAATCTGCCAAAAAAGAAGCTCCTGTACTTTTTTGAGCTTCAGGCATTTTGCTTCAGATGACAAAACACTCAGATGTGAACAGGCGCCATTGAAATGAATGGGATTTGTCTTGTTGGGCGTTTTTAGAGCTGAGGCTTACAGCAGAAAAATGCCCAAAAATTCCTAGGTGTGAACAGAGCCTTATGCTGGCTATACACTATACGAAAAATCGGCCAAACCCATTTTCGAAAAAATCTATTGTTCGTTTGGCAGAACATTTCCAGACTTGTCCCAACGATTATCCATTTTATGCCCATTAACTGTCCGAAAAACAAACAAACTGTCTAAATGACCAAATTTCAGCAGATTTTTCATATAATGTATGGCCAGCATTAGTGTCTCAAGAAATGAGATAGGCTGTCAGTACATCAGGTGTGATCAATTTTCAATGATTGGCACCATAGCTTGTAGATTCTATAACTTTCACAAAGACCAAATAATATACACTGATTTGGGCTATTTTTACCAAAGATATGTAGCAGTATACATTTTGGCCAAAATGTATGAAGAAAAATTACTGGTTTGCAAAATTTTATAACAGAAACAAAGAAAAATTAATAAAAAAAAAATAAAATAAAAATTGGCCTTTTTTTTATTGCGCAAAAAAAAAAAACTCAGTCATGGACATCCACAGGTAGGGGCAAGGGAGGGTCAAGTGCCCGTCAAGTGCCCCCCCCCCCCCCCCCGGAATCAGGGATCGGATCAGCACATTCAGCACAGTGGCGTCGCTATGGGGTTGCGGGCGGCCAGTGGGGTGACACCATCAAGGTGCTGTCAAGCCCCCCATCAGTGTAGTGTGACTGCAGGCTTTTTTCCCTGCTCAGTTCAGCAGAGAACTCTGCGGCGCTGTCAGGAGAAAGACGAACTGCGGGCTTGTCAGAGGTTTCCCCCGCTCGCCCCCCTTTCCCCTGTCAGGGAGAAGAGACGGCAGCTCTCACCAGGTTCCCCACCCAGCCTACTGCCCACTCCATTCCTTCTCCATTAGCCATAACTGGGAGTCATCAAAGGAGACTAGGCAAGGAGAGCATCATGGGACATGTAGTCCCGAAGATTGGCGGCCCCATTTTCCACAGGAAGGAGGCTTCCTGCATGCACACTGCCAAACAGACCTACTTTATCACTCTCTTTAACACCCTCTCTCGCAGTCCAGATCCACTAACTTGCTCACTGCCCAGGAGATTGCTAATCACTTAAAAAATAAGATTAAGACAATTTGTCTCGAGATCTCCGCTCTACAGACATCTCCCTCACTTCACACTTCTTGTCCTCCTGCACAATCAGTACTTCCCTCTTTTAACCAGTGTTGGTCATCTTACTTTAAAAAAGTAATTAGTTAAGTTACAAATTACTTCTTCCAAAAAGTAATTGCGTTAGTAACTCAGTTACTACATTGGAAAAGTAATTAGTTACTCAGCAAAGTAACTGTGACTTTTTTCTTAATATTCTAAGGGGCAGGTCTAGTATTAGTGTAAGCAAGGGGCGCGTTCCCCCTGCACGTCTATTTCCCCTCTGTAACCCCCTGCATGTCTATTTCCCCTCTGTACCCCCCTGCACGTCTGTTCCCCCCACACATATATCTGTTCCCCCTCTGTACCCCACTACACGTCTGTCATGCCCCCACACACATATATTTGTTTCCCCTCTGTACATCTGTACCCCCCAAACTCACAGATCAGATCGTTCCTCAGATCAAAGTCACAGATTGGATCATTTTTCAGATCAGCAAATAATTGAATTTACAAAAACCTGTGAAAATTCCACCACCATAAAGTCCCCACTGTAATATCCACAATCTCCCCCACTGTAATATTGGCCGAGTATGGCTGGGTACGGCTGAGCATGGCTGGGTATCACCAAGTATTGCAGAGTATGGCTGGGTATTACCGAGTATGGCAGAGTATGGCAGGGTATGGCAGAGTATTGGCAGGGTATGGCAAGGGCTGGTAGAGCACTCCGCGGCGGGTGTGCATCTAGTAGCGGTAGATGTAATTGCGGTAACGCCACCCAAGTAGTGGGAGCGGCGTTACCATGAGGGGAAGAGTAATCAGTTAGATTACTCATTACCCTCTAAAGTAACGGCGTTAAGTAACGCCGTTTACTTTAACTCCGTTACTTACATCACTGCTTTTAACCCAGCTACCGCTCCAATCTCCCAGATCCACAAAAAAGTGCTCACCCTGATGGAACTCACAGGTGCTGGCTCTGCTCAAGATTGAGGAGAAAAATAATTCCTGGATGGCCGCACATCAAAAAAGGCATCTTTATTGGCAAACGATTAAAATCCAAGTACAGTCACCTCATAAAAATAGGGAAAACAGGACAAATATCTAACGCGTTTCATGCCCCATCATGGCGCTTATTCATAGCTGAGCAGCTATGAATAAGCGCCATGATTTCCCTAGTTTTATGAGGTGCCTTTTTTGATGTGCAGCCATCCAGGAATTATTTTTCTCCTCAATATAGAGGAAGTCACTAAACCTTTTTCTAATGCCCACCTAACCTCCTGCCCCCTGGATCCTGTTCCTTCTCAAATACTATGGTCACCATCTGACTCAATCCTATACTCCTTAACTCATATCTTAAACCTCTCACTCTCTACTGGCATCTTCCACAACCCTCTAAAACATGCGCTAGTCACTCCGATACCAAAAAAGGCCTCAGACCCCACCAATCTTAACAACCCATCTCTTTACTCCCTTTTGCCTCCAAACTCCTTGAATGTTTAGTCTACGGCCAACTCAGTGACCACCTCATTGAGAATAACCTTCTTGATCCCCTTCAGTCTGGATTTTGCCCACAGCACTCCACAGAAACTGCCCTCCTAAAACTCACAAACAACTTACTAACAGCCAAAACCAATGGTCATTATTCCATACTCTTACTCTTGGATCTTTCTGATGCCTTTGATACAGTTGACCACCCCCTCCTCCTAAAAAAAACTAAATTTGCTTGGTCTCCATGGCTGCATGGTTGGTTCGAATCTCATCGCACCTTCAGTGTCACTTACAACTCCACTTCCTCTTCTCCAACTCCTCTTTCCGTTAGGGTCCCCCAAGGTTCTGGCCTTGGACCTCTACTATTCTCGATCTACACATCCTCCCATGGTTTTCACTACCATTTATATGCTGATGACTAGGGATGAGTTGAACATCCCCCCGGTTCAGTTCGCACCAGAACCTGCAAACAGAAAATTTGCACAAACTTTAGAACCCTGTTAACGTCAATGGGACTCGAATGTTCAAAATCAAAAGTGCTAATTTTAAAGGCTAATATGCAAGTTATTGTCCTAAAAAGGGTTTGGGGACCCCGGTCCTGCCCCAGGGGGCATGTATCAATGCAAAAAAAAGGTTTAAAAACTGACTTTTTTTCTGGAGCACTGATTTTAATGATGTTTAAAGTGAAAAAAAAGTGAAATATTCCTTTAAATATCATGCCTGGGGGGTGTCTATAGTATGCCTGTGAAGTGGCACGTGTTTCCCGTGTAAAGTCATTTAAAACTGCTTGCGGTTTTAATGTAATGTCTGGTCCTGGCTATATGGATGAAAATCATTGAGAAAAATGGCATGGGTACCCCTCCCCCGCCCATTACCAGCCCCTTTGGGTCTTGTATGGATATTAAGGGGAACAGCAGTATACAGGTGGTACAAATAAGACAGGGACTGTGTAGGTTTGTTGTTAAGAAGAAAGTGTAGTTCCAGTCAAAAAAATCTATTTTTAAGCTTTTTGGAAAACATAGGGAAGGGTTATCACCCCTGTAACATTTCTTTTTGCTGTCTGTGCACCTCTTCAGAAGATTTCACCTCAATTCTGTCCCAATGACAAATGTTTTTTGAAAATTTGTTTTTTTTTTAGTAAAACAAGGATTGGGATAAAGCATCAGTGGAAAGGAGACATGTTTTTCCCATATCAACTCTTACAGGAGAGAATTTTCCTTCCTAGGGGTAGATTTAATCTCACTTCCTGTTGTCTATTTCCGTTTGCAAGTAGGAGACGTTTTTAAGTTGGATGTTTGAAAGTAGGGGCCTGCCCTATATGCTCTGCAGAAATTTGGGCCTAAGGTGTTGGTGTTGCCACAACACTGTAAGCCCTTAAATTGACTCTTGGTGGGCGCTGGAACGCCCTGCTGGGAACTATTATATCAAGAATTGTAATTACATGCCATTGTTGAACAGTGGTAGAAAAATTGGGCCTTTGGTGGTGGTGGTGCTGGTGCCACCACACTGTAAGTCCTCACAGTTACTCTTGGTAGGCGCTGCAATGGGCCCTGCTGTGAAATATGATATCAAGAATTGTAATTACATGCACCTGTTGAACAGGGGCAGAAAAATTTGGCCTTAGGCACTGGTGCCACAATACTGCAACACCTCACAGAAACTCTAGTTGGAGACCAGGAATGAGCCCTGCTGCAAAGTATTGGATCAAAAATTGTAATTACACGCCCCTGTTAAACAGTGTCTGAAAAATTGGGCCTTATGCACTGGTGCTGGTGCCACAACACTGCAACCCCTCACAGATATTTTAGTTGAGCGCAGCAAGGATCCCTCCTGCAAAACATTGCATCAAAAATTTTAATTACATGCCCCTGTTAAACAGGGGCTGGAAAATGGGGACTTAGGCACTGGTGCCACAACACTGCAACCACTCACAAGTATTGTAGTTGAGCGCAGCAACGAACCCTTCTGCAAAATATTGCATCAAGATTTTTAATTACACGCCCCTGTGCCACCACACTGCGAGTCCTCACAGTTACTCTTGGTGGGTGCTTGAATGGGCCCTGCTGTGAAATATTATATCAAGAATTGTAATTACATGCACCTGTTGAACAGGGACACAAAAATTGGGCCTTAGGCACTGGTGCCATAATACTGCAACCCCTCACAGATACTCCAGTTGGAGCGCAGGAATGAGCCCTGCTGCAAAGTATTCCATCAAAAATTGTAATTACACGCCCCTGTTACACAGGGGCTAAAAAATTGGGCCTTAGGCACTGGTGCCACAACACTGCAACCACTCACAAATATTGTAGTTGAGCGCAGCAATGAACCCTCCTGCAAAATATTGCATCAAAAATTGTAATTACATGCCCCCCCTGTTAAACAGGGGCTGAAAAATTGGGCCTTAGGCACTGGTGCTGGTGCCACAACACTGCAACCACTCACAAGTATTGTAGTTGAGTGCAGCAACGAACCCTCCTGCAAAATATTGCATCAAAATTTTTAATTACACGCCCCTGTTAAACAGGGGCTGAAAAATTGGGCCTTAGCCACTGGTGGCAGTGCCCAGAACCAAAAATGTTCTTACAAGCTATCAGCATGATCATTGAGAAGGAAGAGGATAGTCACTCAGCATAACAGCATAGGCAGTCTTGAAGGGATCTGACATTTAGAAAAAAATTATTCGGTTACATCAGCATCAGGTGCTTGGTAGCTGGTGGTGATCCAAGACTGATTCATTTTTATGAAGGTCAGTCGATCAACTAACTCGGTGGACAGGCGCACACTGTGATCAGTTACAAAGCCTCCAGCAGCAATGAATGTGCGTTCTGAAAGAACGCTGGATACAGAACAGGCCAGTAGCTCAATTTCATACTGTGCAAGCTCTGGCCAGTGATCGATCCTCAAGACCTAGTAACCCAGAGGCTTTTCGGTGGGAAAGGTGTCCAAGTCTGATCTTGACCCTAGGTATTCCTGCACCATGTAAATCAGATGCTGGCGATGGTTGCTGGAAACGATCTTACCTTGGGGCTGCGGACTAAAAAATTGTCTGAACACATCGGCCAGACGGACTCCTTCTGTGACTGACCGAAGCCTCAGCAACACGTTGTCTAGGACCTGGAATTTGTAATCTCCTAGTAGTCTCGGGGAACACGTTGCACAGACCTTTCTGCAAGGCCTCCAGAAGATGTTTCATCCTCTGCTCTCTCTGCGATGGCAAGATAAGGTCCGCAACCTTACCCTTGTAACGTAGATCAAGGAGGGTTGCCAGCCAGTAATGGTCCCTCTCCTTGATCTGACGAATATGAGGTTCCGCAGGCTTTGCAGGATCAGGGAAGCCATGCAACGTAGGTTAGCTGAGGCATTCGATCCAGAGTCCTCTGGGTCACTAAGGATGACATGATCCGCAGCCACCTCCTCCCAGCCACGTACAAGTCCAGGGGTTTCTTGGGACCATGAATGATCCCCAAAAGACTGCTGATGATGCTGAGTGCCAAGCTCCACCTCCATGCTCACACAATCCTCCTCCTCTTCCTGTGTGATCAGCGGGGCAGCAGGAACACTGTCTGGATAAAGGGGACCTTGAGAGGTAAGGAAGTCCTCCTCTTCCTGCCTCTGTTCTGCCTCAAGTGCCCTGTCCATTATTCCATGCAGCGTGTGCTCCAACAGGTGGACAAGAGGGACAGTGTCACTGATGCATGCACTGTCACTGCTCACCATCCTCATGGCCTCCTCAAATGGTGACAGGACAGTGCATGCATCCAGGATCATGGCCCACTGGCGTGGGTAAAAAAAAAACAAGCTCCCCTGACCCTGTCCTGGTGCCATAGTCACACAGGTACTCATTAATGGCCCTCTGCTGCATGTGCAGCCACTGCAGCATGGCCAATGTTGAGTTCCACCTGGTGGGCATGTCACAGATTAGGTGGTTCTTGGGTAGGTTAAATTCCTTTTGTAGGTCAGCCAACCAAGCACTGGCATTATATGACCGACAGAAATGCACACAGACTTTCCTGGCCTGACTCAGGACATCCTGTAATCCCGGGTACCTGCCCAAGAACCGCTGCACCACCAAGTTAAGGACGTGAGCCAAACAGGGTACATGGGTCAGTTGTCCCTGTCAGAGGGTGGAGAGGAGGTTGGTGACATTTTCGCAAACCACCATTCCTGGCTTAAGCTGGCATGGCATCAACCACCTCTCAGCCTGCCTTTGCAGAGCTGACTGACAGAATATCTGCCCCAGTGTGGCTCCTGTCCCTAAAGCACACCAGTGCAAGCACGGCATTGCATCTTTTTGCCTGCGTACTTGCGTAGCACCTGGAACGCCGACGGAGCACCACTGGTTCCGAGGACCATGCAAAGAAAGAGGTCATGGAGGAAGAAGAAGAGGAAGGGGTGGAGGAGAGAGGTGTGTCAGAATCACCAGTAGTAGCATTTTGGAGGCGTGGTGGTGGAACAACCTCCAACACTACTGCACCTTGCCCTACATCCTTCCCAGCTGCCAGAAGAGTCACCCAATGCGCCGTGAAAGATAGGTAACGTCCCTGTCCATGCCTGCTGGACCATGAGTCAGCGGTAATATGCACCTTACCTCTGACCACCCTGTCCAGCGAGGCCAAGACATTGCCTTCTACATGCCAGTAGAGAGCCGGAATCGCCTTCCATGAGAAAAAGTGGCGTTTGGGAACCTGCCACTGAGGTACTGCACATTGCACAAACTCACAGAAGGGGGCAGAGTCTACCAACTGAAAAGGCAGCAGTTGAAGTGCTAGCAATTTAGCCAAGCTAGCATTCAACCACTGGGCATGTGGATGGCTGGGAGTGAACTTCTTTCAGCGGTGCAGCAGTTGGGGCAAGGAAATTTGCCTGGTACAATTGGATGTCGGTGTACTGATAGCAGATTGCCCGGAAGCACTTGGCTGTGACACACCTAATTCTACACCTTCATTTCTCTCAGAGCAGGTTTCAGAGAGGACTGAAGGTATAGTGGGGTTGGAGATCCCAGCTGATGAGGAGCAAGGAGAGGTGCGCTTTGTTCTTTGGTGTGGGTCATTTAGGTACTCTTGCCAACGAACTGCATGGCAGGTCGATATATGTCTGGTCAAGCATGTGGTGCCCAAGCGGCTGATGTTTTGGCCACGCGAGATACGCATGAGACATATGTTGCAAATAGCAGTGGTGCGATCTGATGCACTTGTCTCAAAAAAGGCCCACACCAAAGAACTTTTGGAATAAGGAGCAGAGGCTGCACCTTGCGCATGCGCAGCTCTGCGGTGTGATGCAGTCGGTGTGCTGCCCTTAAGCTGGCCCCTGGAGGGCATCCTGCTTCGTTGGAGATGTGCCTCCTCCTCCTCTCTCCTATCAGGCACCCACGTGGAGTCAGTGACCTCA
Source organism: Lithobates pipiens (assembly GCF_037356315.1). Lineage (NCBI taxonomy): Eukaryota > Metazoa > Chordata > Amphibia > Anura > Ranidae > Lithobates > Lithobates pipiens. The sequence continues at coordinate 108,698,246 of NW_027507788.1, forward strand.
TCATCCCCTCCCTCCTCATCCCCTCCCTCCTCATCACTGGAGAAAACCTGGCACTATGCTGCAGCTGGGGGAACATGACTACCAGATTGCTGTCCTTCTTAGGCATCCCTCTCTCTGGGCTCACGTTACTGCCTTACTCTAGCTGGGTATCATCATCAGAGCCTTCAAAACACTGGGCATCCTTATGGAGCATGTCTCCAACTCTGTGCTCAAATAGTTCGGGGGACTCTTCAGGAGGACATGGTGGGGCTAGGGAGGGCGCGACTGATGCCATTGAGCTGGTAGAAGAGGCCGCATTGGCAGCTACTTTGCCAGTACCCTGAGCCTGGGTGAGAGAGGATGAGGACAGCTTGGTAATCCACTCTACCAAGTCTTCGGCATGCTGTGGCTCAACACATCCAGCTGCCGAAAATAAGGACAAGCGTGTCCCATGGCCACGTGCTGATGAGGATGCACCATGTCCACGACCAGCACTGTTACCTCTAGACACAGAGCCTGCTTGCCCTCTTTTATTGGCTCGTGACTGTCTGCCTCTCCTTGTTGGCCTTCCAGACATACTAATGGCCTGCAAGGAGATATAGCTGCAAAAAGCAGGGACAAATCAACTGCTTGCCTGTAGTATTATTAGTATGAGAATACCAGCATTTGGGGTAGCTTTATGTGCACAATGTGCAGAGGACACAGTACACCGACTGTAATTACTGCAGCTGCCTCTGGTATTGGATCAGCAGAACACCAGTAATTGCGGTAGATTTAGGAGCACACTGTGCCGATGACACAATACACTGACTGTAATTACTGTAATTAGTAGTGAAACCCTCAAGGAAAAAAAAGAAAACAAGGCTTAAATAGAGATCATGGATAACAAAAAAATGGATTTAAATTTCCTGTCTTATAATGTCAGGGGGCTTAACACAGTAAAAAAGAGGCATAAAATCCTGGTAGAATTAAAACAGTTTAAGGCAGACGTGATCTTTCTCCAAGAGAGACATATATCACACACGTCAAGGATTAGGCTTTATTCTAAAGACCATCCGAGATGGTATTACGGGGATACGATCTCAAAAAGTGCAAGAGGAGTAGCGATAGGGTTTGGGAAAGATATTCGCTTTACGGTAGAAGGAAGAGAAACAGACCCAGAAGGAAGATATTTATTTCTGAAAGGAAAACTGGGAAACATCAGGTATACACTGGTCAATATCTACTCCCCGAATAAAAATCCTATAAAATTTTTTAAAGGAATACTAGCTAAAATACAAGAATTTAAAAGTGGTCATGTAGTTATAATGGGGGATCTAAATGTCTGCCTGGACCCCGGGCTAGATAGTACGTCCCGTGCACTGGGAAGGAGCAGCGTCCAATTAAAAAAGCTAAAACAAAACTTAAGTAAAAATCAATTAGTGGACGTATGGAGGGCACAACACCCCAAAATATTGGATTATACGTTCTTCTCCCCGGTGCACGGGACGTACTCCAGGATTGATTATATCTTTGTGGAGCATAGAGCCCTAGAGATGGTAATGGAAACAAGCATAGAAATAATAACACAGTCAGATCATGCGCCTATAAAAATGAAAATGCAGATTCCCGGACAAAGTAAACAAGCCTCTAGATGGCGGTTAAATGATACACTAATATACGATAAGGAAGGAGGTGAAGTAGTGAGTAAGGAATTAGAGAAGTACTTTGTGATTAATGAGACTGAGGGAATATCTGGGCAGGCTTTGTGGGATGCCCATAAGGCGTACATTCGAGGGATCCTGATCGCCCGGGGTTCGCAGAAAAAAAAAGAACGGGCAGAAAGGCGCAATAAACTAAGGGAGGAAATTTTTAGAATAGAACAACAACATAAACAGGGTATCGTAGATAAAAAGATATATCAGAGATTAATATCCAAAAGAGAAGAACTACGTGGGCTAATGGAACAAGAAACTAAAAAATATTATAACCAACTTAGTAATGTAAGATATCAAGAAGAAAACAAACCCACTAAATACTTAGCTAAGATGCTCCAAAAGAAAAAAGCCATGAATTATATAGAGAAAATACAAACAGAATTCGGGGATACGGTATATTCCTCAAAAGAAATAGCTGAATCATTTAAAACATATTACGGGAGACTATATGCAGTAAAAAATAGTTTGATAAATATAGAAGAGAAATTAAAAGAAATTGATAAATATTTAAACAAGGCGAGACTCCCTAGGATTAGTGAAATTGATAAAGAATATTTAGAAAACCCCATAACGGAAGTAGAAATAAATGAGGCGTTGGCAAAATCAGCTCCTGGGAAAAGTCCTGGACCTGACGGATTGAGAATTAGTTATTATAAAAGGTTTAAAGATATTCTGATACCAAAACTTTGTAAGTATATGAACGGAATAGGTACAGAGTACGCCATGAGTAAAGAGGCGCTGTCCGCCTCAATTACGCTCATACGAAAGGAAGGAAAAGATGAGACCAAGTGTGCCAGTTATAGACCAATAGCACTTCTAAATGTAGATACTAAACTATTTGCTAAGGTATTAGCAAATAGAATGAAGACAGTAATGAATATACTGGTACACCCGGATCAGGTAGGGTTTGTCCCAGGGAGGGAGGGGAAAGATAATGGGGTAAGAACCTTATTGATTCTATCTCAAAGGAAGAGGACGGAACCCCCGGCCTTATTATTGTCAACAGATGCCCAAAAGGCCTTTGACAGGGTCGATTGGAGTTTCATGTTTCAGACAATGGACAAAATGGGTATCAGCCCAAGGATGGTCAAACGGATTAAAATGTTGTATTATTATCCTACAGCGACCGTAAATATTAATGGGTTGCCCTCCTCTTCCTTTGAGATGGAAAATGGGACTAGACAGGGATGCCCACTGTCGCCCCTTCTTTTTGTGCTGGCGCTGGAACCCCTACTTGCGATGATAAGAAACAACCCGGAAATAATTGGAATTATGGCGGGGCAGGAGGAACATAAAATCGCAGCATATGCGGACGATGTACAGTTTTATATAAGTAATCCTAAAGGTTCATTACCTAGGATAATTAAGGCCCTGGACGATTACGGCAAATTATCAAATTTTAAAATTAATCAAATAAAATCAGAAATCCTCAATATAAATGTAAGCACGCAAGAAGTGCAACTAATCCAAGAACAATGTAAATTCAAGTGGACTAAAGACTTGAAATATTTGGGAATAAGATTGGCAAGTACTTTAGATAAGATATACCACTTAAATTTTATCCCTTTATTAAACGAAATAAAAACGGAAATCAGAAGGATAGGTAACAGACCGATCTCCTGGATAGGTCGAATAAATGTGTTTAAAATGTCTATCCTTCCAAAAATTGTATATAAATTCCAGATGTTGCCGATCGAAATACCCCCCAGTTATTTTATAAAACTAAAATCACTAATGAGTAAATATATTTGGAATAATAAAAAACCCAGGATCTCCCATAGTGTATTAAAACAGGAAAAAAGAAGAGGAGGATTGGCGGTCCCTGACTTAAAATACTATTATCAGGCGGCAGTGTTGTCAAGAATTGTCGAATGGGCGAAGGGAAGAAAAGATGAGAAAAGATGGGTCAATCTAGAATACATATACAGTAAAGCACAACTTAGTAATATAATATGGAACCCTCCAAAAAATAGGGAATTAGATATAGACACAAATGAGTTGACACGGATTGCACTGAAGATATGGGATAAGGTATACAAAAGATTAAATGGTCACTATAATTCACCGTTGATAACTTTGAAAGATAATGAATATTTTCCCCCCGGGTAGAAGGGAGATAGGAGGGAATTGGATAAGACACGTAGGGTCACAAATAAAAGATATAACTAAAAAAGGGAAACTTTTTTCACATGAAGAGTTAGTACACATAGGATTTATGTGGAGAGATAGGTGGCGCTATCTACAGCTGACCCATTTCATAGAAAAACTACCTCAGCCAATTAGATCCGAAGATGAACTGACTGGGCTGGAACAATTATGTACAGCCGACAGAGTTAAAGGTACAATCTCAAAGCTATATGGGTTGTTGATGTGGGCCAGCGGTAGAGAAACACTGCCATATATAAATAAGTGGGAAAGGGAATTGGGGTCACAAAAGGATAAAGAAGTAATAAATAAAATATTGAAAATGACACACTGTTCGGCAACGGACAATAAAACAGCCGAGATGAATTACAAACGTATCTCCCGATGGTATAATACCCCGGATAAGGTATCCAAATACCACCAGGAAGGGACTGCCGAGTGCTGGCGGGGTTGTGGAATAATAGGATCTATGACACATATCTGGTGGGAGTGTGCCAAAATTAAGACATATTGGGAAAAGATCCTACAAATGATTAAGGAAATAACTCAAATAACATTGAAATTAGATCCCTGGATAGTACTCTTCCATGGTACAGAGGGGGGGTCACACAATATCAGGACACAATCATCCCGCATCTTTTAAACGCAGCGAAAAAACTGATCCCCAAAAAATGGCAGGAGGTTGAAGGTCCAACAACATGGGAATGGGTAGATGCGGTAGAAGAAATATTTAATCTGGAAAGCCTAAGTTTGAGAGAAGAAGAGGAAAGGGCAGTATTTATAGAAAAGTGGAGAGGTTGGAAGGATTTTAAGCGAGAATGGAGCTATATTACACAACTAAGACCATAAAGATTAGGTTAAGAGGGAACTAATCGACAAAGGGACACTACTGGCATGGGGGTAAGGGGGGTGGGGGGAGGGTGGAGATTAAAATTTATTAAATAATAGGAGCAGGATGGAAAAATATTTTTAAAGAATATGTAATAAATAGTTGTATAAACATTTCTTTTAACCATAAAAGAGATTAATAATAAAACAGCCACAATGATGTGAAGACTAAAAATAAGAGACGATGATGAACGTAAAGTTGATTGACAGTCTCTGATGAAGAATCGCTGACGTGGCTAAAAAAAATAAATAAAAAAAAATAAAAAAGAAGCAGTTAACCACTTTCAGAACAGAAAATTTAAAATTAAAACGTGAAAAAACTCACCAAGCCTTTTACTACCCTAATGTCTACTTTCCAAAAAGGGGTCATTTGGTGAGTATTTGTGCTTTCCTGGCTTATAAGGCTCTGTTCACACCTAGGAGTTTTGTCTTCAAGCAGAAAATTGCACAATTTTGTACAGGTCAAAAGGTCACCAATGTAAAAAGCAGAAAACGCCTGTAATCTGCCAAAAAAGAAGCTCCTGTACTTTTTTGAGCTTCAGGCATTTTGCTTCATATGACAAAACACTCAGATGTGAACAGGCGCCATTGAAATGAATGGGATTTGTCTTGTTGGGCATTTTTAGAGCTGAGGCTTACAGCAGAAAAATGCCCAAAAATTCCTAGGTGTGAACAGAGCCTTATGCTGGCTATACACTATACGAAAAATCGGCCAAACCCATTTTCGAAAAAATCTATTGTTAGTTTGGCAGAACATTTCCAGACTTGTCCCAACGATTATCCATTTTATGCCCATTAACTGTCCGAAAAACAAACAAACTGTCCAAATGACCAAATTTCAGCAGATTTTTCATATAATGTATGGCTAGCATTAGTGTCTCAAGAAATGAGATAGGCTGTCAGTACATCAGGTGTGATCAATTTTCAATGATTGGCACCATAGCTTGTAGATTCTATAACTTTCACAAAGACCAAATAATATACACTGATTTGGGCTATTTTTACCAAAGATATGTAGCAGTATACATTTTGGCCAAAATGTATGAAGAAAAATGACTGGTTTGCAAAATTTTATAACAGAAACAAAGAAAAAATAATTTAAAAAAATAAAATAAAAATTGACCTTTTTTTTATTGCGCAAAAAAATTAAAAACGCAGTCATGGACATCCACAGGTAGGGGCAAGGGAGGGTCAAGTGCCCGTCAAGTGCCCCCCCCCCCCCCGGAATCAGGGATCGGATCAGCACATTCAGCACAGTGGCGTCGCTATGGGGTTGCGGGCGGCCAGTGGGGTGACACCATCAAGGTGCTGTCAAGCCCCCCATCAGTGTAGTGTGACTGCAGGCTTTTTTCCCTGCTCAGTTCAGCAGAGAACTCTGCGGCGCTGTCAGGAGAAAGACGAACTGCGGGCTTGTCAGAGGTTTCCCCCGCTCGCCCCCCTCCCCCCTTTCCCCTGTCAGGGAGAAGAGACGGCAACTCTCACCAGGTTCCCCACCCAGCCTCCTGCCCACTCCATTCCTTCTCCATTAGCCATAACTGGGAGTCATCAAAGGAGACTAGGCAAGGAGAGCATCATGGGACATGTAGTCCCGAAGATTGGCGGCCCCATTTTCCACAGGAAGGAGGCTTCCTGCATGCACACTGCCAAACAGACCTACTTTATCACTCTCTTTAACACCCTCTCTCGCAGTCCAGATCCACTAACTTGCTCACTGCCCAGGAGATTGCTAATCACTTAAAAAATAAGATTAAGACAATTTGTCTCGAGATCTCCGCTCTACAGACATCTCCCTCACTTCACACTTCTTGTCCTCCTGCACAATCAGTACTTCCCTCTTTTAACCAGTGTTGGTCATCTTACTTTAAAAAAGTAATTAGTTAAGCTACAAATTACTTCTTCCAAAAAGTAATTGCGTTAGTAACTCAGTTACTACATTGGAAAAGTAATTAGTTACTCAGCAAAGTAACTGTGACTTTTTTCTTAATATTCTAAGGGGCAGGTCTAGTAGTAGTGTAAGCAAGGGGCGCGTTCCCCCTGCACGTCTATTTCCCCTCTGTAACCCCCTGCATGTCTATTTCCCCTCTGTACCCCCCTGCACGTCTGTTCCCCCCACACATATATCTGTTCCCCCTCTGTACCCCACTACACGTCTGTCATCCCCCCACACACATATATTTGTTTCCCCTCTGTACATCTGTACCCCCCAAACTCACAGATCAGATCGTTCCTCAGATCAAAGTCACAGATTGGATCATTTTTCAGATCAGCAAATAATTGAATTTACAAAAACCTGTGAAAATTCCACCACCATAAAGTCCCCACTGTAATATCCACAATCTCCCCCACTGTAATATTGGCCGAGTATGGCTGGGTACGGCTGAGCATGGCTGGGTATCACCAAGTATTGCAGAGTATGGCTGGGTATTACCGAGTATGGCAGAGTATGACAGGGTATGGCAGAGTATTGGCAGGGTATGGCAAGGGCTGGTAGAGCACTCCGCGGCGGGTGTGCATCTAGTAGCGGTAGATGTAATTGCGGTAACGCCACCCAAGTAGTGGGAACGGCGTTACCATGAGGGGAAGAGTAATCAGTTAGATTACTCATTACCCTCTAAAGTAACGGCGTTAAGTAACGCTGTTTACTTTAACTCCGTTACTTACATCACTGCTTTTAACCCAGCTACCGCTCCAACCTCCCAGATCCACAATAAAGTGCTCACCCTGATGGAACTCACAGGTGCTGGCTCTGCTCAAGATTGAGGAGAAAAATAATTCCTGGATGGCCGCACATCAAAAAAGGCATCTTTATTGGCAAACGATTAAAATCCAAGTACAGTCACCTCATAAAAATAGGGAAAACAGGACAAATAGCTAACGCGTTTCATGCCCCATCATGGCGCTTATTCATAGCTGAGCAGCTATGAATAAGCGCCATGATTTCCCTAGTTTTATGAGGTGCCTTTTTTGATGTGCAGCCATCCAGGAATTATTTTTCTCCTCAATATAGAGGAAGTCACTAAACCTTTTTCTAATGCCCACCTAACCTCCTGCCCCCTGGACCCTGTTCCTTCTCAAATACTATGGTCACCATCTGACTCAATCCTATACTCCTTAACTCATATCTTAAACCTCTCACTCTCTACTGGCATCTTCCACAACCCTCTAAAACATGCGCTAGTCACTCCGATACCAAAAAAGGCCTCAGACCCCACCAATCTTAACAACCCATCTCTTTACTCCCTTTTGCCTCCAAACTCCTTGAATATTTAGTCTACGGCCAGCTCAGTGACCACCTCATTGAGAATAACCTTCTTGATCCCCTTCAGTCTGGATTTTGCCCACAGCACTCCACAGAAACTGCCCTCCTAAAACTCACAAACAACTTACTAACAGCCAAAACCAATGGTCATTATTCCATACTCTTACTCTTGGATCTTTCTGATGCCTTTGATACAGTTGACCACCCCCTCCTCCTAAAAAAAACTAAATTTGCTTGGTCTCCATGGCTGCATGGTTGGTTCGAATCTCATCGCACCTTCAGTGTCACTTACAACTCCACTTCCTCTTCTCCAACTCCTCTTTCCGTTAGGGTCCCCCAAGGTTCTGGCCTTGGACCTCTACTATTCTCGATCTACACATCCTCCCATGGTTTTCACTACCATTTATATGCTGATGACTAGGGATGAGTTGAACATCCCCCCGGTTCAGTTCGCACCAGAACCTGCAAACAGAAAATTTGCACAAACTTTAGAACCCTGTTAACGTCAATGGGACTCGAATGTTCAAAATCAAAAGTGCTAATTTTAGAGGCTAATATGCAAGTTATTGTCCTAAAAAGGGTTTGGGGACCCCGGTCCTGCCCCAGGGGGCATGTATCAATGCAAAAAAAGGTTTAAAAACTGACTTTTTTTCGGGAGCACTGATTTTAATGATGTTTAAAGTGAAAAAAAAGTGAAATATTCCTTTAAATATCATTCCTGGGGGGTGTCTATAGTATGCCTGTGAAGTGGCACGTGTTTCCCGTGTAAAGTCATTTAAAACTGCTTGCGGTTTTAATGTAATGTCTGGTCCTGGCTATATGGATGAAAATCATTGAGAAAAATGGCATGGGTACCCCTCCCCCGCCCATTACCAGCCCCTTTGGGTCTTGTATGGATATTAAGGGGAACAGCAGTATACAGGTGGTACAAATAAGACAGGGACTGTGTAGGTTTGTTGTTAAGAAGAAAGTGTAGTTCCAGTCAAAAAAATCTATTTTTAAGCTTTTTGGAAAACATAGGGAAGGGTTATCACCCCTGTAACATTTTTTTTACTGTCTGTGCACCTCTTCAGAAGATTTCACCTCAATTCTGTCCCAATGACAAATGTTTTTTGAGAATTTTTTTTTTTTTTTAGTAAAACAAGGATTGGGATAAAGCATCAGTGGAAAGGAGACATGTTTTTCCCATATCAACTCTTACAGGAGAGAATTTTCCTTCCTAGGGGTAGATTTAATCTCACTTCCTGTTGTCTATTTCCGTTTGCAAGTAGGAGACGTTTTTAAGTTGGATGTTTGAAAGTAGGGGCCTGCCCTATATGCTCTGCAGAAATTTGGGCCTAAGGTGTTGGTGTTGCCACAACACTGTAAGCCCTCAAATTGACTCTTGGTGGGCGCTGGAACGCCCTGCTGGGAACTATTATATCAAGAATTGTAATTACATGCCATTGTTGAACAGTGGTAGAAAAATTGGGCCTTTGGTGGTGGTGGTGCTGGTGCCACCACACTGTAAGTCCTCACAGTTACTCTTGGTAGGCGCTGCAATGGGCCCTGCTGTGAAATATGATATCAAGAATTGTAATTACATGCACCTGTTGAACAGGGGCAGAAAAATTTGGCCTTAGGCACTGGTGCCACAATACTGCAACACCTCACAGAAACTCTAGTTGGAGACCAAGAATGAGCCCTGCTGCAAAGTATTGGATCAAAAATTGTAATTACACGCCCCTGTTAAACAGTGTCTGAAAAATTGGGCCTTATGCACTGGTGCTGGTGCCACAACACTGCAACCCCTCACAGATATTTTAGTTGAGCGCAGCAAGGATCCCTCCTGCAAAACATTGCATCAAAAATTTTAATTACATGCCCCTGTTAAACAGGGGCTGGAAAATGGGGACTTAGGCACTGGTGCCACAACACTGCAACCACTCACAAGTATTGTAGTTGAGCGCAGCAACGAACCCTTCTGCAAAATATTGCATCAAGATTTTTAATTACACGCCCCTGTGTCACCACACTGCGAGTCCTCACAGTTACTCTTGGTGGGTGCTTGAATGGGCCCTGCTGTGAAATATTATATCAAGAATTGTAATTACATGCACCTGTTGAACAGGGGCACAAAAATTGGGCCTTAGGCACTGGTGCCATAATACTGCAACCCCTCACAGATACTCCAGTTGGAGCGCAGGAATGAGCCCTGCTGCAAAGTATTCCATCAAAAATTGTAATTACACGCCCCTGTTACACAGGGGCTAAAAAATTGGGCCTTAGGCAATGGTGCCACAACACTGCAACCACTCACAAATATTGTAGTTGAGCGCAGCAACGAACCCTCCTGCAAAATATTGCATCAAAAATTGTAATTACATGCCCCCCCTGTTAAACAGGGGCTGAAAAATTGGGCCTTAGGCACTGGTGCTGGTGCCACAACACTGCAACCACTCACAAGTATTGTAGTTGAGTGCAGCAACGAACCCTCCTGCAAAATATTGCATCAAAATTTTTAATTACACGCCCCTGTTAAACAGGGGCTGAAAAATTGGGCCTTAGCCACTGGTGGCAGTGCCCAGAACCAAAAATGTTCTTACAAGCTATCAGCATGATCATTGAGAAGGAAGAGGATAGTCACTCAGCATAACAGCATAGGCAGTCTTGAAGGGATCTGACATTTAGAAAAAAATTATTCGGTTACATCAGCATCAGGTGCTTGGTACCTGGTGGTGATCCAAGACTGATTCATTTTTATGAAGGTCAGTCGATCAACTAACTCGGTGGACAGGCGCACACTGTGATCAGTTACAAAGCCTCCAGCAGCACTGAATGTGCGTTCTGAAAGAACGCTGGATACAGAACAGGCCAGTAGCTCAATTTCATACTGTGCAAGCTCTGGCCAGTGATCGATCCTCAAGACCTAGTAACCCAGAGGCTTTTCGGTGGGAAAGGTGTCCAAGTCTGATCTTGACCCTAGGTATTCCTGCACCATGTAAATCAGATGCTGGCGATGGTTGCTGGAAACGATCTTACCTTGGGGCTGCGGACTAAAAAATTGTCTGAACACATCGGCCAGACGGACTCCTTCTGTGACTGACCGAAGCCTCAGCAACACGTTGTCTAGGACCTGGAATTTGTAATCTCCTAGTAGTCTCGGGGAACACGTTGCACAGACCTTTCTGCAAGGCCTCCAGAAGATGTTTCATCCTCTGCTCTCTCTGCGATGGCAAGATAAGGTCCGCAACCTTACCCTTGTAACGTAGATCAAGGAGGGTTGCCAGCCAGTAATGGTCCCTCTCCTTGATCTGACGAATATGAGGTTCCGCAGGCTTTGCAGGATCAGGGAAGCCATGCAGCGTAGGTTAGCTGAGGCATTCGATCCAGAGTCCTCTGGGTCACTAAGGATGACATGATCCGCAGCCACCTCCTCCCAGCCACGTACAAGTCCAGGGGTTTCTTGGGACAATGAATGATCCCTAAAAGACTGCTGATGATGCTGAGTGCCAAGCTCCACCTCCATGCTCACACAATCCTCCTCCTCTTCCTGTGTGATCAGCGGGGCAGCAGGAACACTGTCTGGATAAAGGGGACCTTGAGAGGTAAGGAAGTCCTCCTCTTCCTGCCTCTGTTCTGCCTCAAGTGCCCTGTCCATTATTCCATGCAGCGTGTGCTCCAACAGGTGGACAAGAGGGACAGTGTCACTGATGCATGCACTGTCACTGCTCACCATCCTCATGGCCTCCTCAAATGGTGACAGGACAGTGCATGCATCCAGGATCATGGCCCACTGGCGTAGGTAAAAAAAAAACAAGCTCCCCTGACCCTGTCCTGGTGCCATAGTCACACAGATACTCATTAATGGCCCTCTGCTGCATTGCAGCCACTGCAGCATGGCCAATGTTGAGTTCCACCTGGTGGGCATGTCACAGATTAGGTGGTTCTTGGGTAGGTTAAATTCCTTTTGTAGGTCAGCCAACCAAGCACTGGCATTATATGACCGACAGAAATGCACACAGACTTTCCTGGCCTGACTCAGGACATCCTGTAATCCCGGGTACCTGCCCAAGAACCGCTGCACCACCAAGTTAAGGACGTGAGCCAAACAGGGTACATGGGTCAGTTGTCCCTGTCAGAGGGTGGAGAGGAGGTTGGTGCCATTTTCGCAAACCACCATTCCTGGCTTAAGCTGGCATGGCGTCAACCACCTCTCAGCCTGCCTTTGCAGAGCTGACTGACAGAATATCTGCCCCAGTGTGGCTCCTGTCCCCCAAGCACACCAGTGCAAGCATGGCATGGCATCTTTTTGCCTGCATAGTTGCGTAGCACCTGGAACGCCTACGGAGCACCACTGGTTCCGAGGACCATGCAAAGAAAGAGGTCATGGAGGAAGAAGAAGAGGAAGGGGTGGAGGAGAGAGGTGTGTCAGAATCACCAGTAGTAGCATTTTGGAGGTGTGGTGGTGGAACAACCTCCAACACTACTGCACCTTGCCCTACATCCTTCCCAGCTGCCAGAAGAGTCACCCAATGCGCCGTGAAAGATAGGTAATGTCCCTGTCCATGCCTGCTGGACCATGAGTCAGCGGTAATATGCACCTTACCTCTGACCACCCTGTCCAGCGAGGCCAAGACATTGCCTTCTACATGCCAGTAGAGAGCCGGAATCGCCTTCCATGAGAAAAAGTGGCGTTTGGGAACCTGCCACTGAGGTACTGCACATTGCACAAACTCACAGAAGGGGGCAGAGTCTACCAACTGAAAAGGCAGCAGTTGAAGTGCTAGCAATTTAGCCAAGCTAGCATTCAACCACTGGGCATGTGGATGGCTGGGAGTGAACTTCTTTCAGCGGTGCAGCAGTTGGGGCAAGGAAATTTGCCTGGTACAATCGGATGTCGGTGTACTGATAGCAGATTGCCCGGAAGCACTTGGCTGTGACACACCTAATTCTACACCTTCATTTCTCTCAGAGCAGGTTTCAGAGAGGACTGAAGGTATAGTGGGGTTGGAGATCCCAGCTGATGAGGAGCAAGGAGAGGTGCGCTTTGTTCTTTGGTGTGGGTCGTTTAGGTACTCTTGCCAACGAACTGCATGGCAGGTCGATATATGTCTGGTCAAGCATGTGGTGCCCAAGCGGCTGATGTTTTGGCCACGCGAGATACGCATGAGACATATGTTGCAAATAGCAGTGGTGCGATCTGATGCACTTGTCTCAAAAAAGGCCCACACCAAAGAACTTTTGGAATAAGGAGCAGAGGCTGCACCTTGCGCATGCGCAGCTCTGCGGTGTGATGCAGTCGGTGTGCTGCCCTTAAGCTGGCCCCTGGAGGGCATCCTGCTTCGTTGGAGATGTGCCTCCTCCTCCTCTCTCCTATCAGGCACCCACGTGGAGTCAGTGACCTCATCATCCCCTCCCTCCTCATCCCCTCCCTCCTCATCACTGGAGAAAACCTGGCACTATGCTGCAGCTGGGGGAACATGACTACCAGATTGCTGTCCTTCTTAGGCATCCCCTCTCTCTGGGCTCACGTTACTGCCTTACTCTAGCTGGGTATCATCATCAGAGCCTTCAAAACACTGGGCATCCTTATGGAGCATGTCTCCAACTCTGTGCTCAAATAGTTCGGGGGACTCTTCAGGAGGACACGGTGGGGCTAGGGAGGGCGCCGCGCGACTGATGCCATTGAGCTGGTAGAAGAGGCCGCATTGGCAGCTGCTTTGCCAGTACCCTGAGCCTGGGTGAGAGAGGATGAGGACAGCTTGGTAATCCACTCTACCAAGTCTTCGGCATGCTGTGGCTCAACACATCCAGCTGCCGAAAATAAGGACAAGCGTGTCCCATGGCCACGTGCTGATGAGGATGCACCATGTCCACGACCAGCACTGTTACCTCTAGACACAGAGCCTGCTTGCCCTCTTTTATTGGCTCGTGACTGTCTGCCTCTCCTTGTTGGCCTTCCAGACATACTAATAGCCTGCAAGGAGATATAGCTGCAAAAAGCAGGGACAAATCAACTGCTTGCCTGTAGTATTATTAGTATGAGAACACCAGCATTTGGGGTAGCTTTATGTGCACAATGTGCAGAGGACACAGTACACCGACTGTAATTACTGCAGCTGCCTCTGGTATTGGATCAGCAGAACACCAGTAATTGCGGTAGATTTAGGAGCACACTGTGCCGATGACACAATACACTGACTGTAATTACTGCAGCTGCCTGCCTGTGGTATAGGATCAGAAGCATACCAGCAATTGGGGCAGCTTTATGTGCACACTGTGCAGATGACACAATACACCGACTGTAATTACTGCAGCTGCCTGCCTGTGGTATAGGAGCAGCAGAACACCAGCAATTGGAGGTAACTTTAGGTGTACACTGTGCAGGGGTACAATACACCGACTGTAATTGCTGCAGCTACCTGTGGTTTAGGAGCAGCAGAACAACAGCAATTTGGGTAGCTTTAGGTGTACACTGTGCTGGTGGCACAGTACACTGTGCAGGTGGCACAATACACCAACTGTAATTGCTGCAGTTGCCTGCAGTATAGGAGCAGCAGAACACCAGCAATTAGGGTAGCTTTAGGTGTACACTGTGCAGGTGGCACAATACACCGACTGTATTTGCAACAGCTTCAAATTAAATTAAATCACCCTGTCTCTCCGTCTATCTCTCTCCGCCGCCGCAACACACCACACAAGGCCACCGTGCAGGCCTTATATAGTGTGGGGTGTGTACTAAACCCCCTCAGCCATAATTGGCCAAAGCTCACTAGGCAGATGGCACTGTTATTGACCAAGCATGCGGGTCATAGTGCATGCTTGGCCAATCATCAGCCAGCAATGCACTGCTATGCCGCAGTGAATTATGGGCCGTGACACGCCACTCGAATATGGAGCGAACGGCCCATAATGTTCGGAATTCACCAATCGGACGAACAGACGATGTTCGAGTCGAACACGAAACTCTTCCCTACTGATGACATCCAAATCTATCCCTCTGCCCCTCAGCTCACCCCATTAATCTCCTCACGCATCACTGATCTACTAACAGACATATCAGCCTGGATGTCAAACCACTTCCTCAAACTTAAATCTATCTAAAACCGAGCTCTTAATATTTCCTCCCCCTCGTGCCCCTTCCCCTGACTTCTCTGTCAAGATCAATGGCACATCTATCAGTCCGTCCCCACATGCCAGGATGCTAGGGGAAGCCTTAGACTCTGAACTGTCCTTTTAGACCCACGTACAATCCCTGTCCAAATCATGCTGCCATAGCCTCCGCAACATTTCCAGAATACACCCCTTTTTAACGAATGCACCAACAAGCTTCTAATTCACTCCCTGGTCATCTCTCGCATTGACTACTGCAACGCCCTCCTCTTTGGATTTCCTTTACATAGACTATACCCCCTTCAGTCCATAATTAATGTTGCTGCAAGACTCATCTGCCTTACCAACCCTTCAGTGTCCTCCACCCCTCTCTGCCAATCCCTCCACTGGCTTCCACCCACCCAACAAATAAAATTCAAAGTACTAACAATAATTTACAAAGCCATCCATAACTCTGCCTCAAGCTACATCACTAACCTAGTCCCAAAATACCAACCAAGCCGCTCTCTTTGGTCATCCCAAGACCTCCTGCTCTCTAGCTCCCTTGTGACCTCCTCTCATGCTCGCCTTCAGGATTTCTTCAGAGCTTCTCTCATCCTTTGGAACTCCCTACCCCAATCTGTCTGACTATCCCCTAATCTATCCATCTTTAGGCGATCCCTGAAAACCCTTTTCTTCAAAGAAGCCTATCCTGCTTCTAACTAACACTGTTTTACTTCCTTCATCAGCTCTTCCCTCCACAGCTATTACCTTTGGTATCAATTGACCCTTCCTTTTTAGATTGTAAGCTCTAACAAGCAGGGTCATTTGATTCCTCTTGTACCAAATTGTAATGCAATTGCAATGTCTGCTCTCATGTTATAAAGCGATGCGCCAACTGTTGGCGCTATATGAAACCTGTATTATAATAATAATAATAATATCAAATACACTACCACTAACTGAATAACCTGCCTGCTTAATCTAACTCAAGCTATCTTTCTGTCCACGCCAACAACACTACACACGGCCTCTCTTTAAGCAGCCTTATATAGCGTGGGGTGTGGACTTAGTCCCCCTGAGCCATGATTGGCCAAAGGCACCCTGCCTTTGGCCAATTATGGGTCTATCAGCAGAGCGTGCCGTGATTTGCCAAAGCATGCAGGTCAGGTGCATGCTTTGGGCAATCATCATACAGCAATGCACTGTGATCTCTCAGTGCATTATGGGGTGTTCCGTGGTGCTCACATTTTCAGTGAATGCCATATATGTTCAGTTCATTTTAGAACAAACGAACACCCGATGTTTGAGTTGAACTTACATTCGACTCAAACCGCAGGCTCATCCCTATTGGCAAGATACTGGAGGGAGTGGACAACGAATGTGAAGGACTGCTGGATCCGACAGACCATAAAGCATGAATACAAGATAAGATTTCAGAAGAAACCTCTGAATATCTTTGTCCCAACACATCACCCACAGGATCAGAAGAAACTAAAGGGTTTGCAGAAATATGTTGGCAAATTATCTTGGAAACAAGCAATTACTTGAGTGCCACAGGAGTGCCAGAGGAAGGGGGTATATTCTCTGATATTCCTGGTACCCAAAGCATCTGGAAAGCTCAGACTGGTGTTTGAGTTGAGGTCCCTAAACCTTTTCATCATTCTCAAAAATTCAGGATGGAGTCAATATATGCAATAACATCAGTGGTTCAACTAGGAGATTGGTTAATCTCAATCGATTTGGCAGATGCCTATTTACATGTCCCAATCTACAAACACCATCATAAGTACCTCAGATTCACAATAGAAGAAAGACATTATCAGTTTAAATGTCTGCCCTTCGGCATCAACACTGCTACCAGGATTTTCTCCAAGATCCTGTTGGCGACTATAGCATTTATCTGATTGCAGAGGATAAAATTTTTTCATTATTTAGACAACATTCTTGTCATGGCACATTCAAGCAAGCAGCTGGCTCTACAGGGTGACAAGGTGATGGCACAGTCAAAAGTGCAATCTCATTCCTGCCCAACAGATGGAGTATTTAGGCATGGTGTTCGACACCCAGTCAGGTCGGATCCTTCTGCCATATTGCAAGGTGGCCGAGCTGAAAGCCTGTGTCTATAGTGTGATGAAGGCTCCAATGCGGTTGACAAGAGACTCCATGAAAATATTGGGGATATTCACCACAGCTATCCTGGCAATACCTTGGGCAAGGTTCCATATGAGAGCCTTCCAGATGTCCTTCCTGGGACAATAGGATTGCCGGTCATTAGACCAGAAGATCTGGATAACAGGACGGATCCGACAGAGTCTAAATTGGTGGACCTTGCCGGAGACCCTGTCATGGGGCATGCCTCTCAGCCCAGGAGACTGGATTGTAATTACCTTGAACACCAGCCTCCAGGGCTGGGGGGCTCCCAGCTTGGGCAGGCAGGTTCAAGGAAGGTGGAGTATGAGGGAAACCAGACACTCCAATCTACTGGAGCTACAAGCAGCATATATGGCCCTGATGGAATTCAAGGGCATGATCCAGGGAGCTTGAGTCAAACTCTGATTGGACAACCAGACAGCGGTATCATATATCACCCGACAGGGAGGAACTAAGAGTCTGGCGTTACTCCAAATAGCAACCAAGATTCTCCACTGGGCCGAGACTCGCATGGTGGATTTAACAGCCATGTACATTCCAGGTAGGCAAAGTCATATCACAGACCGACTGAGCCGAAGGCTTGCCAGCTGTGGAGAATGGGCAATCAACAGTCACTAATTTCAATGAATTTTTGCCAGGTGGGGGACTCCCAATGTAGATACCAAGTAATGGGCAGGTGCCAGAGTTCGCCGCAAGGTTCAGGTACAATGAGTCAATATCTCAGGATGCCTTCTTGATCTTATAGTGGTTCCCCCTAGTATATCCATTTCCTCCAATCCCTTTAATTATAAGGACCCTGCTGAAGATCGGGAAGGAGGAGGTGCATACCATCCTAATTGTACCCTTCTGGCCCAGGAGGCCGTGGTTTCCTCTGCGCTTGCAGATGTCGTCAGCCCCACCAGTACACCTACCTCTCAGGAGGGACCTATTACAACAGGAACAGTGGATGCACCCCAACCCAGGGAGTCTGCAGTTAACAGCCTGGCTGTTGAATCTGCCCGACTGCTTGCACAGGGCCCCTCAGAGGAGGTAATCGCTACATTACTGTGGGTGAGGAAGGCTACAACAAATGGCACATACTCCAGTATTGGAGAAAATTTGATGACTTTGCATCACAGCATAGTTTCTCCCCGTTAACTTTGGGTATTGCAAATATTTTGGAATTTCTACAACCAGCACTAACTATAGGCTTGGCATACAACTCAATTAAAGTTCAAGTATCAGCCCTGTCCTGCTTTGCTGGACATAGATGGGCTAATGAGCCTTTGATAAAGCAATTCCTCAGAGCTGCAATAAGAGTGCTGCCACCAAGGAGGAACCTCTTCCCAACCTGGGACTTGGGCATGGTCCTAAAGGCACTGTTACAGCCCCCATTCAGTCCGGCTGAATCATGTACATTTGAATTTCTAACAAACAAACTGGTCTTCTTGATGGCCAAGAGAGTGTTGGCGTCAGCAGCCTAATCCTGTGGGGAACCATTCTGCAGTATTTATCCAGTGATCCTGAGACCTGCTTCATTCTTGGCCTCTAAGGTGGTCTCAAGGTTTCATGTAAACTGGGAGGCAGTGTTACCTTGCTTTACGCAGCCTCCAGATCAGGCGAACCAGTTAGATTTTAGACCTCTGCATATGGTCGGCTTAATATGAAAAATATATCTTCAAAGGGCACAACAGATACGCAAATCGAATAATCTGTTCATCTTCCCTTCGGAACCCAAGAAAGGGGAAGCAGCACCATCAAAGGTCTTATCCACCTGGATCACAAGAACTATCTCTTTGGCATACAAGC
The DNA here is from genome assembly GCF_037356315.1 of Lithobates pipiens. Lineage (NCBI taxonomy): Eukaryota > Metazoa > Chordata > Amphibia > Anura > Ranidae > Lithobates > Lithobates pipiens. Next base: position 108,717,230 of record NW_027507788.1, read on the forward strand.
AACAGGGCCTTGCTCCCCCGCAGACTATATGGACTCATTCTACAAGAGGGATGGTAGCTTCGTGGGCATCTGTGGCCAAGATCCCAGTGGAAGACATATGCAGGGCCGCTAGCTGGAGTTCCTGTGAAACGTTTGCTCAGCACTATAAACTGGATGTGGTTTGCGCTAGTTTTTTGATGTTTGGAGCGGCGGTAGTTTCGACTCCTTTGACCAATTAATTAAAGTGTGGTGAAGCATTGAATTGGGTGAGTTTTTGTAGTTTCTTTCCCACTCTATATTGGTTTGGGTATATCCCATTGTGTGCTAGCGGGACGACTCCTTTACCTTTGGTGATCATGTAATAAAACAAATCTAAAAGCTGCTGGCACTGCATGGACACTCCAGACCTAGCATATATTAATACATTCTTCGCTGTGAACCATCCAACCCCAGTGAGTCACTGGCTGGGCACTGGCTCTGATGCTCCTCGGTGATGTTTAGAGAACAATATGCAGCCAGTTTTTAATCCTGGTTATTCCCTTAAGATGTTCTCATTGCTTTAAAAGAAAGTACTCTTCTTTCTTTAGTGTTCATGCACCCCCCGAAGAAGAAAAGTAATTTCAAAACGCGTTTGGTGTTTATCATCTTCACTTTCTGTTCCAGTGATTCCATTTTGAGTACATTGTATTTATAAATTCAGTTTAACCATTTTTAATATGTACTGCAATTTTTTTATACTCTGTAACAATAAAAACTTTATAAACTTTTTAAACTATCCAAAGATACTTTCTCTCTACTTAGAAATGACTTATTGCCGTTAAAGTGCCATTATGAGGGTTTTTCTTATATGTACATACTTTAGGGATGTTGGTACTCAATCAGCTACTACTCCTATTTTGACTTTCAGAAAACACCCCAAAAACATGGAACATATTAGAACGTCTATGGGAAAGTGTGGATACACTGCATCCGCACTGCGGCCAAACTGCAATGTGGCAGTTTGATAGCAACCTAAGGGGCCCATTCACACCAGATGCAGTGAGATGCATTTTTGACTGCACTCCAACTGCTTTGACAGTCTAAAATCCAGGTTATACTATGGGCATAGTGCACACTACTACAGCGCAAATAAAGTACAGCAAGCTGCCGTTTTCTGACTTGCATCTAATGTATATATGCAGTGAAACTCACTGATAACACGTTCATGTCCAGCCTTCGAGTTATAGTGAAAGCTCAGTACTGAAGTTGTTTGTGTACTATGTGTAGTGAGAAGCCTGATGTCAGGCTATTATGGTATTGTTATTATAAAACAAATAAAAAAAAATAAAAAGCTGCATTTTTCTGCACTATAAATGCACAGAAATGCACTGCAACCCAGTGCACATAATAGTCCAAAGAAAAAGACAATGAAGTGAGCTCAAAGGAAATGCAAAATGGAAGCTTAGGAAGAATACACTCCTAATGCGCCTAAAAAAACGCTCATCAAATGCATGTAACTGAACATGCAAAAACTTGCAGTAAACGTGTAATTTCTGGTGCGAACAGACCCTTATCCTAGGTTCACATTGGATCGTTTTGGCATGCGATTTGACATGTAATGTCATGACATTTGACATGATTTCTCATGCCAGACATTTTCACTTAGGGGTGTACTCACTTTTGAGGACTCCAGTGGCAACCTGTGAAGCTCTGGTGAACTCCATGCCCAAGAGGGTTAAAGTAGTGCTGGAAAATAATGGTGGCCCCACAAAATATTTACACTTTGGGCCCCCCCACCCCAAAGCACCTTGTCCCCATGTTGATGAGGACAGGGGCCTCTTCCCGACAAACCTGGCCGTTGGTTATCGGGGTCTGCGGGCGGAGGGCTTATCGGAATCCGAGAGCCCCCTTTAATAAGGGGGCCCCCGGATACCGGCCCCCCACCATATGTGAATGAGTATGGGGTACAATGTACCCCTACCCATTCACCTGTGAAAAAATTTAAATAAAATACAACACACAAGGGTTAAAAATAGTTTATTGCACAGCTCCGGGGGGTCTTCTTCCGTCTTGGGGGGTCTTCTTGCCGGACTCCTCCGCTATCTTCTGCTCTTTTGCTAGCTCTTTTACTAGTGGAGGAGCCCGGCTTTCTTCTTCGCCGCTGTCCGGGGGTCTTCTTCCGACTTCGGGGGTCTTGTCCCCCTCTTCGGTTCTTCTTGCCGGGCCTCCGCACCTTCTTCTAGCTCTTTTACAAGCAGTGGCCCAGTCTTCTATCGCCGCTGTCTTCGCCGCCTTCTGTTCTTCTCCTCCAGTGGGCGTTCTGCCCACTGGAGTATGCTGGCTACTGTCAGGGCTGTCAACATACTCTTCATTCCGCCCTGGTGATTGACATAGACCACCTCTAGATCCTTACCCGGAGCCCCCGGAGTCGACCTCCATGATCCATACATAGTCTGATTGCTCGAAGTCCTAGGATATTGATTGGCAGTCTGGATTCCTCCAGTGACGAATGACCCTGAGCAGAACCCAGTCCTAGAACACTTCCCCACCCGGACAGACTGGCAAAACCACCAGACCAGGGACTCTCGGTTTTCTGGCTCAGCCGAATCTGATAGCCCAGAGACCTCTAGAAAATTACGCTAGGATCTCACTTGAAAGGAGCTTGTATGGAACTGTGCAAATGGAACCGCATCAAATTGCGCGAATGGATCCGTAGATACCATCAGGCCCAATACCCATCTGCAGGACCATAGGGAGGTCCACCTGCGAGACAACAGTAGTTGAAATGCAGCATGCAATTTCTGGAGTTTGTCCAGAGGAAGAAACACTCTGGCCAGAGAAGAAACCAGAGTCAGACCCAGATAATCCAATTTTCTGGAAGGAGCCGGAGCAGACTTCATGTTGTATAGAAGCCAACTGAAAGCTGAGGTCTGTATAGCGATCTACGTTGCCCCTCAGGGTAGCCGAGGACTAGGACTCTGCTCGCAGAAGATCGTCCAAGCATCCCAGGACTGCAATCACCCGCTTATGTAACCACGCCAGAACTGGGGTCAACACCTCTGTGAGTACGCGAGGGATGGAGTCGAGACCAAAAGTCAACACCGCAAGCAGAAAATGCTCTTTTCCCACAGTAAAATGGAGGAAGTGTTGGGCACATATTGTAGTGTGTAATAAGCGTCCGTGATGTCGACAGAAGCTCTAAAGTCCCCATGATGAAGGGACGCCACCATTGTGCGGATGGACTCCATTCTGTACCCACTGGAACCGGGACAAGCACACCCTGAAGCAACAGGGCTGGGGGGCGCCATTACTAGCCTATATGCCCAAGCGCCAGTTGTGAAAATGCAAAGAACACAAGGGGGCTGCCGACTGAGACCTCCGATGCCTTAGGCCCCGCACAGGGACGTCACCAAGGTCCCACACGGGGATGTCGACTGAGGCCCCGCACAGGGGGCGCTGACCCAGGCTCCTCACAAGGGGGCACTGGCTGAGGCCTTTCACAGAGGGCATTCACTAAGGCCCTCACGGGGAGCATCCACTAAGGCCCCTCACAGGAGATGCCTATGGAGGGCCCACTTAAACAACCCCCCAAAAGGAGGTCGCCCTCAGAGCCCCCACAGCGCATTCCCTCTGGAAGAAGGCATCCGGCATGGCCGTGCAGACTAGCAGGTCACGGCCTAAATTTTTAGCCACCCGCTGCGAGTACACAGGTCCATGGGGGGACCGGACTAGGCTAGAGCCGAGGAAGGAGGGCAGATGCCTGCAACAAAAAGTGGCGACCTCCACTGCCCACACTAGGGCCGCCCCACATGTTGCCTGATCAGTAGTGAGTGCTCAGTAGGCTGCAAAGCCACGGCCTAAATTAGTGGAGGACCACCGCAGGGGGGCACGGCTCTGCGGATGCCTGGTCACCCGCCCAACCATCAGGTGCCAAGGTGTAACCCCCCCATAGTGACAACCCTGGAGGGGAGAGGAGGTGGACAGAGTGTCCAAAGCACCTAAGCCAGAGGCCTCATCCGGGGAAGGGGGGAATGTGGAAGAGAACCCCAGAGGGACCGATCACCCCAGGGAGTACCCACGCCTCACACCACTCCAGGGAAGGAGGGGAGGGGGCCCCTTACTTACCACTCCAGCGAGTGCACGGGTAATGCTCCCAGACAGATCCTTATCACCACCGAAGTGGGGGGGCTGATGGCCATGAAGAACTCTGCGACACAGGCTGAGAGCTAGGTGCATGCGACCTCGCAAGACATTTAACTTGCAGTGCCAGCCCCTGTCCAGTGGGGCTATGTCACGGCCGACCTAGTGCATAGTTGCGGTCTGCACGCACTTGCTGACCAAATTGGGGAGACCACTAAATCTTAGTTTCCAGCCTGTCGCCCAGTCCGGCAGTTGATTGCAGCTCTCAAAGGAAAAAATCCAAGAGAAAAAAGTAGCTTAAAAAGCAAAAACAAAAAATTGCCAGGACCAGAAATCCCAGCATGGAACTAGGCCCTTACTCCTGAAGAGGCAGAAAATAACTGAAGGCCTATAGCAGAGAGGGGGTTGTATATCACCTATAGGCCCATAGGCGTAGCCAAGTCTTTTTCTGCCTAGTGTCCTACTCCTGTAGGGGGCGATATAACCCTATGGTTCTGAATAATAGTGTCTGTCAATGAATGAAAGAGACATACAGTTATGCTCATAAGTTTACATATCCTGGCAGAATTTATGATTTCTTGGCCATTTTTCAGAGAATATGAATAACAACACAAAAACATTGCTTTCACTCATGGTTAGTGTTTGGCTGAAGCCATTTATTATCAATCAACAGCGTTTACTTGTTTTAAATCATAATGACAACAGAAACTACCCAAATCACCCCGATCAAAAGTTTACATACCCTGGTGATTTTGGCCTGATAACATGCACACAAGTTGACACAAAGGAATTTGAATGACTATTAAAGGTAACCATCCTCACCTCTTATCTGTTTGCTTGTAATTAGTGTGTGTGTATAAAAGGTCAATGAGTTTCTGGATTCCTGACAGATCCTTGCATCTTTCATCCAGTGCTGCACTGACGTTTCTGGATTCATGGGGAAAGCAAAAGAATTGTCAAAGGATTTGTGGGAAAAGGTAGTTGAACTGTATAAAACAGGAAAGGGATATAAAAAGATATCCAAGGAATTGAGAATACCAATCAGCAGTGTTCAAACCCTAATCAAGAAGTGGAAAATTAGGGTTTCTGTTGACACCAAACCACGGTCAGGTAGACCAACTAAAATATTAGCCACAACTGACAGGATAATTGTTCTGGGTGCAAAGAAAAAGCCACAAATAACTTCAGGTGAAATACAGAACTCTCTGAAAACATGTGGTGTGGCTGTTTCAAGATGCACAATAAGAAGGAACTTGAAGAAAGATGGGCTGCATCGTCAAGTCGCCAGAAGAAAGTCATTACTACGCAAATGCCACAAAGTATCCCACTTACAATATGCCAAACAGCACAGAGACTAGCCTCAAACCATCTGGTAAAAATTCATTTGGAGTGACGAGACCAAATTTTTTGCTTTTTGGCCACAACCATAAATGCTATATTTGGAGAGGAGTCAACAAGGCCTATAGTGAAAGGTACGAAGGTGGATTGCTGACGTTTTGGGGATGTGTGAGCTAGAAAGGCACAGGAAATGTGGTCAAAATGGTTGGCAAGTTGAATGCAGTATGTTATCAAACAATACTGTAGGAACATTTGCATTCATCAGCCAGTAAGCTTGGACATACTTGCACATTCCAACATGACAATTATCCAAGGCCAAGTCTACCTGTCATTGGCTACAGAAGAATAAAGTGAAGGTTCTGGAGTGGCCATCTCAATCTTCTAACCTCAATATCATTGAGCCACTCTGGGGAGATCTCAAACTTGCAGTTCATGCAAAACAGCCCAAGAATTTACAGGAACTGGAGCCTTTTTGCCAAAAGGAATGGGTAACTTTACCATCTAAGAAGATAAAGAGCCTCACCTACAAATACCACAAAAGACTTCAAGCTGCCATTGATGTTAAAGGGGGTAATTAAGAACTGGGGAAAGTAAACTTTCGATCAGGGTCATTTGGGTTGTTTCTGTTGTCATTATGATTTAAAAAGAGTAAACACAGTTGATTGATGATAAATGGCTTCAGCCAAACACTAACCATGATTGAAAGCAATGTTTTTGTCTTATCATTCATATTCTCTGAAAAATGGCCAAGAAATCATAGATTCTGCCAGGGTATGTAAATTTACGTGCACAGCGTTATATATATACCCACACACATTTATTTATTCATCTAAAAAAAAAATTTCAGTTGTACAGTTCAATCAATCCATTAACATTTATAAAATATTGATATAAACATTAAGACCCCTTTCACACACACACAGCGCGGCCGCACCAGCGGTAAAGCACAGCTAGTTTTGGCGGCGCTTTACCATTGTTTTAGCTGGGCTTTTCGACCGCTAGTGGGGTGCATTTAACCCGCGCTAGCGGCTGAAGAAAGGGTTAAATGCGCCCGAAAAGCACTGCCTCCAAAGCGCTTTGTAGGCGTTTTGGCAACAGTGTCCATTAATTTTAATTTGGTGTACTGGTGTATACACTGCTCCTAAACCGCTCCAAAGATGCTGCTTGCAGGACTTTTTCTAACGTCCTGCAAGCGCACCGCTCCAATGTGAAAGCATTCGGGCTGTAGGGGAGGCATTTTTCAGGCGCTATTTTTAGCCTTTAGAAACTGAAAAATGGCTTTAATTTGAAAGGGGTCTAAGTGTAATATATAATGCTGCATCATGAAACCCCAGCATAGAGCCATACTATAGCATAAGAAGGATGCATTCTATTTTAAGGGATATGGCTTTTTGCAATTTTGTTTAAGTTAATGTGTTGTATTTTTCTTTGCTTATTGTTCTCTGCAAGTCTCTACGAGTTAAATAGTTCTTTTTATGTGAGCCCTTTGAGTGAAATATGAGTTGAAGCAATGCCTTTGGGAAGAAAGCCTCACAATTTACATTGTTCCCTTTTCATATTCACTTAACAGGAAAGAAACAGAATCTGTCAAACGCTGTTCTAGAGGGAGACTTCATGAAAACAGCAGTGACAAGTTAAAAAAATATACAGGCAAGAACAGGGACTAAGAAAGAAATCCACAGAGGAAACAATATAGAGTTAACTCAATGAAAGTTTAATTAAAACGTGACAAAGATTCTCTGCCAGAAGGAAAAAGGGAGAAAGGTGAATATAGGTTGAGAAGGGTAATTGGGGACTTGTTTTTTTAAGATACTGTACTTCCCATCTCTCAGGACTGATGAAAAGGTCAGCTACTTTGACGTGAATGAACATTCTTAGGTTGAGCCGTAGTGTATTGCTGAAGGGAGAAAGACTAAAGTGATAACAATATAAGAGATTAAAAAGACAGAAGAATAGAAGAGGGAAAGATACTAAACCTAATTTCTGCAGAAAAAAAGCCATGAGTATAATAAAACTCTCTTGCTGTATATAACAGCCAAATTAAAATTAAAAATAGTTTACATTTTTCATTAAAGTTTGGAAATTTTGTGTTTTAAATCTTTGGCTTTAGTTACCCAAGGGCACGTGCACATAGACCTTTTGACTGTGTTCGCTTTGTACAATTTCTATTGTGAAGGCAGCCACATAACACTACTGAGTGTCAACAAAACATAAATTTTTGAAGTTTTGAAAGTATATTTCCACTTTTGCAGTCGAATTTGAGAGAACCCCACCATATGTTATGTGTTCTCATTCACACAGCATATCTAAAAAATTGTTAAACAAATATTTCTTACTGCTCCAGGGGTTTGTCTGCAGTCTCTATTGCTGTAAGCCTTATTAAACAACCGCCAACCAGCTGCCACAGCTGCACTGCGGCAGAATGGCATGGTTGGGGCGAAACAATGTTATGTAACATCGCTTCGCCCTGTGGCCACTAGAGGCGCATGAGCACCCCCTGCTTGCCCACAGAGCTGATGCGAGTGCCCGGCAGTCGCAATCACTGCTGGGCTCCCGCAATCGCTCGGTGCACACCGAGAACCGGGATCTGTGTGTGTAAACAGTTTCCGGTTCTCTGAGGGGAGAAGAGAAAGATCGTCTGCTCATATAGAGCATGAACAGCGATCTGTCATCTCCCCTACACAGTCCTCCCCCTCCCCTTCAGTTAGAACACATCCTAGGGAACACCATTAACCCCTTGATCGCCCCCGAGTGTTAACGCTTTCCTGCCAGTGATATTTTTACAGTAATCAATGCATTTTTATAGCACTGATTGCTGTATAAATGCCAATGGTCCCAAAAATGTGACAAAATTGTCCGACATATCCACCATAATGTCGCAGCCCCGATAAAAATCACAGATCGCCGCCATTAAACTATCCCCTATTTTGTAGACGCTATACCTTTTGCACAAACCAATCAATATACGCTTATTGTGATTTTTCTTTTACCAAAAATATGTAGAAGAATACGCCTAAACTGAGAAAAAAAATGTTTTTTTAAATATATTTTTGGGGGATATTTATTATAGCAAAAAGTAAAAAATATTGCTTTTTTTTTAAATGTTGGTCTTTTTTGTTTATAGCGCAAAAAATAAAAATTGCAGAAGTGATCAAATACCACCAAAAAAAAGCTATTTGTGGGGGAAAAAAAACTTCAGTTTTGTTTGGGTGTAATATCACATGACTGCGCAATTGTCAGTAAAAAGCAACACAGTGCCGTATCACAAAAAGTGCTGTGGTCAGGAAGGGGGTAAATCCTTCTGGGGCTGAAGTGGTTAACATACAAAGCAGGAGCCCAGCTTCTTGATCTCAAAGTGATAATAAACACAAAAAAATAAAATGTTATATACTGGGGCTTACCACTCATTGTATGGTGGTGCATTCGTTTTTTTATGGCTTTTCCCCTGTGTTTTCACCTGGTGATCTGGCCGCTAACAGAGTGGCCAGAGTGCCCCACTCTGAATGTAGGAGCATGGGGGGGGGGCACATTTGGAAAGCAGCATTGTCAGTCTGGGGGGAGGGGGTGTTAGATGTAATAGCAGACTTAGATACACTAACAAACTTAAGCCAAATTCCAGCTAACACTTTATAAGCAGTTACAGCAAATATATATATTTTTTGATTTGGGATAAAGGTTACATAAATTGAAAGCTGGTGACAGTAAGCACCCCTGCCAGTGTTAAATGGTTTGTCTCATCCCTTTAACAGATAAATCTGCAGGAGAGCTTGTTCTTTTGAAAAACAACAGATGAAAATACAGGACTGAAAACATAAAAAATACAACAAATGCAACCACCAATCTAAGAATTGGTAAGCTGCAATAAAATAAATGTTTGCTTTTGGGTTTAGTACTGCTTTAAACCCTTTGCGAGCACAGGCAGTGTTTTAAATGTAGTTTACAGCTGATAGTGAGACCTTCCAATAAAGATTGATTTTGGTAAACATTAACTCCCTAGCTCCCTCTGTATTGCAGAAGACAACTTCAATTTCATGCAAAACAGGATGCAGCAAGTTTTAAGTTATGAATGAGAACATGTAACAAAAATAAAGTAGGTGTTATCCCAATTTGGGCACTTTAAGAATTTTAAATATGAATGGATTTGCAAATATTTCCTTACATCTCAGCTTCTGCCAGCAGAAGTTGCACAAATCAGCCACGGCAATCCTTTATTTTCTTCTGATGCTCTGTATGAGCCAGGAGCCTGACGACTTCCAATACATACACCGGAAGCCTGGCTTCCTCCACTCTATGCACCTATATACTATGTACAGATACACCACAAATACTTTTTTTTTTTTGTAAAGCATCAAGGCAAAACATGTTTTTACTTTTAGATAGGACCAAAATAGGAAAGCAAGGAGATATTTTCCCCAATAGAGACACATTTAGCATCAAAACCATTTTATGCAGACAGAGCATGGCTATGAGCATGTTTTTAGTGTTGTCTCTTTACCCTCACTTTCTGTCTGTCATCATGTGTTATGCAAACAGGTAAGAGGGGAAGATTCTTGAACCCTTCCCTATTCTGTCTAAATGTAAAAACAAGTGGCTGAACCTGGGTAATAACATACATAATCAAATTCAACAAAACCATATTAATTAGCTGGATCTACGTATAAAACGTATTGAGCCTGGCAAAAGCTACTTTTTGCTTCTTTATGAGTCTGAAGAATATGGTAAGGTGGGCCACAAAGCTGATGTAAGCAGGCCCAACAGACACTTGGTATGATAAAGATCATGGGCCCATGCAATTTTGTAAGCTGAGTGGGAATTTCAAAATGCCACAATCTATACCCTACTGAGCACAAAATAGTGCAAGAGGAAGCAAACACACAGAAAAGTAAACGCGTATCAAGCCATACATCTCTATCCTAGTACACTGGGTTTCCATTGCTAGGATAAAGCTCCATAAAGCCTTAGTAAACCAGGTACCAAGGAGTGCTAGGATTTTGGAAGGAATATGCAAAGATATTTTCTTTTAGTGCTTATGCATGCTAGCCCTTAAGCAATATATAAACAGAAAACAGCATTGCCATAGAATGCCTTGGTGCAATTTATTGCAAAACATGACCATTATTCTGAGTGGACAATCGAAAACAACTGGCTTATTAAAAAGATGCTTATAAGTGGAATGTTTATTTTTTTAAGGAGGGTAAACATTAAAACTAAGGTTCCTAGTTGTATTAAACTTTCTGGAGGAGGGCAACATGTTAAAATATAATTCCACTAAAAACGAATAATTGAGCTTTGGATGGGGGCAATTAAGAATCCTTACACAATATTAGATTTACCTCTATAGTCTTTAAACAAACTTCTACTTTACCCATGCATGGCAAAAAAAAGTGGTTTCTCAGCATCACATTTTTTCACTCCCTGGCTGCTCCATTCAGCTGCCGGAAATAAAGAGGAAAACAGGATTTTTAAAACAGCTTACCTGTAAAATCCTTTTCTTTGATGTACATCAGGGACACAGCGCCTTAGTAGTTATTATGTGGTTAATAGGCCGCCTTTAGGTGATGGACACTGACACGCCCTAAGATCAGAAGTGCACTCCCTATATAACCCCTCCCACTACTGGGAGTCCTCTGTTTTGTAGCCAAACAATACAAGTGTATACCAACGAAGGGAGGGATCTCTGTGTCCCCTGATGTACATCAAAGAAAAGGATTTTACAGGTAAGGTTAAAAATCCTGTTTTCTTTTCATACATCAGGGGACACAGAGCCATAGTAGTTACTATGTGGGATGTCCCATAGCAATGGCAACTGAAGGGAGGGAGACATAACAAAAAAAAAGTAGGGCAAAGAGGCTAGAGGACTCATACTGCAGCCTGCAGTACACTACGCCCAAAGGCAATATCCTCATGACCTTTTTTTCAAAAAGGAAAAAGGGCGCCCAAAGGACAAGCTGAGCTAGCTGCACACCCCGTAACAAACATGGAAGAAAAAAAAAAAAAACCTTTAACATCAATTTGAAAGAATCTGGTAAATGTATGAACTGAAGACCAAGTTGTGGCCTTGCAGATCTGAGCCATAGAGGCCTGATGATGCACCACCCAAGGGGCACTAACTGCCCTGGTAGAGTGTGCTTTAACATGAAAAGGAGGAATTTTTATTCCTTAAACCATAAGCTTGAACAATCACTTGACAAATCCATTTGGAGATAGTAGATTTTGATGCTGCCTGTCCCCTTTTTGGACCTTCTGGCAGTACAAACAAAATATCTGTTTTGTGAACCTGAGCGGTCGCCTTTAAATAGACTCTGATTGCTCTAATCGCTCTTACCACATCAAGGGAATGTAGTGCCTTCTCTTCCCTAGATTGAGGCTATGGGAAGAAAGAAGGTAGAATAATATCCTGGTTTAAATGGAAACCTGTCACCACTTTTGGGAGGAATTCAGGATGAGGACGCAAAACCACCTTATCCTTATGTATGATCAAATATGGCTCTTTACAAGACAGCCACTAGTTCCGATACTCTTCTAGCAGAAGAAATGTCAACCAAAAAGATTATTTTCCTTGTCAAACGAACCAATAGAATTTCCTTGGAAGGCTCAAAAGGCTGATTCTGGAGAGGCGATAAGACTGAATTTAAACCCCAAGGATTTAGAGGTGCATTGATAGGGGGATTACCCCCTGAATAAAACTATGCACCAGGGAGTGAGAAGCAAGAGACCGTTGAAAAAGCACTGACAAGGCCGAAATCTGGCCCTTGATAGTACTCAAGGCCAGTTTCATTTCTAGTCCCATTTGCAGGAAATCAAGGATCCTACCTATGACATACTTCCTGGGGTGCCAACCAGGAAACATATGCCTTCCAGACTCTGTAGTAAATGACTCTGGAAGCCGGCTTCCTGGCATTAACCAAAGTAGACACTACTGAAGGGGATAAGGGTCCAAGGGCCATGTTTATGATCTCGGAAAACAAACATCTTCTGGGCCACCAGAATCACCTACTTTTGTTCCTGCTTGATCCTGCAGAGAAGGCGCGAAAGTAGCAGAACTGGAGGAAAATGCATAGATCAGTGAAAACTGATCCCATGGGAAGAGTAATGTGTCTGTTCCGAATGCTAGCAGATCCCTCGTTCTTGACACAAAGTTGTTGATTTTGTTGTTGAATCTGGACGCGAACATGTCCACGTCTGGAATACCCCATCTCTGACATATCGCTAGGAAGATGCTGGGGTGAAGAGACCATTCCCCCGGAAATAACTGTTGGCGACTTAAGTAGTCCATCTGCGTATTTTCTATTCCTGGAATGAAAATCGCTGATAGTCAAGGAATGTTGTTTTCTGCCCAAGCTAGAACATGATTTACCTCTTTATGGGCTGCAAGACTTCTTGTGCCCCCTTGGTGATTGATGTAAGCCACAGCCATGGCATTGTCGGATTGAATCCTGACAGGACAATCCCGTAGCCTGAGCGTCCAGGGCCAGACGTACTGCCCGAATCTCTAAAATGTTCATGGGCAAGGTTCTTTCTGACTTGGACCATCTCCCCTGGACAGAAGCTTCTTCCAGGACTGCTCCCCAGCCTAGAAGGCTGGCGTCCGTTGTCACCACTTTCCAGGATACTGGCAGAAAGGATTTCGCCTTTTGGAAGTTGCTGGATATCAACCACCAATTTAGGCTCTGACGTATGTCGGGGGATAAGCGTATTTAAAAAAAAAGCCTGAACTTTCTTGTTCCAGACCGACCGGATGGTGTTTTCTAGCAGTCTTGAGTGAAACTGCTCATAAGGGACGGCCTCGAAGGAGGCCACCATTTTCCCTAACAATCTCATGCACTGCCGAATGGAAGGATTTTTCTTTGCTTTGACAAGTTGAATTAGTCCTATAATGAAACTGATTCTTGTCTGGGGTAAGAATACCTTTTTCTGTATGGTATCTATGACCAGCCCCAAGTACTGTAATCTCCTTGATGGCTTTAAGGAGGATTTTTCTAGGTTGAGTATCCAACCCAGAGATTCCAGGTAGTTTACAGCTGTGATTAAACTTTGGTTTAGACCAGAGACTGAATGGTATTAAAAGCAGATCATCTAAATAGGCTAGGACAGTTATGCCCTGAGCCCTTAATCTGGCTAAAGGAGGTGCCAGAATTTTTGAGAACACCCGCGGTGTGGTGGCTAGACCGAATGGCAGGGCCACAAATTTATGATTTTCTATCTCGAAGTGTAGAAATTTCTGGTGAGCGGGAAATATTGGCACGTGGAGATATGCATCCTTGATATCGATCGATGCCAAAAACTCCCCTCCTTGCAAGACGGAAACAACCAATCGGATTGATTCCATGCAAAAGGACTGGATATTTAAGTGCCAGTTCAGATCTTTGAGATCTAGAATGGGTCATACTTCTCTGTTTGGTTTTGGAAATTTCTTCTAGAAATCCTCCTCCATAGGATATAGTGTAGAAAACTTTCTGTGAGGATAATACTGTTTATCTGGATGTTCCCATTCAGAATATATAAGCTTTTTTAGCCATGAATGAATAGAAAAAGCATCCCCAGATGGGGGAGGTTTTAGTGATCCCAAACCAGAGGTGGGTCCATAAAGAGTCTGTGCTGCAGGCAGCAAAAAGGTTGACTGAACCAATTTAGTAAGAGAGTGTACAAGCAAATTGTCCTGTGATACTACTCCCTTTATATTAGGATCCTCGGAAGAGGATATATTAGTATCTTTCAAATCCCTTGGAAGATCCTCCTGATCTCCTGCTCCTTGCATCTCAATATGAGGGTCCTGAGCACTGGATGGGAATCTGCTATGTTTGGACCCACTGTGGAGAGTGATCATAGCATCAATCTTCTTTTACAAATTAGAAATGGTAGAAGAAAAATCCTCCTGTGTGATATATATAGGGGCTGAAGTGTCCAGCGCTGCTGCAACATCAGTTTACCCTGACGGCTCAATATAACCAGCCGCATCACTCTCAAAAGAGGATGACATTCTTTTGGAAATGGATTTAGGTTGTTGTAAAACCATCAAGAACCCTTTGAGGAGTTCCTGGTCTCTCTTCCACTCATAGCCTGAAGCACAAAGCAGAGGTACTACCGAAAAGAATGTACACTGCTAGGTTATAGTCCAGCACTACAAAGCTGCTATTAATGCCTAGCCTGAAACAGTAATAATGTGTGGGGGAATGCCTGTGCCACCAAACCTGAAGTAAGCCACCTCTGCTCGTGTCCCTCCACAGCCAGCAACAGCAACACACAGTGCTTTTAAAAACTTCCTCCACGTGTGTCTGAGAATGCTGACACCGTTAGCCCCGCCCCTGTTTTTTAAAAGTAAGGGTTTTCCCATGCGAGAGGCGGACTATAGGTGCCTAGCATACAGCTGTTATGGCGGGGGGGGGGGGTAAAAAACACAGCTGAGAGGCCGCGTATATCTTTTTTTTTTAAAGTGTTTTCGGGGTTACAATTCCCTTGAGGGGGGTAATTACAACATAGGGGGGCCGCAGGTGAAGAGACCAGTCTCCCTTCTTGCTTACCGGAGGATCTGCTGCTTTGGCCGGAGGAGGAGGAAGTAATGGCTCCTGACACAGAGCTGTTTCCAGCATTAGGCGGTGAGTGCTCAATACAGTCCCCAGTGGTGACACATAGGCATGACAACATTATATACTTAAAGGAGATATTCATAAGAAAACACAAAGATATTTCTTAGAAAACTCCACTTACCTTCCCGCCGCAGGGTTATCTGAGATGAAACCAATCTTCACCCTTTACAATGGGCTCTGAAACCTTCAGGAGCAGGGGAACCTATAGGTTACCCACAATCCTGCACCTGCAACAGCACCCTGCCAGTAAAAACTTTATGGCCTTACTACCAAAAAGTACTGGATCCCAGGGTCCAGCTCTCTAAAAAGAGAAGCATTCGCAGGCAAAACCTTGTTTCTTCGGACACGAGGCCCTGGTACCATTCTTTAGGACCATCAAACACACTCTGAATGGATCCGGTCAGCATGGCTAGCCCCAGTGCAGCTCAGCACAGCACATCTTTTTTTTTTTTTTTTTAAAGCCACATCAGCGAATCTTCAAGAGAGACTTAAATCAACTTTACGTTCATCACTGTCTCTTATTATTAGTCTTCACATCATTGTAGCTATATCTTTTATTTATTTCTTTCTCTTTTTTTTTTAAATTTATATATGAATTTATTTCGCTTTAATTAGAAATAATTTATTCACACTCCCATTATAATTATTTTACCCCCTCACCTTCCCTCCCTCCCTAACCCCATCATGTCAGTAGTTTTCCTCTTCCGGATATCTTCCTCTTATAAAGGTCTTTATGGTCTTAATTGTGCTATATAACTCCATTCTCTCTTAAAATCTTTCCAACCTCTCAATTTTTTTATAAATACTGCTCTTTTACCTTCATCTCCAATACTTATGCAGGCCATACACGGTCGAATTTCGAACGAATTTTCTTTTCAAAATCAGAAAATTCGTTTTTTTTGTGATCCGATGATGCCACCATTGATTTTCGAAATTCGGCCGACCAAGCCTTCAATTTCACCTCATGTTGCTACAGAAAATAATTTTCTTGGCTGGGAATCTTCTTTTATCTCCGTACATTTTCTTTTATCTCCGTACATTTTCTTTTCTTATTACGTTTCTCCCTTCATTGATTAGAAAATCGTTCGTTTTTCTAAAAATTTCCAACATGTCCGATTCCTCAAATTTTATTTCGGCACGAAAATCGGCTGTTGCTGCAGCCCACTAATGGTGCGAAATTCATACGAAAATTCTTAGATACGATTTTCGAAAGAAAATTCTTTCGAAATTCGAACCGTGTTAGGCTTTCCATATGAAATATTTCCTCCACCGCATCCACCCACTCCCATGTCGTTGGACATTCAACCTCCTGCCATTTCTTAGGGATCAGTTTTTTCGCTGCATTGAAGAGATGTGGAATAATTGTATCTTGGTATTGTTTAACCCCTCCCTCTGTACCATGAAAAAGTACTATCCAGAGATCCACTTTCACTGTTATTTTGGTTATTTCTTTTATCATTTGAATAATCCTTCCCCAATATATCTTAATTTTTGGGCATCCTCACCATAATTGTGTCATTGTTCCTATTGTTTTACAGCCTCGCCAACACTCGGCCGATCTTCCCTATTGATATTTAGCAGTCTTATCGGTGTTGTTATACCATCGAGATAAAAGTTTGTAGTCCATCTCGGCAGTTTTATTGTCTATTGCCGAACTGTGTGTTAATTTCAGTATTTTATTTATTGTTTCTTTATCCTTTTGTGCCCCCAATTCCTTTTCCCACTTTTTTGTATTTGGCGGTATCTCCAGCTGGCTGGCCAACATTAGCAACCCATACATCTTAGAAATTGTACCTTTAACCCTATCCGATGTACAGAGTTGCTCCAACCCAGTCAGCTCATCTTCAGATCTAATTGGTTGAGGTAACCTTTCTATGAAGTGAGCCAGCTGGAGCTAACGCCACCTATCAATCAACATTAATCCCTTGTGTTCTAAGTCTTCATGTGAAATAAGTTTCCCTTTTTTAATTATATCTTTTATTTGTAATTTTTCCTTTTTTATCCAATTCCCACCTATTTCCCTTCTACCAGGGGGGAAATACTCGTTATCTTTCAAAGCTATCAAAGGTGAATTATAGTGTCCGTTTAATCTTTTATAAACCCCCATCCCATATCTTGAATACAATCCGTGTCAACTCATTTGTGTCTGGATCTAGTGCCCTAAATTTTGGGGGATTCCATACTATCTTACTAAGTTGTGCCTTACTATATATACATTCTAGGTTCACCCACCTTTTCTCATCCTTTTTCTCCCTCACCCATTCGGCAATTCTAGACAACACTACCGCCTTATAATAGTATTGCAAATCTGGGACTGCTAATCCCCCTCGCCTTTTCTCTTGTTTTAATACGGTATGGGAGATCCTTGGTTTTTTGTTATTCCATATATATTTACTCATTAGGGATTTTAGCTTTAAAAAATAACACAGCACATCTTTACTCGTGACCAACACCTTAGACACTGGCAAAAAAAATGAGATACTCCTAGTAGTGGGAGGGGTTATATAGGGAGGGCACTTCTGGTCTTAGGGTGTGCCAGTGTCCATCACCTAAAGGTGGCCTATTAACCACATAGTAACTATTATGGCTCTATGTCCCCTGAAGTATGAAAAGAAATTATATTTTACTACACAGGCACTGGAGGTAAGGAAAGATGAGCATGTGCTGTTTAGGAGGGTGCATTTAACATGTTTCAGTTACTGCTTCCTCCCCCCCCCCCCCCTCCCTGTGACAGCCGGCTGCGGATCTTCTCCCCGCACAAGCTGCCACAATTTAAAAACAGCCACGTCATTCACTCAGAGTTCTGTGAATGAACGAACTACAAGTACCGCCGACCACCATGGCTGATGGCTTGTAGCTCTCAATGAACTGCAAATGAACTGGTAAGCTCTCTTGTAGTTCATTGATTTATCTATTGGAGGTATGGGCAGACAGTGTACTGTGATTCTACAGTATCCTGACATTGTACCCACGATCAGTGCAATGCTTTCCGGGTTCCAGTGTAAAGAATTAAATAAATGCACTTTTTTTTTACCTGCAAAAAGATGTGTATTTTTTTATTACTATTATTTTTTTGTTTTTATAAAAGGTGAACAAAACTTCCAAAACAAAGCGCCAGTTTACTACTCAAACTTTAGGGGGCAGACTATGGACAGTGGGAGTAGAAAATGCCAAAGTCTTGGTGGTAAGTGGGATAAAAAAAATAAATTACAACATTTGTGTCAGTGTAAGTAATAGTGACCCATCTCTGGTGTTTATTATGAGTTAGCCTCAATCATTATCAAAATTTGATTAAATTTAAAAGGTACCACCATCCAAAAAAGTAAATGTATATAGGAACAGATGAGAGAGATAGGGACAGTTGCTCAGGCTGTCGACAATAGCCTCCTAAAAGAATGGACTATCTCGGCACCAACCACAAGGTTAGATTTAACATAAAATGAATTTATTACATAAAAATATTAATCAAAACAGAAATTATAAACGTAATGGGAAAATCAATACAGTAATATGATACTTATAGACTTCCAGGCTTGATAATTGGTTAAAGAGTATGTTCACAGATTTTTACAGTCCTCAACAGTTTCGCGATCATAGGACCACTTCTTCAGGTGGATAAATCTATAAATCAGACAGTATAAACAGTCATAAGGAGTCTGAATATAATATGTCAAACAGTATAGACAATAGTTATAACACAGCAGAGAAAAAAAAAAGGAGCATACCTGCTTACCAGTGACTCAATTACCAAACAATATCTTCGGCCGTCAAAGGTTCCCCCTGCGGCGGACAAGGGGGATTTGTGCAGATAGCATTAGATCTGGACAAAATCTATATATGTATAAATATATGCATATAAGTATATAAAAGTATATACAGATAGACTGGAAAAGGGGAGGGGGGAATAGAGGGGTAGGGAAAAAAAGGGGAAGAGGACAGAGAACAAAAAGGGGGGGGGGGTTGAAATGATTAGGAAGGGGGTGATCAATGGGAAGGGACAGGGAAAGAAGAAATGGGAGTAAGAGGAAAAAGGGAACAGGGGGGGAAGAAAGAAGGAAGGGGAACGGGAGAGGGGGAGGGAAAGGGGGAAAGAAAAAGAGGAGGTGGGGGACATTCAGTCAGATAAAGAAATACATACCAGTATTGTCACAAAAAAATTAAGATTGTGACCGGGGGAGAGAAAACCAGGGACCAGAGGCAGTTGATATAGATAGCACTGCAGGTGAATCGCTACAGGCAGCTAGTTAACTGGTGATTGCTGTATCCATTCAAAAGGGGCGGTATTACAGCTTAATAATCTGTAATGCAAAAATTGCATGTCAGTGGCTGACACATGGCCGTATGAAGGCTGAATACATAACTGACTGGGTTGGTCTCAAGCCAGTGTCCATCTGGCGATGCGAATGTCGCCAGAATGATGGGGCGTGACATCACAGGGTCAGACCACCCACAGTGCGCATGCGTGAACCACACTGAAGCGTGCGCCGTGCGAGTCAAACAGGCGGAGAGCCCAAAACCACAATGGTGCAAGCAAGGGGAGACCTATCATAGAGATAAAGCAAAAATTGGAGAGATTGAGCAGACTTTACTGGTATCAGAAAAGGACCAACACTACATAATAATACTAAATTTGTTTATTACAAAAAATGTTATAAAAAAAATTGCTTAATTAAAAACAAAAATAAACCAGAGCTCCCATTATTAGGCTACTTATTTGATATCATAATAGATCTCTGTTACTAATAGGTCAAAGAGGTTGACGTTTTGCTTTAATGCTTTCTCAGGACCATAATATATATATATATATATATATATATATATATATATATATATATATATATATATATATATATACATATATATACACACACATGGAGATACAATATGTAGTCACTTACAGATGTAAGAAAGCCCTTAAGTAGAGGTGGCATGCCTGAAGTCATCCAAGAGGTGGCTCACAGACAATGTCTTCTATAAATGGACAGATCAGCAAGTTGACCATTTGGTCCTATTTGAAAAATATCTATAATAATTAAATAGTACTAATAATTATGAAGCATCCCAACAGTGATGTAAATAGTAATGGCTATAGTCAATGATTATGATATAATACTTACAGAGTACAAAGCCCCAAACAAAGAAGTGGAGAAGAGGAAGTCAACCACAAAGTCTCATACTACAATGTTCTTCCTGCCTAGTATCTCGGCTGAGCCTTAAAGAATCTAAATATGAAATCAAGTCAATATTGCAACTGCAAATCAATTATTCAAAACAAACACTAATACATACTTCAGTGGTATTGAGGTGGCAGTGAATACTGGAATAGAGCTCAAAAAAAGGTTAGTATCTCTTTACCAGGCTGTGCTGTTAGATGGAATCTAGGCATAATAATGAGATAATATACAATTAAAAAAATATTAATTTCTCAGCCACCATGCAAATGCCAATAGACTATCCAGATACAGCAACTTCTTTGCTAAACTGTCCATTTACAGAAGACATTGTCTGTGAGCCACCTCTTGGATGACATCAGGCACGCCACCTTTACTTAATGGCTTTCTTATCGGTCTATCCAGCGCGATTGGTAAGAAGGTGCCAGTGTTTTCCCACAATCTCCCTTAACTGATGGTAATGAGTGGAGAATCTTGTTATAAATTTAACAGTATCAGCTTGTTGAGGTGTCATAGTATGGTAAAGAAATGAGTTTCTAGTGCGCGCTGAGGCTCGATTGAAAGCCTTCCTGAAATTGGTGCAGGAGTATCCCCTTGCCAGGAGACGGTCTCTTAAAGAATTGGCTTGTATTCTAAAATCTGATTCTAGTATACAGTTCCTACATAAGAGTAAGAATTGAGCATACGGTATTGGTCATTAACCACTTGAGATCCGCGCTATAGTCAAATGACGGCTACAGTGCGGATCTCAAATTCCGGGACTACGTCTATTGACGTCGGCCCCTTTAAGGGCTCCCCGCGCGTTCCCGGGAGCGCGCATCGGGGAAAATCTGTGTTGGCCGTGTCCCCTGGACACAGCCAATCACAGATCGCTGTAAACGGCCAACCACAGCAGCCGTTTACAGCGCAATCGCCGCCTCCAATGGGTGCCCATCTGTGCCGCCTCAGCAGTGCCCATCTGTTGCCTCATCAGTGCACATCTGCAATAAATCTGCACGTCTGTGCAATAAATCAGTGCACATCTGTGCCGACCCATCAGTGCCCATCTGCCGACTCAGCAGTGCCCATCTGTGCCGACTCAGCAGTGCCCATCTGTGCCGACTCAGCAGTGCCTCTCTGCCGCCTCAGCAGTGCCCATCTGCCGCCTCATCAGTGCACATCTGTGCAATAAATCTGCACATCTTTGCAATAAATGAGTGCACATCTGTGCCGATCCATCAGTGCCCATTTGTGCCACCTCAAAAGCACCCATCTGTGCCACCTCAAAAGCGCCCATCTGTGCCACCTCAAAAGCGCCCATCTGTGCCACCTCAAAAGCGCCCATCTGTATAATCAGTGCCGACTCACCAGTGCACATCTGTGCCGACTCATCAGTGCCCATCTGTGCCACCTCTGTGCTGCTTCAACAGTACACATCTGTGCCACCTCATCAGTGCACATCTGTGCCACCTCATCAGTGCCCATCAGTGCTACCATGGCTAAACGAGTCTTTTCCGCTGAGGAGGCGTACCAAATTATTTCCACGGCCGACGAGAGCAACGGGGAGCTCTCCTCTTCAGATTCCTTTTCAGATTCGGATTCTGAAGCCGACATAAATTATGAGCCAGTCCTCAGCAGTAAAACCCTGACTGAATCCGAGGAGGAAGATATCCGGCCCATCAAACGAAGGCGTTATAGTGAGGCAGTGCCGTCCACCAGCACTGAAGTGCCGTCCACCAGCACCGCAGTGCCCTGGCAAGAAAGGCCAAGTACCAGTGGGGTGTCATCTCAGCCCCAAAGGGTTAGGAGCCATGCCGGCCTTCCCTATGCCCTTCAGAACCCCTTGTGGCTTCCTCCTAATTCAGGAGAGGCCAATGTTCCCCCTTTCACTGCCCAGCCAGGAGTCCAGGTGGACACAGAGAATTTTACCCCAATAGATTTTTTTTATTAAATTTTTACGGAGGATATGTTGTCGTCAATTGTGGCCCAGTGCAACCTGTATGCACAATTTATTTTGCAAAATCCGACCTCTTATTATGCCCGTCCCTACGAATGGAGAGACCTAACGGTGGAGGAGTTCAAGGTTTTTTTAGGCCTCACATTTAATATGGGACTCAACAAAAAAAATCAATTGCGTACCTACTGATCAACCCACCCCCTCCACCACTCACCGCTCTTCTCCGCGGTAATGCCCAGAACCAGGCATCAGATGATCCTGAGGTTCTTACATTTCAGCGACAATTCCCAGTGCCTTCCACGAAATGATCCAAATTATGACCGGCTTTACAAAATTCGACCAATACTTAATTATTTTTCAGAAACATTTCCCAAATTGTTTACCCCGGACCAACACATATGTGTGGATGAGTCCCTTATTAAATTTAGCGGCAGGCTTAGAATGAAGCAATTTATGCCCAGCAAAAGGGCCCCGCTATGGGGTGAAGGTCTACAAATTATGCGACCGAGCCACAGGGTACACATATTCATTCATAGTATACGAAGGGAAGGACACCCAGCTGCAGCCCCCTAATTGTCCGGACTACTTGGGATCCAGCGGAAAAATTGTTTGGGACCTCATATACCCCCTATTGGATAAAGGCTACCACCTGTATGTAGATAACTTCTACACATCTCTGCCCGTTCCACAACCTTCACCGGAAGAAGACGCCAGCATGTGGCACCGTAAAAAGGAATCGGAAGGGCTTTCCTCAAAGTCTTGTGAATAAGAAGCTGCGAAAAGGAGAAACCGCAAGTCTGAGAAACAAGGAGGTTCTGGCAGTGAAGTGGAGGGACAGAAGGGATGTGTATATGTTGTCTTCTATCCACAATGATACCTTCGTGGAAATCCCCAGAAGGAATGGCCCCGTAAAGAAACCCAAATGCATTTCCAAATACAATTTGTTCATGGGGGGAGTCGACTTCAACGACCAAATGATGGAACCATATCTTGTCACAAGACAGAAATACCATTGGTACAAAAAAGTAGCAATTAATTTTTTTCAATTGGCCATTTACAATTCCTATGTCATTTACCGCAACTCCACCCAAAACCCCAAATGTTTCTTTGGCTACCAGGAGGAAGTTTTCACTGCCCTTATTTTCCCAAACGGCCCACCAGAAAATATCCGATCAGACGTTGTTAGTCGACTCTTAGAGCGCCACTCCCGATAAAATCCCTCCCAAACCAACAGGCCAAAGACGTCAAAAAAGATGTAAGGTGTGTACCAGAGCAGGAGTCAGAAGAGACACATCTTATTATTGTGCACAATGTCCTTCCCAACCAGGCCTCTGACTGTTTTCGGCGTTACCATACTTCAATAAATTTTTAGTGAAGTATGGTAAACATGATCCTCAGTTCCTGCCTTCATACACCTTCACACCCTTTATGCCACTGCCTGCTCTGTAACTGACCCTGGCTTGTTATTTGACCACTCTTATGCCTGCCGATTCTGTACATACCTCTGCCTGATCTGGAACTGACCCTGGACTGTTATTCGACCATGCTTCTGTCTAACGATTCTGTACATATCTCTGCCTGATCTGGAACTGACCTTGGACTGTTTGACCACGATATTTGCCTGCCTCTTGGACTGATCTTGTATTCTGCAACTGGACTAGTGGGATTCAACACGGGGTCTCACATATGTGAGGGGCTCCAGTATAGTTTTTCTGGAAGAAGAAAACAATTTTCTTTGTTTTCTTATTCCTAGATTACGGTCTGGAGACTCGGAGGCTTCAAAGAGATTTGGGAGGGAGAAGCCTCTACCCCTATCCCCATTCTGTCCTGAACGAGGCTCTACTTCTGTCTGCTGCCTGTAGAACTTACTGCTGTCATGCCGCACTGACCACACCACAAGGACCTGCCTACTACCAGGACCAATATTTTTGGCACTGCTGACATCTCTGCACTGACCCTGGACTGTAATATGGACAGTATCCCTGCCTGCTGCCTGAAAAACTGTGTTCGCTGTTGCTGACCAAGTCCCTGCCTGGACCAGTGATATCCTCCTGTGGACAACTGCGCTTCTAAAATCACAGGTAATCTTTTCTTTACCCTTTGCTCAGCATAATGTATTTGGGGGTGTAATTCTTGGTATGTGCAGGCTATGTGTCCCTGGAACGCCGACAGTGTTTCTTGCATGTTGCGCCTCTGTATGTGGCCAGGCTGTGTAAACGTCTCACACATGTGGTATTGCCATACTCAGGAGGAGTAGTAGAATGTATTTTGGGGTGTTATTTTTGCTATGTAAATGCTATGCGTTGGAAATATCTTATAAACGGACAACTTTGTGTAAAAAAAAAATGCGTTTTCATTTTTTTCCACATTTTCCGAAAACTTCTGGAAAAAAATGAACCATTGAAAAGACTCATTATGCCTCATAGATTATACGTTGGGGTGTTAGCTTTCCAAAATGGGGTCATTTTCTGGACGTTTCCATTGCCCTGGTGTTCCAGGGCCTTCAAAACTGTAATAGGTGGTTGAGAAATGAAATGTGTAATTTATGCTCCTAGAATGCCTGAAGGTGCTACTTCAAAATTAGGCCTCTGTATGTGGTCAGGCTGTGTAAAAGTCTCACACATGTGGTATCGTTATACTCAGGAGGAGTAGGAGAATGTATTTTGGGGTGCTATTTTTGCTATGTAAATGCTATGCGTTGGAAATATCTTATAAACGAACAACTTTGTGTAAAAAAAATGCGTTTTCATTTTTTTCCACATTTTCCGAAAACTTCTGGAAAAAAATTAACCATTGAAAAGACTCATTATGCCTCATAGATTATACGTTGGGGTGTTAGCTTTCCAAAATGGGGTCATTTTCTGGACGTTTCCATTGCCCTGGTGTTCCAGGGCCTTCAAAACTGTAATAGGTGGTTGAGAAATGAAATGTGTAATTTATGCTCCTAGAATGCCTGAAGGTGCTACTTCAAAATTAGGCCTCTGTATGTGGTCAGGCTGTTTAAAAGTCTCATACATGTGGTATCGTTATACTCAGGAGGAGTAGGAGAATGTATTTTGGGGTGCTATTTTTGCTATGTAAATGCTATGCGTTGGAAATATCTTATAAACCGACAACTTTGTGTAAAAAAAATGCGTTTTAATTTTTTTCCACATTTTCCGAAAACTTCTGGAAAAAAATGAACCATTGAAAAGACTCATTATGCCTCATAGATTATACGTTGGGGTGTTAGCTTTCCAAAATGGGGTCATTTTCTGGACGTTTCCATTGCCCTGGTGTTTCAGGGCCTTCAAAACTGTAATAGGTGGTTGAGAAATGAAATGTGTAATTTATGCTCCTAGAATGCCTGAAGGTGCTACTTCAAAATTAGGCCTCTGTATGTGGTCAGGCTGTGTAAAAGTCTCACACATGTGGTATCGTTATACTCAGGAGGAGTAGGAGTATGTATTTTGGGGTGTTATTTGTGGTATGCACATTCCGTGTGGGAGAAATAAGCTATTACAATGAAAATTTTGTGAAAAAAAAAAAAAAATCTTAATTTTGCAAAGAATTGTGGGAAAAAATGACAACTTAAAATAACTCACCATGCCTCTTACTAAATACATTGGAATGTCTACTTTCCAAAAAGGGGTCATTTGGGGGGCATTTGTACTTTCCTGGCTTGTTAGGGTCTCAAGAATGGAGATAGGCCTTAGTACATCAGATGTGATCTTTTTTTGCAAATCTTTATGATTTGCACCATAGCTTGTAGACTCTATAAATTTCACACAGATCATATAATATGCAAAAATGTGGGTTATTTTTACCAAAGATGTGTAGTAGTATAAATTGTGGCCAAAATTTATGAAGAAAAATTGCTAATTTGCTAAATTTTGTCACAGAAACGAAGAAAAATTCATTTTTTTCGAAATTTTCGGTCTTTTTTCATTTATAGCGCAGAAAATAAAAAAACGAGAGGTGATCAAATACCACCAAAAGAAAGCTCTATTGGTATGAAGAAAAGGACAAAAAAATCATTTGGTTACAGTGTTGCATGACTGAGTAATTGTCATTCAAAATGTGAGAGCACTGAAAGCTGAAAATTGGTCTGGGACTGAGGGGGGTTTAAGTGCCCAGTAAGCAAGTGGTTAAAGCGGGAGTCCACCGGGACTCCGCGTTTTTTTTTTTTTTAAAGCCAGCAGCTACAAATACTGCAGCTGCTGACTTTTAAAATAGTGACACTTACCTGTCCAGCGCGCCCGCGATGTCGGCACCCGAAGCCGATCTGTAGATCGTATCTCGGGTGCTGCCGCCGCCATCTTGGATATGGGAATCAGGAAATGGAGCCTTTCAGCTTCATTTCCCGGTTCCCTACTGCGCATGCGCGAGCCGCGCTGCGCAATAAGGACGGTCCCCGCTGCCTCTGGGATCTGTGTGTTTTCCCAGCAGGCAGCAGGGCACTTGCGGGAAGGGGCGGGCACTTGCAGAAAGGGGCGTAATATACGCCCCTTTCCGCAGAGAGCTATCCCGGAAGTGGGTACAGATACCCACTTCCGGGGGAGGGTTCCGATGAGCGGAGGTCCACTTTAGGGTGGACCTCCGCTTTAAAAGTCGTTTTTGGTGAGTATGAAGAACAATTCCAGAATAAATTGATTTAAGGGCCAAGATGTTTGTTCTTGTTCCAGCAAGAAGGATCCAGCTGTCTGAACACCCTGCTTTTGGGGGATACTCGAATCAGGGCCGGGACAAGGGGTGGGCAGAAAGGACGGCTGCCCTGGGCACTGTGGTATCATGTGAGGTGAAGGAGGCACTGCCAAGAGATTGGGGGAGGGGATTTTTGTTGCAAGGGGGAACTTGGAGGGTGGCAGAGGGTAAGTGTTGTTCTAGGAAGGGAAATTTGTGGGGGTATGCTAAGAGTGTTAATTTAGGGGGCTTTGTGTGGGGAAGAGGAATGAGAG
This sequence comes from Lithobates pipiens, assembly GCF_037356315.1. Lineage (NCBI taxonomy): Eukaryota > Metazoa > Chordata > Amphibia > Anura > Ranidae > Lithobates > Lithobates pipiens. Next base: position 108,744,297 of record NW_027507788.1, read on the forward strand.
ATTTGTGCTTAGAGGGAGGATTTGGGGGGGGGGGGGTTTGTGCTGGGGGGGGGCTTTCCAGTGGGGGGAGAGAGAAGATGTGTACTGGGAGGGGAAATTGGGATTTTTTAGGGGTAGAGAATTTGTGCTAGGAGGGGTTGATTTTTTGGGGGGAGGGCATTTGTGCTGGGGGGCAAAGATTTGTGCTGGGAGGGGTGATTTCAGCAGAGGGAATGATTTGTACTGCGAGGAGGGAAAATTATGCTTAGGGGGAGTGAAAGGGATTAGTGTTCAGTTTTTTGTTGAGGAAGATCTTTGTTGCCACATAATACTTATAGATCTTGGGGGGGGCGCAGTTTGGCATGTTCGCCCTGGGCTCTAGAAGACCTTGTCCCAGCATTGACTCGAATACAAAGCTTTGATATCAATAGCCACGAGCAAGGCGTCTGGAGGGATGTGGATCCCCTCGATGCAGTTTAATAGATCTGTAATATCTTGTATGTATGAAGGCAATCCACGAACATGTGGCGTTAAAAAGGTGTCAAAGAATTTGCTGCCATTATCGGTCAGTGACCCAATCTTGGAGACTATCGTTCTCCCGAGGGGTGCATGGATATTCTTAGGGGTTTTGAGCATGGCGTAGAGGGTTGGAGTACGCGGAAATTTGGGAATCAGAAATTCCAAGGTCTCTTGATCAATCAAGCCTTGCAAATAGGCCCCTTTTTCAGTCTATATTTTTATATACATATATAGATTTTGTCCAGATCTAATACTATCTGCACAAATCCCCCTGATCCACTGTGGGGGGACCTTTGGCGGCTGAAGATATTGTTTGGAGTCACTGGTAAGCAGTTATGCTCCTTATTTTTCTCTGCTGCGTTGTTATAACTATTGTTTATACTGTTTGACATATTATATTCAGACTCCTTATGACTTTTTATCTACAGTGTCTTGCAAAAGTATTTACCCCCTTGGCATTTTTCGTGAGGATTTGCCTTGTTTAATTTACAGAACATGACCACAACTTTCAAGATGTTTTTATTTAATTTTTTTATTGTGAAGCAAACAACAAATAGGACAAAATAATAGAAAAAGTCAATGTGCATAACTATTCACCCCCCTAAAGTCAATACTTTGTAGAGAAACCTTTTGCACCTATCAGAGCTCCAAGTCTCTTTAGATAAGTCTCTCATCTTACCACTGGGATTTTTGCCCATTCCTCGTTGCAAAACTGCTCCAGCTCCTTCAAGTTGGATGGTTTGCGCTTGTGAACAGCAATCTTTAAGTCTGACCACAGATTTTCTATTGGATTGAAATCTGGGCTTTGACTAGGCCATTCAAACACATTTACATGTTTCCCCTTAACTCAAGTGTTATTTTAGCAGCGTGTTTGGGGTCATTGCCCTGCTGGAAGGTGAACCTCTGTCCTAACTTCAAATCACACACAGAGTGGTACAGGTTTTGCTCAAGAGTATCCCTGTATTTAGCACCATCCATCTATCCATCAACTCTGACCAGTTTACCATTCCTGATGCATGATGCTGCCACCACGTTTCATTTTGGGGATGGTGTTCTTTGGGTGATGTGATGTGTTGGGTTTGCGCCAGACATAGCATTTTCTTTGATGGTTAAAAAGTTAAATTTTAGTCTCATGAGACCAGAGCACCTTCCTCCATATATTTTGTGAGTCTCCCACATGCCTTTTCGCAAACTCAAAACGTGCCATGTTGTTTTTTGCTGAAATGGCTATCCCTCTGGCCACCCATTCTCTGCTGTGGAACTCTGCAGCTCAATCAGGGTTACCTTAGGTCTCTGTGCTGCCTCTCTGATTAAAGACCTCCTTGCCCGATCCGTGAGTTTTGGTGTGCAGCCATCTCTTGGCAGGTTTGCGGTTGTGCCATGTTCTTTCCATTTGGTTATGATAGATTTGATGGTGCTCCTAGGGATCATCAAAGATTTGGATTTTTTTTTTATAACCTAACCCAGACTTGAACTTCTCAACAACATTGTCCCATACTTGTTTGGAGAGTTCCTTGGTCTTCATGGCAGTGTTTGGTTAGTAGTGCCTCTTGCTCAGGTGTTGCAGCCTCTGGGGCCTTTCAAAAAGGTGTGTATATGTAATGACAGATCATGTGACACTTTCACTAATTATGTGACTTCCGAAGGCAATTGGTTGTACCAGAGCTTTTTATGGGCTTCATAACAAAGGGGGTGAATACATACGCACATGGCAATTATTTATTTCTGAAAAATAGTTTTATGCATATATTTTTCTAATTTTACTTCACCAACTTAGACTATTGTGTTCTGATCCATCACATATAATTCAGATTAAAAAAAGGCAGTAATGTAACAAAAAATAGGTAAAAAGCCAAGGGAGGGTGAATACTTTTGCAAGGCACTATATACCATCTACTTTATAGATTTATCCTCCTAAAGAGCGGTCCTACGATCGTAAAATTGTTGAGGACTGTATAAATCTGTGAACATACTCTTTAACCAATTATCAAGCCTGGAAGTGTAGAAATATCATATTACTGTATTGATCTTCCCATTGTGTTTATAATTTCTGTTGTGATTAATATTTTTATGTAATAAATTTATTTTATGATAAATCTAACCTTGTGATCTCTCTCCTCTGTTCCATCTCTGGTATTACTGGGAGGAATAGTGTTTCATGCCAGTGGAAGGAATAGCGCCCCCAGGGCCACGGTCTGGAGGCCCCTGCTTTAGGCTGGGTTCACACTATGCAAATTGCATGCAGGTTTCTCTGCATCCAATTCACATGACAGGAAATTGTGACCGGCTCTCTATGGAACCGGTTCATATATCTCCGTTGCGGCTGTGGAGCGGCTTGGCTCCATTTCAGGGCCAAATTCAGGAAAAAATTTGGCCCTGATTTAGCCATGAAATGGGGAACTGGGACACACCGGACCCCTGCTGCAAGCTGCATCCGTCGGAGATGTGAACCCAGCCTTAATGTATAACTATAGACAAAACTATTTAATTTAGGACAGCGTAAGAGAGGGTTATATTTTTACTTTCACTTCCTGTCACATAGCCAAAACAGGAAGTGAGGGAAATCCCTGCAAATTACAGAATCTCTTGGGCACCCCAGGTCACCAGAGCTAGTGTCCCCATTGCAAGATTTCCCCTCTATTACTTTACTGGGCACAACCCAAAATGTGGGATTTTCTTTTACTTTCAATAATGGTGAATAGAGAGGGTGGGGACACAGACAGCAACAAAAACTGACTGGTGTTCTAATTCATCTACCCTCTATCCAAATCTAAAAAACATACATTGGTACTTTGACATTGAATATCGTTGTTATGGCAGCAGATAGTTGCCATAACCCTGGTATTTTTAAAAAGGCAGACAATCCGCTTTCAGATAAAAGTGGTCTCTGCAAGATCACTTTTATCAGCGGTGGGAGAGGTGACCAACCGCTGCATCCCAGTCATCGGCGGCTCTGGTAAGCGGCAGCGACAATCCGATCCTTTCCCCTCAGAAGCATGAAGTTGAGTGAGGGAATGATGGCCCCCACTCAACTCCATACCATTGGAGGACGGAAGCTACGTCAAACATCACTTCCACCCAATAGTCTTAAAGGGGGTCTTTTTTTTTTTTTTTACTGCATTTAACTCTAAATGTGAGATCTGACGTCTTTTTGACCACAGATCTCACATTAAAGAGTTCCTGTCATGTTTTTTTTCTATTACAAGGGATGTTTACATTCCTTGTAATAGGAATAAAAGTGATCCAAACATTTTTAAGGGGACAGTGTAAAAATAAAAAGTAAAATAAATAAGAAAGAATAAATGTAAAGCTCAGTGTCTCGCCATGCTTGCGCGCAGAAGCGAGTGCATACGCAAGCCGTGCCCACATATGTAAACTGTGTTCAAACTTGCGTATGGAGAATTTTAACCCCTTCCCGACCATCTGCGGCAGGTTGGCTCCCCTGGGCGAACTGACGTAGCTGTACATCGGGTCGCCATTTGACCACTAGGGGGCGCGTGTGGAGCCAATGTGCATGCCTGTCAGTTGCGATTGCTCCAGAGACAGAATGAAGATCTGTCAACGTAAACAGACACATCTCCGTACTGTCAGGGGTGAGGAGAGCGATCTGTTGTTTATACCAAGTATGAACAACTTCTCCTCACCCAGGCAGTCTCACAACCCCATTAGAATGACTCCCTAGGTAATAAAGTTAACCCCTTGATAGCCCCTTACTTTTAACCCCTTCTCTGCCAGTGACATCAATTTTGTTTGGTTACGTCATACGGGCGCAAAATTGTCAGTCAAAGCGACGCAGCGCCGTATCGCAAAAAATGGCCTAGCCATTTCTTTTTTAATTAAAAAAAGTGTGTTTTTTCCAAATTACAACGTGGCAAAGTATTCTAACGACCGCCATTTTATTCTCTAGGGTGTCTGGAAAAAAAGTGTCAGAAATAGGCCCGGTCCTTAAGTAAGGTTGCTTTACCCAACATGGAAAAATACAGTGCATCTGGAAAGTATTCACAGTGCTTAACTTTTTCCACATTTTATTATGTTATAATCTTTTTCCAAAATGGATTAAAATCATTATTTTTCTCAAAATTCTACAAATCGTACCCTATGATAACATTAAAGAAGTTTGTTTGAAATCTTTGCAAATTTATTTAAAATAAAAATGTAAAAAACTCACATGTACATGATTATTCACACCTTTTGCTCAATACAGTATTACCTCGGATTGCGAGTAACGTGGTTTACGAGTGCTTTGTAATAGGAGCTATTATTTAATAAAAATCCTGATTCTGTTTGCGAGCGTTGTCTTGTAAGACAAGCATGATTCAAGCCAATGGGGTGTGCAGTATTGCATTTGTGCAGGTGCGCCGGTGACACTCAGAGCTACGCGGAAAACACTCCGTGTTCCCAAGTGTCTCCAGCACGCCCCACCTCTGGCCACATGGGGTAGGTACTGCATGCAATAGTAGTCACTGTGGTATGGATTATCTTAGTTTCCATTATTTCCTATGGGGAAACTTGCTTTGATATACGAGTGCTTTGGATTACAAGCATTCTTCTGGAACAAAGTATGCTCCTAATCCAAGGTACCACTGTACTTTGTTGAAGCACCTTTGACACCAATTACAGCCTCAAGTCTTTTTGAGTAGGATGCTAAAAGCTTGGCACACCTATCTTTGGGCAGTTTCTACCATTGTTCTTTGCAGGACCTCTCGAGCTCCATCAGGTTGGATGGGGAGCGTCGATATATAGCGATTTTCAGATCTCTTCAGATCTCTCCAGAGATGTTCAATTGGGTTAAAGTCTGGGCTCTGGTTGGGCCTCTCCTTTGTTTTCTTGGCTGTGTGTTTAGGGTTGTTGTCCTGTTGGAAGATGGACTTTCTCCCCAGTCTGAAGTACAGAGCGCTCTGGAGCAGGTTTTTATAAAGGATGTCCCTGTACATTGCTGCATTCATCTTTCCCTCTATCCTGACTAGTCTCCCAGCTCCTGCCGCTGAAAAACATCTCCACAGCATGATGCTGCCACCACCAGGCTTCACTGTAGGGATGGTATTGGTCAGATAATGAACGGTGCCTAGTTTCCTCCAGGCATGACACTTGCCATTCAGGCCAAAGATTTCAATCTTTGTTTCATTAGACCAGAGAATTTTGTTTCTCATTGTCCGAGAGTCTTTCAGGTGTATTTTGGCAAATTCCAGGTGGGCTATCATGTGCCTTTTACTGAGGAGTGGCTTCCATCTGACCACTCTACCATACAGGCCTGATTGTTGGAGTGCTGCATAGATGGTTGTTCTTCTGGTAGGTTCTCCTCTCTCCACAGAGAAACTCTGTCAGAGTGACCATCGGGTTCTTGGTCACCTCCCTGACTAAGGCCCTTCGCCCCATATCACTCAGTTTGGCCTGGTGGTTCCAAACTTCTTCCATTTACAGGAGAATGGAGGCAACTGTGCTCATTAGGACTTTCAATGCTGCAGACATTTTTCTGTACCCTTCCCCAGATCTGCACCGTGATACAATCCTGTCTCGGAGGTCTACATACAATTCCCTGTACTTCATGGCATACATTGGTTTGTGCTCTAACATGCAATGTTAACCATGGGACCTTATATAGATAGGTGTGTGCCTTTTCAAATCATGTCCAATCAAATGAATTTACCACAGGTGGACATCAGTCAAGTTGTAGAAACTTCTCAAGGATGATCAGTGGAAACAGAATGCACCTGAGCGCTTTTTTGAGTATCATGGCAAAGGCTGTAAATACTTATGTACGTTTTTTTTCTTTTTTTAATGTATGTGCAAAGATTTCAACCAAACTTTGTTGGCGTTATCATTATGGGGCATTGTTTGTAGAATTTTGAGGAAAATAATGAATTAAATCCATTTTGAATAAGTCTGTAACATAAAATGAGGAAAAAGTGAGGCGCTGTGAATACTTTCTGGATGCACTGTAACTGGTTTGTTCATCGGTCATTTACCACAGTGCAGATCCACTTCAGTTAGCAGGCCAGCCGACCCCCTGCTGAATTGAAGTTGGAACAGGATGGATGTGAGTTTTACTTTTTTTCCCCAGACGCGAGTTTGTTTACATCCACCAGCCCATACAGCTTTGTGAATCTTTCGATCAGGTCCACCTATCAGTTTTTCAGATGGACCTGTAAAGAAGCCCATGTAAAAAAGTGTAAAAGTAAAGATGCACTGTGTTCAGTTTAACCTCTTGTTCAAGCCAGCCAGTCTTTGCCCGACAGCAGGATTCTCTTTAATAGGAAATCCTCACATATATGAGGGATAAACGCAACTATATTTTTCTTTTTCTTTTTTGAAAGGTAAGAATAAAATTCTATGTATATAGAGCTTCCAGCCAGATGGTGGATCTCCTTTTTCACAAGTTTACCAGGCTAACTTCAACTGCTTTGCTAAAAAGGAAAAATAAAGCATTCATACAAAACTTAAAAGCTGAAGCACAGATTACTCACACATTATACTGATAGCAGGAATGACTCCTCCTTTTTGTGCTGTACATAGTTTTAACTAATGACAGTCTGTATGAAAAGGAGAAATCTACTGCTTTGCACTCTCCTTAGAAAACTAATATGCTCTTCCCACCTCATATACGTTTATTTGTAAGAAGAAGCATCTGTTTAAAATATATACATGTAAAAAAAAAAAAAAAAAAAACAAAAAAAAAAAAAAAAAACAGCCAATGCAACATACAAAAATTGTCCACAATGAACAATCACTGAGCCTTTTATGGAGCACTACAATAACCTCTTTCTCCTCTCCAACCCCAGTATTCCCACTTTTTGTGTCTTACCCTGAAAGATATTGGGGTTTGATTTACTAAAAGCAAATGGGCTTTTCACTTTGCAGGGGAATTTTCCTGTAGCTTAGTGAATGAGGTGCAGTTCTGCTGGCTTACATCATCTAATCAAACTAAAAAACGTTTCTTTCGTATTTTCCTTGAACATTATTAGGCATTCTTGGCAAAGTAAATTTTCACTAACATTTCACGTGAAAGAAGAACAATTCCCTTGCAAATTGATTAGCCTATTTATTTTTAGTGAATCAACCCTACTGAGTCTTTATCAGCTTTTTTGCCATGCAGTATAGCTCTTACTCTTATGGCACATGCCTTTTCTCAGCGGAGGTGTTTTTTTTAAAATCATTTTATGTTTTTATATACGCTATTGTCCTTTTATTGTTCTACATCAACTATTTTTTTTATATACTAATTGCTGTTTCAAGATCAGGGTCTAATCCTTACATTGGTGGAACACTTGGTGTTTAGAGATGAACTTCCCAGTGTATGTATATAAATGTCCTGGGTGGCAAGCGGTTATACCAGGATCATGGCTGCAGATCCCTCCATCACCATGATAAGCAGTTGCATCAGCTATCCACAGAGGAGTTGAAGGAACATCCATTCCCCAGTCTCCTCTGTAAGGAATGAAGGATTTAGTCACTTTCAGTTTCAGAGCTGTCTTCCGTTGACCATTACAGCCAGGAAAGCAGCTGATTAAACTGATCTGTGTTTGATCAGCTTTATAAAAGGAGAGACATCAGGGGTCTAATGATGACTCCATCAAGAGTACAGTACTGCCCAAACTATCACAAGTTCACTCCCTGTGATAGCAATAAAGCTAAATGAAAAAGAAAAGTATTAAATAAATAAAATTAAATATTAAAAATATATGTGCCAGACCTACAGTACGTGCAAACTCAAACGCGCATGTAGGTCTGGCATATACAGTTACGTCCATATATATTTGGACACAGGCGCAATATTTTTTTAGGTATTTACCAAAACATATTTAAGCTATAGTTATATAACAGATATGGGCTGAAAGTGCACACTCTCGGGTTTAATTTGAGGGTATACTATGCATTCAAATCGGAGGAAAGGTTTAGGATTTACAGCTCTTAAGAATATGCAACCCCCACCCCCCCTTTTCAAAGGATCAAAAGTAGTTGGACAATTGAATAAAAAGCTATTTTATGGCCATGTGTAGGCTACTCCTTTGTTATCTCTTCATTAATTAAGCTGTTAAAAGGCCAGGAGTTGAGTCTAAGTGTGCTATTTGCCTTTGGAATCTATTGCTGTGAACCTACATCATGCGTTCAAAGGAGCTGTCAATGCAAGTGAAACAGGCCATTATAAGGCTTCAAAAATTAAACAAATCCATCAGAGAGATAGCAGCAACCTTAGGAGTGGTCAAATCAACAGTTTGGTATATTCTGAGGAAAGAATGTACTGGTGAGCTCAGCAACATAAAAAGGCCATGAAAGAAAACAGATCCTCTCTTTGGTAAAGAAAAACCGGTTCACAACATCCAGACAAGTGAAGGAGACTCTCCAGGAGATGGGCGTATCATTGTTAAAGTCTAAAATCAAGAGAAGACCTCACAAGAGCAAATACAGAAGGTTCACCACAAGGTGCAAACCATTCATAAGCCTGAAGAATTGAAAATCTAGATTAGACTTTGCTCAAAAACATCTAAAAAGCCAGACCAGTCCTGGAAAAGCATTCTTTGGACGAATGAAACTAAGATTAATCTGTATCAGAATTATGGGAAGAAAAAAGTGTGGAGAAGGCTTGGAACAGCTCATGCACACAATGTCATCTGTAAAACATGGTGGAGGCAGTGTGATGGCATGGGCACGCATGACTTCACGTGGCACTGGGTCATTGATGTTTATTGATGATGTGACAGAAGACAGAAGCAGCCGGATGAATTCTGCAGTGTTTAGAGATATACTATCAGCCCAGATTCAGCCAAATGCAGCAAAGTTGATTGGACAGCGCTTAACAGTACAGAGGGACAATGATCAAAAACACACTGCAAAAGCAACCTAGGAGCTTTGGAAGGAAAAGTGGAATATTCTGCAATGGCCGAGTCAATCACCTGACCTCAACCCAACTGAGCATGCATTTCACTTGCTGAAGGCAAAACTAAAGGCAGAAAGACCCACAAACAAGGAACAATTGAAGACAGCTGCAATTAGAGCCTGGCAAAGCATCAGAAAGGAGGAAACCCAGTCTTTGGTAATGTCCATGGGTTCCAGACTTTAGGCAGTCATTGCCAGTAAAGGATTCTCAACAAAATGTTAACCACTTAAGCCCTGGACCATTGGCTGGCCAAAGACCAGACCCCTTTTTGCGATTCGGCACTGCGTCGCTTTAACTGACAATTGTGCAGTCGTGCAACGTGGCTCCCAAACAAAACTGACATCCTTTTATTCCCACAAATAGAGATTTCTTTTGGTGGCATTTCATCACCTCTGCGGTTTTTATTTTTTGCCCTATAAACAAAAAAAGTGTAAATTTTGAAAAAAAAAAACGCATTGTTTTTAACTTTTTGCTATAATAAATATCCCCCAAAAATATATATAAAAAGAAAAAAAAATTTCTCCTCAGTTTAGACCGATATGTATTCTACATATTTTTGGTAAAAAATAATAATAAAAAAATCGCAATAAGTGTTTATTGATTGGTTTGCACAAAAGTTATAGTGTCTACAAAATAGGGGATAGATTTATGGCATTTTTATTAATTTTTATTTTTTTACTAGTAATGGCGGTGATCAGCGATTTTTTTTTATTGTGACTGCGACATTATGGCAGACAATTTTGTTTGCTGGTCGGCAGGCGGTTAAACATGAACATTTTATTTATGATTATATTCATTTTTCCAATTACATTTGAGTCCCTGAAAATGGGGGGGTGGGCTGTGTGTAAAACTGGTTGCAGTTGCTAAAATTTGTACTTGATATTTATGTTCAACCCCTTGAATTAAAGTCTGCATTTCAAATTCATTTGGATTGTTTTATTTTAATTTTATTTTGGTGGCATAGAGCCAAAAAGTATGAAAAATTGTGCCTGTGTCCAAATATATATGGACCTAACTGTATACGTAAATGGTGATTGGTGCACACATCGTCACTTATGTCAGATTCTAGCGCCATGGTTCATGTTTGACTCTAAAATTATAACCTGTAAAGGCTTTTAAATTGTCGTCTATGGCCAATTTTAGATACCATAGTTTGTCACCATTTCACAGGCGAGCACAATTTTAAATCTAACTATTTAGTATCTATTTACCAGACACGGCATTATATTATATTTTTAAAAACATTTAATATATTGTGTTTGCACTAAAACTCATTCAAATGTATTTTTCCTGAAAATTTGTGTTTGATAAACGGCTGAACAACTATCATGTGAAATAAAAACAGCCACCATTTTATTGTCCAGGGCCTCTGCTTTCAGAAAATATATAATGTTTGGGGGTTCTAAGTAATTTCCTAGCAAAAAAAATACAGATTTTAACATGCATGTGAAAAATGTAAAAATTTCCCTGGTAGGCAAGCAGTTAAATTATTGGATTGGTGTGCCAAATGTTTTTATGTTTTAGAAATTAACTATTTGATCTTTGATCATTTTTTATTTGGAATTAAGTTGTAATATTATAGCATTGGGTGTCATGAGGGTTTTTCCTGTTTGGTGTTATTGTTGTTAAATTCTCCTAGGTTCACTAGTGCCGTTTCAATTGGTAGAATCCCCATTTAACAATCATTCAGGTGTTAAGATTCTGATTGTCAGAAAAGAATGTAAGCATGAAATGTGTTTTCGCTTTACTTATTATAAACCAGGCTGTACACAGGGAGTGGATCAGGCAGGAGGAAACTGAGGTAGGTGTTCACATCTGGGTTACAGAGGTAGGATTAATTTGATCTGCAATGCCCCCCTAGTAACTGTGCTCTAAATTAGTTTTGAGTGGTATTCTGATATAATTTTAATCCTTCATAAAATGTGGAATAAAGATACATTGTATGGATTATGCTTTCAGAAACTCAAAGTGCTCTAGGAGTGCCTCCATCAACCTTTGTTACCAGAGGAGTCCCCAGTGCATAGCGGTTTATACATATGTGGAATTTAGGAAATTAAACAACATAAAGACACTTAAAATACAAAAATCTGTAGATACATATAAATATACACATTTACGAGTTGTTAAAGGTCATTTGATTTTAGGTTCTACATAAAACTGGCATCCATCTCGAACACTATATGAATGTAAGGCTCGCTTGCTGAATTTCATTTCTTCAGGTCCAAATGGAGCTTCATGGTCCAGGTAATAGACTCGCATATTGTTTGTGGACAACTGTACTAAAGTTTTAAGTTGCTTCTTAAATTCAGCAACAGTTTGATCAAGGCGAACACTTATCGTTTGCACTTTTTCTTCATAGTGAATGTCAACACTGGCTTGGTTCTGTGGTCGGAGATCTACCTCTGCAAGTGGCTCCAACTTACCATACTTTGTAACCAATTCTTGATACCTAAGATAATATTAAAAAAAAAAAAGTTAACACTAATTTACCATGAAATGCCACTTTATGTTCCAATATTTTATTATTGCTCAAATATAGACATTATAACATGATCACATATACAGCACCAATACAACTGAACTGTATTAGTTGGACATTTTTCCATATAAATCAAACTGTGTGCATGGCACATATAACCCATTTTTAGGATATAAACAGTTTAGAGCAAGATTTCCAAAATTGTAAATAAAAAAATATATAATACAAAATTTAACATACATCATAAGTCCAAATTCAACTACAACAGGTAATAAGGCACCCAACAGTTTTCACACTCAAATTACATCATACCCAGGGTCGCGCTGGGTGCGCGCGCGCCTGCAAGCTGCTTCTTAAAGGGCAACGTACAGGTATGTTAATATGCCTGTATGTGCCCTTCTGCTGACGTATATTGGCGTGAGACGGTCGGCAAGCAGTTAAAGTATTAGCTGGAGTTTGACTTCAATTTGTTAGTGTAATTAAATCTGCTAGTACATTTAACACCCCCCCCCCCCCAGACTGACAATGCTGCTGTCCAAAAGTGCCCTTGTGCTCCTTCATCCAGACTAGAGGCACTCTAAAGCTGGTCACAGACAATTCAGCAGGGACCAGCCAGGATTCTAATCATATAAGGGCAGGCTGATTGTACCAAAGTTGATAGAACGATCAACTTGGTTGGGTACATTTAAACTGTTTTTTTTTTCGTGCGGTAGTTGCCAGCAACTATTGCCACTAATCACTGTATGTTCTCCCAGCAGGGACGGAAGAATACAATAGCTCCACTGGAAGGAATCAAGCAATTTTTGAAAATCTATGGCTAGCTTAATACTGGTTTGTTACTGGCCAGAGCACCAGGATGGAAACAGAAAAGAAAACTGATGCATCCACTACATCTAATGTTTGGTAAGCTAAAATATATTACATTTTTTGTTTTGGGTTTAATACCACTTTAACTACTTCATGCCCACGCTATAGCCAAAAGGCGGCTACAGCGCAGCTAACTGCCGGGTAGACGTCCCTGCATGTCCCCCTGTTTACATATCCTCTGCGCGCCAACCTCGGGCACGCATCGGGGAAGTTCTGTGTTGCCCGTGTCCCTTGGACACAGCCAATCACAGATCATGCTAAATGGCCAATCACAGCAGCCATTTAGCACTCGATTGGTGTGTCCAATGAGAGGTGATCTCATATGTAAACATATGAGATCATCTCATCACTGGCACTCCCTCCTCACACAGAGACAGCGTGTGAGGAGGGAGAGCTTCCGTGCTGCAGCGTCTGTGAAAAGTGAGTTAACACTCACAACACACATGTCCACCTGTCCCCAGTGACACCTATCAGTGCCATCTGTCAGTGCCATCTGTCCCCAGTGCCACCTATCAGTTCCACCTCTCCCCAGTGCTGTTAGTGTCATGTCACAGGTCATCAGTGCCACATATCAGTGCCACCTGTGTCACATGCCATCTGTTATCAGTGTCATGTGTCATCAGTGCCACGTATTAGTGCCATCTGTCATCAGTGTCACGTATCGGTGCCATCTGCCATCGGTGTCACGTCAGTGTCACGTGTCATTGTCCTGGTGCTCCAGGGCCTTCAAAAGTGTAATAGGTAGTCAACAAGTTAGATGTGTAATGTATGCTCCTAGAATACCTGACAGTGCTCCCTGCATGTTGGGCCTCTCTATGTGGCCAGGCTGTGAAAAAGTCCCACACATGTGGTATCATAATACTCAGGAGGAGTAGCAGAATGTATGAAATAACCGATTACAATGACAATTTTGTGGAAAAAAAAAAATCTTAATTTTGCAAGAATTGTGGGAAAAAATTACAACACCAAAAACCTCACCATGCCTCTTACTAAATACCTTGGAATGTCTACTTTCCAAAAAGGGGTCATTTGGATGGTATTTGTACTTTGCTGGCTTGTTCAGGTCGCAACCAGTACATCAGGTGTGATCAATTTTTTATGATTTGCACCACAGATTGTAGACTCTATAACTTTCACACAGACCAAATAATATCCACTAATTTGGGTTATTTTTACCAAAGATATGTAGCAGTATAAAATGTGGCCAAAATTCATGAAGAAAAATTAATAATTTGCAAAATGTTATCACAGAGAAAGAAGAAAAAGAAAAATGCGTATTTTTTTTTTCTAGATTTTTGGTCTTTTTTCATTTATAGCTCAAAAAATAAAAAACCCAGAGGTGATGAAATACCACCAAAAGAAAGCTCTATTTGTATTAAAAAAGGATAAAAAAATAATTTGGGTAGTCTTACATGACTGAGTAACAACGGTTCTATTTAATGACTGAGTAATTGTCAAAGTGTGAGAGCACCGAAAGCTGAAAATTGGTCTGGGCAGGAGGGGGGTTTAAGTGCCCAGTAGACAAGTGGTTAAATTTGCTGCCTATAATATATGGGATACAATAGTTCTGTATTGTTTCGGGTGAGAATCTATGGAAATATTTAACAGTGCCAACTGTGGTGGGAACACTGAATTTTTTAAGGCATTCTTCCAATGATTTACTATTGATTTACAATTGGTTTGATTTTGAAGAGTGCAAAATCTGGTGCAGCTGTGTGTGGTTGCCAATCAGCTTCTAACTTCAGCTTGTTCAATTACACTTTATAAAAAAAATAAAAAAACTGGAAGCTGATTGGTTTCTATGCAGAGCTACACCAGATGTTGCACTCTCCATTTTTAATAAATTAGCCCCAATGTGTAGTGCTGTACTTAAGAACTGCTTTCTGCCATGTTTCAGCTGAGAAGTCCAACCCCTGATCATTACCCCATTTGAGAAGGACAGGTGATTTGGAGAAATGTATTCTATTTTGATGAAAAATATACAACCAGAAAATACCTGCCTAAGTTGAGGGTAAAGTGTTATACAAATTCCAAACAGACATTTCAACCCCTATCTGCATTGTGAATAATTTTGATGAAAGTAATAATGGAGTTGAAGAAGTTCATAAGCCTCTGTTTTTTGGTAAGCATAAAAGATATTATGTTGAGTAAATAAATACCTGAGTACACCCATAGAACGGAAGTCAAACTGCGGCGCCTAATCATCTTCATAAGTGACAATTTAAAAGCCTTTACAGTTTATCAATTTAGAGTTACACAGGAGGTCTAGTGCTAGAATTAATGCTCTCCCTCTGATGTTAGCTATAATATCTCACATGGATGGATTGTGCTCCGTTTATATATGCATGAGGGGCCTATGTTCATGTTTGCATTTGCATGTGAGCACATGGGCACTTCATTTAAATGTATTTTTTTACACGGCCATTACATTTTTTTTTTTAATCAACCTTGTCATCACAAGGGATGAACCACATTCCTTGTGATAGCATGGGCAATAAATGAGAGATCTGGGGTTTATTAGACCCCAGATCTCTGCCCCCCAAAGCAGTCGATCAAACTGAGATCAGTTTGATCGGCTGATTTACCAGCCGGTAAACAAAAGACCAAAATTGGAAGTGACGAAATCCTCCTTTAGGTCAAGAAGGCCTGAAGAAGTCTTGTGACAGGTTGTAACTCGTAAAGGGGTGGAGTTTTATCCAGATGACATCATCATGCTGCGAGTCTGTATACCAGCATTTGGGATTACACATAGCCCAGTCTGCTGTTTGTTGGCTGATCCTTTTTCTAACATATCACTGAATGGAGCTTTATTATATAAGCACTTTCTTCATGTTCAGTTTGTGAGCGTTTGTAATTGACCTGTCTCATATAAAACAAAAAGAATACATTGAGCACTATCTAGGTCTTCTTTTTTTATGTCTATATTTATATACAGGTGTTCTCATAAGTTTACATACCCTGGCAGAATTCATGATTTCTTGGCCATTTTTCAGAGAATATGAATGGTCACACAAAAACATTTCTTTTACTCATGGTTAGTGTTTGGCTAAGACATTTATTATCAATCTACTTTGTTTACTCTTAAAATCATAATGGCATCAAAAACTACCCAAATGACCCTGATCAAAAGTTTACATACCCTGGTGATTTTGGTAAGAAGGAAAACTGAGCTATTTATTAAAAAGAACCAAGCTGCAACTGAAAAGCGCTATACAACGCCAAACCAGAATCAAAACAAATAAACTACGTTAAAAATTACTGATGGAACACAAAATGTGGAAGTCAGAACAGTGCACTTAACACTGATAAGTAAATAAGTGACAAAGCTGGAACTGGCCAGTAAGCAATGGGTGAATAAAAATAAAAATATGAAACTAACAACCACTATATATGCAGATTAATTAATAATAACCAATATAATGAAAATTGAAAAGTGAACAAATAAGTGATATTTGAAAACAAAAGCATAAGTGACATGTGTAGTACAAATTGTCAATTCAGTGAGTAAAAGTGACATATGATTACTAATAAAATGCAAATAAATGTCCATGCAATGTAAAACAAATAACTTGATCACTGTGACATAAATCCAAACACCAGAAGAACTGTGTGCAGAGCAAGGAAAATGCCTCCACCTAGATACACACTGCCGCTTAGCGCAGTGTTTCTCAAATCCAGTCCTCAGGCCCTCCCAACAGGTCATGTTTTCAGGTTTTCCATTATTTTTCACAGGTGATTTGATCAGTTTCACTGCCTTAGCAATTACCACAGCCGTTTCATCTGAGGGAAATCCTGAAAACATGAACTGTTGGGGGGGCCCGAGGACTGGATTTGAGAAACACTGGCTTAGCGGAACAATATGGTCTCTTGTTACAGAAGACCCAAAAGCGCAAGGGGCTAATAATCCAGCCTAGGATCTCAATGGCAAGCACCAGATTCCTCTATGCCCACAACAATCCTCCTCATCCAGACAGGGCCAAAAGATATATCCCCATAAAGCAAAAAGAAGCTGGCATAGTGTAAAACTTTAAACTACTTAAAATAAAAAGTCAATTGAACACTTAGCGTCACAGAGTAAAAACAGCATATACAAGATAATCGAGCCAGCAGGCTCTCGAAAACAGCCTGTTCACTTCCGGGATTGACGCAACACGCGGTGACATCAGCATGCCGCTCCTCCCTACATGTTTCGTCACTACAAAGGACGTTGTCATGGGTTACCTTATGACAAAATACTTTGTAGTGAAGAAACATGTAGGGAAGAGCGGCATGCTGATGTCACCGCATGCTGGGCGAGTCCTGGAAGCGAGCGGGCTGTTGTCGAGAGCCGGCCAGGTCAATTATCTTGTATATGCTGTTTATACTCTGTAATGCTAAGTGTTCAATTGACTTTTTATTTTAAGTAGTTTAAAGTTTAACACTATGCCAGCTTCTTTTTGGTTTATGGGCATATATCGTTTGGCCCTGTCTGGATGAGGAGGATTGCTGTGGGGATAGAGGAATGTGGTGCTTGCCATTGAGATCCTAGGCTGGATTATTAGCCACTTGTGTTTTTGGTCTCCTGGTGATTTTGGCCTGATAACATGCACACAAGTTGACACTAAGGGGTTTGACTGGTTATTAAAGGTAACCATCCTCACCTGTGATCTGTTTGCCTGTAATTAGTGTGTATGTATAAAAGGTCAATGAGTTTCTGAACTCCTGACAGACCCTTGCATCTTTTATCCAGTGCTGTACTGATGTTTCTGGATTCTGAGTCAAGTGGAAATCAAAATAATTTTCAAATAATCTGTGGGAAAATGTAGTCAAACTGTATAAAACAGGAAAGGGATATAAAAAGATATTCAAGGAATTGAGAATGCCAATCAGCAGTGTTTAGCTTTTCTGTTGTCATTGTGATTTAAAAAGACAGTTGATTGATAATAAATGGCTTCAGCCAAACACTAACCATGAGTGAAAGAAAAGTGTCTGCTAGTGATTATATTCTCTGAAAAATGGCCAAGAAATCAAATTCTTCCAGGGTATGTAACCTTTTGAGCACAACTGTACTGGGTGAATGTTTGGCTGGATTCATATAGGTATTCGGCAAGAGGGGAGACTAATGCGTCATGTTAACCCTTACATGGGTAACAAGCTCTCTTGATCGCTTTTCTTTTTCAGAGGTCATAGCATGGAGGTGACCAGAATAGAATTGTCACCAGGTGGATTGTTAAATTTAGAAGGAGTAATTTTCTTTTTTTCTTAGGAAGAGCACTGGATTGTTCATATGAGGCTAGAGTTAATAAATTATGAACTTTTGGATTTGTTTATTATATGTTGTTAGCACATTATATTTGCTAATTAGAGAAAGGCTGACACTGCTGACCGTTTTGAAAATGCTATTTGCTCAGCTGTCTCTGGCCTTTTTATATTTCAGGTTTAAAATCTGTAACAATCACGCATGGTCAGAAATGCCAACCTCAATAATTCTCACCATTGGATTCCTTAAGGCTGGCTTCACATTTGTGTACTGTACTTTTCATATTGATCACACTGGATATGTTGGATACATACAAACAGACGTGCTAAATGGGTTATTCAATAAATGGTGCAATCAACAACTTACAGCTTACTGGATTAGGATGCATTAAGATGTTTTTATAATTCTGGGGGGATTTGGGTCCCTGTTCTTTGTACATCATTGCTTCATACTCTTATTTACTAAGCTGTCTGGCTGGTTCAGCAGGAAACAGAATTAGAGAAAAGAGTATTTAAATGAAAAGTTTTGAGACAGCTCATCTAAGACCAAGCAATATTTCCAGAGATGCTCCACGGCTAAAGATGGTATGGATAAAAATGATATTTGCAGGGTAACTGCTCAGTCTTTGCATAGGGAGCATAAAATATCAAGCTTTAACAAGCTGCATGGATGAGATTCATGCAAAGGAACTTTTTTGGATACTAGCATGCTGTGTTGAAGTTAGTAAGGCAAAATTATAATTGCAAGCACATTGTAGATTTTGGAAGTAGGGATAAAGCGTTCTCTAGGTACCCTGTGCTGCTGAGCATGGGAAAAAGAAATGTGTATTTTCAGAGACACTATAGTGCTGAATTGGGGTTAGAGGGGAAATGTGGTAATTGTGGGGACACTGCAGTTTGAGAGAAGAAAGCTCCCTAGGTACCGTGTGCTGATGAGCAATAAATTGAGGAAAAGAGGCATTTCCTGAGGCAAGGAGATGCAGAAAGAGAAAAATATAAATTCCTTGAAATATCTTTTAAGTTGCAGCTTAAAGAGGAGGGCCGGTTTTGAATTTTTTTTTTTAAAAGTCAGCAGCTGCAAACACTGTAGCTGCTGACTTTTAATAAGCACACTTACCTGTCCAGGGCGCCCGCGATGTCGGCTGCCCGAGGCTGACCCGTCCCTCGGTCTCGGGTCCCGGCGCCACCATTTTGGGTAAGGGAAACAGGCAGTGGAGCCTTAAGGCTTCACTGCCCGTTTCCTACTGCGCATGCGCGAGTCGCGCATCGCTTTGTGAATGGGATGCGCTGTGTTCTGGGACACACAGTTCCCAGAACACAGCGTGACCCATTACCCAGAAGATGCCGCACGGAGGAGAGAAGAAAGAAGATCTCCGCAGAGGAGGAAGAGGCAGATTAGGATGATGTGCCTAGCAACAGGCATTTCTGGTAAGTAAAAAAAAATTTTTTTTCATTTTTTTTATAATGATTTTTTTCAAATTTTTTATGTATTTTTTTTTTTTCAGGGTGGCCCTCCACTTTAAATGCACTTTTCTTGTCACCAATTTCTCAGTTTAATATGCTATATTACATTCATGAAGGCAAATAGAAATTTCATGGGAAGTAAGTGAGCAGTAAGCAAGTCAGAAACATGATGATTCACAGGAAAGAATGACCCAGTCACCTGTAACATGAGACGCAGGCGGTTTGGAATAGCATACTGGCGCTATGAACTGGAAAGACTCAACCATTAATCGCTGCACAAGACCTATCAGTGTCTCTCTTTCACATTGCACAGATGGAGAGCTATGGACAAAGGATTCATTGACAGTAGAGAGGTTGGTCTCTTAGCCGAGTCTTGAAGTTTTAAGGTTTTTGCTGCTTATAAGTGATAACCATCTAATGAATCGATGATAGATTAATTCTGAATCTTCATTACAGTATTTCATTTTTAAAGCTGAATACAATGATTGTCAAAAGAGATAGTCGTCTTCCTCCTCCCTGATATTTTTTGTGTCTCTAAAAGCAATTTAAAATTCTTTCACTTGCTTTCATTCACTCTGAACCTTCCATGTCCAATTAAATCTTTTGGGCTGGAATTTGTACTACTTCTTTCTTCCTCTGGAGTTTTCTTCTATATTATTACAAGAAACTTTTATGTGTTTTCTACTCCAACTGTTCTGAATGGTATTCTGAGAGGCCATTTAATTCTCCTGCAAAGCTTTATATTGTTTTTGTCTTTTTTATTTGAACAGCCATAGCAAAATTTTGTGAAATTATGTAAAATATAATATTTTCAGGTCTAGAATCATGTTTACAACCTCTGTTCAGCAGACACAAGGTATGGTGATTGAGTAGGTTAATATAACTTTTCTATTTACCTTGCAGTAAAGGCAACCAAGCATTTCATAGGAAGTTAAACTATAGCTGGCCATACATATACAATTTTCTTGATCATATTCCTTCAGATTTACCTTCAACTATGTAGAGCAAGGGTCTGCCTGATTGCATACAAATTGAAAATGTTTAGGTTTGACTTCATATTATATAATGGAAGACATGTTCAAAACTATATATGACAAACCCAGCATTATAACTCAGTTCAACCCTTTAACTACCACGGATGAGCCCAATTTCATAATCCGGGTTAATTCAAGCCATCAATGATTTAATGCAGCTTTGGGATGAGGGTGATGCATTTGAAGAGGCATCCTCTCCTCCCAACACTCAGACGCCACTGATGGGGAAAACCTTTTTTCTTTCAAACCCAAATCTAAAAATGTCCTAATCTTGGGCAATAACCCCAATATTTGAGCATTTGTCCAGCAAACTACTAAAGAAATAGAAAATATAGTATGGTCTAAAACTTGCCCAGACAATCTCTCCTTAATACATAGGAAAGCCAGAAGAATGTTGATATAGTAATTAAACCAGCAGAAAAAGGCAGTAACCTAGTAATCGTGAAAATTGAACATTATTACCAGATGTGCATGATCATTCTCCTTAAAAGAGAGTGGTATAGGCACATTTGTCAAACAGTAATTGATAACTACTGCATGAAATATAGGAATATTATCCATAAAGCCCTTTTAGATAACATAATAGACAAACAAACATGGAATTACCTCAATATTTACCACCTCAATACAGGGCACTTGCACCCCCTTCCTGACCAGACCAATTTTCAGCTTTCAGCGCTCTCACAGTTTGAATGACAATGACAATTACTCAGGCATGCAACATTGTTCCCATATGAAACTTGTGTCCTTTTTTCCACACAAATAGAGCTTTCTTTTAGTGGTATTTAATCACTAGTGGGTTTTTTATTTTTTGTGCTATAAATAAAATAAAACGTAAATTTTGTGAAAAAAATGCCTTTTTCTTTGTTTCTGTCATAAATTTTTGCTAATTAGTAATTTTTCTTCATAGATTTTGGCCAAAATTTATACTGCTACCTATCTTTGGTAAAAATAACCCACATTAGTGTATATTATTTGGTCTTTGTGAAAGTTATAGAGTCTACAAACTATGGTGCCAATCGCTGAAAATTGATCACATCTGATCAGGCCTTCAGTACATCATGTGTACCTCATTTCTTGAGACACTAACAAGTCAGGAAAGTAAAAAAAAAAACCCCAAATGACCCCTTTTTACAAAGTAGACATTCCAAGGTATTAAGTAAGTAGCATGGTGAGTTTTTTTAAGTTGTCATTTTTTCCCACAATTCTTTGCAAAATGAAGATTTTTTTTATTATTTTTTTTTTTTACAAAATTGTCATATTATCAGGTTATTTCTCACACACAGCATATGCATACAACAAATTACACCCCAAAATACATTCTTCTACTCTTCCAGAGTACGGCGATACCACATGTGTGAGACTTTTACACAGCCTGGCCAGAGAGCACCAACATTGATGTAGTACCTTCAGACGTTCTACGAGCAAAAATGACGCATCTCATTTCTCAACCACCTATTACACTTTTGAAGGCCCTGGAGTACCAGGACAATGGAATTTCCCATAAAATGACCCCATTTTGGAAATCAAACACCCCAACGTATAATCTGTGAGGCATAATGAGTCTTTTGAACGGTTCATTTTTTTCCAGAAGTTTTTGGAATATGTGGAAAAAAATGAAAACGCATTTTTTTATTTATTTATTTTTTACACAAAGTTGTCAATTTATAAGATATTTCTAACACATAGCATGTATATAGCAAAAATTACACCCCAAAACACATTCAGCTACTCCCCCAGAGTATGGCGATACCACATGTGTAGGACTTTTATACAGTCTGGTCACATAGAGAGGCCGAACATTGAAGTAGTACGTTCAGGTGTTCTAGGAGCATAAATGACACATCTTATTTCATTCCCACCCATCACACTTTTGAAGGTCCTGGCCCACCAGGACAGTGAAATTACCCACAAAATGTTGGAAAACAACCATTTTGGAAAGCAAACACCCTAACGTATATTCTATGAGACATGAGCTGCAAATAGGTACTCGGGTACTCTGATGGGCTGGAAATAGGTACTTGGGTACTCTGATGGCCTGGTGACAGGTACTCGGGTACTAAGATGAACTTGGACAGGTACTCAGATGAACTGTGGCAGGTACTCAGGTACTCAGATGGACTGAGACAGGTATTCAGGTACTCAGATGGACTGGGACAGGTATTCAGGTACTCAGATGGACTGGGACAGGTATTCAGGTACTCAGATGGACTGGGACAGGTATTCAGGTACTCAGATGGACTGGGACAGGTATTCAGGTACTCAGATGGACTGGGACAGGTACTCGGGTACTCAGATGGACTGGGACAGGTACTCGGGTACTCAGATGGACTGGCACAGGTACTCGGTACTTTGATGGGCTGTGACAGCTACTCGGATGAACCGTGTCAGGTACTCGGGTACTTTGATGGGCTGTGACAGGTACTAGGGTACCCTGATGGACCGTGACAGGTACTCAGGTACCCTGATGGACCGTGGACAGGTACTCGGGTACCCTGATGGACCGTGGACAGGTACTCGGGTACCCTGATGGACCGTCACAGGTACTCGGGTACCCTGATGGACTGTGACAGGTACTCGGGTACCCCGACGGACCGTGACAGGTGACTTCATCACTGCCGATCACGTGGTAAACAGCCAAAACCAATGTCTGTTCACCCCCTTCAGTGGCGAGCGGTGTCTCCGCGACACGCCGCCACCGAAGTACACAGGGATGCACACGCACGATCGCGCACATTCCCTGTTTAAACGAGAGGCCGTCATATGACGGCCTCCCGCCACAATAGGTGTGCCGCCTGGCCATCATTTGACTGCCGGCTGTCAGCAAGTAGTTAAGGAGTCAAAAATGCCCACCTTCTATGCTCTACTTAAGGTGCATACATTCTTAACCAACCCTCCAGGTCGTCCAATTATTTCTGGTTGTGGGAGTCTGGCAGAGAATACAAAGTAGCATAGTCAACAGCTACTTGCACCCTCATGTGTGCAATCTTCTACAATAAAAAACCTTTTTTTTCCAGGTATATTTCCCTTTAATGACCATATAAAAAAAAAAAAAAAAAAAAAAAACACTCTGCTGCTTATGCCACCAAAATACACCCATTTTTAATCCTAGTAGCTGCTCACATTAAGTGCCACTCATGCATATAAACATTAAAGTGCAAACTTATTCATACAATTAAGTACTAATAGGGCACTTCATACTGGCCCCTTTTGCAGGTATAGCTATGTAAAACATTCAACATAAGTGCCTATACCGTTTCAAATCCAGTAAGGCACTGTCTTTCCCACTCCACACATGCTCATTTGCTCTCTATTCTCGGCACTGTGCTTTATAAATAAAAGCCACTAGAAGGCGATTAGCTGACAGCTAAAAGTTTTACTGTTGTTGAAAGGTGAAAAAAACAGGAATGAAACGGGCTGTGCAGAGGAAATACAGATCAGGCAGGGAGAAAAGAAAAGCAGGAGAGATGACAGGACAAACTCTGCTGTCAGGGAAACACAAAAGAGTTAAACTTACAAGGATAGTGTTTTATCTTATCTCCCCGATATTCTCTCCTTTCTCCCTTGGTAGTCTGAACTTCAGCAGTGTAAAGCGTCTGTCAGCCTACCTCTCTAAATGAGTCAAGACAAACAATTGCGCTGGAAACGTACATACAGTGCATTGAAAAAGTATTCACACCCCTTGAAATTTTCCACATTTTGTCAAAATGTATTTTATTGGGATTTTATGTGATAGACCAGCACAAAGTGGCACATAATTGTCTGAAAAGTATGGCGTGCTTTTGTGTTCAGCCCCCAATACTTTATAGAACCACCTTTCACTGCAATTACAGCTGCATGTCTCTAGCATGTATTCTTCTTTGCAAAATAGCTCCAGCTTTGTCAGATTGGATGGGGAGCGTCTGTGAACGGCAATTTTTAAAGGTCTTGCCACAGATTCTCAATTGGATTTAGGTCTGGACTCTGACTAGGCATTCTAACACATGAATATGCTTTGATCTAAGCCATTCCATTGTAGCTCTGGCTGTATGTTCAGAGTCATTGTCCTGCTGGAAGGTGAACCTCCGACCCAGTCTCAAGTTTTTTGAAGACTCTAACAGGTTTTCTTCTAAGATTGCTCTATATTTGTCTACATCCATCTTCCCATCAACTCTGACCAGCTTCCCTGTCTCTGCTGAAGAAAAGCATCCCCACAACAGGATGTTGCCACCACCCTGTTTCACGGTGGGGATGATGTGTTCAGGGTGATGTGCAGTGTTAGTTTGCCGCCACATATTGCATTTTTTTAGGCCAAAAAGTTCAATTTCAGTCTCATCTGACCAGAGCACCTTCTCCCACGTTTGCTGTGTCCCCCACATAGCTTCTCGCAAACTAATAACGGGACTTCTTTTGGCTTTCTTTCAACTATGTTTTTCTTCTTGGAATGCATGACAAATAGTTGTCCCGAGGACAGATTCTCCCACCTGAGCTGTGGATCTCTGCAGCTACCCCGGAGTTACAATGGGCCTCTTAGATGCTTCTCTGATTAATACTCTCCTTGCCCGGCCTGTCAGTTTAGGTGGACGGCCATGTCTTGGTAGGTTTGCAGTTGTGCCATACTCTTTCCATTTTCGGATGATGGATTGAACAGTGCTCCAATGAGATGTTCAAAGCTTGGAATATTTTTTTATTATAACCTAATCCTGATTTAAACTTCTCTACAACTTTATCCCTGACCTGTCTGGTGTGTTCCTTGGCCTAAATGATGCTGTTTTTCCACTAAGGTTCTCTAACAAACCTCTGAGGGCTTTACAGAACAGCTGTATTTATACTGAGATTAAATTACACACAGGTGGACTCTATTTACTAATTAGGTGACTTCTGAGGGCAATTGGTTCCACTAGATTTTAGTTAGGGCTATCAGAGTAAATGGGGCTGAATACAAATGCACTCCACACTTTTCAGATATTTGTAAAAAAAAAATTGAAAACCATTTATTATTTTCCTTTCACTTCACAAATATGTGACACTTTGTGTTGGTCTACCACATACAATCGCAATAAAATAAATTTACGTTTTTGGTTGTAAAATGACAAAATGTGGAAAATGTCAATGGGTATGAATACTTTTTCAAGGCACTGTACTTTTATTGAAGAAAGTGATGTATAGTTTTTGAGGAAGTGACTGCACTGGCAAGAAGAAACGGGAGCAATGCTAAAGGCAATTGACAGCACATACTCATTTTGGTAGCATACTTATTAATGTGAAATGTATGTTCTTTTTGTTAACGGACATTAATTGTTATCAAACTGTTGTGGGTAAACCAATTTCTAATATAGATACACTCAGATTACAGTATATAGTGCACTTAATACCAAGTGCATCGAAGTAAAAAAGTGCAGTAGTACATCAGCAGCTGGTATGTATACAGACTATTCCAATTATTTCCTGGTTCGAATGTGCATGATATCAACCAGGCCCTGCCCAACAGGTTTCATCATGGTCACATGAATTACCCTGTGGAAGTCACGTGATTTTGATGAAACGTGTTGGAGTTACCCTGAGTGATGTCATCACGCATGTAACCAGGGATGGTGCTTTTGGGGGAACACAAGCCTGCTCCAAGGTGAGCAATATAGAATGTTGTCGCTTCCACTAGAAGAGTAGTTACAATTGCGCAATAGTTTTATTTATGGTCCTAACACAATGGGAGGAAAAGAGTTCAAATAATGCAGGTGGATATGGATGTCCTTCTGCTGGCCTAAAATACTTACCTAAAGTGCTACTGGACCTTTCTCCTGCTGGAAGGTCATGCTTCTCTGTTGAGTAATTCAATTCACAGGGGTGTGAGGACTGGAAGCACTTTTGGATGTACTTTTTTCAGTGCACTTATGTGTTCTTATGAACAGGATTTAAGCACTTTTAATTGTTTTGCATAATATTGGAGACTTATTGATGCATTTGCACATGGTATGGCCTTTTAACATATGTTTAAAATAAAACATTTTATGAAATTTGACGTGGAATATATTTAATATTTGTTCAATATTTCAGTGCTGACAATTTTATTACTACTACGCTTTATTACTTAGATGCACTGGAATTAGGTGCACTATATATTGTAATGTGAGTGTATTATATTGGAAATTTGTTTAAATAAAAGGTTTTACATGGTAAAGCACTATGTAGTGATTATGCTTTTTGCCCTGAGAGCCAGAGAGGATAAGAGGTACCTGCTGAAACTGGAAATCAGAGGACCTCAGAAAAGGTAAACATGCATTTTATGACCCAATATAATATATGGGTCATAAGGAGAAGGTGACAGCACACTCGGTACGGAGCACAAAGGGGTGGAAAGTGGATTTGAGCACTACAGTGATATTGGATGCACAAGGCACAGTGGGGTCGATTTACTAAAACTGGAAAGTGCAAAATCTGGTGCAGCTCTGCATAGAAACCAATCAGCTTCCAGTTTTTTTTTTGTCAAAACGTAATTGAACAAGTTGAAGTTAGAAGCGGATTGGCTACCATGCACAGCTGCACCAGATTTTGCACCCATGTTTTAGTAAATCAACCCCACTGTGATATGTTAAAGTTGAGAAAAGAAAGACAGAGACTTTTTCCCATTTTGGGTGTTGGATGTTTGTTGATTAACAGTATATTAGAGGTTGTATTGCACTACCTTTTTAATAAACAAATTTTCAAGAGTGACACTATCATATTGATTTATATGAAGTATCGCTGTACTGTTTTTTATTTAAAGTTTCACTTTAAGAAATGGTTAATTTATACGTTACTCTTGTTGCAGCAGTGACGTATTAAAACAAAATGTTTCAACAGTAAGGAAAAAAAAAAAAAACAGAACATTTACTTCAGTTCACTGACATAGCTGACTGCTGCTCCGGGCAAATCTTCCAGATCTGACTTTAACCTTGACAGACATTTAAGCTGGAGAAAAACAATAGTCAGGGCCAATAGGGAACTTGTTTGTATACACTTAAAACTGGATCTGAAAAGGTATTTTGTGTCAGACCTAACTCCCCTCTATCTTTTGTCCAAGGTCTCACCTTAATGGGACATCTTCCTTTGGGAAATTCATATAGTAACGGAGGAAGAATCTCTCTGAGTCTTCTCTTTCACCTTCTGTGACAACGCTGCCATTCAGTTTGGAAACAGATGGTAATCTAGAGTTTATATAAGAGAAAAAGTTTAGCTGGGACATCATTGCACTAAAACTGGTAGAGGGAAAGATCTGATCAGTCTTTTGAAATCAATATACTTTCACATCGCACTGTGAGAAGTTTTGATGGGTGCCTGTCAGTTATAATCAAAGTGATAATGGTTTGGGTCAAATTTATTTTATTTTTTTTCAACATTTCTGAACTATACCATACAACCCCATTAAGACAGCCTGCAAGTGCCTGCAATAACAGAATCATTTTCCTTGTATCTGAGATGGCACATAATCCTGCTAACATGCGATATACAGCATCATATACCAAGAAAAAAACATAAATATTACTGGTTAGTTTTTTTTATTTATTTTTATTCATTAAAGAGGAAGTAAACCCTGATGGGTTTACTTCCTCTTTTTTTCCCTGCAAAGGTAAAGCATAATGGACTACTATGCATCGCATAGTAGCTCATTATGTGTCACTTACCTGACACAGGAGCCAGCGAAGTCGCCGCTGTCCCCTGTAGTCCGCCGCATCCATGTTGCTTGTGGCGTCTCGCAGCTCCGACGAATCACAGCGGCGAAGCCGCGATGACGTCACTCCCGCGCATGCGCACGGGAGTCGACAAATTAGGCAAATCCATTCTTGGATTTGCCGCATTTAGTGCGCTGCGCGCCGCTGTCTACGGCGCATGCGCCGTAGACAGCGGTGCCCATTTTCGGGCAAATATCTCCTAAACCATATAAGTTTAGGAGATATTGCTTGGACCTACAGGTAAGCCTTAATCTAGGCTTACCTATAGGTCCAAGTTGTTTGGAAGGGTTTACTTCCTCTTTAAAGTAATTTAAAAAAATAAAATTGCATTTGAAAGATCGCTGCGCAAATACAGTATGGCATAAAATATTGAATATACGCTGCCCTGGAATGGCTATGCACTGAATAATCTGCATCTTAATCTATAGTTATAGATCCACAAGAATATAATAATGTGCATAAAATAGTTAACATACAACTGGTGTAAAGTGCAAGTGCAAAATATAGCAAAACAAATAATGTGCACAAAATCCGTAACGCACAACTAAAACACACAACTAAATATAAAGTGCACAAGTGCCAATAAAACTCTGTGAGGTTATATGGACCCCTTAGCCCTTGTACACACGGTCGGACATTCCGACAACAAAATCCGACGGATTTTTTTCAGATGGATTTTGTCTGAAACTTGTGTTGCATACAGAGGCCGCGTACACACGGGCAGACTGTCTGCCCAACTTAGTCCGCCGAAACACATTTCAGCGGACAGTCCGCTCGTGTGTGGGCTTCAGCGGACTTTTTCAGCGGACAGTCTGGCGGACTAAGTCTTTTGGAATGTTGGAAAGACTGTCCGTCGGACTCGCATTTCAACGGACAGTCCGCCCGTGTGTGTGCCAGTCCGCCCTACTTTTGAAATGAGCGGACTTTTCCCGCCCGGAGAAAAGTCCGCTCATTTGGAGCGGGTATCCAGGTAGGCGGGGCCCGCGAAGGAGACGTCGCTGGCCCCGCCGCCTGGAATGGACTTAAAGGGGAACCCCAACGCCGAAAAAAATCGGCGTGGGCGTCCCCCCCCCAAGTCCACAACAGACCCTTGTCCGAGCACGCTACCCGGCCGGCCAGGAAAGGGGGGCGAGCGAGCGACCCCCCCTCCTGAGCCGTACCAGGCCGCGTGCCCTCAACATGGGGGGTGCCTTGGGGAAGGGGGGACCTCGCGGCCCCCCACCCCAAAGCACCTTGTCCCCATGTTGATGGGGACAAGGGCCTCTTCCCGACAACCCTGGCCGTTGGTTGTCGGGGTCTGCGGGCGGGGGGCTTATTGGAATCCGGGAGCCCCCTTTAATAAGGGGGCCCCCGGATACCGGCCCCCCACCCTATGTGAATGAGTATGGGGTACAATGTACCCCTACCCATTCACCTGTGAAAAAAGTACAAAAAAAACACAACACAGGGTTAAAATATTTTATTGCACAGCTCCGGGGGTCTTCCGTCTTCGGGGGTCTTCTCGCCGGACTCCTCTGCTATCTTCTTGTAGCTCTTTTGCTAGCGGAGGAGTCCGGCTTTCTCCCTCCCCGCCGGCCTCTTCTCCCCTTCGGATCTTCTGCCGGGCCACCGCGCCTTCTTATAGCTCTTTTACAGGCGGTGGCCCGGTCTTCTATCGCCGCCGCCTTCCGTTCTTCTTCTTCTTCAGGAGATGTTGCCTCGACGATCTCTCCGGCCGGAATGCGCGGCCACTTATATAGTGACAATGGGGCGGTGTCACATGGTATATGTCACATGGGCTGGTCACATGGGTTGATGTCACATGGGGACTATGACATCGTAAGGGGGGCGGGGTCACCATGTGACACCAACCCATGTGACATAAAGCCATGTGACACTGCCCCATTGTCACTATATAAGTGGCCGCGCAGCGCGGCTCTGGCATTCCGGCCGGAGAGATCGTCGAGGCAACATCTCCTGGAGAAGAAGAAAAAGAAGAAGAAGAAGAAGAAGAAGAAGAAGAAGAAGAACGGAAGGCGGCGACAGAAGACCGGGCCACCGCCTGTAAAAGAGCTATAAGAAGGCGCGGTGGCCCGGCAGAAGATCCGAAGAGGGGGACAAGACCCCCGAAGTCGGGAGAAGAGGCCGGCGGGGAGGAAGAAAGCCGGACTCCTCCGCTAGCAAAAGAGCTACAAGAAGATAGCGGAGGAGTCCAGCGAGAAGACCCCCAAAGACGGAAGACCCCCGGAGCTGTGCAATAAAATATTTTAACCCTGTGTTGTGTTTTTTTTGTACTTTTTTTCACAGGTGAATGGGTAGGGGTACATTGTACCCCATACTCATTCACATAGGGTGGGGGGCCGGTATCCCGGGGCCCCTTTATTAAAGGGGGCTCCCGGATTCCGATAAGCCCCCCGCCCGCAGACCCCGACAACCAACGGCCAGGGTTGTCGGGAAGAGGCCCTTGTCCTCATCAACATGGGGACAAGGTGCTTTGGGGTGGGGGGCCGCGCGGTCCCCCCTTCCCCAAGGCAACCCCCCATGTTGAGGGCACGCGGCCTGGTACGGCTCAGGAGGGGGGGCGCTCGCTCGCCCCCCTTTCCTGGCCGGCCGGGTAGCGTGCTCGGACAAGGGTCTGTTGTGGACTTGGGGGGACCCCCACGCCGTTTTTTTTTGGCGTTGGGTTCCCCTTTAAGTCCATTCCAGGCGGCGGGGCCAGCGACGTCTCCTTCGCGGGCCCCGCCTACCTGGAGACGCGCTCGAAATGAGCGGACTTTCCTCCGCGTGTGTGGGCGAGTCCGTTCATTTCAAAAGTAGGGCGGATTGTATGGCGGACTTAGTCCGCCGTATTAGTCCGCTCAAAAAGTGCCGTGTGTGGGCAAGTCCGTTCATTCGAAAGTATGACGGACTGTCTGTCGGATTGTCTGACGGACTTAGTTGGCCAGACAATCCGCCACATGTGTACGCGGCCATACGCTCGGACAAAGTTGTCAGAAAATCCGATAGTTCGGAACGTGATGACGTTCGTACGTTACGATGGGACTACGTTCAGGCTAGTAGCCAATAGCTTTGGTCTCGTAATTTGATCTGAACATGCGAGGCACTTTGTCCGATCGGAATTCTCTACAAACGATCGGACAAAGTCCTATAAGATCATGTTGTTGGAAAATTTAAACCCTTTCATGACTAAGCCTATTTTTGGCATTTGGTGTTTACAAGTTAAAATCCATATTTTTTGCTAGAAAATTACTTGGAACCCCCAAACATTCTATATATTTTTTTAGCAGAGACTCTAGAGAATAAAACGACGATCGTTGCAATATTTTCTGTCACACGGTATTTGCGCAGCGGTGTTTTAAATGCAACTTTTTGGGAAAAGGGACCAATGTGAAAGATAATGTTACGCCGAGTAAATAGATACCAAACATGTCACACTTTATAATTGCACGCACTCGTGGAATGATGACAAAACGACGGTACCTAAAAATCTCAATAGGCGACGCTTTCATTTTTTTTTACATTTACCAGATTAGAGTTACAGAGGAGATCTAGTGCTAGAATTATTGCTCTCGCTCTGACGATCGCGGCGATACCTCACATGTGTGATTTGAACACCGTTTACATATGCGGGCGCGACTTCCGTATGCTTCACGAGCTCGCGGGGACAGCGGGTGCTTTAAAAAAACATTTTTATTTTATTTATTTTAAAATTAATAAATTGTTTTTGAAAAATAAATAAAAATTTTGATACACTTTTATTGCTGTCACAAGGAATGTAAACATCCCTTGTGACAGTAATAGGTGGTGACAGGTACTCTTTATGGAGGGATCTGGGGTCTAAAAGACCCCCGATCCCTTCTTTACACTTCAATGTAAATTGCCCCTCCCCTACGCGTGTCGATACTCAGGGTGTGGTATATCCCCCTGAGGAAGATACACCACACCCTGAGTATGGACACGCGTTGGGGAGGGGCCAGGATGGAGCGAGAGACAGTACACCTGCCAAGAGGAGATACAAACCCTACCTATACTGTTTGCAGTATTTTATTGAGCAGGGGGAAGGTTTTTTAACTTGTCTATTAAATTTTTTTAAACGGTATTGCACCATTAGCATTTTTCCTTTTTTCATGCGCTTCTGAGATCATTGCATGGAGGATACTACTGATCCAGTGTAACAGCTGAGAACCCTATAGTGGTTCATATGCGTGGTGTTACTCAGTGTAAAAGCTGGTCACACGCTCTGAGGTGAGCTTATTACTACAAGGGGTTTCCAGATTTCACCTATGCATGATTTAGAGCCACAGTTGGATGTAACAAGCATCTCAATAGTATAATCACTGGAGATCACGTCACCTGCATCTAGTCTCACATAAATCAACATTTTGTCTTTCTTATCACAGCCCAAAACAGGCTGCCACAAAGAACTGTTTTTTAATATAGAGACACTTGTATGGTTTATGCACGTGCACCTTTTTATAGTTTTTTTTTATTTATACATGTTTGCTATCACATATGTATGCATTTAGCACTTTTTTCATCTAATATTATTATTATTATTGATATTCTATTTCCTGATGTGTTATCGTGCATGGCACCTTGTAACTCTAAGGGGTCCATATAACCTCACAGAGTTTTATTGGCACTTGTGCACTTTATATTTAGTTGTGCGTTTTAGTTGTGCGTTTACAGATTTTTTGCACATTATTTGTTTTGCTATATTTTGCACTTGCACTTTACACCAGTTGTACGTTTATTATTTATGCACATTATTATATTCTTGTGGATCTATAACTATAGATTAAGATACAGATTATTCAGTGCATAGCATTCCAGCGCAGCATATTTGGTTTTAATGTGCACGAACGTATGAGACGTGTTTAACGTTTGCAGCTTGTTAGTTGCAGATAGATAGGGGGTTCTTTAAGGCTCGCAGGATTTTGTTGTTTTGTGACATAAAATATTGCATCAACCACCATTTTAGTCTCTAGGGTGTCTACTAAAAAATATATATATATATATATAATGTTTGGGGGTTCCAAGTAATTTTCTAGCAAAAAAAAAAAAAATTATTTTAACTTGAAACCAAAAAATGTCAGAAAAAAGGTTTAGTGTTTAATTGGTTAAACTTTTTTCACTTAGGCCCCTTTCACACGTGCGGACCGTTCAGATCTGCCTGTCAGTTTTTTAGGCAGATCTGAACGGTTTGCTCCATACAGCTCTATGGAGCGTCGGATGTCAGCAGTGACATGTCTGCTGACATCTGATCCACCCCCATCCGCTCTGCAAAATCCAGATGGATGGTGGATCGGATGAAAACGGACAAGCAGTCCATAATCATCCGATCCCCCCATATGGGAGAGTGCACTCTCTGACAGGTACATCCCTGCAGAGTGCAGAGACGGACTTGTCATCCGCCGGCTTAGTGGAGTGCAAATGGAGCAATCCCTGCTGAGCAAGCGGATGCTAAATACGGACAGCCCCGTGTGAAAGGGGCCTAACACACAGTCTATTCCACTGACAAATTGTTACAATGTTTATACTTAAGTTCAACTGATAAAGAATGTTTTGATTCTTGGCAGAATTCCAGTTTTCTTCCTTTCTTTAGACTGCTGTGGCTTCAGCAGAGCAGAGAGAATTCTTTGCATAGAAAGAATTGGGAAACACTTGTCAAGATCGCAACGGGGAAAAAAATCGTGATAATGATTCTTGACAAATAATCGTGCAGCTCTAATATATAGATGCGTGTGTGTGTGCGCTGCTTCCTCAAAACTATTGGGCTGACTGTAGTAGCCAGATAACTAGCGTAATTTTTAATGTAATTTAGATAATGAAAGTTAAAAGACCAATTTCTATGTTCTACAATGCTAATTTTTCTTTTCATTGTGAATCTGTTACTTTATCATTGCAGTGTGTCTTTTCACACTGGGGGTGATGCGCTTGTAGGACGTTACAAAGAGTCCTGCAAGTAGCATCTTTGGGGTGGGTTGGGAGCACTGTAAATAACCCTCCCAAAACGCCCTGCCCATTGCAATGAATGGGCAGCACTCCCAAAGTGCCTCAAAAGCATTTTGAAAGCTCCGCAAAACGGGAGTTTTTACCTTGTTTTTAAGATACAAAATGCCCTGCTAGCGGCTGAAAAGCGATGTTAAAACAGCGCTAAAGCCCTGCAAAAATGAGCGGCGCTTCAGCACTGATGGGGTGCTGCAATGTGAAAGGGGTCTAAACTGAAAAAGTTCCACAATTCACTGCTTTTTAAGTACAGTAGTTTTCTAGTACTAAAGTCACAATATTAACCTATTAATACTGCCAGTTTCTGCTGGCAGGCAGTTAATGCCAACAATCATCTCCCAATGCAGCAGTCACCCTCCAGTTTCTGCTGGCAAGATGATAATGCCAACCATCTGGTCCCAAAGCATTAGTCACCCTCCTATGCACATTCCTGCTTGAGAACTACAAGCAGTTGTGCTAACGCACAGATTGCCTCAGTTTCCCTGTTTGGAATCCAGGCCCCCTGCACCACCTAGTAGTGCCAGACAGACAGCCTCTTCTGGAAGGATACTGGTAGTTAGATACTATTCTGGGAATCAACTGTTACCCATTATTCACACATTTTTCTAATTTCATGAAATTTTTAAAAATCCTGTTTCAAAACTGTATCGATCTTCTATGTACATATATATATTTTTTTTCAATAAATTATCGTTATCCTAATGTATAGGATAAATACCTGGCAACAAGTAATTTCCTGCGTTCTTCTGTGGTATAAGGCTCCACTAGAGGAATACCTAATAACCTGACTTCTTCTATCTTCGGTAAAGTGTTTAGTTTTTCAATGTCTTTCCAGGAACTTAGACCTGCAGAAGACAACAAAAGCATTATATAAAACATACCGGACATATCTAAAAAAAAAAAAAAAAATACAATAAAAACTGTTCTTTATACTCTACAGTATAACATAGTAGACATGTTTTTAATGAAACATGTCTATATTTGTATCTTTTCCACTTTTGGGTGGAAAACCAGTCACAAAGCTAATACATTTAGGTCTTCTCACATAGTTGTTTTAACGATGTACAAAGATTTATTCATTTGGATTATCCATGTGCACATACTATAATTATCTATGTAAACACACATTAGCACAAAAACGTTTCAGAAGACTTCCTTGATTACTGCCGAGGTGAGTGCCCATGCAGGATCCAGTGTTCTCTGTATCTGTGGGTGCACTGAATAAAAGAGTAGCTCCTGACATTATGCAATCTACACCCCCCACCCCTAAATAAAACAAATAACGTTCAGTGTATTCCACAGTGTAAAGTCAACATTACAAAGAGAATAAAATGAATACAGCAACGAGATAAGGTTACCTGACTTGTGAAGGCTTATTGACCGAAGGTTTGGAAACAACCGTGACAAGGATTCCCCAGAGTCCCCAATCGTCAATATATTGTTATTCGCAAGGATAAGAGTATGAAGACAAGGAAACATCATGCCTAATTTACAAATGTCAGACCAGTCCTGGAGATTGTTGTCTGTTATATGAAGAAGCCTCAATGAACGAAAACAAACCGGTGAACTCACTATGGTGTCATAGTCATTAAGGCACAAAAACAGTTCTTCTAGGCTGGAAAGGAATAAAAGATAAGTTTAGTTAAAACAAAAACAAAAAAACTGCACACAAATGGATCTCAAAATGTCAGGTGTGAGGCCTATTGTCATTATTAGAAAGCTGTGAGAAGTCTTTCACAACATCACCTTTTTATTTTTTATAAATCAGTTGTTCACGTCCGTTCTATGTTTGATGGGTTTGTTTGAACATGCAGGGTTAAATTTGTATGTTTAGAGTTGAATTTCATATTACTTTTATCTTATGACATGTCCTGGGAATCATTTCTGAATAGCAGGTAAAAAGCATTGGTGACAAACATTCAAAACCCAGTTTGTGGGTGATAGATGAAAATTATACTTACCCCCATTTTCCTCTGTCTACCCCCTATCTTTTATAGGGCCCAATAAAACCAATGCATTGCAGCATCGCATGTTACATGCATTTGTTAGCCGCGGTGCCATTCATTTTTAATTTGGCACTCCAATACACTAACATAAAGGTGTAACTGGACCCTTAAGTGACCAAAATTTCTGCGAGTCATACCCTGGGTAAATGTCATGTTAAAAGATTTTCCCAATTTGACTGGGGACATTTTTAAACATCCTGTCTACTCTGTAAAAGCAGCGGTGGTGCTAGCTGCAAATCATAGATTAGGGTAAACTCTGGTAATAGGAAGGGGTGTGTATATTTTTCAACTAAATTGTATCTACCTGAAATATGGAAAAGGGCACTGTCCATGCTTAATTTGGTCTCCACACAGACTCGCACAGTTGTTCATATTACATAGAACATACCACACACTGGTAAAATAATTTCAATGGAACCGTAAAGACTCCAAACTGTCTTAAGGAAATCTGATTGATGAACTGCAGCAGTCAACTTCAGGTAACACCTGATAGCACAAACCACTTTCTAAGTGTGAAGAGCCTTGTCCCCCAGCATCTGAGGCTTAGGACACAATGGGGGTTATTTACTAAAGGAAAATCCACTTTGCACTGAAAGTGCACTTGGAAGTAAAGTCGCTGTAGATCCGAGGGGGGCATGCAAGGAAAATAAAAAAAGCACTTTAGCTTGCACATGATTGGATGATGAAATCAGCAGAGCTTCCACTCATTTCAGATCTACCCTTAGATTTAGAGTGACTGCACTTCCAAGTGCACTTGTAGTGCAAAGTGGATTTTCCTTTTCGTAAACAACCCCTAATTTCCTAGTTGAGATGAAACAAAGAAACTACCATAGGTAAAAATGACACCTGTGTCTGTAGAACCACCCTGTCATGGTAAAGCACCAGGAATGGTTCCTTACAGGTAAGAGCAGCCAATACGTAAAACTCTGTGCCCCAAACTAATGGCAACCAGAAAAATAACCTTCTGTGTCAGAAGGACTAAAAAATATCCCAGATGGGTTAAAATGGAGATTTGTGCAATACAGATAGTACCAAGTTTAAGTCCCATGGAATGAACAGAGTCCTGACAATGCACAAGATCCCTTGTACAAAGGCACGCACCAAGCGATTAGCCTCTGAAAAAGGACCCCCAAGGCCAAACCATGATAAACTTCAATTATTAGAACAGTCAGGATGCGATCCACAACATTCTTGTAAGGATGAAATCTCCTAGCCTCACACCAAGCAAAATAAGATTGCCAGGTTCTGTGGTAAACCTTCCTTGAAGTCACCTTTCAAGCCTTCAGTAGGGTAGGAATGACAGAGTCAGAGACTTCCCTGTCTTTTGAGACTCTGACTTTGACAGCTATGCTATGAAAACCAGCAACTACGAGAAGTATACAATATTGGACCTTGTGAAAGAAAGGGTCATCTGCCATCATGTTCATAATGTCAGAGTTCTCCTGGGCCAGGCTGGTGTTATCAGGGTCACCAGAATTCCTTCCACTCATAACCTGCAAAGCAGACAAGGTAGAAGCTGTAATAGCGAAAAGGCATAAATTAGGGGGATATCCACGGTATCAGAGCGTACAACGTGAACATGCAAGGATTCCTGGTCCTGGAGACAAACCCGTCCAGCACCACACTGAACATGGTTCCCCAATGTCAGAGTTCCTCGAACACCTCTGGGTGAACAGTACACTTCTCAGTAGACTGTCGCTGACTGCTGAGAAAATCCACCTGCAAATTTTTCATATCTGGAATGCGGACAACAGACAGTGTAGGGACATGGAGTTCCGCCCATGACAGGATGAAAGCCACTTCTTCCTGAGCAGCCCGAACTCTGATGCCTCCTTCATAATTTATGTATGCCAATGCTGTGGCATTGCCTGACTGGACCCTTACAGGAAGACCCTTCAGCTGCACAGGCCAATGCAGTATGGCAAGGCAAATTTCCTGCAACTCCAGAATGTTGATGGACAATCACCTTTCCTGCGGTGACCAACCTCTCTGGACAGAAAATTATCCAGCACTCCATCCCAGCCCATCGGGCTGGTGTTTTGTCGCCAGAACCTTCTGGGATAGAAGGAGAAACAACTGGACGAGGACTCATCCTCACTGTAAGGAACTGTCATGGTCAACCTCATCTAAAATTAAAGAGTAGGGGTCACCAGCCTCAGCAGGGGCGAGTCTGCGTCACAGCTCTCACCAGAGGACGGGGGCAGGGGCGCTTTTTAGCACCTTTGCGCCCACACACCGCCTCCACCTTGACAACGAACGAATTGAGGACCGTCAACAAAGTGTCCAGGGGCACTGCACATTCTGCAGGCGAACCAGGTGCAATTGCCTGGATTTTGGGCGAAGAAACCAGTTTCTGAAGCCATGCTGACCCTACCCTGTCTGCCACCTGATGGGGACTTAGGACAGTGATGGTCCTACCCTCCTAACTGCTGCTGGCTGAGGGGCTCTTTCCCACAGGACTCACCACCCTGACTGGTTCTGCGCTGTCCAGCAAGTAGTGCCTGTGTTCTCTGTCAGCTCCCAGGTGCAAAGGAAATCACACTGTGTCATCCAGACCTGAAACCGATCTACAATGTGCCCAGGCTCAAAGAAAATGGCTGCCAAGTGTCCAGTATAAGGACATAAAGCACAGAGAAAATGGCTGTCGGACTACAGGAAAGCATGTTGCTCCTAAAGACTGCTCAAAAAACTTGCTCAGGCTTCAAGAAGGACAAAACCTTTGGAAAAATGGCTGCTAATCTACAGGAAAGCATGCTGCTCCATGCCCTCAGCTAAGAAGGCCGCTGAACACTGAATACCATGAGGGACAATGACAGAAAATAGCGGTCGACAGCGCTGCAAGGATTACAGATACAGCCTCAACAGACACCCCCAGGGAGGGAAAAAAACACACAACAGGGCACAGCCAGCCAGCGTACTCCCCCCCCCCCCCCCCCGGAGAGCCCCTGCACATGACACACACACACCGCTCAGCAGCCACATGCAGTATCCCCCATAGGGAGGGGGGAGGGAAGATAGGGACAGGGAGAGAAGAGAGGGAGGTGAGGGACCCCCAAATCGACCTCCCAGGGAATGCCCAGCTGCTCAGCCCCACCGAGGCAGGGAGAGTTGTACCAGTCCTGCAGAGCTGGGAGACATTCCAAAACAGACCCACTCTCCGATCAGTACGGGGTGGCTGCTGGCCACGGCACACTGTGACGCAGACATCAGTAGCCTGGTCGTATGTGTGCCCCGGAGCATTAAAGCTCACCGACCACCTCTGTAGCTGAGGTACGTCGTGGCTAGACCAATGCGGAGCTCTGGCCTGCACACGCTTGCTGGCCAGGCTGGGGAGACTACAAGGATAAGGGTATCCAGCCTGTCACCCAGCCGGCTGTTGATAGCAGATCACAGGATCTTTCATTTGGCACAAAAGGCAAAGCTTCTGCAGAAAAAAAACCGAACCCATGGGCCCGCAGGGTTCCTAGGTCCTTCTCCTTCACTAGGCAAAATAAAACTGAGGGCTGCATGGCAGGCTGGGGGGTTGTTACCTAAGGGACCACCCCTTGGGCGGAACTAAAAGTTCTGTGCTTTTCATAACATATTATGCCTAGTCTTTTCCTAAAGGTGGCGTAACAACCCAATGGCTAAGAGAGGAGCTTTGTCAGTCGGTGAATATAAGAGAAACAATTGCATCCTCCTATTCTATACTGCTAAGACATTCACTGTAGAGGCCTGGAATGAAATTGGGCAATGTGTCGAAGGAGGCTACTATTTTTCCCAAAACCCTCATGCAAAGACTAAACGAAGGATTGGTCAAAGTCCTGAGCAAGACATTTTTCTGTAGGGAGGTTTACTCTCATCTGGACAGTATCCAGGGTCAGGACTAGATATCCCAACCGTTGGGTTGGTACTGAGGCTTACTTCATAGTAGAGCTGCACAATTCTGGATAAAATTAAAATCATAATTTTTTTTCTTAGAATAAAGATCACGATTCTCGGTGTAACATCATCTTTTACATTATACAAAAATTGGGCTAACTTTACTGTTTATTTTTATTTTTTTAATTCATTGAAGTGTTTTTTTCCAAAAAAATTCAGTTTGAAAGACTGCTGCGCAAATACTGCGTTACATAAAATATTGTAACGACCGCCATTTTATTCTATTTTATGATATAATGTTTGGGGATCCAAGTAATTTTCTAGCAAATAATACTGGTTTTAACTTGTAAGCATCAAGTATCAGTGGTTAATTGCACCTCATTTACACACAGAAGTTCATCCCTTTGATCTAAAAGAACCAAATGATACAACGTTTCTTTTTATCTCAGCGCTGAGCAATGTTATGATAAACTTTGGCTGCTTTTTTTGGACAGCTGTGAGTAGAGAGCTGCTCTGCACTTGTTACATGAATCGTGAAAATGCCGGATTAAGATTGTGAGGGGGGGTTGAATCAAGATCGCAATTTTTTAACGATTAATCGTGCAGCTCTACTTAGTAGGTGAAAGTGGCAGTATAACCTTATGATCATAGATATGAAGATAGCTTGTGTCCTTTGATGTACAATAAGGAAATATAACATAATTGCTGCAGAACGTTTTTTGTACAATAAGTCTGAAGTTTGAGCCTTGAGCAGTACAAGGAGCCAGACAGTTTATGTACTGACAAAATAAATGCTGATAAAGAAATCAGACAGAGAAATTAGCTCATTATTATGCTGTGCTTTTCGTTCATTGTCAAAGGGTAAGGCAGGTCCCAAACATTAAGCCCAGAAGTTGGTTTAATGTTGGACTGGGGATATTTAATGGCAGAAAAGTACTATAGGTGAGAGTTTTAAACTAAATATGAGTATTGCAGCAAAAGCAGCTTTTGTTTATTACTTAATGGTCTTTAAAGCGGTTCCTTTAAAGCATGATCAGTAACATAGTGCTGTTGCATTGTCATTTGTCCCTTTTTGTATTTTTTATTTAAAATACCTGCTTGATCCTGCCAGTTCCTGTGTCCTCCTCTGTGTGCTGACCACGATAACCATGGCTACTGAGCCCTGACCACCATGGTCAGGTTATGTGCCTCTGTCTCGCCACAGTGTTCTGAGTGTCTCCTCTTTTCCACTCCCTCCTTGCCTGTCAGCACCAGTCTGTGTCTGCAGAGCTGATCTCCTCCAAGTCCCTCCCCTCTCCTCCTGCCTCTATTTCAATGCATTACACAACACAATTAATTGTATCTTCTCTGTTTTAGCAAGATATTCACTGCAGTAAGGCAGTTTTTTTTTAGATGATGATCCTAAATAACTTTTTGCAAAACTCCTCTGAGTGGTCACATGATTTGCCTCTGCTGGCTGGCTGACATCACTGGGGAATTTCGGCCCCTTCCTCTGCTGTTCTTAAATCAAGGAAGCAGAGCAGAGCAGAGCAGAGGGAGATCATGTGACTGCACAGAAGGGCTGTGAAAAAAGGTATTTAGGACTATAATTTAAAAGAACACACACACACACACACACACACACACACACACACACACACACACAGCACCTTATATCTTGCAAAAATAGAGATAATACAAGTAATTGTGTTTTGTGACTTTACAACCTCTTTAAAGCGGGAGTCTGCTGTTTTTTTTTTAAAAGCCAGCAACTCGGGTACTGCCGCCGCCATCTTGGGTATGGGAATCAGGAAGTGGAGACTTGCAGCTTCATTTCCCGGTTCCCTACTGTGCATGCGTGAGTCGCGCTGCGCAATAAGGATGGTCCCCGCTGTCTCTGGGATTCCGTGTGTTTCCCTGCAGACAGCGGGGGACCTTCGGAAAGGGGCGTAGATTCTGCGGAAAGGGGCGTACCTTCTGCAGATATCTATGCCGGAAGTGGGTGCAGATACCTGTACTGTACAGGTATCTGCACCCCCCCTCCCCCCTGAAAGGTGCCAATTGTGGCGCCGGAGGGGGGGGAGGGTTCCAATGAGCGGAAGCTCCACTTTAGGGTGGACCTCCGCTTTAATTTGTATCCGTCGTTTTTGGTAGAGTTTTTTCATCCAAGCTAGAAATAAATCTCACTTCTGGAATAAAATAGCCTATAAGTATTTAGTACCGACATACACAAGACTACAACATCATTGTAGAATTGTCAGCATCTGACATAAAAAATAAATGCAACACTATCATACTTACTTTGGTAGCTCCATCAGCAGTGTGTGGACGGTTTCCCAGGAAACTTTGCAGTTATTGAGAACCAGTTTCCGAATGCCAGAAAACGATCCAGCACACTCACGTTCCAACACAGACATGTACAATGGGTTAGAACTCAAATTCAAGAACTGCAATTGAGGCACGTTAGATACAATCTTGCTGATCTGCAAGCACAAGCAAAAAAAGGCAAAGGTTTAAGTCAGGGCATGATTATGCTGCAACAAACTTGCCACAATCAAGTTTTCTGTAGTTTTCACATGCAACAGTTTACTGTAGTCTTCAATATATCATAAACTAAGATTTTAAAACAGGGGTCTCAAAGTACCATAAATGACCCACGGACTGGTTACAAATGGCCCGCAGGCAGGGCTGATCCTAGGGGGGTGGCAGCGGCTGGGAGCTCTCTCTCTCTCCGTCTCCTCTCCCATGAATGCCCAGCACACACAGGAGAGCAGAGCAGAGGGAGGATCTGCCCATCGCCTTGCCTATCTAGTTCTATCGAGAAGGCCCGCTATCAATTAGTGCCTGGGATGAACTGCGCATGCGCCTTACGTAATACCACAACAGCTGATTTTCCGATCAGCTGTTGTGTTGGTGAGACAGCGCCTGTGAACAATAGCCGACTGAAGAAATTTTTCAGTCAGATTGTACCGAGGCACGTTTATGTAGGTGAGGGCAGAATTTAAGATGAAGGAAACGGATGTTTTCATATATGGCCAGTGCTGATCTATCATGAAGGGGGCGGATGTTTTCAAGGATGGCCACTGCTGCAAAGATGGGGCGGAATTTTAAACATTTAGCTAGCAAAATAGGCCCTCCCAGAAGAATAGCAGATAAAGATTTGTTTAGCAGATTTGTTTGGGCATAGTTAAAAATTCTGCCCACATCTTTGCAGCACTGATCATAATTGAAAACATCCACGCCCTTCATGTTAAATTCCGCTCCTCACCTACTTGAACATTCCTTGTCAGCGCGAGGCACAATCTGACTGAAAAGTGTCTTCAGTCGGCTATGGTGTGCAGGCGCTGTCTCACTGACACAACAGCTGATCGTAAAATCAGCTGTTGTGCCATTACGTATGGCGCATGCCCAGTTCGTCCCAGGCACTATTCGATAGCGGGCACTTCGACAGAACACCGGCCCTGGATCCAGGGTC
Source organism: Lithobates pipiens (assembly GCF_037356315.1). Taxonomy (NCBI): domain Eukaryota; kingdom Metazoa; phylum Chordata; class Amphibia; order Anura; family Ranidae; genus Lithobates; species Lithobates pipiens. The sequence goes on from NW_027507788.1 coordinate 108,787,749, forward strand.
CTGCTGCCACCTCAGGGCAGAAGATTGTGGTGTTCTCAGGGTGCCCTGCCACAAGGCCTGTGACAAGAACCTGGCAAGAGGAAAGGACTCAGGAGGCAGAAGATCAGGCCACCAGCTGACTGCCAGGAGGAGAGGTAAGTGAGCCATCACACAGAGGCTGAGCAAAGTCCTTAGTTGCGTGACTGGGGTTGAAATTGGTGAAGGGGTATTTGTGCAGTGTAAGGGGGGGATAATTGTGAAGTGGAGTGTGTGGGGTTGTGTGAAGTGGAGGGGGGGTATTTGTGGAGTGTAGGGGGTAATGCTAAGTGTGAATAGTCTGTCCGCTGACACCAATGCTGGGGGTTAATAGTGCGTTCGCTGACACCAATGCTGGGGGTTAATAGTGCATGCGCTGACACCAATGCTGGGGGTTAATAGTGCGTCCGCTGACACCAATGCTGGGGGTTAATAGTGCGTCCGCTGACACCAATGCTGGGGGTTAATAGTGCATGCGCTGACACCAATGCTGGGGGTTAATAGTGCGTCCGCTGACACCAATGCTGGGGGTTAACAGTGTGTCCGCTGACACCAATGCTGGGGGTTAACAGTGCGTCCGCTGACACCAATGCTGGGGGTTAACAGTGCGTCCGCTGACACCAATGCTGGGGGTTAACAGTGCGTCCGCTGACACCAATGCTGGGGGTTAACAGTGCGTCCGCTGACACCAATGCTGGGGGTTAACAGTGCGTCCGCTGACACCAATGCTGGGGGTTAACAGTGCGTCCGCTGACACCAATGCTGGGGGTTAACAGTGCGTCCGCTGACACCAATGCTGGGGGTTAACAGTGCGTCCGCTGACACCAATGCTGGGGGTTAACAGTGCGTCCGCTGACACCAATGCTGGGGGTTAATAGTGCGTCCGCTGACACCAATGCTGGGGGTTAATAGTGCGTCCGCTGACACCAATGCTGGGGGTTAATAGTGCGTCCGCTGACACCAATGCTGGGGGTTAATAGTGCGTCCGCTGACACCAATGCTGGGGGTTAATAGTGCGTCCGCTGACACCAATGCTGAGGGTTAATAGTGCGTCCGCTGACACCAATGCTGGGGGTTAATAGTGCGTCCACTGACACCAATGCTGGGGCAAAGGAAAGTTTGCATGCGGCACCCATTGGATGTGAAAACTTGTCCTGTGGCCCTCAGGTAATCGGGGTTTGAGACCCCTGTTTTAATACAACATAGATCACTAAGAAGCACAGCAGGGGAAGAGGGCAATGCTCTCAAGTTTCAATTATGAAGAGTTTATAGAATTTAATGCAAACATACGCCATTCTATTAGCATTGCTCAACTCCAGCTACAGAAATGCCTTTGCATATTATCTTGTAAAAGTAGCAGCCACATCCTCTCTGTGCTGCAAATAGCCAGTACAGCGGGCAGAGCTGTGGGAGGTTAAGGTCCACCCACTACAGATTGTCTGCAGAAAACTACAGGGAAGGCCAGATTCAAGACTAGTTGCCCTTCACCTGAGAGAGATGCAGCAGTGACCGGCCTTTATTACATGACACTCATTCACAGAGACAATGTACAGAAGTTGTTTAATCCTGGATTACTGCACAGATCTGGATCTTAAAGAGATACACCAAGTCCAAGATTCAAGTAATTATACACATGCATCTTGTAATGAGAATATATTGGAAAGTAAACTTGTAGAACTTCATTTTAAATCCAATGTTTTATTACATTATGGTTCTCTTCTACCTAGTAAATGGAAGCACATGCTTTTATTAACTAGGGATGCACCGAATGGTTTTTTTGGTGCCGAAACCGATACGGAAAATTAAAAATACACTAGGCTGAAAACCGAAACAGCACCGATACCGAAAATGACCGTTTTTAAAAAATATTTTTATACAGGAGGTGGTCAGAGACTGGAGACATGGTACAGGAGGTGGTCAGAGACTGGGGACATGATACAGGAGGTGGTCAGAGACTGGGGACATGGTACAGGAGGTGGTCAGAGACTGGGGACATGGTACAGGAGGTGGTCAGAGACTGGGGACATGGTACAGGAGGTGGTCAGAGACTGGGGACATGGTACAGGAGGTGGTCAGAGACTGGGGACATGGTACAGGAGGTGGTCAGAGACTGGGGACATGGTACAGGAGGTGGTCAGAGACTGGGGACATGGTACAGGAGGTGGTCAGAGACTGGGGACATGGTACAGAAGATGGTCAGAGACTGGGGACACGGTACAGGAGGCGGTCAGAGACTGGGGACACGGTACAGGAGGCGGTCAGAGACTGGGGACACGGTACAGGAGGTGGTCAGAGACTGGGGACACGGTACAGGAGGTGGTCAGAGACTGGGGACACGGTACAGGAGATGGTCAGAGACTGGGGACACGGTACAGAAGATGGTCAGAGACTGGGGACACGGTACAGGAGGTGGTCAGAGACTGGGGACACGGTACAGGAGATGGTCAGAGACTGGGGACACGGTACAGGAGATGGTCAGAGACTGGGGACACGGTACAGGAGATGGTCAGAGACTGGGGACATGGTACAGGAGGCATCCCCCATTGCAGGCCAGTGTCCCCCATTGCAGGCCAGTGTGTCCCCTTGTGTCCCCTTTTGCATCCAGTGTGTCCCCTTGTGTCCCCTTTTGCATCCAGTGTGTCCCCTTGTGTCCCCTTTTGCATCCAGTGTGTCCCCTTGTGTCCAGTGTGTCCCCTTTTGCATCCAGTGTGTCCCCTTGTGTCCAGTGTGTCCCCCTTTGCAGCCAGTGTGTCCCCCTTTGCAGCCAGTGTGTCCCCCTTTGCAGCCAGTGTGTCCCCCTTTGCAGCCAGTGTGTCCCCCTTTGCAGCCAGTGTGTCCCCCTTTGCAGCCAGTGTGTGTCCCCCTTTGCAGCCAGTGTGTGTCCCCCTTTGCAGCCTGTGTGTGTCCCCCTTTGCAGCCTGTGTGTGTCCCCCTTTGCAGCCTGTGTGTGTCCCCCTTTGCAGCCTGTGTGTGTCCCCCTTTGCAGCCTGTGTGTGTCCCCCTTTGCAGCCTGTGTGTCCCCTTTTGTTGCAGCCTGTGTGTCCCCTTTTGTTGCAGCCTGTGTAGGGAAGAGAGCTGTCTCCGCCGCCTGTTTGATCACAGCGCCGGGAACAAAGCTTTCATTTCAATAGCTGTGTGTTCCCGGCCGCGTGCCGTCACACGCAGCCCCTCCCCCTTGTCCGGGCACTTTGATAGACAGATCATCCGTCCAATCCTGCGGATGATCTGTCTATCTAAGTGCCCGGACAAGGGGGAGGGGCTGCGTGTGACGGCGCGTGGTCGGGAACACACAGCTATTGAAATGAAAGCTGTGATGTTCCCGGCGCTGTGATCAAACAAGCGGCGGAGGCGGCTCTCCTGCGCTATACACCCCCCATGATGGGCGTCACCAGGGCGGGGGGCGCCATTATCGGCAGTTTTTCTCTTTCGGCAAATTGCAGAAAAGGGCATTTTCGGCCGATATGTTTCGGCGGCCGAAATTTCGGTGCATCACTAGTATTAACACTTAACTTCTTTGGAATGGCAACATGAAAGAGGCCTTTTTAAAATGTTTCTAATACCTTTGTAGAATTTGTATGCACATATTATATCACTTCCTACACGCTAGGTGCCAGCATTTTTTTGTGTGGATTACACATGCATAGATGACCTGTCTCATTACCTGACATCCAGATGTTACAAAATGGCGATGCGGTTTACCCACATTTATCTGTTCAATTTGATTCTCTGGTAAATAAAGGTTTGAATAAGAACAACATTCTATTCATGCCGTGGACAGTTTGATGTTTTCTCTTACCTCTTGCCAGCTGTCAAGATGATTACCAGATAGGTCTAATTCTGACACATGTGAACAAAAGGCAGCAATCTCATTCTCTTCTCCAGCATGGCTAATGCCACAACTGTTCAATACCAAGATACTGGGGAGGTTCAAGCGATCTAAAACAGAATTAATGAGCTCTAGTTATTATGCATTTATTTAAATTCAACTAATGCGAGTACATGAATTTAACTTGATATTAGCCTGCTGAAATCCCCTATACGGCAGTACTAAAACTGAAAAAAAAGGGAGGGGCTAGAGCAGGGTGAACAGAGGAATGATCTTATTAAAGGCTCGGTTCACAGTGGAACCGGCTGCGGATCGCACAGCAGGGCTGTGTGTCCCTGTTACTCATTTCAGCACTCACAACGGAGATATGTGAACCGGCTCCATAGGAAGCCAGTCACATTCTCCTGCTATGTGAATTGGATGCGGATTTCACCGCATCCAATTCGCCTAGGTGTGAACCCGGCCTAAGGCAGAACTAAAGTTCAACTTTCAAAAACTGAAAGCAGGGAGGCTTTTTAGAGCAGAATAGACTTATTCTTTTCTCCAACATGGCTAATGCCACAACGGCTCAATACTAAAAAACTGGGGAGGTTTAAGGGTAAGTTCACCTTTGTACAGTTTTATTTTTGTGGTTTCTAAATTCCAGCTCCCCTATGCACTAATATAGCATTCATGTACTTTTTTTTTTTTTGCAAAAATATCAAAGCTTTCCATTAAATCTACAGTCGCTTACTTTTCTTGTCCTAATCCACATTTCCATTACAGACTAGAGGTCATGACACAGGAAGGAGTTGAGCAACTGACCTCATTAGCACACACCCTGCATCATCCACCCTCCCATTCCCAGGTGCACAATTTTTTTTAATGAAATGCAATCAGTGATCATCCTTCTCACTAAATACACAATCAGGTTGCATAGTGCATGCCCATCTTTATACAAGTACATAGAAGGTGTACAGAAGCACTCAGCTGTCAAGCCCCGTTCACATCTCTGCATAGCGGGAACTCGGATTCCCACATGCGTTTTTCTTTTTAGCAAGGGGGAGAGGTGTTTTGGAGCATTTTCACTCATCACATATAGGGCAGCCTATCCACCTGATTGAGCTGGCCTACACACACAATCTCCCCAAAGAAGCTTCAGACCTTTTTTGAGAGTGGAGCTTGGTGCGTTTTTAACTGCAAATATTGGTGCAGCGCATTTCTCAAATGCAACGAAACGCACTGATGTGAATGGAGCCTCAATATTTTTGTGTTACTGCACCAATTTCACTTTCAGGCCCCATTCACATCTAGCATAGTGGGAGCGCACGTTTTGTGGCTCATTTTTCCTGTGACATGCATAGGGCAGCCTGTTGATTTCAATTGGCTGCATTACATGTGGTAATGAGACATTTTGTCGTTTTGTGGGTTGCGTGTTTTTTACTGTGAATTTTTCAGCATTTTCCCCTCGTTTTTTCACATGGCAAAATGTGCGTTTGCTTCTGTGTTTGGTGTCCCGTTAACAATTAACGGCACTGAAAGCACAACTATTCATTTTTGGTGTATAAACATGGCCATACACTATACAATCTGATTGTATATTGTGTATTTAGTGAGACAGGTGATCACTGATTGAGTTTCATTTAAAAAAAAAGTACACCTGGGAATGGGTGGGTGGATTATGCAGGGTGTGTGCTGAGGTCAGCTGGTCAACTCTTTCCTGTGTCAGGCCTACAGTCTGTAAGGAAGAAAGACATTACTAATGGAAACGTCTGAAAACGTGTATAAGGACAAGGAAAAGTAATTAACTGTAGATTTTATGGAAAGCTTTGATATTGTTGCAAAAAAAAATACATGAATGCTATATTAGTGGAGCTGGAATTTAGAAGAAAAAAGTTACCCTTTAAGCCATCTAAAACAGTGGGAAAGATTTACTAAAGCTGGTGCACACAGAATCTGGTGCAGCTATGCATGTGCATAGTAACCCATCAGTTTCTAGGTTTCATTGTCAAAACTCAATAAAACAAACTGAACTTAGAAGCTATATATAATTAGGAGGACTACAGATTCTCAAGAGAATCATCAAAGAAGAATAATGTGGGGTATAAAAAAAATAGAAAATACTTTATTGAAAAATAAACACTAAGACCCCTTTCACACCAGGGCGTTTTGCAGGTGCTATAGCGTTAGAAATTGCGCCTGCAATCCGCCCTAAAAAAGCTGCACCATTGTCTGTAGTGTGAAAGCCTGAGGGCTTTTACACTACAGCGGTGCGCTGGCAGGACGTCAGGGAAAAGTCCTACCAGCAGATTCTTTGGAGCGGTGAAGGAGCAGTGTGTTTACCGCTCCTCCACCGCTACTCCCCATTGAAATCAATGGGGCAGCGTTGTAATACCGCCGGCAAAACGGCGCTATTGCGGCGTATTGCTGGCGGTTTTAACCCTAAAATCGCCACGCTAGCGGCCGAGATGCGCCGCAAATCCGGCGGTAAAACGCCGCTAAAAATAACAGCGTTTTACCGCCGATGCTATGGGCGGTGTGGTGTGAAAGGGGTGTAATATAAAAACAAACACCTTCACCATTGCAATAGTTAAAATATGACAACGTTGTCAGCACAGACAGGCAGCTGCAACAAACATGCCTCCATCCCCATACATACACCCAAGTCTAAGTACCCAATATGGGAAATAAAGCTCATCTGTGAAGGAATGGCAGGCAGCCCCCGGTCCATAATAGCAGTAATGCTAGGAATGTCAGTCTGAAAAACAAGAACTTGGAGACTGGAGGAGCCAAACACAGACACTGCTGGATAGGGTATATGATGTGAAAAGGATCCTGCTCCCATCTCAAACTTATGTATTATGCTGGGTTAGACCCCCGGCCCGGTGTCTGCTCTGGGCTCGGTATGCAGCAGTCTGAATGGGACAGAGCAGAGCCGACAGGAGGTGGACTCCAGCAGGTTCAGACAGTGTACAGTAAGGAGGTCAGAAGTGCTGGATGGAGGTAGGTGCAAGTGAAATCCTGGATTGTCCAGATTCTGCACTAAAAGATCCACCGGTCTGTTCTGGGATCAGCCTCCAAGGAACCTTGATCACTGTGTCCACACTCCTCATATCTCTGCTTGATTCCTGGCCTAATTCCTGGGGCGGTAAGGCAGGTTCCTGTCTGTGTCAAAGCATCACAGTCGTGATGACGTCACGCTGATGCATTTCACTCATCAGGTGAGTTTCTTCGAAGACAACTGAACTTAGAAGCAGATTGATTACTATGCAACTGCTTCTGATTCTGTGTACACCAGCTTTAGTAAATCTCTCCCACTGTTTTAATTAATTGTGTAATTAGCACTAGTTCATTATATGATTTAGGGTGCTTTCACATTTTCGGCTGTACACACCGCTCCTACAGAACTGCAAAGATGCTGCTTTCAGGATTTTTTCTTTACTCTCCTGCAAGCACACCGTTCAAGTTCACATTATAGGTATTTTATTAAAAATAATAAAAAAAAAACATAATGATATGCATCAACTTTATGTAATTAAATTATTTTATTCATCCTGTCACCACCAGAAAATGTAGTCATAAAGAAGAAGCAAAAGAAATCCACAGCCATTAGACACTTAAAGACCAGAGTCCTGTTCAAAATATTTGTGATCAATAACAAAGGGCCTGTTAAAAAGTATATACAAACACAATTTATATATATTGTAAAAAACAAATACTTACCTATACTTATATGTGTACTTCCCTGCTCTGTGCAATGGAATTACACAAAACGGCCCCAAACGTCTTTTTCTCAGGTCCCCCGCCTTTACTCCTGCTATCTGTCCAGTGCCCCCACAAGAAGCTGCTTCCCATGGAGGTACTTTGTGCATGCTCGCTCTTGAACCCCTCTGCTGCATCCATCAACACAGACAGCGGGACTCGGCCCCGCTTTCGTTACTGGAGTTGACTGACAGGAGCGGGAATCAATGGCTCCTGCTGCCATCAATCTGCCCAATGAGAAGGGAGACAGTGGTGAGAGACGCTGCTCTTGTGCATGTTGCTGGATCGGATCGGGCTCAGGTAAGAATAACAGGAGGCTGGGGGATCCTGGAGGTTTTTTTTTACCTTAATGAATAGTATTAAGCATATGCATTATGGTAAAAAACATTGAGGCTTTAGAACCACATTTGCTACACTAATATCACGCTACTGTTAGATGTAACCTAATTTTAGGAACCATAAAGGAAAAAAACAAAAAGACAGGGTCCTATGTAATCAACATATTTAGGAGTAAAAACAATTATTATTAAAAGAAGATAAGGCATTGCTAAATCCAAACTTCTTTGCTAAACCAGTTGTGGATAAACATGTAAGAATCTCCTTGCAGCATTGGATATTTTGGTCTCCATAGCTCATGTCCATGCTCAATCCTCCTGGAACTTGTGAAACACTGACATCTGCTGGCTATTTCCATACATGGCTTATCTAGATGGAAGAGAACACTTTCTCTAAAGGCACTTTCACACTGAGGCCATGTGTCTGTGTTGTTTATTTTTAGTGGAGCTTTACCGTTGTTTTATCTGTGCTTTTTGGCTGCTAGCGGGACAGTTTTAACCCCCCACTAGCGGCCAAAAAAGGGGTTAAAAGCGGTGCTTTGCCGGCGCTGCCCATTGATTTCAATGGGCAGGGACGCTTTAGGAGTGGTGTATACACAACTTCTAAAGTGCTTCAAAGATGCTGCTTGCAGGACTTTAAGATTCCTTCCAGCGCAGCGATCTAGTGTGAAAGAGGCATTTTACAGGCACTCAAAAATAGAAAAAAATCTGCACTTAGTAGGCCTATAGTTTTTTAACCTAAAAAAATAACCTGAAATATCATCCCTGGGGTCAACATTACCATCGAATACTCCCACTCCTCATATTTTATCTGCTGCTGGAACATCTATCATGGATGTTTTAGAATATTGATCCCAGGTGGTCACTGATACTTTGAGAGTATTCGATGGTAATGATGACCCCAGGGATGATATTTCAGGTTATTTTTTGAGGTTAAAAAAAAAACGTAACCGTAGCCGAGGTACATACCAGGTGGGCTATAGCTTACCTTGAGGAATACGTAAGGGAAAATATGGTCCCCAGGAGTCTTAGGTGGAGGTGAACCCACAAAAAGATGATAATGAGATTGAATAATTTGAGTACTTTAATGAGGCCGGGGTTCAGTTTCTAACGTTTCTTATTGCTAAAAAGTCAAGGAAACTAGCCTCATTAGATTTTAAGTTGTACCTATTACTAACCCCGATTTACCGTCTGTTGGGAGGGATTTAAGTTTACCACCCCGTTATCCATAATGGAAATGTAGGAAATGGCAATAGATCTATCCCTCAACATCTACAGAGATTTCCACACCATGTTTCCCTAACACAAACTGGGCGTTGGAATGATTCACAATCGCACCCTAATTCTAACAAGGGCCAAGGGGGAGGGGTAATCACAATCAACACTCACCGTTTAGAGGCCCTCCCCCACCTTGGATATATAATGGGGCAAACCATGTTATAACAATAGCGGTAGTAATGGCATGAGACGCTCTCAAGATGTGAGAGACTTAGGTAATTACTATAGAATTAACACTTTCTAATAGATATGCTCCTTTTGCCAATGATATGGGGGGGGGGGGGGGCATTCTAACTCCACCAGTAAACACCTGGCTGTCCAACCTCCGTACAATCAACCCATAACCAGAAACCATTACCAACAGGGTTTTCAGGAGGGGACACGAGGGGGGTACAAAAGAAATGGGGACACAAGAGAGGGTGTAGAGGGGGAGGCGTCTTCACCCCAAAAAGGAGAAGGATGTAGACAGTAGCTGTATTATTAATCTCAGTACCAAAGAGTTATCTAAGGAGGAGTTGGTAACGCTTAGCAAGGGCCTGAAATTTGCACCTCCACGCAATCTTAATAGGTTTCAGACCTTTGACATCAAACTATATACACGTAAATTGAATATCAAAAGATACATAATGAGCAATCCCATGAGGCAGCCCAATAGGGAATCAACCACAATTGTCCATTCAGGCTTGTCGAACGCCTCATTGTTTAATCCTCCTAATAACATGGCAAGTAACATTAATGTTTTTCGTGACTTGGTGATTAAAGATCTTAATGATCGGAAATTAAAACCAGCCCTACCCCCACAGGATTTCAAGATAGGACTGGATTTGTTATGTGAGAGAAGGGATATAGTGGTCGGTCCGGCGGACAAAGGGAGGGCCATTGTAATTTTAGACAAAGAAATGTACGCAAGTGAGATGGTCAGGATCCTATCTGATCCTGACACCTATTCCCAACTCCCAACCACAAGATTCAAAACAGGAATTAAAAGAACTCCTTGACAAAGGCTTTAACATGGGCATTTTGAATAGGAAGACGAAAGTGTTTCTGGTTCCGCTGGCGCCTCGGTTGCCAGTTATTTACTCGCTGTCGAAAATTCATAAGTCCATGACCAACCCCTCGGGTCGGCCCATCATCAGTGGTATAGACTCCGTAACATCTCTTATAGGTAAATATATAGATAGTTACTTACAACCACTGGTAATGGGCACCCCTTCCTTTTTAAAAGACACTAAGCATGCCATTAATGTTTTACAGTCTTTGGGAGTGGAAATCCACTTACTTCTTGGTAATGGCAGACGTTGCCTCTTTATATACAGCCATATCCCACCAATTGGGTTATGAGGCGGTTCAATATTTTTTGTCTCAGGATAATAACATCTCAATTACTCAACGTAATTTCATTTTTAGAATTACTTGATTTTTCAATGACGCATAATCACTTCTGGCATGAGGGAGCCCATTTTTTTGCAGATAAAGGGGGTGGCCATGAGGGCTAAATTTGCTCCCCAGTATGGCCAATCTCTTTATGGCAAAATGGGAAGAGGATATCGTTTTGGGAAATATGCCACCAGAGCTGAAAGCCTGGAAAAGGTTTATTGACGATCTTCTGTTCATATGGGATGGTGACATTCCATCTGTACAACTTTTCCTATCCCATCTGAACAGTAATGATCGTGGCATGGCCCTCAGCCATGAATTGAGTTCCACTGACATCCATTTTTTGGATTTGAGGATTTCTAGAGAATAAAATAGTCACAGTTTTTTTTAAAAACAGATCGAAATGGGTACATCCCTTTGGACTCCTGCCATCATAGTTCTTGGCTGGAGGCCGTACCTAAAGGTCAGTTTTAGTGATTAAAACGCAATTGTACCATTCCAGAAGATTTTCATAAAGAGGCATTGATTCTAAAAAATGGATTTTTGGCTAAGGGATATGATGGGAGTACCCTTGATTCCGTTACAACTGAAGTTAGTAACAAGGATTGCCAGGTGTTACTGGCTGACAAGCCCCCCAAAGTTCAAAACACTGACAATTAAGGTCTAGCTTTTATTACAACTTTCTCTAGCCAGCATTGGGCCATTAAGAGAATCCTAAAAAAAACATTGGCCAGTAATAAGGAACGATCGGGTTTTGGGCCCTCTTTTGTCAGAGAAACCTAACATTATTTTCAGAGGAGCCACGAATCTGAGGAATATGATTGTTCCGAATGTTCCTGATCCCCCAAAGAAGCCAGCGTTTTTTGGCAACTTAAAAGGTTTCTACCCTTGTGGTAAACGTAGAGCCTGCAAGTTGAATTTACAATGGGAGAGGAGATTTACTGAGTTGACTTCAAGTAGTACTGGGCTTACTTATCCTATTCGATCATTTATTACATGTTCAACTAAGTGCGTTGTATATCTCCTCAGGTGCCCTTGTGGCCTGGAATTTGTGGGGCGTACGGTCCGCAAGCTGCATATACGCTTAGGTGAACACATAACTAAGATTTGTAAGGGCTTTCATAAGCACAATGTTAGTAAACATTATGACCTCAAACATAAACGTGATCCTAGAGGTACCACCTTCTTGGCCATTGAGAGGCATGTTCCGCATTGGCGGGGTAGTAATGGGAAATGCACCATTTCACGAGCTGAGACTAATTGGATATTCAAATTAGGCTTGCATGTTTTGGGGGGGGGGCCTATACGTGGAGTGGGACATCAACTGTTTTATTGATAATAGTTGATGTCCCCCTTCCTGTCCAATTGGTGATTATTTGATCTATAAGTGTTGTAGGCAGGTTCTGTGTATGATGTGTATAATATAACATAATAGAACAGTGATTATTTCCAACACGCATCTTTTCATGATGAGGATAATTTAATTGAAGGAAAGTTTTTTATTTTATTATACTTTTTCATATTTTTATATTTTATTTTTTTCATTCTTGGTTTGCTACTGAGAAAATGTGTTTCCCCTCTATGTCAATGCTGTGCAATGGTACAGTAAGGGTATTCTATTGGCAATGATGGGTAGCAAGCACACATATAACAATTTAGATGTTAAGGAATTCATTTTCAAAAATATATAAAATGTTTGAATATTTTAGATAATGGTAACATTTAAACTGTAGTTCTGATTTGTAACCATTAGATGGAGACATTTTCCATCAGGATTTGTTTTGCCATCCTTTCCCCCTTTTTCTAATAATTATTAATTATTTACAACCACTAGATGGCGGAATATGTGTAAACATCTATTGTGCTCAGCCAATATTGATATATGGCCGTTTTTTATTTTTAGCAATCTGACCTTTTGTTTGAGCACGTGAGCTCTTCCGGGTCACTGGCTCTTAGTCCGTAAGGGCACTCTTTTAGCCTATGGCAGGCTCCTTTCCTTGCCAAGAGACTATATAACTACTCGGCACAAGGATGTGGGCGTATCCCGGATGACGTCAGACCTTTGATGAAACGATTGTCGGGTAGCCACGCCCACATCTCTTGCGCATGTGCAATCGCATTTTAAACTCTCGCTGAGTTTATTTCTCTGCTAGCAGTCTGCTGTTTTTAAATATGTTCACCTGTTGTTCATCTGACTCGGTGGAGTCTTTTTTAACCGCTTGAGCATTAAGCTTTGATAAATCCTCTGTTGAAACTGTATCACATGATTTGGAGCATTTTTGTTTTTTTGGTGACATGCTTTGGGGATCTATCTTAAAGCGGAGGTCCACCCTAAAATGGACCTCCGCTCATCGGAATCCCCCCCCCCCTCCGGCGCCACAACCGGCACCTTTCAGGGGGGAGGGGGGTGCAGTTACCTGGATAATCCAGGTAACTGCACCCACTTCCGGGCTAGCTCTCTGCGGAAAGGGGCGTACGTTACGCCCCTTTCCGCAAGCGCCCGCCCCCTTCAGCAAGTGCCCCGCTGCCTGCTGAGAAACACACAGCTCCCAGAGGCAGCGGGGACCGTCCGGATTGCGCCGCGCGGCTCGCGCATGCGCAGTAGGGAACCGGGAAATGAAGCCGAAAGGCTCCATTTCCTGATTCCCATACCCAAGATGGCGGCGGCACGAGCGAGCGATCGGCTTCGGGTGCCGACATCGCGGGCGCGCTGGACAGGTAAGTGTCACTATTTAAAAGTCAGCAGCTGCAGTATTTGTAGCTGCTGGCTTTTAAAAAAAAAAAAAAACGCGGAGTCCCGGTGGACTCCCGCTTTAAGTGACCATCCAAGTCCAAGGAGTAAGAGACACACCTGTGATATTTGGATAACCTCTGGCACCTGGACATCCTTAGTGGGATCTGTGATCCGATTCGCTTTTTCTGACCTCCCCAAGCAACAAGGGGGTCACTTGGGATCTGGTAAGCCTCCATCTTATAATTGGTGACTAGAGGCGACGGGTTCTACGTGGTCAAATTGAATGAGTTAAACTATCATGTCACATTAATTGTTTATACACAGGTTTTTGTTGATCGATTTATTTTTTTCATCTACAGATGAAAAAAATCTACGTAAATAAAGTTCATCAATTTTTTTCACTGTATATTTTCACAGATTTTGCGGTGTATATATTTGTTATTGTATTTTATATATTTAATTGATATTTCACTTTTGTTGCACATTTGCACTTTAAATTTGAGTGGTCACTCTAACATTTATTTATAGTATAAGCGCTGCACTTTTTTTTCTTGTTTTACAGGCACTATTTTTAGCGCTATAGCGCCTGTAAAGTGCCTCAACGTGAAAGTAGCCCAAAGCAGATATAGGAAACCTTCAGCATGCCAGCTACTGTAGAACTAGAAGTCCCATGAGTCGTTGGAAGACTGACAGCCACAGTCATGACTTCCACAGGCAGAGGCATGATGGGATTTTTAGATTCACCGCAGTGACTCCCTGCTACTACAACATACTCTGACCAATTACCAAAGGCTGTCTAAAGCTGGCTACTCACATTACCGTTTCATTTTTCCTGTTTTTCCCAGCGAGGTACACCCTCACAGTTCTTGGTAAAATTAGGTAAAGGCGAATTTCAGGCAAACAGCTTGAAAACATAATAGATTTTTTTTTACCTGCTCAAGGATTTGTAAATTTGTGCAGCCACTGCTGAACCCTTGACAGACGGTGCAGGCAAATCATTAACCTTCAGCAGGATAACCTTAAAGGGGTTGTAAAGGTTAGTTTTTTTATTTTCTAAATAGGTTCCTTTAAGCTAGTGCATTGTTGGTTTACTTACCTTTTCCTTCGATTTCTCTTCTAAATGTTTTTTCTCTTTGTTTTCTGTGTCTGAATTTTTTTACTTTAGGTAAAACAAAAAGCTCCACTCTAAGTGCAGTAAGTCTGGTTATTTAAATAAAAAGCTAAAAGCATGGTACTCACAAAAGGTACAACACTGTTATGCATATAATGCCAGATGTCCATGGGATGGATAGGAGTCATGCACTGGATGGCAGCAGTGTTCAAACAGAAAGCTGGAACAAAGTGTGTAAACACTTCCTGCGGGTGGAACGCAAGCCGACAACCAGGACCACGACGTCAGGGAACAACAGCCAATTGGCGACGCGTTTACGGAGCTACGCCCCTTCCTCGGGCCTAACATAGGCTGTAATTGGACCCTTCTTATAGAGCTGGAGATCACTTCCAATTGGTTAGCAAGACCGACTGAATTGGATATCTACTGACGTTATACTAAAGGAATGGAAAATAATAATGATAATAGAAATAATGGAAAAAAATAATAAAATGAAAATAATGAAAATAAAAAAGAAACTGAAATAATAAAAAATAAAATATATAAAAAAAATAATAATAATAAAGAATTAAATATGAGAAAGGAAATAAAAATACAAATTAAAATAAAAATAAATAAAAAAAGACAGAAAAAAAATGAAAAAGGAAAAGAAAAAAAAAAAACTAAAAAAAAAAAGAAGAGAAAAAGGACAGAAGGGGGAAGAAACCCTAGAGGGTAGGGGAATGACGAAAAGAATAGATGAGGAGGACCTGAAACTCATGTTGACGTTAACTAATGGACCAAAAATAACCTAAATGCAAACTAAATCTGCATTTGGCTATTTTTGAAAACCAATTCACAAAAGTACCAATATACATATTCCTAATCTTCTAATTTTCCACGTACATTGATTCTTATAGGACCAATATATGTGCAAATAAGAACATGTTCTTTTAAAATGTGCGCTTGAGGTCGTCATTGTTATTCTTTGATCCAGTTTTTTATACTAGATGACATATATAAGTTTTGATGTGAATTTTTATGTCCATTCGTCCAGTCCACTCCCTAAGATTATTGACACATTTAATTCCAAGAATGAATTTGATAAAAGCGGTATTATTTGTATTTTTATTTTGTATGTTTATTTATATTCCTGTTAGTAATCATGTTAATTATCTCATGCTATGAATGACCGTGGCGCTGTCCAATAAGCCGCCGGTCTTGCTAACCTACTGGAAGTGATCTCCAGCTCTATAAGAAGGGTCCAATTACAGCCTATGTTAGGCCCAAGGAAGGGGCGTAGCTCCGTAAATGCATCACCAATCGGCTGTTGTCCCGGAAGTGACGTTGTGGTCCTGGTTGTTGGCTTGCGTTCCACCCGCAGGAAGTGTCTACACACTTCGTTTCAGCTTGCTGTTTGAACACTGCTGCCATCCAGTGCATGACTCCTATCCATACCACGGACATATGGCATTATATGCCTAAATGCACAACAGTGTTGTACCTTTGTGAGTACCATGCTTTAGCTTTTTTTTTTTAATAACCAGACTGCACTTAGCCTTTGTACACACGGTCGGACATTCTGACAACAAAATCCACCAGATTTTTTCCGACAGATGTTGTCCGAAACTGGTGTTGCATACACACGGTCGGACAAAGTTGTCGCAAAATCCGATCGTTCAGAACATGATGGCGTTCGTTACGACGGGACCACGTTGTGGCTAGTAGCCAATAGCTTTAGTCTCGTAATTTGATCTGAGCATGCGTGGCACTTTGTCCGATCGGAATTCTCTACAAACAATCTGACAAAGTCCAATCGGATCATGTTGTCGGAAAATTTTTAATCCAGCTCTCAAACTTTGTTGGTCAGACATTCCGATGGAAAAAGTCCAATGGAGACCACACACGGTCGGATTATCCGACAACATGTGTGTACAGGGGCTTAGAGTGGTGCTTTTTGTTTTACCTACAGTATCCATAGAAGATTTTCTTCTTATGCTTCTAAGGGCCTGCCTTCTAAGGCTGGTATTTTCACAAACTACATGGACTTTTCAAAGCCATTGTTTTTATTTATATGCCATTGTTATAGCTGCCATTGTGTAAAATTGTATCCAGTTCCTTTGAATATTTGGGTTGGATTTTAAACATAGTGTGGTTAACAACGCTCATCATATTTTTCTATTTTGTTGAATTTCTCACTTCCGGTTCCTCCTCAGTAAGCTGTTCAGGCTGACTAAACACTGCTTGGATGATGGTGTGAAGTTTACTGAGGAGAAACAGGAAGTGAGAAATTCAGACAAAGAAAAAAAACATTTAGAGGGGAAAATCGAAGGAAAAGGTAAGTGAATCAACAATGCACTAGCTTAAAAGGAACCTATTTAGAAAATAAAAAACAAAGCTTTACAACCCCTTTAATGGTGTGGTGAGAAGACACTGAACACAGCAGTAAAAGAAAGCTTGAGGTTCCCTACCCCTGGCTTAGATCATGTCTCTGATCATGCGTCTTTCTGTCAACACATGTGCATGCAGCAGAGCGAGACTTTCTTCAATGTTTGACCTTTCACTCCTAATTTGAGCACTGCAGAACAGGGGATTACAGGGGAGAATGATGTCAAAGTATATGCAAACTCAACTGCTGAAAACTTTTATAAACATTAACATTTTTATTTAAAAAGTAGTTTTATATTCTTTGTCTTGGTTTAATGATCATGATATCACTGTGCTTGATTAGCCAGCAAATTCACCTGACCTAAACCCCATTGAGAATCTGTGGGGTATGTCAAGAGGAAGATGAGAGACACCAGACCCAACAATGCAGATGAGCTGAAGGCCCCCATCAAAGCAACCTGGGCTTCCATAACACCTCAGAGGTAGAAGGCTGATCGTCTTTGTGCCACGTCACATTGATGCAGTAGTTCTTGCAAAAGGAGCCCTGACCAAGTATTGAGTGCATACTATAATGTACATGGACATACTTTTCAGTAGGCCAAAATCTCAGTATTAAAAATCGTTTTTATCTTATGTAATATTCAAATTTTTGAAGATAGTGAATTTGGGGTTTTCACTAGGTGTAAGCCATAATCATCAAAATTAAAAGAAAGAAATGCTTGAAATATATCACTCTGTGTGTAACGCATCTACATAAAATATAGGAGTTTCACTTTTTCAATTGAATTACTGAAATAAACTTTTTGATGATATTATAATTTTATGAGATGCATCTGTGTGTATATTATATACATACACACACACACACACACACACACACACACACACACACACACACACACACACACACACACACACACACACACCACAGTATCTCACCCCTCACATATTTGTAAATATTTTATCTTTTCATGTGACAACACTGAAGAAATTACACTTTACTACAAAGTAAAGCAGTAAGTCTACAGCATGGGTCTTCAAACTATGGCCCTCCAGTTGTTCGGGAACTACAATTCCCATCATGCTCAGTCATGTCTGTGAACATCAGAGTTTTACAATGCCTCATGGGATGTGTAGTTTCACAACAGCTGGAGGGCCGTAGTTTGAGGATCCCTGGTCTACAGCTTGTATAACAGTGTAAAAATTTGCTGTCTCCTCAAAATTCTGAAAGAAATTGAAAACCATACTTTTTGTACAAGCTTTTGGATAATTTTAATGGGGTGTGACGGACAGATTCCCTGTTTTTTATCCTGTATGTTGCTATTTTAATGTCAATGTCTTTTGTTTTGCGCATCAAGGCTTTCAGGTAAGACTGTGTGGGTTAAGCATTTTAATAAATAAATAAAATAACTCAACACACAGCCATTATTATCTAAACCCCTGGCAACAAAAGTGAGTACACCCTAAATGACTATGTACAAAATGGGCCCAAAGTGTCAATATTTTGTGTGGCCACCATTATTTTCCAGCACTGCCTTAACCTTAAGTCCTCTTCCATTCCTCCATGACAACATCATGGAGCTGGTGGATATTAGAGACCTTGCGCTCCTCCATATCCCACAGATGCTCAATAGGGTTTTGGTCTGGAGACATGCTTGGCCAGTCCCTGACCTTTACCCCCAGCTTCTTTAGCAAGGCAGTGGTCGTCTTGGAGCTGCGTTTGGGGTCATTATCTTGTTGGAATACTATCGTGTGGCCCAGTCCCCGAAGGGAGGGGATCATGCTCTGCTTCAGTATATCATAGTACATGTTGGCATTCATGGTTACCTCAATGAACTGTAGCTCCCCAGTGCCGTCAGCACTCATGCAGCCCCAGACCATGACACTCCCACCACCATGCTTGACTGTAGCCAAGACACACTTGTCTTTGTACTCCTCACCTGGTTGCTACCACACACGCTCGACACCCTCTGAACCAAATAAGTTTATCTTGGTCTCATTAGACCACAGGACATGGTTCCAGTAATCCATGTCCTTAGTCTGCTTGTCTTCAGCAAACTGTTTGCGGGCTTTCTTGTGCATCATCTTCAGAAGAAGCTTCCTTCTGGAACAACAGTCATGCAGACCAATTTGATGCAGTGTGAGGCGTATGGTCTGAGCACTGACTGGCAGACCCCCCCCACCCCGTCAAAATCTACAGCAATGCTGGCAGCACTCATACATCTAGGGCTGGAACTAACGATTATTTTCATAATCGATTAGTTGGCCAATTATTGCTTTGATCAATTAATTGGTTCATAACCTTAAAAAAAGTGTGGTGTATAATTATATAAGTTAAAAAAAAAAGGCAATTTATTCTTAAATATCTAAATGCAGTGGTAAATATAAATAATCAACTATATGGTTAGGGAGCAAATCTCTAATCCACTCTGAGAATAACAAATAGAAGAGATATACTGTATATACTATTAGAGGAGACATACTGTATATACCATTAGAGGGTGAATCTGGTAAATATCAGACTCAGAGATCAATTTTTTTTATTTAAAGAAAAAAAAAAAAAAAAAAGTTAAAGACTGTTTTGCAGATTATCAAACAGAACTGTAATATATTATATGCTGGCCATACAAAAACAATGTCTGCCCTCCAAAAAAACGGCTATAACCCCTCACACTGCATCCAGCAGCTTAGTTTGTCAAAAAGCAGTACAAACATACATAGGAGGGGTGGGTGCTGTGTTCGTCAATGAATTTCGAGTGCAAAAATCCTATTTTCTCTTTCGTTCATTGACGGACACAGCATCTTCATCTTGACCTTCGGGACGTCCCAAAGCAAAAAACGAACAGCAAGAAAATAACTCCACCCATAACAACCAGAGTTCCTCAATGGAGGTAAACAGTCGTCTGCAAAACCCTGCGGCCGAAGCAAGCATCCGAATATGCCCTCACATCAACCTTGTAAAATTCAGTAAAAGTGGACGACCAGGCTGCTGCCTTACACACCTGGGAAACGGACGCTTGATGTTGGAAAGCCCAGGAGACACCAATTGCCCTGGTCGAATACGCAGTGACAGGAAAGGGGGCGCCCGCCCCCTTAAGGCATAAGCCTGAACCACAATCGGTCTGATGCCCCGAGAAATGGTGGCCGCCGAGACCGTCAGGCCCTGGAACAGCCACCGACACAAACAGCGAGTCCAACCTCCTAAAAGGAGCCGTAGCAGACAGATACACCCACAGAGCCTAGACCACATCAAAGGAATGCAAACCTCTTAGGGGTTTGACGGCCGAGGACATAAGGACGGAAGCACAATGTCCTCATTTAGATGAAAGGGTTAAACCACCTTTGGAAGAAATGAAGGCTGCAGGCGCAGCACCACCTTATCCTTGTGGAGGACCAAGTAGGGAGATTTGCATGGCAAGGCCGCCAACTCAGAAACCCTCCTGGCAGATGTAATAGCCACTAGAAAGACTACTTTCTGAGAGAGTGTCAATAAGGGTATCTCCCTAATGTTTTTCAAAAGGCGATTTCTGAAGCACCAAGAGCACCAGATTCAAATCCCACGGCAGGCAGTGGTGGTCGAACCGGAGGGGCCACGTGTCGAACCCCCTGAACAAATGTACTCGCCAATAAATGAGTTGCCAGAGGTCGCTGAAAAAAATACAGCCAAAGCCGATACCTGTCCCTTAATGGTGCTTAAGGCCAGTTTCTGATCCACTCCTCGCTGCAAAAACAGCAGGATCCTGGAAACTGAATATTTACGCGGACGCCACCCCATCTCCATGGAGATGTAGGTCTTCCACGTACGATGATAAATCTTGCGAGAAGAGGACTTCCGTGCCCTTAGCATAGTGGAGATTACCCAATCCGACAGACCTCGATCCCTTAGCAGCGGGCTTTCAATAGCCATGCCGTTAAAGCCAGCAACTGTAAAGCAGGATGAAGTATTGGACCTTGCGACAGACAGTCCGCTCACATCAGCAGCCGCCAAGGAACATCTGCCACCATTCCTACTAAGTCAGCGTACGAAGGATGCCAAGGCCAACCTGGCGCAATCAGAATCACCAGAAATTCCCTCGCCCTCCACTCTGCGAAGCAGACATGGTAGAAGTTTGAGTGGGGGAAGGCATAAATCAGCCGATAATGCCCCCATGGAGCCACCAACGCATCTGTAGCGTCGGTCCAGGGATGTTTTGACCTGGCCACAAACCTCTGAACCTTCTGATTGAGTCGAGAAGCCAGGAGATCCACATCTGGCGTGCCCCACCTTAGGCAAAGGAGCCAAAATCGGATGTAGTGACCATTCCCCTTGGTCCAGTATCTGACGACATAAGTAGTCCGCTTGCCAGTTTTCTACGCCCAGAATGTACACGACCGACAGAGCCGGCACGCGCCCCTCTGCCCACAGCAGGATGTGAGCGACCTCCAGGGCTGCAGCCGAGCTCCTTGTTCCTCCTTGATGGTTGACATATGCCACTGCCGTGGCGTTGTCCGACTGGATCCTGACCGGACACCCCTGCAGCCTCTGTGACCACGTGGAGAAGCAACGCCTGATTGCCTGAAGTTCCAGCACATTGATCGGCAGGCAGGATCTTCCTGCGTCCAGTGACCCTGGGGCGACTGTACGCCCCAAACTCACCCCCAACTGGTCAGGCTGGTGTCCGTTGTGATCATCATCCAATGAAGAGGAAGGAACGACTTCCCGGACCGTAGGACCGGAGACTCAGCCACCAGAGCAGGGAATCCCTTTTCCCATTTGGACAGGATCTCCTTTTGCAAGACTCGAGTTTGGAATTTGAGCATACAGTACCACCTCGAAAGTGGCTACCATGAGACCCAGGACTCGCATGCAAAAACGCAGCGACGACCACCTGCGGGACACCAACAACTTCACTGTAGCTTGAAGAGTCTGCAGCTTGTCCGAAGGGAGAAAGACTCTCGCCTCTGGAGGAGTCCAGAACCAAGCCCAGGTACTCCAGTCGTTGAGTCGGCACCAACACCGACTTCTGGAGGTTCAGTACCCAACCAAACTCCCGAAGAGTTTGCATGGGGATTGTCACATCCTCCCTTAATTCTGAGGCGGAACCTGCTCTCAGGAGGAGATCGTCCAGGTAACCCATGATTGCGATCCCTCGCTGCCTTAGCAAAGCCAGAATTGGGGCTAGCACCTTGGTGAAGACCCTTGGTGCAGACGCTAGACCAAAAGGGAGAGCTACAAATTGGTAGTGCTAGTCCTCAACCGCAAATCGCAGTAACCTCTGATGTCTGACGCAGATGGGGACATGCAAGTATGCGTCCTTGATGTCCAGGGATGCCACAAAATCCCAGATGGAGTGCAGCGACCAACTGATTCCATCCAGAACCATTGTACACAAAGCTGTTGAGGGCCTTGAGATCCAAGACCGGACGGACCCCTTCTTTGGGACTACAGATTGGCATAGAATCCCTGAAACCTTTTCGGCATTGGCACAAGCACTATCGCCCCGCGCAGCAGCAGGTCCTGTACTGCCCCAAACAGGGCTTCCCGACGAGCCGGAAGAAGATGAAGGTTGGAGGGGAAAAAAAATCTGTTTGGCAGACAAGAAAAACTATCTTGTATGCCGATGAAACCAGTTCGCAGACCCACTGGTCGGAAAGTAGGGAGGTCCACCGAGCTGCAAACTCCCGAAGGCGAAACCCCCACCCGAGAGTTGGGGCAAACCTTCATGCGGCATCAGATTTGCTCGCAGGCATGTTTGGCTTGTGAAACCAGGGACGCTTTTGTCCCTCAGTGGTCACCTTGTCGGACTGGGAACACTTACCTGCCGAGCCGGGTGAACGAAAATTAAGCTTCTGAGTGGAAAAGGAGGGCCCTTGCCTACGGGCCTCTAGAGAGCAAGGGGGCATCACAGACATACTTAAGGCCCTGCACCAACTTGTCCACCACCTCCACGCAGACCAGGGAAGACTGTTGCTTCTCCAACTCACGGTGCAACAATTTAGCCCATTCAGTAAGGGTCTGGGACACCAGGCCGTGGCTAACAATGGCCGCAATGCTGACCCCACCACCGTAAGCATGGACCAGGCAACAGCCTCGGCCCTCCTGTCAGCAGAGTCCTTGATAGCAGGGGTCCCTTCCACCGGAATTGTGGTTACCTTATTTAACCTGGATACCGGGGACTCAACAACCGGAGATGTCAATTTCTTCAGGAAACTCTCCTCAAAGGGGTAACGCACTGCCACGCGTCTCAGGACTGAAAAGGCCCGCTGCGGGCTTCCCCACTCCTTGTAAAGAAACTAATCAAAATAAGTTAGGTAAGGAAACACCTTAGCTGTGCGGGCCGGCTTCTGAGACCCAAAAGGGACCGACACCTATGTAGATGCCCCCGCCATATCCTCCATCTTTTGGGTATCCTGCACTGCTGTGATAAGTGCTCCTACAAGCCCTTTTTCCTGCGCTGACCCGGACATGGAGTCATTCTCACTATCCAAATGGTCCTGGTCTGCATTGTCTGAAACTTCAGAACAGGGACCGCCTGCCACAGCGGGACACGAGTCTGAATCAGAACTTTCCCCAGAAGACGGTGGATGGAGGGGGCATTTTTTAGCGCCCTTGCACCCACACGCCGCTTTCACCCTGGCAACAAAGGACTCCATGACCACCGACAGAGCGTCCATAGGCACCGCAGGTGCAGGGGAATCGGTTGCCATAACAGATATGTCACAAACTAAGGGGTCCCCGCAGGACTCACCACCCTGACCCAGGTACTGAGCTGTGCTGCCGCTGTCCGCTCTCCCGTGTCAGCCACGAGGTGTTCTGTGTAAAAAGCACGCCGTTCTAGAAAGAAACAGTCACTCAGTGCTAGAGGCAAAACAAGCTGAGGCTACTAGAAAATGGCTGCCGGCCGTGTCAGCAACAAGCACCAGGAAAATGTCCGCCAGACTTCCAGAAAATGGCTGAAAGGGGAAAAAACTGTCTGTGGCTACAGAAAAATGGCCGGCGCTTCAGGAAAATGGGGCAGTCCGCACGGCGGCCTCCCCACATAGCGTACACACTAAAACACCCCACCATGGCCAAAGAAACAGGGAAGAGGACGAGCGGACCACCAACAAACAGCACGGCCCCCTGCCAGGGCCAGGACTCGGAGCCCCCCCCGCCCCCGAGGACCCCCAGCCAGGTACGTGCACCGCACTCCCATATGCCCAGTCACACAGCAACCCATAGCGTGGGGAGGAGGGACAGGGAGAAAAGAAAGTGAGCGTGAGACCCCTCCCCCGCCAGTCGACCTCCCAGGGAATGCCCAGTTGCTCCATCCTGCAGAGACAGGTGGAACCATACTTACCCCTCCTGCAGGGACTGCTGGACGCATTCCACGGACAGACCCATCACCTGAGCAGTACGGGGTGGCTGTCGGCCATGGCACACTGTGACACGGACAGCAGTAGCCGGGTCATATGTGTGCCCCCGGAGCATATAGCTCACCGGCCGCCCCTGGATCAGACGGGGCATGTTGTGGCCGACCCAGCGTATAGCTAAGGTCTGCTCACGCTCGATGGCCAGGCTGGGGAGACTACCAGGATCTATATTATCCAGCCTGTCACCCAGCCCAGCTATTGATTGTAGATCAAAGGAATCAAAAATGCAGAAAAACTAAAAAATTTCCAGGACCAATGGTCCCCACCGGGAACCAGGTCCTTCTCCTACACTAGGCAAAAAAAAAAAAACTGAGCTGCTGGATGCAATGTGAGGGGTTATAGCCAGTAGGACTGCCCCCTGGGCAGTACTGTGCAGTTTTGCTGTTTTTACATATTCTGCCTATTCCTCTCCTGAAGTTGGTGATATAAACCTAAGGTCAAGATGAAGATGCTGTTTCCGTCAATGAACGAAAGAGAAAATGTTATTTTAAGAACTTTGTTCAATTTTCTAATCATTAGTGTGGTCAAATCGCCGTTATTTGTCAACCACAGTGATGGGAAAATTTAGAAATAATAGAAAACTTCTTGGTCATAAGAATTTTCAGACAGTTTATGTGGTTTTTGTTCAGAAATTACATTGATTTTAAAAAAGAATGTTAAAAGCAAGTGAACATTTCAAACATTCTTTCATTCAGCAAATGTACAAAGATTTTTCATATGAATAGTCTCTTCTGAAAATTGATCCATGTGGCCAGGCCCAGCATAAGGCTCGGTGCACACCTATGTAGTTTGCTTTTTATCTGTTTTTGCAGTTATTTTTGCCGTGTGATTTGATTTTGCTGCGATTTGTGTTTTTACACTTTTTTGGGAGAATTTATTGTTGATTAAACAATAAATTTGCAGCGTGCATGATTAAAAAACACAAATTGCTGCAAAAACATATTGCATGCTTTTCTGCAGCTTCTCCATTGAAGTATAGTAAACCAAAAAAGCACCATTGTGCATTGAAAAAAGTCCCTAACCCTTTCCAAATACGTAGTGGCTGAAAAAAGCATAGATATGATCGTGTCCCATAGGAAACCATGTTAAATGAACTGTAGTTTGTTTCTACAAAAAGCACCAAAAAACGTATAGGTGTGAACCAGGCCTAAGACATTTAGTAACATAATGGGGTTTAAAAAAAAAAAAAAAAAAATAGTACTGTGGAGCAGTGAAAGTAATACCGTATATACTCGAGTATAGGCCGACCCGAGTATAAGCCGAGGCCCCCAATTTACCCCCAAAAAACTGGAAAACTTATTGACTCGTGTATAAGCCGAGGGTGAGACATGGCTGTCCATCCCTGTGTGTGTGTCCGTCCATCCCTGTGTGTCCATCCATCCCTGTGTGTGTATCCATCCATCCATCCATCCCTGTGTGTGTGTGTGTGTGTGTGTGTGTATTCATCCATCCATCCATCCCTGTGTGTGTGTGTGTGTGTGTGTATCCATCCATCCATCCATCCCTGTGTGTGTGTGTGTGTGTATCCATCCATCCATCCATCCCTGTGTGTGTGTGTGTGTGTGTGTCCGTGCAGCCTTGTGTGTGTGTGTGTGTGTGTGTGTGTGTGTGTGTGTGTGTGTGTGTGTGTGTGTGTGTCCGTGCAGCCTTGTGTGTGTGTGTGTGTGTGTGTGTGTGTGTGTGTGTGTGTGTGTGTGTGTGTGTGTGTGTGTGTCCGTGCAGCCTTGTGTGTGTGTGTCCAGCCTACCTGTGTCCCAAGCCTCCGTCCCGAGCCGCCGTCGTCCCGAGCCTCCTCCGACCCGTGCCGTGCCTCCTCCGTCCCGTGCCTCCTCCGTCCCGTGCCGTGCCTCCTCCTTCCCGTGCCTCCTCCGTCCCGTGCCGTGCCGATGGATCGCCGCTCTTCTCGGCGGCCATTCTACAATTCAAAATTCCGCCTCCGCCTGTGATAGGCGGAACACTCTATTTCCCAGCAGCCTGTGTTCCGCCTATCACGGACATCCTCTCATACTCGTCCGTAGTATGAGAATGAGCGGATGTCCGTGATAGGTGGAACACTGACTGCTGGGAAATTCAGTGTTCCGCCTATCACAGGCGGAGGCGGAGAAGGAGGCGCGGCTTTTAAATTTTAATGTCCGCCGTCTGTCTGCTCGATACGCTGATCGAGCAGTCAGACAGCGGTGACTCGAGTATAAGCCGAGGGGGCACTTTCAGCCTCAAAAAAGAGGCTGAAAATCTCGGCTTATACTCGAGTATATACGGTACTTACAGTAGCAATTTGCTCTTTTTGTACTATAAAGTGCTAATTTTAGTTTTTTTTAACCCCATCATGTTATTGGCCAATTAATCGATTATGAAAATAGTAATCAATTAATGTCATAATCGATTAGTTGTCTCGGCCCTACATATGTCTATTTCCCAAAGAAAAACTCTGGATATGACACTGAGCACGTGTACTCAACTTCTTTGGTCAACCATGGCAAGGCCCGTTCTGAGTGGAACCTGTCCTGTTAAACCGCTGTATGAGCTTGACCACCGTGCTGCAGCTCAGTTTCAGGGTCTTGGCAATCTTCTTATAGCCTAGGCCAGTGATGGTGAACCTCGGCACCCCAGATGTTTTGGAACTACATTTCCCATGATGCTCAACTACACTGCAGAGTGCATGAGCATCATGGGAAATGTAATTCCAAAACATCTGGGGTGCCAAGGTTCACCATCACTCGCCTAGGCCATCTTTATGTAGAGCAACAATTCTTTTTTTCAGATCCTCAGAGAGTTCTTCGTCATGAGATGCCATGTTGAACTTCCAGTGACCAGTATGAGAGAGTGAGAGCGACAATACCAAATTTAACACACCTGCTCCGCATTCACACCTGAGACCTTGTAACACTAATGTGTCATATGACACTGGGGGAGGGAAAATAGCTAACTGGGCCCAATTTGGACATTTTCACTAAGTGGTGTACTCACTTTTGTTGCCAGCGGTTTAGACATTAATGACTGTGTGTTGAGTTATTTGGAGGGGACAACAAATGTACACTGTTATACAAGCTGTACACTCACTACTTTACATTGTAGCAAAGTGTCATTTCTTCAGTGTTGTCACATGAAAAGTGATAATAAAATATTTACAAAAATGTGAGGGGTGTACTCACTTTTGTGAGACACAGATATTTTATATTATATATATATATATACAGTGGTGTGAAAAAGTGTTTGCCCCCTTCCTCATTTCCTGTTCCTTTGCATGTTTGTCACACTTAAGTGTTTTGGAACATCAAACCAATTTAAACAATAGTCAAGGACAACACAAGTAAACACAAAATGCAATTTGTAAATGAAGGTGTTTATTATTAAAGGTGAAAAAAAATCCAAACCATCATGGCCCTGTGTGAAAAAGTGATTGCCCCCCTTGTTAAAACATACTATAACTGTGGTTGTCCACACCTGAGTTCAATTTCTCTAGCCACACCCAGGCCTGATTATTGCCACACCTGTTCACAATCAAGGCATCACTTAAATAGGAGCTGCTTGACACAGTAAGGTCCACCAGAAGATCCTTAAAAGCTACACATCATGCCGAGACCCAAAGAAATTCAGGAACAATTGAGAAAGAAAGTAATTGAGATCTATCAGTCTGGAAAGGGTTATAAAGCCATTTCCAAAGCTTTGGGAATCCAGCGAACCACAGTGAGAGCCATTATCCACAAATGGCGAAGACATGGAACAGTGGTGAACCTTCCCAGGAGTGGCCGGCCGCCCAAAATTACCCCAAGAGCGCAGCGACGACTCATCCAAGAGGTCACAAAAGACCCCACAACAACGTCCAAGGAACTGCAGGCCTCACTTGCCTCAGTTAAGGTCAGCGTTCATGCCTCCACCATCAGGAAAAGACTGGGCAAAAATGGCCTGCATGGCAGAGTTCCAAGGAGAAAACCACTGCTGAGCAAAAAGAACATCAAAGCTCGTCTCAATTTCTCCACAACACATCTTGATGATCCCCAAGACTTTTGGGACAACATTCTGTGGACCGATGAGACAAAAGTGGAACTCTTTGGAAGGTGTGTGTCCAAGTATATCTGGCGTAGAAGGAACACTGCATTTCATAAAAAGAACATTATACCAACAGTAAAATATGGTGGTGGTAGTGTGATGGTCTGGGGCTGTTTTGCTGCTTCAGGACCTGGAAGACTTGCCGTGATAAAAGGAACTATGAATTCTGCTGTCTACCAAGAGATCCTGAAGGAGAATGTCCGACCATCTGTTCGTGTACTCAAGCTGAAACGAACTTGGGTTCTGCAGCAGGACAATGATCCTAAACACACCAGCAAGTCCACCACTGAATGGCTGAAGAAAAACAAAATGAAGACTTTGGAGTGGCCTAGCCAAAGTCCTGACCTGAATCCTATTGAGATGTTGTGGTATGACCTTAAAAAGGCCGTTCATGCTCGAAA
The DNA here is from genome assembly GCF_037356315.1 of Lithobates pipiens. NCBI lineage: Eukaryota > Metazoa > Chordata > Amphibia > Anura > Ranidae > Lithobates > Lithobates pipiens. The sequence continues at coordinate 108,816,376 of NW_027507788.1, forward strand.
ACCCTCTAATGTAACTGAATTAGGACAATTCTGCAAAGATGAGTGGGCCAAAATTCCTCCAGGACGCTGTAAAAGCCTCATTGCACGTTATCGCAAACGCTTGGTTGCAGTTGTTGCTGCTAAGGGTGGCCCAACCAGTTATTAGGTTTAGGGGGCAATCACTTTTTCACACAGGGCCATGATGGTTTGGATTTTTTTTCACCTTTAATAATAAACACCTTCATTTACAAATTGCATTTTGTGTTTACTTGTGTTGTCCTTGACTATTGTTTAAATTGGTTTGATGTTCCGAAACACTTAAGTGTGACAAACATGCAAAGGAACAGGAAATGAGGAAGGGGGCAAACACTTTTTCACACCACTGTATATATATATACACACACATACATATACACACACACACACACGCTATAAATATATATTTTTTTTCTATAAGTGATCACATAAATCTGTGTTCTCGGATGTAAAGGGGGATAGGAGATAGCTGGGGGTGGAGAAACATCAGAATACCGATCTTATCAGTGAATCACTGTGCATAGGGGCATGTCAGGAAAAGTCTGACCACTGAAGGACAGACAGGATGGGATGTTCTCCCAAGCAAAGCCAAAAAATGCACCACACAGGGATGGATCTGCTCTCATGCCTAGAGTGATCAGTTTGAAGTACATGGTACAACAGATACATATCTGGAATATGAAATGCTGGGGTAACATATTCTTTAAGACAAGTAATTTCATACCTTTCATAGGTGAAACTTGAGGTCCAGCAGGTACATGCACACCAACTCCTGGACCCCTCCTGTACGGAAAGTTTTCTGGACTGTATTTCTCACACAGCACCTGCATAAAACTCCTTCCACATGGTGGCTCCATTTCTGTTACCTGAGAGGAGCAAAATATACATCCAGTTACTTAAAGTTACTGCTGAAACACAATTCTTCACAGAAAAAAATGCAGTACAGAATAATTGTGTTGTATTGGTAAGGAATGAGTATTAAAAATTGGTAATTATGTGCTATAGTGCTTTAAACAAAAAAAAAAATGGAAATCCTGGGCACTCAAGGACAATATATTTTAGGTGAAATTTCTGGGCTACATCTATCTCTCTTGCAGCTCTTTGTACTTTATCTTCAGGCAAAATATTGCATTCTTATTCAATCTTCTATTTCTGAAAGAATGGAGATTTGTGGAAAGAGGAAGATCAACGACCACATTTACCCAAACACTATATTCACAATCAATGATTGTGGTGGCTAGAGCATCCTGAGACAAGTGACAGACTGAGCAATTAAAGTAGATCTCTGAGCAAATTTACAGGTCTGTGTGAATTAATTTCTGTCAAGTCACAATTTCCTGCACCATTATCATTTTATCAGAGCTCTACCTTTTATCATTAAAAATCAGTCCATTTAGATAAGTGACTCTGCCTAGACCTCAACCAGGGTTCTTTAAAACCTTTGGGTTCCTAGAGGAGTTGCTAGGGGTTCCTTGAGCTGTGAGCATTGGCACATGCACCTTCCAACTGATAGTGCTTGCGCAGTTTTGGCACCAACAACAATCTGTAGGCTTAGTAGAATGGGACCAGTGGAGTTTCTCTTCTCATATCTTAGGTAAGTATTCACTGGCACAGAAAATCTTTATTTGTCTGTAAGGAGGGCATTCTTAACACTGTCCATCCATGTAGGAGGGCATTAAACTGGTATCTGATATAGGGAGGCACTTCTCCACTTAGCCACAATGTGATGGAAACCTTCTGCTGAACACCAAGCTAAGAAGGTCCTCTTCCCACTGACCACTAAAGTAAAGGCCAGACCAGTACAGTGCCTTGCGAAAGTATTCGGCCCCCTTGAACTTTTCAACCTTTTGCCACATTTCAGGCTTCAAACATAAAGATATAAAATTTAATTTTTTTGTGAAGAATCACCAACAAGTGGGACACAATTGTGAAGTGGAACGAAATCTATTGGATATTTTAAACTTTTTTAGCAAATAAAAAACTGAAAAGTGGTGCGTGCAAAATTATTCGGCCCCTTTACTTTCAGTGCAGCAAACTCACTCCAGAAGTTCAGCGAGGATCTCTGATTGATCCAATGTTGTCCTAAATGACTGATGGTGATAAATAGAATCCACCTGTGTGTAATCAAGTCTCTGTATAAATGCACCTTCTCTGTGATAGTCTCAGGGTTCTGTTGAAAGCGTAGAGAGCATCATGAAGACCAAGGAACACACCAGGCAGGTCCATAATACTGTTGTGGAGAAGTTTAAAGCTGGATTTGGATACAAAAAGATTTCCCAAGCTTTAAACATCCCAAAGAGCACTGTGCAAGCGATCATTTTGAAATGGAAGGAGTATCAGACCACTGCAAATCTACCAAGACCTGGCCGTCCCTCTAAACTTTCAGCTCAGACAAGGAGAAGACTGATCAGAGATGCAGCCAAGAGGCCCATGATCACTCTGGATGAACTGCAGAGAACTACAGCTGAGGTGGGAGAGTCTGTCCATAGGACAACAGTCAGTCATACACTGCACAAATCTGGCCTTTATGGAAGAGTGGCAAGAAGAAAGCCATTTCTCAAAGATATCCATAAAAAGTCTCGTCTAAAGTTTGCCACAAGCCACCTGGGAGACACACCAAACATGTGGAAGAAGGTGCTCTGGTCAGATGAAACCAAAAATCAAACTTTTTGCCCACAATGCAAAACGATATATTTGGCGTAAAAGCAACACAGCTCATCACACTCAACACACCATCCCCAATGTCAAACATGGTGGTGGCAGCATCATGGTTTGGGCCTGCTTTTCTTCAGCAGGGACAGGGAAGATGGTTAAAATTGAGGGGAAGATGGATGCAGCCAAATACAGGACCATTCTGGATGAAAACCTGTTGGAGTCTGCAAAAGACCTGAAACTGGCATGGAGATCTATCTTCCAACAAGACAATGATCCCAAACATACAGCAAAATCTACAAAGGAATGGTTCACAAATAAACGTATCCAGGTGTTAGAATGGCCAAGTCAAAGTCCAGACCTGAATCCAATCGAGAATCTGTGGAAAGAGCTGAAAACTGCTGTTCACAAACGCTCTCTATCCAACCTCACTGAGCTCGAGCTGTTTTGCAAGGAAGAATGGGCAAGAATTTCAGTCTCTCGATGTGCATAACTGATAGAGACATACACCAAGCGACTTGCAGCTGTAATCGCAGCAAAAGGTGGCTCTACAAAGTATTAACGCAAGGGGGCCGAATAATTTTGCACGCCCCACTTTTCATTTTTTTATTAGTTAAAAAAGTTTCAAAAATCCAATAGATTTCGTTCCACTTCACAATTGTGTCCCACTTGTTGGTGATTCTTCACAAAAAATACAAATTTTAAATCTTTATGTTTGAAGCCTGAAATGTGGCAAAAGGTTGAAAAGTTCAAGGGGGCCGAATACTTTCGCAAGGCACTGTATCTCTTTTTTTGAGACAGAGAAAGGGACTAAAGAAAAATCTGTATAGAGATTCAATTCATTCAGAAAATAACCGAGAGTGTTACTATGCATCAGCTGTCAGTGTCAGAAGGCACATACCAGTGATCAGTAGTGATCGCTCCATGTGCCATCTCTTCTACAGGGGGGAGTTTAGTAAACACGTTTACACACAAGTCCCCCAAGCCCCTACTTCACACCCCCCCCCCCCCCACCGCTATCTCCAGCCTGACAGATCATAGGAGATCTGTGCAGGGAGAAGCTGCAGGCGGTGGGAGGAAGGAGAGATGTTGGGGGCATTTGGGGGGGGGGGGGTGATCTGACTGCCGGGGTGGGACACATCTGGACCCCTCCCAAGCCCCATGAACATATCGATGTCCCCCGCTGAGACCACCGCCTGTGGAAGGTAATTCCACATCCTTACTGCTCTTACAGTAAAGAACCCTCTACGCAGTTTAAGGTTAAACCTCTTTTCTTCTAATTTTAATGAGTGGCCATGAGTCTTGTTAAACTTCGTTTGGGAGAAAAAGCTTTATCTCTATTGTGGGGTCACCAGTACGGTATTTTTATATTGAAATCATATCTCCTCTCAAGCGAGGAGAGAGAATAAGTTCAGTGCCGGCAGCCTTTCCTCATAACCAATATCCTCCAGACCCTTTATTAGCTTTGTTGCCCTTCTTTGTACTTGCTCCATTTCCAGTGCATCCTTCCTGAGGACTTGTGCCAAGAACTGGACAGCATACTCTAGATGCGGCCTGTAGAGCAGGAGAATTATTGTTTTATCTCTGGAGTTAGTCCCCTTTTTACTGCATGCCAATATTTTGTTTGCTTTGTTAGCAGCAGCTTGGCATTGCATGCCATTGCTGAGTCCATCATCTACTAGGACTCCCAGATTACCTATCATCTACTAGATTCCCCCAGAGGTCCCCCCCCCCCAGTGTATAGATTGCATTCATATTTTTGCCATCCAAGTGCATCAATTTACATTTTTCCATATTGAACCTCATTTGCCATGTAGCTGCCCACCTCATTAATTTGTTCAGAGCTTTTTGCAATGTTTCCACATCCTACGGAGAAGTTATTGCCCTGCTTAGCTTAGTATTGTCCGCAAATACAGAGATTGAACTGTTTACCCCATCCTCCAGGTCGTTTATGAACAAATTAAACAGGATTGGTCCCAGCACAGAACCCTGGAGGACCCCACTTCCCACCCCTGACCATTCCTCGTACTCCCCCCATTTATCACCACCCTCTGAACTTGCCCTTGTAGCCAAGTTTCAATCCATGTGCTCACCCTATGGTCCATGCCAACGGAACTTATTTTGTGCAGTAAACATTTATGGGGAACTGTGTCAAATGCTTTTGCAATATCCAGATATACCACGTCTACGGGCCTTCCTTTATCTAGCTGGTAACAACTTCTCATAGAAGGTTAATAGATTGGTTTGGCAAGAACGATTCTTAATGAATCCATGCTGATTACTGCCAATGATACCGTTCTCATTACTAAAATCTTGTATTTAGTCCCTTATCATGCCCTCCAAGAGTTTACATACTATTGATGTTAGGCTAACTGGTCTGTAATTCCCAGGGATGTATTTTGGGCCCTTTTTAAATATTAGTGCTACATTGGCTTTTTATCCAATCAGCTGGTACCATTCCAGTCAGACGGTCAGTAAAAATTAGGAACAATAGTCTGGCAATTACTTGACTGAGTTCCCCAAGTACCCTCGGGTGCAAGCCATCTGGTCCCGGTGATTTAATAATGTTAAGTTTCCCAAGTCCAATTTTAATTCTGTCCTTCAATTCTGTGTTAACCATGGAGGTGCTTTCTGTGATGTGTCATGAGGATAAACACTGCAGTTTTGGTTACTGAAGCCCCCCCGATTCCCTCGTGAAGACTGAGGAAAAGAATAAATTCAATACTTTCGCCATCTCCCCATCCTATGTAACCAGATGTCCTTTCTCATTCTTTATGGGGCAAATATGGTCTGTCCTCCTTTTTACTGGTTTACATAATTAAAGAATTTCTTGGATTTTTTTTTCTCTCCTCCGCTATGTGTTTTTCATGTTCTATCTTAGCCGTCCTTATTGCACAATTACATTTCTTGTTGCATTCTTTATAAAGTCTGAATGCTGATGATGATCCCTCAACCCTGTATTTTTTGAAGGCCTTCTCCTTTGTTTTTATATGCATTTTTACATTGGAGTTAAGCCATCCAGGACTTTTGTTCGCTCTTTTAAATGTATTACCCAATGGGATGCACTGGCTAATGCCCTTATTTAATATGCTCTTAAAGCAAACCCATCTCTCCTCTGTGTTCTTTGTTCCTAAGATTGTATCCCAGTTTATGCCTTCTGCATAAAATGCACCAAGATAAAAAAATAAACCTTCTGCCTTTAGAACCACTTCAAGGGTGGTACTGTTCTGGAAAAATCACATGGTTAGTACAGCGGATTCCTCCGGAGCAGTCAGATTTTTTTCTTCAAGCCCTGTAGAGTTGAACAAGAAAAAACCTACTAGTATGTATGTACTAGGTTAAAGCGGTTGTATAGTCTTTTTTTTTTTTACTTTTACCTACAGGTAAGCCTATAATAAGGCTTACCTGTAGGTAAAAAAAATATCTCCTAAACCTGTATGATTTAGGAGATATTCCCCTCACAATGAGCCGCTGACTGCAGCAGCGCATGCGCACAGGGGATTCCTGGCTGGAAGCCCGGCAGACGCCGGAAATAAATCTCCCGCGACATCCTCACCATCAAACATGGAAGTGGAAACATTATGCTTTGGGGGTATTTTTCTGCTAAGGGTAAAGGACAATTTCACTGAATCAAAAGGGACGATGGACAGGGCCATGTACCATCAAATCTTGGGCAAGAACCTCCTTCCCTCAGCCAAGGCATTGAAAATGGGTCGTGGATGGGTATTTCAGCATGACAATGACCCAAAACACAGCCAGGGCAACAAAGGAGTGGCTAAAGAAGAAGCACATTAAGGTCCTGGAGTGGCCTAGCCAGTCTCCAAACCTTAATCCCATAGAACATATGTGGAGGGAGCTGAAGGTTCAAGTTACCAAAACATCAGCTTCGAAACCTTAAAGAGGGATTCCACCAAAAAAAAAAATATTAAAAGCCAGCAGCTATAAATACTACAGCTGCTGACTTTTAATAAATGGACACTCACCTGTCCCGGGTTCCAGCGATGCCGGCAGCCAAGGCCGATCGATCGCTCGGCTCTCGGCTGCTGCAGTCACCATTCTAGGTGAGGGAATCAGGAAGTGAAGCGAATCGGCTTCACTTCCCGGTTCCCTACTGCGCATGCGCGAGCCGCGCCGCGCAATAGGAAATCTCCGCGCTGTCACTGGGACCCGTGTGTGTCCCAGCAGACAGCGCGGCAGGGCAGGAAATGGCGTAGACTCCCACGGGAGTCTATGCCCGGAAGTGGGTGAAAATACCTGTCTTTGACAGGTATCTCCACCCCCCTCCCCCCTGAAAGGTGTCAATTGTGACACCGGAGGGGGGTAGGGATCCGATCAGCGGAGGTTCCACTTTAGGGTGGAATCCCGCTTTAATGACTTGGAAAGGATCTGCAAAGAGGAGTGGAACAAAATCTCTACTGAGATGTGTGCAAACATGGTGGCCAACTACAAGAAACTTCTGACCTCCGATTGCCAACAAGGGTTTTGCCACCAAGTACTAAGTCATGTTTTTACTCATTAAAATTAAAATCAATTTATTTTTTTTTCTGAATTTTTTTGTGGTTATTCTGTCTCTCACTGTTAAAATAAACCTACCATTAAAATTATAGACTGATCATTTCTTTGTCAGTGGGCAAACGTACAAAATCAGCAGGGGCTGAAATACTTTTTTCCCCTCACTGTAATACAAAATGGAAAGTGCCCCTGCCCCCTGTGCTTACACACAAATTCAAATGTGCATGTAGGTCCCGTATGCACATGCCCTCCCCCCTTCCATCCGAGTTCAATGCGTTCAATATTATTTAATGACAAAATATACAGTGCCTTGTAAATGTATTCACCCCCCCGGCTTTTTACCTATTTTGTTACATTACAGACTTTAGTAATGTTTTCTTTTTTATCTGAATTATATGTGATGGATCAGAACACAATAGTCTAAGTTGGTGAAGTAAAATTAGAAATATACATAAAACTATTTTTCAGAAATAAATAAAATGATAATTTGCATGCGCGGATGTATTCACCACCTTTGTTATGAAGCCCATAAAAAGCTCTGGTGCAACCAATTACCTTCAGAAGTCACATAATTAGTGAAATGATGTCCACCTGTATGCAATCTAAGTGTCACATGACCTGCCATTACATATACACACCTTTTTGAAAGGCCCCAGAGGCTGCAACACCTAAGCAAGAGGCACCACTAACCAAACACTGCTATGAAGACCAACTATGAAGTAAGGGACAATGTTGTTGAGAAGTACAAGTCAGGGTTAGTTTATAAAAAAAATATCCAAATCTTTGATGATCCCTAGGAGCGCCATAAAATCTATCATAACCAACTATGGTAAAAACATGGCACAACAACAAATCTGCCAAGAGACGGCCGCACACCAAAACTCACAGACCGGGCAAGGAGGGCATTAATCAGAGAGGCAAGGTAAGGTAACCCTGGAGGAGCTGCAGCAGAGACTGGAGTATCTGTATATAGGACAGCAATAAACCGTATGCTCCATAGAGTTGGGCTTTATGGCAGAGTGGCCAGAAGAAAGCCATTACTTTCAGAAAAAAACAAAATGGCACGTTTTGAGTTTGCGAAAAGGCATGTGGGAGACTCCCAAAATGTATGGAGGAAGGTGCTCTGGTCTGATGAGACTAACATTGAACTTTTTGGCCATCAAAGGAAACGCTATGTCTGGTGCAAACCCAACACATCACATCACCCAAAGAACACCATCCCCACAGTGAAACGTGGTGGCGGCAGCACCATGCTGTAGGGATGTTTTTCAGCAGTCGGGACTGGGAAACTGGTCAGAGTTGAGGGAAAGATGGATGGTGCTAAATACAGGGATATTCTTGAGCAAAACCTGTACCTCTGTGTGTGTGATTTGAGGCTAGGACGGAGGTTCACCTTCCAGCAGGACAATGACCCTAAAACACACTGCTAAAGCAACACTTGAGTGGTTTAAGGGTAAACATGGAATGGCCTAGTCAAAGCCCAGACCTCAATCCAATAGATAATCTGTGGTCAGACTTAAAGATTGCTGTTCACAAGCGCAAACCCTCCAACTTAAAGGAGCTGGAGCAGTTGTACAAGGAGGGCATAATGGGTAGAGGTCGACCGATATATCGATATTTGCCGTTTTTTAAATAATCGGCATCGGCCGATTGTGCTGATAAAAAGCCGATTTAGAACTACAGCGGGACTTTGAAATGACTTCTGTATAGAAGTCAGTGTGAGTTGCCTGAGTCCTCATATAAACACTTTCCTCCTCTCTGGGCAGACTGCCAAGAAAAGAACAGAAAGATACAATGTTTACACTTCTGAATGAATGAAATCATCTCTGTGTGTAGAAGTTCTCAGTTTAACCATTTAAAGACTAAATCTTTTCTGACACTTGTTGCTTACAAGTAAAAATCCTGTATTTTCTGCCAGAAAATCACTTAGACCCCTCAAAAATTATATATATTTTTTTAGCAGAGATCCTAGGGAATAAAATAGCGGTTGTTGCAATATTTTATGTCACACGGCATTTGCACAGAGGTCTTTCAAATGCATTTTTTTGGGAAAAAAATACACTATTTAAAAATAAAATAAAAACAGTAAAGTTAGCCCATTTTTTTTTTTTGTCCAAAAGTTTTGACTACCTGTGTTTATTTAATACATAGGTTTTTTTTTTTTTTTTATCTAAATCATACATACAAGTAAACTGATTGGAGGTTTGTTTTGTTTAATAAATGTTTAAAATGTAAGAAATTTTCTGTATCACTTATGAAGGCTGCTTTCACACTGGAGCGTTGATGGTAAAACGCAAGTTTTAGCGGCTCTTTACCATCATTTTAGCGGTGCTATTTGGCTGCTAGTGGGGCACATATAACCCAGCTAGCGGCCAAAGAAGAGGTTAAATGCGCCCATGAAGCACTGCTGCCAAATCGCATTGCATGCGCTTCGGCAGTGGTGCCCATTCATATCAATGGGCAGGAGTGGTGGAGGAGCGGTATACACCACTCCAAAACGTGCTGCTTGCAGGACTTTTTTTTAAGATCCTGCCAGCGCATCGCCTCAGTGTGAAAGCACACTCTTTCACACAGACTGCAGGGGAGCCATTTTGCAGGCACTTTACAGGCGCTATTTTTAGCCCAAAAGTGCCTGAAAAACGCCCCAATGAGAAAGGTGTGTTAGATCAAGGGGGATTTAAAAAAAAATAATAATAAATAAAAAAGGAAAAAAATAAATAAATAAAATAAAAATCGGCCTAACATATCGGCCCAAAAAAATCGGCATCATATATCGGCTATCGGCCGCCATGATTTCTAAATATCGGCATCGGCCAGAGAAAAACCCATATCGGTCGACCTCTAATAATGGGCATAAATCCCAGTGGTAAGATGTGGCAAGCTCATAGAGACTTATCCAAAGCGACTTGGAGCTGTGATAACAGCAAAAGGTGGCTTTACAAAGTATTGACTTTGGGGGGGGGGGGGGGGGGGTAAATAGTTATGCGCATTGACTTTTTCTGTTATTTCATCCTATTTGTTGTTTGCTTCACCGTGGCCCTGAAGGTTCTAGTTACGCCTCTGAGCTGCGCAAACATTGTGTAGTATGAAAAATTGCAACAATCATTTTATTTTCCAGGGCCCCTGCCTAAAAAAGAAATCTAAAAGGTTTGGGGGTTCCATGTAATATTCTATCAAAAATTGCAGATTTTTACATGTATGAGAGAAATATCAGAATTGGCTTGGACTGCAGGTGACTAAACAGGTCTCTTTTGTACCTAGCAAATTTTTCTGAACGAAAATCAAATTCACGATTAGAATTTTGTTTGTTCAGATAAGAAACAAGAAAACATTTTTCATCCTGTATCTTTGAATTTTCTCATCACTAAGGTCAAATATGATCATTGATTTGATCCCACTACCCATTAAAAAAATCCAATGAACATTTAAAAAATTTACTTTTTGAAACAAAATTCTACTGGTGTATGGCCAGATTTGGGCACTTGGCAGCCGATATGTCTGTTTTGTCACAGGGAATAAAAAACAATATGCTCCAAATTATGTTCTGTGCATTCCATATGATTACCCCTTATGTAAAGTATTTCCTCAGGGCAAAATTAAGAGGCCAAACAAGAAAATCCCAAAGGCACATACAGTGCCTTAAAAAAAGTATTCATAACCCTTGAAATGTTTCAAATTTTGTCATGTTGCAACCAAAAACGTAAATGTACTTTATTGGGATTTTATGTGATAGACCAACACAAAGTGGCACATAATTGTGAAGTGGAAGGAACATTATAAATGGTTTCCAATTTTTTTTTTGCAAATAAAATATCTGAAAAGTGTGGGGTGCATTTGTGTTCAGCACCTCTGAGTCAATACTTTGTAGAACCACCTTTTGCTGCAATTACAGCTGAAAGTCTTTTTGGGGGTGTTTCTACCAGTTTTGCATATCTAGAGAGTAAACGTTCTTTGCAAAATAGCTCAAGCTCTGTCAGATTGGATGGAGCATCTGTGAACAGCAATTTTCTGGTCTTGCCACAGATTAATTGGATTTAGGTCTGGATTGATTGGGCCATTCTAACACATGAATATGCTGTGATCTGAAGTTCTAAACCATTCCATGGCAGCTCTGGCTGTATGCTTAGGGTCGTTGTCCTGCTGGAAGGTTATCTTCTAAGATTGCCCTGTATTTGTCTCCACCCATCTTCCCATCAATCGTGACCAGCTTCCCTGTCTCTGCTGAAGAAAAGCATCCCCGCAACATGATGCTGCCACCACAATGTTTCACGGGAGAGATGATGTGTTCAAGGTGATGTGCAGTGTTAGTTTTCCACCACAAATAGCGTTTTGCTTTTAGGCCAAAAAGTTCAATTTTGGTCTCGTCTGCCCAGAGCACCTTCTTCCACAAGTTTTCTGTGTCACACATATGGCTTCTTGCAAACTGGACTTCTTGTGGCTTTAAGCAATGGCTTTCTTCTTGCCACTCTTCCATCAAGGCCAGATTTGTGGAGTGCACGACCAATAGTTGTCCTGGGGACAGATTCTCCCACCTGAGCTGTGGAGCTCTGCAGCATCTCCAGAGTTACCATGGCCCTCTTGGCTGCTTCTCTGATTAATGTTCTCCTTGCCCGGCCTGTCAGTTTAGGTGGGCGGTCATGTCTTAATAGGTTTGCAGTTGTGCCATACTCTTTCCATTTTAGGATGATGGATTGAACAGTGCTTTGTGGGATGTTCAAAGCTTGGGATATTTTAACACTTAATCCTGCTTTAAACTTCTCCACAACTTTATCTCTGACTTGTCTGGTGTTTTCCTTGGCCTGCATGATGCCGTTTATTCACTAAAGTTCTCTAACAAACCTCTAAAGGGCTTCACAGAACAGCTGTATTTATAATGCGATTAAATTATACACAGGTGGACTCCATTTACTAATTAGGTGACTTCTGAAGGCAATTGGTTCCAACAGATTTTAGTTACGGGTTTTAGAGTAAAGGGGCTGAATACAAATGCACGCCACACTTTTCTGTTTTAAAAAAAAAAAAAAAAAAATGAAAACCATGTATCATTTTGCTTTTACTTCACAATTATGTTCTACTTTGCATTGGTATATCACATAAAATCCCAATAAAATACATTTATGTTTTTGGTTGTAACATGACGAAATGTGGAAAATTTCAAGGGGTGTGAATACTTTTTCAAGGCACTGTAAGAGAGCTCCATGTAAAAATAATGGCCAATGGCCATCATTGCTTGGAAGCCATGTGATACTCATGAGCCATTCAAAATGAATGCACATTGTCTATGGCACATCGAATCATGTGTTAGGTACTTTTTTTTTTTAGCCATGGACACATGTCGAGGACCCATTAAAAATTAACACACATGTATCCATGGGCTAAAAACATATCTGCCTCATTTTCTCCAGAGCACCTGTCTATACATATCTGGTTTGGTTTGACATGAGGTCTACAAATAAAAGACACCAATAGACATTACTTGCTCATCCGATCTGTATGCACAGCACTGAATTAATTGCATAATGTCAAATACAGTCACAATCATGAAAGAGATTACTGTAACACAAAGGAAACCTCATCCTCTTCTGCCCAAATACCATTTTGATAATGCAATAAAGAAATATTGAAAAGAAATGCAGTTAACAATTGAATACAAGTAATACAGCCAGGAGATACAAAGAAAACGTGTACAGGACCGATTGTCAGTGCCAAGGTTGAAGTCCTCAAAGATTCCAACATACTGAGGGCCACCCATAGTAGGTAGCATAGGCTTACATTATGTCACACGCCATATATACAGAGCTACTATTAATTCCAACAATCATGCAATACAGGCGTGCAATAAACCTTGGTGAAAGAAGAGAAAAAGAAAAACAACATTTTGATATTTGCAGTTGTGACATTATTGTTTGATATGTTGGCTACATCAGTGAGACCAGGGCTCCCATTTACGGAACATTTTAAGATATGCGTACCAATTAGTGGTTAACAGTAATTCGTATGTATAATGTGATTGGACCACCCTAATAATGTCTAGTAAGTACGATGAGAATGTATTTCCACAGTTTGGTGATGTGTCATTTGGCAGCTAGGACAACGCTGATAACTACATTTTTCATTGCTACTAAAAACTTTATGGAATTGTTCAATCCACCGAATGGTATAGATATGTTTGTATAAACTGTATGCATAATACACAAAGTACAACTTATAACAACCAATCAGATCAGTAAAAAAAAAAACATAATTTTAACCACGTGCCGACACCAATACATATATATATATATATATATACACACGTTGCGGTTTGCAAATGGTTTACCGGGATTATGGCTGACTTTATTTGCAGCCAGCTTTTTCCATGAAAGCATACCGAGCGGCTCATGAGCTCGGCGGTGGTTCTCAGGCTTGCAGTTTCCGCTGGTTCGCCTGAGAAACAATTAGACGCCGTGGTCGTCTGCTCCCATAGGCAATCAAGGAGTAGATACTCTTTGATCAACTTATGGCCTTGGAGGACTGGAGTGACGTCATGATGCAACTTCCGGTCTAGGCAGGAAGTAAATCATTTTTTTTTTTAAAGGAAATTATTTAAGACCCTTTTCTTATTTTTCGCTTTTAAAGGTAAAGAAGAGATTTGATGTATTTTTGACCCCAGATCTCTCCATAAAGAGGACCCCTCATCCTTATTTCTATTACAAGGGCTGCTTACATTCCTTGAAATAGGAATAAAAGTGATAAAAAAAAATAATATATATTTCATGGATAGTGTAAAAAGTAAAATAAAAAATAAATAAATAAAATGTAAAAGTACCCCCATCCCTCCATGCTCATGTGCAGACGCGAACGCATACATAATTCATGCAAGCATATGACCTCCTCTGTAAGTCTAAACAGGTAATCAGTAAAGGCGTTTAAAATGTTGCCTATGGAGATGCCGCAATGTGTCGCCATTCCACGAGCATGCACAATTTTAAAGCGTGACATGTTAGATATCGATTTACCCGGTGTAACATCATTTTTCACATTATACAAAAGACTGGAGTATATATTGTGGGTTTCTTAAAACTCAATAAAATGTATTTATGGTTTAAAAAACTGCTGCGCAAATACCGTGTGACATAAAAAATTGCAACGATCGCCATTTTATTCCCTAGGGTCTCTGCTAAAAAAAAAAAAAAAAAAATTGTATAAATGTTTGGGGGTTCCAAGTACTTTTCTACCAAAAAATACTGATTTAAATTTGTAAACAAGAAATGCCACAAAAGGGGATAAGTTCCATAAAACGGCAGTTTTCGCATTATTTTGTGTGCTACCTTACCATGTGGACCTAATTATTTGCGGTTACCAGCAAATCAGTTAGAACATAAATAATAAATGAGTGTTAAAATGTGCAGAACTACAGTAGGTCATGCTCAAGCATGTTACCCGTACATGTAAGGTTTCACTTAAGCCCGTACACACGATCAGAATATCATACAAAACTTTTGATGCGATCATACAATAAAACGATAAAACGATTGTTAGTACACAGCTTTCGCCTCAAATTTTCCGAAGGGGCAAACACGAACATTTTTCTCGTACTATACCAGGTTGTTAAATTTTCGTTTAATCAGTACAGTTTTAATCCGAAAATACAATATAAATACATTACATGAATTACTGAATTTTTGTTCTATCATACGAGAATTTTTGTGTTTTGTTTTCGATAGAGACTAGCATGCAAGCAAAAAAAAAAAAAAAAAAATGGACGATCATCGGCCGATAATTTCATTGTGTGTACTACTTTAGAAAGTAAACAAAACCTATTATTTTCCAAATGTCTCATATGCTTAGCCTTGTACAGCCCTGAGCAATTAATACCATTAATAAAGAGCCATATGTTACATTATATCCCTCTGCTGTTCTTTACACAAAGATTCCACAGGAACGGTAACATTAGACTGTATCACAAATCCCCTGCATTGCCAACACACAGAAATAACATCTCTTAGTGTATAGGCAACTTTGTGTAAGCAGTGGATCACATTACTTCTCCTCATCTGCTTGTAAACAGGATTTTGTTTTTCCTTCTCAGGCAATAATCCCATAATAATCTATACCCTCTCAAGTGCCATAAATAACACCGTGACCAGCATAACTATTCACCTGTACACACAGCATACATGAAGCCCCTGCTATGCTTCTACTCCCCCACTGTCTATTCTCACCTAAATCCAGCACTAAACACAAAACTGTTACACAACGACACTATCTGTAATGTTGTGCCACTCCAGATAATAACAGCAGATAATAACAGCAACTAAAACTTGCAATGTAATCTTGCAGACGGTAGAAAAATAAAGTATACAATTACTAGTACAAAGTGACAGGTCATCTGTTTTGTGTAACATTCTGTAGCAGGAAAAGTTACTTACCATCTTCCAGGACAAAACTTCACACCAGGACCACATCATAACAGCACTTCACTTTCCAGTGTTTATTACTGAGCTAGGACTCAGGCTAAACGGTTTGTTTTTAAACATCTGAATTTGGCAGTTAGTACAGGAAGACCGGAGCTATTCACTTGTTGCTATGGAGAACCCATAACAATGACTTCATCTCTTCAGTTTGCCCCTCATCTGCATAAAAGCTGTAAGCTGCTGAAAGGTTAAATATCCCCCCCACACAACTGCCAGCTCCACCCAGTCCTCAAAGCTCTTTGAAAGCTAGACAAGCATCTCCATTTCATTTGACATGCTAAAGATGGGTACACACCTTCAGGTTTTTTCCCTTCAACCAGCAGGTTGAAGAGAAATAAAAAAAAAAACTGACAGGTCGCTGTGTCAACACAAGCAATATTGAAACAGCGATCTCTCCTGCTGAGACATTGTATTCTGACAGGGGTCTCCCCACCATCAGAATGCACAGATCACAACTGCCAGAACTGACTGCAAGCGCTGATCGATCGCTGGTTCTCCAGCATTCCCATTCAACATAAGCCAGTCATTAGACCAGCTTCTGTAGAACAGACCAAAAGTCAGCCAGAACCAGACGATTTTCAGCCTGTGTGTTCAGCCCTACGTTCTGGAGATTCTACAGAATGCCCCTGCCTGCAAGACACTCCACAACTAAACTGGACAAATCTAAGACTAGATTATAACTATACTAAACATCAGGTGCCTAACAATGGCAGGTGACTGAGTACAATTATCTGCCATCAGGCTCCATTCGCACTTGTGCGACTTGTCATGCAACTTTGGACATCAAAGTCGCATGACAAGTTGTTCCTCAAGTTTTCACAATGATAACCATTCATATATGTGCAACTTAAAGTTGCAGCAGCTTCAAAAGTAGTTCATTCACTACTTTGGTCCAACTTTCATGCAACTTGAGGGCCATAGACATAGGCAATGTTAAAAAGTTGCATGCAAGTTTGTTTGAATGTTTTCAATGCAACAGTTGTCCATTATCACTGATCAGCCAAAGTCGTATCCAAGTTGCACCCATCCAAAGTTGTGTCAAAGTTGCACCCCAAAGTCAATGCAACTTTGGAGTTGTACAAGTGTGAACAGAGCCTCAGTCTGATTGGCTGCTACAAAACATCACTGATATTTCATATTTAATCTATAAACACACAGCTGGATAGTAGAACCCCTATCATCTGTACTACACCACCTCTCTTTCCAAGCTAATCATAGTGAAATTAGTGTGTGTGCAGCCTTCCCTGCATGACAGTAGCAAAGAGATCAAACAGATAAGCCGCCATTAAAGAATCATGAAAAATTCAAAAGGCGGCAAAAAAGTTCCAGTTTTAAAAGTCAGCAGCTACAAACACTGTAGCTGCTAACTTTTAATAAGGCCACTTACCTGTCCAGGGCGCCCACGATGTTGCCCCCCCCCCCCCCCCCGTAAATAAATTAAAATTAAAAAGTCAAGACTGCATGTAAAAATATAATTTTTAAAATGATAAAATATGGCACAGTCCAGGTGCGGGGTAATTTCTCATATTAGTAAAACAGTTCATATCAACTTGAAGAGATGTTGCAGAGTCACCACAACTTGTGATTCCACTCCCTACAGAAATTGCACTCACCGGACTCCTAATGATCAAATCACCTTAATGAATAAATCCAGCAACTACAGGACATCAGCGTGGCAGTTCAGTAACGGTCAACTCGTCAGATAACTGGCATCCTGATCCTACACAACTCCAGACCACACACACCCGAACTCCTCTTATTCAACTCAAGCATATGAATGGAAAGGAATCCTCATAGTGTGAAACTGCAAACTTTATTGTTCCAAAACACCCGACCCTTAAGCTATTGCACTTACACAAACTTGAAATTAAAACAATATTCAGGTAAATAGTACATCACTGGTGATAGCAGTTCCAATGATCTCACCACCTCAAAGAAGAGCAGGTCGTTTGTGGTGGTTCCCGGGAGAGACTCTGAACACTTCTCCAATGCAGCAAGCCGCGTGGTCTCCCCTAGATGTGTTTCAACATTGTGTCTTTGTCAATAGGCATGATTCATAGAATCATGAATGCTGATAATTGTGTATTTGCATACTCTTATCTGCTATCTGTATGTGAACTTTGGACTTGGACTCAGAGGTGACGAACGATAAAGTGTACGTAAAGCCTAGCAATTAACATTTCTTCTATTTGCTCCCTTTTTGGGTTTTTAAGCTCAATTCTAGAAATTCAGCCACTTTCTGCTATCTCACTATGGGTCATATCCAATGAGGCGCATGCCACCCTGTGGCCTTATTGCTTTAATTTCCAACTGAAATGTTTACTGAGTGCTGCTGCTCTGACAGGAGACACGCTGCCTTCTCCTACAGCCACAACTCTGCCCGCCCATTCACAGAAGGCTTTGTATTTTGTGCATTGTTTCATGTAATACAATGCTCTGTAATTGGACAGAAAGAGGGGAGGGACGGGCAGAGCGACTGCATACAGCTCTGCAGCTGCAGGATCTAAGACCAGGAAGTCCAGCAAGTACAGTGAGGCCCTGTTCACACCGGTGCGACTTGTAGTGGGATTTGACAGGTCCAAAAATCACATGACAAGTCGCCCCCCATTGTCAGCAATGGAATTGTTCAAATCGGTGCAACGCTGATTTTGCAGTGCCTGCTGATTTGACAAAAAGTTTCCTGAAGTTATAGTTGTACTCCCAGCTCTCAGTGAAAAAAAAAACTGTAAATAAAAGAATGTCATGCACCTCCTTGGACTTAACCCTTAGTAATTCAGATCATATATGTAGATACCCGTTCTGCCCCCGGTCTCTCTGTGAATTACAGAAAACCTCCTCCTATGTTATGGTCATGGGAATGGGAGGTATTCTGCAGTTTTAACTTTTTTGGTTCTTGAGTTTAGATACACTTTAACCTAGGGATGCACCAATGCCAGTTTATTATCGGTGAGTACCGATACTTTCGGTCAAGTACTCACCAATACCTGGTACCGATATTTTGCATTGCAATTTGGGTCCATACAAAATGAATAGATGCAAATTGCACTAAAAAGATTTGCATGCAATTTGAACAGGAATGCAGTACGATTCTTGTCCAAATCGCATGCGATTTCCCCCACCGCTCCTGTGGGTATGAACCCTGGAAAGATAGCAAAGCGCCATGTAGTACAGTAATAGGCAGTTTATTAGAATGTTATAACAACTCACAAAGTAAATATCTAGTCAAATCCATATCTTCAGTGTCCCGTCCCACCAATGATGGCAAACCATGGCTGCTGGAGGTGCTCACAGGGCTGGAGAAGTTCCAGGACTCCTATGGGTATAAGGTGGAAGTAATGTCGCCGGACATCTCCTCCGGCCCTGTGAGCACCTCCAGCGACAGTGGTTGGCTTTCATCAGCGGGATGAGGATACTGTAGATATGGATTTGACTAGATATTTACTTTGTGAGATGTTATAACTGTAGCACTGACCCCCGAAAGGAGCGGCTGGTTTTCTTGGGTTTACCGTTTACCTCCTCCGCCTTGTAATTCATCATTCTTGTCTTGGGGTTCCCGAGGTTGATAGCCCAATAACTTGAATTCCTTTAGGAATTTTTATTTGCTTAGAACGTTGAACAGAATCTCAGTCTCTCAGTTGGGAATAGAGGGTATAGGTAGGAAGCTCAGGCACTTTGGAAACTGCTGACACTTAATAAATGTCTCTCTCTAGGTAATCCAGGGAATAGCCACTCGCAACTGGATATTTCCACTGTCGGATAAATCCTGGTTTAGGGATTTAGCAGCCGACAAATGACTCAAACTTAGCAAAGTCTCTGCCAAAGACTTGCTTGCAAACTTTAGATGAACACAGAAAGTCTCTCACAGGAACTTAGATGTAACCGAAAGGATGAAAATAGGAACTTTCATACAGTACCATTTTCTTGCAGCTGGTCCGGCGATACCGTAAGAAATGTGGATTCAATTAGTGTCCATACAGCTCAGCATCCAGGCTCTTACCAAGCAGCCAGCCTCGTGCGTGGCCCTCTTCCGAAGAGTCCTCCCCTGGTTGCATGACGAGTTGCTGGGCCTCTCCAAAACCCGAGACGGCACCATTTAGAATTCTCCTTTCAGTTACTGTGCCTCGGACTAGCCAGTTCTGAGACTCGGAAATGGATGGATCTGCATCCCAGGCCATGAGGGCCTCTGGGGGCTGATCAGGAGGACCAGGACCCAGAACCACGTGACCTCAGGACCTTCAGTACCCTCTCCCGGAATACACAGCGAGACAACACACTCACTGATTGGCTCCGAGAGATTGGTACCCAATGCGTCCAACCAAACTGCGTCCCAATGCCTGTCAAAGGTGCTACCTACACCTTTGACCAGGCAGAACATTAGTACAGCCCAGCCAAACTGATGCCAAAACCACAATTTAGAGAAATTAACCCCAGGACTCAACTAAAGTCTTGGGAAAAAACAAAAATTTACACACATAGCGCATACTCTTCAGGAGTACCGGCGCTACATAACTTTTTAAGAAGCTGCCTATTGCTGCACTACATGGCACTTCATTTTCCTTACTGGGTTTGCAGACATACAGGAGCAGTGGGGGAAACTGCATGAGGTTCAGACAGGAAACACACTGCATTCCTGTTCAAATTGCATGCAATTCTTTGCAGTGCGACTTGTGCCCATTCATTTTGTATTGACGCAAATTGCACCACGAAGTATTCGTTAATCAGGAGCATTTTCACAAGTATGAGTACTCGTGCAAATACATGGTATTGGTGCATCCCTACCTAAACCTGTACTGTACACTCTCTCTACAAATATTTGGCTATTCAGTTTTAGTTTTAATAATACTTCTACACATACTCTGATCTAGACGACTTGGATAGGTGGATATCAGAGATGCTATAATACAATTATATACAGTACATACTCTATAGCAAAACAAAATGACAGAGGCAGAAAAACAAAGACAGCATGTACAAGAGACATGGACCTCATTTGACCAAAATGCCCAAAAATAGTTTTTCTTAATGTTGAACTTTATCTGTAATTCACTTCAAATTGCTGGTTATTTTTTCCAATGATGAATAAAGTACTAGAATTTCATGCAGCGAGACCAACCAGCATAAAACCAGAGTGAAATGCATATTATCACACAACTCAGTCTATTACTGCCACGGCTATCCTCACAAACATCAGAACTGCTCAAGTAATGTTTCAGGAGCACTGCTATTTATTAACATTTTCTTTGATCAATTTTTCATATATTGAAAAAAAAAGTTGCTGATACAGGATCCTGTTCTGGCGTCATCATGGCTCTTCCTCTTCTGTGTTTGCCCCCATAGCAAGCCATCTCGGGCTAGGCTGTGTGTGTCCATGCAACTCAGCCCTGCCCCCTGCTCACAGCTTTTGACTGACAGCAGCACTCAGTGTAGTGTAATGAGAGCAGGGAGATGGGAGAGAAGACTGACAGCCGGGCATAACGCTGGATCGTAAGTGTTTTGGGGAGGGGAGTCACAGCAAGTGACAAAGTTTATTTACCTTAATGCAGGAAATGCATTAAGGTAAAAAATATTTTTCCTTTGCAAACACTTTAAGTTGCTACCAGAACAGGAACAGAGTGGAAATCTTCCAATGAGGACACTCATTTCTGTGAAAACTGTTCTAGGCCTCATTCACACATACAACAGTCTTGCCACCCCTATGGAAAGTTATCCACAGTGGACAGAATTTTTAGAGGGAGGGTGACAGGTGGCCGGGAAGCAATATGTCACCTTCTCACCGCCTGTTTTAACCCTCAAAAGCCTGCACCAATCCACCACAAACACATGCATTACACATGGTTACCGGGATGGTTGTGGCACAGTGTATTTATTTGAATAGGTCACGTTTGTATTGGTACTGCCCACTGAATATGAAAATAATTAAAGTAGTTCTAAAGTCTCAAGTTTTTTTTACTTTTAATGCATATGCATTAAGGTAAAAAACCTTCTGGGTGCAGCCCCCCACCTTTCAGCCCCCCTTATACTTAACTGAGCCCCATCTGGATCCAAACGGTGTGCATGAGAGCAGCAGCTCTCCTGGATCTCTCTCTCTCCTGACTGGCTCACACAGCAGTGGGAGCCATTGGCTCTGCTTGCTGTCATCACAGCCAATAAGGAAAGAGCAGGGGCAGGGCCGAGTCATGCTCTGTGCATTAATGGACACAGAGCATGGCTAAGGAGAAAGCCTGCTTGAGTGCCCCCCTAGCAAGAGGCTTGCTACTGGGGGGCACTTGGCAGGAACCAGGACCGCCAAATAGGGGACCCAAAAAGAAGAGGATCAGGGGTGCTCTGTGCAAAACCACTGCACAGAGCAGGCAAGTATAACATGTTATTAAAAAATTCTTTCCTTTAGAATCACTTTAATATTTGCCCTGAGAGGTTGCATATTCTTTATGTTGGCAGTCAGGGGGCAGTAGAACCACAGCTCAACCCACTGTTTTTAAACATCACCCAACCCCAACTCCCCCAGGTAATTAGGGCCTCAGAATGGATTTTCTTCATATTGGAATGCGATCTCTATCCTGTGGAGTCTATTGGGAAACATAGATGGCAAAAAAAAAAAAAAAAAAAAAGACAGGTTTTGACTTTAGGAATAATTTAAACATACCTTTAGCAGTAATGAAATTTGTCCAGAGAAGAAATATAAAATCCCTTAGCTTCTCTGAAAGGAAAGTTGCATTTAGCAGCAGCATAAATAAGGAAAATTTTGAGTTAGAGAGTTGGTTTTTTGACAGAAGTTGAAAATACTGAAAAGTGTTTTTATTGCCATCACTTCCTGTATTGTGGACCACAGGACAGGAAGCGATCTGAAATCCCCAACTTTTTCTACAACATTTTTTTTTCAATGTTTTTTTTTTTTATAAGAAATGTTTAGAGTACTACAGAATACATTGGTCAGAACATACAGTAAATCATGAAGTAATCTTCCATTCTTTTGAGAAAGTAATAACATTAGATTACACACAGACAAGATATAAACATACAACATTTTCCCCATTATCCCCACCATCCATACCATGGTAAGTTTTACAAAATAGGGACACACACAGTAATCAAAATCTGGTAAGGTCCTAGCTTTTACCTACCCCAGTTAAAAAAAAAAAAAAATAATCTGTCTGATGCTGTTAGAGATTTATACCCATTTCATATTTGGTAAAACACCAAGGGGTGTGCCTGTATAGTGAGGGACGACATCCCTAAAAGGAGCAAAGGAAGAGGTGGAATCTGTGTGGCTGGAGCTCCAAAATAAAGAAACGGGAAATTAAGAGTGGACATATGCTACAGGCTACAGGTATGATGTCCTATCACAGTTAGGAACAGCAGCGAGGGCAGGAAAATGTTATTATATTGGGTGACTTCAATTATCCAGAAGGAACTGCTCACTCATCAATGGCTCGTCATTTCTTAAGTGTCCTGCATAACAATTTCATGGGTCATTTGATGATGCCCCTACCAGAGATAATGCATTACTAGTAAAGATGCACCGGATGCCGAAACCGAAAATGACCGATACTGAAAGTGACGGGCCCCCTGCAGCATGGGCAAGGAGGGAGGCGAGGGGAGGAGGAGAGAGTAAGGGGACGGGCGCTCCAGAATGACACCCCTGCAATGGGTGGCACCAGGGGTGGCCCAGCAGGCCCCACCCCATTTTCTGTGCCATTATCGGCGTGATTTTTATATAAATCACAGGAGAAATAAACATGATGGTAGGGGTTGACTTAGGGGTGTATTTAATTTTGTTCCCCATCGGTTTAGACATTAATGGCTGTGTGTTGAGTTATTTTGAGGGGACAGCAAATTTACACTGTTATACAAGCGGTACACTCACTACTTTACATTGTAGTAACGTGTAATTTCTTCAGTGTTGTCCCATGAAAAGATATAATAACATATTTACAAAAATATGAGGGGTGTACTCACTTTTGTGAGATACTGTATGTACCTAAAAACTACAGACCAGTCAGTCTAACATTGATAGTATGCAAACTATTAGAGGGGTTGATAATGGACTATTATCCAAGAATTCGCCTATGAAAACAATATCATTAGTAGTAGTAATCAGCAGGGGTTTATGAAAGCTCATTCTTGCCAATTCTATGAAGAAGTAGCAGCCATCATAAAGGAAGGCCTATGTATGGTGTACCTGGATTTTGCAAAGGCATTTGAAACAGTTCCCCATAAATGCTTAAAAAGTCAACTCCATTTTTGTGGAAATAAAAAAAATTTGCAAAATAAATATAAATATATTATATATATATATATTAGTGATGCACCGAAATTTCGGCCGCCTAAACATATCGGCCGAAAATGCCCTTTTCGGCAATTTGCCGAAAGAGAAAAACTGCCAATAATGGAGCCGAAAATGGGGCGTGGCCTGGGCGGGGCTCTGCCCCCGCCCCTGGTGACGCCCATCATGGGGGGTGCATAGCGCAGGAGAGCCGCCTGTTTGATCACAGCGCCGGGAAAATCACAGCTTTCATTTCAATAGCTGTGTGTTCCCGGCCGCGCGCCGTCACACGCAGCCCCTCCCCCTTGTCCAGGCACTTAGATAGACAGATCATCCGCAGGATTGGACGAATGATCTGTCTATCTAAGTGCCCGGACAAGGGGGAGGGGCTGCGTGTGACGGCGCGTGGCCGGGAACACACAGCTATTGAAATGAAAGCTGTGATGTTCCCGACACTGTGATCAAACAGGCGGCGGAGGCGGCTCTCTTCCCTGCACAGGCTGGCTGCAAAATGGGACACACTGGCTGCAAAATGGGGCACACTGGCTGCAAAATGGCACAGGCACACTGGCTGCAATGGGGGATGCCTCCTGTACCACGTCCTCTGTCTCTGACCATCTCCTGTACCACGTCCCCAGTCTCTGACCATCTCCTGTACCACGTCCCCAGTCTCTGACCATCTCCTGTACCGTGTCCCCAATCTGACCATCTCCTGTACCATATCCCCTGTCTCTGACCATCTCCTGTACCATATCCCCTGTCTCTGACCGCCTCCTGTACCATGTCGCCAGTCTCTGACCGCCTCCTGTACCATGTCGCCAGTCTCTGACCGCCTCCTGTACCATGTCGCCAGTCTCTGACCGCCTCCTGTACCATGTCGCCAGTCTCTGACCGCCTCCTGTACCATGTCGCCAGTCTCTGACCGCCTCCTGTACCATGTCGCCAGTCTCTGACCGCCTCCTGTACCATGTCGCCAGTCTCTGACCGCCTCCTGTACCATGTCGCCAGTCTCTGACCGCCTCCTGTACCATGTCGCCAGTCTCTGACCGCCTCCTGTACCATGTCGCCAGTCTCTGACCGCCTCCTGTACCATGTCGCCAGTCTCTGACCGCCTCCTGTACCATGTCGCCAGTCTCTGACCGCCTCCTGTACCATGTCGCCAGTCTCTGACCGCCTCCTGTACCATGTCGCCAGTCTCTGACCGCCTCCTGTACCATGTCGCCAGTCTCTGACCGCCTCCTGTACCATGTCGCCAGTCTCTGACCGCCTCCTGTACCATGTCGCCAGTCTCTGACCGCCTCCTGTACCATGTCGCCAGTCTCTGACCGCCTCCTGTACCATGTCGCCAGTCTCTGACCGCCTCCTGTACCATGTCGCCAGTCTCTGACCGCCTCCTGTACCATGTCGCCAGTCTCTGACCGCCTCCTGTACCATGTCGCCAGTCTCTGACCGCCTCCTGTACCATGTCGCCAGTCTCTGACCGCCTCCTGTACCATGTCGCCAGTCTCTGACCACCTCCTGTACCATGTCGCCAGTCTCTGACCACCTCCTGTACCATGTCGCCAGTCTCTGACCACCTCCTGTACCATGTCGCCAGTCTCTGACCACCTCCTGTACCATGTCGCCAGTCTCTGACCACCTCCTGTACCATGTCGCCAGTCTCTGGCCACCTCCTGTACCATGTCGCCAGTCTCTGGCCACCTCCTGTACCATGTCGCCAGTCTCTGGCCACCTCCTGTACCATGTCGCCAGTCTCTGGCCACCTCCTGTACCATGTCGCCAGTCTCTGGCCACCTCCTGTACCATGTCGCCAGTCTCTGGCCACCTCCTGTACCATGTCGCCAGTCTCTGACCACCTCCTGTACCATGTCGCCAGTCTCTGACCACCTCCTGTACCATGCATGCAGTCTCTGACCACCTCCTGAACCATGCATGCAGTCTCTGACCACCTCCTGAACCATGCATGCAGTCTCTGACCACCTCCTGAACCATGCATGCAGTCTCTGACCACCTCCTGAACCATGCATGCAGTCTCTGACCACCTCCTGAACCATGCATGCAGTCTCTGACCACCTCCTGAACCATGCATGCAGTCTCTGACCACCTCCTGAACCATGCATGCAGTCTCTGACCACCTCCTGAACCATGCATGCAGTCTCTGACCACCTCCTGAACCATGCATGCAGTCTCTGACCACCTCCTGAACCATGCATGCAGTCTCTGACCACCTCCTGAACCATGCATGCAGTCTCTGACCACCTCCTGAACCATGCATGCAGTCTCTGACCACCTCCTGAACCATGCATGCAGTCTCTGACCACCTCCTGTACCATGCATGCAGTCTCTGACCACCTCCTGTACCATGCATGCAGTCTCTGACCACCTCCTGTACCATGCATGCAGTCTCTGACCACCTCCTGTACCATGTCGCCAGTCTCTGACCACCTCCTGTACCATGTCGCCAGTCTCTGACCACCTCCTGTACCATGTCGCCAGTCTCTGACCACCTCCTGTACCATGTCGCCAGTCTCTGACCACCTCCTGTACCATGTCGCCAGTCTCTGACCACCTCCTGTACCATGTCGCCAGTCTCTGACCACCTCCTGTACCATGTCGCCAGTCTCTGACCACCTCCTGTACCATGTCGCCAGTCTCTGACCACCTCCTGTACCATGTCGCCAGTCTCTGACCACCTCCTGTACCATGTCGCCAGTCTCTGACCACCTCCTGTACCATGTCGCCAGTCTCTGACCACCTCCTGTACCATGTCGCCAGTCTCTGACCACCTCCTGTACCATGTCGCCAGTCTCTGACCACCTCCTGTACCATGTCGCCAGTCTCTGACCACCTCCTGTACCATGTCGCCAGTCTCTGACCACCTCCTGTACCATGTCGCCAGTCTCTGACCACCTCCTGTACCATGTCGCCAGTCTCTGACCACCTCCTGTACCATGTCACCAGTCTCTGACCACCTCCTGTATAAAAATATTTTTTAAAAACAGTCATTTTCGGTATCGGTGCTGTTTCGGTATCGGTTTTCGGCCTAGTGTATTTTTCATTTTCGGCCCCAAAAAACCCATTCGGTCCATCCCTTTATAATATATATATATATATATATATATATATATATATATATATATATATATATATATATATATACACACACACCAGGGAACACTGGATCTTAGAAATCTCTGAGGGGGCACCACCCCGTAACTCCAACTTGATAACCGCAAGATATAAATGAGGTGACCCTCTCGTCCCAAATTGTTGTTTTCCAAATGTCCGCAACGTGCAGCAGCCTTCCCCCCCACCTGATAGAGTTGGAGGGGTCCCTCATTAGGAGGGCTTGGTGCTGGGTTTAGAAACATTTTGGACCCAGGGCTCTTTCTGGCCCTGTTCTTGCGGCTTGTCCCTGGCCCTAGCGCCCTGTTGGCGGCAAAACCGCCCTGACACAGACATTTGAGGAAGCAGTCCCTGGGTTTTTAAACAAGGGATGTTGGGTGCTTTTCTTCACAGGAAGTAGAGAACTCGTCCCTCCCGAAATCTTTTGGATATATTTGTCCAAGTGATCTATAAATAAACGTTCCCCATGAAAACGGGAAAGCTGCCAATAACTTTTTACAAGGAAGCTCGGCTGACCAGTTATTAAGCCACAAACGTCTGCGTATATGTACAGACAAGAGAGCCATATGAGAAACCTGCTGTATTGAATCCTTTAAAGCATCAACAGCAAAACACAGCACTCGAGGAATATCTGTCATACTTTCAGGCAGATCATCCTCCTGGTTAGGCCAATCCGGCCATTTGACTTGACCCTTTACGGACTGGCAAATACCAATTGCTGCAACAGCTGGCTGAATGGCTGAACTAGCTAGAAAGTAAAGGAAGCCTTTAATAACAACTCCAATTTCTTGTCAACAGGGTCTTTCAAGCCCTGTGCATTATCTACCGGACAAGTTGAGTTCTTGTTTAAGGAAGAGACTGCTGCATCTACAGCTGACATGTTCAATTTTTTACCAAACTTTTCATCCATGTGATATATAAAGGCTTTTAGGAGGAAAAAAAGTCCTGTCAGGATGTTCCCAATCAGCATACACCGCCTGTTCCAACAGGGATTGTAGCGGGAAAGTCTGTGCGACCTGAAAAGATCTCAAAGATCCCAAAGAGGACCAGGGGGCTCAGTCACCCCTGCAAGAGGCAACTTAAAGGCAGAACGAACCATTTCAGTCAGGATCAAAAATCTCTGCGACTAAGAGGCAGACATCGAGTGGATATCTTCTTGTCCAGATTGCTCAGAAGCAGACTCATCTGCCGGGCTCTCCACCGAATCCTGAGCCTTAAGCTCTTACTCATCCTCAACCCATTCCTGCTCCATACATGGAGACTCCGGGGAGGGCGATCTGTCACGCTTCCTGCCAAACTGCGGGATAGAGGCAATCATGCCGGCATTCTTGTGCTCTAACCTGGCTAGGGCTGAGGACAGTTCATCCTTTGTGATAAAGGGTGAAGCAACAGCGTTGACTGTAGGCACAATACCAGATAGGCGCAGTGGCTTAGATTGCCCGGGAGCCCCTCGTCTTTCAGGGGATACAACACTAGGGATATGACTAGGTTCATCAGGAACTACTGATGACATAGGTGTGCCCTTCCCTGTGGTGTTAGTCCCACTACTCTTTTTGGAAGACATTCAATGCCACAAACAAAGAGTACTTGGGTGTAGTTAAAACAGTTCAAAATGGAGACCCTTTAATAGGGCTCACCAAGCCCCTATGCAACAATCCTGCTAAGCACCTTTAGCCTGCCAAGCAACACCTGTTGACACATGTGACCCGGGTATGGAGAAATGAACACTGCAAGTATCTGTTCAGAGCCTGCTCTGTGTACCACAGCTGCCTTCTGGAAGCCCCACATGCATGGCATACACAGCTTAAATAAGCTGAGTGTGCGCCGGGAATGTGTGCCTGCGCATGCATGTGCATGGTCCCCGCAAGTGGGCGTGACTATTTTCATACGACGCAAATCTTCATGCTCCCAGATAAAGGCTATGGCGCATGTGTGGCGAATCTGTGTGCTCCATGGCCGCCAAACAAACATTAACTGCTGATCTCAGCGGCGCTCTTGCGAATGCAATGTGTGTCACGGCGAAATGGCGCACAGTAGTGCACCATCATTTAGGTAAAAAACAGCCAAACACAAACAAAACAGGTACACTTTACAAACACCCACAGCTAGCCCAAAACTCCCCTATATGGTCACCGCACACAGGTGTCCAACCTTTAGCTAACTTGACTGATTGTTACAATCACTGGGACACCCCACAATAATAAAATAATTATTCTTGGATCTTAGTTCTTCTTTGCAAGGCTCGGGTACCATTTATCTAAGCATAAAAGCCTGTGTCAAATGGATCCAATCAGTCAATCCCTTGATTCATTTCTGGAAACGTTTGTGGGACTAGAGACCGGGAGATCAGAGAGCTCAAACAAACCGTGCCATCCACCTGGCAGACACTGGTAAAAAACTGAAGCGCTTCCTGTATGGGAGGGATTATATAGGGGATCACTTCCTG
The DNA here is from genome assembly GCF_037356315.1 of Lithobates pipiens. NCBI lineage: Eukaryota > Metazoa > Chordata > Amphibia > Anura > Ranidae > Lithobates > Lithobates pipiens. Next base: position 108,845,846 of record NW_027507788.1, read on the forward strand.
TCTAAAGACCTTTGGTCTACCAGTGTCCATTCACCTGGAGATGAAGTATAACCCAGCAGGTAATGAATATTAGCCTGACTGTGTTCCATGATGTATAAAAAAAGAAATATACATTTTGGTGTGATATTCTTTTCTAATCGTTTTTATTAAGGTTATATATTGTACAGATGTAAAAGCATACAATACAGTATAGAAAAGCACAGTACAAGACAACTAGGGCTGCAACTAACGATTATTTTCATAATTGATTAGTTGGCTGATTATTGTTTTGATTAATCGGGTTGGCTGATTATTGTTTTGATTAATCGGTTAATAACCTTAAAAAAAAAAAAAAAAAAAAGTGTGTCAAATTGATGTTCATTTTCAACCACAGTGACAGGAAAAATTTGGAAATAATAGAAAACTTCTCGGTCAAAGGAGTTTTCAGACATTGTATGTGGTTTTTGTTCAGAAATGAAGTGAAAATTTCAAACAAAATTCTTTCATTCAGCAAATGTACAAAGATTTTTCATCTGAATATTCTCACCTGAAAATTGATGTGTGGCCAGCATAAGGCTCGGTACACACCTATGCAGTTTTTGCTTTTGATCTGTTTCTGCAGTGCTTTTTGCTGTGCGTTTTGATTTTTGCACTCGTAATTTTACTGCAATTTGCGTTTTTTGCATTTTTTTGGGCAGATTAAAAAACACAAATTGCTGCAAAAACACATTACATTCTTTTCTGCAGCTTCTCCATTGAAGTATAATGAACCAAAAAAGCACCGTTTTGCGTTAAAAGTCTCCGACCCTCTCCAAATATGCAGCGGCTGAAAAAAGCACAGATATGAACGTGTCTCATAGTAAACCATGTAAATGAACTGTAGTGTGTTTCTGCAAAAAGCACCAATAAACATATAGATGTGAACCCGGCCTAAGATGTTTAGTAACATAATGGGGTTAAAAAGACTAAAATTAGCCCTTTATAGTACAAAAAAATCAGATAACTACTGGAAGGGGTTCATTTTTTTACTGTAGAACTGTGAAAGTAATATTTACAGTAGTGATTATATTTTTTTTTTACTATAAAGGGCTCATTTTAGTTTTTTTACCCCATTAGGTTACTGGCCGATTAATCGATTATGAAAATAGTAATCAATTAATTTCATGATCGATTAGTTGTCGATTAATCGATTAGTTGTTTCAGCCCTGAAGACAACATTATTGACCTATAGCATTGGTCGTTAAAGCGGAGCTCCACCCTAAAGTGGAGCTTCCGCTCATTGTAACCATCCCCCGCTCCGGCGCCACAATTGGCACCTTTCAGGGGGGAGGGGGGTGCAGGTACCTGTACAGTAGAGGTATCTGCACCCACTTCCGGCATAGATATCTGCAGAATCTACGCCCCTTTCCGAAGGTCCCCCGATGTCTGCTGTGAAACACTCGGATCCCAGAGAAAGCGGGGACCATCCTTATTGCGCAGCGCGACTCGCGCATGCGCAGTAGGGAACCAGGAAATGAAGCCGCAAGGCTCCACTTCCTGAATCCCATACCAAAGATGGCGGTGGCAGCACCCGAGAGACGATCGAGAGATCGGCTTCGGGTGCCGACATCGCGGGCACGCTGGGCGGGTAAGTGTCCTTATTTTAAAAGTCAGCAGCTGCAGTATTTGTAGCTGCTGGCTTTTAAAAAAAAAAAAAAAAACGCGTAACTCCCGCTTTAAGGAACCGGTATAACGCTATTTTGGGTTATGGCTATAATTCTGAAGAACAGGAGATACATCCTCCAAAGAGGAACAGCATGACCGGAGGCACCTCCATCTAAAAGGGGTAATCTCACTAAGCCATGAGTCGATCACGGTAGCTGGTCATTATGTTTGAATATACAGTCTGCAAACTGGGAGTGGGACCAATGGTGGTGGACCAGTGGTCCTAAATTACTCCCAAAACTATCAAAGGCTTTATTTAATAGGAAAAGGAGAAGAAAAGGAAAGAGAATAGGATAAAAGAGGAAGAAAGAAGAAAGACAAAGAGCCTCTCCTCGGGCACTAAGAGGTCAGCCTCAGATCTGACGAGGTTGATCCCGTCAGGTATATGATCCAGGGGTCCTGGGAAGCTTGTCCTGCAAGATGGCAAAGAGGTGTTCGTTTTCCATTATCCAGGACAACTTACTGTTTAGCCATTTAAGGACAGAGGCTCTGAGATTTGTTGTTTACAAGTTAAAAACTGTTGAGCCCCCAAACATATACTAATAAACTGATAGCCAACATGTCACGCTTCAAAATTGCACATGCTCGTGGAACGGCGACAAACTTTTACCCTTAAAAATCTCCATATGCGACGTTTAAAAAATTCTACAGGTTGTATGTTTTTAGATACAGAGGAGGTCTAGGGCTAGAATTATTGCTCTTGTTCTACCGATCACGGTGATACCTCATGTGTGGTTTGAACACTGTTTTCATACGTGGGTGCTACTCAAGTATTCGTTCGCTTCTACACGCGAGCTCGGCAAGACGCGTTTAAAAACTTTTTTTTTTTCTTATTTACCTTTTATTTTTACACTGTTCTTTTTATTAAAAAAATTGTGTCACTTTTATTCCCATTACAAGGAATGTAAACATCCCTTGTAATAGAAAAAAGAATGACAGGACCTTTTAAAGCGGTGTTCCTCCTACCAATGCAAAAATTAAAAGCCAGGAGCTGCACATAACTTTTAATAAATCGGACACTTACCTGTCCTGGAGTCCATTGTGAGTGAGGGAACCTGGCAGTGTAGCTTTTCGGCTTCATGCTGGGAACCCTAGTGCGCATGCTCGAGGCTCCGCTTCTCTCTCCTACTGGCCTGGCAACAGGGGGAGGAGGAGGGGGCCTCAGCTGTGACATCAAAACCGGCAGCTGAGGCTACTGGAAGTGGGAAAAGCATACCTGTGAAAGACAGGTATGCTGTCCCCCCTCCCCCTTGAAAGATGCCAAATGTGGCTCGGAGGGGGGGAGGAGTTCACTGAGCGGAAGTTACACTTTTGGGTGGAATTCTGCTTTAAATATGAGATCTGGGGTCAAAAAGACCTCAGATCTCATATTTACACAAAAAATGCAATAAAAAAAAAAAAAAAAAAAGTCCCTTTAACCACATCAGCCCCGGAAGGTTTTACCCCCTTCCTGATCACTTTTTACAATTTGGCACTGCGTCCCTTTAACTGGTAACTGCACGGTCATGCAATGCTATACCCAAATGAAATTTGTGTCCTTTTTCCCCCCCACAAATAGAGCTTTATTTTGGTGGTATTTGATCACCTCTGCGGTTTTTATTTTGTGCGGGGCAATTTCGATATCAATAGTATGGAGACGGATGGGGGCCATCTTCCCCTCACTCGTCTCCATACCAAGCCAGGGAGAGGACCCGATCGCCTCCGCCGTTACCGACGGCTCCGGTATGCGGCAGAGGGCACTGGAGACCGTCTGTAGGGGGGCCCTCTCCCGCCGCTGACAAAAGTGATCTCATTGCGAATCCACCGCAGAGACCACTTATCTGAAACCGTACCGCTCACTGAAGAAGAGGGCACCAGGGTTATAGTAGCTAGCTGCTGCCATAACAACGCTATCCCTCTTCAAAATGCCGACGAATATTGGCGTGAACCGGTCCAGAAGTGGTTAAGAAGTCAAAAAGACAGCACCAGGGATTTACAGGATCTTGCAATCGTTATTCTGGGTAAAAATGAAAGAAATTGGGAGTTGGGTGGGTCTACAACTCCCCCAACAGGGTGTCCGAGGAGTGCCTGTTGTGGGGATTGGTACCCATGAGAGAATAGAATGTTTTTTTCTCAACAAAAGTGGAGTTACTCTTTAATTTACAAATTGAGGATTATTGGCATGGACCATAGGGCAAGTACCTGAACAGAAAACTGGTACAGGGGTGCATCTAAAGGGTGGTGATAAGAAACAAGTATGAGAAAGGTCTGGAGTGGCAAGTGAGGTACCCAAGGGCTCTGTCTTGGTACCAATTAGGTTTCATTTATTCATAAATGATATAGAGGATAGTATAAATTGTTTAATCTCAGCGTTTGCTGATGATACAAAGCTAAGCAGGGTAATAACTTCACAGGAGGATATAGTAACCTTATAAGAAGATCTCAATAAAATAATGGGGAGGGCAACTACATTGCAAATGAGGTTTAAAGTGGAGGGCCACCCCAAAAAAAAATACATTAATATTCTTAAAAAATGATAAAAAAAAAAACACATTCGGCCCCGATGTCTTCTGGGTATGCGTGAGTCCCAGGAAACACTGGGACCATTCACAAAGCGCCGCGTGGCTCGCGCATGCGCAGTAGGAGACGAGCAGTGAAGCCGCAAGGCTCCGCTGCCTGTTTTCCTTAGGATGGCGGCGCCAGCTGCCGATCAGATAGACGGATCAGCCTTGGGGAGGCCGACATTGTGGGCTCACTGGACAGGTATGTGTCCTTATTAAAAGGTAGCAATTACAGCGTTTGTAGCTGCTGACTTAAAGAGGAGAGCCAGCTTTAAAAAAAAAATTTAAAAGTCAGCAGCTGCAAACACTGTAGCTGCTGACTTTTAATAAGCAGACTTAACTGTCCAGGGCGCCCGCGATGTCGGTCGCCCAAGGCTGACCTGTCCCTCGGCTCCCGGCGCCACCATTTCAACTAAGGGAAACAGGCAGTGGAGCCTTGCGGCTTCACTGCCCGTTTCCTACTGCGCATGCGCGAGTCGCGCAGCGCTTTGTGAATGGGGTGCACTGTGTTCTGGGACACAGAGTTCCCAGAACATGCAGCGCCCCATTACCCAGAAGACCACGCACGGAGGAGAGAAGAGCGAAGATCACCGGGGAGGAGGAAGAGGCAGATTAGGACGATATGCCTAGCAACAGGCATTTCTGGTACGTTTAAAAAAAATATATTTTTTTTTTTTACTGATTTTTTGCTAAATTTTAATGTATTTTTGTTTTTCAGGGTGGCCCTCCACTTAAAAAAAAAAAAAGAAAAAAGAAAAAAAAAATATTTTCTTCTATTTTCAAAGAAATCCAATAAAATCTAATTTTGTCGTAAATTTACGCCAAAATGTATTCTGCTACATGTTTTGGGTAAAAAAAATTCCGTTAAGTGTATAATAATTGGTTTGTGTAATCACGGGCATATGTACGCAAATGATCATGTACAGATGTGTGCAGGTGATCACATACATATGTGTGCAGATAATCATTGGGACATGTGATTTTAGTGGGACATATGTGGAGGACATGTCTTTTTATTATTTGGGGACGTGTGTTTTGGGGACATGTGTGTTTTATACTAGACTGGTGATCAGTGAGTAAAAAGCTGTAAAAACAGCTCATACTAACTGATCACCAGCCGGCTGCAGCAATCTACTCTCCTCGCCTCAGCGACGACTTTCCGTGTGAGGAGAGGAGAGCCTATTGCCTAGCAACCGGCTGTTTGTTTACATCACATGATGGCTGTGATTGGACACGGCCGTCATGTGATCAGGAGGGCCAATCACAGAGCTCTTCTGCCGATCCGAGATGCGCCGTGTCCAGTCAGAAGGAGGAGGCTCCCACCCGGCCGTTTATATACATTGGCCGGGTGGGAAGTAGTTAATGTTGAAAAATTTTAAGTATTGTATTTGGGCGCTAGAAACATGAACACAAGTTACTTGCTAGGGGGAGAACTTTTGGTGGAATTCAGGATGGAAAAAGATCTGAGGGTCCTATAGGATCACAGGCACAATAATGACATGCAATGCCAAGCTGCAGCAAGCAAAGCAAGCAGACTATTAGCATGAATTAAAAAGGGTATCTACTCAAGCGATAAAAATATAATTCTACCACTTTACAAGACTAGTTCAGGCCACATCTTGTGTATGCCATCCAGTTCTGGTCACCAGTCCTCAGGTAGGATGTACTGGAACTGGAGAGAGTCCAGAGAAGGGCAGCAAAGCTAATAAGGGGACTGGAGGATTTCAGTTACGAAGAACGTCTACAAACACCAAACCTATTCTACTAGGGGTGCACTGAATGGGTTTTTTGGTGCCGAAACCGATACCGAAAATGAAAAATACACTAGGCTGAAAACCGAACCGATACCGAAAATGACTGTTTTTAAAAAATATTTTCATACAGGAGACTTGGGACATGCTACGGGAGATGGTCAGAGACTGCAGACATGCTACGGGAGATGGTCAGAGACTGCAGACATGCTACGGGAGATGGTCAGAGACTGCAGACATGCTACGGGAGATGGTCAGAGACTGCAGACATGCTACGGGAGATGGTCAGAGACTGCAGACATGCTACGGGAGATGGTCAGAGACTGCAGACATGCTACGGGAGATGGTCAGAGACTGCAGACATGCTACGGGAGATGGTCAGAGACTGCAGACATGCTACGGGAGATGGTCAGAGACTGCAGACATGCTACGGGAGATGGTCAGAGACTGCAGACATGCTACGGGAGATGGTCAGAGACTGCAGACATGCTACGGGAGATGGTCAGAGACTGCAGACATGCTACGGGAGATGGTCAGAGACTGCAGACATGCTACAGGAGATGGTCAGAGACTGCAGACATGCTACAGGAGATGGTCAGAGACTGCAGACATGCTACAAGAGATGGTCAGAGACTGCAGACATGCTACAGGAGATGGTCAGAGACTGCAGACATGCTACAAGAGATGGTCAGAGACTGCAGACATGCTACAGGAGATGGTCAGAGACTGCAGGCATGCTGCAGGAGATGGTCAGAGACTGCGGAAACTTACTGCATGGTGTGAACTAGAGCCATTGGAATACATGGAAAACACTGTGCATGGATTTTGTGCAAAAAAAAAAAAAAGCACAGGGAACTGCATCTGGTGTGAACTGCCCCAAACAAGCTACCTGGTTCTGTTCCAACAGACTTCTATTGGGAATGATCATATCGTTACCTCTACTAGCAACAACAACTTAACCCTTCCCCATTCTATCACATGGCGATAAAAACCTAGCTGGGTCAAAATCAAGATTATTATTATTTTTTTTATATGGCCAGTAAAGGGAGTACAGCCTTTGTCCTGTGACCTGGTTTTATATAGCATGGCTACATTCACACAAGCGGCCAGAGGTGGATAGTTTCAGAGGCAAACAAATGACTCTTTTGAATTCAGCAGCACTGTGGGCACAAAAAACTTGTGATTTAGCTGTGGACAAAACTCTGCAGTAATGCTTGCACTGGGCACACTCTTTTCCCGTCGTGCAGCTTGCCAGTGTCTGAATGCAGCCTCACCCATGCCCGGATCAGAGCGGTGATCTCCGTGTGTCATGGAGCTGTGCATTGAATTGCCTGGACGGCTGCAGTAACAATGTCCCGCCTCCTGTAATCACGTCTGGCTGATTCAATGTCCCGCCATTGGATCAATGTACCGTCTGTCACATGAGGTGGGACATTGTTACTGCAGCCGCCCAGGCAATTCAATGCACAGCTCCGTGACACACGGAGATCACCGCACTGTCGGGCGGGAGGAAAGGAGGAGGGAGGACTGGGACCGAGCCAGGAAAACACCCCCGCAATGGGCGGCACCAGGGGGCGGAGGTCCGCCCAGGCCCTGCCCCCATTTTCAGCCCCATTATCAGCAAGATAACAGGCAAGCAACATTTTCGGCCGATATGTTTCGGCGGTCGAAATTTTGGTGCATCCCTATATTCTACCTGTAGAAGAGACGTTTGAGAGGGGATAGGATAGCAATAGATAAATACCGCAATGGTGATTTTAACATAGGGAAAAAACTATTTTGTCTCAGAGAGATTAAAAAGACATGTGGCCACTCGTTGAAATTGGAGAAGAAGCATTTTAACCTTAAACTGTGTACTGGGGTTCTTTACTGTCAGTGTGATAAGGATGTGGAACACCCTTAAACAATTGATGGTGCCAGTGGGGAGTGTCGATATTTTCAAAAAACTTTTAGATGGGCATCATAGCTAACTCAATATACAGGGATATGGGAATTAATACTGACAAAACACATGCATACACCCACACTCGCACAGGTTGAACTGGATGGACTAGTGTCTTTATTCAACCTTACCCTATGTTACTATGTTGCAAGTGGGACAGCAGAGGAATTCTGTAATGGAGCCTTGGATAGCAGTAAAAACCCAACATGAGTTCTAATCCTCTCCTACTATGTTCAGAACAATGAATAAAGTTTTAGCTTCACATACACTTTAACTCACCTGACCTAAACAATGACATACATTAGCAAATACAGAACTTCAAAGACATTACCGTAGATAACAGTAAGATAATTGTGACTTACCAACTGAAGAGCTTCTATTCTATCTTTTACATAGGTGGGCCCTATTCCCAAAAATGTCACTTCTACTTTTCTGTAAACAGGAGAGAAACTTCATCAAACTGCAAACAGCTTTAAGCAAAGAGCTACATAGTGCACTACTATATACAAAAAACATGTTAAAAAAAAAAAAGTGGAATTCCAGGTTACGCCTAACTAGCCTTAAAACTATCCCGTGCCCAACACCTGTGCCAACTAACCTGTGTAATAAAGATGCATTTATTAAAGGGGTTGTAAAGGTTCAGTTTAAAAAACAAAACAAAACAACATGTCATACTTACCTCCGTTGTGTAGTTGCACAGAGTGGCCCCAATCCTCCTCTTCTGGGGTCACTCAGTGGCGCTCCTGGCTCCTCCTCTTCTCGAGTGCCCCTTCGAAAAATCACTCTCCTTCATGGACACCGGTTCAGCGTACTCCCGTGTCCTGCTTCTGCGTCTTTTCACACAGAAAGCAGGGCTCGGCCCTGCCCCCCGTGTCATTGGATTTGATTGACAGCAACAGGAGCCAATGGCTGCGCTGCTATCAATCCATGCAATCAGGACACAAGACATCACAGGTAAGTAAAACGGGGGCAGAATTACAGGAGGTTTTTCGCCTCAATGCAGAGGTGAAAAACCTTGAGAGGGTTTAGAACCCCTTTAAAGTGGATGTAAACCCTCACATATACCCAGTGAACTGAACAATCAGATGATACACAGGGATGAAACAAATCCTCCTACATAGCTTTTACTTGTCTATCTGTAGACCTCTTTTCCTCACACCCCTTCAAAAAGGCAGAATCATGTTAAAATTCTTCTCTGTCAGGAGGCGAGGGGAGGGGGCTGAGAGGCTGTAGTTACAGTGTGTGAGAGCTGATCGGAGGAAAGAAACCCCCCCCCCCCCCCCCTTTACACAGCAGAAGAACTGTGTTGTGAATAGACAAGCTGCTTGCTGAGCTCCTCACACTGATCTCATGTTAGGTAAACATATGAGATAAGAGGAAGAAAACCCTCTTAAGAGGAAAAAAAAAAAAAAAACACACACACACACACACACACACACACACACACACACACACACACACTGCAGGACAAAGGCATAATGAGCTAGTATGCATGGCATATTAGCTCATTATGAATTACTTACCTGAGATCGAAGCCCACAAAGCGACCCTCGTTCACCTCCTCCGCCGCCATGTTGACTCAGCGTGTCTTCCGGGCAGGGCCGTCTTTAAGGCAGGGCAAATAGGGCAGCTGCCCTGGGCCCTGTCATTGTTGTGGGGCCCAAAGCAGCTGCCTCATACTTGCCAACTATTTCAGTTTAAATTCCCTTGTCCCTTGAAGTTTTAGTCCCTTGTTGTGTCCTGATATCTTAGTGTGAAGTGCTGCTACTAATGCTGCCCAGCTCTGCCCTATTGTTGTGTACAGATGACTCACCTGCAGACCCTGTGTTTACATGTAGATAACCTGCATTCATATGTAAATAACAGCATTCATATATGTAAATAGCTGCATTCGGTGGCATAGATATATAAATAAAGGTCCAAGAAAATGTTTGCCCAGGGTCCAATCAATATTAAAGACGGCCCTGCTTCTGGGTATCGCTGCTCTGGCGCTGTGACTGGCTGGAGTAGAAATTACATCACCCCCGCGAATGTGCACTGGTGGCGCCACTAATGACATGATCGCCGTTAGAAACGGCACGCACAGTGCACCTGTGCCCGACATCAGTGCTGATATTTCTGCAAATATCTCCAAACCTTGTAGGTTAAAGTGGTTGTAATCGATTTACAACCACTTTAGAAGTGACTGATACTGATAACAGAGGAATGAAGCACCACAGAAAATTAACACTTAGCCCATGGTCACACTAGTGTGACGTGTAATGAGATTTGAAACTACCAAATCGCATGACAAGTCGCACCCTTTTGTCAGCATTGGAAGGGCTCCAATCGGTGAAGGGCTCAGTAGTGGTCGCACCAATTTTGAAAGTAGTTCCTGCGTTACTTTTAGCAAGTTCAAGTGCGACTTGCATAGACATCTGTACATGAAGTTGCACAGATGTCTTCCAAGTCACACCTGAAGTAGCATTGAAATACTACTTTGAAATTGTGCTACTAAGTGAAGTAGCACAATTTCAATGTTGCGATCTGTGTGACCAGGGTGTTAGAGCTTTGGAAAGAGATAAGATTTCATGACTAAGGTTTACATCCACTTTAAAGCAGAAGTTCAGCCAAAAACTAACTAAAAAAATTTCAAAAATCGTAACAAAGAATTTTCATTCGAATCTTGCACCACTGGTGGGACGCAGTAGCGCCTGATTTTCGTACAGCCATTGAACTTGAATGATCAGACAAGTTGGAAATTTTTTAAAAACTAACAAATTTCTAATCAATGATGGGAGAATCATGTAAGAAATATAATCGAAAATGAAATGCGCATGAGCTGTGACCAGGAAAGAAAGGAAGATTCCCGACCATGAAAATTATTTTCTGTAGCAACATGAGGTGAAATTGAAGGCTTGTTTGGCTGAATCAATGGTGGCACCGGATCACAAAACACACAAAATGTCTGATTTTCGAGTGAAAATATGTTTGGAATTCGACCCATGTATGGCTTGTATAACTCAAATCTACTCGCAGCCACATTCTAAGACTAATATATCTAACCCTGTAAAGCTAAAATCGCTATACGTGCCATTTCTGAAGCCGGTCTAGTCTCCAGTGGCGGATGCTGTGTGCAGGAGACAGCCGACAACTGCTGGGAAATGCCGTCACTCATAGAGTTAATATGGGGCTTCCGTTGTCGGCTGCCTCTCCTACACACAGAAGCCACAGCTGACAGCTCAGCGTGGGACTGGACTGGCTGCAGAAAATGTATAGCGATTTTTGCTATGCAGGGCAAGATAGATTTGTTTTAGAATGTGGCTGCCATTAGATTGAGAGTTTGTTTTTGTCTGAACTTCTACTTTAACTATTTTCAGACCGCTCTGCTCTGCTCATGTGATTCAGCACCCCTATGCCAGCCAACACAGATGCATGGAAGAGGAATGAGCATCGACAACAGATAGGCCATTGAAGTCTATTGGTGACTCTCCCCATTCCCCTACAGCCCCCACTGGCCGACACAGGATGTCACATGACAACACCAGAGCAGCCTGAAAATAGGCAAGTATAAACATCTTTCTTACATAGGTTAGTCAGCATAGGTGTAAAGAGGAGAGAGGTTAGGTATTTTTTTAAGGCTTGTTAAAGCGGAGTTCCACCCACTTTTCAGAGGTGGTCTTAAATGAAAGACGACCTCTCCACCCCTCGTTTTTGGCTAGTTACTTTTTTTTTTCTTGTAATTTACCTTTTTATGAAGTACAGCCTGTACTTTTGATCCATCTGGTCCACAGCGCAGGGCGTCATATCCTCTTCTTCGGCAAGCCCTCCCAATGTCTTCTGAGACGTGTGTGTCCCAGAAGACAGCCGGCCATTTACAAAGCGTGGCAGGAAATGGGCAGTGAAGCCGCAAGGCTCCAATGACGGTTTCCCTTAATTAGAATGGCACCTCTACCTGATCTGATAGACGGATCGGCCTGGGAGGGGGGGGGGGGTGGTCAACATCGCGGGCTCCCTGGACAGGTAAGTGTCCTTAATAAATGTTAGCAGCTACAGGGTTTGTAGCTGACAACTTTAAAAAAAAAAAAAAATTGCGGGTGGAACACCGCTTTAAGTGTAGGCTGGAATTCATATTTACTGTCAGGATTATTTTTATTGTCTGTGTCCTGTTAACTTTCTTTCTCAGAGAAACTAAAAACACGAGGAGATGTCAGGGTTGATTTACTAAAGGCAACTAGACTGTGCATTTTGCAAAGTGCAATTGCTCTAGGGCTTAGTAAAGAAGGTAAAGCTTCACTTTGCAAAGAATAACCAATCACTTGCAAAGAAAAAAAAAGAAAAAAAAAATATTTTTGCCTGCACATGATTGGACGATGGAGATCAGCAAAGCCCCTAGTCATTTACTAAGCTCTGAAGCAACTGCACTTGCAGAGTGAAACTGCACTTTGAAAAGTGCACAGTCTATTTGCCTTTAGTAAATCAACCCCATCCTCTCTTATGTTGACCATACACAGCTCAAGTTTTGGCCAATTCCAGCTGCACAAGAAATCAAAAGATTCCCCCATCCACGCTACCCAGTGTAAATGGAGTCATTGCCTCTGCCGGATATTATATCATGATAGGCACAGCTTCCACGTCCATTAGAAAACTGAACAGTGGCTGCATCCCTGAAAGTATTAGTTAACTCCAAGTTAACATAATTGCAGTGAGAGCCGGTTCACACAGGGGCAACTCAGATCCGACTTCAGGTCGCCCCTAGTCGCCTTAAGTCGCGCTACATGTAAAAATCAATTTTTCTGTGTATATATGTATCTATATATCTATCACAATGCAAATTAAATAGAGCTGGTGACCTTTATCTGGGGGTTTTGCCTTTGCAGTACTTAAAACCTTTCACTGCCACAAAAAAACACAAATGATTATCCAATTTATGAGTAAAAAAAAAAAAAAAAAAGTTGTTTGGAGCAAATGTTACTAATATATCACTTTTTTTTTGTTGGGGGGGGGGGGGGGGGGTGGTGGTTTAAGTGTATAATTTTCTAATACAGTTTTTTTTTTTTCCACTTAACTTTATTGTTATCACAAAGGGGACCAATAGGCCCCTATTTGATAGCAAAGTTATAGTGCCAGGTTCTCTTGTATGGGACATCCAAGGGTCTATAAGACACCTGAAGTGTCCCCTGCACTCTAGTGAAACTAACACAGAGTATATTGCTGGGAGTGTATGTAAACTACTCTGCAGAGTTCTGTCACTCCATCTACTGAGCCAGAGCTCTCCAAATTGAAGGAAAACACATTTTGCTGATGGAATATAGATCTCACACAGAAAGCAGAAGGTATGTTGGACCTCCTCAGAGAGAACACGGTTTCCACACCAAGAACAAGGTTTGCTGGTGACAGATGATGCACAGATTCCATTTGAGTTGCAAAGTATGTTGTACGAGGTTCTATCTAAACAGGGAATTCCATTTCTATTTATGATGTCACTCATACTACATAGTTGTTGGTGACTTTACCCACTTCAAAAGCTCTTTAAAAGCAATGCTAGACAATTATTTCCATTTCCTACGACCTGCTAAAGATGGGTACACACCTTCAGTTGTTTTTAATCAACCGGCGGGTTGAACAAAAAAAATACTGAAAAGTCGCTGAATCAACAGCGCTTGACCTTTCCCGTTGGGACATTGTATTCTGAGAGGGGGAACAAACCCCATCAGAATACACAGATCAGAACTGCAGCCATCGAATGCAAGTGCTGACCGAATGCTGGTTTTCCAGTCATTAGATCAGCTCCTGTAGAACAATCTGCTGTTCACATGGACTGCAAGTCGTCTGGTTCCTGCCGAGTTGGCCGATTATTGGCTCTTGTGTGCCTGCAACACACTCAACCACAAAACTGGACAAATCTAAGGCTACTTTCACACTGCGGAGTCGGGGGTGTCGGCGTTTACTGTCAGTTTTGCAGAGGTTTTCAGCCGCTAGCGGGGTGCTTTTAACCCCCACTAGCAGCCGAAAAAGGATTACAACCACCCGCAAAGCTTTGATTTCAATGGACAGGGGCACTTTAAGACCCCTTTCACACTGTGGGTGTTTTTCAGGTGCTACAGCACCAAAAATAGCGCCTGAAAAAAGCGGCTTCATTCACTCCAAAAAAAGTCCTGCCAGCAGCTTCTTTGGAGCGGTGAACTCGCGGTCCTCCACCGATGCTCCCCATTGAAATAAATGGGGCAGCGCTGCGATACCAGCAGCATTTGTTAAAACCGCCCCCGCTAGTGGGCGAATAGCGCCGCTTTACCGCTGATGCCCGGGGCGGCACGGTGTGAAAGGGGTCTAAGAGCGGTATATACACCGCTCCTACAGCGCTGCAAAGATGCGGCTTGCAGGACTTTTTTTTCCCGTCCTGCCAGCGCACCACTCCAGTGTGAAAGCCCTCAGGCTTTCACACTGGAGTGAGAGAAGAGGCTCTTTACAGGAGCTATTTTTAGCGCTATAGCGCCTGTTAAACGCCTCACTGTGAAAGCAGCACAGTATGGGGATGGTATCACTATACTAAACATAACTTTCTGAGTACAATTATCTGCTATCAGTCTGACTGGCTGTTACAAAACATCAGTGAAATTTCATTTTTAATCTATTTAAACCGTGCGAGATAAAAAGCTGAAACGACTGCCATTGTATTCTCTAGGGTCTTTGCTAAAAAAAAAAAAAAAGTATAATGTTTGGTGGTTATATGTAATTGTCTACCAAAAAAAAAAAAAAACTATGATTTTTACATGTAGGAGAGAAATCAGAATTGGCCTGGGTGGCAAGTGGTTAAACTTTTGTCACCTCTGTTGAATCATGCAGAGTCTCTGAACTTATCACATGAGTCCAATAAGCCACAGAGATAGCAGATGAAAGCATGCAAATACACAAATATTACCATGATTCTTTAACCAGTTGGGACCCGCGCTATAGCCGAATGACGGCTACAGCGCGGATCTCCTTTTCCGGGACTACGTCTATTGACATAGTCCCGTGCAGTGTATAGTGCAGTGTATAGCGTCCCGTTGCGCTATAAACAAAAATCCCCCAAAAATCCCCCAAAAATATATATAAAAAAACGATTTTTTCCTCAGTTTAGGCCGATACGTATTCTACATATTTTTCGTAAAAAAAATAAATAAAAAAAAATGCAATAAGCGTATATTGATTGGTTTGTACAAGTTATAGCATCTACAAAATAGGGGATCGTTTTATGGCATTT
Source organism: Lithobates pipiens (assembly GCF_037356315.1). Classification (NCBI taxonomy): domain Eukaryota; kingdom Metazoa; phylum Chordata; class Amphibia; order Anura; family Ranidae; genus Lithobates; species Lithobates pipiens. The sequence goes on from NW_027507788.1 coordinate 108,860,987, forward strand.
TTATTTATTTTTTATTAGTAATGGTGGCAATCTGCGTTTTTTATCGTGACTGCGACATTATGGCGGACACATCAGACATTTTTGACACTATTTTGGGACCAATGTATACAGCAATCAGTGCTATAAAAATACACTGATTACTGTGTAAATGACACTGGCAGTGAACCACTAGGCAGGCGATGAAGGGGTTAAGTGTGTCCTAGGGAGTGATTCTAACTGTGGGGGGGGGGGGGGGGTTGGCCACACCTCACACGACAGCGATCACCACTCTCGATGACAAGGAACCGTGATCTCTGTCCTGTCACTAGGCAGAACGGGGAAATCCTTTGTTTACAAAAGCATCTCCCCGTTCTACCTCTCCATGACATGATCGCTGGCACCCGGACATCAAGTCCGCGGGACCCGCGATTTGCTAAAAAAAAAAAAAAAAAAAAGTATAATGTTTGGTGGTTATATGTAATTGTCTACCAAAAAAAAAAAAAAACTATGATTTTTACATGTAGGAGAGAAATCAGAATTGGCCTGGGTGGCAAGTGGTTAAACTTTTGTCACCTCTGTTGAATCATGCAGAGTCTCTGAACTTATCACATGAGTCCAATAAGCCACAGAGATAGCAGATGAAAGCATGCAAATACACAAATATTACCATGATTCTTTAACCAGTTGGGACCCGCGCTATAGCCGAATGACGGCTACAGCGCGGATCTCCTTTTCCGGGACTACGTCTATTGACATAGTCCCGTGCAGTGCCGCCCATCAGTGCCCAGCAGTGCCACCTATCAGTGCCCATCAGTCCCATCTATCAGTGGTACCTATCAGTGCCCCTTAGTGCCACCCATCCGTGCCATCTTATCTGTGCCCATCTTTGCCTATTAGTGCCGCCTTAACTATGCCTATCAGTGCCCACCAATGCAGCCCATCAGTGCCCACCAATGCAGCCCATCAGTGCCCACCAATGCAGCCCATCAGTGCCCACCAATGCAGCCCATCAGTGCCCACCAATGCAGCCCATCAGTGCCCACCAATGCAGCCCATCAGTGCCCACCAGTGCAGCCCATCAGTGCCCACCAGTGCAGCCCATCAGTGCCCACCAGTGCAGCCCATCAGTGCCCACCAGTGCAGCCCATCAGTGCCCACCAGTGCAGCCCATCAGTGCCCACCAGTGCAGCCCATCAGTGCCCACCAGTGCAGCCCATCAGTGCCCACCAGTGCAGCCCATCAGTGCCCACCAGTGCAGCCCATCAGTGCCGCCTCATCAGCGCACTTCAATGAAGGAGAAAAATGACCTGTTTGCAAAATTTTATAACAAACTATTAAACATGATTTTTTATTTTATTTTGCATCTTTTTTGTTTGTTTAGCAAAAAATAAAACTCTGAGCTGTAATTAAATACCACCAAAAGAAAGCTCTATTTGTGGGGAAAACAAATGATCAAAATTTCATTTGGGTACAGTGTTGTATGCCCGCGCAATTGTCATTCAAAGTGCATCAGCGCTGAAAGCTGAAAATTGGTCTGGGACTGAGGGGGGTTTAAGTGCCCAGTAAGCAAGTGGTTAATGACAGTTTATTGTTCTCTTCTGTAATGTGATGCAGTGAATGTTGCTGACACAGCTGGATAGTAGAACCCCCATTATCTCTACTGCCCCTCTTTCCAAGCTAATCATGGTGAAATGCATGTGTGTGTCAGCAACATTCACTGCATTACATTACAGAGAACAATAAACTGCCATTAACCGCTTCAGCCCCAGAAGAATTTACCCCCTTTCTGATCAGTGCACTTTGTGATTCGCCACTGCGTCGCTTTAACTGACAATTACGCGGTTGTGCGACTCTCTACCAAAACACAATGTATGTCCTTTTCTCCCCACAAATAGAGCTTTCTTTTGGCGGTATTTGATCATCTCTGTGTTTTTTGTTTTTTTTTGCGCTATAAACAAAAATCCCCCAAAAATATATATAAAAAAACGATTTTTTCCTCAGTTTAGGCCGATACGTATTCTACATATTTTTCGTAAAAAAAAAAAAAAAAATGCAATAAGCGTATATTGATTGGTTTGTACAAGTTATAGCATCTACAAAATAGGGGATCGTTTTATGGCATTTTTATTTATTTTTTATTAGTAATGGTGGCAATCTGCGTTTTTTATCGTGACTGCGACATTATGGCGGACACATCAGACATTTTTGACACTATTTTGGGACCAATGTATACAGCAATCAGTGCTATAAAAATACACTGATTACTGTGTAAATGACACTGGCAGTGAACCACTAGGCAGGCGATGAAGGGGTTAAGTGTGTCCTAGGGAGTGATTCTAACTGTGGGGGGGGGGGGTTGGCCACACCTCACACGACAGCGATCACCACTCTCAATGACAAGGAACCGTGATCTCTGTCCTGTCACTAGGCAGAACGGGGAAATCCTTTGTTTACAAAAGCATCTCCCCGTTCTACCTCTCCATGACATGATCGCAGGCACCCGGACATCAAGTCCGCGGGACCCGCGATTATGGAGATTGCGGTGGGTGCACGCAGCAGCGCTTCTTAAAGGGGATGTACCTGTATGCCCTTTTGCCCACCAGTGCCATTCTGCCGACATAAATCAGCATGCGCTGGTTGGCAAGAAGTTAAAGAATCATTGTGATATTTGTGTATTTGCATACTTTCATCTGCTATCTCACTTTGCCTTATTGGACTCATGTGATAAGTTCAGAGACTCTGCATGATTCAACAGAGGTGACAAAAGTTTAACCACTTGCCACCCAGGCCAATTCCGACATTTCTCTCCTACATGTAAAAATCATCACTTTGCTAGAAAATGACATAGAACCCCCAAACATTATATATGTTTTTCTTTACCAAAGACCCTGGAGACTACAATGGGGGTGCAACTTTTGTATCTTGTACGGTATCTGCGCAGCAATTTTTCGAGCATGTTTTTTTTTGGGGGGAAAAAAAAAAGTTGTGCTTTAAAAAAACAAAACAAAAAAAAACAGTAAAGTTAGCCCAATTTTTTTTACTTAATAATCCCCATAGGCGACACTTTAACCACTTGCTTACTGGGCACTTAAAGGGGTTGTAAAGGTAAATGTTTTTTCACCTTAATGCATTCTATGCATTAAGGTGAAAAAACATCTGACTGTCCCGGCGCCCCCAGCCCCCCCGTTTTACTTACCTCACCCCTCGAAAGTCCCGCGCACGTCCCCCGACGTCCTTTCCACCGTTCAGCCTGGCCGCTGATTGGCTGGAGTGGATGGATGGAAAGCAGCGCAGCCATTGGCTCGCGCTGCTGTCAATCACATCCACTGACGCGGAGCGCCGGGGGGCGGGGCCGTGTGATACAGCGAGCGGCTATAGCCGCCGGCTGTATCACGGGAGCGCGCCCGCAGGTACTTCTCACCATGCGAGCTCCCTCGCATGAACGTGAGAAGCACCTGCAGGAGGAAGCCGAGACAGCAGCTGAGGGACCCCAGAAGAGCAGGTTCGGGGCCACTCTGTGCAAAACGAGCTGCACAGTGGAGGTAAGTAGAACATGTTTGTTTTAAAAAAAAAAAAAAAAAAAATTCACTTTACAATCCCTTTAAACCCCCCTCCTGCCCAGACCAATTTTCAGCGCTGATGCACTTTGAATGACAATTGCGCGGCCATATAACACTGTACCCAAATGCAATTTTTATCATTTTTTTTCCCACAAATAGAGCTTTCTTTTGGTGATATTTAATTACAGCTGGGAGTTTTATTTTTTGCTAAACAAACAAAAAAAAGATGCAAAAAAAAAAAAAAAAAATGTTTAAAATAGTTTGTTATAAAATTTTGTAAACAGGTCATTTTTCTCCTTCATTGAAATGCGCTGATGAGGCGGCACTGGTGGGCACTGATAGGCTCAGTTAAGGCAGCACTAATAGGCACAGATAAAGTGGCACCGATAGGCACAGATAAGGCAATACTGATGGGCACACATAAGATGGCACTGATGGGTGGCACGGATGGGTACCACTGATAGATGGGACTGATGGGCACTGTTAGATGACACTGATGGGCACGGATATGTGGCACTGAGGTGCAGCACTGTTGAGGCAGATTGTGGGCACTGATAGGTGGCACTGTGGGCACTGATGGGTGGCACTTTTTTAATATCTAGGTGGCACTGGCAGGGGGCAGATGGGCACTGATGAGCTGGCCGTGATCGGGACTGATGTCCCTCTCATGGCCGCCGGTGATCTGCTTTTTTTTTTTTTCCTCGCGCTGTCAGCGCGAGGAGGAAAAATAGCCGTTTACTGGCTCTGTTGTGTCACATGATCAGCTGTCATTGGCTGACAGCTGATCACGTGGTAAGGGGTCGGGATCGACCCCTTGCTCCGATCCGTGATCAGGCGAGTCTCATAGACTCGCTGATCACAGGGCGCGCAGGCCACTCGTGCACGGGACGACGTCTATTGAAAGCAGGGAAAGCAGGTCCGCGCTGTAGCCGTCATTCGGCTATAGCGTGGATCTCTAGTGGTTAAACATTTTTACTGGTTACATGTTTTGAGTTCAAGAGGTCTAGTGCTAGAATTATTACTCTCGCTCCAGCGTATGCGGAGATGCCTCACATGTGTGGTTTGAACACCATTTTCATATGTGGGTGGGATTTACATATGGGTTCGATTCTGCGTGCGAGCACATGGGGACAGGGGCTATTTAAGAAAAAAAAAATTGTTTTCTTGTTAATTTAACTTTTTTTTTTTCAGTTTGACACAAAAAAAAAAAAAAAAAAAAAAAAAAAAAAAAGAAGGTTGATCACTATTATTACTATTACAAGGTCCTCTTTACAGTGAGATGTGGCGTCGATAAGACCCCACATCTCACCTCTAGGCTGGGAAGCCTGAAAATAAAAGTGTGTGTGTTCACGGCTTCCCAGCCGAGGAGGCGTTTGAATGCAGGGGCCGGGGGTGACATCATAACATCGATCCCAGCCTACGAATGATCATAAAGACTCCGGCGATCATCTGGTCCACCGGAAATCTCTATGGTAAACATCCAGGGCAGGCGGATCCTGTCTGCGACTCACCGATGGAAGCAGCGAGTCGGTAGAAACACCACAGGGTGGCGGTACGTCCCCTTCTGCCCCCTGTAAGAACAATCAAGCGATGGAACAGTCTCTATGATCGTTCTTATGGTGTAGTGCAGTGATGGCGAACCTTGGCACCCCAGATGTTTTGGAACTATATTTCTCATGATGCGCAACTACACTGCAGAGTGCATGAGCATCATGGGAAATGTAGTTCCAAAACATCTGGGGTGCCAACGTTTGCCATCACTGGTATAGGGAATCGCTGGCTGAAAAAGCTGATAGCTGAAAGATGCCTGTAGCTGTAGGCATCATTCTGATATACCTGCACAAAAGACAAGGAAGTCATATGGCGGGCGGGAAGTGGTTAATCTGTATGGAAAGCATAACACTAAGACCCCTTTCAAACGGGGACAGTTTTTCAGGTATTTTGGCGCTATAAATAGCACCTGTAAGACCCCTTTCACACTGAGGCTCTTTCAGGCTAAAAAAAAAAAAAAAAAAAAAACATATCTGAAAAGCTAATGAAAAACCTATTTCCATTAAAGAGGAAGTAAACCCTGATGGGTTTTACTTCCTCTTTGTTTCCCTGCAAAGGTAAAGCACAATGGGCTACTATGCATCGCATAGTAACCCATTATGTGTCACTTACCTGACACAGGAGCCAGCGATGTCACCGCTGTCCCCTCTTCCACAAATTGTCCATCTTCTTTCCGGGTACCACGGCTCCGGTGCTGTGATTAGCCGGAGCCACGATAACGTCACTCCCGCGCATGAGGTGCTGCTAACAGCATGATCGCCGTTAGCAACGCCATGCTCAGTGCATCTGCGCACCGCTGTATACGGCGCCTTACTTTTGCAAATATCTCCTAAACCGTGTAGGTTTTGGAGATATTTCTTGCACGTACAGGTAAACCTTAATCTAGGCTTACCTGTAGGTCAAAGTGGTCTGTAAGGGTTTACAACCACTTTAAATGAATGAATGCTTTCACACTGCAGCAGCCCGCTGGCAGGGCGGTGAAAAAACGCCCCTCTCCATTAAAATGAATGGAAAGCTCTTCAGTGCTGTGTTCTACCGGCGGTTTAGAAGCGCCTCAGTGGGAAAGGGGTCTTAGGCACCCTGGTAACTACCTCTCATGCCTCCCCAGTGTGAAAGCTGAGTGTTTTCACACTGGGGCGGTGCGCTTGCGAGACGGGAAAATAAGTCCTGCAAGCCACATGTTTGGGGCGGTGTATAATGCATACAGAGCTCCTACACCACCCCTGCCCATTGAAATGAATGGGCAGCGCTTCTAAAAAACACTTTTAAAGCACTGCAATATGGGTGCTTTTAACCCCTTCTGGGGGGTTACAAGCACCCTGCTAGCGGCTGAAAAGCACCACTTAAACAGTGGTAAAACGCTGCTAAAACTAGGGGCACTTTACCGTTGACGGACCCACCTCCCGTGTGAAAGTAGCCTTAACCTCTCTTCTATTTGCTCTCTTTTGCTTTATTAAAGCCCAGATCCAGAAATTCAGCCACTTCCTAACATCTGCGGGCTTCCTATCTGCTCACAGGCTGCAGTGTCCAAGCTGTATTGCCCAACTGATAAATGTCAGATCATCGGGCCTGGCTGTGTGGCAGAGCTGTGTGGATTTCAGGACAGAATGACAAATCCCTTGGCAGGCAGATCCTCTCCCCATCAATGTGTGCCTGGAGCTCACACTCCATTCTTCTCTGCCATCACCCCCTGGTCCAGTCACCTCACAACGACCCCTGAACTGAGGAGCCTGTGTCTGGGGACTTTATTACTACTTCCCCTGTAATGTTCTATACACATTTCCCCAGTCATTGAACCTGCCAACACCATCCACACATCACCCTCACACGCTGCTTCTGCACACTAAACCCAAATCACAACAAACACAGCCCAGGCACTGAGCCAATGCAAGTATTCCGTCCGGAACTAGTCGGCCCTAAACATCAGTCCCCCTCAGCTACTCACCGTGTCCACCGCGCATGCGCCCGCCAAAATTCGCGGCTCCAACAGCGCAGAGAGCCGAGATTTTTGCCGCGCATGCGCGGTGCCCGCCTTCTACAAGATCTCTGCTCTGGGGAGAGGGAAGTGGCGCGCGTGAGCGGGAAGTGTTTCCGGGACGGAGTCGGGTGTCTCTGCTGTAAACAGAAAGTGGAGCGAGAGGCACCAAATAACATCATGTGGTTCCCAACACGAGCTCTTCTTATAGAATACACTTTCATATGTGCTCAGTTATGTCCCCTGTAGAGAAAGGGGCATGCGCTGTGATTAAGTTAAAGAGGGATTCCACCTAAAAAAAAAATATTAAAAGCCAGCAGCTATAAATACTACAGCTGCTGACTTTTAATAGATAGACACCTGTCCCAGGGTCCAGCGATGTCGGCAGCTGAGACCGATCGATCGCTCGGGTCTCGGCTGCTGCCGCCATTCTAGGTGACAGAATCAGGAAGTGAAGCGGTGCGGCTTCACTTCCCGGTTCCCTACTGTGCGCGTCGCGCAGCGCAACAGGAATGCGCGGCGGGACAGGAAACGAAGGTGCCAACTGTGACACTGGAGGGGGGGAGGGTTCCGATGAGCGGAAGTTTCACTTTAGGGTGGAACCCCGGTTTAACCACTTTCAGACCGGACCATTTTGCTGCCTTAAAGTGGGGTACCCCCTAAAAAAAAAAAATTAAAAGTCAGCAGCTACAAATACTGCAGCTGCTGGCTTTTAATAATCGGACACTTACCTGTCCCGGGTTCCAGCGATGCGGGGGAACGAAGCCCCCCCCCTCGCTCCCCGCTCCGCTCGCGGCGCCGTCATGCATACTGTGGGCACCCGGCTGTGTCTTCACAGCCGGGCACCCACTGCGCATGCGCGAGCGGCGCAGGGCGCCGTGATACGCCGTACAGTCACCTGGGACACGTGACAGGTCCCAGGTGAATGTGCGGCGCGAGGGGAAGTGATGTCACCAGCCCGGGCAATGAAGAAGGCAGACTACGAGGGACCCCCTAGCAACCGGTATTTAGAGGTGAGTAAAAAATTTTTTTTTTGCCAATTATTTTTTTTTGATTTTTTTTAAGATTTTTAAGTAGTTTTATTTTTTGGGGGGCAACTCCACTTTAAGACCAGACCACTTTTTGCGATTAAGCACTGCGCCGCCTTAACTGAAAATTTTGCGGCCGTGCGATGTGGCTCCCAAACAAAATTGACGTCCCTTTTTTCCCACAAATAGGGCTTTCTTTTGGTGGTATTTTATCACCCCTGCGGTTTTTATTTTTTGCACTATAAACAAAAAAGTGCGACAATTTTGAAAAAACACATTTTTTTTACATTTTGCTATAATAAATATCCCCCAAAAATATATAAAAAAACTTTTTTTTTCCTCAGTTTAGGCCGATACGTATTCTTCTACATATTTTTGGTAAAAAAAAAAAAAAAAATCGCAATAAGCGATTATTGATTGGTTTGCGCAAAATTTATAGTGTTTACAAAATAGGGGATAGTTTTATGGCATTTTTATTAATAATTTTTTTTTTACTAGTAATGGCGGTGATCAGCAATTTTTATTGTGACTGCGACATTATGGCGGACACATCGGATATTTCTGACACATTTTTGGGACCATTGTCATTTATACAGTAATCAGTGCTATAGAAATGCAGTGATTCCTGTGTAAATGACACTGGCAGTGAAGGGGTTAACCAGGGGGTGGCAGTGTAGGGGTTAAGTGTGTCTTAGGGGTGTGTGCTAGTGAACACTGATCTCTGCTCCAATCACAGGGAGCAGAGATCAATGTCACTTGTTGCTAGGCAGAACGGGGAGCTGCTGTTTACATCGGCATCTCCCCGTGAGATGATTGCGGGTATCCCTGCCTTGATCGAGTCCGCAGGACCTTCATCCGGCGCGCGCAATGGCAGGGTGGCAATTTCAACTGGACGTATCTGTACTCCAATTTGCCTGCCCGTGCCATTCTGCCGACATACATCGTCGTGCGTCGGTCGGGAACTGGTTAAAGATGACGTTTAATAATAATAATATATATATATATATATATATATATCTATATCTATATCTGTGTATTGTAGTGATCTGAGAGAACAGCTGGATGTGTTGGCTCCCCTTTTTCTCTTCTCTGCAAACAGAACCCTGACTCTGATACACCTGATGGCTCAAGCTGCATCCACACCAAGAACAGCACAGCAACTGGTTAAAGCGGAGTTCCACCCAATATTGGATTTCTGCTTTAAGGACTCCTGACATGCTACATTTGGCATGTAATTTTTTTGGGGGGGTGAGCGGGTACCTAGTTTTGACAGGTACCCACTTCCTCTTATGGCAGCGCTAGGGTTGCCACCTGTCCAGGATTCACACAAACAGTCCGGGTTTTGAATCATGTGTCCAAGTTTCAGTCTACCTAAAACCCGGACCCACACTGGGCTCCCCAAGAAACCAAGATAGTCACACACAAACCTGTTAAATGTACACAATAACACTGCGCAGTAGTCAACAACGGAGGAAAACTGAAAAAAAGGCTGCTAACACGCTAAAACTGGGATCTTTTTAGCTAGGAAAACGTCAAGAGTGTAAAGTGTAAGCGCCAAACATATACATATATGACTCTTAAAATAACAAAACAAGAGAACAGTAAACACCAGTGTGTACACACGCCTATAACGGATGAACACAACGTGACCCCAAGTATGGGGATAACCACAACATATATGAAAAACAAAATAGTGAATATATAAAAATCGAAATCTATATGTCAATGAGACTAGACATGTGAGTATATATCTCAATAAGAAATAACAGAAAAAAGTCACACTTAAGGGTCCTTTCACACGGGGCGGATCAGTTTTGATCCGCCCCGTAGATATCAGTTTGCTCAGCGGGGATCACTCCGTCGATCCCCGCTGAGCAGGGAGATGACCGGTCCATCTCTGCACACTGCGCAGGGACGGATCTGTCACAGCGCCGCTCTCCCCTATGGGAGATCGGATGACGACGGACCGCAGTGCCCGTCGTCACCCGATCCGATCTGCAGACGGATGGAAAAATAGCTTTTTCCTCCGTTACACTTTTTCGGATCGGAGCGGGTCGGATGTCAGCGGACATGTCACCGCTGACATCCGACGCTCCATAGACCTCTATGGAACACCCGTTCAGGTCCGCCTGAAAAACTGACAGGCGGGCCTGAACGGGACGTCAGTGTGAAAGGGGCCTTACTGTGACGTGACCCCAAACAAGGGGGTGACAACAAAGTGTGCAGAAAACATCAACATAAACATATAAAAATGTAAATAATAAAAACGCTAGAGTCCATTAAATAATGAAACAAAAACGTGCAAAGTGTAAGTCCCAATAAACTTCAGTGTCCACGAGGGTCCCACGTTACTGTGACCAGAGGTGATTCCACCCAGTGTAGCTCCCACCACCTTAAGAAGCACAGGCTTACCAGATGGACGTGACCCGAATAGACGTATGCCTAAGGGGTCGATAATGGCTTGTAATCCCAGCTATTGCAACCCTGGATTCAGCATTCCAACGTAAGGGGAGTCCAAACACAAATGGTTCATTCAATGTGGACGGCTGCGTGCGATCACTGTTTTTATATATATAGACAGCTCCGGCAACAGTTCAGGCATGAAAGTGGAAGAATAGAGCCGACATAGTATAATAACGTTTTTTTTTTTTAAATTGCTTTAATAAAAAAAGTTCAAACTCACATTTCCATTGTAATCAATAAACATGTCATAGGAAAATAGGCAGTGGCGGAGTCCTCCCGACGCGTTTCGACCTACAGGTCATCATCTGGGGTGGGCTCCAACCACTGTCACACTGCCTTATATAGATACTTACACACTAAAGTGATTAGAATCCCCCCAGTGTCTCCAGTGTCTCCCACATACCCACTTGCACGGGACCTCCACTCCACCGTGCTGTGAGGGCAGAAGAGCGCTGATGTGTGGCGGGCAGTCAGAGATGATGTCATCTCTCTGCCGCTCGCTCCCAGATTGAAGAGGCCAGGCTGTGAAGAGCGCTGATGTGGAGCGGGCGGAGAGAGATGTCATCTCTGCTCGTCTGCCCGCTTCTCTCCTCTACCTCTCTCATGCAGCCTATCTGCCGCAGCAGCCGCAACCCACTGGTTAGGCAGGGAACCTGCGGCATGAGACTTGGGGCTTTGGGCCCAGATTCGGGGCTATAGCCCCAAAAGCCACCCCCTAGCAAAGCCCCTGCTTCTGAGTATTGGGATACCACATGTGAGAGACTTTATGGCAGCCTAGTCACATACAAGGGTCCAAAATCCAGTGATCGCTTTCAAGGAACGTTAATTACGCATTGAATTTCCTGACTACCTATCACATTTTTGGAGGCCTTAAAATGCTAAGAAAGTATAAATACCACCAAATGACCCCTTTTTGGGAAGTAACCACAAGGTATTTTCTGAGAGGCATGTTGAGACTTTGGAAGATTTTATTTTTTGACACAAGTCTTTGGAAAATGACAAAGAAAAAATATTTTTCTTTTCTTACATCAGGGGACACAGCACCATAGTAATAACTATGTGGTTATATCGGACCATCAGGTGCTGGACACTGGCACACCCCTTAAGGCGTGAACTTCCCCCATATAACTCCTTCCATTACTGGGAGTCCTCAGTTTTTTCGCCAGTGTCTAAGGTGTTGGGCGTGTGTAAGGATGTGTGTACGGAGCTCCACGGGCAGTAATCGTTTGATGAGAGCTAGCCACCGTGACCGGATCCTTTCTGATGTCTCCGTAATGGACTAAATGAACGGTACCCAGGCCTCGTCATCCGAAGACATGAAGTTTTGCTTGCGAATGCTTTTAAGCTGGGCCCTGGGATCAAGTAGTAAGGCCAATAAAAGTTTACTGGCAGGGTCTTCTCGCAGGTCCAAGATTGCAGGATTACCTGAGTCTACCCCTGTTCCTGAAGGTTTCCTTTCAAGGTCTCGGAGCATACCGTGAACGGTGAAGAGTGGGCTTTTTATCTCTGATAAAGCCCTGCGGCGGAAAGGTAGGGGAGATTTTCTGCAAGGAATCTCTCCTTCCATGTATTTATGTTGTCATGTCATGTCTATGTGTCAACACTGGAGGCTGTATTGGGCACTCACCATTCTGACGCTGGAAACAGCAGAAGCTTTCACTCTCCTCTCCGTTCAAGCCAGCTCAGGCCCTCAGGTATGAAGGGGGGTTCTGATCACATCCTGGGCCCCCAGAGTGGTGTTTTTTGTTCCTTTGGATGCCTGTCTGCTGCCTCTTTTTTCTTTGTTTTTGGGGCAATTCATGTCCGTTTTACCCCCGCCCGCACTGGCCGTCATGTTGCCAGCACTCATGCACTTCCCTCGTTGAAAGGGGAAGGGGGGCGTTTTTTGGGGGTGTGGCTAAATGGCGTCAGATGCCGGCCACACATGGAGGACGTATTTTAAGCTATACAGGAAAAGTTTAAGTCTGGAGGTGGAGGGACAGAGCAGAGTGGTAAGGTTTGGTGACACAGGCATCTCCCTTTTGTTGACAACATTGTATTGCATAGCTAGGATTAATAGCAGTTATTGTACTGTACTATAGCCTAGCAAGTGTAACATTCTTTTGCTGGTACTGCCTCTGCTTTGTACTGTAAACTATGAGTGACAAAGGGACCAGGAACCCCTATAAGGGTTCTAAGTGAGTTAATGGTATACAACAAACTAAAGACCCTTCCAAAAGAATGTCTTCCTCCCCTGAGAGGTAAAAAGAAAGATACGGCCAGTCAGATGAAGCCGTCAAGGGTAGAACACTTCTGTCCCTGTATTTCATACAAACAGGTTTTTCTCCTACCATTTAAAAGATTATTGTTATGATGTCTCTCCATAGTAGGACTAAACATAGCAGATTCCCATCTAGTCCTCTGGGCCCTTTTGTTGAGGTGCAGGAGGCTAGGGATCAGAAGAGGGAGATCTTCCCAGATATTGGAAGATACTTATTTTTCCTCTTCAGAGGATCCTAACAGGGAGGGAGTAGCCGCACAAGTCAGGTGTTAGTCTACTCCCTTACTTAACCCTTTTGTTGTCTGCCACAGGCTCTTGAGGTATCTACCTCTAATAGGGTTCATCTGAACCTCCCCCACCTGGGAGTCCATTTAACATGCTGTCCTATTGATCAAGTTCTGTAGTGCAAATCTGCAAGATGCAAAAAGCACTAAAAATGCATAGCTATGTATTCTGAATGGGAACATTTTTATGAAAAAAATGGGGGGGTTCCAGCTATTAATGCTGCAATCACCTCAGTCAGCAGAGTTTCACATGTCCAGTGGATAATGTACTGATGTTAAAGGATCCAGCAAGTTAAGGTTGGATTTTCCTTTTAACCCCTTAAGCCCCCGGACCAATTTGCAGCCAAAGGACCGAGCCCCTTTTTGCGATTCGGCACTGCGATGCTTTAACTGACAATTGCGCGGTCATGCGATGTGGCTCCCAAACAAAATTGGCGTCCTTTTTTTCCCACAAATAGAGCTTTCTTTTGGTGGTATTTGATCACCTCTGCGTTTTTTCTTTTTTGCGCTATAAACAAAAATAGAGCGACAATTTTGAGAAAAATTCTATATTTTTAACTTTTTGCTATAATAAATATCCCCCAAAAATATATTTAAAAAACATTTTTTTCCTCAGTTTAAGGGCCGATACGTATTCTTCTACATATTTTTGTAAAAAAAAAAAAAAAATCGCAATTAGCGATTATTAATTGGTTTGCGCAAAAGTTATAGCGTTTACAAAATAGAGGATAGTTTTATAGCATTTTTATTAATATTTTTTTTTACTAGTAATGGCGGCGATCAGCGATTTTTATTGTGGCTGCGACATTATGGCGGACACATCGGACATTTTTGACACATTTTTGGGACCATTGTCATTTATACAGCAATCAGTGCTATTTAAATGCAATGATTCCTGTGTAAATTACACTGGTAGTGAAGGAGTTAACCACTAGGGGGCAGTGTAGGTGTTATGTATGACATTATGTGTTTTTTTTATTGTAGGGGACGTGGCCTGGAACTGGTCCCACACCCACGGTCACGGAGCTCAGGACCAGGTCGGGAACATGGCGGCGGCGCCGTGCTTCTGACCCACGGCTGGGCACTTAAAGGTACATGCTTGTGCCCAGCCGTGCCATTCTGCTGATGTACATCAACGTGAGGCGGTCCTTAAGTGGTTAAAGACAAGATGTATTTTGCAGTTCTGGCTGCAATTGGAGTAGCTCAGTCCATTAACCCCTTAACATCTGCTCCACTATTGTGGTGGAGCACATTTTGAGTCACGCCAATGCTATGGAATGTGGACTCCAAGTGGTTAAGGAACAGGTGTGAGATACCTGAAAGTTCTGCCTGATCAGCAGGCCCGGCAAGGAGCTGGTGTATTTGACGCACTGTGTCTCACAGATGCTATGAAGGACTCGATCATTGAAGCCCTATGGCTTATACTAGTGCATTTTTGCAGAGGTCTGTGGCTGAGATATTGGTCAGCTGAAGCGCCAGGTGAAAACCCTTAGTCAGTCTGTGTCCCTTCCTGGGGTACAACTATTTAGAGTGGATAAGTACATCCAAAAGGGGTAAAGCTCTCTTTACCAGTAAAAGGAGGTTCAAACAGTTCTCTTTTAATCATGCAGCCTCTCCTATGCTTGGGGTATCTGCAGTCTTGACGGTCTCAATCATCAGGTTCAGGAGAAAATACCCAGGGGCGGCACCAGGATCTTGGGGCCAGAAAGCCCATGAAGCAGAATGCTATGTCCTTCTCATGAAGGAGCACCCCTACTTGTTTGAGTGAGGTGAAAGGTCCTGCGATTGTCAAAGTCTGGCAGGAACAATGTTAAGAGCAGAGCAGAGTTATTACTGCAATTTTTCTCTAGGTTACATCTAGATTTTCAAGAGCCCGGATGGTCCAGTTAGCTTTTGATCCAAGGGTCCGGGGTTTGGGTGCTGCCTGTGGGGTCCTTGGGGCTGCTGATGCGGCAGTCTTATGTAAGAGTGTCCGTCTCCTCAAAGAATGCTCCTAAGGTTCCAGAGAAAAAAGAAAAAAAAAAGGAGAAAGAAAGAAGAGAAGTGTCTCTTTCTGGTCTCTGGATCAGCTGTTATCACAGTCGGTGATATCATAGATTCCCTTAGTGGAACAGGGGTTTTTGGCTCAAACCTTTTAAGGTCCCAGAGCCAAGCAGAGAGGTAAGACCCACTCTAGATCTCGGAGATCTGAATCGGCACTTAAACATCCGATTCTTTCATAATTCGATCGGCTGTGTCCATCCTGCAAGGAGGGGAGTTGCATATCTCCATGTGCCAAAGTTTCCCGCTTACCAGAAATCTCTGCGGTTTGAAATATAAAATTATTTTTATCAATCGTGGCACTGCCATTCGGCTTAGCCACAGCACCACGAGTGTTCTGAAAGATTCTGGCACCTCTTTTAGCCAGGTTAAAGGCTCAAGGCATAGCGGTCCTAGCCTATTAGAAGATCTACTTTGAATAGATCATTCAGTATCAGGTCTAAAGCCAGAGTCTGATCTCAGCTGTAGATAGCTGAAATCTCTAGGATGGCTTCTCAGCCTAGGAAGATTCTCTTTAAAACCATCAAGGAGGTTACTTGGGGGCTGGTTATAGATACCATACAGAAGGAGGTATTCTTACCCCAGACGTGAATCAGTTCCGTTGTAGGACTAATTGAACTTATCAGGAAAGAAAAATTCCTTCATTCTGGCTGCAGGAGATTTTTAGAGGAAATGGTGGCCTCCTTCAAGGCCGTCCCTTACACGCAGTTTTATTCAAAGTCTGCTTCAAGACACCATCCTGTTGGTCTGGAATAAAGAGTATTCAGGCCTTGTTTGTTTCCAATACGCTTGGCTCCTGACATAGGTCAGAGCCTAAATTGGTGGTTGTTATCCAGCAGGAGGGAAAATCTTTATCCTGCAAGGGGTTAACAACAGATGCCAGCCTTCTAGGCTGGGGAGCAGCCCTGGAAGAAGATTCTGTCCAGGGGAGATGGTCCAGGTTATAGGACCTTGCCTATCAACTTTGTTGAAACTTTCAGGCAGTACATCTGGCCATAGAATCTTGGCGGTCAGATTACAGGACTGTCCTGACAGGATTCAGGCTGACAGAGCCACGGCGGTGGCTTACATCAAAAAATATATAAATTTTTTAAAAAAAAGGAGGTGAATAATGTTCTAGCTTTGGCAGAACACAACACTCCTTTCCTATCGGCAAATTTAATATTTCAGGCATACTCATTGAGACGCCAACAATTATTTCCGGGAGAATGATCTCTTCGCCCCGACATCTTCCTAGCAATATGTCCGATGGGGTACTCCAGACATGGACCTATTCGCGTCCACATTCATAAGGTTGACAACTTTATGTCAACAAGGGGTCTGCTAGCAGGCGGACAGACGCATTAGTCTTCCCAGGGGATCAGTTCTCACTGATCTATGCATTTCTTCCAGCTCTGCTACTTCCACGCCTTCTCCGCAGGATTAAGCAGGAACAGAAGGAGGTGATTCTGGTGGGCCCAGCGGATCCCAGAAGATATGAATTTATCGAGATCATAAAGAGGGTCCTTTGGACTCTGACATTATAGCCAGACCTTCTGGCACAGGGTCTGGTATTTCATCCTACTTTACAGACAAGGAGTTTAACAGGTTTGACTGTGGAATCCCACTCTATAAAAGATCGTGGGTGATCTCCTTCAGTAGTGTCTACTTTGACTAATGCCAGGAAGCCGGCTTCCAGAATCACTTACTATAGAATCTGGAAGGCATAGGTTTCTTGGTATGGATCCAGGGGTTGGCACCCCAGCAGGTATGTCAATAGGCAGAATTCCTGCATATGGGATCTGAAATTAAGCTGGCCTTGACTTTTATCAAGAGCCAGATCCAGGCCGTTGTCGATGACTTTTCCTACGGCCTCTTGCTTCCCACTCTTGGTGCGTAGCTTATTCAGGGGGAAACACGGTTTATTCCCCCTATCAAGGCACATCTAAATCCTTAGGATTTAAAATTGGTCTTGTCGGCTTTGTTAAATCAGCCGTTTGAATCTTACGAGAAATTCTCTTGGTTCTTTAACATGAAAGATAATCTTTTTGCTTGCCATTTCTTCTGCTAGAAGAGTATTGGAACTAACGGCTCTGTCTTGTAAGAGCCATATTTCATCATGTATAAGGATGAGGTGATTTGATGTCCTCATCCTGAATTCTTACCAAAAGTGGTAACAGGTTTTCATTTAACACCAAGATATCATTCTTCCTTCTTTCTCCTCAAAAGCCTTAATCTGGGTAAGAGAAAGCACTACAGTCTCTCGATGTAGTAAGAGCGATCAGAATCTATTTAAGGGCGACTGCTCAGGTTCGCAAAACACAGGTTTTGTTTTTACTGCCAGAGGGTCCAAGCTATTGACAGGTAACGTCAAGATCCACTATTTTCCAAATGGATTTGTCAGGTGGTTGATCAAGCTTCAGCTTAAAGAAGAAAATTCTTCCTTCTCATATTAAGAGCACACTCATCCAGGGCGATTAGTGCCTCTTGGGCGGTGCATCATCAGGCTTTTATGGCTCAGATCTGTAAGACCGCAACATTGGTCTTTGGTTCAGACGTTTATCCATTTTTTTTTTCAAATCGATATTAAAGGTCATGAGGAGATTGCCTTTGGGCACAGCATATACTGCAGGCTGCAGTATGAGTCCTCTGGCCTCCTGTTTCCTTGATTCTGTCTCCCCTCCCCTTCAGTTGCCATTGCTATGGGACATCCCACATAGTTATTACTATGGCGC
This sequence comes from Lithobates pipiens, assembly GCF_037356315.1. Taxonomy (NCBI): domain Eukaryota; kingdom Metazoa; phylum Chordata; class Amphibia; order Anura; family Ranidae; genus Lithobates; species Lithobates pipiens. The sequence continues at coordinate 108,878,841 of NW_027507788.1, forward strand.
TGTGTCCCCTGATGTAAGAAAAGAAAATAGGATGTTTAAAACAGATTCCCTGTAAAATCCTTTTCTTTGATGTACATCAGGGGACACAGAGGTCTCTCCCTTCTTCTTCTTATACACTTTGATTGCTTGGCTACAAAACTGAGGACTCCCAGTAATGGGAGGGGTTATATGGGGGAAGTTCACGCCGTAAGGGGCGTGCCAGTGTCCAGCACCTGATGGTCCAATGTAACCACATAGTTTTTACTATGGCGCTGTGTCCCCTGATGTACATCAAAGAAAAGGATTTCACAGGTAAGCTGTTTTAAAAATCCTAATTTTTTTTACACAAAGGTGTCACTTTAATTAGATATTTTTCACACAAATTATGAGTATATGTGGCATTACACCCCAAAACACATTCTACTACTACTGATTATGGGGATATCACATGTGTGAGATATTTTGGGAGCCTAGCCACGTACAGGGGCTCAAAATCCAATAAGTACTTTCAGGTTTTAAAATGGAGTAACTTGAGCATTTGATTTGCTGACTACCTTTCACAGTTTCGGAGGCCCTGAAATGCCAGGATAGTACAAATATCCCCCAAATTAGTCCTTTTTGGAATGTAGACATTCCAAGGTATTTGGAAAGAGGCATGGTGAGTATTTTGCAGCACAGGAGCTACCATCCATTGACCATCTCACGCTCCTAAGGCATACGTGTTCCTTTTTTTTTTTTAAACTATAGATGGAGAAATCTCCCCCTGCAGGCACTGACGTATTGCACCTTGCTGCTTGTTGAGGCAACCACCTATGTGCAAATACCCACTGCCCCGCTAAGAAATACCTGGCAAAATTGGGTACCGCAACCCCCTTTCTTTCTAGGACTGTTGCAACACTTGCAATCTAACACGCGGTGTCCCCCACCCCACAGGAAGTCTGGAAAATATGCTTGGGCATCCAAACTGGATAATTATAAATAGGGGGAAAAATTTCATTTTCTGCAGATTAATTCACCGGTCAGGGATAATGGTAGGTTGTGCCAGGCTTGCATGTAATGCTTAAGGCTTCATGTACACGGGGCGTTTTTACAACCTCTCCTGAACGATTCAACTTGACAGATAGTAACCGAGGTTTAAAACGTCAGTTTTGTCACGTTTACATGCTGCGTTTTGCTGCGTTTGCGTTTAGAGGTGTTTAAATTTTTTTTATTTTTTCAAAGTAGGCGAAAATGAAAAACGCCTGTAAACGAAACGCGGACAAACCTGAGTTACCATATTTAGCCGCGATTAGAAGCACTTGGCACTTGAAATGCCTGTAAAGTCAGCTTCTGAACCAATTTTTTCACGTTACCAAAAAATGGCTCTAAACTTAGCTGCCTAGAAACGACTGTAAACGACCCTGTGTGTATGTACTGATAAGATAACATGGAGGAGAGTTCAGGGGAAGTTGAAAAAAACTCCCAACTGCTCCTCAATGTCCGTTTTACCAGCAGCAGTGTACATGAGGCCTAAGAGTTTGTAGAATCAGAGTAACATTAATGCCGCGTACACACGATCGCATATTCCAACAACAAAATCCATGTGATTTTTTCCGACGGATGTTGGCTCAAACTTGTCTTGCTTACAGACGGTCACACAATGTTGTCGGAAATTCCAAATGTCAAGGACGCGGTGACGTACAGCGAGCCGAGAAAATTAAAGTTCCATAGTCAATGCAGCTCTTCTGCTTGATTCTGAGAATGCGTAGAACTTTGTGCATCGGAATTGTGTACACACTATTGGAATTTGTTGTCGGAAAATTTGAGATCCAGATTTCAAATTTTGTGTGTTGGAAATTCTGATGGAAAATGTTCGATGGAGCCTACACACGGTCAGAATTTCCGGCAACAAGCTCCCATCGAACATTTCCCATCAGAAAATCCGACCGTGTGTACACGGTATAAGAGGGATAAAATCCGAGACTGACTGTGAGATAATCGAGCCCAAATATTTTACATTGTCAACCCACTGCAGTGGGCAGCCTATCGGGGCCCTCAGGGTTGGAGATGGGACCTTTAATGGTAAAATTTGTGACTTATCCAGTTTACTTTATGACCAGAAAACTATGATGCCGCCTACACATGACCGGACTTTCCAGCAGAAAAGGTCCGAGGGTCTTCCCGACGGAGTTACGACGGACTTCTGAATGAACGGGCTTGCCCACACACAAACGGACTAAAGTCAGTTAGTTTTGAACGTGATTATTTATGACGGGACTAAAAAAGAAAGTTCAATAGCCAGTAGCCAATAGCTGCCCTTGCGTCGTATTTGGTCCATCGCACCAGCATACAGACGAACGGTTTTCCCGATAGGAATTGAGTCCGTCAGACAGATTTTTAAACATGTTCTATTTCTAGGTCCTTCAGAATTTTTTAAAGAAAAACAATTGGACTATCCGATGGAATGATTCCATTGGACCTATTCTGCCGGAAAATCCGGTCATGTGTATGCGGCATGAGAAAGTGTCTAAGATGGATAAAGCTGAGGCCAACAAATGATCCTGGTCTCCCAGTAATAGTGTCATATCATCGGCATATAGTGCTGTTTTTTCCTCCAAAGCTCCCATCTGGATCTCCTTCACCCAGAGGACACACACAAGGCTACAGCCAGGGTTCTATAAGCAAAGCAAATAAACCAGGGACAGAGGACTTCCCTGGTGTGTCCCCCTAGCTATCAGGAAATTAAGTTTAACCGCCGCAACTGGGGAATGATATAATAGTGTAATCCATACACGAAATGTGGGCCCAAAACCGAACCCCCATAGTATTTCCTGAATGTAATTCCAATCTATGGAATCAAAGGCTTTTTCTAAATCCAAAAAGACTAATGCCGCGTACACACGAGCGGACTTTGATGGACTAGGTCCGATGGTCTTTCCGACGGACTTTCGGCAGAGTTTTCTGAATGAACGGACTTGGCCACACACAATCACACCAAAGTCTGACGGATTCGAACGTGATGACGTACGACCGGACTAGAATAAGGAAGTTCACAGCCAGTAGCCAATAGCTGCCCTAGCGTCAGTTTTTGTCTGTCGGACTAGCATACACACGAACGGATTTTTGCTGTCAAAAAGTCAGGTCGTGTGTACGTGGCATAAGATTCACCCTTTAGTAATCTCAAGGCCCAACTGTAGATGAGTGTAAACCCTTCTCAAATTATCAGTGGCCTTACCCGGCATAAACCCCGTCTGGTCTTCTAATACTAAATGTGATATAACTGACATGAGTCTGTTGGCCAGCATTTTTGTGAGGATTTTGAAATCTATATTTAATAATGAATTTGGCCAATATGAAGCGCAGTGCAAGGGGTCCTTGTCAGGCTTGGCTATGAGAACAAGATGTGCTTCGCACAGTGAAAGAGGCAACTGCCCCATCTTCAAACACTCCTGATAAAGGGTTAAAAAACGTGGTTAGAGTAAATCTAAATGTTGTTGGTACCACTCAGCCGGCAGCCCATCTGGTCCCGGGACATTATGGTTGGCAAAAGAGCCCACCGCTGCAGCAAGTTCCTCCAGATTGAAAGGGGTATCCATGTAGCTCAGATACCTCCAAAGGTAAAGTGGAAAGATGGAGTGGTTCCAAGAATGCCACTAGGCCCTCCCCCAAATTAGATGGAATAGGGGAATACAGTGCTGCATAGAAAGAGACAAAAAAGTGTTCAGAATTTCCTCCCGACAAAACACCAATGACCAAGAGGGCGAATAAACACAAGGGACAACAGTGGAAGCATAGCTATCAGCCACAAGCATTGCCAACAGGCGTCCATTCTTATCCCCTTGTTCAAATACCTGTTCCACAGTACGGGACCTTGCTTTTTTCGTTATGGCTTTGTAGTGTAGATAGAGATCCCTTCTAGCTTGACAAAAGTCTGCCAGTGAGGTGGGCGAGGGAGTGTCAGCGTATATTTGAGTGCAAGCCAGAGACAAGTGAGAATAACTCTTAAGTCACGTATGCTTCCTACTCCATAATTCTGTCAGTCCCGCAGAAGCAGCCCAGGTAACCAGCTCCAGATTATGTGCACGCTGCGGGTTAGAAGTAGCTAATGCATAATAAAAATATTATTGAAATAACCAGCCATTAGAATTTTCCCATGGGCAGATGAGGCTAGTTTATCCAGCAGTTCGTACAGAAGTCCACTTGTAAAAAAGGGGGTGGGGTATACACATTCACACGCTATGTGGTATGCATGAATTTCCAATATCACTATAACATATCTCCCCCCTGGATCCATGATGACCCCTTCAATAGAACAAGGCAAAGATTTGTGCAGAAGGATCGTAACTCCCCTGGCATAGGATGAGTAAGTGGCATGTACGGCTTGCTGAATTCACGGGCGTTTGAGTGACAAAATTTTATTTCCCAAGAGATGGGTCTCTTAACCACTTTCAGACCGGACCATTTTGCTGGTCAATGACCAGAGGTCTTTTTACAATTTGGCACTGCGCTGCTTTAACTGGTAATTGCGCGGTCATACAATGTTGTACCCAAACAAAATTTGCGTCCTTTTCTTCCCACAAATAGAGCTTTCTTTTGATGGTATTTGATTGCCTCTGCGATTTTTATTTTTTGCGATATAAACGTAAAAAGACCGCAAATTTTGAAAAAAAATGATATTTTCTACTTTTTGTTATTAGAAAAATCCAATAAACTCAATTTTAGTCATACATTTAGGCCAAAATGTATTCAGCCACATGTCTTTGGTAAAAAAAAAGTCAATAACTGTATATTTATTGGTTTGCGCAAAAGTTGTCACATCTACAAACTAAGGTACGTTTTCTGGAATTTACGCAGCTTTTAGTTTACGACTGCCTCATTTCTTGAGGTGCTAAAATGGCAGGGCAGTACAAAACCCCCCCAAATGACCCCATTTTGGAAAGTAGACCCCCTAAGGAAATTGATAAGTGGCATGTTGAGCCCATTGAATATTTTATTTTTTTGCCTCAAGCGATTGAAAAATGACAAAAAAAATTTTATTTTTTTTTACACAAAGTTGTCACTAAATGATATATTGCTCACACATGCTATGGGCATATGTGAAATGACACCCCAAAATAAAATTCTACTGCTTCTCCTGAGTACGGGGATACCACATATATGGGACTTTTTGGGAGCCTAGCCGCGTACGGGGCCCCGATATCCAAGCACCGCCTTCAGGCTTTCTAAGGGCGTAAATTTTTGATTTCACTTCTCACTACCTATTACAGTTTTGAAGGCCATAAAATACCAAGATGGCACAAAACCCCCACAAATGACCCCATTTTAGAAAGTAGACACCCCAAGCTATTTGCTGAGAGGCATGTTGAGTCCATGGAATATTTTATATTTTGCCACAAGTTGCGGGAAAATTACAAACTTTTTTTTTTTTTTTTTTTCACAAAGTTGTCACTAAATTATATATTGCTCACACATGCTATGGGCATATGTGAAATGACACCCCAAAATAAATTCTGCTGCTTCTCCTGAGTGCGGGGATACCACATATGTGGGACTTTTTGGGAGCCTAGCCGCGTACGGGGCCCCGAAATCCAAGCACCGCCTTCAGGTTTTCTAAGGGCGTAAATATTTGGACTTCACTCCTCACTACCTATTACAGTTTTGAAGGCCATAAAATGCCAAGATGGCACAAAACCCCCACAAATGACCCCATTTTAGAAAGTAGACACCCCAAGCTATTTGCTGAGAGGCATGTTGATTCCATGGAATATTTTATATTTTGCCACAAGTTGCGGGAAAATTACAAACTTTTTTTTTTTTTTTTTTTTTTCACAAAGTTGTCACTAAATGATATATTGCTCACGCATGCCATGGGCATATGTGAAATGACACCCCAAAATAAATTCTGCTGCTTCTCTTGAGTACGGGGTTACCACATATGTGGGACTTTTTGGGAGCCTAGCCGCGTACGGGGCCCCGAATACGAAGCACCGCCTTCAGGCTTTCTAAGGGCGTTACAGTTTTGAAGGCCATAAAATGCCAAGATGGCACAAACCCCCCCCAAATGACCCCATTTTGGAAAGTAGACACCCCTAAATTTAGGGGTACACTAGTGAGACTAGGTAATAAATGGCGGGTGCCCTGCGGTGATCACGGGGTTAAACCTTTATTGGGGGGGGTTAGGGGGGTACCTTAGAACTAAAGGGGGCTAACCCTAACTGCCCTAACAGTTATTACAGTCACAAATGACACCCGCCGGGTGATCAGGGGGTTAAACCTTTATTAGGTAATAAATGGCGGGTGCCCTGAAACTATAAAAAAATAACTAACCAACCAGCGTCACCTGTAACAGTTATATGGTGATCACTGGTGAAAGGGTTAACTAGGGGGCAATCAGGGGGCTTTATGCGGTAGTATATGGGGGTCCCTGGCGCTATAAAAAGCTGCGGCGAACCTAAATACCTACCTGCCTAACTAGCGTCACCCGTGACACTAATACAGCGATCAGAAAAACGATCGCTTATTAGGCTGGGTTCACACTGGAGCGATGCGGGAACGCCACGAATCCGCGGCGGGTTCCCGCATCGCATGCCTCCCGGCGGCAGTTCACACTGCCCTATGCGAACTGCTGGGAGTGTCAGTGAAATGTTAATGACACCCCCAGATCAGTTCGCATATCGCAGTGCGATCTGCAAACTCGGATCGCATGGTGTGAACACCCATGCGATCCGATTCTGCTGCGGACCAAAAAAAGGGTCCCGTGCGAATTTGCGGCGGGTGCAGCGCGAATTCAGCCATACTATCTGTATGGCTGAACTCGAATCGCACAGAGATCGGATGTGATTTGCACTGCAGTGCGGTGCGAATCACATCCGTTCTCATAAACCGCTGCAATGTGAACCCAGCCTTAGTGACACTGGCGACGGGGGGTGATCACGGGGTTAAACCTTTATTGGGGGGGTTAGGGGGGTACCCTAGAGCTAAAGGGGGCTAACCCTAACTGCCCTAACAGTTATTACAGTCACAAATGACACCAATGCAAAAAAAAAAAAAAATGCTATTGGTGTCACTGTGACTGGGGGGGCAGGGGTGATTGGGGGGGTGATCGGGGGGTGAAGGGGGGGTGTGAGTGTGCCTGGCATGTTCTACTGTGAAGTGTCGTGTTGGTGCAACTCACCGATCCTCTCTCCTCGGTGCCGGAACGAAAAATACCGACACGGAGGAGAGATTACATCACTTCCTCTCCTGTGTTTACATTACAGGAGAGGAAGTGATGCCACGCCTCACTTCCATTCGTCAGGAGCGATCGAGAGGGGGTGGCCATGAATGAATGGCCGCCCCCTCATCCCGGATCGCTTCTGAACAAAAACCGACCGCCGCTGGCACCGGGGGGGGGCCCGATCGGGCCCCCCACCCGCGGGAAGGCAGGGACTTACAGGTACGCCCATATGCCTGCCCGTGCCATTCTGTCGACGTACATCGTCGTGCGGCAGTCGGCAAGTGGTTAAAGAAACATAATATGGGGGCAATGGGTGCATAGATATTTAAGTACTAAGGCTCTTTTAAACAGCCCCCTACAGGCCGATCAAAGGTTAGGCCAAGCCACAGATAGGAACAGTTATAGTTGCATGAGAAACAATTGCCCTATTGATTCAAGCAAATCAGTAGCATTCGATGGGGTAGTAAAGAATTTAACAGAGCCTTGATGCAAGGCACGCAGCTTGCCTGGGTACTATAGGAATACCCCGTTCTCTGAGGCGCTTACGGACATCTACGAAGGAGTGCCTGCGACGTTGGATCTCTGGAAAAAAAATCCAGAAACAGGTGCAGGGTGGTATTTTCATACTTGAGCTGTGGATTCTTCCTGTCAGCTGCGAGGACGAGATTCCAGTCTCTGTAATTAAGGATGGCTGTGGAGGTGCTCCTGACTGTCAAGGCCCAGTTGGCACCCTGTGCGCACGTTCCACAATACATGTAGATGAGGCTTGGGTGAGGTGCAAAATTTGCTTAAAGAAATCCTCCGCAAAAGTGACCGGATGAGCCCCTTCAGGCAGGCCAACCACCCGAATGTTTTTCCGGCGGAGTCTGTTCTCAGTGCCCTTCGATCGCTCAGTGAGCGTCCTCACCGTGCATTGCAGGTCAGCAACAGTGCAGGTAGTGGTAGTCGAGGAGTCCTCTACCACAGAATTTCTGGATTCTGCCTCCGTCATCCACCCCCTAAATTTCGTCTAGGTCATTGCGGATTAGACCACATTCCAGGGACTATATATATATATATATATATATATATATATTGTAGCAGAGCGTCCCAGAGAGAGCCAGGAAAAGTGATGTTCGGGGTTTATACCTCTCCCAGGCTCCTCTCATACACATTCAGAAATCTGTGATCCATGATCCAGTTCGGGTCTTGGTCCTCTTCCCCAGGCTAATTTAAGCTCACCTGAGCAGACAGCCTTTGCTCTCTGCCTGGGACATACACACAGTTGGTCTGTGAAGAGAGTAAGGTTGGTAAAAGCTGTAAAACAGTTTTTGTAGAGATTGACAAGCGTTAGGCCTGTTCAGCCTGGTAGTGAGGGCCTACAGATTGTATAGTTAGAGCCGGGACACGGCTAGGATTTGTGTTTTGCTATTTTGTCCTTTATTTTGTTTTCTGGAACACTGTACAGCACCTGTATTTGGACTTGTATATAACACAAATAAACACCGCACTGTTTGTCACTTCATCTCTGGATTTGGTATCTGTGCCTGAGAAACTGCTCATCCCAGGGAGCTCTACCTGTCCCCCAGGTCACAATATATATATATATATACTCCTTAGTGAAACCAGCTCACATCATCTGCAAAGATAGCTCCTGAGTGTGAAATGCATTGAAAGTGAGGCTCGACATGCATTACACAAGTCCTCTGCTTCAGCACACAGTTGAGACACACGATGAGATGCACGCCGAGCACCATGAACACTCGAATGGTGTCGGACTGGCTTCTGCTCTCCTCCATAGGTGTGGAGGAGAGCAGAAGCCTGTTCCATTGGTGGTAAGTGGATCAGCTTCCACCCCTATTGGTGCTGTCAGGAACCATGAAACAGACTGAGACAGAAGTACAATCAAATCACACTTGTTTATTAATAAAAATAAAAAGGTAAATAGAAAAAAGCGTAGTCAAGCATAGCCAGAGTCCTGTAGCCAGATCGGGTAGTCAGCCGGTCCAAAGTTCATTAACCAGATCGGGTAATCAGCCAGGCCGGAAGTCAGGGATCCAAGGAGAGCAACCGCAAGCAGGATAAGAAGCCAGGTGGGATGTCAGCAAGCCAGTCTTGAAACAAACAGCAGGAGATGGTTCCCTGTGATGTGACCAATGTGAAGGCAAATGGAAAAGTGAGCAGGAAGGCTTTAAATAGGCAGGTCAGACGAGCATCATCGGAACAGCTGGTAACTGTGGAAAGAGAAGAGAGCTGGCAATTAGCCGACAGCTGAGGGGCCAGCCCAGAGGAGGAAGGGCTAAGCAAGCCCTGACAGTACCCCCCCTCAATGACCCCTCTCCCTCGGAGGGCCAACGGGCTTGAGGGGAAAACGTCTATGAAACTCGCGGAGGAGAACAGGGGCATGTACGTCAGAGGATGAAACCCAGGAGCGTTCCTTCGGACCATACCCTCTCCAATACACCAGGTACTGTATGCGCCCACGGAACCTACGGGAGTCAACAATGGATTGTACCTCATACTCCTCATGGTTCTCAACCAGAATAGGGTGAGGACATGGCACCAAGGTGTTAAATCGGTTACAGACCAATGGTTTCAATAAGGAGATATGAAACATATTAGAGATGCGCATACTAGGAGGAAGGACCAACGCGTAAGCTACTGGGTTAATCCTGCAAAGGATACGGAATGGCCCAATAAACCAAGGTGCAAACTTCAGTGAGGGAACACAAAGCCGGAGGTTGTGAGATGACAGCCAGACCCTGTGCCCAACCTGGTAGGAAGGCGCAGGCAGGCGTCTGCGGTCAGCATGGAGTCTGTACCTATCATTAGCAAGATGCAAAGCCTCCTGGACTTGTACCCAAGTGGAACAAAGACCACGGAGATGCTCCTCTAACGCAGGAATACTCTGCGGAACAAATGAGTCAGGCAACATGGAAGGTTGGAAACCATAATTCGCCATATACGGAGACAATCGGGAGGCAGAATTCAAGGCACTCTTGTGAGCAAACTCTGCCCAAGGTAATAGGTCAGACCAGTTGTTATGATGGTCAGAAATATAGCAATGTAGGAATTGCTCCAAGGACTGATTGGCTCATTCTGCGGCCCCATTAGACTGCGGGTGATACACAGAAGAAAACGCAAGCTGGATTCCCAACTGTGCACAAAAGGCTCGCCAGAACCGGGAGACAAACTGACTGCCCCTATCCGAGACAATCACCTTGGGTAGCCAATGTAAGCGAAAGATCTCCCGAGCAAAAATGGAAGCCAGTCCCTTAGAGGTAGGCAACTTCTTAAGTGGAATACAATGACACATCTTTGAGAACCGGTCAACCACCATAAGGATAACAGTGTTGCCTTGGGAGTTGGGCAATTCCACAATGAAATCCATAGACAGGTGATTCCAGGGCCTCTCTCCATTGGGTATGGGTTGTAGGAGCCCCACTGGAAGGTGTCATGGAGTCTTACTCTGAGCACACACAGGACAGGCAGCTACGAAGGCAGTAACATCAGCCCGTAGACTAGGCCACCAGAATTGTTGGGAGATGGCCCAAATGAGTTGATTCTTCCCAGGATGGGCAGCTGCCTTGGGAGAATGGTAAGTCTGGAGCACTGCAGTACGGAGACTCTCTGGGACAAAGCAGCGATCACAAGATTTATCAGGAGGAGCAAGGGACCTGAGCAGCAAGAATTTTGTCACCCAAAGGACAAGTAAGACTGGTGCGAACTGTAGCCAAGATACGATCAGGAGGAATCATAGAAACCGGAACCGACTCCAACTTGGAAGTGGAGGAAAATTGTTGTGACAAGGCATCAGCCCTTACATTCTTAGTACTGGATAAGAATGAGACAATGTAATTAAAGCTTGACAAGAAAAGAGCCCATTGCACCCTTCTGGGAGAGAGTCGCTTAGCCTCAGACAAGAATGTAAGATTCTTATTGTGAGTAAGAATAAGAACGGGCACAGTGGTACCTTCAAGGAGATGCCTCTATTCTTTCAGGGCTAAAATGATCGCCAACAGCTCTCTGTCACCTCTGTCTTATAATTGCACTCAGCAGGTGACAATTTCTTGGAAAAGTAGCCACACGGATGCATAGCGCTCTCAGAGTTAGGACGCTGAGACAGAAGGGCGCCAACTCCCATCTCAGAAGCATCAACTTCTAGGATAAAAGGCAACGTAGGATCAGGATGTGCCAACGCAGGAGCAGAAACAAAGGCAGCCTTGAGAGTCTCAAAGGCCTTAATGGACTCCGGAGACCAACTTTGTGGGTTACCGTCCTTTCTGGTCATATCAGTCAGAGGCTTGACCAGAGACGAGAAGTTACGAATAAACTTCCGATATTAGTTGGTAAAGCCCAGGAAACGCTACAGAGGACGTAAACCCACCGGTCGAGGCCACTGTAGGACTGCCGACAGTTTCTCTGGGTCCTTCGAAAAACCAGCAGTGGAAATGACATAACCCAGGAATGTAACCTGTTCACAATGAAACTCGCACTTCTCCAGTTTACAATAGAGATTGTTCTCTCTTAGTTTCTGAAGTACATGACAGACATCTGTGTGGTGGCTCTCCAGGGACTTGGAAAATATGAGGATATCATCGAGATAAACCACCACACACAATTGCACCAAATCTCGGAGGATATCGTTAATGAATTCCTGGAAAACTGTCGGGGCGTTACAAAGGCTAAAAGGCATTACCAGGTATTCATAATGGCCTGTTCTGGTATTAAACGCAGTTTTCCACTCGTCGCCCTCCTTAATGCGCACGAGATTGTATGCCCCTCTCAGGTCAAGCTTTGTGAAAACCGTTGCTCCCTTGAACATGGAATCGGGTAGGCATTCTTAATCATGACATGATTGAGACCCCTATAATCTATACAAGGTCTCAGTTTACTGCTCTTTTTCACAAAGAAGAAACCAGCACCAGCAGGAGACGAGGACTTGTGGATGAAACCTCGAGAAAGTGCGTCAGCAACATACTCCTCCATGGCCTTATCCTCCAAGATCGACAAAGGGTAAACCCAGCCACGAGGAGGTATGGCACCAGGTTGAAGGTCAATTACGCAATCATAAGGCCGGTGTGGAGGCAAACTACCAGCTTGACCTTTATCAAAGACATCGCCAAAATCACGGTACTCCTCCGGCAAGGAGGGGAGTGAAGCGGTGCACAGGACCTTGGATACCTTCAGGAAGCATGTCTCACTGCATTGTGTTGACCAGGAGAGCACCTCAGCGCAGAGCCAATCAAAAGAGGGGTTGTGCCTCTGTAACCAAGGATAACCAATAACCAGCGGAAATCTGGGTGAGGAAATAACTTGGAATTGGATTATCTCATGGTGAAGAGCCCCTACGGCCATAGACAACGGAACCGTCTCATGAGTCACATGGGCAGGCTGTAAAGGTCTCCCATCAAGAGCCTCAATGGCAAGTGGAGTGTCACGCAGCTGCAGCAGAATCGAGTGCTGCGAAACAAATGCAGCATCAATGAACAGGCCTGCAGCCCCAGAGTCGATTAGAGCCTGTATCTCGATGGACGACTCAGCCCAAGAAAGGGTGACCAAAACCAGGGGCTTATCCTTCTGGATAACTGGGGACGAAACAACGCCACCTAAGGTCTGTCCATGACAGGACCTCGAGGTTCCGGCGTTCCCTGGATGGGTACGACAAGACTTCAAAAAGTGGCCTGCCTGGCCACATCAGGGCACAATCTCTCCCTCCTCCTAAAGGCGTTCTTATCCGCAGAGAAAAGCGTGAAGCCCAGGTGCATGGGTTCATCTTCACTGACCAACTCGGTACCAGGAGGCATGGGAGGTGAGGGAGGCATGGGCGGGACTACAAAGCTTGGAGGCAAACGTACAGGAGGCTTCCGCAAGCGCTCCTTAAGAGAAAGTCTTTCTCTGAGTCTGGAGTCAATGAGGATGGCAAATGAGATCAAGCTCTCGAGCTCAGTGGGTATATCTTGACCTGCTATCTCATCCTTGATGGAATCCGAGAGACCATGAGAAAAGCAGCCACGAGGGCCTCATTGTTCCAAGCAACCTTTGCTGCCAGAGTAGGGAATTTAATGGTGTAGTCGGCAACAGTTCTCGTACTCTGTTTGATGGACATGAGGCACTTTGCAGCAGAAGCAGAGCGTGCGGGAACGTCAAAAACCCTTTTAAAGGAGGCCACAAACTGAGGGTAACTCAAGACAACAGGTTTTTGCGTCTCCCATAGAGGGTTAGCCCAGGCCAAGGCTCTCTCAGAAAGCAAAGATATCACGAAACCTGCTTTGCTTCTGTCCGTGGGAAACGCCTGGGGCAGCATTTCGAAGTATATCTCAACCTGATTGAGAAACCCTCTGCATTGAACTGGATCACCCCCAAATCGCTGGGGAAGCGGAGCAGAACCAGACATACCTCTTATAGAGGTAATACTCAAGGCGGGTGCCTGCACAGAGACTGGCGCAGCAGCAGGGACGGCCTGTGACTCAGGTTGTACCGGAGCAGCCACCGTGGGGGATTCCAGGTGAGCCGTACGATTCAGGAGCATTTGTAACACCAAGGCAAACTGATCCTTGCGGTGATCTTGCTCATCCAATCTGGAAAAAATATTACCAACAAGTGGATTGACTGTATCTTCTGAATTCATGGCCTTCGCGTACTGTCAGGAACCATGAAACAGACTGAAACAGAAGTACAATCAAATCACACTTGTTTATTAATAAAAATAAAAAGGTAAATAGAAAAAAGCATAGTCCTGTAGCCAGATCGGGTAGTCAGCCAGTCCAAAGTTCATTAACCAGATCGGGTAATCAGCCAGGCCAGAAGTCAGGGATCCAAGGAGAGCAACCACAAGCAGGATAAGAAGCCAGGTGGGATGTCAGCAAGCCAGTCTTGAAACAAACAGCAGGAGATGGTTCCTTGTGATGTGACCAACGCGAAGGCAAATGAAAAAGTGAGCAGGAAGGCTTTAAATAGGCAGGTCAGACGAGCATCATCGGGAACAGCTGATAACTGTGGAAAGAGAAGAGAGCTGGCAATTAGCCAACAGCTGAGTGGCCAGCCCAGAGGAGGAAGGGCTAAGCCAGCCCTGACAGGTGCTCAGTGGATCAGCTCCCACCCTTGCTTTTGTAGGTCAGTGGATCTGCTTCCACCCTGCTGCAGTGGACAAGGCCCCACCTCTAACATGGTTGGCTGTAAGTAGGCAATCCCTTCTGTCAGAGGTAAAGGTGTCTTCACAGTAAGAGCTGTGAAAATGTGGAATAGACTTCATCAAGAACTGGTTCTGGCCAGCTCAGTAGTCTGTTTAAAAAAAAAAAAGCCGAAATTATTTCCTGAATACATATAATCTAACTGCATACTGCTGTTAAAGTAAAGTTGATCCAGGGAATATCCAGGTGCCTCTCATGCCGCGTACACACGATCAGACTATTCGGGGGACTATCCGAGGGACAATTTGCCCGTGTGTAGGCTCTGGCAGACCTTTTTCTTCCCAAAAGTCTGGCGGACTTAGGAAGAATTCTTGACTCAAAATTGTACGCAGGACCGCCCGTCTGTGTGCTAGTCCGCCAGACTTTTCAAATGAATGGACTTGCCCACACACAGAGTAAAGTCTGTTGATTTTGAACGTGACTCCAGGTAGACGGGACTAGCAAAGGAAGTCAATGTCACCGCATCCATCGGAGAAAAAAAACGGTGTGGGGCTCCCCCCCAAAGTCCATACCAGACCCGAGCACGCAGCCCGGCCGGTCAGGAAAGGGGGTGGGGACGAGCTCCTCCCCTCCTGAGCCATACCAGGCCATGTGCCCTCAACATGGGGGGGTGGGTGCTTTGGGAAAGGGGGGCCCTGTGGCCCCCCCACCCCAAAACACCTTGTCCCCATGTTGATGAGGACAAGGGCCTCTTCCTGACAAACCTGGTCATTGGTTGTCGGGGTCTGCAGACGGGGGGGATTATCGGAATCCGGGAGCCCCCTTTAATAAGGGGGCCCCCAGACTCCGGCGCCCCACCCTATGTGAATGAGTATGGGGTACGATGTACCCCTACCCATTCACCTGGGGGGAAAAAGTGTAAATAAAAAACAAACAACACAGGTTTTTAAAGTAGTTTATTAGACAGCTCCAGGGGTCTTCTTCCGACTTCGGGGGTCTTCTCACCGGGCTCCTCCCCTATCTTCTTCTTTTTTACTGCTCTTTTACTAGCGGAGGAGCCCGGCTTTCTCCTTCATCGCCGCCATCCAGGGGTCTTCTTCCGACTTCGGGGGTCTTGTCCCGCTCTTTGGTTCTTCTGCGGGGCCTCCGCTATCTTCTTCCAGCTCTTTTACTAGCGTTGGCCCAGTCTTCTCGTTCATCGCTGTCACTGTCACCGCCTTCTTCTTCCCTTCTTCTATTCTTCTGATGTTGACACGATGCTCTCTCCAGCTGTAAAGCCAGGCACGAGTTGCATGGCGACTTATATAGGCAGAAGGGGCGGGGTCACCGGGTGATGTCACATGGTGACCCCCCGCCCCTTATGATGTCACAGTCCCAGCATCCCCCGGGACTGTGACATCATAAGGGACGGGGTCACATGTGACATCACCAGGTGACCCCACCCCTTATGCCTATATAAGTTTCCGCGCAACTCGTCCCTGGCATGACAGCCGGAGAGAGCGTCATGTCAACATCAGAAGAAGAGAAGGGAAGAAGAAGGCGGCGACAGCGATGAACGAGAAGCCTGGGCCAATGCTAGTAAAAGAGCTGGAAGAAGATAGCAGAGGCCCGGCAGAAGAACCGAAGAGTGGGATAAGACCCCTGAAGTCGGAAGAAGACCCCCGGATGGCAGTGACGAAGGAGAAAGCCAGGCTCCTCCGCTAGTAAAAAAGAGCGGTAAAAGAGCAGAAGAAGAAGATAGCAGAGGAGCCTGGTGAGAAGACCCCCGAAGTCGGAAGAAGACCCCCAGAGCTGTCTAATAAGCTACTTTAAAAACCTGTGTTGTGTGTTTTTTATTTACACGTTTTCCCTCCAGGTGAATGGGTAGGGTACATCGTAACCCATACTCATTCACATAGGGTGGGGGCCGGAATCTGGGGGCTCCAAGATTCCGATAAGCCCCCCGCCAGCAGACCCCGAAAACCAACAGCCAGGGTTGTTGGGAAGAGGCCCTTGTCCTCATCAACATGGGGACAAGGTGCTTTGGGGTGGGGGGCCGCAGGACCCCTTTCCCCACAGCACCCCCTCATGGCACGCGGCCTGGTACAGTTCAGGAGGGGGCGCTCGCTCGTCCCCACCCCCTTTCCTGACCAGCCGGACTACGTGCTCGGATAAGGGTCTGCTATGGACTCTGGGGGGGACCCCACGCCGTTTTGTCGACATAGGGGCTCCCCTTTAAATCCATACCAGGCGACGGGGCTAGTAAGGTGTCAATCTTGCCGATGGAGGCAGCGACATTGAGTTTCTTCGCTAGTCCCGCCTACCTGGAGTCACGTTCAAAATGAATGTACTTTACTCCGTGTGTGGGCAAGTCCATTCATTTGAAAAGTCCGGTCGTGTGTGGGCAAGTCCACTCATTCGGAAAGTCCGGCAAACCTCCGCAGGAAAGTCCAGCGGATTGTTCGCTGGACTAAGTCCGCCGAATTGTCTGATCGTGTGTACATGGCATTAGGGGATTCAGAAGGATTTTTTCCTCCGCTGGATCAAATTGAATCATGCTTTATTGTGTTTTTTTGTTTTTGCCTTCCTCTGACTGTGGGTATAGGACTTTATATGGAGGTTTTCTATTTATGTGTGTGTGTTTTTTTTTTCTTTTGGTTTGTCTTTTACTTTTATCTGTGGGTCGAACTGGATGGATGTGTGTCTTTTTTCAACCAGACTAACTATGTAACTATATATTATGATGGCAGTATCGATTCGATTTTTATTATTGTTAGGCCGCGTACACACGCGCGGACTGTTTGCCCAACCTTGTTCGTCAAACAGTTTCGGCAAACAGTCCGCTCAAAATTTGCATGAGCGGACTTGCCCACACACGAGCGGACTGTTTCAGCCAACTGTTTGCCAAACAGTTCGCTCAACTTTTGAAATGAACGGACTCGCCCACGTAAGGAGGAGGCAAATCCGCCCATTTCGAGTGCGTGTACAGGTAGGCGGGGCCCGCGAAGGAGACGTCGCGGGCTCCGCCGCCTGGAATGGGCTTAAAGGGGAACCCCAACGCCGAAAAAAATCGGTGTGGGGGTTCCCCCAAAGTCCACACCAGACCCTTGTCCGAGCACGCTACCCGGCCGGCCAGGAAAGGGGGGCGAGCGAGCGCGCCCCCCCTCCTGAGCCGTACCAGGCCGCGTGCCCTCAACATGGGGGGTGCCTTGGGGAAGGGGGGGCCGCGCGGCCCCCCCACCCCAAAGCACCTTGTCCCCATGTTGATGAGGACAAGGGCCTCTTCCCGACAACCCTGGCCGTTGGTTGTCGGGGTCTGCGGGCGGGGGGCTTATCGAAATCCGGGAGCCCCCTTTAAGAAGGGGGCCCCCGGATACCGGCCCCCCACCCTATGTGAATGAGTATGGGGTACAATGTACCCCTACCCATTCACCTGTGAAATAAAGTACAAAAAAAAAAACACAACACAGGGAAAAAATATTTTATTGCACAGCTCCGGGGGTCTTCCGTCTTCGGGGGTCTTCTCGCCGGACTCCTCCGCTATCTGTGTGTAGCTCTTTAATAGCGGAGGAGTCCGGCTTTCTTCCTCCCCGCCGCCGGCCTCTTCTCCCGACTTCGGGGGTCTTGTCCCCCTCTTCGGTTCTTCTGCCGGGCCACCGCGCCTTCTTGTAGCTCTTTTACAGGCGGTGGCCCGGTCTTCTGTCGCCGCTGCCTTCCGTTCTTCTGTCGCCGCCTTCGGTTCTGCTGCCGGGCCACCGCGCCTTCTTGTAGCTCTTTTACAGGCGTTGGCCCGGTCTTCTGTCGCCGCTGTCGTCGCCGCCGCCGCCGCCGCCGCCGCCGCCGCCGCCGCCGCCTTCCGTTCTTGTTCTTCTTCTTGTTCTTCTTCTTCTTCTCCTGGAGATGTTGACTCGACGAGCTCTCCGGCCGGAATGCCAGAGCCGCGCTGTGCGGTCACTTATATAGTGACAATGGGGCGGTGTCACATGGTATATGTCACATGGGTTGGTCACATGGGTTGATGTCACATGGGGACTATGACATCGTAAGGGGGCGGGGTCACCATGTGACCAACCCATGTGACATATACCATGTGACACCGCCCCATTGTCACTATAAAAGTGACCGCACAGCGCGGCTCTGGCATTCCGGCCGGAGAGCTCGTCGAGTCAACATCTCCAGGAGAAGAAGAAGAAGAACAAGAAGAAGAACAAGAACGGAAGGCGGCGGCGGCGGCGACGACAGCGGCGACAGAAGACCGGGCCACCGCCTGTAAAAGAGCTACAAGAAGGCGCGGTGGCCCGGCAGAAGAACCGAAGGCGGCGACAGAAGAACGGAAGGCAGCGGCGACAGAAGACCGGGCCACCGCCTGCAAAAGAGCTACAAGAAGGCGCGGTGGCCCGGCAGAAGAACCGAAGAGGGGGACAAGACCCCCGAAGTCGGGAGAAGAGGCCGGCGGCGGGGAGGAAGAAAGCCGGACTCCTCCGCTAGCAAAAGAGCTACACACAGATAGCGGAGGAGTCCGGCGAGAAGACCCCCGAAGACGGAAGACCCCCGGAGCTGTGCAATAAAATATTTTTTCCCTGTGTTGTGTTTTTTTTTGTACTTTATTTCACAGGTGAATGGGTAGGGGTACATTGTACCCCATACTCATTCACATAGGGTGGGGGGCCGGTATCCGGGGGCCCCCTTCTTAAAGGGGGCTCCCGGATTCCGATAAGCCCCCCGCCCGCAGACCCCGACAACCAACGGCCAGGGTTGTGGGGAAGAGGCCCTTTTCCTCATCAACATGGGGACAAGGTGCTTTGGGGTGGGGGGGCCGCGCGGCCCCCCCTTCCCCAAGGCACCCCCCCATGTTGAGGGCACGCGGCCTGGTACGGCTCAGGAGGGGGGGCGCGCTCGCTCGCCCCCCTTTCCTGGCCGGCCGGGTAGCGTGCTCGGACAAGGGTCTGGTGTGGACTTTGGGGGAACCCCCACGCCGATTTTTTTCGGCGTGGGGGTTCCCCTTTAAGCCCATTCCAGGCGGCGGAGCCCGCGACGTCTCCTTCGCGGGCCCCGCCTACCTGTACACGCGCTCGAAATGGGCGGACTTTCCGAGCGGTAACAGTTTGCTCATTTCGAAAGTAGCCTACACACGGGCGGACTGTTCGCTCAAACACAGTTTCAGCGGACAGTTTTTCGGAATTTCCGAAAGACTTTGTCCGTCCAACTGTCCGCTGAAACTGTCCGCTGAAAGCCCACACACGGGCGGACTGTCCGCCCAAACACTGTTCAGCGGACAAGGTTGGGCGAACAGTCCGCCCGTGTGTACGCGGCCTTACTATTATTTCACTATTGGGCCAGATTTCCTTTGAGATTTAAAAAGGATTTATCCTTTATTATTTACCACCAAATGAAAGCCCAAATTGTCCTGAAAAAACATGGTCTAATCCACCAGGATACACAAATTACTTGCAATATTATGTACGCTTTTTAACATATGTCAAAGTTGCAAAATTGTGTTCAGGCATTAGGATTTGTGTTACCCTGCTCCATGAAGAGGTTAATAATATGTATTTAAAATGAAATTGACTGATTTTTTAAATTGACATTTTTTAAATTAATTGTAATTAATGATTTATTAAATATTTATATAATATTTAACCCCTTCCTGCCTGGCTTATTTTGATATGACGGTCGGGTGGGAGCCCTATTATCCCTGACGTCCTCCCAGGATCACATCTCGTGAGTTCCCCACGGGCCGCTCTCTGGCACAATCTGTCACATGCTGTGTCCACCGAACATGGCCGATGATAGATCACTGTCCTGGCCCACTGGCTGTGGCCAATCAAAACATAACACATGGCAATTGTACGCAATGAAAATAAAAATAAAAACAGTCACTAGAGCTACACCACAGTCATTTTAGAAACAGAAGAGGAATAGTCAGAAAGAATTCCTTAATTCAATAGAAATACACCATCAGCTCAGTGAGCAATAAGGAGCAATGAGGTGTGTCTCTCTAGATCAAGGGCAGTATATATAGAAAGTGGACAGAGTCCGAAGTGAAGTGAATCTTCAAGGAGAGATAACCGGGGATAGAAAAAAAGATTTATTGATAAAAAAACAACAAATAGAAATGCACCTCCACCACATTCATTTAATATTTGACAACATTGTCAAGGCACAGGTAGCTACCACAGTCATTCAAACTTCACACTCATATCCTAAACAGCTGAGTTGGTGTGGACATATATAATAGGGTAAGTATCTGCTGTGTTGAAAGAGCGATCACACAGTAGAAAAAACACAATGCAGCGTGCTGTCTAAAGAAAACAAACAGTCCCACATTTGTAATCGGAGTCTTCAAGTGGGAAATGCGATATTACTTAAGAAACGAGGCCTGAGGTGTGCCATGGCCTGGATGGTCAGTATGCCTGAAAAGAGGGCAAAAAGACACAAGTTTAGGTGGAAAAGGGAAGGTAAAGATCCCATCCATAAAATGACGTATGCCCAAACGCCAACAGTAAGTAACCGGTAAGTATCCGCTGTGAGAGTAGAACCCACCGACTCCTGACCTGGAGATGAGAAGGAACCCCCTTAGAGCCTGCAAGCTAAGCAAACCCAATTGAATGTCCCGTGAAGGATAGGATGAGCCTGATGCCCAAGGTAACCCAGACATGAGAATGAACTGCTTGTGAATGAGAGGATACATGGGGAAAAGGGAGCAAGGGCTGACCCGAGGAACCCCTGCAAGAAGATGGCTGAGCAGACTGAAAATACCTACAACGGACACCAGAAGTAGCACCGTGAAACACCCCCCCCCAAACCCCTGGCCTACCCATACCTGGTAAGAGGAAGTGAGAGGGTGAGTGCCAAAAATACAAGTGATAGGAGAGGAAAAGCTGGCTGCCCGATTGATGTGATGGAGTAGGTGCCATGGCAATGAGCATCATCAACATAGAGACACCAAGACAGACTGGTCCCACCGGATGCGAACAGGTCATGCTTCAGCCTGAGACCTATCAACCAAGACTGAATCCTTAACCCGAGGAAGGAGAGTCAGACTCCAACCCAGGGAAATAAGTCCCATGGCATGTTACAGCCATGCCCAAGTGACTGAAGCCCCCCCCCACCTGGAACAGACCGGGGATCAGCAAAGATGACTGGACCGATGTCCCTGAGCAGTACTCCAGGCAACCTCCTAGACACAAGCTCGGAGCTGAGAGTGGAATCCAGAAACATGACGACGTCGCCCAAAAAACCTACCACCTAAGGACCGTGGCTAGGACACACCCTGACTATACATCCCTGGGTGTTAACCAGGGCCTCAACACAACAGGACATCAACTGAAGAAAATTGACGACTGCTTCTGACCCAAGGGTGAACCCAGTGGTGAAACGATATCAGCACCAATCCGCTAGCCCCCCCAACAACGGCCGGGCTGAAGGAAGTGAGCGCAAGCACGGTCGATATTGGTATGGATGCCCAACCTAAAACACAAACTAGACAAATGACAGACAATCAGACATGAGAACAACAACGCCCCTCTGCCTACCCAAGAATGAAACATGAGCAGAAATGTCAAGACCACTGCGCATACATGAACCTGACAACAGACCCCCCCTTGTGTAAGTGGCAAGTGAGCCAGAGTAACCTATAGCGCAGAGACAGGTAATTAACTGTAAACTCAGGGCTAGTGTACCCACAGGCCGTGGTGGGTAGTCGTAAGGATCTGGTGAATGAACATGCATTGTATGACGTATGGTATACGGGCGAGAAGATTGTGGACAACAATCAATTAACAAACAAAACCTCAGCCCGTATGGATCTGTAGACGTGACAGATCCCGATGTGCGAGCCCTAGCTAACTGACCCCGGTACGAACATGAACACAGATACGATGAGACATGACAATCAATGAAGACAAACCTACCAGAGCATGTCAAGTGAACAACGCCCTTCTGAGAACTCTGAGGCCAAACACCGAGGTTGAAACACTATGACAGAAATGCTGGGCAGAAATGCTATGACAGAAATGCTGACAGAAAAAATGTCACGACAACGCCATGACAGAAATGCTAAAAGTTAATCTGGGTAGAACGATGTGACTGAAATCCCAGGGCAGAAAGCTATGACAGACATGCTGGCAGAACGCTATGACAGAACTCCAGGGGCAGAACACTGTAACAGAATACCTGGGGCGGGAATGCTATGACAGATAACCTGGGGCGGAAACGCAATGACAGATAACCTGGGGCGGAAACGCAATGACAGATAACCTGGGGCGGAAACGCAATGACAGATAACCTGGGGCGGAAACGCAATGACAGATAACCTGGGGCGGAAATGCTATGACAGATAACCTGGGGCGGAAAAGCTATGACAGACATGCCGGGCAGAATGCTATGACAGGAACCCAGGGGCAAAAACACTATGACCGCCATGCTGGACAGAGCGCTATGACGGAAATACTGGACCGAACGCTATGACAGAAAAAGCTGGACTAAATGCTAGGACCGAAACCTGGACAGAACGCTATGACAGAAATGCTGGACAGAACGCTATGACAGGAAAGTTAGATAGAATGCTGGACCAATCGCTATGACAGAAATGCTGGGCCGAATGTTATGACAGAAATGCTGGGCCGAATGTTATGACAGAAAATGCTGGACAGAACGCTGTGACAGAAAAAGCTGGACTAAATGCTATGATCGAAACCTGGACAGAACGCTATGACAGAAAAATGCTGGCAGAACGCTATGACAGAAAACGCTGGCAAAACGCTTTGACAGAAAATGCTGGCAAAACGCTTTGACAGAAAACGTTGGCAGAAAACGCTATGACAGAACGCTACAACAGAAAATTGCTGATGGAAGCTACCACAGAGACACCCGGGCTGACCACAATATAACACCGACCAAAGAAAACAACCAACAAGCAAAGCAGCAACCTGGGTGGACTGAGATCCTCCATCACTGCAGCAGAGATGCCAGTCTGCGCTGCGGGGAGGAAAGGAGCAACAGGTGGGTGACAGCCCATCCCCCTTCCAAGCACCAGAACCCACAGATAGATGCACACTTAGGCAGCCGGCCGGCCTATATAACCCCCAACCCCCCCCCCCCCACATGAGCAAGGGGAGAAAGGATCCAGCGGCTGTCCGATCAACAGGCAGGCTCTCGGCAGCTCTGGCGACAGACATGCATGGGGAGCGGAGCCAGCGGTGGATGACCACCCGCCACCATGCGAACAAGGGGAGAGAGGAGCCAGTGGGCGTCCGACAACCCTCTCCCCCCGCCGCCATGCGAGCAAGGGGAGAGAGGAGCCAGCGGGCGGCCGACCACCCTCCCCGCTGCCAGGCGAGCAAGGGGGGAGAGGAGCCAGCGGGCGGCCGACAACCCCCTCCCCCCGCCGCCATGCGAGCAAGGGGAGAGAGGAGCCAGTGGGCGGCCGATCACCAGGCGGGCTCCTGGCAGGCGGACGGAGCACTACACACATGGGGAGAGAAAGGAGCTGGGGCGGCCGATCACCCCCCCTCTCCCCACACTTGAAGAAACGGCGGGCGGGTGGACAGAGCAAACACATGGGGAGAGAGAGGAGCTGGGGCGGCCGATCACCTCCCCTCTCCCCCGACACCGGAAGAATCAACGGGCGGACAGAGCATGGCACCTGGGGAGAGAGAGGAGCTGGGGCGGCCTGGTCACCCCCCACAAGAATCGGCAGGCCGCCACGTGGAACATGGTACCTGAGGAGAGGGCGGGTAGGGAGAGTGGAGGTGGAACATGACAGGAGAACGCACCCCCGCTCCCCACCAGCATGAACGCAGAGAAGTGAGTGGTGTGGGATAGATGGACAGTCCTTCCCCCATGAGCTGCCTCCACCTAGAAAACACCAACCCTGGCCCTGACAGAGGAGGAGGGTTAAATAGTCACTCAAACTCCTCCCACAAATACAGGCCAGCCTTCCCACTAGTCTTCAGCGTAGGATAAAGAAATATGATCTAATGATAAACATTTCATCTAACTAAGGCTGGTTAATCCTCAGAGAACCACAGGAACCCTGTGCTGAGGTGATGGGGAATCCTTGCATTGTGTATGGAGCTCTGAGATAGTTACAACTAATGCAGCCTTCTAATCCAATGAAAGAGTCCTCAGCATGTACCACCGCAGCGGATAGTTTGTAGCAATATATGTCTGGTCAGTAAGGTGGTGATGCATACATCAAGTCCCAACAGATGCTAGGAACAAAGAGCTCACCCCTCCTCAGACTTCTAAGCTGTCATGCCGGGATTGATACGATATCCTCACTGAACAGAATGGGAATGGAGGAGGAAAGCCGTCTCACTCACAGGCTTGCATTACTGACGTCTCATGCCGTGACCACCACTCTCATCAATGGATCACTTTCGCACCTCAATTAGCATCCAGGAAAGTCAGATATGGGAATGTCCATGGCAGACAGTCTGTGACCTCACTACACAGAGTGTGATAGCGTCATGTTGACGCGTTTCACTCAGATCCTGAGTTTTTTCAGAGCCCTTTGACTGTTAAATTCTTATAATTGCAAATCTATAAGCAAATCTATAAGCAATCATAACATGTAAAAATAAATAAGAAATTCTGATCACCTCCTCAGAGTAATACAGTGTTACTATGGTCACTGTATATAAAAAAAAAATTGTAAAAAAATAAAAATTATAAAAAAGGAAAAAAATTATTACATTTTGTTTTACATACTGTCACCAATCACTGATCACTGCCACACAAGTTATATAATGATGTTGTACTGCATTGGTGACAGTATGTAAAAAATGTCACAAAATTGTGAATAAATATATTTGTTCTAAAAAATTGTGACAACAAAATACAATTTCAAAATTCTCGCCATGCCACTTTCTAAATACCTTGGACTATCTACTTTCCAAAAAGGGGTAATTTGGGCAATATTTGTACTGTCCTGGAATTTTTTTCGAGTTTCAAGAAATGAGATAGGCCATCAGTTCCTCAGCTCCTGGCCTAGGCTTCCTTAGTGGGGATTCTTTGCTGTGTGTTTTGCCTACTCATCAGTCTGCCTGTTATATTTGTTGATTTTATTTGTTGCATAAATATGTTTTGATATTCTTTCGGGAAACTGCTTATACACACATTCTTTGTTTATGTATGCTGTCTCATAGCATTTAAGTATTATAAATGGCTTATTTATGTATCACAGGCAATGTTTTTATACTATATGTGTTGAATAAAATGTGTACAAATTTTATCAGATTTTATTTTCCTGAATGGCGTACCTCTTTAAAAGTTTAATGTCACTTTAAACTTGCCTTAAAGTGATAATTAACTCAAAAACAAAAGACATGTTATAATACAGCTTACCCATTCTTGGTTGAGGTGACTACATTCATTTTTTTAAGATTTATTTTCTTTATTTTCATCTAGTTTTCAAAATCAGACAGACCAAGCTGAAAGAGGAAGTTAGGGATTAAGACAAACAATTTAACACTAACTTTGCTGCTTACAATAATTTTTATTCATTTATGTGAAATCTTTATTCCAAGAGTGAAAATAAAACTGTTGATAACCTAATGCAGTTTATTGCAACAAATTACACAAAAGTGGAGCAGGTCTCTACTTTTAGTTGTGGTCATGGCTGCAGCATGAATAAATCTATCAAAGTACTTCTACGGTTTGTGCTGTTGCTGGTATAGCTGCTGTTCTTAACAAAAATCCGACAGACCTAGAAACAGCACATGTTTCAAATCTGTCCGACTGAGTCAATTTCCATCAGGAAAACCATTTGTATGCTGGTCCGACGGACCAAATACGACGCAAGGGAAGCTATTGGCTACTGGCTATTGAACTTCTGTCCATTCTTTTGGAAAGTCCGTCGGAACTCCGCCGAAAGACCGTTGGGAAGATTGTCGGACCTAGTCTGCCGGAAAGTCCAGTCGTGTGGGCCCTGGAACCCTTATGGCTCATACACACGGTCAGACATTCCGACCACAAAATCCGTCTGATTTTTTTCTGACGGATTTTGGCCAAAACTTGTCTTGCATACACACGGTCACACAGGTTGAGATGAGAGTTGTTGGAAAATGAGATAGTTCGGAACGAGGTGACGTGTAAAACATAAGACGGGACTACGTAGAGGCCAATAGCCAATAGCTTTCATTTCCAAATTTTCTCTGAGCATGTGTGGCACTTTGTGCGTCGGAAATTCCGACAGAAAAAGTCAGATAAAGCCCACACACGATCGGATTTTCCAACAACATAATCCAATCTGACTTTTTCCATCGGAATTTCCGACCCTATATTTGGGGCATAAGCCATTAAAGTTAGGAGTCGCCCTGACATAAAAGGCATATATTGTGGTGTGCCATATTTGCTGACGATATCCTTATGCTCCTTTTGTCCTCAGTCACGTCACAACCAAATTTATACCGCACATTGAGCAACTTCTCCATGATCTCAGGTCTTTCCATCAACCATTCGAAATCGGTCGCCCTCAACCTCTCACTAGAAGCAAACACAGTAGCACAACCACAAACCTCATTTCCATTTAAATGGCAGACAGAAGCCCTCCCATACTTAAGAATCTTCCTGACCCCCACTCTAGATAAGCTGTATCGGACAAACTATCCCCCTCAAGTCCTCCATTGTGGTTCGGTAGACTGCATGCAATTAAGATGAATCTCTTGCCAAGCTTACTGTAACCTATTCAGAACACTGCCGATATCCATTTGCATGCCAGATTTACACAAATTCCAAAACAAGATTCTGAAATTCATATGGGGGAACAAGAGACCTCGGCTGAATAAACGCACCCTTTATACGCCTAAGATGGGGAGAGGCTTGGGAGTTCCGGATTTAGCTAGATATTTCTATGCAACGAAATTAGCACAGCTAATTCGCTTTCACTCCTCAACACCCCCGTCCATCTGGATGAAAATTTTATGAACCTTGCATCCTACTAAACCAGTCACCTGATGTGATTGAAACCAAAAGACAGACCAATCATGCTGTGTCCCACACTATCATTCTCATTAAACCTTTGGAATAGACTGTTGAAATCCCATAATTTCAAATCCCCACACACTCCCATGGACCCCCTAGTGAGCAACCCGGATTTCCCCCCAGGTCTCAATTCCCAGTCCCTTGCTTGGTGGACAAACAAGGGTTTGATATGTATAGCTGACCTCTGTGATCATAGGGGGATTCTAACACAAGGATTCCTTCAAGAGAAGTACCTCCTCCCAAATTCAGAAATCTTTCATTATGTGCAAATAGTACATTTTCTGCACTCCTTGTGACATGCAGCTGATATAACCACGTCCACCTCAATGGAGTATTTGTGTAGATCCTTCGACAAGCACACTGGCTTCATCTCCAAAATCTATAGTATATTTAACTCTGCTTCAGAAAAAATGTTTTACATGAATAAGTGGGAACAAGACATGGGTGAGACACTCACTCTTGCCCAATGGTCCACAACGTTGCAGTGAGCGTCAAAATCATACATAAATACCTCATTAGTTGAAGCAAATTACAGGATTTTGCTTAGATGGTAAATGGTACTGACAAGAATAGCCTGTTTGTCCCAGGGGCCTCTCCCTCCTGCTTTCGAGGGTGCTGATTGGAAGAAACGATGTTGCATATATGGTGGTTCTGCCCCAAGGTGAAACATCTTTGGATCCGCCTTTAAAATTTTATCTTCTCACTTACACAAGTGAACTTAATTGAATCCCCACAACAAGCTCTTCTGGGACATCCGGTAGAAGGCACACCCAAACAAGTAGGGAGACTTGTAGCCTTCATTTTTACGGCAGCCAGAATAGCAATTGCCAGATCATGGAAGACACCCTTGATCCTTTTCAACCTGGTTAGAAATAGGTTAACATGGATCACGGTAAATGAGCGCCTTTTGGCGCTCCTACAAGAAAAACAAGCCCAATTTGGCAAGGTGTGGGAACCCTGGATAGGATATTTGTCGGACCCCCTGTGAGGTATCAGGGATTCACTAAACCAACCTTAGGAGTGTACTTTTCTTTTCTTTCTGAAATTCCTTTTTTCTTACTTCTATTCTTTCCCTTTTTCTTCCCCTGGAGTCGTTTGTGGTCTTTGCAATCCCCTTTCCCCCCCAGTGGGGTATGGGGGATTGGGGGTACCAGGTGATATTTATAATTGCCTTCTAGATTACAGAAATGTTAACTGGTTGTTAGTGTTTAGTTCTTTCTGGAATTGCAATAATATAATAACAGATGTGCTAGCCGGAAGTAAATAATTTGCTTTTCTGTAAAGATTTTGTTGTATACTTATACTGAGTTATGGCAAACATTTTATGCCAAAATGTCAAACATGTTTTGCAATTTTCAATAGAAACCATTGAAATATAAATAAATATTATGAATCACAGACGGACACTGTGCAAGGCTGCAGACGGACACTGTGCAAGGCTGCAGACGGACACTGTGCAAGGCTGCAGACGGACACTGTGCAAGGCTGCAGACGGACACTGTGCAAGGCTGCAGAGGGACACTGTGCAAGGCTGCAGACAGACACTGTGCAAGGCTGCAGACAGACACTGTGCAAGGCTGCAGACAGACACTGGGGAAGGCTGCAGACAGACACTGGGGAAGGCTGCAGACAGACACTGGGGAAGGCTGCAGACAGACACTGGGGAAGGCTGCAGACAGACACTGGGGAAGGCTGCAGACAGACACTGGGGAAGGCTGCAGACAGACACTGGGGAAGGCTGCAGACAGACACTGGGGAAAGCTGCAGACAGGCACTGGGGAAGGCTGCAGATGGACGCTGATAAGGCTGCAGGGATAGGCATTTAAAATGTAAGTTTTTTTCTTCAACTTCCCTCCTAAAAGTTTTTTTTCCTTAAACTTCCCTCCTAAACTTGGGTGCATGTTATACGCCAATAAATACGGGGTATCCAAATAAAATGTTTTCTGCAAAAATGAAAAAATATTTTTGTTCATGAATCCAAAAAAATTATCAAACATATCAAATGCAGTAATCTGTCCAGTTTCCCTCTGGCATCCAGGTATATACAACTATTACAAAGAGGGATGTCATTCTCACCAAAGAGCAATATGAAGGAATTTATCATCGATAAGCATATAACCCTTTTCTTATGGAAAGTCTTTCTAAGATCATTGTATGATCAAAAAGAAATAGCCAGATTAGAAGATCAACAGGTTGGGGGTAAGGATAGCAGAGCATTGGATTCCCTGTTATAAGAGAGTGAGGAGACTAAGGACCATGTACCATTACAAGAAGACAGGCTGACTATAAGATTTAATTAACAAAAATTGCACCACTTAAGAAAAATAAATGGTTGAGCCTGTTTCTTGATATGGTTGCAATGGATTTAAAAATAATTGACTGGATCCCTGGAAGTGATAAGGGTGGGAATGTTGCACTTACGAATGAAAGAGATTATGAAACTGAAGTAAAGAGACAACTGAGTGATAGTACCACCTATAGACAGCTGGATCAAAACTCTTTCCCAATATTAGTCAAAAATCTCAATGATAGATTGTATATGGCCAAGGAGGCAGGGTTGATACAGCTGTTAATTTGAGAGTGGCCGACTATAATGTTCCCACATTCTATATAATATCAAAGACTCACAAAAGTGTAAAAAAAACAAAAAAACACCAGGAAACCCATAGTAGTATCAGCGGTAAACAGCTCTTTGTAGAGAATAGGCAGATACTTGGATCTTTTGTTGAAAGAAATGGTGATCTAATTAAAATCGTACGTGCAGGATGCTCGAGATGTCTTGTTAAAGATTAGTGACCTCACACTAGAAGGTGATCTCTGGCTGGTTGGAATAGATGTGGGGTCATTTTACATGCTGATTCCACATCAGTGCAGATTACATGCAATTTGATTTTTTCTGGATCATCGTTATTCGGAGATGGGCCCACAAAAAAAAAAAACAACAGCCACCACCTTGAATGGCTCAAAAATGGGATACCTGTTGGCCAATTCCTCTGCATCAAGCAGGATTGTGTGAAACAAAATGACTACAAACGGGAAGCAAAAGAACTGTTTTCAAGTTTCAGAGAATGTAGTTACTCCCATAGGCAATTGCACAGAGCTAAACAGAGGACATTGAATTGCAAGCATTTCTCCAGGACCTCTATGTGTTAAGCAACCAGCTGCAGGCTTTAGCTGCTCTAAGGCTCCATTACCATTGTCAAATGCTCTCTGAAGAGAGATCTGAACACGGATCGCT
Organism: Lithobates pipiens; assembly: GCF_037356315.1. Taxonomy (NCBI): domain Eukaryota; kingdom Metazoa; phylum Chordata; class Amphibia; order Anura; family Ranidae; genus Lithobates; species Lithobates pipiens. The sequence goes on from NW_027507788.1 coordinate 108,909,331, forward strand.
CTTCAGATAGCACCGCACATGAGAACAAGGCCTTATGGCCTGACACTGGAACTGGTGTGGTAGTGATTAGGAAGACTGTGACTGGCTACACTATCAGGGCTCATTCACATGTGAGGTTTTTGGTGGGAACAGCAGTAAAATCTTGCAGTTGAGCCATAACTTTACCACCCCCCCCCCCCCCCCAAACACTGCCCCTTTTAGCTACAGAGGCAGTGACCAGAAGTGTACACATGTTAAAAAAATATGGTGAAACAGTGCAGATCCAAATGAAAATGTCCTACATATATCTTATAATGAGGAAATCTATGCAAACATCTATGATCTATGACCAATCTATGCAAACATCACAACATTAGTCATACAACTTCTAGTGATATAATTCATATGTATGCATAACATTAAAATGCAATGTGCTTGTGAATAAACCACATATACAATGAAGAAAATTTGTGAAAAATAAAGTCCATAAACAAGTGACATAAAATGTATATAAAGTGTGTGGGCGAAAAAAATTATTTCAATCAAAAATAGTAAAGAATTTAGAAATAGTGAAAATATGATATAAAGATGATTCTTCAAAAAAACAATCCACAACAATATCATGTAGTGAAACTTGTATGCTGATCGAAAACTGTGACAATAGCACCCAAAAGTGATCCTTCACCAGCTGCACCAAACTGACTTACTAGCTCTAATAGCTGGTAAGATTATAACCAGCCAGTGAATCATAAAATGATATCCATATATGTAAGGGAAGAAAGAAGGAAGCTCCAATGGTGTGATACCATTTATAAAAAAAATGCATTCAAAACATAAAAAAATTACACTTACACTTTTCAAGTGTCAGACCCGACACTAGGGACTTTTGGCATAGATATGTATCCCAATTGTCTCTAGCCGCTATAGTTTGTATGCAAGCTGCAAGAACGATCCTGGGCAGCGTGTTGACGTCAGCATGTTGGCAAATTTTCTTCAATGTATGTGTGGCTTTTCACAAGCACGTTGCACTTTAATGTTTTGCATATATATGAATTATGTCACTAGAAGTTGTATGACTAATTGGTTATAGATCATAGATGTTTGCACAGATTGGTCATAGATCATAGATGTTTGCATAGATTTCCTCACTATAAGATATATTTAGGGCATTTTCAGTTGGATCTGCGCTGTTTCACCATCATTTTTCAACACTAGTTTTTTTGGTCTTGCCATTAATTAGAGCAGCTGCAATCCACAAGTCCGTCTCCTCCTGCATCATGTCAGCAGCCTCTGACCATCTCCTCCTGCACCAAGTTCGCAGCCTCTGACCATCTCCTCCTGCATCATGTCCGCAGCCTCTGACCATCTCCTCCTACACCATGTCCGCAGTCTCTGACCATCTCCTCCTGCACCATGTCTGCAGCCTATGACATGTCCTCCTGAACCATGTCCGCAGCCTCTGACCCTCTCCTCCTACACCATATCCACAGCCTCTGACCATCTTCTTCTGCACCATGTCTGCAGCCTCTGACATGTCCTCCTGCACCATGTCTGCAGCCTCTGACATGTCCTCCTGCACCATGTCCGCAGCTTTGACCATCTCCTCCTGAACCCTGTCCATAGCCTTTGACCATCTCCTTCTTCACCATGTCCCCAGCCTTTGACCATCTCCTCCTGCATCATGTCCGCAGCCTCTGACTATCTCCTCCTGCAGCATGTCCATTACCATCTCCTATGACCATCTCCTCCTGCACCATGTCCACAGCCTCCGACCATCTCCTCCTGCACCATGCAGGCAGCCTCTGACATGTCCTCCTGCACCATGTCCACAGCTTTGACCATCTCCTCCTGCACTATGTCTGCAGCCTCTGACATGTCCTCTTGCACCATGTCCACAGCCTCTGACCATCTCTTCCTGCACCATGTCCGCAGCTTCTCACCATCTCCTCCTGCACCATGTCCGCAGCCTCTGACCATCTCCTCCTGCACCATGCCTGCAGCCTCTAACCATCTCCTCCTGCATCACGTCTGCAGCCTCTGACATGTCCTCCTGCACCATGTCCACAGCTTTTACCATCTCCTCCTGCACCATGTCCTCAGCCTCTGACCATCTCCTCCTGCACCATGACTCTTCCTTCATTTTCTTCCCGCATGACAAATTTAATTTAATTTATATATGTTAAAGATGACTAACAGTTGGGTTTCTATATTCCTCAGTCACATACGTGGGTACATATCTCATTAGTAGAAATTAAAAAATCTGAAGCTAGATATATTGATAAATATTGTTTCATTTTATATATACCAGTATATCAATAATAACAAACCATGGGATCTGGCACTCAGATATGTAACAATATTTTATATATGTAACATATACAGTATATATATATATATATATATATATATATATATATATATATATAGATATATAGATATATAGATATATACACACACACACACATATACATACACACACACATATATATATATATATATATATATATATATATATATATATATATATATATATACATATATACATACACATACATATATATACACACACACACACACATATATATATATTAAATACTTGTGTATGCCCACCCAAGCATATGACTTTCTTTACTTCGCTGCTATTGGCTCTAGCCCCAGATCTTTTGTAGAACTAGCAACGCCCCTGCCCCCAACTAAAATCTAGTGGAACCAATTGCCTTCAGAAGTCGCCTAATTAGTAATTAAAGGCTACCTGTGTGTAATTTAATCTCAGTATACATAAAGCTGTTCTATGAAACCCTCAGATGTTTGTTAGAGAACCTTCGTGAACAAAAAGCATCGTGAAGGCCAAGGAACACACCAGACAGGTCAGGGATAAAGTTGTGGAGACGTTTAAAGCAGGGTTAGGTTATAAAAAAAATATCCCAAGCTTTGAAAATCTCACGGGGCACTGTTCAATCCATCATCTGAAAATAGAAAAAGTATGGCACAACTGCAAACCTACCAAGATATGTCTGTCCACCTAAACTGACAGGCCAGGCAAGGAGAGCATTACTCAGAAAAGCAGGAGCAGCCAAAAGGCCCATGGTATCTCTGGAGAGGCTGCAGACATCCGCAGTTCAGGTGGGAGTATCTGTCCATAGGACAACTATTTGTCGTGCACTCCACAAATCTTGCCTTTATGGAAGAGTGGCAAGAAGAAAGCCATTGTTGAAGGAAAGCCATAAAAAGTCCCATTTGCAGTTTGCGAGAAACCATGTGGGGGACACATCAAATATGTATAAGAAGGTGCTCTGGTCAGATGAGACAAAATTGAACTTTTTGGCCTAAAAGCAAAATGTGTGGTGGAAAACTAACACTGCATATCACCCTGAAAATACCATCCCCATCATGAAACATGGTAGTGGCATCATTGTGTTGTGGGGATGCTTTTCTTTAGCAGGGACAGGGAAGCTTGTCAGAGTTGATGGGAAAATGGATGGAGCCAAATGCAGGGCAATCTTAGAAGAAAACCTGTTATGCCACGTACACACAATCAGAATTATGATCAGAAAAAGGTCTGATGGTTTTCCCGACGGAATTCTGCTCAAGCTGTCTTGCCTACACACAGTCGCACCAAATTCCGACCGCCAAGAACGCGGTTATGTACACCACATACGACGGGACTATAAAAGGGAAGTTCAATAGCCAGTGTGCCACCCTTTGGCTCCTTTTGCTAATCTCATGTTTATCTCGTGTTAGTAGAAGTTTGGTGAGAGATGATTTGCGCTTTTCAGCTTTCGTGCTTTTCAGATCATTGCTGCTCTTCAGTTTGTGCTTGAGGGTTCGTATCTGGTTTTCAGTGCGTATAGTCAGTTTGCATTTGTTTGTCAGTACGTACTATTTATATTAGTACTATATTTGATTTTCAGTGCGCTCTTGTCTGCTCGTTTCTGATTTTCAACTCGTTCTTTCAGGCCTTGCTGTTTTTCAGTGCTTTCTGTTTAGTTCATTCTGACCAGCCATGTTGCGGGTACGTGCTCGTCGTAGAGTCCGTGCTTTGTAGGGGCTTGGTGTTGGGCTTCTAGCTTTGACACAAGCCCAGTCCATGAACAGGGGGAGGAGTTCATGGACAAAGAATTGGTTGCTCCAGCGTGACCAATTCTCACACATGGCTTTACTTCGTGAGATCCAGGAGAATAATCCTGATGATTTCAGGAATTATCTCAGGATGACGGACCCCGTTTTTCACTGTCTGTTGGCTTTGCTGATCCCTTATATCAGCAAGCAGGATACCTGCATGAGGCAAGCCATCACGCCGGAGCAGAGGCTATTCGGCACGTTGCGGTACTTGGCGACTGGGAGAAGCCTGCAGGACTTCAAGTTCTCAACAGGCATCTCCCCCCATGCTCTGGGGATCATTATTCCAGAGACCTGTTCTGCCATCATTCAAGTCCTGTAGAAGGACTATATGAAGGTAAGTTTTCTCCTTTAACATCACATTCTATGTATTTAACCACTTGCAGAGCGGACCATTTTGCTGGTCAAAGACCAGACCACTTTTTGCGACTCGGCACTGCGTCACTTTAACTGACAATTGTGCGGTCGTGCGACGTGGCTCCCAAACAAAATTGACGTCCTTTTTTTCCCACAAATAGAGCTTTCTTTTGGTGGTATTTGATCACCCCTGCGGTTTTTATTTTTTGCGCTATAAACAAAAATAGAGCGAAAATTTGGAAAAAAACGCATTATTTTTTACTTTTTGTTATAATAAATATCCCCCAAAAATATATAAAAAAACATTTTTTTCCCTCAGTTTAGACTGATACGTATTCTTCTACATATTTTTGGTTAAAAAAATCGCAATAAGCAATTATTGATTGGTTTGCGCAAAAGTTATAGCGTTTACAAAATAGGGATAGTTTTATAGCATTTTTATTAATCATTTTTTATTATTTTTTTTTTACTAGTAATGGCGGCGATCAGCGATTTTTATTGTGACTGCGACATTGTGGGGGACCCATCGGACATTTTTGACACATTTTTGGGACCATTGTCATTTATACAGTAATCACTGCTATATAAATGCAGTGATTCCTGTGTAAATGACACTGGCAGTGAAGGGGTTAACCAGTGGGTGGCAGTGCAGGGGTTAAGTGTTCCTAGGGGTGTGTTACTAACTGTGGGGGGGGGTTGGGCTTTCATTTAGTGAACACTGATCTCTGCTCCAATCACATGGAGCAGAGATCAGCGTCACTAGTTGCTAGGCAGAATGGAGAAATGCTGTTTACTCTGCATTTCCTCCATTCGGCCGCTCCGTGAGACGATCGCAGGGATGCCCGCGGCGATCGAGTCCGCGGGTCCCGCGACTGGACTCACGGGGGTCCCGACCAGCGCGGGAGCGCACCGCCGGTGGCGCGCTCCCGATGGCAGGGCGGGATTGAATATTGGACATACCTGTACGCCAATATGCCTGCCCGTGCCATTCTGTCGACGTACATCGTCGTGCGCTGGTCGGGAAGTGGTTAATGTTTGCTAATGTATTTCATCATTCCCTAATTACCATGGTTGTAATATGCTGTGAATGTCCCCTTTATCCTCATGCATGTTGGATTTTTTTAATGCTCCTTTTTTGGTCCTTCATGCATATTTGCCTTTACTAACCTCCCCAGCATGCTCTCCTGGGTCCATATACACATAGTCTAGACACTTAATGTATATTGTCAGCTCCATTGTAGTGCTTACCCTAAACAACCCCTAAAATGTGTACACATGTTATTGTTGTCTTTAAAATCATGCATGAGTGCCAGAGGCTTTTTTTTTTTTTTTTGGTGCCCAAAATTATTTGGAACCCTCCCTCCCCCCAACCGCTAAGTCAGCTGATACCAATCTGCTGACCTTGCCAAACCCATATACACTATACCTACTACCTCTTTTGTGGTCATATTTATGGATGAATTCACCAAAGCAAGTAGTGCAAGGGCCTGCCTGAATACTTTCAAATGATAGGTGATTGCAGAATCCAAAACTCCTTACCTGTCCAGTGGGGTGCCAATAGTGCAATTAAGGAGGGGCTGGTCAAAGTAACACACATTAGTTTGTTACTCCATTACTTAGTGAATAGGGTTACCTGTCAAAAACATAACGGGGGGGGGGGGGGATCTGATAAGTGGGACTTATATTTTAGCCTTTAAATACTCATTAGAATAAATGTTTTACTGATGTTGGCCAAGAATGTTTGTGTCTAATCTGCTTGCAATGTTTATGTGCAAAATTACTAATTTGATTTTTCTTGTTTGACTCCACAGTCTCCTTCAACACAGGAATGGCAGGCTGTGGCATCCCAATTCGCCCAGCGGTGGGATTTTCCTAACTGCGGAGGGGCAATCGATGGGAAGCACGTCCACATCGTCCCACCACCCCATGCGTGGTCATACTATTTTAACTATAAGGGGTTTCATAGTATTGTGTTGATGGCGGTGGTGTCGGCGACATACGAGTTTCTGTATGTGGACATGGGGAGGAATGACCGGATGTCAGATGGAGGAGTACTTGCCCAGACCGGGTTCTACCGATGTCTCGAGAGTGGTGGCTTGGGATTGCCACCCCCGGAGGAGAACACCATTTGTCTTCATCGCAGATGAGGCATTTGGTCTGGGTAACCATGTCATGAGGCCATTCCCCCAGAGGACCCTCACCCCGGAAAAGAAGGTTTTTAATTACCAGCTGGCCAGAGCCAGAAGAGTCGTGGAGAACACGTTTGGGATGCTGGCCAGCCAGTTCCACCCCTTTCAAATGGCCATAAATATGGCGGAGTACATACTTAATCACATTGCGTTATCTTGCTGCATCCTGCACAACTTTTTAAAACAAAATGATCTGAATAATATTGCTTCAGTTGGGCCTGAGGCTGGACTTCAGGAAACAATGATGGCTATGGAAGCGGCCCGTCCTGGGTTGGCCTCCAAAGCGCCCGTGAAGTGCATCAAAATTATTTGGACTATCTTTCGGTTAGGGGGGCCATTGCTTTGCCAGCACATTTAGAATAAATTTTATATTTAATCAGCTAAAATCTTGTTTTGGATTTACTGCTTGTGTTTCTTTTTGCTGTCTCCTAGGCTCTCCTAGTGCACTTGCAGTGCCAAGTGTTTTTTCCTTTTTAAATAACACCCATTGTCACTGTAAAGACCAATTTCAACACAAAAACTGATATTGATCATTGAAAGAAGAAGCCACACATTGTTGATTTTAAAAAGTTTTACTCGGTACACATTCACATGTGCGTTGTAAAACCTTTTTTTTTTAAAGTAACAAATTTTGATTTGTCAAAATACATTTTTTTTTGTTTTTTAGGTTACATAAACAGCCATGTTTCAAAACATAACATACACAACTCTGGAACTTACAAAGTTCTACACTGAAAAACTTAAAGAGGGAGTCCACCTAAAAAAAAAAAAAAAAGGGTCCAGCGATTTCGGCAACCGAAGCCGAGCAATCGATTGGCTCTCGGCTGCTGCTGGCACCATTCTCAGTGAGGAAATCAGGAAGTGAAGCATTGCAGCTTCAATTCCCAGTTCCCAACTGCGCATGCGCAAGTCACTCAGCGCAATGAGAATGGTCCACCCTGTCTCTGGGACCCGTGTGTGTCCCAGCAGACAGCGCGGAGGGACAGGAAGAGGCATAGACTCCCGTGGGAGTTTATGCCTGGAAGTGGGTGCAAATACCTCTCTTAGACAGGTATCTGCACTCCCCTACCCCCTGAAAGGTGTCAAATGTGACAGCGAAGGGAGGGAGGGTTCTGAAAAGTGGAGGTTCAATTTTTGTGTGAACCTCCGCTTTAAAGGCAAGATCAGACATTATATTGTCCAAAATGTGTGGATCTTGCCTTCAACCGATGGGGTGATGTCACCCCTGTAAAAGCCAAATTTTGAAGATGCACACACATTGGGAGTCAAACTGGGGATTTCCATCCTGATCCCATGCATGATGTCAACATGTGCTATCTCCCATCATGGGGAATCATTGGACGTGTTTTGAGGGTGCAAACACTTCCTCTCTCCTACTTGAGTTTCAAGGAAGGGGTTGCAGCCACAAAACGCATACATCGATATCCCCTGATGGCAGATAGCACATGTTGACACAGTGGGGGTTATTTACGAAAGGCAAATCCACTTTGCACTGCAAGTGCACTTGGAAGTGCAGTCGCTCTAAATCTAAGGGGTAGATGTGAAATTAGTGGAAGCTCTGCTGATTTTATCATCCAATCATGTGCAAGCTAAAATGCTGTTTCCTATTTTCCTTGCATGTCCCCCTCAGATCTACAGTGACTTTGTCTCCGCCATGTTCCTCTCGAAAAAGGGGCGGCGAATATTCTAGAAACAACATCAGGGGCGGGCGGCACGGGCGGAGTTTCACGCATGCGCAGTGTATATAAAGCTAACACGCGTGTGTCGTAACTACGTTCTGTGTGCGGAGGTAGGAGGAACGGAAGCGACAAACGTTATAACGAAGGTAAGATATTAATTTTGGACATGAGCAACCTATACTGAATCTAGATTGAGGCCTATATTGGGATAAGATTAGGCTGAGATGACTGCGCTCCTAATCTAAAAGATAAAAAATATAATCATAAACCACCCCACAGTTACACATCCAAAATTCAGTGCGTATAAAAATAAATGTGGCTGCGCTACCTACCCCACTCTATATGACTCACTGATATTGTCACTATTTATGGACCATATGTAAACAAAAAAATTAATCAAATAATTTCAATTAATTATGTGAAACCTAATAATATGAAATTCATAAACCACAATACATCTAGATAAATTCATAAACAATCATAGTTATATACTTATTAGTGAATAAATAATTGTTAAGTAAATAAATAAATATATATATATATATATATATATATATATATATATATATATATATATATATATATATATATATATATATATATATATATATATATATATATAATAAATACAGTGATTGATTACAAATATATATATAATAAATAAATTAATGCAGTGATTAATTAAATTAATTAATTAATGAAATCCCAGTGACAAAATATATAAAAAGTATAAAAAAGTGAACCAGTAAACCCACAACCAATGAAAAGAAGTCCAAGCAAAGTCTTTGTAATGAAAGGGATATATCTTTAAGAGGATGCCAATCAATCGTGCGGTCCACCTTCACCAAGCCAAAAAACATGAATCATCAGTAAGAATGCACGCTTACCAGATTGGAGTATGTAAACGCTCACTAAATATATAAGATCACCCGAACTGCACCAATCCTGACTCAAGCTTATTGCAGAGCTTATTCTGGAAGGATCACGGAGGTTTTCATATAGGCAGGTAATGGTTTAGATGATGACTCGAGAAACACAAATGAAAAGACCTCCCATAGCGTAAAACAAGCGGACAATTTTATTTAACCACTTGACCACTGGGCACTTAAACACCCTTAATAACCAGACCAATTTTCAGCTTTTGGTGCTCTCACATTTTGAATGACAATTACTCAGTCATGCAACACTGGACCTATATGAAATTTTTGTCCTTTTTTTCACACAAATAGAGCTTTCTTTCGGTGGTATTTGATCACCGCTCGTTTCTTTATTTTTTTGGCTATAAAAGAAAAAATACAGAAAATTCTGTAACAAAAAAATGAATTTTTCTTTGTTTCTGTTATAAAATTTAGCAGATTAGTAATTTTTTCTTCAGAAATTTTGGCCAAAATTTATACTACTACATATCTTTGGCAAAAATAAGTACAAATTGGTGGATATTATTTGGTCTTTGTTAAAGTTATAGAGTCCACAAGCTATGGTGCCAATATCTGAAAATTGATCACACTTGTGATAGTACTGATGGCCTATTTCGAATCCTGAGACCCTAACATGCCAGAAAAGTACAAATACCCCCCAAATGACCCCTTTTTGGAAAGAAGACATTCCAAGGTATTTAGTAAGAGGCATGATGAGTTTTTTGAAGTTGTCATTTTTTCCCACAGTTCTTTGCAAAATCAAGATTTTTTTTACTTTTTTTTTTTCACAAAATTGTCATATTATCAGTTTATTTCTCACACACAGCATATGCATACCACAAATTACACCCCAAAACACATTCTGCTATTACTCCCGAGTACGGCGATACCACATGTGTGAGACTTTTATACAGTGTGGCCACATACAGAGGCCTAACATGCAGGGAGCACCATCAGGCGTTCTGGAGCACCCAGGACAATTCTGACATTTCTCTCCTACATGTAAAAATCATCATTTATTTGCTAGAAAATTACATAGAATCCCAAAACATTATATATATATATATATATATATATATATATATATATACTATAAATTATATATATATATATATATATATATATATATATATATATATATATATATATATATAAATTATAAATTGTCTGGCCCTTTCCATTTGAGCCAATTCAGTTACCTGCAATTTCTTTTGAAGAGGATATCCGTATCCATCTCCTTTGTTTGTTAATATTATTCTCTAGGTTTTTTTGTTATCATTACAAATTTTTGTTATTATTACAATTTTTTTGTTATTATTAATTTTACGCATAATTTTCATATATATTCAATATACACATTTTTATCAAATAGGTCCGGATGCTAATGCAAACTTCTCGTTTTTGCCATTAGCTGTGCCCTTTCTTAACATGGCATCCGCGTTCAGCTGTGTTTATCATGGTTACTTCCTGTTGTTCCTTCCAACTCAGAATGAGGCTTGGTTGTAAATGCTGTAATACTTCCTTTTTTTTTACCTATAATGAGGCTTGGTTTTATTATTGTTTCTATTTAAACGTGATGCGTCAGTGCGTCACCTGCACCCCAGACGACGTCACCATATGACGAAACGCGTGTTGGGTGGTCTAGACGTGCTGACGCAATTACGTTGACCTTCTGAGCGAACGGGCGCTCGCATGCTGGCCGGCATTCATGCTTTTTTTTTTTTTTTTGTTTTCAAAGGAGTTTATTGGAAGATAACAAACAAAATATAGCATACACTGTGGTGAAGCATAAATAGTTATACAAAGCAAAAGATGCAAATTATATAGCACATATCGTATATGTTAACCACTTTAAGACCGGACCATTTTGCTGGTAAATGACCAGAGGTCTTTTTACACTTTGGCACTGCGCTGCTTTAACTGGTAATTGCGCGGTCATGCAATGTTGTACCCAAACAAAATTTGCGTCCTTTTCTTCCCACAAATAGAGCTTTCTTTTGATGGTATTTGATTGCCTCTGCGATTTTTATTTTTTGCGATATAAACGTAAAAAGACCGCAAATTTTGAAAAAAAATGATATTTTCTACTTTTTGTTATTAGAAAAATCCAATAAACTCAATTTTAGTCATACATTTAGGCCAAAATGTATTCAGCCACATGTCTTTGGTAAAAAAAAAGTCAATAATTGTATATTTATTGGTTTGCGCAAAAGTTGTCACATCTACAAACTAAGGTACGTTTTCTGGAATTTACGCAGCTTTTAGTTTACGACTGCCTATCTCATTTCTTGAGGTGCTAAAATGGCAGGGCAGTACAAAACCCCCCCAAATGACCCCATTTTGGAAAGTAGACCCCCTAAGGAAATTGATAAGAGGCATGTTGAGCCCATTGAATATTTTATTTTTTTGCCTCAAGCGATTGAATAATGACAAAAAAAAAATTTTTTTTTTTTTTTTACACAAAGTTGTCACTAAATGATATATTGCTCACACATGCTATGGGCGTATGTGAAATGACACCCCAAAATAAATTCTGCTGCTTCTCCTGAGTACGGGGATACCACATATGTGGGACTTTTTGGGAGCCTAGCCGCGTACGGGGCCCCGAAAACCAAGCACCGCCTTCAGGCTTTCTAAGGGCGTAAATTTTTGAGTTCACTTCTCACTACCTATTACAGTTTTGAAGGCCATAAAATGCCAAGATGGCACAAAACCCCCACAAATGACCCCATTTTAGAAAGTAGACACCCCAAGCTATTTGCTGAGAGGCATGTTGAGTTCATGGAATATTTTATATTTTGCCACAAGTTGCGGGAAAATTACAAACTTTTTTTTTTTTTTTTTTTTTTTCACAAAGTTGTCACTAAATGATATATTGCTCACACATGCCATGGGCATATGTGAAATGACACCCCAAAATAAATTCTGCTGCTTCTCCTGAGTACGGGGATACCACATATGTGGGACTTTTTGGGAGCCTAGCCGCGTACGGGGCCCCGAAAACCAAGCACCGCCTTCAGGCTTTCTAAGGGCGTAAATATTTGACTTCACTCCTCACTACCTATTACAGTTTTGAAGGCCATAAAATGCCAAGATGGCACAAAACCCCCACAAATGACCCCATTTTAGAAAGTAGACACCCCAAGCTATTTGCTGAGAGGCATGTTGAGTCCATGGAATATTTTATATTTTGCCACAAGTTGCGGGAAAATTACAAACTTTTTTTTTTTTTTTTTTTTTTTCACAAAGTTGTCACTAAATGATATATTGCTCACGCATTCCATGGGCATATGTGAAATGACACCCCAAAATAAATTCTGCTGCTTCTCCTGAGTACGGGGATACCACACTGAGTACGGGGATACCACATATGTGGGACTTTTTGGGAGCCTAGCCGCGTACGGGGCCCCGAAAACCAAGCACCGCCTTCAGGCTTTCTAAGGGCGTTACAGTTTTGAAGGCCATAAAATGCCAAGATGGCACAAACCCCCCCCAAATGACCCCATTTTGGAAAGTAGACACCCCTAAATTTAGGGGTACACTAGTGAGACTAGGTAATAAATGGCGGGTGCCCTGAAACTATAAAAAAATAACTAACCAACCAGCGTCACCTGTAACAGTTATATGGTGATCACTGGTGAAAGGGTTAACTAGGGGGCAATCAGGGGGCTTTATGCGGTAGTATATGGGGGTCCCTGGCGCTATAAAAAGCTGCGGCGAACCTAAATACCTACTTGCCTAACTAGCGTCACCTGTGACACTAATACAGCGATCAGAAAAACGATCGCTTATTAGGCTGGGTTCACACTGGAGCGATGCGGGAACGCCACGAATGCGCGGCGGGTTCCCGCATCGCATGCCTCCCGGCGGCAGTTCACACTGCCCTATGCGAACTGCTGGGAGTGTCAGTGAAATGTTACTGACACCCCCAGATCAGTTCGCATATCGCAGTGCGATCTGAAAACTCGGATCGCATGGTGTGAACACCCATGCGATCCGATTCTGCTGCGGGCCAAAAAAAGGGTCCCGTGCGAATTTGCGGCGGGTGCGGCGGGTGTGGCGGGTGCGGCGAATGGCTGAACTCGAATCGCACAGAGATCGGATGTGATTTGCACTGCAGTGCGGTGCGAATCACATCCGTTCTCAAACCGCTGCAATCTGAACCCAGCCTTAGTGACACTGGCGACGGGGGGTGATCACGGGGTTAAACCTTTATTGGGGGGGTTAGGGGGGTACCTTAGAACTAAAGGGGGCTAACCCTAACTGCCCTAACAGTTATTAGTCACAAATGACACCCGCCGGGTGATCAGGGGGTTAAACCTTTATTAGGTAATAAATGGCGGGTGCCCTGAAACTATAAAAAAATAACTAACCAACCAGCGTCACCTGTAACAGTTATATGGTGATCACTGGTGAAAGGGTTAACTAGGGGGCAATCAGGGGGCTTTATGCGGTAGTATATGGGGGTCCCTGGCGCTATAAAAAGCTGCGGCGAACCTAAATACCTACCTGCCTAACTAGCGTCACCTGTGACACTAATACGGCGATCAGAAAAATGATCGCTTATTAGGCTGGGTTCACACTGGAGCGATGCGGAAACGCCGCGAATCCGCGGCGGGTTCCCGCATCGCATGCCTCCCGGCGGCAGTTCACACTGCCCTATGCGAACTGCTGGGAGTGTCAGTGAAATGTTACTGACACCCCCAGATCAGTTCGCATATCGCAGTGCGATCTGCAAACTCGGATCGCATGGTGTGAACACCCATGCGATCCGATTCTGCTGCGGGCCAAAAAAAGGGTCCCGTGCGAATTTGCGGCGGGTGCGGCGGGTGTGGCGGGTGCGGCGGGTGCGGCGAATGGCTGAACTCGAATCGCACAGAGATCGGATGTGATTTGCACTGCAGTGCGGTGCGAATCACATTCGTTCTCATAAACCGCTGCAATGTGAACCCAGCCTTAGTGACACTGGCGACGGGGGGTGATCACGGGGTTAAACCTTTATTGGGGGGGTTAGGGGGGTACATTAGAACTAAAGGGGGCTAACTCTAACTGCCCTAACAGTTATTACAGTCACAAATGACACCAATGCAAAAAAAAAAAAAAAAAAAAAAAAAATGACATTGGTGTCACTGTGACTGGGGGGCAGGGGTAATTGGGGGGGTGATCGGGGGGTAAAGGGGGGGTGTGAGTGTGCCTGGCATGTTCTACTGTGTGTGTAGAGTGTTGGTGCAACTCACCGATCCGCTCTCCTCCGTGTCGGAACGGAAAATACCGACACGGAGGAGAGAATACATCACTTCCTCTCCTGTGTTTACATTACAGGAGAGGAAGTGATGTCACGGGGGATTTCCATTCGTCGAGAGCGATCGCGAGGGGGTGGCCATGAACGAATGGCCGTCCCCTCGTCCCTGATCTCTCCCGAACGAATGCCGACCGCCGCAGGCACCGGGGGGGGGCCCGATCGGGCCCCCCACCCGCGGGCAGGCATGGACTTATATATACGCCAATATGCCTGCCCGTGCCATTCTGCCGACGTATATCGTCGTGCGGCGGTCGGCAAGTGGTTAAACAATGAATGAACATCGCTGATAGGTAAAATAGTGATACGACTAAAACAACATGGATAACCTGAGAAGCAACTTTTGAGACAAGTAATACCACATGAATCCAAGGGAGAAGAATATTGGTGAAAAATCAGAAAAGACAAAAGAAAGGAATATAAGGAAAAGAAGAGAGGGTGACAGAATAGCAGAGCAAAACGAAGGAGAGACTAGCACAGTTAATAGAGAAGTCTAAAGGTAGACCAGGGTTTCCATTTAGCATCATATAAAGGGATAGAGTCATACAAAGTGTGGTGAATTTTTTCAACATGCATCATGAGGTCTATACGGGAGATAATCTGGGAAAATGACAAAGAGGGAGATTTCCAATTAAGTGCTATAGACCATAACATGGCCAGGCAGATCGAGTGGATCAAACATCTTAAGTGTTTAGGGACATCTGGTGGAGCAACAAACAATAAGGCATGAGATACATCCAAGTCTATAGTATAACCAGCTACCTTATTGATCATATCAAAAAGCAAACCCCAGAACGGTTGAATACGGGCACAGTCCCAAAAAATGTGTTTAAATGAACCCGGACAGGGGCAACCCCTAAAACAGGTGGGGGAGGCCTGGGGAAACATGCGATGTAACCTTTGGGGCGTATAATACCATCTGGTGAGCAACTTAATAGCAGTTTCTCTAAGGGAGAGAGATTTAGAGCATTGGCGCATGTTCCTCCAGGCTCGGTCCCAATCCAGGGTGTCCTGATCCAATACAAGTTCACTTTCCCATTTGGCTCGGTATGGCAACTCTACAGTCTCAACCATAGAGGACAGGGACATGTAGAGATCAGAGATAAGGCCCTTCTGTCTAGGAGCCGTGAGGCAAATATTCTCAAAGGAAAACCCTTGGGGACGGGAGTAGGGGCCAGGGTAATGTTGTGAGAAAAAATGGCGTATCTGCAGATAATGAAAGAATTCTGAATTCGGGATGGGATGAAGGGATTGTATTTCCTGAAATGAGGCAAAACGGGCACCCACCAGGAAATCCTTCAATGTGAGCAGGCCAAATTCAATCCAGATACGGAATGCGTCACTAGAATTATGAGCCGATATGAATCTAGGGTCACCTAAAAAAGAGACCCCAACCGGAGACCGGGGTGCTAAGCCGTATTTACTACCATACAAATGCCAGAGGCGCGTGGCATCCAAAACACAAAAGTTTTTATGGATGTAAGGGCAATGCGGTATATATGGGGACCACATGACATTCGATAGAAGCAAGGGACGTATGGATTCCTGTTCAAACTGTACCCACGGTACCCTGGAGTTCCTGATTGACCATTGGGCCTGCTGGGAGAATCTGCTCGCCAAGTAATAAAGCCAAATTTGTGGGACACCCAGTCCGCCCCTGGAGGCAGAGCGGTAAAGGACCGTTCTCACAAATCTGGGGGGTTTATCCTGCCAAATAAATCTATTAAGAATTGATTGAATGCGGTCTATATAGGATTTTGAGATCCTAATTGGAAGGGAACGAAAAGCATATAGTAAACGGGGGAGTATAACCATTTTAACAGCTGTTATGCGCCCTAGGAAGGAGATGTGAAGGCTAGACCAAGACTTCAAGGTAGACCTAATTTTAGTGAGCAACTGAGGATAATTAGAGGAGAAGAGGAGTTTATAATCACTAGAGAGGGCTATACCTAAGTAAGAGAGGTGGGAGGGGGGCCAACGAAAGGAAAATGTCTGTTTGAGGTGAGACAGTTCCCGTGGGGGGATACCTATGGGAAGGGCTTCAGATTTGGATATATTGATGGACAATCCCGAAACAGTAGCAAATTTCGACAAGGACTCAAACAGATTGGGAAGGGATACTAAAGGGTTAGTCAGAAACATCAGGACGTCGTCTGCATACATACAGAATTTGCTAGTCATGGCTCCTGTCGAATATCCCGAGATATCTGGGTTGTTCAAAATGGCTATAGCTAGGGGTTCGAGAGCCAGGGCGAACAGAAGGGGGGATAAAGGGCACCCCTGCCTAGATCCCCTACCCACCTCAAAGAAGGCTGAGTAGCAGCCCGGAATTTTTATCCTAGTTTTGGGGTCTTTGTACAGGGAGTGGAAAGAGTGCAAAAACCCGCCGTGGAAGCCTAACCTCTGCAACACCCTAGTAAGGTAAGACCAAGAGACACTGTCGAAGGCCTTCTGGATATCCAAACTGAGAAGCAGAAGGCTACGAGAGTGTATATTAGCATCCTGAATTATGTTAGTGGCCAATCTAATATTATCTGTGATTAACCTGTGGGGGATAAAACCAGATTGGAATGGGGAGATAAGGCGGGGAATTTGAAGGGCCAGTCTATCTGCAAGGATCCTACTAAATATTTTTAAATCATTATTCATGACCGAAATTGGTCTATAATTTTGGGGGAGCGTATGATTTTTATGTGGTTTGGGGATCATGGACATCGTGGCAAGTAACATTTCCTCCGGGAAGCTACCACCCTTCATTACCCAGTTAAAGAAGTAGGCAAGCCTGGGGGCCAGAACCGTGGCAAATTTCTTATAGTAGACAGATGCAAAGCCGTCCGGGCCCGGAGCAGAACCCCTTTTTAGAGATTTGATTACATTCAAGACCTCCACCGTCGTGATAGGGGCGTTTAGACTCGATAATTGTGACTCAGACAGGGCTGGCAGAGGCACTTCATCTAGCCATGAATCAATCTCCGAAGTCCTAACCGTCGGGTCCGGTGCCAACAGGGTGGCGTAAAATTTTTCAAAGATCGCTAAAACCTCCTTTGGGTGTGAAGTGAGATGACCGTCCCTGGATGTCAGTTTGTAAACGTGTGTAGGTCTTTGGGAATGTTGCAGCTTACGTGCGAATCTTGAGGAAGCCGCACTCTCAGATAGGATATGTTTCGCTTTCGCAAATCTAAGAGCTTTTTCAGTATTGTTAGTCAAAAGAGAGTCCAATTCCAAACGCTTACGGTCAATCTCTTGTCTAGTGGAATCTAAGTGTAGGGTGGAGGAGTTCTTATATAGGCGATCCAGTTCCTTTGTCAAGGTTAGAATTCTACCATTTAACAATTTTTTGCGGGCCGCTGAAATCGCAATCAGCTTACCCCTCATAACAGCCTTATGCGCTACCCAAACTGTGGAGGGGGACATCTCTGGTAAGTCATTAAGTGAAAAGTAATCCTCAATCGCCTCCGTCACAGTTGAAACTATATCAGATTCCGTCAAAAGGGACTCATTAAGTCGCCAAGTGTGAGATGTGGGGGATAATCTAATGAAAGTCGTGGTGAAGGCAGTAGCGTGGTGATCCGACCAGGCACAGGGATAGATGCAGCTCCGAGTGGAGTTGGCCAGAATAACAGGGGAGGCAAAAATATAATCCAACCGGGCTGAGCTATTATGTGGGTGGGAGTAGAATGTAAACTCCCGGACCCCCACATTATGCGCACGCCATGTATCAACCAGTTGATATTCTAACAAACCGTGGGTAAGTGATTTGGGGAAGGCCCTAGAGAGGGGAGTGTGAGAAGAGCGGTCCAAGTTTGGATTAGCAACCAGGTTAAGATCCCCTCCAACAATCAGGTGTGATGAGTGAAACGAGGCTAGCTTATCAAAAAAGGATTTAAAAAAGGCAGCCGGGGCATCATTGGGGGCATAAACACTTGCGATAGTCAGTTCCCTGTTATGTATCAAACCTTTGATAATAACATATCTACTATCAACATCCTTGTAGATACGTTTCACCTCCATAGGAAAGGAGGAATGCAGGAAGATGGCTGCGCCCCTAGACTTAGAATGGTGCAAAGAGTAGAACGCTTGCGGGAAGTCCCTATGAAAGAATTTAGGGTGGGAGTTATGGGAGAAATGGGTTTCCTGAAGGAGGAGGACTTTAACATTTACTCCCTTGTAAAAATCAAACGCCTTGCGTCTCTTGATGGGGGAGTTAAACCCCTTAACATTATGTGACATACATGTAATTGACATGACTAAAAATGTGGGGGATATGCACATGAAAAGCCCCAACCATCCTCAAATAGTCGGGGAATGCAGAGTAGGGGGGACCAATCTGAGGGGGGTCAGATAAGGGCACAGCCATCAACCCGAAACTGAATACATATTCATACATTAAAGCCATATTAAGCACAAAAAAAAATTTACAGCGATAAATATAACACAATATAGATAGAGCATGTAGAAAAAGTGCTAAGCCAAACAGAGTAGAAGAGGAAGATGAGGGAAAAAAGAGGGAAAAAAGAAGATATAGAGAAGGCATAAAGAGCAGGGGGAAAAATTTCCCCAGGAAACCAGTACTCCGGAGCATCAACCAAGTCCAGAGCACATAGAGTCCAAGTACAGGAACATTTAACCAGGGGGTCAGGTTGGCAGGGGGACCGATGACCTTCAAAAAAACGAGCATCGGGGCCCAAGTCCCACTAGGAGACTTACAACCGGAGAAACAAAAGAAAACCCAAAGGTAACCACGAGACACCAAGGTCTCAGTCCCAGCGTGAGTCTGCAAAATGAAGTAGGTAAAACAAAAATGTATAAGAAAACTGCTGGGGGGGAGAAGCATGTCACTGCACCAAGCGACAGTAGCAACCTGCCGCTGTTCCGGGAGAACAAGAAAAAAAAAACAAAAAAATTAGGAGGGCATGTCTGCAACCGTTGCCAGCAAAAAAGTGTAGACAAGAGGGTGTGTAGAAGATAAGTGGGTCTCAACGAGGGCTTCTGCCGCCCAGTTCTCCAGCTCCATATCGAATCCGCCGTCCACCTCTCCGTGATGGTGGTGTTTGCCAGATGGGGGCCGGTCTAGGTGTCAGCGGGGGTCTACGAACCTCCATGGCTTCCAGAAGTCCCAGTTTGACTAGGAGGTCTTGTCCTTCATGAGGCGTAGACACCGAATAAGTGCTGCCATTATGTGGAACGATCAGCCTGAACGGGAAGCCCCACCTGTATCGAATCCGCGCGGATTGTAAGGCAGAAGTGACCTCTCTCAGTGAACGACGCCTTTCCAGGGTGGCGGGAGAGACATCTGGGAAGATTTGGATTTGGACATCATCCAGAAGAATGCGCGGTTGGTTCCTTGCTGCACGAAGAATTTCCTCCTTTACTAGGAAATCTTTGAGGCATAGAATGATATCCCTTGGTGGTTTGTCGGCCGGTGGCTTCGGACGAAGGGCTCGGTGAATACGATCGCATTTAAATGCGACGGCTTCGTGTTCGGGTAGAAGCGATTTAAACAAGCGGATAACCGTCGGGACCAAGTCCACTTCTGTTTCCGGGATTCCCCGCAGACGAAGGTTGTTACGTCTGTTTCTATTGTCTAAGTCCTCGAGTTGCATTTGAATGGTAGTGAATGCAGAGGACAGATTGTCATGTTCCCTGCTCAATTCGTTGTGGGCTAAAGCAAGTTCGTCGTGCTTACTCTCAAGCTTCTCGGTTCTGGAGCCCAAAGCGGCAATCTCCTGCGATAGCACGTGGGACGTCTTGTGCAGCTCCGACTGAAATTTAGCCGCCATTTTATCGTACATGGCCTCGAGGCTGGCATCCAGATAGGCTTTAGAGAGGGAATTAGACTCACCGAGTCCGGTCAGCGGAGGGAAAGGGTCCGGGGAAGCCCTAGGCGTGGAGGACGGAGAGGTGGAGAGGCCGCCCTGGCCGGCGCCATCTTGAGACATCGCACCACTGTCCCTTGTTCGGAGAAGATAGTGGGTTAAAGTATGTTGGCTCGATTTACGGGCTTTCTTCTTTCTGGCAGACATGCACCGGGTTGAGGGGACCTGGGGGGTAGCAAAATCAAAGCCAGAAGGGTGATATATAGCCCCCAGGGCGCTGATAAACTCCCGGTCCGTGCGGAGCTCTCACACTAGGCTGCCATCTCGCTCAGCGCCGCGCATGCGCCCCGCATTCATGCTTTTTTACTGATATGTTTGTGAGTATATTTAGTTTATTTAAATAAAATTGTCCCAAACACGGTACAAAGGGTAAACCGCGCTACTCAAACAACTAAAGAAAGCAACCTATAAGCAGCAACCCTAATCGTAATACTCCGATATCAAACTAAATAGGTGAACAAAATGAGCTGCACTAAAAACAAAAAATTAAAAATTAATCAAACACCTAAACCTAATCAAAACCTATACCAATAAACATGAAAAACAATATTGAATTGACAAAAAATGTGATTAGTAAATAGTATACATGAATACTATCATATCATCATAGAGTGAATAAAGTGTATACTAGATCTAAAATGAAATTAGAATAAATAATATAGAAAAAACCCCCACAATAATTAATGTAAATTGACATTAATTATTGTGGGGGTTTTTTCTATATTATTTATACTAATTTCATTTTAGATCTAGTATACACTTTATTCACTCTATGATGATATGATAGTATTCATGTATACTATTTACTAATCACATTTTTTGTCAATTCAATATTGTTTTTCATGTTTATTGGTATAGGTTTTGATTAGGTTTAGGTGTTTGATTAATTTTTAATTTTTTGTTTTTAGCGCAGCTCATTTTGTTCACCTAAATAAAATTGTCCGCCTGTTTTACGCTATGGGAGGCCTTTTCATTTGTGTTTTTCGAGCCATCATCTAAACCATTACCTGCCTATATGAAAACCTCCGGGATCCCTCCAGAACAAGCTCTGCAATAAGCTTAAGTCAGGATTGGTGCAGTTCGGGTGATCTTATATATTTAGTGAGTGTTTACATACTCCAATCTGGTAAGCGTGCATTCTTACTGATGATTCACGTTTTTTGGCTTGGTGAAGGTGGATCGCATGATTGATTGGCATCCTCTTAAAGAGATATCCCTTTCATTACAAAGACTTTGTTTGGACTTCTTTTCATTGGTTGTGGGTTTACTGGTTCACTTTTTTATACTTTTTATATATTTTTTCATTTGTCACTGGGATTTCCACTGATTATTATTATATATATATATATATATATATATATATATATATATATATATATATATATATATATATATATATATATATATATATATATATATATATATATATATATATATATATATATATATATTTTTTTTTTTGTAATCAATCACTGTATTTATTATATTTATATATATTTAACAATTATTTATTCACTTATAAGTATATAACTATGATTGTTTATGAATTTATCTAGATGTATTGTGGTTTATGAATTTGATATTATCAGGTTTCACTTAATTAATTGAAATTATTTGATAATTTTTTTTTGTTTACATATGGTCCATAAATAGTGACAATATCAGTGGGTCATATAGAGTGAGTGGGGTAGGTAGCGCAGCCACATTTATTTGTAGAGAAAATGTATCCATTTAAAGATCAAGAATTCCTGGGTGAATTCCTTGATAAATATTGAGATATGAGAAATTTATGGAAGGTGAAAAACCCGTTATATCACAATAAAGCAGCCAGAAACTGCTTGAATTTGTATAGACTCAGGCCCCCAATGCAGACTTGAGGTTTCTGGAAAGTAAAATTGGTAGCTTGAGAAGCACCTATAGGAAGAAGTATCTGAAGGTCCAGAAGTCCCTGAGATCAAGAGCAGCAGCAGATGATGTCTATGTACCCAGTCTGTGGTACTACAACAGGATGCGTTTTCTGGATGACCAGTTTGAAGCCAGGGAATCACTTTCGACTCTTCCAAAACCTCTTCCAACCACCCTTCCATCCAGCCTTCCCTCAACCCCAGCTGAGGCTTCCGAGGACCAACCTGGGCCTTCCATCCAGGAAGAGATTGAGGAGCCCAGTTGGAGCCAGGTATAGTCTTTTTAGACATTTTTTTATGGGAAAATGATTGTTGTTAAAGAGGAAGTAAACCCTGATGAGTTTACTTCCTCTTTCATTCCCTGCAAAGGTAAAGCATAAGGGACTACTATGCATCGCATAGTAGTCCATTATGTGTCACTTACCTGACACAGGAGCCAGCGAGGTCACCACTGTCCCCTGTAGTACAGCGCATCCATCTTCTCGGTGGGTCTCGCTGCTCCGCCGCTGTCATTCGGCGAAGCCGCGATGACGCCACTCCCACGCATGCGCACGGGAGCCGCCACTCGCGGCATATCGCCGTTGACCGCGACGCGCTCAGTGCGCCTGCGCGCTGCTGTCTACGGCGCATGCCATCAGAGTACTCAAGTACTTGTCACCAGGCCATCAGAGTACTCAAGTACCTGTCACCAGCCCATCAGAGAACCAGAGTACCTATCTGCAGCCCATCAGAGTACGCGAGTACCTATTTGCAGCCCATGCCTCATAGAATATACGTTGGGGTATTTGCTTTCCAAAATGGGGTAATTTTGTGGGTAATTAAATTTTCCTGGTGCTCCAGGACCTTCAAAAGTGTGATAGGTAGGAATGAAATGAGATGTGTCATTTATGCTCCTCCTAGAACGCCTGAAGGTACTACTTTAATGTTCAGCCTCTCTATGTGGCCAGGCTGTCTAAAAGTCCTACACATGTGGTATCGCCATACTCGGGAGGAGTAGCAGAATGTGTTTTGGGGTGTAATTTTTTCTAAATACATGCTATTAGAAATATCTTATAAATAGACAACTTTGTGTAAAAAAAAATGCATTTTCATTTTTTCCACATTTTCCAAAAACTTCTGGAAAAAAATGAACCGTTAAAAAGACTCATTATGCCTCACAGATTATACGTTGGGGTATTTGCTTTCCAAAATGGGGTCATTTTATGGGCAATTCCTTGTAATCCAGGGCCTTCAAAAGTGTAATAGGTGGCTGTGAAATGAGATGAGTCATTTTTGCTCGTAGAACGCCTGAAGGTACTACTTCAATGTACTTCAATATCGCCATACTCAGGAAGAGTAGCAGAATGTAATTTGGGGTGTAATTTGTTGTATGCATATGCTGTGTGTGAGAAATAACCTGATAATATGACAATTTTGTATATAAAAAAAAAAAATTCATTTTGCAAAGAATTGTGGGAAAAAATGACAACTTAAAAAAACTCACCATGCTACTCACTTAATACCTTGGAATGTCTACTTTCTAAAAAGGGGTCATTTGGGGGGTATTTGTACTTTCCTGACTTATTAGTGTCTCAAGAAATAAGATACACCTGATGTACTGAAGGCCTGATCAGATGTGATCAATTTTTTTGTGATTGGCACCATAGATTGTAGACTCTCTAACTTTCACAAAGACCAAATAATATACACTAATGTGGGTTATTTTTACCAAAGATATTTTGGCCAAAATTTATGAAGAAAAATTACTAATTAGCAAAATTTTATGACAGAAACAAAGAAAAAGTTTTTCTTTTTTTTTATTTATAGCACAAAAAATAAATAACCCACTAGTGATTAAATACCACTAAAAGAAAGCTCTATTTGTGTGGAAAAAAGGACACAAGTTTCATGTGGGTACAGTGTTGCATGACTGAGTAATTGTCATTCAAACTGTGAGAGTGCTGAAAGCTTTTATAGTTTTATAGTTTTTCATAGTTTTCATCCAAGAACTTTAGTAGACTTGATCCCGTACAGCCAGGGCCGCTGATATAAATCATGGGGCCCTGTACAGCCTACCTGATGGGGCCCCCCTCAGCTCCACCCCTGGTCCCTCCTTCAGCCCCACCCCTATACAGAGAGGCTAGGGTATATATAAAGGCTAATTTGTGGGCGTGGCTAATTAAAAAATATGCGCTACGCGGAGCTGGAAAATGGACATGGTTTAAATTATGCTTAATTATTAGGTGTGGTTAGTCTAAGATGACTGTGTGTAGGATGCAGATGATACTGTGCTGCGTTCATAACTGCACTGTCCAATTTGTCAGTCAAACAGTTCTACATGAAAAAGAAGAAGATGCCATGTCAGCTAAGCCCATTTTAAAAACTTCAGCCCTGGCCTATAGACATATGACGCCCACAGATGGGATCTCCCATCCTGGGTGGGCGTCATATGACCGCGGGGGACCCGCCGGGCACCCGCGATTGCCCGGGAACACAGCAGGACCGTGGATCTGTGTATGCAAACACACAGATCCACGTCCTGTCAGAGGAGAGGCGACTGATGGTGTGGTCCCAGTACAGAGGCACACCGATCAGTCTCCTCCCCTTGTGAGTCCCCTCCCCCCACAGTTAGAATCACTCCCACAGGGAATATATTAACCCCTGCAGCGCCCCCTGGTATTAACCCCTTCCCTGCCAGTCACATTTACACAGTAATCAGTGCAATTTTATAGCACCGATCGCTGTGTAAATGTGAATGGTCCCAAAAATGTGTCAAAAGTGTCCGCCACAATGTCGCAGTCACCAAAAAAAATTGCAGATCGCCGCCATTACTAGTAAACAAAAAAAAAATATGCCATAAATCTATCCCCTATTTTGTAGATGCTATAACTTTTGCACAAACCAATGAATAATCGCTAATTGCGTTTTATTTTTACCAAAAATATGTAGAAGAATACGTATCAGCCTAAACTGAGGAAAAAAAATGTTTTTTTTTTTAAAAATTGGATATTTATTATAGCAAAAAGTAAAAAATATTGTGTGTTTTTTTCAAAATTGTTGCTCTTTTTTTGTTTATAGCGCAAAAAATAAAAAACACAGAGGTGATCAAATACCACCAAAATAAAGCTCTATTTGTGGGAAAAAAAGGATGTCAACTTTGTTTGGGTGCCACGTCGCACGACCGCGCAATTGTCAGTTAAAGCAACGCAGTGCCAAATCGCAAAAAGTGCTCTGGTAAGAAAGGGGGTAAAAACCTCTGGGGCTGAAGTGGTTAAAAAAAAATAGAAAAAATTCTAATCTTTTAATGCGAAGTAATGTGTCTAAGGGAGCGGTTCACACCATAGCTGCATCTGAATTGCGAAGAAATGTGCTGTGGATTCCTGTAAAATTCAACCTGCACACAAAATGCACTGCTTTTGTGATCTGCACCAGGTGTCAATAAAAAGTCAATGAAACCTCAAACTCAGGTTTGCAAATGTAGTGTGTTTGCCCTGCCCCTGCCAGCCCTGGATCATGTGATCTGGTTGCATTGCATTTTAAAAAGTAGTGCGTACTCTACACTACTTTTGGTGCATTGCAATTTTAGCCCATTCAAAATGAATGAGCTTGAAATTGCACTGCACAGACCTGCGTGTGAATTGCACAGGAACGCACAGTGCGTTCCTGTGTGATTCAGCTCCAG
This sequence comes from Lithobates pipiens, assembly GCF_037356315.1. Taxonomy (NCBI): domain Eukaryota; kingdom Metazoa; phylum Chordata; class Amphibia; order Anura; family Ranidae; genus Lithobates; species Lithobates pipiens. The sequence continues at coordinate 108,935,311 of NW_027507788.1, forward strand.
GCATGGTGTGATCCAGTGATTTAAATAGAAAAAAAAAGTGGGGTTTGCTGACATGGATGGCATCTCCTTTTTCATGCAGCACTTCTGTGAGAAATATGACAGTGCAGTATAAAACCCAATTTCTCACAGTCAAGACAGCTGTGCTACATGAAAAGCAGACATTAGATTTTACATTGCAGTTAATGTGACTGGGCTAACCTGCAGTCCCCTGAGAATCCAGATCCACTGCCACCATAATGCAGCTCATGTGTGCACACCAGAAGAAGCCAGGGACGATCATCCTCCAAGCCGGCCACACCCCCTCCCGCCCACTCTAACTACAAGATCTCACAGTCAGGCTCCACCTTTCTGCCTCTGAGATGTTTTGAGTGAGTGCTCATTGAGAGCAGTTGAACAGCTGCTGAGGAAGGAGCGGAGGGGGGAGTTGGAGAAAGACTTTTTTTTCTTCTGCAATCTGTTCAGATTGCTCGGGCCCCCCTGGTAGCCGGGCCCGGTATAACAGGGCCAGTTGTACTGGTTTATTAGCAGCCCTGCGTACAGCCAATTTTTGCAGATTAAACATAATTGTTCTAACAAGGAGGATTTCCTCTTTGAAGCTAGACTTCTAAAAAATCGACTTTTAGAGGCTATAGCCATAGATGCCTGAAGAGGGCATTTAATAAAGTTACCAGCAGAGACAGACAAGAATTGCTATATGCACAGAAAAAATCTCTACCTGATAAGCATGCATATACTAGAATTGCAACCACCTTTTTCAATGAACCTACACAAATCAAACAAATTTTAGGCAAATATTGGCATGTGTTGGCTAGTAATCCGGTGGTAGGCCCTTTTTGTATCTCCGGCTCCCCTTGTTACGTTCAAACGCAATACATCAGTAGGAGACCTTTTGGTAAAAAGTGAGTTTAAAGGTTTGACCCGAGGTGACCCCTGCAATACCTTGGCGACCTTCCCCTGTGGAACCTGCGGCTATTGCCGTTATATTAATAACGTCAGAAAACCATGTCTCCCTAATGGCAACACGTTAGTGTATAAACATTATGCCAATTGTCAAACAACTTTTGTAGTTTATTTACTGCAATGTGAATGTGGATGCTATTACATCGGGAAAACCATTCAAAAATGATGGAAACGTTTAAATCAACATATAGCAGCCCATTCAAGGTGCAGACCCCGATTTCCCTCTAGGCCGCCATGTGGCAGCGGTTTATAATAGCCGCATGCCTAAAATTAAAGGGTTAGTGCTTGACAGACTTCACCAAACCTCTAGAGGTGGAGATCTTAACCACTTCAATACAGGGCACTTAAACACCTTCCTGCCCAGACCAATTTTGAGATTTCAGCGCTGTCGCACTTTGAATGACAATTGCGCGGTCATGCTACACTGTACCCAAATGAAATTTTTATCATTTTTTTCCCACAAATAGAGCTTTCTTTTGGTGGTATTTGATCACCTCTACGGTTTTTATTTTTTGCTAAACAAATAAAAAAATACCGAAAATTTTGAAAAAAAAAATGTTTTTTTTTGTTTCAGTTTCAAAACTTTGTAAATAAGTACGTTTTCTCCTTCACTAATGGGCACTGATGGGGCTACACTGATGGGCATTGATAAGGCGGCACTGATGGGCACCAATGATGTGGCACTGATGAGGTGGCATTGATGGACACTGATATGTGGCACTGATAGGCGGCACTGATGGGCGATACAGATGGGCACTGATAGGTGGCACAAATTGGCACTGATAGCTGGCACGGATTGGCATGAATGGGCGGTACAGATGGGCATGGATAGGTGGCACAGATGGGCATGGATAGGCGGCACAGATGGGCATGGATGGTCACTGATAGGTGGCACGTATGGGCACTGATAGGCGGCACAGGTGGGCACTGATAGGCAGCACAGGTGGGCACTGATAGGCGGCATTTTATTATGTTATACTGTACTAATGGATGCCAATCAGTGCCAAACAATAATGCATGCCAATCAGTGATGCCCATTGTGGGCACTGATTGGCATCCATTATGGGCACTGATTGGCATCCATTGTGGGCACTGACTGGCAACCCTGGTGGTCTAGGGATGATTACCTTGTGCTGGGCATCCCTGGTGGTCTGGTGGCATCCCTGGTGTGGGCATCCTCGGGAGGGGCTTCGCTGATAATCGATCAGCACAGACCCCCCCTGTCAGAGGAGCAGCCGATCGGCTCTCCTCTACTCGCGTCTGACAGACGCGAGTGCGGAAAAGCCGATCCCCGGCTTTTCCTATTTACACTGTGATCAGCCGTGATTGGACACGGCTGATCACGTGGTAAAGAGTCTCCGTCGGAGACTCTTTACCGAGATTGTAGTTTGTTGTGAATTCATGAAGAAATACATTTAATATTCGCTGGCCGAGATGAGGGATTTCAGTATTTTATTGAACTGTGACCTCTTGGAGACCTTTAAAGCAAAGTACAAGATCTCGCAGGTTTTTTTTTTCCAAATGTTGAAAGGATTAGTTCGTGTTAAACTTTTACAAAACCTGTGTTTAAAAAAGAAACTCGCTGAAACAATGGTATCTTCTGTCAAATAAAAAGCTGTTTACTTATTTTGTTGGTTAGAGTGAGAAGGCCAAACTTGCATAAGTATTTATCACATGGAAATAACCCTTAACTAGAGAACCCCATTGTACGTAAGTAAAAGACTATTTGGACAATATACAACCGTGCAAATAGCTGACGCCTCATCCAAAAACATATTGAAGGACACAGCTAACCCAATTAATCATTTATTGGAAGCTCAGAGTTCATCCCAAAACATGCTGTAAGATTCATCTACCAGTATCATCTATATTTTTCTAAGCCATTCAATTTATACATAGGTCACAACTGAGATTATAAATTTAGTATCTAATGATCTAAAGAACTTTGTCATAAAGAATTATATATGAAAGTGTGATTATAAGTAGAAGTGTTTTAGCAACAAATTAGTATTATGAAAAACATATAATCATGATTATAATTGTATAAGAATTTAACCTATGTTTAGATAAACAAATATTGATTGGATACCCAAATTATACATGGATCCATATAGATAATAATTGTATGTGATATTGTTTGTGATATATCTAACCTGTGTCCTTTCTAAACGGACTAAAGATTAACAGATATACATTGATATACATATATATCAACAATTTATGCAAGTGATTATTGAAATTTATGTTAAAGAGTATTCTACATTATGCCATAATTCTTGAACACTCGAATATATTCGTTAGAACATATAAATAACGAACACATATTACAGAATTAGAAAAATATTCACTTAAAGAAATAAAACACCCAACATAGGTGAGACACCTGGTGGTGGAAGGTGCTATTACCTTAAAATCACGAGACTCCCGGGAAAGCTAACCATTAAGTCTGTCGGCCAATGAGGGGGGAACACATACCCTCTGGGCAGAACTTAGTATAATTTTATAATCCTTTTGTTGAAAAGGATATTTAAGAAACTAGAAAGATGGAGGAAGAAAAGAGGAAGCTCGGAGGAGAGCTGGGGGGAGAGAGTCAGGGGGAAGCTTAGGGACCCCCCCTGAGAAGGGACACTGGAAGACATGCATGAATACACATTTTACATTCATGAAGATCCCTGCTCCTTGGAATGTTGAAGCCACGGCAGCCATCTTAAAATTCCTGGTAACTAATACTCCACACTAATAGCCATATTGGAAATGGGTAAATATATGTTTATCATCTATTTTATGTTCTCTTAAATATTGATGTTTTTGAATATTCTATTATTGAAATACTTCTCCCGAATCAATAACCGCCTTTTAGATTTTTCTCTAAATTAAATTTTTCATACATTTCTTTTTGCATAGATGCCAATTTTATTGACAAACAAATGTCTAATTTATTTCACATTGTTAACCACTTACTTACCTGCAGTATAGTAACGGTTGGATGTGTGAAATACAGACATTCTGTTTAATTGTCAATTATCAAAAGGTTATTGATTCTACCGAGAAATGATAATGGTGATAATTGTGTCCAAGGTACTACTACGCCCAGTTTGAGGGTGTTCCCAGAAATTGTCAAAATGATCAAGTAATGTAATCTGTATTTTAATATTTCATGTAAATATTTGTTTTCTGTCAACCAATAAATGTAGCTATTTTGTATGATCACTCGTCTCCGTGAATAAGTTTCACATATATAGACTGTGTCATATAGACTGATTCTGTATCTTAAAAATATCTTCGTTAAAAACTACTTAGTAATAATTGTGCGGGAAAATGTCCTTAAAAGCACAACAAGTTGCAGGGTGTCAGACTGACACACCCCGCAACAACGATCGCTGCGATGCGCGCCCCCGGGGGCGCTCAGCGAGTCAAAATCCTGATCACGTCATATGACGTCCGGTCAGGATTTTATAACCACTTTGCAGCCGTCAATTGCCTATAGGGCGGGCGGCAAGTGGTTAATAAGATTCTCCTACAATGTGAAATGAAGTGGATCTCAAATTTGAATGTGACTCTACCTCCCGGGTTAAATTAAGTACTTAGCTTTAAACCCTTTCTGCAGAGTTTCTCTTCAGGGGGTTATGAAGGCGGCAAGTGGTTAATAAGATTCTCCTACAATGTGAAATGAAGTGGATCTCAAATTTGAATGTGACTCTACCTCCCGGGTTAAATTAAGTACTTAGCTTTAAACCCTTTCTGCAGAGTTTCTCTTCGGGGGGTTATGAAGGCGACCTTTAAATGCATATGTTAATTTAATTTATTTTTGGATTTCATGATGCATATACAAATGTAAAATTATTTCTTTTTTTCTCATATATTGTATATACTATATTCTTTGTATACCTTATACTGCTATTTGTTTAATACATAATATCTGTTATGTTGTTTACAGGCAGACTCCATGCTTCGGTATCCAGATTTGCCACTTTAAGTAATTATATTATCTTTTATAAAGATTTATTGTGCCACGGCCCTAGTACCTGGGAGGATTGGGGGTGTTGCTGCTTGCGGGGGGGGGGACTACATTCAGGTGTCCCAAGGCTACTTCCGGACGGCGTTTCTCTCTATGGGGCCACTGCATGCGCATGCAACTGTATGTGGTCCCCTGATTGGCCTAATGCCCAGGCCAGTCTCCCCTGCGTGTTGGTGGCGTTTCCGGCCACTACTCAGACCTTTTCTCTCTGTGGGCGGGAACTTAGTCCCACAGGGAGTATTTAAACGTATAATTAGCATTACACATTCACCGCCCATTTCATCTCCACAATCTCTGTGTGCTGCTCTGTAGCAGATTGTTTGGTAAGCTTTTTGATCTTATACTATGCTGATTGCTAGTACAGATGGGGAATTAACTTTCCAAGGCTGCACACATACTTGTCATTGGCAGCTTTTTATGTCCATGCTGCTATTTTGTATAATTAACTTTTACTTATTGATAATTACCTTCAGGTTAATTGTCTCTGGTTTATTTAACCTGGGACTTTACTACATTTGACATTTTTGTTTTCAATCTTATGCCGCGTACACACGAGCGGACTGTATGGCCTACTTAGTCCGTCATACAATCCGACGGACAGTCCGTCATACTTTCCACTGAACGGACTTGACACACACGGATAGCCAAACAGTCCGACGAAAGCTTGCGCGATGACGTACAGCACGTACGACGGGACTAGAAATAGGAAGTCCAAGACACAGCAAAGCACCCTTTGGGCTCCTTCTGCTGACTTTGCATTAGTAGAAGTTTGGTTAGAGACGATTCGCGCTTTTCAGACTTCAGCTTAATTTGTCAGTTTTCTGCGGCGCAGTCTACCTGTGAGGTTTGTATCTGTCTTTCGGTACGCGTGGATCAGTTGGTACCTGTTGTTAGGCGCTTCTGGTCCGCTCGTTTCTGGGTTTCAGGTCGTTCTTCATAGGTCTGGCTGTTCTTCAGTGCGTTCAGTTAAGCTTGTTTGTCCAGCCGACCGTTTCAAAGCCATGGAGAGTGGACGTACTCGGGAACGAGTTCGTGCTATATTGGGGCTTGGTGTTGGGGTTAATACTTTGACCCGAGCCCAGTCTGTGAACAGGGTGAGGAGGAGTTCATGGACAAAGAATTGGTTGCGCCAGCGCGACCAATTCTCGCATATGCCTTTACTCCGTGAGATCCGTGAGAATAATCCTGATGATTTCAGGAATTATCTCAGGATGACGGACCCCGTTTTTCACTGTCTGCTGGCTTTGCTGACCCCTTATATCAGCAGGCAGGATACCTGCATGCGGCAAGCCATCACTCCGGAGCAGAGGCTCATCGCCACGTTGCGCTACTTGGCGACAGGAAGAAGCCTTCAGGACCTCAAGTTCTCTACAGGCATCTCCCCCCAGGCTCTGGGGATCATTATTCCAGAGACCTGTTCTGCCATTATTCGGGTCCTGCAGAAGGAATATATGAAGGTAAGTTTGTTCTTTTAATATTGCATTATATGCATTGTATGTTTGTATTAATTTCATCATGACTTTTAATATCCATGACAGGAATATGCTGTGAATGTCCCCTTTATATGAATGCATGCAATTTTTTTTTTTTTTTATGTATTTTTTTTTTGTGTCATTTTTTTTTATAGCTTTTACCTTTTTGTGTCCCACGTGCATATTTGCTTTCACTAACATCCCCAGCATGCAATCCTGGGCCCCTATACACCCACAGCCGAGACTGTTTTTCTCTAATTCATATTGTCAGCTCCATTGTACTGTTTTACTGCCCCCCACCCTTTGTATACTCTTTGTATACACCCTTTGTGTATATATATATATATATATATATATATATATGGATTGTATACTCATGAATCAGGCCCCCACCCCACTCAAATTGGTTGCAGGGATTGTATACTCATTAATTAGGCCCCCACCCCACTCAAATTGGTTGCAGGGATTGTATACTCATTAATTAGGCCCCCACCCCACTCAAATTGGTTGCAGGGATTGTATACTCATTAATTAGGCCCCCACCCCACTCAAATTGGTTGCAGGGATTGTATACTCATTAATTAGGCCCCCACCCCACTCACCCACCTAACTTATGTCCCCTGGTCCATCAGAGGGCTGAGTAATCTGTGAATTGGGCCGTCTATTTTTTATTTTTTTTGCAGAAAAACATTTTCAATATTTCTGTTTAACTGTTGTTCTAAAATGTTTTTGAGTTTTATTTGTTATGAATTGTTTTGATTTAATGACTAATTTTTATTTATTTTTTTCCTGTGTTTGACTCCCCAGTTTCCTTCCACGCCACAGGAATGGCAGACTGTGGCTTCCCAATTCGCTGCCCGTTGGGACTTTCCCAACTGTGGAGGGGCGATCGACGGGAAACATGTGAGGATTGTGCCCCCACCCCATTCGGGGTCCTACTATTGGAATTATAAGGGGTTCCATAGTGTGGTGTTAATGGCGGTGGTGTCAGCACAATGTGACTTTCTGTATGTGGATGTGGGGAAGAACGGCCGGATGTCTGACGGAGGAGTGTTTAGGCAGACTGAGTTCTGCCACCGTCTCATCACTAGTGGCCTGGACTTGCCACCAGATGCTGAAAATGTGGAGGGTCTACCTTTTGTTTTTATTGCTGATGAAGCGTTCGGTCTGAGTGACCATTTGATGAAGCCCTTCCCCCAAAGGACCCTCACCCCGGAGAGGAGTGTTTTTAATTACCGGCTGGCCAGAGCAAGAAGGGTTGTGGAGAATGCCTTTGGTATTATGGCCAGCCGGTTCCGTCTGTTTTTGACAGCAATAAACTTGGCAGAGTACAAACTGAACTATGTCATTCTTTGCTGCTGCATTTTGCACAACTTTTTAAGAAAACTTTCTGGAAACCATTACCTGCAGCCGATTGGGCCTGAGGCCGGACTAATAATGCCAGAACTCACAGGGCTGGATCATGCCCATCCTGGCTTAGCCCCCCAAACAGCACGTGAGGTGCGTAACCGGTATGTCACCTATTTTAATGGTAGGGGGGCTATTCCAATGCCAGCTGACCAATAAAAATTTCTTTTTGTTTAAATATGTATTGTCTGATCAAATTTTTAAGTTTAGTTCTTGTTTGCTTTTCAAGGTGCTTGTCTCCTACATTCTCCTAATTCAGGGATATGCAATTGGCCGACCTCCAGCTGGTGCAAAACTACAAGTCAATCATGCCTCTGGGTCTCATGCTTGTGGCTGTCAGTCTTGCTATGCTTCATGGGACTTGTAGTTCTGCAACGGCTGGATTTCCACTAATTGCATATTCCTGTCCTAGTGCATTTGTATTGCAAAGTGGTTTTTGCCAATAGTAAATAAGGCCCTTTGTGACAGAAAACACAAAATGACTTCCCAAACTGGTATTGAGTATTGAAAGAAGTAGACACACACACACACATCTTTTTTTTTTTTTTTTTAATAGTGCACATTCCAACAAGTGCCTCTTTTTTTGTTTTGTTTTTTTTTGTTTTTGTAAACAATTTTTTTTGTAAACATATAAATATATATATATCTATATATATATAGATATATATAATAAAATAAAAAAATACATAAAATCGAATTTTTAACTATTTACAGAAAACAAGGGGTAAAGCCAAATTTTGAAGATGCACACCAAAAATTGGTAATGTCAACATGTGCTATCTACCATCATGAGTGATCAATGGACATGTTTGGTGGGTGCAATCCCTTCCTCTCACATACTAGAATGAGGAAGGGTTTGCAAACACAAAATGCGTACATTGCGATCCTCTGATGGCACATAGCACATGTTGACACACCGTGTGCATCTTCAAAATTTGGCCTCTAAAAACAATGTTATAAAAACATTAAAAACTTTTTTACAAGGAAATGAAGAACATGATCTTTCGTTTTAGGGAAAAGGGGCTTAGATTCTCCCTAAAACATCGATCATGTTCTTCATTTCCTGCCTCATAGTGTCCAGTTCTCGTTGCATGTTTTGCATCTTGTTCTGCATTTGATCAATCTTGCCATTCCAGGCCATGATCTGACCAATCAGTCTCTGGGCACTGTCAGAGGAAAATGGCTCCGCGGCTTGTCCTTCCACAACCAGATCATCACCTAAAAACATGTGTAGATAAAAAAATGTGTTAAAATATACAGCCATTAATTGTTTACCTTAAGCTGGGTTGTCAGACACTCACTTTGTGGGGTGCGTATCTCCACCACCTCTTCCTCCTCCACATCTAGCCCTGGGCTGGGCTGCTCCAGCTCTGACACTGGGCTGGGCTGCTCCAGCTCGGACACTGGGCTAGGCTGCTCCAGCTCGGACACTGGGCTTGGGCTAACTGCCCAATCAGGCTGGTGAGGTCGGGGGGTCCTGGGCTGCTCCGCCTCTTGTCTGAGTCTTTGTTCCCCTATGAGAATGAAAAAACAAAAAAAAAGGTATACTTTTAAGCATAGTGATATTTGAGTTCAGAAATTGGAATATGAAACATTGGTTTGAAGTGGTGTACAATTATTAGCTGGTTATTACAAGATCCTAGTTTAATACATCATTAAAATGACATTTTTTTAGTTAGGCTGTGTTCAGACTGCTGCGATGTGCGAACGCTGCAAATCTACTGTGGTTTCACGCATCGCATGCCTCCCGGAGGCAGTTCACACTGCCCTATGTGGCCTGCTGGGAGTGTCAGTGTAAAGCTTTATTGACACCTCCAAATTATTTCTCATATCACAGTGCAATCTTTAAACTCGGACAGGAATCGGACCACATGGTGTGAACACCCATGTGATCCGATTCTGCTGTGGACTAAAAAAAGGGCCATGTACAAGTTTGGGCCGGATGCGATGCGAATTCAGCCATACTATATGTGCAGTGCGGTGCAAATCACATTCGATCTCGTACATTGCAGCAATGTGAACCTAGCCTTTAACCAAACTGCGATACTTTATATCTTTTGTCCAAGTTTCACAGACGGACACACTCGAATCATCCCCTGGAGTACCTGTGTGTGATTGTCAAAAAATGTTCTATGATGTCCCAAACTACACTAAATGATTCCCAGTCCAGATGTTGAACCAGCATTTTATCTACCTATCTATCTATCTATCTATCTATCTATCTATCTATCTATCTATCTATCTATCTATCTATCTATCTATCTATCTATCTATCTATCTATATGTCTATCTCTTTTTTTTATTTAGACTACATTACACTGAATAAATTTATGAAACAGCTGCAGCTATAAAGACATGTACACAAAGCTATCCTAAACTGAGTGTGACAATTCAGTTTATCATGAACAATACAAAAAAAAATAATAACTAATTAAAATCTAATCCAACACCAGATAAATTTACACCATATACAAATTCATGCTATTTACGTCCACATATACGAACGAGCATATTCGCTCATTACATGAACTATTAACCACACGAACGATCAAATTCGCCAGATTTACAAATATATCGTATACACCTATACGAACGATTATGTCCGACCGTCACGATAAGCGCAGAGTACTCACTTTTTTTAAGGGCCTTTTTGATTCTCCTGTATTGGTCCGGCTCCCTGGATTTGATGTCGGACCATCGTTTCCGGAGCTGATCTTTGGCTCTTCGGACCCCAAATTTGCTTTCCAAAGTGCTCACAACTATCGTCATGATGCCATTTTTTCTGATATTGGGTTTGGGATACGGGCCATTTTCCCCATCGTAATCCTCCCTTCTCACTATATCCACCATCTCCACCATCTCTTCAAAGGCCATGTTTGTGGCCTTATACCTCTTCCTTGCTCCGGAAGCATGGGGTTCAGGGCTTTCCTCCGCGCTGCTCACTGAAAATCCGTCCGCCATTTTCATCTATTCAATCTCCCACAGCGGAACGAGGGTAAAAGGGGCGGGGAAATACGGTCACACGAAACGTCAGGGGCGGGCAACGTGGGCGACGCAGGCGGAGCTTGAACGCATGCGCTGTATATAAAGCGTTACCGCGAGGCCGTACGTTTGTCCGAACGGAAGCAGCGAGTGATACACGTGACGGTAAGATGGTTATCTTTTTATTTCTAGGGTTTTAGGCCTGCGTTAGGAATGTATATAGTGGGATTTCACCTTGTGGATGGTTAGTTGATTTTCATGTGGGTTGGTGGTTGAGTGGGGTTGGTGTTTTGTGTGGTAGTGTGGGGGTGGGGGTGGGTGTGTGGGGGGGTAGTGTGTGTGGTAGTGTGTGTGGGGGTGGGGGTGGGTGTATGGGGGGTAGTGTGTGTGTGGGGGGGTAGTGTGTGTGTGGGGGGGTAGTGTGTGTGGGGTAGTGTGTGTGGTAGTGTGTGTGGGGGTGGGGGTGGGTGTATGGGGGGGTAGTGTGTGTGTGGGGGGGTAGTGTGTGTGGTAGTGTGTGTGGGGGTGGGGGTGGGTGTATGGGGGGGTAGTGTGTGTGTGGGGGGGGTAGTGTGTGTGTGGGGGGTAGTGTGTGTGGTAGTGTGTGTGTGGGGGTAGTGTGGGTGTAGGGTGTGTCTCGCCTACATTGTCACAATATAAATAGTGTGCATTTGGTCTGACATTAGTATTTATGTTTTTTTTTTGTTTTTTTGTTTTTTTCAGAAATCAAAATGCAAAAGTACACTCCGGACCCCTTTAAGGAGGAGGCATTCCTCTCAACATTTATAGATATGTTTGAGATGCACAGGAGCCTGTGGGATTCCAAGCACCCACTATATTCAAGCCGTCCTGGCCGGAGGAAGACACTGGGGACAATTTTGAAGTTTGTGAAAACCCGACTCCCCCAGGCAGACCTTAACTTTGTGAGCTCCAAAATTCAGAGCCTGCGTAACATGTATAGGCGGGAGCGCAACAAGATCCTAGAGTTCCAAACATCAGGAGCAGCAGCAGATCAGATCTATGTACCTAAGCTGTGGTATTACGACAGGCTGCATTTTCTGGATGACACGTCAGAAGCCAGGCAGTCACTTTCCACTCTTCCGTCTACCCTTCCCTCCACCCTTCCCTCCACCTCAGGTGAGCCACCCCAGGAAGATCCAGACCCTTCCTTGCTGGACGAAGTTGATGCGCCCAGCTGGAGCCAGGTATATTTTAGTTTCTAAAGTTAGGATTGCTCAAATATTAATGATGTAAAGTTCAATGTTTGAATTGCTTCCAAATCTAGGATTTCATCACAAATTAAATTAGATATAAGGATACAGTAGTTTCCACAAATGTGGCTCAAATCTTGGTGAACTGATGGAAAAATGATGGTGTCAAAATGATAGCCTTTTGTATTTCAAGACAAATGTATTTGCAAGTGAGAACTGTAAAATTGTCAGTGATTGATGATTTCAAAATATAGACATATTTTATTTATTTATTTCTTTATTTTTTACACAGGATGAGCTCACCCAGGAGGAGGCCGGGACCAGTGGTATGGAGGAGGAGGCCGGTACCAGCCACACGCAGGAGCTAGCTGGGCCCAGCAGGAGTCGGACCGAAAGTCAGGTCCCTCCCCTCCGCCTAGCCAGCAAAAGGCCCAGGAGGATGACGCAGACAGAGGAGGAGTCATTGGCGCTTATACGCCAAGCCAGCCAAGTGCTGAGTAAACCCCCCAATCCTGAGGAGGCCTACGCTACATATTTGGCAAGCAAGTTGCTTGAAATGGAGAAGGGACAGCGCAACTTGTGCGAAGCGATTTTTTTTGACACTATTCAACGGGGTCTGAAGGGTGAGCTAACACCAACCACCAGACTGTACAACACAGACCCTACTGCTCCTCCTCCTCCTCCTCCTCCTCCTACCACAAGTCCACCACCAGAGGCACAGCCTCCAGCGAAGCGTGGAGGGAAGGCTAGACGGAAGAGTCGGAAGTGACTGCCTGGCTTCAGTCTGCTCTGACAGAAGACGCAGGCTGGTGTAGTACCACAGTCTGGGGACATAGATGTCATCTGCTGCTGTTCCTGGTCTGTGGGATTCTAGGACCATGTTGTGCTCCCTATTTTCATGTTACACAGGATCTGAATTTTGGTGGCCACTGACTTGATGTGTGCCTGGGGGACAAAAGGCTTCACAAACTTCAAAATTGTCTCCAGTGTTGCCTCCCTCTTGATTTTGTTTTGTACAGATTAAAAATAAATAAATAAAATTTTATTTCCAAAAATATTGTAATTTTTTTTTTTTTTTTGGCTTAAAAAACTGAGTTTATTTGTGAGTAGGCAGGTACATGTCAAAAGACTATGGGGGTTATTTACAAAACACACGTTCATGTTAATATAAATATGCTAACTTCAAGTGCAATTTTTAAAGCACTGCAAGTGCACTTGGAAGTGCAGTCGCTGTAAATTTGAGGCTAACATTTGAAATGAGGGGAAGCTCTGCTGATTTTGAACATTCAATCATGTGTAAGCTAAAATGCTGGTTTGGGTATCTATCTATCTATCTATCTATCTATCTATCTATCTATCTATCTATCTATCTATCTATCTATCTATCTATCTATCTCTACTTACATAGTCTGCTTGGCCAAAAAAAACGCAAGTCCATCTTGTTTAAACCCCCCCCCCCCCACAAAAAAAAAAAGCAAAATAAATAAATAATTTTAAACTAACAATAGTAGTTCCAAAAATATATAGTAATAGATAAATTATAAAATTTTATAAATATATATATATATATATATATATATATATATATATATATATATTTTTTTTTTTTTTTCTCAAATTGGAATATTAATCATAGGATGAGGATGAATAAAAACATTTGTGATAACTCTGTGTGAATATAAGCAGCAAAGCTACTTCACTTTTCTTGCATTATGAAGAAGAAAAGAATGGGCTATATTAAAAAAACACAAAATTAGCAGCATGACGAATATGCTAGCTTCAATACGAACACTAGTTTTACAAGACCGAGCGCTTCCGCCCTATAAATCCTTTCTGGGCATGCGTCATTCTTAGTCCGTCCGACTAGCCTACTGACGAGCGGATTGTCCGCTGAAACCAAAGTATGACGGACAGAATTTCGAAAAATCCGAAATACTTAGTACGCCAGACTGCACGCTGAAAAAGTCCGCTGAAGCCCACACACGAGCGGACTGTCCGCTGAAATGTGTTTCGACGGACTAAGTAGGCCATACAGTCCGCCCGTGTGTACGCGGCTTTAGAGTGAGCCCTTGCTCTCCATCTATATTACATTGCTTTAGCAATCAAATCAGCACTCGGGTCTCTTTAGAGGTTTTTTTCCCTTTCTCCTCCCAAAAATCTTTTTATTTATTTGGCTTTGTAGCTTTTCCTTATACTACTAAGTGCAATACATATTTTGTTATTAATTTAGGGGGTTCCCGCCTACATTGAGCTGCTCCTTGTGGACACGGCAGTCCTTATCTCCATCTCCCCTGGCTGTAAAGTCAAAGGGACAGCCGTACACTTTGCGGGCTACAGTCAGCGTCACTACGTTTCACCTAACTGGGCTACCTGCTAACTTTCGGTCTGCTTGGCAGTAGGGATGAGCCGAACACCCCCCGGTTCGGTTCGCACCAGAACTTGCGAACGACCCCCGCGTTCGGTACGAACGTTAGAACCCCATTGAAGTCTATGGGACTCGAACGTTCGAATTGGAAAGTGCTAATTTTAACGGCTAATATGCAAGATACTGTCCTAAAAAGGGTTTGGGGACCTGCCTCCTGCCTCAGGGGACATGGGTCACTGCAAAAAAAAGTTTTAAAAACTGCCGTTATGGCGGGAGCACTGATTTTAACCACTTGGGATCCGCGCTATTGCAAAATGACGGCAATAGCGCGGACCCACATTTTCGGGACTACGTCTATTGACGTAGTCCCGGTTACGAGCGGCCTGCGCGCCCCCTGAGGGGCGCGCGCGGCGCGCTCTGTGATCGGCGAGTCCGTGAGACTCGCCTGATCACCGATCCGTGTAAGGGGTCGATCCCGACCCCTTATCACGTGATCAGCTGTCAGCCAATGACAGCTGATCATGTGATAAAACGGAGCCGGTAATCGGCTAGTATTCCTCCTCGCGCTGACAGCGCGAGGAGAAAAAAAAAAAGCCGATCGCCGGCGGCCGTGTTCGGGACATCAGTCCCGATCACGGCCAGCAATATAAAAGGACACCTGCCCCCTGCCAGTGCCCACCTGCCACCCGCAGTGCCATCCTGAATAAAGTAAGTGCCCCCCTGTCAGTGCCACCCAGCAGTGCCCATAGTGCCCACAGTGCCACCCAGCAGTGCCCACAGTGCCACCCAGCAGTGCCCACAGTGCCACCCACAGTGCCACCCAGCAGTGCCACCCACAGTGCCACCCAAAATCTGCCTCAGGTGCTGCACCCCAGTGCCGCCCATCAGTGCCCAGCAGTGCCGCCCATCAGTGCCCAGCAGTGCCGCCCATCAGTGCCCAGCAGTGCCACCTATCAGAGCCACCTATCAGTGCCACCTATCAGTGCCCATCAGTCCCATCTATCTGTGGTACCTATCAGTGCCCATCCGTGCCACCCATCCGTGCCACTTATCCGTGCCACCCATCCGTGCCATCTTATCTGTGCCCATCTTTGCCCATCAGTGCCGCCTTATCTGTGCCCATCGGTGCCGCCTTATCTGTGCCTATTAGTGCCGCCTTAACTATGCCTATCAGTGCCCACCAGTGCAGCCTATCAGTGCCCACCAATGCAGCCCATCAGTGCCCACCAATGCAGCCCATCAGTGCCCACCAATGCAGCCTATCAGTGCCGCCTAATCAGCGCACTTCAATGAAGGAGAAAAATGACCCGTTTGCAAAATTTTATAACAAACTATTAAAACATGATTTTTTTTTTTTGCATCTTTTTTTGTTTGTTTAGCAAAAAATAAAACTCCGAGCTGTAACTAAATACCACCAAAAGAAAGCTCTATTTGTGGGAAAAAAATGATAAAAATTTCATTTGGGTACAGTGTTGTATGACCGCGCAATTGTCACTCAAAGTGCATCAGCGCTGAAAGCTGAAAATTGGTCTGGGACTGAGGGGGGTTTAAGTGCCCAGTAAGCAAGTGGTTAATGACGATTAAAGTGAAAAAAAAAGTCAAATATTCCTTTAAATATGGTGCCTGGGGGGTGTCTGTAGTATGCCTGTGAAGTGCCACGTGTTTCCCGTGTTTAGAACAGTCCCTGCACAAAATGACATTAAACGGAAATAACACCATTTAAAACTGCTTGCGGTTTTAATGTTATATCTGGTTCCTGCAATATGGTTGAAAATCATTGAGAAACATGGCATGGGTAGCCCTCCCTGCCCATTACCAGCCTATTTGGGTCTTGTACGCATATTAAGGGGAACCCCGTACCCATATTAAAAAAAGGAAATGCGTGTGGCCCCCAGGCCATATATACTCAGAACAGCAGTATACAGGCGGTGCAAACAAGACAGGGACTGTGTAGGTTTGTTGTGTTAAGTTGAATCTGTTTGTCATTTTCAACCGGTACATTTTTAAAGTGTAGCTCCAGTCAAAAAAACTATCTTTAAGCTTTTTGGAAAACATAGGGAAGGGTTATCACCCCTGTATAATTTGTTTTGTCGTCCATCTTTTTTCATCTCACTTGCTGCTGTCTCCTTGCGTTTGCAAGTAGGAGATGTTTGTAAGTTGGATGTTTGAAAGTAGGGGCCTGCCCTATATTATAGCGGTATGTACTGGGTACAGAGCACGCAGACAGCACATCTCCTAACACTACTGACTGCAAGCTCTATTATTAACCACTTGTTAGCCCAATGTTTGCATAAAGTGAAAGATGAAGTTATGCTGAGTAAATAGATATCAAACATGTCACTCTTCAAAATTGCACATGCCCGTGGAATGCCCGTGGAATGGCGCCAAACGTCGCTACTTAAAAAATCCCCATAGGCGACGCTTTAATTTTTTTTTTACTGGTTACATGTTTTGAGTTGCAGAGGAGGTCTAGGACTAGAATTATTGCTCTCGCTCTAACATTCTCGGCGATACCTCACATGTGTGGCACATGCGAGCACATGGGGACATGGGCGCTTTAATTTTTATTTTATTTTTTTATTGTTCATTTTACTTTATTTATTTTAGTTTGACATTTTTTTCCCCAAAAATATATTTTTGATCACTTTTATTCCTATTACAAGAAATGTAAACATCCCTTGTAATAGGAATATGGGGTGACAGGTCCTCTTTACAGTGAAATCTGGGGGGTCAATATGACCCCACATCTCACCTCTAGGCTGGGAAGCCTGAAATAAAAAATAAAAAAAAGATTCTGGCTTTGATCGTACTGGCGAGTTGGTAGAAGCACCGGAGGGCGGTGAGGGGTGGGGGGCGTCTATGGCTGGGTATTTCAGGGTATCACCGAGTATGGCTGGGTATCTCTGAGTATGGCTGGGTATGGCAATTTATGGCAGGGTATTACAGAGTATTGGCGGGGTATTAGCTGGGTACTACAGAGTATTGGGGGGTACTACAGAGTAATGGCAGGGTACTGCAGAGTATTGGGGGTACTGCAGAGTAATGGCGGGTACTGCAGAGTAATGGCGGGTACTGCAGAGTATTGGGGGGTACTGCAGAGTAATGGGGGTTACTGCAGAGTAATGGGGGGTACTGCAGAGTAATGGCAGGGTACTGCACTGCAGAGTAATGGCAGGGTACTGCACTGCAGAGTAATGGCGGGGTACTGCAGAGTAATGGCAGGGTACTGCAGAGTATGCACTGGTATTGCAGAGTATTGGCAGGGAATTGAGGGGTTAAATTCGGTGAGCAGTGATGTGGGCACTGCAGATGCAGCCCACATCGCTGCTGACACCGATCTCTTTCCCCTCCGCTGTACCGATCGGTACAGAGCGGCGAGGGAGGAACAGGCGTCATAACATGACGCCGGTTTGTTTCCAAGTGATCACTCCGTCATTTGACGGAGCAATCACGTGGTAAACGGCGGTCACGGATGCTCTCGAGTGCGCACACTTCGGGGCACGCGAGAGCAGAATTCTGGGAGGCCGTTAATTAACGGCCTCTCAGAGTTAAACAACCCCCCTGAAGCCGTTAATCGGCAATGGGCAGTTGTTAAGTGGTTAAAGCTAGATCACTAGCTATATAGGTGAGGTGAATATAGTGGTGTATACTGCAGTCAGGGCACAGACAACAACCACTACACAGCAGCAAGATAGGAAATCAGCCAAAAACGATTGGTGTGTACTGTGTTGAAGGTACACAGAACACCCACTGCTTCAGATGCTAAGTAACACACTACACGAGGCCGCCTCAAAGGCGGCCTTATATAGTGTGGGGCGTGCACTACACAGCCTGAGCTATGATTGGCCACAGGCAGGATGCCTGTGGCCAATCATGGCTCTCCTCGCTGCCGGCGCTGCGATTGGCCAAGCATGCGGGGTCACAGTGCATGCTTGGCCAATCATGGGGCAGCAATGCACTGCGCCACCGCAGTGCATTGTGGTCCGCGCGCGCGTCACTCGAATTTTGACGCGAACGGCCCAAACGTTCGGAATTCGCCGAACGCACGAACAGCCAATGTTCGAGTCGAACGTACGTTCGACTCGAACACGAAGCTCATCCCTACTTGGCAGCATCAGAAACAATGTGAAGTTTGCAATCAGATGTTTCCTAGTTTTTTGGCACTAATCTGGAGACTGAATTTGTGGAGCTCTGCTTGGTTTTAATCAACACTATCTTGCCTTCTAAATCTTCCAGTAAGTGTATTTTGAGCCCCCCCTGCATTCTCTGCTTGACCTATGTAGTAGAGATGGGCGGTGTAAAAAAAAAAAAAATCATATTTCGTAATTCGTGTACGAAATTCAATTCAGATTCATACGAAATATGAATTTTCGTTAGAGTCGCAAACTTTTCGTTAAAATAACGAAAGTTTGTTTTGATGAATTTATCATTATGAGGGGTTCCCGCCATTCCTGTGCTGTGCTGACTTCCTGGGTTTTTAACTTTTAGGTTTGCTAACTTTTCGTAACAATTACGAATGTTCGTTATGATGAATTTATCATTATCAGGGGTCCTCACCATCCCTGTGCTGTGCTAACTTCCTCTGATTGGTGACCAAAATACCAGTCACATTTCTGTTAATTTGGATCCCAAATTCATTAACGAAATTTCGTATTTTGTATGAATTTCGTGAGCATAGAAATTCTCATAGGGTACCCACCATCCCTGTGCTGAGTTCCCCGGTCTGTACACCTGCTGTGTGTCCATTATGAGGGGTTCCCACCATCTCTGTGCTGAGTTCCTGGGTCTGAGTGTACACCCGCTGTGCCCATTATGAGGGGTTCTCACAATCCCTGTGCTGTACTGACTTCCTCTGATTGGTGATCAAAACATTACAAATTTTCATTATGAATATGGATCCGAAATTTGTAAAAGAAATTTCGTACGGAATTCGTGTACATAAAAATGTATATTTTGTATTCGTATGAATTTCCAGAAATTCATACGAAATTTTGTTTTGTACGAAACTAATCACACATGTCTACTATGTATATATGCTCTGCTTCATATGCTATCTTCAATATGCAATTAATAGGGATGGCCTTGTGGTTCGCCTGGCAGTTGGTTCGCGGCGTATCTTGCGTGTTCGCGATTCGACAAACCGACTGACTTCTGGCGCTGTTCGCGCGGTGGACATATGCGTTTACACTGTGAAAGAACTTTGACCCATGATGACACATCAATCATGGGGTACAAGACAGCCAATTGAGACATTTCAGCACATGGACAATTGGACATTCCCCCCACCTTTATAAATAGACCTGATCTGGCGGCCATTTTACATTCTGTCTTTTGTCAGTGTAGGGAGAGGTTGCTGTGTGGAGCAGGGACAGACTGTAGTGACACAAATCACTAGCTATTAGGTCCACAAAAGTCCTTTTAAGGACTGGTATAGGTGTACAGTATATAGGGTTCTGGTGCACTGCTGTGCTGGTGATTACTGAGTGCACTGCTGACTGATTCTGCAGCTGTCTTTTGTCAGTGTAGGGACAGGACGCTGTGTGGAGCAGGGACAGTCAGTTTAATCACTAGCTATTACTTTTAGGTCCACAAAGGTCCTTTTAAGGACTGGTATAGGTGTACAGTATATAGGGTTGTACACGTATAATATACTTTCTTTCAAATATAGAAAGCCTATTATACTTGACTGCTGAGCTGAGTGCTGACCGATTCTGCAGCTGTCTTTTATCAGTGTAGGGACTGAGGGACAGACTGCAAATCATGTGATTCGTGAATCACAGCGATTCGTTGTCCAATACCCTGGGGTTCAGGACATCTTGGCCCATTTCAGAAGATCTTACACGTCCATGGCTCGCCTTGCTGACATTCAGCGGTGACACAATCTGTCGGTCGGACACCTTATTTGCGATTGCCTGAAGCAATGGAACTCAACCTTCTATATGCTTGATAGGCTGCTCCAGCAGAAACATGCAGTTAACGACTACCTGTACGAACTCTGCGGCAGAACAGGTTCTGGGAGCTTGGTTTTTTCACTGCACCAGTGTCTGCTCATGCGCGACGCATGCAGACTTCTGCGGCCATTTGATGAGATCACCAAACTGGTCAGTCGCAGCCATGGCACCATCAGTGACATGGTACCTTATGCCTTCTTTATGGAGTGTGCATTGTGTTGTGTCATTGATCAAGCCGTGGAGGACCAGGAGCAGGAAGATGAGGAAGTCGCAATGCTGGATGAATTCCCGGGGGGGGGGGGGTACTCTATCTGAGACAAGTCAACAACAGGAGTCGGAAGAGGAGTCAGAGGAGGATGGTGCCGGGGCGGATGAGGAGGAGCAAGAAGAGCATGCTTTAAACATTTCTGGGATCCCTGTTGTGCGTGTATGGGGAGAGGAGAACAAGGCGGACGAAATTATCCTGGATGATGAGCAGGAGCCAGGCCACCATACAGCTTCCAGTTTAGTGAAAATGGGGGGCTTCATGCTCCAGTGTTTTAACGGGGACCCCCGTATAAAAAGCATAAAGGTCAAGGACCAGTACTGGGCGGAAACGTACTTAGACCCCCGGTACAAACACAAAATGGCGGAAATGTTACCACCGTCAGAGGGCTGTCAGAATGGAGCACTTCCAGGCCTTGCTTCAAGAAATGCTGCATTCTTGTCAGGAACCATGAAATGGACAGAGACAGAAGTACAATCAAATCACACTTGTTTAAATAATAAAAAGGTAAATAGGAAAAAGCATAGTCAAGCATAGCCAGATCGGGTAATCAGCCAGTCCAGAAGTCAGGGATCCAAGGAGAGCAACTGCAAGCAGGATAGAAGCAAGAAGGGATGTCAGCAAGCCAGTCTTGAATCAAACAGCAGGAGATGGTTCCTAGTGATGTGACCAACGTGAAGGCAAAGGAAAGGGGTGAGCTGGAAGGCTTTAAATAGGCAGGTCAGACGAGCATCATCAGGAACAGCTGGTAACTGTGGAAAGAGAAGAGAGCTGCCAATTAGCCGACAGCTGAGCGGCCAGCCCAGAAGAGGAAGGGCTAAGCCAGCCCTGACAATTCTGCTTTTGCGTGCGCTGGCAGAGGAGGAATTCCCACTCCCAGTGAAAAAGTTGCGGGTACCAATCCAACAGCGCCTGCAAGAAGAGGGCGGTTTGAAGATATGTTGGTGACTTCTGATATGAGGTCATGCTTTCAGCGAACCCATCAACAGGTCTCATCCGGATCCAGCATCAGGGAATGCCTACACCGACAGGTGTCCATCTACATCGGGTTAACGGCTGATGTGGACGCTCTGAGGAGTAATGAACCCCTGGACTACTGGGTGGGCAGGCTTGACCTCTGGCCAGAGCTTGCCCAATTTGCAATGGAACTGTTGGCTTGCCCCTTGTCCAGTGTCCTGTCCAAAAGGACGTTCAGCGCAGCAGGGGGGATCGTGACTGATAAGCGCACTTGCCTAGCTCACGACGGTGTTGACTACCTCACATTTATAAAAATGAATGAGGCAAGGATCTCGGAGGAATTCAACACATGTGACCAATAGACCATGTATATGCATAATTCTATAAACGATTTATTTAATCGAGCACACAGACCTTTTTTTCTACCTTTTTTTCTTTTTTTACAAAAAAAGAACATCGTACTATATGCCCATACCCTCCTGTTTGAAGAGGTTGAGCGGTGTCATATTTTTGGGTCCCGAAGCGAGTTGCTGGTATCAGTGCTGCTGTCAGTGCTCTCTATCTCGGTGCTGGGGTCAGTGCTCTCTCTATCTCGGTGCTAGTGTGGTCTCAGTGCTTTCTATCACGGTGCTGGTGTCGGTGCTCTCTATCTCAGAGCTGGTGTCAGTGCTCAGTATCTATCGTGGTGCTGGTTTCAGACAGTGATGGAGATAGCAGCGGAGCAACCAATCAGCAGGCAGTGCCAGCACCATGGCTGAGGATCAGCACTGGACTGGCACCTCCGGCCAACCGCAGTGGGGGTAAGGGCCGGGAAGAGGGAGGGGCTCAAGCACAGGTTGGCACACTGGGACACTGGCACAGGATTGCGCTGCCCTGACTGTGGCACTGATCATCTCCTGCACCCCCTTCATAGCCTGCCCTGACCTTGCCTCTCCTCCATGGCCTTCATGCGCTCCTGAATTGTCCAAATTTCACAGATAAAAAAAAGAATGCTTGTCGTTGTCGATCCCAGATTCACTTAATACTTTTGTTATGTCAGTGTCCATGTGGTGGGACTATGTGTGAACAGCTAGTAAGTATTTTGTGGCTGAAAATATGACCTGTAGGTTTTTAAGGTTCGCTTGCCATTAAAGTCAATGGGGTCGGCTGCGAACTTTGCGGTTTGCAAACTTTTGCCCACGTTCGCGGTTCGCGTTTACTAAACGTCCCGTCGGAAGTTTGTCCATCACTAGCAATTAATACTATTTTTACATAATTGCTAGATATTGCAGTCTCTCTTTGAGATCCCTGAATAGGGATGAGCTTCGTATTCGAGTCGAACATACGTTTGACTCGCACATCGGCTGTTCGGCGAATTCCGAACGTTATGGGCCGTTCGCGCCAAATTCGTGTGGCGCTCACGGCCCACAATGCACTGCGCCATCACAGTGCATTGCTGGCTCATGATTCGCCAAGCATGCACTATGACCCCGCATGCTTGGCCAATCACAGCGCCGGCAGCGAGGAGAGCAGGATGCCTGTGGCCAATCATAGCTCAGGCTGTGTAGTACACGCCCCATACTATATAAGGCCACCAGCGCAGCGGCCTTGTGTAGTGTGTTGGTGTCTGTAGGAGTTAGTGGGTGTTCTGTGTACCTTCAACACAGTATACACCGATCGTTATCAGCCGATTTTTCGTTCTTGCTCTTCTGTAGTGGTTGTTGTCTGCGTGCCCTGACCGCAGTATACACCGCTATATTCACCTGTATAGCTAGCTATATTTCTTTTTTTCTTTTTTTTTAATAGAGCTTGCAGTCAGTTGTAGGAGAGTGTGTGTGTGTGTGTGTGTGTGTGTGTGTGTGTGTGTGTGTGTGCGCTCTGAACCCAGTATACACCGCTATATCCACCTATCCACCTATATAGCTCTTCTCTAATTGAGCCATCTGCCATCTGCAGGAGTTAGTGGATGTTGTGTGTGCCTCCAGCACAATATACACTACCCAACTGCTGGTTTTCCCAACTCCCTTCAGGCCATTACCATGTCTGGAAGGCCAGCAAGGAGAGGCAGACAAGCGCGAGCCGATAAAAGAGGGCAAGCAGGCTCTGTGTCTAGAGACAACAGTGCTGGTAGTGGACGCGGTGCATCGTCATCATCAGCACGTGGCCATGGGACATGCTTGTCCTTCTTTTTGGAAGCTGGGCATGTTGAGCCGCAACATGCCAACGACTTGGTAGAGTGGATGACCAAGCCCTCTTCATCCTCCTCATCCTCTCTCACCCAGGCTCAGGGTACTAGCAAAGCAGCTGCCAATGCATCGTCTTCCCTCCTCTCAATGTCATCATCAGTGACTCCTTCCCTAGACCCACCACGTCCTCCTGAGGAGTCTCCTGAACACTTTGAGCACAGTGTTGGGTACATGCTCCAGGAGGATGCCCAGTGTTTTGTAGGCTCGGATGATGATACTCAGCTAGAGGAAGGCAGTAGCGTGAATGCAGAGAGAGGGGATGCTCAAGAAGGACAGCAATCTGGCAGTCATGTTCCACAAGCTGCAGCATACTGCCAGGTTTGCTCCAGCGATGAAGAGGGAGGGGATGATGAGGGCACTGACTCCACGTGGGTGCCTGGTAGGAGGAGGAGGAGGCACATGTCCAACGAGGCAGGATGCCCTCCGGGGGCCAGCTTAGGGGCAGCACACTGACTGAATCACACCGCAGAGCTCCGCCTGTGCAGGGCGCTAGCCTCTGCGCGTTATTCTAAAAGTTCTTTGGTGTGGGCCTTTTTTGAGACGAGTGCATCAGATCGCACTGCTGCTATTTGCAACATATGTCTCAAGCGTATCTCGCGTGGCCAAAACATCAGCCGCTTGGGCACCACATGCTTGACCAGACATATGTTGACCTGCCATGCAGCTCGTTGGCAAGCATACCTCAAAGACCCACACGAAAGAACAAAGCGGACCTCTCCTTGCTGCTCATCAGCTGGGATCTCCAACACCTTCAGTCCTCTCTGAAACCTGCTCTGAAAGGAATGAAGGTGTACAATTAGGTGTGTCACAGCCAACTGCTTCCGGGCTAGCAGTACACCCACATCCAATTATAGCAGGCAAATGTCCCTGCCCCAGCTGCCCAAGAACCGCCTTATATGTGACATGCCCACCAGGTGGAACTCAACGTTGGCCATGCTGCAGCGGCTGCACACGCAGCAGAGGGCCATCAATGAGTACCTGTGCGACTGCGGCACCAGGACAGGGTCAGGGGAGCTCGGTTTTTTCTCACCACGCCAGTGGGGCATAATCAGGGATGCATGCACTGTCCTGTAACCATTTGAGGAGGCCACAAGGATGGTGAGCAGTGACAGTGCATGCATCAGTGACACTGTACCTCTTGTCCACCTCTTGGAGCATACGCTGCGTGGAATAATGGACAGGGCACTTGAGGCAGAACAGAGGCAGGAAGAGGAGGACTTCCTTGCCTCTCAAGGCCCCCTTTATCCAGACAGTGTTCCTGCTGTGCCACCCATCACACAGGAAGAGGATGAGGAGGAGGAGGAGGATGATTGTGTCAGCATGGAGGTGGAGGCTGGCACTCAGCATCAGCAGCAGCAGCAGTCTTGTAGGAATGATTTACAGTCCCAAGAAACCCGTGGACTTGTACGTGGCTGGGAGGAGGTAGCTGCGGATCATGTTGTCCTTAGTGACCCAGAGGACTCTGGACCGAATGCCTCAGCTAACCTACGCTGCATGGCCTCCCTGATCCTGCAAAGCCTGCGGAAGGATCCTCGTATTCTTCGGATCAAGGAGAGGGACCATTACTGGCTGGCCACTCTCCTTGATCCACGGTACAAGGGTAAGGTTGCCGACCTTATCTTGCCGTCGCAGAGGGAGCAGAAGATGAGACATCTCCAGGAGGCCTTGCAGAAAGGTCTGTGCAACGTGTTCCCAGAGACTGGGAGGTTACAAACTCCTGGTCCTGGACAACGTGTTGCTGAGGTATCGGTCAGAAGGAGCGGTGGAGAAGGTGGCCGTCTGACCGATGCTTTCAGACCATTTTTTAGTCCGCAGCCCCAAGGTATGATCAGTTCCAGCAACCATCGCCAGCGTCTGATGTACATGGTGCAGGAATACCTAGGGGCAAGGTCAGACTTGGACACCTTTCCCACCGAAAATCCTCTGGCTTACTGGGTCTTGAGGATGGATCACTGGCCAGAGCTTGCACAGTATGCAATTGAGCTACTGGCCTATCCTGCATCCAGCGTTCTTTCAGAACGCACCTTCAGTGCTGCTGGTGGCTTTGTTACCGATCACAGGGTGCTCCTGTCCACCAAATCAGTTGATCGACTGACCTTCATCAAGATGAATCAGTCTTGGATCACCCACAGCTACCAAGCACCTGAAGCTGATGTAACCGAATATTATTTTTTTAAATATCACATCCCTTCAAGACTGCCTATGCTGATGCTGAGTGACTGTCCTGTTATGTTGATTGTCTATCCTCTTCCTCCTCCGCTGATATGTTGGAAGAATATTTTTGGTTCTGGGTGATGCCACCAGCCCAATTTTTCTGCGCCTGTTTAACAGGGGCGTTTAATTACAATTTTTGATGCAATGCTTTGCAGCAGGGCTCATTCCTGCACTACAACTAGAGTATATGGGAGAGGTTGCAGTGTTGTGGCACCAGTGCCTAAGGCCCAATTTTTCAGCCCTTGTTTAACAGGGGCATGTAATTACAATTCTTGATATAATATTTCACAGGAGGGCCCGTTCCTGTGCCCACCCAGAGTAACTGTGAGGACTTATAGTGTTGTGGCACCAGCACCACAACCACCAAAGGTAAATTTTTCTACCACTGTTCTGTTCAACAATGGCATGTAATTACAATTCTTGATACAATCGTTCACAGCAGGGCGCTCCAGCGCCCAGCAAGAGTCACTTTCAGAACTTACAATGTTGTGGCAAAACCAACACCTTGTTCCGCCATTTCTGCAGAGCATATAGGGCAGGCCCTTACTTTCAAACATCCAACTTACAAACATCTCCTACTTGCAAACGGAAGGAGACAACAGCAAGTGAGATAAAAAAAAGACGTACGGAAAAACAAATTATACAGGGGTGATAACCCTTCCCTATGTTTTCCAAAAAGCTTAAAAATAGATTTTTTGACTGGAGCTACACTTTAAAAATGTACCAGTTGAAAATTACAAACAGATTCAACTTAACACAACAAATCTACACAGTCCCTGTCTTGTTTGCACCGCCTGTATACTGCTGTTCTGAGTATATAGGGCCTGGGGGCCACACGTATTTCCTTTTTTTAATATGGGTACGGGGTTCCCCTTAATATCCGTACAACACCCAAAGGGGCTGGTAATGGGCAGGGAGGGCTATTTTGTACAGGGACTGTTCTAAATACGGGAAACACGTGGCACTTCACAGGCATACTATAGACACCCCCCAGGTATGATATTTAAGGGAATATTTCACTTTTTTTTCACTTTAATCGTCATTAAAATCAGTGCTCCCGCCAAAACTGCCATTTTTAAAAACATTTTAGGCATTTACCCATGTCCCCTGGGGCAGGAGCTAGGTCTCCAAACCCTTTTTAGGACAGTATCTTGCATATTAGCAGTTAAAATTAGCACTTTTAATTTCGAACGTTCGAGTCCCATAGACTTCAATGGGGTTCTAACGTTCGTACGAATTTGGGGTCCGTTCGAAAGTTCTGGTGCGAACCGAACCGGGGGTGTTCGGCTCATCCCTATCCCTGAAGAAGGAATTAGACATCGAAATATTAATCCGTAACATGTTGGATATCAGGAGTATATTGGATGACGCTCTTATTATTTAGAGTTTCTGTTTTTTTTCCCATGTACATCCTGCAAGAGTTTCTGCATATATACTGTTCTCTTTTTCTTTTTGTTATTATGATGTATTAATAAAAATTCTGTTTTATATACTTGTTTCTGCTGAATACTTTATTAACCCCACCTATACAATCCCTTGGGGCATTTTCGCTTTTTTTCCATTGGTTCTATATAATTGGGATGTGGTGGTGGTTATTGTCAATTGCTGGTTGATTTCTCCCTTTTTTGTACCTGTGTGCGCTCCCCCATTCTCCGCCTCCACCTCCAGAGCCACAGCCTCCAGGGAAGGCTGCAGGGAAAGTTGCACGGAAGAGTCGAAAGTGATTGCCTGGCTTTAGTCTGGTCTGACAGAACACGCAGCTTGTTGTAGGACCACAGTCTAGATAGAGATATATATATATATATATATATATATATATATATATATATCGTATTTATCGGAGTATAACACGCACCCCAAGTTTAGGAGGGCATTTTAAGGAAATAAGTTTTAGGAGAGAAGTTTAAGGAAAAAAAAACTTACATTTAAATGCCCGTCAATGCAGCCTTATCAGTGTGCATCTGCAGCCTTGTCCATCATTGCAGAATGATCAGTGTCATTTGCAGCTTGCCCAGCATCATTTGCAGCTTGCCCAGCGCTGTTTGCAGCCTTGCAGAGTGTCATTTGCAGCTTGCCAGTGTCATCTCCAGTTTGCCCAGCGCCATTTGCAGCTTTGCCCATGTTTAAATATCCCGCCACCGAGACAGACCGAGCGAGCACCGCCGAAAAAGACCAAGCGCCGCTGAAAAAGACCGAGCTGTCTGCCCGGCTCCGCTCGTAGTCCCGCCTCCCTGCTGTTTATGGAGCGAGCGCTGCCGAAAAAGACCGAGCTGACTCTACTGTGTATTTGGCTTGGCTCGGCTCGCAGTCCCGCGCTCGCTCCAGAAACAGCAGGGAGGCGGGACTACGAGCGGAGCCGAGCAGACAGCTCGGTCTTTTTCGGCGGCGATCGGTCTTTTAGACTCACAGACAGCGGGGATCGGCGTATAACATGCACCCACGACTTTAAGGGGGGAAAAAGTGCGTGTTATACGGTATGTATATGTGTGTGTGCGTGTGTGCGTGTGTGCGTGTGTGTATATATATATATATATATATATATATATATATATATATATATATATGTCATCTGCTGTTCCTGATCTCTGGGAGTCCTGGACCAGATTGACCTCCCTTCTATATGGACTTCTCAAGCTACCAAGTTTTTTAGCCACAAAGTTGATGTCTACCTTGGGGGCTAAAGGCTTCGCAAATTTAAGCAGTTTCTCCAACGTTGCCTTCCTCTTTATTTTGTTTTTATGATGGAAAATAAATTGTGATTTTTGTTTCAGAAAATACTTGCCTATATGTTTTTCTTCAAATAGCACATTTTGTTGGTGCGTAGGCAGGTACATTTAAAAAATACAATGTCAAAATTAACAAGGAACACCAAACAACCTCCTTGAGGTTGTCCATAGTAATGGCGTTGTGGAATTGTGACATAAATACATCAAAAGGAGATCACGAGAATATAATAAAAAAAAAAAAAAAAGTTGATTTAAAAAAAAAGGACTTAAAAATAAAAAGGTAAACTTTATTATGGAGATCTGGCTTTAATTAAAATAAAGATTATTCAGGAGATCCCTAGAAATAATAAAGAAATAAGTTTGTAAATATGAGCAGCAAAACCACTTTATTCTTCGAGCATTAAAAAGAAGAGAATGCGTGGCATTGAAAGATTAAAAATCTGCAGCGTGAAGAATCTGCTATCTCCATTACGAATGCTAGTTTTACCAGACTGAATGGTTCCGTCTCGTACTTGATCCTGAGCATGCATGATTTTTTGCATGTTGGAATTGCATACACACGATCAGAATTTCCGATAGAAAGTTTTTCCGTCGGGAAAATTGAGAAGATGCTCTCAAAGTTTTGCCGGCCAGCTAAATTCCGATGGAGCATACACACGGTCGCATTTTCCGATAAAAAGCTCTCATCGGTCTTTTGCTGGCCGAAATTCCGATTGTGTGTACGTGGCATTAGAGTCTACAAAAGCTTGGGGCAGAGGTTCACCTTCCAGCAAGACAATGACCCTAAACATACAGCCAGAGCTATAATGGAATGGTTTAGATCCAAGCATATTCATCTGTTAGAATGGCCCAGTCAAAGTCCAGACCTAAATACAATTGAGAATCTGTGGCAAGACTTGAAAATTGCTGTTCACAGACACTCCCTATCCAATCTGACAGAGCTTGAGCTATTTTGCAAAAATGTCACTCTCTCGATGTGCAAAACTGGTAGAGACATGCCCAAAAGGACTTGCAGCTGTAATTGCAGCGAAAGGTGGTTCTACAAAGTATTTGACTCAGGAGGACTGACTACAAATGCATGCCACACTTTTCACATATTTATTTGTAAAAAAAAAAAAAAAATATGTGAAAGTCATTTATTATTCTCCTTCCACTTCTTTGTGTACCACTTTGTGTTGGTCTATCACATAAAATCCCTAAAAAAAACAATTACAATTTTTGTTGTAATATTACAAAATGTGGAAAATTTCAAGTGGTATGAATACTTTTTTCAGGACACTGTTGCTTTGAGCAGGTAAAACATCTGCCGATTAGTGATGGCCGAACGGTTCGCCCGGCAGTCGTTTCGCGGCAAATTTCGGCTGTTCGCGGTCCGCCCGTTCGGCGGACTATTGGCGCCAATCGCCTGGCGGACTTCCATGTTTACTGTGTAAAAGAACTTTGACCTATGATGACACATCCATCATGGGGTACAGGACAGCCAATTGAGACATTACAGCACATGGACACTTGGACATTCCCCCTAACTTATAAATACACCCGAACCGGCAGCCATTTTACATTCTTTCGTCTGTCACTAAAGGGAGAGGTTGCTGTGTGGAGCGGGGAGAGATTACAGTGACCCAAATCGCTAGCTATTTGGTACACAAAAGTTATTTTCAAGACTGGTATAGGTGTTAGGTGTAGTTCAGGATAGGCAGTGCTGTGCTAGTGATTGTTGCAGCAGCCTGAGTGTCTTTTGTCAGTTTAGAGAAAGGGACAGGACAGTGTGTGCTGCAGGGACAGCCAGTTTAGTCATTAGCTGTTACTATCAGGTCCACAAAAGTGCTATTTCAATTATTGTTCCAGTAGCCTCTGTTTTGTCAGTTTATATAGGGACAGGCAGGAAGCAGTGTGTGAGGCAGTGAGGGTCAGTTTAATCAGTAGCTGTTACTATTAGTTCCACAAAGGTTCTTTTCAGGACTGGTATCAGTGGTATGGTAATAGGCTTGTACACGTATAATATTCTTTCTTCCAAATATAGAAAGAATATTATACTTGACTGCTGCCCTTCTGCTGCAGTCTGCTAATCATTCACAACCCACTTGTTCCACAAAGCTCCTTATAAGGACTGGTAACTTGGTCTGTCTAGGGTGCTACAGTACATAGGGTTAAGTGAGGTACAGTCTGCCATTCCATAAGGACTGGTATAGGTCCACAGTACATAGGGTTGAGGTGCACTACTGCTGACCGCTGCCCTATACTGCAGCAGTCCTTCATCGGTATAGGGACTGATGTACAGTCTGCTAATCACTCACACACAACCTACTTGGTCCACAAAGGTCCTTATAAGGACTGGTAAGGTATAAGGTACCACAGTACATAGGGTTGAGTGAGGTACAGTCTGCCATTCTATAAGGACTGGTATCGGTCCACAATACATAGGGTTGAGGTGTACTACTGCTGACCGCTGCCCTATACTGCAGCAGTCCTTCATCGGTATAGGGACTGAGAGTTTTGTCACAGGGTCATTTAAAAAATGACAGGCAGAGGAAGAGGCAGGCCCTTCCGCAGGGGTGGTAGGGGTAGGGCAGGAGCAACAGGCTTGAGCCAAAGTGGGAAGTTGCAGAAGGTGCGTTCAATTACTTTAAAGGACGCACCAGACTTGGTTGAGTGGCTCGCTCAGCCTTACTCTTCTGCACCCTCCTCATCCTCTCGATCTGCACCCTCTTCTTCACTCTCTGCTATGTGCACCCCCAAAGACACTACCACCAACAACACCACCACCACCACCACCACATACCTTCCGCTTGAGTCACAGGAATTATTTTCGGATCCATATCAAGACATTTCTGATGCGCATCCACTCTTGGTATTGGATCAGGAAGAGGAGGCATTAACAACCGCTACTCAGCAGTCTGACGACAGTACCCAGATCAGCTCAAGGAGGAGGTTGGTCCCCGGTGTTGCTGCCTACTCCGAGATCTCTACTTATAGCGGTGGGGAAGGTGACGTTGATGATGACGTGTCTAGTGATGTCACGTGGGTGCCCACAAGAGAGGAAGAGGAGGGGAGTTCAGAGGGAGATATGGACCAGCAGATAGGGAGGAGAAGCAAGAATAACTTACATTGCACAGGAGGGACAAAGCAGACTGCAAATGTATCAGGAGCGAATCATCGACCATGTACGGTCACATCTGGCGCTCCCAGGACACTGGCACATGGCTCCGCAGTGTGGGCTTTTTTTAACGTGTCCACTGCTGACAATAGAGTTGCCATCTGCAATCTTTGCAGTCAACGCATTAGTCGCGGTAAGCCCAACACTCACCTAGGGACGACCGCCTTAAGAAGGCACATGAGCAGCCATCACCGAGCCGAGTGGGAGCAACGGAACACACAAAGCCACACTGCAGGCTCTCACCGTCCAGCCTCGTCTTCTACTTCTCCTTCTCCTCTCTCCTCACAATTGTCCTCCACTCCACCTTCTATCACGCCAAGCTCACGTTTTTCTGCAAAAAGGCAGGCTTCCGTGGGCCTAATGTTCGAGCATAAAAAAATGATGACGCCGGATAACCCTCTTGCCCAACGGTTGACGGCTGGCTTGTCAGAACTCATAGCCCACCAACTACTGCCATATAAACTGGTGGACTCGGAGGCCTTTCGAAAATTTGTGGCCATTGGAACACCACAATGGAAGGTCCCAGGAAGGAAGTATTTCTCAGAGAAGGGCATCCCAGAGCTATATGGCCATGTTCAGCGGCAAGTGAATGTATCTCTGGCACACAGTGTCGGTGCCAAGATACATCTGACCACAGACATGTGGTCTAGCAAACACGGGCATGGAACGTATATCACTTTTACTGCCCCTTGGGTGAACCTTCTGACGGCCGTCAAGTATGTAACCCGTGGCACCCGTGTAGATTTGGTTTTACCACCACGGATTGCATGCAGGGCTGACTCTTCTTCTCCTCCTCCTCCTACTCCATCCTCCTCCCTCTCCTCCTCAGCTGACTCCTCCTTTTCCGCTGCTAGCGTCTCTTCCGCTGCGCCGCCCAAGCTCCCCAGAACCTATTCGACATGCCAGGTGAGACGTTGCCATGCCGTGCTGCGTCTGTTGTGCCTGGAAGCCAAGAGCCACACTGGCCCGGCACTCCTTTCAGCTTTGCGTTCACAGGCAGATCAGTGGCTAACACCGCTCAATTTGACAGTTGGTAAAGTGGTGTGTGACAACGGTGCCAATCTGCTTAGCGCATTGAAACAGGGCAAAATCACGCACGTGCCCTGCATGGCACACGTCTTAAACTTGGTCGTGCAGCGATTCTTTGTCAAATACCCTGGGGTCCAGGACATCTTGCGGCAGGCAAGGAAAATCTCGGCCCAGTTCAGAAGATCTTGCACGGCCATGGCTCACCTTGCTGACATTCAGCGGCGACACAGTCTGCCGGTCAGACGTCTTATTTGCGATTGCCCAACGCGATGGAGCTCAACCTTCTATATGCTTGATAGGCTGCTCTAGCAGAAACGTGCAGTTAACGTCTACCTGTATGAACTCTGCGGCAGAACCGGTTCTGGGGAGCTGGGTTTTTTTTCACTGCGCCAGTGGCTGGTTATGCGCGACGGATGCAGACTTCTGCGCCCATTTGAGGAGATCACCAAACTGGTCAGTCGCAGCCATGGCACCATCAGTGACATGGTACCTTATGCCTTCTTTATGGAGCGTGCATTGCGTTGTGTCATTGATCAAGCTGTGGAGGAGCAGGAGCGGGAAGATGAGGAAGTCGCAATGCTGGATGAATTCCCAGGGGGGGCTACCCTATCTGAGACAAGTGAACAACAGGAGTCTGAAGAGGAGTCAGAGGAGGATGGTGCCGGGGCGGATGAGGAGGAGCAAGAAGAGCATGCTTTAAACCTTTCTGGGATCCCTGTTGTGCGTGGATGGGGAGAGGAGAATGAAGAGGACGACATTATCGTGGATGATGAGCAGGAGCCAGGCCACCACACCGCTTCCACTTTAGTGCAAATGGGGGCCTTCATGCTCCAGTATTTTAATAGGGACCCCCGTATAAAAAGCATAAGGGTCAAGGACCAGTACTGGGTGGCAACGTACTTAGACCCCTGTTACAAATACAAAATGGCGGAAATGTTACTGCCGTCACAGAGGGCTGTCAGAATGCAGCACTTCCAGGCCTTGCTTCGAGAAATGCTGCATTCTGCTTTTGCGTGCGCTGGCAGAGGAGCAATTCCCACTCCCAGAGAAGGAGTTGCGGGGTACCAATCCAATAGCGCCTGCAAAAAGAGGCCGGTTTGAAGATGTGTTGGTGACTTCGGATATGAGGTCATTCTTTCAGCCGACCCATCGACAGGTGTCATCCGGATCCAGCATCAGGGAACGCCTAGACAATCAGGTGTCCGACTACCTCAGGTTAACGGCCGATGTGGACGCTCTGAGGAGTGATGAACCCCTGGACTACTGGGTGGGCAGGCTTGACCTCTGGCCAGAGCTTGCCCAATTTGCAATCGAACTGTTGGCTTGCCCCTCATCCAGTGTCCTGTCCAAAAGGACGTTCAGTGCAGCAGGGGGGATCATGACCGATAAGCGTACTCGCCTAGCTCACGACAGTGTTAAATACCTCACATTTCTAAAAATGAATGAGGCATTAGTCTCGGAGGAATTCAACACATGTGACCAGTAGACCATGTATATGTCTATAAACAATTTTTTTAATCGAGCACAGAGACCTTCTTTCTTCATTTGGCTCACTTCCTTGTCCAAAAAAAGCACACCGTACTATATGCCCGTACCCTCCTCTTTGAAGAGGTTGAGCGGTGTCATATTTCTACTGGGGCTGCTTATTATGAGGGGCTCCCACCATCCCTGTGCTGTGCTGACATCCTCCTGGGGCTGTACCTCTGCTGTGCATATTTTGAGGTGCTCCCACCATCCCTGTGCTATGCTCATTATGAGGGGCTCCCACCATCCCTGTGCTGTGCTGATTTACTCCTGGGGCTGCTTATTATGAGGGGCTCCCACCATCCCTGTGCTATGCTGACATCCTCCTGGGGCTGCTTATTATGAGGGGCTTCTACCATCCCTGTGCTATGCTGACATCCTCCTGGGGCTGCTTATTATGAGGGGCTCCCACCATCCCTGTGCTATGCTCATTATGAGGGGCTCCCACCATCCCTGTGCTATGCTGACTTCCTCCTGGGGCTGCTTACGGTGCAGGTGTCAGTGCTGTATATCACGGTGCTGATGTCAGTGCTCTTTGTCACGGTGCTGCTGTCAGTGCTGTATATCACAGTGCTGGTGTGAGTGCTTTATGTCACGCTGCTGATGTCAGTGCTCTCTATCATGGTGCTGCTGTCAGTGCTTTATGTCACGCTGCTGATGTCAGTGCTCTCTATCACGGTGCTGTTGTCAGATCACTCTATCACGGTGCAGGTGTCATTGCTGTATGTCACGCTGCTGATGTCAGTGCTCTCTATCACGGTGCTGCTGTCAGATGACTCTATCACGGTGCAGGTGTCATTGCTGTATGTCACGCTGCTGGTGATCATCTCCTGCACCCTCTTCTTTGCCTACCCTGGTCCCTGACCTTCCCTCTCCTCCATTGCCTTCATGCGCTCCACAGTCCTGAATTGTCACAACAATTTCCCATATAAAAAAAGAATGCTTGTAGTTGTCGATCCCAGATTCACCTCATACATGTGTTATGTCATTGGCCATGTGGTGGGACTATGTTTGTGTTACCGGCCTCAAAATGTGAATTAAGAGAGCCGATGATTGTAGACGCGATGAGATAAGGTGATCAGCTTGGCGTGGACTGCAAAGAATCACACAAACAGCATGAGATATGACCACTGACTTTATGGCTGGAAGTAGTTTAATTTTACATAACAATACATCTTTTACATTTTTATAGTCACATGTTTATAAACATTAACAATATATATAATACCGATTTTAACTAAAGTATTTTAAAACGTAGTTACAACAATGAACATTACTAAATTTAATAACATATATATCCCTGTTATTCAGTGTTATAGATAATTATCTTTATCTCTCTGGTACACTTTAAGTGTGCAATAATCATACTAGCAATGCATTGCTTCAATACAAATATTTTCATGGTAGTACTCTTTTTTAACCACTAGATGGTGCACATTGCATGTCTGTATGATGCAATACATAAGCTTTACATACAAAATAGGTTTTTTTCTATATTAAATAACAGAAAACATGTGCTTCTATAAATCTATGCCATTTTCAATAAATCAGGTTTAAATATACCTATTTAGAAAGGTTTAGTGTTTATCATAGACATTTGTTCTGACTAATGCAGTATTTTCATGTTCTTATGCACTTTTCACTTGTTTCTGACACATGCTGTTCTAAACTTCTAATTACAGCAAAACTATAGCATAAAATCTGCTGAGACTTTTTCTGCATCTGCTCAAGATGTTTAGGAATCTTTCTATCACAGGTTAATACAGATTAGGAACAATTTAGAGTACATACCTGCAAAGAATCACACAAACAGCATGAGATATGACCACTGACTTTATGGCTGGAAGTAGTTTAATTTCCAGTCACATGGTGTGTGGCCTTATATAGACTCTGTTTGTGTACCTTCTCTGCCATCTACTGGTTATTAATAGAATAGAAGGGAGTGTCTGTTTTGTCTGTTTTGTCTGTTTTGTGACCATATAAACCCCAGTCCGTCACACTCTCCCCTCCTTCAGTTAATGGCTCCCGACATTAAACTCAATTGGTATCTGAACACTATTTAGTGATTTAAGTAACCCAAATAGGTACTTGTTGCCACCAAGGAGCTACGTTAACTACCTGGCATGTCATGGGAGTAGCTAGCATTGTAGGAGTTTGTATGGTGTGAATCTGACTTGGTATGTATCTTGGCTGACCTAGTGTGTCATACGTAAAGTTCTCTTTAGGCTTAGCTTGTCTGGTAGATCTTCTGACAGGAGTTGAGTCTTCTCCATCAACATCATTTCCATTTGCATATCTTGGTTTACAGGTAAGTCTTGACTTAATGAGGGTAATTCTGCAGTGTCTAGTCCCACCATATCTGTAGTCCAGATTTGGTCGCCAACTACTGTTCCATCATTTTGTTCTTGTTCAAGATTGGGTGTGGTAGTTGTAGAATAGAACTCCTCAGCAGAAACTCTTAATGGGATTTTCTGTACGTTTTGAGAGTTTGGTTGAGACACAACACAATCATGACTTTCTGTAGTCTCTGGTATATAAGGATAATACCATCTTTCTTCATCTGAACATTCCTCCTCCTGGTCCACATCCATTCTGGTATCCTTTCTGTTACTTGATTGTCTTTGTTTCATCGGTACTCTTGGAATGTGTCCTTCAATTGGTAGGTCATTTACTGGTAGTAAAAGATTTCTGTGCAGTACTCGAATAGTCTTTTTACCACTTTCAGGCTGAATTTTGTACACAGGCCCATCTTTGATTCTTTCTACCACTTTGTGTACTGATTCTTCCCAGTATGAACGAAGTTTACCAGGTCCTCCTCTTTCAGAGAGATTTCGTACTAAGACCCGATCACCCGGTTGAAGAGGTGCTCCTTTTATCTGTTTGTCATAGTACTTCTTCCCTTTAGCAGATGATTTTTTGCTATTCTCGGATGCGATTTTGTAAGCTTCTTGCATTCTAGATGCCCATTTCTGAGTAAATATTGGTTGACTTTCTGATTCCTTTTCCAAATTTAGGTTGAGCATTAGGTCAATTGGCAAACGAGGAGATCTTCCATACAATAGAAAGAATGGCGAGTATCCTGTGGCTTCATGCCTGGTGCAATTGTATGCATGAACCATATGTGGAAGATGTTCTTTCCAATCTGACTTTTTCTCTTCCTCTAAGGTGCGAAGCATCTGTAACAAAGTACGGTTCAGTCTTTCCACTGGGTTACCCTGTGGATGGTATGGAGTAGTTCTTGAATGAAAAATCCCTGCCAATCGTTGCAATGTCTGAAATAAGTTGTTTTCAAATTCTCTTCCTTGGTCATGGTGGAGTTTCTCTGGATAGCCAAAACGTGGTATGAAATCTTGAAAGATCTTTTCTGCCGCTGTTTTTCCAGATTTGTTCTTAGTTGGATACGCTTGTGCAAAGCGTGTGAAATGGTCAACTATTACAAGTATATACTCATATCCTCCTTTGCTTTTCTCCAAGTGAAGATAATCAATGGATACTAACTCCAAAGGTGAACTGGTAGTAATCGAACCCATAGGTGCTCTTTCGGTGATATTTGGACGCTTTTGTTTGATGCAGCTGCACTTCTTCAGCAAATATTCATCAATGTCTTTTTGCATAAATGGCCAGTAAAATCGTTCACGTGCTAGGTGGGTTACCTTGTCAGTACCAATGTGACCCATGTCATCATGAAGATTTCTTAAGACCAATGGTTTTAACTTTTCTGGTAGAACTAGCTGTTTTCGGGTTCCAGAGTGTCGGTAGAGGATTCCTTCATCGACTCTGATTTTATTCCATTCATGTATCAAACGTCTTGTTTTGCTGGTCATACTCTCCTTTTCTTTGTGGTTTGGAATCCAGTCGTTCTCCTAAAGCCAGACCACTTCTCTAATGTTGGTATCGTCTTGTTGTAATGCTCTGATATTCTCCTGAGTCATTGGGCAGATTGTCTGTCCTTTCAGCAATTCTTTGGCCACATCACTTTCTGAGTGAAGAGTCAATGAAGCCACCCATAATGCCTCTTCTTCGTCAACAGCTTTGCTCCCTTGCCACATAGCTGACACAACCTCAGATGGTACAAGCTCTGTGTACTCACTCAGATTCTTCGTGAGTTCCACCGGAAATCGTGACAGTGTATCTGCGTCTGCATTCTGTTTACCTGGCCTGTACTTGATATCGAAGTGGAAATCAGCCAACTCGCCAACCCAGCGATGACCCACAGCATTCAGTCTGGCAGTACTCAATACATATGTCAATGGGTTGTTGTCTGTGTAAACGGTGAATGTTGGAGCGTAGTACAAGTAATCTCTGAATTTGTCACAGACTGCCCACTTGAGAGCTAAAAACTCAAGTTTACCAGAGTGAAGATGGTAATTGCGCTCTGCTGGAGTCAATGTTCTGGAGCCAAACCCAATAACACAAAGTTTTTCTCCTTGTCGTTGGTATAGTACAGCACCTAGGCCTTCATTGGAAGCATCAGTGTGTAAGACGAAGGGTAAATCAAAATCAGGGTATGCTAGAATTGGTGGATTGGTTAGCATGTCCACCAGTCTGGATACTACAGCTTGATGTTTGGGTGTCCATTGAATCAGTGTTTTAGATGGCACTTGTGCTTTGTTCCCGTTTTTCTTCATAGATTCCATCCGATTGTTTTTGGGGATGGATGTAGCAGATTCTTTCTCAGTGTTCTGCAAAAGTTCATACAGTGGTTTAGCAAGTCGAGAGAAATCTTGAATGAAGGACCTGTAGTAGCTCAGGAATCCTAACAAAGATCTGACTCCTCCCACTGTTTTTGGTTCTTTCATTTTCAAATGTAATACCGCTTCAAGATCTTTTGGGTTAATTTTTATGCCTTCTTCTGACACCATTCGTCCAAGGTATCGAATCTGTCGTTTAAAGAGTTCACACTTCTTCGGTCTAAGTTTGATACCATGCTCACGCATTCGACTAAGCACTTGCCTAATATCATTGACATGCTCCTGAAAAGTTTTGGAGTAGCAAAGTACGTCATCCAAGTATGGAGAACAACATTTGTCTCTGATGCCCTCTAATACATTCTCCATGCATCTCTAAAAAGCTGCTGGGGCATTCGTTAATCCAAATGGAATACGGTTCCACTCCAGGAGTCCCCAGGGGGTGCTGAAAGCCATCAGATGTCTGGAGTCTTCATGCACAAAGCCTTGATGATACGCACTACCCTGGTCCAGGATTGAGAACCACGTAAATCCTCCTAAGCTATCCAGCAGATCTTGTATTCTGGGTAGTGGATGTCTATCTGGGATAGTCTTTCGGTTTAACTCCCTAAAGTCAACACATAGTCGTAGGCTACTGTCCTTCTTTCGAACACAAACAACTGGTGATGAGTATGCGGAAGAAGATTTTGTTACCCAACCTCGGTCAAGATGGTTTTGGATATATTCTTTCACTTCTTTGTATAGGGGTTTCGGTATTGAATTGTAGCGTTTCTGGACAGGAGTTTCATCTTTCAGATTTATCCTCAGTTTCAGGTTAGGGATGCATCCTATGTCTCCCTCATCTCGCGCAAAGACATCTGATTCATCATATAACATTTGTCTCGCTATCTCCTGTTCTTCTTCTGAGAGATCTTCCAAATTGACAGGTGGGTGCCACTTAACAGATTTGTTAGTGGGTAGCTGATTTCCAGTGTTCACTTGATTCAACTGGTTTACATGAAACACCCTTTTCTTCTGGTCAATTCCCTTTCCATCGTCTTTGTTTGGAGACAATGGTAGAATATCAGCTGCTGGAGAGATGGTACCCAATACTGTTCTGGGTGGAAGGTAGATGTCATGTTGAGCACGGTTCAGTATAGGTATCTTCACCAGTTTAGAGAACCCATTTGGCACATCTACCACTGAAGGAAATAGTTCAAGTCCTTCCTCGACTGGATATTCGGGAAGTGGTTCAAATGGCATGATTCCTCCTTTCGGCCACGCTCTAATTCTACATTTGACTTCACAGAGCTCGCCTCCTTTAATCTAGAGTCCCTTCTTCCCCACTTTGACCATACGACTATCGAATATTTCTCCTGGGTCAGTTGCTTGACTGACAGCATTGACAATGTTATTCGCTACACTCTGTCTTACTTTCATAGCTTCACTCAGCAAGATAGTCAGGTTTTGGGTGCTGTTTGGTCGGTCACGGTTTTCTCTGATCAATTCTTCGATAACATTAAACCCAAAAATTGGATTGTCATTACAGCAGTCACTCACCAGCATTGGCACATAAATGGCTAAGTTTCCATGTCCACTACTTTCGAATTCCAGGCAGACTTCAATCCACCCGATGAATGGAATGATAGAACCATTTGCAGCTGTAATGGATAAGTTGTCATCACAAAGTAAATCTTGTATGTGCCTAATGGAGACGCTGGGTAGAAACTTTTCTAACCATGCCTTCCCGACAATGCTGACCTGAACTCCTGTATCCATCAACATGTCAACCGGTACACCATTCATCTGACATGACAGTAGGCATTTTCCTCCAATTAATTGTGCTACGTGTTGTTTGGAGAATCCATTCTCTTTTGGGAGTGTTCTAGTTGACCGGTGGGTGAATACCCTGTTTACCTTAGCATGGGACAGATCATTTGAGGTGGTCACTGGTTGTCCCTTTCCCAGTGACCGTCTGTCGTTTCCCAACTGCCTTCTTTTCTTCAAGCAATCAACCGCTCTGTGTCCTGTCCAACCACAGTAGAAACAATGGTAGCAGTTCTGACTCTCTCGTTTAATGCAATCATCACACCTGGGCTTGCAGTGAGTTGTATCTGGAACTTGAACATTGGTTAGTGGCTTAGTCATTTGATTTCCAACAATAGGAGTTAGCTTCATCATCTTTTCCAGGTTCTTTGTGAGAGCAGAGACCTGTGTTGTTAGTTCCATTAATGCAGTGTGATTTACTCTAACATCTCCCTCAACTCTCTTTTGCAAGGTGTCTTTTTCACTATTCCCTGGTGTCTGGGATGAATGAACAGTAAGAGGTTTATGTTTGGGTGCACTGTTTAAGCGTCTTTGCCTTTCTGTTTCCTCATCAACTGATCTGGTGACTTGCTCTATGATAAAGTCATCTGTTACTGTCAAATCAGACACATAAGGCTTGATATCTCGTCTAACATTAGAATTTTTCTCATTTAGTCCCTGATAGAGTGTATGAAGGAATATGCCTTGCACCAGTTTTTTGTCATAGCTAAGCTCTTGCCCATCATGTTGTGATGTAGACAGAACTTTTTGTTTTAACCCCACTAGCCTGTAAACAAATTGTTGTGCTGTTTCTCTTTCTTGCTGGGTAGCATTGCTAAGGTCCAGAAATAACTCATTACCACTTCGTTCTCTCATATGTGACTTCAAAAACCTTTTCAATTCGGCAACAGTAAGATCATCTTTGTCAGTCAACATATCTTTAAAATTACCAGGTTTGATTATTCTCAACACTGTGCGTATAATTTCAGATTCAGGGAATTTTTCTGTTAGACCCTCGTCAATTTGTCTGCACACGCTACTGTAACTCATGTCCGAACCATGATCTGAAATTACACCACCATGCATTTTAAATTCTCTACGTGGCAATAAAGCAACAACATCAGTTAATCTCACCACCTCCGATACCTGTTCAGTCCTTGCAGTCCCACTACTTATTTTTTTTGCAGCGGTTGCAATGTCCACAGTTGGTGTACTTTCCTTGTTAAGTTTTAGTTCATTGATCTTGTCTTGGATAATGAGTAGGTAAGACATACCTTGATCTTCCAACTTTTCCAGCTGATCACTTCTCAAGTAGCCTTTAATAAATTCAACAAGTTCCATTTTGTTGGTACCAGTCACTGATGGAACGTCCACGTCTCTTTCATCTTCCAGCGTAATAGCGAGGCTATGCAGCTGTTCTTCATTAAGCAGATGAATTTGTTTCTGGATATCCCACATCAGCGCACGACGAGGAGATGCCATCTCTGTTGCAATCTGAAGACTTGCACTCACGAGGCAGACGACTCTCACGACTCTCCTTGTAGCTCTGTAGCAGGCTCACGCTTGTCTCGCGCTTCCTTCTCACTGGTAACACAACGAATCCCGGCACACGAGCCCCCAAAATGTTACCGGCCTCAAAATGTGAATTAAGAGAGCCGATGATTGTAGACGCGATGAGATAAGGTGATCAGCTTGGCGTGGACTACAAAGAATCACACAAACAGCATGAGATATGACCACTGACTTTATGGCTGGAAGTAGTTTAATTTTACATAACAATACATCTTTTACATTTTTATAGTCACATGTTTATAAACATTAACAATATATATAATACCGATTTTAACTAAAGTATTTTAAAACGTAGTTACAACAATGAACATTACTAAATTTAATAACATATATATCCCTGTTATTCAGTGTTATAGATAATTATCTTTATCTCTCTGGTACACTTTAAGTGTGCAATAATCATACTAGCAATGCATTGCTTCAATACAAATATTTTCATGGTAGTACTCTTTTTTAACCACTAGATGGTGCACATTGCATGTCTGTATGATGCAATACATAAGCTTTACATACAGAATAGGTTTTTTTCTATATTAAATAACAGAAAACATGTGCTTCTATAAAT
This sequence comes from Lithobates pipiens, assembly GCF_037356315.1. Taxonomy (NCBI): domain Eukaryota; kingdom Metazoa; phylum Chordata; class Amphibia; order Anura; family Ranidae; genus Lithobates; species Lithobates pipiens. The sequence goes on from NW_027507788.1 coordinate 108,978,384, forward strand.
CTATGCCATTTTCAATAAATCAGGTTTAAATATACCTATTTAGAAAGGTTTAGTGTTTATCATAGACATTTGTTCTGACTAATGCAGTATTTTCATGTTCTTATGCACTTTTCACTTGTTTCAGACACATGCTGTTCTAAACTTCTAATTACAGCAAAACTATAGCATAAAATCTGCTGAGACTTTTTCTGCATCTGCTCAAGATGTTTAGGAATCTTTCTATCACAGGTTAATACAGATTAGGAACAATTTAGAGTACATACCTGCAAAGAATCACACAAACAGCATGAGATATGACCACTGACTTTATGGCTGGAAGTAGTTTAATTTCCAGTCACATGGTGTGTGGCCTTATATAGACTCTGTTTGTGTACCTTCTCTGCCATCTACTGGTTATTAATAGAATAGAAGGGAGATGTTTAGAAATATAAAAAAAAATGAATATGTACTTTGCTTTGGGGTGTCTGTTTTGTGACCATATAAACCCCAGTCCGTCACACTTGCACAGCTATTAATTATTTTGTGGCTGCAAATTTGACCTGTAGGTTTGCGAAAGTTCGCCTCCTATTGAAGTCAATGGGGCCCGCCGCATACGTTCCGGTTCGCAATCTATCGGCCGCATTCGTGGTCCACGTTCGCGAAACATCCCATCGGAAGTTCATCCATCACTACTGCCGATTGCAACCTAATTCAAGTGAATGGGGAGGGGGGGGCTTGTGTGGGATTAAAGCAGGTAGCGAGGAAGCTATACAATGCCTCCTTGCAACCTGTCAAATCCTTACGATCGTAACACAGATCCCTATTCAGAGATTACCTCACATGTTATTGAGACCTTAAGGTGACACTGGGACTGGTGTGGTGGTGATTAGGGACACTTCTGCTGATACTAAATGCTATAATAAAGTATACAGCACTGTGTTCGGGCAGTAGGAAAGAGACTTCCTGTCCTGCTCCCAGAACAAAATCAAGTTGGGCTAAGCTCTGCACACAGGAAATGTTGTATTTTTTTGGATGAGTACAATGCTTCCTCTGAGCTGGGGTGGAGAGGTAAAAGGAAAAGAGGAAAAGCTCAGTTCTTGTTTTTCTCATTCATCACCATACAGTAGATGGCCAGCATTAACGAAGGTTATAAGTCATATCAGATTTTTATTTTTGCTGTTTCCAGTGAGGTGATTTCACTTCCTGTCACATAGCCACAGCTGCAAGTGAGAGGGAATCCCTCCAAATTTAGGAAAATCCTTGATAGTCACCAGAACTAATGTCACAATTGGAAGATTTCCCCTCTATTCCTGTTCCGGTGACCAGTGGCGGCCCGTGCATTGTGGGTGCACGAGTGCTGGCCCACGACACTTCAGCTGCCATCCCTATTCATGTGCCTGGCCCCTTTCAGGACGCCGAACACATGAAATACTATGGCGGGGGTGTGTATTTTGAAGCAAGTGATTAGAGCCAGAGGCTCTAATAGGCTTCAAAATAGGGCTCGGGGTGCAAAGCACTGCATTCCGATCCCATCCTGTTGTGTGGCATAATTTTCGCTATTTTCACACTAACGTTCCAATCAGCAGGCAGGTCAGTAAGACCCGTCTCTCGATTGGTCAAAGCATTAGGCGATCCTATTGGATGCTTAATGCTTTGTAGGAGGAGACACGGCAGAGGAAGCCTGAGGAGCCAAGCGGACACAGGAGCCGCAGCCGCCACGTCCTGCCACTACAGAAGGGGAGGAGAGCCCTGTCACTAGGTAAGTGCCGCCGGACCGGCCGCAGGGAAGGGTTAGTGGAGTGACTCCCGGGGGACGTGCCTGGCTGCATTTGATGGGCACAAGTGGCTGCATATACTAGACACAAGTGGCTGCATTTGATCGGCAGAAATGGCTGCATTTGATCAGCAGAAATGGCTACATATGATGGGGCACAAGTGGCTACATATGATGGGGCACAAGTGGCTGCATATGATGGAGCACAGTGGCTGCATATGATGGGCACAGTGAAGCTGCATATGATGGGCACAGTGAAGCTGCATATGATGGGCACAGTGAAGCTGCATATGATGGGGGGGGATTCAGTATTTTTCAGTTTGTTTGTGCCCCCCCCAAAAAAAATTTTTTAAGCACCAGCCGCCACTGCCGGTGACCCTTCAAAATTTGTGATTTTCACGGAGGGAGAGGAGCGGCTCTGGCGGGAAGGAGCAGAGAGAGGGGCGCCAACGGTTCCGCAGGCCCACGCCAGCCAGAGCGGGCCCATCTGGGGTGCAGCAGGTGGTCGGTCAGGACGAAGTCGCCAGCGACAGGTCGGAGGGTGAGCTGTCCAGCTCAGATGTGGAGAAGGACATCCTGCAGCGGTGGTTTCAAGAGGTGCAGCTGATGGTCCCAGTCCTGGGCAGCCTGGTGAGTCTAATGCTTCATTATACTTTTCTTCTTTATTACATAATCTGTTGGACCAGGGTAAGCGGCCGGGGCAGGTGGGGCCAAGGGCTGCAGTGGGGGACAAGAACGCCACATCTCCGTTAGGGGTCACAGTATCCCAGACTGGGAACGTGGGGCTACGGGATTTACTGGTGGGGCTCAAGGAGTTGGTGCAGCGCTTTGAGACAGGTACGGGGGACAGCCCGGTACAGGCCTGGGCCCCTGGGCAGACCACAACGCAACCAGCGGGCACCACCGGGTCAACAAGCGCAATGCCCGCTGCTACCGTGGTGACAGCATCAATATCCGCTGAGCCTTCCAGCTCGCAGGCCAGCGTGGCTACGTCAGTGGGACAAGGTAAAGCGGGGGAGAAAAAAGAAGATTCTGTCAGGTTGGCAGATGCAGCAAAAGTGAGGTGTACATCTGTTTTGAAGGCCCATTGGGTGCGCATTTGAAGACAGAAGTAAAGGACAAAATTTGGAAAGGGGAATACGTGGAGATTTTCAAGCTATTGCCGCTAGAAAAATATTACCTAGACAGGTTGAAGCCGGAGGAAAGTAAGAAGGAAGATGAGGAGAAGCGGCGATACCAGTTGATTCCACGTACCTTTGCCAATTGGCTACAGGCCTTCGCCATACTGGCTAGTGTGTTAGGGGAAAAGGCCCCTGAACACTGTTCGGCTCTGTTAGTTTATGGAGGCCATTTAGTGAGGCGCACAGGACTTATGGAGGGGTGGCTTGGCTCTGGTACGACGAACAGTTTCAACAACGGATGGCCGTGAGACCGGCCTTACGCTGGGATCATAAACACATAAGTCTATGGATGAAGCTGATGACGGCGGCGCGGGTCCCCAATCAATTTTTTCAGGCAGGGGTCGGAGGTACGGCAGCCTCAGAACAACCGACCGACAAGAGATGGGGCTACTGTTGGCAATACAATGAGGGCTCATGCAAATTCGGAACCGACTGTCATTTTAAGCACTCATGTTCAAGTTGTGAGGGATCCCACGCGCTGTCCAAGTGCTTTAAGAGACGAAAAGGATGCGCCGGAGAGTCTGCAGGTAAGGGGGAACGACGCCGGTGCAGGTGGGAAGGATGCTTCCTTTCCTCAGTAGATACCCCGACCAGGCAGCGGTGAACCTATTGGAAGCAGGTTTCACTAGTGGTTTTCACATACCTTGCTCCTTGGCAACAGTCCCGCCGGAAGCAAGGAACTTGCGGTCAGCACTGCTGCACCCAGCAGTGATTTCTGAAAAATTAGGGAAGGAAGTCATGATGGGGCGCATGGCCGGCCTGTTTAAGAAAGTGCCACTTCCAAATTTGGTGATCTCTCTGCTGGGAGTGGTCCCCAAAAAAAAACCCCAACAAGTTCAGACTTATCCACCACCTTTCCTTTCCCAAGGGTGGGTCAGTCAAGGATTCCATTGCACCGGAAGAGTGTGCGGTAACCTACACCTCGTTCGATGCCGTGGTGGCATGGGTAAGAAGGTATGGGCAGAGCTCATTGATGGCTAAGTCTGACATCGAGTCAGCCTTCAGGCTATTGCCTTTATATCCGGACAGCTTCTGGCTGCTTGGTTGCACTTGGAATGGGGCTTATTATGTAGACCGTTGCCTGCCCGTGGGATGTTCCATCTCCTGTGCCCTTTTTGAAACATTTAGTTCCTTTTTGGAATGGGCAGTTCGGGATGTTTCGGGGATCAACTCAGTCATTCACTATCTGATTTTCTGTCTTGTCCCGGCGGGTTCTAATATCTGCGTAGTCTTCTTATTAGGGATGTTACAACACCTGGCTGAACGTTTCGGGGTGCTGTTAGCCCCCGACAAAACGGAAGGTCCTAGAGCGGTAATTATATTCCTCGGCATCTAAATAGATTCAATGAGGATGGAGTTCCCGGTTGCCTCTGGAAAAGCTAGAGAAGCTAAAAGAAGAGGTGCGAGGGACCGCGGAAGTGCGAAAATTACAATTGCGTGCACTTCAATCCCTACTGGGAAAATTGAACTTTGCCTGCTGGATAATCCCGATGGGCAGGATCTTTTGCCGGTGGTTGGCGGCCGCCACCGCGGGGGTTCGGGCTCCGACTCACTTTGTGAGTCTCAATAGGGAACATAGGGAGGACTTGCGGGTTTGGCAGGAGTTCCTAGATTCTTACAATGGATGCACGATGTGGATGTCAGGCCCTATCAGCAACTGCGACTTGGAATTATTCACGGATGCCGCGGGTTCCACGGGATTCGAGGCATATTGTAAAGGGCAATGGTGTTCAGCCCCATAGCATTCGACTTGGGAGGAGGCAGGTTTCTTGAAGAACCTAGTCCTCCTGGAATTGTTTCCAATCATAGTGGCAATGGAAATCTGGGGGGACTCATTCCGTAACTTAAAAGTTTGCTTTAACTGTGATAACTTGGGAGTGGTGCAGGTGATTGATTGGCTGACCGCAGCATCCGTGTTGGTGGTTAGGTTTCTGCGACATTTGGTCTTACACTGCTTGCAAGTGAACGCGTTTATCTATGCAGTACACTTACCGGGGATTGACAACACTTTGGGGCTGATTTATAAAGCATTTGCGCCATGACTATTGGCATGCGCAACAGCCGGTTTTGTATTCACAAAGCATTTTCACCTGTAACACAGCGCAATTTCCCATTTACTATCATGTTGCCGGCGCACGGGCGGCAGCGATCTGTGCACCGCTATAGACCTGGCGCATGGCATTTTTAACTCAGAATTAAAAGAAGCTGGAAGTGCGAATATTATGGGGGGGATGTGGGGTGATGTGAGAAGTATAGATATGACTGTCCAAGTAACAAATATGGCCAAAATAGGACAGAATATTAACTTTCTCTGAGCAAGCCTGCTGCGCCTGCAAGAGATCATTTTATGCACTGCGCATGCGCAAACGGCATTTGTGCCCGTTCAAGTGGTCTGGTTCATTGCGCCGGCAAAATCTTAGTAAATGCCAAGTCACGTAGGTTCATTTGCATAAGTTGAACAGGCGCACCTCCCAACTTTACTTTTTACTTTGCTATTTGCACACAGGTCATGTTAGCATTAAGAAAATAAAAATGCATGGGGGCCCCCCTGAAATTTCATACCAGGCCCTTCAGGTCTGGTATGGATATTAACCTCCCTGGTGGTATGATTATTTCAGATTTTAGGTGCTGAAAGCTGTACAATTATTTTGCATGGAAATTTGAAGAATAACTCACTTAAATCTGTCCAAACCAGAGTCTAAAGCCCCATACACACTATCAGATTATCTGCTGAGTTTTTCCTTCAGATTTACCAAAACCATATAATATGAGGACAAACCTTAGGAGTTTCAATGTGTATGCAATCAGGCAGGCCCTTCTACTACATGGTTTTGGTAAATCTGAAGGAAAAACTCAGCAGATAATCTGATAGTGTGTATGGGGCTTAGCAGACATCCCGGGTATAATAAAGTTTGAAAAATGAAATCATAAATTATAATATTATAAATAATTATACCAAATAATAATATAACAATAATAAAAATTATTCAATAATGTAATCAAATCAAAAACTGAAATTTTCTCAGTTGCAGAATTGTCACTGTTGTTACTTTTCAGTGACAATGACGGATCTCCCCACAAATTGCTATCCCTCAATTCTGCGAGTGATTCTAATTTATTATCGCTGTTTTCTAGCTGGTCTAAAACCATTTTTGATGTAAAGGGACAGTTTTGGTTGCTATGGACAATGTCCAGTTTCCAGGCATAAAGAACAGTTTTTGAACTTGGCGCCGTTCTCCGTGCGTCGCAATGCTCGCAGGGAACGGTGATCGGCTCCTTGATAGATCAAGCAGAGCACGGCTCGCTCGTACAGTGGGGGGACATCGCTGGATCCAGGGGAGAAGGTAAGTAAACTCTCCCTGCATTCAGCGATGCGGTCCCAAGTTTGGCTTGGGAATACCGCCAGGGGGATTAAAGAGGAAGTAAACCCTGATGGGTTTACTTCCTCTTTGTCTCCCTGCAAAGGTAAAGCATAATTGGCTACAATGCACTGCATAGTAGCTGATTATGTGTCACTTACCTGACACAGGAGCCAGCAATGTCCCCTGTAGTCCGGAGCATCCATCTTTTTTCGGGTATCGCTGCTCCAGCCACTCACAGCGCCGGAGCAGCGATGACGTCACTCCTGCGCATGCATATTGCCGTTAGCAGCGGCATGCTGCTAATGGCGATAGTGCGCCTGCATGCCGCTTTCTACGGTGCATGCGCCGTAGACAGCTATCACTGTATTTTAGTAAATATCTCCTAAACCGTGTAGGTTTAGAAGATATTTCTTGGACCTACAGGTAAGCCTTAATCTAGGCTTACCTGTAGGTCAAAGTGGTTTGTAAGGGTTTACAACCACTTTAAGGGGAACCCCGCACCCAAAACAAAAATGATGTGGGGGGCCCCCTCAAAATCCATACCAGACCCTTATCCAAGCATGCAACCTGGCAGGCCACATGCCCTTAACATTGGGAGCATGCTTTGGGGTAGCGGCCCCCCCAAAGCACCTTGTCCCCATGTTGATGAGGACATGGGCCTCATCCCCACAACCCTGGCCGGTGGGTGTGGGGGTCTGCGGGTGGGGGGCTTATCGGAATCTAGAAGCCCCCTTTAACAAGGGGACCCCCAGATCCCAGAAAACGTACAAAAGTACCCCTACCATTTCACCAAAATAAGGACAAAAGGGTTAAAAATGACAGGAGACGGTCTTTGACAAGTCCTTTATTAAAGTCTTCTTTCATATTCTTTCTTCTGGTCTTCTTCCTTCTTCCTTTCTTCATCCTACAGTTTCTTCATCTTCTTCCTCCGATCCGCTTCTTCTTGCTCTGGTGTTCTCATCCGGCATCTTCCTCCTCTGCGTCTCTTCTTGGTTCTCGGGCCGCTCCGCGCAATGGCAGGCTCCAGCTGTGTGGCACTTCTCTTCTTCTGACAGGTCTTATATAACGGATAGTGGGGCCACCCGGTGACCCTGCCCCCCTCTGATGCATGGAACCGTGCGTCAGAGGGGGCGGGGTCACCGGTGGCCCCACCCTCTGTTATATAAGACCTGTCAGAAGAAGAGAAGCATCACACAGCGGGAACCTCCCATTGCGCGGAGCAGCCCGAGAACCAAGAAGAGACGCCGTGGAAGAAGATGCCGGACGAGGACACCAGAGCCAGAAGAAGCAGATCGGAGGAAGAAGATGGAGGAAGAAAATGAAGAAACTGAAGGATGAAGAAGACCAGAAGAAAGAAGATGAAAGAAGACTTTAATAAAGGACTTGTCAAAGACGTCTCCTGTCATTTTTAACCCTTTTGTCACTATTTTGGTGAATGGTAGGGGTACTTTTGTGCCCCCCTTACCATTTCACACGGGGTGAGGCAGGGATCTGGAGGTCCCCTTGTTAAAGGGGGCTTCCAGATTCCGATAAACCCCCCCCCCCCGCCTGCAGACCCCCCACAACCACCGGCCAGGGTTGTGGGGATGAGGCCCTTGTCCTCATCAACATGGGGACAAGGTGCTTTGGGGGGCCGCTACCTCAAAACCCCTCCCAATGTTGAGGGCATGGGGCCTGGTACAGTTCAGGAGGGGGGCGCTCTCTCGCCCCCCCTCTTTTCCTGTGACCTGCCAAGTTGCATGCTCGGATAAGGGTCTGGTATGGATTTTGAGGGGGACCCCCACGCCACTTTAATTTTGGTACGGGGTTCCCCTTAATATCCATGCCAGACCTGAAGGGCCTGGTATGGAATTTGAGGGGGACCCCCTACGCCTTTTTTTATTTTATTTATTAATTTTTTTGCATGGGGTTCCCCTTAATATCCATACCAGGCGGTATGCTCTTGGAGGGGAACCCATGCCAGTTTTTTTTTTTTTATTAAAGTCGCCTGGCCTGGGGCGACTTAAAGTTGTGTTATAAGTCGCACTGTGATAGACACTCAAGTCATGTCCAAGTTGTCTCCCAAAGTCGCACTGGAAGTTGTGTTGCCCCTGTGTGAATGCACTGTTAATGATATGGCGCTCACTACTATGAATTGCGCTGGCATATTATGTATTGCACTTATGCGTGCGCCGGTTCATATGCTCAGTTGAAAATGTACTTGGCGCACAAATGGAGGTATGAACTGGCGCAGCGCATTCATCTTAGTAAATCAGCCCCTTTGGCTGACGCTTTGCCTCGTTTTCAGTGGGACAAGTTCTGGGAATTGGCAACAGAAGCTGAGCGACAAGGGGTCACCTGCCCCACCTGGATGTGGAACATAGCTTTGGGACCGCAGCAAAGTGGATCCAGTGATCAGGGAGTATGGCAACTTGGAATGCCTACTCGAAGGTATGGGATGATTGGTTTACTTGCTTAGATGAGACTGGGTTGGCCACTGGGTAGCAGGAGATGGCTCATGCAGTCCTTCATTTTATTAATTTGGGGCTCGAATGGGGCATCTCGGCAGCTGCCATTGACCGAAAATTGGCAGGTTTGGCCTTTCTTTTCAAATTACAGGGTCAACGGGACCACACTAAGCATTTTTGGGTGCTGCAGATGGTAAAGTGATATAGGTGGGCACACAAGAGGAGGGATGGCATTCGCCCAGTGTCATTTGAAATGTTTTGCAAGCGAAGTTGGAAGAGGTCTGTAGTTCGGCCTATGAATGCATTTTGTTCTGGGCCGCTTTTGCAATGGCTTTCTTTGGGGCATTAAGGGTAAGTGAGCTGTTCAGCCCGTCCAAAAAAGTGCACGGTGGCTGTTGATGGGAGATGTCGAATGCTCACAGCAGTCAATGAGAATTTGGATTAGGCGGTCTAAAACCGATCAGACCGGGAAAGGAATGCAGATTTGCCCAGTAGGGGTGGTGGAAGCCTTTCAGGTCAGACGACCAGTGATGCAGGTTCTTTCTTAGTGCATGAAGACAGGTCTGCACTGTCAAAGTTTCAGTTTATTGCGGTGTTTCGCAGGTGTGTGTCATTAAGTGGCTATGACCCCAAATGCTTTTCTTCCCATTCCTTCCGCATTGGGGCAGCAACTGAGGCGTCTAGGGCAGGTCTGAGTCAAGAGGCAGTGAGGCACATTGGGAGGTGGGATTCTGATAGATTCAAGTTGTACATCCACCCACATCTCATGCCATAATGGGGGACAGTAAAGTGCGGGTGGTTGTAGTTTTAGGCTGTCGTTATTGATGTTTTATGATATTGTTTTGTCATTTTTCTTTCACAGGTTGAGAGGTGGTGCTGGTTTGGATACTCGGGCACTCTTACGTGTATTGGGGGGCCAGAAGAGCAGACGTTCGGCAAACAGCAGGCAGTTATGCATCCCCAGACAGGAGGCTCAGGTCAGGTGGATCGGAGTGCCAGGAATGTGATGGAACAGGGGTGAGGTACATCGGTTCTTGCGTTAGACATGGCTCCGGATGTACTGATATTGCATGTAGGGGGCAATGACATGGGGGCTAGATGTATGAGGGACCTGATTCGGGACATAAAATGTGATTATACATCTACAGTGGTGTGAAAAAGTGTTTGCCCCCTTCCTCATTTCCTGTTCCTTTGCATGTTTGTCACACTTAAGTGTTTCGGAACATCAAACCAATTTAAACAATAGTCAAGGACAACACAAGTAAACACAAAATGCAATTTGTAAAATGAAGGTGTTTATTATTAAAGGTGAAAAAAAATCCAAACCATCATGGCCCTGTGTGAAAAAGTGATTGCCCCCCTTGTTAAAACATACTATAACTGTGGTTGTCCACACCTGAGTTCAATTTCTCTAGCCACACCCAGGCCTGATTATTGCCACACCTGTTCACAATCAAGGCATCACTTAAATAGGAGCTGCTTGACACAGTAAGGTCCACCAGAAGATCCTTAAAAGCTACACATCATGCCGAGACCCAAAGAAATTCAGGAACAATTGAGAAAGAAAGTAATTGAGATCTATTAGTCTGGAAAGGGTTATAAAGCCATTTCCAAAGCTTTGGGAATCCAGCGAACCACAGTGAGAGCCATTATCCACAAATGGCGAAGACATGGAACAGTGGTGAACCTTCCCAGGAGTGGCTGGCCGCCCAAAATTACCCCAAGAGCGCAGCGACGACTCATCCAAGAGGTCACAAAAGACCCCACAACAACGTCCAAGGAACTGCAGGCCTCACTTGCCTCAGTTAAGGTCAGCGTTCATGCCTCCACCATCAGGAAAAGACTGGGCAAAAATGGCCTGCATGGCAGAGTTCCAAGGAGAAAACCACTGCTGAGCAAAAAGAACATCAAAGCTCGTCTCAATTTCTCCACAACACATCTTGATGATCCCCAAGACTTTTGGGACAACATTCTGTGGACCGATGAGACAAAAGTGGAACTCTTTGGAAGGTGTGTGTCCAAGTATATCTGGCGTAGAAGGAACACTGCATTTCATAAAAAGAACATTATACCAACAGTAAAATATGGTGGTGGTAGTGTGGACCTGGAAGACTTGCCGTGATAAAAGGAACTATGAATTTTGCTGTCTACCAAGAGATCCGGAAGGAGAATGTCCGACCATCCGTTCGTGTACTCAAGCTGAAACGAACTTGGGTTCTGCAGCAGGACAATGATCCTAAACACACCAGCAAGTCCACCACCGAATGGCTGAAGAAAAACAAAATGAAGACTTTGGAGTGGCCTAGCCAAAGTCCTGACCTGAATCCTATTGAGATGTTGTGGTATGACCTTAAAAAGGCCGTTCATGCTCGAAAACCCTCTAATGTAACTGAATTAGGACAATTCTGCAAAGATGAGTGGGCCAAAATTCCTCCAGGACGCTGTAAAAGCCTCATTGCACGTTATCGCAAACGCTTGGTTGCAGTTGTTGCTGCTAAGGGTGGCCCAACCAGTTATTAGGTTTAGGGGGCAATCACTTTTTCACACAGGGCCATGATGGTTTGGATTTTTTTTCACCTTTAATAATAAACACCTTCATTTACAAATTGCATTTTGTGTTTACTTGTGTTGTCCTTGACTATTGTTTAAATTGGTTTGATGTTCCGAAACACTTAAGTGTGACAAACATGCAAAGGAACAGGAAACTTTTTCACACCACTGTATATATATATATATATATAATATATAATATATATATATATATATGTATATATATATATATATATATATATATATTTTTAACAAAGAGATTAGTAGATTTTCCTGAAGAAATGGGGGGGGGGGGGGGGGCTGGCCACACGCCACAGAGATCTGGAAGTGGACACGTGCAGGTACCTTAGGAGCGATGGGGTGCATCTTAATGAGATGGGCACTGACTTGTGGGCGCTTGGCCTGGAAGATGGGGCCCAGCACAGGCTAAGGGTGTGGAGGTGCACAAAAGGGTAAGAGGTTACCCCTTCCGTGCTGTGGCAGTGTTGGGTTGCTGGAGGAGAAGTTTGGGTACATGTATGGAACATGTTGTACCCACCCATGAAGATGGGAGGTTTTCGTGTACTTCCTAGGTTAAGAGGGGTTAACCTGGAAGGGTGAAAAGTAGGTCACTGTGATGGGTGGGTACCGCCTCCGAATCCGGGGTTGCCGACTGGAGACATGAAGTTAAAAAGTTGTAACACATATTAAAGTTTAATGGTTATGGATAATTTGTTGTTATATATTTTCAGTTTTCAGAGTTTATTAATAAAATTTAGGCCGTTAAGGTCATTTACTTCAATGACCTGGTCAAGTCGTTCTTGAGAGAGTTGTAGGGGTGGTTTCAAATAACTGGTGTGATCAGGAGATTGGGGCTTAAGGCCTACAAATGTCATGTATCCCCACATCAGGGCTCTCCTGAATAACTCCCCACAGCAATATGACCTTTATTATATCAAGGGTCAAAAGAGCTTTTCTATGCTGACAATTCATTTCAGATCCACCATTGCCACAAGTTTCACCTCTTCGACAATGCAATAGGAAATAAGACTGGCTCCAAAAGGTTCTAAAACATTGTAGGATTTAAACCCCAATCAAATAAAAAGAAGCTTGGGAGGAGCTGGTGTACACAGTCCATCAACAGCGCCGGGGTCCGTGATGCACAGAGCTGCTGAATACCAGTGGGTATGAGAGGTGAGGTAGAAGCTTTGCTATCTACAGGTGGAGAATATCGATGCACAGTGGTTATAAACCTTTTACATGAAAAAGAAACATATCATGTCTTTTTTTGGTGGTGTATTTTCCTTTAACCAAAGCACTGAGTGTTAATTCTGTCTGGGCAGAATCATGGGCAGAATTGCGGTGGGGCCTTACTGATTCCAAAGGATAAAGGGAGACAGGGCAGGGAGCTCCAGCTCCTTTGACAACCTTAGCTGTGCATTGTTATCTGTGTGGAGGGGGGGTGTCCCTTCTCTCCAGGGAGGGATCAGATTTCACTGAACTCTGTGCTCTAGCTCTGCAGTGTGTGTGTGTGATGTCAGATCCCCGCCCCCCTGCTTTCTGCTCTTCAGAAAAAAATCCTCCGATCTGTATGTCTTACAAAACTATAGAAAATGAAAAGGCTGCAGATAAATGGGTACAACTTATTTAAGATGCTTTGTTTAATCTCTGAGGCCAGCCACATCATTGGGTATATGTAAAGGTTTATAACTACTTTAACCACTTTTCTACTGGGCACATTTACCCCCTTCCTGCCCAGGCCAATTTTGTTTAACTTTCAGTGCTGTCGCAATTTAAATGGTAATTGCATGGTCATGCAACATTCTACCCATATGGAATTTTTTTTTCTTCATACAAATAGAGATTTCTTTTGGTGGTATTTTTTACAATTCAGCAATGGCTGCGAGTGACGTCACCCGCCGCCATTGCTGAATTGTTTACATTCATGCTGTTTCACCAGGCACTCGGTTTGAAGTGCCATTCTAGTGAGTTTTATTGTATTAATTTTATCATTAAATTGTGCATATACGCAGAGAACACTATGGGGGTTATTTACAAAATATACTTTGCACTGCTAGTGCAATTGGAAGTGCAGTCACTCTAAATCTAAGGGGTAGATCTGAAATGAGGGGAAGCGCTGCTGATTTTATCATCCAATCATGTGCTAAACAAGCTAAAATGTTGTTTTTTATTTTCCTTGCAGGTCCCCCTCAGATCTACAGTGACTGCACTTCCAAGTGCACTTGCAGTGCAAAGTGGATTTTCCTTTAGTAAATAACCCCCCCCCATGTGGTGGTTTTTTATTTTTATGACATATGTGACTTTGGAATGGATAGTGCTGATTGGTACACCCAGTTAAAAGGGGACCCTTTGGGAAACGCTTGTGGATTTACCATTGATACCCTGAGTGGGAAGGCATGTTTGACCCTCTGTAATGAAAGGGTCCATAAAGTGTGGTGAGCTGCCATTTTACCATTTGTGGAGGTCTGATTTTTCCCATAAAGTCACCATGCAACATTTTGTTCATCACTGAAGATTTCACGGAGTGTTTATTTGTTTTATAGACTTGTTTTTTGTTTTTCTATAAGTGCTGCACTGTTTTTTTTTTTTGTTTTTTTTTTTTTACATTTTAGACTTACAGAGGAGATCTGGTGCTAGAGTTACTGCCCATGACCTGATGTTCGCAATGATACCTCACATGTGTGGAACGATCACTGTTTGCGTGCGTGTGGGACCAACATGTGCGTTCGCCTTTGTGTGCAAGTGTGGGAGGATTTGGGCAAAAAAAAAAAACGGCACTTCAGCCCCGGAAGATTTTGCTGTATAATGACCAGGCCACTTTTTGCAACACGGAACTGCGTCACTTTAACTGGCAATTGCGCGGTCATGCGACGCTGTACCCAAACAAATTGGACGTCCTTTTTTTCCCCACAAATAGAGCTTTCTTTTGCTCATATATGATCACCTCTGCGGTTTTTATATTTGCACTATAAACAAAATAAGAGTGACAATTTTGAAAAAAAACACAATGGGGGTTATTTACTAAAGACAAATCCACTTTGTACTGCAAGTGTACTTGGAAGTAATACACCGTAGATCCGAAGGGGATAAGCAAGGAAAATAAAAAACAGCATTTTAGCTTGCAAATGATTGGATGATAAAACCCTCAGAGCTTCCACTCATTTCAGATCTACCCTTTAGATTTAGAGCGACTGCAGTGCAAAGTGGATTTACCTTTCGTAAATAACCCCCAATATCTTTTACTTTTTGCTATAATAAATAGCCCACTTTTTTTCTTTTTTTTTTTTTGAAAAAACATTTTTTTTCCTCAGTTTAAGCCGATATGTAATTTTCTACATATTTTTGGTAAAAATAAAAATAAAATATGCATATACTGTATTTTATTTTTTATTTTTATTTTTTTACAAGTAATGGTAGTGAGCAATATAAATATATAATATAATATAATATAATATAATTAATATAATTAATATAATTTATATATATATATATATATATATATATATATACAGGGGTCAAGTCCTAGGGAAAAAAGTCTGGGAACTCCCACCCAAGATCCACTCCCCCACCAAAAAAAAGAAAAAACATAGGACATCGGGGCACATCAAGGCACGGGGCACATCAGGCAAAATGGCACATCAGGCCACGAGCACATTATGGCACATCAGGGCACGGGGCACATAACACATCAAGGCATGTGGCACATTATGGGGCACATCAGGGCACATTATGTGGCACATTGGGGCACATAGCACATTGGGACACATAGCACATCAGGGCATGTAGCACATAAGGGCATGGGGCACATCAGGGCATGGGACACATCAGGCCACATGGCACATCAGGGTATGGGGGAAACGTTGGCACATCAGGGCACATTATGGCACATTATGGGGCACATAGCACATCAGGGCACATAGCACATAAGGGTGCGGGCACATCAGGCCACATGGCACATCAGGGCACATCAGGGAACATTATGGCACATTATGGGGCACATAGCACATCAGGGCATATTATGGGGCACATAGCACATCAGAGCACATAGCACATAAGGGCACATCGGGGCATGGGGCACATCAGGCCACATGGCACATCAGGGCATGGGAAATGTTGGCATATGGGGGCACATTATGGGTCACATAGCACATCAGGGCACATTATGGCACATCAGGGCACATAGCACATCAGGGCACATTATGGCACATCAGGGCACATTATGGGGCACATAGCACATCAAGGCACATAGCACATAAGGGCACGGGGCACATCAGGCCACATGGCACATCAGGGCATGGGGCACATCAGGGCACATTATGGGGCACATATAACATCAGGGCAGGGGGAACATTACAGCATGGGGCACATCAGGACACATAATGGGGCACATAACACACCAGGGCATGGGGCACATCAGGCCACATGGCACATCAGGGTATAGGGGAAACGTTGGCACATTACGGCACATCATGGCACATTATGGGGCACATAGCACATCAGGGCACATAGCACATAAGGGTGCGGGCACATCAGGCCACATGGCACATCAGGGCATGGGGCACATCAGGAAACATTATGGCACATTATGGGGCACATAGCACATCAGGGCATATTATGGGGCACATAGCACATAAGGGCACAGCGCACATCGGGGCATGGGGCACATCGGGCCACATGGCACATCAGGGCATGGGGAAACGTTGGCACATGGGGGCACATTATGGCACATCAGGGCATATTATGGGTCACATAGCACATCAGAGCACATTATGGCATATCAGGGCACATTATGGGGCACATAGCACATCAGGGCGCATAGCACATAAGGGCACGGGGTACATCAGGGCATGAGGCACATCAGGGCACATTATGGGGCACAGTGGGGCACAGTGGGGCACATAGGACATCAGGGCAGGGGGCACATTACAGCATGGGGCACATAATGGGGCACAGTGGGGCACATAGGACATCAGGGCAGGGGGCACATAATGGGGCACAGAGGACATCAGGGCAGGGGGCACATTACGGCATGGGGCACATCAGGGCACATAATGGGCACATAGGACATCAGGGCAGGGGGCACATTATGGCATGGGGCACATAATGGGGCACAGTGGGGCACATAGGACATAAGGGCAGGGGGCACATTACGGCATGGGGCACATCAGGGCACAGTGGGGCACATAGGACATCAGGGCAGGGGGCACATTACGGCATGGGGCACATAGGAAATCAGGGCAGGGGGGCACATTAGGGCATGGGGCATATAGCACACCAGGGGGCACATTATAGGGCACATCGTCATCTTACTAGGCAGTATGCAGAGTAGCACAGGAAGCGTTTGGCTGTAGTTAATTCTCCCTCACTTCACACAGTGCTGTTCACTCCCCGGCGGCCCCTCCTCTCTTCTCGTCTATCCCCATTGGCTAGTGACATCATCTGGGATAGACGAGAAGAGAGGAGGGGCCGCCGGGGAGCGAACAGCGCTGTGTGAAGTGAGGGAGAGCTTACTACAGCCAAACGCTTCCTGCGCTACTCTGCATACATCTCATTCGGGCGGCTCGAGTCCTGCAAAGGGAACGGCGTTCCCACTGTGAAAATAGTGCAGGGACGCCGTTCCCACGCGTTCCCGCAGGACTCGAGCCCTGTATATATATATATAAATATAAAAAAAAATCTGGGATATTGTGGTGGACAAATTGGACACTTCTGACAAATTTTTGGGACCATTGACAATTATACAGTGATCAGTGCTATAAAAATGCACTGATTACTGTATAAATGTCACTGGCAGGGAAGGAGTTAACAGTAGGGGGCGATCAAGAGGTTTACTGTGTTCCCTAGTGTGTGTTATAACTGTAGGGGGGGGTGGGACTATCTAGGACAGGGATATGCAATTAGCGGACCTCCAGCTGTTGCAGAACTACAAGTCCCATGAGGCATAGCAAGACTCTGACAGCCACAGGCATGAAACCCAGAGGCAGAGGCATGATGGGACTTGTAGTTTTGCAACAGCTGGAGGTCCGCTAATTGCATGTCCCTGGTCTAGGAGGAGAGAGAAATCAGTGAACACAAGATCTGTCTCTACTCCCCTGAAAGAAGTGTGATTTGAGTGTTTACACACACAGATCTTGATCCTCGCTCTGTCACGAGCGATCACGGGTGCCTGGTGGTCATCTCAACTTCTCCTCCATGCTCTGATGATCTGTGAAATACATGTATCAATGCAAAAAAAAGTTTCAAAAGCGGACGTTTTTTTCGGGAGCAGTGATTTTAATAATGCTTAACTACTTACAGACCGGACCATTTTGCTGGTCAAAGACCAGACCACTTTTTGCGATTCGGCACTGCGTCGCTTTAACTGACAATTGCGCAGTCGTGCGACATGGCTCCCAAACAAAATTGACGTCCTTTTTTTTCCCACAAATAGAGCTTTCTTTTGGGGGTATTTGATCACCCCTGCGGTTTTTATTTTTTGCTCTATAAACAAAAATAGAGCGACAATTTTGAAAAAAACGCATTATTTTTTACTTTGTGGCATAATAAATATCCCCCAAAAATATATAAAAAAAAACACATTTTTTTCCCTCAGTTTAGGCCAATACGTATTCTTCTACATATTTTTGGTAAAAAAAAAATCGCAATAAGCGATTATTGATTGGTTTGCGCAAAAGTTATAGTGTTTACAAAATAGAGATAGTTTTATGGCATTTTTATTAATAATTTTTTATTATTATTTTTTTACTAGTAATGGCGGCGATCAGCGATTTTTTTTTATTGTGATTGCGGCGGACACATCGGACATTTTTGACACATTTTTGGGACCATTGTCATTTATACAGTAATCACTGCTATATAAATGCATTGATTCCTGTGTAAATGACACTGGCAGTGAAGGGGTTAACCAGTGGGTGGTAGTGTAGGGGTTAAGTGTTCCTAGGGGTGTGTTACTAACTGTGTGGGGGCTGGGCTTTCATTTAGTGAACACTGATCTCTGCTCCAATCACATGGAGCAGAGATCAGCGTCACTAGTTGCTAGGCAGAATGGGGAAATGCTGTTTACACGGCATTTCCTCCATTCAGCCGTCCCGTGGTATGCCCGCGGCAATCGAGTCCGCGGGACCCGCGGGACCCGCGACCGGACTCACAAGGGGCCCGACCGACACGCGAGCGCGCCGCCGCCGGCGCGCTCGCGATGGCAGGGCGGCGCGCTCGTGATGGCAGGGCGCCATTGAAGATTGGATGTACCTGTATGCCAATATGCCTGCCCGTGCCATTCTGCCGACTTACATCGGCGCGCGCCGGTCGGGAACTGGTTAAAGTGAAACAATAAAAGTGAAATATTCCTTTAAATATCGTGCCTGGGGGGTGACTATAGTATGCCTGTAAAGTGGTGCATTTTTTCCATGTTTAGAACAGTCCCTGCACAAAATGACATTTGTAAAGGAATAAAAGTAATTTAAAACTGTTTGCAGCTGTAATGTAATGTTGCCCCCCCCCAGCCCATTACCAGGCCGTTTGGGTCTGGTATGGATATTAAGGGGAACCCTGCACGCCAAAAAAAAAGGCGTGGGGCCCCAAGGCCCTATATACTGAACAGCAGCAGTATACGGCGGCCCCCGGGTTACAAACAAGATAAGGACTGTAGGTTTGTTAAGTTGAATCTGTTTGTAATTTGGAACATGTACATTTTGTAAGTGTAGCTCCAGCCAAAAAAATACATTTTTAAGCTTTTTGGATAACATGGGGAAGGGTTATCATCACCCTTGTAACATTTGTTTTGCTGTCTGTGCCCCTGTTCAGAAGATTTCACCTCACTTTCTGTCCCAATGACAATTGGATTTAGAAAATTTTGGGTTATTAGAGAAACAAGGATTGGTGGTAAAGCATCAGTGGAGACACCTTTTTCCCATATTAACTCTTACAAGAGACAATATCCCTTCCTAGGGGTAGATTTCCTCTCACTTCCTGTTGTCTCCCTCCGTTTGTAAGTAGGAATAGTTTGTAAGTCGGATGTTTGAAAATAGGGGACACCCTGTATATACTATATGGGTTGCCCTATACACTCTGCGAAAAATTGGGCCTTAGGTGTTGGTGGTACCAGAACACTGTAAGCCCACACAGTTACCCTTGGTGGGATGGGCCCTGCTGTTATATCAAGAATTGTAATTACGTGCCCCTGTTAAACATGGGCATAAAAATTGGGGCTTATGCGGTGGTGGTGGTGGTGGTGGTGGCACAACACTATAAAGCCTCACAGATACTTTTGTTGAGTGCAGGAACAGGCCCTGTTGTGAAATATTAGATCAAAAATTGTAACTACTTGTCCCCGTTAAACAGGGGCATAAAAATTGGGCCTTAGGCGGTGGTGGTGGCACAACACTGTAAAGCCTCACAGATACTTTTGTTGAGCGCAGGAACAGGCCCTGCTGTGAAATATTAGCTCAAAAATTGTAATTATACTTTATTGTCATTTGATGAATTAAAACTAAAATATGATTTGCCAAACTCACATTTCTTTAGGTACATTCAATTGCGGCATGCATTTTGCTCACAGTTTGGTAGGGAGCCCCTTGACCTTGAGCCCAGCGACCTAGAGCTACTAACCCACAGTGAATCACTGCAAAAAACAGTTTCCTGCTTATATAAAGATTTATTCAATGAAACCACCCTCCTGTTGGGGCCTTGCAGTAGGGCTTGAGAGGCCATGGCTCTGGGAGTGGACAGAGACAATTGGGATGATATGTGGGGGACGGCATTCTAGTATTTAGTATCAGGTACAGATAGATTGATCCACTACAAGTTCCTACATAAAATCTACCTCACCCCGGCTAGACTGGCAAGGATGTTTGGAGCCCAGCACTCCCTGTGCTGGAGATGCACTGTACCCTTAGCTAATTTTATGCATATTTTCTGGGAATGCCCATCAATTAAAGCGTATTGGCAAGCCATTGCCTCCTGTATAAGGTCTGTCACTTCAATCTCTATCCCTGTGTCCATTGAAGTGTGTCTCCTACACTTAGTGGAGCCTCTGGCCATTACCAGGGCCATTCTGACCCTTCTTACCCTTTTACTGTTTATGCTAAAAAGCGCATTATCCTTTCATGAAAGAGCTCTGTGTCACCGATTTTGGAGTCTTGGAAAACATTGGTCAACAGGGCAGTACCCTTTTACAAGGCTATATAATTGAGCAGAGGGGCTCTGAATAAATTTGAGAAGGTTTGGGGGGGGGAGGGGGGTGGATGGCTTCCATGGACACAGCATCAGATTAATCACACTAGAACACAGCCCAGGATCCTTGGAAGGCATATTAACTCAGAGAGGAGATTGTCTTGAAGGGCTAGAAATTAGTGAGTGGTCGAAGAACTGGCGCACTGCATATTTGGGGATGGGCAACTCTCCTTAATTGAACCATGTCACTAGGGGTTGGGGGGGAGGAGAACGTCACCACTCCACTGAGGATATTTGCTAGATCATATGGGAAGTTGCGGAACTGCATCCTTGTGTTATGGTAGACTGCCTCCGGCTGGAGGGAGGAGTGTTCGTGTACCTATCTGGGTAAAGTTACGGGGGATACATCACAAGTTTATGTGATACCTTTTTATGTTGTACTGTTTCGGTAAGTTTGTGGCTGGTTGTTGCCCACACTGTGTGGCTTGTTATATAACATGTATTGTATTGTATAAAACTAAATAAAAAAAATTATTTTCAAAACAAAAAAAATTGTAATTACGCGCCCCTGTTAAACCAGGGCAGAAAAATTGGGCCTTAGACAGTGGTGATGGTGCCCTGAAAAAATATTTCTAGAAACCATCATCATGAAGATTGAGGAGGAATAGGATAGTCACTCAGCATAATAGGATAGTCACTCAGCATATGCAGTCTTCAAGGGATCCCACATCCATAGAAAATTCAAATCGGTTACATCAGCATCAGGTGCTTGGTAGCTGGTGATCCAAGCCTGATTCATTTTTATGAATGTGAGCCGATCAACAGAGTCTGTGGACAGGCACACTCTGTGATCGGTTACAAAGCCTCCAGCAGCACTGAATGTGTGTTCAGGAAGAAAGCTGGATGCAGGACAGGTCAGTAGCTCAATTACATATTGAGCAAGCTCTGGCCAGTGGTCCATCCTCAAGTAACCCAGTGGATGTTCTGTGGAAATGTCTCCAAGTCTGATCTTGCCCCTGGATCTTCATGCACCATGTAATTCAGATGGTGGTAGTGGTTGCTGGAACCGATCAGACCTAGGCGCTGAGGACTGAAGAATTGTCTGAAGGCATCGGTCAGCCGGCCATCTTCTCCGTCGCTCTTTCTGTGACTGAACAAAGCCTCAGCAACACGTTGTCTAGCACCGGGAAATTGTAACCTCCAAGGCTCAGGAAATGCATTGCAGAAAATTTTCTGCAAGGCCTCCCAAAGATGTTTCATCCTCTGCTGCTTCTGCTAAGGCTGGATAAGTTCTGCAACCTTACCCTTGTAACGTGGATCAAGAAGGGTTGCCAGCCAGTAATGATCCCTCTCCTTGATACCAGGAATCCTAGGGTCCTTTCACAGGCTTTGCAGGATCAGGGAGGCCATGCTGCATAAGTTTGCAGAGGCATTCGATCCTGAGTCCTCTGGGTCACTAAGGATCACATGATCCTCAACCACCTCCTTCCAGCCATGTACAACTCCATGGGATTCTGGAGACTGAAACAATCCCTTGAAGACTACTGCTGATGCTGAGTGTTATCCTCCACCTCCATGTTGACATATTATTCTGTGAAGCTAGAATAAACCTTTGTATTCTTGATCATCCACACACTGTGTATGGTGTCTTGTCCAACCGACCGGTCAGAGAGGTTTTCCATTGACCACTAGAGTCCAGCTCCAGCAGAACTAGGGGGGCGCACCTTACAGAAGTGGTACCAGAAGTGGGGTACAGTCATTACACAAGGTAAGCTTTCTTTAAAATTACTTTTATAAGTCTTTTTGAAAAGCTTGCCTCGTTAATACTGTACCTTGAACACTTTGTGATATTCAGACGATGATAAAATCTTTCTTTGGAATAAGGTAGCTCGCTCATTTAAGGAGTATGAAATATTGAAATCCTCTCTAGGTTGGCTGGGATTAAGGATAAGAATATAGAAAAATAATTGAAAATTAAAATTTTTGGATTATAAAGGACTGGTCATTGGAAACCTCTGAATCAATGTCAGGACATTGTCCTGGGTATTTGTCGGCAGGACGCTGCCCCGACTGTTTAACAGGCCTATTATTTGCATACAAAGGATCCCAAACCTATTTGGTTTCTAGTGTTTTTGGAGGTTATTACCATAGGATAGGAAAGGGTCCTTTGTTCCGTGAAGGGATACCTCAGATACAGACATTAAGGTTCAATATACATAATAGTTTTGTGTTTCAAGAAGGTTTAACTGTTAAAGGTGTCAGGAGTACTATTGAATTTAGAACTGGTGAAAGATTTGTGGTTTGTCCTAAGTCATTGATGGTGGGTTCTGCAACTGTGTATAAACAGAGTTATAATATAAGTTAAAGTATAAGAATTGAACATGGGAAATCAGTTGGGTAAAGGAGGTCCAGGAGGTAAGCTGGAACAGCCCACCCCATTTGATTTTGTGTCAAGGAATTTATGGAAAACATTGTACTGAACTCTTTTGGGCTGATATACTAACCAGAGGATTCATAGTCAGTCTCCAAATCTCAGGTTTAACTGCTGATGGTCCTTGTTGTCAGGAAGATTGGAAGGAGGTTACTAAATTGTGTGGGCAACATAAACAGTACAATTATCCACCATTTCCCTATGGTAATGATTACATGACTAAATGTTACAGGATATGGTCTAAAGCTCTAAAAGAATATAAAAAGAGATTTCCTCAGACTATATATAAAGGTTCAAAACTTCCCCTAATCCCTTCTGCTCCCATTCCAACCCCTTATGGACAACCAAGGAAAATCGCGACTAGTGATTATGTTCCACTCGCACCCCCACCGCCATATGTCATGGCTAAAACAGATATAGGACCTCCTAATCTTAAGACAAAACTTTATCCTTCCGATGAGTTAACTATAGGAGCTTTAGTGGCCATTGCAAATCAAAAGGGAGACAATTGGTTAAAACAACAGGAGGATGAGAGGAGATCATTAGAAGCCCAAAAAACATTTCAGAGGCAGCAGAAGGAATATGAGGAGGAAGAAGAAAGGGAAAGGCTATTAATTGAGAGGGATTCAAAAAGGAACAGAATAGAAGGGAGAGACAAAAGAAAATGGAGGAAGAAAGTCGAAAAATTTTGAGTCAAATTTCAGAAGGAGAGATGACTTGTTTTCAGATGAAATCGGCTCCGGGGACTCAGGGACATAGTTCTAGAAGTCGTTCTCGTTCCCCTATCCGATCGGAAGGCAGGGAAGAAGACTCAAATCAGAGTGATGGAGATGATCTTAAAGATCTCCCTATTACAATGAGTAAAATGTCACTCCAAAAAGGTGTAGACGGAACAGATAGTAGGACCCCAGATGAAGAAGAAACGGCCCTTAAATTTACCCTTATTACTATGGGTACCACTCAAGTACAAATTCCCTTGCCCCTAGGCACTGTCAAGGAAATTAAGGAAACATGTCCTAAACCCAAAAAGGATCCCAAGGCAACTGTACATTTTCTTTAAAAGATATTGTCAAGGGGCAAGGATGTCCGGTGAGGATTTAGAGGTCATTATAACTGCTGTAGATCCTGAAACCACAGCAGACTTAAAGGTCTTAACATGGGTAGGGGAAAATAAGTTGTATGAAGATTGGGCTGGCTTTTGGAATAGTCTCCTAGTCATCTGGAGGAAAGCATATAAACCAGAGATGCCCATAAATGATTTACTTGCATGTAAACAACAAACTGGGGAAGATTTCTACTCCTTTGTATCACGATTGTTTAAAATTTATACATCCTGTGTAGGGACTTGACATCCTATTTCATGTCCATACCGACCCCCTTAGAAACACACCCCCATATGGGCAAAGTCCAAGACAGATGTAGGACATGTCAAAGCACAAAACAAGATGACACTTGCTTAGCTGCTCAACATGGACTGATTTATTAGAACCAAAACGACAAGTATTTATAATACAGCAGAAGACTAAAACCTAACCTAATTAGCATGAGCTAATTATCTAAATATTGACCCAGACGAGTTGTCTGAGAGATAGGGCTTTGCAGGTTAAGACTTGTCTCCTAGCTCACTGATTGACTGTTCAATACACATTACCATAAACATAAACACAGAGTTAATTAACACAAACAAAAATGTGTGGAATATCCTTACAAGCCAGACTAGACTCATTTACACAACAGTGATTGGGGGCGCTCTACAAAAAAATGTTACCTAAACCACTAATTTACACAACCTGTGGAAAAATATTTGAGACAATATAATAATCACCAGAGTGAAAATATGCACATATAATAATGACATTCATTACACTGAAAAAATAGTAGTGAACATTGGTGAACCACCACAAATAATTAAAATGATTAGCAAAGTAAAGTCCAAATGACGTGTCTCTACAATAAATTCTGCTGATCCAGAATATGGAAAACAAATATTAATCGTGATATAACAGTAAGTCGGGAAAAAGGCTTGCGACTCCCTTCACCATAAACACAGCACTACATCAGTTGTGAAGATGCAAGTCCAAACTGCTTACCAGATCCATTTGACCACTTTAATTAAAAAGTAAGTCAAATAACGCTTGTAAAGGATAATGCCTGTTCATATGGATAGTGATGCAAATGATAGTAGCTGGTATGTCTCTCTTCACAGACTCAGGCGGCAAATGTGGAAGAATACAAAAAGATCCATAGCATAATACTGACTTTAATAAAAAATGAATAAAAAAACAGAGAGCCAAAGGGCTCCTTACATGGTTATGTGCCCGACCTGGCACTGGGACTGCTCGCTCTGACCAAAAGACTCACTCTCTGAATCATGGAAGAGGTCCTTCCGCATTTGATATTGGCGTGCGTTCCAGGCCTGCCGACCGACAAACCAGAGGGCCGGAAGTGGCGTCGAATAGCGTGACCAAGTACCGCTCCAACGTCTTCAGGAAGCGTACTGGGTCACTCGTAATTACTGCTTATATCGGATCACTCATCGAATTGTAGCGAATGAGGGAAACCGATCGTGCGCAGCCTCAGTACACTCAGGCAACACAACGAACACTAGTGATTAAAAAATTGTCGAAAACTTTAAAAAAATTATAACAAATACAATTGGAGACTATATCAGATCCCTAACAAATTATAGAGAATATAGTAGGCAATTGTATCGGATCCCTAACAAATTCTAACGAATGGGAAAACGGGTCGTGCGCAGCCCCAGTACCACCCAGGCAACACAACGAACAAATACAATCATTGACATTCGTGTCTTCAATATTAATTTGTAGGACAATGCACCAACAATACATTTTCCATTTGAAAGTAATGATATATACAAAAGGCACATGATTAACTAATCATAGACAAATGGCAGATGAATTACTAATCTTTTGTATGATTTTAACAAAAATAAATGATAAAGAAATATAACAGTAAAAAATTGTTTTTTTTAAATATATATATTGGAAGGGGTATAAAAAAATATATGCAATATAAATGTTACACCTCCTAAACCATTGGGAGGAAACATGTACAAAAGCATGTACCGATCATAAAGTAAAACAGATAAATGTAAGTATGCACGAGCGCCTATCATATAAAGGGGTGCATGCCTATCTTAAAAAAAAAAGAAACCCTGTAAAATAACACCCGAGTGTAATCAAAAAAATTATTAACCACTCGATAAAAAATATGGATTTAAAACGAAAAATATCATAGGAAAAGGAGAGGGGATAAAGGGCCAGGATTAGAAAACGGAGTGGGCCTTACTTCGTGTACCTCTAAAACCAAAGGGATTCTCCAAATTATTTCCAGTCCATTAATCATTGGACAAGAAACAATTTAGATCTAGTTCGATATTCATTCCCAATGGCTGCAAAGTTTGTATTTTTATAAATCCATCTAGTTTCATTTTTCGAAATTTCTCTTTTCATATGTGTTCCTCTCCAGTGTCTCGTGATTTTATCAATCCTATAAAACCTACATAGGGAAGGATCACTATTATGGTACTGTTTAAAATGTCTCGAGACACTGTGATTGGGGAAGCCTTTCTTTATATTAGCAAGGTGCTCATTTATTCAGATTTTTAGTTGTCTGGTGGTGCGGCCTACATATTGCAATGAACACGGACATTCCAATACGTATATTACGTGATCTGAATTGCAAGTGATGAGAGGTTTAATCTTAAATTCCTCTCCCGTTACACATGATGTGAAATTAGGCATTTTCTTTTTGGTGTCCCAGGACCCCTAGCGATTTTGCATGCATGACACCTGGTACAGAAATAAAAACCAGAGCCATCCAAGAAAGTAACCAATTTCTTTGGGGGGTCTGGTACATTTCGAGCTATCCGATTTCTAAGGCCCGGGGCCCTCCTATAGATGAACTTAGGCCTGTTTGAAATGGTAGATGCAAGGTCTTTATCTTTCAGTAAAATGGGCCAATATTTTTTAAAAATGGTCTCTACTTGTTTATAGTGTCTATTAAATACCGTCACAAAAGCTAATTCACCCTTAAAAGTGGATTTGGGCTTGGGGGTCAATAGGGATTGTCTCTCCATATTTGACACTTTGTCAAGATCTCTAGTTAGCAAAAGGGTATAAGTCAGAGATCCTAACTAGAGATCTTGACAAAGTGTCAAATATGGAGAGACAATCCCTATTGACCCCCAAGCCCAAATCCACTTTTAAGGGTGAATTAGCTTTTGTGACGGTATTTAATAGACATTATAAACAAGTAGAGACCATTTTTAAAAAATATTGGCCCATTTTACTGAAAGATAAAGACCTTGCATCTACCATTTCAAACAGGCCTAAGTTCATCTATAGGAGGGCCCCGAGCCTTAGAAATCGGATAGCTCGAAATGTACCAGACCCCCCAAAGAAATTGGTTACTTTCTTGGATGGCTCTGGTTTTCATTTCTGTACCAGGTGTCGTGCATGCAAAATTGCTAGGGGTCCTGGGACACCTAAAAAAATGCCTAATTTCACATCATGTGTAACGGGAGAGGAATTTAAGATTAAACCTCTCATCACTTGCAATTCAGATCACGTAATATACGTATTGGAATGTCCGTGTTCATTGCAATATGTAGGCCGCACCACCAGACAACTAAAAATCTGAATAAATGAGCACCTTGCTAATATAAAGTAAGGCTTCCCCAATCACAGTGTCTCGAGACATTTTAAACAGTACCATAATAGTGATCCTTCCCTATGTAGGTTTTATGGGATTGATAAAATCACGAGACACTGGAGAGGAACACATATGAAAAGAGAAATTTTGAAAAATGAAACTAGATGGATTTATAAAATTACAAACTTTGCAGCCATTGGGAATGAATATCGAACTAGATCTAAATTGTTTCTTGTCCAATGATTAATGGACTGGAAATAATTTGGAGAATCCCTTTGGTTTTAGAGGTACATGAAGTAAGGCCCACTCCGTTTTCTAATCCTGGCCCTTTATCCCCTCTCCTTTTCCTATGATATTTTTAGTTTTAAATTCATATTTTTTATCGAGTGGTTAATCATTTTTTTGATTACACTCGGGTGTTATTTTACAGGGTTTCTTGTTTTTTTTTAAGATAGGCGCGCACCCCTGTATATGATAGGCGCTCGTGCATACTTACATTTATCTGTTTTACTTTATGGTCGGTACATGCTTTTGTACATGTTTCCTCCCAATGGTTTAGGAGGTGTAACATTTATATTGCATATATTTTTTTATACCCCTTCCAATATATATATTTAAAAAAAAATATTTTTTACTGTTATATTTCTTTATCATTTATTTTTGTTAGAATCATACAAAAGATTAGTAATTCATCTGCCATTTGTCTATGATTAGTTAATCATGTGCCTTTTGTATATATCTTTACTTTCGAATGGAAAATGTATTGTTGGTGCATTGTCCTACAAATTAATATTGAAGAAACGAATGTCAATGATTGTATTTGTTTGTTGTGTTGCCTGGGTGGTACTGGGGCTGCACACGACCCGTTTTCCCATTCGTTAGAATTTGTTAGGGATCTGATACAATTGCCTACTATATTCGCTATAATTTGTTAGGGATCTGATATAGTCTCCAATTGTATTTGTTATAATTTTTTTTAAAGTTTTCGACAATTTTTAATCACTAGTGTTCGTTGTGTTGCCTGAGTGTACTGAGGCTGCGCACGATCGGTTTCAGTAATTACGAGTGACCCAGTACGCTTCCTGAAGACGTTGGAGCGGTACTTGGTCACGCTATTCGACGCCACTTCCGGCCCTCTGGTTTGTCGGTCAGCAGGCCTGGAACGCAGGCCTGGAACGCATGCCAATATCGAATGCGGAAGGACCTCTTCCATGATTCGGAGAGTGAGTCTTTTGGTCAGAGCGAGCAGTCCCAGTGCCAGGTCGGGCACATAACCATGTAAGGAGCCCTTTGGCTCTCTGTTTTTTTATTCATTTTTTTATTAAAGTCAGTATTATGCTATGGATCTTTTTGTATTCTTCCACATTTGCCGCCTGAGTCTGTGAAGAGAGACATACCAGCTACTATCATTTGCATCACTATCCATATGAGCAGGCATTATCCTGTACAAGCATTATTTGACTTACTTTAATTAAAAAGTGGTCAAACGGACTTGCATCTTCACAACTGGTATAGTGCTGTGTTTATGGTGGAGGGAGTCGCAAGCCTTTTTCCCGACTTACTGTTATATCATGATTAATATTTGTTTTCCATATTCTGGATCAGCAGAATTTATTGTAGAGATACGTAATTTGGACTTTACTTTGCTAATCATTTTAATTATTTGTGGTGGTTCACCAATGTTCACTACTATTTTTTCAGTGTAATGAATGTCATCATTATATGTGCATATTTTCACTAAGGTGATTATTATATTGTCTCAAATATTTTTCCACAGTTTGTGTAAATTAGTGGTTTAGGGTTAGGTAACATTTTTCTGTAGAGCGCCCCCAATCACTGTTATCAATCTATAGGTGTTTTTTTCACTTTTCTAGGGAGCTGCTTTTTTTTTTTATTTGTGTTTTTTTCAAATTCCGCGCCATGTGAACAGTTGAACTTAAACTGTTTTGTTCATTTACACAACAGACAGGTGGCTAGAGTTGATGACATTAGCATCTAACAGTTTGTGTCCCAACAGTGTGATTCAGTCTATTGCTAATATGGCAAATACATATCCAGAGTCTGTGTGTCTTGGGGGGGGGGGGGAACTACATGGATCTGGATCCAAATAACACCACCTCAAGGGTCCCAAGGCATACAGCTCACAATGAGCACCATTGCCCCAAATGCCAGGGCCCATAATCACAAGGGAAGAGGCTTGCATTCAGTCCCCTCCAACAGTCTCTGTCCCGGTTAGGTCTGTCACATACGCCATATGTCCCTACTTTTAAACCCAAT
Source organism: Lithobates pipiens (assembly GCF_037356315.1). Classification (NCBI taxonomy): domain Eukaryota; kingdom Metazoa; phylum Chordata; class Amphibia; order Anura; family Ranidae; genus Lithobates; species Lithobates pipiens. The sequence goes on from NW_027507788.1 coordinate 109,008,233, forward strand.
ATCTCTCCCATCTTTCAAAAACAATACCCAATACACTCAAACTACAGGGTATACAGCCACAAATTGAAGAGTATTTACAAAGGGGAATCCTTAAACCCATCATCAGCCCTTGGAATACCCCCATAAATCCTGTTAGAAAGGCCAGTGGGGAGTGGAGGATGGTGCAGGACCTACAGGGATTAAACAAATGTATACAGCCCTTTCCTCCTTTGGTTTCAGACATCACCGGGATCTTTGTTAACATTCCTGCCACATCCACTACTTATATGGTACTAGACTTGTCCAATACTTTCTTTAGCATTAATGTACATGAGGATTTTCAGTAAATCTTTGCTTTCACCTGGGGCACAGGCCAACAACTGACCTGGACGCCTCTCCCTCAAGGATATGTGGACAGTCCCGCAGCTTTTTCTATGGTTTTTAAAGTCACATTAGATGACTGGGTGCCATCCCAGGAATCCGTCCTACTACAATATGTAGATGACCTACTGTTGTGTAGTGAGAGTGGGACACAGTGTGCAGAAGACTCTGAGAGCCTGATGACCCATCTAGCCCTCAAGGGCCACTTGGTGTCTCGGAAAAAGATCCAGTGGTGCAGGAATAAGGTGGAATACCTAGGATGTATTATCTCATGAGGGACATGACAGGTGTCCCCTGAACGAGTCAAGACTCTGACTTGTCTCGGTCCCCCGAAGGATAAGGCAGCGCTCCTTTTCTTCCTCAGCGCTATCATCTACTGTAGGCAATGGATCCCAGACTGCTCTTTTTATGACTCAGTTCTACATCCTGCCACTGCATTGACTGCCCCTAAACAGGTCACATATACTGAGGAAATGACACAAGCCTTTAACTCTTTGTTACAGTCCTTGGCTAGTGCCCCAGCACTAGGCTTACCAAATTACAAAAAATCCTTTGTGCTATACTGTGTGTTCAGGGGCCCTGCATTCGCGGCGGTTCTAGCGCAAATGCACGGCACTCACTATCGCCCCGTGGCTTACATTTCAAAGACAATTTAAGTCCAGGGCATGCCTGCCTGTCTACAAGCCATGGCTGCTTGTGTAATGACCATAAAGGAGGCATCTAAAATTACTCTCGGCACCGACACCACTTTGTACACCACACACACTGTAATACATCTTCTACAAAATATGTCAACCCAACATATGACAGCCCAAAGATCTAGTGGTTATGAGATTGTGTTATTGAACACACGTGGACTTAAAGTCAAATCATGCTCTGAAACTACCCCAGCAGTCAGATTGCTACACTCCTTACTCAGACTGCCCATTGCAATCACCCCCACCCATGACTGTTCTGAAGAACTGTCAAATACAACTTCACCGAGACCCGGTCTCACTGACACCCCCAAACCTGAGTTTTTGGACATTTTTGTAGACGGAAGCTGCTCCAGACCATCAGATGACACCTATAAAACAGGGTACTCAGTAGTGACTTTGCCTGATGTAATCATTGAAGCAAAATCACTGACGGCCACTTTCGCCCAACAAGCTGAACTTCATGCTTTAACTAGGGCATGTCAGTTGTTCAAAGGACAGAAAATTAACATTTACACTGACAGCAGATAAGTTTTCAGGGTCGTCCACCATTACGGAATAATATAGCAAAAACGGGGATTTTAAACAGCAGATAACAAATTACCAACCAAAAATGGGTGGAAAATCTCTTGCAGTCGCTTCATTTACCATCCAAGATTAATGTTATAAAAGTGAAAGGCCATTCTTATGACAAATAAGAAACCACCAGGGGCCCTGCATTCGCGGCGGTTCTAGCGTAAATGCACGGCACTCACTATCGCCCCGTGGCTTACATTTCAAAGACAATTTAAGTCCAGGGCATGCCTGCCTGTCTACAAGCCATGGCTGCTTGTGCAATGACCATAAAGGAGGCATCTAAAATTACTCTCGGCACCGACACCACTTTGTACACCACACACACTGTAATACATCTTCTACAAAATATGTCAACCCAACATATGACAGCCCAAAGATCTAGTGGTTATGAGATTGTGTTATTGAACACACGTGGACTTAGGGCCGGTTCACACTGCGACGCGAGGCGAGGCGACACGGCTCGCCTCGCCTCGCTCCCGCAAGTCGCCCCCATTCAGTACTATGGAACCGTTCTGAGAGGAGCGACTCGAGTCGCTCCGACTCAGAAAAAAGGTTCCTGTACTACTTCGGGGCGACTTCGGGGGCGACTTGCATTGACTTCTATGCAGAAGTCCTCTGCAAGTCGCCGCTGAGCTCCCCGCAAGTCGCGGCGAGGTAAGTCGGAGACGCCTCGCCGCGGCTCGCTGTGTGAACCGGCCCTTAAAGTCAAATCATGCTCTGAAACTACCCCAGCAGTCAGATTGCTACACTCCTTACTCAGACTGCCCATTGCAATCACCCCCACCCATGAGTGTTCTGAAGAACTGTCAAATACAACTTCACCGAGACCCGGTCTCACTGACACCCCCAAACCTGAGTTTTTGGACATTTTTGTAGACGGAAGCTGTTCCAGACCATCAGATGACACCTATAAAACAGGGTACTCAGTAGTGACTTTGCCTGATGTAATCATTGAAGCAAAATCACTGACGGCCACTTTCGCCCAACAAGCTGAACTTCATGCTTTAACTAGGGCATGTCAGTTGTTCAAAGGACAGAAAATTAACATTTACACTGACAGCAGATAAGTTTTCAGGGTCGTCCACCATTACGGAATAATATAGCAAAAACGGGGATTTTAAACAGCAGATAACAAATTACCAACCAAAAATGGGTGGAAAATCTCTTGCAGTCGCTTCATTTACCATCCAAGATTAATGTTATAAAAGTGAAAGGCCATTCTTATGACAAATAAGAAACCACCAAAGGTAACAATCTGGCAGACAGAGCAGCCAAAGCTGCAGCTAATGAAATACCAGTAGAGAAAACTCAAATATTATTCTCAACAGATTTCTTACCTCCTGACTTCCTCTCCACAGCATCTCTCCTACAAAGAAAAGCACAACCTGAAGACATAGATTGCTGGGTCCTCGCAGGTTTGACATGCAATCCAGACAGCTTGTGGTCAAACAAGCAGGGAGTCATAGGTATCCCTGAAACAGTGGCTCCTTTGATTTTATCTTATCTCCATGGTCCCGGACACATAAGAGAAAAGCCCCTGCAGCAAATGTGTAACCAGAATTTCTGCACTAACACCACTCACCTATTGATCGAACAACTAATTTACTCCTGCCTAACTTGTGCCCAGAATAATGTTCAAGGGCCGAAGTATGGCCTTCCTGGTCACTTACTGGCACCTTTGGGCCCATTACAGGATCTACAGATTAATTTCACACACATGCCCAAACAGAAAGGTAATATCAAATATCTTAGTAGACAAATTTTCCTCCTTTCCGGAAGCTATTCCGGTTACAGGAGAGGCCGCGGGGAAAGCCACTAGATGTTTAATCAATCATTGGATTAGTAGGTTTGGTTTACCCGCTACCATATACTCTGACCAGGGACCCGCTTTCACAGCAAAACTCACTCAAGAATTAGTGAAAGTTCTGGGGATACAATGGAAGGTCCACATCCCTTACCACCCCCAGAGTGCTAGACATGTGCAGAGTAAAATATTTCGTTTCGGAATTTCGTTTCGTCTGAAAACTTAATTTATTTAGTTACTCCCAAAATTCGTTTTTATTTATTTCGTTTTTCGTTCAAAAATTGCATTCGTCCGAAAATCCACATGAATCACGGTCGAATCTGTCTTTGAAGGCTTATGGTGTCTGTCGAATGTATAAAGAAGATTCGACAGAGCTAGTATATAGCATACTTTAGAACCCTATTAAAGTCTATGGGACTCCAACGTTCAAAATCTAAAGTGCTAATTTTAAAGGCTAATTTGCAAGTTACTGTCCTAAAAAGTGTTTGGGGACCTGGGTCCTGCCCCAGGGGACATGGATCAATGCAAAAAAAAGTTTTAAAAACGGCCGTTTTTTCGGGAGCAGTGATTTTAATAATGATTAAAGTGAAACAATAAAAGTGTAATATTCCTTTAAATTTCGTAGGGGGGGGGGTTGTCTATAGTATGCCTGTGAAGGGGCGCATGTTTCCCGTGCTTAGAATTGTCCCTACACAAAGTGTCATTTATGCAGGAAAAAAGGTCCTTTAAAATCACTCGCAGCTATTATGAATTGTCGGCTCCCGTAATACAGAGAACACTCATTGAAAGTCATTGATAAAAAAAAAAAAAAAAAAATAAATAAAAAAGCGTGGGGGTCCCCCAAATTCAATTACCAGGCCCTTCAGGTCTGGTATGGATATTAAGGGGAACCCTGCCTCAAATTTAAGAAAAAATTTGACGTGGGGTTCCCCCTAAATATCCATAACCAGACCCTTCAGGTCTGGTATGGATATTAAGGGGAACCCCGCGTCAAATTTAAAAAAAAATTGACGTGGGGTTCCCCCTAAAAATCCATACCAGACCCTTTATCCGAGCACGCAACCTGGCAGGCCGCAGGAAAAGAGGGGGGGACGAGAGAACGGCCCCCCCTCCCTCCTGAACCGTACCAGGCCACATGCCCTCAACATTGGGAGGATGCTTTGGGGGTCTGTGACCCCTCAAAGCACCTTGTCCCCATGTTGATGAGGACAAGGGCCTCATCCCCACAACCCTGGCCGGTGGTTGTGGAGGTCTGCGGGTGGGGGGCTTATCAGAATCTGAAAGCCCCCTTTAACAAGGGGACCCCCAGATCCCGCCCCCCCCTGTTTGAAATGGTAAGGGGGTACAAAAGTACCCCTACCATTTCACAAAGAAAGTGTAAAAAATGGTTAAATAAAACAAACACACTTTTGAAAAATTCCTTTATTAAAAATAAAAAAATAAAAAAAAGATTCCAGCGGTGGTAATCCACTCTTGCTATCCAGCGACGGACGGTCATCTCTCCAGCGATGTCTCATCTCATCCAGCGCAGCGATCCATCCTTCTTCTGTCTCCGTGGAGGAGACACTGCAAGGATTCCGGCGGCTGACGTTTCTTATATACGGAGGGCGGGGCCACCCGTCACCTGACCCGGCCCCCCTCTGATGCAAGGGGAAACCCGGGGTTCCCCGTGACGTATAGGTGACCCCGCCCCCCTCTGATGTAACGGAAACCTGCCTGTGTTACATCAGAGGGGTGCGGGTCACCCCTACGTCACAGGGAACCCCGGGTTTCCCCTTGCGTCAGAGGGGGGCGGGGTCAGGTGACGGGTGGCCCCGCCCTCCGGATATAAGAAACGTCAGCCGCCGGAATCCTTGCAGTGTCTCCTCCAGGAGACAGAAGAAGGATGGAGGATTCGCTGCGCTGGATGAGATGAGACATCGCTGGAGAGATGACCGTCCGTCGCTGGATAGCATGAGTGGATTACCGCCGCTGGAATCTTTTTTTTATTTTTTTATTTTTAATAAAGGAATTTTTCAAAAGTGTGTTTGTTTTATTTAACCATTTTTTACACTTTCTTTGTGAAATGGTAGGGGTACTTTTGTACCCCCTTACCATTTCAAACAGGGGGGGGGGCCGGGATCTGGGGGTCCCCTTGTTAAAGGGGGCTTCCAGATTCTGATAAGCCCCCCGCCCGCAGACCTCCACAACCACCGGCCAGGGTTGTGGGGATGAGGCCCTTGTCTTCATCAACATGGGGACAAGGTGCTTTGAGGGGTCACAGACCCCCAAAGCATCCTCCCAATGTTGAGGGCATGTGGCCTGGTACGGTTCAGGAGGGAGGGGGGGCCGCTCTCTCGTCCCCCCCTCTTTTCCTGCGGCCTGCCAGGTTGCGTGCTCGGATAAAGGGTCTGGTATGGATTTTTAGGGGGAACCCCACGTCAATTTTTTTTTAAATTTGACGCGGGGTTCCCCTTAATATCCATACCAGACCTGAAGGGTCTGGTTATGGATATTTAGGGGGAACCCCACGTCAAATTTTTTCTTAAATTTGAGGCAGGGTTCCCCTTAATATCCATACCAGACCTGAAGGGCCTGGTAACTGAATTTGGGGGACCCCCACGCTTTTTTTTTAAATTTATTTATTTATTTTTTTATCAATGACTTTCAATGAGTGTTCTCTGTATTACGGAGCCGACAATTCATTATAGCTGCGAGTGATTTTAAAGGACTTTTTTTCCTGCATAAATGACACTTTGTGTAGGGACAATTCTAAGCACGGGAAACATGCGCCCCTTCACAGGCATACTATAGACAACCCCCCCCCCCCCCCCCTACGAAATTTAAAGGAATATTACACTTTTATTGTTTCACTTTAATCATTATTAAAATCACTGCTCCCGAAAAAACGGCCGTTTTTAAAACTTTTTTTTGCATTGATCCATGTCCCCTGGGGCAGGACCCGGGTCCCCAAACACTTTTTAGGACAGTATCTTGCAGAATCTTTTCTCTCTGTCAAATCTTTTTTCTCTGTCGAATATTTTCTCTATATAATCTTGGACTAATAGAGGTAAGGTTAGGCACATTCGAACACAGGTTCTATAGACACAGATTGTTGTCAGAGTCATGTCGAATCTCCTATTCTATATCGAACTGTTGTAACAATGAAAACGAAAATAAAGCATTTATTTATGTCGGATCTTTCGTTTTTCGGATTTTGTGCTTTCGTTATCGTTTGTCAAAACGAAAACGAAAATAGCTGAAATTCGGACGAAAATGCATTCGGACGAAAACGAATGCACATGTCTACAGAGTGCAGGAGTAGTGGAAAGAATGAACAGAAACATTAAAGACAAGTTAAGGAAGGCCACACAGGGTACTATGAAAAACTGGCTCCATTTCTTGCCAGGGGTACTCTTCCAGATAAGGACCACCCCCCATGCCAGGACAGGACTCTTCCCATTTGAAATCCTGATGGGTAGGCCAGCACAGAAAGCCCCTAAAATAGGTGAAGAATCTAACCTATATTCCTTACAGGAAGAGCATGTGAAACATTTGGTAAGTAGCCTTACTGAAACCTATGACAAGGTTGCTGTCACCTTTCCTCCTCTTTCCACAGAACCAACACATCCTTTTATCTCAGGAGACAAAAGTGCTGATCAAGCAACTTGCAGTCCCCCAGCAACCAGGCCCGGTCTTCCAAGGTCCATTTGAAGTCCTCATGGTTTCTAGGACAGCAGTGCTGACGGATCAATTCCCGCAATGGATCCATGCATCAAGCTTGAAGAAAAGCCCACAGATGAAGGAATCAGAAAAAGGGATGCTCCCACCAGTAACTGTTCAAGAAGAGACTCTGCCACTATTACCCCCTGTCCCCTCCCACGAGACCCCTTAGCCACCCGAACCATTTTTGCCATAAACTTTCCCCGTGAGCCAAAAAGGTGTACCACCCGGACAATTTCCTTCTTTCAATTATCATAACCGCCATGGCTATGTTCTACTCAGAGCATAAGTGATACAGTGAGTGATCAAGGGGAGACAAGGGTCTCCCATAATCAAAGGATTGATTGTAAGGGATTGTAGAGTTACTCTTTAGATATTGTAAGGGAAGGTAGAGTTACTCCTTAGGTCTGTTTTAGTCTGTTTTAGAAGATAATGTTTTAGAAAAATTTTTCATCTCATGCTAAGCTTGTGCTAAAATTACCAGACGTGCTAAGGCGAAGTGTGAAGCAGGATGCGTCTGTGGTTAGTTGCTGGACATTAAGAACATATACTGTGATGTTGAGGCTGTCTCTAGGCAGAATTACTATGAATATCTTTTAGATTAATATTGTATATTGCATTAACATAATGCTTGAATGTGGTTGTTCATGGGGCCTTCCCCCCTATACGACCCCTTTTTCTGATTATTGCATATTATTCTGTGAAGCCGGAATAAACCTTTTGTATTCTTGCTCATCCACACACTGTGTATGGTGTCTTGACTACCCGACCGGTAAGAGAGGTTTTCCATTGACCACTAGAGTCCAGCTCGAGCAGAACTAGAGAGGCGCACCTTACAGATAGGACAGTGCATGCATCCTTGATCAGTAGCCACTGGTGTGCGGAACCTGTCCTGGTGCCATACTTACACAGGTACTCATTGATGGCCCTCTGCTACATGTGCAGCCGCTGCAGCATTGCCAACGTTGAGTTCCACTTGGTGGGCATGTCACAAATGAGGCGGTTCTTGGGCAGGTTGCATTCTCTTTGAATGTCAGCCAGCTGAGCACTGGCATTATATGACCGGCAGAAATGACCACAGACTTTCCTGGTCTGCCTCAGGAGATCCTGTAAACCAAGGTACCTTGAGCCGCTGAAACGCCAAATTCGGGATGTGATCCAAACAGGGAACATGGGTCAAGTGTCCTTGTCCGAGGGCAGAGAGGAGGTTGGTGCCATTGTCGCATACAACCATTCCTGGCTGGTGTGGCGTCAACCACCTCTTAGCCTGGCCCTGCAGAGCTGACAGAATCTCTGCCCCAGTGTAGAGCCTGTCTCCTAAGCAGACCAACTCAAGTACTGCATGGCATCTTTTTGCCTGAGTGCTTGCGTAGCCCCTTGAGCGCCTACGGAGCACCGCTGATTCAGAGGAGAAATCTGCAGAGGAAGAGGCACTAGAGGAAGAAGAGGAGGGGGAGGAGGAGAGAGCTGTGGCAGAATCACCACTAGCATTTTGGAGGCTGCCAGCAGAGTTACCCAGTGTGCTGTGAAAGAGAGGTAACGTCCCTGTCCATGCCTGCTGGACCATGAGTCAGCAATATGCTTACTGTTGACTGCCCTGTCCAATGAGGCCAAGACATTGCCTTCCATGTGCTGGTAGAGAGCCGGAATGGCCTTCCATGAAAATAAATGGTGTTTGGGAACCTGCCACTGAGGTACCCGCACATTCCACAAATTCACAAAAGGGGGCAGTGTCTACCAGCTGAAAAGGCAGCAGTTGCAGTGCTAGCAAATTGGCCAAGCTAGCATTCAGATGCTGAGGATGTGGATGGCTGGGACCAAATTTATTTTGACGGTTTAGCAATTGGGATAGGGAAATCTGCGTGCTAAAATCTGATATTGGTGTACCGCTAGCAGATTGGCCGTAAGTACTTGGGACACCTATTTCTATACCTTCATTCCTCTCAGTGCAGGTTTCTGAGAGGACTGGAGGTAGCTGATGAGGAGCAAGGAGAGGTCTGCCTTGTTCTTTGATGTGGGTCTTTTAAGTGCTGTTGCCAAGAGACTGCATGAGAGGTCGTCCTATGTCTGGTCAAGCATGTGGTGCCCAAGTGGCTGCTGTTTTGGCCACGCTTGATACGCTTCAGACATATGTTGCAAACAGCAATGGTGCGATCTTCTGCACACGTGTCAAAAAAAGCCCACACCAAAGAATTTTTTAAAATATGTGGGGAGTCAGCAGCGCCCTGCACCTGCTTAGCTCTGAGGTGTGATGCAATAGGGTGGCTGCCCTTAAGCTGCCCATGGAGGGCATCCTGCCTCATTGGAGATGTGCCTCCTCCTCCACCTCTCTTCTATCAGGCACCCAAGTAAATTCAGTGACCTCATCATCCCCTCCCTCTTTGTCACTGGACAAACTTGGCAGTATGCTGCAGCCTCGCGGAACATGACTACCAGTTTCTTGACCTTCTTGGGCAAACGTTCTCTCTAGGCTCATGTTTCTCCCTTCTTCAACCTGGATATCCTCATCGGAGCCTTCAAATCGCTGCGCATCCTCCTGCAGCATATACCCGACACTGTGGTCGAATAGTTTGGAGGGATTCCTCCTTGCATGATTGTGAGGCTAGGGAAGGATTGACTGTTGACATGGAGCCGATGGAATAGGCCACTTTGGCAGCTGCATTGGCAGGCAAACTACTCTGAGCCTGGGTGACAGAGGATGAGGAGGGCTTTGTTATCCATTCCACCAACTCTTCTGCATGTTGTGGCTCCATAACACAGCCAGCTGCAGTAAAAAAGTTTACGCTACAAGAAAAGTAATAGCAACTGCACTAGGGGTGCATGGTACTGTATACACTAACAGAAGTGTAATAACTACTATGGGTGCACTGTATGTATTGTGTACTGTGTACACCACCAGAAAAGTAGTAGCAACTTTACTATGGGTGCACGATACTTTGTACACCAACAGAAGTGTAATAACAACTATGGATGTACAGTATGTATTGTGTACTATGTACACCACCAGGAAAGTAGTAGCAAGTGCACTAGGGGTGCATTGTGCTGTGTACACCAACAGAAGTGTAATAACTAATGGTTTACTGTATGTATTGTGTACTGTGTACACCATCAGAAAAGTAGTAGCAACTGCACTAGGGGTGCACGGTACTGTGTACACCAACACCAGCTTAACAACTATGGGTGTACTGTATGTATTGTGTACTGTGTACACCATCAGGAAAGTAATAGGAAGTGCACTAGGGGTTCACAGTACTGTGTACACCAACATAAGTGTAATAACTATGGGTTTACTGTATGTATTGTGTACTGTGTACACCAACAGAAGTGTAATAACAATTATGGGTGTGCTGTTTGTATTGTATACTGTGTACACCACCAGAAAAGTAGTAGCAAGAGCACTATGGGTGCACAGTACTGTGTACACCAACCAAAGTGTAATAACAACTATGGGTTTACTGTATGTATTGTGTACTATGTACACCACCAGAAAAGTAGTAGTAACTGCACTATGGGGTGCACGGTACTGTGTACACCAACAGAAGTGTAATAACAACTATGGGTGTACAGTATGTATTGTGTACTGTGTACACCACCAGAAAAGTAGTAGCAAGTGCACTAGGGTTGCACAGTACTGTGTACACCAACAGAAGTGTAATGACAACTATGGGTGTACTGTATGTATTTAGTATTGTGTACATCACCGGGAAAGTAGTAGCGACTGCAATAGGGTTGAATAGTACTGTGGACACCAACAGAAGTGTAATAACAACTATGGGTGTACTGCATTGTGTACACCACCAGAAAAGTAGTAGCAACTGCGCTATGGGTGCACGGTACTGTGTACACCAACAGAAGTGTAATTAAAACTATGGGTGCTCTATATGTATTGTGTACTGTGTAAACCACCAGAAAAGTAGTAGCAACTGCGCTAGGGGTGCACGGTACTGTGTACACAAACAGAAGTTTAATTACAACTATGGGTGTACTGTATTGTATACGCCACTGGAAAAGGAGTAGTAACTGCACTAGGGGTGAACGGTACTGTGTACAACAACAGAAGTGTAATAACAACTATGGATATACTGTATTGTGTACACCACCAGAAAAGTAGTAGCAACTGCACTAGGGGTGCACGGTACAGTGTAGAAGATTCTTCTAGACCTTCTGAGGGAAAATCTCAACTTCTCCTCCATGCTCTGATGATGGGGTTTGTGCAACACTTTTCTAATATTCTGTCTTGTTGCTCATGTGTGCACAACTGATGGACCCAATCAAAGATTAATGTCTGAGCCATTGTTCAGCCACCACATTCAGCTGGCCAGTGATGCGCACAATTTTAATGAACTGCTGGCTTCACCCCTAAGCAGAGTAGGGTTACACAAAACTCCCCTGTCCTCCTTTTTCTTCTATAGCTCAAGAATGCGCTATCAGACAGAAAACATACTTTGGGGCAAAATCAGACACATAGCAATCCGACCCTTCCTCACCTTCCTCCCAAACACACACACGTCAAACCCAAACTCCCTCACATCTCCTCCCCAAATCGACACACATTGACACAGCAAATCCACACCCCACCTTCTCAAATCCAAACATAACGCAAGAATAGATCTGGAAAGGTCAAACCTTTTGAAGAGGATCAACTTCTTCCTTGCTTGCGCAGAGAAAATTCTTCTAGCTCTTCTGAGGGAAATTCTCAACTTCTCTATGCTCTGATGAAGGGGTCTGTGCAACGCTCTTCTTGTTTTCTGTCTTTTTGCTTGTGTGCACACATCTGATGGCCCCGATAGTTCAAAGTTTAATGTCTGAGCCAATGGACACTAAGCCGCAACATTCAGTTGGCCAGTGATGCGCACCATTTTAATGAAGTGCTGACTTTAGCCCTAAGCAGAGTAGGGGTACACAACATTTCGCTGTCCTCCTTTTTTTTTTATAGCGCATGAATGCACTATCATTCGCTGTCCTCCTTTTTCTTTTATCGCACATGAATGTGCTATCAGACAGGAGTAAAACTTTGTGGCTTATAGCCTAAAATCAGACACACAGCAAACCCGCCCCTTCCTCACCTTCCCCCCAAACACACACACACACACACACACAGAAAACCCAAACTCCCTTACCTTCCCTCCCCAAATCCACAACATTGACACAGCAAATCCACACCCCACTTTCTCCAATCCAAACACAACCCAAGTATAGATCTGGAAAGGTCCTACCTTTCGAAGAGGATCAAATTCTTCCTTGCTTGTGGAGAGAAGATTCTAGATCTCAACTTCTCCTTCAAGCTTTGATGAAGGGGTCTGTGCAACACTTTTCTCATGTTCTGTCTTTTTGCTTGTGTGTGCAAATCTGATGGCCCCGATAGTTCAAAGCTTAATGTCTGAGCCATTTGGTGCTCAGCCGCCACATTCAGCTGGCAAGTGATGCACACAAATTTAATAAAGTGATGGCTTCACCCCAAACAGAGTAGGGGTACACAACACTTCCCTGTCCTCCTTTTTCTCTTATAGCGCATGAAAGCGCTATCAGACAGGAGTAAAACTTTGAGGGTTATAGCCCAAAATCAGACACACAGCAAACCCACCCTTCTTCACCTTCCTCCTAAACACACACACAGAGCAAACCCAAACTCCCTCACCTGCCCTCCCCAATTCCACATGCATTGACACAGAAAATCCACACCCCACCATCTCAAATCCAAACACAACCCAAGTATAGATCTGGAAAGGTCCTACCTTTCGAAGAGGATCAACTTCTTTCTTGCTTGTGCAGAGAAGATTCTTCTAGCTCTTCTGAGGGAAAATCTCAACTTCTCCTCCAATCACAGATGAAGGGGTCTGTGCAACACTTTTCTCAAGTTCTGTCTTTTTGCTTGTGTGTACACATCTGATGGCCCCGATAGTTCAAAGTTTAATATCTGAGCCAATGGTCACTCAGCCGCAACATTCAGCTGGCCAGTGATGCGCACAATTTTAATGAAGTGCTGACTTTACCCCTAAGCAGAGTAGGGGTATACAACATTTCGCTGTCCAACTTTTTCTTTTATAGCGCATGAATGCGCTATCAGACAGGAGTAAAAATTTGTGGCTTATAGCCCAAAATCAGACACACAGCAAACCCACCCTTCCTCACCTTCCCCCCAAATACACACACACAGAAAACCCAAACTCGCTCAACCCTCCTCCCCAAACCCACACACATTGACACAGCAAATCCACACCCCACGTTCTCAAATCCAAACACAACCGAAGTATAGATCTGGAAAGGTCCTACCTTTCGAAGAGGATCAATTTCTTCCTTGCTTGTGCAGAGAAGATTCTTCGAGATCTTCTGAGGGAAAATCTCAGCTTCTCCTCCAAGCTCTGATGAAGGGGTCTGTGTAACACGTTTCTCATGTTCTGTCTTTTTGCTCGTGTGTGCACATCTGATGGACCCGATAGTTCAAAGCTTAATGTCTGAGCCATTTGGTGCTCAGCTGCCACATTCAGCTGGCAAGTGATGCAAACAAATTTAATGAAGTGATGGCTTCACCCCAAACAGAGTAGGGTTACACAACACTTCCCTGTCCTCCTTTTTCTCTTATAGCAAATGAAAGTGCTATCAGACAGGAGGAATGCTTTGGGGCTTATAGCCCAAAATCCGACACACAGCAAAAACACCCTTCATCACCTACCTCCTAAAAACTTCCCTGTCCTCCATTTTCTTTTATAGCGTACAAATGCGCTACCAGACAGGGGAAACACTTTGTGGCCTATAGCCCAAAGTCAAACACACAGCAAACCCATCCTTTCTCACCTTCCCCCCAAATCCACACACACAGCAACCCCAACCTCACTCACCTCCCCTCCCCAAATCCGCACACATTAACACAGCAAATTCCCACCCCACCTTCTCAAATCCAAACACAACCCAAGTATAGATCTGGAAAGGTCCTACCTTTCGAAGAGGATCAACTTTTTCCTTGCTTGTGCAGAGATGCTTCGTCTAGATCTTCTGAGGGAAAATCTCAACTTCTCCTCCAAGCTTTGATGAAGGGGTCTGTGCAACACTTTTCTCATGTTCTGTCTTCTTGCTCGTGTGTGCACATCTGATGGACCCAATAGTTCAAAGTTTAATGTCTGAGCCATTGGTCGCTCAGACGCCACATTCAGCTGGCTAGTCATGCGCACAATACTAATGAAGTGCTGACTTCACCCCTAAGCAGAGTAGGGGTACACAACACTTCCCTGTCCTTCTTTTTCTTTTAAAGCGCATGAATGTGCTATTAGATAGGAGAAATACTTTGGGGCTTATAGCCCAAAATCAGACATACAGCAAATCCACCCTTCCTTACCTCCCCTCCAAATACACACACACAGCAAACCCAACCCCCCTCACCTATCCTTCCCCAAATCCGCACACATTGACACAGCAAATCCACATCTCACATTTTCAAATCCAAACACAACCCAAGTATAGATTTGGAAATGTCCTACCTTTCGAAGAGGATCAACTTCTTCCTTGCTTGTGCAGAGAAGTTTCTTCTAGGTCTTCTGAGGGAACATCTCAACTTCTCATCCATACTCTGATGAAGGGGTCTGTGCAACACTTTTCTCGTGTTCTTTCTTTTTGCTTGTGTGTGCACATCTTATGGTCCAGATAATTCAGAGCTTAATGTCTGAGCCATTGGTCAGCCACCACATTCAGTTGGCCAGCGATGCGCACAATTATAAGGAAGTGCTGGCTTAACCCCTAAGCAGAGTGGGGGTACACAACACTTCCCTTTCCTCCTTTTTCTTGTATCACTTGTGAATGCGCTATCAGACAGGAGTAAAACTTTGAGGGTTATAACCCAAAATCACACACATACAAAAAATTGATGTATAAAATACCTCTGCGCCAACCAACCAAACAAGGAAATGGAAAACTGCTGCAAACACTAGAGAAGAGCTTAACCTACTCCGTAAGAGATATCAATTATAGATTTTAGTGTTGCGCAATATAAAAGAGGATGGGGAGGGAATGGAAGAAAAAGGGGGGGGGGTGGGGGGAGGAGGGAAGAAAAAATGGGGAATGGAGGGAAAATAGGCAAGGAGGCAAGGGGGCTACAGATGAAAGGATACTAGAAAGAAAATAGAGATATGGATAGTGACTAGATGTAAACAGTGCCTTTAGACTGATAAAGTGTGTAATAACCTAAATAACAAAATAATAGTATCAATCATAAGTGAATACCTAAACACACGAATAATGAAATAATATTCAAAAAAACTGTGCAAAACTGCAATATGGCATGCCAAGTGAGTATTTAAATAAAGTGACAATCCAAGGTCTATGACCAAATACCAGAGATCTATATGCAATCACTTAAATGAATGAAAATAAGCACAATACCATATAGCATGCCAGGTGAAATATGTGAAAAAAAACAATTCTCAGTAGGTCCAGTAAAACATATAAAAAATATAAAAAAACATGAGCTGGTATTCCATGCAGTGCATTACATTGTGCAAATGATGCTAGCAGCAATAAAAAACGTGACCATTGCAGGTGAAAAATAAAAATAAAAAAGATAAAGTGCTAATAGTCAATATGAAATGTTCAAAAAGTAATGTAAACGTGCAATATTCTGGAAAAAATTGTAAGGATTAAGGGGTGTCAAAACAAAATGGTTGACAATATGTCTTACTAAATACTTGTCTCTCTATCCTTCTCTGTAAAATAAGGACTCGTCATCTTTAGTCACGTACTCATCAAGAAAAGGCCGCATCAGCCCTAAAAAGCAGTCTACGCCCAGAAGATTGTCTTATCAGCTGATAACACCCGGAGAATTGTCTTTCCTTTGCAAAAATGTTGTTTTTTTACATTTGCTGATGTTTGCCCTTTTCTGTCTATAAAAGAGAAGTAATAAAGAGCTTAGAGCCAGAGTCAGTCAGAGAAAGTCAGAGTTACGACGGACTTCTGAGCAGAAATACTGAATACCTCCGTGTCTCTTTGCTTAGATAAGAACTCTAACTAACAATTGGGAAACGGTAACATAACCTGACAAATAGGTGACTTGTTGAGGTCACACCTAACATTTCTGGCGCCGCGAACAAGGGACCCGCAGAAAGAAACTACAAGAGGCGAACGAACATAAGGACGGAACAAAGAGGCTGGGCACATCAAGAACCACAGACAAATCCTGCGCAGGTAAGAAAAGCTTTATTTTCTTATAAACTCTGTGCTTCTTAGATTTGTGCCCACCTGATCTGTCTGAATTGTTCTTCAGGTAAACACCAACCTCTGTAGTAAGCGGGTCTTGAACTTAATATTTTGGCTTATGTTACCGTTGTTTCTTGTCTGTCTACTTGTCATCTGTCTGTTGTGACTGAGATAAGCCCTGTTTGTATGGTGTGAATTGAAACATATATCATCCCAATGGGTAACGGAATGCGCCCTTAACTCGTAAGAGTACTTGGGGGTCCGACACTTAAGTTTGATATACGCTTTTTGATTCATGAGCCTAAAAACGGGTTGAAAGTATAAGTCCTGACTGCCTCAATAAAGCAGGAATAAGAAACGAATGCTGAGAGATTCCATGGTAATGGGAAGGGAAATAAGGTCTCCACAAAGTCCCGGAGACCTAGTCATATGTGTTTGGCCACCAAAAGGGAATGCTTGTATATGTTGTAGCCGTCAGTCTGGTCATAATATTTGTCAGTTGGCTAGCATATAAGGTAATTCGATTTCAGAAATCTCATCCAGGAGAGGTTTTTAATATTTTGGCACCCTAGGAGGAGAAGGCAACGAGACACTTAGTAAGTGATCCAAACGCCACCTAGGCAGGACTGTCAAAATGGGCCAGACACATGGTAAACCCCAGGAGGAATCTCAGAAATGTTATGCTGTTAAAGACATAATTACAATGTTGTATGGGAAGGATAAGGCACAGGGCACGAATAGGATTCTCAAGAAATTGGGGATGGATGGAGAAAATGGATTAAGTGTAGAAGGTTGGGAAGAAATAAAGAAAGACAGACAGGGAGAGATATTGCAGAACAGATGGGTATCACAAATACAATGTTTAATTAAGGTTTCCAACAGGGCTAAAGAGGAGGGATGGGAGTATTGTCAGGAAAAGGGTGGATGGGATATGAAGGTCCGACACAAAAGTCTTCCTTCTGCTCCCGGCGATAGGGTAAATACGGGAGATACTCCACCTCCTTATAACACCACCACACCAGGTAATGAAAGACCAAAACTTTATCCTTCCTTAAGAGGAAGAGGATGGGTATGCCGAGTATGCGGTACCCAGAACCCAGACTGGGCACAGGAATGTGTACATTGCGGAGCTCAAAGACCAGAGCCCGTAGCTCCAGTCCATAGTCGGACTAGGGTAATACAAGTAAATAATCCAAATGTGGGTCAAGCAGGACAGCCACCTACAGTGACCCGACAAGTCGTTCTGAGGACATGGACACCTTGGTCGGCTGACACTCTTATGGCATTAATACAGAATGCTCCTGATCCCGTAGCAAAACCTGCCGCATTCTGTAGATTCGTGACACAATTACTAGACACACATGAAGCAACTTGGCAAGATGGGGAAGATTTGTGTAGACATAAAATGACACTAACGATGTTTAATCAATTTATGAATGAAATTGCTCCACATAGACCGAATGGGGATCCTACCACAGATCCACCAGGAATACACCCTCGTCATATAGACTCTAGACCCCTGTTTATTGCTCAGTTACGAGAATTTTGCCAAGGGAAACAGCAGGAAAGGGGTTCGACAGCGCCCATAAAACAGGCCCCAGGTCAGACTGTTACAGAATTTTACCTCAACATGGAAAGCATGATGGCTGACGAAGGTCTAGATTTAGCCTTACCCGTCACCATTAGGGCTTTCAATCGACAGTTTATGGAAGGACTAGTACCCCAAATAGGTGACAAACTGAAGGCATGTACTCCCGAATGGAGAGCCATACGGGACAGAGGAACATTGTTGCAGAAAGCACAAGGCATAGAGGCTGATTTAGCAGAAACTAAACCCAGAAGGACACCGGGAGTTAACACTGTTGCCCGGGTCAATGAAGGAGGGAATTCCTCCCGTAAACCTCTTACCTGTTATTACTGCAACAAGGTGGGACATATAAAAAGAGACTGTAGGAAAAGGATAAAAGACGAACAGGAAGGAAACACGGACAGAGACACGAGGGACTACAGACAGAGGCGTACCAATGATAGGGACGATCCGACCGCATGACTTGCCCCAGTCCTAGCTGAATCAGAGAACAAAATGTTCCACATGCTGATGAAGGTGGAAGGTAAACATATTCCTTGTTTGGTTGACACAGGAGCGTCACGCAGTCTGTTGTCTGATTCAGTAGTCCCTCCACACATGACGTCCCGTGACACCATACCCATAAGTGGTTATGACGGTCTTTTGTCCGATGCCCCACTGACTGACTAAACCTTAAAAAGTAAAAATAGGGGGAATGGCAACCACCTGACACTTGTGTATTGTTGCAATATGTAGATGACCTATTGTTATGTTGTCCGGATAACGAAACTTGTTTAAAAGCCACTCTATCATTGTTACAATTCCTGGCTGAAAAAGGGTGCAAGGTGAATAGAACTAAGTTACAGGTATGTCAGAAAAAGGTTGTCTTTTTGGGCCACTGTATATCCCAGGGTACTCGACACCTCACTGAAGACCGAGTCCAGGCCATAAGACAAATGAATATCCCACGCAACTTTAAGCAACTTCGTATGTTTCTGGGAATGGTGTCATATTGTAGACAATGGATACCACATGCCAGTTCTCTGATGCAGCCATTATATGATTGCTTGAAAATAGTACCCTATGTACTCACAGAAGCAGGTCATGAATCTTTTAGCACCTTAAAAAGGTTACTGATTTCGGCACCTGCGATCGGGATCCCTGATTATACCAAAACATTTCATTTGTACATTGCTGAAATCACGGGACACGCAACAGGGGTGTTGACACAACAACACATCAAACAAAGGCCGGTAGCATACTTCTCGGCGGCTCTCGATCCTGTCTCTAGAGGATCACCGTCCTGTGTACGAGCAGTTGCAGCAGTGTCAATTATCATTGACAAATCCTCAGAAATTGTCTTAGACAATCCTGTAGTGGTACATACCACACATGACATACACGCCATCTTGTCACAGGTCCAGCCAAAACACATATCAATGACAAGGCAGCTGCGTCTACAATGCACCTTGCTCCTACCCCCCAATGTTACCTTTCAGCGATGCACTTCTTTTAACTTAGCACAGCTTTTACCATTACAGACAGATTTGACAGGGGGGAGTAATGATGATAATGGTGTAGATACAGCACAAGATACTCAGGATTCTGACACACTTTCATTTCATGACATAACATCTGATGAACACGATTGTTTTCAACTTATGGAACAAGAAACCACGGGGTTCCCACATGTCACAGACATACCCATTACAAATGCAGAACACACACTGTACATAGATGGTAGTAGATTTGCCGATGACAAAGGTAAATATCACACAGGTTATGCTGTGGTAACGGACACACAGGTAATTGAGGCAAAGTCACTACCGGCACACATGTCGGCACAAGAAGCGGAACTAACCGCTCTAGAGAAAGCCCTAGAACACTTAGAGGGACAAGAAGGGAACATTTACACTGATTCCGCATACGCCTACGGTGTGGCACATGATTATGGCCACATATGGAAAGCTAGAGGTTACCTTACAGCAGCAGGCACACCTGTTAAACATGGTGAAGGAATCAAAAGAGTCCTGAACAATCTTCAAAAGGTTAAAAGAGTAGCCATCATGAAGATAGCGGCACACACGAGCGCAAAAACAACTGAGGCAAAAGGAAACGCATTTGCAGATTTAACTGCAAAGAAGGCAGCTCTAGGGGAAGTAAGCCCTGAGACCTTAGCCACGGTACAGGTGAGTATGCCCGAAACCACATGGCAGCAGCTAATCGAACTACAGGAACAAGCAGGGGCTATTGAGAAGGACCGTTGGGTTAAGGAGGGAGCTGCACCAGGCCTTGACAATGTATGGAGAGAAGGAGACAAAATATGTCTACCCGCTTCTCTATACCCCGCAATGGCAGCGGCTGTCCACTTACCCACTCATGTCAGCTCCAATTCTATGTATAGGATTGTAAGCCAAGGATGGCTAGCCCCTGGATTCAGTAGTACTGCAAGGAACTACTGTGCTGCATGCCAAATCTGTCTGATTAATAACCCAGGACAGAGAGTGAAAACCCCACGTAAACATCAGGTCCGGGCCCAATATCCCTTTCAGAGACTGCAGATTGACTACATACAAATGCCTAAGAGCGGCCCCTTTGAATTTGTTCTCGTGTGCATCTGCCTATTTTCAGGCTGGCCCGAAAGTTATCCTGTGAAATCAGCTACGGCAAAAGCCACCGCCAAGAAACTGATTACTGAGCTGATACCTAGGTTTGGTCTCCCAGAAACAATAGAATCAGATAGGGGGACACATTTCACGGGAGAAATAATGCAAAATGTGATGGCAATGTTAGGGGTTCAACAAAGTTTTCATACTCCTTACCACCCACAGAGTTCAGGATCAGTAGAAAGAGTAAATGGTACAATCAAGCTGAAAATACAAAAAGCTATGCAGGAGTTGAACAAACCATGGCCTGAGTGCCTACCCTTAGCTTTGTTCTCTATTAGGTACACCCCAACAGGAAAAACAGGGTTATCCCCATATGAAATACTGTTTGGAAGTGCACCTAGATTAGGTTTATATTTTCCTCAAAGTATGCAATTACAATGTGATAGTTTAACTACGTATGTAATACAGTTGCAACAGCGTCTGACTAAAATCCACAAGAGTGTGTATTCTTCTCTTCCAGACCCTAATTCTGTCACAGGTACTCACGATCTACAACCAGGAGACTATGTGTATGTAAAGAAACATACCAGAAAGACACTGGAACCAAGGTTTGAAGGTCCTTTCCAGGTGCTATTGATTACAGCAACCTCAGTGAAATTGGAAGGGAAACCTACCTGGATCCACGCTTCTCATTGTAAAAAGGAGTCAGTTGGCAAATGACAACATGTATCTTTTTATTGTTTCAGTAATCCTGGCTAATAGTTTGGTTACCTCACAGAATAAAATATACAAGGATGAAGGATTTTCTAAAAAAATGTTATTACTGAAGTTTAAATATGCTTATGCCCAGAAGTCAGGATATGAGAAATGTTGGATTTGTAGCAAATTACACCCCAGCACAGCAAGTATACCACTGATGGCAGTTCCTATAAACTATACTGATCTTGCTAACAGTAGCATTAACATAATTAGAACAAATACCAGCGAGACAGTAATGTTTAAGTCAAATGGCCTCGCCTTTTTCCCTGATTGGTGTTTCAGCTTAGGGAACACAACGGGAGGAAATGGAGAATGCCAAGACAGCAAGTTTAATTTGTCCATTGTCGTATTAAATGGAAGCTTCTACCCCAGTAATTCCAGCACACACCAGACATTATCTGACTTCCTCACTAACATTGTGGATAATAATGTTAGGTGGTTAGTATCCAACTTATCCCTCTATGGATACACCTCTCGTTATAGAAATGATATCAGTTCAAGATCAGTAGCTCTAGGAAATAATATATATATCTGTTGTGAGGATAAATGTTATACTTGGATACCTAGAAGAGCTCAGGGATGGTGCTACCTCGCAAGTTTAGTACCAGTAATGGGAGTAGTAGGTGATGAACGAGGTGATCACCTATTAGAAGCTAGCATGCACCCTAGATATCCCCTCAGGTATCGTAGTAAAAGAGAAATATTCCTGAAGAAGGACATGGCATGGGCTTGGTTCCCGTCCTGGACAGGATGGGGTATAGACTTAATGAAAAGACTAAATAACTATACAGGAATTATTAATGATGTTTTGGAGAAAAACTCTGATGATATTACTAAGTTAAATCTGGAGACCAGAGCCATCAGACAACAATTAGAATTACATGAATTAGCAATTGAAAGTATGAGTGCAGCACTGACAGGACTCTGTGAAACTACTGAGGACTATGAGTGCTGTACTTGGATACATAACACCAGCATTGAGGTACCTGACTATTATGACATCATTGCACAACACCGTACGGAAGTAAAGAATTTACAAGAGAAGGCCCGAAATATTGGTCGCGACTGGGATCCGTTTGGTGGAACTTTTAGTTTCTCAGGGTTATTCTCTTGGGTTAAGAAGGCAGCAATGACGATTATAGTGGTGCTCTTATTCGTATTTTTCTTTTATGCATGCTTTAAACTGCTCATGTGCTTTTGCAAGAAAGCCAAGGTAAATGATGCGGAAAAGATGGAACTTTTGTGAAGATAGGTAGATTTAGTTTCTTGACATCACCCATCTGTCAGAAAAGCCACTCTTCCTGAATTTTAGATGTTGGTACTGTCCAGGGGGATGGGTGTATACCCCTCTGACAACTCGCGGTCAGGGAGAGTACTCTGGATATAGGCCGACTAGAACTTGTTCAGGTGGACCCAGGGCAAGAGGGAGGGGTGATGTCAAAGGGGGAAATGTAAGGATTAAGGGGTGTCAAAACAAAATGGTTGACAATATGTCTTACTAAATACTTGTCTCTCTATCCTTCTCTGTAAAATAAGGACTCGTCATCTTTAGTCACGTACTCATCAAGAAAAGGCCGCATCAGCCCTAAAAAGCAGTCTACGCCCAGAAGATTGTCTTATCAGCTGATAACACCCGGAGAATTGTCTTTCCTTTGCAAAAATGTTGTTTTTTTACATTTGCTGATGTTTGCCCTTTTCTGTCTATAAAAGAGAAGTAATAAAGAGCTCAGAGCCAGAGTCAGTCAGAGAAAGTCAGAGTTACGACGGACTTCTGAGCAGAAATACTGAATACCTCCGTGTCTCTTTGCTTAGATAAGAACTCTAACTAACAATTGGGAAACGGTAACATAACCTGACAAATAGGTGACTTGTTGAGGTCACACCTAACAAAATAAATAAATAAAAGTTCTTTGCTTCAAACTCCAGTGACACGTGCAAACATATAAGTGCAGTGGCTTTTTCTTTCTTTCATCCAATGAGTGAAAGGATGTGCCCTTACCTCACGGCTGTGAGGTTACAGCCTTATTGAAATAATGATGTGTAAATCGCTCCAGTTCTATGACCTTAGGGTGGGTATACCTCACAAAATACAGAGATGGTAATCCATAGTGTAGTATTTAGAAGAAACCAGTTTATTAAGTTAAAATGTCAGGGTACTCACATTGAGCATTAAGCATATACAGCGGTGTATAGAGCAACAAGCGGTGCATTCCAGCGTCCTTCCTAGTGTCTCTCTCACTTCCTTCCTTACGCGTATTCGTCACCGTCACGTGACTTCTTCAGGGAATGAGTAGAGAGAAAAGGGTTGCCTTTTTATGCTGAAAATTAATCATTACGGCGGCCATTTTCTTGAAGTCCGGAGACCGGAAGTCTCGTGGCGGCCATTTTTTATGAGTTATGTCGCATGCAGAATATTATGCAGAATATTACAAAAGGTTTTGACAAGCACAGTGTATCGAGACACTTTGCCTCTGTCCACAATAAAGACCCATCCCAGTTGAAATTTTGGGGCATAGAACCTTACATTAAACATTGGCGTGGGGGTCATAAAGTTAGAACATTGAGCCAATTGGAATCGAAGTGGATTTTTATCTTAGACACTTTTGCACCTCAAGGTTTAAACATAGATTTTGACCTGAACTGTTTCATTAGTGATTTTAAATTTTTGTACACAATATTTAAACATATCCACTATTTACTAGACTCCTCCCACTATATTTGCAAATTGGTTTTAACCTAGCTTTTTAATAGCTTTTATACCTCCACCTTCCTCTCTTTTTATTTTTATTTTTATTTTTTTAACAAGTAGGGGCTGATTCAGATAATTTTTATCATATATGTACGTGCGCATTGACGTAGACATATATACATTCTCCCCACTTTTTCCATAGATTTTATATACACACTTCTTGTATGTTTTATTTATTCTTATATCTGTAGATTTTTAACCCTTTATTTTAATCATCTTTTTTTCCTATAGTTCCTCTCTTCAATATATAAAAAATTATTTTTTTTTTTTTTTTATATTTATATTAGTGATCTATGGTAACTTAACTGATTAAATAGTCATGGGATTACCTAATATTGGATTTAGTTATATATCTAAATAGATTCATGGTGCTTGAGTAGATTCCTGGTGTCACTGCTCCTCCAACCTGTGCGCAGAAAAAATTAATGCAACTAAAACCTCCAAATCAATGTCCGCGGTCCACTTCCGGCGACATAACTCGCCGCCGTAATGATTAATTTTCAGCATAAAAAGGCAACCCTTTTCTCTCAACTCATTCCCTGAAGAAGTCACGTGACGGTGACGAATACGCGTAAGGAAGGAAGTGAGAGAGACACTAGGAAGGACGCTGGAACGCACCGCTTGTTGCTCTATACACCGCTGTATATGCTTAATGCTCAATGTGAGTACCCTGACATTTTAACTTAATAAACTGGTTTCTTCTAAATACTACACTATGGATTACCATCTCTGTATTTTGTGAGGTATACCCACCCTAAGGTCATAGAACTGGAGCGATTTAAACATCATTATTTCAATAAGGCTGTAACCTCACAGCCGTGAGGTAAGGGCACATCCTTTCACTCATTGGATGAAAGAAAGAAAAAGCCACTGCACTTATATGTTTGCACGTGTCACTGGAGTTTGAAGCAAAGAACTTTTATTTATTTATTTTTTCCAGAATATTGCACGTTTACATTACTTTTTGAACATTTCATATTGACTATTAGCACTTTATCTTTTTTACTTTTATTTTTCACCTGCAATGGTCACGTTTTTTATTGCTGCTAGCATCATTTGCACAATGTAATGCACTGCATGGAATACCAGCTCATGTTTTTTTATATTTTTTATATGTTTTACTGGACCTACTGAGAATTGTTTTTTTCACATATTTCACCTGGCATGCTATATGGTATTGTGCTTATTTTCATTCATTTAAGTGATTGCATATAGATCTCTGGTATTTGGTCATAGACCTTGGATTGTCACTTTATTTAAATACTCACTTGGCATGCCATATTGCAGTTTTGCACAGTTTTCATTATTCGTGTGTTTAGGTATTCACTTATGATTGATACTATTATTTTGTTATTTAGGTTATTACGCACTTTATCAGTCTAAAGGCACTGTTTACATCTAGTCACTATCCATATCTCTATTTTCTTTCTAGTATCCTTTCATCTGTAGCCCCCTTGCCTCCTTGCCTATTTTCCCTCCATTCCTCATTTTTTCTTCCCTCCTCCCCCCACCCCCCTCCCCCCCCTTTTTTGTTCCATTCCCCCCCCCATCCTCTTTTATATTGCGCAACACTAAAATCTATAATTTACACACATACAAAACCCACCCTTCCTCACCTTCCCCCCAAATACACACACACAGCAAACCCAAACTCCCTCACCTCCCCTCCCCAAATCCACACACATTGACACAGCAAATCCACACCCCACCATCTCAATTCAAAACACAAACCAAATATAGATCTGGAAAGGTCCTACCTTTCGAAGAGGATGAACTTCTTCCTTACTTGTGCAGAGAAGATTCTTCTAGCTCTTCTGAAGGAAAATCTCAACTTCTCCTCCATGCTCTGATGAAGCGGTCTATGCAAAACACTTTTCTCGTTTTCTGTCTTTTTGCTCGTGTGTGCACATATGATGGTCCTGATAGTTCAGAGCTGGCCAGTGATGCGCATGATTTTAATGATGTGCTCGCTTCACCCCTAAGCAGATTAGGGGTACACAACACTTCCCTGTCCTCCTTTTTCTTTTAAAGCGCATGAATGTGCTATTAGATAGGAGCAATACTTTGGGGCTTATAGCCCAAAATCAGATACACAGCAAATCCACCCTTTCTTACCTCCCCTTCAAATACACACACACAGCAAACCCAACCTCCCTCACCTATCCTTCCCCAAATCCACACACATTGACACAGTTCTTGTGCTGGAGGAGGCCATAAAAGAGAGAGACACCCTTTGTCTTTACGTTCTTATTCATGTAAAATTCCCAAACACCTTTATGCAGGTATATCTGTTGCGTGGGTAGTGAGCGCATGAAGTGAGACACTTGAGCAAATTTATAGAGCTCACCCTGTCCAAGACCATATTCAGCTTGAAGTACTGTGAAATCTTTAATCTGTCCCCCAACAAATATATCCGACATTAAGGTGATACCCTTGAGTTGCCAGCTTCGGAGATTGAGGTTAGGAATTGCCCTAGTAAGCAGCTCAATCCCCAGGGGGACCGCTATCACTCCAGACTCCAGCGAGCCAGTCCACAGGAGGCCCCTCCATGCCCAGAGAGAGGCATGTAGTGTGAGAGGTAGTTGTCTTAAAGGGAAGGGCCTCCAGCGGTCAAGCCACAGGAGTGCAGGGAGGTCTTTAGTCGTAGACATAAATTGTTCAATGTCCCGCCAAGGGGAAGGTGACTGTACATCTAACCAAGTCTTAAGCTGAGTAAGCAAGCTCGCCTTAAAATAATCCTGTAACTCGATGTGGCCCATACCTCCCGCCCTCCTATTTTTAATTAGGAGGGTTTTTGAGCATCTTGGTTTTTGTGCACGCCATATGTAACTCTGTAGGAGGGTGTTGAGCGACTTAAAATAGGTGGCTTTAAGTGGTATGGGGAGGGTACGAAATACATAAAGAATCTGTGGGAGCAGGAGCATTTTAAAAGAGGCCAGGCGTCCCGACCAAGTCAATTCAGTTTTAGCGATACGTCTAGTCTCAGAGGTTAATTTTTGGAGTAGTATAGAATAATTAATATCTGCTAATTTGTTAGGATCTGATGTTATCTGAAGTCCTAAGTAGGGTATGCTGTCTGGTTTCCACAAGTATGGGTAAAGTGCTTGCAAGTTAGAACGAAGCTCCTGTGGGATGACTAAAGGGAGTATAAGAGATTTAGACGCGTTAACTTTATAATAAGAGATTTTACTGAATTGATCTAAAAGGGATTGGGTGTGGCGTAAAGATGTGACTGGGGAAGTGAGAAATAAGAGGATATCGTCTGCGAAAAGGTTTATTTTATGTTGCTTATTATGGAAAGAGAATCCTTGAATGTCCGGGTGGGTCCTGATCTTCTCAGCTAAAGGTTCTATTAGTAAATTAAAAATGGAAGGGGATAGGGGGCACCCCTGTCTCGTACCGTTAGGTATATCAAAGGACTCAGAGAGAGTGTTAGATGTATACACCTTTGCTGAAGGATTTGAGTATAGAGACAGTATAGCAGACAGGATGGGACCCCCAAATCCAAAGCTAGCGAGAGTGGACCGCATGTAGCCCCAATGTATTCTGTCGAATGCCTTCTCCGCATCCAAGGAGAGGAGCAGAGAAGGCGTCCGACAGACTCTCGCATAACATACCACATCTATCACCCTTCTAGTGGCATCTGATGCCTGTCGGCCCTGGGTGAACCCCGACTGATCCGGGTTAATAAGCGTGGGAAGTATAGGAAGTAGTCATTGGGCTAGAATTTTTGCATATATTTTCACATCGGTATTTAAAAGTGAGATTGGGCGAAAGTTAGGTGGTGTATCTGGGGATTTGCCTGGTTTAGGAATAGTGACAATAAAGGCACTAAGCATCTCAGGTGGAAACAGAGAGGAAGCAGTCGCTTGGGCAAAAACATCCTGAAGGGTAGGGGACAAGATTTCGGTAAATTTACGGTAGTATTCCCCTGGAAGGCCATCCGGACCTGGGGACTTGCCCAGTGGCAAGGATCCAATGACTCTCTGGATCTCAGTCTGCGATATTGGAGCATTGAGACTCAGAAGTTGGTCTTCAGAGAGCCTTGGGAGTGAAATACCATCTAAAAAATTTGGAATATCGTCTACAGTGGGCTGAACGGTCTTGGGATCTGAGTTGATATTGTAAAGGGAGGAATAGTATTGCACAAAAGAGTCCGCTATGCTTTTGGGGTTATATATCTTACTTTTGTCCGTGGAGTTAAGTAAATAGGGGATGGTAGTTCTAGCTCTATGTTCTTTCAAACGGCGTGCTAAATGTCTACCTGCCCTATTACCCGCCGAGTAGTGCATTAATTTAAAATAGGCTAGGGTTTTGGTATGGTTTTCTAGCAATAAAAGCCTCAGTTCGGACCGGAGAGCATCTATTTTGTGCGCCCTTTTGGGGCATGGAGTTATTTTGTTTTGTGTATCTAACAGTTTAATATCTCTGAGGAGACCATCTAGTTTTATAGATCTTGCTTTCCTAAGTCGAACGTTAGCCTGTAACAACAACCCTCTCACAAAGGCTTTGTGTGCACACCAGAGAACCATAGGTTCAGTTACAGAATTAGTGTTAAAGAGAAAAAACTCCCTAAGGCTATCAGTAATTTCTCCCATAAGGGTTGGGGATCCAAACACTTCAGTATTCGCTCTCCAAATACCCGATGCAGGGCGGCCGACCTCCCCCGCCACCACGGCAGAGACCGGGGCATGATCAGACCAGGAAATGCAGTGGATAGCGGAGGAGGACACCGCCTGGAGCAAGAATCTATCCACAAGTATCATATCAATTCTCGAATAAGTATTGTGCCTAGAAGAGAAAAATTAGTAGTATCTCTCATTAGAGTGCTGGCACCTCCAAATATCGAAAAGTTCTTCTTCGTGAAGTAAACGTTGTAGTGATGGAAGAGGTCTTCGCGATCTAGTAGTAGTATCCACAGTGTAATCAGAAGTGATGTTATAGTCCCCGCATAGTATCAAAGCTCCTTGACGAATGTCCTTGACTCTTTTGAGTAGGCGCTGAAAAAATCTTATCTGATGGGAATTAGGGGCGTACAGGCAAACAATAGTATACAGTTTCGAGTTGAGCGACCCTACCACAATAAGGTACCTGCCCTCTATGTCTGATACTGTATGTATAAGGGAAAAGGCAACCGTATCTCTAATGGCGATCAGGACACCCTTGCGTTTCTGAGTAGCAGATGCATAGAAAATGTGTGGGAATTGCTTATTGCGGAATGGTGGTGGGTCAGAGGCAAGGAAATGTGATTTTTGAAGACAAAGTACATCTGCACGGAGCTTCAGGGCCTCTTTCCATGCAGAAGCCCTCTTTGCAGGATGGTTCAGACCATGGACATTAAATGAGACAAAGTTCAGCATTGTGGGTTGGTATGAAATGAGGTACATATAGGACAGCATATCCCCGCCGTTCCAGGAGCATCTCCAGATGAGCACGGGCGTGTAAACTCAGCTTGTAGCAATTTCTTGAGCGGTAGGGTTTTAACATCGCAGGTTCCATCTCGAGTAAAAACGTGACGACTTCCAGGAATAGAGGAAGAGTAAGAGAAGGGAGGACATAAAACATGGGGGTGAGTCCAGAGAAGAAGAGAAAAGAGAAAAAAAAAATGTAAAAAAGGAAAAGGTAATTAAGAAAAAAAACAGTGCCGAAGCTGTGGCTTGGGCCACGTATGTAAAAAGAGCGATTCATTAGGAATCTGTGGGCAGACATCCTGCCTCTCATGAGACTGTCAGGGGGACAAAGAGCTCACAGAATTCAGCGAGCCAACACCGAGAGCATAATAAACAGGTAACATTGTGAAAACATAAATGAAAACGAATACCAGGACTTAAACGCTGCGTTTTGCAGATTTTTTCTTGCGCGACACTACTTGCCAAGTATCGTGCGTTGACGGTTTGGTCAGCGGCGTGGAAGTGGCTCCTGTCTGGGTGGGGAGGATATCCCAAAGCCTAAGTAAGTCCAAACCATCTTCGAGGTTGTCGATGACCGTCGTTTGGCCCTCTCTGGATATAGTGAGTTTACATGGGTATCCCCATCTGTACAAGATAGCGTGGTTGCGAAGGGCTTTGGTAATGGGCAGTAGTGCTTTCCGTTTCTGCATTGTATGTTGCGACAGGTCAGCGAATACCTGCAGACTGGCGTAGCGCTCCGGCGGTTGTTTAGTGGTCCGAAAGGCTAAGGCAAACTTCTCCTTTACTTGAAAAAAATGGACCCTCATGAGAACATCTCTGGGGACGTTGTCCGGGATGTGTGACGGCTTTGGCAGGCGATGAATTCTGTCTATGGCCACGTCGGAGGCCGAAAAGTCTGGAAGGTAGGCTCCCAACAATTCTTGGGCATACTGCAATAATTGACCTGGTAGGATCAGTTCAGGGACCCCTCTCAGCTTGAGATTATTCCTTCTGGATCTATCCTCCAGGTCTGCGACTTTCATTTTAAGCCATTCCACTTCATCCGATTGGCTGTTATGTGCGTCTACCACAGAATTTATGGTGGTCGCGAATTCCCCCATTTTATGTTCGACATGATCAATGCGGGCCCCCACTGCAGTGATGTCTGCCTTGAACCCCCTCATGCAGTCCATAATATCCGCGTGGATTGTGCTACGCAAGGAGGCCAGCATGTCTTTAAGTGTAGTATCGGACACAGGTTGGTTAGAAGTAGGAAATGAGTCAATGGTATCTGTGATTTCCCTAGTGTCCTCTAGTTGGTCACCGTCTCCACTAACCTGTTCCGCACTGAGAAGATTCGCCATCCGCGGCTTGGATTTCGCTGGACTAAGGGATAGAGGAGTGGACGCCTCCGGCGATCTATTCGATGGTCGCTTATTCGCTCCTGGCCTGGACGCCGCCGACCCGGAGCCGCTGGAAGCCGAAGGAGAAGATTCGCCGGCGCCATCTTGGATTAGGCCTCGGGGATTCCTCGGGAAGAACTGAGGCAATTTCTTTAGTTGTGGCAGGCCTTTCTGTTTGCGGGTCATCTCGCCCGCAAACGGCGATGTCAGTCTGGGATTGTCAAACCGTCCCGGTATGCGATGCAGGCTCTCGGTGGTGCGGAGCTATTGCTTCACACGTCCATCCGCGTGAGCGGTAGCCACGCCCCCCCGCAAAAAAAGTTTTAAAAACGGCCGTTTTGGCGGGAGCACTGATTTTAATGATGATTAAAGTGAAAAAAAAAGTGAAATATTCCTTTAAATATGGTGCCTGGGGGGTGTCTGTAGTATGCCTGTGAAGTGCCACGTGTTTCCCGTGTTTAGAACAGTCCCTGCACAAAATGACATTAAACGGAAATAACACGGAAATAACACCATTTAAAACTGCTTGCGGTTTTAATGTTATATCTGGTTCCTGCAATATGGTTGAAAATCATTGAGAAAAATGGCATGGGTAGCCCTCCCTGCCCATTACCAGCCTATTTGGGTCTTGTACGCATATTAAGGGGAAACCTGTACCCATATTAAAAAAAGGAAATGCGTGTGGCCCCCAGGCCCTATATACTCAGAACAGCAGTATACAGGCGGTGCAAACAAGACAGGGACTGTGTAGGTTTGTTGTGTTAAGTTGAATCTGTTTGTAATTTTCAACTGGTACATTTTTAAAGTGTAGCTCCAGTCAAAAAAACTATTTTTAAGCTTTTTGGAAAACATAGGGAAGGGTTATCACCCCTGTATAATTTGTTTTGTCGTCCATCTTTTTTCATCTCACTTGCTGTTGTCTCCTTCCGTTTGCAAGTAGGAGATGTTTGTAAGTTGGATGTTTGAAAGTAGGGGCCTGCCCTATATGCTCTGCAGAAATGGCGGAACAAGGTGTTGGTTTTGCCACAACATTTTAAGCCCTCAAAGTGACTCTTGGTGGGCGCTGCAGCGCCCTGCTGTGAACGATTATATCAAGAATTGTAATTACATGCCATTGTTGAACAGTGGTAGAAAAATTGACCTTTGGTGGTTGTGGTGCTGGTGCCACAACACTATAAGTCCTCACCGTTACTCTGGGTGGGCACAGGAAGGGGCCCTCCTGTGAAATATTATATCAAGAATTGTAATTACATGTCCCTGTTAAACAGGGGCAGAAAAATTGGGCCTTAGGCACTGGTGCTGGTGCCACCACACTGCAACCTCTTCCATATACTCTAGTTTTATTGCAGGAATTAGCCCTGCTGCAAAGCATTGCATCAAAAATTGTAATTAAACGCCCCTGTTAAACAGGGGCAGAAAAATTGGGCCTTAGGCACTGGTGCTGGTGCCACCACACTGCAACCTCTGCCATATACTCTTGTTTTAATCCAGGAATTAGCCCTGCTGCAAAGCATTGCATCAAAAATTGTAATTAAACACCCCTGTTATACAGGGGCAGAAAAATTGGGCCTTAGGCACTGGTGCTAGTGCCACCACACTGCAACCTCTGCCATATACTCTTGTTTTATTGCAGGAATTAGCCCTGCTGCAAAGCATTGCATCAAAAATTGTAATTAAACGCCCCTGTTAAACAGGGGCAGAAAAATTGGGCCTTAGGCACTGGTGCTGGTGCCACCACACTGCAACCTCTCCCATATACTCTTGTTTGATTGCAGGAATTAGCCCTGCTGCAAAGCATTGCATCAAAAATTGTACTTAAACGCCCCTGTTAAACAGGGGCAGAAAAATTGGGCCTTAGGCATCACCCAGAACCAGAAATGTTCTTCCAACATATCAGCGGAGGAGGAAGAGGATAGACAATCAACATAACAGGACAGTCACTCAGCATCAGCATAGGCAGTCTTGAAGGGATGTGATATTTCACAAAAAAATTATTCTGTTACATCAGCTTTAGGTGCTTGGTAGCTGTGGGTGATCCAAGACTGATTCATCTTGATGAAGGTCAGTCGATCAACTGATTCGGTGGACAGGCGCACCCTGTGATCAGTAACAAAGCCACCAGCAGCACTGAAGGTGCGTTCCGAAAGAACGCTGGATGCAGGGCAGGCCAGTAGCTCAATTGCATACTGTGCAAGCTCTGGCCAGTGATCCATCCTCAAGACCCAGTAAGCCAGAGGATTTTCGGTGGGAAAGGTGTCCAAGTCTGACCTTGCCCCTAGGTATTCCTGCACCATGTAAATCAGACGCTGGCGATGGGTGCTGGAACCGATCATACCTTGGGGCTGCGGACTAAAAAATTGTCTGAAAGCATCAGTCAGACGGCCACCTTCTCCACCGCTCCTTCGGACCGATGCCTCAGCAACACGTTGTCCAGGACCAGGAGTTTGTAACCTCCCAGTCTCTGGGAACGCGTTGCACAGACCTTTCTGCAAGGCCTCCCGGAGATGCCTCATCCTCTGCTCCCTCTTCGATGGCAAGATAAGGTCGGCAACCTTACCCTTGTACCGTGGATCAAGGAGAGTGGCCAGCCAGTAATGGTCCCTCTCCTTGATCCGAAGAATACAAGGATCCTTCCGCAGGCTTTGCAGGATCAGGGAGGCCCTGCAGCGTAGGTTAGCTGAGGCATTCGGTCCTGAGTCCTCTGGGTCACTAAGGACAACATGATCTGCAGCTACCTCCTCCCAGCCACGTACAAGTCCACGTGTTTCTTGGGACTGTAAATCATCCCTATAAGACTGCTGCTGCTGCTGCTGATGCTGAGTGCCAGCCTCCACCTCCATGCTGACACAATCATCCTCCTCCTCCTCTTCCTCCTCCTCATCCTCTTCCTGTGTGATGGGTGGCACAGCAGGAACACTGTCTGGATAAAGGGGGCCTTGAGAGGCAAGGAAGTCCTCCTCTTCCTGCCTCTGTTCTGCCTCAAGTGCCCTGTCCATTATTCCACGCAGCGTATGCTCCAAGAGGTGGACAAGAGGTACAGTGTCACTGATGCATGCACTGTCACTGCTCACCATCCTTGTGGCCTCCTCAAACGGTGACAGGACAGTGCATGCATCCCTGATCATGCCCCACTGGCGTGGTGAGAAAAAACTGAGCTCCCCAGACCCTGTCCTGGTGCCGTAGTCGCACAGGTACTCATTGATGGCCCTCTGCTGCGTGTGCAGCTGCTGCAGCATGGCCAACGTTGAGTTCCACCTGGTGGGCATGTCACATATAAGGCGGTTCTTGGGCAGGTTCAACTCCTTTTGGAGCTCAGTCAGCCGAGCACAGGCATTAAATGATTGGCGGAAATGCACACAGACTTTCCTGGCCTGCTTCAGGACATCCTGTAAGCCGGGGTACCTGCCCAAGAACCGCTGCACCACCAGGTTAAGGATGTGAGCTACACAGGGCACATGGGTCAGTTGTCCCTGTTGGACGGCGGAGAGGAGGTTGGTGCCATTGTCACAAACCACCATTCCTGGCTTAAGCTGGCGTGGCGTCAACCACCTCTCGGCCTGCCCCTGCAGAGCTGACAAAACATCCGCCCCAGTGTGGCTCCTGTCCCCCAAACAAACCAGCGCAAGTACGGCATGGCATCGTTTTGCCTGCGTACTTGCGTAGCCCTTGGAACGCCTACGAAGCACCGCTGGTTCTGAGGACAGAGCACTGGAAGAGGCCATGGAGGAAGAAGAAGAGGAGGGGGTGGAGAAGAGAGGTGTGTCACAACCAATAGTAGCATTTTGGAGGCGGAACAACCTCCAACACTACTGCACCTTGTCTTGCATCCTTCCCAGCTGCCAGAAGAGTGACCCAATGGGCCGTGAAAGACAGGTAACGTCCCTGTCCATGCCTGCTGGACCATGAGTCAGCGGTAATATGCACCTTACCGCTGACCGCCCTGTCCAGCGAGGCAAGGACATTGCCTTCCACATGCCGGTAGAGAGCCGGAATCGCCTTCCGTGAGAAAAAGTGGCGTTTGGGGACCTGCCACTGAGGAACCGCACATTGTATAAACTCACGGAAGGGGGCGGAGTCTACCAACTGAAAAGGCAGCAGTTGAAGTGCTAGCAATTTAGCCAAGCTAGCATTCAACCGCTGGGCATGTGGATGGCTGGGAGTGAACTTCTTTCGCCGGTCCAGCAGCTGGGGCAGGGACATTTGCCTGCTATAATCGGACGTGGGTGTACCGCTAGCAGAGTTCCCGGAAGCACTTGGCTGTGACACACCTAATTCTACACCTTCATTCCTCTCAGAGCAGGTTTCAGAGAGGACTGAAGGTCTAGTGGGGTTGGAGATGCCAGCTGATGAGGAGCAAGGAGAGGTCCGCTTTGTTCTTTGGTGTGGGTCTTTGAGGTATGCTTGCCAACGAGCTGCATGGCAGGTCAACATATGTCTGGTCAAGCATGTGGTGCCCAAGCGGCTGATGTTTTGGCCACGCGAGATACGCTTGAGACATATGTTGCAAATAGCAGCGGTGCGATCTGATGCACTCGTCTCAAAAAAGGCCCACACCAAAGAACTTTTAGAATAACGCGCAGAGGCAGCGCCCTGCACAGGTGGAGCTCTGCGGTGTGATTCAGTCGGTGTGCTGCCCCTAAGCTGGCCCCCGGAGGGCATCCTGCCTCGTTGGACATGTGCCGCCTCCTCCTCCTCCTCCTCCTCCTCCTCCTCCTCCTCCTCTCTCCTTCCAGGCACCCACGTGGAGTCAGTGCCCTCATCATCCCCTCCCTCTTCATCGCTGTAGCAAACCTGGCAGTATGCTGCAGCTTGTGGAACATGACTGC
This sequence comes from Lithobates pipiens, assembly GCF_037356315.1. Classification (NCBI taxonomy): domain Eukaryota; kingdom Metazoa; phylum Chordata; class Amphibia; order Anura; family Ranidae; genus Lithobates; species Lithobates pipiens. Next base: position 109,043,856 of record NW_027507788.1, read on the forward strand.
CAGATTGCTGTCCTTCTTGAGCATCCCCTCTCTCTGCGCTCACGCTACTGCCTTCCTCTAGCTGAGTGTCATCATCAGAGCCCACAAAACACTGGGCATCCTCCTGGAGCATGTACCCAACACTGTGCTCAAAGAGTTCAGGAGACTCCTCAGGAGGACGTGGTGGGTCTAGTGAAGGATCCACTGATGATGACATTGAGAGGAGGGAAGACGATGCGTTGGCAGCTGCTTTGCTAGTACCCTGAGACTGGGTGAGAGAGGATGAGGAGGATGAAGAGGGCTTGGTCATCCACTCTACCAAGTCGTTGGCATGTTGCGGTTCAACATGTCCAGCTGCCGAAAAGAAGGACAAGCGTGTCCCATGGCCACGTGCTGATGACAATGCACCGTGTCCACGACCAGCACTGTTGTCTCTAGACACAGAGCCTGCTTGCCCTCTTTTATCGGCTTGCGCCTGTCTGCCTCTCCTTGCTGGCCTTCCAGACATGGTAATGGCCTGAAGGGAGTTGGGTAAAACAGCAGTGTAATGGAGTCACACAACACCCACTAAGCCCTGCAGATGGCTCTATTAGAGAACAGCAATAAACGGTAGATACAGGTGTATATTGTGCTGGAGTCACACAACACCCACTAACTCCTGCAGATGCCTTTATTATAGAACACCAGAGATAAAGGGGTATACTGTAATTGAGTCACACAACACACCACTAAGCCCTGCAGATGGCTCTATTAGAGAACAGCAATAAAGGGTAGATACAGGTGTATATTGTGCTGGAGGCACAAAAAACCCACTAACTCCTGCAGATGCCTTTTTTATAGAACACCAGAGATAAAGGGGTATATACAGATGTATACTGTGCTGTGCTGGAGGCACACACAACTTCCAATAACTCCTGCAGATGGCAAGTGGGCTCAAATAGAGAAGAGCTATGTAGGTGGATATAGCGGTGTGTACTGGGTACAGAGCACGCAGACAGCACGCACAAGCTCCTAACACTACTGACTGCAAGCTCTATTATAAAAGATAAATCACTAGCTATATAGGTGAGGTGAATATAGCGGTGTATACTGCGGTCAGGGCACACAGACAACAACCACTACACAACAGCAAGATCGAAAATCGGCCGAAAACGATCGGTGTGTACTGTGTTGAAGGTACACAGAACACCCACTAACTGCTTCAGACGCCAACACACTACACTAGGCCGCCGCGCTGGCAGCCTTATATAGTGTGGGGCGTGTACTACACAGCCTGAGCTATGATTGGCCACAGGCATCCTGCCTGTGGCCAATCATGGCTCTCCTCGCTGCTGGCGCTGTGATTGGCCAAGCATGCGGGGTCACAGTGCATGCTTGGCCAATCATGAGCCAGCAATGCACTGCGATGACGCAGTGCATTGTGGGCCGTGAGTGCCACACGAATTTGGCGCGAACGGCCCATAACGTTCGGAATTCGCCGAACGGGCGAACAGCCGATGTTCAAGTCGAACGTATGTTCGACTCGAACACGAAGCTCATCCCTACTCCCTGCAACTGATAATGGGAGTCTCTTCCAAATTTCTATTTTACTTTTAAATTTAGCTATTAGTGGGACTACATTATCATTTATATACTTTTTAGGATCTCTTTGTATGTGTATCCCTAGATACTTTATTTGTTCCACCACTTCCAACTGCGGGATTGCCGACATACTTTGACTCCCCAGTGTATCTACCGGCATCAGGGCTGATTTTTCCCAGTTCATGGTCAATCCCGAGAAACTACCAAACTCCCCAAGGATCTTCATCCCCTGCTTGAGGGACTGCTCTGTGTCCCCCAAAAAAAGGAGAATATCATCCGCGTACAACACGATCTTCTCTTCCCTCATCCTTCTTTGGAAGCCTTCCATATTAGTATTGGATCTTATTGCGATGGCTAATGGTTCCATAGCGAGGGCAAAGATCAGGGGTGACAATGGACACCCCTGTCTTGTCCCTCTCTCTAATAGTATCTTATCTGAATACTCGTTATTAACCCTGATTCTGGCACTAGGACCGTTATACAAAGTTTTTATCCATGCAATAAACGTAGAACCAAATCCAAATTCGCCCAGTACACGCCAGATGTATCTCCATTCTAAACTATCAAAGGCTTTAACTACATCTAAAGCCATAATTGCCCTTTTGCCTACATTTTCTGTTGGTAACTGCAGGTTAAGATATAATATAATAATAATATTCATGCTGGTAGATCTACCAGGGATAAATCCCATTTGGTCAAGATGTATTAGTCTGGAGATGATTTTATTCAATCTGGCTACTAGTACCTTGGCTAATATTTTGGCGTCCGAACACAGAAGGGAAATAGGTCGGTAAGATTTGGTTTCTAACGGATCCTTCCCCTCTTTGTGCAAAACAATTATCATTGTTTCGGTCATTGAGGTGGGCAATCTCCCTTCCTCCTTTGCCCAGTTTAATACTTTAAGAAGCTCTGGAAGCAATATTTTCCCATAGTGTTTATAGGTTTCCAATGGGAGACCATCTGGTCCTGGGGATTTCTGGTTAGCCATTTCTGTCACTGCGGATTGAATTTCCTCTAAGGTTAATGGTGCTTCCATTATCTCTCTCTCCTCCTCAGTAAGGGAAGGTATTTTGATATTTCTAAAAAAGATGTCCATTTCCTCGTCTCCTGTCGCCCCCTGCAATCTGTACAGTTTTGCATAATATGATCTGAAGGTATCTATAATCACTGAGCCCTGTGTTGAAATTTCTCCCTTCTCTGTCCTGATCGCAGGGACGGTGGATGGCGAGGAATTGGTCTTCACTAAATGTGCCAGCATCCTCCCAACTCTTTCCCCCTCCCCATACGCCACTTGTTTCTGAAACAATCTTTTATTCTCTACTTTCCTAATAATCACTGCTTTATATTCCTGTTGTTTATCTAACCATGTCTTTTGTTTCTCTGGGGTGGGGTTTTCTACATATTCTCTTTCTGCTTCTGCTGACTCCCTTTTAACTGTATTCTCCCATTCTCTAGATGTTTTCTTAATTTTCGCTACTTGCTGAATAAGGATACCCCTAACGTAGGCCTTTAGTGCATCCCATATCACTCCTCTTGCGGCGGTCTCTTTATTAAACTCTATAAACTCTTTTAGCTTAAATAGCACCTTATCTGGATCTCCAATTATCTCAAACCGTACTGGGCTAATTTTCCATACTCTTGGCGGTCTTATCCCCTCTAAATTTACTGATACCGTCACCAAGGAATGATCTGACAGCCCCCTCGATTGGTATACTATTTCCCTTACTACTTGATTAGCTTCATCATTCACCAAAACGAAATCTATTCTTGAGAGTGAGGAATAAGAAATTGAAAAGCATGAATATTGTAACAGGACCGGATTCCGAACTCTCCACATATCAAATAATCCCCCCTCTTGCATGAACCAAGATAGCCGACTCTCATCCTCCCTCTGCGTATATATTCCTGGTGGAAACCTATCCTGATTTTTATTAATAACCTCATTAAAATCCCCCGCTACTATAACTGGAATGCCAGATTTATCCACTATGAATTCCATTAGGCAATATAAAACATCCAATTTAAATGGGGGAGGAATATAGATATTTGCGAAAACATATTCCCGGTTTTCAATTACACAATACAAAAAACATACCGCCCCTCTTTATCTTTCTGATCTGCAGACAGGTAAACACAACTTTTCTCCTTACCAACACAGCCACACCCCTTGAATAAGAGGTGTGAACTGAGTGGAACTGAGCTTGAAATTTCCTACTTCGATTTTTTAACTTGGAGTCCTCAGTTAGATGTGTCTCCTGTAGGCAGATCAGCCCTACATCACATTTTTCGAGGGCACCAAACACTGCTGCTCTTTTAACAGGTGTACCCAACCCCCGGACATTCCATGAACCGATATTCAAAACTCTAGACTGCATAGATTAAAAGAGAGAAGAAAAAAAAAAGGGAAGGGAAAGGAAAAAAAGCCACAAGGTTATGGCTGATGTTCCTTGACACCGAGAGGAGGCTTCCCTGCACAACATCTAGCAGACTGAGACATACAGTGCCTTGCGGAAGTATTCAGCCCCCTTGAACTTTTCAACCTTTGGCCACATTTCAGGCTTCAAACATAAAGATATAAAATTTTTATTTTTTTGTGAAGAATCACCAACAAGTGGAACACAATTGTGAAGTGGAACGAAATCTATTGGATTTTTGAAACTTTTTTAACTAATAAAAAAATGAAAAGTGGGGCGTGCAAAATTATTCGGCCCCCTTGCGTTAATACTTTGTAGAGCCACCTTTTGCTGCGATTACAGCTGCAAGTCGCTTGGGGTATGTCTCTATCAGTTTTGCACATCGAGAGACTGAAATTCTTGCCCATTCTTCCTTGCAAAACAGCTCGAGCTCAGTGAGGTTGGATGGAGAGCGTTTGTGAACAGCAGTTTTCAGCTCTTTCCACAGATTCTCGATTGGATTCAGGTCTGGACTTTGACTTGGCCATTCTAACACCTGGATACGTTTATTCGTGAACCATTCCTTTGTAGATTTTGCTGTATGTTTGGGACCATTGTCTTGTTGGAAGATAAATCTCCGTCCCAGTTTCAGGTCTTTTGCAGACTCCAACAGGTTTTCATCCAGAATGGTCCTGTATTTGGCTGCATCCATCTTCCCCTCAATTTTTACCATCTTCCTTGTCCCTGCTGAAGAAAAGCAGGCCCAAACCATGATGCTGCCACCACCATGTTTGACAGTGGGGATGGTGTGTTGAGGGTGATGAGCTGTGTTGCTTTTACGCCAAACATATCTTTTGCATTGTGGGCAAAAAGTTCGATTTTGGTTTCATCTGACCAGAGCACCTTCTTCCACATGTTTGGTGTGTCTCCCAGGTGGCTTGTGGCAAACTTTAGACGAGACTTTTTATGGATATCTTTGAGAAATGGCTTTCTTCTTGCCACTCTTCCATAAAGGCCAGATTTGTGCAGTGTACGACTGATTGTTGTCCTATGGACAGACTCTCCCACCTCAGCTGTAGTTCTCTGCAGTTCATCCAGAGTGATCATGGGCCTCTTGGCTGCATCTCTGATCAGTCTTCTCCTTGTCTGGGCTGAAAGTTTAGAGGGACGGCCAGGTCTTGGTAGATTTGCAGTGGTCTGATACACCTTCCATGTCAAAATGATCGCTTGCACAGTGCTCCTTGGGAAAAGCTTGGGAAATCTTTTTGTATCCAAATCCAGCTTTAAACTTCTCCACAACAGTATTACGAACCTGCCTGGTGTGTTCCTTGGTCTTCATGATGCTCTCTGCGCGTTCAACAGAACCCTGAGACTATCACAGAGCAGGTACATTTATACAGAGACTTGATTACACACAGGTGGATTCTATTTATCCCCATCAGTCATTTAGGACAACATTGGATCATTCAGAGATCCTCGCTGAACTTCTGGAGTGAGTTTGCTGCACTGAAAGTAAAGGGGCCGAATAATTTTGCACGCACCACTTTTCAGTTTTTTATTTGCTAAAAAAGTTTAAAATATCCAATAGATTTCATTCCACTTCACAATTGTGTCCCACTTGTTGGTGATTCTTCACAAAAAATGTTATATCTTTATGTTTGAAGCCTGAAATGTGGCAAAAGGTTGAAAAGTTCAAGGGGGCCGAATACTTTCACAAGGCACTGTAGAGAAGGACGGAAGGAGAAAGAAGAATCCCCACTAAGTAAAAATCATAATAAATTTGTGCATCCCCTTATACATCGTTATAACATTCCATCCTGATTCCTGTGCATTGTATACCCCATTATTCCTTGAACCCACCACACACACCCCCTTGTACCATTCTAGGTTACCCCTAGGGGCTTTTTCTGTGACCGATACATACCCACCCATACCTCCATACTCCCCCCCCCTCCCATTTTTCTCTCGTACTTTCAACCCATCTCCCCTCCCTTCCTCCCCCCCTACTCTCCCCTTATACTCAACCAGTGTCTCATTATTTACCCTTCCTCTTTTCATTCATATATTCCATTATACTGTGTGTCTCCCACCGCCCACCAAACATACACATTGTGCTTAATATTCAAGTGCAGTGTACCCAACGTGTCCCCATATATAAATATTCTCTCCCCCCCCCGCAGGGGGTTAAAAAAAATAGAGGGGAGAAGAGAGAGAAAAAAAAAGGAGAAAAAAGGGGGAAGTGGGGGGGGGTGGAATTTTCCTCCTTCCCCTCTGACCCATCACTTCCTCATCAGCTGATCCCCCTTTTCCTGCACCCAAGCTGCCACACTAGCTGGGAAATCAAAAAATAAGGTCTCTTCCAATGCTGCCACCCGTAACCGGGCTGGATACAGAAGAGCATATGTAACGTCGATGCGCACAATTTTAATGAAGTGCTGGCTTCACCCATGAGCAGATTAGGGATACACAACACTTCCCTGTCCTCCTTTATCTTTTAAAGCGCATGAATGTGCTATTAGATAGGAGAAATACTTTGGGGCTTATAGCCCAAAATCAGACATACAGCAAATCCACCCTTCCTTACCTCCCCTCCAAATACACACACACAGCAAACCCAACCTCCCTCACCTATCCTTCCCCAAATCCGCACACATTGACACAGCAAATCCACATCTCACATTTTCAAATCCAAACACAACCCAAGTATAGATCTGGAAATGGCCTACCTTTCGAAGAGGATCAACTTCTTCCTTGCTTGTGCAGAGAAGTTTCTTCTAGATCTTCTGAGGGAACATCTCAACTTCTCATCCATGCTCTAATGAAGCGTTCTGTGCAAAACACTTTTCTCGTTTTCTGTCTTTTTGCTCGTGTGTGCACATATGATGGTCCTGATAGTTCAGAGCTTAATGTCTGAGCCATTGGTCAGCCGCCACATTCATATGGCCAGTGATGCGCACAATTTTAATGAAGTGCTCGCTTCAACCCTAAGCAGATTAGGGGTACACAACACTTCCCTGTCCTTCTTTTTCTTTTAAAGCGCATGAATATGCTATTAGATAGGAACAATACTTTGGGGCTTATAGCCCAAAATCAGACAAACAGCAAATCCACCCTTCCTTACCCCCCCTCCAAATACACACACACACAGCAAACCCAACCTCCCTCACCTTCCCCCCAAATACACACACACTGCAAACCCAAACTCCCTCACCTATCCTTCCCCAACTCCACACACATTGACACAGCAAATCCACACCCCACCTTCTCAATTCCAAACACAACCCAAGTATAGATCTGGAAATGTCCTACCTTTCGAAGAGGATCAACTTCTTCCTTGCTTTTGCAGAGAAGTTTCTTCTAGATCTTCTGAGGGAACATCTCAACTTCTCATCCATGCTCTGATGAAGGGGTCTGTGCAACACTTTTATCGTTTTCTGTCTTTTTGCTTGTTTGTGCACTTCTGATGGTCTTGATAGTTCAGAGCTTAATGTCTGAGCCATTGGTCAGCCACCACATTCAGTTGGCCAGCGATGCGCACAATTTTAAGGAAGTGCTGGCTTCACCCCTAAGCAGAGTAGGGGTACACAACACTTCCCTTTTCTCCTTTTTCTTTTATCGCTCATGTCAGGAATCCGTCCGTTCTGCACGATCGGGTCTCCGTTCGCGCACGCGCATTCGTGCCGCGAGTCGTCGTAGGCACGCGCGTCTCCGGACGCGAGCGGGTGCACGTCGTTCGGATGTGCGCGCGGCACACACGTGTGTGCGTTAGCGCTATTGGCGCCAGTGGCCCTTTTTAAAGGAACAGCTGCAGATGTTCTGTGCTGTTCGTCTGCAGCTTGTGCCTGAAGTAACCTGCTTATCTGCCTGCTACCTATCTGATACCTGACCCGGCTCCGTCTGACCTTGTTGACCTCTCCTGCTCCGACCCCGGCTTGTTTGACCCTTCTTGGACTGTTTTCCTGTTGCCGAACCTCTGCTTGTACCTGATACCTCTGCTGACTCCTGCTTACTTCTGTGTCTGCTACCTTCGCATCCAGAAGATCCATCCATCCTGATTCCACGGTCTGCAGTCTTCTCCTAGCTGCTTCCCTGCTACAGAGAGTTCCTGCTCCAGAGGATCCTCATCTACCCAGCACCTGCTGCTGCACCTGGCTGGACTCTCCTACCCCGCTGCGCTCCGGTCTCCCTGTTCCCATTCCAGTGAGACCAGAACCAGAGCCGTAAGAGAGGTCCCCTTCCACTAAGTCAGACTCACCATCCGAAAACCTTAACAGTACGAACAGCCATGTCTGAGTCTGCGGAAGGGGCCTCCGCCATGAAGGAGATCTGCTCGCACCTTGTGGCCCTGACTCAAGCCGTGAAGTCCCTTCAGGATGGTTACTCCAGGCTGGAGGAGCGTGTTCAGCATCTGTCTACTTCCGGACCTCCAGTCACCGCTCCTCAGCCTCCTCCTGTTCAGCCAGCCATTCAATCGGCCGTGATGATGCTTCCACCTGAACCTAGGGTTCCCACTCCAGAGAGGTTTTCCGGGGACCGCTCCAAGTTCCGGGCCTTTCGTAACGCCTGCCAGTTATACTTTGCTCTTCAGCCTAGGACTTTTTCTCTGGAGGCTACTAAGGTGGGCTTCGTTATCTCCCTTCTGCAAGGAGAGCCCCAGTCCTGGGCCCATCACCTTCTGGAAAATGACAGTCCTCTCACCCAGACCCTTTCTACCTTCTTCGAGGGGATGGCCCAGCTCTACGATGATCCCCAGCGGTCCGCCACCGCGGAATCTGCATTAACTGCACTCCAGCAGGGCCGAAAGGTCGGCAGAGGACTATGTCTCGGACTGTAGACGCTGGAGCGCAGATACCCAGTGGAACGAGTCGGCCCTAGGACATCAATTCCGCATGGGCCTGTCAGAGGGCCTTAAGGATGAGTTGGCCCGTGTTGGAACCCCAGACTCTTTGGAGGACTTAATCGCTTTGGCCATTCGGATTGATAGGAGACTTCGTGAGCGTAGGGCGGAACGCTCCACCCAACCCCAAAGACCAGCCTGGATGACCGCCAGGACCCGTTCTTCAGCACCCTTCTTCACTCCTTCCCCTCAAGGGAGGCCTGCCAGTGTTGCCCAAGCTACTGAAGAACCCATGCAGCTCGGATTACTACGGCCTACCCTGTCACCTGAAGAGCGAGCCCGCCGTCGGCAGATGAACTTGTGCCTATACTGTGGCGGCTCTGGACATTACGTGACCAACTGCCCTGTTAAGACACGTAAGTGCCTTTCTTCTGTGTCTCACAACCCTGTAACTCTGCCTTCCAACACTTTCCATGTTGCCCTTCTGCTCTCATTTCAGCTGCAGGGAAGAACGATTCACGTCAACGCTATCCTTGACTCAGGGGCCTGCGGCTGTTTCATCGACACTGCCTTCACCAACCTGCACTCCATTCCTCTTCGGAAAAAGCCCCATGAACTTTCCATCTTCCTGGCTGATGATTCACAAATTAAATCTGGCCGAGTCACCCAGGAGACTCTTCCACTACCAGCTACCACCTCCTGCCAACATACAGAGCTGCTAACCCTAGACGTCATCTCATCACCACTTTTCCCTGTGATCCTAGGTATTCTGTGGCTGCAGGCACATAATCCCTCCGTCGACTGGTCTTCCGGGGAGGTGAGATTCCTCTCCCCTTACTGCCAGGATCACTGTCTTCCTGGAGCTTCTGTACAGCCCAGAACGCTCCTCTGTCTGGACCCAGACCAGGACTTGTGTCAGTTAGTTCCAGAGCCTTACCATGAGTTTCTGGACGTTTTCAGTAAACGGGGGGCTGATTCTCTTCGCCCACATCGCCCCTACGATTGTCCCATCGAGCTCCTTCCTGGGGCAGAAATCCCGTTCGGGCGTGTCTTCCCTTTGTCTGAGAAAGAGCAGGAAGCCCTGAAGGTCTATATCACCGAGAACCTTAAGAAGGGGTTCATCCGCCATTCCACATCTCCTGCCGGTGCCGGAATATTCTTCGTTACAAAGAAAGATCAGACCCTTCGACCCTGTGTGGATTACCGGGAGTTAAATAGAATCACGATTAAGAACCGTTATCCCCTACCACTGATTCCGGAGCTTTTTCAGAAACTAAGGTTGTTAGGTAGCCCGACTTTTCCTTATGGCCTAGGCACTTGGAGATGGCTCAGTGGAAGTCCTCGCCGGCGAGATAACCAATGACTCATACACAATTGTGATGCAGAATGGTTACAATCTTTTAATTCTGGTTTTGCCGTTTTTATATTATTTTTACAAGACTCTGCCCCAATTTTTGGGGACCAATCAAAATTATACACATTAGCTCACATTATTCATTTAGCTCATTATTCTGTAATGTCTTGTGACCTTAACCTCTGTATTTCAAAGCTTAAGTTCAATAGTTTCTTACTTTCTGTTATCGTCTGCTGACCATGACGTGCCAGCCACAACTTCCTAAAAACCAAGTCTAGCCTCAGTAACAGTGTACAGAGAGGAAAACCACAAACAGATGCGTCCTGAAACAAAGACATTTTTACAGAAATAGATAGACATGATCATGAGATAATTCAGTATTAAGCAATCTATCATGAGATAGATTTTCAAGTTAAAATTGTATCAAGTTAAAGTTTCTCTAAATTACTTAAACAGATTAGCAATCCTGTATTGGTATAAGCAATATATCTCCAGGGTAAAAGCAATAATCAGAATCAACAATCAATAACGCAATGTATTATGGAATCTCCTTACAATCCTCCCTTTGACCATTCGATATTATCGAAATGGTCATTCTCTACCTTTCTGTTTTTAGGCCTCATGAATTCATATCCTCCGGCCTCATGTTCCTGACTCTCGTACCATACAGTGGGATCTCTGGGAATGGGAGTCAGCTTCATGATTTCAGAACGTGCTTCGCTACCCTTCCTGCAGAGGCATTTGAGTAACATGAAGCATGCATACAAGAACAATAGGGGGTGTTCCATTCAGGAAAGGAGTGATGTTTAAGGGAATGGCCATTAATGGGATTCTGGCTGTACTAGGGTGGAGTTTGCTGCATATCCAACATTTCTCAAAACCAGACTTTTGTGCATAACTGTACTTAAACTTTAACAACAACATTCTGTCGGTGAAACCTGAAGGGGGTTCAGTGGGGTGTATACTTCTTTTATATTTTAAACTAGGTGGTGCATTGGCTGTCTGCGCTTTCCCACATATGCCTTCTAATAGCCCTGAATCTTCTGGATGGTACACACAATTTGCTATCAACCAAACAGGTATGAATACTATCAGAATCAGACATGTCCAGAAGCATAATGTTTTTCCTGACACAAAGTGGAAATCATTTTTGTCAGGTATTGTGTACAAAGTTCTGTTACTCGTTTCTTCCTGTAGGTGTGGGATTTGTCTCGTTCAGAGAGATTTGCTTTATGCCTTCTTGAAGGTCCTTCAAGTCTGGTTGCTGTTCCTGGTCAGAGGAGTCCTGGGGTGCTGGAGGCGGGTCTGGGGTCTGGGGTTGCTGTGGACACTTCTTTAGCCGGCTGGCGTGGATCCAGGTGTTTCCTAGATCGGTCAGTACAGCAGTTCTGGAAACCTTCTCTATCTTCCAAGGTCCAGAGTAGATTGGTCCGATCCTCTTTTTGTGGGCCAGTTGCTTGACTAGCACTTGATCTCCTGGGATGAAGGGGTGTGTCGGCTCTGTGGAAAGAGGAGAAAAGGTGACAGAGACATGTTCGTTCATTTCCTGTAGCATACTTACCAGATTTTTCACGTACATTTCCTGTTGGGAATAGATGTTAATGTCAGTGTTTTGATCTAAGTTGTTTGTACAGAAAGACTTTGTGTATATGTTTGTTAGGGCGGTGGTACCTATATGTCCTGGACCATGGAGATAGGAAAGTATGAGAACACTGCTTGCTTCTGGTATGCCCAATATCTTCCCCTCTTTTGACCAAAGACCTTCTTGGTCCTTGGTCAAGCCATCCTTGACCCAAAAAGAAACATCCTCCCCTGTAGCTAATCCCTGTATTTGTGCCACAATGGTTTTAAAATTGGGTGATGTAAAATGTTCTTTGAAGAACATTGTTGTGGGGGCTGGCTGACCAATGTATTGGGCAGCGGCCTTTTTTGCTTCCCTGTCTGCCAGCGCGTTTCCTTTGGAAATTCTGCTGTTATTTGATGAATGTGCCTTTACCTTGATGACCGCTATCCGCTTTGGGAGAAGAATCGCTTTCAAGAGTGCTTTAATTTGCGTAGAGTTAGCAATTGGCTTGTTGTCAGCAGTTCTAAATCCTCTATTTGCCCATATTACGCCATAGTCATGCGTGACCCCAAAAGCGTACCTACTATCTGTGTAGATGTTTACCTCCTGATCTGAGAAAAGTATGCAAGCTCTTGTGAGCGCCTCCAATTCTGCTACCTGTGCCAAGGAGGGTGGTAAAGCTTTTGCTTCCAACACCACATCAGGGAGTTGGACAATGGCGTACCCTGTCAGGAATGTTGCATCAGAGGGGCGGGAGCAGCTGCCATCTATGAAAACGTCCTGTACTCCTGGTAGGGGAATGTCAGTGAGATCTGGGCGAGGGCTGGTTATTGCTGCAACCTGTTCAACACAATTGTGTTTCTGATCAGGGTCTCGTGGCAGCCTGAGCAAAGAATGCAAAAGGCGGACAGTGGGATTACTTGGTGGTGCGTGTTTGAGAGTGAGGTTATCAGTATTCAGAAGTGTGATCTCATACCCACTAAGCCTTTGTGTTGTCATATGCTGCGTGTTCATGTTTTGCAGGAGGTGAGTCACTGAATGAGTAGTGTAGAGAGTCAGCTCATGGCCTAATACTGACTTGTTAGCTTCTTGAACTGCCATTGCACAAGCAGCAAGGTTTTGTAAACAAGATGGCATCCCTTGTACTTGGGTAGGCAACTTTTTTGAGAGATAGGAGACTGGTCGGTACCCGGTTCCATGTTGCTGTGTTAAAACTGCAGCAAAGGAATTCCCCGATACCACACAGTATAATTGAAAAGGTTTGCCATATTCTACCAATCCCAGGGCGGGGGCCTGAGTCAGACTTTTTAACAAAGCCTGAAAAGCATGGAGCCTTTCTGTTGTCCAGTCTATTGTCTTTGGGGCGGTGGACAAGGTAGCCTCCCTCAGAATGCCATCATAATATGAACAATCTGGGATCCATTGGCGGCAATATACGATTGCGCCCAAGAATGACAGCAAGGTTGCTTTGTCTCTCGGAGGACTGAGAGCCTGCAGGGCTGCGGCACGTTTGGGGGATACCAGCCTGGTTCCCTCCTTCAGAATGCATCCCAGGTATTCTACCTGACTTTGACACCATTGTATCTTCTTCCGCGATGCTAGGTGGCCAGACCTGGCCAGGTGATGTAACAGAGATGTGGAATCGACCGCACAATCTTCAGCAGATCGACTGCACAGGAGCAAGTCGTCCACATACTGTATTAGTACCGACCCGCGCTCAGCAGTCCATGACTTAACTGTCTCATTAAGGACCATGGAGAAGGCTGCCGGACTGTCCACATACCCCTGCGGTAATCTTGACCAGGTCAACTGCTGAGCCTTTTTTCCCCATTGCCATGAGAACGAGAACATGGGCAATACCCCTTCATCGATCGGGATGCTAAAAAATGCATTTGCCAGGTCCACTACTGTGTAGCAAAGGGAATCAGCAGGTATTTTCAAAAAGATGAAAGAAATATCTGCCACCAAAGGTGGCAGAGGTATAACCTGCTTGTTGACGGCCCTTAGGTCCTGTACAAGCCTCCACTCCCCATTCGCCTTTTTCACAGGGTAGATTGGTGTATTCCAGGGGCTTATAATGTGTTTCAGAATCCCTTTTGCTATGTAATCATCGATTAATGGTGTGATGCCTTCAATTTTTTCGAGTGGCAGGGGGTATTGCTTGTGATATTGTACTTTGGCGTCTGGACGCATTTGTGGTGTGTAAGGTGTACAGTTAATAAAACCCACACTCCCTTTGTTTTCTGCCCATATGGCATGTGTTTCTAGAGTGGGTGGTAATGATGCAAAGAGTCCCCTGTAAGTGTGTCTCTTTGGAGCATGTAAATCGCAAAATGGTGAGCTGGCAGTGAGGGAGCCCCCTCTGTCAAATTTAATGGTGATATTCAGTTTTGAGAGTAGGTCCCTCCCCATTAAAGATACTGGACAATCCATAAGGACAGCAAAACTCTGGGTACATAGTACCTGCCCTTCTGGAGTAGCCACGGGCAATGGTGGAGTGATGGGGTGGGTAATTGATGTCCCATTTATGCCAATAGAGTTTCCCTCAGTACAGTGCGGTGTGTCATATATGGTATCATTCAAACTACTGAATGTAGCCCCTGAATCTAATAATAGACATATCAGGTGATTGTCTACCCGCAATAGTACCTGCGGAAGACTTTTCCACGATGGATTATAACACACAAGGCTGAGGGACGGGACATTCTCTTGGCATCCCTATTGTGGGGTCCGCCGAGCGGATGGCCACTGCATCGGGATGCGTGGGGGTGGTCTATGAGGCTGAGGCTGGTATTGGGGTTGTGGTGGGTGAGGATACCTGATATCCTGAAGGCGTTGTGGGGTGGTGTTTAGATTCCTACCTCTTCCTCTCTGAGCGTTTGTTCCAATTCTGTAGGGACATTGGGACTTCCAGTGTCCCAGTTCCCCACAGTTAAAGCATCCCTTGTCTGGTGGGTAAGCCTGATCTGGGGGATAAGATTGCATTGTCATTATGTGGGTGGGCGGAGTCTGGGTTGGTGTCAGGGAGGGAAAAATGCCACCCTTCTGCTCAAATACCCCTGATGTTTCTCGTGATCTAGTATCCTTTCGTATGCCTCTAAATCTTCCCTTTTCCTCTGTATCCTTTCTTCCTCTACCTGCTGTCTCTTATTAAATTCTTCCTGTTTCTCCTCCCATTCCTTTTCCCTGGGGCTCAACTTCCCGACTCCTTCCTCTTCCCCCTCTTTCAGGGTCTTTCCATCCCTTTCTTCCTTAGTTATCGCAGAATATTCTCTCATCTCACCTTCCCTCTTATCCAGCTCTCTTTTATACTCTTCCAGCTCTTTCTCCCTCCTAGACATTTTCTGCTCTATTTCCTCCTTTCTTTCTCTAAGCTCTTTTAACTTCTCTTCTAATTCCCTTTCCATTTTTCTAATCCTCTCTTCTTCCCTACTTTCTATACCTTCTGCCCGGACTTCCTCTTTCCTGCTTCTACTTTCGTTTTCCCATCGTGTAACTTGTGCCTGGTCAGCTGCCCCATATACTATGGTGGCCAACACTGCTGAGTCTAAAGATGGATACAGCTGAAGACATGGACCCAATGTTCCATCTTCCTGTTTAACCATCACATAAGGGGGGGGTGGTGGTGCCTCAGGTTGCTGAGATAGGGTGGGTGAGTTTACAGGCTTTACTGTGGGGACTTTAGTTACATACTTTGTTTTATACTTGGCTAAGCATTTATTCCATGTTTTGTAACAATCTTTCATGTACTGGGTGTCTTCCCATTTCCCAGGTGGATAAGAGTGCTTGTGTACCTGACACACCTTGCCCACCTCTTTCCATTCATCCTCTGAACAGGGACCTAGTGGTCCTGGGTCATGTATTCCCAGCTGTTGGCACCGTTCTCTGACCTGTGTCCAAAAAGGTTCTACCTGTGGCCCCGGTAGTGTGTTTTTAACATACTCATAGGGGGATGGGTTGGCCGTGGTCTGGGTTGCTGCAGAATTCCCCATCCAATAACCTTGGTAGGGTGTGTCTAGTACAGGGACAGAGATGAAAGCAACCTGTTTGTGCTATAATCTGTTCCCTGACCTGTGAATATGTCCCCTCGTCTGTTATTGCTGTGGGGCTGATATAGCTATGAAGGTTAACCCTCAGTACTCGGTATAGGAACCCCCTCCTCGTGGTAGGATATACTCCCCTTGCACCAAGTCGGTATGAGAACCCAGTTGGTCTAGTAGTTAGCAGGATCCACGTCCTGTCAACACTAAGGAACAGTAAACCAAAGGTGCAACGTGGGCAGGCGGGCGCTATCTCACTACAATCGGGTTCCTGATTTATGTTGTTCATTTAGTGCATATATGTGTAATGCCTTAATTAAACCCTTCAAATCAATACAATACTTTACATTCAGTTGTCATACATATATATACCATACACTTATCTCTAATTCTCTATACACCCTAAATACTTACGGTGGTACCTAAAAGAAAAACAAGCAAAATCATATATATATATACAATGGCCAAACAAATTTACATTATATCAACATGTTATTATAAGTGCACTATATTTCCCCCAAAAAGATTGGGCGTCCACTCAGCCACTCCTTATACTGCGGGCGTATCCTATACTTCCCGAGTTTTAAACACACTTATTATATATATACCTCTCAATACAGTCAGACCAGCCTAGTCAGACTACTCAAAAAACCCAAAATACCTGCGAGCCCCTCTAACCTCCCAAGGGGCCAGCCTAGCCCGTTGCGAAGGCACAGTTATGTAAGTGGGTGGATATACAAGGTTATTTGAACAAGGTAAGCACCAACACCAGTTACCAAAAAATAGGTAAAAAGGAGCAGAATGTGCCTTACCTGTTCAAACAAACGCAAGACCCCACTCCTGGTACCAAAACTGTTAGGTAGCCCGACTTTTCCTTATGGCCTAGGCACTTGGAGATGGCTCAGTGGAAGTCCTCGCCGGCGAGATAACCAATGACTCATACACAATTGTGATGCAGAATGGTTACAATCTTTTAATTCTGGTTTTGCCGTTTTTATATTATTTTTACAAGACTCTGCCCCAATTTTTGGGGACCAATCAAAATTATACACATTAGCTCACATTATTCATTTAGCTCATTATTCTGTAATGTCTTGTGACCTTAACCTCTGTATTTCAAAGCTTAAGTTCAATAGTTTCTTACTTTCTGTTATCGTCTGCTGACCATGACGTGCCAGCCACAACTTCCTAAAAACCAAGTCTAGCCTCAGTAACAGTGTACAGAGAGGAAAACCACAAACAGATGCGTCCTGAAACAAAGACATTTTTACAGAAATAGATAGACATGATCATGAGATAATTCAGTATTAAGCAATCTATCATGAGATAGATTTTCAAGTTAAAATTGTATCAAGTTAAAGTTTCTCTAAATTACTTAAACAGATTAGCAATCCTGTATTGGTATAAGCAATATATCTCCAGGGTAAAAGCAATAATCAGAATCAACAATCAATAACGCAATGTATTATGGAATCTCCTTACAAAGGTCAGCTACTATTTTCACTAAGTTGGACTTGAGGGGAAATTACAATCTGGTCCGTATACGAGCAGGCGACGAGTGGAAGACTGCGTTTCGAACTCGTTTTGGGCACTACGAGTACTTAGTAATGCCCTTCGGACTTTGTAATGCCCCGGCCACTTTCCAGCACCTGATAAATGATGTTTTCCGGGACTTTCTGGACATTTTCGTCATTGTATACCTAGACGACATCCTAATCTTTTCCGCGTCCCTGGAACAGCATCGTGGGCACGTCAGCAGAGTGTTGCTTCGGCTCCGGCAACACGGACTTTACGCTAAGGCCGAGAAATGTAAATTTGAGCAGCAGGATATCCAATTTCTCGGCCTTGAAATCTCTCCAGCAGGCATCAAGATGGACCCGCAAAAAGGTTTCTGCTGTTCTCGAATGGCCAGCCCCCACCGATAAAAAGGGGATCCAGTGCTTTGTGGGCTTCGCCAATTTTTATAGAAGATTCATTAAAGGGTTCTCGGCCATTATCGCCCCCATCACCCAGCTCACCAAACAAAATGTACGTTTTCATTGGGGACCTGAAGCACAGGCCGCCTTCAAGAAACTCAAGAACCTGTTCACCTCCGCTCCCGTTCTCAGCCACCCGGATCCGTCAAGACCCTATATCCTGGAGGTAGATGCTTCTGAGGTAGCAGTAGGGGCGGTGGTCTCCCAACGTCAAGGTAAAGATGACCTGATGCACCCCGTGGGGTTCTTTTCTCGCAAACTCTCTCCGGCAGAGAGAAATTACAATGTGGGGGACCGAGAGTTACTCGCCATCAAGTCTGCTTTGGAGGAGTGGAGATATTTACTGGAGGGGGCGGTACACCCCGTACTTATTTACACAGACCACAAGAACCTCGAGTACCTCCGTACCGCTAAACGTCTGAAACCTCGGCAGGCCCGCTGGGCCCTCTTTTTCTCTCGGTTCTGCTTTCATATTACCTACCGCCCCGGGTCAAGAAACGTAAAGCCGGATGCGCTTTCCCGCATGTTTGATAGCTCCAAGGACATCGCACCCCCTGATACCATCCTCCCTGCTAACACTTTTTTGCTCCTCCAGTCTGACCTTTTGTCCCTGTTAAAGAGAGCTTCCCTCATATCCTCCTGCCCTCCAGGAGTTTCGCTCATTTCCAGAGAAGGGCTGCTTTGGAAGGACAATCTAATCTTTGTTCCGGAAGACGTCCGAATAAAGGTCTTGGGTCTCCTCCACGATCATCCTCTCGCCGGGCACTTTGGTGTCCGCAAGACTTTGGAGCTTGTACAGCGCTCCTTCTGGTGGCCAGGCATGAGGGAATACTGCAAGAAATATGTGAATTCCTGCCCCGTGTGTAGTCGGAATAAGGTCCCCAGAAACCGGGCCTGGGGTCTGCTTAAACCACTTCCCGTACCCGACCGCCCCTGGCGGATGATTACTATGGACTTTATTGTGGAACTCCCTCCTTCTGAGAACTGTACAGCCATCTTTGTGATTTGTGACCGTTTGTCTAAGATGGCCCATTTCTTACCATTGAAGGGAACTCCCACCGCATCTGAGACGGCTCACATCTTCATCAAGGAGATAGTCAGGCTTCACGGAGTACCCTCCAATATTGTTTCCGATAGGGGGGTGCAGTTCACCTCTCGTTTTTGGAGAGCCTTATGTGAGGCCCTGAAAATAGAATTGGCCTTGTCCTCCGCCTACCACCCGCAGACCAACGGACAAACAGAACGCACCAACCAAACCCTCGAGCAATACATTAGATGCTTTTCATCCTTTGTTCAGGACGATTGGGTTTCCCTTTTACCTTTGGCGGAATTCGCCTACAACAATGCCAGCCATGCTACCACTGGCCAATCCCCGTTTTTTGCTAATTTTGGTTTTAATCTGTCCTTTCTTCCTGATATTCTTTCAGAATCCCACGTTCCAGCGGTACAGGACACAGTATCTTTTCTTCAGCGGAATAACCAAATCCTACAAGAGACCATAACCAAGGCTCAGGCTGATAGCAAGAGAAACTTTGATCGGGGAAGAAGGGGAGAATTGATTCTTCAAGTCGGGGATCAGGTATGGCTTTCCACTTCTAACTTGAAATTAGCTTGCCCCTCTAAGAAGTTGGCACCCAAATTTCTGGGTCCATTTCCAGTTAAGAGGAGGATTAATGAAGTGTCATATGAACTGTCCTTACCTGTTTCCATGAAAATACACCCAGTCTTCCATGTAGCTCTGCTTAAGCCTGCCGTACCTGATCCTTTTCCCAGTAGAGGAACAAGTCCACCTGACCCTGTGTTGATTGATGGCAATGAGGAATATGAAGTGGAGGCCATTCTAGATTTCAGAAGACGTCGTGGACAAGGTCAGTTTTTAATTTAATGGGAGGGCTATGGCCCGGAGAATAATTCATGGGAACCTGCTGCTAACCTACATGCAGATAGATTAATTCAGGCCTTTTTTGCTGCACACCCTGAAAAGAGAGTCGTTAGGGGCACCCGGAGGTTGCCCCTTGTGGGGGGGCAATGTCAGGAATCCGTCCGTTCTGCACGATCGGGTCTCCGTTCGCGCACGCGCATTCGTGCCGCGAGTCGTCGTGGGCACGCGCGTCTCCGGACGCGAGCGGGTGCACGTCGTTCGGATGTGCGCGCGGCACACGCACGCACGTGTGTGCGTTAGTGCTATTGGCGCCAGTGACCCTTTTTAAAGGAACAGCTGCAGATGTTCTGTGCTGTTCGTCTGCAGCTTGTGCCTGAAGTAACCTGCTTATCTGCCTGCTACCTCTCTGATACCTGACCCGGCTCCGTCTGACCTTGTTGACCTCTCCTGCTCCGACCCCGGCTTGTTTGACCCTTCTTGGACTGTTTTCCTGTTGCCGAACCTCTGCTTGTACCTGATACCTCTGCTGACTCCTGCTTACTTCTGTGTCTGCTACCTTCGCATCCAGAAGATCCATCCATCCTGATTCCACGGTCTGCAGTCTTCTCCTAGCTGCTTCCCTGCTACAGAGAGTTCCTGCTCCAGAGGATCCTCATCTACCCAGCACCTGCTGCTGCACCTGGCTGGACTCTCCTACCCCGCTGCGCTCCGGTCTCCCTGTTCCCATTCCAGTGAGACCAGAACCAGAGCCGTAAGAGAGGTCCCCTTCCACTAAGTCAGACTCACCATCCGAAAACCTTAACAGCTCATGAAAGCGCTATCAGACAGGAGTAAAACTTTGAGGGTTATAGCCCAAAATCAGACACACAGCAAACCCACCCTTCCTCACCTTCCCCCCAAATACACAGACAAAGCAAACCCAAACTCCCTCACCTCCCCTCCCCAAATCCACACACATTGACACAGCAAATCCACACCCCACCTTCTCAATTCCAAACACAACCCAAGTATAGATCTGGAAATGTCCTACCTTTCGAAGAGGATCAACTTCTTCCTTGCTTTTGCAGAGAAGTTTCATCTAGATCTTCTGAGGGAACATCTCAACTTCTCATCCATGCTCTGATGAAGGGGTCTGTGAAACACTTTTCTCATGTTCTTTCTTTTGCTTGTGTGTACACATCTGATGGTCCGGATAGTTCAGAGCTTAATGTCTGAGCCATTGGTCAGCCACCACATTCAGTTGGCCAGCGATGTGCACAATTTTAAGGAAGTGCTGGCTTTACCCCTAAGCAGAGTAGGGGTGCACAACACTTCCCTTTTCTCCTTTTTCTTTTATCGCTCATGAAAGCGCTATCAGACAGGAGTAAAACTTTGAGGGTTATAGCCCAAAATCAGACACACAGCAAACCCACCCTTCCTCACCTTCCCCCCAAATACACACACACACAGCAAACCCAAACTCCCTCACCTCTCCTCCCCAAATCCACAAACATTGACACAGCAAATCCACACCCCAACTTCTCAATTCCAAACACAACCTAAGCATAGATCTGTAAATGTCCTACCTTTCGAAGAGGATCAACTTCATCCTTGCTTTTGCAGAAAAGTTTCTTCTAGATCTTCTGAAGGAACATCTCAACTTCTCATCCAAGCTCTGATGAAGGGGTCTGTGCAACACTTTTCTCATGTTCTTTCTTTTGCTTGTGTGTGCACATCTGATGGTCCGGATAGTTCAGAGCTTAATGTCTGAGCCATTGGTCAGCCACCACATTCAGTTGGCCAGCAATGCGCACAATTTTAAGGAAGTGCTGGCTTCACCCCTAAGCAGAGTAGGGGTACACAACACTTCCCTTTCCTCCTTTTCCTTTTATTACTCATGAAAGCGATATCAGACAGGAGTAAAACTTTGAGGGTTATAGCACAAAATCAGACATACAGCAAACCCACCCTTCCTCATCTTCCCCCCAAATACACACACACAGCAAACCCAAACTCCCTCACCTCCCCTCCCCAAATCCACACACATTGACACAGCAAATCCACACCCCACCTTCTCAATTCCAAACACAACCCAAGTATAGATCTGGAAATGTCCTACCTTTCGAAGAGGATCAACTTCTTCCTTGCTTTTGCAGAGAAGTTTCTTCTAGATCTTCTGAGGGAACATCTCAACTTCTCATCCATGCTCTGATGAAGGGGTCTGTGCAACACTTTTCTCATGTTCTTTCTTTTGCTTGTGTGTACACATCTGATGGTCCGGATAGTTCAGAGCTTAATGTCTGAGCCATTGGCCAGCCACCACATTCAGTTGGCCAGCAATGCGCACAATTTTAAGGAAGTGCTGGCTTCACCCCTAAGCAGAGTAGGGGTACACAACACTTCCCTTTTCTCCTTTTTATTTTATCGCTCATGAAAGCGCTATCAGACAGGAGTAAAACTTTTAGGGTTATAGCCCAAAATCAGACACACAGCAAATCCATCCTTCCTTACCTTCCCCCCAAATACACACACACACAGCAAACCCAAACTCCCTCACCTCCCCTCCCCAAATACACACACATTGACACAGCAAATTCTCACCCCACCTTCTCAATTCCAAACACAACCCAAGTATAGATCTGTAAATGTCCTACCTTTCGAAGAGGATCAACTTCTTCCTTGCTTTTGCAGAAAAGTTTCTTCTAGATCTTCTGAGGGAACATCTCAACTTCTCATCCATGCTCTTATGAAGGGGTCTGTGAAACACTTTTCTCATGTTCTTTCTTTTGCTTGTGTGTGCACATCTAATGGTCCGGATAGTTCAGAGCTTAATGTCTGAGCCATTGGCCAGCCACCACATTCAGTTGGCCAGCAATGCGCACAATTTTAAGGAAGTGCTGGCTTCACCCCTATGCAGAGTAGGGGTACACAACACTTCCCTTTTCTCCTTCTTCTTTTATTGCTCATGAAAGCGCTATCAGACAGGAGTAAAACTTTGAGGGTTATAGCACAAAATCAGACATACAGCAAACTCACCCTTCCTCACCTTCCCCCCAAATACACAGACAAAGCAAACCCAAACTCCCTCACCTCCCCTCCCCAAATCCACACACATTGACACAGCAAATCCACACCCCACCTTCTCAATTCCAAACACAACCCAAGTATAGATCTGGAAATGTCCTACCTTTCGAAGAGGATCAACTTCTTCCTTGCTTTTGCAGAGAAGTTTCTTCTAGATCTTCTGAGGGAACATCTCAACTTCTCATCCATGCTCTGATGAAGGGGTCTGTGCAACACTTTTCTCATGTTCTTTCTTTTGCTTGTGTGTACACATCTGATGGTCCGGATAGTTCAGAGCTTAATGTCTGAGCCATTGGCCAGCCACCACATTCAGTTGGCCAGCAATGCGCACAATTTTAAGGAAGTGCTGGCTTCACCCCTAAGCAGAGTAGGGGTACACAACACTTCCCTTTTCTCCTTCTTATTTTATCGCTCATGAAAGCGCTATCAGACAGGAGTAAAACTTTTAGGGTTATAGCCCAAAATCAGACACACAGCAAATCCATCCTTCCTTACCTTCCCCCCAAATACACACACACACAGCAAACCCAAACTCCCTCACCTCCCCTCCCCAAATACACACACATTGACACAGCAAATTCTCACCCCACCTTCTCAATTCCAAACACAACCCAAGTATAGATCTGTAAATGTCCTACCTTTCGAAGAGGATCAACTTCTTCCTTGCTTTTGCAGAAAAGTTTCTTCTAGATCTTCTGAGGGAACATCTCAACTTCTCATCCATGCTCTTATGAAGGGGTCTGTGAAACACTTTTCTCATGTTCTTTCTTTTGCTTGTGTGTGCACATCTAATGGTCCGGATAGTTCAGAGCTTAATGTCTGAGCCATTGGCCAGCCACCACATTCAGTTGGCCAGCAATGTGCACAATTTTAAGGAAGTGCTGGCTTCACCCCTATGCAGAGTAGGGGTACACAACACTTCCCTTTTCTCCTTCTTATTTTATCGCTCATGAAAGCGCTATCAGACAGGAGTAAAACTTTGAGGGTTATAGCACAAAATCAGACATACAGCAAACCCACCCTTCCTCACCTTCCCCCCAAATACACACACACACAGCAAACCCAAACTCCCTCACCTCCCCTCCCCAAATCCACACACATTGACACAGCAAATCCACACCCCAACTTCTCAATTCCAAACACAACCTAAGCATAGATCTGTAAATGTCCTACCTTTCGAAGAGGATCAACTTCATCCTTGCTTTTGCAGAAAAGTTTCTTCTAGATCTTCTGAGGGAACATCTCAACTTCTCATCCATGCTCTGATGAAGGGGTCTGTGCAACACTTTTCTCATGTTCTTTCTTTTGCTTGTGTGTGCACATCTGATGGTCCGGATAGTTCAGAGCTTAATGTCTGAGAAATTGGCCAGCCACCACATTCAGTTGGCCAGCAATGCGCACAATTTTAAGGAAGTGCTGGCTTCACCGCTAAGCAGAGTAGGGGTACACAACTCTTCCCTTTCCTCCTTTTCCTTTTATCACTCATGAAAGCGGTATCAGACAGGAGTAAAACTTTGAGGGTTATAGCCCAAAATCAGACACACAGCAAACCCACCCTTCCTCACCTTCCCCCCAAATACATACACACACAGCAAACCCAAACTCCCTCACCTCCCCTCCCCAAATCCACACACATTGACACAGCAAATTCTCACCCCACCTTCTCAATTCCAAACACAACCCAAGTATAGATCTGGAAATGTCCTACCTTTCGAAGAGGATCAACTTCTTCCTTGCTTTTGCAGAGAAGTTTCTTCTAGATCTTCTGAGGGAACATCTCAACTTCTCATCCATGCTCTGATGAAGGGGTCTGTGCAACACTTTTCTCATGTTCTTTCTTTTGCTTGTGTGTGCACATCTAATGGTCCGGATAGTTCAGAGCTTAATGTCTGAGCCATTGGTCAGCCACCACATTCAGTTGGCCAGCGATGTGCACAATTTTAAGGAAGTGCTGGCTT
Organism: Lithobates pipiens; assembly: GCF_037356315.1. Lineage (NCBI taxonomy): Eukaryota > Metazoa > Chordata > Amphibia > Anura > Ranidae > Lithobates > Lithobates pipiens. The sequence goes on from NW_027507788.1 coordinate 109,068,483, forward strand.
CACCCCTAAGCAGAGTAGGGGTACACAACACTTCCCTTTTCTCCTTCTTCTTTTATGGCTCATGAAAGCGCTATCAGACAGGAGCAAAACTTTGAGGGTTATAGCCCAAAATCAGACACACAGCAAACCCAAACTCCCTCATCTTCCCCCCAAATACACACACACAGCAACCCTCACCTCCCCTCCCCAAATCCAAAAACATTGACACAGCAAATCCACACCCCAACTTCTCAATTCCAAACACAACCTAAGCATAGATCTGGAAATGTCCTACCTTTCGAAGAGGATCAACTTCATCCTTGCTTTTGCATTAAAGTTTCTTCTAGATCTTCTGAGGGAACATCTCATCTTCTCATCCATGCTCTGATGAAGGGGTCTGTGCAACACTTTTCTCATGTTCTTTCTTTTGCTTGTGTGTGCACATCTGATGGTCCGGATAGTTCAGAGCTTAATGTCTGAGCCATTGGCCAGCCACCACATTCAGTTGGCCAGCAATGCGCACAATTTTAAGGAAGTGCTGGCTTCACCCCTAAGCAGAGTAGGGGTACACAACACTTCCCTTTCCTCCTTTTCCTTTTATCACTCATGAAAGCGGTATCAGACAGGAGTAAAACTTTGAGGGTTATAGCCCAAAATCAGACACACAGCAAACCCACCCCTCCTCACCTTCCCCCCAAATACACACACACAGCAAACCCAAACTCCCTCACCTCCCCTCCACAAATACACACACATTGACAAAGCAAATCCACACCCCACCTTCTCAATTCCAAACACAACCCAAGCATAGATCTGTAAATGGCCTACCTTTCAAAGAGGATCAACTTCTTCCTTGCTTTTGCAGAGAAGTTTCTTCTAGATCTTCTGAGGGAACATCTCAACTTCTCATCCATGCTCTGATGAAGGGGTCTGTGCAACACTTTTATCGTTTTCTGTCTTTTTGCTTGTTTGTGCACTTCTGATGGTCTTGATAGTTCGGAGCTTAATGTCTGAGCCATTGGCCAGCCACCACATTCAGTTGGCCAGCAATGCGCACAATTTTAAGGAAGTGCTGGCTTCACCCCTAAGCAGAGTAGGGGTACACAACACTTCCCTTTTCTGCTTTTTCTTTTATCGCTCATGAAAGCGCTATCAGACAGGAGTAAAACTTTGAGGGTTATAGCCCAAAATCAGACACACAGCAAACCCACCCTTCCTCACCTTCCCCCCAAATACACACACACACAGCAAACCCAAACTCCCTCACCTCCCCTCCCCAAATCCACACACATTGACATAGCAAATTCTCACCCCACCTTCTCAATTCCAAACATAACCCAAGTATAGATATGGAAATGTCCTACCTTTCGAAGAGGATCATCTTCTTCCTTGCTTTTGCAGAAAAGTTTCTTCTAGATCTTCTGAGGGAACATCTCAACTTCTCATCCATGCTCTGATGAAAGGGTCTGTGCAACACTTCTCTCATGTTCTTTCTTTTGCTTGTGTGTGCACATCTAATGGTCCGGATAGTTCAGAGCTTAATGTCTGAGCCATTGGCCAGCCACCACATTCAGTTGGCCAGCAAGGCGCACAATTTTAAGGAAGTGCTGGCTTCACCCCTATGCAGAGTACGGGTACAAAACACTTCCCTTTTCTCCTTCTTCTTTTATCGCTCATGAAAGCGCTATCAGACAGGAGTAAAACTTTGAGGGTTATAGCACAAAATCAGACATACAGCAAACCCACCCTTCCTCACCTTCCCCCCAAATACACAGACAAAGCAAACCCAAACTCCCTCACCTCCCCTCCCCAAATCCACACACATTGACACAGCAAATTCTCACCCCACCTTCTCAATTCCAAACACAACCCAAGTATAGATCTGGAAATGTCCTACCTTTCGAAGAGGATCAACTTCTTCCTTGCTGTTGCTGAGAAGTTTCTTCTAGATCTTCTGAGGGAACATCTCAACTTCTCATCCATGCTCTGATGAAGGGGTCTGTGCAACACTTTTCTCATGTTCTTTCTTTTGCTTGTGTGTGCACATCTAATGGTCCGGATAGTTCAGAGCTTAATGTCTGAGCCATTGGTCAGCCACCACATTCAGTTGGCCAGCGATGTGCACAATTTTAAGGAAGTGCTGGCTTCACCCCTAAGCAGAGTAGGGGTACACAACACTTCCCTTTTCTGCTTTTTCTTTTATCGCTCATGAAAGCGCTATCAGACAGGAGTAAAACTTTGAGGGTTACAGCCCAAAATCAGACACACAGCAAACCCACCCTTCCTCACCTTCCCCCCAAATACAGACACACACCACACCCAAACTCCCTCACCTCCCCTCCCCAAATCCACACACATTGACATAGCCAATCCACACCCCACCTTCTCAATTCCAAACATAACCCAAGTATAGATCTGGAAATGTCCTACCTTTCGAAGAGGATCATCTTCTTCCTTGCTTTTGCAGAAAAGTTTCTTCTAGATCTTCTGAGGGAACATCTCAACTTCTCATCCATGCTCTGATGAAAGGGTCTGTGCAACACTTCTCTCATGTTCTTTCTTTTGCTTGTGTGTGCACATCTAATGGTCCGGATAGTTCAGAGCTTAATGTCTGAGCCATTGGCCAGCCACCACATTCAGTTGGCCAGCAATGCGCACAATTTTAAGGAAGTGCTGGCTTCACCCCTAAGCAGAGTAGGGGTACACAACACTTCCCTTTTCTCCTTTTTCTTTTATCGCTCATGAAAGCACTATCAGACAGGAGTAAAACTTTGAGGGTTATAGCCCAAAATCAGACACACAGCAAACCCACCCTTCCTCACCTTCCCCCCAAATACACACACACACAGCAAACCCAAACTCCCTCACCTCCCCTCCCCAAATCCACACACATTGACACAGCAAATTCTCACCCCACCTTCTCAATTCCAAACATAACCCAAGTATAGATCTGGAAATGTCCTACCTTTCGAAGAGGATCATCTTCTTCCTTGCTTTTGCAGAAAAGTTTCTTCTAGATCTTCTGAGGGAACATCTCAACTTCTCATCCATGCTCTGATGAAGGGGTCTGTGCAACACTTTTCTCATGTTCTTTCTTTTGCTTGTGTGTGCACATCTAATGGTCCGGATAGTTCAGAGCTTAATGTCTGAGCCATTGGTCAGCCACCACATTCAGTTGGCCAGCGATGTGCACAATTTTAAGGAAGTGCTGGCTTCACCCCTAAGCAGAGTAGGGGTACACAACACTTCCCTTTTCTGCTTTTTCTTTTATCGCTCATGAAAGCGCTATCAGACAGGAGTAAAACTTTGAGGGTTACAGCCCAAAATCAGACACACAGCAAACCCACCCTTCCTCACCTTCCCCCCAAATACAGACACACACCACACCCAAACTCCCTCACCTCCCCTCCCCAAATCCACACACATTGACATAGCCAATCCACACCCCACCTTCTCAATTCCAAACATAACCCAAGTATAGATCTGGAAATGTCCTACCTTTCGAAGAGGATCATCTTCTTCCTTGCTTTTGCAGAAAAGTTTCTTCTAGATCTTCTGAGGGAACATCTCAACTTCTCATCCATGCTCTGATGAAAGGGTCTGTGCAACACTTCTCTCATGTTCTTTCTTTTGCTTGTGTGTGCACATCTAATGGTCCGGATAGTTCAGAGCTTAATGTCTGAGCCATTGGCCAGCCACCACATTCAGTTGGCCAGCAATGCGCACAATTTTAAGGAAGTGCTGGCTTCACCCCTAAGCAGAGTAGGGGTACACAACACTTCCCTTTTCTCCTTTTTCTTTTATCGCTCATGAAAGCGCTATCAGACAGGAGTAAAACTTTGAGGGTTATAGCCCAAAATCAGACACACAGCAAACCCACCCTTCCTCACCTTCCCCCCAAATACACACACACACAGCAAACCCAAACTCCCTCACCTCCCCTCCCCAAATCCACACACATTGACACAGCAAATTCTCACCCCACCTTCTCAATTCCAAACATAACCCAAGTATAGATCTGGAAATGTCCTACCTTTCGAAGAGGATCATCTTCTTCCTTGCTTTTGCAGAGAAGTTTCTTCTAGATCTTCTGAGGGAACATCTCAACTTCTCATCCATGCTCTGATGAAAGGGTCTGTGCAACACTTCTCTCATGTTCTTTCTTTTGCTTGTGTGTGCACATCTAATGGTCCGGATAGTTCAGAGCTTAATGTCTGAGCCATTGGCCAGCCACCACATTCAGTTGGCCAGCAATGCGCACAATTTTAAGGAAGTGCTGGCTTCACCCCTATGCAGAGTACGGGTACAAAACACTTCCCTTTTCTCCTTCTTCTTTTATCGCTCATGAAAGCGCTATCAGACAGGAGTAAAACTTTGAGGGTTATAACACAAAATCAGACATACAGCAAACCCACCCTTCCTCACCTTCCCCCCAAATACACAGACAAAGCAAACCCAAACTCCCTCACCTCCCCTCCCCAAATCCACACACATTGACATAGCAAATTCTCACCCCACCTTCTCAATTCCAAACACAACCCAAGTATAGATCTGGAAATGTCCTACCTTTCGAAGAGGATCAACTTCTTCCTTGCTTTTGCAGAGAAGTTTCTTCTAGATCTTCTGAGGGAACATCTCAACTTCTCATCCATGCTCTGATGAAGGGGTCTGTGCAACACTTTTCTCATGTTCTTTCTTTTGCTTGTGTGTGCACATCTAATGGTCCGGATAGTTCAGAGCTTAATGTCTGAGCCATTGGTCAGCCACCACATTCAGTTGGCCAGCGATGTGCACAATTTTAAGGAAGTGCTGGCTTCACCCCTAAGCAGAGTAGGGGTACACAACACTTCCCTTTTCTCCTTTTTCTTTTATCGCTCATGAAAGCACTATCAGACAGGAGTAAAACTTTGAGGGTTACAGCCCAAAATCAGACACACAGCAAACCCACCCTTCCTCACCTTCCCCCCAAATACAGACACACACCACACCCAAACTCCCTCACCTCCCCTCCCCAAATCCACACACATTGACATAGCCAATCCACACTCCACCTTCTCATTTCCAAACACAACCCAAGCATAGATCTGTAAATGTCCTACCTTTCGAAGAGGATCAACTTCTTTCTTGCTTTTGCAGAGAAGTTTTTTCTAGATCTTCTGAGGGAACATCTCAACTTCTCATCTATGCTCTGATGAAAGGGTCTGTGCAACACTTTTCTCATGTTCTTTCTTTTGCTTGTGTGTACACATCTGATGGTCCGGATAGTTCAGAGCTTAATGTCTGAGCCATTGGTCAGCCACCACATTCAGTTGACCAGCGATGCGCACAATTTTAAGGAAGTGCTGGCTTCACCCCTAAGCAGAGTAGGGGTACACAACACTTCCCTTTCTCCTTTTTATTTTATCGCTCATGAAAGCGCTATCAGACAGGAGTAAAACTTTGAGGGTTATAGCCCAAAATCAGACACACAGCAAACTAACCCTTCCTCATCTTCCCCCCAAATACACACACACACAGCAAACCCAAACTCCCTCACCTCCCCTCCCCAAATCCACACACATTGACACAGCAAATTCTCACCCCACCTTCTCAATTCCAAACATAACCCAAGTATAGATCTGGAAATGTCCTACCTTTCGAAGAGGATCAACTTCTTTCTTGCTTTTGCAGAGAAGTTTTTTCTAAATCTTCTGAGGGAACATCTCAACTTCTCATCCATGCTCTGATGAAAGGGTCTGTGCAACACTTTTCTCATGTTCTTTCTTTTGCTTGTGTGTACACATCTGATGGTCCGGATAGTTCAGAGCTTAATGTCTGAGCCATTGGCCAGCCACCACATTCAGTTGGCCAGCAATGCGCACAATTTTAAGGAAGTGCTGGCTTCACCCCTAAGCAGAGTAGGGGTACGCAACACTTCCCTTTCCTCCTTTTCCTTTTATCACTCATGAAAGCGGTATCAGAGAGGAGTAAAACTTTGAGGGTTATAGCCCAAAATCAGACACACAGCAAACCCACCCTTCCTCACCTTCCCCCCAAATACACACACACAGCAAACCCAAACTCCATCACCTCCCCTCCACAAATACACACACATTGACAAAGCAAATCCACACCCCACCTTCTCAATTCCAAACACAACCCAAGCATAGATCTGTAAATGGCCTACCTTTCAAAGAGGATCAACTTCTTCCTTGCTTTTGCAGAGAAGTTTCTTCTAGATCTTCTGAGGGAACATCTCAACTTCTCATCCATGCTCTGAAGAAGGGGTCTGTGCAACACTTTTCTCATGTTCTTTCTTTTGCTTGTGTGTGCACATCTGATGGTCCGGATAGTTCAGAGCTTAATGGCTGAGCCATTGGTCAGCCACCACATTCAGTTGACCAGCGATGCGCACAATTTTAAGGAAGTGCTGGCTTCACCCCTAAGCAGAGTAGGGGTACACAACACTTCCCTTTTCTCCTTCTTCTTTTATCGCTCATGAAAGCGCTATCAGACAGGAGCAAAACTTTGAGGGTTATAGCCCAAAATCAGACACACAGCAAACTCAAACTCCCTCACCTTCCCCCCAAATACACACACACAGCAAACCCAAACTCCCTCACCTCCCCTCCCCAAATCCAAAAACATTGACACAGCAAATCCACACCCCAACTTCTCAATTCCAAACACAACCTAAGCATAGATCTGTAAATGTCCTACCTTTCGAAGAGGATCAACTTCATCCTTGCTTTTGCATTAAAGTTTCTTCTAGATCTTCTGAGGGAACATCTCAACTTCTCATCCATGCTCTGATGAAGGGGTCTGTGCAACACTTTTCTCATGTTCTTTCTTTTGCTTGTGTGTGCACATCTGATGGTCCGGATACTTCAGAGCTTAATGTCTGAGCCATTGGCCAGCCAACACATTCAGTTGGACAGCAATGCGCACAATTTTAAGGAAGTGCTGGCTTCACCCCTAAGCAGAGTAGGGGTACACAACACTTCCCTTTCCTCCTTTTCCTTTTATCACTCATGAAAGCGGTATCAGACAGGAGTAAAACTTTGAGGGTTATAGCCCAAAATCAGACACACAGCAAACCCACCCTTCCTCACCTTCCCCCCAAATACACACACAGCAAACCCAAACTCCCTCACCTCCCCTCCACAAATACACACACATTGACAAAGCAAATCCACACCCCACCTTCTCAATTCCAAACACAACCCAAGCATAGATCTGTAAATGGCCTACCTTTCAAAGAGGATCAACGTCTTCCTTGCTTTTGCAGAGAAGTTTCTTCTAGATCTTCTGAGGGAACATCTCAACTTCTCATCCATGCTCTGATGAAGGGGTCTGTGCAACACTTTTATCGTTTTCTGTCTTTTTGCTTGTTTGTGCACTTCTGATGGTCTTGATAGTTCAGAGCTTAATGTCTGAGCCATTGGTCAGCCACCACATTCAGATGGCCAGCGATGTGCACAATTTTAAGGAAGTGCTGGCTTCACCCCTAAGCAGAGTAGGGGTACACAACACTTCCCTTTTCTCCTATTTCTTTTATCGCTCATGAAAGCGATATCAGACAGGAGTAAAACTTTGAGAGTTATAGCCCTAAATCAGACACACAGCAAACCCACCCTTCCTCACCTTCCCCCCAAATACACACACACAGCAAACCCAAACTCCATCACCTCCCCTCCACAAATACACACACATTGACAAAGCAAATCCACACCCCACCTTCTCAATTCCAAACACAACCCAAGCATAGATCTGTAAATGGCCTACCTTTCAAAGAGGATTAACTTCTTCCTTGCTTTTGCAGAGAAGTTTCTTCTAGATCTTCTGAGGGAACATCTCAACTTCTCATCCATGCTCTGATGAAGGGGTCTGTGCAACACTTTTATCGTTTTCTGTCTTTTTGCTTGTTTGTGCACTTCTGATGGTCTTGATAGTTCAGAGCTTAATGTCTGAGCCATTGGTCAGCCACCACATTTAGTTGGCCAGTGATGTGCACAATTTTAAGGCAGTGCTGGCTTCACCCCTAAGCAGAGTAGGGGTACACAACACTTCCCTTTTTTCCTATTTCTTTTATCGCTCATGAAAGCGATATCAGACAGGAGTAAAACTTTGAGGGTTATAGCCCAAAATTAGACACACAGCAAACCCACCCTTCCTCACCTTCCCCCCAAATACACAGACACAGAAAACCCAAACTCCCTCACCTCCCCTCCCCAAATCCACACACATTGACACAGCAAATCCATACCCCACCTTCTCAATTCCAAACACAACCCAAGTATAGATCTGGAAATGTCCTACCTTTCCAAGAGGATCAACTTCTTCCTTGCTTTTGCAGAGAAGTTTCTTCTAGATCTTCTGAGGGAACATCTCAACTTTCTCATCCATGCTCTGATGAAGGGGTCTGTGCAACACTTTTCTCATGTTCTTTCTTTTGCTTGTGTGTGCACATCTAATGGTCCGGATAGTTCAGAGCTTAATGTCTGAGCCATTGGTCAGCCACCACATTCAGTTGGCCAGCAATGCGCACAATTTTAAGGAAGTGCTGGCTTCACCCCTATGCAGAGTAGGGGTACCCAACACTTCCCTTTTCTCCTTCTTCTTTTATCACTCATGAAAGCGCTATAAGACAGGAGCAAAACTTTGAGGGTTATAGCCCAAAATCAGACATACAGCAAACCCACCCTTCCTCACCTTCCCCCCAAATACACACACAGCAAACCCAAACTCCCTCACCTCCCCTCCCCAAATCCACAAACATTGACACAGCAAATCCACACCCCAACTTCTCAATTCCAAACACAACCTAAGCATAGATATGTAAATGGCCTACCTTTCGAAGAGGATCAACTTTATCCTTGCTTTTGCAGAAACGTTTCTTCTAGATCTTCTGAGGGAACATCTCAACTTCTCATCCATGCTCTGATGAAGGGGTCTGTGCAACACTTTTCTCATGTTCTTTCTTTTGTTTGTGTGTGCACATCTGATGGTCCGGATAGTTCAGAGCTTAATGTCTGAGCCATTGGCCAGCCACCACATTCAGTTGGCCAGCAATGCGCACAATTTTAAGGAAGTGCTGGCTTCACCCCTAAGCAGAGTAGGGGTACACAACACTTCCCTTTCCTCCTTTTCCTTTTATCACTCATGAAAGCGGTATCAGACAGGAGTAAAACTTTGAGGGTTATAGCCCAAAATCAGACACACAGCAAACCCACCCTTCCTCACCTTCCCCCCAAATACACACACACAGCAAACCCAAACTCCCTCACCTCCCCTCCCCAAATACACACACATTGACACAGCAAATCCACACCCCACCTTCTCAATTCCAAACACAACCCAAGTATAGATCTGGAAATGTCCTACCTTTCGAAGAGGATCAACTTCTTCCTTGCTTTTGCAGAGAAGTTTCTTCTAGATCTTCTGAGGGAACATCTCAACTTTCTCATCCATGCTCTGATGAAGGGGTCTGTGCAACACTTTTCTCATGTTCTTTCTTTTGCTTGTGTGTGCACATCTAATGGTCCGGATAGTTCAGAGCTTAATGTCTGAGCCATTGGTCAGCCACCACATTCAGTTGGCCAGCAATGCGCACAATTTTAAGGAAGTGCTGGCTTCACCCCTATGCAGAGTAGGGGTACACAACACTTCCCTTTTCTCCTTCTTCTTTTATCGCTCATGAAAGCGCTATCAGACAGGAGCAAAACTTTGAGGGTTATAGCACAAAATCAGACATACAGCAAACCCACCCTTCCTCACCTTCCCCCCAAATACACACACACAGCAAACCCAAACTCCCTCACCTCCCCTCCCCAAATCCACAAACATTGACACAGCAAATCCACACCCCAACTTCTCAATTCCAAACACAACCTAAGCATAGATCTGTAAATGTCCTACCTTTCGAAGAGGATCAACTTTATCCTTGCTTTTGCAGAAAAGTTTCTTCTAGATCTTCTGAGGGAACATCTCAACTTCTCATCCATGCTCTGATGAAGGGGTCTGTGCAACACTTTTCTCATGTTCTTTCTTTTGCTTGTGTGTGCACATCTGATGGTCCGGATAGTTCGGAGCTTAATGTCTGAGCCATTGGCCAGCCACCACATTCAGTTGGCCAGCAATGCGCACAATTTTAAGGAAGTGCTGGCTTCACCCCTATGCAGAGTACGGGTACAAAACACTTCCCTTTTCTCCTTCTTCTTTTATCGCTCATGAAAGCGCTATCAGACAGGAGTAAAACTTTGAGGGCTATAGCACAAAATCAGACATACAGCAAACCCACCCTTCCTCACCTTCCCCCCAAATACACACACACAGCAAACCCAAACTCCCTCACCTCCCCTCCCCAAATCCACAAACATTGACACAGCAAATCCACACCCCAACTTCTCAATTCCAAACACAACCTAAGCATAGATCTGTAAATGTCCTACCTTTCGAAGAGGATCAACTTTATCCTTGCTTTTGCAGAAAAGTTTCTTCTAGATCTTCTGAGGGAACATCTCAACTTCTCATCCATGCTCTTATGAAGGGGTCTGTGAAACACTTTTCTCATGTTCTTTCTTTTGCTTGTGTGTGCACATCTAATGGTCCGGATAGTTCAGAGCTTAATGTCCGAGCCATTGGCCAGCCACCACATTCAGTTGGCCAGCAATGTGCACAATTTTAAGGAAGTGCTGGCTTCACCCCTATGCAGAGTAGGGGTACACAACACTTCCCTTTTCTCCTTCTTATTTTATCGCTCATGAAAGCGCTATCAGACAGGAGTAAAACTTTGAGGGTTATAGCACAAAATCAGACATACAGCAAACCCACCCTTCCTCACCTTCCCCCCAAATACACACACACACAGCAAACCCAAACTCCCTCACCTCCCCTCCCCAAATCCACACACATTGACACAGCAAATCCACACCCCAACTTCTCAATTCCAAACACAACCTAAGCATAGATCTGTAAATGTCCTACCTTTCGAAGAGGATCAACTTCATCCTTGCTTTTGCAGAAAAGTTTCTTCTAGATCTTCTGAGGGAACATCTCAACTTCTCATCCATGCTCTGATGAAGGGGTCTGTGCAACACTTTTCTCATGTTCTTTCTTTTGCTTGTGTGTGCACATCTGATGGTCCGGATAGTTCAGAGCTTAATGTCTGAGAAATTGGCCAGCCACCACATTCAGTTGGCCAGCAATGCGCACAATTTTAAGGAAGTGCTGGCTTCACCGCTAAGCAGAGTAGGGGTACACAACTCTCCCCTTTCCTCCTTTTCCTTTTATCACTCATGAAAGCGGTATCAGACAGGAGTAAAACTTTGAGGGTTATAGCCCAAAATCAGACACACAGCAAACCCACCCTTCCTCACCTTCCCCCCAAATACATACACACACAGCAAACCCAAACTCCCTCACCTCCCCTCCCCAAATCCACACACATTGACACAGCAAATTCTCACCCCACCTTCTCAATTCCAAACACAACCCAAGTATAGATCTGGAAATGTCCTACCTTTCGAAGAGGATCAACTTCTTCCTTGCTTTTGCAGAGAAGTTTCTTCTAGATCTTCTGAGGGAACATCTCAACTTCTCATCCATGCTCTGATGAAGGGGTCTGTGCAACACTTTTCTCATGTTCTTTCTTTTGCTTGTGTGTGCACATCTAATGGTCCGGATAGTTCAGAGCTTAATGTCTGAGCCATTGGTCAGCCACCACATTCAGTTGGCCAGCGATGTGCACAATTTTAAGGAAGTGCTGGCTTCACCCCTAAGCAGAGTAGGGGTACACAACACTTCCCTTTTCTCCTTCTTCTTTTATGGCTCATGAAAGCGCTATCAGACAGGAGCAAAACTTTGAGGGTTATAGCCCAAAATCAGACACACAGCAAACCCAAACTCCCTCATCTTCCCCCCAAATACACACACACAGCAAACCCAAACTCCCTCACCTCCCCTCCCCAAATCCACACACATTGACACAGCAAATCCACACCCCAACTTCTCAATTCCAAACACAACCTAAGCATAGATCTGGAAATGTCCTACCTTTCGAAGAGGATCAACTTCATCCTTGCTTTTGCATTAAAGTTTCTTCTAGATCTTCTGAGGGAACATCTCATCTTCTCATCCATGCTCTGATGAAGGGGTCTGTGCAACACTTTTCTCATGTTCTTTCTTTTGCTTGTGTGTGCACATCTGATGGTCCGGATAGTTCAGAGCTTAATGTCTGAGCCATTGGCCAGCCACCACATTCAGTTGGCCAGCAATGCGCACAATTTTAAGGAAGTGCTGGCTTCACCCCTAAGCAGAGTAGGGGTACACAACACTTCCCTTTCCTCCTTTTCCTTTTATCACTCATGAAAGCGGTATCAGACAGGAGTAAAACTTTGAGGGTTATAGCCCAAAATCAGACACACAGCAAACCCACCCCTCCTCACCTTCCCCCCAAATACACACACACAGCAAACCCAAACTCCCTCACCTCCCCTCCACAAATACACACACATTGACAAAGCAAATCCACACCCCACCTTCTCAATTCCAAACACAACCCAAGCATAGATCTGTAAATGGCCTACCTTTCAAAGAGGATCAACTTCTTCCTTGCTTTTGCAGAGAAGTTTCTTCTAGATCTTCTGAGGGAACATCTCAACTTCTCATCCATGCTCTGATGAAGGGGTCTGTGCAACACTTTTATCGTTTTCTGTCTTTTTGCTTGTTTGTGCACTTCTGATGGTCTTGATAGTTCGGAGCTTAATGTCTGAGCCATTGGCCAGCCACCACATTCAGTTGGCCAGCAATGCGCACAATTTTAAGGAAGTGCTGGCTTCACCCCTAAGCAGAGTAGGGGTACACAACACTTCCCTTTTCTGCTTTTTCTTTTATCGCTCATGAAAGCGCTATCAGACAGGAGTAAAACTTTGAGGGTTATAGCCCAAAATCAGACACACAGCAAACCCACCCTTCCTCACCTTCCCCCCAAATACACACACACACAGCAAACCCAAACTCCCTCACCTCCCCTCCCCAAATCCACACACATTGACATAGCAAATTCTCACCCCACCTTCTCAATTCCAAACATAACCCAAGTATAGATATGGAAATGTCCTACCTTTCGAAGAGGATCATCTTCTTCCTTGCTTTTGCAGAAAAGTTTCTTCTAGATCTTCTGAGGGAACATCTCAACTTCTCATCCATGCTCTGATGAAAGGGTCTGTGCAACACTTCTCTCATGTTCTTTCTTTTGCTTGTGTGTGCACATCTAATGGTCCGGATAGTTCAGAGCTTAATGTCTGAGCCATTGGCCAGCCACCACATTCAGTTGGCCAGCAATGCGCACAATTTTAAGGAAGTGCTGGCTTCACCCCTATGCAGAGTACGGGTACAAAACACTTCCCTTTTCTCCTTCTTCTTTTATCGCTCATGAAAGCGCTATCAGACAGGAGTAAAACTTTGAGGGTTATAGCACAAAATCAGACATACAGCAAACCCACCCTTCCTCACCTTCCCCCCAAATACACAGACAAAGCAAACCCAAACTCCCTCACCTCCCCTCCCCAAATCCACACACATTGACACAGCAAATTCTCACCCCACCTTCTCAATTCCAAACACAACCCAAGTATAGATCTGGAAATGTCCTACCTTTCGAAGAGGATCAACTTCTTCCTTGCTGTTGCTGAGAAGTTTCTTCTAGATCTTCTGAGGGAACATCTCAACTTCTCATCCATGCTCTGATGAAGGGGTCTGTGCAACACTTTTCTCATGTTCTTTCTTTTGCTTGTGTGTGCACATCTAATGGTCCGGATAGTTCAGAGCTTAATGTCTGAGCCATTGGTCAGCCACCACATTCAGTTGGCCAGCGATGTGCACAATTTTAAGGAAGTGCTGGCTTCACCCCTAAGCAGAGTAGGGGTACACAACACTTCCCTTTTCTGCTTTTTCTTTTATCGCTCATGAAAGCGCTATCAGACAGGAGTAAAACTTTGAGGGTTACAGCCCAAAATCAGACACACAGCAAACCCACCCTTCCTCACCTTCCCCCCAAATACAGACACACACCACACCCAAACTCCCTCACCTCCCCTCCCCAAATCCACACACATTGACATAGCCAATCCACACCCCACCTTCTCAATTCCAAACATAACCCAAGTATAGATCTGGAAATGTCCTACCTTTCGAAGAGGATCATCTTCTTCCTTGCTTTTGCAGAAAAGTTTCTTCTAGATCTTCTGAGGGAACATCTCAACTTCTCATCCATGCTCTGATGAAAGGGTCTGTGCAACACTTCTCTCATGTTCTTTCTTTTGCTTGTGTGTGCACATCTAATGGTCCGGATAGTTCAGAGCTTAATGTCTGAGCCATTGGCCAGCCACCACATTCAGTTGGCCAGCAATGCGCACAATTTTAAGGAAGTGCTGGCTTCACCCCTAAGCAGAGTAGGGGTACACAACACTTCCCTTTTCTCCTTTTTCTTTTATCGCTCATGAAAGCGCTATCAGACAGGAGTAAAACTTTGAGGGTTATAGCCCAAAATCAGACACACAGCAAACCCACCCTTCCTCACCTTCCCCCCAAATACACACACACACAGCAAACCCAAACTCCCTCACCTCCCCTCCCCAAATCCACACACATTGACACAGCAAATTCTCACCCCACCTTCTCAATTCCAAACATAACCCAAGTATAGATCTGGAAATGTCCTACCTTTCGAAGAGGATCATCTTCTTCCTTGCTTTTGCAGAAAAGTTTCTTCTAGATCTTCTGAGGGAACATCTCAACTTCTCATCCATGCTCTGATGAAAGGGTCTGTGCAACACTTCTCTCATGTTCTTTCTTTTGCTTGTGTGTGCACATCTAATGGTCCGGATAGTTCAGAGCTTAATGTCTGAGCCATTGGCCAGCCACCACATTCAGTTGGCCAGCAATGCGCACAATTTTAAGGAAGTGCTGGCTTCACCCCTATGCAGAGTACGGGTACAGAACACTTCCCTTTTCTCCTTCTTCTTTTATCGCTCATGAAAGCGCTATCAGACAGGAGTAAAACTTTGAGGGTTATAACACAAAATCAGACATACAGCAAACCCACCCTTCCTCACCTTCCCCCCAAATACACAGACAAAGCAAACCCAAACTCCCTCACCTCCCCTCCCCAAATCCACACACATTGACATAGCAAATTCTCACCCCACCTTCTCAATTCCAAACACAACCCAAGTATAGATCTGGAAATGTCCTACCTTTCGAAGAGGATCAACTTCTTCCTTGCTTTTGCAGAGAAGTTTCTTCTAGATCTTCTGAGGGAACATCTCAACTTCTCATCCATGCTCTGATGAAGGGGTCTGTGCAACACTTTTCTCATGTTCTTTCTTTTGCTTGTGTGTGCACATCTAATGGTCCGGATAGTTCAGAGCTTAATGTCTGAGCCATTGGTCAGCCACCACATTCAGTTGGCCAGCGATGTGCACAATTTTAAGGAAGTGCTGGCTTCACCCCTAAGCAGAGTAGGGGTACACAACACTTCCCTTTTCTCCTTTTTCTTTTATCGCTCATGAAAGCACTATCAGACAGGAGTAAAACTTTGAGGGTTACAGCCCAAAATCAGACACACAGCAAACCCACCCTTCCTCACCTTCCCCCCAAATACAGACACACACCACACCCAAACTCCCTCACCTCCCCTCCCCAAATCCACACACATTGACATAGCCAATCCACACTCCACCTTCTCATTTCCAAACACAACCCAAGCATAGATCTGTAAATGTCCTACCTTTCGAAGAGGATCAACTTCTTTCTTGCTTTTGCAGAGAAGTTTTTTCTAGATCTTCTGAGGGAACATCTCAACTTCTCATCTATGCTCTGATGAAAGGGTCTGTGCAACACTTTTCTCATGTTCTTTCTTTTGCTTGTGTGTACACATCTGATGGTCCGGATAGTTCAGAGCTTAATGTCTGAGCCATTGGTCAGCCACCACATTCAGTTGACCAGCGATGCGCACAATTTTAAGGAAGTGCTGGCTTCACCCCTAAGCAGAGTAGGGGTACACAACACTTCCCTTTCTCCTTTTTATTTTATCGCTCATGAAAGCGCTATCAGACAGGAGTAAAACTTTGAGGGTTATAGCCCAAAATCAGACACACAGCAAACTAACCCTTCCTCATCTTCCCCCCAAATACACACACACACAGCAAACCCAAACTCCCTCACCTCCCCTCCCCAAATCCACACACATTGACACAGCAAATTCTCACCCCACCTTCTCAATTCCAAACATAACCCAAGTATAGATCTGGAAATGTCCTACCTTTCGAAGAGGATCAACTTCTTTCTTGCTTTTGCAGAGAAGTTTTTTCTAAATCTTCTGAGGGAACATCTCAACTTCTCATCCATGCTCTGATGAAAGGGTCTGTGCAACACTTTTCTCATGTTCTTTCTTTTGCTTGTGTGTACACATCTGATGGTCCGGATAGTTCAGAGCTTAATGTCTGAGCCATTGGCCAGCCACCACATTCAGTTGGCCAGCAATGCGCACAATTTTAAGGAAGTGCTGGCTTCACCCCTAAGCAGAGTAGGGGTACGCAACACTTCCCTTTCCTCCTTTTCCTTTTATCACTCATGAAAGCGGTATCAGAGAGGAGTAAAACTTTGAGGGTTATAGCCCAAAATCAGACACACAGCAAACCCACCCTTCCTCACCTTCCCCCCAAATACACACACACAGCAAACGCAAACTCCATCACCTCCCCTCCACAAATACACACACATTGACAAAGCAAATCCACACCCCACCTTCTCAATTCCAAACACAACCCAAGCATAGATCTGTAAATGGCCTACCTTTCAAAGAGGATCAACTTCTTCCTTGCTTTTGCAGAGAAGTTTCTTCTAGATCTTCTGAGGGAACATCTCAACTTCTCATCCATGCTCTGAAGAAGGGGTCTGTGCAACACTTTTCTCATGTTCTTTCTTTTGCTTGTGTGTGCACATCTGATGGTCCGGATAGTTCAGAGCTTAATGGCTGAGCCATTGGTCAGCCACCACATTCAGTTGACCAGCGATGCGCACAATTTTAAGGAAGTGCTGGCTTCACCCCTAAGCAGAGTAGGGGTACACAACACTTCCCTTTTCTCCTTCTTCTTTTATCGCTCATGAAAGCGCTATCAGACAGGAGCAAAACTTTGAGGGTTATAGCCCAAAATCAGACACACAGCAAACTCAAACTCCCTCACCTTCCCCCCAAATACACACACACAGCAAACCCAAACTCCCTCACCTCCCCTCCCCAAATCCAAAAACATTGACACAGCAAATCCACACCCCAACTTCTCAATTCCAAACACAACCTAAGCATAGATCTGTAAATGTCCTACCTTTCGAAGAGGATCAACTTCATCCTTGCTTTTGCATTAAAGTTTCTTCTAGATCTTCTGAGGGAACATCTCAACTTCTCATCCATGCTCTGATGAAGGGGTCTGTGCAACACTTTTCTCATGTTCTTTCTTTTGCTTGTGTGTGCACATCTGATGGTCCGGATACTTCAGAGCTTAATGTCTGAGCCATTGGCCAGCCAACACATTCAGTTGGACAGCAATGCGCACAATTTTAAGGAAGTGCTGGCTTCACCCCTAAGCAGAGTAGGGGTACACAACACTTCCCTTTCCTCCTTTTCCTTTTATCACTCATGAAAGCGGTATCAGACAGGAGTAAAACTTTGAGGGTTATAGCCCAAAATCAGACACACAGCAAACCCACCCTTCCTCACCTTCCCCCCAAATACACACACAGCAAACCCAAACTCCCTCACCTCCCCTCCACAAATACACACACATTGACAAAGCAAATCCACACCCCACCTTCTCAATTCCAAACACAACCCAAGCATAGATCTGTAAATGGCCTACCTTTCAAAGAGGATCAACGTCTTCCTTGCTTTTGCAGAGAAGTTTCTTCTAGATCTTCTGAGGGAACATCTCAACTTCTCATCCATGCTCTGATGAAGGGGTCTGTGCAACACTTTTATCGTTTTCTGTCTTTTTGCTTGTTTGTGCACTTCTGATGGTCTTGATAGTTCAGAGCTTAATGTCTGAGCCATTGGTCAGCCACCACATTCAGATGGCCAGCGATGTGCACAATTTTAAGGAAGTGCTGGCTTCACCCCTAAGCAGAGTAGGGGTACACAACACTTCCCTTTTCTCCTATTTCTTTTATCGCTCATGAAAGCGATATCAGACAGGAGTAAAACTTTGAGAGTTATAGCCCTAAATCAGACACACAGCAAACCCACCCTTCCTCACCTTCCCCCCAAATACACACACACAGCAAACCCAAACTCCATCACCTCCCCTCCACAAATACACACACATTGACAAAGCAAATCCACACCCCACCTTCTCAATTCCAAACACAACCCAAGCATAGATCTGTAAATGGCCTACCTTTCAAAGAGGATTAACTTCTTCCTTGCTTTTGCAGAGAAGTTTCTTCTAGATCTTCTGAGGGAACATCTCAACTTCTCATCCATGCTCTGATGAAGGGGTCTGTGCAACACTTTTATCGTTTTCTGTCTTTTTGCTTGTTTGTGCACTTCTGATGGTCTTGATAGTTCAGAGCTTAATGTCTGAGCCATTGGTCAGCCACCACATTTAGTTGGCCAGTGATGTGCACAATTTTAAGGCAGTGCTGGCTTCACCCCTAAGCAGAGTAGGGGTACACAACACTTCCCTTTTTTCCTATTTCTTTTATCGCTCATGAAAGCGATATCAGACAGGAGTAAAACTTTGAGGGTTATAGCCCAAAATTAGACACACAGCAAACCCACCCTTCCTCACCTTCCCCCCAAATACACAGACACAGAAAACCCAAACTCCCTCACCTCCCCTCCCCAAATCCACACACATTGACACAGCAAATCCATACCCCACCTTCTCAATTCCAAACACAACCCAAGTATAGATCTGGAAATGTCCTACCTTTCCAAGAGGATCAACTTCTTCCTTGCTTTTGCAGAGAAGTTTCTTCTAGATCTTCTGAGGGAACATCTCAACTTTCTCATCCATGCTCTGATGAAGGGGTCTGTGCAACACTTTTCTCATGTTCTTTCTTTTGCTTGTGTGTGCACATCTAATGGTCCGGATAGTTCAGAGCTTAATGTCTGAGCCATTGGTCAGCCACCACATTCAGTTGGCCAGCAATGCGCACAATTTTAAGGAAGTGCTGGCTTCACCCCTATGCAGAGTAGGGGTACCCAACACTTCCCTTTTCTCCTTCTTCTTTTATCACTCATGAAAGCGCTATAAGACAGGAGCAAAACTTTGAGGGTTATAGCCCAAAATCAGACATACAGCAAACCCACCCTTCCTCACCTTCCCCCCAAATACACACACAGCAAACCCAAACTCCCTCACCTCCCCTCCCCAAATCCACAAACATTGACACAGCAAATCCACACCCCAACTTCTCAATTCCAAACACAACCTAAGCATAGATATGTAAATGGCCTACCTTTCGAAGAGGATCAACTTTATCCTTGCTTTTGCAGAAACGTTTCTTCTAGATCTTCTGAGGGAACATCTCAACTTCTCATCCATGCTCTGATGAAGGGGTCTGTGCAACACTTTTCTCATGTTCTTTCTTTTGCTTGTGTGTGCACATCTGATGGTCCGGATAGTTCAGAGCTTAATGTCTGAGCCATTGGCCAGCCACCACATTCAGTTGGCCAGCAATGCGCACAATTTTAAGGAAGTGCTGGCTTCACCCCTAAGCAGAGTAGGGGTACACAACACTTCCCTTTCCTCCTTTTCCTTTTATCACTCATGAAAGCGGTATCAGACAGGAGTAAAACTTTGAGGGTTATAGCCCAAAATCAGACACACAGCAAACCCACCCTTCCTCACCTTCCCCCCAAATACACACACACAGCAAACCCAAACTCCCTCACCTCCCCTCCCCAAATACACACACATTGACACAGCAAATCCACACCCCACCTTCTCAATTCCAAACACAACCCAAGTATAGATCTGGAAATGTCCTACCTTTCGAAGAGGATCAACTTCTTCCTTGCTTTTGCAGAGAAGTTTCTTCTAGATCTTCTGAGGGAACATCTCAACTTTCTCATCCATGCTCTGATGAAGGGGTCTGTGCAACACTTTTCTCATGTTCTTTCTTTTGCTTGTGTGTGCACATCTAATGGTCCGGATAGTTCAGAGCTTAATGTCTGAGCCATTGGTCAGCCACCACATTCAGTTGGCCAGCAATGCGCACAATTTTAAGGAAGTGCTGGCTTCACCCCTATGCAGAGTAGGGGTACACAACACTTCCCTTTTCTCCTTCTTCTTTTATCGCTCATGAAAGCGCTATCAGACAGGAGCAAAACTTTGAGGGTTATAGCACAAAATCAGACATACAGCAAACCCACCCTTCCTCACCTTCCCCCCAAATACACACACACAGCAAACCCAAACTCCCTCACCTCCCCTCCCCAAATCCACAAACATTGACACAGCAAATCCACACCCCAACTTCTCAATTCCAAACACAACCTAAGCATAGATCTGTAAATGTCCTACCTTTCGAAGAGGATCAACTTTATCCTTGCTTTTGCAGAAAAGTTTCTTCTAGATCTTCTGAGGGAACATCTCAACTTCTCATCCATGCTCTGATGAAGGGGTCTGTGCAACACTTTTCTCATGTTCTTTCTTTTGCTTGTGTGTGCACATCTGATGGTCCGGATAGTTCGGAGCTTAATGTCTGAGCCATTGGCCAGCCACCACATTCAGTTGGCCAGCAATGCGCACAATTTTAAGGAAGTGCTGGCTTCACCCCTATGCAGAGTACGGGTACAAAACACTTCCCTTTTCTCCTTCTTCTTTTATCGCTCATGAAAGCGCTATCAGACAGGAGTAAAACTTTGAGGGTTATAGCACAAAATCAGACATACAGCAAACCCACCCTTCCTCACCTTCCCCCCAAATACACACACACAGCAAACCCAAACTCCCTCACCTCCCCTCCCCAAATCCACAAACATTGACACAGCAAATCCACACCCCAACTTCTCAATTCCAAACACAACCTAAGCATAGATCTGTAAATGTCCTACCTTTCGAAGAGGATCAACTTTATCCTTGCTTTTGCAGAAAAGTTTCTTCTAGATCTTCTGAGGGAACATCTCAACTTCTCATCCATGCTCTGATGAAGGGGTCTGTGCAACACTTTTCTCATGTTCTTTCTTTTGCTTGTGTGTGCACATCTGATGGTCCGGATAGTTCAGAGCTTAATGTCTGAGCCATTGGCCAGCCAACACATTAAGTTGGCCAGCAATGCGCACAATTTTAAGGAAGTGCTGGCTTCACCGCTAAGCAGAGTAGGGGTACACAACACTTCCCTTTCCTCCTTTTCCTTTTATCACTCATGAAAGCGGTATCAGACAGGAGTAAAACTTTGAGAGTTATAGCCCAAAATCAGACACACAGCAAACCCACCCTTCCTCACCTTCCCCCCAAATACACACACAGCAAACCCAAACTCCCTCACCTCCCCTCCACAAATACACACACATTGACAAAGCAAATCCACACCCCACCTTCTCAATTCCAAACACAACCCAAGCATAGATCTGTAAATGGCCTACCTTTCAAAGAGGATCAACGTCTTCCTTGCTTTTGCAGAGAAGTTTCTTCTAGATCTTCTGAGGGAACATCTCAACTTCTCATCCATGCTCTGATGAAGGGGTCTGTGCAACACTTTTATCGTTTTCTGTCTTTTTGCTTGTTTGTGCACTTCTGATGGTCTTGATAGTTCAGAGCTTAATGTCTGAGCCATTGGTCAGCCACCACATTCAGTTGGCCAGTGATGTGCACAATTTTAAGGAAGTGCTGGCTTCACCCCTAAGCAGAGGAGGGGTACACAACACTTCCCTTTTCTCCTATTTCTTTTATCGCTCATGAAAGCGATATCAGACAGGAGTAAAACTTTGAGGGTTATAGCCCAAAATTAGACACACAGCAAACCCACCCTTCCTCACCTTCCCCCCAAATACACAGACACAGAAAACCCAAACTCCCTCACCTCCCCTCCCCAAATCCACACACATTGACACAGCAAATCCATACCCCACCTTCTCAATTCCAAAAACAACCTAAGCATAGATCTGTAAATGGCCTTCCTTTCGAAGAGAATCAACTTTATCCTTGCTTTTGCAGAAACGTTTCTTCTAGATCTTCTGAGGGAACATCTCAACTTCTCATCCATGCTCTGATGAAGGGGTCTGTGCAACACTTTTCTCATGTTCTTTCTTTTGCTTGTGTGTGCACATCTAATGGTCCGGATAGTTCAGAGCTTAATGTCTGAGCCATTGGTCAGCCACCACATTCAGTTGGCCAGCAATGCGCACAATTTTAAGGAAGTGCTGGCTTCACCCCTATGCAGAGTAGGGGTACCCAACACTTCCCTTTTCTCCTTCTTCTTTTATCACTCATGAAAGCGCTATAAGACAGGAGCAAAACTTTGAGGGTTATAGCCCAAAATCAGACACACAGCAAACCCACCCTTCCTCACCTTCCCCCCAAATACACACACACAGCAAACCCAAACTCCCTCACCTCCCCTCCCCAAATCCACACACATTGACACAGCAAATTCTCACCCCACCTTCTCAATTCCAAACATAACCCAAGTATAGATCTGTAAATGTCCTACCTTTCGAAGAGGATCAACTTCTTCCTTGCTTTTGCAGAAAAGTTTCTTCTAGATCTTCTGAGGGAACATCTCATCTTCTCATCCATGCTCTGATGAAGGGGTCTGTGCAACACTTTTCTCATGTTCTTTCTTTTGCTTGTGTGTGCACATCTGATGGTCCGGATAGTTCAGAGCTTAATGTCTGAGCCATTGGCCAGCCACCACATTCAGTTGGCCAGCAATGCGCACAATTTTAAGGAAGTGCTGGCTTCACCCCTAAGCAGAGTAGGGGTACACAACACTTCCCTTTCCTCCTTTTCCTTTTATCACTCATGAAAGCGGTATCAGACAGGAGTAAAACTTTGAGGGTTATAGCCCAAAATCAGACACACAGCAAACCCACCCTTCCTCACCTTCCCCCCAAATACACACACACAGCAAACCCAAACTCCCTCACCTCCCCTCCACAAATACACACACATTGACAAAGCAAATCCACACCCCACCTTCTCAATTCCAAACACAACCCAAGCATAGATCTGTAAATGGCCTACCTTTCAAAGAGGATCAACTTCTTCCTTGCTTTTGCAGAGAAGTTTCTTCTAGATCTTCTGAGGGAACATCTCAACTTCTCATCCATGCTCTGATGAAGGGGTCTGTGCAACACTTTTATCGTTTTCTGTCTTTTTGCTTGTTTGTGCACTTCTGATGGTCTTGATAGTTCAGAGCTTAATGTCTGAGCCATTGGTCAGCCACCACATTCAGATGGCCAGCGATCTGCACAATTTTAAGGAAGTGCTGGCTTCACCCCTAAGCAGAGTAGGGGTACACAACACTTCCTTTTTCTCCTATTTCTTTTATCGCTCATGAAAGCGATATCAGACAGGAGTAAAACTTTGAGAGTTATAGCCCTAAATCAGACACACAGCAAACCCACCCTTCCTCACCTTCCCCCCAAATACACACACACAGCAAACCCAAACTCCCTCACCTCCCCTCCCCAAATCCACACACATTGACACAGCAAATCCACACCCCACCTTCTCAATTCCAAACACAACCCAAGTATAGATCTGGAAATGTCCTACCTTTCGAAGAGGATCAACTTCTTCCTTGCTTTTGCAGAGAAGTTTCTTCTAGATCTTCTGAGGGAACATCTCAACTTTCTCATCCATGCTCTGATGAAGGGGTCTGTGCAACACTTTTCTCATGTTCTTTCTTTTGCTTGTGTGTGCACATCTAATGGTCCGGATAGTTCAGAGCTTAATGTCTGAGCCATTGGTCAGCCACCACATTCAGTTGGCCAGCAATGCGCACAATTTTAAGGAAGTGCTGGCTTCAACCCTATGCAGAGTAGGGGTACACAACACTTCCCTTTTCTCCTTCTTCTTTTATCGCTCATGAAAGCGCTATCAGACAGGAGCAAAACTTTGAGGGTTATAGCACAAAATCAGACATACAGCAAACCCACCCTTCCTCACCTTCCCCCCAAATACACACACACAGCAAACCCAAACTCCCTCACCTCCCCTCCCCAAATCCACAAACATTGACACAGCAAATCCAAACCCCAACTTCTCAATTCCAAACACAACCTAAGCATAGATCTGTAAATGTCCTACCTTTCGAAGAGGATCAACTTTATCCTTGCTTTTGCAGAAAAGTTTCTTCTAGATCTTCTGAGGGAACATCTCAACTTTCTCATCCATGCTCTGATGAAGGGGTCTGTGCAACACTTTTCTCATGTTCTTTCTTTTGCTTGTGTGTGCACATCTGATGGTCCGGATAGTTCGGAGCTTAATGTCTGAGCCATTGGCCAGCCACCACATTCAGTTGGCCAGCAATGCGCACAATTTTAAGGAAGTGCTGGCTTCACCCCTATGCAGAGTACGGGTACAAAACACTTCCCTTTTCTCCTTCTTCTTTTATCGCTCATGAAAGCGCTATCAGACAGGAGTAAAACTTTGAGGGCTATAGCACAAAATCAGACATACAGCAAACCCACCCTTCCTCACCTTCCCCCCAAATACACACACACAGCAAACCCAAACTCCCTCACCTCCCCTCCCCAAATCCACAAACATTGACACAGCAAATCCACACCCCAACTTCTCAATTCCAAACACAACCTAAGCATAGATCTGTAAATGTCCTACCTTTCGAAGAGGATCAACTTTATCCTTGCTTTTGCAGAAAAGTTTCTTCTAGATCTTCTGAGGGAACATCTCAACTTCTCATCCATTCTCTGATGAAGGGGTCTGTGCAACACTTTTCTCATGTTCTTTCTTTTGCTTGTGTGTGCACATCTGATGGTCCGGATAGTTCGGAGCTTAATGTCTGAGCCATTGGCCAGCCACCACATTCAGTTGGCCAGCAATGCGCACAATTTTAAGGAAGTGCTGGCTTCACCCCTAAGCAGAGTAGGGGTACACAACACTTCCCTTTTCTGCTTTTTCTTTTATCGCTCATGAAAGCGCTATCAGACAGGAGTAAAACTTTGAGGGTTATAGCCCAAAATCAGACACACAGCAAACCCACCCTTCCTCACCTTCCCCCCAAATACACACACAGCAAACCCAAACTCCCTCACCTCCCCTCCCCAAATCCACACACATTGACACAGCAAATTCTCACCCCACCTTCTCAATTCCAAACATAACCCAAGTATAGATCTGGAAATGTCCTACCTTTCGAAGAGGATCAACTTCTTCCTTGCTTTTGCAGAAAAGTTTCTTCTAGATCTTCTGAGGGAACATCTCAACTTCTCATCCATGCTCTGATGAAAGGGTCTGTGCAAAACTTCTCTCATGTTCTTTCTTTTGCTTGTGTGTGCACATCTAATGGTCCGGATAGTTCAGAGCTTAATGTCTGAGCCATTGGCCAGCCACCACATTCAGTTGGCCAGCAATGCGCACAATTTAAAGGAAGTGCTGGCTTCACCCCTATGCAGAGTACGGGTACAAAACACTTCCCTTTTCTCCTTCTTCTTTTATCGCTCATGAAAGCGCTATCAGACAGGAGTAAAACTTTGAGGGTTATAGCACAAAATCAGACATACAGCAAACCCACCCTTCCTCACCTTCCCCCCAAATACACAGACAAAGCAAACCCAAACTCCCTCACCTCCCCTCCCCAAATCCAAAAACATTGACACAGCAAATCCACACCCCAACTTCTCAATTCCAAACACAACCTAAGCATAGATCTGTAAATGTCCTACCTTTCGAAGAGGATCAACTTCATCCTTGCTTTTGCATTAAAGTTTCTTCTAGATCTTCTGAGGGAACATCTCAACTTCTCATCCATGCTCTGATGAAGGGGTCTGTGCAACACTTTTCTCATGTTCTTTCTTTTGCTTGTGTGTGCACATCTGATGGTCTGGATAGTTCAGAGCTTAATGTCTGAGCCATTGGCCAGCCAACACATTCAGTTGGCCAGCAATGCGCACAATTTTAAGGAAGTGCTGGCTTCACCCCTAAGCAGAGTAGGG
This sequence comes from Lithobates pipiens, assembly GCF_037356315.1. Classification (NCBI taxonomy): domain Eukaryota; kingdom Metazoa; phylum Chordata; class Amphibia; order Anura; family Ranidae; genus Lithobates; species Lithobates pipiens. The sequence continues at coordinate 109,094,629 of NW_027507788.1, forward strand.
GTACACAACACTTCCCTTTCCTCCTTTTCCTTTTATCACTCATGAAAGCGGTATCAGACAGGAGTAAAACTTTGAGGGTTATAGCCCAAAATCAGACACACAGCAAACCCACCCTTCCTCACCTTCCCCCCAAATACACACACAGCAAACCCAAACTCCCTCACCTCCCCTCCACAAATACACACACATTGACAAAGCAAATCCACACCCCACTTTCTCAATTCCAAACACAACCCAAGCATAGATCTGTAAATGGCCTACCTTTCAAAGAGGATCAACGTCTTCCTTGCTTTTGCAGAGAAGTTTCTTCTAGATCTTCTGAGGGAACATCTCAACTTCTCATCCATGCTCTGATGAAGGGGTCTGTGCAACACTTTTATCGTTTTCTGTCTTTTTGCTTGTTTGTGCACTTCTGATGGTCTTGATAGTTCAGAGCTTAATGTCTGAGCCATTGGTCAGCCACCACATTCAGATGGCCAGCGATGTGCACAATTTTAAGGAAGTGCTGGCTTCACCCCTAAGCAGAGTAGGGGTACACAACACTTCCCTTTTCTCCTATTTCTTTTATCGCTCATGAAAGCGATATCAGACAGGAGTAAAACTTTGAGAGTTATAGCCCTAAATCAGACACACAGCAAACCCACCCTTCCTCACCTTCCCCCCAAATACACACACACAGCAAACCCAAACTCCCTCACCTCCCCTCCCCAAATCCACACACATTGACACAGCAAATCCACACCCCACCTTCTCAATTCCAAACACAACCCAAGTATAGATCTGGAAATGTCCTACCTTTCCAAGAGGATCAACTTCTTCCTTGCTTTTGCAGAGAAGTTTCTTCTAGATCTTCTGAGGGAACATCTCAACTTTCTCATCCATGCTCTGATGAAGGGGTCTGTGCAACACTTTTCTCATGTTCTTTCTTTTGCTTATGTGTGCACATCTAATGGTCCGGATAGTTCAGAGCTTAATGTCTGAGCCATTGGTCAGCCACCACATTCAGTTGGCCAGCAATGCGCACAATTTTAAGGAAGTGATGGCTTCACCCCTAAGCAGAGTAGGGGTACGCAACACTTCCCTTTCCTCCTTTTCCTTTTATCACTCATGAAAGCGGTATCAGACAGGAGTAAAACTTTGAGGGTTATAGCCCAAAATCAGACACACAGCAAACCCACCCTTCCTCACCTTCCCCCCAAATACACACACACAGCAAACCCAAACTCCATCACCTCCCCTCCACAAATACACACACATTGACAAAGCAAATCCACACCCCACCTTCTCAATTCCAAACACAACCCAAGCATAGATCTGTAAATGGCCTACCTTTCAAAGAGGATCAACTTCTTCCTTGCTTGTGCAGAGAAGTTTCTTCTAGATCTTCTGAGGGAACATCTCAACTTCTCCTCCATGCTCTGATGAAGGGGTCTGTGCAACACTTTTCTCGTTTTCTGTCTTTTTGTTTGTTTGTGCACGTCTGATGGTCTTGATAGTTCAGAGCTTAATGTCTGAGCCATTGGCCAGCCACCACATTCAGTTGGCCAGCAATGCGCACAATTTTAAGGAAGTGCTAGCTTCACCCCTAAGTAGAGTAGGGGTACACAACACTTCCCTTTCCTCCTTTTCCTTTTATCGCTCATGAAAGCGATATCAGACAGGAGTAAAACTTTGAGTGTTATAGCCCAAAATCAGACACACAGCAAACCCACCCTTCCTCACCTTCCCCCCAAACACACACACACAGCAAACCCAAACTCCCTCACCTCCCCTCCCCAAATCCACACACATTGACACAGCAAATCCACACCCCACCTTCTCAATTCCAAACACAAACCAAGTATAGATCTGGAAATGTCCTACCTTTCGAAGAGGATCAACTTCTTCCTTGCTTTTGCAGAGAAGTTTCTTCTAGATCTTCTGAGGGAACATCTCAACTTCTCATCCATGCTCTGATGAAGGGGTCTGTGCAACACTTTTCTCATGTTCTTTATTTTGCTTGTGTGTGCACATCTAATGGTCCGGATAGTACAGAGCTTAATGCCTGAGCCATTGGTCAGCCACCACATTCAGTTGGCCAGCGATGTGCACAATTTTAAGGAAGGGCTTGCTTCACCCCTAAGCAGAGTAGGGGTACACAACACTTCCCTTTTCTCCTTTTTCTTTTATCGCTCATGAAAGTGCTATCAGACAGGAGTAAAACTTTGAGTGTTATAGCCCAAAATCAGACACACAGCAAACCCACCCTTCCTCACCTTCCCCCCAAACACACACACACAGCAAACCCAAACTCCCTCACCTCCCCTCCCCAAATCCACACACATTGACACAGCAAATCCACACCCCACCTTCTCAATTCTAAACACAACCCAAGTATAGATCTGAAAATGTCCTACCTTTCGAAGAGGATCAACTTCTTCCTCGCTTTTGCAGAGAAGTTTCTTCTAGATCTTCTGAGGGAACATCTCAACTTCTCATCCATGCTCTGATGAAGGGGTCTGTGCAACACTTTTCTCATGTTCTTTCTTTTGCTTATGTGTGCACATCTAATGGTCCGGATAGTTCAGAGCTTAATGTCTGAGCCATTGGTCAGCCACCACATTCAGTTAGCCAGCGATGTGCACAATTTTAAGGAAGGGCTGGCTTCACCCCTAAGCAGAGTAGGGGTACACAACACTTCCCTTTTCTCCTTTTTCTTTTATCGCTCATGAATGCACTTTCAGACAGGAGTAAAACTTTGAGGGTTATAGCCCAAAATCAGACACACTGCAAACCCACCCTTCCTCATCTTCCCCCCAAATACACACACACAGCAAACCCAAACTCCCTTATCTCCCCTCCCCAAATCCACACACATTGACACATCAAATCCACACCCCACCTTCTCAATTCTAAACACAACCCAAGTATAGATCTGGAAATGTCCTACCTTTCGAAGAGGATCAACTTCTTCCTTGCTTTTGCAGAGAAGTTTCTTCTAGATCTTCTGAGGGAACATCTCAACTTCTCCTCCATGCTCTGATGAAGGGGTCTGTGCAACACTTATCTCGTTTTCTGTCTTTTTGTTTGTTTGTGCACGTCTGATGGTCTTGATAGTTCAGAGCTTAATGTCTGAGCCATTGGCCAGCCACCACATTCAGTTGGCCAGCAATGCGCACAATTTTAAGGAAGTGCTAGCTTCACCCCTAAGCAGAGTAGGGGTACACAACACTTCCCTTTCCTCCTTTTCCTTTTATCGCTCATGAAAGCGCTATCAGACAGGAGTAAAACTTTGAGGGTTATAGCCCAAAATCAGACACACAGCAAACCCACCCTTCCTTACCTTCCCCCCAAATACACACACACACAGCAAACCCAAACTCCCTCACCTCCCCTCCCCAAATCCACACACATTGACACAGCAAATCCACACCCCACCTTCTCAATTCCAAACACAACCCAAGTATAGATCTGGAAATGTCCTACCTTTCGAAGAGGATCAACTTCTTCCTTGCTTTTGCAGAGAAGTTTCTTCTAGATCTTCTGAGGGAACATCTCAACTTCTCATCCATGCTCTGATGAAGGGGTCTGTGCAACACTTTTCTCGTGTTCTTTATTTTGCTTGTGTGTGCACATCTAATGGTCCGGATAGTTCAGAGCTTAATGCCTGAGCCATTGGTCAGCCACCACATTCAGTTGGCCAGCGATGTGCACAATTTTAAGGAAGTGCTGGCTTCACCCCTAAGCAGAGTAGGGGTACACAACACTTCCCTTTTCTCCTTTTTCTTTTATCGCTCATGAAAGCGCTATCAGACAGGAGTAAAACTTTGAGGGTTATAGCCCATAATCAGACACACAGCAAACTCACCCTTCCTCATCTTCCCCCCAAATACACACACACTGCAAACCCAAACTCCCTCACCTCCCTTCCACAAATACACACACATTGACACAGCAAATCCACACCCCACCTTCTCAATTCTAAACACAACCCAAGTATAGATCTGGAAATGTCCTACCTTTCGAAGAGGATCAACTTCTTCCTTGCTTGTGCAGAGAAGTTTCTTCTAGATCTTCTGAGGGAACATCTCAACTTCTCCTCCATGCTCTGATGAAGGGGTCTGTGCAACACTTTTCTCGTTTTCTGTCTTTTTGTTTGTTTGTGCACGTCTGATGGTCTTGATAGTTCAGAGCTTAATGTCTGAGCCATTGGCCAGCCACCACATTCAGTTGGCCAGCAATGCGCACAATTTTAAGGAAGTGCTAGCTTCACCCCTAAGTAGAGTAGGGGTACACAACACTTCCCTTTCCTCCTTTTCCTTTTATCGCTCATGAAAGCGATATCAGACAGGAGTAAAACTTTGAGGGTTATAGCCCAAAATCAGACACACAGCAAACCCCACCCTTCCTCACATTCCCCCCAAATACACACACACAGCAAACCCAAACTCCCTCACCTCCCCTGCACAAATACGCACACATTGACCCAGCAAATCCACACCCCACCGTCTCAATTCCAAACACAACCCAAGCATAGATCTGTAAATGTCCTACCTTTCAAAGAGGATCAACTTCTTCCTTGCTTTTGCAGAGAAGTTTCTTCTAGATCTTCTGAGGGAACATCTCAACTTCTCATCCATGCTTTGATGAAGGGGTCTGTGCAACACTTTTATCGTTTCTGTCTTTATGCTTGTTTGTGCACTTCTGATGGTCTTGATAGTTCAGAGCTTAATGTCTCAGCCATTGGTCAGCCACCACATTCAGTTAGCCAGCGATGTGCACAATTTTAAGGAAGGGCTTGCTTCACCCCTAAGCAGAGTAGGGGTACACAACACTTCCCTTTTCTCCTTTTTCTTTTATCGCTCATGAATGCACTTTCAGACAGGAGTAAAACTTTGAGGGTTATAGCCCAAAATCAGACACACTGCAAACCCACCCTTCCTCATCTTCCCCCCAAATACACACACACAGCAAACCCAAACTCCCTTATCTCCCCTCCCCAAATCCACACACATTGACACATCAAATCCACACCCCACCATCTCAATTCTAAACACAACCCAAGTATAGATCTGGAAATGTCCTACCTTTCGAAGAGGATCAACTTCTTCCTTGCTTGTGCAGAGAAGTTTCTTCTAGATCTTCTGAGGGAACATCTCAACTTCTCCTCCATGCTCTGATGAAGGGGTCTGTGCAACACTTTTCTCGTTTTCTGTCTTTTTGTTTGTTTGTGCACGTCTGATGGTCTTGATAGTTCAGAGCTTAATGTCTGAGCCATTGGCCAGCCACCACATTCAGTTGGCCAGCAATGCGCACAATTTTAAGGAAGTGCTAGCTTCACCCCTAAGCAGAGTAGGGGTACACAACACTTCCCTTTCCTCCTTTTCCTTTTATCGCTCATGAAAGCGCTATCAGACAGGAGTAAAACTTTGAGGGTTATAGCCCAAAATCAGACACACAGCAAACCCACCCTTCCTCACCTTCCCCCCAAATACACACACACAGCAAACCCAAACTCCCTCACCTCCCCTCCCCAAATCCACACACATTGACACAGAAAATCCACACCCCACCTTCTCAATTCCAAACACAACCCAAGTGTAGATCTGGAAATGTCCTACCTTTCGAAGAGGATCAACTTCTTCCTTGCTTTTGCAGAGAAGTTTCTTCTAGATCTTCTGAGGGAACATCTCAACTTCTCATCCATGCTCTGATGAAGGGGTCTGTGCAACACTTTTCTCGTTTTCTGTCTTTTTGTTTGTTTGTGCATGTCTGATGGTCTTGATAGTTCAGAGCTTAATGTCTGAGCCAATTGGCCAGCCACCACATTGAGTTGGCCAGCAATGCGCACAATTTTAAGGAAGTGCTAGCTTCACCGCTAAGCAGAGTAGGGGTACACAACACTTCCCTTTTCTCCTTTTTCTTTTATCGCTCATGAAAGTGCTATCAGACAGGAGTAAAACTTTGAGGGTTATAGCCCAAAATCAGACACACAGCAAACCCACCCTTCCTCACCTTCCCCCCAAACACACACACACAGCAAACCCAAACTCCCTCACCTCCCCTCCCCAAATCCACACACATTGACACAGCAAATCCACACCCCACCTTCTCAATTCTAAACACAACCCAAGTATAGATCTGAAAATGTCCTACCTTTCGAAGAGGATCAACTTCTTCCTTGCTTTTGCAGAGAAGTTTCTTCTAGATCTTCTGAGGGAACATCTCAACTTCTCATCCATGCTCTGATGAAGGGGTCTGTGCAACACTTTTCTCATGTTCTTTTTTTTGCTTATGTGTGCACATCTAATGGTCCGGATAGTTCAGAGCTTAATGTCTGAGCCATTGGTCAGCCACCACATTCAGTTGGCCAGCGATGTGCACAATTTTAAGGAAGGGCTGGCTTCACCCCTAAGCAGAGTAGGGATACACAACACTTCCCTTTTCTCCTTTTTCTTTTATCGCTCATGAATGCACTTTCAGACAGGAGTAAATCTTTGAGGGTTATAGCCCAAAATCAGACACACTGCAAACCCACCCTTCCTCATCTTCCCCCCAAATACACACACACAGCAAACCCAAACTCCCTCATCTCCCCTCCCAAAATCCACACACATTGACACAGCAAATCCACACCCCACCTTCTCAATTCTAAACACAACCCAAGTATAGATCTGGAAATGTCCTACCTTTCGAAGAGGATCAACTTCTTCCTTGCTTTTGCAGAGAAGTTTCTTCTAGATCTTCTGAGGGAACATCTCAACTTCTCCTCCATGCTCTGATGAAGGGGTCTGTGCAACACTTATCTCGTTTTCTGTCTTTTTGTTTGTTTGTGCACGTCTGATGGTCTTGATAGTTCAGAGCTTAATGTCTGAGCCATTGGCCAGCCACCACATTCAGTTGGCCAGCAATGCGCACAATTTTAAGGAAGTGCTAGCTTCACCCCTAAGCAGAGTAGGGGTACACAACACTTCCCTTTCCTCCTTTTCCTTTTATCGCTCATGAAAGCGCTATCAGACAGGAGTAAAACTTTGAGGGTTATAGCCCAAAATCAGACACACAGCAAACCCACCCTTCCTTACCTTCCCCCCAAATACACACACACACAGCAAACCCAAACTCCCTCACCTCCCCTCCCCAAATCCACACACATTGACACAGCAAATCCACACCCCACCTTCTCAATTCCAAACACAACCCAAGTATAGATCTGGAAATGTCCTACCTTTCGAAGAGGATCAACTTCTTCCTTGCTTTTGCAGAGAAGTTTCTTCTAGATCTTCTGGGCGAACATCTCAACTTCTCATCCATGCTCTGATGAAGGGGTCTGTGCAACACTTTTCTCGTGTTCTTTATTTTGCTTGTGTGTGCACATCTAATGGTCCGGATAGTTCAGAGCTTAATGCCTGAGCCATTGGTCAGCCACCACATTCAGTTGGCCAGCGATGTGCACAATTTTAAGGAAGTGCTGGCTTCACCCCTAAGCAGAGTAGGGGTACACAACACTTCCCTTTTCTCCTTTTTCTTTTATCGCTCATGAAAGCGCTATCAGACAGGAGTAAAACTTTGAGGGTTATAGCCCATAATCAGACACACAGCAAACTCACCCTTCCTCATCTTCCCCCCAAATACACACACACTGCAAACCCAAACTCCCTCACCTCCCTTCCACAAATACACACACATTGACACAGCAAATCCACACCCCACCTTCTCAATTCTAAACACAACCCAAGTATAGATCTGGAAATGTCCTACCTTTCGAAGAGGATCAACTTCTTCCTTGCTTGTGCAGAGAAGTTTCTTCTAGATCTTCTGAGGGAACATCTCAACTTCTCCTCCATGCTCTGATGAAGGGGTCTGTGCAACACTTTTCTCGTTTTCTGTCTTTTTGTTTGTTTGTGCACGTCTGATGGTCTTGATAGTTCAGAGCTTAATGTCTGAGCCATTGGCCAGCCACCACATTCAGTTGGCCAGCAATGCGCACAATTTTAAGGAAGTGCTAGCTTCACCCCTAAGTAGAGTAGGGGTACACAACACTTCCCTTTCCTCCTTTTCCTTTTATCGCTCATGAAAGCGATATCAGACAGGAGTAAAACTTTGAGGGTTATAGCCCAAAATCAGACACACAGCAAACCCCACCCTTCCTCACATTCCCCCCAAATACACACACACAGCAAACCCAAACTCCCTCACCTCCCCTGCACAAATACGCACACATTGACCCAGCAAATCCACACCCCACCGTCTCAATTCCAAACACAACCCAAGCATAGATCTGTAAATGTCCTACCTTTCAAAGAGGATCAACTTCTTCCTTGCTTTTGCAGAGAAGTTTCTTCTAGATCTTCTGAGGGAACATCTCAACTTCTCATCCATGCTTTGATGAAGGGGTCTGTGCAACACTTTTATCGTTTCTGTCTTTATGCTTGTTTGTGCACTTCTGATGGTCTTGATAGTTCAGAGCTTAATGTCTCAGCCATTGGTCAGCCACCACATTCAGTTAGCCAGCGATGTGCACAATTTTAAGGAAGGGCTTGCTTCACCCCTAAGCAGAGTAGGGGTACACAACACTTCCCTTTTCTCCTTTTTCTTTTATCGCTCATGAATGCACTTTCAGACAGGAGTAAAACTTTGAGGGTTATAGCCCAAAATCAGACACACTGCAAACCCACCCTTCCTCATCTTCCCCCCAAATACACACACACAGCAAACCCAAACTCCCTTATCTCCCCTCCCCAAATCCACACACATTGACACATCAAATCCACACCCCACCATCTCAATTCTAAACACAACCCAAGTATAGATCTGGAAATGTCCTACCTTTCGAAGAGGATCAACTTCTTCCTTGCTTGTGCAGAGAAGTTTCTTCTAGATCTTCTGAGGGAACATCTCAACTTCTCCTCCATGCTCTGATGAAGGGGTCTGTGCAACACTTTTCTCGTTTTCTGTCTTTTTGTTTGTTTGTGCACGTCTGATGGTCTTGATAGTTCAGAGCTTAATGTCTGAGCCATTGGCCAGCCACCACATTCAGTTGGCCAGCAATGCGCACAATTTTAAGGAAGTGCTAGCTTCACCCCTAAGCAGAGTAGGGGTACACAACACTTCCCTTTCCTCCTTTTCCTTTTATCGCTCATGAAAGCGATATCAGACAGGAGTAAAACTTTGAGGGTTATAGCCCAAAATCAGACACACAGCAAACCCACCCTTCCTCACCTTCCCCCCAAACACACACACACAGCAAACCCAAACTCCCTCACCTCCCCTCCCCAAATCCACACACATTGACACAGCAAATCCCCACCCCTCCTTCTCAATTCTAAACACAACCCAAGTATAGATCTGAAAATGTCCTACGTTTCGAAGAGGATCAACTTCTTCCTTGCTTGTGCAGAGAAGTTTCTTCTAATTCTTCTGAGGGAATATCTCAACTTCTCCTTCATGCTCCGATGAAGGGGTCTGTGCAACACTTTTCTCGTTTTCTGTCTTTTTGCTTGTTTGTGCACGTCTGATGGTCTTGATAGTTCAGAGCTTAATGTCTGAGCCATTGGTCAGCCACCACATTCAGTTGGCCAGCGATGTGCACAATTTTAAGGAAGTGATGGCTTCACCCCTAAGCAGAGTAGGGGTACACAACACGACCCTTTCCTCCTTTTTCTTTTATCGCACATGAATGCGCTATCAGACACTAGTGGTCTGGAGTGCTCACCTGAGAGGTGGTGGTTCAATCAGTACCATACTTACCTAGGTGGATGTTGTATCTGCCCCTCGGCGCCTCTACACTGAGAAGCAATCGATCAACGACTGCAGATCGCTCAGCGACTCCTTTTCTGGAGTAATGCTCTGGAGTGCTCACCTCAGAGATGGTGGTTCAATCAGGATAAAGCAACTCCTTTAGGGTAGTAATGGTCTGGAGTGCTCACCTGAGAGGTGGTGGCTCAATCAGGATGAAGCGACTCCTTTTCAGTAGTAATGGTCTGAAGTATATTTTTTTCTAAGCATTTTCTACTTTTAGCAGAAAATAACAAAAAATATAGATACTGGTATGCAGTGGCGGAACTACCGCCATAGCAGCACATGCGGGCGCTATGGGGCCCGGTGAGGACAGGCGCTATGGCTCCGCGGGAGATAGCGGGCGGCTCCACGGGTGGCCCGCGGGCGGTCCGCGGGTGGTCCGCGGGCGGCTCCGCGGGTGAGAGCTGGCGGTCCGCGAGCGGCCCGCGGGTAGTCCGTGGCTCCGCGGGTGGACCGCGGGCGGCTCCGCGGGTGAGAGCGGGCACTACCGCCATAGCAGCACATGCGGGCGCTATGGGGCCCGCAGTCAAATGGGGCCCGGTGAGGACAGGCTCTATGGCTCCGCGGGAGATAGCGGGCGGCTCCGCGGGTGGCCCGCGGGCAGTCCGCGGCTCCGCGGGTGGTCCGCGGGTGGCTCCGCGGGTGACTGATAATCTGCTGGCTGACTCTGTGACACAGCAGTAAAGTGGCAGAGCAAGTGACAATCCATAATGTGTGGCAGGCGACGTGGCAAGTGACAACCCAGGACGTGGCAAGTGACAATCCGTAACGTGTGGCAGGTGACGTGGCAAGTGAAAATCCATGACGTGGCAAATGACAATCCATAATATGTGGCAGGCAACGTGGCAAGTGACAACCAGGGACGTGGCAAGTGACAATCCGTAACGTGTGGCAGGTGACATGGCAAGTGACAACCTGGATGTGGCAAGTGACAATCCGTAACATGTGGCAGGTGACGTGGCAAGTGAAAATCCGTGACGTGACAAGTGACAATCCGTAATGTGTGGCAGGTGACGTGGCAAGTGACAACCCGGGACGTGCAAGTGACAATCCATAATGTGTGGCAAGTGACAATCTAGGATGTGGTAAGTGACAATCTGTAATGTGTGGCAAGTGACAATCCGTAATGTGTGGCAGGTGACGTGGCAAGTGACAACCTGGATGTGGCAAGTGACAATCTGTAACATGTGGCAGGTGACGTGGCAAGTGAAAATCCGTGACGTGACAATCCGTAATGTGTGGCAGGTGACGTGGCAAGTGACAACCCGGGACGTGCAAGTGACAATCCATAATGTGTGGCAAGTGACAATCTAGGATGTGGTAAGTGACAATCTGTAATGTGTGGCAATCTAGGACGTGGCAAGTGACAATCCGTAATGTGTGGCAGGTGACGTGGCAAGTGACAACCTGGATGTGGCAAGTGACAATCCGTAACATGTGGCAGGTGACGTGGCAAGTGAAAATCCGTGATGTGACAAGTGACAATCCGTAATGTGTGGCAGGTGACGTGGCAAGTGACAATCCGTAATGTGTGGCAGGTGACGTGGCAAGTGACAACCCGAGACGTGGCAAGTGACAATCTAGGACATGGCAAGTGACAATCCGTAATGTGTGGCAGGTAATGTGGCAAGTGACAATCCGGGACTTGGCAAGTGGACAATCCGCAACATGTGGCAGGTGACATTCTGCAACGTGTGACAAGTGACAATCTGCATCTGGTGGCAGGCGACGTGGCAAGTGGACAATCTGCAATGTGTAGCAGGTGATGTGACAAGTGACAATCCTTAATGTGTGGCAAGTGACAATCCAGGACGTGGCAAGTTACAATCCATAATGTGTGGCAAGTGACGTGGCAAGTGACAATCCAGGACGTGGCATGTGACAATCCATAATGTGTGGCAAGTGACAATCCAGGACGTGGCAAGTGACAATCCATAATGTGTGGCAAGTGACAATCCAGGACATGGCAAGTGACAATCCATAATGTGTGGCAGGTGACTTGGCAAGTGACAATCCGCAACATGTGGTAGGTGACATTCCGCAACGTTTGACAAGTTACAATCTGCATCTGGTGGCAGGCGATGATGGCAAGTGACACGCTCAGGGATCCCACTGATTTTGCATTATGGTGAGTTGAACTATTTCATTTTATATAACAGAACAGAAATTGGTTAAAAGGCCTGGAGGTCTGCAATGTGTTCCCTTCAGGGGCTGCATAGAGTATACTGCATACTTTGTTGTTCAAAATTAATATAAGCCGTTGCCTGGGTACTGTGCCACATGGGTGTGGTAGTCTGTTGTTTAATGGCATTAGTTCATTTTTTTTGGTGGGGGGGGGCCCATACAACATTTTGCTATGGGGCCCTGTGATTTCTAGTTACGCCCCTGCTGGTATGCATACTCCATGATTTTTTCAGGGCACCTGGAAAGAAGCGTGTTTACACTATGGTGGGTGTTGTTCAGCATACCTGTCTCCGGGGGAGAGCGGCTACGGTTTTCTGCCTCCTCCTGCCCCCTCCGAAGTTGTTCTGTGAGCAATTTGAGCCTCTCCGCCTTCCTGGCGGGATTGCCTTCCACTGGAGTGACGTCATGATGGCATGGTGGTGGTGACTGATGCCGGTGTACCTGAAAAAAATAAAAATGTTTAATAGAGATAATAATAATAATAGCAATATATACATTAATAATACGATAGCAAAATATTTTAATAAAAAACATTATATTCGCAGGAGACACAATCTGACAATGTCACTCGGTCAGCTCCCAATACAGTAATGTTTTCAAACAACTGAAGTCCGGTTTGAACCGATTTGCAGCTTACTGTGACATCACACACCTCATACCAGCCGCCACATTTCAGGCTTGGAAACTGATAGATTTTATATTTAATTAAACAATACTATGGTCATTTTAGTGACTGGGTATACTGGGCATAATTCTCAGTATCTGTTCTTATTCTGTATGCATGGACTCTCCACAGTACCACTTCTCTTGTCCTATATGCTGGGTGTTTTTTTCAGTACCATACTTACCTAGGTGGATGTTGTATCTGCCCCTCGGCGCCTCTACACTGAGAACCAATTGATCAAACACTGCCGATCGCTCAGCGACTCCTTTTCTGGAGTAATGCTCTGGAGTGCTCACCTGAGAGATGGTGGTTCAATCAGGATAAAGCAACTCCTTTTCGGTAGTAATAGTCTGGAGTGCTCACCTGAGAGGTGGTGGTTCAATCAGGATAAAGCGGCTCCTTTTCGGAAGTAGTTGTCTGGAGTGCTCACCTGAGAGGTGGTAATTCAATCAGGATGAAGCAACTCCTTTAAGATAGTAATGGTCTGGAGTGCTCACCTGAGAGGTGGTGGCTCAATCAGGATGAAGCTGCTCCTTTTCAGTAGTAATGGTCTGAAGTATATTTTTTTCTAAGCATTTTCTACTTTTAGCAGAAAATAACAAAAAATATAGATACTGGTATGCATACCCCATGATGTTTTCAGGGCACCTGGAAAGAAGCGTGTTACACTATGGTGGGTGTTGTTCAGCATACCTGTCTCCGGGGGAGAGCGGCTACGGTTTTCTGCCTCCTCCTGTCCCCTCCGAAGTTGTTCTGTGAGCAATTTGAGCCTCTCCGCCTTCCTGTCGGGATCGCCTTCCACTGGACTGACGTCATGATGGCATGGTGGTGGTGACTGATGCCGGTGTACCTGAAAAAAATAAAAATGTTTACCGTATATACTCGAGTATAGGCCGACCCGAATATAAGCCGAGGCCCCCAATTTACCCCCAAAAAACTGGAAAACTTATTGACTCGTGTATAAGCCGAGGGTGAGACATGGCTGTCCATCCCTGTGTGTGTGTCCGTCCATCCCTGTGTGTCCATCCATCCCTGTGTGTGTGTCCGTCCATCCATCCCTGTGTGTGTATCCATCCATCCATCCATCCATCCCTGTGTGTGTGTGTGTGTGTGTGTATTCATCCATCCATCCATCCCTGTGTGTGTGTGTGTGTATCCATCCATCCATCCATCCCTGTGTGTGTGTGTGTGTATCCATCCATCCATCCATCCCTGTGTGTGTGTGTGTGTGTGTGTGTGTGTGTGTGTGTGTGTCCGTGCAGCCTTGTGTGTGTGTGTGTGTGTGTGTGTGTGTCCGTGCAGCCTTGTGTGTGTGTCCAGCCTACCTGTGTCCCAAGCCTCCGTCCCGAGCCTCCTCCGACCCGTGCCGTGCCTCCTCCGTCCCGTGCCGTGCCTCCTCCTTCCCGTGCCTCCTCCGTCCCGTGCCGTGCCTCCTCCGTCCCGTGCCGTGCCGATGGATCGCCGCTCTTCTCGGCGGCCATTCTACAATTCAAAATTCCGCCTCCGCCTGTGATAGGCGGAACACTCAATTTCCCAGCAGCCTGTGTTCCGCCTATCACGGACATCCTCTCATACTCGTCCGTAGTATGAGAATGAGCGGATGTCCGTGATAGGTGGAACACTGACTGCTGGGAAATTCAGTGTTCCGCCTATCACAGGCGGAGGCGGAGAAGGAGGCGCGGCTTTTAAATTTTAATGTCCGCCGTCTGTCTGCTCGATACGCTGATCGAGCAGTCAGACAGCGGTGACTCGAGTATAAGCCGAGGGGGCACTTTCAGCCTCAAAAAAGAGGCTGAAAATCTCGGCTTATACTCGAGTATATACGGTAATAGAGATAATAATAATAATAGCAATATATACATTAATAATACAATAGCAAAATATTTTAATAAAAAACACTTATATTCGCGGGAGACACAATCTGACAGTGTCACTTGGTCAGCTCCCAAAACAGTAATGTTTTCAAACAACTGAAGTCCGGTTTGAACCGATTTGCAGCTCACTGTGACATCACACACCTCATACCAGCCGCCACATTTCAGGCTTGGAAACTGATAGATTTTATATTTAATTAAACGATACTATGGTCATTTTAGTGACTGGGTATACTGGGCATAATTCTCAGTATCTGTTCTTATTCTGTATGCATGGACTCTCCACAGTACCACTTCTCTTGTCCTATATGCTGGGTGTTTTTTTCAGTACCATACTTACCTAGGTGGATGTTGTATCTGCCCCTCGGCGCCTCTACACTGAGAACCAATTGATCAAACACTGCCGATCGCTCAGCGACACCTTTTCTGGAGTAATGCTCTGGAGTGCTCACCTGAGAGATGGTGGTTCAATCAGGATTAAGCGACTCCTTTTCGGTAGTAATGGTCTGGAGTGCTCACCTGAGAGGTGGTGGTTCAATCAGGATAAAGCGACTCCTTTTCGGAAGTAGTTGTCTGGAGTGCTCACCTGAGAGGTGGTAATTCAATCAGGATGAAGCGACTCCTTTTCGGTAGTAGTGGTCTGGAGTGCTCATCTGAGAGGCGGTGGTTCAATCAGGATAAAGCAACTCCTTTAGGGTAGCAATGGTCTGGAGTGCTCACCTGAGAGGTGGTGGCTCAATCAGGATGAAGCTGTTCCTTTTCAGTAGTAATGGTCTGAAGTATATTTTTTTCTAAGCATTTTCTACTTTTAGCAGAAAATAACTAAAAATATAGATACTGGTATGCATACCCCATGATGTTTTCAGGGCACCTGGAAAGAAGGGTGTTACACTATGGGGGATGTTGTTCAGCATACCTGTCTCCAGGGGAGAGCGGCTCCGGTTTTCTGCCTCCTTCTGTCTCCTCCGAAGTTGTTCTGTGAGCAATTTGAGCCTCTCCACCTTCCTGACGGGATCGCCTTCCATGGGACCGACGTCATGATGGCATGGTGGTGGTGACTGATGCTGGTGTAAATGAAAAAAATAAAAATGTTTAATAGAGATAATAATAGCAATATATACAATAATAATACGATAGCAAAATATTTTAATAAAAAACATTATATTCGCAGGAGACACAATCTGACAATGTCACTCGGTCAGCTCCCAATACAGTAATGTTTTCAAACAACTGAAGTCCGGTTTGAACCGATTTGCAGCTTACTGTGACATCACACACCTCATACCAGCCGCCACATTTCAGGCTTGGAAACTGATAGATTTTATATTTAATTAAACAATACTATGGTCATTTTAGTGACTGGGTATACTGGGCATAATTATCAGTATCTGTTCTTATTCTGTATGCATGGACTCTCCACAGTACCACTTCTCTTGTCCTATATGCTGGGTGTTTTTTTCAGTACCATACTTACCTAGGTGGATGTTGTATCTGCCCCTCGGCGCCTCTACACTGAGAACCAATTGATCAAACACTGCCGATCGCTCAGCGACTCCTTTTCTGGAGTAATGCTCTGGAGTGCTCACCTGAGAGATGGTGGTTCAATCAGGAGAAAGCAACTCCTTTTCGGTAGTAATAGTCTGGAGTGCTCACCTGAGAGGTGGTGGTTCAATCAGGATAAAGCGGCTCCTTTTCGGAAGTAGTTGTCTGGAGTGCTCACCTGAGAGGTGGTAATTCAATCAGGATGAAGCGACTCCTTTTCGGTAGTAGTGGTCTGGAGTGCTCACCTGAGAGGTGGTGGTTCAATCAGGATAAAGCAACTCCTTTAGGGTAGTAATGGTCTGGAGTGCTCACCTGAGAGGTGGTGGCTCAATCAGGATGAAGCTGCTTCTTTTCAGTAGTAATGGTCTGAAGTATATTTTTTTCTAAGCATTTTCTACTTTTAGCAGAAAATAACAAAAAATATAGATACTGGTATGCATACCCCATGATGTTTTCAGGGCACCTGGAAAGAAGCGTGTTACACTATGGTGGGTGTTGTTCAGCATACCTGTCTCCGGGGGAGAGCGGCTACGGTTTTCTGCCTCCTCCTGTCCCCTCCGAAGTTGTTCTGTGAGCAATTTGAGCCTCTCCGCCTTCCTGTCGGGATCGCCTTCCACTGGACTGACGTCATGATGGCATGGTGGTGGTGACTGATGCCGGTGTACCTGAAAAAAATAAAAATGTTTAATAGAGATAATAATAATAATAGCAATATATACATTAATAATACAATAGCAAAATATTTTAATAAAAAACACTTATATTCGCGGGAGACACAATCTGACAGTGTCACTTGGTCAGCTCCCAAAACAGTAATGTTTTCAAACAACTGAAGTCCGGTTTGAACCGATTTGCAGCTCACTGTGACATCACACACCTCATACCAGCCGCCACATTTCAGGCTTGGAAACTGATAGATTTTATATTTAATTAAACGATACTATGGTCATTTTAGTGACTGGGTATACTGGGCATAATTCTCAGTATCTGTTCTTATTCTGTATGCATGGACTCTCCACAGTACCACTTCTCTTGTCCTATATGCTGGGTGTTTTTTTCAGTACCATACTTACCTAGGTGGATGTTGTATCTGCCCCTCGGCGCCTCTACACTGAGAACCAATTGATCAAACACTGCCGATCGCTCAGCGACACCTTTTCTGGAGTAATGCTCTGGAGTGCTCACCTGAGAGATGGTGGTTCAATCAGGATTAAGCGACTCCTTTTCGGTAGTAATGGTCTGGAGTGCTCACCTGAGAGGTGGTGGTTCAATCAGGATAAAGCGACTCCTTTTCGGAAGTAGTTGTCTGGAGTGCTCACCTGAGAGGTGGTAATTCAATCAGGATGAAGCGACTCCTTTTCGGTAGTAGTGGTCTGGAGTGCTCATCTGAGAGGCGGTGGTTCAATCAGGATAAAGCAACTCCTTTAGGGTAGCAATGGTCTGGAGTGCTCACCTGAGAGGTGGTGGCTCAATCAGGATGAAGCTGTTCCTTTTCAGTAGTAATGGTCTGAAGTATATTTTTTTCTAAGCATTTTCTACTTTTAGCAGAAAATAACTAAAAATATAGATACTGGTATGCATACCCCATGATGTTTTCAGGGCACCTGGAAAGAAGGGTGTTACACTATGGGGGATGTTGTTCAGCATACCTGTCTCCAGGGGAGAGCGGCTCCGGTTTTCTGCCTCCTTCTGTCTCCTCCGAAGTTGTTCTGTGAGCAATTTGAGCCTCTCCACCTTCCTGACGGGATCGCCTTCCATGGGACCGACGTCATGATGGCATGGTGGTGGTGACTGATGCTGGTGTAAATGAAAAAAATAAAAATGTTTAATAGAGATAATAATAGCAATATATACAATAATAATACGATAGCAAAATATTTTAATAAAAAACATTATATTCGCAGGAGACACAATCTGACAATGTCACTCGGTCAGCTCCCAATACAGTAATGTTTTCAAACAACTGAAGTCCGGTTTGAACCGATTTGCAGCTTACTGTGACATCACACACCTCATACCAGCCGCCACATTTCAGGCTTGGAAACTGATAGATTTTATATTTAATTAAACAATACTATGGTCATTTTAGTGACTGGGTATACTAGGCATAATTCTCAGTATCTGTTCTTATTCTGTATGTATGGACTCTCCACAGTACCACTTCTCTTGTCATATATGCTGGGTGTTTTTTTCAGTACCATACTTACCTAGGTGGATGTTGTATCTGCCCCTCGGCGCCTCTACACTGAGAACCAATTGATCAAACACTGCTGATCGCTCAGCGACTCCTTTTCTGGAGTAATGCTCTGGAGTGCTCACCTGAGAGATGGTGGTTCAATCAGGATAAAGCAACTCCTTTTCGGTAGTAATAGTCTGGAGTGCTCACCTGAGAGGTGGTGGTTCAATCAGGATAAAGCGGCTCCTTTTCGGAAGTAGTTGTCTGGAGTGCTCACCTGAGAGGTGGTAATTCAATCAGGATGAAGCAACTCCTTTTCGGTAGTAGTGGTCTGGAGTGCTCACCTGAGAGGTGGTGGTTCAATCAGGATAAAGCAACTCCTTTAGGGTAGTAATGGTCTGGAGTGCTCACCTGAGAGGTGGTGGCTCAATCAGGATGAAGCTGCTCCTTTTCAGTAGTAATGGTCTGAAGTATATTTTTTTCTACGCATTTTCTACTTTTAGCAGAAAATAACAAAAAATATAGATACTGGTATGCATACCCCATGATGTTTTCAGGGCACCTGGAAAGAAGCGTGTTACACTATGGTGGGTGTTGTTCAGCATACCTGTCTCCGGGGGAGAGCGGCTACGGTTTTCTGCCTCCTCCTGTCCCCTCCGAAGTTGTTCTGTGAGCAATTTGAGCCTCTCCGCCTTCCTGGCGGGATCGCCTTCCACTGGACTGACGTCATGATGGCATGGTGGTGGTGACTGATGCCGGTGTACCTGAAAAAAATAAAAATGTTTAATAGAGATAATAATAATAATAGCAATATATACATTAATAATACAATAGCAAAATATTTTAATAAAAAACACTTAGGCCGCGTACACACGCGCGGACTGTTTGCCCAACCTTGTTCGTCAAACAGTTTCGGCAAACAGTCCGCTCAAAATTTGCATGAGCGGACTTGCCCACACACGAGCGGACTGTTTCAACGAACTGTTTGCCAAACAGTCCGCTCAACTTTTGAAATGAACGGACTCGCCCACGTAAGGCGGAGGCAAATCCGCCCATTTCGAGCGCGTGTACAGGTAGGCGGGGCCCGCGAAGGAGACGTCGCGGGCTCCGCCGCCTGGAATGGGCTTAAAGGGGAACCCCAACGCCGAAAAAAATCGGCGTGGGGGTTCCCCCAAAGTCCACACCAGACCCTTGTCCGAGCACGCTACCCGGCCGGCCAGGAAAGGGGGGCGAGCGAGCGCGCCCCCCCTCCTGAGCCGTACCAGGCCGCGTGCCCTCAACATGGGGGGGTGCCTTGGGGAAGGGGGGGCCGCGCGGCCCCCCCACCCCAAAGCACCTTGTCCCCATGTTGATGAGGACAAGGGCCTCTTCCCGACAACCCTGGCCGTTGGTTGTCGGGGTCTGCGGGCGGGGGGCTTATCGGAATCCGGGAGCCCCCTTTAAGAAGGGGGCCCCCGGATACCGGCCCCCCACCCTATGTGAATGAGTATGGGGTACAATGTACCCCTACCCATTCACCTGTGAAATAAAGTACAAAAAAAAACACAACACAGGGAAAAAATATTTTATTGCACAGCTCCGGGGGTCTTCTCGCCGGACTCCTCCGCTATGTGTGTGTAGCTCTTTTACTAGCGGAGGAGCCCGGCTTTCTTCCTCCCCGCCGCCGGCCTCTTCTCCCGACTTCGGGGGTCTTGTCCCCCTCTTCGGTTCTTCTGCCGGGCCACCGCGCCTTCTTGTAGCTCTTTTACAGGCGGTGGCCCGGTCTTCTGTCGCCGCTGTCGTCGCCGCCGCCGCCGCCGCCTTCCGTTCTTGTTCTTCTTCTTGTTCTTCTGCTTCTTCTCCTGGAGATGTTGACTCGACGAGCTCTCCGGCCGGAATGCCAGAGCCGCGCTGTGCGGTCACTTATATAGTGACAATGGGGCGGTGTCACATGGTATATGTCACATGGTATATGTCACATGGGTTGGTCAAATGGTGACCCCGCCCCCTTACGATGTCATAGTCCCCATGTGACATCAACCCATGTGACCAACCCATGTGACATATACCATGTGACACCGCCCCATTGTCACTATATAAGTGACCGCACAGCGCGGCTCTGGCATTCCGGCCGGAGATCTCGTCGAGTCAACATCTCCAGGAGAAGAAGCAGAAGAACAAGAAGAAGAACAAGAACGGAAGGCGGCGGCGGCGGCGGCGACGACAGCGGCGACAGAAGACCGGGCCACTGCCTGTAAAAGAGCTACAAGAAGGCGCGGTGGCCCGGCAGAAGAACCGAAGGCGGCGACAGAAGAACGGAAGGCAGCGGCGACAGAAGACCGGGCCACCGCCTGTAAAAGAGCTACAAGAAGGCGCGGTGGCCCGGCAGAAGAACCGAAGAGGGGGACAAGACCCCCGAAGTCGGGAGAAGAGGCCGGCGGCGGGGAGGAAGAAAGCCGGGCTCCTCCGCTAGTAAAAGAGCTACACACACATAGCGGAGGAGTCCGGCGAGAAGACCCCCGGAGCTGTGCAATAAAATATTTTTTCCCTGTGTTGTGTTTTTTTTTGTACTTTATTTCACAGGTGAATGGGTAGGGGTACATTGTACCCCATACTCATTCACATAGGGTGGGGGGCCGGTATCCGGGGGCCCCCTTCTTAAAGGGGGCTCCCGGATTCCGATAAGCCCCCCGCCCGCAGACCCCGACAACCAACGGCCAGGGTTGTCGGGAAGAGGCCCTTGTCCTCATCAACATGGGGACAAGGTGCTTTGGGGTGGGGGGGCCGCGCGGCCCCCCCTTCCCCAAGGCACCCCCCCATGTTGAGGGCACGCGGCCTGGTACGGCTCAGGAGGGGGGGCGCGCTCGCTCGCCCCCCTTTCCTGGCCGGCCGGGTAGCGTGCTCGGACAAGGGTCTGGTGTGGACTTTGGGGGAACCCCCACGCCGATTTTTTTCGGCGTTGGGGTTCCCCTTTAAGCCCATTCCAGGCGGCGGAGCCCGCGACGTCTCCTTCGCGGGCCCCGCCTACCTGTACACGCGCTCGAAATGGGCGGACTTTCCGAGCGGGAACAGTCCGCTCATTTCGAAAGTACAGCGGACAGGCCCACACACGGGCGGACTGTTCGCTCAAACACAGTTTCAGCGGACAGTTTTTCGGAATTTCCGAAAGACTTTGTCCGTCCAACTGTCCGCTGAAACTGTCCGCTGAAAGCCCACACACGAGCGGACTGTCCGCCCAAACACTGTTCAGCGGACAAGGTTGGGCGAACAGTCCGCCCGTGTGTACGCGGCCTTATATTCGCGGCACGTCAGGCTGGAAGGTGGGCAGCGGCACGTCAGGCTGGAAGGCAGGCACATCAGGCTGGACAGCAGGCACATGAGACTGGAAGGCATCGGACTGCAAGGCCGGGACATCAGACTGGAAGGCGTCGGACTGCAAGGCCGGGACATCAGACTGGAAGGCGTCGGACTGCAAGGCCGGGACATCAGACTGGAAGGCGTCGGACTGCAAGGCCGGGACATCAGACTGGAAGGCGTCGGACTGCAAGGCCGGGACATCAGACTGGAAGGCGTCGGACTGCAAGGCCGGGACATCAGACTGGAAGGCGTCGGACTGCAAGGCCGGGACATCAGACTGGAAGGCGTCGGACTGCAAGGCCGGGACATCAGACTGGAAGGCGTCGGACTGCAAGGCCGGGACATCAGACTGGAAGGCGTCGGACTGCGAGGCCGGGACATCAGACTGGAAGGCGTCGGACTGCGAGGCCGGGACATCAAACTGGAAGGCGTCGGACTGCGGGGCCGGGACATCAGACTGGAAGGCGTCGGACTGCGAGGCCGGGACATCAGACTGGAAGGCGTCGGACTGCGAGGCCGGGACATCAGACTGGAAGGAATCAGACTGCGAGGCCGGGACATCAGACTGGAAAGAATCAGACTGCGAGGCCGGGACATCAGACTGGAAGGCATCGGACTGCAAGGCCGGAACATCAGACTGGAAGGCATCGGACTGCAAGGCCGGAACATCAGACTGGAAGGCATCAGACTGCAAGGCCGGAACATCAGACTGGAAGGCATCAGACTGCAAGGCCGGAACATCAGACTGGAAGGCATCAGACTGCAAGGCCGGGACATCAGACTGGAAGGCATCAGACTGCAAGGCCGGGACATCAGACTGGAAGGCATCAGACTGCAAGGCCGGGACATCAGACTGGAAGGCCGGGGCATCAGACTGGAAGGCATTAGACTGGAAGGCCGGGGCATCAGACTGGAAGGCATCAGACTGGAAGGCTGGGGCATCAGACTGGAAGGCATCAGACTGCAAGGCCGGGACATCAGACTGGAAGGCATCAGACTGCAAGGCCGGGACATCAGACTGGAAGGCCGGGGCATCAGACTGGAAGGCATTAGACTGGAAGGCCGGGGCATCAGACTGGAAGGCATCAGACTGGAAGGCTGGGGCATCAGACTGGAAGGCATCAGACTGGAAGGCCGGGGCATCAGACTGGAAGGCCGGGGCATCAGACTGGAAGGCATCAGACTGGAAGGCATCAGACTGGAAGGCCGGGGCATCAGACTGGAAGGCATCAGACTGGAAGGCCGGGGCATCAGACTGGAAGGCATCAGACTGGAAGGCCGGGGCATCAGACTGGAAGGCATCAGACTGGAAGGCCGGGGCATCAGACTGGAAGGCATCAGACTGGAAGGCCGGGGCATCAGACTGGAAGGCATCAGACTGGAAGGCCGGGGCATCAGACTGAAAGGCATCAGACTGCAAGGCCGGAACATCAGACTGGAAGGCATCAGACTGCAAGGCCGGGGCATCAGACTGGAAGGCATCGGACTGCAAGGCCGGGACATCAGACTGGAAGGCATCAGACTGCAAGGCCGGGACATCAGACTGGAAGGCATCAGACTGCAAGGCCGGGACATCAGACTGGAAGGCCGGGGCATCAGACTGGAAGGCATCAGACTGGAAGGCCGGGGCATCAGACTGGAAGGCATCAGACTGGAAGGCTGGGGCATCAGACTGGAAGGCATCAGACTGGAAGGCCGGGGCATCAGACTGGAAGGCCGGGGCATCAGACTGGAAGGCATCAGACTGGAAGGCATCAGACTGGAAGGCCGGGGCATCAGACTGGAAGGCATCAGACTGGAAGGCCGGGGCATCAGACTGGAAGGCATCAGACTGGAAGGCCGGGGCATCAGACTGGAAGGCATCAGACTGGAAGGCCGGGGCATCAGACTGGAAGGCATCAGACTGGAAGGCCGGGGCATCAGACTGGAAGGCATCAGACTGGAAGGCCGGGGCATCAGACTGAAAGGCATCAGACTGCAAGGCCGGAACATCAGACTGGAAGGCATCAGACTGCAAGGCCGGGGCATCAGACTGGAAGGCATCGGACTGCAAGGCCGGGACATCAGACTGGAAGGCATCAGACTGCAAGGCCGGGACATCAGACTGGAAGGCATCAGACTGCAAGGCCGGGACATCAGACTGGAAGGCCGGGGCATCAGACTGGAAGGCATCAGACTGGAAGGCCGGGGCATCAGACTGGAAGGCATCAGACTGGAAGGCCGGGGCATCAGACTGGAAGGCATCAGACTGGAAGGCCGGGGCATCAGACTGGAAGGCATCAGACTGGAAGGCCGGGGCATCAGACTGGAAGGCATCAGACTGGAAGGCCGGGGCATCAGACTGGAAGGCATCAGACTGGAAGGCCGGGGCATCAGACTGGAAGGCATCGGACTGGAAGGCCGGGGCATCAGACTGGAAGGCATCGGACTGCAAGGCCGGAACATCAGACTGGAAGGCATCAGACTGCAAGGCCGGAACATCAGACTGGAAGGCATCAGACTGCAAGGCCGGGACATCAGACTGGAGGGCATCAGACTGGAAGGCCGGGACATCAGACTGGAGGGCATCAGACTGGAAGGCCGGGACATCAGACTGGAAGGCTGGGGCATCAGACTGGAAGGCCGGGGCATCAGACTGGAAGGCATCAGACTGGAAGGCCGGGACATCAAACTGCAAGACATCAGACTGGAAGGCCGGGACATCAAACTGCAAGACATCAGACTGAAAGGCCGGGACATCAGACTGCAAGACATCAGACTGGAAGGCCGGGACATCAGGCTGCAAGACGCCAGACTGGAAGGCCGAGACATCAGACTGCAAGACGCCAGACTGGAAGGCCGGGACATCAGACTGCAAGACGCCAGACTGGAAGGCCGGGACATCAGACTGCAAGACATCAGACTGGAAGGCCGGGACATCAGACTGCAAGACGTCAGGCTGGAAGGCGTCTGGCTGGAAGGCCGGGACATCAGGCTGGAAGGCGTCTGGCTGGAAGGCCGGGACATCAGGCTGGAAGGCGTCTGGCTGGAAGGCCGGGACATCAGGCTGGAAGGCGTCTGGCTGGAAGGCCGGGACATCAGGCTGGAAGGCGTCTGGCTGGAAGGCCGGGACATCAGGCTGGAAGGCGTCTGGCTGGAAGGCCGGGACATCAGGCTGGAAGGCCGGGACATCAGGCTGGAAGGCGTCAGGCTGGAAGGCCGGGACATCAGGCTGGAAGGCGTCAGGCTGGAAGGCCGGGACATCAGGCTGGAAGGCGTCAGGCTGGAAGGCCGGGACATCAGGCTGGAAGGCGTCAGGCTGGAACTCTGGCTCTGGCACTCCGGGCTGGAGCTCTGGCTCTGGCACTCCGGGCTGGAGCTCTGGCTCTGGCACTCCGGGCTGGTAGGTGTGGAGGCAGGTTGGGTTAATGGTAAGACCATTTTGGTTGGGAAAAACTTTTGTTTTTTCTTTGGCTTAGCCACTGAAGCTCTGTAGGTGACTACAGGACTGTAAATAAGGGGTGCAGCAGACTGGAAAGGAGGATTGGGATATGGCAGAGAAGAGGTACCAGTAGCTGGGGAAAGAACTTGTGGGTTTGTAGACAGCGGAGAGGAAGCAGGTGGGTTGAATGCAGGATAAGTACAGGGAGTAGAGACTGGATAGGAGTATTTGGTTGGGAGCAGCGTGTACTGGGGTGCAACTGAGGCTGACATGGCTGGAGGGGAAACATACTTTTGGGTAGGCTCATACCTGATGGCAGAGGTGGATTGTTTGGCTGGGGCTGATTGCACCATGTCAGACCATGCTGAAAGTATGGGTTGTACAAACTGAAGTTTTAAGCCTCCCTGTCTAACCAAAGACTGAGCAGATACAATGCACTCAGCAATCACCTGTGGGGAACAGGCTGAGTAGTGTTCACAAAAATCAGAAGGATCATCTTCAAAAAGCCATACTAAAGATACAACCTGATTCATATCAAAAGGAGGAGTGAAATCATCACGGCCATCTGGGATACAGGGCAGGGCTAGCTCAGTACAGATCTTTATCAAAGGCTGCACCTCCTCAAACAATGTATAACCCTGATCGACCAGGGAGTGAGCCAAACGCATAGCTGCAAACAACTGGTCACTAGACCATTCTTTCAAAACCTGGCGGCAATAATCACCACTCTCAGATGCCAGCAGAGAAAAATAAATGATCTCATCAGCATTCATGTTTGCAACCAAACTAAAGCAAATGGTTCCCCTGTGCAGCCACTTCTGGTCAGGAATGGCCTTGGTATTCTGTCATGAACCAGATGTGACCAGAACTGTGTGACTGCGACAAGTGAACCAGACACAAATAAGTGAAGGTAAATTTATTAAGCAAACGCATATAAATGTGAACACACCACCAATACAAACTAAGTGAACAAACTAACAACCAAACAGTGCAGATAAGCAAGTAAACCAGTATAATGTAACAAAAGGGAGAACCAGAATCGTAGTCAAGCCAGGCCGGGGTCATAAATAGGAGGTAAGCAGAATAGGGGGACAAGGAGAGAGGGAACAGGTACAAGAGGCAGGATACAGGAAACAGGGATCGGGTATCGGGTATCAGGTATCAGGTATCAGGTATCAGGTATCAGGTATCAGGTATCAGGTATCAGGTATCAGGTATCAGGTATCAGGTATCAGGTATCAGGTATCAGGTATCAGGTATCAGGTATCAAACAAGCTGCAGGTCAGGGCTCAAGGACCATACCAAGGCGAAGTGTATATGAACTTGCCGGGTATTTATAATGGCTGCTGTCAGTCATGTGACGCCTGACTGCAGAGGGCAATACCTGCTCCATACTGCCAGGATCCCTCCGCTGGTGGACACCAGTACTGCGGACCAAAGATGACATAATTCCAGCAGGAGACACCTGCTGGTGGATCGCAGTACTGCATGCCAAATGATTGATATTACCAGCGGAGGGAACCTTTCCTGACAAGTGCTCACCTGAGAGGTGGTGGTTCAATCAGGATAAAGCGACTCCTTTTCGGAAGTAGTGGTCTGGAGTGCTCACCTGAGAGGTGGTGATTCAGTCAGGATGAAACGACTCCTTTTCGGTAGTAGTGGTCTGGAGTGCTCACCTGAGAGGTGTTGATTCAATCAGGATAAAGAAACTCCTTTAGGGTAGTAATGGTCTGGAGTGCTCACCTGAGAGGTGGTGGCTCAATCAGGTGAAGCGACTCCTTTTCGGTTGTAATGGTCTGGAGTGCTCACCTGAGAGATGGTGGTTCAATCAGGATAAAGCGACTCCTTTTCGGCAGTAATGCTCTGGAGTGCTCACCTGAGAGATGGTGATTCAATCAGGATGAAGCGACTCCTTTTCAGTAGTAGTGGTCTGGAGTGCTCATCTGAGAGGTGGTGGTTCAATCAGGATAAAGCAACTCCTTTAGGGTAGTAAAGGTCTGGAGTGCTCACCTGTGAGGTGGTGGCTCAATCAGGATGAAGCGACTCCCTTTCAGTAGTAATGGTCTGAAGTATATTTTTTTCTAAGCATTTTCTACTTTTAGCAGAAAATAACAAAAAATATAGATACTGGTATGCATACCCCATGATGTTTTCAGGGCACCTGGAAAGAAGGGTGTTACACTATGGTGGGTGTTGTTCAGCCTACCTGTCTCCGGGGGAGATCGGCTCCGGTATTCTGCCTCCTCCTGTCTCCTCCGAAGTTGTTCTGTGAGCAATTTGAGCCTCTCCACCTTCCTGACGGGATCGCGTTCCACAGGACCCACGTCATGATGGCATGGTGGTGGTGACTGATGCCAGTGTACCTGTAAAAATAAAAATGTTTAATAGCGATAATAATAATAATAGCAATATATACAATAATAATACGATAGCAAAATATTTTAATAAAAAACACTTATATTCGCAGGAGACACAATCTGACAATGTCACTCGGTCAGCTCCCAATACAGTAATGTTTTCAGACAACTGAAGTCCGGTTTGAACCGATTTGCAGCTCACTGTGACATCACACACCTCATACCAGCCGCCACATTTGAGGCTTGGAAACTGATAGATTTTATATTTAATTAAACGATACTATGGTCATTTTAGTGACTGGGTAAACTGGGCATAATTCTCAGTATCTGTTCTAATTCTGTATGCATGGACTCTCCACAGTACCACTTCTCTTGTCCTGTATGCTGGGTGTTTTTTTCAGTACCATACTTACCTAGGTGGATGTTGTATCTGCCCCTCGGCGCCTCTACACTGAGAACCAATCGATCAAACACTGTCGATCGCTCAGCGACTCCTTTTCTGGAGTAATGCTCTGGAGTGCTCACCTGAGAGATGGTGGTTCAATCAGGATAAAGCGACTCCTTTTCGGTAGTAATGGTCTGGAGTGCTCATCTGAGAGGTGGTGGTTCAATCAGGATAAAGCAACTCCTTTAGGGTAGTAATGGTCTGGAGTGCTCACCTGAGAGGTGGTGATTCAATCAGGATGAAGCCACTCCTTTTCAGTAGTAGTGGTCTGGAGTGCTCACCTGAGAGGTGGTGGTTCAATCAGGATAAAGAAACTCCTTTAGGGTAGTAATGGTCTGGAGTGCTCATCTGAGAGGTGGTGGCTCAATCAGGATGAAGCGACTCCTTTTCGTTAGTAATGGTCTGGAGTGCTCACCTGAGAGATGGTGGTTCAATCAGGATAAAGCGACTCCTTTTCGGTAGTAATGCTCTGGAGTGCTCACCTGAAAGATGGTGGTTCAATCAGGATAAAGCGACTCCTTTTCGGTAGTAATGGTCTGAAGTGCTCATCTGAGAGGTGGTGGTTCAATCAGGATAAAGCAACTCCTTTAGGGTAGTAATGGTCTGGAGTGCTCACCTGAGAGGTGGTGATTCAATCAGGATGAAGCGACTCCTTTTCAGTAGTAGTGGTCTGGAGTGCTCACCTGAGAGGTGGTAGTTCAATCAGGATAAAGAAACTCCTTTAGGGTAGTAATGGTCTGGAGTGCTCACCTGAGAGGTGGTGGCTCAATCAGGATGAAGCGACTCCCTTTCAGTAGTAATGGTCTGAAGTATATTTTTTTCTAAGCATTTTCTACTTTTAGCAGAAAATAACAAAAAATATAGATACTGGTATGCATACCCCATGATGTTTTCAGGGCACCTGGAAAGAAGTGTGTTACACTATGGTGGGTGTTGTTCAGCCTACCTGTCTCCGGGGGAGAGCGGCTCCGGTATTCTACCTCCTCCTGTCTCCTCCGAAGTTGTTCTGTGAGCAATTTGAGCCTCTCCACCTTCCTGACGGGATCGCGTTCCACAGGACCGACGTCATGATGGCATGGTGGTGGTGACTGATGCCGGTGTACCTGAAAAAAATAAAAATGTTTAATAGAGATAATAATAATAGCAATTTATACAATAATAATACGATAGCAAAATATTTTAATAAAAAACATTATATTCGCAGGAGACACAATCTGACAATGTCACTCGGTCAGCTCCCAATACAGTAATGTTTTCAGACAACTGAAGTCCGGTTTGAACCGATTTGCAGCTCACTGTGACATCACACACCTCATACCAGCCGCCACATTTCAGGCTTGGAAACTGATAGATTTTATATTTAATTAAACGATACTATGGTCATTTTAGTGACTGGGTATACTGGGCATAATTCTCAGTATCTGTTCTAATTCTGTATGCATGGACTCTCCACAGTACCACTTCTCTTGTCCTGTATGCTGGGTGTTTTTTTCAGTACCATACTTACCTAGGTGGATGTTGTATCTGCCCCTCGGCGCCTCTACACTGAGAACCAATCGATCAAACACTGTCGATCGCTCAGCGACTCCTTTTCTGGAGTAATGCTCTGGAGTGCTCACCTGAGAGATGGTGGTTCAATCAGGATAAAGCGACTCCTTTTCTGGAGTAATGCTCTGGAGTGCTCACCTGAGAGGTGGTGGTTCAATCAGGATAAAGCGACTCCTTTTCGGAAGTAGTGGTCTGGAGTGCTCACCTGATAGGTTGTGATTCAATCAGGATGAAGCGACTCCTTTTCAGTAGTAGTGGTCTGGAGTGCTCAGCTGAGAGGTGGTGGTTCAATCAGGATAAAGCAACTCCTTTAGGGTATTAAAGGTCTGGAGTGCTCACCTGAGAGGTGGTGGCTCAATCAGGATGAAGCGACTCCTTTTCAGTAGTAATGGTCTGAAGTATATTTTTTTCTAAGCATTTTCTACTTTTAGCAGAAAATAACAAAAAATATAGATACTGGTATGCATACCCCATGATGTTTTCAGGGCACCTGGAAAGAAGGGTGTTACACTATGGTGGGTGTTGTTCAGAATACCTGTCTCCGGGGGAGCGCGGCTCCGGTTTTCTGCCTCCTCCTGTCTCCTTCGAAGTTGTTCTGTGAGCAATTTAAGCCTCTCTGCCTTCCTGACGGGATCGCCTTCCACGGGACCGACGTCATGATGGCATGGTGGTGGTGACTGATGCCGGTGTACCTGTTAAAAATAAAAATGTTTAATAGAGATAATAATAATAATAGCAATATATACAATAATAATACGATAGCAAAATATTTTAATAAAAAACACTTATATTCGCAGGAGACACAATCTGACAATGTCACTCGGTCAGCTCCCAATACAGTAATGTTTTCAAACAACTGAAGTCCGGTTTGAACCGATTTGCAGCTCACTGTGACATCATACACCTCATACCAGCCACCACATTTTAGGCTTGGAAACTAATAGATTTTATATTTAATTAAACGATACTATGGTCATTTTAGTGACTGGGTATACTGGGCATAATTCTCAGTATCTGTTCTTATTCTGTATGCATGGACTCTCCACAGTACCACTTCTCTTGTCCTGTATGCTGGGTGTTTTCTTCAGTACCATACTTACCTAGGTGGATGTTGTATCTGCCCCTCGGCGCCTCTAAACTGAGAACCAATCGATCAAACACTGCCGATCGCTCAGCGACTCCTTTTCTGGAGTAATGCTCTGGAGTGCTCACCTGAGAGATGGTGGTTCAATCAGGATAAAGCGACTCCTTTTCGGTAGTAATGGTCTGGAGTGCTTACCTGAGAGGTGGTGGTTCAATCAGGATAAAGCGACTCCTTTTCGGAAGTAGTGGTCTGGAGTGCTCACCTGAGCGGTGGTGATTCAGTCAGGATGAAGTGACTCCTTTTCGGTAGTAGTGGTCTGGAGTGCTCACCTGAGAGGTGGTGGTTCAATCAGGATAAAGCAACTCCTTTAGGGTACTAATGGTCTGGAGTGCTCACCTGAGAGGCGGTGGCTCAATCAGGATGAAGCGACTCCTTTTCAGTAGTAATGGTCTGAAGTATATTTTTTTCTAAGCATTTTTTACTTTTAGCAGAAAATAACAAAAAATATAGATACTGGTATGCATACCCCATGATGTTTTCAGGGCACCTGGAAAGAAGAGTGTTACATTATGGTGGGTGTTGTTTAGCATACCTGTCTCCGGGGGAGCGCGGCTCCGGTTTTCTGCCTCCTCCTGTCTCCTCCGAAGTTGTTCTGTGAGCAATTTGAGCCTCTCCGCATTCCTGACGGGATCGCCTTCCACAGGACCGACGTCATGATGGCATGGTGGTGGTGACTGATGCCGGTGTACCTGAAAAAAATAAAAATCTTTAATAGAGATAATAATAATAATAGCAATATATACAATAATAATACGATAGAAAATATTTTAATAAAAAACACTTATATTCGCAGGAGACACAATCTGACAATGTCACTCGGTCAGCTCCCAATACAGTAATGTTTTCAAACAACTGAAGTCCGGTTTGAACCGATTTGCAGCTCACTGTGACATCACTCACCTCATACCAGCCGCCACATTTCAGACTTGGAAACTGATAGATTTTATATTTAATTAAACGATACTATGGTCATTTTAGTGACTGGGTATACTGGGCATAATTCTCAGTATCTGTTCTTATTCTGTATGCATGGACTCTCCACAGTACCACTTCTCTTGTCCTGTATGCTGGGTGTTTTTTTCAGTACCATACTTACCTAGGTGGATGTTGTATCTGCCCCTCGGCGCCTCTACACTGAGAACCAATCGATCAAACACTGCCGATCACTCAGCGACTCCTTTTCTGGAGTAATGCTCTGGAGTGCTCACCTGAGAGGTGGTGGTTCAATCAGGATGAAGCGACTCCTTTTCGGTAGTAGTGGTCTGGAGTGCTCACCTGAGAGGTGGTGGTTCAATCAGGATAAAGTGACTCCTTTTTGGAAGTAGTGGTCTGGAGTGCTCACCTGAGAGGTGGTGATTCAGTCAGAATGAAGCGACTCCTTTTCGGTAGTAGTGGTCTGGAGTGCTCACCTGAGAGGTGGTGGTTCAGTCAGGATGAAGCGACCCCTTTTCGGTAGTAGTGGTCTGGAGTGCTCACCTGAGAGGTGGTGGTTCAGTCAGGATGAAGCGACCCCTTTTCGGTATTAGTGGTCTGGAGTGCTCACCTGAGAGGTGGTGGTTCAATCAGGATAAAGAAATTCCTTTAGGGTAGTAATGGTCTGGAGTGCTCACCTGAGAGGTGGTGGCTCAATCAGGATGAAGCGACTCCTTTTCATTAGTAATGGTCTGAAGTATATTTTTTTCTAAGCATTTTCTACTTTTAGCAGAAAATAACAAAAAATATAGAGACTGGTTTGCATACCCCATGATGTTTTCAGGGCATCTGGAAAGAAGGGTGTTACACTATGGTAGGTGTTGTTCAGCATACCTGTCTCCGTGGGAGCGCGGCTCCGGTTTTCTGCCTCCTCCTGTCTCCTCCGAAGTTGTTCAGTGAGCAATTTGAGCCTCTCCGCCTTACTGACGGGATCGCCTTCCATGGGACTGACGTCATGATGGCATGGTGGTGGTGACTGATGCCGGTGTACCTGAAAAAAATAAAAATGTTTAATAGAGATAATAATAATAATAGCAATATATACAATAATAATACGATAGCAAAATATTTTAATAAAAAACACTTACATTCACAGGAGACACAATCTGACAATGTCACTGAGTCAGTTCCCAATACAGTAATGTTTTCAAACAACTGAAGTCCGGTTTGAACCGATTTGCAGCTCACTGTGACATCACACACATCATACCAGCCACCACATTTCAGGCTTGGAAATTGATAGATTTTATATATTTTATAACACGGTTGGTTTATTGAGAAGACAGTACAGAACAAGAAATATGTAGACATCACTACAGACTGGTACAGTACAAAAGTCATCCAAAAACAATACAGCATAGCTAGAGAGCCAATCGAGCAGAGAGTACAATAAAGAAAAATGCTTTAGACAAAGCGGCCCATAACCGGGCACAAGAATGCCCCTAAAATAAGTAGGAGTACGGAGGAAGGGGGGGAGCGGAGGGGGGGGGAAGGGAAGGAAGGGGAAGGCAGGGGTAGGAGGAAAAAAACCTTTAAACATCAAGATTTCAAAATTGTTCCACCCAAGGTAACCATACCCGGTCAAACTTCTGCGGGCACCCTCTAACTAGATAGGTCAACTTATACAGGGGAAGGACAGCATTAACCACTGCATCTCACGATGCCACCGTAGGGGGCGTAGGCGATATCCAGTGCCGAAGAATTTCCCTCCGGGCGTAAAACGCCAGGATGGAAAGCAACAGCTTACTGTGTCATAGGCACATTCAACTGCAACCGAATATTAATACAATCGAAAACATCCCTCCAGAACCTTACAATACGGGGGCATTCCCAAAACATGTGTAGAAAAGTACCTTCGGGGTAATGACACCTGGTACACTCCGGGGACCTATGGGGATAAATTCTGTGAAGCCTCTGCGGCGTGAAGTACACGCGGTGTAAAAATTTCATGTGGATCAACCGGTCTCTAGAGGAGATCAGCAGCCGCGACCCATCCTCAAAGCACTCCTCCCAGTCCTGCCTGTCCAAACTAGGGATGTCCGCCTGCCACTTGTCCCAGAGGGTGTTCATCCTAGGAGAATCAGAGCGCAACAGGACCTGGTACAGCGTAGTAAGGGTCTTTTCAAGGGAGTCCTGCGCCAGGGTATCCTCAACTGGGTCCGCCCGCAGCACAATAGGCCTGGGAAACTGGGCCCTGGCCGCATGCCGCAATTGGTAGTATCGAAAGAGCATAGACCCAGGAAGCCCCGACCTCTCCACTAGACTTCTAAAGGGGAGCAAGGACCCCTCGGCATAAACATCCCTAAGAGTCCGAATGTTGTAGCGGGCCCACAGTTGCGGGTCCGGAATCGTCTGGAAGTGGGGGATACCCGGGTTACCCCACAATGGGACAAAGGGCGAATAATGGTCCTCCCGAAGGAACCGCTTTCTGGCCACCGCCCATGCCCGTAAGGTCGTCTTGGTAGAGGACGGGGGAGACCGATACGCCCTGGGGCCCCTGTACACCAGATTCCCAAGCTCTTGCATGGAACCAAGGGCCACCGCCTCCAGGCCCACCACCGCATTGGCCCCAGATTGTTCAAACCACCATCTCACCGAAACTAGGATCGCTGCCCAATAGTAGACTTGCAGATTTGACATAGCCAGTCCCCCACACCGAACCAGCAACTGCAGGGTTGCTCTGGCCAGTCTAGGGACTCTGCCACCCCACAGAAAGGTGCTCATGTGTCCCTCCAGTTCCCTAAAAAGGGAACCAGGGAGCCACACCGGGCAGTTACGGAAAATATACAGAAAACGGGGGAGGAACATCATCTTGAGAATGTTAATCCGTCCCAATAGGGATAGGGGTAACTCCTTCCACTTAGCGCAATGGTCCTTAAGTTTCGCTACCAGGGGCTGAAGATTGAGCGGACGAAATGCCCGAGTCTCCCTCGCGATCACCACACCCAGGTATTTAAACTCCTCTGCCCAAACCAGCGGGGTCGGTGTCTGTGACGCCCTCGCCTGAGGATCCAGTGGGAATAGGATAGATTTTGTCCAGTTAATTTGGATACCCGAGTATTTGCCGAATTCAGTGAAGATGTCCAGAGCTGCCTGCAATGAGGCCCCTGCATCTTGTAGATATAACAGGGCATCATCCGCATATAGCAAAATTTTCTCCTCCAGAGGGCCCACTCTAAGACCCTTGACCGCCGCCGATCCCCTAATTAGAATCGCCAATGGCTCGAGGGCTAATGCAAAAAGGCTGGGCGACAACGGGCACCCTTGCCTGGTGCTGTCAGGGAAATAGGCGTAACCTTGCAAGGTACGATCGTGTTAACGCGCGTCAGCGCTCACGGAGGCGCAATGTGGTTCCCAGACGAACGCCTGATGTTGCGTCCGATCGAGTGCGAGTACGCGGGGCAGGACAAACGCATAACGTTACACGTCGTAGGCGTACGAACGCGATGGCGCGCTCACGACGTAACCCAAGCACCGTGCCTATTTAAACGTTCACCTGACAGTGCCGCATCGCTGGATTATCGTCAGCTTCTCCTGTGTACCTGTGCCTGTTATCCCTGCTGTTTGATCTCCTGTTTACCGACCCGGCTTGTTTGACCTGCTTCTGCTACTCTCCTGGCTCCGACCTCTGGCTTGTACCCGACATTCCTTGTCTGCTCCAGGCACCCGACCTCGGCTTGGCTTGGCTTCTGCTTCCCGGTCCCCAGCTCAGGACCCATTGCTCTGACCTCCGGATTGATCTCCCGTGTTTGACCTTCGGCCTGGCTTGACCCTGCCTTTGGACTTTCTTGCACAGTTGCCTCCAGAGACTGGTCTTCTCAGCTTTTCCATCTGCTGCTGCTACCCGGCAACCTGTGCTACTGTGGGCACTGCATCCCTGTGTCATCTTCAGGGTTGTACTGCACTCGGCCGCAAGGGGAGCCCTCTCAGCATCTCGGCCTCCTTACCTCGTTATTGACAGTATAATCCAGCCAAATGTCAGAGGCCGACAGAGGTAACTCCCCGATAGAGGCCATTCTACAGGAAGTTATGGCCCTTACCCCAGCGATTAAGGGACTCCAAGAGAAGTATCTCTGGCTGGAGGAACGTCTGCAGCACTCTTCTGAGTCGCCCATCCCTTCCGGCCAAGGTTCTACCACTATAATCACAACCTCTCCAGAGCCACGAGTCCCTGTACCAGAGTATTTCCATGGGAACCGAAGAAAATTTAGATCCTTCAGGAACTCATGCTATTTATACTTTTCCCTGCAGCCTCAGACTTTTTCTTCTGAAGTGACCAAAGTGGGTTTTACCATCTCTCTACTAAGGGACGATCCCCAGACATGGGCCTCATGGCCTACTAGAGCAACGCAGCTCTTTCATTAATACTTTGGATCAGTTTTTTCAAGCTATGGCTCGCTTATATGATGATCCCTTTCGGACAGCTACAGCCGAAGCAACCTTGTACTCCCTCCGCCAGGGTGAGCGGCCTGCAGAGGACTATACAGTAGAGTTCCGTACTTGGTCTACAGATGCTGGCTGGAATGAGGCAGCTCTAAAATATCAATACCGGATGGGGTTGTCCGAAGTTCTCAAGGATGAGCTAGCCAGATTGGAGGTTCCCCCAACACTTGAGGATCTTATCCGACTTACCATTCAGCTTGACAGGCGTCTACGGGAGCGCCAGTCTGAACGCGCTCGGGCTCTTAATCCTATCCAGGCTCCACCTCCGGTCTGCCCGATGGCAACCTCTGTTCCGAATGGCCTGTTCCGTTGCTCCTTAACCACTGAGGAAAGGCTTCACCGCAGTCAGGCACACCTCTGCTTCTATTGTGGGGAGTCAGGACATCTTATAAACAACTGTGCCACAAGACCAAGTAAACCGACCCCCTGTACTCCATTTCACCTCCAAGTAACGAAGCCCGCTTCAGCCCACATCACCCTTCCTGTCACGTTGATGGTGGCAGGTCAGGAAGTCCACTTACAGGCAATACTTGATTCTGGGGCCTGCAGCTGTTTTTTGGATTTAACCTTGGCTAAGAGTCTTGCTCTCCCACTTCTTCTAAAGAAACAAAGACTGACTGTCCGTCTGGCCGATGGCTCCCTACCTAGCTCTGGCCATGTCACCAGGGAAACAAGACCCATTCTAACGACCACAGATTCAGGTCATCGGGAGTTTCTTAAATTTGATGTCCTGTGTTCTCCCATGTTTCCCGTCATCCTAGGAATCCCGTGGCTTCAGGCACACAACCCTCGGATTGATTGGTTCAAGAAAGAAATAACCTTTACTTCCGCCTACTGCCAACAATATTGTCTGGATTCCGAATCTAGAGACTTGTCCAGCTGTTTGACCGTTCAACCCGTACCCAGTCCAGCTCCTAACATACCAGCAGCTTACCAGGAATTCAGAGATGTGTTCGACAAGAAAAAGGCAGATATCTTACCCCCTCATCGTCCCTATGACTGCCCCATCGAATTATTGCCAGGAGCTCCCATTCCCTTTGGCCGGATATTCCCTCTTTCTGAGACTGAACTTGGGGCCTTGAGACAGTATATAGACGAGAATCTGGCAAAGGGATTCATCCGTCCCTCTTCATCCCCTGCCGGTGCAGGCATCTTCTTTGTAGAAAAGAAAGACAAGACTTTAAGACCATGTGTGGACTACAGGGAATTAAATAACATCACCCTTAAGAACCGCTACCCACTTCCGCTCATCCCAGAACTTTTCCAAAGGTTCCACACTTCCCGCATTTTTACCAAACTTGATCTACGTGGAGCCTACAACCTTGTCCGTATCCGGGAGGGGGACGAGTGGAAGACGGCATTCAGAACAAGATTTGGGCATTTCGAATATTTAGTCATGCCCTTCGGATTGTGCAATGCCCCAGCAACTTTCCAGCACTTTATTAATGACATCTTCCGGGAGTACTTATACCACTTCGTCGTCGCTTATTTGGACGACATTCTTATCTTCTCGACCACTCTGGAACTCCACAGAATACATGTTAGGAAAGTGTTATGCATTCTTAGGACCCATGGACTATTCGTTAAAGCCGAGAAGTGTGACTTTGAAAAAGAATCCATTCAATTCCTGGGACTCATCATCACCACAGGTGGAATTGCCATGGACCCCCAAAAAGTGAAATCTATCCTGGACTGGCCCGCTCCTTCTGACAAGAAGGGTGTTCAGAGGTTTATCGGGTTCGCAAACTTCTACTGAAGATTCATAAGGAACTTCTCCACCATCGTAGCACCCATCACGCAGACCACTCGTCAGCATACCAAGTTCCTCTGGTCCTCAGCAGCACAGTCCGCCTTTGACCAGCTCAAGACCCTCTTCACTACCGCACCAATTCTGCAGCATCCAGATCCCGCCTTACCCTACGTGCTGGAGGTTGATGCCTCAGAGGTGGCCACAGGGGCAATTCTATCTCAGCGTCAAGGTCCCAAGGCATTACTGCACCCCGTAGCCTTTTTCTCACGGAAGATGAGCTCCCCAGAAAAGAACTACGATGTAGGTGACCGGGAACTTCTGGCGATTAAGACCGCCCTCGAAGAGTGGAGGTACCTCCTGGAAGGTGCCGCTCACCCCATTCTGGTTTTCACTGATCACAAAAACTTAGAATATCTCCGCACGGCCAAACGTCTAAGACCCCGACAAGCCCGATGGGCTTTATTCTTCTCGAAGTTCAATTTCCATGTGACCTATCGTCCAGGATCAAAGAATGGCAAGGCAGATGCCTTGTCCCGGATGTTCCCAGATTCCCCAGAAAGAATTCCACCCAGTACAATTTTGTCTCCTCAGAATTTCCTATTAATTCAACCGGATCTAAGAGCTTCAATAGTGCAGGCCTCTAGCCAGTGTACAGAAATAGAAGCTTCTTCCCTGAGAAGCCAAGAAGGGCTTTTATGGCATCAGAATAAAATTTTTGTTCCTCAGCAAGCCAGGTTACTCGTATTAAGGACCTTCCACGACCATCAACTAGCCGGCCACTTCGGAGTCCGGAAGACGATTGATCTTGTGCAGCGGTCCTTATGGTGGCCTACCCTAAGATCTGACTGTAAGAAGTACGTTGACTCCTGTACAACCTGCCAACGTAACAAGGGGTCTAACGCTAGATCCTGGGGCCTGCTAAGGCCGCTACCAGTCCCAGAAAAACCTTGGAAGGAAATCTCTTTGGATTTCATTGTGGAGTTACCTCCTTCTGAAGAGTATACTACCATCTTGGTGGTGGTGGACCGTTTATCCAAGATGGCGCACTTTTTGCCGATGAAAGGGACCCCCTCCGCCTTGGATACCGCAAAAATGTTTATAAAGGAAATTGTCCGATTACATGGTGTGCCCGACAGCATTGTATCAGATAGAGGGGTACAGTTTACCTCCAGGTTTTGGAAGGAGCTCTGTAAGTTGCTGTCAATTAGAATATGTCTATCCTCGGCCTATCATCCACAGAGTAACGGACAAACGGAAAGAACCAACCAGACGCTTGAACAATACCTACGATGCTTCTGTTCCTTTTCCCAGGATGATTGGGTTTCCTTGCTACCTTGTGCGGAATTCGCGTATAACAATTCAGTGCACGCCTCTACCAACCAATCACCCTTTTGGGCAAATTACGGTTTCCATCCTTCATTCTTACCCAATACCATTCCTGAATCCACGGTCCCAGCAGTTCAAGACAGAGTAAACCTCATCCAAGCAAACTACCAATTGCTCCAGGATACTATGAAGAAGGCTCAGGAGGAGTACAAGAAACATTATGACAAGAGGAAGAGAATTAACCCTGCTTTTAAGATAGGGGACAAAGTGTGGCTCTCAGCAGTGAATCTGAAATTGTCATGTCCATCTCGGAAGTTGGGACCCAAATTCCTGGGCCCTTTTGAGATTAGACGTGAAATTAACCCTGTAGCATTTGAACTTGCTTTGCCTAAATCTTTCAGAATCCATCCTGTGTTTCATGTCTCTCTTCTCAAACATGTCATCTTCAGTCCTTTTTCAGGAAGAGAAGAGGTGCCCCCGCCTCCGGTTCAGGTTGGTGACGAAACCGAATTTGAGGTCAAGTCTATCCTTGACTGTCGTCGGAGAGGTAGGACAATCCAATTTCTAATTAAATGGAAGGGGTACTCTGCTGAAGAGAATTCTTGGGAACCTGCAACTTTTGTACATGCACCTAGGCTCATACACAGGTTTCGTAGTCTTCATCCCGAAAAATGGGCTCGTTTAGGCATCCGGAGGCTGCCCCTTGGGGGGAGGCACTGTCAGGGAAATAGGCGTAACCTTGCGAGGTACGATCGTGTTAACGCGCTTCAGCGCTCACGGAGGCGCAATGTGGTTCCCAGACGAACGCCTGATGTTGCGTCCGATCGAGTGCGAGTACGCGGGGCAGGACGAACGCATAACGTTACACGTCGTAGGCGTACGAACGCGATGGCACGCTCACGACGTAACCCAAGCACCGTGCCTATTTAAACGTTCACCTGACAGTGCCGCATCGCTGGATTATCGTCAG
The DNA here is from genome assembly GCF_037356315.1 of Lithobates pipiens. Lineage (NCBI taxonomy): Eukaryota > Metazoa > Chordata > Amphibia > Anura > Ranidae > Lithobates > Lithobates pipiens. Next base: position 109,134,558 of record NW_027507788.1, read on the forward strand.
CTTCTCCTGTGTACCTGTGCCTGTTATCCCTGCTGTTTGATCTCCTGTTTACCGACCCGGCTTGTTTGACCTGCTTCTGCTACTCTCCTGGCTCCGACCTCTGGCTTGTACCCAACATTCCTTGTCTGCTCCCGGCACCCGACCTCGGCTTGGCTTGGCTTCTGCTTCCCGGTCCCCAGCTCAGGACCCATTGCTCTGACCTCCGGATTGATCTCCCGTGTTTGACCTTCGGCCTGGCTTGACCCTGCCTTTGGACTTTCTTGCACAGTTGCCTCTAGAGACTGGTCTTCTCAGCTTTTCCATCTACTGCTGCTACCCGGCAACCTGTGCTACTGTGGGCACTGCATCCCTGTGTCATCTTCAGGGTTGTACTGCACTCGGCCGCAAGGGGAGCCCTCTCAGCATCTCGGCCTCCTTACCTCGTTATTGACAGGTGCCCCTCTGGAGGAGAAAAAATTCGGAAAGGGTGTCATTCGTGCGGATTCGGGCCCTCGGGCCCCCATATAACATACGCAGCCAACCCAGAAATTTAGGGCCCATCCCAAACCTATGGAGCACTTCCCAGAGATAGACCCATTCCACAGAGTCAAAAGCCTTCTCTGCATCCAGAGAGGCTATGACTCTGGAACCCATATTGTCATGAGGCATATCCAAATTGAGGAAGAGTCTACGAATGTTAATGTCGGTGCCCTTCCCCGGCATGAACCCCGTCTGGTCTCGGTGAATCAGGCCCTCAAGCACCTGCATCAACCGGCGTGCCAAGACTTTCGCTAGCAACTTAGCGTCAGCGTTAAGCAGCGAAATAGGCCGATAGGCGGCACAGTCTTCAGGGTCCTTACCGGGTTTGGGCACCAGCACCACCACTGCCTCAGTCATAGAATCTGGGAGAGAACCCAAGTCAGCAAATTGGGAAAAAAAGGAGACCATCCTCGGGGCTAACAACTCCTGGTGTGTTGAATAGAATTCGATTGGGAGGCCATCGGGCCCCGGGGCCTTACCCGCCTGCATACACCCCATCGCTGCCTGTATTTCCTCAAGAGAGATATCCCGATCTAGGTCCTCCCGCTGAGCCGAGCTCAGGCAGGGGAAGTCTACCCCATCCAGGAACCCAGCTAGGTCCCCCTCCGAATAAGCAGCCCTGGAAGAATAGAGCCCCCGATAATACTGCAATAACCTATTGTTAATCGCTTCAGGGGTAGTCAGGGGGGTACCATCCGCATCCTTCAGCCTCCCTATGTGGGTCACCGGGCATTGTCCCCTGGCCAACCAGGCCAGAAGCCTCCCATTTTTATCTCCGTATTCAAACACCCTCTGGGCACTGGACAACATGGACTTCTTGGTCAGGTCAATTCTAAGCAGCGATAACTCCCGATGGGCACCCTGCCATAGACTATAATTATTAGGTTGCGGGCTGGCAACAAACCTCCTCTCCAGGTCCCCCGCTCGCTCCTCTAATTGCCGCAGAGACTGCACATACTCCCTCTTCCGTTTACCTATCCTTCTCATGTACTCGCCCCTGATCCAGGCCTTGAAGGCATCCCAGGTACACAAGGGGTCAACAGAACCCTCATTGTGTATCCAAAAGTCACACAACGCTTCTGGAATCTCGTCCCGGATGCCCACCTCTGCAATCCAATACTTTGATAGCCTCCACAACCGTGGTCCCGCCGCCCCCACCCCCCCAACCGAGACCAGTAAGGGAGCATGATCCGATATGCTCCGGGAGAGGATCTCCGCAGAGACCGTCTCCCGAAGCACATCAGAGGACGCAAAAGCCATGTCCAATTGGGATAGTGTCCGATATGTGGCGGCCAGACAGGTGAACTGTGCATCAGAGGGGTGGAAGTGCCTCCACAGGTCCGTTAACCCAAACGCAGAGGCCCAGTTGGACAACCCCCAGCTAGACAAAGGGGAGGGATGGAGCCTATCTAAGGCATTAGACATGACTAAATTGAAGTCTCCAACTAGTAACACCCGCTGCACCCCCAACTGAGCCACCATCCGCATCACACTATAGAGCAGAGCAGTATCCGCAGGGGGGCAAGTACAGGCCCACAATAACAAAGGGGATGCTGGAAATCAGCGCATGAATCAAAACATAACGTCCCTCCGGATCCGTTTTGATCAACATGGGCTGAAAATCCAGTGACTTGTGCACCAACACACTAACTCCTCTGGCATAGCTAGAGTAGGAGGCGTGGTAATGCGCTCCCACCCAGGCCCTCTTCAATCCCAAAATCCTGGAACCGATAAGATGTGTTTCTTGGAAAATACATATTTTGGGAGTATATCTTTGCACATATTTAAACACCAGGGACCGCTTTATGGCAGAGTTGAGGCCACAGACGTTCCAAGAAAGAACCGTAAAATCAGCCATGATCTCCGCTCCGCCACAAAAACAGGATCCTTACATAGCCGTGCCAGCTCCATCCAAACTCCCCCCCACAGGACCTCAACCTCCCCCGCATCCCCAGGCCTCTCCTGCACCAGCAAACCGGTCTCCGCGTACCAGCGGATGAGCAGCCCGCAGAAATAAACCACACATGTCTTCCCAAACCAACCAAACCAAGCAAACAAAACATATACAGCCCCAAAACAAGGAACCCATGGGTCGCAACAGGCGCCCCCCCCACCCCCCTCCCCGCGCACCTCTCAACAGTAGAGGACGCATACACCCCCCCAAAAACAAGTGTGAACAAAGTTCAGATGGGGTAAATGGCAGCGGATTCGCAACCACTCGGGGTTGCCCGGACAGTCCCAACCACAGAACAGTGGGGTAAAAGCAAAAAAGAAACGACAATCAATGTCTCTGTCCTGAGATGCTGGATTACGGACAAAAATAAAAAACATAGAAACGAATAGCAATAATAGAAAAAAAATCGGTATGCAAAGAAAAGTCCAGGAAGACACCCAGGAGGGATACAATGACTCCGGGGGAAAAGTTCCAGGCGAGTAACAGAAAAAGCGTTATACCAGGCAGTCCAGAACTCCAAAAATAAAAAAAAATAAAATACCCATCCAAGGGGAGGGATAGCCAGGGGTGGCTGTTAGGCCCAACTACTAGGCCGGTAAGGGAAGAAGGGTAAGGCACCTAACGGTACTGAACGGGGGAAAAAAGTAGAGTCAATGCGTCCTTACCAGATAGCTCATATCCAGCCAACCCCAGGCTACCACAGAGAACAAAGCAACTCCCGATAGCAGATCCACAGCTCACCCACGGGGAAGAGTGTCCAACCAAGCACTGGCATCTTTAGGGCTGGTGAAGATCCGCACAGTCTCGCCGTCAACCACTCGTAGCTTGGCTGGGAACAGGATGCTGTAGGGAATGTTCTTACCCCGCAGAGCGGCCTTGACCGCATCAAATGACCTGCGTTGCCACTGTGTCTCCAGGGTATAGTCGGGGAACAGCATAAGTTTGACGTTTCGATAGGGAATGTCTCCCGCTGCCCTGGCTGCACGAAGAAGTTCATCCCTGTCACGGAAGTTCAGCAGCCGCAGGATCAGCGTGCACGGAGGGGCGCCCTCCGTACCGGGCCTCGGCGGAACACGATGCGCCCTTTCCACCGTGAAGTACGAGGACAACTGTGCGGAAGGTAGAATCGAACGTAACAGGCCCTCTGTAAAGACGGTAGGATTCCTGCCCTCCACACCCTCCGGGAGTCCGACAATGCGGAGGTTGTTACGTCGGCTTCTGTTCTCGGCGTCCTCCGCACGGTATTCCAGCGCCCTGACCTTCGTCTGGAGCGCTCGTATGGAGGCTTCATGGCTGGTCACCGCGTCCTCCACATCACCAATCCGCTGCTCTGCCGCCGAAATCCGGGAGCGGATCTTGTCAATGTCCTGGTGCACCAGCCCAACATCCAGCTGTACGGCCTCGATTTTATTAGTCAGGGCTGCCTGACACGCCGTAATAGCCGCCATCACCTCCGGGATCCCAGGCGGGGCGTCCTCCACGCGGTCCGTTTGCGACGCCATATTGCTAAGGCACACTGAAGTAGGCCGCTGGACAGGGTCTTCCAAAGTCTCTGTGGGCGATAGGAACTTCAATTTCTTGGCCCGTCTGGGACCCCCCGAGCTTCTAAAAGGCATACACGGGTTTCTAAGTCAATTAACACCGTAAACGGATAGCAAAACGGATTAACCTCCAGCAGAGCTCAGACAGCACGTCTGCTCAGTCCACCATCCCGGCCACGCCCCCGATAGATTTTATATTTAATTAAACGATACTATGGTCATTTTAGTGACTGGGTATACTGGGCATAATTCTCAGTATCTGTTCTTATTTTGTATGCATGGACTCTCCACAGTACCGCTTCTCTTGTCCTGTATGCTGGGTGTTTTTTTCAGTACCATACTTACCTAGGTGGATGTTGTATCTGCCCCTCGGCGCCTCTACACTGAGAACCAATCGATCAACCACTGCCGATCGCTCAGCGACTCCTTTTCTGGAGTAATGCTCTGGAGTGCTCACCTGAGAGATGGTGGTTCAATCAGGATAAAGCGACTCCTTTTCGGTAGTAGTGGTCTGGAGTGCTTACCTGAGAGGTGGTGATTCAATCAGGATAAAGCGACTCCTTTTCGGAAGTAGTGGTCTGGAGTGCTCACCTGAGAGGTGGTGATTCAATCAGGATGAAGCGACTCCTTTTCGGTAGTAGTGGTCTGGAGTGCTCACCTGAGAGGTGGTGGTTCAATCAGGATAAAGCAACTCCTTTAGGGTAGTAATGGTCTGGAGTGCTCACCTGAGAGGTGGTGGCTCAATCAGGATGAAGCAACTCCTTTTCAGTAGTAATGGTCTGAAGTATATTTTTTTCTAAGCATTTTCTACTTTTAGCAGAAAATAACAAAAAATATAGATACTGGTATGCACACCCCACGATATTTTCAGGGCACCTGGAAAGAAGGGTGTTACACTATGGTGGGTGTTGTTCAGCATACCTGTCTCCGGGGGAAAGCGGCTCCGGTTTTCTGCCTCCTTCTGTCTCCTCTGAAGTTGTTCTGTGAGCAATTTGAGCCTCTCCGCCTTCCTGACGGGATCGCCTTCCATGGGACCGACGTCATGATGGCATGGTGGTGGTGACTGATGCCGGTGTACCTGAAAAAAATAAAAATGTTTAATAGAGATAATAATAATAATAGCAATATATACAATAATAATACAATAGCAAAATATTTTAATAAAAAACACTTATATTCGCAGGAGCCACAATCTGACAATGTCACTCGGTCAGCTCCCAATACAGTAATGTTTTCAAACAACTGAAGTCCGGTTTGAACCGATTTGCAGCTCACTGTGACATCACACACCTCATACCAGCCGCCACATTTCAGGCTTGGAAACTGATAGATTTTATATTTAATTAAACAATACTATGGTCATTTTAGTGACTGGCTATACTGGGCATAATTCTCAGTATCTGTTCTTATTCTGTATGCATGGACTCTCCACAGTACCACTTCTCTTGTCCTGTATGCTGGGTGTTTTTTTCAGTACCATACTTACCTAGGTGGATGTTGTATCTACCCATCGGCGCCTCTACACTGAGAACCAATCGATCAACCACTGCCGATCGCTCAGCGACTCCTTTTCTGGAGTAATTCTCTGGAGTGCTCCCCTGAGAGATGGTGGTTCAATCAGGAGAAAGCGACTCCTTTTCGGTAGTAATGGTCTGGAGTGCTCACCTGAGAGGTGGTGATTCAATCAGGATAAAGCGACTCCTTTTCGGAAGTAGTGGTCTGGAGTGCTCACCTGAGAGGTGGTGATTCAATCAGGATGAAGCGACTCCTTTTCGGTAGTAGTGGTCTGGAGTGCTCACCTGAGAGGTGGTGGTTCAATCAGGATAAAGCAACTCCTTTAGGGTAGTAATGGTCTGGAGTGCTCACCTGAGAGGTGATGGCTCATTCAGGATGAAGCAACTCCTTTTCAGTAGTAATGGTCTGAAGTATATTTTTTTCTAAGCATTTTCTACTTTTAGCAGAAAATAAGAAAAAATATAGATACTGGTATGCATACCCCATGATATTTTCAGGGCACCTGGAAAGAAGGGTGTTACACTATGGTGGGTGTTGTTCAGCATACCTGTCTCCGGGGGAGAGCGGCCCCGGTTTTCTGCCTTCTTCTGTCTCCTCTGAAGTTGTTCTGTGAGCAATTTGAGCCTCTCCGCCTTCCTCACGGGATCGCCTTCCACGGGACCGACGTCATGATGGCATGGTGGTGGTGACTGATGCCGGTGTACCTGAAAAAAATAAAAATGTTTAATAGAGATAATAATAATAATAGCAATATATACAATAATAATACCATAGCAAAATATTTTAATAAAAACACTTATATTCGCAGGAGACACAATCTGACAATGTCACTCGGTCAGCTCCCAATACAGTAATGTTTTCAAACAACTGAAGTCCGGTTTGAACCGATTTGCAGCTCGCTGTGACATCACACACCTCATACCAGCCACCAAATTTCAGGCTTGGAAACTGATAGATTTTATATTTAATTAAACGATACTATGGTCATTTTAGTGAATGGCTATACTGGGCATAATTCTCAGTATCTGTTCTTATTCTGTATGCATGGACTCTCCACAGTACCACTTCTCTTGTCCTGTATGCTGGGTGTTTTTTCAGTACCATACTTACCTAGGTGGATGTTGTATCTGCCCCTCGGCGCCTCTACACTGCGAACCAATCGATCAACCACTGCCGATCGCTCAGCGACTCCTTTTCTGGAGTAATGCTCTGGAGTGCTCACCTGAGAGATGGGGGTTCAATCAGGATAAAGCGACTCCTTTTCGGTAGTAGTGGTCTGGAGTGCTCACCTGAGAGGTGGTGATTCAATCAGGATAAAGCGACTCCTTTTCGGAAGTAGTGGTCTGGAGTGCTCACCTGAGAGGTGGTGATTCAATCAGGATGAAGCGACTCCTTTTCGGTAGTAGTGGTCTGGAGTGCTCACCTGAGAGGTGGTGGTTCAATCAGGATAAAGCAACTCCTTTAGGGTAGTAATGGTCTGGAGTGCTCACCTGAGAGGTGGTGGCTCAATCAGGATGAAGCAACTCCTTTTCAGTAGTAATGGTCTGAAATATATTTTTTTCTAAGCATTTTCTACTTTTAGCAGAAAATAACAAAAAATATAGATACTGGTATGCATACCCCATGATGTTTTCAGGGCACCTGGAAAGAAGGGTGTTAACACTATGGTGGGTGTTGTTCAGTATACCTGTCTCCGGGGAGAGCGGCTCCAGTTTCCTGCCTCCTTCTGTCTCCTCTGAAGTTGTTCTGTGAGCAATTTGAGCCTCTCCGCCTTCCTGACGGGATCGCCTTCCATGGGACCGACGTCATGATGGCATGGTGGTGGTGACTGATGCCGGTGTACCTGAAAAAAATAAAAATGTTTAATAGAGATAATAATAACAATAGCAATATATACAATAATAATACGATAGCAAAATATTTTAATAAAAACATTATATTCGCAGGAGACACAATCTGACAATGTCACTCGGTCAGCTCCCAATACATTAATGTTTTCAAACAACTGAAGTCTGGTTTGAATCGATTTGCAGCTCACTGTGACATCATACACCTCATACCAGCCACCACATTTCAGGCTTGGAAACTGATAGATTTTAAATTTAATTAAACGATACTATGGTCACTTTAGTGACTGGGTATACTGGGCATAATTCTCAGTATCTGTTCTTATTCTGTATGCATGGACTCTCCACAGTACCACTTCTCTTGTCCTGTATGCTGGGTGTTTTTTTCAGTACCATACTTACCTAGGTGGATGTTGTATCTGCCCCTCAGCGCCTCTACACTGTGAACCAATCGATCAAACACTGCCGATCGCTCAGCGACTCCTTTTCTGGAGTAATGCTCTGGAGTGCTCACTTGAGAGGTGGTGGTTCAATCAGGATAAAGCGACTCCTTTAGGGTAGTAATGGTCTGGAGTGCTCACCTGAGAGGTGGTGGTTCAATCAGGATAAAGCGACTCCTTTTCGGTAGTAATGCTCTGGAGTGCTCACCTGAGAGATGGTGGTTCAATCAGGATAATGCGACTCCTTTTCGGTAGTAATGGTCTGGAGTGCTCATCTGAGAGGTGGTGGTTCAATCAGGATAAAGCAACTCCTTTAGGGTAGTAATGGTCTGGAGTGCTCACCTAAGAGGTGGTGATTCAATCAGGATGAAGCGACTCCTTTTCAGTAGTAGTGGTCTGGAGTGCTCACCTGAGAGGTGGTGGTTCAATCAGGATAAAGAAACTCCTTTAGGGTAGTAATGGTCTGGAGTGCTCACCTGAGAGGTGGTGGCTCAATCAGGATGAAGCGACTCCTTTTCATTAGTAATGGCCTGAAGTATATTTTTTTCTAAGCATTTTCTACTTTTAGCAGAAAATAAGAAAAAATATAGATACTGGTATGCATACCCCAAGATGTTTTCAGGGCACCTGGAAAGAAGGGTGTTACACTATGGTGGGTGTTGTTCAGCATACCTGTCTCCGGGGGAGCGCGGCTCTGGTTTTCTGCCTCCTCCTGTCTCCTCCGAAGTTGTTCTGTGAGCAATTTGAGCCTCTCCGCCTTCCTGACGGGATCGCCTTCCATGGGACTAACGTCATGATGGCATGGTGGTGGTGACTGATGCCAGTGTACCTGTAAAAATAAAAATGTTTAATAGCGATAATAATAATAATAGCAATATATACAATAATAATACGATAGCAAAATATTTTAATAAAAAACACTTATATTCGCAGGAGACACAATCTGACAATGTCACTCAGTCAGCTCCCAATACAGTAATGTTTTCAAACAACTGAAGTCCGGTTTGAACCGATTTGCAGCTCACTGATACATCACACACCTCATACCAGCCGCCACATTTTAGGCTTGGAAACTGATAGATTTTATATTTAATTAAACGATACTATGGTTATTTTAGTGACTGGGTATACTGAGTATAATTCTCAGTATCTGTTCTTATTCAGTATGCATGGACTCTCCACAGTACCACTTCTCTTGTCCTCTATGCTGGGTGTATTTTTCAGTACCATACTTACCTAGGTGGATGTTGTATCTGCCACTCGGCGCCTCTACACTGAGAACCAATCGATCAAACACTGCCGATCGCTCAGCGACTCTTTCTGGAGTAATGCTCTGGAGTGCTCACCTGAGAGATGGTGGTTCAATCAGGATAAAGCGACTCCTTTTCGGTAGAAATGCTCTGGAGTGCTCACCTGAGAGATGGTGGTTCAATCAGGATAAAGCGACTCCTTTTCAGTAGTAATGGTCTGGAGTGCTCATCTGAGAGGTGGTGGTTCAATCAGGATAAAGCAACTCCTTTAGGGTAGTAATGGTCTGGAGTGCTCACCTAAGAGGTGGTGATTCAATCAGGATGAAGCGACTCCTTTTCAGTAGTAGTGGTCTGGAGTGCTCACCTGAGAGGTGGTGGTTCAATCAGGATAAAGAAACTTCTTTAGGGTAGTAATGGTCTGGAGTGCTCACCTGAGAGGTGGTGGCTCAATCAGGATGAAGCGACTCCCTTTCAGTAGTAATGGTCTGAAGTATATTTTTTTCTAAGCATTTTCTACTTTTAGCAGAAAATAACGAAAAATATAGATACTGGTATGCATACCCCATGATGTTTTCAGGGCACCTGGAAAGAAGGGTGTTACACTATGGTGGGTGTTGTTCAGCCTACCTGTCTCCGGGGGAGAGCGGCTCCGGTATTCTGCCTCCTCCTGTCTCCTCCGAAGTTGTTCTGTGAGCAATTTGAGCCTCTCCACCTTCCTGACGGGATCGCCTTCCACAGGACCGACGTCATGATGGCATGGTGGTGGTGACTGATGCCGGTGTACCTGAAAAAAATAAAAATGTTTAATAGAGATAATAATAATAATAGCAATATATACAATAATAATACCATAGCAAAATATTTTAATAAAAAACACTTATATTCGCAGGAGACACAATCTGACAATGTCACTCGGTCAGCTCCCAATACAGTAATGTTTTCAAACAACTGAAGTCCGGTTTGAACCGATTTGCAGCTCACTTTGACATCACACACCTCATACCAGCCTCCACATTTAAGGCTTGGAAACTGATAGATTTTATATTTAATTAAACGATACTATGGTCATTTTAGTGAATGGCTATACTGGGCATAATTCTCAGTATCTGTTCTTATTCTGTATGCATGGACTCTCCACAGTACCACTTCTCTTGTCCTGTATGCTGGGTGTTTTTTTCAGTACCATACTTACCTAGGTGGATGTTGTATCTGCCCCTCGGCGCCTCTACACTGCGAACCAATCGATCGACCACTGCCGATCGCTCAGCGACTCCTTTTCTGGAGTAATGCTCTGGAGTGCTCACCTGAGAGATGGTGGTTCAATAAGGATAAAGCGACTCCTTTTCGGTAGTAATGGTCTGGAGTGCTCACCTGAGAGGTGGTGATTCAATCAGGATAAAGCGACTCCTTTTCGGAAGTAGTGGTCTGGAGTGCTCACCTGAGAGGTGGTGATTCAATCAGGATGAAGCTACTCCTTTTCGGTAGTAGTGGTCTGGAGTGCTCACCTGAGAGGTGGTGGTTCAATCAGGATAAAGCAACTCCTTTAGGGTAGTAATGGTCTGGAGTGCTCACCTGAGAGGTGATTGCTCAATCAGGATGAAGCAACTCCTTTTCAGTAGTAATGGTCTGAAGTATATTTTTTTCTAAGCATTTTCTACTTTTAGCAGAAAATAAGAAAAAATATAGATACTGGTATGCATACCCCATGATATTTTCAGGGCACCTGGAAAGAAGGGTGTTACACTATGGTGGGTGTTGTTCAGCATACCTGTCTCCGGGGGAGAGCGACCCCGGTTTTCTGCCTCCTTCTGTCTCCTCTGAAGTTGTTCTGTGAGCAATTTGAGCCTCTCCGCCTTCCTCACGGGATCGCCTTCCACGGGACCGACGTCATGATGGCATGGTGGTGGTGACTGATGCCGGTGTACCTGAAAAAAATAAAAATGTTTAATAGAGATAATAATAATAATAATAGCAATATATACAATAATAATACCATAGCAAAATATTTTAATAAAAAACACTTATATTCGCAGGAGACACAATCTGACAATGTCACTCGGTCAGCTCCCAATACAGTAATGTTTTCAAACAACTGAAGTCCGGTTTGAACCGATTTGCAGCTCGCTGTGACATCACACACCTCATACCAGCCACCACATTTCAGGCTTGGAAACTGATAGATTTTATATTTAATTAAACGATACTATGGTCATTTTAGTGAATGGCTATACTGGGCATAATTCTCAGTATCTGTTCTTATTCTGTATGCATGGACTCTCCACAGTACCACTTCTCTTGTCCTGTATGCTGGGTGTTTTTTTCAGTACCATACTTACCTAGGTGGATGTTGTATCTACCCATCGGCGCCTCTACACTGAGAACCAATCGATCAACCACTGCCGATCGCTCAGCGACTCCTTTTCTGGAGTAATTCTCTGGAGTGCTCCCCTGAGAGATGGTGGTTCAATCAGGAGAAAGCGACTCCTTTTCGGTAGTAATGGTCTGGAGTGCTCACCTGAGAGGTGGTGATTCAATCAGGATAAAGCGACTCCTTTTCGGAAGTAGTGGTCTGGAGTGCTCACCTGAGAGGTGGTGATTCAATCAGGATGAAGCGACTCCTTTTCGGTAGTAGTGGTCTGGAGTGCTCACCTGAGAGGTGGTGGTTCAATCAGGATAAAGCAACTCCTTTAGGGTAGTAATGGTCTGGAGTGCTCACCTGAGAGGTGATGGCTCATTCAGGATGAAGCAACTCCTTTTCAGTAGTAATGGTCTGAAGTATATTTTTTTCTAAGCATTTTCTACTTTTAGCAGAAAATAAGAAAAAATATAGATACTGGTATGCATACCCCATGATATTTTCAGGGCACCTGGAAAGAAGGGTGTTACACTATGGTGGGTGTTGTTCAGCATACCTGTCTCCGGGGGAGAGCGGCCCTGGTTTTCTGCCTTCTTCTGTCTCCTCTGAAGTTGTTCTGTGAGCAATTTGAGCCTCTCCGCCTTCCTCACGGGATCGCCTTCCACGGGACCGACGTCATGATGGCATGGTGGTGGTGACTGATGCCGGTGTACCTGAAAAAAATAAAAATGTTTAATAGAGATAATAATAATAATAGCAATATATACAATAATAATACCATAGCAAAATATTTTAATAAAAACACTTATATTCGCAGGAGACACAATCTGACAATGTCACTCGGTCAGCTCCCAATACAGTAATGTTTTCAAACAACTGAAGTCCGGTTTGAACCGATTTGCAGCTCGCTGTGACATCACACACCTCATACCAGCCACCAAATTTCAGGCTTGGAAACTGATAGATTTTATATTTAATTAAACGATACTATGGTCATTTTAGTGAATGGCTATACTGGGCATAATTCTCAGTATCTGTTCTTATTCTGTATGCATGGACTCTCCACAGTACCACTTCTCTTGTCCTGTATGCTGGGTGTTTTTTCAGTACCATACTTACCTAGGTGGATGTTGTATCTGCCCCTCGGCGCCTCTACACTGCGAACCAATCGATCAACCACTGCCGATCGCTCAGCGACTCCTTTTCTGGAGTAATGCTCTGGAGTGCTCACCTGAGAGATGGGGGTTCAATCAGGATAAAGCGACTCCTTTTCGGTAGTAGTGGTCTGGAGTGCTCACCTGAGAGGTGGTGATTCAATCAGGATAAAGCGACTCCTTTTCGGAAGTAGTGGTCTGGAGTGCTCACCTGAGAGGTGGTGATTCAATCAGGATGAAGCGACTCCTTTTCGGTAGTAGTGGTCTGGAGTGCTCACCTGAGAGGTGGTGGTTCAATCAGGATAAAGCAACTCCTTTAGGGTAGTAATGGTCTGGAGTGCTCACCTGAGAGGTGGTGGCTCAATCAGGATGAAGCAACTCCTTTTCAGTAGTAATGGTCTGAAATATATTTTTTTCTAAGCATTTTCTACTTTTAGCAGAAAATAACAAAAAATATAGATACTGGTATGCATACCCCATGATGTTTTCAGGGCACCTGGAAAGAAGGGTGTTAACACTATGGTGGGTGTTGTTCAGTATACCTGTCTCCGGGGAGAGCGGCTCCAGTTTCCTGCCTCCTTCTGTCTCCTCTGAAGTTGTTCTGTGAGCAATTTGAGCCTCTCCGCCTTCCTGACGGGATCGCCTTCCATGGGACCGACGTCATGATGGCATGGTGGTGATGACTGATGCCGGTGTACCTGAAAAAAATAAAAATGTTTAATAGAGATAATAATAACAATAGCAATATATACAATAATAATACGATAGCAAAATATTTTAATAAAAACATTATATTCGCAGGAGACACAATCTGACAATGTCACTCGGTCAGCTCCCAATACATTAATGTTTTCAAACAACTGAAGTCTGGTTTGAATCGATTTGCAGCTCACTGTGACATCATACACCTCATACCAGCCACCACATTTCAGGCTTGGAAACTGATAGATTTTAAATTTAATTAAACGATACTATGGTCACTTTAGTGACTGGGTATACTGGGCATAATTCTCAGTATCTGTTCTTATTCTGTATGCATGGACTCTCCACAGTACCACTTCTCTTGTCCTGTATGCTGGGTGTTTTTTTCAGTACCATACTTACCTAGGTGGATGTTGTATCTGCCCCTCAGCGCCTCTACACTGTGAACCAATCGATCAAACACTGCCGATCGCTCAGCGACTCCTTTTCTGGAGTAATGCTCTGGAGTGCTCACTTGAGAGGTGGTGGTTCAATCAGGATAAAGCGACTCCTTTAGGGTAGTAATGGTCTGGAGTGCTCACCTGAGAGGTGGTGGTTCAATCAGGATAAAGCGACTCCTTTTCGGTAGTAATGCTCTGGAGTGCTCACCTGAGAGATGGTGGTTCAATCAGGATAATGCGACTCCTTTTCGGTAGTAATGGTCTGGAGTGCTCATCTGAGAGGTGGTGGTTCAATCAGGATAAAGCAACTCCTTTAGGGTAGTAATGGTCTGGAGTGCTCACCTAAGAGGTGGTGATTCAATCAGGATGAAGCGACTCCTTTTCAGTAGTAGTGGTCTGGAGTGCTCACCTGAGAGGTGGTGGTTCAATCAGGATAAAGAAACTCCTTTAGGGTAGTAATGGTCTGGAGTGCTCACCTGAGAGGTGGTGGCTCAATCAGGATGAAGCGACTCCTTTTCATTAGTAATGGCCTGAAGTATATTTTTTTCTAAGCATTTTCTACTTTTAGCAGAAAATAAGAAAAAATATAGATACTGGTATGCATACCCCAAGATGTTTTCAGGGCACCTGGAAAGAAGGGTGTTACACTATGGTGGGTGTTGTTCAGCATACCTGTCTCCGGGGGAGCGCGGCTCTGGTTTTCTGCCTCCTCCTGTCTCCTCCGAAGTTGTTCTGTGAGCAATTTGAGCCTCTCCGCCTTCCTGACGGGATCGCCTTCCATGGGACTAACGTCATGATGGCATGGTGGTGGTGACTGATGCCAGTGTACCTGTAAAAATAAAAATGTTTAATAGCGATAATAATAATAATAGCAATATATACAATAATAATACGATAGCAAAATATTTTAATAAAAAACACTTATATTCGCAGGAGACACAATCTGACAATGTCACTCAGTCAGCTCCCAATACAGTAATGTTTTCAAACAACTGAAGTCCGGTTTGAACCGATTTGCAGCTCACTGATACATCACACACCTCATACCAGCCGCCACATTTTAGGCTTGGAAACTGATAGATTTTATATTTAATTAAACGATACTATGGTTATTTTAGTGACTGGGTATACTGAGTATAATTCTCAGTATCTGTTCTTATTCAGTATGCATGGACTCTCCACAGTACCACTTCTCTTGTCCTCTATGCTGGGTGTATTTTTCAGTACCATACTTACCTAGGTGGATGTTGTATCTGCCACTCGGCGCCTCTACACTGAGAACCAATCGATCAAACACTGCCGATCGCTCAGCGACTCTTTCTGGAGTAATGCTCTGGAGTGCTCACCTGAGAGATGGTGGTTCAATCAGGATAAAGCGACTCCTTTTCGGTAGAAATGCTCTGGAGTGCTCACCTGAGAGATGGTGGTTCAATCAGGATAAAGCGACTCCTTTTCAGTAGTAATGGTCTGGAGTGCTCATCTGAGAGGTGGTGGTTCAATCAGGATAAAGCAACTCCTTTAGGGTAGTAATGGTCTGGAGTGCTCACCTAAGAGGTGGTGATTCAATCAGGATGAAGCGACTCCTTTTCAGTAGTAGTGGTCTGGAGTGCTCACCTGAGAGGTGGTGGTTCAATCAGGATAAAGAAACTTCTTTAGGGTAGTAATGGTCTGGAGTGCTCACCTGAGAGGTGGTGGCTCAATCAGGATGAAGCGACTCCCTTTCAGTAGTAATGGTCTGAAGTATATTTTTTTCTAAGCATTTTCTACTTTTAGCAGAAAATAACGAAAAATATAGATACTGGTATGCATACCCCATGATGTTTTCAGGGCACCTGGAAAGAAGGGTGTTACACTATGGTGGGTGTTGTTCAGCCTACCTGTCTCCGGGGGAGAGCGGCTCCGGTATTCTGCCTCCTCCTGTCTCCTCCGAAGTTGTTCTGTGAGCAATTTGAGCCTCTCCACCTTCCTGACGGGATCGCCTTCCACAGGACCGACGTCATGATGGCATGGTGGTGGTGACTGATGCCGGTGTACCTGAAAAAAATAAAAATGTTTAATAGAGATAATAATAATAATAGCAATATATACAATAATAATACCATAGCAAAATATTTTAATAAAAAACACTTATATTCGCAGGAGACACAATCTGACAATGTCACTCGGTCAGCTCCCAATACAGTAATGTTTTCAAACAACTGAAGTCCGGTTTGAACCGATTTGCAGCTCACTTTGACATCACACACCTCATACCAGCCTCCACATTTAAGGCTTGGAAACTGATAGATTTTATATTTAATTAAACGATACTATGGTCATTTTAGTGAATGGCTATACTGGGCATAATTCTCAGTATCTGTTCTTATTCTGTATGCATGGACTCTCCACAGTACCACTTCTCTTGTCCTGTATGCTGGGTGTTTTTTTCAGTACCATACTTACCTAGGTGGATGTTGTATCTGCCCCTCGGCGCCTCTACACTGCGAACCAATCGATCGACCACTGCCGATCGCTCAGCCACTCCTTTTCTGGAGTAATGCTCTGGAGTGCTCACCTGAGAGATGGTGGTTCAATAAGGATAAAGCGACTCCTTTTCGGTAGTAATGGTCTGGAGTGCTCACCTGAGAGGTGGTGATTCAATCAGGATAAAGCGACTCCTTTTCGGAAGTAGTGGTCTGGAGTGCTCACCTGAGAGGTGGTGATTCAATCAGGATGAAGCGACTCCTTTTCGGTAGTAGTGGTCTGGAGTGCTCACCTGAGAGGTGGTGGTTCAATCAGGATAAAGCAACTCCTTTAGGGTAGTAATGGTCTGGAGTGCTCACCTGAGAGGTGATGGCTCAATCAGGATGAAGCAACTCCTTTTCAGTAGTAATGGTCTGAAGTATATTTTTTTCTAAGCATTTTCTACTTTTAGCAGAAAATAAGAAAAAATATAGATACTGGTATGCATACCCCATGATATTTTCAGGGCACCTGGAAAGAAGGGTGTTACACTATGGTGGGTGTTGTTCAGCATACCTGTCTCCGGGGGAGAGCGACCCCGGTTTTCTGCCTCCTTCTGTCTCCTCTGAAGTTGTTCTGTGAGCAATTTGAGCCTCTCCGCCTTCCTCACGGGATCGCCTTCCACGGGACCGACGTCATGATGGCATGGTGGTGGTGACTGATGCCGGTGTACCTGAAAAAAATAAAAATGTTTAATAGAGATAATAATAATAATAATAGCAATATATACAATAATAATACCATAGCAAAATATTTTAATAAAAAACACTTATATTCGCAGGAGACACAATCTGACAATGTCACTCGGTCAGCTCCCAATACAGTAATGTTTTCAAACAACTGAAGTCCGGTTTGAACCGATTTGCAGCTCGCTGTGACATCACACACCTCATACCAGCCACCACATTTCAGGCTTGGAAACTGATAGATTTTATATTTAATTAAACGATACTATGGTCATTTTAGTGAATGGCTATACTGGGCATAATTCTCAGTATCTGTTCTTATTCTGTATGCATGGACTCTCCACAGTACCACTTCTCTTGTCCTGTATGCTGGGTGTTTTTTTCAGTACCATACTTACCTAGGTGGATGTTGTATCTGCCCCTCGGCGCCTCTACACTGCGAACCAACCGATCAACCACTGCCGATCGCTCAGCGACTCCTTTTCTGGAGTAATGCTCTGGAGTGCTCACCTGAGAGATGGGGGTTCAATCAGGATAAAGCGACTCCTTTTCGGTAGTAGTGGTCTGGAGTGCTCACCTGAGAGGTGGTGATTCAATCAGGATAAAGCAAC
This sequence comes from Lithobates pipiens, assembly GCF_037356315.1. NCBI lineage: Eukaryota > Metazoa > Chordata > Amphibia > Anura > Ranidae > Lithobates > Lithobates pipiens. The sequence continues at coordinate 109,152,075 of NW_027507788.1, forward strand.
TCCTTTTCGGAAGTAGTGGTCTGGAGTGCTCACCTGAGAGGTGGTGATTCAATCAGGATGAAGCGACTCCTTTTCGGTAGTAGTGGTCTGGAGTGCTCACCTGAGAGGTGGTGGTTCAATCAGGATAAAGCAACTCCTTTAGGGTAGTAATGGTCTGGAGTGCTCACCTGAGAGGTGATGGCTCAATCAGGATGAAGCAACTCCTTTTCAGTAGTAATGGTCTGAAGTATATTTTTTTCTAAGCATTTTCTACTTTTAGCAGAAAATAAGAAAAAATATAGATACTGGTATGCATACCCCATGATATTTTCAGGGCACCTGGAAAGAAGGGTGTTACACTATGGTGGGTGTTGTTCAGCATACCTGTCTCCGGGGGAGAGCGACCCCGGTTTTCTGCCTCCTTCTGTCTCCTCTGAAGTTGTTCTGTGAGCAATTTGAGCCTCTCCGCCTTCCTCACGGGATCGCCTTCCACGGGACCGACGTCATGATGGCATGGTGGTGGTGACTGATGCCGGTGTACCTGAAAAAAATAAAAATGTTTAATAGAGATAATAATAATAATAATAGCAATATATACAATAATAATACCATAGCAAAATATTTTAATAAAAAACACTTATATTCGCAGGAGACACAATCTGACAATGTCACTCGGTCAGCTCCCAATACAGTAATGTTTTCAAACAACTGAAGTCCGGTTTGAACCGATTTGCAGCTCGCTGTGACATCACACACCTCATACCAGCCACCACATTTCAGGCTTGGAAACTGATAGATTTTATATTTAATTAAACGATACTATGGTCATTTTAGTGAATGGCTATACTGGGCATAATTCTCAGTATCTGTTCTTATTCTGTATGCATGGACTCTCCACAGTACCACTTCTCTTGTCCTGTATGCTGGGTGTTTTTTTCAGTACCATACTTACCTAGGTGGATGTTGTATCTGCCCCTCGGCGCCTCTACACTGCGAACCAACCGATCAACCACTGCCGATCGCTCAGCGACTCCTTTTCTGGAGTAATGCTCTGGAGTGCTCACCTGAGAGATGGGGGTTCAATCAGGATAAAGCGACTCCTTTTCGGTAGTAGTGGTCTGGAGTGCTCACCTGAGAGGTGGTGATTCAATCAGGATAAAGCAACTCCTTTTCGGAAGTAGTGGTCTGGAGTGCTCACCTGAGAGGTGGTGATTCAATCAGGATGAAGCGACTCCTTTTCGGTAGTAGTGGTCTGGAGTGCTCACCTGAGAGGTGGTGGTTCAATCAGGATAAAGCAACTCCTTTAGGGTAGTAATGGTCTGGAGTGCTCACCTGAGAGGTGATGGCTCAATCAGGATGAAGCAACTCCTTTTCAGTAGTAATGGTCTGAAGTATATTTTTTTCTAAGCATTTTCTACTTTTAGCAGAAAATAAGAAAAAATATAGATACTGGTATGCATACCCCATGATATTTTCAGGGCACCTGGAAAGAAGGGTGTTACACTATGGTGGGTGTTGTTCAGCATACCTGTCTCCGGGGGAGAGCGACCCCGGTTTTCTGCCTCCTTCTGTCTCCTCTGAAGTTGTTCTGTGAGCAATTTGAGCCTCTCCGCCTTCCTCACGGGATCGCCTTCCACGGGACCGACGTCATGATGGCATGGTGGTGGTGACTGATGCCGGTGTACCTGAAAAAAATAAAAATGTTTAATAGAGATAATAATAATAATAATAGCAATATATACAATAATAATACCATAGCAAAATATTTTAATAAAAAACACTTATATTCGCAGGAGACACAATCTGACAATGTCACTCGGTCAGCTCCCAATACAGTAATGTTTTCAAACAACTGAAGTCCGGTTTGAACCGATTTGCAGCTCGCTGTGACATCACACACCTCATACCAGCCACCACATTTCAGGCTTGGAAACTGATAGATTTTATATTTAATTAAACGATACTATGGTCATTTTAGTGAATGGCTATACTGGGCATAATTCTCAGTATCTGTTCTTATTCTGTATGCATGGACTCTCCACAGTACCACTTCTCTTGTCCTGTATGCTGGGTGTTTTTTTCAGTACCATACTTACCTAGGTGGATGTTGTATCTGCCCCTCGGCGCCTCTACACTGCGAACCAACCGATCAACCACTGCCGATCGCTCAGCGACTCCTTTTCTGGAGTAATGCTCTGGAGTGCTCACCTGAGAGATGGGGGTTCAATCAGGATAAAGCGACTCCTTTTCGGTAGTAGTGGTCTGGAGTGCTCACCTGAGAGGTGGTGATTCAATCAGGATAAAGCGACTCCTTTTCGGAAGTAGTGGTCTGGAGTGCTCACCTGAGAGGTGGTGATTCAATCAGGATGAAGCGACTCCTTTTCGGTAGTAGTGGTCTGGAGTGCTCACCTGAGAGGTGGTGGTTCAATCAGGATAAAGCAACTCCTTTAGGGTAGTAATGGTCTGGAGTGCTCACCTGAGAGGTGGTGGCTCAATCAGGATGAAGCAACTCCTTTTCAGTAGTAGTAGTCTGGAGTGCTCACCTGAGAGGTGGTGGTTCAATCAGGATAAAGAAACTCCTTTAGGGTAGTAATGGTCTGGAGTGCTCACCTGAGAGGTGGTGGCTCAATCAGGATGAAGCGACTCCTTTTCATTAGTAATGGTCTGAAGTATATTTTTTTCTAAGCATTTTCTACTTTTAGCAGAAAATAAGAAAAAATATAGATACTGGTATGCATACCCCAAGATGTTTTCAGGGCACCTGGAAAGAAGGGTGTTACACTATGGTGGGTGTTGTTCAGCATACCTGTCTCCGGGGGAGCGCGGCTCTGGTTTTCTGCCTCCTCCTGTCTCCTCCAAAGTTGTTCTGTGAGCAATTTGAGCCTCTCCGCCTTCCTGACGGGATCGCCTTCCATGGGACTAACGTCATGATGGCATGGTGGTGGTGACTGATGCCAGTGTACCTGTAAAAATAAAAATGTTTAATAGCGATAATAATAATAATAGCAATATATACAATAATAATACGATAGCAAAATATTTTAATAAAAAACACTTATATTCGCAGGAGACACAATCTGACAATGTCACTCAGTCAGCTCCCAATACAGTAATGTTTTCAAACAACTGAAGTCCGGTTTGAACCGATTTGCAGCTCACTGATACATCACACACCTCATACCAGCCGCCACATTTTAGGCTTGGAAACTGATAGATTTTATATTTAATTAAACGATACTATGGTTATTTTAGTGACTGGGTATACTGAGTATAATTCTCAGTATCTGTTCTTATTCTGTATGCATGGACTCTCCACAGTACCACTTCTCTTGTCCTCTATGCTGGGTGTATTTTTCAGTACCATACTTACCTAGGTGGATGTTGTATCTGCCACTCGGCGCCTCTACACTGAGAACCAATCGATCAAACACTGCCGATCGCTCAGCGACTCTATCTGGAGTAATGCTCTGGAGTGCTCACCTGAGAGATGGTGGTTCAATCAGGATAAAGCGACTCCTTTTCGGTAGAAATGCTCTGGAGTGCTCACCTGAGAGATGGTGGTTCAATCAGGATAAAGCGACTCCTTTTCAGTAGTAATGGTCTGGAGTGCTCATCTGAGAGGTGGTGGTTCAATCAGGATAAAGCAACTCCTTTAGGGTAGTAATGGTCTGGAGTGCTCACCTAAGAGGTGGTGATTCAATCAGGATGAAGCGACTCCTTTTCAGTAGTAGTGGTCTGGAGTGCTCACCTGAGAGGTGGTGGTTCAATCAGGATAAAGAAACTTCTTTAGGGTAGTAATGGTCTGGAGTGCTCACCTGAGAGGTGGTGGCTCAATCAGGATGAAGCGACTCCCTTTCAGTAGTAATGGTCTGAAGTATATTTTTTTCTAAGCATTTTCTACTTTTAGCAGAAAATAACGGAAAATATAGATACTGGTATGCATACCCCATGATGTTTTCAGGGCACCTGGAAAGAAGGGTGTTACACTATGGTGGGTGTTGTTCAGCCTACCTGTCTCCGGGGGAGAGCGGCTCCGGTATTCTGCCTCCTCCTGTCTCCTCCAAAGTTGTTCTGTGAGCAATTTGAGCCTCTCCACCTTCCTGACGGGATCGCGTTCCACAGGACCGACGTCATGATGGCATGGTGGTGGTGACTGATGCCGGTGTACCTGAAAAAAATAAAAATGTTTAATAGAGATAATAATAATAGCAATATATACAATAATAATACGATAGCAAAATATTTTAATAAAAAACATTATATTCGCAGGAGACACAATCTGACAATGTCACTCGGTCAGCTCCCAATACAGTAATGTTTTCAGACAACTGAAGACCGGTTTGAACCAATTTGCAGCTCACTGTGACATCACACACCTCATACCAGCCGCCACATTTGAGGCTTGGAAACTGATAGATTTTATATTTAATTAAACGATACTATGGTCATTTTATTAACTGGGTATACTGGGCATAATTCTCAGTATCTGTTCTAATTCTGTATGCATGGACTCTCCACAGTACCACTTCTCTTGTCCTGTATGCTGGGTGTTTTTTTCAGTACCATACTTACCTAGGTGGATGTTGTATCTGCCCCTCGGCGCCTCTACACTGAGAACCAATCGATCAAACACTGTCGATCGCTCAGCGACTCCTTTTCTGGAGTAATGCTCTGGAGTGCTCACCTGAGAGATGGTGGTTCAATCAGGATAAAGCGACTCCTTTTCGGTAGTAATGCTCTGGAGTGCTCACCTGAGAGATGGTGGTTCAATCAGGATAAAGCGACTCCTTTTTGGTAGTAATGGTCTGAAGTGCTCATCTGAGAGGTGGTGGTTCAATCAGGATAAAGCAACTCCTTTAGGGTAGTAATGGTCTGGAGTGCTCACCTGAGAGGTGGTGATTCAATCAGGATGAAGCGACTCCTTTTCAGTAGTAGTGGTCTGGAGTGCTCACCTGAGAGGTGGTAGTTCAATCAGGATAAAGAAACTCCTTCAGGGTAGTAATGGTCTGGAGTGCTCACCTGAGAGGTGGTGGCTCAATCAGGATGAAGCGACTCCCTTTCAGTAGTAATGGTCTGAAGTATATTTTTTTCTAAGCATTTTCTACTTTTAGCAGAAAATAACGAAAAATATAGATACTGGTATGCATACCCCATGATGTTTTCAGGGCACCTGGAAAGAAGGGTGTTACACTATGGTGGGTGTTGTTCAGCCTACCTGTCTGCGGGGGAGAGCGGCTCTGGTATTCTACCTCCTCCTGTCTCCTCCGAAGTTGTTCTGTGAGCAATTTGAGCCTCTCCACCTTCCTGACGGGATCGCCTTCCACAGGACCGACGTCATGATGGCATGGTGGTGGTGACTGATGCCGGTGTACCTGAAAAAAATAAAAATGTTTAATAGAGATAATAATAATAGCAATTTATACAATAATAATACGATAGCAAAATATTTTAATAAAAAACACTTATATTCGCAGGAGACACAATCTGACAATGTCACTTGGTCAGCTCCCAATACAGTAATGTTTTCAGACAACTGAAGTCCGGTTTGAACCGATTTGCAGCTCACTGTGACATCACACACCTCATACCAGCCGCCACATTTTAGGCTTGGAAACTGATAGATTTTATATTTAATTAAACGATACTATGGTTATTTTAGTGACTGGGTATACTGAGTATAATTCTCAGTATCTGTTCTTATTCTGTATGCATGGACTCTCCACAGTACCACTTCTCTTGTCCTCTATGCTGGGTGTATTTTTCAGTACCATACTTACCTAGGTGGATGTTGTATCTGCCACTCGGCGCCTCTACACTGAGAACCAATGGATCAAACACTGCCGATCGCTCAGCGACTCTTTCTGGAGTAATGCTCTGGAGTGCTCACCTGAGAGATGGTGGTTCAATCAGGATAAAGCGACTCCTTTTCGGTAGAAATGCTCTGGAGTGCTCACCTGAGAGATGGTGGTTCAATCAGGATAAAGCGACTCCTTTTCAGTAGTAATGGTCTGGAGTGCTCATCTGAGAGGTGGTGGTTCAATCAGGATAAAGCAACTCCTTTAGGGTAGTAATGGTCTGGAGTGCTCACCTAAGAGGTGGTGATTCAATCAGGATGAAGCGACTCCTTTTCAGTAGTAGTGGTCTGGAGTGCTCACCTGAGAGGTGGTGGTTCAATCAGGATAAAGAAACTTCTTTAGGGTAGTAATGGTCTGGAGTGCTCACCTGAGAGGTGGTGGCTTAATCAGGATGAAGCGACTCCCTTTCAGTAGTAATGGTCTGAAGTATATTTTTTTCTAAGCATTTTCTACTTTTAGCAGAAAATAACAAAAAATATAGATACTGGTATGCATACCCCATGATGTTTTCAGGGCACCTGGAAAGAAGGGTGTTACACTATGGTGGGTGTTGTTCAGCCTACCTGTCTGCGCGGGAGAGCGGCTCTGGTATTCTACCTCCTCCTGTCTCCTCCGAAGTTGTTCTGTGAGCAATTTGAGCCTCTCCACCTTCCTGACGGGATCGCCTTCCACAGGACCGACGTCATGATGGCATGGTGGTGGTGACTGATGCCGGTGTACCTGAAAAAAATAAAAATGTTTAATAGAGATAATAATAATAGCAATTTATACAATAATAATACGATAGCAAAATATTTTAATAAAAAACACTTATATTCGCAGGAGACACAATCTGACAATGTCACTCGGTCAGCTCCCAATACAGTAATGTTTTCAGACAACTGAAGTCCGGTTTGAACCGATTTGCAGCTCACTGTGACATCACACACCTCATACCAGCCGCCACATTTCAGGCTTGGAAACTGATATATTTTATATTTAATTAAACGATACTATGGTCATTTTAGTGACTGGGTATACTGGGCATAATTCTCAGTATCTGTTCTAATTCTGTATGCATGGACTCCCCACAGTACCACTTCTCTTGTCCTGTATGCTGGGTGTTTTTTTCAGTACCATACTTACCTAGGTGGATGTTGTATCTGCCCCTCGGCGCCTCTACACTGAGAACCAATCGATCAAACAATGTCTATCGCTCAGCGACTCCTTTTCTGGAGTAATGCTCTGGAGTGCTCACCTGAGAGATGGTGGTTCAATCAGGATAAAGCGACTCCTTTTCGGTAGTAATGGTCTGGAGTGCTTACCTGAGAGGTGGTGGTTCAATCAGGATAAAGCGACTCCTTTTCGGAAGTAGTGGTCTGGAGTGCTCACCTGAGAGGTGGTGATTCAATCAGGATGAAGCGACTCCTTTTCAGTAGTAGTGGTTTGGAGTGCTCATCTGAGAGGTGGTGGTTCAATCAGGATAAAGCAACTCCTTTAGGGTATTAATGGTCTGGAGTGCTCACCTCGGTCAGCTCCCAATACAGTAATGTTTTCAAACAACTGAAATCCGGTTTGAACCGATTTGCAGCTCACTGTGACATCACACACCTCATACCAGCCACCACATTTCAGGCTTGGAAACTGATAGATTTTATATTTAACCACTTGAGATTTGCGCTATAGACAAATGACGGCTACAGCGCGGATCTCAAGTTTCGGGACGACGTCTATTGACGTCGTCCCCTTTAAGGGCTCCCCGCGCGCTCCTGGGAGCGCGCATCGGGGAAAATCTGTGTTGGCAGTGTCCCCTGGACACAGCCAATTACATATCGCTGTAAACGGCCAATCACAGCGGCCGTTTACAGCGCGATCGCCGCCTCCAATGGGTGATGATCTCAAATGTAAACAAATGAGATCATCACCCATTGCCGAATCTGTCTCCTCACACAGCGATAGCGTGTGAGGAGAGAGATACTGTGAGTGAGCAAAAAAAAAAGTCTTTTGTGCCATCTGTGCCCATATTTACCTTGCCAATGCCCAGATCTACCCTGCCAGTGCCCAAATCTACCCCACCAGTGCCCAGATCTACCCCGCCAGTGCCCATCTCTACCCCACCTGTGCCCACCTGTGCCCACCTGTGGCCACCTGTGCCCACCTGTGCACCGCCAGTGCCCACCTGTGCACCGCCAGTGCCCCATCTGTGCACCGCCAGTGCCCGCCAGTGCCAATCGGTGCCCATCTGTACCAATCGGTGCCCACCTGTGCCGCCTCAGCAGTGCCCATCTGTGCCGCCTCAGCAGTGCCCATCTGTGCCGCCTCAGCAGTGCCCATCTGTGCCCATCTGCTGCCTCATCAGTGCACATCTGCAATAAATCTGCACATCTGTGCAATAAATCAGTGCACATCTGTGCCGACCCATCAGTGCCCATCTGCCGACTCAGCAGTGCCCATCTGTGCCGACTCAGCAGTGCCCATCTGTGCCGACTCAGCAGTGCCCATCTGCCGCCTCAGCAGTGCCCATCTGTGCCCATCTGCCGCCTCAGCAGTGCACATCTGTGCAATAAATCAGTGCACATCTGTGCCACCTCAAAAGCACCCATCTGTGCCACCTCAAAAGCGCCCATCTGTGACACCTCAAAAGCGCCCATCTGTGCCACCTCAAAAGCGCCCATCTGTATAATCAGTGCACATCTGTGCCGACTCATCAGTGCACATCTGTGCCGACTCATCAGTGCCCATCTGTGCCACCTCTGTGCTGCTTCAACAGTACACATATGTGCCACCTCATCAATGCACATCTGTGCCACCTCATCAGTGCCCATCAGTGCTACCATGGCTAAACGAGTCTTTTCCGCTGAGGAGGCGTACCAAATTATTTCCACGGCCGACGAGAGCAACGGGGAGCTCTCCTCTTCAGATTCCTTTTCAGATTCGGATTCTGAAGCCGACATAAATTATGAGCCAGTCCTCAGCAGTGAAACACTGACTGAATCCGAGGAGGAAGATATCCGGCCCATCAAACAAAGGCGTTATAGTGAGGCAGTGCCGTCCACCAGCACCGCAGTGCCGTCCACCAGCACCGCAGTGCCGTCCACCAGCACCGCAGTGCCATCCACCAGCACCGCAGTGCCCCAGCAAGAAAGGCCAAGTACCAGTGGGGTGTCATCTCAGCCCCAAAGGGTTAGGAGCCATGCCGGCCTTCCCTATGCCCTTCAGAACCCCTTGTGGCTCCCTCCTAATTCAGGAGAGGCCAATTTTCCCCCTTTCACTGCCCAGCCAGGAGTCCAGGTGGACACGGAGAATTTTACCCCAATAGATTTTTTTAATTTAATTTTTACGGAGGATATGTTGTCGTCAATTGTGGCCCAGTGCAACCTGTATGCACAACAATTTATTTTGCAAAATCCAACCTCTTATTATGCCAGTCCTTACGAATGGAGAGACCTAACGGTGGAGGAGTTCAAGGTTTTTTTAGGCCTCACATTTAATATGGGACTCAACAAAAAAAATCAATTGCGTACCTACTGGTCAACCCACCCCCTCCACCACTCACCGCTCTTCTCCGCGGTAATGCCCAGAACCAGGTATCAGATGATCCTGAGGTTCTTACATTTCAGCGACAATTCCCAGTGCCTTCCACAAAATGATCCAAATTATGACCGCCTTTACAAAATTCGACCAATATTTAATTATTTTTCAGAAACATTCCCCAAATTGTTTACCCCGGACCAACACATATGTGTGGATGAGTCCCTTATTAAATTTAGCGGCAGGCTTAGAATGAAGCAATTTATGCCCAGCAAAAGGGCCCGCTATGGGGTGAAGGTCTACAAATTATGCGACCGAGCCACAGGGTACACATATTCATTCATAGTGTACGAAGGGAAGGACACCCAGCTGCAGCCCCCTAATTGTCCGGACTACTTGGGATCCAGCGGAAAAATTGTTTGGGACCTCATATACCCCTTATTGGATAAAGGCTACCACCTGTATGTAGATAACTTCTACACATCTCTGCCCCTGTTCCACAACCTTCACCGGAAGAAGACGCCAGCATGTGGCACCGTAAAAAGGAATCGGAAGGGCTTTCCTCAAAGTCTTGTGAATAAGAAGCTGCGAAAAGGAGAAACCGCAAGTCTGAGAAACAAGGAGGTTCTGGCAGTGAAGTGGAGGGAGAGAAGGGATGTGTATATGTTGTCTTCTATCCACAATGACACCTTCGTGGAAATCCCCAGAAGGAATGGCCCCGTAAAGAAACCCAAATGCATTTCCGAATACAATTTGATCATGGGGGGAGTCGACTTCAATGACCAAATGATGGAACCATATCTTGTCACAAGACGGACATACCATTGGTACAAAAAAGTAGCAATTTATTTTTTTCAATTGGCCATTTACAATTCCTATGTCATTTACCGCAACTCCACCCAAAACCCCAAACGTTTCTTTGGCTACCAGGAGGAAGTTTTCACTGCCCTTATTTTCCCAAACGGCCCACCAGAAAATATCCGATCAGACGTTGTTAGTCGACTCTCCGAGCGCCACTTTCCCGATAAAATCCCTCCCAAACCAACAGGCCAAAGACGTCAAAAAAGATGTAAGGTGTGTACCAGAGCAGGAGTCAGAAGAGACACATCTTATTATTGCGCACAATGTCCTTCCCAACCAGGCCTCTGCATAGGCGACTGTTTTCGGCGTTACCATACTTCAATAAATTTTTTGTGAAGTATGGTAAACATAATCCTCAGTTCCTGCCTTCATACACCTTCACACCCCTTATGCCACTGCCTGCTCTGTAACTGACCCTGGCTTGTTATTTGACCACAATATTTAATTAAACGATACTATGGTCATTTTAGTGACTGGGTATACTGGGCATAATTCTCAGTATCTGTTCTTATTCTGTATGCATGGACTCTCCACAGTACCACTTCTCTTGTCCTGTATGCTGGGTGTTTTTTTCAGTACCATACTTACCTAGGTGGATGTTGTATCTGCCCCTCGGCGCCTCTACACTGAGAACCAATCGATCAAACACTGCCGATCGCTCAGCAACTCCTTTTCTGGAGTAATGCTCTGGAGTGCTCACCTGAGAGATGGTGGTTCAATCAGGATAAAACGAGTCCTTTTCGGAAGTAGTGGTCTGGAGTGCTCACCTGAGAGATGGTGGTTCAATCAGGATAAAGCGACTCCTTTTCGGTAGTAGTGGTCTGGAGTGCTCACCTGAGAGGTGGTGGTTCAATCACGATAAAGCAACTCCTTTAGGATAGTAATGGTCTGGAGTGCTCACCTGAGAGGTGGTGGCTCAATCAGGATGAAGCAACTCCTTTTCAGTAGTAATGGTCTGAAGTATATTTTTTTCTAAGCATTTTCTACTTTTAGCAGAAAATAACAAAAAATATAGATACTGGTATGCATACCCCATGATGTTTTCAGGGCACCTGGAAAGAAGGGTGTTACACTATGGTGGGTGTTGTTCAGCATACCTGTCTCCGGGGGATAGCGGCTCCGGTTTTCTGCCTCATCCAAAGTTATTCTTTGAGCAATTTGAGCCTCTCCACCTTCCTGATGGGATCGCCTTCCACGGGACCGACGTCATGATGGCATGGTGGTGGTGACTGATGCCGGTGTACCTGAAAAAAATAAAAATGTTTAATAGAGATAATAATAATAATAGCAATATATACAATAACAATACGATAGCAAAATATTTTAATAAAAAACATTATATTCGCAGGAGACACAATCTGACAATGTCATTCGGTCAGCTCCCAATACAGTAATGTTTTCAAACAACTGAAGTCCGGTTTGAATCGATTTGCAGCTCACTGTGACATCATACACCTCATACCAGCTACCACATTTCAGGCTTGGAAACTGATATATTTTATATTTAATTAAACGATACTATGGTCATTTTAGTGACTGGGTATACTGGGCATAATTCTCAGTATCTGTTCTTATTCTGTATGCATGGACTCTCCACAGTGCCACTTCTCTTGTCCTGTATGCTGGGTGTTTTTTTCAGTACCATACTTACCTAGGTGGATGTTATATCTGCCCTTCGGCGCCTCTACACTGAGAACCAATCGATCAAACACTGCCGATCGCTCAGCGACTCCTTTTTTGGAGTAATGCTCTGGAGTGCTCACCTGAGAGATGGTGGTTCAATCAGGATAAAGCGACTCCTTTTCGGTAGTAATGGTCTGGAGTGCTCACCTGAGAGGTGGTGGTTCAATCAGGATAAAGCGACTCCTTTTCGGAAGTAGTGGTCTGGAGTGCTCACCTGAGAGGTGGTAATTCAATCAGGATGAAGCGACTCCTTTTCGGTAGTAGTGGTCTGGAGTGCTCACCTGAAAGGTGGTGGTTCAATCAGGATAAAGCAACTCCTTTAGGGTAGTAATGGTCTGGAGTGCTCACCTGAGAGGTGGTGGCTCAATCAGGATGAAACGACTCCTTTTCAGTAGTAATGGTCTGAAGTATATTTTTTTCTAAGCATTTTCTACTTTTAGCAGAAAATAACAAAAAATATAGATACTGGCATGCATACCTCATGATGTTTTCAGGGCACCTGGAAAGAAGGGTGTTACACTATGGTGGGTGTTGTTCAGCATACCTGTCTCCGGGGGAGAGCGGCTCCGGTTTTCTGCCTCCTCCTGTCTCCTCTGAAGTTGTTCTGTGAGCAATTTGAGCCTCTCCGCCTTCCTGACGGGATCGCCTTCCATGAGACCGACGTCATGATGGCATGGTGGTGGTGACTGATGCCGGTGTACCTGAAAAAAATAAAAATGTTTAATAGAGATAATAATAATAATAGCAATATATACAATAATAATACGATAGCAAAATATTTTAATAAAAAACATTATATTCGCAGGAGACACAATCTGACAAGGTCACTCGGTCAGCTCCCAATACAGTAATGTTTTCAAACAACTGAAGTCCGGTTTGAACCGATTTGCAGCTCACTGTGACATCACACACCTCATGCCAGCCGCCACATTTCAGGCTTGGAAACTGATATATTTTATATTTAATTAAACGATTCTATGGTCATTTTAGTGACTGGGTATACTGGGCATAATTCTCAGTATCTGTTCTTATTCTGTATGCATGGACTCTCCACAGTACCACTTCTCTTGTTCTGTATGCTGTGTGTTTTTTTCAGTACCATTCTTACCTAGGTGGATGTTGTATCTGCAGCTCAGCGCCTCTACACTGAGAACCAATCGATCAAACACTGCCGATCGCTCAGCGACTCCTTTTTTGGAGTAATGCTCTGGAGTGCTCACCTGAGAGATGGTGGTTCAATCAGGATAAAGCGACTCCTTTTCGGTAGTAATGGTCTGGAGTGCTCACCTGAGAGGTGGTGGTTCAATCAGGATAAAGCGACTCCTTTTCGGAAGTAGTGGTCTGGAGTGCTCACCTGAGAGGTGGTAATTCAATCAGGATGAAGCGACTCCTTTTCGGTAGTAGTGGTCTGGAGTGCTCACCTGAAAGGTGGTGGTTCAATCAGGATAAAACAACTCCTTTAGGGTAGTAATGGTCTGGAGTGCTCACCTGAGAGGTGGTGGCTCAATCAGGATGAAACGACTCCTTTTCAGTAGTAATGGTCTGAAGTATATTTTTTTCTAAGCATTTTCTACTTTTAGCAGAAAATAACAAAAAATATAGATACTGGCATGCATACCTCATGATGTTTTCAGGGCACCTGGAAAGAAGGGTGTTACACTATGGTGGGTGTTGTTCAGCATACCTGTCTCCGGGGGAGAGCGGCTCCGGTTTTCTGCCTCCTCCTGTCTCCTCTGAAGTTGTTCTGTGAGCAATTTGAGCCTCTCCGCCTTCCTGACGGGATCGCCTTCCATGAGACCGACGTCATGATGGCATGGTGGTGGTGACTGATGCCGGTGTACCTGAAAAAAATAAAAATGTTTAATAGAGATAATAATAATAATAGCAATATATACAATAATAATACGATAGCAAAATATTTTAATAAAAACCATTATATTCGCAGGAGACACAATCTGACAATGTCACTCGGTCAGCTCCCAATACAGTAATGTTTTCAAACAACTGAAGTCCGGTTTGAACCGATTTGCAGCTCACTGTGACATCATACACATCATACCAGCCATCACATTTCAGGCTTGGAATCTGATAGATTTTATATTTAATTAAACAATACTATGGTCATTTTAGTGACTGGCTATACTGGGCATAATTCTCAGTATCTGTTCTTATTCTGTATGCATGGACTCTCCACAGTACCACTTCTCTTGTCCTGTATGCTGGGTGTTTTTTCAGTACCATACTTACCTAGGTGGATGTTGTATCTGCCCCTCGGCGCCTCTACACTGAGAACCAATCGATCAAACACTGCCGATCGCTCAGCGACTCCTTTTCTGGAGTAATGCTCTGGAGTGCTCACCTGAGAGATGGTGGTCCAATCAGGATAAAGCGACTCCTTTTTGGTAGTAATGGTCTGGAGTGCTCACCTGAGAGGTGGCGGTTCAATCAGGATAAAGCGACTCCTTTTCGGAAGTAGTGGCCTGGAGTGCTCACCTGAGAGGTGGTGATTCAATCAGGATGAAGCGACTCCTTTTCGGTAGTAGTGGTCTGGAGTGCTCACCTGAGAGATGGTGGTTCAATCAGGATAAAGCAACTCCTTTAGGGTAGTAATGGTCTGGAGTGCTCACCTGAGAGGTGGTGGCTCAATCAGGATGAAGCGACTCCTTTTCAGTAGTAATGGTCTGAAGTATATTTTTTTCTAAGCATTTTCTACTTTTAGCAGAAAATAACAAAAAATATAGATACTGGTATGCATACCCCATGATGTTTTCAGGGCATCTGGAAAGAAGGGTGTTACACTATGATGGGTGTTGTTCAGCATACCTGTCTCCGGGGGAGAGCGGCTCCGGTTTTCTGCCTCCTCCTGTCTCCTCCGAAGTTGTTCTGTGAGCAATTTGAGCCTCTCCGTCTACCTGACGGGATCGCCTTCCATGGGACTGACGTCATGATGGCATGGTGGAGGTGACTGATGCCAATGTACCTGTAAAAATAAATATGTTTAATAGCGATAATAATAATAATAATAATAGCAATATATACAATAATAATACCATAGCAAAATATTTTAATAAAAAACATTAAATTCGCAGGAGACACAATCTGACAATGTCACTCGCTCAGCTCCCAATACAGTAATGTTTTTAAACAACTGAAGTCCGGTTTGAACCGATTTGCAGCTCACTGTGACATCACACACCTCATACCAGCCGCCACATTTCAGGCTTGGAAATTGATAGATTTTATATTTAATTAAACGATACTATGGTCATTTTAGTGACTGTGTATACTGGGCATAATTCTCAGTATCTGTTCTTATTTTGTATGCATGGGCTCTCCACAGTACCACTTCTCTTGTCCTGTATGCTGGGTGTTTTTTTCAGTACCATACTTACCTAGGTGGATGTTGTATCTGCCCCTCGGTGCCTCTACACTGAGAACCAATCGATCAACCACTGCCGATCGCTCAGCGACTCCTTTTCTGGAGTAATGCTCTGGAGTGCTCACCTGAGAGATGGTGGTTCAATCAGGATAAAGCGACTCCTTTTCGGTAGTAGTGGTCTGGAGTGCTCACCTTAGAGGTGGTGATTCAATCAGGATGAAGCGACTCCTTTTTGGTAGTTGTGGTCTGGAGTGCTCACCTGAGAGGTGGTGGTTCAATTAGGATAAAGCAACTCCTTTAGACCCCTTTCACACTGGGGCGTTTTTCAGGCGTTTTTCATGCGCTTTAGCGCTAAAAAATACGCCTGAAAGAAGCCACAACTGCAATCCCAATGTAAAAGCCCAAGTACTTTCACCCCGAGATCCCTTTCATACTGGGGCGTTTTTCAGGCGCTTCAGCGTTAAAAAATACGCCTGAAAGAAGCTGCAACTGCAATCCCAATGTAAACGCCCGAGTGCTTTCACACCAAGGCGCTGCGCTGGCAGGGCGTCAAAAAAAGTCCTGCAAGCAGCTTCTTTGCAGCGCTTTTGGAGCGGTGAATAAAGCGCCCCTTCCCATTGAAATCCATGGGAAGCGCCTGTAAAACGCCAGAAAAACGCCTGAAAAACGCTATTGGCAGCAGCGTTTTGTGGGCGCTTTTAACCCTTTATTTGGCCACTAGCAGGGGTTAAAAGCGCCCCAATAACGCTCGAAAAATGCTGGTAAAGCGCTGCTAGTTTAAGCGGCGCTTTACGAGCGTTTTTCGGGCGCTGACATTGTGAAAGGGTTCTTAAAGCACTTGGGCTTTCACATTGGGACTGCAGATGAGGCTTCTTTCAAGCGCTTTACAGGCGCTTTTTTTAACGCTAAAGCGCCTGAAAAACGCCCCAGTGTGAAAGGGGTCTTAGGGTAGTAATGGTCTGGAGTGCTCACCTGAGAGGTGGTGATTCAATCAGGATGAAGCGACTCCTTTTCAGTAGTAGTGGTCTGAAGTATATTTTTTTCTGAGCATTTTCTACTTTTAGCAGAAAATAACAAAAATATAGATACTGGTATGCATACCCCATGATGTTTTCAGGGCACCTGGAAAGAAGGGTGTTACACTATGGTGGGTGTTGTTCAGCATACCTGTCTCCGGGGGAGAGCGGCTCCGGTTTTCTTCCTCCTCCTGTCTCCTCCGAAGTTGTTCTGTGAGCAATTTGAGCCTCTCCGCCTTCCTGACGGGATCGCCTTCCACGGGACCAACGTCATGATGGCATGGTGGTGGTGACTGATGCCAGTGTACCTGAAAAAAATAATGTTTAATAGAGATAATAATAATAATAATAGCAATATATACAATAATAATACGATAGCAAAATATTTTAATAAAAAACACTTATATTCGCAGGAGACAAAATCTGACAATGTCACTTGGTCAGCTCCCAATACAGTAATGTTTTCAAACAACTGAAGTCCGGTTTGAACCGATTTGCAGCTCACTGTGACATCACACACTTCATACCTGCCGCCACATTTCAGGGTTGGAAACTGATAGATTTTATATTTAATTAAACGATACTATGGTCATTTTAGTGACTGGGTATACTGGGCATAATTCTCAGTATCTGTTCTTATTCTGTATGCATGGACTCTTCACAGTACCACTTGTCCTGTATGCTGGGTGTTTTTTTCAGTAGGTGTGATGAGTGGAAACAGTCCACGAAACGCGCCAAGCTTTTTACCAGTGGATATTTTGCCCCAATAACCAAGATTCCCCCATGGGTTTGATTTATTTATTTAAATCATCAATTCATTTTATTGGTTTCTACTGTATATGCACTTTGGGATATATTATTGGTCTGCTACTAATTATGTGTAATTATGTTACTATAATATGAAGTATATACATTAATGTTTATATAATATGAATTTGACTATGTTACTATCATATATATTTTTTATTTATTTTATTTTAATATTTTTTTGTATATTTATGTATTATAACATTGACGTATTATTAACTTATTGTAGTATCTTCCCGTGCATCGCCAATAAATTATAATTTTATTGATTGATTTAATTGACCCTCAATGTCTTGTTTCATATAAAGTCCCATTGCTGCCCCTTTGTTGCCCCTTTTCCCTTCTTTGTGTCTAAATATCAGGGATGGAGCTCGGTGTACCGGATGGTCACGGCTCATATAAAGTCCCACCTGTATTCTTTCTATATGGTCTGCTGCCCTGTCACTCACAGCTGCCCCTCCCTCCTGAAGTTCAGCCTGTGTGGGAAATACAATATGTGCAGCCTGGAGATTTAATGTCTGCCTGAGCAAGGCTGATCAGAGCCAGTGCTCCCCTTGTTCAGGTTGTACACTGAACCCTGTTTCCAACATGTTTGCAGAGATGGGACATGTGTGCAGAGATGTACAGGGATGGGACAAGTGTACAGGGATGGAACATGTATGCAGAGGTGTGCAGTGACCGAGCATGTGTATAGGTTTGGAATGTGTGCAGAGATAGAACATGTGGTGCAGTGATAGTACATGTGTTCGGAGATGTACAGGGATGGAACGTGTTCAGAGGTGTATATGGATGGAACATGTGTGCAGAGATGTACAGGGCTAGAACATGTATGCAGTGATGGAACAGGGCCGGTGTCTTGCCGAAAAAGGTCCCCCAGCGGATAATGTCCCCCCTGTACTGCGCAGGCGCAGCGCTTGCACAGTACAAACCACCCAAAATAGCTGAAGCTTAACACCTGTGTCAGCTCTACATGTTGCCTGCGCACTTACTACATTCTGCGCTGAGTCCAGGTTCAAGCTCCACCATCCGAGTGGACATACAGCTAGAATAAAAAATGGGTGAGCGGAGTGAGCCTGCGAGGGGCCCTGTTACAAATTGGTGTCTTACTACAATCGTGGAACGCAGACGCTGTGTAAAGCTGACCCACGGGTGTTCAGCTTCGGCTATTTTTGGCAGTTCATACTGCGCAAGCTCTGCGCCTGCGTAGTACAGGGGGGACATTATCCGCTGAGGGGACCTTTCTCAGCAGAACACACCGGTGCTCCCACTAGGCATCTGCCTACGGCCTACTGCCACCTAGGGGTGCATTGCTGCCTAGCCCAGCCAGGAGGGTGCAGCCCAGCCCTGATGGATCAGTTTTGCGCAGCTCAGTTGGAATAGTGCTGCCTTAGTGTGTATCCTGTCTGTTCCGTGCTGATGGTCCACGTCTGGAGTGTCACTCGCTGTGTGGTTCTTCCCTGTGCAACATTTCTGCTGTGCAGGACACAGTCCTTCCGGCAATGCTGTGTGTGAACGATTCAGATTGGTGTGTGAATCTCCTCTTCAAATTCAAACACATTGACATAGCAAATCCACACCTCACCTTCTCAATTCCAAACACAACCCAAGTATAGATCTGGAAAGGTCCTACCTTTCGAAGAGGATCAACTTCTTCCTTGCTTGTGTAGAGAAGTTTCTTCCAGCTCTTCTGAGGGAAAATCTCAACTTCTCCTCTAGGCTCTGATGAAGGTGTCTGTGCAACACTTTACTCATGTTCTTTCATTTTGCTTGTGTGTGCACATCTGATGGTCCAGATAGTTCAGAGCTTAATGTCTGAGCCATTGGTCAGCCGCCACAGTTGGCCAGCGATGCGCACAATTTTAAGGAAGTGCTGGTTTCACCCTTAAGCAGATTAGGGGTACACAACACTTCCCTTTCCTCCTTTTTATTTTATCGCTCATGAATACGCTATCAGACAGGAGTAAAACTTTGAGGGTTATAGCCCAAAATCAGACACACAGCAAACCCACCCTTCCTCACCTTCCCCCCAAATACACACACACAGCAAACCCAACCTCCCTCACCTAACCTTCCCCAAATCCACACACATTGACACAGCAAATCCACATCTCACATTTTCAAATCCAAACACAACCCAAGTATAGATCTGGAAATGTCCTACCTTTCGAAGAGGATCAACTTCTTCCTTGCTTGTGCAGAGAAGTTTCTTCAAGATCTTCTGAGGGAACATCTAAACTTCTCATCCATGCTCTGATGAAGGGGTCTGTGCAACACTTTTCTCATGTTCTCTCTTTTTGCTTGTGTGTGCACATCTGATGGTCCGGATAGTTCAGAGCTTAATGTCTGAGCCATTGGTCAGCTACCACATTGAGTTGGCCAGCGATGCGCACAATTTTAATGAAGTCCTGGCTTCACCCCTAAGCAGAGTTGGGATACACAACACTGTCATGTCCACCTTTTTCTTTTAAAGCGCATGAATGTGCTATTAGATAGGAGCGATTCTTTGGGGCTTATAGCCCAAAATCAGACACACAGCAAATCCACCCTTCCTCGCCTTCCCCCCAAATACACACACACACAGCAAACCCAAACTCCCTCACCTCCCTTCCACAAATACACACACATTGACACAGCAAATCCACACACCACCTTCTCAATTCCAAACACAACCCAAGTATAGATCTGGAAATGTCCTACCTTTCGAAGAGGATCAACTTCTTCCTTGCTTGTGCAGAGAAGTTTCTTCAAGATCTTCTGAGGGAACATCTAAACTTCTCATCCATGCTCTGATGAAGGGGTCTGTGCAACACTTTTCTCATGTTCTTTCTTTTTTCTTGTGTGTGCACATCTGATGGTCTGGATAGTTCAGAGCTTAATGTCTGAGCCATTGGTCAGTCACCACATTCAGTTGGCCAGTGATGCGCACAATTTTAAGGAAGCGCTGGCTTCACCCCTAAGCAGAGTAGGGGTACACAACACTTCCCTTTCCTCCTTTTTCTTTTATCGCTCATGAATGCGCTATCAGACAGGAGTAAAACTTTGAGGGTTATAGCCCAAAATCAGACACACAGCAAACCCACCCTTCCTCACCTTCCCCCAAATACACACACACACAGCAAACCCAAACTCCCTCACCTCCCCTCCCCAAATCCACACACATTGACACAGAAAATCAACACCCCACCTTCTCAAATCCAAACACACCCCAAATATAGATGTATAAATGTCCTACCTTTCAAAGAGAATCAATTTCTTCCTTGCTTGTGCAGAGAAGTTTCTCCTAGATCTTCTGAGGGAACATCTCAACTTCTCATCCATGCTCTGGTGAAGTGGTCTGTGCAACACTTTTCTCGTTTTCTGTCTTTTTGCTCGTGTGTGCACATATGATGGTCCTGATATTTCAGAGCTTAATGTCTGAGCCATTGGTCAGCCGCCACATTCAGTTGGCCAGTGATGCGCACAATTGTAATGAAGTGCTGGCTTCACCCCTAAGCAGATTAGGGGTACACAACACTTCCCTTTCCTCCTTTTTCTTTTAAAGCGCATGAATGTGCTATTAGATAGGAGCAATACTTTGGGGCTTATAGCCCAAAATCAGACACACAGCAAATCCACCCTTTCTTACCTCCCCTCCAAATACACACACACACAGCAAACCCAACCTCCCTCACCTAACCTTCCCCAAATCCGCACACATTGACACAGCAAATCCACATCTCACATATTCAAATCCAAACAAAACCCAAGTATAGATCTGGCAATGTCCTACCTTTCGAAGAGGATCAACTTCTTCCTTGCTTGTGAAGAAAAGTTTCTCCTAGATCTT
Organism: Lithobates pipiens; assembly: GCF_037356315.1. Taxonomy (NCBI): domain Eukaryota; kingdom Metazoa; phylum Chordata; class Amphibia; order Anura; family Ranidae; genus Lithobates; species Lithobates pipiens. The sequence continues at coordinate 109,172,991 of NW_027507788.1, forward strand.
CTGAGGGAACATCTCAACTTCTCATCCATGCTCTGATGAAGGGGTCTGTGCAACACTTTTCTCATGTTCTTTCTTTTTTCTTGAGTGTGCACATCTGATGGTCCGGATAGTTCAGAGCTTAATGTCTGAGCCATTGGTCAGCCACCACATTCAGTTGGCCAGAGATGTGCACAATTTTAAGGAAGTGCTGGCTTCACCCCTAAGCAGAGTAGGGGAACACAACACTTCCCTTTCCTCCTTTTTCTTTTAACGCTCATGAATGCGTTATCAGACTGGAGTAAAACTTTGAGGGTTATAGCCCAAAATCAGACACACAGCAAATCCAACCTTCCTTACCTCCCCTCCAAATACACACACACAGCAAACCCAACCTCCCTCACCTAACCTTCCCCAAATCCGCACACATTTACACAGCAAGTCCACATCTCACATTTTCAAATCCAAACACAACCCAAGTATAGATCTGGAAATGTCCTACCTTTCGAAGAGGATCAACTTCTTCCTTGCTTGTGCAGAGAAGTTTCTTCAAGATCTTTTGAGGGAACATCTCAACTTCTCATCCATGCTCTGATGAAGGGGTCTGTGCAACACTTTTCTCGCTTAAAGTCTGAGCCATTGGTCAGACACCACATTCAGTTGGCTAGCGATGCGGCCAATTTTAAGGAAGTGCTGGCTTCACCCCTAAGCAGAGTTGGGGTACACAACACTTCCCTTTCCTCCTTTTTCCTTTTAAAGCGCACAAATGTGCTATTAGATAGGAGCAATACTTTGGGGCTTAAAGCCCAAAATCAGACACACAGCAAATCCACCCTTCCTTACCTCCCCTCCAAATACACACACAGCAAATCCAACCTCCCTCACCTAACCTTCCCCAAATCCGCAAACAATGACACAGCAAACCCAAATCTCACATTTTCAAATCCAAACACAACCCAAGTATAGATCTGGAAATGTCCTACCTGTCGAAGAGGATCAACTTCTTCCTTGCTTCTACAGAGAAGTTTCTTCTAGATCTTCTGAGGGAACATCTCAACTTCTCATCCATGCTCTGATGAAGAGGTTTGTGCAACACTTTTCTCATGTTCTTTCTTTTTGCTTGTGTGTGCACATCTGATGGTCCAGATAGTTCAGAGCTTAATGTCTGAGCCATTAGTCAGCCGCCACATTCAGTTGGCAAGTGATGCGCACAATTTTAATGAAGTGCTGGCTTCACCCCTAAGCAGAGTAGGGGTACACAACACTTCCCTGTCCTTTTTCTTTTAAAGCGCATGAATGTGCTATTAGATAGGATCAATACTTTGGGGCTTATAGCCCAAAATCAGATACAGAGCAAATCCACCCTTCCCTATCTCCCCTCCAATACACACACACAGCAAACCCAACCTCCCTCACCTAACCTTCCCCAAATCCACACACATTGACACAGCAAATCCACATCTCACATTTTCAAATCCAAACACAACCCAAGTATAGATCTGGAAATGTCCTACCTTTCGAAGAGGATCAACTTCTTCCTTGCTTGTGCAGAGAAGTTTCTTCAAGATCTTTTGAGGGAACATCTCAACTTCTCATCCATGCTCTGATGAAGGGGTCTGTGCAACACTTTTCTCATGTTCTTTCTTTTGCTTGTGTGTGCACATCTAATGGTCCGGATAGTTCAGAGCTTAATGTCTGAGCCATTGGTCAGCCACCACATTCAGTTGGCCAGCGATTCGCACAATTTTAAGGAAGTGCTGGCTTCACCGCTAAGCAGAGTAGGGGAACACAAAACTTCCCTTTCCTCCTTTTTCTTTTATCTCTCATGAATGCGCTATCAGACAGGAGTAAAACTTTGAGGGTTATAGCCCAAAATCAGACACACAGCAAATCCACCCTTCCTCACCTTCCCCCCAAATACACACACACAGCAAACCCAAACTCCCTCACATCCCCTCCCCAAATACACACACATTGACACAGCAAATCCACATACCACCTTCTCCATTCCAAACACAACCCAAGTATGCATCTGGAAATGTCCTACCTTTTGAAGAGGATCAACTTCTTCCTTGCTTGTGCAGAGAAGTTTCTTCTATATTTTCTGAGGGAACATCTCAACTTCTGAACCAAGCTCTGATGAAGGGGTCTGTGCAACACTTTTCTCATGTTCTTTCTTTTTGCTTGTGTGTGCACATCTGATGGTCCGGATAGTTCAGAGGTTAATGTCTGAGCCATTGGTCAGCCACCACATTCAGTTGGCCAGCAATGCACACAATTTTAATGAAGTGCTGGCTTCAATCCTAAGCAGATTAGGGGTACACAACACTTCCCTTTCCTCCTTTTTCTTTTATCGCTCATAAATGCGCTATCAGACAGAAGTAAAACTTTGAGGGTTATAGCCCAAAATCAGACACACAGCAAACAAACCCTTCCTCACCTTCTCTCCAAATCCACACACACAGCAAACCCAAACTCCCTCACCTCCCCTCCCCAAATCCACACACATTGACACAGAAAATCCACACCCCACCTTCTCAATTCCAAACACAACCCAAATACAGATCTATAAATGTCTTACCTTTCGAAGAGAATCAACTTCTTCCTTGCTTCTGCAGAGAAGTTTCTTCTAGATCTTCTGAGGGAACATCTCAACTTCTCATCCATGCTCTGATGAAGGGGTCTGTGCAACACCTTTCTCATGTTCTTTCTTTTTGCTTGTGTGTGCACATCTGATGGTCCAGATAGTTCAGAGCTTAATGTCTGAGCCATTAGTCAGCCGCCACATTCAGTTGGCAAGTGATGCGCACAATTTTAATGAAGTGCTGGCTTCACCCCTAAGCAGAGTAGGGGTACACAACACTTCCCTGTCCTTTTTCTTTTAAAGCGCATGAATCTGCTATTAGATAGGATCAATACTTTGGGGCTTATAGCCCAAAATCAGACACAGAGCAAATCCACCCTTCCCTATCTCCCCTCCAATACACACACACAGCAAACCCAACCTCCCTCACCTAACCTTCCCCAAATCCACACACATTGACACAGCAAATCCACATCTCACATTTTCAAATCCAAACACAACCCAAGTATAGATCTGGAAATGTCCTACCTTTCGAAGAGGATCAACTTCTTCCTTGCTTGTGCAGAGAAGTTTCTTCAAGATCTTTTGAGGGAACATCTCAACTTCTCATCCATGCTCTGATGAAGGGGTCTGTGCAACACTTTTCTCATGTTCTTTCTTTTTGCTTGTGTGTGCACATCTGATGGTCCGGATAGTTCAGAGCTTAATGTCTGAGCCATTGGTCAGCCACCACATTCAGTTGGCCAGCGATGCGCACAATATTAAGGAAGTGCTGGTTTCACCCCTAAGCAGAGTAGGGGTACACAACACTTCCCTGTCCTTTTTCTTTTAAAGCGCATGAATGTGCTATTAGATAGGATCAATACTTTGGGGCTTATAGCCCAAAATCAGACACAGAGCAAATCCACCCTTCCCTATCTCCCCTCCAATACACACACACAGCAAACCCAACCTCCCTCACCTAACCTTCCCCAAATCCACACACATTGACACAGCAAATCCACATCTCACATTTTCAAATCCAAACACAACCCAAGAATAGATCTGGAAATGTCCTACCTTTCGAAGAGGATCAACTTTTTCCTTGCTTGTGCAGAGAAGTTTCTTCAAGATCTTTTGAGGGAACATCTCAACTTCTCTTCCAAGCTCTGATGAAGGGGTTTGTGCAACACTTTTCTCATGTTCTTTCTTTTTGCTTGTGTGTGCACATCTGATGGTCCGGATAGTTCAGAGCTTAATGTCTGAGCCATTGGTCAGCCACCACATGAAGTTGGCAAACGATGCGCACAATTTTAAGGAAGTGCTGGTTTCACCCCTAAGCAGAGTTGGGGTGCACAACACTTCCCTTTCCTCCTTTTTCTTTTATCGCTCATGAATGCGCTATCAGGAGTAAAACTTTGAGGGTTATAGCACAAAATCAGACACACAGCAAACCCATGCTTCCTCACCTTTCCCCCAAATACACACACAGCAAACCCAAACTCCCTCACCTCCCCTCCCCAAATCCACACACATTGACACAGCAAATCCACACACCACCTTCTCAATTCCAAACACAACCCAAGTATAGATCTGGAAATGTCCTACCTTTCGAAGAGGATCAACTTCTTCCTTGCTTGTGCAGAGAAGTTTCTTCTAGATCTTCTGAGGGAACAGCTCAACTTCTCATCCATGCTCTGGTGAAGTGGTCTGTGCAACACTTTTCTCGTTTTCTGTCTTTTTGCTTGTGTGTGCACATATGATGGTCCTGATAATTCAGAGCTTAATGTCTGAGCCATTGGTCAGCCGCCACATTCAGTTGGCCAGTGATGCGCACAATTGTAATGAAGTGCTGGCTTCACCACTAAGCAGATTAGGGGTACACAACACTTCGCTTTCCTCCTTTTTCTTTTAAAGCGCATTAATGTGCTATTAGATAGGAGCAATACTTTGGGGCTTATAGCCCAAAATCAGACACACAGCAAATCCACCCTTCCTTACCTCCCCTCCAAATACACACACACAGCAAACCCAACCTCCCTCACCTAACCTTCCCCAAATCCGCACACATTGACACAGCAAATCCACATCTCACATATTCAAATCCAAACACAACCCAAGTATAGATCTCAAAATGTCCTACCTTTCGAAGAGGATCAACTTCTTCCTTGTTTGTGAAGAAAAGTTTCTCCTAGATCTTCTGAGGGAACATCTCAACTTCTCATCCATGCTCTGATGAAGGGGTCTGTGCAACACTTTTCTCATGTTCTTTCTTTTTTCTTGTGTGTGCACATCTGATGGTCCGGATAGTTCAGAGCTTAATGTCTGAGCCATTGGTCAGCCACCACATTCAGTTGGCCAGAGATGTGCACAATTTTAAGGAAGTGCTGGCTTCACCCCTAAGCAGAGTAGGGGAACACAACACTTCCCTTTCCTCCTTTTTCTTTTAACGCTCATGAATGCGTTATCAGACTGGAGTAAAACTTTGAGGGTTATAGCCCAAAATCAGACACACAGCAAATCCAACCTTCCTTACCTCCCCTCCAAATACACACACACAGCAAACCCAACCTCCCTCACCTAACCTTCCCCAAATCCGCACACATTTACACAGCAAATCCACATCTCACATTTTCAAATCCAAACACAACCCAAGTATAGATCTGGAAATGTCCTACCTTTCGAAGAGGATCAACTTTTTCCTTGCTTGTGCAGAGAAGTTTCTTCAAGATCTTTTGAGGGAACATCTCAACTTCTCATCCATGCTCTGATGAAGGGGTCTGTGCAACACTTTTCTCATGTTCTTTCTTTTTGCTTGTGTGTGTACATCTGATGGTCCGGATAGTTCAGAGCTTAAAGTCTGAGCCATTGGTCAGACACCACATTCAGTTGGCTAGCGATGCGGCCAATTTTAAGGAAGTGCTGGCTTCACCCCTAAGCAGAGTTGGGGTACACAACACTTCCCTTTCCTCCTTTTTCTTTTAAAGCGCACGAATGTGCTATTAAATAGGAGCAATACTTTGGGGCTTAAAGCCCAAAATCAGACACACAGCAAATCCAACCTCCCTCACCTAACCTTACCCAAATACGCACACAATGACACAGCAAACCCAAATCTCACATTTTCAAATCCAAACACAACCCAAGTATAGATCTGGAAATGTCCTACCTGTCGAAGAGGATCAACTTCTTCCTTGCTTGTGCAGAGAAGTTTCTTCTAGATCTTCTGAGGGAACATCTCAACTTCTCATCCATGCTCTGATGAAGGGGTCTGTGAGACTCTTTTCTCATGTTCTTTCTTTTTTCTTGTGTGTGCATATCTGATGGTCTGGATAGTTTAGAGCTTAATGTCTGAGCCATTGGTCAGCCACCACATTCAGTTGGCCAGCGATGCGCACATTTTTAAGGAAGTGCTGGCTTCACCTCTAAGCAGCGTTGGGGTACACAACACATTTCTTTTCCTCCTTTTTCTTTTATCGCTCATGAATGCGCTATCAGACAGGAGTAAAACTTTGAGGGTTATAGCACAAAATCAGACACAAGGCAAACCCACCCTTCCTCACCTTCCCCCCAAATACACACACACAGCAAACCCAAACTCCCTCACCTCCCCTACCCAAATCCACACACATTGACACAGAAAATCCACACCCCACCTTCTCAATTCCAAACACAACCCAAATATAGATCTATAAATGTCCTACCCTTCGAAGAGAATCAATTTCTTCCTTGCTTGTGCAGAGAAGTTTCTCCTAGATCTTCTGAGGGAACATCTCAACTTCTCATCCATGCTCTGATGAAGGGGTCTGTGCAACACTTTTCTCATGTTCTTTCTTTTGCTTGTGTGTGCACATCTAATGGTCCGGATAGTTCAGAGCTTAATGTCTGAGCCATTGGTCAGCCACCACATTCAGTTGGCCAGCGATCCACACAATTTTAAGGAAGTGCTTGCTTCACCGCTAAGCAGAGTAGGGGTACACAAAACTTCCCTTTCCTCCCTTTTCTTTTATCTCTCATGAATGCGCTATCAGACAGAAGTAAAACTTTGAGGGTTATAGCCCAAAATCAGACACACAGCAAATCCACCCTTCCTCACATTCCCCCCAAATACACACACACAGCAAACCCAAACTCCCTCACATCCCCTCCCCAAATCCACACACATTGACACAGCAAATCCACATACCACCTTCTCCATTCCAAACACAACCCAAGTATACATCTGGAAATGTCCTACCTTTTGAAGAGGATCAACTTCTTCCTTGCTTGTGCAGAGAAGTTTCTCCTAGATCTTCTGAGGGAACATCTCAACTTCTCATCCATGCTCTAATGAAGGGGTCTGTGCAACACTTTTCTCATGTTCTTTCTTTTGCTTGTGTGTGCACATCTAATGGTCCAGATAGTTCAGAGCTTAATGTCTGAGCCATTGGTCAGCCACCACATTCAGTTGGCCAGCGATGCACACAATTTTAATGAAGTGTTGGCTTCAATCCTAAGCAGATTAGGGGTACACAACACTTCCCTTTCCTCCTTTTTCTTTTATCGCTATCAGACAGAAGTAAAACTTTAAGGGTTATAGACCAAAATCAGACACACAGCAAACCCACCCTTCCTCACCTTCTCCCCAAATCCACACACACAGCAAACCCAAACTCCCTCACCTCCCCTTCCCAAATCCACACACATTGACACAGAAAATCCACGCCCCACCTTCTCAATTCCAAACACAACCCAAATACAGATCTATAAATGTCCTACCTTTCGAAGAGAATCAACTTCTTCCTTGCTTCTGCAGAGAAGTTTCTTCTAGATCTTCTGAGGGAACATCTCAACTTCTCATCCATGCTCTAATGAAGCGGTCTGTGCAACACTTTTCTCGTTTTCTGTCTTTTTGCTCGTGTGTGCACATATGAAGTCCTGATAGTTCAGAGCTTAAAGTCTGAGCCATTGGTCAGCCGCCACATTCCTTTGGCCAGTGATGCGCACAATTTTAATGAAGTTCTGGCTTCACCCCTAAGCAGATTAGGGGTACACAACACTTCCCTGTCCTCCTTTTTCTTTCAAAGCGCGCAAATGTGCTATTTGATAGGAGCAATACTTTGGGGCTTATAGCCCAAAATCAGACACACAGCAAATCCACCCTTCCTTACCTCCCCTCCAAATACACACACACAGCAAACCCAAACTCCCTCACCTCCTCTCCCCAAATCCACACACATTGACACAGCAAATCCACACCCCACCTTCACAATTCCAAACACAACCCAAGTATAGATCTGTAAATGTCCTACCTTTCGAAGAGGATCAACTTCTTCCTTGATTGTGCAGAGAAGTTTCTTCTAGATCTTCTGAGGGAACATCTCAACTTCTCCTCCATGCTTCGATAAAGGGGTCTGTGCAACACCTTTCTCGTTTTCTGTCTTTTTGCTCGTTTGTGCACATCTAATGGTCTTGATAGTTCAGAGCTTAATGTCTGAGCCTTTGGTCAGCCGCCACATTCAGTTGTGTAGTGATGCGCACAATTTCAATAAAGTGCTGGCTTCACTCCTAAGCAGAGTAGGGGTACACAACACTTCTCTGTCCTCCTTTTTCTTATATAGCTCATGAATGCGTTATCAGACAAGAGTAATACTTTGGGGCTTATAGCCCAAAATCAGACACACAGCAAATCCACCCTTCCTTACCTTCCCCCCAAATATACAGATATAGCAAACCCAAACTCCCTCACCTAACCTTCCCCAAATCCACACACATTGACACAGAAAATCCACATCTCACATTTTCAAATCCAAACACAACCCAAGTACAGATCTGCAAATGTCCTACCTTTCGAAGAGAATCAACTTCTTCCTTGCTTGTGCAGAGAAGTTTCTTCTAGATCTTCTGAGGGAACATCTCAACTTCTCATCCATACTCTGATGAAGGGGTCTGTGCAACAATTTTCTTGTTTTCTGTCTTTTTGCTCGTGTGTGCACATATGATGGTCCTGATAGTTCAGAGCTTAATATCTGAGCCATTGGTCAACCGCCACATTTAGCTTGCCAGTGATACGCACAATTTTAAAGAAGTGCTGGCTTCACCCCTCCGCAGAGTGGGGGTACGCAACACTTCCCTGTCCTCCTTTTTCTTTTATAGCGCAAAAATGTGCTATCATACAGGAGAAATACTTTGGGGCCATCTAACTTGAGAGATTCTATGCAAGTGATCAGTTTATTGGAGGATGTCTAATGGAAAGACACCTTCATATTTGCAACAGCAGATGTTTCATCCCTGTATACCATAATTTCCCACCAGCATGGTATGGAGGCTGTTGATTATTTTTTACAGCAAGATTCCCTTCATTTCTAGCAAAGATCATTTATTATGAGACTTCTTGGCTATAATATGGAACAAAATTATTTTTGGTATAATGGCTCTTGTCCAGAAAAGGGGGGTTGCCATGAGGGCTAAGTTTGCCCCAAGCATGGCAAACCTGTTCATGGCAAAATGGAAGGAGGATGTCGTCTATCGGGAGGCCAGATCTGAGCTATATAGACGACATCCTCCTCCTGTTGGATGGTAGCTTGGAATTGTTGAATGGTTTCATCCAGGACTTAATCAAGAATGATAGAGGTATTCTTTTAACACATGAGGCCAGTAGTCAAGAGATTCACTTCCTAGACCTAAGGATTAGGGCTGGGGAAGGGAAGGTTGTTACATCAACTTATTTCAAGGATACCGATCGAAATGGTCTCATTAGTGTTGGAAGTTGTCATCATAAAGCCTGGTTAGAATCTATTCCTAAAAGCCAATTTTTGCGATTGCGGCGCAATTGCACCAATATAGATGACTTTTATAGTGAGTCAGTTATGTTGAGAGCACGTTTCCTTGAAAAAGGATACCATACTGAGACACTAGACAAGGCTTTTTCTTTGGCTTTGGAAAGGAACAGAGGTGACTTGTTAGTTGTTAAACCCAAAAAGCATGACAATTCCTTTAAGTTTTCCTTTGTTACAGGCCATTCTAGCCAACATTATGATATAAAAAACATAATGGAGAAGCATTGGAAAGTTCTTAGAGGTGACCGTGTTTTAAGTTCTATCTTACCGGAACGACCGAAAGTCGTATAACGAGGGGTTCCCCCTTTGAAATTGAAAGTTGCCCCTAACATAGTTAATCCTCCAAAACAAGTATCTTTTTTTCAAAGCATGGGGGGGGTTATACTCATGTAGAAGATGCCCAGTTTGTAAATTGAATGCTAACACCAACAGAAGGACTGATTCGTTTCAATCCACTTCCACTCAGGAAACATTTGTAATTAAGCCTTTCATCACATGCTCCACTAAATATGTGGTGTATGTGATAAGGTGTCCATGTTTAAAACAATATATTGGTAGAACCAAACGGATGCTTCACGTAAGGCTAGCAGAACATGTAGCTAATATTAGACATAGCCTATCTAAACATTACGCTTTAAAGCACGATCGAAACCCAGAAGGAACAACCTTCCTGAGTATTGACAAATTTTGCGCCCATTGGAGGGGCAGCAATATGGTACTGGAAGATTCACAATTGGAGACCAAATGGATATACCAGGTTCGGAGTTATACCTCATTCGGTATGAATATCGAATGGGATATTAACGCCTTTATTAATAATAGCTGAGAATATATTGTTATTGACCATTTGGTGCCATTTTTTAGTGGTTGGGGAGGTATATGTTGTATAATTTTAAAATGTTTATGATATGTTTTATTATTATTTTGTTGTAAAAAAAAGTTTTTTTGGTGTGATTATTATGAAAGAAAACTTTTTTTTTATTATTTATTTATTTTTAAAATATGTTTTATTCATATGGTCTGTAGGTGACCATTAGGGAATGCCACTTACGATATCCGGATGCACTTACTGCCCACTCCCTGATTTTAAATACAAGAAGACCCATAAGTGGGTTGTATTGTATTATGAAAGGTTGAGCCAGATAAACTTTATATTTGGCTTAACCTTATGTAAAATAATTTTAGTTTTTTGTCGGTGTTCATGAGTGAGTTTTACTTTCTTTTCTTTTCTCTGATGTGAACACATTTCTAGTGATACCTGTTTTTCCTTAGCATATGTCATTTCCGACGATCCAGGTGGTAGGATGTTTCCTTCACATGGAAAATTTCACTCGTTTTGTGTAATTATCTTTCAATACATTCCCTATATAAAGATCTAATTTGCATGTCATAGCCATGCCCCTGAAGATGCACAATGGTGACACAACGTTGGGTGTATGAGAGACTAGTGACATGCTGAGGAGTTCGGGGGTGACTTCTGCTTTGGTGGTATAAAGTGCTGGTTACTCACTTACCTATATGCTTGCAAACTTTACCTATAATGTGAGTGTATTTTTTGGAATAAAATTTCTTGTTTTTTTATGGTATTTGTGCAATGAGATTATATTTTCTTCATCCCTGCATATGGCCATTAAATTATCACTTGGGAATATATCTGTTGGAGTGTGGTGGAGCTAAGATCTATACACGTGCCATTTGACGATATATTGTGGATTGGATCTCTGAGTCAGGAGAAGGAGGAGATAGGGGAGTTTGATTGTTCAGGAATGTACCCTATGTGTGTGAATAACATGCACTTATGGTAAGAGTCAGTGTTGTCGGGTGCTGGTGATGGTCTCTTTTTCTCACTTCTTTGGACTGACCCAGATGAACTTTTTTCATTTGAAGATTATACCATATAACAACATCTATGAACTCTGTATTTTATAGTTGGTTTAAGCGCTAAACTGAAACTTTTTAATACTTTGTATTGTGTCCAGCGATATTGTGTTAGCTGCTGCCTTGTTCTTTTGCTATACAGCGCAACAAATCTTTTCTTTTTTATTTTGCAAATTTTAATAAAGTGCTGGCTGCACCCCTCCGCAGAGTAGGGGTACACAACACTTCCCTGTCCTTTTTCTTTTATAGTGCATGAAAGTGCTATCAAACAGGAATAATACTTTGGGGATTTTAGCCCAAAAATCAGACACACAGCAAACCCACCCTTCCTCACCTTCCCCACAAATCCACACACACAGCAATCCCAACCTCCCTCACCTCCCCTTCCAAAGTTCACACACAGTGACACAGCAATTCCATACCCCACCTTCTCAAATCCAAACACTGTCCAAGTATAGATCTGGAAAGGTCCTACCTTTTGAAGAGGATCAACTTCTTCCTTGCTTGTGTAGATAAGTTTCTTCTAGCTCTTCTGAGGGAAATTCTCAACTTCTCATCCCAGCTCTGATGAAGGGGTCTATGCAACACGTTTGTCTTTTTGCTTGTGTATGCACAACTGATTGTCCCGATAGTTCAAAGCTTAATTTCTGAGCCATTGGTCGCTCAGCCATCACATTCAGCTGGCCAGTGATGCGCACAATTTTAAGGAAGTGCTGGCTTCACCCCTCCACAGGGTAGGGGTGCACAACACTTCCCTGTCCTCCTTTTTCTTTTATAGCACATGAATGAGCTATCAGACAGAGAGTAATGCTTTCAGACTCATAGCCCAAAATCAGACAGACAGCAAACCCACCCTTCCTCACCTTCCCCCCAAATACACACACACAGCAAACCCAAACTCCCTCACTTCCCCTCTCCAAATCCACAACCCAACTTCTCAAATCCAAACACAACCCAAGTATAGATCTGGAAAGGTCCTACCTTTTCGAAGAGGATCAACTTCTTCCTTGCTTGTGCAGGGAAGATTTTTCTAGCTCTTTTGAGGGAAAATCTCAACTTCTCCTCCAGGCTCTGAAGAAGGGGCCTGTGGGACACTTTTCTCACTTACTGTCTTTTTGCCTGTGTGTGCACATCAGATGGCACCAATAATTCACAGTTTAAAGCCTGAGACATTGGTTGCCCAGGTGACACGTTCAGCTGGCCAGTGCTGTGCACAATTATAATGTTATAATTATAAGCTTCCAGGCTTCACAGCCGGTTTCCTACTGCACATGCGCGATTCGCGCAGCTCTTTGTAAATAATCCTGCAGTGTGTGTGTATGTGTCCCAGAAGACTGCGGAGGGAAGAAGAGGGACAGAAATACTCATAGATTGCTGTGGCAGTAATTCTAGGATACCTTAAAGAGAGCCTGTTACCAGACCGTTCATTTCAACAGAAATCTTCCCATAAGATAATACGTGCATTTTACCATATATTATGCAAGTTATTTACCAGTAAAAACCTCCCTGTTGTAGACAGCCAAAAGCCCTGAGACTAATGCTGGGTGTCCACATCTTGGATCTGATGTTAAAAGCCCCAGCAGACTGTCACTCAAATGACACTCTAAAGTAGTGGTGGTCAACTTTTTTGATATAGGGGGCCTCAGGTGTGACCCTCAACATCAACAAAAAGGCTGCACGTTAAATTCAGTTTCCGACTGCAGACATAAAAGGATATATATACAAAGACTATGGGCATTATACAAAAGACTGAAAGCATGGCACAGGAGATGGTCAGGGGTTGTGGACATGATGCAGGAGACTATTAGAAATCTCTACAATACTAAGGCAATAGGGAGATACAGTTTAGTGTCTGCAGGGGCCCTGAAGGCTGTACAAAATATTCCAAAGGGCCACCGGTTGAACACCATGGCACTAAAGTATGTCCTTTTGCTTCTCTCTGGCTTATACATAAAAGATTATGCAGAGTTGAAGGGAAATGTGGAGGAGCTGGGCTAGCCCAGACAATATAAATACAGTCCCTGATGAAGAGAAAAATATGGTGCTGCCAAAAAACTAAGTGAAAATCATCAAATACAACAAGTGAATGTAGCTGCCCCTTTAAAGTGGAATATTCCACCTGCAAATTACAAAGAGTGATGAAAGAGTGGCACTCACATATATAAATAAATAAAAACATAAACAATAGCAAAGTGTCAAATATAAAAAACATATAAATCAAAATAAAATGAGTAAATAAATGATAAAATCCAATGTGACAAATCCCAACACCAAAGTTTCTTTCAGCATCAAATTCCTGTAATCTTCACCAGTTGTGCCCAACGTGTGGATGTACACTCACCAGAGATGTTTGACCCCTTGTTTACAGATAGGTCAAAAAGCATGTTTGCCATCCAAGGCTGGAATTCCCCTGGTGTAAGGCTCCAATTTAGTCCTCCGGTTATTAATAAGTATAGTATTTATTTAAAAATTGTGTTTAAAATATAAGAAATGGTATTGTAATCACATGTATAAGTGCCTAAATACCGGTACTGATATGTACAGCGTGTGCAGGAAAGCATGGCTTTGCCAGAGCTGGCATGCATTCCAATCATCGCTCTGGACTCCAGCCCAGAAGTGATGTCACACAGGACCCAGAAGTGGCGGACCCCTCTGCTTCAGCTTTTCAGGTGCTTGTATGTTGCTATGCCTCTCGCCAAAGTATGACACTCCTACTTAATCTTTTTGTTTATTGGATGCAAGTATGCATGCCCATCTCTTACCAGAGCTGAACCCACCCTTCAATCCTGTTTATTAATCAGTTGATCAGGTGTGAGTGTTCAGCCCCCCCTCTCGGCATAGCCACCCTTGGTTGTCAAAAATAAATAATGTATCTGTGTAATCAGGGCCAGATTAAGAACATCATGGGCCTGGTGCTGAGGATTATGGTGGTGCTTTTTATTAAAAAAAAAAATTAAAAATGCTAATTATTTTTGTTATAGCTAAATTAAATTAGATAGAGAGAGGGAGTATGAGAGAGAGAGATAAAGGGGATGAGAGAAAGGTAAGTGAGGGAGGATGAGAGAGAGAGGATGCACATGAGCATGCGTGGAAGTGACAGAAACACAGCCCAGCCAAGGCAAGTGAACAAAGACACAGAACCCGGAAGGAAGACCGGGTGAAGATGGAAGCACCCGGGACCCATCGGATTGATCACAGCACAGCACTGGAGGGCTCAGCCTGACAGATAAGTGTACCCTAATGTGCTAATATGCTGTGCATACTAGTACATTATGGCATAACATACCTCAGGGCCTCTAAAAAGTAGTAATGATAGCGAAATTTACTACCGCTTTAATATCATAATATCAGCCACCTACTGACCCGGTGGCCCGTGGGCAGTGCCCAAGTGCATAGTTGCCAATATTTAAAAAATATTTTCAGGGACACTTTTTTTTCCAGTGGTATATTTAGAGTAGCTGACATCCCCTATGTTCCCCTATACATCACAGCAGTAATCATAAAATGAAATGAGTACTAATAATGGGCAGAAGAAATATGAGGACTGAGAAGATTTTCTTTAGTTGAACTAACAAAAGTGTGCCAATTCTAGAGCTGGTAAAGAACTGTTTGTGGGTAAGAGTCATAAGGGTGGAGTATGGATGGTATAAAAGTGGGGAGTATGTGCAGGTGAGGGAGAGGAATGTGGGGGGTATAACAGTGGGCACTATGTACAGCAGAGGCATGTGGAGGGTATGACATTGGGCAGTATGCACAGCAGAGGAGTGTGGAGGGTATGCCAGTGGGCAGTTAGTACAGGAGAGGAGTGTGGAGGGTATGATGGGGTCAGTATGTACATGAAAGGAGAGTAGAGAGAAAGATAGTTGGCAGTATGTACAGGAGAGGAGTGTGGAGGTTATGACAGTTGACAGTATGTACAGGAGAGGAGTGTGGAGGGTATTATGGGGCAGTATCTACAGGAGAGGTGTGCAGTATGGGGCAGTATGTACATGAGAGGAGTGTGGAGGGTATGACAGTTGACAGTATGTACAGGAGAGGAGTGTGGAGGATATTTTAGGGCAGTATGTACAGGAGAGGTGTGTGGAGGGTATGACAGTGGGCAGTATGTACAGGAGAGGAGGATGAAGGAATCTGGGAAGGAAAAATGTAAAGGTTAGTAGAAGGATGTTTACGGACTGCGTAGTGGTTAAGCGGCCATACATAGATTGAAATTAAGCCAATTAAGCAGAGACCAGCCATAGTCAATCTATGTATGGGCTAGCTGGTTGTACACAAGTCAATCTATTAATTGACTTGAGTACAACCAGCCTGTCAGGTTTTTTCCAAAACAATCAGTGCTGACAGCTATAGTTAGCAACACTGATCATTGTATTCTGTGGGTTGGGAAGGCTCCCCATTGGCAGAACACAATAACACTGCGGGAGTGATTCCCCCATTCATGGGTCAGTAGGTGAGAGGGTGTGTGGGGTGGTCATGGAGGGACATCAATCAACGGGTGGGGGGAGTAATTGGGAGTGATATGTTTTGGAGTAGGGTCTGTCATCTGCAGGTTGGGAAATGGTCACCTGTGATATAAGTTGAAGGGAGGTGGCTTATATGGGAAGTAGCTGGGGAGTGTCCTGGTTGGTGATGAGTGTGAAATGGATGATGTGTTTTACATTTCTTTCACATTTGTGGTAATGCTTACTGCCCTCTTAAAAGTGATCTGTGGTGGATTGCTTTTCAACAAGTGGTATAGCAGCAGCCGACAGCCATTCATGAGGTGCCACTGCTGCCTCCTTGTTTTTTTTTTTTTTACATTACTGAATGGTATTTTTACACTGTTGGACTATGCTGCTACTGCGAGCGAGTTTGCCTTGCAGTTGCAGAGTGGCCCCATGGAAATCAATAGGTGAGCTACCTACCCCCCCCCCACACCTCCAATTTGGGCTCTATGTTACCCCTGGTCATCGAGCCACGACCATCAAAGTCAATAGATTTTTTTGGGGGGGGGGGTTTGTGTTTTTTTAATGGGCCTATCTTAATTTAGGGGCTATTGGAGCTGCAGCTCCAGGCCACTTATGTGTAATCACCATGTGCCATAGAATAACACAATGAGGGATATTTATAAAAAATGGTGCACCCAGAATCTGGTACAGCTGTGTATGGTAGCCAATCAGCTCCTACCTTCAGCATATTAAATTGAGCTTTGACCATAAAATCTGGAAGTTGATTGGCCCTACTGGGGACACTGGCTGCAATGGGGACACAGGCTGCAATCTCTGAGCATCTCCTGTACCATGTCCCCAGTCGCTGACCATCTCCTGTATAAAAATATATTTTTTTAAATACGTTTCGGTATCGGTCATTTTCGGTTTTCGGCCTAGTGTATTTTTCATTTTTATTATCTATCAGTTTCGGCACCAAAAAACCCATTCAGTGCACCTCTGCCAAAGGAGAGAGTGATAGTGATAACACCAAATTTAAAAAAACCTGCTCCCCATTCACACCTGAGACCTTGTAACACTTATGCCGCGTACACACGATCAAACAACCTGGTGGAAAAGTCCGGCAAACTCAAGTCCGCCAAACAATCCCCCCGTGTGTAGCCTCCGGCATACTTTTTTGACCCGACAGTACGGCGGACTTAGAATTTCGGTTTGCACAACAATCTGCCCGCCGTACTCGCATTTCGGCGGACAATCCGGCCGTGTGTATGCCAGTCCGCCGTACTTTTGAAATGAGCAGACTTTTCCCGCCCGGAGAAAAATCTGCTTATTTCGAGCGGGTCTCCAGGTAGGCGGGGCCCGCGAAGGAGACGCCGCCCGCCCCGCCGCCTGGTATGGACTTAAAGGGCAACCCCAACGCCGAAAAAAATCGGCATGGGGGTCCCCCCCAAGTCCACAACATACCCTTGTCCAAGCACGCTACCCGGCCGGCCAGGAAAGGGGGGCGAGCGAGCGCCCCCCCCCTCCTTAGCCGTACCAGGCCGCGTGCCCTCAACATGAGGGGTGCCTTGGGGAAGGGGGGGCCGCGCCCCCCCACCCCAAAGCACCTTGTCCCCATGTTGATGAGGACAAGGGCCTCTTCCCGACAACCCTGGCCGTTGGTTGTCGGGGTCTGCGGGCGGGGGGCTTATTGGAATCCGGGAGCCCCCTTTAATAAGGGGGCCCCCGGATACCGGCCCCCCACCCTATGTGAATGAGTATGGGGTACAATGTACCCCTACCCATTCACCTGTAAAATAAAAGTACAAAAAAAAACACAACACACGAGATAAAATACTTTATTGCACAGCTCCGGGGGTCTTCCGTCTTGGGGGGTCTTCTCGCCGGACTCCTCCGCTATCTTCTTGTAGCTCTTTTGCTAGCGGAGGAGTCCGGCTTTCTTCCTCCTTTTGGTTTGATATCATATATAAAATGAGCGCCACAGTCTTGGAAAGGGGCCGCCCCCTCCTCAGACTCCCATAGCAACCATCTCCGCTCTCCTTTGTCCAAGCGGCCGGTGTTCCGTCAAAATAGCCAGTTCATCGAGATCTCCAATCACATCACCTCCGGTTACTGTAAACCATCAGTAATTGGAGATTTCGACGAGATGCTGTTTTGACACAACATCCGAAACCGTATGCACTCTGATACACGATATTATGACAGGATGTTGTTAGTCCGGCTGAAACGAACCAACAAATTGGCTGCTTCCGAAGCGACAACTTTTTCTTCCTTACCCGCCGTTTTCTCAAAATAGCAAACTGTTTGTGTGCCGGAGTGTACACGCTTCCCGTGCCAAAACAGGAACTCGTCACAGTCTCCAATTACTGATGGTTTACAGCAACCGGAAGTGATGTGATTGGAGAGCTCGATGAATTGGCTATTTTTACACAACACCGGATGCATTTCCTGTATAAACACATTTGTAGGAAGCATGATTTAATTCCTTGCAGGCAGAGTAACTTATTCAAAAAAAAAAAAAAAACTTTATTTAAACATCAAAATTACATACAAAGTAACATTACTTTATTTAAAGATTTGTACAATACACATTTGATATACACATTTTCCATACCATACTGAAATCATATAATACATTGGCAAGCCAAAATATCCATCTACAGTAGTTGAACTAGTTGGGGGCAGCACAGTGGTGTAGTGGTTAGCACTCTCACCTAGCAGTAAGAAGGGTCACTGGTTCGTATTCCAACCGCGACACTACCTGCCTGGAGTTTGCATGTTCTCCATGTGCCTGCGTTGGTTTCCTCCGGGTACTCCGGTTTCCTCCCACAATCCAAAGACATGCAGGTAGGTTAATTGGCTTCTGTCCAAATTTGGCCCTAGTATATGAATGGGGACTTTGGATTGTGGGCTCCTTGAGGGTAGGGATCGATGTGAGTGTGCAGTGTACAGGGACAATTGTAGACACTCACTCAGGTTGAACTGGATGGACTGGTGTCTTTATTCAATCTTACTAAATATGAAACTATGCCGCTCCTCTGGCTGACCAGCTACCAAATAAGGTTCCTTTACTGTAACAAGCTCATATATTATATAAACCCCTATTTATAATGGCTGACTTGGCCTCAGCAAGGTTCCCGCCCCTTCCTTGAATCCTCCCTATTACTGTCTCTGCACACTGGACCCTTTGCTATACAAACATATTAGGGGTGGGCGTGGATTATTTTCATTCAAACTCCTCAGCCAATGGGATGCGCTCCTCTGGCTGGCCAGCTCCCTACTGCGGCTCTGAGTGACAGTGGACAGAGCAGGCTCTGCCCGCTCAGTTGTAAGTGTTCAGCACGTGCAGGCGCGTGGCCCAACCTCTCACCAGAGCAGGCCCCGCCCCCTCATTTTTTGTTCCCCATTGGATGTAAAATATATAAGAATAGTTTGTCATGTAATCTCCGTCTGATATGGAGAATGTGAGAATGTGGGGGTCTGTTCTATCAGATTATCACTACCCATCAGATAATCCGATGAAACGCTTCCTAGCTGCAGAATACCGGCGGACGCGTTGCTATGGAGAACAAATGGCGGGCGTGGCCTGACATCCTTAAAGCCTCTCCCCCCGTCATGCAGGGGCGTCGGGAGGAGGTGGCTAGGGGGGCTTAAGCCCCAAGTGTCAGCTCGGCAGGGTCTTCGTTGTTAGCCCCGAGTGCCGTGGCGAGCGCCGGGACCAATCTGATCCCAAGTGCCGCCGAATGCGGCCAAGTGCCAGAGCAGGTCCCGCCTTCTGGAGGACGTCCCACTGGTCCAATGCCGCTGCCGCTCCACATCCCCGCTTGGCGCTCGGGCGAGCTGCTCTCCTCTCCTCCTCTGAGGACTGGCTGCTGTGACACCACGGCTGAGACAGGTCAGTGTGTGTTAATGTCAGTGTAGGTAGGTCAGTGTGTGTTAATGTCAGTGTATGTGTAGGTCAGTCAGTGTAGGTAGGTCACTATCGTCAGTGTAGGTAGGCTAGCGTTTGTAAGTCACTACCGTCAGTGTCACGGTCCAGCCCAAAAAAAACATGGCGTACAACACCCCCCCCCCCCCCTTTCAGACATTGGACTTCGGGCTGAAGCCCCTGGTCCTTTTTCCACCTAGAAACACCCCTTCCATCATGTACTGTCAGTCTCCCATAGAAGAACACGATGACATGATTGTTGTCTGGATTTCTAGTGTACCTCTCCTACAATCCCTACGATCAATGCGATGAGCTCCTATCGCTGGCCACCTCCCCGTTGTGCCTCCGAGGCAATGACGCACTTCCGTACACGGTAATCCCGTGTAGTGTCATATTTTGCTGCCTATCACAGGATGCTGCGGAAGTGATGTTGCCGCCAGATATTGCGTACTGCGCATGCGCGATGCGTTCCAAACACTCGCGCCGTGCGTTCCAACATAGTTTCGGCAATACAGTTCAGCGAAACCATCACATAATGTTATGGAAGTGATGTTAAACACAACACAAACACTGGGCCGTGCGTTCCAACATAGTTTCGGCAATACAGTTCAGCGAAACCATCACATAATGTTACGGAAGTGATGTTAAACACAACACAAACACTGGGCCGTGCGTTACAACACTAATACTTCCCTTGTTACCTAGTATCATTTTTTACCAACCATGCTGAGCTACGTGCGGTGTTAGGTTTTGCATTGCTGGGACTTGTAGTGCCTATGCTGAGCTACATGCTTCAATGTTCAGTGTCCTCATCCTTATCCCCGAGCTTCAGTGTTCAGTGTCCTCATCCCTATCCGCGAGCTTCAATGTTCAGTGTCCTCATCCCTATCCCCCTGCTTCATTGTTCAGTGTCCTCATCCTTATCCCCGTGCTTCAATGTTCAGTGTCCTCATCCCTATCCCTGTGCTTCAATGTTCAGTGTCCTCATCCTTATCCCCGAGCTTCAATGTTCAGTGTCCTCATCCTTATCCCCGAGCTTCAATGTTCAGTGTCCTCATCACTATCCGCGAGCTTCAATGTTCAGTGTCCTCATCCCTATCCCCATGCTTCAATGTTCAGTATCCTCATCCTTATCCCCGTGCTTCAATGTTCAGTGTCCTCATCCCTATCCGTGAGCTTCAATGTTCAGTGTCCTCATCCCTATCCCCCTGCTTCAATGTTCAGTGTCTTCATCCTTATCCCCGTGCTTCAATGTTCAGTGTCCTCATCCTTATCCCCGAGCTTCAATGTTCAGTGTCCTCATCCTTATCCCCGAACATCAATGTTCAGTGTCCTCATCCCTATCCCCCTGCTTCAATGTTCAGTGTCCTCATCCTTATCCCCGTGCTTCAATGTTCGGGGATAAGGATGAGGACACTGAACATTGAAGCATGGGGATAGGGATGAGGACACTGAACATTGAAGCACAGGGATAAGGATGAGGACACTGAACATTGAAGCAGGGGGATAGGGATGAGGACACTGAACATTGAAGCTTGCGGATAGGGATGAGGACACTGAACATTGAAGCTCGGGGATAAGGATGAGGACACTGAACATTGAAGCTCGGGGGTAAGGATGAGGCACTGAACATTGAAGCACGGGGATAAGGATGAGGACACTGAAAATTGAAGCACAGGGATAGGGATGAGGACACTGAACATTGAAGCACAGGGATAAGGATGAGGACACTGAACATTGAAGCACAGGGATAAGGATGAGGACACTGAACATTGAAGCACGGGGATAAGGATGAGGACACTGAACATTGAAGCAGGGGGATAGGGATGAGGACACTGAACATTGAAGCACAGGGATAAGGATGAGGACACTGAACATTGAAGCACGGGGATAAGGATGAGGACACTGAACATTGAAGCATGGGGATAGGGATGAGGACACTGAACATTGAAGCTCGCGGATAGGGATGAGGACACTGAACATTGAAGCTCGGGGATAAGGATGAGGACACTGAACATTGAAGCTCGGGGATAAGGATGAGGCACTGAACATTGAAGCACGGGGATAAGGATGAGGACACTGAACATTGAAGCACAGGGATAAGGATGAGGACACTGAACATTGAAGCAGGGGGATAGGGATGAGGACACTGAACATTGAAGCTCGCGGATAGGGATGAGGACACTGAACACTGAAGCTCGGGGATAAGGATGAGGACACTGAACATTGAAGCATGTAGCTCAGGATAGGCACTACAAGTCCCAGCAATGCAAAACCTAACACCGCATGTAGCTCAGCATGGTTGGTAAAAAATGATACTAGGTAACAAGGGAAGTATTAGTGTTGTAACGCACGGCCCAGTATTTGTGTTGTGTTTAACATCACTTCCGTAACATTATGTGATGGTTTCGCTGAACTGTATTGCCGAAACTATGTTGGAACGCACGGCGCGAGTGTTTGGAACGCATCGCGCATTCGCAGTACGCAATATCTGGCGGCAACGTCACTTCCGCAGCATCCTGTGATAGGCAGCAAAATATGACACTACACCCGCACGGGCTGCCATAAGGTCACCAGAGCAGGTCCCGCCCCCTCCGTCCTATGCTCGGCCTGTCACCAGATCAGGCCCCACCCCCATCTTATGCTCACCCTGTCACCAGAGCAGGCCCCGCCTCCCAAAATTTTCTCCTTCACTTTGGCATGTACATTTCAAACTAGAAGAATAATGTGTAATGTAATCACCGTGTGATATAAGGTAACACAATGAGGTGTGTGTTGTCGGCCATATGAGAGGTGCAGGGATGGGACATGTGTGCAGAGATGTGCAGGGATGG
Source organism: Lithobates pipiens (assembly GCF_037356315.1). Taxonomy (NCBI): domain Eukaryota; kingdom Metazoa; phylum Chordata; class Amphibia; order Anura; family Ranidae; genus Lithobates; species Lithobates pipiens. The sequence continues at coordinate 109,195,415 of NW_027507788.1, forward strand.
GACATGTGTGCAGAGATGTGCAGGGATGGGACATGTGTGCAGAGATGTGCAGGGATGGGACATGTGTGCAGAGATGTGCAGGGATGGGACATGTGTGCAGAGATGTGCAGGGATGGGACATGTGTACAGAGATGTGCAGGGATGGAACATGTGTGCAGGGATGGGACATGTGTGCAGAGATGTGCAGGGATGGGACATGTGTGCAGAGATGTGCAGGGATGGGACATGTGTGCAGAGATGTGCAGGGATGGGACATGTGTACAGAGATGTGCAGGGATGGAACATGTGTGCAGGGATGGGACATATGTGTAGAGATGTGCAGGGATGGGGCATGTGTGCAAAGATAGGACATGTGTACAGAGATGTGCAGGGATGGGACATGTGTGCACAGATGTGCAGGGATGGGACATGTGTGCAGAGATGTGCAGGGATGGGACATGTGTGCAGAGATGTGCAGAGATGTGCAGGGATGGGACATGTGTGCAGAGATGTGCAGGGATGGGACATGTGTGCAGAGATGTGCAGGGATGGGACATGTGTGCAGAGATGTGCAGGGATGGGACATGTGTGCAGAGATGTGCAGGGATGGGACATGTGTGCAGAGATGTGCAGGGATGGGACATGTGTGCAGAGATGTGCAGGGATGGGACATGTGTGCAGAGATGTGCAGGGATGGGACATATGTGCAGGGATGGGACATGTGTGCAGAGATGTGCAGGGATGGGACACGTGTGCAGAGATGTACAGGGATGGGACACGTGTACAGAGATGTGCAGGGATGGGACACGTGTACAGAGATGTGCAGGGATGGGACACGTGTACAGAGATGTGCAAGGATGGGACACGTGTGCACATATGTGCAAGGATGGGACACGTGTGCACAGATGTGCAGGGATGGGACACGTGTGCACATGGATGTGCAGGGATGGGACACGTGTGCACATGGATGTGCAGGGATGGGACACGTGTGCACATGGATGTGCAGGGATGGGACACGTGTGCACATGGATGTGCAGGGATGGGACACGTGTGCACATGGATGTGCAGGGATGGGACACGTGTGCACATGGATGTGCAGGGATGGGACACGTGTGCACATGGATGTGCAGGGATGGGACATGTGTGCACAGATGTGCAGGGATGGGACATGTGTACAGGGATGGGACAGATGTGCAGTGATGGGACATGTGTGCAGAGATGTGCAGGGATGGGACATGTGTGCAGAGATGTGCAGGGATGGGACATGTGTGCAGAGATGTGCAGGGATGGGACATGTGTGCTGGGATGGGACATGTGTACAGAGATGTGCAGGGATGGGACACGTGTGCACAGATGTGCAAGGATGGGACACGTGTGCACAGATGTGCAAGGATGGGACACGTGTGCACAGATGTGCAAGGATGGGACACGTGTGCAGATGTGCAAGGATGGGACACGTGTGCACATATGTGCAAGGATGGGACACGTGTGCACATGGATGTACAGGGATGGGACACGTGTGCACATGGATGTACAGGGATGGGACACGTGTGCACATGGATGTACAGGGATGGGACACGTGTGCACATGGATGTACAGGGATGGGACACGTGTGCACATGGATGTACAGGGATGGGACACGTGTGCAGAGATGTGCAATGATGGGGCATGTGTGCAGGGATGGGACATGTGTGCAGAGATGTGCAGGGATGGGACATGTGTGCAGAGATGTGCAGGGATGGGACATGTGTGCAGAGATGTGCAGGGATGGGACATGTGTGCAGAGATGTGCAGGGATGGGACATGTGTACAGAGATGTGCAGGGATGGGACATCTGTGCAGAGATGTGCAGGGATGGGACATGTGTGCAGAGATGTGCAGGGATGGGACATGTGTGCAGAGATGTGCAGGGATGGGACATGTGTGCAGAGATGTGCAGGGATGGGACATGTGTGCAGAGATGTGCAGGGATGGGACATGTGTGCAGAGATGTACAGGGATGTGACATGTATGCAGAGATGGGACATGTGTACAGGGATGTACAGGGATTGGACATATGTGCAGTGATGGAACATGTGTGCAGGGATGGGACATTTGTGCAGAGATGTGCAGGGATGGGACATGTGTGCAGGGATGGGACATGCGTGCAGGGATGGGACACGTGTGCACAGATGTGCAGGGATGGGACACGTGTGCACAGATGTGCAGGGATGGGACATGTGTACAGGGATGGGACAGATGTGCAGTGATGGGACACGTGTACAGAGATGTGCAGGGATGGGACACGTGTGCAGGGGTGGGACACGTGTACAGGGATGTACAGGGATGGGACACCTGTACAGGGATGGGACACCTGTACAGGGATGAGACACCTGTACAGGGATGAGACACCTGTACAGGGATGAGACACCTGTACAGGGATGGGACATGTGTGGAGGGATGGGACATTTGTGCAGGGATGTGCAGGGATGGGACATGTGTGCACAGATGTGCAGGGATGGGACATGTGTGCACAGATGTGCAGGGATGGGACATGTGTGCACAGATGTGCAGGGATGGGAAACGTGTGCACAGATGTACAGGGATGTGACATGTGTGCAGAGATGGGACATGTGTACAGAGATGTGCAGGGATGGGGCATGTGTGCAGAGATGTGCAGGGATGGAACATGTGTGCAGAGATGTGCAGGGATGGGACATATGTGCAGGGATGGGACATGTGTGCAGAGATGTGCAGGGATGGGACACGTGTGCAGAGATGTACAGGGATGGGACACGTGTACAGAGATGTGCAGGGATGGGACACGTGTACAGAGATGTGCAGGGATGGGACACGTGTACAGAGATGTGCAAGGATGGGACACGTGTGCACATATGTGCAAGGATGGGACACGTGTGCACAGATGTGCAGGGATGGGACACGTGTGCACATGGATGTGCAGGGATGGGACACGTGTGCACATGGATGTGCAGGGATGGGACACGTGTGCACATGGATGTGCAGGGATGGGACACGTGTGCACATGGATGTGCAGGGATGGGACACGTGTGCACATGGATGTGCAGGGATGGGACACGTGTGCACATGGATGTGCAGGGATGGGACACGTGTGCACATGGATGTGCAGGGATGGGACACGTGTGCACATGGATGTGCAGGGATGGGACATGTGTGCACAGATGTGCAGGGATGGGACATGTGTACAGGGATGGGACAGATGTGCAGTGATGGGACATGTGTGCAGAGATGTGCAGGGATGGGACATGTGTGCAGAGATGTGCAGGGATGGGACATGTGTGCAGAGATGTGCAGGGATGGGACATGTGTGCAGAGATGTGCAGGGATGGGACATGTGTGCTGGGATGGGACATGTGTACAGAGATGTGCAGGGATGGGACACGTGTGCACAGATGTGCAAGGATGGGACACGTGTGCACAGATGTGCAAGGATGGGACACGTGTGCACAGATGTGCAAGGATGGGACACGTGTGCAGATGTGCAAGGATGGGACACGTGTGCACATATGTGCAAGGATGGGACACGTGTGCACATGGATGTACAGGGATGGGACACGTGTGCACATGGATGTACAGGGATGGGACACGTGTGCACATGGATGTACAGGGATGGGACACGTGTGCACATGGATGTACAGGGATGGGACATGTGTGCACATGGATGTACAGGGATGGGACACGTGTGCAGAGATGTGCAATGATGGGGCATGTGTGCAGGGATGGGACATGTGTGCAGAGATGTGCAGGGATGGGACATGTGTGCAGAGATGTGCAGGGATGGGACATGTGTGCAGAGATGTGCAGGGATGGGACATGTGTGCAGAGATGTGCAGGGATGGGACATGTGTACTGAGATGTGCAGGGATGGGACATCTGTGCAGAGATGTGCAGGGATGGGACATGTGTGCAGAGATGTGCAGGGATGGGACATGTGTGCAGAGATGTGCAGGGATGGGACATGTGTGCAGAGATGTACAGGGATGTGACATGTATGCAGAGATGGGACATGTGTACAGGGATGTACAGGGATTGGACATATGTGCAGTGATGGAACATGTGTGCAGGGATGGGACATTTGTGCAGAGATGTGCAGGGATGGGACATGTGTGCAGGGATGGGACATGCGTGCAGGGATGGGACACGTGTGCACAGATGTGCAGGGATGGGACACGTGTGCACAGATGTGCAGGGATGGGACATGTGTACAGGGATGGGACAGATGTGCAGTGATGGGACACGTGTACAAAGATGTGCAGGGATGGGACACGTGTGCAGGGGTGGGACACGTGTACAGGGATGTACAGGGATGGGACACCTGTACAGGGATGGGACACCTGTACAGGGATGAGACACCTGTACAGGGATGGGACACGTGTGCAGGGATGGGACATGTGTGGAGGGATGGGACATGTGTGCACAGATGTGCAGGAATGGGACATGTGTGCACAGATGTGCAGGGATGGGAAACGTGTGCACAGATGTACAGGGATGTGACATGTGTGCAGAGATGGGACATGTGTACAGAGATGTGCAGGGATGGGGCATGTGTGCAGAGATGTGCAGGGATGGGACATGTGTGCAGAGATGTGCAGGGATGGGACATGTGTGCAGAGATGGGACATGTGTACAGGGATGTACAGGGATTGGACATTTGTGCAGAGATGTTCAGTGATGGGACATGTGTGCAGGGATGGGATACGTGTGCACAGATGTGCGGGGATGGGACACGTGTGCACAGATGTGCAGGGATGGGACACGTGTGCACAGACGTGCAGGGATGGGACACGTGTGCACAGATGTGCAGGGATGGGACACGTGTGCACAGATGTGCAGGGATGGGACACGTGTGCACAGATGTGCAGGGATGGGACACGTGTGCACAGATGTGCAGGGATGGGACACGTGTGCAGAGATGTGCAGGGATGAGACACGTGTGCAGAGATGTGCAGGAATGAGACATGTGTGCAGAGATGGGACATGTGTACAGAGATGTGCAGGGATGGGACATGTGTACAGGGATGGGACATGTGTGCAGTGATAGGACGTGTGTGCAGGGATGGGACGTGTGTGCAGAGATGTGCAGGAATGGGACACGTGTGCACAGATGTGCAGGGATGGGACACGTGAGCACAGATGTGCAGGGATGGGACATGTGTGCACAGATGTGCAGGGATGGGACAGATGTGCAGTGATGGGACATGTGTACAGAGATGTGCAGGGATGGGACATGTGTGCAGGGATGTACAGGGATGGGACACGTGTACAGGGATGGGACACGTGTACAGGGATGTACAGGGATGGGACACCTGTACAGGGATGGAACATGTGTGCAGGGATGGGACATGTGTGCAGAGATGTACAGGGATGGGACATGTGTGCAGGGATGGGACATGTGTGCACAGATGTGCAGGGATGGGACATGTGTGCAGAGATGTGCAGGGATGGGACATGTGTGCAGGGATGGGACATGTGTGCAGGGATGGGACATGTGTGCAGGGATGGGACATGTGTGCAGGGATGGGACATGTGTGCAGGGATGGGACATGTGTGCAGGGATGGGACATGTATGCAGTGATGGGACATGTGTGCAGAGATGTACAGTGATGGGACATGTGTGCAGAGATGTGCAGTGATGGAACATGTGTGCAGAGATGGGACATGTGTGCAGGGATGGGACATGTGTGCACAGATGTGCAGGGATGGGACATGTGTGCAGAGATGTACAGGGATGGGACATGTGTGCAGAGATGTGCAGTGATGGGACATGTGTGCAGAGATGTACAGGGATGGGACATGTGTGCACAGATGTGCAGGGATGAGACATGTGTGCACAGATGTGCAGGGATGAGACATGTGTGCAGAGATGTGCAGGGATGGGACATGTGTGCAGAGATGTACATGGATTAGGTTTGGCACCTGTCTGTTTAAGACCCGGACAGTCCGGTTTTTTGACACATGTGCCCGGGTTTCCGCTTGCTTGAAACCCAGACACACATTCCACCATCCTGTGGCCAGTGGCAGCCGGTGTCTTGTAAAATAGTGTCCCCCATCAGATGCTGTCCCCTGCGTACTGCGCATGCGCCGTACACAGGAACATAGATTCCGAAAATTGCCGAGGACGAACGGCGCCTGCGCCGTGAGTCCAGGTTCTATCCCCACTATCCAAGTGGACATAGAGTTAGAATAAAAAAGAGCCGAGCGCAGCGAGGCCGAGCCCGAAGCGTGGCGAGCGAAGCTCGCCCGCGAGGGGCCCTCTAAAATTCTTAACCCTATGTCCGCTTGGATAGTGGGGCTACCTCCTCCACTCACGGCGCAGGCGCCGTTCAACTTCGGAGTTTTTCCGGACAGCATTTGATGGGCGGACTGTATTAGGCAGAACACCGGATCTCTATCCCCGGCCACAAGAGCTAGAGGGGCTGCACGTATGATCCCATGCCCGCTATCACTGTCATCCAGCGGTGCACTCTGAGCCTGTGGGTGCCCTGTGATTGGCCAAACGGGCCATATGTGGGGCGGGCTGGGTGGCAGACATGGGGGTCTGTGAATGGCCCTGCGGGGATGGTGCTGGCCATGTGTGGAGGCGGGGGAGGGGCTGGACTGTGCATTTCATCATCGCGCCTGCTTGCTCCCGGAGTCCTGCCTCACGATGTGTGTTTCCTAATCCTGAGGTCTCATCTGCTCTGTCAGCTCCTCAGTGTCACTCCCTCCTCCTCAGTGTCACTCATCCTCAGTGTCACCCCCCCCCCCTACTCTGTGTCAGCCCCCCTCCATAGTTGGCAAGTGTCCCGAATTTCCTGGGACATTCCCGGGATTTAGACCCACTGCCCAATTTTTTTGTGTCCCGGGAAATCCGTTTTTTAGTCGCCGCTAGAGGTCTGCAGCCAGTGGAGACAATGTCTCTGCAGGCCGCCATTTCTAAGAAGACCAGACCCTCAGCTTATCTCCCGAGGGTTCCTCTCTCCCCCTCCCCCCGATACCTCCAGAAGTTTTTAGGGGAGACGCTCAGGTCCAGGCTCTGCAACCACCGGAGCACATCCCTGGGTACGGCGGTTCTTCGGGGTATGAGGACCTGAGATGGCGGACCTGGACAATCACACTCCTAGCTGAGCCGAGCTGCGTTCCCCGCTGCCATAGCAACCGTTGCCACGCTAACAGAGCAGGAAGCGCTAGGACCAATGACAGTGCAGCTCGATCGTGCTACCCCGCCCTCTTTCACTTGTGGTTTGTAAGGAGCTGATTCTGGGTCATGTGACGTGATGTCCAGTAATATCCTCCGCCTGTAGTATGAGAGACAACAGGGAGGCGTGGCCTGGGTATGAGCACCTGCTCAGCTCTCAGTGTCCCCTCATACCTGCCAAAGAAAAGCCTCACTTTATAATACAAATGATAGTGCAATCACGGGGGCCCATTGCAGACAAAGTGGGCTTCATTTGAATGTCACCCTTGTGAGGAAAGCATGTCTTCCATGGAGCCTGTTCTAAAAGTAGCATTCTGATGGCTGCTACCCTGCCTATAGTATAGGAAGTATGGTAGGTTTTAGTATTGATATCAACGTGTGGCTACAATAGAAATTAAGTATGATGCTGTGGCTAGGGACACCTGATGTAAGGAGTGGCTCCGCTGGGGGGCACCTGATGTATGGAGGGGCTTCGCTGGGGACACCTGATGTATGGAAGGGCTCCGCTGGGGACACCTGATGTATGGAAGTGCTACGCTGGGGCCACCTGATGTATGGAAGGGCTCCGCTGGGGGCACCTGATGTATGGAAGGGCTCCGCTGGGGGCACCTTATGTATGGAAGGGCTCCGCTGGGGGCACCTGATGTATGGAAGGGCTCCGCTGGGGGCACCTGATGTATGGAAGGGCTCCGCTGGGGGCACCTGATGTATGGAGGGGCTCCGCTGGGGGCACCTGATGTATGGAGGGGCTCCGCTGGGGGCACCTGATGTAAGGAGGGTCTCCACTGGGGGCACCTGATGTAAGGAGGGTCTCCGCAGTGGGCACCTGATGTAATGAGGGGCTCCGCTGGGGGCACCTGATGTAAGGAGGGGCTCCGCTGGGGGCACCTGATGTATGGAGGGGTTCCTCTGGGGACAACACCTGATGTATGGAGGGGTTCCTCTGGGGACAACACCTGATTTAAGGAGGGGCAACACTGGGGACACCTGATTTAAGGAGGGGCTCCGCTGGGGACACCTTATTTAACCGGTTCCCGACCAGCGCACGCCGGTGTACGTCGACAGAATGGCACGGGCAGGCAAATGGGCGTACCTGTACGTCCTTTTAAATTTGCCGGTGGTGCACTCGCGTGCTGGTCGGGACCCCCGTGAGTCCGGTCATGAGTCCCGCGGACTCGATCGCCGCGGGTATACCCGCGGTCGTCTCACGGGGTGGCTGAACGAGGAAATGCCATTGTAAACAGCATCTCCCCATTCTGCCTAGCGACTAGTGACGCTGATCTCTGCTCCATGTGATTGGAGCAGAGATCAGTGTTCTTTAAATTAAAGCCCAGCCCCCAAGAGTTAGTAACACGCCCCTAGGAACACTTAACCCCTAAACTGCCACCCACTGGTTAACCCCTTCACTGCCAGTGTCATTTACACAGGAATCGCTGCATTTATATAGCAGTGATTGCTGTATAAATGACAATGGTCCCAAAAATGTCCGATGTGTCCGCCATAATGTCCCAGTCACAATAAAAACCGCTGATCTCGCTGCATCTCCCAATACTGTGTTATTCTGCACTGTCTATCTACAATGGGCCCCTTGTATTTTGGGAACCATACTGCTATTGCTGTATGCCTGTACTATTACTTTTGTTATACGACCACGAAAAATAAATAAATTGTCACTAGGAAAAAAAAATATTAATAAAAATGCCATAAAACTATCCCCTATTTTGTGAACGCTATAACTTTTGCGCAAACCAATCAATAATCACTTATTGCGATTTTTTTATTTTTTATTTTTTTTACCAAAAATATGTAGAAGAATACGTATCGGCTTAAACTGAGGGAAAATTTTTTTTTATATATATATTTTTGGGGGATATTTATTATAACAAAAAGTTAAAAATAATGAATTTTTTTAAAAATTGTCGCTCTATTTTTGTTTATAGCGCAAAAAATAAAAACCGCAGGGGTGATCAAATACCACCAAAAGATCCGGGGTCCGGGGCTGAAGTGGTTAAGGAGGGGCTCCGCTGGGGACACCTGATGCAAGAAGGGGCTCCGCTGGGGACACCTAATGTAAGGAGGGGCTCCACTGGGGAGATCTGATGGCATCTGGTATCAGACGACATGTTCAGGGCTCCCACTGATTCTGAATTATGGTGAGTTGAATGATTTCATTTTATATTACAATCTAATAACATAAATAATACACTTCAATCATCCTGACACCATAACAACCATGGTGTCGGGATGCTTGAAGCGCTAACACCAAGTGTTTGGAGTATCTTTATCTGCTGATTGTTAAACTTTCTGGAATACACATATTTCTATTGTGCGCACAATTTTAAAGAAGTGCTGGTTTTACCCCTCCGCAGAGTAGGGATAGACAACACCTTGCTGTCCTTCTTTCTCTTTTATAACGCAAGAATGCGCTATCAGACAGGAGAAATACTTTAGGGCTTATAGCCCAAATTCAGACACACAGCAAACCCACCCTTCCTCACCTTCCCCCCAAATACACACACACAGCAAACCCGAACTCCCTCACTTCCCCTCCCCAAATCCACACACATTGACACAGCAAATCCACACCCCACCTTCTCAATTCCAAACACGATTCAAGTATAGATCTGGAAAGGTCCTACCTTTCAAAGAGGATTTCTTCCTTGCTTGTGCAGAGAAGATCCTTCTAGCTGTAGCTCCCTGGTGTTTAGGCCGGATTGCTCCTAAATTTACCTGCCAGGTATAAGCCTGGCCTTAACTAATTGTTGAGGATCAATTGATTTCACTCTAAGTCTGTAATTGCTGCTCTTCTCTCTTTTGCTGTTAGGTGGCCGGGTACCTGGTGGTAATAGATAGGAGAAGGGCACTGCAAGGTCAGATTATGGGTATATGGGGTATCTCAGCCAATGGGCAGGGATTTTCTTAAATCCCTTGGCCTGCTGGGAGAACCTATATATTTGGGTGGAGTCAGGTGATCGGTGTTCTGTGCCACCTGGACAGTTGTCTGGGTGGACATGTGCCCGGCCTATCCCGGGCACATCAGGATGCTTGGATGTCTGATGCAAACCTACCCTCCCCCCCAATTCACACACAATGTCACAGCACAACCACATCCCCACTTTCCCAAATTAAAAAATAACCCAAATATGTATCTGAAAGGGTCCTACCTTTCAAAGAGGATCGCCTTCTTCCTTGCTTGTGCAGAGAAGATTTATCAAGCTCTTCTGAGAAGAAAAACCTCACCTTCTCCAGGCTCTGATGAAGGGGTCCGTGCAACACTTCTCTTACTTTCTGTCTTTTTACCTGTGTGTGAACATCAGACGGGACCAATAGTTCACAGTTTAAGGCCCGAGACATTGGTTGCCCAGCCGACGCGTTCAGCTGGCCAGTGCTGCGCACAATTTTAGTGATATGCTGAACAACACTTCTCTACACCTTTTCTTTTTTTTTTTACTAGCACAAAATTACACACACAGCAACCCCCCCCCCCCCCCATTCCTGAGGTGGAGGGTCCCTCAGTCTGCAGGGCTATGACAAAGAAGGGGCCCCTTAGATTATACGGTTTCCACCCCCATGTTGATGCCTCTCTTTTGTTAGACTTGAAGTCTAAGAGCTCTCATAATGAGTGCTACTGGATGGGGGGGCTTATCCTTTAATTCTCAAAAAGAGGGACCCCTAACAGTATACAGTGTGGGCAACACTTTACCCGCCAAACCTTTTTATAGTTTTGGGAAGGGTTAACACCTCTATCAGAAATTTCACTTCCTGTGCCTTAGATACAACAGGAAGTGAGGGGAATGCCCCCATTATACAGAGAAGGTGCACCCAGCTCTGAGTCTGCTGGGGCTTCTAACATCATATCCAAGATAAAGTATGCCCCTTTGCTTCTCTCTGGCTGCTACATAAAAGTTTATGTAGGGAGTGAAGGGAATGGCGGAGGAGCTGGGCCACATCAAATTAAAGTGAATAAATAAATGATAAACTCCATTACAGACCTGAAATAACACTAATCGTTTATGAAAAAAGGTTGACAACTATTTTCATAAATCGATTAATCGGCCTGTCGTTGGGGTGGCAGAATCTGGGCTGCAGCAGGTCAGTACGATTCCACGAGCCATCATAGCTGTACGTCGGCTCTTCTAAGCGGGAAAGCAGGCGCGTGCACGATGCATTGCAGGGGTGTCAATGCTCGTGACCGGCAGTCGCGATGACCGCCGGCCATGAGCGCTCGCAGGCACGAAAGGCAGAACAGGGACGTGTGTGTGTTCTGAGAGGAGATGCACATTGTGAGTTCCTAATAGCTAGGAACCATGAGCTGTCATCTCTATAGTCAGTCCCCTCCCCCTACAGTTAGAACACACAATCAGGGAACACAGTTAACCCATTGATCGCCCCCTAGTGTTAACCCCTTCCCTGCCAGTGACATTTTTATAGCACTGAATGCCGTATAACTGTCAATCATCCCAAAAATGTGTCAGAAGTGTCCAATGTGTCCGCCATAATGTTGCAGTCACGATAAAAAACGGAGATCACCGCCATTACTAGTAAAAAAATAATAATAATAATGCCATAAATCTATCCCCTATTTTTAGACGCTATAAATTTTGCGCAAACCAATCAGTGTACACTTATTGTGATTTTTTTTTTTTTATTACCAAACTATGTAGAAGAATACTTATCGGCCTACACTGAAAAAAAAAGTGGCTTTTTTAAAAAAAAAATTGGCGATATTTATTATATCAAAAGGTACCAAATATTGTATTTTTTTTCAAAATTGATGCTCTTTTTATATCGCAAAAAATAAAAACCGCAGAGATTATCAAGTACCACCAAAAGAAAGCTCCATTTGTGGGAAAAAAAGGACGTCAATTTTGATTGGGTACAGCATCGCACGACTGCGCAATTTTCAGTTAAAGTGTCGCAGTGCCGTATCGTAAAAAATGTCTTGGTCGTTGGTGCTTTTTCCAGAAACACACTACAGTTCATTTAACATGGTTTCTTGTGGGACATGTTCACACCTATGCTTTTTTTCAGCTGCTATGTATTTGGAAATGCTCCTTCGAATTTTTCCATCACTGTGGTCAAACACGAACGTCGCTTTGAGCCCACTAATGATTAGAAAATCGAACGTTCTTGAATTAAAATTTTATTTGAAGGAAGACATTGTTTTTGTATGGCCAGCATATAATATATTACAGTTCTGTCTGAAAACTGGCAAAACAGTCTTTAGTCTGATGATATTTACCAGATTCAATCTCTACAGTATATCTCTTCTGTCTGTTATTCTCAGAGTGGATTAGAGATTTTGCTTCCTAACCATATAATTGGTTATTTTAATTAAACTACATAGAGATATTTAAGAATAAATTGCCTTTTTTTAACTTTACATATTAACTAAATTATACACCACACTTTTTTTCTTGTATAGGTTATTATACGATTAATCAAAACAATAATCGGCCAACTAATCGATTATGAAAATAATCGGTAGTTGCAGCCCTAAAATCCAATGCGACAAATCCCAACACCAAAGTTTCTTTCAGCGTCAATTTCCTGTAATCCTCACCAGTTGTGCCCAAAATGTGGATGTACACTCACCAGAGATGTTTGACCCGTTTACAGGTAGGTCAAAAAGCACTTTTCCCATCAAAGGATGCAATTCCCCTGGTGTAAGGCTCGGATTTAGTCCTCCGGTTATTAATAATTGTCATATATAAAAAGGGACCCAACAAGACGCAGGATGAAAGATTTCATAGTGTAGTAAAAAAATTATTTAAAATACAAGAAATGGTATTGTAATCGCATGTATAAGACCCCTTCCACACTACACCACCCATATCATCGGCGATAAAACGCCGCTATTTTTAGCGGCGTTTTACCGCCCAGAATTGCAGCGCATTTCGGCCACTAGCGGGGCGCGGGGGTTAAAACCACCGGCAATACGCCGCAATAGCGGCGTTTTGACGGCGGTATTACAGTGCTGCGTCATTGATTTCAATAGGGAGCAGTGGTGGAGGAGCGGTAAACACACCGCTCCAAAGAAGCTGCTGGCAGGACTTTTCCTGACGTCCTGCCAGCGCACCGCTGAGGTGTGAAAGCCCTCAGGCTTTCACACTACAGACAATGGTGCAGCAGTTTTAGGGCGGATTGCAGGCGCTATTTCTAACGCTATAGCGCCTGCAAAACGCCCTTGGTGTGAAAGGGGTCTAAGTGCCTAAATACCCGCACTGATATGTACAGCGATGGCATTGATATGGGTTGGCATACGTTCCAATCCTTGCTCTGGATTCCAGCCCAGAAGTGACGAACTCCCCGATACAGCTTTTCAGGTGCTTGTATGTTGCTATGCCTCTCGCCAAGTATGACACTCCTACTAAATCTGGTTGTTTATTAGATACAAGCATGCATGCCAGTCTCTCACCAGAGCTGAACTCACCCCTTCAATCTGGTTTATTTATCAGTCTGTGAGCATGCAGCCCCCCCCCCCTCTCGTCATAGGCCATCCTTGGTTGTCAAATACATAATGTATTTGTGTAGCCACCCTGTGACATAGAATAACACAATGAGGAAGATTTATTAAAACTGGTGCAGCTGTGCATGGTAGCCTATCAGCTTCTAAATTCAGTATATGAAATTAAGCTTTGATCATAAAATCTGAAAGCTGATTGGTTTCCTGTGTAGCGCTTTACCAGATTTTGCATGCTCTAGTTTTAGTAAATAACCCACACGAACATTGGCTAGCCAGAGCAGGCCATGCCTCCTCTATCAATTTATTAGGTGTGAGTGCGTTGCCCGTCTTATGCCAGAGCCAGCCATGTCTCCCCTCAGTCATAATGTTAGCCTTTGGATGTTGAATAGTTATAGTGTGGTATGTAATGCTGTCTGACATAGAATAACACAATGACACGGGCTCACCAGAGCAGGCCATGCCTCTTCTATCATTGAATGTGAAGATGGAAACCATGAGAGATTGTTAGATTCATAACATACATGTGATAGCAGCTTCAACATACTATTAATTATATGCTTGCATGTGTATATATATCTGGCACAAGGGTAAGTGTGCCAGGATGGGCCATCTGTGAATACATGCCTACATCCCTAATATCGGTAAAGAAGAGAGAGGATTGTGGGACTTTAAATGAGATCTATGACATATACGTCAGAGTAACCTCCATCCCTAATTCTGATAACAAACTAAGAGGTTGGGACTTTAAATGAAGCATGCAACTCAAATGAGTCAATTTCTGTAAAGAGTTTATTACGTGTATGAATTGATAAAAACCAAAACGCACAACCCTGTGAGTCTGATATTATTTATATATATATATATATATATATATATATATATATATATATATATATATATATATATATACATACATACATAGTAAATACATATATGGATAAAACAAACACACACATGAATGCAGGGGCACAATACTACATGGTAGTACAATGTAAGTAGCTAAAATAATAAAATAATAATAACATAATAAAAGATAGGTGTCTAGTCATTCAATCAGGTATAGTTGTTGCACATATCTTGGTGTTGCTATGAATAAGAGACGCATTGGTACAACATCAGTAGCTCGACGCTTTTCATGGTTAATTACCACTCATCAGGAGCAATTGTGACCAGGATGTCTAAAGGGTATAAACAGTAGGTCAGACGGGGTGCAAGAATGTAACATTATTATTCATTTAAGGGGAAGTATTGTAACATCCGTCCATACTCACAAAACCAGACATGGGTCTTGGGTGTGGCAACATAACCAACGTTGGGTGCGGGCCAACATCTAGCATGGGAGATGAGGCGGCACATAAAGGCAAAGCATCAGGGAACAGAGAATAGTGTGCTGGTGAGGTGTGTTTGGACAATCACCAGAGAAACCATGGTGAGGTGGGATCGGTCCTCCCCAACATCTAGGAATAAACATGAAATAGGTATATTAGTATTAAATAGTTGATTTGGAAATCTGATCAGATAGTCCATGGTGTAGTGTGGAGATGGTCGTCGCAAACATCATGAAATTTAGGTGGTGATATAAAGATAATTATATCAAAGCCCATTTGGTGAGCGAAGCCAATGGATTGGCTGGGGTGAAATATTGTACAGTGTGCTAATAGGAAGATTTGTGCAGTTGCAGCTAATAAGAAGGTGTAAAAAAAGAGGATAGAAAACTAAACACCAGAGTTGAAAATTGAAAGGCAGTGCAGACCACCAACAAAGATACCTGTAGTCTCGGTATGAAAAACTTTTGTGTGGTTGTTGATCGGTGCCAGACAAGAAATCAAAATCTGTGCCCATCATGAGGAGTTAAATACTTTACTCCGGCCAATGATATGCCGCCAACGTCACACAGACTAGTGGGAGGGGAAGAGAAGTACGCGCTTCCCGGTGTTGTGTCAAAACAGCAACTCGTCACAATCTCCAATTACTGATGGTTTACAGTAACCGGAAGTGACGTGATTGGAGATCTCGATGAATTGGCTATTTTTACACAACACTGGATGCATTTCCTGTATAAACACATTTGTAGCAGGCATGATTAAATTCCTTGCAGGTGTTTCATCAGATTAGGCGACCCATCAGAATGTGTAACAGAAGTGATGTTTCGTCGCTGCCATCTTGCTCCACCCCTCACTCAGGATACAGTGAGAAGGGGACAAGCGGACATCTTGTTACACCCACTGGAGTTTTGCGATATACAAGTTTTTTTTAACAGGAAACTGAGTTTATATAGTGAAATACAGTACTGAGAACTCCGTCTGAATGTTTAGATGTTGAACTTTAACCACTTGCTTACTGGGCACTTAAACACCCTTCCTGCCCAGACCAATTTTCGGTGCTCTCACACTTTGAATGACAATTACTCAGTCATGCAACACTGTACCCAAATTAAATTTTTGTCCTTTTTTTTCCCACAAATAGAGCTTTCTTTTGGTGGTATTTGATCACCCCTGGGGTTTTTATTTTTTGCGTTATAAATGAAAAAAGACCGAAGATTTTGAAAAAAAAACGCATATTTCTTTGTTTCTGTGACAGAATTATGCAAATTATTAATTTTTCTTCATAAATTTTGGCCACAATTTATACTGCTACATATCTTTGGTAAAAATAACCCAAATTAGTGGATATTATTTGGTCTTTGTGAAAGTTAGAAAGTCCACAAGCTGTGGTGCGAATCGCACAAAATTGATCACATCTGATGTACTGGTGGCCTATCTCGCTTCTTGTGACCCGAACAAGTCAGGAAAGTACAAGCTTTTTGATGTTGTCATTTTTTTCCCACAATTCTTAGCAAAATTAAGATTTTTCATTTTTTTTTATTTTTCTCCACAAAATTGTCATTGTAATAGGTTATTTCTCTCACATGGCATGTGTATACCACAAATCACACCCCCAAAACAATTCTGCTACTCCTGAGTATTACAATACCACATGTGTGGGACTTTTTCACAGCCTGGCCACATAGAGAGGCCCAACATGCAGGGAGCGCCATCATGTGTTCTAGGAACATAAATTACACATCTAACTTGTTGACTACCTATTACACTTTTGAAGCACCAGGACAATGACACGTGACACTGATGACAGATGGCACTGATACGTGGCAATGGTGGCACTGATGACACGTGGCACTGATGACAGATGGCACTAATATGTGGCACTAATGACAGATGGCACTAATATGTGGCACTGATGACACGTGGCACTTATACGTGGCACTGATGACAGATGGCACTAATACGTGCCACTAATACGTGCCACCGATGACAGATGGCACTAATACGTGGCACCGATGACGCGTGACACTGATGACAGATGGCACGTGACACTGACAGGTGGCACTGATGACAAAATGGCACTGATGACAGATGGCACTAATACGTGGCACTGAGGACAGATAGCAGGAACAGGTGGCACTGGGGGCAGGTAGCACTGGGGCGGATGGCACTGGGGCAGGATGGCACTTTTTTTACTTTTTTTTTTTTTTTTACACTGACGGCCGCTGCAGCCGTTCATCTCTCCCCTCTCACACGCTGTCTGTGTGAGGAGGGAGAGCGGCGCTGAGAGATGATCTCATATGTTTACATATGAGATCATCTCCCATTGGACATGCTGATCACGCTGTAAACGACCGCTATGATTGGCCATTTACAGCGATCTGTGTTTGCCTGTCCCCAGGGGACACGGCAAACACAGAACTTCCCCGATGCGCGCCCGCGGCAGCGCGCATTGCGGAAGTAAACATTAGGACGTCCAGGGACGGCCACCCGGACGAAAGCACCCACTCTACGGCCGTCATTCGGCTATAGGGCGGGCGCGAGGAGATTAAAAGCTGCGGAAAGCCTGCTGATCTCACAGGTTTGCTAATCTGACAGAACACCTCTGCTTTTAAAATTCAACAAGTAAACATTCACACAGAGTTCTAAGTACTGTATTTCACTATATAAACTCAGTTTCCTGATAAAAAAAAAGTGTAAAGTGCAAAACTCCGGTGGGTGTAAAAAGATGTCCGCTTACCCTCTTCTCACTTGATTCTTACTGTGGACGAGTGCGGGGTGTAGCAAGATGGCAGCGATGAAACGTCCCTTCTGTTCCACATTCTGGCGAAACACAGGCAGAGTAGCTGATTTTTTAAAACGTTATTTACACGGTAAAATGACAAAGTAACATTACTGTATTTAAAGATTTGTACAATGCACATTTGATATACACATTTCCCATACCATACTGAAATCATAGAATATATTGGCAAACCAAAACTTCCATCTACAGTAATTGAAATATGCCGCTCCTCTGGCTGGCCAGTAGGCATGAACTCAGGCGTGTTCGCATGGATGCAGAGCCCGCCAGGAAGTCGGTGCAGCGCTGCACTAATCACAGGCAGTAAGACATTGCCCAATCTCTGCAGCTGCATATCGGGGCAATGTCTCACTGCCTGTGATTAGTGCAGCAGTGTGCCAACTTCCTGGCGGGCTCTGCACATGGTCCATACGAACACCCCTAAGCTCATCCCTACTGGTCAGCTACCGAATAAGGTTCCTTTAATGTAACAAGCTCATTTATTTTATTTACCCCCATTTATGGTGGCCGACTTGGCCTCAGTAATCGCCCCTATTGCTGTCTCTGCACTGGACACTTTGCTATACAAACATATAAGGGGTGGGCGTGGATTATTTCCGTGCAAACTCATCAGCCAATGGATGGGCTTCTCTGGCTGACCAGCTCCATACTGCGGCTCTGAGTGACAGTGGCCAGAGCAGGCTCCGCCCCTTCAGGGCTGTGTTTAGCATGAGCAGGCCCCGCCCCCTCATTTTTTTCGATCCCCATTGGATGTAAGATATGTAAGAATAGTTCCGTCATGTAATCTCCGTCTGATGTGTAGAATGTGATAACGTGGGGGTCTGTTCTATCAGATTACCACCACACATCAGATAATCTAATAGAACGCTTCCCAGCTGCGGACGTGTTGCTATGGAAACACACGGTGAGCGTGGCCTGACAGCCTTGAAGCCACGCCCCCATCATGTATTATCAGTCGCCCATAGAAGAACACGATTGTTGTTTGTATCTCGAGTGTACCTCTCCTACGATCCCATATATAAAATGGCCGATTTGGCCTCGGTAACGTTGCCGCCCCTTCCGTGACTCACCTCTAGAGTGACGCTGTAAACACTGTTATCGGTGGGCGTGTTTCCATGTAAGCAGACCATCCAATGTGCTGAGCTTCGTTCCCTAGCCACCTCCCCGTGGTGCCTCTGAGGGAATGACGCACTTCCATGGTGAACTACAACAGTGCAGGCCACGCCCCCTCCGTCCTCTGTGTTAAGGGCGCACGGCTCAGCCTGTTGCTAGAGCAGGCTCCGCCCCCTCCTATGTTCAACCTGTCACTAGAGCAGGCTCCGCCCCCTCCTATGTTCAGCCTGTCACTAGAGCAGGCTCCGCCCCTCCTATGTTCAGCCTGTCACCAGAACAGGTCCCGCCCCCTCGTTTTTTTCGATCCCCATTGGATGTACAATATATAAGAATAGTTTTGTCATGTAATCTCCGTCTGATATGTAGAATGTAATAACGTCGGGGTCTGTTCTATCAGATTACCACCACACATCAGATAATCTGATAGAACGCTTCCCAGCTGCGGATGCGTTGCTATGGAAACACACGATGGGAGTGGCCTAACATCCTTGAAGCCATGCCCCCAGTTTTTCATTTGGCCGATTTGGCCTTGTAATGTTCCCGCCCCTTCCGTGACTCACCCCTAGAGGGACGCTGTAAACACTGTTATCGGTGGACATGTTTCTGTGTAAGCAGACTATCCAATGCGATGAGCTACTCTCACTGGCCACCTCCCCGTTGTGCCTCTGAGGGAATGACGCACTTCCGTACACGGTGATCCCACGCACACTGCCCTAACGTCACCAGAGCAGACCACGCCCCCTCCATCCTATGCTCAGCCTGTCACAGAGCAGGCCCCGCCCCCCCGAAGTTTTCCCCTTCATTTTGGCACGTACATTACAATATATAAGAATAATGTGTAATGTAATTACCGTCTGATATGGAGCACGTTTGTGATAACGTGGGGGGTCTGTTCTATCAATTACCACTACCCATCAGATAATCAGATAGAACGCTTCCCAGTCGGTGGACGCGTTGCTATGGAAACACACGGTGGGCATGGCCTGACAGCCTTGAAGCCCCACCCCATCATGTAATATCAGTCGCTCATAGAAGAACACGATTACATGATTGTTGTCTGCATTTCTAGTGTACCTGTCCTACGATCCCATATCTAAAATGGCCGATTTGGCCTCGGTAATGTTCCCGCCCCTTCCGTGACTCACCTCTAGAGTGACGCTGTTAAAGCTGGAGTCCGCCGTTTTTTTTTTGTTTTGTTTTTTAAAAGCCAGCAGCTACAAATACTGCAGCTGCTGACTTTTAAAATAATGACACTTACCCGCCCAGCGCGCCCGCGATGTCGGCACCCGAAGCCGATCTCTCGATCGTCTCTCGGGTGCTGCCGCCGCCATCTTGGGTATGGGAATCAGGAAGTGGAGCCTTTCGGCTTCATTTTCCGGTTCCCTACTGCGCATGCGCGAGTCGTGCTGCGCAATAAGGATGTTCCCGCTGTCTCTGGGATCCGTGTCTTTCCCAGCAGGCAGCGGGGGACCTTCGAAAAGGGGCGTAGATTCTGCGGAAAGGGGCGTACCTTCTGCAGAATCTACGCCGGAAGTGGGTGCAGATACCTGTACTGTACAGGTACCTGCACCCCCCTCCCCCCTGAAAGGTGCCAATTGTGGCGCCGGAGGGGGGGAGGATTCCAATGAGCGCAAAGTCCACTTTAGGGTGGACCTCCGCTTTAACACTGTTATCGGTGGGCGTGTTTCCATGTAAGCCGACCATCCAATGTGCTGAGCTTCTTTCCCTGGCCATCTCCCCCTGGTGCCTCTGAGGGAATGACACACTTCCATGGTGATCTACATCGCTCTGCCCCAACGTCAGCAGTGGAGGCCACGCCCCCTCCGTCCTATGCTCAGCCTGTCACAGTGCAGGCCCCGCCCCCTCCTATGTTCAGCCTGTCACCAGAACAGGCCCCGCCCCCGAAGTTTTCTCCATTACTTTGGTATGTGCATTCCCAGAGCTTTCCTTCTTTCGGCCACCTCTGGCAGCCCTGTCTTCTCCCTCTTGTCAGTAACACAGAAAAGTAAAGGACTCCCTTCCTCCACCAGCGTCTGTGTAGTAGTGTCGGCACTGCATCCAGGGCACATGATGCTGGATGTTTACCGATAGATGTCCCGGGTCTCAATCACCCACATTGATTGTAAATATGGGGCTTGGAGAGGCGGCTTCTTTCTCCACCTAGAGTAAAATAGATAAAGTCGCGCTATGGACGACCCCCTCTTGCTGTGACTAAAGTAAATCAAATAAATAAAAACTGTGAATAAGGATATTAATACGGGGTTAAAGCTGCCTGTGCCTAGATCCTCCACCCCTTGGGTGGGGGGGGGGGGGAGATTAGAGATAGAGAATTGAAATAATGGGCTATAGCGCTAAAAACCCAATACATGTGCAACTCTGTGCATAAAAATATATATAAATTTAATTTATATAACGGTGCTATCAAAATTCTTATAGTATGTCAAGTGTGTGCATATATATGCTAGTCCTACGGTGACCCATACATGTACTTATACTGATAATAACAAATTCATAAAAAGCATCCGAAAGAATCAAAAAATGTGCAAATTCATTAATCTTAGCAAACATGCAAATATTGTGCAAAATGTTTAGTCCCAAAAAATGTCTTTATGCATAAGAACTTTTCAAAATCGCATTCAGAAATCGCTGGGAAGTCGCATGCTGTAATATTTCAGGTGGTGGTAGTAGATTAAAGTGACTAATGCAAAAAAAAAAAGGTGTCAATCATCAATGTAGAGAGAAAACACTCTTCCCCGATGCGCCACTCAGTATTGTGGTAATGTGATTGCTCTCACCAGATCAAATACCCCTGTGGGGTTGGCCAGGCTTTCACAGTATAAGGCACTGTGCTTCTAGCTGAATGCTGCTGCTGGTGCGCTGGGGGAACGTTCGCTCTTCACTTCATATGTACTCCGTTTGTTATGTGCATGGAGGAAAGAGAAACATGTCCATGGTGCAAATACGTTTTAAAACCGCTTTTTATTTCGTTGTAAAAAAGAGAGTTACTCACATTTGCTCGTAAAACAATTTGCATATACGAACGGACAAAAAACAAACTCCGCCGGCTGCTGCTGGCTATGGGAAAGGTGCACGTACGTGGCCACGCCCTACGCGTTTCGTCAGAGTGACGTCTTTTGGAGCCGGTGCCATTTTTAAACTTCAAGACTGCAATGACAAGGCTGCAAATGACACTGGGGCAAGGCTGCAAATGACAAGGCTACACTGACAAGGCTGCAAATGACACTGACAAGGCTGCAGATGGACACTGATAAGGCTGCATTGATGGACATTTAAATGAAAGTTCTTTCTAAAACTTCCCTCCTAAAAGTTATTTTCTTTAAAATTCCATCCTAAACTTGGGGTGTGTGTTATACGCTGATAAATACGGTAATGTATAGAAGGTAGGGCCCGAAAGTGACTCAAGCCCAGGGGCCCCCACCACCCTAAGTCCTGCCCTGAGCACAGAGAGGAGCGAAGTGTGAAACTCCTCCCCTGCTCTGTGCTGCATTGCTAATAGGCAGAGCTGCAGGGAGGTCACTGCTTGGAAAATTAAGTGCAGAGTTGAACTGTGGATGGGGCAGAAGAGGTGTGTAGGTGTACTGTGAATGGGTAGGTGGGCTGTGGATGGTGAGATGTGTAGGTGTGCTGTGGACGGGGAGGTGTGTAGGTGGGCTGTGGGTGGGTAGGTGGGCTGTGGATGGGGAGATGTGTAGGTGTGCTGTGGACGGGGAGGTGTGTAGGTGGGCTGTGGGTGGGTAGGTGTGCTGCGGACGGGGAGGTGTGTGTGGGTGTGCTGCGGACGGGGAGGTGTGTGTGGGTGTGCTGCGGATGGGGAGGGGTGTGCTGGGGAGGGGAGGGCTGTGTGGGTGTACTGCGGACGGGGAGGGGTGTGTGGGTGTGCTGCAGACGGGGAGGGGTGTGTGGGTGTGCTGCAGACGGGGGGATGTGTGTGGGTGTGCTGCAGACGGGGAGATGTGTGTGGGTGTGCTGCGGACGGGGAGGTGTGTGGGTGTGTTGTGGAGATGTGTAGGTGTTCTGAGAACGGGGAGGTGTGTAGGTGGACGGGGAGGTGTGTAGGTGGGCTGTGAACAGGGAGGTGTGTAGGTGGGCTGTGGAGGTGTGTAGGTGGGCTGTGGATGGGGAGGTGGGTAGGTGTGCTGTGGACGGGGAGGTGGGTAGGTGTGCTGTGGACGGGGAGGTGGGTAGGTGGGCTGTGGACGGGGAGGTGGGCTGTGGACGGGGAGGTGGGTAGGTGGGCTGTGGACAGGGAGGTGGGTAGGTGTGCTGTGGACGGGAGTTGGCTGTGGATGTGGAGGTAGAAGTGGGTAGGTGGGCTGTGGACGGGGAGGTAGGTAGGTGGGTTGTCAACGGGGATGTGTGTAGGTGGGCTGTGGACGGGGAGGTGTGTAGGTGTGCTATGAACGGGGAGGTGGGCTGTGGATGGGGAGGTGTGTAGGGGGGGTGTGGATGGGGAGATGTGTAGGTGGGCTGTGGATAGGAGGTGGAAGTGGGTAGGTGGGCTGTGGACGGGGAGGTGGGTAGGTGTGCTGTGGACGGGGAGGTGTGTAGGTGTGCTGTGGACGAGGAGGTGTGTAGGTGAGCTGTGGACGGGGAGGTGTGTAGGTGGGCTGTGGACAGGGAGGTGTGTAGGTGGGCTGTGGACGGGAGGTGGAAGTGGGTAGGTGTGCTGTGGACGGGGAGGTGGGTAGGTGTGCTGTGGACGGGGAGGTGGGTAGGTGTGCTGTGGACGGGGAGGTGTGTAGGTGTGCTGTGGACGGGGAGGTGTCTAGGTGTGCTGTGGACGGGAGGTGGGGAGGTGTGGGCTGTGGATGGGGAGATGAAAGCAAAGAGGTGTGCAGAGGTGAGTAATTGATGGTTACTTTGAGGGGTGGAGGATTTTTGCCTGGAGAGGACAAATGTAAAGGCTGTCCGGAGTCCTGTATTTGTGGGAGGAGTCAGAGAGGCTATTTAATCCTCCTCCTCTGTCAGGGCCAGTGTTGGTGTTTTCTGGGCCGGAGCGACGGTCGGCCACGGCAATGCCCCTACCCCCCCCCCCCCATCATCCCTGGCTTTCACCGGGCTTGCGGAGGCCGCCCTGCCGTCTGCCCTTGCAGCCCATGTTCCAGCAGTTTGGGGGGCAACTGCCAGCTTCTCCCGGCGTTCATGCCGGGTGGTGGGGGGCAGTCCATCCATCCTCCACCACACACGGCTCCCTCTGAATAGCATGCTGCCCGCCCACGCTCATGTCGGAGGGAGCGGGGGTGCGTCCATCATTCCATATTTCACATCATCACCCTCCCTGCCCGCCCACTCCCCATGCTTCTAGCTCCACGAGGGAGCCGGGTGCCCGCCAGCTCCTCTCTCCCACGGCTCTTGTTCGCTTCACGTGGCGGCCTCTGTCCGATTCTCCCAGTGTGGGGGGGGGTGATCGACCGCCGCCGGGTCTGCTCCCCATCCACATCTATCACCAGAGGGAGCCGCCCACCTGGTGATCGGCCACCCGCCAGATCCTCTCTCCCCTTGTTTCATGTGGCGGCGGGAGGGGGGGGGATCGGCTGGTGTTCTGTCCATAAATGTACATATCTATCCCCATGAGGGAGCTGCATGCCTGGTGGGTCCCAGTGCTCACGGAGGGGGCATGGGTGGTCACCCGCCCGTCGCTCATTTCCTCCCCACAAACTGCCATCTCTGCAGCAGTGACAGAGGATATCAGTCCACCCAGGTTGCTGCTTTTGTTATTTTCTTTTCTTTGGTAAGTGTTTCTATCGCAGCCAGCGTTCTGCTGACCTTTTCTGTCATAGCGTTCTGCTGACCTTTTCTGTCATAGCGTTCTGCCTGCCTTTTCTGTCATAGCGTTCTGCCCAGCATTTTCTGTCATAGCGTTCTGCCTGCCTTTTCTGTCATAGCGTTCTGCCCAGCATTTTCTGTCATAGCGTTCTGCCCAGCATTTTCTGTCATAGCGTTCTGCCCAGCATTTTCTGTCATAGCGTTCTGCCCAGCATTTTCTGTCTTAGCGTTCTGTCTCAG
Source organism: Lithobates pipiens (assembly GCF_037356315.1). Lineage (NCBI taxonomy): Eukaryota > Metazoa > Chordata > Amphibia > Anura > Ranidae > Lithobates > Lithobates pipiens. The sequence goes on from NW_027507788.1 coordinate 109,220,320, forward strand.
CTTTTTCTGGCATAGCGTTCGGTCCAGCAGTTCTGTCTTAGCGTTTGGTCCAGCAGTTCTGTCTTAGCGTTTGGTCCAGCATTTTGGCCATAGCGTTCAGTCCAGCATTTCGGTCATAGTGTTCTGTCCAGCAGTTCTTTCTTAGTGTTTCTGCCCCTTGATTTCTGTCGTAGCGTTTCTGCCCCTGGATTTGTCGTAGCGTTTCTGCCCCTGGATTTCTGTTGTAGCGTTTCTGCCCCTGGCTTTCTGTCGTAGCATTTCTGCCCTTGCATCATGCCCCGGCATTTTGTCATAGCATTTCCTGCCCCGGCATTTCTGTCTTAGTGTTCTGCCCAGCATTTCTGGCTCAGCGTTCTGCCCAGCGTTTCTGGCTCAGCGTTCTGCCCAGCGTTTCTGGCTCAGCGTTCTGCCCAGCGTTTCTGGCTCAGCGTTCTGCCCAGCGTTTCTGGCTCAGCGTTCTGCCCAGCGTTTCTGGCTCAGCGTTCTGCCCAGCGTTTCTGGCTCAGCGTTCTGCCCAATGTTCCTGGCTCAGCGTTCTGCCCAGCGTTTCTGGCTCAGCGTTCTGCCCAGCGTTTCTGGCTCAGCGTTCAGTCTCAGCATTTCTGTCATGGCATTGCTGCCTCAGCGTTTCTGCCCCAGGATTTCTGTCATTGCATTTCTGCCTCAACGTTCAGTCTCGGTGTGTTTCTGTCATTTGCGTTTCTGCCCAGGATTTCTGTCATAACGTTCTGCCCCAGGATTTCTGTCGTAGCATTTCTGCCTCAGCGTTTCTGCCCAGGATTTCTGTCATTGCATTTCTGCCTCAGCGTTCTTTCATTGCATTTCTGCCCCTGGATTTCTGTTACGTTTCTGCCTCAGCATTCAGTTTCGTTCTCTTTTGTCATGGCGTTTCTGCCCCAGGATTTATGTCATTTTGTTTCTGCCTCAGCATTCAATTTCAGCATTTCTGTCACAGCGTTGTCATAGTGTTGCTGTCCTTGCATTTCTGTCATAGCATTTTCATCCTCGGTGTTCAGACTCAGCATTTCTCAGAGGGGCGTTGTTGTTCACTCATGGGTACTACGGTACCTGTTTTCATCTTCGTTAGTTGTCATGTCTCATCGTGTCTGTGTTCATGTTTGTACCTGGGGCAGTTAGCTAGGGCTCAAACGTCAGGATCTGTCACATTTACAGATCCATATGGGCTGAGGTTTCGTTTGTTAATGATTGTTGACCACAATCTTCTTGCCCGTATACCATACGTCATACGATGCATGTTCATTCACCACACCTGTATGACTACCCACCACGGTATGTGGGTACACTAGCCCTGAGTTTTTCTGTTAATTACCTGTCTCTGCGCTGCAGGTTACTCGGGCTCACTCACTACTTACACAAGGGAGGGGGGGAGGGGGGCGTCACCGGGTTCATTTACATGCAGTGGTCTTGACATTTCTGCTCATGTTCTCATTCTTAGGTAGGCAGAGGGACGTTGTTATTCTCATGTCTGGTTGTCTGTCATTTTTCTAGTTGTGTTCTCAGGTTGGGCAGTCTTGGCATCCATGCCTGCACTCACTTCCATTAGCCCTGCCCATTAGGGCTAATTGATTGGTGCAGATGTCGTTTTGCCACTGGGCTCACCCTTGGGTCAGAGGCAGTTGTCAATTTTCTTCAGTTGACGTCCTGTTGCATAGAGGCCCTGGTTACCGCCCTGGGATTTATACTCTCTCAGGGTGTGTCCTAAACCACGGTCCTTAGGTGGTAGGTTTGGGCAACTTCATCATGATTCTGGATTCCCTTCTCAGCTCTGATCTCTTGTCTAGGAGGTTGCGTGGAGTACTGCTAAGGGACGTCATCTTTGCCGATCCCCAGTCTGTTCCAGGTGGAGGGGGCTTCAGTCACTTTGGGTATGTCTGTATCATGCCATGGGACTTATTTCCCTGGGATGGAGTCTGACTCTCCTTCCTCGGTTCAGGATTCAGTCTTGTTTGGTAGGTCTCAGGCTGAAGCACGACCTGATCGTATCGGGGGGCCCAGTGTTCTGTGTCTGGCATGGTTTCTCCATGTTTGACAATGCTCATTACCATGGCGCCTACTCCATCACATCCACCAGGCATCCAGCATTTTGCACTCCTGCCAGTGGTCTTTTTGCACTCACCCTCTCACTTCCTCATACCAAGTATGGGTAGGCCAGGGGTTGGGGGGGCATTTCACTGAGCTACTTCACTGGTGCCCTTCCCTTTTTCACCTAAACTTGTGTCTTTTTGCCCTCTTTTCAGGCATAATGACCAGCTAGGCCATGGCACACCTCAGGCCTTGGTTCTTAGGAATATCGCATTTGCTACTTGAAGACTCTGACTACAAGTGTAAAGGCTGACCGGAGGCCACCCTGTATTTGTGGGAGGAGTCAGAGAGGCTATTTAATCCTCCTTCTCTGTCAGGGCCAGTGTTGTTGTTTTCTGGTTTCCCCCAGCCTTTCATACATACTCATAGTATTTTCTTATTCTTACATTCAGGGTATGCCCTCTTTTCAGGCATACTGACCAGCTAGGCCATGGCACACATCAGGCCTTGGTTCTTAGGAATATCACATTTTCCACTTGAAGACTCTGACTACAAGTGAACTTTGCTGGGGGGGGGGGGGGTGCAGCAAAGTATACAGAGTTCAATAACCAAGAGTATGCCATGTATAGTAGGGTATGCAGGGTGCAACAGTGGTCAGAAGTATATAACAGCCTAGTATAAAGAGAACGGTGGTCATGATTATATAATGTATAGCACAGTATACAGCGGTTGTTGTTATTAGTGTGTATCATTTTCCTCAGATTATGCATGTACAGTGTACATTACATACTCCTGATCATAGTCTCTATTCTGTGCTGTATGGTACATACTGTACCTTTTCATGTATACGGTACATGTTTATGGCTACTGCACCCTGTATGATATGCACTTCTCTGCACTGTACATACTCCTGAGTCCTGTACTCTGTGTGTTTCACTTTTCTGAACCTTGCGCCTTCTGCGATACACAGTTCTGAGCCTCGATCACACCCACTATTTGGCAACTGTATAATTTTGTGGGTGTGGTTGGCTGGGGAGGGCAAGTTCCAGAACCTATTTACTGAGAAAAAAAGCCCTGTACATTCCAATCTATAAGAATAATGTGTAATGTAATCACCGTGTGATATAAGGTAACACAATAAGGTGTGTGTTGTCGGCGGGGGTGGACTGACCATTCAGCCATATGAGAGGCTCCTGGGAGGACAGGGCGGGATGGATGGAGAGGAGAGTCACGGGAGGAGGAGAACACTTCCCGGAGCGGTGAGAGAACTCAGAGCACGGCTTGGCTTCAGTTCAGCACCACGGACGGCAAGTAGTCTGCATGTGTGACTAGTTCACATTCTACTCATCATATCCCTTGTGTCAGGGGGGAGAACAGCACCGCACAACTCTCTCCTACACTGCTATCTACATCCCAGAAGGAGGCAGGAGGGCACCCGAATACAGCTGGAAGCCGATTGGTCTGCTGCCCTGTCACTCACAGCTGCCCCTCCCTCCTGAAGTTCAGCCTGTGTGGGAAATACAATATGTGCAGCCTGGAGATTTAATGTCTGCCTGAGCAAGGCTGATCAGAGCCAGTGGTCCTCTTGTTCTAGTTGTACACTGAACCCTGTTTACCAACATGTGTGCAGAGATGTGCAGTGACCGAAAATGTGTATAGGTTTGGAATGTGTGCAGAGATGGAACATGTGGTGCAGTGATAATACATGTGTTCAGAGATGTACAGGGATGGAACGTGTTCAGAGGTGTATATGGATGGAACATGTGTGCAGAGATGTACAGGGCTAGAACATGTATGCAGTGATGGAACAGGGCCGGTGTCTTGCTGAAAAAGGTCCCCCAGCGGATAATGTCCCCCCTGTACTGCGCAGGCACAGCGCTTGCACAGTACAAACCACCCGAAATAGCTGAAGCTTAACACCTGTGAGTCAGCTCTACACGTCCCTGCGCACTTACTACATTCTGCCCTGAGTCCAGGTTCAAGCTCCACCATCAGAGTGGACATACAGCTAGAATAGGGGCCCTGTGCGAGGGGCCCTGTTACAAATTGGTGTCTTACTACAATCGTGGAACGTAGGCGCTGTATAAAGCTGACTCACAGGTGTTCAGCTTCGGCTATTTTTGGCAGTTCATACTGCGCAAGCGCTGCGCCTGTGTAGTACAGGGGGGACATTATCTGCCGAGGGGACCTTTCTCCGCAGAACACCAGTGCTCCCACTAGGCAGCTGCCTAGGGCCTACTGCTACCTAGGGGTGCATTGCTGCCTAGCCCAGCCAGGAGGGTGCAGGCCAGCCCTAATGGATCAGTTTGGGCCAGCTCAGTTGGAATAGTGCTGCCTTAGTGTGTATCCTGTCTGTTCCGTGCTGATGGTCCACGTCTGGAGTGTCACTCGCTGTGTGCTTCTTCCCTATGCAACATTTCTGCTGTGCAGGGCACAGTCCTTCCGGCAATGCTGTGTGTGCACGATTCAGATTGGTGCGTGAATCTCCTCCCCAAATTCAAACACATTGACACAGCAAATCCACACCTCACCTTCTCAATTCCAAACACAACCCAAGTATAGATCTGGAAAGGTCCTCCCTTTCGAAGAGGATCAACTTCTTCCTTGCTTGTGCAGAGAAGTTTCTTCTAGCTCTTCTGAGGGAACATCTCAACTTCTCCTCCATGCTCTGATGAAGGGGTCTGTGCAACACTTTTCTCATGTTCTTTCTCTTTGCTTGTGTGTGCACATCTGATGGTCCGGATAGTTCAGAGCTTAATGTCTGAGCCATTGGTCAGCCACCACATTCAGTTGGCCAGCGATGCGCACAATTTTAAGGAAGTGCTGGCTTCACCCCTAAGCAGAGTAGGGGTACACAATACTTCCCTTTTCTCCTTTTTCTTTTATCGCTCACAAATGCGCTATCAGACAGGAGTAAAACTTTTGAGGGTTAGAGCCCAAAATCAGACACACAGCAAACCCACCCTTCCTCACCTTCCCCCAAATACACACACACAGCAAACCCAAACTCCCTCACCTCCCCTCCCCAAATCCACACACATTGACACAGCAAATCCACACCCCACCTTCTCAATTGCAAACACAACCCAAGTATAGATCTGGAAAGGTCCTACCTTTCGAAGAGGATCAAATTCTTCCTTGCTTGTGCAGAGAAGTTTCTTCTAGATCTTTTGAGGGAACATCGCAACTTCTCCTTCATGCTTTGATGAAGTGGTCTGTGCAAAACTTTTCTCTTTTTCTATCTTTTTGCTCGTGTGTGCACATATGAAGTCCTGATAGTTCAGAGCTTTAATGTCTGAGCCATTGGCCAGCTGCCACATTCATTTGGACAGTGATGAGCACAATTTTAATGAAGTGCTGGCTTCACCCCTGAGCAGATTAGGGGTACACAACACTTCCCTATCCTCCTTTTTCTTTTAAAGCGCATGAATGTGCTATTAAATAGGAGCAATACTTTGGGGCTTATAGCCCAAAATCAGACACACAGCAAATCCACCCTTCCTTAACTCCCCTCCAAATACACACACAACAAACCCAAACTCCCTCACCTCCCCAAATCCACACACATTGACACAGCAAATCCACATCTCACATTTTCAAATCCAAACACAACCCAAATATAGATCTGGAAATGTCCTACTTTTCGCAGAGGATCAACTTCTTCCTTGCTTGTGCAGAGAAGTTTCTTCTAGATCTTCTGAGGGAACATCTCAACTTCTCCTCCATGCTCTGATGAAGGGGTCTGTGCAACTTTTCTCATGTTCTTTCTTTTTGCTTGTGTGTGCACATCAGATGGTCCAGATAGTTCAGAGCTTAATGTCTGAGCCATTGGTCAGCCACCACATTCAGTTGGCCAGCGATGCGCACAATTTTAAGGAAGTGCTGGCTTCACCCCTAAGCAGAGTAGGGGTACACAACACTTCCCTTTTCTCCTTTTTCTTTTATCGCTCATGAATGCGCTATCAGACAGGAGAAAAACTTTGAGGGTTATAGCCCAATATCAGACACACAGCAAACCCACCCTTCCTCACCTTCCCCCCAAATACACACACAGCAAACCCAAATAGTGATGGACGAACTTCCGACGGGACGTTTCGCGAACGCGAACCGCGAACGCGGCCGATAGTTCGCGAACCGTAACGTTCGCGGCGGGCCCCATTGACTTCAATGGGAGGCAAATTTTACAAACCTACTGGTCAAATTTGCAGCCACAAAATAATTACTAGCTGTGCACACATAGTCCCACCACATGGCCAATGACATAACACATGTATGAGGTGAATCTGGGATCGACAACTACAAGCATTCTTTTTTTATATGTAAAATTCTGAAAATTCAGGACTCTTGAGACAATGGAAGCGAGGGAAGGTCAGGGTAGGCAAAGAAGAGGGTGCAGGAGATGATGATCATCACCAGCACTGTGATATAGAGCACTGACACCTGCCCCGTGATAGAGTGATCTAACACCAGCACCGTAATAGAGAGCACTGACATCAGCAGCGTGACAAAGCACTGACACCTGCACCGTGATAGAGTGCGCTGACACCAGCACCGAGATAGAGAGTACTAACAGTAGCACTGATACCAGCATCTTGCTGCTGGGCCCCAAAAATATGACACCACTCAACCTCTTCAAACAGGAGGGTACAGGCATATAGTACAGTGTGCTTTTTTTGTACAAGGAAGTAAGCCAAATGAAGAAAGAAGGTCTGTGTGCTCGATTAAAAAAATAGTTTATAGACATATACATGGTCTACTGGTCACATGTGTTGAATTCCTCCAAGATCCATGCCTCATTCATTTTTAGAAATGTGAGGTAGTTAACACTGTCGTGAGCTAGGCGAGTACGCTTATCGGTCACGATCCCCCCTGCTGCACTGAACGTCCTTTCGGACAGGACACTGGACGAGGGGCAAGCCAACAGTTCCATTGCAAATTGGGCAAGCTCTGGCCAGAGGTCAAGCCTACCCACCCAGTAGTCTAGGGGTTCATCACTCCTCAGAGCGTCCACATTGGCCATTAACCCGATGTAGTCGGACACCTGTCGGTCTAGGCGTTCCCTGATGCTGGATCCGGATGACACCTGTCGATGGGTCGGCTGAAAGAATGACCTCATATCAGAAGTCACCAACACATCTTCAAACCGGCCTCTTCTTGCAGGCGCTGTTGGATTGGTACCCGCAACGCCTTCTCTGGGAGTGGGAATTGCTCCTCTGCCAGCGCACGCAAAAGCAGAATGCAGCATTTCTCGAAGCAAGGCCTGGAAGTGCTCCATTCTGACAGCCCCGCCATTTTGTGTTTGTACCGGGGGTCTAAGTACGTTGCCACCCAGTACTGGTCCTCGACCCTTATGCTTTTTATACGGGGCTCCCTGATAAAACACTGGAGCATGAAGGCCCCCATTTGAACTAAACTGGAAGCGGTGTGGTGGCCTGGCACCTGCTCATCATCCAGGATAATGTCGTCCTCTTCATTCTCCTCTCCCCATCCACGCACAACAGGGATCCCAGAAAGGTTTAAAGCATGCTCTTCTTGCTCCTCCTCATCCGCCCCGGCACCATCCTCCTCTGACTCCTCTTCAGACTCCTGTTGTTCACTCAGATAGAGTAGCCCCCCCTCAGAATTCATCTAGCATTGTGACTTCCTCATCTTCCCACACAGCAAACCCACCCTTCCTCACCTTCCCCCAAATCCACACACACAGCAAACCCAAACTCCCTCACCTCCCCTCCCCAAATCCACACACATTGACACAGCAAATCCACACCCCACCTTCTCTATTCCAAACACAACCCAAGTATAGATCTGGAAATTTCCTACCTTTCGAAGAGGATCATCTTCCTTGCTTATGCAGAGAAGTTTCCTATAGCTCTTCTGAGGGAAATTCTCAACTTCTTCTCCAAGCTCTGATGAAGGGGTCTGTGCAACACTTTTCTCGTTCTCTGTCTTTTTGCTCATGTGTGCACATCAGATGGCCCCCGATAGTTCAAAGCTTAATATCTGAGGCATTGGTCACTCAGCCATCACATTCAGCTGGACAGCGATGTGTACAATTTAATGAAGTGCTGGCTTTATCCCTCAGCAGAGTAGGGGTACACAACACTTCCCTGTCCTCATTTTTCTTTTATAGCTCATGAATGCGCATCAGACAAGAGTAATACTTTGGGGCTTATAGCCCAAAATCAGACACACAGCAAATCCACCCTTCCTTACCTTCCCCCCAAATACACAGATATAGCAAACCCAAACTCCCTCACCTAACCTTCCCCAAATCCACACACATTGACACAGAAAATCCACATCCCACCTTCTCAAATCCAAACACAACCCAAGTATAGATCTGGAAAGGTCCTCCCTTTCGAAGAGGATCAACTTCTTCCTTGCTTGTGCAGAGAAGATTCTTCTAGATCTTCTGAGGGAAAATCTCAACTTCTTCTCCATGCTCTGATGAATTCGTCTATGCAAAACTTTTCTCGTTTTCTATCCTTTTGCTCATGTGTGCACATCTGATGGCCCTGATAGTTCAAAGCTTAATGTCTGAGCCATTGGTCTCTCAACCGCCACATTCAGTTGGCCAGCGATGCGCACAATTTTAATGAAGTGCTGGCTTCACTCCTAAGCAGAATAGGGGTGCACAACACTTCCCTGTCCTCCTTTTTCTTTTCTGTCACATGAACGCGCTATTAGATATGAGCAATACTTTGGGGCTTATAGCCCAAAATCAGACACACAGCAAATCTAACTTTCCTTACCTTCCCCCCAAATACTCAACCACAGCAAACCCAAACTCCCTCATCTAACCTTCCCCAAGTCCACACACATCGACACAGCAAATCCACACCCCACATTCTAAAATCCAAACACAACCCAAGTATAGATCTGGAAAGGTCCTACCTTTCGAAAAAGATCATTGGTCAGCCGCTACATTCAGTTGGCCAGTGATGCGCACAATTTTAATGAAGTGCTGGCTTCACCCCTAAGCAGAGTAGGGGTACACAACACTTCCCTGCCCTCCTTTTTCTTTTCTAGCACATGAACACGCTATTAGATAGGAGCAATTCTTTGGGGCTTATAGCCCAAAATCAGACACACAGCAAATCCACCCTTCCTTACCTCCCCTCCAAATACACACACACAGCAAACCCAACCTCCCTCACCTCTCCTCCCCAAATACACACACATTGACACAGCAAATCCACATCTCACATTTTCAATTCCAAACACAACCCAAGTATAGATCTGGAAATGTCCTACCTTTCGAAGAGGATCAACTTCTTCCTTGCTTGTGCAGAGAAGATTCTGCTAGCCCTTCTGAGGGAAAATCTCCACTTCTCCTCCAGCTCTGATGAAGGGGTCTGTGCAACACTTTTCTCATGTTCTGTCTTTTTGCTCGTGTGTGCACATCTGATGGTCCTGATAGTTCAGAGCTTAATGTCTGAGCCATTGGTCAACCGCCACATTTAGCTGGCGAGTGATGCGCACAATTTTAAAGAAGTGCTGGCTTCACCCCTCCGCAGAGTGGGGGTACGCACCACGTCCCTGTCCTCCTTTTTCATTTATAGCGCAAAAATGCTCTATCATACAGGAGAAATACTTTTGGGCCATCTTACTTGAGAGATTCTATGCAAGTGACCAGTTTATTGGAGGATGTCTAATAGAAAGACACCTTCATATTTGCAACAGCAGATGTTTCATCCCTGTATACCATAATTTCTTTTAATGTCACTGTTGGACACAAATTATTTTTTTCCAGGGAAGGAGGAACGCCTATATTTTAGCAGATGGGCAAAGAGAGAGGAAATAACATTAGGGGAGGTGATCAAAGGGAACAGGTTATACACATATAGTGAAATTACACAAGAGTGGGGACACAAGCCACTGGACAGATGGAGACATACTCAGTTAGTGCACTTCACACAAGGGCTCCCACAGCCCTTACGGGGAAAGACACTTTTAAGACCACTGGAGAAATTGCTCAAGGATTCACAATGTTTAGTGAAAAGGGTATCGAAAATATATAAAATATTAAGGCGGGAGGCAGATCTGGAACTAAGTGCTTTCACACTGGAGCGGGCAGGCGTTGATGGTAAAACGCAAGTTTTAGCGGCTCTTTACCATCATTTTAGCGGTGCTATTTGGCTGCTAGTGGGGCACATAGCACAGCTAGCGGCCAAGAAAGAGGTTAAATGCGCCCATGAAGCACTGCTGCCAAATCGCATTGCATGTGCTTCGGCAGTGGTGCCCATTCATATCAATGGGCAGGAGTGGTGGAGGAGCGGTATACACCACTCCAAACGTGCCGCTTGCAGGACTTTTTTTTTTTAAGATCCTGCCAGCGCATCGCCTCAGTGTGAAAGTCTTTCACACAGACTGCAGGGGAGCCATTTTGCAGGCACTTTACAGGTGCTATTTTTAGCCCAAAAGCGCCTGAAAAACGCCCCAGTGGGAAAGGTGTGTTAGATCAAGGGGTATTAAAAAAAATAATAATAATAAAAAAGGAAAAAAATAAATAAATAAAATAAATTCGGCCTAACATATCGGCCCAAAAAAATCGGCATCATATATCGGCTATCGGCCGTCATGATTTCTAAATATCGGCATCGGCCAGAGAAAAACCCATATCGGTCGACCTCTAGTCTTGGAAAGGGGCCGCCCCCTCCTCAGACTCCCATAGCAACCATCTCCACTCTCCTTTGTCCAAGCGGCCATTGTTCCGTCAAAATAGCCAGTTCATCGAGATCTCCAATCACATCACCTCCGGTTACTGTAAACCATCAGTAATTGGAGATTTCGACGAGTTGCTGTTTTGACACAACATCCGAAACCGTATGCACTCTAATACACGATATTATGACAGGATGTTGTTAGTCCGGCTGAAACGAACCAACCAAATGGCTGCCTCCGAAGCGACAACTTTTTCCTCCTTACCCGCCGTTTTCTCAAAACAGCAAACTGTTTGTGTGCCGGAGTGTACACGCTTCCCGTGTCAAAACAGGAACTCGTCACAGTCTCCAATTACTGATGGTTTACAGCAACCAGAAGTGATGTGATTGGAGAGCTCGATGAATTGGCTATTTTTACACAACACCGGATGCATTTCCCGTATAAACACATTTGTAGGAAGCATGATTTAATTCCTTGCAGGCAGAGTAGCTTATTTAAAAAAAAAAAAAAAAAAACTTTATTTAAACATCAAAATTACATACAAAGTAACATTACTTTATTTAAAGATTTGTACAATACACATTTGATATACACATTTTCCATACCATACTGAAATCATATAATACATTGGCAAGCCAAAATATCCATCTACAGTAGTTGAACTATGCCGCTCCTCTGGCTGACCAGCTACCAAATAAGGTTCCTTTAATGTAACAAGCTCATTTATTATATAAACCCCTATTTATAATGGCTGACTTGGGCTCGGCAAGGTTCCCGCCCCTTCCTTGAATCCTCCCTATTACTGTCTCTGCACACTGGACCTTTTGCTATACAAACATATTAGGGCTGGGCGTGGATTATTTCCATTCAAACTCCTCAGCCAATGGGATGCGCTCCTCTGGCTGGCCAGCTCCCTACTGCGGCTCTGAGTGACAGTGGGCAGAGCAGGCTCTGCCCACTCAGTTCTAAGTGATCGGCACGTGCGGGCACGTGGCCCAACCTCTCACCAGAGCAGGCCACGCCCCTTCGTTTTTTTGTTCCCCATTGTATGTAAAATATATAAAAATAGTTTGTCATGTAATCTCCATCTGATATGGAGAATGTGATAATGTGGGGGTCTGTTCTATCAGATTACCACTACCCATCAGATAATCCGATGGAATGCTTCCCAGCCGCAGAATACTGGCAGACACGTTGCTATGGAAAAAAATAGGTGGGCATGGCCTGACGGGACTGAAGCCCCAAATGTGACCCCCTAAAGCCCTGAGTGTCAGCTCTGCAGGGTCTTCATTGTTAGCCCCGAGTGCCGCGACGAGCGCCGGGACCAATCTGATCCCAAGCGCCGCCGAGTGCCAGAGCAGGTCCCGCCTTCTGGAGGACGTCCCACTGGTCCAATGCCGGGACCGCGGGACGTCCATCATAGGCACTGTTGGCTCCAGAAGGCGGGGATTACAACGCAGCTGCCACTCCACATCCCCGCTTGGCGCTCTGGCGAGCCGCTCTCCTCTCCTCCTCCTCCTCCGAGGACTGGCTGCTGTGACACCACGGCTGAGACAGGTCAGTGTGTGTTAATGTCAGTGTAGGTAGGTCAGTGTGTGTTAATGTCAGTGTAGGTAGGTCAGTGTATGGTAATGTCAGTGTAGGTAGGTCAGTGTTATGTTAATGTCAGTGTAGGTAGGTCAGTGTATGGTAATGTCAGTGTAGGTAGGTCAGTGTATTTTAATGTCAGTGTAGGTAGGTCAGTGTGTGTTAATGTCAGTGTATGTGTAGGTCAGTCAGTGTAGGTAGGTCAGGCAAGTCAGTGTAGATAGGTCAGTGTGTGTGTAGGTCAGTCAGTGTAGATAGGTCACTACCGTTAGTGTATGTAGGTCAGTGTATGTATATGTCCAGTGTAGGTAGGTCAGGCAGGTGAGTGTAGGTAGGTTAGCGTTTGTAAGCCACTACCGTCAATGTCACGGTCCAGCCAAAAAAAAACATGGCGTACAACACCCCCCCCCTTTCAGACCTTGGACTCCGGGCTGAAGCCCCTGGACCTTTTGCCACCTATAAACGCCCCTGCCGTCATGTACTGTCAGTCTCCCATAGAAGAACACGATGACATGATTGTCTGGATTTCTAGTGTACCTCTCCTACAATTAGTGATGTCCAGTTCATGAACGAATCGTTCCTTTGAATCGGTTCTTTTTAGTGAACTGATTTGTTTGAAACAGTTCACTCTGCACTCAGTACATAGCAGAGCAGCAGAGCTGGCAGTGGTAAAATGATCCTAGAGTGAGAGAGCTCGGCCCCTCCCTGCAACCAATCAGCTGACTCAAAGCACAGTGACACTCAGGAACTGGATACAAACTTAAAACAAGAGCCAGGAGTACACAGTACACCGAGTTAAAGAATCGTATCAGTTTTTAGAACACAGTACACTGAAAGAACCGCGAGTCACCACCAGTAAAACAATACACTAAACCAATGAGGTAGCAGCAGTGATCAGGTGGTACGGACAGCCTAAGGCCCTTTCACACTCATGCGACTTGTCCTGCGACTTGAGACTGCAAAGTCACATGACAAGTCACACCCCATGATTTCCAACGAGTTCAGTTCATATCTGTGCGACTTCAAAGTAGTTTTTGTACTACTTTTGTCTGACTTTGATGCGACTTGTGGCAGAGACCTCAAGATTACACAGACATTGCTTCAAGTCATGGCAAAAATCATGGCAAAAGCACTTTACTTTCAAGTCGCACAAGTGTGAAAATAGCCTTAACGATTGAATTTTACTACCAGGGGTACTTCGCCCATGGTAGTGGTAGTAAAATCTGATCATCATTCCTGCGCATGCGCTGTAAAGACTATGGGAAAATCTGATGGCTAGCAATGTTAACTGGGAAGTTGGCCCATCAGAATGCAGTTCACATGCACAAAAACCCACTTTTCATTTAGGCTCCATTTCCACTTGTGCAACTTGTCCTGCGACTTTGTACTCTATGATTTCCAATGAGTATTATTCGTATCTGTGCGACTTCAAAGTAGTCCCTGCACTACTTTGGTCCCACTTTGATGCAACTTGAGATCCATAGACCTCCAGAATACACAGGCATTGCTTTAAAGTCGCATCAAAATTGCGGCAGAATTGTGCAACTTTCAGGCTGCGTTAGCCTGAAAAGCCAGAAAGTTGCACGATTCTGCCACGACTTGAAGCCATGCCTGTGTATTCTGGAGGTTTATGGACCTCAAGTCACATTACAATGGGACCAAAGTAGTGCAGGGACTACTTTGAAGTCGCTGTGACTTGAAGTCGCACAGATATGAATGGTACTCATTAGAAATCAGGTACTTCTTGTCATGCAACTTTGCAGTCCCAAGTCGCAGGACAAGTTGCACAAGTGGAAACAGAGCCTAAATGAAAAGCGGGGTTTGTGTGCATGTGAACTGCATTCTGGGGCAACTTCACAGGTAACATTGCTATCCATCAAATTTGCGGAAAACCTAGGCTCAGGGCCGGTTCACACTGCAGCATAGTGCAAAATCGCATGCGATTTGCACTGCAGTGCAAATCACAGGCGATGTCCGTGCAATGCGATTTCAACCATACAGATAGTATGGTTGAAATCGTATCGCATTCGGACTAAACTCGCACAGGACCCTTTTTTTGGTCCGCACCAGAATCGGATCGCATAGCACTCATGCGATCCGATTCATGTCCAAACTGACACTTCACAGTGCGACATGCGAACTGAAATGGGGGTGCCATTAACATTGTATGACACTCCCCAGCAGTTCGTATATGTCGTTGTGAACTGTCGTGTGAGTTGGGTGCGATGCAGGAACCCGTCGTGGAATCGCAGGGTTCCCGCATCGCACAAGTGTGAACCCAGCCTATAACACAGCTGTTTGTGTATCACCAAAATGCATGAAACTGCGCTAATCTGACAACAATGGAATAATTGTCAATTGACAACAATTGTGCTCTGCGCCGATGAACTAAATCAAAGTAAACATTACCAGGACCTGCCAACCTTCTGTGTGAATCAGTCTTCTGATTCTACTCATTTAAGAAGGTTGAATCAGAGCTTCAGTTCACTTGCTTGTCAGTAGACTCAGCAAGTGAACCGAAGAACCGAAGAATCGATTCATTGAATCGGTTCATTTCAGTGAGCAGTTCGAAATGAACCGATTCATTTTAAAGATCCAAACTTCCCATCACTACCTACAATCCCTACGATCAATGCCATGAGCTCCTCTCGCAGGCCACCTCCCCGCTGTGCCTCCGAGGGAATGACGCACTTCCGTACACGGTAATCCCGCACAGGCTGCCATAACGTCAGCAGAGCAGGTCCCGCCCCCTCCGTCCTATGCTCAGCCAGTCACCAGAGCAGGCCCCGCCCCCGTTCTATGCTCAGCCTGTCACCAGAGCAGGCCCCTCCTCCGTCCTATGCTTGGCCTGTCACCAGAGCAGGCCCCGCCCCCGTCCTATGCCCAGTCTGTCCCCAGATCAGGCCCCACCCCATCTTATGCTCACCCTGTCACCAGAGCAGGCCCCGCCTCCCAACGTTTTCTCCTTCACTTTGGCATGTACATTTCAATCTAGAAGAATAATGTGTATTGTAATCACTGTGTGATATGAGGTAACACAGTAAGGTGTGTGTTGTCGGTGGGGGCGGACTGACCATTCGGCCATATGAGATGTGCAGTGATGGGACATGTGTGCAGGGATGGGACATGTGTGCAGGGATGTGCAGTGATGGGAAATGTGTGCAGGGATGGGACATATGTACAGAGATGTACAGGGATGGGACATGTGTACAGAGATGTACAGGGATGGGACATGTGTGCAGAGATGTGCAGTGATGGAACATGTTTGTAGGGATGGGACATTTGTGAGGAGATGTGCAGGGATGGGACATGTGTGCAGGGATGGGATATGTGTTCAGAGATGGGACATGTGTGCAGAGATGTGCATTGATGGGACGTGTGCAGGGATGGGACATGTGTGCAGAGATGTACAGGGATGGGACATGTGTGCAGAGATGTGCAGGGATGGGACATGTGTGCAGAGATGTGCAGGGATGGGACATGTGTGCAGAGATGTGCAGGGATGGGACATGTGTACAGGGATGGGACATGTGTGCAGGGATGTGCAGTGATGGGACATGTGTGCAGGGATGTGCAGTGATGGGACATGTGTGCAGAGATGTGCAGGGATGGGACATGTGTGCAGAGATGGGACATGTGTGCAGGGATGTGCATTGATGGGACGTGTGCAGGGATGGGACATGTGTGCAGAGATGTGCAGGGATGGGACATGTGTGCAGAGATGTGCAGGGATGGGACATGTGTGCAGAGATGTGCAGGGATGGGACATGTGTACAGGGATGGGACATGTGTGCAGGGATGTGCAGTGATGGGACATGTGTGCAGAGATGTGCAGGGATGGGACATGTGTGCAGAGATGTGCAGGGATGGGACATGTGTGCAGGGATGTGCAGTGATGGGACAAGTGTGCAGAGATGTGCAGGGATGGGACATGTGTGCAGAGATGTGCACGGATGGGACATGTGTGCAGAGATGTGCACGGATGGGACATGTGTGCAGTGATGGGACATGTGTGCAGAGATGTGCAGGGATGGGACATGTGTGCAGGGATGTGCAGGGATGGGACATGTGTGCAGGGATGGGACATGTGTACAGAGATGTACAGGGATGGGACATGTTTGTAGGGATGGGACATTTGTGAGGAGATGTGCAGGGATGGGACATGTGTGCAGAGATGGGACATGTGTGCAGAGATGTGCATTGATGGGACGTGTGCAGGGATGGGACATGTGTGCAGAGATGTGCAGGGATGGGACATGTGTGCAGAGATGTGCAGGGATGGGACATGTGTGCAGAGATGTGCAGGGATGGGACATGTGTGCAGAGATGTACAGGGATGGGACATGTGTGCAGGGATGTGCAGTGATGGGACATGTGTGCAGGGATGTGCAGTGATGGGACATGTGTGCAGAGATGTGCAGGGATGGGACATGTGTGCAGAGATGTGCAGTGATGGGACATGTGTGCAGGGATGTGCAGTGATGGGACATGTGTGCAGAGATGTGCAGGGATGGGACATGTGTGCAGAGATGTGCAGGGATGGGACATGTGTGCAGAGATGTGCAGGGATGGGACATGTGTGCAGAGATGTGCAGGGATGGGACATGTGTGCAGAGATGTGCAGGGATGGGACATGTGTGCAGGGATGGGACATGTGTGCAGAGATGTGCAGGGATGGGACATGTGTGCACAGATGTACAGGGATTAGGGTTGGCACCTGTCTGTTTTTGACCCAGGCAGTCTGCGTTTTGGCACAGGTGCCCGGGTTTCCGCTTCCTTGAAACCCAGACACACATACCACCGTCATGTGGCCAGTGGCAGCCGGATCTCTATCCCCGGCCACAACATCTAAGGGGCTGCGCGCACGATCCCATGCCCGCTATCACTGTCATCCAGCGGTCGGTGCACTCTGAGCCTGTGGGTGCCCTGTGATTGGCCAAACGGGCCATATGTGGGGCGGGCTGGGTGGAGACATGACATGGGGGTCTGTGAATGGCCATGTGTGGAGGCGGGGGAGGGGCTGGACTGTGCATTTCATCATCGCGCCTGCTTGCTCCCGGAGTCCTGCCTCACGATGTGTGTTTGCTAATCCTGAGATCTCATCTGCTCTGTCAGCTCCTCAGTGTCACCCCCTCCTCCTCAGTGTCACTCATCCTCAGTGTCACCCCCTCCTCCTCAGTGTCAGCCCCCCTCCATAGTTGGCAAGTGTCCCGAATTTCCTGGGACATTCCCGGGATTTAGACCCATTTCCCAAATTTTTTGTGTCCCGGGAAATCCGTTTTTTACCTGTTTTTTAGCCGCCGCTAGAGGTCTGCAGCCAGTGGAGACAATGTCTCTGCAGGCCGCCATTTCTAAGAAGACCAGTCCCTCAGCTTATCTCCCGAGGGTTCCTCTCTCCCCCTCCCCCCATACCTCCAGAAGTTTTTAGGGGAGACGCTCAGGTCCAGGCTCTGCAACCACCGGAGCACATCCCTGGGTACGGCGGTTCTTCGGGGTATGAGGACCTGAGATGGCGGACCTGGACAATCACACTCCTAGCTGAGCCGAGCTGCGTTCCCCGCTGCCATAGCAACCGTTGCCACGCTAACAGAGCAGGAAGCGCTAGGACCAATGACAGTGCAGCTCGATCGTTCTGCCCCGCCCCCTTTCACTTGTGGTTTGTAAGGAGCTGATTCTGGGTCATGTGACGTGATGTCCAGTAATATTCTCCGCCTGTAGTATGAGAGACAACAGGGAGGCGTGGCCTGGGTATGAGCACCTGCTCAGCTCTCAGTGTCCCCTCATACCTGCCAAAGAAAAGCCTCACTTTATAATACAAATGATAGTGCAGTCACGGGGGCCCATTGCAGACAAAGTGGGCTTCATTTGAATGTCACCCTTGTGAGGAAAGCATGTCTTCCATGGAGCCTGTTCTAAAAGTAGCGTTCTGATGGCTGCTACCCTGCCTATAGTATAGGAAGTATGGTAGGTTTTAGTATTGATATCAACGTGTGGCTGCAATAGAAATTAAGTATGATGCTGCGGCTGGGGGCACCTGATGTATGGAGGGGCTCCGCTGGGGACACCTGATGTATGAAAGGGCTCCGCTGGGGGCACCTGATGTATGGAAGTGCTACGCTGGGGCACCTGATGTATGGAGGGGCTCCGCTGGGGACACCTGATGTATGGAAGGGCTACGATGGGGGCACCTGATGTAAAGGGGGGCTCCGCTGGGGGCACCTGATGTAAAGGGGGGCTCCGCTGGGGGCACCTGATGTATGGAGGGGCTCCGCTGGGGACACCTGATGTATGGAGGGGCTCAGCTGGGGGCACCTGATGTATGGAGGGGCTCCGCTGGGGACAACACCTGATGTATGGAGGGGCTCCTCTGGGGACAACACCTGATGTAAGGAGGGGCTCCTCTGGGGACAACACCTGATGTAAGGAGGGGCTCCTCTGGGGACAACACCTGATGTAAGGAGGGGCTCCTCTGGGGACAACACCTGATGTAAGGAGGGGCTCCTCTGGGGACAACACCTGATGTAAGGAGGGGCTCCGCTGGGGACAACACCTGATGTAAGGAGGGGCTCCTCTGGGGACAACACCTGATGTAAGGAGGGGCTCCTCTGGGGACAACAGCTGATGTAAGGAGGGGCTCCTCTGGGGACACCTGATCTAAGGAGGGGCTCCGCTAGAGACACCTTATTTAACCGGTTCCCGACCAGCGCACACCGGTGTACGTCGGCAGAATGGCACGGGCAGGCAAATGGGTGTACCTGTACGTCCTTTTAAATTTGCCAGCGGTGCACTCGCGTGCTGGTCGGGACCCCCGTGAGTCTCGTGGACTTGATCGCCGCGGGTATACCCGCGATCGTCTCACGGAGCGGCTGAACGAGTAAATGCCTTTGTAAACAGCATCTCCCCATTCTGCCTAGCAACTAGTGATGCTGATCTCTGCTCCATGTGATTGGAGCAGGGATCAGTGTTCATTAAATTAAAGCCCAGGCCCCAAGAGTTAGTAAAATGCCCCTAGGAACACTTAACCCCTACACTGCCACCCACTGGTTAACCCCTTCACTGCCAATGTCATTTACACAGGAATCGCTGCATTTATATAGCAGTGATTGCTGTATAAATGACAGTGGTCCCAAAAATGTCCGATGTGTCCGCCATAATGTCGCAGTCACAATAAAAATCGCTGATCGCCGACATCACTAGTAAAAAAAAAAATTATTAATAAAAATGCCCTAAAACTATCCCCTATTTTGTAAACACAATAACTTTTGCGCAAACCAATCAATAATCACTTATTGCGTTTTTTTTTTTTTTTTACCAAAAATATGTAGACGAATACGTATCGGCCTAAACTGAGGGAAAAAAATGTTTTTTTATATATTTTTGGGGATATTTATTCTAACAAAACGTTAAAAATAATGCATTTTTTTTAAAATTATCGCTCTATTTTTGTTTATAGCGCAAAAAATAAAAACCGCAGGGGTGATCAAATACCACCAAAAGAAAAATGGTCCGGGGCTGAAGTGGTTAAGGAAGGGCTCCACTGGGGACACCTGATGCAAGAAGGGGCTCCGCTGGGGACACCTAATGTAGGGAGGGACTCCACTGGGGACACCTGAAGTAAGGAGGGGGCTCCGCTGGGGACACCCGATGGCATCTGGTAGCAGACGACATGCTCAGGGCTCCCACTGATTCTGCATTATGGTGAGTTGAATGATTTCATTTTATATTACAATCTAATAACATAAATAATACACTTCAATCATCCTGACACCATAACAACCATGGTGCCGGGATGATTGAAGCGCTAACACCAAGTGTTTGGAGTATCTTTATCTGCGGATTGTTAAACTTTCTGAAATACACAAATTTCTATTGTGCGCACAATTTTAACCACTTTCAGACCGGACCAATTTGCTGGTCAAAGACCAGACCACTTTTTGCGATTCGGCACTGCGTCGCTTTAACTGACAATTGCGCGGTCGTGCAACGTGGCTCCCAAACAAAATTGACGTCCTTTTTTTCCCACAAATAGAGCTTTCTTTTGGTGGTATTTGATCACCCCTGCAGTTTTTATTTTTTGCGCTATAAACAAAAATAGAGCGACAATTTTGAAAAAAACGCATTATTTTTTACTTTTTGTTATAATAAATATCCCCCAAAAATATATAAAAAAACATTTTTTTCCCTCAGTTTAGGCCGACACGTATTCTTCTACATATTTTTGGTAAAAAAAAATCGCAATAAGCGATTATTGATTGGTTTGCGCAAAAGTTATAGCGTTTACAAAATAGGGATAGTTTTATAGCATTTTTATTAATAATTTTTTATTATTATTTTTTTTTACTAGTAATGGCGGCGATCAGCGTTTTTTACTGTGACTGCGACATTATGGCAGACACATCGGACATTTTTGACACATTTTTGGGACCATTGTCATTTATACAGTAATCACTGCTATATAAATGCAGTGATTCCTGTCTAAATGACACTGGCAGTGAAAGGGTTAACCAGTGGGTGGCAGTGTAGGGGTTAAGTGTTCCTAGGGGTGTGTTACTAACTGTGGGGGGGTTGGGCTTTCATTTAGTGTACACTATCCACTATACAATCACATGGAGCAGAGATCAGCGTCACTAGTTGCTAGGCAGAATAGAGAAATGTTGTTTACACAGCATTTCCTCTATTCGGCCGCTCCGTGAGACGATCGCAGGGATGCCCGCGGCGATCGAGTCCGCGGGTCCTGCGACCGGACTCATGGGGGTTCCGACCAGCTGTCCCGATGGCAGGGCGGCATCGAAAATTGGACGTACCTGTACGCCAATATGCCTGCCCGTGCCATTCTGTCGACGTACATCGTCGTGCGCTGGTCGGGAAGTGGTTAAAGAAGTGCTGGTTTTACCCCTCCGCAGAGTAGGGATAGACAACACCTCGCTGTCCTCCTTTTTCTTTTATAACGCAAGAATGCGCTATCAGACAGGAGAAATACTTTAGGGCTTATAGCCCAAATTCAGACACACAGCAAACCCACCCTTCCTCACCTTCCCCCCAAATACACACACACAGCAAACCCCAACTCCCTCACCTCCCCTCCCCAAATCCACACACATTGACACAGCAAATCCACACCCCACCTTCTCAATTCCAAACACGATTCAAGTATAGATCTGGAAAGGTCCTACCTTTCAAAGAGGATTTCTTCCTTGCTTGTGCAGAGAAGATCCTTCTAGCTGTAGCTCCCTGGTGTTTAGGCCGGATTGCTCCTAAATTTACCTGCCAGGTATAAGCCTGGCCTTAACTAATTGTTGAGGATCAATTGATTTCACTCTAAGTCTGTAATTGCTGCTCTTCTCTCTTTTGCTGTTAGGTGGCCGGGTACCTGGTGGTAATAGATAGGAGAAGGGCACTGCAAGGTCAGATTATGGGTATATGGGGTATCTCAGCCAATGGGCAGGGATTTTCTTAAATCCCTTGGCCTGCTGGGAGAACCTATATATTTGGGTGGAGTCAGGTGACCGGTGTTCTGTGCCACCTGGACAGTTGTCTGGGTGGATATGTGCCCGGCCTATCCCGGGCACATCAGGATGCTTGGATGTCTGATGCAAACCTACCCTCCCCCCCCCCCCCCCCCCCCCCACAATTCACACACAATGTCACAGCACAACCACATCCCCACTTTCCCAAATTAAAAAATAACCCAAATATGTATCTGAAAAGGTCCTACCTTTCAAAGAGGATCGCCTTCTTCCTTGCTTCTGCAGAGAACATTTATCAAGCTCTTCTGAGAGGAAAACCTCACCTTCTCCAGGCTCTGATGAAGGGGTCCGTGCAACACTTCTCTCACTTTCTGTCTTTTTACCTGTGTGTGAACATCAGACGGGACCAATAGTTCACAGTTTAAGGCCCGAGACATTGGTTGCCCAGTCGACACATTCAGCTGGCCAGTGCTGCGCACAATTATAATGATTTGCCTGCACAACACTTCTCTACACCTTTTCTTTTTTTTTACTAGCACAAAATTACACACACAGCAACCCCCCCCCCCATTCCTGAGGAGGTGGAGGGTCCCTCAGTCTGCAGGGCTATGACAAAGAAGGGGCCCCTTAGAGTATACGGTTTCCACCCCCATGTTGATGCCTCTCTTTTGTTAGACTTGAAGTCTGATGCCGCGTACACACGTAGCGTCCATCCGCCAGACTGTCCGTCCGATTTTCCGAACTTGCTACTTGCCCACACACAGCACTTTTTCAGCGGACTAATACGGCGTACTAAGTCCGCTGTACTATCCGCCCTACTTTTGAAATGAACGGACTCGCCCACACACGCGGAGGAAAGTCCGCTCATTTTGAGCGCATCTGCAGGTAGGCGGGGCCCGCGAAGGAGACGCCGCTGGCCCCGCCACCTGGTATGGACTTAAAGGGGAACCCCAACGCCAAAAAAAAATCGGCGTGGGGGTTCCCCCCAGGTCCACATCAGACCCTTGTCCGAGCATGCTACCCGGCCGGCCAGGAAAGGGGGACGAGCGAACGCCCCCCCTCCTGAGCCATACCAGGCCCCCCCACCCCAAAGCACCTTGTCCCCATTTTGATGAGGACAAGGGCCTCTTCCCGACAACCCTGGCCGTTGGTTGTCGGGGTCTGCAGGCGGGGGGCTTATCGGAATCCGGGAGCCCCCTTTAATAAGTGGGCCCCCGGATACCGGCCCCCCACCCTATGTGAATGAGTATGGGGTACAATGTACCCCTACCCATTCACCTGTAAAATAAAGTACAAAAAAACACAACACACAAGATAAAATAGTTTATTGCACAGCTCCGGGGGTCTTCCGTCTTCGGGGGGTCTCGCTCATTTCAAAAGTACGGCGGACTGGCATACACACGGCCGGATTGTCCGCCGAAATGCAAGTCCGGCGGGAAGATTGGAGTGCAAAACTACTTTCTAAGTCCGCCGTACTTTCGGGTCAAAAAAGTATGCCGGAGGCTACACACGGGGGGATTGTCTGGCGGACTTGAGTTTGCTGGACTTTTCCACCCGATTGTTTGATCGTGTGTACGCGGCATGAGAGCTCTCATAATGAGTGCTACTGGATGGAGAGGCTTATCCTTTAATTCTCAAAAAGAGGGGCCCCTAACAGTATACAGTGTGGGCAACACTTTACCCTCCAAACCTTTTATAGTTTTGGGAAGGGTTAACACCTCTATCAGAAATTTCACTTCCTGTCCCATAGATACAACAGGAAGTGAGAGGAATCCCCCCATTATACAGAGAAGGTGCACCCAGCTCTGAGTCTGCTGGGGCTTCTAACATCATATCCAAGATAAAGTATGGCCCTTTGCTTCTTTCTGGCTGCTACATAAAACTTTATGTAGGGAGTGAAGGGAATGGTGGAGGAGCTGGGCCACATCAAATTAAAGTGAATAAATAAATGATAAACTCCATTACAGACCTGAAACAACACTAATCGTTTATGAAAAAAGGTTGACAACTATTTTCATAAATTGATTAATCGGCCAGCGATTAATTGGACTGTCGTTGGGGGGGCAGAATTTGGGCTGCAGCAGGTCAGTACGATTCCGTGAGCTGTCATAGCTGTACGTCGGCTCTTCTAAGCGGGAAAGCAGGCGCGCGCACGATGCATTGCAAGGGTGTCAATGCTCGTGACCGGCAGTCGCGATGACCGCCGGCCATGAGCGCTCGCGGGCACGAAAGGCAGAACAGGGACGTGTGTTCTGAGAGGGGATGCACATTGTGAGTTCCTAATAGCTAGGAACCATGAGCTGTCATCTCTATAGTCAGTCCCCTCCCCCTACAGTTAGAACACACAATCAAGGAACACAGTTAACCCATTGATCGCCCCCCTAGTGTTAACCCCTTCCCTGCCAGTGACATTTTTATAGCACTGAATGCCGTATAATCATCCCAAAAATGTGTCAGAAGTGTCCAATGTGTCCGCCTTAATGTTGCGGTCACGATAAAAAATGGAGATCACCGCCATTACTAGTAAAAAAAATAATAATAATAATGCCATAAATTTATCCCCTATTTTTAGACGCTATAAATTTTGCACAAACCAATCAGTGTACACTTATTGTGATTTTTTTTTTTATTACCAAAATATGTAGAAGAATACTTATCGGCCTACACTGAGAAAAAAAAATGGCTTTTTAAAAAAAAAAATTGGCGATATTTATTATATCAAAAAGTACCAAATATTGTATTTTTTTTCAAAATTGATGCTCTTTTTATATCGCAAAAAATAAAAACCGCAGAGATTATCAAGTACCACCAAAAGAAAGCTCCATTTGTGGGGAAAAAAAGGATGTCAATTTTGATTGGGTACAGCATCGCACGACTGCGCAATTTTCAGTTAAAGCGTCGCAGTGCCGTATCGCAAAAAATGTCCTGGTCGTTGAGCAGCCAAATCTTCCGGGGCTGAAGTGGTTAAAGTAATCTTATACAAGTATTGTGCATTGTATTCCATGAAAAATGTATATCCCCCCCCCCCCCACCCTCTATATAGCTTCATGTCTGACTCCTAGTTAAAATGCCCATATATCCTACTTCTGGGTGTATTTATTTTATATATATATATATATATATATATATATATATGATTACTTTCACTATTTCACATTATAAATTAACCCCTTATAGTAACAATTATCTTCTCTTATTGTACTATAAAGGGCTCATTTTAGTTTTTTTAACCCCATTATGACAGGTGAAACAAAAAAAAAAGCATGCTGCCGCTACTAAACATCTTAGGCCTGGTTCAAACCCATGCGGTTTTTGGTGCTTTTTGCAGAAACACACTACAGTTCATTTAACGTGGTTTCCTGTGGGACACGTTCACACCTATGCTTTTTTCAGCTGCTACGTATTTGGAAATGCTCCTTCAAATTTTCCCATCACTGTGGTCAAAAACGAACGTCGCTTTGACCGCACTAACGATTAGAAAATCGAACGTTCTTGAATTAAAATTTTATTTGAAGGAAGACATTGTTTTTGTATGGCCAGCATATAATATATTACAGTTCTGTCTGAAAATTGGCAAAACAGTCTTTAGTCTGATGATATTTACCAGATTCAACCTCTACAGTATATCTCTTCTGTCTGTTATTCTCAGAGTGGATTAGAGATTTTTCTCCCTAACCATATAATTGGTTATTTTAATTAAACTACATAGAGATATTTAAGAATAAATCGCCTTTTTTAACTTTACATATTAACTAAATTATACACCACACTTTTTTTTATAGGTTATTATCCGATTAATCGAAACAATAAATCGGCCAACTAATCGATTATGAAAATAATCGGTAGTTGCAGCCCTAAAATCCAATGCGACAAATCCCAACACCAAAGTTTCTTTCAGCGTCAATTTCCTGTAATCTTCACCAGTTGTGCCCAAAATGTGGATGTACACTCACCAGAGATGTTTGACCCGTTTACAGGTAGGTCAAAAAGCACTCTTCACATCAAAGGATGCAATTCCCCTGGTGTAAGGCTCGGATTTAGTCCTCCGGTTATTAATAATTGTCATATATAAAAAGGGACCCAACAAGACGCAGGATGAAAGATTTCATAGTGTAGTAAAAAAATTATTTAAAATACAAGAAATGGTATTGTAATCGCATGTATAAGACCCCTTCCACACCACACCACCCATAGCATCGGTGGTAAAACGCCGCTATTTTTAGCGGCGTTTTACCGCCCGGAATTGCAGCGCATTTCGGTCACTAGCGGGGCGCTTTTACCCCCGCTAGCGGCCGAGAAAGGGTTCAAACCACCGGCAATACACCGCAATAGCGGCGGTTTGACGATGGTATTACAGTGCTGCATCATTGATTTCAATAGGGAGCAGCGGTAAACACACCGCTCCTTCACCGCTCCAAAGAAGCTGCTGGCAGGACTTTTCCTGACGTCCTGCCAGCGCACCGCTGAGGTGTGAAAGCCCTCAGGCTTTCACACTACAGACAATGGTGCAGCAGTTTTAGGGCGGATTGCAGGCGCTATTTCTAACGCTATAGCGCCTGCAAAACGCCCTTGGTGTGAAAGGGGTCTAAGTGCCTAAATACCCGCACTGATATGTACAGCGATGGCATTGACATGGGTTGGCATACGTTCCAATCCTTGCTCTGGATTCCAGCCCAGAAGTGGCGAACCCCCCGCTTCAGCTTTTCAGGTGCTTGTATGTTGCTATGCCTCTCGCCAAGTATGACACTCCTACTAAATCTGGTTGTTTATTAGATACAAGCATGCATGCCAGTCTCTCACCAGAGCTGAACTCACCCCTTCAGTCTGGTTTATTTATCAGTCTGTGAGCATGCAGAGCCCCCCCCCCCCCCTCTCGTCATAGGCCATGCTTGGTTGTCAAATACATAATGTATTCGTGTAGCCACCCTGTGACATAGAATAACACAATGAGGAAGATTTATTAAAACTGGTGCAGCTGTGCATGGTATCCTATCAGCTTCTAAATTCAGTATATGAAATTAAGCTTTGATCATAAAATCTGGAAGCCGATTGGTTTCCTGTGTAGCGCTTTACCAGATTTTGCATGCTCTAGTTTTAGTAAATAACCCACACGAACATGGGCTAGCCAGAGCAGGCCATGCCTCCTCTATCAATTTATTAGGTGTGAGTGCGTTGCCCGTCTTATGCCAGAGCCAGCCATTTCTCCCCTCAGTCATGTTAGCCTTTGGATGTTGAATAGTTATAGTGTGGTATGTAATGCTGTCTGACATAGAATAACACAATGACACGGGCTCGCCAGAGCAGGCCACGCCTCTTCTATCATTGAATGTGAAGATGGAAAACATGAGAGATTGTTAGATTCATAACATACATGTGATAGCAGCTTCAACATACTATTAATTATATGCTTGCATGTGTATATATATCTGGCACAAGGGTAAGTGTGCCAGGATGGGCCATCTGTGAATACATGCCTACATCCCTAATATCGGTAAAGAAGAGAGAGGATTGTGGGACTTTAAATGAGATCTATGACATATACGTCAGAGTAACCTCCATCCCTAATTCTGATAACAAACTAAGAGGTTGGGACTTTAAATGAAGCATGCAACTCAAATGAGTCAATTTCTGTAAAGAGTTTATTACATGTATAAATTGATAAAAACCAAAACGCACAACCCTGTGAGTCTGATATTATTTTTATATATATATATATATATATATATATATATATATATATATATATATATATATATATATATATATATATATATATATATATATACATACATAGTAAATACATATATGGATAAAACAAACACACACATGAATGCAGGGGCACAATACTACATGGTAGTACAATCAATGTAAGTAGCTAAAATAATAAAATAATAATAACATAATAAAAGATAGGTGTCTAGTCATTCAATCAGGTATAGTTGTTGCACATATCTTGGTGTTGCTATGAAGAGACGCATTGGTACAACATCAGTAGCTCGACGCTTTTCATGGTTAATTACCACTCATCAGGAGCAATTGTGACCAGGATGTCTAAAGGGTATAAACAGTAGGTCAGACGGGGTGCAAGAATGTAACATTATTATTCATTTAAGGGGAAGTATTGTAACATCCGTCCATACTCACAAAACCAGACATGGGTCTTGGGTGTGGCAACATAACCAACGTTGGGTGCGGGCCAACATCTAGCATGGGAGATGAGGCGGCACATAAAGGCAAAGCATCAGGGAACAGAGAATAGTGTGCTGGTGAGGTGTGTTTGGACAATCACCAGAGAAACCATGGTGAGGTGGGATCGGTCCTCCCCAACATCTAGGAATAAACATGAAATAGGTATATTAGTATTAAATAGTTGATTTGGAAATCTGATCAGATAGTCCATGGTGTAGTGTGGAGATGGTCGTCGCAAACATCATGAAATTTAGGTGGTGATATAAAGATAATTATATCAAAGCCCATTTGGTGAGCGAAGCCAATGGATTGGCTGGGGTGAAATATTGTACAGTGTGCTAATAGGAAGATTTGTGCAGTTGCAGCTAATAAGAAGGTGTAAAAAAAGAGGATAGAAAACTAAACACCAGAGTTGAAAATTGAAAGGCAGTGCAGACCAACAACAAAGATACCTGTAGTCTCGGTATGAAAAACTTTTGTGTGGTTGTTGATCGGTGCCAGACAAGAAAGCAAAATCTGTGCCCATCATGAGGAGTTAAATACTTTACTCCGGCCAATGATATGCCGCCAACGTCACACAGACTAGTGGGAGGGGAAGAGAAGTACGCGCTTCCCGGTGTTGTGTCAAAACAGCAACTCGTCACAATCTCCAATTACTGATGGTTTACAGTAACCGGAAGTGACGTGATTGGAGATCCCGATGAATTGGCTATTTTTACACAACACTGGATGCATTTCCTGTATAAACACATTTGTAGCAGGCATGATTAAATTCCTTTCAGGTGTTTTTTATCAGATTAGGCGACCCGTCAGAATGTGTAACAGAAGTGATGTTTCGTCGCTGCCATCTTGCTCCACCCCTCACTCAGGATACAGTGAGAAGGGGACAAGCGGACATCTTGTTACACCCACTGGAGTTTTGCGATATACAAGTTTTTTTTAACAGGAAACTGAGTTTATATAGTGAAATACAGTACTGAGAACTCCGTCTGAATGTTTAGATGTTGAACTTTAACCACTTGCTTACTGGGCACTTAAACACCCTTCCTTCCCAGACCAATTTTCGGTGCTCTCACACTTTGAATGACAATTACTCAGTCATGCAACACTGTACCCAAATTAATTTTTTCCCACAAATAGAGCTTTCTTTTGGTGGTATTTGATCACCCCTGGGGTTTTTATTTTTTGCGTTATAAATGAAAAAAGACCGAAGATTTTGAAAAAAAAACGCATATTTCTTTGTTTCTGTGACAGAATTATGCAAATTATTAATTTTTCTTCATAAATTTTGGCCACAATTTATACTGCTACATATCTTTGGTAAAAATAACCCAAATTAGTGGATATTATTTGGTCTTTGTGAAAGTTAGAAAGTCCACAAGCTGTGGTGCGAATCGCACAAAATTGATCACATCTGATGTACTGGTGGCTTATCTCGCTTCTTGTGACCCAAACAAGTCAGGAAAGTACAAATACCCCCCAAATGACCCCTTTTTGGAAAGTAGACATTCCAAGGTATTTAGTAAGAGGCATAGTGAGCTTTTTGATGTTGTCATTTTTTTCCCACAATTCTTTGCAAAATTAAGATTTTTCATTTTTTTTTATTTTTCTCCACAAAATTGTCATTGTAATAGGTTATTTCTCTCACATGGCATGTGTATACCACAAATCACACCCCCAAAACAATTCTGCTACTCCTGAGTATTACAATACCACATGTGTGGGACTTTTTCACAGCCTGGCCACATAGAGAGGCCCAACATGCAGGGAGCGCCATCATGTGTTCTAGGAACATAAATTACACATCTAACTTGTTGACTACCTATTACACTTTTGAAGCACCAGGACAATGACACGTGACACTGATGACAGATGGCACTGATACGTGGCAATGGTGGCACTGATGACACGTGGCACTGATGACAGATGGCACTAATATGTGGCACTAATGACAGATGGCACTAATATGTGGCACTGATGACACGTGGCACTTATACGTGGCACTGATGACAGATGGCACTAATACGTGCCACTAATACGTGCCACCGATGACAGATGGCACTAATACGTGGCACCGATGACGCGTGACACTGATGACAGATGGCACGTGACACTGATGACAAAATGGCACTGATGACAGATGGCACTAATACGTGGCACTGAGGACAGATAGCAGTAACAGGTGGCACTGGGGGCAGGTAGCACTGGGGCGGATGGCACTGGGGCAGGATGGCACTTTTTTTTTTTTTTTACACTGACGGCCGCTGCAGCCGTTCATCTCTCCCCTCTCACACGCTGTCTGTGTGAGGAGGGAGAGCGGCGCTGAGAGATGATCTCATATGTTTACATATGAGATCATCTCCCATTGGACATGCTGATCACGCTGTAAACGACCGCTGTGATTGGCCATTTACAGCGATCTGTGTTTGCCTGTCCCCGGGGGACACGGCAAACACAGAACTTCCCCGATGCGCGCCCGCGGCAGCGCGCATTGCGGAAGTAAACATTAGGACGTCCAGGGACGGCCACCCGGACGAAAGCACCCACTCTACGGCCGTCATTCGGCTATAGGGCGGGCACGAGGAGATTAAAAGCTGCGGCAAGCCTGCTGATCTCACAGGTTTGCTAATCTGACAGAACACCTCTGCTTTTAAAATTCAACAAGTAAACATTCACACAGAGTTCTAAGTACTGTATTTCACTATATAAACTCAGTTTCCTGATAAAAAAAAGTGTAAAGTGCAAAACTCCGGTGGGTGTAAAAAGATGTCCGCTTACCCTCTTCTCACTTGATTCTTACTGTGGACGAGTGCGGGGTGTAGCAAGATGGCAGCGATGAAACGTCCCTTCTGTTCCACATTCTGGCGAAACACAGGCAGAGTAGCTGATTTTTTAAAACGTTATTTACACGGTAAAATGACAAAGTAACATTACTGTATTTAAAGATTTGTACAATGCACATTTGATATACACATTTCCCATACCATACTGAAATCATAGAATATATTGGCAAACCAAAACTTCCATCTACAGTAATTGAAATATGCCGCTCCTCTGGCTGGCCAGTAGGCATGAACTCAGGCGTGTTCGCATGGATGCAGAGCCCGCCAGGAAGTCGGTGCAGTGCTGCACTAATCACAGGCAGTAAGACATTGCCCAATCTCTGCAGCTGCATATCGGGGCAATGTCTCACTGCCTGTGATTAGTGCAGCAGTGTGCCAACTTCCTGGCGGGCTCTGCACATGGTCCATACGAACACCCCTAAGCTCATCCCTACTGGTCAGCTACCGAATAAGGTTCCTTTAATGTAACAAGCTCATTTATTTTATTTACCCCCATTTATGGTGGCCGACTTGGCCTCAGTAATCCCCCCTATTGCTGTCTCTGCACTGGATACTTTGCTATACAAACATATAAGGGGTGGGCGTGGATTATTTCCGTGCAAACTCATCAGCCAATGGATGGGCTTCTCTGGCTGACCAGCTCCATACTGCGGCTCTGAGTGACAGTGGCCAGAGCAGGCTCCGCCCCTTCAAGTCTGTGTTTAGCATGAGCAGGCCCCGCCCCCTCATTTTTTTCGATCCCCATTGGATGTAAGATATATAAAAATAGTTCGTCATGTAATCTCCGTCTGATGTGTAGAATGTGATAACGTGGGGGGTCTGTTCTATCAGATTACCACCACACATCAGATAATCTAATAGAACGCTTCCCAGCTGCGGACGCGTTGCTATGGAAACACACGGTGACCGTGGCCTGACAGCCTTGAAGCCACGCCCCCATCATGTATTATCAGTCGCCCATAGAAGAACACGATTGTTGTTTGTATCTCTAGTGTACCTCTCCTACGATCCCATATATAAAATGGCCGATTTGGCCTCGGTAACGTTGCCGCCCCTTCCGTGACTCACCTCTAGAGTGACGCTGTAAACACTGTTATCGGTGGGCGTGTTTCCATGTAAGCAGACCATCCAATGTGCTGAGCTTCGTTCCCTAGCCACCTCCCCGTGGTGCCTCTGACGGAATGACGCACTTCCATGGTGAACTACAACAGTGCAGGCCACGCCCCCTCCGTCCTCTGTGTTAAGGGCGCACGGCTCAGCCTGTTGCTAGAGCAGGCTCCGCCCCCTCCTATGTTCAACCTGTCACTAGAGCAGGCTCCGCCCCCTCCTATGTTCAGCCTGTCACTAGAGCAGGCTCCGCCCCTCCTATGTTCAGCCTGTCACTAGAGCAGGCTCCGCCCCTCCTATGTTCAGCCTGTCACCAGAACAGGTCCCGCCCCCTCGTTTTTTTCGATCCCCATTGGATGTACAATATATAAGAATAGTTTTGTCATGTAATCTCCGTCTGATATGTAGAATGTAATAACATCGGGGTCTGTTCTATCAGATTACCACCACACATCAGATAATCTGATAGAACGCTTCCCAGCTGCGGATGCGTTGCTATGGAAACACACGATGGGAGTGGCCTAACATCCTTGAAGCCATGCCCCCAGTTTTTCATTTGGCCGATTTGGCCTTGTAATGTTCCCGCCCCTTCCGTGACTCACCCCTAGAGGGACGCTGTAAACACTGTTATCGGTGGACATGTTTCTGTGTAAGCAGACTATCCAATGCGATGAACTACTCTCACTGGCCACCTCCCCGTTGTGCCTCTGAGGGAATGACGCACTTCCGTACACGGTGATCCCACGCACACTGCCCTAACGTCACCAGAGCAGACCACGCCCCCTCCATCCTATGCTCAGCCTGTCACAGAGCAGGCCCCGCCCCCGAAGTTTTCCCCTTCATTTTGGCACGTACATTACAATATATAAGAATAATGTGTAATGTAATTACCGTCTGATATGGAGCACGTTTGTGATAACGTGGGGGTCTGTTCTATCAATTACCACTACCCATCAGATAATCAGATAGAACGCTTCCCAGCCGGTGGACGCGTTGCTATGGAAACACACGGTGGGCATGGCCTGACAGCCTTGAAGCCCCACCCCATCATGTAATATCAGTCGCTCATAGAGGAACACGATTACATGATTGTTGTCTGCATTTCTAGTGTACCTGTCCTACGATCCCATATCTAAAATGGCCGATTTGGCCTCGGTGATGTTCCCACCCCTTCCGTGACTCACCTCTAGAGTGACGCTGTTAAAGCTGGAGTCCGCCGTTTTTTTTTTTTTTTTTTAAAAGCCAGCAGCTACAAATACTGCAGCTGCTGACTTTTAAAATAATGAAACTTACCCGCCCAGCGCGCCCGCGATGTCGGCACCCGAAGCCGATCTCTCGATCGTCTCTCGGGTGCTGCCGCCGCCATCTTGGGTATGGGAATCAGGAAGTGGAGCCTTTCGGCTTCATTTTCCGGTTCCCTACTGCGCATGCGCGAGTCGTGCTGCGCAATAAGGATGTTCCCGCTGTCTCTGGGATCCGTGTCTTTCCCAGCAGGCAGCGGGGGACCTTCGAAAAGGGGCGTCGATTCTGCGGAAAGGGGCGTACCTTCTGCAGAATCTACGCCGGAAGTGGGTGCAGATACCTGTACTGTACAGGTACCTGCACCCCCCTCCCCCCTGAAAGGTGCCAATTGTGGCGCCGGAGGGGGGGGAGGATTCCAATGAGCGCAAAGTCCACTTTAGGGTGGACCTCCGCTTTAACACTGTTATCGGTGGGCGTGTTTCCATGTAAGCCGACCATCCAATGTGCTGAGCTTCTTTCCCTGGCCATCTCCCCCTGGTGCCTCTGAGGGAATGACGCACTTCCATGGTGATCTACAACGCTCTGCCCCAACGTCAGCAGTGGAGGCCACGCCCCCTCCGTCCTATGCTCAGCCTGTCACAGTGCAGGCCCTGCCCCCTCCTATGTTCAGCCTGCCACCAGAACAGGCCCCCCCCCGAAGTTTTCTCCATTACTTTGGTATGTGCATTCCCAGAGCTTTCCTTCTTTCGGCCACCTCTGGCAGCCCTGTCCTCTCCCTCTTGTCAGTAACACAGAAAAGTAAAGGACTCCCTTCCTCCACCAGCGTCTGTGTGTAGTAGTGTCGGCACTGCATCCAGGGCACATGATGCTGGATGTTTACCGATAGATGTCCCGGGTCTCAATCACCCACATTGATTGTAAATATGGGGCTTGGAGAGGCGGCTTCTTTCTCCACCTAGAGTAAAATAGATAAAGTCGCGCTATGGACGACCCCCTCTTGCTGTGACTAAAGTAAATCAAATAAATAAAAACTGTGAATAAGGATATTAATACGGGGTTAAAGCTGCCTGTGCCTAGATCCTCCACCCCTTGGGTGGGGGGGGGGAGATAAGAGATAGAGAATTGAAATAATGGGCTATAGCGCTAAAAACCCAATACATGTGCAACTCTGTGCATAAAAATATATATAAATTTAATTTATATAACGGTGCTATCAAAATTCTTATAGTATGTCAAGTGTGTGCATATATATGCTAGTCCTACGGTGACCCATACATGTACTTATACTGATAATAACAAATTCATAAAAAGCATCCGAAAGAATCAAAAAATGTGCAAATTCATTAATCTTAGCAAACATGCAAATATCGTGCAAAATGTTTAGTCCCAAAAAATGTCTTTATGCATAAGAACTTTTCAAAATCGCATTCAGAAATCGCTGGGAAGTCGCATGCTGTAATATTTCAGGTGGTGGTAGTAGAATAAAGTGACTAATGCAAAAAAAAAGGTGCCAATCATCAATGTAGAGAGAAAACACTCTTCCCCGATGCGCCACTCAGTATTGTGGTAATGTGATTGCTCTCACCAGATCAAATACCCCTGTGGGGTTGGCCAGGCTTTCACAGTATAAGGCACTGTGCTTCTAGCTGAATGCTGCTGCTGGTGCGCTGGGGGAATGTTCGCTCTTCACTTCATATGTACTCCGTTTGTTATGTGCATGGAGGAAAGAGAAACATATCCATGGTGCAAATATGTTTTAAAACCGCTTTTTATTTCGTTGTAAAAAAGAGAGTTACTCACATTTGCTCGTAAAACAATTTGCATATACGAACGCCGCTGCTGGCTATGGGAAAGGTGCACGTACGTGGCCACGCCCTACGCGTTTCGTCAGAGTGACGTCTTTTGGAGCCGGTGCCATTTTTAAACTTCAAGACTGCAATGACAAGGCTGCAAATGACACTGGGGCAAGGCTGCAAATGACAAGGCTACACTGACAAGGCTGCAAATGACACTGACAAGGCTGCAGATGGACACTGATAAGGCTGCATTGATGGACATTTAAATGAAAGTTCTTTCTAAAACTTCCCTCCTAAAAGTTATTTTCTTTAAAATTCCATCCTAAACTTGGGGTGTGTGTTATACGCTGATAAATACGGTAATGTATAGAAGGTAGGGCCCGAAAGTGACTCAAGCCCAGGGGCCCCCACCACCCTAAGTCCTGCCCTGAGCACAGAGAGGAGCGAAGTGTGAAACTCCTCCCCTGCTCTGTGCTGCATTGCTAATAGGCAGAGCTGCAGGGAGGTCACTGCGTAGAAAATTAAGCCCGGGCACAACTAACTGAGCCGTGGTAACAGAGGTAACAGAGAGCTGTGGGGGAGGGGGGCTATCTGTGACAGGTGAGAGAATTTTGTGTGTGGGGGTGGGAGGATTTGTGAGAGAGCTGGGGGGAGGGGGAGCTGGAAAAAGGTGAGAGATTTGTGCAAATGGCAGAGCTGGAAAAGGGGGATTTGTGCAGAGGGGAAAGCTGTAGGTGAGGGTGCTGAGGTGAGTTGTGGACTGGGGGTATAATCTGTGGACGGAGGGGTGCAGATGGGAGATGTTAATGGGGTGCTAAGGTGAACTATGGAAAAAGTGCAGAGTTGAACTGTGGATGGGGCAGAAGAGGTGTGTAGGTGTACTGTGAATGGGTAGGTGGGCTGTGGATGGTGAGATGTGTAGATGTACTGTGGATGGGGAGGTGGGTAGGTGGGCTGTGGATGGGGAGATGTGTAGGTGTGCTGTGGATGGGGAGATGTGTAGGTGTGCTGTGGACGGGGAGGTGTGTAGGTGGGCTGTGGGTGGGTAGGTGTGCTGCGGACGGGGAGGTGTGTGTGGGTGTGCTCAGGGCTGCTGATAGAAATCATGGGGCCCCGTACAGCCTACCTGACGGGGCCCCCTTTAGCCCCATCCCTGGCCCCGCCCGTATACCGAGAGGCTAGGGTATACAGACAGCACCCCCCCCCCCCCCACACACACACACACCAATTTAACACAACTAGAGGATGATCAAATTAAATGGAATCAGTATACAGAGGTTAACTTTTTCTGAGAGATATTAAAGGAACACTCTAACCACAATGACCACTTCAGTGATTTGAAGTGATCAAAGGTGGTAGGAGTCAGTATGTGGGATGGCATATGAATATACTAAGGTGGTATAATGATTGGCTTCTAACACGGAGGGCTACACATAGATCAACATTTTTCCGATTACTGCTAAACTGAATTTTGATGTGTGTGTACCCAGCTTTACCCAATTTCTTGCTTAAGCTGGCTTCTTCCAGCGCTGAATGGTTCCCTACAGCGCTTGTGTATGTTTTACTGACTATGGTGTCCTTTTACGAAGCAGTGAAATCTATTCACTGCTTCATTCTCCGGCATTCACAGAGGAGATCTTTCTCCTCTCTATGCCAGTTTATAAAGCGGAGTAGATCGCTTCACCCTTGGAGGAGTGAAGCGATCTACAAACGCTTCTAACACTGGAGAACGGCCCCTAATACTGCAATCTTGTGAGACTTTATGAGATTACAGTACTAGAAATTCACCGATACACAGAGATGTCAATTTATTAAGCAGTGATAAATTATCACAGCTCAATACACTGACACACGGTGTGATTAATGTTAGTAAAATAAAGAGTCCCCCTACATAATATATACATGTATACACACACAGACATTATATATACATGTATATACACAAACATATATATATATATATATATATACACATAAATATGACAGGGGGACATGGTTACAGTGTTGGGGGGTCTGAACGAGGCATAAAGAAGTTAATTATCTTCCTCTTTCCTCCTCAGATCCCCCCCCCCCCAGATTTCCTCTTCACTCCCCGATTCTCCACCTCTGAGCTTGTGAATCGGGGAGCGTGAATTCTGACACAGATCGCCAGTAAAGCGCTCAGATCGCAGCTTCATAAACTGGCCATTTCTGTGTCATTCAAT
This sequence comes from Lithobates pipiens, assembly GCF_037356315.1. Lineage (NCBI taxonomy): Eukaryota > Metazoa > Chordata > Amphibia > Anura > Ranidae > Lithobates > Lithobates pipiens. Next base: position 109,257,462 of record NW_027507788.1, read on the forward strand.
GAGGATTCTCCATGTGTGGAGATAATCAGCGGGAGAACAAGTTCAAACACTTCTCCCCCGATTATCTCTGGTTCATAAACTGTTTATGGGCTGTGATCAGCGGCGATCCTCTGGATCACTGCTGATAACTGCTTCATAAACGGACACCTAAGCCCAGTTGCTCACACTTCAGCCCCCCTGCGATGTGATGAGGTTTGGTGGAGGAAGAGGGCTCTGCAGCTGGCTGGAGCATGGAAACAGGTAAGTAAAAGAGTCTATCCCCCCCCCCCTCCACACACACTGCAAGATTGGACTTTATTTCATTTCCTGGAGATGGGCTGTATTATATATATGTATACACTTTCTTTGCTGTTAATACTCAACTTTATGAATATGTTAGGAATATACTGGGACTTTTCAGGTGCTATATAAATATATTCAACATACACATATATTAAAATAATGATTTTGTGAAATGCATCTGTGTGTAATAACCTGAAAAGTCCCATTATTTTCCTAACATATTCATAAATTTAGCTTTTAGTACAGGGCAAGTTTGCAGCACAGATTTGTACAGAGGCAGAACAATGGTGATCACAGGAGAAGAATGCTATCTGTCACCTGTTATCTTGCCTTGAGGAGAGCTCCAGTGTTCTGTCCTTCCCGAGGAGGGGTGGGGGGGGGGGGAGGGAGGCTCCGGTGCTGATAGGAATACATGTCCTCTCTTATCCATAGATCCCTGTGTTATCTGAGATCCAGGCTCCTGGGGTGATGCTCTCCTCCTCCCTCGGTCAGCCCTGTGCAGTCAGACTTTTTTCTTTATTATTCTAAATGCTGTTAAGATTGCTCGGGCCCCCCCTGCTGGCGGGGCCCGGTACAACAGGGTCAGCTGTACTGGCTTATCAGCGGCCCTGGGTGTGCTGCGGACGGGGAGGTGTGTGTGGGCGTGCTGCGGACGGGGAGGGGTGTGTGGGTGTGCTGGGGAGGGGAGGGGTGTGTGGGTGTGCTGCGGACGGGGAGGGGTGTGTGGGTGTGCTTCGGACAGGGAGGGGTGTGTGGGTGTGCTGCAGACGGGGAGGGGTGTGTGGGTGTGCTGCAGACGGGGGGATGTGTGTGGGTGTGCTGCAGACGGGGAGATGTGTGTGGGTGTGCTGCGGACGGGGAGGTGTGTGGGTGTGTTGTGGAGATGTGTAGGTGTTCTGAGAACGGGGAGGTGGACGGGGAGGTGTATAGGTGGACGGGGAGGTGTGTAGGTGGGCTGTGAACAGGGAGGTGTGTAGGTGGGCTGTGGAGGTGTGTAGGTGGGCTGTGGATGGGGAGGTGGGTAGGTGTGCTGTGGATGGGGAGGTGGGTAGGTGTGCTGTGGACGGGGAGGTGGGTAGGTGGGCTGTGGACGGGGAGGTGGGTAGGTGGGCTGTGGACAGGGAGGTGGGTAGGTGTGCTGTGGATGGGAGTTGGCTGTGGATGTGGAGGTAGAAGTGGGTAGGTGGGCTGTGGACGGGGAGGTAGGTAGGTGGGTTGTCAACGGGGATGTGTGCAGGTGGGCTGTGGACGGGGAGGTGTGTAGGTGTGCTATGAACGGGGAGGTGGGCTGTGGATGGGGAGGTGTGTAGGGGGGCTGTGGATGGGGAGATGTGTAGGTAGGCTGTGGATAGGAGGTGGAAGTGGGTAGGTGGGCTGTGGACGGGGAGGTGGGTAGGTGTGCTGTGGACGGGGAGGTGTGTAGGTGTGCTGTGGACGGGGAGGTGTGTAGGTGGGCTGTGGACGGGGAGGTGTGTAGGTGGGCTGTGGACAGGGAGGTGTGTAGGTGGGCTGTGGACGGGAGGTGGAAGTGGGTAGGTGTGCTGTGGACGGGGAGGTGGGTAGGTGTGCTGTGGATGGGGAGGTGGGTAGGTGTGCTGTGGACGGGGAGGTGTGTAGGTGTGCTGTGGACGGGGAGGTGTCTAGGTGTGCTGTGGATGGGAGGTGGGGAGGTGTGGGCTGTGGATGGGGAGATGAAAGCAAAGAGGTGTGCAGAGGTGAGTAATTGATGGTTACTTTGAGGGGTGGAGGATTTTTGCCTGGAGAGGACAAATGTAAAGGCTGTCCGGAGTCCTGTATTTGTGGGAGGAGTCAGAGAGGCTATTTAATCCTCCTCCTCTGTCAGGGCCAGTGTTGGTGTTTTCTGGGTCGGAGCGACGGTCGGCCACGGCAATGCCCCTACCCCCCCCCCCGTCATCCCTGGCTTTCACCGGGCTTGCGGAGGCCGCCCTGCCGTCTGCCCTTGCAGCCCATGTTCCAGCAGTTTGGGGGGCAACTGCCAGCTTCTCCCGGCGTTCATGCCGGGTGGTGGGGGGCAGTCCATCCATCCTCCACCACACATCATATCCCTTGTGTCAGGGGGGAGAACAGCACCGCACAACTCTCTCCTACACTGCTATCTACATCCCAGAAGGAGGCAGGAGGGCACCCGAATACAGCTGGAAGCCGATTGGTCTGCTGCCCTGTCACTCACAGCTGCCCCTCCCTCCTGAAGTTCAGCCTGTGTGGGAAATACAATATGTGCAGCCTGGAGATTTAATGTCTGCCTGAGCAAGGCTGATCAGAGCCAGTGGTCCTCTTGTTCTAGTTGTACACTGAACCCTGTTTACCAACATGTGTGCAGAGATGTACAGGGATGGGACATGTGTACAGGGATGGAACATGTATGCAGAGGTGTGCAGTGACCGAACATGTGTATAGGTTTGGAATGTGTGCAGAGATGGAACATGTGGTGCAGTGATAATACATGTGTTCAGAGATGTACAGGGATGGAACGTGTTCAGAGGTGTATATGGATGGAACATGTGTGCAGAGATGTACAGGGCTAGAACATGTATGCAGTGATGGAACAGGGCCGGTGTCTTGCCGAAAAAGGTCCCCCAGCGGATAATGTCCCCCCTGTACTGTGCAGGCACAGCGCTTGCACAGTACAAACCACCCGAAATAGCTGAAGCTTAACACCTGTGAGTCAGCTCTACACGTCCCTGCGCACTTACTACATTCTGCCCTGAGTCCAGGTTCAAGCTCCACCATCAGAGTGGACATACAGCTAGAATAGGGGCCCTGTGCGAGGGGCCCTGTTACAAATTGGTGTCTTACTACAATCGTGGAACGTAGGCGCTGTGTAAAGCTGACTCACAGGTGTTCAGCTTCGGCTATTTTTGGCAGTTCATACTGCGCAAGCGCTGCGCCTGTGTAGTACAGGGGGGACATTATCTGCCGAGGGGACCTTTCTCCGCAGAACACCAGTGCTCCCACTAGGCAGCTGCCTAGGGCCTACTGCTACCTAGGGGTGCATTGCTGCCTAGCCCAGCCAGGAGGGTGCAGGCCAGCCCTAATGGATCAGTTTGGGCCAGCTCAGTTGGAATAGTGCTGCCTTAGTGTGTATCCTGTCTGTTCCGTGCTGATGGTCCACGTCTGGAGTGTCACTCGCTGTGTGCTTCTTCACTATGCAACATTTCTGCTGTGCAGGGCACAGTCCTTCCGGCAATGCTGTGTGTGCACGATTCAGATTGGTGCGTGAATCTCCTCCCCAAATTCAAACACATTGACACAGCAAATCCACACCTCACCTTCTCAATTCCAAACACAACCCAAGTATAGATCTGGAACGGTCCTCCCTTTTCGAAGAGGATCAACTTCTTCCTTGCTTGTGCAGAGAAGTTTCTTCTAGCTTTTCTGAGGGAAAATCTCAACTTCTCCTCTAGGCTCTGATGAAGGGGTCTGTGCAACACTTTAATCATGTTCTTTCTTTTTGCTTATGTGTGCACATCTGATGGTCCGGATAGTTCAGAGCTTAATGTCTGAGCCATTGGTCAGCCGCCACATTCAGTTGGCCAGTGATGCGCACAATTATAAGGAAATGCCAGCTTCACCCCTAAGCAGAGTAGGGGTACACAACACTTCCCTTTCCTCCTTTTTCTTTTATCGCTCATAAAAGCGCTATCAGACAGGAGTAAAACCTTGAGGGTTATAGCCCAAAATCAGACACACAGCAAACCCACCTTTCCTCACCTTCCCCCAAATGCGCACACACACAGCAAACCCAAACTCCCTCACCTTCCCTCCCCAAATCCACACACATTGACATAGCAAATCCACATCTCACATTTTCAAATCCAAACACAACCCAAATATAGATCTGGAAATGTCCTACTTTTCGCAGAGGATCAACTTCTTCCTTGCTTGTGCAGAGAAGTTTCTTCTAGATCTTCTGAGGGAACATCTCAACTTCTCCTCCATGCTCTGATGAAGGGGTCTGTGCAACTTTTCTCATGTTCTTTCTTTTTGCTTGTGTGTGCACATCAGATGGTCCAGATAGTTCAGAGCTTAATGTCTGAGCCATTGGTCAGCCACCACATTCAGTTGGCCAGCGATGCGCACAATTTTAAGGAAGTGCTGGCTTCACCCCTAAGCAGAGTAGGGGTACACAACACTTCCCTTTCCTCCTTTTTCTTTTATCGCTCATGAATGCGCTATCAGACAGGAGAAAAACTTTGAGGGTTATAGCCCAATATCAGACACACAGCAAACCCACCCTTCCTCACCTTCCCCCCAAATACACACACAGCAAACCCAAATAGTGATGGACGAACTTCCGACGGGACGTTTCGCGAACGCGAACGCGGCCGATAGTTCGCGAACCGTAACTTTCGTGGCGGGCCCCATTGACTTCAATGGGAGGCAAATTTTACAAACCTACTGGTCAAATTTGCAGCCACAAAATAATTACTAGCTGTGCACACATAGTCCCACCACATGGCCAATGACATAACACATGTATGAGGTGAATCTGGGATCGACAACTACAAGCATTCTTTTTTTATATGTGAAATTCTGAAAATTCAGGACTCTTGAGACAATGGAAGCGAGGGAAGGTCAGGGTAGGCAAAGAAGAGGGTGCAGGAGATGATGATCATCACCAGCACTGTGATATAGAGCACTGACACCTGCACCGTGATAGAGTGATCTAACACCAGCACCGTAATAGAGAGCACTGACATCAGCAGCGTGACATAAAGCACTGACACCTGCACCGTGATAGAGTGCACTGACACCAGCACCGAGATAGAGAGTACTAACAGTAGCACTGATACCAGCATCTTGCTGATGGGCCCCAAAAATATGACACCACTCAACCTCTTCAAACAGGAGGGTACAGGCATATAGTACAGTGTGCTTTTTTTGTACAAGGAAGTGAGCCAAATGAAGAAAGAAGGTCTGTGTGCTCGATTAAAAAAATTGTTTATAGACATATACATGGTCTACTGGTCACATGTGTTGAATTCCTCCGAGATCCATGCCTCATTCATTTTTAGAAATGTGAGGTAGTTAACACTGTCGTGAGCTAGGCGAGTACGCTTATCGGTCACGATCCCCCCTGCTGCACTGAACGTCCTTTCGGACAGGACACTGGACGAGGGGCAAGCCAACAGTTCCATTGCAAATTGGGCAAGCTCTGGCCAGAGGTCAAGCCTACCCACCCAGTAGTCTAGGGGTTCATCACTCCTAGAGCGTCCACATTGGCCATTAACCCGATTGTAGTCGGACACCTGTCGGTCTAGGCGTTCCCTGATGCTGGATCCGGATGACACCTGTCGATGGGTCAGCTGAAAGAATGACCTCATATCAGAAGTCACCAACACACCTTCAAACCGGCCTCTTCTTGCAGGCGCTGTTGGATTGGTACCCGCAACGCCTTCTCTGGGAGTGGGAATTGCTCCTCTGCCAGCGCACGCAAAAGCAGAATGCAGCATTTCTCGAAGCAAGGCCTGGAAGTGCTCCATTCTGACAGCCCCGCCATTTTGTGTTTGTACCGGGGGTCTAAGTATGTTGCCACCCAGTACTGGTCCTTGACCCTTATGCTTTTTATACGGGGGTCCCTGATAAAACACTGGAGCATGAAGGCCCCCATTTGAACTAAACTGGAAGCGGTGTGGTGGCCTGGCACCTGCTCATCATCCAGGATAATGTCGTCCTCTGCATTCTCCTCTCCCCATCCACGCACAACAACAGGGATCCCAGAAAGGTTTAAAGCATGCTCTTCTTGCTCCTCCTCATCCGCCCCGGCACCATCCTCCTCTGACTCCTCTTCAGACTCCTGTTGTTCACTCAGATAGAGTAGCCCCCCCTCAGAATTCATCTAGCATTGCGACTTCCTCATCTTCCTGCTCCTGCTCCTCCACAGCTTGATCAATGACACGACGCAATGCACGCTCCATAAAGAAGGCATAAGGTACCATGTCACTGATGGCGCCATGGCTGCGACTGACCAGTTTGGTGATCTCCTCAAATGGCCGCAGAAGTCTGCATGCGTCGCGCATGAGCAGCCACTGGCGTGGTGAAAAAAAAAACAGCTCCCCAGAACCTGTTCTGCCGCAGAGCTCATACAGGTAGACATTAACTGCACATTTCTGCTGGAGCAGCCTATCAAGCATATAGAAGGTTGAGTTCTATCGTGTCGGGCAATCGCAAATAAGACGTCTGACCGGCAGATTGTGTTGCCGCTGAATGTCAGCAAGGCAAGCCATGGCCGTGTAAGATCTTCTGAAATGGGCAGAGATTTTCCTTGCCTGCCGCATGATGTCCTGGACCCCAGGGTATTTGACAATGAATCGCTGCACGACCAAGTTTAAGACGTGTGCCATGCATGGCACGTGCGTAATTTTGCCCTGTTTCAATGCGCTAAGCAGATTGGCACCGTTGTTACACACCACTTTACCAACTGTCAAATTGAGCGGTGTTAGCCACTGATCTGCCTGTGAACGCAAAGCTGAAAGGAGTGCCGGGCCAGTGTGGCTCTTGGCTTCCAGGCACAACAGATGCAGCACGGCATGGCAACATCTCACCTGGCATGTCGAATAGGTTCTGGGGAGCTTGGGCGGCGCAGCGGAAGAGACGCTAGCAGTGGAAAAGGAGGAGTCAGCCGAGGAGGAAAGGGAGGAGGATGGAGGAGGATTAGAAGAGCCAGGCCTGCATGCAATCCATGGCGGTAAAACCAAATCTACACGGGTGCCATGGGTTACATGCTTGACGGCCGTCAGAAGGTTCACCCAGTGGGCAGTAAAAGTGATATACCTTCCCTGCCCGTGTTTGCTAGACCACATGTTGGTGGTCAAATGTATCTTGGCACCGACACTGTGTGCCAGAGATACATTCACTTGCCGATGGACATGGCCATATAGTTCTGGGATGCCCTTCTCTGAGAAATACTTCTTTCCTGGGACCTTCCATTGTGGTGTTCCAATGGCCACAAATTTTCGAAAGACCTCTGAGTCCACCAGTTTATATGGCAGTAGTTGGCGGGCTATCAGTTCTGACAAGCCAGCCGTCAACCATTGGGCAAGAGGGTTATCCAGCGTCATGATTTTTTTACGCTCGAACATTAGGCCCACGGAAGCCTGCCTTTTTGCAGAAAAACGTGAGCTTGGCGTGATGGAAGGTGGAGTGGAGGACAATTGTGAGGAGAGAGGAGAAGGAGAAGTAGAAGACAAGGCTGGACGGTGAGAGCCTGGAGTGTGGATTTGTGTGTTCCGTTGCTCCCACTGGGCTCGGTGATGGCAGCTCATGTGCCTTCTTAAGGCAGTCGTCCCTAGGTGAGTGTTGGGCTTACCGTGACTAATGCGTTGACTGCAAAGATTGCAGATGGCAACACTATTGTCAGCAGCTGACACGTTAAAAAAAGCCCACACTGCGGAGCCATGTGCCGGCATCCTGGGAGCGCCAGATGTGACCGTCCATGGTCGATGACTCGCTCCTGATACATTAGCAGTCTGCTTTATCCCTCCTGTCCAATGTAAGTTATTCCTGCTTCTCCTTCCTATCTGATGGTCCATATCTCCCTCTGAACTCCCCTCCTCTTCCTCTCTTGTGGGCACCCACGTGACATCACTAGACACGTCATCATCGACGTCACCTTCCCCACCGCTATAATTAGAGATCTCGGAGTAGGCAGCAACACCGGTGACCAACCTCCTCCTTGGGCTGATCTGGGTACTGTCGTCAGACTGCTGAGTGGCGGTTGTTGCTACCTCCTCTTTCTGATCCAATGCCAAGAGTGGCTGCACATCAGAAATGTCTTGATATGGATCGGAAAATAATTACTGTGACTCAAGTGGAAGGTATGTGGTGGTGGTGGTGTTGTTGGTGGTAGTGTCTTTGGGGGTGCACATAGCAGAGAGTGAAGAAGAGGGTACAGATCGAGAGGATGAGGAGGGTGCAGAAGAGTAAGGCTGAGTGAGCCACTCAACCAATTCTGGTGCTTCCTTTGACGTAATCGCACGCACCTTCTGCAATTTCCCACTTTGGCTCAAGCCTGTTGCTCCTGCCCTACCCCTACCACCCCTGCGGAAGGGCCTGCCTCTTCCTCTGCCTGTCATTTTTTAAATGACCCTGTGACAAAACTCTCTACAGAAGTGCAGTATGTATGTGGAAGAAGGTATATAACACCCCGCTTCAATCTGTTGTTTTTGGGGGCCACTGGTCTATCACACCAGTTACAATACTTTTTTTTGGATTGCGTTTGTCACTCTTTGTAGTATCGCTGCAGAACCGCTCAGCAGTCAAAATGCTGCACAGTGGAAACGCACTATACTATGCTTTCTATATGTGCAAGTATTTTATACTTGTATTACACAACTATATACAGCACACCAAATAGTACACCTATACCAGTCCATAGAAGGACCTTTGTGGAACTAGTAGGTTGTGATTAGCAGACTGTACCTCACTCAACCCTATATACTGTAGTACACTATACCTTACCAGTCCTTAGAAGGACCTTTGTGGAACTAGTAGGTTGTGATTAGCAGACTGTACCTCACTCAACCCTATATACTGTAGTACGCTATACCTTACCAGTTCTTAGAAGGACCTTTGTGGAACTAGTAGGTTGTGATTAGCAGACTGTACCTCAGTCCCTATACTCACAAAGTACTACTGCAGCAGAAGGGCAGAAGTCAGCAGTAGTGCACCTCAACCCTATATATTGTGGACCTATACCAGTCCTTAAGGATTAGCAGACTGTACCTCACTCAACCCTATATACTGTAGTACACTATACCTTACCAGTCCTTAAAAGGACCTTTGTGGAACTAGTAGGTTGTGATTAGCAGACTGTACCTCAGTCCCTATACTCATAAAGGACTACTGCAGCAGAAGGGCAGCAGTCAAGTATAATTTTCTTTCTATATTTGGAAGAAAGAATATTATACGTGTACAACCCTATTACCTAATAGTAACAGCTAATGATTAAACTGACTGTCCCTCTCTGCAGCACACAGCGTCCTGTCTGTCCCTATCTGCACTGACAAAAGGCAATCTGCTGCAACAATGACTTGAATAGCAGTGCCTCAAACCTATATCCTGAACTACACCTACACCATACCAGTCCTTAAAAAGACTTTTGTGGACCTAATAGCTAGCGATTTGGGTCACTGCAGTCTCTCTTTGCTCCACACAGCAACCTCTCTCTATAGTGACAGTAGAAAGAATGTAAAATGGCCGCCGGATCGGGTCTATTTATAAGTTGGGGGAATGTCCAAGTGTCCATGTGCTGTAATGTCTCAATTGGCTGTCCTGTACCCCATGATGGATGTGTCATCATAGGTCAAAGTTCTTTTACACTGTAAACACGTGAGTCCGCCAGGCGAACAGCGGCAATAGTCCGAAGATCGGACGGACCGCGAATAGCCGAAATTCGTCGCGAACTGACCGCCAGGCGAACAGTTCGGCCATCCTTAAACCCAATCTCCCTCACCTCCCCTCCCCTCCCCAAATCCACACACATTGACACAGCAAATCCACACCCCACCTTCTCAATTCCAAACACAACCCAAGTATAGATCTGGAAATGTCCCACCGTTCGAGCAGGGTCAACTTCTTCTTTGCTTGTGCAGAGAAGTTTCTTCTAGATCTTCTGAAGGAACATCTCAACTTCTCCTCTTCGGCTTCGGCTCTTTACCATCATTTTAGCGGTGCTATTTGGCTGCTAGTGGGGCACATAGCACAGCTAGCGGCCAAGGAAGAGGTTAAATGCGCCCATGAAGCACTGCTGCCAAATCGCATTGCATGTGCTTCGGCAGTGGTGCCCATTCATATCAATGGGCAGGAGTGGTGGAGGAGCGGTATACACCACTCCAAACGTGCTGCTTGCAGGACTTTTTTTTTTAAGATCCTGCCAGCGCATCGCCTCAGTGTGAAAGTCTTTCACACAGACTGCAGGGGAGCCATTTTGCAGGCACTTTACAGGTGCTATTTTTAGCCCAAAAGCGCCTGAAAAACGCCCCAGTGGGAAAGGTGTGTTAGATCAAGGGGTATTAAAAAAAAAAAAAAATAATAAAAAAGGAAAAAAATAAATAAATAAAATAAATTCGGCCTAACATATCGGCCCAAAGAAATCGGCATCATATATCGGCCGTCATGATTTCTAAATATCGGCATCGGCCAGAGAAAAACCCATATCGGTCGACCTCTAGTCTTGGAAAGGGGCCGCCCCCTCCTCAGACTCCCATAGCAACCATCTACACAATTTTGCTCTGTTGATGATGCGGTGGCTTATTATAATAGCCAGCTTAGCAGTCTGTTGGACTTTTATGCCCCACTTAAAACGAGAGCTGTTACTTTTACTCACTCAGCCCCGTGGTATACAGATGAGCTTCGTAAGATGAAGGCAGTGGGACGGGTTCTTGAACGGCGTTTTCGAGCCTCTGGCCTCACTGTCCATAAACAAATTTACCGGGAGCATCAACATCTATATGCACAGTCCCTTAAGGAGGCTAGGTCGCAGTTCTATTCTAAAGTTATACAAAATAGTTCAGGAAATTCTAAGCAGCTCTTTTCAACTATAAATCAATTGCTTAAGCCAAATTCGCCATCGACTACTGCTATTTCGGAAGAGCGGTGTAATGAATTTATGGATTTTTTTAGATCCAAGATTGATCATATCCGTTCCTCTCTGTCTGGTCCTTTGGCTCAAACTGTCCATTTAAACTGTTTTGTGCCCCGACAAATGGATCATTTACCAGAGGTGTCATTGGAAGAGGTACAGGGTATTGTTAAGCAAATGAAGCCCACAACCTGTTCCTTGGATCCTTTTCCAACTCCACTGGTAAAAACGTATGTTTTAGTTTTAAGTCCATTGATTACTGCTGTTGTTAATTACTCTTTTCGAACTGGCCATGTTCCTTCCATTTTAAAAAGTGCTGTTATTAGACCACTGCTTAAAAAATCCACTTTTGATCCGGAAGTCCTTTCTAATTATAGGCCTATTTCTAATCTTCCCTTTTTATCTAAGGTACTTGAGAAAGCAGTTGCAAGTCATCTTCAGGATCATCTCAAGCATAACAGCCTTTTTGAAAAATTTCAATCAGGCTTTCGTTTTGCTCATAGTACGAAGACCGCTCTTGTTCGGGTTACAAATGATCTTCTTATGTCATCTGATGCCGGTTCTCCGTCTTTACTTATTATGTTGGATTTGTCAGCTGCGTTCGACACTGTCGATCATGGCATTCTTTTAGATAGTCTTCGTGATAATGTTGGACTAAAAAATTTAGCCTTCAGTTGGTTTGAGTCATATCTTACAGATAGGATTGAACAAACTACATTGGGTCATTTTAAATCTAAACTGCATATGGTTACCTGCGGAGTTCCCCAAGGGTCAGTGCTTGGCCCGATTTTATTTATTCTATATCTTACTCCCTTGGGCCATATTATAAATCGTTATAATATTTCTTTCCATTGTTATGCTGATGATACACAGCTTTATGTAAAAGCTGCAGCTGAAACTCCTTCAGTGCAGTCACCCCTATCAGTCCTTACCGCCTGTCTGGAGGAGATAAAGGAGTGGATGGAACAACATTTCTTGCAACTAAATAGCTCCAAAACTGAGTTTATTATGATTGGAACATCTCACCAGATTAAATCATCGCTGATAACAAGTATTGCCTTTTCAGGCTCTAAAATTCCAGTTTCGTCTGTTGTCACTAATCTTGGTGTAAAAATGGATTCTCAACTCACTTTTGAAGCTCATATAAATCAAGTATGCAAGACTTCTTTCTACCACCTTCGTAATATCTCTAAACTTCGTCCTATCCTTTCTTTTTCCGATGCTGAAAGATTGATTCATGCCTTTGTCTCCTCCAGGCTGGATTATTGCAACGCACTTCTCATTGGGATTCCGAGAAAGAGCATGCAGAGGTTGCAATACGTTCAAAACTCTGCAGCGAGGATCCTAATGAGAGTGCGGAAGCATGAGCATATCACTCCAATTTTAAAATCTCTTCATTGGCTGCCGGTCTCTACAAGGATTGAGTATAAGGTCTCTCTTCTTGTGCATCAATGCATACATGGACAAGCTCCACCTTATCTTAAGGAACTTCTTAGATTGCAAAATCTACCGCGTTCCCTTCGCTCAACTAATTTGAATTGTTTAGAGGTTCCAAAAACTAGGTTGAAAACCATGGGAGATAGGGCTTTTTGTGCTGCTGCCCCACGTCTGTGGAATGCTTTGCCTGATAGTCTGAGGGTTTCTCAGTCTACTGAAAATTTTAAAAAGGGGTTGAAGACTTTTCTTTTTAGCAAATGTTTTGTAAATTAAGCGGTTTGTTTGTTTTTATTGTAATTATGTAGCACTTTGAGGTCTTTTGATGGAAAGTGCATTATAAATAAAATTTATTATTATTATTATTATTATCTCCACTCTCCTTTGTCCAAGCGGCCGTTGTTCCGTCAAAATAGCCAGTTCATCGAGATCTCCAATCACATCACCTCCGGTTACTGTAAACCATCAGTAATTGGAGATTTCGACGAGTTGCTGTTTTGACACAACATCCGAAACCGTATGCACTCTAATACACGATATTATGACAGGATGTTAGTCCGGCTGAAACGAACCAACCAAATGGCTGCCTCCGAAGCGACAACTTTTTCCTCCTTACCCGCCGTTTTCTCAAAACAGCAAACTGTTTGTGTGCCGGAGTGTACACGCTTCCCGTGTCAAAACAGGAACTCGTCACAGTCTCCAATTACTGATGGTTTACAGCAACCAGAAGTGATGTGATTGGAGAGCTCGATGAATTGGCTATTTTTACACAACACCGGATGCATTTCCCGTATAAACACATTTGTAGGAAGCATGATTTAATTCCTTGCAGGCAGAGTAGCTTATTTAAAAAAAAAAAATAAAAAAAAATAAAACTTTATTTAAACATCAAAATTACATACAAAGTAACATTACTTTATTTAAAGATTTGTACAATACACATTTGATATACACATTTTCCATACCATACTGAAATCATATAATACATTGGCAAGCCAAAATATCCATCTACAGTAGTTGAACTATGCCACTCCTCTGGCTGACCAGCTACCAAATAAGGTTCCTTTAATGTAACAAGCTCATTTATTATATAAACCCCTATTTATAATGGCTGTCTTGGGCTCGGCAAGGTTCCCGCCCCTTCCTTGAATCCTCCCTATTACTGTCTCTGCACACTGGACCTTTTGCTATACAAACATATTAGGGGTGGGCGTGGATTATTTCCATTCAAACTCCTCAGCCAATGGGATGCGCTCCTCTGGCTGGCCAGCTCCCTACTGCGGCTCTGAGTGACAGTGGGCAGAGCAGGCTCTGCCCACTCAGTTCTAAGTGATCGGCACGTGCGGGCACGTGGCCCAACCTCTCACCAGAGCAGGCCCCGCCCCTTCGTTTTTTTGTTCCCCATTGTATGTAAAATATATAAAAATAGTTTGTCATGTAATCTCCATCTGATATGGAGAATGTGATAATGTGGGGGTCTGTTCTATCAGATTACCACTACCCATCAGATAATCCAATGGAATGCTTCCCAGCCGCAGAATACTGGCAGACAGGTTGCTATGGAAAAAAATAGGTGGGCGTGGCCTGACGGGACTGAAGCCCCAAATGTGACCCCCTAAAGCCCTGAGTGTCAGCTCTGCAGGGTCTTCATTGTTAGCCCCGAGTGCCGCAACGAGCGCCGGGACCAATCTGATCCCAAGCGCCGCCGAGTGCCAGAGCAGGTCCCGCCTTCTGGAGGACGTCCCACTGGTCCAATGCCGGGACCGCGGGACGTCCATCATAGGATTACAACGCAGCTGCCACTCCACATCCCCGCTTGGCGCTCGGGCGAGCCGCTCTCCTCTCCTCCTCCTCCTCTGAGGACTGGCTGCTGTGACACCACGGTTGAGACAGGTCAGTGTGTGTTAATGTCAGTGTAGGTAGGTCAGTGTGTGTTAATGTCAGTGTAGGTAGGTCAGTGTATGGTAATGTCAGTGTAGGTAGGTCAGTGTATTTTAATGTCAGTGTAGGTAGGTCAGTGTGTGTTAATGTCAGTGTATGTGTAGGTAGGTCAGGCAAGTCAGTGTAGATAGGTCAGTGTGTGTGTAGGTCAGTCAGTGTAGATAGGTCACTACCGTTAGTGTATGTAGGTCAGTGTATGTATATGTCCAGTGTAGGTAGGTCAGGCAGGTGAGTGTAGGTAGGTTAGCGTATGTAAGCCACTACCGTCAATGTCACGGTGAAGCCAAAAAAAAACATGGCGTACAACACACCCCCCCCCTTTCAGACCTTGGACTCCGGGCTGAAGCCCCTGGTCCTTTTGCCACCTAGAAACGCCCCTGCCGTCATATGTACTGTCAGTCTCCCATAGAAGAACACGATGACATGATTGTTGTCTGGATTTCTAGTGTACCTCTCCTACAATCCCTACGATCAATGCCATGAGCTCCTCTCGCAGGCCACCTCCCCGTTGTGCCTCCGAGGGAATGACGCACTTCCGTACACCGTAATCCCGCACGGGCTGCCATAACGTCAGCAGAGCAGGTCCCGCCCCCTCCGTCCTATGCTCAGCCAGTCACCAGAGCAGGCCCCGCCCCCGTTCTATGCTCAGCCTGTCACCAGAGCAGGCCCCTCCTCCGTCCTATGCTCGGCCTGTCACCAGAGCAGGCCCCGCCCCCGTCCTATGCCCAGTCTGTCCCCAGATCAGGCCCCACCCCATCTTATGCTCACCCTGTCACCAGAGCAGGCCCGCCTCCCAATGTTTTCTCCTTCACTTTGGCATGTACATTTCAATCTAGAAGAATAATGTGTAATGTAATCACTGTGTGATATGAGGTAACACAGTAAGGTGTGTGTTGTCGGTGGGGGCGGACTGACCATTCGGCCATATGAGAGGTGCAGTGATGGGATATGTGTGCAGAGATGTGCAGGGATGGTGACATGTGTGCAGTGATGGGACATGTGTGCAGAGATGTGCAGGGATGGGACATGTGTGCAGAGATGTGCAGGGATGGGACATGTGTGCAGAGATGGGACATGTGTGCAGGGATGGGACATGTGTGCAGAGATGGGACATGTGTACAGAGATGTGCAGGGATGGGACATGTGTGCACAGATGTGCAGGGATGGGACATGTGTGCACAGATGTGCAGGGATGGGACACGTGTGCAGGGATGGGACACGTGTGCACAGGTGTACAGGGATGGGACACGTGTGCACAGGTGTACAGGGATGGGACATGTGTGCAGTGATGGGACATGTGTGCAGAGATGGGACATGTGTGCACAGATGTGCAGGGATGGGACATGTGTGCACAGATGTGCAGGGATGGGACATGTGTGCACAGATGTGCAGGGATGGGACATGTGTGCACAGATGTGCAGGGACTGACCCTTTGATAAAGTCACGAGGTTGTGACGCAACGCGTCAGTGAAGGAGCTAGGTGTTACGTGTATTACTTCCGGTCGCGGCCGAGACCGGAAGTTGGTGTCGTTACGGATTCGTGTTTTTATCTGCCTATATGTAAGTGTGGATATCGTTTTAATAAAGTTGTGTATTTACATACTTTACATGGGAGCCCCCTCTGTCTTTCTTCCATTCTCTATGTACCATTTATTTTATTAACTGGACGCATGAGGAGAAATTGGTGAAGTGTCACCTATACATGTACAGCGTTATAGATGTGAGGCTGGACGGATAAGGACGAAGTGGCATCTGTTTATATACAGCGCTTTAATGCTATATGTTTGAGGTGAGAGGCTGGGGGAAACTGGTGGTGCACAAGTTGAGCACTGAAGTTTGTGGTGGACTGTC
Source organism: Lithobates pipiens (assembly GCF_037356315.1). Taxonomy (NCBI): domain Eukaryota; kingdom Metazoa; phylum Chordata; class Amphibia; order Anura; family Ranidae; genus Lithobates; species Lithobates pipiens. The sequence goes on from NW_027507788.1 coordinate 109,273,573, forward strand.
ACGCATTGGACTGTCACGCATTGGAAGCTATTGTTTTACTGCATGGACTTTGCTTTATGGTCACTATTTACCTGTATGGTCTTTTGTTTTATGGTCACTATTTACCATTGCATTTGGCACAGCATTGCTTATCAAGCATCTTCATCTATTAATTTATTTAATTTCATTTGTTTCACATATGGACTTTTGGTTACCTATGCACTTATATGAATATTGATTATTTATTTATTATATTATTTTATATTAGACGTATTATATTTATTTGCACGATTTGGATATATTGCACAATATACCACTTAAGTGAGGTGGATATACTTTAGCACTTTTGGTCTGCAATTTGTTGCAGTATTCGCACTTTAGTAATTATTTATTTATTTGTTTTGTATTTAATAGGTTAGGTAGCGCCACAGATTTTCTTATTTTTATTCAGGGATGGGACATGTGTGCAGGGATAGGACATGTGTGCAGAGATGTGCAGGGATGGGACATGTGTGCAGAGATGTGCAGGGATGGGACATGTGTGCACAGATGTGAAGGGATGGGACATGTGTGCAGGGATGGGACATGTGTACAGAGATGTGCAGGGATAGGACATGTGTGCACAGATGTGCAGGGATGGGACATGTGTGCACAGATGTGCAGGGATGGGAAACGTGTGCACAGATGTGCAGGGATGGGAAACGTGTGCACAGATGTGCAGGGATGGGACACGTGTGCACAGATGTGCAGGGATGGGACACGTGTGCACAGGTGTACAGGGATGGGACATGTGTACAGGGATGGGACATGTGTACAGGGATGGGACATGTGTACAGGGATGGGACATGTGTGCAGAGATGTACAGGGATGGGACATGTGTGCAGGGATGTGATATGTGTACAGAGATGTGCAGGGATGGGACATGTGTGCAGAGATGGGACATGTGTGCACAGATGTGCAGGGATGGGACATGTGTGCAGGGATAGGACATGTGTGCAGAGATGTGCAGGGATGGGACATGTGTGCAGAGATGTGCAGGGATGGGACATGTGTGCACAGATGTGAAGGGATGGGACATGTGTGCAGGGATGGGACATGTGTACAGAGATGTGCAGGGATAGGACATGTGTGCACAGATGTGCAGGGATGGGACATGTGTGCACATATGTGCAGGGATGGGAAACGTGTGCACAGATGTGCAGGGATGGGAAACGTGTGCACAGATGTGCAGGGATGGGAAACGTGTGCACAGATGTGCAGGGATGGGAAACGTGTGCACAGATGTGCAGGGATGGGAAACGTGTGCACAGATGTGCAGGGATGGGAAACGTGTGCACAGATGTGCAGGGATGGGAAACGTGTGCACAGATGTGCAGGGATGGGAAACGTGTGCACAGATGTGCAGGGATGGGACACGTGTGCACAGATGTGCAGGGATGGGACACGTGTGCACAGGTGTACAGGGATGGGACACGTGTACAGGGATGGGACATGTGTGCAGAGATGTACAGGGATGGGACATGTGTGCAGGGATGTGATATGTGTACAGAGATGTGCAGGGATGGGACATGTGTGCAGAGATGGGACATGTGTGCACAGATGTGCAGGGGTGGGACATGTGTGCACAGATGTGCAGGGATGGGACATGTGTGCACAGATGTGCAGGGATGGGACATGTGTGCACAGATGTGCAGGGATGGGGACATGTGTGCACAGATGTGCAGGGATGGGACATGTGTGCACAGATGTGCAGGGATGGGACATGTGTGCACAGATGTGCAGGGATGGGACATGTGTGCACAGATGTGCAGTGATGGAACGTTTGCAGGGATGGGACATGTGTGCAGAGATGTGCAGGGATGGGACATGTGTGCAGGGATGGGACATGTGTGCAGAGATGTGCAGGGATGGGACATGTGTGCAGAGATGGCACATGTGTGCAGAGATGTACAGGGATGGGACATGTCTGCAGGGATGGGACATGTGTGCAGAGATGTGCAGGGATGGAACATGTGTACAAAGATGTGCAGGGATGGAACATGTGTACAAAGATGTGCAGGGATGGGACATGTGTACAGAGATGTACAGGGATGGGACATGTCTGCAGGGATGGGACATGTGTGCAGAGATGTGCAGGGATGGGACATGTGTGCAGAGATGGGACATGTGTGCAGATATGTACAGGGATGGGACATGTCTGCAGTGATGGGACATGTGTGCAGAGATGTGCAGGGATGGAACATGTGTACAAAGATGTGCAGGGATGGGACATGTGTACAAAGATGTGCAGGGATGGGACATGTGTACAGAGATGTACAGGGATGGGACATGTCTGCAGGGATGGGACATGTGTGCAGAGATGTGCCGTGATGGGACATGTGTGCAGGGATGGGACATGTGTGCAGGGATGTGCAGTGATGGGACATGTGTGCAGAGATGTGCAGGGATGGGACATGTGTGCAGAGATGTGCAGGGATGGGACATGTGTACAGGGATGGGACATGTGTGCAGGGATGGGACATGTGTGCAGAGATGTGCAGTGATGGGACATGTGTGCAGGGATGGGACATGTGTGCAGGGATGTGCAGTGATGGGAAATGTGTGCAGGGATGGGACATGTGTACAGAGATGTACAGGGATGGGACATGTGTGCAGAGATGTGCAGTGATGGAACATGTTTGTAGGGATGGGACATTTGTGAGGAGATGTGCAGGGATGGGATATGTGTGCAGAGATGGGACATGTGTGCAGAGATGTGCATTGATGGGACGTGTGCAGGGATGGGACATGTGTGCAGAGATGGGACATGTGTGCAGAGATGTGCAGGGATGGGACATGTGTGCAGAGATGTGCAGGGATGGGACATGTGTGCAGAGATGTGCAGGGATGGGACATGTGTACAAGGATGGGACATGTGTGCAGGGATGTGCAGTGATGGGACATGTGTGCAGGGATGTGCAGTGATGGGACATGTGTGCAGAGATGTGCAGGGATGGGACATGTGTGCAGGGATGGGACATGTGTGCAGAGATGTGCAGGGATGGGACATGTGTGCAGAAATGTGCATTGATGGGACGTTTGCAGGGATGGGACATGTGTGCAGAGATGGGACATGTGTGCAGAGATGTGCAGAGATGTGCAGTGATGGGACATGTGTGCAGGGATGTGCAGTGATGGGACATGTGTGCAGAGATGTGCAGGGATGGGACATGTGTGCAGAGATGTGCAGTGATGGGACATGTGTGCAGAGATGTGCAGGGATGGGACATGTGTGCAGAGATGGGACATGTGTGCAGGGATGGGACATGTGTGCAGAGATGTGCAGGGATGGGACATGTGTGCAGAGATGTGCAGTGATGGGACATGTGTGCAGAGATGTGCAGTGATGGGACATGTGTGCAGGGATGTGCAGTGATGGGACATGTGTGCAGAGATGTGCAGTGATGGGACATGTGTACAGGGATGGGACATGTGTGCAGGGATGTGCAGTGATGGGACATGTGTGCAGGGATGTGCAGTGATGGGACATGTGTGCAGAGATGTGCAGGGATGGGACATGTGTGCAGAGATGTGCAGGGATGGGACATGTGTACAGGGATGGGACATGTGTACAGGGATGGGACATGTGTGCAGGGATGGGACATGTGTGCAGGGATGGGACATGTGTGCAGAGATGTGCAGTGATGGGACATGTGTGCAGAGATGTGCAGTGATGGGACATGTGTACAGGGATGGGACATGTGTGCAGGGATGTGCAGTGATGGGACATGTGTGCAGGGATGTGCAGTGATGGGACATGTGTGCAGAGATGTGCAGGGATGGGACATGTGTGCAGAGATGTGCAGGGATGGGACATGTGTACAGGGATGGGACATGTGTGCAGGGATGGGACATGTGTGCAGAGATGTGCAGTGATGGGACATGTGTGCAGGGATGGGACATGTGTGCAGGGATGTGCAGTGATGGGAAATGTGTGCAGGGATGGGACATGTGTACAGAGATGTACAGGGATGGGACATGTGTGCAGAGATGTGCAGTGATGGAACATGTTTGTAGGGATGGGACATTTGTGAGGAGATGTGCAGGGATGGGATATGTGTGCAGAGATGGGACATGTGTGCAGAGATGTGCATTGATGGGACGTGTGCAGGGATGGGACATGTGTGCAGAGATGGGACATGTGTGCAGAGATGTGCAGGGATGGGACATGTGTGCAGAGATGTGCAGGGATGGGACATGTGTGCAGAGATGTGCAGGGATGGGACATGTGTACAAGGATGGGACATGTGTGCAGGGATGTGCAGTGATGGGACATGTGTGCAGGGATGTGCAGTGATGGGACATGTGTGCAGGGATGTGCAGTGATGGGACATGTGTGCAGAGATGTGCAGGGATGGGACATGTGTACAGGGATGGGACATGTGTGCAGGGATGGGACATGTGTGCAGGGATGGGACATGTGTGCAGAGATGTGCAGTGATGGTACATGTGTGCAGGGATGGGACATGTGTGCAGGGATGTGCAGTGATAAGAAATGTGTGCAGGGATGGGACATGTGTACAGAGATGTACAGGGATGGGACATGTGTGCAGAGATGTGCAGTGATGGAACATGTTTGTAGGGATGGGACATTTGTGAGGAGATGTGCAGGGATGGGATATGTGTGCAGAGATGGGACATGTGTGCAGAGATGTGCATTGATGGGACGTGTGCAGAGATGGGACATGTGTGCAGAGATGTGCAGGGATGGGACATGTGTACAGGGATGGGACATGTGTGCAGGGATGTACAGTGATGGGACATGTGTGCAGGGATGTGCAGTGATGGGACATGTGTGCAGAGATGTGCAGGGATGGGACATGTGTGCAGAGATGTGCAGGGATGGGACATGTGTGCAGAGATGTGCAGGGATGGGACATGTGTGCAGGGATGTGCAGTGATGGGACATGTGTGCAGAGATGTGCAGGGATGGGACATGTGTGCAGGGATGTGCAGTGATGGGACATGTGTACAGAGATGTACAGGGATGGGACATGTTTGTAGGGATGGGACATTTGTGAGATGTGCAGGATGGGACATGTGTGCAGAGATGTGCAGGGATGGGACATGTGTGCACAGATGTTCAGGGATGGGACATGTATGCACAGATGTGCAGGGATGGGACATGTGTGCAGAGATGGGACATGTGTGCAGAGATGTGCAGTGATGGGACATGTGTGCAGAGATGTGCAGGGATGGGACATGTGTGCAGAGATGGGACATGTGTGCAGGGATGTGCAGTGATGGGACATGTGTGCAGAGATGTGCAGGGATTAGGGTTGGTACCTGTCTGTTTTTGACCCGGGCAGTCTGCGTTTTGACACATGTGCCCGGGTTTCCGCTTGCTTGAAACCCAGACACACATACCACCGTCATGTGGCCAGTGGCAGCCGGATCTCTATCCCCGGCCACAACATCTAAGGGGCTGCGCGCACGATCCCATGCCCGCTATCACTGTCATCCAGCGGTGCACTCTGAGCCTGTGGGTGCCCTGTGATTGGCCAAACGGGCCATATGTGGGGCGGGCTGGGTGGCAGACATGGGGGTCTGTGAATGGCCCTGCGGGGATGGTGCTGGCCATGTGTGGAGGCGGGGGAGGGGCTGGACTGTGCATTTCATCATCGCGCCTGCTTGCTCCCGGAGTCCTGCCTCACGATGTGTGTTTCCTAATCCTGAGGGCTCATCTGCTCTGTCAGCTCCTCAGTGTCACCCCCTCCTCCTCAGTGTCACTCATCCTCAGTGTCACCCCCCCCCCCCTACTCTGTGTCAGCCCCCCTCCATAGTTGGCAAGTGTCCCGAATTTCCTGGGACATTCCCGGGATTTAGACCCATTTCCCAAATTTTTTGTGTCCCGGGAAATCCGTTTTTTACCTGTTTTTTAGCCGCCGCTAGAGGTCTGCAGCCAGTGGAGACAATGTCTCTGCAGGCCGCCATTTCTAAGAAGACCAGACCCTCAGCTTATCTCCCGAGGGTTCCTCTCTCCCCCTCCCCCCATACCTCCAGAAGTTTTTAGGGGAGACGCTCAGGTCCAGGCTCTGCAACCACCGGAGCACATCCCTGGGTACGGCGGTTCTTCGGGGTATGAGGACCTGAGATGGCGGACCTGGACAATCACACTCCTAGCTGAGCCGAGCTGCGTTCCCCGCTGCCATAGCAACCGTTGCCACGCTAACAGAGCAGGAAGCGCTAGGACCAATGACAGTGCAGCTCGATCGTTCTGCCCCGCCCCTTTCACTTGTGGTTTGTAAGGAGCTGTTCTGGGTTATGTGACGTGATGTCCAGTAATATCCTCCGCCTGTAGTATGAGAGACAGCAGGGAGGCGTGGCCTGGGTATGAGCACCTGCTCAGCTCTCAGTGTCCCCTCATACCTGCCAAAGAAAAGCCTCACTTTATAATACAAATGATAGTGCAGTCACGGGGGCCCATTGCAGACAAAGTGGGCTTCATTTGAATGTCATCCTTGTGAGGAAAGCATGTCTTCCATGGAGCCTGTTCTAAAAGTAGCATTCTGATGGCTGCTACCCTGCCTATAGTATAGGAAGTATGGTAGGTTTTAGTATTGATATCAACGTGTGGCTACAATAGAAATTAAGTATGATGCTGAGGCTGGGGACACCTGATGTAAGGAGTGGCTCAGCTGGGGGCACCTGATGTATGGAGGGGCTCCGCTGGGGGCACCTGATGTATGGAAGTGCTACGCTGGGGACACCTGATGTATGGAAGTGCTACGCTGGGGCACCTGATGTATGGAGGGGCTCCGCTGGGGACACCTGATGTATGTTAGGGCTACGATGGGGGCACCTGCTGTAAAGGGGGGCTCCGCTGGGGGCACCTGATGTAAAGGGGGGCTCCGCTGGGGGCACCTGATGTATGGAGGGGCTCCGCTGTGGACACCTGATGTAAGGAGGGGCTCCGCTGGGGACACCTAATGTATGGAGGGGCTCCTCTGGGGACAACACCTGATGTATGGAGGGGCTCCTCTGGGGACAACACCTGATGTAAGGAGGGGCTCCTCTGGGGACAACACCTGATGTAAGGAGGGGCTCCTCTGGGGACAACACCTGATGTAAGGAGGGGCTCCTCTGGGGACAACACCTGATGTAAGGAGGGGCTCCTCTGGGGACAACACCTGATGTAAGGAGGGGCTCCTCTGGGGACAACACCTGATGTAAGGAGGGGCTCCTCTGGGGACACCTGATCTAAGGAGGGGCTCCGCTGGAGACACCTTATTTAACCGGTTCCCGACCAGCGCACACCGGTGTACGTCGGCAGAATGGCACGGGCAGGCAAATGGGCGTACCTGTACGTCCTTTTAAATTTGCCAGCGGTGCACTCGCGTGCTGGTCGGGACCCCCGTGAGTCTCGTGGACTTGATCGCCGCGGGTATACCCGCGATCGTCTCACGGAGCGGCTGAACGAGTAAATGCCTTTGTAAACAGCATCTCCCCATTCTGCCTAGCAACTAGTGATGCTGATCTCTGCTCCGTGTGATTGGAGCAGAGATCAGTGTTCATTAAATTAAAGCCCAGGCCCCAAGAGTTAGTAACACGCCCCTAGGAACACTTAACCCCTACACTGCCACCCACTGGTTAACCCCTTCACTGCCAATGTCATTTACACAGGAATCGCTGCATTTATATAGCAGTGATTGCTGTATAAATGACAATGGTCCCAAAAATGTCCGATGTGTCCGCCATAATGTCGCAGTCACAATAAAAATCGCTGATCGCCGACATCACTAGTAAAAAAAAAAAATTATTAATAAAAATGCCCTAAAACTATCCCCTATTTTGTAAACACAATAACTTTTGCGCAAACCAATCAATAATCACTTATTGCGTTTTTTTTTTTTTTTTTTTTACCAAAAATATGTAGAAGAATACGTATCGGCCTAAACTGAGGGAAAAAAATGTTTTTTTATATATTTTTGGGGGATATTTATTCTAACAAAACGTTAAAAATAATGCATTTTTTTAAAAATTATCGCTCTATTTTTGTTTATAGCGCAAAAAATAAAAACCGCAGGGGTGATCAAATACCACCAAAAGAAAAATGGTCCGGGGCTGAAGTGGTTAAGGAAGGGCTCCGCTGGGGACACCTGATGCAAGAAGGGGCTCCGCTGGGGACACCTAATGTAGGGAGGGACTCCACTGGGGACACCTGAAGTAAGGAGGGGCTCCGCTGGGGACACCCGATGGCATCTGGTAGCAGACGACATGCTCAGGGCTCCCACTGATTCTGCATTATGGTGAGTTGAATGATTTAATTTTATATTACAATCTAATAACATAAATAATACACTTCAATCATCCTGACACCATAACAACCATGGTGCCGGGATGATTGAAGCGCTAACACCAAGTGTTTGGAGTATCTTTATCTGCGGATTGTTAAACTTTCTGGAATACACATATTTCTATTGTGCGCACAATTTTAACCACTTTCAGACCGGACCAATTTGCTGGTCAAAGACCAGACCACTTTTTGCGATTCGGCACTGCGTCGCTTTAACTGACAATTGCGCGGTCGTGCAACGTGGCTCCCAAACAAAATTGATGTCCTTTTTTTCCCACAAATAGAGCTTTCTTTTGGTGGTATTTGATCACCCCTGCAGTTTTTATTTTTTGCGCTATAAACAAAAATAGAGCGACAATTTTGAAAAAAACGCATTATTTTTTACTTTTTGTTATAATAAATATCCCCCAAAAATATATAAAAAAACATTTTTTTCCCTCAGTTTAGGCCGATACGTATTCTTCTACATATTTTTGGTAAAAAAAAATCGCAATAAGCGATTATTGATTGGTTTGCGCAAAAGTTATAGCGTTTACAAAATAGGGATAGTTTTATAGCATTTTTATTAATAATTTTTTATTATTTTTTTTTTTACTAGTAATGGCGGCGATCAGCGATTTTTATTGTGACTGCGACATTATGGCAGACACATCGGACATTTTTGGGACCATTGTCATTTATACAGTAATCACTGCTATATAAATGCAGTGATTCCTGTCTAAATGACACTGGCAGTGAAAGGGTTAACCAGTGGGTGGCAGTGTAGGGGTTAAGTGTTCCTAGGGGTGTGTTACTAACTGTGGGGGGGTTGGGCTTTCATTTAGTGTACACTGATCTCTGCTCCAATTACATGGAGCAGAAATCAGCGTCACTAGTTGCTAGGCAGAATAGAGAAATGTTGTTTACACAGCATTTCCTCTATTCGGCCGCTCCGTGAGACGATCGCGGGGATGCCCGCGGCGATCGAGTCCGCGACCAGACTCACGGGGGTCCCGACCAGCGCGGGAGCGTGCCGCCGGCGGCGCGCTCCCGATGGCAGGGCGGCATCGAAAATTGGACGTACCTGTACGCCAATATGCCTGCCCGTGCCATTCTGTCGACGTACATCGGCGTGCGCTGGTCGGGAAGTTGTTAAAGAAGTGCTGGTTTTACCCCTCCGCAGAGTAGGGATAGACAACACCTCGCTGTCCTCCTTTTTCTTTTATAACGCAAGAATGCGCTATCAGACAGGAGAAATACTTTAGGGCTTATAGCCCAAATTCAGACACACAGCAAACCCACCCTTCCTCACCTTCCCCCCAAATACACACACACAGCAAACCCCAACTCCCTCACTTCCCCTCCCCAAATCCACACACATTGACACAGCAAATCCACACCCCACCTTCTCAATTCCAAACACGATTCAAGTATAGATCTGGAAAGGTCCTACCTTTCAAAGAGGATTTCTTCCTTGCTTGTGCAGAGAAGATCCTTCTAGCTGTAGCTCCCTGGTGTTTAGGCCGGATTGCTCCTAAATTTACCTGCCAGGTATAAGCCTGGCCTTAACTAATTGTTGAGGATCAATTGATTTCACTCTAAGTCTGTAATTGCTGCTCTTCTCTCTTTTGCTGTTAGGTGGCCGGGTACCTGGTGGTAATAGATAGGAGAAGGGCACTGCAAGGTCAGATTATGGGTATATGGGGTATCTCAGCCAATGGGCAGGGATTTTCTTAAATCCCTTGGCCTGCTGGGAGAACCTATATATTTGGGTGGAGTCAGGTGATCGGTGTTCTGTGCCACCTGGACAGTTGTCTGGGTGGATATGTGCCCGGCCTATCCGGGGCACATCAGGATGCTTGGATGTCTGATGCAAACCTACCCTCCCCCCCCCCCCCCCACAATTCACACACAATGTCACAGCACAACCACATGCCCACTTTCCCAAATTAAAAAATAACCCAAATATGTATCTGAAAAGGTCCTACCTTTCAAAGAGGATCGCCTTCTTCCTTGCTTGTGCAGAGAACATTTATCAAGCTCTTCTGAGAGGAAAACCTCACCTTCTCCAGGCTCTGATGAAGGGGTCCGTGCAACACTTCTCTCACTTTCTGTCTTTTTACCTGTGTGTGAACATCAGACGGGACCAATAGTTCACAGTTTAAGGCCCGAGACATTGGTTGCCCAGCCGACACATTCAGCTGGCCAGTGCTGCGCACAATTATAATGATTTGCCTGCACAACACTTCTCTACACCTTTTCTTTTTTTTTTTACTAGCACAAAATTACACACACAGCAACCCCCCCCCCCCCCCCCCATTCCTGAGGTGGAGGGTCCCTCAGTCTGCAGGGCTATGACAAAGAAGGGGCCCCTTAGAGTATACGTTTTCCACCCCCATGTTGATGCCTCTCTTTTGTTAGACTTGAAGTCTGATGCCACGTACACACGTAGCGTCCATCCGACGGACTTAGTCTGGTGGACTTCCCGCCAGACTGTCCGTCGGATTTTCCGAACGGGCTACTTGCCCACACACAGCACTTTTTCAGCGGACTAATACGGTGTACTAAGTCCGCTGTACTATCCGCCCTACTTTTGAAATGAACGGACTCGCCCACACACGCGGAGGAAAGTCCGCTCATTTTGAGCGCGTCTGCAGGTAGGCAGGGCACGCGAAGGAGACGCCGCTGGCCCCGCCACCTGGTATGGACTTAAAGGGGAACCCCCAACGCCAAAAAAATCGGCGTGGGGGTTCCCCCTAGGTCCACATCAGACCCTTGTCCGAGCATGCTACCCAGCCGGCCAGGAAAGGGGGACGAGCGAACGCCCCCCCTCCTGAGCCATACCAGGCCCCCCCACCCCAAAGCACCTTGTCCCCATTTTGATGAGGACAAGGGCCTCTTCCAGACAACCCTGGCCGTTGGTTGTCGGGGTCTGCAGGCGGGGGGCTTATCGGAATCCGGGAGCCCCCTTTAATAAGTGGGCCCCCGGATACCGGCCCCCCACCCTATGTGAATGAGTATGGGGTACAATGTACCCCTACCCATTCACCTGTAAAATAAAGTACAAAAAAACACAACACACAAGATAAAATAGTTTATTGCACAGCTCCGGGGGTCTTCCGTCTTCGGGGGGTCTCGCTCATTTCAAAAGTACGGCGGACTGGCATACACACGGCCGGATTGTCCGCCGAAATGCAAGTCCGGCGGGAAGATTGGAGTGCAAAACTACTTTCTAAGTCCGCCGTACTTTCGGGTCAAAAAAGTATGCCGGAGGCTACACACGGGGGGATTGTCTGGCGGACTTGAGTTTGCTGGACTTTTCCACCCGATTGTTTGATCGTGTGTACGCGGCATGAGAGCTCTCATAATGAGTGCTACTGGATGGAGAGGCTTATCCTTTAATTCTCAAAAAGAGGGGCCCCTAACAGTATACAGTGTGGGCAACACTTTACCCTCCAAACCTTTTTATAGTTTTGGGAAGGGTTAATACCTCTATCAGAAATTTCACTTCCTGTCCCATAGATACAACAGGAAGTGAGAGGAATCCCCCCATTATACAGAGAAGGTGCACCCAGCTCTGAGTCTGCTGGGGCTTCTAACATCATATCCAAGATAAAGTATGGCCCTTTGCTTCTTTCTGGCTGCTACATAAAAGTTTATGTAGGGAGTGAAGGGAATGGCGGAGGAGCTGGGCCACATCAAATTAAAGTGAATAAATAAATGATAAACTCCATTACAGACCTGAAACAACACTAATCGTTTATGAAAAAAGGTTGACAACTATTTTCATAAATCGATTAATCGGCCAGCGATTAATTGGACTGTCGTTGGGGGGGCAGAATTTGGGCTGCAGCAGGTCAGTACGATTCCGTGAGCTGTCATAGCTGTACGTCGGCTCTTCTAAGCGGGAAAGCAGGCGCGCGCACGATGCATTGCAGGGGTGTCAATGCTCGTGACCGGCAGTCGCGATGACTGCCGGCCATGAGCGCTCGCGGGCACGAAAGGCAGAACAGGGACGTGTGTTCTGAGAGGGGATGCACATTGTGAGTTCCTAATAGCTAGGAACCATGAGCTATCTCTATAGTCAGTCCCCTCCCCCTACAGTTAGAACACACAATCAGGGAACACAGTTAACCCATTGATCGCCCCCCTAGTGTTAACCCCTTCCCTGCCAGTGACATTTTTATAGCACTGAATGCCGTATAATTGTCAATCATCCCAAAAATGTGTCAGAAGTGTCCAATGTGTCCGCCTTAATGTTGCGGTCACGATAAAAAACGGAGATCACCGCCATTACTAGTAAAAAAATAATAATAATAATGCCATAAATCTATCCCCTATTTTTAGACGCTATAAATTTTGCACAAACCAATCAGTATACACTTATTGTGATTTTTTTTTTATTACCAAAATATGTAGAAGAATACTTATCGGCCTACACTGAGAAAAAAAAATGGCTTTTTTTTAAAAAAAATTGGCGATATTTATTATATCAAAAAGTACCAAATATTGTATTTTTTTTCAAAATTGATGCTCTTTTTATATCGCAAAAAATAAAAACCGCAGAGATTATCAATTACCACCAAAAGAAAGCTCCATTTGTGGGGAAAAAAAGGACGTCAATTTTGATTGGGTACAGCATCGCACGACGCTGCCGCTACTAAACATCTTAGGCCTGGTTCAAACCCATGCGGTTTTTGGTGCTTTTTGCAGAAACACACTACAGTTCATTTAACGTGGTTTCCTGTGGGACACGTTCACACCTATGCTTTTTTCAGCTGCTACGTATTTGGAAATGCTCCTTCAAATTTTCCCATCACTGTGGTCGAAAACGAACGTCGCTTTGACCGCACTAACGATTAGAAAATCGAACGTTCTTGAATTAAAATTTTATTTGAAGGAAGACATTGTTTTTGTATGGCCAGCATATAATATATTACAGTTCTGTCTGAAAATTGGCAAAACAGTCTTTAGTCTGATGATATTTACCAGATTCAACCTCTACAGTATATCTCTTCTGTCTGTTATTCTCAGAGTGGATTAGAGATTTTTCTCCCTAACCATATAATTGGTTATTTTAATTAAACTACATAGAGATATTTAAGAATAAATCGCCTTTTTTAACTTTACATATTAACTAAATTATACACCACACTTTTTTTTATAGGTTATTATACGATTAATCGAAACAATAAATCGGCCAACTAATCGATTACGAAAATAATCGGTAGTTGCAGCCCTAAAATCCAATGCGACAAATCCCAACACCAAAGTTTCTTTCATCGTCAATTTCCTGTAATCTTCACCAGTTGTGCCCAAAATGTGGATGTACACTCACCAGAGATGTTTGACCCGTTTACAGGTAGGTCAAAAAGCACTCTTCACATCAAAGGATGCAATTCCCCTGGTGTAAGGCTCGGATTTAGTCCTCCGGTTATTAATAATTGTCATATATAAAAAGGGACCCAACAAGACGCAGGATGAAAGATTTCATAGTGTAGTAAAAAAATTATTTAAAATACAAGAAATGGTATTGTAATCGCATGTATAAGACCCCCTTCCACACCACACCACCCATAGCATCGGCGGTAAAACGCTGCTATTTTTAGCGGCGTTTTACCGCCCGGAATTGCAGCGCATTTCGGCCACTAGTGGGGCGCTTTTACCCCCGCTAGCGGCCGAGAAAGGGTTCAAACCGCCGGCAATACACCGCAATAGCGGCGTTTTGACGATGGTATTACAGTGCTGCATCATTGATTTCAATAGGGAGCAGCGGTGGAGGAGCGGTAAACACACCGCTCCTTCACCGCTCCAAAGAAGCTGCTGGCAGGACTTTTCCTGACGTCCTGCCAGTGCACCGCTGAGGTGTGAAAGCCCTCAGGCTTTCACACTACAGACAATGGTGCAGCAGTTTTAGGGCGGATTGCAGGCGCTATTTCTAACGCTATAGCGCCTGCAAAACGCCCTTGGTGTGAAAGGGGTCTTAGTGCCTAAATACCCGCACTGATATGTACAGCGATGGCATTGACATGGGTTGGCATACGTTCCAATCCTTGCTCTGTATTCCAGCCCAGAAGTGGCGAACCCCCCCGCTTCAGCTTTTCAGGTGCTTGTATGTTGCTATGCCTCTCGCCAAGTATGACACTCCTACTAAATCTGGTTGTTTATTAGATACAAGCATGCATGCCAGTCTCTCACCAGAGCTCCCCCCCCCCCCTCTCGTCATAGGCCATGCTTGGTTGTCAAATACATAATGTATTCGTGTAGCCACCCTGTGACATAGAATAACACAATGAGGAAGATTTATTAAAACTGGTGCAGCTGTGCATGGTATCCTATCAGCTTCTAAATTCAGTATATGAAATTAAGCTTTGATCATAAAATCTGAAAGCTGATTGGTTTCCTGTGTAGCGCTTTACCAGATTTTGCATGCTCTAGTTTTAGTAAATAACCCACACGAACATGGGCTAGCCAGAGCAGGCCATGCCTCCTCTATCAATTTATTAGGTGTGAGTGCGTTGCCCGTCTTATGCCAGAGCCAGCCATGTCTCCCCTCAGTCATAATGTTAGCCTTTGGATGTTGAATAGTTATAGTGTGTTATGTAATGCTGTCTGACATAGAATAACACAATGACATGGGCTCGCCAGAGCAGGCCACGCCTCTTCTATCATTGAATGTGAAGATGGAAAACATGAGAGATTGTTAGATTCATAACATACATGTGATAGCAGCTTCAACATACTATTAATTATATGCTTGCATGTGTATATATATCTGGCACAAGGGTAAGTGTGCCAGGATGGGCCATCTGTGAATACATGCCTACATCCCTAATATCGGTAAAGAAGAGAGAGGATTGTGGGACTTTAAATGAGATCTATGACACATACGTCAGAGTAACCTCCATCCTAATTCTGATAACAAACTAAGAGGTTGGGACTTTAAATGAAGCATGCAACTCAAATGAGTCAATTTCTGTAAAGAGTTTATTACATGTATAAATTGACAAAAACCAAAACGCACAACTCTGTGAGTCTGATATTATATATATATATATATATATATATATATACATACATACATACATACATACATACACACACACACACACACACACACACACACACACACAGTAAATACATATATGGATAAACAAACACACACATGAATGCAGGGACACAATACTACATGGTAGTACAATGTAAGTAGCTAAAATAATAAAATAATAATAACATAATAAAAGATAGGTGTCTAGTCATTCAATCAGGTATAGTTGTTGCACATATCTTGGTGTTGCTATGAAGAGACGCATTGGTACAACATCAGTAGCTCGACGCCTTTCATGGTTAATTACCACTCATCAGGAGCAATTGTGACCAGGATGTCTAAAGGGTATAAACAGTAGGTCAGACGGGGTGCAAGAATGTAACATTATTATTCATTTAAGGGGAAGTATTGTAACATCCGCCCATACTCACAAAACCAGACATGGGTCTCGGGTGTGGCAACATAACCAACGTTGGGTGCGGGCCAACATCTAGCATGGGAGATGAGGCGGCACATAAAGGCAAAGCATCAGGGAACAGAGAATAGTGTGCTGGTGAGGTGTGTTTGGACAATCACCAGAGAAACCATGGTGAGGTGGGATTGGTCCTCCCCAACATCTAGGAATAAACATGAAATAGGTATATTAGTATTAAATAGTTGATTTGGAAATCTGATCAGATAGTCCATGGTGTAGTGTGGAGATGGACGTCACAAACATCATGAAATTTAGGTGGTGATATAAAGATAATTATATCAAAGCCCATTTGGTGAGCGAAGCCAATGGTTTGGCTGGGGTGAAATATTGTACAGTGTGCTAATAGGAAGATTTGTGCAGTTGCAGCTAATAAGAAGGTGTAAAAAAAGAGGATAGAAAACTAAACACCAGAGTTGAAAATTGAAAGGCAGTGCAGACCACCAACAAAGATACCTGTAGTCTCGGTATGAAAAACTTTTGTGTGGTTGTTGATCGGTGCCAGACAAGAAATCAAAATCTGTGCCCATCATGAGGAGTTAAATACTTTACTCCGGCCAATGATATGCCGCCAACGTCACACAGACTAGTGGGAGGGGAAGAGAAGTACGCGCTTCCCGGTGTTGTGTCAAAACAGCAACTCATCACAATCTCCAATTACTGATGGTTTACAGTAACCGGAAGTGACGTGATTGGAGAGCTCGATGAATTGGCTATTTTTACACAACACCGGATGCATTTCCTGTATAAACACATTTGTAGCAGGCATGATTAAATTCCTTGCAGGTGTTTCATCAGATTAGGCGACCCGTCAGAATGTGTAACAGAAGTGATGTTTCGTCACTGCCATCTTGCTCCACCCCTCACTCGTCCTCAGTAAGGATACAGGGAGAAGGGGACAAGGGGACATCTTGTTACACCCACCGGAGTTTTGCACTTTACTCGTTTTTTTTAACAGGATTCTGAGTTTATATTGTGAAATGTGAAACTTCCATTACACATTCTGACGGGTCACCTAATCTGATGAAACACAGGCAGAGTAGCTGATTTAAAAAAATAAAAATACAACTTTATTTAAACAGCAACATGATATACAAAGTAACATTACTGCATTTAAAGAATACCAGTTACAAAGATTTGTACAATACACATTTGATATACACATTTTCCATACCATACTGAAATCATAGAATACATTGGCAAGCCAACATTTCCATCTACAGTAGTTGAATTATGCCGCTCCTAGTTGCCAACATTGTAAAAAAAAAATGCGGGACACTTTTTGGGCAGTGGGCGGAGTTGTGGTATAATTAGGGGGCGGGGGCATGCATTTATAGGTGTGGCATAGGAAAAGGTAAAAATGAGGCGCGCTCCGCACCGGAAAATGGGCGTGGTTTACGTAAAATAGTGGGTGTGGCTTACATGGGGTGTGGCTCAAAAGGGTGTGGTTAGAGTCTGAGATGAATGCGGGATGGAGAGGGAAAGGAGGGGGGTGGAGAGAGGGAAGGGGGGGGAGGGAAAGGAGGGACAGCAGCCCCCCGATCCTACACCACAATAGCAATATGTGTTTTCCAGAGTTTGACAATCAGCAGATAAAGATACTCCAAATACCTGGTGTTGGCGCTTCAATCATCCCGGCGCCATGATTGTTATGGTGTCAGGATGATTGAAGCACATTATTTCTATTATTACATTGTAATATAAAATTAAATCATTCAACTCACCATAATGCAGAATCAGTGGGAGCCCTGAGCGCGTCACTAGCCACGTTGCCTGCCACCAGATGCCATCAGGTGTCCCAAGCGGAGCTTGTCCTTACATCAGGTGCCCCATCAGTGGTACGTTCCTCACATCTGTGTCCATCAGCGGAGCCCCTCCTTACATCTGGTGCCCCTCTGATATCCACAGACCGGCCCCCACATACTCCACAGACCGGCCCCCACATACTCCACAGACTGGCCCCCACATTCACAGACTGGCCCCAACATACGACTGGCCCCCACGTCCACAGACTGGCCCCCACGTCCACAGACTGGCCCCCAACATACCACTGGCCCCCACATTAACAGACTGGCCCCCACATCCACAGACTGGCCCCCCACACCACATTCACATACCATGACTGTCTGTCACTGGCCCCCGACATCCGACTGGCCCTCGACCCAACATCCACATTGTAGACTGACTGGCCCCCGACCCGACATCCACATTGTAGACTGACTGGCCCCTGACCCGACATCCACATTGTAAACTGACTGGCCCCCGACATGATGCCGCCGTTGCCACACGCAGATGACTGTGGCGCCGCCCACCGCCCTTTACACTCTGACTGACACAAACAGTAACACACTAGCAGCGGGGGTGGGCGGTGCCACAGGTGTAGACCAACTTCTGGTCTTCTTAAAAATGGCGGCCGGTGGCAAAAAAAACGGGAAATTCTATTTCCCGGGACAAACCGAATTTTGCGGGACATTTCCCGGGACAAAATTAATTTGGGACAAATGTCCTAATGGCGGGAATGTCCCGCGAAATTCGGGACAGTTGGCAACTATGCTCTGGCTGACCAGATACTGATTAAAGTTCATTTAATGTAACAAGCTCATTTATTATATAAACCCCTATTTATAATGGCCGCCTTGGCCTCAGCAAGGTTCCCGCCCCTTCCTTGAATCCCCCCTATTACTGTCTCTGCACTGGACACTTTGCTATACAAACATATTAGGGGTTGGCGTGGATTATTTCCGTGCAAACTCCTCTGGCTGACCAGCTCCATACTGCAGCTCTGAGTGACAGTGTCAAAGCAGGCTCCGCCCCCTCAGCTCTGTGATTAGCATGTGCGGACGCGCAGCCCAACCTCTCACCAGAGCAGGCCCCGCCCCCTCGGTTATTTCTGTTCCTCATTGGATGTAAAATATATAAGAATAGTTTGTCATGCAATCTCCGTCTGATATGGAGAATGTGATAATGTGGGGGTCTGTTCTATTAGATTACCACTACCCATCAGATAATCCAATACAACGCTTCCCCATTGCAGATACATTGCTATGGAAACACAGTGGGCGTGGCCTGACAGCCTTGAAGCCCCCCCCCCTATCAAGTACTGTCAGTCTCCCATAGAAGAACTCAATGACATGATTGTTGTCTGGATTTCTAGTGTACCTGACACTCCCTTTGATCCCCTAAATGGCAGATTTGGCCTCAGTAACGTTCCCGCCCCTTCCGTGACTCACCTCTAGAGGAACGCTGTAAACACTGTTATCGGTGGGCGTGTTTCTAGGTAAGAAGACAATCCAATGCGATGAGCTCCTCTTGCTAGCCAACCAACCCCCCCCCCTTGTGCCTCTGAGGGAATGACGCACTTCCGTAAACGGTGATCCTGCACACACTTCTCTAACTTCACCAGAGCAGGCCACGCCCCCTCCATCCTATGCTCAGCCTGACACAGAGCAGGCCCCGCCCCCAAAGTTTTTCCCTTCACTTTGGCATGTACATTACAATATATAAGAATAATGTGTAATGTAATCTCTGTCTGATATGGAGAATGTGATAACGTGGGGGTCTGTTCTATCAGATTATCACTACTCATCAGATAATCCGACAGAGCGCTTCCCAGCCGGTGTCCTGGCAGATAGTGTCCTGCCATCATATAGTGTCTGCCTCGTACTTCGCATGCGCAGTGCGGAGCAGACGAAGCTTCGGAAAATCTCCAAAGATGAACGGCGCCTGCGCCGTGAGTGGAGGTGGTAGCCCCACCATCCAAGCGGACATTGAGTTGGGAAAATTAGAGGGCCCCTCGCGGGCTCGCCACACTTCCGGCTCGGCCTCGCTGCGCTTGGCTCTTTTTATTCCAACTTTATGTCCACTTGGATGGTGGGGACAGAACCTGGACTCACGGCGCAGGCGCCATTCATCTTCGGGTATTTTTCGGAATCTGTGTGTGCTGTGTACTGCGCATGCGCAGGAAACAGCGGACACTATCTGATGGGGGACAGTATATGATAGGACACCGGCGGACACTTTGCTATGGAAACAAACTGTGGGCGTGGCCTGACAGCCTTGAAGCCCCTCCCCCATCAAGTAATGTCAGTCTCCCATAGAAGAACACAAGGACATGATTGCTGTCTGGATTTCTAGTGTACCTCTCCTACGATCCCATATCTAAAATGGCCGATTTGGCATATGTACAGGGATTAGGGTTGCCACCTGTCCGTTTTTGACCCGGACAGTCCAGGTTTTTACACGTGCCCGGGTTTCCGCTTGCTGGAAACTCAGGCACACATTCCACCATCCTGTGGCCAGCAGCAGTCGGATCTCTGTCCCTGGCCGCAACATCTAGAGGGGCTGCGCCTATGATCCCATGCCCGCTATCACTGTCACACAGCAGTGCACTCTGAGCAGACGGGTGCCCTGTGTCACCCCTCCTCCTCAGTGTAACCGCCCCTCCTCTGTGTCACCCCTCCTCCTCCTCTGTGTCACCCCCCTTCCTCTGTGTCACCTCTCCTCCTCTGTGTAACCTCCCCTCCTCTGTTTCACCCCCCTCCCCCCTGATACCTCCAGAAGTTTTTAGGGGAGACACTCATCCAGGCTCTGCAACCACCGGAGCACATCTCTGGGCACGGCGGTTCTTCGTGGGGCTTCAGGGTATGAGGACCTGAGATGGCGGACCTGGACAATCCCACTCCAAGCTGAACCGAGCTGCGTTCCCCGCTGCCATAGCAACCGCTGCCATCCTAACACAGCAGGGATCCCTAGGACCAATCACAGTGCAGCTACTTCTCTCTGCCCCGCCTCCTTGCACTTGTGGTTGGTAAGGAGCTGATTCTGGGTCATGTGACTGGTGATGTCCAGTAATATCCTCCGCCTGTATTATGAGAGACAACAGGGAGGCGTGGCCTGTGTATGAGCACCCGCTCAGCTCTCAGTGTTCCCTCATACCTGCCAAAGAAAAGCCTAATTTTATAATACAAATGATAGTGCAGTCACGGGGGCCCATTGCAGACAAAGTGGGCTTCATTTGAATGTCATCCTTGTGAGGAAAGCATGTCTTCCATGGAGCCTGTTCCAAAAATAACGTTCTGATGAGTGCTACCCTGCCTATAGTATAGGAAGTATGGTAGCTTTTAGTATTGATATGAGTGCGTGGCTACAAAAAATTAAGCTGCTGCTGCGGCTGGGGACACCTGATGTATGGAAGGGCTCCGCTGGGGACACCTGATGTATGGAAGGGCTCCGCTGGGGACACCTGATGTAAGGAAGGGCTCTGCTGGGGTCACCTGATGTAAGGAGGGGCTCTGCTGGGGTCACCTGATGTAAGGAGGGGCTCTGCTGGGGTCACCTGATGTAAGGAGGGGCTCCGCTGGGGTCACCTGATGTAAGGAGGGGCTCCGCTGGGGAAACCTGATTTAAAGAGAGGCACCGCTGGAATGCCTTATGTAAGGATACTATGGCGACCCTTCTTGTCTCTGTATGTGCGGGGCAATGAGTGGTGTGGCCGTAGGACCTTTCCAAACATCTGAACTGAGATTCATCCTCCCGGTGGTCCATGTGCAGAAGGAGTGTTTTCTTGTTGTGGCCATATCTGGTCTCTGTGATGGGACCAGTCTAGCTGGTAAGCGGCAGTAATATCGGTGGTGGAAATCTGTCTCTGCATCTTTGAGGACACCTTTTCTTTACCGGTGTAGTGTGTTGCACGGGGGAGACTACAATCAAAAAGAATATATTTTTTCATACGAAATAGATTTTTTGTGTGTAGATGGTGATATGGACTAATCTTTGAATATACACAATTTTTGAATTAGATTTTGCTATAATATTGTTTGATATTTTTTATTTATTTTTCACAAATATTTTTGGATCAATTTTTAGCGCAGCTTTTTGGAAATTAACTAGGATTTGTTTTTGTGGGTATCTCACTTATAAAGTTGCTGCTGCACTCATGGTATAGTATTTCACTTAATTTTATTTAATAATATTTGTATTTAAGAATAGCGCTGTGGGGGGCGTGTCCAAGATGGCGACCGGAGTGGAGGCATAGTGCGGGAGCTCCGTGATCCGTGCCGCTAACCATCCTATTTCCCTGCGGATAACACTGCCATGGGGGTCCCTGGGTCCCAGATACTTGTCCTCTGGTGTGGTATGCCCAGCAAAAAGAAGTTCGGGACCCCACTGAAAGCCGTTACGCCGCGTGGCCTACCTCGTGGCGGGGGACCTCGGCCCTGCGTGCTCTCGGACATGGAGTTGCCAGCTGCTGAGGCTGACCCTGCGGACCCTGAACTCCGGGACCAGGACAAGTTCTCTGCCCTTATGCAGGCCATTAATACGTGCCAAACAGCGCTGATGGCGAAAATAGACACCATTCAGCTTGAGATGGGACTGATTAGGAAAGACATGGATAAGTTCCGCTCTAGGGTGACGGAGGTTGAGGGCCACGTGGGGACGGTGGAGGATACCCTTGCAGAACATTCCGCCTCCCTCCATTCCCTTACTACTAAAGTCCGCGCTCTGGAGTATCGTGCGGAGGATGCTGAGAATCGCAATAGGAGAAACAATCTCCGCGTTATTGGCTTACCGGAGGGATCCGAAGGCTCCAACCCTGCGGCCTACATGGAACATCTGTTCCGCCAGCTATTCCCCCAGGCGGCCTTCTCGCCGTTCTTTGCGGTCGAGAGGGCGCACAGAATGCCGGCAGCTAGAGGCGCTCCTGGAGCCCCCCCTCGTACACTTATTCTACGCCTCCTCAATTATAGGGATCGGGACCTGGTGCTGAGGGAGAGCAGGAATGTGGAGGACCTCCGCTTCGAGGGAACCCGACTTATGATCTTCCCGGATTTCTCTGTGGAAACACAAAAGCAGCGGAAGCAGTTCGACCATGTAAAGATGGCCCTATGGCAGAAGGGCCTGAAATATAGCATGCTCTTCCCGGCACGCCTTCGAGTACAGGACGGGGAATCTTTTCGGTTTTTCACCTCACCCGAAGATGCATCCAACTGGTTGGAGTCCCTGCCACGTCATTAACTGGTGAGGCCGTTCTTTGCTCCTATCTACCTGCTTCTTGCTGACTCCGATGGTTCCTTTTTACAACTATTGCCGCCTTGACCTACGCAGCTCCTTCCACCTGCTTCAGAGGACTGTCCTGCTACTGGACCTGGGGTTCCCCTGTCCCTGTCAGTGGTCCCTCTCCTCGTTCCCTCTCTCCCCATCCCCTTTTTGATCAGCCTGTGGGACATGGAACACTAATTATGGTTGGCTATGCACTCATTGCCTGTCCTTGGGGATGGAGTGGGGGGACTTTAATGCCTTGCTGCTTGTGGGTTATTGCGGGGTGTAATTGGTGGGAAATCGTTTGCCCTCTTTTTCTTTTCCCCTCTTTGTTTTTTTGTTTTTTCCCACATTCCGGTTATCTCAAGAACTGTGCCCCCGGACCTGTCTGTCCGGGTGACTCCCTGCCTCAGGGAAGTTGCTATTACGGACTGTTTATCCACCTGACTCTGCGGTGGCGGATTGATCGTGGGTGACTTTTACTGTGCCTTCTAGGCGCTCTCTTGGTGCATTGCTCCCCAGGGACTGAGACTTATGTGTTTTTTGGGATTTCAAACGCACCCAAGTTGGGGGGGTAGCGTGGGGTGGGGGAAGGGGGGGTTGGTTGGTTTCAATGGATTTACTACTTGGTTTTATGGTTTGGGTAGATTGTATGCACTTTTCTCGCTGCACTGTAACCTGCAGGAGCTTTCCAGCTCCTGGTCTGGAGTTCTGCTTCTTTATTTCAGTCTTGGGCTGTGGGGAGGGGGAGTCGAGGCTGGGACTGTAATGTTTTTGTCTTCTCTAATATGGCCCCCCCTAAGGTTGATCTCCTGGAATGTGCGGGAGATGAACTCCAAAATCAAACGGTCCCTGGTTTTTACTTACCTGAAGAAATATCTCCCGCACATCTGTATCTTACAGGAGACACACCTTACGGGTTCTCGTATCCTCTCGCTTAAGAAGCCCTGGGTAGTCTCTTATTACCACTCCACTTTCTCCTCTCATTCCAGGGGGGTCAGTGTTCTGGTGCATAAGACGCTCCCTTTTCAATTGTTTAACTTGCACTTGGACCCTGATGGCCAATATGTTATTCTACATGCACTATGTGATGGGGTGGAAATGATGGTGGTTGGACTTTATGTCCCACCGCCGGCGGACCTCTCGATACTCCGGAAGATCCTTGCCATAGTGGCTGGCTACCCAGTCACTAATGTGGTTCTCGCTGGGGACTTCAACATACCCCCGGATCCGAGTGTCGACAGGCTCGCGGCCGGGAGGGTGACGGATGTGGGTCTGGACAGATGGGCTGCAACATTCGGGTTGCACGATTTGTGGAGGTGGAAACACCCTGTAGCCAAACAATATACGTGTCATTCGGCTACGCATGCCACTTTGTCGCGCATAGACTTGATTTATGCGAGTACCCCTCTGCTGCAGAGGGTCTCCGGGGTCTCCATCCTGCCGCGGGGTATCTCCGATCATGCCCCGGTTATGCTGACTCTCCGGACAGACTCGGTGGCGGGGTTGGGGCTCTGGAGGCTCTCCAGATACTGGATCACAGATGAACAGGTGGCCCCGCTGATGTTGTCGGAACTGGGGGACTATTGGACTCATAACGATGGCTCAGCATCGCCGGCCTCGGTCTGGGATGCATTCAAAGCATATGCCAGGGGCAGGTACCAGTTCAACATTGCTAAGATCCGAAAGGCCTCGCGACTAGCGCTATCGGAAGCAGAGCGTAAAGCAATAGCCCTAGAAGACCGCTACGCCCGCTCCCCCTAGCCCGAGCTCTCACGGGGATATGCTCACTGCATATAGGGAGCTGGCGTTACTCCGCACCGCTTCCTACCGTCGCTTCCTCCTCTCCCAGACGCAAAGGATTTTCGAGCAAGGCGAACAGCCGGGGAGGTTGCTGGCTTGGCTGGCCGCGGAGCGGACGGGTAGCCCCTGCATAGCCAACATTAGAGAGGTTGATGGTTCTCTCCTTTCTGACCCTACCCAAATTAACGCTAGGTTTGAGCAGTACTATACCCATCTGTATGAATCCAAGGCGGTGTACTCCCAGGGGCAATTGACCTCCTTTCTGGACCGGGTGGCTTTCCCTGCCCTGACCCGAGAGGCTGCGTTGGCCCTGGAGAGTCCTATTTCTGTACTCGAGGTTCAGCGGGCAATTAAGTCCCTTCAGGCGGGGAAGACTCCAGGTCCTGATGGACTCCCCTCGGAGTTTTACAGAGCTAATATGGAAGTGGTGGTCCCTTATTATCATGCTAACCTCACCAAGGCCTTGGAGATGGGTGTACTTCCCGACTCCTTCTCGGAGGCCGTCATTGTGTTAATACCAAAGCCAGGGAAGGATCCGGAGCTGTGTTCATCCTACAGGCCGATATCTTTGTTAAACGTCGATGCTAAGATACTGGCGAAGATACTGGCTGGTAGGCTGAACACGGTAATACTGGCTCTAATCAATGGGGATCAAACTGGTTTCATGCCCGGGAAAGGCACTGATATTAATTTGCGCCGCCTTTTCACGAATATAGCGTGGGTGGGGAAGGGGGAGGGTGCAGGAGCGGTGGCCTCTCTGGATGCGGAGAAGGCCTTCGACTCCGTGGAGTGGGGCTTTCTCTGGCAGGTCCTCGACCGCTTCGGGTTTGGTCCTAAATTTGTGGCCTGGATTCAACAACTGTATGCCTCCCCTAGGGCCCGCATACGCACCGGTGGTGTCCTTTCTTCCCCTATTCGTCTTGGTAGGGGCACTAGGCAGGGCTGCCCCCTGTCTCCGGTACTCTTCGCCCTGGCGATTGAGCCCATGGCGATTCTCCTGCGTTCTGCGGAGGGAGTGGAGGGGTTGAGGGTAGGCCCCCTGTTGGAGCGGGTCTCGCTCTATGCGGACGACGCTTTATTGTACCTCGGGGATACCTCGGACTCGCTTACGTTGGCCTTATCCATAATTGACGAGTATGGTAGATTCTCGGGGGTCCGGATTAACTGGGGTAAATCCAGTCTGTTTTTGCTCTCCGATTCTAAACCCCCCCGCCCTCCTCGTCCCCTCTACAGCTGGTCTCCCGTTTCCGATACCTGGGGATTGAGATCTCCAGAGACCTCTCCCATTTCCTGGCGGATAACTTATACCCAGTCCTGAGTGCCTTATTAGCGAAATGTCAAATCTGGAAGACGTTGCCCTTGACACCGGTAGGAAGGGTCAATTTACTTTAAAATGACGTTTCTCCCTAAATTTTTATATGTGTTCCTTAACACCCCCGTCCCGATACCTAACACTTTCTTCCGTAAGTTGGACGGGGTGGTTTCCTCCTTTGTATGGGGTGGTAGGGTTCCGAGGATCTCTAGGGCCAAGTTGCAGATGCCATTGTCCTTGGGGGGACTGTCGCTACCCTGTTTCCGGCGGTACTATTGGGCGGCGGTGTTAGTCACAGTTCGCTGGTGGTTCTCTCTGCCTAAATCTAACCCGGCGGTTACGTTAGAGGCGGCGATCCTGGGCTCACACGCAGCTTTGGCGGGGTTGGTTTACCGAGGATCTAAGTCTAGTCCCCATGTAACGATCCCGATGCGAACTACCATCCAAGTTTGGGACAGAGTCGCTGCCACTGTTAAGGCTGCTGACTCTGTTTCCCCTCATACACCGCTATGGGGCAACCCCAAACTTCGGCATTTTGGCTCTATCCCAGACCCTGGCCTATGGTCCAGGTTTGGAATAATCAACCTTGCACATATCATGCCTAATGGGACTCTCATTCCCTTTCCAGACCTTAGAGAGGTCTATGATCTTCCCTCCTGGATGTTGTTCCGATACCTCCAGCTGAAACATGCCTCGCAGGCCCCATTCCCCGGGAGGGTCCTGGTTGAGCCTCACGGGGTGGAGAGGTTTCTTGCCTCCCGTGGGGTGGACAGGATTCTCTCTTCTATATATCTACGCCTCACCTGTGAGCGCCCGGGTGAGGATTCGCCCCTACTTTTAGTCTGGAGAGGGGACACCCCGTCCCTCTCTGAGGAGGAGTGGGACTCCGCTATTCAAAATGACCTCCCAAGGGTAATCTCCGCAAGAGATAGGTTCATTCAACTAAAATTTTTACATAGAGCCTACTGCACTCCCCAACGGTTGGCTAGGATTTATCCCACCCAGTCGGAACTTTGCCCTAAGTGTCAGCAGGCGACTGGTACATTCTACCACGTCACCTGGGAGTGCCCAATTATTCAGGGGTATTGGCAACACATACTTGCTGATATCAATGCTGTTACTGGTCTCTCAGTGCCCATGGATCCTAAGGTGCTTCTCCTTGGCATAACGGATAATGTCGTTCAGAATACTCATAGAAGTCTCCTACTGTTTTATCTCTGTTTTTATGCTAGGAAAGTACTCCTGCAGATGTGGAAGCAGTCGTCTCCCCCTACAGTTTCCCAGTGGCACTCGATGGTGGACTCAGTGCTGCCACTATATAAACTTACATATATGGGACGGAAATGCCCCAAGAAATTTAGCGGTATCTGGGATCCATGGTTGAGTGCCCACTCTCTTACTGTCTAATTGTAACACCTTCCTTCTTCCCTTACTTGTCATACCCTAAGACTGAGGTTCGAACTCTGTTCAATATGAATGTATTGAGAACTGTGCATAAGTTGTAATGCTGCTTTGCTTTGATCAATAAAAACGTTTCTGTTAAAAAAAAAAGAATAGCGCTGTATTTTTTTGGGTTATATTATGTAAGGAGGGACACTACTCGGTTACACCTGATGTAAGGAGGGGCTCCACTGGGAACACCTGATGTAAGGAGGGGCTTCGCTGTGGACACCTGATGTAAGGAAGGGCTCCGCTGGGGAAACCCGATGTAAGGAGTGGCTCCGCTGGGGACACCTGATGTAAGGAGGGGCTCCGCCGGGGACACCTGATGTAAGGAGGGGCTCCGCCGGGGACACCTGATGTAAGGAGGGGCTCCGCCGGGGACACCTGATGTAAGGAGGGGCTCCGCCGGGGACACCTGAAGTAAGGAGAGGCTCTGCTGGGGACACCTGATGTATGGAGGGGCTCCGCTGGGGAAACTTGATGTAAGGAGGGACTCTGCTCGGTTACACCTGATGTAAGGAGGGGCTCCGCTGGGGACACCTGATGTAAGGAGGGGCTCCGCTGGGGACACCTGATGTAAGGAGGGGCTCCTCTGGGGACACCTGATGTAAGGAGGGGCTCCGCTGGGGACACCTGATGTAAGCAGGGGCTGCGCTGGGGACACCTGATGCAAGGAGGGGCTCCGCTGGGGACACCTGATGTAAGGAAGGGCTCCGCTGGGAATGCCTTATGTAAGGAGGGACTCTGCTCGGGACACCTAATGTAAGGAGGGGCTCCGCTGGAAACACCTGATGTAAGGAGGGGCTTCGCTGTGGACAACTGATGTAAGAAGGGGCTCCGCTGGGCACACCTGATGCAAGGAGTGG
This sequence comes from Lithobates pipiens, assembly GCF_037356315.1. Lineage (NCBI taxonomy): Eukaryota > Metazoa > Chordata > Amphibia > Anura > Ranidae > Lithobates > Lithobates pipiens. The sequence goes on from NW_027507788.1 coordinate 109,301,848, forward strand.
CTCCGCTGGGGACACCTGATGTAAGGAGGGGCTCCGCTGGGGACACCTGATGTAAGGAGGGGCTCCGCCGGGGACACCTCATGTAAGGAGGGGCTCCGCCGGGGACACCATGTAAGGAGGGGCTCCGCCGGGGACACCTGATGTAAGGAGGGGCTCCGCTGGGGACACCTGATGTAAGGAGGGGCTCCGCTGGGGAACCTGATGTAAGGAGGGGCTCCGCTGGCGACACCTGATTTAAGGAGGAGCACCGCTGGAACGCCTTATGCAAATTCACACACGACACAGCAAATCCACACCCCACTTTCTCAATTCCAAACACAACCCAAGTATAGATCTGGAAATGTCCCACCTTTAGAAGAGGATCAACTTCTTCCTTGCTTGTGCAGAGAAGATTCTTCTAGCTGTCCTCCTTTTTATTTTATAGGGTACAAATGCGCTATCAGATGGGAGAAATACTTTAGGGCTCATAGCCCAAAATCAGACATGCAGTGAGGCTCGGAAGCGGAAAAGAATGCAAGGAATAGTAGCAGAGAGCCGGGCTTGACAGTGTGGACAGAGGGGAACATGTTAAGGGTTAACTTTGGCTGAGTCAGTATGAGGAGAGGAAGTAGGAGGGGGGAGAGGAACTTTTTGGTGAGAGGGGAGTGACCATATAAAAGGGGGGAGTAGTAGTCAGGACTGGGTTTTTGAAGAAAGTTGTTAGCAAGAGGAGGCAGTTTTTACATGCTGCTCCTCTTTGACTCAAAATGGCAGATGTGGATAGGATCTTGGCGAGGCTGAGGGTGGTGGCAGCGGCGGAGACGACGAGGAAGTCGACTGGCTACAGCAGCAGGTGGGGGACCTGGTAGCAGAGGAGGCTGGGAGCTTGATCGGTGTGGAGGTGATCCCCCCCCGTGCAGAGATCGTGGTCTCCCGCGCGGTTTTTGCCTGGGCCGCCATGCCAGCCTGTGGGGTATGCAAGGAGCCCCAGGGAGGAGCAGTCGGTAGCCAGTGGTGGACCAGGGTGGTCGGCACGCCGTGGGCCATCAGTGGGGGGCGGTGCCATGGGCCAGCATGGCGCCGCTTTCCCTCAATGGAGTGACAGTATGGGACTTGGGGTTGAACAGAGCAGGAGTAAGCAGGGGGAGTGAGGGGGGCCAATGGTGGGGCCAGCAGGAGATTGGGTGTGAAGAGTAGGGCATGTGCTGCGGGGGAGAAGGGGGGGAGTGTCAGGGGCCAAGATGGCAGCTCAGGACATCATCCGGCCAGTGTAAAGATGTCAAGGGCGACTCCCAGCAGGGGCTCAGCAGTACGTGGGGGCCAGCCCTTGCAGGGTCAGGTCACAGCCTCCGGGACTACTTCACCTGGGGAGCTGACAGCGCCACTGCCCAGGAGTTGAGTGACCGGTCTGAGGGGGAGCTGTCGGAGGAGGAAGAACCACATTAGCCAGCAATCCCGGCCAGTGCAGAAGTGTCAAGGTGGTCGCACGGACGGCCCGGTAAGTCAAGCAATACTTCTTTGTCAAATGCTTTAAGTGATTTCACAGCGGGCACAAGCGGGACAGCATTGGGGGCAACGGACCAGCAACCAGAGGCCGGCGGCGCAGCCGGTTCCGCGTCCAGGGCACAAATGCGTGATCTGTTGGAGAGTCTTAAGCTGTTAGTGGGGCGTTTTGAGCGAGGGCAGGACGCGGCCCCGCTGGTGGCAACGTGGACCGGCCTGTCACCGGGGCCCGGGGTGATGAGTGTTAGCTCCGGTAGTCTGGTGGTGCCTTCAGGTGCAGACTCAGCGGGGGCGAGAAGGCCCCGGAGAGTGGAGACAAAGGGGCGGGCAGGATCTGGGGGGGAAAAGGCCTCCAAACAGGGAGAAAGTGTCCAAGGTTCCCGTGACCAGGACTGATGCTGTGAGAATCGCGGACGCTGCGTGGTGTGAGGTGTACGTTTTCTTCAAGTCCGTTGGGGGCACACTTGAAGCAGGAGGTTTGTGATAAAATTCACAAAGGTGAGTATCTAGAGATTTATTCCTTAATGCCTTTGGAGAAATTCAACCTAGACAGGGTTAATCCGGATGTTTCTAAGAAGGAAGACGAAGATTCCACTGACTTTTGCAAATTGGCTTCAGGCATTCACCATTATGGCGAGCGTGATTGGGGAGAAAAACATTATTTTGTTATTTAGGTACCATCGGTGAGGCTCATAGGGTGTACGGGGGGTCATCATTGCTGCGCTATGACGAACAGTTCCGCCAGCGTAGAGCAGTTTGTCCGTCACTTCAGTGAGATCACAAGGACATAAGCCTCTGGATGCAGCTAATGTCGTCAGCGAGGGCCCCGTCACAGTTTCTTCAGGGGGGGCCGGGAGTGCGGGTAGCTCGGGACTTTCGGCCGGAAAAAAATGGGGGGTATGCTGGCAGTATAATGTAGGTTCGGGGGCTAATGCAAGTTGTGGGGGAACTCACCCATTGTGCAGATGTTTCAAGAAAGGGAAACGTGCCAGCGAGCCTACTCCCAAAAGGGATGACGCCGGTGAGATGGGAAAGGATGCAGCCTTTTCTAAGTAGGTATCCGGACATGGCGGCGAATAAATTGTTGGAGGACGGATTTAAGGAAGGTTTTTAGGATACCCTGTTCTTTGTCGGTGGTACCTCCGCTGGCTAGGAATTTGAAGTCTACGTTGGAACATGGCAGGGTCGTGGGTGAGAAATTGGGAAAGGAGGTGTCACTGGGTCGCATGGGGGGGCCGTTCATGGAAGTACTGTTGCCGGAATTGGTGGTCTCTCCATTAGGGGGGGTGCCTAAAAAGGAAACAAACAAGTTCTGGCTGATTCACCACTTGTCGTTTCCTAAAGGGGGGTCCGTGAATTACTTTACTGATGTCCGACTGAAGTCGGACATAGTCTGTGTTCCGCTTGCTGCCAATGCACCCTAAGAGTTTTTCGGTTGTTGGGTTGCTCTTGGGAAGGACAGTTTTACGTGGACAAATGTTTGCCCATGGGTTGCTCCATATCGTGTGCCATGTTCGAGGCATTTAGTTCCTTTTTGGAGTGGGTGGCTAGGGACGTGTCAGGGCTGGATTCCGTCATCCATTATTTGGATGATTTTCTGTGCATTGGCCCCCCTGCCTCCGCTGTGTGTGCGATTTTCCTATCAACGTTACAGGACATCGCAGGCAGGTTTGGAGTGCCTTTGGCGGCCGAAAAGACTGAGGGACCGACATTCTGGGGATCCAAGGATAGCGGAAAGTTCAGTTGAGGGTGCTGCAGTCCCTGTTGGGTAAGTTGAATTTCGCGTGCATAATCCCCATGGGGAGGGTGTTCTGTTGACGGCTGTCGGAAGCTACTATTTTGTTCGGCTGAACAAGCAGCATAGAGATGATCTGTGTGTGTGGCACGAGTTTTTGGATTCGTACAATGGGAGAGCTGTATGGATGTCGGGCCAGTAAGTAAGTTTGACGTGGAGTTGGCTACGGACGCAGGGAGATCCATAGGTTACGGGGCTTTTTTCAGGGGGCAATGGAGTGCGGGGCCTTGGCGATGTCTGCGGCTCAACATTTTCATTTATGCTGTTCACATTCCGGGGGTGGACAACTCTGGGATCTGGCTTCAGGCGCAGCGAAGGAGTGTCTTCCATGCCCGGATTGGAGTTGGGAACTGGCATTGGAGTCGCCGCAAAGTGGATTCGCAGGTCCGTGAGTGAAGCCACATGGACATACTACAATAAGGCATGGAAGGAGTGGTCATAACTGGTACAGGAGGCCGGGGTTTTTGAGGATGGGGCCGAGGTGAGATTGTTGGTTTTGTACTTTGTGGCCAGACACATGGAGCATGGGGGTCGGTGTCGGCCATCGAGCGCAAATTGGAGGGTTTGTCCTTCCTGTTTAAGCTACTGTGGGGGGGGGGGGGACGCAACAAAGGATTTTTGGGTGAAACAATCACTCAAAGTTTTTAGAAAAGTTTGCAGGCCAGTGGACGCTAGGCACCCGGTGATGTTTTCCAACCTCTGGATGACTTGTGGCCTTTTCATTAGCATTTTATGGGGCGTTCAGGATTGGGGAGTTGGTGTGTCCATCTCGGGGGTCGAGGGCGATATCCTAGACGGGGATGTGAGATTGGATAGAGGTAGGTTGCGTAGGTCAAAGACGGACCAAAAAGGAAAAGGGGTGGACATATGGTTGTTCGCACTGCCGGGTTCGGAGGTATGCCTGGTGGGTGCAGTGCGGGAGTTTCGGAAATTTAGAACGCCTGGGGGAGGCCCATTCTTAAGGCATCAGGACGGGTCTCACCTCTATAAGTTTCAGTTTGTTGTGGTGTTCAGGAAATGTTTAACGAGGGCAGCATTTGAAGGGGCACAGTATGCTTCGCACTCCTTCCGCATAGGGGTGGCTACCGAAGCTGCCAGATGCGGGTTGGACGAGGCGGCAGTGCGTAGGATTGGTAGGTGGGAATCGAGGAGATTTTGTTCCTACATTAGGCCTCAAATGGTGGTTTAATAAAATGTAAATAAAAAAAAAGGTGCAAAAAAGGAGTGTGGGGTTAACAGCAGGAGACATTTATGTTCAAGAAGGGGTAGTTTTTGTGTTCGTGGGTCTGAAGTTATAATGGGCTCTGTAGTTTTGTCATCATCTCATTTCAGATGGAGGTTCACAACGCCTTGTGTGGATCGTTGGGCACTCGTGCGTGTGTTGGGGGGCCAGTAGAGGTGATGTTAGGCCCAATGGCCGTCAATTGGGCATATCCCCGAGGGAAGCGTATCTGTTTTGGCTGGGGGTGGCTGGAAAGAAATGAGAGAGAGTAGTGAAAGACGTGCTCAGGTACGCTGGTTGGGGTGCTCCACCAGATGCCTTGGTGATACATGCAGGAGGCAATGACTTGGGATGTCGCCCGGTCAGGAACCTGATCCCCGGCATAAAGTGGGATTTTTTGCTATTAAAAGAAACCTTACCGAACACGGTGCTGCTGTGGTCAGATATCGTGGCGAGGACTGTTTGGAGATGGGCAAGGTCGGGACGAGCATTCCGAAGACAAGGATCCGAGTAAATAAAGTGGTGGGGCGGTTTGTGGTCAAGCGCGGAGGTTTGGTAATTAGACATATGGAGCTGGAGAAGAATGTTGGATTGTACCTGTGGAAGGATGGGGTTCATCTTTCCGACGTGGAGATTGACCTGTGGTCAATGGGATTGCAGGACGGCATCCAAAGGGCTCTGAGGTTGGGGAGGCGCCCTCAAGAGTAAGGTGGTCACCCTTTCGGGCTGTGGCAGTGTTAATGGTTGGTCTCTGACGGTGGCAGCAAATGTATGTGATGATAAATGGGGTGGGGGGCTCATTTCTGATCAGACCCTCCGATGGTTTCCAGCAAGGGGGCTGGAATTTGGTAATGGTAGCACTGCGGGAAGGTGGGTGTCTACGAGCGGTCACAGCTGTAGACTAACTGGTTTTAAAATGGTCCTACAGTGTGTGGTGAGATAAGCATATGGAGAAAGGTGGGTCGCCGTCAGAGAACAATAATCTGGGTTAAAATGTTTGTGGTTATGTTGTTTATGCATATATATAATATATATATATATATATATTATTTATATTGAGATGGGAGTTATTTTGGTTGAATTGTTTAATAAAGGCTGTTATGGCCATTTATACTGCAAAAGGCAAAGTGTGGTCTCAATTATTCTAGATGTAAGATAAAGGGGTAAGGGGAGTATGGTTATAACAGTTATGGTAATGGGGCTCATTATGTCTTACACTGGTCAAGCAAACCCAACCTTCCTCACCTTCCCCCCCCAAATCCACACACACAGCAACCCAAACTCCCTCACCTCCCCTCCCCAAATCCACACACATTGACACAGATGCACACCCCACCTTCTCAATTCCAAACACAACCCAAGCATAGATCTGGAAAGCTCCTACCTTTCAAAAAGGATCAACTTCTTCTTTGCTCGTGCAGAGAAGACTCTTCTAGCTCTTCTGAGGGAACATCTCAACTTCTCCTCCATTCTCTGATGAAGGGGTCTGTGCAACACTTTTCTAATGTTCTGTCTTTTTGCTCGTGTGTGCACATCTGATGGTCACAATAGTTCAAAGCTTAATGTCTGAGCCATCGGTCGCTCAGCCGCCACATTCAGATGGCCAGTGATGCGCAGCCCCCCCCCCCCCCCCTTTCCTCATGGGATCTGTGGCAGTGACATGTTATTTAAATAGTTTTGAAAATCAGACAATTTCATAGGATAGTATGAATTATCCAATAACATCTTATACAATTTCAAATTTAAATATAGGTCAGTTTAACCCACCAATGAATGTTTAGATACAGCAAGGTCCCCCCATAAATAGGGGCTATTATTTATGACAGTTGGCAATTGCCAGTAGAAACTGAAAAGGACAGCTCCCCATCCCCCCTCTCCCATATCATGGCTTTTTTATGTGGTGTACAATCCTTTCCTTGAGGTAAATTGTTTTTGTTTACTCAGAAGTTAGAATTTAATCAGCCTAGTGGCTAGGTTGATTTTATTTATTTATATTTTAAGTTAATGTTATAATTAAGTTATTTATAAATATTTTAGAAATTTATTAAACCAATATAAACAGCCACCGCCAAAATATTTTATCCAATAAAATATATTTATTTCAAAATTAAAATTGCTTGTCTGGACTGAATTTATTATTTTTCTTTTTCACAATAAAGTTTATTGTAAAGATAAGATGAATACAAAACATAACATGGCATATTACAAAATACATGTGTGGATTTAGTTTAAAAAATAAAAGGAGTAAAGAAAAGTAGCATTGTTTCATATGGATAGATCTGTTGTTCATACGAAAGAAACATGAAATGGGGGCTGATTTGCAAAGCATTTGCGCTATGAGTAGCGGTGCATTCCAACGCGCAACAGGCGTTTTTGTATTCACAAAGCATTTGTGCCTGTAACACAGCGCAATTCCCCATTTACTATCATGTTGCCGGCGCACGGGCATCCACGATCTGTGCGCCGCTATAGACCTGGCGCACGGCATCTTCAACTCAGAATTAAAAGAAGCTGGAAGTGTGAATATTATGGGGGTGATGTGAGGAAGTATAGATATGACAAACAAATATGGCCAATATAGGACGGAATATTAACTTTCTCTGAGAAAGCCTGCTGCGCCTGCAAATACACTCAGAGCTGCATGAGATCATTTTATGCACTGCGCATGCGCAAGTGGCATTTGCGCCCATTCAAGTGCTCTGGTTCACTGCACTGGCAAAATCTTAGTAAATGTCAAGCCACATAGGTTCATTTGCATAAACTGAACAGGCACACCTCTCAACTTTGACTTTTTTTTTTTTGCGCTGGTTCACTTCTATGAGGTTTTTTTAAGGCTATTTGCACATAGGTCATGTTAGCATTATGGCGTGGAGGTCCCCCTCAAAATCCATACCAGGCCCTTATCCGAGCATGCAACCTGGCAGGCCGCAGGAAAAGAGGGGGGACGAGAGAGCACCCCCCTCCTGAACCGCACCAGGCCACATGCCCTCAACATTGGGAGGATGCCTTGGGGCCCCCCCCAAAGCATCTTGTCCCCATGTTGATGAGGACAAGGGCCTCATCCCCACAACCCTGGCCAGTGGTTGTGGGGGTCTGCGGGCAGGGGCTTATCGGAATCTGGAAGTCCCCTTTAACTAGGGGACCCCAGATCCCGGCCTCCCCCCATGTGAAATGGTAAGGGGGTACAAAAGTACCCATGCCATTTCACCAAAATAGTGACAAAAGTGTTAAAAATTACAGGAGACGGTCTTTGACAAGTCCTTTATTAAAGTCTTCTTTCATCTTCTTTCTTCTGGTCTTCTTCCTTTCTTCATCCTTTTGGTTTCTTCATCTTCTTCTTCCTCCGATCCGCTTTTTCTTGCTCCGGTGTTCTTGTCCGGCATCTTCCTCCACGGAGTCTCTTCTTCATTCTTGGGCTGCCCCGCACGATGGGAGGCTCCCGCTGTGTGACGCTTCTCTTCTTCTGTCAGGTCTTATATAATGGAGGGCAGAGCCACCTGGTGACCCCGCCTCCGCTGACGCATGGAACTCTAACGCAGCGCATAGGAGGAAGAAGATGAAGAAAACAAAGGATCAAGAAAGGAAGAAGACCAGAAGAAAGAAGATGAAAGAAGACTTTAATAAAGGGCTTGTCAAAGACCGTCTCCTGTCATTTTTAACACTTTTGTCACTATTTTGGTGAAATGGTAGGGGTACCTTTGTACCCCCTTACCATTTCACACAGGGGAGGAGGCCAGGATCTGGGGGTCCCCTTGTTAAAGGGGGTTTCCAGATTCTGATAAGCCCCCCACCCGCAGATCCCCACAACCACCGGCCAGGGTTGTGGGATGAGGCCCTTGTCCTCATCAACATGGGGACAAGGTGCTTTGGGGGGACCCCCAAGCATCCTCCCAATGTTGAGGGCATGTGGCCTGGTACGGTTCAGGAGGGGGGCACTCTCTCGTCCCCCCTCTTTTCCTGCGGCCTGCGAGGTTTCATGCTCAGATAAGGGTCTGGTATGGATTTTCAGGGGGACCCCCACGCTATTTTTTTTTGGCACTGGGTTCCCCTTAAAATCCATGCCAGACCTGAAGGGTCTGGTATGGATTTTGAGGGGGACCCTCAAGCCATTTAAAACATTTTTTTTTTTATTAAAGTCTCCTGGCCTGGGGGTGAATTAAAGTCATGTTGTAAGTTGCCACAAGTCGCGCTGTGATTCACACTCAAGTCGTGTCCAAGTTGTCTCCCAAAGTCGCGCTGGAAGTCGTGTTGCCCCTGTGTGAATGGACTGTTAATGATACAGCGCTCGCTATTATGAATTGCGCCGGCATATTATGTGTTGTGCCTATGCGTGCACCGGTTCATACGCTCACTTGAAAATTTATCTGGCGCACAAGTGGAGGTATGAACCGGTGCAGCGTATTCATCTTAGTAAATCAGCCCCATTGTGTTAGCACTTGTACACACGGTCGGAGAATCCGTCGGATTGTGTCCTATCGGACCGTGTTGTCGCATAATCCGACTGTGTGTGGTATGCATCAGACTGTTTCCGTCGGAATATCCGTTATAATATATATATTAATAATCCGACCAAATTTTCAAACTTGCTGGAAATATTTTCCAACAAACTGGTCCGATAGGACATACTCCGATCATGTGTAGAGAATTCCGATCGGGCAAAGTGCCACGCATGCTCAGATCAAATTCCTACATCAAAGCTATTGGCTACTTGCCTGAACGTGGTCCCATCGTAACGAAATTACGTCATCACGTTCTGAAAGATCGTATTTTTCAACAACTTTGTCCGACTGTTGTATGCAACAGTTTCGGACAAAATCCGACGGATTTGGTTGTCGAAATGTCCGACCGTGTGTACAAGGGCTTACAGGTAGTATTCAACTAGTTTCACAAATTGTTGTAGTTCGACATCAGCAAATGCCAAAAAGTAGTAAAAACATCGTAGGTAAGGATGGGTAGGAATATAGGTTAGAGTATCCATTCTAGCATGGAATCAGATCAAGGGGTGTGTAGTTTTACGGGGGTTCAAGTGGAAGTTTCAAGAACCTGATGGTTTTCTCTAGTTTGATAAAGGTAGGGTAGGGTGGGAGGCGGGGGTCAATGTAGGCTTCTTATGTAATCAGATTTTTATAGGTTATTGAATTTATGAAGATAAGCCAGGATTTCCACCTCTGCTGGAACTGCATGGTGTTTTCTCTCTTAATGGCAATAATTTCTTCCATGTCGTAGATAGAGTTTATTTTCATGAGCCACTCTTTGATGGATGCTTTGAGATTTCCAGTTTAGTGGGATTAACATTTTTGCCGCGTTAAGCAGGTTATGAGGGATTTTTTGCTTTGTGGTCTGTGGTGATGGCATTTAAGGCATTTGTCAAAGGTTCAGTCAGGGAAACCCGTCGGGTCCGGGGCTCTTTCCTGTGGTTAGATCTTTAATAGCTTTCGTAACTTCAGACGTGGTAATAGGGTGATCCAGAAGGGCTGTGTCTTCCTGTGGGAGGGAGGGCATATTGCAATTAATCAGGGAGGATGAGATTGCCTGTTCACGGTCTCCTATAGCCTGTGGGTGTCTTTTTTTTGTGAGGGAATGTTGTATAGTTATGTGTAAAAGGAGTGGAAAGTTTCTGCTATTTTGGTAGAATCGTGTGTCAGAATGCCATCCTTGGAATGGATTCCGTGGATATTATTTGAGAGGATTGTTTCTTTCAAGGTTTTAGCTAGAATTGTACCTTCTTTATCTCCGTGTTCATAATATATTGATTTCTTGAGGAATAATAATCTTTTTGTTTTGTTATCCAGCAGTTCCTGCAGGGCTTTTCTGGTTTGTGTAAGTTCATTGTTAAAGGTTTGAGCAAGGGAGTGTTTGTGTGGCGATTCTAACTGTGAAATTTTTTGAACTAGCTCATTGATATGTTTTTCTTTTTTCTTCCTAGCGCCCCACTTGATTAGTTCACCCCTGATTACGATCTTATGCACCTCCCATAATGTCAAAGGGGAGACCCCTGGCGTGTTGTTTGTAATAAAGTAGTCTATGAGAGCTTTATGAATCTGAGTTTGGATGTTAGGGTCTGCAAGCACTGAGGCGTTTAATCTGCAGCAGAATGTTCAATGTTGTCGGTTGTTTATGTGCAATTTAATGGATATGGGTGTGTGGTCTGATAGGTTAATGGATCCTATTTCTGCCTTTGTAAGGTCTGTCAAGTCTCTTTGGGTAATGGAGAGATGGTCTATTCGTGTATACCAATTATGTGGATTGGAATAAAAGGTTAAAAGGTAAAAGGTAAAATCCCTGTCTGTGGGGTGTAATGTCCTCCATGTATCGATTTAGGGTCTGTGACTTCAGTAAAGCTTTTCGTTTTTTCAGGATTTTGTATGAGATAAAGGATCTACCTGTTGATGTGTCTTGATTTGGGTTGAGAGGTATATTAAAGTCTCCGCCAAGGATAATGCATCCATCAGCAAAGCTTTTCAGTTTGTCTATAATCAGTTGGCAAAAGGTAATGTGATTTATTCGGAAAATATACATTTTCTTCCGTTCAGAGAGCCTTTTAAAAAAATGTATGAAGTAAACTGATCAATCAATCTAGTCTTATTATTATCAGTTATGTATTCCTTTGTCTAGTCCCTATAGTTCAGCTAATCTATCAATCTATTACGCCCAGCACATGTTATTGTTAATACCACAATGTTACCACCCTTGGCTATGAAATCAATACACGGTCTAAGGTCAATTAAATCTTATTTATTTCCCATGGAAATAATACAGCGTGCACAAGGTATCAATAGAAGTTACAATAATACATAGCATACAATCACAGTGCAATCTAAGCCATACTTATCCGACCTTCGCAGCCACACCTCATGATGGAATAAAGAGGGACAGAGGAAGACCTCATGGTTGCGAACCTTTTTGTTAAACATACCTCAGCCATACCACACCCTACTGCCAGTCCCATTTGGTTTGAACCAATCAGTGTTCACATGACAGCCCTCCTAATATTGCCATACTTGGCTTTGTGGCCAGTCCCATCTGATGTGCCCTGGGCCGTCTTTGTCATCAATCTCTTTGAAGCTTGTGTGCACCAGTTGGGCTGAAGGTAACTCCTTTGATATGCAGATTCTGCCACATTCCTCTACACATTCTAAACATGTGTCATGCAAACATGCAAACATCAACATGGCTGAGTTCGGCTGTACCAACAAATGTGTAGAACCTTAGATATATAACGTTACTTCTTATTCACTTCCAACATATGCCGCTTTGCGCCTAAAAGGTGCATACCACCCTTCTTTAGACACGGCTCCTTCTGAACAATCCATAACTGTCTCAACGTGTGTGGTTCCCCAACATGTGCTTCCGAACCAGTACCTGTAGCACAGTCCTTAGCTCGTGTAACGCATGGTTGTTTTCAACGAGCGCTCCAGAGACATCTCTCATGGAACAGTACACAATTGTCTTACCACGCTGTGTTTTCAACGTGTGCCGAAGCAGGTCCTATGGAGCAGTCCATAATTGTTTTACCATGTGATGTCTCCCAACACGTGCCGCTTTGCCACTGAGTGACACACCTCCACCACTCTTCAGCGACAGCTTCCATGTCACCATTCTGCATCTTGGGTATCTTCAGGACGGCAGTACAGGCAAGGGGTGCCCATTCATTCACCATTCACCAGTACCCATTCAGAGCAACATATCACCCAGCTTTCAGACCCAGAGTCTTGAGGAGGGCCTTTACTAGCCTACAATACCCATAGGTCACATTCTACCGCAAACATAAATCAACTTATTACCATAATATGTATACATATATATGTATTACGCACCCCGCTCCCAACCTCCTATAACCTTTTACTGTAACTACGGGTCGGGATTAGGCAGGCTTGCTCGCAGCGGCGTTGCAGGGCTCTGACTTGGCAGCAATGTCTCCAATTTGTACACAGAGAGCTCACCGTCAAATCGTCCCTCAACTTGCATAGACAAATGGGAGACCCTTCTAGATAAATATCGCTTAACTACACATATAAGTTTACAACAATTGCCAAACCCACACAATTCCACCCCTGTGCCTGGATTTCAGAGATCCTGCCCATTGTGTACCATGCACCTCTACCTACGGTTAGGTTCAAGGAACCCTCGAGTCCCATGACTAACACTACACCGGTATTCTTTAGGACAAAGAAACAAACTCGCCTATGTCCTAAATAATACCTGGGTGCCTTCTTCCCAGCAATGACCTCTCCATCCAGAATACAGAGAGAAATAACTTCCCAACATTATTCGTTCATCCCCATGTATTGACCTGGCCTACAAAGGACATCATGGTCATGCTTCCGACAAAGGGAAATATCAACCTGCCTCCAGCGTTCATCTTCTCTGATCACATGTGTGATATAGCCTCAAATGCAACAAGATAGAGTCCCCAGTCAGTAAGCCCATTGATGCCACCAAATATACAGACCAAGTCTGCACTTCTGTATATGAGAACATACAGCATAACACCTTTCACAATCCAACTTAGTACCACCCATACAGGCATTCGACCACTATTTTGGATTAGTGTAAGCAACGTGTTTTGGCAAAATCTTACTGAGCGGTGACGCTAACTCATCAGGCCACTGCCCCTCATACAGAGACAGTACAATCAGCTTGATGTTGGCTGATATTTCCACCTGCCACAGAGTGCGCGCCAGAGCCAATGACAGGTTTCTGTCCTCCCTACCAACCTCTCAACATGGTTGACAAAATCCGGAGCCACTCTGACCTGAGTGTTTCTGTGACTTCATTGAATGTTATCAAGGATGCCACCAATCTCCCAGGGTAACAAAGTCACGCTCCTTTTCTGAAGCTATGGCTGTGAGTTTGTTCCTCAGGAGGTCGATGTCCCCTCCATTAATAACACCCCTCCCAGCTATTGTTCCCCCCCAATATAGTGCTGAATACATCCCTCCTCTTTCGGGTTACTCCTCAGAAATAAGCATCCTGCATGGACCTCATTCTCATCTCTGGGAGTAAGTCACTGGTACAATAACCGCACCTGATTCAGTGTATACTCAGCACATATAGGGTGATAGGTTTTTGTCAACCACCATGAGATGTTGCAGCACCATGTGGTGAAGTCCTACGGTACCCTGGTAGCCAGCGTTTGTTCCCTTTATTTTAATGGAGCATGCTCCTGTGTGTATTTACTGGCATTATCTGTGCAGGGTTTCAACCTCTCAGGTGAGACACCAACCGGGCGTATCTTCCTCATGTCTAGTTCTGGTGTCCCGCATGTCCTGTAACCGAAAGCTTCTCTCTAGGACCGCTAGGATTGAGACACCACCCCTACGAGGAAGTTTTCCCCCCATTGATGTGTCACCTGGCACCCTTTCCTCCTGGGTACCTGCACCATATTAACTCCGTTACACCAATACATGTAATACATTAAAACCTTTCTTCTTTCAATTCCTCCTTCCAACAAAAAAACACATATTTTAAATTTTCATGTTTTGACGGATTGGATGTGTCATAACTCTTCCCTAACCTCCAACCCATTGCACATGTATAAATAACATGTTTGCATTCATCAGGAGAGACTTCAGCAAAAATATTTCACAAGTTCTCTTGCTAGGCACAGTCTTTCAGATTCAGCATTAGCACCAAATTGTCCATACGAAAAAAAACAGGTATTAATCTGAATCTTTCAGTTTTCCTTCTCTCCTGATGTTTATTGGAACTAATTTGTGGTATGGTGTGGCACCGACAAACTGCCAACCAGATGATCATCTGTCATCCATGTTCCAGAAGCCTCTCCAATTCTCGCTCCACTTGGATTCTGGAAGTGAAAAACAAGGGCAGTATCAAATTCTTATCCACAATATCTGATCGCTTACCATGTTTACTTATAGTTCCCTCCTTGGAGCTCAGGACCTCAGTATTCCTGGCTTCTGCAACTCTGACCAAACTATCCAAACAACCATGACCTCTTTAGGCTACACCCACTGTAAAATGGATCCCCATGGTATGATCAAAAAACGTTTAAAACTGAACGTCAGTGTTGCTTCTCAAAAACTTCAAATTTTACAAACTAAAAAAAACAATGCATCTATCTGTATCTTTACGATGTATGCACTACCCCTTTTCAGGTGACTGGTTCTAACTGAGGGCATTGTCAATTCCCCCCCTTTCAGGTGGATTAGACCTACTACTTTTCCACCTGAATAAAAATATAACTAACATAGAGGACTAAACCAATATCAACAAAAAAAAAAAAATTTTAGAAGAGAAATAAATAAACAAAATAAAATAAAATAAAAAAAAATAAAAATGAAAATAAAAATAATTTTTTTTTTTTTTAAAAATTAAAAATCTGGCCATGATCACACAAACAACATGACAAGACAACCATCATAAAACAATGACAAACACTCAACTTTTAGTTAACAACATCCATGGACTTTTCTCCTGCAAAGAGTGCTTATTCCAATCTGAAATACAATTAGTTAATGGGGAAAACAAAAACAAAACAAAGCATATGTATCATCACAACATTTTAGCTTCATTTGTAACTCTTTTTAGTACTATTATTTTTCATTGTTTGCAAACAATTACTAACTAATGAGCTCATGGTACCATGTGATAATCGATTATGCATTTACAATAACCTAACCCCTGTTCTGTTATATTTTACCACTGTTGTTACTTTGAGAGACCTGCAAACAAATGCAAATGTCCGTATACGAATCAGTTTAACTTCTTCCTGGTCTCTGGAAAAAGGAACACACAAGTGATTACACACAATTCTTATGTTAATCAGCAGTATTGGATACTCAGGAAAAGTTTACAAAGACTGACAACAAGAGAAGAGTAAAGAAACACAAGATTAAAAAACTCATAACAGAAACATCTTTTAACCACACAAAAGAAAAACCACAATACCAATTCAGGGGTTTATCCCTAAAAGTACAAAACAAAAAAAATGTATATCTATATCCAGGTCCTCTATCATATTCTGAACTTGAAACTTACATCAAACCTTTTTCATAGCCGGGAAACATTGACCAGAATATTCTTACCATGCTTGCAGCTCACTAAGTTCTGCTAACATTGTTTTCCCCAGTGCTATATTTGAGTAACCATGCGTCTATCTCCATTTTGACTCTACACAACTGTCCTACATATTGCTTTTTAGTTTCTAGACCCCGCATTTGCGTTTTACACGGGAAATGGGTTTGATTACTATTGGTTCCGTGCTGTGGATGGCTACCCCACCTGGCTGAATAACACCCACGAAGCCTTGGGGTCGTTTTCGGGTATAATTTCCTTTCGATATCATTATTCGCCGCCCGACAATATTTTGAAGTGTGACCCCCCCTTTTACACAAAAAACATTTTAGTTCTGGTTTCCCTGCATAGGCCATTTTTTTAGCATATGGCGCTGGAAATCCACATTGCTGGATAATATTACTGCGATTGGAATGCACAGACTTTACACTTTCGTTGTCTGAGGAGTCATCCGAAGTGTCAACTCCTGAGTCAATTTCAAGTGCAGTTATCCCACCTTTATTTGCTTCTTCCACATCGATTCCCATCACATTACTATCATTTGCAGTGATAATAGCATACGGGTTTTCTTCATATTTCACTTCTGGCTTTTCTATACACTGAGCATGTGTGGAGGGTACCTCCACTATTGCACACTTGGAGGATAATTCCATTATGGCTGCTTGTGCCTTAAGCCTTGTGATAACCTGCAAATTCTCAGCCTCCCTTTGATTCAAAGAGGCAATGCAACTTTCTCTCAATTTACACGTTTGTTCTAATTCATCTAATCTCTGTTGCAATACACATTTCTCAGCCACTAATTGTTTAATCCGACTACAAGCATCCGCATCAGCCTTTTCAATCCTGATTGATATATCCCTTACCTGTTCCATCACTTTTTCTCTATCAGCAAACCATTCTAATTCTTTTTGTTCCGCAATTTCTTTCATTCTCATTAACATGCATAAGGCATTGGCCATTCTCTGTTTCCTGCCTTTTTTTGATTTATTAAATATGCGACTGTTATGTGTATCACATTGTTTTAAAAGTTCATTAAACTGATATATTAATTTACCTTTGTGAGTAATTTGAAATCTAATCCCACCATGCTTGCTAACGAAACCTTCAATGGCTTCCATTGATATGCTAATTAGCCTATCCACACCAACTGGTTGAGCAATCTTGCTTAGACAAAAGAAATCAGATAACAAATGGACAACAAAAAAAAAAAAATACGAACCGTTTAAATTTCCAGTGACTTGTGGTTCTACAGCATACAAGACACAAGGCACACTCTTAATCAATGCCTTGGTCTTCTATTGGACCAGAGCTATTTCACTCTCACGTGTGTAGAAATAAAAACCTATACTTCCCCCACTTTTTTCTCAAAGATGTATGGTAATTCCTGCCACTCTCTAACCAACACTGTGCATTAGCAATACACTAAACAATCAGATACCAAGCACACAAAGACATAGAGGAAGCTGTTTAGAAGCTAGCTTCGACCTGTAGTCCCCCTCCAAATACAAAAAACAACAACAACAAACAACAAATACAAATCCGTTTACCCACGAATTTCTGTAGGAGAACACACTCTTATTCAATGCTCTCCTACCCGATAGCAGGTCATAGGGAATTTCTATTGGGACAGAAAGTTTTTTTTCCACAATCACGTGGATATTTCCACTTTTCCCTCAAAATTGTATGATTTATCCTGTCAATCTGCGGTTATATCACATAACCAGGGATGATCAGTCCCTTATCTCGCCAGTGCGGCAATTTGCCCTCTGGTTACAGTTTCTGCAGCAAACACAACAATAATGTACATATATATATATATCAGTCACAGTTCTCACCAGGTTTTACGCGTGCGTTTATACCAGTGAAATATCTCACAGAATTTTCCTGCTCATCCAACCGTGGTTTCAGAATTTGCGAGCCAGCGCTAATCTTGTCCACACTAAAGATGACTTCCAGTTCTGGGTGGCTTTGAGCATCTGTGCTTACAGGGACTCAAACAAAAATACCTTAGATTTTTGTGGATTCTGTGTAAAAATATGTTTTACACGCCTTCTGGGGTGCCAAATGAAGTAAACTGATCAATCAATCTAGTCTTATTATTATCAGTTATGTATTCCTTTGTCTAGTCCCTATAGTTCAGCTAATCTATCAATCTATTACGCCCAGCACATGTTATTGTTAATACCACAATGTTACCACCCTTGGCTATGAAATCAATACACGGTCTAAGGTCAATTAAATCTTATTTATTTCCCATGGAAATAATACAGCGTGCACAAGGTATCAATAGAAGTTACAATAATACATAGCATACAATCACAGTGCAATCTAAGCCATACTTATCCGACCTTCGCAGCCACACCTCATGATGGAATAAAGAGGGACAGAGGAAGACCTCATGGTTGCGAACCTTTTTGTTAAACATACCTCAGCCATACCACACCCTACTGCCAGTCCCATTTGGTTTGAACCAATCAGTGTTCACATGACAGCCCTCCTAATATTGCCATACTTGGCTTTGTGGCCAGTCCCATCTGATGTGCCCTGGGCCGTCTTTGTCATCAATCTCTTTGAAGCTTGTGTGCACCAGTTGGGCTGAAGGTAACTCCTTTGATATGCAGATTCTGCCACATTCCTCTACACATTCTAAACATGTGTCATGCAAACATGCAAACATCAACATGGCTGAGTTCGGCTGTACCAACAAATGTGTAGAACCTTAGATATATAACGTTACTTCTTATTCACTTCCAACAATGTATCTACCATCTGGGTCAATCAGTTGATGTTGTGTAGCAAACGATGATTCTTTGCTTAAAAGAATTGAAACACCCACAATAGAGGGTTTGTAGTGTGAAATGCTTCCGTGAAAAAGTTATTTGTTAGTTTGGGTATTTGATGTGCAATAAAATGCGTTTCTTGAAGAAAAACGATTTGTGGTTTACTTTTCTTGAGTTCGTTAAGTAGTTTGTTTCTTTTTTCAGGTGTATTTAGGCCATTTGTGTTGTGTGAGATGATGATCGTCGCTAGCATATGCCATATTGTGCCATATTGTTTGAGAGTGTAAATAGGAGAAAGAAAGGAGGAGAAGGAAGAAGAAGAGAAAAAAAGTGGGGTGTAGAAAGAGGGGTGAGAGGAGGAAAAAGATCTGAGAGAGGAGTAGGATGTCGCAGGGGTAAGACGGGTGAACTAAAGATCACGTCCGTAGGAGTCAGCCGGCCTCTATCGGCGTATGAATGATTGGAAAGGGTTATTTTAATTTCTGGAGAGGGTTAGTGGCGTGGCGAGAACAAGTATGATAATGTGATCAAATATGTGATAGTGTGGAAATCTATCAGTGGGTTATTCAAATCTATCAAAGGAGGGGGGGTGTAAATTCCATAGAGTATGTCAAATTCAAAAGGTTTGTTTTTGGTATGCGATCGGTTGTGTTTCTCATAGAGTTGATTCAGCTTTAATATTATCTGTTAGGTGTATCTAGATATGTGCGTTGTGTGTAGAAGCCTTTATTAGAGCTAAAATAAATAAAAACGAAGAAGTGAGATCACTGACAGAGTTTGAAAATATATGTTTGAAGGGAGAGTCAATGAGACACTCATTGTCTCTCTTCTATACTATGTTGACAGAAGAGGAGACACCCCAGGAACTCACTTTTCTGCAAGCATTGGAGAGAGATCTAGAGATAGTTTTCTTTTTTTCTCAAGAACAAAGGAATAGGATATTGATATTTAATCAAAAGGCATCTGTAACAAGTAGATACCAGGAAGTGGGCTATAAGATTATTTCTAGATGGTATAGAACAGGGGTAATGAATTAAAATTCAAGGAGGTCCGGTCGCCAAAATTTTCTTTGGGCCGAGGTCCAAATCTCAAGTCTGTGCTATGACTCAGAAAGATTGTAGTCACTGTATATCTATCAAAAACATGAGAAATGTACAATTTCCTTAGCATTTCAACAGTATTTATTGTCAAGTTTCAGTTACAATATTAAACATGTGGACAGTTAGAACTAGGATAGCTTTACATTTGCTCTTTACATCAGATGTCCTCATCACAGTGCCCCTTTACACCGGGTGTCCCCATCACAGTGCCCCTTTACACCGGGTGTCTCCATCACAGTGCCCCTTTACATCGGGTGTCCCCATCACAGTGCCCCTTTACATCGGGTGTCCCCATCACAGTGCCCCTTTACATCGGGTGTCCCCATCACAGTGCCCCTTTACATCGGGTGTCCCCATCACAGTGCCCCTTTACATCAGGTGTCCCCATCACAGTGCCCCTTTACATCGGGTGTCCCCATCACAGTGCCCCTTTACATCAGGTGCCCCCATCACAGTGCCCCTTTACATTGGGTGTCCCCATCACAATGCCCCTTTACATCGGGTATCCCCATCACAGTGCCCCTTTACATCGGGTATCCCCATCACAGTGCCCCTTTACATCATCGGGTGTCCCCATCACAGTGCCCCTTAACAAAATGTGCACATCAGGGTGTCCCTTAACATAAAATAAGGGTCATGCTGATGGGCACATTTTATATTAAGGGGCACTCTGATGGACAACAAAATGTGCCCCTTAACTTAAAATTTGCCCAAAGTGCCCCTTTTAATATAAAATGTACCCATCAGTGTTGATCTTAAAATAAAATATGCCCATCAGCATGCCCCTTAACATGAAATAAGGGTCACATTGATGGGCGCCTATTATGTTAGGAGGCACTCTGATGGACAAATTTTATTTTAAGGGGCATGCTGGTGGGTATATTTTTAATGTGCACATCAATGGGCATATTTTGTAGGGCACATTTTGTTGTGCCCCTTAACAAAATATGCCCATCGATGTGCACATTAAAAATATACCCATCAGTGTGCCCCGTAAAATTAAATTTGTCCATCAGAGTACCCCTTAACATAAAAGGTGCCCATCAGCGTGACCCTTATTTTATCCTAAAGGGCACTCTGATGAACACATTTTATTTTAAGGGGCATGCTGATGGGTATATTTGTAATTTGCACAATGCTGGGCTTTTTTTGTAAGGGGCATGCTGATGGGTATATTTGTAATTTGCACAATGCTGGGCTTTTTTTTGTAAGGGGCATGCTGATGGGTATATTTGTAATTTGCACAATGCTGGGCTTTTTTTGTAAGGGGCATGCTGATGGGTATATTTTTAAGTGCACACTGATGGGCATATTTTGTTAAGGCGCACCTTAACAAAACATGCAAATCAGTGTGCACATAAAAAATATACCCATCAGCATGCCCCTTACAAAAAAAGCCCAGCATTGTGCAAATTACAAATATACCCATCAGCATGCCCCTTACAAAAAAAGCCCAGCATTGTGCAAATTACAAATATACCCATCAGCATGCACCTTACAAAAAAGCCCAGCATTGTGCAAATACAATATACCTAACAGTCTGCATGATCACTAATGTGCCCACATACCTCAACTACAGGAGGAAGGGCACAACTGAAGCTGCCTCAAGGAGTCGGAGAGCCAGGACCCAGGAATTCGGAACCGCGGGCAGCATGGGGGGCGGGGCGCGCACGTGACGTCACACCCCCTTCTGCCTGCGTGAGTGTCTTCAGCTCCGAGACGCGGCCAGGAGCAGGGGGCGGGCGCATGCGCACAGCGTCACTGGTTGCTAGGGAAACCCGCGGTCCCAGCAAACCAGTGATTGCTGTCATTTACTACGCAGGCGGCATGGCGGTCCGGGCGGAAGCCCCGCTCGGTCCGGACTCGGACCCCGGGCCGCCATTTAGTGACGGCTGGTATAGAACATCGAGTGTGCTACATCGGATGTATACCCAAGCATCCGATGTGTGTTGGAGATGCCATGAAGCAGAAGGGACAATCCTACATATCTTTTGGGAATGTACAAAAATTAGGGAGTTCTGGGAAATGGTTGCCGAAACAATTAAAACAATAACAGGAATCATGATAGGGCAGGGGTGCCCAACCTTTTGAAGAGCGAGGGCCACTTAAGCGAATTGGTAACTGGTTGTGGGCCACAATGAGTGGAGTGGGAGGATGAGAGGTCCGTGTCCACTGACACAGCCCACTCTACTCTGTGGGCCCTCTGATCCAATCCGATTCACCCAGATGGAAGGGGCCGATCCCATTTTTTTTTTGTTTACATCTGCTGCTTCATAGAGGTGAATAGTAAGTTCGATTGGGTCAGACCAATCATGTGAAAGGGGCCTAAGGCTACTTTCACACTGATGCGCTGCGATTTGCCCAAACAGCGCAGTGAACCTGTGGATTTTCTACAGGTTAGCTGCACTTTGCCTTAAACTTCTATTATATCCTACAGGTTTGGCGCACTTTCTGAAGGCACAACAAACCCACAGGTAATAACAGAAGTCTATGGCTCAATGCAGGTAACCCGCAGTTGCACTACACCTGTGGATCAGTTTGAAAGCAACCCTGTAATCACTGCAAAACAGATATATCCATATATACTGTGAATTTAGTAGTAAACTTAACTTTAATAACCGTCTGCCATTCTGGTATCGCTGGCTGTTGCTGTCCTAGGTGGAGTGCATTTGGTATCACTCCACCTGTGACAGGAGCGGGCACTATACATTGTTAGTATTGAAAGCATATGTGGCTCTGCTCCGCAGCTACTTGCTTGCACTACCAGCGGCTTCATTCACAAAACTGCTGCTCTGGGATGGAGGGTCAGAAACCCATGATCTGGGCTTGCCAACCTGCCATCTTAGAGCAGGATGTTAAGGGCCACATTAGAGGGCTCCGCGGGCCACATGTGGCCCCCGGGCCACTGGTTGGGCACCCCTGCGATGGGGGATAGACCGGCAACCTTCTTGCTTTTGGATATCCCCATATTGGTCGAAAAATTCAATTATAGCTCAGGGGGTTTAGTACACGCCCCACACTATATAAGGCCGCCATCGCGGCGGCCTTGTGTAGTGTGTTCCGGCATGCAGGGAAAGAGCAAGATAGGCAGGGACAGTGTGTTTTTTTCTCAGGCATCTGCAGGAGTTAGTGGGTGTTGTGTGCCTCCAGCACAGCACAGTATACACCTGTATCTACCCTTTATTGCTGGTGTTCTCTAATACAGGCATCTGCAGGAGTTAGTGGGTGTTGTGTGCCTCCAGCACAGCACAGTATACACCTGTATCTACCCTTTTTTGCTGGTGTTCTCTAATACAGCATCTGCAGGAGTTAGTGGATGTTGTGTGCCTCCAACACAGCACAGTATATACCTGTATCTACCCTTTTTTGCTGGTGTTCTCTAATACAGGCATCTGCAGCCTTTACAGTGGGTGTTGTGTGCCTCCAGCACAATATACACTACCCAATTGCTGGTTTTCCCATCTCCCTTCAGGCCATTACTATGTCTGGAAGGCCAACAAGGAGAGGCAGACAGTCACGAGCCAATAAAAGAGGGCAAGCAGGCTCTGTGTCTAGAGACAACAGTGCTGGTCGTGGATGCGGTGCATCGTCATCAGCACGTGGCCATGGGACACGCTTGTCCTTATTTTCGGCAGCTGGATGTGTGGAGCCGCATCATGCCGAAGACTTGGTAGAGCGGATGACCAAGCCCTCTTCATCCTCCTCATCCTCTCACCCAGGCTCAGGGTACTAGCAAAGCAGCTGCCAACGCGTCCTCTTCCCTCATCTCAATGTCATCAGTCATTGCTTCCCTAGATCCACCATGTCCTCCAAACTGTTTAAGCACAGTGTTGGGTACATGCTCCAGGAGGAGGCCCAGTGTTTTGAAGGCTCTGATGATACCCTGCTAGAGGAAGGCAGTAGCACGAGCACAGCGAGAGGGGATGCTCAAGAAGGACAGCAATCTGGCAGTCATGTTCCACCAGCTGCAGCATACTGTCAGGTGATGAAGAGGGAATGGATGATGAGGTCACTGACTCCACGTGGGTGCCTGATAGGAGAGAGGAGGAGGAGGCACATCTGCAGTGAGGCAGGATGCCCCCTGGGGGGCCAACTTAGGGGCAGCACACCGACTGAATCACACCGCAAAGTTATTCCAAAAGTTCTTTGGTGTGGGCCTTTTTTGAGACCAGTGCATCAGATCGCACCGCTGCTATTTGCAACATATGTCTCAAGCATATTTCGCGTGGCCAAAACATCAGACGCTTATGCACCACATGCTTGACCAGACATACAGTGGTGTGAAAAAGTGTTTGCCCCCTTCCTCATTTCCTGTTCCTTTGTATGTTTGTCACACTTAAGTGTTTCGGAACATCAAACCAATTTAAACAATAGTCAAGGACAACACAAGTAAACACAAAATGCAATTTGTAAATGAAGGTGTTTATTATTAAAGGTGAAAAAAAATCCAAACCATCATGGCCCTGTGTGAAAAAGTGATTGCCCCCCTTGTTAAAACATACTATAACTGTGGTTGTCCACACCTGCGTTCAATTTCTCTAGCCACACCCAGGCCTGATTATTGCCACACCTGTTCACAATCAAGGCATCACTTAAATAGGAGCTGCTTGACACAGTAAGGTCCACCAGAAGATCCTTAAAAGCTACACATCATGCCGAGACCCAAAGAAATTTAGGAACAATTGAGAAAGAAAGTAAACAACTGTACACCTTTGCTTAGGATAACCTCCGCCCGTTAACCACGCAAATAAAAGGCGCTTAGCATCAAAGAATATGCTTTCTACCTGGGAACTGTGGAATTTAAGCAGCTGTTCTAAAAGGTATTAAATCAATAAAACCACTAGAAAACATTAAACAAAAATCTGCGAGGTGAATGGATCAATCAATTCACCCGTAGAAAAAACAGCGCATAATACTTCATAGAAAAAAGAAGAAATTATGTGTGATTTGTGCTAATACGAACTATGGAAAAAAACATTTATATCTTCCCAAATACAGTCATACACACTAAGTATTGTCCATGAACACTGTCCATATATCCAAATTGGGCTGAGTAATTAGGATAGTTTCAGGAAAAAAGTTGAAACGAGATATCTATTTCAGTCCATCAACAGACAATAGAATTAAAAGGCGCAACTGAAACAAAGTGTCCTGGTACAAATCACAAGGAGTGTGCGATGCAATCCTTCCTTAACATGATTATACTTCCACTAATACAATGCATTGATCCCGAATTTACTGGGGTGCAATCTCAAGGATGAGGTGACCCCCCTTAGTAATATTCTTACCAGATATGCCTGGTTACATAGGCTCTCAGATATTGCTCCTCATCAGTTCGATCTCATCAGCTTCATAAGCACCAGGTAATACACGATCGGATGTGCTCGGTTACACGGGCTCTCAGATGTTACTCATCGGCTGGATCTCATCCACTGCATAAGTGTCGGGTGATTCAAGATCTCCGAAAGAAGCAATTACGGGAAAACAAACATAGCGTGATACTGTCTTATAAAAACACGATTTATTTAAATAAAAATGTTGCACTCACACAAAATTAATTCTTTAAGGCATTGATTCATTCAGCGTGCATAGTTCTTAACCACAGTCTCGGGGGAAGTAATAGCATCAGCCGCTAATGGCCGTCACCACTTAGTAGCTCACGGTTAAAGCTGTGCGTCTCTTTCTCCCTCCTGTCAGTTCCTCTATGCTGCAAACATGTGCTACCACCCTGACGCGTTTCGTCGTATTGACATCATCTGAGGGTGGAGGCAATCAGTCCTGACTACTCTTTAATACGTGCGGTATTAACCCTTCGTAAACATGTATAGATGTATAGTGATTAATCCACCTATGTTATATATACGCTGCTCTCTTTACAGGATACCTGTCGGAGGCTTTCATAAATGATGTTTTTGAAAGAACCATTTCATTACACAGAAGGTATAGAAATTAAAATATTGAGAATTAGGTGAATTCAAAACATGGATTAAAAAATTCCAAAAATTAGATTAAAACATCAGGAGAGTTAAAAACAAAATTACAGATAAAAACCAAAAACGATCTTATTCCCCTCACACACTATACCGATATGGCAAAGTCGGATTTCTGATAATATGCTAATATGCTAACAATCGCAATGTTTGCAAAATCCGGCGCATATATCCCAATGACTTTTATTTCTTTAAAAAAGGGGAATTCCCATCCCGTTGATCTAGATGCTCTAGGTTTGGACGATCAACTTTGTTGTACAGGGAAATACATAAAGAGAACGGATTTGCAACCTTTTATAGCCTATCTCCTATTTTTTCTGCTAATGGGGTCAAGTAGAAGCCTCAACTGAAACTGACTTGTGTTCACACGCTCTTCATGCAGATAGAGGCAAGC
This sequence comes from Lithobates pipiens, assembly GCF_037356315.1. Taxonomy (NCBI): domain Eukaryota; kingdom Metazoa; phylum Chordata; class Amphibia; order Anura; family Ranidae; genus Lithobates; species Lithobates pipiens. The sequence goes on from NW_027507788.1 coordinate 109,327,648, forward strand.
CGTCCATTACAAGGCTCCCATTGAGACCATCGTTGATACGATGAATGGGCTATACACAGCACGATCTCTGTGATGCGACGGGGATTTTTTATGACTCTTATTAGCTGCTTCCAATGCCGCTATTCTCAATCTGCTTTACATGCGACGTTATGGCTTATGTATTGTGCATGCGACGTTATAGCTTATATCTGTATATGGCATTATATACTTATGTGGTTAGGAAAAAGGTAAAATACATTTAAAATTATAATGAAACAAACTTACTACCTGTCTCTGTTAATTAACTCATTATGGTGAAAATTACCACATATTAGAGGGCAATAGCATCAAAAGGCCGTAAACTTATGCGTTTATCGGTCAGCCTATATTTAGGCCGACTTGCCTAAAGTATGGATTTATCTTATATATTTTCCAGGAATGTGTTTATTAAAAATAACCTTTAAAAATAATTTTTTAAAAATAATTTTTAAAAAACTCTACTGAACTCAGCATGGATGTATAATACTACCCATATTTACACTACCATCCCTCAATCTTCTATTTCGAATAACTGCAAACCCATTCTTGCTAATTATCGTATTGAAATCTAACTTCCACACATAATAACGACCTGCATAAAATAATGATATTTCCTATTTGTCAACTACATAATATAAAATGTGAACTGTAAAATGTGAAATGTAAATGATCCCCTCTCTTCACGTAAGGATATTATTACCTTAAAGGGATGTGCCTTTGTGACTTATAAATTCAATGTATAGTCACCTGACACGGTTATTCTTTAATACTACTCGAGGGTGACCAATAAGACCCCAATATTTCCAACCATGACTATAATAACAATTATCATAAAACAGGTCTATAATTAAAATTGGTAATAAAAGCAGGTAATTAAAAAGATTGGTACTAAAAGTGTTGGTAATAAAAAAGTTGTTACTCCCGTAATCTGGGTACTGGGGTCCCTTTAAATCGGTTTTAAAAATCACTTATGAAACAATTGACGTCTAACTTGACGTTTAACCCATTAGGGGTCAGAGTGTTCATCCGATATATCCATTGGGATTCTTTTTTGGAAACTTCGCGGACCATATTTGATCCCCGCCAATTAGGTTGAACTCTGTCCACTCCCCAGAATTTTAGTAGAGATGGGTCTCTGTTATGATGTTTCTTAAAGTGAAGGGACACGCTGTGATCACTAAATCCGATTTCTATATTATACATATGTTCGGATATGCGTTTCCTTAGGGTCCTTTTCGTTCTTCCCACATACATGAGCCCACATGGGCACTGTAGTACGTATACCACGTGCGTGGAGCTACATGTAATAAATTCTTTTATTACCATTAACCTGTTTTTCCCTGTGGATATGAACTCAGTCATACCTCTAATTGGGCTATTTTGCTTCATACAGGGTTGGCACCTTCTACATGAAAAAAAACCGTCCCTATTCCAGAAAGTTTCTGTTTTTTTGGGGGGATTCAACACTTTCTTCACTACCTGATCTCCAAAGTTGGGGGCTTTTCTGTATATAAATGAAGGCCGGGGTGGAAGCACCTGTCCTAACGCTTTATCTAGACGTAGAACATGCCAGTGGCGATTTAGTATCGTTTCTACTTCTTTATACTGGGCATGGAAGTCTGAGATGAATCCCCATTCTTGACAGGGAGCCTTATCTTGCAATTTATTTTCTAGACATTCATCTCGGGGAATTTTAGCTATTTCCGATACTGTTTTATTCAGAGATACTTCATTGTACCCCTTTTCTATAAAACGCTTCTTAATAATGTCCGATTGTGGGTAGAAATCACTATCCAAGGTGCAATTGCGCCGTATACGCATAATCTGGCCTTTAGGGATGTTTTTTAGCCACAATGGATGATGCCCGCTTTTTATAGGTAAATAACTGTTCCTATCGGTAGGTTTAAAATATGCTTTGGTGATCAGACCTGTTCCATGTTTGATTATATCCACGTCAAGGTAATGTATTTTTTCTGAACTGTGTTCGTACTCTAAACAGATGTTATTCTTGTTGTTATTTAATTGAGTCATGAATTCATGTAGTGAGCTTTCTGAACCTTCCCAAATAATCAGGAGGTCATCTATGAATCTTTTATAGAATACTAAAGATGACTTATATTGCTGTTGCTGTGAGAAAATTACTCGGTCCTCCCATTCCGACATGAACAGGTTCGCGATGCTGGGAGCAAATTTAGCTCCCATGGCCACACCTCTTTTTTGTGAATAAAAATTCTGGTTATACCAGAAGTAATTTTGCGACAAACAGAAATCTAAAGCTTGTCCCAAAAATACCTTTTGTTCATGAGGGATGTCATTCCTCTGACTTAAAGCCCAATTGAGGGCCAGGAGGGCGTCGTCATGCTGGATAATACTATATAGGGAGGCCACGTCAGCTGTCACTAGGTGGATCTCTCCCCCTTCTCTCAATTTGATCTGACTCATTAGTTGCAATAAGTTTTTAGTGTCTTTCAAATATGCTTTTGTGCTTTGGACGCTCATCTGTAGGAATCTATCTACCGTATATACTCGAGTATAAGCCGAGATTTTCAGCCTCTTTTTTGAGGCTGAAAGTGCCCCCCTCGGCTTATACTCGAGTCATCGCTGTCTGCCCGCTCGATCAGCGTGTCGAGCAGACAGACAGCGGCCATTCTATAATTCAAAAGCCGCGCCTCCGGCTCCGCCTTCGCCTGTGATAGGCGGAACACTGAATTTCCCAGCAGCCTGTGTTCCGCCTATCACGGACATCGTCTCATCCTCGTACTACGGACGAGGATGAGACGATGTCCGTGATAGGCGGAACACAGGCTGCTGGGAAATTCAGTGTTCCGCCTATCACAGGCGAAGGCGGAGGCGCGGCTTTTGAATTTTACAATGGCCGCCGAGGCGCCGACGAAGAGGGCACGGGACGGAGGCAAGGCACGGCACGGCACGGCACGGGACGGGACGGAGGCAAGGCACGACACGGGACGGAGGCAAGGCACGGCACGGGACGGAGGCAAGGAGGCAAGGCACGGGACGGAGGCTCGGGACAAAGGCTCGGGACACAGGTAGGCTGGACACACACACACACACACACACACACACACACACACACACACACACACACACACACACAGACACACACACACAGGGATGGATGGATGGAGACACACACACACAGGGATGGATGGATGGATGGAGACACACACACACAGGGATGGATGGATGGATGGACACACACACACACAGGGATGGATGGATGGATGGACACACACACACACAGGGATGGATGGATGGATGGACACACACACACACAGGGATGGATGGACGGACACACAGGGATGGATGGACGGACACACAGGGATGGACGGACACACAGGGATGGACGGACACACAGGGATGGACGGACACACACACAGGGATGGACAGGCATGTCTCACCCTCGGCTTATACACGAGTCAATAAGTTTGCCAGTTTTTTTGGGGGTAAATTGGGGGCCTCGGCTTATATTCGGGTCGGCCTATACTCGAGTATATACGGTAAATATTGACCCAATCTTGCTGTCACAGAGCCAATACAATTAACGATTGGTCTGGCCGGGGGTACGGTCGGATTTTTGTGTAGCTTGGGCAATGTGTAGATCGTCGGTATTCTACAGTGACCAGGTACCAGAAATCTCGACTCCTTCACATTCAACACCTTGTTTTTTACTCCCAATAGTACCAATTTTTCTAGATTTTGATAATACAACACAGTGGGATCCTTTCTTAATAACTCGTACGTGTCCTTATCGGATAGCATCCTTTCTAATTGTGATTCATAGAAAGTTTTGTCTAAAATAACAACCCCCCCTCCCTTGTCTGCAGGTCTGATTACTATATCCTTCCTCATCTCCAATGCTTTAATCCCATCCTGTAAATGATGTGGATTTAAATTCTTTTTTGGCAAAATGGTCTCTAAATCCTTCAAAATCAGATTTTTAAATACATCAACATGCTGGTTAGCGGAGTTAAGTGGGTTGAATAAAGACTTATTCTTCAACCCACTATCTATTCCTATTGTACTAGCAGGTGTGATAATTCTATTCACGGTGTTATTATTTAGAAAATATTTCTTTATGTTAATTTTCCTAATATATTTATGGATGTCCATATAGACATTGAATTTATTTATGGCTTTCCTCGGAGCACATTTTAGTCCCAACTGTAGAATATTAGATTCTTTGGCTGTTAATATGGCACTACTTAAGTTGTAGATTCCGGCTGATCCGGATCTCTCCTTCTTTTTTTGGACTCGCCGGCCTGCTCTGCAACCCCTTTTCCATCTCCTATCTGATTGATCCTTCCTGGTGCTCCTTCCCCTACTTGGGGTGGTCCCCCTCCTACGGGGTGTTGTGATTGGGGAATTTTTTGCGGAGGTTGTGGTTTGGTGTAATTCTGTGAGGGATTCCACCATCCCTGCTGAGGTCTTGGGGGACCCATGTTGTATTGGGGGGGATTGTTGTAAGGAGGCTTCCTGCCCATCCCCCGCGGTCTCCATCTCCCTCTCCACCCTCCTCTCCCTAAAAAAGGACGAGGGGGGTTATCTTGAATCCTTATATTATCTCTTAGGGGATCAAATCTATTAGATAACGGGAACCCCTGCTGATAATCTACATATCTGGATTGTGGGTACACGGTTGGTCTCTCCGTGCGTTCTTCAGGTCTAGGGCCTCTTTGGGGGTTACCTCTTTTCCCTTTTCTTTTAAAACGTTGATCTACATAAACCCATCTTTGTTCATCATGCTTTGGAGTAGATTGGTTATCGGGATAGAGGTAATTATCAGATCCCCTAATGCCTGGAGTGCCCGGGGTTACCTCTCTAGGGATTACATTTTCTGTGGGTTTATTCATTAATTTGCTCTGCCATATATAAATATTTTCATTCCTAAAATCATTTAAATCCCTATGGAATTTTTTAACTTTCTTTTTTTGGGTGTCCCACCAGGTTCGTACCTGCTTTTCTAATGCATTCCCAAGAGTTTGCAAGACTTCTTTATAATCATTAGTTTCCACCGATTCTCTATTTGTAGCAAAAATTGAACCAATGTCTATATGTCGGTTTGATAAAAATTCCACAGCTTCCATAGCTGCCTTTTTAAAATTAAACTGAACAACTGTACACCTTTGCTTAGGATAACCTCCGCCCGTTAACCACGCAAATAAAAGGCGCTTAGCATCAAAGAATATGCTTTCTACCTGGGAACTGTGGAATTTAAGCAGCTGTTCTAAAAGGTATTAAATCAATAAAACCACTAGAAAACATTAAACAAAAATCTGCGAGGTGAATGGATCAATCAATTCACCCGTAGAAAAAACAGCGCATAATACTTCATAGAAAAAAGAAGAAATTATGTGTGATTTGTGCTAATACGAACTATGGAAAAAAACATTTATATCTTCCCAAATACAGTCATACACACTAAGTATTGTCCATGAACACTGTCCATATATCCAAATTGGGCTGAGTAATTAGGATAGTTTCAGGAAAAAAGTTGAAACGAGATATCTATTTCAGTCCATCAACAGACAATAGAATTAAAAGGCGCAACTGAAACAAAGTGTCCTGGTACAAATCACAAGGAGTGTGCGATGCAATCCTTCCTTAACATGATTATACTTCCACTAATACAATGCATTGATCCCGAATTTACTGGGGTGCAATCTCAAGGATGAGGTGACCCCCCTTAGTAATATTCTTACCAGATATGCCTGGTTACATAGGCTCTCAGATATTGCTCCTCATCGGTTCGATCTCATCAGCTTCATAAGCACCAGGTAATACACGATCGGATGTGCTCGGTTACACGGGCTCTCAGATGTTACTCATCGGCTGGATCTCATCCACTGCATAAGTGTCGGGTGATTCAAGATTTCCGAAAGAAGCAATTACGGGAAAACAAACATAGCGTGATACTGTCTTATAAAAACACGATTTATTTAAATAAAAATGTTGCACTCACACAAAATTAATTCTTTAAGGCATTGATTCATTCAGCGTGCATAGTTCTTAACCACAGTCTCGGGGGAAGTAATAGCATCAGCCGCTAATGGCCGTCACCACTTAGTAGCTCACGGTTAAAGCTGTGCGTCTCTTTCTCCCTCCTGTCAGTTCCTCTATGCTGCAAACATGTGCTACCACCCTGACGCGTTTCGTCGTATTGACATCATCTGAGGGTGGAGGCAATCAGTCCTGACTACTCTTTAATACGTGCGGTATTAACCCTTCGTAAACATGTATAGATGTATAGTGATTAATCCACCTATGTTATATACGCTGCTCTCTTTACAGGATACCTGTCGGAGGCTTTCATAAATGATGTTTTTGAAAGAACCATTTCATTACACAGAAGGTATAGAAATTAAAATATTGAGAATTAGGTGAATTCAAAACATGGATTAAAAAATTCCAAAAATTAGATTAAAACATCAGGAGAGTTAAAAACAAAATTACAGATAAAAACCAAAAACGATCTTATTCCCCTCACACACTATACCGATATGGCCAAGTCGGATTTCTGATAATATGCTAATATGCTAACAATCGCAATGTTTGCAAAATCCGGCGCATATATCCCAATGACTTTTATTTCTTTAAAAAAGGGGAATTCCCATCCCGTTGATCTAGATGCTCTAGGTTTGGACGATCAACTTTGTTGTACAGGGAAATACATAAAGAGAATGGATTCGCAACCTTTTATAGCCTATCTCCTATTTTTTCTGCTAATGGGGTCAAGTAGAAGCCTCAACTGAAACTGACTTGTGTTCACACGCTCTTCATGCAGATAGAGGCAAGCCGTCCATTACAAGGCTCCCATTGAGACCATCGTTGATACGATGAATGGGCTATACACAGCACGATCTCTGTGATGCGACGGGGATTTTTTATGACTCTTATTAGCTGCTTCCAATGCCGCTACACTAAAAACTTATTGCAACTAATGAGTCAGATCAAATTGAGAGAAGGGGGAGAGATCCACCTAGTGACAGCTGACGTGGCCTCCCTGTATAGTATTATCCAGCATGACGACGCCCTCCTGGCCCTCAATTGGGCTTTAAGTCAGAGGAATGACATCCCTCATGAACAAAAGGTATTTTTGGGACAAGCTTTAGATTTCTGTTTGTCGCAAAATTACTTCTGGTATAACCAGAATTTTTATTCACAAAAAAGAGGTGTGGCCATGGGAGCTAAATTTGCTCCCAGCATCGCGAACCTGTTCATGTCGGAATGGGAGGACCGAGTAATTTTCTCACAGCAACAGCAATATAAGTCATCTTTAGTATTCTATAAAAGATTCATAGATGACCTCCTGATTATTTGGGAAGGTTCAGAAAGCTCACTACATGAATTCATGACTCAATTAAATAACAACAAGAATAACATCTGTTTAGAGTACGAACACAGTTCAGAAAAAATACATTACCTTGACGTGGATATAATCAAACATGGAACGGGTCTGATCACCAAAGCATATTTTAAACCTACCGATAGGAACAGTTATTTACCTATAAAAAGCGGGCATCATCCATTGTGGCTAAAAAACATCCCTAAAGGCCAGATTATGCGTATACGGCGCAATTGCACCTTGGATAGTGATTTCTACCCACAATCGGACATTATTAAGAAGCGTTTTATAGAAAAGGGGTACAATGAAGTATCTCTGAATAAAACAGTATCGGAAATAGCTAAAATTCCCCGAGATGAATGTCTAGAAAATAAATTGCAAGATAAGGCTCCCTGTCAAGAATGGGGATTCATCTCAGACTTCCATGCCCAGTATAAAGAAGTAGAAACGATACTAAATCGCCACTGGCATGTTCTACGTCTAGATAAAGCGTTAGGACAGGTGCTTCCACCCCGGCCTTCATTTATATACAGAAAAGCCCCCAACTTTGGAGATCAGGTAGTGAAGAAAGTGTTGAATCCCCCCAAAAAAACAGAAACTTTCTGGAATAGGGACGGGTTTTTTTCATGTAGAAGGTGCCAACCCTGTATGAAGCAAAATAGCCCAATTAGAGGTATGACTGAGTTCATATCCACAGGGAATAACAGGTTAATGGTAATAAAATAATTTATTACATGTAGCTCCACGCACGTGGTATACGTACTACAGTGCCCATGTGGGCTCATGTATGTGGGAAGAATGAAAAGGACCCTAAGGAAACGCATATCCGAACATATGTATAATATAGAAATCGGATTTAGTGATCACAGCGTGTCCCTTCACTTTAAGAAACATCATAACAGAGACCCATCTCTACTAAAATTCTGGGGAGTGGACAGAGTTCAACCAAATATGGTCCGCGAAGTTTCCAAAAAAGAATCCCAATGGATATATCGGATGAACACTCTGACCCCTAATGGGTTAAACGTCGAGTTAGACGTCAATTGTTTCATAAGTGATTTTTAAAACCGATTTAAAGGGACCCCAGTACCCAGATTACGGGAGTAACAACTTTTTTATTACCAACACTTTTAGTACCAATCTTTTTAATTACCTGCTTTTATTACCAATTTTAATTATAGACCTGTTTTATGATAATTGTTATTATAGTCATGGTTGGAAATATTGGGGTCTTATTGGTCACCCTCGAGTAGTATTAAAGAATAACCGTGTCAGGTGACTATACATTGAATTTATAAGTCACAAAGGCACATCCCTTTAAGGTAATAATATCCTTACGTGAAGAGAGGGGATCATTTACATTTCACATTTTACAGTTCACATTTTATATTATGTAGTTGACAAATAGGAAATATCATTATTTTATGCAGGTCGTTATTATGTGTGGAAGTTAGATTTCAATACGATAATTAGCAAGAATGGGTTTGCAGTTATTCGAAATAGAAGATTGAGGGATGGTAGTGTAAATATGGGTAGTATTATACATCCATGCTGAGTTCAGTAGAGTTTTTTAAAAATTATTTTTAAAAAATGATTTTTAAAGGTTATTTTTAATAAACACATTCCTGGAAAATATATAAGATAAATCCATACTTTAGGCAAGTCGGCCTAAATATAGACTGACCGATAAACGCATAAGTTTACGGCCTTTTGATGCTATTGCCCTCTAATATGTGGTAATTTTCACCATAATGAGTTAATTAACAGAGACAGGTAGTAAGTTTGTTTCATTATAATTTTAAATGTATTTTACCTTTTTCCTAACCACATAAGTATATAATGCCATATACAGATATAAGCTATAACGTCGCATGCACAATACATAAGCTATAACGTCGCATGTAAAGCAGATTGAGAATAGCGGCATTGGAAGCAGCTAATAAGAGTCATAAAAAATCCCCGTCGCATCACAGAGATCGTGCTGTGTATAGCCCATTCATCGTATCAACGATGGTCTCAATGGGAGCCTTGTAATGGACGGCTTGCCTCTATCTGCATGAAGAGCGTGTGAACACAAGTCAGTTTCAGTTGAGGCTTCTACTTGACCCCATTAGCAGAAAAAATAGGAGATAGGCTATAAAAGGTTGCGAATCCGTTCTCTTTATGTATTTCCCTGTACAACAAAGTTGATCGTCCAAACCTAGAGCATCTAGATCAACGGGATGGGAATTCCCCTTTTTTAAAGAAATAAAAGTCATTGGGATATATGCGCCGGATTTTGCAAACATTGCGATTGTTAGCATATTAGCATATTATCAGAAATCCGACTTGGCCATATCGGTATAGTGTGTGAGGGGAATAAGATCGTTTTTGGTTTTTATCTGTAATTTTGTTTTTAACTCTCCTGATGTTTTAATCTAATTTTTGGAATTTTTTAATCCATGTTTTGAATTCACCTAATTCTCAATATTTTAATTTCTATACCTTCTGTGTAATGAAATGGTTCTTTCAAAAACATCATTTATGAAAGCCTCCGACAGGTATCCTGTAAAGAGAGCAGCGTATATAACATAGGTGGATTAATCACTATACATCTATACATGTTTACGAAGGGTTAATACCGCACGTATTAAAGAGTAGTCAGGACTGATTGCCTCCACCCTCAGATGATGTCAATACGACGAAACGCGTCAGGGTGGTAGCACATGTTTGCAGCATAGAGGAACTGACAGGAGGGAGAAAGAGACGCACAGCTTTAACCGTGAGCTACTAAGTGGTGACGGCCATTAGCGGCTGATGCTATTACTTCCCCCGAGACTGTGGTTAAGAACTATGCACGCTGAATGAATCAATGCCTTAAAGAATTAATTTTGTGTGAGTGCAACATTTTTATTTAAATAAATCGTGTTTTTATAAGACAGTATCACGCTATGTTTGTTTTCCCGTAATTGCTTCTTTCGGAGATCTTGAATCACCCGACACTTATGCAGTGGATGAGATCCAGCCGATGAGTAACATCTGAGAGCCCGTGTAACCGAGCACATCCGATCGTGTATTACCTGGTGCTTATGAAGCTGATGAGATCGAACCGATGAGGAGCAATATCTGAGAGCCTATGTAACCAGGCATATCTGGTAAGAATATTACTAAGGGGGGGTCACCTCATCCTTGAGATTGCACCCCAGTAAATTCGGGATCAATGCATTGTATTAGTGGAAGTATAATCATGTTAAGGAAGGATTGCATCGCACACTCCTTGTGATTTGTACCAGGACACTTTGTTTCAGTTGCGCCTTTTAATTCTATTGTCTGTTGATGGACTGAAATAGATATCTCGTTTCAACTTTTTTCCTGAAACTATCCTAATTACTCAGCCCAATTTGGATATATGGACAGTGTTCATGGACAATACTTAGTGTGTATGACTGTATTTGGGAAGATATAAATGTTTTTTTCCATAGTTCGTATTAGCACAAATCACACATAATTTCTTCTTTTTTCTATGAAGTATTATGCGCTGTTTTTTCTACGGGTGAATTGATTGATCCATTCACCTCGCAGATTTTTGTTTAATGAGAAAGAAAGTAATTGAGATCTATCAGTCTGGAAAGGGTTATAAAGCCATTTCCAAAGCTTTGGGAATCCAGCGAACCACAGTGAGAGCCATTATCCACAAATGGCGAAGACATGGAACAGTGGTGAACCTTCCCAGGAGTGGCCGGCCGCCCAAAATTACCCCAAGAGCGCAGCGACGACTCATCCAAGAGGTCACAAAAGACCCCACAACAACGTCCAAGGAACTGCAGGCCTCACTTGCCTCAGTTAAGGTCAGCGTTCATGCCTCCACCATCAGGAAAAGACTGGGCAAAAATGGCCTGCATGGCAGAGTTCCAAGGAGAAAACCACTGCTGAGCAAAAAGAACATCAAAGCTCGTCTCAATTTCTCCACAACACATCTTGATGATCCCCAAGACTTTTGGGACAACATTCTGTGGACCGATGAGACAAAAGTGGAACTCTTTGGAAGGTGTGTGTCCAAGTATATCTGGCGTAGAAGGAACACTGCATTTCATAAAAAGAACATTATACCAACCGTAAAATATGGTGGTGGTAGTGTGATGGTCTGGGGCTGTTTTGCTGCTTCAGGACCTGGAAGACTTGCCGTGATAAAAGGAACTATGAATTCTGCTGTCTACCAAGAGATCCTGAAGGAGAATGTCCGACCATCTGTTCGTGTACTCAAGCTGAAACGAACTTGGGTTCTGCAGCAGGACAATGATCCTAAACACACCAGCAAGTCCACCACCGAATGGCTGAAGAAAAACAAAATGAAGACTTTGGAGTGGCCTAGCCAAAGTCCTGACCTGAATCCTATTAAGATGTTGTGGTATGACCTTAAAAAGGCAGTTCATGCTCGAAAACCCTCTAATGTAACTGAATTAGGACAATTCTGCAAAGATGAGTGGGCCAAAATTCCTCCAGGACGCTGTAAAAGCCTCATTGCACGTTATCGCAAACGCTTGGTTGCAGTTGTTGCTGCTAAGGGTGGCCCAACCAGTTATTAGGTTTAGGGGGCAATCACTTTTTCACACAGGGCCATGATGGTTTGGATTTTTTTTCACCTTTAATAATAAACACCTTCATTTACAAATTGTATTTTGTGTTTACTTGTGTTGTCCTTGACTATTGTTTAAATTGGTTTGATGTTCCGAAACACTTAAGTGTGACAAACATGCAAAGGAACAGGAAATGAGGAAGGGGGCAAACACTTTTTCACACCACTGTATGTTGACCTGCCATGCAGCTCATTGGCAAGCGTACCTTAAAGACCCACACCAAAGAACAAAGCGGACCTCTCCTTGCTCCTCATCAGCTGGGATCTCCAACCCCACTAGACTTTCAGTCCTCTCTGAAACCTGCACTGAGAGGAATGAAGGTGTAGAATTAGGTGTGTCATAACCAAGTACTTGACCGTCAAAAGAAGTTCACTCCCAGCCATCCACATGCCCAGCAGTTGAATGCTAGCTTGGCTAAATTGCTAGCACTTCAACTGCTGCCTTTTCAGTTGGTAGGCTCTGCCCCCTTCCGTGAGTTTGTGCAAGGTGCGGTTCTTCAGTGGCAGGTCCCCAAACGTCACTTTTTCTCACTGAAGACGATTCAGGCTCTCTATCGGCATGTGGAAGGCAATGTCCATGCCTCGCTGGACTGGGCGGTCAGCGGTAAGGTGCATATTACCGCTGACTCATGGTCCAGCAGGCATGGACAGGGACGCTACCTATCTTTGACGGCCCATTGGGTCACTCTTCTGGCAGCTGGGAAGGATGCAGGACAAGGTACAGTAGTATTGGAGGTTGTTCCGCCACCACGCCTCCAAAATGTTACTACTGGTTGTGACACACCTCTCTCCTCCACCCCCTCCTCTTTTTCTTCCTCCATGGCCTCTTCCAGTGCTCTGTCCTCGGATCCAGCGGTGCTCCGTAGGCGTTCAAGGGGCTACGCAAGTACGCAGGCAAAAAGATGCCATGCCGTGCTTGCGCTAGTTTGTTTGGGGGACAGGAGCCACACTGGGGCAGATATTTTGTCAGCTCTGCAGGGGCAGGCCAAAAGGTGGTTGATGCCACGCCAGCTTAAGCCAGGAATGGTGGTTTGCGACAATGGCACCAACCTCCTCTCTGCCCTCCGACAGGGACAACTGACCCATGTGCCCTGTGTGGCTCACATCCTTAACCTGGTGATGCAGCGGTTCTTGGGCTGGTACCCGGGCTTACAGGATATCCTGAGGCAGGCCAGGAAAGTCTGTGTGCATTTCCGCCGATCATTTAATGCCAGTGCTCGGCTGGCTGAGCTCCAAAAGGAATTGAACCTGCCCAAGAACTGCCTTATATGTGACATGCCCACCAGGTGCAACTCAATGTTGGCAATGCTGCAGCGGCTGCACATGCAGCAGAGGGCCATCAATGAGTACCTGTGCGACTACGGCACCAGGACAGGGTCAGGGGAGCTTGGTTTTTTTTCATCACGCCAGTGGGGCATGATCAGGGATGCATGCACTGTCCTGTCACCATTTGAGGTGGCCACGAGGATGGTGAGCAGTGACAGTGCATGCATCGGTGACACTGTACCTCTTGTCCACCTGTTGGTATAATGGACAGGGCACTTGAGGCAGAACAGAGGCAGGAAGAGGAGGACTTCCTTGCCTCTCAAGGCCCCCTTTATCCAGACAGTGTTCCTGCTGTCCCACCCATCACACGGGAAGAGAACGAGGAGGAGGAAGAGGCTTGTGTCAGCATGGAGGTGGAGCCTGGCACTCAGCAGCAGCAGTCTTTTAGGGGTGATTTACAGTCCCAAGAAACACGTGGACTTGTACGTGGCTGAGAGGAGGTGGCTGCGGATCATGTCCTTAGTGACACAGAGGACTCCGGACCGAATGCCTCAGCTAACCTACTCTGCATGGCCTCCCTGATCCTGCAACACCTGCGGAAGGATCCTCGTATTATTCGGATCAAGGAGAGGGACCATTACTAACTGGCAACTCTCCTTGATCCACGGTACAAGGGTAAGGTTGCGGACCTTATCTTGCTGTCACAGAGGGAGCAGAGGATGAGACATCTCCAGGAGGCCTTGCAGAAAGGTCTATGCAACGCGTTCCCAGAGACTGGGAGGTTACAAACTTCTGGTCCTGCACAACGTTTTGCTGAGGCTTCGGTCAGTAACAGAAGCAGCGGTGGAGAAGGTGTCCGTCTGACTGATGCGTTCAGACAATTTTTTAGTCCGCAGCCCAAAGGTATGATCTGTTTCAGCAACCATCGCCAGCGTCTGATTTACATGGTGCAGGAATACCTAGGGGCAAGGTCAGACTTGGACACTTTTCCCACCGAAAATCCTCTGGCTTACTGGGTCTTGAGGATGTATCACTGGCCAGAGCTTGCATAGTATGCAATTGAGCTACTGGCCTGTCCTGCATCCAGCGTTCTTTCAGGACACACCTTCGGTGCTGCTGGTGGCTTTGTAACTGATCACAGGGTGCGCCTGTCTACCGACTCAGTTGATCGACTGACCTTCATAAAGATGAATCAGTCTTAGATCACCACCAGCTACCAAGCTCCTGAAGCTGATGTAACCAAATTAGTTTTTTTTTAAATGTCACATCCCTTCAAGACTGCCTATGCTGATGCTGAGTGAATGTCCTGTTATGTTGACTGACTCTCCTCTTCCTCAATGATCCTGCTGATATCTTGTAAGAACATTTTTGGTTCTGGGTGATGCAGGGGCGTGTAATTACAATTTTTGATGCAATGCTTTGCAGCAGGGCTCCTTCCTGCACTCCAACTAGAGTATATGGTAGAGGTTGCAGTGTCGTGGCACCAATGCCTAAGGCCCAATTTTTCAGCCCCTGTTTAACAGGGGCATGTAATTACAATTTTTGATGCAATGCTTTGCAGCAGGGCACTTTCCTGCACTCCAACTAGAGTATCTGGGAGAGGTTGCAGTGCCGTGGCACCAGCAAGCAGTGCCTAAGGCCAAATTTTTCAGCCCCTGTTTAACAGGGGCATGCAATTACAATTCTTGATATAATAATTCACAGCAGGGCCTGTTCCTGCTCCCACGGAGATTAACTGTGAGGACTTATAGTGTTGTGGCACCAGCACCATCACCACCACCACAACCACCAAAGGCCCAATTTTTCTACCACTGTTCAACAATGGCATGTAATTACAATTCTTCATATAATAGTATAGTATAGTAATAGTCTTCATAAAATAGTTCACAGCAGGGCGCTCCAGCACCCACCAAGAGTCACTTTGAGGGCTTACAGTGTTAACTTGTAAGCCACATTTCTGCATTTCTGCATATAGGGCAGGCCCCTAAATATCCAAATTTACAAACGTCTCCTACTTGCAAATTGAAGGAGACAACAGGAAGTGAGATGAAAAGAGATGGACGGCCAAAAAAATACATACAGGGGTGATAAACTTACCCTATGTTTTCCAAAAAGCTTAAAAATAGATTTTTTGACTGGAGCTACACTTTAAAAATGTACCAATTCATAATTACAAACAGATTCTACTTAACACAACAAACCTACACAGTCCCTGTCTTGCTTGCACCACCTGTATACTGCTGTTCTGAGTATATAGGGTCTGGGGGCCAGGCCATTTTTCTCAATGATTTTCATCTGTATTGCCGGAACCAGATATTACATTAAAACCGCAAGCAGTTTTACATGACTTTATTTCCGTTAAATATAATATTGTGCAGGGATTGTTCTAAACACGGGAAACATGTGGCACTTCACAGGCATACTATAGACACCCACCAGGCAAGATATTTAAAGGAATATTTCACTTTTGTTTTCACTTTTAATCGTCATTAAAATCAGTGCTCCCGAAAAAACTTCAGTTTTTTTAAAAACATTTTAGGCATTGGCCCATGTCCCCTGGGGCAGGAGCCTAGTCTCCAAACCCTTTTTAGGACAATATCTTGCATACTAGCCATTAAAATTAGCACTTTTAATTTCGAACATTCGAGTCCCATAGACTTCAATGGGGCTCTAAAGTTCGCACAAATTTTCGGTCCGGTGCGAACCGAACCAGGGGGGCGTTCGGCTCATCCCTAGCCAAGGAGGGGGGGGGGGGAGAGGGGGGAGTTGGATGGGGTCCAGTAGGGGGGAGCTTTTTCTGTGTTTTTTTTTTTTTTCCTCAGTGGTAGGGGTATGGGTTAAAATTGGAAAATGGGAAAACATAGGGGGCAATAGATACAATTAAGAGTAAGTTGATAGGAATGTCAGATACAAAGATAGAATTACCTTAGATGTATTAGGCCGCGTACACACGGGCGGACTGTCTGCCCAACTTAGTCCGCCGAAACACATTTCAGCGGACAGTCCGCTCGTGTGTGGGCTTCAGCGGACTTTTTCAGCGGACAGTCTGGCGGACTAAGTCTTTCGGAATGTTGGAAAGACTGTCCGTCGGACTCGCATTTCAGCGGACAGTCCGCCCGTGTGTGTGCCAGTCCGCCCTACTTTTGAAATGAGCGGACTTTTCCCGCCCCGGAGAAAAGTCCGCTCATTTCGAGCGGGTATTCAGGTAGGCGGGGCCCGCGACGGAGACGACGCTGGCCCCGCCGCCTTGTATGGACTTAAAGGGGAACCCCAACGCCGAAAAAAATCGGCGTGAGGGTCCCCCAAGTCCACAACAGACCCTTGTCCGAGCACGCTACCCGGCCGGCCAGGAAAGGGGGGCGAGCGAGCGCCCCCCCTCCTGAGCCGTACCAGGCCGCGTGCCCTCAACATGGGGGGTGCCTTGGGGAAGGGGGGGCCGCGCGGCCCCCCCACCCCAAAGCACCTTGTCCCCATGTTGATGAGGACAAGGGCCTCTTCCCGACAACCCTGGCCATTGGTTGTCGGGGTCTGCGGGCGGGGGGCTTATCGGAATCCGGGAGCCCCCTTTAATAAGAGGGCCCCCGGATACCGGCCCCCCACCCTATGTGAATGAGTATGGGGTACAATGTACCCCTACCCATTCACCTGTAAAATAAAAGAACCAAAAAAAAACACAACACATGAGATAAAATATTTTATTGCACAGCTCCGGGGGTCTTCCGTCTTCGGGGGCGGGGGCGGCGACGTCTGCTTCGCGGGCCCCGCCTACCTGGAGACGCGCTCGAAATGAGTGGACTTTCCTCCGCGTGTGTGGGCGAGTCCGTTCATTTCAAAAGTAGGGCGGATTGTATGGCGGACTTAGTCCGCCGTATTAGTCCGCTCAAAAAGTGCCGTGTGTGGGCAAGTCCGTTCATTCAAAAGTTGAACGGACTGTCTGTCGGATTGTCTGACGAACTTAGTTGGGCAGACAATCCGCCCGTGTGTACGCGGCCTTAGGAAGACAATATGTGAATGTAATGAATTGTATTGTGAAACTTATGAAAATATAGAATTATAAAAAATATATATATATATATATATATGTTGTCGAAGAGGCCATGTTCTAGTATTAGTACCTTGATAAATCGCTGTAGAGATTATATAACTTTCGATATAACTTTCTATAAAATGGGTATGTACTTCAGTAACTATAAGGCTATTTGTTTAGTGATCAATCACCAATAGTTATTTGTCTTATATGTAGCATATATAATATTATGGGTAACATGCTTAGTAAGAAGTGTCTTTCTGAGAAGAGAAACCTGAAAATCTTACTCGTGAACAATATTTAGTAGAGTTTGTTCAGAAATCCTCATATTAGCGTGTTATCAGGTTATTAGGCCAAAGAGTATGCCTAGGGGTAGGGTAGGCATATGCTAAGGAACCTTCCTCCTTTAATGGCCCTCTTAGAATACTATTGTATTCGTTTTCTGCTGTCCATATGGGTTGCAATTAGACAAATAAGAGTCATTTCTCCCTTATATAATTGTCTTGGATTTGCAAATGTCCCGTGTACTAAACTGAAAGTCTTTCCTGACATTTGCGGTGAATTTTGTTGTGACCACAGATTCGAAATGAGGCAAAAACAAAAGATATAGAGCAGTCTGTAAAAAAAAAAAAAAGTTTCATACCTGATCTCAAAAGAGACTTCTGTGGTAGATTTCAGGTTTCACTGTGAAAAAATGACACACGGTAAACTGAACGCTGCCTCCATCTAGTGGTGGATTGAAGGAAACGAAAAATCAAAAAAAGAAGAAAAAAACTTCAGATGTTAGGTTGAGAATAAGATGTTGAACTAAGGGATGGGCTTGGCTTGTGTCAGAACATAAGAAAGTCAGAAACCTCTTCTGCCATTGCAGCCTTTGCAAAAAGTCATGCGGTTTAGCGAGTATCCTTTGTTTTGCTTGACTTTTGCGGCGTTGTCGCCGGGTGGTAGCTTTCATAAAGCTTTTGTTTTTTCCCCCCTACTCCTTTAACAAAAGGAGACTTGCACGGAGAGATACGTGGCGGTGAGGAGGTGGTGGTCACTAATAGTGGAAGGCGGAACTCCTGATACCATTCTGGTAATTCCACCAGATCAATTTGGATGTTGTTACAGAACGCAGGTAACTTATCCGGGGTGCATAAAAGGTGCTGCTTTCCATTAAAGGTGACTTTAACCGCAAATGGAAATTTCCTCCTGTACGATATCCCCTTCTCCTTTAGGACATCCAGGAGTGGTTTGATAGCTCTCCTATTCCTGAGTGTTATGGGAGAGAGGTGCTGGAACAATTGAATGGTAGCCTCATTGAAGAGGATTTGGTCATTCTGCCTTGCTTTCTGTAGGATTTCTTCTTTCAAGGTAAAACTGGTAAGGCAACATATGATGTCATGTGGTGGAGCTGGATCAGGGGCCTTAGGTCTCAATGCCCCGTGCGCTCTCTCAAAATCTATGGGTGACTCCTGTGGTCTCTCTAGCAGCTTGTTAAACACAGAGAAGAGTATAGGTCTAATTTGCTCAGCAGACAATGACTCTGGGATTCCTCTAATCCTAATGTTGCTCCTTCTGCCCCGATTGTCCAAATCCTCTAAATGTCTGTTAATGGCAATCAAATGTTGTGAGTGTGAGAGACATTCTCCAGCCTTTGGATTGCTTTGTCTCTGTGTCTGCCTGCCCTCTCTCCCGCCACCATTTGCTCTGTTAGCATTAGGATGTCAGCTTTTAAATCAGTGATGGCAGTGGAAAAAGAGCTTTTTATGTCCGCTGCAATGTCCATCATCGCTGCATAAGTGAGCGGATGGTCGGGAGGCGAGGGCTCTCTTACCAGATCCTTGGAGTTTGTCAGGGACTGAGTGTCAAAGTCTTCTTCCTCCTCCCGCTTGTGGGAGCACGCCATCTTGGCTCCCACTGGACCACTCCCTCCCTGTGCCTGTGAATAAAAATGTTGGGGATTTGCTTGTTTCTGGTGGATCTCAATGAGCGGAGGGTGGTTGTAGTGAGATCCCCCTCTAGACAGTCTGCTCATTCTATGCTCTGTCAATCGTAGTGAAGAGGAGATTAACAGCCTGCTCTGGAGCGCTGTCTCTAAGCGTCCATCTCCGCTAGCCAGGCCACACCGAATTTATTATATATACTTAAAAATTTCCCCCCAACTCCCTGCTGGCTAGGCCCCAGCATATTTATGGGCTGCCTGAAAATTGATCTAAACTTCCATCAACATTCAGACCCAGCCTTTTTACCTCTAGCTTATACAAATTTCCAGGGACCTCCAGAATCAGTGGGAGGTGATAGAGGACTGGTCTGCACCCTGACCCAATTAACAGATTAATATAACTTACTATGAGTCCTAGCTTAAATTTTTCCTACATTAACACTAGAGGGTGACACACTAGGATGACCAGACATCCCTGGATTGAGGACACTGTCCCCGGACCGAATGTGTCCCCGGCAGCTGTGTCGTGCCTGTCTACTCTATCCTATCCCTCCCACCATCCCTCTGCCACTGGTCTCACCATCCCCCTGCCCCTTATCCCATCCATCCCACCATCCCTCTGCCCCGATCCCATCCATCCCTCTGCCACTGATCCCATCTATCCAACCATCCCTCTGCCACTGATCCCATCCATCCCACCACCTCCCTGCCCCTGGTCCCATCCATCCCACCATCCCTCTGCCCCAGATCCCATCCATCCCTCTACCACTGATCCCATCCATCCCATCAACCCTCTACCCCCGATACCATCCATCCCACCATCCCTCTGCCCTGATCCCATCCATCCCACCATCCCTCTGCCCCCGGTCCCATCCATTCCACCAGCCCTCTGCCCCAGATCCCATCCATCCCTCTGCGACTGATCCCATCCATCCCACCAACCCTCTGCCCCAATCCCATCCATCCTACCATCCCTCTGCCCCTGATCCCACCCCTCCCCCCCACCACTGTCCCACTGCTAGTGACCCCTTCCCTTCATTACCATCCCTCTGCCACTTATCCCATCACCACTGCTGTCTCTAACTGATCCCATCCCCCTCCCATCAGGCAGTGGTGATGGGAGAGGATAGGGATGACATCAGTGGTGGGGACAGGGGTGACATCAGTGGTGGGGATAGGGATGACATCAGTGGCGGTGGACTAATGTCATCCCTATACTACCACCACCACCTCTGCTACTGATCCCACCATCCCTCTGCCCCTTATCCCATCCATCCCACCATCCCTCTGCCCCTGACCCCACCACCACCACTCCCCTGGGTGCTATTAATCCCACTCCCCTAACACCCTCAGAGGACTGATCCTATCCCCCCCCCCCCCATTGCTGCCAGTTATCATATGCCACCACCACTATCAGTTGACTGATCCTATCCCCAACCACCACCGCTGCCACTGATCACATCCCCCCCCACCACCATCAGTGGACTGATCTCACTCCCCTCACCACATGACACGCTGGAGCTCTCCTCTCTCCCCTGCTGACATCAGCGGGGAAACCCCCACCCTGCAGTGCTTGGAGCAGAGACAGAGAGCTCTGACTGGTCATGTATGCACCCAGCTGCGCTGTAAATAAGGTATTTATCACAATAATTCTACACAAAAACACAGACTGGACGTTATATCATCATGTAACACAGCTGATTACATAATTTCACAAAATGGCAACCATGTTAGGGCTTTTAAAGCATCACCTATGAAAAATGTTAGGTGCCATAGTTATTGCCATCTCTTGGAAGCACGCCATTTTGAGTCTTGAAATGTTTGGTATCTATTTGCTTTGTACTTTTTTTAATACGTAATTTAAAACACATGTGTAACATGTGTATTCTAGTCCAGCCTAGAAGAGCCATCAGACTTCAGATGCAACAGACCAGGATCATACAGGCAAAGGTGTGAGTCAGTACCTGGGACAAGGTCTTCTAGAGCCCGGGGCGAACATGGCCCCCCAAGATGTATGAGCATCATGTGTCAGCAAAAATCACCCCCCAAAAAATAAAATAAAAAATATATCTATGTATTAAAAACATGAACATTTCACATGTATGCAAAAATAAAATAAAAGGTGTAGATGAAAAAATAAATAGACATATGACTTTTAAGGTCTGACTATCTGACTACTCAGGGACATCAGAGAAATGAAAGAGGGGGGAATAGGAAAATTAAATATATACCAGAAAATGAAAAGAAAAAGAAAAAAAATTAAACCGCATGTGAACAATGCATTAAAGACAATGGACTCCATTCACAAAGCGGTATGGTTACCTGTAAAATGTGGTAAAATACCACTCAGCTTTTTTCAAAAAGTTTTTGGGCATACATAAAAAAGCTACTAAAATACTGCATACATTACTTCATGAAGTTTTGCAGTATTTTAGTAGTGAAAACCTGTGGTAATTAACACCTGGCACTAGCCAGTGTATATTTTTATATTAATAAATAGGCATTGTTAAGGAGCAAGCAACCAGTAAATAACATGGTTGTTAAGGAGCAGACGGCCACCGCGTCCTTAACAACCGATGAGTCATCAGCTGTCAGCGGGGTTCCCTGCTGACAGCTGAAAAAAAAAAAGCTAAAACAATCAGGATAAAAACAGTGGGTCTGGTGTGGATTTTGAATGTATCCCCCATGCCAATTTTTTTGTAAAATGTAGCCCCCCAAAATCTATACCAGACCCTTGTGTGAGCATGCGGCCCAGCAGGTCAGGAAAGGCAGGGGACGAGCAAGCATGCCTCTCGTCCTGAACTTTACCAGGCCACATACACTCAACATGGGGGGGACAAGGGCCTCTTCCCCGCAACCCTGGCTGGTGCTTGTGGGGTGCTGGGGGCTTATCAAATTTGGAAGCCCCCTTTAACAAGGGGGCCCAGATCTTGCCCCCCATGTGAATGTGTATTGGGTAGTTCCATCAATCACAATGCCTACCGCTACCACCGACCCGACAAAAGGAAAAAAAAAAGTCCACTCCACTGTCTGACAGTTCTGAAATAACTAAAGGGTTAATTATTTAGTCGATAACCAATGAAGTTATCAACCCAGCATGCCCTCTTTTTTTCTTTTTCAGGTAGGTGGTGGGGGTCATGATTGACGACTGGGGAACATTTTTTTTTTTTTTTAATGATTATGGGCGGAAGGAAAAAAAAACAATATAACTGAGATAGTTCGCTTGTTGTACTTGTAACACTCTCCTTGGCAGCCATTATAGGTCTACCAGGAGGGGTATGGGAGTTCTTGTGCACTTTGGGAAGGTGGTAAATGTAGGGGTGCTTGAACGATAAGAAGGATCCATTAAGGTAAAAAACCTTGAGCCTTTGAAACCACTTTAAGTTTAGCTAAGATATATTTATTTGTTTTTGATATGTACCACTAAGACAACCAACCTTCCCTATATAATAGTTTTTTTTTATGATTTAATATTGATGTAGGTCATACAGATCTAAGGATGCAGATGAAAAATTCTAATCCAATAACTCCTACTTTTTATTCTTCTTATAGGGTGTTTATTTCAGATTCAGTACCATCTGCATAAGGCTAAGGTACAACTAGTTTTGTTTCAGGAAACTAATTTCCAGACTGATTCCTGTTATTCCTGTTTGTTTACAATAGGTGTTTTGGAAGGAGTGAGGACGCACATTTTGTGAGCTCCCGGTCCCTGACCCCCCCCCCCGCAGTCCTATCCCACAGTCTGGCCGCACATTTCGGCACCACCGACCTCACAGCAAACCAGCGGAACTCAGCCCGGCGGGGATCAACTCCGGTGGAATGGTCAAGTACCTGGTCCCGCTCCGGCCTCCACGCCTGACCCAGCCAAGATGGCGCCCACGGCCTCCTGCACTCCCGGACTAGTTCCATCAGGGGAAGGTGAGAGGAACGCTGCACAGGGACATGATATGCCTCCGTTCTCCCCACCTAGTGACTTATCTCCGTGTCTCCTCCGCTCACTATCCCTGGCTTCCCTGGGCAGCCCGGAACATAGCGGCCTGCCGCCCTGGTTCCCCCACAGCTCCCAATTGTCACAGGGGCCCTCCCGCAGCGGATCCCTCACCCCAGAACCACACAGCCAGCCTGCATTCGCCTCAGGCACTCAGAGGGACACCCACCAGCACTTTTGGGGAATAGAACCATGTGGACCCTACTCCAAAACCTCCCCACTAAAGAGGACTTTAGCTGCATGGCGGCCAGGATTGAAATGACTCTCAGAAATGAAATAGCAGGGGTCAAACGGGAGGTTTCGGCCACAAACGCACCGGTGGCTACCTTAGTGACTGATGTGACTTCTCTGAACACTGATGTTGCAGGCCTGAAAGATGTACAAGATACCCTCACAGACAGAGTTGCACAGCTGCAACTATTAGTGGATGACCTTGAAAATCGCAACCGCAGACGCAACATTAGGATCAGAGACTTGCCCGAAGCTACTGGTCAGGCTGACCTTAAAGCTACAGTCACGGCCATCTTTAACACTTGTCTGGACCGCGCTGCTGACACAGAGATTGCCATTGATAGAGTTCACAGGACCCTGGGACCTAGAAGCCCCACTGAGAACAGGCTACGTCACGTTCTGTGCTGTCTTCACAACTACTCAGTAAAGGAGGATGTCCTGCAAGCAGCATGGCGCAAAGGCAGCTTAGACTTTGACGGAGCCCAGATCACCCTACTGCCAGATGTCTCTCGGAGGACCCTTCAGATGCGACGCTGCCTGCAGCCTCTTCTGGAGAAACTGAATGAACAGAGGATCCCCTACAAGTGGGGTCACCCATTTCATCTCATAGTACGCAAAAATGGTAGGCCCTATGCACTGTGACACCCCTCAGAGGTTCCGTCTTTCTTGGAATCACTGGGTCTACCCCCGGTCTCTATCCCTGACTGGTTGGCATTTGTTGTTCCCCAAAGTGCTGTGGTCTCTGCGAACAACCCACCGGCCAGACCCCAGAGGTCGAGACGAAACCATCGATCCCGAGTGAGTAGAGCTTCCTCACCCATCTTGACACCTGGAGTTTATGGACTTTAGTTAATTGTTATGCCTAAGAGACACCCAGAGCCACCTCTCACAGACTTCACCGTCCCTGGTCCTGGGGGGAAGGGGGACAGGGACAGCGGGCCTGAACTACCTATCACCTAGATGAGGGCCTGGGTCAGAGAAAGTTGTGTAAGACTTGTGAGTTACTGTCTACCTACAGGCCCCCTAGGACGTCTTTGGTGAGTCAGAAACCACTGAGATGACTTGCCACGCTGCCCGGATGCCCCATGGAGACATTCCTACGCCCCTCCTTGTCACCTAGAGACAGAGGCATTACGGATTGGTCGGCCTCCATGAGACCTGTGGACCTGTCACATGCCACCAAGTTGGGTGGGAGGACCCCCCCCCCCTTTTTTTTTTCTTTTTTTCTTTTTTTCCTGCTCCCTTCTCTGGGAGGGGGGAGAGATATGGGGAGGGGGGAGGTGGGTTGGTACCTGGGTGGTATAAGGCTATATATACTCTGAGTTGAAAGGTTTAATATGGTTATCTAATCTTACATTGTTTTAATGTTATTAATTGTTCTATACGGACTGAAGTGAAGTTATATAACATGTTTTGAACTGCTGTTGAGATGCCAAAGAAACCCCATGCAGGCCCGCTTGAGGCTGCATTGACCCTGGACTGCTGGGGGGTACTGCACTGACGAGTTCCTCCCTCTGCAGTGCCCTACCTCTTCCCCCACTAGGCCCCGCTGCCTTGACCGGCAGGTTCTCTCCAATAGGAGCATTAGAATTTCCCCGACCCATCCTTACCCCTCCCCTCACCCCCCTTCCCACTAGTTTGGGGCTTTCCCCCAGCTCTCTACTATCCTTCTTTCCTTACCTACCCTTCCCTTGTACTTGGGCTCTCCCCTTTTCTCGGACTCTGGTGGTGACCACCAGACAGGCACAGCGGTCGTTATGGCCCTGAAACTGGTTTCCTGGAATGTAAAAGGGCTGAATGTACCTGAAAAATGGTCCAGCTGCTTAGCAGAATTGTGGCGGATGAGGCCCCAGGTGGTCTTCCTCCAGGAGACCCATTTCAGGGCAGATCAAATACTGCGGCTCTACAGTAAACATTTCCCTATGGCCTACCATAGTACCTCCTCTATTTCAAAATCGAAAGGAGTGTGTATCCTCCTTGCTAAAAACCTGCTGTGGCGACTGTTAGACATCCGAACCGATAGTGAAGGGAGGTATCTCTTCCTTAAGGGTACACTCCACTCGCAAACCTTTACTATTGCTAACCTATACATGCCAAATGTGGACCAACTGCCGGCCCTGGATGCATGTTTGGATGCCCTGGCTGCATTCTCGGAAGGTACCTTGATTGTTGGGGGGGACTTCAACCTTAGCCTGGACCCTTACAGAGACTCATCGAGGGGCGCTTCTGCCCTATCTGTAAGAACACGTACCCACATAAGAGAATTATTCCACTCCCACCAGCTGATAGACGCGTGGCGTACCCTCCACCCGCAGGAGAGGGACTATACATTCTTTTCAGCCGTTCATGGCTCCTACTCGCGTATAGATATGTTCTTAATTGCCCACAATGCCCTACCACTGGTCTCTGACGCTCGGATAGGACATATAGCTTTGTCCGATCATGCCCCGATTTCTTTGGTGCTGAAGCTACAACAGGAATCGCGTGGTCAGTCCTGGTGGCGGCTGAATGAGTCTCTCCTGAAGGACCCGGAGACCCACTCAGACTTACTTCGGGAAATAGAACGTTTCTTTGAAAACAATCGGGATTCAGTCTCCAACCCTCTCGTGGTCTGGGCGGCTCACAAATGTTAAATTAGGGGCATTCTTATCAAGCATGGACATAGACTCAAAGTTGCTAGAACTGAAGCTCTCTCCCAACTTATCGCCAAACTACATGTGTGTGAACAGCGACACAAATCCCTGCCGACTGATGCTCTAGAGGTGGAGGTGAGGGACCTTAGAGAGCAAATTAGAGAGTTTTCTCTCTTTCAAGCAAAAAACAGACTTATGTGGGTTCGTAGAACATACTATGAGTATGGGGATAAATGCAGTAGGTCTCTAGCGAACGCTCTACGAGTGATTCACGAGGTATCGCAGAGTGTTTTTGTTCCTTTTACGAGGCCCTCTACAATTTGCACCCCCAGACGCCGGTAGACACCCTGCAGGCCAGCTCAGCAGCCATTGACTCGTACCTGACATCGGCAAACCTCCCTTCCCTTACGCCGGAGGAGATGGAGTTGCTCTCACAACCAATCTCCCCGGAGGAATTGTCGGGCTGCTTTGGCTGACTCACCCAAAGGCAAGGCGCCTGGCCCGGATGGGTTTACAATCCCTTACTACAAGACATTCCTTTCCTTGTTGGCCATGCCATTTGTTTCGGCCTTCAATGCCATATTAGAGGGCCAGTCCGTCCCGCTAGAACTCTTACAGGCAAGCATTTCGGTCATACCCAAGCCGGAGAAGGATCCGCTTCTCTGTGCTAGCTACAGACCCATCTCCTTACTGAATTGCGACCTTAAACTATTTACCAAAATACTTGTGGAACGGATTGCGCCTATTCATCAACGCCTGATACCTTTGGATCAGGTGGGGTTTATTCGTAACAGGGAAGCCAGAGACAACACTACAAGGACTGTGAATGTCATAGAATGAGCCTGGCGCCTTAAAGTACCGATTATGTTGCTATTTGTAGACGCAGAAAAGGCTTTTGACAGGGTGAGTTGGCCTTATTTACTAGCCACCCCGCGACGCCTGGGAGTGCCTCCTCCCATGCTTTTGTGGATAACGGCTCTCTATTCGTCACCAATGGCGGTGGTCAGGGTCAATGGGATCGCCTCGTCTCGTTTCAATATTGGCAATGGAACGAGGCAGGGATGTCCATTGTCCCCCCTTCTGTTTGTGCTCTCTCTTGAGCCCTTACTCCATTATATCAGACTAAACCCTGACATTAAGGGTCTGGAAACCTCGTTACATCACCACAAAGTCGCTGCCTTTGCAGATGACCTCCTGTTCTATGTCTCAGAGCCACACACCACGCTACTGAATCTCTTATCGGAAATAAGACGATATGGAACATTGTCAGATTTCAAAATTAACTTACAGAAATCGGAAGCACTTAACGTCTCTCTGTCTTCCAACGCTCAGGCGCGTCTAAGTACTAACTTTCCCTTTCGCTGGGCATCTCATGCCATACAATACCTGGGTACCAAGATTCCCCTGGACCCGCACCTTGTTTTCCAACTGAATTTCCAGCCCCTCCTGAAAACTTTCGCCATGGACCTAGAGAGATGGTCAAATTTAGCAACCTCCTGGTTTGGAAGATGCAATGTGCTCAAAATGAATGTAATGCCGAGGCTTTTATATCTTTTGCAAGGCTTGCCGGTAAAAATTCCCCAATCATTCTTTAAAGCACTGCGCTCCATCTTTATCCGACACGTGTGGCAGGGCAAGCCACCAAGGCTCAGCCGAGCCTTGCTGTTTAGACCGAAGAACAGGGGTGGGGTTGGACTCCCGGACCCTGCATGGTACTATACGGCTGTCCATATGAACAGGGCGGTAGACTGGTGCAGGCATCTGAAGGATAAGCTGTGGGTCCGTCTTGAGCGAGAGTCAATACCATTCCCTATTGAAAGTTTACCCTGGAGTGGACCTGACGGTACAGGGGTAATGCTGCCGCACCCCCTTATTGAGCCAACTTTACAGGAACTAGACAGATATTTCACACTGGTGGGTGTGTCCAGCTCACCCGTGACCCCTATTATTGGTCACCCGCACTTTGAGCCCGGTATGGCGGACAAGTCCTTTCGCCTCAGCCCAGACCAAGACCTGATAAGAGCCTCTCACTTTCTAGGCCTGAGGACATGGCAGAATGTCCCGACTATGTACGGGACACTGGAGAACACAGCCATGGGCAAGTGGAAACTTGCCCAACTCTCTCACTTCCTAAAATCCTTGCCAAATAGTGATGGTTTCCGCAGACCCCTGACACCGTTTGAGAAATTGTGCTCGGGAGAAGGGCCGATCTGGGTCTCTTTCCCATTCGTATTGCATCTTGTTGGACCAACTATCCCAGGGTGACCCGTTGTTCATCGGAAAGTGGGAGCGGGACCTCAATGTCAAGTTCTGGACAGACCAAAAGAATCGTGCACTTCTCTTTGCGCACAAATCATCTTTGTGCAGTAAATACCAGGAAATCACTTATAGAATTTTGACCCGCTGGTACAGGACCCGCACAGTCCTGGCAACTATGTTTCCTGGGCACAGCCCATTGTGCTGGGGATGCGGTGAGCAAGCTGGTACGCTGCTACATATCTTCTGGGAGTGTCCACAATTGACACATTTCTAGGGGCAAGTCCTCAAGATTATAGGATTATACATGACCTCACGGCTATTGATCTTAGGAACAATCCATTGGCGATCTTCCTTAACCTGATCTACCTTCCGGGTAAGAAGTATCATAAGTCTCTATTAAAACACCTCTTGAATGCAGCCAGGGCATGTATACCTAGCATGTGGAAGCAGCAGCCCGCCCCTGCAGTGTCTCAATGGTTTGTGAGAGTTTGCGACATCTATCGCATGAAACAGCTTACGTCGGCACTGGGTGACAGGGAGGAGGAACACACTACTCGATGGATGCCTTGGAGCCTGTTCAGGTTTTCTGATGAATACAGAACCTATTTGTGAGCACTGGCAAGAGAGCAGAGAGAAAGACCCGGTCTTGGGAAACCACTAGAGTCCTCTTCATCTCTCTCTCCTCCTATGGACCACTCTGGTCCACTCTTTCCTCCTTGTACCCCTTCTGCCTCTTGGCCCTGTTTTCTCACTCTTTCTTTCTTTTCTTTTTCTTTCTTTCTACCCTCCTTCTCCCCCCCTCTCCTTTCCCCTACCCCCCAATCCTAACTAAAATAATTGGTGATTGCCAGGGCTTTATCATGCTATTTTCTCAGTTTCCCAGCCAGGGATTGTCAGCCCTTGGAGTGGCCCCGGTTGGGCCTTATATTCTAATGCCTTGTACACACGGTCGGAGAATCCGTCGGAATGCGTCTTATCGGACCGTGTCGTCAGATAATCCGACTGTGTGTGGTATGCATCAGACTGATTTTGTCCGAATCTCTGTCCGACCCAATTTTTCAACATGTTGGAAATATTTCCCGACCAACTGGGCCGGTCGGACCTAATCTGATCATGTGTAGAGCATTTTGATCGGACCAAGTGCCACGCATGCTCACATTCAAATTCCGACACGGAAGCGCTCGTTCAGGTAAAACTACTGCTCGTAAGCGATATAGCACATTCGTCACGCTGCAATGTTAAAAATTCATTCATCAAGCGCATTCTCTTGTTCTTTAACAATGCTGCAAGAACGAACTTCTTTTGATGCTCATAGTCACACACTTCTCCCGAACCAATTTCATTACTCTTTTTTAACCATTTCAGCAATACAATTTTATTTTGCGTCACATCTACACAATGTTTGATTCCCTAAAAATCTCCTTTAACCACTTCAGCCCCGGACCAATAAACACCCTAAGGACCAGAGGTCTTTTTACAATTTCGCACTGCGCTGCTTTAACTGGTAATTGCGCGGTCATGCAATATTGCACCCAAACGAAATTTGCGTCCTTTTCTTCCCACAAATAGAGCTTTCTTTTGATGGTATTTGATAGCCTCTGCGATTTTTATTTTTTGCGATATAAATGTAAAAAGACCGAAAATTTTGAGAAAAAATGATATTTTCTACTTTTTGTTATAAGAAAAATCGAATAAACTCAATTTTAGTCATACATTTAGGGCAAAATTTATTCAGCCACATGTCTTTAGTAAAAAAAAATGTCAATAAGTGTATATTTATTGGTTTGCGCAAAAGTTATAGCGTCTACAAACTAGAGTACATTTTCTGGAATTTACACAGCTTTTAATTTACGACTGCCTATCTCATTTCTTGAGGTGCTAAAATGGCAGGGCAGTACAAACCCCCCCCAAATGACCCCATTTTGGAAAGTAGACACCCCAAGGAAGTTGTGGAGAGGCATATTGAGCCCATTGAATATTTTTTTTTTTTGTCCCAAGTGATTGAATAATGACACAAAAAAAAAAAAAAGTTTACAAAAAGTTGTCACTAAATGATATATTGCTCACACATGCCATAGTTATATGTGGAATTGCACCCCAAAATATATTCTGCTGCTTCTCCTGAGTACGGGGATACCACATATGTGGGACTTTTTGGGAGTCTAGCCGCGTACGGCACCCCGAAAACCAATCACTGCCTTCAGGATTTCTAAGGGTGCAAATTTGTGATTTCACTCCTCACTACCTATCACAGTTTCGAAGAGTCACCCGTAACACTTATACGGTGATCACTGGTGAAAGGGTTAACTAGGGGCAATCAGGGGGTTCAAATTTTTATTAGGTAGTGTATGGGGGTCCCTGGCGCTATATAAAAACCTGACGGGGAACCTAAATAACTAACTGGCTAACCAGCGTCACCAGTGACACTTATACTGTGATCGCTGGTGAAAGGGTTAACTAGGGGCAACCAGGGGGTTAAAACCATTATTGGGTAGTATATGGGGGTACCTAGCGCTATAAAAACCTGGCGGTGAACCTAAAAAAATAACTAGCTACCTAGCGACACTAGTGACACTAATGCAGCGATCAGAAAAATGATCGCTTAGTGACACTGGCAAAAGGGGGTGAAAGGGTTAACTAGGGGCAATCAGGGGGTTAAAGCCATTATTGGGTAGTATATCGGGGTACCTAGCACTATAAAAACCTGGCGGTGAACCTAAAAAAAAACTAGCTACCTAGCGACACTAATGCAGCGATCAGAAAAATGATCGCTTAGTAACACTGGCAAAAGGGGGTGAAAGGGTTAACTAGGGGCAATCAGGGGGTTAAAACCATTATTGGGTAGTATATCGGGGTACCTAGCGCTATAAAAACCTGGCGGCGAACCTAAAAAAATAACTAGCTACCTAGCGACACTAATGCAGCGATCAGAAAAATGATCGCTTAGTGACACTGGCAAAAGTGGGTGAAAGGGTTAACTAGGGGCAATCAGGGGGTTAAAACCATTATTGGGTATTATATCGGGGTACCTAGCGCTATAAAAACCTGGCGGAGAACCTAAAAAAATAACTAGCTACCTAGCGACACTAGCGACACTAATGCAGCGATCAGAAAAATGATCGCTTAGTGACACTGGCAAAAGGGGGTGAAAGGGTTAACTCTAGCAATCAGGGGGTTAAACCTTTATTGGGGGGTGGTAGGGGGCTACCCTGGACCTAACACTAACTGCCCTGACAGTTTTTACTTTTACAACTGACACTGAATGCAGTGATCAGTAAATAAATGACTGTGACGGGGGGGGATCGAGGAGGGGGGGGGGGTTTGTGTGCCTGTGTGTACCTACATGTCAGTGTAGTGTTGGTGCACACTTACTTTCTGTCTTCTCCTCGTAGTCCGGTCAAAAAGACCGCCCCGAGGAGAATGACATCACTTCCTCCTTCCTTTGTATACAATACACAGTGGGAGGAAGCTTCTCATTGGCCAGGAGCGATCGAGAGGGGATGGCCAGAAACCAACGGCCATCCCCTCATCTCGGATCGCTCCTGCAGCAAACCGGACCGCCGTATCCAGCGGGAGGGGGTCCGATAGGACCCCCCACCCGCTGGAAGGCAGGCACGTACATGTACGTGCTTGTGCCTGCCTGTGCCATTGTAATGACGTACATTGGCAATACGGCGGTCCTTAAGTGGTTAAAGACACTTTGCTCATTTCTCTTTATTTTTTTTTATTTTTTTAGGTGTAAACTTACAACAACAACATTATTGTATTTTTTATATTTTCTTTTTTAATCTACAGGAGGTTGTTTAGTGTTGGTACCCCTTGTTCTTTAGTTCACTTTGTATTTTGGAAATGTACCTGCCTGCTCACAAATAAACTGTACTTTTTGAAGGAAAACACATTACACAAGTATTTCATCAAACAAAAAAAAAATTTTTTGGGTTTGCTCGAAAATAAAACTAGGAACACATCACTGGAGAAACTTCTTAACTTTGGTGCAGCCTTTGGCCCCCAGGGCAGACATGACTAAATGAGATATTAAAAAATTGGTGGCCTGAGGAGTAGATATCTCAGGGAGAGAAGTCTGGTCCCGAAGTCCTAGAGAGCAGGAAATTCAGATGCCATTTCTGTCCCCAGGATGGGGATCTTCAAGAGGCTGCATCTTCTGGCACACCAGACTCAACCCAGGCCATTACTCTGTGGTCTTCCTTTGTGACTTCCCACCAGGCATCCTTCCAGGCTGTGGCTGGGCTCCTGTAGCTGGGGCAGGAGAAGGAGGGCGTTGGTGGACCTCCTGGCTGCCACTTGCCACAGCCTCCCCCTGACTGAGGTCTTCCTGTGTATGAAAAGGGGACATAGTTTTAGTTTTTTGATCATCAATCACAACATTTTGTGCTCCTGGCTTTTGCTAATTGAATGTTACCAAATAGAACAGACTATCATTCTGACACCAGCATTTTTCTTTCCCGTCCCAATCATTTTTGGTCACTACTGTCTATTGAGATGTAAACCACTTGGAGAAATCTCAACTTACTGATCAATAAGAACATCTAGTTAACATCATTAAATGTAACACAAGAAATATGTTCAACAATGCAATACCTGTCTCAAGCTGGGCCCCACCACATGTTGCTGCCTGAAAGGCCCAGGTTGGACATCAGAAGCCTCAGCTGGGGGTGAAGGATGCCTTGGAGGAAGCCTGGAGAGTGGTGGCCTGAGTGGTGGCCTGGGTACCCCTTGGTCTACCAGAAAATGCAGCCTGTCAAAGTGCACCATCCTGGGGTAATAAACAGCATCTGGATCTCCTGCTCTCAAGGACTCCAGGTACTTCTTTCTCTACCTGAAATATGTCATCTTCATGGCCACAATTTTGCGATTCAGATAGGTCATGTCTGCCGTGGGGACCCTGATCTGCAACAAAGCAAGCAGTTTCTCCAGTGCTGCGTTCCTCTTTGATCTGTCATTATAAAACTTGTTGTGGAACTGCCACAGGCAGGGCATCTCCATGTAGAGTTCTAGGAATAGCCCCATAAAGTTGGCATTGTTGAATGGATCCATTTTGTCTGCAAGACACAACACAAGACAAACCCTCAAATACTAATAATGCAATTAAAATCCCTCCTAATCTTGTCCCAACATCGGCCTAGATACAAGCAGTCTAGTCTAGTGAAGCACCAAGTTAAAAATGTTACCTTCGTTTACACGTTCGCCGCGTCCGTGACTCACACTCTCCTCCCAGATCGTACGGACGATACACATGTGTTGCGTTTTATATACAGTGCGCATGCGTGAAACTCCGCCCACCCCTGACGTTCTTTCCAGACTATTCCCCGCCCCTTCGCTTCCCGCGCAGTGGGGAGAGCACATGGGGGAGAGAACGCAGGTGCGCACTAATAGTTCCACTAACGAGGAGGAGGGTGAGGAAAGCCCGGAGCCTGAAACGTCCCGATCCAGGAAGACAAGATTTAAGGCCTCAAATATGTCTTTTGGAGAGATGTTGGAGATGGTCAACATATTGAACAGGACCGACTATGATGGGAAGTATGGACCTTACCCAAACCCAAATATCAGAAAGGCCAAGATCATTTATAAAGTTGTGAAGAGTCTTCTGAAGAATTTTGGGGTACGCCAATCCAAGGATCAACTGAGAAAACACTGGTCAGACCTGAAACTGAGGGAGCACGAGCAGTACCTAAGGATCAAGCGTGTTCTTAAAAAAAGTAAGTAGTTGTCGTGTGTTCATATGATTATTCTTGCTTGCATACATGCTCCATGTGCTTTGATTTCATGTTGGGCATTTTAAAATGGCCACTTTCAAGGTCATGGTTTCGTTCGTTCGTATGAAACATCGTTCTGCAGGGAAGTATTCCAGCTTAACAAAGTGTCCCCAATAATGTTCTCACCTTGTAACTCGGCCCAAAAACACAATTGTACAACACTTCCAAGCAATGTTTCAGATTCCTATTTCTGCCCTCTGTGTGCTAATTAATCTTTGTTTACATTCTCATAGGGGAGAGAAGACTCGGCAAGTATGAGGACACCAAGGACCATGAGGACACCAGGGACCACACCCCTCCCAAAGAAGGGCAACTTCCAAAAGAAGAAACAGAGGAGCAGGATGAGGAGGAGGAAGGAGAGATCGTGGAGGTTGGACAAATTGTCACCACAACAGGTGAGTGTCAGAGAACACAGCTTCCGGTAAGCTCATCAATGTATATCACCATATTTGGATTACATAGTGTGTTTGTTTGCTTTGTTTTCAAGGTGATGTGGAGGAAGATTCCCGTTTTACCAGTGAAAGTGCCCAGATCTTGATCGGGGAGATAATGGGGTGCAATAGGGATTTGGAAATTGTACAACAAAACATTAATGATGTTAAAAATAAAATGAAGAACATCATTGATGTTTTGGGGAGAGTGTGAAAAATAAAAAAACTAGATAGGGTTTTATTTTTGCTTTTTAACATAAAAATGTTGTATTTTGCATAATTAAAAATTTGGAAGATGCACAGAGTGTGTAAACATGCGCTATCTCCCATCATGGGGCATAAATGTACATGTTTTGTAGAAAGTGTCTGAGATGAAGGGGTTGCAGCCCCAAAGCATGTACAATTGATCCCCCATGATGGGAGTTAGCACATGTTGACACACTGTGTGCATCTTCCAAATTTGGATTTTTCAGGGGTCACACCCCATGTGATGAAGGCAATATCAGCCCAGTTTGTACATACTCATGTCTGATATTGTCTTCACTTTTCCAAGTTGAACTTTATAAGTTCCTGTGTTCTGTATTTTACGGTTTGATACATGCCTGTTTACACAAAAAAAAACAAGTAAAACAAAAATATGATTAAACTCGGTTTTGGATACCCAAAATCTCTTGGTTTGTTGTAAAAACCTTTAATAAACGCACATATGAATGTGCTTGTATTAAAAAGTTGAATTCTCAACAATGTGTGGCTTCCTTTTTCATTGGGCTTAAAATGTTTTTGTAGTCAAATTTGAGTTTGTGCTGAGAAGGAGTGTGATTTAATAAAGGCAACTCCACTTTGCACTCCAAGTGCAGTTTCAGGTGTACTTTTGCAGTGCACTTGTAGTGCCTAGTGGATGTGCCTTTAGTAAAAAGCACCCACAGTGATGTGTAAATTTGGACAATCATGCCATTTTCCTGCCATGGTGCTGAAAATGAGCATGATTTTGATCAGTAATGCACTACACATTAGTTAACAAAAAGAAGGTGAGCTGCCGGTATGGAAAAGATGGGGCGGAGCACCGTGAGGTAGGCGCGCTCTAGGTGAAGGGCGGCCTCTCGTCATCCCAGCCTCTGGAATCCCCGTGAGACAACACGCCTCCGTGATGAGTAAAGGGAGGGACGGAGAGCGGGCCCGACGCACACGCTGATGCACCCGGAAGGAGTAGGAGGTGAACACATGCAGCGCCCAGGGGAGGAGAGCCCGTCACTCTCCGGACCGTACGCCGCATAACGTGAAGGAGGATAGCACCGGGACTTGGGGACTCGGCGAGTGTGGACCGGTACTTGCTGGCCGGTGAGTGTGGCTGAAGGAGAGGGAAACGGCGGGCAGGAGTTACAGCAGGCTTGGAGAAGGCTCCGGTATTCAGGCTCCCTGCTGGGAAAGCACACACCCCCTGCAACGTACGAAACTCGTGTTGGTAAGGACCGGATAGCTGGGGGAGCAGCATCGGGGAAAACCACTCTATACCCCGACGAGCAGGAATCTCCCAGAGAAGAATCAGCAGAACTAAGGTATAAAAGGAGAGGCTGAAGGCATGCGTAAATGGAGTGGTAAGTAAATTGTCAACTATTGCTAGCACACCAGAGACGTTGCTGGGAAGATCAGGACTATTGTATTAAGTAAGCTAACAAAAAGATACTGGAGCAGCAATTGATGATTGATGAGTGACATGTTCGGGTGCTCTCTCTCCTGTGTGGCCGTTTTCTACCCGGTGCTAAGTGGACATCATTGGTAAAAAAGAGATCTGGTCCTGATTGCTCATATTTGCTGTGTCTGAGTAACTAATAGCAATCAGAGAATAGTTGGGGAAAGTTGTGGACTAGTCCTGCCCGAAGCATACTCCCACCCCTGAAGCTAACAACCAGAAAGTTACACCATTGCTATTGCTAACCCATGTGCAGAATCTCTCATTGCCTTAATAAGAAGAAGTCCAAAGTCTAATGTTATAGCTGCAATATACTTCATAAAGGGGGAGGCTGTTTCCTCAGTGTTGCTGAAGGACGTTTTACAAGTGCCCCCCCTTTCCCAGTTTTTTTTTGCTTTTTTTTTTTGCTTTTTGGGGCAGTGTTCTACCCTCCTCAGGTTCACCATTAAGGTAGCCACTGTACCATAATTTAGGGTAGAGAATAATGCTTCCTCTACAGTGAGGGTCTTTCCCATATCCCAGGAAGGCCTCCTATATTTTACTTGTCTTACTCAGCCTGATGACTTTGTGGAAATTGCAGGGAGTATCCAAGCCCCAAATTCATAGGAGGAAGGGAAGGTGAAGGAACCCAGATGCTACAGGACTGAACTTATAGCGGGGGAGTGCAATAGGGTGAGATAGGAAAGAAAAGGGGGAAAATACTTACCCCCTGCTAGCATGGCTGTTCCTGGGCTGCCCTGGATGCGCGGTGGGTCTAAAGTGTGGCTCTGGTATTGAGCAGGAATATCCGGCAGTGTAAACGCCCCTAGAACAAGACCTCAAAATTAAAAAAGAAGTAGGAAGGGGAAGAAGAGAAATGAACCCAGAAACTTAATATGGACATAAGCGAAGGACCTTTTTGCCTTTTTTGCCTTTTTTTTTTTCAAATAAGACTCCCCAGCAGAGAGTTGGTTGCTAACTCGGTACCTCTTTTTTTTTGGTGCTGTTTTCTTTTTTTGTCTTTATTTATTTATTTATTTATTTTCAGGTTGTCCTTACTAGTTTACCCTCCCCCCCTTTTTTTTTTCTCTCTTCACTCCTAGAGGCTAGTGGCGGCCATTGGGTAAGAAA
This sequence comes from Lithobates pipiens, assembly GCF_037356315.1. Lineage (NCBI taxonomy): Eukaryota > Metazoa > Chordata > Amphibia > Anura > Ranidae > Lithobates > Lithobates pipiens. Next base: position 109,364,977 of record NW_027507788.1, read on the forward strand.
TAGAGGAGGGAGAAGGAAGAGGGAGGGTCCGGGACACCCGCAGTAAATAGCACTGAAGCTGAGTAAGAGGGGAGAAGGGAGGAGGAGGGTAGAGGAGGAAAAGGGGAACAGAGCAGAAATCCCCAGGTGCAAGAAAAAGATGAAGGGGAAGGCAAAAACAGGTAAAAATGCTCCACCAGTGTCAAGCCCGGGAGGGATTCAGAGGTACATGGCAAGCAATAGCAGTAATACCAGTACAACAGAGGAGGGGCAAAATAGTCCCAAGCTAGGTGCGGTGCGGAGGTCAGGACTGAGTAGACAGAAGATAATGGAAGAAGGTAAAGGGGGGAAAGCAAATAGTGAAAAAACGGGAGGGATAAAGGAAGTAAGTGACACCCCACAAAGTAGTGCTAAAGCTTACCGGGAAAGGGAGGGGAGGAGATTAGTAGAAGAGGAAGCAAGTGAGGAAGAGAGCTTGAGATTAGCACCTCAAGAAGATCCCCTCCCAATAAAGGAGATGTTGGGGGAGATGTTCGCAAAAATGGAGGCATCCCTAAAGATAGAAATAGCAGGGGTAAGGGCAGACATAGGTCGGGTACTGGAGAGGGTGGAGGAGATAGAGGAAAGATTAGATAACCAGGACCAAAGGATGGATGAGATAACAGAACAAGTCCAGACTCTCCAGAAAACGAATAGAACCCTCCTGTATAAACTGGAGGATCAAGAGAACAGGAGTAGGAGGAAGAATGTCCGTATTAAAGGTCTCCCGGAAAAATACAGTAGCGGGGAACTTGGCAATATAGTGCAACAGGTATTTAACCCGCTATTAGAAAGAGAGCCAGCTGAAACCCTAAAGATAGACAGAGTCCATAGGATTGCGCAACAGAAGGTAGCAAGAGAAGATACCCCACGAGATGTGATAGTGAGGTTCCATTACGCAGAAGAGAAAGGGCGGATAATGGGGAAATTAAGGATATTGACAAAGGTGGCCTTCGAGGGCACAGAACTGCAGGTGTTCTTGGATTTAGCAGCAGAAACACTAAGGAGAAGGAGATTATTAAAACCTTTAACTGAACGGATGACCGCTTCAGGAATCTCCTATCAGTGGGGTTTTCCAGCTTGTCTGAAGGGGAAAAAAGATGGACGGTCTGCAGTTCTACGCTTTCCCGAAGACCTGAGAGGGTTTTGCGAACATCTGGAGATAATCCCCCCTCCTTTACCAGGGTGGCAGGAAGAAAAGGAAGCTAGGCCTCCTCAAAGGAAGTTGAGATGGCAGAGAGGGAGAGGAGTGGAGATGAATGAAGGGAGGAAGGGTAACTAGTACCAGAGAATACGCAAAATAAGGGAGTGGAAAGGTCCGTGGGTGCAATAGGCGTGAGGTTAAGGGGAGAGGAAGAGGTTGGGAGGAGGGAGGCGCCCCCCCAGTTGGTCACCGGTGTGAGCCCCCGGGAAAATATGGAGAATAGACGATATCTGGGAGATATAGGTCGGGTCCATATGTCTAAAAAAAAAAAAAGGAGGAAGACTCCGACCAACCTATTCAGGAGCATTGTTGGGGAGAGGGGAGGGAAGGGAGGGGGGAGGGAGTACTTGTGTTTTTTTGGGGGGAGGGGGGGAAAGGGTGGGTTTTTTTTTTTCTTTTTTTTTGTTGTTTTTCTCACGCCCTCTCTGTCCCTTAGTAAAATGCCCACTGGGTCAGCCTACGTAGATCTGTTAACCAAGGAAATAGCAGTAAATGGTAGTTATTAATGTGATATCATATAATGTGAGGGGCCTGAATACAAAGGAAAAAAGGTATAAAATTAGCAAGGAGCTCCAATTTATGGGGGGGAATGTAGTGTGCCTTCAAGAGACGTACAGTGGTGTGAAAAAATGTTTGCCCCCTTCCTCATTTCCTGTTCCTTTGCATGTTTGTCACACTTAAGTGTTTCGGAACATCAAACCAATTTAAACAATAGTCAAGGACAACACAAGTAAACACAAAATGCAATTTGTAAATGAAGGTGTTTATTATTAAAGGTGAAAAAAAATCCAAACCATCATGGCCCTGTGTGAAAAAGTGATTGCCCCCCTTGTTAAAACATACTATAACTGTGGTTGTCCACACCTGAGTTCAATTTCTATAGCCACACCCAGGCCTGATTATTGCCACACCTGTTCACAATCAAGGCATTACTTAAATAGGAGCTGCTTGACACAGTAAGGTCCACCAGAAGATCCTTAAAAGCTACACATCATGCCGAGACCCAAAGAAATTCAGGAACAATTAAGAAAGAAAGTAATTGAGATCTATCAGTCTGGAAAGGGTTATAAAGCCATTTCCAAAGCTTTGGGAATCCAGCGAACCACAGTGAGAGCCATTATCCACAAATGGCGAAGACATGGAACAGTGGTGAACCTTCCCAGGAGTGGCCGGCCACCCAAAATTACCCCAAGAGCGCAGCGACGACTCATCCAAGAGGTCACAAAAGACGCCACAACAACGTCCAAGGAACTGCAGGCCTCACTTGCCTCAGTTAAGGTCAGCGTTCATGCCTCCACCATCAGGAAAAGACTGGGCAAAAATGGCCTGCATGGCAGAGTTCCAAGGAGAAAACCACTGCTGAGGAAAAAGAACATCAAAGCTCGTCTCAATTTCTCCACAACACATCTTGATGATCCCCAAGACTTTTGGGACAACATTCTGTGGACCGATGAAACAAAAGTGGAACTCTTTGGAAGGTGTGTGTCCAAGTATATCTGGCGTAGAAGGAACACTGCATTTCATAAAAAGAACATTATACCAACAGTAAAATATGGTGGTGGTAGTGTGATGGTCTGGGGCTGTTTTGCTGCTTCAGGACCTGGAAGACTTGCCGTGATAAAAGCAACTATGAATTCTGCTGTCTACCAAGAGATCCTGAAGGAGAATGTCCGACCATCTGTTCGTGTACTCAAGCTGAAACGAACTTGGGTTCTGCAGCAGGACAATGATCCTAAACACACCAGCAAGTCCACCACCGAATGGCTGAAGAAAAACAAAATGAAGACTTTGGAGTGGCCTAGCCAAAGTCCTGACCTGAATCCTATTGAGATGTTGTGGTATGACCTTAAAAAGGCAGTTCATGCTCGAAAACCCTCTAATGTAACTGAATTAGGACAATTCTGCAAAGGTGAGTGGGCCAAAATTCCTCCAGGACGCTGTAAAAGCCTCATTGCACATTATCGCAAACGCTTGGTTGCAGTTGTTGCTGCTAAGGGTGGCCCAACCAGTTATTAGGTTTAGGGGGCAATCACTTTTTCACACAGGGCCATGATGGTTTGGATTTTTTTTCACCTTTAATAATAAACACCTTCATTTACAAATTGCATTTTGTGTTTACTTGTGTTGTCCTTGACTATTGTTTAAATTGGTTTGATGTTCCGAAACACTTAAGTGTGACAAACATGCAAAGGAACAGGAAATGAGGAAGGGGGCAAACACTTTTTCACACCACTGTACATCACGAATAATTCAGGGATAAAATTGACATAATTTCAGTTTCCACTTTGGTTCTATGGGGATACGCCATCTGCTCACTCAAGAGGAGTGGCCATTGGTTTTGATAGATGATCAAGATTTGAAATCGAGGATCGTTTGGCTTTATTTATAAAAAGGGAAACTGTGGGAGATGCAATGTACTATAGTAAATGTGTATGCACCAAACAGAGACCCAGATAAATTCTTACTGAAAGTTTTAAAAAGATTGGAGGAGTTCAGAGTAGGTAAAGTGATTATAGCAGGAGACCTGAATTGGTGCTTAGATCCCAAGATTGATACATCGGGGGGGGGGGGGGGGGAGCACGGGTGTCGGAACAGAGATATAGAACAGTAAATAAAGCATTAACTAGTGCCCAGTTACAAGACACATGGAGGATTAGTCATCAAAAAGAACGGGACTATACTCACTTCTCGGCGGTACATAAAACTTTTGCAAGATTGGATTATATATTGATAGAACATCAATTAGTGGTTAACCTGAAAAAAAGCGGAAATTAAACCTATCACCCTATCAGATCACGCCCCTATAAAAATTCAATTAGAAATCCAGGGTTACATGGGGATAGGTAGAGCCTGGAAGTTGAACGACTCACTCATTCAAGAACAGGAGGTGATTAGTAAAATTGAACAGGAACTGAGGTACTTTTTTGAGCTCAATGATACGGCAGAAATCTCGAAAGCTACTGTCTGGGAGACACACAAGGTAGTTATTAGAGGGATTTTGATTGGGATTGGGGCAGGGATAAAGAAGGAAAGGGAGAAAAAGAAAGTTAAATTATAAAAAGAGATTGAGGAATTAGAGCAAAAAAACAGACCCAGGGGGCTACAGGAAAGTCAGGAGTTACAAAAAAAAAAAGGGAGTTGGAAGAGTGCCTGGAGCAAGAGAGGAGAACAGCGTTTTATAAAATAAACAAGGAGAGATAACAGTGGGGGAATAGGTCAGGTAAGTGGCTGGCAAGAAGAGTAAAAGAACAGAAAAACAGGACTTATATACCTAAGATAAGGGATAAAAGGGGAGAGATGAAGTTCGCCACTCCAGATATTGCAGAGAATTTTCATACTTATTATAGCCCTCTGTATAATATAGGAACAAGAGGGGGAGATGGGGGGGAAAAGGAAAGAAGCTATAAGGGAATACCTTAAGAACTTGGACTTCATAAAAGGAGAGAGGGAGGAGATGGAGGCAGTAGAGGCCCCTATCTCAGTAAGAGAAGTAGAGAGAGTAATCAAAGATATAGCCTCAGGAGGGAGTCCTGGTCCCGATGGATACTCCATCCTATATTATAAAAAATTCCAGAATTTTTTAGCACCAAAACTCTGTGAATACTTTAATGCGGTTGGCGAGGGGGAACCTTTTCGCCAAGAGGCCCTCCTTGCCCATATAGCTTTGATCTTGAAGGAGGGTAAAGACCCTGCAGCCATGGAAAGCTATCGACCGATATCATTACTAAATACGGACGTAAAGATTTACGCAAAAATAATGGCAGATAGATTGAAAACATTCCTTCCGAGTTGGGTGCATACTGATCAGGTGGGATTCGTGCAGGGACGGGAGGGGAGGGATAACTCCTTGAAGTCTATCATTCTGACCCAGGAGGCAATCAGAAGGAAGACTCCCACAGTGCTTTTATCTGTAGACGCCGAAAAGGCCTTTGATAGAGTAGATTGGGAGTTTATAGAGGAGACCCTAAAATATATGGGGCTGGGGGTGAGAATGAGGAGCTGGATTAAAGCGTTATATAGTCAGCCAACTGCCAGGATCAGAGTGAATGGGTCCCTGTCTCGTCCCCTTGAATTGTTCAACGGGACTAGACAGGGATGCCCTCTATCGCCGACTCTGTTCGTGGTTATTCTGGAGCCCCTCTTAGTAGCAATCCGAAGGAATCAGGATCTTAGGGGAATCTGGGTGGGAGGGAGAGAATACAAGGTATCTGCATTTGCAGATGATGTACTGTTATACATAGCAAACCCTAGGACATCGATCCCGTCTGTCCTGAAAGAATTAGAACAATATGGTTGACTCTCAAATTTTAAAATAAATCTGACGAAGTCTGAAATCCTAAACTTGAACTTACCAGACAGCTCTTTCCGCAAGCCTTCCTTTTAAATGGTGTAGAGGAGAGTTAAGTTACTTGGGGATAAAATTAACGGCACAAGGGTCTAATCTATATGAAGCTAATTATATTACCCTCTTAAAGCGGTTCTGCACTCATAATAGAACATTTGCCCATTCTGTTGCCTCTAGACCATATATTTGATAATGCCACCTGTTTTTTTTTTTTTGATTCATCTACCTTTTGTAATCCGTAGTAGTTTATTTTCATCCCCTGCGGCGATGGGCGGTCTCTTGCGGGGATCAGCATCATTTCCTGCTGAACCCCGCACTGTCTCCTGGGATCTCGTTCAAGTAATCCCAGGAGACATTGCGGCTAATGCACCCGACATCTCGTGTGATTTCGGCTATTACAGCTGTATTAGCCGAAATCTCGCGAGATGTCGGGTGCATTAGCCGCAATGTCTCCTGGGATTACTTGAACGAGATCCCAGGAGACAGTGCGGGCTTCAGCAGGAAATGATGCTGATCCCCGCAAGAGACCGCCCATCGCCGCAGGGGATGAAAATAAACTACTACGGATTACAAAAGGTAGATGAATCAAAAAAAAAAAAACAGGTGGCATTATCAAATATATGGTCTAGAGGCAACAGAATGGGCAAATGTTTTATTATGAGTGCAGAACCACTTTAACCCTTTCATGACTAAGCCTATTTTTGGAATTTGGTGTTTACAAGTTAAAATCCATATTTTTTGCTAGAAAATTACGTGGAACCCCCAAACATTATATATATTTTTTTAGCAGAGACTCTAGAGAATAAAACGGTGATTGTTGCAATATTTTATGTCACACGGTATTTGCGCAGTGGTGTTTTAAACGCAACTTTTTGGGAAAAGGGACACTTTCATGAATAAAAAAAAAACCAAACAGTAAAATTAGCCCAATTTTTTTGCGTAATGTGAAAGATAATGTTACGCCGAGTAAATAGATACCAAACATGTCACACTTTATAATTGCGCGCACTTGTAGATTGACGACAAAGTACGGTACCTAAAAATCTCAATAGGCGACGCTTTAAAAATTTTTTACGGTTACCAGGTTAGCGTTACAGAGGAGGTCTAGTGCTAGAATTATTGCTCTCACTCTGACGATCGCGGCGATACCTCACATGTGTGATTTGAACACCGTTTACATACGCGGGCGCGACTTCCGTATGCGTTTTCTTTGCTTCGCGAGCTCGCGGGCGCGGCGGGCGCTTTAAAAAATTTTTTTTTATTTTTTTTATTTATTTTATTTATTTTTAAATAACTAAATTGTTTTTAAAAAAAAAAAAAAAAATTGATCACTTTTATTGCTGTCACAAGGAATGTAAACATCCCTTGTGACAGTAAAAGGTGGTGACAGGTCCTCTTTATGGAGGGATCGGGGGTCTAAAAGACCCCCCACCCCTCCTTCACACTTCAATGTATTCAGATCGCCGAAAACGGCGATTCTGAATACCGAATATTTTTTTAAAACCGGCGCCATTGGCAGCCGAGTAAACGGGAAGTGACGTCATGACGTCGCTTCCGTGTTTACAATGAGGAGACTGGAACGAAGCCGATTACGGCTTCGTTCCAGTTCCTCCGCAGCAGCCGGAGGCGTCGGATCCCTGATCGGTGCTCCCGATCGAGCGGGAGCACCGGTAGCAGCGGCGAGAGGCGGCGGGAGGGGGGGGCGTCCCCTCCCGCTCCTCCGGCATAACAGCCGAGCGGCTTTTAGCCGCATCGGTTGTTATGGCTGGAAAGCCAATCGCCTGCTGAAGAAAACGGTACCGGGATGATGCCTGCAGGTGCGGGCATCATCCCGGTATACCCCCCGGAAGCCGAGTACGCATATCTGCGTACGCTCGGCGGGAAGGGGTTAAATAAAATAATGGTGCATATGAATAGTATGAAGTACAAAGCATTATCATGGATGGGTAAAATAAATGCAATAAAAATGTTCATATTGCCAATTGTAATTTACACATTTCAAAGGATACCGGTTCTGCTGCCGATGAGTTTTTTTAGGAAAGTCTTTGGTCGTGTCATTTATATGGGCCCCCAAAAAGCCGCGTATTGCGCATAATGTTCTTGTAAAGGAAAAAGACCGAGGAGGAGTGGCACTTCCAGATTTTAAAAAAGTAGTCTCCAGGAAAAGGTCTAACAAAAAGGCCACCGGACCTCTCAGTAATAAGCACACACCAAAATAACCAACTCTTTCTGGACCCGGGGGGTTCCTCTCAACTCCCTGTTTTTTTCGCCTTTTTTCAACTCCCTTTCTTAATGTTTTTTCTTATTTTCTCTTTTAATGTTATCATTTTCTCATGAAAAAAATGAAAAGTGGGGCGTGCAAAATTATTCGGCCCCCTTGCGTTAATACTTTGTAGAGCCACCTTTTGCTGCGATTACAGCTGCAAGTCGCTTGGGGTATGTCTCTATCAGTTTTGCACATCGAGTGACTGAAATTCTTGCCCATTCTTCCTTGAAAAACAGCTCGAGCTCAGTGAGGTTAGATGGAGAGCGTTTGTGAACAGCAGTTTTCAGCTCTTTCCACAGATTCTCGATTGGATTCAGGTCTGGACTTTGACTTGGCCATTCTAACACCTGGATACGTTTATTTGTGAACCATTCCTTTGTAGATTTTGCTGTATGTTTGGGATCATTGTCTTGTTGGAAGATAAATCTCTGTCCCAGTTTCAGGTCTTTTGCAGACTCCAACAGGTTTTCATACAGAATGGTCCTGTATTTGGCTGCATCCATCTTCCCCTCATTTTTAACCATCTTCCCTGTCCCTGCTGAAGAAAAGCAGGCCCAAACCATGATGCTGCCACCACCATGTTTGACAGTGGGGATGGTGTGTTGAGGGTGATGAGCTGTGTTGCTTTTACACCAAACATATCGTTTTGCATTGTGGGCAAAAAGTTCGATTTTGGTTTCATCTGACCAGAGCACCTTCTTCCACATGTTTGGTGTGTCTCCCAGGCAGCTTGTGGCAAACTTTAGACGAGACTTTTTATGGATATCTTTGAGAAATGACTTTCTTCTTGCCACTCTTCCATAAATACCAGATTTGTGCAGTGTACGACTGATTGTTGTCCTATGGACAGACTCTCCCACCTCAGCTGTAGTTCTCTGCAGTTCATCCAGAGTGATCACGGGCCTCTTGGCTGCATCTCTGATCAGTCTTCTCCTTGTCTGAGCTGAAAGTTTAGAGGGATGGCCAGGTCTTGGTAGATTTGCAGTGGTCTGATACTCCTTCCATTTCAAAATGATCGCTTGCACAGTGCTCCTTGGGATGTTTAAAGCTTGGGAAATCTTTTTGTATCCAAATCCAGCTTTTTTTTTTTTTTTTAAATTATTTTTATTAATTTGCAAGTAAACAATAATACAACCTACAGCCTATTGGGCATACCCAGGCTGATTATTACAAAACCCCCCTGAGTCAACAATCGGGGAACAACCAAATAACCCTCCCCCCACCCGATACACCGCCACGGCGTGTGCATCCAAACAGAAAAAAGAAAACCCCCCCTCCCCCTGTACGCTCCAGCACCACTGCACATTACTCAGGACAGTTACCTAATTCGCCCATGCTCCGCCGCAGTCCACACTCAGACCCAGGATAAAATATACAAGCATCACCCTTCACCTACCAATCCCCTATTGCCCGCGTAATAATGACCCAGGGTTACATGAATATCACACAACTTAGAACTCTTCCACTACTCACTAATGAAACTCCATCAGTCCGGATTCAAGTCAGCGTTGGTGTCACGCGACTCCGTCCATATGCCCCATACTTTATGAAATTTAGTGCCACAGCCTCGCGAAAGGTAGGTGGCCCTGTAAAGAGGGAGAGCCGTATTCACTAAGTGCTTCCAAAAATTAATAGAGGGGGCTACCGGGGCCTTCCATTTGAGAACAATCGACTTGCGGGCATAGTACAGCAATAAGCCCAGGAGTGTTCTGAGCGCTCGGCGTGGAGCCAGCGGCTCGACCAATCCTAAGAGGCATATCTCGACCGATAAAGGTATGTTAACGGTGGTAACCTCCAGAATAAAATTAGTCACCTCCACCCAAAACCTAGCTATCTGAGGACAGCTCCAGAACATGTGTATGAAATCCGCCGAAAGTGAGTTGCATCTCCAACAAAAATCAGGGACAGATGAATAGATTCTGTGAAGACGTTGCGGAGTGCAATATACCCTATGTACTATTTTGAATTGCACCAATCTATCTCTGGCTGACACTAACTGTAGGAAAGGATACTCCCATACATCTTCCCAGTCCTCCGTATCCAAGGAGGGAAAATCAGCTTCCCACCTTGCCCTTTGGAGTTCCAAACCGGTATGGACACCTGGGAGTAACACCTTGTAGATAGCAGACAACGGTTTGGACAGATCATCATCTCTGAGCAGAGATTCCAACCTTGAGGTGTAAAATGCGACGGGGGCATTTCCAAACTGCGTTTGAAAGGCATGATTAAGTTGTAAGTATCTGAATAAGTGTGAGTTGGGCAGTGTATACTGTTGTTTCAGCCTATCGAAGGTCTGTATTTTGCCCTCAACACAGAGTTGATCAATATATTTGATACCCCTGCTTGCCCATACACTAGGGTCGGGAATAGAGCCAAATTCCGGTAAATTCGGGTTGAACCAAAGAGGACTATGCGGGGAGATGTGTCCCGAGGGTACGGGGCGCATCAGATTGGCAGCATTCCATGCCCTTATAACCGCCCTCATTGCCGCAGTAAGCGGAAAAGGGGCTCGTAGACCGCGATACACCAAGTGTCTTAGTGCTTCATACGACCCCAACCACGCCGCTTCCAGGACCACCGCCGCATTGGACTCGTCTGAAACCAGCCAATTATGAGCATGGGACAGAAGTGCCGCTACATAGTAGGAGTGCAAATCCGGGCAAGCTAAACCACCCTCCCCCCAACGCCTCTGCAATACCGTGAGCTTAAACCGTGGCTGACCAGCGCCCCAGAGAAAGGACACCAAAAGAGAATTTATCGTGCGAAATATTTTTTTAGGAATCCAGATTGGAGCATGTCTGAGAACATAGAGAAAAGCAGGCAAAAGCTTCATCTTAAATAAATTAATTCTCCCAATCAAAGTGAGAGGGAGATGCGACCATGCCTTCAGTCTAGTCCTCATCCTCCGCACCAGTGGATCCAGATTGAGGGCACAAAAATCAGAGGTAGAGGGGGAAATGTAAATCCCCAAGTATTTCATTGTATCTGTCCACATGAGTGGCAGGTTGGGATCCGCAGCTGCCTTGGCTTCCCTATCTATTGACATAATTTGAGATTTATCCCAGTTTACCTTAAGCCCTGAACAGTCAGTGAAGTGAGAGAGAATAAGTAGCGTCTCCCTGAGAGACTGGGCCGGGTCACTTAAAAAGAGTATGAGGTCATCTGCATATAAAGCTACCTTCTCCTGTATGGAACCCACCTGTATCCCTCTAACTCCCTCCGACTTCCTGAGGGCCGACGCGAGTGGCTCCATTGCCAGGGCAAACAGAGCCGGCGACAATGGACAACCCTGCCGCGTTCCTCTCCTAACAGCGAAAGGCTCTGACAGGGCGCCACCTACCTTAATCTGCGCCAAGGGCTCCTTATATAAAATATGTATCCAATTACAAAATCCCACTCCAAAACCCATGGCCTCCAAAACTAAGGACATAAACTGCCAGGCCACAGAGTCAAAAGCTTTTTCAATATCTAGTGTAACTATGACCCTCGTAGTAGACTCAGTGGCCGGCAACTGCAAATGTGTAAACACCCGTCGTAGATTTATATCTGTGGACTTCCCTGGCATAAATCCAGTTTGGTCCATATCAATCAGGGATGACAGGACCGTCCGTAACCTGGTGGCCAGAATTTTCGTCAAGACTTTCAGGTCATAATTTAGCAGGGAGATCGGTCTATAGGAAGCACACAGGGAGATATCCTTGCCAGGCTTAGGGATAAGCACTATATGTGCTTGATACATGGATGGGGGAAGCCCCATCTGAAGTTTGCTATCGGAGAACACTTTTAACAATTTGGGAGCAATCAGTGGGGCATACATCCTGTACCAGTCGCCAGGTAGACCATCAGGTCCAGGAGTCTTCCCACCAGGGAGTGAGCGAATTGCCTCCTCCACTTCCTCCAAAGTAAAGTCCTTATCTAGAAATTCCCGGTCCTCCTGTGATAGAGTGGGCAAATTTAAGGAGGAAAGAAATTCCCTCTGCGCTTCCACCGACCCCCCTGGAACCTCAGCATACAGTTGTTCATAGAAGGCCCTGAACTCAGAAAGTATCATGTCAGGCGCGGACACCAACTGACCATCCGACCCATAGATCTCCGAGACAACTGTCTGCATTTTAGAATCAGCTACTAAATTTGCCAGAAGCTTACCATTTTTGTCCCCGGATTCGAAGATTTTTCCTGCCATAGACTTCAGATCTAAATGTGTGGCCTCCGCAAGATGAAGGGATAAGGCCCGTCTTGAATCAGCCAGCCGAGTAAAGCGCTCCGGGGTCGGCGAGGCGGAAAAAGCCTCAGCCGCCTCGGCCTCGCTCCCCTCAAGCTGCCGCATCCGAGATGACATCTCAGAGCGGACCGCCTTGATAGCCGAAATATATTCCCCCCTGGTATTGGCCTTAAAAGCATCCCAGACCATCTGTACCGAGGCAGAGCCCTCATTCAGATCCCAATACTGTTTCAGCTTGGGAGCGACCTCCTCCCCCACCCGCAAGTCCTGTACCCATTTGGACGCCAGATGCCAACAACCTGTACCCCTGGTGTCCGACAACTGCAAGGTGACCTCCAAAGGTGCGTGGTCAGAGAGACCTGCAGGCAAGTACAGGGCCCCCCTCACCGACGTCAGGGCCCCAGAGTTGCCGAAGACCAAATCAATCCGAGAACCCGATTTATGTGTGGAGGAGTGGAAAGAATAGGCCCGAACACCCACATTCCTCCATCTCCAGATCTCAGTGTAGTTAAACGTTTGGGCCCACTGCAGTAGATCTGGCGAATAAACCCTGTTCGGGTTGGACGAGTCCAGGGATGGGTCTAAAATAGAGTTAAAATCCCCAGCTATGTACAATCTGGAGAACTGTAGGGGAGCCAGCAGTTCAGCAATCTTGTACAAAATCTGCGGATTGAAAGGGGGGGGCACATATACGTTGACCAAAGCATAAACCACCTGGCTAATCTCTAACAGTAGGACAATAAATCTACCCCCTTGGTCAGTGTGCAGGTGAACAACTTTGTAAGCTAGAGATTTGTTTAGCAAGATGGCCACTCCCCTCGCGTAACTAGAGTATGTGGCATGAAATGCCTGTCTCACCCAGGGCCTGCGCAGGGCAAGGATTTTATTCCCCAGGAGATGAGTCTCCTGAAGAAAAAGTACATGGGGTCTGTGATTATTCAGGTATTTAAACATCAACGCCCTTTTTACCTTATCATTAAGGCCCCGCACATTCCAAGACACTAGTCTCAACGCCATGGAAGCAATTAATAATTATGATAGTACAGTAATACACATACAATATCCCAGTATCCTGCCAGCGAGCATGGTACAGGTCAGCACAACATTCAAAACAGGTGCATTTATCAGTGGATTCAGAGCGTACAGTGAAAAAAAGAAAAAAGAACAAGAAAACAGCAACATAAGAAAGAACCAAAAAAACAACCCACAACTCCCTACTGGCCATGAGTGCCCCAATTGGGAAAAGAAAAAAAGAAAAATCCAATTGGACACTAAAAAACAAGGCCAGTTTGATACCCAAAACCTATCCAACTTAAATCTCCAGACTTCTTAAACAAAAAAAAAGTTCCGAAGTAGCGGCCACTCCAACCGCTTACGCCTCTTCAAGGCGAGTAAGACCTGTACTAAGGGGGGAAGTCTGATAAGTCCTGGATCGGCCTTCATCTGGGGAGCTCCGAGGTAAAAGGAAATGGAGAAGAGAGGACAAACCCTGAACCAAAAAACAAAAAAATAACGATGTGGAAGCAGCAAGGATCAGCTCAAGTGCTGAGAGAGCACCGCAGTGTCTTAATAGAGGTGGAGGCCAGGACATCGTCTACTAGAAGTAAGGGTGAAAGTGCCCCCGCTCGTCAATTGGGTAAATAATGTCCCGTGAGCCCCACAGCATCAGCAGCAGCAAACAGCAATCCAAAACAAAAAGTCAAAAAAGTCAGAGAGTCCACAGCAGGCCAATAGTTCAGACAAACAGTACCCCCTCTGCCGTGTGGCAGACTATCAAGGATTAACGTACAGTCAGCAGCCAGTCATTGGCTTCTTCTGGTGTGTCAAAGAACTTCACCGCACCATTGTAGGGCACCCTAAGGCGGCTGGGATACAGCATACTGTATTTAATATCCTTTTCCCGTAGGCGCCTGCGGACATCAGTAAAGGACTTCCTCTTGCGCTGCAGGTCCGCTGAAAAATCCGGGAACAGGAGGATAGAGGAGTTGCCGTAAGGAAGTGAAGGGTGTCTGCGAGCTTCAGAGAGGATCCTGTCACGGTCCCTAAAATTCAAAAAGCGGACCAAAAAGGGACGGGGGTGCGCCCCGGGGACATAACGCCCTGTAGGAACTCGGTGGGCACGCTCCACCACGTAAGTCTGGGATAGGTCCGTAAGAGACAGTAATTTCTTGAAAAATTCTTCCGCAAACTCTGCCGGCCGGTCACCCTCCTCCCCCTCCGGCAGACCCAGGACCCGCACATTATTGCGCCTCGCTCTATTTTCAGCATCATCGGATTTGGCGACCAGCAAGTGCACCGTGCGTTGCAGCTCCGCTATGGTGTTGGTGTGCGTGGTGGTAAGATCCTCAGTGGCGGAGATCCTGGATTCCGATTCCGTCAACCTGCCCCTGATCTTGTCCAGGTCATTTCGTATAAGGTTACATTCTTCTGCAAGACGGTCAATTCTCACCAGCATAGAGGTCTTGCTTTGCTCAATAGCCGCCAGGATCACTGCAGTACTGTCCTGGGAGGGAGGGGGTGCCGACAAGGCCACATTCCCGGATGACCCAGACTCCATTTCCAATTCAGCAAGCAGCGATTGCAGTCTCCCTATGAGAGAAGGATCAGGCTGCGTTTCAGGCAGGGGAGCCGAACAGCTCGGTGCAGAGGAGCTCTTAGGTCGGTGCTTGGGGCCCATGAAGAAATATGGCTGCAAATGTCCCGGGACCCCCCCTCCCGACAGGCCCGACCACCAATAGGGAAACCCAGCTGACAAGTCAGTGCAACAAGGGGCCAGGGAGCTGGATGGATGGCTGGAGGCTAAGTAATGGGACCAACTGATGCACTCTTCCAGTTATAAAGTTCCAGGTGGAGGGGGTGCTGAATGGCCTCCGTCCGCACAGCACAGCAGGGCACTTGAGCAGGGAGGATGCTGCCGCAAACTGGCGGCGGATTGTGGGAGTTCAAAGCCTGTGCTGGACGTTCAAGCAACCCCCCGGATCAGTGCTGGCCCACAGACCTCACAGCAGACTGCGCCCGGATGGATGGGGGAGCGGATAGCCAGCACGCCCCGCAGAGCACGGGGCCCGAGAATACCTGAGGCTCTGTAGGCCTCAATATGGCGGCGGCCACAGGAGGAGATAGCCGGCGTCCAAGACCCTCCTACCGTTTCCCGGATCGATGTCCCCAAGCTGTGCCCTCCGGAGGTGGTGCCACGCCTGGATGGGAGGTGGGGAGGACGCTCGTTCCACCGATCGCGGTCCCCGAGCACGGAGGATGCTGGCTGCGCCGTAGGCCGCAAGATGGCCGCGGTCTCAAGACAGGGGAGCCGGCCACGGATCGCGTAGTGCCTCAATCGACCGGCCGAGCTCCGCAATTTCTGCTGGGATGAAGGCAGGGGGTGACCAGGAATAGATAGGGCTGCTTTTGGGCTCACCAAAGTGCGGCAGGACAAAGGATGGCGACGGATTCCTTTCAGGATCAGCGGAGCTCTAAACGACACGTCCTTCCTGGTCTACATCCGGACACGCCCCCTCCAAATCCAGCTTTAAACTTCTCCACAACAGTATTACGGACCTGCCTGGTGTGTTCCTTGGTCTTCATGATGCTCTCTGCACTTTCAACAGAACCCTGAGACTATCACAGAGCAGGTGCATTTATACAGAGACTTGATTACACACAGGTGGATTCTATTTATCACCATCGGTCATTTAGGACAACATTGGATCATTCAGAGATCCTCGCTGAACTTCTGGAGTGAGTTTGCTGCACTGAAAGTAAAGGGGCCGAATAATTTTGCACGCACCACTTTTCAAAATAGCCACCATAACCAAAGCACTGAGAAATCATAAAATAGACGGAAATACCCCGCAAAACTTATAACTGATAACATAGTTACATAATTACATAGTTAGTCAGGATGAAAAAAGACACAAGTCCATCCAGTTCAACCTTAAAAACAATAGATATAATAAAAAATATCGTACAATCCAATATACCCAATTTTATGCCCACAGTTGATCCAAAGGAAGGCAAAAAAAAAAAAAAACCCCAGCAGAGCATGCTCCCTTTTTCTACAGCAGGGGAAAAAATTCCTTCCTGATCCCCCAAGAGGCAATCGGATTCTCCCTGGGTCAACTTTACCTATAAATGTTAGTACCCAGTTATATTATGTACATTCAGGAAAGTATCCAGGCCTTTCTTAAAGCAATCTACTGAGCAGGCCATAACCACCTCTGGCGGGAGTCTATTCCACATTTTTACAGCTCTTACTGAGAAGAAACCTTTCCGTGTTTGAAGATTAAATCTCTTTTCCTCTAGATGTAGAGAGTTCACCCGTGTCCTCTGGGTTGACCGTACAGAGAATAACTCAACACCAAGTTCACTATATGGACCCCTTATATATTTGAACATGTTGATCATATCCCCCCCTTATTCTCCTCTTCTCAAGAGTGAATAACTTCAGTCCCTCTAATCTTTCCTCATAGCTGAGCTCCTCTATGCACTTTTTCCAGTTCCCCGATATCCTTTTTGAGAACTGGTGCCCAAAACTGAACTGCATATTCCAGATGAGGTCTTACTAATGATTTTAACAGGGGCAAAATGATATCTCTCTCTCTGGAGTCCATACCTCTCTTAATACAAGAAAGGACTTAGCTCGCTTTGGAAACAGCAGCTTGGCATTGCATGTTATTATTGAGCTTATGATCTACCAAAACCCCCAGAACACACAATGGAGATACAAAACTGGTCTCCACCCTGGATGAGGGACTTGCAGTACTGCAACAGTGGGACATAATACCCCCCCAAGACCCACGGGTGACAACACATCCCTCACACAGGCCAACTCATGACGACTGGCAAGTAGTCTCCAGGAAAAGGTCTAACAAAAAGGCCACCGGACCTCTCAGTAATAAGCACACACCAAAATAACCAACTCTTTCTGGACCCGGGGGGTTCCTCTCAACTCCCTGTTTTTTTCGCCTTTTTTCAACTCCCTTTCTTAATGTTTTTTCTTATTTTCTCTTTAATGTTATCATTTTCTCACTGTTTGTCAAGCACCGTGTTCACCAACAACTACAGAAGATAATCTACAAGTACATCCTGAAGGACATTTTCAGACACAGAGCAATATCCACCTATGAAGGAGAATGGCCGATAGACCACAAAAAAGGAGGAGTATTCTTGGCAATACGGAACTTCATATCCTTCCAACCCAAAGAAGCCATCCAAGTAGACAACGGAAGATACATCATAGTTAAAGGTGACATAAACTCAACTCCCTATACCATAGCCTCTGTGTACGCACCAAATTCACGCCAAATAAGATTTCTGACCCGACTATTTAAGAAAATATTATCGCAGCCATATGGTAAGATCATCATATACAGAGACTTCAACATGATCCTGGACCCAAAAATGGACACTACAGCTCACAAAAACCCCAGTACCTCAAACCTAAAAAACTTACTCCATAGGGTGGACTTATACGAAGTGTGGAGATGCATGCACGCAAATGAAAGAGACTACACCTTTTTCTCGCATAGACATTGCTCATACTCTCGCATAGATATGTTCTTAATAGACAAATGGTCCCTGCAGAATGTTGATTCCTCGAAAATCCACGATATTACATGGTCGGACCACGCAGCGGACGTCTCCCTCTCCTCATCTATCTGGCGCAGTAATGTTAGGATACTACAGGACCCCAAAATATCCCATGAAATTTCCCAATCTTTAAAAGAGTTCTTCCAAAATAACAAGCATTTGGTAACCAACTCCTTCATAACCTGGAATGCCCACAAAGCCTATATGAGAGGCATACTGATAAAAAATTGAGCTAGGGAAAAAAAACGCCACACCTTACAGCTAGACCCTATGCTTGCCAATATCCATACTCTAGAAGCACAGAACAAAATGGCACCAAACCACCAACCTACTCACAAACTCACGCATCTAAGGGAAAGATTAAGAGAACTCTTATCGAACCATACATCAGACGCCTACAACTAACCTCATACGCCAGTGCTAATAAAGTGGGCAAATACCTGGCCAATAGAATTAAAGCAGCCAGAATTAAAATGAGAATATCACACCTCATATACCCCATTCACAAACACTAGGTCATAAACCCGCAAGAAATTGCGGAACAATTTGCTACATACTACAGCGACCTATACAACATACAAAAGGACATGACAGTCACCCAACCTACTATCCAAAACATACAGACATTTCTACAAGACATGCAATTGCCTTCTCTTTCAGAAGAGCAACTGAACACCCTAAATACACCCTTCACTCTACCTGAAATTGAAAAAACAATAGCCACCCTGGCAAATCACTGGGCCCAGACGGGTTCGCCAATGAATACCTCAAAATCTAGAAACATATCCTAGCGCCACATAAGACATTCCACAAAGCAGTCAAAGAAGCGTCCTTTCCCCAAGAGATCCTACAAGCATACATTGTCACCATACCAAAACCTGGTAAAGACCCAACAACACCAAGCAGCTTCAGGCCCATATCTTTATTAAATTCAGATATAAAACTATATGCTAAACTCATAGCTAACAGATTAGCAGAATTCATCCCAGCCTTAAGTCAACGCAACCAGATGGGCTTTGTGAGGGGGAGACAAACCTCAGACGCCACCAGGCGTATTATAAATGTAATTCACCATGCTGAAACTATCCGAGCGCCTTCTCTGCTTCTCTCAATAGACGCAGAGAAGGCGTTCGATAGAATACACTGGGGATACATGTCGGAAGTACTGACTAGATTTAGGTTTAGTGGGCACATCTTAAATGCAGTAATGGCACTGTACTCTCACCCATCTGCACAGGTGTACACAACAGGTATGCTGTCCACCTCGTTTGATATCTCCAATGGCACCCGCCAAGGGTGCCCACTATCCCCGACCATCTTAAACTTTATGATAGAGCCCCTGGCGGAATCCGTAAGGAATTATTCTGACATCTGTGGCTTCCCGTTTTAATCCAAAAAACATGTAATTAACCTATTCACAGATGATGTCATATTGATGCTATCCAACCCACTCAGTTCTCTGCCATTACGCTCGCCGCACTACAGAGATTTGGTGATGTATCATTCTACAAGGTGAACTTCGCCAAGTCCTTAATATTAAATCTAGGACTGCCCCAGAAAGACAGGAACAAACTGCAAAACTCCCTCACCTACACCTGGAGTGACAAAGGTGTACTGTACTTGGGTATCACCCTCACAGCTTCCAAGAAAAACTTAGCAGACACTAATCTCAAACCCCTCATAACCAAGCTGGAAGCTCAGTTGAGAGACTTAGCTACAAATGAACTATCGTGGATGGGAAGGCTTGCAGCATACAAAATAACCATCTTACCGCAAATTCTGTACATGTTCAGGATGCTCCCCATCCATATCTCATTTCACTATCTGAAGCACATCTCCTCGTCTGTGTGGAAATACCAATGGAAAGCCAAGAAAGCTAGATGCTCACCTAAAAACTTAATGCCACACAAGAAGGTAGGAGGGGCAGGGCTCATAGACCTCTACGACTACATGTGGGCAACAAACTCGACCAAATAAGGCTATGGTTCATAGACCTAAACCCACCATTATGGGTTGAAATTGAAAAAACAAATGCTCCACATTCCAATCTCCAGGAATTACTCATAGGGGATATCTGGATGCCTTGGGAGAGCAACTAATTGGCACCTACTGTACTGGTAACTCTTCAGGCATGGAGATTTCTCCTTAAACAGCAATATACAGACAATACTAGATTAGACTGTCACCTATCATTGGATATTCTGGAGTCTATGATACCAGCAATATCACTTAAGAAATTCCCGCAATACGGAATTAAAACAATACAGGACTTCTACCTAGATAACACGCTACTAACGAGCGACCGCCTACTCTCCAAATATAAACTCCCACAACACATGCAATTCACATGCTTTAGGATTACACACTTTCTATGAACAAACCCTCTCCCAGAGTTAGACATACCGGCCACAGCCTGGCAATGCTATATACAACCACAAATAAAAAGAAAATCACTATTCTATAACTACCTACAGGACAAAACCACCTTTCGGAAAAGCAGAGCAACTGACATCTGGGAAATTACCTAGGCACAACCTTCACGAATAATCAATGGAAAAAAGTACTCCAGGAATGTCAATCAGCATCACACTGTGTAGCCCACTGGGAAATAATGCTTAGGATAACAAAGAGATGGCAATACACCCCTACTCAAATCTCAAAAATCTTTCCACAGGCATTACCGTTATGTTGGCGGAACTGTGGCCACCAGGGCCACCTCCTACATATGTACTAGGAATCCCCATCTGTAACTAGTTTCTGGAACCAGGTTTTCCAACTAATATCCTCAATCACTGGCATAATCACACCCGCGAAACCTAAACTGGCACTACTACACATTGGTATAGAGATGTTCCCACACAACATGCGGCAGGTAATATCGCACATATTGCTAACGGCCAGATCCCTAGTGTTACGAGCATGGAAAGACACCTCACACCTCAACATCACGGAAGTTACAAGATTAGTTCAACAACACATTGTAACATGTTTTTTGAACCAACAACTCACCTCTTTCATCCAATCTTTGCTGGACAAACACAGGTTGATTTCTCATCCCACTACCTTTGAGAAACTATTGTTATGTGACTACTTGGTTTCCCAAATCTATTTAATATTGTCTACTTTACTCACCCCATTCCCCCAGCTTATACAGCTACATGGAAAAGGAGAATTAGGCACAACATTCAGCAGTGAGGATTGGGGGAAAGCATTTACTCTCTCGCTCTCATAAACTTTCTGTTGCTAGTGCAGCCAAGGAAAAGAACTTCAATATTATTACCCATTGGTATTGATACCAAGATATCCTTTACTGTATGAATCTGGCCAGGCCTAACATATGTTCGAGATGCCATAATTCAGAGGGCAATATGACTCATATCTGGGCCACATGCGACCTTTTAAAAGGATTCTGGATAGCTAAACGTTGCGTCACACTATCACGTGACTTCCTCAGGTAATGCAACACATCGGGCGCAGCTGGTAATGTCACTTTCACTGTCACCAGAAGATTGGTTAAAGACTTGTTTTAGGCTGGAACACTGCTCTATGTTATTTTACTTATGTGAGTGCATATTTTATTCAATAAAATGTTTTATTTTTTTACGGGGTGCGCTATGAGAAATCTCCTATTCATTTTGAGCCACAACTACCTTGAAGAAAGGGAAGACAGGTCTCTTAAAGAAATCTCACACAAGAAAGAGCTAAGACTTGGAGGTGGAACCACACAGACCACTTTCAAAAGCACTGAAGACCTATTGCATTTAGGTCCACTACCAACCATGCAGTGTCTGTAAAAATCCAGAGGCTACAGTTGCTCCACTTCTCTGCTGCCTCTTTAGTGAATGTGGATGGCACTGTACCCACCCCCTTCCCCAGCCCACCTTATTTGACTTTACAACAGGAGGTACCGGCAGCTGGAACAGGCATGAAGGGGAGGAGTAAATACAACCTGCAGTGTGAGATGGACTTCAGCCTGCCAGGAGAAGGTAAGCTGGGCTGACCATATAGTCAATGTTTTATTTTTTTTTGTCTGAAGGCAACTGCACTGTCTGCTTCTCCTGGAGGAAGGACACATTCTGAGATCTCCCACAATCTCTGCTAAACCTCCCTGCTCATTAACCCCTCACTAACACACAGGCACAGCCTCCTTCTCATCTGCATGACCACCTCATGTGTCTGTGAGCTGCTGGGGTACTACAAATCCCAGCATGCCAGGAGATGGGAGGCAGCAGCAATATGTTAGATCAGGCTGACTTTTCCATGGAAAGTTCTAGTGTGTCTATATACTGTATATATATATATACAGGGCTCGAGTCCTGTGGGAACGCATGGGAACGGCGTTCCCGTACTATTTCCACAACGGGAACGCCGTTCCCATTAGCAGCCCGAGTAGCCCACCGCTCGTGCGTAGCCCGCTGCTCCTCTGCCGCCCGAGTCAGTGACTGGTTGCTAGGCTAGGGCCGCTCCGCGTCTAGCAACTGGTCACATGACATCGGCCGTACACGTGGGCACGCACTGGAGTCAGTGGGCAGTACCAGGGCTCGAGTCCTGCGGGAACGCATGGGAACGGCGTTCCCGTACTATTTCCACAACGGGAACGCCGTTCCCATTAGCAGCCCGAGTAGCCCGCCGCTCGTGCGTAGCCCGCCGCTCCTCTGCCGCCCGAGTCAGTGACTGGTTGCTAGGCTAGGGCCGCTCCGCGTCTAGCAACCGGTCACATGACATCGGCCGTACACGTGGGCACGCACTGGAGTCAGTGGGCAGTACGCATACGGCCTCCAGCGCAGCCAGCGGCAGACACACGCCGCTGGCATACGGACTGTCTCCTCCCTCCCCTCTACCCAGTGCTCTCCCGAGAAGTAAACCAGGTTAGTCACTAGCACTCTGCATTACCCTGCCAATACTCTGCATTACTCAATACTCTGCAATACCCCGCCAATACTCTGTATTACTCCACCAATACTCTGCATTACCCCGCAAATACTCTGCATTACTCCGCCAATACTCTGCATTACCCCGCCAATACTCTGCATTACCCCTCCGCCAATACTCTGAATTACTCTGCCAATACTCTGAATTACTTTGCCAATACTCTGAATTACTCCGCCAATACTCTGCATTACTCCGCCAATACTCTGCATTACTCCACCAATACTCCGCCAATACTCTGCATTACCCCGCCAATACTCTGCATTACTCCGCCAATACTCTGCATTACTCCGCCAATACTCTGCATTACTCCACCAATACTCTGTATTACTCCACCAATACTCTGCATTACTCCACCAATACTCTGCATTACTCCACCAATACTCTGCATTACTCCACCAATACTCCGCCAATACTCTGCATTACTCCGCCAATACTCTGCATTACTCCACCAATACTCCGCCAATACTCTGCATTACTCCACCAATACTCTGCATTACTCCACCAATACTCCGCATTACTCCACCAATACTCCGCCAATACTCTGCATTGCTCCACCAATACTCTGCATTACCCAATACTCTGCAATACCCCGCCAATACTCTGCATTACTCCACCAATACTCTGCATTACTCCACCAATACTCTGCATTACTCTACCAATACTCTGCATTACTCCGCCAATACTCTGCATTACTCCGCCAATACTCTGCATTACTCCACCAATACTCTACATTACTCTACCAATACTCTGCATTACTCCACCAATACTCTGCATTACTCTACCAATACTCTGCATTACTCCACCAATACTCTGCATTACTCCACCAATACTCCGCCAATACTCTGCATTACTCCGCCAATACTCTGCATTACTCCGCCAATACTCTGCATTATTCCACCAATACTCTGCATTACTCCACCAATACTCTGCATTACTCCACCAATACTCTGCATTACTCCACCAATACTCCGCCAATACTCTGCATTACTCCACCAATACTCCGCCAATACTCTGCATTGCTCCACCAATACTCTGCATTACCCAATACTCTGCAATACCCCGCCAATACTCTGCATTACTCCACCAATACTCTGCTTTACTCTACCAATACTCTGCATTACTCCACCAATACTCTGCATTACTCTACCAATACTCTGCATTACTCTACCAATACTCTGCATTACTCCACCAATACTCTGCATTACTCCACCAATACTCCGCCAATACTCTGCATTACTCCGCGAATACTCTGCATTACTCCGCCAATACTCTGCATTACTCCACCAATACTCTGCATTACTCCACCAATACTCCGCCAATACTCTGCATTACTCCACCAATACTCTGCATTACTCCGCCAATACTCTGCATTACTCCGCCAATACTCTGCATTACTCCACCAATACTCTGCATTACTCCACCAATACTCTGCATTACTCCACCAATACTCCGCCAATACTCTGCATTACTCCGCCAATACTCTGCATTACTCCGCCAATACTCTGCATTACTCCGCCAATACTCTGCATTACTCCACCAATACTCCGCCAATACTCTGCATTACTCCACCAATACTCTGCATTACTCCACCAATACTCTGCATTACTCCACCAGTACTCTGCATTACTCCACCAATACTCTGCATTACTCCACCAATACTCCGCCAATACTCTGCATTACTCCACCAATACTCTGCATTACTCCACATTACTCCACCAATACTCTGCATTACTCCACCAATACTCCGCCAATACTCTGCATTACTCCACCAATACTCTGCATTACTCCACCAATACTCTGCATTACTCCACCAATACTCTGCATTACTCCACCAATACTCCGCCAATACTCTGCATTACTCCACCAATAGTCTGCATTACTCCACATTACTCCACCAATACTCTGCATTACTCCACCAATACTCCGCCAATACTCCGCCAATACTCCGCCAATACTCTGTAATACCCAACCAATACTCTGCATTACTCCACCAATACTCTGCATTACTCCACCAATACTCTGCTATACCCTGCCAATACTCTGCAATACATACCCTGCCGATACTTACTCTGCAATACTTACCCTGCCAAGACTCTGCAATACTTACCCTGCAATGCCCTGCCAATAATCTGCAATACCCAGCAATAATCTGCCATACCCTGCCAATACTCTGCAATACCCTGCCAATACTTATCCTGCCAATATTCTGCAATACCCTGACAATACTTACCCTGCCAATACATATTCTGCTAATACCCAGCCATACCCATCCATGCTCAGCCAAAATATTATTGGGGGAGATGACGTGGATATTACAGTAGGGGAGATGTATATTGCAGTGGGGACTATATGGTGGTGAAATTTTTCACAGGTTTTTGCAAATTCAATTATTATTTGCTGATCCGAAAAAAGATCCGATCTGTGACTCAGATCCAAGGAATGATCCGATCCGTGAGTTTTTTGATCCGTTGCCGATAATCTTGCACGGCAAGGGCAACGTTATTCCTGTTTGTGTGATATTTTCTAATTTGCTGTATTTGAATTTGGAACAGGGTGTATTTGTGTTAGAAATTCCCTGCGAGGGAAAGATCATCACCCATTGTGTTGATTATTCTGTTTGACAAGTTAACTTATTTTGTATTTGTAAACTGGCACTTTACAATAAATGTACTGTATTTTCTGTGAAATATATATGCATATGAGCGTACCTTTATTTATTTTATTTTTTTTGGTGGGGGAGTGGATCTTGGGTGAGAGTTCCCACACTTTTTTCCCCAGCACTTGACCCCTGGGCAGTACGCATACGGCCTCCAGCGCAGCCAGCGGCAGACACACGCCGCTGGCATACGGACTGTCTCCTCCCTCCCCTCTACCCAGTGCTCTCCCGAGAAGTAAACCAGGTTAGTCACTAGCACTCTGCATTACCCTGCCAATACTCTGCATTACTCAATACTCTGCAATACCCCGCCAATACTCTGTATTACTCCACCAATACTCTGCATTACCCCGCAAATACTCTGCATTACCCCGCCAATACTCTGCATTACCCCGCCAATACTCTGCATTACCCCTCCGCCAATACTCTGAATTACTCTGCCAATACTCTGAATTACTTTGCCAATACTCTGAATTACTCCGCCAATACTCTGCATTACTCCGCCAATACTCTGCATTACTCCGCCAATACTCTGCATTACTCCACCAATACTCCGCCAATACTCTGCATTACCCCGCCAATACTCTGCATTACTCCGCCAATACTCTGCATTACTCCGCCAATACTCTGCATTACTCCGCCAATACTCTGTATTACTCCACCAATACTCTGCATTACTCCACCAATACTCTGCATTACTCCATCAATACTCTGCATTACTCCACCAATACTCCGCCAATACTCTGCATTACTCCGCCAATACTCTGCATTACTCCACCAATACTCCGCCAATACTCTGCATTACTCCACCAATACTCTGCCAATACTCTGCATTACTCCACCAATACTCCGCCAATACTCTGCATTCCTCCACCAATACTCCGCCAATACTCTGCATTGCTCCACCAATACTCTGCATTACCCAATACTCTGCAATACCCCGCCAATACTCTGCATTACTCCACCAATACTCTGCATTACTCCACCAATACTCTGCATTACTCTACCAATACTCTGCATTACTCTACCAATACTCTGCATTACTCCGCCAATACTCTGCATTACTCCACCAATACTCTGAATTACTCTACCAATACTCTGCATTACTCCACCAATACTCTGCATTACTCTACCAATACTCTGCATTACTCCACCAATACTCTGCATTACTCCACCAATACTCCGCCAATACTCTGCATTACTCCACCAATACTCTGCATTACTCCGCCAATACTCTGCATTACTCCACCAATACTCTGCATTACTCCACCAATACTCTGCATTACTCCACCAATACTCCGCCAATACTCTGCATTACTCCACCAATACTCCGCCAATACTCTGCATTGCTCCACCAATACTCTGCATTACCCAATACTCTGCAATACCCCGCCAATACTCTGCATTACTCCACCAATACTCTGCATTACTCTACCAATACTCTGCATTACTCCACCAATACTCTGCATTACTCTACCAATACTCTGCATTACTCTGCCAATACTCTGCATTACTCCGCCAATACTCTGCATTACTCTGCCAATACTCTGCATTACTCTACCAATACTCTGCATTACTCCACCAATACTCTGCATTACTCTACCAATACTCTGCATTACTCCACCAATACTCTGCATTACTCCACCAATACTTCGCCAATACTCTGCATTACTCCGCCAATACTCTGCATTACTCCGCCAATACTCTGCATTACTCCACCAATACTCTGCATTACTCCACCAATACTCCGCCAATACTCTGCATTACTCCACCAATACTCTGCATTACTCCGCCAATACTCTGCATTACTCCGCCAATACTCTGCATTACTCCACCAATACTCTGCATTACTCCACCAATACTCCGCCAATACTCTGCATTACTCCACCAATACTCTGCATTACTCCGCCAATACTCTGCATTACTCCACCAATACTCTGCATTACTCCACCAATACTCTGCATTACTCCACCAATACTCCGCCAATGCTCTGCATTACTCCGCCAATACTCTGCATTACTCCGCCAATACTCTGCATTACTCCACCAATACTCCGCCAATACTCTGCATTACTCCACCAATACTCTGCATTACTCCACCAATACTCTGCATTACTCCACCAATACTCCACCAATACTCTGCATTACTCCACCAATACTCTGCATTACTCCACATTACTCCACCAATACTCTGCATTACTCCACCAATACTCCGCCAATACTCTGCATTACTCCACCAATACTCTGCATTACTCCACCAATACTCTGCATTACTCCACCAATACTCCGCCAATACTCTGCATTACTCCACCAATAGTCTGCATTACTCCACATTACTCCACCAATACTCTGCATTACTCCACCAATACTCCGCCAATACTCCGCCAATACTCCGCCAATACTCTGTAATACCCAACCAATACTCTGCATTACTCCACCAATACTCTGCATTACTCCACCAATACTCTGCTATACCCTGCCAATACTCTGCAATACATACCCTGCCGATACTTACTCTGCAATACTTACCCTGCCAAGACTCTGCAATACTTACCCTGCAATGCCCTGCCAATAATCTGCAATACCCAGCAATAATCTGCCATACCCTGCCAATACTCTGCAATACCCTGCCAATACTTATCCTGCCAATATTCTGCAATACCCTGACAATACTTACCCTGCCAATACATATTCTGCTAATACCCAGCCATACCCATCCATGCTCAGCCAAAATATTATTGGGGGAGATGACGTGGATATTACAGTAGGGGAGATGTATATTGCAGTGGGGACTATATGGTGGTGAAATTTTTCACAGGTTTTTGCAAATTCAATTATTATTTGCTGATCCGAAAAAAGATCCGATCTGTGACTCAGATCCAAGGAATGATCCGATCCGTGAGTTTTTTGATCCGTTGCCGATAATCTTGCACGGCAAGGGCAACGTTATTCCTGTTTGTGTGATATTTTCTAATTTGCTGTATTTGAATTTGGAACAGGGTGTATTTGTGTTAGAAATTCCCTGCGAGGGAAAGATCATCACCCATTGTGTTGATTATTCTGTTTGACAAGTTAACTTATTTTGTATTTGTAAACTGGCACTTTACAATAAATGTACTGTATTTTCTGTGAAATATATATGCATATGAGCGTACCTTTATTTATTTTATTTTTTTTGGTGGGGGAGTGGATCTTGGGTGAGAGTTCCCACACTTTTTTCCCCAGCACTTGACCCCTGGGCAGTACGCATACGGCCTCCAGCGCAGCCAGCGGCAGACACACGCCGCTGGCATACGGACTGTCTCCTCCCTCCCCTCTACCCAGTGCTCTCCCGAGAAGTAAACCAGGTTAGTCACTAGCACTCTGCATTACCCTGCCAATACTCTGCATTACTCAATACTCTGCAATACCCCGCCAATACTCTGTATTACTCCACCAATACTCTGCATTACCCCGCAAATACTCTGCATTACCCCGCCAATACTCTGCATTACCCCGCCAATACTCTGCATTACCCCTCCGCCAATACTCTGAATTACTCTGCCAATACTCTGAATTACTTTGCCAATACTCTGAATTACTCCGCCAATACTCTGCATTACTCCGCCAATACTCTGCATTACTCCGCCAATACTCTGCATTACTCCACCAATACTCCGCCAATACTCTGCATTACCCCGCCAATACTCTGCATTACTCCGCCAATACTCTGCATTACTCCGCCAATACTCTGCATTACTCCGCCAATACTCTGTATTACTCCACCAATACTCTGCATTACTCCACCAATACTCTGCATTACTCCATCAATACTCTGCATTACTCCACCAATACTCCGCCAATACTCTGCATTACTCCGCCAATACTCTGCATTACTCCACCAATACTCCGCCAATACTCTGCATTACTCCACCAATACTCTGCCAATACTCTGCATTACTCCACCAATACTCCGCCAATACTCTGCATTCCTCCACCAATACTCCGCCAATACTCTGCATTGCTCCACCAATACTCTGCATTACCCAATACTCTGCAATACCCCGCCAATACTCTGCATTACTCCACCAATACTCTGCATTACTCCACCAATACTCTGCATTACTCTACCAATACTCTGCATTACTCTACCAATACTCTGCATTACTCCGCCAATACTCTGCATTACTCCACCAATACTCTGAATTACTCTACCAATACTCTGCATTACTCCACCAATACTCTGCATTACTCTACCAATACTCTGCATTACTCCACCAATACTCTGCATTACTCCACCAATACTCCGCCAATACTCTGCATTACTCCACCAATACTCTGCATTACTCCGCCAATACTCTGCATTACTCCACCAATACTCTGCATTACTCCACCAATACTCTGCATTACTCCACCAATACTCCGCCAATACTCTGCATTACTCCACCAATACTCCGCCAATACTCTGCATTGCTCCACCAATACTCTGCATTACCCAATACTCTGCAATACCCCGCCAATACTCTGCATTACTCCACCAATACTCTGCATTACTCTACCAATACTCTGCATTACTCCACCAATACTCTGCATTACTCTACCAATACTCTGCATTACTCTGCCAATACTCTGCATTACTCCGCCAATACTCTGCATTACTCTGCCAATACTCTGCATTACTCTACCAATACTCTGCATTACTCCACCAATACTCTGCATTACTCTACCAATACTCTGCATTACTCCACCAATACTCTGCATTACTCCACCAATACTTCGCCAATACTCTGCATTACTCCGCCAATACTCTGCATTACTCCGCCAATACTCTGCATTACTCCACCAATACTCTGCATTACTCCACCAATACTCCGCCAATACTCTGCATTACTCCACCAATACTCTGCATTACTCCGCCAATACTCTGCATTACTCCGCCAATACTCTGCATTACTCCACCAATACTCTGCATTACTCCACCAATACTCCGCCAATACTCTGCATTACTCCACCAATACTCTGCATTACTCCGCCAATACTCTGCATTACTCCACCAATACTCTGCATTACTCCACCAATACTCTGCATTACTCCACCAATACTCCGCCAATGCTCTGCATTACTCCGCCAATACTCTGCATTACTCCGCCAATACTCTGCATTACTCCACCAATACTCCGCCAATACTCTGCATTACTCCACCAATACTCTGCATTACTCCACCAATACTCTGCATTACTCCACCAATACTCCACCAATACTCTGCATTACTCCACCAATACTCTGCATTACTCCACATTACTCCACCAATACTCTGCATTACTCCACCAATACTCCGCCAATACTCTGCATTACTCCACCAATACTCTGCATTACTCCACCAATACTCTGCATTACTCCACCAATACTCCGCCAATACTCTGCATTACTCCACCAATAGTCTGCATTACTCCACATTACTCCACCAATACTCTGCATTACTCCACCAATACTCCGCCAATACTCCGCCAATACTCCGCCAATACTCTGTAATACCCAACCAATACTCTGCATTACTCCACCAATACTCTGCATTACTCCACCAATACTCTGCTATACCCTGCCAATACTCTGCAATACATACCCTGCCGATACTTACTCTGCAATACTTACCCTGCCAAGACTCTGCAATACTTACCCTGCAATGCCCTGCCAATAATCTGCAATACCCAGCAATAATCTGCCATACCCTGCCAATACTCTGCAATACCCTGCCAATACTTATCCTGCCAATATTCTGCAATACCCTGACAATACTTACCCTGCCAATACATATTCTGCTAATACCCAGCCATACCCATCCATGCTCAGCCAAAATATTATTGGGGGAGATGACGTGGATATTACAGTAGGGGAGATGTATATTGCAGTGGGGACTATATGGTGGTGACATTTTTCACAGGTTTTTGCAAATTCAATTATTATTTGCTGATCCGAAAAAAGATCCGATCTGTGACTCAGATCCAAGGAATGATCCGATCCGTGAGTTTTTTGATCCGTTGCCGATAATCTTGCACGGCAAGGGCAACGTTATTCCTGTTTGTGTGATATTTTCTAATTTGCTGTATTTGAATTTGGAACAGGGTGTATTTGTGTTAGAAATTCCCTGCGAGGGAAAGATCATCACCCATTGTGTTGATTATTCTGTTTGACAAGTTAACTTATTTTGTATTTGTAAACTGGCACTTTACAATAAATGTACTGTATTTTCTGTGAAATATATATGCATATGAGCGTACCTTTATTTATTTTATTTTTTTTGGTGGGGGAGTGGATCTTGGGTGAGAGTTCCCACACTTTTTTCCCCAGCACTTGACCCCTGGGCAGTACGCATACGGCCTCCAGCGCAGCCAGCGGCAGACACACGCCGCTGGCATACGGACTGTCTCCTCCCTCCCCTCTACCCAGTGCTCTCCCGAGAAGTAAACCAGGTTAGTCACTAGCACTCTGCATTACCCTGCCAATACTCTGCATTACTCAATACTCTGCAATACCCCGCCAATACTCTGTATTACTCCACCAATACTCTGCATTACCCCGCAAATACTCTGCATTACCCCGCCAATACTCTGCATTACCCCGCCAATACTCTGCATTACCCCTCCGCCAATACTCTGAATTACTCTGCCAATACTCTGAATTACTTTGCCAATACTCTGAATTACTCCGCCAATACTCTGCATTACTCCGCCAATACTCTGCATTACTCCGCCAATACTCTGCATTACTCCGCCAATACTCTGCATTACTCCACCAATACTCCGCCAATACTCTGCATTACCCCGCCAATACTCTGCATTACTCCGCCAATACTCTGCATTACTCCGCCAATACTCTGCATTACTCCGCCAATACTCTGTATTACTCCACCAATACTCTGCATTACTCCACCAATACTCTGCATTACTCCACCAATACTCTGCATTACTCCACCAATACTCCGCCAATACTCTGCATTACTCCGCCAATACTCTGCATTACTCCACCAATACTCCGCCAATACTCTGCATTACTCCACCAATACTCTGCCAATACTCTGCATTCCTCCACCAATACTCCGCCAATACTCTGCATTCCTCCACCAATACTCCGCCAATACTCTGCATTGCTCCACCAATACTCTGCATTACCCAATACTCTGCAATACCCCGCCAATACTCTGCATTACTCCACCAATACTCTGCATTACTCCACCAATACTCTGCATTACTCTACCAATACTCTGCATTACTCTACCAATACTCTGCATTACTCCGCCAATACTCTGCATTACTCCACCAATACTCTGAATTACTCTACCAATACTCTGCATTACTCCACCAATACTCTGCATTACTCTACCAATACTCTGCATTACTCCACCAATACTCTGCATTACTCCACCAATACTCCGCCAATACTCTGCATTACTCCACCAATACTCTGCATTACTCCGCCAATACTCTGCATTACTCCACCAATACTCTGCATTACTCCACCAATACTCTGCATTACTCCACCAATACTCCGCCAATACTCTGCATTACTCCACCAATACTCCGCCAATACTCTGCATTGCTCCACCAATACTCTGCATTACCCAATACTCTGCAATACCCCGCCAATACTCTGCATTACTCCACCAATACTCTGCATTACTCTACCAATACTCTGCATTACTCCACCAATACTCTGCATTACTCTACCAATACTCTGCATTACTCTGCCAATACTCTGCATTACTCCGCCAATACTCTGCATTACTCTGCCAATACTCTGCATTACTCTACCAATACTCTGCATTACTCCACCAATACTCTGCATTACTCTACCAATACTCTGCATTACTCCACCAATACTCTGCATTACTCCACCAATACTTCGCCAATACTCTGCATTACTCCGCCAATACTCTGCATTACTCCGCCAATACTCTGCATTACTCCACCAATACTCTGCATTACTCCACCAATACTCCGCCAATACTCTGCATTACTCCACCAATACTCTGCATTACTCCGCCAATACTCTGCATTACTCCGCCAATACTCTGCATTACTCCACCAATACTCTGCATTACTCCACCAATACTCCGCCAATACTCTGCATTACTCCACCAATACTCTGCATTACTCCGCCAATACTCTGCATTACTCCACCAATACTCTGCATTACTCCACCAATACTCTGCATTACTCCACCAATACTCCGCCAATGCTCTGCATTACTCCGCCAATACTCTGCATTACTCCGCCAATACTCTGCATTACTCCACCAATACTCCGCCAATACTCTGCATTACTCCACCAATACTCTGCATTACTCCACCAATACTCTGCATTACTCCACCAATACTCCACCAATACTCTGCATTACTCCACCAATACTCTGCATTACTCCACATTACTCCACCAATACTCTGCATTACTCCACCAATACTCCGCCAATACTCTGCATTACTCCACCAATACTCTGCATTACTCCACCAATACTCTGCATTACTCCACCAATACTCCGCCAATACTCTGCATTACTCCACCAATAGTCTGCATTACTCCACATTACTCCACCAATACTCTGCATTACTCCACCAATACTCCGCCAATACTCCGCCAATACTCTGTAATACCCAACCAATACTCTGCATTACTCCACCAATACTCTGCATTACTCCACCAATACTCTGCTATACCCTGCCAATACTCTGCAATACATACCCTGCCGATACTTACTCTGCAATACTTACCCTGCCAAGACTCTGCAATACTTACCCTGCAATGCCCTGCCAATAATCTGCAATACCCAGCAATAATCTGCCATACCCTGCCAATACTCTGCAATACCCTGCCAATACTTATCCTGCCAATATTCTGCAATACCCTGACAATACTTACCCTGCCAATACATATTCTGCTAATACCCAGCCATACCCATCCATGCTCAGCCAAAATATTATTGGGGGAGATGACGTGGATATTACAGTAGGGGAGATGTATATTGCAGTGGGGACTATATGGTGGTGACATTTTTCACAGGTTTTTGCAAATTCAATTATTATTTGCTGATCCGAAAAAAGATCCGATCTGTGACTCAGATCCAAGGAATGATCCGATCCGTGAGTTTTTTGATCCGTTGCCGATAATCTTGCACGGCAAGGGCAACGTTATTCCAGTTTGTGTGATATTTTCTAATTTGCTGTATTTGAATTTGGAACAGGGTGTATTTGTGTTAGAAATTCCCTGCGAGGGAAAGATCATCACCCATTGTGTTGATTATTCTGTTTGACAAGTTAACTTATTTTGTATTTGTAAACTGGCACTTTACAATAAATGTACTGTATTTTCTGTGAAATATATATGCATATGAGCGTACCTTTATTTATTTTTAATTTTTTTGGTGGGGGAGTGGATCTTGGGTGAGAGTTCCCACACTTTTTCCCCAGCACTTGACCCCTGTATATATATATATATATATATATATATATATATATGTGTGTGTGTGTGTGTGTGTGTGTGTGTGTGTGTGTGTGTGTGTGTGTGTATATTGTATACGTGTGTGTACGTGTATATACTTAGAAACAAAGCAGTGCTAAGGAAACCTGTAACATAAAGTATGAAAGTGCAATATAAAACAGTAAAGCAAATTGTGAAAAATTTAGAAATATTTAATCTCTTATATCTCATCACATATAATGGGTGAAAGAAGAGACTGAAGTCACACTGTCTTAAGCCCCATACACACTATCAGATTTTCTGCTGAGTTTTTCCTTCAGATTTACCAAAACCGTATAATATGAGGACAAACCTTAGGAGTTTCAATGTGTATGCAATCAGGCAGGCCCTTCTACTACATGGTTTTGGTAAATCTGAAGGAAAAACTCAGCAGATAATCTGATAGTGTGTATGGGGCTTAAGAAGTGCAAAGAGTGCAATATAAAAAGCATAAATGTGTCTATACATCAGACATCACTAAAGGAGCAGATTTACATTGTACAGTCCATCAGTGGATAAATAAAAATTCCATCACAGAGCATCTGACATCAGGGACCTGAGGTCAGTGGCTGGTGAGGCACTGGCTAGTATCAGAGCCAGATACACACAGGTTACATATTCACAAGTTACGCATTTGATTCTCACTGCGCAAATACTGTGTGACATAAAAAGTTGCAACAAGCACTATTTTATTCCTTAGGGTGTCTGCTAAAACAATATATATATATAATGTGTGGGGGTTCTGAGTAATTTTCTAGCAAAAAAATGATGATTTTTACATGTAGAGGAGAAGTGTCAGAATTGGCCTAGGTGGCAAGTGGTTAAAGTGGTGTTGCCATTTAAAAAAAAAATTAAAGTCAGCAGCTACAAATACTGCAGCTGCTGACTTTTAATAATCGGATACTTACCTGTCCCAGAGAATCGAAGCCCCGCTTGTCTCCCCCTCCATTCGGCGGTGCCAGCATTGTAACTGTGGGCGCCCGGCTGTGGCTTTTTTCAAGGTTAAACCACTTTTCTTCTAATTTTAGTGAATGGTTGCATGTCTTATTAAATTCCTTTATGTGTAAAAGTTTTGTGGGGTCACCAGTACGGTATTTGTACATTGAAATCATATCCCCTCTCAAGTGTCTCTTCTCCAGAGAGAACAAGTTCAGTGCTTGTAACCTTTCCTCATAACTAATGTCCTCCAGACCCTTTATTTGTTTTGCTGCCCTTCTCTGGACTCTCTCCAGTTCTAGCACATCCTTCCTGAGGACTGGTGCCCAGAACTGGACAGTATACTCTAGGTGCGGCCAGACCAGAGTCTTGTAAAGTGGGAGAATTATTGTTTCATCTCTGGCATTTATCCCCTTTTTAACGCATGCCAATATCCTGTTTGCTTTGCTTTCAGCAGCTTGGCATTGCATGCCATTGCTGAGCCTGACATCTGCTAGGACCCCCATGTCCTTTTCCATCCTAGATTACCCCAGAGGTTCTCCCTCCAGTGAGTAGATTGCATTCCTATTTTTTCCACCCAAATTTATTATTTTAAATGTTTCCACATTAAGCCTCATTTGACATGTAGTTGCCCACCCCATTAATTTGTTCAGATCTTCTTGCAAGGTTTACACATCCTGCAAAGAAGTTATTGCCCTGCTTAGCTTAGTATCCCCTAGACATGTGCATTTGTTTTTGTCCGAATATATTTTTGTCCGACTTTTGGGTATTTTCGTTATCGTAACAAACGATAACATACGTGCAGAATCTGAAAACTAAAATATCCGACATAAACAAATGCTTTATTTTCATTTTCGTTGCAACAGTTCGATATAGATAAGAGATTTGACATGACGCTGACAATAGTGATCTGTGTCCATCGAACCTGTGGTCAAATGCACCTAACCTTAGCTTTATTAGTTTGAGATTATTCTACATACAGAGAGAAAAGTTTTGACATAGAGAGAAAAGATTTGACATAGAGAGAAAAGATTCTACATTATAGACAATAGCAAAAAAGGTCAAATGCATTTTTTAACTAAATAAAATAAATAAAAAACGAATTTAGGGAGTAACTAAATAAATTTATTTTTCGAACGAAAACAAAATTCCGAAACTAAATATTTCAGTGTGCACATGTCTAGTATTGCCTGCAAATACAGAGATTGAACTGTTTATCCCATTCTTCGGGTCGTTTATGAACAAATTAAATAGGATTGGTCCCTGGACAAAGCCCTGGGGGACCCCACCTCCCACCCCTGCCCATTCCGAGTACTCCCCATTTAGTTTAATTATTTTTTATTGGAAAGAAAAAACATAGTGTACAGAGCATATACTAGAAAACACATATAACTATTATTGACCCTTAAGACTACAAATTGCATAACCGGCAGTTAAAGAGTTAAAGTGCTTGTGGTATATATTAGGCGGCATGGTATAGAGTCCAGAACACTGAGGTTATCAGCTATCCTGGGATCTACACATCATAAAATTTACTGTGAGGGCCTCACACAGACATAAAGACATTTGCGAAATCCACACTATAAAAAGTAAGTAGAGAAGGGAGGGATAAAAAACGAAGAAAGGGAGGGTGAAAGAAGGGGGGAAAAGACGAAAGAAGAGGCGGGTGGGGGTCTGCCTTGGCCCATTCCCTCTGCAGTGATAGAGTCAACATATAACATGTTATTTACTTATTTTAAGACATAATATCCGTATATGCAGAAGTGTATTTAAAGGCAAACCAGCAGGACCATATTTTATTCCCCAGTTCAGATTTATTCCTAAGGGAATAAGTAAGATCTTCCATGTAGTATGTATGGTCTACCTTCATTAGCCATTGGCGCAATGGAGGTATGGTCGGTTGTTTCCAATAACATGGAATGAGAGCTTTTGCTGCATTAAACAAATGTGGTGTTATGGATTTTTTATATGCTCCTACTGGTAAGCCTGTGCAATGGAGGAGTATAACCCATGGGTCATTGGGAATCTCATAACTTTGAATCTCCTTTGCCCAGTGCAGGATAGCTAGCCAATATGGGTGGATAAGTGGGCAATACCACCAAATGTGTATGTATGTGTGTAGCTTGTTCGTCACATCCTCGTCAGCATAAAGGTGATGTTTGTGGAAATGTCCTGTGTAGAATTTCGGGGATATAATGCCATCTCGTTAGGAATTTATAGTTTATTTCTGCCGTTTTAGATGCCATAGTGGAGGTATGGGCCATTAGGGGGATAGTAAACTTCTGGAGCTCCGATATCTCTTTATGAAGATCCTTTTCCCAGTTGGTTAGAAAAGTATGGTTTCTTGTGATGGTTAATGTCTGTAGAGCCTGGTAGAAATGGGAGATGGGTCTTTCAACTGGTTGATCCTCAGAAAAGGCATATTTTATAGGTGTTAAATCTTAAGTTCGAAATTAAAAGTGCTAATTTTAACGGCTAATATGCAAGATGCTGTCCTAAAAAGGGTTTGGGGACCTGGCTCCTGCCCCAGGGGACATGGGTCAATGCCTAAAATGTTTTTAAAAATGGCCGTTTTGACGGGAGCACTGATTTTAATGATGATTAAAGTGAAAAAAAAAAGTGAAATATTCCTTTAAATATCGTGCCTGGGGGGTGTCTGTAGTATGCCTGTGAAGTGCCACGTGTTTCCCGTGTTTAGAACAGTCCCTGCACAAAATGACATTTAACGGAAATAACATCATTTAAAACTGCTTGCGGTTTTAATGTTATATCTGGTTCCTGCAATATGGTTCAAAATCATTGAGAAAAAAGGCATGGGTAGCCCTCCCTGTCCATTACCAGCCCCTTTGGGTCTTGTACGCATATTAAGGGGAACTCCGTACCCATATTAAAAAAAGGAAATACGTGTGGCCCCCAGGCCCTATATACTCAGAACAGCAGTATACAGACGGTGCAAACAAGACAGGGACTGTGTAGGTTTGTTGTGTTAAGTAGAATCTGTTTGTAATTTTCAACTGGTACATTTTTAAAGTGTAGCTCCAGTCAAAAAAATGATTTTTAAGCTTTTTGGAAAACATAGGGAACAGTTATCACCCCTGTATAATTTGTTTTGTCGTCCATCTTTTTTCATCTCACTTGCTGTTGTCTCCTTCCATTTGCAAGTAGGAGATGTTTGTAATTTGGATGTTTGAAAGTAGGGGCCTGCATTATATGCTCTACAGAAATGGTGGAACAAGGTGTTGGTTTTGCCACAACATTGTAAGCCCTCAAAGTGACTCTTGGTGGGCGCTGGAGCGCCCTGCTGTGAACGATTATATCAAGAATTGTAATTACATGCCATTGTTGAACAGTGGTAGAAAAATTGACCTTTCTTGGTTGTGGTGCTGGTGCCACAACAATATAAGTCCTCACAGTTACTCTGGGTGGGCACAGGAATGGGCCCTCCTGTGAAATATTATATCAAGAATTGTAATTACATGTCCCTGTTAAACAGGGGCAGAAAAATTGGGCCTTAAGCACTGGTGCTGGTGCCACGACACTGCAACTTCTCCCATATACTCTAGTTTTAGTGCAGGAATTAGCCCTGCTGCAAAGCATTGCATCAAAAATTGTAATTAAACGCCCCTGTTAAACAGGGGCAGAAAAATTGGGCTGATGGCACTGGTGCTGGTGCCACGACACTGCAACCTCTCCCATATACTCTAGTTTTAGTGCAGGAATTAGCCCTGCTGCAAAGCATTGCATCAAAAATTGTAATTAAACACCCCTGTTAAACAGGGGCAGAAAAATTGGGCTGATGGCATCACCCAGAACCAGAAATGTTCTTCCAACATATCAGCGGAGGAGGAAGAGGATAGACAATCAACATAACAGGACAGTCACTCAGCATCAGCATAGGCAGTCTTGAAGGGATGTGATATTTTAAAAAAAATTATTCGGTTACATCAGCTTCAGGTGCTTGGTAGCTGTGGGTGATCCAAGACTGATTCATCTTGATGAAGGTCAGTCGATCAACTGATTCGGTGGACAGGCGCACACCCTGTGATCGGTAACAAAGCCACCAGCAGCACTGAAGGTGCGTTCCAAAAGAACGCTGGATGCAGGACAGGCCAGTAGCTCAATTGCATACTGTGCAAGCTCTGGCCAGTGATCCATCCTCAAGACCCAGTAAGCCAGAGGATTTTCGGTGGGAAAGGTGTCCAAGTCTGACCTTGCCCCTAGGTATTCCTGCACCATGTAAATCAGACGCTGGCGATGGTTGCTGGAACCGATCATACCTTGGGGCTGCGGACTAAAAAATTGTCTGAAAGCATCAGTCAGACGGCCACCTTCTCCGCTGCTCCTTCTGACCGATGCCTCAGCAACACGTTGTCCAGGACCAGGAGTTTGTAACCTCCCAGTCTCTGGGAACGTGTTGCACAGACCTTTCTGCAAGGCCTCCCGGAGATGTCTCATCCTCTGCTCCCTCTGCGATGGCAAGATAAGGTCGGCAACCTTACCCTTGTACCGTGGATCAAGGAGAGTGGCCAACCAGTAATGGTCCCTCTCCTTGATCCGAAGAATACGATTATCCTTCCGCAGGCTTTGCAGGATCAGGGAGGCCATGCAGCGTAGGTTAGCTGAGGCATTCGGTCCGGAGTCCTCTGGGTCACTAAGGACAACATGATCCGCAGCTACCTCCTCCCAGCCACGTACAAGTCCATGGGTTTCTTGGGACTGTAAATCATCCCTACAAGACTGCTGCTGCTGCTGCCGATGCTGAGTGCCAGCCTCCACCTCCATGCTGACACAATCATCCTCCTCCTCCTCTTCCTCCTCCTCATCCTCTTCCTGTGTGATGGGTGGCACAGCAGGAACACTGTCTGGATAAAGGGGGCCTTGAGAGGCAAGGAAGTCCTCCTCTTCCTGCCTCTGTTCTGCCTCAAGTGCCCTGTCCATTATTCCACGCAGCGTATGCTCCAAGAGGTGGACAAGAGGTACAGTGTCACTGATGCATGCACTGTCACTGCTCACCATCCTTGTGGCCTCCTCAAATGGTGACAGGACAGTGCATGCATCCCTGATCATGCCTCACTGGCGTGGTGAGAAAAAACCGAGCTCCCCTGACCCTGTCCTGGTGCCGTAGTTGCACAGGTACTCATTGATGGCCCTCTGCTGCGTGTGCAGCCGCTGCAGCATGGCCAACGTTCCACCTGGTGGGCATGTCACATATAAGGTGGTTCTTGGGCAGGTTCAACTCCTTTTGGAGCTCAGCCAGCCAAGCACAGGCATTAAATGATCGGCGGAAATGCACACAGACTTTCCTGGCCTGCTTCAGGACATCCTGTAAGCCCGGGTACCTGCCCAAGAACCGCTGCACCACCAGGTTAAGGACGTAAGCTACACAGGGCACATCGGTCAGTTGTCCCTGTCGGAGGGCGGAGAGGAGGTTGGTGCCATTGTCGCAAACCACCATTCCTGGCTTAAGCTGGCATGGCGTCAACCACCTCTCGGCCTGCCCCTGCAGAGCTGACAAAACATCCGCCCCAGTGTGGCTCCTGTCCCCCAAACAAACCAGCGCAAGCACGGCATGGCATCGTTTTGCCTGCGTACTTGCGTAGCCCCTGGAACGCCTATGGAGCACCGCTGGTTCTGAGGACAGAGCACTGGAAGAGGCCATGGAGGAAGAAGAAGAGGAGGGGGTGGAGGAGAGAGGTGTGTCACAACCAATAGTAGAATTTTGGAGGCGTGGTGGCGGAACAACCTCCAACACTACTGCACCTTGTCCTGCATCCTTCCCAGCTGCCAGAAGAGTGACCCAATGGGCCGTGAAAGACAGGTAACGTCCCTGTCCATGCCTGCTGGACCATGAGTCAGAGGTAATATGAACCTTACCGCTGACCGCCCTGTCCAGCGAGGCAAGGACATTGCCTTCCAAATGCCGGTAGAGAGCCGGAATCGCCTTCTGTGAGAAAAAGTGGCGTTTGGGGACCTGCCACTGAGGAACCGCACATTGTACAAACTCACGGAAGGGGGCCGAGTCTACCAACTGAAAAGGCAGCAGTTGAAGTGCTAGCAATTTAGCCAAGCTAGCATTCAACCGCTGGACATGTGGATGGCTGGGAGTGAACTTCTTTCGCCGGTCTAGCAGCTGGGGCAGGGACATTTGCCTGCTATAATCGGACGTGGGTGTACTGCTAGCAGAGTGCCCGGAAGCACTTGGCTGTGACACACCTAATTCTACACCTTCATTCCTCTCAGAGCAGGTTTCAGAGAGGACTGAAGGTCTAATTGGGTTGGAGATGCCAGCTGATGAGGAGCAAGGAGAGGGCCGCTTTGTTCTTTGGTGTGGGTCTTTGAGGTACGCTTGCCAGCGAGCTGCATGGCAGGTCAACATATGTCTGGTCAAGCATGTGGTGCCCAAGCGGCTGATGTTTTGGCCACATGAGATACGCTTGAGACATATGTTGCAAATAGCAGCGGTGCGATCTGATGCACTCGTCTCAAAAAAGGCCCACACCAAAGAACTTTTAGAATAACGCGCAGAGGCAGCGCCCTGCACAGGCGGAGCTCTGTGGTGTGATTCAGTCGGTGTGCTGCCCCTAAGCTGGCCCCTGGAGGGCATCCTGCCCTCTCCTACCAGGCACCCACGTGGAGTCAGTGCCCTCATCATCCCCTCCCTCTTCATCGCTGGAGCAAACCTGGCAGTATGCTGCAGCTTGTGGAACATGACTGCCAGATTGCTGTCCTTCTTGAGCATCCCCTCTCTCTGCATTCACGCTACTGCCTTCCTCTAGCTGAGTATCATCATCAGAGCCTACAAAACACTGGGCATCCCCCTGGAGCATGTACCCAACACTGTGCTCAAAGAGTTCAGGAGACTCCTCAGGAGGACGTGGTGGGTCTAGGGAAGGAGTCACTGATGATGACATTGAGAGGAGGGAAGACGATGCGTTGGCAGCTGCTTTGCTAGTACCCTGAGACTGGGTGAGAGAGGATGAGGAGGATGAAGAGGGCTTGGTCATCCACTCTACCAAGTCATTGGCATGTTGCGGCTCAACATGTCCAGCTGCCGAAAAGATGGACAAGCGTGTCCCATGGCCACGTGCTGATGATGACGATGCACCGCGTCCACGACCAGCACTGTTGTCTCTAGACACAGAGCCTGCTTGCCCTCTTTTATCGGCTCGCGCCTGTCTGCCTCTCCTTGCTGGCCTTCCAGACATGGTAATGGCCTGAAGGGAGTTGGGAAAAACAGCATTTGGGTAGTGTATATTGTGCTGGAGGCACACACAACTTCCAATAACTCCTGCAGATGGCAGATGGCTCAAATAGAGAAGAGCTATGTAGGTGGATATAGCGGTGTATACTGGGTTCAGAGCACGCAGACAGCACGCACAAGCTCCTACCGCTGACTGCAAGCTCTATTTAAAACGAGCAAGAAAGTTTGCTATATAGGTGGATATAGCGGTGTGTACTGGGTTCAGAGCACGCAG
Source organism: Lithobates pipiens (assembly GCF_037356315.1). Taxonomy (NCBI): domain Eukaryota; kingdom Metazoa; phylum Chordata; class Amphibia; order Anura; family Ranidae; genus Lithobates; species Lithobates pipiens. The sequence continues at coordinate 109,408,104 of NW_027507788.1, forward strand.
ACAGCACGCACAAGCTCCTACCGCTGACTGCAAGCTCTATTTAAAACGAGCAAGATAGTTTGCTATATAGGTGGATATAGCGGTGTGTACTGGGTTCAGAGCACGCAGACAACACGCACAAGCTCCTACCGCTGACTGCAAGCTCTATTTAAAACGAGCAAGATAGTTTGCTTTATAGGTGAATATAGTGGTGTGTACTGGGTTCAGAGCACGCAGACAGCACGCACAAGCTCCTACCGCTGACTGCAAGCTCTATTTAAAACGAGCAAGATAGTTTGCTATATAGGTGGATATAGCGGTGTGTACTGGGTTCAGAGCACGCAGACAGCATGCACAAGCTCCTAACACTGACTGTAAGCTCTATTATAAAAGATAGATATATCGCTAGCTATATAGGTGAATATAGCGGCGTATACTGCGGTCAGGGCACGCAGACAACAACCACTACAGAAGAGCAAGAACGAAAATCGGCCGATAACGATCGGTGTATACTGTGTTGAAGGTATACAGAACACCCACTAACTGCTTCAGACTCCAACACACTACACAAGGCCGCCGCGCTGGTGGCCTTATATAGTGTGGGGCGTGTACTACACAGCCTGAGCTATGATTGGCCACAGGCATCCTGCCTGTGGCCAATCATGGCTCTCCTCGCTGCCGGCGCTGTGATTGGCCAAGCATGTGGGTCACAGTGCATGCTTGGCCAATCATGAGCCAGCAATGCACTGCGCCATCGCAGTGCATTGTGGGCCGTGAGCGCCACACGAATTTGGCGCGAACGGCCCATAACGTTCGGAATTCGCTGAACGGGCGAACAGCCGATGTTCGAGTCGAACATATGTTCGACTCGAACACAAAGCTCATCCCTATTCAGTACTATAGCAAGAAAATATTGTTTAAGGTTAGGTAAGGCCAGGCCCCCTTGCCTTATAGGTCTGGCAAGGGTAGTCCTAGCCAATCTGGGTCATCTTCCATGCCATACATATTTGCCTATCAATGATCTGATTATCATAAAGAAGCCTGCAGGGATTCCATACGGTATCATCTGGAGCAAGAACATCAGCCTGGGCAGTATTCCCCATTTATCAAAAGCCAGTTTTCAATCCATGTACTCACCCTATGGTCCATGCCAACTGACCTTACTTTTACAGTAAACGTTTATGGGGAACTGTATCGAATGCTTTTGAAAAATCTAGATTCCCCCACATCTACAGGCCTTCTTTTATCTATGGCAGATCACCTCCTTATATAAGGTTAATAGATTTGTTTGGCAAGAGCGATTCTTCATGAATTCATGCTGACTACTGCTAATGATACAGTTGGTCATTGCTAAAATCTTGTATATAGTCCCTTATCATCCCCTCAAAGAGCTTGTGTACAATTGATGTTAGGCTAACTGGTCTGTAATTCCCAGGGATGTATCTTAGCCCTTTTTTAAATATTGGTGCTACATTGGCTTTTCTCCAATCAGCTGGTACCATTCCAGTCAGTAGACTGTTCATAAAAATTTTCCTTAAGGACCCTCAGGTGCAAGACATCTGGTCCTGGTGACTTATTAATGTAAGTTTTTCAAGTCTATTTCTAATTCTGTCCTCTGTTAGTGATGAGGGTGCTTCCTGTGACGTGTCATGAGGATAAACATTGCAGTTTTGGTTACTGAAGCCCCCCGATTCCCTCACAAAGTCTGAGGAGAAGAATGAATTCAATACCTTTGACATCTCTCCATCCTTAGTAACCAGATTCCCTTCATCATTCTTTATGGGACCAATATGATCTGACCTCCCTTTCTTACTATTTATGTACTTAAATCATTTCTTGGGAATTTTCTTACTCTCCTCCGCTATGTGCCTTTTGTGTTCTATCTTAGCCGTCCTGATTGCACCTTTACATTTCTTGTTAGATTCTTTGTAATGTTGGAATGCTGATGATGATCCCTCAGCCTTGAATTTTTTTGAAGGCCTTCTCCTTTGCTTTTATATGCATTTTTACTTTGAAGTAAACCACTTTACGACCGGCGCACGATGATGTACATCCATTTTTTGAAGAGGGATATCTCGGTAACAGCAGAAGCTGCTGCCACAACCGAGATATCCATCTCTTAAGGCGCCAGTCGTGTGTGCGATAGTGGTGGTCTCTGCAGCGGGTTCACCACGAGATCAACCGTTATTGGTGCCACCCCCCTCCTGTCGCTCTCTCGGACCCTCCACCGCTTACCCGAGCTGTCGGTAGCAGCGGAGGCGATTGGGTCCTGTCTGTGCCTGGGTATGGAGACGAGTGAGGCTAAGATGGCCCCCATTCGTGTCTATACCATAGGAGGGCATAAGCAACGCCCAATACCTCTTAAAGGAACATTTTTTCAATGTCATTTTTTCAAATTACATTTTTTTTTATTGCATTTAAGTCCAAATATGAGATCTGAGGACTTTTTGACCCCAGGTCTCATATTTAAGAGGACCTGTCATGCTTTTTTCTATTACAAGGGATGTTTACATTCCTTTTAATAGGAATAAAAGGGATCCTTTTTTTTTTAAACAGTGTAAAAATAAATAAAATCAAGTAAAATAAATAAGAAAAACATTTATTTTTTAAAACACCCAGTCCCGACGAGATTGCACATAGAAGCGAACGCATACGTGAGTAGCGCCCGCATATGGAAATGGTAGTTAAACCACACATGCAAGGTATCGCTGGGATCGGTAGAGCGAGAGCAATAATTCTAGCCCTAGACCTCCTCAAAACATGCAACCTGTTGAATTTTTTAAATGTCGCTTATGGAGATTTTTGAGGGTAAAAGTTGCACCACGAGCGGGCATGACATGTTGGGTATCAATTTACTCGACGTTCCCCATGACAAGTCACTCTTTGATGAAACGGACGTCAGGAGGGTGGCGTGCTGACGTCATCGCTGTCTTGGACAGGTGTGTGCTAGCCAGCCGGCATTTCTTTATGAACTTTTAATATTTCTACAAATGTAAGTGCAATATTTTTGCTTATAAAATAAACTGTGTTTTATGGACTTGAGTTTGGATTGTTTGGCTTGTCCTCATTTTAACCACAGCTGATTCCTGCCATGGATGTCTGGAGGTTGATTTGATGCCACAGATTTAATACTACAGGCCCTGTAATGCTTACCCTCTGGTAAGCGCATATGTTGTGTGGTGGAGGTTCACAAGCACTGGTATTTCTGTTTGCATAGAAGAATTTGATTAAGTCACCATTTTCACTTCATTCACTGGACTTTTGATATAATTACTTTATTTCTTTTATTTTAGGATTTATTATTGTTATCACATATTACACATTTATTTAATCACATGTTCATTCATAAGTATGAATTTATATTTATTATGGTGATTTTTTGGTGTAATTTATTGTCATATATTATTACATTATTTTAGCTTAATTTTATGTGCAGCTATATTCTATGTTTTAAATATTTTATTATATCTTTTCATGTGACAACACTGAAGAAATGACACTTTGCTACACTGTAAAGTAGTGAGTGTACAGCTTTTAAAACAGTGTAAGTTTGCTGTCCCCTCAAAATAACTCAACATACAGCCATTAATGTCTAAACCACTGGCAACAAAAGTGAGTACACCCCTAAGTGAAAATGTCCAAATTGGGCCCAATTAGCCATTTTCCCTCCCCAATGTCATGTTACTTGTTAGTGTTATAAGGTCTCATGTGTGAATGGGGAGCAGGTGTGTTATATTTAGTGTTATTTGGTGTTAATGATCATAGCGGTTGTTCAGCCACTTGATCTTTCTTACAGGTGGCGAGAGGGAAATCCCCTTCCATCCGTCAGCCCCTGATGCTGACCATAGAGATTTCTGGTGGACCAGATGGTCCCCTGAGTCTCTATGATCATTCAGAGGCCGGGCGCAATGTTATGACGTCACGCCCGGCCTCAGCATTCGAAAAAATGGCGCCACCTCGGCTGGGAAGCTGAGATCATTTTTCATTTTTAAGATCACCTCTTCCCAGCCTAGAGGTGAGATGTGGGGACTTATTGACCCCATATCTCACTGTAACGAGGATCTGTCATGCTTATTCCTATAAAAGGGATGTTTAACATTCCTTGTAATAGGAATAAAAGTGATTTAAAAAAAAATAAAATAAAAAAGTGTCAAACTAGAAAAATAAAAGTAAAATTAACAATAAAAAAAATTTTTTTTTTAAAGTGCCCCGTCCCTGTGTGCAAGTCATGCCCACATATGTAAATGGTGTTCAAATCACACGTGAGGTATCACTGCAAACGTTAGCGCAAGAGCAATAATTATAGCCCTAGACCTCTTCCAATTTAAAACATGGAACCAGTAAAAAAATTTAAAGTTTCGCCTGTGGGGATATTTAAGTACCGACATTTGGCGCCATTCTATTTACTCGACGTAACATCATCTTTCTTATTAGCCCAATTTTGCATAACTTTACTGTTTTATTTTTTTTAAAGCATGAAACAATTTTTTTTCCAAAAAAAGCGTTAAAAAAATTGCTGCGCAAATACCATGCAAGATAAAAAGTTGCAACAACTGCCATTTTATTCCCTAAGGTCTGCTAAAAAAAACATATACAGTGCCTTGCAAAAGTATTCACCCCCCCCCCCCCGGCTTTTTACCTATTTTGTTACATTACAGCCTTTAGTTACATTTTTTTAAATCTAAATTATACGCAATGGATCAGAACACAATAGTCTTAGATGGTGAAGTAAAATTAGAAAAATATATACATAAAACGATTTTTCAGAAATAAAAAAATGATAATTGGCATGTGCATATGTATTCACCCCCTTTGTTATGAAGCCTATAAAAAGCTCTGGTGCAACTAATTACCTTCAGAAGTCACATAATTAGTGAAATGATCTCCACCTGTGTGCAATCTAAGTGTCACATGATCTGTCATTACATATACACACATTTTTGAAAAGCCCCAGAGGCTGCAACACCTAAGCAAGAGGCACCACTAACCAAACACTGCTATGAAGACCAAGGAACTCTCCAAACAAGTAAGGGACAATGCTGAGAAGTACAAGTCAAGGTTGGGTTATAAGAAAAATCCAAATATTTGATGATCCCTAGGAGCACCATCAAATCTATTATAACCAAAAGGAAAGAACATGGCACAACAGCAAACCTGCCAAGAGACGGCCACACACCAAAACTCATGGCCCGGGCAAGGAGGGAATTAATCAGAGACCTAAAGTAACTGCAGAGTTCCACAGCAGAGACTGGAGTAGCTGTACATAGGACGACAATAAGCCGTATGCTCCAAAGAGTTGGGCTTTAGGGCGCCGCACGCGGCATACCTGTCATTGTGACCAGAGACAGCTACGAGGCAACAGCTCAAGAAAAGAAGAAGAGAAGAACAGAAGGCGGCGGCGACAGAAGACCGGGCCACCGCTTGTAAAAGAGCTAGAAGAAGGTGCGGTGGCCCGGCAAGAAGAAACGAAGAGGGGGACAAGACCCCCGAAGAGGGGGACAAGACCCCCGAAGTTGGAAGAAGAGGGCGGCGGCAAAGAAGAAAGCCGGGCTCCTCCACTAGTAAAAGAGCTAGCAGAAGATAGCGGAGGGGGCCGGCGAGAAGACCCCCGAAGATGGAAGAAGACCCCCGGAGCTGTGCAATAAACCATTTTAACCCTTGTGAGTTGTGTTTTTTTTACATTTTTTTCACAGGTAAATGGGTAGAGGTACATTGTACCCCATACTCATTCACATAGGGTGGGGGGCCGGTATCCGGGGCCCCCTTATTAAAGGGGGCTCACGGATTCCGATAAGCCCCCTGCCCGCAGACCCCGACAACTAATGGCCAGGGTTGTCGGGAAGAGGCCCTTGTCCTCATCAACATGGGGACAAGGTGCTTTGGGGTGGGGGGGCCGCGTGCCCCCCTTCCATAAAGCAACCCCCATGTTGAGGGCATGCGGCCTGGTACGGCTCAGGAGGAGGGGGCTGCTCGCTCGTCCCCACCCCCTTTCCTGGCCGGCCGGGTAGTGTGCTCAGATAAGGGTCTGATGTGGACCTGGGGGGGACCCCCACGCCATTTTTTCGACGTAGGGATTCCCCTTTAAGTCAATACCAGGTGGCGGGGTCAGCGATGCCTCCTTCGCTGGTCCCGGCTACCTGGAGCCGCGTTCAAAATGAACGGACTTTCCTCCGTGTGTGTGGGCGACTCTGTTCATTTCAAAAGTACGGCGGATAGTCCGGCGGACCTAGTCCAGCCGCAAAAGTGCCGTGTATGGGCAGGTAGCTCGTTCGGAAAGTCCAGCAGACAGTCCAGCGGTTTGTCCGCCAGACTAAGTCCGCCGTATAATCTGATACATGTGTACGCGGCATAAAATTGAACGTTTTTGGCCATCAAAGAAAAAGTCTGGAGCAAACCCAACACATCACATCACCCAAAGAACACCATGGTGGTGGCAGCATCATGCTGTGGGGATGTTTTTCAGCAGTCGGGACTGGGAAACTGGTCAGGGCTGAGGGAAAAATGGATGGTGCTAAATACAAGGATATTCTTGAGCAAAACCTGTACCACTCCATGTGTGATTTGCAGTTTCACTGCCACAGTTATCAATTCTGATCATGTTTTCTCTGCCTTTTTACAGGTAAACGTCTATCCACATGTCTGTACTTTCTACTCTGCTGAACCATCTGAAATTGCTGTATCATATTTGGTAACTGTCTATCCATCTGTACTCTCTACTCTGCTGAACTATCTGACATTGCTGTATCATATTTGGTAAATATCTTCTGCTGTCATATCTTTAAACTTCTATATTTAATGCTAGCTATATAACAACCACACTGCAATAGCAACATTACTGGTGATTGATTCTCAACCCCATGTGGCTTGAGTAATCAAGAGAGGTATATATAGTTATATAGTAGGTGAGGTTGAAAAAAGACCATCAAGTCCAACCCATGTGTGTGATTATATGTCAGTATTACATTGCATATCCCTGTATGTTACGGTCGTTCAGGTGCTTATCTAATAGTTTCTTGAAACTATCGATGCTCCCAGCTGAGACCACCGCCTGTGGAAGGGAATTCCACATCCATGCTCTCACAGTAAAGAACCCTCTACGTAGTTTAAGGTTAAACCTCTTTTCTTCTCATTTTACTGAGTGGACACGAGTCTTGTTAAACTCCCTTCTGCAAAAAAGTTTTATCCCTATTGTGGAGTCACCAGTATGGTATTTGTATATTGAAATCATATATATATGTCAGTATTACATTGCATATCCCTGTATGTTACGGTCATTCAGGTGCTTATCTAATAGTTTCTTGAAACTATCGATGCTCCCAGCTGAGACCACCGCCTGTGGAAGGGAATTCCACATCCATGCTCTCACAGTAAAGAACCCTCTACGTAGTTTAAGGTTAAACCTCTTTTCTTTTCATTTTACTGAGTGGCCACGAGTCTTGTTAAACTCCCTTCTGCAAAAAAGTTTTATCCCTATTGTGGAGTCACCAGTATGGTATTTGTATATTGAAATCATATATATATGTCAGTATTACATTGCATATCCCTGTATGTTACGGTCGTTCAGGTGCTTATCTAATAGTTTCTTGAAACTATCGATGCTCCCAGCTGAGACCACCGCCTGTGGAAGGGAATTCCACATCCATGCTCTCACAGTAAAGAACCCTCTACGTAGTTTAAGGTTAAACCTCTTTTCTTCTCATTTTACTGAGTGGCCACGAGTCTTGTTAAACTCCCTTCTGCAAAAAAGTTTTATCCCTATTGTGGGGTCACCAGTATGGTATTTGTATATTGAAATCATATCCCCTCTCAAGCGTCTCTTCTCTAGAGAGAATAAGTTCAGTGGGTGTGTGGAGGGCGGGCCTGATGAGGGAACTTGACGGACGCAGCTGCTGCTGATGACCCGAGAATCCTGCAAACCTCCCCCGGCATGAGAGAGTGAGAAATGGACATCCTCTCCGCTCTCTGTTCCTGTCTTCTCCCCCTTCCTTAGCTGCCTGTTGATCGGATGAGTGACTGAGTGCAGGACGCAATGGAGCACTCCCAGAGTATCAGCAGGAATGCAAGCAAGAATGTGTGGTGATGGTGAGAGCACACATCGGTTCTCTGGGGCTCGTACACAGAGAGACAGTGTACTAGGAGCTCACCAGACACTAGGGTCTGCCGCGTGGTGGCGGTGTCCTGGCTGAGAGGAGACGTGCTGCTGCTAAAGTGGACGGTGAGTCTGACTGAAGGACAGGAGAGGTCCGCGGCGGTTCCCCCCCAGGACCTCACATTCTGCTAACCTGGTACTCCCTTCCTTTAAAAATAAGGATATAGAGAGACTCTTCCGCTGGTACAAGGACTAAAACTGTGAAAGGGATTAGGTTCCTTAAAACCGGTTCCTGGGTCTTATGCTAGACTGGACTGTGTTCACAGGGGTGTTTTGTACAACTGTAAAAGTATGGGAAGCAAATAAGCAAGGCAATCCAGTTGAATAAAGGAGGATCTTGGATAATTTGTGGAAGTAGAGACTAACTGGAAAGGTCTGGCGATAAGAGAATTCCGGGAAAGCAGGGATGGTGGGACCCTCCCCTCACCAGCATACACAAGTTTTACAGCCCACACTTAGCCCTTGTACACACGGTCGGAGATTCCAACGGAGTGTGTCCTATCGGACCGTTTTGTCGGATAATCCGACTGTGTGTGGTCTGCATTGGACTGTTTCAGTCGGAATATCCGTCTGACCCAATTTTCCAACTTGCTGGAAATATTTTCCGACAAACTGGTCCGATCGGACATACTCTGATCATGTGTAGGCTACTCCGACGGACAAGGTGCCACGCATGCTCACATTCAAATTCCGATACGGAAGCGCTTGTTCAGGTAAAACTACTGCTCGTAAGCGATATAAGCACATTCGTCGCGCTGCAATGTTAAAAATTCTTTCATGAAGCGTATTCTCTTGTTCTTTACAATGCTGCAAGAATTAACTTCTTTTGATGCTCATAGTCACACGTATTTCATTACTCTTTTTTAATCATTTCAGCAATACAATTTTAGTTTGCGTCACATCTACACAATTTTAGATTTTGTTTATTCTTTTTTGGATGTTTTTTTTTTTTGGATTTCCTAAAAATCTCCTTTAAAGACAGTTTGCTCATTTCTCCTTTTTTTTTTTTTTTTGTGTGTAAACTTACCACAACAACATTATTGCATTTTTGATATTTTGTTTTTCTTTTTTAATCTACAGGAGGTTGTTTAGTGTTGGTACCCCTTGTTATTCATTTCACTTTGTTTTTTGGAAATGTACCTGCCTGCTCACAAATAAACTGGCCTTTTGGAAGGAGAACACATACGCAAGTATTTCTTAAAAAAAAACAAAACCTTTATTTAGTTGTCAGTAACAGATAAAGAGGGAGGCAGCGATGTTGAAACTGGGGAGATTAGCGAAGCCTTTGGCCCCCAGGGCACACATCAACTATTTAAATGCAAAAATTGGTGGCCTGAGGAATACATGTCTGAGGGAGAGAAGTCTGGTCCTGAAGTCCATGAAACCCGGAACAGCAGCAGATGACATCTATGTTCCCAGGCTGTGGTACTACAACAGGTTGCATCTTCTGTCAGACCAGACTGAACCCAGGTCATCACTCTCTGGTCTTCCTTCCACGCTTCCTTCCAGGCTGTGGCTGTGGTGCTGGAGGTGTGGCAGAAGGAGGAGGAGGAGGAGGAGGAGCAGGGGCATGGGCCAAACCACACAAGTGTGTCATTTGGCCCAACAGACCCTTGTTGAGGGTGTGTATAATAACCTCCACACACAAGATCTGTTGCCCCTGCTCCATTTTATCAAGCTTGCACGCAACCAAGGCGGCATGGAAGGCGGAGGGGAGGGACCTGGCATTCAGTGAGACTCCTTTGGCTGCCCACCGCCTGGCTGCCGCTTACCCCGCCTCCTCCTGGCTGCCACTTTCCACAGCCACCTCCTGGCTGCTGCATTCCACACCCTCCTGTTCCTGGCTGAGTTCTTCCTGTGTATGAAAAAGGGACATAGTTTGAGTTTTTGGTTCATCAAACACACACAATTTTCACATCAACACTGTTGCAAATTGTTAACCAATAGAAAAGACTATCATTCTGTGCCCCACATTTTTCTTTCTTGTCCCAAAGGTTTTGGCCACTACTGTCTATTGATATGTGAAACACTTTCAAAACTCAGCAAAAATCAAGTTAACATCATTCATTTTGACTACACAAATATGTACAACAATACTATACCTGGCTCAAGCTGGGCTCCCCCAGTTCTTCCTGAGTGGAAGGCCCAGGTTGGGCGTCGCAAGACTCATCGGGTATGGAATGGAGCATAGAAGGACGCGTGGAAGGAAGAGTAGAGAGAAAATGCATCCTGTCATAATACCACAGGGTGGGGACATAAACATCATCTGCTGAAGCTCCCGATTGCATGGACTTCAGCACCTTGCTCCTCTCCCTCATATATGTACTCCTGAGGCTACCAATTTTCTTTTTTAAATAGTTGATGTCTGCCCTGGGGACCACCGGCTTCACAAACTCAACCAGTTGCAACATTGCTGCCTGCCTCTTTTGTTTGTTACTATATTGTGGGTGTGTTGCTTGCCACAGGAAGGGCATGTCTCTGTATTTATCGATGAACAGAGGGAGGAAGCTATGGTCGTTGAAGCCGTCCATAATGTCTGCAAGACACAACACAAGACAAACCCTAATGTCAGTCTAAACTCCACTAATGCAGGCCTCAATCTAGAAGCAGTGTAGCCTAGTGATGTACCAAGTTCAAAATTTTACCTTCGTTTGCACATTCGTCGCGTCAGCTTCTCCCTCTGTTCACCGATCGTACGGACGACACACGCGTGTTGCGTTTTATATACAGTGCGCATGCGTGAAACTCCGCCCGCTCCTGACGTTCTTTCTAGACTATTCCCCGCCCCTTCGCTTCCGGCGCAGTGGGGAGAGCACATGGCGGAGAAAACGCAGGTGCGCACTAATAATAGTTCCACTAACGAGGAGGAGGGTGAGGAAAGCCCGGAGCCTGAAACGTCCCGATCCAGGAAGAGAAGATTTAAGGCCTCAAATATGTCTTTTGGAGAGATGTTGGAGATGGTGGACATATTGAACAGGACCGACTATGATGGAAAGTATGGACCTTACCCAAACTCAAATATCAGAAAGGCCAAGATCATGAATAAAGTTGTGAAGAGTCTTCATAAGAATTTTGGGGTACACCGATCCAAGGATCAACTGAGAAAACGCTGGTCAGACCTGAAACTGAGGGAGCACGAGCAGTACATAAGGATTAAGCGTGTTCTTGACAAAAGTAAGTAGTTGTCGTGTGTTCATATGATTATTATTGCTTGCATCCTGCTCCATGTGCTTTGATTTCATGTTGTGCAGTTTAAAATGGCCACTTTCAAGTTCATGGTTTCATTCGTTCGTAGGAAACATCGTTCTGCAGGTAAGTATTCCAGTTGAACACAGTGTCCCCAATAATGTTATGACCTTGAAGCTCGGCCCAAATAAACAATTGTACAACACTTCCAAACAATGTTTCATATTGTTAATTCTGCCCTCTGTGTGCTAATTCTTTCTTTTTTTCCCATTCTCATAGGGGAGAGAAGACTCGGCAAGTATGAGGACACCAGGGACCACACCCCTCCCAAAGAAGGGCAAATTCCAAAAGCGGAAACAGAGGAGCAGGAGGAGGAGGAAGGAGAGATCGTGGAGGTTGGGCAAATTGTCACCACAACAGGTGAGTGTCGGTGAACACAGCTTCCAGTAAGCTCATCAATGTATGTCACCATATTTTTATTACATGGTGTGTTTTTTTGCTTTGTTTTGCAGGTGATGTGGAAGGAGATTCCCGTTTTACCAGTGAAAGTGCCCAGATCTTGATTGGGGAGATAACGGGGTGCAAACGTGATTCTGAAAATATACAGCAAAACATCAATGATGTTAAAAATAAAATGAAGAACATCATTGATGTTTTGCGGAGAGTGTGAAACACACAAAACTAGATAGGGTTTTATTTTTGATATTTTCCTCAAAAAATTTTGTATTTCTCGAAATTACAAATTTGGAAGATGCACAGAGTATGTAAACATGTGCTATCTCCCATCATGGGGGATCAATGTACGTGTTTTGTGTAAAGTGTCTGAGATGAAGGGGTTGCAGCCCCAAAGCATGTACATTGATCCCCCATGATGGGAGATAGCACATGTTGACACACTCTGTGCATCTTCCAAATTTGGATTTTTCAGGGGTGACACCCCATGTGATGAAGGCAATATCAGCCCAGTTTGTACATACTCATGTCTGATATTGTCTTCACTTTTCAAAGTTGAACTTTGTAATTTCCTGTGTTCTGTATTTTACGGTTTGATACATGCCTGTTTACACAAAAACACCAAGTAAACCAAATTTTGATTAAACTCTGTTTTTGATACACACAATTTCTTGGTTTGTTGTAAAAACCTTTTCGAAACGCACATGTGAATGTGCGTGTATTAAAAAGTTTAATTATCAACAATGTGTGGCTTCCTTTTTCATTGCACCAAAAATGTGTTTGGAGTAAAATTTTTGTTTGTGCTGAGAAGGAGTGTGATTTAATAAAGGCAACTCCAAGTGCAGTTTCATGTGTACTTTTGCAGTGCACTTGTAGTGCATAGTGGATGTATGTGCCTTTAGTAAAAAACACCCACAGTGAGGTGTAAATTTGGACAATCATGCCATTTTCCTGCCATGGTGCAGAAAATGAGCACGATTTTGGTCAGTAATGCACTACATACATTAATTACAAAAACAAGGTGTGTGTGTAGCAGATCCACAACATAATAACATTATCTGAAGAAGAGACCGTCCCCTCATCTCGCTCTGAACTTGGGTTTGCACTGTTGTTGAAAAAGGCACAACTTGAAAAAACATAAATATACCTAGGAGACACCTAAAACCAATCCAAGCAGTAAATGAAGGAGTTTCAGAGAAAAATGTATTCTTAAAATGCCGCTCAGACATTGTCTGGCATATCAATGGCCCCCCTACCAACAAAGTAGTCCATGTATTCTGTTCTAACCTCACAGGCGCTTTGGGGGGGCAAGCCAGGATGAGCAGGTTCAAGGCCCGTGAGGTTATCTTCATTTTCCAGCAAGTCTGCTTCTTTTTGGCTAACTGAGACCGCATAGTTCACAATAACTTTTTTCATAAAATTGTGCAGAACATAGCACGCCAGCACTATGTGATTCAGTTTGTATTCCGTCATGTGAATAGGCATAAGAAAAAGGCGGAAGCGGCTGGCCAGTATACCAAAAGTGTTCTCCACCACTCTTCGGGCTCTGGACAGGCGGAAATTAAAAATCCTCTGCTCTGGGGTGAGGGTCCTCATGGGGAAAGGCCGCATCAGATGGTTCGCCAGGGCAAACGCCTCATCCGTGACAAAGACGAACGGGAGTCCTTCCTGATTCTCCTCTGGGGATGGCAAGCCCAGACTGCCACTCTGGAGACGCCAGTAGAACTCCGTCCGTGCGAAGACACCACCATCCGACATCCCTCCATTTTGCCCCACGTCCACATACAAAAAGTCATATGTCACAGACACCACCGCCAACATCACGATACTATGAAACCCCTTATAATTATAATAGTACGACCCCGAGTTGGGTGGTGGGACGATGCGGACATGCTTCCCATCTATTGCTCCTCCACAATTGGGAAAGTCTCAACTACTGGCAAAGTGGGAGGCCACAGTCTGCCATTCCTGTGGCTTTGAAGGACACTGTGGAGTGAAACAAGAACAACAATTAGTAATTTGACAAATCAACATTGCAAGCAGATTAGACACCAACATTTTAGGTCAAAATTAGTATAACATTTTGGGAACTGAGTATTTAAAGCCTAAAGTCTAAGGTCCCCTTATGAGAGTCATCACCCCCCCATCCCTCCCCCACCCCCCATATCCCCCATCTGATGGGCCCTTGCTAAAAAATGAGGGGGGGGGGGTGTTTAGGACAGGTAACCCTATCCACTTGATTGAGAGCTGAATGGCTAAACAATGTGTGCTACTTTGGGAAGCCCCTCCTTAGTTACACTATTGGCAGCCCACCGGACAGGTAAGAAATGTCATAATACCAAAAAGAAACCAAAATGGAAGCACATTTTGACATTATGCTATTACATATCAAGATAATTAATAGGTTAAAAAAAAAAAAATTGCATTTGAAAATATTGAGGCAGGCCCTTGCACTACATGCTTTGGTGAATTCGTCCATAAATGTGAGCATCAAAAAGGTAGGTATAGTGTGTATTGGGTTTGGTCAAGTCATCAGATAGAGGATTGCTATCAGCTGAGCTAGCAGTTGGGGGGAGGGGGGTTCTTAATGAGTTTGGCACAACCCCAAAAAAAAAAAAATGTCACTATGCATGAATTGAAACACACACATCACATTTGTAGACATTTTAGGGGGTGTTTATGGGAAAGCAATACTATGGAGCTGACAAAAGACATTGGTAAGTGACTAGACTATAGTTTTATGGGGCAAGAAGAGCATGGTGGTGAAGTTAGTGAGGCAAATATGCATGAGGACAAAAGGGCAGAGCATATGAATTAGAGCATATTGCAATGATGGTAATTAGGGAATGAGGAAAGAAAGGCAAGACATTAGCAATCATGAAATACATAGAATGTGATGTTAAAGGAGAAAACTTACCTGATCCCCAGAGCCTGGGGGGGATGCCTGTAGAGAACTTGAGGTCCTGAAGCCTTCTCCCAGTCGCCAAGTAGCGCAACATGGCGATGAGCCTCTGCTTCGGAGTGATGGCTTGCCGCATGCAGGTATCCTGCCTGGTGATATAAGGGGTCAGCAAAGCCAGCAGACTGTGAAAAACGGGGTCCGTCATCCAGAGATAATTCCTGAAATCATCTGGATTATTCTCGCGGATCTCACGGAGCAAAGGCATGTACGAGAACTGGTCACGCTGGCGCAACCAATTCTTGGTCCACAAACGCCTCCCCTCCCTGTTCATGGACCGGGCTTGTGTCAAAGTAAGAACCCCAACACGAAGCCCCTGCACAGCACAAACTCTTTGACGAGTACGTAGACGAAACATGGTTTCAAAACGGTCGGCTCGTCAGAACGGACACCAGAATGCACCGATAAACAGCAAGGCCTGAAAGAACGACCTGAATAGCAGAAGCAAGCAGACAATAAAAAATGCCTTTCAAAGCGTACTATACCAAGATATAGTCCACAATGATCAACAAATACTTACTGACTGCACGCACTGATTATCAGATACGCAAAGACAAGCAGAAACCGAAGAGCAGTAGCGATCTGAATCACTAATCTGAAAAGCGCGAATCATCTCTCACCAAACTTCTACTAACACGAGATCAGCAGAAGGAGCCCAAAGGGTGCCGGACGTGGTGCTGAACTTCCCTTTTCTAGTCCCGCCGTACACGGCTTACGTCACCGTGTTCTTGGCAACCGCAAATTCCGACAACTTGGTCCGAACGTGTGTATGCAACAGTTTCGGACACAATCCGTCGGACAAAATCCGTCGGACAAAATCCAACGGATTTGGTTGGCAGAATGTCCGACCGTGTGTACAAGGGCTAACACCTGTCTCTAACAAAGGAAAAGTGTCTGAATTTAATATATTAGAACTGTAAGATAATAAGCATTGCATTGTTCATTTAATAGCAGTGAATTGTTGAATTACCGTTAAGAACACCCTGCATCAACCAGTACCACCCAATGTGACAGCAGGACTGGGTCACACACTAATTAAGCAGTCATTCACTCTCCTCTCCCCACCTCACTGGACCTGATTGTGGCCAGCAGCTGATTTCTTCAAAAATTACCGGAAAATTGTCAGGAGAGCAGGGATGGTGGGAGCCTCCCCCCACCAACATATACGAGTTTCATAGCCCACTCCTACATTTCTCTCTAACAGAGGAAAAGTGTCTGAATTCAGTAAATTAGAACTGAACTATAATAAGCACTGTGCTGTTCACCTCATAGCAGTGAATCATTGAATTACCGTTAAAAACACACGTATCAATCAGAAACAACCAGTGTGACAGCAGGAAGGTGGATAAGGTTAGATATTAACTAAGCAGTCACCTAACTTCCCTACACCTCACCAGATCCGTCTGAATTCATTATATTAGAACTGTAATAAGCATTGTGCTGTTCATCTGATAGCAGTGAATCATTGAAATACCGTCAAGAACACCCTGTATCAACCAGTGTAAAAGCCAGTAGGTGGATAAGGTTACACACTAACTAAGCAGCTACTCACCTTCCCCCCCTCCCCCCACCTCACCAGGCCCATTTGTGGCCAGCAGCGGATTTCTTTATAAAATTACTATATCGGACTTACACCCAAAATATAAATAAAGAACAAGATGAGGGGAAAATCTGTAAAGGGGGCAAGTGCCAAAAAAAAAAACAGAAGGAGTACAAAAAAACGGACAGAGAAAACAACCAAAGGATCCAGAGATACCAGATATCTCAGAGAGCATCTGTGAGGACAGAGAGGAAGAACTGGCAACTGAACCTAGACAAAAAAAACAGTTGCCAACCAAAGGAGAGAAGCCCGGAGCTCAGTGTGCAGAGATGACCACCTTTAACTTCATGACTTACAATGTCCGTGGTTTAAACGTTCCTATAAAGAGAAATAATGTAATATGAGAACTTAAACATTATAAAGCGGACAAAGTCCTATTACAAGAAACACATATATCATATGACTCAAATTTTAAAATATTATCAAGAGACTATCCAGTATGGTATTACGGGGACTCTCCAATAAAAGAGCTAAAGGGATTGCTGTAGGATTTGCCAGAGGAGTAAGGTTTGCCCTAGAGGACAGAGTCACAGACCCAGAAGGGAGATATCTGTTTCTGAAGGGTAAAATTAATGAGGAACAATACTCTCTGGCAAATATCTATTGCCCCAATAATAATCCAATAAAATATACAATTAACTTCATAAAAAAGTTTATCCTGGGTGGAGACTTTAATTTTTGTATGACTCCAGGGATCGACAGTACATCAAGCGCACAGAGGACTGGGAAAAAGAAGATCTTAAAACAGAACCAGCTGATAGAAGAGTGGAGAATGCAAAATACAAACTGCCGAGATTATACATTCCACTCCTCAGTGCACGGGACGTACTCAAGAATAGATTTTTTCTTGGTAGATCATAGATTACTCAATATATTGTTAAGGTAGACATTAAAATTGACAGATTCTTGGATCATGCGCCGGTAATGATGGGAATTAAGCACGAGAAGAAGCCAAATAGAAAACCCCCCTGGAGACTAAATGAAGAGTTAGTTATTACAGGATGTAGAGGCAGAAGAGAAGATCAGCCAGGAATTTGAGTGGTACTTTAAAACTAAAATAAATAAAGGGTACTAGTGCGCTTCACCTTGC
Source organism: Lithobates pipiens (assembly GCF_037356315.1). Classification (NCBI taxonomy): domain Eukaryota; kingdom Metazoa; phylum Chordata; class Amphibia; order Anura; family Ranidae; genus Lithobates; species Lithobates pipiens. The sequence continues at coordinate 109,425,520 of NW_027507788.1, forward strand.
TAATCAATGTGTAAGGTAATAAAAATGAAATACTATAAGTGTGTGAAAGCAGCCTACAAGAAATAGTGATCTCAGCACTAATAGTGATACAATAAAAGTGAATAAATTGCGGCGCTAACCACGAAAAACAACTAAATAAAAATAATCCTTATCTAAAAAATATAAAGTGCAACAAGTGTGAATCACCTCACAAAGTGCAAAATGTGCGATACAGAAAATGCAAATAAAATAATAACTACAATATTACATGTGCTTGCATAACATAATCATGCCAAAATATATAAAATCCAGAGAAATTGCTGAGAAGAAAATGTGCAAAAAATGCAAAAATCAAAAAATATATTGATAAATAATTAATGCTCATTAATTCCAGTTCATGCAAATGCTTCGTGAACACAAAACAAAGTCCATGCACAAAAGTGACTTCCAAAGTGTGTGCTAATCCAGTGACTGAATTCAGTGCCAAGCCAGTGCACCACCAGTTTCCCCCAGCCTCTCACCTCAATTACTTGGTATAGAAACACAATTTAAAAGCCAAAGCTAATCCATCCACATTCGTCCAGCGGCTAGTATCCACCTGTATCTTTCTTTCCCAGGTTCTTCACATCTCACTCGTTAAGGTGTGCGATACATACAGTGTGGAACAAAAGGACAGGGGGGCTCTCATGTGTAGTATGAAAATATGACGTTTTAATAACGAAAATAGCAACTTACATTGAAGTAGAAATCAGCAAGTAAATGTATTACAGTCCGAACTTCCGGTCTCGGCCGCGACCGGAAGTGACAAGTGCAACACCACAGCTCCTTCCCTGACGCGTTGCGTCACGATCACATGACTTTTTCAAGGGTCAGGGAAGGAGCTGTGGTGTTGCACTTGTCACTTCCGGTCGCGGCCGAGACCGGAAGTTCGGACTGTAATACATTTACTTGCTGATTTCTACTTCAATGTAAGTTGCTATTTTCGTTATTAAAACGTCATATTTTCATACTACACATGAGAGCCCCCCTGTCCTTTTGTTCCACACTGTATGTATCGCACACCTTAACGAGTGAGATGTGAAGAACCTGGGAAAGAAAGATACAGGTGGATACTAGCCGCTGGACGAATGTGGATGGATTAGCTTTGGCTTTTAAATTGTGTTTCTATACCAAGTAATTGAGGTGAGAGGCTGGGGGAAACTGGTGGTGCACTGGCTTGGCACTGAATTCAGTCACTGGATTAGCACACACTTTGGAAGTCACTTTTGTGCATGGACTTTGTTTTGTGTTCACGAAGCATTTGCATGAACTGGAATTAATGAGCATTAATTATTTATCAATATATTTTTTGATTTTTGCATTTTTTGCACATTTTCTTCTCAGCAATTTCTCTGGATTTTATATATTTTGGCATGATTATGTTATGCAAGCACATGTAATATTGTAGTTATTATTTTATTTGCATTTTCTGTATCGCACATTTTGCACTTTGTGAGGTGATTCACACTTGTTGCACTTTATATTTTTTAGATAAGGATTATTTTTATTTAGTTGTTTTTCGTGGTTAGCGCCGCAATTTATTCACTTTTACTTTAAAACTAATGATACAGAAGAAATATCAGAAGGCACATTATGGGAAGCCCACAAGGATTATGTTAGAGGTATACAGATCCAGATGGGCACAGAAAGGCGAATAAGGCGAAAGAATGCTCTGATAAAAGATATCACGAGGATAGAACAGCAACACAAAAAAATAGGAAAAGCAGAGAATCTGGCGACTCTTATTCATAAAAGGGAAGAATTGAAAGAACTAGTCGAGCAAGACATGGCCTATAATAAGATCAAAAAGGAAAGGTATCTGTGGGGCAATAAAACAGGAAAGCCCCTGGCAAGGATGTTAAAAAAGAAAATAGCTGTAAATTACATAGAAAAAATACAAGATAGTACAGGAACTATGATTTACAACACATCAGGGATAGCTAAAATCTTTCAAGACTAGTATGCGAAACAGTACGCGATTAATAAAAATAAATCACCCGAGCAAAAGAATAACAGAAAGGATAAAACCAGGGTTTTCTTAGAAGAGATAGAGCTAAATAAAATCTCAGAGGAACAAAGGATTGGGTTTGAAGAACCTGTAACAGAGGTAAGAGCTCAGGTCCGGACAGGCTGACAACGTTATATTATAGAAAGTTTGGAAATATCCTGATCCCTAAATTATGATCATACATAAATGGGGTTGGAACAAAGTGGGCAATAAGGAAGGAGGCTTTAGAGGCGGCCATAACCATTATACCAAAAGAGGGGAAAAATACTTCTTTATGTTCAAGTTAAAGGACAATTTCCTTGCTGAACGACGATATTAAGCTGTTTGCTAAGGTAATTGCGGGAAGGTTGAAACCTTTAATGAGCGAACTAGTATATACCAATCAGGCAGGGTTCGTACCCTGTAGAGAATGCAGAGACAATGGAATCAGGACATTGTTGATGATGCATGAAATAAAGGAGTCCGGGACCCCGGTCTACTCCTGTCAATCAACGATGAAAAAGCTTTCGACAGAGTAGACTGGGGGTTCATGCAGAACGCCCTAGCGGGGATGGGCATAGGTACTAGATTAATGCAGTAGATAGTGGGGCTTTACAACTGTCCCACAGCAAGGGTGAAGTTGAACGGATCAGTTTCAGAACCCTTTGAAATGCATAACGGCACTAGACAAGGGTACCCCCTGTCCCCCCTACTGTTTGTCCTGTCACTTAAACCATTACTGGCGAAAATACGACAGGATGCAGACATTAGGGGGATCAGGGTGGGAGAAGCGGAACATAAGATGGCCGATGATATATTGTTTTTCGTTTAATGCCCCAGGATAACTCTGCCAAACTTGATGAAAGAACTGAAACAGTATGGTGATTGTTCAAATTTTAAAATAATTGATTACAAAGTCCACGGACATGCTTTACCAATCAAACTTCCTGCCCTTACTGAATGAAATTAAAAAGGACTTAAGTAAGATAGCGTCTAGACATGTGTCTTGGCTGGAGAGAATCAATATATTTAAAATGTGTTAATTTCAGATGTTGCTGATACCTCTCCCACAAGCGTATTTTAAAAGTTGCAAAACAATACTCCTTAGGTTTATTTGGAAAGGGACAGCGAAAATTGAGTACTGTCCGTGATACTTTTTTTTAAATTTGCACTAACATACAATTTTTCAGGACAAGCTTTCAGGGTATGTCCCCTTCTTCAAGGTCCAAGCAGTACTCAAAGGGAAAGGGAAAAATCTGAGAATAAGCTTACAAGTACTAACTAGAGACAGAAAGCAGGGGGGCCTTGAAGTCCCTGATTTAAAGAACTACTATAAAGCAGTTCTCCTCATGCGGGTTATCGACTGGGCAAAAAAGATGGGTGGAACTGGAAAATACAATTAGTAAGACAGAGTTGGAGAAAATTATTTGGGTACCTGCACATTTGAGGAACTTAGGAAAGAAATCACATAAGATGACACTTAAAACCTTAGAGTCCTGCGATATGATACACAAAAAACAAAAATGGAGCTATAACTCCCCATGTATTGCACTAAAGGACACAGAGTATTTTCCACTGGGGAAAAGTAATTTGTTTGGAAATTGGATGTGATGGTAAGGGGAAGGTTATGCACATTTCAAGAGTTAAAACAAAAAAATAATATAATAGTGATAGATGAATTGCATTTTTCCCATTGAAAACATTTTTTTGATTCCCTCCCTCAACCAGTGAGATCAGCAGCTAATCTGCTATCGATGGAGGAATGTACGGAGGTAGGAAAAAGGGGGGGGGGATATCGGTATTATATAAAATCCTAATAGAGGGAACTGGGATGGGAAATCCACCATACATCAGCAAGAGGGAGGAGGAATTAGGGTCACAAGTGAATAAGTCAGAGATGAGAAAAATCATGAGTTTGGTTTTTGTATCGTCACAGGATAGCAATATGATAGAAATTTGTTTCAAATGTTTATCACGGTGGTATATAACTCCAGATAAAGCCCACAAGTTTCAAACGGAGACCTTGCAGTGCTGTTGAAGGGGGTGCGGAGACTATGTCTCATATTTGGTGGACGTGTCCTAAAATTTGACAATTTTGGAGAGAGATACCGTAATTCAGAAAATAAAAGAGATAACAAAAGAGGAAGTCCAAGAAGATCCGTGGGAGTGTTTATTCCACCGGACGAAAACACCAGTTAACCAATATCTGAAAACTCTGGTCCCCTCACTCCTGAATGCAGCCAAAGGTTTAATTCCCAGAAATTGGCAAGATCCAGATAGCCCCACACTGAAGAACTGGAGTAATAGAGTAGATGATATCTATAATTTGGAGTATAACACTCAAATATATAGTATAAATAATTCCTTAACCCCTCGCAATATGAGATATACTATATTGACAGCACTAAATAAAATAAGACTAACAGAGTAGGAAAAATCACAGTTCATAAATTCCATAAATTACAACAGGGTGCAGAGTCCTAAATTGTGGATAGGGAATTTCAGCTTAATGTTCATAAGGAAAATAAGAAGTCCATCTCCAAGCCATTCACCAAACCGCCACTGTGAGCAAACTCCATGCACGGCGACGCTCCCTATGGTAATACACTTACCAAAATTCTAAATAGATATAGGCATGTCTATTAATCACTGGCTCCTGGGATTCCTCAGCATTACACCTTCAATTCAACATTTCTCCACCCAGCACAAGTTCACATATAGAAGAGATCAGAAACACAATCCATAGTGCAAACTGATATTTAATAAACAAACTTCTTGCGCATTCTTATAAAAACATACGTACACAATAAAACTGTATCGTATCATATATCATGTCACCAACAGAGGTCAACGCTTGTCTCACCGCAGTCTGGATCTCTATGCTCGTAAAAGGTCTCGGTATCAGCGGCGGGTCCTGGGAAAAACAAACTCTCTCTCTGTGGTGACGTAAAGGCTGCAGGTCACTCCCATACACGTTTCGTCACTACGTCTTCATAGACGCCCACAGACAAAGACGTAGGACTTCTTCTTTTCCTTATGAACATTAAGCTGAAATTCCCTATCCATAATTTAGGACTCTGCACCCTGTTGTAATTTATAGAATTTATGAACTGTGATTTTTCCTACTTTCTGTTAGCCTTATTTTATTTAGAGCTGTCAATATAGTATATCTCATATTGCGAGGGGTTAAGGAATTATTTATACTATATATTTGTGTGTTATGCGATTTTTTTTTTTATGATAGCACCTTATAATTTGACACCCTCTTTTGAGCGCTGGGATCAGTGAAAAATATTTATTTAAAATATTTATCAGTGATATCTGTATATAATTTGGAGTACCTGAGATTTAGTGGAGAGGAGGGTTGGGCGGGATTTGAGAGAAAATGGAAGGAATGGCAATCATTTAAGTTTACTTTCAATTTCGAAGAGATGATAGGAGCCTGATTGGTTTAGGAGCTGGTACCGAGATAGATGTAAGCGACATTAAATGTCAGCTACAGAACAGGAGAGAGGAGGGGAGAGGATAGTACATGGATGGGGGGAGGGGTTTTAAAAGTTATGAAGTAATTTGTATCTAGCTGTAGAGAAGAAAGTTTTTGGGTGATGAAATGTATGTTATTAAACTGTATTGGAACTTTTTCTGTATTTAAATTTAATAATAATAAAATAAAAAAAAAGAATAAGTTCAGTACTCACAACATTTCCTCATAACTAATATCCTCCAGACCCTTTATTAGCTTTGTTGCCCTTCTTTGTGCTCCATTTCCAGTACATCCTTCCTGAGGAACGGTGCCCAGAACTTGACAGCATACTTTAGGTGCGGCCGGACCAGAGTCTTTTAGAGCGGGAGAGAATTATCGTTTTATCTCTGGAATTGATCCCCTTTTTAATGCATGCCAATATTCTGTTTGCTTTATTAGCAGCAGCTTGGCATTACATTGCCATTGCTGAGCCTATCATATACTAGGACCCCCAGGTCCTTTTCCATCCTAGATTCCCCCAGAGGTTCGCCCCCCAGTGTATAGATCGCAATCATATTTTTGCCACCCAAATGCATTATTTTAAATGTTTCTACATTGAACCTCATTTGCCATGTAGTTGTCCACCCCATAAATTTGTTCAGATCTTTTTGCAAGGTTTCCACATCCTGCGGAGAAGTTATTGCCCTGCTTAGCTTAGTATCGTCCGCAAATACAGAGATTTAACTGTTTACCCCATCCTCCAGGTTGTTTATGAACAATATTCATAAAGGTAATTAGCTTTACAACCCTAGCCTGTGTCTGGTCTGGTATTGGCCATCTCCTCTCCCATATCAGACCCTATAATGACCAATAGAGAAATGCATGCCTGCTCAGTCTCCCTATAAATTTAAAGCAGCCTATGGGGTGGCGCAGACAACATGGCTCTTTCCTGGGTGGCTCTGTCATGAGTGATGTGCAGTTTCACTGCCGCAGTTTAATGAAAGCAGGATAACTAAAACTGGATGAAGATAGAACAAGAACTCTGTTCTACTCTGCAAGACGACAAGCAAACCAGCATTTGAAATTTATTTTATATCAAGTTAGATTCCCACTATATCTACTAAAATGCTCCTCATTCTCTTCCTTCTCACATCAGTGTTTTCTGTCCTCAAATTATCCTTACTCTACCCCTCCTCTCTACCCTGTAGCATGCACATATCACCCTCCCTCCTACCGTCTCCCTACTACTGCACCCACATGCTGACATAAACACCAGGGCCACTAGACACATGCACTCATGGACATCCCACTCCCAACTTGCCTTCCTCGCCCTCCTTCTTCTCCTAGTCTCAGGTGACATTTCTCCTAATCCTGGTCCGCCATTTTCCAACTGCAAGCCACATATGCAATACCCCTCCTCCTCTGGCAACCACCGCAATCCACTCAGTTTAATTTCTATCCCCCTGCTTCCTCAAAGCAGCCCACCTATCTCATGCACCCTTTGGAATGCCCGCCCCATCTGTAACAAACTAACATCTGTAAATGTCCTCCTCATCTCTCATGGTTTTAACATACTTGCCATAACCGAAACCTGGCTTAAAAATTTTGGCTCAGCTTCTCCTGCTGCTCTCTCCCATGGTGGCCTCCATTGGATTCACTCCCACAGACCCAACAGACAGAAAGGAGGTGGAGTTGGATTCCTTCTAACCCCACAAAGCACCTTCCAAGGCCTTCCTATCCCTCCCTCTCTATCCCTCTCTTCTTTTGAGATGCAATGTATTAGTCTATTTGACGGCCTTTGATACTGCTGACCACCCGCTCCTTCTCAATAAACTACATTGCCTTGGCCTCCGAGATTCTGCTCTATCCTGGTTCTCTGCCTATCTATCACAGTGCTCCTTCAGTGTCACCTACAACTCTGTCTTCTCCTCTCCATTGCTCCTTTCTGTGGGGGTCTCCCAAGGCTCTGTTCTTGGACCCCTTCTCTTCTCTATCTACACCTCCTCCCTTGGTCACTTGATAACCGCCCACTGCTTCCAATACCACTTATTCGCTAATGACACCAAAATCTATCTGTCTACTCCTCACCTCACTCCTTCAGTCTCCTCTCTATAGTCACATGGGCTGCTTAGATGTGATCAAGGAGGAAATGTGCAGCATAGAAACCCGCTGAAAACTGAGCATGTGCACTAGTTTCCAACACTGTTCTGCAAAATCCCCAAATGGAGTGGGGACATGGACAGAAAGGGTAGATAGAGAACAGCTGGATTAACCATTTTTTTTTTTGTAGAATACAGAAAACAAATCTCATAGTGATTGAGTGAGTATGACCAGCATGTAAAACAGCATTTATTGATATTTTTAATGAGGCCAGGCCAATTCTGACACACATACGGGCATATACACAGTGGTAAATAATAGCCCTTTCCCTCCCTCCTCCTCCATGCCCACTAACCAGCTAAACACAATACATCTTGATTGATGCTGGCTTCACCTCCCTGTTATTCTAAGACACAGGCTGACTGGCAGAAATCTACCCATACCATATTATTGCCAAAAAATAATAAAGATTTGATTTCAAATATTCAATATATTTGTATGACAATTAACAGTTTATTGATAATAATTATGTATATAAAAGAAGTGTTTGGGTTCTTTGGTATCTTCACCCTCATTCTGTGCACTGCGCTGTACAACATACAATTCCTATTCCCTACCGCCTCATTCTGTACACTGCCCTATACATGTCCTATTCCACACTGCATCATTCTGTGCACTGTGCTGTATATGTCCTACTTCGTGCTGCTTCATTCTATACACTGTCCTGTACTTTCCTTTTTTTTTTTCTACACTCATTCTGTACGGTGCTCTGTACATTATTTTTAAATCATTATTTATTTGAATAATAAATTGGCTGGCTAAACACTGAGTAATGACATCACAATTATTGGAATAATGACATCACGATTGGCTGGCTGAACTCTGATGCAGTTCTCCCTACTCGGTCCAGACAGAAGGTATACTATTTGGGATTATCCAGAGCAGCTTCAATTCTCTCTGTCAGGTTCTCAGAAGTGATGAGGGTCTTGGAAATTTCCTGCATCCTCTTTTACGCCTCCTCCCTCTCATGGATACTCTGCAGCTTCTCTTCCTCATGGGGTCATTTAATTTCCTCTTTCTTCTCTTCCTTATGGGGTCAGTTAATTTCCTCTCTCTTCTCTTCCTTATGGGGTCAGTTAATTTCCTCTCTCTGTAGTTTGGAAGCTTTTCCTTCAAGCTTCATACTTTACAACCTTTTGAGAAGAGCTTTCTTTCGGGCTATGAGGGTGTCATACTACCTCTTTCTTGCTGATGCGGCTGTTCAGTCAAAGAACCAACTTCCAGCTCATGTTGTTGTTATAATTCTCTCTTGAACTGTGAATTGAGTGCAGATATTAGTGGACATTTGATATAGGAGGCCTTGAATTTGGCTAGGGGGTCATGGCAAGACTTTTTGCCCCGCCATGGAGTAATACAAGGTATGCAAGCGAGGAAGAGCGTGGCATGCAGGATCTGTAACGTGTTGTCACAAGGATAACTCACCTAGAGGAGAATACAGTAACTCCAAAGATCCCAGATGAAACCCCTCCCATATCCTCAGGGCTGGAGCTGATCACTGACAGGGATAGAGGAGCCAGAGCTGTATGTGATTGTGGACCATTGGGAGAAAAGGCACAGTGACTAGAGGGGAAGATGAGTTGGCGTTGATCTTGGACAGGTGATCCAAGAGGTAGAAAAGAAGCTCATTGTGATAAAGGATTGGAGGAGAGAGAGGTGCAGTAGCTAATTGTGTGCTATTGGGAGTAAAGACAATTGGAAACCTAATCATGGATTGGGGGCTGCAGATTAAAAGCTAACCATGGTCAAGTAATAAAGGAGGCAGAGGGAGCTCTCATAGCTGAACCAAAGTGGTTGCTGATAATGGATTACTGGAAGAATAGAAAGAGTAGAAGGTAGGAGAGGAAGGCAAAGTAGTAGCTGACTGTATGATTTGGTGGCAAAATTGAAGCCTTTTGCTGCAGAGGTTTTTTTTTTAAAACTTTTTTTAAAAGGTGTTTATTTTGGTTTTACAACAGAAAAACAACAGGGACGGACTGCTATTACAGGTGTGTGAGGTGCACATAGCAGAACCAATCACATAGCATGTAAAATAGATCAATTTAACAGTCCATAAGAAACAGAAATACCCCAATAAAATACATTCATGCATTCATACTTACACTCACTCGAGCCGCAGCACATACAACCCCATAGCAACAGTAGAGGTCCAGGATCCCTCTTTTTTTTTTTCTCTTCCTCCTATTTTTGGGAGTATGATTAGACATTTTGGAAGGGGAGAAGGGCAGAGAGAGTCAGATTTTTTTATTTTTTAGCCCTCTCTATCAGAAAGCCCCCCTGTTTGTTTTTAGTTATGTTGATTATGTTTTTATGTGTATACATTTGTTTATGTCTTTGTTTTGCTATGTCATACACGTTCATGTTTGTGTATGTTTGTTGATTTATGTGAACCTCTCGCAATATACTTTTTTTCCCGCCTTTTCCTCCCCCCACTGTTCACGCCTATCCCCTTTCCTTCATGGGAGGTACCCGTGGGGGGCTGGGTGATGGGGACGGCGGACCAGGGGGGAGGGAAGTAGGGTGACATGGGTTGGAATGAAAAACTTCATATTTGTCATACTTAGCTTGTTTATTTTGGTTAATTTATATGAGATTAACCCCACATGGCTCCTTCAACTGAAGTGTAGTCCCTCAAAGTAGCAAGCAGTGTTTACTTCATTAAGGAGATTTAGACCTTCAATAATATGTCTTCAGGAAACCCAGTTAAATCCTAAGACGTTACACTACTTAAAACGAAACCAGTGTAATGCTCAGTATCAGTCTACATATACATCATATTCTAGAGGAGTGTCTATACTTATTTCTAATGCATTTGATTTTACATGTAGACAAATTAAGGAGGACAGCAAAGGTTGATTTATATTTTTGTACTGTATATTATCAGATCGTTCATATATGATCAGAAATATATATATATATATATATATATATATATATATATATATATATCCCTCTGCCATATTCAATGGAAGTAGTTAAAGAATATATTCAGTTCATATCTGATAAAGTGGATAGTGCATGCCTATTAGTTGGTGATTTTAATAACTATATGTATTCCGCAATAGATAAATATAACATATCGGATAAGCAAATCTCAACAGGGCCTATGACCTTGGCGATATATATAATGGAATTGGGATTGATACATCTCTGGAGACAGCGTAATCCTACAAATAGGCAATTTTCTTGTTTTTCAAGTAGTTATAGAACAATTTTGAGAATAGATTTACGTTGGAAACATATTCTGTGCTACCATATCTTCATGATATTAAATATGAGGCTAGGGGTAGCTCAGATCATTCCCCTATACAGGAGGTCCCGGGTTATGAACCTGTTAGGAACTGTCCTCCTGTTTGTAATTCGGAAATGTTCGTAAGTCGGCCGCGCATGCGCAGAATGACAATTACGTACATTTCCGATGTCACGTCGAATGCCGTTCTGCGCGGAAAATTACGGACATTTCTGATGTTTTCCTTAATTTTCCGAGGCTCCGCCTGGCCGCGCATGCACAGAACGGCTGATGTCCGTGCAAAATGGCAGAGGGTCACCGCAGCACCCAGATCGTAAGTAGGAGATGTTCGTAGGGTGGGGCGTTCGTAAGTCGGGGACACCCAGTAATATAAAAAAATTTTTTAGGACTAATCTAGGATGTACTCTATGGAAGGTGAACCCATATTGCTTGTCATGTTTTCCCTCGTATGAAGGAATTATGACTGAATTAATTATTTATCAAAATATAAATTGAACTTCAGTTTCACTTTTAATATTTGGAATGCAATGAAAGTGTATCTTTGAGGTCTTCTTATTGCGCAAATCTCAAAAATTAAGAAACAATCTAGGTAATGGGAAAAAACCCTAGCTGATAATATGATGAAGGCTGAACTTCTATTTATATATAATCCAAAGGAGGATACAAAAAAGGAATGGTTTCATAGCCAGCTACATTATGCAGCAGTGGCTAAAAAGAAGGCAGAAAATAAAAGATTTTTTCTACAACAACCATATTTTGAGGGAGAGGGACAGGACATCTATTGGCAACTATTGTAAAAGCCCATCAGCCAGCATCATATATAACTGATATACAATCATCTTTAAATAAGGGGGATGATATTACCCCAGAGATATTGGGAGTATTTAGGGAAGATTATCAGGCATTATGTAAGAGCAGGGTATCCTACTCGGAGTCCTTGAATAGATTCTTTGATACTATTAAATTACCAAACATTTGAAAGGATGAAAGGGAGACTTTGGAGGGCCCATTAACATTGGATGAGCCAAGAAAAGCAGCAGTTAATGTACACAATAATAAAATATCAGGTCAGGTCTTCCAGGGGAAATATATAAAAACTATGGGGATTTGTTATTACCTGAATTGCTCAATGTTTTTAATTACGCCATGGAGGTAAGTACATTACCCCCCTCTATGAATGAAGCAGTAATTATTGTCCTATTGAAACCTGATAAGGACCCAAGTAACCCTGACTCATACCGCCCATTATCTCTGCTAACATCAGATATTAAGTTGCTAGCAAAAGTATTAGCGACTAGATTATCAAAATACATCTCCAAACAAATCCATTGTGATCAATCAGGCTTTGTTCCTAATAGATCTACAGCAAATAATATTAGACGGCTATTTTTAAATTTACAACTCCCAACAGATAATATGGGGAATAGAGCTATAATGTCACTTGATGCGGCTAAAGCATTTGACAGTATAGAGTGGGTCTATTTGTGGAATTGTTTAAAACAATATGGGTTTGGTCCCAGATTTATTAGATGGCTACAACTTTTATATGACTCCCCAAGTGCAAGGGTACAGGTGAATGGATGTATATCGGTCCCAAATATTGTGGGATTTCATAGATCTACATACAGGTGAAGATAAGATAGCACTCTATGTGGATGATGCCCTAGTGTTTTTGGAGGATACGGGTCCATCCATGTCTGCAGTTATGTTCTTTATAGACTTGTATGGATCCTTTTCGGGATTTAATATTAACTGCAACAAATCAGCTTTTGCACAACTACCCAGTTGGATTTTCACCTCTTGATCAGTGCCTAAGGGCTGTTACTGTAACTGATTGTGGGTGGGGCAGCTCAGGAGCTGATCATGTTTAGGGTTTAAAGGCGGTAGAGCAGGAGCTGATTGCATACTTCCCAACTTTCTGACATGGGAATGAGGGACACCTATTAGCAAATGTATGTAAGCATGGGACACCCCCTGTCCCGCTGTACTAAAAAGGAGAATTGTAGAAAAAAAAATAAAGATTTCTAAAAACCCACAAGTACTATTTTACCACTACTATTCCTTTTATATTGGCTTTTGGAATTTACAAATGCAGCAATTTAGAAATCGTATGAAATGTTTAGCACTGTAAAACACTCTTTGATAGACAAGTAGCGCATTTTATTTACAACTGTATAGATCAGACCAAAACGTGGAACAAATGAGCAGCACAAAGGACAGAGGGACTTTATTCCAAATGAGGGACAGTCCCTCAAAATCAGGGACAGTTGGGAGTTATGCTGACTGTAGCAGGGAGAAAAAGCAACAGTATAAAAGATAATCATAGCAGGCAGGTTTATATGTGTGTATGTGTGTGTGTGCGTTGAGTGGTTGTTTAGCGGGAGGGACATAGCAACACCATATGTTCAATGCTGCATGCAAGTAGATTCTATGATTTGCATCAAAGCAGTTTTGGGTTATATAAGACATCCTCTTGGGGGAGAAACAACAAATCAAAACTTGTTCCCCCCCACTGCATACATATGGCAGGTAGCAAGGCATACTACAAGTGTGCAAAATCTATTAAAACACAGAAATAGAAGGACCAGAAAACATTTGCAATACCTTAGATATGAAAATAAATAGGATTCTTTAATTTAACAAAGAGCAGTAACAATGTGTGATGGACAGAAACCCATAGCGACCAGTAAGATTTTAGTTTTCTACAATGTATAACCCAGTTAGTAAAATATGAATTCTGATTGACTGCTATAGGCTACTTCAATTTTCATATTGCAGTTTGAAAACAACTAATGACACTTTAGACAACAGTTTCACAGTTATCTCCTTAACATTTTGAGGAAGAGTATGTAAACATTACAGAAGCACAAACGCCTATTAAGAACAATTCTCTTTATTTTACAGAAATTGCATAGAACTGTAGTTTTCATCAAAAATATCCTTATAGTTCTTTCATATACAGTGTTACATGGACTCCCAAAAAAAAAATTACAGTAAGGGATAGATTTACTAAAACATGATTTATGAATCTTTTAAGTTTAGTTCATGATATGACTTAAAAAAAAAAAACAAACACCAAGAATAACCTCACTCAATCAGCACAGTGCCCATCTTTTCAAATGAAACATTTCTAGAGCTCTGGATTTAGGGCTGGTTCACACCTGATGTGAAGAGAGGCGCTGAAAAAAAGTACTGCAAGTAGTACTTTTTTTCAGTGCAGTTCAGTGAGATGCAATCAACTGCCTCCCACTGCGTAGCCGGCAATTCAACTTTATGTGATGTCTGTGTGACATCTCAATAAAGTTTGCTAAAATGAAGACAGTGCGATCTGCTCAACTCAGCGCATCATCACTGCAGTGATCTCAGCTGGATTGCACTGCACACCAGCCATTGCTATAATGTTGACACATGTTAATGAGACCTTGCAGCACATTGGAACAATTGTCACTTCTCATAAATGATGATGTGGTAAATCTATCCATCTCAGATACACTATGGCAAAGCTATATATTTACATAACCACCTTCATCATTTATGTCAGAACATCATTTTTGGAGCGGTTTGTGTGGCCAGGATCTATTTTTCAAATTGGGAATTTATTTTTCCATACAAAACATGAATTCTGACATAACACAGCCTTCAAAGACACACAGAAAACCATTTAATCTCAACCAAGAAACACGTCAAAACTGTCTCTAGTTCATGTATGGAAGTCAACCTAATTCTTACCAGGTCCATATTATGATTTTTGACAAAATGTTCTCTTTATTTTTTTACAAATATTGCAGATGTTAAAATCATAAATGCTCATAAGCATGAAAGACTTTGAAGGAAGACAATGTTCCTCACAATCCAAGGAAACAATACAACAGTCCACTAATAAATTGGGTAACAACATACCAGTTTTTATGATGCCAAAGATTGTAATGTCAGCTTGAAATACGCAGACCTATTGTTGGGAGAGTTTGTTTTATAATGTGGGTAATCCAGTACCAGGATTTTACTCTTCTTTAAAAAAAATAGTTTTTGAATTATATGGTCTTAAAAAAAAGACAAAAATAAAACAGCACTGGATGTTTTTGTTTTACGTTATCTGTCATGGCTCTTTTACTCTGGCTCACTGCTATTTGTAGTCTTTTCCCACAAACTCTCTTCACTTTGTGCTGGAGATCCACCAGATGGGCGTGTTCTGAGACCCTGAAAACGGCGACACTCTGGGCAGACTCGAATATGTGTACATTCTCTGGCAACTAGAGCCGCTTCTTGTGCCAGTCTTTGTGCCAGTGGGTCGGGGCCAGTGCCCCCACACAGTTTACCATTGCTTAGAATGCTAGTATTGCGTCCTCTTTTGTCCTCCGGAACAGCTGATCTGGAGCGTATGATGGCTGCCCGTCTTCTACGTGGCATAAAACTGTCTTTGCAAAGTATAATGCTACTTAACTCTGACATCATTTCTTGACAAACAGAAACCTGCAACAACACAAAAACCAAAAAAATGTTATGAAATAAAGGTTTATTTATCAATATCTTGTGGTAGAGGCACAAATATGAATAGTTCTTTTTCACATGTTCAGAAAAGAGTCCAAATCTAAGCCCACATACACACGGTCGGAGATTTTGCCAACCAAATCCGTCGGATTTTGCCCGTCGGATTTAGTCCAACGGATTGTGTCCGAAACTGTTACATACACACGGTCGGGCCAAGTTGGCGAAAAATCAGATCTTTCAGAACGTGATGACGTAATTTCGTTACGATGGGACTACATTCAAGCTATTAGCCAATAGCTTTGATGTAGGAATTTGATCTGAGCATGCGTGGCACTTGGTCCGATCAAAATGCTCTACACATGATCGGATTAGGTCCATCCGGCCCAGTTGGTCGGGAAATATTTCCAACATGTTGGAAAATTGGGTCGGACGGAGATTCGGACGGAATCAGTCCGATGCATACCACACACAGTCGGATTATCTGACGACACGGTCCGATAAGACTCATTCCGACAGATTCTCCGACCGTGTGTACAAGGGCTAACAGGAACATTTTCATGTAACAACAATCACAAATATTGAAACCTAAAGCAAAATTTAACAGCTTTTTCTTTTTTAAAGTGGTAGAAATCTGCAGCAGTTAAAAAAAACTAAAACTGTAAGGCAATTGCATAAGGTTCTAGTATGCATCACATACTAGTACATTATGAAATACTTACCTTAGAAGGAAGCCCTCAAGCGGGGTGCTGTCACATCTTGGAGGGCTTCCATCTTCCTCCAGTCCTTCTTTCTGGTTAGCCGACTCCAGCTGTATGAGTGGCCAGAGCCACAATGATGTCACTCAAACACTCTGTATATACTATAGTTTGTAGATGCTATAATTTTCACACAAACCAATTAACATACACTTATTGTTTTTTTTAAACATAGCTGTACGTCAGCCTTAAGCGGGGATAGCAGGCACTTGCCCATTGCATTTCGGGGGGGCCGATGCACGTGGCCGGCAGTCACGATCACCACCGGCCATGTGTGATTGCAGGCACGAGAGCCAGAACAGGGACATGTGTGTGTGTGTAAACACACAAATCCCTGTTCTATGAGGAGAGGAGAGCCAAATTGTGTGTTCCTACTAGCTAGGAACAACGATCTGTCATCTTCTCTAGTAAGTCACATCCCCCTAGAGTTAGAACACACGCAAGGGAACACAGTTAACACATTGATCGCCCCCTAGTGTTAACCCCTTCCCTGCCAGTGACATTCACACAATCATCAGTGCATTTTTATAGTATCCCCTGATGAAGTCACGTGACTGTGACGAACACGCATCGGGAATACGAGATACCGGAAGTGATGTGGATGACCTCGCTGCTCGTTTTTGTTTGCCAGTTTGTTACTGCTCAATTTGAGTACCTGCTTTTAACCTGTTGTTATCAAATATTTTGCGAAAAATTACTATACTATTGAGCATCCCTTTTGCCCTATTTGTAAGGTTCACCTGCTCCAGCGATCTTAAAGGGGACGCTGCCTGCTATTAGGATACATATACCAGCAGTACCGGAGAGAACATTTTGGGGACGTTTACCAGGGGAAACACAGCGGTTCCATAACAAAAGATTCTTACACATGCTGTTACCTTACAGCAGTAAGGTAAGGGGACACCCATATATCTAGCTTCACAGAAGATAAGAAGCCACCTATCACCAGCACTTCACTGCAGAGAGTGATTACCAGGACCAGCACTTTTTATATATATCACCATATATATAGTCACCATAAGTTGCACTATACCATACTTTTGAAAGGACATTTTTTCCATTGGATATGCTGCAATTTATTATATATAAGATATATATTTTTTTTATTTCTCCAAGGGAGTTCTATTATTTATTCATTTATTTGTATGCACTTTATCCTGCATTTAAGTTTTCATGCGCTTTTATTGTCTCTTGTTAGTGCGGTTTAGTGTCTTCCTCACAGAGCACTTTTGCACTTTACTTTTTATTTGTACAGCGCATCACTATTCTTATCTTTCTTTACAGCACTGATCGCTGTATGAATGTCAATGGTACCAAAAATGTGTCAAAAGTGTCCAATCTGTCCGCCATAATGTCGCAGTCCCAATAAAAATTGCTGATCACCACCATTATTAGTAAAAACAAAAATAATAATAAAACTGCCATAAATCTTTCTCCTATTTTGTAGACGCTATAACTTTTGCACAAGCCAATCGATTTAAGTTTATTGCGATTTTTATTACTAAAAATATGTAGAAGAATACATATCGGCCTAAACTGAGAAAAAAATTAGCTTTTTAAAAAAAAAATGGGGATGTTTATTATTATTTTTTCAAAATTGTCACTCTTTTTTTGTTCATAGCACAAAAAATAAAAACCGCAGAAATGATCAAATACCACCAAAAGAAAGCTCTATTTGTGGGGGAGAAAAGGACATCAATTTTGTCCCACGAATTCCGCAATTGTCTATTAAAGCAACGCAGCGCCGTATCGCAAAAAATGGCCTGGTCATTGAGCAGCCAAATCTTCTGGGGCTCAAGTGGTTAATTGAACAAGCTTAAGTTAGAAGCTGATTGGCTACCATGCACAGCTGCACCAAATTTTGCACTCTCCAGGTTTAGTAAATCAACCCCATTGTATCACTGGATTTTAAACAGTATAGGCACTTATTTAAATATTTTACATACAGTATCTATAGCCTGCAAAAGGGGCCAGCCTGAATGATTTAGCAGAACTTAATTTTCTGACTAAAGCCTCATACACACAATCGGACTTTGTACAAACTTTCCCGTGGACTTTTGTACAAAGGACGTAGTCCACAAGTTTGTATTGCATACACACGATCGGTCTTTTTAGGCAACAAACACGAACGTAGTGACGTTTCAACGTACTGATGACACTTCAAAAGAGGACGTTCAATTACTCCAGCGCCACCTTTGGTGAACTTCTGTATTGTTGTCTGATCTTTTGCATTGGTTCTGAGCATGCGTGTTTGTACCTTGTACAAAAGTCCGATGGTTTTGCGTACATACGATCGGACTTTGCTCCATCAGACTTATATTGTCAAAAAGTTTGTCCGTTCGCACAGCCAACAAAAGTCAGATGAAAATGGAAAAAGTTTGTCCGATGGAGCGTACACACGGTCGGATGTTGCTCCAAAACAGCTAATTTGCATGTTTGTTGTCAAAAAGTCCAATCGTGTGTACGGGCCTTAAAAGTTCCACTTTAAATTTAGTTTATTCTTACATATTGCATTTACTTTCAATGACCTACAGCATATAAAAATGGATTCTAAGCAACAGATAAGTAAGTAGACGGTATGATCTTACTTGAGTATCTTCAGACTTTCTTATCGTCCACAGGAACTCCAGCATGGCCATGAAGATAGCCACTATTAAACCACAGATTAACACAACAAATATGCCTCCGATATTTTCCATGCCCAAACCTGACAAAACAAGAAAAGTATGCCAATATTTCATTACAGTACATTTCACAAACTATCATATACTGTATGTTTATTCTGTACAGGGCTTTGTTGGGTTTGCACATTATATTTCTGCATATTCTGTGAATTATGATAGATGCAAAATATAACAGTATGATCTGCCATGAATGAGTCATGTACGTAATAATAAACATTCTGTGATGCCTGTACTGGTCTCATGAAGCTTCACCACTAGCTTAAAACTGCTCTATGGTTTTAATGTTAATACAGACAATACAAGTTAGCAAGAGAACAATCATCTTTATATAGAAATATATTTCTCATGACTTACTTTAAATGATTTGGCAACCTTTTACAGCAGCCTAGGCCTGCATCCCACTCAGGTGGCTTCTCAACAAGTCAATGGGCTGCAGAAAGTCATGCATACATGGCTTCTCCTCTATAGGATCTAGTGGAGAAGCCATCTACTTGCAAGCTTTCTAAAAAGAAAATCCTAAGCATGCGTGTTGCACTATCACCAATCGCTGGCTTCAACTGCTGCAAAGGTCGCCAACTCATCTGAGGTAAGTAGTGGAGCATATCTATGGCACAGGAAGGGGGGTCAAGGGGATAGTTATCCAAAGCTTGTTTCAAAGGTAGGACTATACAGCATTACCATCACTTAGCTTTTACCTGATTATTAGTAAGGGGGGGGGGGTAGGGTTGCTGGGGGCAAAAGGGGAGAAAATTGGTACCTTGAAAGCAAGACAAATCATGCTTTAAATGGATATGTTTGCTTGGTGTGTTTAAAAGTAAAATAATTAAATTAACCACTTGCTTACTGGACACTTAACCCCCCTCCTGCCTAGATACATTTTCAGATTTCAGCGCTGTCACTCTGTGAATGACAATTGAGCAGTCATGCTACATTGTAAATTAAATTTTTATCATTTTCTTCCCACAAATAGATCTTTCTTTTGGTGGTATTTGATCACCTCTCGGTTTTTTATTTTTTGTACAAAAAATGAAAAATGACTGAAAATTTAAAAAACAAATACAAAAACAGTTTTATATTTTGTTATAAAATGTTGAAAACAGGTAATTTTACTCCTTCATTGATGTATGCCGATGAGGCTGCACTGATGGGCACTAATGAAGTGGCACAGAGGTAGCACTGTAGGGCATTGGTAGGTGGCACTGAAGGGCACTAATAGGTGGCACTGATAGGTGGTGGTGATGGGCACTGATAGGTGGCAGTGATGGACAGTGATGGGCACTGGTAGGTGACACTGATAGGCAGCAATGTTAGGTGGCACTGATGAGGCATTGATTGGCACTACTGGTGGGCATTAATAGGTGGCACTGATATACACTGGTGGATACAGATTGGTGCAGCTGATATACACTGGCAGGAGGCACTGGCAGGCGGCAATGGTGGGCACAGATGAAGTGGCTGTGCCTCTTCCTCTTCGGGACCGATGTCCCTTACACAGAAGCCAGTGTCAGTGTGAGGAGAAAAAAAAACGATTGCTAATCTTCTGTTTACATCACATGATCAGCTGTGGCTGACAGCTGATCACGTGGTAAGGGGCCGGGATCAGTCTCTTACTCCGATCTGTGATCACTCGAGTTTCATTGACTACGTGATCACAGCGCATGCCCCACATGCCCTGCAGGGGGCTCGCGGAGAGCGTGCAAAGGAGAGGACGTCTATCGACAGCCTCCCGGCAATGTAGGTCTGCACTGTAGCCGTCATTCGGCTATAGCGCGGACGGGAAGCAGTTAAAGCATTTTATCATTCACTGCTTAACAGAAGGGCAAAGCTTTATATGCAAAAATGAAAGGGATAATTTACTATCAAGGAAGAAAATGTAAATTGTAAAAATTATAATAACAGATACCTTTTGCTCTGTGGTCTTCTTCTTTTGGACATTTACCTCCATCCCACCATTTCCGCTTTAGGTCTTCCAGACAGTTGTTTTCCTGTAGCTGCAAGATTGCTAGATCAAATTCATCACGGAAAGCAGAGCCTGTAGTGAACACAGATATGTGGCTTAAAGTGTATGCAAGGTCAAAGCTTTTTTTTTTCGTTTTTAAGTAGGGGGGTTAAAAGAGACTTCCCTTTCGATCCTGTCTTGGAAACACAAAAAAAAAAGAGAAAATCTCCTCAAAGTAGAATTTTCATTTTATACAGCTGCCATCAACCGGAAGATTTTCTGTCACCTCTTGCTTTCAAAAAAACTGTAAAATATAGGATTTCCCCTTACTTTCTGTCTCAGCGCAATGGCCACTCAAACAAACAGAGAGGTGAATCTCCCCAGTGGGGGACACAAAGAGCAATACAAAATTGGTACGGGTTCTAATGGTGCCAAAACTCAAAAAAAGTTTACTTACACATTAATGTACTTATTATTAAATATAATGGGTTAACTTGTTTTCTGATATGTATCCTTGCAGAGAGCAATAGAGCTATTTTCAAAAAACAAGAAGAAGCAAATAGAGAAAGACCATTTTCTTGTTTTGGCATTAGGAGAAATGTTTTATTTGCTGAGAGGGCTAAGATGACCCTGAAAAATCAAAGATCGCTAGCTACTGATCCATACTTATAAACTGTCATAATTAGCCCAGTGACACTGCTACACTGGGATATTGATAATGAGCAAAAACTCACAAATTGGAATACATTTATCAAGTCCACGCTTCATCGGTCCATTCTGCTTTTGCACAACAGCACAGTTCAACATTGTGTCCTTAGCCATTAAACATTAGCACATGGAATGCTTGCAATGAAACAAACAAAGAAGAAAGCACACAGATCTGGTGCAGCATAAAAACACAAACAAATCCCACATCTTGTCTTTATAGATATCTTCATTTTTTTGTCTTAATTATGTAGCACTGCCGCTGGCTTAATCAGTACCCCACTGGTTGACCCGACCCTGCAAGTCCTCCACCTACCTCTGACACCCTGGGTTCAGACATTTTCAGTAACATTGATGAAATGGGACATATTACATGGTGATGAACCAATAATCTTTGTTTACTGATATGATAAAGGCATTTAAAAGGTGAACAACATACACTTTCTATAGAAATACTTCAGGTAAAATGTCACTGGTGGTAAAACAGCGATAGCAGTAAATAATGTCAGACAATCGAAAATTGAGAACAATTAGCCATTGGCAGATCTTAAGTAAACATATGTGACCTACATGAACAGGCAGAAGAAGGGTAGGGGAAGCACTTTTTAGCTATGTCAGACCACTCCCTTCCGTACCTCAACCAGCAGGCACAAACATAGTTGGCAACATTGTAAAATTTTTTATAGGGTCACTTTATAGGTGGAGTCTTGTTATAATTAGGGGGTAGGGCAATCATATTAAGGCGTGACATAGAAGAAAACTGGCATGGCTTAAATTAAGTAGTGGGCGTGGCTTAATAGGGCATGGATCAAGGGGGTGTGGTCCGAGTCTGAGATAAACGAGGGATGGAGGGAGAAAAAAGAAAGAAAGCTAGGGAGAGAAGGAAGGAAAGAAAGAGGGATGGATGGACAGCAGGCCCAGATCCTACACCAAAATAGCATTATGTGTATGCCAGAAAGTTTAACAATCAGCAGATAAAGATACCTAGTGTTAGTGCTTCAATCATCCTGGCACCATAGTTGTTAAGGTGTCAGGATGATTGAAGCACATTATTTCTATAATTACATTGTAAGTGTGTCATTTGTCATATCGTCTGCCATCAGGTGTCCCCAGCGGAGTCCCTCCTTACATCAGGTGTCCCCAGCAGGGTCCCTTCCTTCCCTCCTTACATCAGGCGTCCCCAGTGGAGTGCCTCCTTACATCAGGCGTCCCCAGCGGAGTGCCTCCTTACATCAGGCGTCCCCAGCGGAGTGCCTCCTTACATCAGGCATCCCCAGCAGAGTGCCTCCTTACATCAGGCGTCCCCAGCAGAGTGCCTCCTTACATCAGGCGGCGTCCCCAGCAGAGTGCCTCCTTACATCAGGCGTCCCCAGCAGAATGTCTCCTTACATCAGGCGTCCCCAGCGGAGTGCCTCCTTACATCAGGCGTCCCCAGCGGAGTGCCTCCTTACATCAGGCGTCCCCAGGCAGCAGAGTGCCTCCTTACATCAGGCATCACCCGGCAGCAGAGTGCCTCCTTACATCAGGCATCCCCAGGCAGCAGAGTGCCTCCTTATATCAGGTGTCCCCAGGCAGCGGCGTGCCTCCTTAGATCAAGTATCCCCAGTGCAGTAGAGTCCCTTGACTCTGCCTCTCACAGGCTGGTGTTGTGCCAACATCAGTTTCCCCCAGAAAAGCTGTTTCAGCTGGCTCTTGGCTGAGATCGGAACTCCGCCCCTCCTGCCTACTGCACTCCAGCTCCTCCTAATCTCCACCCCTCCAGCCCTCTGCACTGCAGCTCCTCCCACTCTCCCTTGCATTGTTATTTGGCCGTCTACCACCCCCGCCCCTGTGCGCGCCCCGGGTTTCTTGGGGAAAACTGTCTCAGTACAACACCATGAAAACAGGGGGAGCGGACGGGGGCGGGGGCAGTGGATGGCCGAATACCATTGCGAGGGAGAGTGGAAGGAGCTGCAGTGTAGAGGGCTGGAGGAGTTTGGATCTGAGCTTAGAGCTGGGGGAAACAGGAAAGAGATCTCACAGCGGTGGCGGCGGACATATTTTTGAGCCAGAAGCAGCTCTGGTGCCAAAAACAGTCCTGATTTCCCAGGACAAAAGCAGAATGCTGGGATTTTAATCAGGGACGAGGGTCCCAAAATCTGGATTGTTCTGGGAAAATTGGGACTGTTGGCAAGTATGCACAAAAAATAGAACAATAGCAAACCGTTTTAAGTTGTGGAATTTAACCTGCTCCCTCAAAAAGTTGGAGGCAAATTCAGGCTCTATGAGTGTAGCCAAAGAAATCCCTTATAATGAAGGGAAAGTTAGGTGTAGTCCTGTGTTAAAGAGACAAAATCCTTTGGTCGTCAGCTAACACTTGAGATTTGTATTGGAAGAAATCCTGAATGGTAGAACAAAGCAATTCAACTCGCCATGGCCCACCGGGATCAGGTACAACGTGATTTAGATGGAGCAGAAACAGCCTCCAGGTTGCCGCTGGACAGTGCTGTCCACAAATGCTCCAAGTATACACTTGTGGTGTCTCTTCTTGCATAGGCTGCGACTCGGCTGCAGAACTTCCAGCACTTCCAGTGCTTGCAGATCCAGACCAGGGTCCAATAGAGCAATCCAGGCCTAGGCCAGCCCTTATATACGCTCTACCAGCAGTCGGTTCTTCTTTCCCAGCCATCTGGTAGTTGTAGTTCCATACAGTTCAACTAAAAGGGAAATCCCAGCAGTCTGAACTACACGACCCAAGATGGTTTGCTTTGGTTAGTCACTACATTCAAGATATGACAGCACAGAGTCCAGGCTCAACACTAGAGGGAAATAGCTCCACAACAGTATGGCTACACAATATCTCCCGATTGCAGGCACAGATAGCTGGCTCCTGGCTACATCTAGTTCATTATATTGTGGGGTTCTATTATTTTTATTGTTTAACCAGTTAACAACCGGCCCATAGCCGAATGACGGCTACAGGGTGGTTGCTTAACTCTGGGAGGCCAGTATATGACATCCTTCCAGAATTCCGCTCTCATGCGCCCCCTGGGGCACGCACTCGAGAGCATCTGTGGCCTTTTTTTAGCATGTGATCACTCCGTCAAATGATGGAGTGATCACTTGTAGACTTGTGCACAATGGAAAATTTCGTTTAGTTTAGGTTCGTTGTCATTCGTAAAATACATAATTTCGTTCTGTTATATTCGTTATGTTACGTTAATACGTTTTCGGATAATTCGTTATTATTCGTAGAGTGTCGAATTCATTCGTTCGTATTCGTTGAAATTTGCTATTTATGTATGTATAGACATTCGTGATAATGATTCGTAGTTTGGAAAGTCGTTTGTTTATTGAATCTTTTAACACACACAATGACAACGTCTCTTCTCCTCGGCTCAAATACAATACAACACCCTTCTAACTCAGTTCTCAGGAATGCACTTTGCCAGTAATCCAACCTCTGACACAAAATTAATTAGCTGATTGGACTATAAGATTTACTTTGAGCTGACCTTTTGTTTCATTAGATGTTTAAAGAATTACCAAATTCATTTGAATTCATTTGAATTCATTCGTTCTATTTCTTTCGTATTCGTTGTTATTCGTTATTTTTTTATTCGGATGCATCCGGATGTCCGAAAGATGCAAAATTTGGCCGAATTTAGATTCGTTACCAAACAAATTGCACAAGCCTAATCACTTGTAAACAAACCGGCGTCATGTTATGACGCCAGTTGCTCCCTCCCCTCTCTGTACAGATCGGTACAGTGAGAGGGGAGAGATCGGTGTCAGCAGCGCTGTAGGCTGGATCTGCAGTGCCCACAGCACTGCGCACCGACAATTAACCCTGCAATTCCCTGCCAATACTCTGCAATGCCCAGCAATGCCCTGCCAATACTCCGCTGCTTGATCGTTCTTACAGGAGGCGAGAGGGGGCGCCCCCCCCCCTCCCGCCACCCTCTGGTGCTTCTACCGACTTGCCAATATGATCAAAGCCAGAATCTTTTTTTCTTTTTTCTTTTTTTACTCTTATTTCAGGCTTCCCAGCCTAGAGGTGAAATGTGGGGTCTTATTGACCCCATATCTCACTGTAAAGAGGACCTGTCATGCCAAATTCATATTACAAGGGATGTTTACATTCCTTGTAATAGGAATAAAAGTGATCAAAAAATTTTTATTTTTGGGGGAAAAAGTGTCAAACTAAAAGAAATAAAGTAAAATGAACAATAATTTTTTTTAAAGTGCCCCTGTCCCCATGTGCTCGCATGCAGAAGCGAGCACATACGCAAGTCCCGCCCACATATGAAAACGGTGTTCAAACCACACATGTGAGGTATCGCTGTGAACGTTAGAGTGAGAGCAATAATTCTGGCCCTAGACCTCCTCTGTAACTCAAAACATGTAACCAGTAAAAAAATTTAAAGTGTCGCCTATGGGGATTTTTAAGTAGCGACGTTTGGCGCCATTGCACGAGCGTGTGCAATTTTGAAGGGTGACATGTTAGGTATCTATTTACTCGGCGTAACTTCATCTTTCACATTATGCAAAAACATTGCTGCGCAAATACGACCACCATTGTATTCTCTAGGGTTTTTGCTTAAAAAACATATATAATGTTTTGGGGTTCTATGTAATTTTCTAGCAAATAAATTATGATTTTTACATGTAGGAGAGAAATGTCAGAATTGGCCTGGGTGCTCCAGAACGCCTGATGGTGCTCCCTGCATGTTGGGCCTCTGTATGCAGCCAGGCTGTGTAAAAGTCTCACATGTGGTATCGCCGTACTCGGGAGTAATAGCAGAATGTGTTTTGGGGTGTCATTTGTGGTATGCATATGCTGTGTGTGAGAAATAAACTGATAATATGACAATTTTGTGAAAAAAAATCTTGGTTTTGCAAAGAATTGTGGCAAAAAAATACAACTGAATGAAAACTCATCATGCCTCTTACTAAATACATTGGAATGTCTTCTTTCCAAAAAGGGGTCGTTTGGGGGGTATTTGTACTTTTCTGGCATGTTAGGGTCTCAAGAAATAAGATCAGTACTTCAGGTATGATCAATTTTCAGATATTGGCACCATAGCTTCTGGACTTTTACAAAGACCAAATAATATCCACAAATTTGTACTTATTTTTACCAAAGGTATATAGTAGTATAAATTTTAGCCAAAATTTATGAAGAAAAATTACTAATCTGCTAAATTTTATAACACAAACAAAGAAAAAATCATTTTTTTTACAGAATTTTCGGTCTTTTTTCTTTTATAGCACAAAAAATTTAAAAAAACAGCGGTGATTAAATAGCACCAAAAGAAAGCTCTATTTGTGTGAAAAAAAGGACAAAAATTTCATGTGGGTGCAGTATTGCATGACTGAGTAATTGTCATTCAAAATGTGAGAGCACCGAAAGCTGAAAATTGGTCTGGTTATTAAGGGTGTTTAAGTGCCCAGTGGTCAAGTGGTTAATATAGTCTTGTCCATCAATGTTTTATAGACCAGATCAAACTGAAAATGGTGTGAGTCCTAATTGCTGGTACTGCATCCTATAAATATATCAATAGCTCATATAAGAAAGGGAGAGTGGGAAAAAGGGAGTGAGAAATAGTCAGACTTTTTATTGTTCACTATATTATAAAAACATGGCTTTATTTTTTTTATAATGATATTTTTATGATATGGTGAACAATAAAAACTTGACTGCTGAGAAGCATAGGCTCATCTATGAGTGACTAATAAACCAGTACCTTGTCCCCCCAAAAAGACACGGAAGCGGATTATGCTGGAAATAGGGCAAGGCCACAGCTTTACTGAACATTACAAAAGCAACAACTTTCCAAATGTACCAAACAACAACGCCAGTCACAATTATACTGGAAGCACCCACAAAACATAAACTCACATAGTCTAAGAGGCCTGTCCTTACCATCAGTGCCAGAGAGACATTAGACTAACTCCAAAATTTAACATGAGGACATTAATTGCTGGCAAGGTCAAAACGGCAAATCAAGCTGTGAAAAAACACCACAGGGGGGCGTGTCCGGAAGCCGAGCTGGAAGGACGCTGTGAGTGAGAGCTCTCCTCCAGCCCAGCACTACAACGGCATATATCGGGGGTTTTCCGCCGCTGTCCATGGGGAGATCACGGGCCACTAGGTCCTCTTCCGCCCGGGGGTCGTCCCAACCGCCCCCGGGCTCCTCGGCCTCTCTGAAGGCCTTCTTTCTTCAGCCCGGAGGATCGCCGAGCGGGGGCCGCAAGATGGCGCCGGCCGACCCAGCCACGCTGCGGAGGGGTCCGGCCTCGCCTCCTCCCCCGCTGCACCCGAGAGACCTCTTTGTGGAGCACCATACGGCCCCGCTCCGGGACATGGCCAGCCCGCACTCCACGCTGACTCCCCCCACGGATCCCGGGGCACCCAGGCCGAGCAGGAGGACAGGCCGCGATCCGGCGTAGGCCGCGACCTCAAGATGGCGCCGGGGACGCAGCATGGGCGCTCTCCTCCATTGCCTGCATACAGCCGATCGGATCCCCGGGAGGGCCGCTGGTCCCCGCAGGAGCCACCGCACGCTAGAGGAAGGCCAGGGGTGAGTGATGGTTCCCCCTCCCCCACCCCATCCTCCGCTCCACTGGGACTTCAAGCTGCAGCCCCACTGACCCCCCCCTCCTCTACTCAATGCTCAGAGGCCTTCCCCCGCTTGCTGCGGACGGCCTCGGACCCGGACATAGCGGGGTCTTTCTCTTCCTACCTGCTGGGGGCCACGGAGGACCCCTCTGGTTCTGCTGGAGCCGCAGCACCCCCTCTGGCTGAAGGGGGGGCCCTACCTATGCAGCAACCACCCGTTCCCCCAAAGGCCCAAAGACTGCCTCGATCCAGGGACGCCAGCCTGCCCCGACCCCAAGTAGCCAGCCACCCCACTTATGCTCAGGTGGTCCGCCCCCACTCCCCACTTCCACTAGATGTCCGTCAGGACCCCTCATCCGGATCTCCCCACGCTACGTCCTGGTCGGACCATCTGGATCCCCCACCGTCCTGGCCCCCCTCTTTGGCAGCAAGGTCGCGACAGGGAGGTTCCCCTCGTCGCCCGTCGCCACCCCATTCCCCGCCGAGGCATCACGACGGTGAATATCCCCCCTGGCACGCCTATTTGACATCCCCACAAAAGAAGACTTTAAACAACTTGTAGCAGATGTGAAGGCTACATGTCGCTCTGAAATCCAGTCACTGCACGCCGGCCTCAAACACCTAGCAGAACGGGTCGAAATGGCTGAGGAGGAGATCCAGGAGACTAAGCTGGCTGTCCATCGCACTCAGGTGGAGAACTCAGATCACCGGCTCCTATTACGTGATATGCAGCGCCATGTGGAAGATCTCGACAACCGGGGTCGGCGGAACAACATCCGCGTCCGCGGCCTCCCCGAAGCCGAGGGCCCTGAGGATCTGCAGGCCTCCTTGCAAGCTCTCTTCAACGGGATGTTGGGAGAAGACCCAGCCAAACCCATAGAAATGGACAGGGCCCATCGCGCACTCCGACCCAAAGGTCCTGCCTCCAAGCCGAGAGATGTCATTTGCCGGATCCATTCTTTCCCCCTCAAGGAAGACATCATGCGTAAATCCCGCTCCATCCGCAACCTTATGTTCGATAATGCCCCGATCCAGATCTACCCGGATGTCTCCTGGATAACCCTTCAAAAACGGCGGCTGCTGATGCCCCTTCTTCGTGCCTTGCAGGACCAGGACATATCCTACCGTTGGGGGTTCCCCTTTTGCCTTACGGCCAGACACCAGGGGAAATCTGCATCCCTCCGATTCCCAGAGGACCTGGCCCCCTTTTGTGACACCCTGGGCCTGCCAGTCCCCAAGCTCCCTGACTGGGACTTGATTGCTTCCCCGCCACCTCCGCCGGTGATCTGGCAGAAAGTCCCCTCCACCAAACGGCACAGAGGACCAGAGCCGGCTCGCAAATCACCTTTACACCAGTGACATGGATGGGCCCAGTCCAGTGGACGTCTCCCCTATGCAGTTTTAGCTTCCCCCCTGTCTCTGGGGGTTCCTTCTTTTTTTTCTCCCCCCCCCGATTGCCGAAGCTACACTTGCTTTTTCTTTCCCCGGGCTGATTCAGGTTGAGTTCCAGGACGGTTTCTGCCCCCCCTCCCCCCGTGGTTTTGCACTAGTTGGTTCCTTTTGTGGTGTGGACTGTTGGTGCCTCCCTGACCCGGGTCTTTTTTTTTTCTGGATTTTTTGGTCGGGGAGTCGATAAGGAACTGTACAGATCCGGTGTCCCTATAGGACCTCCGGACCTGTTGTTTGATAATGTTCTCCTTTTCTTTGTATTCTGTTATTGTTTTTCTTTTTTCCCTTCTTTCTAGGCTTTCTCCCCCCCTGGTCTTACCTATGACGCTCTGCCAGCGGTTCTCCCGGTCGCCGCCCCTCCTCCAGTGGTCGCCGCTCCTTCCGAGGCATTCAGGCCTCCATCAAAGTAAGCTAAGTATGCCCTATACCCCACCCTTACTTGATCATGGCTAAGATTTTGTCCCTTAATGTACACGGCCTGAACTCCAACAAAAAACGCCACCTAGCGCTTAGGGAGTTCCGGCAGGCAGGGGCGGATATAGTGCTGGTCCAAGAAACACATTTTGACCGGGGAGACTCCTTTACATTCGCCTCCAGATATTTTCCTCAGGTTTATCAGGCTTTTAACCCACGGAAGAGGGCAGGAGTCGCAATTCTTTTTCGACAGGGCACTCCCTTTACTTGCACCTCCGTATACCTAGATCCACGAGGCCACTACATCATTCTCCGCGGTCTGTGGCGCACACAGGCCTTGACCCTCTGCGTCATCTATGCTCCCAATGTCCGTCAACATCAATTTCTGTCCAGGGTGTTTTCCCGCCTGTTCAAGGCACCCCCCGGGCTTCTGGTGATAGGGGGGGACTTCAACCTTGCTCAATCCGCACTCCGTGATCGCCTGGCTGTGGACCCTCGGGCACCCCAGGCCAGGACCTCCAGAGACTCTAGGCTGTTCCGCCAGATCACCAGAAGGCGGGGCCTGTTTGACGCCTGGCGTGCTTTGCACCCACAGGACCGCCAATACACTTTTTACTCGGCCCCCCACAGCACACACTCACGTATCGATTATTTTTTTGTCAACAACGCGACGCTTAGGGCGGTTCACTCTGCACATATACTCCCCATCACCTGGTCGGACCACGCCCCCATAACTCTATCCCTAGAATTGGACCTCCCCCCCCGTAAGCCCTGTACCTGGAGGCTGAACAATTATCTCCTGCAGCATGCTCCAGCAAAGGCGGAGCTGGAGGTTTCGCTCCGGCACTATTTTGTCGAGAATGATACCCCAGACATCTCCCTCACTACCCTCTGGGCCGCCCACAAGGCGGTCATCCGGGGGCGTTGTATTGCCCTGTCTTCGGCCTTGAAGCGAGACGCACGGGCCGCTGGGTTACTGGCCGAGAAACGACTCGCGACCTTAGAGGCCCGTCTTGCGGCATCCCCCTCCCTATCCACTCTTAAGCAAATTGTCCAGGCTAGGCAGACGCTTCGGGACCTGGCGTTGGGGTCGGTAGAGAAAGCGCTGGTCCGCCTACGACAACTCTACTACGACAAGGGAAACAAAGCACAGTCGCTGTTGGCCCGGAAGTTGGCAGACCGCACAGTGTCCTCCACTCCGGCCCAAGTTAAAAATAGGGGGGGAGACCTTTTGACCCACCCCCAAGCGATAGTGGACGCGTTCGCGGACTTCTACACGGACTTGTACAATAGGCCTGATATCCCCCACAACCCCCCGACCCCGGGCCTGTCTGCCCGTATTACCCAGTATTTGGAAGACATTGTACTACCCCGACTGCGGGACACGGACCTCCAGGAGTTGAACGCCTCTATTACTGAGGAAGAGCTCCTCGAAACTGTGAGGGCTCTCCCAGCCCACAAGTCCCCGGGACCGGACGGGCTCCCCTACGAGTATTACAAGACGTTCTTACCCCTCCTGAGCCCGCATCTGACCAAACTGTTCAACTCCTTTCTCCGCCAAACCCCGGTCCCGACCGACATGCTGGGCTCATTTCTTTCCCTCATTCCTAAGCCTGACAAAGACCCGACTTCTTGCGCTAGCTACCGGCCTATAGCTCTGCTGAATGCTGACCTAAAAATTTTCACGAAGCTCCTTGCCAACCGCTTAAATACGATCCTCCCTTCCCTAATACATAAGGATCAGGTGGGCTTTGTCCCCCTGCGACAGGCGGGGGACAACACCAGGAAGATCATTGACCTCATCGACGTGGCGAACAGAGATAACATGGCGTCTTTGGTCTTAAGCTTAGACGCCGAGAAGGCGTTCGACCGCCTCAGTTGGCCCTTCATGGAGGCCACGTTGCACCGTATGGGCTTTCGGGGCCCATTTCTGCGCGCGGTGCAACATCTCTACACTACACCCTCCTCACAAGTTCGGACCCCCTTCGCCACATTCTCCACTTTCTCCATCGCTAATGGCACTCGCCAGGGCTGTCCGCTTTCTCCTCTCCTTTTTGCCTTATGCGTGGAGCCTCTGGCGGCTGCCATTAGAAGTAATCCTGATATCCGTGGGATCCCAGTCAGGGGTAGAGAATTCAAGATTTCGCTTTTCGCGGATGATATTATCCTCACCCTGACTCAGCCTAGGATCTCACTACCCAATCTCCACTCAGAGCTGGACCGCTATGGAGGGCTCTCGGGCTATAAAATTAACTCTTCCAAATCGGTGGCCCTCCCTCTAAACATGGTCACGGCTGAGACGACCCATTTGCGTTCCGCGTTCCCATACAAATGGGAAAGCTCCTCCCTTAAATATTTGGGGGTCCTCCTTACACCGTCATTCCATACCCTGTACCAAGCCAACTTCCCTCCCCTCTATCGGACGATTAGGGATCTGATTCGTAAATGGAAGACCCATCACATCTCTCTCCTGGGACGGATTACGTCCATTAAGATGGTGATCCTCCCCAAACTTCTTTACTTGTTTCAGACACTGCCAATCCCGGTTCCATATGCTCAGTTACGCGTACTCCAGAGGGACCTGCTGAAATTTGTTTGGAACTACAGGAGACACCGGGTCCCGAGCTCTGTTATGACGGCCTCACGTCTGGACGGCGGCCTGGCGTTTCCTGATTTGGTTCGTTACTACCAGGCCACTCAGCTGCGGGCCATAGCATCCTGGTTCCCACAGAGATCGTTTAATAGGTGGTCTGAAATCGAAAAAATCTGGTTAGCCCCGGTACATCCGAACAGTTTTCTCTGGGGTGCGAGTGTTGAGATAGACTCGGGTAGGCTTCTAGGGCCGATGGCTCACCTCCGTCTGCTCTGGCGGAAGCTCTCCCGCGAGCACAGTCTCCATTCGGAGTTCTCCCCACTGACGTCCTTTCTGTATAACCCGCTCCTGCCGGCTGGCCTGACCCATCAGATGTCTTGGCCCTGGGCTTCGCGCGACCTGTTCCACCTAGGGCACCTGGTAGATCCCAGAACAAGACAGCTTCTGTCCTTCTCGGAGCTCCAGGACAAGCACGACCTCCCCAGAGAGGTGTTCTACAGCTACTTACAAATTCGACATTTTGTGCAGTCTAAAGCCCCTCGCCTACGTCTCTCCTCGCCCTCTCCTTTTGAACAGATAATTCTAGAAGGCAGACATCGCAGAGGCCTGATCTCGGACATATATCGCATTCTTAACACATACCATTTCCTAACGAAGGGCAAACATTCCTATATGAGAAGCTGGGAGAGGGAGTTGGGTGAGGAGCTCTCCCTCGAGACTTGGCAGGGGGTGTGGGGCCAGGCGGCCAAGTCCTCTTTGTGCACGTTGTACAAGGAGAACTCCTACAAAATTATTTTTTTCTGGTATCAGACCCCGGATATACTCCACAAAATATACCCCTCCACCTCAGACCGCTGTTGGAGATGCCTGAAGGAGCGGGGCTCCCTGTTCCACATTTACTGGGCCTGTTCCTTGATCGCCCCGTACTGGCTAATGGTCCGCAGGCTGCTCCAGCGCTTGTTTGACGTTCCTGTACCCCACTCCCCTAAATTATTTTTACTAGGCCTGTCCCAGCCCACACTGACCAGGCCTGGTCGGAAGCTCCTCAGGCATGTCCTAACAGCGGCCCGTTGTTTGATAGCCTTAAACTGGAAAAGCCCGGTGCCCCCGTCCAGGGAGGCCTTATACGCCAGGATCAAAGATGTCGAGCTTATGGAGAAGATGACAGCTAGAATGAGGGATAAGTTGGAGGAGCATGACCTGGTCTGGAGGAGATGGCGGCTGCTGGAGGATTGATGGCGAACCGGTATGGATGTGGTGATGTAGACCACTGGCGCTCTAGCTCCTTTTCCTTTTCCGTTTCTTTTTCCTTGTCTCTCTCTCTTCTTCTTTTCTCCGTTTTTTTTGTGTATGTTGTTGATGGTCTTTGTCATGTTTTCCGTGTGGCATATGAGCTGAGCAGTAGACCCTGGGCGGTTTCGTGGTTTACTGTGCGGATGCTTGACTTTCTGTGTCTCTCATCCCGCTCTGTACCCCTGGTCGAACCGCCTGTTTTTGCTATACCGCCCTATACCATGTTACTGTATGCTGTATCTCCGCAATGGGCCCTCCAAATTTTGGGAGCCTTGCTGTTTTTGCTGTATGCCTGCACTGATATCTCTGTTTTACGACCATGAAAAATAAAATTGTTATTTGAAAAAAGAAAAAAAGAAAAAACACCACAACGGGCGGTGGTGGTCAACTATTGTGACAGCTGAAGCTCAGCAGTTGGACATGCCCCAGCATAGCCTTTTCCTAGAGTTCAGGCTCCATCCAGTCACCTCAGGTTTTTGTAGCCAATCCTAAGGGAGCTACTTAGCTTCCCCTTTAAGTTCACGCCCATAGTGATGCCATGTTTCAAGGGGCCTTCACACTTTTATTCAACACTTTTGTAATTCTTGGATACCTTAAAAGTCCACCTAGGTCTCATTTTTTCGCACTTTCCCCCTCTTGCTTTCTTATATGAGGCATCAATGTTTTACATGTATAGACATTTATGGTAATGTAGTAATAAACCTGAATAATTGTACCACTATCATGTGCTGGTGTTTAGCTTACTATAGTGCTACCACCCAGTGCTCAAGAGGTTAACTAGGTTGCCCCTTCTAAGTGTTCACTGGTCCTTATAAAAAGTCCTGTAAGGCATTCACCTTTCAGGCTTGAGGAACGTGGACCTGTCACTGAAAGTTGTTACCTAGCAACAACCTATACAGGAAGCGGTCCGAATTTGTGCCAAATTTCAACTGCTGCTACAGTGATGTTCAGGTGTGGAATAAACCGACAAAACTCTGGCGTGAAGCAATCTTCTGGTCCTTCTGAAATAAAGAAGTGGAGAATGGGACTGCCACTGTGCAGAGCTGCTGTCCCTGGTTACTGCATCCTCCCCCTCACCCAGGCTGTGTGCAAATTTTAAATGAGAGTGCAATACATACATATTATACAATATACAGTGTGATTATGCTGCACCAAATCAGTGTGCTTTCTTCTTTGTTTTACGTTTAAAACTCACAAAATAACCTTTAAACAAGTTGCCAAAACCTGTGTTTTTTTAATTTAAAATCATTTCTTTTATTAATAGCATTACAAAATGAATAATTTAAAATCAGAAATGGTGCATGTTTTGGCAGTTTGTATGGAGTTTACCTTTTAGGCCCGGTTCACACCGCTGCGGGGGGAGATCCGGATGTGATTTGCACAGCAAATCACATCCGATCTCCGTAGCGATGCGAGTTCAGCCATACAGATAGTATGGCTGAATTCGCAGCGCTCCCGCAGCAAACTCGCACGGGACCCTTTTTTGGGTCCGCAACAGAATCGGATCGCATGGGGGTTCACACCATGCGATCCGATTCCTGTGCGAGTCGGCAGATCGCACTGCGATATGCCGACGGATCTGGGGGTGTCATTAACATAACATTGACACTCCCAGCCGTCCGCATAGGGCAGTGTGAACTGCCGGCGGGAGGTGTGCGATGCGGGTAAACGCCGCGGATTCGCGGCGTTCCCGCATCGCTATAGTGTGAACCCTGCCTTAAAGTGGAACTAAACCCTCCTATTCTTTTCACCCAAGGAAGCTGATCTGTAATTGTCATGATGCTGCTTAGTTATCACACCAGCCATTTTATTATTTGACATGTTGGTTGACAGCACAAGAAAATGTGACAGGCCTCTTGCATATGATACTCCTGTTTGAGCATCTACTTTTTCAGACCTTCATTTTTGGATGTATATGCGCGTATTTACATGTATATGTTTTTGCGTGCACTTGCACATAAAAAAAGTATTCTCGCGTTCTCATTCTGTACAATATGTAAGTGGACATTTGCACGTATTTGCGTGTATGAGGCATAAATTACTGACCAAAAAAGCAGATTTTTCTATTTTTTTGTTCACTAAAGAATACACGGCGCTTGTTTACACACCTGTGTGCAAAGAGACATTACAATTAATGGGCTGCATTTTGGCTCAGTAAAAAAAAAAGAAAAGCTGTACTGAGCCTTTTCAAGCTGCAGTGTGCAAAAGGCCTTAGCATTTCTAGGCATGTTGGGAATTAAAAATTTTTTTGAAACCGTTAAGTTGATGGTCTAGTTCTTAGTTTAGCCACTTTAGGACTGGTCGCCCTTCCATTGTACTGTGGATTGGTCGGTTCCTATAAGAACAGCAACCTGCCTGTACGTCTACGTTGCTGTTTTTTTTCTGGTTCAGGGTGCATTCGCACAATCACCCCCCCCCCCCCCCCCACCCCACTGCGCTCAGAATCTCACTGTGATTAGACACACAGCAGGATTTTGTCAGCAGGTCCCAGTCAATGATTCATGGGTGGGACCTGCTGATTGGCTGTGTCCAATCACAGCCCAGAGCCCTGTATTGACAAACAGCCAAGAGGGGTCGGCTTTTAGTAAAAAGCAGCACATAATACACACATTAATACTTGTTAGGCACCCACTTACCCACTTAACCCCTTGATTACCCCGAGATGTTAACCTTACCCAGCCAGTGTAATTAGTACAGTGACAGTGTATAGTATTATCACTGATCACTGCATTAGTGTTACTGGTGATGTCAATGCCAGTCAGTTCCCACCCAGTGTCAGACTTTCGCCACACTATCACAGCCCTACTAAGTCACTGATCACTGCAATTACTAGCAAAAAATAAACAAATAAAAATTCCAGTATATATACCATAGTTTGTAGACGCTATAACTTTTACAGAAACCAATCAAAATACACTTATTGAGATCTTCTTCTCAGAGAAGGAAAAAAAGTTGGAAAAGGAACATAAAAAGTAGAAATGCTGTATATTTGCCTTATTAAACATCGAAGGCTGATCATAAATTACCCACTTTTTTTCGATCAGCTACTGGTCTGATCGAAAAAAGACAAATGGATTTTCCCATTCACACATGCAAGGTGGATGGAGGAATCCTCTCGAATACACTGATCAAAATACAATGATCAGTTGCCGATCTAGAAATATGGTTAGATCAACTTCTTTTGGGCAGCAGCAGCCACACATGGATTGAAATTCCGCCGGTCCCTGCTGAACCAGCTTAAACCTATGTACAAAAATTGCAATGAACTCCGCGCAAAAAATTAAAATAAAAAAAATTGAAAAATAATTGTTCTAGTGCTGCTGCCCTAAAAAAGAGAATAATATGCTCCTCATTTGTGCTTTAGATCACATATACGGGACACTAGTTAGCATTATTATCAACGTGATTAATTCCACTATACAACAAACACGCACACTACATGTGATAACACCTAAGTGACAACAATTGTTACAAAAACTATAATATTAAAGTCTTTGTGATCCAAAGTGTCCCAATTAAATGTGATGTGATTGCCACACACACACAACGATGACGGATCTTTGGTATAGAAAAATATGACCACAACCTTCCACGTGATCCTTCACCACAGCCTTGATACACCCAATAAATGACTGTAATATAGTTCAGCTTACCAGATTTTATTGACCACTTTACTGAAAAAGTTAGTCAATAATCGCCTCTGCAGGATTGTGCCTGCTCACATGCATTTGACCTGTAGATAGTTTAAACCTTCCTCCTCACAGACAAGTACAGTAAGAGCGGTATATGGAAAACAGATAGAGAGCCTCCATAGCGTAACTCAGTTTTATTAAAAATTAAAAATACATATTCAGCCAAATGCCATAACCCTTTTCCCCGGCACTGGGGCTGCCGGCGTTTTCTAGGGTGAGGTGCAATACAGAGAGTGTCCACACTATCCACTGCAGATGGCGTGCGTTCCACACACTCGCGCCGTTAACCAGGGGAACCAGATATCCTGCGTTACCTCCAACGTACGTTTCGTTAGTATGACATCTTCGGGGGGGCGTGCCTGGCCACTAAACGTCATGTAATTTATACTTGAATAGATCCGCCTCAAATTAGCCTAATTATAATGCGCAGCCTCAGTGCCATTCGAATGACACTTACTACCACAGTTACAATTCATTCTAGATAATAATTTACATTTCAAAACATCCGTTCATTACAATATTATAAATCAATGCACTCTTTAAAACTCTCATACAATATACAATGATATACATTATATCACAACTATTATTCTTAAAACAAATTATTGCTGCATTCTGCTTTACTGATAGTTCCCTCCGAGCGACAGTTAATTTATTAATGAAAAGCTTCTATGAATGCGTATCTATATAAAAACTCCTTGTTTCCAAGTATCCAATTCATACACTATATAAAATGTATGTTCTAGTACTCTATTTTAAATCTTCCTCTCCTCTATTTTGAACCTCACCCCCATTAATATCCACTAGATGGCACTACAAATGCCTTTGCTTTGGTCCTTCTATGAGCCCAATATACCAGGGGTCTCAAACTGGCGACCCTCCAGCTGTTGCTAAACTACAAGTCCCATGAGGCATTGCAAGGCTGACAGTTACAAGCGTGACTCCCACAGGCAGAGGAATGATGGGACTTGTAGTTTTGCAACAGCTGGAGGGCCGCCAGTTTGAGACCTCTGCAATATACAATTGCAGCTCACTGACGCTCGTGGGAACAGGATCAAAAACTACTAATGGAAAAATTTTCTTACGAACTTTGAAAAACTATATAGAATAATACACATACTTTTTTGGAATAGTTTGTATCTAGAAGGATTCCCAAAAATGTATATATAAAAAATGCTATTAAACCACCTTGGTTTCTTTATAAATCAATAGCTTACTGAAAAATTCTCCTCTTTTTACCTTCAACTTTCCCAAAATCATTCCATTTTAATCATCAGACAAAAAACTATTTAAATCTCGTTCAATGTTCATACCATATGGTTGCATTGTTCTTAATTTATATAGCCAATTGGTTTCATTTTTAGAAATTTTTCATATGTGTACCCCTCCAATGTTTTGAAATCCTATCTATTCCATAGAAGGTACAGAGTAAGTGGTCACTATTTATGGTACATTTTGAAGTGCCTCGCCACGCTATGGTTTGGAAACCCTTTTTTTATATTAGTTAGATGTTCATTTATTCTGACCCTTAATTCTCTAGTAGTGTGACGCACGTATTGGAGTAACCATGGACACTCCAGCACCTAGGTTACATGCTCTGAATTGCATGTTATGAGGGGCTTCATTTTAAATTTTTCTCCAGTTACCAAAGATTGGAATTCTATCATTTTTTTATGGCCTCCCGGTTTTCTTGTTACTTTACATGCTTTGCATCATGTACAGTAATGAAATCCTGATCCGTCCAGAAAGGTCAATTTTCTCTCTGGCGGGTCAGGTACATTCTGAGCTATTCTATTCCTCAACCCTGGGGCCCTTCTATACAGGAATTTCCGGTTCCCCTGGTTAACGGTGCGAGTCATTCGAATGGCACTGAGGCTGTGCATTATAATTAGGCTAATTTGAGGCGGATCTATTCAGGTATAAATTACATGACGTTTAGTGACCAGGCACGCCCCCTGAAGACATTTTACTAATGAAACGTACGTCGGAGGCAGTGCACGGTCACGCAGGATATCCGGTTCCCCTGGTTAATGGCACGAGTGTGTGGAACGCACGCCATCTGCAGGGGACAGTGTGGACACTCTCTGTACTGCAGCTCGCCCTAGAAAACGCCGGAAGCCCCAGTGCCGGGGAAAAGGCACTTTTACAAGTAAGGAGTCATTTGGCTGAATATGTATTTTTATTTTTTAATAAAACTGAGTTACAATATGGAGGCTCTCTATCTGTTTTCCGTATACCGCACTTACTGTACTTGTCTGTGAGGAGGAAGGTTTAAACTATCTACAGGTCAAATGCATGTGAGCAGGCACAATCCTGCAGAGGCGATTATTGACTAACTTTTTCAGTAAAGTGGTCAATAAAATCTGGTAAGCTGAACTATATTACAGTCATTTATTGGGTGTATCAAGGCTGTGGTGAAGGATCACGTGGAAGGTTGTGGTCATATTCTTCTATACCAAAGATCCGTCATTGTTGTGTGTGGCAATCACATCACATTTTAAGGAATTACTAATTGGGACACTTTGGATCACAAGGACTTTAATATTATAGTTTTTGTAACAATTGTTGTCACTGGGGTGTTATCACATGTAGTGTGTGAGTTTGTTGTATATTTTTAATGGTGAATTTATTATGGGTATTTGTTGAAGAGTGGCAAAATATTGTTTGTTGATGAGAGTAGAATTAACCATGTTGATAATAGTTTTTGCTAACTAGCGCCCCCTATATGTCATCTAAACCTATGTACAAACTACGCTATTCCATATAACCATTTCAATTGTAACTTGCATCAACATCTTGTGCCAAAAGGTCTTTCTTTACCATCTCAAAAAACTGGGAAATATAAATAAACTCACTGCTGCCCATACCTAAAGGCATTCCAATGCCATAGCCCTTTGTGTCGAGCAGACCTCCAACCTGAGTGAGGTTACAGTTGCGTTGACGATAGTACTCATTCATAGTGGATTCCAGAAGGAAGGCATAGTTTGAGTTCAGCACTCTGGCAATCCCTTCTTCAGTACTCTTGACAAACACGCTGGGCTGTTTTGAATGCATGTAATTCCACATTCGTTGATAGGTCTGGTATCTAGAATTCTAATAATTAACAACAGAACATTATCACATATTATGTTATTATTAGTGATTGAACAACTATAACAACAGGCCCCTGGAAGACGTTACCTATAACGAAACGGCGTAGGGAGGAGCGACGTACTGACGTCACCGCGATCTACGCTGGACCTGGAAGCGACGGGCAGCGTTACTAAGCCGGCCGGCGAATTTGCTTGTTTTACAAAGCAAAGTTTTTTCTACTTGATGTAAGTGCAATCTTTTTTATTATATTAAATTTCATGACTATATCACACTATGGCGATTCCTTTCGTTATTATATGTGCTGGGCAATGAGCGGTGTGGCCGTAGGATTTTTCTAACCATTGGAATAAGAGGTGTGGCCGTAGGATTCTTCTAACCATTTGAACCAAGCGCTTAAAGAGGATACACCCTCCATGCAGTCCTGACTTAGAGGAAGCGTTTTTGATTTGGCGATATCTGGTCTCTGAGATGGGATCAGTGTAGCTGGTAAGCGGCAGTAGTGTTGGTGGTGGAAGTCCTCTTTTTTCCTGCAAACTCTGATGACACTTTTCCTATATCGGTGTGGTGTGTTTAAAACACGTTGGAGATTACAAGCAAAACATTTTTTGTTGATGGGATGATGGACTAATATTTGAACATTAGTATATGCATTTCCCTGTCTGCACTTTGTTAATATTTTTTGATTTCATGCTTTATTTATTCACTCATTTGCTTCACATAGCATTTATCGGATCAGTATAGCGCAGCTTATTTGGGAATAATTATAACAACATATGCCTGTGCTTTGAAAATGTGTTTGTTAATATTTTTAACTGAATTCTTGGATCTTTTCTGTTTTGTACATAAAATTATGGTAAAACATTATAATATTGTGTACAGATAAAAGAACCTATTTACAGTTCACTGCAAATCAGCTGGATTTAATCTGATCAGGCAAATAGGCACATGCATATATTATAGGGAGAATAACCATTTGCCTTGAATCTCTGAAAATCATTGCAAAATATGCTTACCTGTGTTCAATTGATTTCATATGCTGTGGAAGTACTACACTGTATGTAGCAGAATTCAAGATGATGGAGTTGTGTTCATGTTTATTTTATATGTTACATGTACACATTACTGGCTTAACCACTTCAGCCCCGGAAGATTTTACCCCCTTCCTGACCAGAGCACTTTTTGCGATTCGGCACTGCGCCGCTTTGACAATTGTGCAGTCGTGCGACATTTTCCCACAAATAGAGATTTCTTTTGGTGGTATTAAACAAAAAAAGAGTGACAATTTTGAAAAGAAAACATTATTTTTAACTTTCCCTCAGTTTAGGCCGATATGTATTCTTCTACATATTTTTGGTAAAAAAAAAAAAATCGCACATTGATTGGTTTGCACAAAATAAGGGATAGTTTCATGTCTTTTTTATTATTATTTATTTTTTTCCTAGTAATGTCAGCGATCTGCGAATTTTATTGGGACTGCGACATTATGGTGAACACATCGGCCAATTTTGACACATTTTTGGGACCATTGGCATTTTTACAGTGATCAATGCTATAAAATTGCATTGATTACTGTAAAAATGTCACTGGAGGTCACTCGCTGCCCCACTGAGACAGGGTAAGTGGCAGACGATGGGCGGGGGACCCAGTGGCAGCATTTGATGGGCACAGTGGGTGCGTTCAATGGGCACAGTGGTGGCATTTAATGGGCACAGTGAGGCTGCAATTGATGGGCACAGTGAGGCTGCAGTTGATGGGCACAGTGAGGCTGCAATTGATTGTTTTTTTTTTCAGAATTTTTCAGTTTGTTTGTGCAACCCCAAAAATTTTCAGCACCAGCCGCCACTGGTACATTCAGAGTTCCATGCCTGGGCTTACGCGTGTATGTGTGGGAGTGATGTTATCATGGCCCTAACATTCATACAGCAAGAGCACACAAACCCAGAAGGAAGACCAGGTGAAGATGGGAGCCATGACAGAGTTGTGCTGGAGGGTTCCATGTGTAAATGAGTCTCTCATAATGTGCTAGTATGCGGTGTGTACTAGTACATTAGGACTTAAACCTGCATTTGTTTGTGTTTTTTTGGCAGTTTACTACGGCTTTATATACTGCAACAGATCGGCTCTATTGCACGAAACATACCTGTATGTCAGTTTGTGCAATAGATACTGTGGGCACACGCCTGCTGCACAGAGCCGGAGCCAATCAGCGGGTCCGGCAGACCCCATGTCCGCCAGCCACCAGCGATCGCTCCACAGAGAGGCAGAATGGGGATCTGCCTATGTAAACAGACAGAGATCTTCTGTTCCTTGTAAGCAGGAACAGGGATCTCTGTGTTCTTCCTGTCAGTGCATCCCCCACACAGTTAGAAACACACCCATTGAAAAGTTAACCCTTTGATTGCCCTTGATGTTAACCCCTTCCCAATCAGTGTCATTTATACAGTGTCAGCGCATTTTTCTTAGCACTAATCACTGTATTGGTGTTACTGGTCCCCAAAAAGTATCACTTAGTGTCAGACTTGTCCGCCACAATGTCGCAAAAAACAAATCAAAAAAATAAAAATAAATTGCTGATCACCGCCATTACCAGTAAAAAAAAAAAAAATTCAAAGTCCATAAATCTAGTTTGTAGACGCTATAACTTTTGCGCAAACCAATCCATATACGCTAGTTGGGATTTTACCACAAATATGTAGAAGAATACATATTGGCCTAAACTGATGAAGAAATTAGTTTTTTTACAATTATATTTTTTAGGATATGATAGCAGAAAGTAAAAATTTGTGTTTTT
This sequence comes from Lithobates pipiens, assembly GCF_037356315.1. Lineage (NCBI taxonomy): Eukaryota > Metazoa > Chordata > Amphibia > Anura > Ranidae > Lithobates > Lithobates pipiens. The sequence continues at coordinate 109,468,892 of NW_027507788.1, forward strand.
TTCTAAATTGTTTTTTTTTTATAGCATAAAAAATAAAAACCGCAAATACCACCAAAAGAAAGCTCTATTTGTGGAGAAAAAAGGACATGGGTACACTGGACATGGGTACAGTGTCGCATGACCACGCAATTGTCAGTTAAAATAATGCAGTGCCGTATTGCTAAAAAGTGGCCTGGTCATTAAGAGGGTAAAACCTTCCTGGGCTGAAGTGGTTAAAGTTGAATTTTAGTCAGAAAATTAAGGCTGGCCCCTTGTGGAGGTCTAGCTATGTAAAACATAAAAAATATGTGTCTATACTGTTTAAAATCCAGTAATATACTGTCTCACCCTGCTCTGCACATGCTCAGTTGCTCTCCATTTTTGGCATTGTGCCAAAAATCTGAGCCACTAGAGGTCAATCTGCTGACAGCCTAAATATTTACTGCTGCTCAGGGGCTCTGGGATTTAGCAAAATGGCAGCCTCCAGCAAGAAGAAACATGAGCAATGCTGGAAGAAATTTACAGCACACACTAATTTTGGTAGAGTAATTAACTTCCCTGGCAGTAATCCCGAGTGTAGCTTGGGGTGAATTTACATTACCAAAAGAGGTAACCTCGAGCGACACTCGGGGTAACCTCGAGCAACAATGTAGGCTGTGTATCACAGGATCCAAGCAAAGTTACTTACCTTGTCCCCAGGATCCTGTAATGTCTCCCCACTGTGTCCTCCTCGATTCATCACAGTGTCGGGGGCTCCATTCCCTGTGAGCATTGCGACCCACGGGGACGGAGCCCGGCGCCAAATTAAAAAAGTGAAAAACACATAAAACATACAGTACACTGCAATCTGTAAGATTACATAACTGTATCAAATCATTTCACCTCCCTTTTGTCCCCAGTGCTTTGTCCAGCGCCCTGCATGCAGTTAGTGATTCGTGGGGAAAGTCGTCATCAAACACTGAATGTAATGACAGCTATAATTCTGCAACTGAGAAAATTTAAGTGTTTTTGATTTGATTACATTATTGAATACATTTTATCATTATTATATTATTATTTGTTATAATTATTTATTATTTTATAATTTATGATGTTGTGTTTTAAACTTTATCATAGATGTCTACTATTCTCTTGTTTGGACAGATTTAAGTGAGTTATTCCTAAGAATTACAGGTCTACAATATAAAACGCCAAATTTCTATGCAAAACAATGTACCGCTTTCAGCATCAAAAATCTCACATGGTCATACCGCCAGGGAGGTTAATGTGGAATGTATATTCATTGCTAAGGAACATTTTTTTTATCAAGTGTTTATGGGTAAAGTTCCGCTTTAAAGTGGTTGTAAACCCTCTGGGACCACTTTAACCTAGATTAAGGCTTACCTGTAGGTGCAAGAAATATCTCCTTAACCTACGCGGTTAAGGAGATATTTTTCAAAAACCGGGCACCGCTGTCTATGGCGCATTGAGCACCATAGACAATGGCGCAGGAGCACTGAGCGCACTGCAAGTGAAGGCGAACATGCCATCACTGACAGCTCCCGTGCGCATGCTCCGGGTATCATGGCAGCGAAGGAGGACGTGGACGAGGGTCGCTTCGGGGGCTTCCATCTCAGGTAAGTTATTCATATTCATTCATGCTATGCATACTAGCTCATTATGACTTTGCTTTGCAGGGTGTATTTTTTTCCCAGACTTTACTTCCTTTTGAAGATCAGTGATCCTTGAATATCAATGAATGGGAATTTTTCTAGCCCAGGTAATACAATCACTGAGATTGCTAATACAATTTACAAAGCACTGATGTGAGAAATGCAGAGTATAATTTATTGGCTATATACAATTGGCCAGTCCTGGCAAAATTACATATTTTAATATTTTTCTAAAAGACAAAGGCTGACATAGTCTCTGCAGAAAACAAAGTTAAACATGGCATAATTCTGCAAATGGGATGTACACTTATATATTTTCTGAAATTAACACACTGGGGAAAATGTCACTTTGCAAGAAAATGCAGTCTGACATTAATAAACTGTAATATTTTGCCTAGTAATAAATAAAAGGTGAAGAGTAAGGGCAGTGTATTGTCAGTGTATTGTCAGTAATAGGGATGAGCTTGGTGTTCGAGTCGAACATACGTTCGACTCGAACATCGGCTGTTCGCACGTTCGGCGAATAACGAACGTTATGAGCCGTTTGTGCCAAATTCGTGTGGTGCTCACAGCCCACAATGCACTGCGCCATCGCAGTGCATTGCTGGCTCATGATTGGCCAAGCATGCACTGTGACCCCACATGCTTGGCCAATCACAGCGCCGGCAGCGAGGAGAGCCATGATTGGCCACAGGCAGGATGTTGTCTGTGTGCCCTGACCGCAGTATACACCATTATCCACTTATATAGCTAGCTATATTGCTCTTCTGTAATTGAGCTTTCTGTCAGCTGTAGGAGTTTGTGGGTGTTGTCTGCATGCCCTGACCGCATTATACACCATTATCCACCTATATAGCTAGCTATATTGCTCTTCTGTAATTGAGCTTTCAGTCAGCTGTAGGAGATTGTGTGTGTTGTCTGCGTGCCCTGATCATAGTATACACCATTATCCACCTATATAGCTAGCTATATTGCTCTTCTGTAATTCAGCTTTCAGTCAGCTGTAGGAATTTGTGGGTGTTGTCTGAGTGCCCTGACCGCAGTATACACCATTATCCACCTATATAGCTCTTCTCTAATTGAGCCATCTACCATCTGCAGGAGTTAGTTGGTGTTGTGTGCCTCCAGCACAGCACAGTATACACCGGTATCTACCCTTTAATTCCTGTTGTTCTATAATAAAGGCATCTGCAGGAGTTAGTGGGTGTTGTGTGCCTCCAGCACAATATACACTACCCAATTGCTGGTTTTCCCATCTCCCTTCAGGCCATTACGTCTGGAAGGCCAACAAGGAGATGCAGACAGGCACGAGCCGATAAAAGAGGGCAAGCAGGCTCTGTGTCTAGAGACAACAGTGCTGGTCGTGGATGCGGTGCATCGTCATCAGCACATGGCCATGGGACACGCTTGTGCTTATTTTCGGAAGCTGTTGAGCCATGTCATGCCGAAGACTTGGTAGAGTGGATGACCAAGCCCTCTTCATCCTCCTCCTCCTCTCTCACCCAGGCTCAGGGTACTAGCAAAGCAGCTGCCAACGCATCGTATTCCCTCGTCTCAATGTCATCATCAGTGACTCCTTCCCTAGACCCACCACGTCCTCCTGAGGAGTCCCCTGAACTCTTTGAGCACAGTGTTGGGTACATGCTCCAGGAGGATGCCCAGTGTTTTGTAGGCTCTGATGATGATACTCAGCTAGAGGAAGGCAGTAGCGTGAGCGCAGAGAGAGGGGATGCTCAAGAAGGACAGCAATCTGGCAGTCATGTTCCACAAGCTGCAGCATACTGCCAGATTTGCTCCAGCAATGAAGAGGGAGGGGGTGATGAGGGCACTGATTCCTCGTGGGTGCCTGGTAGGAGAGAGGAGGAGGAGGCACATCTCCAATGAGGCAGGATGCCCTCCGGGTGCCAGCTTAGAGGCAGGACACCGACTGAATCACACCGCAGAGCTCCGCCTGTGCAGGGCGCTGCCTCTGCGCGTTATTCTAACAGTTCTTTGGTGTGGGCCTTTTTTGAGACAAGTGCATCAGATCGCACCTCTGCTATTTGCAACATATGTCTCAAGCGTATCTCGTGTGGCCAAAAAATCAGCCGCTTGGGCACCACATGCTTGACCAGACATATGTTGACCTGCCATGCAGCTCGTTGGCAAGTGTACCTCAAAGACCCACACCAAAGAACAAAGCGGACCTCTCCTTGCTCCTCATCAGCTGGGATCTCCAACCCCACTAGACCTTCAGTCCTCTCTGAAACCTGCTCTGAGAGGAATGAAGGTGTAGAATTAGGTGTGTCACAGCCAAGTGCTTCTGGGCACTCTGCTAGCAGTACACCCACGTCCGATTATAGCAGGCAAATTTCCCTGCCCCAGCTGCTGGTACAACGAAAGAAGTTCACTCTCAGCTATCCACATGCCCAGCGGTTGAATGCTAGCTTGGCTAAATTGATAGCATTTCAACTGCTGCCTTTCCAGTTGGTAGACTCGGCCCCCTTCCGTGAGTTTGTACAATGTGCAGTTCCTCAGTGGCAGGTCCCCAAACGCCACTTTTTCTCACGGAAGGCGATTCCGGCTCTCTACCGGCATGTGGAAGGCAATGTCCTTGCCTCGCTGGACAGGGCGGTCAGCGGTAAGGTGCACATTACCGCTAACTTATGGTCCAGCAGGCATGGACAGGGACGTCACCTGTCTTTCACGGCCCATTGGGTCACTCTTCTGGCAGCTGAGAAGGATGCAGGACAAGGTGCAGTAGTGTTGGAGGTTGTTCCGCCACCACGCCTCCAAAATGCTACTACTGGTTGTGACACTCCTCTCTCCTCCACCCCCTCTTCTTCTTCCTCCATGGCCACTTCCAGTGCTCTGTCCTCAGAACCAGCGGTGCTCCGTAGGTGTTCAGGGGGCTACGCAAGTACGCAGGCAATACAATGCCATGCCGTGCTTGCGCTGGTTTGTTTGGGGGACAGGAGCCACACTGGGGCAGATATTTTGTCTGCTCTGCAGGGGCAGGTCGAGAGGTGGTTGACGCCACGCCAGCTTAAGCCAGGATTGGTGGTTTGCGACAATGGCACCAACCTCGTCTCTGCCCTCCGACAGGGACAACTGACCGATGTGCCCTGTGTGGCTCACGTCCTTAACCTGGTGGTGCAGCGGTTCTTGGGCAGGTACCCGGGCTTACAGGATGTTCTGAAGCAGGCCAGGAAAGTCTGTGTGCATTTCCGCAGATCATTTAATGCCTGTGCTTGGCTGGCTGAGCTCCAAAAGGAGTTTAACCTGCCCAAGAACCGCCTTATGTGACATGCCCACCAGGTGGAACTCAACGTTGGCCATGCTGCAGCTGCTGAACACGCAGCAGAGGGCCATCAATGAGTACCTGTGCGACTTCGGCACCAGGACAGGGTCAGGGGAGCTCCGTTTTTTCTCACCACGCCAGTGGGGCATGATCGGGGATGCATGCGCTGTCCTGTCACCGTTTGAGGAGGCCACAAGGAGGGTGAGCAGTGACAGTGCATGCATCAGTGACACTGTACCTCTTGTCCACCTGTTGGAGCATACGCTGCATGGAATAATAGACAGGGCACTTGAGGCAGAACAGAGGCAGAAAGAGGAGGACTTTCTTGCCTCTCAAGGCCCCCTTTATCCAGACAGTGTTCCTGCTGTCCCACCCATCACACAGGACAAGGAGGAGGAGGAGGAGGATGATTGTGTCAGCATGGAGGTGGAGGCTGGCACTCAGCATCAGCAGCAGTCTTGTAGGGATGATTTACAGTCTCAAGAAACCCGTGGACTTGTACGTGGCTGGGAGGAGGTAGCTGCAGATCATGTTGTCCTTAGTGACCCAGAGGACTCCGGACTGAATGCCTCAGCTAACCTACGCTGCATGGCCTCCCTGATCCTGTAAAGCCTGCGGAAGGATAATCGTATTCTTCAGGTCAAGGAGAGGGACCATTACTGGCTGGCCACTCTCCTTGATCCACGGTACAAGGGTAAGGTTGCCGATCTTATCTTGCCATCGCAGAGGGAGCAGAGGATGAGACATCTCTGGGAGGCCTTGCAGAAAGGTCTGTGCAACGGGTTCCCAGAGACTGGGAGGTTACAAACTCCTGGTCCTGGACAACGTGTTGCTAAGGCATCGGTCAGAAGGAACGGTGGAGAAGGTGGCCGTCTGACCAATGCGTTCAGACAATTTTTTAGTCCGCAGCCCCAAGGTATGATCGGTTCCAGCAACCATCGCCAGTGTCTGATTTACATGGTGCAGGAATACCTAGGGGCAAGGTCAGACTTGGATACCTTTCCCACCGAAAATACTCTGGCTTACTGGGTCTTGAGGATGGATCACTGGCCAGAGCTTGCACAGTATGCAATTGAGCTACTGGCCTGTCCTGCATCCAGCGTTCTTTCGGGAACGCACCTTCAGTGCTGCTGGTGGCTTTGTTACCGATCACAGGGTGCGCCTGTCCACCAACTTGGTTGATCGACTGACCTTCATAAAGATGAATCAGTCTTGGATCACCCACAGCTACCAAGCACCTGAAGCTGATGTAACCGAATAATCTTTTTTTGAAATATCACATCCCTTCAAGACTGCCTATGCTGATTCTGAGTGACTGACCTGTTAGGTTGATTGTCTATCCTCTTCCTCCTCCGCTGATATGTTGGAAGAACATTTTTGGTTCTGGGTGATGCCATCAGCCCAATTTTTCTGCCCCTGTTTAACAGGGGCATTTAATTACAATTTTTGAAGCAATGCTTTGCAGCAGGGCTCACTGCCCCACAACTAGAGTATATGGGAGAGGTTGCAGTGTCGTGGCACCAGCACCAGTGCCTAAGGCCCAATTTTTCTGCCCCTGTTTAACAGGGGCGTTTAATTACAATTTTTGATGCAATGCTTTGCAGCAGGGCTCATTCCTGCACTACAACTAGAGTATATGGGAGAGGTTGCAGTGTCGTGGCACCAGCACCAGTGCCTAAAGCCCAATTTTTCAGCCCCTGTCTAACAGGGGCATGTAATTACAATTCTTGATATAATCTTTCATAGCAGGGCCCGTTCCTGTGCCCACCGAGAGTAACTGTGAGGACTTATAGTGGTGTGGCACCAGCACCAGCACCACAACCACCAAAGGCCCAATTTTTCTACCACTGTTCAACAATGGCATGTAATTACAATTCTTGATGTAATCGTTCACAGCAGGGCGCTCCAGCGCCCACCAAGAGTCACTTTGAGGGCTTACAATGTTGTGGCAACACCAACATCTTGTTCCGCCATTTCTGCAGAGCATATAGGGCAGGCTCCTACTTTCAAACATCCAACTTACAAACGCCTCCTACTTGCAAATGGAAGAAGACAACAGGAAGTGAGATGAAAAAAGACGGATGGCAAAACAAATTATACAGGGGTGATAACCCTTCCCTATGTTTTCCAAAAAGCTTAAAAATAGATTTTTTGACTGGAGCTACACTTTAAAAATGTACCAGTTCAAAATTACAAACAGATTCTACTTAACACAACAAACCTACACAGTCCCTGTCTTGTTTGCACCGCCTTTATACTGTCTTTCCTTTTTTTAATATGGGTACAGGGTTCCCCTTAATATCCGTACAAGACCCAAAGGGTCTGGTAATGGGCAGGGGGGGCTACCCATGCCATTTTTCTCAATGATTTTCATCCATATTGCCGGAAACAGATATTATATTAAAAATGCAAGCAGTTTTAAATGACTTTTTTTCTGTTAAATGTCACTTTGTGCAGGGACTGTTCTAAACACGGGAAACACGTGGCACTTCACAGGCATACTATAGACAACCCCAGGCACGATATTTAAAGGAATATTTCACTTTTTTTTTTTCACTTTAATCGTTATTAAAATCAGTGCTCCTGAAAAAACTGCAGTTTTTCAAAACATTTTAGGCATTGACCCATATCCCCTGGGGCAGGAGCCAGGTCCCCAAACCCTTTTTAGGACAATATCTTGCATATTAGCCATTAAAATTAGCACTTTTTATTTTGTACCAGTTCAAAATTACAAACAGATTCTACTTAACACAACAAACCTACACAGTCCCTGTCTTGTTTGCACCGCCTTTATACTGTCTTTCCTTTTTTTAATATGGGTACAGGGTTCCCCTTAATATCCGTACAAGACCCAAAGGGGCTGGTAATGGGCAGGGGGGGCTACCCATGCCATTTTTCTCAATGATTTTCATCCATATTGCCGGAAACAGATATTATATTAAAAATGCAAGCAGTTTTAAATGACTTTTTTTCTGTTAAATGTCACTTTGTGCAGGGACTGTTCTAAACACGGGAAACACGTGGCACTTCACAGGCATACTATAGACAACCCCAGGCACGATATTTAAAGGAATATTTCACTTTTTTTTTTCACTTTAATCGTTATTAAAATCCGTGCTCCTGAAAAAACTGCAGTTTTTCAAAACATTTTAGGCATTGACCCATATCCCCTGGGGCAGGAGCCAGGTCCCCAAACCCTTTTTAGGACAATATCTTGCATATTAGCCATTAAAATTAGCACTTTTTATTTTGAACGTTCAAGTCCCATAGACTTCAATGGGGTTCTAAAGTTCGTACGAATTTTCGGTCCGTTCGAAAGTTCTGGTGCAAACCGAACCGGGGGGTGTTCGGCTCATCCCTAGTCAGTAATGCTAGGTTACCTGTATGGCATTAGGGATACTATTTAGTATTTCCTTTTAGGTACAGTATGATGGCAATGTTATAGATGCAGGTAACTTAAAGCTGAAGTTTAGTTAAAAAAAACTTTTTTTTTTTTAAAGCTTTAGTAAATTTATTTCCCCATATTGAAGTATTCCCAGCATGTGCAGGCTGCTGGATTCTGTAGAAATCTTAATTGCAGAGCTGCTCTGTCCTCTTGCTGCTGCTGAACATGCAGCACTGTGAGGTTAAGAGCTCCAGGTCCCTGGGCTCAGCTGCACTAAAGATGATCTAATGCCCCCTCCTGTCCTCTCTTCTACTTAGAAATGTTCTTTCTCTGATCACATAAAGAAAAAAAATTATGGTGGCAGTGTGTGTACAGACTGGTCTGGCCAAGCCAATAAACAGACAAAATAGGTCTAGTGCACAGGGCACAGCAGAGAACCCCTCGGGATATTTGCGGACAGACCAGTAGGTATTTAAAATATATATTTTTATTAGAAAAAAATCATATAATATAACATGATAGAAAAATATAAGATCAATCAGTACAGAAACATATACATCACAGTAGCTGCCCGGCATGGGGGCTAGAACAAGTAATTACTGAGGATGACGCCGACATGTTTCAGACTATGCGTCCTTTTTCCCAGGCATTTATGTCATCTCAAATGTACATGTTCTAAAATATAAACATATTAATATTAGTACAAATAATATAATTGCAGTGAAAATTGTTGTACAGCTCAGACAACGCATCCATGTGTAGCACTAACCCCCAAAGGAGCTGCTGGTTTGATTGGGCTTACCATTACCTTCTTCACCTTGATTTGTGTCTAGGGGTTCCCGTGGTAGATGGCCCAGAAACTTTAGAGACTGATGACAGATCCGCTTAAAGGGATTTTTATTTGCAAAAAACCTAGCTAACGAACATTCTCTTAGTATAGGATCAGAGGGTTAGGAGGACACGTTCAGGTACTCTTAGCCCTTGTACACACCCAGTTTACATGCGATTTTTTATTTATGCAGTTTTCACCTATGAGTAGTAAGCGATCTATCCCACCAGTATAGGAGAGCGCCGTAACTATCCTTTTGTTTTCATTCCGACAACCAAATCCGTCGGATTTTGTCAGACGGATCTTGTCCGAAACTGTTGCATACACACTGTCGGACAAAGTTGTCGGAAATCCGATCTTTCAGAACGTGATGATTTCGTTACAATGGGACTACGTTCAGGCTAGTAGCCAATAGCTTTGATGTAGGAATTTGATCTGAGCATGCGTGGCACTTTGTCCGATCGGAATTCTCTACACATAATCGGAGTATGTCCGATCGGAGCAGTTTGTCGGAAAATATTTCCGGCAAGTTGGAAAATTTGGTCCGACGGAAACAGTCCGATGCATACCACACACAGTCGGAATATCCGACAAAATGCTCCGATCGGACACATTCTGACGGAATCTCCGACCGTGTGTACAAGGGCTAAGTGTCAAAGTCAATAATAAAGAACTCTCTTACTTTGACTAAATCCAGAGAATAGCCATTCACAGCTGGATGTTCACTCAAGTTGTATAGTCCCTCTCTCACAAGGCCTAGCAGCCAACAAGGTGTTTAAATCAGGAATAAGTCTCTGCCACAGACTTTGTTGTAGAGCACGTAGAAATATGTCTCTGCCACAGATGTTATTGTAGAAAATGTAGAAAACTAGAACTTGTAGAACACTGGTGTAATACCTGGATCTTTCAGCCAGTTTGGCGATACCCACGAGATTGGATTCACTTAGGTACTTCAGCCCTACCAGGCTCTTGGTAAGAAGCCAACCCGTGCGTGGCCTTCTTCTGAAGAGTCCTCCCCTGGATAGCTATGAAGTCGCTGGGCCTCTCCACAACCGGAGATGGCACCAGACCACCTCGCAATTCTTTATTTCGTTTCCTTGCCTCAGGCTAGCCAGCCCTGAAATGAAGTCGGGTGGATCCACACCCCAGGCCATAGCCTTCCTGGGGGCTGGTCAGGAGGACCAGGACCATTGAGTCAGAACATACGTCTGGACCGGAACCCCGAACCACGTGACATCCGCATCTTAAGTACCCTCTCCCAGAAAGCACTGCAACAGTGACACTCCCACTGGGCGGGCTCTGAGAGAAAGTAACCTTAAAGCACCCAACCAGACTGTGGTTCCATGCCTGCCAGAAGAGACAGTGCCCCCTATGGCCAGGCTGAACACCCTATAGTTCAGTCAGACTGATGCTGTCATCAAAATTTGGAATAATTACACCCAAACCAAACTGCAGTTCAGGTGTAACCTTAAATTTCAAAAACATAGTGCGTGCTCTTCAGGAGCTGGCGCTACACATGTATATATGTAATATAAATGAAATATAAATTAAATATGGCAAAGGAAGAAAGTACTCACATGCCCGAGCTGACCGCCATAACATGCAAAGGGGGACTATCACTGTGGATGAGGCCTGTATGAGTGCAGCAATGCGGTGCAGGAATAAGGATATGTGAGAGATATGATAAGCCAAAAGGTGGAATAAACAGAACCTGAGGGACCACTGTCAACTGTGAAATATTGCGTAATACTGTTAAAATAATTTTCACTGCAATTATATTATTGTACTAATATTAATATGTTTATATTGTAGAACGTGTACATTTGAGATGACATAAATGCCTGTGAAAAAGGACGCATAGCCTGAAACATGTCGGCGTCATCCTCAGTAATTACTGTACTTGTTCTAGCCCCTATGCAGGGCAGCTACTGTGATGTATACGTGTCTGTACTGATTGATCTTATATTTTCATTTATCTTTTATATTTTTTTAATATTAATTTTATTCTAATAAAAATATATATTTTAAATACCTACTGGTCTGTCCGCAAATATCCTGAGGGGTTCTCTGCTGTGCCCTGTGCACTAGACCTTTTGTCTTCTCTGGTCACACTGCCTGTGAGATTTGGTTAACAGTTATGAGGGTCGGAAAACACATGCTAATTGCTTGCATTTCCCGGCCCACAGGCAAAACGCAAATTACAATAGTGTCATATATAATATGATATATAATATATAATATGACACTATTGTAATTTTGCACAGTACTCCTCCTCTGAAGTCGTTTTGGGATTGGGAGCTTTGCTGCTCATGAGCCAGGTGGAACAGCAATTAGCACAATAGCACTTTGTACTGGATGTGAAGGAGGTTTGTCGCCAGTGACATCCGTTAATGTTTATTTGCACACGCTTTTGTGATAAGTTCTTAGTATTTTCGTATTTTTGGTTAGTGCACATAAATCTGTTTGCACTTTATATAATTTTTGCTTATTGTTCACATATCATTATTGCATTTTTGCACAGCACGGTGTTCAACATATATCCCCTATAGCAGTCCCAGGATTGGTATCCTTGGTTTTTTCCATTGTAGATTGTGTAATAGGAAGTTGACCAGAGTGCACCATTATATATAATTCATTTTTTTTTTGGTGACAGAACACTGACATGGTGGCAGCCTAGTCATTTGGGTGTTTCCTATACATGTATGGTAATCCTACATATTTATTAATATCAGCGCTAAGGTTTCCCTTTATTAATGCTCTAAGGGTGCCGTCATTCCTTAACAGCACCCCATGCACCAGAAAATTCAACGTGTGTTCAGGTTCGTAAAACTACATGGTGCAGCTACACCATGTGGTTCCATGCAGGCACGTTTAGAAAAAAAAGTCAGGGACTTTTTCCCCAAATTTCTCACAGGTATGCAAAACTAGGATCCACACACGCATGGGCCTAGCCTGGCATGATCTGTATATAGGTAAGCAGAGGGGGGAATCCTAGGACTAATCCGACTCTCTCTCAATCACAGATTATGTTACAAGCAGTATAATCAGGCAAATTCATTTTCTCAACGCAGGATAGGGCAATACATCAGGAGGTTTGTCCCTGTCGGATCATCCTTAATGCAGCTAAGCCCAAAGACCTGATGCAGACAGAGCAGCTCTGCAGCAAAGATTTCTACAGATTCCAGCAGCCTGCACATCATGGGACATACTTTATTGCAGGCAAGTGGTGAAGCTAAAACTGTAACAGAAAAAAAATATTTTAGCTAAACTTCAGCTTCAAGTGGTAACATCTCTATACCTGGACTTAAAGCTCTCACTAAGCTCCTAGAAAGTGTCATTCTTTTAGATAATTTTTTTAATGTATTTTTGTACTGGATAGAATGAAACAGAAGTGGTGAAACACCACAGTGAGAGGAGCAGAAATCAGATCTATCTTAGGAGATCCGGAAAATTAATTTTGCAATACATTTAAATCAGCATGTAATAAAGTAGTGTAAAGAAGCCATGGCCAAGAAAGCAATTAATAATCCTATATGTAGCTGACCTATTAGTTTATAATGTAAAGTTCTTGGCATGATGGGGATAATTACTTGGAAGAAAGTCATGCTAGATCCTCCATGTATGGTACCATACTCAATAGTAGTCTGATCAGCCAAGTCATCCACTGACTCAATGGGTACATCCATTCTCTGCACAGTAAGAAAGGCAGCAAGATTTGCTGTATATGAAGAAATAATTATCAAGGTGAATGTCCACCTGTAACAAAAAATTTAAAAAATTAAAATCACAATCTTTAATTATTTAATGGTTAGGCATATATATATATATATACACACATACACACACACACACACATTCTATATATATTGTATTGTATCTCATGTATATATGACCAGTCAGTCTGTGAACCCATGACTCCCAGCTTATCTTTGTATACCAACTTTATTTCCTTGAGTTACAACTGTGTATTTCCTGGCAAAATAATTGTCCAGTAGGTACACTAGGGTGGTAGAATGTCCCTTTGTGTATGGTTACATTAAAGTGACCCATGGGTCAAATACATTTATGAAACCACCATAAGTATGCCACAGGAGACACCCCCAGGTACCTACATATTATTTCTGCATGTCTGTAGAGCACAGAGGAAGCTCCAAAACTCGGGAGTGTTCTGTTACAGAAACAGCTACAAGCTTCTGAGGTTGTGGGCTTTAGTTCACCCCCTGCTATGGGCCACTTTGGTCCAGGGAGGCCACTGATCACAACGATGGGCCAGTAGTGTAACATGGTCTCTGTTATGCAACGCAAGTTACATAAATGTTTCATAGCAACATTTTTTTTTTTAAATGTTCAATGCTGGAGTTTCACAGTAGACTAATTTGGATACCCATGCCTTAGACAGTGTAAAGGATCTTTGAAGAGAACACAACATGACTTTGGTGGAATGTCTGTTAGGGCCCCTTATGTTAGATGCATGTATTTTTACAAACAATACATGGCCATAATTGCCATTTGAATCTGACAACAAAGCTGAATAAACTTTGACCTTCTAGTGCAGGGATTTGCAATTAGCAGACCTCCAGCTGTTGCAGAACTACAAGTCCTATGAGGCATAGTAAGATTCTGACAGCCACAAGCATGACACCCAGAGGCAGAGGCATGATGGGACTTGTAGTTTTGCAAAAGCTGGAGGTCCACTAATTGAATTGCATATCCCTGCTTTAGTACATGATATTTTATCTTGGAATCTTTGGAATTAAAAAAAAAAAAAAGTTTATTTTTCTTCCAGTGAGGGACAGAGGAACTCAGATACAAATGGTATTACACCATCACCTACAGGATGATTGGAAATACTTACAATCTGACCAACATCCAGCTGCTGTGCTCCTACTGTGGCTTACAGTGAACAGATCATCACCCGCTGTCTGACCATTATCAGTACCAGCTGCCAGGGTGTTGACAGGCCCAGATTTAGGGGGTGCGGGGGTGGCCAGCAATACACCCCCCCCCCCCACATTATAGTCCTGCTTCCCCATGCCTCTGAGAACAGTGCATCTACTGAGCTATGACCAAGACCCCAATCCCCAGGGCAGGTCCTCCCCCATCTGTATTTTGCATTGGTTTGTTGCTAAGACCACCGCTGCCCTAACAACCAATGATGTCATGTGTTGAACTATAATGAACTACTAGACAGATAGAAGGTGTGCTTATGGATTCTGCTGACCAACAGCTGATATCCCTCCATTAATTCCAGTTTATTCGGGCGTGTTCTTCCCTATATCCTGTGTCAAAATGGGTTACATCCCTCAAAAAGGATCTGTCCACTGCTGCAGTAGAACCCTGCCTAACTTAATGTGTGAAGCAAATGTCTGGAGCCTCACGGTTCAGCTGTGATAGCTTGTTACAAGCATCTAAACTTATGTCTCATGTGGATTTTTTTTTTTTATGCACATACAGATGCGCAGATGCTGGGTTGCCGATTCCAACCCCTAAAACCAAATAACTCACTTGGATTTTGACGGGCATTATTCCTTTGGCCCTACACTTGATAATGTGATTATGGATGCCAGGGGAGGTCAGAGTGAACCCCTGCCTCAAACGCGGTCTGGAGAGAGGTCTAATGAATTCCACCCTTCTCCTACTTCTGCAGTAAGTGCCCAAAGACTCTCATACCTGCCTCCCAGACAGCCCATAGGGCTCAAAGTCAGAGACCAGCTAAGCCCTCTAAAAAGCCTTCTAAATTACACTGTACCCCCACTTCTACAAGCTGATTGTGGCTCCTGGTGGGTCTTTGGGTAGTTTGCTCTCCAGCATTCAGGTGCAGAACACACCTGCTTTTTCTTAGAGCACTGGCTCTTGTGTTTCAACCTAGTGCCTTTTCCTGCCATTCCCATTGAGAGATGCTCAGACAACCTCCTATGAGGAGAATCAGCTTTATAGATCCTTATAGTAAGAATTTTCTTTATTGTAATATCATGGGACACAGAGCACCACAGTAATAACTATATGGGTTATAGGCCACCTTTAGGTCAATGGACACTGTTATAACCAAAAAGGAAACAGGAAGTGCCCGTCCCTAGATAACCCCTCCCATACCGAGATTATCTCAGTTTTTTTCGCCAGTGTCTAAGGTGTTGGTCACGGTTGATGAAGTGTTAAGAGAGCTCCGCTAAGCAATCCCTGACGGGATCAAGGAGCTATACAAACGCATCCATCTAAAATGCTTGAAAGCCAAATGATGGTACCTGGGCCTCATGGAAGAAGAAACAAGGTTTGTCTGTAATGTTTCTCTTTTGAGAGCTGGACCCTGGGATCCGGCACCTTGGTCATGTTAATACAGCCAAAGAGTTTTCCGGCAGTGGTGCTGTACAGGTCCAAGGGAGTGGACCCATGAAAGGAGATACATTTATATATATACATATATAATATATTTCTGGTGTGAGTATGCGATGCGTTGCCTGTGTTTTGCGACTAGAGGGTTCCCCTGTGATGTGCTCAAGTGTCAGCAAAGGCTTCCTGCAGCAGCATTGCTATTTCTCCTGCTCTGTCAGCCATCATTAGGGGTTTGGTTCCCCCCTGCTGAAGACCCCCTGCTACCCCCCCCACCTCGATCTGCCCTCACTACAGGTCCGGCTATCTTTGCGCAGAGCGCACAAAAGGGATCCTTTAAAAAAAAAGCCTAAGTCCACGCAGGGGATTGGGGGTGTGGCTTAAAGACCGCCAGTGTGCACATGGAGCACAAGGCTTACTGCTTAAAAGCTTTACACTCTGGGAGTGTCTGGTTGGCTGGCGCAGGGACACAGAGCACACAAGGGCATGTAAGTTGTATGGGTATACAGGCATTTCCAAGGGGCAAGTTTACTCGGCATTGAGACTGAGCATTTATAGCAGCATATTATTTACATTGCTAGACTAAAGCTTGGCAGTAGATGCATTTTGTTTAGTACCTCTGCTTTTTTTGTGCTTAGGATTATGTCTGACCGTAGGAGGGGGTCATCAGGGAGGAGTGCAAAGTCATTGCGTTCAGAGCTTGAGGCTCCTAGTCGCACGCCCACAGTTCCATCCTTCCCTGAAGGACCTGGAGCATCTGGCGAATCTGAGCCATCTTACCTCACAGGCACGGTGGCTACACCCAACATTTCAGCTTCTGCATTCATCACTAAGGACGATTTAGCTTTGGCTCTGGCTGGTTTAGGGGGAAAAATAGCCAGTTTGTTTGCGTCATCCTCCTAGGAGGTAAAAAACGCAGCAGGTCCCCTTCTCCTGCCACTGACCTTCCCATTTTGGAACAACAATGGGCAGATGATAGTGGGGTACCTTTGAGGGAAGGACGTTCAGGTGACTCCTCTTCTGAGGATTCAGCATCTGAAGAACCTTTCTCAACTTCACAATCTCAGAAATTGCTAATTCAGTTCCTTACAGACTTGGTCCGCTCTGGATATAAGTTGAATCCTGCAGAGGTGGATGAGGTTTCCTTCTCCTCTTTGGGTATGCTAAAACCCCCACAGGGTTCTTATGCTTTCCCTATGCACCTGTTACTGGAGCAACTGATTTATGCTGATTGGGATCACCCAGATAAGCAGTTTTCTCCCCCTAAGAAATTTTCATTTCTTTACCCTATCTATGGAGAAAAAGTTCTCAAAGAGATGGGATTTGCCAGCAGTGGATGCTGCTATCTCCTCTGTTAACAGGGGTTAAACTTGTCCAGTTGACAATGTGCAAGTATTTAGAGATCCAGCTGATAAAAAGTTGGAATCTCTACTAAAAGCCTCATTTGCTGTAACCTGTGTGATGGTACAGCCTGCAGTAGCAGCAATAGGCATCTGTCAATCCCTTCGGGATGAACTCAAGCAGGTTATTAAAGTTCCTGCTCAAGCTGATGAGGCCATCCATCAGGCGTCTCGCCTTGCGCATATGTGGATACATATGCGCAGGAATTTGTGGCTTAAAAATTGGTCAGCCGAGTTACCATGCAAGAAGTTCTTGGCTGGGTTTCCCTTTCATGAGGGGGGAGGAGGAAGATGAGAGGAAATTTATTTTTTGCTAAAGGATCAACTTATTGAAAGCTACAGAAATAAATATATTGAAAATAATCCTTGAAGTGCATAAATAAGTTATAGCCTATATAGTATTTTTTTGATTGCGTTTATGTCAGGACAAGAGTATAGGTAACAGTGAAGCACTTCAAATGTGCTAAATTTGCAGATAATTCAGTGATAAATAGCACATAACATGAGCAGGACTGTAGAATGTGTGGTTAAGAGCAGGCCAAGTAGTAACAGAGAATCTGATAATGTAAGAGGGTCAAGCAGAAGCAAAGTCTAGATGAGCCAGGTCACACACACACTAGTAGATCAGAGTGCAAATAGTACACAACCACAGTGGAGAGAGCAAGGTCAGAGCAAGCCAGGACATACATGGTAATACACAGAGCAGATAAAAGATAGGTTAAGCAAGAGCACATAAGGTAGCGTTCACTGTCACAAGCACTGGTGGTGCTTTAAACATGGACACTAAGGAGCTAACTAATCACCATCATTTCCAGGTAAGAGCTGTCTCAGGTAAGTTTTGCTCAGCCTTAAAAGGACAGCTTGAATCCTGGTACTGACATTACCCCCACATTTGGAGGGTAGTTCCTGCACCCCCCAGGCTTACTTGGATGATGAAGATGAAACTTCTTGAGTTGAACGTTGTAAAGATCAGGAGCTAGGGCTGAGTCAGAAGCAGACTGGCCTGCATGGAAAAGCAAACAAATGGCTCACAGGTAAAGTGCTTAAGTAATAAAGAGGCTGCACATGAAAATTACATGAGCCCATAAAAGTCCATTGGGGTTAAATCCTTTTATACACTGGCTGCAGCTCCTCAGAGACTGAAGAAATCTCTGTAACATATAAGGGAATACCAAATGGTGCCAGACTAGGTGCAGTATATTAATAACCTTTAATGAATAAAAAGTGGCAACTCGCATGATAGCAGATGAAATGGCACCTGTCATCAAGACTACCCATTGTCTGGAAATCCTCTTGCATTGCAAAGGTCCCACATGTAGCTGGAAAAGGTTAGTGGCCTATGGCACTTAACTTTTTGAGAGAGGCTGATTATCCACAGAAATCAGGTGGACAGGACAGTCCAGAGCATGAGTTTTCAGAGGCAAGCCTGTGACCAGAGCTTGATCAATACAATTTCCTGCTGCTCTGGAATACACAAAGGCCAGTAGCTCATGCAGTGCAGTCCCATAGTGGATAACAGCGGGACTTGTTAAGTTATTGTCCTTTTGAGTGGAAAGCAGACCTAGGGTGACCTTTTCGCAATGGAGTTTCTTGTGGAGCAAGAGCAAAGCATTTGACCCTTGAGGCCACAATACAAAGTCCCATGTCAAGATGGTGTGTGCATTCCTAAGCAGATAAGCAGGTGGAACCTAAGTGTATCATTTCCTACTCAGATATGGGGGAGGAATTGGTTGTCAAGAAGGCACAGGTTTCACCTCCAGTCTTCTGTCTCCCACTGACAACAGTTAATTATGATGGCCAATTTCATGGCCTTCTCCAGTGAGGCTGGGTAGGTGTAGTTGAACAAAGTGTCTTTAATTGCCTCAGATAGGCCAATTCAGAATTGGCTATGGGGCACTTTGTCATTGTATACATATTCTAGGGTCCATGTGCTAAACTCTGAACAATACATCTCAGCGGAGTTGGCCCCTTGCTGTATGTTGCACAGGGCTGATTCAGCATCAGCACAATCTGGGTTATCATATAGCAAGCCTGGGGCACCTACCATTAGCAGGGCCAATGGGGGGGGGGGGTCACCCGGCAGTAACAAAATTATGATTTTCACCCTCTGTGTTTCAGAGACAGACAAAGATGGCTTTAACTTAAAATTTAATTTACAGCTTTTTTTAAATTTACAGAACCTCCTACTGTCCCCAGAAAAACGATCAGGCAAAGCAATCTTTGGTTCAGGTGGCAGAGTTTTGGTAGCGGTGGTAGTAGGAGAAGATTGCACCTTAGTCAGCTCTGTGGCCAGTTCCAGGACTTGATGGGATAAACGGCAATGTTCTTGTCCAGACATCAGAGTTTGTGCTGAATCCATTAGGTTGCCTTCTCCTTTAATGTAAGGCTTGCAATTAACATACAGATAGTTTAGTAATAAATATCATGCATGTAGCATGAGTGGGACTGTAAGCAGAGCATGCTTGCTGGTGCTTGTGGTGCACCACTGCAGATGTAAGTACAGCAGCACTGAGATTAGTATGTAGCAGGAGCAGGTCAAGTAGTAACAGAGAGTCTAACACAAGGAGGGTCAGCCAGAAGCGCAGTCTAGATGAACCAGGTTACACACAAGTAGATCAGAGTCCAAACGGTACACAATCACAGTGGAGAGAGTAGGGTCAGAGCAAACTGGGTCCTACATGGTAATACACAGAGCAGATAGAAGCTGGGTCAAGGAAGAGCATAGAAGGTAGTGTGCAGCAGGGGCTTTAAACATAGACAGGAAGGAGCTGGCCGATCAGCATCATTTCCAGGTGGGAGCTGCACCAGGTGAGTTTTGCTCAGCTGTAAATGGACAGCCCATGGATTCAGGCAGTTAAAATCTAAAGGGAAGGTTAAGCATCAGAAAGAATCATTTAATGCAATACTTTGCTTTTTCTAAATAGATTTTGACATGGAACTGTTCTTGCCAACAAATTACAACTCTCAGCTGCGGGTATCTTTTGCCCTGTGGCTCTTTTACTGGAAAAATAGACGTTAAGTTTTAACAATGGCTGTTCATAGGAGCAACAATTTATACATAAATCCACAGTGGTCCATTTTGCAAGCAGGGTGTATGTATTGGTGTTTCCAGACAAATGTTCAAACATGAGCAAATTCTAGTAAAAACTCTTGATGTATTTATACACCACCACAGTTACTTGTGCATTTAGGAGGGACAAGCAGATCCCTTGCCCTCTCCAGCTTCTCACTGCCACCTCACTCCTGGTAACGGTATGGGGTCCCACCATGCACCTAGCATGGACTTCATGCATGCACTTGATTTAACTCTCTCTTCCATACCTGTTTACAGGATGAGATCCCTAGCAGTGCAGATCTGCTCCCGTTGCTATGGGAGATGGATCATGGCTGAAGGAATGACAACAACATCTCCCTCACTGCAAAAGGCTATCTCACCTGCCACATGTACACACTTAACGACAGGCTGCTAGAGAAACCTTTGCTACCCTTGGTAACTACTTGGAACTTCACACTGATTTAACTCCTTACATCTCTGTCTTCATATATCAGTGTATCTAGTGACTCAAGCTGTAGACTATGTGTGCCGGTTACTTGCTTTACATCCCTTTAGTAACTTCAGACCAGGCAAAGGCAAAGTTTCAAACACAAGTCCAATACTGGTTGAGTCCATATCTGTAATTTAGCTCTGACTTCGGCATGATACTGGCCACCCAGACCCTGGTAACGGCATCAGGCAGATCTGGCAAGGTGGACTAAGCCTAAACTGATCTCCTTCTCTTTCATTGTGCTTTACTCCCCACCATCTCTCTATGACCCTGTCTCTTGATCTGGACCTCTGTCCCTTATATATCACACAGGACTGAGGTCAGACTCAGCAAAACCCATCATACAAAACACGGAAAATACAGTTAACCCCTAACTTCCTGCTGGGGCAGCGGTAACCACTACCTGCTTATAAGTGTATTGCTTTGAGTGTAGTAACTGTCATTCTTCAGTCCTGATGCGCTCAGGACAAGCAGGTAAAAACAAAAGTACATTGTGCACTATATTTTATGCAAACAAATGAACAAACCGGTAATTTGAACAAGATTTATTAAGATTTTTTCCTGTTACATTTGTTCTGATTTGTTGTCAGGGAGCATTATGCATCCTATTTTCAATGACATGACTGTGCCAACCATTCAAACACGCAGAATTCAGTTTTCTATTGGTAATATTAAGATTTTAGGCAACAGTCTATACCTATAAACAGAGACATCCGAAATATTAAGGGCATCAAGAAAATGCAAATAGCTATGATTCAGAAATTTGAACAACTACTGTGCACAATAGAAAACGTTTACTAGCTTCTTTTTGGATAGGATGGTGGCATATAGGAAAATCATACTCTGTGGTCCCAAATCAGAGTTGCATTTGTGCAGTTTGTTGTTAATCTATATACTGTAAATAGGTCAGTCACAACTAAACACAAAAATAATTTAGAGCATAACTTTTAGCATGCACTGTTTATTGTCATTGCTTAAAAGGACTGCAGGATAGCCATGTTGCAGTATGGGGGGAGGAGGTAATCCCACACTTTTAGCAGCTGTGTTCGCTAGTATGGAGCTGTGTTGCAACTGATAAGATGTTACACTGTATTGTCAAAAGTATTGGGACATCTGCCTTTACACAAACTCTAATTGCATCCCGGTCTTAGTTCATAGGGTTCAATATTGAGTTGGCCCACCTATTGATGCTATAACAGCTTCAACCTTATCTGGGAGGGCTGTCCACAAGGTTCTCCAGAAGTGCATTTGTGAGGTCAGGCACTGATGTGGGCGAAAAGACCTGGCTCACAGTGTCTGCTCTAATTCATCCCAAAGGTGTTCTATCGGGTTGAAGTCAGGACTCTGTGCAGGCCAGTCAAGTTTCTCCACCCCAAACTCACTCATCCATGTCTTTATGGACCTTGCTTTGTGCACTGGTCCAAATAATTTGGTGGATGGGGGATTATGGTGTGGGGTTGTTGGGCCACTGTTCCAGTGAAGGGCACTCTTAAGGAGTCAGCATACAAAGACATTTTGGACAATTTCATGCACCCAACTTTGTGGGAACAGTTTGGGGATAGCTACTTCCTGTTCCAACATGACTGCACACCACTGCAGAGAGATGAGCGAGAGGAACTTGATTGGCCAGAGTCCTAACCTCAACCCGATAGAACATCTTTGTAATGAATTAGAGCGGGGACTGCAAGCCAGGCTTTCTTGTCCAACGTCAGTTTCAATGTATGACCATTCCCATAGGCATACTCCTAAACCTTGTGGACAGTCTTCCCAGAAGAGTTGAAGCTGTTATAGCTGCAAAGGGTAGGCTAACTCAATACTGTACCCTACAGACTAAGACTGGGATGTCATGAAAGTTCATGTGCATGTAAAGGCAGGTGCCCCAATACTTTTGACAATACAGTGTACTTTAGTGTGTAACAGCCATCATTGGAAAAGTACACAGAGACATTTATTATTGAAACAATAGCTGAAGATTGTTTCTTTTCTTACCAAACTCCACTGACACATCTTGTAGACAAAGCTCTTGGTGCAATGGTAGATCCCTGCTGCATAAAACCACCAACTGGAAACCACAGACTGTTACCGAGAGAGTACTGATTAATTAAAAGATTGCATCGTCCTTGAACACAAGGGTGGGGACTGTACCATTCATATGGAGTTAACCTAAATCAAAGAAACAAAATAAAAATGATTGGCTTACAGTACATCATTTTGACTGTTGTATAACTTATGTGTTATTATTATGTGGAGCATCAAGACTTAAAGTGGTTATAAACACCAAGGCCCCCTACATAGGGACTGGCTACGTTGGAGCCCGCCTGCTTAGTGAGGAATCTGTCTGCTTGTCCCCACTGGGCAGGTAGATGGCTGGTCCGTGTCAGTTCTTCTTATGAAGAGCAGACACAGCCCACTCTTCTCTATGGGTGGTTGGATGTAAATGGACCATTTGCCCGTTTGCACCTGATTACAATCCAATCCAATCTGCCAGAGGATGAGGAATGGATACCTACCTATTTGTCTGTTTTTAGTAAGTGGAAAGGATCGGATCAGATCGGATGCCAGCAGGTGTCAACGAATACGTCTGTTGACACTTGCTGCTCAATAGAGGAGACTGGAGGGTCAGATTGGGTCCACCAGAAAAAAACTGACAGGCAGACCCGATCTGTCCGCTCATGTGAAAGGGCCCTTAGGCTGGATTCACACCTATGCATTTTTAGTGCTTTTTGCATTTTGCAGATTTGCACTACAGAACTTGTTCCATAGGAAACCATGTTAGATAGACTGTAGTGCAAATCTGCAAAATGCAAAAAGCACTAAAACTGCATAGGTATGAATCCAGCCTTAGATATTGATTTACTATAAGAAATAGACTGTGCACTTTTGCAAGTGCATTTGCTCCAGAGCTTAGTAAATGAGGGGGAGCTCTGCTGACTTCTATCATCCAATTATGTGCAAGCAAAAATGATTTTCCTTGCATGTGTTTGGGTATTAATTATAAAGTGAAACTTTACCTCATTTACTAAGCATTGTTGTTTTGGGTTTAGTAAATCCCCCCCTGAGTTTTTTTTTGCCTTAGTGCATTCTATGCCAACTGCAACATGTATCTATTTTGAACTTACTATAAGAAAAAAGTATTTAATCCCCTGCTGATTTTGTGCGTTTGCCCACTGACAAAGAAATGATCAGTCTATAATTTTAATGGTAGGTTTATTTTAACAGTGAGACAGAACAACAAAAATATTCAGAAAAATACATTTCAAAAAAGCTATAAATTGATTTGCATTTAAAATTTTTAGGGATGCACCGAAATTTCGGCCGCTGAAACATATCGGTCAAAAATGGCCCTTTCGGCAAAAAGCCTAAAGAGAATTTTCACCGATACTGGTGCCAAAAAATGGGGTGGGGCCTGCTGGGATTGGCCCCGCCCATCACGGGGTGTCATTCCGTCTTTAGTCTCTCCTCCTCCCCTCCCTCCTCACCCATACTGCAGGCGCCCGTGGGGTCTCGCTGTAAAGTCTCCCTCTCCCCAGTGGTGGCTGCATATGGCTCCTCAGCCGATGTGTAAATCGACTGTGTAGGAGCTTGGGCACGCTGTTTACTATGAAAGTGAAAGCAAGGGAGAGGCGTCTAGCAGTGTGTGCTGTGCTCTCTGCCTCCCCCTACAGTGCAGTACCTAGCATGGAGAATAAGGTACAGAGCTGCAGCTGCCAATTTAAAAAAAGTCTGTCTATATATATGTTTGTATGCCTCTGTGTGTGCATGTGTGTGTTATATGTGTGCATGTTTATATATGTGTGTGTGTTATATGCGTGCATGTTTATATGTGTGTGTGTCCTGTACCATGTCTGCAGTCTCTGACCATCACCTGTACCATGTCCCCAATCTTTGACCATCTCCTGTACCATGTCCCCAGTCTCCGACCATCTCCTGTACCTTGTCCCCAGGCTCTGACCATCTCCTGTACCATGTCCCCAGTCTCTGACCATCTCCTGTACCTTGTCCCCAGTCTCTGGCCATCTCCTGTACCTTGTCCCCAATCTCTGACCATCTCCTGTACCTTGTCCCCAGTCTCTGACCATCTCCTGTACCTTGTTCCCAGTCTCTGACCATCTCCTGTACCTTGTCCCCAGTCTCTGACCATCTCCTGTACCATGTCCCCAGTCTCTGACCATCTCCTGTACCATGTCCCCAGTCTCTGACCATCTCCTGTACCATGTTACCAGTCTCTGACCATCTCCTGTATAAAAATATTTTTTAAAAACAGTCAATTTTGGTATAGGTGCGGTTTCAGTTTCGGTTTTTGGGATCAAGGAAGATTTATTTTCGGTATCGGTTTCGCCACCAAAAAACCCATTTGGTGCATCCCTAATTTTAACTAATGAAATCAGTCATTGACCCCTTTGCAAAACATGATTTAATACTCAGTGGCAAAACCCTTGTTGGCCATCATAGAGGTCAGATGTTTCTTGTAGTTCACCACCAGATTTGCACACATATCAGGAGGGATTTTGTCCCACTCTTCTTTGCAGATCCTCTTTAAGCCATTAGGGTTTTGAGGCTGATGTTTGGTAACTCGAACCTTCAGCTCCCTCCACATATTTTCTATGGGATTAAGGTCTGGAGACTGGCTAGGCCACCTCAGGGCCTTAATGTGCTTCTTCTTGAGCCACTACCTTGTTGTCTTGGTCATGTGTTTTTGGTCATTGTCCTGCTGGAATACCCATCCACAACCCATTTTTAATGCCCTGGCTGAGGGAAGGAGGTTCTCACCCAAGATTTGACGGTACATGGCCCCATCCATCGTCCCTTTGATGCAGTAAAGTTGTCCTATTCCCTTACCAGAAAAACACCCCCAAAGCATAATGTTTTTTACTCCATGTTTGACAGTGGGAAAGTGTTCTTGGGGTCATAGGCAGCTGTCCTCCTCCTCCAAACACAGCGAGTTGATGCCAATGTGCTTAATTTCGGTCTCATCTAACCACAACACTTTCACCCAGTTATCCTCTGAATCATTCAAATGTTCATTAGCAAACTTCAGATGGGCCTGTACATGTGCTTTCTTGAGCAAGGGGACCTTACGGGCACTGCAGGATTTCAGTCCTTCACACTGCAGTGTGTTACCAATTATTGTCTTGGTGACTATGGTCCCAGCTGACTTGAGATCATTGACAAGATTCTCTGGGCTGATTCCTTACCATTCTCATGATCATTGAAACTCCATGAGGCAAGATCTTGCATGGAGCCCCAGACCAAGGGAGATTGACAGTTATTTTATGTTTCTTCCATTTGCAAATAATCGCAGCAATTGTTGTCACCCTCTCACCAATCTGCTTGCTGATGGTCTTATAGCCCATTCCAGCCTTGTCTAGATCTACAATCGTGTCCCTGAGATCCTTGGACAGCTCTTTGGTGGTCTTGGCCATGGTGGAGAGAGTGGACTAGTGACTTTTATACAGGTAACAAGCTGAGATTAGGCACACTGCCCTTAAGTAGAGTGCGCCTAATCTCAGCTCGTTAACCTGTACAGAAGAAACATGGGAGCACAGACGCACTGGGCAGGCCGCAGATCGCGGCGTTATGCTGCGAGTGTTGGCTCCCACGCGAATGCGCCGGAGTGACGTCATTGCGGCTCCGGCGAATCACAGCGCCGGAGCCGCGAGACCTGGAAGTCGCTCCGGGATCCATGGCAGCGGCGAAGAGGAAGACGGAGGACCGATTCGGGGGGTTCGTTCTCAGGTAAGTTATTCATAATGAGCTAGTATGCTATGCATACTAGCTCATTATGCCTTTGCCTTGCAGGGTGTGTTTTTTTTTTCCCTTTACTTCCTCTTTAAGGAGGGAAAGCCTCAAAAGGTAGTTGCAAAAGAAGTTGGATGTTCCCAAAGTGCTGTATCAAGGCAAATTAATAGAAAGTTATGTGGAAGGGAAAAGTATGGAAAAAAAGGTGCACAAGCAGCAGGGATGACCGTAGCCTTGAGAGGATTGTCAGGAAAAGGCCATTCAAAAGTGTCGGGGACTTTCACAAGGAGTGGGCTGAGGCTGGAGTCAGTGCTTTGTGAGCCACCGCACACAGATGGATCCTGGACATGGGCTTCAAATGTATTCCTCTTGTCAAGCCACTCCTGAACAAACAAACAACGTCAGAAGCGTCTTACCTGGGCTAAAGAAAAACAGACCTCGACTGTTGCTCAATGGTCCAAAGTCCTCTTTTCTGATGATAGCAAATTTTGCATCTCATTTGGAAACCAAGGACCCATGGAGCCATGCCATCTGCTGGTGTTGGTCCACTGTGCTTCATTAAGTCCAGGGTCTACCTGGACGTTTTGGAGCACTTCATGCTTCCTTCCACAGATGAGCTCTATGAGGATGCTCACTTCATTTTCCAGAAGGTCTTGGCGTCTGCTCACACTGTCAAAAGCACCAAAACCTGGTCCAATGACCGTGGGATTACTGTTCTTGATTGGCCAGCAAACTCGCCTGACCTGAATCCCATAGAGCATTGTAAAGAGAAAGATGAGAGACATGAGACCGAACAATGCAGAAGAGCTGAGGGCTCCTATTGAAGCATCCTGGTCTTCCATAACACCTTAGCAGTGCCACAGGCTGATAGTGTCCATGCCATGCCGCATTGAGGCTGCAAAAGAAGTACTGAGTACATATGCATGCTTATACTTTTCAGAGGTCTGAACTTGTTCTATGTGCAATCCTTGTTTTATTGATTGCATGTACTATACTAATTTTCTGAGATTGTGGATTTGGGGTTTTCATGAGCTGTAAGCCATAATCATCACAATTATGACAAATCACGACTTGAACTATCTTGCTTTGCATGATATCTCATATATTAGTTTCACCTTTTAAGTTGCATTAGTGAAATAAATGAACTTTTGCACGTTATTCTAAATTTTTGAGTATCACCTGTAGGATAAGTATTAGGAGACCCACTCCCACTATCAGAAAGATGGGATGCATTGTCACGTGATAGACCTTTTTAACTTTGGTAAAAAGATCACTTTGAAACTTATCAAATACAGTTATGGTGCCCTAAAAAGTTATAACTCTTTTAGAAAGTGTTAATAAAATTGTATGTTCACAAATCCTTTAAGACCAGTTCTGAAGTAGCATACAGAGGTATGCCAGTGCTCAGAGTGGGCCACGTTTGTGCTCAGAAGCTTTCATGAATGTGTGAGTGGGGTGCCTAATGGGGAACTGAGTGAATCGTTTCCCATCAGGTCTGCCTTACTTTTGATTGACAGCGCATGGCAGCAGGTGAATTCAAAACGGAAATTGGACTGAATAGTGGCGAAGGATCCACCCACATCTCTGCGTGCTGCCAAGCAGATCTGATGGGGAACTGGTCTCTCTGTTCCCCTTAAAGTGTTTTTTAACCCCCCCCCCTCAAAAAAATTGATCCTGTTTCTTTAAAGTATGTTATACAGCACAGTGCTTGTGCTGTGCCTGTAACACTTGTAATGCCTGAACGATAATGCTAGTTTATGCCCTCCCCTTTGTAAAATGACCACGGTTTATCATGGCTGCTGAGCCCTGACACCGTGGTCAGTTTATGCGCCTCAGTTATCCACAGCCTGCTCTCTACTCCTGTGTACTCCTCCCCCTCCCCTCTCTGCCTGTCAGCTAGTCTGTGTGTGAGCCGCCCCTCCCCTCCCCTTCTATCACAGTTCCGAGCGGTGCACACAATCACTGCCAGCCCCTCTGCTAGGATTACTTATTGTATATGCCAGCCTACAAATTTTCCACTCGCATATTGCGAGTGAAAACTGGCTGTTGGTGAGCGTGGGGCTGCCCAGGAGTGGGGGGGGGAGCACCGCCCGCATGGTCCCCCAACAAGGGGAAGTGAGGAGAGGAAGAGGCGAGCTGTCCGTACGAGCAGAGAGCAAGATCGCCCGCTGTAAGAGCTTTCATTTGAATTTCCTGTGTTCCCGGGGCTCACGTCACATAGACCCACCTCTTGATCCGACGTATTTGATAGAACACCAGTCCAATGTGGGACATGTGATGCCATCAAAGGCGCCAGGCCAATAAATGTGAGGTGAGCCCTGGGAACACAGGAAATTCAAATGAAAGCTCTTACAGCGGACCATCTCACTCTCTGCTGATCTGGACAGCTCGCCTCTTCCTCTGCAAATGTGAGGTTGCATTGTGCACGGGTCACGCTGCATAGGGCACAGGTGGGCACAGGTGAGGGAGTATTGGGCACATGTGAGGCTGTACTGGGCACAGGCAGGCCACGCTGCATTGGGAACAGGCAGGCCACATTGGGCACAGGTGAGGCTGCTTTAAGCACAGGCAGGTCACACTGCACTGGGCACAGGTGAGGCTGCATTGGGCACAGGCCACACTGCATTGGGCACAGGTAGGCTGAGGTGAGGCTATATTGGGCACAGGCAGGTCACACTGCATTGGGAGCATGCAGGCCACATTGGGCACAGGTCAAGCTGCATTGAGCACATGTGAGGCCGTATTGGACACTGGACATGCTGCACTGGGCACAGGCAGGTCACGCTGCATTGGACACAGGCTTCACTGCACTGGGCACAGGTGAGGCAGTATTGGGCACAGGCGAGGCTGTATTGGCCACGGGCAGGCCACAGATGAGGCTGTATTGGGCACATATGAGGCTGTATTGGACACTGGAAATGCTGCACTGGGCACAGGCAGGTCACGCTGCATTGGGCACAGGGAACGCTGCACTGGGCACAGGTGGGCACAGATGAGGCAGTATTGGGCACAGGTCATGCTGCATTTGGCACAGGCAGGTCACACTGCATTGGGCACAGGTCACACTGCATTGGGCACAGGTCATGCTGCATTGGGCACAGGTGAGGCTGTATTGGGCACAGGTGGAGCTGCACTGATAAAGTTGTTGTTAATATTTATTTTTGCAATTTAATTCTGCATAAAACTTTTAATGCCACGTACACACGATCAAACAATCCGGTGGAAAAGTCCGGCAAACTCAAGTCCGCCAAACAATCCCCCCGTGTGTAGCCTCCGGCATACTTTTTTGACCCGACAGTACGGCGGACTTAGAATTTCGGTTTGCACAAAAATTTGCACGCCGTACTCGCATTTCGCCGGACAATCCGGCCGTGTGTATGCAAGTCCGCCGTACTTTTGAAATGAGCGGACTTTTCCCGCCCGGAGAAAAGTCCGCTCATTTCGAGCGCGTCTCCAGGTAGGCGGGGCCCGCGAAGGAGACGTCGCTGGCCCCACCGCCTGGTATGGACTTAAAGGGGAACCCCAACGCCGAAAAAAACGGCGTGGGGGTTCCCCCCAAGTCCACAACAAACCTTTGTCCGAGCACGCTACCCGGCCGGCCAGGAAAGGGGGGCGAGCGAGCGCTAGGCTTGTGCAATTCGTTTCGTAACGAAGCGAAATTCGGACGAATTTTGCATCTTTCGGACATTCGGATGCATCTGAATGTCCGAATAAAAAAATAACAAATTACAACGAATACGAAAGAAATATAACAAATGAATTAGACATGATTCGAAATTATTTCAACCGCATTCGAAATTATTTCAACATGATTCCACATTATTTCAACCACATTCGAAAATAATTTGTGACCCGAATTTAGGGCCATCTATCTCGGGGTCACTTGGTGCTAGAAACTCCAAATTTGGATATGTTGTAGTGCTAGTACTATTGTGTTTGCATACCAAATTTGGGGTTTCTAGCTATAAGTGACCCCGAGATATGTGGCCCCAAAATCGGGTCGCAAAATGTCATTCTCTGCTCTAATAACTAATAACATTTTGCGACTCGACTTTGGGGCCACATATCTCGGGGTCACTTATAGCTAGAAACCCCAAATTTGGCATGCAAACACAATAGTACTAGCACTACAACATATCCAAATATGGAGTTTCTAGCACCAAGTGACCCCGAGATACATGGCCCTAAAGTTGGGTCACAAAATATTTTCGAATGTGGTTGAAATAATGTCGAATCATGTTGAAATCATTTCGAATCCGGTAGAAATATTTTCGAATGTGGCCGATTTTTCAAATTCAGTAGAAAACTAAACGAAATCCGAAAACAAATTTAAGGAAGTTAACTAAACGAAATTAATGAATTAACGAATTAAAACGAAACGAAACGAAACAAATTTTTTCCTTTTGCACATGTCTAGCGAGCGCCCCCCTCCTGAGCCGTACCAGGCCGCGTGCCCTCAACATGGGGGGTGCCTTGGGGAAGGGGGGGCCGCGCGGCCCCCCCACCGTCGGAGTTTAGTGTGATTGTGTGTGGCCAAGTCCGCTCAGCCGAAAAGTCCGTCAGAACTCTATCGGAACTCCGGCAGAACTCCGGCGGAACTCCTTCGGAAGTCTGTCGGACATAAGTCCTCTCATGTGTACGGGGCTTTAAAGATCCTTTAGAATTATTAAAGATCCTTTAGAATTATATTGGGCATGGAAATTCATTGTCCTTGAGCCTGATTCATCTACCTGTGATTCTGTTGGTACCAGACACTGAGGACAGAGTGTCCATATTGGACATTCCCTTACTCCTTGTCAGGCGTATGACCAGGGAATATTGTAGTAAGGGTAATCGGAATCTTAAAGGGGTTTTTGAGGCAGTGCACACAGCCACTGCCAGCCCCCATGCTAGAATTGCAAAATTCGAACGTGATGACGTACGACTGGATTCGAATAAGGAAGTTCATAGCCAGTAGCCAATAGCTGCCCTAGCGTCGGTTTTAGTCCGTCGGAATAGCATACACACGAGCAAATTTTTCGAAGGGACCAGGTCCGGCGGAGTTCCGTCGGAAAAATTTGAAGCATGTTCCATATCCTAAAGTCCGTCAGACTTTGGTGAATCAAAAGTCCGTTGCAGCCCACGCACGATCGAATAGGCTGACGGAATCAGTCCGTCGGACTTTGGATGTTGAAAAGTCCGCTCGTGTGTACGGGGCTTCAGAATTCCACCCTTTGTGCTTGCATAAATGCTCTCCCTCGTCCCTTGATGGTTCTGAGTGGTGGCCACAGTTGGTGAACATGCATAGAAAGTTGTCAGTACTGTTTCAATGCATGATAATTTCTTAGTACAACGATACTGTTTGCAGATAACTTAGAATGCATAATGTGTTTTCAGTACAGTACCTACTGTATATTAGACTAATAACAAAACAGTAAGTTGGCACAACACATAGTAATAGGTTTGCCTTTCAGATAGAGGTTGGGGAAACATCAGAACACTTTATTTGCTTTAAGACTCCAGAAATATTTATGCCTCTGGCTATTTCCTCAAATTTAAACATGCAAACTAATATCAGAAAGACAATGGGGGACAGATTTAGCCATATACAATTCTTTATCTGAACACTGTCATTACAAGAATGCTGTGACACATTTCCAATGACTATGCCAAAAGTTGGAGTTGTTTTTTTGTTTTGTTTTTCTTGTTTTTTATATATTTTTATTGAAAATTTGCAATTTACAAGCCTCAAACACAAACATAAAGAATTAGATTTACAAAGCTTATATCAAACCCACTACCAATGTTTCCTTTTACTGCATTGATATTATGTCTTTGTATCCAATACCATACAGTTGTAATCATATTAACATACAGTGCCTTGAAAAAGTATCATACCCTTGACATTTTCCACATTCTGTCATAAATGTATTTTATTGCGATTTTATGTGATAGACCAACACAAAGTGCCACATAATTTTGAAGTGGATGAAAAATGATAAATAGTTCGTTTCAAAATGTTTTACAAATAAATATGTGAAAAGTGTGGCGTGGCGTGCATTGATATTCAGCCTCCCTGAGTCAATACGTTGTACAACCACCTTTCCCTGCAATTACAGCTGCAAGTCTTTTTGGGGATGTCTCTACCAGCTTTGCACATATAGAGAGTGACATTTGTGCCCATTCTTCTTTGCAAAATAGCTCAAGCTCTGTCAGACTGGGTGGAGAGCATCTGTGAATAGCAATTTTCCAGTCTTGCCACAGATTCTTAATTGGATTTAGGTCTGGACTTTGACTGGGCTATTCTAACACATGAATATGCTTTGATCTAAACCATTCCATTGTAGCTCGGGTTGTATGTTTAGGGCCATTGTCCTGCTGGAAGGCGAACCTCTGCCCCAGTCTCAAGTCTTTTGCAGACTCTACCAGGTTTTCTTCTAAGATTGCCCTGTATTTGGCTCCATCCATCTTCCCATCAACTCTGACTGGCTTCCCTGTCCCTGCTGAAGAAAAGCATTCCCACAACATTATGCTGACACCACCATGTTTCACGGTGGAGATGGTGTGTTCAGGGTGATGTTCAGTGTTAGTTTTCCACCACACATAGCATTTTGCTTTTAGGCCAAGAAGTTCAATTTTGGTCTCATCTGACCAGAGCACCTTTTTCCACGCTTGCTGTGTTACCCCACATAGCTTGTCTCAAACTGCAAACGACACTCTTCCATAAAGGCCAGATTTGTGGAGTGCACAACTAATAGTTGTCCCGTGGACAGATTCTCCCACCTGAGCTGTGGATCTCTGCAGCACCTCCAGAGTTACATGGGCCTCTTGGCTGCTTCTCTGTTTAATGCTCTCTTGCCCAGCCTGTCAGTTTAGGTGGACGGTCATGTCTTGTTAGGTTTTTAGTTGTGCTCATACTATTTCTGTTTTCGGGTGATGGATTGAACATTGCTCCATGAGCAAAGCTTAGGATATTTTTATATAACCTAACCCTGCTTTAAACGTCTCCACAAATTTATCCCTGGCCTGTCTGCTGTGTTTCTTGGCCTTCATGATGCTGCCTGTTCACTAAGGTTCTCTAAAGCCGCGTACACACTTAGCCGTCTGTCCGACGTACTTAGTCTGGCGGACTTCCCGCCAGACTGTCCGTCTGACTTTCCGAACGGGCTACTTGCCCACACACGGCACTTTTTCAGCGGACTAATACGGCGTACTAAGTCCGCCGTACTATCCACCCTACTTTTGAAATGAACGGACTCGCCCACACACACGGAGGAAAGTCCGCTCATTTCGAGCGCGTCTCCAGGTAGGCGGGGCCCGCGAAGGAGACGTCGCTGGCCCCGTCGCATGGTATGAATTTAAAGGGGAAAAATCGGTGTGGGGTCCCCCCAGGTCCACATCAGACCCCACATCAGGACGAGCGAGCACCCCCCCTCCTGAGCCGTACCAGGCCGCGTGCCCTCAACATGGGGGGTGCCTTGGGGAAGGGGGGGCCGCGCGGCCCCCCCACCCCAAAGCACCTTGTCCCCATGTTGATGAGGACAAGGGCCTCTTCCCGACAACCCTGGCGGTTGGTTGTCGGGGTCTGCGGGCGGGAGGCTTATCGGAATCCGGGAGCCCCCTTTAATAAGGGGGCCCCGGATACCGGCCCCCCACCCTATGTGAATGAGTATGGGTTACAATGTACCCCTACCCATTCACCTGTAAAATAAAGTACAAAAAAAAACACAACACACAAGATAAAATAGTTTATTGCACAGCTCCGGGGGTCTTCCATCTTCGGGGGTCTTCTCGCCGGACTCCTCCGCTATCTTCTTGTAGCTCTTTTGCTAGCGGAGGAGTCCGGCTTTCTTCCTCGCCGCCGGCCTCTTCTCCCGACTTCGGGGGTCTTGTCCCCCTCTTCGGTTCTTCTGCCGGGCCACCGCGCCTTCTTCTAGCTCTTTTACAGGCGGTGACCCGGTCTTCTGTCGCCGCCGCCGCCACCGCCTTCCGTTTTTCTGTTCTTCTCTTCTTCTTCTTCAGAAGATGTTGCCTCGCCGAGTCCTCCGCTCACAATGACGGGGAACGGGCACGCGGCGACTTATATAGGGACAAGGTCTTTCGGTGGATGTCACATGGGTTGATGTCACATGGCGACAATCCCAGCATCCTCCGGGACTGTGACATAGTAAGGGGGCGGGGTCACCATGTGACATCAACCCATGTGACATCCACCGAAGACCCCGCCCCTTGTCCCTATATAAGTCGCTGCGTGCCCGGTCCCCGTCATTGTGAGCGGAGGACTCGGCGAGGCAACATCTTCTTCTTCTGAAGAAGAAGAAGAAGAAGAAGAAGAGAAGAACAGAAGAACGGAAAGCGGCGGCAGCGGCGACAGAAGACCGGCCTGTAAAAGAGCTAGAAGAAGGCGCGGTGGCCCGGCAGAAGAACCGAAGAGGGGGACAAGACCCCCAAAGTCGGAAGAAGAGGTCGGCGGCGAGTAAGAAAGCCGGGCTCCTCCGCTAGTAAAAGAGCTACAAGAAGATAGCGGAGGAGTCCGGCGAGAAGACCCCCAAAGACGGAAGACCCCCGGAGCTGTGCAATAAAGTATTTTATTTTGTGTGTTGTGTTTTTTTTTGTACTTTATTTTACAGGTGAATGGGTAGGGGTACATTGTACCCCATACTCATTCACATAGGATGGGGGACGGTATCCGGGGCCCCCTTATTAAAGGGGGCTCCCGGATTCCGATAAGCCCCCCGCCCTCCGGGACTGTGACATCGTAAGGGGGCGGGGTCACCATGTGACATCAACCCATGTGACATCCACCGAAGACCCCGCCCCTTGTCCCTATATAAGTCACTGCGTGCCCGGTCCCCGTCATTGTGAGCGGAGGACTCGGCGAGGCAACATCTTCTTCTGAAGAAGAAGAAGAAGAAGAGAAGAACAGAAGAACGGAAGGCGGCGGCAGCGGCGACAGAAGACCGGCCTGTAAAAGAGCTAGAAGAAGGCGCGGTGGCTCGGCAGAAGAACCGAAGAGGGGACAAGACCCCCGAAGTCGGAAGAAGAGGTCGGCGGCGAGGAAGAAAGCCGGGCTCCTCCGCTAGTAAAAGAGCTACAAGAAGATAGCGGAGGAGTCCGGCGAGAAGACCCCCGAAGACGGAAGACCCCCGGAGCTGTGCAATAAACTATTTTATCTTGTGTGTTGTGTTTTTTTTGTACTTTATTTTACAGGTGAATGGGTAGGGGTACATTGTACCCCATACTCATTCACATAGGGTGGGGGGCCGGTATCCGGGGCCCCCTTATTAAAGGGGGCTCCCGGATTCCGATAAGCCCCCCGCCCGCAGACCCCGACAACCAACGGCCAGGGTTGTCGGGAAGAGGCCCTTGTCCTCATCAACATGGGGACAAGGTGCTTTGGCACCCCCCATGTTGAGGGCACGCGGCCTGGTACGGCTCAGGAGGGGGGGCGCTCGCTCGTCCCCCCCTTTCCTGGCCGGCCGGGTAGCGTGCTCGGACAAGGGTCTGATGTGGACCTGGGGGACCCCCACGCCGATTTTTTTCGGCGTTGGGGTTCCCCTTTAAGTCCATACCAGGCGGCGGGGCCAGCGATGTCTCCTTCGCGGGCCCCGCCTACCTGGAGACCCGTTCGAAATGAGCGGACTTTTCTCCGGGCGGGAAAAGTCCGCTCATTTCAAAAGTACGGCGGACTGGCATACACACGGCCGGATTGTCCGCCGAAATGCGAGTCCGGCGGGAAGATTGGAGTGTAAAACTACATTCTAAGTCCGCCGTACTTTCGGGTCAAAAAAGTATGCCGGAGGCTACACACGGGGGGGGGGGAGTGGGATTGTTTGGCGGACTTCAGTTTGCCG
Source organism: Lithobates pipiens (assembly GCF_037356315.1). NCBI lineage: Eukaryota > Metazoa > Chordata > Amphibia > Anura > Ranidae > Lithobates > Lithobates pipiens. The sequence continues at coordinate 109,504,861 of NW_027507788.1, forward strand.
GACTTTTCCACCCGCTTGTTTGATCGTGTGTACGCGGCATAACAAACCTCATATTATTAGGTGATGCCTGAAGGCAATTGGTTCCACTAGATTTTAGTTAGGGGTATCAGAGTAAAGGGGGGTGAATACAAATGCACGCCACACTTTTCACATATTTATTTGTAAAACATTTTGAAAACCATTTATCATTTTCCTCACATTTCACATCTATGTGCCACTTTGTGTTGGTCTATCACATAAAATCCCAATACAATATGTTTATGTGGTTGCAACATGACAAAATGTGAAAAATCCCAAGGGGTATGAATACTTTTTCAAAGTACTGTACATGTAAATGGGTAACTATTTCCAAATTATTCATTTATAGTGGAAGCATGTATAAGTAATTTGCATTTAACTGATAATATAACCAATTAATCTGTATAGAAGATCTACTATGAAATATAGAAAAAGAAAATAAAAGAACAAAGAAAGAAAACAGAAATATAAATATATAAAGATTACAATAAAAGTTGTTATTTTGATATGGGCCCTTTTCCTTGTTACATTCCACTCCTTTTCTTGCTTCCTATATTCATATTTAGACTGCAAAAGGACTAACTACTGGCTTTGTGCTCATCTTTAATTGTGGTCTGAAAAACAGCTGCAGAAAATTAAGGAAAGCCTAGTGTATGTAGAGGGGAGCAGACAAGGTAGTTAGCAGTGGCGGAATTATAGGGGTCGCTGAGATCGCCAAGGCGACCAGGCCCCATGCTGCCCCTTATCTGAAGGAGCGGGCGGCTGAGACCGAGCTCCTCGATCTTCGGCCGAAGTGTAATCGGCACTGTGCGGGGAGCTCGGAGTCATCACACTGCTTGTAACTAAAGTGAAAGCACAGTGTGTGCTCTTTGTCCCCCCCTACAGTGCAGTACCCAGCAGGAAGAGGTAAGATAAAGCACTGCCATTTTTGAAAAGACTTTATGTGTGTGTGTGCATGTGTGTAGATGGCGAGCGGGCGGGGGGGCACACTGGGGGCATTCAAGGGCACACTAGCAGCATTTGATGGCACACTGGCAACGTTTAATGGCACAGTGGCTGTAATTTATGGCACAGTTGTAGCATTTGAGGGCACAGTGGCAGCGTTAAATGGGCACAGTGGCAGCGTTAAATGGGCACAGTGGCAGCGTTAAATGGGCACAGTGGCAGCGTTAAATGGGCACAGTGGCTACAATTGATGGCACAGTGGCAGCGTTTGATGGCACAGTGGCAGCGTTAAATGGGCACAGTGGCTGCAATTGATGGCACAGTGGCAGTGTTTGATGGCACGGTGGCAGCGTTTGATGGCACAGTGGCTGCAATTGATGGCACAGTTGTAGCATTTGAGGGCACAGTGGCAGCGTTAAATGGGCACAGTGGCAGCATTTGGCACAGTGGCTGCAATTGATGGCACAGTGGCAGCGTTAAATGGGCACAGTGGCATTAAATGGGCACAGTGGCTGCAATTGATGGCACAGTGGCAGCGTTTGATGGCACAGTGGCAGCGTTAAATGGGCACAGTGGCTGCAATTGATGGCACAGTGGCAGTGTTTGATGGCACAGTGACAGCTTTTGATGGCACGGTGGCAGCGTTTGATGGCACAGTGGCTGCAATTGATGGCACAGTTGTAGCATTTGAGGGCACAGTGGCAGCGTTAAATGGGCACAGTGGCAGCATTGGGCACAGTGGCAGCATTGGGCACAGTGGCAGCATTTGGCACAGTGGCTGCAATTGATGGCACAGTGGCAGCGTTTGATGGCACAGTGGCAGCGTTTGATGGCACAGTGGCAGCATTTGATGGCACAGTGGCAGCTTTAAATGGGCACAGTGGTAGCGTTAAATGGGCACAGTGGCAGGGTTTGATGGCACGGTGGCAGTGTTTGGGCACAATGGCCGGCGATTGATGGCACAGTGGCTGCATTTGAGGGTACAGTGGCAGTGTTTGACGACACAGTGGCTGCATTTGATGATTTTCTTTATAAAAAAAATTTGTGCCCCCCAAAAATTTTGAGCACCAGCCGCTGCTGTTTAGATGTATGTATGCACATTTTATGTATCTGCGTTTAATCCTGCCCCCCCCCCTTCCCATATTAGAGCTGGGCGATTTTCTAAAAAAGAAAATTTGTCATTTAAAAAACAAAAAACTCGATTCACAATTCGAATCAGATTTTTTTTTTTATGGACACCGCACCAGTACTGAGGTGCTGCGGGCAGGAGATTTTAGGTGAGGCCGTGGCTTCGTCCGTGGGTCCGGCCTCGCGGACTAGGCCGGAGCCGCGGCCTCACCTAAAAACTCCTGCCCGCAGCTCCTCAGGACCGTTGCGGTGTCAGCACCGACCCTGGTGAAAAAATAAATATCTAAAAAAAAATATTTGCTGAAAATTTGAATTGATTTGACCTCTCAACTCGATTCAAGATTCAAATCGATTTTTTTCTCCAGCCCTACCCCATATGTGTACAATCAGAACTGGTTTTTTTTTCTTGCTTGTTCAAAGTACCAGCAAAAAAAATGCTATTCCTCTGAAAAGCAATCTGTGCTCAGATCGCTTTTCAGAGGCATTTGACAGCTGGTAAAGGGGCAATATGTTGCCTCCTGACCACCTGTTTTAACCCCTTAATGTGATTGTAAAGGTTTGCTTTTTTTTTTTAAATAACAAACATGTTATACTTACCTTCACTGTGCAGCTCGTTTTGCAGAAAGTGGCCCCGAACCTTGTATTCTGGGATCCCTCGGTGGCTCTCGTGGCTCCTCCTCTTATCAGACAACCCCCTAGGAGAAGCGCTCTCCCGGGGGGGGGGGGGACTACCTTGCAGGCGCTCCCGACGCCCGCGTCATTGGATTTGATTAACAGCAGTGGGAGCCAATGACTGAGCTGCTATCAATCTATCCAATCAGGAGCCAAGAACCCCGGGCAAAGGAAGAGCGCATCTCCACCTGGTGAAGTTCCAGGGCTCAGGTAAGTAAAAGGGCTTCCGGTGACTGCCAGGTGTTTTTTCACCTTAATGCATAGGATGGATTAAGGTGAAAAAACACAAGGGTTTACAACCCCTTAAATGCATCATCACTATGCTGCAACTGCATGCAATGCACACAGTTGCAGAGGGGTTGCAGTGCAGCCCCATTCACATAGGGATGTACTTAATGGGTGCTCTGACTGAAAAAAGATTGAGAAACACCGACCTAGAGGAACCCATCTCTCCATTTTCCTCCTGCAGCCGCTGAATGCCTGTGGGAGGGAGAGGAGGAGAAGCGGTGGCAAATGGAGAAATTGGTTCCTTTACATGCAGCCATCCACTTGCAACCGCACCCTGTTGTTCCGCCACCAAACTCGGAGTAAAGGGCCCTGTCAGGGGGGCCCTTCATGGTTTTTTGCATCGGGGCCCTGAAGGTTCTAGTTACGCCACTGGTAGTTAGCAACTTGGTTTGGGCTTTAACCACCTAGTTACATGCAGCTGTGACATATACCTCACTAAGTGTGCTTTCACAACTCAGCATTTGGGGCATCGGCAGGGATAGTGCAGCTATTTTTAGCGACGCTGTACCCTCGTTTTAGCTGTGCTATTCATCTGCTAGCGGGGCACTTTTAACCCCCGCTAGTGGCCGAAAAAGGGTTAAAACCGCCTGCAAATTGCTGCTGCAGTGGCGCTTTTCCAGCGGTTCACTAGCGCTACCCATTGATTTCAATGGGCAGGGGCGCTTTAGAGCGGTGTATACACCACTTCTACAGCACTGCAAAGATGCTGCTTGCGGGACTTTTTTATTTACTGTCCTGCAAATGCACTGCTCCAGTGTGAAAGCTTTCAGGCTTTCACACTGGAGAGACAGGAGAGGCTCTTTACAGGCGCTATCCAAGCGCTATTTTTAGCGCTATAGTGCCTATAAAGCATATGAAAACAGCCTAAATGCCAGTGGAAATGTAATAACTTTAAACATTACCTGGCTACTAAGAATAAAACACAGCTGACAGCCAAGTAGCCAAGAAGCATAAAAAGCCATACTCCAGGCGAGAATGGATCAAGGAAGGAAAAGTAGCCTGGTTTTCTGCCCTGCAATAAAACACAATTGATTAATTGAGAATTAAAAAAAAAAAATTATTTATACTGTAAATGTACAGAGGCTCAATGTTGTTTTCAAACAATATGTCATAATGTCCATATTACAAAGTTGTTAAAGGCAATGTATAGTTCTTTTGTAAACATGCAAAATATATATACTGTCCAGATATTTATATATATGTGGTTATGTATATGTGTGTGTGTGTGTATATACATTATATATATATATACACACACACACATATATTTCATTAGTAGTATGGAGTGATAACCCCTCATTTAGAGCAAATTGATTTGGTTTTCAAAACTTATGGAGTTGTGCAGTTGAAAGAAATTTTGAAGAGAGGAGTTAGAGAGGGGGAGAGGGTAAAGAGGCTAAGCTAAACTTTTATCATAATATGTTATCCATGAAGCATACCAAGTTGTATTTGAGTTTAAAACTAACTAGACTGACTGACTATCAAGAGACAACAAGAGAGGTCGTATTGGGTTGTAATGAGGTCAAGTTCTCTTAAATAATTGCAGGCTTGTGAAGTAGTAATTCAAGTCTGTCCACGGTTTTAATAAATTGCAGTTTCTGCTTAATCAGATCCATTGTGGGAAAATGTCTTTTCATTTTTCTAAAACAGAGCATCTGGCAGCATGTATAGTTAAGTACTCATTGGGTGAAGTTCTGAAACAAAAAATAGAGTCCTAAAGTTTATCTGACAAACACAAACGGAAACACCATTTCGTTTTTGTTTTTAATATTCAAAGCAAACTCACCCATCCATCTAGGTGTCCATGCATTATTTTGTTGGGAAATTACTTTGAAAACAGCTGCCTAGTATTTGTAGGCATGGCCATCTTGAGTAAGGGCAGATCACTCATGTAGCATTTACTTTCTGGATTTCATCTGCCTTTAGCTCATACATGCAGGCAGGAGGGTGTCATGGTCAGGGGTCAGGCTTGGAGACCAGTAGCTTTAGCAGTAGAGAAGTTCACATCGACCAGCAGGATAAGCACACAAGTAGGTCACCCTGGCGGATGATGCAGTCTCACCCAAGCACTATTTAGTCTTCACCAGAGCTACTGATAGTGGAGATGGGTTATGCTGCATGCTAGTACCAGGTTGTGGTCCTCAGGATCTCCCGACCAGGAGGTGGAGTGCGGCGGCAGATGTTTCCCCCTTCCTTCCAAGACAACCTCTGGACATTTTAGGGTCAGATTTGGGAGGTAACCACTGGAGGAATTCTCTTACCAATCTGGGGGCATGAACGTTCTCCTCAGGTTCCCAAGAATTTTCCTCTGGTCCATATCCTTCCCATTGAACCAGATACTGCAATTTGTTTCTAAAGATTCTAGAACAGAGAATTCTTTCAACCATAAATTGTTCTTCACCTTTTACCTCAACAGGTTTTCTCTCAGAAAAAGGATTTTCATGAACTGGTTTAAGTAATATGTAAAAAACAGGGTGAATCTTCATACTGTGACGATGTTTTAAATGAAAAGTGACCAGATGTATTTGAGCAGAAATGTGAAAAGGTCACCCAAACCTTTGAGCCAACTTAACAGATAGAACATAAACCTTCAAAATTTTGGTAAATAACCAATATTTAACAACAGCATGGAATTCAGGAAGTAATCCATGATGTCTGTCAGCAGCCTCCTTGTAATACTCGTGACCCTTCTTTAAAGAGGAAGTAAACCCCTTCAAACCACTTTGACCTACAGGTAAGCCTAGATTAAGGCTTACCTGTAGGTCCAAGCAATATCTCCTAAACCTATATGGTTTAGGAGATATTTGCCCAAAAAGGGGCACCGCTGTCTACGGCGCATGCGCCATAGGCAGCGGCGCGCAGGCGCACTAAATGCGGCAAGTCCAAGAATGGATTTGCCTAATTTGTCGACTCCCGTGCGCATGCGCGGGAGTGACGTCATCGCGGCTTCGCCGAATGGCAGCGTCGGAGCTGCGAGACTCGACTCCCGTGCGCATGCGCGGGAGTGACGTCATCGCGGCTTCGCCGCTGTCATTGGTCGGAGCTGCGAGACGCCACCAGCAAGATGGACGCGGCGGACTACAGGGATCAGCGGCGACTTCGCTGGCTCCTGTGTCAGGTAAGTGACACATAATGAGCTACTATGCGATGCATAGTAGTCCATTATGCTTTACCTTTGCAGGGAAAAAAATAGGAAGTAAACCCATCAGGGTTTACTTCCTCTTTAAAGTCTCAATCAATTTCTCCTGAATCTATTCTAATGTAGTTAAAGCAGATCTTCACTGTATCTGAGCACCACAAACCAAAAACACAATTTCTTAATTTTCAAAGCAAACTCCCCCATCCATCCAGGTCTTTTTGCTTTATTTTGTTGAGAAATCGCTTTGAAAAACAACCCCCTAGATTTTCTGGCCGTGGCCATCTTAAGGGCAAATGATTCATGTAGCATTTACTTTCTAGAATCCATCTGCCTTTAGCTCAAGCATGCATACAGGAGAGTGTGCTTAGCTGAGAAAATCCTCCTCCTCTCCTCCCCTCCTGAAGACTCCTGGGTAGTGATGGACGAACTTCCGACGGGACGTTTCGCGAACGCGAAACGCGAACGGACACAAACGTTCGCGAAAACGACCGTTCGCCGCGGGCTCCATTGACTTCAATGGGAGGCGAATTTCGCAAACCTTTAGGTCGAATTTGCGGCCACGGGGTAATTATTAGGGGGTAGCACGTAGTCCCACCACCTGGACAATAGCATAATACATGTATGAGGTGAATTTGGGATCGATAACTACAAGCATTTTTTTTTTATTTGGGAAATTGTTCTGACAATTCAGGACTATGGAGCTAATGAAGGCAATGGAGGAGAGGGAAGGTCAGGGACCAGGGTAGGCAAACAAGAGGGTGCAGGAGATACAGAGCACTGACAGCAGCACCGTAATACAGAGCACTGACATCAGCACCGTGACATACAGCGCTGACAGCAGCTCCGTGACATACAGCGCTGACAGCAGCTCCGTGACATACAGCGCTGACAGCAGCTCCGTGACATACAGCGCTGACAGCAGCTCCGTGACATACAGCGCTGACAGCAGCTCCGTGACATACAGCGCTGACAGCAGCACCGTGACATACAGCGCTGACAGCAGCTCCGTGACATACAGCGCTGACAGCAGCTCCGTGACATACAGCGCTGACAGCAGCTCCGTGACATACAGCACTGACAGCAGCTCCGTGACATACAGCGCTGACAGCAGCTCCGTGACATACAGCGCTGACAGCAGCACCGTGACATACAGCGCTGACAGCAGCTCCGTGACATACAGCGCTGACAGCAGCTCCGTGACATACAGCGCTGACAGCAGCTCCGTGACATACAGCGCTGACAGCAGCTCCGTGACATACAGCGCTGACAGCAGCTCCGTGACATACAGCGCTGACAGCAGCTCCGTGACATACAGCGCTGACAGCAGCTCCGTGACATACAGCGCTGACAGCAGCTCCGTGACATACAGCGCTGACAGCAGCTCCGTGACATACAGCGCTGACAGCAGCTCCGTGACATACAGCGCTGACAGCAGCACCGTAAGCAGCCCCAGGAGGAAGTCAGCACAGCACAGGGATGGTGTGATCCCCTCATAATAAGAACCCCCAGGAGGAAGTCAGCACAGCACAGGGATGGTGGGAGCCCCTCATAATAAGAACACCCAGGAGGAAGTCAGCACAGCACAGGGATGGTGGGAACCCCTCATAATAAGCAGCCCCAGTAGAAATATGACACCGCTCAACCTCTTCAAAGAGGAGGGTAGGGGCATATAGTACGGTGTGCTTTTTTGGGTCAGGGAAGTGAGCCAAATGAATTAAGAAGGTCTGTGTGCTTGATTCCAAAAATTGTTTATAGACATATACATGGTCTACTGATCACATGTGTTGAATTCCTCCGAGATCCATGCCTCATTCATTTTTAGAAATGTGAGGTAGTTAACACTGTGGTGAGCTAGGCGAGTACGCTTATCGGTCACAATCCCCCCTGCTGCGCTGAACGTCCTTTCGGACAGGACACTGGATGAGGGGCAAGCCAACAGTTCGATTGCAAATTGGGCAAGCTCTGGCCAGAGGTCAAGCCTGCCCACCCAGTAGTCTAGGGGTTCATCACTCCTCAGAGCGTCCACATCGGCCGTTAACCCAATGTAGTCGGACACCTGACGGTCTAGGCGTTCCCTGATGCTGGATCCGGATGACACCTGTCGATGGGTCGGCTGAAAGAATGACCTCATATCCGAAGTCACCAACACATCTTCAAACCGGCCTCTTCTTGCAGGCGCTGTTGGATTGGTACCCGCAAATCCTTCTCTGGGAGTGGGAATTGCTCCTCTGCCAGCGCACGCAAAAGCAGAATGCAGCATTTCTCGAAGCAAGGCCTGGAAGTGCTGCATTCTGACAGCCCTCTGCGACGGCGGTAACATTTCCGCCATTTTGTGTTTGTACCGGGGGTCTAAGTACGTTGCCACCCAGTACTGGTCCTTGACCCTCATGCTTTTTATACGGGGGTCCCTATTAAAACACTGGAGCATGAAGGCCCCCATTTGCACTAAAGTGGAAGCGGTGTGGTGGCCTGGCTCCTGCTCATCATCCAGGATAATGTCGTCCTCTTCATTCTCCTCTCCCCATCCTCGCACAACAGGGATCCCAGAAAGGTTTAAAGCATGCTCTTCTTGCTCCTGCTCATCCGCCCCGGCACCATCCTCCTCTGACTCCTCATCAGACTCCTGTTGTTGACTTGTCTCAGATAGAGTAGCCCCCCCTGGGAATTCATCCAGCATTGCGACTTCCTCATCTTCCCGCTCCTGCTCCTCCACAGCCTGATCAATGACACGACGCAATGCACGCTCCAGAAAGAAGGCATAAGGTACCATGTCACTGATGGCGCCATGGCTGCGACTGACCAGTTTGGTGATCTCCTCAAATGGCCGCAGAAGTCTGCATGTGTCGCGCATGAGCAGCCACTGGCGCGGTGAAAAAAAACCCAGCTCCCCAGAACCGTTTCTTTCGCAGAGTTCATACAGGTAGACGTTAACTGCACGTTTCTGCTGGAGCAGCCTATCAAGCATATAGAAGGTTGAGTTCCATCGCGTCGGGCAATCGCAAATAAGACGTCTGACCGGCAGATGGTGTCGCCGCTGAATGTCAGCAAGGCGAGCCATGGCCGTGTAAGATCTTCTGAAATGGGCCGAGATTTTCCTTGCCTGCCGCAAGATGTCCTGGACCCCAGGGTATTTGACAAGGAATCGCTGCACGACCAAGTTTAAGACGTGTGCCATGCACGGCACGTGCGTGATTTTGCCCTGTTTCAATGCGCTAAGCAGATTGGCACCGTTGTCACACACCACTTTACCAACTGTCAAATTGAGCGGTGTTAGCCACTCATCTGCCTGTGAACGCAAAGCTGAAAGGAGTGCCGGGCCAGTGTGGCTCTTTGCTTCCAGGCACAACAGACGCAGCACGGCATGGCAACGTCTCACCTGGCATGTGGAATAGGTTCTGGGGAGCTTGGGCGGTGCAGTGGAAGAGACGCTAGCAGCGGAAAAGGAGGAGGCAGCTGAGGAGGAGAGGGAGGAGGATGGAGTAGGAGGAGGAGAAGAAGAGTCAGGCCTGCATGCAATCCGTGGCGGTAAAACCAAATCTACACGGGTGCCACGGGTTACATGCTTGACGGCCGTCAGAAGGTTCACCCAGTGGGCAGTAAAACTGATATACCTTCCCTGCCCGTGTTTGCTAGACCACGTGTCTGTGGTCAGATGTATCTTGGCACCGACACTGTGTGCCAGAGATACATTCACTTGCCGCTGAACATGGCCATATAGCTCTGGGATGCCCTTCTCTGAGAAATACTTCCTTCCTGGGACCTTCCATTGTGGTGTTCCAATGGCCACAAATTTGCGAAAGGCCTCCGAGTCCACCAGTTTATATGGCAGTAGTTGGCGGGCTATGAGTTCTGACAAGCCAGCCGCCAACCGTTGGGCAAGAGGGTTATCCGGCGTCATCATTTTTTTACGCTCAAACATTAGGCCCACGGAAGCCTGCCTTTTTGCAGAAAAATGTGAGCTTGGCGTGATGGAAGGTGGAGTGGAGGACAATTGTGAGGAGAGAGGAGAAGGAGAAGTAGAAGACGAGGCTGGACGGTGAGAGCCTGCAGTGTGGCTTTGTGTGTTCCGTTGCTCCCACTGGGCTCGGTGATGGCTGCTCATGTGCCTTCTTAAGGCGGTCGTCCCTAGGTGAGTATTGGGCTTACCGCGACTAACGCGTTGACTGCAAAGATTGCAGATGGCAACGCTATTGTCAGCAGCGGACACGTTAAAAAAAGCCCACACTGCGGAGCCATGTGCCGGTGTCCTGGGAGCGCCAGATGTGACCGTACATGGTCGATGACTCGCTCCTGATACATTTGCAGTCTGCTTTGTCCCTGCTGTGCAATGTAAGTCATTGCTGCTTCTCCTCCCTATCTGCTGGTCCATATCTCCCTCTGAACTCCCCTCCTCTTCCTCTCTTGTGGGCACCCACGTGACATCACTAGACACGTCATCATCAACGTCACCTTCCCCACCGCTATAAGTAGAGTAGGCAGCAACACCGGGGACCAACCTCCTCCTTGGGCTGATCTGGGTACTGGCGTCAGACTGCTGAGTAGCGCTTGTTGCTACCTCCTCTTCCTGATCCAATACCAAGAGTGGCTGCGCATCAGAAATGTCCTCTTGATATGGATCGGAAAATAATTCCAGTGACTCAAGCGGAAGGTATGTGGTGGTGGTGGTGGTGGTCGTGTTGTTGGTGGTAGTGTCTTTGGGGGTGCACATAGCAGAGAGTGAAGAAGAGGGTGCAGATCGAGAGGATGAGGAGGGTGCAGAAGAGTAAGGCTGAGCGAGCCACTCAACCAAGTCTGGTGCATCCTTTAAAGTAATTGAACGCACCTTCTGCAACTTCCCACTTTGGCTCAAGCCTGTTGCTCCTGCCCTACCCCTACCACCCCTGCGGAAGGGCCTGCCTCTTCCTCTGCATGTCATTTTTTAAATGACCCTGTGACAAAACTCTTAGTCCCTATACCGCTGAAGGACTGCTGCAGTATAGGTGAGCGGTCAGCAGTGGTGCACGTCAACCCTATCTATTGTGGACCTATAGCGGTCCTTACAGAACAGCAGACTGTACCGCACTCAAGCCTATGTACCGTAGCACCCTATACCAAGTTACCAGTCCTTATAAGAACTTTTGTGGACCAAGCAGGTTGTGTATTAGTGTTTAGCAGACTGTACGTCAGTCCCTATACCGCTGAAGGACTGCTGCAGTATAGGGCAGCGGTCAGCAGTGGTGCACGTCAACCCTATCTATTGTGGACCGATAGCGGTCCTTACAGAACAGCAGACTGTACCGCACTCAAGCCTATGTACCGTAGCACCCTATACCAAGTTACCAGTCCTTATAAGAACTTTTGTGGACCAAGCAGGTTGTGTGTTAGTGTTTAGCAGACTGTGCGTCAGTCCCTATACCGCTGAAGGACTGCTGCAGTATAGGGCAGCGGTCAGCAGTAGTGCACGGCAACCCTATGTATTGTGGACCGATAGCGGTCCTTACAGAACAGCAGACTGTAACGCACTCAGGCCTATGTACCGTAGCACCCTATACCAAGTTACCAGTCCTTATAAGAACTTTTGTGGACCAAGCAGGTTGTGTGTTAGTGATTAGCAGACTGTACGTCAGTCCCTATACCAATGAAGGACTGCTGCAGTATAGGGCAGCGGTCAGCAGTAGTGCACGGCAACCCTATGTATTGTGGACCGATAGCGGTCCTTACAGAACAGCAGACTGTAACGCACTCAGGCCTATGTACCGTAGCACCCTATACCAAGTTACCAGTCCTTATAAAAACTTTTGTGGACCAAGCAGGTTGTGTGTTAGTGTTTAGCAGACTGTGCGTCAGTCCCTATACCGCTGAAGGACTGCTGCAGTATAGGGCAGCGGTCAGCAGTGGTGCACGTCAACCCTATCTATTGTGGACCGATAGCGGTCCTTACAGAACAGCAGACTGTACCGCACTCAAGCCTATGTACCGTAGCACCCTATACCAAGTTACCAGTCCTTATAAGAACTTTTGTGGACCAAGCAGGTTGTGTATTAGTGTTTAGCAGACTGTACGTCAGTCCCTATACCGCTGAAGGACTGCTGCAGTATAGGGCAGCGGTCAGCAGTGGTGCACGTCAACCCTATCTATTGTGGACCGATAGCGGTCCTTACAGAACAGCAGACTGTACCGCACTCAAGCCTATGTACCGTAGCACCCTATACCAAGTTACCAGTCCTTATAAGAACTTTTGTGGAACAAGCAGGTTGTGTGTTAGTGATTAGCAGACTGTACGTCAGTCCCTATACCAATGAAGGACTGCTGCAGTATAGGGCAGCGGTCAGCAGTAGTGCACGGCAACCCTATGTATTGTGGACCGATAGCGGTCCTTACAGAACAGCAGACTGTACTGCACTCAGGCCTATGTACCGTAGCACCCTATACCAAGTTACCAGTCCTTATAAGAACTTTTGTGGACCAAGCAGGTTGTGTGTTAGTGTTTAGCAGACTGTGCGTCAGTCCCTATACCGCTGAAGGACTGCTGCAGTATAGGGCAGCGGTCAGCAGTAGTGCACGGCAACCCTATGTATTGTGGACCGATAGCGGTCCTTACAGAACAGCAGACTGTAACGCACTCAGGCCTATGTACCGTAGCACCCTATACCAAGTTACCAGTCCTTATAAGAACTTTTGTGGACCAAGCAGGTTGTGTGTTAGTGATTAGCAGACTGTACGTCAGTCCCTATACCAATGAAGGACTGCTGCAGTATAGGGCAGCGGTCAGCAGTAGTGCACGGCAACCCTATGTATTGTGGACCGATAGCGGTCCTTACAGAACAGCAGACTGTAACGCACTCAGGCCTATGTACCGTAGCACCCTATACCAAGTTACCAGTCCTTATAAAAACTTTTGTGGACCAAGCAGGTTGTGTGTTAGTGTTTAGCAGACTGTGCGTCAGTCCCTATACCGCTGAAGGACTGCTGCAGTATAGGGCAGCGGTCAGCAGTGGTGCACGTCAACCCTATCTATTGTGGACCGATAGCGGTCCTTACAGAACAGCAGACTGTACCGCACTCAAGCCTATGTACCGTAGCACCCTATACCAAGTTACCAGTCCTTATAAGAACTTTTGTGGACCAAGCAGGTTGTGTATTAGTGTTTAGCAGACTGTACGTCAGTCCCTATACCGCTGAAGGACTGCTGCAGTATAGGGCAGCGGTCAGCAGTGGTGCACGTCAACCCTATCTATTGTGGACCGATAGCGGTCCTTACAGAACAGCAGACTGTACCGCACTCAAGCCTATGTACCGTAGCACCCTATACCAAGTTACCAGTCCTTATAAGAACTTTTGTGGAACAAGCAGGTTGTGTGTTAGTGATTAGCAGACTGTACGTCAGTCCCTATACCAATGAAGGACTGCTGCAGTATAGGGCAGCGGTCAGCAGTAGTGCACGGCAACCCTATGTATTGTGGACCGATAGCGGTCCTTACAGAACAGCAGACTGTAACGCACTCAGGCCTATGTACCGTAGCACCCTATACCAAGTTACCAGTCCTTATAAGAACTTTTGTGGAACAAGCAGGTTGTGTGTTAGTGATTAGCAGACTGTACGTCAGTCCCTATACCAATGAAGGACTGCTGCAGTATAGGGCAGCGGTCAGCAGTAGTGCACGGCAACCCTATGTATTGTGGACCGATAGCGGTCCTTACAGAACAGCAGACTGTAACGCACTCAGGCCTATGTACCGTAGCACCCTATACCAAGTTACCAGTCCTTATAAGAACTTTTGTGGACCAAGCAGGTTGTGTGTTAGTGATTAGCAGACTGTACGTCAGTCCCTATACCAATGAAGGACTGCTGCAGTATAGGGCAGCGGTCAGCAGTAGTGCACGGCAACCCTATGTATTGTGGACCGATAGCGGTCCTTACAGAACAGCAGACTGTACTGCACTCAGGCCTATGTACCGTAGCACCCTATACCAAGTTACCAGTCCTTATAAGAACTTTTGTGGACCAAGCAGGTTGTGTGTTAGTGTTTAGCAGACTGTGCGTCAGTCCCTATACCGCTGAAGGACTGCTGCAGTATAGGGCAGCGGTCAGCAGTAGTGCACGGCAACCCTATGTATTGTGGACCGATAGCGGTCCTTACAGAACAGCAGACTGTAACGCACTCAGGCCTATGTACCGTAGCACCCTATACCAAGTTACCAGTCCTTATAAGAACTTTTGTGGACCAAGCAGGTTGTGTGTTAGTGATTAGCAGACTGTACGTCAGTCCCTATACCAATGAAGGACTGCTGCAGTATAGGGCAGCGGTCAGCAGTAGTGCACGGCAACCCTATGTATTGTGGACCGATAGCGGTCCTTACAGAACAGCAGACTGTAACGCACTCAGGCCTATGTACCGTAGCACCCTATACCAAGTTACCAGTCCTTATAAAAACTTTTGTGGACCAAGCAGGTTGTGTGTTAGTGTTTAGCAGACTGTGCGTCAGTCCCTATACCGCTGAAGGACTGCTGCAGTATAGGGCAGCGGTCAGCAGTGGTGCACGTCAACCCTATCTATTGTGGACCGATAGCGGTCCTTACAGAACAGCAGACTGTACCGCACTCAAGCCTATGTACCGTAGCACCCTATACCAAGTTACCAGTCCTTATAAGAACTTTTGTGGACCAAGCAGGTTGTGTATTAGTGTTTAGCAGACTGTACGTCAGTCCCTATACCGCTGAAGGACTGCTGCAGTATAGGGCAGCGGTCAGCAGTGGTGCACGTCAACCCTATCTATTGTGGACCGATAGCGGTCCTTACAGAACAGCAGACTGTACCGCACTCAAGCCTATGTACCGTAGCACCCTATACCAAGTTACCAGTCCTTATAAGAACTTTTGTGGAACAAGCAGGTTGTGTGTTAGTGATTAGCAGACTGTACGTCAGTCCCTATACCAATGAAGGACTGCTGCAGTATAGGGCAGCGGTCAGCAGTAGTGCACGGCAACCCTATGTATTGTGGACCGATAGCGGTCCTTACAGAACAGCAGACTGTAACGCACTCAGGCCTATGTACCGTAGCACCCTATACCAAGTTACCAGTCCTTATAAGAACTTTTGTGGAACAAGCAGGTTGTGTGTTAGTGATTAGCAGACTGTACGTCAGTCCCTATACCAATGAAGGACTGCTGCAGTATAGGGCAGCGGTCAGCAGTAGTGCACGGCAACCCTATGTATTGTGGACCGATAGCGGTCCTTACAGAACAGCAGACTGTAACGCACTCAGGCCTATGTACCGTAGCACCCTATACCAAGTTACCAGTCCTTATAAGAACTTTTGTGGACCAAGCAGGTTGTGTGTTAGTGATTAGCAGACTGTACGTCAGTCCCTATACCAATGAAGGACTGCTGCAGTATAGGGCAGCGGTCAGCAGTAGTGCACGGCAACCCTATGTATTGTGGACCGATAGCGGTCCTTACAGAACAGCAGACTGTACTGCACTCAGGCCTATGTACCGTAGCACCCTATACCAAGTTACCAGTCCTTATAAGAACTTTTGTGGACCAAGCAGGTTGTGTGTTAGTGTTTAGCAGACTGTGCGTCAGTCCCTATACCGCTGAAGGACTGCTGCAGTATAGGGCAGCGGTCAGCAGTAGTGCACGGCAACCCTATGTATTGTGGACCGATAGCGGTCCTTACAGAACAGCAGACTGTAACGCACTCAGGCCTATGTACCGTAGCACCCTATACCAAGTTACCAGTCCTTATAAGAACTTTTGTGGACCAAGCAGGTTGTGTGTTAGTGATTAGCAGACTGTACGTCAGTCCCTATACCAATGAAGGACTGCTGCAGTATAGGGCAGCGGTCAGCAGTAGTGCACGGCAACCCTATGTATTGTGGACCGATAGCGGTCCTTACAGAACAGCAGACTGTAACGCACTCAGGCCTATGTACCGTAGCACCCTATACCAAGTTACCAGTCCTTATAAAAACTTTTGTGGACCAAGCAGGTTGTGTGTTAGTGTTTAGCAGACTGTGCGTCAGTCCCTATACCGCTGAAGGACTGCTGCAGTATAGGGCAGCGGTCAGCAGTAGTGCACGGCAACCCTATGTATTGTGGACCGATAGCGGTCCTTACAGAACAGCAGACTGTAACGCACTCAGGCCTATGTACCGTAGCACCCTATACCAAGTTACCAGTCCTTATAAGAACTTTTGTGGACCAAGCAGGTTGTGTGTTAGTGATTAGCAGACTGTACGTCAGTCCCTATACCAATGAAGGACTGCTGCAGTATAGGGCAGCGGTCAGCAGTAGTGCACGGCAACCCTATGTATTGTGGACCGATAGCGGTCCTTACAGAACAGCAGACTGTAACGCACTCAGGCCTATGTACCGTAGCACCCTATACCAAGTTACCAGTCCTTATAAGAACTTTTGTGGAACAAGCAGGTTGTGTGTTAGTGATTAGCAGACTGTACGTCAGTCCCTATACCAATGAAGGACTGCTGCAGTATAGGGCAGCGGTCAGCAGTAGTGCACGGCAACCCTATGTATTGTGGACCGATAGCGGTCCTTACAGAACAGCAGACTGTAACGCACTCAGGCCTATGTACCGTAGCACCCTATACCAAGTTACCAGTCCTTATAAGAACTTTTGTGGACCAAGCAGGTTGTGTGTTAGTGATTAGCAGACTGTACGTCAGTCCCTATACCAATGAAGGACTGCTGCAGTATAGGGCAGCGGTCAGCAGTAGTGCACGGCAACCCTATGTATTGTGGACCGATAGCGGTCCTTACAGAACAGCAGACTGTACTGCACTCAGGCCTATGTACCGTAGCACCCTATACCAAGTTACCAGTCCTTATAAAAACTTTTGTGGACCAAGCAGGTTGTGTGTTAGTGTTTAGCAGACTGTGCGTCAGTCCCTATACCGCTGAAGGACTGCTGCAGTATAGGGCAGCGGTCAGCAGTAGTGCACGGCAACCCTATGTATTGTGGACCGATAGCGGTCCTTACAGAACAGCAGACTGTAACGCACTCAGGCCTATGTACCGTAGCACCCTATACCAAGTTACCAGTCCTTATAAGAACTTTTGTGGACCAAGCAGGTTGTGTGTTAGTGATTAGCAGACTGTACGTCAGTCCCTATACCAATGAAGGACTGCTGCAGTATAGGGCAGCGGTCAGCAGTAGTGCACGGCAACCCTATGTATTGTGGACCGATAGCGGTCCTTACAGAACAGCAGACTGTACCGCACCCAAGCCTATGTACCGTAGCACCCTAGACAGACCAAGTTACCAGTCCTGATAAAGAGCTTTGTGGAACAAGTGAGTTGTGAATGATTAGCAGACTGCAGCAGAAGGGCAGCAGTCAAGTATAATATTCTTTCTATATTTGGAAGAAAGAATATTATACGTGTACAAGCCTATTACCGTACCACTGATACCAGTCCTGAAAAGAACCTTTGTGGAACTAATAGTAACAGCAAGTCTTTAAAATTATCCTCACTGCCTGACACACTGCTTCCTGCCTGTCCCTATACAAATTGGCAAAAAAGAGTAGGCTGGAACGATTAGCTGGAACAGCTCTTTTGTGGACCTGATAGTAACAGCTAATGATGATGATGATGATGATGATGAAGAAAGACTAATCTGGCTGAGCTGTCCCTAAAATAGCAGCATACAGCGCTCTGTCCCTTTATCTAAACTGACAAAAGAAACTCAGGCTGCTGACCTAACACCTATACCAGTCCTGAAAAGAACTTTTGTGTACCAAATAGCTAGCGTTTTCTCTGTCCCTACTCCACACAGGATCCTTTCCCTACAGTGACAGAAGAAAGAATGTAAAATGGCCACCGGATCGGGTGTATTTATAGGTTAGGGGGAATGTCCAAGTGTCCATGAGCTGTCATGTCTCAATTGGTTGTCCTGTAACACATGATAAACGTGTCACGAAAGGTTAAAGTTCTTGTATACATTAAACACGTAAGTCCGCCGGGGCGAACGACGGAAAAAGGCGTTCGAACCCGCGGACGGCGAAAGTCGGAAATTCGCCGCGAAACGACCGCCGGGCGAACCGTTCGGCCATCACTACTCCTGGGTTGCTTAAAAAGTAACCCAGTTGTTGACCCTCTTGAAGACACCTGGGATGTATGACATAATTTGTCTAAGCAAGAAACCGGGAAGTAACTGAAGAAATGTAAAAAAAAAAAAAAGTTTAAAAACAAGTAAATATGATATACTTTCCTATCTATTTACTAATGCTAGCAGCATAAGGATTTTAAAAAAAATAGGATTTTTTTTATAACAGCTTACCTGTAAAATCCTTTTCTTGGCATACATCAGGGGACACAGAGCTATAGTAGTTACTATGTGGGTTATAGGCCACCTTTAGGTAATGGACACTGGCACACCCTAAGACAGGAAGTTTACTCCCTATATAACCCCTACGGAGTTAACGGAGTACCTCCGTTTTTGTAGTAAAGCAATACACGTGTATCAAGAGGGGAGGGACCTCTGCGTCCCGTGATGTACTCCAAGAAAAGGATTATACAGGTAAGCCGTTATAAAAATCCTATTTTCTTTATCGAACCTCACGGGACACAGAGCCATAGTAGTTACTATGTGGGATGTCCCAGAGCAATGCTAACTGAGGGGAGGGAGACACAACAAAAGTAGGGCACCATGAAAACAGAGGACCTATACTGCTGCCTGCAGCACACTGCGCCCAAAAGCGATATCCTCAGGCCTTTTTACATCCACCTGATCAGGGCCAGACTGGCCTACCGGGATACCAGGAAATTTCCAGGTAGGCCACCCGCCCTTGGGCTGCTTTGATCTGTGGCTGCAACGCTCCTGCTTCCTCCTTCTTTGTCACACACAGCAGGAGCACTGTCTGTCACGGAGCTGGGTCTGTGTGTTGTCGGCTGCGCTGTAACAAGATCCCACCCCCCTAGACCGGTGTGATAGTAGATTGACTCTGTGTTCCGCCTATCACGCAAGCAGGTCTAGGGGGGCGGGACCTTGTAAGGTGAGTCTGCATTAATAGGCACAGTGAGGTCACATTGATGGGCACATTGAGGCTGCGATTTTGGACACAGGTAGGCTGCAATTTTGGGCACATTGAGGCTACATTGATGGACACAGTGAGGCTGCGATTTTGGGCACAGTGATGCTGCGATTATAGGCACAGTGAGGCTGCAATTTTGGGCAGTCAGGCTGTGATTATGGGCACATTTAGGCTGCATTGATGGCACAGTGAGGCTGTGATTATGGGCACAGTGAGGCTGCGATTTTGGGCACAATGAGGCTGCGATTATGGGCACAGTGAGACTGCGATTTTGGGCATAGTGAGACTGTGCTTATGGGCACAGTGAGGCTGTGCTTATGGGCACAGTGAGGCTGTGATTATAGGCATAGTGAGGCTGTGACTATGGGCACATTGAGGCTGTATTGATGGCACAGTGGGGCTGTAATTATGGGCACAGTGAGGCTGTGATTTTGGGCACAGTGAGGCTGTGATTTTGGGCACAGTGAGGCTGTGATTTTGGGCACAGTGAGGCTGCATTTATGAGCACAGTGAGGCTGTGATTTTTGGCACAGTGAGGCTGCGCTTATGGGCACAGTGATGCTGCGATTTTGGGCACAGTGTGGCTGAGATTTTGGGCACAGTGAGGCTGTGATTATGGGCATAGTGAGGCTGTGATTATGGGCACAGTGAGGCTGCATTGATGGGCACTGTGAGGCTGCAATTATGGGCACAATGGGGTTGCATTGATGGGGACTGGTGAGACTGCATTGATCTCTTGTACCATGTCTGCAGTCTCTGAGGGGGAGTCTGGAGAGGAGTCAAGAGTGGGAGTGCTACCAGGATGGGGGTCATGGGAGAAGTCAGATGTGTGTGGACTGTGGAAAGGAGATTATAGGATAAAACCAGAACCACCAAGCTGGAGATGACTAACTGAGCCCTGCATGGTGCACCTGAGAGGAGGTCAGTAACATTCCCGCCAGGCCAGCCTAAGGGGGGGTCACTGATGTAAGGGGGGCATAAATACAATAATGTAAAGGGACACAGATATAAAGGTTTCCCAGTTATATCAGTAACCCCCCCCCCCCTTACTTACCGTAGTGGATTCTTTCTGCGGAAGGTGGTTTGTGGTCACCAGAGTCCCCCCCCCCCCCCCCCCACGTTTCCAGAGTTCCTGGGGTCCTCCTTGATGATAGAACACTGTCACCACTTTTAACTGGAATTTTCATATATATATATATATATATATATATATATATTAAAAAAAGGCCAGTATGGTGGCCTGGAATTATGGGAGGAGCCCGGTGGGGTATATAACCAGCCCGTTCGCCTGTCTTCCTTGTCGGTTCCGGTGCGCGATATCTGATACGTCAGAAATCAAGGGCCGACAGTTCAAGACCATTCGCAGTGAGTTGTGTTCGTGAGTTCCCGTGTTTGTTAGTCCCGATCGTGTCCGTGTTGTCAATTGTCTCGTCTTTCTAAAGCGTTCGTGTGTTTTCCCGTCTGAGTGTCGCATACTCAAAGAAATTTCCGTTGTCATACAACACATCTGGGCAGGCTGTCGCAGGTAGGGCTTCGGCACCCTTTTTTCATTTCATGTTTTCTATGTCACTTAAACACGATATCCTGAACTCACGAACCTCTCACTTTACATTTCACGAATGTTTTAAATCATGTCACCCTTACTTGTTACCTCATGTCACTACTCCTTCTCCTTTCGAAGAGAAATCGTTATCACCTATTCATGACATGTCGGTCAGGCCACATCAGGCACTTCATATCGTAGGCTTACATTTCTAGTCGAAACGACTCCCCAGTCATTTCAAAGTGTTTAAATCGTTCGAATCATTTAGAAAAACACAACCGACTGCTCGTCATGTCAAAATTAAGCAGTCCGGTTCAAATTTATTTCGTATCGTCTCATATCGTTACGAGTCGTCTCAAACCTTGTCATTTCAAATCATTTCGTATCGTTTCATATAGTTTGAATCATTTCAATCTTTTTGGTTGAATCATTTCGATCATTTCATAGCATTTCGAATCTGTTCAATCAGTGTCATGTCATTTCGAATCATTTCAAATAATGTCACGTCTTTTTTTCCGAATCATTTCAAATCATTTCATATCATTTCGAATCATTCGTTCATTTCTGTCACTTACCGCGCTTCGGTTCGAATCCTGTCGCATCCCTGATGCACCGATTCGCTCCGGAGTGCCCCAGGTTTCAGCCTCATTTCGATACATGCTCCAGAGACGGAGTCACTCGCAGGTTCAGGCACAGTCCCTGATTCCAGTCTTTGTCATGGCATATCATTTCTGTCACTTATTACGCTCCGATTCGAATCCTGTCGCATTCATTGATGCACCGATTTGTTCCGGTGTGCCCAGCTGTTCACGCCTCATTTCAGTACATGCTCCAGAGACGGATTCTTTGTTACAACCATCAGTCCAGTCGTTGATTCTTGTCTCTGTCATGGCAGGTCATTTTTGTCACTTATCACGCTCCGATTCGAATCCTGTTGCATTTATTTAATGCACCGATTTGTTCCGGTGTGCCCAGCTGTTCACGCCTCATTTCTGTACATGCTCCAAAGACAGGATTCATTTTTCATTTCATGGGCTCACCCTCTGATTTTTGTCTTTGTCATGGGTATCATTTCATCTCACCTATCACGCTCCGGTACGAATAGTCACACCTGTGTACCAAATTCGTCCCGGCGTGCCCTAGGACAGGCCTCATTTCAGTACATGCTCCAGAACCCGTTTCGTGCTCGGTCGCAAGATTGCGGCATGACGATCCGGACATCTGGCATGGCAGATTCACTCATTTCACTGTCACGTACCGCTTCCCGGTTTGAATCCAGTTGTTTTTTCAATGTTTCGATTCCGGCCGGGGGGCCTTGCTCATCGGCCTCATTTCACTAAGGTTGCCTCAAAATTCAATACATGCTCCAGAGTTCGGTTCGCTGTCAGTTGCATCTGCGATGCGACCAAATCACATCTCTGTCATGGTAGGCGTTTCATTAAAAAAAGCAACATTTCATTTGGTGGTTTGTCTCATTTCATTTATTTCATTTCATTTTCATTTCTAAATCTCACCTCCATGAAGTCACTATTTAGCTTGCCATCTCTGTTTAGGTATTGAACTCTCAAACAAACCTCACCTTCGTGTCCTCAGGTCAGTCGAGTTTTCAGTAGGTCCACCCTGCACCTGGTCGGACGGTGCCTCCTTAGGTAAGAAAAAAAAAACCACACACATCTGTGAAGGAAACGCACATGAGCGGAAGCATCCTTCTCGTCAAGCATGTATTTCTTCAGGAGTCACCAACGAGTCTTGTAATCCATGTCACCCTTATGTAGGTTCCGCTTAGAAGAAAACCCAAACCCAAGGACAAGTAGGCTCGCCTAGGCCACCATGTCTCGGGCCGGCAGTGAGGATCTCACAGCCCCATTATCTCCATCTCTAGTCTCAGAGAGTGGCAGCCAGCGGTCCCCCAGAGCATGGACCATTCCCAGACTGACAGCTGAGCTGAGGCGCAGAGGTGTACCCTTTCCGGCAACAGCCAGAAAGGCCGAGCTTTTCAGGCTCCTTTTTCCTCCCCCAGCTGTGGCAGAAGCTAGTACCCAGCAGGCCTCCCTGGGCTCTATCGCCTCTTCAATTTCACAGCTACATACCCTGGTATCTTCCCTGGCGACCTCAATGTCAGAGGTCCAGAATCGGGTGGCCCTCCTCGAGACCCGCCCGCCCGTTTCTCCTCCAGTACCAGCAGCCCAGGCAGTGACTAGCCCACTTGCAGGTATCACCGGGTGTATGTCAGTTGTGTACCCTTCTCATCTGGTATCGGCTAGCATCAGGAAGGACATCCTAGAGGGCAAGGACATCAATCTGGCTTCTCTACTCATCTCCATCCACGAGCTTGCGGAGAACAAGGCTTATACGTGGGGGGATGTGTCAGTGGTCCTCAAAGCCAAAGACCCCAGGCTGGACAGAAAGCTTTCGGTCCCCGAGTTTACGTTGGCCTTCGGCATGTTGAGGGATATCATCTGCTCAGCCTCCCCCAACAGGAGGGAGGAGCTGGATCGCTACCTCCATGTAATAGTAGATCTAGGTTACAAATACGGCGGTTTTTCGTTTTACGACTACCACCGCTCCTTCTACGCTAAAGCCAATTCCAGACGCCTACTGACTGGAGCGTCATGGATACCGAGCTATTTTGCCTCCACTTCGCGGGTCTACGGTCTCCCCTCTGTGCGATTTGCCAGTCGGCTACTCATACCGCGACCTGGTGCGCTAACTCAGTGACAGCCCGGCCCTCAGACAATCCTTCTGCCTCAGGTACTGCTCAGGGCCCACAGGCGCCGGCACGCCTGCCGCAGACAGATAAATTTGGGCGCCCGGTCAAGACCGTGGGAGGTGCAGCAATCTGCAACAACTACAATAGCGGGTCATGCAATTTTAGTCAATGCAGGCTGCTCCACATATGCACGCAGTGTCATAGGGCTCATCCCAGGCTTATGTGCGAGGTCAAACAGATTAAGAAATCTTGACTGAGCCGGGTCAACGTCTCATGGCTCAGCATCTACCTTACAGCTCATCCTACTCCCTCACTATCCGTCTACCTTGTTCAGGGCTTCACTCAAGGCTTTCACACTGGACTTATCTCTCTCCCTCACCTCACGCACGAATGCCGGAACCTGCGGTCAGCAGCTATGGATGAACGAGCCATTGACCAACTCCTACAGACAGAGTTAGACCAGAACTTTATCATAGGCCCATTCACACAGCCCCATTCAACACCTGGAGAGTCAGCCCTATTGGGCTTGTCAAGGGCAAGTTCTCAAATAAACTCAGATTGGTGTACGATTTGTCAGCGCCTCATTCCTCTTCTGTCCCCAGTCTTAATTTCCTTATCCCCTCCGAGGAGTTCTCTCTTAAGTATGCATCCGTAGACACGGCCATCCAGGCCATTCTCGAAACAGGCACGGGCACCTGGCTCTCCAAGGCCGACATCTCGGATGCTTTCAAGCTCCTTCCCATCCATCCATCTCTCTGGTGCTGGCATGGCATCAAGTGGAGGGAGCTGTACTATTTTGCCACCAAACTGACATTCGGGTCCAAAAGCAGCCCCTGGCTCTTTAACACTTTCGCGCAGTCACTCACGTGGATCTTGCTGCACGTAGCCCAGTGTCGGGGAGTCATACACTATCTAGATGACTTCCTGCTGATCGAGCCACCCGGCTCACCGCCAGGAGATCTGGATAAGTTAAGGGTGGTCTTCAGTAACCTCAACGTCCCCATTGCCGAGCACAAGGTGGATGGTCCAACGCAGTCCATCACCTTTCTCGGGGTTAACCTAGACACCAACACCATGCAGGCCAGCCTCCCCCCGGATAAACTGGCCCGCATCAGGACGGTCCTGAGGGACTTCACCCGCGCCAGAACTTGCACCAAAAAACAGCTACAATCCCTACTCGGCATGTTGAATTTCGCCATGCGCATCATCCCTCAGGGTCGCGCCTTTGTATCACGCCTATTGGTCTTACTGTCCCTCTCACAGGACCCGGAGCAAGTCCTCAGCCTGGATCCCGCGGCGATAGCGGACCTCGCTATGTGGGAGGAATTCCTATTGTCTTGGAATGGCGTGTCCCTGTTCATTCCCTCCGTGTCTTCCCTTTCACCCCAGGTGGTGACCGACGTAGCGGCCTCCACAGGCTTTGCGGCAATTTTTGGCCACCTCTGGCTCGCAGCTCCCTGGCCTCCCCAGATACTGGCGATACCTGGCTTCGCCGAGACATCCTCCCTGTTTCAATTATACCCCATCGTAGCTGCAGCACACACATGGGGCCGTAGTTGGTCGGGTCAAACTGTGACCTTTTCAACAGATAATTTAGCCACTGCAGAGGTCATTAATAAAGGCAGGTCCAGGTCTCTAGCGATGATGTCCTTCCTACGTCGGCTGGTCCAGCTCTCGTTATTATTTCAGTTCAATATCCACTGTTCCTTTATCCCCGGTAAATTCAATCAGGCAGCGGACGCTCTCTCCCACTTTAACTTTGTCTCATTTTTCGATCAGGTGCCCGGAGCCGGACCAACATCAGCAGCTATCCCGGACTGGTCTCAGCTGACCCTGGACTAGCCCCACACCTCCTAGCGGCAACCCAGCTCATCGATCTCTCCCTCTCACGTAATACCCTCAAGGCCTACCAAACGGCCTGGAGGGCCTTTAACCACTTTATGACACGTCACAGCACAGAGACGTCCCGTGTCAAGCAAGTCCTGGCCTTTATTTCCTACTGCCACTCGGAGATGGCATTATCCTATAATACGATCTGGCTATACCTGGCCGGTGTACAACATTTCACGTCCCTCCAGGACCCTACCGAACCTTCCTTATTTTCTTACCACGCCGTTTGGGCTATCATGCGCGGCATCCAGAAGCGCCAGCCAGTGGCCAGCACCAGACGGCTGCCTATCACAGGAGACATTTTTAGAAACATGTCAGATATCCTGGCCACATCACCTTTCGGTCTCCGCCTTAGTGTCATCTTACAAGCAGCCATACATCTGGCCTTCTACGGCTGCTTACGGCCAAGCGAGTTTACTTGTAACAGCCCCACAGCACGCATGCTGTGCAAACGCCACCTGGTCCGATACGAAGACTAGTGATGGACGAACTTCCGACGGGACGTTTCGCGAACGCGAAACGCGAACGGACACAAACGTTCGCGAAAACGACCGTTCGCCGCGGGCTCCATTGACTTCAATGGGAGGCGAATTTCGCAAACCTTTAGGTCGAATTTGCGGCCACGGGGTAATTATTAGGGGGTAGCACGTAGTCCCACCACCTGGACAATAGCATAATACATGTATGAGGTGAATTTGGGATCGATAACTACAAGCATTTTTTTTTTATTTGGGAAATTGTTCTGACAATTCAGGACTATGGAGCTAATGAAGGCAATGGAGGAGAGGGAAGGTCAGGGACCAGGGTAGGCAAACAAGAGGGTGCAGGAGATACAGAGCACTGACAGCAGCACCGTAATACAGAGCACTGACATCAGCACCGTGACATACAGCGCTGACAGCAGCTCCGTGACATACAGCGCTGACAGCAGCTCCGTGACATACAGCGCTGACAGCAGCTCCGTGACATACAGCGCTGACAGCAGCTCCGTGACATACAGCGCTGACAGCAGCTCCGTGACATACAGCGCTGACAGCAGCACCGTGACATACAGCGCTGACAGCAGCTCCGTGACATACAGCGCTGACAGCAGCTCCGTGACATACAGCGCTGACAGCAGCTCCGTGACATACAGCACTGACAGCAGCTCCGTGACATACAGCGCTGACAGCAGCTCCGTGACATACAGCGCTGACAGCAGCACCGTGACATACAGCGCTGACAGCAGCTCCGTGACATACAGCGCTGACAGCAGCTCCGTGACATACAGCGCTGACAGCAGCTCCGTGACATACAGCGCTGACAGCAGCTCCGTGACATACAGCGCTGACAGCAGCTCCGTGACATACAGCGCTGACAGCAGCTCCGTGACATACAGCGCTGACAGCAGCTCCGTGACATACAGCGCTGACAGCAGCTCCGTGACATACAGCGCTGACAGCAGCTCCGTGACATACAGCGCTGACAGCAGCTCCGTGACATACAGCGCTGACAGCAGCACCGTAAGCAGCCCCAGGAGGAAGTCAGCACAGCACAGGGATGGTGTGATCCCCTCATAATAAGAACCCCCAGGAGGAAGTCAGCACAGCACAGGGATGGTGGGAGCCCCTCATAATAAGAACACCCAGGAGGAAGTCAGCACAGCACAGGGATGGTGGGAACCCCTCATAATAAGCAGCCCCAGTAGAAATATGACACCGCTCAACCTCTTCAAAGAGGAGGGTAGGGGCATATAGTACGGTGTGCTTTTTTGGGTCAGGGAAGTGAGCCAAATGAATTAAGAAGGTCTGTGTGCTTGATTCCAAAAATTGTTTATAGACATATACATGGTCTACTGATCACATGTGTTGAATTCCTCCGAGATCCATGCCTCATTCATTTTTAGAAATGTGAGGTAGTTAACACTGTGGTGAGCTAGGCGAGTACGCTTATCGGTCACAATCCCCCCTGCTGCGCTGAACGTCCTTTCGGACAGGACACTGGATGAGGGGCAAGCCAACAGTTCGATTGCAAATTGGGCAAGCTCTGGCCAGAGGTCAAGCCTGCCCACCCAGTAGTCTAGGGGTTCATCACTCCTCAGAGCGTCCACATCGGCCGTTAACCCAATGTAGTCGGACACCTGACGGTCTAGGCGTTCCCTGATGCTGGATCCGGATGACACCTGTCGATGGGTCGGCTGAAAGAATGACCTCATATCCGAAGTCACCAACACATCTTCAAACCGGCCTCTTCTTGCAGGCGCTGTTGGATTGGTACCCGCAAATCCTTCTCTGGGAGTGGGAATTGCTCCTCTGCCAGCGCACGCAAAAGCAGAATGCAGCATTTCTCGAAGCAAGGCCTGGAAGTGCTGCATTCTGACAGCCCTCTGCGACGGC
Organism: Lithobates pipiens; assembly: GCF_037356315.1. NCBI lineage: Eukaryota > Metazoa > Chordata > Amphibia > Anura > Ranidae > Lithobates > Lithobates pipiens. The sequence continues at coordinate 109,532,602 of NW_027507788.1, forward strand.
GGTAACATTTCCGCCATTTTGTGTTTGTACCGGGGGTCTAAGTACGTTGCCACCCAGTACTGGTCCTTGACCCTCATGCTTTTTATACGGGGGTCCCTATTAAAACACTGGAGCATGAAGGCCCCCATTTGCACTAAAGTGGAAGCGGTGTGGTGGCCTGGCTCCTGCTCATCATCCAGGATAATGTCGTCCTCTTCATTCTCCTCTCCCCATCCTCGCACAACAGGGATCCCAGAAAGGTTTAAAGCATGCTCTTCTTGCTCCTGCTCATCCGCCCCGGCACCATCCTCCTCTGACTCCTCATCAGACTCCTGTTGTTGACTTGTCTCAGATAGAGTAGCCCCCCCTGGGAATTCATCCAGCATTGCGACTTCCTCATCTTCCCGCTCCTGCTCCTCCACAGCCTGATCAATGACACGACGCAATGCACGCTCCAGAAAGAAGGCATAAGGTACCATGTCACTGATGGCGCCATGGCTGCGACTGACCAGTTTGGTGATCTCCTCAAATGGCCGCAGAAGTCTGCATGTGTCGCGCATGAGCAGCCACTGGCGCGGTGAAAAAAAACCCAGCTCCCCAGAACCGTTTCTTTCGCAGAGTTCATACAGGTAGACGTTAACTGCACGTTTCTGCTGGAGCAGCCTATCAAGCATATAGAAGGTTGAGTTCCATCGCGTCGGGCAATCGCAAATAAGACGTCTGACCGGCAGATGGTGTCGCCGCTGAATGTCAGCAAGGCGAGCCATGGCCGTGTAAGATCTTCTGAAATGGGCCGAGATTTTCCTTGCCTGCCGCAAGATGTCCTGGACCCCAGGGTATTTGACAAGGAATCGCTGCACGACCAAGTTTAAGACGTGTGCCATGCACGGCACGTGCGTGATTTTGCCCTGTTTCAATGCGCTAAGCAGATTGGCACCGTTGTCACACACCACTTTACCAACTGTCAAATTGAGCGGTGTTAGCCACTCATCTGCCTGTGAACGCAAAGCTGAAAGGAGTGCCGGGCCAGTGTGGCTCTTTGCTTCCAGGCACAACAGACGCAGCACGGCATGGCAACGTCTCACCTGGCATGTGGAATAGGTTCTGGGGAGCTTGGGCGGTGCAGTGGAAGAGACGCTAGCAGCGGAAAAGGAGGAGGCAGCTGAGGAGGAGAGGGAGGAGGATGGAGTAGGAGGAGGAGAAGAAGAGTCAGGCCTGCATGCAATCCGTGGCGGTAAAACCAAATCTACACGGGTGCCACGGGTTACATGCTTGACGGCCGTCAGAAGGTTCACCCAGTGGGCAGTAAAACTGATATACCTTCCCTGCCCGTGTTTGCTAGACCACGTGTCTGTGGTCAGATGTATCTTGGCACCGACACTGTGTGCCAGAGATACATTCACTTGCCGCTGAACATGGCCATATAGCTCTGGGATGCCCTTCTCTGAGAAATACTTCCTTCCTGGGACCTTCCATTGTGGTGTTCCAATGGCCACAAATTTGCGAAAGGCCTCCGAGTCCACCAGTTTATATGGCAGTAGTTGGCGGGCTATGAGTTCTGACAAGCCAGCCGCCAACCGTTGGGCAAGAGGGTTATCCGGCGTCATCATTTTTTTACGCTCAAACATTAGGCCCACGGAAGCCTGCCTTTTTGCAGAAAAATGTGAGCTTGGCGTGATGGAAGGTGGAGTGGAGGACAATTGTGAGGAGAGAGGAGAAGGAGAAGTAGAAGACGAGGCTGGACGGTGAGAGCCTGCAGTGTGGCTTTGTGTGTTCCGTTGCTCCCACTGGGCTCGGTGATGGCTGCTCATGTGCCTTCTTAAGGCGGTCGTCCCTAGGTGAGTATTGGGCTTACCGCGACTAACGCGTTGACTGCAAAGATTGCAGATGGCAACGCTATTGTCAGCAGCGGACACGTTAAAAAAAGCCCACACTGCGGAGCCATGTGCCGGTGTCCTGGGAGCGCCAGATGTGACCGTACATGGTCGATGACTCGCTCCTGATACATTTGCAGTCTGCTTTGTCCCTGCTGTGCAATGTAAGTCATTGCTGCTTCTCCTCCCTATCTGCTGGTCCATATCTCCCTCTGAACTCCCCTCCTCTTCCTCTCTTGTGGGCACCCACGTGACATCACTAGACACGTCATCATCAACGTCACCTTCCCCACCGCTATAAGTAGAGTAGGCAGCAACACCGGGGACCAACCTCCTCCTTGGGCTGATCTGGGTACTGGCGTCAGACTGCTGAGTAGCGCTTGTTGCTACCTCCTCTTCCTGATCCAATACCAAGAGTGGCTGCGCATCAGAAATGTCCTCTTGATATGGATCGGAAAATAATTCCAGTGACTCAAGCGGAAGGTATGTGGTGGTGGTGGTGGTGGTCGTGTTGTTGGTGGTAGTGTCTTTGGGGGTGCACATAGCAGAGAGTGAAGAAGAGGGTGCAGATCGAGAGGATGAGGAGGGTGCAGAAGAGTAAGGCTGAGCGAGCCACTCAACCAAGTCTGGTGCATCCTTTAAAGTAATTGAACGCACCTTCTGCAACTTCCCACTTTGGCTCAAGCCTGTTGCTCCTGCCCTACCCCTACCACCCCTGCGGAAGGGCCTGCCTCTTCCTCTGCATGTCATTTTTTAAATGACCCTGTGACAAAACTCTTAGTCCCTATACCGCTGAAGGACTGCTGCAGTATAGGTGAGCGGTCAGCAGTGGTGCACGTCAACCCTATCTATTGTGGACCTATAGCGGTCCTTACAGAACAGCAGACTGTACCGCACTCAAGCCTATGTACCGTAGCACCCTATACCAAGTTACCAGTCCTTATAAGAACTTTTGTGGACCAAGCAGGTTGTGTATTAGTGTTTAGCAGACTGTACGTCAGTCCCTATACCGCTGAAGGACTGCTGCAGTATAGGGCAGCGGTCAGCAGTGGTGCACGTCAACCCTATCTATTGTGGACCGATAGCGGTCCTTACAGAACAGCAGACTGTACCGCACTCAAGCCTATGTACCGTAGCACCCTATACCAAGTTACCAGTCCTTATAAGAACTTTTGTGGACCAAGCAGGTTGTGTGTTAGTGTTTAGCAGACTGTGCGTCAGTCCCTATACCGCTGAAGGACTGCTGCAGTATAGGGCAGCGGTCAGCAGTAGTGCACGGCAACCCTATGTATTGTGGACCGATAGCGGTCCTTACAGAACAGCAGACTGTAACGCACTCAGGCCTATGTACCGTAGCACCCTATACCAAGTTACCAGTCCTTATAAGAACTTTTGTGGACCAAGCAGGTTGTGTGTTAGTGATTAGCAGACTGTACGTCAGTCCCTATACCAATGAAGGACTGCTGCAGTATAGGGCAGCGGTCAGCAGTAGTGCACGGCAACCCTATGTATTGTGGACCGATAGCGGTCCTTACAGAACAGCAGACTGTAACGCACTCAGGCCTATGTACCGTAGCACCCTATACCAAGTTACCAGTCCTTATAAAAACTTTTGTGGACCAAGCAGGTTGTGTGTTAGTGTTTAGCAGACTGTGCGTCAGTCCCTATACCGCTGAAGGACTGCTGCAGTATAGGGCAGCGGTCAGCAGTGGTGCACGTCAACCCTATCTATTGTGGACCGATAGCGGTCCTTACAGAACAGCAGACTGTACCGCACTCAAGCCTATGTACCGTAGCACCCTATACCAAGTTACCAGTCCTTATAAGAACTTTTGTGGACCAAGCAGGTTGTGTATTAGTGTTTAGCAGACTGTACGTCAGTCCCTATACCGCTGAAGGACTGCTGCAGTATAGGGCAGCGGTCAGCAGTGGTGCACGTCAACCCTATCTATTGTGGACCGATAGCGGTCCTTACAGAACAGCAGACTGTACCGCACTCAAGCCTATGTACCGTAGCACCCTATACCAAGTTACCAGTCCTTATAAGAACTTTTGTGGAACAAGCAGGTTGTGTGTTAGTGATTAGCAGACTGTACGTCAGTCCCTATACCAATGAAGGACTGCTGCAGTATAGGGCAGCGGTCAGCAGTAGTGCACGGCAACCCTATGTATTGTGGACCGATAGCGGTCCTTACAGAACAGCAGACTGTACTGCACTCAGGCCTATGTACCGTAGCACCCTATACCAAGTTACCAGTCCTTATAAGAACTTTTGTGGACCAAGCAGGTTGTGTGTTAGTGTTTAGCAGACTGTGCGTCAGTCCCTATACCGCTGAAGGACTGCTGCAGTATAGGGCAGCGGTCAGCAGTAGTGCACGGCAACCCTATGTATTGTGGACCGATAGCGGTCCTTACAGAACAGCAGACTGTAACGCACTCAGGCCTATGTACCGTAGCACCCTATACCAAGTTACCAGTCCTTATAAGAACTTTTGTGGACCAAGCAGGTTGTGTGTTAGTGATTAGCAGACTGTACGTCAGTCCCTATACCAATGAAGGACTGCTGCAGTATAGGGCAGCGGTCAGCAGTAGTGCACGGCAACCCTATGTATTGTGGACCGATAGCGGTCCTTACAGAACAGCAGACTGTAACGCACTCAGGCCTATGTACCGTAGCACCCTATACCAAGTTACCAGTCCTTATAAAAACTTTTGTGGACCAAGCAGGTTGTGTGTTAGTGTTTAGCAGACTGTGCGTCAGTCCCTATACCGCTGAAGGACTGCTGCAGTATAGGGCAGCGGTCAGCAGTGGTGCACGTCAACCCTATCTATTGTGGACCGATAGCGGTCCTTACAGAACAGCAGACTGTACCGCACTCAAGCCTATGTACCGTAGCACCCTATACCAAGTTACCAGTCCTTATAAGAACTTTTGTGGACCAAGCAGGTTGTGTATTAGTGTTTAGCAGACTGTACGTCAGTCCCTATACCGCTGAAGGACTGCTGCAGTATAGGGCAGCGGTCAGCAGTGGTGCACGTCAACCCTATCTATTGTGGACCGATAGCGGTCCTTACAGAACAGCAGACTGTACCGCACTCAAGCCTATGTACCGTAGCACCCTATACCAAGTTACCAGTCCTTATAAGAACTTTTGTGGAACAAGCAGGTTGTGTGTTAGTGATTAGCAGACTGTACGTCAGTCCCTATACCAATGAAGGACTGCTGCAGTATAGGGCAGCGGTCAGCAGTAGTGCACGGCAACCCTATGTATTGTGGACCGATAGCGGTCCTTACAGAACAGCAGACTGTAACGCACTCAGGCCTATGTACCGTAGCACCCTATACCAAGTTACCAGTCCTTATAAGAACTTTTGTGGACCAAGCAGGTTGTGTGTTAGTGATTAGCAGACTGTACGTCAGTCCCTATACCAATGAAGGACTGCTGCAGTATAGGGCAGCGGTCAGCAGTAGTGCACGGCAACCCTATGTATTGTGGACCGATAGCGGTCCTTACAGAACAGCAGACTGTACTGCACTCAGGCCTATGTACCGTAGCACCCTATACCAAGTTACCAGTCCTTATAAAAACTTTTGTGGACCAAGCAGGTTGTGTGTTAGTGTTTAGCAGACTGTGCGTCAGTCCCTATACCGCTGAAGGACTGCTGCAGTATAGGGCAGCGGTCAGCAGTAGTGCACGGCAACCCTATGTATTGTGGACCGATAGCGGTCCTTACAGAACAGCAGACTGTAACGCACTCAGGCCTATGTACCGTAGCACCCTATACCAAGTTACCAGTCCTTATAAGAACTTTTGTGGACCAAGCAGGTTGTGTGTTAGTGATTAGCAGACTGTACGTCAGTCCCTATACCAATGAAGGACTGCTGCAGTATAGGGCAGCGGTCAGCAGTAGTGCACGGCAACCCTATGTATTGTGGACCGATAGCGGTCCTTACAGAACAGCAGACTGTACCGCACCCAAGCCTATGTACCGTAGCACCCTAGACAGACCAAGTTACCAGTCCTGATAAAGAGCTTTGTGGAACAAGTGAGTTGTGAATGATTAGCAGACTGCAGCAGAAGGGCAGCAGTCAAGTATAATATTCTTTCTATATTTGGAAGAAAGAATATTATACGTGTACAAGCCTATTACCGTACCACTGATACCAGTCCTGAAAAGAACCTTTGTGGAACTAATAGTAACAGCAAGTCTTTAAAATTATCCTCACTGCCTGACACACTGCTTCCTGCCTGTCCCTATACAAATTGGCAAAAAAGAGTAGGCTGGAACGATTAGCTGGAACAGCTCTTTTGTGGACCTGATAGTAACAGCTAATGATGATGATGATGATGATGATGAAGAAAGACTAATCTGGCTGAGCTGTCCCTAAAATAGCAGCATACAGCGCTCTGTCCCTTTATCTAAACTGACAAAAGAAACTCAGGCTGCTGACCTAACACCTATACCAGTCCTGAAAAGAACTTTTGTGTACCAAATAGCTAGCGTTTTCTCTGTCCCTACTCCACACAGGATCCTTTCCCTACAGTGACAGAAGAAAGAATGTAAAATGGCCACCGGATCGGGTGTATTTATAGGTTAGGGGGAATGTCCAAGTGTCCATGAGCTGTCATGTCTCAATTGGTTGTCCTGTAACACATGATAAACGTGTCACGAAAGGTTAAAGTTCTTGTATACATTAAACACGTAAGTCCGCCGGGGCGAACGACGGAAAAAGGCGTTCGAACCCGCGGACGGCGAAAGTCGGAAATTCGCCGCGAAACGACCGCCGGGCGAACCGTTCGGCCATCACTAACGAAGACCATTTCATCTTACACTTAGCAGTCTCCAAAATGCAGCAGCTTGGCTCGGGTACGGACATACATTTCTATAAGACCAACAACCGCTGGTGCCCGGTCGCCACTCTCACCCGCTTGTTGACCCTTCTGGCCGATCAACCAGAAACTAGCCCGCTTCTGCAATTTCATACTAAACCTCTGAACGCTGCCCGGTTTATGGAACATGTCAGGATACTCCTGAGTATCCTTCAGCTCAATCCTACTCACTACTCCGGACATTCATTCCGTATCGGAGCAGCCTCAACAGCCTCCCGCCAAGGGGTCCCGGACCATGTCATCAAGAAGTTGGGCAGATGGAAGTCCACCTGTTTTGCCCGTTATATACCCAATCCACAAGTGGAGATGGCCCAGGCCTTTGTCAAGCTCACCCAGTAACAAACTTGAAACAATAAAGTACAACCCCTACCTGAATGTTTTTGCCCCCTTATTTTGGTATACCGTACGTTAGACCAGGGCACACTTTCAGGTCCATTTCAAGTAAGCGAGTTTATGTTAACCTTGTTTGTCATCCTTATCCGTATCGGTCAGAGGGCTCTGAACCATAAATAAAAAGGCCAGTATGGTGGCCTGGAATTATGGGAGGAGCCCGGTGGGGTATATAACCAGCCCGTTCGCCTGTCTTCCTTGTCGGTTCCGGTGCGCGATACCCACCCACCCATCCCCTTTTTAGGGCATTTCTCAAGCATTATACTCCTCATGAGAGTACTCATTTCACTCCATTTCATAATCATCTCATTTAACACTCATTTCTCAATCTAGGGTATGCCCCCTTATTTTGGTATACCGTACGTTAGACCAGGGCACACTTTCAGGTCCATTTCAAGTAAGCGAGTTTATGTTAACCTTGTTTGTCATCCTTATCCGTATCGGTCAGAGGGCTCTGAACCATAAATATATATATATATATATATATTCCTAGCCCTATGTGCTTTCATATCTGTCTTTCTATATATAATACACTCTTCAAATGTGCTTTAAAATGCATAGTTTTCCCTTTTGTGAACAATTCCCAGTCCGGCCCTGCAGACAAGGATATATCACAGACATCCTGGAACTTGTGGTGCTTTATAGGTAAGCTGTCATATGACTGGGTAGTTACCACGTCAACTTCACTAAAGGCATCAACTGATGCCTTTATCGGTGGAGAACTTGTTTGAAAACATTCCCTACATTGATTTTTGCAATGGGTGGGGACATAAAATGTACAGCCTTTCTCCCCAGTTAATGGAAGGGTTAAGGGTAGAAAACGAATAAATGCCTAGGATGACAGGAAATGTGGATGATATAATTAACTGAAGTTTCACAATGGTCAGCCTCAAATTGTAGTTCAAGAGAAACCATTTCATGGCTAACAGTTCCTTCATTCAGATTCAGATTTAAATTCAGAATACTTTACTAACCACTTAGGGATCGGAAGGCTTTACCCCCTTAATGACAAGCCCATTTTTTGCAGTGCGGCACTGCATTACTTTAACAGACAATTGCGTGAGTGTGCAACACTGTACCCAAAATTGATGTTCTTTTTTTCTCACAAATAGAGATTTCTTTTGGTGGTATTTGATCACCTTTGCGGTCACTTCTGCTTTCCGCTACAGACAAAAAAAGATGTCAATTTTGAAAAAAACTAAAAACTATATTTTTTACTTTCTGCTATAATACATATCCAAAAAGAATTATAATATATATATATATATATATATATATATATATATATATATATATATATATAAAAAATTTTTTATATCTATAGCAGAAAGTAAAAATGTTTTTTTTTTTCAAAATTGACAGTCTTTTTTCTTTTTAATATGTATTATAGCACACACACATATATATATATATATATATATATATATATATATATACACACACACACACACACAAACACATACATACACACACACACACACACACACACACACACACACACACACACACACACACATATATATATATATATATATATATATATATATATATATATATATATATATATATGAATTTATTCATCAGTTTAGGCCAATATGTATTCTGCGGCACATTTTTGGTAAAAAAATTGCAATGAGCGTATATTGATTGGTTTGCGCAAAAGTTATAGCATCTGCAAAATAGGGGATATATTTATGGCCTTTTTATTACTAGTAATAGCGGTGATCAGCAATTTTAGCAGGACTGCCACATTGCGGCAGACAGATCGGACACTTGATACTTTTTTGGGACCAGTGACATTATTACAGTGATCAGAGCTAAAAATATACACTGAACATTGTATAAATTACACTGGCAAGGAAGGGGTTAACACTAGGGGCGATCAAGGGGCTAAGTGTGCCCTAAGGAGGTGTTTCTAGCTGTGGGGGGAGTGGACAAACCAGGAGTACAGAGCGATTGCTGCTCCTGATCACTAGGAACAAACAATCTCACTGTACTCTCCTGTCAGAATGGGAATCTGCTTTTGCTTACATTGGCAGATCCCCGTTCTGCCTCTGCGGAGCGATCACAGGTGGCCGCCGGATCCACACATCAGCTCCCCCACTGTGCAGTGGGCATGCGCACGCCCATGGTGTCTTATGCACAAAACAACATACTGGTATGTTGCTTCACACAACAGAGCCACCCTGCTGCAGTATATATGCGGTGAGCGTGACTTAAAGCGGGAGTCCGCCGGGACTCCGCGTTTTTTTTTTTTTAAATATATTAATATTATAAATAATATATAATAAATATATTAAGATACAGTTATACTCAACAAAGACAAAGCAAAATCAGAATAACAAAACAAAAAACTAAAGAAACAATAACAAACAAAATAAGTCACCAATAACAGCAAATTAATATATACAATAACCATGAATTGAAATAAAACAAATTAAAAAGTAATGGAAAAGGGAAAAGTCCTGGAAGTTGCATATCTCTGCAAAACCCCGTAGCAAAGTGTGTGACAGCTTCAGCCCAGGCTCCAATCAGGGTACACCCCAACATGTTTCACTCCGCCCACAGAGCTCCGTGAAATGTGTTGGGCCTGTGGCCTGGTTGGAGCCCAGGCTGAAGCTGTCACACATTTTCCCCTGGGGTTTTGCAGAGATGTGCGACTTCCAGGACTTTTTCCTTTTCCATTTGATGTCTAAAGCAGGGACGAGCTCTGTCACAAAAGGGGGGTCATTTTAGGGCCTCAAGAAATTAGACACTGACAGGCACTCATTACATCAGGCTTGATTTATACCATAGTTTGTGAACTCATTTCTACCAAAGAAATGTAGCAGAATACATTTAGCCTAATTTTATGAAGAAAAAAAATAAAAGATTTAGTTGCAACATAGAACATTTAGAACAAAAGCTAAGAAAAAATATTTTTTTCTTTATATAGCAAAAAATAAAGACCCCAGTGGTGATTAAATACCACCAAAAGAAAGCTCTATCCAGAAAATAGATAAAAATTTCATTTGGTTACAATGTTGCATGACTGAGTAATTGTCATTCAAAGTGTGATGGGCTAAAAGTTGGAAAATGGCATGGCTGGGAAGGGGGAGAATGTGTCCGGACGTTAGATTGGTAATATGCAAGGGTGAATGTAGCTAAAATGCTACTTTTAGGTAGTAGTGTTGAGCGAACCCGAACTGTAAAGTTCGGGTTCGTACCGAACTTTTGGCTTTTTGGGTCCCAAACCCGAACAATTGGCTGTATGTTCGGGTTCGGGTCCGGTGTTCGGCAACGTAATGGCGCATTTTAAAAAGCCCTGCAGCAGCCAATCAACATTCGTTTAACTGGTGTACCCTTAGAAGCCATCACATCCATGCCTACTAATGGCATGGCTGTGATTGGCCCGTGCAGCATGTGACCCAGCCTCTATTTAAGCTAGAGGCACACAGCACAGCACGCCACTCTGCTTTAGACAGTGTAGGGAAAGGTTTCCGGCTGCTGTTAGGGAGAGAATAACATAGGAGTCCTGATTCTGAAATCTATTGTAATTAGTCAGCGATTTTACACTGCACTGAGAGAAAAGATAGACAGTGTAGGGTAAGGTTCCTGTTGGTGCTTTGAGGGAGAGAGAATTATCTAGGAGTCCAGATTCAGAAATCTATTCTAATAACTCAGCGATCTACACAAATTTACCTGGTTGGGTTGCAGTGCACAATCTTTTTACACTGTCATGAGCACAATATAACTTTTATCTGCAAGCTCAGTGCACCAGCACTGCATATGTTACTGTGACATACACCCTGTACATACTCTGGGTGTATTCTGCTATTGCAAAAACGTCAATTTAGTGCAAAAAAAACAACAACTTTTCAGTGTTTCCTGCATATGTGGAGGTGCGTGTTACACAATTTATATATATTTTTTCTATTGTGCTATTCTAAAAAAATTTTTTAGGGCAAAAACATTTTTTTTGAATAGCATTTTCACCATTTCTGCAGCTCTAAGATACACGTTTACATACTCTGGGTGTATTCTGCTATTGCAAAAACACCCATTTAGGGCAAGATCCTAAATTTGCAAAATATGAGAATGTGAAAGAAGGGATGTGGCTCCGGTCGTGGTGCTGCTGGTGGAGCTCATGTTGTAGGGAGAGGACGTGGTCGATCTGTGCCAGCTACACGCACAAGTGAAACACCTTCCTCAGGTGCGAGTAGACAGAGCCTGCAGCGGTATTTGGTCATTCCTAATGCGGCTGTACGAATGTTGAGGCCAGGAAAAGTACAGGCGATAGTAGATTGGGTTGCTGACAGTGCCTCCGGTTCCTTGACATTGTCTCCCACCCAGTCTCCTGATGAAAGATCAGAGTTGGCACCTGCAGCCGACTTCCATCAGTCTTTCACATCACCCCCTTGCAAATCAGCCAAGCAGTCTGAGCCCCAAATCATGCAGCAGTCTCTTCTGCTTTTTGATGACTCTGTTAGCAGGGTTTCCCAGGGCCATCCACCTAGCCCTGACCCAGAAGTGGAAGAGATTGAGTGCACTGATGCCCAACTACTTATGTTTGAAGATGAGTACATGGGATGACCATCGCAGCACGTCTTGGATGATGACGAAACACAGGTGCCAACTGCTGCTGCTTTCGCAATTGTGCAGACCGACAAGGAGGGCAGGGGTGAAGACTGGGTGGAAGATGATATGGAGGACGATGAGGTCCTGGACCCCACATGGAAGCAACATCATGCAGGTGACCTGTGTAGTTCGGAGGAAGAGGCAGTAGTTGCAGAGAGCCACCAGCACAGCAGAAGAGGGAGCAGGGTGCAAAAGCGGAGCGTCCGTCCCCTAGACAGTACGCCTGCTACTGGCCAACACAGCAAGGGACCGAGCACACCAAAGCCAGGTCCAAGGAGTTCCCTAGCGTGGCAGTTCTTCTCTGTGCAATCAGAGCCTGAAGCGAGGCATAAATGTTCTCAACCTGAGCACAACCTGCATGACCAGGCATCTAAGTGCAAAGCACGAGCTGTAGTGGAATAGACACCTCAACAACCAAGAAAGGTCTCTGGCTCCTCCTGCTTCCTCTTCTGCTGCAGTCTCTGCCTCTTCATCCACCTCTGTAGTGACAGTGGCACCTGCCAACCCGCAAACAGAGGATCTGCCAGCAGCACTACCACATGGGTCACCAACCATCTCCACAATGTCCCATGGAAGCGTTCAGCTCTCTATCTCCCAAACACTGGAGCGGAAGAGGAAGTAGCCCCCTAGCCACCCACGATCCCTGGCCCTGAATGCCAGCATTTAAAAATTCCTAGCCTTTTAAATGCTGTCATTCCGTTTGGTGGAGACGCAGAGTTTTAAAAGCCTGATGGCATTGGCTGTCCCACAGTATGTCGTGCCCAGCCGCCACTACATTTCCAGGCGAGCCATCCCTTCCCTGCACAACCAAGTGGGGGACAAAATCAGGTGGGCACTGCGCAACACCATCTGTGGCAAGGTCCACCTAACTACAGATGCGTGGACCAGTAAGCACGGTCAGGGACGTTATATCTCCCTAACAGCACACTGGGTAAATGCAGTGGTGGCTGGGCCTGAGGCGGATAGCAGTTTGGTGCATGTCCTTCCACCACTGAGGATTGCGCTTCAGTTTGCCTCCTGTTGCTAACTCCTCCTACTCCGCTTCCTCATCCTCTACCGACTCCTCATCCAGTCAGCGTAACACCTTCACCACCAACTTCAGCACAGCTAGGGGTAAACGACAGCAGGCAGTTTTAAAACTTTCCTGTTTGGGGGGAAAAACCCCACACCGCGCAGGAGTTGTGGAGGGACATGGAACAACAGACCGATGAGTGGTTGGTGGCAGTGAGCCTCAAGCCCGGCCTGGTGGTGTGCGATAATGGGCAAAATCTCATAGCAGCTCTGGGCCTAGCTGGTTTGACGCACATCCCTTGCCTGGCGCATGTGCTGAACTTGGTGGTCCAGAGGTTCCTTAAAAATTACCCCCATATTCCAGAGCTGCTGCAGAAAGTGCAGGGCGTTTGTGCGCACTTTCTGCGTTCTCACCCTGCTGCTGCTTGCCTGTCAGAGCTGCAGCGCAACTTCGGCCTTCCCTCTCACCGCCTCATATGTGACGTGCCCACAAGGTGGAACTCCACCTTGCACATGCTGGCCAGACTGTGCAAGCAGCAGCAGGTGATAGTGGAGTGTCAGCTGCAGCACGCACGCGTGAGTCGCTCTGTGGAACAGCACCACTTCACCACCAATAACTGGGCCTCCATGCGAGACCTGTGTGCCTTGTTGCGCTGTTTTGAGTACTCCACCAACATGGCCAGTGCCAATGACGCCGTTCTCAGCGTTACTATCCCAGTTCTATGCCTCCTTGAAAAAATGCTTCGGGCGATGATGGAAGAGGATCTGGCACAGGATCAGGAGGAGGAGGAAGAGGGATCATTTGCAAGGCTTTCAGGGCAGTCATTCACAAGTGGCTATGAGGGTGGGTTCCTGCACCAACAAACGCTAGGTACACAATTGTCCGACAGCAAGGGCACAGTTCTGGAGGATGACGAGGGGGAGGATGAGATGGAGGAGGAGGAACCATGTTCACAGAGGGGTGGCAACCAGACTAGCTCATGGCCATCACTAGTAGTGATGGCCGAACGGTTCGCCCGGCGGTCATTCGCGGCGAATTTCGGCTGTTCGCGGTCCGCCCGTTCGGCGGACTATTGGCGCCGTTCGCCCGGCGGACGTCCGTGTTTACTGTGTAAAAGAACTTTGACCTATGATGACACATCCATCATGGGGTACAGGACAGCCAATTGAGACATTACAGCACATGGACACTTGGACATTCCCCCTAACTTATAAATACACCCGATCCGTTAGCCATTTTACATTCTTTCTTCTGTCACTATAGGGAGAGGTTGCTGTGTGGAGCAGGGAGAGATTACAGTGACCCAAATCGCTAGCTATTTGGTACACAAAAGTTATTTTCAGGACTGGTATAGGTGTTATGTGTAGTTCAGGATAGGCAGTGCTGTGCTAGTGATTGTTGCAGCAGCCTGAGCGTCTTTTGTCAGTTTAGAGAAAGGGACAGGACGGTGTGTGCTGCAGGGACAGCCAGTTTAGTCATTAGCTGTTACTATCAGGTCCACAAAAGTGCTATTTCAATTATTGTTCCAGTAGCCTCAGTTTATATAGGGACAGGCAGGAAGCAGTGTGTGAGGCAGTGAGGGTCAGTTTAATCAGTAGCTGTTACTATTAGTTCCACAAAGGTTCTTTTCAGGGCTGGTATCAGTGGTATGGTAATAGGCTTGTACACGTATAATATTCTTTCTTCCAAATATAGAAAGAATATTATACTTGACTGCTGCCCTTCTGCTGCAGTCTGCTAATCATTCACAACCCACTTGTTCCACAAAGCTCCTTATAAGGACTGGTAACTTGGTCTGTCTAGGGTGCTACAATACATAGTGTTGAGTGAGGTACAGTCTGCTATTCTATAAGGACTGGTATCGGTCCACAATACATAGGGTTGAGGCGCACTACTGCTGACCGCTGCCCTATACTGCAGCAGTCCTTCATCGGTATAGGGACTGAGAGGCAGGCAGACTGACAGGCAGAGGAAGAGGCAGGCCCTTCTGCAGGGGTGGTAGGGGTAGGGCAGGAGCAACAGGCTTGAGCCAAAGTGGGAAGTTGCAGAAGGTGCGTTCAATTACTTTAAAGGACGCACCAGACTTGGTTGAGTGGCTCACTCAGCCTTACTCTTCTGCACCCTCCTCATCCTCTCGATCTGCACCCTCTTCTTCACTCTCTGCTATGTGCATCCCCAAAGACACTACCACCAACAACACCACCACCACCACCACCACCACATACCTTCCGCTTGAGTCACAGGAATTATTTTCTGATCCATATCAAGACATTTCTGATGCGCAGCCACTCTTGGTATTGGATCAGGAAGAGGGGGCAGCAACAACCGCTACTCAGCAGTCTGACGACAGTACCCAGATCAGCCCAAGGAGGAGGTTGGTCCCCGGTGTTGCTGCCTTCTCCGAGATCTCTACTTATAGCGGTGGGGAAGGTGACGTTGATGATGACGTGTCTAGTGATGTCACGTGGGTGCCCACAAGAGAGGAAGAGGAGGGGAGTTCAGAGGGAGATATGGACCAGCAGATAGGGAGGAGAAGCAGGAATAACTTACATTGCACAGGAGGGACAAAGCAGACTGCAAATGTATCAGGAGCGAGTCATCGACCATGTACGGTCACAACTGGCGCTCCCAGGACACCGGCACATGGCTCCGCAGTGTGGGCTTTTTTTAACGTGTCCGCTGCTGACAATAGCGTTGCCATCTGCAATCTTTGCAGTCAACGCATTAGTCGCGGTAAGCCCAACACTCACCTAGAGACAACCGCCTTAAGAAGGCACATGAGCAGCCATCACCGAGCCGAGTGGGAGCAACGGAACACACAAAGCCACACTGCAGACTCTCACCGTCCAGCCTCGTCTTCTACTTCTCCTTCTCCTCTCTCCTCACAATTGTCCTCCACTCCACCTTCCATCACGCCAAGCTCACGTTTTTCTGCAAAAAGGCAGGCTTCCGTGGGCCTAATGTTCGAGCGTAAAAAAATGATGACGCCGGATAACCCTCTTGCCCAACGGTTGACGGCTGGCTTGTCAGAACTGATAGCATGCCAACTACTGCCATATAAACTGGTGGACTCGGAGGCCTTACGAAAATTTGTGGCCATTGGAACACCACAATGGAAGGTCCCAGGAAGGAAGTATTTCTCAGAGAAGGGCATCCCAGAGCTATATGGCCATGTTCAGCGGCAAGTGAATGTATCTCTGGCACACAGTGTCGGTGCCAAGATACATCTGACCACAGACACGTGGTCTAGCAAACACGGGCAGGGAAGGTATATCACTTTTACTGCCCACTGGGTGAACCTTCTGACGGCCGTCAAGCATGTAACCCGTGGCACCCGTGTAGATTTGGTTTTACCGCCACGGATTGCATGCAGGGCTGACTCTTCTTCTCCTCCTCCTCCTACTCCATCCTCCTCCCTCTCCTCCTCAGCTGACTCCTCCTTTTCCGCTGCTAGCGTCTCTTCCGCTGCGCCACCCAAGCTCCCCAGAACCTATTCGACATGCCAGGTGAGACGTTGCCATGCCGTGCTGCGTCTGTTGTGCCTGGAAGCCAAGAGCCACACTGGCCCAACACTCCTTTCAGCTTTGCGTTCACAGGTAGATCAGTGGCTAACACTGCTCAATTTGACAGTTGGTAAAGTGGTGTGCGACAACGGTGCCAATCTGCTTAGCGCATTGAAACAGGGCAAAATAACGCACGTGCCATGCATGGCACACGTCTTAAACTTGGTCGTGCAGCGATTCCTTGTCAAATACCCTGGGGTCCAGGACATCTTGCGGCAGGCAAGGAAAATCTCGGCCCATTTCAGAAGATCTTACACGGCCATGGCTCGCCTTGCTGACATTCAGCGGCGACACAATCTGCTGGTCAGACATCTTATTTGCGATTGCCCGTCGCGATGGAACTCAACCTTCTATATGCTTGATAGGCTGCTCCAGCAGAAGCGTGCAGTTAACGTCTACCTGTATGAACTCTGCGGCAGAACCGGTTCTGGGGAGCTAGAGTTTTTTTCACCGTGCCAGTGGCTGCTCATGCGCGACGCATGCAGACTTCTGCGCCCATTTGAGGAGATCACCAAACTGGTCAGTCACAGCCATGGCGCCATCAGTGACATGGTACCTTATGCCTTCTTTATGGAGCGTGCGTTGCGTCGTGTCATTGATCAAGCTGTGGAGGAGCGGGAAGATGAGGAAGTCGCAATGCTGGATGAATTCCCAGGGGGGGCTACTCTATCTGAGACAAGTGAACAACAGGAGTCTGATAGGAGTCAGAGGAGGATGGTGCCGGGGCAGATGAGCAGGAGCAAGAAGAGCATGCTATAAACCTTTCTGGGACCCCTGTTGTTGAGCGTGGATGGGGAGAGGAGAATGAAGAGGACGACATTATCCTGGATGATGAGCAGGAGCCAGGCCACCACACCGCTTCCACTTTAGTGCAAATGGGGGCCTTCATGCTCCAGTGTTTTAATAAGGACCCCCGTATAAAAAGCATAAGGGTCAAGGACCAGTACTGGGTGGCAACGTACTTAGACCCCCGGTACAAACACAAAATGGCGGAAATGTTACCGCCGTCACAGAGGGCTGTCAGAATGCAGCACTTCCAGGCCTTGCTTCGAGAAATGCTGCATTCTGCTTTTGCGTGCGCTGGCAGAGGAGCAATTCCCACTCCCAGAGAAGGAGTTGCGGGGTACCAATCCAACAGCGCCTGCAAAAAGAGGCCGGTTTGAAGATGTGTTGGTGACTTCAGATATGAAGTCATTCTTTCAGCCGACGCATCGACAGGTGTCATCCGGATCCAGCATCAGGGAACGCCTAGACCGTCAGGTGTCCGACTACATCGGGTTAACGGCCGTTGTGGACGCTCTGAGGAGTGATGAACCCCTGGACTACTTGGTGGGCAGGCTTGACCTCTGGCCAGAGCTTGCCCAATTTGCAATCGAACTGTTGGCTTGCCCCTCATCCAGTGTCCTGTCCGAAAGGACGTTCAGCGCAGCAGGGGGGATCGTGACCGATAAGCGTACTCGCCTAGCTCACGACAGTGTTAACTACCTCACATTTCTAAAAATGAATGAGGCATGGATCTCGGAGGAATTCAACACATGTGACCAGTAGACCATGTATATGTCTATAAACAATTTTTTTTAATCGAGCACAGAGACCTTCTTTCTTCATTTGGCTCACTTCCTTGTCCAAAAAAAGCACACCTTACTATATGCCCGTACCCTCCTCTTTGAAGAGGTTGAGCGGTGTCATATTTCTACTGGGGCTGCTTATTATGAGGGGCTCCCACCATCCCTGTGCTGTGCTGACATCCTCCTGGGGCTGTACCTCTGCTGTGCATATTATGAGGGGCTCCCACCATCCCTGTGCTGTGCTGACTTCCTCCTGGGGCTGTACCTCTGCTGTGCATATTTTGAGGTGCTCCCACCATCCCTGTGCTATGCTCATTATGAGGGGCTCCCACCATCCCTGTGCTGTGCTGACTTAGTCCTGGGGCTGCTTATTATGAGGGGCTCCCACCATCCCTGTGCTATGCTGACATCCTCCTGGGGCTGCTTATTATGAGGGGCTCCCACCATCCATGTGCTATGCTGACATCCTCCTGGGGCTGCTTATTATGAGGGGCTCCCACCATCCCTGTGCTATGCTGACATCCTCCTGGGGCTGCTTATTATGAGGGGCTCCCACCATCCCTGTGCTATGCTCATTATGAGGGTCTCCCACCATCCCTGTGCTATGCTGACTTCCTCCTGGGGCTGCTTACGGTGCAGGTGTCAGTGCTGTATATCACGGTGCTGATGTCAGTGCTCTCTGTCACAGTGCTGCTGTCAGTGCTGTATATCACGGTGCTGGTGTGAGTGCTTTATGTCACGCTGCTGATGTCAGTGCTCTCCATCACGGTGCTGCTGTCAGTGCTGTATATCATGGTGCTGTTGTGAGTGCTTTATGTCACGCTGCTGATGTCAGTGCTCTCTATCACGGTGCTGCTGTCAGTGCTGTATATCACGGTGCTGGTGTGAGTGCTTTATGTCACGCTGCTGATGTCAGTGCTCTCTATCACAGTGCTGTTGTCAGATCACTCTATCACGGTGCAGGTGTCATTGCTGTATGTCACGCTGCTGATGTCAGTGCTCTCTATCACGGTGCTGGTGTCAGATGACTCTATCACGGTGCAGGTGTCATTGCTGTATGTCCCGCTGCTGGTGATCATCTCCTGCACCCTCTTCTTTGCCTACCCTGGTCCCTGACCTTCCCTCTCCTCCATTGCCTTCATGCGCTCTACAGTCCTGAATTGTCACAACAATTTCCCATATAAAAAAAGAATGCTTGTAGTTGTCGATCCCAGATTCACCTCATACATGTGTTATGTCATTGGCCATGTGGTGGGACTATGTTTGCACAGCTATTAATTATTTTGTGGCTGCAAATTTGACCTGTAGGTTTGCGAAGTTCGCCTCCCATTGAAGTCAATGGGGCCCGCCGCGAACGTTCCGGTTCGCGAACTATCGGCCGCGTTAGCGGTCCGCGTTTGCGAAACATCCCGTCGGAAGTCCGTCCATCACTAATCACTAATGCATGGCTGGGGGGATACAGGGGACACAGACGATACACCTCCCACAGAGGACAGCTTTTTGTTGCCTCTGGGCAGCCTGGCACACATGAGCGATTACATGCTGCAGTGTCTCCACAACGACCGCCGAGTTGCCCACATTCTAACTGGTGCTGATTACTGGGTGGCCACCTTGCTGGATCCCGTTACAAGGACAACGTACCGTCCTTAATTCCCTCACTGGAGCGTGATCATAAGATGCGCGAGTACAAGCGCATGCTGGTAGACACGCTGCTGGTGGCATTCCCACCTGACAGCGGGGGTACGGTGGAAACACAAGGCGAAGGCAGAGGAGCAGGAAGAGATCGCCAACGCAGCCGGGGCACCGCCAGCACCTCAGAAGGCAGGATTAGTATGGCCGAAATGTGGAAAAGCTTTGTCAGCATGCCACAAGAACCAGTACCACCAGCTGAGATGGAACGTCTTAGCAGGAGGCAGCATTTCACCAACATGGTGTAGCAGTATGTGTGCACATGCTTACACGTACTGAATGGCGGGTCTGCCCCCTTCAACTTCTGGGTCTCCAAATTGGGCACATGGCCTGAGCTTGCCCTTTATGCCTTGGAGGTGCTGACCTGCCCTGCAGCCAGTGTATTATCTGAATGTGTATTTAGCACGGCAGGGAAAGTTTTTACAGACAAGCGCAGCAGCTTGTCCAGAGTCAATGTGGACAAGCTCACGTTCATTAAAATGAACCAGGCATAGATCCCACAGGACTTGTCCGTACCATTTGCAGAATAGACATGTATACCGGTGTTCTGACAAAAACTGTTTGGCCATCGGATAGTGTCCGGCCCAAGGACAAGAAGATTCTGAAAATCTCGGAAGATGAACGGTGCCTGCCCCGTGAGTGCAGGTGCAAGCCCCACCATCCAAGTGGACATACGGTAGCGCATAGTAACAGGGCCACTTGCCACGCTTAGGGCACGGCCTCGCTTCGCTCGGCTTGAACCTCGGGTGGTGTGGCTTGAACCTGGACTCACTGCGCAGCGCCATTCATCTTGGGAGATTTTCTAAATCCCCTTGTCCTACATACTGAGCAAACGCAGTACAGGGCGGACAGAGTACAGAGCCATTTTATTCCTCAAAAGTTCGGGTCCCCATTGACTTCAATGGGGTTCGGGTTCGGGGTCATGTTCGGGTCAAGTTCGGTCCCGAACCCAAACTTTTTTTCCGAAGTTCGGCTGAACCCGTCGAACCCTAACATCCAGGTGTCCGCTCATCTCTATTAGGTAGCTAATACCAGACATATTAAATACATGCGTTAGGGATCTTTAGTAAATCAAGCCCCTTCAGGCTTTTCTTAAAGGTATCTTGTGATTTTTCTCTATTTCTTTGTGGACCCACCTTTGGTAAATTGAATTCTTGCACATTTTTACTCATATATTAAGTTTGCTAATTACATGATACTTTAACTGTATGATCTTATGAGATATAGATTATATAATCCATGAGGCAATGTCAACCAAATGAGACACTTATGTCCAAATGATTATCTATGATCAAAATTGAAAGACATTATATTCATTTAACCCAATGCAGGTCCAGAAGGCATAGCAGGAAGACAACGAGGTCCACGCATGCTTAGGGAAAATTAAAAATAACTCTTTGATAAAAAACGAGAATGTTTTTTTCCTCTCAAAGAGTAGAGAACACATGAGACACATTTGGAGTGGGAGAGGTCATAATGAGCTGCCCTTACAGCTTTCTTTTGTTGGTGTCCAATTTCCTAAAGGCAGGTGCTATAGTTCTCTAGGAAATTTAGGTTAGGATTCATGAAGGGGGCCATTGCTGACTCAACATCTGCACAATGCGCAAAGCATGGTTCACCGCATCCATACTTAAAAACAAGGTGATAATGTTGGGGTGGGATCATTGGCTGATTGCCTAATCAGAAAAATGGTTGCCATGTTCCAGTAAGCCTGTATACAATTTCTGTAGATTCCCCAACACATGATATTTTACTGGTGGTTCGCAAGTAAAATCAGGCAATAATTATACTGAAAATAGGGGGCCTTCGATAAAAGGGACCAATTGCAGCCCTTTACTAAAAGATAACATTACAGAATACCGTTCTATATACAAATGTTTCCTCTCTTGCTAGCTTACTAAACAGTGATGTTGATATATCCTTGCAAACACAGGAAGCGGCCACTAATGGGCTTTTTAAAAAGAAATGATGATCCATTGCAACTAATTTCCCTAGTTTAAACCAGACAGAACAAAGAAAGATTAGACGATTAGGCTATAACACATCGTTTTTCTTATTTTTTGAATGAGTATGTTGCGATAATGTATCGCATTCATTTCTTTATCACATGAGCAAAAGTCAGGAAATTTGGATCAGAACCACACCAAAATAATCGTGACTCAACAAGACATATCAAATATTATACAATTTAAAAAACAGTTTTGGAGCTATGTTTTCAGATTTACAGAAGAAAAACACAAAAGAATCTCAATGACATTCTGAATATTGGAGGTAACAAGACCATTGAACTTACCATGTGAACACGGTACAGGATGCTGATTCCTAAGGTCATAAATGGCTTGGAGAAATCAATAACCTTTTCTCTTTCTGCTGTTATTGTGAGACCAGCAACGGCTAAATCTGCTTTCTGTAGAGGTACACATAACAGAAACAGGTAATCCTTACTAGTATTGTTGCACAGCAGTATAAGCGAAGAAATTATACTCTGCTTAAAAAAAAAAAAAACACTTTTCATTTTGCACTTACAATACGAGAAAGTAATATTCTTTTGGAGATATAAACAGCAGATATTATTCACACTGCACAAATTACCTATGTTATTGTGTTATTACACTGAAAGCTCTTGGCTCTTTTATGTGGATTTTATTGTACAAAAATGTAATTTAGGGAGCCAATGTGATGGCATTAACTCTGCGAACCATAAATTGATATGAAAATGCACTTCTTTTTTTAAAAGTATGACAAAATATATTTATCTCAGGTGCTCAACAAAAGTTTCATAAGAATAGAAAATACAGTATATTTGAACTATAAGAATCAGAACACTGTAATATGTTGAAACTGCCACTGATACACTCTATGATATATTCCGAATGCATGGATTTCTATTGTTCAATCCACTACTAAATTATATTGTTGGTAACTGATCTCTGACATACTGTCGGGAATTTATAAAGCGTTTTTATGACACTCTTAGAATTTTTGTGCCTCCACACAATAAATGTTGGTGCAGGTGAAAGATTCATGTATTTGTTGTAAAAGTGTCACTATTAAGAACTACCTGGATCCTCGGCATGTGTTGGTAAAATTACCTGCCAAAACAGGTGGCAGGGATATTTGAATCTGACACAGGATATTTTAAGAGCCAGTTCACACAGGAGCAACTCAGATCCAACTTCAGGTCGCCCCTAGTCGCCTCAAGTCGCACTACATGTAAAAATCAATGTAAGTGAATGAGAGCCATCTTAATGCACACTACTGAAGTCGCTCCGACTTCAGAAAAGGTTCCTGTACTACTTGTATCCGACTTGTTGGCGACTGGTACCCATTGATTTCAATGGAAGTCGCCTCCAAGTCGGATCTCCGTCTATATTGGGGCGACTCTCACAGAATTATCAGCTCTCCAGATGGAACTCCACGCCAAATTTATTTAAAAAATTTGGCATGGGTTCCCCCTCCGGGAGCATACCAGGCCCTTAGGTCTGGTATGGATTTTAAGGGGAACCCCCTACGCTGATGGGGTATGGGGCGTGGTCACAGAATGATGTCACATGGTGATCCTGCCCCTTTATGACGTCACAGTCCCAGGGCATGCTATTAACAGGCCCTTGATGTGACAAAAGTCATATGCCTTGTATTTCATTGCTTGTAGAAACAAAAGGGTTGCCGTGAAGCCAAAGGTGTTGGGAGACCGAAGAAGGAAGGTGACGTTTTTTTTCTAATCTCCCACCAGGTAATAATAGTGTCTCGGATTAAGATATTTTTTTGTAAGGGTTTTTGGAGCGATTGAATCTTACTATGCAGGATGCCAGGGAGGTGGTAAGGAGAGACCAGATTAGATTCAAGAGTGTAGTTCACATAAACAGAGGATTGAGACAACCAGTCTAACCTGTACCTAAGCAAACAAGCTAGATTGTACATCCTGATATCCGGGATACCGACACCTTCTTCACTTTTGGGAAGATGCAATTTGTGCAAAGCAATACGGGGTCTCTTCTTGCACCATAAAAAGGGAACAATAGCTTTATTGAATTTCTGTACATCTTGGTGTTTTAAGAGGATGCGAATAGTTTGTAGAGTATAAAAGGAGGTCAGGGAAACTCACAATTTTAGTCAGGTGGCATCTTACAAAGAGTGATAGGGGTAGAGTCATCCAAGCCTCTAACTCTTTTGTAATTTTGGCAAACAAAGGGGAGTAATTGAGGTTGTAAAGAGAAGATGGCTACTTCCCTATTTTAGCACCTAGATATGTAATAAATTGTTGGGCAAGAGAGAAGGGGTAGGACGCGTTCCATCTTGGAGATGGAACAAGAGGAAGCACTTCAGTTTTATTGTAATTTACCCATAGACCAGGTGAGGATGCATGGACAAGTGAGTGTCTGTTTATTAAAAGTCAGGAGCTACAGTTTTTTAGCTGCTGACTTTTAATTTTTGCAAAACTGACTGAAAAAAAAAAACGCTTTAATCCATGTTAGTTGATGCAGTGAGGGATTGAATACAGGCTTACTTTAAAGTGGATCTGAACAGATAGGGGACATCTAGATTTATTCATTTGGTCTATACAGTAACCTGGAAAATCTACTATTTGACTTGAATTTCTCCTTGAAAATAGCAATGCCCTTCCTGGTATGTAATTGTGCCTAGGCACTCTTGTGCCTATAACTTCATACCTGTATACCTGCACTGAGATCTAAGGCAATCCTGCCTCTGAATTCCAGTCTCAAGAGAATTGGAGTAAGATTTGTTGACTTATCTGCGCTGTTCACTGTTCTCCTTGCTGGAGCTCTGACACGTGGAAGTAAAGCCCTGCCTCTACCAAGATGGCCAACTCCACACAGAGAAACCTTGCAGAACAAGGCAAAATAAGTCAGTAATGGGGAAAAGATCAGCTGCAGGGAGACCACATGCAATATTGGTGACCAGTGTATTACCTTTTTTTATGGCCACAGCTTCCAGTTTAGTTCCTCTTTCAGACAGTAAATTATTTCCCTAAATTCAGTTTGCATTCTATTTGTTTACAAACTATCATTCACAACCAGGTTGTAGAATTTTCATTCTATATACGGCTTACCCTGGATATCAGTTCTCCCACCATTCCAGTCCAAGTTCCATTCACCTCTGAAACGCCATAAAGACCATCAGCAACCAGGCGAATTTTATAGTTAAAATGCAATATCTTTGATAGCTCCTTGAGCATGTCCACACAGAACCCTTCGTAGCGTTCATTACCCTGCAGATCATGATGATTTGGTCTAAGCATCACGTATGGGTTTTCCTTTAAAAAGAAAATAGTTTTGGTTATTGCCATCAGCTCAGACGATTATCTGAATACTATTCTATTAATTATATGCAAGTATAAATCATTTATATATTCGTTTTTACATTTAATTTGAAAATACATGCTGTTACCTTGGGGCCATATGACAAAGATTAGTTATATAATTGTTAAAAAAAAAAAAAAAAGGGCACATGAATGGAGAACCCACTTTAAGGGGTTTTCTATAAAATATAGTGAAAAGATAAGTTGTTTTTTTTTCGTGAATTATTTCTACCATATTTCATATTCTTTTTCAGTTATTTTTATTACACTATTATATTTCACCACAAAAATATATAAGGAATGATTTAATCAACCGTTTCCCAAAGCACTTCAATAAATGGAAATGCGTAGACTTACTAGGATAGTAGTAACAATTAATGTCTTGTTAGCCAAACTGTCAGAAATGTTTTGGAAGAAGTGTCTTCTGTCCATAGATAGACCATTACTAACATGCCATTGTCCAATCTGGAAAATAAAAGATATGTACAAGTATATAATGTAAAGGTAAAATCCAAATAATTAATTGGGATAGCAAATTTTAAGTAAGTGAAACGTATAGAATATGATCACAAGCCAATGTGTATTTGATCCTCAACATTCTGGTGTAGCAGGAGGTCACTTTAACAAATGACCCCCTTTTTCCCACTCACTCCCCCCACTTTTCAAAAAGCCTTGTGTATCAACCGATGCACTAATCCAACAGCCATACAATGGAATTCACAAAACCAGAAATGAGCAACACGGAATATAAATGTCAAGTAGTGAGCATGGCCGCTAAAGAGAAGTGACTTTGGTCTTTAGTACTCTGTATAGACAGAGAATAGATGAGCTGTCTCTTTAAATCACATAATAGTAGCTTTAGTATTCAGTGCCTTATATGCATTTGTTACAAGTGAACCAAGACTTTCCAAGTAATACAGGTACTCCAAATGGTACATCTCACACCTTTAGGGTATACCTCTGCTGGTAACAGTGAACACATCATCACAGTATAGAATTTTAGTAGACAAATTAAGTGTAACATAGATCCTATCAAGTATTTTTAGCTATTTAATAGCATAAGGAAATCTAAACCCAAAAGCAAAAATATAATATATTGAAGCTTGCAAGTCCTTGGATGTAGTGTCTGCATTTGTTTTCTTTCAGCCTTTTTTTCCTTTAATTTTAGTTGGTAATCCTGCTAATAAATGTAAAAAGAAAACTGCACTGTGTACAACCCCAATAACCCTAGCTGCAACCAAACTGAAATACAGTAAAGATAAATAGAAAAAGGAGCTGCGCTCTCAAATGACGTGTTAATCCAAATATGATAACAAGCAAATATAAATGAATGAAATGAGAAAAACAATAAATTCTGTGACGTATATAAAGTCCTCCAGTAGCAGGCAAATTTCTGTGAACAATTGACTCAATGAATGGTCAAATGGTTGTTTCTCAAAATATACAGAGGACTTCATTTTATCATGTTGCTACAATCACTTATTTCTTCATTGAGGATTTTTGTTTATATATTACTTTTTTAGGCATATTCATCATAATATAAATAAATAAATTTATATATATATATATATATATATTTATGGCCCAGAGCCCTCTGACCGATACGGATAAGGATGACAAACAAGGTTAACATAAACTCGCTTACCTGAAATGGACCTGAAAGTGTGCCCTGGCCTAACGTAGGGTATACCAAAATAAGGGGGCATACCCTAGATAGAGAAATGAGTAATAAATGAAATGAAAATGAAATGGAGTGAAATGAGTACTCACCCGAGGAGTATAATGCTTGAGAAATGTCCTGACAGGGGATGGGTGGGTGGGTATCGCGCACCGGAACTGACGAGGGAGCTAGGCGAACGGGCTGGTTATATACTCCACCGGGCTCCACCCATAATTCCAGGCCACCATACTGGCCTTTCTATTTATGGCCCAGAGCCCTCTGACCGATACGGATAAGGATGACAAACAAGGTTAACATAAACTCGCTTACCTGAAATGGACCTGAAAGTGTGCCCTGGCCTAACGTAGGGTATACCAAAATAAGGGGGCAAAAACATACAGGTAGGGATTGCATTTATTGATTCGAGTTTGTTACTGGGTGAGCTTGACAAAGGCCTGGGCCATCTCTACTTGCGGATTGGGTATGTAACGGGCAAAACAGGTGGACTTCCATCTACCCAACTTTCTGATAACGTGGACCGGGACCCCTTGGCGGGAGGCAGTTGAAGCAGCTCCGATACGAAATGAATGTCCGGAGTAGTGAGCCGGATTGAGGTGAAGGATGCCCAGGAGTATCCTGACATGCTCCATGAACTGGGCTGCGTTCAGTGGCTTACCGTGAAATGGCAGAAGCGGGCCAGTTCCTGGTTGATCGGCCAGAAGGGTCAACAAGCGGGTGAGAATGGCGACCGGGCACCAGCGGTTGTTGGTTTTATAAAAATGTATGTCCGTACCTGGGCCAAGCTGCTGCGTCTTGGATACTGCTATATGTAGGATGAAATGGTCTCCGTGCCTGACTAGATGGTGCTTGCACAGCATGCGAGCTGAGGGGCTACTGGAGGTAAACTCGCCTGGCCGTAAGAAGCCGTAGAAGGCCAGGTGTATGGCTGCTTGTATAATGATACTAGTGTGGAGACCGAAAGGTGAAGTGGCCAGAATATCAGACATGTTTCTGAAAACGTCTCCTGTGATAGGCAGGCGTTTGGCGGAGGCCGTAGGCTGGCGTTTCTGGATGCCGCGCATGACAGCCCGAATGGCGTGGAAAGTGAACAAGGAGGGTTCGGCAGGGTCCTGGAGGGACGTAAAATGTTGTACCCCGGCCAGGTATAGCCGGATCGTGTTAAAGGATAACGCCAAGTCCGAGTGGCAATGGGCAATGAAGGCCAGGACTTGCTTGACCCGGGAGGTCTCTGTGGAGTGAGATGTTAAGAAACGGTTAAAGGCCCTCCAGGCTGTTTGATAGGCCTTGCGGGTATTGTCTGAGAGGGAGTGATCGATGAGTTGAGTTGCAGCTACTAGGTGTGGGGTTAATCCAGGGTCAGTTGAGACCAGTCCGGGATAGCTGCTGACGTTGGTCCGGCTCCGGGCACCTGATCAAAAAAGGAAACTAAGTTAAAGCGGGAGAGGGCGTCCGCTGCCCGATTACATTTACCGGGGATAAAGGCACAATGAACGTTAAATTGAAATAATAACGAGAGCTGGACCAGTCGCCGCAGGAAGGACATAATCTCCAGAGACTTAGACCTGCCTTTGTTAATGATTTCCGCAGTGGCGAGATTGTCCGTTGAAAAGGTCACTGTTTGACCCGACCAACTGCGGCCCCATGTGTGGGCAGCGGCTACGATGGGGTACAACTCGAACAGGGAGGACGTCTCGGTGAAGCCCGGAATTGCCAGTATCTGAGGAGGCCAGGGGGCTGCGAGCCAGAGGTGGCCAAAAATTGCCGCAAAACCCGTGGAGGCCGCTGCGTCGGTCACGACCTGAGGTGAAGAGGAGGACACGGAGGGAATGAACAGGGACACGCCATTCCAGGACGTTAGGAATTCCTCCCACATGGCAAGATCTGCTATAGCTGCGGGGTCCAGGCTGAGGACGTGCTCCGGGTCTTGTGAATGGGACAGTAGGACTAACAGGCGCGATACGAATGCGCGACCTTGAGGGATGATGCGCATGGCAAAATTAAGCATACCGAGAAGGGACTGTAGCTGCCTCTTGGTGCAAGTTCTGGTGCGGGTGAAGTCCCTCAGGACCGTCCTGATGCGGCTTAGTTTATCCGGGGGGAGGCTGGCCTGCATAGTGCTGGTGTTTAAGCTGACCCCGAGAAAGGTGATTGCCTGCGCTGGGCCCTCCACCTTGTGCTCAGCAATGGGGACGTTAAGGTTATTCTTAATCCTACACCTAAAGAGAGATGTCTAGCTAACTAGTGGAGGTGAGACTGGAAATGTGATAAATGACATAAATGAAATGAACGGACAACCGAAATTTGCTCTTTAGAATAACGTACATACGACAACAGAGACGTGACTTGGTTGCGTCGCCGATGCAAAACAAAATTTTTCCTTTAATTCTTTTGAGGCAATTCAATGGTGAAATGAGGCTGATGATCAAGGCCCCCCGATAGAAAGCCGACATTGAAGAGTCAACTGGACTAACCGGGAAGCAGTATGTGACCGTGAAATGAGTGGATCCGCCATGACAGAGATCTGAATCGCCATGCCACAAACTTGCGACCGAGCACGAAACGGACTCTGGAGCATGTACTGAAATGAGGCCATTCCTGGGGCACGCCGATACGAATTTAGTACACGGAAGTGACTATTCGTACCGGAACGTGATAAGTGAAATGAAATGAAAACCCATGACAAAGACATGAATCAAAGGACGAGCCCATGAACCCAACAGAAGAATCCTGTCTTTGGAGCATGTACCGAAATGAGGCGTAATAGCTGGGCGCACCGGAACGAATCGGTAAATGCAACAGGATTCAAATCGGAGCGTAATAAGTGACTGAAATGATATCCCATGACAGAGACAAGTTTCAACGACTGGACAGATGGTTACCACAAAGAATCCGTCTCTGGAGCATGTACTGAAATGAGGCGTAGCAGCTGTGCGCACCAGAACGAATCGATGCATAAGGAATGCGATGGGATTCGAATTGGAGCGTAATAAGTGACAGAAATGATAAGCCATGACAGAGACAAGATTCAATGACTGGACTGATGGTTTACAATAAAGAACCCGTCTCTGGAGCATGTACTGAAATGAGGCATAGCAGCTGGGCACACCAGAACGAATCGGTGCATAACGGAATGCGACAGGATTCGCTTTGGCGCGTAATAAGTGACAGAAATGATATGCCATGACAGAGACAAGTTTCAACGACTAGACTGATGGTTGCAACAGAGAAACCGTCTCTGGAGCATGTACCGAAATGAGGCGTAGCAGCTGGGCACGCCAGGACGAATCGGTGCATAGCAGAATGCGACAGGATTCGAATTGGCGCGTAATAAGTGACAGAAATGATATGCCATGACAGAGACAACATTCAACGAATGGACTGATGGTTACAACAAAAGAATCCGTCTCTGGAGCATGTACTGAAATGAGGCGTAGCAGCTGGGCACGCCAGGACGAATCGGTGCATAGCAGCATGCGACAGGATTCGCATTGGCGTGTAATAAGTGACAGAAATGAAAGCCATGACAAAGACTAGAATCAAGGACCGTGCTTGAACCTGCGAGTGACTCAGTCTCTGGAGCATGTACAGAAATGAGGCCGAACCCTGGGGCACTTCGAAGCGAATCGGTGCATTGGAGATGCGACGGGATTCGAATCGGAGCGCGGTAAGTGACAGAAATGATGAAATGACTTTAGAAATGGTAGAAATGAAATGATCCGACATAACAGACTGAAATGATTGAAATGACTCGAAATGATTGAAATGACTGAAATGATTGAAATGAAATGAAACGAAATGACAGACATAGTACAAACGGCATGAAATGATTGAAATGCTTAAATTTATTCGGATTTGAAACGGTCCGACCGTTTCATGATTTTGAACAACATTAGATTGCCATTGGCCGGAGTGCTCAGTTTAACGTGACAAGCAGACGGCTGTAATTTCGAAACGGTTCGATCGATTCGAACATAGAAATGATCGGGGGAGTCGTTCGGTTTAGCAGCGACGTGCTACGAAACGAAGTGCCTGGTGGCACGAACGGCATGTACCGAAAAGTGATAACGGCTTCTTTCGAAGAAGGGGTAGTGACATGAAGTAACGAATACGAGTGCCACAGTTAAGACGTTCGTGCAATCTAGAGTGAGTGGTTCGTGAGTTCAGGAATCTAGTTTACGTGACTTTGTAACACATGAAATGAATGGGTGCCGAAGCCCTACCTGCGACAGCCGGCCCAGACGTGTTGTACGACAACGGAAAATTTCGATTTGAGTATAGCGACTCAGACGGCAATCAGACGGACGCTGACGAACGACAAGGCTTTGTCGACACTAAGGCGGACGGAACAGCGTGGAACTCACGAACCCGGCTCACTGAAAGGTCTCGAGGATAGTCGGCCCTTGATTTCTGACGTATCAGATATCGCGCACCGGAACCGACGAGGGAGCTAGGCGAACGGGCTGGTTATATACTCCACCGGGCTCCACCCATAATTCCAGGCCACCATACTGGCCTTTCTATATATATATATATTCTTTCAATATATGTGTGTGTATTAAAGGATTCATAAACATGATGATGAATATGCCACAAAAAAAATAAATAAAAAAAATTAAATCCTCAGTCCTCAATGAAGGAATAAGTGATTGTAGCAACAAAATAAAGTGAAGACCTCTGTGACTTGAGAGGCAACGTGAATCCACCACCACATAGAGTGCAAGCTTACCAGCTGCACAAGAGCTTGTGGCTAATACTCAGCCAGGGCCTTTAACCCTCCCAGCACCTCCAATAGCCGATTAAACGGGCATTCCTGGATAATGTGGATTTGTTCAACGGTCAGCGGGGCTATATTGGGAGGGAAATTGCCGGCATGGATTTTATGCTGATGGGGACAAGGGTCTCTTCCCCACAACCCTGGTCTTTGGATGTGGGGGTATGGGACCAGGGGGCTTATCTGAATCTTGAAGCCCCCTTTAACAAGGAAGGCCCCAGATCCTGCCCCCCCATGTGAATGAATAATGGGGTACATAGTACCCCTACCCATTCACCAAAAAAGTGTCAAAAAGTAATTAAAAAAAACACGAGAAGCCTATTGACAGATGATGACTCATCAGTTGTTAAGGACGCTGTGACCATCTTCCCAGCCCCCTTCCTTAACAACCAGCTTTTACTATGCCCTGATTGGGCAAAGTGTACAATACACTGTGCAGAGTGGCTGTGTCAGTTTAATTCTGGGACACTGTATTGTCCCAGAATGAAGGTGCCCTGGACAGACCTGCAAAAATGTGGGCAATCTGGGACACATGGTCATCCTAGGCTGGGGTGGCATATGCTGGGCGTCTTTCAAAAAAATTGGGTTCACAGGTAAACTCTGCATCTATGTTGCTGCTGCTTCACATCCACCTAAAACTGAATATTGACTAATGCCGCGTACACATGATCAGAATTTTGGTCGGAAAAAGCTCTGATGGTTTTCTCAACGGAATTCCGACAGGATTTCACTCAAGCTGTCTTGCATACACGCAGTCACACCAAATTCCAACCATCAAGAACACTGTGACGTACAACACATACGCCGGGACTATAAAATGGAAGTTCAATACCCAGTAGCCAGTAGCTTCCATCTCGTAGTTGAATCTGAGCATCCATGAGTTTTTGCACGTTGGAATTGCATACACACAATCGGAAAAATTGAGAACATGCTCTCAAATTCTTGCTGGCGGGAATTCGGACAGCTAAATTCCGATGGAGCATACACACGGCCGCATTTTCCGATGAAAAGCTCTCATCTGTCTTTTGCTGGCCGATATTCCAATCGCGGCATCACTGTTCTTAGTGTCTTAATGAAAGCAGAAACGTAGATACAGAGCTTTCCACAATCTATAGCCCTGTTCACATTATTGTGATGTTTATTTTTTTCTTTAGTGTCTTAGCTAAATTAGCTAAATTATGGGCTTATCTTAATCTTTACAACTCTGACCTCTTGGTTCTTTTAGTTTTATTGTGCTATTAAAAGTTTGCTCTGCTTCTCCTGATCCAGTTTTGCATTAAATGGCAGCCCGCATGACTAGGGTTATAGATTGGTGCAAAACACAACACCCAAAAACTTTGGGTCATATTGAAACAGGATGCTGCTATCGCACTGCTCTCAGGCCTCCCTTGGACAGGGAAGCAACCTCTATCTTATTTAGACCCACTCACCCTCTTGAGTCCCAGAGTAGTCAATTATCTCCAGGGGTTGGTAAGGAGACCTCTTCTCAGTCTATGGTTAGGATGCCAAGTATGCTTGAACAAGGCACCTTTTAAGTTCTTTACTTTCCTTCCTCTCTGTCATTCTCATCATTTTGTAGCTCACTGTATACGTCTATTTTATCAAATTTCTATAGGAATTGCTGTGATCTACCAGCCCCGTGGACTGGTAGTAACCTTTCTTGATGCCTGGCTACCCTACTTTTTTTCTTCTAAAATTCCCACAATAATGTTTGGTGACTTCAACTCTTAATACTAGCACTCCTGCTTCTTTTAAACTTTTCAGTCTAACCTATTTTGACTTGAAGCAACAGATACATGCTTCTACTTATTCTGATGACAACACCCTTGACCTACCTCTGTGCAACCTCTCCAAAAATCCCTTTCCTCTCTCCGATCACCACCTTGTTAGTTTCACTCTCTCCCTGTCCTACACCACCTCTTCCTCCAAACAGCCTAACAATTACCCGTAGAAACCTTTTCCACTTTAACCCTTCTCTTTGCTACTCTTTGCTACTCTGCCACAGGCCACCTCTACAACAAAGTCTCACCCCTGCCCTGCTCCAGGCTAACCACTTCTGTCTACAGTAGTTCACTATCATCCTCCCTGGACTTGCTCCCCAGATGAAGGCACCCGGCCGTAACGCGTAGGTATTGGCTGAGACGAACGTCAGTCACGAGACATGTGAGAAGACATATCTAATGCCGACCTGTAACTACTATTTACTCTGCTGTTTAATTCTGCTGTTTTTATATGGATACAATATAAGAGACCACCCTTAGTTAATTAATAAATACACCCCTTTGGTCTAAACTTATTGCACTAGTGGAGGCTTCCTTTCTCTTTCTCTTTTGACACACTGCGGAGAGATGGAGATGTGTGAAGGAGTAGAGAGAGGAGAGCCATCCAGTGATTGACCATATCCCAGAGCTACTACACTACAGTATATGGAAGTGTTCACCCATTAGATGATTATATGCACTTTATTTAAAGAAAGAAGGTGAGAGTCCATACAGACCATATGATTGGAAGATTGTCTATTAATACATGATAAATTTTAGCTTCATTTGAACTTTTACTATTTATTATATATTCTTTGAATACCACATGGACTTTATTATCGATGAATTGAATTATTCACATTATTTATTTTTCTACATCACATCACAATTTATTTTATCACTTTATTTGCTTACCGTATATGAATTGTTTCACTATCGTATCTTATTTATTTATTATCGGATCTATTTTTATTGTTTAGTAATTTATTCACCAAGCACTTTCTGATATACTTATCAATTAAGAGCAATTTTATGATTTCTCTTCATATATATACACTCCTCACTTGAGTTAGTTTCTAGTTTATTTCCATCCATCTTTTTATTTTTATTTTTATTTTTACTTTATCTTTATTAATATTTTCATTTTCTATTTTTACTTCTAGTTTTAATTTTTATTTCAATTTTAAGTCTTATTTTTATTATTATTTCTATTTTATTTTTTTGTTTCTAATTTTCATGTACATTTTCATTTTTATTGTTATTTAATTTATTCATTTATTTTTACTTTAAAAAAAAAAATTTTCACTAGCTCACTTTGCATTTTGGAATTAATCACTATCTCATTAGTTATCTCTTCCCTAGGCACTTGCATTTTGAGGGACCTCACTTTTGAGCAAAATTCTACATTTACTATTTTATTTCTTGGTGTTACTGTGAGCCCTTTCCATTTTGCAGCACTTGTGAATACACCCACATTTATTTTTACATATACTGCTCTTCCCTATTTAATCCCAGTAGCGTATAGGCCTCCATTACTTTTACCTTTATATAGCCTATCTCCCCCTTCATCCATCAGGATTGCAGCTGCCAGACTCATTCACTTAACCATTCAGTTTCTGCTACCCCTCTCTGCTAATCCCTCCACTGGCTTTTGCTCACAAATGAATTCAATTAAAAAATACTAACAACTTACAAAGCCATCCAAAACTATGTCCCCAGGTACATCACTAACCTAGTCTCAAAATACCAACTAAAATGATTATTTTCATTCTTCCCAAGACCTCCTGCTCTCTACCCCCTTGTCACCTCCTCCTATGCTCAACTCCAGGACTTTTCCTGAGCCTCTCACATTCTATGGAACACCCTACATCAATCTGCCCGACCATCACCTACTATGTACACTTTTAGGTGATCCCTAAAATCCCTTCTCTTCAGAGAAGCCTATCTCGCCACCCCCTAACAACTGTACTTTAACTTTCACTATCGGCTCATCCTCCACAGTCATTATCATTTGTAGCTCTTGACCTTCCCTTTAAGATTATAAGCTCCAACGAGCAGGGCACTCTGATTCCTCCTGTATTGAATTGTATTGTAACTGTACTGTCTCCCCTTATGATTTGAAGCACTGCGCAAACTGTTGATGCTATATAAATCCTTTATAATAATAAAATAATATTATTATAAATAATAATAATAATAATAAAATATTAAAATCCTGTTGATTAAAGCCAATATATCTTTTTTGTCCATCTACTGCCAGGACAACATGTAAAACATTTCACATAACTCTAATGGAAGGTCAATCGTAGCTTCATCTTTCCTCTCAAAGCAGAAAAAAATTGTACAGCTCTAGCCAATCACTTAATGACATTTGAATCCTGTAGTATTTTTTAACCCTATTCCAAACACAAACATGTTTTCATCAGCTTTTATAACAGTTTAGTTTTCAATTGTTTTTATTCAGTAAAAAAGGATATAAACAATACAAGACAATTAAATACCCATATAATATTCCTGAAATTAATACAAGGTGTGTCTCCTGGAAGCATATCCTTACATCCATATATACAGTATCAAGTTTCTTCATCAAAAAAGGAGGCAGGAGACAAGGGAGAAATGGGGGAAACTCTCTCGTTTCTAGGGTTTACCTGCCCACTCTGCCTAAATCCTGCTCCCCAGGTCCCCACCCCAACCACTTGCTGCTTACCATGTTGGTGGACAAAAAAAAAAATCCCACCCAAACCCCAAAAGCCCCCAAAAAGAGATTACAAAACCAGAGGCAACCCGAAAAAATATGTAAACTATTTATACTCATTTTGGGGGAAGAACCAGGGGGAGTTACTCATAAGTATCTCCCCGAGTCTACCATGCTCCCATAGCCATTCCCCCCTACCCACCCTCCCTTCCTCCCACTTATTTACCCATTCGAGTCCAATGTGGGCATTTTATAGCGATGAGTATATTCATTAATACAATTTACTGTGATTACAAAAAAAAAACAAAGCACACCTTTTCATTATCCCCCTTCTCTTTTGACTTTTCTTCCTCCCCTTATCCTTGTAAAAAATATTAAATCTCCCATCAATTAACCCTACACAAAAAAGAAAAAAAATCATACCCCAAAAAGTAAGTGAACTATTTATAGAGTGATTTAGGGGGAAGAACCAGGGGGAGCCACTATTGGCTATCTCCTCGATTCTATCCATCCCTTCCCATACCATGCTCCCATATCCATGCCCACATTTCCTCTTTCCCAGCCACATATTTACACATTCAGGCCCAATATGGGCATTCTCTCTCGGTTAGCATATTCGCTGTTCAAAATTTCTGTGAGTACAGGGGGGAAACCGAAGATGTATGGCCAGATGGGCTCATCTGGTCACCCACCCATCATCTTTTTTATTATAATGTCTCCTCCACCTCGCTCTCCATCCCCTCCTATAATGCATCCTAGTTACCCATATATCTTATATAGACCAAAGATTGTTTGAACTCAAGCCAAGTTCTATGACATTTTGAATAGGAATCATTTTGTAGATGTATTAATTCTTCCATTAATCTAGTATTATCTAGCTCTCTAAACCATTCAGTCATGGTTGGTGTTTTCTTTGATTTCCAATATTTCAGAATTAATGTTTTTGCTGCATTCAACAAGAATGGAATGATACATTATATATGTTTTCCTTGTTTCACATATGAATCCCATTGTTTTTTTTTTTTGCCCCTATTCCAAATACAAATATGTTTTTCATCAGCTTCTATAATAGTCATCTGTGCAATCTAGCCTCTGCCATTAGCTTAAAAAAAAGACCCTGTTGCCAGATAATTAATTTCAATAACAATCTTGACAAAAGATCAAATATGCATTAAATGTATTCGACACGTTATTCACCTGTGAATATCTTCCTTGTGTAGAAGTCCAAAAGCCCTGACACTGCAGCTGGGTGCTCCGATCTTAAATGTGATGCCAGCCGCAGAAGATTCGGAGCTCTCAATAAAGTGTCACTCTATAATATTCTCCTCCCACTCCCAGAATAAATTAGGAAAATGTTATACTTACGTAACGGTAATTTTCCTTTCCTGATGCAAGCATGACAGCATATATGTATGGGTAGGCTCTGCCCCCTGCCCTATCTTAGGACCGGTTATACTATAAGATTAGGTTTCCTCCCTGCCTGCAGCATTCTTGTTATTTAGTATCACTACGAGGCCTTTTGTTTCTTTCTTTCTTTTTACGGGAGGGACATATATGCTGTCATGCTTGCATCAGGAAAGGAAAATTACAGTTAGGTATGTATAAAATTTTCCTCATTCCTGACGCAGCATGACAGCATATACTGTATATATATATATGGGTCGTACCAACTTACCAGAGGACAAGGGTGGGTGCTGTTGAAGTGTTTAAGTTGAGGATTAGATCTATCCCCACTAACGACTGAGATGTATTGTAGTTAAGGCTGCTGAGTCCACAAGAATGGACCCCCAGCGTGTTGAATGTAGACCAGGTCGTAGTTTACATATAAACTCTGGAGGGACTCTTTTGGAGTTCCACCCATGGATGCACAATCAGTTTGGAAGAGCGGTCTCTGCCCTTATGTGATAAATTTGTCCTAGCCATCTAAGCCCTTTGACTGACTTGATCTGCACCCCTGCAATTGTCCTCATTGGATAGTGCTTGTCTTCTGATGTCGTTAGGCCTGACGAGCCTATCATTTTGCTCCTTGAAGAAGGGCCAATTCTATGTCTCTCTTCAACCTTTAATCTATTTTCAATTTTTGTGGTACTTCAAACACTTTAGTTTGGATATGCCAGAAGGATGATGTTCTAACCCAGGTTGCAAAGATACCAACCTTTGTATAGTGTTGGAAGAGACTAGAGACATTTTGCCTGATAATTTCAGCAACAAGGTAGTTTATGGCTTGACATTTGGATGTCCGAGATCCTGCTAGATCTATTTGCCATATAGAATACTTATTCCATGTTATTGGTCATGCTGAGGATCTTTTATCCTTTTATGAATGGAGAGAGAGACAATGGGGGTTATTTATTGAAAAGATTACCTGATGGGGGTCCGTTCACATTTCTCATATTATAGTACCAACATCCCGAAAATAATAACATTTTCAAAAATTTTGGAGGTAAGGGACTTTACGGTACCGATAGGTCAAACACAAAACATATAGTAAAAATTATAAATTTATTAGAGCATACTAAAATTACTCAAACACATAAAAACTAACATTTGTTTCAATTCCTTATGGTCTATAACAGATACCTGATACAAGAAAACAGGCAACATTCTATTATAAACCAACATATTCTCCATCCCAATATGTTCGACATGTTTCACCTTAATCGGCTTCCTCAGGAACAAGTTTTTTTTTACGAAAGGAAAATCCACTTTGCACTGCAAGTGCACTTGAAAGTGCAGTCGATCTAAATCTAAGGGGTAGATCTGAAATGAGTGGAAGCTCTGCTGATTTTATCATCCAATCATGTGCAAGCTAAAATTATGTTTTTTATTTTCCTTGCATGTCCCCCTCAGATCTACAGTGACTTTACTTCCAAGTGCACGTTCAGTGCACTTTCAAGTGCACTTGAAGTGCAAAGTGGATTTGCCTTTAGTAAATAACCCCCAATGTGTCTCACACCATTTGGAAGACCCCATGGTGGAAAGAATAATCTGCCCAGGTCTTTCAGAATTGGTTGCCAAGATACTGGATCCCAGAGAGTGAGGACATGACTGAGTTTCATGTATCCTTTAATGCCGTCTCTAGGCTTACTTGTATATAATTCAGTCCTTAGAGGAAGGAACAGAATTTCATCCTTAAAATTCTGTAGGTTTTCTCGTATCTAATGTACTTGAAGTCTGGAGTAGGCGTTCTGACTTTCATAGGATTTCAAAGACTAAAGGGGAGACCTCCACTTCTTGGTCTCCAGCATCTAGATATAACCTGTATGAATTTGGAAGATACCATTGGTCACGCTGTATGAGCTGTTGGATCTCAGGAAGGAGAATAGAAGGTTCTCGGATCTAAGACTGTATATCCACCGATATCATGGCCTGCAAGCCACAGGGCAATTTTTATGGCCACCAAACGGCTGCGAATCTGGATAAGGATCCATGAGACTATTAGGTTTGTTCAATATACATATTGGCTAATCTGCATACCCAGCTGGCTGTCATTAGTTTCTCTGCTTCATCTCTGGGAAGCCACCCAGGTTATTGTCAGACCAATATCTTAATAGCCTCACTTGTTGCTTATCACTTGCCCGACTTGTTGGTTTGGAGACTGTCCCTTATCATCCAATGGCTTTTGTACCTTAAGCCGTCTGGCAGTAAGTTCTAGAAACCCTACTTAAGGGGCTGGTAGACCTGACTGGGATATACCTCTGACAGAAGTTGACGAGTTCTGCATTCATTCTTGACAGTGAAGATAGGCCTTCCCCATTTTGTTGAGTCTTTGCAGCATAGTTGAGGCTCTTTTTGCTGTGTTTCGGAAGACTTCAGTCTGTGACCACTGCAATTCTGACTTTTGGACACTTTGTCCTCCATTGGCATAAATACTAAAAGAGTAACAACTTGTGATGATTGGTATGCCTTATAGCTGATACGTTGAAAGATTAGTTTGCTTAGCTTCCTCTCCAAAAGGGGACTTGTCTCCTCTGTAGAGTCACTGTTCCTGGTGCAGGAAGTAAGAAGGGGTTAACCACTAGGGGGCAGGAAGGGGTTAAGTGTGTCCTAGGGGAGTGTTTCTCACTATCTGGGGGATGGGCTGTGTATGACGTGACACTGATGGTCATTGGCGATTTAAAATAAGGGATTAATCCTCCTTCTAGATATCACCAGATCTGACTTGTACAGTCATCACTCTGACTTAAAGTGGCATTTGTTTACTTGTGGGATGATCCATAAAGGTTCACTGACCACAATGATTACTGTAAAAGCAACATACACTGTTGTATCAGCAGTGGCTGAACTGCATCATTGGCTACTTCATTTTCAATCTAGGATCCGCCATCATAGAGATTTTATCACTGACCAGAGCTCTGTTTTCATCCTGTCTGGTATCCTGACAGTCTGGTTACCAAAGTGAGCTCAGTCTCAGGTCACAAGAAGGTTAACAGTAGTATGAACCTTCTTCATCTCTGGATCTATTTTCTGCCCCAGGGTCTCTGCAAAGGATATTGTTTCTTGTGTTGTACGAATGGCACCTTTGGTTAATCTGATGAAAGCCTGTTTGACCGGCTGCTTTTGAGGCAGAGGAACCCTTTAGATGACTGCTTGAATAGCTTAGTACCTGAGCTCCACACAGTCTGTTTGGATGGGTTTAAAGTATCCACCTTTCACTTCTGATATGTCAACTTGCCATAGTAATTTCCCACAAGCAAGCTCTGAGGTCGAGGTTGCCTTTAAATAAACACAGCTGTTTGGTTAGGCTTGGTGTGGAATCATTCGTGACTGTAGGCTCTCTCAGTCTCTGCCCATTTGTCGCTGCCTCTGGCCTAAAACTTTGTTTTGCATTTTGGCTGACACACCAGTTACCATCAGACCACTATGATTACCGTAGAGATTACTGTAGAGATCTCTTGATCTGCCTCTGGCAGTTAACTACATAGTGGTTCCTTCAGGGCTGAAGATGATCTGTCCCTTGTTGCAGAAGCAGGTTGACTGGAGTTGGTGTTGAGGGCTGGAGAGATTTACACTCATTATGCCCATAATGTGCACTCTTTTAGGATATAGCATATACCTACCTGCCCTCACCTTAGTTAAAGTTGCTGGTCTCTAGGAAGGCTGATTGCTACTGGTTCACAGATGAGCTGAAAGCCTGGAGCGATGCCTGGGAGTATTTGCCATAAGTAGTAACCACTACAAAACCACATATCGCTCTGGGGGGGACCTCAAATAACATAAGCAATTACATATTGCTAACAGGTAAGTACTAAGGAATGTGACTAAACCGATCCTGTCTTATTTCAGCACCAAGGTCAGCATGTTAATGAATAGAAATAAACACATAACAGTCATTGATACTGTAGTGTTAATGTAATCACAGTTAAGCAGCGCAAGTTAATAGTCATCTGACAATTAGCACTTGCAGGTTAAACCTACCTTAGACACATGTACCGCCAATGATCATACCACAACCAAGCATCAATACACAGTGAGCCCAGTCTGCAGGGCCAGGCCCTGCGTTAATAGGAAAGGGCTCAGTATCACCTGTTATCAGTTCAAGCATTAGCAATACTGCAGACAGAGA
The DNA here is from genome assembly GCF_037356315.1 of Lithobates pipiens. NCBI lineage: Eukaryota > Metazoa > Chordata > Amphibia > Anura > Ranidae > Lithobates > Lithobates pipiens. Next base: position 109,573,979 of record NW_027507788.1, read on the forward strand.
CTTAAAGTGGTTGTAAACCCTTACAACACAATTTGACCTACAGGTAAGCCTAGATTAAGGCTTACCTGTAGGTCCAAGAAATATCCCCTAAACCTATACGGTTTAGGAGGTATTTGCCCGAAGACAGGCACCGCTGTCTACGGCGCATGTGCCGTAGACAGCGGCGCGCAGGCGCACTGAGCGCGGCATTTCCAACGACGGAGCTGCCACGCGTGTCGGCTCCCGTGCGCATGCGCGGGAGTGATGTCATCGCGGCTTCGCCGAATGACAGCGGCGGAGCTGTGAGACCCCACCGAGAAGATGGATGCGCCGGACTACAGGGGACAGTGGTGACTTTGCTGGCTCCTGTGTCAGGTAAGTGACACATAATGGACTACTATGCGATGCATAGTAGTCCATTATGCTTTGCCTTTGCAGTGAATGAAAGAGGAAGTAAACTCATCAGGGTTTACTTCCTCTTTAAACCTGTGAAACATTGGTAACAGAGTGGCACTATGGACAGCCAGTAAGATTCACATGTGTGATATATGCTTTTCAGAAATGCAAACTAACAGTATACCTGCAGAAAATAAGTCAAGACTGTAGGGCCAGGCTTGTTCAGTTAATAGGAAGGCTTCAGCCCAGCACAGCACACCTGCTATCAGCATTAGCAGTTTTGCAACACAACCCCTCAGAAATGCAAGCTTAACCACATACTTGCAGCAGTAACTGAATAATATGGATTTGTGCACCTTGTGGTGCCTTACCACCTGCATGCTTCATGTCCAAACAGAAAGTCCAATGAATGTCTATCCATGGCGTCATGATTAAGGAGCAATCTCTAGAGACCAGATACCATCGCCCTCCTTTATCCTGGATCTGGAGGGGGGGAGGTCTCCCCCATATAGGCATTTATGTCTACCTGTACAGTGGGGAGCTTTGACACAGGAGAGGCTTGAATCTGTGTGGCTTGGTCAGAAGTGTTTGACAAGGTGAGGGAAAAATAAAAATCCGGCTGTTAGCAGTGAGGAAAAAAAAGAGAATGCTGCAGGCAGGGAGGAGGCCTAATCTTATAGTATAACCGATCCTGAGATAGGGCAGGGGGCGGAGCCTACCCATACCTATATATGCTGTCATGCTGTGTCAGGAAAGAGGATGTACAGGAATGAAGGTGGGGGGGGGGGGGGGGCTGTGCTGGGGAGTTACCAAAGGCACATTGCAATTCACAAAAAAATACATGTATGGAAAGATAAAACACTGTGAATTAACCCTTTCATGACTAAGCCTATTTTTGACATTTTGTGTTTACAAGTTAAAATCCGCATTTTTTTACTAAATTACTTAGAACCCCCAAATATTGTATATCTATTTTTTAGCAGAGAATCTAGAGAATAAAATGCAATATTTTATGTCACACGGTATTTGTGCAGCGGTGTTTTAAAATGCAACTTTTTGGGAAAAGGGACACTTTCATAAATTAAAAAAAAACGAAACAGTAAACCCAATTTTTTTGTATAGTGTGAAAGATGATGTCATGCCGAGTAAATAGATACCAAACATGTCACGCTTTATAATTGCACGCACTCCTGGAATGACGACAAACTACGGTACCTAAAAATCTCCATAGGAGACACTTTAAAAATAGTTTACAGTTACCAGGTTGGAGTTACAGAGGAGGTCTAATGCTAGAATTATTGCTCTCACTCTGACGATCACGGCGATACCTCACATGTGTGATTTGAACACCGTTTACATATGCGGGCGTGACTTCCGTATGCATTTTCTTTGCTGTGCGAGCTCACAGCGACGGGGGCGCTTTAAAAAAAACATTTTTTCTTATTTTTTATTCATTTTAAAATTAATAGTTTAAAAAAAATAAAAAATTGATGACTTTTATTGCTGTCACAAGGAATGTAAACATCCCTTGTGACAGTAATAGGTGGTGACAGGTACTCTTTATGGAGGGATCGGGGGTCTAAAAGACCTCCTTTGCACTTCAAAGTATTCAGATCGCTGTTTTCGGCGATTCTGAATACTGTATATTTTTTTTAAACCGGTGCCATTGGCAGCTGAGTAAATGGCAAGTGACGTCATGACGTTACTTCTGTGTTTATGATCAGGAGACTAGAATGAAGCTGTTTATGGCTTCAAGACAGTCTCTCCCGAGCCGCCAGAAGCGGCGGATTGTTACTTGTGGCTCCCGATGGAACGGGAGCCCCGTTAAGAGAAGCGGGAGGTGGCAGGAGGGGGGGCGTCCCCTCCCGCTCCTCCGGTATAACAGCCGAGCGGCTTTTGTTATAGCTGGAAAGCCGATCGCCCGCTCTAAAAAAATGGTTTCGAAAGCCGGGGACGCACATCTGCGGCAAGGGGTTAACATTAGCATAAAATACTTGATTTTTTTTTATAGTGCTGTTACCTGCAACTTTTTATGTTGCTGGCAGAATCTTTTTAGGAAGTTTCTACATAACTTTAAGCGGTACTTCATTCTCTCAACCAACATTGACTATATTTAACCACTACAGTGCCGGAAGGATTTACCCCCTTAATGACCAGGCCATTTTTTGCAATACGGCACTGCATTACTTTAACTGAAAATTGTGCGATTGTGTACCCAGATAAAATTTATGTCCTTTTTCCCCACATATAGAGCTTTCTTTTGGTGGTATTTGATCACCTCTGTGGTTTTTATTTTTTGCGCTATAAACAAAAAAAGACCGACAATTTTGAAAATAAAACAATATTTTTTACTTTTTGCTAGGGATGAGCTGAACACCCCTCGGTTCGGTTCACACCAGAACATGCAAACAGGCAAAACATTTTTACGAACAAGAGAACACCGATAAAGTCTATGGGACACGAACATGAAAAATCAAAAGTGCTAATTTTAAAGGCTTAAATGCAAGTTATCACCATAAAAAGTGTATGGGGACCTGTCAGAAGGGGCGGGGTCACCCGTTTACGTCACCGGATAACCCCGCCCTCGGCTATAACACAGATGCCATCAGGAACAGGCTTCATTCAGCGGGAGCCTCCCAAGGAGACAGAGTTTTTTTCAGTACGCTGTGATCAAAGATGAATGGACATCGCGGGGCAGTTTTTTTTAATTTTCTAATAAAGGACTTGTCCCAAACTGTCTCCTGTCATTTTTACCATTTTGACACTTTTTTTGTTGAATGTGTAGCGATACAATGTATACGATAGCCATTCACATGGAGGGGGGGCGGGATCTTCCAGATTCCGATAAGCCCCCCTCAGACCCCCACAACCATCAGGCAAGGGTTGTGGGGATGAAGCCCTTGTCCCCAGCAACATGGGGACATGGTGTTTTGGGGATCCCCAAAGCACCCTCCCCATTTTAAGGGCATGTGGCCTGGTATGATTCAGGAGAGGGGGCGCTCTCTCGCCCCCCCCCCCTTTCCTGTGGCCTGCCAGGATGCTTGCTCAGCTAAGGGTACAGGACAATTCATTACAGCCGCGAGCAATTTTAAATTACATTTTTTCCTTTAGAAATTTAATTTTAATGTGGTATTATTCTAAACACAGGAAGGATGCGCTACTTTACAGGCATACTGAGGACACCCCCTAGGCACGATGTTTAAAGGAATATTACATTTTTATTGTTTCACTTTAAGCATTATTAAAATCACTGCTCCTAAAAAAAGTCTGTTTTAAAACCTTTTTTTTTTTGCATTAAAACAAGTCCAATGGGTCAGAACCTGGGTCCCCAAACACTTTTTATGGCAATAACTTGCATATATGCCTTTAAAATGAGCACTTTTGGTTTTTCATGTTAGTGTTCCATAGACTTTAATGGTGTTCTGCGGCTTTTGAATTTGGCACGAACACCACATATTGTTGTCTGTTCAGAGAACACCTGATGTTTAAGTTGAACTTACGTTCGACTCGAACATCGGCTCATTCCTGCTTTTTGCTATAAAACATATCCAATAAAAAAAAAACAAAAAAAAAATAAAAAACCCAAATGTATTTTTTACATATTTTCGGTAAAAAAAACAACAAAAAAAAAAACAATAGGCGTATATTGATTGGTTTGCGCAAAAGTTACAGTGTCTGCAAAAATAGGTATAGATATATTTATGCAATTTTTATTTATTTTTACTAGTAATTGCTGTGACCAGCGATTTTTAGGGGGACTGACATTGTGCCGGACAGATTGGACACTTTTGACACTTTTTTGGGACCAGTGACATTATTGCAGTGATCAGAGCTAAATATATCCACTGATCACCGTATAAATGACACTGGCAGGGAAGGGGTTAACACTAAGGGGCAATCAAGGGGTCTAGTGTGTCCTAGGGAGGTGTTTCTAACTGGGGGAGGGAGTGGACTGACTGGGAGTACAGAGAGATTGCGGTTCCTGTGCACTAGAACAGATGATCTCACTGTAATTCCCTGTCAGAATGGGGATCTGCTTTGTTTACATTGACAGTGTCTTGTGCACGAAGCAATGTACACGTACGTCGTTTCGCACAACAGGGCCGCCCTGCCGCAGTATTTATGCAGTGGGTTGTCCTTAAGTGGTTAATCCTCATTTATTCAGTTACATCCCAGAAGTGTTGAGGAGGGGAGGATGGGGTTTTCTCAGCTAAACACATCCTCATGTCTGCATCCCTGAGCTAAGATGGATTCCAGGAAGTATATACTACATGAATCGTCTGCCCTTACTTAAGATGGCCAAGGCTAGAAATGCTAGGGATGTGTTTTTGAAAAGTTATTTTCTCATCAAATAAAGCACATACATGGATGGATGGGTGAGTTTGCTTTTAATAATAAAAATGAATTAAAAAGCATTTTTGAGTTGTGGTTCTTAGATGCAATGTAGTTCTGCTTAAACTCATGCTACTCACTTAGCTAGGGGCCTGATTGCCCAATTAAATTAATGTATTGTTTGTTCAATAAAAAGGAATATAGGTATAAAAAATTTAAAAAATGAAAATATAGAAGCCATTTGCTCCTTTGCACATTTTACTGACTTTCTACTAGGGGCGGCTTCACACTGCCCTGCTGCACTTTTGCTAGCTTTCCCATACCCTTGTATGAGAGTCTGCTGTTTTGGCACAGTTTCAGAAAGCGCACCAAACTCCTGCATGCTGAATCTTCGATCAGCTTTTTAAAACTGCACCAAAACCGTTAGCTCAAGTCTTTGGGAAAGTGCAGCTAGCCCATACAAAGCTGCCCTTAAAATGGTCGTGGACCCTTACATCAAGGGTCTCAAACTGGGGGCCCTCCAGATGTTGCAAAAAAGTCCCATGAGACATTGCAAGGCTAATAGGTACAAGAAGGACTCCCACAGGCAGAGGCATGATGGGACTTGTAGTTTCGCAACAGCTGGCGGGCCGCCAGTTTGATACCCCTGCCTTACATATACCCAGTGAATTAACTGACCTCAGGTGGTACACAGATAAATCAAATCCTCCTACATAAGTTTTACTTGTTTATCTGCAGTATTCTCTTTTACATCCTTTCAAAATGCAGAATTTATAAAGCTTGTCTGAGCTGTCAGAAAACAGGGGGTGGAGAGGAGAAATTAAACTGTAGAGCTCACTGAGGAGTGCTCTGAGAGTTGATTGGAGGGAAGAGACACATCACCCTTCATACAACACACAGGAATAGAGCTAAGGCTGAGACACTTAGTGCTCTTAATTGAAACAGGTACACACTAGAGATGCTTTGTTCATATTTTATGTATAAAATAAGCGGTTTACACCCCCTTTAAGCTTTCTTCTCTTCCCACCTGTCTTCAGACGGTTCTGTAAGATCTTTCATCCCTTTTTAGTCAGAGTCTCTGAAAGGGATCAGCTTTTGTTTTGTTTTCTCTTTGGAAATCCATTAGTTCTCTATGAATCCAGTGACGTGTGTACTCTGCATTAAACGTTTTTGTTTTGTTTTTTAAATTGAACCATGTACATTTATAGTAAAAACAAATCTAATGTATCAGTTTAAAACATACTGTATACACAAAATCTATATATAAAAATCACCACCTTTGTGCTCAGTGTAGAAATTTTACAATAGTGCAAAAATAGTGCAAAAGAGTAACAAGGAATGACATCCCCAAATGCCAGTGACATTAAATAATTGCATAAATGCATGAGTGCGCTGTTTAAATGTGCAAGTTAAAATGAGCATAAATTCTACAATACATTTAGTGCAACAATACAGTGGTTGATGTGTCAACTCAAAACATGCAAAAAGTCCACTTCAGCAACAGATGTGAAGATATATAAAATCTTGTGATGTGTGGACTATATGTGGCAGCAATTCTAATAGTAGACGTGCTCTTTCACCAACATAAACTGCTTACCAACATAATCTGCTTACCAGAACATTGGACCCCCCAAAAATTTAAGAGGTCTAAAGTACTTAAAAGGTAAACTCAGCCCAGTAATCACTCAGTCATATCACCACATAAAACTTTCTATTCCTCTCCAGTCTCCAGGAGTGTAATAGTTAACTGCTGTAGGTTTTGGAACGATCCAATGTCAGGTCATATCCTCAAAACATGCCCCAAAATACCAGAACAGAAAGGAGGATCCATAGTGCATTATCACCAAACAAACGGTTGTTTATAAAATAAATATAGACTCACAAAAGGGAGATAATATAAATTACATATAGCAATACGACATGCTGCTTGTCCCGGCACGCATGCATGATGTCAGTGCTAAAGACCCCCCCCAAAATTTTTTTTATATAATTTATAGTTTACCTTTAATGAAAATATACATAACCTTATCCTAGCTTCATAGGCACACTAAAGGGAACCCCATAGTAATCAGGTTCCTGAATCCTTGGTCCTATCCAAAATGTTCTCTAAGGGGAATACCTGGTAGTATCACTTCCACCATCCAGATAATATTTCTACTATTACATCAAAAAAGATGTCAGAAACATACTGTGGGTGCAGAAAAATATGCTTACTTGATGTATATGATGATGTATATCAGCATATAGAAAAAAAAAAACTTTTCAATATCCCCCTAAGCAGGCATGTCCAAATCCAAATCCAAAACCAACGCTACAATATCCCAAGTAGCAAGTAATTGTGCTGCAAGTTTGAAAATGACTTGCTAAGCTCTTGCTAGACTTGCCAAGCTTCCCAAGTTTGTTGCACAATTGTAGCAAGTCTGTATTGCATAACTCCAGATCAACTTTCTTTGCAAACATTCTGCAAGTCTGCTGCAAGTTCTGGTTCAGTTATGTTGTGTAATAGTCATCCCACCACAGGGGTCACTGTGGCTGAATTTTCATCATTGCTCCCTGATGTGTGTAAGGTTTTTCTTTAATTGGTGCTGGGGCGTGGTGTGCAGAGAGGTGAGTGGTATCCATGAGATCTGATATGGAGTTCAGAGAGGTAGAAATCAAGGAGTGACTAGGCCTAAAATCCAATTGGTGGAGCACAATTTGGAATGTTTTACTTTTCCTTGTTTATATGCTAGCAGCTCACCTTAAACAAAGATCACAACAGGTCTAGTGACGCTTCTAGGAGAGGAGAGTGGGGTGGAATGTGATTTTCCATAAAGGATCCATATATTAAAACCTCGTCAGACCAGCTGTGGATTTTGATGCAGGAGAAGAGAGTGGAACATGAACTGCCATTAAGGATGTGTATACCAAAGCACCCCTATACCTGTTTGTGGTCATTGTTTAAGGTGAGCTGCTAGGGCACACTTCTGGTGGATGCCTGGATGGTGGGAACAATTGTGTTCACAACTTTCAAGAAGTTTGAACATGTGATCTTCACATTTCATCACTTTTTGTTGCACATGAACCTTATTATTTGGGACTTCATTATTGTTTTTTTTAATGTAAATTCAGATGAATACCTGCTTTTGATTCGAGCACTTTCATCACGTATTTCATATATTTTACATATATACATATAAACGTTTCACATAATTATATATATATATATATATATATATATATATATATATATATATATATATATATATAATTTTTTTTTTTTTTTTTTTTTGTTTTGTTTATTAAGCATAGGCATTTATACATATTTGTCTATTTTTGCTGCTTAGCTTCTTGAATTTGTGCACTTCATCACTGTTTCACATAGTATAGCATATTACTGCAATCTTTGTTTTTTTATTATTATATAATTTTTATTGTTTTTGAGAATGTACTTTTTCATATTATAAATGTTCTTTTGTATATTTTATTAAATGTTCACCCTAATAAAAAATTCAAAAATTGTAATAAATGTTGTTTTTATAAAAATCAGTTTTGTCTTAATGCACTATTCAGTGAACTGATATAATTTTTTTAGGGAAATGGTATAATATAGGCCAAAAAAGCTAAACTAAAAATATTTCAATGAGAGCTTTGTTCTTTTTCTACTTCAGACACTTTGGCTTAAAGTTTGCAATTTTTCTGACAATTAACCTTTCTTCATTTATTAGTGAATAGACCCAATAAAAATGGACACTTGGATAAACAACAAGAAAAACTAGTGCCAAAGATATTAATGGAAGATTGAGGGATTAAATAAGATTGATGCCACCTATGTACCGGTGAATCACCAGTATAAGTATGTGTAGCCTATTGCATTAGGGTGTGCATCCCAAAGATCAAACACATATGTATGTGTGTATATATGTGTGTGTGATATATACATATATATACAGACACACACTCTTATGGTAGTGCTGGTAGTGAAAGAGAAGTATGGTAGCACTTCATGAGTGGCATAACTGGTCAGAGGGAGATATTTCCAATCTCCCTGCCTGCACACAGAGTGATAATGCTAATGCACTTGGTGGGATTAGGGTGTGCCTTGGCACACTCCCTGCGCATGCCTATGATCACTAGTTAATTTTCAAGAAAAAAGAAACAAGCAGTGCACATGTATAATCCCACAATCTGGTGATAGTGAACTCACTGCTGTACCCCTTACTGTACACATGAAATGCATTCAATCCAACAATCATATATAATGATAAACTCTGTGTAATTGTTTAAAATAATTCATCTATCATACAAAGATTGTTTGTTTCTATGAAAAAAAAGCCAAGTGCAAATGCTATTAAATTAAATTAATAAATTATTAAAAAGTACAAAAGAAAAAACTGTGTGCTGACACAGTGAACAAAAAGTACTTAGTGCAAGAAAATACTATTCATTAGTACAGTGCATGCATCAACAATTCATATGTGCTCAAAATATTTGAAGTCCATTTTGCAATCCCAGGAAATATCCAAGAAAGTGATAACCTTGGATTTTTCCTGGGATTGCAAAATGGACTGAAAATATATTTAACACATGAATTTTAGATGCATACACTTTACTAATGAATAATATTTTCTTGCACTTTTTTTAACAGCATTTGCAGTTTAATTGTTTATTTTATAGAAACAAATATTTTTTGCGCTGCTTGCTTCTTTTTTCTTGCTAAAAATGGAGACTTGCATAATTCAGGCTATAGACTTGCGGGGCTCTTGCTGTAGACTTACCACTGCAACTTTGCTCTTGCTAGATACTTGCCACGCACACTTGCTACAAATTGGAAAAGTGTCAACTAGAACTTGTGCTTCAAGTGCTCTGCAAGTGTACAACTTACCAGGGAAGATGTGCAGCAAGTTCACAAGACTTACAATTCAATACTGCCTGTCAGGGAAATAGGCACATCCCTGTGTGCAATAGTGTAGGGATGGCAAACCAGCAAAGGCGCGCATCAGTGCACAGGGACACGTGGCGACATGATCAGCTGAACATGCGTGCACAACGGCACACACTCACTGTAATCTGGGCACTACTGCCTATTTAAACCTACTGCTCACAACCATGCATTGCTGGTTTAGCTTCAGCTTCCCCTGTGTTCCTGTGCCCTGTATTATCTGCTGATCTGAACTGACCCAGCTTGTCTTGACCTGCTCTTCCTGATACTCTGGCTTTAACCCTTTGGCCTGCACCTGACTTCCTCCTACCTGCTCCCTGCATCTGACTCCAGCCTGGCTACAGGACTCTGCTTATCCTGCTCCTAAGACTCAGCTGACCCTAGGTCATTCTGATCCTGGACTGTCTCTCTGTGATTGACCCCTGGCCTGGCTTCCGGCTCAGCTATTTAGTTATTCCACTGGTCTCTGTCTCCTGGACCTTCCAAGCACGCCTGTCTCCAGCAACCAGGCACCCGTGCTTCTGTGGGCACCACACCTGCCATTTTCACCTTCAGTGGTGTGCTACACTTGGCCGCAAGGGGAGCCCTCCCAGCATCTCGGCCTCCTACCAAGTTCCTGAAACTGCCACAAATGTGTGACAAGTTATTCTTGCTATCTGGGATATCAAAGATCAAAATAATAGGTCACTAAAAAGTTTTTGTATTTTATTAGATTTTTTAAATGTATTTTAGATGTTTTAGGGGGATTTTGTTATTAAAGATGTGTTAACTATGTGTTTTTTAAGATGACCTCTTTCAAAGATTTGGTAAAGAAAAGATTGGCCTTTGGAGCAAAAAAACATGCTCACACACATAACCAAGATGGCAGATATACATGAAAATAAAGACAGGAATAGAGACTATAAAAGAGTACTTTGTGCCTGACTTTATATCCGTTGAAAAAGTAGACAAAACTATTTATGAAGCAACGTCAGATGTGACCCGTAAGCAGAACTACACTGTCAGCCATCTTGATTTTGGGCTTAATATGCATACTATTGGAGGAATATTGGAGACAAGATCAGTGGAGTTATGGTAATATACTAAGCGTGCTTATAAAAGCCTTTACGGTGGGTATATGGTCCTGTAATGTGCACTAATTCATGTAGGGGTGCATGGTGGTTAAACACAAGAGATGTCGATGGTTTATTTATGCAGTAAAGAGTTTTTACTTAAAATGTGAGATTTGTGATTTGTGGTATGTTATTGTTACAAGCAGGCAATATTACACAATTTTAGATTTGAGCTTTTTGGGTATCTTCAACATTGATTATGAAGATTGATGGGAGGAGTACCGAGGAAGAATATGTGATATGTCAACTGAAATGTTTGCATTTGGTAAGAGTAGATGGGACAAAGGGGAGTGAATAGCACTAAGAGCACTGGGTGATTGTTAACACTAATACAATTACATAATGTGAGCACAACAATATTTTGTTGATGATTGTGAAGCTACTGAAACATACTACACTATATAGTGGAAGGTGATGATATAAGGAGAAGAAACACTTGATTGATTCATTCATCAGGCTACATTTGATCTGCTGAGAGTTCATAAGACCCTACAGACTTTGATCTTGGATTTATATATTTTAGTGCTGGTTCAGATTTGTATTTAAATATGCTTTGTTGTTGGTGTGAGTTATTATGTTCAGTTTAAAGTAATCGTGAATTCACATTTTTGACCCAGCCTTGGAAACAAGCTTGAACTTAGATGATTATTATAATATTACTATGCCATTTTGTTTGAAATTTGAAATGTTCCAGAAGCTTGTTACCAATACATAAAAACCAAGTACTTTCCCTTTGTGATAAGTGTAATAACTAGGGTAAGTTATCTGCTATTTTAATACAATTTGTAAAAAAAAATGTTATCATGTTGTATAATTGTTGCAAACAAGCAAACTGAACAAACAAATAATACAATCAACATAATGCATGTGTACCTGGTGCATTGTCAGGTGGCCACCTTACCTGCTGGATCCAGCTGAAAATTAATAAGAGAAATAATGTGCTACTATTTGAAGATATTACAATATTCTACAGGAGTCAAAAAGTTGGTGCCATAAACATTAAAAAGTTATCCCTGATATTTTAAACTGAAAACAGATCTTTACATAAAAGGTCCTTATTTAGTTACGCAACCCACAGCCCTGACTTACTATAAGCCCTTGTACACACGGTCGGACATTCTGACGGAAAATGTCAGATCGGACCGTGTTGTCGGATAATCCGACCGTGTGTGAGCTTCATCTGACTTTTTCCGCCGGAATGTCCGACCAACAAAGTTTGAGAGCTGGATATAAAAATTTTCTTACAACACGATTGTAGAGAATTCCGATTGGACAAAGTGCCACGCATGCTCAGATCAAATTCCTAGACCAAAGCTATTGGCTACTAGCCTGAATGTAGTCCCGTCGTAACTAAATAACGTCATCACGTTCTGAACGAATGGATTTTCCGCCAACTTTGTCCGACCATGTGTATGCAACACCAGTTTCGGACAAAATCCTTTGGAATGTCTGACCGTGTGTACGGGGGCTAAGAATTGTTAGCAACCATAAGAGATCCCTCATGATTGCTTCCCTGTATTTTTGGCCAGTTTCAAGAAACTGGTACAGACATACCCCACTTTTAAGTACACAATGGGGTTTATTTACTAAAGCTGGAAAGTGCAAAATCAGGCTCACTTCTGCATAAAAACCAATGAGCTTCTAACCCCAGCTTGTTCAATTAAGCTTTGGTAATAAAACTTAGAAGCTCATTGGTTTCATTACATTCAATCAATATGTAGGTAGTTAGGTAGCCTTTATGCTAGGGATTAAGGGGCAGTTCACACCACACGCAGTCCAGTGCTTTTTTTTTCTGCATCAAAAACGCATGGAAAGTAGGTCATATGGTTTTTAATGGCATAGTTCACACCAGTTCCAGTTCCAAAAAAAAGTAGAACATGCTGCATTTTTTCTGCACTGGACTGTACTGGAATGCTGTAAAATGCATCAAAAACGCCCCGGTACATTCAGCCATGGCCCCATAGTTTCTCGAATTTCTGGGCGCATCCCCTATGTTGAAAAATAGTTTTTTCTTTCTGTAGCATATCTCCTATTGTATTAATCCACTCTTTGATAGTAGGAGATTCCTCTGATATCCAGTGGGTTATTATTAGCTTGTGTGCTAGAAATACAGATCTAATAACCACCACCCTGGTTTATTCCTCCAGTACATTGAGTAGGCAGTATTTTGTTATTTTACTTGTAGGCAACAAAACACAAAACACCCTGTTTATGGTGTCCAACACCCCCTTCCAATAGGGGTGGAGTTTGGGGCACCTCCACAGCAGGTGGATCAAGTCTCCATGATCTCTCTTACACCTGGTACACAGTGGGGTAGGTCGCCATGAATGACCCATGACAAACAGTCTGTGGGGGGTATAGTACCCTCTTAGCAATAAATACAATTGCGTCAATCTGTGTGATAAATTTAAGGAGCATGTGGGCACTGCCTGCAGGGCCTCTTCCCACTGATCCCCATCCATCGGTCCCACCTCCCCCTCCCACTTGGCCAGCAATCGTAGAGGGTGTTTATTCAAAAAGCTACGTAGTAGCATATTGTAGCATATTGATAGAAAACCTTTAGTATTGGTAGCTCTTGCAATCAGATTGAACAATGGAGTTGGAGATGAAACCCACTCCGAGGATCTACTTTGGGCCATTATAGCATGTTTTAGTTGCGTATAGTAAAACCTCAGATTGTGGTAAACCAAAGAGACTTTGCAGGATTTCAAACGTAAGCAATTTCCCATTATGGAATATCTGGCAAAGATAGACCACCCCATATTTTTTCCATAGTGTACTGTGCTGTAGTTTAGCTAGTTCTGGGTATGAGTCATTAGACCAAACAGGGCTATAGTCTGTGTACCCCGTTGCACCCTGTAGATATCTAGTTTTGTTCCAGACTTTATGGATAAGGTTATAGGTCGGGTATAGTTTATTAGGTTTCCCAAATGCCAATGACTCCAGGGCTGTCAGTACAGAATCCCTTTTTACTGTGTGTAACATCACTAGTTCAGAGGAGTCATAGGTTCCCCCCCCCCCCTTTCTGTCTATACTCGTGTGGAATGTGCCCATCAGCTGCTGTAGCTGTGCAGCAATGTAGTATAACCGAGGATTCGGGAGGACAAGTCCTTACTCATCTTTCGGGCATTGGAGGTGTTCAAATTAAATTCTTGGTGTGTGGTTCTTCCAAATAAGCGCACGGAACAGGGAATTGACAATTCTAAACACTTTTAGAGTCACTACCATCGGGGCGTTGTGGAGCACATGAAGTAATTGAGGCATGAGGATCATTTTGATCATGTTCACCCTGCCTTCTACCGACAGGCAGAGCGAATTCCATGTTTTGATCTGGTCCCTGAACTTTTGTAACAGCGGGGAGACATTCAGTCTTCCATAGACACAGATTTTGGCGTCACCTGGATACCCAAGTATCTGAGTGAAGAAGTCAGGGGCAGCGTATTAGGGACTGGGGGAGTCCCCCCTTTGTCAATTAGCATCAGGGAGGACTTAGACCAATTTATCTGAAGGCCAGAGTACCTACCAAATTCCCCCATGGTAGCCATGGCTTCTGCTAGAGAGCCTTCCACGTCCCCAAGATCATAGTGTCATCTGCATGAAGCATTATTTTCTCTTGTTTGTCTCCATACATAAATCCCACAATATCTGAGTTGGCTCTTAACTTTATCGCTAGGGGTTTGATGGCTAATGCGAAAAGTAGGGGTGACAAAGGGAACCCCTGGCACGTGCCCATTTTAATTTATATTTAGTATAGGGGTTCGTCTGTGATTTGGGGGTTTGGGCCTTATGGGGGTTGATTCTGGACACTGACAATGACATGGAGTGTTATGCCTTTTTATTTTCTGCCTTTTCTTACTGCCACTGTTCATCTTTAGACTATCTGTTGACCGGCTCCAGTGAATTGGCTCATCATCTGGTAGCTACCTAGGAAGTGCATGGTATTAAATTTTAATTTGTAAATTTTACATTTATCTACATAGTTTTTTTTTTTTTCTGCATTGTGTCATTTTTCATGCCAGGGTACATTTGTGTCATTGTTTGGAATTTGCCTGTATGTCTTGTGTCTGGTTGGCGCTGTGTCCGTTGTTGTTCGGATTCACATAATGACAACAGCTCTGAATGTTGTGTTTGGCTCGTCTCCTACTCCAGCGGTCCTGGGAGCTGTCATTGACAGGTATGCGTTCCACTAGTGTGGGGACTTTCAGCTTCCCAATCAGCAGGCGTTCCATCAGCAGGTGTACTCTGCTTTCACTGGCAGCCATTTGATTGGAATGGTGTTTCCTGGCCAGGACTGCCAGGTTGAGAACCATGAGCCTTTTGGAGATCTCCTTTTGCATGTGCCATATCTTTGAATGTACATATATTGAAGCGCATAGAGCATCTGATGGTATTATTGGTGTGTATGTGTATTGGTGCTCATGCAGTCCATTGACTTTTTATGGAGGATTGGTGTATAGCCAACTCAGTTTTAATTTTTATGCTTAATATTTACATATTTATAAGACATATAATCATCATTATTATTTATCATTGATATCTTTATTTATTTATTTTTTGTATTTTTTTAAAAACAAAAAATTGTGGTCCAGGATGATCCCTATGATTAGCCACATCCTCCCATTGTTCTTTATTTGGATGTGGAATTGCATCTTTGTCGCCGCCCCTGTTATTGGGGGCAGGCTAATAGAGGGTGTTTACTACGTGTGTGTGTGTGTATGTGTGTGTGTGTGTGTGTGTGTATATATATATATATATATATATATATATATATATATAGTTGGAACACATGAGTGTAGGCTAGCTTTGAGTAAGAGGGGCCGTCCCTCAACTGTGTCTACTTGACATGTGTCCATTGTGGATTGTATTCGATTCTTGTGAATATTCTCGCCTTGTGAGTATAATGGATGATTTTTACGTTATTCATTCATTTATGGTAATGCATTAGGTCGGTGCGCCTTTTATTTTTTTAAATTTTCAGTTTAGTGTTCCTGCACCCAAGAGGGTAGCAAAGCCGTCGTGCATCCACTGGTTATCACAGCCATGGATTACTCTGGGTGGTCCCATCCGGTAGTTCATGGTGGAAGTTTCCATCCATTCAGACGGATGATGGCAGGATCCGACTAAGGTTATTATATGTTGAGGGCTAGGTGTCTGCAGGGGGAGCTGCACCTAAAATGTTTTTTTACCTTAATGTAGAGTATGTCTTTACCTTTACAACCACCTTTAATATTAAAGTGAAACTGCAATACATTCTAAATTGTTAAAACTAGCTGTTTGGTCAATGAGCAGGCATCACATGGTAGATGCCATTGCTGTATACCAGCTGTCCAGAAAAGAATCCTTGGTGTGCTGTCTGAGATTGCTTGCAGTTTGCTTGTGAAATCTTGACTTCTGTTCCCAAGCCCCACACACCTATCAGCCTACTGACTAATGGAAGTGCTTTGTTGACCAGTAAGGGTGCTTTCACTAGACAGGGGTCAGAGACAGAGTTTAGTATCAAATGTTAGGACTTAGGCCCAAAGTGGAGGCCTAGCTGGCAAACTGACAGCAGTCTCTGAGAGGCATAAAGCTATTTGCCATTATGCAGCATTTTTAGTTAAAAATATTTTGAATGGATGACAGGTTTAATAAAAAAAAATATATACTAATTTTAACCCTCTGACAGAGCCTAGGGAGCTCTTTTAAGTTAAACCATTACATCCAGCATCAGCAAAGTGCATATGAGAAACTCAGCTTTTTTCAGTGTTGCCAACTAAGATTCCCATAGTAATTTATGAAACGTACAAGGTGACACGTTTCTAAGTTTCTCACTGTGAGTTTTGGCTAATGTGTCTCATTAGTGTAAAGCAGCATGAGTCTTAAGTTAAGTCAACCATACTAAGAAGTAATTCCACAAAAAAGTTCTTCATTACCTCTGACATCGCTAACGATTAAAAAGTGCTACCCATGCCATGTTTAACTAAAGAAAGGATATCTATACATTTTTCTGCAAAGGATCCAAATTTACATTTTACCTGTGCATATTAATAATAATATACAGGATTTATATAGTGCTGACTATTTTACAAAATAAAAGAAGACTGTACAGTTACAATACAATTCAGTAAAGGAAAATTAGGAAGGCCCTGCTCATGAGAGCTTGCAAGCTAAAGAAAGGGGAGTTCTTTTCTGTTATGTATTTTGCATGGATAACTACTCAACCAGAATAATACATGGTTAGATATAAAGAAGTGAGGATTTTTAATGTAGCCATGCAACAAATTCATATAAATGTATATGTATAAATGTATGGATATCATACAATGCAGTCTCAACATTTACATTTGAATCTGCATGTCTGAATTGTACAAGTAGTTCACAGTTAAATGAGCACAAACAATAATATAATTTATGGTACCTCCTGAAATCCTATCCTGGTATATTGCAGAATCTTGAGATCGTAGTTTGACCTTTGACCTTTGCTATTGAATTCCACATGTCCGGTAAGGCCTTCCAACTCTACCTGTGCAAGAGAAAGCCAATCAAAGAAAGCCACAAGCAACTTAAATTCTTCAGTTTATGAGCTATATTAACCAATAACGTATTAAAATTCTGTACAATATAGTATATGTAATAAATAGTATAAGCCCTTGTACACACGGTCGGACATTCCGACAACAAAATCCGTCAGATTTTGTCCGACGGATTTTGTCCCAAACTGGTGTTGCATACACATGGTCGGACAAAGTTGTCGGAAAATCCGATCGTTCAGAACGTGATTATGTTATTTCGTTACAACGGGACTACGTTCAGGCTAGTAGCCAATAGCTTTGGTCTAGGAATTTGACCTGAGCATGCGTGGCACTTTGTCCGATCGAAATTCTCTACAAATGATCGGACAAAGTCCGATCGGATCATGTTGTCGGAAAATTTTATAGCCCAGCTCTAAAACTTTTTCGGTCGGATATTCCGACGGAAACAGTCCGATGTAGCCCACACATGGTCGGATTATCCGACAACACGGTCCGATCGGACATTTTCCGTCGGAATGTCTGACCGTGTGTACAAGGGCTAACAGTGTTACTTTCGTAGACATAAATATTTTTGCCACAATTTTCATCAGCTTTATGTTTTCGGTGACGAAAAGTAAGTGAAAATCAATTACAATTTTTGTCAACGTATGACAATGGAATGAAAATATGAGGGAGGGACATTTACCCACCTGAACTTCCTCTTTCCTTGGAGCTCCGTCTGTCTGTTAAAGCCCCAGCCCCCTAACAAGCTGTATTGACTGAGAGAAGCAGGCTCCCTCTGTCTGCCTTCTGCCTGGGAGTTCTGGAATAATGCCCTGCACCACCGTGGTTAATGTTTTCCCTCCCAACAAGGTAGCAGTACTTATCACTGTGTAAAATAACAGCCTCCCCAGACTAGTTCTCTGTCCTGTGCAGTCCCTCACTCCCATGCTATTAGTGTTCATGAAAAATAAAAAAACACCAAAAGCCCTGAAATCCAGAAAATCAATGAAGGCAATAAGCTGATGGCAAGATGGATATAAAGGCCAAAACTGTTCAACAAGAATCTGTCAATAGAGTATATGTATGGAAACAAACCGTTGAGATCCTAATAGTAGGGGTTAAATCAGTAGGGTGTACCATAGGTGCTGCGCTATCAACCAGCACGAATACTGACAGCTGAAAAGACAAGAGTAAAAGGGAGAGCGCACTGGCCCTAGTGTGATACCATTAAAAAAGACATAGACTAATGAAGGTAGTACACTCACATTGTGTTGATGAAAACAAGCACATCTTCATAGAGGCTGTGGATGCTCTCCAGAGTCCAGAAACCAAGCTGGATGTGAAGCAAACTGACAGTCTGTCTGAATAGTCCACGAGCAGCCACCGACAAACTGCACGAGAGCCGCCCAATCTCAGCAAGGATCCTGGAAAGCAGAGAGACTCCACACAAGGACACGTGCACATGATCCTCAGGAGGCAGCTGATAAATGATGGCTGCTATGACTAAGCGCTTCAGAGGGCATGGCTTCCTTCAGGTCTACCATGTGGTCTCATAGGAGCACTTAAATAGTGTTCGTCATAGGGTTGTTACCCATTATTTACCATTCAATAGACAATCGCTGAGAAAAAGGATTGTCTATTGAATGGTACATAATGGGTGACAACCTTATGACGAACACTATTTAAATGCTCCCATGAGACTACATGGTAGACCTGAAGGAGGCCACACCCTCTGAAACGCGTTAACATAGCAACCATCAAGCGTCATTTATCAGCAGGCTTCTGAGGATCACTTTCACGTGTCCATGTGTGGATTCTCTCTGCTTTCCACGATCCTCATTAGGAGCAGACGTCTTTCGTTTAGTTTATTGGCGGCTACTCGTGGAATATTCAGACAGACTGTCAGTTTGCTTCAAATCCAGCTTGGATTTCTGGACTCAGGAGAGCAACCACAGCCTCCATGGATATGCTTGTTTTTGTTAACACAATGTGAGTGTACTACATTCATCTATATCTTTTTTAATAAACAGTGAACAGTGTCACACTAGGGCCGGTGCGCTCTCTGTTTTACACTTGTCTATTAGGTGTTTACTCCAGGAGTATATAATGAGTTTTGAAATTCTAGAGAAATGCTTAATAATGCATTACAAATTTAACTAAACTCATTGGATTTTAGGCGACTAAATGGTACTGGAGATTTTAGTCAACTAAAATATGATTCATATGACTAAAATACGATTAAAACTAAAATGGCATTTTTGGCAAAAGACTATGGCTAAAACTAAATTCAAATTTTACGTCAAAATTAACAATGTAGTATAATGTACAATAAATAACTATTGCCTTTTATAACTATGCTATATACATTGTAACTTTGACTACCAGCACCCAATTTATGATGCTGACAATCACAGGAAGAGTGGATCTCCTCAGACTGGACAGGTATACAGTTAGGTGAATACAAAAAGTCTGAGGTGATTTTACATTATCAGCTGACAGCCACTACTTTTCTCCCCCCGAGGCTTTCAGCTGCTTTATTGAACTCTATACAGGGAAATTGGTGCTTGTAACTCCCCCCACCACCGCACTGATCACCCCAGACTGTTCCCTGTGTCCACCTCCGTGCTCCACTAGTCCCCCTCTCTGTGCTCCTCTGGTTCTCCTCCAGTCCCTCTCTGTGTCCTCCATGCTCCTCCGGTCTCCCTCAGTGTCCTCCGTGCTCCTCTGATCTTGCTCAGTGTCCTTTTTGCTCCTCCATTCTCCCTCAGTGTCGTCCATGCTCCTCCGGTCTCCCTCAGTGCCCTCCGTGCTCCTCCGGTCTCCCTCAGATCCCTCCGTGCTCCTCCGGTCTCCCTCAGTGTCCTCCGTGCTCCTCCGGTCTCCCTCAGTGTCCTCCGTGCTCCTCCGGTCTCCCTCATTGTCTTCCGTGCTCCTCCGGTCTCCCTCAGTGTCCTCCGTGCTCCTCCGGTCTCCCTCTGTGCCCTCCGTGCTCCTCCGGTCTCCCTCTGTGCCCTCCGTGCTCCTCCGGTCTCCCTCTGTGCCCTCCGTGCTCCTCCGGTCTCCCTCTGTGTCCACCGTGCTCCTCCGGTCTGCCTCTGTGTCTGCCGTGCTCCTCCGGTCTGCCTCTGTGTCTGCCGTGCTCCTCCGGTTTCCCTCTGTATCCTCCATGCTCCTCCAGTCTTTCTCTGTGTCTTCCCTGCTCCCTCTGTGTCCTCCGTGCTTCTCCGGTCTCCCTCCGTGCTCCCCCTCCATGTTCTCCTCGAGTCCACCCCATCCCGGATTTGTCCTTCCTTTTCTGAGTGATCACAGACTCTGTGCATTCATAACTGAGCATCGTAAACTGTGTTCTATGATGTTTCAGTTTATGAATGGAGAGGAGCCTCTGTCTCATGTCCATTCATCTTCAGTGCAGCTGAGGCTGCAGAGAAAGGGACTGGGGAATCTGTGTCCTCAGTCCCTTTCACTGTCTCTTTATGAAGCTTCCTCAAGGCTTGACAAAGGAGTGCACATGCTCCACCATAGCATGGAGCATGCTCGAAATGCGACACACTGGGATCTATGACATCAGCACCGATTAGCTGTCCTCACCGCGCTGCGATCCACGCTGCATTCCATCTGGACTTTCTATCAGATTTCCCCCTGTGACTTGTAAAAGCAGCAGGCTTTCCTCCCGTTGCTGCAGAGCTCTACTAGAGCTACCCTACAGAGCCATGCTGCACTAGGTACTGGTATCCCCAGCGGACCTCTGGCTCCTGATCTTTCCTACCCGTCACTGCTGTGCTCCCCTTGGATGATGGACACAGCACTCAGCACAACTGCTTTACAGATGAGCTTGTTTACATCATTTATCTTGTCAGTATCCCATTATGGGGGCGATTAAACGAGTTATAAAATACTACAATTAGTGGCTCTTTCCTGTCTCCCCTCCCACCTGTATAAAAGATTTTTAAAGCGGAGGTCCACCCTAAAGTGGACCTTCCGCTTATTGGAATCCTCTCCCCCTCCAGCGCCACAATTGCCACCTTTCAGGGGGGGGGTGCGGGTACCTGTACAGTACAGGTATCTGCACCCACTTCCGGCATAGCTATCTGCAGAAAGGGGCGTAGATTACGCCCCTTTCCGAAAGTCCCCTGCTGCCTGCTGGGAAACACACGGCTCCCAGAGGCAGCGGGACCATCCTTATTGCACAGCGCAACTCGCGCATGCGCAGTAGGGAACCGGGAAATGAAGCCGAAAGGCTCCACTTCCTGATTCCCATACCCAAGATGGCGGCGGCAGCACCCGAGAGACGATAAAGAGATCGGCTTCGGGTGCCGAAATCGTGGGTGCGCTGGGGTAAGTGTCCTTATTTTAAAAGTCAGCAGCTGCAGTATTTGTAGCTGCTGGCTTTAAAAAAAAAAAAAAACGGCGGAACTCCCGGCGGACTCCCGCTTTAATTATATGAAAATATAGAGCCTTGTCAATTAGCTACTCTGCCTTTTCCCCATATGTTGCTCCTTTCTTTTAACTTACAGAATATATTTAAGGAATGAAAATCTCTCATCCTTACTCACCATTCTCAGGTAGTTCATAAGGCTAGTACCATGTTGCCATATTTGTGCAGACCCACATGACAGTGGTTTAACGCCAATTTCCTGACTTCGGTTTAACTCCTGCACCGCACTCACAACACCATAAACAGCATCAAAGAGCAAAGCAGCGGAAAGCTGTAAAAAAGTGATTTATTTATGTAACTGAAAACCAAAAAACACTTTTGAAGGACACCTATCATATCCGAAATCTGGGAGCAGGTACTGTTAACTTGTTTTTTTTTAAAGCTATAAACTCCAAAGTCCCCTTCCTTGTTTTACTTAATCTCCTAATAAGTCATGGACTAGAAACAATATACAGGCAGAAAAATCATTGCTCTTGCCACTTCAGTAAAGAGCCAAGGAAGAGGATAAAATGTACCATTAAAAACTTAGGTTAGGATTGGCAGCTCCTATGTCCGTATCCTGAGAGGTTCTATTAGAGCTGTGAAATTTGAAAAGAACCTAAGGGACAAGTCCACATTTAGTAAAAACCCTTTTACTCCACCGTCACTATCTCCCAGAATTAAAGTAACCTAGGAAAACCTATCTAACTGTTTACATACCTCAGCATGTCAGCCAGTGTCTCTTCCACTGTTTACAACTTCGAAGGCCGGACTCCACATCAGCAATGGTCATATCTGCATAGTCAGCACCTGCAGGTTTGAATGTGGCCCTAAATTGAGTGCCCTTTGTAATGTTCAAGTTCTATAAAAGTTTATGAGGGCTTAACACTCAGAAATGATCAGCTCTGAAGAAGATTTTGACCTGGAAGAGGTTAACTATGAAGGAGTCAATGACTGTCTTGATAAGAAGAAAGAAAGGTGGGACTTTATATGAAGTATACACCCCTGGAGATATCACGATATACATGAAGATGGGCAGTATTAAGTATATTAGAACTATGGGCATTCCATGACAGCATTGCAAAACAACAATCGGTAGTCATTGGTTTATTGATATAAAAAATAATAATAGTAATACCATGATACAATATTGACATAGTAAGTTCATAATATAATCATTAAATAGAACAAAGTTCATTGGAATATATAAATTATGACAATGATAATAATGACATAATATACTAGTAACATAATGAGTTCATATTGTACACATTGTATAGAACTTCGTTTTTCCATCAATATTTTTGATATCTTTAGTCACCTTTTGTAATAATTTATCCACTGCTATATCCCATATATCTTATCATATACTCCCTTTTTCACAGATGCTTACAATTTTGTGGATCACATTCTCTTTTTCATCCATGGGGTCCTATCCCTGGGAAATATTGTCTCCCCTTGGCTATCCATCTACGGTCGGGTTTGTCCACCTCAGCTCCCGGGACTGATGTTGTTTCTGGATGGCCTTCTGGCCCTCCATGCCTGCATCCAATTTCATTGTCATTTTTGTAAGTAGTCTTGGTAAATTGAGGTTATTTGCCCTCTCTTTTTCCTACATAAAATACCCATTATTTTATTTTTACAAATTAACTATGTATTTCAATACTTATAGACATCTACCCCATACTTTCTCCTGAAGAGTGGCAGTTGCCACGAAACGCGTCAAGCCAATAGATGCCTTTTTCACTCATAATGTGCAACACCATCAATGACCATACTTACCAATTGGATTGTACCAATGAATTTGAGATTTTCTTTACCGGGGAGACAGGCTTTCATGAAAATGTGTACAATATGTACAATATGAACTCATTATGTTACTAGTATAGTATGTCATTATTATCATTGTCATAATTTATATATTCCAATGAACTTTGTTCTATTTAATGGTTATATTTAACTTACTATGTCAATATTTTATCATGGTATTACTATGATTATTTTTTATATCAATAAACCAATGACTGCCAATTGTTGTTTTGCAATGCTGTCATGGAATGTCCATAGTTCTAATATAATTAATACCGCCCATCTTCATGTATATCGTGATATCTCCAGGGGTGTATACTTCATATAAAGTCCCATCTTTCTTTCTTCTTATGAATTAATAGGGATGGAGGCGCTAGGCGGTGTCAGCCTTGCGTTCTCACACACAGTCCCAACTGGTTGCTCTTGTTTTTTATTCAATGACTGTCTTGCTGAGGTAAGTAAACAGCTAGAGTGTGGACCAATAAAGTTCTTACCTATAATGAAATTGCCCTTTAAATTATGATGTAAACCCACTGCCATTAAGCAGCAGGAAATCGATACTGTGACTGAGTTGAAATTATTTATCACATCATATTTGCATATATTTTGGAAAGTTATTGATCTGCATGTGTGCGATAGACAACCTTAAAAAAATATAAACTTCCTAAATTTTAAAACTGAAGTTTGCTTATATATTTTTCCTTCCCTTGTCCCTTCCAGCAACATGACAATTACATTAATTAAAATCAGTTTTTAATTACAGTACATACCTTATTTTAAACCCAGTGACATTGTCACTTGGTCTCTGTGTTTATATATGCAATGCAGGCAGGTCACAGCTGCTGGGAGGGGCCAGCAGGGTTCAGTACAAAGCTTTCGGACAACATCATAGCTACTTCCTCAGTACTCATCTCAAGAGTCTTAAATCCTGATGCAAGCAGGACTCTTGCTCTTGGGAGGAGTTCTGCAGATATCAGAATGCCATTGTGGAGGAGTCTACAGGCTGCCCCAGGTAACCCCCACATGTAATCCTCCTGGGGCTGTGTGGGAGTGCTTTTAGGTGGTTTGGGGAAGGGTGGGGCTTCACTAAAACATTGTCACCTTGCCCTGAATGGGCAGTTTAAAAATGTACATTTAAATGAATACTTTAAAAAATGTTTATAGATATACATGTGATCATTTATATGCATTAATGTATGTTATTTAAAACAAATTTGTTTGCATTCATATATGGTAATTACTGTAGCTAGGCAGTCTTATGAAATTCTCATCTCACTGTTGATTGGCTGCCAGAGACCACATGATGTAGATTGCCTAGGCTGGGTAAAAGTAATTTTTTTATTCATACTAAGAGAGGTACTTTTTTTTGTAAAAGCTTGCGATGCTAACATGTGCCCTATTCAATCATGCGAAGTGTAAATTTTATAATCCAAACAGCAAGCTGACAGTGAATTGCTCATGCTATCCAGCAAAAGCTGCAGTTGTGCTAACATCAGAAAGATCACTCAACCTTAACTGAGTTCTTTGCAATCAGGTGCAGACAGAAATCCAAACATTATCTCACAAGCTCATTTTGAAGTGTTGTTTCTGAAGCCTGTGTTCTAAAACATCAAGTTTGAATCATATTGATGACAGAGATAAAACATGTTTTAATAATAATGTACAATAGGTTTTCCTTTTTTGAGAGGCTACAATGTATATGGTGGGAAATACTTCCCCTGCACAATGATTTTTAGACACTGATGCAGACTTGCACACTGCTTGTCTCTCTGTGTGCATCTCAAAGTTTCATTTTTAGTTTTCGTAGACTGTACTTTTAAATTAGTTTAAATATGTGCTTAAAGTGATTGTAAAAGGATCTTTTTTCCAAACAAACATGTCATACTTGCCGCCATTGTGCAGCGCATTTTGCACAGAGTGGCCTCGAACATCCTCTTCTGGGGTCCCCTGGCAGCTCTCACGGCTCCTCCCTGCATCAGATAACACCCTAGGAGAAGTGCTGTCCCGAGAGGGTTACCTTGCATGCACGCTCCCGAGTCCAGCATTTGTGTCCACAGACACGAATGCCGGACTTGTGCCCCCCCGGTGCCAGTGTCATTGGATTTGATTACAGCAGCGGGAGCCAATAGCTGTGCTGCTATCAATCTATCCAATCAAGAGCCGGGACCCCATGGAGAGAGGGAGAGGGTGCCCCCGCTGAAGAGATGAAGGGGTTCAGGTAAGTAAAATGGGGGGGTGGCCTGGGCGGGCTGGTGACCACCAGGTGTTTTTTCACATATATGCATAGGATGATTAAGGTGAAAAAACACAAGAGTTTACAACCCTTTTAACTTGACATGTAAACAGACATAAAGAATGCTAGTGATGTTTTAGCCTTCATTTTACGTGTCATGTAAGCAAAATAAGCAATGTTTTTGTATCTGCAAAATGTTATTAATATAGTTATTAATATAGCAGTACAGGCAACAAATAAAATCGTTCAGTGAATTTTATAAATCCATAATTTCCCACTCCCTCCTACTGAGCAATACTAATAACACCAATAAATTCTGTGAAATGGGAAACTGTTTAAATAAAACCCTTGCTGTAATCCCTAAATCTCAATATATTTGTAACAAAGGTTGAATTACACACCCTTTCTTCTTGGTATATTATTTAACTCATAATAGGCCTCATAAATCCGTAACTACAGTATATGCCTAGCTGGTGTGTTTTATTATGCAGTAAATGAACAGAAGTGTGTACTCTAAAAAGGCTTCAGATTTACTGAAAATTGATAATGTTCACACAATAAATTGTGTGAAGATTCACTACAATTATCCAATTATGTAAAAAGGAAAATCCCTGGGTTCCTTATTTCACCTGCACATGATTGGATAATTGAAGGGAATATTCACATCATTTATTGCAGTGATTGTCAACCAGGGTTCAGTGGAATCCCAGGGTTCCTCCAGAGCAGTGATTGTCAACTAGTGATGGCCGAACGGTTCGCCCGGCGGTCGTTTCGCGGCGAATTTCCGACATTCGCGGTCCGCACGTTCGAACGCCTTTTTCCGTCGTTCGCCGCGGCGGACTTACGTGTTTAATGTATACAAGAACTTTAACCTTTGGTGACACGTTTATCATGTGATACAGGACAGCCAATTGAGACATGACAGCACATGGACACTTGTACATTCCCCCTAACCTATAAATACACCCGATCCGGTGGCCATTTTACATTCTTTCTTCTGTTACGATAGGGACAGGTTCCTGTGTGGAGTAGGGAGAGATAAACCACTAGCTATTTGGTACACAAAAGTTCTTTTCAGGACTGGTATAGGTGTTAGGTGTTGATAGGTTTGCTGTGCTGCTGATTCTTGCAGCAGCCTGAGTGTCTTTTGTTAGTTTAGAGAAAGGGAAAGGACGGTGTATGCTACAGGGACAGCCAGATTAGTCTTTCATCATCATCATCATCATCATCATCATTAGCTGTTACTATCAAGGTCCACAAAAGAGCTGTTCCAGTAACCACTAATCGTTCTCTTTTTTTGCCAATTTGTATAGGGACAGGAAGGAAGCAGTGTTGTCAGGCAGTGAGGGTAATTTTAAAGACTTGCTGTTATTATTAGTTCCACAAAGGTTCTTTTCAGGACTGGTATCAGTGGTACAGTAATAGGCTTGTACATGTATAATATTCTTTCTTCCAAATATAGAAAGGATATTATACTTGACTGCTGCCCTTCTGCTGCAGTCTGCTAAACATTCACAACTCACTTGTTCCACAAAAGTTCTTATAAGGACTGGTAACTTGGTATAGGGTGCTACGGTACATAGGCTTGAGTGCGGTACAGTCTGCTGTTCTGTAAGGACCGCTATCGGTCCACAATAGATAGGGTTGACGTGCACCACTGCTGACCGCTGCCCTATACTGCAGCAGTCCTTCAGCGGTATAGGGACTGACGTACAGTCTGCTAATCACTAACACACAACCTGCTTGTTCCACAAAAGTTCTTATAAGGACTGGTAACTTGGTATAGGGTGCTACGGTACATAGGCTTGAGTGCGGTACAGTCTGCTGTTCTGTAAGGACCGCTATCGGTCCACAATAGATAGGGTTGACGTGCACCACTGCTGACCGCTGCCCTATACTGCAGCAGTCCTTCAGCGGTATAGGGACTGACGTACAGTCTGCTAAACACTAATACACAACCTGCTTGGTCCACAAAAGTTCTTATAAGGACTGGTAACTTGGTATAGGGTGCTACGGTACATAGGCTTGAGTGCGGTACAGTCTGCTGTTCTGTAAGGACCGCTATCGGTCCACAATAGATAGGGTTGACGTGCACCACTGCTGACCGCTGCCCTATACTGCAGCAGTCCTTCAGCGGTATAGGGACTGACGTACAGTCTGCTAAACACTAATACACAACCTGCTTGGTCCACAAAAGTTCTTATAAGGACTGGTAACTTGGTATAGGGTGCTACGGTACATAGGCTTGAGTGCGGTACAGTCTGCTGTTCTGTAAGGACCGCTATCGGTCCACAATAGATAGGGTTGACGTGCACCACTGCTGACCGCTCACCTATACTGCAGCAGTCCTTCAGCGGTATAGGGACTGACGTACAGTCTGCTAATCACTAACACACAACCTGCTTGTTCCACAAAAGTTCTTATAAGG
Source organism: Lithobates pipiens (assembly GCF_037356315.1). Taxonomy (NCBI): domain Eukaryota; kingdom Metazoa; phylum Chordata; class Amphibia; order Anura; family Ranidae; genus Lithobates; species Lithobates pipiens. The sequence goes on from NW_027507788.1 coordinate 109,602,097, forward strand.
ACTGGTAACTTGGTATAGGGTGCTACGGTACATAGGCTTGAGTGCGGTACAGTCTGCTGTTCTGTAAGGACCGCTATCGGTCCACAATAGATAGGGTTGACGTGCACCACTGCTGACCGCTGCCCTATACTGCAGCAGTCCTTCAGCGGTATAGGGACTGACGTACAGTCTGCTAATCACTAACACACAACCTGCTTGTTCCACAAAAGTTCTTATAAGGACTGGTAACTTGGTATAGGGTGCTACGGTACATAGGCTTGAGTGCGGTACAGTCTGCTGTTCTGTAAGGACCGCTATCGGTCCACAATAGATAGGGTTGACGTGCACCACTGCTGACCGCTGCCCTATACTGCAGCAGTCCTTCAGCGGTATAGGGACTGACGTACAGTCTGCTAAACACTAATACACAACCTGCTTGGTCCACAAAAGTTCTTATAAGGACTGGTAACTTGGTATAGGGTGCTACGGTACATAGGCTTGAGTGCGGTACAGTCTGCTGTTCTGTAAGGACCGCTATAGGTCCACAATAGATAGGGTTGACGTGCACCACTGCTGACCGCTCACCTATACTGCAGCAGTCCTTCAGCGGTATAGGGACTGACGTACAGTCTGCTAATCACTAACACACAACCTGCTTGTTCCACAAAAGTTCTTATAAGGACTGGTAACTTGGTATAGGGTGCTACGGTACATAGGCTTGAGTGCGGTACAGTCTGCTGTTCTGTAAGGACCGCTATCGGTCCACAATAGATAGGGTTGACGTGCACCACTGCTGACCGCTGCCCTATACTGCAGCAGTCCTTCAGCGGTATAGGGACTGACGTACAGTCTGCTAAACACTAATACACAACCTGCTTGGTCCACAAAAGTTCTTATAAGGACTGGTAACTTGGTATAGGGTGCTACGGTACATAGGCTTGAGTGCGGTACAGTCTGCTGTTCTGTAAGGACCGCTATCGGTCCACAATAGATAGGGTTGACGTGCACCACTGCTGACCGCTCACCTATACTGCAGCAGTCCTTCAGCGGTATAGGGACTGACGTACAGTCTGCTAATCACTAACACACAACCTGCTTGTTCCACAAAAGTTCTTATAAGGACTGGTAACTTGGTATAGGGTGCTACGGTACATAGGCTTGAGTGCGGTACAGTCTGCTGTTCTCTAAGGACCGCTATCGGTCCACAATAGATAGGGTTGACGTGCACCACTGCTGACCGCTGCCCTATACTGCAGCAGTCCTTCAGCGGTATAGGGACTGACGTACAGTCTGCTAATCACTAACACACAACCTGCTTGTTCCACAAAAGTTCTTATAAGGACTGGTAACTTGGTATAGGGTGCTACGGTACATAGGCTTGAGTGCGGTACAGTCTGCTGTTCTGTAAGGACCGCTATCGGTCCACAATAGATAGGGTTGACGTGCACCACTGCTGACCGCTGCCCTATACTGCAGCAGTCCTTCAGCGGTATAGGGACTGACGTACAGTCTGCTAAACACTAATACACAACCTGCTTGTTCCACAAAAGTTCTTATAAGGACTGGTAACTTGGTATAGGGTGCTACGGTACATAGGCTTGAGTGCGGTACAGTCTGCTGTTCTGTAAGGACCGCTATCGGTCCACAATAGATAGGGTTGACGTGCACCACTGCTGACCGCTCACCTATACTGCAGCAGTCCTTCAGCGGTATAGGGACTGACGTACAGTCTGCTAATCACTAACACACAACCTGCTTGTTCCACAAAAGTTCTTATAAGGACTGGTAACTTGGTATAGGGTGCTACGGTACATAGGCTTGAGTGCGGTACAGTCTGCTGTTCTGTAAGGACCGCTATCGGTCCACAATAGATAGGGTTGACGTGCACCACTGCTGACCGCTGCCCTATACTGCAGCAGTCCTTCAGCGGTATAGGGACTGACGTACAGTCTGCTAAACACTAATACACAACCTGCTTGGTCCACAAAAGTTCTTATAAGGACTGGTAACTTGGTATAGGGTGCTACGGTACATAGGCTTGAGTGCGGTACAGTCTGCTGTTCTGTAAGGACCGCTATAGGTCCACAATAGATAGGGTTGACGTGCACCACTGCTGACCGCTCACCTATACTGCAGCAGTCCTTCAGCGGTATAGGGACTAAGAGTTTTGTCACAGGGTCATTTAAAAAATGACATGCAGAGGAAGAGGCAGGCCCTTCCGCAGGGGTGGTAGGGGTAGGGCAGGAGCAACAGGCTTGAGCCAAAGTGGGAAGTTGCAGAAGGTGCGTTCAATTACTTTAAAGGATGCACCAGACTTGGTTGAGTGGCTCGCTCAGCCTTACTCTTCTGCACCCTCCTCATCCTCTCGATCTGCACCCTCTTCTTCACTCTCTGCTATGTGCACCCCCAAAGACACTACCACCAACAACACGACCACCACCACCACCACCACATACCTTCCGCTTGAGTCACTGGAATTATTTTCCGATCCATATCAAGAGGACATTTCTGATGCGCAGCCACTCTTGGTATTGGATCAGGAAGAGGAGGTAGCAACAAGCGCTACTCAGCAGTCTGACGCCAGTACCCAGATCAGCCCAAGGAGGAGGTTGGTCCCCGGTGTTGCTGCCTACTCCGAGATCTCTACTTATAGCGGTGGGGAAGGTGACGTTGATGATGACGTGTCTAGTGATGTCACGTGGGTGCCCACAAGAGAGGAAGAGGAGGGGAGTTCAGAGGGAGATATGGACCAGCAGATAGGGAGGAGAAGCAGCAATGACTTACATTGCACAGCAGGGACAAAGCAGACTGCAAATGTATCAGGAGCGAGTCATCGACCATGTACGGTCACATCTGGCGCTCCCAGGACACCGGCACATGGCTCCGCAGTGTGGGCTTTTTTTAACGTGTCCGCTGCTGACAATAGCGTTGCCATCTGCAATCTTTGCAGTCAACGCGTTAGTCGCGGTAAGCCCAATACTCACCTAGGGACGACCGCCTTAAGAAGGCACATGAGCAGCCATCACCGAGCCCAGTGGGAGCAACGGAACACACAAAGCCACACTGCAGGCTCTCACCGTCCAGCCTCGTCTTCTACTTCTCCTTCTCCTCTCTCCTCACAATTGTCCTCCACTCCACCTTCCATCACGCCAAGCTCACATTTTTCTGCAAAAAGGCAGGCTTCCGTGGGCCTAATGTTTGAGCGTAAAAAAATGATGATGCCGGATAACCCTCTTGCCCAACGGTTGGCGGCTGGCTTGTCAGAACTCATAGCCCGCCAACTACTGCCATATAAACTGGTGGACTCGGAGGCCTTTCGCAAATTTGTGGCCATTGGAACACCACAATGGAAGGTCCCAGGAAGGAAGTATTTCTCAGAGAAGGGCATCCCAGAGCTATATGGCCATGTTCAGCGGCAAGTGAATGTATCTCTGGCACACAGTGTCGGTGCCAAGATACATCTGACCACAGACACGTGGTCTAGCAAACACGGGCAGGGAAGGTATATCAGTTTTACTGCCCACTGGGTGAACCTTCTGACGGCCGTCAAGCATGTAACCCGTGGCACCCGTGTAGATTTGGTTTTACCGCCACGGATTGCATGCAGGCCTGACTCTTCTTCTCCTCCTCCTACTCCATCCTCCTCCCTCTCCTCCTCAGCTGCCTCCTCCTTTTCCGCTGCTAGCGTCTCTTCCACTGCACCGCCCAAGCTCCCCAGAACCTATTCCACATGCCAGGTGAGACGTTGCCATGCCGTGCTGCGTCTGTTGTGCCTGGAAGCAAAGAGCCACACTGGCCCGGCACTCCTTTCAGCTTTGCGTTCACAGGCAGATGAGTGGCTAACACCGCTCAATTTGACAGTTGGTAAAGTGGTGTGTGACAACGGTGCCAATCTGCTTAGCGCATTGAAACAGGGCAAAATCACGCACGTGCCGTGCATGGCACACGTCTTAAACTTGGTCGTGCAGCGATTCCTTGTCAAATACCCTGGGGTCCAGGACATCTTGCGGCAGGCAAGGAAAATCTCGGCCCATTTCAGAAGATCTTACACGGCCATGGCTCGCCTTGCTGACATTCAGCGGCGACACCATCTGCCGGTCAGACGTCTTATTTGCGATTGCCCGACGCGATGGAACTCAACCTTCTATATGCTTGATAGGCTGCTCCAGCAGAAACGTGCAGTTAACGTCTACCTGTATGAACTCTGCGAAAGAAACGGTTCTGGGGAGCTGGGTTTTTTTTCACCGCGCCAGTGGCTGCTCATGCGCGACACATGCAGACTTCTGCGGCCATTTGAGGAGATCACCAAACTGGTCAGTCGCAGCCATGGCGCCATCAGTGACATGGTACCTTATGCCTTCTTTCTGGAGCGTGCATTGCGTCGTGTCATTGATCAGGCTGTGGAGGAGCAGGAGCGGGAAGATGAGGAAGTCGCAATGCTGGATGAATTCCCAGGGGGGGCTACTCTATCTGAGACAAGTCAACAACAGGAGTCTGATGAGGAGTCAGAGGAGGATGGTGCCGGGGCGGATGAGCAGGAGCAAGAAGAGCATGCTTTAAACCTTTCTGGGATCCCTGTTGTGCGAGGATGGGGAGAGGAGAATGAAGAGGACGACATTATCCTGGATGATGAGCAGGAGCCAGGCCACCACACCGCTTCCACTTTAGTGCAAATGGGGGCCTTCATGCTCCAGTGTTTTAATAGGGACCCCCGTATAAAAAGCATGAGGGTCAAGGACCAGTACTGGGTGGCAACGTACTTAGACCCCCGGTACAAACACAAAATGGCGGAAATGTTACCGCCGTCGCAGAGGGCTGTCAGAATGCAGCACTTCCAGGCCTTGCTTCGAGAAATGCTGCATTCTGCTTTTGCGTGCGCTGGCAGAGGAGCAATTCCCACTCCCAGAGAAGGATTTGCGGGTACCAATCCAACAGCGCCTGCAAGAAGAGGCCGGTTTGAAGATGTGTTGGTGACTTCGGATATGAGGTCATTCTTTCAGCCGACCCATCGACAGGTGTCATCCGGATCCAGCATCAGGGAACGCCTAGACCGTCAGGTGTCCGACTACATTGGGTTAACGGCCGATGTGGACGCTCTGAGGAGTGATGAACCCCTAGACTACTGGGTGGGCAGGCTTGACCTCTGGCCAGAGCTTGCCCAATTTGCAATCGAACTGTTGGCTTGCCCCTCATCCAGTGTCCTGTCCGAAAGGACGTTCAGCGCAGCAGGGGGGATTGTGACCGATAAGCGTACTCGCCTAGCTCACCACAGTGTTAACTACCTCACATTTCTAAAAATGAATGAGGCATGGATCTCGGAGGAATTCAACACATGTGACCAGTAGACCATGTATATGTCTATAAACTATTTTTTTAATCAAGCACACAGACCTTCTTAATTCATTTGGCTCACTTCCTTGACCCAAAAAAGCACACCGTACTATATGCCCCTACCCTCCTCTTTGAAGAGGTTGAGCGGTGTCATATTTCTACTGGGGCTGCTTATGATATCCCTGTGCTGTGCTGACTTCCTCCTGGGGGTTCTTATTATGAAGGGATCACACTATCCCTGTGCTGTGCTGACTTCCTCCTGGGGGTTCTTATTATGAGGGGATCACACCATCCCTGTGCTGTGCTGACTTCCTCCTGGGGCTGCTTACGGTGCTGCTGTCAGTGCTGTATGTCACGGTGCTGCTGTCAGCGCTGTATGTCACGGTGCTGCTGTCAGCGCTGTATGTCACGGTGCTGCTGTCAGCGCTGTATGTCACGGTGCTGCTGTCAGCGCTGTATGTCACGGTGCTGCTGTCAGCGCTGTATGTCACGGTGCTGCTGTCAGCGCTGTATGTCACGGTGCTGCTGTCAGCGCTGTATGTCACGGTGCTGCTGTCAGCGCTGTATGTCACGGTGCTGCTGTCAGTGCTCTGTATTACGGTGCTGCTGTCAGATGCCTCTATCACGGTGCATGTGTCATTCCGGTATGTCACGCTGCTGGTGATCATCTCCTGCACCCTCTTCTTTGCCTACCCTGGTCCCTGACCTTCCCTCTCCTCCATTGCCTTCATTAGCTCCATAGTCCTGAATTGTTAGAACAATTTCCCAAATAAAATAAAAATGCTTGTAGTTATCGATCCCAAATTCACCTCATACATGTATTATGTCATTGTCCAGATGGTGGGACTACGTTTTACCCCCTAATAATTACCACGTGGCCGCAAATTCGACATGAAGGTTTGCAAAGTTCGCCTCCCATTGAAGTCAATGGGGCCCGCGGCGAACGTTCGGTTTCGCGAACGTTTGGGTCCGTTCGCATTTCGCGTTCGCGAAACGTCCCGTCGGAAGTTCGTCCATCACTATTGTCAACCAGGGTTCCGTGGAATCCCAGGGTTCCTCCAGAAGCTGCTAGGGTTTCCTTCAGCATTGGGCAATTTCTGCCTCTCAGATAAGTTCCCACCAACACCATTGATCTTTTTAGCTATCTGTACGGAGGTAATTATTTCCAATAACCACAAGTGCAAGGACCCTTCTTCCCACTGACCATTACACTAATGTATCATGAGTTGTAGATTTGTAATTTTTGGAAGGGGTTCCCCGAGACTAGAGAACTATTTCAAGGGTTCCTCTATGTTGAAAAGGTTGAGAAAGACTGATTTATTGTGTGAACATTCTTAAAGTGGTATTTAACCCAAAACAAAAATATTATATATTTCAATGAAAATAAAGGAAAAAAACGCGCTCGACAACGGTGGGAAGTAAGAGAGGATAGTAATAACAGTAGCTACGGCTAGATACTAGTTATATCATTAGGTTGCTGCCACCCACAAAAGAAAGAAACTCCAAAAGGTGTTTCCTCCAAGAAATAGAACAATATGATAACCAGGGTAATTGGCGCTACCTACAAGTAAAACTCCTTATATGTATGTATATCAATATATAATTCCGAATATATCATGTATTCATCTAGAAGAATATATATATATAATAGAAGGAGGCATAACCCCAAAAGATTACCAGTCTGCGATTTAAAATTTACAAGCTACTCAAAAGTCCCAAAAAACAACAAAGTTCCTACTAAAGATTAGTTCCTGGGATTAACAAATAATTCCAATAAGCAAAAGAAAAGGAAAAAACGAAAACCAAACAACAAACTAGAAACCAAAAGAATTTTTTGTATCTGTATCGCTAAGAGACAATATTCCCTAAAATCGCATTAATGCCAAAGTGTGGTTTGAGTAGGCAAATTCCCAGTAAGAGGCGTATGTAAATGTGCTAGTGAACTTATTATCCCAAATATGCAAACTGTAAGTGTAAAACGCTAATATAGATACATATGAAGGAATTTTTGCCTAAAGTCGCATTATCGCCAAGATGTGCAAAGAAACAAGTAGAAGGTGTATATAAATGGGCTTAATGAGATTAAAATTCACAATGCAAAATTCAAATTATACAACCTATACATGCAATGTGCTAATGTAAGCATATATATATGAAAAAACAAAAATATTAATAATATATATAGAAATTATATCAAAAATATATATCAAAAAAGTGCAAGTGAAAAAAAAAAAAAAAAAAAAAAATGTGTACAAAAAAGAAGAAAGAATATATATATAAAAAAAATATATATATATAAAAAAGCAAAGGGTCTCTTAAATAAACAATAAATAACAAAAAATACAAAAATAGTGTCCAAATTTCCAAAAAATCTCTTCAACAGTGCAATTACAGAAAGTTCAAAAGATGTGACTTAAAGTGCTTCTCGTGCAATCTCCAACGTGACTTCTGTGTTTCCCCACAAGGTCCCCCACTCACCAGAAGAATACACCCCTGCAGGGGTAATTCGCCTTGGAATCAAAGTCTACCGATAACCAGCTCTTCATTCGCATCCAGAGAGAGTTTTTTCAGTCCCTGCTGATGTCCAGCTCCTCAATCGCAACCAAGGGGGAGATTTCCTCATAGGAAAAAAATTGTAGTCTCCATAGTGTGATTTGTATAAAAAATCAATTTATTGCCACAAAAATATAAACAAATAAAAACATAAAAAATGATAAAACGGAAAAAACAATTCTCATATGTTGAGACAAGATGTGGGACCACAGTCCATTAAAAAAAACCTTTCAGCCTCCATATATAAATGATAACGTTCCAGGGAAAAAAGAAAAAAATCCTAGAACAGGGCTGAGAGAAAGGTAATAACCATACGCTAATGGCACTTTATCCCAGATAACACAAAGGACTAGACACCAAAAAATAATAGTAATGTCCCAGGATATAACCTGTTGTCTAGAGTCACTCCAGTGTTTGTAAGTCCCCCAGGGATAGAGCCCTTCTAGCGCGAAAAAATAATCCGAACGTGGAAGCCGCCCGGTGGACACGCAGCTACGGCTTGCACTCCAACTGCGCTCCAACGAACGGAACTGACGTAATAGGCGTAACTCCGTCGAACGCGTTTCGTCATTGACGTCTTCAGTGGCGGTGGGACTGTGGTCCCACATCTTGTCTCAACATATGAGAATTGTTTTTTCCGTTTTATCATTTTTTATGTTTTTATTTGTTTATATTTTTGTGGCAATAAATTGATTTTTTATACAAATCACACTATGGAGACTACAATTTTTTTCCTATGAGGAAATCTCCCCCTTGGTTGCGATTGAGGATCTGGACATCAGCAGGGACTGAAAAAACTCTCTCTGGATGCGAATGAAGAGCTGGTTATCGGTAGACTTTGATTCCAAGGCGAATTACCCCTGCAGGGGTGTATTCTTCTGGTGAGTGGGGGACCTTGTGGGGAAACACAGAAGTCACGTTGGAGATTGCACGAGAAGCACTTTAGTCACATCTTTTGAACTTTCTGTAATTGCACTGTTGAAGAGATTTTTTGGAAATTTGGACACTATTTTTGTATTTTTTGTTATTTATTGTTTATTTAAGAGACCCTTTGCTTTTTTATATATATAGATTTTTTATATATATATTCTTTCTTCTTTTTTGTACACATTTTTTTTTTTTTTTTTTTTTTCACTTGCACTTTTTTGATATATATTTTTGATATAATTTCTATATATATTATTAATATTTTTGTTTTTTCATATATATATGCTTACATTAGCACATTGCATGTATAGGTTGTATAATTTGAATTTTGCATTGTGAATTTTAATCTCATTAAGCACATTTATATACACCTTCTACTTGTTTCTTTGCACATCTTGGCGATAATGCGACTTTAGGCAAAAATTCCTTCATATGTATCTATATTAGCGTTTTACACTTACAGTTTGCATATTTGGGATAATAAGTTCACTAGCACATTTACATACGCCTCTTACTGGGAATTTGCCTACTCAAACCACACTTTGGCATTAATGCGATTTTAGGGAATATTGTCTCTTAGCGATACAGATACAAAAAATTCTTTTGGTTTCTAGTTTGTTGTTTGGTTTTCGTTTTTTCCTTTTCTTTTGCTTATTGGAATTATTTGTTAATCCCAGGAACTAATCTTTAGTAGGAACTTTGTTGTTTTTTGGGACTTTTGAGTAGCTTGTAAATTTTAAATCGCAGACTGGTAATCTTTTGGGGTTATGCCTCCTTCTATTATATATATATATTCTTCTAGATGAATACATGATATATTCGGAATTATATATTGATATACATACATATAAGGAGTTTTACTTGTAGGTAGCGCCAATTACCCTGGTTATCATATTGTTCTATTATATATTTCAACTTACCAATAATTAGATGTAGTGACCGCATTAGTTTTAGTTTAGTTTTTTTTTCTTTCCCCTCTGTTTTCACCTGGTGATCTGGCCAGTAACACAACTCCTGTATTAGAGTGCCTCCACTCTAGATGAATGAGCACAGGCAGGGGTGGGCAAAAGGGGAAGCTGCCCTGGGAGCAGCATATATTGTAGGGATAGGGGCACCGGAGGTTGACAGGAGTAGTGACAGTGGCAACCATACTTCTGTCAGCCCAGCACGGGAAACGGCAAGGAGAGGAGGGGAGAGCAAGGAGGAGGTGCGGGCTGTGCTCCCCCTTCTCCTCATAAGCCTGCACATAATGAAGGGGGGGGTACAATTTAACATCTTTGCCCTGGGCACTGGATGATCTTGTCCCGGCACTGAGCACAGAAGCACATTTGCACAGCAGCATTTTTAGTCTGGGGGAGGGGGAGTGTTAGTTGGACTAGCAGATTTAAATACATTAACAATGTGAAGGCAAAGTTCAGCTTATACTTTATAATCAGCTACAGCAAATAGTTTTTTTTCCTTTTGGGATAAAGGTTTTACATAAATAAATACAACAACTCCAGGCTCTCACCGTCCAGCCTCGTCTTCTACTTCTCCTTCTCCTCTCTCCTCACAATTGTCCTCCACTCCACCTTCCATCACGCCAAGCTCACGTTTTTCTGCAAAAAGGCAGGCTTCCGTGGGCCTAATGTTCGAGCGTAAAAAAATTATGACGCCGGATAACCCTCTTGCCCAACGGTTGACGGCTGGCTTGTCAGAACTCATAGCCCAACTACTGCCATATAAACTGGTGGACTCGGAGGCCTTTCGCAAATTTGTGGCCATTGGAACACCACAATGGAAGGTCCCAGGAAGGAAGTATTTCTCACAGAAGGGCATCCCAGAGCTATATGGCCATGTTCAGCGGCAAGTGAATGTATCTCTGGCACACAGTGTCAGTGCCAAGATACATCTGACCACAGACACGTGGCCTAGCAAACACGGGCAGGGAAGGTATATCACTTTTACTGCCCACTGGGTGAACCTTCTGACGGCCGTCAAGCATGTAACCCGTGGCACCCGTGTAGATTTGGTTTTACCGCCACGGATTGCATGCAGGCCTGGCTCTTCTCCTCCTCCTCCTACTCCAGCCTCCTCCCTCTCCTCCTCGGCTGACTCCTCCTTTTCTGCTGCTAGTGTCTCTTCCGCTGCTCCGCCCAAGCTCCCCAGAACCTATTTGACATGCCAGGTGAGACGTTGCCATGCCGTGCTGCGTCTGTTGTGCCTGGAAGCCAAGAGCCACACTGGCCCGGTACTCCTTTCAGCTTTGCGTTCACAGGCAGACCAGTGGCTAACACCGCTCAATTTGACAGTTGGTAAAGTGGTGTGTGACAACGGTGCCAATCTGCTTAGTGCATTGAAACAGGGCGAAATTACGCACATGCCATGCATGGCACACGTCTTAAACTTGGTCGTGCAGCGATTCGTTGTCAAATACCCTGGGGTCCAGGACATCTTGCAGCAGGCAAGGAAAATCTCGGCCCATTTCAGAAGATCTTATGCGGCCATGGCTCGCCTTGCTGACATTCAGCTGCGACACAATCTGCCGGGCAGACATCTTATTTGCGATTGCCCGACGCGATGGAACTCAACCTTCTATATGCTTGATAGGCTGCTCCAGCAGAAACGTGCAGTTAACGTCTACCTGTATGAACTCTGCGGCAGAACAGGTTCTGGGGAGCTGGGTTTTTTTTCACCGCGCCAGTGGCTGCTCATGCGCGACGCATGCAGACTTCTGCGACCATTTGAGGAGATCACCAAACTGGTCAGTCGCAGCCATGGCGCCATCAGTGACATGGTACCTTATGCCTTCTTTATGGAGCATGCATTGCGTCGTGTCATTGATCAAGCTGTGGAGGAGCAGGAGCGGGAAGATGAGGAAGTCGCAATGCTGGATGAATTCCCAGGGGGGGCTACTCTATCTGAGACAAGTCAACAACAGGAGTCTGAAGAGGAGTCAGAGGAGGATGGTGCCGGGGCGGATGAGGAGGAGCAAGAAGAGCATGCTTTAAACCTTTCTGGGACCCCTGTTGTTGTGCGTGGATGGGGAGAGGAGAATGAAGAGGACGACGTTATCCTGGATGATGAGGAGGAGCCAGGCCACCACACCGCTTCCAGTTTAGTGCAAATGGGGGCTTTCATGCACCAGTGTTTTAATAGGGACCCCCGTATAAAAAGCATAAGGGTCAAGGACCAGTAGTGGGTGGCAACGTACTTAAACCCCCGGTACAAACACAAAATGGCGGAAATGTTATCGCCGTCACAGAGGGCTGTCAGAATGCAGCACTTCCAGGTCTTGCTTCAAGAAATGCTGCATTCTGCTTTTGCGTGCGCTGGCAGAGGAGCAATTCCCACTCCCAGAGAAGGAGTTGCGGGTACCAATCCAACAGCGCCTGCAAGAAGAGGCTGGTTTGAAGATGTGTTGGTGACTTCGGATATGAAGTCATTCTTTCAGCCGACCTATCGACAGGTGTCATCCGGATCCAGCATCAGGGAACGCCTAGACCGTCAGGTGTCCGACTACATCGGGTTAACGGCCGATGTGGACGCTCTGAGGAGTGATGAACCCCTGGACTACTGGGTGGGCAGGCTTGACCTCTGGCCAGAGCTTGCCCAATTTGCAATCGAACTGTTGGCTTGCCCCTAATCCAGTGTCCTGTCCGAAAGGACGTTCAGCGCAGCAGGGGGGATCGTGACCGATAAGCGTACTCGCCTAGCTCACGACAGTGTTAACTACCTCACATTTCTAAAAATGAATGAGGCATGGATCTCGGAGGAATTCAACACATGTGACCAGTAGACCATGTATATGTCTATAAACAATTTTTTTAATCAAGCACACAGACCTTCTTTCTTCATTTGGCTCACTTCCTTGTCCAAAAAAAGCACACTGTACTATATGCCCGTACCCTCCTGTTTGAAGAGGTTGAGCGGTGTCATATTTCTACTGGGGCTGCTTATTATGGGGGGCTCCCACCATCCCTGTGCTGTGCTGACTTCCTCCTGGGGCTGTACCTCTGCTGTGCATATTATGAGGGGCTCCCACCATCCCTGTGCTATGCTTATTATGAGGGGCTCCCACCATCCCTGTGCTGTGCTGACTTCCTCCTGGGGCTGCTTATTATGAGGGGCTCCCACCATCCCTGTGCTGTGCTGACTTCCTCCTGGGGCTGCTTATTATGAGGGGCTCCCACCATCCCTGTGCTATGCTGACATCCTCCTGGGGCTGCTTATTATGAGGGGCTCCCACCATCCCTATGCTATGCTGACATCCTCCTGGGGCTGCTTATTGTGAGGGGCTCCCACCATCCCTGTGCTATGCTCATTATGAGGAGCTCCCACCATCCCTGTGCTATGCTCATTATGAGGGGCTCCCACCATCCCTTTGCTATGCTGACTTCCTCCTGGGACTGCTTACGGTGCAGGTGTCAGTGCTGTATATCACGGTGCTGATGTCAGTACTCTCTATCACGGTGCTGCTGTCAGTGCTGTATATCACGGTGCTGGTGTTAGTGCTTTATGTCACGCTGCTGATGTCAGTGCTCTCTATCACGGTGCTGGTGTCAGATGACTCTATCACGGTGCAGGTGTCATTGCTGTATGTCACGCTGCTGATGTCAGTGCTCTCTATCACGGTGCTGCTGTCAGTGCTGTATATCATGGTGCTGGTGTTAGTGCTTTATGTCACGCTGCTGATGTCAGTGCTCTCTATCACGGTGCTGTTGTCAGATCACTCTATCATGGTGCAGGTGTCATTGCTTTATGTTACGCTGCTGATGTCAGTGCTCTATATCACGGTGCTGGTGTCAGATGATTCTATCACGGTGCAGGTGTCATTGCTGTATGTCACGCTCCTGGTGATCATCTCCTGCACCCTCTTCTTTGCCTACCCTGACCTTCCCTCTCCTCCATTGCCTTCATGCGCTCCACAGTCCTGAATTGTCACAACAATTTCCCATATAAAAAAAGAATGCTTGTAGTTGTCGATCCCAGATTCACCTCATACATGTGTTATGTCATTGGCCATGTGGTGGGACTATGTTTGCACAGCTATTAATTATTTTGAGGCTGCAAATTTGACCTGTAGGTTTGCAAAGATCGCCTCCCATTGAAGTCAATGGGGCCCGCCGCGAACGTTCCGGTTTGCAAACTATCGGCCGCGTTCGCGGTCCGCGTTGGCGAAACGTCCCGTCAGAAGTTCGTCCATCACTACATAAGAGTTTGAGTTTTTACAGACTTATACTCTTTTTTTCTGTATTTTTTGTCTGAAACAATAAATTACTTTTTGATGTAACTTTAAAAAGGAGTTCACCTTAAAAAAAAAAAAGGTCAGCAGCTACAAATACTGCAGCTGCTGTCTTTTAGTAATCGGACACTTACCTGTCCTAGGGTCCAGCGATGCGGGGGAACGAAGCCCCACTCGTTACCCCCTTCGCTCGGCGGTGCCGGCATTCTAACTGTGGGCACTCAGTTGCACATGCACACCGTGATTGGCCGCGTAGTCATCTGGGACCTCTCATGTGTCCCAGATGACTGACAGGAGGGAGGGGGCAGAGCTGAGAGGAAGTGACGTCAGGAACCCAGGCACTGGAGGAGGCAGACTACGAGGGACCCCCTAGCAACAGGCATTTAGAGGTGGAATACCACTTTAAGCAAAGACTGAAGAACATATTGCCTTTGCTCTTATGGCTTTGAAATATTACTATATGTTTTCAGAAGTATGAAACTTTCCTACAACTGCCGTTAACACATGAATAATAGGATTTTTTTGTCATGCTTACCTGTAAAATCCTTTTCTTGGAGTACATCACGGGACACAGAGAAACCGTAATAATAAATATATGGGTTGTACGCCACTTACTGGTGGATGGACACTGGCAGTCAAAACAAGAAGTCCCCCCCCCCCCTCATATAACCCCTCACACGATATCTGGTAAAATTCTGTGAATGTATGAACAAAAGACCATGTAATGGCCTTAAAATCCTGAGCCACTGACTGCTGATGGTGGATGGTCCAAGATGCTCCCACGCACCTGGTAGCAAGCGCTTTTGCCAAAAAAGGGGTGGGGTGGTGGCAAATCCAATGACAATAGCTAACTTGGATGCCTCCTGCTCATCCTGGGCTCTACTGGGAGCAAAACCCAGAAAACCTGTACCAACAAATCAAGTAATTCTGACCGCCTGAACTACCTCCAGGGTATGCAGTGATCTAACTCCTGCCAACTGAGGATCAAAAAAGAAGGCGAGACATTGTCTTGAGTCAAGTGAAACCTAGGCACCATTCTAGGCAAAAAATGAATGAGGATGCAACATCACCTTATGATGTGAGATCAAGAACGGCTCCTTGCATGAAAGAGCCGCCAACTCTGACACTCCACTTAGTGAAGTGATAGTCACCAAAGAAACCACTTTGCGAGATAAAGGTCCAACAGACTTCCCCGATTGGTTCAAAAAGTGGCCTCTGCAAGGAAAGTAAAGATCAAATTCACCTCCCAAGGACGCAAGAATGGCCTGACACGCTGTATGAAGTATAACTCAAGGAGTGAGAAACAACGGCCTCTGGAAAAAAATGTATAGGGACGAACTCTGACCCTTAACGATATTTAAGGCCAATCTCCTTTCCCCTACTGATTGGAGAGAAAAAAAAGAAACTCACCCACTCACATATTTCTGAGGGTGCCATTTCCTGTCTTCACCCCAGGCAAAAAACTAAATATTTCCAAGTCCTGTAATTGAAGTTCCCTGAAGCTGGCTTCCAGGAGCTCAACAGTGCAGAGATACAGGACTCAAGACCATTAGGTCTCGCTGGACTGGGATTGTCCAAGGAGCAACCCCCGCAAGACTTGCTATGTCTGTGTACCAAGCCCTCCTGTTCTAATTCCGCAATCATTATTATTATAATCAGGGTTACCCCCTTCTGGATTCTTCGTAAAAGATGTGGCAGAAGTCGAAACAGAGGAAAAGCGTTAAATAAGGGAGAACTGATCCCTAAGGTGTTACCAATGCATCTACCCCTATTGTCAGTGGGACCCTCGTCTCAGACATAACCTGTCCCAACTTGTAGAACTTGGAATCTAGTAGTAGATTCACCTGCAGAGTTCCCCCTGCCACTATTCTATACCTGGAATATGCACTGACGATAGAGACAGCACTTGTGCTATCCCAGACAGACCGTGGTTCACCCTCCTGAGCCACATGACTCCTGGTGCCACCCTGGTGGTTGATATATATGCCCCTGCAGAGGCTGTTTCCATATAGAACCTACAACGACTGCAACATACAGGGATATACAATGTAATACTGACATATAATCACACACATAGGTTGGACTTGATGAACTTCTGTCTTTTTTCAGCCTCACCTACTATGTAACTGGTTTGTACCATAATCCAGAGAAAGGTGAACTGGCCAAAAGCTCCAAGATATTTATGGGCAGCATTCTCTCCTGTGGAGACCAAGTCCACTGAACTGTAGCCACCCTCAAACCAAATGGAGAATGGCATCAGTGGTTATCCAATACCTGAAAGGAAGAATTCAACCTATCTAGACTTCGAACCATCAACCACCAATCTTTAGCTGTGCAGCACCCTAGGAACAGAGCCTTCGGGCAATCCATTGCCGGGATCTTCAAGTTTCAGACAGAGAATGATCCTCTCTAAGACCTGGACCAGGACTGTACATAAGGAATGTGCTTCGACCTAGATACAGCTTCCTACTGCAAAATGTATTGAAGGCAAATTCTTCCTGAGCAAAGGTTATTGAGGTATACTGAGATTGACACCCCCTGTGTCTTTAGCAATTCCAGCACCAGAGCTAGGAGCTTTGTGAACCTCAGAAGCTGTGGCCAGCCTGAAAGATGGTCAAAAAAAAGAAAACAGACAACTTTCCACTGCAATTACAGAAATCTTTGATGAGGCTGGAAACAACCCGACACATGAAGCTGTGTGTTGTCTGATGATTATGGGCCCCGCAATCTACCTCTTGCAGAGAGGTCATCACTGAACAGACCAAGCCTGAAACAGAAGGATGCACAGCGGATTGAGATCTCAAGATAGACCTCATATCCCTATTCAGTTTTGAAGCTGCTACTATTTAATTGTTTTACAATAATGAGCCAATAACTTTTACTCCAAGACCCAAACGCAAGGCAAAGACTGAACCGACTAAGGAAGGAGCGAACCACCACAGAGACTGCTCTAAAATCTTATGGTCTGAGATACTCTCAAACACAACAACCTCAGATGCTTCCCTCACTTAGGAGGGAAACCTGGGCAGTCTCCCATCCAAGTACTAACCAGGCTTAATCCAAGATCAGGCACCACAGTGAATTAGATCACCCTGATGCCATTGGTCCAACAGGAGATGTGAACATTGACAGATCCTTGAACCTGAGGGCGGTGTACCTGCCTCACCCTGCTAAAGTCATTTAGCTAGTCTAACAGATACATAATAAAGTGACTGTATTAGAAATGACAAACTAATATGCAGTTCCACAAGGATGCAGGCGTAGACAATGCTGGTCTGCTGCTTTACAACCCCTTGTAGGTATGTAAGTATGCATGTACCCAGATATGCAAACATGCAGGTATCCAAGTATGCTTGCCATTCATGCATCTATCTATGCAGCTCAAAGCAATAAGCACATATGTATGTATCCCTAGACCAATAAGCACATACGTATGTAGTCCTAGGCAAAAAAACAGATATGTATGTAGTCCTAAGCAACTAAGCACATATGTATGCAGTTCATATGAAAACATGGCAGCCTGCGTTTAAGCAATATGCATTTATGGAGGCATGCGTTTATGGAAGCATGTAGGTACGTGCTCATGCAAATATGCGTTTAGGCAAAACACAAAAGTGCGTGTCCATGCAAACACGCACTTACGCAATACATGCCCATGGAGACATGAATTTACGGAATAAGCAAGCATGCGTATATGAAACGTGTTTATGCAACACTTAACTATGCAAACATGTGTTTATGCACCATGTGTTTATGCAAACATGAATCCACGTATTTCTATGCAACATGCATACCCACAAGTCTATACAAACACGTGCTTATAAAAACCTCCGTCTACGAGACACACGTCCACACAAACACACCATTGTGGCCATCTTTGGGGGGCTGCATGCTGGGCGCATGGGCGCAGCCCACTTGTTGAGCCTGGGGCCAGGGCACACTGCAAACATGTGCCTATGCAAGCTTGTATTTATTCAAGCAAGCACGTGTCTATGCAAGTAAGCAAGCATTATGAAACATGTATACTATGCTGCACCTGCTCAAATGCACCTGGTCCATACTAGTTTTAGTCAGGATTAGCCAAGTACATAGGCATCCAATGCAGCCTCTATGCTGCTTCAACAGCCTAAGTCCTCTTCCACACCTGTGGCGACCCATCCTGTGACTTGGGACTGCAATGTCGTGTGACAAGTTGTACCCCATGATTTCCAATGAGTACCCTTCACATCTGTGCGTCTTCAAATTGCAGCGACTTCAAAACAGCCCCTGCATTACCCCGGTCTGACCTTGACGTGACTTGAGGTCCATAGACCTCAACATTACACAGGCACTGCTTCAAGTCGCTGCAAAATTGCATCTAAGTCACAGCAAAAATCGTGCGACTTTCAAGTCGCAACACGTTTGAAAAGGAGCCCGAAACGAAGCTCCTGCAGACCCAATGCTGCTATTCTGGAGACACAACTCCTTCAAGTGCAGCAATGCCCTTGTTCTTCCAAACATTTTCTTATGCCGCATGAATGTATAAAACATCTATGCAAAACATGTTTATTCAAACAAGTGTTTAGGCAACAAGCTTGCAAGCATGTATACTATGCTGCACCTGCTCAACTGCACTTGGCCCCATGCTAATTTTTACTAGTTTAGCACATATGTATGCCATGCAGCCCTTTTCTGCTTCAGATCAGCTTAAAAGTAAAAAAATGCACACTATTCCGAAGTTTGCAAGTATGTACATGTTCAACTGCACCAGGCCCCATACTATTTTTGTGCCAAATGCACAGTATTCTGGAGACACACCACTTTAAAGTGCACTGCTAGGGGTGTAACAACTTACAGTTGTACAGGCCCCTCGGATTAAGCAGTAAGTATGCAATATATAATCATGACTTGTCTGGCCACATACTTCACTAGTATCCATGGGCTGCCGTTATGTCTCAAGAGGCCCAGCTGAATCTGCCAAGCACATGGCCAACATGGCCACCCCTCCACTTCCTGCCTGTATAGAAATAGGTCTCTGCACCCTCTAGTGACTGGAGGAGAAACGGCAGCCCATACTCCTAAGAAGTACACAGAGCATGTTTTAAACAGCACACTGCCCCTAGGGACTACTGAGGGAACACCAGAAAGTCATATTGCAGTTTTCTTTAAAAAAAAACAAATGCAGACTTACCATTCCTGCTGCAGGACTCTGAACATAACAGGAGTCCAATCTTCACCCATCACAGCGAGCTTTGTCATAAAAGACCTTCAGTGACTAGGTCCCCCTTAATGTGGGGTCCACTCCCATGGACCTGTATAGCACCCTGCAGGAAAGCACCTTAGTCAGAACAAACACTGCACAGGGTTCTATTATGCATGGTCTAGTGCCGTAAGTCCGTATTACAGGCAAACCTCAAGGAATCTTCTCTCCTTTCAATGAGGCTCAGGTATCATCCATTTTGGCTGACAGCTTTTTCAAATGGATCCGAATGAAGTCCATGATTCTAAATAGAAGCCTCCAGACCTCCAAGTATGCTCCAGGAACATATGTATAACATCTGGGACCATTCCACCTTAAAGACACTGGCGAAAAAAACTGAGGTCCTTCCTGTGTAGGAGGGGTTATACAGGGGAGGACCTCCTGTTTGACTATCTGCCAGTATCCATCCAACAGTAGGTGGCGTATAACACATATAGCCATTATTATGGTTGCTCTGTGTCCCGTGATGTACGATAAAGAAAATTTCGTTCTCAATGATCACTCCTGATAATTACACTGCATCAGATATATGCATAATTTAACTGCAGATAGAACTTTGAAGAGCAAACTAATTTTTGGCTTGCAGGATCAAAGGCTCAGAGATGGGTGTTCCCAGAAAAACAAATAACCAACATACAGGTTTTCTAGGGTGAAAAACAAAACTAATGGGCATATACGTTTTATCCTACTATGTATCTCTATGATAAATGTTCACATTCAGCTAATGTGTATTGTCTGACAATGGGAATTAGTGTGAAGGATAGGCTTTTGTTTATTAACATTTTGCAGGAATTTTCAATTCTAGAGAAATAAGCATTGCAAAACACATACCAACTAAATAATTGTACCACATCACTTTTGGAATTTACTTTTACCATTCAATGGCTGGAGTACCATAGACCAAACAATTCATATTAAACCTTTCCTTTCAAAAAGCAGTGTAAAGTGGCACTGTGAATCAACAGACATCCTCAGATATCTTTTCCCAACCTCTGTGACAGCTCCAAAACCTAGCATGCTCCTTACTGACCACCCTATAGAACGTTTACTGCCACAGGGTGGCAGCTGTGTGCAGGATCATGTACATATAAGTGATCCTACATTTCCACCTGCAGGGGATGCGCACATGCCTCTGGCAGGCTGCTTCTGCTATGGCAATTCACAGTAGAAGCCAATCTGCAGGTGCCAGGTACTTAATGTCCTCATCTGCAAAATACAGAGAACGGAAATATGTAAACAAGGCATATCTCAGTTCTCACAGGGGGAAAGGTACGGTCCTGTGTCTCTACAAAGCAGGGACTAGAATCAATCTCTTCCCCCTAGTGAAAGCAGCGCATTCTAGATTGTAAGCTCTAATGAGCAGGGCCCTCTGATCCCTCCTGTATTGATTTGTATTGTAAGTGTACTGTCTGCCCTCATATTGTAAAGTGCTGCGCAAACTGTTGGCGCTATACAAATCCTGAATAATAATAATAATAATAATACAGTACAAAAAACACAAGCTAGGCACACAGTCAACCCTTTGATCGCTCTAGATGTTTAACCCCCTTTCCAGCCAGTGTCATTAATACAATAAGTTTAAAAGGTTAAAAATAAAACCGATGTGGCTCTCGGCCAAAGTTAAAAAAGCTATAAACTATAAAAAAAGAGCTTTTAAAAAATATAAAAATGAAGGAACGCTAGTGTCATTTAAATGTTACAAGGAATATAACAGCATATGTAAAAAGGAAATCAAGGATGCAAAAATTCAAAATGAAAGACAGATTGCAAAAGATAGTAGGACAAACCCCAAGAAATTCTTCAAATATATTAATAGTAAAAAGGTTAAGTCTGAGCATGTAGGCCCTTTGCTAAATAATCTGGAGTGGGTGACTGGGGACAAAGAGAAGGCTAACTTATTAAATACTTTCTTCAGCTCTGTGTATACAAAAGAGCATGGGGGAGCTGATATCCATAATGGGGGTGTTAGTGACGCAGCCCCAAATCCACAATGGCTCAAAAGTGATATGGTCCAGAAATATTTGGACAGAATAAAGGTGGATAAAGCACCTGGACCTGATGGCATCCACCCACGGATCCTAAAAGAATTGAGCTCTGTAATTTCAAAGCCATTGTATCAAATTTTTAGGGACTCATTAATGACAGGAATAGTACCACTGGATTGGCGCAGGACCAATGTGGTGCCTATATTTAAAAAGGGAACAAAGTCTTTACCAAGTAATTATAGACCCGTTAGTTTAACTTCTATAGTTGGGAAGATACAGGAGGGATTAATAAAGGACCACATAGACGAGTTCTTTCAGGAAAATATTTTGAGCAACAGACAGCATGGATTCATGAAAGACAGAAGTTGTCAGACAAACCTGATTTCTTTTTGTGAGGTGGTAAGTAAAACCTTGGACAGAGGGGTGGCGGTGGACGTGATATATTTGGATTTTGCAAAAGCGTTTGATACAGATCCGCACACACGGCTCATGTGTAACGTAAAGTCTACAGGTTTGGAGATATCAGTTTGTAAATGGATAGAAAACTGGCTAAAAGACAGAATTCAGAGAGTAGTGGTTAATGATTCTTACTCTGAATGGTCTGAGGTTATCAGTGGTGTACCCCAAGGTTCAGTGCTGGGACCCTTACTTTTTAATATCTTTATAAATGATATTGGGTCTGGGATCAAAAGTAACATTTCCGTGTTTGCAGATAACACCAAGCTATGCAGTGGAATAACGTCCTTACACGATGTCTCCAATTTACAAGCCGACCTCAATGCTCTGTCTACTTGGGCGACTATGTGGCAGATGAGGTTTAATGTTGAGAAATGTAAAGTTATGCACTTGGGGGCTAAGAATATGCATGCATCATACATGCTAGGGGGAGTACAACTGGGGGAATCCATAGTGGAGAAGGATCTGGGGGTTTTGGTAGATCATAAGCTCAATAATAGCATGCAATGCCAAGCTGCGGTTTCCAAAGCGAGCAAAGTCCTTTCTTGTATTAAGAGAGGTATGTACTCCAGAGAGAGAGATATCATTTTGCCCCTGTTCAAATCATTAGTAAGACCTCATCTGGAATATGCAGTTCAGTTTTGGGCACCAGTTCTCAAAAAGGATATCGGTGAACAGGAGAAAGTGCAGAGAAGGGCAACCAAACTGATAAGAGGCATGGAGGAACTCAGCTATGAGAAAAGATTAGAGGAATTGAATTTATTCACTCTTGATAAGAGGAGATTAAGGGGGATATGATCAACATGTACAAATATATAAGGGGTCCATATAGGGAACTCGGTGTCGAGTTATTCACTTTACAGTCAACAAAGAGGACAAGGGGGCACTCTTTACGTCTAGAGGAAAAGAGACTTAATCTCCAAATACGGAAAGGTTGCTTCACAGTAAGAGCTGTGAAAATGTGGAATAGACTCCCTGCAGAGGTGGTTATGGCCAGCTCAGTGGATTGCTTTAAGAAAGGCCTGGATTATTTCCTAAGTGTAAATAATATAACTGGGTACTAACATTTATAGGTAAAGTTGATCCGGGGAAAATCCGATTGCCTCTCGGGGGATCAGGAAGGATTTTTTCCCCTGCTTTAGCAAATTGGATCATGCTCTGCTGGGGTTTTTTGCCTTCCTCTGGATCTACTGTGGGTATATGAGCTGGTATGATATTTATTATATATATTATTATTTATTTTTTTGTGGTTGAACTGGATGAACTTGTGTCTTTCTTCAACCTGACTAACTATGTAACTATGTAACAGTGACAGTGCAGATTTTTATCACTGATCACTATATTAGTGTCACTAGTTCCCTGAAAAGTGCCCGCAATATCACAGTCTCTAAATAAGTAAAAATTAAATAAGTATATTCCATAGTTTGTAGAAGCTATAACGTTCCCGTAAACCAATCAATATAAGCTTATTGGGATTTTTTACCAAAAATATGTAGCGGAATACATGTTGGCCTAAATTTATGAAGAGATTAGATTTTTTACATATTTTTATTGGATGTGTTTTATAGCAGAAAGCAAAAAAAATGCTTATGGCGCAAAAAATAAAATAAAAAATGCAGTGTTGATGAAATACCACCAAAAGAAAGCTCTACTGTTGGGAAAGATATGACATTCATTTTATTTGGGTATAGCATGCATGACCACGCAATTGTCAGTTAAAGTAACGCACTGACGTACCGCAAAAAATGGCCTGGTACTGAAGGGGGGGTAAACCTTCCTGAGGTCAAGTGGTTAAAGCAGAACTAAACAGTCTGAGCACTACAAAATAAAAATAAAACATTTCTAGCCACGGCCATCTCCAGTATGGGTGGATGAGTCATGTAGCATTTACTAGGTCCCACCTCCTGTAGACCCACATAACCACTGGCCCAGGGTTGTAGGGATGTGGTGGACATCGGTGTCTCATTAAGACTCTCTTTGTCTTAATTTTAACTATTTGTGTTGGAGGAGGGTGTTTATAAAAATATTTTTCTATAAATGAAATAAATGGTGGAAATCTAATAAAGAAAATTAGTCCTTAAACCGGTTTATCCTCTCTGAAGAATATCTTAGGGACTCTTTCCTGCCTTTTTTTTGTTTGTAGGGAAGAGGCCCATGTCCTCATCATCATGAGACCCCCTGCTCTGAAGCCTGGTACTTTCAGTCCCTCACTACCCAGGGGTATATTTACAAGTTGTGAGGATATTTGAGTTAATGGATGCTCAAGCCCCTGCTGAACACCTACTCCTTTAAAGTTAATAGCAATATAATTTGAATATGTTGGGCAGCTTTAATGACCAGTAGTGTGGATTAGGGATGACCCCTTGGTTCGAGTGTTCGCCTGTTCACCAAATACCGAACGTTATGGGGCGTTCATGGGAAATTTGAGCGCCTGCAGAACGCGCCATAATGAACGGTGAGGCCGTCAATGCATTTCGAGATCATAGTGCATTGGCAGCTGCCGATTGGCCTAAGCATGCACCTGACCTGCATGCTTTGGCCAATCACAGTGCGCTCTGCTGTGAGAGCCATGATTAGCCAAAGTCAGGGTGCCTTTTATCCAAGCACACAGCCTGGTAGGCTTTGGGAGTTTAGGGGCCTCATCCCCACAACCCTTACCCAGTGGTTGTGGGGGTCTGAAGGCAGGGGGGCTTATCGGAATCTGGAAGCCCCCTTTAACAAGGGTACCCCCAGATCCCGCCCCCCTATGTGAATGGGTATCGGGTACATTGTACCCTTTGCACATTCACCAAAAAAGTGTGAAAATGGTAAAAATGACAGCAGACAGTTTGGGACAAGTCCTTTATTTAAAAAAGAAAAAAAAATTCCTGCAATGTAACCCCATCTTCGATTACAGTGTCTAACAACCCAAGAAAAAAAGAAAAAGAACTCGAAAAAAAAACTGCCTCGATGGGAGGCTCCTGCTGAGAGCAGGCTTTTTCCAGTGCCAGCTGTTATATAGCTGAGGGCAGGGCCAACTGTTGATGTAAGCGGGTGACTCAACCCCCTTCTGACATCATGTGACGATAAGCCCCTGCCTGCAGACCCCCACAACCACCTGTCAAGGGTTGTGGGGATGAGGGGTTGTCCCCATCAACATGGGGACAAGATGCTTTGGGGGAAACCCTAAAGCATCCTCCCCATATTGAGGGCATGTGGCCTGGTACAGTTCAGGAGGGGCGCACTCTTGCCCCCCCCCCTTTTCCTGTGGCCTGCCAGGTTGTGTGCTTGGATAAGGGTCTGGCATTTTAAAGGCTTTTATGCAAGTTATTGTGAAAAAAAAGTGTTTGGGGTCCCTTGTACTGCCCCAGGGGACATGTATCAATACAAAAAGTTTTATAAACAGCCATTTTTCAGGAGCAGCGATTTTTAATAATGCTTAAAGCGTTTATTAACCCAAACAAAAAAAAATCATATTCTGGTCCCTTAAAGCAGATTAAACAGCACAACGCTGAAAATAGGTATTTACAGCGCTCATTTAAAAAAAATGCAGTGTGCTATGCCAGCCTCTAATAGAGGGACTGGCAGTGACAATTATATGTTTTTTTTTTCTCAATAATAGTGGCAGGGCTGAGTGGAGACAGAGAGGGGGATGACAGGCAGGAAGAAGGGGGGTGAGGGGGAGAGAGGAGACAGAGCAGGGCAGCCTATCACAGAGAGAGGCACTTTGACCACAGTGATCAGGGCGGAGCAGCCCTGGTTATCGTGGTCTGTTTAGAGAGGCCATACAGGAAGTGGCACATTCATTTTTATTTTTTTTACAGTTGGGGAGGGGGGGGGCAGATTACAAAGCACAAGCGCTGTGCTGTTTAATCTGCTTTAAGGGACCAAAATATTATTTTTCTTTGTGTTAACTGACGCTTTAAGCATTATTCATAATCACTGCTCCTGAAAAAACTTCAGTTTTTAAAACTTTTTTGCATTGATACATGTGCCCTGGGGCAGTACCCAGGTCACCAAACACTTTTCATGACAATAACTTGCATACAAGCCTTTAAAATGAGCACTTTTGATTTTTCATGTTTGTGTCCCATAGACTTTAACGGTGTTGCCTGTTCGCAAATTCTGGTACGAACCGAACCGGAGGTGTTCGGCTCATCCCTAGTGTGGATGGAGTAGGGAGTGAAAAGAGATGACAAAAGCAACCTGAACTTTAAGGCTCTAATGCCGCGTACACACGACCGGACTTCCCGGCAGACTAGGTCCGATGGAATCAGTCCGTCAGACCATCCGATTGTGTGCGGGCTAATCCGATCGTTTATCATCTTAAAAATCCAACGGACCAAGAACATGTTTCAAATCTGTCCAACGGACTCAATTCCTATCGGGAAAACCGTTCGTCTACATGCTCATCCGACGGACCAAATACGACTCAAGGGAAGCTATTGGCTACTGGCTATTGAACTTCCTTTTTTAGTCTCGTCTTATGTCATCATGTTCAAAACGGACTTTCCAATGGACTTAGTCTGTTCGTGTGTGGTCAAGTCCGTTCATTCGGAAGTCTGTCAGAACTCCGCCGAAAGTCCGTCGGGAAGACCGTCAGACCTAGTCTTTGCCGGAAAGTCTGGTTGTGTGTATGCGGCATTAGTATTCTTAGGAATTAATTGGAAGATACATACAGATACATAAGGAAGTTTGCTTTTCATTTAATTGATGCCATTTTATGTCGCTTTTTTAAAGGAATGATTAACTTTGAACAGTTATGCCGCGTACACACGATCGGATTATCCGGCGGACTCTGGTCCGCCTGTGTGTGGACTCCGGCGGACTTTTTGTTCCCAAAAGTCCGGCGAACTTAGAAAGAAGTTTTGACTCAAAATTGTCCGCCGGACTCCGTCCGTCTGTGTGCTAGTCTTGCAGACGTTTGAAATGAACGGACTTGGCCACACACGGAGTATAGTCGAGCGAGCAACGAGCGTGCACCCCCCCTCCTGAGCCATACCAGGCCGTGTGCCTTCAACATGGGGGGGTGCTTTGGGGAAGGGGGTCCCTCCGGTCCCCCCACCCCAAAGCACCTTGTCCCCATGTTGATGAGGACAAGGGCCTCTTCCCGACAACCCTGGCCGTTGGTTGTTTGGGTCTGCGGGCGGGGGGCTTATAAGAATCCGGGAGCCCCCTTTAATAAGAGGGTCCCCAGATTCCGGCCCCCCCCACCCTATGTGAATAAGTATGGGGTACCACGTACCCCTGCCCATTTACCTGGGGGAAAAAGTGTACATATAAAAACACAGGTTTTTAAAATACTTTATTAGACAGCTCCAGGTCTGCTCTTCTTCTGTCTTTGGGGGGTCTTCTCACCGGACTCCTCCGCTATCTTCTGCTCTTTTACTAGCTCTTTTACTAGCTCACTTCCTTTGCTAGTTCCGTCTACCTGGAGCCACATTCAGAATTAATGGACTTTACTCCGTATGTGAGCAAGTCCATTCAAAGTCCGGTGGACTCCCACCATATTCTGGTGGATTGTCCGCCGGACAGTAAAAGAGCAGAAGATAGCGGAAGAGTCCGGCGAGAAGACCCCCAAAGACGGAAGAAGAGGAGACCCCCGGAGCTGTCTAATAAAGTATTTTAAAAACCTGTGTTGTGTTTTTTTTATGTACATTTTTTCCCCCCAGGTGAATGGGTAGGGGTACATGGTACCCCATATTCATTCACATAGGGTGGGAGGCCAGAATCTGGGGGCCCCCTTATTAAATTCTGATAAGCCCCCCGCCCGCAGGCCCCGACAACCAACGGCCAGGGTTGTCGGAAAGAGGCCCTTGTCCTCATCAACATGGGGACAAGGTGCTTTGGGGTGGGGGGGCCGGAGGGCCCCCCTTCCCCAAAGCACCCCCCCATGTTGAGGGCACGTGGCCTGGTAAGGCTCAGGGGGGGACGCTCGATTGTCCCCACCCCCTTTCCTGACCGGCCGGGCTGCGTGCTCGGATAAGGGTCTGCTACGGACTTTGTGGGGGCCCCCACGCTGTTTTTTAGGCATAGGGTTTCCCCTTTAAATCCATACCAGGTGATGGGGCTAGCGAGGTGTCGACATTCACTTCCTTCGCTAGTTCCATCTACCTGGAGCCACATTCACAATTAATGGACTTTACTCCGTATGTGAGCAAGTCCGTTCAAAGTCCGGTGGACTCCCACCATATTCTGGTGGATTGTCCGCTGGAAAAGTCCGGTTGTGTGCGGGCTGGTCCCCTCATTCGGAAAGTCCGGCGGACCTCCACTGCAAAGTCCGGCGGGTTGTCCGCCAGACTAAGTCCGCTGGATAGTCCGATCATGTGTACGCGGCATAAGAAGATAAATATGTTGTTTGTTCAAACTCGAATATAATCATAATAATAAGCAAAATACTAAAATAGACTTTAGGCTCTAATGAGCAGGGCCCTCTGATTACTCCTATATTGAATTGTATTGTACTGTAACTTTACTGTCTGCCCCCATGTTGTAAAGTAAACTGTTGGTGCCATATAAATCGTGTATAATAATAATAATAATATTAAAGTGGTTGTAAAGCCTTAAAGTTTTTTTTTACCTTAATGCATTCCATGTAAAAAACCTGCAGGATTCCCCTCAGCCCCCCCCCCCCCCCTTATACTTACCTTGGCTTGATATCGATTCAGAGCTGTCCACAGAAGCAGTGGCTCTCTTATCTGTCTCCCTCCTCACTGGAGAGATTCATAGCAGCTGGTGCCAATGGCTCCCACTGCTGTCAATCAAATGATAAGAAGAGGGAGCAAGGGCCGGGGCCAAGCCACCCAGTATGCGTCAATAGACACAGACAGGGAGGCTCGGGAGTGAGCCCACACAAGTTCCCCCATAGAAAGGGGCATTTGCCGAAAAGGAGGAGCCAGGAGCGCCAACAGGGGACCCCAGAAGAATAGGATTAAGGTTTCTCTGTGCAAAACCATTGCACAGAGCAGGTAAGTATAACATGTTTATTATTCTAATAAAAAAACCTGAAGTTTTAATGTCACAAACATAAAATACAGTATAGGAATTATAATAATAATTGTATAACTGCAAAGTAAAATTATAAAATAAATGTGTTCTTTAGTAGTACTTGGAAATGGGTCAGAACTGGGTAAAATCTGCTGTCTTGTAAACCACATGATCTGCTATGTCAGAAGCCAGAATACAGTGTCTTGAACTAAACTGAATGCCACTTACTGCAGGGCCAGTGAAAGGAGAATGATCACAGTTCTCTTCCCAGGATTGCTGGAGTATCTGTGTGAATTCCTGAAAGTAGCTGTGCGATTGATTAAACATAGAAAAACTCAAGATGTTCACCCGTTCATCCAACGGGCTGTCAAAGCGCTGCAGTGAAAATTCCTGATTGAAGAACATCTCAGGGTTAATTATCAATTTAGCAACATCTTACCAGTAAGAATAAATATTTTTTACAGTTAGGGCCAATGTGTAGAAGCTAGTAGTGGAGAAGTACATGTAAAAGCTGTTTCCGTTAACAAAAATAAAGATAAATGGTTAATATTGCTGTTTTATCATTGAAAACATAATAATAATAATAATAATATTATTATATAGTACTATATAGTAGTAGTATATAGGCACATACAGGTCTACTTAAAGATGAGTCAGCAGCCACAAATACTGTAGCTGCTGACTTTTAATATTAGGACACTTACCTGTCCAGGGATCTCGCAATGTCTGCACCTCAGTTGATTTTCCAATTGGCTCTCGGGTGCTGCCGTTGCCATTCGTTGTAAGGAAAACCCTCAGTGAAGCCTTGCAGCTTCACAGCCGATTCCCTACTGCGCATGCACAAAGCTGGTTGCGTGGCAGGGGAAGGAGGAGGGGGGCTGAACTCCCTGCAGCAAGGTCTCCTGGAAGTGGGGACGGGTACCTGTCAAAAGCAGGTACTCGCTCTCCTTCCCCTTTTGGGTGGAACTCCACTTTAATAAAAATAATGACAGTATGGTATATTTTGGCATTGTAATTAGTTTCCAAAGAGTATTACATTTTGTATATGGTTAGTACAGATTAATGTTAAAGATACTGGATTTTGAGTTATGAAGATGTTGTCATATGAAACTTACAGAGGCGACAAGACCCTTGGAACAAGGCCTGAGTAGAAGACCCCCAATCTCTACAGATTTTACATGTCCTGTTTTGTCATTGGCCTGTTAGAATTTATATTATAAAATTTAAATTATATGAGAAGAGGTTTCTTTTATGCCTTGGATACTCTTGGATGCATACGGATACCCAAAAATGTCAAGTTTTTAGGCATTCAGGCATTTTTTTAACTTATTGAAAATCAGCCCATTATTTTGTATGTGCCTGTATACACAGGTGCATAATCTTGCTCTGCATAAAGATCAGTAAAAAAAAAAAATTCTACAAAAATCTGCATTGCTGGGCAGTATTTTATGCACGTATAGACACAAATATACAAAATGTACATGGATACAATACAACCCAAGAAAATCGAGAATTTTTATGCATGTATACACGCATGTGCCAAAACACACAAAAAAAAAGAAAAAAGTAGTGTAGTGTTAAAAAATACAGTAGACAGCTTTTGACAAGTCTTTTATTAAAAATCTTCTTCTTCTTCTGCGCTTCTTCCTCCGGTATTCCTCCATTTTCTCCCGCATCTTCATCCTCTAGTCTTGTCCTTCACCCCCTGCTTCTTCTTCTGTCTTCCTTGTCCAGTGTGCGGCTTTCTCCAGCCGACAAACCTCCTCCGATGCTGCGTCCAGCTGATCTGTCGGTGCCGATGTCCTGCATTTCTTAAATAACGATGGGGGCATGGCAATCGGACTGCATCTTCCATAGACCACACCCCCTTGTGATGTCACGGACCCATCATGCCCCTGGCAACTTCACAAGCGGGTGTGGCCTCCGGATGGTGCAATCCGATTGCCACGCCCCATCGTTATTCAAGAAATGTAGGACATCGGCGCCGACAGATCAGCGGGACGCAGCATTGGAGAAGCACCATTGGCGCAAGTGGTGGCAGAGGAAGAATACCGGACAAAAAAGACAGAAGAAGAAGATCGGAAGAAGAAACAGGGGGAGAAGGCGAAGACCCGAGGATGAAGATGTGGGAGAAGATGGAGGAAGAAGCGGAGAAGAAGATTTTTAATAAAAGACTTGTCAAAAACTGTCTACTATATTTTTTTAACACTAAACTACTTTTTTTTTTTGTAAATGGGTAGGGGTATAATGTACCCCATACTCATTCACATAGGGGGGCAGGATCTGGGGGCCACTTGTTAAAGGGGGCTTCCAGATTCCCATATGCCCCCCGCCCGCAAACCCCGACAACCACCAGGCAACTATGTCGGGAAGAGGCCCTTGTCCTCATCAACATGGGGGCAAGGTGCTTTGGGGCAGGGGGGCCTGGTATGGTTCGGGGGGAGGGCGCTAGCTCGCCCCCTTCCTTTCCTGACCTGCCAGGCTGCGTGCTCGGATAAGGGTCTGGTATAGATTTTGGGGGGACCCCCACGCAATTTTTTAATTTTGGTGTGTGGGGGTCCCCTCAGAATCCATACCAATCCCATGGACCTGGGGAGGGACCCCACGCTGTTTTTTTTTTCTTTTTTAGTAGGAAGTCAGCTGACAACTGATGACTCATCGGTTGTTAAGGATGCGACACCTGGCTTCCTGGCCCCCTCCTTAGCAACCAGCTATATACAGTGTAAAAAAAAGGAAATAAAAAAATAATAATAATTGCGGCAAAAATGCAGGACTTGTGTTTTGGATGCGGGTCCATTGAATTCTATTACATGCAAAACGCTTCATTTTACAGGAAAAAAAGTCCCGACCCTTTCCAAAAAAGCAGAGGCACAAAAATGCATTGATGATAACATGTTCCATAGAAACCCATGTTAAAAAAAATTCCCTGCATTTCTGCAAAATACAAAATGCATAAAAAAACTGATTCATGTTAATCCAGCCTTACAGAGAACACTGCACCATTCACATCAGCTACAGATAGATGATTACACTTTGCATTAATTTTCAACAATGACATTCTATTCAACTATTGAAGGCACTTAGCACCAGCAACTGTGAAGTAGGAAGAGGTCAGAGCCACCCATATTGTTATGGCTCAAATTCAGATTACTCTTGAAAATTCCATTAGTATATAAAACTGTGCAATAAGTGCTTTTTAAAATTTGCAGTTCTAAAAGTGCTCTCACTTCCAATCAATATTTTTAGTAACATTGTGATAAAGCCCATCTCTATAAATGCTTAAACTTTCAACATACTGAAGTAATTACATTTTACAACTGTTTCATACTTTAGTCACCTGTAATAATATCATTATATCTTTAAGTGGTCTATAGAAATACACAAGATAGGAGAAAATAATTCACAGCACTGCTTGTGCCGTTAATAAGAAAGTCATTTCTCACCAGATTTGTAAAGATATACGTGTAATAAGCCGAAACCATTCCCAGCTCTGCAGCCTGTAAAAAAGGAAAGAAAAAGACAAAAAAACAAACAAAACAAAAACATAAAAGTCTGTTAATGCACCATAAGGCTGGGTTCACATCTATGTGAATTGGATGTGGCTTACATCAAATCCATTTCGCAGAACATTTTAAAACCTATTAGTTTGAATCAGTCTGATTCACATATGTGCGTTGCATTCGCACTCGACATTGCCCAAAAAAGTGTGCGTTTTCTAGACATTGCATTACAGCCACATAATCTTCAAACGGAACGCATCTGATTCGCAAATGCGTTCCCTTCTGAACACAAATTCCCCCCCCTCGTCCTGCTCAGGTCATCTGCAGCTACAACGGAGAAGAAGCGCTGAACAGCTGCTTTTTCTCTTCGCACAGAGAACGGAGCTGGAATTCGCACCGGACTGGTGTGAATCCAGCCTAAATGTTAATTTGCAAGTTTCATGTAATAATGTATCTATATAAACTGCACTACACCAACAATAATGTAACACAATTGCTTTTCCAGTGACACAGAGATGGTGAATCTCTAGTGACTGTGATGTCATAAATCTGATTGGGACATTTTAAAAGGCATATTTTATACAAAAGGCATTTTTGCAGTGTTTTTTTTTTTTTTCTAAAATGAGACCTACGACCTTAACAAAAAACGTTTCCATATTTTTCAATATAAAATTTATTTATAAATACCCAGCTATAACCTATTATTTTGCATGTACACAGGACATTTTTACAGCTGCTGTTAGGGGCAACTGATGTTTTTTTAACTGCCCCTAAATGCCCCTCCATGTTAGCCTGTGTCCATGCACACATAAACTGTCAGAGGTGTTTGGAGACAAAAGCATTTAGGAGCATTAGAAAAAAAAAACACAGTCTGTGCTTCCAGGATCAGTAAAAACAAGCTGTAAAAGCTAAAAATGCCCAAAAATGCCCCTAAACGCTGCAACAAGATATTAGCTGCACTTAGCTGTGTTTAGCGTTTTTACATTATAGGGAAAAAAGGCAAAAAATGCTAAAAAGAATGCCCATAAATGTTATTCAAAAACTTGGCTAACAGCGCGGCTAACTTTTTCCTGGCAGCAGTGCTGCCGTTCCTTAAACGTCCTGTGTGCGTGAGCCCTTACCTGGAAAAGCTTGGTGTTTGTTTGTGTCCTTTCTTAGACTGATTGGGAATCAATCAGTCTGAGAAAGGACACAAACACCAAGCTTTTCCAGACCTAAGAAAGGAAAAAACAAGGAAGAGTGAGAAATCCATAAAAGAATGACAAATAACCGTGTCTAGGCAGTATAAGAGTGGTCATCAGCTGTTTTTCGCTTGTTGGTGGACCACAGAGAGGACCTGGGCCTCCAGATTCCATCATCTGTGATCGTTGATGAGTTGGAGTTGGAGCCCCCGGATGAGCTGGAGATAATCCTTGGCCGTGTGTCTACATCTTCATGGTGTGCCCTTTGGACCAGGACTTTGCTTCTACATCCAATGGGAGAACCATAAGCGCATTTGACTCACTGCCGTATGGTATGTGCGTCCACCATTGTTGGTAAGAGTACCTCATTGTTTGTCTATAGTACCCCCGGATCCAAGCAACACATCCCTTTGTATTTATCGTCTTTGAGACCTCATTGATACCTTTCTGTCTACATTCGAGTCCTTAAAGAGAGACTTTGACGATTTTGCTTTATCACTGCTCACTGGACTTTCTATTGAATATTGTGCACAATTGCATGTTTTGTTTTTATTTTATTGGGTATATGTCTTTCAGGACCCTAAGTGTTTAAGCGCTACACATATGTTTTCCCACTTTTCATAATAAACAGAAGCCTTTTCCAATGTCCTTTTTGTCTCAACCATTCACATGTGCATTATCTTTCACTTACTTCACCCACGGAAGCTTTGAAATTTCACGTTTGTGTGAGTTTTTGAAACATGCTTTTTTCTTCCATTACTTCCTGTGGGTCGTCTTCCATCATACACTGCCTTGCTGCATCACAGAATAAGGCATGATAGGGCATGTTCACCTGTCTGGACCACACCACCCTTATAAGGATGAGCTCCGGTGTGTTCCCACTGCCCATGCACAGAGCCTGCCAGGAAGTCGGTAATGCGCTGCGCTATTCACAGGCAGTGAGACATTTCCCGATCTCTGCAGCACCACCTCTTGTTTTATTTCCACCCACTTTCCTTCCCTTAAGGTGACCATACACAGTACAATCTGATTGTACAATCTCCTTTAGATTTACCATCAGCTATGTAGTACCACAGCATACAGGGATATACAATGTAATACTGACATAAAATCACACACGTAGGTTGGACTTGATGGACTTGTGTTTTTTCAACCTCGCCTACTATGTAACTATGCACAAGGACCTGTCCGATTTAATACAAATTGAATGGATTGTTCAGGTGGGTCCTCCAATTCCAAAGTTCTGGTAAATCTAAAGAAAATTGTACAGAGATCATACAATCATATTGCATAGTTTAATGCAATTTTTACACAAGTACATAGGAGGAAGTAAATGATCACAGATATCCGTGCTTATGGATGGTGAACTGCAGCCTCCCTATAAAAACCTTCACCAAGGTGAAGCCAAACAGTATAAGTCACTCTAAAAAGGGATAATAGCGCTGTTCAAATACATAGTAGATGCAATTACATATGCACCAGGGAAATTTATATGTAAACTGAACACCCCTGATACTACGTGTTTAACCACTTTCAGACCGGACTATTTTGCTGGCTTAACACCAGACCACTTTTTGCGATTCAGCACTGCGTCGCTTTAACTGACAATTGCGCGGTCGTGAGACGTGGCTCCCAAACAAAATTGACGTCCTTTTTTCCCCACAAATAGAGCTTTCTTTTGGTGGTATTTGATCATCACTGCGGTTTTTATTTTTTGCGCTATAAACAAAAATAGAGCGCCAATTTTGAAAAAAAACACATTATTTTTTACTTTTTGCTATAATAAATATCCCCCCAAAATATCTAAAAAAAAAAAAATTTCCTCAGTTAGTAATGGCGGCGATCAGCGATTTTTATTGTGACTGCAACATTATGGCGGACACATCGGACATTTTTGACACATTTTTGGGATCATTGTCATTTATACAGCAATCACTGCTATAAAAATGCACTGATTCCTGTGTAAATGACACTGGCAGTGAAGGGGTTAACCAGGGGGTGGCAGTGTAGGGGTTAAGTGTGTCATAGGGGCGTGTTAATAACCGTGGGGGGCTGGGCTGTGTGTTAGTGAACACTGATCTCTGCTCCAATCACATGGAGCAGAGATCAGTGTCACTTGTTGCTAGGCAGAACGGGGAGATGCTGTTTACATCGACATCTCCCTGTTCAGCCTCCCCGTGAGACGATCGCGAGTATCCCTGCGGTGATCAAGTCTGTGGGACCCGCGACCAGACTCACGGGGCCCCGACCGACAGGCGTGCGCCGCCGGCAGTGCGAGTGTGATGGCAGGGCGGCAAATACAAGTGGACGTACCTGTACGCCAATTTCCATGCCCGTGCCATTCTGCCGACGTACAACATCGTGCACCAGTCAGGAAGTGGTTAAAGTGCAATATAAAGTGCTATGTGCATATCAAGTAAAAAATATTAAAAATGGAGGGGAGGAAATAAGAAGATTTTAGTGTCCCAAAATGAAACTAAATGGATTTATCGTTTGGTGTCCCTGGTGCCGAAAGGATTAAACGTGGACATTGACCTGAATTGTTTTTTATCCAATTTTTGAATTATTAATTTGTCTTTTTTTTAATAAATAAATTGGTTTGAAAACATTTTTTAGCCAATTTTTACGTGACATCTAATGCACAGCCAATTTGGTGCTTTTTGCATCAGTGTCTTGATGATATACCCACTGACCACATTCAATTATTTAATAGGTAGTCTTATACATATATATTTCTTTCTGAGTATGTTTTTTTTCCTCCAGTCTGTGTCTGCATAATGGTATCATGATACATATTTTAATAGTTTTTAATAATGATTTTTTATTTTAATATTTGTAATATTTTGTGTAGTAATTTGTTTCCATGCCTTCTTGTATTTAGTATCATTGAAGATGCCGTGATCTGCCTTCTTTTATCCATCCACCAGATGGCGCTTGGGGTAGACATTATTGGCATATATATACGTTCAGTGGGGAAGGGTCATGTGGTTTCCTATTAGCCCTGTTATTGCTATTCAGCTGAGTAGCTTCCCCTTGATTGGGCGCCACGGCCTCTTCAAATTCTTTATATTGCGTAAGGTGTACCAAAATGGCAGCGCCTCCAATGACGTCCATATGATGAAACGCGCAAGGTCCACGTTTCGTCATTCTTGGTACACAATACGTCATTTTCGGCTTCTCTGTGGTTCAGCTTTTTGGACAGGTTGGTCCTGGAACGCGCGCTGAACAACGCCGGAACTGCGGGAGTTCGTGTTTCTGTTATACGATTTGGAGTGTTGAGGCTCCGATCTATTATTTAGCTAGATACTTTTTTATAATAAATATATTTATTGATGGATTCACACTATGAAGCTCATCCTTTCGTATGCATGTGGATGCACCGATGCTGAGGAATCCTTACCATCTCTGAGAAGAGAACAACGTTGGAAGGCTTGTAGTCATCCGGATTAAAAGGATATCCTGGCAAGGGGGACATCAACTTCTGGATTGGATCATTTGGCCTGTTACCCCCGCAGGGGTGAGGCGCTCTGGTGAGTGCAATCACAAGAGGGGGAATTGAATGAAGGAGGGGAGCACTAAAGAGTCACCTTTATTTTTATTTTCACCTTTTTTTGTACGGATTTTCACTTATTGACTTTGACCACTTTGTTCTTTATTCATTCATTTTTTTTATATTTTTACGATACTTTTTCAGAGACTTTAGTGTTTTGCACATTTTTCCATGAATTATTTAATATTTCTGTAGTTGTTTACTTTATTTATTTATTATCACTGTTATTATCATCAGTATTAATATCACCTGTGCTGCAATCGATCACTTTGAATTTGACATTTTTAATATTTTTTTTACTTGATATGCGCATAGCACTTTATAATGCACTTTAAACACATAGTATTAGGGGTGTTCAGTTTATATATAAATTTCCCCGGTGCATATGTATTTGCAACTACTATGTATCTGAACAGCACTATTATCCCTTTTTAGAGTGACTTATACATAGGAGGGAGTGCATTCATTTCTTTTGGGGGGGGGGGGATTGATTTGGAGTATTTTCACTTGTCAAATATAGGGTAGAGCAGCTCATTCATTTGAATGGGCTGCCTTATGCACAACAAATGCCCCAATAAAAGCTCCAGAATGTTTTTGGAGGGGAACGCTGTACTTTTTTTTACCCCCCCCTTTTTTTTATTCCATTAAAACATTAAAAGGCACTACAAAACAGAACTGTTGGGCATTCCCTGGCTCAAAAACGTACAGTAACAAAAACTTAGTATATAATAGTACACAGGTAAA
Organism: Lithobates pipiens; assembly: GCF_037356315.1. Classification (NCBI taxonomy): domain Eukaryota; kingdom Metazoa; phylum Chordata; class Amphibia; order Anura; family Ranidae; genus Lithobates; species Lithobates pipiens. The sequence goes on from NW_027507788.1 coordinate 109,639,732, forward strand.
ACAACCTAGAAATACCAAACCATAGCCATTGTTCGACAGAGAAGGGGTAGAGCAGCAGTAAAGATCCTATACAGACAACGACTCCCAACTCTGCATACAACAGAGAAAGGTAGGGTAACTCCAATTAACAGGAGAAATAATGAGCAGATCAATGGACCCCAACACAGACACTCTTAAAGCAGCATTCCACCCAAAAATTGAACTTTCACTTTAAGCACTCCTCGCCCCCTTACATGCCACATTCGGCATGTAATTTTTTTAGGAGGGGGACTCCCTGTCCCACTTCCTCCTTCCGCCCAGGGACCGCCAAGGCGACTCCTTCTTTCGCCTTAGGCAGCCCCTACCTCTGGGCATTCTCCTGGGACACATGACAGGTCCCAGGAGATCGCCTGTCTAACCTGGGAGCGCAGCGCATGCGTGCCCGGCCATGAAGCAGAAAGCTGTCATGGCCGGGTGCCCAGAGTAGCAATGCAGGTGCCGGCGGAGAGGAGCGACGCTCTGTTTGGCAAGTCAGCAACTACACTACACTTTTTGTAGCTAATAAACTAATAGACTAATAAGCTAATAAACATAAAAAGCCTGGAACTTTAACAATGCATAGGCAAGAAACATATTAGGTTAACAAATGCCTCCCTTTTTTTACACTTGCAGCTTGTTTGTCACACGGCAGATGTGTGCCTGCTACCCATGCTTGGCGTGCCATTAACATTTAATTGAGCTGCAAGTGCGATGCACGTTTGTTTTCAAAACACGCATCAAAGTGCATGTTTTCTGTGCAGTTTGCCCTGTGTTCGGAAATACACAGATGTGAATGGAGCTTCATGTAAACACACCACTTTCAGGCCCCATTTAGCCCTTGTACACACGGTCAGAGATTCCGACGGAATGTGTCCTATCGGACCGTTTTGTCGGATAATCCGACTGTGTGTGGTCTCCATCGGACTGTTTCCGTTGGAATATCCAACGGACCAAGTTTTCCAACTTGTCCGTAAAATTTTCCGACAAAATACTCCGACGGACAAAGTGCCACGCATGCTCAGATCAAATTCCTAGACCAAAGCTATTGACTACTAGCCTGAACGTAGTCCCGTCTTAACGAAATAACATCATCACGTTATGTACAATCGGATTTTCCGACAACTTTGTCCGACCGTGTGTATGCAACAGTCCGACAAAATCCGTCGGACAAAATCCAACGGATTTGGTTGTCAGAATGTCCGACTGTGTGTACAAGGGCATACACCTAGCGTAGTGGGAGCGCACTTTTTTTTGGCTTAATTTTCCTGAAACATGCACAGGGCAACCCATTGATTTCAATGGGTTGCCCTTCACGTGGCAAAGTAGCTCATGGGACATTTTGTTGTGTTGCTGTTTGCACATTTTTTGCTGTGTTTAACACTAATTTTTTCACATGGCAAAATATGAGCTTGCTTCTGCATTTGAGCTGTCATCAAAAATTAATGGGCAAAAGTGTGACTAATTCATTTAGGCCCCATGGACATGGGACACTGCTAAACGTATGTTTAGAGGCAGTTGGATGCTTTTTTCAACTGCCCCTGAACTCATTCAATGTTATCCTAAGTGACCATATACACAGTCTCGTTTATTGCTGTTTTTAGGTAGTTGCGTTTAACAGCGTTTCTTTGAGAGCAAAAAAATGGGTTCAGACGCCGAAGTTTCTGATGGTTCAGGCGCTAAATACGACTAAATACGGTTTCGTTTATAGGAGTTTTTTGTTTTTGCCCATTTAATAAAAAAAACGCTTCTAAACGCAAACACGCATGTAAACGCAGCAAAACTGACATTTTACACGTGGGGTACTATCTGCCAAGCTAAATCGTTCAGGAGAGGTTGTAAAAACGTCCCGTGTACATGAAGCCTTAGGTGTATAAAGGTGGCCATACACTATACAATCTGGTTGTACAATCTCTGTATGATCTCCTTTAGATTTACCAAAACTATAGAATAGGAGGGCGCATTATTTATCCATTCACTCTATATCCAGACAGGCAGGCCCTTGTATTACACAGTTGATGGTAGATCTAAAGAAGATTGTACAATCAGATTGTACAGTGTATGGTGAGCATTACAGGCTTTCGGGGACACACACTTCTCTTTTTAATACTACAACTCTGCTCCACATAGGCGGTTATCTGATTGCTCAGCTCCTGCACACTCTGCCAAATAAATGCTCTATGCAAGACGACAGTAAGGTAGAAAATAAATTAATGGCTGTATAGTGATCACTGACTGCACTGGAAAAGCATGAACCTACAGTGGTGGGTGGGAGCGATCTCATGGAAGGAGAGGGGAGGTACAGGATGTGTTAATGAGGTCAGCTAGTCAACTCCTTCCTGTATCTTAATATATCTTAATGGTTTTCACACCCTAAGGGCTGTCCAGAAAGTAATGGAGAAGTATTTTATACAACAAATTGAAGGCTGAAGCAAAGCCTGGCCTAGGACAGATAGAAAGAAAGCTTTTTTTCCTGTAAAAGGGGTACATTACTGCTATATTGGTACATAGGGAGCCTGGAGTTTGGAAATAATAAAAAAGTGAACTTAGCCTTTAATGTTCCTATGACAATGATAGATTCATGGATGGACAAAAAAAACCAGACATATTGTACAGCTCTGTGTAAATTGGGGCATTGTGAAACTTTAAAATGTTGTAATTTGCACACCTTCATTAATATTGTGTGGGACATTGATGCATTAGCATGAATAATGATAGTGCTGGTCTTGTCATCACGAATTTCTTTTAAGAGTGGCGTTGGGTCCCAACTGTCATCAAGCATCCTGACTGAAAGACAGTCCTTGGAAATCAGAAACTGGCGCAGGAGCTTCTCCAGGTTCAGAAGACCTAAGGAAACATAGATGGTCATTTTCAAAGTAAAAAAAACAAGTCAACAAGTCAGTGGCCTACAAATCCTCCAGCAAAACAGAATACACAGTGAGCATCAGAGAATGCAACCAATTAAGTGAATAGTTTATAGCCTACAGTTGACAGCAAGCAAAATCTTATATATTTTACCCAAACTAATGTAAAAAATTATAATTACAAACAGCATATAATTACACAAAAAAAAGAATTATCCCATTTAATCTGACTTATGGTGAGTGTCTAGAAATCTTTGCTGTGCACACATGCCATTAGTGTTAATTAAAATCACTGCAGCCATCTACAGGTTCAAACTTATATCCTTTTCGGAAACGATGGCAGCCTTGGTTAGAACATTTCTTACCATTATCATTCAATGATATTGTTTTATGGCCATGGTAGATGATTTAAAGTCATGCTAACAATACTGGTTGGACTGTGACTTCTGGATCGACCCGGTGGACGCCTCTTTTCATTTATTTTACCTTTTTCACTCTTCACTCTTTACCTTATTCTTCCTCTCTCTACTCTGTCTGTCTTTATACCTTATGATTTAGCTATACCTTCGGTTACAAAGAAATCATTAGTAATGTAACATATTTCATTATATCAAGATTATTCAGGAAATCTTTATTTTTTTCATACTCTTACGTATTACAGAATATTTGAATGTGTTCATCACTATTGGTTTAGTTCATAATTGTTAACTAATTACTTAAATTTTTCACAGTGCTTTACCTCACGATCAATTCTCTAATTGTAAGCACATATGATTACTACATAAGTATTCTGAATTGTACAATACTCAATATTAATTTTATTGTACTCAATTGAACTCAATAAAGTATTTTTGACAAGGAAAGTTATATCCTAGATGCTCTGGTCCTCAATGGATGCCTGGGGTATCATTACTAACCAGAAATGCTATTATGGTGGATCAAATATAGTCTCGTAGTGATATCCTCAGTGTAAAATACTCTCTTTGCAGAGAATACTGTATATGCACAGAAACAACACAAGATAAAAGTTCAGGTGAAGTCACTCCACAAAAAGTACTAAAATTATAATTAGCATATTATTAAAAGCATGTACTGCAGTTCCACTGTAGCCTAAGCCAACAGATATCTTCTACCGTAGCAATGTAGAAAGCGTACACATCACATTGTTTCCATGACAGGTATAGGTTACTCTTCTCAGATTAATAGAAAGCTTATATGGCCGCTAAAAAAAAAATTGTGATTCTGAGTATTTTTGATGAAGACTACCTTGCTGCTGGCAAAATCACCTTTCTGTTACATGCTGTTTGACTCTGCCTAGTCTTATTTCAATGCTCATGGGAGTTGGATAACCTCATGAATTCTGCTGCTTCTGTTTGTAGTTATGTACCAAAGACCTTGAATGACTTGTTCTCTCTTAGCAGACATTGACAGAATGGAATGTTGTCATCATCATTCGTTTTTATCATATAATTTGATTGCAGGACTAACATTCATACATATTTTTGAAATTCTATATTCGTCTCCTTACATTTCAGTTAGTTCATGTAGGATGTGACCTGTCCCAACCTGGCTCCACTTTCTGGACACACCCTGAATATTGGAAATTGTACATTTCAGAAGTGTGGGATATTTGTGTTGACAATATTCTCAATGTGATACCCCCCCTTTATTTGGGGCGAGCAGGGTATTTTGGGGGGTTTTAATAGGATAGTACCATGTTTTTTTTGTTATAATTGTGTCCAATAAAACATCGTGAGGGCATATGGCTTAATTTATCTGTATTTTTTCTGTGATTATATTGATTTTTTACATTACTTTAACCACTTCAGCCCCAGAGGATTTGGCTGGCCAAAGACCAGAGCATTTTTTTGCGATTCGGCACTGTGTCGCTTTAACTGACAATTGTGCAGTCATGCGACGTGGCTCCCAAACAAAATAGACATTTTTCCCCCCACAAATAGAGCTTTCTTTTGGTGGCATTTGATCACCTCTGTAGTTTTTATTTTTTGCTCTGTAAACAAAAAAAGTGTGACAATTTTGAAAAAAAAGCAATATTTTTAACTTTTTGCTATAATAAATATCCCCCAAAAAATCCCAAAACATTTTTTTCCTCAGTTTAGGCCGATACGTATTCTTCTACATATTTTTGGTAAACAAAAAATCGCAATAAGCGTTTATTGATTGGTTTGCGCAAAAGTTATCGTGTCTACAAAACAGGGGATAGTTTTATTTTTTACTAGTAATGGCGGTGATCTGGGATTTTTATCATGACTGCGACATTATGGCGGACAGATCAGACAATTTTGACACATTTTTGGGACCAATCACATTTATACAGCGATCAGTTTGATTAAAACTGCGTTGATTACTGTGTAAATGTGACTGGCATTGAAGGGGTTAACACTAGGTGGCGCTGTAGGGGGTTAAGTGTGTCCTAGGGAGTGATTCTAACTGTGGGGGGAGAGACTGTGTGTGACACATCACTGATCGTGCTCCCAATCACAGGGAGCTATGATCAGTGACAGTGTCACTAGGCAAAACAGGGAGATGCTTGTTTACATTAGCGTCTCCCTGTTCTTCCTCTCCGTGAGATGATCGTGGGTATCCCCGTGGACATCGAGTCCACGGGACCCGCGATCCGACTCACGGAGTTCGCAGAGGGTGCGTGCCTGCTATGCAAGCCCTGGAGATCACGTAGTATAACGTGATATCGTGCAGCGGAGCCAACCTGCCGCAGTAAAACTGCGGCGGCTGGTCCGCAAGCGGTTAAGTAAAATATGTAAGATTTTGGTTGTGGTCCACTGCATGTTATAAGCAGTTTTCTCTTTTTCTGGCAACATTCATTTTAAAAACAGGCATCTAATTAACAAAGGTGAACAGAGCAAGAATCATATTTGTAGAGTATAAAGTGAAGAGTATAGAGTATAGTGAAGCAGTGCAGAGATTACTGAGGATGTGCAAAGTGCAGTTTTTTACCTTCATAATATGTGCATTGATCATGTAGTTTCATTGTGTCATTTTTTGCCCTGCACACACACACAGCCTATAGTAGAGTAAATTGTTATATACCGGAGTCAAACATTTCGGTTTGTGTTCAACCGTAAGGCATATGGCATGGCAGGGTACTGCATAGGTTAATGCACATATGTCAAATGTGTGGCCCTTGCAGCCAGTTTTGCAGCTAGAACATGGCACAACCCCATTCTGCCACCTCCAACTCTCCCTGTTGTCACTTGTAAACACAGAAGCCTTCTGTGTTAACAAGGGACAGCTTTGCTCTCAGTGGCTCCTGGAACTAACAGATCCCTGCATGCACTCACGGCAGGGACAGATCTCCAGAATCTGAGAGAGAATGATATCCAGGTAAGGCAATGCCGGGCCGCCTACGCAGGGAGGTACTAGAGCCAGGCCACGTAGGAGATGTTTGGGGGGGTGGAGGTTGTGGTTGCACACTGTGCATAGTGCACCTCTAAACCCTACACTCTATACACAGCACACCCCTGAACTCTGCACCCTGTACATAATGCACTCCTCAACTCTGCACATAGCACATTCCAGATACACCCGGGCCTCTGAAGGCAAGCATACTGTTGATATGGCCCATGATGAAATTGAGTTGGACAAACCTGGGTTATTGAATGACCTTGGTCTGTAGTCTAAGAAGTGACACTTCCTGTAAAGAATCTACATATTCCACAATCCCTTGGTCTCCCAGTCTAGCACTGGTACAGGTAAAATAATTATCTGACAGCCACAAACCAGTAGAGCATTCACAGAGAGATCACCATGCTGGAAGAGATTTTTTTTTTATCACATTAGCTCTCCCACATTTGTATTGCAACACAAAAAAATGGTAAAGCATAGAATGAACACTGTGATCAAGAATAAGCACTTTCCTGAATAGGGACAAACTAGGTGAGTAAATGCATAGGCAGGGGGGATCAATGACCTATGGCACTACAAACTGTAGCCACAGCATGCGTGTGAGCCAAACAAACAACACAGGAAACATAATTGCACCAATACCTAGTTAAAACAACTAAAATATTTGAAACTGTACAATATCTTTAAAAAAAACTGGTGAAATAAGGTAATCAGAGAAAGTAAAGACTTTGCCTTAGTCCTTTTTTGAACAGAATGAAACAAAGAATCTAATGGCCACAATGGACATTTACATTTCAGTTAGCAGTGGTCAAGTCTGTTGAAATAAGAGTTACTCTTGGTTGCTGTAATTTGCACATTCTCTTTGCTCTTGTTTGCTAATCTGCACCCACTGTGTCACCTTAAAACAAATAGATTTTATAGCACAGAATGACTGGCAAAAACTGCAGTCCCATCCATAAATGCTGTCAACGTTATTTTTTTTTTAGCTAGAGTGAGGGTTTTGAAAAAACAGAAAAGACTAAAGACACCAATGTCTTCTAAAATACAGATACCCAACAAAAACAGAAACTGAAACACACACAGTTGAAAAGAAGGACAACTTCCCACTCAACTCTTACATTAATACAAAAAAACACTTATCATTGTTTTATCATTGATCATGATTTTTTGCTCTTACTGTACCCTTTTATTTCTTTCTTATAGTAACACATTTAACAAAAACATTTGTTGTTTTTAACATCATAAAATAGCTTTAAATGATACCAAAATTGGCAGAAATATGTAAGATGACATTTGCCTTATGAAAATGTCTGTTCCCTGGCAGTTTATGCTAATTAATTGACTTTAGTGCTTTCTGAGTCAATGACATAGAAAAAGTATAGAGGTCAAGCATTCTGACATTTCATTGGCTTTCCTTCCTTTATGTAAGTGCCATATTAGTGAATCAAAGCATAACTCCAGGAAATTTGAAAATGATCAACTCCTCATTTAGTCCAGAGGGAAGGAGAAACACTTTAAAGCGGAGTTCTACCCAAAAGTGGAACTTCCGCTCATTTGTGTCCTTCCCCCTCCGGTGCCACATTTGGCATCTTTCGGGGGGAGCGAATACCTATTTTTGACAGGTACCCTATCCCCACTTCAGGGATACTGGGCCAAGGCACATTACGTCAGCAGCTCGACTCCCTCCTCCTTCTTCCCCTGCTGCCAGGCCAGTAGGAGAGCGCAGGACTTTATTGGTGTCAGCGTCCAAAGTTTTTGGGTATCTAAACGTAAGGAGGAAAAAAGTGCATAAATATAAATAAATTAATGAAAAACAAGCTAGCTGCACACCCCTAAGTATTCTAGAGAGAATAAAAAGAAGAGTTCCCCTTGGGGTTTTCAGGCAGCAACAAGAAGCAGAGATAAATCCGTAAAAAGTTATATTTATTTTATTGATACAACGGCTTATTTGCCATCATAGATTAAAAATACAGGCTCTGGTATATAATATTATAGCATATCAGTGGATAAACAGTATATGCAGCATTTAATACAAAATAGGTTACAGGAAAAATTTACAAGTACAGCACTTTTTCAAAAGTTGCAAAATAGCACCCAGGCTGCCCCAATGCATTTCAGGGAGTCAGGGTCTTCTACAGGGGGTAAAAAGCAACAAAGCCCTGGCGAGAGGAGTAGTTATATTGTATATTCTGCAGGTAATCAAAGAAAAAAGACTTTCAATATAATAGGTTTTAACCAAAAAATGTATGTAATATCAAAACTTATTTCGATAATATTTACCAGTTCCACCGAACCAATGCTTTTCAACCAGAGACTTCTAATAAAATCTGAAAAACGGAACAGTGCCTTCCCTCAAAGGGTCATCCTGGATCCGCTGCCCCACTATTTTGACCCACCTCAGCCACCCACCAAGATGGACACAGGAGGGGGGGGACAAAAGAAGGGGAGAAAAAAGTCGGAACACGACTTCACGGGGGCATCAAACACTAGCTTACAAGAATTGACAGTGTCTGGAGTTTCCCCAGGGTGATCAGAGGAACAGAGGAGGAGGTTCTTAGCACACCCAAGGTGGCCACACCTAAAAATAATGAAATACAATATGATATGGAGCAAATACATCACTAAAAAAATGTATATTATAACTAGTTATTTGACTGGAGTATTGCGTATATTGTGCTAATCTACAAAAGCATAGATAAGTGGGAATAGTGAAATGAGAGGGGAATGCCACTTTGTTTCCCAAGTAATGTTTAAACAAATAATAAACAGGTGTGATAATCCATATTGTGACAATCAGTATTGTGCTGAATAATGTGAATGTAGTTCAAAAATGATAACAATAATAATAATAGTAATAATAATAATAAACTAGTGATGCAAATGAACCAAATATGTGACTGTGTATAAGAGAAAGGAAATACAAAAAAAAAAAAAACCCCATAAATGTGTGTATTGAATCAATAACCCCATAAACATGTGGTGATGCCTAAAAAAGTGATAGTATGAATAGTGATAAAAAATATTAAGAAAGTCAGTGAATAATAATGTATTACCTGCGTATTGTATCTGCCGCACTTATATTGTGGTCTGCAGATGATTAAAATAGCCCCTTAAAACGAATAGCGAAAAGCCCCCAGTGCCTCAACAGCCCTAAAGCTAAATCAAAAGTGATAAAGTTACCAAACTTCATATTATATCAATAAAAAGAGATGCAGCGAAAAGGGAGATATCTCTCTTCAGCATACTCCATACCTGTTTCAATGATCTGTTTGAGTGGTGTTCCAGGACTCAAATGAAAAGGTCCTGGCTACTACACCTTATTTATAGCACTTACTTGTTTGTTAGATTAGATACAGGTGGGATTCTCCTCCTATTTATGGGTGTGTCAGCTCTCCACCCATCTGCTGCTCTCAACCATCAGAGCCATATTTATGGCTCCTGTCAATTCCTCAGCGTTCCGGAAGGCACATAATGCCCCGGAATTCCCCTCGTCTCCGACGCAACCCGCGTGACATCACGATGATGCGCGTGTGCCTGCGCAGTGCAAGACCCCCCATAGGACCCGGGAAGAGCCCGCGCAGGCGCACTGCGCAGACCGCGACATCCGGCGGCGATCACGGAATGCCGCCGGCACAGGATTTACCACCCCCAGCCCAACCCAGCCTAGGGAGATCGGGGACGGGAAGCAATAAAAGAGTGCTCCAACGTCCCCTCCCCGTGCCGGGAAGCCAGCGAAACCCCCGACATGGTCCAACCCCATTTAGAACAACAGATCCAAGGGGAATTGCATAAAGTGACAGTACATCAATAATACAATATAGCTATCGCTAGTGATACATAGTATTGTCGGAATAATAAATACCACCATTATTGTTTCACTGCTTAATGCTATGGTATGGATTAATAATAATTCAGTTACGATCCTGGGAGAGAGGGGAACGAAGGGTAGGAGGGAAGGGAGGGGAGAAGGGGAAAGGGAAAGCAGAGAGACAGTGACTGAACCCACACTGTAACAATAGTGGGATTTATTTTATATTTCTTTGCCCTCACTGGCATTTATCAACTGATTTACTACATTAACTCGTTTTGCCTGAAGTATAACCTTTTAGAAAAGGTGCAAACGAGATTGCCTCATTGAGGCCCGGATATTGTGTGGCCTGAAGTGAATGTATCCACTTTTGTTCAATTTGTAGCAATGTCTTGTTCCAATCACCGCCTCGTTTGGGAATGTGTACCCTATCTAAGGCGGCAAAGAGAATTTTTGGCATAATATAATCGTGATATGTGACCGCATGTCTGCCAAGGGGAAGGTAGATGTTGCCAATTTGCATACTATATGCGTGTTTCGAAATTCTACACCAGAATTTTTGTTTGGTCTTTCCTACATAGTAGGCCCCACACTCACAAGTCATCAAATATACGACTCCACAGGTCTGACAGTTGACAAAATGTTTAGGTCGATAAATTCGGCCATTAGGTAACTTAAATGTTCTATCTTTTCTTATTAGTGGACAGTGTGCACAACTGCCACATGGAAAGGTGCCCAAAGCTGTGCAATGTTTTTTATTAGTCGAATCTGTAAACTCACTCCTTACCAGCCTGTCCTTTAGGGACGTGGCTCGTTTAAACATGATTAAGGGAAAAGGAGACACAAAATGCCTCACTGTCTCATCATCTCTTAGAATAGACCAATGTCTCTTAATTATGGTATTGATCTCTTTATGCTGTACAGAAAACGTGTTATAATGCGTGTCTTCTAATCTTTTTGATTTTTACCACTTATGGAAGATTTTAATAGTAAGGAATCTCTGGTTTGCCCAATAGTTGAATTATACGCCCGACGAAGGCATTTGCGACTATAGCCGCGAGCGAGTAGACGACTTTGAAGATTGTCAGCCTCACTTTTAAACGATACCTCACTGGAACAATTCCTTCTCAAGCGAAGGTATTGTCCATACGGTATAGAGTTTATTAGGGGGCGAGGGTGAAAGCTATCTGCATGTAATATAGTGTTGCCAGCAGTGGTTTTTCTGTACAAAGTGGTAGAAAGATTTCCTGACGAGTCCAATTCAATCTTGACATCCAAGAATGTCACAGATTTGACATCATAGTTTAAAGTAAATTTTAAATTAAACTTGTTGATATTGAGTAAATCAAAAAACTCAAAAAGAGTTTCCCTTGAGCCGCTCCAAACGATAAAGATGTCATCGATGTACCTGAGCCAGATAAACACCTGGCCCAGGTACCCGACGAGGCCCTCATCGCTGGAGAGAGATTTTTCCCACTCCCCCAGGTACAGATTGGCGTAGGATGGGGCACAACATGTCCCCATCGCTACGCCCTGCACCTGGAGGAAGTGGGAACCATCAAAGGAAAAATAGTTGTTATTTAAAATGTAGTCTAGGCCCTTCAAAATAAATGTATTGAATGACCCATCCTGATACCCATCCTGATTCCCAAAGTACACAAGGGTTTGGGCGATCTTACGGGACGCCCTATAGTGTCTGGCAACGGAAGTATTTCCGAAAATCTGAGCAGCGTTATAGATGCATATCTGCAACCGTATGTAAGAGCCTTACCATCCTTTGTTAAGGACACTATTCACTTTCTGCAAATAATCAAAACACTCAAACTACCGGCTCAGGTACTCCTTGTTACCATTGATGTGGAATCGTTATACTGTTCCATCCCGCACAGTATGGGCCTTTCTTCCATTCATGATGTTTTGAGTCGCAATCCTTATCAGGATGGGTCATTCAATACATTTATTTTGAAGGGCCTAGACAACATTTTAAATAACAACTATTTTTTCTTTGATGGTTCCTACTTCCTCTAGGTGCAGGGCGTAGCGATGGGGACATGTTGTGCCCCATCCTACGCCAATCTGTACCTGGGGGAGTGGGAAAGATCTCTCTCCAGCGATGAGGGCCTCGTCGGGTACCTGGGCCAGGTGTTTATCTGGCTCAGGTACATCGATGACGTCTTTATCGTTTGGAGCGGCTCAAGTGAAACTCTTTTTGAGTTTTTTGATTTACTCAATATCAACAAGTTTAATTTAAAATTTACTTTAAACTATGATGTCAAATCTGTGACATTCTTGGATGTCAAGATTGAATTGGACTCGTCAGGAAATCTTTCTACCACTTTGTACAGAAAAACCACTGCTGGCAACACTATATTACACGCAGATAGCTTTCACCCTCGCCCCCTAATAAACTCTATACCGTATGGACAATACCTTCGCTTGAGAAGGAATTGTTCCAGTGAGGTATCGTTTAAAAGTGAGGCTGACAATCTTCAAAGTCGTCTACTCGCTCGTGGCTATAGTCGCAAATGCCTTAGTTGGGCGTATAATTCAACTATTGGGCAAACCAGAGATTCCTTACTATTAAAATCTTCCATAAGTGATAAAAATCAAAAAGATGAGAAGACACGCATTATAACACATTTTTCTGTACAGCATAAAGAGATCAATACCATAATTAAGAGACATTGGTCTATTCTAAGAGATGATGAGACAGTGAGGCATTTTGTGTCTCCTTTTCCCTTAATAACGTTTAAACGAGCCACGTCCCTAAAGGACAGGCTGGTAAGGAGTGAGTTTACAGATTCGACTAATAAAAAACATTGCACAACTTTGGGCACCTTTCCATGTGGCAGTTTTGCACACTGTCCACTAATAAGAAAAGATAGAACATTTAAGTTACCTAATGGCCGAATTTATCGACCTAAACATTTTGTCAACTGTCAGACCTGTGGAGTCGTATATTTGATGACTTGTGAGTGTGGGGCCTACTATGTAGGAAAGACCAAACAAACATTCTGGTGTAGAATTTCGAAACACGCATATAGTATGCAAATTGGCAACATCTACCTTCCTCTTGGCAGACATGCGGTCACATATCACGATTATATTATAGAGGTCGACCGATATGGGTTTTTCTCTGGCCGATGCCGATATTTAGAAATCATGGCGGCCGATGGCCGATATATGATGCCGATTTTTTTTGGGCCGATATGTTAGGCCCATTTTTTTTTTTTTTTTTCCCCCTTCATCTCATAAAACCTAACAGACACCTTTCCCACTGGGGCGTTTTTTAGGCGCTTTTGGGCTAAAAATAGTGCCTGTAAAGTGCCTGCAAAACGGCTCCCCTGCAGTCTGTGTGAAAGACAGAGTGCTTTCACACTGAGGCGATGCAAGCAGCACATTTGGAGTGGTGTATACCGCTTCTCCACCACTCCTGCCCATTGATATTAATGGGCACTACTGCCCAAGCGCATGCAATGTGATTTGGCAGCGGTGCTTCACGGGCGCATTTAACCTCTTCTTCGGCCGCTAGCTAGGATTATATGCGCCCCACTAGCAGCCGAATAGCACCGCTAAAATGATGGTAAAGCACTGCTAAAACTAGCAACATTTTACCATCAACGTCTGCCCGCTCCAGTGTGCAAGCAGCCTATAAAATAAAAACAAGTACTCAAAACTTTTGGACGAAAAAAAAAAAATGGACTAACTTTACTGTTTTTTTTTTTTTATTTTTTTATTTTTTTAAATCATTTAGTGTATTCCCCCCCCCCCCCCCAAAAATGCATTTGAAAGACCTCTGCGCAAATGCCGTGTGACATAAAATGTTGCAACAACCGCTATTTTATTCCCTAGGATCTCTGCTAAAAAAATATATATACTTTTTGGGGGGTCTAAGTGATTTTCTGGCAGAAAATAAAGGACTTTTACTTGTAAGCAACAAGTGTCAGAAAAGATTTAGTCTTTAAATGGTTAAACTGAGAACTTCTACACACAGAGATGACTTCATTCATTCAAGTGTAAACATTGTATCTTTCTGTTCTTTTCTTGGCAGCCTGCCCAGAGAGGAGGAAAGACGTTTCTATGACGACTCAGGCAACTTGCACTGACTTCTATTACAGAAGTCATTTCAAAGTCCCACTGTAGTTCTAAATCGGCTTTTTATCAGCTCAATCGGCCGATGCCGATTAATTGAAAAACGGCAAATATCGGCCGATATATCGGTCGACCTCTATTATATTATGCCAAATATTCTCTTTGCCGCCTTAGATAGGGTACACATTCCCAAACGAGGCGGTGATTGGAACAAGACATTGCTACAAATTGAACAAAAGTGGATACATTCACTTCAGGCCACACAATATCCGGGTCTCAATGAGGCAATCTCGTTTGCACCTTTTCTAAAAGGTTATACTTCAGGCAAAACGAGTTAATGTAGTAAATCAGTTGATAAATGCCAGTGAGGGCAAAGAAATATAAAATAAATCCCACTATTGTTACAGTGTGGGTTCAGTCACTGTCTCTCTGCTTTCCCTTTCCCCTTCTCCCCTCCCTTCCCTCCTCTCATCCTTTGTCCCAGCCCTCTCCCTACCCTTCGTTCCCCTCTCTCCCAGGATCGTAACTGAATTATTATTAATCCATACCATAGCATGAAGCAGTGAAACAATAATGGTGGTATTTATTATTCCGACAATACTATGTATCACTAACGATAGCTATATTGTATTATTGATGTACTGTCACTTTATGCAATTCCCCTTGGGCGTTTATGGATCTGTTGTTCTGATTGGGGTTGGACCATGTCGGGGGTTTCGCTGGCTTCCCGGCATGGGGAGGGGACATTGGAGCACTCTTTTATTGCTTCCCGTCCCCGATCTCCCTAGGCTAGGTTGGGCTGGGGGTGGTAAATCCCGTGCCGGCGGCATTCCGTGATCGCCGCTGGATGTCGCATCATCGCGATGTCACGCGGGTTGCGTCGGAGACGACGGGAATTCCGGGGCATTATGTGCCTTCCGGAACGCTGAGGAATTGACAGGAGCCATAAATATGGCTCTGATGGTTGAGAGCAGCAGATGGGTGGAGAGCTGACACACCCATAAATAGGAGGAGAATCCCACCTGTATCTAATCTAACAAACAAGTGCTATAAATAAGGTGTAATAGCCAGGACCTTTTCATTTGAGTCCTGGAACACCATTCAAACAGATCATTGAAACAGGTATGGAGTATGCTGAAGAGAGATATCTCCCTTTTCGCTGCATCTGTGGGACTTTTTGGGAGCCTAGCCGCGTACGGGACCCCGAAATCCAAGCACCGCCTTCAGGATTTCTAAGGGCATACATTTTTTATTTTACTCCTCACTACCTATCACTACCTATCACAGTTTTGAAGGCCATAAAATGCCAAGATGGCACAAAACCCCCCCAAATGACCCCATTTTGGAAAGTAGACACCCCAAGCTATTTGCTGAGGGCCATGTTGAGACCATTGAAGATTTTTTTGTTTTTGTCCTAAGGGATTGAATAATGACAAAAAATAAAAAAAACATTTTTTTTTTACAAAAAGTTGTCACTAAATGATATATTGCTCACACATGCCATGGTTATATGTGGAATTTCACCCCAAAATATATTCCGCTACTTCTCCCGAGTATGGGGATACCACATGTGTGGGACTTTTTGTGAGTCTAGTCGCGCACGGCACCCCGAAAACCAATCACCACCTTCAGGATTTCTAAAGCCGCGTACACACGGGCGGACTGTCTGGCCAACTTAGTCCGTCAGACAATCCGACGGACAGTCCGTCATACTTTCGAATGAACGGACTTGACCACACACACCACTTTTTGAGCGGACTAATACGGCGTACTAAGTCCGCCATACTATCCGCCCTACTTTTGAAATGAACGAACTCGCCCACACACGCAGAGGAAAGTCCGCTCATTTCGAGCGCGTCTCCAGGTAGGCGGGGCCCGCGAAGGAGACGTCGCTGACCCCGCCGCCTGGTATGGACTTAAAGGGGAACCCCAACGCCGAAAAAAATCGGTGGGGGGGCTTATCGGAATCCGGGAGCCCCCTTTAATAAGGGGGCCCCCGGATACCGGCCCCCCACCCTATGTGAATGAGTATGGGGTACAATGTACCCCTACCCATTCACCTGTAAAATAAAAGTACCAAAAAAAACACAACACACGAGATAAAATACTTTATTGCACAGCTCCGGGGGTCTTCCGTCTTCGGGGGTCTTCTCGCCGGACTCCTCCGCTATCTTCTTGTAGCTCTTTTGCTAGCGGAGGAGTCCGGCTTTCTTCCTCGCCGCCGGCCTCTTCCTACCGACTTCGGGGGTCTTGTCCCCCTCTTCGGTTCTTCTGCCGGGCCACCGCGCCTTCTTATAGCTCTTTTACAGGCGGTGGCCCGGTCTTCTGTCGCCGCCGCCGCCGCCTTCCGTTCTTCTTCTTCTTCTTCTTCTTCTTCTCCAGGAGATGTTGCCTCGACAATCTCTCCGGCCGGAATGCCAGGGACGCACTGCGCGGCCACTTATATAGGGACAAGGGGCGGTGTCACATGGCTTTATGTCACATGGGTTGGTCTCACATGGTGACCCCGCCCCCTTACGATGTCATAGTCCCCATGTGACATCAACCCATGTGACCAACCCATGTGACATAAAGCCATGTGATACCGCCCCTTGTCCCTATATAAGTGGCCGCGCAGCGCAGCCCTGGCATTGTGGCCGGAGAGATCGTCGAGTCAACATCTCCTGGAGAAGAAGGAGAAGAAGAAGAAGAAGAAGAACGGAAGGCGGCGGCGGCGACAGAAGACCGGCCCACTGCCTGTAAAAGAGCTATAAGAAGGCGCGGTGGCCCGGCAGAAGAACCGAAGAGGGGGACAAGACCCCCGAAGTCGGGAGAAGAGGCCGGCGGCGAGGAAGAAAGCCGGACTCCTCCGCTAGCAAAAGAGCTACAAGAAGATAGCGGAGGAGTCCGGCGAGAAGACCCCCGAAGACGGAAGACCCCCGGAGCTGTGCAATAAAGTATTTTATCTCGTGTGTTGTGTTTTTTTTGGTACTTTTATTTTACAGGTGAATGGGTAGGGGTACATTGTACCCCATACTCATTCACATAGGGTGGGGGGCCGGTATCCGGGGGCCCCCTTATTAAAGGGGGCTCCCGGATTCCGATAAGCCCCCCGCCCGCAGACCCCGACAACCAACGGCCAGGGTTGTCGGGAAGAGGCCCTTGTCCTCATCAACATGGGGACAAGGTGCTTTGGGGTGGGGGGGCCGCGCGGCCCCCCCTTCCCCAAGGCACCCCCCCATGTTGAGGGCACGCGTCCTGGTACGGCTCAGGAGGGGGGCGCTCGCTCGCCCCCCTTTCCTGGCCGGCCGAGTAGCGTGCTCGGACAAGGGTCTGTTGTGGACTTGGGGGGGACCCCCACGCCGATTTTTTTCGGCGTTGGGGTTCCCCTTTAAGTCCATACCAGGCGGCGGGGCCAGCGACGTCTCCTTCGCGGGCCCCGCCTACCTGGATACCCGCTCGAAATGAGCGGACTTTTCTCCGGGCGGGAAAAGTCCGCTCATTTCAAAAGTACGGCAGACTGGCATACACACGGGCGGATTGTCCGCCGAAATGCGAGTACGACGGACAGTATTTCGAACATTCCGAAATACTTAGTCCGCCGTACTGCACGCTGAAAAAGTCCGCTGAAGCCCACACACGAGCGGACTGTCCGCTGAAATGTGTTTCGGCGGACTAAGTAGGCCATACAGTCCGCCCGTGTGTACGCGGCATAAGGGTGCAAATTTTTGATTTCACTCCTCACTACCTATCACAGTTTCGAAGGCCATAAAATGCCAAAATAGCACAAATCCCCCCAAAATGACCCCATTTTGGAAAGTAGACACCCCAAGCTATTTACTGAGAGGCATGTTGAGTCCATGGAATATTTTATGTTTTGCCACAAGTTGCGGGAATATTACAAACTTTTTTTTTTTTTTGCACAAAGTCACTAAATGATATATTGCTCACACATGCTATGGGCATAAGTCAAATTACACCCCAAAATAAATTCTGCTGCTTCTCCCGAGTACGGGGATACTACATGTGGGGGACTTTTTGGGAGCCTAGCCACGTACGGGACCCCGAAAACCAAGCACTGCCTTCCGGATTTAAATATAAAATGCTACCAAAAAAACTGTTAGCGATCGCAGGGATCAGGCCTGACTCTGCGATCGCTGCAGTTATGTGTTTAGTGTTTTGTAAGTGACAGTGATCGATCGATACTGCACTTGGGTGGGCTGGGCAGAGGGGCAAAACGCAGGTGCCAGCGGGTATCTGGGCTGATCCCGCTAACAATGCATTTTTTTTGGAACCCTGAACTGCTGGGGACGCTAGTATAGATCTGATCAGATCAGATATTGAGGGGGAGTTAAAATTTGCGACTCCAGAAATCGCTGAGAATTTTCACTCATTCTATAGTACCCTTTACAAACTGGGAACAATTAGCAGTAAAGGAGAAAAAAGGAAGGAAGCGATTAGGGAATATCTCAGGAAGCTTGAGTTCCCAAGAGAAGAGAGAGAGGAGATGGAGGCTCTAGAGGCCCCCATTTCAACTGGGGAAGTCGAGAGAGCAATAAAGGAAATGCCACTAGGGAGCAGCCCCGGCCCAGATGGGTTTTCTAGTAGGTACTATAAGAGATATAAGACTCTGTTGGTACCTAAACTATGTGAGTATTTTAATGCAGTAGGTGAGGGTTTACCGTTCCGTAAAGAAGCACTTCTGGCCTACATCTCCCTAATCTTGAAGGAGGGTAAGGATCCAGTTGCGTTGGAGAGTTATCGCCCAATATCGCTATTGAATGTAGACATAAAAATATAAAAATAATAGCTGATAGGTTAAAGGTTCTTCTACCTGCAAGGGTCCACGCCGATCAGGCGGGATTCGTGCAGGGACGGGAGGGAAGGGATAACTCAGTGAAATCCATCATTCTGATCCAAGAGGTGAATAAAGAAAAGACCCCAACAGTGTTGATGTCAATTGATGCCGAAAAGGCCTTTGACAGACTAGATTGGGACTTCATGTACGAAACCCTAATTTATAAGGGGGTAGGGGACAGAATGATGAGATGGATTAAGGCATTATATACTCATCCAACGGCCAGAATAAGAGTCAACGGATCCCTGTCTCGCCCCCTGGAGTTGTTCAACGGGACGAGACAGGGATGTCCGCTCTCAACGCTGCTATTTGTTCTGAGCCTCGAACCCCTCTTGGTGGCAATACGCAGGAATCAGGATATCCAAGGTATCAGGGTGGGGGGGATAGAGTATAAATTATCGGCATTTGCAGATGACGTATTATTGTATATAACTAACCCAAGAACATCGATCCCCCCGATCTTGAAGGAACTGGAGTGTTATGGAAGGTAATCAAACTTTAAAATAAATCTCACGAAGACAGAGATCTTGAATTTGAATATACCCGAGGTAGAACAGAGTATCCTCATATCAAGCTTACCTTTCAGATGGTGTAAGGGAGAATTGAACTATTTAGGGATAAAATTGACCCCACAGAGGCAAGGCCTTTATGAGGCAAATTATATCCCGCTTCTAAATAAAATAAAAAAATAATGAATAACATGAGGTACAAAGCAGTATCCTGGATGGGTAGAGTAAATGTAATAAAAATGATTATTCTCCCTATTATTAATTATACATTTCAAATGATTCCTGTTCCGGTCCCAATGTGTTTCTTTAGGAAATTAAAAACATTAATGATGACTTTCATATGGCCCCTGAAACGAGCACGTATACCATATAAAGTTTTAGTAAAGGGAAAAGACAAGGGGGGAGTAGCATTACCAGATGTTAATAAATACTATGAGGCAATAATAATAGCTAGAGTAGCAGACTGGATACATAATCAGAAGGAAAAAGGTTGGGTAAACCTGGAAATGAGACTGAGTGGAGTACCGCTAGAAAAAATGGTATGGATACCATCGGAACAGCGGAACTTAGGAGAAAACACAAGTAATTTAACGAGACATACGTTAAGAGTATGGGATAGCATTAATAGGGCACATAACTGGACTCACAATTCACCTTTAATGTCACTTTTGGACACGGATTATTTTTTGCCAGGGAAAGAGGAACGATTGTATTTTAGTAGATGGGCAAGTAAAGAGGAAATAAAATTAGGAGAAATTATTAAAGGGAATAGGTTATATACATATAGGGAACTCACACAAGAATGGGGACATAAACCGTTAGATAAATGGAGGCACACTCAAATTTTACACTTTGCACAAAGTTTACCACGGCCGCTACGGGGACTAGAGTGTCTTAGACCTCTGGAGAATTTATTGAAGGATAACAAGTGTTTAGTTCGAAAAGTATCAAAAATCTATAAAATATTAAGACAGGAAATGGATTTAGAATTTCCGCGATTTTTAGGGAAATGGGAAGAAGATTTAGGTGCACTAAGGAATGAGGAACACAGGATAAAAATATGTAAACTGACTCACTCAGTGTCAAGAGAAGTCCGTATGATAGAGATGTCTTATAAATTACTATCAAGAT
Organism: Lithobates pipiens; assembly: GCF_037356315.1. NCBI lineage: Eukaryota > Metazoa > Chordata > Amphibia > Anura > Ranidae > Lithobates > Lithobates pipiens. The sequence continues at coordinate 109,660,372 of NW_027507788.1, forward strand.
GGTATATGACCCCCCAAAGTATGCAGAGGTTTACAGGGACACAGCAGGCACTGTGTTGGAGGGAGTGTTCAGAGGAGGGCTCCCTCTCACATATTTGGTGGAGTTGCTCCAAAATATCTCAGTTTTGGGATAAAATTGTGGAAATCATAAACTTGGTGACACAAAAGAAACTTAAGAAAAACCCAAGGACATGCCTTTTTCACGACACTGAATTAGGAATAACACAATATAGAAACACGATAGTCCCCCATCTCCTGAATGCTGCTAAAGTTCTGATTCCTCGCTATTGGAAATCCAAACAAATTCCAAGAATTACGGAATGGGTACAGAGGGTGGAGCAAACGAGGATAATGGAAGAATCATTACATAAATTAAAAGATAAAGAGGAAGAAGATCATGGGGAGTGGCAACAATGGCTGGCATTGTTGGAGAGGGAGGACTGTCGTGAATTAATTGAGGGATAAGGGGACAGAGAGGGAGAGGACATCGGGTAGGAAAATTTTAATTTTTTTTTTTTTTTTTTTTGGGGGAAGGTTAAAGAAAGTAGGGAGTATAAGTAATTTTTTGTAATGTATTTAGATGTGATCAAATGTAAAACTATTTATTAAAGGTAATGAAAAGAAAAACAAAAATTTGCCACAATGATGTCAAAAGAAGTTAGCGGCGATATGAACATTGAGTTGATTACACTCCGCGAGATAAAGTAACAGACTGAGATGGCAAGAAAAAAAAAAAAAAAGATATTGATCTGTTCAGATTCTATACCACTACGGGAGGTTTATGCTTTGCGTGTGGGTGTTAGCGGTACTGGCACTAACCTAGCGCTGCCTGGGGCGACGCAGACCCTGACCCTAAAACCTAATTGATATCACCCGCCGGGTGATCAGGGGGTTAAACCTTTATTGGGTAATAAATGGTGGGTGCCCTGATGCTATAAAAAGCAAACTAACCAGAGTCACCCGTAACACTTATACGGTGATCAGTGGTGAAAGGGTTAACTAGGGGCAATCAGGGGGTTCAAATTTTTATTAGGTAGTATATGGGGGTCCCTGGCGCTATATAAAAACCTGATGGGGAACCTAAATAACTAACTGGCTAACCAGCGTCACCAGTGACACTTATACTGTGATCGCTGGTGAAAGGGTTAACTAGGGGCAATCAGGGGGTTAAAACCATTATTGGGTAGTATATGGGGGTACCTAACGCTATAAAAACCTGGCGGTGAACCTAAAAAAATAACTAGCTACCTAACGACACTAGTGACACTAATGCAGCGATCAGAAAAACGATCGCTTAGTGACACTGGCAAAAGGGGGTGAAAGGGTTAACTAGGGGTAATCAGGGGGTTAAAACCATTATTGGGTAGTATATCGGGGTACCTAGCGCTATAAAAACCTGGCGGTGAACCTAAAAAAAAAACTAGCTACCTAGCGACACTGATGCAGCGATCAGAAAAATGATCGCTTAGTGACACTGGCAAAAGGGGGTGAAAGGGTTAACTAGGGGCAATCAGGGGGTTAAAACCATTATTGGGTAGTATATTGGGGTACCTAGCGATATAAAAACCTGGCGGTGAACCTAAAAAAATAACTAGCTACCTAGCGACAGTAGCGACACTGATGCAGCGATCAGAAAAATTATCGCTTAGTGACACTGGCAAAAGGGGTGAAAGGGTTAACTAGGGGCAATCAGGGGGTTAAAACCATTATTGGGTAGTATATCGGGCTACCTAGCGATATAAAAACCTGGCGGTGAACCTAAAAAAATAACTAGCTACCTAGCGACAGTAGCGACACTGATGCAGCGATCAGAAAAATGATCGCTTAGTGACACTGGCAAAAGGGGGTGAAAGGGTTAACTCTAGGGGCAATCAGGGGGTTAAATCTTTATTGGGGGGTGATAGGGGGCTACCCTGGACCTAACACTAACTGCCCAGTTTTAACTGTTACAACTGACACTGAATGCATTGATCAGTAAAGAAATGATTAATGCAATCAGTGACACTGTGACTGGGGGGGGCGGGGGGGGATCGGGGGGCGATCGGGGGGCGATCGGGGGGGGGTCGGGGGGGGTTTGTGTGCCTGTGTGTACCTACATGTCAGTGTAGTGTTGGTGCACACTTACTTTTAGTCTTCTCCTCGTAGTCCGGTCAAAAAGACCGCCCCGAGGAGAATGACATCACTTCCTCCTTCCTGTGTAAACAATACACAGTGGGAGGAAGTTCGTCATTGGCCAGGAGCGATCCAGAGGAGGTGGCCAGAAACCAACGGCCATCCCCTCATCACGGATCGCTCCTGGAGGGAAACGGACCGCCGTATCCAGCGAGAGGGGGTCCGATCGGACCCCCCACCCGCTGGAAGGCAGGCACGTACATCTACGTGCTTGTGCCTGCCTGTGCCATTGTGATGACGTACAATGGCAATACGGCGGTCTTTAAGTGGTTATTCAGCACAATACTGATTGTCACAATATGGATTATCACACCTGTTTATTATTTGTTTAAACATTACTTGGGAAACAAAGTGGCATTCCCCTCTCATTTCACTATTCCCACTTATCTATGCTTTTGTAGATTAGCACAATATACGCAATACTCCAGTCAAATAACTACTTATAATATACATTTTTTTTTGTGATGTATTTGCTCCATATCATATTGTATTTCATTATTTTTAGGTGTGGCCACCTTGGGTGTGCTAAGAACCTCCTCCTCTGTTCCTCTGATCACCCTGGGGAAACTCCAGACACTGTCAATTCTTGTAAGCTAGCGTTTGATGCCCCCGTGAAGTCGTGTTCGGCCTTTTCCCCCCCCCCTCCTGTGTCCATCTTGGTGGGTGGCTGAGGTGGGTCAAAATAGTGGGGCAGCGGATCCAGGATGACCCTTTGAGGGAAGGCACTGTTCCGTTTTTCAGATTTTATTAGAAGTCTCTGGTTGAAAAGCATTGGTTCGGTGGAACTGGTAAATATTATCGAAATAAGTTTTGATATTACATACATTTTTCGGTTAAAACCTATTATATTGAAAGTCTTTTTTCTTTGATTACCTGCAGAATATACAATATAACTACTCCTCTCGCCAGGGCTTTGTTGCTTTTTACCCCCTGTAGAAGACCCTGACTCCCTGAAGGTCGAAATGCATTGGGGCAGCCTGGGTGCTATTTTGCAACTTTTGAAAAAGTGCTGTACTTGTAAATTGTTCCTGTAACCTATTTTGTATTAAATGCTGCATATACTGTTTATCCACTGATATGCTATAATATTATATACCAGAGCCTGTATTTTTAATCTATGATGGCAAATAAGCCGTTGAATCAATAAAATAAATATAACTTTTTACGGATTTATCTCTGCTTCTTGTTGCTGCCTGAAAACCCCAAGGGGAACTCTTCTTTTTATTCTCCCAAGTTGTTGGGTATCAACCCTGGGAACCCCTAGACGTGGAAGAACAAGCCAAGCGGAGGTAACCAGTAAGGCCAAAAAGTTAAGGCCGCCCTGCAAAGGGTTATGGCCGCTACAGATATTTTTTAAAATTCCTCTTTTTATATTCCTCTTATTATATTCTTTGTTGGGGAACATTGCAAGAAGTTGCAGTGCTAGTCTCTTTGCATGGTATGCTAAATGGCAGCTCTCGTTTTTTGGTGCATGTATACAGATGTCACCCGGAAGTTTTAATGTCTGCATCAGCCACCGCCCCCCCCCCCCCCATTTATTCATTAAAGCAATAATGTTAGGAACCTCCCTGAGCCTATCCTCATAGGCACTTAAAATGGCACTTAAAATGGCGCTTTAGAATATAGATTCATAAAGCACACATATTAAAAACACTTCTGGAAGTTGGTCTGCTGGGTTCATACATGAAGCTGAGTAATCTTTCTTTTTTAGGGCCCTCGATCAAACAGAGCTGTCACAATTCCTATGCGTACTACTCTCAGGACCTAGATGCAAGCCTCAATGAGATACCAAGTCAGGAATACACATTCCCCTTAACCCACTATGGGGGGGGGATCCTCACTTACCACACATACGCATACACATACACATACTTAATCGCCAAGTGTGGGCTAGGTATGGCATTACCCTTCTATGACATGTCATCTTCCGGGGAGACCTTCTTAGTTTTGACTCTCTAAAGATCCCCTTTCGCCTACCCAACCATATGCTTTTCCATTATTACCAACTCTGACATGCAGTTAATATGCAATTTCGGCACAGAGTTTCTCTGTCCTCCCACGCACTAGACAAGCTTCTAATGACAGAGGAGTTTGATAAGCCACTCTCCTCCATTTACTTAGAGCTCAGTCCGCTAACAGGTCTCGTCTAGATATCAGAGATGCCACACAGATCTTCCTTCTCTCACTGAAGATGATCCGAATGCTTGGATCACTTTTTGATGGGTATGATCTCAGCTAGAGATAGGTTTATTCAGCTCAAACTGTTGCACAAAGTCTATTATACCCTGCAGAGGATGTCTCTGATATATCCTAACGTCTCAAGCAGTCAGTGATGTACTATGGAAACGGGCACTCTTATACATATGCTTTTTTTTAGGATGAAGTAGTATCTACCCTCAACTATGTGGGTGGCCGTTCAATTGCCCGAGATCCTCTTATTTTTATACAGGGTATGACAGACAATATGGCAACAACTCGCTTTGTTAAACTTTTTTTATTTTATTTGGCATTCTTTGCTAGGCAGAACATACTGATCTAGTGGAAAGTCCCTAAGCCTTCCATTGTGTAAGAGTGGAAGGTGGCCATAAATGCAGTTCTCCCACTATTAAAGTTAACATACGCAAGTGGTAACTGCCTGAGACAACTTGACAAAATCTGGTCCAACTGGATAGATGTAGAAGAGATTACTCTCTGATGCCATTCACGTTTTGCAAATTGTTAGTGCACCTGGGGTCATGGATAAGGCTGGGCTATACATGGCGTAAAGTGGGTATACTTGGCTGCTGCCATCAGTCTTCTTCTTCCCCCCTCTTCCACTACCCTTTGCTCTTTCTCCGCCTCACCCATTCTGCCTCCCTCCCCTCTTCCCTTACTCCCAATTAATCTGGAATGGTATGCCTGTTATATTCAGTAAAACCTAGATTGAAAGTTGTGAATTTTCCTGATTGTATACCCTGATTGTTACTACCACAGTGCCTTTTCATATCTATGCAATGTAGTCTTTCAAACAGACCTGTACTATGTGCAAAATCTCAATAAATATTTTTACTGGCAAAAAAACATTTCTATTAAACTGCAAAAAAGGACATGCTGAAATGTGCTTATGTTTTTTTAATTGTATGTTTACATAAACTGATCAGTTTTCCACCCATATATTTTTTTTCCAACAGTGTTTGCAGGAGCAATTTGACTTTCTGCCACAAGAGGCTGCTGTTAATGTGTTAACAATCCTCTGTTACAGTACTACGGTAGGAACCACCATGTAGCTATATTTACACGATTTCTATAGTGATCATGGCTTTCTTCCAGTATTTATAAATGTACATGTGGTGGGCTTTACTTTTTATTTTTTTATGAAATATGTGTTTTACTACTAAATATTTGCTATAATACTAAAGGTTTAAAAGGGGGCCGGGGCTATTGCCAACACTTTGGTTTTCATAATTATGCAAAGACTACTTAATGTGTATTTTTTGAATTTACTTTTTTTTTTGCTTAATGTTTTTAAACTTTGAGGCCTCAATACAATTTTAGGATTTTTATCTGTGAAATCACAGCAATATTCATTATGTATTTGTTGGTGTAAACTATATTTTTCTATAATTACACTTGCGGGATCCTACTATTTAATTAAATGTAATTAAAATTGAAGCTGCTAATATAGTGTTAGTGCAATATGGTGGTGCCAAACTGATATGGTAACCATAACCAAGTGTCAGGCTACCAATTATGCTTATCTGGACCCTGTAGCCTCACTGCAAGGGGTATCCAATGAAAGGTGGTAGGGTTACCCAAAAAGTGTAAGCCAACGGCCAGTTTACCATGTGAGAGGTTACACCTGGAATCTGGATCTGCAGAATAGGTAACACATTGGAGCACACCTGGAAATGGGATTAAAATCAGCTTTGAAAAGGATAACTTGGATCGGGACTTGCTGAAGTAGGAGGAAGGTCCCTGCTGAAAGCAGATGACATGGCATCTCCGGGGCACAGAATCTAAGATCCAGCCAACATTTACTTTGCTGCACTGGGAAGATCATAGAGGTTATGGCTGGCTGTGCACAGGTGAGAATATAAAATATCTTCATCGACTGCATTGAACATTGGGATCTTTAAGAAAAGCACTGGTCCTGTTTTATATATTTTCTTCTGCAAAGGGGGCTTAGTTTTTAGTTTTTTAGCTGCTGGGACTGTATTGACTTTTCCTGCTGAAAGTTTCTCTGGGTCCATCGAAAAACCAGCAGTGGAAATGACGTAACCCAGGAATTTAACCTGTTCACAATGGAATTTGCACTTCTCCAATTTACAATAGAGATTGTTCTCTCTTAGTTTCTGAAAAGGGATGAGCTCAGGCGTGTTCGCATGGTCCACGTGCTGAGCCCGCCAGGAAGTCGGTGCAGCTCTGCGCTAATCACAGGCAGTGAGACATTGTCCAATCTGTTGGCACCCAAAGCCAATGTTGGCACCGCTATACGTAGTAAAACCAGTTGCACAGTTATTGTGAAGTTAACTGACAATTTTCTCTCTTCATGTACACCCTGCCTACATTTACCGCGTCCACAGGAAAGTGCAAAATGCGCGATTTTGCTGCGTTTTTTTCTGTGGCCAGCAATCAAAGCGTTCCTATCGTGAATGCGATTCTTCTGAGTTCAGTAGAGGGAGGTTGAACATCACTTAACCGCAGCAGCTTCTAAACCCTGCTAAAAGCCTATGTGCATAGGCTTTTATGGATATGAGTTCAGAAGCTTTGGCAAAAAAACACCACCTAGACTCAAGTGTAGCACTGACCCCCGAAGGAGCTGCTAGTTAAATTTGGGCTTACAGTTACCTTCTTGACCTCGTATGCATCTAGGGGTTTCCCGAGGTAGATGGCCCAAAGAACTGTAGAGACTGACACTGGATCCACTTTAGGGATTTTTATTTGCAAAATGGTAGACAAAACAGTCTCTCAATAAAGGATAGTGGGTATAGGTAAGAAGTTTGGGTACTCTTGGAACTGCATAAATCTCTCACCATAGCATCCAGAGACTAGCCATTCGTAGCTGGATATTACAGCCATCGGATAAATCTCCTCTGAGCAGATTTAGCAACCGATAGATGGTTCAGATAGAGAAAAGCCTCTGCCACAGACTTAGTTGTAGAACTTGTAAATGAAAAGTCTCTGCCACAGACTTGGTTGTAGAACTTGTAAATGAAAAGTCTCTGCCACAGACTTGGTTGTAGAACTTGTAAATGAAAAGTCTCTGCCACAGACTTGGTTGTAGAACTTGTAAATGAAAAGTCTCTGCCACAGACTTGGTTGTAGAACTTGTAAATGAAAAGTCTCTGCCACAGACTTGGTTGTAGAACTTGTAAATGAAAAGTCTCTGCCACAGACTTGTTTGTAACTGAAGGATATTTGAAGTTAGTGAACCTTGTATGGTACCAGTATCTTGCATCCGGGTCCGGCAATACCATACGAGTGTGGATTCACCTGGTGTCTGTCAACTTATCTTCCAGGCTCTTAGCGAGCAGCCAGCCTCCTGCATGGCCTTCTTCTGAAGAGTCCTCCTCTGGTTGCGTTCTCAGTTGCTGGGCCTCTCCAAAGACGAGACAGCACCGGACCACCTTGGAATCCTCCTTCCAGTTACTGCGCCTCGGGCTAGCCAGCCCTGAGACTCGGGAACGGATGGATCTACACCCCAGGCCATGAGGGCCCCTGAGGGCTGGTCAGGAGGACCAGGACCAAGAAGACGGAACAATCCTCTGGACCAGAACCCCACATCACATGATATCAGCACCTTACGTACCCCCTCCCAGAATACTCAGCAAGAAGACACACTCACTGGTTAGTTCCGAGGGAGATTGGCACTCAATGCATCCAACCGGACAGCGTCCTTATGCTTGCCAGAGGTGACACCAACACCTATGGTCGAACAGAACACAGTGCAATCCAGCCAAACTGGTACTGAGACCATAATTTAGAACAATTAACCCCAAAACCCAACTGTGGTTTTAGGAACATTTAAATTTACAAAACAAATAGCTCGTTCTCATCGGGAGCCCGGCACTACAAAGTTTAGGAGCTGCTAGTGTACATGAAGCCCAAAGCCCCGTACACACATGGCTGAATGCCAGGCAACATTGGCAAGTTCAATAAAAACCATCCAACTTTCGGCCCGTGTGTATGGCAGCCAGTCCGACAGATGAGCATGCTGGAAAACCAACAGCCAACTGGCTCCCAACCAATCTCTGCCAATGGCTGAGTGTGCTGACCGAAGTGTTCTGGCGTGGGGGTGTCCCCCCTGTCAGAACACAACAGCTCAGGGGGGGAGATCGCTGTACTAACATCAGATCATTAGTACAGCTGCTCCAACCAGAGCTGACAGTTTTTTTTTCGTTCAGCCCTCTGGGTTGAATGTAAAAAAACTCATAGTGTGTACCAGGCTTAAGGCTCTCATTTGAATTATTTATCAATAATATCTAGTTTGTTATCAGCACCCCCCCCCCTCAAAAAGGCCATTGGTAATGCCACTGATAAAAAAAAATGTCATGCAAAATTAAAACGTATGGGGTACAGAAGGTATTCTTGGCATGTGCTTTATCAAATGTTGATACAGTCCGATAAGGACCCATAAAATAGAATTTTCCCCAGGAACATATATATAGACTTAAAGGGTAACTCCACTTTCGTGGGGGGAAAAAATGATATAGCATATTGCAATTGAATATTATTAAAAATTACCTTTCCTTTTTAATCTGCAGCACTGTTATTTTCTGTAAAATGTAATGCAATATGGGTACATGGAGGTGTTCTGTACATAGAATGTGTAAAGCACAACCATCAAAAACATAATTTCCTGCTTGTGTGATTGGTTCACTGATTTTGCCACTGATTTAATCAGATTTCAGGCATCCCCTGCAACAAAAATGTAATTTTGGGTGAGATACTTCCAATAGGAAACCACATCTAAAGGGATGCAGACTCAGCAAATTTTCCTCATCAGAGCCCTATAGATGCAGCAGCTGATTGCTAATTTTGAAACCACTCCCTTTAGATTCACTTTCCACATGAACACAGACAAACACACAGAAACATCAGCCAGAGGGGCATTGGGCATGGTAGTTAAGGGTTTTACTAGCCACCTAGTTGAAGCCATCATCTTGAATAAAGGCGTAAGTATCCCTTCTCCCCCCCTTTTTTTAATCTTATAACACCTTTGTTGAAAGTTTTGGATTGAAGTTGTTACCATAGGCACGTTGTGATATGTTTTTGTATTTTCTGTTTTATAATTAGATTTATCCCAGCACTTACCTAGGTCCTGTATGTATGTGAAACCATCCATCCTACCCCTGTTTGTTCGTTCTTGGGGGAATACACCGCTACGGTCTGACTTGGCCTGTTTGGTCTTTTTAGGGGGTTGTACATATATAAGTTTTTAATCTAAATTAATATTCTATATGCAAATATTGATGCAAGGCACATGTATGTCTATGCAAAAAGGCATATTATGCTGTTTAATGACTTTGCTTGCTTACCTTCTGCTTCTCTCATATTTTTCCTATATTTAAGGTTCTTTGGTCATACATGTGTGGTTCTGAAGATATGTATATGATATGAAGTACAACTGTGATTATTCAGTTGTGAGCGAACGTATGTTTGCATTTTTAACTTTGATATGTATTTAATATATGTTTTGAGTAATAATAAAATTATTAGAAATATATTTTTGGTGTAAATCCTGTTTAAGTACCGCTATAGTCTTGCTGTGCTCCTTTCTTTTCTAGATAAGGTTATATGGGACGAGGTACCCCCTTAGCTTGAATTTTGTATTGTAGAAGAATACGTATCAGCCTAAACTGAGGAAAAAAATTGGTTTTTATTTTTGGGGGATATTTATTATAGCAAAAAATAAAAACCGTAGGGGTGATCAAATACCACCAAAAGAAAGCTCCATTTGTGAGAAAAAAGGACGTTCATTTTGTTTGGGAGCCATGCCGCACGACTGCGCAATTGTCAATTAAATCGATGGAGTGCTGAATCGCAAAAAGTGCTCTGGTCTTTGGCCAGCAAAATGGTCCAGGGCTTAAGTGGTTAAATGAAATGCAATCAATCAGTGACCACACTTCTCACTAAATACACAATATACAATCAGATTGTATAGTGTATGGCCATGTTTATACACCTAAAATTGTGTGCTCCCACTATGCTAGATGTGAACGGGACCTGAAAGTGATATTGGTGCGATAACACAAGAACAATGAGGCTCCATTCACATAATTTCCTTGCATTTCAGAAATGCGCTGCACAAAAAATCGCACCCATTTCCACTCTAAAAAATAGTTCTGAAGCTTCTTTGGGGCATTTGCTGTGTGTAAGGCAGCCCATTCAGGTGGATGGGCTGCCCTATGTATGATGAGTGAAAATGCTCCAAAACGCCTCCCTCCCTATCACAAAAAAAAACCCAACAAAAAAAACGCATGTGGGAATAGCAGTTCCCGCTATGCAGAGTTGTGAAAGGGGCTTGATGGCTGAGTGTTTCTGTTGACTCCCACCTATGTACTTGTATAAAGATGGCCATACACTATGCAATCTGATTGTGTATGAAAGTGATTAGTGAGAAGGATGATCACTGATTGATTGCATTTCATAAAAAAAAGTGCACCTGGGAGTGGGAAGGTGGATGATGCAGGGTGTGTGCTAATAAGACCAGCTGGTCAACTACTTCCTGTGTCATGACCTAAAGTCTGATCAAGAAGACATTACTAATGGAAACTTCTGGAAAACGTGAATTAGGACAAGAAAAATAAATTACTAGATTTAATGGAAAGCTTGGATATTTTTGCAAAATAAGGACATGAATGCTAAATTGGTGCATAGGGGAGCTGGACAAAGGTGAACTTACCCTTTAACATTTGGGATTATATTATATATTTTTTTTTATGGTATTTTACAAGGCACTTTAAATGTTACAAGCACATGCATGATAGAGTTTGATATGTATGAAGGACCATAGCAAGCACTTTTTAAATATTTTTTTCATTTTTTTAGTCTTTGCATAGTTTCAATATGAGTTATGCAAAAAAATTGCTTCTCGGCATAGAGTTTACCTGCTTACATTACACAGTTAAAAACTTTCACTAATTCGGGGTCTTTATCTCTATGTAATTATTTATAAGCTGTTGGACTATACCCAACTGCGACTCACAAATTCCCTTCTAGAGAGGCCTATATTATCAATGCAATCCTCAGAAAACGAGATGGGTTTAATATTTTATATTCTGTTTTGACAGCTGTGGGAAAGGCAGGAATCATGAGAAGGATGCCACCTTTGTCTTCTGTACATGAATCACGCAGATCAATTAAATAATCTAAATCTACGTTTGTGACTTTTCCCCCTTTTACAGACACTGGTATGTTATCCGTGGATGGAAGGGTAAAAATCCTAGAATAAAGCTTTCTACATCACAAGTTCCTAGAGAGAGGGGGGATCAGCTGTGCTTGGATGCTAGGATGTATTGCATTGCTTCTCAGCTCCAACAGAAGGAAGGATGGGGCTCTATAGATTGGATGGATTAAATAACATTTCTACCATTGCCTCGATCTTCTCATAATCATTTAATAACTGGAATCTGGGTCTCTTGGGAATGTTACTCAAAAACACACTTTAGTGTTGATTAGGGATGAGTAGAGGTGCACGATTCTGGCTAAAATGAGAATCACGATTTTTTTGCTTAGAAGATAGATGTCAGGTCACCTGAAACCAAGTGACAGATGCACTCTGTAGGAATCGGAAGTGCACCGCTAAGGTAGTGGACCCTAGGACTGACTGCTGCGGATTGTACCCAGGGAGGTTCAGGAAGCAAGTCTACTGGATCATTAACACAGATCCTAGTTGGAGCTAGAGCATAGATTCCCCAGGGTGCAGAGTCTAAGAGCCAGCAGGTGTTCACCAGAGCCTCTACTGGTAAAGATGGACTGCGCTGTAGTCTGGCACCAGGTCGTGGCCCCTAGGGTCTCACCGCTTATGTTCACGGTAGACTACAGGAGAAGGAAACAGCAGGTTGGAACAACAATGATAGTAAAGGGATAAGGCAGAGGTCAGGGCAACTAGCAGACAGGAATGACAGAGTACACGGCAAAGGATCAGGGTCATAGGCAGACAGGGATAGTTGGGGACATGCCAAAAGGTCAGGGTCACGAGCAGACAGAAATAGTCCAGAACACGCCAAGATCGGTAACAGAGACAAACGTAGAGCACACGGCAAGCAGGAAACAGGAAGCAAAAACACACAATAAATACACAATGGTTGATCAGCACCGCTGGCTTGCAGTGCACAGGTTAATATAGGGTTCCCTGATAGGGCCTGGGGTGGAGCCATGCTTCTAGGAGAGGTTTTAAAAACCACCAGGTGGAAGTGGTTGGCCTCTTAGTCTGAACACATGAGGAGAGGTAAGCAGACAGAGGAAGATTACTGCACAACCATGACAGTACCCCGCTCTTATGAGGCCTCCCCCGCCTGGGCCCAGGCTTAAAGGGTAACTCCAGATGGAACCTCCTCAACAGACGAGGAGTAAAGACCTCAGATGCAGTGATCCAAGACCTCTCCTCAGGGCCAAACCCTTTCCAATGTACGAGGCACTGAAGAATGCCTTTACAGAGCTGGGGATCCAAAACTTGACTAACCCCGTATTTTAGATTATCCTCAGAGACTGGAACCAAGGTAGGGAGAGGACAAGAGGACTTAATGAGGACTAAAGGCTTTTTAGGAATATGTAAGGGAGTCAGGAGTCTGAGCAAGGTCCCCCAGACCCTTAAAGATGAGCTGGACATCCAGCACAGGACCATCAGACTGGGCAGAGGTCAGTGGATCCCTGAGGTCAGGTTGGTTAGAAGGTGACGTGTCACAAGAGTCAAGCTGGATAGCTGAAACACAAACAGAATGCAGAGAGAAAAAGAAAAAGAAAACCCCACTTGGCTGAATGAGGCAGTCTATCCAAAGGATGGATTGAGCCTCTTAAACAGGTTTGAATGGACGTAGTAGCAGTAGGGTGAGGCCAGGTTATAGAAGGTCCTGAACAAGAAGCAGGAAGCTCATTGGGCATGGGCTGGACTGGCATAACTAGTGCAGAGCCTGACGGAATAGTAGCGACAGGTGTAGCGACTAGCTCAATCACATTACAGGGCACAGTGACTGTGGAACTTGCGGACAAGTTAGCCTGGCTGTGCGTCCAAGGGAGTTTGGGGACAGGCAATGGTAAATGGTTATGCAAACTTGAGTGAATGATCGGCCCAGGTTCATAGGTGGGCTCCTCATCCAGAGTGCCACATGATCTAGAGAGTGCATCAGTCCAACTATTGCAGGACACATCCCAGAAATCGTTATATACAGCGGGAAGAGCAGAAGATATTGGGACGGTGGCAACAGGAAGTTTCTCTTTTGGGGTAACCTTGAGTAGGCAGGAAGAGGAACAGGAAAAACCCCAAGCAAGGATCTGTCCAGTAGTCCAGTCAACGTGTGGAGAATGGAGCCATAACCAAGGAAGACCTAATAGGATAGGAGATGAAGCCTTAGGTAAGACAAGATGTGCCGAGACCGAACGAGAGAAAGCGCCGACATGGGCCTTGGGTGGTGAAACGGGCCCTGCTGTGAAATATTATATCAAAAGTTGTAATTAGCCCCTGTTAAATGGCGGCAGAAAAACTGGGCCTTGGGTGGTGGTGCCACAATACTGTAACCCCTCACAGATACTCTTGTTGGGCTCAGGAATGGGCCCTACTGTGAAACATGACTGCCAGTTTCTTGTGCTTCTGTGGCACCCCCTTCTCTCTAGGCTCACGTTACTCCCTTACTCAACCCGGGAATCAACATCAGAGTCTTCAAATCGCTGCTCATCTTCCAGCAGCATATAACCAACACTGTGGTCGAATAATTCTGGGGACTCCGCCATGCTTGATGGTGTGGCTATGGAAGGAGTGACTGTGGACAAGGAGCCGGTGGAAATAGGCTGCTTTGGCAGCTGCGTTGGAAGGCAAACTACTCTGAGCCTGGGTGACAGAGAATGAGGAGGATTAGGATGGCTTTGTTATCCAGTCCACAATCTCCTCTGCATGTTGTGGCTCAATAACACAGCCAGCAGCAGAAAGGACAAGCGTGCCACATGGCCACCTGCAGAGAATGCACCGTGTCCATGACCACCACTGTTGACTGACTGTAGACACAGAGGCTGCTTGCCCTCTTTTAGTGGCCTGTGAGTGTCTGTCTGCCTCTCCTTGATGACCTTCCAGACATGATGTATTTTTTGTATTAGATACTGTGTACACTGACTGAAGTGTATTAGAAAGTGTACAGCAGCTGCACTGTATTGCATACTGTGTACACCACCAGAAGTGTAGTAGAAACTGTGCTGTATAACTGTATAAGAAACAGTACACCACAGAATGAATTGTAGATATGGGCTACACTGAATACAGGGTATATACAGTATCTCACAAAAGTGAGTACACCCCTCACATTTTTGTAAATATTTTATTATACCTTTTCATGTGACAACACTGAAGAAGAAATGACACTTTGCTACAATGTAAAGTAGTGAGTGTACAGCTTGTATAATAGTATATATTACTGTCCCCTAAAATAAATAGACCCACAGCCATTAATGTCTAAATCGCTGACAACAAAAGTGAGTGCACCCTTAAGTGAAAATGTCCAAATTTGGCCCAGTTAGCCAATGTTAAATTTGGTGTTATCGCTCTCACTCTCTCATACTGGTCACTGGAAGTTCATCATGGCACCTCATGGCAAAGAACTCTCTGAGGATCTGAAAAAAATAATTGTTGCTCTACATAAATATGGCCTAGGCTATAAGAAGATTGCCAAAACCCTGAAACTGAGCTGCAGCTAGGTGGCCAATACCATACAGCGGTTTAACAGGACAGGTTCTACTCAGAACAGGCATCGTCATGGTCGACCAAAGAAGTTGAGTGCACGTGCTCAGCGTCATATTCAGAGGTTGTCTTTGGGAAATAGACGTATGAGTGCCGCCAGCATTGCTACAGAAGTTGAAGGGGTGGGGGGTCAGCCTGTCAGTGCTCAGACCATAAGCTCCACACTGCATCAAATCATCCCAGAAGGAAGCCTGATGATGCACAAGAAAGCCCACAAACTGTTTGCTGAAGACAAGCAAACTAAGGACATGGATTACTGGAACCATGTCCTGTGGTCGTCATGGAGGAGTGGAAGAGGACTCCAGTGGCAGCCTGTGAAGCTCTGGTGAACTCCATGCCCAGGAGGGTTAAGGCAGTTCTGGAAAATAACAGTGGCCACACAAAATATTGACAAAGTGATTAGTTAGACCGGAGGTGGAGGGATTGTCACACTACTGGGGAAAAAAAATACTTATGTCAGTGCTACAGTTTGAATTTAAAACATATTTGTGTGAACTGTGAAGTTAAGTCGTGGATTGTGGAAACAAACTAGTGTCGGGTGATTGTATATAGTGTATACCACATTTACCACTGACTAATGCAGAGTTGCAATGCAAGGAGATCAGCTAAAAGTAGTTGGATCTGTATGTGCGTGTGTATGTGCGTTATAATTAATCAAAATTAGTAGATTAATCGATTTAAAAAAAAACGATTAATCGAAGAAGAAAATTTTAATCAGTAACAGCCCTAACACACACACACACACATATATATATATATATATATATATATATATATATATATATATATATATATATTAAACTGTATATATACTGCCTGATGTCTATTAGAAACTGTACACACTCTATTATATACTGTATACATGGCCTGCACTGTATTAGCAACTGTACAATGGCTGCACTGTATTATATACTGTGTACATCACCAGCAGTGTATTAGCAACTGTACACAGTGTATTAGATACTGTGTACACCGCCTGCACTGTATTAGCAACTATGCAATGGCTGCACTGTATTGTATACTGTGTATAGTGATGGCCGAACGGTTCGCCCGGCGGTCGTTTCGCGGCGAATTTCCGACTTTCGCCGTCCGCGGGTTCGAACGCCTTTTTCCGTCGTTCGCCCCGGCGGACTTACGTGTTTAATGTATACAAGAACTTTAACCTTTCGTGACACGTTTATCATGTGTTACAGGACAACCAATTGAGACATGACAGCTCATGGACACTTGGACATTCCCCCTAACCTATAAATACACCCGATCCGGTGGCCATTTTACATTCTTTCTTCTGTCACTGTAGGGAAAGGATCCTGTGTGGAGTAGGGACAGAGAAAACGCTAGCTATTTGGTACACAAAAGTTCTTTTCAGGACTGGTATAGGTGTTAGGTCAGCAGCCTGAGTTTCTTTTGTCAGTTTAGATAAAGGGACAGAGCGCTGTATGCTGCTATTTTAGGGACAGCTCAGCCAGATTAGTCTTTCTTCATCATCATCATCATCATCATCATTAGCTGTTACTATCAGGTCCACAAAAGAGCTGTTCCAGCTAATCGTTCCAGCCTACTCTTTTTTGCCAATTTGTATAGGGACAGGCAGGAAGCAGTGTGTCAGGCAGTGAGGATAATTTTAAAGACTTGCTGTTACTATTAGTTCCACAAAGGTTCTTTTCAGGACTGGTATCAGTGGTACGGTAATAGGCTTGTACACGTATAATATTCTTTCTTCCAAATATAGAAAGAATATTATACTTGACTGCTGCCCTTCTGCTGCAGTCTGCTAATCATTCACAACTCACTTGTTCCACAAAAGTTCTTATAAGGACTGGTAACTTGGTCTGTCTAGGGTGCTACGGTACATAGGCTTGGGTGCGGTACAGTCTGCTGTTCTGTAAGGACCGCTATCGGTCCACAATAGATAGGGTTGCCGTGCACTACTGCTGACCGCTGCCCTATACTGCAGCAGTCCTTCAGCGGTATAGGGACTGACGCACAGTCTGCTAAACACTAATACACAACCTGCTTGGTCCACAAAAGTTCTTATAAGGACTGGTAACTTGGTATAGGGTGCTACGGTACATAGGCCTGAGTGCGTTACAGTCTGCTGTTCTGTAAGGACCGCTATCGGTCCACAATACATAGGGTTGACGTGCACTACTGCTGACCGCTGCCCTATACTGCAGCAGTCCTTCAGCGGTATAGGGACTGACGCACAGTCTGCTAAACACTAACACACAACCTGCTTGGTCCACAAAAGTTCTTATAAGGACTGGTAACTTGGTATAGGGTGCTACGGTACATAGGCCTGAGTGCAGTACAGTCTGCTGTTCTGTAAGGACCGCTATCGGTCCACAATACATAGGGTTGCCGTGCACTACTGCTGACCGCTGCCCTATACTGCAGCAGTCCTTCAGCGGTATAGGGACTGACGCACAGTCTGCTAAACACTAACACACAACCTGCTTGGTCCACAAAAGTTCTTATAAGGACTGGTAACTTGGTATAGGGTGCTACGGTACATAGGCCTGAGTGCAGTACAGTCTGCTGTTCTGTAAGGACCGCTATCGGTCCACAATACATAGGGTTGCCGTGCACTACTGCTGACCGCTGCCCTATACTGCAGCAGTCCTTCAGCGGTATAGGGACTGACGCACAGTCTGCTAAACACTAACACACAACCTGCTTGGTCCACAAAAGTTCTTATAAGGACTGGTAACTTGGTATAGGGTGCTACGGTACATAGGCCTGAGTGCAGTACAGTCTGCTGTTCTGTAAGGACCGCTATCGGTCCACAATACATAGGGTTGACGTGCACTACTGCTGACCGCTGCCCTATACTGCAGCAGTCCTTCATTGGTATAGGGACTGACGTACAGTCTGCTAATCACTAACACACAACCTGCTTGGTCCACAAAAGTTCTTATAAGGACTGGTAACTTGGTATAGGGTGCTACGGTACATAGGCCTGAGTGCAGTACAGTCTGCTGTTCTGTAAGGACCGCTATCGGTCCACAATACATAGGGTTGACGTGCACTACTGCTGACCGCTGCCCTATACTGCAGCAGTCCTTCATTGGTATAGGGACTGACGTACAGTCTGCTAATCACTAACACACAACCTGCTTGGTCCACAAAAGTTCTTATAAGGACTGGTAACTTGGTATAGGGTGCTACGGTACATAGGCCTGAGTGCAGTACAGTCTGCTGTTCTGTAAGGACCGCTATCGGTCCACAATACATAGGGTTGCCGTGCACTACTGCTGACCGCTGCCCTATACTGCAGCAGTCCTTCATTGGTATAGGGACTGACGTACAGTCTGCTAATCACTAACACACAACCTGCTTGGTCCACAAAAGTTTTTATAAGGACTGGTAACTTGGTATAGGGTGCTACGGTACATAGGCCTGAGTGCAGTACAGTCTGCTGTTCTGTAAGGACCGCTATCGGTCCACAATACATAGGGTTGACGTGCACTACTGCTGACCGCTGCCCTATACTGCAGCAGTCCTTCAGCGGTATAGGGACTGACGCACAGTCTGCTAATCACTAACACACAACCTGCTTGGTCCACAAAAGTTCTTATAAGGACTGGTAACTTGGTATAGGGTGCTACGGTACATAGGCCTGAGTGCGTTACAGTCTGCTGTTCTGTAAGGACCGCTATCGGTCCACAATACATAGGGTTGCCGTGCACTACTGCTGACCGCTGCCCTATACTGCAGCAGTCCTTCAGCGGTATAGGGACTGACGCACAGTCTGCTAAACACTAACACACAACCTGCTTGGTCCACAAAAGTTTTTATAAGGACTGGTAACTTGGTATAGGGTGCTACGGTACATAGGCCTGAGTGCAGTACAGTCTGCTGTTCTGTAAGGACCGCTATCGGTCCACAATACATAGGGTTGCCGTGCACTACTGCTGACCGCTGCCCTATACTGCAGCAGTCCTTCATTGGTATAGGGACTGACGTACAGTCTGCTAATCACTAACACACAACCTGCTTGGTCCACAAAAGTTCTTATAAGGACTGGTAACTTGGTATAGGGTGCTACGGTACATAGGCCTGAGTGCGTTACAGTCTGCTGTTCTGTAAGGACCGCTATCGGTCCACAATACATAGGGTTGCCGTGCACTACTGCTGACCGCTGCCCTATACTGCAGCAGTCCTTCATTGGTATAGGGACTGACGTACAGTCTGCTAATCACTAACACACAACCTGCTTGGTCCACAAAAGTTCTTATAAGGACTGGTAACTTGGTATAGGGTGCTACGGTACATAGGCCTGAGTGCGTTACAGTCTGCTGTTCTGTAAGGACCGCTATCGGTCCACAATACATAGGGTTGCCGTGCACTACTGCTGACCGCTGCCCTATACTGCAGCAGTCCTTCATTGGTATAGGGACTGACGTACAGTCTGCTAATCACTAACACACAACCTGCTTGGTCCACAAAAGTTCTTATAAGGACTGGTAACTTGGTATAGGGTGCTACGGTACATAGGCCTGAGTGCGTTACAGTCTGCTGTTCTGTAAGGACCGCTATCGGTCCACAATACATAGGGTTGCCGTGCACTACTGCTGACCGCTGCCCTATACTGCAGCAGTCCTTCATTGGTATAGGGACTGACGTACAGTCTGCTAATCACTAACACACAACCTGCTTGTTCCACAAAAGTTCTTATAAGGACTGGTAACTTGGTATAGGGTGCTACGGTACATAGGCTTGAGTGCGGTACAGTCTGCTGTTCTGTAAGGACCGCTATCGGTCCACAATAGATAGGGTTGACGTGCACCACTGCTGACCGCTGCCCTATACTGCAGCAGTCCTTCAGCGGTATAGGGACTGACGTACAGTCTGCTAAACACTAATACACAACCTGCTTGGTCCACAAAAGTTCTTATAAGGACTGGTAACTTGGTATAGGGTGCTACGGTACATAGGCTTGAGTGCGGTACAGTCTGCTGTTCTGTAAGGACCGCTATAGGTCCACAATAGATAGGGTTGACGTGCACCACTGCTGACCGCTCACCTATACTGCAGCAGTCCTTCAGCGGTATAGGGACTAAGAGTTTTGTCACAGGGTCATTTAAAAAATGACATGCAGAGGAAGAGGCAGGCCCTTCCGCAGGGGTGGTAGGGGTAGGGCAGGAGCAACAGGCTTGAGCCAAAGTGGGAAGTTGCAGAAGGTGCGTTCAATTACTTTAAAGGATGCACCAGACTTGGTTGAGTGGCTCGCTCAGCCTTACTCTTCTGCACCCTCCTCATCCTCTCGATCTGCACCCTCTTCTTCACTCTCTGCTATGTGCACCCCCAAAGACACTACCACCAACAACACGACCACCACCACCACCACCACATACCTTCCGCTTGAGTCACTGGAATTATTTTCCGATCCATATCAAGAGGACATTTCTGATGCGCAGCCACTCTTGGTATTGGATCAGGAAGAGGAGGTAGCAACAAGCGCTACTCAGCAGTCTGACGCCAGTACCCAGATCAGCCCAAGGAGGAGGTTGGTCCCCGGTGTTGCTGCCTACTCCGAGATCTCTACTTATAGCGGTGGGGAAGGTGACGTTGATGATGACGTGTCTAGTGATGTCACGTGGGTGCCCACAAGAGAGGAAGAGGAGGGGAGTTCAGAGGGAGATATGGACCAGCAGATAGGGAGGAGAAGCAGCAATGACTTACATTGCACAGCAGGGACAAAGCAGACTGCAAATGTATCAGGAGCGAGTCATCGACCATGTACGGTCACATCTGGCGCTCCCAGGACACCGGCACATGGCTCCGCAGTGTGGGCTTTTTTTAACGTGTCCGCTGCTGACAATAGCGTTGCCATCTGCAATCTTTGCAGTCAACGCGTTAGTCGCGGTAAGCCCAATACTCACCTAGGGACGACCGCCTTAAGAAGGCACATGAGCAGCCATCACCGAGCCCAGTGGGAGCAACGGAACACACAAAGCCACACTGCAGGCTCTCACCGTCCAGCCTCGTCTTCTACTTCTCCTTCTCCTCTCTCCTCACAATTGTCCTCCACTCCACCTTCCATCACGCCAAGCTCACATTTTTCTGCAAAAAGGCAGGCTTCCGTGGGCCTAATGTTTGAGCGTAAAAAAATGATGACGCCGGATAACCCTCTTGCCCAACGGTTGGCGGCTGGCTTGTCAGAACTCATAGCCCGCCAACTACTGCCATATAAACTGGTGGACTCGGAGGCCTTTCGCAAATTTGTGGCCATTGGAACACCACAATGGAAGGTCCCAGGAAGGAAGTATTTCTCAGAGAAGGGCATCCCAGAGCTATATGGCCATGTTCAGCGGCAAGTGAATGTATCTCTGGCACACAGTGTCGGTGCCAAGATACATCTGACCACAGACACGTGGTCTAGCAAACACGGGCAGGGAAGGTATATCAGTTTTACTGCCCACTGGGTGAACCTTCTGACGGCCGTCAAGCATGTAACCCGTGGCACCCGTGTAGATTTGGTTTTACCGCCACGGATTGCATGCAGGCCTGACTCTTCTTCTCCTCCTCCTACTCCATCCTCCTCCCTCTCCTCCTCAGCTGCCTCCTCCTTTTCCGCTGCTAGCGTCTCTTCCACTGCACCGCCCAAGCTCCCCAGAACCTATTCCACATGCCAGGTGAGACGTTGCCATGCCGTGCTGCGTCTGTTGTGCCTGGAAGCAAAGAGCCACACTGGCCCGGCACTCCTTTCAGCTTTGCGTTCACAGGCAGATGAGTGGCTAACACCGCTCAATTTGACAGTTGGTAAAGTGGTGTGTGACAACGGTGCCAATCTGCTTAGCGCATTGAAACAGGGCAAAATCACGCACGTGCCGTGCATGGCACACGTCTTAAACTTGGTCGTGCAGCGATTCCTTGTCAAATACCCTGGGGTCCAGGACATCTTGCGGCAGGCAAGGAAAATCTCGGCCCATTTTCAGAAGATCTTACACGGCCATGGCTCGCCTTGCTGACATTCAGCGGCGACACCATCTGCCGGTCAGACGTCTTATTTGCGATTGCCCGACGCGATGGAACTCAACCTTCTATATGCTTGATAGGCTGCTCCAGCAGAAACGTGCAGTTAACGTCTACCTGTATGAACTCTGCGAAAGAAACGGTTCTGGGGAGCTGGGTTTTTTTTCACCGCGCCAGTGGCTGCTCATGCGCGACACATGCAGACTTCTGCGGCCATTTGAGGAGATCACCAAACTGGTCAGTCGCAGCCATGGCGCCATCAGTGACATGGTACCTTATGCCTTCTTTCTGGAGCGTGCATTGCGTCGTGTCATTGATCAGGCTGTGGAGGAGCAGGAGCGGGAAGATGAGGAAGTCGCAATGCTGGATGAATTCCCAGGGGGGGCTACTCTATCTGAGACAAGTCAACAACAGGAGTCTGATGAGGAGTCAGAGGAGGATGGTGCCGGGGCGGATGAGCAGGAGCAAGAAGAGCATGCTTTAAACCTTTCTGGGATCCCTGTTGTGCGAGGATGGGGAGAGGAGAATGAAGAGGACGACATTATCCTGGATGATGAGCAGGAGCCAGGCCACCACACCGCTTCCACTTTAGTGCAAATGGGGGCCTTCATGCTCCAGTGTTTTAATAGGGACCCCCGTATAAAAAGCATGAGGGTCAAGGACCAGTACTGGGTGGCAACGTACTTAGACCCCCGGTACAAACACAAAATGGCGGAAATGTTACCGCCGTCGCAGAGGGCTGTCAGAATGCAGCACTTCCAGGCCTTGCTTCGAGAAATGCTGCATTCTGCTTTTGCGTGCGCTGGCAGAGGAGCAATTCCCACTCCCAGAGAAGGATTTGCGGGTACCAATCCAACAGCGCCTGCAAGAAGAGGCCGGTTTGAAGATGTGTTGGTGACTTCGGATATGAGGTCATTCTTTCAGCCGACCCATCGACAGGTGTCATCCGGATCCAGCATCAGGGAACGCCTAGACCGTCAGGTGTCCGACTACATTGGGTTAACGGCCGATGTGGACGCTCTGAGGAGTGATGAACCCCTAGACTACTGGGTGGGCAGGCTTGACCTCTGGCCAGAGCTTGCCCAATTTGCAATCGAACTGTTGGCTTGCCCCTCATCCAGTGTCCTGTCCGAAAGGACGTTCAGCGCAGCAGGGGGGATTGTGACCGATAAGCGTACTCGCCTAGCTCACCACAGTGTTAACTACCTCACATTTCTAAAAATGAATGAGGCATGGATCTCGGAGGAATTCAACACATGTGATCAGTAGACCATGTATATGTCTATAAACAATTTTTGGAATCAAGCACACAGACCTTCTTAATTCATTTGGCTCACTTCCCTGACCCAAAAAAGCACACCGTACTATATGCCCCTACCCTCCTCTTTGAAGAGGTTGAGCGGTGTCATATTTCTACTGGGGCTGCTTATTATGAGGGGTTCCCACCATCCCTGTGCTGTGCTGACTTCCTCCTGGGTGTTCTTATTATGAGGGGCTCCCACCATCCCTGTGCTGTGCTGACTTCCTCCTGGGGGTTCTTATTATGAGGGGATCACACCATCCCTGTGCTGTGCTGACTTCCTCCTGGGGCTGCTTACGGTGCTGCTGTCAGCGCTGTATGTCACGGAGCTGCTGTCAGCGCTGTATGTCACGGAGCTGCTGTCAGCGCTGTATGTCACGGAGCTGCTGTCAGCGCTGTATGTCACGGAGCTGCTGTCAGCGCTGTATGTCACGGAGCTGCTGTCAGCGCTGTATGTCACGGAGCTGCTGTCAGCGCTGTATGTCACGGAGCTGCTGTCAGCGCTGTATGTCACGGTGCTGCTGTCAGCGCTGTATGTCACGGAGCTGCTGTCAGCGCTGTATGTCACGGAGCTGCTGTCAGTGCTGTATGTCACGGAGCTGCTGTCAGCGCTGTATGTCACGGAGCTGCTGTCAGCGCTGTATGTCACGGAGCTGCTGTCAGCGCTGTATGTCACGGTGCTGCTGTCAGCGCTGTATGTCACGGAGCTGCTGTCAGCGCTGTATGTCACGGAGC
Organism: Lithobates pipiens; assembly: GCF_037356315.1. Lineage (NCBI taxonomy): Eukaryota > Metazoa > Chordata > Amphibia > Anura > Ranidae > Lithobates > Lithobates pipiens. The sequence goes on from NW_027507788.1 coordinate 109,684,484, forward strand.
TGCTGTCAGTGCTGTATGTCACGGAGCTGCTGTCAGCGCTGTATGTCACGGAGCTGCTGTCAGCGCTGTATGTCACGGAGCTGCTGTCAGCGCTGTATGTCACGGTGCTGCTGTCAGCGCTGTATGTCACGGAGCTGCTGTCAGCGCTGTATGTCACGGAGCTGCTGTCAGCGCTGTATGTCACGGAGCTGCTGTCAGCGCTGTATGTCACGGAGCTGCTGTCAGCGCTGTATGTCACGGAGCTGCTGTCAGCGCTGTATGTCACGGTGCTGATGTCAGTGCTCTGTATTACGGTGCTGCTGTCAGTGCTCTGTATCTCCTGCACCCTCTTGTTTGCCTACCCTGGTCCCTGACCTTCCCTCTCCTCCATTGCCTTCATTAGCTCCATAGTCCTGAATTGTCAGAACAATTTCCCAAATAAAAAAAAAATGCTTGTAGTTATCGATCCCAAATTCACCTCATACATGTATTATGCTATTGTCCAGGTGGTGGGACTACGTGCTACCCCCTAATAATTACCCCGTGGCCGCAAATTCGACCTAAAGGTTTGCGAAATTCGCCTCCCATTGAAGTCAATGGAGCCCGCGGCGAACGGTCGTTTTCGCGAACGTTTGTGCCCGTTCGCGTTTCGCGTTCGCGAAACGTCCCGTCGGAAGTTCGTCCATCACTAACTGTGTATATCACCAGAAGTGTAGTAGAAACTGTACACACTGTATTAGATACTGTGTACACCATCTGCACTGTATTAGCAACTGCACATCACGGAATGCATTGTAGATATAGGCTACACTGAATGCAGAGTGTATGTATATATATATATCTATATATATATATATATATATATATATATATATATATATATATATATATATATATATATATGGCTGTATATATATAGTAAGTATATATAGTAAACACTGAATTTATAGTCTATGCTAAATACAGAGCATATATATATATATATATATATATATATATATATATATATATATATATATATATATATATATATATATACATACTAGACTGACTGTATATACCGTATATATCAAATACACTGCCACTAACTGAATAACCTGTCTGCTTAATCTAATTCAAGCTATCTCTCTGTACATGCCAACACACGCTCTGTAAGCAGCCTTATATAGTGTGTGGAGTGATTGGCCAAACGCACCCTGCCTTTGGCCAATTATGTCTCTCTCAGCAGAGCCGTAGGTCAGGTGCATGCTTTGGCCAATCATCATACAGCAATGCTCTGCGATCTCGCAGTGCATTATGGGGCGTTCCACGGCACTCAAATTGTACACGAACGCCCCATATGTTTGGTTAGTTTTGGAACAAACACCTGATGTTCGAGTTGAATGTACCGTGGGCTCATCACTAGTGCTGATGAATAAAGTATGGCATGAAATGAGATATAAAATGTAAAACGCTGATATATCAGTTCATCCCTTTATGGAAAATATAAAGTATAAAGAGATAAATAAACTGGAAGGATTTGGGATGTGGAGAGGACTAGGGATTCAATATATCTCACAATTATATTATAATAATAATTTAAAAACATTTCAAGAATTACAAAAAGAATATTCTCTGCCCCCATATACCTTTTGTCAATATTTACAATTATGACATGCTTTGCAGACCCAATTTAAAGGTAATAAGTTAAAGGTACAAATGATGGCATTAATAGACCTTATTGCAAAGATACAAACTAAGAAGGGCCTTATTTGTATTATATATAACTTCTAATTGGGCAATCTCAGGGAGAAGCTATCTCTCCCGCTAGAAGGGGATGGGAAAAGCGTTTAGAAGATTGAACAATGGCAAAATATGGCAAAATATTTTAGAACAAGTACATTTTTTAACAAGTAATTTTGCTAATGAAGTATGAACAGTTACACGGTTTACAGTATAGCCACGAGTGATACTATTTTCTTTGTTCCAGCCTTCAATCTAAAACTATTTCCACAGTAGCTGGTATCAATTCCCAAATAAAACTGGTGTATTGCAATGGTTTATTTATACACAGTACAATTTTATTTTTATCTTGAAAGCTTTTCTAAGTTTGCGATGCAAAAGTATTTCAACAAATATATTTTAAAGCTGTTCACATTTTTTATTTCAGGCAGGTGTTTTCTTTTCCATTCTCTAAGTACAGATTTATAAAACACAACAGTTAACAATCACTGTCATCCTAGGGAAAGATACAGTATGGCTTCTCAACTTGAGCACTTAAAGGTATCTTGTGAATTACAGTACATTTCTGAAATGTATGTGCTCCCTAATGCACATGTGTAATGCTTGCATTGAGCCAAATTTCATTACAGGAACTCATTAACCATTTAAGCCCCGGACCAATTTGCAGCCAAAAGACCAGGCCCCTTTTTACGATTCAGCACTGCGTCGCTTTAACTGACAATTGCGTAGTTATGTGATGTGGCTCCCAAACAAAATTGGCGTCCTTTTTTTCCCCACAAATAGAGCTTTCTTTTGGTGGTATTTGTTTTTATTTTTTGAGCTATAAACAAAAATAGAGCGACAATTTTGAAAAAAATGCAATATTTTTAACTTTTTGCTATAATAAATATCCCCAAAAAATATATTAAATTTTTTTTTCCCTCAGTTTAGGCCGATACGTATTCTTCTACATATTTTTGGTAAAAAAAATCAGAATTAGCGATTATTGATTGGTTTGCGCAAAAGTTATAGCGTTTACAAAATAGGGGATAGTTTTATAGCATTTTTTTTTATATATATTTTTTTTTTACTAGTAATGGTGGCGATCAGCGATTTTTATTGTAACTGCTACATTATGGCGGACACATCAGACATTTTTGACACATTTTTGGGACCATTGTCATTTATACAGCAATCAGTGCTATTTAAATGCACCGATTCCTGTGTAAATGACACTGGCAGTGAAGGGGTTAACCACTAGGGGCGGGGAGAGGTTAAGTGTGACGTGTGTGTTTTTTTTACTGTAGGGAGCATGGCTTGGCATTCAACATCACTGATTGTCTGTTCCCTGTCATCGGGAAAGACGATCAGTGACAGTCTCACTAGGAAGCACGGGGAGAGGCTTGTTTACACATACCTCTCCCCATTCTTCAGCTCTGTGACCCTATCGCGGGAAACCAGCGGCGATCGGGTCCGCGGGTCCCGTGGCCATGGTCATGGAGCTCAGGACCGGGTTGCCACCGTGCCGCCGGGGGGGCACACGCGACCCACGGCTGGGCACTTAACCCCCCTGGCGGTATTCCCGAGTCTGGCTCGGGGTGGAAGTTTTATACCAAAAGCGGTAACCCCGAGCCAGACTCGGGACCGCATCGCTGAATCCAGGAGGTGGTTTACTTACCTACTTACTCCCTTGGATCCAGCGATGTCCCCGTGCTGTACGAGCGGCTCGTCCTCCGCTCTATTCATCACGGAGCCGATCTCTGTTCCCTGCGAGCGATGCAACGCACAGGGACAGAGATCGGCGCCAAATTCAAAAAGTGAAACACACAGATTACATTGCTGTATGCAATTATTTCACATCCCCTTTGTCCCTAGTGGTCTGCCCAGTGTCCTGCATGCAGTTTTATATTATAAAAACTGTTCTTTATGCCTGGAAACTGGAGATTGTCCATAGCAACCAAAACTGTCCCTTTACATCAAAAATGATTTTAGACCCGCTAGAAAACAGCGATAATAAATTGTAATCACTCACAGAATTGAAGGATAGTGATTTGTGCGGAGATCCATCATCAAATATTGAAAAGTAATGACAGTGACAATTCTGCAACTGAGCAAATTTCTGTGTTTTTGATTTGATTACATTATTGAATAATTTTTATTATTGTTATATTATTATTTGGTATAATTATTTATAGTCATTTATTATATTATAATTTATGATTTCATTTTTCAAACTTTATCATACCCGGGATGTCTGCTAGACTCTGGTTTGGACAGATTTAAGTGAGTTATTCCTAAGAATTACAGGACTACAATATAAAATGCCAAATTTTCATGCAAAATAATTGTCCTGCTTTTAGCACCTAAAATCCAAAATAATCGTACCACCAGGGAGGTTAAAGAGCAATATATCTGTACATTGATGTGCCCAGCCATGCCATTCTGCCGACGTTAATGTGCAGGAGGCGGTCCTTAAGCGGTTAAAGCTTGCTTCAACCCACATCATGGCAAAATAAACATGAGATGCAGATTTAAAGGAGTTGTAAAGGCAGAAGGTTTTTTATCTTAATGTATTCTATGCATTAAGATAAAAAACCTTTTTGTGTATAGCAGCCACCCCAGCACCCCCTAATTACTTACCTGAGCCCCATCTCTCACCAGCGATGTCAAAGTCAATACTGTACTTTGTAGAGACACCATTTGCTGCAATTACAGCTGCAGGTCTCTTGGGACATGTCTCTACTATCTTAGAACATCTAGCTACAGGAATTTGTGCCTGTTCTTCAAAGCAAAACTGTTCTAGCGCCTGCAAGTTAGATGTGTTGTGTTGGTGTACAGCAATCTTTAAGTTATGCCACAGATTCTCAATTGGATTGACATCCTGGGGGTTGACTAGGCCATTCCCAGACATTTAAATGTTTCCCTTTAAAACACTCCAGTGTAGCTTTAGCAGCATGCTTAGGGTCATTGTCCTACTGGAAGGTGAACCTTCATCAAAGTGTTAAATCTCTGCATGCTGAAACCTATTTTATTTTAACCACTTGCCCACTGGGCACTTAAACCCCCTTCCTAAGCAGACCAATTTTCAGCTTTTAGCACTCATTTTGAATGACAATTGCTCAGTCATGCAACACTGTACCCATACAAAATGTTTGTTCTTTTTTCACACACATAGAGCTTTCTCTTTTTTTTTATTTGGCTCACCACTGAGTTTTTTACTCTATAAATTAAAAAAGACAGAAAATTTTGTAAAAAGAATAAATAATTTTTCTTCATCTCTATGATAAAAGTTTGAAAATAAATAAATTTTCCTCATAAAGGAAATTTTTCGAAATTCTCAGACTTCGATGCAGCTTATCAGATACAGATCGATCTGATCAGCGGTTTTACTGACAGTTAACAGGCAAGTAAACAAAGAACAAAAACAGGAGTGATATAATAATAATAATAATAAAGTGATGAAATCCTCATCGCTTCCTGTTTCTGATGTCACATAGTGGGAGAAACAGCATTCTTTCCACTCATCCTCCCCTGATTTCACAGGAGAGCCTGGTAAAGGCGGCGATGGGTGGGACCCCCTTCCATTGCCTGTAAAAGTAATCCAGTGGCTAGTTAGCTGTCTGGATTACTTTTATTTTGTGCAGAATCTCTGGCCCTAAAGAGTGTTATCTCAAATATTGCTGCAGCTGCAGGGATTACCAAGATATCAACCTTCCCGTCCGAGGATGTTTATAAATGTACAGCGGATGGAAAGTGGTTAAAGTCCCATGCAAGCTGGTGTGGCACTCCCATCCTTTCAAAGCTTTAGTAAACTTCTTTGGGGTCCAGAAAGACCCCACAGTTGCTGGTGAACAGCTTCTAGAACCACAAACCACCCATTACGTTATAATGCATCTCCATAAGGCTTAGTGCGCCTACATCACAAAAATTAAATAAAGTGGTCCATTGCATAGGTAATCCCATCTCTGCTGTGGATTTTTGCAGCACCTTCAGTGTTATCTTTGATGTTTTTGTTATCTCTGATTAATAGCCTTGTTGCCTGGTCTATGAATTTTGGTGGAATGCCTTCTCTTGTCAGGTTTGTAATAGTGCCAAATTCTTTCCATTTTGCTTTAATGGATTTAATGTTATCTGTGAGATAACCACTTCCGGACTGCCGCACGCCGATATACGTCCTAACTCTGAAGAGGGATATCTTTGTTATAGCCCTCAGGCTTTCACACTGGAGTGAATGGAGCCACTTTTTTTCAGGCACTATGCAGGCGCTATTTTTAACGCTCTTGCGCCTGAGAAACGCCGGCAGTGTAAAAGGGGTCTAAGTGGTTAAAGTTTGGGATTTTTTTATAATCGAATCCTGATCTATACTTTTTCACAACTTTGTCTCTGATGTGTTTGGAGAGCTCCTTGCTGCTTGCTTAGTGATGATGCAGACTTTCAGAGGCCTTTCAGAACAGGTGTGATGTATTTAAACTGACATCATGTGACAGATCATGTGACACTTTGAGTGCACAGACTATTTACATCATCTATTTATGGAGCTTCCAAAGATAATTGGTTTGACCACATTTTATTTATAAAATACATTTTGCATTATCATAAGCATGTTTTGTACATCACCTGGTACAAAGCCCCAACCCATCCATTTTAACTGCAGGTTGTAATGCTGCAAAATAGGAAAAATGGGGGACAGAATACTTTTGCAAGGCGTTGTAGAGGTTATCAGTTAGCTGTCATCTCTAACAGAATTTTGGACACCCATACATATGAAGATCGGGCCATTCAGTTTATGCTTTAAGTGTGGCCAGTCTCATTATTAACAGAGTGAGCCATACTAGGGAATGTAAAAATAGGATGAATCAGATGTCCACTCAAATTCTTATTAACCACTTCAATACAGGGCAGTTATATACCTTCCTGCCCAGACCAATTTTCAGCTTTCGGTGCTATCACATTTTGAGCAAATAGAGCTTTCTTTTGGTGGCATTTGATCACCACTGGGTTTTTTATTTTTTGAGCTATAAATAAAGAATGACCGAACATTTTAGGTGTATTTTAGGTGTTTTTTAGGTGTACATATTAAAATGTTATAATTTTACTGGAATTATTTATAAGGTCAGAATTTTATAATAATGTAAAATAATGTAAACTCCTTTAATGGCTTTAATAAAGAAGGCTGTTCCCAGAAAAGTAAAATAAAGGGAAATGTTCAAATGGGGACACTAGTCCTGGTGACCTGGGGGGCCCCAAGGAATTCCCTTAATTTGTAGGGATTTCCTCGCAATTTCTGTTTGGCTATTGGATAGGAAGTGAACGAGAAATCTGGATGGCAAACTAATGGCGAAAAAAAAATCTGACAGGTGTTAAAACCCTCCCCTGCTCTATCCAAAATTAAAAAGAAAGTTTTGCCTATAGTCCTACTTTAATGCAGCGTGCACACGACGATACCTTCCAGCAGAAACGGTCCGACGGTCTTCCCGACAGAGTTCCGAACTGACTTTCTGCACACACAAACCGACCAAAGTCTGTCTGTTTTGAACCTGAGACGTACGACAGGACTAGAAAAGGAAGTTCAATAGCCAGTAGCCAATAACTGCCCTTGCATCGGATTTGGTGCGTCGGACCAGCATAAAGACGAACGGTTTTCCCGATAAAAATGTATTCCATCTGACAGATTAGAAACATGTTCTATTTCTAGGTCCGTCTGAATTTTTGAAGAAAAAAGTTAGATGAAGCCCACACACGATCGTAATATCCGACGGAATGATTCCGTCTGACCTTTTCTGCCGGTAAGTCCGGTCGTGCGTACGCGGCATTAGTCTAACACAGTTGTAGAGACTCCTCTCCTGTCCTAAAATCACATGTGGTTGTTACTTAGGGCTGTCTGCAAGCAAATGAAGACTGTACAGGAACAGCTATACCTCCCAATTGACATACACTCATCAAGACACTTTGATATTTGCATAACTCCATCCAAGAGCCAGTCTATTGGGTCAGGGCCTAGGGATTTTAAAAGAAGTACTGAAGCAGGTTGCTGTGAAGTTTTCAGGAAGCTATGTACAGACCCCTGCTCCCCCCAGCCATTATTTGCCTGTTTTAGACCCAGGGATGACAATGAAAGGTATGTAATGTAAAGTTATGTAATGAAAAAACAAAGTGGTATTATTTAAGAATTTCATTAGCTTGTTGATAAGTGAAGAGGAAAGATCCATAGAATGAAATTTAAATTCACAATATTGATGGAGTTGTAGCAACTACTTACATTCGGCTTTGGCACAGATAAGACAGGCAGTGGTGCTGTTGAAGAAATGGAGTAAAGCTGCAATAGCTGCACTGATGTCTGTGTTGCTGGGATGAAGGTTCAGAGTTGTGAATCTAGGAAATTGGGATCTTAAAACTTCCTCTGGGGATACTTTTATGTGTGGTACCTAATGAAGTAAAAAGATCAACAACAGTTAACTTATGAGTTAAGTGAAAAACAAAGAATTTATGAATAAAAATGAAAACAGGCAGAGATGGGACTTAAAATGAGTTAGAGGAATGGCCAGTATTAGGAGTAGAGGAAAAAAAATAAAACAATCGAAAAAAATGATTACATCCAAAATAATCAGGGAAATGCAGATTTAATGGATAAAAGGTGGAATACACATCAGCTATGGTTTCTTTTTTGGTAGTTGTGGCTTGTGCCACTAAAATAATTGTTGGAGAAGGGGGAAATGTTAGCAAGGATATACGGGATTTTGACTAGCGTGCATAATGAAATTGCAAGTATGAAAGAAGGAATGTTTAGACAGGCCATATTCCTCTGATAGTGACTGGTAAGTTTTAAGACTGTTATTCTGGTAAATTTGATGGAGTAAAGTTATGACAGCCCTCCTCCAATTCTTAAATGCCTCCAAACTAGATAGTTCTGGCAAAATCAGATTATTTCAGAGCGGCATATATTGTGTACAAACTGTGTGCCTGGTAATAGTTTTCACTTCGAGCCACACTCTATAGGGTATTGAGATCCTTTTTTAAAACGACGTGCTTCCAAAAGAGAGAGAGTCTTAGGATAAATAATATAACTAATTTCTATCAGCGCAAATAATAACCTTAATCACTAAATAGTGGTATGTGTGGTAGGTGATATAACAAAAAAAAAAACACCAAAAAACAATGAAAAAATACCTCCCCCCACCTGGCTGCTGCACACACAGAAAATGAGTTCACTTCACATATAAAATATACGTAACAAAACAGTGTTGTGCTTCCTAAATAACTCCTTATATAAGAATATGTGATTAACTTGCAATATAGCAAGATGCTGAATGCACAATCAAATACTCATGTTCCCTGACTGGGAATAGTGAAAAATACACAATACACATACATGCCATTGCTTCAGTTTGCCCCAGTGCACATGTGCCAATGTCATCACCACATGCAGGGGGCAGGGGATATTTCCTAAACCGTGCAAGCTTAGGAGATATTCTTGGTAGCTACAGGTAAGTCTTATTATAGGCTTACCTGTAGCATAAAGTTGTTGTAATGAGTTACAACCACTTTAAACATCAAGAAAGAAACTATAAAATTATAATGAGATGGTATTGGAGTCCAGTGGCCCTGAATAAAATTAATAAAAAAAAACACAGAGATCTGTTGGAGATGTCTCAAAGAAAGGGGAACGATGATACATATCTGGTACGGGTGTCATATGGTGAGGGACTTCTGGCACAGGATATTTGAAATATATCAGAAGGTGTCAGGAACTGAAATACAACCAAATGCAAATACTGCAATATTATCTATAATGCCAGGATCAATAAAATCAATAAAAACAGATGTCCTTCACCATATGACAACAGTCGCCACAACAATAATTGCCCCAAAATAGCGAAAAACAAAAAGTTCTACAATAGTGGAATGGGTTTGTGAACTGAACGAAATACAATATATGGGGGAACAAATAAATAGACAGAAGAATACAAGAAATCAAAGGCCAATAATATGGCAACAATGGGAGGAATTTCAGTCCTCAATATTTATGATGCAATATTTAAGATAAAGAATACACCACCCTGGAGAGAAGAGAAATAGATAGAGAGTCTACAAACTGTGGTGCGAATCATACAAAATTGATCACATCTGATGTACTGGTGGCCGATCTAATTTCTTGTGACCCGAACAAGTCAGGAAAGTACAAATACCCCCCAAATGACCCCTTTTTGGAAAGTAGACATTCCAAGGTATTTAGTAAGATGCATGGTGAGCTTTTTAATATTGTAATTTTTTTCCCACAATTCTATGCAAAATTAAGATTTTTTTTTTTTTTTTTTTTCCACATAATTGTCATTGTAATAGGTTATTTCTCTCACATGGCTGTGTATACCACAAATGACACCCCCAAAAAAAATCTGCTACTCCTCCTGAGTATTACAATACCACATGTGTGGGACTTTTTCACAGCTTGGCCACATAGAGAGGCCCAACATGCAGGGAGCGCCATCACGTGTTCTAGGAGCATAAATTACACATCTAACTTGTTGACTACCTATTACACTTTTGAAGGCCTTGGAGCACCAGGACAATGACACGTGACACTGATGACAGATGGCACTGATACGTGGCAATGATGACACTTATACGTGGCACTGATGACACGTGGCACTGATGACAGATGGCACTAATAAGTGGCACTGATGACAGATGGCACTTATACGTGGCACTGATGACACGTGGCACTGATGACAGATTGCACTAATATGTGGCAATGATGACAGATGGCACTAATATGTGGCACTAATACGTGGCACCGATGACAGATGGCACTAATACGTGGCACAGATGACGCGTGACACTGATGACAGATGGCACTGATAAGTGGCATTGATGACACGTGACACTGACAACAGATGGCACGTGACACTGACAGGTGGCACTGATGACAAATGGCACTGATGCGTGCCACTGATGACAGATGGCACTAATATGTGGCACTGATGACAGATAGCACTATGTGGCACTGATGACACGTGGCACTGATGACAGATGGCACTTATACGTGGCACTAATGACAGATGGCACTGGGGACAAATGGCACTGACAACAGGTGGCACTGGGGACAGATAGCACTAACAGGTGGCACTGGGGACAGATAGCACTAACAGGTGGCATTGGGGGCAGGTAGCACTGGGGAGGATGGCACTGGGGTGGATGGCACTGGGGAGGATGGTACGGGGGAGGATGGCACTGGGGGAGGATGGCACTGGGGCGGATGGCACTTTTTTTTTACTTTTTTCTTCCACTTACGGCCGCTGCAGCCGTTCATCTCTCCCTTCTCACACTCTGTCTGTGTGAGAAGGGAGAGCGGCGCTGAGAGATGATCTCATATGTTTACATATGAGATCATCTCTCATTGGATAGGCTGAACAGGCTGTAAACGGCCGTTGTGATTGGCCGTTTACAGCGACCTATGACTGGCTGTGTCCGAGGGACACGGCCAGCACAGAACTTCCCCGATGCGCACTCCCGGGAGCGCGCATTGCGGAAGTAAACAGGAGGACATCCAGGGACGGCCTCCTGCCAGATGGCGTCCGCTCTGAAGCCGTATTTCGGCTATAGGGCTGGTGCGAAGCGGTTAAACAGGAAGGTATGAGGTGGATGGCCTGGAGGTAGGGGGCAAATGGGCACTGTGTGGACACTCTCCACTTAAAACATGGGAGTAAATTTCTTTAAAAACATTGTGAGCAGCCAGGCTTCAAAAAAAGTAACAGGGGTTTTTCCCCTCAGCCCTCTCAGGAATATTTACATTATTGCACCTCATCCTATTTTCTAGATCATCCAGGTGGGGTGCATGTTGGGCAGTCATCATCCCAGTTTGTTTGACATCTCGCAGTAAGGGCTCCATGTAATCCTCTACATTGCTTTCCCTCAGTTTTTTTCTGATAAAAAATACATCCACCTGTGTTACAGACAGGAACTGGCACCATGATGTCTCTCAGCCTGGGCTCTGGGCTATCCCCATTAGAAAAGGGAGGTGCATGGAAGGGGAGATTTTGTACACTTACTGCATCCCAATCTGCCTGCAGTCTGATCAGTTCTTCCAGCAGCACTGTGTCATCTGCCTCAAATTGTTCACTGGAGATATCTTCCGTGTATGATGATGAAGCATGTGGTTCATTCGGGGTGGACTTAGTAAAGAACTTCTGAGCTGCCTCCTTGTATTTGTCTTTTGATGAGCACTGTGTCCGAGTTCCATCTTAGATTGCCAGGTCCGGGAAGAAACTGGCTTCTTTCAGCCTTTTAGCCATGGAATCATGCAGGGCAGGCTGCCCAAAGGAAGTCTCAGTGCTATGCCTAGGTGCTGTTATAGAGCAGATTGGGTGTGTCAGTGGGTCACCCTAAGTATAACAGGCAGGATCGTCGGCGGAGAGAGCAGTGAACACGTCCGGCTACATCTGCTGCTCAGCCACTCCCAGGGTTCTACATTTAGCGTTATATATATAGCATTATATAATGAGATAGTATTGTGGAAATATTAATTCCAAAATACTTAAAGGTAGTCACCCCTTAATTTACCTAGCCAAATCGAAAATATGTCCAATGATGGGGTTGACTGGCATAAGAATCCATTTATTCCAATTGATGGAGAAACCTGAGAATTTATGTTACAGTTGTCAAGGAACAAGAAGGATTATCCAGAAATAAAAATGCATTATCAGCATAAATTTCTATTTTATCCTCGTCATTGAGTTATGAAATCCAACTATGTTCTCAGCATTCCTTTCGGTTTTAGCAAGGGGTTTCACCGATACAAAAAAAACAAGGGATAAGAGAAGAAATGGAGTTGAAAAATAATTATTGATCGGAACACAAACAGTAGGTGTGGAGCATAACACCTTAATCCACTGAATAAAAGACAAATATAAGCAGGGTCTGCCAAAGGTAGTTCCATTCCATGCTAATAAATGCCTTGGCTATGTCTGATAATAGACTAGCCCAATTGCCTACATTAGTGGGTGAAATTCGTAAATTGAGGTATAATCTTCTAATGTTAGTGGTGGTAGACTTCATAGACATACAACTGAATGTACCAATTTGTCAATAATATTACACAATCTATTAGAAACAACTTTAGCAAAAGCCTTAATGTCTGTCGTTAGAAGACATGTTGGTTGATAGGATTCTGATGGCAGGGGATCTTTGCTAGAATTTGAAATAGAAAAAAATAAGGGATTTGGACATTTGCCAAACTCAGATGCCTCATTTAGGACTGCAAGGGCTCCATAAGAAGGATAGCACTATATCGTTTATACATTTCTGCCATTAAAGCGGTAGTAAACCCGCTAATTATTTTTTTTTTTTACCACCTGCAAAGCAAAAGGCATAATGAGCTAGTATGCACCGCATACTAGCTCATTATGAAATACTTACCTTAGAACGAGGCCCCGACATCTGGCCCGATCCACGCCGAGGGAGCTGACATGCTCCCTCTGCGTTTCTTCTGGGTATCGCGGCTCCGGCGCTGTGAGTGGCCGGAGCCGCGATATCGTCACTCCCGCGCATGCGCGCAGGAGATTTCATCCTGGCCGGGCCGGCCACTGCCGGACTTTTAGCCGAGAATCCCCTTGTGCGCATGCGCCGCTGCAGTCAGCGGCGTATACCGAGGGGAATATCTCCTAAACCGTACAGGTTTAGGAGATATTTTTTTTACCTACAGGTAAGCCTTATTATAGGCTTTCCTGTAGGTAAAAGTTAAAAAAATGAGTATACAACCACTTTAAGTAATCTGGCCCTTTGGCTTTATAGGACCATGCCATGCTTTATAGGACAGGTTACTACTATAAAGGCCCAAAATATTCCCAAAGCCATCTATAATTTCAAAAGGAGCAGTCACTGTATGTCCCCCATCTATGCTTAATGCATTGACATGAGCTAGAGGCTGTAATCTAGTAATGGTCACCAATACGAGTCCTGTATTTTCCCCTTTCTCAAAATTTGTCATAAAAAAATATTTTATTTTCCACTGTAGATAAAAAGAGGGACTTATAGGTACATTGCAATAAAATATCTCCTACATAGGGTAGCATAATCTTTTTTCTTAATGCTGAATCAATCTCGGGTAAAGCCATATTTGCACATGAGAAGCAAGAAAATCAGTAGGCTGGTGTAGTCTCCACACATCAAAAAGGTTGATTTCCTGTATGTACAGAGCAAAGAAGGTTTCCATTGTTGTTTTGGAATTTCCCAGGGTACCATAGTTATCCAGGGAGGGAATTAAACAATTATTAATGTCCCAAACACCAGAACAAGTGTTTGTCTGAAAGAAACTGTAGCAATTGGGAGAAGAACCAATTGGGAATATGGAGGGATGTACACAGTAGCTAAAATACAAGAAAAATTATTAGACACAATATAAGAAAATACATCTATCCAAATGGTCCATCTTAACATGCCTGCAGGCAGGGGCAGCTCCAGGCAATTTTTTAGAGGGGTACTGTGTTGGTGCTGGAAGTATAAGCTAATGCGGCACACGTAGTATGCCACCTACCGTGCTCCTTTGGATAAGGCCATAAATGGGTGTGGCCAAAGGTGGCTTATTTTTTACTGTCTCTCTCATTTGCATAGACAAAATAGGGGCTCGGGGCACGCTAAAGTGATTGTTGGAGTAAAATAAGCCCAGCATGTGTCAAGGTCAACAATAACCCCCAGCAGGTGTAAGGGACAGCAATGATAACCCCCTATATATATGCCAGGGCAAGCCATAACCTCAGCACATTGTAGTAAGTATCCCTGGCATGGAGAAAAAATAAACACCCGCCTGGCCCAAAGCACAGCACAGTAATTAAAGTAATTAACCTCCAGCACAGCGCAATATTTAGCCACTAGTATGGCACAATAATAAACCTACCAGCATTGCACAATAATTAACCTCCAAAATTGCACATAATTAACCCTTTAGCATGGCACAACAGGTAACTCCCAGGATGGCAAAATAATAAATCCCAGCACAGCACGGTAATGAACACAAAGGAATATGCATTATTAACCCTCAAAACAATACAATAATTAACCCCTAACATTGTATAATAATATACCTCCAGTCAGTGTGCTTCCTTCCTTGTGAAACATACAACAGAGCGTATAGAGTGAAAAGGTCAGCACTATATAGCGTATAGTGTGTGGGGGTCAGGACCGTGTACAACATTACTTTGTCAGTGTGACCCCTGTACAATGGTAGTCAGTGTGCTCCCTGTACAGTGGTGGTCTGGGTGCCCCTTGTAAATGGTGATCATTGTGCATAGAGCCACCATTAGAAATCATAGGACCTCATACTGTCTACAGGTACACTCAGTGTGACATTTGCATGCAGTATGTGGCTGCTGCATGTAGTGTCAGTGCAGAGAAGCATGCAGTGTGGGGCAGTGAGCAGTAAGAAATGGCAGTGCAGAGGTGTCGTGTGAGGTATGTAACAGGGAGAAAGTGCAGGCCAGTAACCAGCATGCAGTAAGCAGCTTGTAGTACTAAACAAGTAGGGCCATACACAGTACCTAACAGCAGTGTGGAGCAGGTGGGGAGTTGTATGTATTGGTAGTGGCAGGGCAGTAACGGAACAGTGGTGGTGGATCAATGTGCATTATCTAGTGGCAGGGCAGTCAGTAAGCAATATGTAGTGGTGGGGTAGCCAGTAAACAATATGTAGTGGGGGCAGTGTGAAGTATTCAGTGGGGGTAGAGTGAAGTATGCAGTAGGGGCAGTGAACAGTATACAGTGGGGGCAGTGAACAGTATACAGTGAGGGCGGTGAGCAGTATACAGTGGGGGCAGTGAGCAGTATACAGTGGAGGGCAATGTGCAGTATGTAGTGGGGGCAGTGATCAGTTGTCAGAAACCATGAATCAGACCGAGACAGGAGTACAATAAAATCACACTTTTTATTAAATAAAAATAAAAAGGTAAATAGAGAAAGTGTAGTCAAGCATAGCCAGAGTCCAGAAACCGGATCAAATAGTCAGCCAGTCCAGAGTTCAATAACCAGATCGGGTAATCAGCCAGGCCAGAAGTCAGGGATTCAAGTAGAGCAACAGCAGGCAGGATAAGGAGCCAGAAGGGATGTCAGCAATCCAGTCTTTGAACAGAACTGCAGGAGATGGTTTCTTGTGATGTGACCAAGGCGAAGGCAGATATGAAGTGAGCTGGACAGCTTTAAGTAGGCAGGTCAGACGAGCTGGATAAGGAACAGCTGGTAACTGTGGAGAGAGATGGGAGCTGGCAATTAGCTGACAGTTGAGCAGCCAGCCCAGAGAAGGAAGGGCTAAGCCAGCCCTGACAGTCCTTAATAGCCCTCTCCCTCGGAGGGCCACCGGGCTTGAGGGGAAAACGTCTATGGAACTCGCGGAGGAGGACAGGGGCATGTATACGTCCGAGGATGAAACCCAGGAGCATTCCTCCGGACCGTACCCCTTCCAATGCACCAGGTACTGTATGCGCCCACGGAACCTACGGGAGTCAACAATGGATTGTACCTCATACTCCTTATGGTTCTCAACCTGAATAGGGTGAGGACGTGGCACTGAGGTGGTAAATCGGTTGCAGACCAACGGTTTCAATAAGGAGACATGAAACACATTAGAGATGCGCATACTAGGAGGAAGGTCCAACGCGTAAGACCTAAGCAGCAAGAATTTTGTCACCCAAAGGAGAAGTAAGACTGGTGCGAACCGTAGCCAAGATACGATCAGGAGGAATCATAGGAACCGGAACCGACTCCGACTTGGAAGTGGAGGAAAATTGTTGTGACAAGGCATCAGCCCTTACATTCTTAGTACCGGGTAAGAATGAGACAATGTAATTAAAGCTCAACAAGAAAAGAGCCCATCGCGCCCTTCTGGGAGAGAGTCGCTTAGCCGCAGACAAGAATGTAAGATTCTTTTGGTCAGTAAGAATAAGAACAGGCACAGTGGTACCTTCAAGGATATGTCTCCATTCTTTCAGGGCTAAAATTATCGCCAACAGCTCTCTGTCACCAATCTCATAATTGCACTCCGCAGGTGACAATTTCTTGGAAAAGTAGCCACATGGATGCATAGCACTCTCAGAGTTAGGACGTTGAGACAGAAGGGCGCCAACTCCAGTCTCAGAAGCATCAACTTCTAGGATAAAAGGCAACGTAGGATCAGGATATGCCAACACAGGAGCAGAAACAAAGGCAGCCTTGAGAGTCTCAAAGGCCTTAATGGACTCTGGAGAACAACTCTGTGGGTTACCGACCTTTCTGGTCATATCAGTCAGGGGCTTGACCAGAGACGAGAAGTTACGAATAAACTTCCGATAGCAGTTGGTGAAACCCAGGAAACGCTGCAGAGGACGTAAACCCACGGGTCGAGGTCATTGTAGGACTGACGAAAGTTTCTCTGGGTCCATTGAAAAACAAGCTGTGGAAATGACATAGCCCAGGAATATAACCTGTTCATGATGGAACTCGCACTTCTCCAGTTTACAATAGAGATGGTTCTCTCTTAGTTTCTGAAAAACATGACAGACATCTGTGTGGTGGCTCTCCAGGGACTTGGAAAATATGAGGATATCATCGAGATAAACCACCACACATAACTGCAACAAATCTCAGAGGACATCATTAATAAATTCCTGGAAAACTGCCGTGGGCATTACAAAGGCCAAAAGTCATTACCAGGTATTCATAATGGCCTGTTCTGGTATTAAACGCAGTTTTCCACTCTCAAGTCAAGCTTTTTGAAAACTGTTGCTCCCTTAAGGCCGTCAAATAACTCTGTAATCAATGGAATCGGTTAGGCATTCTTAATCGTGACACGATTGAGACCCCTATAATCTATACAAGGTCTCAGTTCACGCTCTTCTTCTTCACAAAGAAGAAACCAGCACCAGCAGGAGACGAGGATTTGCGGATGAAACCTTGAGAAAGTGTGTCAGCAACATACTCCTCCATGGCCTTATCCTCCAAGACCGACAAAGGGTAAACCCGGCCACGAGGAGGTATGGGACCAGGTTGAAGGTCAATTGCGCAATCATAAGACCGGTGTGGAGGCAAACTACCGGCTTGACCTTTATCAAAGACATCGCTAAAATCGCGGTACTCCTCCGGCAGGGAGGGGAGTGAAGAGGTTCACAGGACCTTGGATACCTATAGGAAGCATGTCTCACTGCATTGTGGTGACCAGGAGAGAACCTCGGCACGGAGCCAATCAAAAGAGGGGTTGTGCCTCTGTAACCAAGGATAACCAATAAGCAGTGGAAACCTGAGTGAGGAAATAACTTGGAATTGGATTATCTCATGGTGAAGAGTCCCTACGGCCATGGACAATGGAACCATCTCATGAGTTAACTGGGCAGGCTGTAAAGGTCTCCCTTCAAGAGCCTCAATTGCAAGTGGAGTGTCACGCAGCTGCAGTGGAATCGAGTGCTGCGCAACAAATGCAGCATCAATGAACAGGCCTGCAGCCCCAGAGTCAATTAGAGCCTGTATCACGATGGACGACTTAGCCCAAGAAAGGGTGACCGAAACCAGGGGCTTATCCTTCTGGATAACTGGGGATGAAACAATGCCACATAAGGTCTGTCCATGACAGGACCTCAAGGTTCGTGCGTTGCCTGGACGGGGAGGACAAGAATTCAAAAAGTGACCTGCCTGGCCAAAATAAAGGCACAATCTCTCCCTCCTCCTAAAGGCTCTCTCATCCACAGAGAGACACGTGAAGCCCAGGTGCATGGGTTCCTCTTCACTGACCGACTCGGTACCAGGAGGCATGGAAGGTGAGGGAGGCATGGGTGGGACTACAAAGCTCAGAGGCAAACGTACAGGAGGCTTCCGCAAGCGCTCCTTAAGAGAAAGTCTTTCTCTGAGTCTGGAGTCAATGAGGATGGCAAACGAGATCAAGCTCTCCAGCTCAGTGGGTATATCTCGGGCTGCTATCTCATCCTTGATGGAATCCGAGAGACCATGAGAAAAAGCAGCCACGAGGGCCTCATTGTTCCTAGCAACCTCTGCTGCCAGAGTACGGAATTCAATGGCGTAGTCGGCAACAGTTCTCCTATTCTGTTTGATGGACATGAGGCACTTGGCAGCAGAAGTGGAGCGTGCGGGAACGTCAAATACCCTTTTAAAGAAGGCCACAAACTCAGGGTAACTTAAGACAACAGGTTTTTGCGTCTCCCATAGAGGGTTAGCCCAGGCCAAGGCTCTCTCAGAAAGCAAAGATATCACGAAACCTACTTTGCTTCTGTCCGTTGGAAATGCCCGGGGCAGCATCTCGAAGTATATCTCAACCCGATTGAGAAACCCTCTGCATTGAACTGGATCGCCCCCAAATCGCTGAGGAAGCTGAGCGGAACCAGACATGTCTCTTATAGAGGTAGTACTCAAGGCGGGTGCCTGCACAGAGACTGGCGCAGCAGCAGGGATGGCCTGCGACTCAGGTTGTACCTGGAGAAGCCATAGTGGGTGATTCCAGTTGAGCCGTGCGACTCAGGAGCGTTTGTAATGCCAAGGCAAACTGACCCATGCGGTGATCTGGAAAAAATATTACCAACAAGTGGATTGACTATATCTTCTGAATTCATGGCCTTCGCCTACTGTCAGAAACCATGAATCAGACCAAAACAGAAGTACAATAAAATCACACTTGTTTATTAAATAAAAATAAAAAGTAAATAGAGAAAGCGTAGTCAAAGCATAGTCAGAGTCCAGTAACCAGATCAAGTAGTCAGCCAGTCCAGAGTTCAATAGCCTAATCGGGTAATCAGTCAGGCCAGAAGTCAGGGATCCAAATAGAGCAACAGCAAGCAGGATAAGGAGCCAGAAGGGATGTCAGCAATCCAGTCTTTGAACAGAACCGCAGGAGATGGTTTTCTTGTGATGTGACCAAGGCGAAGGCAGATATAAAGTGCGCTGGAACAGCTGGTAGCTGTGGAGAGAGATGGGAGCTGGCAAATAGCTGACAGCTGAGCAGCTAGCCCAGAGAAGGAATGGCTAAGCCAGCCCTGACATCAGTATACAGTGGTGGCAGTGTGCAGTATACAGTGGGGGCAGTGTGCAGTATGTAGTCAAAGCAGTGTGCAGTATACAGTGGGGGCATTGAGCAGTATATAGTGGGGCAGTGTGCAGTATGTAGTTGAAGACGTGAGCAGTATACAGTGGGGGCAGTTAACAGTATACAGTGGGGGCAGTGTCTACTATGTAGTTGAAGAAGTGAGCAGTATACAGTGGGGGCAGTGAACAGTATACAGTGGGGGCAGTGAGCAGTATACAGTGGGGTAGTGAGCAGTATACACTGGGGGGCAGCGTGCAGTATGTATTGGGGGCAGTGAGCAGTATACAGTGGGGGCAGTGTACAGTATTTAGTGGGGCAGTGTGCAGTATTTAGTGGGGCAGTGTGCAGTATACAGTGGGGAAAGTGAGCAGTATACAGTGGGGGCAGTGTGCAGTATGTAGTGAAGCAGTGAACAGTATACAGTGGGGCGCAGGCTTAAGTATACAGAGGGGTGGCAGTGAGAAGTATACAGTGGGGGCAGGGGGCAGTATACAGTGGGGGGGTGTGAACTGTATACAGTGGGGGTGCAGTATACAGTGGGGGCAGTGAAAAGAATACAGTGAGCATAATATAATGGGGTGAGCAGTTAGCAGTATGTAGGGGGGCAATGAGCAGTATACAGGGGTGGGGCAGTGTGCAGTATGTAGTTGGGGCAGTGTGCAGTATACAGTGGAGGGGTCAGTAGACAGTATACAGAGAGCAGTATATGGGGGGGCACTGAGCAGGATACAGTGAGGGCAGAGTGCAGTATACAGTGCGCAGTATACAGTGGAGGAGGGCAATGAACAGTATAGAGTGCACAGTATACAGTGTTGGGGGCAGTGAACAGTATACAGTGAGCAGTGTACAGTGGGGGGGGCAATGTGCAGTATACAGTGGGGGCAGTGTGCAGTATGTAGTGTGGGCAGTGTGCAGTATCTAGTGGATGCAGTGTGCAGTATACAGTGATGCAGTATGTAGTGGGAGCAGGGGTCAGTATATAGAAGGGGGGTCAGGGAGCAGTATACAGTAGGGGCAGGGTGCAGTATACAGAGGGTGGCAGGGAGCAGTATACAATAAAGGCAGGGTTCAGTATACAGGGGGGCAAGGGAGCAGTATACAGGGGGGCAGGGTGCAGTATACATTGGTGGGGGGGTTGGGACAGTGAGCAGTTTACAGTGGGGGTAGGGTTCAGTATACAGAGGAGGGCATTGAGCAGGATACAGTGGAGGCAGGGAGCGTTATACAGTGTGTGTGTGTGGGGGGGGGGGGGGGGGGGGCAATGAGCTTTATACAGTGGGGACAGGGTACAGTATACAGAGGGGGCAGTGAGCAGTACACAGTGGGGGCAGAGTGCAGTATACACAGGGGGCAGTGTGCAGTATACAGTGGGGTCAGGGTTCAGTATACAGAATGGGGGAAGTGAGCATTATACAGTGACATCACTGGGATCATTTCCCCAGCTGTCTGTGTGCAGTGTATTAACCAAAGTGGTAGGGAGCCAAAGCTCTTTAGCCACTCCACCCCACAGCTGGAGGCGAAAACTCCCGGGCTACCATCTCTGCCAGTACTCTCCCATTTTCAGCCACAGTGGCCACCTGTGTATGTGGAAATTGGACACGACCCCCCCCCCCCCCGTCCGTCCACCATCTTGGTCAGCCTGGGGAGAAACTGCCGGCTGATAGACACTATGGGCTGCCAGCCATAGGAGGCTCCGAGCTGGCTATATAAATCTGTGTTGCACTGCGCCCAGGGGGCAAAGTCAGAGGCAGGTCTTGCTGGCCATTTTGGGGACATGGAACCCAATCTGATATCGGGGGACTGCCTGAAGCCTATAGGTGGCCCCGGTAGCAAAGATGGGGGAGCTATAAATATTTATGGGGATAGCACCCCCAAGCACCCACCTGGCACTGCCCCTGCCTGCAGGAAAAACCCACGCCACCAGAGATCAAAATGCTAACCCTTGGGAATATGGAAAATATGTATAGCCAGCACCACTACCTAAAAAGAAATATCATGTGCCACGTCCAGTATTGAGAAGAACAAAAAAGGAATCCCCTATAGGGTGGACTTTAAAGGCACAGTATATTTATTCTCCAAAGAGACAAATTGAGAAGTACATTTCAAATAATTTATTACAAAAAGTACAAAAGAAAGATATATGTATGCATTAAAAACATGAAGTGTTTGGACATCTCTCAAAGTAGATACAACATATAGGTACACACTATAGCCAAATGGTTTCTCACACCCGACACAATTCACAGATTATAAATCCCTCCTTCTTCAGGGGTGAGAATGCAAGAGAAACTAGATGCTCAAACGATATGTGCAGAAACACTTCATTCATTTAAAACCATGCCCTAGGACAGAGACGTTCACGGATCTTCATTCTAGGTGTCCCCAGAGAGCATGTACAGGTGGAAAAAACCCGTCAGCCGGCAGAGGAACTGCAGAGTGCTTAGATGGTAGCTCCCCTTCATCCACTAAAGGAGGGTAATGTGTAAACTGTGAAAGGCGGAGAGAGCCAAAAGGGGCACACTGGGGTCGGAAATAAAAAAGAACCCTGTGGGGGTTGACCTATTGCCTACACTGAGGGCCTTAAATTCTACAGGATCGTAGCTCTTTAAGTGTCAGAGTTCCTTGTATGGCCACTTGTCCCGTCATCTGTCCAAAGAATGGAAAGGCATCCTCTCCATTCTTTGGACCAAAAGCTCACATCTTTTGTTTCGCTGGGGGAATTGACTTTTGCTGGGAGAATTTCCAATCACGCGTACAGGGCATAATAATCAGTTGTTTTCCCTAGTCACCGATTCCAGGGACTAAAAACTTGAACTGTAGTGTTGCAGACTTTCACACAGTCAACACAAAAACTGGAAACATAACTCTATTTTCTTCACACATGGAGGACAAGGCATACTGGCAATCCAGAGCAATAAGCCAATATGTCACTTTTCAGGGCATTTCCTGCAATTGCCGTTATCAGCGGCACAGGCCAGCAGCAAATAGTACAGGCAGGAGTGTCCCTACAGCAGGATTTTTTTCATGTGAAGTACTACTTCCTGTTCTCAAGTCAGCTGTGTTCCATGCTGACTTGAGAAGAGGAACGGCTTGTGGCATCACCAGTAATAAAGGGGATCTGGCAGTTGAATTGGCTTCCCAGATGATCCAGTGGTAGTGATGTAATGCCGTAAATCAGCTTGGTTAGGCCTTCTAAAAACACAGTCTGGGTAAATGTGGCGACCATAGTCCCAGATTTTCAAGATAGTAGTATGCTTTCAGCATACCCGGAAAGAAATTTTTGATGCATTATTATAGGATTAAGCACAACACTGACTCCCAGTAATAGCAACAATATGCTTCCCAACCCCTGCCACGGGCTGTGAGCACAGATTGAAGATGTTATGTGTATAACTTTTCTTCTTTCTGGAACAGTATCAATAATTACAGCAGGTACTTTATTTAAGACAGGACAAGCAATTCCCACTGGCAAATAGACACGTGCATTCGTTATTGTCCAAATGCATTTTCGCCCCAATTTCAGGGATTGTCGTGTTAGTTTTAACAAAACAATAACAAACGCGCAGAATCTGAAACCCGAAAGTTCCAAAAAATGCTTTCTTTTTCGTATCCATTATATTTTCTTATCGTTGCAACAACAGTTCGATACAGATAGATAGAAGATTCGACATGACGGTGACAATAGCGATCTATGTCTCTCGAACCTGCGGTTGAATGTGCCTAATCTAACTTTATTAGTTAATTAGATTAGATCAGATTATTCAACATAGAGAGAAAAGATTTGACATTATAGAGACAATAGTAAAAGAGCTGTTAGTGGTTGCTGCTGGAATGGGTGAGGAAAGGAATATGGTGATGATGCTGAATGTTATTGGCTGATTGTAACCAAAGAGGAGGAGCAGTAAAATAGCTAGAACTTAAGTAAACACGTACAGCCAACTTCCATTCACTTACGATTGCTAGCAGAGAGAGACACACTGAATAATTTCAGACAGTCAATCTTAGCTGGTCCGAGAACCTGAATTATTTAGCAAAAAGGAAGAAGCACAGCAGCAGAACAGATAGTGAAGCAAGCTTAGTTCAACTTAGCTTTTTCATTTCATCTGCTATTAATCTGCTATTGTGTTAGTGTTGAACTTGATACTGATACTAGTGTTGTTAATGTTGTGATAGCCTCAGAGGCTGCCCATGTTTTGGGGCGATTTATTATTTATTATAGATTCTATATTATTCTATATTATAGATTGTATATACTGTAGATTCTTTTTTTTCCTCTCATATAGATTCTATATACCCTAATTTGTTACCTGTGTGCAGGTAGTTTTGCCAACTCTGGCATATTTGCCATTAGGAGCGCAGAGTGAACAGGAAAAAATATATATGCTTGAATTTCGATACAACACAATTCTATTGGCTGTTGGGGTTCAACATGAACAGAAACAAACAAGTATTGTATGATTCGATACGATAAAAAATATGTATAAATTCCGCTCGGCATAAAGATTCGACAAAGCAGCTAAAAACATATAATCGCCAAGAGCGGACATTTTCGTCAAATGCTCTGTCTTAAGACTATAGAATTCTAATGCTGTTGACTAGTAATAATAACTAATACTTATAATTATTACTAGTCAAACAACATTAGAATTCTACTATAGCTTGTGGGCGGAGCATTCAACCGGAAATGTACGATCGTGGCGTTGTACCGTTTAGTTGCTTCGTCTAATGTTTTTAGAACATCCGACAGACCATAAGCCTTCAATTGACACATTCGACCTTAATTAATTTGGATTTTCATACAACTGCATTTTTTAACAAAACAAACGAAATAAAAACGAATTTCGGGAGTAACTAAATAAATTTATTTTTCGGACAAAACCAAAATTCAGAAACAAAATATTTCAATATGCACATGTCTAATGGCAACAAGTGTCACGGCCCTCACTATGTGACAATGGCTGTAACCACAGAAAACTTAGATATCTTCACAAACATGCACATCTTAGAAGATTTATAAACAGTTATCACTTTTCTGCACATTCTTTATCCCAGTTTGGTTTGCTAGCTTCAGACATTGGTGTGGCAAGACACAGGATCGACTTTTACCACTGCTGCAGGATGAATGGGAATGCCTATCCCGAGGAATGGAAACAGAGGATCTACAGTCCTCGGTTGCAGCCTCACCTGTAGTAGCATTAGATGCAGGCACTACTTGGTCAGGGCCATTGGTGGCTGCAAAGGACTCACAATGAACAATGGCAGTGGGAACTAACACTTTCACTACATGGGCGGTGGTACTGGCAGGTGCAACAGCCTCAGACAAGGCAGGATTGATGCCCAGTGCAAAGACTTTCCAGTCTGAGATGGAAACTCCCAGATGTGGCATGCTTTCTTCTCCGTCTCACAGCATGTGGACCCAATATGGCGGTGCGCACAACTGCATCTCCTCCTCTGCAGAGCATCGACTCCTCCTCCTGCCAAGGGATTAGTGTGGCTGCTCAGCAGAAACTTCAGAGCCTGCCTGATTCTTCCAGCAGTGTGCCAAAACTCTTCTAGAGTCTGTCTTAACCCCTTCAGCTCTGGTGTAAAGTGACAAAAGACCAGGCTGACACTTTCCCAATAGCAAAAAGACAATTTAGTTCTTCCCCCACATGGTTTAAGAAAATAATAGCACAGTCTCTGAGGCACACAGGCATTACTTGCCACTCTCCCACGGAGTCAAAATTTCTGTGTAATTGCAGCCCATTGCTAGGGGTGACCACAGAAAAAATAATGTTGAGCCCCATGTTGGACGCCAAATATAGTGCCTACCCCACATTTCCGCAGGCCTGGTGGTGACCCCCAGAGACAGGGAGGGCCGACATTCCTCCTCAGGGTGCAGGTTACTAGGCATAGTGGGTGATGTACAAGATACTTTTATGCTTGAACAAAGAGAAGTTTATTTCTCACAAACAGGAAAATGTGAGAGCAAGGGGTTGGGGCACAGGATATCCTTAGTCAAAAATCGCAACAATCAGCAGACAGTCAGACTCCTTAGACAAAAGGTGAGATACGACAGACAGCAGTAGAGTAAAAAGAGCCTTTAAGCTGAACCAGCAAATCTGTACTTTGTAGAATAGGCTGTCACCTATAGTAGCTGGACTTTACTCACAGCATCACACAGAATTCTTTGGATGAATCCTCTCTTGAAGCTCTCCCAGCCACCTCTTGGGTTCCCGGTCCATGAAGAGTCACCTTTGGTACTTCCTTAGAACATCCCTCTTAGCATTGCCTCCAGGTTGTGAGCAGGCTCTTCCTTGCAGAACCTTGAGCACATGGTCAGGCCTCAGGTTTTAGGCCTACCCAGCAGGAGCTGTTCCTCACACACCCACCCAGACTGCAGTCTGAGTGGAGAAGACCTAGATCACTTGACTAGCTAACACCCAGCACAGCTAAAGTTACCTTTAGTCATGTTATGGGACAAGGGTGCTACACACACACATATATATATATATATATACACATATATATACTAGGTTTTCTTTCCCCGATGTCTTGTGACTCATTAGTGTTACAAGGTCTCAGGTGTAAATGGGGAGCAGGTGTGTTAAATTTGGTGTTATCGGGGGGCGTGACCAGGATGGCACTGTGAGCGGCTGCTTCTTTAGTGAGCTCCGCTTCTGATACACTTACCCGGATCCAGGATTGCCTTTCCTCCTCCACATTCAGCCCCTCCGGAGCCCGGGGTTGGTGCCTGTTAGCCCCGCGGCCCAGCGGGAGAGGATTGAGGGCGCGGTGCTCTCCCGGCCGTTCTGCGGTCTTGACAGTGATTTAGGCCGCAGCCGCGGCCTTTCCTGACGGCCCCGCCCGAGCGACTGCAGCGCTCCCAGAGTGACACCCCCCGCGGCCTGTGGCTGACCCCATACGAGGTGAGGCAGAGCCTGGACATCCGGAGGCGAGTAGGCCGCGACCGGGGCCTTTCCTGAGGTGAGGTCCCCTGCCTAGCCTGCTCATCATATAGGGAGGAGAGGGGGCCTGTCTTGGGGAGGTTGCTGACCCCCCACCCCCCGGTATACAGGGCCCACCTGGGACATCGATTGGAGGGAGTTCAGGGGCGGCCTCCCTGACGGCCCCTGCAGGGTGAAACCGGGCGGGGGACTTCTTTGACACCCCAGCCGACGGACCAAGGGCGGCCCTGGGCACGGGAACGGGCCCTTCTGCCCACACATACCACAGCCCTCCCTTAACGGCCCGAAGACACCCAGACTCTACAGCCGGGGCATTAGAGATCTGCCGGTGGACACTCTCTGAACCCACCTGGACTTGTCCTGCATTACTCCATCTGAATGAGGCGCCGGAACTCAGGCAAGAATTTTAGTAAAGGGGGCAAGCGTCTGTCTTTCCCATCCCAGCCAGACCCCCCGGGCAGACTTGGTCCCCCAGGAGGAGACCCGTACCACACGGAGTGCCCATAGAGCTTCCCAGACGGCCCCCATGGATCCAGCCGAGTCCCGGCCTCCCTGGCTGGCGGAGGTCATGGCGACCATTGTCACTTGTCAAACCACCCTAACAGCCAAAATGGAAGCCGTGCAGTTGGATATGGGTCTTATCAGACAGGATATAGACAAACTCAGATCCAGGGTCACTGAGACCGAGCAAAGGGTGAGCAATACTGAAGACACAGTGTCCGAACATGGAGCTGCACTTCGCACCCTTCAATCTAAAGTTAAAGCCTTGGAATACAGAGCTGAAGATGCCAAGAATAGGAACCGGTGCAATAATCTCCACATTGTCGGCCTCCCAGAGGGGGCTGAGGGGAACAACCCCACCTGCTTTGTGGAGGGCATGCTGCGGGACCTCCTCCCTGATGCTCGTTTCTCGCCTCACTACGCAGTGGAAAGGGCACACCGTGTACCACCTAAACCGGGGCATCCTGGAGCCCCCCCGCGAACCTTCATCCTCTGCCTCCTTAATTTCAGAGACCGAGATGCAGTTCTCCATGCTTCTAGAACGGTCGGCGACCTTCAGTATCAGAATGCCAGACTGATGATCTTCCCTGACTACTCGGTGGAGACTCAGAAGCTCAGGAAATCCTTTGATTACGTGAAAGCGGCATTGAGAGCACGTAACATCCACTATAGTGTTCTTTTTCCGGCCCGTCTACGAGTCCAGGACGGAGAGATGACCCGCTTCTTTAACACCCCCGGAGAGGCATCCGCCTGGATTGATTCGCTGGCGCCGGCCCACAGATCGGCCCGCTGAAATACCTCTTCGGAATTGTTTACAACCCATTCTACTGTTGGGATGCCCACGGCCTTTGTTGCACCTGTTGTGCCCTGTTTGCACCGATGGTGGGCTCACCTCTAATGCTGGCAGCAACCTCCCAGGTAGCGGGAGTTCAAGTTGATACCCCTGACCTGAGATACGGTCGGGAGAAGGCTGTGACATGCCGCTCCTCTTTGCCCTTTCTTGCTCCCTCCTGGAGCATGGGGGCTCATACCATATGTTCCTTCTTCCCCTTTTTTGGATCATTTTCACTGATGCAAATTCTTTATCCTCCCAGATCCATGTCCCTGTCAGCCTCCTTCATAGAGCAGGCGGTTGCCTCACGCCTAGTGAGCCGCTCACTTGGTTACCTAAACCCCCCCAGGATGTCTGGGGGGGGGGTGGTACTTGCCTCCTGCACGGACCCCCAGTTGCAGCCGGCGAGCTGATACACTTTGGGATGAATACCCTCCTCAGTTTAAGGGGGTTGGGTGGGGTGGGGGGTGGGGACTGTTCCCCTAACGGGGCCAGGGATTTTTGTTTCCCTTCTTCTTTTCTCATGTATGCTTATTGGGGTTATCTGTTTGTTCTCTGTTTAGTTTTGTTGTACTTGTTTACTAAAAATATTGATATTTCAGTGTTGCATTGTCCTCGGATATGTATGTCCCGGGTCCAGCGGTCCAATCCGGGAGCCGGGTTCCACAATGATCCTGATCCTTCCACTGCCCCCAGAATCCATGTCTACACTTAACATTGTATCCTGGAACACCAGGGGATTGAACTCCCCGGTTAAGCGATCCCTGGTGTTCCAATTTCTTAAAAGTTATAACCCACATATATGCGTACTCCAGGAGATGCACCTCATCGGCAGAAGGCTTCTTTCCCTAAAAAAAACCCTGGGTGGGGTACCATTACCACTCCACCCACTCTAGTTTTGCCAGGGGGGTAAGTGTCCTAGTATTGAAGTCCCTCCCCTTTCGGCTTCTGGATCTGGCCTTGGACCCGGACGGCAGGTATGTCATTATTCATGCGACAATTTACTCAATAACCTGGACCATTGTGGGATTATACTTGCCCCCGCCGGCCTCATTGCTGGTGCTGAACCAAATCACTAGCA
The DNA here is from genome assembly GCF_037356315.1 of Lithobates pipiens. Classification (NCBI taxonomy): domain Eukaryota; kingdom Metazoa; phylum Chordata; class Amphibia; order Anura; family Ranidae; genus Lithobates; species Lithobates pipiens. Next base: position 109,713,571 of record NW_027507788.1, read on the forward strand.
AGATGGCCGAGTTTGCCTCTGATAATGCTCTTATCCTGGGTGATTTTAATCTAGTTCCAGACCCAGACATGGACAGACTGACTCCGGGGGGACACCATGGACCTGGGCTGGCTGCCTGGGCAGACACATATGGCCTGACGGATGTCTGGAGGTGGAGACACCCCGGGTCTCGGGCATTTACATGTCACTCTGCCACCCATAAAACATTCTCCCGCATTGACTTGGTCTTTGCACGGAGCCCAGTCCTCCCAAGGGTCGTAGACATACAAATATTGCCCAGGGGGATATCGGACCATGCACCTCTGTTTCTGACATTGGATCTTTCCCTGGGACCAGCGGTTAGACTATGGAGGCTTTCCAGGTTCTGGATCTCAGATGCCGCTGTGGATGCTCATTTTAGGACCGAATTGAACAGCTACTGGGAGGAGAATGCAGGTTCGGCTGAGGCCACGGTGTGGGATGCCTTTAAGGCTACCACGAGGGGGCACTATCAGACTATCATTGCCAAAATACGCAGGGAACGTAGAGCAGAGCTAAAAAGAGCTGAGGGAGAGGCGGTCTGCGCGGAGGCTCTTTTTGTCCGCAAACGGGACCCCCAACGTTATCTGCAACTGCAAATCCTGACCAGGGAGGCTGTTGATCTCCGTACCTCTCTCACCCAGAAGAGAATGCTGGCTCAGTCCCAGCGGATCTTTGAGCAGGGGGAGAGGTCGGGGAGGATGCTGGCCTGGCTCTCCAGGGAACAGGCAGGAGGGTTGAGCATTTCACATATCAGGGACAAATCCGGTCAGTTGCTTCACACCCCAGACGGGATTAATAACTGTTTTGCAGAGTTTTATACATCTCTCTACACCTCTAGGTCGGATTACAGTAAGGAAGAGCTATTGACCTACTTGGCCGACATAGATATACCAATCCTCACGGAAACGTACCGCAATAGGCTGGACGCCCCTATCACAGTTCTGGAGATTCTCCAGGCGCTTAAATCTATACAGGCGGGTAAGACGCCCGGGACCGGACGGAATCCCGGCGGAATTCTATAAGCACTACGCTACGGTGCTCTCTGAAAGACTCCACCATCTATTCTCTGTGTCGTCGCATATTGATAAACTTACCGACACCATGAGCGAGGCGATCATAGTGGTGATCCCGGGGAAAGACCCCACCTTGTGTTCATCATACCGCCCTATATCACTGTTAAATGTGGACGTGAAAATACTGGCCAAAATCCTGGCCAACAGACTAAACTTAGTCATCACGGCCCTTGTCCATAGTGACCAAACAGGTTTTATCCCGGGCAGAGGCACAGACATTAATATCAGGCGCCTACTCACGCACATAGATAGAGCGGCCAGGGGGGAGACGGGTGTAGTGGCCTCGCTCGATGCGGAGAAGGCTTTCGACTCTGTCGAGTGGGGTTACCTATGGGAGGTGCTCTCGCGATTCGGATTTGGCCCGGGATTTACAAATTGGATCTGCATGCTGTACCACAGCCCCTCTGCTAGAATCCGTACCAATGGCTGTCTCTCCGGGCAGTTTCAGCTGGCACGGGGTAAGAGACAGGGGTGCCCCCTCTCACCAGCCTTATTCGCCCTCGCGATGGAGCCCTTGGCTATTTTGCTGAGAGCGGATACTGGGATAAAGGGAATACAAGTAGGGCCCATCGAGGAAAAGCTGTCCTTGTATGCAGATGACGCTCTGCTTTATTTAGCGGACGCGTCGTCTTCTTTGGGCACTGCACTGGAACTGATTAATCGATTTGGTCGGTACTCAGGTATCCGCATCAATTGGGACAAATCGGTTCTTTTCCCACTCCACTCCTCGACCCCTCGCGTGCTTCATCCACAGCTTAAATGGGTGGAAAATTTTATATACCTGGGGATTAAGGTCAGTGGTAGAGTTCAGAACTATCTGGAGGATATATACAGCCACTCATGACACAATTAGGGGCTAGGTGCACGGCATGGCGATCTCTCCTTTTATCCCCTTGGCTCCTATGCAGCTCTGAGTAACCTACCATTTTGGGGGCTTAAGGCGAGCTCCTCCATGACGGGCTTGATGCGTACCACGGTGAGGGTCTGGCGGGAGGCAAGGAGGAGCTATGGAAAGCCCAACCACATCTCCCCACATATGCCCCTATGGGGCAACCCCATGCTCCCTCACCTGAATAGTATCCCAGACCCTTCTCTGTGGGCGAAAAGAGGAATCGTCACTTTAAAGCACATAGTTTATCAGGGTAGGCTAATGACTTTCCAAGAACTGAGACGTACATATGAGCTTCCAATTTCTTTCCAGTTCAGATATTGGCAACTGAAGCACGCCTTTGGGGCTCAGTTTCCTGCCCCTCTGACTCTGGAATTGGACTCCATTGAACGTCTACTGACTTCCAGGGTGATGGGGAGAACCCTGTCGACCTTATATCTTTACCTCACGGTGGAACATGACACTAGTTTGACCAAATCCCGGGAGAAGTGGAGTTCGGACATTCTGTCCCTAGGGGAGGAGGAATAGGAGGAGTGCCTGACTTCTTACATTCCAACAATGATAGCCGCGAAAGACAGGTTTATACAATTTAAATTCCTGCATAGGGCCTACTTCACCCCGCAGAGGCTGGCACGTATTTACCCCCAAAGGGACCCTAATTGTCAAAGGTGTAAACAGGAGGTGGGCACTTTCTGGCACATGGTCTAGTCATGTCCCAAAATCCAGCCCTACTGGGAGGAAGTGGTTTCTACGCTAAATGCTGTGACCGGGTTGAACCTTCAGGTCGACCCTCAAACCCTACTATTGAGCCATTTGGCAGACGTTGAGGGGGACAGGTACTGCAAACTGTGCCTTACCTTCGCATTGTATTATGCCAGACGCGAGATTCTATTGAGATGGAAACTCGAAGACCCCCCTACCCCTGCCTCGTGGAGGAGATCAGTGAACCTGGTGCTCCCCTTGTATAAGTTGACGTATGAAAGTAGACAATGCCCAGGGAAATTTGATAAAATTTGGTCCTCCTGGATAGACGCGTCCGCTGATCTTGGTTCCCCCTCCCCCTAACTTTGAGTTGAGCTGAGACGGTGGTGGATCCCCCCCCCCCCTCGGTTGACCGCCCTGTTCTCTCTCTCCCGACCATTTCCTCCCTGGCCCCCCTCCCCCCCCTTCCGCAGGCTCGTGCAAATGTCATGTACCTGCATGATGACTGTAAAGCTCTGCTGGGGATGTCCTGCATTTATGATAGAGTAATGGCTACTCCTGTTATCTGTACTGCTGGATTATTAATTTTAGAATGATTACTGGATGAAGGTGTTTTTTTCCTTTCTACAACTGTGTAATATCGGAATATACTGTACTTTGCAATGTAATGCTGATTTGTCTAATAAAAAAATTTCTGTTAAAAAAAAAAAAAAAATTGGTGTTATCGCTCTCACTCTCTCATACTGGTCACTGGAAGTTCTACATGGCACCTCATGGCAAAGAACTCTCTGAGGATCTGAAAAAAAGAATTGTTGCTCTACATGAAAATGGCCTAGGCTATAAGAAGATTGCCAGGACCTTGACACTGAGCTGCAGCACGGTGGTCAAGACTATAAATTGGTTTAACAGGATAGGTTCCACTCAGAACAAGCCTTGCTGTGGTCGACCAAAGAAGTTGAGTGCACGTGCTGAGCATCATATCCAGAGGTTGTCTTTGGGAAATAGATGTACAAGTGCTGCCAGCATTGCTGCAGAGGTTGAAGGGGTCAGCCTATCAGTGCTCAGACCATACGCCGCACACTGCATCAAATTGGTCTGTATGGCTGTTGTCCCAGAAGGAAGCCTCTTCTAAAGATGATGCACAAGAAAGCCTGCAGTTTGCTGAAGACAAGCAGACTAAGGACATGGATTACAGGAACCATGTCCTGTGGTCTGATATATAATTTATTTGGTTCAGATGGTATCAAGCGTGTGTGGCAGCAACTAGGTGAAGAGTACAAAGACAAGTGTGTCTTGCCTACAGTCAAGCATGGTGGTGGGAGTGTCATAGTCTGGGGCTGCATGAGTGCTGCTGGAACTGGGGAGCTACAGTTCATTAGGGAAACATGAATGCCAACATGTACTGTAACATACTGAAGCAGAGCATGACCCCCTCTCTTCGGATAACGAGGTTATCTAAGGTTAAACCTCTTTTCTTCTAATCTTAATGAGCGTCCACGTGTCTTATTAAACTCCATTCCACTGAAAAGTTTTATCCCTATTGTGGGGTCACCAGTGTGGTATTTGTAAATTGAAATCATATCCCCTCTCAAGCGTCTCTTCTCCAGAGAGAATAAGTTCAGTGCTCATAACTTTTCTTCATAACTAATATCCTCCAGTCCCTTTATTAGCTTTTTTGCCCTTCTCTGTACTCGCTCCAATTCCAGTACGTCCTTCCTGAGGACTGGTGCCCAGAACTGGACAGCATACTAAAGATGAGGCCGGATCAGAGTCTTGTAGAGTGGGAGAACTATCGTTTTATCTCTTGAGTTAATCCCCTTGTTAATGCATGCCAATATTCTGTTTGATTTGTTAGCAGCAGCTTGGCATTGCATGCCATTGCTGAGCCTGTCATCTACTAGGACCCCCAAGTCCTTTTCCATCCTTGATTCCCCAAGAGGTTCTCAACCCAGTGAGTAGATTGCATTCATATTTTTCGCCACCCAAATGCATTAGTTTACATTTTTTCTCGTTAAACCTCCATGTAGTTGCCCATCACATTAATTTGTTCAGATCTTTTTGTAAGGTTTCCACATCTTGTGGAGAAGGTATTGCCCTGATTAGCTCAGTATTGTCTGCAAATACAGAAATTTAACTGTCCCATCCTCCAGGTTGTTTATGAACAAATTAAATAGGGTTGGTCCCTTGAGGACCCCACTTTCTATCCCTGACCATTCTGAGTACTCCCCATTTATCACCACCCTCAAACTCACCCTTGTTGTCCTCTGTTAGCCATGAGGGTGCTTTCTGTGATCTGTCATGAGGATAAACACTGCAGTTTTGGTTACTGAAGTTCCCCCGATTCCCTCGTGAAGACTGAGAAGAATAAATTCAATACCATCGCCATCACCCCATCCTTTGTAACCAGATTTCCTTCCTCATTCTTTATGGGGCCAATATGGTCTGTCCTCCTTTTTTACTATTTATATACTTAAAGAATTTCTTGTGATTTTTTTTTTTTGCTCTCTTCTGCTATGTGTCTTTCATGATCTTAGCCGCCCTAATTGCACCCTTACATTTCTTGTTGCATTCTTTGTAAAGTCTGAATGCTGATGATGATCCCTCAGCCTTGCATTTTTTGAAGGCCTTCTCCTTTGCTTTTATATGCATTTTTACATTGGAGTTAAGCCATCCAGGACTTTTGTTCACTTTTTTAAATTTATTTCCCAATGGGATGCACTGGCTAATGCCCTTATTTAATATGCTCTTAAAGCAAACCCATCTCTCCTCCGTGTTCTTTGTTCCTAAGATTTTATCCCAATTTATATCTTCTAGCAAGGTTCTTAGTTTAGGGAAATTTGCTCTTTTGAAATTCAATGTCTTTTTTTCCCTTATGTTTCCTATTTGTGTGATTCATACTGAAGCTAATTGATCTGTGATCGCTGATTCCTAAATTGCCCCCTATTTCCACATCCATGATCAGGTCTGCATTGTTGGTAATCAGTACATCTAGTAACACTTTCTAGTTGTTTCTGGTTGGTGCATCTACCATCTGATTCATGAAATTGTCCTGCAAGACACTTAGGAACTGGCGAGCCTTATGCCGCGTACACACGGTCAAAATGTATGACGTACTTAGTCTGGTGGAAAAGTACGCCAGACTGTCCGTCGGAATTTCCGAACGGGCTACTTGCCCACACACGGCACTTTTTGAGCGGACTAATACGGCGTACTAAGTCCGCCGTACTATCCGCCCTACTTTTGAAATGAACGGACTCGCCCACACACGCGGAGGAAAGTCCGCTCATTTCGAGCGCGTCTCCAGGTAGGCGGGGCCTGCGAAGGAGACGTCGCTGGCCCCGCCGCCTGGTATGGACTTAAAGGGGAACCCCAACGCCGAAAAAAATCGGCGTGGGGGTCCCCCCCAAGTCCACAACAGACCCTTGTCCGAGCACGCTACCCGGCCGGCCAGGAAAGGGGGGCGAGCGAGCGCCCCCCCTCCTGAGCCGTACCAGGCCACGTGCCCTCAACATGGGGGGGTGCCTTGGGGAAGTCAGGCTCCAGATGACGTCCTAGTGACGAAACGCGTAGGGCGTGGCCTAATCGACTGCTTTTCAGCATTAAAGACTACCAAACTATACCGCCATTACTCCCACTGATAATTTGTAAGTAGTTTTAATCTTTGTCAATAAAACTGTTTTATATACGGTATCACACTATGGATGGTCCTCTCTTTTAACATATATACTGTGGCACACTCCACCTGGAAATAACGAGGGATCCCCAACCATTTACCAGAAGCAAGCCAGAGAGCGACACAATAGCTAATATTGTGAAGGCTGATCCACCCCGGATGGGGTCTTTTTTCCGGTGAGAGTACAACCTAGAAGTGTCCACAATGCATGAAGAATAGGATCTGAATTTATCACACCCCCCTCCCCATTCACGGGACAATCCTACCAATCTTATTTCACTAGAGACTTTTTATTTTTATATTTTTTTATTTTTATTTTTATTTTTATTTTATTTTTATTTTTTAACATTTTAAATATTTTTTGGCATGTTTCACTTGATGCATTGACATTTACCACCTACCGTATTTATTGTATTATTTACTTGCTGCATGAATTTTGTATATACTTCACTGTCACATCAGTGCACTTTTTGAAAACAGCACAGTCAGTCCTGGTTTTATACTTTACTGTCACTAATGTATTAATAGCACTAGCACTTTATATATTTAATGTACCAGCATTAGTCACAATCTTCTGAGGATTATAATCTTTTTGGTTTTTCACTTATATAGCCAGCACGCTGGAAAATATTTATTGTTGTGGAAAATATTTTTAATTTAATCGTTCATATTAATTTTAATTTTCACTAGTGCTACATAAAGTGGCAGTATACTGCACACTTTAATTCCTTATATAATTGGGCTGGTTTAACACTTTTTAGATTTTCAATTTATTTATTGGCACACCAACACCACCAATTTCATTTCTAAATACCACCCACTTTTATGCTGAACACTTCGGACAAATGAGTCCCCGGTGATATATTATTTGATAATACATAGGTATAGCGCCAGATCTATTCACAGCAACCCCCTTCGATTGAGAAGTCAGCCCAGTTCTCGAGGAACCCAAACCCCATCCTTACCACAGCAGCTCCTCAGCCACTTGATACTTCCCTAATCTCCCTCTGCCTTTCTGATGTGGCTCCAGGTACCGGTAGTATTTCTGAGAATACTAACTTGGAGGTCCTTTTCCTCAATTTAGCTCCTAAGTCCCTAAATTCGTTCTTTAGGACTAGTGATGGCCGAACGGTTCGCCCGGCGGTCGTTTCGCGGCGAATTTTCGGCTGTTCGTGGTCCGCCCGATCGGCAGACTATTGCCGCCATTCGCCCGGCGGACTTCCGTGTTTACTGTGTAAAAGAACTTTGACCTATGATGACACATCCATCATGGGGTACAGGACAGCCAATTGAGACATTACAGCACATGGACACTTGGACATTCCCCTAACTTATAAATACACCCGATCCGGCGGCCATTTTACATTCTTTCTTCTGTCACTATAGGGAGAGGTTGCTGTGTGGAGCAGGGAGAGATTGCAGTGACCCAAATCTCTAGCTATTTGGTACACAAAAGTTCTTTTCAGGACTGGTGTAGGTGTTAGGTGTAGTTCAGGATATAGGTTTGAGGCAGTGCTGTGCTAGTGATTGTTGCAGCAGCCTGAGTGTCTTTTGTCAGTGTAGAGAAAGGGACAGGACGGTGTCAGTTTAATCATTAGCTGTTACTATCAGGTCCACAAAAGTGCCATTCCAGTTATTGTTCCAGCAGCCTCTGTTTTGTCAGTTTATATAGGGACAGGCAGGAAGCTGTGTGTGAGGCAGTGAGGGTCAGTTTAATCAGTAGCTGTTACTATATTAGGTCCACAAAGGTTCTTTTCAGGACTGGTATCAGTGGTATGGTAATAGGCTTGTACACATATAATATTCTTTCTTCCAAATGTAGAAAGAATATTATACTTGACTGCTGCCCTTCTGCTGCAGTCTGCTAATCAGTCACAACCTACTTGTTCCACAGAGGTCCTTATAAGGACTGGTAACCTGGTGTAGGGTGCTACAGTACATAGGGTTGAGTGAGGTACAGTCTGCTATTCCGTAAGGACTGGTATAGGTCCACAATACATAGGGTTGAGGTGCACTACTGCTGACCGCTGCCCTATACTGCAGCAGTGCTTCATCAGTATAGGGACTGACGTACAGTCTGCTAATCAGTCACACACAACCTACTTGTTCCACAAAGGTCCTTATAAGGACTGGTGACCTGGTGTAGGGTGCTACAGTACATAGGGTTGAGTGAGGTACAGTCTGCTATTCTGTAAGGACTGGTATAGGTCCACAATACATAGGGTTGAGGTGCACTACTGCTGACCGCTGCCCTATACTGCAGCAGTCCTTCATCAGTATAGGGACTGACGTACAGTCTGCTATTCAGTCACACACAACCTACTTGTTCCACAAAGGTCCTTATAAGGACTGGTAACCTGGTGTAGGGTGCTACAGTACATAGGGTTGAGTGAGGTACAGTCTGCTATTCCGTAAGGACTGGTATAGGTCCACAATACATAGGGTTGAGGTGCACTACTGCTGACCGCTGCCCTATACTGCAGCAGTCCTTCATCAGTATAGGGACTGACGTACAGTCTGCTAATCAGTCACACACAACCTACTTGTTCCACAAAGGTCCTTATAAGGACTGGTAACCTGGTGTAGGGTGCTACAGTACATAGGGTTGAGTGAGGTACAGTCTGCTATTCTATAAGGACTGGTATAGGTCCACAATACATAGGGTTGAGGTGCACTACTGCTGACCGCTGCCCTATACTGCAGCAGTCCTTCATCAGTATAGGGACTGACTTACAGTCTGCTAATCAGTCACACACAACCTACTTGTTCCACAAAGGTCCTTATAAGGACTGGTAACCTGGTGTAGGGTGCTACAGTACATAGGGTTGAGTGAGGTACAGTCTGCTATTCTATAAGGACTGGTATAGGTCCACAATACATAGGGTTGAGGTGCACTACTGCTGACCGCTGCCCTATACTGCAGCAGTCCTTCATCAGTATAGGGACTGACGTACAGTCTGCTAATCAGTCACACACAACCTACTTGTTCCACAAAGGTCCTTATAAGGACTAGTAACCTGGTGTAGGGTGCTACAGTACATAGGGTTGAGTGAGGTACAGTCTGCTATTCTGTAAGGACTGGTATAGGTCCACAATACATAGGGTTGAGGTGCACTACTGCTGACTGCTGCCCTATACTGCAGCAGTCCTTTATCAGTATAGGGACTGACGTACAGTCTGCTAATCAGTTACACACAACCTACTTGTTCCACAAAGGTCCTTATAAGGACTGGTAACTTGGTCTAGGGTGCTACAGTACATAGGGTTGAGTGAGGTACAGTCTGCTATTCCATAAGGACTGGTATAGATCCACAATACATAGGGTTGAGGTGCACTACTGCTGACCGCTGCCCTATACTGCAGCAGTCCTTCATCAGTATAGGGACTGAGAGTTTTGTCACAGGGTCATTTAAAAAATGACAGGCAGAGGAAGAGGCAGGCCCTTCCGCAGGGGTGGTAGGGGTAGGGCAGGAGCAACAGGCTTGAGCCAAAGTGGGAAGTTGCAGAAGGTGCGTTCAATTACTTTTAAAGGACGCACCAGACTTGGTTGAGTGGCTCACTCAGCCTTACTCCTCTGCACCCTCCTCATCCTCTCGATCTGCACCCTCTTCTTCACTCTCTGCTATGTGCACCCCCAAAGACACTACCATCAACAACACCACCACCACCACATACCTTCCGTTTGAGTCACAGGAATTATTTTCCAATCCATATCAAGACATTTCTGATGCGCAGCCACTCTTGGTATTGGATCAGGAAGAGGAGGTAGCAACAACCGCTACTCAGCAGTCTGACGACAGTACCCAGATCAGCCCAAGGAGGAGGTTGGTCCCCGGTGTTGCTGCCTACTCCGAGATCTCTACTTATAGCGGTGGGGAAGGTGACGTCGATGATGACGTGTCTAGTGATGTCACGTGGGTGCCCACAAGAGAGGAAGAGGAGGGGAGTTCAGAGGGAGATATGGACCAGCAGATAGGGAGGAGAAGCAGGAATAACTTACATTGCACAGGAGGAACAAAGCAGACTGCAAATGTATCAGGAGCGAGTCACCGACCATGTACGGTCACATCTGGCGCTCCAAGGACACCGGCACATGGCTCCGCAGTGTGGGCTTTTTTTAACGTGTCTGCTGCTGACAATAGCGTTGCCATCTGCAATCTTTGCAGTCAACGCATTAGTCGCGGTAAGCCCAACACTCACCTAGGGACGACCGCCTTAAGAAGGCACATGAGCATCCATCATCGAGCCCAGTGGGAGCAACGGAACACACAAAGCCACACTCCAGGCTCTCACCGTCCAGCCTCGTCTTCTACTTCTCCTTCTCCTCTCTCCTCACAATTGTCCTCCACTCCACCTTCCATCACGCCAAGCTCACGTTTTTCTGAAAAAAGGCAGGCTTCCGTGGGCCTAATGTTCGAGCGTAAAAAAATGGTGACGCCGGATAACCCTCTTGCCCAACGGTTGACGGCTGGCTTGTCAGAACTGATAGCCCGCCAACTACTGCCATATAAACTGGTGGACTCAGAGGCCTTTCGAAAATTTGTGGCCATTGGAACACCACAATGGAAGGTCCCAGGAAGGAAGTATTTCTCACAGAAGGGCATCCCAGAGCTATATGGCCATGTTCAGCGACAAGTGAATGTATCTCTGGCACACAGTGTCGGTGCCAAGATACATCTGACCACAGACACATGGTCTAGCAAACACAGGCAGGGAAGGTATATCACTTTTACTGCCCACTGGGTGAACCTTCTGACGGCCGCCAAGCATGTAACCCGTGGCACCTGTGTAGATTTGGTTTTACCGCCACGGATTGCATGCAGGCCTGGCTCTTCTTCTCCTCCTCCTCCTACTCCATCCTCCTCCCTCTCCTCCTCGGCTGACTCCTCCTTTTCCGCTGCTAGCGTCTCTTCCGCTGCGCCGCCCAAGCTCCCCAGAACCTATTCGACATGCCAGGTGAGACGTTGCCATGCCGTGCTGCGCCTGTTGTGCCTGGAAGCCAAGAGCCACACTGGCCCGGCACTCCTTTCAGCTTTGCGTTCACAGGCAGATCAGTGGCTAACACCGCTCAATTTGACAGTTGGTAAAGTGGTGTGTGACAACGGTGCCAATCTGCTTAGCACATTGAAACAGGGCAAAATCACACACGTGCCATGCATGGCACACGTCTTAAACTTGGTCGTGCAGCGATTCGTTGTCAAATACCCTGGGGTCCAGGACATCTTGTGGCAGGCAAGGAAAATCTCAGCCCATTTCAGAAGATCTTACACGGCCATGGTTCGCCTTGCTGACATTCAGCGGCGACACAATCTGCCGGTCAGACGTCTTATTTGCGATTGCCCAACGCGATGGAAATCAACCTTCTATATGCTTGATAGGCTGCTCCAGCAGAAACGTGCAGTTAACGTCTACCTGTATGAACTCTGCGGCAGAACAGGTTCTGGGGAGCTGGGTTTTTTTTCACCGCACCAGTGGCTGCTTATGCGCGACGCATGCAGACTTCTGCGGCCATTTGAGGAGATCACCAAACTGGTCAGTCGCAGCCATGGCACCATCAGTGACATGGTACCTTATGCCTTCTTTATGGAGCGTGCATTGCGGCGTGTCATTGATCAAGCTGTGGAGGAGCAGGAGCGGGAAGATGAGGAAGTCGCAATGCTGGATGAATTCCCAGGGGGGCTACTCTATCTGAGACAAGTCAACAACAGGAGTCTGAAGAGGAGTCCGAGGAGGATGGTGCCGGGGAGGATGAGGAGGAGCAAGAAGAGCATGCTTTAAACCTTTCTGGGACCCCTGTTGTTGTGCGTGGATGGGGAGAGGAGAATGAAGAGCCCGACATTATCCTGGATGATGAGCAGGAGCCAGGCCACCACACCGCTTCCACTTTAGTGCAAATGGGGGCTTTCATGCTCCAGTGTTTTAATAGGGACCCCCGTATACAAATCATAAGGATCAAGGACCAATACTGGGTGGCAACGTACTTAGACCCCCGGTACAAACACAAAATGGCGGAAATGCTACCGCCGTCACAGAGGGCTGTCAGAATGCAGCACTTCCAGGCCTTGCTTCAAGAAATGCTGCATTCTGCTTTTGCGTGCGCTGGCAGAGGAGCAATTCCCACTCCCAGAGAAGGAGTTGCGGGTACCAATCCAACAGCGCCTGCAAGAAGAGGCCGGTTTGAAGATGTGTTGGTGACTTCAGATATGAGGTCATTCTTTCAGCCGACCCATCGACAGGTGTCATCCGGATCCAGCATCAGGGAACACCTAGACCGCCAGGTGTCCGACTACATCGGGTTAACGGCCGATGTGGACGCTCTGAGGAGTGATGAACCCCTGGACTACTGGGTGGGCAGGCTTGACCTCTGGCCAGAGCTTGCCCAATTTGCAATCGAACTGTTGGCTTGCCCCTCGTCCAGTGTCCTGTCCGAAAGGACGTTCAGCGCAGCAGGGGGAATCGTGACCGATAAGCGTACTCGCCTAGCTCACGACAGTGTTAACTACCTCACATTTCTAAAAATGAATGAGGCATGGATCTCGGAGGAATTCAACACATGTGACCAGTAGACCATGTATATGTCTATAAACAATTTTTTTAATCGAGCACACAGACCTTCTTTCTTCATTTGGCTCACTTCCTTGTCCAAAAAAAGCACACCGTACTATATGCCCGTACCCTCCTGTTTGAAGAGGTTGAGCGGTGTCATATTTCTACTGGGGCTGCTTATTATGACGGGCTCCCACCATCCCTGTGCTGTGCTGACTTCCTCCTGGGGCTGTACCTCTGTTGTGCATATTATGAGGGGCTCCCACCATCCCTGTGCTATGCTTATTATGAGGGGCTCCCACCATCCCTGTGCCGTGCTGACTTCCTCCTGGGGCTGCTTATTATGAGGGGCTCCCACCATCCCTGTGCTGTGCTGACTTCCTCCTGGGGCTGCTTATTATAAGGGGCTCCCACCATCCCTGTGCTGTGCTGACTTCCTCCTGGGGCTGTACCTCTGCTGTGCATATTATGAGGGGCTCCCACCATCCCTGTGCTATGCTCATTATGAGGGGCTCCCACCATCCCTGCGCTATGCTCATTATGAGGGGCTCCCACCATCCCTGTGCTATGCTGACTTCCTCCTGTGGCTGCTTACGGTGCAGGTGTCAGTGCTGTATATCACGGTGCTGATGTTAGTACTCTCTATCACGGTGCTGCTGTCAGTGCTGTATATCACGGTGCTGGTGTTAGTGCTTTATGTCACGCTGCTAATGTCAGTGCTCTCTATCATGGTGCTGGTGTCAGATGACTCTATCACGGTGCAGGTGTCATTGCTGTATGTCACGCTGCTGATGTCAGTGCTCTCTATCACGGTGCTGCTGTCAGTGCTGTATATCACAGTGCTGGTGTTAGTGCTTTATGTCACGCTGCTGATGTCAGTGCTCTCGATCACGGTGCTGTTGTCAGATCACTCTATCACGGTGCAGGTGTCATTGCTGTATGTCACGCTGCTGATGTCAGTGCTCTCTATCACGGTGCTGCTGTCAGTGCTGTATATCACGGTGCTGGTGTTAGTGCTTTATGTCACGCTGCTGATGTCAGTGCTCTCTATCACGGTGCTGTTGTCAGATCACTCTATCACGGTGCAGGTGTCATTGCTGTATGTCATGCTGCTGATGTCAGTGCTCTCTATCACGGTGCTGGTGTCAGATGACTCTATCACGGTGCAGGTGTCATTGCTGTATGTCACGCTGCTGGTGATCATCTCCTGCACCCTCTTCTTTGCCTACCCTGACCTTCCCTCTCCTCCATTGCCTTCATGCGCTCCACAGTCCTGAATTGTCACAACAATTTCCCATATAAAAAAAGAATGCCTGTAGTTGTCGATCCCAGATTCACCTCATACATGTGTTATGTCATTGGCCATGTGGTGGGACTATGTTTGCACAGCTATTAATTATTTTGTGGCTGCAAATTTGACCTGTAGGTTTGCAAAGTTCGCCTCCCATTGAAGTCAATGGGGCCCGCCGCGAATGTTCCGGTTCACGAACTATCGGCCGTGTCCGTGTTCGCGAAATGTCCCATCGGAAGTTCGTCCATCACTATTTAGGACACGTCATCTGCCTCTGACTTTGTCATTGGTGCCAACGTGCACCATGACAACTGGGTCTTCCCCAGCCCCTCCCAGTAGTCTGTCCACCAGAACTATGATTTGCTGAACACAAGCTCCTGGTAGACAGCATACAGTTTGGCACGCCAAGTCTTTCTCACAGATTGTCCTTTCTGTCCTTCTAATCATTTTGTCCCCTGCCACCAGAATCTGTCAGGTCTGGGCCCAGCCCTTCCTTCTCAAGGCAGGCCGCTCATCGCTCAGCTGTTGGTTAATTGCCAGCTCTAATCTTTCCACAGTGACCCATCTGGTGATAATATCCTGCTCATCAGTCCTGTTGGCTACTTAAGCTGCTCAGTTAATATCCTCTCTGCCTTCGCCTTGGTCAACATATCAAGAGACTCTCTCCTGTGTAGCTGTTAAGACTAGCTTGGCTGACTTTCCTTCTGGTTCCTGATCCTGCTTGCTGTTCCACTACACTGATTCTCCGGTTTCTTGATTTCCCTGACGTCCTGGCTTGTCTGACTATTCGTTCCGGTTACCGAACTATGGCTATATTTTGACCATGTTTGCTCTGTTTACCTTTAACCATTATTATTATTAAACAGTGTGATTTTTACTGCACTTCTGTCTCAGTCTCATTCATGGTTCCTGGTTCCTGACAGTAGGTGAAGGCCTGGGGCTGCAGGCCAGTTCATTGATGCTGCCTTTGTATCTAAGCACTCGATTCTGCTGCAACTTTGTGTCACTCCACTTGTCATTGAGGCTCTTGATGAGAGACCTCTACAGCCCGCCCATGTGACTCATCAGACTGTTGTGTTGTACATGGTCACAGGGGCTCTTCACCATGAGACATTCCATGTAATTTCCTCACCTACATTTCCGGTGGTTATTGGTTATCCTTGGTTACTCAGGCACAACCCCTCTTTTGATTGGCTTCATGCTGAGGTTCTATCCTTTTTGCCATAATGCAGCAAGACATATTTTCAGAATGTAGCTAAGGTCCTGTGCAACTCTTCACACCACGATGTCTTTGACAAAGGTCAAGCTGGTAGTTTGGCTCTACACCAGACATATGATTGCACAATTGACCTTCAACCTGGTGCCATACTCCCTCGTGGCCAGGTTTACCCGTTGTCAGTCTCAGAGGACAAGACCATGGAGGAGTATGTTGCAGACGCACTTTCTCAAGGATTCATCTGAAAATCCTCTTCTCCTGCTGGTGCTGGTTTCTTTATTGTGAAGAAGAAGAGTGGTGAACTGAGGCCTTGTATTGATTAAAGGGGCCTCAATTGTTTCAAGATTAAAAATGCTTATCCAATTCCATTGAGTTATTTGACTGCCTCAAGGGAGGAATGGTTTTCCCAAAGCTTGATTTGAGAGGGGCATACAATCTTGTGAGGATCAAGGAGGGTGATGAATTGAAAACTGCTTTTAATACCAGAACAGGCCATTATGAGTACCCTGTAATGCCATTTGGCCTTTGCAACGCTCCGGCAGTTTTCCAGGAATTTATCAACGATGTCCTTCAAGATTTGTTGCAGCTATGTGTGGTGGTTTATCTCTACAGTATCCTCATATTTTACAAGTGCCTAGAGAGACACCACAAAATGTCTGTTGTGTGCTTCAGAGGCTAAGAGAAAACAATCTGTATTGCAAATTGGAGAAGTTCCATGGTGAACAGCTTAAATTCCTGGGTTATGTAATTTCCACTGCTGGTTTTTCAATGAACCCAGAGAAACTTTCCACAGTCCTACAGTGGCCTGACCCATGGGTTTATGCCCTGTGCAATGTTTTCTTGGCTTTGCCAATTATTATCAGAAGTTTATTCTATAACTTCTCATCTCTGGTCAAGCCCCTGACTGATATGACCAGAAGTAACCCATGCAGTTGGCCTCCGGAATCCATTAAGGCCGTTGAGAGTCTCAAGGCTGCTTTTGTTTCAGCTTCTGTGTTGGTACATCCTGATCCTACATTACCGTTTACCCTTGAGGTTAATGCCTCTGAGACTGGAGTTGGCACTTTTCTGTCTCAACGTCCTACCTCTGAAAATGCTATGCATCCTTGTGGCTACTTTTCCAAGAAATTGTCACCTGCAGAATGCAATTACGAGAGTTGTTAGCGATCATTTTAGCCCTTAAAGAATGGAGGTATCTCCTTGAAGGTACCACTCTGCTGGTTCTCATTCTGACTGAATATACAAATCTTTTCATGTCAAGTTTCAATTACATAGTCTCATTCTTACCCGGTACTAAGAATGTAAGGGCTGATGCTTTGTCGCAACAGTTTTTCTCCACTTCCAAGATGGAATCCTGGTCCTGTTATTCCTCCTGATCATAGTCTGGCTATGGTTCACACCAGTCTCACTACTCCTTTGGGTGACAAAATTCTTGCCACTCAGATCCATTCTCCTTCTGAGAAACCTTGTGATTGCTGCTTTGTCCCTGAAAGTCTCCGTACTGCCGTGCTCCAGACTTACCATTCTCCCATGGCTGCTGGCCACCCAGGGAAGAATCAACTCTTTTGGGCCATTTTCCAAAAATTGTGGTGGCCTAGTCAACGTGCTGATGTAGCTGCCTTAGTAGCTGGTTGTTCCGTGTGTGGTCAGAGTAAGACACCACAACACCTTCCAGTGGGCCTCCTACAACCCATACCCAATGGAGAGAAGCATTGGACCCACCTGTCTATGGATTTCATTGTGGAGTTGCCCAACTCTCAGGGCAAGACACTTATCCTTATGGTGGTTGACCTGTTCTTGAAAATGTCTCATTGTATTCCACTTAAGAAGTTGCCCACACCTAAGGAACTGGTTTCCATTTTTGCTTGGAAGATCTTTCGCTTACATAGGCTACCCAAGGTGATTGTCTCGGACAGGGGTAGTCAGTTTGTGCCCTGGTTCTGGCAAGCATTTTGTGCACAGTTGGGAATGCATATCACCCACAGTCTAATGGGGCTGCAGAACGAGCCAACCAGTCCTTAGAGCAGTTTCTACGTTGCTATATTTCTGACCATCATAACAACTGGTCAGACCTCTTAACTTGGGTGGAGTGCCATGAATTCTGCTTCCTGATTGTCCCCGTCTATGGCAAACTATGGTTTCCAATCTTCCATGTTGCCTAACTCATTTGCTCTTCAGAGAATTTCTGCATTAGAAGAGCATCTCCGTGGTCTTCGTTCCACTTGGGTACAAGTCCAGGAGTCCTTGCAACATGCCAATGATAGGTACAGACTCCACGCTGACCGCAGATGCCTGCTTATGACTTCCTACCAGGTTGGGGACGGGGTCTGGCTGTTATCTCGTAACCTCTGACTCCATGTTCCTTCACTGAAGTTGGCACCTCAGTTTATTGGGCCTTTCTGTATTCTCCGCAGGATTAACCCAGTGGCTTACGCTTTAGACCTTCCTTCAAATATGCGTATCTGAAATGTATTTCATACCTCCTTATTAAAACCTTTGGTCTGCAACCACTTCACCACCTCGGTGCCACGTCCTCACCCAGTATGGGTTGAGAACCACGAGGAGTATGAAGTACAGTCCGCTGTTGAATTTAGTGGGTGCATACAGTAGTCCTGCAGGTGAGGAATATCAGAGGTAGAGGTTCCCCTGTGCTGTGTACATGGGTCCTGGCCCCCTTACATGCCACAATTGGCATGTCATTTTTTTGGGGGGGAGTGGCAGGTAGTTTTGATAAAAAGTGTGGCATGCATTTGTATTAAGCCCCCCTGCGTCAATACTTTGTAGAACGACCTTTCACTGTAATTACAGCTGCAAGTCTTTTTGGTTATGTCTCTACCAGCTTTGCACATCTAGAGTGTGACATTTTTGCCCATTCTTCTTTGCAAAATAGCTCAAGCTCTGTCAGATTGGATGAATGCGAACAGCAATTTTCAAGTTTTACCACAGATTCTCAATTGGATTTAGGTGTGGACTTTGACTGGGCCATTCTAACACATGGATATTCTTTGATCTAAACCATTCCAGTGTAGCTCTGGCTGTATGTTTAGGGTCTTTTGTCCTGCTGGAAACCGAACCTCCGCCCCAGTCTCAAGTCTTTTGCAGACTCTTAATAGGTTTTCTTCTAAGATTGCCCTGTATTTGGCTCCATCCAACATCTCATCAACTCTGACCAGCTTCCTTGTCCCCGCTGAAGATAAGCATCCCCACAACATGATCTTCATGATGCTCTTTGTTCACTAAGGTTCTCTAACAAACATTGGAGGGCTTCACAGAACAGCTATATTTATACTGAGATTAAATTACACACACAGGTTGACTCTATTTACTAAATAGGCGACTTCTGAAGGCAATTGGTTCCACTAGATTTTAGTTGGGAGTATCAGAGTAAAGGGGGCTAAATAAAAATGCACGCCACACTTTTCAGATATTTATTTATAAAAAAATTGGAAAACCATTTATCATTTTCCTTCCACTTCACAATTAGGTGCCACTTTTATTGGTCTATCACATAAAATCCCAATAAAATACATTTACATTTTTGGTTGTAACATGACAAAATGTGGATCATTTAAAAGGTGTATGAATACTTTTTCAAGGCACTGTGTGTGTGTGTGTGTGTATATATATATATATATATATATATATTTCACTCCAATAGAGTGAGTGTGTTAAAAAGAAGGGTGATGAGTCTAAAATTATGTAAAAAAGTAGAATATCATGCAAATACATAATGAAGTCCGCTTCATTGTAAATATTGTCATTGTTAGTCTTTCATGCTTACTATTACTACAGTCTGGAAGTGTTGGAAGTCTCTGTGCATCACTGATCACTCTACTTGATGAATAATTAATACAGAAGTGTTTATGTGTTACTCTTGGGCATTCTGCTGTGAGAAGGAAAATAGTTACATCCCATTTATTCAGGTTTTAAATCGTTTACATTTTAGACTGCTTATTACATTAAATTTCCCTTTCATATAAGGCAATTCTTACTGTTAGGATAACAACAAAGACAATATTAATAATAGAGTACCATACTTGGACAGCATGTGTTTACTAATTAGATTAAATAATGTGTTAAGGTTAGTTTGACACAGGAATACTAAATGACTTGCAGCTACTGTCATTTTAAAGAGTTACTCGCAGTGTCCAGACACAAAGCACTTTGGAGAGATGCCAAGCCACTCCAGTCACTGGGTATTCAGGGCAAGATCATCCAAAAGAGCACCTAGGCAATGCCCTATTGTCTGGCGGATGTCTAGGAGCTTAACCTGCTTTCCTTTTGTAGCATCTGAATTGTTGTCCCCACTGCCAGTTAGCACTGCAAAGTAATAATAATGGAGTCCCTGTCAGCAGCGGAGATGTGAGAAGCTGAAGGGGCGTAGACTATGTACTCTCCTCTCCTGTTATCTCAGACTTAGCAGGCAGAAAGATGCTGTTTTAGGAGGAAGCTGGAGGAGTAGGACAGGCTTTTCTTCACACAGAGGGAAGTTTGCTGCTAAATTGTTATGAAGAAAAGAGAACATATAGCTGAACGACAGCCTTACCTTTAGTCTTCTACAGTTGTACGGACTCCTCTCCTGTACTAAAAATGCTTAGTCTGATATCACTGCACACTGTGAACTTCTCACAGTAGGCACTATAGACCTGCCCTATTTCCTGGCTGGAGGACGCCCAAAATCATCTAGCTCTCACTATCTCAGGCTTACTGTCCTTGGCCCACCCCTTTCATTTTTTGGATTTTAGTTCTTTCTATAATGGAATCTCAGCATCACATCACCTAGGGTTCTCTGCTGTTTTTAGAAAGCTTCGTACAGCCCCGCCCACAAGCCATGATCTGCCTAGCATGTTAAGAAAAAAACAGACTCTTTGATGACAAATCTAAAATGAACTATTTGATAAAAACATAAAGCCTTTGTTTAAAAATGTAATTTTCTAATAACGTTTTTCGGGCTCTAGCAGGGTGCATTTAACCCCCGCTAGCGTCCGAATAAAGGGCCCCTAAATTGTCGCTGCCGAGGAGCTTTACAGGCGATTCGGCGTTGCTGCCTATTGATTTCAATAGGCAGGGGTGCTTTAGGAGCAGTGTATACACCGCTCCTTAACCAGTTGCCGACCGCCGCACGACGATGTACGTCGACAGAATGGCATGGGCAGGAATATGGGCGTACATGTACGTCCCTGCCTTCCCGCGGGTGGGGGGCCCGATCGGGCCCCCCCCCCCGGTGCCATCGGCGGTCGGAATCCGTTCAGGAGCGATGCGGGATGAGGGGGTGGCCATTCGTTCATGGCCACCCCCTCGCGATCGCTCCTGACGAATGGAAGTGCAGCGTGACATCACTTCCTCTCCTGTAATGTAAACACAGGCAGAGGAAGTGATGTAATCTCTCCTCCGTGTCGGTATTTTTTGTTCCGGCACCGAGGAGAGGATCGGTGAGTTGCACCAACACTACACTACACAGTAGAACATGCCAGGCACACTCTCACCCCCCCTTCACCCCCCGATCACCCCCCCCAATCACCCCTGCACCCCCAGTCACAGTGACACCAATTGCATTTTTTTTTTTTGCATTGGTGTCATTTGTGACTGTAATAACTGTTAGGGCAGTTAGGGTTAGCCCCCTTTAGTTCTAGAGTACCCCCTAACCCCCCCAATAAAGGTTTAACCCCGTGATCACCCCCCGTCGCCAGTGTCACTAAGGCTGGGTTCACATTGCAGCGGTTTATGAGAACGGATGTGATTTGCACCGCACTGCAGTGCAAATCACATCCGATCTCTGTGCGATTCGAGTTCAGCCATACAGATAGTATGGCTGAATTCGCATCGCACCCGCCGCACCCGCCGCAAACTCGCACGGGACCCTTTTTTTGGTCCGCAGCAGAATCGGATCGCATGGGTGTTCACACCATGCGATCCGATTCCTGTCCGAGTTTGCAGATCGCACTGCGATATGCGAACTGATCTGGGGGTGTCATTAACATTTCACTGACACTCCCAGCAGTTCGCATAGGGCAGTGTGATGTGGGAACCCACCGCGGATTCGTGGCGTTCCCGCATCGCTCCAGTGTGAACCCAGCCTAATAAGCGATTGTTTTTCTGATCGCTGTATTAGTGTCACAGGTGACGCTAGTTAGGCAGGTAGGTATTTAGGTTCGCCGCAGCTTTTTATAGCGCCAGGGACCCCCATATACTACCGCATAAAGCCCCCTGATTGCCCCCTAGTTAACCCTTTCACCAGTGATCACCATAAAACTGTTACAGGTGACGCTGGTTGGTTCGTTATTTTTTTATAGTTTCAGGGCACCCGCCATTTATTACCTAATAAAGGTTTAACCCCCTGATCACCCGGCGGGTGATATAAGTTTGAGGGTCAGATAAGGTCTGCGTCGCCCCAGGCAGCGTCAGGTTAGTGCCAGTACCGCTAACACCCACGCACAAAGCATACACCTCCCTTAGTAATATAGTATCTGATCAGATCTATATTAGCGTCGCCAGCAGTTTAGGTTTCCCAAAACGCATTGTTAGCGGGATCAGCCCAGATACCTGCTAGCACCTGCGTTTAGCCCCTCCGCCAAGCCCAGCCCAGCCCACCCAAGTGCAGTATCGATCGATCACTGTCACTTACAAAACACAACACACATAACTGCAGCGTTCGCAGAGTCAGGCCTGATCCCTGCGATCGCTAACAGTTTTTTTTGTAGCATTTTGATACAGTCGCTGACAGCCTAGGTGCTTTTTTACCTGTGAGAATCACTAGTGTACCCCTAAATTTAGGGGTGTCTACTTTCCAAAATGGGGTCATTTGGCGGGCGTTTGTGCTATCTTGGCATTTTATGGCCTTCAAAACTGCGATAAGTAGTGAGGAGTAAAATCAAAAATTTACACCCTTAGAAATCCTGAAGGCAGTGCTTGGTTTTCGGGGGCCCCGTACGCGGCTAGGCTCCCAAAAAATCCCACACATGTGGTATCCCCGTACTCAGGAGAAGCAGCAGAATTTATTTTGGGGTGTCATTTCACATATGCCCATGGCATGTGTGAGCAATATATCATTTAGTGACAACTTTGTGAAAAAAAAAAAAAAAAGTTTGTAATTTTCCCGCAACTTGTGGCAAAATATAAAATATTCCATGGACTCAACATGCCTCTCAGCAAATAGCTTGGGGTGTCTACTTTCTAAAATGGGGTCATTTGTGGGGGTTTTGTGCCATCTTGGCATTTTATGGCCTTCAAAACTGTAATAGGTAGTGAGGAGTGAAGTCAAAAATGTACGCCCTTAGAAAGCCTGAAGGCGGTGCTTGGTTTTCGGGGCCCCGTACGCGGCTAGGCTCCCAAAAAGTCCCACATATGTGGTATCCCCGTACTCAGGAGAAGCAGAAAAATTTATTTTGGGGTGTCATTTCACATATGCCCATGGCATGTGTGAGCAATATATCATTTAGTGACAACTTTGTGAAAAAAAAAAAAAAAGTTTGTAATTTTCCCGCAACTTGTGGCAAAATATAAAATATTCCATGGACTCAACATGCCTCTCAGCAAATAGCTTGGGGTGTCTACTTTCTAAAATGGGGTCATTTGTGGGGGTTTTGTGCCATCTTGGCATTTTATGGCCTTCAAAACTGTAATAGGTAGTGAGGAGTGAAGTCAAAAATTTACGCCCTTAGAAAGCCTGAAGGCGGTGCTTGGTTTTCGGGGCCCCGTACGCGGCTAGGCTCCCAAAAAGTCCCACATATGTGGTATCCCCGTACTCAGGAGAAGCAGCAGAATTTATTTTGGGGTGTCATTTCACATATGCTCATAGCATGTGTGAGCAATATATCATTTAGTGACAACTTTGTGAAAAAAAATAAAATAAATAAAAGTTTGTAATTTTCCCGCAACTTGTGGCAAAATATAAAATATTCCATGGACTCAACATGCCTCTCAGCAAATAGCTTGGGGTGTCTACTTTCTAAAATGGGGTCATTTGTGGGTGTTTTATGCCATCTTGGCATTTTATGGCCTTCAAAACTGTGATAGGTAGTGAGGAGTGAAATTACAAATGTATGCCCTTAGAAATCCTGAAGGCGGTGCTTGGTTTTCGGGCCCCGTACGCGGATAGGCTTCCAAAAAGTCGACCACATGTGGTATCCCCGTACTCAGGAGAAGCAGCAGAATGTATTTTGGGGTACCATTCCACATATAACCATGGCATGTGTGAGCAATATATCATTTAGTGACAAGTTTGTGTAAAAAAAAAAAAAAAAATTTTTTTTGTCATTATTCAATCGCTTGAGGCAAAAAAATAAAATATTCAATGGGCTCAACATGCCTCTTATCAATTTCCTTAGGGTGTCTACTTTCCAAAATGGGGTCATTTGGGGGGGTTTTGCACTGCCCTGCCATTTTAGCACCTCAAGAAATGAGATAGGCAGTCATAAACTAAAAGCTGCGTAAATTCCAGAAAACGTACCTTAGTTTGTAGATGTGACAACTTTTGCGCAAACCAATAAATATACGCTTATTGACTTTTTTTTTACCAAAGACATGTGGCTGAATACATTTTGGCCTAAATGTATGACTAAAATTGAGTTTATTGGATTTTTCTAATAACAAAAAGTAGAAAATATAATTTTTTTTCAAAATTTGCGGTCTTTTTACGTTTATATCGCAAAAAATAAAAATCGCAGAGTCAGTCAAATACCTTTAAAAGAAAGCTCTATTTGTGGGAAAAAAAGGACGCAAATTTTGTTTGGGTACAACATTGCATGACCGCGCAATTACCAGTTAAAGCAGCGCAGTGCCAAATTGTAAAAAGACCCTCTGGTCATTGACCAGCAAAATGGTCCGGTCTGAAAGTGGTTAAGCACCTCAAGGAAGCTGCTTTCAGGACTTTTTTGACGTCCGGCCAGCGCAGTGCCCCAGTGTGAAAGTCTGGTTTTCTCAATGGGATTGCAGATGAGGCTTTTTTCTGGCGCTTCACAGTCGCTATTTTTAGCGCTAAAGCACCTGAAAAACACCCCCAGTATGAAATGCTGCTGCTGTTTTATTTTCCTGTTTTAGTTGGTCATGCAGTGCAGCAAGGTACTTCTCCCACTACAGTACTGTGAAGGTCCTGGTCTTTCTATGCTATACATCCATTCCAGAGATAGGAAACGTTAGAGGTTACAGAGTTACACTGGTAACCCCATATGTACAGAAATTGGCTTCTTTTAAATTAATAAAACACTAAGGGCCCATTCAAATTGTTTTTGTTATAGTAATTAGTGGTAAAACATGTTTCCTCACATTACAGCACCACACGTACTACAGTGCGTTCAGATGTACTACACAGTAGTAGGCAACGCACACTGTACTGAAGCACACCACAAAACTAATTACTGAATACTAGACATGTGCAGAGTAAAATATTTCGTTTCGGAATTTCGTTTTCGTCCGAAAACTTAATTTATTTAGTTACTCCCGAAATTCGTTTTTATTTATTTCGTTTTTCGTTCAAAAATTGCATTCGTCCGAAAATCCACATGAATTACGGTCGAATCTGTCTTTGAAGGCTTATGGTGTCTGTCGAATGTATAAAGAAGATTCGACGGAGCTAGTATATAGCATACTTTAGAACCCCTATTAAAGTCTATGGGACTCCAACGTTCAAAATCTAAAGTGCTAATTTTAAAGACTAATTTGCAAGTTACTGTCCTAAAAAGTGTTTGGGGACCCGGGTCCTGCCCCAGGGGACATGTATCAATGCAAAAAAAAGTTTTAAAAAGGGCAGTTTTTTCAGGAGCAGTGATTTTAATAATGATTAAAGTGAAACAATAAAAGTGTAATATTCCTTTAAATTTCGTAGTGTCTATGGGAATGCCTGTGAAGGGGCGCATGTTTCTGGTGCTTAGAACTGTCCCTGCACAAAGTGTCATTTAAGCAGGAAAAAAAGTCCTTTAAAATCACTCGCAGCTATTATGAATTGTCTGCTCCGTAATACAGAGAACACTCATTGAAAGTCATTGATAAAATAAATAAATAAATAAAAAAGCGTGGGGGTCCCTCAAATTCAATTACCAGGCCCTTCAGGTCTGGTATTGATATTAAGGGGAACCCTGCCTCAAATTTAAGAAAAAAATTGACGTGGGGTCCCCCCTAAATATCCATAACCAGACCCTTCAGGTCTGGTATGGATATTAAGGGGAACCCCGCGTCAAATTAAAAAAAAAATTGACGTGGGGGTCCCCCTAAAAATCCATACCAGACCCTTTATCCGAGCACGCAACCTGGCAGGCCGCAGGAAAAGAGGGGGGGACGAGAGAGCGGCCCCCCCTCCCTCCTGAACCGTACCAGGCCACATGCCCTCAACATTGGGAGGATGCTTTGGGGGTCTGTGACCCCTCAAAGCACCTTGTCCCCATGTTGATGAGGACAAGGGCCTCATCCCCACAACCGTGGCCGGTGGTTGTGGGGGTCTGCGGGCGGGGGGCTTATCAAAATCTGGAAGCCCCCTTTAACAAGGGGACCCCCAGATCCCGGCCCCCCCCTGTTTGAAATGGTAAGGGGGTACAAAAGTACCCCTACCATTTCACAAAGAGAGTGTAAAAAATAGTTAAATAAGACAAACACACTTTTGAAAAATTCCTTTATTAAAAATAAAAAAAAGATTCCAGCGGTGGTAATCCACTCTTGCTATCCAGCGACGGACGGTCATCTCTCCAGAGATGGCTCATCTCATCCAGCGCAGCAAATCCATCCTTCTTCTGTCTCCACGGAGGAGACACTGCAAGGATTCCGGCGATCTGACGTTTCTTATATACGGAGGGCGGGGCCACCCGTCACTTGACCCCGCCCCCCTCTGACGCAAGGGGAAACCCGGGGTTCCCTGTGACGTATGGGTGACCCCGCCCCCCTCTGATGTAACGGAAACCTGCCTGTGTTACATCAGAGGGGTGCGGGGTCACCCATACGTCACAGGGAACCCCGGGTTTCACCTTGCGTCAGAGGGGGGCGGGGTCAGGTGACGGGTGGCCCCGCCCTCTGTATATAAGAAACGTCAGACCGCCGGAATCCCTGAAGTGTCTCCTCCGTGGAGACAGAAGAAGGATGGATTCGCTGCGCTGGATGAGATGAGCCATCGCTGGAGAGATGACTGTCCGTCGCTGGATAGCAAGAGTGGATTACCACCGCTGGAATCTTTTTTTTATTTTTAATAAAGGAATTTTTCAAAAGTGTGTTTGTCTTATTTAACGATTTTTTACACTCTCTTTGTGAAATGGTAGGGGTACTTTTGTACCCCCTTACCATTTCAAACAGGGGGGGGGGCCGGGATCTGGGGGTCCCCTTGTTAAAGGGGGCTTCCAGATTCTGATAAGCCCCCCGCCCGCAGACCCCCACAACCACCGGCCACGGTTGTGGGGATGAGGCCCTTGTCCTCATCAACATGGGGACAAGGTGCTTTGAGGGGTCACAGACCCCCAAAGCATCCTCCCAATGTTGAGGGTATGTGGCCTGGTACGGTTCAGGAGGGAGGGGGGCCGCTCTCTCGTCCCCCCCTCTTTTCCTGCGGCCTGCCAGGTTGCGTGCTCGGATAAAGGGTCTGGTATGGATTTTTAGGGGGAACCCCACGTCAATTTTTTTTTCAAATTTGACGCGGGGTTCCCCTTAATATCCATACCAGACCTGAAGGGCCTAGTAATTGAATTTGGGGGACCCCCACGCTTTTTTTTAATTTTTTTTTTTTTTATCAATGACTTTCAATGAGTGTTCTCTGTATTACGGAGCCGACAATTCATAATAGCTGCGAGTGATTTTAAAGGACTTTTTTTCCTGCATAAATGACACTTGTGCAGGGACAGTTCTAAGCACCAGAAACATGTGCCCCTTCACAGGCATACTATAGACAACCCCCCACTACGAAATTTAAAGGAATATTACACTTTTATTGTTTCACTTTAATCATTATTAAAATCACTGCTCCCGAAAAAACGGCCATTTTAAAACTTTTTTTGCATTGATACATGTCCCCTGGGGCAGGACCCGGGTCCCCAAACACTTTTTAGGACAGTAACTTGCAGAATCTTTTCTCTCTGTCAAATCTTTTTTCTCTGTCGAATATTTTCTCTATATAATCCTGGACTAATAGAGGTAAGGTTAGGCACATTCGACCACAGGTTCTATAGACAGATTGTTATTGTCAGAGTCATGTCGAATCTCCTATTCTATATCGAACTGTTGTAACAATTAAAACGAAAATAAAGCATTTATTTATGTCGGATCTTTCGTTTTTCGGATTCTGTGCTTTCGTTATCGTTTGTCAAAAATGAAAACGAAAATAGCTGAAATTCGGATGAAAATGCATTCGGACGAAAACGAATGCACATGTCTACTGAATACACGCTATACAATTTTCTGTAGATTTTTTTACCAAAACCATATAATGTGAGGTCAAACCTTAAGAATTTCAATTTGTATGAAATCAGGCAGGCCCTTGTACTACATGGTTTTGGTAAATCTAAAGGAAATCAGACAACAAAAGTTGTATAGTATGTATGGGGTCTTAAAATGTACTGTGTTAAAAAACAAGGCTCATATGTAATTATTTTAGTGTTAAGGTGTGCTGCTAGCTCAATCGAAATGAAAGGGTTGCCTTAAAGAGAAACTTTACCAAAAAGAGGCTTTTCTACCTCCCCCCCCCCATCACTTTTGGACACTTCATTTTTTGGGTGGAGTGGGTACTTGGTTTTGCCATGTACTTGCTCCCACTTCCATTAGGATCACTAGGTGATTGAACAAAAGTTGGACCCCCCACCCCACACTGTACCTGTAGCCTTCTAGGACACGTCACATGTCCCAGAAGGCTATGGGATCATAAACAAAGCGCAGCACGGCTTGCATATGAGCAGTGGGAAGCCAGCTGTGAAGCCACAGAGTCATAGCTGGCTTCCAACAGTTAACACGCTGGTGCCAGGGACCTGAAGACTGGTGAAGAACCAATTCAGGTGAGGATGACGCTGGATCCTTGGGCAGATACGTGTCCTTTTTTTAAAAGTCAGCAGCTACAGTATTTATTATTATTTATTTTTTTGAAAGTATAAATTATTATAGGCAGCGCTTGTAACATAAACTAATTATATCCAAAAGATATGACATATTGTAAATACCACTGTTGTGATGATAAGTGACAGACACTAATGCACATATAAACATGGGCGACAAATTAAAATGAAGTGATATAGTGCAAAAAGTTTTTAGTGCAATCCTGAGTGCTTCATGTCTCATTCCCAGGGTTTCCCCTGTGTGTTCTACTACGTGTTTTAATGTATTCACACCGCACTCACCAGATGTCGGTGACTTCCTAGCCTTATAGCAAGGGATATCAGCAAAGCTTGAAGGTCTTTTGGGGGACCTGTCCTAAAAACTCTGGTGTCTTGCTCTAACAAATCAAAGGCTTCTCCCTGTTGTAATCCAAGGGGTTCTCCCATATGATTGTTGGGCAGGTGAAAAATAAATGGAGAGACAGCTTCTCATAGTATAAAGTCCCTTCGATGTTTATTCATTTAAAAATTGTAATAAAATAAACGCCACTATGTAAATACAAAATGGCCCTCTGGATATATATTTATAGAGAGATGGACGCTGCCTATGGCCTGGCATGCGCTCCACTCACTGGGCCGGAAGTGACGCATGGGAACATCAGCTTGATGCATTTCATCATCTATGGGTGATGTTATCAGAAGCAAGTTATATAAACTCCAGAGAACAATGTCACTTCCCTTCCAATCAAGTTCTCTACCATAGAAAAGACAATCACGAAGTGCCATTCTGCTTACTCTTCCTGTGATACCATTCACTCCTTTGTTACATATGAAGCTTAGTTTGATACAGATAGTGCCTCACTGGGGACACCTTGTGGAATTTGTGTAAACTGCTGTCCCTTTAAACCTTGTCTACATTTATGAAAATAACAATAAAAAGAAAAGATTAAAAAAAGATAAAAACTATAAAATATTCAAAATAGAAAAATAGAAAAATAAAAAGTATATATAAAGATAAAAAAGTATAAAAATAGAAATAAAAGTAAAAATAATATATAAAAAAAATGTAACAAATAAAGTAAAACATTAAATTTGAAAAATAGAAATGATATATGCATTGGCAAGATGTGATAACATTTAAAATCGAAGGGTTATATGTCTGCGATTACACATAGGTGAATATAAAAATGTTTATTATAACTACCAAATACATTCAGGTCCATAAATATTGGGACATCGGCACAATTCTAATCTTTTTGGCTCTATACACCACCACAATGGATTTGAAATGAAACAAACAAGATGTGCTTTAACTGCAGACTTTCAGCTTTCATTTGAGGATATTTACATCCAAATCAGGTGAACGGTGTAGGAATTACAACAGTTTGTATATGTGCCTCACACTTTTTAAGGGACCAAAAGTAATGGGACAGATTAACAATCATCCATCAAACTCACTTTTTAATACTTGGTAGCAAATCCTTTGCAGTCAATTACAGCCTAAAGTCTGGAATGCATAGACATCACCAGACACTGGGTTTCATCCCTGGTGATGCTCCGCCAGGCCTCTACTGCAACTGTCCT
Source organism: Lithobates pipiens (assembly GCF_037356315.1). Lineage (NCBI taxonomy): Eukaryota > Metazoa > Chordata > Amphibia > Anura > Ranidae > Lithobates > Lithobates pipiens. The sequence goes on from NW_027507788.1 coordinate 109,743,561, forward strand.
CAGTTCCTGCTTGTTCTTGGGGCATTTCCCCTTCAGTTTTGTCTTCAGCAAGTGAAATGCATGCTCAATCGGATTCAGGTCCAATACCATGCAATTTGTTGCAGTGCAATTTTTAACCTCCTTCCGTCTTTTTTGTATCACTGACGTGTTTTTTGGTCAGACAACACACTGACACCTTTGCAGCCATTGTGCTATAGGCTGGGTGTTCAGTGTGCCCATGTAGCTTTAAGAAGGAGTGGCTCCCCTTCAATCCACCTGCTCTCAACCTAGGGATGAGCTTCGTGTTCGAGTCGAACGTACGTTCGACTCGAACATTGGTCGTTCGGGCGTTCGGCGAATTCCGAACGTTTGGGCCGTTCGCGGCAAAATTTGTGTGGCCCACAATGCACTGCGATGGCGCAGTGCATTGCTGGCTCATGATTGGCCAAGCATGCACTGTGACCCCGCATGCTTGGCCAATCGCAGCGCCAGCAGCGAGGAGAGCCATGATTGGCCACGGGCGTCCTGCCTGTGGCCAATCATAGCTCAGGCTGTGTAGTGCACGCCCCACACTATATAAGGCCGCCTTTGAGGCGGCCTCGTGTAGTGTGTTGGCATCTGAAGCAGTGGGTGTTCTGTGTACCTTCAACACAGTTACACACCAATCGTTTTTGGCTGATTTCCTATCTTGCTCTTGTGTAGTGGTTACTGTCTGTGCCCTGACCGCAGTATACACCACTATATTCACCTCACCTATATAGCTAGTGATCTAGCTTTAATAATAGAGCTTGCAGTCAGTAGTGTTAGGAGATAGTGTGTGCTGTCTGCGTGCTCTGTACCCAGTACATACCGCTATAATCCACCTACATAGCTGTTCTCTATTTGGGCCCAATTGTCATCTGCAGGAGTTATTGGAAGTTGTGTGTGCTTCCAGCACAGCACAGTATACATCTGTATATACCCCTTTATCTCTGCTGTTTTCTGGTTATTGTCTGCGTGCCCTGAACGCAGTATACACCGTGATATTCACCTCACCTATATAGCTAGTGGTCCATCTTTAATAATAGAGCTTGCAGTCAGTAGTGTCAGGAGATAGTGCGTGCTGTCTGCGTGCTCTGTACCCAGTACATACCGCTATAATCCACCTACATAGCTGTTCTCTATTTGGGCCCAATTGTCATCTGCAGGAGTTATTGGAAGTTGTGTGTGCTTCCAGCACAGCACAGTATACATCTGTATATACCCCTTTAACTCTGCTGTTTTCTGGTTATTGTCTGCGTGCCCTGACCGCAGTATACACCGTGATATTCACCTCACCTATATAGCTAGTGGTCCATCTTTAATAATAGAGCTTGCAGTCAGTAGTGTTAGGAGATAGTGCGTGCTGTCTGCGTGCTCTGTACCCAGTACATACCGCTATAATCCACCTACATAGCTGTTCTCTATTTGGGCCCAATTGTCATCTGCAGGAGTTATTGGAAGTTGTGTGTGCTTCCAGCACAGCACAGTATACATCTGTATATACCCCTTTATCTCTGCTGTTCTATAAAAAAGGCATCTGCAGGAGTTAGTGGGTGTTGTGTGCCTCCAGCACAATATAAACTACCCAACTACTGTTTTACCCAACTCCCTTCAGGCCATTACCATGTCTGGAAGGCCAGCAAGGAGAGGCAGACAGGCGCGAGCCAATAAAAGAGGGCAAGCAGGCTCTGTGTCTAGAGACAACAGTACTGGTCGTGGACGCGGTGCATTGTCATCAGCACGTGGCCATGGGACATGCTTGTCCTTCTTTTCTGCAGCTGGACATGTTGAACCGCAACATGCCAACGACTTGGTAGAGTGGATGACCAAGCCCTCTTCATCCTCCTCATCCTCTCTCACCCAGTCTCAGGGTAGTAGCAAAGCAGCTGCCAACACATCGTCTTCCCTCCTCTCAATGTCATCATCAGTGACTCCTTCCCTAGACCCACCACGTCCTCCTGAGGAGTCTCCTGAACTCTTTGAGCACAGTGTTGGGTACATGCTCCAGGAGGATGCCCAGTGTTTGGTGGGCTCTGATGATGACACTCAGCTAGAGGAAGGCAGTAGCGTGAGCGCAGAGAGAGGGGATGCTCAAGAAGGACAGCAATCTGGCAGTCATGTTCCACAAGCTGCAGCATACTGCCAGGTTTGCTACAGCGATGAAGAGGGAGGGGATGATGAGGGCACTGACTCCACGTGGGTGCCTGGAAGGAGGGAGGAGGAGGAGGAGGCACATGTCCAACGAGGCAGGATGCCCTCCGGGGGTCAGCTTAGGGGCAGCACACCAACTGAATCACACCGCAGAGCTCCACCTGCGCAGAGCGCTTCCTCTGCGCGTTATTCTAAAAGTTCTTTGGTGTGGGCCTTTTTTGAGACGAGTGCATCAGATCGCACCGCTGCTATTTGCAACATATGTCTCAAGCGTATCTCACGTGGCCAAAACATCAGTCGCTTGGGCACCACATGCTTGACCAGACATATGTTGACCTGCCATGCAGCTCATTGGCAAGCGTACCTCACAGACCCACACCAAAGAACAAAGCGGACCTCTCCTTGCTCCTCATCAGCTGGCATCTCCAACCCCACTAGACCTTCAGTCCTCTCAGAAACCTGCTCTGAGAGGAATGAAGGTGTAGAATTAGGTGTGTCACAGCCAAGTGCTTCCGGGAACTCTGCTAGTGGTACATCCACATCCGATTATAGCAGGCAAATGTCCCTGCCCCAGCTGCTGGACCAGCGGAAGAAGTTTACTCCCAGCCATCCACATGCCCAGTGGTTGAATGCTAGCTTGGCTAAATTGCTAGCACTTCAACTGCTGCCTTTTCAGTTGGTAGACTCGGCCCCCTTCCGTGAGTTTGTACAATGTGCGGTTCCTCAGTGGCAGGTCCCCAAACGCCACTTTTTCTCACGGAAGGCGATTCCGGCTCTCTACCGGCATGTGGAAGGCAATGTCCTTGCCTCGCTGGACAGGGCGGTCAGCGGTAAGGTGCATATTACCGCTGACTCATGGTCCAGCAGGCATGGACAGGGACGTTACCTGTCTTTCACGGCCCATTGGGTCACTCTTCTGGCTGCTGGGAAGGATGCAGGACAAGGTGCAGTAGTGTTGGAGGTTGTTCCGCCACCACGCCTCCAAAATGCTACTATTGGTTGTGACACACCTCTCTCCTCCACCCCCTCCTCTTCTTCTTCCTCCATGGCCTCTTCCAGTGCTCTGTCCTCAGAACCAGCGGTGCTCCGTAGGCGTTCCAGGGGCTACGCAAGTACGCAGGCAAAACGATGCCATGCCGTGCTTGCGCTGGTTTGTTTGGGGGACAGGAGCCACACTGGGGCGGATGTTTTGTCAGCTCTGCAGGGGCAGGCCGAGAGGTGGTTGACGCCACGCCAGCTTAAGCCAGGAATGGTGGTTTGCGACAATGGCACCAACCTCCTCTCCGCCCTCCGACAGGGACAACTGACCCATGTGCCCTGTGTAGCTCACGTCCTTAACCTGGTGGTGCAGCGGTTCTTGGGCAGGTACCCCGGCTTACATGATGTCCTGAAGCAGGCCAGGAAAGTCTGTGTGCATTTCCGCCGATCATTTAATGCCTGTGCTCGGCTGGCTGAGCTACAAAAGGAGTTGAACCTGCCCAAGAACCGCCTTATATGTGACATGCCCACCAGATGGAACTCAACATTGGCCATGCTGCAGCGGCTGCACACGCAGCAGAGGGCCATCAATGAGTACCTGTGCGACTACGGCACCAGGACAGGGTCAGGGGAGCTTGGTTTTTTCTCACCACGCCAGTGGGGCATGATCAGGGATGCATGCACTGTCCTGTCACCATTTGAGGAGGCCACAAGGATGGTGAGCAGTGACAGTGCATGCATCAGTGACACTGTACCTCTTGTCCACCTCTTGGAGCATACGCTGCGTGGAATAATGGACAGGGCACTTGAGGCAGAACAGAGGCAGGAAGAGGAGGACTTCCTTGCCTCTCAAGGCCCCCTTTATCCAGACAGTGTTCCTGCTGTGCCACCCATCACACAGGAAGAGGGTGAGGAGGAGGAAGAGGAGGAGGAGGATGATTGTGTCAGCATGGAGGTGGAGGCTGGCACTCAGCATCAGCAGCAGCAGTCTTATAGGGATGATTTACAGTCCCAAGAAACACGTGGACTTGTACGTGGCTGGGAGGAGGTAGCTGCGGATCATGTTGTCCTTAGTGACCCAGAGGACTCCGGACCGAATGCCTCAGCTAACCTACGCTGCATGGCCTCCCTGATCCTGCAAAGCCTGCGGAAGGATCATCGTATTCTTCGGATCAAGGAGAGGGACCATTACTGGCTGGCCACTCTCCTTGATCCACGGTACAAGGGTAAGGTTGCCGACCTTATCTTGCCATCGCAGAGGGAGCAGAGGATGAGACATCTCCGGGAGGCCTTGCAGAAAGCTCTGTGCAACGCGTTCCCAGAGACTGGGAGGTCACAAACTCCTGGTCCTGGACAACGTGTTGCTGAGGCATCAGTCAGAAGGAGCGGTGGAGAAGGTGGCCGTCTGACTGATGCTTTCAGACAATTTTTTAGTCCGCAGCCCCAAGGTATGATTGGTTCCAGCACCCATCGCCAGCGTCTAATTTACATGGTGCAGGAATACCTAGGGGCAAGGTCAGACTTGGACACCTTTCCCACTGAAAATCCTCTGGCTTACTGGGTCTTGAGGATGGATCACTGGCCAGAGCTTGCACAGTATGCAATTGAGCTACTGGCCTGTCCTGCATCCAGCGTTCTTTCGGAACGCACCTTCAGTGCTGCTGGTGGCTTTGTTACCGATCACAGGGTGCGCCTGTCCACCGAATCAGTTGATCGACTGACCTTCATCAAGATGAATCAGTCTTGGATCACCCACAGCTAGCAAGCACCTGAAGCTGATGTAACCGAATAATTTTTTTTGAAATACCACATCCCTTCAAGACTGCCTATGCTGATGCTGAGTGACTGTCCTGTTATGTTGATTGTCTATCCTCTTCCTCCTCCGCTGATATGTTGGAAGAACATTTTTGGTTCTGGGTGATGCCAGCAGCCCAATTTTTCTGCCCCTGTTTAACAGGGGCGTTTAATTACAATTTTTGATGCAATGCTTTGCAGCAGGGCTAATTCCTGCAATAAAACTAGAGTATATGGCAGAGGTTGCAGTGTGATGGCACCAGCACCAGTGCCTAAGGCCCAATTTTTCTGCCCCTGTTTAACAGGGGCGTTTAAGTACAATTTTTGATGCAATGCTTTGCAGCAGGGCTAATTCCTGCAATAAAACTAGAGTATATGGCAGAGGTTGCAGTGTGATGGCACCAGTGCCTAAGGCCCAATTTTTCTGCCCCTGTTTTAACAGGGACATGTAATTACAATTCTTGATATAATATTTCACAGGAGGGCCCCTTCCTGTGCCCACCCAGAGTAACGGTGAGGACTTATAGTGTTGTGGCACCAGCACCACAACCACCAAAGGTCAATTTTTCTACCACTGTTCAACAATGGCATGTAATTACAATTCTTGATATAATCGTTCACAGCAGGGCGCTCCAGCACCCACCAAGAGTCACTTTCAGGGCTTACAATGTTGTGGCAAAACCAACACCTTGTTCCGCCATTTCTGCAGAGCATATAGGGCAGGCCCCTACTTACTAACATCCAACTTACAAACATCAGACAGCAGCAAGTGAGATGAAAAAAGATGGACGACAAAACAAATTATACAGGGGTGATAACCCTTCCCTATGTTTTCCAAAAAGCTTAAAAATAGTATTTTTTGACTGGAGCTACACTTTAAAAATGTACCAGTTGAAAATTACAAACAGATTCAACTTAACACAACAAACCTACACAGTCCCTGTCTTGTTTGCACCGCCTGTATACTGCTGTTCTGAGTATATAGGGCCTGGGGGCCACACGCATTTCCTTTTTTTAATATGGGTACGGGGTTCCCCTTAATATGCGTACAAGACCCAAATAGGCTGGTAATGGTCAGGGAGGGCTACCCATGCCATTTTTCTGAATGATTTTCAACCATATTGCAGGAACCAGATATAACATTAAAACCGCAAGCAGTTTTAAATGGTGTTATTTCCGTTTAATGTCATTTTGTGCAGGGACTGTTCTAAACACGGGAAACACGTGGCACTTCACAGGCATACTACAGACACCCCCCAGGCACCATATTTAAAGGAATATTTCACTTTTTTTTTCACTTTAATCGTCATTAAAATCAGTGCTCCCGCCAAAACGGCAGTTTTTAAAACCTTTTTTTGCATTGACCCATGTCCCCTGAGGCAGGAGTCAGGTCCCCAAACCCTTTTTAGGATAGTATCTTGCATATTAGCCGTTAAAATTAGCACTTTCCATTTCGAACGTTCGAGTCCCATAGACTTCAATGGGGTTCTAACGTTCGTTTCGAACGCGGGGTCCGTTCGAAAGTTCTGGTGCGAACCGAATCGGGGGGTGTTCGGCTCATCCCTACTCTCAACTATCCATCAGAATGCATGTGCCTCCACTGAGGGGACACTTATAAATGAATGTTAGGTACCACAGATACCAGGGTGCCTTGACGAGGCTCTGTGGCTTACGCATGCATTTGCAAATGTGTGCAGACTAAACCCCTGCTTTTAAAGAGGAAGTAAAGGCAGTTGAAAAAAAAAAAAAGCAACCTGCAAGGCAAAGGCATAATGAGCTAGTATGCATAGCATACTAGCTCATTATGAATAACTTACCCGAGAACGAAGCCCCCGAAGTGGTCCTCCATCTTCATGTTCGCCACTGCCATGTATCCCGGAGTGACTTCTGGGTCTCACTGCTCCGGCGCTGTGATTCGCAGGAGCAGCGATGACGTTACTCCCTCGCATGCGCATGGGAGCCGACACGAGCGGCATATTGCCACGATCTGCGGCCTGCCCAGTGCGCCTGCGTGCCGCTGTCTATGGCACATGTGCCATAGACAGAGGTGGCAGTCTTTTTGTAAATATCTCCTAAACCGTATAGGTTTAGGAGATATTTCTTGGACCTACAGGTAAGCCTTAATCTAGGCTTACCTGTAGGTCAAAGTGGTTTGTAAGGGTTTACAACCACTTTAACGCATACTGTTAGACAGGTTATTTGGTTTTTCCCATGGATTTATTCCTGGCCTTGTTTGTACCTGTTCTCAGTGGAGCCTGTCCTGTTAAACTGCTGTATGGTCTTGGCCATCGTGCTGCAGCTCAGTTTCAGGGTCTTGGCAATCTTCTTATAGCCTAGGCCATCTTTATGTAGAGCAACAATTCTTTTTTTCAGATCCTCAGAGAGTTCTTTGCCATGAGGTGCCATGTTGAACTTCCAGTGACCAGTATGACAGAGTTAGCCCACGTACACACGGTCGGAGATTTTGCCAACCAAATCCGTTGGATTTTGCCCGTCGGATTTAGTCCGACGGATTGTGTCCGAAACTGTTGCATACACACGGTCGGGTCAAGTTGGCGAAAAATCCGATCTTTCACAACGTGATGACGTAATTTTGTTACAATGGGACTACATTCAGGCTAGTAACTAATAGCTTTGATGTAGGAATTTGATCTGAGCATGCGTGGCACTTGGTCCGATGAAAATGCTCTACACATGATCGGATTAGGTCCGTCCGGCCCAGTTGGTCGGGAAATATTTCCAACATGAAAATTGGGTCGGACGGTGATTCGGACGGAATCAGTCCGATGCATACCACACACAGTCGTATTATCTGACGACAAGACGCATTCCGACAGATTCTCTGACCGTGTGTACAGGGCATTACACAATATAACCACTCATAAATCAATCTTATAATGCAATATAATATGTAGCGTTTGCCAAGGTTGGCCATAACTCCTTTAGGGTCAGTTTCCTCCGTATTTGAGAAGTGTACAATATTGAAATTTTCAGGTTCTCTTAAGGCTCATACACACTAAGAAAAGTGGGCGAGTATATTAGTCCAAAGAACTTTCGTACGATTTTCATATAGTGTTTACACAACTTTTGACAGCTGATTGCGGCTGTTCGTAAGAAAATTCTCGAAGGGACAAACTCCAAAATTTTTCTCGTACGGGAACAGAACGAACGCTTTTAGTTTAATACAGTATGTACCGTTTATGGTTTTTGCACAAGGAAAATCAGAAAAGAAAGACTGTGCATGATCAGAAACAACAAAAAAAAATCCTTTATCATGCGAGAATGTACACATTTTCGTTCATCGGTTCCGATTTGCTGTGAAACAAGGAAAATTGGACATTCTTTCACCCAATTTTCCTATAGTGTGTACCCACATTAGCTACCCCTTCTTTTGTTTTACAATTCTTTTTTTCAGATCCTCAGAGAGTTCTTTGCCATGAGGTGCCATGTTGAACTTCCAGTGACCAGTATGACAGAGTTAGCCCACGTACACACGGTCGGAGATTTTGCCAACCAAATCCGTTGGTTTTTGCCCGTCGGATTTAGTCCGACGGATTGTGTCCGAAACTGTTGCATACACACGGTCGGGTCAAGTTGGCGAAAAATCCGATCTTTCACAACGTGATGACGTAATTTTGTTACAATGGGACTACATTCAGGCTAGTAACTAATAGCTTTGATGTAGGAATTTGATCTGAGCATGCGTGGCACTTGGTCCGATGAAAATGCTCTACACATGATCGGATTAGGTCCGTCCGGCCCAGTTGGTCGGGAAATATTTCCAACATGTTGGAAAATTGGGTCGGACGGAGATTCGGACGGAATCAGTCCAATGCATATCACACACAGTCGGATTATCTGACGACATGGTCCGATAAGACTCATTCCGACAGATTCTCCGACCGTGTGTACAAGGGCTAAGAGAGATAACACCAAATTTAACACACCTGCTCCCCATTCACACCTGAGACTTTGCAACACTAATGAGCCACATGACACCGGGGAGGGAAAATGGCTAATTGGGCACAATTTGGAGATTTACACTTAGGGGTGTACTCACTTTTGTTGCCAGCAGTTTAGACAAAAATGGCTGTATGTTGAGTTATTTTGAGGGGACAGCAAATTTGCATTGTTATATAAGCTGTACACTCACTACTTTACACTGTAGCTAAGTGTAATTTCTTCAGTGTTGTAGATATAATAAAATATTTACAAAAATGTGAGGGGCATACTCACTTTTGTGAGATACTGTAGATAAAAATACCAAAACTAAAAAAAACAAATGGTGTAGATACCCCCCCAAAATCCATACCAGGACCTTCAGGTCTGGTATGGATATTAAGGGGAACCCCACACCATTTTTTTAAAATGGCGTGGGGGTCCCACAAGCCCCCAGGCACTATATACTCTAAACAGCAGTGTATATAAACTATATGGCCTACCCTATATACTCTGCAGAAAATTGGGCCTTAGGTGTTGGTGGTATCAGAACACTGTAAGCCCTCAAAGTTACTCTTGTTGGGTGCAGGAATGGGCTCTGCTGTGCAATATTATATCAAAAATTGTAATTACATGTCCCTGTTAAACAAGGGCAGAAAAATTGTGCCTTTGGTTTTGGTGGCGCCAGCACACTGTAAGCCTTAACAGTTACTCTTGCTGGGCACAGGAACGGGCCCTGCTGTGAAATTGTAATTACATGCCCCTGTTAAACAGGGCAGAAAAATTGGGCCTTGGGTGGTGGTGCAACAACACTGTAACCCCTCACAGATACTCTTGTTGGGTGCAGGAACGGGCCCTGCATTGAAATATTTTATCAAAAATTGTAATTACATGCCCATATTAAACAAGGGCAGAAAAATTGGGCCTTGGGTGGTGGTGCCACAACACTGTAACCCCTCACAGATACTCGTGTTAGTGGCAGGAATGGGCCCTGCCATGAAATATTAGATCAAAAATTGTAATTGCATGCCCCTGTTGAACAGGGGCAGAACATTTGGGCCTTGGGTAGTGGTGGTGCCTTAAACCAAAAATATTGTTGGAAGCTAGCATCATCAATATTGAGGAGGAATAGGATAGTCAACATAGGCAGTCTTCAAGGGATCCGTAGCAAATTCAATCAGTTACATCAGCATCAGGTGCTTGAAAACTGCTGAACCAAGACGAATTTTTATGAATGTGAGCCTATCAACGGAGTCTGTGAACAGGCACACTCTTTGATCCATTACAAACCCTCCAGCAGCACTGAATGTGCATTTATAAAGCACGCTGAATACAGGACAGGCAAGTAGGTCAATTGTATAAAGTTCTGGCCAGTGGTCCATCCTCAAGATCCAGTAACCTAGTGGATGCTCTGTTGGAAAGGTCTCCAAGTCTGCTCTTGCCCCTAAATATTCCTGTACCATATAATGCAGACACCATCGATGGTTGCTTGAACTGATCAGACCTTGGGATTGAGGACTGAAAAATAGTTTAAAGGCATCAGTCAGATGGCCACCTTCTCCACCGCTCTTCCTCTGACTGAACGAAGCCTCAGCAACACGTTGTCCAGCACAATGAAATGACAACCTCCCTGGGTCTTGAAATGCATTGCGCAAACCTTTCTTCAAGGCCTCCTGAAGATGTTTCATCCTCTGCTCCCTCTGCGAAGGCAGGATGAGTTCTACAACCTTACCCATGTAACGTGGATCAAAAAGGTTTTTCAGCCAGTAATGATCCCTCTCCTTGATACCACGAATCCTTAGGTCCTTTCGCAGGCTTTGCAGAATCTGAGCCCTCTGGGTCACTAAGGATCACACTATCCATAACTAACTCCTCCCAGCCATGTACAACTCCTTGGGTTTCTCGGGGCTGAAAACCATCCCATGAAGACTGCTGCTGAGTGCTATCCTCTACATCCATGCTGACACAATCCTCCTCCTCTTCTTCCTGTATGTTTGGCGGGCCCGCAGGAATGCTATCTGGATAAAGGGGGCCTTGACACGAAAGGAAGTCCTCCTCTTCCTCCTGCTGTTCTGCCTCCAGTGCACTATCCATGATTCCATGAAGCGTGTGCTCCAGCAGGAAGACTAGAGGGACAGTGTCACTGATGCATGCATTGTCGTTGCTCTCTATCCTTGTGTGACAGGACAGTGTATGCATCCTTGATTAGTAGCCACTGTTGTGGCGAAAAGAAGCCAAGCTTCCCTGACCCTGTCCTGGTGCCATCCTCTGCTGTGTGTGCAGCTGCTGCAGCATTGCATGTCAGCCAACCAAGCACTGGCATTTTATGACCAGTGGAGATGACCACAAACTTTTCTTGCCTGCCTCGGAAGATCCTGTAAGCCTGGGTACCTGCTCAAGAACCGCTGCACCACCAAATTCAGGACGTGTGTCAAACACGGAACATGGGTCAAGTGTCCCTGATGGAGGCCAGAGAGAAGGTTGGTGCCATTGTCGCATACAACCATTCCTGGCTGAAGCTGGTGTGGCGTCAACCACCTCTGAGCCCGCCCCGGCAGAGCTGACAGAATCTCTGCCCCAGTGTGGCTCCTGTCCCCTAGGCATACCAACTCAAGCACTGCGTGACATCTTTTAGCCTGACTGCTTGCGTAGCCCCTTGAATGCTTATGGAGCACCGCTAGATCAGAGGACAAATCTGCAGAAGAAGCCATAGTGGAAGAAGAAGAGGAGGGGGTGGAGGAGAGAGCTGTGGCAGAATCCCCACTAGCATTTTGGAGGCATGGTGGCGGAACAAGCTCCAACAACACTGAAATCCATCCTGCATCCTTCCTAGCTGTCAGAAGAGTTACCCAGTGCGCTGTGAAGGAAAGGTAACGTCCCTGCCTATGCCTACTGGACCATAAGTCAGCAGTAATATGAACCTTACTGCTGATCGCCCTGTCCGAGGCCAAAACATTGCCTTCCACATGCCGGTAGAGAACCAGAATTGTCTTGCGTGAAAAGAAATGGTGTTTTGGAAATTGCCACTGAGGTACAGCACATTACACAAATTCACAAAAGGGGGCCGAGTCTACCAGCTGAAAAAGCAGCAGTTGCAGTGCTAACAATTTGGCCAAGCTAGCATTTAGACGCTGAGCATGTGGATGGCTGGGACCAAATTTCTTTTTACGGTTCAGCAAATGGGGTAGGGAAATTTGCCTGCTAAAATCAGTTGGTGGTGTACTGCTAGCAGATTGGCTGCAAGTACTTGGGACACCTATTCCTCTCAGTGCAGGTTTTTGAGAGGACTGGAGGTATAGTAGGGTTGGAGATCCCAGATAAGGAGCAAGGAGAAATGCGCCTTTTTCTTTAATGTTTCAAATACTGTTGCCAACAGACTGCATCACAGGTTGTCATATAAACTTCCATTTTTTCATTGATTGCTTTTTTGGGCTCTAGACAGGAAGAAATGAAAGTCTGTTGGTCATTACTGATATTGGCTGGTAAATCACGGAGAACTGTTGATAGTTGCTACTGTTTTCAACTAAATGCTATTTGCGATTATCCATTTCTACTGGCTGAAGGCTGAAGATTTTTCTTCCTGCTGATGGTTGCTGCTGGTTTTTGATAACTGCTACTGTTTGAACCACGTGCTGATACTTACTGAAACTTGCAAAGCGATTGAGCATCTTCTTAAACATTGTGAAAAAAAGGGCCTTCGCGCTACTATTTACAGGTGAAAATAACGAATAAAGAACAGGGTAATAATATACCTCATATATACAATCAGTATAAAAAATAAATAAGAATACGTAAAACAAATAATGCAATAAATAAGTGCACGTGCAAATATCGCAATAAGGTGCTAGAAACTGCAGCTGGACCTGATAGCGTTACACGAAACTACCAGATGAAAATTTAAAAGTGAGAAGTGGTCCTGCGCAAATCAACCATAATCATAAATAAAGTGCTACATGCTTTTAGACTAAATTAATAATACAAGTTATTAAATATATAGAAAGCAGGCAAAAATAAAGTCCATATAATAGATCTCAAATTCTTGTTCAATGGCACCAGTTAGGAAAACAGCAGGCAAAAAGGTACTTTTAAAAATCGGGGGACTAAGGGCTCCCAGAACTCTCACCTCCAACTGTAGAAAAGTAGGCACATCAAGCAAAGCAGACAACTTCCATTCTCATTATCAGCCACCAGGGGGTCCTCAGCCACGGCCAACTAGGAAACAATAATCAAGGGGGCCATATATCACTGTGTAGACTGTACTGTGACTACGAAGATGCTTTCCACAGGAGTATGCAGCTCAAAAAATATTAACATGGAGAGAGAGGGAAGGCTCTGATAGTGTAGTAATTCTTAAAATTGTAAAGTTTAATCAATAAAAAATGTATAAATCGGACTCTCACATCTTAAACAATAAAACAGTACATTAAGTAAAATGGTGTCCTGGCGTTTTCCGTCAGTCCTACTTCACTTCCGGTACGACGTTACGGCCACTCCCTACGCGTTGCGTCAATCACGTGACTTCTTCAGGGGATTGTGATTAGCCGCTATCAAATTCCTTAAATACACCATAACAGGAAGTGCCAACTCTGCCATCTTATGCCGCGTACACACGGGCGGACTGTATGGCGTACTTAGTTCGTCGAAACACATTTCAGCGGACAGTCCGCTCGTGTGTGGGCTTCAGCGGACTTTTTTAGCGTGCAGTCCAGCGTACTAAGAATTTCGGATTTTTCAAAATTCTGTCCGTCGTACTTTGGTTTCAGCGGACAATCCGCTCATCAGTATGCTAGTTCGACGGACTAAGAATGGCGCATGCCCAGAAAGGATTTACACGGCGGAAGGGTGCTTTGCTGTGTATTGGACTTCCTATTTCTAGTCACGTCGTACGTGCTGTACACGTCATCGCGCAAGCTTTCGATGGACTGTTTGTGCATCCGTGTGTGGTCAAGTCCGTTCAGTCGAAAGTACGACGGACTGTCCGTCGGATTGTATGACGAACTAAGTACGCCATACAGTCCGCCCGTGTGTACGCGGCATTAGTCATGGTAATTCAGGAAAACAAATACAAACCGGAAGTATAGGTTCCGCCATCTTGGTACTCTCGGCGAGGAACAATATAATGATAAAAAGCAGTTGATTCTAAATTAAATGAATTTCGATATTAACAACTGTATTCAATAGGGAAAGACACTATATCAATACAAAGACTATTATTCATTCCCAGTGTATCGAAAAGCGTGATTTCAATGTCCACAAATAAATAGCAAAATTTTAAATGTCCACAGACATCTATATGTATATATATATGGACCGCAATAAATTTATATTATATCGAATAGAGCGATTTCAAGATTCACAAATGAATTAAACAGGACCATAAAAAAGATACTGTTTCTTAGATGCGGTTTACATCTTAATAGAAAGATATTAGTATAAAAATCAGCATACCTTACCAATAAATTCTGAATAATTATAGACATGTCTAAAAATGCATAGAAAAAAATATAGAAAAAAAAAAAAACGCATATTACAAAATTGTATGCTAAAAAATAAAATCGCATACTGGAAATGAAGTAGGACTTTAACATACGTAAACAAGATACACAGATATCATATCATAAAAACAATCAAGGAAAAGAGCATAAAAAGACAAAGTATATATCCAAAGAGAAAAATATATATAAAAAATGTATATATTACAAAATACTTAAAAAACAATTCAAGTCGAATTCGACATTAAGGCCCTCAGGGCAGAAAGTTCTCATGGTATATATCCACCTAGATTCTTTTTGGCTAATCGTTCTAATTTTATGACTGCCTCTCCATGATGGATTATATCTCTCAATACCCCAAAATTGCAAGTGGGAAGGGCCCCTATTATGTACCAGGTCAAAATGTCTGGAGACACTGCTTGGGAAAGCCATTAAAGGGGTTCTGCACTCATAATAATATATTTGCCCATTCTGTTGCCTCTAGACCGTACATTTGATAATGCCACATGTTTTTTTTTTTTTTATTAATCTACCTTTTGTAATTCGTAGTTTTTTATTTTCCTCCCCTGCGGCGATGGGCGGTCTCTTGCGGGGATCAGCATCATTTCCTGCTGAAGCCCGCACTGTCTCCTGGGATCTCGTCCAAGTAATCCCAGGAGACATTGCGGCTAATGCACCCGGAATCTCGCGAGATTTCGGCTAATACACCCTAAATCTCGCGTGATTTCGGCTATTACAGCTCCTTGGATATATACTTTGTCTTTTTATGCTCTTTTTTTTTATGCTCTTTTCCTTGATTGTTTTTATGATATGATATCTGTTTATCTCGTTTACGTATGTTAAAGTCCTACTTCATTTCCGGTATGCGATTTTATTTTTTAGCATACAATTTTGTAATATGCGTTTTTTTTTTCTATATTTTTTCTATGCATTTTTAGACATGTCTATAATTATTCAGAATTTATTGGTAAGGTATGCTGATTTTTATACTGATATCTTTCTATTAAGATGTAAACCGCATCTAAGAAACATTAGTATCTTTTTTTATGGTCTTGCTTATTTCATTTGTGAATCTTGAAATCGCTCTATTCGATATAATATAAATTTATTGCGGTCCATATATATATACATATAGATGTCTGTGGACATTTAAAATTTTGCTATTTATTTGTGGACATTGAAATCACGCTTTTCGATACACTGGGAATTAATTATAGTCTTTGTATTGATATAGTGTCTTTCCCTATTGAATACAGTTGTTAATATCGAAATTCATTTTATTTAGAATCAACTGCTTTTTATCATTATATTGTTCCTCGCCGAGAGTACCAAGATGGCGGAACCTTTACTTCCGGTTTGTATTTGTTTTCCTGAAACACCATGACTAAGATGGCCGAGTTGGCACTTCCTGTTATGGTGTATTTAAGGAATCTGATAGCGGCCAATCACAATCCCCTGAAGAAGTCACGTGATTGACGCAATGCGTAGGGAGTGGCCGTAACGTCGTACCGGAAGTGAAGTAGGACTGGCAGAAAACGCCAGGACACCATTTTACTTAATGTGCTGTTTTATTGTTTAAGATGTGAGAGTCCGATTTATAAATTTTTTATTGATTAAACTTTACAATTTTAAGAATTACTACACTATCAGAGCCTTCCCTCTCTCTCCATGTTAATATTTTTTTGAGCTGCATACTCCTGTGGAAAGCATCTTCGTAGTCACAGTACAGTCTACACAGTGATATATGGCCCCCTTGTGGCCCAGTGCGGAGATTATTGTTACCTAGTCGGCCGTGGCTGAGGACCCCCTGGTGGCTGATAACGAGAATGGAGGTTGTCTGCTTTGCTTGATGTGCCTACTTTTCTACAGTTGGAGGTGAGAGTTCTGGGAGCCCTTAGTCCCCCGATTTTTAGAAGTACCTTTTTGCCTGCTGTTTTCCTAACTGGTGCCATTGAACAAGAATTTGAGATCTATTATATGGACTTTGTTTTTGTCTGCTTTCTATATATTTAATAACTTGTATTATTAATTTTGTCTAAAAGCACGTATCACTTTATTTATGATTATGGTTGATTTGCGCAGGACCACTTCTCCCTTTTAAATCTTCTTAAACATTAATTCATTTTATAACAGGAGGGGCTAGTTACTGAGGAATGCTGCTATCTGCGGACAATTGCTTATGGTTGCTGAAAAGGGGAACTGATTGCATATTAATACACCAGTGAGAGCACTATTGAGTTTCTTATTCATTTAAATGGGTTTTATGGATCCTAGAGACGAAGAGAAGCTATGTGTGAGGATAACTGTTTGTGGTATCTGAAATAGTATTGAGAACATTATAAAGCCTTCCTTTTCTCCAATCATCTTCCAGGACGGCACACCTGAGAGATGACTGGTCCACCTGACAGGAAACACAATCAACAACAAGTTTAAAAGTTCCCACCCCTCCCTCAGACCCTCAGTTCTTGATTGTGTTTCCCACAGGATGGCAGCGAAACCAAGTTTCTCCTTTTTTGTTTTTTTTTCTGAGGGGTCTGGGACCCCGTTTTTCTCTAAACAGGATTATTTTTCCTGGGACTCAGACAGACAGGGTCTGTGATGGTCTCCTGTAACCCCCAGGGGCACCTGGGGGGGATAGGGTAATCCTCACTCAAGGTCTTTCCTCAGGAAAGCCTTGTTTTCAGCCGCAGGGGACAGGGGAGTTGTCCTAATCGTGCTGCTCCCCATTTGTGTTTGTGCCTTACCTAGAACTGCGTTCGTTGGTGGAGTGCGGTGAGCTGCATCTTTCCAAGCAGTGCTGAACGCGGATGGCGTGCGTTCCAGCACTACTGTGCATGTCCGGAAGTTCGTCGAAAGACGCATCACTTCCGGGCATCGAGTTTGCGGATAGAGGAGATCTCGCTGGGTCTGGACGCCGGCGTGCGTTCCAGCATCACTGCGCAAGACCGTAAGTCTGGCGGGAGGGCCCGACGTCATTTCCGGGCGACAGACCTCCAAAAAATGGCGCCAATCATCGGTCATTTAAACGGCAGAGGGTGCAGTGGAAAGCACCCAGGCAGCATTTCTGGTGAAGCGCTTCATGCATTGCAGCATCTCCAAGACAAAGAAGGGGAACACTCAAGACAGCACCTGATCCAGCGATCCTGCAGGGCAGCTAAATCGCTATGGAAGTGGAAGGTCCGTCTGAGCAAACAGCCATTGAGGTCGCCACAGGGGGTGAGTGATCCAGCTGTGTTTTGTAGGGGCAGGGTACTCTGAGGCAGACCCCCCTTGCCCCTTTAGGACATGAGTAGCTAATTGTTTATTTTCTACTGTTTCCAGGGACTGAAGGCTCTACCCAGGGGTCAGCCTGTAGGTCTAAAGGAAAGGCTACTTCGAAGTCCAGGCGTTGTGGTTATTGTAATTCTAAATTAGCACAAGACCACAGCAAGCCTTTCTGCGATAGATGTATCTTTAAGCTCGCAGGCAAGGAGACCGCCCAGGTTGTGAAAGAATGTAGGGCCTTACAGTCAGAGATGTTAGCCACCCTCCAGTCTTTCCAAACTACTCTATTGAAGAGTCAGGATGAGGGTCCTTCTGGGAGAGAGACCCCTCATTCACAGGAAAACTTTTCCACATCTTATACGGAAAGTTCCCAGGGCCAGGTCTCCCTGTTGTCTGAGGTGGAGGAGGTCAGGTCCCAGATTTTAGTACTGGGGAGGAAGATTCAGACCAGGATAGCCAGGGGGAGGCTAAGCCTAGGGGACTTTTGTTCTCGACTGAGGACATGGAAGGCCTATTAAAGGCCATTCACACCTCAGAAGATATCCAGGTCCCCTCTGCACAGGATAGGGTGTATAGGGGCCTAGGAAGGTTACAGGCCAGAACCTTTCCCATCCACCAGTCTCTGAAGGATATAGTCCTCAGAGAATGGAAGGAACCTGAACGTAAGCTCCTCAAACTGAAAGCTTGGAAGAGAAGGTGTCCCTTTAAGGATGAGGAGGAGGAGAATTTTTTTTAAAAACTCCTCGTTTGGATGCAGCCCTGGCACAGGTGTCTAAGAGGTCTGATTTATCCTTCAAAGACTCTGGAAACATCCAGGATGGATAGAAAGTCTGAGACATTACTCAAAAGGGCCTGGGAGGCGAATGGCACCGGCCCTAGCCTCCGCCTGTGTAGCCAGAAATGCAGACGCCTGGCTTGGCAGATTGATGGATCACGTCTCCCGGGGTAAGGAGACTAAAGAAATTGTAGACTCGCTGGAGGTAATCAGTCGAGCGGTAGCGTATGTGGCAGATGCAGCGGTGGAGACTGTTAGGACCACAGCTAAGTCAGCAGCACTTCTAAACTCCACCAGGAGGGCCCTATGGGTAAAGACCTGGGATGGAGATTTCACTTCCAAGTCTCGCTTATGCGGCATTCCCTTTGAGGGTTCCCTGTTGTTTGGGTCAGGGCTAGATCATATCCTGTCCCGGTCTACTGAAAAGGGAAAGAAGTTCCCTGTGAGGCCCAAGAGGGAAAGGGGTAAGAGATTTTTTCGAGGCCCCCACTCAAAGACTCATCATAAGGGGAAAGTTGAACAGCGGAAGAAGTGGAACCTTGGAAAGGGGAAAGAAAAAAGTGCAATTCTTTTCTCCAGTTCCGGAGCCTCTCAGAAAGAAGGCAAATGACGCCACCGTAAGGGTAGGCGCAAGACTCAGCGACTTCCTTCCCCAGTGTGAAAGGATTACACAGTCCATATATTTTAAATCTTTTAAAGGAGGGGTACAGACTGGAATTTCAGAGTCTTCCCCCACAGAATTTTCTTATTACCTTTCTTCCCAGGGACCCAGCCAGGGCAGAGGGGTTACTGGGAAATTTAAAGGAGCTGGCAGAGCAAGGGTTGCTCCAGTACCAGCCAGTCAGTTGTCCCAGGGTTTTTACTCACACGTGTTTGTGGTTCCAAAACCCTCAGGCAGATTTCGGTTAATAATAAATTTGAGAGGACTCAACCGTTATTTACTTCCCAAGAGGTTCAGAATGGAGAGTATTTATTCAGTAAGAAAACATCTTCAGGCAGGAGTCTTTATGGTCACTCTGGACCTGAAGGACGCATATCTACACGTACCCATTGCTCCCGAACACCAGAAGTACCTACGCTTCGCAGTATGCATACAGCAGAAGGTACAACACTGGCAGTTCAGAGCTCTTCCCTTTGGGCTGGCGGCAAGCCCAAGGGTATTCACAAAGGTGATGGCCGAAGTTGTAGCATACCTACACCTGCAAGGGATAGGGTTAATACCCTACCTGGATGACTTGCTGATCTACAGTGTGGATGAGAGGCAAGCGGTGATAGACAGAGACATCATGTTAGAGACTCTGGAGACCTTGGGCTGGATGGTCAGTCGGGAGAAGTCCTCACTGACGCCATCTCAATCCAAACTATACCTAGGCTACCTGTTAGACTCGCAGGCACAGAGGGTATTCCTACCAATAGAAAAGGTATTGAAGGTCCAGAATGCGGTTGTCACCCTTCTCGAAAGAGGAGAAGCCTCTCTGAGATATGAGTCTGCTGGGTCTCATGACCGCCTGCATACTGGCAGTAACCTGGGCACAACTACTTTCTCGGCAGCTTCAGGCCTTCCTACTTGCCTCATGGGGAGGAAAAAGAGAAACATTGGAGAGGAGAGTGTCCCTCACAGAGGAGGTCTCTCTCTCTCTGCAGTGGTGGCTCGACCCACACAATCTGTTGAAAGGTCGCCCCTGGTCCCAGGTAGACCCATTGGTCTTGACCACGGACGCCAGCGCTTGGGGAGCTCATCTGGGAGACCGATATACCGAGGGGTCCTGGAACCGCAGCCAAGCCAGGGAATCCTCCAATTTCAGGGAGCTTCTGGCAGTAGGCAAAGCCCTAGACTATTTCCAAGAGCAGCTGCAGGACAGAGAGGTTCAGGTCCTCTCAGACAACCTGGTCACGGTTGCATACCTAAACCACCAAGGAGGGACAAGGTCGGGCAAACTGAGGGAGTTAGCACAACAGATCCTTGGGGAAGCAGAAAGGAAGGTCCTTTCACTGTCAGCGATTCATATAAAAGGCTCACTCAATCTGCAGGCAGATTTCCTAAGCAGACAGCCCATCCTTCAGGGAGAATGGGGATTGAGCAAAGGAATCTTCTTCCTGGTGTGCAGACATTTTGGTAAGCCAGAAATAGATTTGTTCGCTTCCCGGAGGAATGTGAAGGTCCGCAGGTTTTTCTCCCTTTAAAAGGATCAAGAAGCAGAAGGGATAGACGCTCTTGTACAGGGGTGGGATTTCAGGCTCGCTTATGCCTTTCCCCCACTGGTACTCCTTCCCAGAGTTCTACAGAAGTTAACCTACTCAAGGACAGACCTGGTGCTGATAGCACCCTGGTGGCCCAAGAGGGTTTGGTTTCCCACCATTCAGAGTCTCTCGGTAGCTCCCGCGCTGCATCTGCCGGTGGAACGAGGTCTGCTTAGTCAGGGTCCAGTCTTTCCCCCCCGAACCGGGACGTCTCTCTCCGACAGCATGGCTATTGAGAGGGAAATACTCCATGACAGGGGCTGTTCGTAGAGAGTGATAGACACTCTTCTCCTCAGTAGGAAAGGCGTCACCAGAAAAATGTATGCAGTCTAAGGAGGGGGCTCTCCAGATGATACCTACCATCCTAGACTTTCTCCAAGAGGGGGTGGACCAAGGTTTGGCAGTCAGCACCCTCAAAGTCCAGGTGGCAGCCCTGTCCGTGTTTTTTGACAGGGAGCTAGGACAAGAACCACTGATAAAAAGATTTTTGTTGGCCAGGGAAAGGGTAGTCCCAGTCAGGTCGGTCAGTTGTCCCTGATATTAGATGCCCTAACAAAGGGGCCTTTTGAGCCTGTGACTCAAATTTCTGTTAGACTTTTATCATTTAAGTTGGCCTTCCTTCTGGCTATCACTACGGCCAGAAGGGTGGGTGATATACAGGCCCTTTCAATTAAAGAGCCGTTTTTGCGTATCCTAGAGGATAGGGTAATCCTCACTCAGGATCCCCTTTATTTGCCAAAAGTGGCTTCGTTATTTCACAGGAGATTATTCTCCCGTCCTTTTGCCAAAATCCCAAGAATAAGGAAGAGGAAAGGTTCCATTTCTTAGATGTCAGGCGCTGTCTCCTAGTCTATTTAGAAAGGGTGAGAGACTTTAGGAGGTCCAGTCACTTATTGATCACCTTCTCAGGGAAGAGAAAGGGTCTACAAGCCTCTAAGGCAACGATGGCTAGATGGGTCAGACAAACCATATCTATTGCTTATAGGCAGGCAGGTAAACCAGTGCCAACCCGCCTTAAGGCGCATTCGACCAGATCCCTGGCGACCTCCTGGGCAGAAAGGGCAGGCGCCTCAATCGACCAGATCTGCAGAGCAGCAACATGGACGAGCCATAGGACATTTCTGAGGCACTACAGAGTGGAGCTGTTGTCCCCTCAGGATTTGGCATTTGGCAGGAAGGTCCTACAAGCGGTTGTCCCGCCCTAAAGGTTGGCCTGAACTTCTTGCTTATCGTCTCAGGTGTGCCGTCCTGGAAGATGATTGGAGAAAATTGCCAGTTACACTTACCGGTAACGGCTTTTCTAGGAAATCTTCCAGGACGGCAGGCCTACTTCCCTACCCTTGTTTTATTGGTGTGGTATATTCATTCCTCACAGAATGTTCCCTCTGACACCGGCGTGGGCTTTTCTTTACCATAACTGAGGGTCTGAGGGAGGGGTGGGAACTTTTAAACTTGTTGTTGATTGTGTTTCCTGTCAGGTGGACCAGTCATCTCTCAGGTGTGCCGTCCTGGAAGATTTCCTAGAAAAGCCGTTACCGGTAAGTGTAACTGGTCATTTTTTCTTCTATATAACTTTAAAACTAAAAAGTACTGTAACCACTACCTGTAGACAGTAAATTATTACTGGCTGGAGACTGTCTTGCCTGCTGACAGTCTCAGTTTTTTCTTTTTACTACCAGAGGATATCTGCTGAAGGACACCTATTTCACAAAGCTTGTAGATTTATCTGATATATACAATTACCCATACCTCCCAACATTTTGATATGGGAATGTACTAACCTAGTAGGGAACCTACTAACAAATGTATGTAGGCATAGGACACGCCCCCTGTCAAACACCCTTAAAGGAGAATTAACAAGAAAAAAAGGTTAATTAAATCCACAAGGGCTTTTTTTTTACCACTACTATTCCTTGATATTGGCTTTTAAAATGTACCAATGCAGCAATTTAGAATTTGGATGAAAGGTTTAGCACTGGGAAACACTTTTTGAAAGATAAAAAGTGTGTTTTATATATTTACTACTATTCCATTTTGGTCTGATCCAACTATTTGGATCAGACGAAATGAGGGACAAATGAGGGTGAAAGAGGGACAGAGGGACATTGTTCCAAATCAGGGACAGTCCCTCGAAATCAGGGACAGTTGGGAGCTATGAATACCTGACGATTTTCATTGATCTGGTGTGTGCGTTTATAATAAGCAAACATGAGAGGGAAGCCAAGTAAAACGGGTAGAGGGACTCCATCTGTTGTGAGCCCAGGAGGTATTCAGCATTACATGACAGCAGAGACAAGTATATCAGAAGACAGGCATGGTAGTCTTAGGCAGGTAGCCTCAGCACGGACTGGGGCAGGTAAAAAAAAAGATGACAGAAGAGGAGATTAAAGTAGGAAAGGTGAACAATATATCTGTGGTGCAGCCAAAAAATTTTGGGAATATTCCCCAAGGAAACTATAAAGCACAAAGCAGAGCCCAGAAGAAAAAAGGAGGTGTGGACCCAGATATGGAGAAGGATTTAGAACGAGAGGGTCAAATAGGCATACCTCAAATGAAAGAGATGTTGACAGAGATGCTGATTATAGTTGAAATATAATTAAAAACAGACATTGCGGCAGTTAGAACGGATATCGGGCAGGTTTTCGTCCGAGTAGAAGAAATGGAGGAAAGAATGGATATATATGATCAAAGGCTGGAGGAAATGTATGAACAGATATAGACTCTTCAAAGAGCAAATAGATTACTGCTGTATAAAATGAAAGATCAGGAAAATCCAATGCCTGAAACCCGGACACATTATTCAGACTGGACCATGGCTTCCCAGCAGGGTTACTGGCTGCAGTTATCTAAGCTGATGGTGTCTGTTGCACCCTCTTTCACACTGCCTAAATCCACCACTCCGCATCCCCCCAAACACACACACAGACAGGAGAGCAGAGAGGGCTTGATCTGTACCTCTTACTCTCTTAATTAGAAGTCCAGCCGCCTCAGATACATCTGGATGAGAGGTGCTGACTGCCAAGGGGTGAGTGAGCTCACCATCCATCCCTGTCTGTGACTGAAGTCTCCCCCCTTCTCTCTCCTGCCTCTAAGAGAGTACACTTAGGTAAATCAGGGTTCTCAGAGCACCCTTTACATCAGAGTTCCCCTTTACACCAGAGGCCACAGTGTTCCCTCTTACATCAAAGTCCTCTCCGTACATCAGAGTTCTTAGTGTTCCCCCTTAAATCAGGGTTTCCAGAACATCCCTTATGTTAGAGTCCCCAGATTTCTCCCTTGCATCATAGTCTGCAGAGTCTCTCCTTACAGTGAAAGGGAACTCTGCAAGTTCAGATGTAAAAGGGGAACTCTGTGGACTCTGATGTAAAGGGGAACTCTTGTCATTAATGCCATATGATTAGAAATGTTATTTAATAGCAAAATATATGTATAGTTTATACTATATAAAAAAAAAATTGCCGTGTGCCGATAAAGTGCTCGGGTTTGACTTGAAGAAAAGGTGGCAACCCTAGGTGCAGGGTACATTGGAGCATGTATTTTGAGATTAGAGAGAAATGGAGGGGTGGGGGCGGGGTGGGGGGAGGCTGGAGGACCAGTTGAGGGGTCAGTAAGGTTAGAAGTAACCACCCACCCAGGAGATATGGGAACTGGACGATATCTGGATAGATGCCATTGGATCCATACATTGAACACACATGTTAAGGGGAGGGGGTTTTGGATGGATTGGGGTGGGGGAGTTATGGGAAGTGGGGGGGTACTTTTATAATGAGCTATGACTACAATAAATGTAGTTACTTATAATGTAAGAGGACTGAACACTCCAAGTAAAAGATACAAAGTAAATAAAGAGTTTTGTTTGATTGGGGCAAACGTGTTCTGCCTCCAAGAAACACATATTTCACATGCCTCTGGGCATAGATTGTTCTCTCATTTGTTTCCTGTGTGGTTTTATGGAGATTAAATATATAGCTACTCGTGGGGGGTTGGCCATAGGTTTTGATAAGAATACGGGATTTGTTGTAAAGGAGCGGCTGGCAGACCTTGAGGGTAGGTTCCTTTTCATAAAAGGGAGACAGTGCAATATGGAATGTACATTGGCGAATATTTATTCCCCAAATAGGGAGCCAGATACATTTTTAAAGAAAGTCTTGAAAAAACTTGAGGTATTTAAGAAAAGTAAACTTATAATAGCAGGAGACCTAAACCTGAGTATAGACCCTCGGGTAGATACCATGGGCGGCCCCTCTCGTTATACACTTGAAAGACAAAAGGCGGTTAAAAATTTGTTATTGAAGTACCAGCTGGTAGATACATGGAGGGTTAGGTACCCAGGGAAAGGGGACTATACTTTTTATTCCCCAGTCCTTGGGACATTCTCAAGGATCGACTATATCCTTATATAACATCAATTATTGCCATCACTAAAATGTAGAGATTAATGCAAAAACTCTCTCTGATCATGCCCCAGTAGTGATTCAATTAAAAATATCACGCAAACTTAGGGGGGAAGGAATTGGAGATTTAAAAAATTCTCTTATTCAGGATTCGGCGATAATTAAGAAGCTCAAGCAATAGCAGGAAGATTTTTTTGCTGTTAATGACACATCAGAAGGGGGATTTCTGATGTGTCATCAACTCTATGGGAAGCACATAAAGCCTTTATAAGGGAATATTGATATGGGTTGGAGTAAGGAAGAAGAGAGGGAGGGTAGAGAAACGTAGTATTTTGTATAGAGAGATATAGATTTAGAACTAATGACAAGACCCCAAGGCATCCCAGAGAGACAGGAATTAATAGCAAAAAGAGAGGAATTAGTACAATTGCTAGATCAGGATAAAAAAACATGCATTTCATATAGTAAAGAGAGGTATCAATGAGGTAATAAAGTTGGCAAATGGCTGGCCAGAGTAATAAAGGAAAAAAGTCTATCATTCGTCCCTAAAATTAAGAACTATAAGGGGGAGATGGTACATTCGTCACCTGAAATTGTGAAGGTATTCCATGCATATTATAGTGCGTTATATAAGGTGAAGCAGAGAGGGGAAGATAGAGCGAAACAAGACGCATACGTTTACGAGTATCTGCGGGGCCTAGACCGGATGGTGTCTAAGAAGGAGCTTGAACAACTTGAAGCTCCGATTACCCAGGAAGAGGTAGCAAGAGCAATAAAGAATATGGCCCTGGGAAAGAACCCAGGCCCCGACGCATACTCTATCTTGTACTATAAAAGATTTCAAAAGTTATTGATCCCTAAACTATGTGAATATCTCAATACTTTAGCAGAAGGAGAGACTCTGCGGGAGGAATCATTATTGGCCTATATAACTCTTATTCCAAATGAAGGGAAGGATCCAACAGTCCCAGCGTGTTATTGGCCAATATCCCTGTTAAATACAGATATAAAGATTTTTTCTAAAATAATAGCAGAAAGACTAAAACTGTTATTACCAAGTTGGATTTGTAATGATCAGGTAGGATTTGTAATGGAGAGAGTGGAGGGATAACTGCCTGAAATCAATGTTTCTTATCCATGAAGCAAAAAAGGGTGGGGTCCCAGTCGTATATCTGTTGATAGACACCCGAAAAGGCCTTTGACAGGTTAGACTTGGGGGTTCATGCTTGGAACATTAGGATATCTGGGTATGGGGGTGAGGATGATGAAATGGATATCTGCTTTCTACCATTATCCAACAACTAAAATTAGAATAAATGGAAATGTATCTTCTTCCTTTGAGCTATTTAACAGGACAAGGCAGGGGTGCCCCCTCTCTCCAATGCTGTTTGTTCTGGCATTGGAACCTCTGTTAGCTGCAATCCGTAAAAACATGGATATTAGAGGGGTGAGAGTGGGAGATTATAGAGTAGCCACCTACGTGGATGATTTGCTCTTTTATGTCTCCAACCCTAGGATAACAATTCCAATTATATTAGAGGAATTGAGTCGATATGGAAAATTGTCCAAATTTTAAAATAAATATGTCTAAATCTGAGATTCTGAATATTACCACTCCAAGGGAGGAACAATTGGTAATTCAACCTGAATTCCCTTTTGTATGGTGCAAGGAGGGACTGGGGTATCTGGTAATAAAATTGACTGCATCTCTAGGGACCATGTTTGAGCCCAATTATATACCAGCGCTTAATAAGATTAAAAAAAGGAATCCCCTGAGGGTGGATTTTAAAGGCACGTACAACTTGATTGGAAAACACTCAAAATATTTAATTACATAAAACAAACAAGGAAGTAATGTACAATATACATAAAAGGTATATCTCTGGGTACAATTATAGAGACACTGTTGATAACAATGTGAACCACACAAGTTTATATATAATCCATGTAGGTATAGTCACCCTATGCGTCTCGGAGCTTAATAAAGCATCTCCTTCTTCAGGGGTGTAGATGCAACATTAACATGGAATCTATTGAATAATGGAGGACAAGATGTTAGAGCCAAGAGCTAACCAAACAAGTACAATAGTAAGTAAGGGTAAAACGATCAATTGCAAAAGGGGGTTACAAATAATACTCACAGAGCTTGTGGCGGGGTCGATAGTATCCCAGAATTATTGTTTAATAAAAACAAAAAAAAATGGGTGACCTCATATAATTAGTTGATTTTGCCAGTGTTCAAGGCACATGAAGAGAAGTAGAGGGAAAGGGCAGATGGCGTTTGCACAGTGCAGGTGTAACTGAGACCTTCTGTAAATTGTACAGACCAAAAGGAAGTCCAAAAGACAGGAACAGCAAAAGGGGGCCACCCTGGAAAACCCCTAAAAAGGGAAAATAACAGGAAAAAAGTAGTAAGCAGCGAGCCATTTGACAGGGAAACACTGGGGCTGGCGGGTCAAAGAACAGAGAAAAAAATAAATAAATAAATAAATAAATTTTTTTGCATTTTTTAGTGCAGACTACACTTGGTGCAAAAGTATAGATAAGTGGATAGATGCACCAATATATTATATATATTGCAGTGAGCACAGGAGATATGTATTAGAAAAGAGTATGAAAAATGCTAAACACCTATAGTACCTGTACGCATGCACCCCTCCGTATATACACGTGTTTAACAGTAAAATAAAATAAAGATACTGGAGTGTAAAACTCCTTGTCACTGTTAAAGTAGTTGAGAGTAAAAAATCCCAGTAAAAAAGGACCACAGATGTACAATGTAGGTATGAAGGACAGAAAACAAAGCACACATATAAAGAAGTTCTGACTTATAAGTGCACTAGAGTAGAGATTAATCGGCAGGTTGTCCGACTGGCGTTCCGCATGTGAAGTCTGCAGGACGCCAGACGGCTGGGTGCCAAATGAATAGGGAGAGAGAACTCTGATCAGCTGGCACTGAGATAATTGCGCCAGCTGATAGAGAAGAGTGGACCCAGCATTGGGCGGTGTGCGCACGGTCCCGCCCCCCAAAAACGTCTGTCAGGAGGCATAGGTGCCGGGGCCCCGCCCACTACACCCAATGCCACACAAAGGCCAACCCGACGGACAGAGCGTGTCCGCCGGAGTAGCAAGATGGCGCCCAGGCGCAGCGCGCGCGGCCACGCCCCCGGCGTACACGGCAGAAGACCATGACACCGGAGAGGGGCCCCACCCACTACACCCACCGACACACAGTATCTGGTCCGGCGTACAGTGCATGTCTGCCAGAGCAGCAAGATGGATGACAGACGGCATTGGAGATGCCAGTCGACGTCCCCACCCCACAAGCCGCCCAGAGAGGTAATCTCAGGCGGCTTGGTGTGCCGGGCAAACCCCGCCAATGGAACCCAGATGTAATCTACATAAAAGCTAACAAAAGGATCCATATAAACCATAAAAAATAAATAAAAAAACATGGATTTAGGGGTGAAAAATAATAAAATAAAATATGGTCATGTGGTACAGTTGCATAAAATGCTCGAGGCCACCCTCTCCCTTAGAGGTATAGAGCATAGAAAAAATAAATAAAATAGCTTTAAACACTGGTAAAATAGAACAATAATCAATTAATATAGCGCAATATAACTCTATTGCTTAAAGAGGAAGTAAACCCTGATGAGTTTACTTCCTCTTTCATTCCCTGCAAAGGTAAAGCATAATGGACTACTATGCATCGCCTACCGGTTAATCTCTACTCTAGTGCACTTATAAGTAAGAACTTCTTTATATGTGTGCTTTGTTTTCTGTCCTTCATACCTACATTGTACATCTGTGGTCCTTTTTTACTGTGATTTTTTACTCTCAACTACTTTAACAGTGACAAGGGGTTTTACACTCCAGTATCTTTATTTTATTTTACTGTTAAACACGTGTATATACCTGTGCATGCACGGAGGGGTTATAATACATATCTCCTGTGCTCACTTCAATATATATCATATATTGGTGCATCTATCCACTTATCTATACTTTTGCACCAAGTGTACTCTGCACTAAAAAATTTAAAAAAAATAATTCTTTTTTTTTTCTCTGTTCTTTGACCCGGCATTATATTTTCAGCCCCAGTGTTTCCCTGCCAATTGGCTCCCTGCTTACTACTTTTTCCCTGTTAAAGAAGGTCTCAGTTACACATGCACTGTGCAAATGCCACCTGCCCTTTCCCTCTACTTCTCTTCATGTGCCTTGAACACTGGCAAAATCAACCACTTATATGAAGTCACCCACTGTTTTTTGTTTTTATTAAACAATAATTCTGGGATACTCTTGACCTCGCCACAAGCTCTGTGAGTATTATTTGTAACCCCCTTTTGCAATTGATCGTTTTACCCTTACTATTGTACTTGTTATTCAATAGATTCCATGTTAATGTTGTATCTATACCCCTGAAGAAGGAGATGCTTTATTAAGCTCTGAAACGTGTAGGGTGACTATACCTACATGGATTATATATAAACTTGTGTGGTTCACATTGTTATCAACAGTGTCTCTATAATTGTACCCAGAGATATACCTTTTATGTATATTGTACATTACTTCCTTGTTTGTTTTAGGTAATAAAATATTTTGAGTCAAAAAAGGTAGTTGGAGGGAAAGGGGACTATTGCGGTGCCTGGATTCATCAAATTATAATCCCAATGGTGCGCTGTCCCCAACCTATCCCAAATATTGAAAGTATTTCTAATTACTGAGTTTGTGCTAGTGGCTAGATCCCAATATTCCTGTGGTATCCAGATCATCTTTTGCAAGTCCACCTTACTTTGTGTTATCTCGATATTTACCCAGCTCTTCCCCTCCTTATTATGGGTCCACTCTGTGATCCAAGAAAGAGGGATCGCCTGATAATATTTCTCGGTGCTGCTAGTCCCCCTGCCCTTTTTCCCTTCAGCAATGTTGCGTATGCAATCCTAGGGTGCTTATGTGCCCATATGTAATTTAGTGTCATTAAACTTCATTTCCTAAAATATCCCTGATATACAGCAATTGGAATCATTTGAAAGATGTAAATCATCCTCTGTAAAATATTCATTTTTAAGGCATTAATTCTACCAATCCATGAAAGAGGCTTATATCTCAAATTGTTTAAATGTTCTTTAATCTTATTAATAGACAGAAGTGTGGTACGGCAGGGCTGTGTGGATTAGTTGTGCCACATCCGGAAAAATGGTTTATAAAAAGCAATCCCCTGGGGGTGGATTTTAAAGGCATGTACAACTCGATTGGAAAACACTCAAAATATTTTTAGAACAAAATTGTGGAAGAGTGTGGCTATGGGGTCCGTTTCAGATATGGCACCTCATCCCCAGATATTTAAAGACAAAAGAGGTAGTTGGAGGGAAAGGGGATTATTGCGGTGCCTGGATTCATCAAAGACAGAGAAATATATAAAAAAAAAAAACAATTTTAATACACAATAAAACAAGATACAAAAATCACAATGGTATCAGAAGGATTTGTACAATCATAAATAAACAAAAGCACATCCAATGAAGTAGGACCAAGATGATATAAGCCTGGATGTGCGGATGGGTCAAAATCCTCCCTACATGTTTCGCCGTACAAACCGCTTCATCAGGGGAAGTGGAGTGAGACCACCATATGAAGACATATTCTAAAATAAGGGAAAAAAAGAAAACAATTTAATAGAAAATTATAAGCCCCAGTAAGTACTGCATCAATCAAAGGAATCCCAACAGTGCTAAAAAAACGCCAAATGTCCCAGTTTCCATCCGTGATGGATAACACATGTAACCTATAAGGGCCAAGTACATACCTCCAGAGCCAGTACAGAAGGGACAAACCCGGCGCAGAACCAGCACACGAGCCCCCAAGTGGAAGGACCACCTAGGTACAACTGCAGGGGGTAGTCGAAAACAAACAAATAAGGTAATTTTATCAATATTCAAATGTACCCTTGTGGGGTATATAGATCAAGAAACTAAAACCCAAAGCGGGATATACTCAAATATAGCAAGAGGCCACACCAGGGCCTTCTAAATTTACCTACCCTAATAAAAGCAAAGACGAATATAGGATACGGAGGCGCCAGTAAAAAGGTGAGCAGCAATAAAGTTGAAATCCAGAATGCTAAGTCCTAAATTAAATTTTTTTTTTATATAATTCAATAAAAAAATAAAAAAAAGGGAGGCGGGGGACTTAACCGAACTTTAAGTTTCACAGATAAGCCTAATAAGGGCAGTTGGAAATATATATATATATATATATATATATATCCCCTAAGTGGGACAACGCTGTTGCAGATAAACCAAATGAGGGTAATAGAGAAAGAGCTTCAGTGCTCAGCATCAAGCCTAATGAACACAGAAAGGATCAAAGAAAACATAAATCAGAGTGTGATCATTAAATAGTATAAAAAAAAAAAAAAACTGGAAAAAAACAGAAGGAAAGACCAAGCATCATCCTAAATATTACTGACCTAGTCATGGACGAACTGACAGAGAGGCGCCTCCGTGGAACCGGCAATGGACAACCTGCTCCACTTCCTGATATACCCCCACCAGTTTGACGTGATTACGTCACTGCTGAACGGGAGCGAACGTACTACGATCCGAATGCATGCGCACCAAACCCTATCCATAGCCTACAATGCCCATAATGCATCACCAGAACAATACACACGTGGGTAACGATCGGATAAGTTAACCCGAACGGCCCACAGTGATCAAAGTCAATCCCTTCAATGGGACAACAGAATGGAAAAAGGGGGAGCTATATTGGGAGAGTGAAATAAACTGTAGAAAAAGGATGATGGAAAATGGGCGGTAAATAAGCGAAGGGTCGCTGAGGCGGGCCTGTATCCATTCACAAGCCCTTGGGTGTCCATACAGTTGCAGGTAGTCAATGGGGATCCATATGCTGAACCGCAGCCGGCCAGCCCCAACGCACCGGCAAAGGTTTGTAGGGATGCACAATTCAGGCCCAACAATAGAGACATATAGCAGGATAAAAGGAAAATGAAAGGGACATCAATGCAGTGCACTGGTGGGAAAAAACCCCAAATCGTACAGCCAGATTACCTTATTTGTTTGTTTTAGACTACCCCCTGCAGTTGCACCTGTGTGGTCCTGCCACTTGGGGGCTCGTGTGCGGGTTCCGCGCCGGGCTTGTCCCTTCTGTACTGGCTATGGAGGTATGTACTTGGCCCTTATAGGTTACATGTATTATCCATCACGGATGGAAACTGAGGGACATTTGGCGGTTTTTAGCACTGTTGGGATTCCTTTGATTGATGCAGTACTTACTGGGGCTTATAATTTTCTATTAAATTGTTTTCTTTTTTTCCCTTATTTTAGAATTTGTCTTCATATGGTGGTTTCACTCCACTTCCCCTGATGAAGCCGTTTGTACGGCGAAACATGTAGGGAGGATTTTGACCCATCCGCACATCCAGGCTTATATCATCTTGGCCCTACTTCATTGGATGTGCTTTTGTTTATTTATGATTGTACAAATCCTTCTGATTCCATTGTGATTTTTGTATCTTGTTTTATTGTGTATTAAAATTGTTTTTTTTAAAAATATATTTCTCTGTCTTTGATGAATCCAGGCACCGCAATAATCCCCTTTCCCTCCAACTACCTCTTTTGTCTTTAAATATCTGGGGATGAGGTGCCATATCTGAAACGGACCCCATAGCCACACTCTTCCACAATTTTGTTCTAAAAATATTTTGAGTGTTTTCCAATCGAGTTGTACATGCCTTTAAAATCCACCCCCAGAGGATTCCTTTTTATAAACCATTTTTCCGGATGTGGCACAACTAATCCACACAGCCCTGCCGTACCACACTTCTGTCCATTAATAAGATTAAAGAACATTTAAACTATTTGAGATTTAAGCCTCTTTCATGGATAGGTAGAATTAATGCCTTAAAAATGAATATTTTACAGAGGATGATTTACATCTTTCAAATGATTCCAATTGCTGTATATCAGGGATATTTTAGGAAATGAAGTTTAATGACACTTAAATACATATGGGCACATAAGCACCCTAGGATTGCATACGCGACATTGCTGAAGGGAAAAAGGGCAGGAAGACTAGCAGCACCGAGAAATATTATCAGGCGATCCCTCTTTCTTGGATCACAGAGTGGACCCATAATAAGGAGGGGAAGAGCTGGGTAAATATCGAGATAACACAAAGTAAGGTGGACTTGCAAAAGATGATCTGGATACCACAGGAATATCGGGATCTAGCCACAAGCACACACTCAGTAATTAGAAATACTTTCAATATTTGGGATAGGTTGGGGACAGCGCACCATTGGGATTATAATTTGCAACTAATGTCTATACTGGGCACAAATCAAATTATTTTAAGCCAGGAAAAGAGGAACACATATATTTTATTAGATGGGCAAAAGAAAAGGAAATATTATTGCAAAATGTAATGAAGGGAAATAGGATATATACATATGGTGAAATTACACTTAATTGTGGTAATAATCCATTAGATAAATGAAGGTATGCACAATTAAAGCACTTTACACAATCATTATCACAACCATTGTGGGGAAAAAGGCACATGAGGTTAATTATTATTATTATACAGGATTTATATAGCACCAACAGTTAAGGAAGGTGGAAATGTGTTATAAACTTTTGGCGAGATGGTACGTGACCCCTCATGGGTCTCATAGGCTCGAGACAGAAGGCCCCCCAACTTGCTGGAGGGGATGTGATGCCCCGGGGACCTGCGGTGCGAATGTACAAAGATACAACCTTACTGGGGTAGAATTATAACAGCGATCTATCAAATAACAGGAGAACGTATTCAGAATGATCCCTTGGAATCTCTATTTCACAATATGAGAAAAATGGTGCCCCAATATAGGAATTCTTTAGTCGCATACCTCCTAAATGCAGCTAAAGGTATGATTCCGAGCCTATAGAGAACCCAAGAAGCACCGGATATGAAGGCGCCTGACCCCCTGTCTGGACAGTGCTGATTGGCCAAGGAGAGTGTACTGGAATGTGCATGCGTGAAAAATGATGACTTCAGTGTAGGCACTAGACGCTGTTGAGTGAGGATGTGTACTGTGTAGTCAAACGAGTATACACTCAGGTCTATAAATATTGGGACATGTACACAATTCTAATATTTTTGGCTCTATACACCACCACAATGGATTTGAAATCAAACGAACAAGATGTGTGTTAACTGCAGACTTTCAGCTTTAATTTGAAGGTATTTACATCCAAATCAGGTGAACGGTGTAGGAATTACAACAGTTTGTATATGTGCCTCACACTTTTTAAGGGACCAAAAGTAATGGGACAGATTAACAATCATCCATCAAACTTTCACTTTTTAATACTTGGTTGCAAATCCTTTGCAGTCAATTACAGCCTGAAGTCTGGAACGCATAGACATCACCAGACACTGGATTTCATAGCTGGGGATGGTCTGCCAGGCCTCTACTGCAACTGTCCTCAGTTCCTGCTTGTTCTTGGGGCATTTTCCCTTCAGTTTTGTCTTCAGCAAGTGAAATGCATGCTCAATCGGATTCGGGTCAGGTGATTGACTTTGCCATTGCATAACATTCCCCTTCTTTCCCTTAAAAAACTCTTTGGTTGCTTTCACAGTATGCTTCGGGTCATTGTCCATCTTCACTGTGAAGCGCCATCCAATGAGTTCTGAAGCATTTTGCTGAATATGAGCAGATAATATTGCCTGAAACACTTCAGAATTCATCCTGCTGCTTTTGTCAGCAATCCCATCATCAATAAATACAAGAGAACCAGTTCCATTGGCAGCCATACATGCCCATGCCATGACGGAGTTGTGGTCCCTGCCAAGGTCAGGCATACCAGACCCAGATCTTCTTCTGTCGTTGAGGTGCAAGAACCACAGGGCTCTCCTATAGAGCAGAGAAGTACTAGCGCCACTATTCCTTCTGGTGAACTGGCAAGCACCAGCAGCCTAGTACACCCTGGTCGTACATCCAGCACTGCAGTAACACTTGATGTGGCGAGTCCCATAAGTGCAGTTCAAGCTGGTGAGATGGCAAGCACAAGTAGTGTCACACTGCCACCAAGAAGACAAAGACAGGCCCGTTGAGCCCATAGTGCCCTTCCTGCAGAATTTGCCAATCCTAATTGGGAACCCACCACTTCTGCAGCACCCATACTTCCCCCATTCACTGGCCAACCCAGCATTCAGGTGGAAACAGTTGATTTTCCGTCACTTGATTTTTATTCGCTGCTTTTTACCGAAAATCTCTATAGATCTATTGTGGACCAAATCGATTTGTATGCTGATCAACACATCGCCACTATTCCCCAGTCCTCCCTTGCCAGAGATTGGAAACCAATTATGGTTTCCGAATTTAAGACCATTCTGGGCCTTTCCCTCGTCATGGGCATAACCAAAAAGAGTGAATTGCGGTCATATTGGTCCACTGACCCAATTCACCATATGCCTGTGTTCTCTGCTTCCATGGCCAGAGCACAATACGTGCAGATCTTGCGGTTCACGCACTTCAATGACAATGGACTCTGTCATCCTCGTGGAGACCCTGGATACGATCGGCTCTACAAAATTTGGCCCATCGTAAACCACTTCAACCAACATTTTGCAGACTTGTTTACTCCCCATCAAGTTGTCTGCATTGATGAGTCCCTGATTACGTTTTCTGGCCGCTTGTCATTCAAACATTACCTTCCTAGCAAGCGTGCTAGATACGGGGTCAAGATGTATAAGCTCTGTGACAGAGCCACAGGCTATACATGTAGTTTTATGGTTTACGAGGGAAAAGATAGTCACGTAGAGCCAACAAACTGCCCTGACTACATAGGAAGCACTGGCAATATTGTGTGGGACTTGGTGTTACCCTTATTCGGAATTTGTATGTGGGCAATTATTACACGAGCGTGCAACTTTTTAGTCACTTGTTTGATCAACAGATTGGAGCATGTGGCACCGTGCCATCTAATCGCCGGGGCTTTCCCCAGCGGCTTGTAGATTCCCTTCTTAGGCTAGGGGAGAGAGCCTACTTGAAGTGTAATAACTTGCTCGCTAAGTGGAGGGATAATAAGAATGTTTTCATTCTTAGCTCCCTTCATGCAGACACAACGGTCCAAATTACTACTGCGACTGGTGTCGTGGAGAAACCCCTCTGTGTCCACGAATATAACCTTAATATGGGAGGGGTGGACCTCAACGACCATTTTTTGGCGCCGTACCTAGTTGCCCGTAAGGTCAGACGCTGGTACAAAAAAGTGTCTGTTCATTTATTTCAATTGGTCTTTGCTGAACGCTCATGTGCTATACAGAGCTTCAGGACGGACTGGATCCTTCCTTAAATTCCAGGAAGAGATCGTGAGAGCCCTTCTGTTTCCAGACGGTGCTCCACCTCACCTTCCCCAACCGAATGCAGTAAGCCGGCTGCATGAGAGTCATTTTCCTTATGTCCTCCTGAGTACCTCTACCCCACGAGCCAAGAAAATGTTGTCTGTAGAAAGAGCGGATATAGGCGTGACACCCGTTATCATTGTCCCCGCTGCCCTGACAATCCTGGTCTTTGTATTTGTATTGGTGAATGTTCTGAGCACTACCATACACTAGTTTTAGAGTTTTAGAGTTTTAGTGTAGGGTACAGTTTTAGCATAGGGTACAGCATTGCACAGACTAGGCACACTTTCACAGGGTCTCCCAAGATGCCATCTCATTTCGAGAGACCCAAACCTGGAACCGTTACAACCGTTACAGTTACAAAAAAAAGTGTACAAAAAAAAAGGACAAAATAAAAAATACACAAAAAAAATAAAATAAAAAACAAAAATAGTTGTCATTTTATTGTTCTCTCTCTCTCTATTCTCTCTACTGTTTCGCTCTTTTTTTTACTGTATTCTATTCTGCAATGTTTTATTGTTATTATGTTTTATCATGTTTGTTTTTCAGGTATGTAATTTTTTTATACTTTACTGTTTACTGTGTTTTATTGTTAACCATTTCTTTGTTTTCAGGTATGCCATTCAGCTGCAGTGTGGATTTATTTATCTTGACAGCAACAACGTTTGCTCCCACGATAGATAAAGCTGTGACTTCAGCGCTGTAGAAGGTGATTTCACCACCACAGTTAAAAAAAATAGCATCTATGCTGAAGCATGGGGGCAGCAGGGGTGGAGGAGCAATTTTCCCCTAACTTTTGCGCGAGGATGCCCCCATGCTTCGGCATATATATATTTTAGGCACACATTGCGTTAAAAAAATGTTTTATTTTTTACATTTTTTTTTTGTATTTGCTTTGCACGTATGGTAAGTCTTACTGTTATACTGTAATGTTACTTTGTTTTATTGTTAACCATTATTTGCTTAGCAGGTACGCCATTCAGTTTTATCTTGACAGCAACAGGGTTTGCTCCCACGATACATAAAGACGTGACTCCAGCTCTGTAGGAGGTGATTTCACCATCACAGTTAAAAAAAAGAGCATATATGCCAAAGCACGGGGGCAGCAGGGGTGGAGGAGCGATGTGCTCCTACCTTTTGGGGCGGATGCCCCCATGCTCTGGCATATATAAATGGTGCATGTATGCCCATCATTAGAAGTGGGTGGATGAAGGGAGGTATTCTAATGGTGGGCATACCCACCGATCAATCTCTTTTTTTTGTTCAGCCCACAGGCTGCGTGAAAAAAAAAAGATTACAATATATGCCCAACAAGGACCAGCAACGTACTGGTATGTTGCTGGACTTTGAGTGGTTTTACCAGAATAATGCCTGTGGGTTTAGGTATCATCTTGGTATCATTCTTTTCAGCCAGCGGTTGACTTTCATATAAAACCATACTAACAGCTAATTAGACTCTAGACTGCTTTTTCAAGCAGTGGGAGGGAATGTCCGCCCCTTCCCCCCCCCCCCCCCCTACCATCTTCCATGGTTTTCTCTGGCTCTCCTGTCCCAACAGGGAACCTGAGAATGCAGTTGGTGGTTCTGCCAGCTGACCATAGAGCTGATCAGATACCAGAATGGCTCCAATCATCTCTATGGCCTAAGAAACCGGAAGCTACGAGCATTTTATGACTTCGATTTCGCCAGATGTAAACAGCACCATTGGGAAATTGATGTGGTCAGATTCTTTGAGGGCAGAGGAGAGATCTAGGGTCTAATAGACCCCATTTTTTTTCAAAAAAGAGTACCTGTCACTAACTATTGCTATCATAGGGGATATTTATATTCCCCGAGATAACAATAAAAATGATAAAAAATAAATAAATAAAAAATGAAAGGAACTGTTTAAAAATCTATTTTGAGTATTTTGCAGATCTCGCTTTTTGTCACAAAGTTTTGAAAATTGAAAAAAGAAAAAAAAAACATGCCACTTGGCAAATAGCTTGGGGTGTCTACTTTTCAAAATGGGGTCATTTGGGGGGGGGGGGGGGGGGTTGTGCCATATTGGTCTTTTATGGTGTTCGAAACTGTGATAGGTAGTAAGGAGTAAAATCAAAAATGTACGCCCTTGGAAATCCTGAAGGCGGTGCTTGGATTTCGGGCCCCGTATGCGGCTAGGCTCCCAAAAAGTCCCACACATGTGGTATCCCTGTACTTGGGAGAAGCAGCACAATGTATTTTGGGGTGTAATTCCACATACGTCCATGGCATGTTTGAGCTATATATCATTTAGTGACAACTTTTTGTATAAAAAATATTTTTTTGTCATTATTCAATCACAAAAAAATAAAATATTCAATGGGCTCATCATGCCTCTTAGCAAATTCCTTAGGGTGTCTACTTTCCAAAATGGGGTCATTTGGGGGGAAGGGGTTTGTACTGCCCTGCCATTTTAGCACCTCAAAAAATGAGATAGGCAGTCATAAACTAAAAGCTGCGTAAATTTCAGAAAATGTACCCTAGTCTGTAGATGCTATAACTTTTGTGCAAACCAATAAATATACGCGTATTGACATTTTTTTTACCAAAGACATGTGACTGAATACATTTTGGCCTAAATGTATGAGTTTATTGGATTTTTCTTATAACAAAAATTAGAAAATATATATTTTTTGCAAAATTTTTGGTCTTTTTCCATTTATATCGCAAAAAATCAAAATCGCAGAGCCAATCAAATACCATCAAAAGAAAGCTCTATTTGTGGGAAAAAAAGGACGCAAATTTAGTTTGGGTATAACATTGCATGACCACGCCAAATTGTAAAAGATCCTCTGGTCTTTGACCAGCCAAATGGTCCGGGGCTGAAGTGGTTAAAGATCTACATCTTTTTCTATGTACACAAAAGGCCTATTTCTCTCAAATACCGTATTTGCCGGCGTATAAGGCAACTTGGCGTATAAGACGACCCCCTATTTTTCAAGTGAAAACATAGGTTTTGGGCAATACTCGCGGTATAAGACTACCCCACTTCTGAGGCAACACCATTTACAAAAAACATTAGAACCATTAAAAAACACAAAGCAAGAATGTCAACTACTCATCCGCTATGCTGTGATATGTCATAAAGTAAATCAAACAATAATAACACAAACAGAGATCTATTGAATGCCACAACTCTGGAAAGTAGAATTTTTCACTAACCAAACCTATACCACTTTTGGGTTACATTCTATGGGAATTGTCCCCCAAAATGCATTTAATAACCCCCCTGTCATATGTCCCAGATTTACCTGTCCCTCTTGGGTGCTTGGGACCTCAAAGGCAAACAGCAGGATGTATAGTAGTAGGAGATCAGTGAATGGATTTACCCAGGGAAGTATGGTGAGCGGTTTATTATTTTAATGAATACAACGCCTGCTTTGATTGGCAGAGGCTGTAGCATCATCAGCCCTTGCCTCTCTCTCTCTCTCTCTCTCTCTCTCTCTCTCTCTCTCTCTCTCAAAGCCAATCCGAGCAGGCTACTCTATGTAGCCTGCTCGGATTGACAGAGGTTGTTACTCCAATCCAAGCAGGCTCTGTATTCATTAATAGAATACATTGCTTGCCGGGATTGGCTCAAAGGCGTATAATGTTTGTAGCTGAAGCCACATACAGTATTAGCAGACATTTGGGGGCTGACATCCATCGGGCAGCATTGTATACCCGGCGTATAAGACGACCCCCGATTTTTGGGCATTTTTTTAAGTGTAAAAGGTAGTCTTTTTACGCCAGAAAATACAGTATTTTCACAAATCTGTCTAAATCTGTGTTAGTGAGCACTTTTCCTTTGCTGAGATAATCCATTCACCTCACAGGTGTGGCATATCAAGATGCTGATTAGACAGCATGATTATTGCACAGGTGTGCCTTAGGCTGGCCACAATAAAGGGCCACTCTAAGGGTCCGTTCACACAGGGGCAACACGACTTTCAACACGACTTTTGGAGACAACTTGGACACGACCTGAACACGACTTACAACACGACTTTAAGTCGCCCCAGCCAGGCGACTTTTGCCGCGGCCAATCAGAGAATGAGCTCTCAAGAGGGAACTCCATGGCAAATTTGTGAAAAAGATTTGGAGTGGGTTCCCCCTCTGAGAGCATACCAGGCCCTTAGGTCTGGTATGAATTCCAAGGGGAACTCCCTACGCCGAAAAAACGGCGTGGGGGTCCCCCCCAGATTCATACCAGACCCTTATCCGAGCACGCTACCCGGCCGGCCATGACCAACCCATGTGACATAAAGCCATGTGACACCGCCCCATTGTCCCTATATAAGTGGCAGCGGAGCGCGTCCCTGGCATTCCGGCCGGAGAGAGCGTCGAGGCAACATCTCCTGGAGAAGAAGAAGAAGAAGAAGAAGAAGAACGGAAGGCGGCGGCGACGGCGGCGACAGAAGGCCGGGCCACCGCCTGTAAAAGAGCTATAAGAAGGCGCGGTGGCCCGGCAGAAGAACCGAAGAGGGGGACAAGACCCCCGAAGTCGGGAGAAGAGGCCGGCGGTGAGGAAGAAAGCCGGACTCCTCCGCTTGCAAAAGAGCTACAAGAAGATAGCGGAGGAGTCCGGCGAGAAGACCCCCGAAGACGGAAGACCCCCGGAGCTGTGCAATAAAATATTTTTGTTGTGTCTTTTTTGGTACTTTTATTTTACAGGTGAATGGGTAGGGGTACATTGTACCCCATACTCATTCACATAGGGTGGGGGGCCGGTATCCGGGGCCGGCCGGGTAGCGTGCTCGGATAAGGGTCTGGTATGAATCTGGGGGGGACCCCCACGCCGTTTTTTCGGCGTAGGGAGTTCCCCTTGGAATTCATACCAGACCTAAGGGCCTGCTATGCTCTCGGAGGGGGAATCCACGCCAAATTTTTTTCATAAATTTGGCGTGGAGTGCCCTCTTGAGAGCTGATAATTCTGTCAGAGTCGCCTCCGTATAAACGGAGATCCGACTTGGAGGCGACCTCCATTGAAATCAATGGGTACCGGTCGCCTACAAGTCAGATTCAAGTAGTACAGGAACCTTTTCTGAAGTCGGAGCGACTTCAGTAGTGTGCATTAAGACGGCTCTCATTCACTTACATTGCTTTTTAAATGTTGTCCAACCTGAGGCGACTAGGGGCGACCTGAAGTCGGATCGGAGTTGCCCCTGTGTGAACGGACCCTAAAATGTACAGTTTTACTGTATGGGGGGTCGAAGGGGTCCGAAAACCAGTCAGTATCTGGTGTGACCACCATTTGCCTCACACAGTGCAGCATATCTCCTTCACATAGTCCCTCTAATTCTGCTCACGGGTAATTTTTGGAGTAAAACCTTTATGAGCTTCTTGTTTCGTTTCTTTCACATAGAGTTGATCAAGTTGTTGGTTGTGGCCTGTGGAATGTTGTCCCATTCCTCTTCAATGGCTGTGCAAAGTTGCTGGATATTGGCAAGTACTGGAACACGCTGTTGTATATGCCGATCCAGAGCATACCAAACATCCTCAATGTCTGGTGAGTATGCAGGTCATGCCAGAACTGGGATGTTTTCAGTTCCAGGAATTGTGTACAGACCTTGGAACATGGGGCCATGCATCATCATGCTGCAACATGAGGTGAATGGCACAACAATAGGCCTCAGGATCTTGTCATGGTATCTCTATGCATTCAAAATGCTATCAATAAAATGCACCTGTGTTCGTTGTCCATAGTATATGCCTGCCCATACCATGGCCCCACTGCTACCATGGGCCACTCGATCCACGGTGTTGACATCAGCAAACCGCTCATCCACACAATGCCATACACGCTGTCTGCCATCTGCCCTGTACAGTGAAAACCAGGATTCATCAGTGACGAGAACACCACTCCAAAGTGCCAGAATGTGAGCATTTGCCAACTAAAGTTGGTTACGACAATGAACTGCAGTCAGGTCAAGACCCAGATGAGGAGGACGAGCATGCAGATGCGCTTCCCTGAGACTGTTCCTGACAGTTTGGGCAGAAATTCTTTGGTTATGCAAAACGATTGTTGCAGCAGCTGTCTGGGTGGCCTCAGATGATCCTGGAGGTGAAGATGCTGGATGTAAAGGTCCTGGGCTGGTGTGGTTAAATGTGGTCTGCTTTTGTGAGGCCAGTTGGATGTACTGCCAAATTCTCTGAAACGCCTTTGGAGATGGCTTATAGTACAGAAGTTAACATTCAATTCAAGGGCAACAGCTCTGGTGGACATTCTTGCAGTCAGAATTCCAATTGCATGCTCCCTCAAAACTAGCAACATCTGTGGCATTGTGCTGTGTGATAAAACTGCACATTTTAGAGTGGCCTTTTATTGTGGCCAGCCTAAGGCACACCTATGCAATAATCATGCTGTCTAATCAGCATCTTGATATGCCAAGTTTTGAGGTGGATGGATTATCTCTTCAAAGGAGAAGTGCTCACTAACACAGATTTAGACAGATTTGTGAACAATATTTTTTAAAAAATAGGCCTTTTGTGTACATGAAAAAAATTGTATATCTTTAAGTTCAGCTCATGATAAATAGGGGCAAACACAAAAGTGTTGCATTTATAATTTTGCTCAGTGTATATTATCTATGAATGGTGCGCAGTGCTACACAATGGGGCTGATTTACTAAGATGAATGCGCTGCGCCGGTTCATACCTCAATTAGTGCGCCAGATAAATTATTAAGCGATCGTATGAATCGGAGCACACATAAGCACAACAGATAATATGCGCACGCGATAATAATCTCCCACTGATAATAGCGCATGCCGTATCATTAACAGTCCATTCACCAATCTGTTAAATGTTCTAAAAAAAAACATGAAGAATTCTCAAATCTTAAAATAAACCCTAATAAGTCGGAAATGTTAAACATCAATATAAATAAACTAGAGGGAGAAAAACTCTCAAAAGAATTTCACTTCTCATGGAGAAAAGATATTAATTACCTAGGAGTAAGATTAACTGACACCCTTATCAAAATCTACCTGATAAACTATATACTCTTAT
Source organism: Lithobates pipiens (assembly GCF_037356315.1). NCBI lineage: Eukaryota > Metazoa > Chordata > Amphibia > Anura > Ranidae > Lithobates > Lithobates pipiens. The sequence goes on from NW_027507788.1 coordinate 109,787,012, forward strand.
TAGACGTGATAAGAAGAGAAACTAAAAAAAAAATGACAACCTGCCCCCTGTCATGGTTCGGGCGAATAAACGATGTAAAAATGATGATAACACCCAAAATCCTCTACAAATTTCAGCTGCTCCTCTTAACAATTCCACAATCCTTTTTTAGAACCTTAAAGGGTATAATATCTAGCTTTATATGGCACAATAAAAAACCCAGAATTTCAGCCACGGTATTAAACCTAGAAAAAAATCAGGGGGGCCTAGCAGTGCCGGATTATAAAAAATATTATAACGCGGTGTCACTTTCACGATTAATAGAATGGACAAAAGAGTTTAGCGATAAGAGATGGATAAATATAGAATACACCATGAGTAATATACATTTAGGTCACATAATATGGAACCCACCACAATTTAGAACATTGGGACAGAATACACACGATATAACACACACTACATTTAAAATATGGGATAGGGTACATACACAAAAAAATGGAAGTACAATTCACCTTTGATTTATTTAAAGGTAAAATTAATATTTTGAGCCTGGGAGGATGGAAGTTGGAGGAAATTGGATTAAAAAAGAAAACGCGCAAGTGAAAGATATAGTAAAACATTTTAAAATCCGCACTTTACAAGAACTTCAATTAGACACAGAGGTGATGAAAATTGACATATGGAAGTACATCCAATTGAAATATTTTGTGGGGAAATTACCAATACCAATTCGATCCGGAAAAGATTATACTCCAATGGAGAGGCTTGTTATGAAGGGAAACTCAAAAAATAACATTGCACGACTCTATGAAATTCTTTCAGAGGGAGAAGGATTGGAGGTCCCTCCATATGTCAAGAAATGGGAAAGGGAAATAGGAATAAGCTGCACTAAACACATGTTAGAAAAAAATTGGAAATTGACACATGGCTCCACGATAGACTCCAAGATGGCAGAAACAAATTATAAATGCTTGGCAAGATGGTATTATATGCCTGACAGAACCAGTAACTTCCAGCAAGAGAGGTCCTCTGAGTGTTGGAGAGGGTGTAAAATCAAAGGAACAATGGTCCACATATGGTGGGAGTGCACCATCATAGGTTAGAGATCTTAGAACTTATAAAGCTAATTGCTAACGAAACTATTCCAGCGGACCCATGGACGTGTTTGTTCCATGGGACAAATAGATCAGTGAGACAATATAAAGCTTCGATAATCCCAACCTTGCTTAATGTAGCAAAGAGCTTAATCCCAAAAAAATGGCAGGAAACAGAAAGCCCTAAAATTCGAGATTGGATATTTGGATTAAACATCATACGAAAATTAGAGAGGGAGGAAGAACGGGAGGAGGACCAGTTAGTAGAGGTAGAACGGAAGGATAAATGGAAAGAGTGGGATAAGTTTAAAAGCTCTTGGAGATATGTGATGGAGATAACTCAATGAACTAGAAAATAAGACAGGAGTGAGGCAAGGAGAAGGGAAGAACAGGGGGAGAAGATAAGAAAGGTAAGGGAAAGGAGTCTGCTGACTGCCTTTTTGGACAGAAATACAGGTGCATGGGGAGGGTAGGGGGTGGGTAGGGAAAATAGGGGGTTTGAATAAAGATTGTATGTAATTTTAATTGTTCTATATTTTTTGTATGTTGAAAAATTATAAAATTAAATAAAGAATAAAAAAAAAAACAGTCCATTCGCACAGGGGGAACACAGCTTCCAGCGTGACTTTGGGAGGCAACTTGGACACAACTTGAGTGTGAATCACAGAGCGACTTGGGGTGACTTACAACATGACTTGGGGTGACTTACAACACGACTTTAAGTCGCCCCCAGGCCAGGCGACTTTCATTTAAAAAAAAAACCTGCATGGGTTCCCCTCCAAGAGCATAGCAGGCCCTTCAGGTGTGGGGTCCCCCTCAAAATCCATACCAGGCCCTTCAGGTCTGGCATGGATTTTAAGGGGAACCCCACACCAAAAAAAAATGGCGTGGAGGTCCCCCTCAAAATCCATACCAGACCCTTATCTGAGCATGCAACCTGGCAGGCCGCAGGACCTTACCAGGCCACATGCCCTCAACATTGGGAGGGTGCTTTGGAGTCCCCCCAAAGCACCTTGTCCCCATGTTGATGAGGACAAGGGCCTCATCCCCACAACCCTGGCCAGTGGTTGTGGGGGTCTACGGGCAGGGGGCTTATCGGAATCTGGAAGCCCCCTTTAACAAGGGGACCCCCAGATCTCGCCCCCCCCCTGTGTGAAATGGTAAGGGGTACAAAAGTACCCCTACCATTTCACCAAAAAAGTGACAAAAGTGTTAAAAATGACAAGAGACAGTTTTTGACAATTCCTTTATTAAAGTCTTCTTCTTTCCATCTTCTTTCTTCTGGTCTTCTTTTGTACCCCCTTACCATTTCATACAGGAAGGGAGTCCAGGATCTGGGGGTCCTCTTGTTAAAGGGGGCTTCCAGATTCCGATAAGCTCCCTGCCCGCAGACCCCCACAACCACCATACAGGGTTGTGGGGATGAGGCCCTTGTCCTCATCAACATGGGGACAAGGTGCTTTGGGGGGGACCACAAAGCACCCTCCCAATGTTGAGGGCACATGGCCTGGTACAGTTCAGGCAGGGGGCGCTCTCTCGTCCCCCCTCTTTTCCGGCGGCCTGCCAGGTTGCATGCTCGGATAAGGGTCTGGTATGCATTTTGAGGGGGACCCCCATGCCATTTTTTTTGGCACGGGGTTCCCCTTAATATCCATACCAGACCTGAAGGGCCTGGTATGGAATTTCGAGGACCCCCACGTATTTTTTTTCTTAATTTTTTCTTCTTAATACTAACATGACCTGTGTGCAAATAGCCTTAAAAAACCCATAGAAGTGAACCAGCGCAAAAAGTTGAGAGGTGAGAGGTGCGCCTGTTCAACTTATGCAAATCAATCTACACGGCTTGACATTTACTAAGATTTTGCCAGCGCGGTGAACCAGAGCACTTGAATGTGCAAAAATGCCGCTTGCGCATGCGCAGTGCATAAATTGACCTCGCGCAGCTCCAAGTGTATTTGCAGGCGCAGCAAGCTTGCTCAGAGAACGTTACTTTTCTGTTCTATTTTGGGCATATTTGTTACTTGGACAGTTATAGCTATACTTCGGAACATCACCCACATCACCCCCATAATATTGGCACTTCCAGCTTATTTTAATTCTGAGTTGAATAATGCGTGCGCCAGGTCTAGAGTGGCACATTGATCGCCGCCTCCCGTGCGCCGGCATGTTATTAGTGAATGGGGAATTGCGCTGTGTTACAGGTGCAAATGTTTTGTGAATATGAAAACGGCCGTTGCGCATCGCCGTGCTCCTCAACTCATGGTGCAAACCTTTTGTAAATCAGCCCCAATATGCTTTGGCACTGCTTGAAATATTGTACATCTATGATACATGATAACAATGATAACAATGCACTTACTGGGACTGATTTACAACAGGCAAATAGGCTGTTTACTTAGCAAAAGTGAACTTTAATTTTGCAAGTAAATTTTCCCTTAGCTCAGTGTATGAGTGGACCCTCCGCTAACTTCTATCATCATCATGCAATCATGTGCAAGCAAAAATACTGTTCTTTACTTCTTGCTTGTGACTGGATGTTCTTTGCCAAGTGATTTTCATCACATTCACTAAGCTAAGTGAATATGTATTTGCACAGACAACCTGCTCTTTTCCTTCAGTAAATTAACCCCACTGAAAAGATATTAAACAGCATTTTTTTAAGAATGTTAAGGTCAACTAATAAATATATATTTTTAAGTAAACACTGCAGTTATAGCTCACAATATGTGTTCACTGAAACATGCACTTTTTATAGGTTTAATATGGAATGAAATAGGAATCTTATAGGAATTTTCAGTAAATACACATGATGGGATTTTACTTGTCTCCAGAACTGTAGTGCCAACAGCTGAAGACTTCTGTACATTCCGGTCATTGTATTTTACTGAAACCAATTGCATAACTAAAGCCCCTCAATTAAATCCCCAATTATGTTACTGGTATATGGACAATTCAAGTGGTTGGACTTGAATTCAACAACTGACTGGACCTAATGTTAACAGTATGATTTATATTAGCAAGATTATGTAGCGTACAACATTGTGCAAAGTACATGACAGTGCCAGCATAATCATAGTAGGCCTTGCTCAGCAAAAACAGTTTAATGAATAAAGAGAAAGATGATTTCAACATATCTGCTGTGGTCTATTCTCTCTATATTACTGTTGATAATAATAAAAATAATAAACTTTTATTTTATATAGCACCTTTGAAGGTAGCTTCTCAAGCGCTTTACAAAGAAAACACAAGGATAAAACAAACAAGACAGTTATGTGAAAGCTTATCCAAAGAAAGAAGTTTTTAGATCTGATTTGAATAAGTTAAGAGAAGATGACTCTCTAATGTTCTTTGGAAGTGAATTCAAGAGTTTTGGAGAATAGCAGAAGTCTCTGTATACATATACATACTACACATACTATGCATATACTGTATATCAAGTGATGTGAGCTACATGGGAGTCACCCCAGGAAGGGTGAACACCATTAAGGATGAGCCGAACACCCCCCCCCCCCCCCCCGGTTCGGTTCGCACCAGAACCTGCGAACAGACCTAAACTTTTTGTGAACTTTAGAACCCTATTAAAGTCTATGGGACTCGAACGTTCAAAATCTAAAGTGCTCATTTTAAAGGCTAATATGCAAGTTATTGTCCTAAAAAGTGTTTGGGGACCTGGGTCCTGCCCCAGGGGACATGTATTAATCCAAAAAAAAAGTTTTAAAAACAGATGTTTTTTCGGGAAAACTGATTTTAATAATGCTTAAAGTGAAAAAATAAAAGTGTAATATTCCTTTAAATTTCGTACCTGGGGGGTGTCTATAGTATGCCTGTAAATGGCGCATGTTTCCTGTGCTTAGAACTGTCCCTGCACAAAGTGTCATTTCTGCAGGAAAAAAAGTCATTTAAAATCACTTGCGGCTATAATGAATTGTTGGCTCCCCGTAATACAGAGAAGTCATTGATGAAAAAAAAAAACCCGCGTCAAATTTTTAAAAAAATGACGTGGGGTTTTCCCTAAATATCCATACCAGACCCTTCAGGTCTGGTATGGATTTTAAGGGGAACTCCATGGCAAATTAAAAAAAAAAAATGGAGTGGGGGTCACCCTAAAAATCCATACCAGACCCTTTATCCGAGCACGCAACCTGGCAGGCCACAGGAAAAGAGGGGGGGCGAGAGAGCGCCCCCCCCCTCCTGTACTATACCAGGCCACATGCCCTCAACATTGGGAGGATGCTCTGGGCGTCTGTGACCCCTCAAAGCACCATGTTCCCATGTTGATGGGGACAAGGGCTTCATCCCCACAACCCTGGCTGGTGGTTGTGGGGGTCTGCGGGTGGGGGACTTATCAGAATCTGGAAGCCTCCTTTAACAAGGGGTCCCCCAGATCCCAGCCCCCCGTTTGAAATGGTAAGAGGGTACAAAAGTACCCCTACCATTTCACAAAGAAAGTGTAAAAATAAAAAAAAAAGACAAACACACTTTTGAAAAAGTCCTTTATTAAAAATTAAAACATTTAAAAAAAAGATTCCAGCTGTGGTAATCCACTCTTGCTATCCAGCGACGGATGATCATCTCTCCGGGGTCCAGCGATGGCTGATCTGATCCAGCGACGGGTGATCTCTCACTCCAGCGCAGCGAATCCATCCATCTTCTGTCTCCACCGGAGGAGACACTGCGGGGATCCCGGTAGCCTGACATTTCTTATATGAGGAGGGCGGGGCCACCCGTCACCTGCCCCGCCCCCCTCTGATGCAGGGGGGAAAGCCTGGCTTCCCCGATGACATGTGGGTGACCCCGCCCCCTCTGATGTAACGGAAACCTGCGTTACATCAAAGGGGGGGCCACCCTCATGTCATTGGGAAAGCCAGGCTTTCCCCCCTGCGTCAGAGGGGGCGGGGTCAGATGATGGGTGGCCCGCCTTCCTCATATAAGAAATGTCAGGCACCAGGATCCCCACAGTGTCTCCTCCAGTGGAGACAGAAGATGGATGGATTCACTGCGCTGGAGTGAGAGATCACCCATTGCTGGATCAGATCAGCCATCGCTGGACACCGGAGAGATGATCATTCGTAGCTGGATAGCAATAGTGTATTACCACCGCTGGAAACTTTTTTTAAAAAATTTAATTTTTAATAAAGGACTTTTTCAAAAGTGTGTTTGTCTTTTTTTTTTTTTTTTACACTTTCTTTGTGAAATGGTAGGGGTACTTTTGTACCCCCTTACCATTTCAAACAGGAGGGGGCGGGATATGGAGGTCCCCTTGTTAAAGGGGGCTTCCAGATTCTGATAAACCCTCCCCCCACAGACCTCCACAACCACCGGCCAGGGTTGTGGGGATGAGGCCCTTGTCCCCTTCAACATGGGGACATGGTGCTTTGAGGGGGTCACAGACCCACAAAGCATCCTCCCAATGTTGAGGGCATGTGGCCTGGTATGGTTCAGGAGGAGGGGAGCCGATCTCTCGTCCCCCCCTCTTTTCCTGCGGCCTGCCTGGTTGCATGCTCGGATAAAGGGTCTGGTATGGATTTTTAGGGGGACCCCCACACCATTTTTTTTTTAAATTTGGCGTGGAATTCCCCTTAAAATCCATACCAGACCTGAAGCTCCTGGTAATTGAATTTGGGGGAACCCCATGCTTTTTTTTTTTTATCAATGATGTTCAATGACTTCTCTGTATTACAGGGAGCCGACAATTCATTATAGCCGAGAGTGATTTTAAATTACTTTTTGTTCTGCAGAAATTACACTTTGTGCAGGGACAGTTCTAAGCACAGGAAACATGCGTCCCTTTACAGGCATACTATAGATATTCCCCAGGTATGAAATTTAAAGGAATATTACACTTTCATTGTTTCACTTTAAGCATTATTAAAATCACTGCTCCCAAAAAACTGTAGTTTTTAAAACTTTTTTTTGCATTGATACATGTCCCCTGGGGCAGGACCCAGGTCCCCAAACACTTTTTAGGACAATAACTTGCATTTTAGTCTTTAAAATTAGCACTTTAGTTTTCTCCCATAGGCTTGGACAGGGTGTACCGCGGCTTTTCGAATTTGCCACGAACACCCCAAATTGTTCAGTGTTTGCCGATCAGGCGAACAGGCAATGTTCGAGCTCATTCCTAAACACCACCAATAGTTTCTACTTTGCTTCTTAATATAAAATCCCAGAAAGAGATGTAGCAATTCAAAATGCTCAAATCCAAAATGTATTCTGCAGATATCATATTAAACTGAATTCCCCTCCACCTTCAGTCACATTTTTCAAAAAAAAATTATAAATCAAAATAAATGTGAATTCATAGAAATAAATTAATCCCTTAGTGTGCTGCTGCATTAGTCCCCTAAAAATATATATGTATCAACACAGGATCAATCAGCATCCTCAGATTCCATACACATTTCATGGTGCATAAGAACTTACATTCAAAGAGACAGTTTTGGGTGTCCCTGCCCTTCATCCCCTTTCTGGTAAACAATAGGGTTGCACAGATATCTTTTTTTTCTATTGGCGAGTATGAGTACCGATACCTGTGCTCGTGTATTCACCAATACCGATACCTTTGCGAAATGATTTGAGCCCATACAAAATGAATGGGCTCAAGTTGCACTACAAAGAATAGCAATGCAAAGAATCGCATGCGATTTGAACAGGAATGTGGTGTGATTCCTATCCGAATCGTATGCGGTTTCCCAAACCGCTCCTGTGTGAACCTAGACTGAAGTCACTATAACAAGCCTGGGTTCACACAGGAGCAGTGGTGGTAACCAAATCTGATTCGGACAGGAATCGCACCGCATTCCTGTTCAAATCACATGTGATTCTTTGCAGTGCAATTTGAGTCCATTCATTTTGTATGGGCTCAAATTGCACCACAAAGGTATTGATTTAATTTATCGGAGCGTTTGTAAGAGTACGGATTTTAATGCAAATGCTTAGTATCTGAACCGATACCGATATCAGTGCAACCCTAGTAAGACAAATCACAACAGAGCTTAAATGCTTACACATCATAAACATGTCACAAAAACAAGAAAAACAATAAACTGATGTGGGAGATGCATATAAGATATTATTGAATTATAGATTGCACCAATACTAGTGTTTAGTATTGGATAATAGGTGACAGAATAGCAAGATCAGCTCTTAAACTGAGGAATATGAGAGAAAAGGAGGTTCATATCCGTGTCTCAGTTGTGTGCAGTGTTAATGAATAATTAAGGGGAGGGATTTTGTTCGCCCTGGGAAGGCACTGGGAAGGTTTTTATAATCAGAGACGGTTACACATGTCAGTCTTTACTAAAATGTATGTGCTGGTCTGCCCTTGTAAATATGTTTATGTTGGAGAAACAACTCAGAAAATAAACGATCAAATAGCCAGAGAAATGAATTCAGTCAGAAAGGGACAACCAACATTGCAGGTACTCACACTTTGCAGAGTATGCCCACTCTGTGATGGGGTGACTTGGAGGGAGATTGGGTCCCTAGGAGACCCAGGAACCTTTCTGGATACCCCTTACCTGCTGGGTCACTAGTGGAGCATGCTTTGCTATACATCCTTACCATCTTTAGACTTTTTTCCTTTCTGCTGGTTGGCTAACTATTTGCAAATTTTTTGGTAGGTGCTAATCCTACATAGACTGGTGCATTGTTTGGTGATAGCTGTCGACTATTTTATTTTATTTTCAATTTCATTCTTATTTCTAGTTTGAATTGGATAAACCATGATCGTATGCTGATAGGAGTGACTCTGGAGAACCTACCTCTTGTATTATTCATAGGCGAAGGTCAGTAGTGCCATATTTTTAGTTGTATATTGATATTTTGGCTACTCTAATATCCTATGCACATGTCCACCCCCAGCTAAGTAGTTTGTGATATAAATACAATTAGTGCTGCGCTTAAAGGCACCTATTTGAATAGGTGAAAGAAGTGAATAATGTGCGTAACTGACAATACAAGCAAGTGAATACAAAAGTTCATGAAATGTTTGAGAACAGTCCCAAAATTATTCACTCTGGTGCGTCCAAAGCTAAATTACAAGTCCACAGATGGCATTCAAGGTGAACTATCCTGCTACGTTCTCAGACCTCGGCAACTCTTGGAATTGGATTGTAAGCAAGTAGAAAGAATAAGTACCCTTACCGGATGGGTTGGACACATCCACAAGTCTTCAACACTGCCCCTGTTGAAGACTTTGAGGTCGAAACACATAGGGCTAGCAGTTGTCTGCTCCCCACATTGCTATTTTTTATGTATCATGTGATTTTATATTTTTAGTTCTGTTCATCGAAAACTTTTTTCAATAAACCATCATTGGTTGTATTTCACCATGCGAAGCGTTTTTTATGCTTTATTCCTTTTATGGTGAACTCTTAAGAGACTTCTGGCATCAAGTTCAATCGCAGTGTATGGCACAGAAACCCCACTCACCTTTTCTATCTGGAGACCGTGAGGAACCCTGAGAGGAAAACAACATCGGGTCGGTGTATTGGGGTGAGTGGCTGGGGCCCCCCCATAAGCTCGCAAGACACACTACTATAAGGTGGATGTGTCCAACCCATCCGGTAAGGGTACTTGTTCTTTCTACTTGCTTACAATCCAATTCCAAGAGTTGCCGAGGTCTGAGAACGTAGCAGGATAATTCACCTTGAATGCCATCTGTGGACTTGTAATTTAGCTTTGGACGCACCAGAGTGAATAATTTTGGGACTGTTCTCAAACATTTCATGAACTTTTGTATTCACTTGCTTGTATTGTCAGTTACGCACATTATTCACTTCTTTCACCTATTCAAATAGGTGCCTTTAAGCGCAGCACTAATTGTATTTATGTTATGTGAACTTGGTTTGTTTGTGTGCTAGCAGCTGGGCTGTGTTTTTCACAGAAATTCTATAGTTTTATCACCTCTTTTTTTCACTTGTTTTTGATTTTGAAATAGCGCGGTGTTTTCTTTTTGTTTTTAAGTAGTTTGTGACCCTGTGTTATTTTTGACACAATGTGTGCTTTTCCTGGGGGTGCTGCCCAGTCTGCTCCACTTCCTGGAGTTGTCCTTCCTGCTGTAGGTTTCTGTTTTGATGTCTCCCCAAAGCCTAAACAGATATGATGGACCCAATAAGTATTGTATATACTGTTTTACTATGTGTTTTTTCCCCTCTTTCCATGTGACAGGGGGTTTTAAATATATGAATTAATTTATAAATATCTATTTGTATGTATGTTTGTACTCATTGCATGTATTTGCTTGTTAACATCAGTCAGATGATAATAGACTGAAGCCCTGAAGAAGCGGATTTGACCACACAACGCATAGGCAAGCTTTTTATACAGTCTGACTATTACCCTATGCTTGTTTTTACTTATTGGGGCTGTAAAATGCATTTTTTAAATATTTTGTAATAAAATTAGGACTTTTAAATGCTGTTTATTTTTACTGATGATTGATATATCAGGTGGTTGTTGTTAAATGTCCATTTTTTCTTTCCCTCCTACACTTTGATAATCATTGTTGGGTTAATGACCTTCTGATATAAAGCTGGTTCAGCTCTATAGATATGCCATCTGTATATACCATATTTTTTCTTTTTTGTATCATTCTGATTTGAGATTTTTAGTCCTAAATTATGCTTCTAGAAGCAGGAGAGGCAGAGACAGCATTTGGACACTCAAAAAGGTGGGTGGACTGACAGATTATCTTATGCTGGCCATACAATATACGAAAAATTGTTCAAACCCATTTTCGCAAAAAATAATATTCGGGCGTGAGAGCAAAAGATAGTACCATCATGTCATGACCGATAAATGGTTCAATGGACATAAGTGAATCAATTTTTTGTAATTTTTTTTTACGTACACCTAGTGAAAACAGTTTGAACGGGAAGCGCATTAACCTTTAAATTTATCATTCGTTCGGCAGAAAATTTCCAAACTTGTCCTTTTCGTTTTTTTGGCTAAAAACATCCCAACCGATTATCGATTTGTGGCCATTAACTGTCCGAAAAACAAACGAATTTCGTCCGATTTTTTATATAGTGTATGGCCAGCATTAGGGTTAGGGTCACAGATTTCTACTTCTATTATTTACATAAACCTTGTATATCGTTTTGATTTCTTTACAGGATTTTGCAACACTACATTTGACACAATTTATCTTGGTTTGCATGACCCATTAAGTGTCTTAATTGAAGCCTGCTTTCTTAAAGTGATTTTGGGTTTGTGGCTAGAGAGACACTGATTATGAGTAGTATTTTTTTATTAGGAATGATTAACATGTTAGTTGCTATCTGTTTAGTGAGATTATATTAACTTTCTGTAAATAGTAATGAGAGACTATTGCAAAAAAACAGACATGGTTGCTTTGATATTATATGCATCTGTGCCATATATTACTTTATTCATGTTTTTCCTATGAGTGGTTGTTATGGTTCATTCACATTTTGCTATGACATATTTATGACTGTGTGAGCATTTAAACTTTATTGTGACTTACTTACCGTGACTGCGGAGAAGGGATGCCCAATGTTATCTTCTTTTGAAAGAGTGTTCTTATATACTATGAAATCTGGATAATATATTTGGGATAATCAGCATTTTGACTTTTATATATTTAGTTCCCACTATTTACAAATGATGAGCAACTACTTAGCATGCAAACACGACAGCATGACATCCAAACACACAAGTAATGAATATTTCATGCAAGGTTAGTATAACGTAGCATACAAGACCTAACCTCCTTCTCTCCACAGATATTGCTGATGATGGAGCTGGATGACGGACTGTAAGATGGGCCCAGAACTCCCAAAACTCCTTTGGGTAAGATCTGGCACACTGCAACAAGGAGATAACATTTTCATGTAACAAATTGCAAATTTTCATGCATTTCTCGATATGTAAAATTTCCATTGAGGGAAGAGGAGCATAATTTAAATAAGCATTTAAAGACATAAATATCACTACAAGCACACAGTTTAGCATTTTCTACACAAATACAGTATTTGTATGTAAAAATGTACATCTTGCAGCCAATACTACAAATTAAATTTATGTATTTCAGTAGCATTTGGTGGAATGGTTTTCAATGCTGGAAACCAATAAGAGCAACATGTTTCACCTGTCTGCCCAGTTCCACTTATTTCTGTAGGGCCATGACACAATTTAAAGTGGTTGTGAAGTCACATAACCCCATTACTTGTATCCTCCCTGTTTCACCAAGCTATCAAGTACTGTGTGTTAGCTTTTTTTAAAATTATAATTCCAAATACCTTCTTTCACAGAGCTGTTCTGCGGTCACGTGATCTGCCTCTGCGTTCCTTCCCTGATCTAAGGAAAGCAGCGGGAGGGGCTGAGATTCCCCTCTGACATCAGCCAGCTAGCAGAGGAAGTTCACATGACCGCAGATGTGAAAAAAGGTATTTGGAATTATAATAAAAAAAAAAAAAAAAACAGTACTTTATAGCTTGGTAAAACAGAAAGGATACAAGTAATGTGGTTATGTATTGCAGTGGAATAGAGGCAGGTGGAGAGGGGAGGGGCAGAGAGGAGATCGGCTTTCACAACACAGACTCGAAATGACAGGCAGGTAAGGAGGGCGAGAGGGGAGACACTCAGATCACACAGTGGGATGACGGAGATACGTAAACTGACCACAGTATCATGGATCAGCAGTCTTGATTTCCGTGATCAGTTAACACAGGGGAACACAGAAACAGGCAGGATCAACCAGTATTTTAGAACATAGAAAGAGACAAATGACACTGCAACAGCACTATGCTGTTATTCATGCTTCAAAGGAACAGGAGCATTTTTTATCCATTTTATTTTTTTAGAGTGATGACCATTTTAAATTTAAAGATGCAAGTGCCAAGGGTTTTGCACTGGAGGGCATGCCCTACCCTTTCCAATCAAGGTTATACACCTTCAAGTGGCAAGTCTCACTTTGTCAAGGCAACAACTGTGCTGATGTGGACCCTGAGCTACATTGTATGTAACAGCTAATGAAAGGTAGGTGTACCTGTGAGCTGTTTTTAGGATATGATTATTTTTTTCTTCAAAAATCAATGTAATAACAAATACAATAATCCTACTAGTCCCTCCCGACTCTTTACAGCAGGTTATTGTAGGCATAACAGAGTCTATATTGGGCACAGAAAACGGGTCACAATAACAAGCCATTTGAAGCAATGTGCTACATGGGGTGTTCAGGAACCAGGATTCTGAGGAGAAGAGAAACAATCATACGTGGAATTGAAACCCACCTACACTATATTTTATCAAAGGCCTGTGGATTTTTCCTGAGATCATAGGTGAGTTTGTATAATGGTATATTGCCATCATCAGTTTTTTCCAAGTTTAAGTAGATGGGGGTGAGGACACGCAGTAACATTTTGGCATGGAAATGGGTAAATCACCAAGGACACTTAAAGCAGAGTTCGACCCAAATTGGAAGCTCTGCTTATCTGCCTCCTCCTCCCTTCCGGTGCCAGATTTGGCACCTTTTAGGGGGGGGGGGAATACCTGTCTCCCCACTTCTGAGTGATCTCGCCATGGTAGTTCAGGCCCTCTCCTCCCGCCACATGCGCAGTAGGAAACAGGATGTGAAGCATCAAGGCTTCACTACCGGTTTCCCTTACAGGCAATGATGGCGCCAGCACCCGAGAGCCAATGGAAACATCGTCAGGAATGCTGACATCGCTGGATTCCAGGACAGGTAAGTGTCCTAATATTAAAAATCAGCAGCTACAGTATGTGCAGCCGCTGACTTTTCATTTTTTGTTGGGGGGCCAGAACTCCACTTTAATAGACTGTTTTTGTTGTACAAAATATTGGTGAGTCCCAGAGCTGAAAAGACAAAGTCATTCACCCTTAGCCAACAATTGTAAACATATTTACAGGTCCAAAAAGAATGAAAAAAAGTCAAACAGCAAACAGCAGCAGAGTAGACCTATTTTACACAATCTAGAAGGTGCAATATTTTTATAATGAAACTATTTCAGTTGTATTACTTTTTCCCTAGAGGAAGTCACTGGCATTTAAAAGAGTTAAACTTTTTGGTATCTAGCTTTGGAGGTAGCAGTAAGTGTGGAATAGAAGGTAGAAACTAGCTTGGTAATATCTTGTCTTCAAAGGGAGTAACAATTGTTGGGTTAAGATTCCGAATTGTGTGCAACTAGCATGGTGAAACTGGTAATTGTACAACCCCAAATTCCAAAAAAGGTGGGACGCTGTTTAAAAATCTACATAAAAACAGAATGTAATGATTTGCAAATCTCATAAACCAATATTTTATTCACAGTAAGAAATTAAAACATATAAATTTTTTAAACTGAGAAAATTTAGCATTTGATGGCAGCAACACATCTCTCAGTGCCATGCTTACCACAGTTTAACATCCTCTCTTCTTTGACCCTACGTTCACACCTATGCGTTTTTTGGTGTGTTTTGCAGTTTGCATAAACACACTACAGTCCATTTAACATGGTTTCCTATGGTACTAGTTCACATCTATGCATTTGTGTGCGGTGCATTTTTGGAAAGTGTCGGGAACTTTTTTTCCCACGATTTGAGGCTAATAAACTTCAATGGAGCTGCACCAGAAATGCAAGTGGTGCATTTTTATGCAATTTTTGATGTGTTTTGCATTTTGCGGTTCTTATTTTACCACTGTATATAAATGGTTGCTAAGCAGGGGGCTGGGAAGCTTGCCGCCACATCCTTAACTGATGAGTCATCAGCTGTGAGCGGGGTTCCTCGCTGAAGGCTGAATGTTAAAAAAAAATAAAAAATTGCTGGCAAAAGAATTTCATGAAACAAACGACGTGAGGTTTCCCCCCAGGTCCATACCAGACCCTTTAGGTCTGGTATGGATTCGGAGGGGACCCCCACACCAAAATAAAAAAAAATGCAGTGGGGTCCCCAAAATCCATACCAGACCTTTATCCGAGCATGCTGCCCCGGCAGGTCAGGAATTCCTTTATTAATAGCTCTGTCTTTTCTAGCAGTCTCTTCCTGCCATCTTCTCCTTGAGCTGTCTCTCTTCCTGCTGTTTTCTCCTTACTGCCATCTCCTCCTCGAGCTGTCTCTTCCTGCTGTCTTCTCCTTCCTGTCATCTTTTCCCGCCATCTTCTCCTCGAGCTGTCTCTTCCCACCGCCGCCTCTTTCCGCTGCTGTCTTCTTCCTTGCCGCCGGTTACCCGCTAAAGAAGTTTAAAAAGCCGCTCTTGTTCTGTTGATGTTTTCATCATTTTGTTGTAACCCGCTCTCTGCCGACTCTTATATAGCAATGGGGCGTCATCCAATAATATCACCTGGATATCGCCAGGTGATGTCATTGGATGGCCAAGAGTCGGAAGAGAGTGGACGATAACAAAACAGATCAACAAAACAAGAGCGACTTTTTACATTTTTTTTAACAGGTAACCGGCGGCGAGGAAGAAGACAGCAGCCAGAAGAGGCGGTGGGAGGAGACAGCTCGAGGAGGAGACGGCGGGAAGGAGTAGATGGTGCGAAGGGATGGCTAGAGAAGACAAAGCTATTAATAAAGGAATTGTCAAAAACCGACCCTTGTGTTTTTATTACATTTCACTGCTGATGCTGAGGGCATGCTGCCTGGTGTGGTTCAGGAGGAGGGGTGCTCACTCGTCCCCTCCATTTCCTAAACTTCCAGGCAGCATGCTCGGATAATTGTCTGGTATGGATTTTGGGGGGGGGGGGGGCATGTAATTTTTTTAATTTTGGCCCGGGGGTCCCCTCCGAATCCATACTAGACCTGAAGGGTCTGGTATGGACCTGGGAGGGAATCCCACACCGTTTAAAAAAAAAAAAAATTTGCCACCCAATTTAAAAAAAAAATGTACATTCAGCTTTCAGCTAACTCATTGGTTGCTAAGGATGTGGTGGCCGGCTTCCTGGCCCCCTTCTTAGCAACCAGCTATATACAGTGGGTTTTACAGTGCGTTTAAAGAAAAAAAAAACGAAAAACGCAAAATGCATGAAAACTGCATGCAAAAACGCATAAAAAACGCTGGTTTAAAAAAGCAAAATGCACTGATATATGTGCCTGAAAAAGCATCAAGCGCAGCCCCATAGATGTGAACCTAGACTGAACAACACTCTGTATATGTCTGGGAACTGATTAGACCAGTTTTGAGAGAGGAATGTTTTCCCATTTTTGCCTGATATAGGATCCTAACTGCTCAAAGTGATACTAAAGAAAAAAAAAATGTTTTAAAAATAAGAGCAAACGTGTTTTACTTACCTTCTTCATACGATTTTGTACAGAGCAGCCTCAATCCTCCTCTTCCTGGGTCCCCCACCAGTGTTCTGGGCTCCTCTCCTCTGCTGAGTGCTCCCATAGCAAGCCAGTTGCTATGGGGGCACTCATGCATGCTCACTTCTGAGCCTGCTCTGTAAGATACAGAACAGGGCTCAGCCCCGTTCCCTCCTCACTGGCCAATGGCTTATGCTACTGTATCTGAGCCGATGATTGAGATAGCCGGGAGAGCAGCTGCTCTCGTGCACATCGCTGGATTGAAATCAGATTCAGGTAAGTATTGGAAGGGGTAAGGGTGCTGCAAACAGAAGGTTTTTAAACAATATCTAGCCCTGTAGCCCTCTAGCAAGCAGTAGCAATGTCAAACTGGCAATGTGCTACTAGGAAATCTGATGAATGTGGCGAGTTACCTTTCAAAGAAGATTACTGCCTATTTTGGAGTGGCTTAGACCCCTTTCACATTGAGTCACCCCAGGCGTCAGCGGTAAATCAGCGCTATTTTTAGCGCCACTTTACAGTCGTTTTAGTGCTGCTATTCAGCCACTAGCCGGGTGGTTTTAACCTTCGCTAGCAGCCAAAAAGGCGTTAAATCCGTCTGCAAACGTGTTTTCAATGGGTAGGGGCGCTTTAGGAGCGGTGAGTTCACCGCTCCTAATGAGCTCCAGAGAAGCTGCTGGCAGGACTTTTTCTGATGCCCTGGCAGCACACCGGTCCAGGTCTTTCACACTGGGGTGAATGGAGCTGCTGTTTCAGGGCACTTTGCAGGTGCTATTTTTAATGCTATAGTGCCAGCAAAGCGCCTCACTGTGAAAGGGGTCTTACACTGGTAATTAGGGAAGGGCCCCAGTTCGGTTCGCACCATAACATGCAAACAGGCAAAAAATTTGTGCGAACATGTGAACCCTATTAAAGTCTATGGAACATGAACATGGGAAATCAGAAGTGCTCATTTTAAAGGCTTATATGAAAGTTATTGCGTTAAAAAGTGTATGGGGACCCGGGGTACTGCCCAAGGGACATGTATCAATGCAAAAAAAGTATCTAAAACCACAGTTTTTTCAGGATTAGTGATTTTAAAAATGCTTAAAGTTAAACAATAAAAATGTAATTATGGAAGAACAAGATTATAATGGTGCTACTGACAAATGGTTCATAACAAGTTAAATAAAAATATAATTTCTTTATTAGTACAAAAGGGTAAGGAGAAAGATAAACAATGGGTACTGAAATTATTAAAATCAATAGTAGAGCATATACACGATACATATATTGGGTTGCTGGTAGCCCACAAAGGAAAAGAAAAGGTGGTCACAGATGGAGGTTAAATCCCAACATGTTTTGCCAGTAATGGCTTCCTCAGGGGATAGTGTGGGACCACCACAATGATTGAGCTCTTATTAAATCCAGGGCTGGAGATTAGGGGCGACCTTACTTTTCCTTTTTCGTGTGCAGTGGCTATTAAGCTGTGCACTTAAGGTCTCTAATAAAGAAATATTTTTATTTAACTTGTTATGAACCATTTGTCAGTAGCATCGTTATAATCCCATTCCACCATATCTATAATTCTTCTTAGCAAGATGAGGTGCATGATAATATATATATATATATATATATATATATATATATATATATATATATACTGTATTTTCTGGCGTATAAGACTACCTTTTACACTTAAAAAAAATGCCCAAAAATCGGGGGTCGTCTTATACGCCGGGTATACAGGTATACAATTCTGCCCGATGGATGTCAGCCCCCAAATGTCTGCTAATACTGTATGTGGCTTCAGCTACAAACAGTATATGCAGTTGAGCCAATCCCAGCGAGGGATGTATTCTATTAATGAATACAGCGCCTGCTTGGATTGGAGTAACAACCTCTGCCAATCCGAGCAGGCTACATAGAGTAGGCTGCTTGGATTGGCTTTGAGAGAGATGCTACAGCCTTGAGAGAGAGAGAGAGAGAGAGAGAGAGAGAGGCAAGGGCTGATGATGCTACAGCCTCTGCCAATCCAAGCAGGCATTGTATTCATTAAAATAATACACTGCTCACCATACTTCCCTGGGTAAATCCATTCACTGATCTACTACTATACATCCTGCTATTTGCCTTTGAGGTCCCAGGCACCCAAGAGAGACAGGTAAATCTGGGACATATGACGGGGGGTTATTAAATGCATTTTGGTGGACAATTTCCATAGAATGTAACCCAAAAGTGGTATAGGTTTGGTTAGTGAAAAAATCTACTTTCCAGAGTTGTGGCAATCAATAGATCTCCGTTTGTGTTATTATTGTTTGATTTACTTTATGACATATCACAGCATGGCGGATGAGTAGTTGGCATTCTTGCTTTGTGTTTTTTAATGGTTCTAATGTTTTTTTTAAATGGTGTTGCCTCAGAAGGGGGGTAGTCTTATATCGCGAGTATTGTCCAAAACCTATGTTTTCACTTGAAAAATAGGGGGTCGTCTTATACGCCCAGTCGCCTTATACGCCGGCAAATACGGTATATTCTAAATAAAAATGAAATATTCCTTTAAATATTGTGCCGGGGGGGGGGCTCCCCTTATTCTGCCTGTAAAGTAGCACATCCGTGTGATATGTTTTACAGTGCCGCAGCAACATGACATTTCTAAAGGAAAAAATGTATTCTAAAATTGCTCATGGCTGTAATGTATTGCCAGCTCATGGCACTATAGATAAAAAATCTAAGAGAAAAACAGCATCCCCCCCTTACCCAGACCCCTTTGGGTCTGGGTAAGGATTTTACGGGGAACTCCACGCCACATTTTTTTTAAAAACAGAGTGGGGCCCCCCCCGAAATCCATACCAGACCCTTATCCGAGCAAGCAGTTTGACAGGCCAGGATGGGGGGGGGCAAGCGAGCCCCCCTCCCCCTCCTGAACCATACCAGGCCGCTTGCCTGCAACATTGGGAAGGTGCTTTGGGTTTCCCTCCAAAGCCCCTTGTCCTCATGTTGATGGGGATAAGGGCCTCGTCCCCACAACCCTGGGCCTGCGAGTGGGGGCTTATCGGAATCTGGAAGCCCCCTTTAACAAGTGGACCCCCAGATCCCACCCCCTCCCCCATGTGAATGGGTATCAGGTACATTGTATCCCTACTCATTCACCAAAAAAAGGGTCAAAAAGTAAAAACCACATAGACAGTTTTTGACAATTTCTTTATTAAAAGAAAGAAAGAAAAGATCGCCACCCGACGGACCAAAACAATTGAAAAAAACGAAGATACTCCGCCTTCATGGGAGGCCTCCCAACGACTGCTGTCTTTTTGCTGTGACAGCTTTTATATAGGCAAGGATGGGGCCACCCGCTGACGTAACCGGATCACCCCGCCCTCCTCTGACTGCACATGACTGTTACATCGCCCTTGCCTATATAACAGCTGTCACAGCCAAGAGACAGCAGTCGGCGGGATGACTCCCATCGAGTAAACAATTTTGTTCTATTTTTCTATTTTTTGGGTCCGTAGGGCGGCATGATGGATGGACATTATGGGACACTTTTTTTTCTTCTTTAACAAAGGAATTGTCACTTTTTTTGTTACAAGTGTAGGAGTACAATGTACCCAATTTCATGGCCTGCCATGCTGCTTGCTCGGATAAGAGTCTGGTATGGATTTGGGGGGGGGGGGGGGGCTACGCTGTTTTTTTTAAAATTTTGGCATGGAGTTCCCCTTAAAATCTATAAGAGACCCAAAAAGCCTGGTATGGACTGGCGGGCGGGGGGGGGGCATGACATTTTTTAAATAATTCTTTCAATGGGTTCCCCTTAACCACTTCAATACACTGTATTATATACTGAACACTGACTGCATTGTGTATATATATATATATATATATATATATATATATATATATATTCATCAACTGTGTTTACTCTTTTTAAATCATGACAACAGAAACTACCCAAATGACTCTGATCAAAAGTTTACATACCCTGGTGATTTTGGCCTGATAACATGCACACAAGTTGACACAAAGGGGTTTGAAGGGCTATTAAAGGTAACCATCCTCACCTGTGATCTGTTTGCTTGTGCTTGTGCGCTTGCTGCGCATGGGACGTAATTGGACATTAAAACATGTCAATGATACAGCACACCAGGCCAAGGCGATCTGTCATTGGCTACAGCAGAATAAAGTGAAGGATCTGGAGTGGCCATCTCAGTCTTCTTACCACAATATCATTGGGCCACTCTGGGGAGATCTCAAACGTGCAGTTCATGCAAGACGGCAAAAGAATTTACAGGAACTTGGAGGCTTTTTTCCAAGAGGAATGGGCAGCTTTACCATCTGATAAGATAAGGAGCCTCATCCACAAATACTACAAAAGTCTTTAAGCTGTCATTGATGTTAAAGTGGGTAATACACAGTATTAAGAACTGGGGTATGTAAACTTTTGATCAGGGTAATTTGGCTAGTTTCTGTTGTCATTATGATTTAAAAAGAGTAAAAACAGTTGATTGATAATAAATGGCTTCAGCCAAACACTAACCATGAGTGAAAGAAAAGTTTTTGTGTTATCATTCATATTCTGTGAAAAATGGCCAAGAAATTATAAATTCTGCCAGGGTATGTAAACTTATGAGCACAACTGTATAATATATATATATATATATATATATATATATACATACTGGACTGCCTGCACTGGGTGTGTATATATATATTTATATATACTCTGCATTCAGTGTAATATATATATATATATATATATATATTAGAATGCCTGCACTATATATATAGTCTACACTGAATATGCAGAGTGTGTATATATATATATATATATATATATATATATATATATATATATATTCTACACTGTATGTACCATATACCAGTGAGTGTATACCACGCACTTTTCCCCCCTGAAAATAGAGAGTAAACAGTGCCTGCGTGTTTAATACGCCGATATTGATGTCAAACCTGCCGCCCCGCCTCCTGGCCTTGGAATAGCACTACCAGTATAGTCTGAAGTTAAGAAAAAATCACTTGCCAGCCCCTTCTCATACACTACTTCTTCTGTGTCACTGAGTCATTGTAAATGGAAGCTTCTAAATAGCTCATTGGAGCCCAGCGAAGTTCTCCCTACTGCTCCCCCTCCTTCTCCGAGTGTAGCTTTAGATTGGAGGAGGAGAGCAGTCATGTGACTGTCCATGAAAATCAGAGGAGAGCAGTCACGTGACCGGCTCCATGAAAGAACGGCACTAATGAGGTATTTAGAGGCTTTGATTTAAAATGAGAGTGACACGGCAGGAGCAGTGATTTTTTCTTAACTTTAGAGTATGCTGGCAGTGCTGTCCCAGGAGACTGGGGGTTTCCTTGGAGTGCATGGGGGGCTGTGTACTGTGCAGGGGAAGGGGGCAGTGTACTGTGCAGGGGGCTGTGGAAACTTTTTTTCCTGAAACTTCCCTCTTAAAATTAGGGTGCGTGTTATACGCCGATAAATAAGGTATATATTAATAGACTGCCTGCACTGTATATATAGTCTACACTACACTGTGTGTGTGTATATATATATATATATATATATATATATATATATATATATATATATATATATATATATATATATATATATATATATTAAACTGCCTGCACACCACTAACCTGCCTCTAGCCAATGTTCTCTTAATTGTAACACTATATACAGCCGCCGTGTAAGCAGCCTTATATGGTGTACATAGCCCCCTGACAAATGATTGGCTAAAGGCACCCTACCTTTGGCCAATCATGGCTCTCACAGCAGAGTGTGCTGTGATTGGCCAAAGCATGCAGGTTAGGTGCATGCTTTGGCCAATCATCAGACGTCAATGCATTGCGATCTTGCAGTGCATTATGGGGCATTCCGTGGCGCTCGATTTTGCCACAAATGCCTCATAATATTCGCTATTTGGGCCCATCCCTACTGGTAATACTAGAGGAAGTTTCGTAACAGATACAATCACACCATCTTGAGTCTGTAGCATATCTGTATTTTGTAGTATTAGAAAAAAAATACGTACTTGTTTCTGCCGTTTCATACTCGCTGTCTCTCAAAAGCTCAAAGATGTCAACCTCAAGCTTGGATTTTCCTTGTCTCTCAGGGTTTCTATTTATTCTGTCCTTGGCCAATGTAATGGAAAGTCTCTCTCCTCTACTGCATTCCATGGGATCATCCAGAATGGCAGCTGGTGAAAGAAAAAGCAATGTTTTTATTCTCTTTATTTTTCTACCTTTTGTGGCACTGTTATACCACACAATGGGGGTTATTTACTAAAGGCAATTCCACTGTGCACTACAAGTACACTTCAAGTGAACTTGGAAGTGCATTGCAAATGTACTTAAGGCTGGGTTCACACTGGAGCGATGCGGGAACGCCGCAAATCCGCAGCGTTTTCCCGCATCGCATGCCTCCCGCCGGCAGTTGACACTGCCCTATGCGGACTGCTGGGAGTGTCAGTGAAATGTTAATGACACCCCCAGATCAGTTTGCATATCGCAGTGCGATCTGCAAACTCGGACAGGAATCGGATCGCATTGTGTGAACACCCATGCGATCCGATTCTGCTGCGGACCAAAAAAAGGGTCCCGTGCGAGTTTGCGGCGGGTGCGATGAGAATTCAGCCATACTATCTGTATGGCTGAACTCGCATCGCACAGAGATCGGATGTGATTTGCACTGCAGTGCGGTGCGAATCACATCCGGTTCTCGCTGCCGCAGCGGTGTGAACCCAGCCTAAAAGTGCAGTTGCTGTAGATCTGAAGGGGACATGCAAGGACAATAAAAACAGCATTTTTGCTTGCACATGATTGGATGATAGAAATCAGCAGAGCTTCCCCTCATTTCAGATCTTCCCCTCATATCTACAGCGACTGTAACTCTAAGTCCACTTGCAGTGCACTAGAAGTTCACAGTGGATTTGCCTTTAGTAAGTTAACCCCAATTATTTCAGCAGGGAAAGCACACCAAAAATACAGTGTTTCAGGTAAAGTATTGGTCAATTCTTCAGCTGTTTGCTGTGACTGTAATATTGCTGTAGTTTGTTCATGTGGTATTTCTTGCAATATGAGTATCACTCTTTGGTTAGCTGTATAAGGCTCATTTTACACTGGTGGTTATGTAGCAATGTGCGTATTTGAGCAATGCATGTGTGCGTGTTTTTGAGCATTTTAAAACTTTTTTTATGTTCACTCATTGTGCAGACAGAGAAATTTAGAATAGGTTTTGTCACAGTGCATATGCTTTACAATTGATAGAAGATTTTGGAATAACCTTGTAATATAAAGCAGATTCAGTTTGGATAAATGTGTCAATTGACATTTGATAAAGATATTCTTGAAATCTTTGAGGAAATGCAGAACACAGCTTGTTATAAGATAATAATCTTGGTATTGCTGGCAGTAAGGGAAGCAATAAATATGTGTATCTGCTACAAGGTCCCCAGGATCTTTGATCTGCCTAAATCGTTGTATGAATATGTATTAATAGAATATTTTGATGAATTCCTGAAGGGATGAAAAAACTATGCAATTTGTTTTTGCAAGTTGGAGTGATGTTTTAACTTAACACCCCAAGACTCGAGTCGCTCCTCTTAGAACGGTTCCGTAGTACAGAACGGGGGCGACTTGTCAGGTCGTGGCGCGTCGCCCCCTGTGTGAACCGAGCCCAAGGGTACTTATTTGATAATTGATGAATATATATTTGGTATTTTCTGTACATTGATTGTGTTGATGTTGAACTTCTAGCATGAAATCCAGGTGAAAAGAAAGTGGAGATTTAAAGTGGTTGTAAACCTCAGTCTTGGAATCAGAGCAAATCACATACAGTATCTCACAAAAGTGAGTACACCCCTCACATTTCTGTAAATATTTTATTATATCTTCTCATGTGACAACACTGAAGAAATTACAAAAGTACTACATTTGCTACAATGTAAAGTAGTGAGTGCACAGCTTGTATAACAGTATAAATTTGCTGTCCCCTCAAAATAACTCAACATACAGCCATTCATGTTTAAACCGCTGGCAACAAAAGTGAGAACACCCCTAAGTGAAAATGTCCAAATTGGGCCCAATTAGCCATTTTCCCTTCCCAATGTCATGTGAATCGTTAGTGTTACAAGGTCTCAGGTGTGACTGGGGAGCAGGTATGTTTAAATTGGTTTTATCACTCTCCCATACTGGTCACTGGAAGTTCAACATGGCACCTCATGGCAAAGAACTTTCTGAGGATCTGAAAAAAAGAATTGTTGCTCTATATAAAGATGGCCTAGGCTATAATAAGATTGCCAAGACCCTGAAACTGAACTGCAGCACAGTGGCCAAGACCATACAGTGGTTTAACAGGACAGGTTCCACTCAGAACAGGCCTCGCCGTGGTCGACCAAGGAAGTTGAGTGCATGTGCTCAGAGTAATATCCAGAGGTTGTCTTTGGGAAATAGACGTATGCGTGCTGCCAGCATTGCTGCAGAGGTTGAAGGGGTGGGGGGTCAGCCTGTCAGTGCTCAGACCATAGGCCGCACACTGCATCAAATCAGTCTGCATGGCTGTCATCCCAGAAGGAAGTCTCTTCTAAATATGATGCACCAGCTTCATGATGTCGTCATGGAGGAGTGGAAGAGGACGCCAGAGGCAATCTGTGAAGCTCTGGTGAACTCCGTGCCCAAGAGGGTTAAGGCAGTGCCGGAAAATAATGGTGGCCACACAAAATATTGACACTTTGGGCCCAATTTGGACATTTTCAAGTGTACTCACTTTTGTTGCCAGCAGTTTAGACATTAATGGCTGTGTGTTGAGTTATTTTGAGGGGACAGCAAATTTACACTGTTATACAAGCTTTACACTCATTACTTTACACTGTAGCAAAGTGTCATTTCTTCAGTGTTATCACATGAAAAGATATAATAAAATATTTACAAAAATGTGAGGGGTGTACTCACTTTTGTGAGATATTGTATATTGGTAGTGTTTACTTATCTCTCTCCAAAGCTCTAAGTGTCGTTTCTCTCTGGTGCATTCTTCCTCTGTTATCAGCATGGACCACTTCTGAGAAGTTTTCCTGACGCATGAGATAAAATTTGTGTCGGGAAGGGAGTTTTGCACGTAGCTTGTCTATTCAGAACACAGTTATGCTGTGTGAAGTGAAGTGGGGTGTGTTCCTTTCCTCCAATCAGCTCTCACACACTGTAACTGCAGCCTCTCCACCGCCTCCTCTTTGCTCCTGTCAGATGCAGAAAAATTTGAACATGTTTTTACCCTTTTGAAGGGGTGTAGGGAAGAGAAGACTGCAGATAAACAAGTAAAACCTATGTAGGAGGATTTGTTCATCTCTGTGTATCATCTGAGGCTGTGCACTTCACTGAGTATATATGAGGGTTTACAACCACTTTAAGGGAGATGCTTTGTACCCTTTCAACAAAAAGGGCTTTTGGAAATTGCATACAGCACGAAAAACGTTATTATCAGCTACTCCAGTCTAGCAGTTCTACCATCCTAATGTTGGATCTATGCAGATCATTTGCTTGATCCTCTGAACAATTTTGCAAGGCTAAGTCTGTGTTCTGGAGCCACTGATTTTTTTAAATCATTATATCACAAGCATTAGTAAACACATAGGAAAGTTTATTATATTTACTTGTTTAAAAAATGTTTTACATTTTTTCAGTTACTTCCTGGTTCCCATACCTAGGATGATGATGATAATGATGAAATCATGTCATAATATGTCCCAGGAGTCGTCAGGAGGGGAGGAGGGGTTTTCTCAGCTAAGCACACCCTCGTGCCTGCATGGTTGAGCCAAGGGCAGATGGATTCCAAGAAGTAAATGCTAGCTGAATCATCTGTCCTTACTCAAGATAGTCATAGCCAGAAGTGCTAGGGGGTGTTTTTCAAAGTGATTTTTCAGCAAAATAAAGTATGGAGACATGGATGGTTAGATGTGTTTATTTTGAATATTAAAAATCTATTAAAAATTGGTATTTGGTTTGTGGTGCTCAGATGCAGTGTAATATTGCTTTAGCGTTCAAAGTGGCAAATTAGTCCTCCAACTGGCTGATACAGGTCACAGTTTCAGACACTTTGATCCTCAACATCTGAAAGTCAGTTTTAACCTCAGTTAAAATACAGCAAACTTCCCTTTAAAGTTTTTTTGTGATGAGGCTCACTTAACAGGTGGCAAAAGCTTCCAGATTCTTCCCTAAGTTGTCATGTGTGACTATTTTAGCTATTTTCTTCAGACCCGGCCAATGGTGTTGACCTGAAATGGTCTTGTATTTCATGCTGGAAACTTTCCAGCTTGAAATTAGTTTTAGGCACTCATTTTGGAGATGTCATAATGTTCTGTAAGGTTCTGGGCAGGATAAATGTCTGTATCCGGAGCCTGGGTGAATAAGATAGATATGGCGAATTCTCAACGGGCAAGACATCACTGTATATGGAGGTAGAATGTAAACTCTAATCTTTTGTGAACTCTACTCTCTGTTTCACTTCTTTATGTACTAATAGATTATATTGGGTCTTTCTAATCCATAATAGACAGTATGATCTTCCAAATCTACTCACTTTTATCCAATAGAGTGGAAACGCATGTTACTTTGATATTTACCCTTTATACCTGATAGTTTAGGTCCATACTCCTTCAGGCATTTTATACTTTTTGTGTCTGTCTATTGCCTGATTTTAGTCATAGTCATGTTAGTTCACATCCATTTTGGATATAGAGCACTTATAATACAATATCCTTCCAGGCATGCCATCAAATGCCCAATTTGTTTAATTTTTAGTTTTTGATCACTGTTGCTTTTTTTACCTCAATAATAAGAGTCAATAATAAGATATATATGGTAACTGTGCAGCACTTCTAAATCCCAAAAGGACAATCCAGGCACAAAAGTTCAATAGTAGTTCAATCTGCGAAAGACAGGGAATAGGGAGACTCATCACCAGCAACCGACAATACAGACGCTTACCCCACGTGGTGGACCCTCATCACAAAGGTCACATTAGCCTATGTAATGTGAACTCAGGTAAGAAGGAAGCCCATTAATCTTCATACACTTAGTGGCAGCAGATCGCATAGTGGATGTAGCAAACCTGGATGTGAGTCTCCTTGCTCAAATATTACCCTCCAGCGGTAATTATCAAATATACAGTATGTCATCCCATGCAGACAAAAGGAGTAAAACCTCATTGCGCAGTACATCATAACAGTATTTATTCAGATAAAAATGATTGAGATTGCACTCACATTGCTGACAAACAAAAGCAAGCTCTGTTTGTATGTATACAGCCTTTCCCCACAGGAAATATGGCCGCCGTGTCCCAGCATGCAGTAGCGTCCCGTTGCCAGGAGGAGGTGGGGAAAGGCTGCATACATACAAACAGAGCTTGCTTTTGTTTGTGAGCAATGTGAGTGCAATTTCAATCGTTTTTATCTGAATAAATACTGTTATGATGTACTGTGCAATTAAGTTTATCTCCTTTTGTCTGCATGGGATGACACATATTTGATGATTACTGCTGGAGGGTAATTTTTGAACAAAGCAATCAGGATGACTGGGGGTTGGAACTTTAAATGAAGCAGGCAGGTGTAAAACATTTAAATTTATTGGAAAATCAATGGTAAGTTGCATGAGGATAGTCATGAGTACACCAAGAAGACCAATATATTCCATACAATGAATAATTTTTGAACAAAGAGAGTCACATCCAGGTTTGCTGCATCCACTATGCGGTCTGCTGCCACTAAGTGTATAAAGATTGATGGGCTTCCTTCTTACCTAAGTTTGCTTTACATAAGCTGATGCGACCTTTGCGATGAGGGTCTACCACTTGGGGTAAGCGGCTATATTATCGGGTGCTGGTGACGGGTCTCCCTATGCCCTGTCTATCGCAGATTGAACTACTATTGAACATTTGTTCCCGAATTGTCCTTTTGGGATTTAAAGCACTGCACATTTACCATAAATATATTTAATTGTCTGCTTATTTTACTTTGTATGACATTGTCTTTCCACAGATGTACACAAAAACCAACTTTGGCTGTCTCCTGATGAAGTGGGTTTTGCCCTGCGAAATGCATAGAGATTACAGTTTCTGCAAATAGATAATGATTTACCAACTACGTTGGCACTTATAATGTACATTTGTGAAACTGTATTTTTATTCTTATCTAATTCATTGTGGAAATGTATATGTGTGTTTTTTATGTAAATTGAAATAAATGTTGTACTCTTTATACATCATGTATTTTTTCACTTAGCACCACTCTGCAAAGTCCCATGGGCAAATTGTCTTCCTGTTTTGTTCTGGTATATTGGGGATTGAGTGCTGCTTAGTTAGGTCTGAGCATAAGAGGTTCTCCTTTTTTTCTCTATTGATAGATTATAATATCTTCCATACATGTGTTAAACAGAGAAGTTATAATGGTGGTGATGGAAAGTAACAGTGAGCTCTTAAAAGCAATAAGACCAATTGGAGGTAACAAACTATTTGGAGGTTTGGGATAGGAAAGGACTGGTGACATTCATGGGCCAATGCAGCCCTAAATATTACAGAGAAAGTAAGCTTCTTCATCAAGGGTAGTCAGTAATCTCTTGTCCCAGTTTAGCTCTAATATTAAAGGGATTGTAAAGTAAAATGTTTTATTTTTTAAAAATAACAAACATGTTATACTTACCTCCACTGTGCAGCTCGTTTTGCACAGAGTGGCCCCGAACCTGGTCTTCTGGGGTCCCTCAGCGGCTGTCTCTGCTTCCTCCCGCAGGTACTTCTCATGTTCATGCGAGCTCCCTCTCATGGTGAGAAGCACCTGCGGACGCACTCCCGAGATACAGCCTGTGGCTATAGCCACTCGCTGTATCA
This sequence comes from Lithobates pipiens, assembly GCF_037356315.1. Lineage (NCBI taxonomy): Eukaryota > Metazoa > Chordata > Amphibia > Anura > Ranidae > Lithobates > Lithobates pipiens. The sequence continues at coordinate 109,816,217 of NW_027507788.1, forward strand.
CGCGGCCCCGCCCCCCGGCGTGCTGCATCACTGGATGTGATTGACAGCAGCACGAGCCAATGGCTGCGCTGCTTTCAATCCATCCACTCCAGCCAATCAACGGCCAGGCTGAGCAGCAAAGAGGACGGCGGGGGTGAGCACGGGATTTTCGAGGGGTCAGGTAAGTAAAACGGGGGGGGGCTGGGGGCGCCGGCACTGTCAGATGTTTTTTCACCTTAATGCATAGAATGCATTAAGGTGAAAAAACATTTACCTTTACAACCCCTTTAAATGTAAGAAGATAAAAGGGCACTACTACTTGTCAAAACTTACTAACATGTGATACTGTGATTCATATTAGCAACAGTTGTCTAAAGCTGCATAGGCATGTGCTAATTATTAGCCAGATTATACAATTTGTACCGGAATTATAAATTCAAGTGATAGAAACGTCAGATGCATGAGTTGCAAACATATACTGTACACGCATTGCACAAAATTGTACTGTTCAATATGCACACTCAACACTTAGCATAAATGCCAACTGTACAAATATATGTCTGACTGCCCTAAATTTATAGTCATTTTTATTCCACCCACTCTCAACAGCCGCCACTAGGGCTTATTCAGTCAGGACTGACTGCAATAGTGAAACTGTCACTGACACTGGGGAGGAGATACAGTACATGGTAAAGAAGAGGGGAGAGAGCAGCTGGTCTGGAGTTGGGGTTGTGTCACATGATATGCCAAGAAAACGTCAGTACATCAATGTACCATTATGTGGATATGTTCTTGGATTGCAATTGTGCATGTGAACATTCTCACACATTTGCATACACACAAAATCCAAACCCTAGGCTTGTAGTTTATCAAACCTCTTGTTTATTCCATTTAGTAAATCAGCCTCACAAAATGTAAAGAAAAACAACAGCGAAGGTTATGATTTAGGGAAATAGCTATTTCTTATTTAACTCTGTAGCTGCTTACCCACACAGGAAAAAGGTGAAAAAAAATAAAAAGCAAATTAATCACAAAAATAATCCTTCACTACTGATGGACTATGCTAAGTTCTGTATCACATTTTATAAGAGTAATAGCATATTCGTTGTGTAATAGCAATGTGTCCATATCAAAAGTCTCTGATGTCCATGACATTAAAGCAAGGTCCTCTGAAAGACATCTGCCTTGCACACTAAAGGCTTTGCGTATATTCCCAGTTGCCTCTAAATCCCTCTCATCAGATTCTATGCCTGTGCCTGACATCAAACATTAGCTCTGTCAGTTTAGCTACAGAGAGATTCAGCAATAAGAGAATATTTGCAAAAATAACTCAACTGTTTCCCCCTTCCACACTCCAGCTCACTAGCTAATGCTTCTCCACAGGAGACACAAACTGTGGTTAAACATGTCAAAACTGCATCTGGGCAATGTGTTTGCAATTTCGTAAAGCAAGACACATGCTATTGAGTTGTTATAATTTGCACTGTGAAATCATTAGCATAAACAGACTTTTGATTACTGGGTTTTAATGGTTTCTGCAATGAACTAAAACACTAAGAAAGTTTTTTTTTAAATTGTATTAACATTGCTGGCTAATAATGTTTATATGTGTACCATGTATGTACTTGTGAATGCATACCTCTCAGCATTCTGATATTTTGTAAATGTGCACTTATTTTCCAAAGTATAAAAAAAATTACATATTTTGCTATTGCTTTAGTTAGTTAAAAAAAGATCAGTAATAATTCATGGGTGAAAGACATGTTTTTATGTAGCTTATGAAAATTGATAGGGAATAGGGAATTTTTCAAGCAACATTAGAGAGACCACAGCAAAATTGTTTATTTTGTACAAATATTAAAAATCCTTAGCATTTATGTGTTCATAATAAAAAAACAAAACATGAATATATATATATATATATATATATATATATATATATATATATATATATAGCACTAACCCCCGCAGGAGCTGCTGAATTTTCCTGGGCTTACCGATTACCTCCTCCAGCTCGTACTCGTTGTCCTTGTCTAGGGGTTCCCAGGGTTGATGACCTAGCAACTGTAGAGACTGACACTTGAATTCCTTGTTAGAATTTTTATTTTGCATAAAAAGGTTGAACAAACTCAGTCTCTAAGTTGGAAATAGAGGGTATCAGGGTAGAGTTTAGCTCAGGTGCTTGGAACTGCTGACTTCAATAAAAGTCTCTCTCTATGTACACAATCCAGGGAACAGCCGCTCACAACTGGACTCTTTAACTGTTGGATAAATCCCTCAGTTTGGGTTTAGCAGCCAGCCAACAGGTAATTCTAGCATTCAAAGTCTCTCACACAGACTTGGTTGGAAACTTGGTTACAACTGGAAGGGTAGAATTAGGAACTTTTCTTACTGTACCAGAATCTTTCAGCCAGTCTGGCGATACTGTAAGAATTGTGGATGCAATCAATGTCCATAGCAGTTCAGCTTCCAGGCTCTTACCGAGCAGCCAGCCTTGTGCCTGGCTCTCTCACTGAAGAGTCCTCCTCTGGTCGCGTGTAGAGTTGATGGGCCTTTCCAAAACCCGGGACGGCACCGGAACACCTTAGAATTCTCCTTTCAGTTACTGTGCCTCAAACTAGCCAGTTCCGAGGCTCGGAAAGGGATGGATCCGCACCCCAGGCCATGAGGGCCCCTGGGGGCTGGTCAGAAGGACCAGGACCACAGAATCAGCAACAACTTTTGCACCGTAAACCCCAAACCGCGTGACTTCGGCACCTTAAGTACCCCTTCCCGGATTACGTAGTTAGACAAACGTGCCCACTGATTGGTTCTGAGATAGAGATTGGTACCCAATGCGTCCAACCAGACTGCCTTCTATAGGTGTCCAACAGGTGTATAACCCCACCTATGGCCAGGCAGAACTTCTATACAGCCCAGCCAAACTGATGCCAAAGCACAATTAGTCCCAAAACTCATTACAGTTTTGGGCAAAAACTAAATTTAAACATATAGCGCATTGGGGGTACCGGCGCTATATATATATATATATATATATATATATATATATATATATATATATATATATATATATATATATATATATATTTATATTTACAGTGGGGCAAAAAAGTATTTAGCCTGCCACCAATTGTGCAAGTTCTCCCACTTAAAATGATGAGAGAGGCCTCTAATTGTAATCATAGGTAAACCTAAATTATGAGAGACAAAATGTGGAAAATAATTTGCAAATTATGATGGAAAATAAGTATTTGGTCACCTACAAACAAACTTCTTTAAGAGGCTCCTCTGTCCTCCACTCATTACCTGTATTAATGGCACCTGTTTGAACTTGTTATCGCTATAAAAGACATCTGTCCACAACCTCAAACAGTCACACTCCAAACTCCACTATGGTTGAGACCAAAGAGCTGTCGAAGGACACCAGAAACAAAATTGTAGACCTGCACAAGGCTGGGAAGACTGAATCTGTAATAGGCAAGCAGCTTGGTGTGAATAAATCAACAGTGGGAGCAATAATTAGAAATTGGAAGACATACAAGACCACTGATAATCTCCCTTGATCTGGGGCTCCACGCAAGATCTCACCCGTGGGGTCAAAATGATCACAAGAACGGTGAGCAGAAATCCCAGAACCACACGGGGGACCTAGTAAATGACCTGCAGAGAGCTGGGACCAACGGGACCAACGTAACAAAGGCTACCATTAGTAACACACTAGCTGCCATGGACTCAGATCCTGCAGTGCCAGACGTGTCCCCCTGCTTAAGCCAGTACATGTCCGGGCCATCTGAGGTTTGCTAGAGAGCATTTGGATGATCCAGAAGAGGATTGGGAGAATGTCATATGGTCAGATGAAACCAAAGTAGAACTGTTCGCTAGAAACACAACTCGTCGTGTTTGGAGGAGAGAGAATGCTGAGTTGCAACCAAAGAACACCATACCTACTGAGAAGCATGGGGGTGGCAACATCATGCTTTGGGGCTATTTCTCTGCAAAGGGAACAGGACGAGTGATCTGTGTACATGAAAGAATGAATGGAGCCATGTATCGTGAGATTTTGAGTGCAAACCTCCTCCCATCAGAAAGGGCATTGAAGATGAAACACACCGCCCGAGCAACGAAGGAGTGGCTTCGTAAGAAGCATTTCAAGGTCCTGGAGTGGCCTAGCCAGTCTCCAGATCTCAACCCCATAGAAAACCTTTGGAGGGATTTGAAAGTCTGTGTTGCCCAGTGACAGCCCCAAAAAATCACTGCTCTAGAGGAGATCTGCATGGAGGAATGGGCCAACACACCAGCAACAGTGTGTAATAACCTTGTAAAGACTTATGTGGCGTACACACGATCAGACTAAGCCCCTGTACACATGGTCAGAGATTTCGACAACCAAATCCGTCACATTTTGTCCGTCGGATCTTGTCCGAAACTGTTGCATACACACGGTCGGACTAAGTTGTTGAAAAATCCGATCATTCAGAACGTGATGACGTAATTTCGTTACGATGGGAATACGTTCAGGCTAGTAGCCAATAGCTTTGATGTAGGAATTTGATCTGAGCATGCGTGGCACTTGGTCCGATCAAAATTCTCTACACATGATCGGAGTATGTCCGATCGAACCAGTTGGTCGGGAAATATTTCCAACATGTTGGAAAATTGGGTCTGATGGATATTCCGACGGAATCAGTCCGATGCATACCACATACAGTCAGATTATCCGACGACACGGTCCGATAGGACACATTCCGACGGATTCTCTGACTGTGTGTACAAGGGCTACGTCCGCCGGACTTTCCGAACGAGCGAACCTGCCCACACACGACCGGACTTTCCGGACTATGGCGGGAGTCCGCCATACTTTTGAAATGAACGGACCTGCCCACACACGGAAGAAAGTCAGTTCATTTTGAACGCGGCTCCAGGTAACCGGGACTAGCAAAGGAAGTCAATGTCGCCGCCTACGGCGTGGCCCCCCCTACCCCAAAGCACCTTGTCCCCATGTTGATGAGGACAAGGGCCTCTTCCCAACAACCCTGGCCGTTGGTTGTTGGGGTCTGCGGGCGGGGGGCTTATTGGAATCTAGGAGCCCCCTTTAATAAGGGGCCCCCAGATACCGGCCCCCCACCCTATGTGAATGAGTATGGGGTACAATCTACCCATTCACCTGTGAAAAAAATGTAAATAAAACACAACACACAAGGGTTAAAAATAATTTATTGCACAGCTCCGGGGGTCTTCTTCCCTCTTGGGAGGTCTTCTCGCCGGACTCCTCCGCTATCTTCTGATAGCCCTTTTACTAGCGGAGGAGCCCGGCTTTCTTCTTTGTCGCCGCCCGGGGGTCTTCTTCCGACTTTGGGGGTTTTGTCCCCTTCTTCGGTTCTTCTTGCCTTCTTCCAGCTCTTTTACAAGCGGCGGCCCGGTCTTCTATCGCCGCCCTCTCTTCTTGTTCTTCGTGTTCTTCTTCTTCTTCTTCCTTAAGATGTGGACTCGTCGCTCTCTCTGGCCGCAATGACAGGGACGCGGTGTGCGGCGACTTATATAGGGACATCGCCGGGTGATGTCCCCGCCCTTTATGTTGTCACAGTCCCAGAGGATGTAGCCGTAGGCAGCGACATTGACTTCCTTCGCTAGTTACCGTGCTAGTTACCTGGAGCCGCATTCAAAATGAATGGGCTTTCCTCCGTGTGCGGGAAAGTCCATTCATTTCAAAAGTACGGCGGACTAGCACACTTAGAGCCGGAGTCAAAACTACTTTCTAAGTCCGCTGGACTTTTGGGGAAAATTAGTCCGCCGGAGCCCACACATGGGCAGATTGTCCGGCAGACTTTTCCCCCGGATAGTTTGATTGTGTGTACGCAGCATTAAACGTTTCATCTCTGTCATTGCCAAAGGATATAAAACAAGGTATTGAGATTAACTTTTGATATTGACAATACTTATTTTCCACCATAATTTGCAAATAAATTCTTTCAAAAATCAGTCAATGTGATTTTTTTCCACATTTTGTCTCTCATAGTTGAGGTATACCTATGATGACAATTACAGGCCTCTCTCATCTTTGTAGGTGGGAGAACTTGCACAATTGGTAGCTGATATTATATATCTAAATGTTTTAATTATCCAAATTATTTACATATCAATACGTATTTTACATTTTAGTGAAATCACTGAGGCATCTCTATCTGGCTGTTTGCCATCAGGGCACTATCAGGTGGAAAATAAAGAGCCCCCTCACTAAAGCTGGCCATACACAGTTGGAATCTAGGTTGCAGGAAAAAAATTTGCTCCATGTATGGTCAGCCTAACATAGGTTGGACAAAAGAAAAAGAAGGGAGACCTTCCAGAGTACCTGCAATCAAGCAGCGTAATTCTAGTGGATATAAAGATCACATTAAGATGGAGGAGACAATTTACATACCACAAAGATGAAATGTGGATGCACCAGATCAGTGTTCGGTCAAAACCAAATGTCCCCAATAACATGCCCAAACAGCGGTGAGTAAGGGAAGAGCAACCTGCCATTTCCAACTTTTATATCCTTTATAGTTCCCGTCTTGCTGCTGGGCTTCCAGCAGGTGGGGCCTAGACCCAGTGCTCCTCACTTCCAAGTGTAACAACGTCACAAACCCTGTCACACCCATGCACGTGCAAGCATGAGGACATCAAAGCAATACAGGCGGTCCCCTAGTTACAAACAACCAACTTACAAGCGACTCCTACTTACAAACAGAGGGAGACAACAGGAAGTGAGAGGAAATCTACCCCTAGGAAGGGAAATTCATTCCTGTAAGTTATTATGGGAAAAAGGTACCTCCACTGATGCTTTATCGCCAATCTTTGTTTCCACAACAACTCAAAATTTTCAAAGTCCAATTGTTATTGGGACAGAAAGTGAGGTGAAATCTTCTGAACAGGGACACAGACAGCAAAACAAACATTACAGGGGTGTTAACCCTTCCTTATGCTATCCAAAAAAATAAAAAAAATTTTTGGGCTGCAGCTACACTTAAAAAAATTTACCTGTTCCGACTTACAAACAGAATCAACTTAAGAATAAACCTACAGACCCTATCTTGTTTGTAACCCTGGGACCGCCTGTATGTGTTTAAGCCTGACACACTCATGCAGGAAACCAAGTCCATGCATGTGCAAGCATGAGGACATCAAAGCGCCACCACGCATTTCCCCCACAACAGTGGATCCTATATTGCGTGCTGGCATAGAATGGCCCAAGGTCAGCGCAGAGAGTGCCAAGAAGCACTGCCAAAAACCGGGGACACGTGGAGGCCATGCAAAAAAACACAAATGGACAAAAAACTCACAAGGAAGACTCTAGAAGCCAACTTCAAAGGGGGAATGGTGGCAATAAATACCAATACATCCTACACCACCTGTCAGCAATATCAAAGCAACACACCTGTAAAAACCAGAGAAACTACATACTTAGCTGAATTGACAAATCTGTAAAGTAAATAACATTTCATTAATGAAACAGAGGAAAACTTGATGGAGTCCAGGCTTAATGATAGTTTTTCACCTCCTCTGTCTAGGCTCAATGTGTACAATTTGCTTGTTCAGGTTACCCACCAAGGGTGGAGATAGATCTGATCCAATGCTAGAAATGACAGGCCCTGTAGTTGATAGCTATAAAATGAGGCAAAGTGTCTTGAGACAGGACTTTAAAAATTACTGTTAGAAACATCATAAAAACGATCATAGATTTTCTGCCATAATGTGTGTTTAGTTTTTTTCTACGTACACTGATTCATAATTGCATTGAAGTAGATACACCACCCACAGAGTTTGCCAGTTGACAAGATTCTTGTAATAACATTTGTTGTCATTAGGTAAAATGACATAGCGTACATATTAGCACATTTAAAGGTCCCCAATGGTAACCTTGCACTTTGACTGAAAGACCATTTTTGACAATAAATACTCACCCTGCCCTGATAAAGCGGCTATACCACAAAATGTATCAACAAGGCTTAGCATGGCAATATATGACAATGTCACTGGTGTCTAATGCTGTTTTTTATATGTAATGCACATACATAAGTATATAATCCATTTTCCTTTTTTATTAACTTTAACAAAGGGGGGTACAGAGAATGTACAACTGTTACATGACTAGGCAACAGATTCCATGCAGGGAGGAATACCTGGTAGTATTTTGCGATTCAAATTCCACACAAGTAAACAGCCCCACGTTAAGATAACAGAGTAAGCTTCCCCTAGAATGTAATTAGAGGCAGAGAGTCCAATGATTGGTTAAGCTGTATTCAATGAGAATAATATAATTCCTAACAGAGTATTCGTTGCAAGCCTCTCCCCAGCCATAGCGTGGGGTGAAGGAGGAACAGAAGGGCGCCAAACTGAGTGCAGTATTTAGTGATGGCCGAACGGTTCGCCCGGCGGTCGTTTCGCGGCGAATTTCCGACTTTCGCCGTCCGCGGGTTCGAACGCCTTTTTCCGTCGTTCGCCCCGGCGGACTTACGTGTTTAATGTATACAAGAACTTTAACCTTTCGTGACACGTTTATCATGTGTTACAGGACAACCAATTGAGACATGACAGCTCATGGACACTTGGACATTCCCCCTAACCTATAAATACACCCGATCCGGTGGCCATTTTACATTCTTTCTTCTGTCACTGTAGGGAAAGGATCCTGTGTGGAGTAGGGACAGAGAAAACGCTAGCTATTTGGTACACAAAAGTTCTTTTCAGGACTGGTATAGGTGTTAGGTCAGCAGCCTGAGTTTCTTTTGTCAGTTTAGATAAAGGGACAGAGCGCTGTATGCTGCTATTTTAGGGACAGCTCAGCCAGATTAGTCTTTCTTCATCATCATCATCATCATCATCATTAGCTGTTACTATCAGGTCCACAAAAGAGCTGTTCCAGCTAATCGTTCCAGCCTACTCTTTTTTGCCAATTTGTATAGGGACAGGCAGGAAGCAGTGTGTCAGGCAGTGAGGATAATTTTAAAGACTTGCTGTTACTATTAGTTCCACAAAGGTTCTTTTCAGGACTGGTATCAGTGGTACGGTAATAGGCTTGTACACGTATAATATTCTTTCTTCCAAATATAGAAAGAATATTATACTTGACTGCTGCCCTTCTGCTGCAGTCTGCTAATCATTCACAACTCACTTGTTCCACAAAGCTCTTTATCAGGACTGGTAACTTGGTCTGTCTAGGGTGCTACGGTACATAGGCTTGGGTGCGGTACAGTCTGCTGTTCTGTAAGGACCGCTATCGGTCCACAATACATAGGGTTGCCGTGCACTACTGCTGACCGCTGCCCTATACTGCAGCAGTCCTTCATTGGTATAGGGACTGACGTACAGTCTGCTAATCACTAACACACAACCTGCTTGGTCCACAAAAGTTCTTATAAGGACTGGTAACTTGGTATAGGGTGCTACGGTACATAGGCCTGAGTGCGTTACAGTCTGCTGTTCTGTAAGGACCGCTATCGGTCCACAATACATAGGGTTGCCGTGCACTACTGCTGACCGCTGCCCTATACTGCAGCAGTCCTTCAGCGGTATAGGGACTGACGCACAGTCTGCTAAACACTAACACACAACCTGCTTGGTCCACAAAAGTTTTTATAAGGACTGGTAACTTGGTATAGGGTGCTACGGTACATAGGCCTGAGTGCAGTACAGTCTGCTGTTCTGTAAGGACCGCTATCGGTCCACAATACATAGGGTTGCCGTGCACTACTGCTGACCGCTGCCCTATACTGCAGCAGTCCTTCATTGGTATAGGGACTGACGTACAGTCTGCTAATCACTAACACACAACCTGCTTGGTCCACAAAAGTTCTTATAAGGACTGGTAACTTGGTATAGGGTGCTACGGTACATAGGCCTGAGTGCGTTACAGTCTGCTGTTCTGTAAGGACCGCTATCGGTCCACAATACATAGGGTTGCCGTGCACTACTGCTGACCGCTGCCCTATACTGCAGCAGTCCTTCATTGGTATAGGGACTGACGTACAGTCTGCTAATCACTAACACACAACCTGCTTGTTCCACAAAAGTTCTTATAAGGACTGGTAACTTGGTATAGGGTGCTACGGTACATAGGCCTGAGTGCGTTACAGTCTGCTGTTCTGTAAGGACCGCTATCGGTCCACAATACATAGGGTTGCCGTGCACTACTGCTGACCGCTGCCCTATACTGCAGCAGTCCTTCATTGGTATAGGGACTGACGTACAGTCTGCTAATCACTAACACACAACCTGCTTGGTCCACAAAAGTTCTTATAAGGACTGGTAACTTGGTATAGGGTGCTACGGTACATAGGCCTGAGTGCAGTACAGTCTGCTGTTCTGTAAGGACCGCTATCGGTCCACAATACATAGGGTTGCCGTGCACTACTGCTGACCGCTGCCCTATACTGCAGCAGTCCTTCAGCGGTATAGGGACTGACGCACAGTCTGCTAAACACTAACACACAACCTGCTTGGTCCACAAAAGTTTTTATAAGGACTGGTAACTTGGTATAGGGTGCTACGGTACATAGGCCTGAGTGCAGTACAGTCTGCTGTTCTGTAAGGACCGCTATCGGTCCACAATACATAGGGTTGCCGTGCACTACTGCTGACCGCTGCCCTATACTGCAGCAGTCCTTCATTGGTATAGGGACTGACGTACAGTCTGCTAATCACTAACACACAACCTGCTTGTTCCACAAAAGTTCTTATAAGGACTGGTAACTTGGTATAGGGTGCTACGGTACATAGGCTTGAGTGCGGTACAGTCTGCTGTTCTGTAAGGACCGCTATCGGTCCACAATAGATAGGGTTGACGTGCACCACTGCTGACCGCTGCCCTATACTGCAGCAGTCCTTCAGCGGTATAGGGACTGACGCACAGTCTGCTAAACACTAACACACAACCTGCTTGGTCCACAAAAGTTTTTATAAGGACTGGTAACTTGGTATAGGGTGCTACGGTACATAGGCCTGAGTGCGTTACAGTCTGCTGTTCTGTAAGGACCGCTATCGGTCCACAATACATAGGGTTGCCGTGCACTACTGCTGACCGCTGCCCTATACTGCAGCAGTCCTTCATTGGTATAGGGACTGACGTACAGTCTGCTAATCACTAACACACAACCTGCTTGGTCCACAAAAGTTCTTATAAGGACTGGTAACTTGGTATAGGGTGCTACGGTACATAGGCCTGAGTGCGTTACAGTCTGCTGTTCTGTAAGGACCGCTATCGGTCCACAATACATAGGGTTGCCGTGCACTACTGCTGACCGCTGCCCTATACTGCAGCAGTCCTTCAGCGGTATAGGGACTGACGCACAGTCTGCTAAACACTAACACACAACCTGCTTGGTCCACAAAAGTTCTTATAAGGACTGGTAACTTGGTATAGGGTGCTACGGTACATAGGCTTGAGTGCGGTACAGTCTGCTGTTCTGTAAGGACCGCTATCGGTCCACAATAGATAGGGTTGACGTGCACCACTGCTGACCGCTGCCCTATACTGCAGCAGTCCTTCAGCGGTATAGGGACTGACGTACAGTCTGCTAAACACTAATACACAACCTGCTTGGTCCACAAAAGTTCTTATAAGGACTGGTAACTTGGTATAGGGTGCTACGGTACATAGGCTTGAGTGCGGTACAGTCTGCTGTTCTGTAAGGACCGCTATAGGTCCACAATAGATAGGGTTGACGTGCACCACTGCTGACCGCTCACCTATACTGCAGCAGTCCTTCAGCGGTATAGGGACTAAGAGTTTTGTCACAGGGTCATTTAAAAAATGACATGCAGAGGAAGAGGCAGGCCCTTCCGCAGGGGTGGTAGGGGTAGGGCAGGAGCAACAGGCTTGAGCCAAAGTGGGAAGTTGCAGAAGGTGCGTTCAATTACTTTAAAGGATGCACCAGACTTGGTTGAGTGGCTCGCTCAGCCTTACTCTTCTGCACCCTCCTCATCCTCTCGATCTGCACCCTCTTCTTCACTCTCTGCTATGTGCACCCCCAAAGACACTACCACCAACAACACGACCACCACCACCACCACCACATACCTTCCGCTTGAGTCACTGGAATTATTTTCCGATCCATATCAAGAGGACATTTCTGATGCGCAGCCACTCTTGGTATTGGATCAGGAAGAGGAGGTAGCAACAAGCGCTACTCAGCAGTCTGACGCCAGTACCCAGATCAGCCCAAGGAGGAGGTTGGTCCCCGGTGTTGCTGCCTACTCTACTTATAGCGGTGGGGAAGGTGACGTTGATGATGACGTGTCTAGTGATGTCACGTGGGTGCCCACAAGAGAGGAAGAGGAGGGGAGTTCAGAGGGAGATATGGACCAGCAGATAGGGAGGAGAAGCAGCAATGACTTACATTGCACAGCAGGGACAAAGCAGACTGCAAATGTATCAGGAGCGAGTCATCGACCATGTACGGTCACATCTGGCGCTCCCAGGACACCGGCACATGGCTCCGCAGTGTGGGCTTTTTTTAACGTGTCCGCTGCTGACAATAGCGTTGCCATCTGCAATCTTTGCAGTCAACGCGTTAGTCGCGGTAAGCCCAATACTCACCTAGGGACGACCGCCTTAAGAAGGCACATGAGCAGCCATCACCGAGCCCAGTGGGAGCAACGGAACACACAAAGCCACACTGCAGGCTCTCACCGTCCAGCCTCGTCTTCTACTTCTCCTTCTCCTCTCTCCTCACAATTGTCCTCCACTCCACCTTCCATCACGCCAAGCTCACATTTTTCTGCAAAAAGGCAGGCTTCCGTGGGCCTAATGTTTGAGCGTAAAAAAATGATGACGCCGGATAACCCTCTTGCCCAACGGTTGGCGGCTGGCTTGTCAGAACTCATAGCCCGCCAACTACTGCCATATAAACTGGTGGACTCGGAGGCCTTTCGCAAATTTGTGGCCATTGGAACACCACAATGGAAGGTCCCAGGAAGGAAGTATTTCTCAGAGAAGGGCATCCCAGAGCTATATGGCCATGTTCAGCGGCAAGTGAATGTATCTCTGGCACACAGTGTCGGTGCCAAGATACATCTGACCACAGACACGTGGTCTAGCAAACACGGGCAGGGAAGGTATATCAGTTTTACTGCCCACTGGGTGAACCTTCTGACGGCCGTCAAGCATGTAACCCGTGGCACCCGTGTAGATTTGGTTTTACCGCCACGGATTGCATGCAGGCCTGACTCTTCTTCTCCTCCTCCTACTCCATCCTCCTCCCTCTCCTCCTCAGCTGCCTCCTCCTTTTCCGCTGCTAGCGTCTCTTCCACTGCACCGCCCAAGCTCCCCAGAACCTATTCCACATGCCAGGTGAGACGTTGCCATGCCGTGCTGCGTCTGTTGTGCCTGGAAGCAAAGAGCCACACTGGCCCGGCACTCCTTTCAGCTTTGCGTTCACAGGCAGATGAGTGGCTAACACCGCTCAATTTGACAGTTGGTAAAGTGGTGTGTGACAACGGTGCCAATCTGCTTAGCGCATTGAAACAGGGCAAAATCACGCACGTGCCGTGCATGGCACACGTCTTAAACTTGGTCGTGCAGCGATTCCTTGTCAAATACCCTGGGGTCCAGGACATCTTGCGGCAGGCAAGGAAAATCTCGGCCCATTTCAGAAGATCTTACACGGCCATGGCTCGCCTTGCTGACATTCAGCGGCGACACCATCTGCCGGTCAGACGTCTTATTTGCGATTGCCCGACGCGATGGAACTCAACCTTCTATATGCTTGATAGGCTGCTCCAGCAGAAACGTGCAGTTAACGTCTACCTGTATGAACTCTGCGAAAGAAACGGTTCTGGGGAGCTGGGTTTTTTTTCACCGCGCCAGTGGCTGCTCATGCGCGACACATGCAGACTTCTGCGGCCATTTGAGGAGATCACCAAACTGGTCAGTCGCAGCCATGGCGCCATCAGTGACATGGTACCTTATGCCTTCTTTCTGGAGCGTGCATTGCGTCGTGTCATTGATCAGGCTGTGGAGGAGCAGGAGCGGGAAGATGAGGAAGTCGCAATGCTGGATGAATTCCCAGGGGGGGCTACTCTATCTGAGACAAGTCAACAACAGGAGTCTGATGAGGAGTCAGAGGAGGATGGTGCCGGGGCGGATGAGCAGGAGCAAGAAGAGCATGCTTTAAACCTTTCTGGGATCCCTGTTGTGCGAGGATGGGGAGAGGAGAATGAAGAGGACGACATTATCCTGGATGATGAGCAGGAGCCAGGCCACCACACCGCTTCCACTTTAGTGCAAATGGGGGCCTTCATGCTCCAGTGTTTTAATAGGGACCCCCGTATAAAAAGCATGAGGGTCAAGGACCAGTACTGGGTGGCAACGTACTTAGACCCCCGGTACAAACACAAAATGGCGGAAATGTTACCGCCGTCGCAGAGGGCTGTCAGAATGCAGCACTTCCAGGCCTTGCTTCGAGAAATGCTGCATTCTGCTTTTGCGTGCGCTGGCAGAGGAGCAATTCCCACTCCCAGAGAAGGATTTGCGGGTACCAATCCAACAGCGCCTGCAAGAAGAGGCCGGTTTGAAGATGTGTTGGTGACTTCGGATATGAGGTCATTCTTTCAGCCGACCCATCGACAGGTGTCATCCGGATCCAGCATCAGGGAACGCCTAGACCGTCAGGTGTCCGACTACATTGGGTTAACGGCCGATGTGGACGCTCTGAGGAGTGATGAACCCCTAGACTACTGGGTGGGCAGGCTTGACCTCTGGCCAGAGCTTGCCCAATTTGCAATCGAACTGTTGGCTTGCCCCTCATCCAGTGTCCTGTCCGAAAGGACGTTCAGCGCAGCAGGGGGGATTGTGACCGATAAGCGTACTCGCCTAGCTCACCACAGTGTTAACTACCTCACATTTCTAAAAATGAATGAGGCATGGATCTCGGAGGAATTCAACACATGTGATCAGTAGACCATGTATATGTCTATAAACAATTTTTGGAATCAAGCACACAGACCTTCTTAATTCATTTGGCTCACTTCCCTGACCCAAAAAAGCACACCGTACTATATGCCCCTACCCTCCTCTTTGAAGAGGTTGAGCGGTGTCATATTTCTACTGGGGCTGCTTATTATGAGGGGTTCCCACCATCCCTGTGCTGTGCTGACTTCCTCCTGGGTGTTCTTATTATGAGGGGCTCCCACCATCCCTGTGCTGTGCTGACTTCCTCCTGGGGGTTCTTATTATGAGGGGATCACACCATCCCTGTGCTGTGCTGACTTCCTCCTGGGGCTGCTTACGGTGCTGCTGTCAGCGCTGTATGTCACGGAGCTGCTGTCAGCGCTGTATGTCACGGAGCTGCTGTCAGCGCTGTATGTCACGGAGCTGCTGTCAGCGCTGTATGTCACGGAGCTGCTGTCAGCGCTGTATGTCACGGAGCTGCTGTCAGCGCTGTATGTCACGGAGCTGCTGTCAGCGCTGTATGTCACGGAGCTGCTGTCAGCGCTGTATGTCACGGAGCTGCTGTCAGCGCTGTATGTCACGGAGCTGCTGTCAGCGCTGTATGTCACGGAGCTGCTGTCAGCGCTGTATGTCACGGTGCTGCTGTCAGCGCTGTATGTCACGGAGCTGCTGTCAGCGCTGTATGTCACGGAGCTGCTGTCAGTGCTGTATGTCACGGAGCTGCTGTCAGCGCTGTATGTCACGGAGCTGCTGTCAGCGCTGTATGTCACGGAGCTGCTGTCAGCGCTGTATGTCACGGTGCTGCTGTCAGCGCTGTATGTCACGGAGCTGCTGTCAGCGCTGTATGTCACGGAGCTGCTGTCAGCGCTGTATGTCACGGAGCTGCTGTCAGCGCTGTATGTCACGGAGCTGCTGTCAGCGCTGTATGTCACGGAGCTGCTGTCAGCGCTGTATGTCACGGTGCTGATGTCAGTGCTCTGTATTACGGTGCTGCTGTCAGTGCTCTGTATCTCCTGCACCCTCTTGTTTGCCTACCCTGGTCCCTGACCTTCCCTCTCCTCCATTGCCTTCATTAGCTCCATAGTCCTGAATTGTCAGAACAATTTCCCAAATAAAAAAAAAATGCTTGTAGTTATCGATCCCAAATTCACCTCATACATGTATTATGCTATTGTCCAGGTGGTGGGACTACGTGCTACCCCCTAATAATTACCCCGTGGCCGCAAATTCGACCTAAAGGTTTGCGAAATTCGCCTCCCATTGAAGTCAATGGAGCCCGCGGCGAACGGTCGTTTTCGCGAACGTTTGTGTCCGTTCGCGTTTCGCGTTCGCGAAACGTCCCGTCGGAAGTTCGTCCATCACTAGCAGTATTATCACAGATTTAATGGTAAAGGTAAATAAGCAACTCACAAATAGCAGAATTAGATGGGCATATACTGTATGTTGTAATTGCCAATTAACAGTGTCTGGATGGCCTATAGCCGCCACGAGCAAGGAGCATGTGTGTGGGGGGTATTCAGGGATCCAAGCCAGGAAGCAGGAAGCTGCTGATAACAGCTGTGACCAGCGTGAACCACAAGATGTCGTCAAGCTGGACATGACATCACAGGAAGCAGATGATTGGCGTTCAAAGGTGAAAGTGGTGGTAATGCATTTAGAAGCCGAAGGTTATCCACAGAGTCCAATGCTTCGCTCTAAAGGTGCTGACAGGTACATTATGTACATTATGGACATAGGTACATATATGGACTAATATGGACTATTTATCCAATATATAAATTACATTTTTATGTGTATGTGTATCCAGGTGTCACAACATCATTGGTCTAGCGCCACTGTTGATCCCATAGCCATATTTGCCCGGTTTGCCTGCCCAAAGCTATGGGTACTGCAGCCGGAAGTCATACATTTTATATTATATTACTTAGCACTCATCGGTTTGCTTCACATTGATAAGACGCCAGAAAGTTGGCATCCCTACTGATGTCATTGACAATTATGGTTAATGACATCAGCCAACTGGTTTGTTTACAGTCAGCAGCCAGCTGGGGTGGTGTCATTTATGACAGAGTATCAATGGGAAAGGATTGTTGTGGGACATTTACTTCATGGGACATTACTTACAGCAGGTGTGTTTATGTACTACATATCCTTACAAATTCATGTGGGATGGGGGAGGGGTGTGGATATCTGGGGACTCCCTCAATCTATAGGGAGCTTCCAAATTATAAATTCTCAACATCCACCTGGCCAGGGTTATGGGGAAAAGGGCCTTTGACTATATTGACATAGGACAAATTACTTTGCTAGGACGAGCCCCTTGGCACTGTACCCTCCCAGTGTTGAGGGCATGTGGCCTGGTATGGTTCAGGAGGGGGAGGGCTGCACACTCACTGCCTCTCTTATAGCTGGCCAGCCAGGCTGCAAGATCAGACATTTGAGGGGACCCTATGCAAGTTTTTATTATTTGCGTGGAGTCCCCCTAAATATCCATTCAAGAATATCATCAAGATAAGGGTTTGGTATTGATTTTGCGAGGAAATGGCATGCATTGTTGTGTTTTTTTTTTTGTGTGGGGTCCCCCTTACAATCCGTACCACACCTTTACTCTGGAAAAGGGTCTAGTATAGATGTTAGGGGAGAACACCCAGATAATCCCAGATGATTAAACAGAATGGAGCCTGGTGGTAAATTTTATTATGCCTTAAACCTTGCCTGGACAATATAGGAATCACACATGTAAATGTGAAGAATTTGTGAACTTTTAGGCTGGGTTCACACTAAGAACGAATGCGATTCACAGCACGGGTCCGGTGTGTCTCTGTTTTTTCCTTTTCAGGGATGAATCAGGCCCAAAATTATTGGCTGAATTCAAACCTGAAATGGAGCCAAAGGCGCAAAGGACCCCTGTGCAATTCTCCCCTTAAAGAGGTTGTAAAATCTGAGGTTTTTTATCTTAATGCATTAAGATAAAAAGCCGTCTGTGTGCAGCAGCCCCCTTCAGGCACCCTAATACTTACCTGAGTCCCATCTCTGTTCAGCAATGTCCACGAGCATGTTGGCCGTTCGGGACTCTCCCTTCTAATTGGCTGTGACACAGCAGTGGTGCCATTGGCTCCCACTGCTGTCAATCAAAGTCAGTTAGCCAATTAGGAGAGAGGGGGGTGGGGTCAAAATGCAGCTCTGTGTCTGAATGGACACACGGAGCCTCAGCTCGGCTTGGATGCCCAACATAGAAAGCTGCTTGCTGTGGGGGCACTCAACAGGAGGAAGGGGCCAGGAGCACAGAAGAGGAACTTTTTATCCAATTTCTAAATTGATGCATTTGTAAATTTCAAAAGCCAATATAAAGGTATATAGTAGTGGTAAAAATAGCACTTGTGGGTTTATCCAATAATTTTGTTTGTAGCATTCTCCTTTAAAGGGGCATGGCCAGGAGTAAGTATCATATGCCTACATACATTTGCTAATAGGTGTCCCTCGTTCCCATCTCAAAAAGTTAGAAGGCACGTAAATAGTGCTTCGGACCACATGTGGCTGGTGACTGTGGTGCTGTCCTCCCACATTGGTGGGCACTTAGCATGACGTCAGCCACCCCACCCAAAGCGTGACGTTAGTATCTGCCCCTAGCTCCTTGGCAATTCTGTGGCAATTCTGTGAGTATGACAGGATAAATTAGCAGTGTTAGCTTTTGCCATCAGCTCTCAGCATCAATGAATCACACAGTAATCCTGTGCATGATAGATAGATTAAATCAGCAGAAGAGGGTGCAGCTCTGACAGTGTGCACCAGAGCATAGTTGTCCCCAGCTCCCTCAGGGCCCATGTGCCTGGCACACACTACACACATGGAGGATACACCACTGATTGGACTGCAAGTAGTTAAAACAAGTCCACAGTTGTGGCTGCGGCTGCAGCTGCATCCATGAGCTGGGTAATATAGCTTTCGACCAACTCTCGACTTTTCAGCAAAAGCCATCAAGGTGGCTCTACAGAGGAGAAATTAGGGATCTAATAGACTCCTGGGGGTGAGTTACTAAAACTGATGCACACAGAATCTGGTGCAGCTGTGTATAGTAACCAATCAGCTTCAAACCTCAGGTTGTTCAATTAAACTTTGACAATTAGCCCCCATTCACATTGGCGCAATTTGACATGTCAAATCGCATGCCAAATCACAGTTTATTGCTGGCAACGGCACTGACTTTACGGCACCTCACCGATTTCCAATAGCAGTTCCTGCACTACCTTTGGCAACTTGGGGGGGGGGGGGCAATTTCAATAGACATCTGTGAATGAACCCGCACAGATGTCTTTCAAATCGCCCCCGAACTCAAACTGAAATGCGGGTTTGAAATCGTGCAAGTTCATCAAACCCGCATTCAGTGTGAACGAGGGCTGAAACATATAAGGTGGTTACTATGCACAGCTGCACCAGATTTTCTGTGTATCAGTTTTACTATATCAATTTGATATATTTGCACAAATGTCATCCAACATAGAAAAAATGCAACTACAAATATTTTATTTTACAAAACCTCCACTTCCACATTTTAGTCCTAAACATCGAAAATGACCCTGGTTACCAAGTGGTTAAAGGAATTGTGTGTTTTTATTTCAGACTGGGTTCAGAAGAGTCCAGCAAACCGAAACCAGATCAGTTCACTAGTTTAAAGTAAATATAAAAATGTGTCCACCTTGGACAATATATATTTATTTTAGGAAAATGTATACATCAGAGCGAATAAAGCAATTGTGGAGGAAGAAACAATGGGGTTGATTTATTAAAGGTGTATAGGCTGTTCACTTAGCAAAGTGAATTTTTCCTTTGAAAAGGAATTTTCACTTAGCTCTGTGAATGAGATGAGTTTGTGCTGACTTTAATCATCCCTTCACCCCATACACAACAATCCTAGTATCTTAAGTTTCCTCACATGGATTTGGTATTGTTTGCAAAGTGAACATTCACAGTTTTCACTAAGCTATGTGAAAATTATTTTGCAAAGTGAGCATGCTATACTTCTTTAGTACTTCAAACCCAATGAGATGTATGGTTTCCCCAGGGTCCTGATAAATAAAGGAGAAGGGCTCTCAAGTGATGGATGAGCTTCATTGATTATGCCAGGAGATCTGTACACTCCTTGTGCAATGTGTAGAACTGGGCTATCAGTGTGACAGCCCAGTCCTGCTCTTTATTTAATTATGAATGAAAACCACTGTTGCAGCCTTCATTCATACATTATTTATACTGTAAACAAAGATTATATATATATATATATATACAGTGCTTTGCGAAAGTATTCGGCCCCCTTGAACTTTTCAACCTTTTGCCACATTTCAGGCTTCAAACATAAAGATATAAAATTTTTATTTTTTGTGAAGAATCACCAACAAGTGGGACACAATTGTGAAGTGGAACGAAATCTATTGGATTTTTGAAACTTTTTTAACTAATAAAAAAATGAAAAGTGGGGAGTGCAAAATTATTCGGCCCCCTTGCGTTAATACTTTGTAGAGCCACCTTTTGCTGCGATTACAGCTGCAAGTCGCTTGGGGTATGTCTCTATCAGTTTTGCACATCAAGAGACTGAAATTCTTGCCCATTCTTCCTTGCAAAACAGCTCGAGCTCAGTGAGGTTGGATGGAGAGCGTTTGTGAACAGCAGTTTTCAGCTCTTTCCACAGATTCTCGATTGGATTCAGGTCTGGACTTTGACTTGGCCATTCTAACACCTGGATACGTTTATTTGTGAACCAATTCCTTTGTAGATTTTGCTGTATGTTTGGGATCATTGTCTTGTTGGAAGATAAATCTCTGTCCCAGTTTCAGGTCTTTTGCAGACTCCAACAGGTTTTCATCCAGAATGGTCCTGTATTTGGCTGCACCCATCTTCCCCTCAATTTTAACCATCTTCCCTGTCCCTGCTGAAGAAAAGCAGGCCCAAACCATGATGCTGCCACCACCATGTTTGACAGTGGGGATGGTGTGTTGAGGGTGATGAGCTGTGTTGCTTTTACGCCAAACATATCGTTTTGCATTGTGGGCAAAAAGTTAGATTTTGGTTTCATCTGACCAGAGCACCTTCTTCGACATGTTTGGTGTGTCTCCCAGGTGGCTTGTGGCAAACTTTAGACGAGACTTTTTATGGATATCTTTGAGAAATGGCTTTCTTCTTGCCACTCTTCCATAAAGGCCAGATTTGTGCAGTGTACGACTGATTGTTGCCCTATGGACAGACTCTCCCACCTCAGCTGTAGTTCTCTGCAGTTCATCCAGAGTGATCATGGGCCTCTTTCCTGCATCTCTGATCAGTCTTCTCCTTGTCTGAGCTGAAAGTTTAGAGGGACGGCCAGGTCTTGGTAGATTTTCAGTGGTCTGATACTCCTTCCATTTCAAAATGATCGCTTGCACAGTGCTCCTTGGGATGTTTAAAGCTTGGGAAATCTTTTTGTATCCAAATCCGGCTTTAAACTTCTCCACAACAGTATTACGGACCTGCCTGGTGTGTTCCTTGGTCTTCATGATGCTCTCTGCGCTTTCAACAGAACCCTGAGACTATCACAGAGCAGGTGCATTTATACAGAGACTTGATTACACACAGGTGGATTCTATTTATCACCATCAGTCATTTAGGAAACATTGGATCATTCAGAGATCCTCGCTGAACTTCTGGAGTGAGTTTGCTGCACTGAAAGTAAAGGGCCGAATAATTTTGCACGCACCACTTTTCAGTTTTTTATTTGCTAAAAAAGTTTAAATTATCCAATAGATTTTGTTCCACTTCACAATTGTGTCCCACTTGTTGGTGATTCTTCACAAAAAATTAAAATTTTATATCTTTATGTTTGAAGCCTGAAATGTGGAAAAAGGTTGAAAAGTTCAAGGGGGCCGAATACTTTCGCAAGGCACTGTGTATATATATATATATATATATATATATATATATATATATATATATATATATATATAGTTCCTTATTTATCCCCTTCACCCTAATTTGTTTGGCAACAAGCCACTAAAATGTAAGAAACAACTTTGTGTTACCAGCAGTTGAGTTTAGCCAAACTCACATTAAATATAAAACTATGAACATTGTTGGCATTTGCCACAAACAGTTGTTTATGAAGTGGAAATCACGGAGTGCTTTATGAAATTATTTTTTGTTAATAACTTTTATTCTTTACTTCTTTTCTCCTTCCTATTTTGTTTCTTATTTTTCGTTTGCTGTTTATGTTTTACTGTTTGTATGCAAAAATGCTTTTAACTACTTTAGATTCCAGATAAAAGAAGGCATTTTGGTCAAAATAATGTTAAAGAATATGTTAACATACCATGACAACTCTATTTCGGTCATATTAAAATGTTAAAGACGAATCCCCTCTATAGATCAGAACCCTTTTGTGGTTCACCCTACTAATGCATTCCTATTATTAGGATCAATGTTTGTAATGCCGCGTACACACAATCGGACTATCCGGCGGACTTAGCCTGGCGGACAACCCGCCGGACTTTGCAGTGGAGGTCCGCTGGACTTTCCCGTGCAGACATGCCCACACACGACCAGACTTTTCCGGCGGACAATCCGCCGGACTATGGCGGGAGTCCACCAGACTTTTGAAATGAACGGACTTGCCCACACACGGAGTAAAGTCCATTAATTTTGAACATGGCTCCAGATAGACGGAACTAGCTAAGGGAGTGAATGTCGCTGCCTCCATCGGCGAGATTGACACCTCGCTAGCCCCGTCACCTGGTATGGATATAAAGGGGAAGCCCTACGCCGAAAAAACGGCGTGGGGATCCCCCAAAGTCCATAGCAGACCCTTATCCGAGCACGCAGCCCGGCAGTAAAGGGGGTCGGAACAAGCGAGCGCCCCCCCCTGAGCCGTACCTGCACCCCAACACCCCAAAGCACCTTGTCCCCATATAGATGAGGACAAGAGCCTCTTCCCAACAACCCTGGCTGTTGGTTGTCGAGGCAGTGGGCTTATCAGAATCTGGGAGCCCCCTTTAATAAGTTCCGGAGGATGCTGGGACCGTGACATCATAAAGGGCAGGGTCACCATGTGACATCACCTGGTGACCCCGCCCCTTGCCTCTATATAAGTCGCCGCACAACGCGTCCCCAGCATTACCACCGGAGAGAGCGTCGTGTCAACATTGGAAGAGAAGAAGAAGGAAAAAGAAGAAGAGAAGAAGAAGGCGGCAGCGGCGGTGACAGAAGACTGGGCCAACGTTAGTAAAAGAGCTGGAAGAAGAAAGTGGAAGCCTGGCAAGAAGAACTGAAGAGCGGGACAAGACCCCCAAAGTCAGAAGAAGACCCCCGGACGGCGGCGGCGACAAAGGAGAAAGCTGGGCTCCTCTGCTAGTAAAAGAGCTAGCAAAAGAGCAGAAGGTAGTGGAGGAGTCTGGCGAGAATACCCCATCAAGACAGAAGAAGACCCCCGGAGCTGTCTAATAAAGTGTTTTAAAAACCTGTGTTGTGTATTTTTGTACACTTTATTTACCCCAGGTGAATGGGTCGGGGTACATTGTACCCCATACTCATTCACATAGGGTGGGGGGCCAGAATCTGGGGGCCCCCTTATTAAAGGGGGCTCCCGGATTCTGATAAGCCCCCCGCCCGCAGACCCCGACAACCAACGGCCAGGGTCCCATCAACATAGGGACAAGGTGCTTTGGGGTAGGGGTGCCGCAGGGCCCTCCTTTCTTAAAGCACCCCCCATGTTGAGGGCATGCGGTCTGGTACGGCTCAGGAGAGGGGCCGCTCACTCGTCCCCACCCCCTTTCCTAAGGGTCTGCTATGGACTTTGGGGGGGACCCCCACGCCGTTTTTTTTTTCAGCGTAGGGCTTCCCCTTTAAATCCATAACAGGTGACAGGGCTAGCGAGGTGTCAATCTCGCCAATGGAGGCGACGACATTCACTTCCTTCACTAGTTCCGTTTACCTGGAGCTACGTTCAAAATGACCGAACTTTACTCCGTGTGTGGCCAAGTCTGTTAATTTCAAAAGTCTGGTGGACTAGCACACAGACGGGCGGACTGCCGAGTCCGGCGGACAATTTTGAGTCAAAACTTCTTTCTAAAGCCGCGTACACACGGGCGGACTGTCTGTCCAACTTAGTCCGCTGAAACACATTTCAGCGGACAGTCCGCTCGTGTGTGGGCTTCAGCGGACTTTTTCAGCGGACAGTCTGGCGGACTAAGTCCTTCGGAATTTCCGTAATATTGTCCGTCCAACTTTGGTTTCAGCGGACAGTCCGCTCGTGAGTAGGCAAGTTGGACGGACTAAGTATGGCGCATGCTCAGAAAGGATTTACACGGCGAAAGGTTGCATTGCTGTGTATTGGACGTCCTATTTCTAGTCCCGTCGTACGTGCTGTACACGTCATCGCGCAAGCTTTCAACGGACTGTCTGTTCATCGTGTGTGGTCAAGTCCGTTCATTCAAAAGTAGGACGGACTGTCCGTCGGATTGTCTGACGGACTTAGTTGGCCAGACAGTCCGCCCGTGTGTACGCGGCTTAAGTCTGCTCGACTTTTGGGAACAAAAAGGCCGCCTGAGCCCACACACACAATCCGATCGTGTGTACGCGACATAAGACTGTATGGGTACTGTGGTATTTTACTTTCTGGTTTATTTCTATTGGTTTTACTCCACATTTCCTGCAGGTTTTCTACACACCTTGGGTTGTGTTTTTTTGTGTTTTTTACGTTTTTTTCTTTTGTTCAGCATTGAATCTTGTTCTCTTGCAAAACTGCTAAATAAAGGATTGATAAAAAAAAAAAAACATTTCATATTCCTGATATGTGTCTGCTGTACCATTCATTCTGTTCTCTTTGCACTGCTTCCTTTGTGTGAAATACCCAGTGCCAGTTCCTCTGCTCTCCTCTTAAAAACTGGCCATGCTAGGCATGAGAGCACAGCATGGTCAGTTTTCTGGCTGCGCATGGAACTCAGCCTGCTCTCTTCCAATGATTAGCTTTGCACCGACAAGCCACCCCTGCACAGCCATTCACTAGGAACTTCAGTGTGGTGCTGTTTCTCCTTTTACAGCTCGCTAAGCCCCTTATGCAGCTGAGAACAGAGGGTATGTGATCACTTATAAATAAATAAGGTACTCATAAAGTTTTTTATATTTACCCAAATGTTTCTATTTTACACTGAATGGGTTGTTTTACAAGGTAAGGGTTTAGGAGCCAATCACAGGACAGGTGAACAGTGACTATCATTCCTGTATCCTGCACCAGCCCTGTATGTGTGGATGTGCTCACTCCTCCTGTCTGAACTCAAGAGGTGCAGGGTGTTTTATCATACTTTAGTACAAATAAATGTTCACTGCCCTGACCTTTAATGGCAAGGAGAGCATGGATGGGCAACGCATGCAAAATAAAACCAAAGAAATTCCAAGCTCAACATAGCAACCAGCCTGCAACCAACCAAATGATCCTGTCTAACAGTATGCATTAAAAACAGGGGTCTAGTTTGCACACATTTTGCAAATACATGCGTAAGCTATAGAGCGGGGCTCTGCAGGCTAGTCAGTAAGTTTAGCTTGGAATTTCTTTGCTTTTGTATGCGTTGCCCTTCCATGTGCTCCTTAACACTAAAGCCAGTTATAGGTGAGGGCAGTGGCCATTTATTTGTACCGTTTGAACACTGGTGAGGGGACGCACTGGACACCTTTGCTGCCACTGTGCTATGTGCTGGGTGTCCAGCAAGCGCCTGTGCATTTATAGAGGGGTGTGCTCCCTCCAGGCTCACTTGCCCCCTGCCTATGCATTATAATGCATGTGCTTTCATTGTGGAGGCTCTCAAAGTTTAGAGTTAGGACTACAGAAAATACTGGGGTGGTGCCTTGATGGGGCTCTGTAGTTTACGCATGTATTTGCAAATGTGTCCAAATGAAACCCCTGTTTTTAACATATACTGTTAGACAGGATAATTTGGTTGGTTGCAGGTTGGTCAGTAAGTTGAGCTTGGAATTTCTTTGGTTTTGTTTTATCGTACTTGCCTTGGGTGCTAGAGGACCTCCTCCTGACACTGGCATAATAGCAACATAGATGACCTGAAAATCACTGTTGTTAGTACAGAATATTAGAACACTGAGAGGTTAGAACTTAAATGTAAACTCATTCAAATAATAAATATCTTGCATGACGGCCTAGAGGGTAAAAATTTTTCCCACTTTGCTTAAATTAAAAGATGGAATGCCGGTATCTATTAAATCATATAAAATGGAAAAGAGAGGTAGAAGTAATATTGGAGACGGAAAGATGGTGGCATGAAATTAGAAACCAACAAGACAAATTTGAGACTCTATGGGCAGAATGGAAACAATATTCCTTGGAGATTGGGAAAGAGTAAAATACATTAGAAGGTGGATATAGGCAGGTATTGCATGTAATAGGATGTAACACTGTCGTAGAATCTCAGCCTTCGTATAAGCACATAACATACTTAATGAAAAAAATCTATGACTGGTGTTGCGCTCCAAACATAAATAAAATTACAACAAAATTAAAGTGCCTAATACATAAATATGAGGTAAAACACGCACACTGTGTTAAACCAATAAATATAAAGTAAACTTATAATAAAACTTGCGTGATGCAATCAAAAATCCATATTATTTATATTATCAAATATTGCAAATAGCAGCATTCATGTTGCAAAATAAAGTGCAATTAGTAGCAAAAAAATTGGATCAGGTGCATAAAACAAGTGAAAATAGCAGTAATTCAACAAATATAGTCCATGAAACACACGGTGCATAAACAAGATGGAATTGAGTGAAATTCAGTGACGTATTAATCCTGTGCCTCTCAAGTGAAGTGGCTTAATAATCCTGTGCCTCTCAAGTGTTCACAGCCCACCAGGTGAAGTGGCGACTTACCTTACTGCTGTAATGCCCCGTACACACGACCAGACTTTTCAACATCAAAAGTCTGACGGAATGATTCCGGCAGACTATTCGAACGTGTGTGGGCTGCAGCGGACTTTTGATTTGCAAAAGTCTGACAGACTTTAGAAATGGAACATGTTTCAAATTTTTCCGACAGAACTCTGCCGGACCCAGAAATCCGCTCGTGTGTGTGCTAGTCTGACGGACTAAAACCGATGCTAGGGCAGCTATTGGCTACTGGCTATGAACTTCCTTATTCTAGTCCAGTCATACGCCATCACGTTCGAATCCGTCGGACTTTGGTGTGATTGTGTGTGGCCAAGTCCGTTCATTCGGAAAGTCCGTCAGAACTCTGTCAGAACTCCGTCGAAAGTCTGCCGGACTTAAGTCCTGTCGTGTGTACGCGGCATTAGGCAAACAGCAAAACTACAAAGATCCCAACGCTGTAACCCATTTCTGGTAAGTGGATCTGTCACCCCACACAGCTGGCGATAGGATTTTCACTATATACGTGGCAATCTCATCAAATATGTAGGAAAAAGGAAGGGGCTCCAATGGTTAAGTACGTAACACATTTATTCAAAGTTAAAATAGCAAAGGTACTCACATAAACAAGCAGAAAACATGCATAGTAAAAATGAGCACAGTGCTCGTACTGTGGACGTCACTTCCGGTGTCCCGATCCTCCTCGTATTCCTTGTGACGTCCGCAGTACGAGCGCTGTGCTCGTTTTTACTATGCATGTTTTCTGCTTGTTTACAGTGGACTGTATGTTATGTATTTTGTACTTTTTGAATTTGCTGCCAAGCTCCACCCCCATGTGGCATGACGCTCGCAGGGAACGGAGCTCGGTACACAGAGGCATTGGGTGGAGTTACACAGCCCGCAGACAGCGTGGGGACATCGCAGGATCCTGAGGACCAGCTAAGTAATCTGGCCAGGATCCTGAGATGCAATCCCCAGTGTGGCTTGGGGTTACCGTTAATAGTACTGAAATTTAACCCCGAGCCACACTCGGCAATACCGACAGGAAGGTTAAGGACCAGGCCTTTTGCTGACACCCTTTGTTTCCAAGTAAAAATCTATATTTTTTGATAGAAAATTACTTAGAACTCCCAAACATAATTTTTTTTGCAGAGGCCCTGGAGAATAAAATGGCGGTTGTTTAAATTTTTGTGTTTTTTCAAACAGAAGGTGCAGGCAGGTGTCTGTGGACAGCATGGTGTCTGTACCTATCATTATCATGTCGCAAAGCCTCCTGGACTTGTGCCCAAGTGGAACAAAGACCACGGAGATGCTCTTCTAACGCACGAATACTCTGCGGAGCAAAAGAGTCAGGCAACATGGAAGGTTGGAAACCATAGTTCGCCATAAACGAGGACAATCGGGAAGCAGAATTTAAGGCACTATTGTGAGCAAACTTTGCCCACAGTAAGAGGACTGACCAGTTGTTATGATGGTCAGAAATATAGCAATGTACGAATTGCTCCAAGGACTGCTTGACTCATTCTGTGGCCCCATTAGACTGTGGGTGATAAGCAGAGGAGAAAAGCTGAATTCCCAACTGTGCGCAAAAGGCTCGCCAGAACCGGGACACAAACTGACTACTCCTGTCCGAGACAATCACCTTGGGTAGCCCATGTAATCAAAGGATCTCCCGAGCAAAAATGGAAGCCAGTTCCTTAGAAGTGGGAAACTTCTTAAGTGGAATTCAATGAGACATTTTCGAGAACCGGTAAACCACCATAAGGATAACTGTGTTGCCCTGGGAGTTGGGTAACTCCACAAAGAAATCCATAGACAGGTGGGTCCAGGGCCTCTCTCCATTGGGTATGGGTTGTAGGAGACCCACTGGAAAGTGTAGCGGAGTCTTTGAGCCCACACAGAACAGGCAGCTATGAAGGCGGTTGCATCAGCACGTAGACTAGGCCACCAGAATTGTTGGGAAAAGTAGCCACAAGGATGCATAGCACTCTCAGAGGTAGGATGTTAAGACAGAAGAGCGCAAACTCCAGTCTCAGAAGCATCAACTTCCAGGATAAAAGGTAACGTAGGATCAGGATGTGCCTATACAGGAGCAGAAACAAAGTCAGCCTTGAGACTCTCAAAGGCCTTAATAGACTCCAGAGACCAACTCTGTAGGTTACCGTCCTTTCTGGTCATATCAGTCAGGGGCTTGACCAGAGATGAGAAGATACGAATAAACTTCCGATATTAGTTGGCAAAGCCAAGAAAATGCTTCAGAGGACGTAAACCCACAGGTTGGGGCCACTGTAGGACTGCTGAAAGTTTCTATGGAGACGCGTGAAACCCAAGTGCATGGGTTCACCTTCAATGATTGACTCGGTACAAGGAGGCATGGGAGGTGAGGGAGGCAAGGGTGGGACTGTAAAGCTTGGAGACAAATGTACAGGAGGCTTCTCCTTAAAAGAGAGTCTTTCTCTTAATCTGGAGTCAATGAGGATTGAAAACGTGATCAGCTTCTCCAGCTCAGTGGGTATATCTTGGGCTGCTATCTCATCCTTGATGGTATCCGATAGACCATGAGAAAAAGCAGCCACGAGGCCTCATTGTTCCAAGCAACCTCTGCTGCCAGAGTACGGAATTGAATAGCGTAATCGGCAACAGTTCTCATACTCTGTTTGGTGAACATGAGGCACTTGGCAGCAGAAGCGTAGCGTGCGGGAACATCAAATCCCCTTTTAAAAGAAGCCACAAACTCCGGGTAACTCAAGACAACAGATTTTTGCATCTCCCATAGAGGGTTTGCCCAGGCCAAGGCTCTCTCAGAAAGCAAAGATATCACAAAACCAACTTTGCTTCTATCTTTGCTTCTATCAGTGGGAAACACCTGGGCAGCATCTCAAAGTACATCTCAACCTGGTTGAAACCCCCCCGCCCCCAAATAGCAGGGGAAGTGGAGCAGAACCAGACATAGCTCTTATAGAGGTAATACTAGAGGTGGGTGCCTGTACAGAGACTGGAGCAGCAGCAGGGACGGCCTGTAACACAGGTTGTACCGGAGCAGCCACAGTGGGAGATTTCAGGTTAGCCGTGTGACTCAGGAATGTTTGCAACACCATGCCAAACTGATCCATGCGGTGATCCTGCTCATCCAAACTGGAAAAAATATTACCAACAAGTGGATTGACTGCATCTTCTGAATTCATAGCCTTCACCTACTGTCAGAAACAATGAATCAGACTGAGACAGAAGTACAGTTAAATCACACTTGTTTAACCACTTCAGCCCCGGAAGAATTGGCTGCTCAATGACCAGGCCATTTTTTGCAATACGGCACTGTGCCGTTTTAACTGACAATTGCATGGTCATGCGCTGCTGTATCCAAACATATTTTTTCCCACAAATAGAGCTTTCTTTTGGTGGTATTTGATCATCTCTGTGGTTTCTATTTTTTGCACTATGAACAAAAAAGAGCAACAGTTTTGTAAAAACACAATATTTTGAACTTTTTGCTGTAATAAATAGCCCCAATTTTTTTTAAAAAAAAGCTAATTTCTTCCTCAGTTTATGCCGATATGTATTCTTCTACATATTTTTGGTAATAAAAATTGCTAAAAGCATATATTGATGGGTCTGCGCAAAAGTTATAGCTTCTACAACATAGGGGATAGATTTATGGCATTTTTATTATTATTTTTTTTTTACTAGTAATGCCGGCGATCTGCTATTTTTATCGAGGCTGCGACATTATGATGGACACATCGGACACTTTTGACATATTTTTGGGTCGATTGACAATTATACAGGGATCAGTGCTATAAAAAAGTAAAAAATTACAGTATAAATATCACTGGCAGGGAAGAGGTTAACACTAGGGGGCAATAAAGGGGTCAACTGTGTTCCCTATGTGTGTGTTCTAACTATGGAGGATGTGACTTTCTATAGGAGATGAGAGATCGTGGTTCCCAGCTCGTAGGAACTCATGATCTCTCTCCTATCCTCACAGAACTAGGATGTATTCGTTTACACGTACACATCCCTGTTCTGCCTCTTGTGCCTCGTGTGGTATGTCATTACAGTCTGTAAGTCCCAGATCTGTATGACCTCTGCCCAGGGCAGGACTTAGGGGGGTAGGGGCCCCTGGGCTTGAGTCACTTTCGGGCCCTACCTTCTATACATTACCATATTTATTGGCGTAAAACACGTCCTGGCATATAACACACACCCCAAGTTTAGGAGGGAATTTTAAGGAAAAAAACTTACATTTAAATGTCCATCAATGCAGCCTGATCAGTGTGCATCTGCAGCCTTGCCCATCCATCTGCAGCCTTGTCCAGTGTCATTTACAGTTTTGTCAGTGTAGCCTTGCCATTTGCAGCTTTGTCAGTGTAGCCTTGTCATTTGCAGCCTTGCCCCAGTGTCATTTGCAGCCTTGTTATTGCAGTCTTAAAGTTTAAAAATGGTGCCGCCGAGATACAGAGTCCTGTGTATCTCGGCAGCTCTCGGGTCCTCTTGGCGGATCTCGGGTCCTCTCGGCGGCTCTCGGGTTCTCTCGCAGTCCCGAGCGGAGCCGAGAGTAGCCGAGTGTACTCAGCTCAGCTCACAGTCACGCCCAGTCCCTGTGTTATGTCCATCATAGGGCGGCACTGAGAGTGACTGTGAGTGGAGCGGAGCCAAGTACACTTGGCTATGTATCTCGGTGGGGCCCATGGGCTTGAGCCCAGTCAAGCCCAATGGTGAGTCTAGCCCTGCCTCTACCACCCCCCTGATCTCT
The DNA here is from genome assembly GCF_037356315.1 of Lithobates pipiens. Lineage (NCBI taxonomy): Eukaryota > Metazoa > Chordata > Amphibia > Anura > Ranidae > Lithobates > Lithobates pipiens. Next base: position 109,847,767 of record NW_027507788.1, read on the forward strand.
TCTTTTAAATCAGAGACTGCTGCTGAGAGAGCATTTTTTATGTCAGAGGCTATACATTGTATATTGGTCATCTTGGACATCTGTTGCGTCAGCTCAAGCACAGTTTTTGTATCCATGCTTGCCTTAGTCTTTATTGGCGGGTCCAGTGCTCTCTAAGGTGCTGTGGAGGGAGCAGAGCTGGAGAGAGAATTCGGCTGCATCCGCAAGATCTCCAGTAAATTGCAACCCAACTGTAGTGAAGGGTACGGGTGGGGTTTAGAGGGCATCCTATTTTGACCTTTGTAGAGTGCAGAGCAGCCTAAGCAGACTAGAAAATTCCCCAAGAGGCATTGGAGCTTTTTTCTCTATGTGGCCATCTTTGCAGAGTGCCAAACCAAGCCCCCCCCCCACATTGCATATTGTACGAGGAGAAGGTATAGTAAGAAAGTGGGGAAAGCAGGGGACCACAGTGGGCCCAATATACATAGTAAGCATGTGACACCTAGAGGTAGGCACTGAAGACACCTGGAAGTATATAAAAAGTAATTCAGAGGGTAAAGAGGGGTTACCCTCTAGCTAAACAAAACAGGAGCAATAGTGCAAAAGAAATACTAACACATGGTTATTAACAGAACATGAAAACCAGTGTGAACTTGAACCGCCTGCACATGATATTAAGGTCAATAACTTTGTCCTTCAATTAGGAGGTGCAACGCACAGGCAAAGCAAAACCTGCTTGTAGCATGCCCCTACGGGCTACTCTTCTGACTTGACTCCAGGATCAATGCGGAAGTAATATTGTTCCAAACGCAAGAGGAGGCAGAGATTGGGAAGTGGTTTGCTACAGTTCCACCACAGTGGAGGCAGTGACAGTGGCAGGGCTACTATCCCGCAAAGTATGGTAGTGGATGGTTGCGCTAAACCTAAAGATCTGTCCTCGTCTCTGAAATGGGGTGTACCACTGACAGCAAATGTTCAAGTTCACATCTTAAAGAGAATCTTTCAACGTACAAAAAATACAGTACTCTGGGGAATTAATAATACACCAGAGTTTTCTAAAACCCAACTGGAGGGGCATAGGGTGCAGCCAATATGATGCAAAGAGAGTAAGCCTGAAACTATTCACAGTAGTTCAGTCCCTGGGTATATGGCAGGAAAAATGTGCAGACCCTGAGAAAACAGAAAGTAAATCCTGAGGGAGACATCCAGCCCAAGGTCCAGTCTGGGAAGAGTACAGGTATGGGGAAGATAAAGTGGACAAGGGAACAGCCTGCACAAGAGTCCGCCATCACATAACCAGTCTAGCCTATGCATTCAGCGGTGGCATAGAGCACAGCACTACATGAGAAGATTACAAAGGGTGCAGTGTAGTCAAGTTTGGCAGAGGATGTAGTCATTCACACAGAAATGAAGAAAGGTATATGTTGTGGTTACTCAGTCACCAGTCATCCGCATGAGGAGTGCACACCAGCCCAAGGCCCAAACAGGAGGAATAAGCCTGTGCCCCACAGACAGGAGGGAGCGAGGATTGTGGAGATGTTCAGATCTGGATCTAGATCTCCTCCGCTGATTCAGGTGAGCTGCTGGTGGTAGACAGGAGATGTCTGCCACCAGCAGAGGGTGACCCTACTTGTAAAGCACCCAATTTTCTTGGTTAAGAGCAAAGGTTTCACTGCTCTATGCATAGAAATGTTGGCTCTGGAGAGATCAGGCAGGAGAATAACTTGTGCCCCATAGAACTCCACTGAACCAAGGCATCAGGCACGCTATAGGATGTTCTCCTTGACAGAGAAAAAATGCACTCTGCACTGCGGCCAACTTCCCTGAGCACCTTGTCTTATTCAAAGGCATCCGTTGGTGGATAACCCAACACTTCAATAAGGATAGCTGTAAATGTCACCTAAAGATTGTAGCTCGGGGTTGTGCCAGGGAGACCCCTCAACGAATATTGTTCTTACAGAAAGATTTTCCCCATCTTCCACTCTGTTTGTGAATGTTCCACTTTGTCAAGCCATGAACTGAGTTTTTCACAGACGGCATACACTTTGGCTATGTGCTTAAGACCTGCTGCCTAATGGCATCCACCTCTGACTTCAAGGCTTCCTTGATCTACAGTGCCCAGGTGCTCAGGTCATTCTTGGTGAGAAGAGACTGAAGCAGAGATTGGAGCTTTGGGTCTGCCATGAGAGGGAGAACTCCTGAAGGATGTGTATACTCAGCAGGTTATGGAGGTTAATTAGGTAGCCAAGCTGATGTGGAAATTGATGAGGGAGAGCACTGTGCTTATTACAGTGAGATGGCAGAGCCTTTAGATGTGCATGCAGTGAGGTCCTTGCATTAAGTCTCTTTCTGAGGCATCTTGGCTGGTGCCATGCTGCAAAGAGGAACAGGCGAGTCCTGAGAGGCAGAAACTGTGCCATAACCCTGTAGGTCTTGTTGTGGAAAGGGTCCAGAGGTAGCTCTAGGTTTTCCCATTGGGATAAAGCAGCTGACTGCAAAGATATGAAAAGCCCAGGTAGAATGGAGCTCACTTGCATCTGCTCTTCTCCATGGTCAGGACACCCCGACCCCTCCATGATATTTTTTTAGCTGAAAAGTACTTTTTTTGCTTGCTTCGAAAATAATACTGCTGATTTAAAGCTCCATGCTGACCTAAACCCTGACCTAAAGTCCCAAAAAAAAGTAAAAATGTATTTTTAGACATTAATATGGTGCATAATAGTTGCAAAAAAATGAATATAGAAAAACACCAAATCAAGTAATCCACAGTATTAAAATGACATACATTTCCCATAAGTTTACAACCCGCATGATATTAATTTTCTATTCAACACATTTTTTGGACATATTTTTTAAAGTGAATTAAATAAATTCATGTCTGCGTTGCAACATTTGTCTTTGCAGGAAGTTGTACACCTAAATTGGTCATAGATAAAGTATCTTTTATGCCGCCCACACACGATCAGAATTCTCGTCAGAAAAAGCTCTGATGGTTCTCCCGACGGAATTCCGACGGAATTCGGCTCACGCTGTCTTGCCTACACACGGTCACACCAAATTCCGATCATTTATAACGCAGTGACGTACAACAGGTACGACGCAACTAGAAAAAGGAAGTTCAATAGCCAGTAGCCAATAGCTTCTGTCTCGTAGTTGAATCTGAGCATGCGTGATTTTTTGGCATGTCGGAATTGCATACACACGATCGGAATTACCAATTGAGAACATGCTATAAATTTTTGGCTGGCGGGAATTCGGACAGCTAAGTTCCGATGGAGCATACACACGGTCGCATTTTCCGAGGAAAAGCTCTCATCTGTCTTTTTCTGGCCAGAATTTCGACTGTGTGTACATTAGACATATGCAGAGCTGTATTTGAGCAATATGGGTGTGAAAGCTGCATTAACTTTATACTATATTTTTTATGTACTGTATTTTTCATTTGAGATATACCCTACTCTGTTATAATTTGCAGTTGCATTTACTTATCCTGCAAGCAAGTAGCTTCATTAGCTAATGTACATTTTCTACATCTACAAGTTGGTTGGGGTTAATGAATGTATTTGTAATTTTTGATGAGAATAGATCTTTGACAAAAGAGCCCTTGCCTGCCACTGAGTAGTGTTTTCCTACTGTATGGTCTTTATAATCTCTACCTTAAGAGACCCTGGGGGTTTATAGAAAACAAGTATTACATGTCAATTTGTGAGTCAATTACTCACCTAATAAATCTGGTTTCTTGCTGCTGCCTTTTTATTGTAAGAGCACGGCATTAAAATGTTTGCAGGTTCATTTCACCTGCTTTCATTAACAACAATGAAAAAATCTATGAGAAATACTGGAATGAAGTGGACTGAGGGCTGTGAAAGAAATCAGACCAGAAAGATAACATGTTAAGTGAGAAGGAGCAATTTCCTAACTGGCTGACTAATTGAATTTAGAACAGGGGAGGGTTAGCAACTATTGTCCTTCATAAATAGTTGCCCTACACTCTTCAGCAAGAAACCTTGCTGAGCAATAACAAGAGTACACATTTACATTGATGAATTTTATTAATTATTATTTTTTATTTACTTAACCACTTCAGCCCCAGAAGATTTTACCCCCATCATGACCTCAGCTCCAATTGCAGTGACGACTGTGTAATTTTAGTTTAAATTTGCTTATTAGAAAGTGTTCAAATGTTGAAAAAAAAATATGGCTTAGCATTGTATACAGATAGAAAACACAACATTTTGAGTTTAGCCTTAAAAAAGGTGTGCTATGTCATATGTACAAGAATGTGGCAAGCAATACTAACACATGATTGATATATGTAGCGCCAGCTCATGAAGAGCACGCGCTATGTGTTTTTTTCATTTAACATTCCTGGAACCGCAGTTGGGTTTTGGGTTCAATTACACCAAATTATGGTCTCAGTACCAGTCTAGCTGGATTGTACTGTGTTCTGTTTGGCTATAGGTGGCGCTGTCATCTCTGGCAGGTGTGAGAACGCAGTTCAGCTGGGTACATTGAGTGCCATTTTTCTTGGAACCAAGTCAGTGGACGTGTCGCCCTGCTGTGCATTCTGGGAGAGGGTACTTAAGGTACTGACATCACGTGCTTCGGGGGTTCTGGTCCAGAAGTGCTTTTTGTCTGTTTGGTCCTGGTCCTCCTGACCAGCCCCCAGGGCTCTCATGGCCTGGGGTGCAGATCCATCCAATTCCGAGTCTCGGAGCTGGCTAGTCTGATGCCAAGTAACTGGAGGGAGGATTCGGAGGCGGTCATGTGCTGTCTCATCTGTGGAGAGGACCAGCAACTGGAGAAGCAACCAGGGGAGGACTCTTCGGGAGAAGGCCACACTGAAGGCTGGTTTCTCAGAAAAAGCCTGGAGGCTTTGTTGGAAGACCCCAAGTGAATCTACACTCGTAAGGGTATCGTCGGGCCGGCTGCAAGATACTGGTACTGTATGAGAGCTCTCTAAATTGGTCAACATCTTCCGGTTACTAAAAGTGTTCTAGAACAAGTCTGTGGCAGAGACTTTACTACAAGTGTTCTACAACAAGTCTGTGGCAGAGACTTTACTACAAGTGTTCTACAACAAGTCTGTGGCAGAGACTTTGCTTTATCTGAGCACTCTATCGGCTGCTAGGCCTAGTGAGAGGAGGTCTATCCAATAAGGCTGAGGATCCAGTTGTGAATGGCTATTCTCTGGATTGTTAATAGTGAGCTGCTACCTGTTTGACTAAGTTCCAAGAGTACCTGAACTTTCTACCTGAAACCCTCTAACCCTCATCGAGAGACTGTGTTGTTTATTTCGTTTTTTGCAAATGAAATTCCCTCAAGCGGATCTGGTGTCAGTCTCTGCAATTCTTGGGCCATCAACCTCGGGAAACCCTTAGACATATACGAGGTGCAAGAAGGTAACGGTAAGCCCAATAGAATCAGCAGCTCCTTCGGGGGTTAGTGCTACATACATACATTATATATATATATATATATATATATATATATATATATATACTGTATATAATAAAGGGGTCACAACCTCTTTTTCAGAGGAATCATTCAGCCATAATGCACATGTCATGCATTTAAACCAGAAGTGTGGGATAGCAAAAAAATAAATCTACATACTCACCTATATGCCTGCAGCATCGGTCTGATTACTCAGTTCTCGGCCTTCACTGAGCAGAGAGCGGAGACTGTCAGTCCCCGGCTCTCTGCTCTGCCACTCCAGTGCTCACTGGAATGCCGGACCAGAGCAGGGGATGGGGAGGCTAGCCCAGGCTCTCAGCAAAGCTTTTTGAAAGGAGTAGTATAAGGAAAAGATAGTCTGGATGTGATAGATTGTGCAAAGACCTTAATTTGAAGATAATTGACTAGAGCACCCAAAGACAATTTGTATTGTTCTTGCAGGGTTGCGAAGGGCAGAAAATATTTTGTCTTATCTATGAGACTGAAAGAGAGACTTAAGTTTCCATGACATCCCCGTGAGATGGGTGAGATTATCAGGGATGGTCAGTGTGTGGGAGAAAGATATCATATGGAAGGCATCTAATGATAGCACAAATTTCATCTAGCATGTTTTTCAGATTATTTTAGTGAACTGACATTGTGCACAGTAGATCAATGACTCTATACTCAATAACTGGGTCCCAAAGCATGGAATTAAAATGTATAGGTGCAATCCACAATTTTTTTAATTTCTGACATTTATTTATTATAAGCCCTTGTACACACAGTCGGACATTCCGATGGACAATGTCCAATAGGACCGTGTTGTCGGATAATCCGACTGTGTGTGGGCTCCGACGGACCAAGTTTTCCAACTTGGCTATAAAATTTTTCGACAACATGCTCCAATCGGACATAGTCTGATCATGTGTAGCCTAGTCCGACGGACAAGGTGCCATGCATGCTCACAATCAAATTCGGACACGGAAGAGCTCGCTCAGGTAAAACTACCGCTCGTAATCGATATAGCACATTCGTGACACTGCAATGTTAAAAATTCTTTCATGCAGCGCATTCTCTTGTTCTTTACAATGCTGCAAGAATGAACTTGTTTTGATGCTCATATTCACACACACTTCTCCCGAACGTATGTCTTTATTCTTTTTACTCATTTCAGCAATACAATATTTTAAATGGTCACATCTACCCACTTTTTTTTTATTTTTATTTTGTGTTTTATTTTTTAATCAACATCTCCTTTTTTGACATTTTGCTCATCTTTGCATTTTTTTGGTGTGTTTTGTGTGTCAACTTACCACAACACTAGTGATGGCCGAACGGTTCGCCCGGCGGTCGTTTTGCGGCGAATTTTGGCTGTTCGCGGTCCGCCCGTTCGGCGGACTATTGGTGCCGTTCGCCCAGCGGACTTCCGTGTTTACTGTGTAAAAGAACTTTGACCTATGATGACACATCCATCATGGGGTACAGGACAGCCAATTGAGACATTACAGCACATGGACACTTGGACATTCCCCCTAACTTATAAATACAACCGATCCGGCGGCCATTTTACATTCTTTCTTCTGTCACTATAGGGAGAGGTTGCTGTGTGGAGCAGGGAGAGATTGCAGTGACCCAAATCGCTAGCTATTTGGTACACAAAAGTTATTTTCAGGACTGGTATAGGTGTTAGGTGTATATAGGTTTGCTGTGCTACTGATTGTTGCAGCAGCCTGAGTGTCTTTTGTCAGTTTAGAGAAAGGGACAGGACGGTGTGTCTGCTGTAGGGACAGTCAGTTTAGTCATTAGCTGTTACTATCAGGTCCACAAAAGTGCTATTCCAGTTATTGTTCCAGTAGCCTCTGTTTTGTCAGTTTATATAGGGACAGGCAGGAAGCAGTGTGTGAGGCAGTGAGGGTCAGTTTAATCAGTAGCTGTTACTATATTAGGTCCACAAAGGTTCTTTTCAGGACTGGTATCAGTGGTATGGTAATAGGCTTGTACACGTATAATATTATTTCTTCCAAATATAGAAAGAATATTATACTTGACTGCTGCCCTTCTGCTGCAGTCTGCTAATCAGTCACAACCTACTTGTTCCACAAAGGTCCTTATAAGGACTGGTAAGGTAATAACCTGGTGTAGGGTGCTATAGTACATAGGGTTGAGTGAGGTACAGTCTGCTATTCTATAAGGACTGGTATAGGTCCACAATACATAGGGTTGAGGTGCACTACTGCTGACCGCTGCCCTATACTGCAGCAGTCCTTCATCGGTATAGGGACTGACGTACAGTCTGCTAATCACTCACACACAACCTACTTGTTCCACAAAGGTCCTTATAAGGACTGGTAACTTGGTCTGTCTAGGGTGCTACAGTACATAGGGTTGAGTGAGGTACAGTCTGCTATTCTATAAGGACTGGTATAGGTCCACAATACATAGGGTTGAGGCGCACTACTGCTGACCGCTGCCCTATACTGCAGCAGTCCATCGGTATAGGGACTGACGTACAGTCTGCTAATCACGCACACACAACCTACTTGTTCCACAAAGGTCCTTATAAGGACTGGTAAGGTATAGGGTACTACAGTATATAGGGTTGAGTGAGGTACAGTCTGCTATTCTATAAGGACTGGTATAGGTCCACAATACATAGGGTTGACGTGCACTACTGCTGACTGCTGCCCTATACTGCAGCAGTCCTTCATCGGTATAGGGACTGACGTACAGTCTGCTAATCACTCACACACAACCTACTTGTTCCACAAAGGTCCTTATAAGGACTGGTAACTTGGTCTGTCTAGGGTGCTACAGTACATAGGGTTGAGTGAGGTACAGTCTGCCATTCTATAAGGACTGGTATAGGTCCACAATACATAGGGTTGAGGTGCACTACTGCTGACCGCTGCCCTATACTGCAGCAGTCCTTCATCGGTATAGGGACTGAGAGTTTTGTCACAGGGTCATTTAAAAAATGACAGGCAGAGGAAGAGGCAGGCCCTTCCGCAGGGGTGGTAGGGGTAGGGCAGGAGCAACAGGCTTGAGCGAAAGTGGAAAGTTGCAGAAGGTGCGTTCAATTCATTTAAAGGATGCACCAGACTTGGTTGAGTGGCTCACTCAGCCTTACTCTTCTGCACTCTCCTCATCCTCTCGATCTGCACCCTCTTCTTCACTCTCTGCTATGTGCACCCCCAAAGACACTACCACCAACAACACCACCACCACCACCACCACCACCACATACCTTCTGCTTGAGTCACAGGAATTATTTTCCGATCCATATCAAGACATTTCTGATGCGCAGCCACTCTTGGTATTGGATCAGGAAGAGGAGGTAGCAACAACCGCTACTCAGCAGTCTGATGACAGTACCCAGATCAGCCCAAGGAGGAGGTTGGTCCACGGTGTTGCTGCCTACTCCGAGATCTCTACTTATAGCGGTGGAGAAGGTGACGTCGACGATGACGTGTCTAGTGATGTCACGTGGGTGCCCACAAGAGAGGAAGAGGAGGGGAGTTCAGAGGGAGATATGGACCCGCAGATAGGGAGGAGAAGCAGGAATAACTTACATTGCACAGGAGGGACAAAGCAGACTGCAAATGTATCAGGAGCGAGTCATCGACCATGTACGGTCACATCTGGCGCTCCCAGGACACCGGCACATGGCTCCGCAGTGTGGGCTTTTTTTAACGTGTCCACTGCTGACAATAGCGTTGCCATCTGCAATCTTTGCAGTCAACGCATTAGTCGCGGTAAGCCCAACACTCACCTAGGGACGACCGCCTTAAGAAGGCACATGAGCAGCCATCACCGAGCCGAGTGGGAGCAACGGAACACACAAAGCCACACTCCAGGCTCTCACCGTCCAGCCTCGTCTTCTACTTCTCCTTCTCCTCTCTCCTCACAATTGTCCTCCACTCCACCTTCCATCACGCCAAGCTCACGTTTTTCTGCAAAAAGGCAGGCTTCCGTGGGCCTAAAGTTCGAGCGTAAAAAAATATTGACGCCGGATAACCCTCTTGCCCAACGGTTGGCGGCTGGCTTGTCAGAACTCATAGCCCGCCAACTACTGCCATATAAACTGGTGGACTCGGAGGCCTTTCGCAAATTTGTGGCCATTGGAACACCACAATGGAAGGTCCCAGGAAGGAAGTATTTCTCAGGCCGCGTACACACGGGCGGACTGTTCGCCCAACTTAGTCCGCTGAACAGTGTTTCAGCGGACAATCCGCTCGTGTGTGGGCTTCAGCGGACTGTTTCAGCGGACAGTCTGACGAACAAAGTCTTACGGAATTTCCATAAGACAGTCCGTCCAAACTTGGTTTCAGCGGACAGTCCGCTCGTGTGTAGGCTAGTTCGACAGACTAAGTTTGGCGCATGCTCAGAAAGGATTTACACGGCGAAGGTTGCATTGCAGTGTATTGGACGTCGAATTTCTCATCCCGTCGTACGTGCCGTTCACATCATCGCGCACGCTTTCAGCGGACTGTCTGCTCATCGTGTGTGGTCAAGTCCGTTCATGCAAATTTTGAACGGACTGTTTGTCGGATTGTCTGACGAACTTAGTTGGGCGAACAGTCCGCCCGTGTGTACGCGGCCTTAGAGAAGGGCATTCCAGAGCTATATGGCCATGTTCAGCGGCAAGTGAATGTATCTCTGGCACACAGTGTCGGTGCCAAGATACATCTGACCACAGACACGTGGTCTAGTAAACACGGGCAGGGAAGGTATATCACTTTTACTGCCCACTGGGTGAACCTTCTGACGGCCGTCAAGCATGTAACCCGTGGCACCCGTGTAGATTTGGTTTTACCGGCACGGATTGCATGCAGGCCTGACTCTTCTTCTCCTCCTCCTCCTACTCCATCCTCCACCCTCTCCTCCTCGGCTGACTCCTCCTTTTCCGCTGCTAGCGTCTCTTTCGCTGCGCCGCCCAAGCTCCCCAGAACCTATTCGACATGCCAGGTGAGACGTTGCCATGCCGTGCTGCGTCTGTTGTGCCTGGAAGCCAAGAGCCACACTGGCCCGGCACTCCTTTCAGCTTTGCGTTCACAGGCAGATCAGTGGCTAACACCGTTCAATTTGACAGTTGGTAAAGTGGTGTGTGACAACGGTGCCAATCTGCTTAGCGCATTAAAACAGGGCAAAATCACGCACGTGCCATGCATGGCACACGTCTTAAACTTGGTCGTGCAGCGATTCCTTGTCAAAATACCCTGGGGTCCAGGACATCTTGCGGCAGGCAAGGAAAATCTCGGCCCATTTCAGAAGATCTTACACGGCCATGGCTCGCCTTGCTGACATTCAGCGGCGACACAATCTGCCGGTCAGACATCTTATTTGCGATTGCCCGACGCGATGGAACTCAACCTTCTATATGCTTGATAGGCTGCTCCAGCAGAAACGTGCAGTTAACGTCTACCTGTATGAACTCTGCGGCAGAACAGGTTCTGGGAGCTGGGTCTTTTTTCCCCGCGCCAGTGGCTGCTCATGCGCGACGCATGCAGACTTTTGCGCCCATTTGAGGAGATCCCCAAACTGGTCAGTCGCAGCCATGGCGCCATCAGTGACATGGTACCTTATGCCTTCTTTATGGAGCGTGCATTGCGTCGTGTCATTGATCAAGCTGTGGAGGAGCAGGAGCGGGAAGATGAGGAAGTCGCAATGCTGGATGAATTCCCAGGGGGGCTACTCTATCTGAGACAAGTGAACAACAGGAGTCTGAAGAGGAGTCAGAGGAGGATGGTGCCGGGGCGGATGAGGAGGAGGAAGAAGAGCATGCTTTAAACCTTTCTGGGATCCCTGTTGTGCGTGGATGGGGAAAGGAGAATGAAGAGGACGACATTATCCTGGATGATGAGCAGGAGCCAGGCCACCACACCGCTTACACTTTAGTGCAAATGGAGGCCTTCATGCTCCAGTGTTTTAATAGGGACCCCCGTATAAAAAGCATAAGGGTCAAGGACCAGTACTGAGTGGCAACGTACTTAGACCCCCGGTACAAACACAAAATGGCGGAAATGTTACCGCCGTCACAGAGGGCTGGCAGAATGGAGCACTTCCAGGCCTTGCTTCGAGAAATGCTGCATTCTGCCTTCGCGTGCACTGGCAGAGGAGCAATTCCCACTCCCAGAGAAGGAGTTGCGGATACCAATCCAACAGCGCCTGCAAGAAGAGGCCGGTTTGAAGATGTGTTGGTGACTTCGGATATGAGGTCATTCTTTCAGCCGACCCATCGACAGGTGTCATCCGGATCCAGCATCAGGGAACGCCTAGACCGTCAGGTGTCCGACTTCATGGGGTTAACGGCCGATGTGGTTGCTCTGAGGAGTGATGAACCCCTGGACTACTGGGTGGGCAGGCTTGACCTCTTGCCAGAGCTTGCCCAATTTGCAATCGAACTGTTGGCTTGCCCCTCATCCAGTGTCCTGTCCGAAAGGACTTCATCGCAGCAGGGGGGATCGTGACCGATAAGTGTACTCACCTAGCTCACGACAGTGTTAACTACCTCACATTTCTAAAAATGAATGAGGCATGGATCTCGGAGGAATTCAACACATGTGACCAGTAGACCATGTATATGTCTATAAACAATTTTTTTAATCGAGCACAGAGACCTTCTTTCTTCATTTGGCTCACTTCCTTGTCCAAAAGAAGCACACCGTACTATATGCCCGTCCCCTCCTCTTTGAAGAGGTTGAGCGGTGTCATATTTCTACTGGGGCTGCTTATTATGGGGGGCTCCCACCATCCCTGTGCTATGCTGACATCCTCCTGGGGCTGCTTATTATGAGGGGCTCCCACCATCCCTGTGCTATGCTCATTATGAGGGGTTCCCACCATCCCTGTGCTATGCTCATTATGAGGGGCTCCCACCATCCCTGTGCTATGCTGACTTCCTCCTGGGGCTGCTTGCGGTGCAGGTGTCAGTGCTGTATATCACGGTGCTGATGTCAGTACTCTCTATCACGGTGCTGCTGTCAGTGCTGTATATCACGGTGCAGGTGTCATTGCTGTATGTCACGCTGCTGGTGATCATCTCTTGCACCCTTTTTGCCTACCCTGACCTTCCCTCTCCTCCATTGCCTTCATGCGCTCCACAGTCCTGATTTGTCACAACAATTTCCCATATAAAAAAAGAATGCTTGTAGTTGTCGATCCCAGATTCACCTCATACATGTGTTATGTCATTGGCCATGTGGTGGGACTATGTTTGCACAGCTATTAATTATTTTGTGGCTGCAAATTTGACCTGTAGGTTTGCGAAGTTCGCCTCCCATTGAAGTCAATGGGGCCCACCGCGAACATTCCGGGCCGCGTTCGCGAAACGTCCCGTCGGACGTTCGTCCATCACTACACAACACCATTATTATCTTTTTAATTTTGTTTTTCTTTTTTAATCTAGAGGAGGTTGTTTGGTGTTGGTGCCCCTTGTTATTCATTTGACTTTGTATTTTTGAAATGTACCTGCCTGCTCACAAATAAACTGTCCTTTTTGAAGTAAAACACATACGCAAGTATTTCTTTAACCAAAAAAACCCTTTATTTAGGTGTCAAACAAATAAACAGGAAGGCAACGCTGGAGAAACTGGTCAATTTGGCAAAGCCTTTGGCCCCCGAAGCAGACATGAACCAATTTGAAAATGAAAAATTGGTGGCCTGAGGAGTACATATCTCAGGGAGAGCAGTCTGGTCCAGAAGTCCAAGAGATCAGGAAGAGCAGATGCCATCTATGTCCCCAGGCTGTGGTTCTACAAGAGGCTGCATCTTCTGTCAGACCAGACTGAACCTAGGTCATCACTCTCTAGTCTTCCTTGGGCACTTCCCTCCAGGCTTCCTTCCAGGCTGTGGCTCGGCTCCTGTAGTTGTGGCAGGAGGAGGAGAAGGAGGGCGATGGTCGACCTCCCGGCTGCCACTTGCCACAGCCTCCCCCCGGCTGAGGTCTTCCTGTGTATGAAAATGGGACATAGTTTTAGTTTTTTGCTCATCAATCACACAATTTTGTGCTCATGACTGTTGCAAATTGAATGTTACCAAATAGAACAGACTATCATTCTGAGCCCAGCATTTTTCATTCTTGTCCCAATCATTTTTGGTCACTACTGTCTATTGAGATGTAAACCACTTTGTTAAATCACAACTTACTGATCAATAATAACATCTAGTTAACATCATTAAATGTACGACAAGAAATATGTTCAACAATGCTATACCTGTCTCAAGCTGGGCCCCTCCACATGTTGTTGCCTGGAAGGCCCAGGTTGGACGTTGGAAACCTCAGCTGGGGGTGAAGGAAGCCTTGAAGGAAGACGGTTGAGTGGTGGCCTGGGTTTCCTCTGGTCTACCAGAAAATGCAGCCTTTCGTAGTACACCATTCTGGGGACATAAATGGCATCTGGATCTCCTGATCTCAGGGAATCCTGGTGCTTCTTTCGCTCTCTGAGATATGTATTCTTCAGGGCACCAAATTTTGCCATCACATAGGTCATGTCTGCCGTAGGGACCATGATCTTCACCAAAGCTTCGGTCATTATAAAAGGGGTTGTTCATCTGCCAAAGGCAGGGCAGCGCCCTGAGCAGTTCAATGAATAGCCCCATAAAATTGGAGTTCTTGAAGGGATCCATCTTGTCTGCAAGACACAACACAAGACAAACCCTAATAATAATAATGCCATGCTAAACCCTCCTAATCTTGTCCCAACATAGGCCTATATAGAAGCAGTATAGGTTAGTGATGTACCAAGTTCAAAATTGTACCTTTGTTTGCACGATCGGCGCGTCAGCTCCTCACTCTGTTTACAGAACGTACGTACGACACACGCGTGTTGTGTTTTATATACAGTGCGCATGCGTGAAACCCTGCCCGCCCCTGACGTTCTTTCTAGACTATTCCCCGCCCCTTCTCTTTCAGTGCAGTGGGGAGAGCACATGGCAGAGAGAACGCAGGTGCGCAATCAGAGTTCACCTAACGAGGAGGGTGAGGAAAGCCGGAGTCTGAAACGTCCCGATCCTGGAGGAGAAGATTTAAGGCCTCAAATATGTAAAAAATGCCTCTCAGACATTGTCTGGCATATCAATGGCCCCCCTTCCCACAAAGTAATCCATGTATTGGGTTCTGACCTCGCGGGCGCTTTGGGGGGGGCAAGCCAGGACGAGCAGCTTCAAGGGCCATGAGATTGTCATTTTCAGGCAAGTCTGCATCTGGGCCAACTGAGACCACATAGTTAGCTGAATGTCTTTTCAATAAATTGTGCAGAACACAGCAGGCAAGCACTATGTGATTGAGTTTATATTCCGCCATGTGGATTGGCGTCAAAAATAGGCGGAACCAGCTGGCCAGTATTCCAAAAGTGTTCTCCATGACTCTTCTGGCTCTGGCCAGCCGTAAATTAAAGATCCTCTGATCCGGGGTGAGGGTCCTCATCAGGAAAGGCCGCATCAGGTGGTTTGCCAGGGCAAACGCCTCATCCACAACGAATACGAACGGGAGTACTTCGACATTCTCCTCTGGGGGTGGCAAGCCCAGACTGCCACTCTGGAGACGCCAGTAGAATTCTGTCCCTGAGAACACTCCCCCATCCGACACCTGGCCATTTTGCCCCACGTCCACATAAAGGAAGTCATAGGTCGCTGACACCACCGCCAACATCACAATACTATTAAACCCCTTGTAATTATAATAGTACGACCCCGAGTTGGGGGGTGGGAGCATCGTGTTTCCCATCAATTGCACCTCCACAATTGGGAAAGTCCCAACGTCTGGCAAAGTGGGAGGCCACAGTCTGCCATTCCTGTGGCGTTGAAGGAAACTGTGGAGTGAAACAAGACAAAAAATTTGTAATTTGGCACATCAACATTGCAAGCAGATTAGACACAAACATTTTTGGCCAAGATCAGTATAACATTTTGGGAAATTAGTATTTAAAGCCTAAAGTATAAGGTCCCCTTATCAGAGTCATCACCCCCTATCCCCCCATCTGATGGGCCCTTGCAAAAAATGAGGCGGAGGGATGTTTTTGACAGGTAACCCTCTCCACTTCATTGAGAGCTGAATGCATAAAGTGTGATACTTTGGCCAGCCCCTCCTTACTTACACTATTGGCAGCCCACCGGACAGGTAAGAAGTGTCATAATACCAAAATAAAACAAAAAAAAATTTGAAGCACATTTTGACATTCTGCTATTACCTATCAAGATAATAGGAGAAAAAAAACCAAAACTGTATTTGAAAGCATTGAGGCAGGCCCTTGCGCTACATGCTTTGG
Source organism: Lithobates pipiens (assembly GCF_037356315.1). Classification (NCBI taxonomy): domain Eukaryota; kingdom Metazoa; phylum Chordata; class Amphibia; order Anura; family Ranidae; genus Lithobates; species Lithobates pipiens. The sequence continues at coordinate 109,863,450 of NW_027507788.1, forward strand.
TGAATTCGTCCATAAATCTGACCAGAAAAAAGGTAGGTAGAGTGTGTATTGGGTTTGGCAAAGTCAGCATGATAGAGGATTGCTATCAGCTGACCTAGCAGTTGGGGGGAGGGGGGTTCCTAATGAGTTTGGCCCAACCAAAAAAAAATGGCACTTTGCATGAATTTAAGCACACACATAACATTTGTAGACATTTTAGGGGGTTTTTAGGGGAAAGCAATACTATGGAGCTGACAAAAGACATTGCTAAGTGACTAGACTATAGGTTTATAGACCCAGAAGAGCATGGTGGGGAAGTTAGTGAAGGCAAATATGCATGAAGGACAAAAAAGGAACTTGAAAAGCTTCCAGCATGCATGAGGACAAAGGGGCAGAGCATATCAATTAGAGCATATTGCAATCATGGTAAATAGGGAATGAGGAAAGAAATCCAAGAAATTAGTATCATTAAATACGTAGAATGTGATGTTAAAGGAGAAAACTTACCTTCATATAGTCCTTCTGCAGGACCTGAATGATGGCAGAACAGGTCTCTGGAATAATGATCCCCACAGCCTGGGGGGAGATGCCTGTGGAGAACTTCAGGTCCTGAAGGCTTCTCTCTGTCGCCAAGTAGCGCAACGTGGCAATGAGCCTCTGCTCCGCAGTGATGGCTTGCCGCATGCAGGTGTCCTGCCTGGTGATATAAGAGGACAGCAAAGCCAGCAGACGGTGAAAAATGGGGTCTGTCATCCGGAGATAATTCCTGAAATCATCAGGATTATTCTCCCGGATCTCACGGAGCAAAGGTATGTGCGAGAACTGGTCACGCTGGCGCAACCAATTCTTGGTCCACAAACGCCTCCTCGCCCTGTTCATGGACCGGGCTTGTGTGAAAGCTTAAAGCCCAACACCAAGACCCTGCACAGCACAAACTCTACGACGAGTACGTACATGAAACATGGCTTGAAAACGGTCGGCTGGTCAGAACGGACAACAGAAATCACCGATAAACAGCAATGCCTGAAAGAACGACCTGAAAAGCAGAAACAAGCAGACAATACGCAATGCAAATCAAAGCGTACTATACCAAGATATAGTCCACAATGAGAAACAAATGCTTACTGACTACACGCACTGATAATCAGATACGCACCCACAAGCACAAACTGAAGAGCAGTAACGAACTGAAGCACAAATCTGAAAAGCGCGAATCATCTCTCAGCAAACTTCTACTAACACGCGATAAACGCGAGATCAGCAGAAGGCGCCCAAAGGGTGCCGGACGTGGTGCTGAACTTCCCTTTTCTAGGCCCGTCGTACACGGCTTACATCACCACATTCTTGGCAACCGGAACTTCCGACTACTTAGTCCGACCGTGTGTATGCAACACCCCTTCCGGACCTCTTCCGGACTAAATCCGTCTGAATTTATCCGATGGATTTGGTTGCCGGAATGTCCGACCGCCGTGTGTACAAGAGCTAAGAGTCTAAGGTGGACCAGAGTAGAACTGGTTTGAGATGTTGAGAATATATATATTTTACCAAAGAAATGTAGCAGAATACTGTACATTCTGGCCTACATTTATGAAGAAAGATGGCCTATTTAAAACTAAGAAATACATTTTGTTCCCAAATTTTCAGTCTTTTTTTTATATAGCAATTAAACAAAACAACAAAAAAGCAGTGGTAATTAAAAACCAACAAAAAAACTTCTATCTGTCTCAAAAAATGATATGAAATTCATTTGGTACAGCGTTACATGGTATTGCAACTACTTTGTGTACCCAGGTAAATTAAAACATTTTTTAAGACAAATTTGGCATTCATTTGGTGGTAAATGGTAACATATATTTCAAGATTTTTTTTAATCAGAGTAGCCAAAATCTGGAGCAGATGTGCATGGATACCGATCAGCTTCTATCTCTCATTTTCAGAGCTAATTCACACAGAAAGGACATCTGCCAGAGAAGTAAACTGCAGCGGTTTCTTCAGTCGCTGTCTGTTCTGGCTGCAGTAGGAGGTTGTGCGATTCAGCTCCTTTTTGTGTACAAAATTGCACTTCATTCATATCACTGTACAGCAATGTAATGCATTGCACTGCTGTACAGTGAAATGCCATCCTGTACAGTGCGCTGGGATAAAACGGAACATGTCTGCATCTTATCACAGCTCACTGCAACGTAGCTCTGGGCTACATTGTAATGTGAATGGGACACACAGAAAATAATATGTACTTATGGTGACTGGCATTTTACAATGCAGTAAAACACTGATCATTGCACATACTGTGAATTCAGCCTAAAAGATTCATTTAAATATGCTGAAGATAAATGCCAATTGGTTAAAATGCACATCTGCTGCAGATTCTGTCAGTCCCAGTTTTAATAAATTCCCCTCAATGTATTTTAACTCTATTCAAGAGGAGAAAGAATACAGAGGCCGGTTTTACAGAAAGTGACCACTGCGATAGTCAATCACATGCTATCATAGGGATCATGTTATGATGTGACCAGGAGCTGTGGGTAATGAACATAGGAGTTCATATATGCAGTGCCATGAAAGAAGGCCTATTTTCATGGTGGCGCGTACACTGTATGTGTGAGGCTGATGGGAATGGGTAAAATAATAAAAAAACAATATGACACAATAAAAAAATATCCCATGATGTCCAAAATTTATCTCCAATGATGTCCAAAAAAAGTTTATAAAGTAAATGTCTCCTACCCACCCTCCTAGCAACCAGTGACACATGGAATCGTAGTCAAAACACAATAACTATTGCTATTCAAACAAAATATTCCATTAGTTAAATAAATAATAAAAACACTTCAATCAATACCTGTGGTTTAAATTGGCCGTGGCCCTTTATTTATAGGTATAAATATTAAACCAATGAATAGGGAAATCGATCCTTGTAATCTTCTTACAAATCCAGAGCTGAAAAAAGTTTGACTCTTACCACAATGGGTGGACTCCCAGTCAATGGAGTCGTTAGCGCGAGCAGACAGCCCTCTGCAGGGTTCTTTTGCGTGTAATCCGTTCCGATGTGCTACTAGACGCATGGATAGATGCGGATCATTCGGAAGTAACCAGCCTAGATTACAACAATTCCATACGTCCTCCTTCCCTTCTCGAACCCCGTAGATAGTGGCTATCCAATCTCTCTGTACGTCTGGAGTTTGTTTATAGCTCCCCAGCGAATCGTCCGATGTCAAGGTTTTTCAATACGCAAACCTGTGGTAAGACACAAGATACTCGGGCCTCTCGGTCACGAGTAAAGGGAAGGGGAAAACAAAGAAGGACTCCGATCGTGAACGTACCGTTAGGCAGTCGGCAATTTTATTAAAAAAAATTTTTCTAACATACAGCAGACCAAAAATATGACCGAATAGGTCAGATTCTAGAAAACTTTTTAATATACAGTAGACCAAAGGTATGACCGAATCGGTCCGATTCTAACAAGTGAAAAATAAAAATATGCATAAAAAAACGGTAAAAAATAAGAACAAATATACACCCGTGCTAGGGAATATTCTAAGCGTGGTGGTATCAGCACAAACAGCCCCACATGTTTCGTAAAAACGTACATCCTCCTGGGGCACAGGTGATATGTCGGGCTGTTTGTGCTGATACCACCACGCTTAGAATATTCCCTAGCACGGGTGTATATTTGTTCTTATTTTTAACCGTTTTTTTATGCATATTTTTATTTTTCACTTGTTAGAATCGGACCGATTCGGTCATACCTTTGGTCTACTGTATATTAAAAAGTTTTCTAGAATCTGACCTATTCGGTCATATTTTTGGTCTGCTGTATGTTAGAATTTTTTTTTTTTTTTTAATAAAATTGCCGACTGCCTAACGGTACGTTCACGATCGGAGTCCTTCTTTGTTTTCCCCTTCCCTTTACTCGTGGCCGAGAGGCCCGAGTATCTTGTGTCTTACTACAGGTTTGCGTATTGAAAAACCTTGACATCGGACGATTCGCTGGGGAGCTATAAACAAACTCCAGACGTACAGAGAGATTGGATAGCCACTATCTACGGGGTTCGAGAAGGGAAGGAGGACGTATGGAATTGTTGTAATCTAGGCTGGTTACTTCCGAATGATCCGCATCTATCCATGCGTCTAGTAGCACATCGGAATGGATTACACGCAAAAGAACCCTGCAGAGGGCTGTCTGCTAGCGCTAACGACTCCATTGACTGGGAGTCCACCCATTGTGGTAAGAGTCAAACTTTTTTCAGCTCTGGATTTGTAAGAAGATTACACTGAATTCGTAAAAAGGATCGATTTCCCTATTCATTGGTTTTTCTTGGAAACAGAGAGCCCCTTATTACAAAAGACTCCTTCTTTCTTGATTGAACTTTACACAGGATGTTTTTTTGATTTGTAATCTCATCAATTTGTATTAGACTTCTCACTTTCATCTTTCATGTATTTTTAGCGCAACTTTATATGTACAATTGTTTCTGAGTTTTTCCATATCTTGATATTAGATGGTTTTTAGTTGCAGCTTTTAGGTTTTCCCCAAGCGCGATATTTTTGTTTTTTGTTTTTTATAAATATTAAACCAATTTATATCAACGTTCAATAAATTAAATGAATAGCATATATTAAAATCTCCTTAATAACTATATATATATATATATATATATATATATATATATATATATAGCTCAGCCATTTAAGCTTGAGCTATAACTGTAACATTAACTATAATGTCCCATACGCCGGGCTCAATCCTTAATGAGCCTGGAACCCCACCAAGGCAACAGCCAAATCAATACAGGTTTGAAAATCTAAATTTAAGATATCAAGAGCAATATCCAATAAATCCACATTGTCTGGTCTATAGAAACCAGGCAAACCTCCTTCCAAGTTCACATGTCGAAACGACAAACCATGAACCAAAGGCATGAATTAATCCATAGTCCTATTAAATGTTTTGCAAATTTTTTCCAAATACTTACGCTCAGAGCATAACAACCAATCAAGTCGAGGCATTACTTCAGAAAAAACTACCGTAAGACAGTATTAGGTAAAATAGCATGCAAACATAACAGATCAAGCTTAATCTGAGAAATCAACTCTAACGTTTTGCGTTTACCAAGATCATTACCAGATAAATGTATGATAATGACCTGAGGTATGGGCCAGCAATCTTGTAAATGAGATAAAACAGAATGTAAATCGCTCCAGCGCATACCACGTTTTCCATAACAGTATATATTAAAAACTGTAGAAAGTAATCCTAAATTATTGCCATAGACTCTCCACTCAGCTCTCTTCTGAGCCCAAAATAAATAGTGTCCAATAATCCAGATGTTACAGAGAGCATCTAAAATTAAAAACAAGAATTAGGTCTAATATATGCTCTATAACAATTAGACCGCCAACCTCCAATCTTTTTAATAACAGATTCATTAAGACCAATCATAGCTGCTTCAGTGGTTGCACCTATACGAAATTAGTGAGATGAAATTTGCAGATGTTCTAAACTTAATGATTTAAGACATCTATGCAAAACAGCTTTGAATTGATAAATATTACCTGTGCACCTGTGACAGGAATCAGAAATTGTTTACGAGACACAGGTCTTACTTCCAAAAATTGGCATATTAACAAGAAAGGACAATAGCGAGCACCCGGATTAGCTCGCAGAGTAATCCATCGACCATGACCCAGAGGAACAGTCTTGCTTTTATGTAACAAAACTTGAATATAATCCAGTCTAATAAAGATATTCTTAAACAATAGACCAGTGTCATCAGCAATTCTATGTGGCAGTAATTCATAAATGTGAAAGGCCCCCAAAAAAACATAAACAAAAGGCTAAAGTGAACAATAAGGATTCATAAGGGGAATAACATACATCCTTAAAAACGTCACAAAGACGACCCAAAAGATCAGCAGAGATTGGCAATCTTGTATCAGCAACCAAGTATTTCCTTCTGTAATCCTTTAAAGCATGTTTAACAGAGAAAAAGGACATACAGGATCTGCTACCCTGCATATGGATAAAAAAGGAAATACCCAACAGAGTTTTAACAATATGCGAATGTGAATAACCATGAAACATAAAAAAATTAAGAAAGGAGAAAACTAATCCTTCAGAAAAGAGGGTTTGACATTGCCCAGATGAAAACAAGAAGGAACACCATAAGGACCACGCAGCCTTATATGCTGCCTACGTTGGAAGGTGCCAACGAAGCCTAATGCCACTTACACACGTAGCCGTCTATCCAACGGACTTAGTCTGGCGGACTTCCCGCCAGACTGTCCGTCGGACTTTCCGAACGGGCTACTTGCCCACACACAGCACTTTTTCAGCGGACTAATACGGCGAACTAAGTCCGCCGTACTATCCGCCCTATTTTTTAAATGAACGGACTCGCCCACGCACGCGGAGGAAAGTCCGCTCATTTCGAGCGCGTCTTCAGGTAGACGGGGCCCGCGAAGGAGACATCGCTGGCCCCGCCGCCTGGTATGGACTTAAAGGGGAACCCCAACGCCGAAAAAAAAAATAGTCGCGGGGGTCCCCCCAGGTCCACATCAGACCCTTGCCCGAGCACGCTAACCCTGGCTGTTGGTTGTCGGGGTCTGCGGGCGGGGGGCTTATCGGAATCCGAAGCCCCCTTTAGTAAGGGGGCCCCCGGATACCGGCCCCCCACCCTATGTGAATGAGTATGGGGTACAATGTACCCCTACCCATTCACCTGTAAAATAAAGTACAAAAAAACAACAACACACAAGATAAAATAGTTTATTGCACAGCTCCGGGGGTCTTCCGTCTTCGGGGGTCTTCTCGCCGGACTCGTCCGCTATCTTCTTGTAGCTCTTTTGCTAGCGGAGGAGCCCGGCTTTCTTCCTTGCCGCCCCCTCTTCTTCCGACTTCGGGGGTCTTGTCCCCCTCTTCGGTTCTGCTGCCGGGCCACCGCGCATTCTTATAGCTCTTTTACATGCGGTGGTCCGGTCTTCTGTCGCCGCCGCTGCCTTCCGTTCTTCTTCTCCTTCTTCTCCTGGAGATGTTGACTCGACGCTCTCTCCGGCTGCAATGCCAGGGACGCGCTGCGCGGCGACTTATATAGGGACAAGGGGCGGGGTCATCGGTAGATGTCACATGGGTTGACCCCGCCCCTTGTCCCTATATAAGTCGCCGCGCAGCGCGTCCCTGGCATTGCGGCCGGAGAGAGCGTCGAGTCAACATCTCCAGGAGAAGAAGGAGGAGAAGAAGAAGAACGGAAAGGCAGCTGCGGCGGTGACAGAAGACCGGGCCACCACCTGTAAAAGAGCTATAAGAAGGCGCGGTGGCCCGGCAGAAGAACCGAAGAGGGGGACAAGACCCCCGAAGTCGGAAGAAGAGGGGGCGGCGAGGAAGAAAGCCGGGCTCCTCCGCTAGCAAAAGAGCTACAAGAAGATAGCAGACGAGTCCGGCGAGAAGACCCCTGAAGACAGAAGACCCCCAGAGCTGTGCAATAAACTATTTTATCTTGTGTGTTGTTTTTTTTTTTGTACTTTATTTTACAGGTGAATGGGTAGGGGTACATTGTACCCCATACTCATTCACATAGGGTGGGGGGCCGGTATCCGGGGGCCCCCTTACTAAAGCCCCCGCCCGCAGACCCTGACAACCAACGGCCAGGGTTGTCGGGAAGAGGCCCTTGTCCTCATCAACATGGGGACAAGGTGCTTTGGGGTGGGGGGGCCGCGCGGCCCCCCTTCCCCAAGGCACCCCCCCATGTTGAGGGCAGGTGGCCTGGTACGGCTCAGGAAGGGGGGGCGAGCTCAGGCCGGGTAGCGTGCTCGGACAAGGGTCTGATGTGGACCTGGGGGGGACCCCCACGCCGATTTTTTTCGGCGTTGGGGTTCCCCTTTAAGTCCATACCAGGTGGCGGGGCCAGCGACGTCTCCTTCGCTGGCCCCGCCTACCTGGAGACCCGCTCGAATGAGCGGACTTTTCTCCAGGCGGGAAAAGTCAGTTCATTTCAAAAGTACGGTGGACTGGCATACACACAGCCGGATTGTCCGCCGAAATGTGAGTCCGGCGGGAAGATTGGAGTGCAAAACTACTTTCTAAGTCCGCCATACTTTTGGGTCAAAAAAGTATGCCGGAGGCTACACACGGGGGGATTGTCCGGCGGACTTGAGTTTGCAGGACTTTTCCACCCGCTTGTTTGATCGTGTGTACGCGGCATTAATAGCAATGAAGACAGGATTTACCGAAGGTCTCATAAGTGTCAAGGGCATAACAGGCCAATCACTTGAATTCCTGAATCTGAGAGCGGGACAAAGAATCAGCAATTAAATTATCTTTACCAGGAATGTATTTGGCTTTAAGCCAAATGTTAAGGTCTAAAAATGTAAACACCAATAATCTAAGTACAGCAAGAACAGGAAGAGATTTAGAAAGATAAAAAATTAAGAGCAAAAAGCAACACCCTTATTGTCAGAATAAAGTAAAATGACGATTTCTAAAATTAACACCCCACAATTCCAAAGCAACTAGAACATGAAAAATCTCCAATAAAACAATATTGGACGTTAAACCCGAATATCTTTCCAGAAATCAGGCCACAAATCAGCAGACCAATGCCCATTCCAATAAGCACCATAGCCACAAGATCCAGCGGCATCAGTATACAGATAAAGCGCAGAAGCCTGCCATAAACAACAACCGTTAAATATTATGTAATGCGACCTGGCACAACCTTTAGTAGCAGGGGCAAGCCTCCATCCCTAGTAACGTTTAAAAAGAGAGGGAAATGGGACTTTGAATGAGGCATGTCACTGAATGAATACTTTAATTAAAATTGTTTATTTAGTACAAATCACATCATAAAAAGTGGGATACAATGGGATATCTGGGATACAGGACACAATTTACTTTGATACACTTGTTTAAATACACTTGTTTACATATGCAAAGGTGATGTCCAACCCATGTCCAGGGGATGCAAACGCCAGTGAACTAAGCAAAGATTGCAAGATTTTCAATCGAACTTTACATTTAGAAAGAACTAAGTCTCATAATATCTGAATTTTAATAATCTTCTCTTCTTGTATTTGAAACTCCACCAAACAGTGTCAATCTGTATACCCAAAATTTCCAGGCAAGACATAAGGTAGATAGACTTCTCATGGAAAACCAAATTCTCTACACACAATTCTAAATTCAGTAAATAAATATAAACAATCAGTCAAACTAGCCTTCCCAATAAAAAGAAAATCATCCAAATAGTGCAATAAGTTATATGAACCCGTACGGTAACAAACAACTCACTCAATAAATGTAGAAAAGAGTTCAAAATAATGACGCGAAAGCGAACATCCCATCGGGAAACATTTATCAAAGAAATATTCACCCTGAAAATGAAAACCCAAAGATTTAAATGCTGACAGGTGAATAGGAAGTAACCGAAAAGCTGACTTAATATCAGCTTTAGCAAGTAAAGCAGAAGCACAAACTTTTCTAATTTTGAAAAGCGAGTCATCAAAAGAAGAATATTGCACAGAACACCAAATCGGATCAATATCATTGTTTAAAGAAAAACCAATGGGAAAAGAAAGATGGTGTATCAATCGAAAAGTGTTTGGTTCCTTCTTTGGAACAATATCTAGTGGCAAAACACGGAAATTTACAAAAGGGGATTAGAAAAACGACTCGCAATCCTACCTTCATGCAATTTCTTCTTCAATTTCTCACAAACAATATCCATGTGAAAAGAAATCAAAGGTAGATTTGGAAAGATGCGGCCACCTATTCCAGAAAAAGAAGGCAAATTAAAGCCAAATAAAAAACCATCACGCAAGACGAGCGCCATCTGAAGCTCTGGATATATTTGAAGCCACGTCAACATGCCTATTTTCCTCACTGGTGTTGTTGCTTTTAAGAAAAAGCTCCTTAGATGGAGTAGAATTACTGGACGACAATTTCTTAAAACAACGTGAAGCCGGGTTTGAGCATGCACAGTAACTACACTCATGCTTATATTTACAATTGTTATGCCATTTGCATAGCCCATTATTAAAATGAAAACACACCCTAAAGGTTAGTGTTAGAAGTATTAACCTTAACTGTCATTTGTTTTTGAGGCAATAAATGCCAGAGCCAGAGCTCGACATCCTTTGTACCCCACTTAACTGATTTGTGTACAGATAATTTTTGGTGAAAGGCCTTGTCGTAATAAAACCATGAAAAACCTGTAAAATTTTTGTACGCCTCCAGAATAATCTCTACATGCTGGAATAAACCAGAACACATATCAGGACGCTTCTCACCCAACACGCTGTCGTAAATGCGAAACGCCTGCAGCCAGTTATTTAAAGAAGGCGGGCCTTTCTCCTTTTGTCGTCATGCTTGCGATAATTTTCTTTTTTATCTGATCTATATTTATGAGTGGACGGAAGTAAAAATATAATTACAAAAAATTCCCCATTCCAAATTCTCTCTTTTATCGCCCAGAGCAAATGAAAGCCTAGCCAAAACTACTTTTAAAAACAATTCTGGGACAAGCAAGGAAAATCCCCACAACAGGGGCATCTTGAGCTACAGTTGCCATAGCAATTGAAGTAGTAATAGGGACACTATTTGGCTCAGATAAAGGATCCAGCCACAGTGAAGCAACATTAGAATTCAAATGGGTTGACTAACAGTATTAAATGAAGCAGCAAACGTAGACATAAAGTTTGACAAATTACATATTAAAGCCTTAAACCGTGAAAATTTCTTAAGGCCCGTACACACGATCAGACTTTTTTACAACAAACATGCAAATTAGCTGTTTTAAGGCAACATCCGATTGTGTGTACGGACAAACTTTTTGACAACATAAATCTGATGGAGCAAAGTCCGATTGTGTGTACACAAAACCATCAGACTTTTGTGCAAAAGATCAGACAACAATACAGAAGTTGACCAAAGGGTGACGCCGGAGTAATTGAACGTCCTCTTTTGAAGTGTCATCAATACGTTGAAACTTCACTACGTTCGTGTTTGTTGCCTGATCGTGTGTATGCAATACAAATTTAGGGCCAACACCCTTTGTAAAAAAGTCCATGGGAAAGTTTGTACAAAGTCCGATCGTGTGTATGAGGGTTTAGACTCAACAGAAGGAGTTGAAATCACAGGAATGGGAGTGCACACCGACTCCGTCATTAATTGAGGCAAACCATCCTGCTCAAGAGACATTTGTACACTACCAGTCACCATGAAAATGGGATCTGCTGTCATTAAAGGACCTGCAGAAGTCCTCTGTGGCATTGTAGTAGAGCTGCACGATTCTGGGAAAAATTTGAATCATGATTCTTTTGCTTAGAATGAAGATCACGATTCTCTCACGATTCTCAAAAACTGAGAATAAACAAGAAAAAATAAGGCACACTACAGGGCCATGCTGAGAGTTGTAGTCTTTCCATAACACAGAATCAGCCATGATGGGAGTTACACTGCTCAGGACTATACACTAAGTGCTAGAGGGCCCGACTAAGGGTTGTAGTTCCCTCACAAAATGATTGTGCTGGGAGCTGCAGTCCTCCAGCATGACTGATTTTGGCTTATGGGGGACTACAACCCCCCAGCATGATTCTGGCTTATGGGGGACTACAACCCTTGGCATGCCCCTATGTGGGGGGGGGGGGGGACATATAGCACTGAGGACTGCAACTTCCCAGCATGACTTATTCTCTATGGGGGACTACAATTCCCAGCAGGGACCTGTGTATAGTAGTGAGGACTCCTCATTACTAGAAGGGATGATGGACAGACATTGGCACAGAAGTCATAGAAGGGATGATGGACAGACATTGGCACAGAAGTCATAGAAGGGATGATGGACAGACATTGGCACAGAAGTCATAGAAGGGATGATGGACAGACATTGGTACAGATGTCATAGAAGGGATGATGGACAGACATTGGTACAGATGTCATAGAAGGGATGATGGACAGTGCTCACTGCTGTTTCCCGGCCACCCATGCCCAGGCAGCGGCGCATCACGAGCTCCGATGACTGACTTCAGTTCCGGTGGCTGACGTCAGTGATATCCGCCATTTGCGTTCCACACTGGTTACGTGGAACCGGCAGCGCTAAATCGAACATCACGGGTCATCCAGACTTTAGATTGCGTGGGGGGTTGAATCGAGATCGCGATCTTTTCGCGATTAATCGTGCACCTCTACATTGTTGTTAAAGCAACAGCAGTAGAAGGGTTAAATTGAGAAACAGAATTATTATTGACATTAAACACATCATCCTGAGATGCCTTAGTACCTCTAGTTTTAAATAACCTTTTTCTTTCCTGGATCAGCTGGGGAATCGAACCTGCGAGGTCGCTTGTGAGGTATCTGTGTGACTTGATGAGGACGAACTGCGCATGCGTTTGCAATCTCCCATGAAGTTGAAGGCCAATCGTTAATCGTGACTGGAGACCGGCCTGAAGACGACGCAGGCAGAGCTGACAACACAGGAAACAGAGACACCGAAGATCTGGAGGAAGCATTGTGAACAGAAGGAGGAAAATTAGTAGACGATCTAGTCCAGGGCATCAGGGAATCAGATACAAGGGATCCAGGGGGGAACATGGCAGAAGCGGGCAAGGTGGGAAGCTGACCCAGAACAGAGGAAGGTCCAGGAAGAAAGGCATTGGTGCATCCAGCTAGCACCATCTTCCTCCGCGGCCGGTCCATCATTAGGCAAAGTAAATGCTCCATGACAGGTAAGTGCAGATGTGCTCCTTTCTGATCCTCGTCGTCGTCTTCTGCCCATTAATGTATAGGTGGAGACTCGTGCCAGAGGGCAACTGTCAATTCATTAACCAATCCCTGGTAAATATATAATATATATATATATATATATATATATATATATACAGGTTGGAGAAAAGAAAAGTGCTCAATTTACCCATTAACACAGTGTTGATGAGGGAATCCCTCCGGAAGTGCTATTGTGTTTTGCCAATGGGAGCACGGGGATCCTCCCCCCCTAGCAGAGTACAATGATCACTGCTGGTGGCTATAGCTGATAACAGTGACTGAGTAATAAAAAAGCTGACTTCAGTACAATCAGCCTGCCCATAGACGAATCGAAGATTTGGCCAGTTCCTGCTGAACCGGCCAATTTCTGCCCGTCTAGGGCCTGTTTAGGTGATTCCCTGAGTTTATTAGCCTTTGCTTGTCTATTGTGATCACTGTTTCCCAATGTTCAGACCTGCAAAACTAATATGGTATCTGGATAGAAATAAGAAAAATAAAAAAAACATTTCCCCTGTAATTGGATCAACTATGACTTGTGTATAATATTGAAACAAATCTATGTCCCTTACTAAAATCACATGCTTCATTGTCCTAGTTAATGTCTGGATAACACTACCTTTTCGATTTGTAGAAGTACTTGAACTTCAGTAACATTAATCATGTGAGGCGACCTATAACAAATCCATACCTCCCAACCGTCCCTGATCCGTCTTGACCGTCCTGGAAATTGGTCCCTGTCCTGGAGTCCTGGCGAATCAGGGCTCAGTCCCGGATTGCCCACGGTGTGCGCGAGGTGTGTAGTTTCCCACACGTCGCGTGGTCTGGCTGCCTCTGTCACACATTGCACAATGCAGAGTGGAGCACACAGAACCCACCCCCTCCTCCTCCTGCTGCTGCAATGTTTTGTTTTCCTGTACATAGGAGGAGGCTGCTAGCCTGAAGGTACCTCGATGGGGGTCTCATGTGACCGGGGGGAAGTCATTAGGGAAAGTAAAGGGGGATAGGCTGGGGGGGTTGTGCTAGGATGGGGTGGATAGATTTTGGTTAAGCGGAATCGGGGGTATTGGACCCCCTATACCCTGCCCCACTGATCCCGGTCCTCCATCCTGTTGATCCCTGTACCCTGCTCTACTGACCCCTGGTCCTCCATCCTGACCACTGTACACTGCCCTACTGACCCCTGGTCCTCAGTCTTGACCCCCGTACCCTGCCTTACTGACCCCTGGCCCTTCCATCCTGCTGACCCCTGTACCCTGTCCTATTGTCCCCTGGTCCTACATCCTGCTGACCCCTGTGCCCTGCCCTACTGACTCCTGGCCTTTCATCCCACTGACCCTGTACCCTGCCCTACTGACCCCTGGTCCTCCATTCTGCTCACCCCTGTGCCCTGCCCTACTAAACCCTGGTTCTCTGTCCTGCTGGCCCCTGTATCCTGCATTGCTGACCCCCTTTCCTCTGTCCTGCTCACCCCTGTACCCTGTTGTATTGACCCCTGGTCCTTTGTCCTGCTGACCCCTGTACCCTGCCCTACTGACCCCCTTTCCTCTGTCCTGCTCACCCCGTACCTTGCTGCATTGACCCTTGGTCCGCATCCTAGAGGTGATTCAGTTCGCATTGTGCGCTATACAAGTATTTCATTCATTCATTCATTCATTCATTCATCCTGCTGACCCTTGTACTCTGCTCTCCTGACCCCATCTTCTGTCCTGCTGAACCCTGTACCTAGCCCTACTGACCCCTTGTGTTCTGTCCTGCTTAAGCCCTGTATGCTATCCTACTGATCCCCTGTCTTCCATCCTGCTGACCCTTGTACGTTGCCCTACCTACTCCCCCTGTCTTCTGCCCTACTGACTCCCTGTCTTCTGTCCTCCTGACCCCTGTACCCCACCCTAGTGACTCCCTGTCCTCTGTCCTGACCCCTGTACCCTGCCCTACTGACCTCCTGTCTTCCATCCTGCTGACTTCTGTACCATGCCCTACTGACCCCGTCTTTCATCCTGACTGCTTTACACGGCCCTACTGACCCCCTATCCTCTGCCCTTGTGATGCCTCTTCTCTGCTCTGTTGACCCCTGTACACTACGCTACAGACCCTTCTCCTCTGCCATTCCTGTCCACCACACTCCCTAAGCTCCTTCCACTGTTAAGATATAATTGTTAATAATAATTATAAGCCAACATCTACTGCTTGCTACTGTGACATGAGCTCTGGAAGAAAGTACAGGACCCGATCTGCAACCCGCAGAGCGCGACCCAGCAACTCACAGGGGGATATCCAGCAGTACTTTCAGCTTCGCCAATGACCCTCCCTGAGTGCCATAATGGCGATGCCACGTGTTACAGGTCGCCCCGCTCAAATCATGCCAGACCCTTCTGTGTCTCCTGCCTCCTCCTCTAGATTGGAGTCTCTGTCGGAGACCCCGGCATTCTTCCATCTGGAACCGCCAGACACAGAAGCCACACCGCAGGGAGAGGAGGCAGGCAGGCTGGACGGGGACACCCGAACGCTGTTGAAAGCCCTGCCCACACAACAGGACATAGAGACTCTGGTCCTCCAAGTGGAGGAGACACACCGCTGGAATATCCAAGAGGTAATATAGGAGGTCAACACACTCACAGAAAGAGTGGATGCCAGTGAAGCGGCCATGTCCTCCCTGGAACATCTAGTAAGAGCCCTTGAATGTGCCCATGTTTCCCATGCTGACATAGCAGTGGACATCCAGCTTCACCTGGAGGACCTCAAGGACAGAAGCTGTCGAACAACCTGTGGCTCTGAGGCCTCCCAGAGGCGACAGGTACAAAGGACCTCCAAGCAACGGTGAGTGCCATCTTCCAGGCGATACTAAAATCCCCCCAGCTGACAGTGGAGATAGACAGGGTGCACAGAGCCCTAGGCCCCAGATGAAATGACCTAGAGAGACCCCAGGACGTAGTATGCCACCTTCACCGCTATCCACTGAAAGAGCAGATACCTAGAGCAGCCTGGGAAGCGGGTGAGACAGATTTTGATGGTGCCCCTACTGTATCAAGATCCTGCCAGGTCTGTCCCGGGCAACGCTCCAGCAATGCGCCCAGTTTTAGATCTGGCTAGAGATCAGGGCTGCACGTACAGGTCTGGATACCCACTTGCGGTGGCATTTTGGAGGGCATCCTCCTCATTTACCCTCCGCACCCCTGCTGACCCCCCGGGACTGTTTGCCTTCCTTGATGTGGAACCCAGTCCAAATACCAATACCCTCTGGGTCCCCGGAACCGCTCCCAGGCACGTCAGCAGAGGCCCCCGGCAAAGATCCCAGGGCCCCCCTGTGAACTGGAATCAGAAGTCTTAATTGAATATTACCCGCACCTACCCACGATGAAACTATGTGATAATGGGCTCCTTGGCAAACGTTCATAGTAGACCCCACCATCCTCATATGACTGGGGTCGAACCACCTCTTGCTACCATTTTGCATGGAGAAGGATTACCTGCCCATCTTAAGTTTAGAGGAGCATACATTTATACCTGGCCTTCTGGGTGAGACACCTGAACGGAGCTAACGGCAGGGCCTTGGAGCCTTGGTTTTCCTGCACATACAATGCTCCATTTCTCATTGTTTGGGCCTTAGCCCTATATTACATGGCTCAGTTTAGACCATGGCAGCACTTGTTCCCCCCCCCTCAACAGATGGATCCACAAGATGCAGAGCCTTGTTATGCTGCTATATTGTGTTAAATGCAGTCTACTTATGGTGAACTCCAGACTATGGCATCTCTAATGAGAAATGCCTAATTGTGCAAGCAGGCATATTCCCCCAGCAACCCACACCTAATTATACTCCTGCAGCACAGCTGTCGTAGGTTAAGGAGAAGTCCCGAGGTGCAGCATTAACCTTTCTGATAATCGATGGTGAGATCTATCGGGGGGGGGGGGGGGTTGGATGCCCATGTCTGTAGCTATGTGGATATATGCTTAGCAATGCCTATTTCTTATCGCCCTGACTAAGTTTTACTTTAATTGTATGCATTGCCCGGATGTGATTACCATGTCTGCTTGCAGACGCAGTTGACATACCCCCAGGAGACTGGGGAGGAGGGCGACCAGATGGTACGTTGTGGGGGGGGGACTGGTGAGCCCCCCTACTCCTTTGGGAGTGGAGGGACTCAACAGTCTGCAAGTGACAGCCCACAATCTGATCTGACGCTGCCAGAGCAAGTGGGCTGAAGTATTTTGCAAATGACACTACATAAA
This sequence comes from Lithobates pipiens, assembly GCF_037356315.1. Classification (NCBI taxonomy): domain Eukaryota; kingdom Metazoa; phylum Chordata; class Amphibia; order Anura; family Ranidae; genus Lithobates; species Lithobates pipiens. The sequence goes on from NW_027507788.1 coordinate 109,880,416, forward strand.
TATACGCTAAAATGTATCAGTAGTCAGATTTACCGTGCCTTCTCCTACCACAGGAATTTTATGTTGTAGTTTTATATGTTGATATATACGTTTCAGAGTTTCGGCTCAACTATTTACATTACTTTGTAGTCGGGGTGGGCAGGAACACCCGGAGCTCTACCTCCAGCTGTATCCGTCAACACTCCCAGGTTTATGCTCGGATACCAGTTAAGAACTGGGGAGCGTTTTAGCAATAACTTGCTTCTTTATTCTACTTTTTTTTCCTACTATAACTATTCTCTACTGTAATGCCATGTACACACAGACGGAATTTCAAGCAATAAAAGACAGATGAGAACTTTTCATCAGAAAATGCGACCATGTGTATGCTCCATCGGAATTTTGCTGGCCGAATTTCGGCCAGCAAAAGATTGAGAGCAGGTTCTCAATTTTTCAGACGGAAAAAGATTCTATCGAAAATTCCGATCGTGTGTATGCAATTCCGACGCATGCTCAGATTCAACTACGAGATGGAAGCTATTGGCTACTGGCTATTGAACTTCATTTTTCTAGTCCCGTCGTACGTTTTGTACGTCACCGCGTTTTTGATGGTCGGAATTTGGTGTGACCGTGTGTATGCAAGACAACTTGAGCGAAATCCCGTCGGAATTCTGTCGGGAAAACCATCAGAGCTTTTTTGGACTAAAATTCTGATCGTGTGTACGGGGCATTAGCTCTCTCTATAATCGCTTGTCTCTCTCATTCTCACCCCCACTCTTCCACTCCCTTCCTATACCCCCCCCAATCTCATCCCAATCCTTCCCATGGAGGTTCTAAATGTGATCTTGCTTAATGCAAAGGGCCTTAACATGCATTAGAAGAGACGGATGCTGCTACAAGACCTGCATCGTCTTAAATCAGATGTGGCCTTGATACAGGAGACACATTTCAGGGATGATTTTCAGGGATAAATTACCCATTCTCAGGAATCAGTCATTCTTAATGGTGTATCACTCTAAAAACCAGTCGCCAAAGTCAAGGGGGGTCCCCATTCTCCTTTCAGGCTGAGTACTACGATCTCATACAGACTCAATTATAGACCCTAGTGGTCACTTCCTGTTGATGAAGGGCATGATCGGCAACGTCAAGGTTACGTTGGCAAATATGTATGCCCCTAACGACCACCAAGAAGTTTTTATATGTAAGGTGCTTGGGAAATTGACCAATTTTACTGAAGGCCACCTGATTGTAGGAGGAGACCTGAATGTCCCGTTAGTTCCAGCAGAGGACACATCCTCTGGTCTGTCATCTATCCCCCTCGGCTCCAGTAAACGTATTGCCCAATCCCTGCACAAAAACCAACTAATTGACGTATAGTCGTTTTTCCTCCTTTTTTGCTGTATAAGAATGATCAAAGGATGGAGATAAATGGAAGAGGGAAAAAAATAAAAATAATTTCCCACACAGAAATAAAAGATAAACGCTACTATGATGTTGAATAGACTTGGGGCTACGATGAAGGTGAGAGTTGATTTGGGGTTCCCCGAATGTGTTCACTGATGTGGCGAAAAAAAAAAAAACTACTTGCGCATTGATTATTTCCTTGTCCCCCATGCCCAACTACATGAAGTACGCACCTCAACCATAGGCTCCATTACCTGGTCTGACCATGACCCAATTTTCCTGTCTTATGCTCTTCACGACTCCATGACTACAAAAACAAACCAATGGAGACTAAATGAAAGCCTCCTGCAAAACAAGGACGTTTTATCAGATGTGATTAGGGAACTGAACTTTTACTTTAAAAACCAATGACACCCCAGACTGTGACGCACAAAGTGGTTATTCGTGGTGTGATCAAGCACAGGGCCAGGATCAAGCGGAAACATACTGAACAGCTTAAGACTCTTCTTGCAGACCTGGCCACTCTAGAGATCCATCATAAACAGGCGCAGTCCCCCTCGTTGGAGAGAGACCTTTTGGTCAAACGGACACAAATCTCAGACCTACTACAATTTAAGGCCAAGGTGGCGCTGCAGGTATGCAGGAAGTTCTCTTATGAATCCAGCGATAAGTGCGGGAAATTATTGGCCAGAATAATATCCCACATCTGGTACCACCCAACAGACCTAAGGTTACAAGACCACAAGCAAGGGAATTCCAGGAATTCTATAATTCTATAACTCCTTATACAACCTGACGACCAAACCCCCCACCCAAGAACAGATAGATTCCTATCTATCATCATCACTCATGACCTAAATATCGGACGCAGACAGGGACACTCTTGAAGATCCCATTACTATAGAAGAACTTCAGGAAACGGTTGGTGCCACTAAACAGGGTAAAGCACCCGGCCCAGATGGTTTTACTGCACAATACTATAAGGCCCTGCTCCCTTCTCTCACCCTATATATGGTCAAGCTGTTTAACACACTTGGCATGACTGCAACATTTACGGCTGACACTCTTTTAGCTCATATATTGGTCATCCCTAAGGAGGGGAAAGACCCAGCATCCTGTGGAAGTTATCAGCTGATTTCCTTGTTCAATTTGGACCTTAAACGCTTTACAAAAATACTAACAAACAGGATCCAACCCATTGTCCCGAACCTGATGTATTTAGACTAGGTAGGCTTTGTCCCTACACGAGAGGCTAGAGATAACACCACAAAAGTATTGAACTTACTCCAGGCAGTCAATAAATCATGGACACAATGCATGTTCCTCAGTACTGATACAGAGAAGGCCTTTGACAGGGTGAACTGGAATTTTATGCTTGCAGTTTTACAACATGCTGGCTTCGGCACTAAAATGCTGCAGTGGATATCTACTATCTACTCCTGCCCAGCGGCTTGAGTATGTGTTCTATCGGACACTTTTAAAATCTCTAGTGGGACATGTCAGGGGTGCCCATTGTCGCCCCTCCTTTTCGCCCTGTCACTGGAACTGTTTCTCTGCTCAGTCTGACTTAATCCAGACCTCACTGGAATAACGATAGGGGACGCTCAACACAAAATCTCGGCCTATGACGATGACATGGTATTTTCTCTGATCTCACTTCCTAATCTGATCTCACTTCCTAATCTGATTAAGGAATTTGAGAGATATGGAGCTTTCCCTCCAATCTCCAAATTAACTTCTCCAAGCTGGAAGCAATAGGACTTAACTTCCCACAACAATCTATTGGACAGCTTCGGAACAATTTGAAATTTAAATGGACTGATAAAGCGTTGACGTACTTGGGCACACTGTTACCCTCCAACATAGCCAAAATTTTTGAGCTAAACTTTCCCCCATTGTTAAGAAAAGTCAAGCAGCTTCTAGATAAATGGAACGCTGGACTACATTCTTGATTCGGTCGATAAAATATTATCAAAAAGAGTATCATTCTCGTGTTTCTTTATCTCCTACAGGTACTGCCGATCCATATCCCGCCTACCTATTTCAGGCAGACCCAAACAATTTTCTTTGATTTCATTTGGGCACATAAACGCCCACGGTTACAATGTAACCAGCTAATGCTACCTAAGCAATACGGGGTTTGGCAGTGCCGGACATACGCAAGTATTACCTAGCTATACACCTGAGTAGGCTGATCGATTGGAACAGACATGTAGATTTTAAAATATGGGTTTGCATTGAGCAAGCCCAATTGACTGCTCCTCTCAGTGGAGCCCCTTGGTGTTTTGCCTCCCTTCCAAGGGAGGTGAATAACCATTCTTTAATAGGCAACACAGCCAAACTTTGCTCAGTCCTGCTCACAACCACCTCCATATCCTCAAAGACCTCACCATTGTATCCAATGGGCTCAGGCTGCACACAAGCCTCCCAATACATAACTGCAGGGGCGTGGCCCGCGCTGATGGACCAGTCGGGCATTTTCCGACTGGGATTTTGGAGTGCTCTCCAAAATACTCACTTTCCCAGATCCTTCCCAGCCCCAGGACTGTTTGCCAGGCCCCTTACCACCTATGAAGAATTCTGCTTAGGGACGGGGGCGATGCCCCATGCACTCTCAGGCAACTATGACTTATTACCTCATTATTCTGACTTACTTCACCCCTGCAGAACCCCATTTCTTCAGCTGCGTACAGGAGTGGGAACGGGACCTAGGTAAAACTTTCAGTACAACACAACGACAGCACATCCTCAGATCTATTTACAAATCATTTATTTGCACGAGAACACAGGAGACCAACTTTAAAATCCTCACCTGGTGGTACAGAACATCAGTGAGACTGAAAAAAATCTTACCCGATACTTCTGATCAGTGCTTGAGATGCCAGAGAGACAAGGGCACTGTCTTACATATTTTTTGGACCTGCCCCAAATGAAAACACTTCTGGATGGAGATCCAACGCATCCTCCAAAAATTCACAGAGCACAAAATGCCGGCGGACCCAGCCTTCTATCTCCTCTATGCTTCCAATATACCTGGGAAGATATACAAAAAATCCATCATTCGCCACCTTATTGACGCCACTAAGGCATGCATCCCCCTTAAGTGGAAATCCCCACAACCTCCGACAATAGGGATGTGGCTTCGTAAAGTAAAGGAGATCAGCAAGATGGAAGACTTAGTTCTTTCGGCACGACACCAACAGGAGCAATACTCCAAGACCTGGTCGCTCTGGAACGCTCCTTTCTGATGAAGGGAGAACCCTTCTCGATGACAATTAGAACAAATAAACTCACCCCACTAAATAGGGGCTATACCGACTATAAAACACCATGGGCCTTACTTTATCACCCCCGCATACAGAGGGTTCACACGAGGTACATCTACATATCCCCCCCCCTTCCCCCCTTCTCTCTCCACTCCTTACCAACTGTCAGGGAACCTCCGCACCAAGCAAGTGAATCCCCCATCCAATATGCGCATTGGCGCACCTTTCTGAATATGTCTGCGCATTGGCGCATCATATGTATTGGATATGTGCATCGGCGCACCCTTTTGAAACGGATGCGCGCATCAGCGCATCTTATAGCACGGACATGCACATTCTTGGCACCGGTATTCGTGTGCATGTGCTCACGCCGGTGAATCACGGCGCACGCCGCCCAATTTAAACTTATCATCAATGCTGGATTGTCTCAGCTCGTTCCTGCATACCTGTTGCTGCCTTGTCTGACTTCCCTTGATCTTGAATACCCGACTCTTCCTGACTACTGTCTTGGAATACCCCTGCAACCGTGTCTGCCTTGTTTACCTGCACCGACCCCGGCTTGAACCTCTGACTATGGCTCCTGATTCTGTGCTCCGCTGCCTGTCCTGTTGCTGACCTCTGCCTGTCTGCCATCTGTGTACCGCTCAGCCAGCCCGTTGTCAACTCCTGCTTGATCTTGACCTGCTATCTACTTGCCTTCAGGCACCTGCACCCTTCCGCTGCCCTAGCAGTTCCTGTCTCCACTTCCAGGGGTGCTAGGACCGGGACCACGCAAGAGGCCGCCCTCGGCATTTCGGACTCCGCTGTAAGGTACGTGACAGTACAGTCCAGCCACTTGGAGTCCGAAAGGGGGGCCTCAGATATGGAAGCACTGTGCCAACCAATTGCAAACCTTACCCAAGCTGTCCAGGGCCTAAAAGAAGGGTACCAACGGCTAGAACAGCGTGTAGAGTCTCTCTCTCCAAGCACCTCAACACAACCAACAGTTCCAGCACCTGCATCTTCTCCAGCATCCGTACCTACAGTAGTGGTGCCACCCCCCGAACCACGGGTTCCCACTCCCGAGAAGTTTGCTGGAGACCTCAGCAAGTTCTGTGCTTTCAGGAATGCTTGTCGGCTGTATTTCCTACTAAAACCCCGTACCTTCTCCCTGGACAGTACCAAGGTGAAGTTCATTGTTTCCTTGCTCCAGGGGGAACCCCAGACCTGGGCTCATCACCTTCTTGAACAGGCCAGTCCTCTCCTGAACACCATGGACTCTTTAATGAGATGGCCAAACTTTACGACGACCCCCAAAGTACCACCACAGCCGAAACTAGCCTTCATGCCCTTCAGCAAGGCTGCAGACCTGTGGAGGATTACATACCAGACTTCAAACGGTGAAGTTCCAATACACAATGGAACAACGCCGCTCTCCGTTTCCAATTTTGGGTAGGACTATCGGAAGCTCTCAAGGATGAGCTAGCCCGTGTTGGGGTTCCTGATTCCCTGGAAGAATTGATCCAGTTGTCAATTCAGATTGATCGCAGGTTTAGGGAACGAAGTTCCGAAAGAAACAGCCAGTACCGGCCTGTATGGATGCTGCCTAAAGTCCCAGTTCCGAGCAGTCTACCTACTCCTGCACCCCCACCACCTTCTGCATTTACAGAGACACCAGAGCCTATGCAGATAGGTCTGCTCCATGCACCATTAACACTGAAAGAAAAGCAGCGCCGCCGCCAACAAGACTCCTAAAGCCCCGTACACACGAGCGGACTTTTCGACATCCAAACTCCGATGGACCGAGTCCGTCAGACTATCCGATCGTGTGTGGGCTGCAACGGACTTTAGCTTCGCCAAAGTCTGACGGACTTTAGAAATGAAGCATGCTTCAAATTTTCCCGACGGAACTCCGCCGGACCCGGTCCCCTTCGAAAAATTCGCTCGTGTGTGTGCTACTCCGACGGACTAAAACCGACGCTAGGGCAGCTATTGGCTACTGTCTATGAACTTCCTACGTCGAATCCAGTCGTACGTCATCACGTTCGACTCCGTCGGAGTTTGGTGTGATGGTGTGTGGTCAAGTCCGTTCGGTCGAAAAGTCCGCCAGAACTCCGTCGGAACTCCGGCGAAACTCCTTTGGAGGTCTGTCAGACTTAATCCCTCTCGTGTGTACGGGGCATAAGTCCAGCTTCCCCTCTCCTCATGATCTCTATGTACTGACTCTGTCAAAATCTGCTCACATTCCCATTCCTGTTTCCCTACAGCTTCCAGAAAAGATACTTCAGGTTCAAGCCATAACTGACTCAGACACTTGTAGCTGCTTTGTTGACCATGCCTTTGCGCTGCAACATCATATCCCTCTGCGATCCAAGCAATAAGGACTATCCATATAGCTGGCAAATGGTTCTAACATCAAGTCTGGATCCGTTACTCAGGAGACACAGACCTTGCCTGCGGACATCCTGCCGAACCACCAAGAGCTGCTTTGCCTAGATATAATCTCCTCACCATTTTTTACAATTATTTTGGGGATACCGTGGTTACAAGCCCAAAACCCTCAGATTGACTGGACTTCCGGGAAAGTGGTCCTCCAGTCTTCCTATTGCCTTCACAACTGCCTCAAAACTCTCCCCCACACAACCCCAATCATCGGCTGCCTAAAACCTGCATCCGAATCACAGGACCTTGCTTGTTCCACTTGTACACCACAACTTTCCGGATGTCTTTGACAAGCAAAGGGCAGAAACTCTTCCCCCTCACCGGGCTTACGATTGCTCAATTGAACTCCTACCCGGGGCAGAGATTCCTTTGGGAGAATTTTTCCCCTTTCAGAGCCTGAACTGCTGGTCCTGAAGGACGATATCAATAAAAATCTTAAAAAGGGGTTCATCCGGCACTCGTCCTCCCCAGCCGGGGCGGGATATTCTTCGTTGAGAAGAAAGATCATACACTTCGTCCATGCATAGACTATAGAGAATTAAACCGCATCACTGTCAATAATCGATATCCTTTTCCTTTAATCCCAGAGCTACTCCAGAGATTCCAGTCTGCAAAAATATTTACCAAACTGGACTTATGAGGAGCATATAATTTAATTAGGATCAGAAAAGGGGACGAGTGGAAAACGGCCTTCTGGACTCGCTTTGGCCATTTTGAGTACCTTGTCGTGCCCTTTGGCTTATGTAATGCACCAGCAACCTTCCAGCATTTTGTTAATAACATCTTCAGGGATCTCTTAGACCTGTTCATGATCATGTACCTGGATGACATTCTGATCTTCTCAGCATCTTTGGAACTACATCGTAACCACATAAAGCAAGTTCTCCTCAGGTTAAGACAAAATGGACTTTACGCCAAAGCCGAGAAGTGTGAATTAGAGCGACAGACCATCCACTTCTTGGGGTTTGTAATCTCAACTGGAGGTGTGGCCATGGACCCCCAGAAAGTCTCAGCTATAACGTCCTGGCCACCGCCAACTAATAAGAAAGGTGTTCAACGCTTTATCGGCTTTGCTAATTTTTACAGAAAATTAATTAAGGACTTCTCGGGCATCATTACACCCATCACCCACCTTATCAAGAAACAGAACAGTTTTCAGTGGACTGAGGGAGCCCAGGCTGCATTTGATAAATTAAAAAACCTCTTTACCTCTGCTCCAATTTTGAAGCACCCTGCCCTTCCTTACATCTTGGAAGTAGATGCCTCAGAAAATGCAGTTGGAGCCATCCTGTCCCAGCGCCAAGGACCTAAATCCCTAATGCATCCTGTGGTTGGGGCCATCAGAGAGGAATTACGATGTAGGTGACCGTGAACTGTTGGCAATTAAAACGGCCTTGGAAGAATGGCGACATCTTTTGGAGGGAGCAGCACACCCAATACTGATCTTCACGGATCATAATAATTTAGAATATCTTAGAACTGCCAAGCGTCTTAGACCTAGACAAGCAAGATGGGCTCTTTTTTTTCTCGTTTTAATTTCCACATTACCTATCGGCCTGGGTCCAAAAACGTGAAATCCGATGCACTCTCCAGGATGTTCACCGAAGTCGAAGCCCCACTTCAACCAGACACCATCCTGCAGGCTGTAAATTTCTTGCTAACCCAACCCGATCTAATGTCAAAATTTGCCAAGCTTCTAGGGGAACCTCCTTACATCCAGATACATGCCTGCAAGAAAGAGATGGACTCTATTGGCGGAATAACAAGATTTTCATACCACTGGATTTGCACACCAGCATGCTCTGACTACCCCTTGGCAGGCCGTTTGGGGGATTAAAGACCATGGACCTGGTCCAAAGACACTTTTGGTGGCCTAACCTAGCAATGGATTGCAGGAAATATGTCAGTTCTTGCCCAACCTGCCTCAGAAAGAAGAATAGCAAAGGCAAAGCATGGGGTCTGCTCCAAACTTTGTCCATTCCTGAAAGACCCTGGGATAAAATCCCCATGCATTTTATTGTGGAGCTTCCTTCTTCGGAAGGATTTTCATCCATGTTTGTGGTGGTTGATTGCCTCTCCAAGATGGCGCACTTTATCCCAATGAAAGGGACCCCATCAGCGACAGAAACTGCCACAGTTTTCATTAAAGAGATAATCAGACTGCACGGAATCCCCAGTGACATTGTGTCTGATCACCGAGTGCAGTTCACTTCAAAATTTTGGAAAGCACTATCTGAAGCCTTAGGTATCAAGCTCAGTTTCTCTTCAGCCTACCATCCTCAGACTAATGGGCAGACAGAGCGTACTAACCAGACGCTAGAACAATACTTACGTTGCTTCTCCTCCTTTACCCAGGAAGATTGGACCTCATTACTGCTGTTAGCAGAATTTGCATTTACCAATTCCACCCATGCCGCCACCAATCAATCCCCCTTTTTCTCCAATTACGGGATTCATCCTTGTTTTCTACCAACGTTAATTCCGGACTCTCCTTTGCCTGCGGTCCAGGACAGACTAAACTTTCTCGCCACAAATAATCAGGTGCTGAGAGAGACCATCACCAAAGCACAAAAGGACAATAAAACATTTTTCGACAGAAGGAGAAGAGGGAACCTGGAATTAAAACCTGGCGATCTTGTATGGCTCTCAACCGCAAACCTAAAGGTGGCCTGCCCATCAAAAAAACTGGGACCTAGATATTTATGACCCTTTCCGATCAAAAGGAAAATTAACCCAGTGGCATACGAACTCAAACTCCCAGATTATTTTAAAATACACCCTGTGTTTCATACCTCCCTACTGATTCCTTTGCGGGTCGTGAAGTGGGGCCCCCAGAAGCTATAGTGGTGGACGGAGAAGAGGAGCTTGAGATTGAAGCCAGTGTAGACTGCAGGAGAAGGCAGGGACAAAATCAATACCCGATTAAATGGAAGGAGTTTGGCCCAGAGGAAAACTCCTGGAAGCCCAAGGCAAACCTTCATGCTCAAAGACTCATACAAGCCTTTCATCGCTCCCATCTGGAAAAGTTGGCTCAGAGGGGCATCCGGAGGCTGCCCCTAAGGAGAGGGCAATGTCAGGGAACCTCCGCACCAAGCAAGTGAATCCCGGATCCAATAAGCACATTGGCGCACCTTTCTGAACATATGTGCGAATCGGCGCATCATAAGTATTAGATATGCGCATCGGCGCACCCTTTTGGAATGGATGTGTGCATCGGCGCATCTTGTAGAATGGACATACGCACTATGCGCATTCTTGGCACCGGTATTCATGTGCATGCACACACGCCGGCGAATCACGGCGCACAGCAACCTATTTAAATGAGGAGACACTTAGCATCAGTGATGGATTGTCTCAGCTTGTTCCTGCATACCTGCTGCTGCCTTGTCTGACTTCCGTTGATCTTGAATACCCGGCTCTTCCTGACCACTCTCTTGGAATACCACTGCAACCTTGTCTGCTTGTTTACCTGCACCGACCCCGGCTTGAATCTCTGACTACGGCTCTGCCTCCTGATTCTGTGCTCCACTGCCTGTCCTGTTGCTGACCTCTGCCTGCCCCCGACCACGAGCCTGCCTGCCGTCTGTGTACCTCTCTGCCAGCCGGTTGCCAACTCCTGCTTGACCTTGACCTGCTATCTACTTGCCTTCAGGCACCTGCACTCTTCCGCTGCCCTAGCAGTTCCTGTCTCCACCTCCAGGGGTGCTAGGATCGGGACCACACAAGAGGTCGCCCTCGTCATTTCGGAATCCGTTGTAAGGTACATGACACCAACACCTCTTACCCTCCCTTTTGTCTTCTTTTTTGTTTTCCTTTTCGTTCTCTTTTTCTATTTTCTTTCTTGGTTAAATGGACCCGGACTCCCGGGTTCAAAGATACTTCTCTAATAAACAGAATTACAAAATCGATTAGGACTTGTCCGGGACCCTATTAGGGGCAACATAAATGGATCACCAGTTTTACCACCTTGCATACACTCAATACTAGGGCACTCCTCATTAAACGTGAGATACACCAGATAGCAGACAGTCATAATACCCTTTATATGTAGCAATGTGATCTCGCCTGCAGAGTATGTTTTCACTGCTATGCTTCGCAACTTAATGTATGTGTACAGATGTTTAACCTTGACCAAGTTCTTTGACTAAATAAAAGATTGAAAAAAAAAGTTTGGTAACACCCATATTTTGCCAAATGACTTTCTCCCTCAAGTGTGTCTCATTACAAAGTTCAAAAGTTGGGAGGTATGCAAATCCCAAAAGTTTATGATTATTACTTTCACCATGTATGTTTAGACACAGTGATTTCACACTGTCACAATATTAACAGATATCTTCATTCACACTGGGTCTTAAATTAGATTTTACGAACATGCACTCTTCAACTTTTTCTTATGATCAGACAGGGAGTAATTGTAACTTAAGCTGGCCATACATAAATTCATCCAGTTCAGCAGCCAAATTTCGATCCATGTACGGACACTCTGGTTGTACACAAATCGATCTATTGTATTTTGATCCATGTATGGCCATTCCCGTTCGCGAAAAGTCAATCTACCAATTTACTTCTCATGAACAGGATTGTAGAAAATTTTCTTTTCAATCAGCACTGCAGCCATTAGGTTGCAGCTCTGATCTGTGCATTCTGACAGTGAGGATGCATGGAAGTCTCCCCACTCTCAGAATACAATGACATTGTGGGAATGATTCATTCCTGAATCAGTTCCAAACTGAACTATGTATGGACAGCCTTAATCAGGATATGTGACTGCACTGCATAGGCTCTATAAGACTATAACAAGCATTAAAGCTTCAGTAATTCAGAAAACAGCTACATGCTATTATCTTCATATTCCGCATAGTGAACATAGTGAACATTTTCAAAAATATATGGGATTTTAATGACACCACACTAATGATTAAATGTAAAATATTTTTATTACAAAAGATCTAAAAATCATTTAAACATGAATTTGACAAATCGTTAAAACGCCCTAATTTGATGAGCTAGTGGTTCCAAAACCTCAAACAGGTTGTGAGTCGGGAGCTCCCAATACACAGTATAAATGGAAAAATAGTAGACTTCTATGGTATCCTAGTGTCCAAACATCTGATAATGGCCAATGGAGGGATGGTGAAATTTCAGCTCAGCAATGAGCGAGACATGTTTCGCATATTTACATGCTTCTTTGGGAGCTTGAGGGTTAAATTGCTATTATCTATAATAAAGTGAATATAATATCATTAAGTACATTAAAAATACAAATAAATGCATATATTAACTTGAGCAGTAAAAAATTCAAAAAATGCATTGTAAATAAATCACATGAGAGAGGAGGCGGCACGGTCAAATAAACAATCAACCCCAAACACAGAAAGGGCGGATATGGGGATGCACCTAGGACACAGTGCAAGGTGATGGAGAGGCATAATAACAAAGGTAAAATGAAAAACTATATAATGTGTGCTCAAACAAGAAACAGCCAATGACAGGACCATAACTAACTTAAACTTTAGAGATTGGTTCTCCTTGGACAAGGATCCTGTTTAAAGGACCCTGCTAGTCCATGTTAAAACGTATACTTTCCTAAAGATGATAACAAGGTACTGGATTGATACCCGATTTGATGGTGGTACCTTTACACAATAAAGCAACCGAGATGTGTATATGAGGAGTATATATAAAATTACTAGGTCTCACCTTCAAAGTGTGTCTACAGTCCTGGATCAATATATCACATATACAGCTAGCTCACGTCACTACACTGCAGATTGCTGTTGCTCTAGTGTTTCACACTGTGGAGCTGATAATAAATATACACTGTTCACCGAATTCACAAAGTATATAGTGACAGCTATAACTCCATCAGAGAAGAGCCACTTCTGTAGATAGCAAAAGAAGGGACTTGTATACTAACTGGAGAAAATCACCCATCTCATAAACACTGTGCTGAAAGCACATAATCAAGACTGGGGCCAACTACTAAGTGTCCTCTCTTACCAATCATATTCTGGTATGTGGTGTGTGTCCACCTCCCCACCATCAGCACTGCATCCACAGTATGGCCGAACGGGTCCCACAGGTCCCGCCATGCTCTCTGTTCCCATTTATAGGGCATCCCAGCTGGGACACCAAGCACGGACATACGTCCCTGCCTGATGTCACTCAACCCAGTGTTCTGTCAATTTCTCCAACCCATCAGAAACTCCAACCACGCCACGGTTTATTTAAAGCCTTAGTAAGGTGATTTAGAGGGGATTTCGACGAATTGGTGGTTGGACACAACACTGACAACCAAATAGAGTCTGGTACAGGGAGATTGAGCTGTTTTGACAGAACAGCGGCTAACAAGGACAAAGTTGTCGCCACGTTGGAGGCTGCCATTTTGTTGGTTAGTATCGGAGCGGAGTAACAATCTCTGCTCATAATAACCTGCACTGGACTCTATTCGGTTGCCGGTGTTGTGTCCAACCACCAATTCGTCAAAACTTCACACACACGGCGTGATAACAAACAAGGGAACATGCCTCCAGGGCCGCCGTAAGGGTGATGAGGACCCCCTGGCTGCACCTGGATGCACCGCCTAACACTCAGGCACAGTAAAGGGAGTCCAGCTGCCCCCCAGTGGACATGGACAGTGCTACTGGCCACATATCTAACCATGGAAGGAAGGAGGCATGATGAATCAAAACCAGCCAATGATTGTCTCCACCCTCATGTGATCCACACAATAGAAAAAAGAGAAAATTACAATATGGTAAATAACAATTCATACTTTTGGCTTGTATATACTTAAACAAGTTGTACGTTGTGCGGCAATTAAGTTATAAAGACATATGTTCTAACATGAGATTAAATTAGGGGAATGTAAGAGGAACATATGACCATCCCAGTCCAAGCAACATATACAGATGAAAATATAGATTAATCATTTCCGAAATACCATCCCTTCCTTAATTTGTTGAGTTGATACATAAGTTAAGGGTCAGCAAATCCATTCTCTGTGTTCTGGCCCAACAGTGTCTAGACACTTGGGCCATCATGCAGGGACTGGCCTACAGAAAGGGTTTATAGGAACATACTTCATTAAGGCCTAGCTGGAGTGTGGCATTGAGTCTCTCAATCAGAGGGTTTCCTTTTAGAGGATCCTCCTATCCCAGGTCCCTCCTCTAGGGTCTTTAGGAATCCTTTCCAATAAAATAAAAGACACATAAGAGGTATCAAAATGATCCAGATCCAGATGTCAGCTCACAGGGTTGATCATTTTGCCATTTAAAGCATAATACACATGATCATGAAGTCTCTTTTTAAGTGGTCTAATGGTCTTGCTGACATAAAAAGATCCCCATCGGCAAGACATGAGATAGACCACCCCCAGTGTGGTAATCTGCATAGAAACAAGGTTTAAAATATTTCCCATTGGGTAATCGGAAACCAGTACCCTGGTTAACCCATTTTAACTGTGCAATGGGGGCTCCCTACTCACAGCCTGTGCAAGTTTTTGGTGCCACTAGCTCAGCAAATTAGGTTTTAGCGATTTGTCAAATTCATGTTTAAATGATTTTTAGATCTTTTAAAAAAAATTTAATTAAATATTTTACATTTAATAATTAGTGTGGTGCCATTAAAATCCCATATATGTTCGAATTTTTTTCACGTGTCCCTTGAGGGACGAAGCAACGTGTACAATTCAATTTAACCAAGACCACTATGAGTTGACATTTCACATACCATATATTCCACACAGTGAAGTCCAGGATAGCTCTGATAACACAGGTGAACACAAGGAAAGGGAGTCAAGGTTCAAGAACAAAGGGCCACCCCAATGAAACTGGAATACTCTGGTAGCAATCAGAGAGGGACTCCCCACAGCAGCTGGGTCTTCTGGATAAGCTGCATGCTATTAGAAACAATGCACTGGTTCTGACAGTGGAGGGCTTCTCACCTGCCCAGCTACCTCTGACTCATCAGGTCTGACCTTCTGAGGGAGAGGAGTGTATGAATTTATAGTCCCTGGGAGTGTTCAGAAACCCAGGGAGCTGTGAGAAATTGAGTCAAAAGGATCTGCTCCTGCATCTTACCACAGTTAGTAAATGGGCATTCCGTCACACAACTGTCCAAATTCATTACATATATATATCCATTATATATCCACAACTATCATCCAATAATGTTCAATCTTGCTTTATCATCAGCAATTCCAGTTGCCTGATTTTCTTTGGAAGATTTCTTAAGCATTTTAGTACCAGCCTGTAATACCCCTTCATTACCTGGCCATTTTCAATTTTCAGCACTGTGATAGTTTAAATGATATATACTCCGTCATGCATCACTGTACCCAAATTAATTTTATATCATTTTTTGAGACAGATAGAACTTTCTTTTGGTGGTATTTAATACACACCTACTGGGTTTTTAGTTTTCATTATAAAATAAAAAAAGACCATAAATCTTGGGGAAAAAACAGCTTCCCTTACTTTCTGTTAAAATAAGGGAAAACCCCCAAAATTACCCTTTTTTGCAACGCAGAAACCCTAATGCCCCATACACACGGTCGGACATTCCGAAAACAAAATCCATTGGATTTTTTCCGACGTATTTTGTGCCAAACTTGTGTTGCATACACACGGTTGGACAAAGTTGTAAAAAAATACAATCGTTCTTAACGAGGTGGCGTACAACACGTACGTCGGGACTATAAACGGGCCAGTAGCCAATAGCTGTGGTCTCTTAATTTATTCTGAGCATGCATGGCACTTTGTCCGTCGGAATTGTCTGCACACGATCAGAATTTTGTTGGCAGAAAATTTTAGATCCTGCTCTCAAACTTTGTGTGCCGGAAATTCAATCCAATCGCACATTTTCCGGGATGGGGGTGAAAGGGTTACTGTTTAGATGTGCAGGATAAGTGAGGTGGGGGGGGGGGGGGTCAATTACAGGTCACTATTGAGTATACAGTGTCACTGCAACAGAATGAATGGATCAGCAGTTGCAACCGCTGAACCATTCATTCTGTGCCCATTCATAAGTATGGATCTGTCTCTTTTGCCTGTTATAAGGGGAAGGGACTGTAAATAGTACCATGTGATAGCTTTAAAGACCAATCACATCGATCACGATACCCAACCCCTTGGATCATCTGGGTACAGTGTCTCAGTGTACCCAGCTGTATAATGACAGCTCAGTGCACAACGATCACCAGGGCGTATTGGCTGCCTGGTGATTATTTATCTATTGCCATTCATAAATGGCACTGGGTAAATTAAGGGCCACCAATCCGCCGTTAAAAATTATACACTGATACAAATGCGGCTAAACTTTCTAACATATGTCCAATTCATTTAATTCTACAATTTTATTTTTTGGTTGTGGTAACTTTTATTTCCGCTTTCCTGTTTTTGCTAACCATATATTCATTATAAAAATTTGGGGCCCGATACGGCTGAAAAATATTATAGTTGCAACCCTACCATAGTACTTTAACCACTTAAGGACCGAGGCTCTTTCTGAGATTTGTTGTTTACAAGTTAAAAGCAGGGTTTTTTTTGCTAGAAAATTACTTAGAACCCCCAAACATTATACTTACACTCTTACACCCTAGAGAATAAAATGGTGGTCGTTGCAATACTTTCTGTCACACCGCATTTGCACAACGGTCTTACAAGCGCACTTTTTTTGGAAAAAATACATTTTTTTTTACATAAAAAATAAGACACCAGTAAAGTTAGCCCAATTGTTTTATATTGTGAAAGATAATGTTACAGCGAGTAAATTGACACCCAACATGTCATGCTTCAAAATTGCGTCGCTCGTGGAATGGCGACAAACTTTTACCCTTAAAAATCTCCATAGGCAACGATTAAAAATTTTTACAAGTTGTATGTTTTGAGTTACAGAGGAGGTCCAGGGCTAGAATTATTGCTCTCACTCTACCAATCGCGGCAATGCCTCAAATGTGTGGCTTGAACACAGTTTTCATATGAAGGCGCTACTCACGTATATGTGTTCACTTCTGCACACGAGCTCGGCGGGACGGGGCACGTTTAAAAAATGTATTTTACCTTTTATTTTTACACTTTTTTTTTTTTCATTGTGTCACTTTTATTCCTATTACAAGGAATGTAAACATCCCTTGTAATAGAAAAAAACATGACAGGACCTCTTAAATATGAGATCTAGGGCCAAAAAGACCCCAGATCTCATATTTACACTAAAATGCAATAAAAAAAAATTTAAAAATTTTGTCATTTGAAAAATAAAAACTGTCCCTTTAAGAGCTATGGGCGGAAGCGACGTCAAATGGTATAGAGACAGGTGGGGTCTATCTTCCCCTCACTCGTCTCCATAACCAGGAAGGAGAAGGATCCAATCGCCACCGCTGCTACCGACGGCTCCGGTAAGCAGCGGGGGGCACTGGTGAGCGGCGGAGGGGGGCCTCCTTTCTTGCCGTCGATAAAAGTGATCTTGTGGTGAATCTGCCGCAGAGACCAATATTATCGGAAACTGGACCACCTGCTGAAGAAGAGGATACCAGGGTTATGACAGCTAGATGGTGCCATAACAAAGATATCCTCTTCAGAGTTAGGACGTATATTGGCGTGCGGCGGTCTGGAAATAGTTAAAATCACCAAACTTATAACCATTTTCCCAAGAGTAGCTGCACTCTCCTTGTTAAATACAGCTTGTCAACAATACAGAACCTTCAGCCAACTGAGAATTCAGGTAAGTGAGACCAAAACTCCATTCCTTCCTGCATTTTCTTTTCAAGCACTTATTACACCACTAATTATAGTTACATAATACAAATATTAAGAATTACCTTACAATTGTATAACCGTGTTTTAATGAATTTAGCCAATCTTATTGATGTCATTAATTACTTCCCACCCGGCCAATGCACATATACGGCCGGGTGGGAGCCGTCTACTCCTGATAGGACGTTCAGGAACATCCATCAGGAGCAGCGGCGCGATCCCGATGCGCCTGTGTCACCCGGACACGGCGCATCTCAGATCGGCAGGAGGGCTCTGTGATTGGCCCTCCTGATCACATGACGGCCGTGTCCAATCACGGCCGTCATGTGATGTAAACAAACAGCCGGTTGCTAGGCAATCGGCTTCTCCTCTCCTCACACAGAAGTCATCGCTGAGGAGAGGAGAGCAGATCGCTGCAGCCGGCTGATGATCAGTGAGTATGAGCTGTTTTTTACAGCTTTTTACTCACTGATCATTAGTCTAGTGTACACACAAATCACCACACAGTAAACACACCACACAGTATAAACACAATGTCCCCACACATGTCCCCAAAACATACATGTCCCCAAATAATAAAAACACATGTCACTAATAATAAAAACATGTCCCCCACATATGTCCCACTAAAATCACATGTCCCAATGATTATCTGCACACATATGTACGTGATCGCCTGCACACATATGTACATGATCATTTGCGTACATATGTCCGTGATCACACAAACCAATTATTATACACTTAACGGAATTTTTTTTACCAAAAACATGTAGCAGAATACATTTTGGCTTAAATTTATGACAAAATTTGATTTTATTGGATTTCTTTTAAAATAGAAAAAAGAAAATATTTTTTTTTTTTCCAAATTTCCGCTTTTTTGCGCTTATATCGCAAAAAATTTAAAACGGAGTCGTGAATAAATACCACCAAAATAAAGCTCTATTTGTGCGAACAAAATGATAAAAATTTCATTTGGGTACAGTGTAGCATGACTGCGCAATTGTCACTGAAAGCGCTAGAGCGCTGAAAGCTGAAAATTGGGCTGGGAAGGAAGGGGGCGAAAGTGCCCTGTATTGAAGTGGTTAAGGTATTTTAATATTTTAATTATAGAATGCATAGAGAGATATATTTGTGAAACTAAGATAACTACTGTATAAAACCTGTTTCTGCTATACTGTAGCCTTGATGAAGGTGGGTCTGTGCATATCCCCTGAAATGTGTCATCTGTCATTCCTTTTGTAATTATTCTGTTATAGCTATGCATTCTCTGTACTGCATTTTGTATCAAATAAAAATAGTTTGTAAATATATATATATTTACCCTTTTATTGTGAGAAATAAACATTATATCTGTACTGGTCCTTGCAGTTATCGCTGCTACCTTTTCACTCCATACAAGCTGTCTTTACCAGGGACTAGGGATGAGCTTGGTGTTCGTATGTTCAATTCGAACATCGGCTGTTCGCACGTTCAGCGAATACCGAATGTTATGGGGCGTTCGCGCCAAATTCGTGTGGCTCTCACGGCCCACCATGCACTGCTCCATCGCAGTGCATTGCTGGCTCATGATTGGCCAAGCATGCACTGTGACCCTATCACAGCACCGGCAGTGAAGAGAGCCATAATTGGCCACAGGCAAGATGCCTGTAGCCAATTATGGCTCAGGGGGTTTAGTACACGCCCCACACGATATAAGGCGGCCAGTGCGGCGGCCTTGTGTAGTGTGTTTCGGCATGCAGGGAAAGAGCTAGATAGGCAGAGACAGTGTGTTCTTTTCTCAGGCATCTGCAGGAGTTAAAGTGGATGTTGTGTGCCTCCAGCACAGTATACACCTGTATCTACCCTTTATTGTTGGGGTTCTCTAATACAGGCATCTGCAGGAGTTAGTGGGTGTTGTGTGCCTCCAGCACAGTATACACCTGTATATACCCTTTATTGCTGGTGTTCTCTAATACAGGCTTCTGCAGGAGTTAGTGGGTGTTGTGTGCCTCCAGCACAGCACAGTATACATCTTTATCTACCCTTTATTGCTGGTGTTCTCTAATACAGGCATCTGCAGGGGTTAGTGGGTGTTGTGTGCCTCCAGCAAAGTATACACCTGTATCTACCCTTTATTGCTGGTGTTCTCTAATACAGGCATCTGCAGGAGTTAGAGGGTGTCGTGTGCCTCCAGCACAGCACAGTATACACCTGTATATACCCTTTATTTCTGGTGTTCTCTAATACAGACATCTGCAGGAGTTAGTGGGTGTTGTGTGCCTCCAGCACAGCACAGTATTCACCTGTATCTACCCTTTTTTGCTGGTGTTCTCTAATACAGGCATCTGCAACCTTTACAGTGGGTGTTGTGTGCCTCCAGCACAGCACAGTATACACCTGTATCTACCCTTTATTGCTGGTGTTCTCTAATACAGGCATCTGCAGGAGTTAGTGGGTGTTGTGTGCCTCCGGCACAGCACAGTATACACCTGTATCTACCTTTTTTTGCTGGTGTTCTCTAATACAGGCATCTGCAACCTTTACAGTGGGTGTTGTGTGCCTCCTGCACAATATACACTACCCAATTGCTGGTTTTGCCATCTCCCTGCAGGCCATTACTATATCTGAAAGGCCACTAAGGAGAGGCAGACAGTCACGAGCCAATAAAAGAGGACAAGCAGGCTCTGTGTCTAGAGACAACAGTGCTGGTCGTGGACACGGTGCATCGTCATCAGCACGTGGCCATGGGACATGCTTGTCCTTATTTTCGGCAGCTGGATGTGCTGAGTGGCATCGTGCCGAAGACTTGGTAGAGTGAATGACCAAGCCCTCTTCATCCTCCTCATCCTCTCTCACCCAGGCTCAGGGTACTAGCAAAGCAGCTGCCAACGCGTCCTCTTCCCTCATCTCAGTGTCATCAGTCACTCCTTCCCTAGACCCACCATGTCCCCCTGAGGAGTCCCCCGAACTGTTTGAGCACAGTGTTGGGTACATGCTCCAGGAGGATGCCCAGCATTTTGAAGGCTCTGATGATGATACCCAGGTAGAGGAAGGCAGTAGCGTGAGCGCAGAGAGAGGGGATGCTCAAGAAGGACAGCAATCTGGCAGTCATATTCCAACAGCTGTAGCATACTGCCAGGTTTGCTCCAGTGATGAAGAGGGAGGGGATGATGAGGTCACTGACTCCACGTGGGTGCCTGATAGGAGAGAGGAGGAGGACGAGGCACATCTCCAACGAGGCAGGATGCCCTCCGGGGGCCAGCTTAGGGGCAGCACATTGACTGAATCACACCGCAGAGCTCCATCTGTGCAGGGCGCTGCCTATGCGCGTTATTCCAAAAGTTCTTTGGTGTGGGCCTTTTTTGAGACTAGTGCATCAGATCGCACCTCTGCAATGTGCAACATATGTCTCAAGCGTATCTTGCGTGGCCAAAACATCAGCCACTTGGGCACCACATGCTTGACCAGACATATGTTGACCTGCCATGCAGCTCATTGGCAAGCGTACCTTAAAGACCCACACCAAATAACAAAGCAGACCTCTCCTTGCTCCTCATCAGCTGGGATCTCCAACCCCACTAGACCTTCAGTCCTCTCTGAAATCTGCACTGAGAGGAATGAAGGTGTAGAATTAGGTGTGTCACAGCCAAGAACTTGCAGGCACTCTGTTAGCAGTACACCCATGTCCGATTGTAGCAGGCAAATTTCCCTGCCCCAGCTGATGGACCGTCATAAGAAGTTCACTCCCAGCCATCCTAATGCCCAGTGGTTGAATGCTAGCTTCGCTAAATTGCTAGCACTTCAACTGCTGCCTTTTGGTAGACTCGGCCCCCTTCCGTGATTTTGTGCAGTGTGCGGTTCCTCAGTGGCAGGTCCCCAAACGCCACTTTTTCTCATGGGAGGCGATTCCGGCTCTCTACCGGCATGTGGAAGGCAATGTCCTTGCCTCGCTGGACAGGGCGGTCAGCAGTAAGGTGCATATTACCGCTGACTCATGGTCCAGCAGGCATGGACAGGGACGTTACCTATATTTCACGGCCCATTGGGTCTCTCATTTGGCAGCTGGGAAGGATGCAGGACAAGGTGCAGTAGTGTTGGAGGTTGTTCCGCCACCACGCCTCCAAAATGCTACTACTGGTTGTGACACACCTCTCTCCTCTACCCCCTCCTCTTCTTCTTCCACCATGGCCTCTTCCAGTGCTCTTTCCTTGGAACCAGTGGTGCTCCGTAGGCGTCTAAGGGGCTACGCAAGTACGCAGGTAAAAAGATGCCATGCCGTGCTTGCGCTAGTTTGTTTGGGGGACAGGAGCCACACTGGGGCAGATATTTTGTCAGCTCTGCAGGGGCAGGCCGAGTGGTGGTTGACGCCACGTCAGCTTAAGCCAGGAATAGTGGTTTGCGACAATGGCACCAACCTCCTCTCTGCCCTCCAACAGGGACAACTGACCCATTTGCCCTGTGTGGCTCATGTCCTTAACCTGGTGGTGCAGCGGTTCTTGGGCAGGTACCCAGGCTTACAGGATGTCCTGAGGCAGGCCAGGAAAGTCTGTGTGCATTTCCGCTGATCATTTAATGCCAGTGCTCGGCTGGCAGAGCTCCAAAAGGAGTTGAACCTGCCCAAGAACTGCCTTATATGTGTGTGATGGAACCGATCCCATACTCCGATTGAGTGCTTCTATCAGTATACCGCTTCCTAAGTCTGAATATAGAGATCAGAAATTCCTACCGCTCACAAGCACAAAGCAAGATGACACTCGCTTAGCTGCTCAACATGGACTAATTTATTAGAACCAAAATGCCAAGTATTTATAATACAGTAGAAGACTAAAACCTAACCTAATTAGCATGAGCTAATTATCTAAATCAACACTCAGACTAGTTGACTGAGGGATAAGACTTTTTGGCTAATAGCTCACAAACAATTCAATAAACATTACCATAAACATAAACACAGGGTTAATTAGCACAAACAACAATGTGTGAATACTCCTATAAGCCAGACTCATTTACACAACACACAGGTGGCTGGAGTTCATAACATTCGCATCTAACAGTTTGTGTCCCAACAGCATGGGGCAACACACATTATATATACATATATACAGCATTGAATCTGACTAGCACAGATTATAGTGGGGTTCTCATTCACCTTGTGTCCCTTAAAATCCAGGGCCCATAATCAGTCGGCAAGAGGCTCGCATTCAGTCCTCTCATAAAGCCTGTGTCCCAGCTAGGTCTGTCACAATGTGACATACCCACCAGGTAGAACTCAACATTGGCCACGCTGCAGCAGCTGCACATGCAGCAGAGGGCCATCAATGAGTATCTGTGCGACTACAGCACCAGGACAGCGTTAGGGGAGCTTGTTTTTTTTTCACCACGCCAGTGGGGCATGATCAGGGATGCATGCACTGTCCTGTCACCATTTGAGGAGGCCACGAGGATGGTGAGCAGTGACAGTGCATGCATCAGTGACACTGTACCTCTTGTCTACCTGTTGGAGCATATGCTGCATGGAATAATGGATAGGGCACTTGAGAACAGAGGCAGGAAGAGGAGGACTTCCTTGCCTCTCAAGGCCCTCTTTATCCAGACAGTGTTCCTGCTGTTCCACCCATTACACAGGAAGAGGACGAGGAGAAGGAGGCTTGTGTCAGCATGGAGGTGGAGCCTGGCACTCAGCATCAGAAGCAGCAGTCTTTTAGGGATGATTTACAGTCCCAAGAAACACGTGGACTTGTACGTGGCTGGGAGGAGGTGGCTGCGGATCATGTTGTCCTTAGCGACCCAGAGGACTCCGGACCAAATTCCTCAGCTAATCTACGCTGCATGGCCTCCCTGATCCTGCAAAGCCAGCGAAAGGATCCTTGTATTCTTCGGCTCAAGGAGAAGGACCATTACTGGCTGGCCACTCTCCTTGATGCATGGTACAAGGGTAAGGCTGTGGACAGAGGGAGCAGAGGATGAGACATCCCCGGGAGGCCTTGCAGAAAGGTCTGTGAAACGCATTCCCAGAGACTAGGAGGTTACAAACTCCTGGTCCTGGACAACGTTTTGCTGAAGCTTCGGTCAGTCACAGAAGGAGCGGTGGAGAAGGTGGCCGTCTGACCGATTCGTTCAGACAATTTTTTAGTCCCCAAGGTATGATCGGTTCCAGCAACCATCGCCAGTGTCTGATTTACATGCTGCAGGAATACCTAGGGGCAAGGTCAGACTTGGACACCTTTCCCAACGAAAATCATCTGGGTTACTGGGTCTTGAGGATGGATCACTGGCCAGAGCTTGCACAGTATGTAATTGAGCTACTGGCCTGTCCTGCATCCAGCGTTCTTTCGGGACGCACCTTCAGTGCTGCTGGTGGCTTTGTTACCAATCACAGGGTACGCCTGTCCACCGACTCGGTTGATTGACTGACCTTCATAAAGATGACTCAGTCTTGGATCACCACAGGCTACCAGCCACCTGAAGCTGATGTAACCGAATATTTTTTTTTGAAATGTCACATCCCTTCAAGACTGCTTATGCTGATGCTGAGTGACTGTCCTGTTATGTTGACTGACTATCCTCTTCCTCCTCAATGATCCTGCTGCTATCTTGGAAGAACATTTTTGGTTCTGGGTGATGCCACCAGCCCAATTTTCAGCCCCTGTTTAACAGGGGCATGTAATTAAATTTTTTTGATGCAATGCTTTGCAGCAGGGCTCATTCCTGCGCTCCAACTAGAGTATATGGGAGAGGTTTCAGTGTCGTGGCACCAGCAAGCAGTGCCTAAGGCCCAATTTTTCAGCTCTTGTTTAACAGGGGCATGTAATTACAATTCTTGATATAATATTTCAGAGCAGGGCCCGTTCCTGCACCCACTGAGAGAAACTGTGAGGACTTATAGTGTTGTGGCACCAGCACCACCACCACAACCACCAAAGGCCCAATTTTTCTACCACTGTTCAACAATGGCATGTAATTACAATTCTTGATATAATCGTTCACAGCAGGGTGCTCCAGCGCCCACCAAGAGTCACTTTGAGGGCTTACAGTGTTGTGGCAATACCAACACCTTAGGCCCCCATTTCTGCAGAGCATATAGGGCAGGCCCCTACTTTCAAACATCCAACTTACAAACGTCTCCTACTTGCAAACGGAAGGAGACAACAGGAAGTGAGATGAAAAAAGACGGACGGCCAACAAAAATTATACAGGGGTGATAACTCTTCCCTATGTTTTCCAAAAAGCTTAAAAATAGATTTTTTGACTGGAGCTGCACTTTAAAAATGTACTAGTACAAAATTAAAAACAGATTCTACTTAAAGTGGAAGTAAACCCATCGATTTAAACAGTTAAAAAAAAAAGGCATGCCGGGAATGCTAACTGCACATTGGCTGTGCTCTCAGCCAAACTATTAAACCATCCAATGGCTGGTGTCATAACGAATCACATGTGCAGCACCATAGCAGTTGAAGATTAAACAGAGGCAAAGATGGCAGCTTCCTTGGCTGAAAACGATAGGGGAGTTTACTTCCACTTTAACACAACAAACCTACACAGTCCCTGTCTTGTTTGCACCGCCTGTATAATGCTGTTCTGAGTATATAGGGCCTGGGGGCCCCATGCCTTTCCTTTTTTTAATTTGGGTACGGGGTTCCCCTTACTATCCGTACAAGACCCAAAGGGGCTGGTAATGGGCAGGGGGGCTACCCATGCCATTTCTCTCAATGATTTTCATCTGTATTGCCGGAACCAGATATTACATTAAAGCTGCAAGCTGTTTTAAATGACTTTTTTTCCGTTAAATGTCATTTTGTGCAGGGACTGTTTTAAACACGGGAAACACGTGGCATTTCACAGGCATACTATAGACACCCCCCAGGCATGATATTGAAAGGAATATAACTTTTTTTTTCACTTTAATCGTCATTAAAATCAGTGCTCCCGAAAAAACGGAAATGTGTTTTAGAAAAATGTAGGCATTGACCCATGTCCCCTGGAGCAGGAGCCGGGTCCCCAGCCCCTTTTTAGGACAATATCTTGCATATTAGCCATTAAAATTAGCACTTTTTATTTCGAACGTTCGAGTTCTATAGACTTCAATGGGGTTCTAAACTTCGCACGAATTTTCGGTCCGTTCGAAAGTTCTGGTGCAAACCGAACTGGGGGGTGTTCGGCTCATCCTTACCAGGGACCCTGTTGGGCTGCACAGGCCAATATAGAGCTACCTCATGACAACAATCATTTTATCTATTTTAAATCTCCACCAAGCTTGAAGTCCAGTGCTTTGGTTTACTTATTTACTCTAACTACAAAACTACATTTTGAAACAAAACTTTCAAAAATTACTCAAATAACACAAATCACAGAGTAACTTTAATTTGTAATTCTTGTTGCAATTACACTGGGCAAGAGAGAGCTGTCACATGGCAGTAATCATTTCATTTATTTGGAGTCTCCACCAAGCTTGAAGTCCAGTGCTAATTTACTCTAACTACAAATCTAATATTTGACAGAACTTTCAGAATTACTCAAGTAACACAAATCACTTGAGTATTTTTTTTTTTGCTATGCCCATGTTTTGAACTATGTCCTTGCTTTAAACTGTACAGTTAAACAGCTAAATTGCAGTTGTAGAGATAAATCGTAAACCTTGGTTTTGCTCAGCAAACCACATTTTCAGTTTCAGTGACACAGGCACTTCAGATGCCAACAAAAGAAATTAACAATATATATTTCTATTGGTTTACTGTGTTATTTCAGGCTAGAAAATATACCTACTGTCTCTTTTTAGAAGAATATTTTCAATTTTTTTGTAACACGTGTACATTTTATTCCCTTAGTATCTGCTGTTGCCTTAACGTTAAAATTCAAGGTTTTATTACCCTATTTATTACCACTCTAGAGCAAATATATTTAAGACAAATCATATACAGAATATGTATATATATATATATATATATATATATATATATATATATATATATATCTTAATTTCTGCATTTTAGACCCAAAATGTTCAGGACAGAGCAAGCGAAGCAAGATCCCGGTCTTCTGTGATCTTCTAGTCATTCACTGCTCTACTTGTTTACTCCAGATAAACAGGATTGAAAGCAGAGGTGACCATCTTTATCCATCTTTTTTTTAAGACATGTAGGAGGTTCCTGCCAGCATGCACATTAAAGTAGTCTGTAAAAGTTGCAAGCTTTGGAATTGCTTGAGGAAGGCTTTGATGGTCAATACTTGGTAAGTAGGGTCGGTTGTGATACAGAAAGGTTGTTTTAGATCAGGGATATGCAATTAGCGGACCTCCAGCTGTTGCAAAACTACAAGTCCCATCATGCTTCTTACTCTGGGTGTCATGGTTGTGGCTGTCAGAGTCTTGCTATGCCTCATGGGACTTGTAGTTCTGCAACAGCTGGAGGTCCGCTAATTGCATATCCCTGTTTTAATTGAAGCAGCTGAAAAAACATCCAGTGTGCATGAGACCCTAAAGAGACACTAAATGTTTGTTTAAAAAAAAGAATTGAACAAACAAGTCATACTTACCTCCTCTGTGCAAGGGCTTTGCACAGAGTGGCCCCCGATCCTCCTCTTCTGGGGTCTCTCAGCCACGCTCCTTGCTCCTCTCCGCATCAAGTGCCCCCCCAGGGAAGCGCTTTCCTAGGAACACCTGTGCAAGTGTCCTACTGCGTCCATTGATACAGACAGCAGGACTTGGCCACGCCCCCCCCCCCCCCCCGGGCTCCCACATCATTGGATTTTAATGACAGCAGCCGGAGCCAATGGCTGTCAAGCTATACTATCAATCAATCTATCCAATCAGGACCCGAGACACCGGCAAGAGCGGGTGTGCTCGTTCCCTGCGCTGGAAAGATAGGGTTCAGGTAAGTAAAATGGGGGCACTGGGGGACTGCTACACTTAAGGAGGTTTTTTCAGGGGCGTGAATAAGCAGCAGATGTAGACAGTCACATTTGTCTTCCTCTCCGCTGATACTCCATGCAATAATCCTGCAATCTACTGTAATCGGACCGATCCGGACCTCTACCGAACAGTACCATTACCCCCTGTGAAGGTAAGCCACACGAACGTCTCCATTGTAGCCACAGACATGTCCAGACGACTTAAGGAAGGCAAAGGCCCTGTGGATGATCCAAGCCAAGATGGCGCCAGGTCACAGCGCTCCTCCAAAGAAAAATACAAGGAGGCTGAACAGAAGCTTCTCTTCGGTGTAAAGATCCTCAAAGACAAAGAACCAGCTGTATCTGCCCAAGGGGAAGTCTCAGGGGGCCATTCAGAAGCAGATGATACCATCCCACTGGAGGATGCAGGCAGAATTTTCACCTGAGTGGAATACAGTGAGTACCCATAGAAACATTTTTAATTGGCCACAGGCAGCCATTCCGGGTATAGAGGATACAGAACCCACCCACAGGGATATCTTCTGGGCTGTAACATCCTGTAATATGTCTATTACTGCCCTTGCTGATGAACTCAAAGGCGTAAGGGCAGAAATCTCATATGTGCGTCATGACATGCAGACCTCTGCCCTGGGAGGCAGAATGAGCACAGTAGAAGACAACATGGTTCCCATGCAAAAGGACTTGAAACATAACTGCCACCTTACAGCACAACATATTGCGTGCTTAGATGACTTCGAAAATAATGTGTGTGCCCTGGGCATCCCTGAGAGGGCCGAGGGCAAAAACCCTGTCGTTTTCATCGAACAATGGCTTCTCTCTACTTTTGGCAAGGACGCTTTCTCCCCTCTATTTGTAATTGAAAGGGCACACAGGGTCACAGCATGTACTTTACCACCAAGCAACCATCCCTGCCCATTCCTATTCAAACTGCTGAACTACAAAGACAGTGACGCAATTCTCTCCAAAGCCAGAACCATGAGCGGGGACTATGGCTATTGACAACTCCAAGGTGTCATTATTCCCGGATTTTTTGGCAGAGCTGCAAAAGCAACGTGCAAAGTTTATCGATGTGAAATAAAGGCTCTGAGATCTTAACCTACAATATGCAATACTGTACCCTGCCTGCCTTAGGGTGGTCGCACTTGGAGAGATCCATTTTTTTGACCGACCTACCACTGCAGCACAATGGTTGGATCCTGAGGACAGAGCACTTAAAGCTGCCAGACTGCAACGTTTTGCTCATGCTTGATGTTCCATCACCCTACATCGCCCTGTTGGCTCCACACTTTTACTTTTGATGTTTTTTTCTTTTATCTAGCTTATGTTATGTTTATTATCTCTACTCAGACCCACCAGTGTTTCAACCCTGGACCTCTACTATTATGGATTCTATCGGACTGACCACATAAATTCAAGGTAACACCATTATAGGGAGAAATATGTATGCTCTTTTTGACTACTGATCAAAGTACCTCAGTATGGTGGCAAACTTAAAAATGTTGTACTGGAACGTTCAAGGACTAGGCAGTCCTGTGAAAAGATTGGCAGTCATTAGACACCCTAAAGCCCCGTACACACGAGAGGACTTATCTCCGACAGACCTCCAAAGGAGTTCCGCCGGAATTCCGACGGAGTTCTGGCGGACTTTTCGACCGAACGGACTTGGACACACACCATCACACCAAACTCCGACGGAGTCGAACGTGATGACGTACGACTGGATTCGAATAAGGAAGTTCATAGCCAGTAGCCAATAGCTGCCCTAGCGTCGGTTTTAGTCCGTCGGAGTAGCATACACACGAGCGGATTTTTCGACGGGGACCGGGTCCGGCGGAGTTCCGTCGGGAAAATTTGAAGCATGCTTCATTTCTAAAGTCCGTCAGACTTTGGCGAATCAAAAGTCCGTTGCAGCCCACACACGATCGGATAGTCTGACGGACTCAGTCCGTCGGAGTTTGGATGTCGAAAAGTCCGCTCGTGTGTACGGGGCTTTAGTCCATGAGGCAAGCATAGTCTGCCTACAGGAGACCCATTTCTCCCCTGACCCTACACCCAGCTTTAGCCCCCCGAGTATATAGAACCCAATTTCACTCAACCTACTCTGCATACTCTAGAGGAGTAAATATCCTGATATGTCAGGATATTCAGTTCCATTGCTCTCAAAAGCTCATAAACTCAGGGGGAGGTATGTATTTCTACTATGAACAGTCTCTGGCTTGCTATGTATAGTGGCTGGGATATATGTACCACCGCCATTCTTGTTCGAGGTCCTCAGGTGTTTGGCGAAATTTGTCCCAATTTCCAGATATACCGTTCCTGGCAGTGGGCGATTACAACAATTATAGAGATCCTCAATGGGACAAGCTTCCCGCACCCTCCAACATACCCCAAATAAAGGGGGACCTTTTTCGCTAGCTTACTCGTGGAGCTCGGACTGACAGACGTGTGGAAACTAGGACACCCAACTGCTAAAACAATATTCTTGTTACTCCAGGATAGACCTACAGTAGGTGCCCGTGATATTGTGTCAATCTTGCCGCTTTTATCTGGCTCACTTCGGGGAAGGAAATTGTTTCTTTTCCTTTCCCGATGAGCGACAAGCATCCCTGACATTGAGGCCGGGTTCACACTGGTGCGGGGATCCGAATTGGATTCCTGCCAATACCAAGCACTGTATTTGGTATGAATCTTAAGGGAGAACTCCACGCCAAATTTTAAATAAAAAACCGGCATGGGTTCCCCCTCCAGAGGCATACCAGGTCCTTAGGTCTGGTATGGATTTTAAGGGGAACCCCCTTTGCCGAAAAAACGGCGTGGGGGTCCCCCAAAATACATACCAGACCCTTATCCGAGCACGCAGCCAGGCCGGTCAGGAAAGGGGGTGGGGATGAGCGAGCGCCCCCCCCCCCCCTCCTGAGCCGTACCAGGCCCTCAACATAGAGGGTGGGTGCTTTGGGGAAGGGGGGTGCCCTGCGACCCCCCTACCCCAAAGTACCTTCCCGACAACCCTGTCCGTTGGATGTCGGGGTTTGCGGGCGGGGGGCTTATCGGAATCCGGGAGCTCCCTTTAATAAGGAGGCCCCCATATCCCGGCCATCCACCCTATGTGAATGAGTATGTGGTACATCGTACCCCTACCCATTCACCTGGGGAAAAAAGTGTCAATAAAAAAAACACACAACACAGGTTTTCAAAGTAATTTATTAGGCAGCTCCCGGGATCTTCTTCCCACTTCGGGGGTCTTCTCGCCGGGTTCCTCTTCTGCTCTTTTGCCATTCTTTTGCTAGCGGAGGAGAGCGTCATCACCGTCCTTGGGTGTTCTTCCGACTCCTTCGCGCTCTCTGGTTCTTCTCCACGCTCTCCAGCCTCTTCTCCCGCTCTCCGGTTCTTCTTCCGGGCTCCTCCGCTATCTTCTTACAGCTCTTTTACTAGCGTAAGAGCCCGGTCTCCTCCGTCCTTCCCTCTTCTCTCTTCTTTCTTCTTCCGATGTTGACACGTCGCTCTCTCCCGCTGAAATGCCGTGTGCGAGGAGACTTAGCATGCCCCGGGACCTGACGTCATAAGGGGCGGGGCCACCACGTGACATCCCCGATGACCACGCCCCATGCCTATATAAGTGATCACGCAGCGCTCACACGGCATTAGAGAGCGCTGTGTCAACATTGGAAGAAGAGAAGAGGGAAGAAGGATGCAGAAGACCAGGCTCCTCTGCTAGTAAAAGAGCCAGAAGAAGATAGCGAAGGAGCCGGAAGAAGAACCGGAAAGCGGGAGAAGACACCGGAGAGCGCGGAGAAGAACCAGAGAGCACGAAGGAGTCGGAAAAAGACCCCAGGACAGCGACGATGACGGAGAAAGATGGGCTCCTCCGCTAGCAAAAGAGCGGCAAAAGAGCAGAAGATAGCAGAGGAGCCCGGCGAGAAGACCCCTGAAGTTGGAAGAAGACCCCTGGAGCTGCCTAATAAATTACTTTGAAAACCTGTGTTTTGTGTTTTCTTTATTGACACTTTTTTTCCCCAGGTGAATGGGTAGGAGTACGATGTACCCCATACTCATTCACATAGGGTAAGGGTCGGGATCTGGGGGCCTCCTTATTAAATCCAATAAGCCCCTCGTCCGCAGACTCAGACAACCAATGACCAAGGTTGTCAGGAAGAGGCCCTTGTCCTCATCAACATGGGGACAAGGTGCATTGGGGTGGGGGGAGGCTGCAGGGCACCCCTCTTCCCCAAAGCACCCACCCCCCTATGTTGAGGGCCTGGCATGACTTGGGTGGGGGCACATCGCTCATCCCCACTCCCTTTCCTGACCGGCCGGGCTGCGTGCTCGGATAAGAGTCTGGTACGGATTTTGGGGGAACCCCACGCCATTTTTTGGCGTAGGGGTTTCCCCTTAAAACCCCTACCAGACCTAACGGCCTGGTATGCCCCTGAAGGCATGCAAATCTTATTAGAGAGGTGACATTGTCTCTTATTTATCGCGCTCGCTGCTATAGGAATATGTGACATTTTCCTATTGTAGCCAGCGTGAGGACCAGCGCGACGGGATTGCGCTGGTTCGAGAAGCCTGTCGCCGAAACACAATATCGGCGGCACCTACTGTAGGCTTAGGTAATAATATACTACTCCCGTTGGATGTAGCCTCAGATTATGTGGACAGACATACTTCCGATCACTCCTCGTTTTGGGTAACTATCTCATTGCCCACCACCACTAAACATATATGCTGAAACGTAACCCCTTCTGGTTCTCTCTATTCCCGGAACTAGACCCCATGCATGAGCTGCTGAAACTCTTTATTCAGGATAATCTAAAGAATACATAGAATGCATTAAGGTAAAAAATGCTGAGGGTTTACAACCCCTTTAAGGTAAAGTCCTATCTGTAGGCAATGTTTTATTTTTGCAAAATCTGTAGATAGGGCAGCAGGTTCTCTGTTTATAGTTGTGGATAGGCATGAGCCGAACACCCCCCGGTTCGGTTCGTACCAGAACTTTCGAACGAACCGCAAATTTGTACAAACGTTAGAACCCCATTGAAGTCTATGGGACTTGAATGTTCGAAATAAAAAGTGCTAATTTTAATGGCTAATATGCAAGATACTGTCCTAAAAAGGGTTTGGGGACCTGGCTCCTACCCCAGGGGACATGGGTCAATGCCTAAAATGTTTTGAAAAATGTCCGTTTTGGCGGGAGCACTGATTTTAATGACGATTAAAGTGAAAAAAAAAGTGAAATATCCCTTTAAATATCGTGCCTGGGGGGTGTCTATAGTATGCCTGTGAAGTGCCATGTGTTTCCCGTGTTTAGAACAGTCCCTGCACAAAATTACATTTAACGGAAAAAAAGTAATTTCAACCTGCTTGTGTTTTTAATGTAATATCTGGTTCCGGCAATATGGATGAAAATCATTGAGAAAAATGGCATGGGTAGCCCCCCTGCCCAATACCAGCCCCTTTGGGTCTTGTACGGATATTAAGGGGAACCCCGTACCCATATTAAAAAAAGGAAAGACGTGGGGCCCCCAGGCCCTATATACTCAGAACAGCAGTATACAGGCGGTGCAAACAAGACAGGGACTGTGTAGATTTGTTGTGTTAAGTAGAATCTGTGTGTAATTTTGAACTGGTACATTTTTAAAGTGTAGCTGCAGTCCAAAAATCTATTTTTAAGCTTTTTGTAACGGTGTATACTGCGGTCAGGGTACGCAGACAGCACGCACAATCTCCTACAACTGACTGCAAGCTCTATTAAAAAAGAACAATATAGCTAGCTATATAGGTGGATATAACGGTGTATACTGCGGTCAGGGCACGCAGACAGCATGCACAATCTCCTACAACTGACTGCAAGCTCTATTAAAAAAGAGCAATACAGCTAGCTATATAGGTGGATATAAGGGTGTATACTGCGGTCAGGGCACGCAGACAGCACGCGCAATCTCCTACAACTGACTGCAAGCTCTATTAAAAAAGAGCAATATAGCTAGCTATATAGGTGGATATAATGGTGTATACTGCGGTCAGGGCACGCAGACAACACCCACTACAGAAGAGCAAGAATGCAAAATCGGGCGATAACAAACGGTGTATACTGTGTTGAAGGTACACAGAACACCCACTAACTCCTACAGATGCCAACACACTACACAAGGCCGCCGCGCTGGCGGTCTTATATAGTGTGGGGCTTGTACTACACAGCCTGAGCTATGATTGGCCACAGGCATCCTGCCTGTGGCCAATCATGGCTCTCCTCGCTTCCGGTGCTGTGATTGGCCAAGCATGCGGGGTCACAGTGCATGCTTGGCCAATCATGAGCCAGCAATGCACTGCGATGGTGCAGTGCATTGTGGGCCGTGAGCGCCACACAAATTTGTCGCGAACGGTCCATAACGTTCGGTATTCACCGAACGGGCGAACAGCCGATGTTCGAGTCGAACACGAAGCTCATCCCTAGTGGTGGAAGCAAGGCCCCCAAAAAGCTGGAACAAGAGTTCACCTCTCTCTCTCAAAGCTGGAAGTACCTTGTCTTTTGTGTGAAAGAAGTGCATCCTTGTAATGACATCTTTTAGAGGGCCTGATCATCTCTCTTCTGAGTCAGGGCAGTGTGGAGGGGGTCCATTCCCAGTTTTTCCAGCAGTAGATCTGGAAGGAGCTCCTGAAAGCAGGCAGCAATTGTATCTTCTACAATTTTAGGGAGCCCACTGATCCTCTGCTTATCTCTCCAAGTCCTATTCTCATCACATTGCTGCATATCTGCTTAATTTGTAGTAATTGTAATTCCTATTGCAGGCAGCCTATTTAAAGGCAAACTTTTTTCTATTAGGGATGGGCCGAACACCCCCTGGTTCAGTTCTCACCAAAACACGCAAACAGACAAAAATCTCTAACGAACATGCAAACCCTATTATGGGACACGAACATGAAAAATCAAGTGATCATTTTAAATGCTTATATGCAAGTTAATGCCATAAAAAGTGTTTGGGGACCCGGGTACTTCCCTAGGAGACATGTATCAATGCAAAATTAAGTTTTTAAAACAACAGTTTTTTCAGGAGCAGTGATTTTAATAATTCTTAATGTGAAACAATAAAAATTAAAGATTCCTTTAAATATCATGCCTGGGGGGTTCCCCCAAATCTGCCTGTGAAGTGGTGCATCTGTGCGATGTCTAAAGTGCTGCAGCAAAATGAAAAAAATTCATTTAAAGTGTAAATCCAGTTTAAAATCTCAATTTTTGGATTCTATTAGCAAAGTAATCAGTCTAATTCTCTTGTCCCCCTTATAAAACTTGTGCCTTCTTTTATTTTTTCACAGCTGTTTTAGTTTAGTTGTAAAGGTTTGTTTGAGTGAGAAAATATGGAGTACCTGAAAGTGGGCGATCTTATGATTGTACCCAACTGCAGTAACAATGGGCATGCTCACTTCTTCTCTCCTGCAAGTACCATGATGCGCGAGAGCGTCCCTTCTGGGACACAGCCTATCATGGTTAAAGAGCTGTGGCTCTTTACAGAGATTGGGGTTGCGCCGTGTCCTAGCAACACGGCGCAGCCGCGATCTCCGCGTTGTGTGCCCCGCCTCGCCCCGCCGTCAATTTACGGCAGAGTGGGCAGAAACCAGTTAAAGAGGTTCCCCCTCTCTATTTGCCCGGTTTACCATTATCATTGAAAGTGAAAGTAAGAGAAAATCCCAAATTTTGGGTTGTCTCCTGTAAAGTAAGATAGAGGAAAATCTTTCAATGGGGACACTAGATCTGGTGACCTGGGGGTCCCCAAAGAAATAACTTGATATGGAGAGATTTCCTCTCACTTCCTGTTTGGCTATGGGACAATGTAAGGTAAATCTCTGCAATGGGACATGGACGGCAAAAAAATATCTGACAGGGGTTATAAGCCTCCCTTGCTCTATGCAAAATGAAAAAAATAAGTTTTGCCTATAGTTCTATGTTAAGTTGCATGGTCTGTTGTTTCCATGCAGTAAATCGGTATATATCTTTTTGGATTGTACTGTAATCTCCTCTTGGATCATTTATTATTTATTAGCCCAGTAAAATATGGTACAGCTAAGATCAGAGAGCTGGCCTATGGGGGAAAGAATGAGTGCCTCTCAGAGGATTGAAAAGAATTCTC
Source organism: Lithobates pipiens (assembly GCF_037356315.1). Taxonomy (NCBI): domain Eukaryota; kingdom Metazoa; phylum Chordata; class Amphibia; order Anura; family Ranidae; genus Lithobates; species Lithobates pipiens. Next base: position 109,916,251 of record NW_027507788.1, read on the forward strand.
TGGAAAAAAAGGGCTCCACGGACTCATCATCACAAACAGGAGCGGTCACCATCTTGGTTGCCCTGCACAAGGCTGAGGAAGATCTAAAGGGTGTATCTAAAGGGTGTGCTTGAGTCAGGCAGCGATGTAGGACTGAGGTATTTGAGAGCATATCAGTTTGCCCAGGGAGTGTAAAGCAGTATCACTATCCCATCATTCTTTTTTTATCTAATAGGCAACAATGATGTTGCTTTAGTAGCGTTTTATCAATAAAAACATGTGTTAAAACATTTACATAATCTGTTTCAGGAGCAGCGCTGCACAACACATGGAGACTATCCAGTGTTGTGTTAAATAATGAGCTAAATTAAAGCAACTAGAACATCACAGTTTGCTTACAGTGTGTTTAAATTAAACAAAAGATCATTACTTGTTACAGATATTTGCTTTTTAGACAAACTTCATGGATATCTGCCATCAGCCTGATATTTGAACTATTTATAAATATCTGCAATGTTCTTCTACATCTCTGACTTATGCCTTCTGCTCTCCAGTTTTTACTTCTCCACAAGATCTTCTGTTTGGCCCCAATTCAACTAGTAAACAAATCAGTACAGACAGATAACACTCACTGCAAAGACCACCAGTGTAAGCTTAGATACTGTATGAAAGGGGGCAGTTCAGGCAAACGAGGGGGCACACAGTAAAATTCAGTATATTGTTTCTTCCGTAAGGACATTGTGTACTTGTTTATGTAATTGAAGTAAAGTAACGTTTGCATTAACAGCTAATCATCATTGCTTCGTAATGTACGTCTATGAATGAAGTTTAATAGCGAACAATGAACTTACCAATTCGAATGGAGTGGGGGCTGCCAGTGGACTCCATCAGCAACAACAAAAGAAGCACCAGAGGCGCCAGAACACGTAGCATTTTACACAAATCGTCATGAAGCCCTCTTGTAATGTGGGCATTCCATAAATGTCTGCAGAATAAAAAAAAAGTATATTTGAAACAGTACTAAAATATATGGCCATAATGAGAAGAGAAGGGAGAAGATTAATTTTGCTATTCACTGCAACAAAATTAAATGAAAATACCAAAGTTACCTGAAAGCACTAGATTAAAATGAAGATTAAATTGCAGAATAATCTACAAATTTTTTATTAAATGACATCGTTTGACAATATATGCATACATACAGCATATATTACCATCACTTTATGTGTTTTGACTTTTAGACACATTTAGAATATTTAAAACAAAGAGGGTGTATTTTAAAAAGGCCTATGATGCACCTCTCAGCGCCAGATTCAACAAACCAACAATCCAAAAAGTAATTATATTATATATATATGTGACCGATTCAGTTAATGAAAATAACCGCAGAGGTCTATAGGATAGCAGCCATTTTAAACAATTAAACAATTATGTAACATGTAGTACAAAAAATAAATCAGTTCAAATGCTGAAAATTTCAGTACTAAAACAGCGCTGTAAGTCAAGTCCAAGGTAGCACCATATAGAAAAAGTCCTTAATGTGCAGAAAAGGTGACAATAGTGGTTTGATTAGCGTTGTAAGGTGATATCGGTGTTTATTTCAAGTGCTGTTAATATGCCATCCACCAGATTTGCACAGGTAATTCACCGCGTGTAGTACGTGCCCCCCTAGGGGGTTAAACTCACCAGACAGAGCTGAAAAAAGCGCCTTTAAGGAGATATTCCCTCTCTAGTTATACCACAATTTCATTGCCATCCACTAGGGTCCGACTGCCAAAAGTGCTCCAATCACGTCATAGAATAAAGAAAAGTTTGCACATAGCGTAATTCTATTTTATTAAATTGTTAGCCACACAAGTAAAAAAGACCCCCTATAATAATCTGCATACATTAATTCCAAGTAAAACAGCATTTAAAAGATGTGTGTTCAATCACCGTATTGTCTGGACGCCAGGAACCTCCACATGTGTTTCTTTGCTGACACTGCGTGTCACTTCCTGAGTCTGGTTAGCGGTGGAACGCAATCGTCACTTCCGGTAACGTTGTGTAGGCCACGCCCTGATGCATTTCGTCACTTCCGACTTCAACAGAGGGCGTGGCCACACGACTAAGGAGGCGAGTTTATATCGCCCCGTCCACCGCTGTGAGGGCCAATAGAATGCCGCCCAGCCCACATAACACTACCCATTGTCATGGAAACCGGGCGCGCTCAGCTCTACACACAGCAGGGAACGAGGCGAACACATAAAAACAAGCGAGAAATGGATAACTTGGTCCGCACTGCGGCGATCTTGGAGCATCAACATTTAAAGCAAAATATAAAGTAAAACTGCTTAGTAATAGTAATCAAATAATGGCAAGAAGCAAAGCTTACTGAGATACAACAACAGCTACATTAAACAGAGAGCTGATTAAACGCTGGGAATGCATATTGACCAAGCGCAGCTTATGTTACATATAAATAACAGCCATGTCAAGGAAAGACAATAAGCTCCGCTGAAGTTAAAATTATGGGTACATACCTATTCATAATAAAAATATATATATATATGGCAAAGTATCCTTGATGCGATATTAATCAAAAGCTGCACATATTATAGAGGCAGAAAATGTTTTCCATATTAAATTATGCTGGGTTACTCATGCCCTAAATTACAAAATAATAGGTCAAAGAATACGTGGGTACCCATAACAATCAGATAACTAAAAATTATTAAAAAAATAATAAAATTTCAAAGTTAAGTGTGTACCATAGTAAGTTTCTGATACCCATCAAAACTAACTCTGTACTTCCCTCAAAACCTAGCTTCATTTATAGGCGGGCCCCTAATTATGCAGATAAAATAGTAAAGAAAGTATTAGACCCCCATCTCATCCCCCTACTTTTTGGGAAAAAGATGAGTTTTATGCCTGCAGAAAATGTAGGGCCTGCAAAGAAGTTAACAAACCTCTGAGGGCCATTGACTGTTTTGTAGCTACATTGAATAATAAAGAATTTAAAATGAAAGAGTTTAATACATGTAATACTCCATACGTAGTCTATGCTTTGCAGTGCCCTTGCGGGCTCATCTATATAGGCCATACAAAAAGATTATTAAGGATCTGTATAGCAAAACATATTGCCAATATTAAACTAGGCTTTAAGGATCACAATGTATCTTTACACTTTAAGATCCATCACAATCAGGACCCATCAGGGCTAAAGTTTTGGGGCATTGGTCATATGAAACCCGCCTGGAGAGGGTCAAATCTAGTACGTGAACTTTCCAAACGCGAAACTGAATGGATATATTTAGTTGACACATTAGCACCGAAAGGGTTAAAACGTGGATTTAGATATAAATTGTTTTATTAGCGACTATTAATTCCCCTTTCTTCTGATATGCGCTTTAATACATCATCAGGACCTATCCTTTGGAGCACGGTATTAAATAATAGAATTAAAGTTTGGGTACATCATATCCTTATCCTTAATTACATTTTATCTCAAATTTTTTAGGCAATTTATATTTTTATATTTTTTTTACATATATGTATATATTTTTTTGGGTCATTTTTATCTTTTGGGGATGATGATCAGTATTGATGGCCATTTTTGATTTTTTGATACACTTTTCCACTGAAGTTTCTCCTCTGAGTTAGTTTTGATGGGTATCAGAAACTTACTATGGTACACACTTAACTTTGAAATTGTATTCTTTTTTTAATCATTTTTAGATATCTGATTGTTATGGGTACCCACGTATTCTTTGACCTATTATTTTGTAATTTAGGGCATGAGTAACCCAGCATAATTTAATATGGAAAACATTTTCTGCCTCTATAATATGTGCAGCTTTTGATTAATATCGCATCAAGGATACTTTGCCATATATATATATATATATATATATATATATATATATTTATTATGAATAGGTATGTACCCCTAATTTTAACTTCAGCGGAGCTTATTGTCTTTCCTTGACATGGCTGTTATTTATATGTAACATAAGCTGCGCTTGGTCAATATGCATTCCCAGCGTTTAATCAGCTCTCTGTTTAATGTAGCTGTTGTTGTATCTCAGTAAGCTTTGCTTCTTTCCATTATTTGATTAGTATTACTAAGCAGTTTTACTTTATATTTTGCTTTAAATGTTGATGCTCCGGGATCGCCGCAGTGCAGACCAAGTTATCCATTTCTCGCTTGTTTTTATGTGTTCGCCTCGTTCCCCGCTGTGTGTGGAGCTGAGCGCGCCCGGTTTCCATGACAATGGGTAGTGTTGTGTGGGCTGGGCGGCGTTCTATTGGCCCTCACGGCGGTGGATGTGGCGATATAAACTCGCCTCCTTAGTCGTGTGGATGGCTGTGGATGGCAATGAAAATTGCTGTATAACTAGAGAGGGAATATCTCCTTAAAGGCGCTTTTTCAGCTCTGTCTGGTGAGTTTAACCCCCTAGGGGGGCACGTGCTACACGCGGTGAAATACCTGTGCAAATCTGGTGGGTGGCATATTAACAGCACTTGAAATAAACACCGATATCACCTTACAACGCTGATCAAACCACTATTGTCACCTTTTCTGCACATTAAGGACTTTTTCTATATGGTGCTACCTTGGACTTGACTTACAGCGCTGTTTTAGTACTGAAATTTTCAGCATTTGAACTGATTTATTTTTTGTACTACATGTTACACATTTAGAATATTGTTTAAATATATTTTTATTATCCACAAAAAATTCTGAGCCCTTGTACACATTGTCGGACATTCCGGCAACCAAATCCAACGGATTTTGTCCAACGGATTTTGTCCAAAACTATTGCATACACACGGTCGGACAAAGTTGTCGGAAAATCCGATTGTACATAACGTGATGACGTTATTGCGTTAGGACGGGACTACGTTCAGGCTAGTAGCCAATAGCTTTGGTCTAGGAATTTGATCTGAGCATGCGTGGCACTTTGTCCGTCGGAGTAGGCTACACATGATCGGAGTATATCCGATCGGAGCATTTTGCATTGGTAGGTGGCACTGATAGGTGGGCCTTCACGGATCATGGGCCGTTTACCACGTGATCGCTCCGTCAAATGATCACTTATAAACAAACCGGTGTCATGTTATGACGCCGGTTCCTCCCTCCCCCTCTCTGTACCGATCGGTACAGCGGAGGGGGAAGAGATCGGTGTCAGCAGCGATGTGGGCTGCATCTGCAGTGCCCACATCGCTGCTCACCGAAAATTAACCCCTCAATTCCCTGCCATTACTCTGCAATACTCTGCAATGCCAGCTAATACTCTGCAATACCCTGCTATTACTCTGCAATACCCTGCAATACCCTGCAATACCCTGCAATACCCTGCCATTACTCTGCAATACTCTGCAATACCCTGCCATTACTCTGCAATACCCTGCAATACTCTGCAATACCCTGCAATACTCTGCAATACCCTGCCATTACTCTGCAATACTCTGCAACACTCTGCAACACTCTGCAACACTCTGCAATACTCTGCAACACTCTGCAATACTCTGCAACACTCTGCAATGCTCTGCAACACCCTGCAATACCCTGCAACACTCTGCAACACTCTGCAACACTCTGCAACACTCTGCAATGCTCTGCAACACCCTGCAATACCCTGCAACACTCTGCAACACTCTGCAATACCCTGCAACACTCTGCAATGCTCTGCAACACCCACCAATGCCCTGCAACACTCTGCAATACCCTGCAACACTCTGCAATGCTCTGCAACACCCGCCAATACCCTGCAACACTCTGCAATGCTCTGCAACACCCGCCAATACCCTGCAATGCTCTGCAACGCAATACTCTGCAACGCCATACTCTGAGATACCCAGCCATACTCTGAGATACCCAGCCATAGTCGGTGATACCCTGCAATACCCAGCCATAGACACCCCCCCCCCCCTCCCGCCGCCCTCCGGTGCTTCTACCGACTCGCCAATACGATCAAAGCCAGAATCTTTTTTTTTTTTTTTTTTTCAGGCTTCCCAGCGTAGAGGTGAGATGTGGGGTCTTATTGACCCCATATCTCACTGTAAAGAGGACCTGTCATGCCATATTCCTATTACAAGGGATGTTTACATTCCTTGTAATAGGAATAAAAGGGCTAAAAAAAAATTTGGGGGGTAAAAAAATGTCAAACTAAAATAAATAAAGTAAAATGAACAATAAAAAAAAAAATTTTTTTAAAGCGCCCCTGTCCCCATGTGCTCGCATGCAGAAGCGAACACATACGTAAGTCCCGCCCACATATGAAAACGGTGTTCAAACCACACATGTGAGGTATCGCTGCGAACGTTAGAGCGAGAGCAATAATTCTAGCCCTAGACCTCCTCTGTAACTCAAAACATATAACCAGTAAAAAAAATTTTTAATCGTCGCCTTTGGGGATTTTTAAGTAGCGACGTTTGGCGCCATTCCACGAGCGTGTGCAATTTTGAAGAGTGACATGTTAGGTATCTATTTACTCAGCGTAACTTCATCTTTCACATTATACAAAAATTGGGCTAACTTTACTGTGTTTTTTTTTTAAGCACAAAACTGTTTTTTTCCCAAAAAAAGCATTCGAAAAATTGCTGCGCAAATACCGTGCGAGATAAAAAGTTGCAATGACCTCGATTGTATTCTCCAGGGTGTTTGCTAAAAAAACATATATAATGTTTTGGGATTTTATGTAATTTTCTAGCAAATAAATTATGATTTTTACATGTAGGAGAGAAATGTCAGAATTGTCCTGGGTGCTCCAGAACGCCTGATGGCGCTCCCTCTGTATGTGGCCACACTGTGTAAAAGTCTCACACATGTGGTATCGCCGTACTCAGGAGTAATAGCAGAATGTGTTTTGGGATGTAATTTGTGGTATGCATATGCTGTGTGTGAGAAATAAACTGATAATATGACAATTTTGTGAAAAAACAAAAAAAAGTAAAAAAAATCTTGATTTTGCAAAGAATTGTGGGAAAAAATGACAACTTCAAAAAATCATCATGCCTCTTACTAAATACCTTGGAATGTCTTCTTTCCAAAAAGGGGTCATTTGGGGGGTATTTGTACTTTTCTGGCATGTTAGGGTCTCAAGAATTGAAATAGGCCGTCAGTACTTCAGGTGTGATCAATTTTTAGATATTGGCACCATAGCTTGTGGACTCTATAACTTTCACAAAGACCAAATAATATCCACCAATTTGTACTTATTTTTACCAAAGATATGTAGTAGTATAAATTTTGGCCAAAATTTATGAAGAAAAAATTACTAATCTGCTAAATTTTATAACAGAAACAAAGAAAAGTTCATTTTTTTACAGAATTTTCTGTATTTTTTCTTTTATAGCACAAAAAATAAAAAACCCAGCGGTGATTAAATACCACCAAAAGAAAGCTCCATTTGTGTGAAAAAAAAGGACAAAAATGTCATATAGGTCCAGTGTTGCATGACTGAGTAATTGTCATTCAAAATGTGAGAGCACCGAAAGCTGAAAATTGGTCTGGTTATTAAAGGGGTTGTAAAGTAAAATTTTTTATTTTTTTAAAATAACAAACATGTCATACTTACTTCCACTGTGCAGCTTGTTTTGCACAGAGTGGCCCCGAACCTGCTCTTCTGGGGTCCCTCGGCGGCTGTCTCAGCTTCCTCCCGCAGGTGCTTCTCACGTTAATGCGAGCTCCCTCGCATTGGTGAGAAGCACTGCGGGCGCGCTCCCGTGATACAGCCGGCGGCTATAGCCGCTCGCTGTATCACAAGGCCCCGCCCCCCGGCGCGCTGCGTCATTGGATGTGATTGACAGCAGCGCGAGCCAATGGCTGCGCTGCTTTCAGGCTGAGCGGCGAAGAGGACGGCGGGGGCGAGCGCGGGATTTTCGAGGGGTCAGGTAAGTAAAACGGGGGGACTGGGGGCGCCGGCAGTGTGAGATGTTTTTTCACCTTAATGCATAGAATGCATTAAGGTGAAAAAACATTTACCTTTACAACCCCTTTAAGGGTGTTTAAGTGCCCAGTGGTCAAGTGGTTAATCAAAGAAGCAGCCAAGTAGCCCATGGTAACTCTGGAGGAACTGCAGAGATTCACAGCTCAGATGGGAGAACCTATTAGTCGTGCACTCCACAAATCTGGCCTTTATGGAAGAGTAGCAAAAAGAAAGCCATTGTTGAAATAAAGCCATAAGAAGTCCCTTTTGCAGTTTGCGAGAAGCCATGTACTGGACACAGCAAACATGTGGAAGAAGTGCTCAAAAACGGACACTGAACATCACCTTGAACACACCATCCATGGTGGTGGCAGCATTGTGTTGTGGAGATGCTTTTTTTCAGCAGGTACAGGGAAGCTGGTCAGAGTTAATGGGAAAATGGATGGAGCCAAATACAGCCGAAGCTCCGGGCGGACGAAAAAGCCGCGTGTGAGCGGAAAAAGAAGGCCCTTGCCTAAGGCATGGCTCCTTCCTTAGCCTTCCTGGCATGTGGGAGTAGTGTACTTTTACCACCTGTGGCATTTTTAATAATGTCATGCAAAGAGGCTCCTAAGAGCCGGTCACTAAGGAAGGGAAGATCCGTCAGGGCTTTTTTGGATGCCCGGTCAGCAGACCAGCATTTCAGCCAAATCTAGCGCCTCAGCACCACTGCTGACACTGAAGCCCTGGATAACAGGGGGAGGGTATCCAGGGCCGTGTCACAAACATACTTAAGGTCTTGCACTAGTTGGTCTGCTAGTTCCACGCAGACAGGCGAAGACTGCTGTTCTCCCAATTCACAGTGCAACAGTTTTGCCCACTCAGTTAGTGTCTGCGACACAAGTGCGGATGTCAGTACTGGTCGCATGGTTGACCCCACAACCATAAACAAGGAACGAGCCACTGCCTCGGATTTCCTGTCCGTGGGATTCTTAAATGCAGGAGTCCCCTCTACCGGGATCGTGGTTACTTTGTTTAACCTGGATACTGGGGGGTTCACGACCAGATGAGCTGACCACTTTTTGAGAAGGCTCTCCTCAAAGGGGTAACGCACCACCATGTATTTGGGGACCAAAAAGGTCCATTGCGGTTGACCCAATTCCTTGTAAATTAACTTGCAAAAAATAAGTCAGTTACGGGAACACCTTAGGTGAACGGGCTGGCTTACGGGACCCAAAAGGGACCTTTACATCAGCAGAGGGATCTGCTGGCTTCTGAATCTTCAGGGTATCACGCACACCTGTGATAAGTGCTCCAACAAGCACTTTGACGTGCACGGACCCGGATGGGGACTCATCCCACTGTCCGAGCGGTCCTGGTCAGTGTCATCTCAAACTACAGCAGGGGTCACCAGCCTCAGCAGGGCCCGAGCCTGTGTCAGAGCTCTCCCCAGAAGACAGGGGGCAGGGGCTGTTTTTTAGCACCTTTGGACCACCGACAGAGCGTTCAAGGGCACTGCGCATTCCGCAGGCAAACCGGTTGTAATTGCCTGAATTTCAGGGCAAGAAACACTAGTTTCTGAAGCCATGCTGACCCTACCCTGTCTGCCACCTGAAGGGGACTTAGGACAGTGATCGTCCCACCCTCCTTACTGCTGCTGGCTGAGGTGCTCTTTCCCACAGGACTCACCACCCTGACAGGTTCTGCACTGTCCAGCAAGTAGTGCCCCGTGTTCTCTGTCAGCTCCCAGGTGCAGAGGAATCCGCTCTGTGTCATTCAAAGCTGCTGCTAATGGCGCTGAAACCGCTCTGCAATGTTCTCAGGCTCAAAAAAATGGCCGCCCAGCATAAGGGCATAAAGCACTGGGAAAATGGCCACCGGATTACAGGAACACATGCTATCTGTAGAGAAGCTGAAAAAACGTGCTCAGGCTTCTAGAAAATGGCCACCGGCGTCCAGTATAAGGACAAATCACAGGGAAAATGGCCACCGAGACACAGGAGAGCATGCTTTCCCTTGCCCATACCTAAGATGGTGGCTGACTCTGAAAAAACCATGAGGAACAGAGCTAGAAAATGGCAGCGATCAGCGCTGCAGAGATCACAGACACCCCCAGGGACATGAAAAAACACCACTCAGGACACAGCCAGCCAGCGCAGCCCCCCCCCCCCCCCACAGGTGAGAGCCCCCCTGGAGAGCCCCTGCACATGACACACACACCGCTAAGCAACCACACGCAGCATCCGCCCAGGGAGGGGGGAGGGAAAATATGGGGAGGGAAGATAGGGACAGGGAGAGAAGAGAGGGAGGTGAGGGACCCTCAAATCAGGGAATGCCCAGCTGCTCAGCCCCACTGAGGCAGGGAGAGCTGTACTTACCAGTCCTGAATAGTTGGGAGACATTCCATTACAGACCCACTCTCTGATCAGTACAGGGTGGCTGCTGACCTCGACACCCTATTACGCAGACATCAGCAGCCCGGTCATATGTGCGCCCCAGAGCATAAAAGCTCAGCAACCACCTTTGGAGCTGAGGTATGTCGTGGCCGGCTTAGCACATAGGTCCGGCCTGCACATGCTCGCTGGCTGGGTTGGGGAGACTACAAGGATAAGAGTATCCACCCTGTCACCCAGCTGGCTGTTGATAACAGATCACAGGATCTTCCATCTTGCGCAAAAAACAAAGCTTCTGCAGAAAAAACACGGACCGATGGGCCCATCAGGGTTCCTAGGTCCTTCTCCTTCCCTAGGCAAAATAAAAATGATGGCTGCATGGCAGGCTGGGGGGTTGTTACTTAAGGGACTGCCCCTTGGGCGGAACTGACAAATTCTGCGTTTTACATAACATGTAATGCCTAGTCTTCTCCTAAAGGTGGCGTAATAACCCAATGGCTAAGAGAGGAGCTGTGTCAATTTGGGAATATAAGAGAAGTTCCTTTAAATATCGTGCCTGGGGATTGTCCTTAGTCTTCCTGTAAAGTAGCATATCTGGCCAATGTGTGGAACATTGTTGCAGCAAAATTACATTTCTAAAGGAAAATATTTCATTTAAAACTGCTTGTGGCTGTATATGTATGTATTGCCGGATCCCAGCAATATACATAAAAATCAAGGGGAAAAAAATGGCGTGTGGCCCACCTTCAGTCCATACCAGGCATTTTGACTCTGGTATGGACATTAAGGGGAACTCCACTGCATTTTTTTTTAAATGGAGTAGAGGCCCCCCAAAATCCATACCAGACCCTTATCTGAGCAAGCAGCCATGGCAGGTCAGTAAAGGGGGGTGGGGAACGAGCGAACCCCCCTTCTGAACCATACCAGGCTGCAAGGACCTCTTCCCCACAACCCTTGCCTGGTGGTTGTGGGGGTCTGTGGGCAGGGGGCTCATCTAAATCTGGAACCTCCCTTTAACAAGTGGGACCCCAGCTCCTGCCCCCCCTTATGTAAATGGGTACATTGTACCCCTACCTATTCACCAAAAAAAGCAGTGAAATGTGACAAAAGACAATAGCCAGTTTTTGACAATTCCTTTATTAAAAATGTCCTCTCCCCCCCCCCCCCACTTCTGCCTCCATCTTCCTCCAATCTTATCCTTCTTCCTCCGCTTCTTTTCTTCACTGCTGACGCAGCTGCTCCCATTGAAGATTCAAAAACAAACCACCTCCGATGCAAGGATGATGTCATTCCGAGACCCAGTCCCTTGTGATGTCACCGCCCAGGGCATGATTGGTCAGTAATGTCACAAGGGGGTGGGGTCTCCAGCTGATTTCATCGGGTGGCCACACCCCATAGTTATATATGAATTGTGCACTATGGAAGCAGACAGATCGGCTGGCCACAGCATTGGAGGAGGGTCGCTATTTTCATGTTCAGCAGGTCGGTGGCGGGAGTGTCAGTGGAGAAAGATCTGTAGGAGGAAGCGGGGGAAGAAGCCAGAAGAAGAAGTGGAGGAAAAAGAAGCCAGAGAAAGATGGAGAAGACCTGAGGAAGAAGCGGAGGAAGGAGAAGCTGGAAGAAGAAGGAGAAGACCAAAGCAAGACCAGAGGAAGAATCGGGGGAAAGAAGAAGACATTTTTAATAAAGGAATTGTCAAAAACTGGCTATTGTGTTTTGTCACATTTCACTACTTTATTTGGTGAATGGGTAGGGGTACAATGTACCCAATACGCATTCTTAAGGGGGATCTGTGGGCCCTCTTGTTAAAGGGGGCTTCCAGATTCCGATAAGCCCTCCACCCGCAAACCCCCACAACCACCGGGCAAAGGTTGTGGAGATGAGGCCCTTGTCCCCATCAACATGGGGACAAGGTTTTTGGGGGACCCCAAAGCACCCTCCCCATGTTGAGAGCATGTGGCCTGGTGCGGTTCAGGAGGAAGGCAAGGTTGCATGCTCAGATAAGGATCTGGTATGCATTTTGGGGGGGAACCCCATGCCATTTTTTTTATTTTGACATGGGGTTCCCCTTAAAATCCATACCAGACATGAAGGGCCTGATATGGATTTTGGGGGGACCCCACATCGTTTTTTTGTTACAAACATGGGGAAGATGTGCTACTTTACAGGCAGACTATGGAGACCCCCAGGAACAATATGTAAAGGAATATTTATTTTTTCTTGTTTCACTCTAAGCATTATTAACATCACTGCTCCTGAAAAAGTTTTTAAAACTTTTTGGGGGGTCCACTCCGAATTCATACTAGACATGAAGGGCCTGGTATAGACCTGGGGGGAACCCGCTGACAGCTTGGTTGTTAAGGACGCGGTGGCTGGCTTCCTCGCACCCCTGTTAGTAACCAGCTATATACAGTGTTAAAATAAAAAAAGCAAAACACATCACAAACCGTATCACAAACGCAACAGTTGCGTTTCTGGTGCATTTCCATTGAAATCTATTACCCGCAAATCGCTAGAAAAAAGTCCCCGCCCATTTCCAAAAATGCACTGACCGCAAAATGCATAGATGTGAACTAGTACCATAGGGAACCATGTTAAACGGACTGTAGAGCGTTTCTGAAAATCAAAAGAGCATGGTTTCACCTTCTGACCTCGGAAATGAGTCATTGTAATCACCCGGGAGTTCCTGTACTGGTCAAGATCTCCATCTAGGTGGCATGGCGATTCTTTGAGAATCATGGGGTACAACTTGTCATGCAACTCCAAATGTTCTGGAAAAGTCGCCCAAGTGTGAAACAAGTCATACATATTTTAATAGAAAGGAGCTCTCATTTATATCTGCATAGTCCTTACTGATTTACATCAGCAGAACAAATGCAGGAAGTGATGTGTGCACATGGGCCATAAGCATATGTGTGGTGATGCCAAACAAATCAATGAACCCCACCCACACCAAATCTAACTACCACATCGAGTAAGCACAAGTACATATCCTGCACTTACCTGGCAAATAAGAAGCACCTACTCTTTGCTAAAGAGGGACCTCGCCATGTCCACCTAGATGAAGATCCTGACCAGCACAGGAACTTCCAGGTGATTACAATGACTCATTTTTGGGTCAGAAGGTGAAACCATGCTCTTTTGATCGCAACCACGATTATAATTTTTTATTTTCATTTATTTGCAGATATGCAAATCTGTATTTCTACATGTAACAATATTTGAAGGCAAACTGGGATTGCAGCAGGTGAATTACAAAGACAAAGGCCCAGTTTGAGCCCTGGTTCCCACTGACAGCAAGAATGAAATTGTGTGAGTTCAGCTGAAATTTTCAGACGATTTCATTCCCCATGTCAATCCTGACTGCAGGAGGGAATTTCAGAGACATCTGTGCGAGTTTCTGCACAGATGTCAATATAAATCGCACTCCGAAGTCACCAAAAGTAGTACAGAAACTACTTTTGGAAATTGTGGCGCCGCACCGATTAGAATGGTGCAATTGCCACTGATTTGGCATGTGATTTGACACATCAAATTGCATGCCAAATCGCACCAATGTAAACCGGGGCTGACACATACAACACTGCTTGTCCACCAGTTGAATTCATTACCTGCAATTCTCCACAGCTGTTATATACCAAAACCCCACCTAAACACCTTTATCATTTACTTGCAGGTGTGCTGAAGTGATTAGGTTGTTTGGTGCACAATTCTATCTTATCATTTCTATGGGTATAAGTAAGATATGGCACTTTCCCAAAACTAAAGAAAGAGAAAAAACAAAACAAAAAAACAAGCTCAATAACCACTTCAGCCCCGGAAGGATTTACCCCCCTTCCTGACAGAGCGTTTTTTGCGATTCGGCACTGCGTCATTTTAACTGAAAATTGTGCGGTCGTGCGACATGGCTCCCAAACAAAATTGGCGTCCTTCTTTTCCCACCAATAGAGCTTTCTTTTGGCGGTATTTGATCACCTCTGCATTTTTTATTTTTTGCGCTATAAACAAAAAAGAGCGACAATTTGGAAAAAAAAAAACATGCATTATTTTTTACTTTTTGCTATAATAAACAAACATTTCTTCCCTCAGTTTAGGCCGATACGTATTCTTCTACATGTTTTTGGTAAAAAAAAAAAATCAATAAAAAAAAAAAAAAAATCGCAATAAGCATTTGATTGGTTTGCGCAAAGGTTATAGCGTCTACAAAATAGGGGATAGTTTTATGGCATTATTATTTTTTTTTTACTAGTAATGTTGATGATCAGTGAGTTTTATCGTGACTGCGACATTATGGCGGATACATCAATCAATGTTGACACATTTTTGGGACCATTGGCATTAATACAGCAATCGATGCTATAAAATTGCATTGATTACTGTAAAAATGTCACTGCCAGTGAAGGGGTTAAGTGTTCCTAGGGGCGTGTTTCTAACTGTATGGGGGGCGTGTCTGTGTGTGACACCACACTGATCGCTGCTCCTGATGATAGGGAGCAGACGATCAGTGTGCTGTCACTAGGCAGAAGGGAGAGATGCTGTTTACATCGGCATCTTCCTGTTTCTTGAGCTCCGTGACAAACAAAATTATGTACATTCATTTACTAGCATAAAACAAAACTATTCTACAGGATATATGGTGCTACATTTAGCAAATCAATTGGGTCTTAAGGGCCCTGCTCATAGAAGCTTACAATCTAAAGTTTGTCTAAACCTTAGAGTGGACACAACTTTATTTTTAGTGTTGTGAGGGGTTAGCTCGGCAGCGGGTGTGTGTGACCCCCTGGATGGGTTCACAACACAAAATCGGGCACAGCAGACAGCGTTGTAGGTGCAAAAAACAAAAGATGCGGTTTATTTATGCTACATGCAGTGATACATATAACAGCCAAACAAAAAATAAAACATGAAAATAAATCCTGGTCAGCTTGACCTCTAACTACACACTTAGATTCCCTGTCTAACAACTGAGTGCAGCCTTGTGCTGCACCAGTCCCTGTCTCTGTTGTAGAGGTTTGCCACACAGGCGTTAACTCACCGCACAGAACAGATATCACACTCCCCAGTCTATACAACACAAAACTGGTTCTCCCTAAGCATGCTGGGGTTTTTTGTAGAGGTCTTAATGAGCCCACTTACTTCAGCTGGGCTCATTAACTCTTCCCCTCTAATTGTAAAAGTCTGCATAAAGCCTGAATCTAGGGCACACATATTTCCCATCCTGGATACAACCAGGTGACTTTACCTGCGTGCTGCCACATACCCCCCCCCCCCTCGTTTCAACCTTGGGGTTGTAACACAAGCAGTCAGACACGCATGTATCCGAGACAAAGCATCCACATTCCCCATTTTAACACCAGGGCGATGCTTAACTGTAAAGTAAAATTCTTGTAGGGCCAGGAACCACCTATTTACCCTTCTATTGGTCTCCTTGTTCTGAGCCATCCACTTTAAAGGAGCGTGATCAGTCACCAGGTCAAAGTGCCTACCTAGCAGATAGTACCGAAGGGAATCTAGAGCCCACTTCACTGCTAAACATTCCTTCTCAATCGTGGCGTAATTTACCTCATGGGACTTCAACTTCCTGCTGAGGTAAATGACTGGGTGCTCTTCCCCGTTCCAGACCTGGGATAACACTGCTCCTAACCCAACGTCTGATGCATCAGTTTGTACAACAAAGTCCTTAGAGAAGTCTGGCGAGTACAACACTGGCTGGCTACATAAGGCTGTTTTTAAGGACTGAAATGCTTCTTCAGCCTCTGGGGACCATTTAACCATGACAGACTCTTTCCCTTTTGTCAGGTTGGTGAGGGGCACAGCCTGAGAAGCAAAATGGGGAATGAATCGTCGATAATAGCCAGCGATTCCCAGAAAGGCTCGTACCTGTTTCTTGCTGTTGGGACGTGGCCAACTCTGTATGGCCTCGACTTTATTGACTTGGGGTTTTATCACCCCCCTCCCAATAGTGTACCCAAGATATTTGGCCTCCTCCTGTCCAATGGTACACTTCTTTGGATTGGCCGTAAACCCAGCTTCCCGGATAGAGTCTAGGACTGCTTGTACTTTCGGCAAATGTGAGACCCAGTCTGTGCTATGGATAATCACATCATCCAGGTAAGCTGCAGCATATTTCTGATGGGGCCTCAGAATCTTATCCATTTTCTGCTGGAATGTTGCCGGTGCATTCTGTAACCCAAACGGCATTCTCTTATATTGGAATGCCCCATCTGGGGTTACAAACGCAGTTTTCTCCTTGGCTGACTCGGCCAGGGGAATTTGCCAATACCCTTTGGTGAGATCAAGAGTTGTCATATATCGGGCTGCTCCCAGCCGGTCAATCAACTCATCTATACGCGGCATGGGGTAGGTGTCAAATTTTGTAACTTTATTTAATTGTCGAAAATCGTTACAAAACCGCCAGCTCCCATCAGGTTTGGGCACTAGTACGATAGGACTGGACCAGTCACTCTGGGACTCCTCTATCACACCCAATTCCAACATCCTTTGAACCTCCCCACGTATTGCCTCCCGTCGGGCCTCTGGTATTCTATAAGGTTTTAGTTTTACCCTTTCTCCTGGCGGGGTGATAATGTCATGCTCTACGCCAGATGTTTGTCCCGGAAGCTCAGAGAAAATCTCTTTGTTACGAAGTACAAACTCTTTAACCTCCTGTTGTTGGGGTTTCGATAAGGTGTCTGCTATTCCAACCTCAGGAACTAAGCAATCAGGCTGTACTTGTGACAAAGTCTCTGCGACTAGGGATTCCCTATCCCTCCAGGCTTTCAGCAGATTGACGTGATAGATCTGCTCCGGCTTTCGCCTTCCTGGCTGTCTAACCCTGTAGTTCACCTCACTAATTTTTTCAATTACTTCATATGGACCTTGCCATTTGGCCAGAAATTTGCTTTCAACCGTAGGGACTAGCACCAAGACCCTATCCCCCGGGAAAAAAGTACAGGTCTTGGCCCCACGGTTGTACACTCTCTGCTGTGCTAACTGCGCTTGGGTTAAATGTTCCTTTACAATTGGCATTACCTGTGCAATTCTATCTTGCATCAGGGCGACATGCTCAATCACGCTCCTGTGAGGAGAACTCTCATTTTCCCAAGTTTCCTTGGCGATATCCAGCAGCCCTCTTGGGTGTCTCCCATAGAGCAACTCGAAGGGTGAGAAACCCGTAGAGGATTGGGGTACCTCCCTAATGGCAAACATTAGATAGGGTATTAGACAGTCCCAATTCTTTCCATCTCTATCCACCACCTTTTTTAACATTTGTTTAAGGGTTTTGTTGAATCTTTCAACCAACCCATCTGTTTGGGGGTGATACACAGATGTACGCAATTGCATCACTTTGTACAACTTGCATAATTCTTTCATAACCCGGGACATAAAGGGTGTACCTTGGTCCGTAAGCAGTTCCTTACAAATACCCACGCGGCTAAAAACAAGAGATAGCTCTTTGGCTATGGTTTTGGCCGAGGTATTTCGGAGAGGAATTGCTTCCGGATAACGGGTGGCATAGTCCAATATAACCAAAATGTACTGATGCCCCCTGGCGGACTTCATTATCGGACCTACCAAATCCATTGCGATCCTTTTAAAGGGGACCTCAATGATAGGAAGAGGTACCAGCGGGTTACGGAAATGTGGCATAGGTGCCGACTTCTGACACACAGGGCAGGAGGAACAATAATTTTCTATTTCCTTCATGACCCCAGGCCAATAGAATCTCTGCAATACCCTCTCTCTGGTTTTCTCTGTCCCCAGATGACCTCCCAGAATGTGCCCATGAGCCAATTCTAACACCAACTTCCTGTAAGGTTTGGGCACTACAAGTTGCTCAATGGTTTCTTCTGCCCTTTGAGCCACTCGATACAGCAGGTCCCTTTCCATAGTGAAGTAAGGATAAGGGCAAGTCTTATCTGGGTTCACTAACTC
Source organism: Lithobates pipiens (assembly GCF_037356315.1). Classification (NCBI taxonomy): domain Eukaryota; kingdom Metazoa; phylum Chordata; class Amphibia; order Anura; family Ranidae; genus Lithobates; species Lithobates pipiens. Next base: position 109,934,450 of record NW_027507788.1, read on the forward strand.
GCCATCTATTTTCACCACATTTTCCCGTGCCTTTATTAGGGTGGGGTCTTTTAACTGTTCTGTGGCAAAATTTTCCCTGTGAACCTCAAGATCCGAAAACTCCACAGACGGCATGTTTATATCTGAGGATGTTGGCTCCTCCCCAGTTTCTCGAGTTTCCCCCGCCAATACCGACAAGGGAAATTCAGGAGAGTCCTCACCACTCCCAGAGGAATTCTGGTCATCTTCCTGGTTTATAGGGGCACCAGTGGGGGGCTCAGGACAATCCCAGAGTTCCCAGAATTTTGGAAAATCCCTTCCCACGATAGCATCATGTGGTAAGTGAGACACTAACCCCACCTGATGAGAGAGGTTACCTTTGTGGGTCTCAAAAAACACTGAAGTTACCGGATACTCTCGGGTGTCCCCATGCACACAAATAACAGCCACCCTGTTCTTCCCAGAGACCTCTGTAGTAACTAATTCAGCTTTTATCAATGTTACCAAGCTACCTGAATCCAGCAACACATCAACATTTCTACCATTAATACACATTTTATATAAATGTTTCTCAGGTCCCCGAATGGCAGTGCATGCAACTGTCGCAAACAGCGACTGACGTTTCTCCCTTATAAAGTCACATTGCATAGGCTCATCCACAACGGGGCAATTGGCTGCAATATGTCCCTCTTGCCGGCAGCGGTAGCAAATAATCTTTTTCGCTGTCTCTTGCAGCATGGGCTTCCTGGGCTGCTCCCGCCAGACCTTAGGTAGAACTCCCACCCTCTCACTCTCTCCACCCTCACCCCTTGGAGTCATCTTACCCGCCACTGGGAATGATCTGGTCTTAGGGTGGAAAGTCCGTGAGTCCCTGGAAGAGGTGGTCAGGTTCTCTGTAGCCAAGTACCTCTCAACCAGATCCACAAGTGTATCTGCATTTTCTGGGTCTCCATGGCTTACCCATTTTTGGATGGCAGTAGGAAGAGCTCTCAGGAAACGATCCATAACAACACGTTCCACAATGTTTGGTGCGGTCAAAGTCTCTGGCTGCAGCCACTTCCTGCTCAGGTGAATGAGATCATACATTTGAGACCTGGGGGGTTTTCCAACCTGAAAAGTCCAATTATGCACACGCTGAGCCCGGACGGCCAAGGTGACACCCAGCCGTGCCAATATTTCTGTTTTTAGCACCACATAGTCTTTTGCTTGGTCAGGCTCTAGGTCATAATAAGCTTTCTGCGATTCCCCAGTTAACAGAGGGGCCACCAGTCCAGCCCATTGCTCCTTAGGCCACTTTTCCCTTTCAGCAGTCCTTTCAAATGTGGTCAAAAACACCTCCGGATCATCCTCTCCAGTCATTTTTGTCAATAAACGGCTCACACCAAAGGATGCGGTATTATTGTAACCACTTGCTTCATTGGTCTGCGGACGTTGCTGTCTCTATTTTCTGTTGAAAACTCTGCTCTTGCTTCTGCAACAGGTCTATAAAGCGGGCTTCAGATTGCTGCTGTGCTTGTTGCTGAGCTTCCAGACTCTGCAGGTGAGCTTTCTGCTGGGCTGCAAGGCTCTTTTGTAAAGCCGCATTTGTTTGCTGCTGATTTGCATTTGCTAGAGCCAGCTGTCTCAGTATCTCCTCCATGCTGGCCTTTAAAAAAATTGAAAAAAAACTGCCAAAATTCTCCACCAACTGTGAGGGGTTAGCTCGGCAGCGGGTGTGTGTGACCCCCTGGATGGGTTCAACACAAAATCGGGCACAGCAGACAGCGTTGTAGGTGCAAAAAACAAAAGATGCGGTTTATTTATGCTACATGCAGTGATACATATAACAGCCAAACAAAAAATAAAACATGAAAATAAATCCTGGTCAGCTTGACCTCTAACTACACACTTAGATTCCCTGTCTAACAACTGAGTGCAGCCTTGTGCTGCACCAGTCCCTGTCTCTGTTGTAGAGGTTTGCCACACAGGCGTTAACTCACCGCACAGAACAGATATCACACTCCCCAGTCTATACAACACAAAACTGGTTCCAGGATGGAGCATCTCCCTAAGCATGCTGGGGTTTTTGTAGAGGTCTTAATGAGCCCGCTTACTTCAGCTGGTTTTCTAAGCATATGTACCTGTGCAGTCCCTGGGAATGATTAGTGCTAACAAACATTAACCACTTACAGACCGGACCATTTTGCTGGTCAAATACCAGACCACTTTTTGCGATTCGGCACTGCGTCGCTTTAACTGACAATTGCACGGTCATGCAACGTGGCTCCCAAACAAAATTGACGTCCTTTTTTTTCCCACAAATATAGCTTTCTTTTGGTGGTATTTGATCACCCCTGCGGTTTTTATTTTTTGCGCTATAAACAAAAATAGAGCGACAATTTTGAAAAAAACACATTCTTTTTTACTTTTTGTTATAATAAATATCCCCCAAAAATATATAAAAAATAATTTTTTCCCTCAGTTTAGGCCAATGCGTATTCTTCTACGTATTTTTGGTTAAAAAATCGCAATAAGCGATTATTGATTGGTTTGTGCAAAAGTAATAGCGTTTTCAAAATAGGGATAGTTTTATGGCATTTTTATTAATAATTTTTTTTTACTAGTAATGGCGGCGATCAGCGATTTTTATTGTGACTGCAACATTATGGCGGACACATCGGACATTTTTTACACATTTTTGGGACCATTGTCATTTATACAGCAATCACTGCTTTATAAATGCAGTGATTCCTGTGTAAATGACACTAGCAGTGAAGGGATTAACCAGTGGGTGGCAGTGTAGGGGTTAAGTGTTCCTAGGGGTGTGTTACTAACTGTGGGGGGCTGGGCTTTCATTTAGTGAACACTGATCTCTGCTCCAATCACATGGAGCAGAGATCAGTGTCACTAATTGCTAGGCAGAATGGGGAAATGCTGTTTACAACGGCATTTCTCCATTCAGCCGCCCCGTGAGACAATCGCGGGTATGCCCGCGGCGATCGAGTCCGCAGGATCCGCGACTGGACTCACGGGGGTCCCGACCGGCACTCGAGCGCGCCGCCGGCGGCGCGTTCGCGATGGCAGGGCGGCATTAAAAATTGGACGTACCTGTACGCCAATATGCCTGCCTGTGCCATTCTGCCGATGTACATCGGCGTGAGCTGGTCGGGAACCGGTTAACATCAGTCCCTGGCTGCAATGAGCTTCCAATCTAAAGTAACTTAATCTAAAGTAACCAATCTAAAACAATCTTTCTTACATTAGAGACTATTTTGACAGGAGACAAATAAAATGCCAGCATGTCTTTGGATTGTGGTGAGAAACCCACAAAGGGAGAACATATAAACTTCAACACAAGCATTAGCATGTTGGGGAATTGAACCAGCAACCCCAGTGCTGCTAGACAAAATTGCTACCCACTTAGCCAGCGGCAGCCTCACACATGTAGTCTGCATCTCTGTGGTGTGAACCAGTCCTATGTCCATAGCCATGCTCAGTGTCACAAGCAATATACAATATATTGCCCTAAGTATTGGGATGCCTGCCTTTATACGCACTGATTTAGCCCACCCTTTGCAGCTATCACAGCTTCAAATCTGCTGGGAACGTCACCCACAAGGTTTAGGAGGGTGTCTATGGGAATGTTTGACCATTCTCCCATAACTGCATTTGTGAGGTCAGGCACTGATGTTGGACAAGAAGGCCTGGCTTACAGTCTTCGCTCTAATTCATCCCCAAGGTGTTCTGTTTTGTTGTGTTGATATGACGATGAGGTGAGTTGAAGTTCCTCCACCCCAAACTCGCTCATCCATGTCTTTATGGACCTTGCTTTGTGCACTGGTCCAAATCATTTGTTGGAGGGGGAATTATGATGTAGGGTTGTTTTTCAGGGGTTGGGCTTGGCCTCTTAGTTGCTGTGAAGGGAACTCTTAAGGCATTGGCATACCAAGACATTCTGGACAATTTAATGCTCACAATTTTGTGAAAACTGTTTTGGAATGGCCCCTTCCTGTTCCAACATGACTGCACACCAGTGCACAAATCAAGGTCCATAAAGACATGGATGAGGGAGTTTGGGGTGGAGGAATTGACTGGCCTGCATATAGTCCTGACCTCAATCCGACAGAACACCTTTTGGCTGAATTAGAGCAGAGACTGTGAGCCAGGCCTTCTCATCCAACATCAGTGCCTGGCCTCACAAATGCGCTTCTTGAAGAATTTGTCAAACGTTCCTATAGACACACTAAACCTTGTAGACAGCCTTTCCAGCTGCTGTTATAGCTGCAAAGGGTGGGCCAAATCAAATTTTAACCCTACGGACTAAGACTGGGCTGCCATTAAAGTTCATGTGTGTATAAAGGCAGGTGTCCCAATACTTTTGGCTAGATAGTGTATCTGGAAAGATTTACAATGGTGGTGGAACCCTCCTGCACATACGTTTATACTACGTTTATACATAGTTTTAGGTCCTGAGTCGGGAGTTAAGTTTAACAACATAGGGATACAAGATAACTTTTTTAACCACTACAATACAGGGCACTTTCGCCCGCATGGGTTCCCCCTCCGAGAGCATACCAGGCCCTTAGGTCTGGTATGGATTCTAGAAGATGCTGGGACTGTGACATCATAATGGGCGGGGACATCATCCGGGGATGTCCCTATATAAGTCGCCGCGCGCCGCGTCCTTGCCACTGTGAGCAGAGGCAGCGACATCTGAAGAAAAGAAGAGAAGAACAGAAGACGGCGACAGCGGCGACAAAAGAGCCTGTAAAAGAGCTAGAAGAAGGCGCGGTGGCCCGGCAAGAAGAACCAAAGAGGGGGACAAGACCCCCGAAGTCGGAAGAAGAGGGCGGCGGTGAAGAAGAAAGCCGGGCTCCTCCGCTAGCAAAAGAGCTAGCAGAAGATAGCGGAGGAGTCCGGCGAGAAGACTCCCGAAGACGGACAGAAGACCCCCGGAGCTGTGCAATAAACTATTTTATCTCTTGTGTGTTGTGTTTTTTTTTACTTTTTTTTACAGGTGAATGGGTAGGGGTACATTGTACCCCATACTCATTCACATAGGGTGGGGGGCCGGTATCCGGGGGCCCCCTTATTAAAGGGGGCTCCTGGATTCCGATAAGCCCCCCGCCCGCAGACCCCGACAACCAATGGCCAGGGTTGTCGGGAAGAGGCCCTTGTCCTCATCAACATGGAGACAAGGTGCTTTGGGGTGGGGGGGCCCCACGTGGAGTTCCCCCTTCAGAGCTCATTCTCTGATTGGCCACAGCAAAAGTCGCCTGGCCTGGGGCGATTTAAAGTCGTGTTGTAAGTCGCCCCAGGTCATGTCTAAGTGTGTTCAAGTCGTCTCCAAGTTGCTGCACAAAGTCGTCCTGGAAGTCGTGTCGCCCCTGTGTGAACCGGCTCTCAGGGATGCTAATCATATGTTCTAACTTCTAAGCCACAGATCTGCCACATGTGAAAACCTCCTACACATAAATACTGCATTACTTTGGACATATAGGTGGTGGAATTACATTGCTCAAGAGTTATTCTTCTTTATTTATTCCGTGATATGTGGTGGTTCTTGGTGTGAGTGTAGAATAGTGCTGTTACTTTTAATTAATTTTGGGGAATTACATTTTGTTTTCTGACATTGGTACACATATCACATTTTTTGGGTTCAAATTATGATTATTTGGAAATAACAAAAAACACCAAAAATGTTTTACATTTGCATCAGCAATGGTATTGTTTGTGGTTTGTAAAGACACCTGTGTGAGTTTGGGTAGAAAAATATATCTTACCAAAACATGAAAACATTCCACATTCTAGCATTCTTAAAAACTAAATAGATTAAGTATAAGCAACATTGTACCATTAGAATCAATGGCTGAAACTTGCATGTGGGCTACATAACTCAAATTTTCACTCCAAAAAAACGCTTTTTAACCTAGCGCTCATTCTGGTATTTACTATAGCACCCTGTAAAATAGCCATGGGAGCTAAAATGAGAGTAGTTTGTAGGTCTGAGCATGCTCAGTTGTGTTGGTACCTAGTTGTACATTCATTTTTTCACATAGTTTAAAAGCAGATTATCTTTAAACAATATACTGCATATTTCAGTACCATTTAAGCAATTATATCATGCTCTAAACATTATTTCCATGTGCACTACTCCAGGTTTTAGCAGAGTAAGGGTTTGGGTGCTATTTGTTTTCAAGGAACTATAGTAAATTTGATTTTAGGAGTATTTTTTTTAGCGTTAATTCGCTGTAATTAGCGCTATAGTAAATGACCCCCAATATGTTACAACATGACAGATACACATTTTTCTAAAATTCTGTAGACACAGAGTTAAAAGTATCTAACATACCCTATAAAAGATAACCCATGTTTAGTATATTGAATGATATTAATTCCATTTCATCTTTCTAGCATATGTTTCTGACCTGATACTTAACCTCATCAAAGGGTAGTCATACATTGTCCACAGCATCCAAGCAATGCCCTAATGGTGGTGAGGACTGCAAGGGGCACACATTTTCTAGCTCAGCTTTTCTATCTGTTTAGGCTATTCTCTTTTTTTTGTATATAGGAAGCTGTTAATTAAAAGATGCATGAGGATACTGAAATAGTTTTCCAACAGACCTATGTGATCCCCATAGAAAAAAGAAAAAGCTTTAAAAATATCAGAAACTCAGTATCCACCTAAAATGTGAAGCATAGGATGTGTGCAAGGGGTAACCCTGGAGCTGAGAGCAGTTTAAATTATATTAAAGTCTTGTTTTTTTATTTAAAAAAAATAACAAACATGCCATACTTACCTCCTCTGTGTAATGGTTTTGCACAGAGCAGCCCAGCCCAGAGCAGCCCAGATCCGCCTCCGCCTCGGGTCCCTCCCTGGCGCTCCAAACCCCTCCCTCCTGCTGAGTGCCCCCACAGCAAGCGACTTGCTATGGGGGCACCCAAGTCAAGCTACTGCTCTGTGCATCAATTCAGACACAGAGCCAATGGCCAATTGGCTGTCAAAAGCTAATCAGGAGTGTGAGTTCCCCGAGAGGCAAGGCTCTCCTGGACATCGCTGGACAGAAAGGGGGCTCAGGTAAATATTAGGGGGGCTGAGAGGGGGCTACTTAACACAGAAGGTTTTTACATAGAATACATGAAGGTAAAAAAACCTTGTGCCTTTACAAACACTTTAAGGGCACACTGGGGCGTTTTTCGGGCGTTTTTTAGGCGCTTTAGCTTTAAAAAAAGCACCTGTAAAGTGCCTGAAAGAAGCCGCAACTGCAATCCCAATGTAAAAGCCCGAGTGCTTTCACACTGAGGTGCTGCGCTGGCAGGGTGTCAAAAAAAGTCCTGCAAGCAGCTTCTTTGCAGTGCTTTTGGAGCGGTGAATACAACGCTCCTAAAGCTCCCCTTCCCATTGAAATCAATGGAAAGCGCCTGTAAAACGCCTGAAAAGCGCCTGAAAAGCGCTATTGGAAGCAGCGTTTGGGGGCACTTTTAACCCTTTATTTGGCCACTAGCAGGGGTTAAAAGTGCCCCAATAACGCTCGAAAAACGCTGGTAAAGCGCTGCTAGTTTAAGCGGTGCTTTACAAGCGTTTTTCGGGTGCTGACATTGTGAAAGGGCTCTTAAAGCACTTGGGCTTTCACATTGGGAATGCAGATGAGGCTTCTTTCAAGCGCTTTACCGGCGCTTTTTTTAATGCTAAAGCGCCTGAAAAACGCCCCAGTGTGAAAGGGGTCTTAGAAGGGAAGGGAGGCGATGCACAGCAGCAAATTTGTTGAGGTAGACTGGATGGGGATAGACAGGTTTTTTTTAAAGGATTTTTTTTTATTATTTGTTCTCCTTGTCTTGCCCATGGTGTTGGGAGTATACATTAAACATATGTAAGCAAGTGTTAAAGATTGATTTTGCAATTTTATGTTATTTTTCTAAGGTTATCTCATGTAAGAGAGGATACTTTTGCTTTTGGTGTGTATTAAAAAACTCCTTATAAATAAAAACTGATTTAAAAAGTAATACAAAATATTGATGATTCATTGAGCATTTCCTGTGATTGTGTAAATGCCATTAAGAAGGAATGCAAACTAAACATGAAAAAAGGTTTTGTCACCCCCTCATTCTGAAAGAAGCCACCAGAGCAGTTACAGGTAAGTAACCTCCTGGAAAAGTTACGTTAGTAATCCAGGTCTCCAAGGTCCTTCTAGTATGCTGACCAGAAGGTCCTAGCATGCAAGTAAAAAACAAAACAAAAAAAATTGAAACAAAATAAATAGTATCTTATATACAGTATGTGCATAAAGGATGTTTACTGTGGTGTAAAGGGTCACATTCTGTTTTGTACTACAAATCTCCAGTCTCTATCTCCTGATTCTTTTCCTGTTGCTTTGACCTGTGCCAGCTGCTATAGAATTACAGAATTACAGAACCGTGGGCAGTTCCCAACTGATATATAGCTTGAAACTCATAACATCCAGTAATTGATCATGCTTAATGGGAAAAACTCAGCAAGCATAGTGTGGTTTATCAGCAACACAGTACGGAATTCACTGGAGTTAACTTGCAGAAGCAGTAGTCACACATTCAGTGCTTACTGAGATGTGGCCAGTTTCTATCCTGTTAAATTAAAACTATACTTTGCAGTATTTGAAACTATTATAAAACACAATAATGAGGGCTCGAAATATGATGTCAAATCTAAAACGAATTGTTTTTGTTGGCAAATAAAGAAATTCACACAAAATGAAAATATGACCAAAAGTCATTTAAGTGTAGGTGCCCAGGCCAAATTATTAGTGTCAGCATGTATCTCTTAACTTTATTATAACTCTGTGCCACTAGCAAAATCCATCCATAGACGCCTTTTTTTCACAGGGTGAAAATGCTTACTCAATTCAGCTGCAGTGTCGTCACCCCTTCCTGCATGATCCTAGGTTGGAATACAATTGTCAATGCACAGTATACTGACACATTCTATCATAGTCAGCAAAGTACAACTGTCACATCAGCTGCTACTGGATCAAGCACATGCCTACACGTAATTCATACATACTGTAGTTTGCAAGGTGGGCATAGTGAGAGGAAAAAAATGAACACAGTAAAGGGAAACTGTGTTTTTTAAATAAAGAAAAAAAGCTTAGCTGAGCTCCATACAGACCAGGAGACATCCACCGCCATCCACCGCCATCCACCCCTGAAAATCACGAATAAACAGACATCTGAGTCCAGGGACCACGGAGCTGTCCCCCGGAGGCCATCTGCCGAGAAATAACCACCCTTAGCGGCGTACACACACCCGGCCTCATCGCGGAGCAACCGGCGCCATATTGCGGCCTACGAGAACTCAGGCCCACGCCAGCCTCTGCCGCAGCGCCACCGGAGTGAGGAGGCAGCAAGCCCAGCGGACACACACCGCCGCTCATCCGAACACAGCACGCCCGGACCAACAGGGCACAGTGTCCAGCAGACTCCCGCAGCGTCCATCCAGGCCCTGGATCCGGCCTACACCTCCACCAGGCCGCAGTGAGTACAAGCACGGCATCCCCCCTCACAGCGGACTTATTTCACTATACTTAGTGGGAGCCTGCACTACACGCAGATCTGGGGGGCAGATTCTGGGGGCATAGGAAACAAAGTCCATCAGAACAGGGAAAGCCTGAGGCTCAGGCCTATTTACTGGAGACGGCAGCCATCTTGCTACTCCAAGCACACCCTGTGTCTCCCTAACTAGCTCCGCTTGGACTGTAACCACCTAACCTTACCCCAGCACAACCCCAGCACTGGTGCACATCCCACTAGTAATACAGTTCTCCTACCCAAGAACTGGCAAACTCTATCACAGGGGCAGTGGCCTGGTGTGCAACACACATGACTGTAATGTAGAGAAACCCTGGTGACCAGAGGGGCCTGTGCACTGAAAACAGACCTGACAGACGAATATGTCCACACAATCAAGGAGAAGCACACACAGCCATATCCTCCGCTCTTTGGGGACACCCCAGAAGAAAAAAAAGAACTCGCCAGCAAACCTTAGCAAATTTAAATACTGTGGAGGGAGCAAAAGCTCCAAAATGGCACTGACACAGAGAAACAGTATTGTTGAGGATATGGAAGACGACAAAGTCTCCCTATCAGCGTCTGAAACCGACCAACTTCTTACTTACGCAGCTATGACAGACATTGCCGCTGATATCAAAAGCTCTTTTGCTGCAGCAATCACAGATATTAAAACCAAGCTAATGAGACTAACTGAGCAAATGGCAATCACAGACAGAGCTGGGAAAAGGAGGGACAGAGCACTGATCAGACTGGACGATATCACTAATTCGCATTCCCAACATTTGATCAATATGAACAGGCAGATTGAAGACCTGGACAACCGTGGCAGACGGAACAATATCAGAATCAGAGGAGTGCCTAAAACGGTATCCCCAGACCAGATTAGACCAGCCCTAACCTCCATCTTTAATACTCTCATCGAACGGCCGGAACAATCCCCCATCGAATTTGACAGGCAACATAGGGCTCTCAGACCCAGAGGGCAGGACGGAATCCACCCAAGGGACATCATCTGTTGCCTATCGAACTTTAGCTTGAAGGAAGACATCCTCCAAAAAGCACGGATGAAGGAAAGTATAGTGCACGAAGAAGCCACGATCCAACTTTTTCAAGACCTATCACCCATTACGCTTAAAAATAGAAGAGCACTACGTCCACTTCTAGAAGTACTGAAGCATAAAAGGAATCAACTACAGATGGAAGTTCCTGTTCGTGCTACAAGCAAACTATATGGGAAAACAACATATGCTAAAAGTCCCTGAAGACCTCAAAAAATTCTGTGAGGAACTACAAATTACACCGATGGACCTCCCGGAATGGTATGCAGAATTCCTCACACCACCGGCAATTAACAACCCACAATTCTCAGCGGGACCTCCTCACGCACAATCGCCTTATCAGCTAGGCAAGCATCGCAGAAGCACTGACAGAAACAATTTAGAGTCCCCAGCATCCTCTAAAAGTGCTAGGAGCCCGAGAGGGAGGGATCCAAGAGGCTACTGAAATGGCCAAACCTTCTACAATATACATTTCGGCCTGATGCAAGTTATTACCCAGTTCCCTAGTACGGCACTTTAATGTGGCGCAAACCCACCTTGTTTTGTTTTGTTTTTGAAAGACTCGCCCATTATCCCACCTTGGCGGCTGTCACTATCTTGCTGCAATAGGGGGGCCCACAAACCTAAGAGCTAAAAGTTCACAACTCGGAGTCTTTTTTTTCTTTCTCCCCCCCCCCCCCCCAAACATGGTTCGACTTCCGTACTCTGCGGAGAGACTATAATAATCTGGAGCAACACCGTTTACTTTTATTCTGTTATGCTTTAACTTTTATCTTTTATTTAGGTTCTGAGAATGGCAAAGTGTTAAGCGCCTTGAATGGCGCCATTGGCACATGTGACACTCCCCTACATCCCCTGAGATGGTGTCTCTCTCATGACTGCAGAACCGTGAGTTACATTGCACGAGTCACCGCTTTATATTCCCCTCCCCCCAACATAACATGGGGGAAAGTATACCCTAGCAGCTTATGGCAGGGAGCAACGACAGGTTAACCCTAAGGACACTATTTAATACATCTTGACTACACCTCTTTATGCATAGCCCCAGCAAACATTAGCGAAGATCCCCCTCCTTAACTCGCTATGACATATCTTGCTCGGGGACTGTAAGAGTGGACCAGGCCTATATGGGACGGAAACCAAACTGTGCCTTACTGTGGAAATAGACACACCTGTTATTGACCTTGTGGCTCCCTTGCTTGATGTGGGAAACTCACCGTCCTTGCACAGGGACTAGGCTACCCCTAGAGTACACAGGGGTGCCTGGTCCTCAATATGCAATGTGGAGAGTTGAAAGTTAAACGCTCAGGATTTGGGTTAAAAGTTAAACGTTTTTTTTTTTTAAGCTAGTATTTGTTATACAGCTTGGCGCCTAGGCCATAGTTTCTTTTGAACGGTTTATAAAGTGTTTATAATGTTAACTTCTTCTCGTACATCCCCTTCCCCTCTCCCCCCCCCCCCCATTACTCAAGTTCACTGTAGCTTATAATAGATGCTAATAAATGGTCTCAGATACCTTACTTACAGATAACCTCTTGATGGGGTTTAGAATCGTGCGCTGTGCCAGGCCCCTCCACTGGTCACCTTCATTGCTGCTACAGAGCAGTCCAAAGAAACAGTCACTGCTAGACTGCTTATTGATCACCTCCCACTATCCCCCAAAGGGAAAGTACTAACACATACGCATACTAGTTAAATCCCAAACTAACCCACCACCGACTGGTGGCTGGTGGATACACTTCTTCTTATACCTTAACTACTTACGTCTTTCATCCTCCTTTCCCCCTTACCTTACTCCCCCCACCTCCCTACTCCCATTCCCCCTTCTTACCCCCACGCACGTACACAATATCCTTTTCAGACCCAAAGCACCTTACCCTAACACACTCTGCATCACCTACATCTCTTGTGAAAACCATTCACAGACGCAGCTTCTCCAGAACCCACCCATCCTAGATTAAAGGCCAAGATGGCATATGCTTTCCTAGGGAAAAAGCCAACTCTTATCTCACATAATGTAAATGGTCTGAATATTCCTGAAAAACGGTCTAAATTGTTAAGAGAACTTAAAAAAGTGTGCCCCTTAGTGGTATTTCTACAAGAAACCCACTTCAAAGACAAGAGTATTCCTAAACTCACTGACAATATATACACAAAAGTTTACCACTCTACCACCCCTTGCCAAAACAAAAGGAGTGTCCATCCTACTGAACAAAGACGCGCCCTTTGAACTGAAGCACCAACTTATTGACCCCGAGGGAAGATATTTGTTCCTGAAGGGCACTTGGGAGGGATCCCCTATAACACTTGCTAATGTGTACTTCCCGAATACCTCCCATGTGCCATTCTGTGGCAAAATAATCAAAGAACTTAAATGGTTTGCAGAGGGGTGTGTTCTTCTAGGCGGGGATTTTAACATCCCTCTTTCCCCCCTCAGGGACACCTCTTCTGGACACACCCATGTCAGTTACAGGCTTCTTAAACGAATGAAAACGCTACTGCAGTCACTGACTTTGGTTGATGCATGGAGATCCTTCCATCCATCAGAGAAGGACTTTACCTTTTATTCCGCACCTCACAAACGATACTCAAGAATTTATACGATCTTTGTCTCACAAAGAGACCTGGGTAACTTACTCGCAGCTGAGATAGGAATTATTGCCCTTTCTGACCACGCACCCACGGCTATCTCAATAGAACTGGGTGCACACCGTAAACCTGCATTTAATTGGAGACTCAACCCTACACTCCTTACTGACCAAATAGTGAGAGATGACATCCACAACACAATTAATACATACTTTCGCAATAACATTGACACTGATACAAACCCACTAAATAATTGGAAAGCCCACAAGTCAGTGGTGAGGGGTGAACTGATAAAATGGGACACCAAGAAGAAAAGGGAAAGAGAGGGAGAAATTACAAAACTATCCCAACAAATTGCTAACTTGGAATTACAACATAAACAATCTCACTTTCTCCGGGTAGAAGAGCAACTGACTGAATGCAGAAAGGCACTACGCCTTCTACTGGATCTCAAAATCAAAAGAGCCCTTTTTTTCAAAAAAAATATTTTTTACGAACAAGGGGACAAGAGTGGGAAACAACTAGCTAGGGCCCTGAAGGAAGAAACACTATCAAGTCATATCCATGCCATAAGAGACAAAGAGGGGACTCTGAAATACAAATCTAAAGAAATGGCAGACCTGTTTCACAATTACTATGCCAAATTATACGACCTGCCGGCCCAACACAAACCATCCCACATAACTCAGACAAAACAAGAAGCAATCAAAGACTTCTTGGAAAACAGTAACTTACCTTCCCTGGCAAGTGGTGACGCACACAAGCTGGATGACCCTATAGCTATATCAGAAATCTCAGACGCAATATTAGATTTAAAAACAGGTAAGAGGGTTACCTGGTTTTACATCACAATACTATAAGACTTACACAATCTCTCTCTTGAAACCTCTCCAATCTGCCTTTAACTTTCTAGCAAAAAACAGAAACAACTCCAATTCATTCTTAATGGCACACATAGCTGTTATCCCCAAACCTAACAAGGAGCACTCCGACTGCGCAAACTTCAGACCCATATCACTCCTAAATGTTGATCTCAAGATCCTGGCCAAAATACTTGCCAATAGATTGAAACCCCTTCTGGCAAAGATCATAGGCCCTGAACAAGTGGGATTCATGCCAGGTAGGGAAGCTCGTGACAATACCACTAAGGCACTGAATCTTATCCACTTTGCTCAAACCTCTAAAACAGCCGGCATATTGCTTTCCACTGATGCAGAGAAGGCTTTCGATAGAGTCTCCTGGGACTACATGATGGACACCTGTGCCCATATTGGACTAAGGAAAAACATGCTATCATGGATCTCAGCCCTCTATCGAAACCCCCCAGGCCAAAATTAAAGTAAATAACATACTCTCAGATCCCATCTCGATCCACAATGGAACACGCCAAGGATGCCCTCTATCACCACTTCTTTTCATCATCACCTTAGAACCCCTAATAAGAACAATAAATCTGCACAGAGATATTCAGGGCTTCATAGTAAACAATAGAGAATACAAAATAGCCGCATATGCGGATGACCTTTTACTCTTCATCACCAACCCACATATATCCTTACCAAACCTTCAAAAAGTGTTTCAAACCTTTGAGTTCATTTCCAATTTTAAAGTGAATCAATCGAAATCTGAAGCACTCAACCTTACCCTCCCACCTGACCAATTTAAGAGACTGAAAGACAACTACCCTTATAAATGGGAACAGACCACACTCAAATACTTAGGAATAAACTTAACTAGCAACCTCGACACTTTATACAACTCCAACTTTAAACCTCTATTATCCACAATAACGAAAGACCTGCTGAGGTGGCAACCAAAAAAATTCTCATGGTTTGGCAGGGCGTCCATTTTGAAGATGACGATACTGCCTAGACTATTGTACCTATTTAATGCTCTACCAATAAAAATTCCGGAAACCTTTTTTAGCACTCTCCTTAAAGCACAGAGAAGCTTCCTCTGGGCAGACAGAAGACCCAGAATCAATTTCACTCTACTAACGCTTCCCAAAAGTAGGGGAGGTATGGGTCTTCCTGACTTTAAGAAATATTTTCAGGCTGCACATATCACCAGACTCATAGACTGGCACTGCCATGGCCCAAACAAAGATTGGGTCCAATTAGAAAGCAATCTAACCCTACATAAAACGCTTTACTATCCATGGTCCATACACTCCAAAAAAGATAAACAGATAGGACACCCACTGATTGAAAACACAATCAATATTTGGCACAAAACAGCGAGTCTATACAAAATCACATCCATCCCGGGCCCACTGACACCACTCACTAATAACCCTGATTTCCCACCGGCTATGCACCACAAACTACCACATGACCTCCTCATTCACCACTGCACGACAAACTCGAAAATCAAAACATTTGACGCACTTAGCTCCGAGGTGGGCAGGACATTTCCTGGCCTGTGGTTTTACATGCAATTTCGGGACTTTGTGGTAAACAGTAAGCACAAATCCAAATTTAGCCTCCCGTTGACGCAGCTGGAATCCATATGCTTAAAAAGATCACCGGTAGCTCACACCACGTCCCTTGCATACTCATGACTAATGTGTACGCCACACGCGGATAACAATAAACACAAAAAGAAGTGGGAACATGACCTTAAAATTAAAATTTCTAAAAAGCAATGGGAAAAGGTGTGTATTCTGACACACAAATGCTCGTTAAGCTCCAAATACCAAGAGATTTCCTATAAGGTCCTCACTCGGTGGTATCTGACACTGCAAAAGGCCGGGAGATGGTCTCACCCCACCTCGGATAAATGCTGGAGATGTAAAACTTGTATAGGCTCATTTATACATATTTGGTTGGAATGTCCTCTCATCCGCACCTACTGGGACGAAATTAAGACCTGGATAAAACATATAACGGAAACTAATCTCGAGCTGGACGCAGCCGCGTGCCTGATTAATCTAGTCCCAATTACCTTAAGCCTCTACAAAAAATCACTCTCTCGACACCTACTCGTTGCTGCTAAAACACTCATACCCATCTATTGGAAAACCCCCACAGTCCCAGGAGTTAAGGACTGGTTAAATAGAGTGCAATACATTTTTAAAATGGAGGAAATAGTGGCAATGAAAAAAGAGAACAGCACATCCTTTAACAAAACTTGGCAACCTTGGCTGGCTTTTTCCCTCTCTTCAGATTACCAATTACTTATGGGCTGAACTTCTCTTCCCCATTACTCTACAGAGAAAAAGGAAATAGGAGAAAGGAGAAAACAGAATGATTGAGTTATACATGCCTCTATTAGATACACACTTAACCTAAGGAATTGAACCCTAGTACGATGGTATCCCCCCCCCCCGGCTTCCAACCCCCTTTACCTTGTACCCTCTTTCACCCTTCCTTAAATACATGAACTATCCAGTGGTATCACTAGTTTCTATTTTATCTATTGGATTTTGCTTCATCTTTTGTTCTAATTGAGATACTTGGTTACAACATAAATGCTACCTAATTGTATCAATGTTTGTATACATACCATTGTTGACAACATTTATAATCCTATGCTAATTGTAAACATGAACATACTCTCAATAAAACTTTTTGATTGTGAAAAAAAAAATAAAAAAAGAAAAAAAAAAACATTGTGCACCAGGGACCTAAACAATTAATTCATGTCCATTCAGGCCTTATGCACACTGCAGCTCCTAAGCTTACGTTTTTGGAGCTTTTGGCATTTATCTGCCCAAGCCCCTAAACGCACCTCAGTAAAAGACTGTGCACTGTGTAAAGTGCAGTTGCTCCAGTGTTTAGTAAATGGGATAAAGATTCACTTTGCAAGGAACACCCAATCACATGCAAGGAAAATTAAAAAAAAACCTGCATTTTTGCTTGCGCAGGATTGGATGATGGAAGTCGGCAAAGCTTCTGCTTATTTACTAAGCTCTGAAGCAACTGCTCTTGCAAAGTGCATTGTCTATTTGAAAGTATGTGTGTGATGAACCGCGCTCCCTGTGGCTTAATACCTCAATATAAAATGCATACAGTGCAAAATAAAGATTGTATAACCACCAGATTCACTCCAATGGAAATTTAATCAAACACTAAACATAAGTGTACATAAAATTGTGATCAATCATAAAATTCCATCAACTTGATAAGAATCATAAAATGATAATGTCCAAATAACCAAAATAAAGAAAATGATTTAAGTCCAAAGAAGGTCATCAAATATTTTCCAGTGAGAAGGTGATTTCATTAATCCAATAAATGGGTGACTGTAGGAATCCTCCAACAACACCAAGCACTCAGCCTACTCATCAGACGAAGATGATCCATATTACAGAGATTATAAAAGCTTTGGAAAATGGGATATTTCTGAAGATCCATCTCAGCAAGCATAGTGATACCTCCGATTAATCAGGAGATATGGCCACACGTATCAGGGCCAGACATGAAACAAGGAACAATCTCCCATGATGAAGTATATCATAAAAAGGTTTATTCGATAAAAAGTGGCTCTAAAGGCAATCCAGCAAAAAAACAGAAGTAAAAAACATACAAATGGATGCGGGGACGCCATTCTGCACTCCACCTGCGTTTCCACTGTGGGAAGAAGTGACGTATCACACTAGACCGCATACAACATGTTTCGTCAGTACGTCTGACGTCATCAGGTGTCACATGACCGGAAACATCACCTCCCTTATTTATACTGCCACTCATTCAAGAATATCCAATCCAATCCTTCCAATTGACATTAAATTGATTAAAAATAAACTATGTACTGGTAAGTGTACATGTTCAATAGTATATAAAAAGTTATATTAACTAAAAAAAACTTTTTACAGAAAATTGTAAATTTTGATATTTTAGCCTCACATGTGACACCTTGTGGTGGCAAAGAGTAAGTGGTCAAACCCAAATAGGGTATAGATTCACAAATGTCGCCATCATGTGGTGGCCAATGTTAATAATGCTCATCACAATCTATGGCTCAAAATGGCAGAAAGTTTAGATTGGATAAAGGACACCTTTTACAATATCATAATCACTAATAGTTTGACAAAAAGCAATTCAGATCTATTTCAACATTAATACTAGCTGGATTGAGTGTATTCAATCAAAAAATCCACTCAGTTTCGTTTTTTGAAATCCTGTGGGTCTCACTCCCGCCTTACCACCCTCACCCTCCTACTACTCCTAATGTCTGGTGACATTGCACCAAACCCCGCCCCCCACACCCAATTCCCACCCCCAAAATATGCTGTCTACCTCCTCCAACAGTCGTAACCCCCACCTTCTCATCCCAATTCCCCTAATTCCACAAGTCGGCCCCCCTCTTTCATGTGCCCTCTGGAATGCCTGCTCAGTCTTCAACAAACTAGCCTCTATCACTGACTTTTTCCTCTCCAAATCCCCTAATCTATTTGCTATAACTGAAACCTGGCTCCAGGAATCGGACACTACCTCTCCAGCTGCCCTGTCCCACAGTGGCCTCCTTTGGACTCAATCCACCAGACCCAGTGGACGAAAAGGAGGTGGCGTTGGACTTCTCCTCTCCCCACAATGCACCTTTCAGGTACTTCCCACACCTCCCTCTCTTTCCCCCTGCTCTTTCAAAATTCACTGCATTTGTCTTTTCTCTCCAGTTTGTCTGAGGGTCACAGTTATTTATCGACCTCCTGGACCAGTGTCACGCTTTTTGGATGACTTCTCTGCATGGCTACCCTATTTTCTCTCATCTGAAGTACCTGCTATCATCCTACGTGACTTTAACATTCCAATCAATGTTAATACTGCTACCACTTCTAAACTACTCAACCTAACCTCCTCTTTTAACCTAACACAATGGACACAAACCACCACTCAATCCAATGGTAACACACTCGACCTCGTATTCTCCCATCGCTGCACTCCCTGCAATTTCTCTAACACACCCGTTCCTCTCTCTGATCACAACCTTATCCTTTTCACTCTCTCCTTGTCTCCTACATCCCATGCTGCCAACCTACAAACCACTACCCGCAGAAACCTTCACAACCTCAACCCTTACCTTTTTCATTCTGCTACTGATGGCCTTTATGACAAAATCGCACCCCTGTCCTGCCCAGACCTAACCACTTCCATCTACAACAACACGCTGTCATCCTCCCTAGACATACTTGCTCCTCTTTTTACACACAGAACAAGGCCCTGTCTGCCACAACCCTGGCAAACAGACGACACCAGAAGTCTTAAGAGACACAGCCGTACTCATGAGTTAGCGTGGCGTAAATCTGTTTCTGCAAGATTTTACAAATCTGCCCTTCTCAAATAAAACTCCTGCCTCCACACTGCTAAACAAACCTATTACAACACTCTCATCAAAACACTCTCATCCAAACCTTGTCAAATTTTTTCTACCCTTAATTCTTTACTTCACCCCCCACTGCCCCCACCCACCAACTTGCTTACCGCTCAACCATTTCAATAGCAAAATTGACACAATTCGCAAGGAGATATCCAGCATTCAACTTCCTCCCCTACCCAACACAACAGGTCCAACACCACGCTCAATAATCTCCTCTTTTTGCCCAGTTACCACAGATGAAGTTAATAAACTCCTCTCCATGGCCCACCTAACTACCTGCTCCCTGCCCCCTCACAATTACTGCTACCACCTTCCCACTCTATCCTTAACACCCTAACCCACATCTCCAACCTCTCCCTCTCCTCCGGCACCTTTCCTTCCCTGCTCAAACATGCACTGGTTACCCCCATACTCAAAAAACCCTCACTAGACCCCATCTGTTTGAACAACTTAAGACCCATCTCCCTGCTCTCGTTTGCCTCCAAGCTCATTGAACGCCTTGTCCATGACCAAATGAGTCGCTACCTCATGGACAACAACCTTCTCGACCCCCTACAGTCTGGCTTCCGCCCACAACATTCTACTGAAACTGCCCTACTATAACTCACCAATGACCTACTAACTGCTAAAACCAACGGCCACTACTCCATACTCATACTTTTAGACCTTTCTGCTGCCTTTGACATAGTTGACCACCTGCTCCTCCTCAGAAAATTATGCTCCCTTGGCCTCCGCGATTCTGCTTTATCCTGGTTTTCCTCCTACCTATCTCAGTGCACTTTCAGTGTCGCTTACAACTCCATCTCCTCTGCTCCCCTTCCTCTTTCTGTTGGGGTACCCCAAGGTTCTGTCCTTGGGCCCCTCCTATTCTCTCTCTATACCTCTTCCCTGGGCCAGTTGATAAACTCCCATGGTTTCCAATACCTCCTCTATGCCGACGACACCCAGATCTATCTCTCCACTCCTCAACTCACCCCCTCAATCTCCTCACAGATCTCCAACTTACTGAATGACATATCAGTATGGATGTCACACCACTTCCTCAAACTCAATCTTTCTAAAACTGAGCTTGTTATATTTCCTCCTTCACGATCCCCCCCGTGACTTCACCATTAATATCAACAACACAACCATTGGTCCCTCCACACATGCCAGGGTCCTGGGTGTAATCCTTGACTCTGACCTCTCCTTCAGCCCCCATATCCAATCACTGGCTAAATCCTGCCACCTTCACCTCAGCAACATCTCCAGAATTTGACCCTTCCTGACTAATGATACCACAAAGCAACTCGTTCACACCTTGATTAATTCCCGCCTTGACTACTGCAACTCTCTCCTTAATGGCCTACCCTTAAGCAAGCTATCCCCCCTTCAGTCTATTATGAATGCTGCTGCTAGACTAATACACCTCACTAATTGTTCCATGACTGCTGTCCCTCTCTGCCAATCCCTTCACTGGCTTCCCCTACCCCACCGTGTAAAATTCAAAATGCTAACCATAACATACAAGGCCATCCATAATCTCGCCCCCATCTACATCACCAACCTCATCTGCAGATATCGCCCAAATCGTCCCCTCCGCTCCTCCCAGGACCTCCTGCTTTCTAGCTCCCTTGTTACCTCCTCTCATGCTCGCCTTCAAGACTTCTCCAGAGCCTCTCCCATCCTCTGGAACTCCCTGCCCCAGTCTGTCCGCTCAGCCCCTACCCTGTCCACCTTTAAGAGTTCCCTGAAAACTCATTTATTTAGGGAAGCCTATCCCACACCCACCTAACTGTCCCCGAGCCACCCCCATCAAATAATTCTCTGCAGCTATTACCTTTTGTACCACCACCCCCTCCCTTTAGAATGTAAGCTCTACAAGCAGGGCCCTCCTGTACCTTTTGTATTGTACTGTAATTGTGTTGTCCCCCTATACATTGTAAAGTGCTCCGTAAACTGGCACTATATAAATCAATAATAATAATAATAATGTTCCTCCTTTTCCAGTGGGGCTCTACACTATCTATTCAAAAGAAAGTTGCTAAATGTGGGTCTCTGTTGTGACACAATCTAAAATGGTTTGAAAGACTGTGTTTGTGGAATTCCTTTTTTATATTATTGAGATGTTCATTGTACTCAAAAACCTCATAGTCCATGCAATACACTGTAACCCACAAGGACAAGCCACTACATATGTGACATGTGTGGATTTACAGGTGATGAACTTTTTGATACTGTATTCCCTGCCAGTGCTTACATTTAACCACTTTCAGACCGGACCATTTTGCTGGTAAATGACCAGAGGTCTTTTTACACTTTGGCACTGCGCTGCTTTAACTGGTAATTGTGCGGTCATGCAATGTTGTACCCAAACAAAATTTATGTCCTTTTCTTCCCACAAATAGAGCTTTCTTTTGATGGTATTTGATTGCCTCTGCGATTTTTATTTTTTGCGATATAAACGTAAAAAGACCGCAAATTTTGAAAAAAAATGATATTTTCTACTTTTTGTTATTAGAAAAATCCAATAAACTCAATTTTAGTCATACATTTAGGCCAAAATGTATTCAGCCACATGTCTTAGGTAAAAAAAAAGTCAATAATTGTATATTTATTGGTTTGCGCAAAAGTTGTCACATCTACAAACTAAGGTACGTTTTCTGGAATTTACGCAGCTTTTAGTTTACGACTGCCTATCTCATTTCTTGAGGTGCTAAATTGGCAGGGCAGTACAAAACCCCCCCAAATGACCCCATTTTGGAAAGTAGACCCCCTAAGGAAATTGATAAGAGGCATGTTGAGCCCATTGAATATTTTATTTTTTTGCCTCAAGCGATTGAATAATGACAAAAAAAAAAATATATTTTTTTTTTTACACAAAGTTGTCACTAAATGATATATTGCTCACACATGCTATGGGCATATGTGAAATGACACCCCAAAATAAATTCTGCTGCTTCTCCTGAGTACGGGGATACCACATATGTGGGACTTTTTGGGAGCCTAGCCGCGAACGGGGCCCCGAAAACCAAGCACCGCCTTCAGGCTTTCTAAGGGCGTAAATTTTTGAGTTCACTTCTCACTACCTATTACAGTTTTGAAGGCCATAAAATGCCAAGATGGCACAAAACCCCCACAAATGACCCCATTTTAGAAAGTAGACACCCCAAGCTATTTGCTGAGAGGCATGTTGAGTTCATGGAATATTTTATATTTTGCCACAAGTTGCGGGAAAATTACAAACTTTTTTTTTTTTTCACAAAGTTGTCACTAAATGATATATTGCTCATGCATGCCATGGGCATATGTGAAATGACACCCCAAAATAAATTCTGCTGCTTCTCCTGAGTACGGGGATACCACATATGTGGGACTTTTTGGGAGCCTAGCCGCGTACGGGGCCCCGAAAACCAAGCACCGCCTTCAGGCTTTCTAAGGGCGTAAATTTTTGAGTTCACTTCTCACTACCTATTACAGTTTTGAAGGCCATAAAATGCCAAGATGGCACAAAACCCCCACAAATGACCCCATTTTAGAAAGTAGACACCCCAAGCTATTTGCTGAGAGGCATGTTGAGTCCATGGAATATTTTATATTTTGCCACAAGTTGCGGGAAAATTACAAACTTTTTTTTTTTTTTTTTTTCACAAAGTTGTCACTAAATGATATATTGCTCACGCATGCCATGGGCATATGTGAAATAACACCCCAAAATAAATTCTGCTGCTTCTCCTGAGTACGGGGATACCACATATGTGGGACTTTTTGGGAGCCTAGCCGCGTACGGGGCCCCGAAAACCAAGCACCGCCTTCAGGCTTTCTAAGGGCGTTACAGTTTTGAAGGCCATAAAATGCCAAGAAGGCACAAACCCCCCCCAAATGACCCCATTTTGGAAAGTAGACACCCCTAAATTTAGGGGTACACTAGTGAGACTAGGTAATAAATGGCGGGTGCCCTGAAACTATAAAAAAATAACTAACCAACCAGCGTCACCTGTAACAGTTATATGGTGATCACTGGTGAAAGGGTTAACTAGGGGGCAATCAGGGGGCTTTATGCGGTAGTATATGGGGGTCCCTGGCGCTATAAAAAGCTGCGGCGAACCTAAATACCTACCTGCCTAACTAGCGTCACCTGTGACACTAATACAGCGATCAGAAAAACGATCGCTTATTAGGCTGGGTTCACACTGGAGCGATGCGGGAACGCCACGAATGCGCGGCGGGTTCCCGCATCGCATGCCTCCCGGCGGCAGTTCACACTGCCCTATGCGAACTGCTGGGAGTGTCAGTGAAATGTTAATGACACCCCCAGATCAGTTTGCATATCGCAGTGCGATCTGCAAACTTGGATCGCATGGTGTGAACACCCATGCGATCCAATTCTGCTGCGGACCAAAAAAAGGGTCCCGTGCGAGTTTGCGGCGGGTGCGGCGGGTGCGACACGAATTCAGCCATACTATCTGTATAGCTGAACTCGAATCGCACAGAGATCGGATGTGATTTGCACTGCAGTGCGGTGCGAATCACATCCGTTCTCATAAACCGCTGCAATGTGAACCCAGCCTTAGTGACACTGGCGACGGGGGGTGATCACGGGGTTAAACCTTTATTGGGGGGGTTAGGGGGTACCTTAGAACTAAAGGGGGCTAACCCTAACTGCCCTAACAGTTATTAGTCACAAATGACACCCGCCGGGTGATCAGGGGGTTAAACCTTTATTAGGTAATAAATGGCGGGTGCCCTGAAACTATAAAAAAATAACTAACCAACCAGCGTCACCTGTAACAGTTATATGGTGATCACTGGTGAAAGGGTTAACTAGGGGGCAATCAGGGGGCTTTATGCGGTAGTATATGGGGGTCCCTGGCGCTATAAAAAGCTGCGGCGAACCTAAATACCTACCTGCCTAACTAGCGTCACCTGTGACACTAATACGGCGATCAGAAAAATGATCGCTTATTAGGCTGGGTTCACACTGGAGCGATGCGGAAACGCCACGAATCCGCGGCGGGTTCCCGCATCGCATGCCTCCCGGCGGCAGTTCACACTGCCCTATGCGAACTGCTGGGAGTGTCAGTGAAATGTTACTGACACCCCCAGATCAGTTCGCATATCGCAGTGCGATCTGCAAACTCGGATCGCATGGTGTGAACACCCATGCGATCCGATTCTGCTGCGGGCCAAAAAAAGGGTCCCGTGCGAATTTGCGGCGGGTGCGGCGGGTGCGGCGAATGGCTGAACTCGAATCGCACAGAGATCGGATGTGATTTGCACTGCAGTGCGGTGCGAATCACATTCGTTCTCATAAACCGCTGCAATGTGAACCCAGCCTTAGTGACACTGGCGACGGGGGGTGATCACGGGGTTAAACCTTTATTGGGGGGGTTAGGGGGGTACATTAGAACTAAAGGGGGCTAACCCTAACTGCCCTAACAGTTATTACAGTCACAAATGACACCAATGCAAAAAAAAAAAAAAAATGACATTGGTGTCACTGTGACTGGGGGGCAGGGGTAATTGGGGGGGTGATCGGGGGGGTGTGAGTGTGCCTGGCATGTTCTACTGTGTGTGTAGAGTGTTGGTGCAACTCACCGATCCGCTCTCCTCCGTGTCGGAACGAAAAATACCGACACGGAGGAGAGAATACATCACTTCCTCTCCTGTGTTTACATTACAGGAGAGGAAGTGATGTCACGGGGGATTTCTATTCGTCGGGAGCGATCGCGAGGGGGTGGCCATGAATGAATGGCCGCCCCCTCGTCCCGGATCGCTCCCGGACGAAAACCGACCGCCGCAGGCACCGGGCGGGGGCACGGGCAGGCATATGGGTGTACCTGTACGTCCCTGCCTTCCCGTGCCATGCTGTCGACGTACATCGTCGTGCGGCGGTCGGCAACTGGTTAAATTTATCTATTTTTCTAATGTTTTTCTCATAGTTTTACATGCTTTACACCTCCTGCAATAGAAAAAAATGGTTTGGTCTAAGAAAGTGACCTTCTTTTTGGGGGGGTCATGGACGTTAGGAGCTAATTTATTATTTAAATGTGGTGCTCTACGAAAGATAAATTGTGGATGCTTGGGGATTAAATTAACTAAAGTCTTATCCCTAAGCAATATTGGTTTCCTCACTATGCATTCTAAAGCCATATCATCTCTATTGAAATTGATTAGAAAAGCCATCTGTTCACTTGTTCTGTTCTTTTTTGGTTTGTCCATCAATAGTGTTGCTCTATCAATTTCCATTACCTGATTCTGCAGTGATACAAAATTTTGCTCATGGTACCCTTTTTATTTAAACTTCTTCACAACAAAATCTGACTGTGTTAAATAACCTCTCAGACTATCACAGTTGCTTTGCATGCGCATCAGCTGTCCCTTTTGAGATCCCTCCCAACCATTTGGGGTGATGGCAACTCGCTGTGGGGCTGTAATTATTTCTGTTTCCTTGAAGAAGGTTTTGGCAGTAATTGAACGTTTTCCCTTTATCAAAACTAGATCCAGGAAACTCTGCTCATGTAAATTCCAACTACCAGTAAATTTTAGTCCATAGCGGTTTTTGTTAATATTTGATAGAAATACCTTGACACTTTCCTCTGTGCCATACCATAATATTATGATATCATCTATATGTCAATTGTACAATGATATTTCTGGTATATCTCTGCCAAAGATATTGGTCTCTTCCCACTGGCTCATCAATATATTGCCCATGCTCGGGATATATTTCGCTCCCATAGCTACACCCCTTATTTGGTTATAATGGGTGCCTTCATAGCAGAAATAATTGTCCAACATGGCTAAATTCAGAGATTCTAACAGGAAGTCCTTTTGTTCCCTTTTCAAATTAGATTTACTATCTAGCGCTACCTTTGTGGTTGAAATTACATCATTCTGTTTTAGATTAGTATATAAAGACTCAACGTCTATAGTGACAAAAAATGTACGGTCATTGGTGGGGATCTCCTTTAAGATGTTCATCAGATTTTTTTTATCCCTCATGTTCATCAGATGTTTATTATCCCTCAAGTAGGTCGGATATGTTTGCACAATGGTCTGCAAAAAACAGTACACATATTCGCTTATACGGGAGAAAACTGAATTGATGCCACTTATGATGGGTCTCCCAGGGGGACAGTCTTTTTTCTTATGGATTTTTGGTAGTTGATATATTACAGGCAGCCTTGGAGCATTAGGGACCAGGTATATGGCTTCTTTTTTTGTGAGAATACCTTTTTCTTGGGCTTGCTTAATAAACCTTTTGAGTAGGGCTCTAAGTTTATTTTTCTGATTATCTCTAAGCTTTTTAAACGTATGAACGTCTATTTAGCTCCTTATCTTCCCTCTTTAGTACCACAAATCACCCCCTTTGTCAGCCATTCTAATGGCTATATTTTTCCTCTTTTTGAATGCCTCTAAACCTTTTTGTATGTTACCTTTCCTCCTTCCAATTTTATTTTTAATCAGTCTGATATCCTGCTCAACCATGGCTCTATAAACCTAAAAAAAATGGTTGGGGGATTTCTTGGGATTAAATATGGAATGATTCCTCAAACCACTATCCTGGAAGACAGTGGAGCCAGCACTTCCTATACTCGGTTTATCTGCAAAGTGATTTTTAATATTTAATTTTCTCACAAATTTCTCAGTATCAATAAAAGCATCAAATGTATATCGGGGGCATACTTTAAACCTAGCTCTAGCACTCTCAATTCATTAGCGGTGAAGACTTCACCACTAAGATTGAAGATACCCTCATCTAATGGTCTCTCTTTCTTTTTGTTCTTCCTTCCTCCTCTCTTGCCTCTGGAGTGTTTCTTTGGGCTTCATACTACCAGAGGGGTGTCTCGCTCCATTGCAGGGCACCCTATGGGTTCTGGTGGGTATTTTGGTTGTAAGTCGGCCAAGCCTGGCCCTGATATTGGCCACCCCTCCCTCTCCCCCCACCCGGGTGCCACGGTTGCCCTCTGTTGTAGTCTCATCCTCCCCTCCTGGGTGGGTCCCCATGTCTTCTCCTGTAAAAACCCATTTGGTGAGGATTGCCCCTACGGGGTTCATGGCTCTGTTGAACCCAATTATAAGTGGGGACACCATAATTTATACTTCTATCAGGCTCAAAATACTCGTATGGATTCCTAGCTCCAGGTGGACACGGATAAGCTGGTTTTCTGAGTGCACCTCCACCTCCCCTCCACCAAAACCTTCTTCAAGGAAACAGATAGAAATAGTTACATCCCCACAGCGAGTTGCCATCACCCCAAATGTTTGGGAGGGATCCCAAAGGGACAGATGATGCGTGTGCGACGCAACTGTGAAAGTCTGAGAGATTATTTAACACAGTCAGAGTTAGTTGTGAAGAAGTTTAACCACTTGCTGCCTGCTATATAGCAGAATGACGGCGACAAAGTGGTTTCAATATCTTGACCGGGCATCATATGACGTCCTCAGGATATTAAGCCGATGAGCGCCCCCAGGCTGATCACAGTGTAAATAGGAAGATCCATTGATCGGCTTTTCCTCACTCGCGTCTGCCAGATGGGGGGTCTGTGCTGATCGATTATCAGTGCAGCCCTCCGAGGATGCCCACACTGGACCACCAGAGACGCCACCAGACCCCCAAGGATGCCCAGCACCAAGTATGCCACCCTAGACCACCAGGGATGTCAGTCAGTGCCCACAATGGATGACAATCAGTGCCCACAATGGATGCCAATCGGTGACCACAATGGGCATCACTGATTGGCATGCATTATTGTTTGGCACTGATTGGCAGTGCAGTACAATACATTACACTACAATGCCACCTATCAGTGCCCATCCGTGCCGCCTATCAGTGCCCATCCATGCCGCCTATCCATACCAATCTGTGCCGCCTATCCATGCCCATCCGTGACGCCTATCCATGACAACCCATGCCGCATATCAGTGCCTATTTGTACCACCTATCACTGCCCATCCGTGTCGTATATCAGGGCCACCTATCAATGCCCATCAGTGCCGCCTATCAGTGCTGCATATCAGTGCCACATATCAGTGCCCATCAATGCCACCTCATCAGTGCCACTTCATTGATGCCACCTCATCGGTGCCCATCAGTGCCGCCTTATCAGTGCCCATCAGTGCAGCGCCATCAGTGCCCATCAGTGAAGGAGAAAACTTACTTATATACGTTTTGTAACGGAAACAAAAAAAAAAAATTTTCAAAATTTCCGGCCTTTTTTTATTTGTTTAGCAGAAAATAAAAATCCCAGAGGCGATCAAATACCACTGTTTGGGTACAGTGTAGCATGACCACGCTATTGTCATTCAAAGTGCGACAGCGCTGAAAGCTGAAAATTGGTCTGGGCAGGAAGGTGTATAAGTACCCTGTATTGAAGTGGTTAAAGAAAAAGGGTACCATGAGCAAAATTTTGTATCACTGCAGAATCAGGTAATGGAGATGGATAGAACAACACTATTGATGGACAAACCAAAAAGAAGAACAGAACAAGTGAACAGATGGCTTTTCTAATCAATTTAATTTCAATAGAGATTATAAGGCATTATAATGCATAGTGAGGAAACATTGGCCAATATTGCTTAGGGATAAGACTTTAGTTAATTTAATCCCCAAGCATCCACAATTTATCTATCATAGAGCACCAAGTTTAAGAAATAAATTAGCTCCTAACATCCATGACCCCCCAAAAAGGAGGTCACTTTCTTAGACCAAACCATTTTTTTTCTATTGCCGGAGGTGTAAAGCATGTAAAACTACGAGAAAAAGCATTAGAAAAATAGATGCATTTAAATGTAAGCACTGGCAGGGAATACAGTATCAAAAAGTTCACATATGTAGTGGCTTGTCCTTGTGGGTTACAGTATATTGGGCGGACTTCCAGGTTTTTGAGTACAAGAATAAATGAACACCTCAATAATATTAAAAAGGGATTTCAGTCTTTCAAACCATTTTAGAATGTATCACAACAAAGACCCATGTTTAGCAACTTTCTTTGGTATAGATAGGGTAGAGCCACACTGGAGAGGGGGGACATGACCCAGAGGATTTCAAAAAATGAAATGGATTGAATTTGTAGACGGAATACACTAAATCTGGCGGGTATGAATGTCGATATAGATCTGAATTGCTTTTTGTCAAACTATTAGTGATTATGATATTGTAAAAGGTGTCCTTTATCCAATCTAAACGTTCTACCATTTTGAGCCATAGATTGTGATGAGTAGGCTGAGTGCTTGGTGTTGGTGGAGGATTCCTACAGTCACCCATTCATTCTTTTAATGAAATCGCCTTCTCACTGGAAAATATTTAATGACCTTCTTTGGACTTAAATTATTTTCTTTATTTTGGTTATTTGGACATTATCGTTTTGTGATTCTTGTCAAGTTGATGGAATTTTATGATTGATCACTTATGTTTATTATTTAGTGTTTGATTAAGTTTAAGTTTCCATTGGAGTGATTCCGGTAGTTATACAATCTTTATTCTGCACTGTATGCATTTTATATTGAGGTATTAAGCCACAGGGAGCGCGGTTCATCACACACATACTTTCACTTACTAGTTTATCACAACTTTGGAATGGGCAGCTCCACTAGATTAAAATGTTATTACACAATTTTTTACACTTCCTTATCCAACTGCGCAGGTAGGAAATACCAATTGTTCCCCTACTAAACACATGTGTCTATTTGCTTATAGTAAATCAACCCCTATGTCTATGCACACATAGGGGGGTTATTTACTGAAACTGGAGAGTGGAAAATCTGGTGCAGGTCTGCATAAAAACCAATCAGCTTCCAAGTTTTATTGTCAAAGTTTAATTGAACTGAAGTTGGAAGTGAATTGGCTACCATGCACAGCTGCACCAGATTCTGAGTGCTCCAGTTTAAGTAAATTCCCCCCATAGGCTTTTAGAGGAGTTTAGAAGCAGCAACATTCAGAGGCATTTACAGCTTCTCTCCAGAATGCAGAAAAAGGATACAATCTTGCTGCAGGGAAACTCAGGAATACAGTATGTATTTTACATGTAAGGCCTCTTGCACACGGGAGTCAAAAATGCTGAGTCTTCTACTGGTCTGAAATGAGATGCATTGCTGTCCTTGGGACATTGCACCAGCTGAGTAAAGGTCAGTAATACAGCGCTAAGTACAGAACAGTAAAACAAAATTAGAACATTTTTAATTTGAGTGCAGCAGTTTACATGCATATGCATGTTTACTCGTCTATAGGCATGTTTAGACAAGTATAAATGAGTATATTACAATATTGGCAATGAAGAAGAATTTTATACACGTAACGCAAGTTTACTCACCGTTACGCAACATTACATTTTTTGACTCCTTGCACACGGGCGTCACAAGTAAATATCAGCAAATTATGACGCCCATGTGCAAGGGGCCCAAAAGTTCACCTTTGAAATTTTTGTGATTCGACGTATAGTATTTCATGGCATACACAGTATCCATACATTTGCTGCTTCCTCTAGACTGGGAATTTTTACAAAACACAATAGAATAGAAAGTGTCCAACCATTATGTGACATCTTCACATAACCTTTAATAAAATAATAAAATCTGGTATTTACAAACCATTTTTATAGGCTTGCTATATCTCATAAAACAGCATCCAGGAGGAGACCTACTCATCTCTTACTGTAGAGAACAAATCCCTGTAGTGGATCCTGTTATGCCCTATACACACGACCAGTTTTGCCATTGGAATAAACTCCAAGGGTTTCTCAGACGGAGCTCCGACGGAATTCCATTCAAGCGGTCTTGCCTACACACAGTCAAACCAAAGTTCAACCAAAGTCCGACCATCCAGAATGAAGTGACATACAGAATGTACGACGGGACTAGAAAAAGGAAGTGCAATAGCCAGCGCGCCACCCTTTGGGCTCCTTTTGCTAATCTTGTGTTAGTAGAAGTTTGGTGAGAGACGATTCACGCTTTTCAGCTTTTGTGCTTTTCAAACCGTTACTGCTCTTCAGTTTGTGCTTGTGGGTTTGTATCTGTTTTCAGAGCGTGTAGACAGTTCGTATCTGTTTTTTCAGTGTGTTCTTGTCCGCTCGTTTCTGATTTTCAAATCGCTCTTCCCAGGCCTTGCTGTTCTTCACTGCGTTCTGTTAGTGATTTCTGACCAGCCGACCATTTTGAAGCCATGTTGTGTGTATGTACTCATCATATAGTTTGTGCTGTGTGGAGGCTTGGTGTTGGGGTGCATTCTTTGACCCAAGCCCAGTCCATGAACAGGGTGGGGAGGAGTTCATGGACCAAGAATTGGCCAGCGTGGCCAGCGACCGGGATGTGAGGACGTGTTCAGCCTGAGCTCAGGCCCAGGATTATACTATTGATAAACTTACTAACATGGAGGACCATTTAAAAAGAAGCAACCTACGATTCCTGGGGTTCCCGGAGGGGTCTGAGGGCAAAACGCCGGAGGCATTCATGGAACAATGGCTGACCAATACGTTTGGCGCCAACACTTTCTCACCAGTATTCACCATTGAACGAACGCATAGAGTCCCCATGCAACCCCTGCCACCCGGGGCCCCACCCTGTGCCATGATTATTAAATTGCCTCACTTCAGGGATAGAGAAGCTATCCTTAGAGTGGCTCGGAAGAAGGGCAAAGTCTCCTTTAATGGCAATGGAATTACCATATTCCTGGACTTCTCAGTAACAATGCAAAAGCAAAGAGCCACATTTCTAGCCATTAAACGCAGGATGCGGGAGCTCCATATACCATACCATGCTTTATCATGCAGGCTTGAGAATTGTTTACCAGGGCAAAGCCTACTTTACAGATCCCAAGGAGGCGTCCCACTGGGTGGACACCCTGTGACATCCGGATCGCAGAAACCAAAATAGGAGATCTCCTCCCCGTTAAGGATCCCCTTTCTTCATAATCAATCGGGACAATTCTGTTATACGCCATTTTATCCTGATACCAGGCAAGTGGAGATGTGGGAAAACAATGTTGGTTTGAATATTCTGCTTTCCCCATCTCCTATCACCCAACCCAGTTTTCCACAATTGCTGAAGTCGACTGAGCTCCACATCTTCTAATGCAGAAGAACCTTTAACTGTTGATCCTGGAGGACATCTACTACCAAATCCCTTTTCTTGTTGTCCACTTTCTCCTCCTCTTTCCCCTGATAAAAAAAAAAGAAGAAGAAGAAAGAAGGGGGGAAAAACTTTATTTTTTCTCGTATTTTTCATATTTTTGTTAAGTGCTGGCTACTCGGCTCCTCCGGTCTCAGAGTTACCACACATACTTATACTGTGCGGACAAATGCAGATGGAAGCCTATGGTGGTGAACTTTTACACGCTCCCCAGGGTTTGTTAGTGGGGGTTCTGCGCAATGGCCCTCATGCTTGGAAAGTTTGGTTATGGGAACAAAGCTCTCATAGGTTGGGGAAAGGGAGCCGGGAGGGTTAGGGAAGTGGGGAATGTTGGGGGATTGGTTGTTATGTTTTTCTTTTTTACTACAGCTGTTATTCATATGCAACACTGGTATTCACAATTATATATGCAATTGATGTGCAACCTCTCGCTGATGGAGGCGGCGACATTGACTTCCTGTCCGATCGTTTGTGGGCAGGTCCGCTCGTTCGGAAAGTCCGGCGGACCTCCGCTGCAAAGTCCGGCGGTTTGTCCGCCGGACTAAGTCCGCCGGATAGTCCGATCGTGTGTACGCGGCATTAGGCCCACGAGGCACAAAGAAGGTAGCTCTAGTTAATGAGCTGCCACTGCACATGTCTGGGGGCGGAGCACACCTCTTATGGCACTCCGGATCCCAAATTGCTGAGATATTCCGGGGGCCCCTGGGAGGTGGGCTCCACCAAACATAACTTACTTATGCAAATGTCTAGACTACGCCTGGTATCATGGAATGTTCGCAGACTTAATTCTAAGGTGAAACGTTCATTGATGTTTGATTATCTGGCAAGGCATAATCCCCATGTTATCCTTCTCCAGGAGACCCACCTTCAGGGATCGAGAGTCATGGCCCTAAAGCGAGCAAAAATTGCCTACGCCATACACTCCACATACTACACATATGCCAGAGGTACATCCATACTTATAGCCAAATCAGCTCCTATCACCATCAAACATGTCAAAACTGATCCAAATGGCTGCTATGTTGTCATTGTACTTGAATTCCTAGGCAAGCCTTACACGATAACCAACCTTTATGCTCCCATGCCCTTCACTAAAATGTTCTTTGAACATACTGGCGTTGGAGGAAGGCCTCCTATTGATAGCAGGTGACTTTAATACGGTCCTTGATAATTCTATGGATAGATTCAAAAGCTCTACGATATCCCCCACACCCCTATGTTCATTTATGGCACAATTTGATCTAGTAGAGACCTGGAGGTGGAAGCATGGAGACAGGAGGGAGTACTCGTGTCACTCTGAAACGCACGGTACCCTATCCAGGATTGATTTGTGTTTGGTCTCTTCTGACCTGCTAAATAAGGTGAATGAGGCTAGATATCTCCCTAGGGCAATATCTGATCATTCCCCTCTGATGGTGGACCTTGTCTTGGGTCCCCCCACTTCTTATCGGATGTGGCGGCTAATTCCTTTGTGGCTGGCTGATCAAGCAGTTGTGGACCAAAGTGTAAGCAAAATGAAGTCCTACTGTGTACTCAATCGGCAAGGTGCCTCCGTTCTTATGACCTGGGATGCCTTCAAGGCCACCACACAAGGCACTTTTGCCTCGGCAATTGGACAGGCCCGTAAGGTATCCCAGTTCAAACTGATGGATGCAGAAGGAGATCTTAGGAAGGCGGAGGCCGCTTATTCGATGGCCCAGCCCCTGAGATGCATGCCACTTGGAAATATAAATCTAGAGAATTAGAATTGGTCCTACTGGAATGCACCCAAAAGAAGTTGCTGTACCAGAATCAGTGACTCTTTGAGTTCGGTGATAAAAATAGTCAATTGCTCGCATACTTATTTAGACCTGACTATCAGTCATGTAGTATCCCGAGAATTAAAAATTTAGAAGGCGTAGTGATAGAACAGAATGAGGAGGTGTTAGATGCATTTGTCAAGTTTCATTCCTCACTATATGCTACTAGGGCCCACTATACCATTGTAGAGCTGGATCATTATCTGGCTGACATCTCATTACCAAAACTTCAGGATGAGCAGGCCTCATTGTTGGATGACCCTCTGACAGAGGAGGAAATAGGGGAAGCCATACAATCCTTTGCCAGGACCAAAACCCCGGGATTGGATGGATTCTCTATAGAATGGTATAAGGAATTCAAGGACATATTAATACCATACCTAATCAAAGTATATAATTTTGCTCTGAAAACAGGACAGTTACCACCCTCTATGCCTGAGGTGTTGATTGTCCACATTCCCAAACCCCATAAAGACTGCCTACTCTGTGAATCATATAGGCCAATATCACTGATCAATTCAGATGTTAAGATTCTAGCTAAGGTGCTCGCCCGGCGACCGAACACAGTCATCACCACTATTATAGGGGTGGATCAGACCAGATTCATCCCAGGACGATCGACCTCTATCAACCCTGCGAAGATTGTTTACCAACCTACAAACCACACGATAGGACAGGCTCTAGAGCCTTGTTGCCCTTAGACACACATAAGGCATTCGATTCGGTCGAATGGCCATACCTGGTGGAAGTCTTGGCGAAATTCGGGTTCGACAGAACCTTTATCAGATGGGTTCAATTGCTGTATCTGAAACCCACAGCTAGATTGAAGGTAAATGCGTCAGTGTCCGACCCCTTTCTGATAAAGAGAGGTACCAGACAGGAATGCCCCCTGTCGCCATTACTATTTGCGCTAGCGATAGAACCTCTGGCGGCACTGATGAGATCCAGTGGGGAGGTGGCAGGACTGAGGATTGGGGGTCTAGAAGAGAAAGTATCACTTTACGCGGATGACATGTTAATATACTTGTCGGACCCCCAGTCGTCTATCCCAATTCTGCTGGAGATTGTCAGGAGGTTTGGCCACTTCTCTGGGTCCCAGGTTAACTGGGATAAGTCCCTTCTATTTATAATAGATCAAGACTTGACGGTAACAATTCCTCACTCCTGCCCACTACAGATCGTTACCTCCTTTCGATACTTGGGAATTATGATTCAACATCCACTCTCTTCCTACATCAAAATTAATCGGGACCCTCTTATAAGCAGAATGAAGAACACATTAAAAACATGGACTAACCTTCCCCTGACACTGTTAGGCAGGATAAATATATTTAAAATGATCTTCTTGCCAAGATTTCTATATATTATGAGCAATTCACCAGTCTATGTTACAGAAATTACGTTTAAGGAAATAGACTCCATCCTTATCACGTTTATCTGGAAGGGGGGAGCAGTTAGGATTGCTAAAAACACTTTACAATTACCAGTTCTGGAGGGAGGGCTGGCACTACCCTGCCTACGAACCTATTATATTGCCTCACAATTGACCCATGCACATTGGTGGTTTCACCCAGACACCAACAATGTGGCCACGGCCCTGGAGGCAGCTATACTCACCTCATATGACTCCCTCCAAAACCTGATCCACCATATGTCCCTTAGAGGGAGGGAGGGCACCTCCATCCTTGCAATGACCTTACGGATCTTTAAACTGACTAAAAATGTTGCTATCAACTAAGCACAAAACCTACTCACCAAATACCCCACTATGGGGGAACCCAAACCTGTAGGAATTATCCCGTAGAATGGATGGGGGATACTGGTCAAAAAAAGAGGTAAAAACTATACTGCATGTATTTGTAGATAACAGATTCAGATCCTTTGAAGAGTTCCGCCAAGACTATCAGTTACCACGCACAGCGTATTTCCTTTATCTACAGATTCGCCACACAGCATCCAACCAGTTTGGCCTGCGTAACATAAATGTTCCACCCTCTCCGCTAGAACGAATGCTAACGGATTCTTCCCATACTAAACTAGTCTCAATATACTATAGGTCCTTACTGCACTCTACTACTCATAGACTCAGCAACATGGCCAACAAATGGAAAACTGATATCCCTGAGCTGACGGAGGACACCTGGCATGAAATACTTCCCCTCCAGGTTCCCTCGGTCATATCCTCCCAAGATAAAGTTATACAGACCAAACTGTTATATAGATCTTACTTCACACCATTATTGTTGTTTAAACTTAACAAGTTACCCCCGGCATTATGTTCCAGATGTAACAAGGCTGATGGCATATTTGTCCATTTAATGTGGGAATGCAATCAGATCAGGAAATTTTGGTCGGAGGTCACGGCCTTTATTAGCTCTTTGACTAAAATACCCAATGTATGCAATCCTTTGAGGTGTTTATTATGTTATATTGATGATGAGGGTTTATCCAAAAATATGCAAACTTTCCTGTGACTAGAATTTGTTTTACGCTAAGAAAACTATCACTATTCATTGGAAATCACAGGCCTCACCAACCATAGCATTTTGGCTCACTATCAATAATCAAGCTATTCTACTATATAAACTGACATACGAATCCAGAGGATGCCCATAAAAATTCCTGAAGGTATGGAACGCAAGGGTTAGCTCCTAAAATACTATTGCACCTACTACTTAAGAAACATCGTAAAATGTTGATCATTAAAGGATTTTATTATGATAGAATGAAGATATAGGGGCAAGTCTTTATATATCCATCGAATGTATACCAGTCTGCTGTATGTGATATTGGTTTGAGTGACGTTGCTCTATATGCATGTATGTATTGTTGTTTGTTTTTTATGTAACAAAAAACGAATAAAAATTTACCTTAAAAAAAAAAAATTGGTTACTCCAGTGTGACCAATTCTCTTATATGCCTTTGCTTCGTGAGATCCAGGAGAATAATCCTGATGATTTCAGGAACTTTCTCAGGATGACGGACCCCATTTTTCACTGTCTGTTGGCTTTGCTCACCCCTTATATTAGCAGGCAGGATACCTGAGTGCTGCAAGCCATCACTCCGGAGCAAAGGCTAGTCGCCATTTTGCAGTACTTGGCAACTGGGAGAAGCCTGCAGGATCTCAAGTTCTCAACAGGCATCTCCCCCCAGGCTCTAGGGACCATTATCCCAGAGACCTGTTCTGCTATTTTTCAGGTCCTTCGGAAGGACTATATTAAGGTAGGTTTTCTCCTTTAACATCACATTCTATGTATTTAATGTTTGATAATGTTTTCTTTCACCATTCCCTAATTACCATGATTGTAATATGCTGTGGATGTCCTCTTTGTCCTCATGCATGCTGTAATCTTTTAATGCTCCTTTTTTAGCCTACATGCATATTTTCCTTTATTAACCTCCCCAGCATGCTATCCTGGGCCCATATACGCCTAGCCTAGTCACTTAACAATGTATTTTGTCAGTTCCATTGTACTGCTTTACTCCAAACACCCCCTAAAATGTGTACAAATGTTACTGTTGTCCTTAAATTCAGGCCAGAGTGCCAGAGGCTTTTTTGGGGGGCCCAAACTCATCTCAAATCCTACCCCCCTAAAATTTTTACAATGGGCCACCAGAGGGGGTATTAATCTGATAAGTGGGCGTTATATTTTTGTCTTTAAATACTCCTTAAAATTAAATTTATACTGATGTTGGCCAAGAAAGTTTGTGTCTAATCTGCTTGCAATGTTATGTGCAAAAGTATTAATATAATTTTTTCTGTTTTGACTCCACAGATTTCTTCAACGCCACAGAAATGGCAGACTGTGGTCTCCCATTTTGCCGACCGTTGTGACTTTCCTAACTGTGGAGGGGTTATAGATGGTAAGCATGTCCACATCGTGCCAACATTAAAGGTCATACTATTTTACCTATAAGGGGTTTCATAGTATAGTGTTCATGGTGGTGGTGTCGGCACAATATGAGTGGATGTTAGGAAGGTTGGTCGGATGTCGGATGTTGGAGTCTTCGCCCAGACGAAGTTTTAACAACGGCTCCAGAGTGGTGGCCTGGGATTGCCACCTGATGCGGACAACGTTGATGGACTTCCGTTCGTCTTCCTTGCTGACGAAGTGTTCGGTCTGGGCGAGCACCTGATGAGGCCATCCCCCCAGAAGACCCTCACCCCAGAGAGGAGGGTTTTTAACTACCAGCTGGTCAGAGCCAGAAGAGTCATGGAGAATGCCTTCGGGATAATGGCCAGCCGGTTCCTCCTGTTTCTGACAGCCATACACATAGTGGAGTATAAACTCAACCACATAATCTTATGCTGCTGCATTTTGCACAACTTTTTCGTAAAAATTCACATAAATATATAGCCTCAGTTGGGCCTGAGGCAGGACTTATTACTTCCAATCCTCTGAGGGGTCTGGATACTGGCCATCCTGGCTTGGCACCGCAAAGCACCCGTGAAGTTTGGGAGAAATATGTTAATTATTTTAGGGGTAGGGGGGCCATTGCAAGGCCAGACAACGTCTAAATATTTTTTAACAAATAAAAAAATGAGATCTGATAAAATCTTGCATTTTCTTTATTGCTTGTGTTTCTGTCTCTGTTTGGCTGTCTCTTAGGTTCTCCTAGTGCACTTGTAGTGCCAAGTGGATTTTCCTTTATAGTAAATAAGCCCCACTGTCGCTGTGAACACAAAATGACTTCCAAAACTGGTATTGAGCATTGAAAGAAGAAGCCACACATTGTTGATTATCCCAAAAAGTTTACTCTGTGCACATTCACATGTGCGTTCCCAATTTTTGGGTAAAATGTTGTTTTTGTTTTTCAGATTTTTTTTTTTTTAGAAACAGGTTTTAAAACATAGCATACACAACCCTCCAACTTACAAAAAGTTAGACGTACAAAAATTGAAGGCAATATCAGACATTACAGTGTCAAAATGTCTTGATATTGCCTTCATCAGATGGACTTATGTCACCCCTGTAAAAGCCAAATTTTGAAGATGCACTCAAAATGGGTATTTCCCT
Source organism: Lithobates pipiens (assembly GCF_037356315.1). NCBI lineage: Eukaryota > Metazoa > Chordata > Amphibia > Anura > Ranidae > Lithobates > Lithobates pipiens. The sequence goes on from NW_027507788.1 coordinate 109,973,843, forward strand.
CCTGATCCCATGCCTAATGTCAACATCTGCTATTTCCCATCATTCCTCTCACCTACTAGAGTTATGAGGAAGGGGTTGCACCCAAAAAAAAGGAAACATTGAGATCCCCTGAAGGCAGAAAGCACATGTTGACATACTGTGTGCATCTTCAAAATTTGGCTTTTAAAATGTAGAAAAACTAAATAGGTTTAAGTCCAACAAATGGGAAAATGTATTGGATTTGCAAAACAATTATATTCTCCCTAACACATCTATCATGCTCTTCATTTGTTGTTCCATAACATTCAGTTTCTTCTTATAATGTCTATTTCCCCATTCTACATCATGATGTCGTGGATGAGCCTCTTGGGCGCTGTCACTGGTGAAAGGTTCAGAACATCACCTAAAAATTGGTTAAAAAACATATTATAAATATGCAGGCATACATATATTACCTGAAGCTGGGGTGTCAGACACTCACCTGCTTGGGTGTCAATCTCGTCCACTTCCTCCACCTCTCCTTCCTCAAGATCCTCGGGGGGTCTAGGGCTGATTTCCCCTTATTGTTGATGTGGGGGGTGCCTGGTGTCCTCTCACGAGTGATGTCCTCCGAGTTTTTTCTCCACTATGAGAATTAAACAAAAGGTATGCTTAGCACGCAGATATTTCAGTCCAGAAATATGAATATGGGACATTGCTGGGAAGAGGGGTACAATTGTCTGTTTTGGGCAGAGTCCCAAGCTGAAGACATGTGTGGGACACCTTAAAAAGTTTGTTCTTGTGTCCGACACTAGTGTTCCTGAGTCCAGATGTAAACAGTTGCTGAGTGTCCTCTCCTTACATTAAACTGAATTAAGCTTGCATTTCATTCTAGTTACAAACACATCTAGACAGCAAAGTACAAAACTACATTTTGGACAAATAGGAATGACCAAATGTATTTAACCTGTATCTGCCCAAAAATTGTATTTAATGAGCGAATGATGTTTCCTACGACTGATTACTGTGCCCACGAACATGAAAATAGCCATTTTAAAATGTACAACAGTAAACAAAAGCACATGGCACAGCATGCAAGAAAATAATAGTGATATGAGCACACAATTACTTACTTTTTTGAAGCACTTTCTTTATTCTTCTATACTGATCCAGCTCCCTCAGTTTAAGGTCTGACCAGCTTTTCCTTAATTGGTCTTTGGAGCGTCGTACCCCAAAATTCTGCCGCAGAGTCTTTACAACTTTTGTCATGATCTTGGCCTTGCGAAAATTTGGCTGGGTGTACCGTCCATGCTTCCCATCATAATCATTGCTCCACAAGATGTCCACCATCTCCACCATTTCTTCAAAGGCCATAGTGGAGGCCTTAAATCTCCTCCAGGAGCGTGACGTTTCGGGCTCCGGACTTTCCTCCTCATTACTGGAATAATTTCCACACAACTGCTGTGTCTCCGCCATGTTGCTCCTACTGCACACAAAAGAGAGAAGGGGTGGGGAATATTTGTGAAAAGAACATCAGGGGTGAGTGACGTGGGCGGAGTTTCACGCATGAGCAGTGTATATCAAGCAAACACGCATGTGTCGTATGTACAATCTGTGTGTGGAGGAAGGATGAACGGAAGTGTGGAGCATGCTAAACGAAGATAAAATTCGAACTGAGCCCATCACAGTGGCCTACACTGCTTCAAGATTGAGGCCTATATTGGGATAAGATAATGAGAGTTTAGGCTGACATTAGTGTTTTTGTCTTGTGTATTGTCTTACAGCAAAGATGAATCACTGCAAGGACCCAGAATTCATGGGCAGTTTCATAGACAGATACAGGGAGATGAGGAATTTGTGGCAGGTGAAACACAGCTTATATTATAATAAACAAGCTAGCAGGTCATCGCTGGAGACACTTCGGGAATTTGTGAAGACTCGGGTCCCTAATGCAATCATCAAGTTTGTGGAAAATAAAATTGGGATCTTGAGGAACATGTATAAGAAGGAGCATAATAAAATCAAGAAATTCCTCAGATCAGGAGCATCAGCAGCACAAGTGTATGTCCCAGACTGTGGTACTTGAACAAACTACAGTTTCTGGATGACCAGATTGAATCCAAGGAATCACTTTCTACCCTTCCCTGCAGCCTTCCCTCCATCCTTCCTTCAATCCCAGCAGAGGCTGATGAGGAATAACCTGGGTCCATTCTGGAAGAAGTGGATGCGCCCAGCTGGAGTCAGGTGTATTATTGTAGACATATTTATTGTCCTAATATTAAAGTTAACTAGATGTTATAATTGATAACTAATCTTTTTAAACAGAGTGATTTACATATGAATAGACAGTAGTGGCCAAAATGTTTGAGACAAGAAAGAAAAATGCTGGGGTCAGAATGATAGTCTTTTCTACTTATTAACATTCAATTTGCAAGTTATGAGCTAAAAATTGTGTGTGATTGATGAAGCAAAAACGAAAACTATGAGGGTTATTTACAAAAGGCAAATCCACTTTGTACTGCAAGTGCACTTGAAAGGGCACTTAAAGTGCACTTGGAAGTGCAGTCGCTCTAAATCTAAGGGGTAGATCTGAAATGAGTGGAAGCTCTGCTGATTTTATCATCCAATCAAGTGCAAGCTAAAGTGCTGTTTTTTATTTTCCTTGCATGTCTACCTTGGATCTAAAGCGACTTTACTTCCAAGTGCAATTTCAAGTGCACTTGCAGTGCAAAGTAGATTTTCCTTTAGTAAATAACCCCCATTTCTCTTTTTTATACACAGGATGAGCTCAGCCAGGAGGAGGGTCTGGAAAGTGGCAGGCAGGAGGAGGCTGTGCCCAGTGACAGCCAGGAGGTGGCCGTGCCCAGTGACAGCCAGGAGGTGGCTGGCCCCAGTAGGAGCCTCATCCAATCCCAGGTGCCTCCCCTTTGCCTTCAAACAAAAAGGCCCAGGAAGGGGATGATCACGGAGGAGACAGCACTGGGCCGTGCCACAGAATGCTTGTACGCTTTCAGTTTGTTCTATAAATATTTATTCTCTACTATATTAATAATGACTGCATGTGCAGCAGTATTTAACCTCCCTGGCGTTACGATTATTCTTAGGAATAACTCACTTAAATCTGTCCAAACCAGAGTCTAGCAGACATCGCGGGTATGATAAAGTTTGAAAAATTAAATCATAAATTATAATATAATAAATAACTATAAATAATTATACCAAATAATAATATAACAATAATAAAAATTATTCAATAATGTAATCAAATCAAAAACACTGAAATTTGCTCAGTTGTAGAATTGTCACTGTCATTACTTTTCAATATTTGATGACGGATCTCCCCACAAATCGATATCGCTCAATTCTGCGAGTGATTCTAATTTATTATCGCTGTTTTCTAGCTGGTCTAAAATCATTTTTGATGTAAAGGGACAGTTTTGGTTGCTATGGACAATCTCCAGTTTCCAGGCATAAAGAACAGTTTTTATAATATAAAACTGCATGCAGGACACTGGGCAGAACACTAGGGACAAAGGGGATGTGAAATAATTACATACAGCAATGTAATCTGTAAGATTACATTATACTATATGTATACTGTGTGTTTCACTTTTTGAATTTTGCGCCGATCTCCGTCCCCGTGCGTCGCAACGCTCGCAGGGAACGGAGCTCGGCTCCGTGATGAATTGAGCGGAGGACGAGCCGCTCGTACAGTGGGGGGACATCGCTAGATCCAGGGGAGAAGGTAAGTAAACGTCCTCCTGGATTCAGTGATGCGGTACCAAGTCTGGCTCGGGGTTACCGCTTTTGGTACAGAATCTCCACCCAGAGCCAGACTCGGGAATACCGCCAGGGGGGTTAACTGAAAAATAAATCTGATCCAACTTGCATTTCTGCATTTAAAGAGTGAAAGAAGTCAAAACCTTGCTTCAGTTTTATATAGATTTGAGAGGGTTTAGAACACCGAGTTCTTATTGCGGTCTGTACCCTTATTATGGAGGTTGCCCCTCTCTATTTGTACTGTTTACCATTATGATCAAAATTGAAAATCCCAAAGTATGGGTTGACACCAGAACAGTAATAGAAGAGAAATCTTCCAATGGGCACACTAGTTCTGGTGATCCTGGTGACGCCCCATGAGTCCCTCATTTGGAGGAATTTTCTCTCAGTTCCTGTTTGGCTATTGGGCAGTAAGTGAAGGGAAATCTCCCCAATGGGACACACATGGCAAAAAAACAGACAGGGGTTATAACCCTCCCTTACTCTATCCAGAAATAGTAAAAAAAATGCCTTTTAATTACACTTTAATCACAATGCTGAATGTGGATTACTTTCTTTTCTCCAGTTGGTCCAAAACACTCTCCTCCTGGGCATATAACATTATATGTTTCCTGCAATGGATCTTTTCTGAGTAGGTGGCTGTCACTATTAGACACTTACTACTTCTCATGCTGTGATTCCCAGTGAGAAACCACATCAACTACTCTCTAACCACTTAGCACCTATGTGATGAGTTTGTGAAAATGTTCGATTGATGATGAGGAGATTTAGCGTATGCACCATTTTAATTACTGTTTAAGTTCTATAATTCTATACAGAAACTCTATGGTGATATGCATCTTGAGTGAATGCGCCTAATACACATTTGAAAGACCCTTAAATTTTAGCGCCATGGGGGGCATGGCCAAGAGCGGCATTTCAGAGGATGTGTCTCACAATGCTCCCAATTTGACATTGATCCTTCTCCCAGCCTGCAATCCCTCTGGATTTTTCTGCTGTACCCACCGGTATACTCCCCTGACACACCCGTACCACTGCCGAACTCCGTTGACATGATGTTGACCCGCAAACAGACGCAAACAGGAGGCCTACCGGAGATCCAATATGGCACCGCAGTTCCGCTCTCCCAGCACCCATGTGGAACAGAAAAGCCAAAGGACCAGGGTAAGCCCCCTAAGACACCTAAGGGCACTGTGAAAGACCCCCCTGGGACATGCTATACTACACCCATAAGCTGTTGGGCAGGGGGATGGGGACGACATGTTATTTGGCCCCGCTGTATTTCTTTGAAAAATTGCTCAAGCTTTCTCGGATTGGCTGGAGAGTTTCTGTCTACAGCAATTTTTAAGACTTGCCACAGATTCTCCATTGGATTTAGGTCTGGACTTTGACTGGCCCATTCTAATGCATTATTATGCTTTGATCTAAACCATTCCATTGTAGCTCTGGCTGTATGTTTAGGACCATTGCCCTACTGGAAGTTGATCCTACACCCCAGTCTCAAGTCTTTTGCAGCTATTAACAGGTTTTCTTCTAAAATTGCCCTGTATTTGGCTCCATCCATTTCCCATCAACTCTGACAAGCTTCCCTGTCCCTGGTGAAGAAAAGTATGCCCACATGATGCTGCAACCACTATGTTTCACGGTGGGCAATGGTGTGTTTAGGGTGGTGTGCAGTGTTGGTTTTCCACCACACATAGCATTTTGCTTTTAGGCTAAAAAGTTACATTTTGGTTTTATCTGACAAGAGCACTTTCTTCCACATTTGGTGTATCCCACACATGGCTACTTGCAAACTGCAAATGGGACTTCTTATGGCTTTCTTTCAACAATGGCTTTCTTTTTGCCATAAAGGCCAGATTTACACAAATAATAGTTGTCCTGTGGACAGATTCAACCAAATGAGCTGTGGATCTCTGCAGCTCCTCCAGAGTTACCATGGGCCTCTTGGCTACTTCTCTGATAAATGCTCTTCTTGCCCGTCCTGTCAGTTTATGTGGACGGCCATGTCTCAGTAGGTTTGCAGATTGAACAGTGCTCCGTGAGATGTTTAAAGCTTGGGATATTTTATATGACCTAACCCTGCTTTAAATTTCTCTACAGCTTCATCCCTGACCTGTCTGGTTTGGTTTGTTCCTTGGTCTTCATGATGCTGTTTGTTCACTAAGATTTTCTAAAAAACCTCTGAGGGTTCCACAGAACAGCTGTATTTATAGGTAGATTTTATTTACTAATTAGGTAACTTCTGAATGCAACTGGTTCCACTAGATTTTAGTTAGAGGTATCAGAGTAAAGGGGGCTGAATACAAATGCTCGCCACACTTTTCAGATATTCATTTGTAAAAAAAATGGAAAACCATTTATCATTTTCCTTCCACTTCACAATTATGTGACACCTTGTGTTGGTCTATCATATTAAATCCCAATAAAATACATTTATGTTTTTGGTTGTAAGATGACAAATTGTGAAAAATGTCAAGGGGTATAAATACTTTTTCAAGGCACTGTATGTATACCATACCCGGCCAATGACCTTGGAAGCTGAAAATCACTAGAGTAGACACCACTGTTTCCATGATCTCCATTTTCTTCTGGGTCCCATGTTGAGCCACTGCACTCCTGCTTACTAAATACAGGAGACTGGCCATTCAGCATAGGCACCATTCAGAGAATGCTTTACATTTTCTGAATGAATGCAAAGTGTTCTCTGATTAGATGAGGCGTAGAGGTGGAGCTGTCACATCACTGTCTACACCACGTCCAACCAGAAAATGCTTTGCATTCATTCAGAAAATGCTTAGCATTCTCTAAATAGCACCTGTGCTGAGCGGCCAACCTCTCATGTTCAACATGCATCAGGCTGATCGCTGAGCATTGGACCCATAAGCAAGTGGAGATCACTGATGTAGCATTGCTTACTTCAGTGATTTCCAGCTTCCAGGGGGATCTGCCAGGTAGGTTATACACATATATTACCAAAAGTATTGGAATGACAGCATTTACATGCACCTGAACTTTAATGGCACCACCCTTTGTGGCTATAACAGCTTCAACTCTTCTGAGAAGGCTGTCCACAAGGCTTAGGAGTGTGTCTGTCTATGGGAATGTTTGATTTTCCTTCCAGAAGCACATTTATGATGTGACTGAGAAGGCCTGGCTCGCAGTCTCCACTCTAATTCCTCCCAAATGTGTTCTATCGGGTGGAGGTCAGGACACTGTGCAGGACAGTCAAGTTCCTCCACCTCAAACTCACTCATCCATGTCTTTATGAACCTTGTTTGTGCAAGTAATTACGTTATTTCGTTACGACGGGACTACGTTCACGCTAGTAGCCAATAGCTTTGGTGTAGGAATTTGATCTGAGCATGCGTGGCACTTTGTGCGATCGGAATTCTCTACACATGATCGGAGTATGTCAGATCGGAGCATTTTGTCGGAAAATTTTACCAACAAGTTGGAAAACTTGGTCCGTCGGATACTCCGACGGAAACAGTCCGATGTAGACCACACACAGTCGGAATATCCAACAAAACGGTCCGATCGGACACATTCCGTCGAAATCTCCGACCGTGTGTACAAGGGCTTAGGCTTTTCCTAACATTTGTCACTGTGGAACGCTCGAATATAAGGTAAAATGCCTACATAAAATGATAAGATTTGGTTAACTCAACTCCTTCATCAGCAACAGTATACAGCTTAAAGACAGCAAACACGGCCGGAGAAAATTACTAGTGATCACTAAATTCAGTAAGTATATAAATATATAGATATACTGTATCAATAAAACTCTTGTTCTCGTTTTTGACCTAGATGATATAGAACATTAAAATGCTTACATGAAATTACAATATAAATCAAGTTAAGACATTTTCAATACTGATTCCACTGATTTGTTTATTTTGACCTACGGTAGTTCATATAGAACATTTAGAATGTTTACGTGAATTTAGCTATACAATATAAGTCAAATTCAGATATTTTCAATACTGATTTAACTGATTTGTCTTTCACTGCAGGTTTCATTTTCCACAAATAATTACCAAGATTAATTTAAACCCTCAATTGAAAAGTCCAAAAAGCATGAAAATAATGAGATATTTTCAGAGGACACAATTAAAAAGAAACAAAGAAAATGGAAACAAAGAGGAGGAGCCCAAAAAATAAAAAGAAGGCTGATCAAAAACACACTGTAAACATTTACCCAATTACGTAAACATTTATCTAAATACAATTTACCCATGAATAAGGCTGGGTTCACACTGGAGCGATGCGGGAACGCCGCGAATCCGTGGCGTTTTCCCGCATCGCATGCCTCCCGCCAGCAGTTCACACTGCCCTATGCAGACTGCTGGGAGTGTCAGTGAAATGTTAATGACACCCCCAGATCAGTTCGCATATCGCAGTGCGATCTGCAAACTCGGACAGGAATCAGATCGCATGGTGTGAACACCCATGCGATCCGATTCTGCTGCGGACCAAAAAAAGGGTCCCGTGCAAGTTTGCGGCGGGTGCGATGCGAATTCAGCCATACTATCTGTATGGCTAAACTCGCATCGCACAGAGTTCGGATGTGATTTGCACTGCAGTGCGGTGCGAATTACATCCGGTTCTCGCTGCCGCAGCGGTGTGAACCCAGCCTAAAACACGTCTGTTACAAAAATATCTCTCTTTCTAACCCTCTATGAACACTAATACATATCAGCCTTCTATGATCGCCAGAAATACTTTAGGAAACTGTCCTTGGTATATTGCTAATAAACTTAAAATATAACTAATATTATACCTATTATCACTACAACTATTGACTATCCAGTGGATAACCTAATAGTCAAACTATCTGATTCTTCCATCTCCATAAATTTAAAACTCACTTCAAATTAAATAAAATCTAATACGCACTCAACCCCAGGTAGTCTTTTTTCCCACTAAAAGTCCCACTTAGGAGGAACACTTTTAAACTTTATTGTCCATTTAATAGGGATGCAGGAAAACCCTACTTTTTAGACCCACTGGACACCAACCCCCTTTATTTCATACATTTAAAACCATCTTCATTTAATCCAGCTAAATATAAGGACTCTGGATTAAGACTTTTAGTATTTAGCAACAGAAAAGTTTAATCAATTGAGTGAAATTCTAATAAATAAAAAGAATTTCAACAACTGAGAATTTAGAACCCTCTGAAAAAAATTACAAAATAATCCCAATATCATGATACAGAGAGCTAAATACATCAAATCCAAACATTGCATATTATTATTACCTAGCTAAAATCCATAAAATGTTAGTTTCTCCTCCAGGGCGACACATTACAGCATACAGAAAAATACCGAAAAATATGTACATAATTTGCTTTGCTTTCTACAGGATTCTTCAGATGTGATAAAAACTTTAATGCCGCGTACACACGAGCGGACTTTTCAACATCCAAAGTCCGACGGACTGAGTCCGTCAGACTACTCGATCGTGTGTGGGCTGCAACGGACTTTTGATTCTCCAAAGTCTGACGGACTTTAGAAAATGGAACATGCTTCAAATTTTTCCGACGGAACTCCGTCGGACCCAGTTCCAATGTAGAAGTCCGCTCGTCTGTATGCTGTTCCGACAGACCTAAAACGACGCATGCTCTGAAGCAAGTACGAGATGGAAGTACTCGGTCTTGTAAAACTCCAGTTCGTATTGGAAGTAGCACATTCGTCATGCTGCAAATTCTGTGCTCGTTTAAATGTAGCGCATCTTCTTTATAATGCTAGAAGAACGAAGTCTTTATTTATAATGCTAGAAGAACGAAGTTGCTTTGCTGCTCATATTCACTCACAGAGTTCTCACAAAACACATTTCTGTCTTATTTCTCCTCATCTCATGAATGATCTTGTTTTTATTTTAAAGCCCCATCTCATTAATATTTTTTTTTTTTTTAATTTTTTCCTCCATATTTTTCATATAATTCTTTACCAATTTTTTTCTTGTGATCTCCATATTTAATTATTCTGTCAAGTTAACCCCAAAAACCTTTATTTTTTTTTGTTTTTGTTTTTTTAGTAATTTTTTCCTCCATATTTTTCGTATAATTCTTTACCATTTTTTTTCTTGTGATCTCCATATTTAATTATTCTGTCAAGTTAACACCAAAAACCTTTATTTTTTTTTTGTGTTTTTCATTACCACAATAACCTTTTTATTTTTATTCTGGTGACAAGTTACCACAATAACATTTTTATTTTGTTTGTAACCTCAAGGAGGTTAGTGTCCCTTGTTAATTTCACATTGTCTTTTAGAAATGTATTTGACCAAAAAACACATAGGCAATTATATTTTCAAACAAAAATATCCATTTATTCTGGTTCAACAAAAAAAAATGAAGGCAACACTGGAGAAACTTGTGACATTTGTGTAGCCTTTTGGCCCCAGGGCAAACATTAAACTCTGTGGAAAAGAAAACGGAAAATTTATATCAAATACTTACCGTAATTTTCCTTTCCTGATAGGCTCCATGGCAGCATACGTGTGGGTAGCCCCGCCTCCACGATTACCCAATAGGACCCAACTCCCATAAATCTTTGCTCCTGGCCACTATCAGTGTTCCGTAACTAGCCGACTCCAGACATTTGGGAGGGAACTCCTGCTGCCATGGAGCCTATCAGGAAAGGAAAATTACGGTAAGTATTTGATATAAATTTTCCGTTTTCCTGAAAGGCTCCATGGCAGCATACGTGTGGGAAATAACTCGCCAAACACACCCGGGTGGGCAAAATGTCGAGCAAAGAACAAAAGTTTATTTAGCATTGTCAACCGACAAAACTTGCAAACCAAAATTAACAGAAGACAGAGCCGCTGGCTCTACACAGTAATGAGAAACAAAGGTATTAATAGAAGACCAAGAGGCCGCTCTGCAAATAACTTCAGGCGCCACATGGCGAGAAGCTGCCCACGATGTTGAAATACTCCGTGTTGAATGAGCCGTTAATGCCTCAGGAGGAGCCAAGCCCTTTGCTCTGTACGCCCTCTGAATGATCTGAACGATCCAGGTAGAGATAGATCTAGCCGAAGCTCGCAATCCTTTATTCTTGCCATGAGGGAGAACAAAAAGAAATTTTGTTTGTCTAAAGGGAGCTGTGACTTCCAAATATTGTTTCAGCGCGTGTCCTACGTCCAGAGGATGAACATCCTGACTCTGAGTTTTTGAAAGTGGGAAGCACAACTTCCTGATTCTCATGGAAGACCGAGGTTACTTTGGGATGCGATCCCAACATGGGAATCAATACTGCCCTATCTGGAAAGAAAGTCAGAAAGGGTTCTTCCGAACCTAGATTCCTAATCTCAGAAACTCTCTTGGCTGAGGTTATAGCTACCAAGAAGATGGTCTTGAGAGTGAGATCCCTTATGGACAGAGGCTCCGTAGAATCCTTTCCAAGGTTTGAGAGAAAATCCAGCACTAAAGGGAGGTCCCATTTAGGAAACCTTGGTTTTCTTTGGGGTCTGAGCCTAGTAGCTCCCTTGAAGAATTGTTGTACCAGTGCATGGTTTGCCCAGGAAATACCCGTAAAGGCTGAAATAGCCGATACTTGGACTCTCAATGAACTGATAGCTAGAGGTAAATCAAGGCCTGTTTGAAGAAAGCTTAGTATGTCTTGTATTGTTGGAGAACTGCAAGAATTTTCTCTGGAGGACATATGGGCCGAAAACTTGGACCATATACGCTCATATACCCTATTAGTACTCCCGCGTCTGGAATTGAGAAGGGTTGGGATGACCTCTTCCGGACAACCAAGAGCTTCTAGCCTTTCCCTCTCAAAAACCATACCTTGAGGTTCAGACATGATGGGCATGGATGTAACCTTGTGCCTTGAGATAGCAAATCCGACCTGAGAGGCAGGGGAACTGGCTCTTGATAACTGAGGAGCAGCAGTAGAGGGAACCAAGGTCTGTTGGGCCAGAAAGGAATTACTGCGAGAATCTCCGCCTTCTCTGACCTGAGTCTCCGAAGGAATTGCAGGATCACCGGAACTGGAGGGAAGGCGTAAGCTGTCTGAAACTTCCAATGTTCTGTGAGGGCATCTATCCCATATGCCTGGGGATCCCTGAACCTTGAGTAATATTTCGGAAGCTTCCGATTGCACGGGGAAGCGAACAAGTCGACTTCCAGGGACAATCCTAAGGTCAGGAGCCAATCGAATACTTCCCGGTGTAGAGACCACTCGTTGTTGTCCAACTCGACACGCGATAGGAAGTCCGCCTGAACATTCTGCACCCCTGGGATGTAGACTGCAGAAAGGTTGGACAAATTCTTCTGAGCCCAATTCATTATTGGCTCCGTCTCCTGTAACAGGGACCAGCTGCGAGTTCCCCCTTGCTTCTTTACGTAAGCCACCGCGGTTGTGTTGTCCAACCTTAGCATGGCCGAGGCATTCGCTGTCAGATGATGGAATGACCGAAGCGCCTGGAAGGCCGCTCTTAGCTCCAGAACATTGGAGACGACTCTCTGTGATGGAAACGTCCACCTGCCCTGAGCGACCTCCGAAAGGCAGTGAGCGCCCCATCCTCGGTTGCTGGCATCTGAAGTTACCGTGACCCATGAGATGGGAATGATTGAATGGTGGTTGCGCAGGTTCTTCCCCTGTAGCCACCAAAGAAGAGACGTCCTCATGGCTGGAGTGAGGAATATGCGCTGTGTCTGGCTGGATAAGTCCCACTGTTGTAGAAACCCCTTCTGAAAGGGACGAGTGTGCCACTGGGCCCACTTTACCATGGGAATGGTGGCTGACATTGTGCCAATCACCCTCAGACATTGGAGAGCCGAGAGATGGGATGCTGCAAGGGCTGCATGAATCCTGTCTCGTATGACTCCAACCTTCTCTTCTGGAAGGGCGATAGTACCTTCTGCTGTGTTGAACTGCGCCCCTAGGAAAACAAGAGACTGAGTTGGATCTAGGTGACTCTTTTCTAAGTTCAGAAGCCACCCGAACTCCTGTAGAGTGGAGATGGATAGGTCTTTGTGCTCCAAGAGCTGATCTTTGTTCTGGGATAGCAGAAGAAGGTCGTCGAGATAGTGATGGAGACGAACACCTTTGACTCTGAGAAAGGCCACAACTGCCAAAAGAACTTTGGAGAAGACCCGTGGGGACGTTGTTAACCCAAAGGGAAGACATGTAAATTGAAGATGTTGAATGCCTACTGCAAAGCGGAGGTATTGTTGGAACTCCTTTGCCACGGGAACATGGAAGTAAGCGTCCTTCAAATCGACTGATATCATCCAGTCCCCCAGATACACGGACTGCTGGATGGTAAGCAGAGATTCCATCTTGAACTTCTCTTTGCGAATGAAGGAATTGAGATGGGTCAAATCTATTACCGGCCTCCATGTGCCATTTTTCTTTTGAACCAGAAACAAAGGGGAATACATGCCCTCTCCACGTTCTTCTTCTGGAACGGGAACGGCTGCGCCTTGATCCAGTAAAGAGTTCACGTAGGTCAATAGGACTTGTTTCTTCTCTTTTGATTCTGGAAGATTTGTGGGAATAAATCTTAGCTTTGGGGTGCTGATAAAACCCCACTTGTGACCTGAGGAAATTGTTTTTACAGTCCAAAAATCCCGAATTGAGGCCGCCCAAACATGCCTGAAGTGGAGAAGACGAGCCCCCACCTGACAAGTTTGAGCGGGCCCAATTTCAAAAGGATTTCGCGGAATCCTGCTTGCCGGACGAACCCCCTTTTGAGGTATTTTTGAAAGAAGATTGCCTGGATCTCCATGACCTTGAGAATTCTCGACCAGGTCTATAGCTCCGCGCCTCCCTGGCACGATCAGGGCCTTGTCTTCTAGGAAATGGACGCCTTTGATTTTGAAGACGTCTGTCCTGGGGAAGAAACCCAGATTTCCCACCTGTAGCCCGGGATATGGCAGTATCCAGCTTGTTACCAAACAAAGATGACCCCTCAAAGGGAATACGGCACCAGGCCTGTTTGGATGCTGGATCCGCCAGCCATGGACGGAGCCATAACGCACGGCGAGCTGAGACTGCTGCTAACATATCCCGAGATATCAGGCGGATAACATCAATAGATGCCTCCCCCAAAAAGGCAGACGCCATCCTGATTTCTTGAATAGGGGAGTCTTTTGCTGATTCAATAGAAATACCCCTCAGGAATTCCTCTACAGAATCAGCCCATGATTCTATGGCCTTGGATACCGCTGCCATTGCAAGCACTGGTTTGCAAGCCATTCCAGAAGTCAGATATATCCTCTTAAGGTCTGAATCGATCCGCCTTTCCAAAGGATCTTTAAAGGATACCGTATCCTCTAAGGGTAGGGTTACATATCTCACCAAACGCATGAGCGCTGCATCCACCAGTGGTGCTGACTCCAGGTGCTTCACATCCTCTTCTTTAAAGGGATATAATTTCAGGATTTTTGACTGCATGGAACCCTTTTTATCCACCTTGCTCCATTCCTCGGTAATAATGTCACCCAACTCTGAAAGGAAGGGAAAAAATTGTCGCTCCTTATTGAGCTGTTTAAAGAACTTTCTCTGCTTTGGTGGGGAAGTAATAGGGTCTTCCCACTTCAGAGCCTCTCTCACTGCTTTGACCAATGAAGGCACCAGTCCATAGTCAAAACCTAAACCAGGATCCTCACAGTCAGATTCACTATCTGAGATGGGAGCAGATAGGCGGCTTGGCTGAGAGGATTCCCATGTCTCCTGCAATGGGTTCTCTCCAGGTGGAGGAGCCAATAATTCTGACGGGGATTCACACAGCTGTAGAGCATCCCTCTCCTGCAGAGACTCCTTCACAACCCGTCTTACTATTGACTCCAAACGCTGGTCTGCACCATCCCTTTCATCTGCAGCTTTGGAGAAGCAATGATCGCATAAGGATACGTCCGAAGGAACAGGCATCCTGCACCCCCAGCATGATTTTTCCGTACGCTTGCTGGAGTGAGCAGCAGGGGGGTGAGAATAATTCTTATTATGCTGTTCAGATCTTGACCTATGCTGGCTAGATCTTGAGGAGGATTTATGGCGGTGTGATCTTGATGATCCACTGCGTCTAGAAGTGTTAGGTTGTGGATCAGACCCAGAAGGGCTGTAAGGGTAAAACAGACAGAGAGAGAAAAGGATATACAGTCAATCCTACCTATGCCAAACACTCTCTCCAATATATAAAAAGCATAAATACTAAAAGACCTACCTAACATGAGCGGGCTGGCCACTAGGAGGCAGTAAGGCGTCCATATTCACAATAAACCCACAGTTTAAGAAACACTGCAACTAAAGAGAAAAATAAAACACACATTTTTTTTTTTTTTTTTTTTTTAAAAAGCATTTCCCCAGCCTAAGGGACACGCTCTTACCTTAAACCGCCGCGCTGACAGCCCCGGGAAGTCGCTGCGACCACTGCAAACATTCCCAGGGTTCTGACAGCTTCCAAAGCCTTTTAAATTTGGCGCCCGTGACGTCATCGCCGACGTCAGACGCGAGGCGCTCGCGCGCATGCGCGGGAACCAAGCCTCGGTCTCATACCGGGTTCGCACATGCGCAGAACGCCTGCATAACCCGGAAGTAGGAGAGAGGTTTGCTGGAACGCGGAAGCGAACGCAAACGGCATGGAGGAGACCGCAAGACAAACAAAAGAAATACACACAAATACAATGCTGCCATGGATAGATAAAAGGCTCACCACTCCACCAACGATCACCTGGCCGAACGGACTGGAACACACACGCCATACCTCCAGCAGATAATGGTCACCCATAACAACGGGACACAGACCGTGCGCACTCAGGTAGGAAATCCTTTCTTCAGCGCTACTCTGCAAATACTCTCCATACCCTGCTTAACAGTCAGGGCCTATCGGAGGAAAATTTCTCAGTCAATCAGCCAATCGATCGTCGTGAAGTTTTATTTCCAGGAAAGAAACCATCTGGTCCTACTGGGGAGGACAAAAAAGGAACACTGATAGTGGCCAGGAGCAAAGATTTATGGGAGTTGGGTCCTATTGGGTAATCGTGGAGGCGGGGCTACCCACACGTATGCTGCCATGGAGCCTTTCAGGAAAATTCAAATATTCAGAAATACAATATGGTCCCAGAATCCCAGACATCAAGAGCAGCAGCAGATGGTATATATGTCCCCAGGCTGTGGTACAACAGGCTGCGTCTTTGGTCAGACCAGAGTGAAGCCAGGTCAGCAACTTCTTCTCTTCGCTCCACCCTTCACTGCACCCTTCCCTGCAGACTTCCCTGTAGCCTTCCTGGGAGGCTGTGTCTCCGGTGGTGTACTTGTGGCAGGAGGAGGAGGAGGAGGAGAACAGGAGGAACTTGCTCCACAATATCGCTGGTGGCAGTTAATTCGCCACTCAGCCCCTTCTGCAAGGCCAAGAAAATTAGTCTCTCACACTGGAGGCCTTGGCCCATCTCCAATTGCTGTAGACGGCTGGCGATGTAGCAGCCATAGGCCTCTTCAGCTTCAGGGGGGCTCTTTAACACATTAGTAGCCTCTCGAATGAGGCGCAGGGATTCCTCCTGTGTTACTGTCATTTTCTTTGGCCTTTTTGCTGGAAGACGGAGGGGAGGCACCTGTGATTGTGTCAGTCTTCTACTGGGCCCGGCCACCTCCTGGCTGACAGTGGGCCCGACCACCTCCTGGCTGACAGTGGGCCCAGCCTCCTCCTGCCTGCCACTTTCCACACCTTCCTCCTGGCTGAGCTCATCCTGTGTATAAAAAAGGGACATTGTTTTAGTTTTTTGTTCATCAATCATAAACATTTTTCAGCTCCTGACTTCAAAATTCTGTTAATACATATAAAAGAGTATCATTATGACACCACTATTTCTTGTTTCTGCTGGTGACAAACATTTGTGGCTACTACTGTAAATTGATATGTTAAAATTTGTAGGTTTTTTTAACATCAATAATAGCGTTTAAATTATAACATCTAGTTAACATCATTAATATTATGAATATCACTATTTATTGTAACAAAATACCTGGCTCCAGCTGGGTGCATCCGCTTCTTCCAGGATGGAAGGCTCAGCTTGCTCATCAGCCTCTGCTGAGGTGGAGGGAATGCTGCAGGGAAGGGTGGAGGGAAGAGTTGAAAGCGACTCCCTGGCTTTACACTGGTCGCCAATAAACCGTAGTTTGTCAAAGTACCACAGCCTGGGTACATACACAGCACCTGGTGCTGCTCCTGATGTTTTGGATTTCTCGATTTTCTTATTCTCCTTTCGGTACATATTTCGCAAAATTTGAATTTTCTTTTCCACAAAGTCCACGTCTGCCTCTGGGATCCAAGGCTGCACAAATGTCACAAATTTCTCCAGTGTTGCCCTCCTTACTGGTTTATTATAATAATCAATGTGCTTGGAATGCCACAGATTTGTCAGCTCTTTGTATTTGTCTATAAATAGACTCAAAAATTCAGGATCCTTAAATTTCTGATTCATTTTTCTGAAAGACAATACACAAGCCAAAAACAATAATGTTAGCTCAGACTCTCCTAATCTTAGCCCAATATAGACCCCAGGATCTGCCACTTATTTGGGGAATTTGTTTAAACTTACCTTCGTTTTGCTTGCTCCCAACTTCCGTTCCTATTTTCGCAAAAGAACATACGACATGTGCATTTTGTCGTTATATACAGTGCGCACGCGTAGAACTACGCCTGCGTTGCCCGCCCATGACGTTCTTTTAGTCAAGTTCTTGTTTTCCCGCCCCTTTCTGCGCACATAACGTACGAAAGAACATACGACATGTGCATTTTGTCGTTATATACAGTGCGTACGCGTAGAACTACGCCTGCATTGCCCGCCCATGACGTTCTTTTAGTCAAGTTCTTGTTTTCCCGCCCCTTTCTGCGCACATAACGTACGAAAGAACATACGACATGTGCATTTTGTCGTTATATACAGTGCGTACGCGTAGAACTACGCCTGCGTTGCCCGCCCATGACGTTCTTTTAGTCAAGTTCTTGTTTTCCCGCCCCTTTCTGCGCACATAACGTACGTACGACATGTGCATTTTGGCGTAAGATCCAGTGCGTACGCGTAGAACTACGCCTGCGTTGCCCGCCCATGACATTCTTTTAGTCTAGTTCTTGTTTTCCCGCCCTTTTCTGCGCACATAACGTACGTACGACATGTGCATTTTGGCGTAAGATCCAGTGCGTACACGTAGAACTACGCCTGCGTTGCCCGCCCATGACGTTCTTTTAGTCTAGATCTTGTTTTCCCGCCCTTTTCTGCGCACATAACGTACGTACGACATGTGCATTTTGGCGTAAGATCCAGTGCGTACGCGTAGAACCACGCCTGCGTTGCCCGCCCATGACGTTCTTTTCCAAGAATATTTCCCGCCCCCTTTTCTCTACGGTGCGCAGTAGGAGAAACATGGCGGAAACACAACAGGTGCTTGATATTAACGACTCCAGTAGTCACGAATCCCCGGAGCCACAAACGTCCCAATCCAGAAAGAGGAGATTTAAGGCCTCAAATATGGCATTTGAAGAGATGGTGGAGATGGTGGCAATCTTGCGAAGTAAGGATTATGATGGCAAGCATGGACCATACACCCATCCGAACTTGCGCAAGGCCAGAATCATGGCCAAAGTAGTTAAGACCCTGCACAATCGTTTTGGGGTACGACGGTCAAAAGACCAATTGAGGAAACGGTGGTCCGACCTTAAATTGAGGGAGCCGGATCAATACAGAAGGATCAAGAAAGTTCTTAAAAAAAAGTAAGTACTTGTCGTGTGTTCCTATTTTATGATTATTGCATACTGATCCATATGCTTTACCTTTGTACAATGTAAAAAATTGCTGCTTTCATGTTGGATACAGTAATAATCGTATCGTTATTAACAAACCCTCGTAAGTTGTTCGTGGCAAACCTCGTTTATGATACAGGGTTTAATCCGCATTTTTTTGCTGTGTAATTTTTAGGACCCAAAAAAAGATTAGGACATTGTGGTTTAGATGTGTTTCAAAATACAATGACTAGAAAAGAACATTCAGTGTAATTGAAGGAGAGGACACTTGGCAGCTGGCTAAAAACACATCTGCACTCATGAGCAAAAGTGTGGGACACCAGAGAACATTTATTAGGGTAAACCACACGGGGTTCCTTGGTATACTTGGGGGGGGGGGTTGGGCAGGTGTGAAACTTGGGCCAACAAGCAAATTATTGTATTTTTTGGCAAAGTGAATTGATTTATCATGTCTTCACATTTTGCATCTCTTCATAAACCGACAATTGTACAAGACTTCTAATCAAGGTTTCATCTTCCTAGTTCTGGCCTTAAATATCTGTGTGCTAAAGTATACCTTTTTGTTTGTTAATTTCTCATAGGGGAGAAAAGACTCACAAAGCAGGATCCCAGGGACCGCCACCCTTGCCAGCATGAATGTGAGGTTAGCCCCATCCCCCCCGTGGATGTGCATGTGGAGGAAGGAGAGGTGGAGGAAGGAGAGGAGATGGGCACCCCACCAGGTGAGTGTCTGACACCACAGCTTCAGGTAATCGATGTATACCTGCATATTTCAAAACACATGTTTTTACATCTATTTTAGGTGATGTTCTGGTTGTGGAAAGCGACACATTTCCAAGCACCAGTGCCCCCCCCCCCCCCCCCGAGGATGTCGAGGAAGGAGAGGTTGAGGAAGGAGAGGTGGAGGAAGTAGGGGAGATGGGCACCCCACCAGGTGAGTGTCTGACACCCCAGCTTGTTGAAATCCATGTATGACTGCATATTTTTTGACCCAATTTTTACCATCTATTGTAGGTGATGTTCTGGTTGTGGAAAGGGCCCCGTTTTCCAGTGACAGCGCACAAAGGCTGATTGGCCAGATAATGGGCTGGAATGGGGAAATAGATGCCAATGCGAACTAGCCTGGATCTCATGAAGAATCAGATTGACAATATGCAGCAGGAAATGAAGAACATGATCGATATTTTGGGGAGAATATAATCCGTTTCTCCATAATATCGATCATGTTCTTCATTTCCCTTGTTTTACATAAAAGATTGTTACTTCCTAAATTATCAATATTGTGGCTGATTGTTGTTACATTTTTCATATTTTTTTTAAAAAAAGAAAACCAAAAAAAAAAAAGTTTTTCAAAAATTCTAAAAAAAAGGAAAAGAAAAAATGTTTTGCAAAGAAAGTTAAATTAACCAAAAAAAAATATATAAATAAATATTCAATGGCACATGTGAATGTGGCCAAATTAAAATTTTGAACAATCAACAATGTGTGGCGTATTCTTTCAATGCTCAATACCAGTTTGGGAAAAGTAATTTTGTGTATCCAGTGACAATGGGCCTTATTTAATTAATGAAAATACACTTGGCACTACAAGTGCACTAGGATAACATAGGAGACAGCACAAACCAAAAGCAAGCAAGAAAACAAAATTCAGATTTGATGTTCTTTTATTATTTGAATGGTTTTAAAAATTAAAGATTCTGTGGCATTGCAATGGCCCCCCTACCGTTAAAATAAGTGACATATCTTTGACGAACTTCACGGGCACTTTGGGGGGCCAAGCCAGTACGGCCAGTATCAAGGCCTGTCAGAGATTCAGGACCAAGTCCAGCCTCAGGCACTATTGTGGACAAATAATTTGTAGAGTTTTTATTTAAAAAGTTGTGCAAAATGCAGCACGTAAGTACTACATGGTTCAGTTTGTATTCGGCTAGGTTAATAGGAGTCAGAAAAACACGGAACCGGCTGGCCATTATTCCAAACGCATTTTCCACAACTCTTCTCGCTCTGGCCAGCCGGTAGTTGAAAACCCTCCTCTCCGGGGTGAGGGTTCTTTGGGGGAATGGCCTCATGACGTGGTCGTCCAGAGCGAAAGCCTCATCAGCTATGAACACGAAGGGGAGTTCCTCAACATTCTCGGAATCAGGTGGCAATCCCAGTCCACCTGTCTGTAGACGGCGGTAGAACTCCGTCTGGGCGAAGACTCCTCCATCCGACATCCGGCCATTGTTCCCCACGTCCACATACAGAAATTCATACTGTGCCGACACCACCGCCATTAACACAATACTGTGAAACCCCTTGTAGTTATAATAGTATGACCCCGAATGGGGTGGTGGCACAATGTGGACGTGCTTCCCATCTATCGCACCACCGCAGTTCGGAAAGTCCCAACGGGTGGCAAAATGGGATGCCACAGTCTGCCATTCCTGTGGCGATGAAGGAAACTGGGGAGGCAAAGCAGAAAAAACAAAAATAAGTACTTTTGCACATTAAACATTGTACATTACAACACAAACTTTCTTTCCCGCTTCTGCCTAGTCACAGGACACCGATCGTCTGCTCCCTGTCATTGGGAGCAGTGATCAGGGTCATGTCACTGCTAGCCCATCCCCCAGACAGTTAATAAACACTCACCCAGAACACACTTTAAACCATTCCTCGGCCCCCTTGTGCTTAATAACACCTTCACTGCATGTGACATTTTTACAGTAATCAATACAATTTTTTACAGCATTGATCACTGTATTAATGACAATGGTCCCAAAAATGTATGGAAATTGGCCAATGTGTCCGCCATAATGTGGCAGTCACAAGAAAAAAAAAAAAACGGTTAGCACCGCCATTACTATTTTCAAAAATGGCAAGATTTTACAAATGCCAGCAAAATAGACCATATTTACGAAACGATAGAACTTTTGCACAAAACAATCAATAAACGCTTATTGCGATTTATTTTAACAAATTTGTTTACTAAGAATACGTATCGGCATAAAATGATGGCCAAAAAAATCAGGGTGATATATTTTTGTGCCTATATTTCTTAGAGCGAAAAGTGAAAAATAATGCATATTTTGAAAAATGCATTTTGGGTTTGTTGGTGGTTAATCACCAAAAATCAAAAAGCAGAGGTGATCAAAGACAACCAAATACAACATCTATTTGTGCTAATAAAATGAAGATAATTTACTAGGAGGAGCCATGTTACAAGGACGCACAATTGTCAATTCAAACAACGCACTGCCAAATCACCCAAAAAAGTGCTGAAGGTCAGGAAGGGGGAAAATCATTCCAGGGTTGAAGTGGGTTAAAAATACAATATATAATTCAACATTAATTTAAGGACACACAGACTAGTTGGAATTATATTAAGTGGGGGGGGGGATCCAGTTAAAGGACACACAGACCATTTGGGATACTATTAAGGGGGGGGGGGGGGGATTCAGTTAAGGGGACACAGACCATTTGGAATAATCTTTAAATGTTTGGTTTTAGGATAAAGCAATAGAATGGAGCTGACAAAAGACATTTTAAGTGACTAGACTAGGTGGATATGGGCCTACCATAGCATGTTGGCGAGGTTTAATGAAGGCAAATATGCAGGAAAGACAAAAAAGGAGCATTAAAAGATTACAGCATGCATGAGGACAAAGGGGACATTCACAGCATATTGCAATCATGGTAATTAGAGATTGAGGAAAGAAATACAAGGCATTAGCAAACATTAAAGACGATAAAATGTGATGTTAAATGATAAATCTTACCTTAATATAGTCCTCCTGCAGGACCTGTATGATGGCAGAACAGGTCTCTGGGATAATGATCCCCAGAGCCTGGGGGGAGATGCCTGTCGAGAACTTCAGGTCCTGAAGGCTTCTCCCTGTCGCCAAGTAGCGCAACGTGGCGATGAGCCTCTGCTCCGGAGTGATGGCTTGCCGCATGCAGGTATCCTGCCTGCTGATATAAGGGGTCAGCAAAGCCAGCAGACGGTGAAAAACGGGGTCTGTCATCCGGAGATAATTCCTGAAATCATCAGGATTATTCTCCCGGATCTCACGAAGCAAAGGCATGTGCGAGAACTGGTCACGCTGGAGCAACCAATTCTTCGTCCATGAACTCCTCAACACCCTGTCCACGGACTGTTCTTGGGTTGAAGAATGAACTACAACACCAAGCACAAGCAAAGCACGAACTCGACGACGAGTACGTACACGCAACATGGCTTCAAAACGGTCGGCTTGTCAGAACGAACTTAACAGAAGTCACTGAAGAACAGCAAGGCCTGTGAAGAGTGAGCTGAAAGACAGCGAGCGCAGTAGATTGCACTGCAAAATACAGAGACGAACTGACTACACGCACTAAAAAACAGATACAAACCTCACAAGCACAAACTGAAAAGCAGTGAAAAACGTTCTGAAAAATACGAGTCTGAAAAACGCGAATCGTCTCTCACCAAACTTCTACTAACACGAGATAAACACAAAATTAGCAGAAGGAGCCCAAAGGGTGGCGCACTTGGTATTGAACTTCCGTTTTATAGTCTCGTCGGACCTGGTGTACGTCACCGCGTACCAGACGGGCGGACTTTAGTGGGATCGTGTGTAGGCAAGTCCGTTTCCACGGAACTCTGTCGGAACTCCGGCGGAACTCCATTGGAAACTCCTTCGGACTTAAGTCCGCTCGTGTGTACGGGGCTTAAGAGTACCTAAAAACGAAGGGTACAGCTATGGGGAGGAAGGTTCACACGAGTTATGTGAATTTAGTTGTGGGATGGTTTGAGAATCAAATTCATTGATTCATTGGCAGAACAATGTACTGTACATGTAGTCAGTGCTATGCACGGGGCCCCATCCCCCTCTCCAAGCTCCGCTCTATCTCTCCCTCCCAGCAAGTCTACGCCCGCTTGAGTCCATAATTTTTCTCGACCGCTAAACAAATATCCCGCGAATGCGCTGTTAATAGCAGCTTGCATCCATAATTTTTCTCGACCAGTAAACAAATATCCCACGCATGCGCGATTCGGGGGCATGTTAGTGGGGTAGGCGGGGCTGCTGCTGATGTTCTAACCATCTGTCCAGCTCCGCCCGCCCGCAAGTCTCCGCCCGCTTGAGTCCATAATTTTTCTCCACCGCTAAAGAAATATCCTGCGCATGCGCTGTTAATAGCATTGAAGTGGCGTATGCGCGATAAAGGGCCGCCTTCAGCTGTTTCAGTGACGGAGCCGCACCGGAAGTGGCGGGGTTAGTTTTTTTCATGGGTCGCAGAAAAATTTACAACAAATCTAACCTAATAACTAACTACTATCTATTAGATAGTAGTTCGTTATTAGCTAATCCTATTTAAAGAGGAAGTAAACCCTGATGGGTTTACTTCCTCTTTCATTCCCTGCAAAGGCAAAGCATAATGGACTACTATGCATCGCATAGTAGTCCATTATGTGTCACTTACCTGACACAGGAGCCAGCAAAGTCACCGCTGTCCCCTGTAGTCCGGCGCATCCATCTTCTCGTGGGGTCTCACAGCTGCGCCGCTGTCATTCGGCGAAGCCGCAATGACGTCACTCCCGCGCATGCGCACGGGAGCCAACACGCGTGGCATCTTCGTCGTTGGCGATGCCGTGCTCAGTGCGCCTGCACGCCGCTGTCTACGGCGCATGCGCCGTAGACAGCGGTGCCTGTCTTCGGGCAAATATCTCCTAAACCATATAGGTTTAGGAGATATTTCTTGGACCCACAGGTAAGCCTTAATTTAGGCTTACCTGTAGGTCAAAGTGTGTTGTAAGGGTTTACAACCACTTTAAGCCTTTCCACTTGCTCGGCACAGCCACATTGTTTATTTAAATAAAAGGTATAACACTATCTCCCCAATAAAATGCAGCTTATTACAAGCATATCACTGATGATTTGCGCCAATAGGCGTCATCCCGGGACTCATCACAGCGGTCTGTTTGGAGGAACTTTGATCGGTGGGGAGCTTGGCGCAAATCATCAGTGATATGCTGACTATGTTTTTATGCTTGTAATAAGCTGCATTTTATTGGAGGGGGGGGAGATAGTGTTACTCCATCATTGGTGTTTTATTCTGCAGTTTGAGTGTAAGGCCCCTTTCACACGGACGATCCGTTCAGGTCTGCCTGTCAGTTTTTCAGGCGGACCTGAACGGATGCTCCATAGAGGTCTATGAAACGTCGGATGTCAGCGGTGACATGTCCGCTGACATCCGAGCCGCTCCGATCCGAAAAAGTGTGATGGAGGAAAAAGCTATTTTTCCATCGGTCATCGGACTGGATCAGGTGACGACGGACACTAAAGTCCGTCGTCACCCGATCTCCCATAGGGGAGAGTGGCGCTGTGACAAGTCCGTCCCTGCGCAGTGTGCAAAGACAGACCTGTCATTTTCCTGCTCAGCAGAGATCGCTCCGGCGATCCCCGCTGAGCAAGTGGATATCCACGGGGCGGATCAGCACTGAAAGGACCCTTATGCCGCGTACACACGACCGGACTTTTCGAGGGACTAGGTCCGACAGACTTTCGACAGAGTTCTTACGGAGTTCTGACGGACTTTCCGAATGAACGGACTTGGCCACACACAATCACACCAAAGTCCGACGGATTCGAACGTGATGACGCACGACTGGACTAGAATAAGGAAGTTCATAGCCAGTAGCCAATAGCTGCCCTCGCATCGGTTTTTGTCCGTCGGACTAGCATACACACGAGCGGATTTCTTGGTAGGAACTGGGTCCGGCGGAGATCTGGTGGAAAAATTTGAAACATTTTTTTATTTCTAAAGTCTGTCAGACTTTTGCAAATCAAAAGTCCGCTGCAGCCCACACACGATCGAATGGTCTGCCGGAATCATTCTGTCTGACTTTTGATGTTGAAAAGTCCGGTCGTGTGTACGTGGCATTACACTCAGTTTTTTCATTATTACTTTTAAATAAATGGAAAAATGGCATATTACGTTTTTTTTTTAAAATATGATTTTATCTGATTAATCGATTAATCGGAAAAATTATTGGCCGATTAATCGATTATGAAAAAAATCCTTAGTTGCAGCCCTAGTTTGGGGGTTCTAAGTAATTTTCTAGCAAAAAAATTTTTTTTCGTTGAAGCCAGCAAATGGCAGAAAAAGGTGTTTAAATGGTTAAACTTTTTTTCACTTACACACAGCCTATTCCATTGACAAATTGTTAAAATGTTTATACTTTTTTTTTTTTTTTAAATCAGAGAAAGTTTATTGAATAACAACAAAAACATTTGAGTACAACTTGCAGCTTACATCTCAAGTACAAATCCCAGGCACAGTGTACAAACTTGTTCATCATTGCAAAAGGAATATACAGACATTTATTTCACCACTTCACATGCCTCAGCATCCCAGCCTCCACAGATATTGACGCATTATATTCTAACTGTACCCTGATTCGCCCCTACAGAATCATGTATTTACAGTGGGTGTCTAACAGTCACTGCCCCCCTACTCTAATTTCGCTCCCCCAGCTCTTATCTCAGCATTCTGTCCAGAACTAAATCAACCGGTGAAAGGCCCGGAGTATCCAACCAAAACGCCCAGAGTTTCTCAAATTTTTCCGGTCGCCCTCTATGTTGAAAAATGTACTTTTCCATCCTAATAGTATTCCCCATTTGGGCGATCCATTCCCCCAGCGTTGGGGGCTCGGGCGCCTTCCAGTGCCGAAGAATCATCTTCCGTGCCTGGAACAGGGCCCTGGCCACGGCCTGTCCACTATTGTTCCCCATGGAAACGTCATATAGGATCCCAAGTAGACATGGTTTCGGGTCTGATGGTATGGTAATCTGAAACACTCTGTTAATAGTGTCCAGTACCCCTGTCCAGAACAGGTGTAGTTTGGGGCATTTCCACAGCAGGTGGATCAAATCCCCGTGATCCCTAGCACACCTGGGGCAATCTGGGTCCTGTCGCACCCCCATCCTAAACAGCCTATCCGGCGTGTAGTGTACTCTGAGCACAATATATAATTGAGAAAGCCGCTGAGCCACATTTAGCGAGCAATATTGTACTGCCTGTAGGGCCTACTCCCATTGCTCATCCTCGAATGTACCACAATCCCTCGTCCATTTATTTAGTGCCATCTGTGGGAATCCCCCGAGGCAGGCAGTTAGGACCATGGAGTAAGTTCTGGAGATAAAGCCCTGGAACTGTGTTACATTAGCCATAGATTGGAAGATCGGGGTCGGTGAAAGAGCCAACGGGGTCCCCCCCCCATCTGCGCCTTCACTGCATGTTGCAGTTGTAAGTAGTAGAAAAGCATTGACTGCGGCAAGTGAAATCTCTCCCTCAAATTGGGGAAGGGAGTCAGCCTCCCTGCTGTAAAAATTTGTCCCAAGTACGTGACCCCGTGTCTCCTCCACCGAGCACCACAACCCAGCAGTAGCAACTCCTCGTAATGCTTATTCTCCCATATAGGGCTGTACTCAGTGAAGCCCTCCACCCCCTGTATTTGTCGTAGTTTATTCCAAATTTTCTGCATAAGGGCATAGGTGGGCAGTCGTTTATTTGATTTTGCGTAGGCCAAGGCCTCCATTCCCGAGGGTACATCACCGTGGCCAGTGGCCAGGCACATCAGGGCCTTAACTGAGTCCAAGCATATGGTCTCCTCCTCACCCCCTGTCCCCCCCTGCATAGCCCTTGCTATATGTTGTGCCTGTGCTGCCAGGTAGTAGGCCCAAGGATTAGGGAGGGTGAGGCCCCCCGCCTACTTGGACCGCTGTAGCTGTTCTAGTTTAATCCGTGGGGGTCTATCTAACCAAATAAAAGCTCTACAAATTGAGTTAATAATGCGAAAGAATTTCAGAGGGATTACCATAGGGGTATTGTGCAGAATATATAAAAGTTGGGGCATAAAGATCATCTTTATCAAATTGACTCTACCGACCAGTGACATCTTAAGACGGGACCAAATTTTAGTTTTGTTTTGAATTCTATTTAAAAGTGGGGTTAGGTTAAGGGAAACATAGTCAAGAGGTTCCGACGTGACCTGTATACCCAGGCACTTTAGACCCGTGGACACAGGCACACCATGTATTATCCGACCTCCACTGTCTGGATTGGCATCCAGCAGCAGCAGGGAGGATTTGGTCCAGTTTATAGTCAGTCCTGAATAAACACCAAACTTTCCTATCGTCTCCATAGCCTCCCGCAGGGAATCAGATGTGTCTCCCAGAAGTAGCATGGCATCGTCTGCGTATAGCATGATTTTTTCCTGGAATCTCCCATACTGGAAGCCTCGTATTCCTCTGATTTGCTCTAATCAAGAATGCCATGGGTTCGATGGCCACGGCAAAAAAGGAGGGGCGACAGTGGGCACCCTTGTCGAGTGCCCTTGTGCAGGGTGAATGGGGCGGAAATGTGTCCTGCCTCTTTGATAGTCGCCCGAGGTGAGCAGTATAATAGCTTCACCCATGACAAAAACCTTTCGCCGAAGCCAAACTTACCCATGACAGCCCATAAGTATTCCCATTCCATGCTATCAAACGCCTTGTGGGCGTCCAGAGAGAGCAAGGCCCTGTCACCCATATTCTCTCCTTGTGTTTGAAGATTCAGGTAAAGCCTACGGAGATTAACGGCTGTAGACTTTTGGGGCATAAAACCTGCCTGGTCCGCGTGTATAATGGAGGAGATAACCCCATTCAGTCTCAAGGCCAAAACCTTGGCCAGGAGTTTGATATCGCTCTGCAAAAGGGATATCGGTCTATATGAGCCCGGGTCTAAAGGGTCTTTACCTGGTTTTAGAAGGAGAACAATATTAGCCCTGGTCATGGAGTCAGGCAGGCTTTGGCATTCCCTCGCGTAATTAAGAACTCTCAACAGGCAAGGCAGAACTGCCTCCTCATATTGTTTAAAGACCTCCATTGGGAGACCGTCGTCCCCAGGGGCCTTAGAGTTCGGGAAGAGGCTAAGAGCCCCTTGCAGTTCCTCCATGCTAATTGGAGAGTCCAGGAGTGCTCTGTGAGAGTCAGAAAGTTTAGGCAGATCAATTCCCTGCAGGTAATCCCCTAAGTCAGTGGACGAATAAGACGCCCTGGATTTGTACAAATCCGAGTAAAACCTCACCAATTCTGCCATAACCTGAGTTTGAGTGTTTACCAGCCTCCCTCCCTCAGTGCGCAATGCTCCAATAGACGGGGACATCTGGGAGACCCTAACAATTTTGGCCAAAAGGCGGCCCGTTTGCTCTCCCTACTCATAGAAGGCCTGCTTGTTGAAAAATCTTTTCCTGTCAGCTGCCTCCTTGGAAATCTGGGTAACCGCCTCCTGCGCGGCTAGCCACGCCACCCTAGCTGTCTCAGAGGGGTCAGCAATATAGTCTGCCTCCAGGCGGCTTACCAGTCGTTCTGTCTGTTCCCTGATAGCATGTGATTTGGATTTAATTTCCGCCACCTCATTGATCAAGAGTCCCCTGAGATATGCTTTAAATGTCTCCCATACAAGCCTTAAATCAGGGTGGTCCTCATGGCATCTCCAAAACTCAGAGATCTCAGTCAACACCCTGTCATGGGATGGAAACAGATTAAGCCAAATGCATTGAGTTTCCATGGTGCCCTCGGCAAATCCGTGGCCGGCTTGGCAAACAAGGAAACCAATAGGGGTGAATGATCAGATATACCCTTCACCAGATATTTAATGTCCTCCAATAAATGGGTCGCCTGAGGAGAGCAGAGACACAGATCAATTCTCGACAGAGAGAGGTGGGTCTTCGAAAAACAAGAAAATTGTTTCTGTAGTGGATTACGATTGCGCCACGGATCAGCCCATCCAAACTCCTCCGTAAACTTCCGCAATGCCGTTCGAGCCCTCGTGCTGGAAGCCGCTGGAGGTGGATGCTTATCCAAGACTGGATCCATGTAGCAATTGAAGTCGCCCACAATAATAAAGGGTACATCCGAGGGGCCCAATTGATACATCAGCATGACCCTCAACACCTCTGTCGTGAAAGGAGGTGGCACATATACAGCAGCAATTATACAATGTAATTGGTAAATTTTACACAGTAGTATCACATATCGTCCCTCGGTATCTATCAATTTGTCCAGCAGTTGAAAAGCTATGGCCCGGTGCACCAGCACACTCACCGCCCTGGAATACGAGGTGTGAGTGGAATGGAATGCACTACCCACCCAGGAAAATCCCAGGCAGGAGATCGTCTCTGGCACCAAATGAGTCTCCTGCAGTGCATAAATGGCAGGGGAGTATTTCCTAAGGATAGTAGAAACCATAGATCGTTTCAGAGGATTCTTAACGCCCCTAATGTTCCAAGACAACAAAGATACAGTACTCATTAAGATAATCACTCATATGCCGCGTACACACGGTCAAACTGTATGACGTACTTAGTCTGGCGGAAAAGTACGCCAGACTGTCCGTCGGAATTTCCGAACGGGCTACTTGCCCACACACGGCACTTTTTGAGCGGACTAATATGACGTACTAAGTCCGCCGTACTATCCGCCCTACTTTTGAAATGAACGGACTCGCCCACACACGCGGAGGAAAGTCCGCTCATTTCAAGCATGTCTCCAGGTAGGCGGGGCCCGTGAAGGAGACGTCGCTGGCCCCGCCGCCTGGTATGGACTTAAAGGGGAACCCCAACGCCGAAAAAAATCGGCGTGG
This sequence comes from Lithobates pipiens, assembly GCF_037356315.1. Classification (NCBI taxonomy): domain Eukaryota; kingdom Metazoa; phylum Chordata; class Amphibia; order Anura; family Ranidae; genus Lithobates; species Lithobates pipiens. The sequence goes on from NW_027507788.1 coordinate 110,003,993, forward strand.
GGGTCCCCCCCAAGTCCACAACAGACCCTTGTCCGAGCACGCTACCTGGCCGGCCAGGAAAGGGGGGCGAGCGAGCGCCCCCCCCCTCCTGAGCCGTACCAGGCCGCGTGCCCTCAACATGGGGGGGTGCCTTGGGGAAGGGGGGGCGCGCGGCCCCCCCACCCCAAAGCACCTTGTCCCCATGTTGATGAGGACAAGGGCCTCTTCACGACAACCCTGGCCGTTGGTTGTCGGGGTCTGCGGGCGGGGGGCTTATCGGAATCCGGGAGCCCCCTTTAATAAGGGGGCCCCCGGATACCGGCCCCCCACCCTATGTGAATGAGTATGGGGTACAATGTACCCCTACCCATTCACCTGTAAAATAAAAGTACAAAAAAAAACACAACACACGAGATAAAATACTTTATTGCACAGCTCCGGGGGTCTTCCGTCTTCGGGGGTCTTCTCGCCGGACTCCTCCGCTATCTTCTTGTAGCTCTTTTGCTAGCGGAGGAGTCCGGCTTTCTTCCTCGCCGCCGGCCTCTTCTCCCGACTTCAGGGGTCTTGTCCCCCTCTTCGGTTCTTCTGCCGGGCCACCGCGCCTTCTTATAGCTCTTTTACAGGCGGTGGCCCGGTCTTCTGTCGCCGCCGCCGCCTTCCGTTCTTCTTCTTCTTCTTCTCCTTCTTCTCCAGGAGATGTTGACTCGACGATCTCTCCGGCCACAATGCCAGGGCTGCGCTGCGCGGCCACTTATATAGGGACAAGGGGCGGTGTCACATGGCTTTATGTCACATGGGTTGGTCACATGGGTTGATGTCACATGGGGACTATGACATCGTAAGGGAGCGGGGTCACCATGTGACACCAACCCATGTGACATAAAGCCATGTGACACCGCCCCTTGTCCCTATATAAGTGGCCGCGCAGCGCAGCCCTGGCATTGTGGCCGGAGAGATCCTCGAGTCAACATCTCCTGGAGAAGAAGGAGAAGAAGAAGAAGAAGAAGAACGGAAGGCGGCGGCGGCGACAGAAGACCGGGCCACCGCCTGTAAAAGAGCTATAAGAAGGCGCGGTGGCCCGGCAGAAGAACCGAAGAGGGGGACAAGACCCCTGAAGTCGGGAGAAGAGACCGGCGGCGAGGAAGAAAGCCGGACTCCTCCGCTAGCAAAAGAGCTACAAGAAGATAGCGGAGGAGTCCGGCGAGAAGACCCCCGAAGACGGAAGACCCCCGGAGCTGTGCAATAAAGTATTTTATCTCGTGTGTTGTGTTTTTTTTTGTACTTTTATTTTACAGGTGAATGGGTAGGGGTACATTGTACCCCATACTCATTCACATAGGGTGGGGGGCCGGTATCTGGGGGCCCCCTTATTAAAGGGGGCTCCCGGATTCCGATAAGCCCCCCGCCCGCAGACCCCGACAACCAACGGCCAGGGTTGTCGGGAAGAGGCCCTTGTCCTCATCAACATGGGGACAAGGTGCTTTGGGGTGGGGGGGCCGTGCGGCCCCCCCCTTCCCCAAGGCACCCCCCCATGTTGAGGGCACCCCCAAGGCACCCCCCATGTTGCGGCCTGGTACGGCTCAGGAGGGGGGGGCGCTCGCTCGCCCCCCTTTCCTGGCCGGCCGGGTAGCGTGCTCGGACAAGGGTCTGTTGTGGACTCGGGGGGGACCCCCACGCCGTTTTTTTTCGGCGTTGGGGTTCCCCTTTAAGTCCATACCAGGCGGCGGGGCCAGTGACGTCTCCTTCGCGGGCCCCGCCTACCTGGAGACGCGCTCGAAATGAGCGGACTTTTCTCCGGGCGGGAAAAGTCCGCTCATTTCAAAAGTACGGCGGACTGGCATACACACGGCCGGATTGTCCGCCGAAATGCGAGTACGACGGACAGAATTTCGAAAAAAACGAAATTCTTAGTATGCCGGACTGCACGCTGAAAAGGTCAGCTGAAGCCCACACACGAGCGGACTGTCCACTGAAATGTGTTTTGGCGGACTAAGTACGCCATACAGTCCGCCCGTGTGTACGGGGCAATAGACATAATAGGGTAAGGCATCGTGTGTACCCTAGGCGCTTTAGGGCGTGCATATGTGTGGGGCGCCAAGTGTGACAAAATCGAGATACCTGAGTCCCAGTTAAAGGAGTCCGCCATGGCATGGAAGGCGAAAGGGCATAAAACACAGTTCCTCCTGCACGCCTGCCGGTTCCTAATCAAGCTGAAGCTGCGGTAACAACAGAACAAAAACAAAAAAATAAGAATCACAACTGCAAAGCAAAAAATCTCCCGGTCCCCGTGGGTGCAGAGAGGGTAACACTCTCCAAAAAGTGAGAGTGGTCTCTCCATCCGGCAAGATAGGGGGTAAATATCATTCAAGTGAATGGAAAATACAAAAAAACATGGGATGAACATACCCAAAAACTCCAAATGGCTCTTCGGTGAAATTACTAAATGTTCCAATCCAAAGTGCTGCTTAACTGTGTTAAAGATAACTTCACTTGCTCTCGTTGCTTGTGGAAAAACAGTAGGTAATGGCTTCCCAGCCCAATTGTGTGATGATAATCGCTATACAATCATGCTTAAATGGAGGTCTGGTCAGTCTCCTTCTGCCGCATTTCTTCCCGCTTGTCTGATAATGTGTTCGTTGGCATCCAACCACGCAGACGCCTCGGCAGCCGCCTCAAAAAAGTGGGATTGGCCCCCCGCCGTAATCTGCAGTTTCGCCAGGAACAACATGGCGTATGACGCTCTAAGCCTTTGCAAACGTTTTTTAACATCAGTGAATCTTGCTCTGCACTTCTGTATCTCCACTGAGTAGTCAGGATAGAATGAGATGCGTGCCCCGTTATATTGGACATTGCGCCGCTCTCTTGCCTGGCGCAGTACTATCTCTTTATCTTTAAAGTTAAGTAACCTGGCTATCATAGTGCGGGGTGGGTGCCCTGGTGGAAGGGGCCTGGGCAGTACCCTGTGCGCGCGTTCAACCGAGTACAATGGTGTGAACACTTCTTTCCCAAACACTTCCAATAGCCATTGTTCAACAAAGTGTGTGGGGTCCCTACCCTCCGTCTTCTCGGGGAGCCCCACAATACGGATATTATTCCGTCTCAAGCGATTTTCAATTTCGTCAGATTTCAGTTCATTCGCTCTAGCAATCCTGGCTGTAATTTGTGTGTCTCTCAACAGGGGTGTCAGCTTGTCCTCTATCTCACTGATGAGGCCTTCCGCCTAGGGTTGCCACCTGTCCGGGATTCACCCGGACAGTACGGGTTTTGAATCATGTGTCCGGTTTTCAGTCTCCCTGGATCCCGGACACATGATTCATGACTGCCGAAGCTGGGGGTCAGGGGAAGGAACGTAGCTAGTGCTTATTGGGGCAGCAGCTGGGGGCTGAGGAAGGAACAGAACTAGTTAAATCAGTCAGCAGAGCACTAAAACTTGTACAGCTGCTCCCGACAATTAAACTATAGTCCCGGTCCCCCTTGTGTATATCAATCCGCCAGGGCATGTAATTGCCGGGGGGCCGCAGTACAAGGATTACAGGATGGACAAGACTGATGTGCACAGGGGCTGCCTGTGACAGTGTGGGGGCCACTGATGGTTACTCTCTGTATTACATATTACCTCTGCCATACTACTGACCTCAACCTTCTGTTTTTTTTTTTTTTACATGCCCCGGCAGATTGATTTATTTGTCAGAACCACTGAATTAAGGATTACTCCACTGCTCCCTGATAAGCTTTAACTAGTCCTGCTAAGGTGCTTGAACAACTTCGGCATCTTTTGTTACCTTAGAAAGTTTTAGGGAATGTCCAGTTCCCTTTAGGCTGGGGTCACACCTATGCAAATTGAATGAGGGTTTCCCCACATCCAATTTGCATAGCAGGAGAATGTGACCGGCTCTCTATGGAACCGGTTCACATATCTCCAGGGTGGCCGAGGAGCGCACTGCGCATCTTTGGCTCTGCTTCGGGGCCGAATTCAGGCATAGATTCATTCCCGATTTGTTCCTGAAATGGAGAACAGGGAGCACAGCGTTCCTCTGCTATCTTCAGCCAGCTCCAGTGTGAACCAAGTCTAAAGCCAGTGGCAGTACATCCATAAAGGGCGCAGGAGCGCCACCACCTCTCTCCTGCACCCCTCTATTACCAATAGATAGATTCATGCATTGCATGAATCTATCTATGGTTGCCGCTGCTGCCCCTTATTCAGGTGACCAGCTCCTTGTTGGGCATCTGAATTCCAGTGGTAGGGGTGTTTTTGGAAGCACCCAATTAGAGCCATAGGCTCTAATAGGCTTCCAAATTGGTAAACAGCGGGAGCAATGCTGTGTGTTCACTGTTTACACAGTGTTGTGTTAGGGAAGCGAATAAATTGCTTTACTAACACTGACCCACCTCTCAACCAATCAGGATGCTCAGGTCTGTTTACCTGTCACCTGATTGTCTGAAGTGACAGGCGCTGTGATTGGACGCCTGATAGGCATCCAATCATAGCAGAGGACAGGAGAAGACATCGAGGACTCTGAGGAAGCGTGGAGGCCATCACCGTGACCTGAGACTGGTAAGTGCCAGGCAGGGGGCACACTGGCAGCAACCCATGGGCACGGTGGCTGCGCTTTATGGGCACAGTAGCTGCAATTGATGGGGTTTTTATTTCAGTTTGTTTGCGCCCCCCCAAAAATTTTGAGCACCAGCCGCCATTGCCTAAAGCCCAACTCCAGCTTCTGTTCCTCTGTGCCCTAACTTTCTTAAAGTCCACCTCCAGTAATGTGCTGTAAATTAGCAATTAAACTGTTCAAGGAAGGCAAATCACTAACAGCTGATGGCTACATTCACCTTGGCAATTAGGGCTGGTGTGAATAGTAGCAGCAGGTATTAGAGATTCCTGTGGCAGCTGTTGGCGAGTAGGTGCGGCAGCAGGCCTCCTTCACTATAATGACATTCCAGGGGCCGCAGCAATTCGTTCCTCTCTGAATGGCCAATGATTAGCTGTACTGATTGCTACTGGATGCCGGACTGGCAAAATGTCACTATAGTGAAGGGGACAAAAAACAAGCTCTGGTCTGCCGCACTCTTCAGAAGACCACTTTCTTTTATTGGAAAATTACATCACAGCTCAACAAACACAGCGAACAAGGAAAGATTGCTGATGTTTCGCACTAGCTGTAGTGCTTATTCATATGAATAAGCACTACAGCTAGTGCGAAACATCAGCAATTTTTCCTTGTTCTCTGTGTTTGTTGAGCTGTGATGTGATTTTCCAATAAAAGAAAGTGGTCTTCTGAAGAGTGCGGCAGGCCAGAGCCTGTTTTTCGTCTGTTGCTAGTGGTAATAGCCAGCACCTGTGGCTTCCCATCCGAAGAGACAGTTTACAGCCTGCATGTGTGCTGCTGGAGCGGTGAGATCCCTTCTCCTTCACTATAGTGAAGGGGGCCAGCAGCCACACCTAGCTGCTGAGAGCTACATCAGGAACTGTTACAGATCACACCAGCTCTAATCACCACTGTGAAAGTAGCCTAAGGCCCCTTTCACACTGATGCGTTTTTACTTTGCAATGGGGATGATTTACACCGCTGCGCTGTGGGTGCAGTGCGTTTTGAAAAGTCCTGCATGCTGCATATTTGGTGCGGTGTTGAAAAACCACACCAAAAATGCAGCTTTCCATTCAAGTTTTTGGTGGGTTTTTGAGTCATGTGCCCATTTTTCACAGGTACAGGCAACTCAAAAACGCACCAGAAACGCAACAGGAAACACATCTGAAACATAGAAGAATCTTGCTGCTTGCAGATTTTGCTGCCCCATAGTGTTAAAGGGCCCTAAATAGTCCTGTTCCTTCCCCCAGCTAAGTAGATGGGGGGCCCAGGGAAGTTTTTTTTGTAATTGGTGCAGACCATGGGGTTACTCAGCAATGTCCCAAAGTAAACATTAATAGTCCTGTTCCTGTGCCCAGTTATCTACTGAATTGACAGAAAATACTGGAATGGCTGAACAGACATAGGGTTCATTTACACATGTAGGGCCCTCTGAAAAGCAATCCGCATTTGGATTGCTTTTCAGAAGGCATCTGACAGGCAGGCAGGAGGTGAAATATCACTTCCTCATTACATTAGATTAAATGGAATGGGTTAAGCAAGCAGTAGTTAGGGTTGCCACCTGTCGGAGATTCACCTGGACAGTCCAGGTTTTCAATCGTGTCCACTCTCATACTGGTGTCGTCCACTCATCTACTTCTAACATCCACTGTCCTGCTGACTGACACTGTCCACTTTTAAGATAGGTTAAGTTCATATATTTACAGTGACATTTTTTTTCTTTTAATCTAAGAATATTTTATGAATACAAAAATGCTTTTGTTTAATCATGCCACTATATATGCCCCTCACACTGTTAATGCAATTTGGACACACCTACTGTTCGCCATGGCGCTCATAGCACGCTGCATTACTACTCTCATTGGGACACCCAACAGTGCCCCAGGTCTTTTACAATCTTATAATGTATACTACAAAAAAAATTGCCTTGCAACACTAAAATGTTCGGGTTTGGCTTGAAGAAAAGGTGGTAACCCTACTTCCGCCGCGGTGGTGCGCTCCCTCGTTTTCTGTAGATCATGCCTAATAAACCCCAGTTCTTCCTTCAGACCACCAAACTGATCCTGCAGAGTATGAACTGAAGCGGTGCATCGCTGTACTGCCCTCAGTATGTCTGCTAGTGAGGGCTGAGCTGCTTCCTCTCCCTCATCCTCCTCCTCTATAGCAGGAAGGCTCTGGCTGGGGGACACCACAGGGCCCTGTGCATCGCTCCCCTCCTCCTGCTGAGTATGAAACACCGCAGGGGTGGTAGACATATCCTCCCCACTCCCCTGGGCCGTCTGGGGCACTATTTTCTGAGCATAGTATAACATGTCCCTCGGGGGGTCTTTCACTGTACTTGTAGGGGTCTTAGGAGCCTTATCGGGATCTTTATGCTTCTCCTTGCCACGAGCATGCTGTGAGAGAGGAGCTGCGGCGCCATGTTGGGAATCTGGCGTCCCGGTCTCCGCGTGTTTTCGGGTCATCATAATCTCCACAGACCGTGGCCGCGGTTCCAGGCACACCAGTGGGGTCCCCTGTGCTGAGTTCAGCCCGATTTCGGGTGTATTAGCTGGCTGGGAAGAGGATCTTTGCAGGATCAGTGCGGGAGCTCCGTGATGCACGTCCTCTCACATGCCGGTCTCGGCCACGCCCCCCACAATGTTTATACTTAAGTTCATCTGATAAAGAATGTTGTGACTTTTGGCAGACTGTCTGGTTTTTCTCTTCCTTTCTTTTGAAGGCTGTGGCTTCAGAAGAGCAGAGAGAATTCTTTGCATAGGAAGAATTGTGAAACACTTTAGTCAAGATTGCGATAACGATTCTTGATGATTAATTGTGCAGCTCTAATATATATATATATATATATATATATATATATATATATATATATATATATATATATATATATACATAAAATGTGTTATATACAGTTGTGCTCATAAGTTTATATACCCTGGCAGAATTTATGATACCTTGCCCATTTTTCAGAGAATATGAATGATAACACAAAAACATTTCTTTCACTCGTGGTTAGCATTTGGATGAAGCCATTTATTATCAATCAACTGTGTTTACTCTTTTTAAATCATAATCACAACACAAACTACCCTGATCCAAAGTTTACATACCCTGGTGACTTTGGCCTGATAACATGCATACAAGGTGACACAAAGGGGTTTGAATGGCTATTAAAGGTAACCATCCTCCCCTTTGATCTGTTTGCTTGTAATTAGTGTGTGTGTAAAAAAGGTTTCTGGACTCCAGACAGACCCTTACATCTTCATCCAGTGCTGCACTGACGTTTCTGGATTCTGAGTCATGGGGAAAGCAGAAAAATTGTTAAAGGATCTGCGGGAAAAGGTAGTTGAACTATATAAAACAGAAAAGGGATATAAAAAGATATCCAAGGAATTGAGAATGCCAATCAGCAGTGTTCAAACTCTAATCAAGAAGTGGAAAATAGGGGTTCTGTTGAAACCAGGTAGACCAACTAAAATTTCAACCACAACTGCCAGGAAAATTGTTTGGGATATAAAGAAAAACCCACAAATAATTTCAGGTGAAAACATGTGGTGTGGCTGTTTCAAGATGCACAATAAGGAGGCACCTGAGGAAAGATGGGTCGCATGGTCGAGTCGCCAGAAGAAAGCCATTACTATGCAAATGTCACAAAGTATCCCACTTACAATACGGCAAACAGCACAGAGACAAGCCTCAAACCTTCTGGCACAAGGTCACTTGGAGTGATGAGACCAAAATTGAGCTTTTTGGCCACAAACATAAACACTTCATTTGGAGAGGAGTCAACAAGGCCTATGATGAAAGGTACACCATTCCTACTGTGAAACATGGAGGCGGATCGCTGATGTTTTGGGTATGTGTGAGCTACACATACCCAAAACATACCCAGAACTTTGGTCAAAATTGATGGCAAGATGAATGTAGTATGTTATCAAAAAATACTGGAGGAACATTTGCATTCATCAGCCAGGAAGCTGCACATGGGAAGTACTTGGACAATCCAACATGACAATGATCCAAAACACAAGGCGAAGTCGACCTGTCATTGGCAACAGCAGAATAAAGTGAAGGTTCTGGAGTGGCCATCTCAGTCTCCTGACCTCAATATCATTGAGCCACTCTGGGGAGATCTTAAATGTGCAGTTCATGCAAGACAGCCCAGGAATCTACAGGAACTGGAGGCCAAGAGGAATGGGCAGCTTTACCATCTGAGAAGATATGAGCCTCATCCACAAATACCACAAACGACTTCAAGCTGTCATTGATGTTAAAGGGGGCAATACACGGTATTAAGAACTGGGGTATGTAAACTTTTCATCAGGGTCATTTGGGTAGTTTCTGTTGTGATTACAATTTAACCACTTGCCGACCAGCCGCCGCAGTTCTACTGCGGCAGAATGGCGTGGCTGGGTGAAACAATGTTATCTTATGTTGCTTCTCCTTTTGGCCACTAGGGGCGCACATGTATACCCGGAGCCGAGCTCCAGCAGCGAGTGATCGGGGGCCGAGTTCACCGCCGGGCACCTGCGATTGCTCGTGACAGAGCAAGAACTGGGATCTGTGTGTGTATACACACAGATCCTGGTTCTTTCAGGGGAGTAGAGACAGATTGTGTGTTCATATCAAGTATGAACACCGATCTCTTTCTCCTAGACAGTGCCATTCCCCTCTCCAGTACCAATCAAACCTTGCACATACACCCAAATAGGCATAAAATTTATATTCAAACAAATTTTCAACAGCACATCCTCTCAAAGTCAATGGATTATAATAGATTTACCAAACCTTGTAACACTGAAATAATGTGCATACACAAACATGGTACACTCTGTCCTTATGTTCTAAATGAGAGTTTTGATCTGTTACAATTGACTATTCAATTGATGACATTCTATACTTGAGTTATTCTCATATGAGAATAGCATATTATTAAATAAATATTGTCTGATAATATAGATATAATTCTAGTATGTCATATTCACCCTGTGTGTCAGTGCAAATAGAACCTTGAATACATTATATCACTGATAATGAACCAACTGTTTCATACAGAGTAGCAAAACTCCAGTGTGCTACTAATGTTGCATAATATTTAGCTTGTGTATCAAGGGTTTTATTTGTTTCAATACAGGTAGAACCTTGAATACACTGTATGACTATTAATAGTCCAGCTGTCTTAGCCCACGTACACACGGTCGGAGATTTTGGCAACCAAATCCGTTGGATTTAGTCCGATGGATTGTGTCCGAAACTGTTGCATACACACGGTCGGGCCAAGTTGTCTGATTTTGCGGTTGCCAAGAACGCGGTGACGTAAGCCGTGTACGGCGGGACTAGAAAAAGGAAGTTCAGCACCACGTCCGGCACCCTTTGGGCTCCTTCTGCTGATCTCGTGTTTTAGTAGAAGTTTGGTGAGAGACAATTCGCGCTTTTCAGATTAGTGATTCAGATCGCTACCGCTCTTCAGTTTGTGCTTGTCTTTGCGTATCTGATAATCAGTGCGTGCAGTCATTAAGTATTTGCTTCTCATTGTGGACTATATCTTGGTATAGTACGCTTTGAAAGGCATTTTTTATTGTCTGCTTGCTTCTGCTATTCAGGTCGTCCTTTCAGGCCTTGCTGTTTATCGGTGCTTTCTGGTGTCCGTTCTGACCAACCGACCGTTTTCCAAACATGTTTTGTCTACGTACTCATCGTACAGTTTGTGCTGTGCAGGGGTTCTTACTTTGACTTTGACACAAGCTCAGTCCATGAACAGGGAGGGGAGGCGTTTGTGGACCAAGAATTGGTTGCGCCAGCGTCACCAGTTCTCCCACATGCCTTTGCTCCGTGAGATCCGCGAGAATAATCCTGATCATTTCTGGATTATTCTCAGGATGACGGACCCCGTTTTTCACTGTCTGCTGGCTTTGCTCACCCCTTATATCACCAGGCAGGATACCTGGAGCATCACTCCGGAGCAGAGGCTCATCGCCACGTTGCGCTACTTGGCGACAGGGAGAAGCCTTCAGGACCTCAAGTTCTCTACAGGCATCTCCCCCCAGGCTCTGGGGATCATTATTCCAGAGACCTGTTCTGCCATCATTCAGCTCCTGCAGAAGGACTATATTATGCTAAGTTTTATCCTTAAACATCACATTCTATGTATTTCATGATTGCTAATGTCTTGCATTTCTTTCCTCATTCCCTAATTACCATCATTGCAATATGCTCTAATTCATATGCTCTGCCCCTTTGTCCTTATGCAGACTTGCCTCACTAACTTCCCCACCATGCTCTTCTTGGCCCCTAAAACTATAGTCTAGTCACTTAACAATGTCTTTTGGCAGCTCCATAGTATTGCTTTCCCCTAAACACCCCCTAAAATCTCTACAAATGTGATGTGTGTGCTTCAATTCATGCAAAGTAACCTTTTTTGTTTTTTTTTGGAGTTGGGCCAAACTCATTAGGAACCCCCCTCTCCCCAACTGCTACCTCAGCTGATAGCAATCTTGTATATGATGACTTGACCCAACCCAATACACACTCTAAATACCTTTTTCATGATCACATTTATGGATAAATTCACCAAAGCATGTAGTGTAAGGGCCTGCCTCAATACTTTCAAATGCTATTTTTATTTTTTAAACACATTAATTTTCTTGCTTTGTAATAGCAGAATGTCAAAATGTCCTTCCATTTTGTTATTATGACACTTCTTACCTGTCCGGTGAGCTGCCAATAGTGTAACTAAGGAGGGGCTTCACAAAGTATCACACATTATTTAGACATTCAGCTCTCAATCAAGTGGAAGGGTTACCTGTCCTAAACATCCCCCCTCATTTTTTAGCAAGGGCCCATCAGATGGGGGGGGGGGGGGATGGTGGGGTTATGACTCTCATAAGGGGACCTTATACTTTAGGCTTTAAATACTCATTTCTAAAAATGTTATACTAATTTTGCCCAAAAATGTGGGTGTCTAATCTGCATGCAATGTTGATTTGTCAAATTACTAGTTTTTTTCTTGTGTCACTACACAGTGTCCTTCAACGCCACAGAAATGGCAGACTGTGGCCTCCCACTTTGCCATTTTTATTAAAGTTGTGCCTTTTTCACCAACAGTGCAAACCCAAGTTCAGAGCAAGATGAGGGGACAGTATCTTCTTCAGATAATCTTATTATGTTGTGGGTCTGCTACACACACACCTTCTTTTTGTTAACTAATGTGTAGTGCATTACTGATCAAAATCATGCTCATTTTCAGCACCATGGCAGGAAAATTGCATGATTGTCCAATTTTACACATCACTGTGTGTGCTTTTTACTAAAGGCACATCCACTATGCCCTACAAGTGCACTGCAAAAGTACACCTGAAACTGCACTTGGAGTGCAAAGTGGAGTTCCTTTAGTAAAGTACACTCCTCAGCACAAACTCAAATTTGACTACAAATACATTTTAAGCCCAATGAAAAAGGAAGCCACACATTGTTGAGAATTCAACTTTTTAATACAAGCACATTCATATGTGCGTTTAGTAAAGGTTTTTACAACAAACCAAGATATTTTGGGTATCCAAAACAGAGTTTAATCATATTTTTTTTTGTACTTGTTTTTTTGTGTAAACAGGCATGTATCAAACCGTAAAATACAGAACACAGGAACTTACAAAGTTCAACTTGGAAAAGTGAAGACAATATCAGACATGAGTATGTACAAACTGGGCTGATATTGCCTTCATCACATGGGGTGTCACCCCTGAAAATTCCAAATTTGGAAGATGCACACAGTGTGTCAACATGTACTATCTCCCATCATGGGGGATCAATGTACATGCTTTGGGGCTGCAACCCCTTCATCTCAGAAACTTTCCACAAACATGTACATTGATCCCCCATGATGGGAGATAGTGCATGTTTACACACTCTGTGCATCTTCCAAATTTTTAATTACCGTATATACTCGAGTATAAGCCGAGATTTTCAGCCTCTTTTTTGAGGCTGAAAGTGCCCCCCTCGGCTTATACTCGAGTCATCGCCGTCTGACTGCTCGATCAGCGTATCGAGCAGACAGACGGCGGACATACTACAATTCGAAAGCCGCGCCTCCGCCTCCGCCTCCGCCTGTGATAGGCGGAACACTCAATTTCCCAGCAGTCAGTGTTCCGCCTATCACGGACATCCGCTCATCCTCGTACTACGGACGAGGATGAGACGATGTCCGTGATAGGCGGAACACAGGCTGCTGGGAAATTCAGTGTTCCGCCTATCACAGGCGAAGGCGGAGGCGCGGCTTTTGAATTTTAGAATGGCCGCCGAGGCGCCGACGAAGAGCGGCGATCCTGGCAAGGTACTGGACGGAGGCAAGGCAAGGCACGGCACGGGACGGGACGGAGGCAAGGCACGACACGGGACGGAGGCAAGGAGGCAAGGCACGGCACGGGACGGAGGCAAGGAGGCAAGGCACGGGACGGAGGCTCGGGACACAGGCTCGGGACACAGGTAGGCTGGACACACACACACACACACACACACCCACACACACACACACACACACATGGACACACACACACAGGGATGGATGGATGGATACACACACACACAGGGATGGATGGATGGAGACACACACACACAGGGATGGATGGATGGATGGAGACACACACACACAGGGATGGATGGATGGATGGAGACACACACACACAGGGATGGATGGATGGATGGACACACACACACACAGGGATGGATGGATGGATGGACACACACACACACAGGGATGGATGGATGGATGGATGGACACACACACACACAGGGATGGATGGACACACAGGGATGGACGGACACACAGGGATGGACGGACACACAGGGATGGACGGACACACACACAGGGATGGACAGGCATGTCTCACCCTCGGCTTATACACGAGTCAATAAGTTTGCCAGTTTTTTTGGGGGTAAATTGGGGGCCTCGGCTTATATTCGGGTCGGCCTATACTCGAGTATATACGGTATGCAAAATACAACATTTTTATGTTAAAAAGCAAAAATAAAACCCTATCTAGTTTTTTCGTTTTCACACTCTCCCCAAAACATCAATGATGCTCTTCATTTTATTTTTAATATCATTGATGTTTTGTTGTACAATTTCCAAATCCCTATTGTACCCCATTATCTCCCCGATCAAGATCTGGGCACTTTCACTGGTAAAACGGGAATCTTCCTCCACATCACCTAGAAAAAAAACAAACAAACGCACCATGTAATCCAAATATGGTGATATACATTGATGAGCTTACCGGAAGCTGTGTTCTCCGACACTCACCTGTTGTGGTGACAATTTGTCCAACCTCCACGATCTCTCCTTCCTCCTCCTCCTCCTGCTCCTGCTCTTCTGTTTCTTCTTTTGGAAGTTGCCCTTCTTTGGGAGGGGTGTGATCCCTGGTGTCCTCATGGTCCCTGGTGTCCTCATACTTGCCGAGTCTTCTCTCCCCTATGAGAATGTAAACAAAGATTAATTAGCACACAGAGGGCAGAAATAGGAATCTGAAACATTGCTTGGAAGTGTGGTACAATTGTGTTTTTGGGCCGAGTTACAAGGTGAGAACATTATTTGGGACACTTTGTTAAGCTGGAATACTTCCCTGCAGAACGATGTTTCATACGAACGAACGAAACCATGACCTTTCAAAGTGGCCATTTTAAAATGCACAACATGAAATCAAAGCACATGGAGCAGTATGCAAGCAAGAATAATCATATGAACACACGACAACTACTTACTTTTTTTAAGAACACGCTTGATCCTTAGGTACTGCTCGTGCTCCCTCAGTTTCAGGTCTGACCAGCGTTTTCTCAGTTGATCCTTGGATCGGCGTACCCCAAAATTCTTCAGAAGACTCTTCACAACTTTATTCATGATCTTGGCCTTTCTGATATTTGGGTTTGGGTAAGGTCCATACTTCCCATCATAGTCGGTCCTGTTCAATATGTCGACCATCTCCAACATCTCTCCAAAAGACATATTTGAGGCCTTAAATCTTGTCTTCCTGGATCGGGACGTTTCAGGCTCCAGGCTTTCCTCACCCTCCTCCTCGTTAGTGGAACTATTAGTGCGCACCTGCGTTCTCTCCGCCATGTGCTCTCCCCACTGCGCGGGAAGCGAAGGGGCGGGGAATAGTCTGGAAAGAACGCCAGGGGCGGGCGGAGTTTCACGCATGCGCACTGTATATAAAACGCCACACATGTGTATTGTCCGTACGATCTGGGAGGAGAGTGTGAGTCACGGACGCGGCGAACGTCGAAACGAAGGTAACATTTTTAACTTTGTGCTTCACTAGACTAGACTGCTTGTATCTAGGCCGATGTTGGGACAAGATTAGGAGGGATTTTAATTGCATTATTAGTATTTGAGGGTTTGTCTTGTGTTGTGTCTTGCAGACAAAATGGACCCATTCAACAATGCCAACTTTATGGGGCTATTCCTCAAGCTCTACATGTAGATGCCCTGCCTGTGGCAGTTCCACAACAAGTTTAATAATGACAGATCAAAGAGGAACGCAGCACTGGAGAAACTGCTTGCTTTGGTGCAGATCAGGGTCCCCACGGCAGACATGACATATCTGAATCGCAAAATTGTGGCCATGAAGCTTACATATTTCAGGGAGAGAAAGAAGCACCTGGAGTCCTTGAGAGCAGGAGATCCAGATGCTGTTTATTACCCCAGGATGGTGCACTTTGACAGGCTGTATTTTCTGGTAGACCAAGGGGTACCCAGGCCACCACTCAGGCCACCACTCTCCAGGCTTCCTTCAAGGCATCCTTCACCCCCAGCTGAGGCTTCTGATGTACAATCTGGGCCTTCCAGGCAGCACCATGTGGTGGGGCCCAGCTTGAGACAGGTATTGCATTGTTGAACATATTTCTTGTGTTACATTTAATGATGTTAACTAGATGTTCTTATTGATCAGTAAGTTGAGATTTCTCCAAGTGGTTTACATCTCAATAGACAGTAGTGACCAAAAATGATTGGGATGGGAAAGAAAAATGCTGGTGTCAGAATGATAGTCTGTTCTATTTGGTAACATTCAAATAGCAAAAGCCGGGAGCACAAAATGTTGTGATTGATGATCAAAAAACTAAAACTATGTCCCCTTTTCATACACAGGAAGACCTCAGTCGGGGGGAGGCTGTGGCAAGTGGCAGCCAGGAGGTCCACCAAAGCCCTCCTTCTCCTGCCCCAGCTACAGGAGCCCAGCCACAGCCTGGAAGGATGCCTGGTGGGAAGTCACAAAGGAAGACCAGAGAGTGATGGCCTGGGTTGAGTCTGGTGTGCCAGAAGATGCAGCCTCTTGAAGATCACCATCCTGGGGACAGAAATGGCATCTGAATTTCCTGCTCTCTAGGACTTTGGGACCAGACTTCTCTCCCTGAGATATCTACTCCTCAGGCCACCAATTTTTTTATATCTCATTTAGTCATGTCTACCCTGGGGGCCAAAGGCTGCACCAAAGTTAAGAAGTTTCTCCAGTGCTGCGTTCCTAGTTTTATTTTCGAGCAAACAAAATAAATTTTATTTTTGTTTGATGAAATACTTGTGTAATGTGTTTTCCTTCAAAAAGTACAGTTTATTTGTGAGCAGGCAAGTACATTTCCAAAATATAAAGTGAACTAAAGAACAAGGGGTACCAACACTAAACAACCTCCTGTAGATTAAAAAAGAAAAAGAAAATCTAAAAAATACAATAATGTTGTTGTTGTAAGTTTACACCCAAAAATAAAAATAAAAAAATAAGGAGAAATGAGCAGTGTCTTTAAAGGAGATTTTTAGGGAATCCCCCCCCCCCCCAAAAAAAACATCCAAAAAATAAAAAAACAAATCAAACCTTGTGTAGATGTGACGCAAACTAAAATTGTATTGCTGAAATGGTTAAAAAAGAGTAATGAAATCCGTTCGGGAGAAGTGTGTGTGACTATGAGCATCAAAAGAAGTTGGTTCTTGCAGCATTGTAAAGAACAAGAGAATGCGCTTGATGAATGATTTTTTAACATTGCAGCGTGACGAATGTGCTATATCGCTTACGAGCAGTAGTTTTACCTGAACGAGCGCTTCCGTGTCCGAATTTGAATGTGAGCATGCGTGGCACTTGGTCCGATGAAAATGCTCTTCACATGATCGGATTAGGTCCGACCGGCCCAGTTGGTCGGGAAATATTTCCAACATGTTGGAAAATTGGGTCGGACGGTGATTCGGATGGAATCAGTCCGATGCATACCACACACAGTCGTATTATCTGACGACACGGTACGATAAGACGCATTCCGACAGATTCTCTGACCGTGTGTACAGGGCATTACACAATATAACCACTCAGCGCCTAGAGGCGATTCAGTTCGCATTGTGCGCTATATAAGTATTTCATTCATTCATTCATAAATCAGGAAGGGTTCTTATAATGCAATATAATATGTAGCGTTCGCCAAGGTTGGCCATAACTCCTTTAGGGTCAGTTTCCTCCGTATTTGAGAAGTGTACAATATTGAAATTTTCAGCTTCTCTTAAGGCTCATACACACTAAGAAAAGTGGGCGAGTATATTAGTCCAAAGAACTTTCGTACGATTTTCATATAGTGTTTACACAACTTTTGACAGCTGATTGCGGCTGTTCGTAAGAAAATTCTCGAAGGGACAAACTCCAAAATTTTTCTCGTACGGGAACAGAACGAACGCTTTTAGTTTAATACAGTATGTACCGTTTATGGTTTTCGCACAAGGAAAATCAGAAAAGAAAAAGACTGTGCATGATCAGAAACAACAAAAAACAATCCTTTATCATGCGAGAATGTACACATTTTCGTTCATCGGTTCCGATTTGCTGTGAAACAAGGAAAATTGGACATTCTTTCACCCAATTTTCCTATAGTGTGTACCCACATTAGCTACCCCTTCTTTTGTTTTATAGCTTCTTCCATCTCCCCATCAAATGATTAATCTGTGTGATTATTTTGTTTTATCCCTCTACTTCATATATGTACTATACATGCAGGTCCTTTGTACATTTTACGTATTTTTTGATGTCTATATAGTTAATGTATTTTTTCTTTTTGTCTGTTATGCAAAAACAGTTCCCTCTTTGTCTTTCTAGGCTGTTTTCTGCCCGTTGCTATCTCGCTCAGCCTCTGGGGGTGAGATGCATTGGACCTGGTCAGTATCATCCATCGGCGCATGGGGGCTGTCCGCATCATTAGTTATGACACGGCCGGCGAATCTGATTGGGCACCGGTGATCGGGGAGTTCTCCCTGTTGCTATGGTGCCTTTTTGCACTGTGGGCCGCTGACACAGACTTCCGTTGCCCAGACGTAATTTCCGCCCCTTTTGCATTGGACAGCTGACATCATGACTCCGCCCATGGCGGCATCTGCATGTCCCAGCCCTGCAGGCTGGGACGGTGCTTGTGGGAGGCAGCCCTGCATACCGAGGACTTGGTGGGCACTCCTTTATGTTTTACATACACCCCCCCCAAAACCACAGCTGAAGTGGGTTAAGCTAATGACACAAATAACCTTTTTAAACACAGACATTTTCTACCCTAGTCTCCAGCTGTCATGCAGACAGAGATAACCTTCACCAGATTATAAGAGCTCATATGAGCTGGATACTATACATACCTTATGGTATTCTATCTTGTATACTGATGTATATATTTATATACATTGCCTATACTAATCTTATTATCTTTGGTGGTGTATGTTTTCTGTTTTTCTCTGCATGTCAGCCAGGACTCTGTACACATCAGACCACGTCTGGTATGAGTACTCTTGGAGCACCCTGTTTTTGATATCTGGTGCGATCCATCTAGGGTTCCCTGCATACCATCTACCTGCACTCTTTCCTTGCCACCGCTATACCAACTACACACAAGATTTGTGTAACTTCTTTGATTGACCAGTATTTTTCAAGATAAAGACACATATACGAATAATCATAGTATTAAGTTGTAACATTGTGGTATTTAGTCCTGTTTACTATTTATGTCTTAGAATACCCAGGCCTTGTCTTTGATTTCCCTGTGGCGTGTCCAGAACTGGGATGGATGCAAGAGTGCCTTCTGTGGCTGGTTCTGTCCCTGAGTCTGTTGTTCTCTGCTCCGTGTGGCTGGATGTGGGTGACATTTGGCAGCAAGTTCTTCCCTGTACTTTTAAATTAGGATGAAATGTGGCCAGTGTCCACTTACAAAAACTGTTGTTGTATAGTTGTTGTTCTATGTACAAACAATGGTATGCTTACTGTTTTCTATCGATTTATAGATAACTTATGTTCATTATTGAAACCACTAGGCCCTGAAGAAGAGGTTCATTGCTACAAACTTGAAATGCTTTGGGAATTCTCCGTCCTATCCATATATCGACAGAGTCCAGTGATTGTTTGTATAATGTTGTGATATTGCATTGTAACAGTATATGCATCCAATTTTGATTTTATCATGTTAGAGACCACACTCCATTTTTTTTAAATCTATATTGCCAGGAGTCGGTAATACATTACATCCCCAACAAGTTTAAATTACATTATTCCTGTAGAAATGTCATTATTGCTGCAGCATGTTCTATATATTGTACAGATGCGCCACTTCACAGGCTGACTAAGGGGACCCCCCAGCCATGATATTTAAAGGAATATTTCACTTTTATTGTTTCACTTTAAGCATCATTAAAATCACTGCTCCTTTAAAAACAATTGTTTAAAACTTTTTTTTTGCATTTATACATGTCCTCTAGGGCAGAATCCAGATTTCCATAAACTTTTCATGGTAACAACTTGCATATAAGCCTTTAAAATTAGGACTTTTGATTTTTCACGTTCACGTCCCATAGACTTTAATAGGGTTTGCATGGCCGCTAGAACTTTTTGCTTGTTCGAGGTGTTCTGATGCGAACCGAACTGGGGGGGGGGGGTGCGGTGTTCGGCCCATCCTTAATGTTTACCTGCAGCCACTATCATAGCTCCATTAGGTTTGTTGGAAATTAACTAATTATGGACATAGGAGAGCAATTCTGCTACCAAGAGCCTTTTGAGAACAAAAAGCTAGGGTGATTCAGACTCCTTATAAAAGATGTTAATAATGCGGTTAACTGTTTAGAGCAGGGGGTAGGCAACCTCTGCCCTTCAGCTGTTTTAAAACTACAAATCCCATGAGACATTGCAAGACTCTAACAATCACAAGCATGACTCCTAGAGGCAGAGGCATGGTGGGAATTGTAGTTTTACCACAACTGGAGGGCCGAGGTTGCCTACCCCTGGTTTAGAGTGTCTTAACAGTATCCAGATTGGTGCATGTCTTATAACATATAGACTTGAGGAGAGATATCTCTAGTTGATATTTACTTACTAACGTTAAGAGGCAAATTCTCCCCGGCTTTAAGTTTAAATTTGGATGTTGTTATGAGTTGTAAGGGATCTTCCCGGGGTAGGGTGTGTTTGGACACAGTTCACAGCAGACTTGGACTTTATAAAGCAGACCTTGGCGTTTATTCGTGGTACAAACAGTCCAACAAACAAAGTATACAGCAACACCGTGCTTCTTGTGTATAACAGGAACAAAATAATAACAAAAACAAACAACCTAGCCCGGCTGGGCGCTTACTAACAGGTTCTTCTCACCTATCTGACACTTATAAACACAGCGTCTTTCGCCTGGATATCGCAGGGTGGATTTTAGCTCCAGCAGTGGCTGTGCTTGCAGCTTCCTCCAACACACAGACTGTTCATTCCCTGGCTGAGAGCAATCACCTGCAGGCCCAGCAGAGCCTTTACCTTCCCAGGCTAATTAGGATCAAAGCTCACCTGATCCAAAACCCAGAACTGGATCGGGGGGTGTGGAATGACAGGTCCCTCTACCAAACCTACCTGCCATTCCATATAAACCCAGTCCCGGCAAAATTAAATAACAACTCAGCAGCATATCGCTGCTGAGAAACTGATCCATCCTGGATTTACCATCTCACACTGTGTAGCAACCTAGGTGAGATGTACACCCCCTCGATCACTTCTCCAGTGACATGTCTACATATCCCCCCCCCTCTTTTTCAGACCGGAGGGCTGAGCCTTTTGTCCCCACAGACAACTTACCCTTGACAATGCGTCAGCATTTGCCTGTAATTTCCCTGGCCTGTGTTCCACAGTGAAATTAAAGTTTTGTAGGGAGAGAAACCATCTAGTCACTCTTGCATTTCTCTCCTTGTTTAACTTCATCCATGTTAGGGGGGCATGGTCTGTCACCAACTTGAATTTCCTGCCTAGCAAGTAATACTTTAAAGATTCTAGGGCCCACTTTACTGCTAAACATTCTCGCTCCACAATGGCATAATTTTTCTCGGCCGGGGTTAGTTTTCTACTCAAGTACGTCACCGGATGCTCCTCACCATTCACTACTTGTGAGAGTACTGCACCTAAGCCTGTGTTAGAGGCATCTGTCTGGACCAGAAATTCTCGCTTGAAATTGGGGGTAACTAACACAGGTGGTTGGCACAAGGCAGACTTAAGGCTTTGGAAAGCCTTCTCGGCCTCTGGGGTCCACGTGACCATTGCTGTCTTTCCGCCCTTTGTCAAGTCAGTTAGTGGAGCAGCAACTGAGGCAAAGTTCGGCACAAATCTACGGTAATAACCGGTAATACCCAGGAAAGCTCTAACCTGTTTCCTTGTCAGGGGTCTAGGCCAATTCTGTATTGCCTCAATTTTATTTAGCTGTGGCTTAATCAATCCTCTCCCAACAATGTAGCCCAGATATTTGGCCTCTTCTAGGGCTAGAGCACACTTCTCGGCATTTATGGTCAACCCTGCATCACTTATGGTATCCAACACGGCCTGTACCTTACAGAGGTGACTTTCCCAATCAGGGCTAAAAATGACCACATCATCGAGGTAGGCGGCTGAGTAATCCCGATGTGGTCGCAGAATCAAGTCCATCAACCTCTGGAAAGTTGCAGGCGCTCCATGTAACCCGAATGGCATCACTACATACTGGAATAGCCCATCAGGGGTGGAGAATGCAGTTTTCTTTTTAGCCTCGTCAGAAAGTGGAATCTGCCAGTAGCCCTTTGTGAGATCGAGGGTGGTTATGTACCTGGCGTTACCTAACTTCTCAATCAACTCATCTACCCTGGGCATAGGATAAGCATCGAACTTGGAGATCTCATTCAACTTTCTGAAATCGTTACAGAACCTCCAAGTTCCATTGGGCTTTGGGATTAGCACAATCGGGCTGGACCATTCACTCTGTGACACCTCAATTACCCCCAGATCAAGCATACGTTTTACCTCGTCAGATACGGCTTTTCTACGTGCCTCCGGTATCCTATAGGGCTTTAGGTTTACTCTGCTTCTAGGCTCAGTTTCAATGTGATGATGGATGAGGTGTGTACGCCCTGGGAGGTCAGAGAACTTGTTTTTGTTTTTCTGTAAAAATTCCTGAGCCTCCTGTTTCTGTGACACTGATAGAGTATCACCTACCTTGACTGGAGGGATTGGTTGTGACAAATTATTAACAGTATTTGTCGCCACCAAGGATTCCCTGTCTTTCCAGGGCTTGATCAAGTTTATGTGATAAACTTGGAAAGGCTTCCTTCTACCTGGTTGGTGCACCTTGTAGTTCACCTCACTGATCTTTTCAACAATTTCATAGGGACCTTGCCACTTCGCCAAGAATTTACTCTCAACAGTGGGGACTAGTATAAGGACCCTATCGCCTGGGTTGAATGTCCTGATTCTTGCGGACCGGTTGTAAATTCTACTTTGGGCCTCTTGAGCCCTCTGGAGGTGTTCCCTTACCAGGGGCATTACAGTGGCTATACGGTCCTGCATTTGTGCTACATGCTCAATAACACTCTTGTATGGGGTGGACTCATTCTCCCATGTCTCTTTTGCAATGTCCAGTAGACCCCTAGGGTGACGACCATAGACCAACTCGAATGGTGAGAACCCTGTGGACGCTTGGGGCACCTCCCTAATAGCAAACATGAGGTAGGGTAATAAATGATCCCAGTCACGACCATCTTTTGCCACCACTTTCTTCAACATATGTTTCAAAGTTTTATTAAATCTCTCCACCAATCCGTCCGTCTGGGGGTGGTATACAGAGGTACGGATGTGTGAGATTTTAAATAGTTTGCATAACTCCTTCATTACTTTCGACATAAATGGCGTACCTTGGTCAGTTAGGATTTCTTTGGGGATCCCAGTCCTAGAAAACATATAAAACAACTCACGTGCAATTGTTTTAGATGCAGTGTTTCTTAAGGGTACAGCCTCAGGATAGCGGGTCGCATAATCCATGACTACCAAAATATACTGGTGTCCTCTAGCTGACTTTACAATGGGACCCACTAAATCCATGGCAATACGCTCAAAAGGCACCTCTATAATAGGGAGTGAAACCAAAGGACTGCGAAAATGTGACACTGGGGCACTAACCTGACATGTGGGGCACGACTCACAGTATTTTTTAATGTCATCATATATGGCCGGCCAAAAAAACCTCTGGAGAACCCTCTCTCGCGTTTTGTCAGTCCCCAAGTGTCCCCCAAGAACATGGTTATGTGCCATGTCAAGCACCTGACGCCGGTACGGCTTAGGTACCAGAAGCTGTTCCACAATCTCATCTTTAACCTTATTGACTCTATAGAAAAGATCATTAGTCACCGAAAAATGTGGAAATCTTTTTTCAGCATCTGGTTCCTGAGGTACCCCGTTCATAACAGCAACCTGCTCTCTCGCATTTTTGAGAGTGGGGTCCTGTAATTGTGCAGCCCCAAAATTATCGCTAGACACCTCTAAGTCTAGTATATTTTGCTCAGTGGGAGGAGCCTCCTCCTTCCCAGCCAGGACCTGCAAAGGAAAACAATCATTTTCATCCTGTACACTTTTATCATTCACAGTGGACAAGGCAACCACCTTAGAGGTATCCTCACTCCTTTTGGGGATTTTTCTTTTTTCCCAGAGAGCCCAGAATAATGGAAAATCGCGCCCCAATATTACATTATGCATGAGGTTTTTAACCACACCCACTTCATATTGTACGGTGCCTTGTTCAGTCCCGACTTTAGCCAGCACTATAGGGTACACTTTTGTATCACCATGTATGCACACAACACTCATATGCTTTTTAGACTCTAAGTCCCCAGTCACCAGGCTAGCATGCACCAAGGTTACGAGGCTTCCTGAGTCCATTAACGCTTTAACAGGAAAGTCATTGATTGTGATGTTGCAGATTTGCGGTTCAGTCTCTAGTCCAGGAACTGCAGCACAAGATGGTTCCGCAAATAGCGACTGACGCCGGCTAGCGTCACACTCCATGGGTTCAGTGGTAAGGGGGCAATGGGCAGACACGTGTCCCGCCTCATGGCATCTCCAACACTGGATAGGGCCTGGTCCCCTTGGCAAGGAGTCCTTTTTAGAGCCCCTTAGCCACCCGGGACCATCACCAGCCTTTTGTCCCTGAGACACCACTTGAGCCCTTTTCCCCCCATCAGCAGCCCTCCACACTCCCCCAATAGATGGAAGTCTCTTACCAGCTGACGGTACAGATCTGGCGCTCCGGGGAGGTGAAGATGCTGCAGGAACATCACGGAGGTAGTCCTCAGTTGCCTGGAACCTCTCCACAAGGTTGACAAGTTCGTTTGCATTCTTAGGATCACCTTGTCCCACCCAGCGTTGCAGGTCAGTAGGAAGCGCTCGGAGGTAGCGATCCATCACGACCTTCTCTAGGATTTGTGCAGGAGTAGAAGTGTCTGGCTCCAACCACTTTCTTGCCAAATGGATTAGGTCATACATCTGGGACCTCGCTGATTTGTCCAGACTGTAGCTCCAGTTGCGTACCCTCCGGGCACGGACTGCAGTAGTAACTCCTAGTCGGGCAAGTATCTCCTCTTTTAGCCGAGTATAGTCCTTAACCTCTTGCTCACTGAGGTCATAGTAGGCCTTTTGAGGTTCACCTGTTAAATAGGGCGCAATTACCTCTGCCCACTCAGCGGCTGGTAACTTCTCTCGCTCAGCCACGCGCTCAAATACTGTTAGATAGGCTTCAACATCGTCCTCAGCAGTCATCTTTTGCAGCGCTTTCTGCACAGTCCTTCTCCCAAAAAAAATCTCTGGAGCGGCTCCCATCACTGTGGGTGGATTAGCAACCACAGGCGCCTCTCGAATTGCTATCAGGTGCTCGATAAGTTGTTGTTGTGCAGCCATGGACTGTTCATGTCGTCTATTGGCCTCTGTCTGAGCCTGCTGTTGTTGCAAACTCACTTGCATAAACTGCTTCAGCATCTCCTCCATGTTGCTGGACTGTTCTTGGAGTGTAGTTGCAGCTTTCACCCAGGACATCAGCAGCTGTAGCCAAGTCTGTCCACACCGTTGCCCCTAGCAACCGTGTTGCCCGCATTCTCCACCAATTGTAAGGGATCTTCCCGGGGTAGGGTGTGTTTGGACACAGTTCACAGCAGACTTGGACTTTATAAAGCAGACCTTGGCGTTTATTCGTGGTACAAACAGTCCAACAAACAAAGTATACAGCAACACCGTGCTTCTTGTGTATAACAGGAACAAAATAATAACAAAAACAAACAACCTAGCCCGGCTGGGCGCTTACTAACAGGTTCTTCTCACCTATCTGACACTTATAAACACAGCGTCTTTCGCCTGGATATCGCAGGGTGGATTTTAGCTCCAGCAGTGGCTGTGCTTGCAGCTTCCTCCAACACACAGACTGTTCATTCCCTGGCTGAGAGCAATCACCTGCAGGCCCAGCAGAGCCTTTACCTTCCCAGGCTAATTAGGATCAAAGCTCACCTGATCCAAAACCCAGAACTGGATCGGGGGGTGTGGAATGACAGGTCCCTCTACCAAACCTACCTGCCATTCCATATAAAC
Organism: Lithobates pipiens; assembly: GCF_037356315.1. Classification (NCBI taxonomy): domain Eukaryota; kingdom Metazoa; phylum Chordata; class Amphibia; order Anura; family Ranidae; genus Lithobates; species Lithobates pipiens. Next base: position 110,029,452 of record NW_027507788.1, read on the forward strand.
CCAGTCCCGGCAAAATTAAATAACAACTCAGCAGCATATCGCTGCTGAGAAACTGATCCATCCTGGATTTACCATCTCACACTGTGTAGCAACCTAGGTGAGATGTACACCCCCTCGATCACTTCTCCAGTGACATGTCTACAGAGTGGAACTAGATTTAACTGACTTTAGTCCAGTATTTTAGGGGAAATATAAGCACCAAAATATTTGAACATATTGGTCCACTGCAGGGGGACAGCAGTGACAAGACGATGCCCTGGGTCTTCTGAAAGACAATGAGACTTGCCCTTATTTAGCTTTATACCTGAAAAAGCTCATTATGTGTCCAGATCCTGCAATGCAACTCAAAGAGTATTGGTACATGTCCCCAAGATATTTCCCAGCTACCCATTCTCCTTTTTAACTAAAGTTTGCAAATTAGCCTTAAGAAAGGAATGATTTACCTCCCATAGACTTTAATAGGGTTCGGCGCTAGGTCAATGTACATCCAGTGAACCAAACTTTAGTCTGTTTTTCTCATCCTTACTGGCAAGTTGCCATCAATGACAGAATTGCCTGTGTGATATGACCTGTACATTGTCCCAGTTCATGCTAAGTTGAGCAAACTTCATATGTTACTTCATATGTTTTTTGTGATGCAAAGATATTTAGTCATTGTAATGCTTTATTGTGTGTTTTTTTGTGCCTGATATTCAGAGACAGTAAAACACAGAAGGCTTGCTTGCTAAATCAATTTGCATATTAAACATTTAATAGAAAATTGATTGTTCCTGCCCCACCTCTGACCAACAATAACAACATAACATAATATCCCGTACATTCATCTGTTATGGTACCACCAAGTGTTCACAACAGTCACATATAGTATACTGAGAAGGAAAATAATACAAATGCTGACCATAGCTTCTCTTTAATGCATTTATAGAGGCTTGAAAAATCTGTATTTGGCTTGGTGCCTGTATTATTAAAGTCAGTTGTGTCTCTAAAATATAACAGCATTACCTTTGGAAAAAAAAAAGCCATTTTTCTATCTATTGTATAAGTGCTTCAGGGTGAATCGCATATGAACAAAGTGCAGTCAGATGTAAGAAATTATTTTTAAAACTACAGTTTGGGAATATAGCTTTCATGCAAACACCAAACATAGAATTCTACCATCACATGATCTAAACTGCTTTTAAAATCTTTTAACTTGTGAATTGAGTTCCTTCAAAAATACTCTAGGGATTGTTGGCTTACAGAAACGATTTTTCTCTTACAAAGGTTCAGTTACAGTATTGCTAATGTTATTATCACTGTGTGTAAAAAGTTAATAGCCATGTCTCGCACCATAAAATACTAATATTGCATCATATCTGCAGGCAATGAGTTTAGCTACTAAGTAGCTGTTGTCTACAACAAATAAGACACAAACTAGTCTTTTTACAACAAATGGAAACTGGATTAGTTGCTTTTCACACAGTCATTTGGGCCCAGGCGTTTTAGACACGGATGATTTGATCTATTGTATTCTAGTACAATGATTTTGCAGCATAATTTAAGTATAATTGCTGGTGTGGTAATACAGTTCTGCCATGACAATTTATTTCACCATGACATTAGCTTAAAGCTGAACTCTAGTCAGATATATAAAAACGGAAATTAATGCAACTCTGTAATCAATGATGCACCATTATCCAGGTAAGGGTTGGGGTATGTGGTGTTTAGTAAGGTAATCTGTATCCAAGCAAGTAAAGGTCAGACAGCTAACAGCAGATCAATACGTGTCCAGGCAAGGGTCTAGCAACAACAGTAATACAAGACAAGGTAAGGCACAGATACCGTAGGTAGGAATCTGAAGGTTTTTATAACTCCTGAGCCCTTGGCTTCTGACATTTAAACAAAACACCACATCGCCACCAGAAAATGGATAGAGACATGAAGCTAGGCAGATGAAGTTGAGCAGCTGCCTAGCAACAGGAACAGCAGCTGAAAGAAGTTCCTCAGCCAGCCAATGGATAAGAGGGAATATACATCAGTACAGAGATGCTGTGGCCAGGGAGTGGCAGCTGCAGGAGCTATGGAAAGAGAGATAAGAGGAGCAGCGGCTGTAGCATGTCCTAACATTACTCCCTCCCTTTCCCATTAGGAGGAGCCTCTAGGCCCAAAGAAGCAGGCTCATCAGGATGAAGGCAATGAAAACTCCTTACCATGATGACAATAAATGGTGGCACCCAACAGCATTCTTCTTGGCAAAAACCTTTTTAAAGGATGAGGTATTGATGGAAGTTATGAATCTTCCTGGAGTCTAAGATGGCCTTTACTTCAAACTCCTCCTGAGCATTGAGAAAAACCAAAAGTGTAGAGAAGATTCTGCTATCTGCATTGGCTGGTTTCAGTAATGAAACATGGAAAGAGGTAGGTACCCTCATGGAGGGAGGACATTTTAGACAGAAACAAACAGATCTGTCTGATGACTGAAAATTTCAATGAGCCAGTTTCTGACAGTGGACATTAAGACAGATTTGTCATGTATGCAGCCATGCCAAATCACCACTCTGGCAGTTAGATTGTGGATGGTACAGTATGTGGGTACAGTATGTGGAAAGGATATATAGGTAAATTACTACATGAGAACAGAAGACCTTCCCAAAGTTAACATGATGCCTGATGACTAGTTCTATAAAAATATGGAGAGTTGTTTGGCAGGGGGCACCTTGGTTAATGTCGTAAAAGGGGCCATATTGCTAAAATAGTACACTGTCACACAGATGACAGCCTTTCCCCGTTAAAAATGAAAGCTAATAGGAGAGATCCAAGGATATTTAAGAAACGAGGATTAAAAACAGGACAGCAGGCCTAGTCTTGGTGGATTTTGACCATGTACAAGTCTCACAGGCCCTGATATGGTCCTTAGCATGGTTCTGAGAGATGGCCATGCAAAAGAGTGGGAGAGAAGAGCTATGGTCTTGCAAATGCCAGCGTTACCTACAGACTTGACATCACGTCACTGTTAAAGTGCATTGAGTCAGAGTTGTGGAAGAACAAACAACCAGTTAACAGGGGCATTGCTAGGAGCAGAATTCGGAGCTGCCAGGAGCTAAGAGAAAAGGCCAGGAGAGAAAGTGGTAATGGTCTCGATAGTAGATAGGGTGCTCATCTTAACGGGTAGAAGAAAATGATTCAAAACTTTGAGAAACAGCATTTGTCTTAATATTCTTAAAGTAGAATTAAGCTTTCTCAATCAATATTAACTAAATGTAATCCTTATGCTGCTCGTCTTAGTAAATAGATAGGAAGGTATATTATATTTACTGGTTTTAAACTTTTCTTTTTAACATTTCTTCAGTTGCTTCCTGGTTCCTGGTTTCTGGCCAAAATTATTCCATATATCCCAAGAGTCTTCATGTACATTTGAGAAGAGGAGGGGTTTTCTCAGCTAAGCACATCCTCCTGCCCGCATACCCCAGCTTAGAGCTGATGGATTACAGGAAGAAAATGCTACATGAATCATCTGGCCTAGATAGCTGTGGCTAGAAATACTAGGGGGGGGGGGGGGGGGGGGGTTGTTTTTCAAAGTGATTTCTCAATAAAGTAAAGCATGGTGACATGGGTGAGTTTACTTTGAATAATAAAGATTAATTAAATAGTGTTTTCAGTTTGTGGTGCTCAAGTACAGTTAAGTACAGTTAACTTCCGCTTTAAATCTATACAATAGGTTATCATGAAATTGAACCTGGAAAAGAGGAGTGGGCCTGCTGGGAATTGAGGCACTTTGATGACTTTGGAGCTGCACTAGCAAAGTTGATAATAAGCAAACATATCATGTATTCAATAAGTGTACACCATATAATTAAAATAAATAAAAAATAAAAACATTAATCCATAAAAGTTCACATGTATAAAAAGTTCTCCTGGTAGGTGCTCACTAAATTAGTGAATATCCATCACCAATGACAAATAGCGTCCGAGTAAAAAACCACCACCTCTTGTGGGAAAATTGCATGCGTGACCTTCTTGACATGGTCTCTGCTCCTCCTTGTCCCTTACACCTCAGAAAGCTGTCCTCTGCTTGGATCGTTTGGGATGGGATTGTATTCAATTGTTGTGTTTGCCTTGGAAGAAACGTATATTATGGGATAGATGTCCATATGGAGGGAGGGGGAACTCCTCCAGCAGCCCCCTGCTGATAAGCTTGAATACACCTGACCTGTGTGCTTATTGTCATTGGACAGTTTAACCCGCCCTGTTTCCAAGGGTGGGAGGGAAGTTTGTCTGAGGGATTTGATCTGTTGAAACGTGCTGGAAGAAAGGCAGTTGTGTGTTTTTGCCAGGCCTGCAGCCTCCATCCAGGGAGTGGATTACCCTTGGCTGTGTGACATCAATAGTGGATTACCCCTGTCTCTGCGCCATCATGAGTGGATTACCCTTGGCTGTGAGTAGCGCTAACTTTATTCTTATGTATACAAGACTGGGCATGGACTACCCCTACTTGCCAGAACTCTGTTACTTCCTTTGTTTGGCCAGCCAGGCGCATATTACCTTTTACCAACATGGACTCTGCTACCCCGCTGTGCATTTATACTGTATTCTGGACTCTTGCTTTGCCCGGCTGTGATAGCTGCTACCTGGCTGTGTGTTAACCCTGCTACCATTAAATAAAAAGCTTTCTGAGTGCTCCTACTCTCCGCGTGTGTTTGTTACACCTACATCTCCGTTACACTTCTATCTCTACAAAGGCCATAAGGGCTCAGAACAGAATCATCCAATTTTAGATTATCAGGAACAACTTAAAACATTCTCCCTAATGGACAAGGAATTTATATACTGATATAGATACAAAGTGCTCCAATAGCGTAAAACCTTTTTATATAGTTTATTAAAATGTTAAAAATCACACTAACGTCATAACAAAAATAATAGCCCCAAACATGGTAAATCCTCACCAGCAGTAAAACAAAAACCCACACTTCTGGAATTATGAGAACGTGATGACGTCATCACGTTGCTCCGCCCCACGTGTTTTATTATAGGTGAAGTTGTCCAGGGCATGGGCACCATGCTGTGAAAGTGCAGTTTATAACTGCACAGCATGACCAAGCTATGATTTAAGTTGTGGGGCGGCCAAGTGTGACCAAGGCTCAATTTGAGTTGTGAGGCAGACACCTGAATATAGACAACCAAACCTTGATCTGGATAATAGTATCAAGGTCTATTTTAAGTGTCCAGGCCTTAAAGCGGGGTTCCACCCTAAAGTGGAACCTCCGCTGATCGGAACCCTCCCCCCCTCCGGTGTCACAATTGGCCCCTTTCAGGGGGGAGGGGGGTGGAGATACCTGTCAAAGACAGGTATTTACACCCACTTCCGGGCATAGACTCCCGTGGGAGTCTACGCCATTTCCTGTCCTGCCGCGCTGTCTGCTGGGACACAAACGGGTCTCAGAGACAGCGCAGAGAATTCCTATTGCGCTGCGCGACTCGCGCATGAGCAGTAGGGAGCCGGGAAGTGAAGCCGATTCGCTTCACTTCCTGATTCCCTCACCTAGAATGGTGACGGCAGCAGCTGAGAGCCGAGCGATCGATCGGCCTCGGCTGCCGGCATCGCTGGAACCCAGGACAGGTGAGTGTCCATTTATTAAAAGTCAGCAGCTGTAGTATTTATAGCTGCTGGCTTTTAATATTTATTTTTTTGGTGGAATCCCTCTTTAAGGTCAGTCCTATTATAAGGGGTATAAAAATATTACCATAAGCCCTCTAGTGGACACTCAATATATGAATGAAAGAAAGGATAGCAATAGGCAAATTAAGATCCCAGAACATCACAGGCTATGTAGTGGACAATTATATTAATAGTTTTAGTACCCAAATAAAAAATGTAAATGCAACTCAAAAAGTCACTGAATGTCAAAATGTAGAAAAAAACACTATCCATCACAAAATTCCACCATAATTATACAAAAAATTGTACCAATACGTTATAAAGTTTATAACCCAAACCAGTTAATATTATTAAAAATCAACATTATAAAATAGGCAACATTTACATAAATATGTATTCCCATCTATCCTTAATAATTATAAATAACAAAAAACAGATCATATTTTCATCAGACTCAAAGGGAGGAGAAATATATATATAGCTAAACATTGTCAATAAAAGCATTAATGTAGGTCGACATTAAGCCATGGGGAGTAAAAGACTTGATAATATATATCTATTTCATCTCTAATTTGGAGATGAAATTAATTTGGAGTTTAGGATTATCTTTGCAAATCATTGTATAACTAAAAACAGTTATACAAGCAGTTACATCTGCTTTCACAGAACTTGGAGATTGGTTGTGCTTTTACAAAGACATAAACAAAAACAAAAAAATATTTTCACAGTTTCAATAGTCCTGAACTCCCATGTGTTATGATTTGTGACTGATTTTGTGACTGATTTCTGTTTTGAAATTCTTTAACTCACATTTTGAAATTGCTGTTTACTGCTCTCCTTCATACTACTCTATGCTGGCAGAGCTGAGTGACAGTCACACCCCTCAGCACAAGCTTCCCCCCACAGACTGCTGTTGCAGAGAAGGGGCTGTGTCTGACCAGGTCTGTGTGAATCATTGAGAGAGTTAGGTCTTTTCTGGTGTCTTTTGGACTGCACAGTCATACTTATATATCCACTACAACTGCTGTAGCAGGAAAGCTGACGTAAGACGATGAAAATAGAGGCTTTTAGTAAAATATATATTTGAACCTAGCTTTAGATTCATTAGGTAAGAGCGGTATTTAACCACTTGGGTACCGCGCTATTGCAAAATGACGGCAATAGCGCGGACCCACATTTTCGGGACTACGTCTATTGACGTAGTCCCGGTTACGAGCGGCCTGCGCGCCCCCTGAGGGGCGCGCGCGGCGCGCTCTGTGATCGGCGAGTCCGTGAGACTCGCCTGATCACCGATCCGTGTAAGGGGTCGATCCCGACCCCCTATCACGTGATCAGCTGTCAGCCAATGACAGCTGATCATGTGATAAAACGGAGCCGGTAATCGGCTAGTATTCCTCCTCGCGCTGACAGCGCGAGGAGAAAAAAAAAAAGCCGATCGCCGGCGGCCGTGTTCGGGACATCAGTCCCGATCACGGCCAGCAATTTAAACGGACACCTGCCCCCTGCCAGTGCCCACCTGCCACCCGCAGTGCCATCCTGAAATAAAGTAAGTGCCCCCCTGTCAGTGCCACCAAGCAGTGCCCATAGTGCCCACAGTGCCACCCAGCAGTGCCCACAGTGCCACCCAGCAGTGCCCACATTGCCACCCAGCAGTGCCACCCAAAATCTGCCTCAAAGGTGCTGCACCCCAGTGCCGCCCATCAGTGCCCAGCAGTGCCGCCCATCAGTGCCCAGCAGTGCCGCCCATCAGTGCCCAGCAGTGCCACCTATCAGAGCCACCTATCAGTGCCACCTATCAGTGCCCATCAGTCCCATCTATCTGTGGTACCTATCAGTGCCCATCCGTGCCACCCATCCGTGCCACTTACCTATCAGTGCCCATCCGTGCCACCCATCCGTGCCACTTATCCGTGCCACCCATCCGTGCCATCTTATCTGTGCCCATCTTTGCCCATCAGTGCCGCCTTATCTGTGCCCATCGGTGCCGCCTTATCTGTGCCTATTAGTGCCGCCTTAACTATGCCTATCAGTGCCCACCAGTGCAGCCTATCAGTGCCCACCAATGCAGCCCATCAGTGCCCACCAATGCAGCCCATCAGTGCCCACCAATGCAGCCTATCAGTGCCGCCTAATCAGCGCACTTCAATGAAGGAGAAAAATGACCCGTTTGCAAAATTTTATAACAAACTATTAAAACATGATTTATTTATTTTTTTTTTTGCATCTTTTTTTGTTTGTTTAGCAAAAAATAAAACTCCGAGCTGTAACTAAATACCACCAAAAGAAAGCTCTATTTGTGGGAAAAAAATGATAAAAATTTCATTTGGGTACAGTGTTGTATGACCGCGCAATTGTCATTCAAAGTGCATCAGCGCTGAAAGCTGAAAATTGGTCTGGGACTGAGGGGGGTTTAAGTGCCCAGTAAGCAAGTGGTTAAAATGGAAGTAAACTCCCCTATCGTTTTCAGCCAAGGAAGCTGCCATCTTTGCCTCTGTTTAATCTTCAACTGCTATGGTGCTGAACATTTGATTCGTCATGACACCAGCCATTGGATGGTTTGATAGTTTGGCTGAGAGCACAGCCAATGTGCAGTTAGCATTCCCGACATGCTTTTTTTTTTTTAACTGTTTTAATCGATGGGTTTACTTCCACTTTAAGACTTGAGACCATAAGGGCTCCTTCACACGGACGTGTCCGTGCATGAAGCCCGATCTACTCAGCGAGATCTATGGAGCATCCGTTCAGGTCCGACTAAAAAACTGACAGGTGGACCTGAACGGATCATCCATGTGAAAGAGGCCTAATATGTGGGTTTCAGAACCAAGCCTGATGAAGGGAAATAAGTTATTTTGAAGGTGTACATCTTTAATAGCTTAGCAAATAAAAGGCATCACTTAAACAACAATCTTTCTATATTAATTCACAGCTAACACAATACAACATTTTAATACTGACTAAAGACCAGAATGTGCGCACTTTGAGAAATGCTCAGGAGTAGGGATGGGCCCAATGTTCGCTTCAAATGTAAGTTCAACTCGAACATCGGGTGTTTGCCCATCCGCTGAATAGCGAACATTATGGAGCGTTTGAGGAGTATTCGAGCGCCCTATAATGCACTGCGAGATCGCAGTGAATTGACGTCTGATAATTGGCCACAGCATGCACCTGATCTGCATGCTTTGGCCAATCACAGTGCGCTCTGCTGTGAAAGCCATGATTGGCCAAAGGCAGGATGCCTTTAGCCAATCATGGCTCAGGCGGCTATGTCCACGTTAGCTAGAGGCAGGTTGGTTAGTGGCGTGCAGGCAGTTTAGTATATATATATATATATATATATATATATATATATATATATATATATATATACAGTGCAGGCAATGTATTAACCACTTAAGGACCGCCGCATGTAGATATAGGTCGGCAGAATGGCATGTACGGGCACAAGCATGTACCCATACGTGCTTGCCTTCCAGTGGGTGGTTGCGGTGGTCCGTTTCGCTTCAGGAGCGATCTGGGATGAGGGCATGGCCGATGGTTCCTGGCCATCCCCTCTTGATCGATCCTGGCGAATGAGAAGCTTCCCCCGCCTGTGTAGTGTAAACACAGGCAGTGAGGAAGTGATGTCACTCTCCTGGCGGCGGTCTTTTTGACCGGACTGTGAGGAGAGGACATAGTAAGTGTGCACCAACACTACACTGACATGTAGGTACACATAGGCACACTGTCACCCCCGATCACCCCCCCCCCCCCCGATCTCCCCCCTCCCAGTCACAGTGTCACTGATTGCAGTGATCATTTATTTACTGATCACTGCATTTAGTGTTAGTTGTGACAGTAAAAAGTGTCAGGGCAGTTAGTGTTAAGTCCAGGGTAGCCCCCTACCCCCCTCAATAAAGGTTTAACCCCCTGATTGCCCCTACAGTTAACCCTTTCACCCTCTTTTGCCAGTGTCAATAAGCGATCGTTTTTCTGATCGCTGCATTAGTGTCACTGGTGCCGCTAGGTAGCTAGTTATTTTTTTAGGTTCACCGCCAGGTTTTTATAGCGTTAGGTACCCCCATATAATACCCAATAAAGGTTTTAACCCCCTGATTGCCCCTAGAGTTAACCCTTTCACCAGCGATCACCGTATAAGTGTCACTGGTGACGCTGGTTAGCCAGTTAGTTATTTAGTTATTTAGGTTCCCCGTCAGGTTTTTATATAGCGTCAGGGACCCCCATATACTACCTAATGTAGTTGTTAACCCCCTGATTGCCCCTAGTTAACCCTTTCACCAGTGATCACCGTATAAGTGTTACGGGTGACTCTGGTTAGTTAGTTTGCTTTTTATAGCATCAGGGCACCCACCATTTATTACCCAATAAAGGTTTAACCCCCGATCACCCGGTGGGTTATATCAATTAGGTTTTAGGGTCAGATAGGGTCTGCGTCGCCCCAGGCAGCGCTAGGTTAGTGCCAGTACCACTAACACTAACACTAACTGACACGCAAAGCATACACCTCCCGTAGTGGTATAGTATCTGAACAGATCAATAGCTGATCTGATCAGATCTATACTAGCGTCCCCAGCAGTTTAGGGTTCCAAAAAAACGCATTGTTAGTGGGATCAGCCCAGATATCTGCTAGCACCTGCATTTTGCCCCTCTGCCCAGCCCACCGCAGTGCAGTATCGATCGATCACTGTCACTTACAAAACACTAAACACATAACTGCAGCGTTTGCAGAGTCAGACCTGATCCCTGCGATCGCTAACAGTTTTTTTTTGGTAGCGTTTTATATTTAAATCCTGAAGGCGGTGCTTGGTTTTCGGGGTCCCGTACGCGGCTAAGCTCCCAAAAAGTCCCACACATGTGGTATCCCCGTACTCAGGAGAAGCAGCAGAATTTATTTTGGGGTGTAATTTCACTTGTCCCCATAGCATGTGTGAGCAATATATCATTTAGTGATAACTTTGTGCAAAAAAAATAAAGTTTGTAATATTCCCGCAACTTGTGGCAAAATATAAAATATTTCATTGACTCAACATGCCTCTCAGTAAATATCTTGGGGTGTCTACTTTCCAAAATGGGGTCATTTGGGGGGGGGGGGGGTTGTGTTATTTTGGCATTTTATGGCCTTGGAAACTGTAATAGGTAGTGAGGAGTGAAATCAAATATTTGCACCCTTAGAAATCCTGAAGGCAGTGATTGGTTTTCGGGGTGCCATACGCGGCTAGACTCCCAAAAAGTCCCCCACATGTGGTATCCCCGTACTCAGGAGAAGCAGAAGAATTTATTTTGGGGTGTAATTCCACTTATGCCCATAGCATGTGTGAGCAATATATCATTTAGTGACAACTTTTTGTAAACTTTTTTTTTTTGTCATTATTCAATCACTTGGGACAAAAAAAAATATTCAATGGGCTCAACATGCCCCTCAGCAATTTCCTTGGGGTGTCTACTTTCCAAAATGGGGTCATTTGGGGGGGGGGGGTTGTACTGCCCTGCCATTTTAGCACCTCAAGAAATGAGATAGGAAGTCATAAATTAAAAGCTGTGTAAATTCCAGAAAAATGTACTCTAGTTTGTAGATGCTATAACTTTTGCACAAACCAATAAATATACGCTTATTGACATTTTTTTTACTAAAGACATGTGGCTGAATACATTTCGGCCTAAATGTATGACTGAAATTGAGTTTATTCGATTTTTCTTATAACAAAAAGTAGAAAATATCTTTTTTTTTCAAAATGTTCAGTCTAAAAATCGCAGAGGCAATCAAATACCATCAAAAGAAAGCTCTATTTGTGGGAAGAAAAGGACGAAAATTTAGTTTGGGTACAACATTGCATGACCGCGCAATTACCAGTTAAAGCAGTGCAGTGTGAAATTGTAAAAAGACCTCTGGTCCTTAGGCTGACAATTGGTCCGGGGCTTAAGTGGTTAATATATATATATATATATATATATATATATATATATACATACACAATGCAGTATATATACAGTATCTCACAAAAGTGAGTACACCCCTCACATTTTTGTAAATATTTTATTATATCTTTTCATGTGACAGCACTGAAGAAATTACACTTTGCTACAATGTAAAGTAGTCAGTGTACATCTTGTATAACATTGTAAATTTTCTGTCCCCTCAAAATAACTCAACACATAGACATTAATGTCTAAACCGCTGGCAACAAACGTGAGTACATCCCTAAGTGAAAATGTCCAAATTGAGCCCAAAGTGTCGTTTTTTTGTGTGGCCACCATTATTTTCCAGTACTGCCTGCATCATCTTTATAAGAGGTTCCTTCTTGGGTGACAGCCATGCAGACCAATTTGATGCAGGGGGGGGGGGGGTGTATGGTTGAGTACTGACAGGCTGGCCCCCCTACCCCTTCAACCTCTGCAGCAATGCTGGGAGCACTCATATGTCTATTTCCCAAAGACAACCTCTGTATATGACGCTGAGCAGGTGCACTCAACTTCTTTGGTCTACCATGGTGAGGCATGTTCTAAGTGAAAACTGTGCTGTTAAACCTTACAGGTCTTGGCCACCGTGCTGCAGTTCAGTTTCAGGGTCTTGGCAATCTTCTTATAGCCTAGGCCATCTTTATGTAGAGCAACAATTCTTGTTTTCAGATCCTTAGAGAGTTCTTTGCCATGTGGTGCCATGTTGAACTTACAGTGACCAGTATTAGAGAGTGAGAGCAATAACACCAAATGTAATACACCTTCTCCCCATTCACACCTGAGACCTTGTAACACTAATGAGTCACATGACTCCGGGGAGCGAAAATGGCTAATTGGGCCCAGTTTGGACATTTTCACTTAGGGGTGTACTCACTTTTGTTGCCAGTGGTTTAGACATTAATGGCTGTGTGTTGCATTATTTTGAGGGGACTACTTTGTAGTAAAGTGTAATTTCATTGGTGTTGTCACATGAAAAGATATAATTAAATATTTACAAAAATGTGAGGGGTGTACTCACTTTTGTTAGATACTATATATACAGTACAGGCCGTGTAGTGTATGTATATATATATATATATATATATATATATATATATATATATATATATATATATATATATTATTTTTTTTATTTTTTTTATACCCACAGGCATCTTCCGATCTGGGCAACAGTAGACATTCTCAGGCTTACTTTACGGTCTTTAGCAGGAGTTTGGAGCAAGTTCAAGATTGAAAACATGTTGGGGGCGTGGAATGGTCAGAGTCCAGGCTGAGGTTGCCACTCCACTCACCTCCCTAGGATCTTTTAGATGTGTGGCAAAAGGGGTCACCCCTTTTCACTCTGCACCAAATGATTTGGACCAGTGCACAAAGCAAGGTCAATAAAGACATGGATGAGCGAGTTTGGGGTGGAGGAAATTGACTGGCCTGCACAGAGTCCTAGCCTCAACCTGATAGAACACCGTGGGGATGAATTAAAGCACAGATTGCAAGCCAGGCCTTGTTCACATCACTCCTAAACCTTGTGGACAGCCCAGAAGAGTTGAAGCTGTTGAAGCTGCAAAGGGTGGGCCCACTCATTATTGCCCCTACTTCCCACCTACACAATACTCAGCATTTACCACCTTGGGCCACTATAGACCTGGTTGACTCGCACTCTATTCCCTTGTCCTCTTTGTCCTGACCTCCCCCCTCCAGATTATGAGAAAGCACAAGATGTATGTGTGAAACGTGTCTACGTGACTGCTTTCTGGTGTCCTTGGTGTCATCTTGGTGATTTCAATAAAGGCATTTGGAACCTTTGAATGTGCAGCCATTCTTCTTTTTCTTCAACTATCCCACGGAGGTGGGCCGTGGCTGGCACTCCTCATCTGATTCTATTTGTGTTATTGCATACACCTGGAGCAGTGGGTCCTTTTTTCCCCCCTCTTCCCACTCTACATCTCTGTACCCTATTTTACTGTCTACTCTTCGACTTCAGTTATCAGTGAGCCTGATATCACCCCGCCTACCTCTGCTCTGATTTTTGCGTTGCCCTCTGTTTCCTCCTGGAATGCAGAAATCAGGGCAGTTCTGCTGGTGGACTGATCATGGCTTTATGGATGTCCATTCTCTCCTTACTCCCACCAGAACATTGACATTTGATGCACTCCGATTGTCCCATGAGAGAACGCTGTGTGGACATTATTGCAATTTACAGCTTTGTCACTTTATTTCACAACTCCTCCATGCCCTGACAATGTTCAAAAGTATCTGTAGGGCATGTCCACATTCTTCATATCCTTCAAGAAACCCCCTGTATGCTTATTTCAGCAACAATGGGAAAGTGAGCTAGGGTTGGTGTTGGCTCTGGAAGATTGGCAGATCATGACCCTGCCACCACTCTTCAAAATGCATATAATAATTTATAATGATGGTATTACATGGCAGTTCACCTGGCTCATTTTGTTCCTCACTACCAATCTGATTTTCATGGGTGCCCCCAGCCAGGGATAATGGCGCATATCTTGTGGTCTTGTCCCAAGGTGAGAGGACTGTGGATCCAGGTCTACGCACTCTTCCGCACATTACTACATTCTGATATCCAAAGAAACCCTTGTTATGCCCTTCTTACCAAACCTATGGGAGCATTGTTTCATTTAGAACATCAGCTAGCAATGCATATTCTCACAGGGATAACGCTTATTATAGCTAGGGCCTGGAAATCTCCCATCCTGGGTATGGGTGCAGACACTGTGAGCTCAGGGACATGCACCCAGACCCACACAGATGTCAAATTGGGAGCAAGAGCTGTGTTTGTGCAGTTGTTTCACCCAAATTGACATCACTAGGACTGCCTGCACAGGGATGCACGGAACACCTGCACACACCCTCGCTGTAGTATGCCCTGTGTGAATAAGGCCTTTTTTTAACTATTATGTACACTTTTTTGGGGGGGCTTTGGTGAGATATAAGGGCTCTAAACGGGCCCCTTATGTCTTTTTTTTTTTGAGACAGAGAAAGGGACTGAAGAAATAGAATCCTCAGTCTCTTTCTTTGCGGCCTTAGCTGCACTGCATATGAATGGATATAAGCACTCTACACAGATGGATCCCATCCATTCACAAAATAAAGCATAGTATACACAGCTTAGTTTCAGTGATGAATGAACACAGAAATGATTGCTCACTATGCTCATTCAGAAAAGAAAGGGGGAGGGGGATTAACTTAATGAGATCCTGAACTCCTCTTATCTTATCAGTACATGTACACAGGTTGGTTTACAGTCCTTTCTAGGCTGTTGCGTTTAGAGGCTTTTTTTGGAACCCCAAAAAATACATTCAGAAGCTGTGTTTAGAGGCATTTCAAATGACAAACGCAGCTAAATGCGGTAACTCGCGTTTAGCCACGTATCGTTTACAGGCAATTGTCATTTTTGGCTATTTAAAAAAATATATATATATATACATTTTTTAAATGCTTCTAGAAGCAAATGCGGCTAAATGCATCTAAACACGGCATGTAAACGCGGCTAAGCGGCCGTTTTTAGATGCCGGTTTATAGCTGTCAAGTTAAATCGTTCAGGAGTGGTTGAAGAACGTCCCGTGTACATGAAGACTTGATGCCCTGTACACACGGTCGGCTTTCCGACGGAAAATGTGCAATCGGATCATGTTGTCGGAAAATCCGATCGCATATGGGCTCCATCTTACTTTTTTCCGTCAAAGTTTGAGAGCTGGATCAAAAATTTCCGACAACAAAATCCGATTGTTTACATTTCCGATCGCGTATAGACAATTCCAACGGACAATGTTCCCTCGCATGCTCAGAATAAATTACGAGATGAAAGATATTGGTTACTGGGCCGTTTATAGTCCCGTCGTACATGTTCTGTGTCACCGCACTTAGAATGATTGGATTTTCCGATAACTTTGTGCGACCATGTGTATGCTAGACAAGTTTGGGCCAAAATCCGTCGGAAAAAATCAGACAGATTTTGTCGTCGGAAAGTCCGACCGTGTGTACAGTGAATAACAGTACTCCAGGAAGGGACTCAACATCTGGACACTGCCACTTCAGATCTTTCCATCTCATTCCCTCCAGCCTAGACTAAGACTGTTGTGAGGGGTTCTCCTCCCACCCCTTCCCCCACATATATCGGAAATGCTCTTTTGCTATTTGGTACTATCAAGACATTAACTCACAGACATCATGCTATCCCTGGAACCCTATTTGTGATCTTCATTATGGCTCTCAGTTTTTACACAGAAGAGACTTGCCTTTTTTCCCATCATCTGAATGCTGATCTGTGAATTCTGATTGCAGAGAAGTCTCCCCACTGTCAGAATACAATAGCTCAGCTGGGTGGAGTCCCCATGCACATCAAGTGTGTGGATAAGGGAACAAAAAAAAGACTCATCTTTGGGTTGCCCTAGTCTATTTTACTGTATTACTATATTACTAACATGATGCATTTGCTGCACTGAAATACAAGCCCTGCCTGCTTGACTGCACAACTCTGCATAACATTACCCCCCTCTGTCTTTGGCCATGTGCATAGAGCATTTGATGGGGCACAGTGGGAGCATTTGATGGCACAGTGGGAGCATTTGAAGGCAAAGTGGCAGCGTTTGATGGGCACAGTGGCTGCACTTGATGGGCACAGTGGCGGCATTTGATGGGCACAGTGACTGCATATGATGGGCACAGTGGCTGCGTTTGATGGGCACAGTGGCTGCGTTTGATGGCACAGCGGCTGTGTTTGATGGGACAGTGAGGTTGCAATTGATGTGTTTTTTTTTCCTAATTTTTCAGTCTGTTTGTGCACCCCATAAATTTTGAGCACCAGCCACCACTGTAACAGACGGTAGAAAAATGGTTTCCCACTTCAGGAACAAGGTAACAGAATTAAAAAAATCATACTCTAGAGGAGGAGATTTTGAGGGTAAATTAAGGTAATGCCTGGATTACATTTTAACTCACATTTACAAAAAACTGTTATCATTATTCAGTAATTAGAACTTTGTTGATTTATACTTCCTACCTTCCAAACACAACATAGTGACTGCCTGAACAGCATTTGCCTGTTAATGGATTGATGCTGTCTGCCTGGCACTATTGTACCATGGGCCATTTGCTGTTACAAACCTCTGCATAATACCTGGTTTAGGTATCCTGTACTGCAAATAATTTACAATTGCCTGCTGTTACTAACCCTTGTCTGGTATTTAGATTATGTAATCTGCCCAGTGAATTGCCAGGGTCCTCAATAGTGTGTGACAGGTAGGCCATTCAAAATCTTATTGCTGGCCTATTTGTAGTGATTTATTGTAAATTAAATTAATATTATTATCTTGTTTTATTATTAGATTAGATTACATTATATTGGTCATATTTCCTAGAGAGGCCTAAAGCCATTTATGAGCTCACACTTACACTGCTCAGGGTTGTTTTGATTCTTTTCAGTGCCATGCACCCAAACACCTGGTTGTGCCTGCATTGCATATCCTGTGTTAAACAGCAATATATTACCTATTCTCAAATAAGAAAGCTGAGCAGCTCTCTTATTGGTGTTTTCCTTGGAGTTGCTTGGCGGTATGGTCTTCAGTTTATGCCTGAATGTGTAAACTTTCTCACCGATATCCAACAAAAATTTTTTTAGTCAGTATATCTTTCAGTGTTTAATTGTACTTAAAGCAGACCTCCCCCTGCCTGCCTACCCCTGCCCAAAAGAAACAGCTTGCTGAACTGTCATGACCTGAACCCCAAATGTTTTCTTTTGAGTTAAAGTGGACCTCCAGGCTGACCCCCCATTTTTTTTGGGCCCTGCTTACCTGAAGGTGGTATCTTAACATTTCAGATACCCATGCAGTGGATCCAGCATGGTCCCACTGAGATCCTGTCATGTTCTGCCACTGCTTTGCCCCACGCCACCATGTTCTCTCTGACATCATCAAGAGGTTTGCCAGCTCTACTGGATTCAGTGGGCGGGCCTCTTGATGACACGTTGATAGGCCTGTCGCCTCCTCCTTTCCTTGAGGCTGGGTTTACACCATTGCGAATTGGATGCGTTTCTCCGCATCCAATCTGCAATAACAGGAGATTTTGGCCGGCTTTCTATGGAGCTGATTCACATATTTCCACAGCGGTTCCATCTTTTGGTGCATTTTAGGTCAGAATTCAGCCAAAAATCCACGCTGAAATCAGACCTGAAATGGTGAACCAGGATGCACGGGACCCCTTCTGTAAGCTGCATGCAGCTCATATGTGAACCCAGCCTTAATGAAAGGCTATGTCTCCTGGAAAATGTGAGGTGCATACCCTGGAGGCACAGCAGGCAGTGTAGGCAAATTACATGCAAGGGAGGCAGGGCAGACATTTTTTGTAAAAAAAAAAAAAGGTAAACAAAAAAAAAAAAACAAAAAAAAACAGCGCACTACTTCTGCAGGATGGAAGGAGGGGTGGACTGGAAGGAATGTGTGTAAAAGGGTGAAGGTCCACTTTAAATAAATGTTTGAATTTTAAATCCAGAATTAGCTTTTTACATTTCTGAGAAATTCATAAGTCTAAGTTTAATTTATAAATGTTAATAGTGGGGATAAGTGGTTATAAAATGTGTGAGCTAGCATAAAGACTAGGGGAAAACATGCCATATTTTTTTCTAATGTGGCATTTCTTTGTTGTAGGAGCAAATAAATAAATAAATAAAAGACTTGCACCAAGTTACTGGCATTTGCATAGGGCTTATGAGCAGTTAAGCCAGTATTCTTATGTGTATATGAATTTGATAAGTAATTTAATTTGCTTCCTCCAAATGAAGCTTAGTTCCATTCATTTTAGAAGAGAATGAATGCACAACAGCACCATAGGATGCTCTTGAATATTATAAGCAGTATGCTATGCAGCACTGGGCTGTTAGGTTCAATATCCTCCAGCAACACTGTTTGTATGTTTGTGAGTTTCCTCTGTGTAGTAATTGCATCAGACAATATTTACAGTTGTTTGTTCTCCCAATGTGGGCTTCCTGCCACACTCTCAAGCCTGGTATCCAACATTAGTACAGCGATCTCCCCTGCTGAGCTGTTATGTTCTGAAAGGGCCCCCGCCAGAACACTCCGATCAGTGCTCTCAGACATTGGCCCACTTCTGTCGGACCAGCTAACATACACATGGGCTGAAAAAAACTTTAAATACACATGGGCTAAAAAGAAGATTTAACTTTTTAAGATCTTATTAATGATATAGGATCTGGGATTAAAAGTATTTGCAGTGTCATCTATGCAGTAGAATAACGACCTTACAGGATGTCTCCAACTTACGACCTCAATGCACTGTGTAATTGGGCAACTATGTGAAAAATTAGGTTTAATGTTGATTAAGTTATGCACTTGGGGGCTAAGCATATGCATGCACCATACATACTAGGGGGAGTACAACTAGGGGAATCAAGGTGGAGAAGGATCTGAGAGTTTTAGTAGATCATAAGCTTAATAACAGCATGCAACACCAAGCTGTGGTTTCCAAGCGGGCAAAGTCCTTTCTTGAATTAAGAGAGGTATAGACTCCAGAGAGAGATATAATTTTGCCTCTGCACAAATAATTTGTAAGACCACATCTGGAACATGCTTTTCACTAGTAATGGCAGAGATCTGCATTTTTTAGTGGGACTGTGACATTGCAGAGGACAAATCTGACCCCAAGAGACACTTTTTGGGGACCAGTGACATTATTACAGTGATCAATGCTAAAAAATGCAGGGAAGCGGTTAACACTAGGGGGCGATCAAGGGGTTAACTGTGTTCCCTGGGTGTGTTTTAACTGGGTAGGGGGTGGCCTCACTCAGACAACACAGAGATCGCTGTTTCTGATCACTAGATACAGAAGATCTCCATGTTTTCCCCTGTCAGACAGATAGCAGGCTGCGGATGACCAAATCACGCAAACCGAACATGGTGTCAGGGCACAGCAGCCATGATTATCGTGGTTAGTTTGCAGAGGGGAGGATATAGCCAGGCAGGATCAGTCAGGTATTTTAGATGATACAGGGACCCAAATTGCACAGCACAAGCACTGTGCTGTATAACATGCTTTAAGGGAACAGGAGCTTTCATTTTTGGGGGGTTAACAAAAGCTTTAAACACCCTGTTTTTGTTGAGAGCTGCCTCATCAGAACGACTGTGCCCTATTACATTCTGACCATTTTTCTGATAATTTAAATCCATTAACCCCACTCTACTTGTGCCATATATAATGTAATATCTTTAATACTTAATTTAAAATAAAGTATACATTAGAGATCAAGTCATGACAAAAATATCAACTAGCTTTCATTTCACCAGGCTAAAAGTGCACCTATTTTTTATTTTTTTGAGCTGCATGAGGTTAAGGCTGAATTCCAACTGTATTTTCACTAGAACTGAATGGAATAATAAATCCCAGCACAGATCATACCTCTGTATCATGTTGCTCTGTTGTCTGCAGATACCCTAATTTTCTGGGTTTAGTTGTGGCTTTGTACCATGTGCCACTCCCCTTTGCAGTCTTTCAGACTGTAAATGATGTAACTTATTTCACAGCTCTGATGGTGGGTGGAATTGAATACATCTTAATTAGCATTCAATCCGCCGAGTCACATCTACAGGAAGAGTCCTGCCTTACAGATCACAGCCTTATTTAAGAAGGAAACACCTTCGTACACAGCGTGTTCTGAAAGCTAGCTGTGCTGTTGCTGGGAGGGATTGAATGAATCACAATTACAATTCAATCCTACCCAGTTAAATATGCCAACCAGTGTAAACAGAGAGAGTCCCACCCCTCAGATCCCATTCTTCCAGAGCCCTGCTGTCTGTAAAGTCATCAATTTACATATGAAGGAAACACCTCCCGTAGCCTTTCCTCTGTATTCTTTGGCATGCTGCAAGACAGGAATGACACAGGAGGAGGTATGACACATTTAGACCCCTTTCACAGCTGTCTCCAGTGTGAAAGCCCAAGCGTTTTCACACTGGAGTGGTGTGCTGGCTGGACGTCAGGAAAAGTCCTGCCAGCAGCTTCTTTAGAGCGGTGAAGGAGCGGTGTGTTTACCACTCCTCCACTGCTGCTCCCCATTGAAATCAACCGGCAAAACGCTGCTATTGTGGCACATTGTGGGCGGTTTTAATTGTACATTACACCTTTCACCACTAACATGAAGGCCCAGAAACGCCCACAGTAACCCTAGGACCCACCCACAACAACTCCCAGAACTGGTACAAGTGACTCCCGTAGCCTGCCTGGAAACCATGGAGACACAAAGGATCATGGGACTTTTAGTATCAGGACTGTAAAAAAAGGAACCAGAAAGTCAGAGCTTTGAAATTCAGTCGGGATGAGGAGTGATATCACAGACACAGCTAAAGAGGTAAGTTACACACAAACTGACACTGGGGTTGTGATTCATTTACATGCACAATAGATCTGTTGTTTTGGGGAGGAAAAGCTGGAGTTCTTCTTTAAGTATCAGTGTATGTTGGGGAGGAAGGGCTTTGATGCTGGAATGCATTGTTTACAATGTCTTGTCTTAACCTCTTGCTTACTGGGCACTTAAACCCCCCCTCTTGCCCAGACCAATTTTCAGCTTTCAGAGCTGACGCACTTTGAATGACAATTGCGCGGTCATACAACACTGTACCCAAATGAATAATTTTTTTCCCCACAAATGGAGCTTTCTTTTGGTGGTTTTTAATCACAGCTCGGGTTTTTATTATTTGCTAAACAAACAAAAAAAGATGGAAAATTTTGAAAAAAAAATCAAGTTTAATAGTTTGTTATAAAATTTTGCAAACAGGTAATTTTTCTGCTTCATTGATATGCGCTGATGAGGCGGCATTGATAGGCTGCACTGGTGGGCACTAATAGGCACAGTTAAGGTAGCACTGATAGGCACAGATAAGGTGGGACTAATGGGGACAGATAAGTCAGTACTGATGGGCACAGATAAGGAGGCACTGATGGCCACTGATAAGATGGCACTGATGGGCCCTGATGGGTGGCACGGATGGGTGATGGGCACTAATAGGTACCACTGATAGATGGCACTGATGGGCACTGATAGGTGGCACTGATGGGCGGCACTGATGGGCACTGGTAGGTGACACTGATGGGCACTGATAGGTGGCACTGATGTGCAGCACTGTTCTTCAGGCACTGATTGTGGGCACTGATAGGTGGCACTGTGGGCACTGACAGATGGCACTGTGGGCACTGACAGGTGGCGCTGGTGCGCACTGGTAGGCGACACTGTTGCCTACTGCTAGCTGGCACTTGTAGGGGGCACAGGTGGGCACTGAGGAACTGACGGCACATCGCAGTGATCGGGACTGATGTCCCTCTCACTGCCGCCGGTGATCGGCTTTTTTCTTCTCCTTACGCTGTCAGCGCAAGGAGAAAAAATAGTCGATTACCGGCTGTGTTGACATCACATTATCAGCTGTCATTGGCTGATAGCTGATCACGTGGTAAGGAGTTGGGATCGACCCCTTACTCCGATCTGTGATCCAGCAAGTCTCATAGACTTGCTGATCACAGAACAAGCCGTGAGCGCTCCTTCAGGGGGCGTGCAGGCCACTCGTGCATGGGACGACGTCAATAGAAGTGTCCCAGCAATGCAGGTCCGCACTGTAGCCGTCATTTAGGTATAGCGCAGATCTCTAGTGGTTAAACTGGCCTTACATGGATCGAAATTCAGGCGGTTCAGCAGGAACCGGCTGAATCACAATCCATGTATGGGCAAGCTGGTGGAACAGAAGTTTACCTAGAAATCGACTTCTGTACAACCACCCAGTCAGGTTTTTCTGGTTCGATCAGTGCCGCCGCATATAGCTGGCAGCACTGATCAGTATATTCTGATGGTGAGGAAGTCACCCCGCTGTAAGAATACAATAGCTAAGTAGGGAGGATTTGGATTTCCCTATCTACATTGAGTGTTTGGATAGGGGAATCGGGTCATTTTTGTTTTTGTTCAACCTGCTGGTTGAATGAAAAAAAAAATCGACTGTGTTGGTTGCCTTTGTTCTACAGCATACAGATGCAGCCTCATGTTACAGACAAGCTATTTTGTCTACAGACAAAAAAAGGTAGAGCAATGTTTTTGACACAGAAACAAGTAAAGTAATTCAATAGTTATATATGTAACTGAAGTTTGCATTTATCTGGTGCATGCTGATGTTTAACCACCTCAATACAGTGCGCTTACACCCCCTTCCTGCCCAGACCAATTTTCAGCTTTCAGCGCTCTCACACTTTGAATAACAATTACTCAGTCATGCAACACGTATGAAATTTGCATCCTTTTTTCACACAAATAGAGCTTTCTTTTGGTGGTATTTAATCACTAGTGGGTTTTTTATTGTTTGTGCTATAAATAAAAAAAGACTACATTTTGTGAAAAAAATGCATTTTTCTTTGTTTCTGTCATAAAATTTTGCTAATTAGTAATTTTTCTTCATAAATTTTTGCCAAAATGTATACTGCTACATATCTTTGGTAAAAAATAACCCAAATTAGTGTATATTATTTGGTCTTTGTGAAAGAGTCTACAAATTATGGTGCCAATCACTGAAAATTGATCACATCTGATCAGGCCTTAAGTACATCAGGTGTATCTCATTTCTTGAGACACTAACAAGTCAGGAAAGTTCAAATACCCCCCAAATGACCCCTTTTTAGAAAGTAGACATTCCAAGGTACTAAGTGAGTAGCATGGTGAGTTTTTTTAAGTCATCTACGAGGCATAATGAGTATTTTGAACGGGTAATTTTTTTCCAGAAGTTTTTGGAAAATGTGGGGGGAAAAAAGAAAACACATTGTTTTTACACAAAATTGTCAATTTATAAGATATTTCTAACATATAGCATGTATATAGCAAAAATGACACCACAAAATACATTCTGCTACTCTTACCGAGTATGGTGATACCATATGTGTGAGACTTTTACACAGCCTGGCCACTTACAGAGGCCCAACATTGAAGTAGTACCTTCAGGCGTTCTAGGAGCATAAATTTCACATCTCATTTCATTCCTACCTATCACACTTTTGAAGGTACTTGAGCACCAGGACAATGGAATTACCCACAAAATTACCCCATTTTGGAAAGCAAACACCCCAATGTATATTCTGTGAGGCATGGGCTGCAAATAGGTACTTGGGTATTCTGATGGGCTGGAGACAGGTACTCGGGTAACTTGATGAGCTGCAGACAGGTACTCGGGTACTCTGATGGGCTGGTGACAGGTACTCGGTTACTCTGATGGGCTGGTGACAGGTACTCGGGTTACTCTGATGGGCTGGTGACAGGTACTTAGGTACTCTGATGGGCTGGTGACAGGTACTTGGGTACTCTGATGACCTGGTGACAGGTACTGGGGTACTCTGATGGCCTTGTGACAGGTACTCGGGTACTCCGATGACCTGGTGACAGGTACTCGGGTACTCTGATGGGCTACATATAGGTACTTGGGTACACTGATGAGCTGGTGACTGGTATTCGGGTACTCTGAAGAGCAGTGACAGGTACTCAGGTACTCGGTACTCATATGAATTGTGACAGGTACTCATGTGGACTGTGACAGGTACTCAGGTACTCGGGTTCTCATATGGACTGTGACAGGTACTTAGGTACTCTGGTACTAATATGATCTGTGACAGGTACTCAGGTACTTTGATGGACTGTGACAGGTACTTGGGTACTCAGATGGACTGACAGGTACTTGGCACTCTGATGGACTGTGACAGGAACTCGGGTACTCAGATGGACTGTGACAGGTACTTGGGTACTCAGATGAACTATGACAGGTACTCATATGGACTGTGACAGGTACTCAGATGAACTGTGATAGGTACTCATATGGACTGTGACAGGTACTTTGATGGGTGGCGACAGGTACTTTGATGGGTGGTGACAGGACCTCTTTATTGGGGGGGCAATCAGTGTGATTGGTGTACACTGTAAGCGGTAACGAGATGTTACGGCAATCTCCTTCTCACACACGATCGGTGTTTGAGGAGGAGAACCCAGTAACATCTCATTACCACTCTATGTTTACATTTAGTGATCGGCTGTGAAAGGATCACGTGGTAAGCAGCCACCGGCCAATGCCTGTTGACCAGCATCGGTGACGAGCAGTGTTCCTGGGAACACGCTGCCACCAACGTGCACAATCGCGCTCATTCCCTGTTAAAATAGACGGCTGTCATATGACGCTTGCCCAGAACGAGAGCCACACCGCCTGGCCGTCATATGACGGCAGGCGAGAGGCAAGTGGTTAAAGCCCAACTGATTTCAGATTAAATTTCATATTAAATTATCTAAATACACTGAAGATACGTCAAAACAAAAGGTATACAAAGTCTTAGTTTGTTTTCTTCAAAAAGCATCCACAGCCTAATCTAACCATACACTGTTAATATTTCAGCTAATTCCTGTGAGAACAAAGGAGCAGGTGGAAAATTGTTTGCCAATATGTGACTGCGGCCAATCATGCACAAGATGTCAGTATACAATATCTGGCAGGGGAGAATCATCCATTCACACTATTTTACATAGATGGGGGAGTCTCTCTCTCTCCTGTGGGGATGGACAGTGCATCGATAGGGAGATGACTGAAGGAAAGACTTAATTGGCTGCCATTGCAGCCCTGGATTGGGATTGGCTGCTGCTGCAGCTGATGAGGCACTCGTCTTAGCAACCCTGGGGCAGGAAGACTTCCTTTAGGCCATCAGGGCCAGAGGGAAGGTGATTGTCTGGCAGGTTTATAGCCCCACCCACACTGTACAGAGCCCCACATGAGCTTTGGAGAAACTTTGGGGGACCCACAGGGAGAATAGACAGCAGGAGAAGAGGTCTGGGACCCAAACTGAGATCATGGTGCCTATGGAGTGAGTTTGAGAGAGGAGGCTCTCTGGAGTCCAGGGAAGAGGGCTCAGGAGCCTGCAACCAGAAGCTTGTTTATGCAAATACTCAAGGCTGCCATTGCTGTTGTGGTATAGGTGCTGTTGTTGTGAGACCCCAAGGCCACATGCTATGCCATTTCAGGAGGAAGAGCACTACAGGCTGCAGAGCTACTGTGTTGCTTGGCAGGAAAGAACAGTAGAATAAACTACTGCCAAGTGGCACATGGTTAGCTGTATAGAGAGAGCTACATGTGGTTTCTGTGCTGTATCTGGGATGAGTGCGTCCATGAGCCTCAAAACCAAGTGCTCCAGTGTTCCATTATTTTGGCATCCTGCTATTCCAGAGACCCTACTGTTCCAAAAGATGCTACAGGATCTGCGAGAGGGTTGAAAGGACTTGTTGGCCATTTTAATGGTTCATTTGATTATCAATGCCATTGTCACTGTCCGTAGGGAAGTTCAGCCAGGAGGGAACTATGCAGTGGAATACACATTCTCCAATGGAAGGGCTTCAACTTCATCAGAACTGCATTTAGTATCCACTGGCCAGTGGAAGACAGGGCCTGTGATTTACTTGTTAGGATGCGTTGTTAATACCATTAGTCTCTTCAGTTGTTACTGCTGGGTTAGACTCATTTCTTTACTTCACTCTTGTGTGTCCTGTATTGTTACTAATGTTACAGTTTATTGCCAAACTTTCTTTTTGAAAGGATTTTTCCTTGTAAATGAACAGTTTTTGGGGTGTCTGTGCTCACTTGGGCCAGGTAAGAGTGGGTTACCACCACTGCAGGACAGGAATACCCAATACAACCAGCAGATCTTTTGGAGGTAGCCCTATGATTTAAACTTAGACTTAGCAGGAAATATGGCAGACCTCTTAGAGACTGTAGCTTTTACACAGACATCAGGGTGTAGGCAGATGCAGTCTATTCTCTCTACTGTGGGTGGTGATCTACCGCAGTGGCATTGCAGTTGGAGGGGAAGTCAAGAGGGCCATGGTTCCAATATGGCTCCTGGGTCAGTTGGGAAGCTATGCAAGTGGATGCTGCCATCCCATGTGACTCTGGCAGCCATCTTGAGTCAGACAGAGCCTATTTAAGGCCCTAGCAACCAGGCTTGGTGCGCATTTTGCATGTGGGTAGTGTAGGGACAGGTCATCCATCTGACAAGGACAGTGATTAGTGGCAAGGGGAGGTTCTTGATAAGTAGGGAAAGGATAGGGCCATGCCAACTTTCCTGGAGACCTCCACATTTGGGAACGCACCAGCCAGCCCTCATTCTGCTCCAAGACAGATGCTCTTGGCACACCCGAGACCTGCTCTGCTACACATGGCTGTTGCATTCCGTGAGTATTCCCGGTTGTGCGTCTTCCCACCGGGCTTGTTGTGTGCTGAACTTTAACCCCTTCCCGCCGAGCGTATGCAGATGTGCGTACTCGGCTTCCAGGGGGTATACCGGGATGATGCCCGCACCTGCAGGCATCATCCCGGTACCGTTTTTTTCAGCAGGCAATTGGCTATCCAGCCATAACAACCGATGCGTCCCCCCCTCCCGCCGCCTCCCGACGCTGTTACCGGTGCTCCCGCTCGATCGGGAGCACCGATTCCACGTCCGCTGCCTCCGGCTGCTGGGGAAGAACTGGAACGAAGCTGGAATCGGCTTTGTTCCAGTCTCCTCATAGTAAACACGGAAGCGATGTCATGACGTCACTTCCCGTTTACTCGGCTGCCAATGGCGCCGGTTTTAAAAATATATAGAGTATTCAGAATCGCCGTTTTTCGGCGATCTGAATGCATTGAAGTGTAAAGGAGGGGTGGGGGGTCTTTTAGACCCCCGATCCCTCCATAAAGAGTACCTGTCACCACCTATTACTGTCACAAGGGATGTTTACATTCCTTGTGACAGCAATAAAAGTGATCAAATTTAATAAAAAAAAAAAACGATTTAGTCATTTTAAAATAAATAAAATAACTTTTTTTTAAAGCACCCGCCATCCCTGCGAGCTCGCGAAGCAAAGAAAATGCATACGGAAGTCGCGCCCGCATATGTAAACGGTGTTCAAATCACACATGTGAGGTACTGCCGTGATCGTCAGAGCGAGAGCAATAATTCTAGCACTAGAACGCCTCTGTAACGCTAACCTGGTAACCGTAAAAAATGTTTAAAGCGTCGCCTATTGAGATTTTTAGGTACCATACTTTGTCGTCAATCCACGAGTGTGTGCAATTATAAAGTGTGACATGTTTGGTATCTATTTACTCGGCGTAACATTATCTTTCACATTATGCAAAAAAATTGGGCTAATTTTACTTTTTTTTTTTTTTTTAATTCATGAAAGTGTCCCTTTTCCCAAAAAGTTGTGTTTAAAACACTGCTGCGCAAATACCGTGTGACATAAAATATTGCAACAATCTCCGTTTTATTCTCTAGAGTCTCTGCTAAAAAAATATATATAATGTTTGGGGGTTCCAAGTAATTTTCTAGCAAAAAATATGGATTTTAACTTGTAAACACCAAATGCCAAAAATAGGCTTAGTCATGAAAGGGTTAACATCAATACAAGTTCTGTTCTCTGCAACCAGATTTTGAGTGTTTACTGCCGCTGCACCATGCTGCACTTCCCTACAAGGAGACAGAATTTCTTACTCAGGATAAGGCATTATTTCACAATTACTATGTCTTGGGGATGCCCCACAACAGTTGCCATCTTTATTCCCTGATGCAAGCCATCCTAAGCCCTTGTACACACTGTCGGAGAATCCGTCGGAATGTGTCCTATCGGACTGTGTTGTCGGATAATCCGACTGTGTGTGGTATGCATCGGACTGATTCCGTCTGAATATCCGTCTGACCCAATTTTCCAACATGTCGGAAATATTTCCCAACCAACTGGGCCGGTCGGATGTAATCCGATCATGTGTAGAAAATTTTGATCGGACCAAGTGCCACGCATGCTCAGATCAAATTCCTACATCAAAGCTATTGGCTACTAGCCTGAATGTAGTCCCATCGTAACGAAATTACGTCATCACGTTCTGAAAGATCGGATTTTTCACCAACTTTGTCGGACCGTGTGTATGCAACAGTTTCGGACAAGATCCGAAGGACAAAATCCGACTGGCAAAATCCGACGGATTTGGTTGTGGAAATCTCTGACCGTATGTACAGGGGCTAAGGCCAAGCAGACATCTCTTCCCACCTGCTGCAATTCATTGTTTTTATATATAATCTTTATCATAAATACTGGAGAGTTATAGACACATACTATGTGTGCATTTAATGCGTTTTATTCATGTTATCTATGCATAAAAGTCTCCATTGTGTAAGCAGTCAAAAGTCCTGGGACTGTTGCTGGGTTCTGTCATCTTGGATGTGATGTGTGCACTCCCAGCTGATTCAGAGCTGTAACTCAAGTGACACTCTATAGTATTCCCCTTCCCTCCTTCTCCAGCAGCTATATAAAGGTTATGGAGGGAGAGGAGAGGTGAAGGAGCTAGGCCAGCACAGAGAGTAATTAGACGAGAGGTCTATTAGTGCAAAGGGACAGGGCCGTTCTGGGGGAATTGATTTTATTGTTTTCTAGGAATTTTACAGGTACATTTGTAAAGCAAATAAAACATTATTTATGAAAAAAAAAAACATTGCACGCAAGCTTTTAAAATACCTGAATTTCTGTGTTTTTACTTTTTGCAGTTTGTGAGTGTTTCTTCAAGCAACCGCGTTATCCTTAATTTGTAGTTCATACACTGATTTGCATATAACACTTAATTAAACATCTAATATTATTCCAAGTTAATATTCCTCTTACAGCACAGGCACTGTGAGATTCACATCTACTACTCTGACTTTGCCGGCAGCAATCATCCAGCTAAAGAGAATAGTTATCAGCAGTAAATCAAACAACAAATTATAAAAACAGTCTGTAAAAGACTTTTGGTTAGAGCTTCATTATTAAAGCTGTAACAATTATAATAAGCAGGTGAATATTTGGGGGGTTGCCTTTTAGAACTGGCCATCTTCTACTCATGTCCCCATATATCTTTAGTACAGGGAATATACAAATCCCTCTGAGGTAATGTTTATGACATTTTACTAACAATTTCTATCCAAAACAGAAAGAAATAATCAATCCCTTCAGGCACTTTTTATTATTTGTGTGGTGTCTTCCGTTTCCAAGACAGGCAAGTGAACATAAAGAAGCCAAAGTCAGTACTAATTACCAGACTGAAAAGGGCTGAATCACAAGGGATACATAATATTATAGCAGAAACAAAGCAGGCTTAGCAGCTTAGGACCCTTAGCACAGCTCTAGGTCATTCAAGAAAGGACTTTTCTTTTCTAAGCTTCTCTAACCCTGTTTGTGTACACAGTGGCACAACTATAACTAGAGCCCAAAATTGTACTTGGCAAAAATGACTGAAAAGCTTCATAAGGAAAAATTTACATGGTACCACCCTGGACTGTTACCCGTTCGGATACAAAATGTAATTCATTAAATCAATTTAATTTCTTCTTATTTTACATCGGTACTGCATTTATGACTTGCTGTATGGTATATTGACCATTTGGTAGTACACCATGCCAATTTTATTTTTATCTGATATCTATAATAAATTTGTTTTTAAACAAAACAAAAAAAATTAACATTTAAGAATCAGCTAATGGTAAAGTAAATAGTGCTGTATACTAATAAGAGGTCAAATTAGATATACTGTATTTAAAAGTGTATTTAATTATATCCATACTTTTCTGCATGCTTTCTCTATGACTAATAAGCTTCCTAAATAATGCTGACATTCTTCTGGCTTTTACTTGATATACTATTTAAAAAAAAATATTGGTATTTTGTATTGGCAAATTGAAAATAAAAATGTGGGAATTTTTGTTACACACTGTAAAATCCCTGAGTTTACCCGGCTCTTGGCCATAAAGTTTTATAGTGCCACCTACAAGAGCGGGACACTAGGTAGAAAAGAACACAGCACCGTCTATGGGCTGCCCTAGCTGGTATAAACCACCCTCACTGCTATAGGCAGGCCTGTTAGTCACAAGGAAGTACCAGAAACATAAAAATAATAAGAAGAGAAGAACAGAAGACGGCGGCGACAGAAGACCAGGCCACCGCCTGTAAAAGAGCTATAAAAAGGCGCGGTGGCCCGGCAGAAGAACCGAAGAGAGGGACAAGACCCCAGAATTCGGAAGAAGAGGGCGGCGGCGAAGAAGAAAGCCGGGCTCCTCCGCTAGTAAAAGGGCTAGAAGAATATAGCGGAGGAGTCCGGCGAGAAGACCCCCGAAGACGGAAGGTGAATGGGTAGGGGTACATTGTACCCCATACTCATTCACATAGGGTGGGGGGCCGGGATTTCCGATAAAACTCCCGCCCGCAGACCCCGACAACCAACGGCCAGGGTTGTCGGGAAGAGGCCCTTGTCCTCATCAACATGGGGACAAGGTGCTTTGGGGTGGGGGGGCATGGGGCCCCCCCTTCCCCAAGGCGCCCCCCATGTTGAGGGCACGCGGCCTGGTATGGCTCAGGAGGGGGGGTGCACTCGCTCGTCCCCCCCTTTCCTGGCCGGCTGGGTAGCGTGCTCAGACAAGGGTCTGATGTGGAGCTGGGGGGGACCCCCACGCCAATTTTTTTCGGCGTTGGGGTTCCCCTTTAAGTCCATACCAGGTGACGAGGCCAGCGACGCATCCTTCGCAGGCCCCGCCTACCTGGAGACGTGCTCAAAATGAGCAGACTTTTCTCCGGGCGGGAAAAGTCCGCTCATTTCAAAAGTACGGCGGACTGGCATACACACGGCCGGATTGTCCGCCGAAATGCAAGTCCGGCGGGAAGATTGGAGTGCAAAACTACTTTCTAAGTCTGCCGTACTTTCGGGTCAAAAAAGTCCGCCGGAGGCTACACACGGGGGGATTGTCCAGCGGACTTGAGTTTGCCGGACTTTTCCACCCGATTGTTTGATCGTGTGTAAGCGGCATAACAAACAAAATTCCACATTTTGATACGTTCATTGATGGACAGAGCTCTTTTCATTCTTGACCATGCTGGCCACTATTCTGTATGTATATATTTTATGGTGGAATCGCATTGTCCCCATCTATTTCGGGGGTCATTCTAATATTGTACTAATAAAATGTTGTGTTTTTTTTCCCATAATCTCTTTATTCATTTTGCAATAGAAAAACATGTTACAACATTTACTTTCAATATTTAACTTCCCCACTCTCACAAGAGCTTTCACATCTTTTTCTTTTGCGATTCGGCACACCGTCACTTTAACTGACAATTGCGTGATCATGTGACGTGGCTCCCAAACAAAGTTGATGTCCTTTTTTTCCCACAAATAGAACTTCAATTTTGAAAAAAAACGCATTATTTTTTACTTTTTGCTATAATTAATATCCCACAAAAATATATAAAAACATTTTTTTTCCTCAATTTAGGCCAATACGTATTCTTCTACATATTTTTGGCAAAAAAATCGCAATAAGCGATTATTGATTGGTTTGCACAAAATGTATAGTGTTTACAAAATAGGGGATAGTTTTATGGCATTTTTATTAACAATTTTTTTATTTACTAGTAATGGCGGCGATCGCGGGTATCCCAGCGGCGATCGAGTCCGTGAAACCCGCGACCGGACTCACAGGGGTCCCGACCGGCATGTGCGCGCACCGCCGGCGGCTCGCATGCGATGGCAGGGCAGAAAATACAAATGGACATACGTGTACGCCAATTTGCCTGCCCGTGCCATTCTGCCGACGTACATCGTTGTGCGCCGGCCGGGAAGTGGTTAATATTGATTACAACAAATAAAAACATTCATTCTTCCCCCTAAACCTTCGTGTTGATGATGTGGTTTGTTGTTCCACTTCACTTTCATATCCAACATCACATTCATTTATTTCTTATTACTCTAGCTGTTCATTCTTTAGGTTTTCTTGAAGCCGTTGTAGGTTCCACTATCCAGCTTGCCCAAACTCTCTCATATTTTTCCTTGCATCCTTTATTACAATATGTTTCTCTATACAGTGGCAAGTTGTCATTCACTAAATATTTCTAAAAGGCTAATAAGGGAGCTTCTGTTTTTTTTTCCAATTCGGTACTATTGCCTTTCTTGTGTAGAAAAGCAATAGACTAACTTGTGTTCTCCTTGCCCTAGTGGGGATGTTATTTCCTATCAAACCCAAAAGACAAATCTCTGAATTCTGTTCTAAAACCACTGATGTAACTGTAGTGATTACCCTTATAACCTCTCTCCAAAATACCGCTATAGCTGGACAAGACCAGAATATAGGGATAAAATCTCCTAGAGTGTACCCACATCTTGAACCCTCCAATTCTGAGGGTTCAATTGGCCCATTCTATATCATCTATAAGGTGTATAATATATTCTATGTGTTATCTTTTTGTATAAGCTTGTCTTGAAGTGAGACTAATATCTGGAAAAGCAATCCCCATATCTCCTCCCAGTTCTCCTCCTCTAATTTTGGAACATCTCTCATCCAACGTACTTTTAACTTACTTATATCTAATAATGCAGTTTTCACTAAATAAGTATACAAAGTTGATATTGATTTATTTTTCCATCTCCTTCTAGTTATTTGTTCTAATCCTGATTCTGTCAATTGCAGAAAACCTTGAGGAAATTGAGCAGAAAGAGCATGGGCAAGTTGCATATATCTAAACACATAACTTCCTGGAATATTCCAGTTCTATCATTCCTGCAAAGGATATCATTGTTTCTCCCTGCACCACCTGGGATAACTTTTGAACCTTAAATTTAGTCCAAGCTTCTGGATCTTGGATAGAATTTAAATGGGGCAACTGAGGGTTCCTGCAGAGGAGTATTTGGAGACCAAATCTCCTTAGTATATTTTTCCCCCACTAAGCCGGTTCTCCATACCTTTATATTAGTTACCATCAAAGGGGTCAGATCGTATACAGATTTTAACCCTCGGAACAGCAGTGCCTGAAGTGCTTCAGTAGAGTCTACCACTGCCGCCTCTAACATTGTCGCAGGGTTAGATATATGGGTTTAACCATTCACCTGCCGTTACCAGCTGTAGTATAGTAATGTAGTATTTGGGTAGTAGTCTGGGAAGGCCAGTCCCCCTGCGCCAAAGGACGCATAAGTGTAGTTTAATTTAATTCTGGGTAGTTTATTTCTCCATAAAAATTAGGAAAAAATAAGATTTTTTGTACTCACCGTAAAATCCTTTTCCCTGTAGTTCACCAACTGACACAGCTCCTTTCTTATACCATCGGGTTGTTACGCCACCTTCAAGAGAGGACTAGCCAGAACAAGTTAATATGTTATAACAAAACCCTTAGGTAACAACCCCCCAGCCTGCTCCTGCAGCCTCAGTACATCAACAAGCAGTATAACATAAAAAATGGGAGGGGGGGGGTGCTGTGTTAGTCGGTGAACTACAGAGAAAATGATTTTACCGTGAGTACAAAAAATCCTATTTTCTCTTACGTTCACCGACTGACACAGCTCCTTTCTTATACCATCGGGACGTCCCCAAGCAGTGCCAAACGAGGGGTGTCAAAAAAGCATAAAATCTTCACCCACAATGGCATGTGGGAACCAGTATAAAACTTTACCCACAAAAACAACAGAGTGTGGGAATAACAAAGAACTTTTTTACCCACAAAAAACAGAGTGCTCCTCAATCTGGGAGTCACTACCTACAAACCGCCTCAAAACTTGTGGTAACAAATGCAACGGTGCATTTACTTAAAGGTATTGTGTTTTTACTAAAAACCAGGAAAAAACTTAAAGCGGGGTTCCACCCTAAAGTGGAACTTCCGCTGATCAGAACCCTCCCCCCCTCCGGTGTCACAATTGGCACCTTACAGGGGGGAGGGCGGTGGAGATACCTGTCAAAGACAGGTATTTACGCCCACTTCCGGGCATAGACTCCCGTGGGAGTCTATGTCATTTCCTGTCCTGCCGCGCTGT
Source organism: Lithobates pipiens (assembly GCF_037356315.1). NCBI lineage: Eukaryota > Metazoa > Chordata > Amphibia > Anura > Ranidae > Lithobates > Lithobates pipiens. Next base: position 110,063,928 of record NW_027507788.1, read on the forward strand.
CTGCTGGGACACACACGGGTCCCAGTGACAGCGCGGACAATTCCTATTGCGCTGCGCGACTCGCGCATGCGCAGTAGGGAACCGGGAAGTGAAGCTGGTTCGCTTCACTTCCTGATTCCCTCACCTAGAATGATGACGGCAGCAGCTGAGAGCCGAGCGATCGATCGGCCTCGGCTGCCGGCATCGCTGGAACCCGGGACAGGTGAGTGTCCATTTATTAAAATAAAGCTGTAGTATTTATAGCTGCTGGCTTTTAATATTTTTTTTTTAGGTGGAATCCCTCTTTAAGTGCAATTGCAATTTGGGGCCAAAACAGGCATCAGCCAATGCACTGAGATCTATCTTGTAGGATTTTGTAAAGGCGTGAACAGACGACCAAGTCGCCACTTTACACACTTGAGTGACAGACGCTTGATGTCGGAAGGCCCAAGACGTTACAATTGCCCTGGTGGAGTGGGCCATAACCGGAAAGGGTAGCACCTGCCCCTTCAAGGCGTAGGCCTGTACTGCAATCTGTCTGATCCACCTGGAAATGGTGGCTGACAAGACCACCATGCCTTTTTTCGGACCAGCCACCGAAACAAACAAGGAGTCTGACTTCCGAAGGGGAGCCGGAGCAGACAAATACACCCTCAGAGCCCGGACCACGTCCAGGGAATGAAGGGCCACCTCCTTAGGATGTGTTGGTTTAGGACACAGAGATGGTAACACAATGTCTTCATTGATGTGGAACGCCGAACCCACCTTCGACAGAAAAGAAGGTTGCAGACGCAACACCACCTTATCCTTGTGGATAAACAGATAGGGCGACTTGCAAGACAAGCCCGCCAGTTCCGAAACCCTCCTGGCCGATGTAATGGCCACTAGAAAGACCACTTTGTGAGAAAGGGTCAACAGAGAGGTCTCTCTGATATTTTCAAATGGCGGTTTCTGAAGCGCCGATAACACCAGGTTCAGATCCCACGGGGGTAACTGTGGGTGCACCGGAGGAACTACATGTCGCACACCTTGAAAAAAAAGTGCTCACTAGAGAGTGAGATGCCAGGGGTCACTGAGCCAGCCAAAGCTGAAATTTGTCCTTTAATGGTGCTTAAAGCAAATTTCTGGTCTACTCCTTGCTGTAGAAACAGCAGGATCCTGGATATAGAAAAGGAGCCCGGACGCCATCCTTTCTCCTCACACATGGAGATGCAGGCCTTCCAGGTACAATGATATATCTTCCGAGAAGATTTCCGTGCTCTCAGCATAGTTGGAATCACCGAATCTAACAGACCTCAGCTTCTCAACACCTGGCTCTCAATAGCCATGCCGTTAAAACCAGCGATGGTAAAGCAGGATGGAGAAACGGATCTTAAGACAGCATAACAGCAGCCGCCATGGGGCGTCCGCCACCAGGCGCACTAGATCTGCTTACCAGGGACACTGGGGCCAATCAGTATAAGTGGAATCCCCTCAGCCTCCACTCTGTGGAGCAGACGTGCTAACACTTTTAGCGGAGGAAATGCATAGATCAGCTGGTGGTGATCCCACGGAGCCACCAGAGGTCTGACGCGTCTGCCCAAGGATCTCTTGTCCTGGACACGAATCTCTGCACCTTTTAATTGAGACGGGAGGCCAGAAGATCCATGTCTGGTGTGCCCCATCACAGGCACAGTAGTCTGAACACCTCCGGATGCAATGCCCATTCTCCTGGGTCCAGCATCTGGCGACTTAGATAGTCCGCCTGCCAGTTCTCCACTCCCGGGATGTAAATGGCCGATAGGGCCGGTACATGTTGCTCTGCTCAGTGAAGGATGTGAGTGACCTCCCGTGCAGCGGCCAAGCTTCTTCTTCCTATTTGGTGATTGGCATATGCCACCGCCGTGGCATTGTCTGACTGGATCCTGAAAGGACGCCCTCGAAGTCTTATCGACCATGTGGCAACTTGAATTCCTCCTCCGACCAGAGGCCCTGGGTCGACTGAATTCCCATTACTCCACCCCAGCCGGTTAGGCTGGCGTCCGTTGTGATCACTGTCCAATGTAGAGGTAGGAGCGACTTCCCGGACCGAAGTGCCGGGGACCTCAGCCACCAGAGCAGGGAGTCCCTGACTAACTGGCTCACCTGAATCTGCCGATCCAGGAATAGCGGAGATTTGTCCCATTTTGTCAAGATCTCCTTCTGCAAGACTCTGGTGTGAAACTGTGCATACGGTACTGCCTCAAAGGAGGCCACCATGAGTCCCAGGACTCGCATGCAGAAGCGTAGCGATGGACCACCTGCAGTTCATCAGCAGTTTTACCGCGGCTCTGAGAGTCTGCAGCTTGTCTGAAGGAAGAAACACCCTCACTTCCATGGAGTCCAGCAGTAAGCCTAGGCACTCCAAACGCTGAGTCGGTACGATCACCGACTTTTTTACATTCAACAGCCACCCAAATTCTTGCAGGGTCTGCATGGTGATCGCCACATCCTCCTCTAATTCTGAGGTGGAAGATGCTCTCAGGAGGAGATCATCTAGGTAACCTACGATCGCAATCATGCGTTGTTGCAGCAATGCCAAAACAGGAGCCAATACCTTGGTAAAGACTCGGGGGGGCTGATGCCAAACCAAAGGGGAGAGCCACAAACTGGTACTGGGCTTCCCCAACTGCAAATCTCAGAAATTTCTGATGCCGAAGGCATATGGGTATGTGCAGGTATGCATCCTGGATGGCCAAAGACGCCAGGGAGTCCCCTTGATGGAGTGCAGCGACTACTGAGCGAACTGATTCCATTCTGAACCTCTGTACTTTTACAAAGTAATTGAGGGCTTTTAGGTCCAAGATTGGACGTAGCCCTTCCTTTTCGGGGACTAAACAGATTGGAATAGAACCTCTGGAATCGTTCCGGCTTCGGAAGAGGTACTATCACCCTGCGACTCAGCAGGTCCCTTACCGCCCCCATTAGGGCCTCCCATCAAGCCGGGCGTACGGGTATGCTGGAGGGGAAGAATCTGTTTGGTGGCCAAGAGAGGAACTCTATCTTGTAGTCGGAGGAAATCAGATTGCAGACCCATAGGATGGACAGCCGAGAGGCCCACCAGGCTGCAAACTCCCGAAGGTGACCCCCCCCCCATCCGAGTGGCGGGCTGGGGCAAACCTTCATGCGGTAGCACTTTTTCTCGCAGGCTTGTTAGGCTTGCAGTTCCAGGGACGTTTTTGTCCAATTTTAGCCAAATCAGGTGCCTCAGCACCACTGCTGACATTGAAGCCCTGGATAGCAGAGGAAGCGTATCCAGGGATGCGTCACAAATGTACTTAATGCCTTACACTAACTGGTCTGCTAGTTCCACGCAGACAGAAGAAGCCTGTTGTACCCTCAATTTGCGGTGCAAAAGTTTTGTCCACTCAGCAAGTGTCTGAGACACAAGTGTGGATGCCAGTACTGGTCGCATTGCTGACCCAACTACCGTAAACAAGGAATGAGCCACTGCCTCGGCCTTCCTGTCTGTTGGCTCCTTAAAAGCAGGAGTCCCCGCTACCAAGATCGTGGTTATTTTGTTTAACCTGGATACTGGCAGGTCCATGACCAGAGAAGCCGACCATTTTTTGAGAAGGCTCTCCTCAAAGGGGTATCACACCACCATGTATTTGGGGACCAAGAAGGTCCGTTGTGGTCGACCCCATTCCTTGTATATGAACTTATATAAATAAGTCAGATACGGAAACACCTTAGGTGTATGGGCTGGCTTACGGGACCCAAAAGAGACCACTACAGCAGCAGAGGGATCTGCTGGCTCCTGAATTTTCAGGGTATCACGCACAGCTGTGATGAGTGCTCTAACAAGCGCTTTGTCGCACACGGACTCAGACGTTGAATCATCCTCACTGTCTGAATGTTCCTGGTCAGCGTCATCTGAAACGACAGAGCAGGGGTCACCCGCCTCAGCGGGACACGAGTCTGCATCAGAGCTCTCCCCAGAGGACGAGGGCAGGGGCCATTTTTTACCACCTTTGCGCCCACGCACCACCTCCATCTTGGCAACAAACGTATTAAGGACCGCTGACAAAGCGCCCAGAGGCACTACACTGTCTGCAGGCGAGCCGATTGCAATTGCCTGGATTTCGGGGGAAGAAACACCAGTTTCTGAAGCCATGCTGACCCTACCCTGTCTGCCACCTGTTGGGGACTTAGGACAGTGATGGTCCAACCCTCCTAACTGCTGCAGGCTGAGGGGCCCCCACCGCAGGACTCACCACCCTGACCGAGTTCTGCGCTGTCCAGCTAGGTGTGCCTGTGTCAGCTCCCAGAAGCTTAAGAGACAAAACCGCGCTGTGCTGAGCTCCACTGTACAGCGCTGAAGCTGAAAAACGTGTTCAGGCTTCAACAAAATGGCAGTCGAGCGTCCAGTATAAAGGACATAATCACAGGGAAAATGTCCGGCGGACTACAGTAAAATGAAGTCAGAGCATGCTGCTCTTTGGTCACACCAAAAATGGCCACCCAACACTGTATGCCATGAGGGACAGTGAAAAAAACAGGCAGAGAAATGGTGGTAAACAGTGCTACAGCAATCAGCAAACACAGCCTCCACACACCCAGGGGAGAGACCTACAGACAACCAGGCTACAGCTACCCAGTGCAGTCCCCATCCCAGGTGAGAGCCCCCCCGAGGAGCCCCTGTCTATGGCACACACACCACTCAGCAGCCCATGCAGCATCCCCCACAGGCAAGGGGGGAGGGAAGATAGAGACAGGGAGAGAAGAGAGGGAGATGAGAGACCCCCGAATCGACCTCCCAGGGAATGCCCAGCTGGTCAGCCCTACCGAGGCAGGGAGAGCTGTACTTATCAGTTCTGAAGAGCTGGGAGACAGTACGGGGTGGCTGCTGGCCCGGCACACTGTGACGCAGACATCAGTAGCCCGGTCATATGTGTACCCTGGGGCATTACGCCCACTGGCTGCCCCTGGAGCTGGTGGCATGTCGTGGCCAACCCAGCGCGGAGCTCTGGTCTGCACATGCTCGCTGGCCAGGCTGGGGAGACTACAAGGATAAGGGTATCCAGCCTGTCACCCAGCCGGCTGTTGATAGCAGATTGCAGGATCTTTAATCTTGCGCAAAAGGCAAACTTCTGCAGAAAAATCCATGGACCAATGGGCCTGCAGGGTTCCTAGGTCCTTCTCCTTCACTTGGGCGGAACTAGAAAGTTCTAGTTTTGTTATAACATATTAACATGTTCTGCCTAGTCCTCTCCTGAAGGTGGCATAACAACCCAATGGTATAAGAAAGGAGCTGTGTCAGTCGGTGAACGTAAGAGAAAAAAGATTTTGGTAACCATTGTGGTGAATTTCTAAATAAATATAAAAATTTAGGAAGAATTTTCATTTTTATTAAATGTATGTGTCCTAGTAGTAAAAGGGGCAAGGTCTCCACGCCTTCAGTTTCCTCTTAAATTCCTGTACTGCTGGATTTAAATTCAACATAACGAAATCCCCAACCTGTTGTGAAATTATTATACCAAGGTATTTAAATTCTGTTACCCATTGTAATGGCAAATATGAAAAAGCCGTATCCTGCGCTCCTTGATCGATCGCAAACAGTAGGGATTTACCCCAATTTACTTTAAGCCCTGTAAATTGTGAATATGTATTTAGCAGATCTAAAGCTCCTTGTAGCGATGGACCTGCATCCCCAAGTAATAGCAGCATATCGTCTGCATATAGAGCTATCCTCTCCTCCAGCCCTCCAATTTGTAATCCCCGAATATCAGGGGAAGTCCAGAGAGCCTCTGCCACCGGCTCTATTGCTATAGCAAAGAGGGCCGGAGAGAGAGGGCAGCCCTGCCTCCTTCCGCTATATAACTGAGAAAAAGTTGACAGCCTTCCTCCCAGCTTAACCGCTGACATAGGTTTATTATATACTGTTTGTATCCAATTAATAAACACTAATGGAAGTTCCATCCTTCTAAGAATTTCCCACTGAAATGGTCCTTTGATAGTATTGAAGGCCTTCTCTATATCCAGAAAGGCCACTGTTCTAGATCACTCGTTAGCATGATGAGCATGTATATTAGTATGTAACTTATGTAGATTAATATTTGTTGTCTTTTCTGGCATAAATCCCATCTGATCTGAATCTATAATGATTTTTAACAAAGGTTGTATTCTCAATGTTAATATTTAATCAGTATTTTAATATCTATATTTAATAATGATATTGGCCTGTATGAAGCGCATCATTTTGGATCCTTCATTTCTTTATGTATAATGGTTATATGTGTCTGTCTCACTGAATCTAGAAGAGTCCCTTTTGAAAACCCATTTGTTAATATTTCTGCTAATTTTGGGGCCAAAAAGGCTTTTCCTTTCGGGAAAGTATGTATAGTTTTCAAAATCTCCTCACTTGTGATCGGGCTAACCAATGTTTCTCTCTCCTTATCCGACAGCCACCCGAGGGCTATCCGGTCCAAAAGGTCCTACATCTTCCCCGGTGGTAGGTCAGAGTGGAGGGAAGAGGTATATAAGGAACCGTAATACCTCTTGAAAGTCTCCAGAATTTCCTTAGGATTTACTACCGTTTCCCCTTCTGGAGTCCTAATTTCTGGTATGATTGTAAATTGTAAATGTTCCTGTTGCGCCAAACTTGCCAGAAATCTTCCGCTTTTATCCCCTTGTTCAAAAATGTTTTGTAAATTTTTATATAGTTCTAATCTAGTTATTTCCATCATATGCAGGTGTAAACCCCATCATTGTAACGAAATTGCTTATACTAGGATCCAGGCTATATTTTTCCATCTGTAATTCTACCTGCGTTTGTAATACCTGTGTATCAATCTTTTATTTCTTATTACCTGCCACAATGTTTGAGATAAATTGCCTTAGCACATATGCTTTAACCTCCCTGGCGGTATGATTATTTCTGATTTTAGGCGCTGAAAGCAGTACAATTATTTTGCATGGAAATTTGGCGTTTTATATTGTAGGCCTGCAATTCTTAGGAATAACTTAAATCTGTTCAAACAAGAGTCTAGTAGACATCCCGGGTATTGTAAAGTTTAAGTTTATAATATAAATAACTATAAATAATGATAACAAATAATAATAAAAATGATTCAATAATGTAATCAAATCCAAAAACACTGAAATTTGCTCATTTGCAGAATTGTCGCTGTCATTAGATTTAGTGTTTGATGACGGATCTCCCCAAAAATCGCTATCGCTCAATTGTGCAAGTGAATCTAATTTATTATCGCTGTTTTCTAGCTGGTGTAAAATCATTTTTAACATAAAGGGACACGTTTTGGTTGCTATGGATAATCCCCAAATTCCAGGCAGAAAAAAACAGTATTTATAACATAAAAGTGCATGCAGGGCACTGGATAGACCACTAGGGACAAAGGGGATGTGTATTTTTTTTATACAGTACTGTAATCTGTAAGATTACAGTACTGTATGTGTTTTGTGTATTTTTACTTTTTTGAATTTGGTGGCGATCTCCGCTCCCGTGCGTCGCAACGTCACAGGGAACGGAGGTCAGCGGCACTCGGGCACTGTGTGAATCGAGCGGAGGAGCTCGCACACACAGCGGGGGGACATCGCTGGATCCAGGGGACAAGGTAAGTAACTCTCCCTGTATCCAGCAACACGATTCCGAGTCTGGCTTGGGGTTACCGTTCGTGGTACTGAAATTGCAGCCCGAGCCAGACTTGGGATTACCGCCAGGGAGGTTAATAGCATCCCAGACCATATCCAACAACGATGATCCAGTATTATTTTCCCAATATTCTACTAGTATTCATTAAATTTTTTCTGCTATCTCTGGGTACAACCCCCACTGAGGAGCCAATCACCACAGTGATGCATTTTTAAAGCGGGGGTACGTATCGACAAAAACAACAGAGAGTGGTCTGAAAGGCCATTTGGTAAATATGTAGCTTCCACAATATCTGCCGCCAATGCCGGATCTGCAAAAGCTAGGTCTATTCAGAAAGCAGTTTTATGGAAGGTGGAAAAACGGGAGTATACTCCTTTTGTGGATTTCTCCATCCCCAAATTTCTTTTACACCTGGCACCTGTGCCCATTTGTATAGATCAGCTGAATAATGCTTGGGAGGCTTTGGTCTGTCTGAATCTGGGGATAGGATAGCATTGAAGTTTCCAATCAATAATAATTTGTTGTGTTTTTAACCATATACTTCACTTGGTTTTTCCCATTGCTTATCATTATCTATATATTCGCTTGGTATGTGAAAGTCCCAATTCCCCCCTCTTCTACCCCTTTGTGGGTCTAGAGTAGTGGGATTTGATGCCACCACATTTTGGTAAAAGGAAGGGGAGAAGAAGACTGAAGTGGAATATAACAGTGAGAAATAAAGTGCCTGATGCTCTAACTGCTTGAGAAATGTAATTTCCTTTATATATTCTTCTCACTCTCTTATATCGATCTATAACTATCATTTACCAATATACCAAACATTGCTCCTTATTGTGGTTGTCTTTAAATTTTGACTTTAGGCCCTAATATTTGACTGTCCTTCAATCATCATATTCAGAGTAAGTGCTTGTGCACATGGATTTTGGGTTGTGTCAAAACGACTTTTCTCTCTACACAATTTAAGAGGAATGCCAAAGCAGCGTGATGCAGTTACAAGGAGGTCAACTGCAGACCAGTAGGAAGTCAACTACAGATCAGATGTGCCAGATAACTAAGAACTCTGATGGAACTCAGAAGTATCTTAATCTGTTGTCAAATGCACCTGAAAGCTATCATTTGCATGCATGCATTTGTCTGCCCCATTCACACCTGAACTTTTTGTAGCTCAAAGCGCCAAAACACTCAACATCCAAAATCCCTTTGGTTTTCAATTGTGCCTGTTCACATCTGAATGTAGTGTTGCTTGAAGCTGGAAACTCAAACAACAATAATAATAATAATATTAATTATAAATAATAATAATAATAAGCTTCTTCTGAGTTACAGGCTTTAGGCTGGGTTCAAACTTATGCGAATTGGATGCAGGTTTCCCAGCCTTAAGTATCAAGTGTTTTGCCCCCAACCGTAAACTCACTAAAAGCACACATTGCATGTTTTTTCCTGTTAACTAGTTTTCCATTTATGTCTAAAAATGCCTTAGACACCTGCACAAATCCATGTACAAACACTCAAAAAAAAATTAAAAAAGGCCTGCAAAACAACCAAAGATACAGCTCAAGTATGAATGGGGCCTAAAGCAGACATTCACTCTATTTCTTTGGGTGAAGTAGGGAGCATTACATTTCACTCCAGCTCTTTACATTTCTTTGTGATTACAACTGGAGAGTCTTACCCCAACCCTTTATGGCCCTGACCAAAACTCTTTAGCTTAAATCCGGTACACTGTAGAACTAGATAATCCTATACAAAATTCTAAAAAGGTGCTAATACAGAAATGTTAAAATATGGATGATAAAATTGTGAACCATGCATTCTTCTTGTTATAATTTTCCTAACAGACAGAGATAGGCATTATCTTGTGAATATTTGTTGAGAATAATGGCATTACCACTACATGTATCGTGAATGGTATGATTTGTCATTAGGGAGGAATTTCATCCTCCCTGCCTATTCATTTTTTTTACTCCCCTACTTAACTGATGCTGGGTTGTGCATTTCAGATACTTACCCACACAGCAGATCAAATGTTGTCCTGCTGAGATCCTCTTCTCAGCAGCTGCTGCCAGATCCCTAGCTGCCATGTTTCTCTGTGACATCATCGGACGGCTGCACCAGCTCTTTCAGATTCTGGTGCAGCCTTCCGATGATGCGCCCTTAGGCCCACTCCCCTCCTCTTTTAGTGAATAATGTAATGTTCAGTGCTCCGGTGCCTCCTGGGCCAACTGTAAGCAGAGTGCATTCCTAAAAATTACCCTTTAAACCACAATACAAAATTGGTTAAAAGAGTCGTAAGTCTCATTTCTATAACTTCAAATTTAAATATTTCACAAAAATACATTGTTTAAATGCACTATTTATAAACTCAAATTGAAAATGAGCAAACGTGGTTTAGTCATCTGAGGTGTCAAATAGTAGAAAGTGGGTGGCAGAAAAAAATTTAAACAAGCAAAGTGCAAAATTATTTTGTGAAACAAACCATACAGTAGCTTAAGAGTCCACAGAAAGAAAGACTCACTACTGCCAAATCCTTCCTTTTCTTCTTCAACATTGAAGGAGAAGGCGTTGGTGGACAGCATTTTCCATGTACTGCATTGCTCATCAAGGAAGAAAACTTATTGAAGGAAAGGCTTGGTGATGTGGTTTTCTTTCTGTGGATTGCATTATTGGGGCTAAGACAAGAATCCCTTTTGGCCAGGGCATCCCAAAGCTGGTAGTGAAGCCATAAGTCCTCCTAAAGCAACACTGTTTGTGAATAGTATCTCTCAGTATTGCCTTTGTAAACACAGGCTCCACATTAACGACCCATCCTACTGTAATATCCTATTTATTTACTATTATTAGGCGAACATGATGTTTCTTGAATTTCAGGAAAAAATAAATAAAAGACTGGTGCTACATGTAAAAAAGATATTTCATAAAATTTAAGATTTGTTGTTTTTGGCCTTGTTGAAAGGGTTTCATTTGTATGCAACAAACAATAAACTAGCAAACATCTTGTTTCCATGAAGTCTCATTTTCTAAAATATTAAAAATAATGACAAAATATCTATTTTCCTTCACTGCTGCAAAAATGTGGCCTAATAAATGGCATGAGCTATACTTTAATTTTAAGCTACTTTGTTTTGTTAACTTGACTTTGATAAACGCAGGTAATTAGGCTGCTTCTTTAAAACTGATTTACAAAAAAAAAAAGGAAATCAAGAAGCAGATGGGGAGATAGAGAGAGTAGAGAAATAAACACAAATGTGGCATTAGCAAGTGACAGACTGTATAAACACATATGGAGAAAAGAAAATGCCAAACACCATGTTGAAGAAACAAGAAGGAAAATAAAAAACAACCCAATACATCAGCATGTCAAGCCAAATCAAACTACTCATTTTAGATGATGTGTCACAATTTTATTATAAAGCTGCCAAATAATTTCTCTCTCAGACAAAGAAACACTGATGTTTTTTTGGTATAGTATAAGATAAAAATCAACTACTCGCTGATGAGGATTCAGAAGCTTACAGCTCTACTAAACTGCTCCATTGCAGCAAACAGGTGTGAACATTGTGCTGCTACAATATAACAAAGCCACTTATGCTGGGAACAAATAATGATTATCAAGAAAACAAAATATATATTTTTATTACAAATGTAAATTAATATTTTAGCTAAAGCCGAACCATAGGCAGATATAGAAGTCAGATGAACACAGCTCTGTAATCATTAATACATCATTAAATGTACTTTTTAAATGCAATGCATGCAAAGGGTATGTACCTGAATTTGACCTGGTGTCAGACTCTTGCAGTCTCTGTACAGCAGGAATGGAATTTGGGGAGAAGGCATCTTTATAATTGTTTAATGCTGTATATGTAATTATGTATAGATCCCTTTGGACTCAAAGGTGCTCCAATGCAAGGCGTCTGGCAAGGATTGCATTGACACTTCTGTGCTGTTTGCCTACTGAATTCATCCTGGGATAAGTGCTAAACTGGCCACCATCCCTAGAAATTACTTGCCTTTACAAAGCTGTAGTTTATTTGAGTACTCCATGACATTTACTACTGGTATTATTCTGTATATTTTTTGCTTCTTTGTTATAGAACCTTGTTCCTTCATTTTACTCCCAAAGAAGCGGGTCACCGCAAAACATGTTGAGTTTGGTTGACTACATGCACACCTCCCTTATGGACTGACATCTTTATGGTGCAAGTGGCACTATTGTGTGGGTGTAGCACAGCCTTATAGGGGAGGGAAGGATTTTTAATGTATTGTCCTAAGTGAAGAGTATATATTTTTTGTAATGCAATTTACTTTGCGATAAAAGCTATGCAATTTTAATCTAGTGTAATGTCCTTTAATGGTACCAAGTAAAATCCTGTTGCCCCTTCCATTCTTTTTGTCCAAACATGTCATCCTTTGGGTTGTAGGTACCTCTATATTGGGTTAAACACCCACTCATATTGAGCACTTGACCTTTCATGACATCAGAACACTAACGGTGGGGAAATCTTCCAATGGGGACACTGGTTCTGGTGACCTTGGTGACACAACAAGATTTCTTCCCTTTGGAGGCATTTCCTGTCACTTCCTGTTTTGACAATGGGACAGGAAGTGAAGGAAAATCTCCTCAATGGGATCCAGCAAAAAAAAAAAACTGATGAGAGTTACTCCCTTACTCTATCCAAAATGGGAAAAAAAAAAGATTTTTCCTTTAGATACACTTTAAGATCCTTGGTGACCAACCAGCAGTCCCAAGACCAAGTATAACTCTTTTGTACTTTACATGCAGCTTTTGGGCCCTAGCCACTATTAGGAAGTATTTTCCCTTTTTAGAGGCTTACCTGGGTCAGTGAAGGAAAATCTTAATTAGACTGGGTTGTGCTAGTCAATTTTTTTATTTTTTTATTACACATTTCACAATTGTGCGAGCATTGCTCAATAAATAAACTGTATGGACAGTTCTCTAGTAGTCTCAAATAACAGGTCTCTAGTCTATGATTGTTTCCTGTAGCATGTCTGCAGTCTCTAGTCATCTCCTGTAGTAGTGCAACGCTGAAAAAAAAAAACCCTATTGGTATTATATAAAGTCTCTCAAGATGAACGACAATATAAACAGGAAAATAATAAAACGGTTGGACCCTGGAAAGTCACTGCAGCCACCTTACTGCATTGTTTAAGTGAACATTGTTTATCCATGCACTAGTTGTAGTGCTCTGTATGTGAGTACCTGTCTTTTGGCAATAAATTAGTTTTTTTATCTATACGGTCTGCACTATATATATTTTTCTATTTTATAATGTCCATGTGGGGAGTTTGAGCCATCATTGATGACAACGCTGTGATATCCAAGGAGCTGAGTTACATCCTTTTGATCCATCTGAATCCTGGTATATAACCACTGGCAGTGGTGAATGCTCCATTTGACCTATCTGTTCTGTCAGGGGTCAATGTTTAAAGGTGAGTGGTTTGGCTGTCTGGTGGTGGGAGCACCTGTTTTCGGCGATTAAGGATATCAGTATGCATTCTATCCACTGAGAAGAATGAAGGATTGTTAATCAGTACCATCAGAGACTGTTCATTCACTTTTTAGCATTTTCCTGTTTATGTTGTCGTTCATCTTGAGAGACTTTATATAATACCAATAGGGGGGGTTTTCAGCGCTGCGCTGCTCTGTTTATGATGTTTCTTTGAGGTTTTTGTTATATTTACCTTTAGGGTTCAGCTGCTCCGTTACTTATATTTTAAACAGAAGGTATTGTTTTGCGCTGACTGATTTTGCATTTAATCTCCTGTAGTAGACCTATATTTACTGATTGTCTACTCTTGGATGTCCACAGTCTCTGACAGTTTTACCAAATTGTATGCGAGATGCACTTTACAACATCTTTAACTGGTAAGTTAACAACCAATGGTACCTTACTTAACCATGTATAAGTGTACATAAGTGTAAGTGTATGTACACGATAAGTGTACATCAAACTGCTCCCTTGACTACTTTGGAGGGTTCACCTCTGCATTTCCCTATATGGTGGACATGTCCAGCAGTGCTGGTTCAAAGTCTATAATCTTATTAACACAATCCTATTTTACAGCCTGCTTTACAATCTGTAAGAGGCATTCCAGAATCAATCTCAGATATGTCTGTTTTGTCCTCTAATGTTTATTAGAAATTTGTAGCAGGTTACAAAATGTCTGTAAAAAATGTTAATCACATTTTCATGGCTTTGCAGTAGACAATATAGCATGTTCCTAGCAAATATTCTGGGAGGCATTCTGAAAAAAAAAATATTCTTGAAGCCAGAAACCATTTTTTTTTCTGTATTGGTTTAGGAAAGAGGGGTGAAAAGGGATAGAACCTCTGTCAGATTTTTTATGTTTGGTCTATGTCTCCATAGGGAGGAGGAAATCAAGTCAAGGGAGGTCTCATTAGTGGGACACAGGCTGAACCAAAACAGTTTTTTTTCATTATTGCTGCGAAAAGTTCTTTCCTCATTTACTTTTGTCAAGGTGACAGAGAGTGAGATACAATCTCTCCAGTGGGGTGGCAGAAATACAATTTGATAGAAGTATTTACTCATTTACTCTTGCCAAGCCCACCCAAAGGGAAAAAACAATATTTTGGTTGGAGTTTATATATATATATATACTCCACACCAAAATGTAAAAATAAAAAAATGGTGTGGGGTCCCCCCAAAATCCATACCAGGCCCTTCGGGTCTGGTATGGGTTTTAATGGGGACTCAATGCCGAATTAAAAAAAAATTGGCATTGGGTCTCTGCAAAATCCATAGCAGACCCTTATCTGAGCATGCAGCCTGGCGGGCCAGGAAAGAGGGGCAAGCGAACGCCCCCCCCAAACCATACCAGGCCACATGCCCTTAACATGAGGAGGGTGCTTTGGGTTCCCCCTCAAAGCACCTTGTCCCCATGTTGATGAGTACAAGGGCCTCTTCCCAACAACCTTGGCCGGTGGTTTTCAGGATCTGCGGGTGGGGGCTTATCACAATCTGGAAGCACTCTTTACCAAGGGGGTCCCCAGATCCTGCCCCCTTATGTGAATGAGTAGGGGTGCATTGTACTCCTACCCATTCTTAGAAAAAAGCTGTAAAATGTAAAATAGCTCCAAGCCGCCTTCTTTCCCGAGCTGTCTCTCCTGCCGTCATCTTCTCCTGACGCTGTCTTCTCCATCCACCATCTTCTCCATCCACCATCTTCTCCTTGAGCAGTTCTCCTGCCGCCGTCTTTTCTGTCGCCGCCTCTTCTCCCGCTGCTGTGACTTCTGCGCCGCCGGTAACCCGCTAATAAAAAAAACACTCTTCTTCTGTGACTGTCTTCATTCACTGTGTTGTCCCCCCACTGTGTGGCGTCTCTTACATAGCCATGGGGTGGGCTCACCAGAGGATGTCATTGGATGGCCACACCCCATGGCTATGTAAGAGATACTACACAGCTGGGGACAACACAAAGGAGGAAGACAGACACAGAAGAAGAGTGGGTAACCGGCGGCACTGAAGAACACAGCAGCGGAAGATGAGGCAGTGACAGGAGAGATGGCAGCAGGAGAGAAGATGGCAGATGGAGAAGACAGCGTCAGGAGAGATGGCTTGAGGAGATGATGGTGGATGGAGAAGATATCGGCAGTAGAAGATGGCGGCGGAAGAGACAGCGGCAGGAGAAGATGGCGGTGGGAGAGACAGCGGCAGGAGAAGATGGCGGCAGGAGAAGATGGTTCAAAGCTATTTTACAATAAAGGACTTGTCAAAAAACAGATATTTTTTTTACAATATACCCAACACCCATTCACATGGGGGGAGGGGGGCAGGATCTAGGTGCTCCCTTGTTAAAGGGGGCTTCCAGATTCTGATAAGCTCCCCACCCCCAGACACCGACAACCACTGGCCAGGGTTGTCGGGAAGAGGTCCTTGTCCCCATCAACATGGGGACAAGGTGCTTTGGAGGGGACCTCAAAGCACCCTCCCCATGTTGAAGGCATGTGGCCTGGTATGACTCAGGAGGGGGGCACTAGCTCGTCCTCCTCCCTTTCCTGGCCTGCCAGACCGCTTGCTCAGATAAGGTCCTGGTACGGATCGTGGCATGGACCCCATTTTTTTTTTTACAACAGTTTTTGGGATATGTTTTTTTTTTATTTATTTTTTTAATAAATTTTTATTAGGAAAAGAAAAAAAAGATACATAGACTCGTGATAAGGCACATTCAGTACAAAAGAGGTATATATCCAGGTAAATCCCTGGGGCAAATGAGAACCGCAGGACATAGGAACGTACAAAGACAGTAAAATTATGAAAACCGAGGGTAATAAAGACCAGACTGGATGGATCAGCGACTGTTTTGAACCTCAGATAGAACAGACGATAAATCCGGCTCTCTAAGGGCCAAATGCCTAGCTGTAAGGGATATGTTTTGCTTAATTTGGTGCTTAGAGAGAATTCACGTTTAGCTGACATATTTCATGGCTTACCTAGTCGACAAAATAATGAGTAGAGCCCTGCATTTCAGCTTTGGAGCAGGCTTTTTTTTTGTGGGGCTCCCCCCACCCCATTACACTTTCGACTCAAGGACTTGCAACTAGATTTAATACAGATTTGAAGGGGTATGACTTGTTTACACTTATAAAATATGTATTTTGAGTCGGAAAAAGTCAAAGCAAAAATAAATCAACTTTTTATTTCAACATTAGTATAAACATTTGTTACATTAATGTACTTGGGCCAAACAAAAAAAAAAACGCCATGGAAATAATGCTCCAGTATTTGACAATAGTTAGAATAGTTAAAAACTCACACATGCTCAGATTCAACTATGAGATGGAAGCTATTCGCTACTGAGTATTGAACTTCCTTTTTCTAGTCCCATCGTACATGTACGTCATCGCATTCATGACAGTCGGAATTTGGCGTGACCGTGTGTATGCAAGACAGCTTGAGCAAAATCCCGTCGGAATTTCGTCGGGAAAACCATCAGAGCTTTTTCTGACCAAAATTCCAATTGTGTGTACGCGGCATAACATGTGAGATTTAGAAGCAATCATCAGTCTTAGTGGGGTGTGCAGGGTTAGGAATTAGAAAAAAAAAAACCTACATCTATTTGTTACCTAATATACACACTGCAAATCAAAATTCAGACCTGTTCTTAGGCCAAACAGCCGCCACAAAAGCTGGCCGTTAACCACATGCCGACCGGGCCATAGCCGAAAGACGGCTAAAGCGCAGTCGGCTTATTCTGGGAGGGTGTCCATGGACATCCTCCCAGAATCTTGCCCCCTGGGGTGCGCACCCAGGAATGTCCGTGACCACCGGGTCCATCAGGGGTCATGGTAAATAGCCGCTGACTGCGGCCATTTACCACGTAATAGATACATCAAATGACAGAGCGATCACTTGTCAACAAACCAACATCAGGTCCGGTTCCTCACTCCCTTCCCCGTACCTATTGGTACAGTGCGAGGGGAGAGCGGAGAGATCGGGTGCAGCAGGCGCTGTGTGCTGGATGTGTACTGCCCGCAGCTCTTATCTGTGCCCATTCCAGCCATCCATCCATCCCATCCATGCTTAGAAATATTCATCCATCCCATCCATGCTCAGAAATACTCTCCCATCCATGCTCAGAAATACTCATCCATCCATGCTCAAAAATACTCATCCATCCATCCATCCCATCCATACTCATCCATGCTCAGAAATACCCATACATCAATGCTCAGCAATACTCATCCATCCATCCTCAGCCATTCATATTCAGCAATACTCATCCACGCTCAGCAATACTCATCCATCCATCCATGCTCCGCAATACTCATCCATCCATCCATGCTTAGCCACCTATACTCAGCAATACTCATCCATGCTCAGCAATACTCATCCATCCATGCTTAGCCAACTATACTCAGCCATACTCAGCAAAACTCATCCATTCATCCATACTCAGCAATACTCATCCATCCATCCATGCTCAGCTACTTATACTCAGCCATACTCAGCAATACTTATCCATTCTCAGCCATACCCACTCATCCATACTCAGCCACACCCAACTCAGACATACCCTACTCAGCCATACCCATTCAGCCATACTCAGCCATACCCAGCCATCCCATCCATACCCAGACATTCCATCCATATTCAGCCATCCCATTCATACTCAGTCATACCCAGCTATCCCATCCATACCCAGTCATCCCATCTATACTCAGCTACACTCAGACATCCCATTCATACTTAGCCATACCCAGCCTTCAGTTTGCATCCATGCCACTACAGTGCCTCAAAGTGTAATAGGTAGTCAAATTAGATTTGACATTAATGCCCCTAGAACGCCTGAAGGTGCTCCCTGCATGTTGGGCCTCTGTATGTGACCAGGCTGTGTAAAAAGGGTTAATTTGGGGGGTATTTGTACTGTACTGGCTTGTTAGGGTCTCAGGAAATTAGATAGGCTGTCAGTACTTCAGGTGTGATCAATTTTCAGTGATTTGCACCATAGCTTGTGAACTCTATAACTTTCACACAGACCAAATAATATACACGGATTTGGATTATTTTTACCAAAGATATGTAGCAGTATAAAATTTGGACAAAATTTATGAAGACAAATTCTTAATTTGCTAAAAATAAATTTACCGAATTTTTGGTATTTTTTTCATTTATAGCACAAAAAATAAAAAACACAACGGTGACTACATGCCACCAAAAGAAAGGTCTATTTGTGTGAAAAAAAAGGACAAAAATGTCATATGAGTACAGTGTTGCATGACTGAGTAATTGTCATTCAAATTGTGAGAGCACCGAAAACTGAAAATTGGTCTAGTTAGGAAGGGGGTTTAAATGCCCAGTTATCAAGTGGTTAAATAACCTAAGCTTGCTCACCTCCACCCACCCAGTAAAGGACACACCCACCAGTGTAATTGATTCTGTCTCTTGAGGTGGACTCAAGTGGTCACACCTGTTCATTAGGAATACACACTGTTTACAAATGAAAATATGCCTCAGCATTGATATCTGGGCAGGGTAAAAGGGGAAATTACAACTTTGTGAGGGGTGCTTCGTACAAATTGGTGACAAAGTGCATTCGTCATTCATCATAAGCATACATTAAAATATGTGTGCCGCATCACACCAGATGTACACATCCATATCTGAGCCAAAACACCCCAGTTCTAGATTTGGTGCAAACCCGCACTTGCTTGATTTATAATGTGATTTCTTGGGGTTCATTATGTGAAACCCATCAAAAATGTTAGCACTGGTGAAAAAGAAAGTTTAACACCACAACATATAAACCTCTAGCCAGCTAGCAGGATTGGGAATCGAGCCAAGAAATTCAGTACTGCAAGGCTGAAGCTCTAGGCTGTGAGAAACTGTGCTGTTCCATGTTTTTATGCTGCATCTCTATGGTGTCAAGTTGTCCTAAGTCCCAGGGGTGCAAGAAGTTAATCAATGCAGATGTACTGTGGAAGGCCAGAGAGCCAGTGAACAACCTGTTTCTGGCATATGCCATCTGTTTTGAAGGCTGGGTATGACTGATTACTGTCAGCATGCTGAGAGATAAACAGCTGTCATTTTGGGGGTTTTGGCTAGGTAGAGGCTACAATTAGTGGTGGTAGGGAAATGTTAAAGTCCTTGCCCATGGAAACCATATGACACAATTTGCAATGGTGGTGGAACCCTCCTACACATAAATACCCCATGTAGACATAATTTAGGGAAGGCCCTGAGTCAGGAGTTACATTTAACAACATAGGAAGAACATAACTTCTCTACATGAAGTGGCATGTTTGGGATTCAAACCCAGTAACTCAGTGCTGGTAGAAGGAAATGCTTACCTCTAAGTCACTGAGCGGCCACACGTGGAGCGCCTACACATAAAAGCTGCCTTTCTTTTGACATATAGGTGGTGGAATTACATTAGTCGGGAGATATTTTTCTTGATATATTCTGTGATATGTGTTCTTGGCGTGAGTGTAGAATAGAGACGTTGCCCTCTTAATTTTGGGAATGTCATTTTTATTTCTGATGTTGGTACACATATCAACTTTTTTGGGCTCAAACTATGATTACAGTAGGTGCCGCCGATATTGTGTTTCCAGGGCCATCCTGTCGCGTTGGCCCCCGGCGACAGGCTTCTCTAACCATTGCGATCCCGTTGCCCTGGTTCTAGCACTGGCTGCAATAGGAAAATGTAATTTTCCTATAGTAGCGAGCGAGCGAGTCAGCGGCGATAATGTCGCCTCACTAATGAAACCTGCATGCCTTCAGGGGCATACCAGACCCTTGGGTCTGGTAGCGATTTTAAGGGGAATCCCCTATGCCGAAAAAAACATTGTGGGGGTCCCCCGGTCAGGAAAGGGGGTGGGGACGAGCCAGTGCCCCCCTGAGCCGTACCAGGCCGCGTGCCCTCAACATGGGGGGTGGTTGCTTTGGGGGAAGGGGGGCGCCCTGCCACCTCCCCACCCCAAAGCACCTTGTCCCCATATTGATGAGGACAATGGCCTCTTCCCGACAACCCTGGCCGTTGGTTGTCGGGGTCTGCGGGCGGGGGGCTTATCGGAATCCGGGAGCCCCCTTTAAGAAGATACCGGCCCCCCACCCTATGTGAATGAGTATTGGGGTACCATGTACTCCTACCCATTCACCTGGTGAAAAAAAGTAAATAAAACACCACACACAAGGGTTAAAAATAATTTATTGCACAGCTCCGGTGGTCTTCCATCTTGGGGGGTCTTCTCACCGCCACCTAGGGGTCTTCCGACTTCAGGGGTCACTTGTCCCCCTCTTCGGTTCTTCTTGCCGGGCCTCTGCTTTCTTCCTTTAGCTCTTTTACTAGCGGAGGCCCGGTCTTCCGTCTCCGCCGCCCCTTCTTCCGACTTCAGGGGTCTTGTCCCCCTCTTCGGTTCTTCTTGCCGGGCCACCGCTTCTTCTTCCAGCTCTTTTGCTAGTGGTGGCATCAACCGGTGACCCCGCCCCTTGTCCCTTTATAAGTCGCCGCACGCCGCGTCCCTGGCATTGCGGCTGGAGAGAGCGTTGAGTCAACATCTCAAGAAGGAAGAAGCAGAAAAAGAACGGAAGTCGGCGGTGGCAGAAGACCGGGTCACCGCTAGTAAAAGAGCTAGAAGAAGAAGCGGTGGCCCGGCAAGAAGAACCAAAGAGGGGGACAAGACCCTCGAAGTTGGAAGAAGGGACGGCGGCGACGGAAGACCGGGCCTCCGCTAGTAAAAGAGCCAAAGGAAGAAAGCGGAGGCCCGGCAAGAAGAACCGAAGAGGGGGACAAGACCCCCGAAGTCAGAAGACCCCCGGGCGGCGGCGAGAAGACCCCCCAAGATGGAAGACTACCGGAGCTGTGCAATAAACTATTTTTAACCCTTGTGTGTGGTGTTTTATTTACTTTTTTTTCACCAGGTGAAT
Source organism: Lithobates pipiens (assembly GCF_037356315.1). Classification (NCBI taxonomy): domain Eukaryota; kingdom Metazoa; phylum Chordata; class Amphibia; order Anura; family Ranidae; genus Lithobates; species Lithobates pipiens. The sequence continues at coordinate 110,084,949 of NW_027507788.1, forward strand.
GGGTAGGGGTACATGATACCCCAATACTCATTCACATAGGGTGGGGGGCCGGTATCTGGGGCCCCCTTCTTAAAGGGGGCTTCCAGATTCCAATAAGCCCCCCGCCCGCAGACCCCGACAACCAACGGCCAGGGTTGTCGGGAAGAGGCCCTTGTCCTCATCAACATGGGGACAAGGTGCTTTGGGGTGGGGGGGGCGGCAGGGAGCCCCCCTTTCCCCAAAGCACCCACCCCCCATCTTGAGGGCACGCGGCCTGGTACGGCTCAGGAGGGGGGGCGCTCACTCGTCCTCACTCCCTTTCCTGACCGGCCCGGCTGCGTGCTTGGATAGGGGCCTGGTATGGATTTTGGGGGGACCCCACGTCGTTTTTTTCGTGGTAGGGGATTCCCCTTAAAATCCCTACTGGACCTAAGGGCCTGGTATGCCTCCGGAGGGGGAACCCATGCTGTTTTTTTTTTATTTGGCGTGGAGTTCTCCCTTAGGATTCATACCAAATACAGTGCCTGGTATTGGTGGGAATCCAATTCGGATCCCCGCACCAGTGTGAACCCGGCCAGCGATGCTTGCCGCCTATCAAGAAAGGAAGAGAAAAAAATTTCCTTTCCCGATGCGAGCCAGCTCGGCGCTGGCTCCCGTGACGGGGCTCGCAGGGTGTCAATCTCACCGATAAGAGCGGGGAGATTGACACAATATCGCGGTCACCTACTGTACTTGGAAATAATAAAAAAACAGACAAAATTGAGACTCATTTTAAATTTGCATCAACAATGGTATTGTTTGTGGTTTATAAAGTGTGCGTTTGGGTAAAGATTTTTGTGAGATGGACAGCAACAAGTGAAAGTGACAGAGAAAAATATATTTTACCAAAACATTAAAACATTACACATTCTAGCATTCTTATGCCTTGTACACACGGTTGGACATTCCGACAACAAAATCCATCGGATTTTTTCAGACAGATTTTGTGCCAAACTTGTCCTGCATACACACGGTCGGACAAAGTTGTCGGAAAATCCAATCGTATGAGGTGACGTTCGTTGCGTACGACGGAACTACGTAGAAGCTAGTAGCCAATAGCTTTATAATATAATAATTCATAATTTAATCTGAGCATGTGTGGCACTTTGTCCGTCGGAATTATCTATAAATGATCGGGAAAAGTCTGATTGGGTTTTGTTGTCGGAAAATTTTAGATCCAACTCTCAAACTGTTTCCGCCAGGATTTCCGACGGAAAAAGTCAGATAGAGCCCACACAATCGGATTTTCCGACAACATAATCCGATCGGACCTTTTCCGTTGGAAAATCCGACCGTGTGTACAGGGCATAAGGCTCTGTTCACGCCTTGTGTGCTTTTTGCTGTGATTTTGTACAGGTCAAAAGATCGCCAATGTAAAAAGAAGAAAACACCTGTAATCTGCCAAAAAAGAAGCTCCTGTAGTTTTTTGAGCTTCAGGAGTTTTGCTTCAAATGACAAAATGCTCAGATGTGAACAAGGGCTATTTAAATTAATGGGATTTGTCTTGTTGGGCATTTTTGGAGCCAAGGCTTACAGCAGAAAAAAGCCCAAAAATGCCTAGGTGTGAACAGAGCCGCAAAGCGGAGGGTCCACTGACTGTGCCTTTTTTTTCAGTCATGCACACAATCAAATAATCGCAATGTTACACTCATTGTTCTGGTGATTTATCTCCCCCCATGCCTGGTTTCCATTAAAAAAACAAAGTTATAAAAAAAGGGTATGGCCAATTTCATCTTGCTTGTGGGCATGTGAAGCCCACAAGCATTAACTTCCTGGTTCCTGCTGAGCTAACAGCATTCACTGCTCATTTCCACGCATGCATGTAACGGCACGGATTGGGCGGCGTCATCGGAAGTTCCTGCCCCATTGTGATGGCAACCAAAAATATACACAACAAACACAGACAAAGGAAAGGAGAGAGAACAGACGATCTTGCGAGATTCCATGGCGGCGATCCGCACTGACTCCTGGAAATGCTGACACTTAGCTCCCAGGAGACAGTGAGCCGCCAAGGAAAAGGAATGTACACACGTGCTCTTGCAGGAGTAACAGACAGGAAGTGCCACAATAAAGACAAATTATAAGGTAAAGCACTTTAAAAAAAATAATTGTCATTTGCGCATCTATGCAATGCATGGAAGGGGATAGCATTAAGTAAGTAATTTGTGTGGACCTCCACTTTAAAAAAAAAAAAAAGATGAAAAAGAAGCAACATTGTTGCAAAGGCAATTTCTTTGAGCGAATGATACATTTCATTTCAGTATGAAAAGTATTTATTTGAGGAAGTTACAATTGTACCATTAGAATCAATGGCTGAAACTTGCATTGGGATACATAACCCCAAAAAACGCTCTTTAACCCAGCGCTCATTTTGGTATTTACTATAACTCTTAGTAAAAAAGCCATGGGAGTTAAAATGAGAGTAGTTTGCAGGTCTGAGCATGCTCAGTTGTGTTGTAAAGAAATAGGGAATTTATCTCTTCTCAGACTTTTAAAGATATTTCAATGTAGAAATCACTTTTTCACAGTTTAAAAGCAGATTATATCTTTAAACAATATACTACATATTTCAGTACCATTTAGGCAATTATATCATGCTCTAAACATTATTTTCATGTGTAATAGTCGTGGTCTTAACAAGAGTTATGCCCGTACACACGATCGGACTTTCCGACAACAAAACCGTGTATTTTTGTTCGAAGGATGTTGGCTCCAACTTCTCTTGCATACACATGGTCACACAAATGTTGGCCAACAATTACGAACGTAGTGACGTACAAGACGTACGTGATGACTCCATTACGAATGCTAGTTTTACAAGACAGAGCGTTTCCGGCTTGTACTTGATTCCGAGCATGCATGGACTTTTGTTTAACGGACTTGTGTGCACACGATCGGAAAGTCCGACAACAAACTGTCAGAGATCTGCTGTGACAAGATGGAGGTGCGTGCGTTCGCACACGGGTACCAGTCAGACAGCAACATGTGCGCGATAGCGTGCGCACGCATTAGACACTATTCTGGCGCCAATAGGCCTTTAAAAGGACAGCAGCTGCACAAGTGCAGTGCTGCAGCTAGTGACTCCTGTATACCTGTACCTGCATTCTGATCACCTGTATTGACCCGGCTCTGTTTGACTTACCTGATCTCTCCAACACTGACCGCGGCTTGCCTTGATCCTGCTATAAGGACTTCCTTGCTGACACCCTGTTGCCGACCTCTGCCTGTTCATTTGGCTCCGCTTCAGCTACAGCCCTTCCTGCCTGACTACCTGTGTTTGACCGGGCTTGTCTCACCTTGCTCCTGCCTATTGATCCATATTATTTGATTGCCTGTGTTTGACCCGGCTTGTCTCACTCTGCACCAATCTGTACCTGCCAGCCTTCAGGTTGCTGACCTGCACTTGTCTCTGCTGACATCAGCATCTCAACTGTCTGGTGGCTCATCCATCAATCCCTGCCTATACAACAAACATGCACTCCAACCTCACTGCGCTCTCAAGTCTACTTTTTCCACTCCAGTGGCTCCTGAGCCAGGGCTGTAAGAGAGGTCTCCTTCAAAAAGTCAGACTCTACCACAAGGTACGTAACACAAACATTTGTTGGCGGATAATTGACATTACATAAGTATGCTTATTTGTGTGTACACAGGCTAGAGGGAAGTTGCTATTGGAAATCTCTGATGCTAGGTTATCAAGAGAGAAACAACATGGACGGTTCCATAATGAACACCTGCTTTTTTTACCTAAGAACTACTGGCCTGGGGGAATATGCCAATATACATAACATTTGACAATATAAATATGTACAAATAAATAAATAAGGAATTTTGCTTTGGCACAGTAATGAAACAAGGGCAGTCCGCTGCCAAACTAAGCACTGGCATAAGTTCTTTATTTGTTTATTTAACAAATCTAAACAGAATTGGTGATATGGCATGCTGTGGACCATTTCCAGTTCACAAATCAATATTTATATTGTACCTTTAATCACTTGCCTACTGGGCACTTAAACCACCCTCCTGCTCAGACCAATTTTCAGCTTTCGGTGCTCTCACATTTTGAATGACAATTACTCAGTCATGTAACACTGTACCCAAATTAATTTTGTGTCCTTTTTTTAATATAAATAGAGCTTTCTTTTGGTGGTATTTGATCACCTCTGGGGTTTTTATTTTTTGCGCTATAAATGAAAAAAGACAGACAATTTTGAAAAAAACACATTTGTCTTTGTTTCTGTGATAAAAATTTTCACATTATAAATTTTTCTTCATGAATTTTGGCCACAATTTATACTGCTACATATCTTTGGTAAAAATAACCCAACTTAGTGGATATTATTTGGTCTTTGTGAAAGTTAGAGAGTCTACAAGCTATGGTGCAAATAATAAAAAATAGATCACACCTGATGTACTGGTGGCCTCTAATCTAATTTCTTGTGACCCAAACAAGCCAGGGAAGTACAAATACCCCCCAAATTACCCCTTTTTGGAAAGTAAACTTTCCAAGGTATTTAGTAAGAGGCATGGTGAGGTTTTTGGTCTTGTCATTTTTTCCCACTATTCTTTACAAAATGAAGATTTTTTTTCCCACAAAATTGTCATTGTAATAGCTATTTCTCTCACATGGCATGTGTATACCACAAATAATGCCCCAAAATACATTTTGCTACTCCACCTGAGTATTACGATACCACATGTGTGGGACTTTTTCACATCCCGGCCACATAGCGAGGCCAAACATGCAGGGAGCACCACCACGTGTTCTAGGAGCATAAATTACACATCTAAATTGTTGACTACCCATTGCACTTTTGAAGGCCCTGGAGCACCAGTACAATGACATGTGACACTGACGGCAGAGGGCACTGATACGTGGCACTGATGGCACGTGACACTGATGTGACATTGATGACAGATGGCACTAATAGGTGGCACTGATGACACTGATGACAGATGGCACTAATACGTGGCACTGATGACAGATGGCACTAATACATGGCACTGATGGCAGATGGCACTAATATGTGGCACTGATGACAGATGGCACTAATACATGGCACTGATGATAGGTGGCACTAATACGTGGCACTGATGACAGATGGCACTGATAGGTGGTACTGATGACACGTGACACTGATAACAGATGCACTAATACATGGCACTGATGGCAGATGGCACTAATATGTGGCACTGATGACAGATGGCACTAATACATAGCACTGATGACAGATGGCACTGATGACAGATGGCATTAATACATGGCACTGATGACAGATGGTACTAATACATGGCACTGATGGCAGACGGCACTAATACGTGGCACTGATGAGAGATGGCACTAATACATGGCACTGGTGACAGATGGCACTAATACTTGGCACTGATGACAGATGGCACTGATACGTGGCACTGATGACACATGACACTGATGACAGATGCCACGTGACACTGACAGGTAGCACTGGGAACAGATGGCACTGATAGGTGGCACTGGGGACAGATGGCACTGATAGGTGGCACTGGGGACAGATAGCACTGACAGGTTGCAGTGGGGACAGATGGCACTGACAGGTGGCACAGGGGACAGATGGCACTGATATGTGGCATTGGAGACAGGTGGCACTGGGGACAGGTGGACATGTGTGTTATGTGTGTTTCACTGTGTTAGTGTTCACTCACTTTTCACTGATGCTGCAGCTCCTGCACAAAAGCTCTCCCTCCTCACACGCTGTCTCTGTGTGTGCGATGAGAAATGATCTCATATATTTACACCTCCCATTGGAAATGCCGATCGCGTGCTAAATTGCCGCTGTGATTGGCTGTGTCCAAGGGACACGGCCAACACAGAACTTCCCTGATGCACGCCCGCAGAGGCGCCCAGAGGGAAAGTAAACAGGGACGCCCTCCCGGCAGTTGGCATCTGCGTTGTAGCCGTCTTTTGGCTATAGCGTGGGCGCAAAGTGGTTAATTAATATATGGAGCATTTGTTGCCTGTATGCTATCTATAAGCCACCAAAAAAAATCCAAATGGTATCTGAAGACTCTATAACAGAATTTTCAAGGCAGGTGTCTTGGGTTGAAACTCAAAAACACTGGTTAACATAACAACGATTAAAAAAGCTTTGATATAATTTGAAGATGGCCATTCAAACAAGACCCCAAAAATATATACAAGACTTGAAAAGGTCTGTATAAAGTATTGGCCTGACTGTTATCTGAGCAATAGTCATATCAGATTTCTGTTTGCGCTTATTGCCATTAAAACAGCTTCCACATGCTTACATACTTTGTCAATTTATAATCTGAATTGTTTGAAACTCTAATAATAAAACTCTAATAATTCCAGCGTTTCCTCCCCAAAACAACTGATGCATTGTGCATGTAAATGAATTGCAACTCCACTGTCTGTATGCAGCAGGTCTCTGTGATGTCACTCTTCCTCCTGGCTGAATTTCAAAGTTCTGACTTCCTGCTTCTTTCCTTTGCCAGTCCTGATACGACATCTCCCATGATCTTTGAGCCTCTGTAGTTTCATGGCAGGCTATGGGAGCCACTTTTACCAGTTCAGGAAGTTGATCTGCGGCGGGCTGACGTCACAACCCCGCGACCCGCGTGTCACAGCTAACCAAGCCTCGCTTTGGAAATACATCCTCTGCGTCCACCAAGCCGGCTCTTTTAAAACAACAAACTTGTGGTAACGCCAGGAGAGGACAATATGACACCTGCGGACCAGATCTCAAGTGACGGACGAATCAGATGAAAAACCCCCCCTTTTATTCTACATGCCTTTTTATGCCTTGGAAAATGTGAGTGCATAATCTCTTTGTTTTACCTGTGAATAAATTGCTTTTTAAAAAAAATCTACACTCAGAGGCGCCCCCTTCTTCTTTTCTTTTTCTGCAACAGTCTAGGAGCCTGGTTTCAGCTCCCTGTGGTGGCAGCCCTGCATTGTGAAAGTCCCACTCAAAGAACGAAAGACACTTTCATGGGACTTGAGAACTAAAAAGTTCTTATATATAACTTTATACAGACAGCCCTCTAGAGTATATTATTATCTGATCTTTTGCGCCTCTACTTGTCGTATACAGTGTGATTTGACTGTACTTCTGTCTCAGTCTGATTTGTGGTTTCTGACAGCAGGATTGAATGCTAATTTAGGATGTATTCAATTACACCCACCATCAGAGCTGTGAAGGAAGTTACATAAGTTGCAGAGTCGAAAATACTACAAAGGGAGTGTTACAGACTGTAGCTGCTGTAGCAAGGGGCTGTGGAAGGGATAGAGTCTATCAGCAGGATATACAGAGTGTCACATGATACAAAGCCAGAACTAAACCCAGAATATCAGGGGATCTGCAGACAACAGAGCAACATGGTACAGAGGTATGATCTAGGCTGGAATTGATTATTACATTCAGTTCTAATGAAACAAATGTTGGAGTTCAGCTTTAAGGATGCACAGTCTTCTTGGAACTTTAGTATTATCTTAGCGCCGTAAATCAAAATAATGCATTTTTAAGAAATTTTCCTCTGTTCACTTTTTTAGAAATCGGAATTTCCCCTCTAATATTTATTTTATAAATGAGAGGTTTGTGTTTTGTGATTCAAACTTTCAAATTAGTTTTTTTGGAATAGACTGTGATTCCCTATACCTTGCATTAAAAAATGCTTTGCTATTTTAGTGGCAGCTGTTCCAGGGTTTTTATTTGCTGCTCAAATAATGTTCCTATCATTAAGTGCAGCTTTTACATTTGCAAACCTGGTGGCTGCCAGTCTCCTCATATTCCTAGTTTATAATTTTGCTGTGCATAATTAATTCTCTAAGTGTGTCGTATAGTTTGGACTGGTTTTTAAAGTCTATACTCTGCTGCTGGCATTTGATTTAAAGCCTAATAATCTCTATGATGACACCATATGTAGCCAAACACTGGCCTTCATTTCCTTTGTTTGGCTACTCAGTGTAGCAGAATATACCAAGGCAATATATATATATATATATATATATATATATATATATATATATATATACAGTGCCTTGCCAAAGTATTCGGCCGACTTGAACTTTTCAACCTTTTGCCACATTTCAGGCTTCAAACATAAAGATATAACATTTTTATTTTTTGTGAAGAATCACCAACAAGTGGGACACAATTGTGAAGTGGAACGAAATCTATTGGATTTTTGAAACTTTTTTAACTAATAAAAAAATTAAAAGTGGGGCGTGCGAAATTATTCGTCCCCCTTGCGTTAATACTTTGTAGAGCCACCTTTTGCTGCGATTACAGCTGCAAGTCACTTGGGGTATGTCTCTATCAGTTTTGTACATCGAGAGACTGAAATTCTTGCCCATTCTTCCTTGCAAAACAGCTCGAGCTCAGTGAGGTTGGATGGAGAGCATGTGTGAACAGCAGTTTTCAGCTCTTTCCACAGATTCTCGATTGGATTCAGGTCTGGACTTTGACTTGGCCATTCTAACACCTGGATACGTTTATTTGTGAACCATTCCTTTGTAGATCTTGCTGTATGTTTGGGATCATTGTCTTATCTCCGTCCCAGTTTCAAGTCTTTTGCAGACTCCAACAGGTTTCCATCCAGAATGGTCCTGTATTTGGCTGCATCCATCTTCCCCTCAGTTTTAACCATCTTCCCTGTCCCTGCTGAAGAAAAGCAGGCCCAAACCATGATGCTGCCACCACCATGTTTGACAGTGTGGATGGTGTGTTGAGGGTGATGAGCTGTGTTGCTTTTACGCCAAACATATCGTTTTGCATTGTGGGCAAAAAGTTAGATTTTGGTTTCATCTGACCAGAGCACCTTCTTCCACATGTTTGGTGTGTCTCCCAGGTGGCTTGTGGCAAACTTTAGACGAGACTTTTTATGGATATCTTTGAGAAATGGCTTTCTTCTTGCCACTCTTCCATAAAGGCCAGATTTGTGCAGTGTCCACTGATTGTTGTCCTATGGACAGACTCTCCCACCTCAGCTGTAGTTCTCTGCAGTTCATCCAGAGTGGGCCTCTTGACTGCATCTTTGATCAGTCTTCTCCTTGTCTGAGCTGAAAGTTTAGAGGGACGGCCAGGTCTTGGTAGATTTGCAGTGGTCTGATACTCCTTCCATTTCAAAATGATCGCTTGCACAGTGCTCCTTGGGATGTTTAAAGCTTGGGAAATCTTTTTGTATCCAAATCCAGCTTTAAACTTCTCCACAACAGTATTACGGACCTGCCTGGTGTGTTCCTTGGTCTTCATGATGCTCTCTGCGCTTTCAACAGAACCCTGAGACTATCACAGAGCAGGTGCATTTATAAAGAGACTTTATTACACACAGGTGGATTCTATTTATCACCATCAGTCATTTAGGACAACATTGGATCATTCAGAGATCCTCGCTAAACTTCTGGAGTGAGTTTGCTGCACTGAAAGTAAAGGGGCCGAATAATTTTGCACGCACCACTTTTCAGTTTTTTATTTGCTAAAAAAGTTTAAAATATCCAATAGATTTCGTTCCACTTCACAATTGTGTCCCACTTGTTGGTGATTCTTCACAAAAATTTTAAATTTTATATCTTTATGTTTGAAGCCTGAAATGTGGCAAAAGGTCGAAAAGTTCAAGGGGGCCGAATACTTTCGCAAGGCACTGTATATATATATACACAGTATAAATACAGAGGAAATACCATGTAAATATACAATATATATATACAATATATATATATATATATATATATATATATATATAACACGCACCCCAAGAGAAAAAAACTTTTAGGAGGATAGTTTAAGGAAAAAAACTTACATTTAAATGCCCATCAATGCAACCTTGTCAGTGTCCATCATTGCAGCCTTGTCAGTGTCCATCTGCAGCCTTGTCAGTGTCATTTGCAGCCTTGTCATTCAGCTTTGTCAGTGTCATTTGCAGCCTTGTCATTCAGCTTTGTCAGTGTCATTTGCAGCCTTGTCATTCAGCTTTTTCAGTGTCATTTGCAGCCTTGTCATTCAGCTTTGTCATGCAGCCTTGTCAGTGTTATTTGCAGCTTTGCCATTTAAAAATGGCACCGACAGGATACAGAGCAGGATGTCCTGCTCCTCCCGCTGTTCTCGGCGGCTTTTGGCCGCCTTCAGACATTCTCGGCAGCTTTCGGCCGTTCTCGGCAGCTTTCAGGCGCTCTCTGATGTTCTCAGCACCTTTCGGCCACCAAGAACGGCCGATAAGGGCCGAAAGTTGCCTAGAACGGCCGAAGGCAGCCGAAAGCCACCTACGGGCTGACAATTGCCAGGGGATCAGCGTATAACATGCAGCCACGATTTCCCCCTGATTTTAAGGGGAAAAAAGTGTGTGTTATACGATAAATATGGTATATATTTTTTAATATATTTACACTGTATTTCCTCTGTTTTTATACTGTATATATATATATATATATATATATATAATAGTGTGTGTGTGTGTGTATATATATATATATATATATATATATATATATATATATATATATATATATATATATATATATATATATATATATATATATATATATATATATATATATATATATATGTATTGGTATATTCTGCTGCACTGAAGATGAAGGCCAGTGTTTGGCTACATATGGTGTCATATATATATATACACACACAGTATATCACAAAAGTGAGTACACCCCTCACATTTTTGTAAATGTTTTATTATATCTTTTCATGTGACAACACTGAAGAAATGTCACTTTGCTACAATGTAAAGTAATGAGTGTTCATCTTGTATAACAGTGTACTTTAATTAATGTCTGAAAACCATTTATCATTTTTGTTATACCTGAAGGGTTCCACATGTACTGCCACTTTAAGGCTGGCTCCACCCAGGAGTGATGACAAGGGTCAAGGGGCATAGTAGCCATTTTTAGAGCACATGTAAGGAGCATAATAAGATGTACTGTCCTGAGATGCATGTTGCAGTGTACAGTGAGTACTGAAATAAACATCCATTGTTCCAGACCAGAGTCTTGTGTCTCTCACAACTCAGAGGATATAACAGTGGCAACGAGGATGGGATTTACAAAGTGTCTATCAGTCTGAGAGAGAGTCAAAGAGATTGTGGATTGTCACCTGGATAAAAGCAATCACAGATCCCAGCAGGAAAATGTCATTGATCGGGACATTAAGTGAATTTGATGGAGAACAGACATCCTGGAGTTCCTGGGTTGAGAGACTGGAACAGTATTTCAGTGCAAATGCCATTCCAGGTGAAAGGTAAGTAGCAGTATTTCTGACAGTGGTTGGTGCTCAGACATATGACACTCTCAGAGATCTCCTTTCCCCTGTAAAACCAGCAACTAAGACAATGGCAGAGCTCCTGACACTGTTAGAGGGTCACTTCCAGCCTAAACCACTAGAGATTGCAGAAAGATTTAATTTTTATCAGAGGCAGCAGCAGCCAGGTGAAGAAATTAAAGCTTATGTGCTCACCCTTCGCAGACTAGCCTCTACCTGTTCTTTTGGGGAGTACCTACCTACTGCACTGAGAGATAAGTTTGTCATGGGACTGAATTGTGACTCTAGCCAAAAGAGACTGTTAACAGAGAAAGACCTTACCCTTGCAAAGGCAATTGAGATAGCTTCAATGATGGAAATGGCTGTGAAAGATACAGAGGAATTGAACTCTCAGGGCAGAAGGGAAGAGGTGAAACAAGAAGTTTTCAGAACAGCAGTCAAGCCCACAGTCACAAACTGGAAATACAGACCCCCACCAAGCCGGGAGACAGCTTGCTACCATTGTGGGAATACAGACCATGATCACAAAGTCTGCCGGTTTAAGGATCAGACCTGTCATTATTGTGGTAAAACAGGCCATCTGAAACTAGTTTGCCGGAGCAAGAAGGTACGAGATAAACAACCTCTGAACCCAAAGACAAAGACATATATGGTGGGAAGATATACATCATCATGTGAGTCAGAGGATGAGGGAGTGCTCCACAGATTAGACATACATCATATGCATTCAGCACCCTCTGCAATGACTGTAGAGGTAACCGTTGAGGGAAAGAAACTAAAGATGGATGTAGACACAGGAGCAGCAGTTTCAGTTATCACTCAGAAACAATGGAGACAACTTCAGACCCGAACAACTGTCCGCCCAACGCCAATCAAACTGCAGACATACTCAAAGCAGATACTCCACCCACTGGGTTATGCAAAAGTGCAGGTATTGTACAAGGGTCAGACAAAGAGACTGCCATTATATATACTGGAAAATGGGAGACCCCCTCTCTTTGGGAGAGACTGGATTGCTCACTTTGGAATGCCAGACATCGTCATAAATCCCTGTAACACTGTGACAATTCCATTAGGAGATAATGAGGGATGGGTGGTATCCCTGAAACAGCAGTTCCCAAAGATCTTTGATGACCAGTTGGGGAAAATAAAGCATGACTGTGTGAGACTCAAGCTGAGACCCAACGCCCAGCCTAAGTTCTTCAAAGCTTGCACAGTACCTTTCGCACTCCGAGCAGGAGTGGAAGCAGAACTAAGTCGGCTGGAGGAACAAGGTGTCATCTCAAAGGTAGAGCACAGCGAGTGGGCATCACCTGTTGTACCAGTGAAGAAAGCGAATGGGGACTTACGCATTTGTGGTGATTTCCGCATGGCACTGAACTCCCAACTGGAAATAGACCAGTATCCTCTACCCAGAGTAGATTACATTTTTGCCTCTCTTGCAGGGGGTCAAAAGTTCACAAAGCTTGATCTCAAACAAGCATATTTACAGTTTAAGGTCCATCCTTCTTCCCGCAAGTTTCTGACCATCAACACCCACAAGGGACTGTATGAGTACAATCGGATGGTGTTTGGTGTAGCCTCTGCCCCAGCCATTTGGCAACGAAAGATGGATGAGATTTTGGCGGACATTCCTTTCACGCAGTGCCTGTTAGATGACATGCTCATCACGGGACGGACGGACCAGGAACACAAGCGAAACGTGGAGCTTGTGTTGGAAAGACTCCAAGAGCAGGGTCTGAAAGTGAACTTAGCAAAATGCCAATTCATGGTGCCTAAATTGGAGTTTTGTGGCCACCTTGTGGATGCAGACGGTATACACACCACAGAAGCCAAGGTTGATGCTTTAGTCAAAGCTCCTGCCCCAACCAATGTCCAGCAGCTGCGATCATACCTTGGCTTGCTGAACTATTACCACAAATTTCTGCCAGATCTGGCACACACCTTGTTTCCATTGAACAAGCTTTTGGAGAAACACTCCAGATGGGACTGGTCGGCTGCATGCCAACGCGCTTCTGAAGTCTCTAAGCGGAAGCTGTTGGCATCACGCATGCTTGTTCACTATGACCTCCAGAATCCTCTGACCTTGGCTTGTGATGCCTCACCCTATGGTCTGGGGACTGTACTGTCTCACATCTTACCAGATGGGTCAGAAAAACCAGTGGCATTTGCCTCCAGGTCTTTGACAAAAGCAGAAAGCAATTACTCACACATTGACAAAGAGGCTCTTGCGCTGATATGGGCAATTAAGAAGTTTCATCTTTACCTGTATGGTAGGGAATTCACCATACTGACAGACCATAAACCACTCCTTCAGATCTTTAGCCCTGACAAAGGCATCTCTCAGACTACTGCGGCCCGCCTCCAACGCTATGCCCTGTTCTTGGGAGCATACAGTTATAAAATCCAGTATCGTGGTCATGATGTCAATGCTAATGCGGACGCAATGTCCCAACTGACAGGGAGGTCAATGGACTCCTCTCCACCAGAGTTGTCGTTACACCAGCCTGTCCTTCTTGTCTTCTGGGGAGATAGCAGCCCATACAGCCAAGGATACCTTTCTGGAAACAATACTCTCCTGGGTACGGTTGGCCTGCAACCGTCACACAGGATTATGAACCTTATTTCTGTAGGCATATGGAATTAACTGTGGCTGGCAACTGTGTTTAATGGGGAGACCGAGTGATCATTCCACAGACCCTCCGGAGACACATTCTGGACTTGCTACATACTGGTCATCCCGGGGGCACATGTATGAAACAAAAGGCCCGAGGCTATGTGTGGTGGCCAAACTTAGACTCAGATATCACAACATATGTGAATGTGTCAGGAAGATCCTCCTCACGGACGTCCGAGCGGCGAAAGTCGCAGAAGATCTCTTGCCCAGTTCCAGGAGCGTTACCGCGATCGGCGGTGCGCGCGTGCGCGTGCACGTGCGCGCGCGCGGCCGTTTGACGCAAATTGGCGCCAATAGCGCTATTTAAACTGGATCCATGCCTCACTGCCTTGCTGCCTGATCAACAGCGTTCCTGTGCGTCCTGGTGATCCGTATTTGAATCTGAACCTGAACCTGTACCTGTACCCTGATCCGTATCGAACCCGGCTTGTTCCCGACTCTGCTGTTTGCTGCCTGCCCCCCGACTTTGGCTTGTACCCGACTACTCTTCTGGATTCCGTTTCTGTACCTGATCTGCCCGCCTGTGCCTGACCTGGACTGTTACACCATCCGTCAACTGTAAGTTGCTTGCTGTTGTACTACAGGACACCTCCCAGTCCTCCGCAATATCTGGCTGTACTCCTTCTGCGTTTGTAGCCTTCTACCTCTGGCCGCAGACTACTGGACTCTTCCGCTTCCGCTTATCCATTACACCTGCATCCGTTGTTGGACTACAATACCCCTCCGTTGTTCGTCACCTCCTGTAATCACTTGTATGCCGTTGCTGGACTACCGGAACCCTTCTGCTGTCTGCTGGAACTTATCTCACCTTTGCCTGCATTCAGACACTGGACTACAATACACCTCCTCCTTCAACAGTCTTCTGCCACTACCACCTGCTATCCAGTCAGGCACTTGTGCCCCTCTGTGCTCCTGAGCCCCTGTCACCACTACCAGGGTCTCTCGAGTCAGAGGTCTACGAGAGGCCACTCCCTGCACTCCGGGCTCTGCTTAAAGGTACGTGACAGAATGCTTGTGCTCAAACTGCAAGAGACCCTCCTTGAGGGTACGTCCAGCCCTGGACTTGGCCCACGGTTCCTTGGTTTCGCCTACACTTGGACTTTGCAGCTCCGATCAGAGGACACATCTTCTTGATCATAGTGGACGCCCATTCAAAGTGGCCTGAGGTAATTCCTGTTACTCAGCCAACAACTAAGGCAACAGTTTCCATACTGTTACATCTCGCTGCTACATTTGGATACCCCAGAGAAATCGTCACAGACAATGGTGCATAATTCACCAGTCAGGAGTTTCAGCGTTTCTTGACTGCCCACAACATCAAGCACAAGTTGACCGCACCTTACCACCCAGCTACAAATGGTCAAGCAGAGCGGTTTGTGCAGACTTTTAAATGCTATTTCAAAGGTACAGTGGCTACAAGTAAACAACAGTCCCTGTCACCCCAGCAGCTGGACTCCTTCCTTTCTGCTTACAGAAACACACCACATGCAACCATTGGGAAAACTCCAGCAGAACTCCTTCTGGGTCAGCAGCCATGGACTGTTTTGGACATGCTCCGCCCTCAAACAGTCCAGGAACATGTACTGCAGTCCCAAGAAAAGATGGTCAAACACCATGAGCTCCCCCGTTTCACAGCCCAACAAAAGGTATGGGCCTGATCTTATGGGGCTTCCAACACCCGATGGCTTCCTGCTGTCATTGCAGAGACTTTGGGACCCAAGATGTATAGGGTCTGCTTGGAAGATGGTTTCATTTGCAGAAGGCGTGCGGACCAACTGTGTCCTCGTTTTCAACTGCATAAATCCCTGACACCGGCTGAATGAACCACCAGTGTTGCAAGGAACTGCTCCCAACGGATCATAATGCACAGGGACTGATGATTGGGGGGACTCTGAACTTTAGAATTCAGCTCCAACAGAGCCCTCCAGCCCTGGTCCGGAGGTTGGTTCACCCACTGAGCTGGGGGATCCCTTCTTGGCACCGCCGGTGCCCACTCCGGCCAACCCTGTTTCCTCCGATCCCGAGTCGCTGGGTGCCCGCCCTCAACGACACTGTCGCCCTCCTGACCGGTTTCAGCTTCAAGACCAGTTACGAGACTTTCGACGGGGCCGCCGAAAGTGATCCAATGACATTGTATCGCCGCAACTGTCCCTGGATTCTTGCTCTCACATCTGGATGCAAGAAAAGTCCTGTGCATCTCCTGTGTTTGGAGGACTGTTATTGGACAGTTATTAGTTAATGTTTTGTGCCTTTTCTTGTTTTGTTGTTTTGTTTTTTTGTTTTTTTTAGGGATGGATGGAAGGTGTTATACCTGAAGGGTTCCACATGTACTGCCACTTTAAGGCTGGCTCCACCCAGGAGTGATGACAAGGGGCATAGTAGCCATTTTTAGAGCACATGTAAGGAGCATAATAAGATGTACTGTCCTGAGATGCATGTTGCAGTGTACAGTGAGTACTGAAATAAACATCCATTGTTCCTGACCAGTCTTGTGTCTCTCACAACTCAGAGGATATAACAATTTTCCTTACACTTCACAATTACATGGCACTTTGTGTTGTTCTATCACATAAAATCCCAACAAAATGCATTTACGTTTTTGGTTGGAACATGTCAAAATGTGGAAAATTTCAAGGGGTGTAAATACTGTTTTCCAGGCAGTGTATGCATTTATTAACCTGCCTTTTTACTTATTAATTAATTTAGTGCTGACATACAGTGCCAATTTTTTTTTGGTGTGGGGTTCCCCTTAGAATCCATACTAGACCTGAAAAGCCTGGCATGGTTTGGGGGGACCCACACTGTTTTCTTTTCTGACTTTTCTTTCTTTTTTTTTCTTTTTCGCCATTATTTTGTTTAAATTTCGGCTCTCGGTGGGGAAGCACTCTGACAGCTGATGAGTCATCGTTTGTTAAGCACACGGCAGCTGGCTTCCTGCCACGCTCCTTAACAACCAGCTATTCTTCCCAAAGAATTTGAATCTGTAATTTTTCAATCGATCAGAATTTGAATCATTCAGAAAATTTGGAATTTGTTAGAAAATTAATAAAGGAAACTAAATTAAATGAAACATAACTAAATGAATTCTGAAACAAATCAACAAAACAAAATTAACATAACAAATCTATCCGAAACTAAACTAAACATATTTTTCTATTCTGCACATGTCTAGTCATTTTAACACAATATGAGAAATGCAGTGAAGAATGTGAGTTGCTGTGACATAAATAAACTTGTTATGTTTAAAAAAGACAAATGTCCACCGAGTTAAAAAAAAAGCCAACCTAGCCAATCTAGAGAATTTAAAAAAAATTCTTATAAAGTGTGGACCATTGTACTCCAACAGAACCCTCCTGTCACAAAGAGTTAGATTTTTTATTTTTTTTGCAGAAACTTTAAAGTGGACAACTTTATGACAAGATTGGTACAGTGGTGTGAAAAAGTGTTTGCCCCCTTCCTCATTTCCTGTTCCTTTGCATGTTTGTCACACTTAAGTGTTTCGGAACATCAAACCAATTTAAACAATAGTCAAGGACAACACAAGTAAACACAAAATGCAACTTGTAAATGAAGGTGTTTATTATTAAAGGTGAAAAAAAATCCAAACCATCAAGGCCCTGTGTGAAAAAGTGATTGCCCCCTAAACCTAATAACTGGTTGGGCCACCCTTAGCAGCAACAACTGCAACCAAGCGTTTGCGATAACGTGCAATGAGGCTTTTACAGCGTCCTGGAGGAATTTTGGCCCACTCATCTTTGCAGAATTGTCCTAATTCAGTTACATTAGAGGGTTTTCGAGCATGAACGGCCTTTTTAAGGTCATACCACAACATCTCAATAGGATTCAGGTCAGGACTTTGGCTAGGCCACTCCAAAGTCTTCATTTTGTTTTTCTTCAGCCATTCGGTGGTGGACTTGCTGGTGTGTTTAGGATCATTGTCCTGCTGCAGAACCCAAGTTCGTTTCAGCTTGAGTACACGAACAGATGGTCGGACATTCTCCTTCAGGATCTCTTGGTAGACAGCAGAATTCATAGTTCCTTTTATCACGGCAAGTCTTCCAGGTCCTGAAGCAGCAAAACAGCCCCAGACCATCACACTACCACCACCATATTTTACTGTTGGTATAATGTTCTTTTTATGAAATGCAGTGTTCCTTCTACGCCAGATATACTTGGACACACACCTTCCAAAGAGTTCCACTTTTGTCTCATCGGTCCACAGAATGTTGTCCCAAAAGTCTTGGGGATCATCAAGATGTGTTGTGGAGAAATTGAGACGAGCTTTGATGTTCTTTTTGCTCAGCAGTGATTTTCTCCTTGGAACTCTGCCATGCAGGCCATTTTTGCCCAGTCTTTTCCTGATGAAGGCATGAACGCTGACCTTAACTGAGGCAAGTGAGGCCTGCAGTTCCTTGGACGTTGTTGTGGGGTCTTTTGTGACCTCTTGGATGAGTCGTCGCTGCGCTCTTGGGGTAATTTTGGGCGGCCGGCCACTCCTGGGAAGGTTCACCACTGTTCCATGTCTTCGCCATTTGTGGATAATGGCTCTCACTGTGGTTCGCTGGATTCCCAAAGCTTTGGAAATGGCTTTATAACCCTTTCCAGACTGATAGATCTCAATTACTTTCTTTCTCAATTGTTCCTGAATTTCTTTGGGTCTCGGCATGATGTGTAGCTTTTAAGGATCTTCTGGTGGACCTTACTGTGTCAAGCAGCTCCTATTTAAGTGATGCCTTGATTGTGAACAGGTGTGGCAATAATCAGGCCTGGGTGTGGCTAGAGAAATTGAACTCAGGTGTGGACAACCACAGTTATAGTATGTTTTAACAAGGGGGGCAATCACTTTTTCACACAGGGCCATGATGGTTTGGATTTTTTTTCACCTTTAATAATAAACACCTTCATTTACAAATTGCATTTTGTGTTTACTTGTGTTGTCCTTGACTATTGTTTAAATTGGTTTGATGTTCCGAAACACTTAAGTGTGACAAACATGCAAAGGAACAGGAAATGAGGAAGGGGGCAAACACTTTTTCACACCACTGTATATGGACCATTTTTGTATATGTAAAAGGTGATCATATAACATAATCACTTCTTCTCAAGTGAGAATACATTAACCGCTCTGGCGGTATTCCCGAGTGTGGCTCGGGGTGAGATTTCAGTACCATTAGCGGTAACCCCGAGCCACACTCGGGATCGCATCTCTGGATACTGTAAGAGGTTACTTACCTTGTCCCCGGAATCCCGCAATGTACTCCCGCTGTGTACGGCGGCCGGATCTTTCGCATCTTCCTCCCGATGCACTGTGTGCCCTGGCTTCCATTCCCTGCGAGCGTCGCGATGCAGGGAGGTGGAACCGGCGGCAAATTCAAACAGTATAAAACACAAACACACTGATACATTGTAATCCTATTGGATTACATTACTAAATAAAAAAAATTGACCTTAGTTTGCCCCCAGTGCTTTATCCAGTGCCCTTGCCTGCAGTTTTACTGTACTTTCTGTCTGGAAACTGCAGAGCGACCATGGCATCAAAAAAGCGCGCCTCTATGTCAAAAGTGGCATATGACCTGCTGGAAAACATCGACAGCGATACAGAATCGCTTGCAGAATTGAGTGATAGAGATTCATGGGGAAGTTCGTCATCAGGCACGGAAAGCGATTTCAGCGATCTGATGCCCAGTGATGTGCGGACTTGGTGCTCGATTGACTGCGGTACGGAGCACGCAGCCCCCCCAAGAGTCCCATTTACTGGAGCACCTGGTATCAAAGTGGATGTGGAAGATAACAACCCATTGGCATACCTCCAACTCTTTTTGACCAATGAGGTTATAGAAAAAATTGTTACAGAGGCAAATCGGTACCAGGAACAACAAGCTGCTACACATCAGAGGTTTGCAAGGCACAGAAAGTGGGAACCAGTGACCAAAGAGGACATTTGGAAGTTTCTGGGCCTCATAATACTTCAGGGAGTGGTGGGGAAACCCTTGCAGAAGTGGTATTGGACAACCAACAAATTACTTGCCACTCCTTTTTTGGCACCGTCATGTCTGAGTACAAATTTTCTCTTATAATGAAATATTTGCACTTTCAAAATAATGAAGAATTTAATGAGACTTCTCATCCAGCACCAAAATTGAAAAAGATTTGGGAGGTATAACAAATTATTCAGAAAAATTTCCAGCAGACCTATGTACCAGATAGAGACATCAGTATCGACGAAAGTCTAATGGTCTACAAAGGAAGACTCAGCTGCATACAGTATATCGCATCTAAGAGAGCACGATTTGGCATAAAATCATTTATGCCCTATGAATCCAGCACTGGTTATATATTAAATTCTGTCCTTTACACCGGGAAAGGAACCAAGTTCAACAAAAGATTCAGTAATTATGGAATGGCAACCACTTCCGTTCTTACTTTGATTAAACCATTGCTGAACCAGGGCTACTGTGTAACCACAGATACATTTTTAACTTCTCCAGAAGTCTATGAGTTCCTTCTACAGCATAAGACGGATGCATATGGGACCGTTAGAGCTAACTGGCATGACATGCCACCAACCTTTGGCAATAAAAAGCTCAAGGCAGGAGAAATGGTTGCCTGTCAGAAAGGCAAAATGATAGCACTGAGATGGCGCGACAAAAAAGATGTGTGCCTAATGAGTACTATTCACAACATCTCTAATGAGTACTATTCACAACATCTCTACTGTCATGGTACACTCAAAAGGTGGAAAAGACGTAATGAAACCACAAGTTTGTTTGGCCCAAAAAAAGTCAGTGTTTTTGATTATATTATTTACTAAAATCTATTGAATAAAAAGTATTATTATTATTATTATTTGTTATTATTTATAGTTATTTATTATATTATAATTTATGATTTTGTGTTTCAAACTTTATTATACCCGAGATGTCTACTAGACTCTGGTTTGGACAGATTTAAGTGAGTTATTCCTAAGAATTAAAGGCCTACAAAATAAAACGCCAAATTTGCATGCAAAATAATCGTACCACTTTCAGCACCTAAAATCTGAAATAATCATACCGCCAGGGAGGTTAGAGGAAACCTATGGTCAAGGCATACACTTTAATTTTTATAACATCAGCATTGTACACAAACAATAGTTATTTTTCCAATCCGACATAAGCTTAGTTGAACAATTTCCTTTCATGTTCTGAGTTCTGTACATCTGCTGGCTGTCTCTTTCCACAACCTCCGATATTCCCTGCATGCAATTTCTAATTTCCCTGCATGCAATTTACAATACCTTTTGTAGCACTTACCCCTGAAAGAGCGGCTGAATTTGATCTGGGCCTGCACTCTGCTAATGAACCCCCCCTGAATTGACTCAGTGTCAGAAACCATGAATCAGACTGAGACAGAAGTACAATTAAATCACATTTGTTTATTAATAAAAATAAAAAGGTAAATAGAAAAAGCGTAGTCAAGCACAGCCAGAGTCCAGTAACCAGATCGGGTAGTCAGCCAGGCCAGAAGTCAGGGATCCAAGTAGAGCAACAGCAAGCAGGATAAGGAGCCAGAAGGGATGTCAGCAAGCCAGTCTTTAAACAAACCGCAGGAGATGGTTTCTAGTGATGTGACCAAGGCGAAGGCAGAGGTGAAATGAGCTGGAAGGCTTTAAGTAGGTAGATCAGATGAGCATCATCAGGAATAGCTGGTAACTGTGGAGAGAGAAGAGAGCTGGCAATTAGCCAACAGCTGAGCGGCCAGCCCAGAGAAGGAAGGGCTAAGCCAGCCCTGACATTCAGTCCCCTTGACACAGCTGTGGTGCAACACAATACAGTACAATATAATGTACTGCAATATACCTGTATTGTAACCTCAGGATTCACTGGGTCCACCTGCTGGAAGAAAACAACACTCCACACAACTGGATACATAACCAAAAGTATTTTACTGTAAATATGTTACAAAGGGTGATTACAGTAGTTGTGCTGTCATCCCAACATAGGACAACAGTACAACAAATTTTAACACAAACAATATATATATATATATATATATATATATATATATATATACACACATATAGCTGGGAGCCAGGCATGAGATCTCACCCAAAGCACTCAGTCTTTGATCTTCTTGTCTTCGCTAGCTAAAGTAACTCTTTGTAATCCACAAGTTAAAGTAAGTTAGGATGAGGTGAAGGTGCTCCTGGTGTAACTTAGCAACTAGGTTACCAAACTGGAAACGTCAGAGTAGATAGGCTTCAGACCTGCTTAGTGTCAGTTACTCGGTCCCTCCTCCATGGAACTATAGATCCCAGTGAGGCCTGTGTATGAGTCTATCTGCGTGTGAAAGTTAACAAACTGTGGGTTTTGACCCACTCACCAACTGGATTGGAACT
This sequence comes from Lithobates pipiens, assembly GCF_037356315.1. Classification (NCBI taxonomy): domain Eukaryota; kingdom Metazoa; phylum Chordata; class Amphibia; order Anura; family Ranidae; genus Lithobates; species Lithobates pipiens. Next base: position 110,107,288 of record NW_027507788.1, read on the forward strand.
CCATGTAGTAACTCTGGTCCGGTGACTGCAGCTTGCTTCTCCATCAGCTGGCTCCGTCACTCCGTTCCGCTATGCTGGGTGAACTCGATCCTCCGATGCTCAAATGAGTGTCTCTGGATGTCTCAAATCCGGTCACTGTATCTCCTGCACCGTTAGGTCACTCACACAAGCTGTAGAAGTTGGGATCTGTGATGGCTGTGGGTCTCTTATAACAGAAAGCCTCAGCACAGATCCTCACAGGCTGGCCACACTATCCCAAGAGACCTAAAATGGCTGCTCGGGTTCCTTTTATGTCCTACCCAGCATGCACTGCTAGAGAAAGTGTTCATGGGTTCACCAAGCCTCCTGGGTAAAAAGGGTCAACATTCTAAACAAAACAACAGTCACTTCCTGTATTGTGTTCAATGATTGAAACAAAAGTTATCCCAGTGCATGTTCTGCATTTGACCGCTAGATGTCACCAAATACTAAGCTATAGAATTGTCTTTACTAATTCTCTCTATGTAATTGATTCAGTCTATACTGATTTTTCTCTCTCTGTTTCTTTCTCTCTGTCTTGAGAAAAGAATGTGATAGGAAGTTTAGCTATAGAAAAACCTATTTTGGAGACAGCTAAGTGGGAATTGGCTCTCATTTACTGTTGTATCTCAGGGACAGAGATTAAAGAGAAATATTCCTGAGCTGCCACAAACAGCAAGAAGAAAATAAAAGGACTAAAAAAGTTTTGACATAAAATACACTTTAACCACTTAAAGGGGTTGTAAAGGTTCATGTTTTTTCACCTTAAGCACTTCAATACAGGGCATTTATACACCCTTCCTTCCAAGACCAATTTTTAGCTTTCAGCGCTCTGACACTTTGAATTACTCAGTCATGCAACACTGTTACTAACAAAATTTCTATCATTTTTTTCATACAAATAGAGCTTTCTTTTGGTGGTATTTAATCACTACTGGGTTTTTAATTTTTTTTCCGACATAAGTGAAAAAAGAGCGAAAATTTTGAAAAAAAAAACACTTTTTTTTTCTATGATAAAATTTTGTCAATACCGTAAGTCATTTTTGTTCATAAATTTGGGACAACATTTATACTGCTACATCTCTGTGGTAAAAATATCCCAAATAAGTGGATATTATTTAGTCTCTTTGAAAGCTATAGAGTCTACAAGCTATGGTGCAAATCATTGAAAATTGATCACATCTGATCACACCTGATGCACTGACGGCCTATCTCATTTCTTGAGGCTCTGAAATGTCTTTTTGAAAAGTAGACAGTCCAGGGTATTTAGTAAGAGGCATGGTGAGTTTTTTGAAGTTGTAATTTTTTTCCCACAATTCTTGGGAAAAAGAAGAATGTTTTTTTTTGCTTTGTTTTTTACAAAATTGTCATAACAAGTTATTTCTCATACACAGCATATGCATACTTCCAATTACACTCCAAAATATATTCTGCAACTCTTTCCGAGTATTGCAATACCACATGTGTGGGACTTTTACACAGGCTGGCCACACAAAGCGGTCCAACATGTAGGGAGCACCGTCAGGGGTTCTAAATGACACCTCTAATTTCCTAACAACATATTACATTTGTGAAGGCCCTGGAGCACCAGGACAGTAGAATTACCCACAAAATGACCCCATTTTGGAAAGCAAACACCACAACGTCTATTCTATGAGGCATAATGAGTCTTTTGAACAGTTCATTTTTTTCCACAAGTCTTCGGAAAACGTGGAAAGAAAATGTAAACATATTTTTTTGTTACACAAAGTGGTCAGTTTATAAGATATTTCTAACTCAAAGCATGTACATAGCAAAAATGACACCCCAAAATACATTCTGCTACTCATCCTGAGTATGGCAATACCACATGTGTGTGACTTTTACACAGCCTGGCCACATACAAAAGCCCAACATGCAGGGAGCACCATCAGGAGCATAAATGACACCTCTAATTTCCCAACGACCTATTAAATTTGTGAAGGCCCAGGAGCACAAGGACAATGGAATTACCCATGAAATGACCCCATTTTGCAAAACAAACACCTCAAAGTATATTCTATGAAGCATTATGAGTCTTTTGAACGGTTAATTTTTTTACACAAGTTTTCAGAAAACGTGGAAAGAAAATGAAAATCTTTTTTTTTTTTTACACAAAGTTGTCCATTTATAAGATATTTCTAACACATAGCATGTATATAGCAAAAATTACACCCCAAAACACATTCTGCAACTCGTCCTGAGTATTGCGATACCACATGTGTGAGACTTTTACAGAGCCTGGCCACATACAGAGGACCAACAAGTAGTACCTTCAGGTGTTCTACGAGCATAAATTACACATCTGATTTCATTCCTACCTATCACACTTTTGAAGGTCCTGGAGCACCAGGACAATAGAATTACCCCCAAAATGACCCCATTTTGGAAAGCAAACACCTCAACGTGTATTCTATGAGGCATGGGCTGCAAATAGGTAGTCAGATACTCTGAGGCTGGTGACAGGTACTCGGGTACTCCGATGGACTGTGACAGGTACTCAGATGAACTGTGACAGGTACTCAGGTACTCGGGTACTCAGATGGACTTGGACAGGTACTCAGATGGACTGTGACAGGTACTTAGATATATGGGGGCTCAGATGGGCTGGGACAGGTACTCAGATGGACTGTGACAGGTACTTGGGTACTCAGATGGGCTGACAGGTACTGAGGTACTCAGATGGACTGACAGGTACTCAGGTACTCGAATACTCAGATGGACTGACAGGTACTCAGGTACTCGGATACTCAGATGGACTGTTACAGGTACTCGAGTACTCAGATGGGCTGACAGGTACTCAGATGGACTGTGACAGGTACTCGGGTACTCAGATGGGCTGGGACAGGTACTCGGGTACTCAGATGGGCTGGGACAGGTACTCGGGTACTCAGATGGGCTGTGATGGGTGATGACAGGTCCTCTTTATGGGGGGGGGGGGGTAATCAGTGTGGTTCGTGTGTGAGAAGGAGATTGCGGTAACATCTTGTTACCGCCTAGTGTACACACCATTGGTGTGTGAGGAGGAGAACCCGGTAACATCTTGTTACAGCGGTTTGTTTACATTCTGTGACCGGCTGTGATTGGACACAGCCGTTCACATGGTAAAGAGCCAATTTCATTAGCTCTTTACTGTGATCAAGGTTGGGCTGTGACAGGGTGACAAGCCGCATCCCCGATAGCCGCTCTGCACGCTCCCTAGGTGCGTGCACGAGCACCGTGAACGTACACAGTACATGTGACCGGCTGTGATTGGACACGGCCGGTCACGTGTATCGGGGGTGGATTGGGATGCCAATCACACAGATCGGGGATGGGCTGTGTCCGAGGGACACACCTCATCCACGAACGCTGTGCTGCGGGCCCCCGGGAGCCCGCAGGAGCGGCGAAATACCGAGGACGTCATATGACGCCCACCCAGGATGGGAGATCCCATCTGTGGGTGTCATTTGACTATGGCCCGGTATTGAAGTGGTTAATGCATCCTATGCATTAAGGCGAAAAAAGACCTGGCAGTCACCGGCCCCCTACCCCCCCCCCCCCCGTTTTACTTACCTGAACCCCTTCATTCAGTCGGTAGGGACGAGCTGTGTCTCTCTTGATAGGATAGATTGATTGCAACGCAGCCATTGGCTCCCGCTGCTGTCAATCAAATACAGAGCGCAGATAAAGGCGCTCTGGTGGAGGTGGATAGCTGGTCAGAGGTATGATAGTGATGAGATGGCACTTCTGGCAGCACTTTGGTTAGAGGAGAAGCAACTCTGAAGATATAAAAAAAGGAAAAGAAAGGCCTTCTCTCCACTTACACCACACCATTGTGTGTCCCGCAGTGAATACAGGCTTCTCTCTCCAACACGTATGAGAACGCTTTACAGCTGCTGGACGGCTCTACACTGCTCTTTATCACCATGCTGCGGATAGACACATGCCACAGATGAGGACTCCTGATTTTATCATGTTTTTTAACACTCAACGATCTTGTAAGTGCTTTTAACCCTTTGTGCACTTTATTAAATAAATACTGCACTTAGAGGCACCTTTCTTTTCCTTTGTCAATCAAATACAATGACGCAGGCGCCGGGGGGTGGGGCTGAGTCCAGCATTCTGTGTCTATAGACGCAAGGTAAGCCCCTCGAGGAAGTGCTTCTCCGTGGGGGTTATCAGATGTGGGGAGGAGCCAGGAGAGCCTCTGGGGGGAACACAGAAGAGCAAGTTCAGGGCCACTCTGTGCAAAACGAGCTGCACAGTGGAGGTAAGCATATGTTTGTTATTTAAAAAAATTACCCTTAAGGCCCGTACACACGGTCGGACTTTTTGACAACAAACATGCAAATTAGCTGTTTTGGAGCAACATCCGACTGTGTGTACGCTCCATCGGACAAACTTTTTCTGTTTTCATCGGACTTTTGTTGGCTCTGCGAACGGACAAACTTTTTGACAACAGAAGTCCGATGGAGCAAAGTCCGATCGTGTGTATGCAAAAGCATCGGACTTTTGTACAAGGTACAAACACGCATGCTCAGAACCATTGCAAACGATCAGACTACAATACAGAAGTTGACCAAAGGTGGCGCTGGAGTCATTGAACGTCCTCTTTTGAAGTGGCGTCCGTACGTTGTGACGTCACCACGTTCGTGTTTGTTGTCAAAAAGTCCGACCGTGTGTATGCAATACAAACTTGTGGACAACACACTTTGTACAAAAGTCCACGGAAAAGTTTGTACAAGTCCGACCGTGTGTATGGGGCTTTACAATCACTTTAAGGACTGGAGGGATTTGCCCCCATAATGACCAGGCCATTTTTTGCAATACGGCACTGCGTCGCTTTAACCGTCAATAGCGCGGTCCTGCACTTTTGTACCCAAACAAAATTTATTTCCTTTTTTTATAGAGTTTTCTTTTGATCACCCCTGCGGTTTTTATTCTTTGCGCTATAAACAAAAAAAGCAGACAGTTTTGAAAAAAAATTATATTTTTTACTTTTTGTTATAATAAATATCCAAAATTTAAAAAACTAAAAACGAATTTCTTTATCAGTTTAGGCCAATATGCATTCTTCTACATATTTGTGGTATAAAAATAAGTGTATATTGATTGGTTTGCACAAAAGTTAAAGCGTCTATAAAATAGGGCATAGATTTATGACTAGAAAATGGCGGCGATCAGACACTTTTGACACTTTTTTGGGACCACTGGAAACAATATATTATGTGAATATTTACTTCACTTATTAAATCAAGTGAAAAGAAAATTACGGTTTACTTATTTCATCTGCACAATATTGGTTATTCAAAGTGAACAGAAATGTTTCACATGATTGAATAATTAAAGTGAATATTTACACAATGTATTGTGTGAAGATTCTCAACTCTTTTAGCAAAATAGCCTTTCTGTCTTTATTATGCTCAACAACACAACATTTTTAAAATTTTTTAATTTTTTTTGGTTTGATAATTATGAAATATTTATTGTTTAAGGTGTTAACAGTATGTTACAACAACAATCGCATCAAGGGGCGTGGCCGGCCAGCGCGGAAGATGGACGCTTGAGAACTGAGCTCCGTCGTGAGGGGAAATAACGGAACGTTTAGGATCCGAACGAGACCGTAATTCCGTCCGAAAATACTACTAAATAGCGAACGGACATCCCGTGTAACAATGTCACGGAAAAGAACGGGTGAATACCGACCGAAAAAACTTACTACACTAATGTACGCTCCCGAAGAACAGGTCAGTGAAACCCAAAATGGCGCCGACGGCACCTCAGCGCCTCAGAAACATTACACAGCGCTCTCCTCAGAACGACAAGAGACTACAATTAAAGGGGAATTACCTAAATCCCCTACTCAAAAGGCTAATACTGACTCTATGTTAAATAGTCCAGCAAGAGCAAAAATGAGGATGGACACATTAATACCACAGTCAAACTCACAATTACTACAGCCCCAGGCTTCTAATTCTCCACAAATCACCCAGGCCTTACAATCTCCTATGGAATCATTCCCCACATCTGGACAACCGGTTATAGACACTACATTAAAGGAAATGCTAATTTCGCTACATTCCTCATTAGTCACAGATTTGTCAAGCCTTTTCCATAAATTGAGTACCGAAGTGAGCTCATTAGACAATAGAATCTTTACTGTGGAAAGGGGAATGACAGAATGTTCACATACAGTAAATGATCTTATCGATGCTTATGATGAGGTAAAAGAAGAACAAGAATGGGTCCGCAATAAATTGGCAGATTTGGAAGACCGTTCAAGACGTAACAATATCAAATTAAGAGGTGTCCCTGAAAGCATTTCTACACCAGATCTGCCAAAATATGCAAAAGACTTAATTCGCATGATTTTACCAGATATCACCCCAAGAGACTTAATAATTGACAGAATTCATAGAATTGCAAAGCCACAACACTTGGCAGCTTCAGTACCAAGAGATATACTTATGAGGATTCACTTTTTTCATGTAAAAGAAAAAATAATGTATGAAGCTAGATCTAAAGGCCCACTCCCACGCCCATTTGAGGGAATACAAATATTCCCTGATCTCTCCAAGCACACACTACAATTAAGGAGAAACTTGAATCCTATAACCAAAAGTATGCATAATCATAAAATCCTATATAAATGGAGATATCCTGCCACATTGCTCATTACTAAAAATGGATCGACACATGTCATTAATGATCTTCAAAAAGGCATCAAGCTTCTAAGAGATTGGGGGATAATTCTAGATCTTCCCAAGACAACTGATCCTTCTTCATCAAAACATATACCTTTGCTACATCAACGCAATCCGGATGCCCGAAAACCTCAACCAATGGAAATATCCAGCTCTTAAATGATCCACTTACATCGTTTACAAATACCCCCTCATGGAAAACATCTCTTTCTTCCGTTTCACCGGCATTAACTGTTTCCTCCAGCAGCGGTTTTAGCTGTACCAGCTCATATTTGTGTTTATCACACACCGCCGAATTTTTGTTATATCTGTAATTGATAAGATTACAACTTATTGTTACTATTTTGTGTGTTTTTTTTTTTTTTTTTTTTTTTTTTTTTTTTTTTTGTTTTACTATTGACTGTTCTAGTAAAGTTTTTATTCCAGGTTCATTATCCACTAATACATATTTGTATATTGGTCAAATCAACTTCTACAACGCCGTATATTGATCATTCTTCCAAGATCCACCTACTGCCTACTAACTGTAAGTGATACCCTTTTTCATTTATTATTCTCATTTATTGCAAGTACCATGCCGATTAAAATATTATCCCTAAACGTTAGAGGACTTAACCATCCGGTCAAAAGACAATCCCTTTGGCATTCAGCAAAAAAATTTGACAGCGATATTCTTTGTATTCAAGAGACACATCTAACTCCTACATCATCTTCCCTATGCCGTAATAACAAATTCCCCCATATTTTTCATTCTACCTTCACTACTAAAAAAAGAGGAGTGCTAATAGCAATAAGCAAAGACATTGACTTTACTTCAATACAGGAAATATATGATCCTAATGGTCGCTTCATTATTCTAATCTGCAAAATAAATGGAACTATATATACAATTCTCAATCTCTATGCTCCTAACTCACATCAAGCAACTTTCCTTAAGAAAATCTTCACCAAAGTCAACAAGATAAAACAAGGTCTTCTTCTTGTTTGTGGAGATTTCAATCTGGTTGCAGACATTTATATGGATACTACCTCAGCGGCCAAAAGAAACCCATCTCCTTTGAATCAACTACTAACCTCATTTGATCTATATGATGTGTGGAGATGTTACCATGGAACAGAGAAGGACTATACATATTTTTCCCCCCATCATAAATCCTACTCCAGACTTGATATGTTTCTTGCTGATAAATACTTGTTACAAAATGTTAGCTCGTCTATTATCCACGCCATGACATGGTCTGATCATAATCCAATATCTATTACCATTGATGATACCTCCCCCAAACGTAACTCCTTCCTATGGAGAGCCAATAATTACATACTACAACATCCAGTATATTCTATAGAAATCGCTAACCACTTGAAACAATATTTTGAACTAAATGTTGGCTCAGTATCAGACGATGCCATGGTATGGAATGCACATAAAGCAGTTATTAGAGGTATTATTATGAAACTTTGCTCGGTTTACAAAAAGAAAAGAACTCAACAAATTGACTCTCTTACCTCCCAAATCGCCAAACTAGAATCTGAACACAAATCTTCCTCACAATCCAATACCCTAGCTCAACTAATGCAGCTCAGACAGGAACTTAGATCTCTCCTTTTACACAAATATGAATATATGCAACGTAAATTTAAAGCCACATCATATTCCACAGCTAATAAAGCTGGTAAAAAATTGGCTCAACGTCTTAAAGGTATACAAACTAAATCTAAAATCCACTATATTTTCCATCCACACTCAAAAGACAAACTATCTAATCCACAAGATATAGCGAATGCTTTTAGTGATTATTATAGTGATCTCTATAACCTTCGTACAGATACTTCCACCCACCAACCGTCTCCAGAAGAAATTGATAAGTTTCTTAATCAGGTTAACCTACCTACCCTAACTGAATCCCAATTAAACTACTTAAATACACCATTTTCTACCACAGAAATCCTCGCAACTATTGCATCATTACCAAACAACAAAGCTCCAGGTCCAGATGGTCTTTCGGGGGAATATTTTAAACAATTCTCCACATATCTGACTCCCCACTTAACGAAATTCCTTAACAAAGCTGCATTATCTTCTACTTTCCCTAAAGAATCACTATCAGCAATTATTGTTACAATTCCGAAACCTGGAAAAGATCCAACCTCACCCCAAAATTTCAGACCAATATCCCTACTTAACCTAGACCTAAAAATTTATGCTAAAACTATAGCTAGACGTCTAGTATCCATTGTGCCTGACTTAGTACACAAAGATCAATCTGGCTTCATTAAGGGAAGACAGGCCCCTGATGCAACACGAAGAATGATAGATTTAATTCACTATGCAGAATCAACTGGAACGCCTTCTCTGCTTCTTTCTTTAGATGCAGAGAAGGCGTTTGATCGGGTACAGTGGACATATCTACAAAAAGTTCTATCAAAATTTGGATTTAAAGACTATATATATGGAGCTATTATGGCATTATATACACAACCATCGGCTCAAGTATTTTCCGCCAACATGCTCTCTCAACCATTTCAAATATCAAATGGCACACGCCAAGGCTGCCCATTATCACCTCTAATCTTTGATTTAGCAATAGAACCCTTAGCCGAACATATCCGCAAAGATTCTAAGATTACGGGAATAAACTTGGGTTCCACCTCTCATAAAATTAGTCTTTTTGCGGACGATATAATACTTATATTAACAAATCCTACCTCCTCACTAGCCGCGGTATGCGACACATTAGATTGGTTTAGCCGAGTATCCTTTTACAAAATTAATACAACAAAATCTCAAATATTAGACATAAAACTTAATGCTACTACCAGAAACCTCCTGCAAGCTCAATATCCATTTACTTGGTCTGAAGATAATATTTCTTATCTGGGTATACAACTCACTAGATCCACAAAACACCTTTTTAAATCAAACTATAAACCATTGCTGATTAAATTACGTACAGAATCCATGAAGATTACTAAATTGGAACTTTCATGGACTGGTAGATTGGCAGCGTTCAAAATGATGCACTTACCTCAAATACTTTACCTATTCAGAACTCTGCCAATCCCTATTCCCAAATATTTCTTTACATCCCTACAAAGACTACTCAATCAATGTATTTGGTATGGAACAAAACCTAGATGTGCTCATTCCAAATTAAGAAATCACAAATTGGCGGGTGGGTCAGGCTCTATTGATTTCGAAGATTACTATATAGCAGCAATAATTGATCAATCTAAAGAATGGTTCCAAAACCCTCCAAGTAAACTCTGGAGTAACATCGAACATACCTTTCTATTAAGTCCTGGTCTAAAGAACTGGCTTCTAAGCACTCCATTAGGGACTAAAATACCCAAAGATTTACCTCCCACCATGATTGCCACGACCAAAGCTTGGAAATTGTTAAATCAAGAAATTCATTGTGAATCTAGTATACCCCAAATGACGATTCCTATCGAATCCTTACATCATCTATCATATGATCTATCTCTTCATCATTGGATTCAAAAAGGCATTAATCATATTAACCAACTTATTACAGGTACACAAATACAATCCTTTTCTGAGCTACAAAAACAATTTAATTTACTTCATTCAGATATATCTACATATACCCTAATACAAAATTGCCTCAACAAAATCAAACTTCCTCTATACAATATCTCGCCAACAATATGGAAATTTCTTAATTCCTCCTTAACTCATAAAAAAGGAATCTCCTTAATTTACAATATCTTACACCTCAAAAGTATATTTACGAAATCCACTTCTCATTCACATTGGGAAAATGATCTACAAAAATCCTTTACGGATCAACAATGGGAACAAGCACTTAAAAGTATCTATAAAACTACTAAAAGCTCAGCATTATGGGAACTTACTCAAAAAATTTCACTTAGATGGTATTTGACGCCATCAAGACTAACATCCTTTAATTCATCTTTGTCGGATTTATGTTGGAGATGTAATTCCGCTAAAGGCGATATGTATCATATTTTTTGGAGTTGCGACAAACTCCAAGAGTTCTGGAAAAATGTTTTTCTTATATTAACAGACATAACTCAAATGCAGATTCCACTTCTACCTGAGTTAGCGATATTAAACCTAACTATAGAAAACATACCATACCCTTTTCGTCATGTAATGACACACGTCTTACTGGCAGCCAGACTGTCCATAACCAGATTATGGAAATCTACAACTCCTCCAACTGTCTATCAACTTTTAGATACAGTATCCCTACACTACAACTATGAATTAATGATGGCCTCCATTGCAGGTAATTTACCAAAAGAAAAATGTAGGTGGTCACCTTGGGAGGGATGGTCAAAATCCGCAGATTTTCTGAAAAAATCTTAAACAATATTTAGGCATACTTTACTGAGTTTTCAATTTCTGGTTTCATTATTTTTGGTTAATTTTTAGCTCTATATGTCCACAATGCTTAATATTGGCAACATTTCCCTCCCCTAGGACACGGCTGAGTATTCATAGAGATGTTTAAGGGAGGCTAATATTTTTCACTTATACAATTAAAATATTTGTATTAATTAACTTTATGATTTTATGTACATACTCTATTATTAATATCTTATTACGTGAACTAAACGTCTTTAAGAATATCTGGAAAATATATATATATAATTTATTTATTTATTTATTTATTTTATCTCCTTATTGTTCTTGTGTCTACGCGTATTTGAAATTTATTGTACAATGTACTTTCTATATGCTTTACTTTTAAAAAATCAATAAAAATCGATTGATCAAAAAAAAAAAAAAAAAAAAAAAAAAAAAAAAAAAAAAACAATCGCATCAAACTCTGTACAGGAAATTATTTCTAGAAAAAGGCCACTGGAGACCATTCCTTTTAATCATTTGATAATTAACAGCCAGCCCATCGTCATCAGATGTAAATTTGTAAAAGCTGTCTGTATGGCCATCTTAAAGGAGAAGTATAGCCAAGGCTCTTTGGCTATGCTTCTCCTAAGAATCACAACTGGCTGACATTACAGAATGTATCAGGACACTGTCCAGATGCTATATGGTAGACAGCTTATAACATATTGGCCAAATTACTTAAATATTGACAACCAGACAGTCAGACTTTCCTCCTCTTACATAAATAACTAATCTATAATCAGCTGTAGGATGTAACTAGAAGCACAACAGACCAGACTTTTTTTTAATCCATCAGAACAAGTGTTTAGGAAAATAACACATAGGAAACTTCTTTGAATACAAGAGTACCCCAGGTTTGTTTTGTGTTTTGGTCTTTTGGAGTCCAAGCGTAACAATGCAGTAAACTGCTGCCAGCTATTGTATTCAATGGATCTAATATTAAAGCGCCACACCACTAACGAATTGTACATGTAAATTAGCATTAAAGATGGATCCAATGTGTTTCTGGGGTCTCAAAACCGACCACTTTCATCAGGGCTTACTTATTATTTATGCTGGAAAACTGTAGTCTGTCAGGAAGTGGATGTAAGCTGCCCTAACCAGCTGCTGACAGGCTCTACAATCGTCCAGCATAAATAGTTTGTCATTTCACATTCTCCATTCTGTCCAGCATATCTAATTTTTAAGCCCTGATGAAGGGGGCAATTTTGAGGCCTTCAAGCATGCTGGCTCCATCCTTTATCCTGATTTATAATGGAACACATCTAACCATGGATGACTAATTCTTGGTGTAGCACTTTAATCTTAGATCTATTCATTTACAAGCCATGGGACTGTGAAAATCCTCTCACTTGGAAAAGCAGCCAGCCCAGAATCCAAATGCCATTTAAATTCTTCTGGCAACAATGAAATGTCAGAGTTCCAATGCCAATTTTCCCTTTTCCCTTTTCCCTATGACTATTGTATTCATGCAGCTGCGACACCAACAGCTCCTTGAATACCAAATCAGTGACTGCACCTGATGGAATGCATTCACTATTTGGCCAACAATTGTCCACCTGCATCTTTGATTTTTCAGTCAAAGTTTGTTGACCCAAGTGTACCAGACAGGGCAACTCATGGTTCAAATTTTGGCTGATTGAGCCGTGTATGGCTAGCTTAAAAAGTCTTCTCATGTGAGATCACACCATACATAAACCATGAACGGTAATTTTCATTGAAATGTCCAACAATCTATTAGCAATGAGCATAAAAAAATGTGTAAAGCCCACTCCATCTATTGACAGTTCAATGAAGTGAAATATAGAAAAAGTCAAGACGTGGTGATTTACTTCTGATCCAGACAAGATCTTATACTGTGAATCATTTGTTGTCACACCTTCACCTGCACACACCCTTGTGGCAGAGGACGCCCTCTGAAAACAGAATGACCAAATGTGTCAGGGCATGACCACATGTCTCACCAGCTCCACACAGTAAACGTCATCCCAGCACTCATCTCGGTGGGTGGTTCGTTTGGAACTCTGATCGGCGGTGAGCTAATACTGTCACATGCTGGTTATCTTTTTAAACTTCTTGTAAGCATAATTTCTAAGAGGAGGGATTGGTTAATTTCAATAAACAGTTTGACACTATGGAAAGTATCCCCTTGTATTCTTACATGACACATCCACCTCATTGTACCTGGTAAGAAGAGCGGATTCCCCAGTAAGAGCGTTGCAGAAGTTAAAAAAAATGTTTAAAATTCAAATCAGCCCTCTTGCTAAATACATTAAATAGTTACATAGATACATAGTTAGCAAGTTTAAATAAAGTCCATTCAGTTCAACCTGTGTTTTTCCTGGCCATACCTCACGTCAGGTTAATGCCTCCTCTGGAGCTCACAGGACCACCTCTTCATAGCTGAATAAAATACAGCCCCTCCCCCGCCGAAGTGTACCCAAGCCATGATAGCCTCCTTTTTGGAGGCTTTGGGAGACAAACATAAAAGACAGTTAAGCTGGGAGTACAATCACCAAATCCTTTTATTCATAACCAACAGATCTCAAGAAGAAAGAATTATTGCAAGATTACGTATAGGAATTATACTGCAACAAGTCCATAGTGCTGGTGCCATCAAAAGAAAAGATCTGGAAGTTTCTCCCCGTTCTTTCTAGTACCCAAGGCATCAGAAGCTTTCCTTGAGTCTGAAGCAATCAAATGGGTACATACACAACAAAGGTTCAAGATGGAGTTCATGCAAACAGTCATGATGCTCATTCAGCATGAGGACCAGTTAGTTAATCAACCTGCCTGACGTATACTGCCATGTACCAATCGGTGCGTAACACCAGAGACATGTGAGATTTGCAGAGAACTGGCTGTCACTTCCAGTTTAGATGTTTGCCATTTTTAGAATTGGCACAGCACCAAGAAACTTTTTGAATATTTTGTTGACATTAGTGGCAGTAATTCGTCTTTTGGGATAAGGCTCGATGACTACTTGGACGACGTTTTGATTGTTGCATGTGTAAGCCAGGAGCTAGCAAAGCATCACAACCTTGTCCTAGAAATCCTTTTCCAAGTTCAGTCGACTAGTGATGAAACAGGAAAAGAAGTTAACTCCGTCTTAATCTATGAAGGATCTCGAGGTATCTTTTCATGCCGAATAAGTTGAGTGGTTTTCCAAAACGGCAAAATTGCAAAATGAAAGTCTGCGTACGAAGAGTCATGGAGACAGTATTTATGTCAGTGAGGATTGCATTGCCCCCAATGGGACATTTTACAGCAGCTTTTCCAGTGCTGTCTTGGGCCAGGTGGCACATGGGGCTCTTCAATTTGCCTTCTTCAGTCAATAGGAAGGGCTACAAGTGTACCTCTTTTGTGGCATGCTTCGCAGTCGAGGAAATTTAATAATTCTTACGCCGAATCTCAGTCTGCCTCCAGTCTGAGGAGACAAGTGCAAGACCATTGGAGCCTAGTGGAAAGCAGATGCTCTGACTGTCTTAAATTGAAGGCTATTTTTTCTAACATAGCAAGCCTTTCAGGATCTTCCTCCAAGGGGCACGAGTAAAGTTGATGACTGACAACAAGAAAGCAGTACCCTCCATTGCCCACCAATGGGTCACCAAGAATCTTTTCCTATTACTTTTTGTAACAATTTTTTTGCTGGACAGAGAGCCGCTTACAGGAAGTTAACGATAGTCTACTTACTGGGAAAGCAGGATTAACTAACTGATCAGTTAGGCAAATTTTTTTCTAACAATGTGTACTTCAACTAGTATTGGCTCTATGAGGCATTCCAGCGGTAGTTCTCATAGAGTCCACTCAACTGAAGCTTCCGGTATTTGCAACAAGGTACAAAGGTGAAGTGATAGAAGGTGGATTCACAGTGCCATGGTTTTTTTTTCGTTTGGTGTTTCTCTTTCTTCAGTGTCCTTGATTATGAAAATTCTTCTGAAGATTTGGACAGAACATGTTTAGGCCATATAGGTGCTTTACACCTGCTGTGGAGGCCCTGGTTTCCATTAATGTCATCCTCACCACCAGTCCCATTTCCGGTCAAATAAATTGTTGTATGCCAATGTCAACGGCAGCACCCCAATCCAGTGAGATTCTTAATTCGTAATAGCCTGGCTATTGAATCAGCCAGACTAGAGGTGCGGGGATTCTCATCCAAGGTGGTTCAGACCTTGGTGAAGACCACATATGCTACATATGAGGATATGAAGGAAGTTTGTTCTGTTTGCTCAGGAAAGTTTTCTACCTTGTGTCCCCAGCTCTTCACATTTTTACATTTTGAGGTTGGTCTGGCATACAGTGCCATTAAACAAATGCTTCATGCAGGCCTAATCCAAATACGACCACCAAGGATATTCTTGTTCCCTTCACAGGACTAAGGCTTGGTTCTGAAAGCATTAGTACAGGCATCCTTTGCTCCAATAGTTTAATTTCCATTGTGGTTCCTAGTGGTAAAACGAGTTCCTCTGACAGCAGTTACTTCAGACAGATGGATGTTGGAGGTTGCAGCACTTTCCTGAAAAGATCCATTTTATGTCTTTTACCAAAAATAGTGATTCTATGTTCATCTCCAAAGCTCAATTCTAAAGTGGTATCCAGTTTCCAGCAAAACCTGGGTGTAGTCTCTCTAAGTATTCACATGGAGTCACTGAGTACACAGCAGGAAGTTGCTAACAGTGTACATACAAAGGTCAAAGATGTGAGGAAAGTGGAAAATCTTTTCATTTCGCTGTCAGGTTCTTGAGTTGTCTTCTATTGGTTCACAAAGGTGATTAGATTGGCATCCAGGTAGTAGACCTTTCTGCTCAGGAACAGGAGCAAGCTCCTTTGACTGGAGGGGGGGCAGCCTTTGGGGCAGTTATTCCAGGATTTCAGTGAGACAGATAGCCCTTCAATCGACTTTACCAGCTAGGTGTGCAGTCAGCAAGTTCTGCAAAATGTGGGACAGATTTTTTAAATTTTTGTCTTTTAACAGCTTTTCTTTGATTGTCAATGTTTCTATTCATGTGTTCTCTCCCGCCCATTTATTCAGCTAGTTATATCCCATTGTGTGCTGATGTGAGGTACAGCCAGGAATACGGAAAAGTGTTATCAAATACTTACCGTAATTTTCCTTTCCTGGCCTATCCTCACATCAGCACGGGACTCCCTCCCTAGTGGCCTGTCGCAGGGTAGATTACCAAACACTTCAGTGGGGGGGGGGGGGGGCTGTCTTTTATTTAGCTATAAAGAGGTGGTCCTGTGAGCGTTAACCCATTGTGTGCTGACGTGAGGAAAGGCCAGGAAAGGAAAATTATGGAAAGTATTTGATAACAATTTTTCCGTGATGTATCATTTCCCATATCTTTGTATATTGCATTTGCCAAGATTCACATCTAAGCCCTTGTACACACGGTTGGACATTCTG
This sequence comes from Lithobates pipiens, assembly GCF_037356315.1. NCBI lineage: Eukaryota > Metazoa > Chordata > Amphibia > Anura > Ranidae > Lithobates > Lithobates pipiens. Next base: position 110,123,813 of record NW_027507788.1, read on the forward strand.
ACAACCAAATCCGTTGGATTTTGTCTGACGGATTTTGTCCGAAACTGTTGCATACACGTGGTCAGACAAAGTTGTCGGAAAATCCGATTGTACATAACGTGATGACGTTATTTCGTTACGACAGGACTACGTTCAGGCTAGTAGCCAATAGCTTTGGTCTAGGAATTTTATCTGAGCATGCGTGGCACTTTGTCCGTCGGAGTAGGCTACACATGGTCGGAGTATGTCCGATCGGAGCATTTTGTCGGAAAATTTTACGGACAAGTTGGAAAACTTGGTCCGTGGGATACTCAGACGGAAACAGTCCGATGCAGACCACACACAGTCGGAATATCCGACAAAACGGTCCGATCGGAAACATTCCGTCGGAATCTCCAACCGTGTGTACACGGGCTAAGAGTTTTTCAGAATTATCGACACTTTCAGTTGAAGGTATTTCCACATTCTCATCACTCTACACAGTTTGCAATTAAACTGCTTCTCGTCCAAATTCATTGAATGGCCACATGCCACTTTAACCACTTAACAACCGTGCTATAGCCGAATGACAGCTACAGTGCGGCTCGATAACTCTGAGAGAGCGTACTACGACGTCCTCTCAGAATCGTACCCCCTGGGGTGCGCACATGGGAGTATCCCTGATCGTCATGTCCCGAGGACCTGGTGCATCACGGATCAAGGTAAATGGCTGCTGACTTGGAAACAAACCGGTGTCATGTTCAGTTCCTCTCTCCCCTCTCTGTACCAATCGGTACAGTGTGAGCGGAGAGGGGAGAGATCGGGTGAAGCAGCGCTGTGGGCTGAATCTGTAGTGCCCACAGCGCTGCTCTGTGCCCATTGCAGCCTCATCCATGCATCCTTGCTCAGCCATCCTTCTGTCATACTCAGCCATCCATCCATACTCAGCCATGCCATCCATACTTAGTCATGCCATCTATATTCAGGCATGACATCCATACTCAGCCAGCCATCCATACTCAGCCATCAGCATTACCCAGCCATACTCAGCAATACCCAGCCATACTTAGCAATACTCAGTCATGCTCAGCCATAATCAGCAATACCCAGCCATACTCAGCCATACCCAGCCATGCTGTCTGCAGTTGTTTTGCACAGAGCAGCTTGGATCCGCCTCTTCTTGGGTCCCCTGCCGGCATGCCTGACCCCTCCCTCTTCCTGCTTTCTATGGGGACAACCAAGCAGGCATGCTCCTGAGCTGTGGCTCTGTGTGTCCATTCACACATGGAGCCATGGCTCAACTCCACCCCTCCATCTTCTGATTGGCTCACTGGTTTTTATTTGAAACAGTGTAAACCAATGGCTGCTGCCAAAAGTCAATCAGGAGTGTGAGTCCCCAGACAACCAAGGCTCTCATGGACATTTCTGGATCGAGAGGGGGCTCAGGTAAGTATTAGGTGGGGCTGAGGGACTGCTGCACACAGAAGTTTTTTTTAGAGGAAGTAAACCCTGATGTGTTTACTTCCTCTTTGTCTCCCTGCAAAGGTAAAGCATAATGGGCTACTATGCATCGCATAGTAACCCATTATGTGTCACTTACTTGACACAGGAGCCAGCGATGTCAACGCTGTCCCCTGTAGTCCGGAGCGTCCATCTTCTTCCGGGTATCGCTGCTCCGGCCCACTCATAGCGCCGGAGCAGCGATTACGTCACCCCCGCGCATGCGCATGGGAGCCGCCACTAACGGCATGTCACTGTCTTTTAGTAAATATCTCCTAAACCGTGTAGGTTTAGGAGATATTTCTTGGACCTACAGGTAAGCCTTAATCTAGGCTTACCTGAATGTCAAAGTGGTTTGTAAGGGTTTACAACCACTTTAAAAACCTTGTGCCTTTGCAACCATTTTAACAAAGAATGTGCTGAACTTAGAATGCTATAGTCAGGAGTAAGAAATGTAAAACACAGTGAGTGTAATTTATTAAAACTGGTGCAGTCAGAATCTGGAACAGCTGCACATGGCAACCAATCAGCTTCTATCTTCAGCTTGTTCAGCTTTAAAAATGAAAGCTATGAGCTGATTGGTTGCCATACACAGCTGCTCAAAATTCTGTCTGCTCTAGTTTTGATAAATTCCCCTAAGGGCTCATTCAGACAGACTGTCCAGGGCCTTATTTGAAGCCTCCCCTTCTCTAGGATGCCTCACACAGAAAAAACATAGGCTGTTTGGGCACTGGACAGGACTAGGGGGGAGACCTCACAGCACTCCACAGGGGGTGCCTCTGCTCTCCAACGTGTCACTGCAGAGCAGAACGATTCAGCTCTAGTGCACTCCTCCCATTTAATTCTCCGGTATTCGGCAAACTATGCAGCAGTTGCTGGCTGACTATTACACTTGACCAGGCTGCACTGACACCCTCAGAGTAGCGGTTCCCAGTGCAGGTGAGGGCGGCACCCCTAGATGCGTCACCCGGGCAGGCACACCCCTAGATATGTCACCCGGGACAGGTGCCAGCCCCCCCCCCCTCGTTTAAGCCCTGTAGGCAACACGAAATGGTTTATAAGCATCCCTATGTTCTGTAATTAATGTTGTTGGTTTGAACAATCCAGTTAATTTTAGTTTTAGAATGACAAATAAGCTTGACTTTTATACAGCGTGACCTATAATCATTTTGCTATGTGGCTCCTTACTTATAATTGCACCCTTGTGTCAACACATTTATGATCCTAAAATAGTTAACCTTTTACTCTGATTTAAAAACTGAAGACTGTATACTGTGTCTATTAACTCTAAATAAAGAAGTACGCTAACAGTGAAAATATAGATTAGTGAGCTTTATGTTTTGCACAGTTTCAACTGGGAGCAAAATTTCTAAAGCAGATCAGCAATTCTTATCAATTTGTTTTGTAACAAAATGTAAAAGAATTCCACAATCACAGCCATCATAAAGCTGTGCTTTCAGGCATCCCTCTGCTTAGTGGCTTGTTGGGCATCCCTTAGCTTAGCGAACAAAGAATACCTGATCAAGTACAAGAAATCTTTAAAAAAAAATGTGATTGCATGTGTATTCTGGGAGTCAGCAGAGAACCCTTCCCCTCTGGTGTCACATTTGGCACCTTTCAGAGGGGAGGGGGGCACTTCTGGGCATAGCTATCCACAGAATATGCGGGTATCTACACCACTTCCTGTGCCACCCCCCCCTCCGCTGTCTGCTAGGAAACACACGGATCCCAGAGACAGCAGGAATTATCCGTATTGCGCAGCACAACTCGCGCATGCGCAGTAGGGAACTGGGAAGTGAAGCCGCAAGGCTTCACTTCCTGATTGCTTTATTGAAGATGGTGGCGGCAGCACCCAAGAGCTGAGCGACAGATCGGCTTCGGGTGCCGACATCGCGGGTGCACTGGACAGCTAAGTGTCCATATTTTTAAAGTCAGCAGCTGCAGTACTTGTAGCTGCTGACTTTTAAAAAACAAAATTTCAGTGGAACTCCCGCTTTAACCACTTCAGTACAGAACATTTATACACCCTTCCTTCCCAGACCAATTTTTAGCTTTCAGTGCTCTCACAATTTGAATGCCAGTTACCAGTTGCCAGTCATGCAAAACTGTACTCACATTTTTTATAATTTTTTCATACAAATAGAGCTTTTGTTTGGTGGTATTTAACCCCCCTAGCGGTAATCCTGAGTCTGGCTCGGGGTAGGAATATACTGACAGGAGCGGTAACCCTGAGCCAGACTCGGGATGGCTTCGCTCGATGCAGGGGAGGACACAGGGATCGTTACTCACCTTGTCCCCTAGATCCAGCGATGTCCGCCGCGCTGTGCGCTCGAGCCGTCCTCCGCTCGATTCACAGTGCCGAATGCCGCCGAGCTCCGTTCCCTGCGACGTTACGGCGCACGGGAGCGGAGAACGGCGGCAAATTCAAAAAAGTTAAAACACACTAAACACACACAGATTACAGTGCTGTATTAAAAAATACACACCCCCTTTGTCCCTAGTGGTTTGTGCAATGCCCTGCATGCACTTCTATATTATAAATACTGTTTTTTACTGCCTGGAATTTGGAGATTGTCCATAGCAACCAAAAAGTGTCAATTTTTCAGTGTTTTAGGATTTTATTACATTATTGAATACATTTTATTATTCTTTATTATATTATAAACTTTATCATACCCGGTTTGTCTGCTAGACTCTGGTTTGAACAGATTTAAGAGCGTTATTGCTAAGAATTACAGGACTACAAAATAAAAGCCAGATTTCCGTGCAAAATAATTGTACCTCTTTCAGCACCTAATTCCAGACTGAATCATACCGCCAGGGAGGTTAATCACCACAGTTTTTTTTATTTTTTGAAACATAAGTGAAAAAAGAGCGAACATTTTGAAAAAAAAAAACACTTTCTTTCCTTTCAAAATTTTGCAAAGAAGTCATTTTTGTTTATAAATTTGGGCCAAAATTTATACGGCTACATCTCTTTGGTAAAAATAACCCAAATTAGTGGATATTAATTAGTCTCTGTGAAAGTTATAGAGTCTACAAGCTATGGTGCAAATTATTGAAAATTTATCACACCTGATGCACTGACCTCAATTCTTGAGGCCCTGAAATGTCAGGAAAGTACAAATACCCCCAAATGACCCCTTTTTGAAAAGTAGACAGTCAAAGGTATTTAGCAAGAGGCATGGTGAGTTTTATGAAGTTGTAATTTTTTCCCATAATTCTTGGGAAATTTTTTGTTTTTTTCACAAAATTGTCATAATAACAAGTTATTTCTCACACATAGCATATGTATACTTCCAATTACACCTCAAAATACATTCTGCTACTCCTCCCGAGTATGGCGATACCACATGTGTGTGACTTTTACACAGCCTGGCCACACAGAGAGGTCCAACATGCAGGGAGCACCATCAGGGGTTCTAGGAGCATAAAATTACACTTATTTCCTAACCACCTATTACAATTGGACAGGACAGTGGAATTACCCACAAAATTACCCCATTTTGGAAAGCAGACACCCCAACGTCTATTCTATGAGGCATAATGAGTCTTTTGAACTGTTGAACTGTTCAATTTTTTACATAAGTGTTCAGAAAACGTGGAAAGAAAATGAAAATCTTTTACTTTCATTTTTACACAAAGTTGTCAATTTATAAAATATTTCTAACACATAGCATGAATATAGCAAAAATTACCCCAAAACACATTCTGCTACTTGTCCTGAGTATGGCGATACGATATGTGTGAGACTTTTACACAGCCAGTCCACACAGAGAGGCCCAACATTGAACTAGTACCTTCAGGTTTTCTAGGAGCATAAATGACACATCTCATTTCATTCCTACCCATCACACTTTTGAAGGTCCTGGTGCACAAGGAGAGTGGAATTACCCACAAAATGACCCCATTTTGGAAAAGTGACATCCCAATGTATATTCCATGAGACAAGGGCTGCAGATAGGTGCTCGGGTACTCTGTTGGGCTGGAGACAAGTACTCGGGTACTCTGATGGGCTGGAGACAAGTACTCGGGTACTCTGATCGGCTGGAGATAGATACTCAGGTACTCTGACAGGTACTCAGATGGGCTGTGACAGGTACTCAGGTACTCGTGTACTCAGATGAACTGTGACAGGTACTCAGATGGACTGTGACAGGTACTCAGATGGACTGTGACAGGTACTCGGGTACTTGGGTACTCAGATGAACTGTGACAGGTACTCAGGTACTCAGATGGACTGTGACAGGTACTTGGGTACTCAGATGAACTGTGACATGTACCCAGGTACTCAGATGGACTGTGACAGATACTCAGATGGGCTGTGACAGGTACTCGGGTACTCAGATGGGCTGTGACAGATACTCAGGTACTCAGATGGGCTGTAACAGGTACTCAAGTACTCAGATATACTGTGACAGGTACTCAGGTAATCAGATGGGCTGTGACAGGTACTCAGGTACTCGGGTACTCAGATATACTGTGACAGGTACTCAGGTGGGCTGTGACTGGTACTCGGGTACTAAGATGGACTTTGACAGGTACTTGGGTACTCAGATGGGCTGTGATAGGTACTCGGGTACTCAGATGGGCTGTGACAGGTACTTGGGTACTCAGATGAGCTGTGACAGGTACTCAGGTACTTTGATGGGTGGTGACAGGTACTCTGATGGGTGGTGACAGGTACTTTGATGGCTGGTGACAGGTACTCTTTATTAAGGGGGCAATCAGTGTGTGTTGGTGTGTACTGTAAGCGGTAACGATATGTTACCGCAATCTCCTTTTCACACACAATCGGTGTGAGGAGGATAACCTGGTAACATCTCATTACCGCGGTTAGTTTACATTCTGTGACTGGCTGTGATTGGACACAGCCGGTTCCGTAGTAAAGAGCCAATTTCATTGGCTCTTTAATGAGAAGGGGGTTGGGCTGTGTCAGGGTGACAAGCTGCGCCCCCGATCGTCACTCTGTGCGCACCCTAGGGGTGTCCACGAGCGCCGTGCATGTGGGCACTACATGTGACCGGCTGTGATTGGATACAGCCGGTCACGTGCTAAAGAGCCATCTTTATTGGCTCTGTACCCCGCTGTGGAATGGGCTTTGTTTGAGGGATCCCGGGGGCCCGCAGGAGTGGCGAGATACCAAGACGTCATATGACGTCCGCCCAGGATGGGAGATCCCATCTGCGGACATCATATGGCTATAGCCCGGTATTGAAGTGGTTAAGCTTTGGTAAAAAAAAAAAAAACTGTAAGCCGATTGATTTCTATGCAGAGCTGAATCAGATTTTGCATTTTCCATTTTTCTTAAATCAACCCCAATGCATGCATCCTCAGCAATCAAATGTAAGAGAACAATCACACTGTATTTGCTGATTGGCTGTTGTGTTGCCCTAAGAGTGCTTACACACTGAAGCGTTGGGGGCTTCGGCAGTAAAGCACCACTATTTTTATCGGCGCTTTACCGTTGTTTTAGCGGCGCTATTTGGCCAACAGTGGGGCGCTTTTAACCGCTGCAGCAGCGCTTTGCCAGCGGTTTGGCGCCGCTGCCCATTGATTTCAATGGGCAGGGGCTCTTTAGGAGCGTGTATACACCGCTCCTACAGCGCTGCAAAGATGCTGCTTGCAGGACTTTTTTACCATACTGCAAGCGCACCACTCCAATGTGAAAGCACTCGGCCTTTCACACTGAAGTGAGAGGAGAGGCTCTTTACAGGCGATAATTTTAGCGATATAGCGCGTGTAAAGTGCCTCAATGTACTATGTACCTATACTCATTCACATGGGAGGGGGGGCAGGATCTGGGGGCCTCCTTGTTAAAGGGAGCTTTCAGATTCCGATAAGCCCCCCACCCATTGGCCAGACCCTCTCTGGCCCCAAGGAACACCCCCCTCATGTTGAGGGCATGTGGCCTGGTATGGTTCGGGGGGGAGCTGGGCTATCACTCGGCCCCCCCCCCCCCTTTTCTTCGATCCCACGCATTTTTTTTCTTTTTTTGCTGCCAATTGATTTTTTTAAATTCATGACTCATCAATTGTTAAAGAAGTGGTGGCCGCCCTCTCTTTAACAACCAACTATTCACAGTTTGTTAGGGAGAAAAACATGCATGAAAACTGCATGCATCAAAAGTGTGTGCTTAAAAACGCACTGCAAAATGGCATCAACCGCATAGATGTGAACCTAGCCTAATACAATATCTTGCTGCATGCCCACTTCCTTTTCTCATGCAACCCCCTTTATGGTGGATCAAAGATTGCAATTACTTTTAAAGCCTCGTACACACGATCGGATTTTCTGCAGGCAAAACCTTGGACTTTTGTCTGAAGGACGTTGGCATACAAACGACACACAATTGTCGCCCAACAAACACGAACATAGTGACGTACTGTGTGTTTTTTTAGCTCTTTAGCATCACCCTTTGGGCTCTTTCTGCTAATTTGGTGTTAGCAGAAGTTTGGTGAATGTTGATTTGTGCTTTTCAGTTAGTTTCTGACCGGCTGTTCATCAACCAGCCATATTGCGGAATTGGAGGAAATAACATGTTATTTATTATTGGCCTTAGAGGTATTGCTTTGAACCAAGTCCAGTTCAGGAACAGGAGGAGGAAGATTTCTTGGACCAAAAATCGGTTGCTTTATTAATTGTGACCAATTATGTCATATGCCTTTGCTGCGGGAGCTCCAGGAGAATAATCCAGATGATTTTCGGAATTATCTCTGGATGACGGACCCTTGCTTTCACCAACTCTTGGCATTGTTGAACCCCTTTATTAAGAAGCAGGACACATGCACAAGGCTTTATTTTATTTTTTGATTGAATAATAATGATTTGATTTGTTATATTTTCTATACTTTTGGATGCAGAGAATGCACTTTTTGGTTAAGTTCTATTGGCAGATAGCATGTCTAATTTTGTTTTCTTTTTTTAATGCACAATAAACAAAATTGTGGAGAATAATACTTGGTTATGTGTTTTACTTCAAATGACAGTTTGGGAGTAGGCAGTTACATAAAAAAAAAAACTATGTAGAATTAACAAGGGACACCAACATAGTTAAAAACTATGGGATAATGGTGTTGTGGTAACTTGCACAGAAAAAAGTAACAAGCATAATAATATTATTCTTGTTATCACTAGAAAAAAAAAGCCTTTGAAAATTTGTTTGCAATAACATCAGTTTTACCAGCAAGGCAGCTTCATTATTATCCCATTAAAGAAGAAGAGAATGTGTGCTGCATTTAGAGATTTCATAATTTCATAATTTGCCACATCACGAATGTTAATTCTCCATTACGAACACTAGTTTACAAGACCGACCACTTCTGGCTCGTCCTTGCTTCCGAGGATGCGTGTTTGTACTTCAGACTTTTGTCCGACGAACTTGTGTACACACGCTCGGAAAATCCGACAACAGACATTTGTCTGCGGAAAATTTTAAAGCTTGCCATCCAACATTTTTCCATGGAAAATCCACCAACAATTGTCCAATGGAGCGTACAAATGATCAGATTTTCCGCCAACAGCCTGCATCACACAATTCCCAATGGAAAATCCAATTGTGTGTACGAGGCTTTAGGCCATAGTTCAAATCTTATTCAAGAGTTGTCATCCCTCTCCCTCTAATTGCAGTCATGAATGTATCATAAGAATAACATTTTTACAGCTTTGATGAAAATGTTTGTTATGTGAGGTATTTGTGTGTTATGTCTCGTACACACGATCTGATTGTTGGGAGGGGATTGTGTGATGACAGACTGTTGGCCTAAAATCCGACCGTTAGTATGATCCTTCAGACAATTGTCCAACTTTCGGCCAACAAATGTTGGATGGCAGGCTAGTAAATTTTCGGTGGACAACGGTCTGTTAGATTTTCTTATTGTCTGCACACAAGTCCCTCACACAAAAGTCCAAAGTACAAACACGCATGTTCGGAATCAATGCTCGCCAAACACAACATTAGCAGAAGGTGCCCAAAGGGTGGCGCTCAAGATTTGAAATTCCACATAGTACGTCACTACGTTCGTGTTTGTTGGCCGACAATTGTGTGCCGTTAGTATGCAAGACAAGTTCGTGCCACAAGCCCTTCAGACAAAAGACTGGCGCTCTGTTGGCCAACAATCCGATCATGTGTATGAGGCTTAAGGAATGTGCCACTCAAAATGAGAAGGGGCCTGAGTCTTGGAACACAACCTGGAAATTATTATTTTCATTGGGCTGTACTGAACCACTAAGGACAACACATGGGTGTGATCAAACTCTTGTACTGAGTAAATGTCTATAGAAACAATTCTCACTGTATTTGATTACTAAATTCAGCACAATATCAAACAATACAAAGCACATTATACAAATAAAACAGAAATACATTCTACACCAGTATCTGAAGAATTTGCTATTACTTTTTTCAGAGTCTTTTGAAAGTGAAAACAATATGTAATTAGGCAAATATAACAGCTGTGTTTTTCTGCTGCATATATTTCTTGACGTTGAACAGTATGTAAATATTATGCAAAACTTAGGCCGCGTACACACGGGCGGACTGTCTGACGGACTTGGTCCGCTGAAACGTGTTTCAGCGGACAATCCGCTCGTGTGTGGGCTTCAGCGGACTTTTTCAGCGGACAGTCTGGCGGACTAAGTCTTTCGGAATTTCCGTAATATTGTCCGTCCAAACTTGGTTTCAGCGGACAGTCCGCTCGTGAGTAGGCAAGTTGGACGGACTAAGTATGGCGCATGCTCAGAAAGGATTTACACGGCCGAAGGTTGCATTGCAGTGTATTGGACGTCGTATTTCTAGTCCCGTCGTACGTGCTGTACACGTCATCGCCCAAGCTTTCAGCGGACTGTCTGTTCATCGTGTGTGGTCAAGTCCGTTCATTCAAAAGTAGGACGGACTGTCTGTCGGATTGTCTGACGGACTTAGTTGGACGGATAGTCCGCCCGTGTGTACGCGGCCATAGTCTTCTAAATGTGTTTGACCTGTAACTTATGTTTTTGCTATGTATCAAATTCATGATCTCTGAGGCAGTTATGAATAAAATATATATAAATAAATAGAACTGTTGGCTGATGTACAATTCTGTTTTATTTTGATCAGGACAAAAGCCATAAATAGGTTGTGATTTTGTCTGAATTGGGAGATTCTCTTGCTTAAACTGAAGACTGAACTGAATTTAATTGACCTTGTGCTCGCTGATCCTATGTTCACACCTATGCGGTTTTTTTCAGTTTGCAGAAACGCACTACAGTCCATTTAACATGGTTTCCTATGGTGCTAGTTCACATCTGTGCATTTTGTGGCGTTGCGTTTTTTTGGAGAAGGTCGGGGACTTTTTTTTCCCACTGCAGTTTGCCTTTGGCATGTAATAGACTTCAATCGGGCTGCACCAGAAACGAAAGTGGTGCATTTTTTATGTGATTTTTTGTGTTTTGCATTTTGCGGTTCTTACTTTACCACTGTATATAGCTGGTTGCTAAGTGGAGGGCTGGGAAGCTGGCCCCTGCATCCTTAACAACCAATGAGTCATCAGATGTCAGCTGGATTCCCCAAAAAAAAAGAAGAAATTTGCGAAAAAAAACGTCAGGGGGTTCCCACCCTGGTCAATACCAGGCCCTTCTGGTCTAGTATGGATTCAGAGGGACTCCCCACGCCAAAATTTAAAAAAATGGCATAGGTTCCCCCCCAAAATACATACCAGGCCCTCCTGCACCCCCCTCCTGAACCATACCAGGCCACATGCCCTCAACATGGGGGGCTGGGTGCTTTGGGGCGGGGGGCTCTGCAACCCCCGCTCCAAAGCACCTTGCCCCATGTTGAAGAGGACAGGGGCCCCTTCCCGACAACCCTAGCTGGTGGTTCTCGGGGTCTGCGGGCGGGGGGCTTATGGGAATCTGGAAGCCCATTTTAAGAAGGGATGGCCCCAGATGCCAGCCCCACCCATGTGCATGGGCAATGGGTACATCGAACCCCTACCCATTCACCAAAAAAGCAGTAAAATGTAATAAAAACACAAGAGCCAGTTTTTGACAATACCTTTATTAATAGTTCTGTCTTCTCTAGCCGTCTCTTCCGCCATATGCTCCACGAGCCACCTCTTCCCGCTGCTGCCGTCTCTTCCCACTGCTGTCTTCTTCCTCGCCACCGATTACCCACTAAAAAAAATTTAAAAGCTGCTCTTGTTCTGTTGATTTCTTCATCTGTTTTGTTGTCACCCGCTCTCTGCTGACTCTTATAAAGCAATGGGGCATGGCCATTAGATGACATCACCCGGAGGGCCTGGCTTTATAAAAAAAATTTAGCGGGTAACAGGCAGCGAGGAAGAAGACAGCAGCGAGAAGAGACAGCAGCAGCGGGAAGAGGTGGCTCAAGGAGAACATAGCGGGAAGGAGATGACGCCTGGAAGAGACTGCGGGAAGGAGAAGATGGCAGGAAGAGCCGGCTGGAGAAGACAGATCTATTAATTAACTAATTGTCAAAAACTGGCTCTTGTGTTATTTTACATTTCATTGCTTTTTGTGTTGGATGGGTAGGGGTACTATGTACCCGATACCCATTCACATAGGGGGGCCGGATTCCAATAAGCCCCCCTGCTCGCAGACCCTGACAACCACCGGTTAGGGTTGTTGAGAAGAGGCCCTTGTCCTCATCAACATGGGGGCAAGGTGCTATGGGGTGGGGGGCATGCAGCCGCATAGATGTGACCCTAAACTTAATGGGGAAAGTCTAAGCTGTAGAAGCTAAGCAGAGATTGAGATTGAGATTTTCACTAGCAATGTATCTACTAAGATAGCAATATTTTGTGGCTACACAAGAAACCCTACTAGGACATTAAATATTTACCATTTGCATTCCATTTACAAAAGGGAAAGGATAACCTAGGTTCCATAAACTCTACGGACAATGATATGGGCTATTTGGAGCTATCTTTCTTAGAACACTTGAGCACATTCTTCTAACTCCTTGTTGACTGAATATCAAGTAAAAGGTACTGTACGTTTAAAAAACAGAAAGCTATTAATGTCATACTGCTGGCATAATCCACAGTAAAAATATAATCAGATCATAGCTTTCTTCTTGGTATTATGGACAGTCACCTCCTCATGAGTGCAGATTTTGTGGTACAGTTCAACTCACCTGTCTCCTTACTCAAATCTCCCTATGTACAGGTTCCAATCTTTAAATCCTTAACCTGTTCAAGACCAGCCCCCGCAGTTGTACTGCGGCAGGTTGGCTCCCCTGGGCGAACCACCGTAACTGTACGTCGGCCCTTTAAGATGCTGTAGAAGGCGCGTGCACGTCCCCGCAGCGTGTGCCCGGAGCCGATGCCAATTCCCAGCGATGACTGCCAGGCACCCGCGACCGCTCCTGACAGAGAGAAAACCAGGATCTGTGTGTGGAAACACACAAATCCGGTTCTCTCAGGGGAGAGGAGAGAGATTGTGTGTTCATACTAAGTATGAACGCCGATCTCTCTCCTCCCCTAGTCAGTCCCATCCCCCCTACAGTTAGAACACACCTAGAGAACACAATTAACCCCTTGATCCCCCCTAGTGTTAAACTCTTCCCTGCCAGTGACATTTATACAGTAATCAGTGCATTTTTATAGCACTGACCGTTGTATAATTGTCAATGGTCTCAAAAAGGAGTCAAAAGTGTCCAATTTGTCCGCCGCAATATCGCAGTCCCGATAAAAATCGCAGATCAGCGCCATTATTAGTAAAAAAAATAATAATAATAAAAATGCCATAAATCTATCCCCTATTTTGTAGACACTATAACTTGGGATATTTATTATAGCAAAAAGTAAAAGATAGTGGGTTATTTATGAAAGGCAAATACACTTTGCACTGAAAGTGCACTTAGAAGCGCAGTCACTCTAAAGCCGCGTACACACGGGCGGACTGTATGGCCAACTTAGTCCGCAGACAATCCGACGGACAGTCCGTCCTACTTTCGAATGAACGGACTTGACCACACACGGATGCAAAACAGTCCGTCGAAAGTTTGCGCGATGACGTGTACAGCACGTACGACGGGACTAGAAATAGGAAGTCCAATACACAGCAATGCAACCTTTCGCCGTGTAAATCCTTTCTGAGCATGCGCCATACTTAGTCCGTCGAACTAGCCTACTCACGAGCGGATTGTCCGCTGAAACCAAAGTACGACGGACAATATTACGAAAATTCCGAAATACTTAGTCCGCCAGACTGCATGCTGAAAAAGTCCGCTGAAGCCCACACACGAGCGGACTGTCCGCTGAAATGTGTTTCGACGGACTAAGTTGGCCAGACAGTCCGCCCGTGTGTACGCGGCTTAACTCTAAGGGGTAGATCTAAAATGAGTGGAAGTTCTGCTGACTTTATCATCCAATCATGTGCAAGCTAAAATGCTGTTTTTTTATTTTCCTTGCATGTCCCCCTCGGATCTACAGCGACTTTACTTCCAAGTGCACTTTTAGTGAGCTTTCAAGTGCACTTGCAGTGCAAAGTGGATTTTCCTTTAGTAAATAACCCCCAGTGTTTTATTTTTTTTCAAAATTTTCGCTCTTCTTTTTTATATAGCACAAAAAATAAAAACAGCATAAGTGATCAAATACCACCAAAAGAAAGCTCTATTTGTGGGGAAAAAAAAGAACATAAATTTTGTTTGGGTACAGCGTTGCACGACCACACAATTGTCAGTTAAAGCGACGTAGTGCCGTATCACAAAAAATGGCCTGGTCATTGAGCAGCCAAGTCTTCCAGGGCTGAAGTGGTTAAAGGAGAAGTATAGCCAGAGCAATTTTGTTTATACTTCATCTTTAGAACACAGGAGTACAGTTCGTTCTGCACTCCTGTGATCCGTTTTCATCTAACAGCAAGCTAAAGTCCTCTGTCGGCTGACGTCACTCAAACAGTTGGGATCCACCAAGATGCCTGGATTGGCACCTGGACTCTTAGCAATCTATTGAGAGCCTGAGCCAGCCCTTGCCGCCTCCTCCACAGCCCAGCTCTCCAGTGAGCTCTGGCGGGGCAGAGCATAAAACTGGTGACTGACAGTCATGGCTCTCTGCTTAGAGTGGAGGGGGAGAACTCAGCAGTGTTTGATCACTCAGTTCTCACAGCAAAGCCAGAGGGGGACAGATTCAGCATTGGATCGATGCTACATATACCTAGGTATGTTTTTTTTATACTCCATACATCTCTTTTAAGGAAAACACCTGAGGAGCAAAAAAACAGCTTAACCACTTAAGCCCCGGACCAATTTGCAGCCAAAGGACCAGGCCCCTTTTGCGATTCAGCACTGCATCGCTTTAACTGACAATTGCGTGGTAGTGCAACTTGGCTCCCAAACAAAATTGGCTCCATTTTTTTTCCCACAAATAGAGCCTTCTTTTGGTGGTATTTGATCACCTATGCGGTTTTTATTCTTTTGCGCTATAAACAAAAGTAGAGAGACAATTTTGAAAAGAATTCAATATTTCTTACTTTTTGCTCTAATAAATATCCCCAAAAAATATATAAAAAAACATATTTTTTCCTCAGTTTAGGCCGATGCGTATTCTTCTACATATTTTTGGTTAAAAAAAAATGCAATTAGCGATTATTGATTGGTTTGCGCAAAAGTTATAGTGTTAATAAAAATACTATAAAACTATCCCCTATTTTGTAAATATATATTTTTTTACTAGTAATGGCGGCGATCAGCGATTTTTATTGTGACTGCGACATTATGGCATACACATCGGACATTTTTTACACATTTTTGGGACCATTGTCATTTATACAGCAATCAGTGCTATTTATATGCACTGATTACTGTGTAAATGACACTGGCAGTGAAGGAGTTAACCACCAGGGGGCGGGGAGGGGTTAAGTGTGTGTTTTTCTTTTTAACTGTAGGGGGTGTGGCTTGGCACAGACCTCTCCTCGTTCTTCAGCTCTGTGACCCGATCGCGGGACACCAGCGGCGATCGGGTCCGCTGGTCCCGCGGGCACGGTCACGGCGCTCCCGACCCATGGGTACAGGTACGTGCTTGTACCCAGCCATGCCATTCTGCCGACATATATGTGCAGGAGGTTAAGGTTAAGTACAGCTATCTTTTCCAGCAAGTTCGAGTACTCTTCATGTAATTTGAGGATGAACAGATACAGTATCTCCCTATCTAAGACCAACATTTGTAGAAGGCAATAAAAAAAATCCAACTAGCTTTAGCTAATGCCAGAGCCCATTCCACTCGCACTGTTTAGTCTAATGTTTTTCAACCTTTTTTCAGTCAAAGCACCCTTTAAAATTATGCATCTCAAGTCAGCTAATTTTAAAATGTAAAAAACGAAACTAACATTATATATCACTGCAGCATCTACACATATGGGCCACCCAACATTAGAGGTGAATTATTCCTCCACCTTTGCAAACTGGAACTGACTAGTATTCTAGCATTTCTGTTCTCCTTCAATTTCTCTTCCTCTCTCTGCTAATAAGACCCCAATGCTGATAGAGAGGGTCGGGAAAAGGGCAAACAAGTTTGCAGTGCAGGCACCAGACAGTCTCCTTATAAACTAATGACATCATTGGTTGTTAAGATGCCAGTGGCTGACCTGCACAGTGCCCAAGGCTGTAATGCTGCACAATAAAAACCTGAGGCTTTGTGTTACAAAAAGTCAGGTTTGTTCCACTTGTTGGCTTGTTGACAATTTTTGGGCAATTTGTGGCAATTTTTAGGCATTTTGTCAAGACACTTCTAAAGTACCCTGAAGGTACCCTGGTTGAAAAAGGCTGGTTTAGCCAGTCCATAAAGAATAGAATTAAAAAGTATAGTCTTGCTCTTTAACCACTTCAGCCCCGGAAGATTTGGCTGCTCAATGACCAAAGCACTGGTTTTTATTTTTTGCGCTATAAACAAAAAAATAGCGACAATTTTGGGGAAAAAAACGCATTATTTTTTAAATTTTGCTATAATAAATATCCGCAAAAATATATAAAAAAAAATGTTCCTCAGTTTAGGCTGATATGTATTCTTCTACATATTTTTGTAAAACAAAATCGCAATAAGCATTTATTGATTGGTATGCGGAAAAGTTAGTGTTTACAAAATAGGGCATAGTTTTATGGCATAGTAATGGTGGTGATCTGCGATTTTTATTGTGACTGCGACATTATGGCAGAGATTTTTGACACATTTTTGGGACCATTGTCATTTATACAGCAATCAGTGCTATACAAATGCACTGATTCCTGTGTAAATGACACTGGCAGTGAAGGGGTTAACCACTAGGGGACAGGGTAAGGTTTAAGTGTGTCTTGGGGCGTGTTTCTAACTGTGGGGGGTTGTGGCTACATGTGACATGTCACTGATCTCTGCTACCAATCACAGGGAGCAGAGATCAGTGACACTGTCACTAGGCAGAACGGGGAGATGCTTGTTTACATTAGCATCTACCCGTTCTTCCTCCCCGTGAGATGATCGCAGGTATCCCCGTGGAGATCGAGTCCGCGGGACCCGCGATCTGACTCACGGAGACACGGCGGCAAATTTAAAGGGACGTACCTGTATGCTCATTTGCCTGTCCATGCCCGCCAGTCTTGAACCAGTTAACTGACAATTGTGCGACGTTGTACCCAAACAAAATTGACGTCCCTTTTTTCCCCACAAATAGAGCTTTCTTTTGGTGGCATTAGATTATCTCTGCAGTTTTTATTTTTTGCGCTATATACAAAAGAAGAGCAACAATTTTGAAAAAAAAACGCTGTAGATCTGAGGGGGACATGCAAGGAAAATAAAAAACAGCATTTTAGCTTGCACACGATTGGATGATAAAGTCAGCAGAGCTTCCACTCATTTCAGATCTACCCCTTTTTATCTTAGATTTAGAGCGACTGCACTTCCAAATGCACTTTCAGTGCAAAGTGGATTTGCCTTTATTTTTTGCACTATAAACAAAAAAAGAGCGACAATTTTGAAAAAAAAAACACACTATTTTGTACTTTTTGCTATAATAAATATCCTAAATTTTATTTTTTTTGAAAAAAGCTAATTTTTTCTCAGTTTAGGTCGATATGTATTCTTCTACATATTTTTGGTAATAAAAATTGCAATACGCATATATTGATTGGTTTGCGCAAAAGTTATAGCGTCTACAATATAGGGGATAGATTTATGGCATTTTTTTATTTTTCTTTACTAGTAATGGCGGCAATCTGCAATTTTTATGACTTAGACATTATGGCGGACACATCGGACACTTTTGACACATTTTTGGGACAATTATACAACAATCTATATCATTTTTAGTGCAGCCTCAATTAATGGGTTAAAGTATTCCTGCCATGAAAACAGTGCTTCCATGACGTGTTCACAGATTAAAGAGAAAAGCTCCCTTTCTGTGGAATTTTAAGCATTGCATTTTTACAAGTTAGATGCAGTGTTCGAACAACTAAGCATATGTGACCAGCTTCTGGCAAGGCCTGTTGAAATGCATTAATGACAAACTAGCTTGGCAGATGTTCCGTCCACAGACTACAGTGGATGACTGTCAGGTACTATAGGAATTACCTAGTAACAGCTCGCTTGAGCAGAATTGCAGGATTCTAGCATGAGCCTTGGTGTTCAGGAGCTGGACTGCAGAAGCAAGATAGCAGTTACCACTGGTAGAAGTAGGCTTCCTCAAGGAATAGAGCCAAAGAAGCACCTGCTCTTCCCCAAAACTACAGAAGCTATGAACAGGATTCACTAGAATCTCCAGGTTTTCCCTAATGGCACTCACAGGAGCCATGTAGGGATTCCACAGAAACACAGAAGAATAGCAAAACGACAGCTCATATATTTGTTCTGACTGATTTGCTCATAACTTCAACTCAGCTAAGTGAAGAACCATAGCAAGAGACCAGCTAGAGTCCTAAATCAAGGCAAAGTCAATACCAGACAAGTAGCTTTTCCAAACATAGAGCAGATAAGCAGATAAAAGTGATTCCAGAGCAGGGTTAAGAGTCAAAGAGTGAGTCAAATCTAGAATGCTCTAGTTATTTAAAAGCAACACTTCTCTCTTGAGATTCTCTTTGACTTTGCCTAGTCAAAGATAAGGTCATCAGCCTGCTACAGACATGAGGAAACATTTCATTATTTTCTCCTTCCAGTTATCAGATTGCAAAATTGTGCTATTGCAGCAAGTCAAAATACCTCAGCAAGGGGATGATCTGTGTCAGATATTTGTGAACACAGCCAAGAACTTCACAGCCACTCTCGTGGCACTACTCTGCTCTAGTTTTCAGATATTTTTAGCAAGAAAATATCAGAATATGGAAAGAATTCATATCGAGGACTACAGCCCCAGATAGCATTTAGGTTGTTCCTTCTGTGAATGGGGGAATCCTGTGTCACTGTATTCTGACAAAGGGAAACTAAAGTTTTTCACCAAGCTTGAACAGGACTGGCCATAGATGGATAGAATTGAGTTCGGTCCCTGCTGAACCAGACAAATTTTGAGCCATCTATGACCAGCTTTATCTGCAATCTCTGCTACAGAGAAAAGTTGCCCCACCCACCCACTTTTGTTCTCTCCTCCATTCATAGAAGTCATATTCCTATAATCCCACAATGCATCATGTTCTTTGACTGGTTGGAGCAGCAGATGAAGTACAGTATAGTTTTGTTGATGTTGAGAAAAAAAAAGGGGAACTTTTGCAGTGTAAGGACATTGCCTGTTACAAGACAAGGGAATGGTTATTTGTGCAAATGGTTTTAATTGTGTTTAGGCTGTATTAACAATGATTGGGGATTTTAAAATGATTGATTTTATTTAATTTTTTTGGTTAAATACAAGTTTAGGGCTGGGGTCACACATATGCGGTGTGAATTT
Organism: Lithobates pipiens; assembly: GCF_037356315.1. Lineage (NCBI taxonomy): Eukaryota > Metazoa > Chordata > Amphibia > Anura > Ranidae > Lithobates > Lithobates pipiens. The sequence continues at coordinate 110,143,112 of NW_027507788.1, forward strand.
GAGCTCTGTTTTCGCAGCTAATTGACAATGTAGTTGTTCAGAGTTTCATGGCAGTTTTTGATCAGGATCAGGTCATGATTGCATCAGTATCAGGTCAGGATTTTATGTTGTTCACAACTGAATGACATGCGATTCAGAAGCGTTCCCATAGAAGTCAACGGGGCCTGAATTTGCACCTAAGCCGGACCGCACGGCCTAGAAAACGCATACGTTTTTTGGGCAATGCGGAGCGCAAATGCACAGAAAAGAAAGGCAAATATGGAAAACATTTCTAAATGAAGAATGAATAGAGTGGCCAAATGAGTGTGAATAAAAGAAGAAAGTGGTTGTATTGTGTTTAATTAATGCACAAGGTATTATTTGATTAGTAAAGTATCTTAAGTGTTTGTTTAACCACTTGAGATCCGCGCTATAGTCAATTGACGGCTACAGCGCGGATCTCCTTTTCCGGGACGACGTCTATTGACGTCGTCCCGTGTACGAGCGCCCTGCACGCCCCCTGAGGGGTGCGCGCGGCGCGCTCTGTGATCGGCGAGTCCATGAGACTCGCCTGATCACCGATCCGTGCAAGGGGTCGATCCCGACCCCTTATCACATGATCAGCTGTCAGCCAATGACAGCTGATCATGTGATATAACGAAGCCGGTAATCGGCTATTATTCCTCCTCGCGCTGACAGCGCGAGGAGAAAAAAAAAAAGCTGATCACCGGCGGCCGTGATCGGGACATCAGTCCCGATCACGGCCAGCCCTGCTAGCGACCACCTGCCCCCTGACAGTGCCCACCTGCCCCCTGCAGTGCCCCACTTAATAAAAGTAAGTGCCCCCCGTCAGTGCCACCCAGCAGTGCCCATAGTGCCACCCAGCAGTGCCCACAGTGCCACCCAGCAGTGCCCACAATCTGCCTCAAAGGTGCTGCACCCCAGTGCCACCCATCAGTGCCCAGCAGTGCCGCCCATCAGTGCCCAGCAGTGCCACCTATCAGAGCCACCTATCAGTGCCACCTATCAGTGCCCATCAGTCCTATCTATCAGTGGTGCCCATCCGTACCCATCCGTGCCACCCATCCGTGCCACCCATCTGTGCCATCTTATCTGTGCCCATCTTTGCCCATCAGTGCCGCCTTATCTGTGCCCATCGGTGCCACCTTATCTGTGCCTATTAGTGCCGCCTTAACTATGCCTATCAGTGCCCACCAGTGCAGCCCATCAGTGCCCACCAGTGCAGCCCATCAGTGCTCACCAATGCAGCCCATCAGTGCCCACCAGTGCAGCCTATCAGTGCCGCCTAATCAGCGCACTTCAATGAAGGAGAAAAATGACCCGTTTGCAAAATTTTATAACAAACTATTAAAACATGATTATTATTTTTTTTTTTTTGCATCTTTTTTTGTTTGTTTAGCAAAAAATAAAACTCCGAGCTGTAACTAAATACCACCAAAAGAAAGCTCTATTTGTGGGAAAAAAATGATAAAAATGTCATTTGGGTACAGTGTTGTATGACCGCGCAATTGTCATTCAAAGTGCATCAGCGCTGAAAGCTGAATATTGGTCTGGGACTGAGGGGGGTTTAAGTGCCCAGTAAGCAAGTGGTTAAAATGCACACAGAGTTGTCTCATATTGTGTTTTCTTGTTCTGGGAGTAGAGGTTATTAGGCCTATGTTCCTGATCATATATATTTTAATAAAAGTTTGGGTTTAAATTAAAATTGATAATGGCATTTTGGTAAAAAAGGGTGCAACTAAAACAAAAATGTTTGAAGAGTTACTGAAATTAAATAAGCAGGATCTAAATAAGTTGCTGCGTATATTGAGTCCATGGGATACTAAAATATGATGGGAAAGTTTGTTTGAATAACAACAGAGTGACTATTCTGGATATATTTACCTTTTGAATTCCCAGAGTTTCAATCATGAAGTGTTAATGATGTAATATTGTTTATCTATCAATGGTTTGTTTGTTGCTGATGATCAGATATATTTGCAAAGTTGGGAGGCTGACTTCTGAGTCTGAATATGTGTTTGGGTAAAATGTTCTGTTCTGAGTTCCTCGGGTCCACTTGGGTCCCAGGAATAGAAGAAACTAACGGTATTTACCTTTGGTTGAAATCCTGCTGTAATACTGGATTTGAACAAATGTTTAATTCTGAGAAACATTTTTTATTTCTGCATGCTTTACCTATGTTTGAGTTAATGAGGAATATTGTTTTTAATACCTCCAAAAGGTTAAGGCCTGAATTGATCAGATAAATCCTGTGATTATTCGTGTTGGATGAGGAATACCCGCCCCAGCCAGCCAGTATTTAACCCCAGCACCATGCACATGAAGAAATGCCCACCCCATTCATACTCTGCCCTATACTCTATCCGAATGAAGAGATGTCTACAGCTTTTACATGGAATCTTTGTTGTTCATCTTTCTAGTTCAAATGCCATGGGAGGTGCTGAGGTGAAAAAAGGCGGACTCTGCTGGAAAATGCTCCTGGAATGACACCTTGAGGGTTAGCCAAATGATGCATGCCCAAGGCCTATGAAATTCCAGTGAGCACCACATGAGAGAGATCCAAATACACCAGCCCAAAGACCCAAGTCTAGCCCAATGCATCAGTTTCAGTCTGTGGATATTGAGTTCTATCCTTACAAAGAGGCAGGGTTTTGGGGTAGAGGATCTCTATAAAATATGCATGAACACAAAATTGAACCAAAAGTTTTGGGAAAAGTTTAGGAAAATGAGAATTATAATGTGGACATTTCCTTTTCCTTCCCTTTCATGAATTTAATGGACATTCAGAAGCCATACAAGATACTTTTTTGTGCTTTTCTTTGGAACAATTTTTTATTTGGCCTAAAGGCTGTCATGACCCTCCCACTTCCTTTTAAGGACTGTCACGCCCCTTCCCCTTTGTATTTCATTGACAATTGCTATGCAGCTGAGATTATGTGTTTATTGTTCTCTATTTTTACATGCTTAGGATAATGATACATTTATGGGAAAGTAGTCCAGGTGAATGTCGTGGGCTTAAGGATTTGTGATTATCACGTTTGTGATAAAAGAGGGGATTGTAATAGAATGTATAAATGACTCCATTTTATTTAAGTAGAAATTAACTTTTCAATATGTGTTTTGACATAATTAACTTAACTAACAGTTTGCATAGAAACACACCCTGCAAGTGAATGCGGTTAAAGCTGATTCGTGGAGCAGCCTGTTGTGTAAGCAAAATCAGCTAGTTCTTGTTAACCACTTCCCACCCGGCCACTGCATATAATCGGCCGGCTGGGAGCTCTCTACTCCTGACAGGATGTTCCTGAACGCAGCTGCGCGATCCCGATGCACGCGTGTCCCCCGCACACGCTGCATCTCGGATCGGCAGGAGGGCAATGTAATTTGCCCTCCTGATCCGCACGATGGCTGTGTCTAATCACAGCCATCGTAACGTAAACAAAAGGGGATGGGTGGCAGATAACCGGTGATCGCGCCGCCACGTGCCCGCGCAGAGGCGCGATCATGATCTGCCTGAGACCCCCGGAGACTGGAGAGCAGACTACAACAGGAGGGCCATGTGATTGGCCCTCCTGATCACATGACGACTGTGTCCAATCACAGTCGTCATGTAATGTAAATAGAGAGCAGTTGTAACTGCTCTCATCTCTTCCTCTCCTCACACAGAACCTGTCAGTGAGGAGAGGAAGAGAAATCTGTGCTTCAGCCGGGAAGATCAGTGAGTTTATAGCTGTTTGTCTGCTGTTTACCCACTGATCTCCCAGCTAGTGTCCCCCAAAACACAGTGTCCCCAAAAACACAGTGTCCCCAAAAACACCTGTCATACAGAACAGCGGGCACATCAGCCCGCCATCTGACACATCAGCCACCCGCCATCACCAGGCGCACCTGCCCGCCATCAGCAGGCGCATTTGACCGCCATCAGCAGCCGCATCTGACCGCCATCACCAGCCGCATCTGACCCGCCATCACCAGCCGCATCTGACCCGCCATCACCAGACACCTGCCCGCCATCACCAGCCGCATCTGACCGCCATCACCAGCCGCATCACCAGCCGCATCTGACCGCCATCAACAGCCGCATCTGACCCGCCATCACCAGGCGCATCTGACCCGCCATCACCAGGCGCATCTGCCCGCCATCACCTGCCGCATCTGCCCGCCATCACCTGCCGCATCTGCCCGCCATCACCCGGCGCATCTGCCCACCATCACCAGGCGCATCTGACCGCCATCACCAGGCGCATCTGACCGCCATCACCAGGCGCATCGGCCCGCCATCACCAGGCGCATCGGCCCGACATCACCAAGCGCATCTGCCCGCCATCACCAGGCGCATTTGACGCCCGCCATCAGGCGCATCTGACGCCCGCCATCAGGCGCATCTGACGCCCGCCATCTGACATCTCCCGCCCGCCATCTGACATCTGCCCGTCAACATGACTAAAAGGTCATACAGCGCAGAGGAGGCTTTCCAGATGCTCCAGAGTATGTCGGACGAACTCTCTCCGTCAGACTCGGATAGCGATTATGAGCCAGTGGAAAGCAGTGGCTCCCAGATGGAAACTGTGGAAGATAGAATCCTAACAAGGAGAAACGGGAGAAATGAGCAGGCTCAGACATCCAACAGCAGCGCACCACTCCAGGATGATATGCAGGCATCCACCAGCAGCGCAGCACCCTGGGATAGGCAGGCATCCACCAGCAGTTCTGCAACCTTCCTTGAAGATAGGCGAGATACTAGCAACGGAGCATCCCATCAACGAGGCAGTGCCCATACTAGCCTTCCAGATGTTCTGCTGTATCCAACATGGCTGCCCGATACGTCAGTAGAACCTGTTATTCCCCTTTTTACATCCCAGCCAGGCCCTCAGATACAGACGGAAAATGTAACCCCACTTTATTATTTTCATTTATTTTTTACCAATGATCTCCTAACCGACATTGTGGAGCAATGTAATCTATATGCCAGCCAACATATAGCCAACAATCCAAGTTCTTCCTATGCCCGTCCTTTTTTTTGGAAACCCCTCACCGTGGAAGAATTTAAAATTTTCCTTGGCCTAACCCTCAACATAGGGCTAACAAAAAAAATGAAGTCCATTCCTACTGGTCTACCCAACCTATCCACCACATGCCGGTCTATTCATCAATTATGCCCAGAAACCGTTATGAGATGATCATGAGATTTTTAAATTTCAATAACAATGCCCAATGCCTCCCTCGAAATCATCCCAGTTACGACAAATGATTCAAAATTCGGCCCCTAATCAATTTTCTTTCCGCCAGTTTCAAACAGATGTTTACCCCTGATAAAAATATTTGTGTGGATGAATCCCTATTACACTTCACTGGGCGACTTGGAATACAACAATACATGCCCAGTAAAAGAGCCAGACGTGGGGTAAAATTTTATAAGGCGTGTGACAGGGCCACAGGTTACACATATGACTTCATAATTTATGAGGGAAAAGACCGACAGCTAAACCCCCCTGGATGCCCTACCTACATGGGAACAAGTGGCAAAATTGTCTGGCAGCTGATCCAACCATTGCTTGGGAAAGGTTACCACCTATATGTAGACAATTTCTACACAAGTCTCCCACTTTTCCACCATCTATACCTAAAGCAGACTGTGGCCTGTGGGACAGCACGGACCAACGGCAAAGGCTTCCCACAGATATTGGTCACCAAGAAATTAAAACAGGGTGAAATGGCCAGTATGCGGACTGACGATGTACTAGCGGTGAAGTGGACAGATAAAAAAAGAGATGTCTACATCCTTTCCACAATACACAATGACACCTTGGTGGAACTGCAAAGAAGAAAAGGCCCCATCCAGAAGCCAAAATGTATCCACGAGTATAACTTATACATGGGGGGGTGGACATGAATGACCAGATGATGCAGCCCTACTTGGCCACCAGGAGATCACTGTTTTGGTACAAGAAAGTCGCAGTTTATTTGATGAAACTGGCCATGTTCAATTCATATATTTTTTCTAAGAGCACCCAAAGTTCCCTGACCTATCTAAGATTCCAAGAAGATGTTATCACAGCCCTTGTCTATCCCCATGGCCAACCCACTCAACGAATTCGCTCTGATGCAGTAGCCAGACTCCATGAAAGGCACTTTCCCGACATCCTCCCTCCTACCCAAACAGGTCGCAAACCCCCAAAAAAATGCTGTGTGTGTACAAGTAGAGGAATTTGCCGCGACACCCGATACTACTGTCCAGACTGTCCCTCCCAGTCAGGCCTCTGCATTGGAACTTGCTATCGAAGCTATCATACTTCACTACACTATTAGTAAAGTGAAGATGATTTCTTTCCAGTTTCCACTTTCTGCCATTTCTGTGTATGACCCGGACTGTTAAATGACTATGCCTCTGCCAAACATATTTCTGCCTTCAATGTGAATTGACCTCGGCCTGTTAAATGACAATGCTTTTTGCCTGCCTCCTGAACTGATCATTTGCCCTGCCACTGTACAGCACAGGGGTCTCACATGTGAGGGGCTCCAGAAAAAGTTTTCAGAGTGGAGACTCGGAGGCTTCGTAGAGATTTGGGTGGGAAGAAGCCTCTACCCCTGTCCTCGGGTCTTACCTGACCAGGCCCAATGTACAAAGTGCCGCCTGCTGCCATCTGAACTGGCCCTGCCTTTGCCTGCCACCTGAACTGGCCATGCCTGTGCCTGCCACCTGAACTGGACATGCCTATGCCTGAACTGCCTGCTAAATCTTGGACTGTACTGAACCATGTTCATAATTTTCCATATCTGTCTGCTGCCTGGACAATTCCTGGACATTTCCTTTGGCTGTCTAGAAAATGCTTTGACTGCTCTGGAACGGTGTCCCTGCCTGCTAAAACCACAGGTGAGCCTTTTTTTACCCTTTGCTCAGCAGAATGTATTTTGGGGTGTAATTCTTGGTGTGTACATGCTATATCTTAGAAGCCTGAAGGTGGTACTTGTATGTTGGGCTTCTGTATGCGGCCAGGCTGTGGAAAAGTCTGACACATGGGGTATCACCATACTCAGGACGAGTAGCAGAATGTATTTTGGGGTGTCATTTTGGCTATGTACATGTTATGTGTTAGAAAGATCTTCTAAATTGACAACTTTATGAAAAAAAAATAGGTTTTTATTTTCTTTCCACATTTTCCAAAAACTTGTGGAAAGAAATTACATGTTCAAAAGACTCATTATGCCTCATAGAATATACATTAGGTTGTTTTCTTTACAAAATGGGGTCACTTTGTGGGTAATTCCATTGTCCTGGTGCTCCAGGGCCTTCAAAAATGTAATAGGTACTCAGGAAATGAAATGTGTAATTTATGCCTTTAGAACGCCTAATGGTGCTATATGGATGTTGGGCCTCTGTATGTTGCTAGGCTGTGGAAAAGTCTGACACATGGGGTATCGCCATACTCAGGACGAGTAGCAGAATGAATTTTGGGGTGTCATTTTGGCTATGTACATGTTATGTGTTAGAAAGATCTTCTAAATTGACAACTTTGTAAAAAAAAAATAGGTTTTTATTTTCTTTCCACATTTTCCAAAAACTTGTGGAAAGAAATTATATGTTCAAAAGACTCATTATGCCTCACAGAATATACATTGGGTTGTTTTCTTTCCAAAATGGGGTCACTTTGTGGGTAATTCCATTGTCCTGGTGCTCCAGGGCCTTCAAAAATGTAATAGGTACTCAGGAAATGAAATGTGTAATTTATGCCTTTAGAACGCCTAATGGTGCTATATGGATGTTGGGCCTCTGTATGTTGCTAGGCTGTGGAAAAGTCTGACACATGGGGTATCGCCATACTCAGGACGAGTAGCAGAATGAATTTTGGGGTGTCATTTTGGCTATGTACATGTTATGTGTTAGAAAGATCTTCTAAATTGACAACTTTGTAAAAAAAAAATAGGTTTTTATTTTCTTTCCACATTTTCCAAAAACTTGTGGAAAGAAATTATATGTTCAAAAGACTCATTATGCCTCACAGAATATACATTGGGTTGTTTTCTTTCCAAAATGGGGTCACTTTGTGGGTAATTCCATTGTCCTGGTGCTCCAGGGCCTTCAAAAATGTGATAGGTACTCAGGAAATGAAATGTGTTTCATGTGTTGAAATGTGTTAATTTATGCCTTTAGAACGCCTGATGGTGCTACATGGATGTGTGGCCTCTATATGTGGCCAGGCTGTGGAAAAGTCTGACACATGGGGTATCTCCATACTCAGGACGAATAGCAGAATGTATTTTGGGGTGTAATTGCAATTATGCCTGCACCATGTGTGAGAAATAACTTGTAAATATGATAATTTAGTGAAGAAAAAAAAATATATATATATATTTCTTAATTTTCCAAAGCATTGTGGGGGAAAAATTGCAACTTCAAAAAATTCACTACGCCTCTTACTAATTACCCCAGACTGTCTTCTTTCCAAAAAGGGGTCATTTGGGGGGTTATTGTACTGTCCTGACATTTTAGGGCCTCAAGAACTGAGATAGGCCATCAGTGCATTAGGATTGATACATTTTCAATAATGTATAGCATGGCTTGTAGGCTCTATAACTTTCACACAAACCAATGATCATACACTTATCAGGATTTTTTTTTACCAAAGACATGTAGTAGAATACATTTTGGCCTACATTTTCGCTAAAATTTCGATTTTTTTTGGTTTCTTTCAAAAGAGAAAGTAGAAAATTTTGTTTTTTTTTCAAAATATTTGCTCTTTTTTCGCTTATATTACAAAAAATAATAAATGAAGTGGTGAATACCACCAAAAGAAAGCTCTATTTGTGTGAACAAAATGATAAAAAATTCATTTGGTTACAGTGTAGCATGACTGAGTAATTGTCATTCAAAGTGAGAGAGCACTGAAAGCTGAAAATTGGTCTGGGAAGGAAGGGGGTTTAAGTGTCCTGTATTGAGGTGGTTAAACTAAATTAAGCAGTTTTAATCATAAGAAAATACTGAGTTCGTATAACTTTTAGAAACATATGCATTAAAACACAGCTCCTGCCCTCTTTCTTTTGCATATAAGCCACTGTGGTATTCAGTAAAGGTCAGATATCTTATGAACACACTCAAATCTGTTTCCATGTCTCATTTGATTTCTCACGGATCGGGGGGTCACTGAAAGTTATCCTGCATTACCTGTAGTACACCTGGGTGGTGGTATTACCTGCTTCAGTAAGCAGTGCATTTTAATAACAATGATTGCTTTATAAATGTCAGTGGTCCCAAAAATGTGTCAAAAGTGTCTGATCTGTCTGTCGCAATACCGCTAAAAATCACAGATCACGCCATTAAAATAAATAAAAATGCCATAAAAATGGCATAAATCTTTCCCATAGTTTGTAAACACTATATCTTTTGCGCAAACCAATCAAAATACGCTTATTGTAGAAGAATATATATCAGCCTAAACTGATGAAGAAAATGTGTTTAGGGATATTTATTATAGCAATAAGTAAAAAATATATTTTTTTTTTCAAAATTGTCGCTCTTTTTTTGTTTATAGCGCAAAAAATAAAAACCGCAGAGGTGATCAAATACCACCAAAGCAAAGCTCTATTTGTGGGAAAAAAGGACGCAAATTTCATTTGGGTACAGCGTTGCATGACCGTGTAATTGTCAAAGCAATACAGTGCCAAATTGTAAAAAGTGCTCTGGTTAGCAAGGGGGTAAAATCTTCCGGGGCTGAAGTGGTTAAATTGTTTTCACATTGCACTTCATAGTTCATACTTTTACAAATGCCAGTATTCAGAGTTGCTTAGGCCCATGACAGTGTTTAAAATAAAAAAATAATTGTAAAATAACCTATAATTGTGAAAGCGCTGTATATAAAAAAGTGTAAAACTGAATTTTGTATACATTGATGCTACATTGATGCTACACTGATCCCCGCGATCGTCTCACGGAGCGGCCGAATGGAGGAAATGCCGTGTAAACAGCATTTCTCCATTCTGCCTAGCAACTAGTGACGCTGATCTCTGCTCCATGTGATTGGAGCAGAGATCAATGTTCACTAAATGAAAGCCCAACCCCCCAACAGTTAAGTAACACACCCCTAGGAACACTTAACCCCTACACTGCCACCCACTGGTTAACCCCTTCACTGCCAGTGTCATTTACACAGGAATCACTGCATTTATATAGCAGTGATTACTGTATAAATGACAATGGTCCCAAAAATTTGTCAAAAATGTCCGATGGGTCCCCCACAATGTCGCAGTCACAATAAAAATCGCTGATCGCCGCCATTACTAGTAAAAAAAAAATTATAAAAAATTATTAATAAAAATGCTATAAAACTATCCCTATTTTGTAAACGCTATAACTTTTGCGCAAACCAATCAATAATCGCTTATTGCGATTTTTTTTACCAAAAATATGTAGAAGAATACGTATCGGCCTAAACTGAGGGAAAAAAATGTTTTTTTATATATTTTTGGGGATATTTATTATAACAAAAAGTAAAAAATAATGTGTTTTTTTCAAAATTGTCGCTCTATTTTTGTTTATAGCGCAAAAAATAAAAACCGCAAGAGTGATCAAATACCACCAAAAGAAAGCTCTATTTGTGGGAAAAAAAGGGCATCAATTTTGTTTGGGAGCCACGTCGCACGACCGCGCAATTGTCAGTTAAAGCGACGCAGTGCCGAATCGCAAAAAGTGGTCTGGTCTTTGACCAGCAAAATGGTCCGGTCTGCAAGTGGTTAATCAGCACTGATTAATGCAGGCTCAATGCAAGGGCACATAAAAAACAATTGTTCTCTATGTGCCCTGTTTACACCATATATGCATAGTAGTATGTGATGCATAAAAAAATGTAAACAGTGTAATATGTTGCATCGCACCACCCTTACCAACGCACATCGGCAGGTGTGCATTATGCCAGATCATAACACGTGCCTGCTGGTGTGATTGGGCCCTCACTATTTGTAAGCCACACACATCAATATTATAGTTATTTTTTGTTCTTCTGGGTCACATCACAGGTACCAGGAGGCTGTGGGACCATTCATAAAAGCGCAGCATGGCATGCGCATGCACTGTGGGGAGCCGGCTATGAATCTGCAAGGAATCACATTAGGCTTCCCACAGTTTTCATGGTGGTACCGGGGATCTGAAGACTGGTAAATAACTGGACTGGGTGAGAACAGTCCTGGATCCCCAGATAGGTAAATCTCCCTTTAATAAAAGTCAGCAGCTACTGTATTTGTAAAGTAAGGCAAAAAAGTATTTAGTCAGCCACCAATTGTGCAAGTTCTCCCACTTAAAAAGACGAGAGAGACTTGTAATTGTCATCAATGGTATACCTCAACTATGAGAGATAAAATGTGAAAACAAATCCAGACAATCACATTGGCTGATTTTTTAAAGAATTTGGTCACCTACAAACAAGCAAGATTTCTGTCTCTCACAGACCTGTATCTTCTTCTTTAACCACTTGCCGACCGCCGCACGACGATGTACGTCGACAGAATGGCACGGGCAGGCATAAGGGCTTACATGTACGTCCTTGCCTGCCCGCCGGTCGGGGGCCCGATCGGGCCCCCGCCCGGTGCCTGCGGCGGTCGGTATTCGTTCGGGAGCGATCCCGGACGAGGGGACGGCCATTCATTCATGGCCACCCCCTCGCGATCGCTCCCGACGAATGAAAATGTCCCGTGACATCACTTCCTCTCCTGTAATGTAAACACAGGAGAGGAAGTGATGTATTCTCTCCTCCGTGTCGGTATTTTTCGTTCTGGCACCGAGGAGAGAGCATCGGTGAGTTGCACAAGCACTACACTACACAGTAGAACATGCCAGGCACACTCACACCCCCCCTTTACCCCCCGATCACCCCCCAATTACCCCTGCCCCCCCAGTCACAGTGACACCAATTGCTTTTTTTATTTTTATTTTTTGCATTCGTGTCATTTGTGACTGTAATAACTGTTAGGGCAGTTAGGGTTAGCCCCCTTTAGTTCTAATGTGCCCCCCTAACCCCCCCAATAAAGGTTTAACCCCGTGATCACCCCCCCTCGCCAGTGTCACTAAGGCTGGGTTCACATTGCAGCGGTTTATGAGAACGAATGTGATTCGCACCGCACTGCAGTGCAAATCACATCCGATCTCTGTGCGATTCGAGTTCAGCCATACAGATAGTATGGCTGAATTCGTGTCGCACCCGCCGCACCCGCCGCAAATTCGCACGGGACCCTTTTTTTGGCCCGCAGCAGAATCGGATCGCATGGGTGTTCACACCATGCGATCCGAGTTTGCAGATCGCACTGCGATATGCGAACTGATCTGGGGGTGTCATTAACATTTCACTGGCACTCCCAGCAGTTCGCATAGGGCAGTGTGAACTGCCGCCGGGAGGCATGCGATGCGGGAACCCGCCGCGGATTCATGGCGTTCCCGCATCGCTCCAGTGTGAACCCAGCCTAATAAGCGATCATTTTTCTGATCGCTGTATTAGTGTCACAGGTGACGCTAGTTAGGCAGGTAGGTATTTAGGTTCGCCGCAGCTTTTTATAGCGCCAGGGACCCCCATATACTACCGCATAAAGCCCCCTGATTTCCCCCTAGTTAACCCTTTCACCAGTGATCACCATATAACTGTTACAGGTGACGCTGGTTGGTTAGTTATTTTTTTATAGTTTCAGGGCACCCGCCATTTATTACCTAATAAAGGTTTAACCCCCTGATCACCCGGCGGGTGTCATTTGTGACTGTAATAACTGTTAGGGCAGTTAGGGTTAGCCCCCTTTAGTTCTAAGGTACCCCCCTAACCCCCCCAATAAAGGTTTAACCCCGTGATCACCCCCCGTCGCCAGTGTCACTAAGGCTGGGTTCACATTGCAGCGGTTTATGAGAACGGATGTGATTCGCACCGCACTGCAGTGCAAATCACATCCGATCTCTGTGCGATTCGAGTTCAGCCATACAGATAGTATGGCTGAATTTGTGTCGCACCCGCCGCAAACTCGCACGGGACCCTTTTTTTGGTCCGCAGCAGAATCGGATCGCATGGGTGTTCACACCATGCGATCCGAGTTTGCAGATCGCACTGCGATATGCGAACTGATCTGGGGGTGTCATTAACATTTCACTGACACTCCCAGCAGTTCGCATAGGGCAGTGTGAACTGCCGCCGGGAGGCATGTGATGCGGGAACCCGCCGCGCATTCGTGGCGTTCCCACATCGCTCCAGTGTGAACCCAGCCTAATAAGCGATCGTTTTTCTGATCACTGTATTAGTGTCACAGGTGACGCTAGTTAGGCAGGTAGGTATTTAGGTTCGCCGCAGCTTTTTATAGCGCCAGGGACCCCCATATACTACCGCATAAAGCCCCCTGATTGCCCCCTAGTTAACCCTTTCACCAGTGATCACCATATAACTGTTACAGGTGACGCTGGTTGGTTAGTTATTTTTTTTATAGTTTCAGGGCACCCGCCATTTATTACCTAGTCTCACTAGTGTACCCCTAAATTTAGGGGTGTCTACTTTCCAAAATGGGGTCATTTGGGGGGGGGTTTGTGCCATCTTGGCATTTTATGGCCTTCAAAACTGTAACGCCCTTAGAAAGCCTGAAGGCGGTGCTTGGTTTTCGGGGCCCCGTACGCGGCTAGGCTCCCAAAAAGTCCCACATATGTGGTATCCCCGTACTCAGGAGAAGCAGCAGAATTTATTTTGGGGTGTCATTTCACATATGCTCATGGCATGCGTGAGCAATATATCATTTAGTGACAACTTTGTGAAGAAAAAAAAAAAAAAAAAAGTTTGTAATATTCCCGCAACTTGTGGCAAAATATAAAATATTCCATGGACTCAACATGCCTCTCAGCAAATAGCTTGGGGTGTCTACTTTCTAAAATGGGGTCATTTGTGGGGGTTTTGTGCCATCTTGGCATTTTATGGCCTTCAAAACTGTAATAGGTAGTGAGGAGTGAAGTCAAATATTTACGCCCTTAGAAAACCTGAAGGCGGTTCTTGGTTTTCGGGGCCCCGTACGTGGCTAGGCTCCCAAAAAGTCCCACATATGTGGTATCCCCGTACTCAGGAGAAGCAGCAGAATTTATTTTGGGGTGTCATTTCACATATGCCCATAGCATGTGTGAGCAATATATCATTTAGTGACAACTTTGTGAAAAAAAAATAAAAAAAAATTAAAGTTTGTAATTTTCCCGCAACTTGTGGCAAAATATAAAATATTCCATGGACTCAAAATGCCTCTCAGCAAATAGCTTGGGGTGTCTACTTTCTAAAATGGGGTCATTTGTGGGGGTTTTGTGCCATCTTGGCATTTTATGGCCTTCAAAACTGTAATAGGTAGTGAGAAGTGAAATCAAAAATTTACGCCCTTAGAAAGCCTGAAGGCGGTGCTTGGTTTTCGGGGCCCCGTACGCGGCTAGGCTCCCAAAAAGTCCCACATATGTGGTATCCCCGTACTCAGGAGAAGCAGCAGAATTTATTTTGGGGTGTCATTTCACATATGCCCATAGCATGTGTGAGCAATATATCATTTAGTGACAACTTTGTGTAAAAAAAAAAATATATATATTTTTTGTCATTATTCAATCGCTTCAGGCAAAAAAATAAAATATTCAATGGGCTTAACATGCCACTTATCAATTTCCTTAGGGTGTCTACTTTCCAAAATGGGGTCATTTGGGGAGATTTTGTACTGCCCTGCCATTTTATCACCTCAAGAAATGAGATAGGCAGTCGTAAACTAAAAGCTGCGTAAATTCCAGAAAACGTACCTTAGTTTGTAGATGTGACAACTTTTGCGCAAACCAATAAATATACAATTATTGACTTTTTTTTTACCAAAGACATGTGGCTGAATACATTTTGGCCTAAATGTATGACTAAAATTGAGTTTATTGGATTTTTCTAATAACAAAAAGTAGAAAATATCATTTTTTTTCAAAATTTTACGTTTATATCGCAAAAAATAAAAATCGCAGAGGCAATCAAATACCATCAAAAGAAAGCTCTATTTGTGGGAAGAAAAGGACGCAAATTTTGTTTGGGTACAACATTGCATTCTGTCGACGTACAGAAAATGGAAGACATACAAGACCACTGATAATCTCCTCCATCTGGGGCTCCAGGCAAGATCTCACCCCATGTGATCAAAATGATCACAAGAACGGTGAGCAAAAATCCCAGAACCACACGGGGAGACCTAGTGAATGACCTGCAGAGAGCTGGGACCAACATAACAAACGCTACCATCAGTAACACACTACACCGCCATGGACTCAGATCCTGCAGTGCCAGACGTGTCCCCCTGCTTAAGCCAGTACATGTCCGGGCCCATCTGAGGTTTGCTAGAAAGCATTTGGATGATCCAGAAGAGGATTGGAAGAATGTCATATGCAGATGACACCAAGATATGCAGTGGAATAACGTCTTTACAGGATGTCTCCAATTTACAAGCCGACCTCAATACACTGTCTAATTGGGCGACTATGTGGCAGATGAGGTTTAATGTTGATAAATGTAAAGTTATGCACTTGGGGCCTAAGAATATGCATGCATCATACATGCTAGGGGGAGTACAACTGGGGGAATCCATAGTGGAGAAGGATCTGGGGGTTTTGGTAGACCATAAGCTCAATAACAACATGCAATGCCAAGCTGCTGTTTGCAAAGCGAGCAAAGGCCTTTCTTGTATTAAGAGAGGTATGGACTCCAGAGAAAGAGATATAATTTTGCCCCTGTTCAAATCATTAGTAAGACCTCACCTGGAATATGCCGTTCAGTTTTGGGCACCAGTTCTCAAAAAGGATATCGGGGAACTGGAGAAAGTGCAGAGAAGGGCAACCAAACTGATAAGAGGCATGGAGGAACTCAGCTATGAGGAGAGATTAGAGGAACTAAATTTATTCACTCTTGAGAAGAGGAGATTAAGGGGGGATATGATTAACATGTTCAAATATATTAGGGGTCCATATAGTGAACTTGGTGTTGAGTTGTTCTCTGTACGGTCAACCCAGAGGACACGGGGGCACTCTTTACGTCTAGAGGAAAAGAGATTTCAGCTTCAAGTACGGAAAGGTTTCTTCACAGTTAGAGCAGTGAAAATGTGGAATAGACTCCCACCAGAGGTGGTTCTGGCCAGTTCAGTAGATTGCTTTAAGAAAGGCTTGGATACTTTCCTGATGGTACATAATATAACTAGGTACTAACATAGGTAAAGTTGATCCAGGGAAAATCCGATCGCCTATTGGGGGATCAGGAAGGAATTTTTTTCCCCTGCTGTAGTAAATTGGAGCATGCTCTGCTGGGGTTTTTTTTCGCCTTCCTCTGGATCAATTGTGGGCATAAAATTGGGTATCTGGATTGTACGATTATTTTTTATTTTATTTATTTGTTTTTAAGGTTGAACTGGATGGACTTGTGTCTTTTTTCAACCTGGCTAACTATGTAACTATGTAACTATGTAACTATGTAACTATGTCAGATGAAACCAAAGTAGAACTGTTTGGTAGAAACACAACTCGTTGTGTTTGGAGGAGAGAGAATGCTGAGTTGCAACCAAAGAACACCATACCTACTGTGAAGCATGGGGGTGGCAACTTCATGCTTTGGGGCTGTTTCTCTGCAAAGGGAACAGGATGACTGCTCCATGTACATGAAAGAATGAATGGGGCCATGTATCATGAGATTTTGAGTGCAAACCTCCTCCCATTAGCAAGGGCATTGAAGATGAAATGTGGCTGGGTCTTTCAGCATGACAACAATCCCAAACAGACCACCCGGGCAATGAAGCAGTGGCTTCGTAAGAAGCATTTCCAGATCTCAACCCCATAGAAAACATTTGGAGGGAGTTGAAAGTCTGTGTTGCCCAGCGACAGTCCCAAAACATCACTGCTCTAGAGGAGATCTGCATGGAGGAATGGGCCAACATAACAGCAACAGTGTGTAACAACCTTGTGAAGACTTACAGAAAACGCTTGACCTCTGTCATTGCCAACAAAGGATATATAACAAAGTATTGAGATGAACTTTTGATATTGACAAAATACTTATTTCCCACCATAATTTGCAAATAAATTCTTTCAAAAATCAGAAATGTGATTGTCTGGATTTGTTTCCACATTTTGTCTCTCATAGTTGAGGTATACCTATGATGACAATTACAGGCCTCTCTCATCTTATTATGTGGGAGAACTTGCACAATTGGTGGCTGACTAAATACTTTTTTGCCCCACTGTAGCTGCTGAAATGAATTTATTTTTTAAATGACTGAATAACCTCTTTAACTGCTTGCTGCCCTACCATAGTACATTTACCAGTATAGTGTCATACAGTTAGTTCAATATATATATTTGGACACAGGCACAATTTTCATCTTGTTAGCTCTGTATGCCACCAGAATAAAATGAAAACGAAACAATCCAAATTAATTTGAAGTGCAGATGTTCAGCTTTAATTCAAAGGGTTGAACATAAATATCAAGTACAAATTTTATGAACTGCAACCATTTTTATATACAGCCCCCCCCCCCCCCCCCATTTTCAAGGGCTCAAATGTAATTGGACAAATGAATATAATCATAAATAAAATGTTCAGATTTAATATTTTGTTGAGACTCCTTTACTGGCAATGAATGTCTGAAGTCTGGAACCCGGACATTACCAAAGACTGGGTTTCCTGCTTTCTGATGCTTTGCCAGGCTCTTAATGTAGCTGTCTTCAGTTGTTCTTTGTTTGTGGCTCTTTCTGCCTTTAGTTTTGCCTTCAGCAAGTGAAATGCATGCTAAATTGGATTGAGATCAAGTGACTGACTCGGCCATTGCAGAATATTCCACTTATTTTCATTCAAAAGCTCCTGGGTTGCTTTTGCAGTGTGTTTTGGATCATTATCTATCTTTACTGTGAAGCAGTGTCCAATCAACTTTGCTGCATTTGGCTGAATCTGTGCTGACAGTATATCTCTAAACACTGCATAATTCATCCGGCTGCGTCTGTCTTCTGTCACATCATCAATAAACACCAATGACCCAGTGCCACTGGAAGCCATGCATGCCCATGCCATCACACTGCCTCCACCATGTTTTACAAATTACGTTGTATGCTTTGGATCATGAGCTGTTCGAAGCCTTCTCCACACTTTTTTCTTCCCATCATTCTGGTACAGATTAATCTTAGTTTCATCTGTCCAAAGATTGCTTTTCCAAAACTGATCTGGCTTTTTTAGATGTTTTTTGGCAAATTCTAAATTGGCTTTTCTATTCTTCAGGCTTATGAATGGTTTGCACCTTGTGGTGAACCCTCTGTATTTGCACTCGTGAAGTCTTCTCTTGATTGTAATACACCACCTCCTGAAGAGTGTCCTTCACTTGTCTGGATGTTGTGAATGGGTTTTTCTTTGCCATAGAGAGGATCCTGCGATCATCCACCACTGTTTTCCATAGACGTCCAGGCCTTTTTATGTTGTTGAGCTTACCAGTGCATTCTTCTTTCCTCAGAATGTACCAAACTGTTGATTTGGCCACTTCTAATGTTGCTGCTCTCTCTGATGGATTTGTTTTGTTTTTAAAGCCTTACAATGGCTTGTTTCACTTGCATGAACAGCTCCTTTGAATGCATGATGTAGGTTCACAGCAATAGATTCCAAATCCAAATACCACACTTAGAATCAACTCCAAACTTTTTACCTGATCAATTGATAAAGAAATAACAAAGTAGCAGCCCATACCTGGCCATGAATCAACTTTTGATTAAATTGTCCAATTACTTTTGGTCCATTGAAAAAGGGGGGTGGCTATTCTTAAGAGCTGTAATTCCTAAAACCTTCCTCCGATTTGGATGTACATACCCTCCAATTAAACCTGAGAGTGCACTTTCAGCACATTTTATTATAGAACTATAGCTTGAATATGTTTCGGTAAATACCTGGAAAATCAAACATTTTCCAAACGACGGACCTGCCCACACACGACTGGACTTTTCCGGTGGGCTAAGTCCGGCAGACAACCCAGGGGACTCCTGCCATAGTCCACTGGGTTGTCTGCCGTACTTAGCCCATCGGAAAAGTCCAGTCGTGTGTGGGCAGGTCCATCGTTCGGAAAGTCCGGCGGACCTCAGCTGCAAAGTCCGGTGGGTGTTCTGCCGGACTAGGTCCACCGTACTAAGTCCACCAGATAGTCCAATCGTGTGTACGCGCCATTAGTCATCAAGTCCCTTTGTCACTATTGCTCAGTCATGCAACACATTATGCAAGTGAAATTTATATAATTGTTTTCAAACAAATACAGCTTTCTTTTGGTAGTATTTGATCAAAACTGTTTTTTTATTTTTTTATTATATAAACGAAAAAAGACCGAAAATTTAGAAAAGAATCCCCAATATTTTCTACTTTCTTCATAAATGTAGGCCAACATGTATTCTGCTACATATCTTTGGTAAAAAAAAAAACAATCCCAATAAGTGTCTAATAATAGGTTTGTGTGAAAGTCTACAAATGGTATATATACTGGAATTTACACAGCTATAGTTAGGTCCATATATATTTGGACACAGGCACAATGTTCGATTTTCCAGGTCATGCAACACATTTTGAAATAAACGGACTTGCCCATATACGGAGGAAAGTTTGTTCATTTTGAACGCGGCTCCAGGTAGACAGGACTAGCAAAGGAGGTCAATGTCGCCGCCTCCATGGGCGAGACTGACACGTCGCTAGCCCCGTCACCTGGTATGGACTTAAAGGGGAAGCCCTATGCCGAAATAACGGCGTAGGGTTCCCCCCAAAGCCCATATCAGACCCTTATCTGAGCAAGCAGCCCGGCCGGTCAGGAAAGAGGGTGGAGACGAGCGAGCGCCCCACCCCCCCTCCTGAGCTGTACCAGGCAGCATGCCCTCAACATGGGGGGTGCTTTGGGTAAGGGGGGCCCTGCGGCCCCCCACCCCAAAGCACCTTGTCTCCATGTTGATGAGGACAAGGGCCTCTTCCCGACAACCCTGGATGTTGGTTGTCGGGGGCCGTGGGCGGGAGGCTTATCAGAATCCGGGAGCCCCCTTTAATAAATGTACCCATTCACCTGGTAAGAAAAAAAGTAAATAAAACACAACACAAGGTTTTAAATAATTTCTTCTGTCTTGGGGGGTCTTTCCCGCCAGACTACTCGCTATCTTCTGCTAGCTCTTTTACTAGCGGAGGAGCCCAGCTTTCTTCTTCTTCGCCGCCGCCGTCCGGGGGTCTTCTTCTGACTTCGGGGGTCTTCCATGTGTGGGCAAGTTCCTTCATTTCAAAAGTCCGGCGGGCTAGCACACAGACGGATGGATTGAGTTTTGAGTCAAAACTTCTTTCTAAGCCCACACACGGGCCAAATCTGCCAGATAGTCTAATCATGTGTACGCAGCATAAGTAAGGTTTTACACTATTATTTTTTTTTTACGAATCATACTTACCTCAGTGGATGTCCCCCGGAACCTCTACACTAAGAACCGAGCTATCGAACAACGCAGATCACTCGGTTTTCAGAGATCCCAGAGCAGAGATCTGTAGACTGCCAGTTAGCAGCTCTCCGCTCTGCCTCCTCTTTGCTCACTGGAGCGCTGGGTTGTGGAAGGGCGGGGAGTGGCCCTCTCAGAGGCCCGCTGAGTATATTCCCTGAAACCACCACCTCTTAGGCTGCTTTCACACTGGGGTGTCGGCGCCGTTGGCAGTAAAGCGCCGCCATTTTTATTGATGCTTTACTGTAGTTTCTGCTGAGGTTTTCGGCTGCTAGTGGGGTGCTTTCCTGCTGGTGGCCGAAAAAGGGTTATGGATATTCATTACATATATATGTTTATATGAACACTTAAAAAGAGGACTTCTCCTTTTATGCACATGGACTTTTGCATTTAAATTTAACTCCTTAGTTACTGGAGGAAATTATGTTTTTTGTATTTATATTGTATATTATTGTGTTTACAATTTAGTAGCACAAATCTTTATGCTAAAATTGGAATCACACTGTGTAGAATATATTAAGGTAGAGTTGCTGCTTCTGTCACTTTTATTTTAATATATTCATTCATTTTCAAGTGCAGTTTCTAATTTTTGAATCACTGAGTAATTGCCAGTAAAAGTAGTAAAGCGCTGAATAGCAATAAATGGTCTAGTCATGAAGTGGGTAAAACTTTCCAGAGGTCAAGTGGTTAAAGTCTGAAACCATATTATGTGAATGTACAATGTATATGTAAAGCGCTGTGTAAATTGGCAGCACTTTATAAGTACCTTAAGTAATAATAATAATAATAATAATATTAAGAAGCTGAAGGAACTCAGGAGCTTTGGACGATGCTCTGTGCACGCACACTAATCATCCAGATTGACTGTTTTGGCATACAGCTAAACATTCAATTTTAAAATGAGACAGACTTGGGGATAACATGTAATTTTACCTAATAAATGAATGCCTGCATGTCAAAGTGCTTTTTGTTACTGGCTCCTTTATATATTTACAAAGCAGGATGATGATTAGTAATTAATGTAAGTGATGCCTAAACAGCAATGGTTTTGGTCAATGTTATTTTAACGTTTTCTTTTTTTTTTATGTTATAAACTGAAATGTTATATTATTTTTCCTTTATTTGTAAAAAAAAAAGTCTTACAATACACTAAGCACCCACTCTTTGTTTATTAACTTTTTTAAAAAATTTTGTTAAAGGATAGATCTATGTTAATCTCAATAATGGCTAACTCTTTACATACGATCGGATTGTTGGCCAGCAAAACCATGCACCTTTGTCCGAAGGGCGTTGGCCCAAACAATTGTTGGCCAACAATCACGAACGTAGTGACGTAATACATGGTTTTTCAGCTCTTTAGCACCACCCTTTGCGCTATTTCTGCTAATTTCATGTTAGTAGAAGTTTGGCGAGTGTTGATTCGTGCTTTTCATTTTGCGCTTTTTATTTCGTTCTTTTAAGTTAATTTCTGAATGGCCGTTCAGCAACCAGACATGTTGCGGCATCGGAGGAGATAACGTGTTATTTATTATTGGCCTTGGCGATATTGCTTTGGCATTATTTTTTTGGTTGAATAATGATTTGATTTGGTATATTTTCTATATTTTTGGATGCATAGAATGCACTTTTTGGATAAGTTCTATTGGCAGATAGAATGTCTAATTTTATTTGTTTTCTTTTTTTAATGCACAATAAATAAAAATTGTGGAGAATAATACTTGGCTATGTGTTTTACTTCAAATGGCAGTTTGGGAGTAGGCAGTTACATTTAAAAAAATACAGTGTAAAATTGACAAGGGACACCAACATAGCTGTATCTGTGATCCTAAAAACGAAGGGATAATGGTATTGTGGTAACTTGCCCCCAAAAAAAAAATATATATATATATATATATATATATATATATATATATATATATATATTATTCTTGATATCACTAGTTATTATTATCATTATTATCCCATTAAAGAAGAAGAGAATGTGTGCTGCATTTCAAGAATTCATCATTTGCCATGTCACCTCCATTACGAACGCTAGTTTGCAAGACCAACCAATTACTAAATGTACTTTGGACTTTTGTCCGACGGACTTGTGTACACACGCTCATAAAATTCAACAACAGACATTTGTCCGCGGAAAATTTTAAAACCTGCAATCCAACATTTGTCTTCAGAAATTCCGACAATTGTCCAATGGAGCATACACACGGTCGGATGTTCTGCCAACAGCCTGTCATCACACATTTCCCATCGGAAAACACACTTTATGTGGGGTATTAGCAGGTGCATCTCTCTAGCAATAAAATATAACCTGCTGGTCCACTTTCTGCAAGGAAGTAAAATAATAAAAAATAAATACTATTAAATGAACACTATACTAATGAAAATAAATTCTGCTGCTATGCTATTTCACTTTGATCATCTACAAAGAAATTATGACTTTGGCCTTTGTCTCTCAGATCTAGATCTAGGGCAACAAATTACATGAACTGAACTGCAGCATAAACTACAAGCAGATGCTGCAGTCTGCACTAATTCTGAGACAGCTCTGCATAACACACAGAGAATGGCTCACATAGCACTTGTATTTATTGACCTATTCATTCCAATACACTCTACTGTAGGCATCAGGAAGTCTGGACAGGCATTAAGAATCTGCACACGCATTCTATTTGAATTCTACTGTATAAGAGGCTTCAGGAAGTGAACAACTCCCCTACCCACTACATGTTTATGTCTGTGAACAAAGATTACAGAACTGGCACAGTTTTTAATGACATAAAGGTCAATAAGCTGAATTCAAAATTAATGCATCTTGGGGAGTCTTATATGTAGTTTGCCATTTGTTCCAAAATTGGTCCAAATTTGCTAAATCACTGAAGCATTGCATACACAAACATATCATACATTCCTATATATTATCCCCCCAAATTGTATTCTCTGGCACTAGCTGAGATCAGTATACACTCACTGGCCACTTTATTAGGTACATCTGCTTAATTACTTGGTAACACAAATTGCTAATCAGCCAATCACATGGCAGCAACTCAATGCATTTATGCATCTAGATGTGGTGAAGATGACTTGCTGAAGTTCAAACAGAGCACCAGAATGGGGAAGAAAGATGTTTTAAGTGCCTTTGAACATGGCATGGTTGTTGGTGCCAGACATGTTGGTCTGAGTATTTCAAAAACTGCTGATCTACTGGGATGTTCACACACAACCTTCTCTAGGGTTTACAGAGAATGGTAGGAAAAAGAGAAAATATCCAGTTAGCGGAAGTTGTGTGGACAGAAATGCCTTGTTGATGTCAGAGGTCAGAGGAGAATGGGCAGACTGGTTTCGAGATGATAGAAAGACAACAGTATACCATCTCTGGTACATCAAACCTTGAAGAAGATGGACTACACCAGCAGAAGACCGCACCACCAGGTGCCACTCCTGTCAGCTAAGAACAGGTAACTGAGGCTACAGTTCGCACAAACTCACCAAAATTGGAAAAACGTTGCCTGGTTTGATAAGTCTCTATTTCAGCTGCGACATTCAGATAAGGTAGGATCAGAATTTGGCATAAACAACATGAAAGCATGGATCCATCATACCTTGTATTAATGGTTCAGGCTGGTGGTGGTGTAATGGTGTGGGGGATATTTTCTTGGCACACTTTGGGCCCCATAGTACCAACTGAGCATTGTTTAAATGTCACTGCCTACCTGAGTATCGTTGCTGACCATGTCCATTCCTTTATGACTACAGTGTACCCATCTGTTAATTGCTACTTCCAGCAGGACAATGCACTGTCACAAAGCTCAAATCATCTCAAATTAGTTTCTTGGACATAATGTATTCATTGTACTTCAATGGCCTTCACAGTCACCAGATCTCAATCCAATAGAGTACATTTGGCATGTGGTGGAACGGGAGATTTACATCATGAATGTGCAGCTGACAAATCTGCAGCAACTGGGTGATGCTATCATGTCAATATGGACCAAAATCTCTGAAGAATGTTTCCAACCCCTTGTTAAATCTATGCCTCAAAGAATTAGGGCAGCTCTGAAGGCAAAAGGGGGTCCGACCCGGTACTAGCAAGGTATACCTAATAAAGTGGCCAGTGAGTGTATTTGTCTGTGATTCCTCTACTTAGTCCCCAGACAATGATAAAGTCCATACATCTATAAATGCTCTACATAACAAGTACTGGGGGGAAACAGAAGACAAACAAATCTACTGCCAACACCATGGCTGACTAGAAGGACTAGAAGAAAGAGCGCAGGTAGTGCACCACTACCATCTTTCAGTCCTTGTTAGATTGGAAAGCAGGGGACTCTTCAGATTTCCATGTTTAATATTTGTGATCTAAGCTGTATAATACATTTTTCAGAATTCAGTGAACTGTTTGCTATTGTAAGAGAGCCATTAGAATGGACAGAATCAGGACGCAATATCCAGATTAACCACTTTCAGACCGGACCATTTTGCTGGTCAATGACCAGAGGTCTTTTTACAATTTGGCACTGCGCTGCTTTAACTGGTAATTGCGCGGTCATGCAATGTTGTACCCAAACAAAATTTGCGTCCTTTTTTTCCCACAAATAGAGCTTTCTTTTAAAGGTATTTGACTGACTCTGCGATTTTTATTTTTTGCGATATAAACGTAAAAAGACCGCAAATTTTGAAAAAATGATATGTTATTAGAAAAATCCAATAAACTCAATTTTAGTCATACATTTAGGCCAAAATGTATTCAGCCACACGTCTTTGGTAAAAAAAAAAAGTCAATAACTGTATATTTATTGGTTTGCGCAAAAGTTGTCACATCTACAAACTAAGGTACGTTTTCTAGAATTTACGCAGCTTTTAGTTTATGACTGCCTATCTCATTTCTTGAGGTGCTAAAATGGCAGGGCAGTACAAAACCCCCCCAAATGACCCCATTTTGGAAAGTAGATACCCTAAGGAAATTGATAAGAGGCATGTTGAGCCCATTGAATATTTTATTTTTTTGCCTCAAGCGATTGAATAATGACAAAAAAAAAAATTTTTTTTTTTTTACACAAAGTTGTCACTAAATGATATATTGCTCACACATGCCATGGTTATATGTGGAATTGTACCCCAAAATACATTCTGCTGCTTCTCCTGAGTACGGGGATACCACATGTGGTCGACTTTTTGGAAGCCTAGCCGCGTACGGGGCCCCGAAAGCCAAGCACCGCCTTCAGGATTTCTAAGGGCATACAGTGGTGTGAAAAAGTGTTTGCCCCCTTCCTCATTTCCTGTTCCTTTGCATGTTTGTCACACTTAAGTGTTTCGGAACATCAAACCAATTTAAACAATAGTCAAGGACAACACAAGTAAACACAAAATGCAATTTGTAAATGAAGGTGTTTATTATTAAAGGTTAAAAAAAATCCAAACCATCATGGCCCTGTGTGAAAAAGTGATTGCCCCCTAAACCTAATAACTGGTTGGGCCACCCTTAGCAGCAACAACTGCAACCAAGCGTTTGCGATAACGTGCAATGAGGCTTTTACAGCGTCCTGGAGGAATTTTGGCCCACTCATCTTTGCAGAATTGTCCTAATTCAGTTACATTAGAGGGTTTTCGAGCATGAACAGCCTTTTTAAGGTCATACCACAACATCTCAATAGGATTCAGGTCAGGACTTTGGCTAGGCCACTCCAAAGTCTTCATTTTGTTTTTCTTCAGCCATTCGGTGGTGGACTTGCTGGTGTGTTTAGGATCATTGTCCTGCTGCAGAACCCAAGTTCGTTTCAGCTTGAGTACACGAACAGATGGTCGGACATTCTCCTTCAGGATCTCTTGGTAGACAGCAGAATTCATAGTTCCTTTTATCACGGCAAGTCTTCCAGGTCCTGAAGCAGCAAAACAGCCCCAGACCATCACACTACCACCACCATATTTTACTGTTGGTATAATGTTCTTTTTATGAAATGCAGTGTTCCTTCTACGCCAGATATACTTGGACACACACCTTCCAAAGAGTTCCACTTTTGTCTCATCGGTCCACAGAATGTTGTCCCAAAAGTCTTGGGGATCATCAAGATGTGTTGTGGAGAAATTGAGACGAGGTTTGATGTTCTTTTTGCTCAGCAGTGGTTTTCTCCTTGGAACTCTGCCATGCAGGCCATTTTTGCCCAGTCTTTTCCTGATAGTGGAGGCATGAACGCTAACCTTAACTGAGGCAAGTGAGGCCTGCAGTTCCTTGGACGTTGTTGTGGGGTCTTTTGTGACCTCTTGGATGAGTCGTCGCTAAGCTCTTGGGGTAATTTTGGGCGGCCGGCCACTCCTGGGAAGGTTCACCACTGTTCCATGTCTTCACCATTTGTGGATAATGGCTCTCACTGTGGTTCGCTGGATTCCCAAAGCTTTGGAAATGGCTTTATAACCCTTTCCAGACTGATAGATCTCAATTACTTTCTTTCTCAATTGTTCCTGAATTTCTTTGGGTCTCGGCATGATGTGTAGCTGTTAAGGATCTTCTGGTGGACCTTACTGTGTCAAGCAGCTTCTATTTAAGTGATGCCTTCATTGTGAACAGGTGTGGCAATAATCAGGCCTGGGTGTGGCTAGAGAAATTGAACTCAGGTGTGGACAACCACAGTTATAGTATGTTTTAACAAGGGGGGCAATCACTTTTTCACACAGGGCCATGATGGTTTGGATTTTTTTTCACCTTTAATAATAAACACCTTCATTTACAAATTTCATTTTGTGTTTACTTGTGTTGTCCTTGACTATTGTTTAAATTGGTTTGATGTTCCTAAACACTTAAGTGTGACAAACATGCAAAGGAACAGGAAATGAGGAAGGGGGCAAACACTTTTTCACACCACTGTACATTTGTAATTTCACTCCTCACTACCTATCACAGTTTTGAAGGCCGTAAAATGCCAATATGGCACAAAACCCCCACAAATGACCCCATTTTAGAAAGTAGACACCCCAAGCTATTTGCTGAGAGGCATGTTGAGTCCATGGAATATTTTATATTTGGCACAAGTTGCGGGAAAATTGCAAACTATTTTTTTTTATTTTTTTTTCACAAAGTTGTCACTAAATGATATATTGCTCACACATGCTATGGGCATATGTGAAATGACACCCCAAAATAGGTTCTGCTGCTTCTCCTGAATACGGGGATACCACATATGTTGGACTTTTTGGGAGCCTAGCCGCGTACGGGGCCCCGAAAACCAAGCACCGCCTTCAGGCTTTCTAAGGGCGTAAATTTTTGACTTCACTCCTCACTACCTATTACAGTTTTGAAGGCCATAAAATGCCAAGATGGCACAAAACCCCCACAAATGACCCCATTTTAGAAAGTAGACACCCCAAGCTATTTGCTGAGAGGCATGTTGAGTCCATGGAATATTTTATATTTTGCCACAAGTTGCGGGAAAATTACAAACTTTTTTTTTTTTTTCACAAAGTTGTCACTAAATGATATATTGCTCATGCATGCCATGGGCATATGTGAAATGACACCCCAAAATAAATTCTGCTGCTTCTCCTGAGTACGGGAATACCACATATGTGGGACTTTTTGGGAGCCTAGCCGCGTACAGGCTTTCTAAGGGCGTTACAGTTTTGAAGGCCATAAAATGCCAAGATGGCACAAACCCCCCCCCCAAATGACCCCATTTTGGAAAGTAGACACCCCTAAATTTAGGGGTACACTAGTGAGACTAGGTAATAAATGGCGGGTGCCCTGAAACTATAAAAAAATAACTAACCAACCAGCGTCACCTGTAACAGTTATATGGTGATCACTGGTGAAAGGGTTAACTAGGGGGCAATCAGGGGGCTTTATGCGGTAGTATATGGGGGTCCCTGGCGCTATAAAAAGCTGCGGCGAACCTAAATACCTACCTGCCTAACTAGCGTCACCTGTGACACTAATACAGCGATCAGACAAACGATGGCTGGGTTCACACTGGAGCGATGCGGGAACGCCACGAATCCGCGGCAGGTTCCCGCATCGCATGCCTCCCGGCGGCAGTTCACACTGCCCTATGCGAACTGCTGGGAGTGTCAGTGAAATGTTAATGACACCCCCAGATCAGTTCGCATATCGCAGTGCGATCTGCAAACTCGGATCGCATGGTGTGAACACCCATGCGATCCGATTCTGCTGCGGACCAAAAAAAGGGTCCCGTGCGAGTTTGCGGCGGGTGCGGCACGAATTCAGCCATACTATCTGTATGGCTGAACTCGAATCGCACAGAGATCGGATGTGATTTGCACTGCAGTGCGGTGCGAATCACATCCGTTCTCATAAACCGCTGCAATGTGAACCCAGCCTTAGTGACACTGGCGATGGGGGGGGTGATCACGGGGTTAAACCTTTATTGGGGGGGTTAGGGGGGTACATTAGAACTAAAGGGGGCTAACCCTAACTGCCCTAACAGTTATTACAGTCACAAATGACACCAATGCAAAAAAAAAAAAAAAAAATGCAATTGGTGTCACTGTGACTGGGGGGGCAGGGGTAATTGGGGGGGTGATCAGGGGGTGAAGGGGGGGTGTGAGTGTGCCTGGCGTGTTCTACTGTGTAGTGTCGTGTTGGTGCAACTCACCGATCCTCTCTCCTCGGTGCCGGAACGAAAAATACCGACACGGAGGAGAGATTACATCACTTCCTCTGCCTGTGTTTACATTACAGGAGAGGAAGTGATGCAATGCTTCACTTCCATTCGTCAGGAGCGACCGCGAGGGGGTGGCCATGAATGAATGGCCGCCCCCTCATCCCGGATCGCTCCTGCACGGATACCAACCGCCGTTGGCACTGGGGGGGGGGCCCGATCGGGCCCCCCACCTGCGGGAAGGCAGGGACGTACAGGTACGCCCATATGCCTGCCCGTGCCATTCTGTCGACGTATATCGTCGTGCGGCGGTCGGCAAGTGGTTAAAGAGAACTGTAATCATTGTGGTAGGATACAAAGGGTACACTGTTTGGTACTAATATAAAATAAAATATAAAAGCTATAAAAATCATATAATACTGAAATGTGGAGGTGCTTTCTTTCCACTATAAACTTTCAAAGCAGTAAATATGGTCGGATGCACTTTAATATTTATTTCTTATAAGGCAAAACAGCTTCTGATTTAGATGGCATAGATATTTGGAAATGCTCCATGAAATGAGATTTAAATAGTAGCACATGTTCCCAATAAGCTGCTTTAAATATCACAGACAATTAAACAATATAACAAATGTAACAAAAATTATTTTGGGATCTTAATCTAATACTGTATTGATTTCTTTATAGATGCTTTTTCACATTATATCTCTGTACAACTGTACATTGGCATTTGATAAGAAGCATTGCAAAGCACTGCAGATATATTTCCAACCTGTGAATATTGTTAAGCTACCTGATAAATAGGGATGAGTTTCAGGACTGACATTTCCATGGGTTCATGATGAATCCCCGGGATTCACTATATTCACAAAACAGCATTTTCCATGGCCAGCTTCCTAGGTCAAAAGAACCATGAATGTACAAACAAGCCCTCTTTTCTATAAAAGGAGGGGGGGGGGGGGGGGTCACCACAGTCACAGTCAGTGCCTGACTTCCCATGCCTTTTGTTTTACAATAGTTTATTAGACCTACAAATGGGCAGATTTAAATAACAAGTTTCAACCTCCATAGACTTTAATAGGGTTCACTATGAGTTAGCAGCGAATCTCTGGGATTTGTGTAGAAGTGTAAATATTTGCCTGTTCAGTAGAATCAATAGTCTTAAAATGGACATTCTACCTCATTTCCTAGATTTGTTTCAAATGATCCCAATACATCTTCCAGTTCCATATTTTTGTAAAATCCACCAGATGTTGGGACCTGGCGATACTCACCTTTGGTATATTCAAATACCTAGGCCCTATGACCCCTTTTCTTGGAACACCGGTTTTCTTACCAGCTTTTCAATCAACCGTGTTTGGCTCCTGGTACAAACAGGAACATAAAAGGCCTCAAGTCAGATCCATCACTAATGGTAACATCTTTGTCCGCAATGTCTATATGTAACTCTACGGATTGGTTACAGAGACAACAGGCTTTGCCTTATATACGATCTCAACGCCCTTAGACATCCTTACTAAACCAACTGTCTTGGAATCTTTGCTTTTACAGAAGGAACCACCTGCACATATGGTTTCCTTACTGTACTCTATCCATATGACGTCGGCACACCCAGACCTTCCTCCATATGCGTGGAATTGGAAAAAAGACCTTCAACAGACCCTTTCCCTCTCGGACTGTCAAAAATTCTTTATTCTTACTCACAAATTATCACTAGCCACAAAAACCCAAGAAAAAGGGTATAAATGGGTATCTAGATTGTATAAGTGTCCTTCTGTCCTACATCACTTCAACCACAATATATCAGATATATGTTGGCAATGCCACACCACAAAAGGAAACATGCTCCATTTGCTTAGACACTTTCTCACTGCATCCCTTGACACTGGAAATCAACTCCATTACATGGCAGTAAGTAAAAAAATGTCCTGCAAGCAGCATGTTTGGGGCGGTGGAGGAGCAGTGTATACACCGCTCCTCCACCTCCTCTGCCCATTGAAATGAGTGGGTACCGCTGCTGAAGTGCCTAAAAAAGCAATTCAACAGCAGCGCAACACGGCGCTATCAACGCACCCTGCTAGAGGCCGAAAAGTGCCAATAAAACTAGCACCGCTTTACCACTAACGCAGCAGGTGGCTCAGTGTGAAAGGGCTCTTAGTGCATTCATAGTTACATAGTTACATAGTTAGTAAGGTTGAATAAAGACACCAGTCCATCCAGTTCAACCTGATTGAGTGTCTACAATTGTCCCTATCCCTGTACATTGCACACTCACATTGGTCCCTACCCTCAAGGAGCCCACAATCCAATTTACCCATTCCAATACTAGGGCCAATTTTGGACAAAAGCCAATTAACCTACCGGCATGTCTTTGGAGTGTGGGAGGAAACCAGAGTACCCGGAGGAAACCCACGCAGGCACAGGGAGAACATGCAAACTCCAGGCAGGTAGTGTTGTGGGTGGGATTTGAACCAGCAACCCTTTTTACTGCGAGGTGAGAGTGCTAATCACTACACCACTGTGCCGTCCATTCATTTATTTTAGTATTGGTTCAACTAAATGATTTGAAGATGTATTTCTCATATGGGGTGATCTGAATTAACATACACTTGGAAAACAGGTTCTACTGCAGCAAATGTTGAAGGTTAAATGCTGAAGAGTGTACACAGGAATCTGAACCAACTGATCATGCTCATATGTACATTAAAGCACAGCTCCACCCAAAAGGGAGGCGCTGCCACATTTGGAACATTTCGGGGGGGGGGGGGGATGGGTACCTGGTTTTGACAGGTACACGCTCGCACTTCTGGCTGATATCGCCGTGGCAAGATCAGACAGAAGTTCAGCCCTCTCTTCCTTCCCCCGCTGCCGGGTCATTCACAAAGCACAGCGAGTTTCTCGCATGCGCAGTAGGGAAATGGCTGTGAACCCGCAAAGTTTCCCTTCTGGTTTCCCTTAGTAGAGAGGGCAGCAGCAGTACCAGACAGCTCATTGAAAAATCGGCTGGATTTGCACACAGGTAAGTATCCTAATATTGAAAGTCAGCAGCTACATATTCGTAGCTGCTGACTTTAAATTTTTTCTGGAGGAGCCTGGAGCTCCACTTTAAGTGCATGATTTTCAACTAGTAAGGGCATGACCTCAAAGTGAACCTTGAACCTACAAGTTAAAGTTCACTTATTAAAAGGGTTGTAAAGGCAGAAGGTTTTTTTTATATTAATGCACTGTTTGCATTAAGATAAAAAGCCTTCTGTGTGCAGCAGCCCCCCTAATACTTACCTGAGCCCCATCTCTACTAAATGATGTCCAGGACGTTCAGGACTCTTCCTCCTGATTGGCCGAGACACAGTAGTGGCGCCACTGCTTCCCACTGCTGTCAAAGTCAATTAGCCAAGCAGGAGAGAGAGAGGCGGGGCCGAACCGCAGCTTCATGTCTAAATTAACACACGGAGCTGCAGCTCGGCTTGGGTGCCCCATAGCAGGCTGCTTGCTGTGGGGGCACTCAACAGGAGGGAAGGGCCAGGAGCACCGAAGAGAGACCTCGAGAAGAGGAGGATCCAGGGTGACCTGTGAAAATCCACTGCACAGAGCAGGTAAGTATAGCATGTTTGTTATATTAAAAAAATGTATAATTTAGATTTTACCATCACTTTAATTACCCCCATGGAAAAGTGCTACAATCAACTACAAAACAATAAAAAGAAAATAAAACTGTAGAGAAAAGAAAATCTGTGCTTAGTTTACACCTGACTTCTGCCTATGGTCTGCAGGCGACAGCGGCACCACAGTCATTCCGACAAAATCTTGAAAATACTCAAGATCTCAAACCTTGAGAAGATATTCCATGAGCATCTTCACATGAGATTTAGGATATTAAAGACTAACTCCACTTTTGTTGAGAAAAAAACTTTCCACCCTGTGTAATCTATGTACATTGCAAGGACTTTAAAGAGGGATTCCACCAAAAAAAAAAATATTAAAAGCCAGCAGCTATAAATACTACAGCTGCTGACTTTTAATAAATGGACACTCACCTGTCCCGGGTTCCAGCGATGCCGGCAGCCGAGGCCGATCGATCGCTCGGCCCTCTGCTGCTGCCGCCACCATTCTAGGTGAGGGAATCAGGAAGTGAAGCGAATCGGCTTCATTTCCCGGTTCCCTACTGCGCATGCGCGAGTCGCGCAGCGCAATAGGAAATCTCCGCGCTGTCACTGGGACCCGTGTGTGTCCCAGCAGACAGCGCGGCAGGGCAGGAAATGGCGTAGACTCCCACGGGAGTCTATGCCCGGAAGTGGGTGTAAATACCTGTCTTTGACAGGTATCTCCACCCCCCTTCCCCCTGAAAGGTGTTAATTGTGACACCGGAGGGGGGGAGGGATCCGATCAGCGGAGGTTCCACTTTAGGGTGGAATCCCGCTTTAAGAAACTTTGTTGCAGATTCCTACATTTTGTTATTCTGAAGAAATCCCTGTGTGTTTATCTTTGTCCATGTGGGAAAGTGAATCTAATGGGAGCAGTTTCATGATTACCAATCAGATGCAGCACCTGTAGGGCACTAATGAGGAAAGCTGCAGGGTCTGCATCCCTTTAGACGTGATTTCCTATTGGGAGTATCTCATCAAAAATTAAATCTTTGTCGCAGGGGATACCTGAAATCTGACTTTTATCTTAGTGCAGATTTCTGCGAAAATCGGTGAGCCAATTACACAAGCAGGAATTGTTTCTGGGGGCGTTCTTTACACATTCTGTGTACAGAACAACTCGAGGCAGCCGTATTGCATTGCATTTTCAGAAAATTACAGCGGCTGCAGATTGAAAAGGAAAGGTATTTTTAATAATATCCAAACACAATATGACTTGTGTCGCAATAGTACACATATATTATTATTTTTTTTCACCAAGAAAGTGGAGTTACCCTTTAAGCATTCCCAAGATCTAGCCAGAAGGATCATTAAATCACTCCTCTCCTGTACAGAAGTTGTGTATAAGGTATGTTTTTTAACTTATCCACGAATTTTTGTTTCTTTTACAGTGGATTACAACATTTTGCAATAGGGAGTAATTAAAAGTGGTAGTAAACGCTTGAAAAAATGTTTTTCTCTTGCAAAGCAATATCATAATGTGCTAGTATGCATCACATACTCAGGGCCGGATTAAGAGCATCATGTGCTTGGTGCTGAGGATTTTGGTGGGCCTTTTACTGGGCACCCTTCTGCTTTCCAAGAGCCTGTGCTGGCATGCGCCCAAACTCAAAAGTGTGCAGCCGCACAGGCATAACACTAGGGAAGCCTGGCATTTGATTTGCCAAGTTTCTGTAAGGGCCATGCATTGGCGTGCACTCTGAGTTGAAAGAGTGCAGCTGCGCAGGCCTAACACTATGGAAGCCCCAGACTTCTGTAAGGGCCCTGCATTGGCGTGCCCCAGGCTTCTGTTAGGACTGCTCATGCAGTGCCCATTATCAATCCCACCACCCTGCCCCGGCGGTACATGTGGAATGCAGGGCCCGTCAGGGGAGATCTCTTCCCGTTGACCCATTGCTTTCCATGTCCTTTTTGGGTGGCTGGCCTATATTAAGGTAGGGGCCTGGAGCTGCAGCTCCAATAGCCCCTACGTTAATCCAACCCTGCACATACTAGCATATTATGAAAGAGCTACCTTGAAATAGCGGCCTGCAATCATTGCTGCAGAAGCTTCCATTTTTAAAGTCTTCCTTCTCTCTTCACAGGTTACATAGTTACAAAGTAGGTGAGGTTGAAAAAAGACACAAGTCCATCAAGTCCATCAAGTCCAACCTATGTTGCATCCACTTGAATGGTTGAGCCATGAATACATCACTCCTGCGTGTGCGGGTATGCCGCTTCTTTAGAGCGTCACCAGCTGATGCTTGCTGGAATATCTCCTAAAAGGTGCACTTAAGAGATATTCATTTTACCTACTGGTAAGCTTTATTACAAGCTTTCCTGTAGATAAAAATCGAAATGCAAAGTTTACTACCACTTTAATATTTAATAAGTCATCCTCATACAATATTGGGGTGCACAGTGCACCTGAATAATAATCAGTCTCAATACTTCCCATGTTTGCCATATATAAGTACGAAATGAATACAGAACATTCTGTCTATGGGAATAAATTTGATGGGGAGCGCTTAAGTGCTATCGATAATTAATCAGCGATTACCAATATACAAATAAATCTACCAAAACCTATATCAATATACGCCCTGAATGCGTCTTGATTGGTAACAAATTGGTGAAAATACCTCTAGTAATGAAACCAGTGATAGACAAATGAGAAAACAAATAAAAAGACTGTGTACATATGGTAAACATGCAAACAATAATATATGGTTCAACAATGTGTTCGCAACATATGCTGAAAAATTATATATGGTATATATATATAATATCCAACAATGGATTCACACCATATGCTGGAAAAGACACAAAACAAAAAG
This sequence comes from Lithobates pipiens, assembly GCF_037356315.1. Classification (NCBI taxonomy): domain Eukaryota; kingdom Metazoa; phylum Chordata; class Amphibia; order Anura; family Ranidae; genus Lithobates; species Lithobates pipiens. The sequence goes on from NW_027507788.1 coordinate 110,178,657, forward strand.
TCCTGTGCAATGACAACAAACTATTTTTTCTCTTCCACTTTAAAGATGAGCCACCTTCACCGACTAAGTTGTACACTCAAAGTGCTCTGTGAATGGATGTCTGCTTACAAGATGTCATTGACCTTTTTAATTAAAAGAAGGTCAAATATAGCCTTAGCAAGATTTTGCTTGCTGCAATGTGGACAAGAATTGGGTGGAATATCCGTGCGGGAAAACTTGGTCTCTCCCCCAGGTAGTAATCCAGGAAATGTATAGAAAAGATACAAAAAGCTAGAATAGTATAATCCTGTTTATTTAAAATTTGTATAAAACAAAAGCCAAGTGGCTCCTTACATTAAAATGTGCCTTCTCCCGGCACTGAGGCTGTACAGCGTGTCTGCGGGTCTACAGGAAGCTCCGTTCTCAGCGCTGAGTCTGGCATGGGTTCCACCACCAGCCACGGAAAACCAGAGGGACCGGAAGCATTGAGGAAAGGATTGCATAACCAGTGTGTGTACTTGCTTATATGGTGAGGGACCTCACAGCTGGTGGAAAGGGGTGGAGTTGTTTGACTGCTTATTTTACCAGCCTCTGTGTCGGTCTAGGCTTACATAAGTGCTGTTGGTATTAACATAATGTTGGGAACAGAGCGATCCACAATATAAATATACAATTATTTGTCATTCATACTATACACAATATGTTCTTACTTTATTCATACTCTATTATGTGAATGTAACTACCAATTCTAGCATGAATATTATGGACACATCTACCTACTTACCTACCTAAAAAGTGAAAATGTTTTAAACACTAATCTTTATTTGTTATTAACCCCTTGTAATCAGTCATTGGTCCAAAAGCAATTTAAATCCAGTTCTATATTTAGTCCCAGGTGCTGCATCGTATTGAGACGATACAGCCACTGGGTGTCTTTCTGGGAAATGTGTCTCTTTAAATCTGTACCTCTTCAATTGGGAGTGACTCTATCAATACCATAAAAAGTAAGAAGGCAGGGATTCCTATAATGGCAAAGCCGGAAATGCCTAGAGACACTGTGGTTCAAAAATCCACTAACAATATGTGTCACATGTTCAGCTATTCATACCCTAAGCTCTCAGGTAGTCCTCCCCACATATTGTTTGGAATAACATGTTATCAATGGTTTGATAGTGAATTCTTGATGGGTGACATTGGATTTAAATTTCATCACTTTTTTGTTTTTCGTATAGTAGCACGGCAAGCCTTGTACCTAGTGCAATAATGGAAGCCGGACCCATCAAGAAACATCGGTGGTTTCCTTTGGGCCTATTCGGTAAGGTATTTTGCAGATCCCTATCCTTTAGAAGTATAGGCCAATACTTTTTAAACACTTTTTCTACATCTTTGTATTGCCTATGAAAGTCTGAGACGAAGGCTAAACCCCTTGAAAAGGAGGGGGCCCTTTTCTGGTGGTCAGAAATTCTTCCCTCTTCATTTGGAGCACCTGATTGTTTGTTGCAATAAGGGACTGTTGGGAATAACCCTCATCCTGAAACCTATTTACTAGGATATCGGCTTGAGTGTGAAAATTTGTAAGATCATCACAGTTTTGAAGAACTCGCATTAATTGGCCTTTTCTCACCCCCCCCCCCCCCCAACCATTGGGAGTGGTGACAACTGTGAGTTGGCATGAAGGCATTTCTGTCTGCCACCTTGAAATAGGTCTTAGTGCCAATTCTGTTGTTAGTTTTTGTCAAAGTGAGATCCAAATAGTTGATTGTTTCCAGGCTACTTTCTCCTGTAAATTTGAGACCATATTGGTTGTTATTCATACCTGCTAAAAACATATCCAGTTCTTCATGGGGACCCCCCATAGAGGAATAATATCATTGATGTACCTTTTATAGTACACCAATGATTTGTTTGATGTCTTATAAATGGTTTCCCCTTCCCACTTATTAAGAACTATATTGGCTGTGCTGGGGGCATACCTAGCCCCCATCGCCACCCCCTTTATTTGTTTGTAAAATGTATTTTGAGCCCAGAAATAATTATTGCCCATAGCTTGTTGCAATCCTTCAACTAAAAAGTTGATTTGTATTGTACTCAATCCAGATTCCTCCATGAGAGCCATTTTCACCACTACAAGGGCATCTGACTGTCTAATATTGGTGTATAGTGATTCTATGTCCACCATGACCAATATGGTACTGTCGTCTACCTTGATGTGATCAAGCGATTTGATGAGTTCACGACTATCTTTCAAGTAAGATCTTACTCTGACGACCAAGGGTTGGAGGTAGATGTCGAGGTAGATGTCAGGAATATAAAGACCCAATTCCGCTGATTATGGGCTTGCCCGATGGGTTGTCTTTACTTTTAAGGATCTTGGGCACTATGTATAATACTGGAATGCAGGGGACCTGTGGAATGAGATATTTGGCCTCTTTACTGTCTAAGATATTAATATTACTACCTTTGTTAACCCAACCACCCAATTCTGACTTGAGATTGGCTGTGGGGTTTCCTCCTAGTGCTTTATAAGTAGTAGTATCTCCCAACAATCTTTGAATCTCCTCATAGTAGTCCTCTTTGGTAAGTACAACTACCCCCCTTGTCTGCCGGTCAGACCACTATTTGTTTATTAGATTCCAATTTTGTTTATTCCCTCCCATATTGCTTGTTTATTCTTACTTTGTTTCATTATTAGAGGTATTTTCACCAATTAGTCACCAATCAAGACGCATTCAAGGCTTTATTGATATATATACATAGGTATTGATAGATTGATTTGTATATGGGTAATCACTGATTAATTATCGACAGCAATTAAGCGCTCCCCATCACATTTATTTTCATATTGCACTAGATATATTATACCTAGGTAGGGGATTAGCAGCTATTTATATCAATTAACTTTTCTAGTATTTAAATTTACATTTTTGTGGCGCGAGGTATTAATCACTGTCATGGTTATGCAGTGATCTTCCTGTTTGCTTACCTCCCCTCATGTGTTCAGACTAAGAGGCCAGCCACTTCCATCTGGTGTTTTTTTTAACCTCTCCTCTAAGCATGGCTCCACCCCAGGCCCTATCAGGGAACCTTATATTAACCTGTGCACTGCAAGCCAACAGTACTGATCAACCATTGTGTATTCCTTTGTGTGTTTAGCTTCCTGTTACCTGCCATGTGCTCTTCTGTTGTTCCGTTACCGACCTTGGGGTGTCTTTGACTATCCCTGTTTGCCCGTGATCCTGACCTTTTGGCGTGTCCCTGACTATTCCTGTCTGCTTGTGGCCCCGACCTTGGCTTTGTCCCTCACCATCCCTATCCTCATGTTGCCTACTGTGGGTGTGAGCTGGGGGACCCTGGGGGTCGCGACTTGGAGCCAGTTGCAGCCAAGTCCATCCCAGGGAATCTTACGCTCTAACCTCGGTGGGACCTGTCTCCCGTCCGCAGCAGTCAGCCGTAGGGTCCACAACCTTGTGGTGCACTCCTGATCCCTACGGTGTGCATCTGTCACCTCATCTCAAGGTGACCTGACAATCACATTCTGTCTATGAGACTTGTCCTTCGACATTTTCTTTATTGATTATTGATTGGCACATTCATTGATTGTTTTGCTCTGTGACCCTGTTATTTAAAGCTTACTTAAAGCTGTCTACTGATTTGTTACAGGGCAAAGCCAAACTATTTTTATACACATCTGAAGCAATTCGAATAAACGTGTATGAATACCCACAAGAAAGGGGCAGCTACAATTTATAACCAAGCCTGTTCAAAAACAGACTAATACCATAATGCAAAAAACAATATAATACACTTACTGCCAAAGTTACAGATTTACATATAGCACAATGTGGGTTTGGGCTTACCTCTGAACACTCAATGTCAGAGCCTGGATTTGAACCTTGTTTGTCATGAACATTGAACTCTTTGCTCCACTTATGAACTTCCTTATTTAAGCAACGTCCCTGCACTTCCTGCTGGCCAGATTATTGTGCTTCACACATTGTCCTGCCCGCTGCCTCGAGCCACCTCTATTGCTACATGGAATCAACCTTGGCTTCTGATCGCCGTTTACAAAACACTTCTCCTGCATCGACCTTGGCTTATGACTCCAACACCGATCTTCTGTGTAGCGGATCAGACAATTCAACCTTTTAAGAACTGAGAATGGTGCTTAGCCTGATGTTTTGGGCCATTGGTCTCCACTCTCTACAGGTATTCTAACAGAATAATCTGGCCAAAAAAACATGAGACCGCCACAACTTCATGATCCTTGAGTGAACAAGTTGTTTTGCTAACTGAGGCTGTTGCAAACCAAACCCAGATGATTCAAGGCTTACAAGCACAAGCGCAAGAGTTACACGGGGAAGTACCTGAAATGCAATCACAAATTTTGCAGCAACGACAGCAAAGAGTTCAAGGTTCAAGACAAACAAGGTTCAAATACAGTTCAAATACTCAAGCTGCATTGTCCAAAAAGAAAGGTGTATATGTAGGCACCTCAAGATATTTATGCAGCAGAAAATAAATACTAATATATCGGATGCAGTAAAAAGTTAATTTTAACAGCACCATTCTGCTAAAGTAAAACCTTAATAGCAAAAAAAAGTAATGACTGTGTTCTCTACTTCCCAAATCATTTGATGCAAAACAGCAAGTGTTCTTTCATAAGTGTTAACAACCCAAAAGTTATGAGTCATGTTTACCAATACAAGATTAAAATATTAACCTAGCAAGAAGATATACTTGGTCAAAATAACAATGCAAACTTCCCCATAACAGGGCAGCATTAAGTCTGTCTCAAAGGCTGTACCCTGCCTCACTGGAGCCTATTAACACTCTGAAGTGTCCTCTACCATATACAATTACAAGACGTTACACTAGGCAGAACCAAAGTCATTAATGAATGGTGATCCTGTAAACAGAGGCAGAAACCAGTAATTATTGCTAATTTTGCAGCTCAAAAACAGTGTGCTGCTTACAGAGATGTCTAATTCTGACCTTTATAGTACAAGAACAAAAGCATTTGCAAACCACAAAATCACAAGCACTGCTGAGTCTCCTAACAACAAAGTAAAAGCTTTCACACTTTAACTGCAAAGGTGCAATGTTTACTAAAGCGACGGTAACAATTCATAATGGCAGATAAACAGAAAAGTCGTTTTTAATCACTCAGTAAGGTGAGCAAAACAGTAAGGTGAGCAAAACAGCACAATGTTTACAAGTTACCAAAAAATAAAAAAAGATACACATTGCCCATACACAGGCAGATTTCTCAAGCCAAAATATACTGTATATATTGCAGCCTGCCTCTATCTTCTACCTTAATTGAGACATGTCATTGTAGACATGTCAGTGTATGTTGGCCTTGGAAGGCAATGGTGGCCCGTCTAAAACAATTTTTCTCTGACGCTAACTGGACACCTCATTCTGGCAGTTCCAATGCATTTAACAAGCCGTATCAAGCATCAGAAATTATTGTAATTGTTTGTAGACATTTCTTAAAATATCAGAGTATCTCTGTGACCAATAAGTGACTATTCTCCTGCCACCCGTATGCTGAATCCAAATATTGGCTGTATATGTTTTTTCTCCATGAGACCTGTCCATTTATGTGGACCTTAAGGATGGCTAGTCACAGCAGTAAACAAGCAATGCCATGGAACCAAATATATACAGTTGTAAATCGATGAATAATTACGTGTGCATCCCTAAATTACTATTGCTTGCAGAGATATTGAATTCATTGGAAAATATTAGCAGTAAATCATAGATCGACTATTTTTATCTATAAAAGAACCATATATTAACTATAAATATACCAAAATAAAATGCTTTTAAAATAATTTTAAAACGTCATGGTATTATGGTCAGTGTTGGTGCTGTGGCACAGTAATACCATATCTAACCATTTTTGGGGCTTTTTTTTCAAACTAAAAACACAAATATTCCAGTTGACATATTTGTAATAATACTCCTTAGTATGTAAAGTTTAAAGCACAGTTGGAAAGATGAAACCCCACAGCACTTATCTTGTAAACCTTTCGGTTTGCTGAAAATATTCAGTTTGAAAATATATTAATTTAGAAAAGTAGCACAGAGTATGGTTAATAATTGTGTTTGAAGAAATCTGAAATGAATCTTTCTTGAAAACCACATAACAAAAAAAAAAAAGTGTCAGCCAGGCATTTTACAATTCAAAATTGCAAGTGCTTCATCTTTTTCATCTAGCTGTACACTAAATAAGCTATACACTGATACATTTGACATTTATGACAAATAATTATAACAGACTGTACATTTTAAAGATCAAAATACTGTGGCAATCAATTCCTTCCTGCATCTCTGAGTGTGTAGAGCTTCTGGCTAGCGTAAACATCTCTGCAAGCAAAGGTTTCCTTTTTGAGGTTTGCAGTTGTAGTATAATACAAGTGAACAAAAGCACATTAAGGTGCAGCCTGAATAGACAACTGAACTTCAAGATCCACGCAAGGAGCATTCGCCCTAAGACCCCTTTCACACTGGGGCGTTTTTCAGGTGTTTTTCAGGAGCTTTAGCGTTAAAAAAAAGCGCCTGTAAATCGCTTGAAAGAAGCCTCATCTGCAGTCCCAATGTGAAAGCCCAAGTGCTTTAAGAGCCCTTTCACAATGTCAGCACCTAAAAAACGCTCATAAAGCACCGCTTAACCACTTTCAGACCAGACCAATTTGCTGGTCAAAGACCAGACCACTTTTTGAGATTCGGCACTGCGTCGCTTTAACTGACAATTGCGCGGTCGTGCGACTTGGCTCCCAAACAAAATTTACGTCCTTTTTTTCCCACAAATAGAGCTTTCTTTTGGTGGTATTTGATCACCCCTGCGGTTATTTTTTGCACTATAAACAAAAATAGAGCGACAATTTTGAAAAAAACGCATTATTTTTTACTTTTTGTTATAATAAATATCCCCCAAAAATATATAAAAAAAAATTGTTTCCCTCAGTTTAGGCCGATACGTATTCTTCTACATATTTTTGGTAAAAAAAATCGCAATAAGCGATTATTGATTGGTTTGCGCAAAAGTTATAGCGTTTACAAAATGGGGATAGTTTTATAGCATTTTTATTAATAATTTTTTATTATTTTTTTTTACTAGTAATGGCGGCGATCAGCGATTTTTATTGTGACTGCGACATTGTGGGGGACCCATCGGACATTTTTGACACATTTTTGGGACCATTGTCATTTATACAGTAATCACTGCTATATAAATGCAGTGATTCCTGTGTAAATGGCTCTGGCAGTGAAGGGGTTACCCAGAGGGTGGCAGTGTAGGGGTTAAGTGTTCCTAGGGGCGTGTTACTAACTGTGAGGGGGTTGGGCTTTCATTTAGTGAACACTGATCTCTGCTCCAATCACATGGAGCAGAGATCAGCGTCACTAGTTGCTAGGCAGAATGGAGAAATGTTGTTTACAACGGCACTTCTCCATTCGGCTGCTCCGTGAGACGATCGCGGGGAAGCCCGCGGCGATCGAGTCCGCGGGTCCCACGACCGGACTCACGGGGGTCCCGACCAGCGCGGGAGCGTGCCGCTGGCGGCGCGCTCCCGATGGCAGGGCGGCAAATTTAAAGGGACGTACATGCCATTCTGTCGACGTACATCGTCGTGCGCTGGTCGGCAAGTGGTTAAACTAGCAGTGCTTTACCAGCATTTTTCGAGCATTATTGGGGCGCTTTTAACCCCTGCTAGTGGCCAAATAAAGGGTTAAAAGCGTCCGCAAAACGCTGCTGCCAATAGCACTTTTCAGGCGCTTTTCAGGCATTTTACAGGCACTTCCCATTGATTTCAATAGGAAGGGGCACTTTAGGAGCGTTGTATTCACCGCTCCAAAAGCGCTGCAAAGAAGCTGCTCGCAGGACTTTTTTTGACACCCTGCCAGCGCAGCCCCTCAGTGTGAAAGCACTCGGGCTTTTACATTGGGATTGCCGTTGCAGGTTCTTTCGGGCATTTTACAGGCGCTTTTTTTAACGCTAAAGCGCCTGAAAAGCGCAAAAAAAATGCCCAAAAAACGCCCCAGTGTGAAAGGGGTCTAAGATTTTCATTGTGCACTATTACAACCTTCTAGCCACTGTTATCTAGCATCCAATGATATCATTTGTTGACAAGAAGGATGTCAGGCGCCTTGCCAGCACAGCATCCTTGGTTTCCCTGCCCTGCCCACCTCTGTCAGCACTGGGTTCACATTAGCTGAGCGAGGAAGAAAGACTGAGGGAGAAGAGAAACATTGGATACTAGTCAATACCAGTGTGTAAAGGTACGTTTGCTTTGATAGAATATATCACCTCTAATGCAATGTGTCCAATGTGTGTGGACGGTGCAGCATTCTGTGAAAAAATTTAGTTTTCTATATCTTAGAATGGGTGCCTCTAGATTGTACAGAACTTTAACGGGTGCTTAGAATGAAAAAAGATTGAGAAACACTTGTTTTGGGAGAACATGTGACTCTTGCTTCCTGATGCTTCGACAGAGCACTGCACTGAGTAATCTATCTCTGACCCAAGTGCTGACAAATCCAGACAACCTTGGAGCTTATGCTTTTTTTTTCTTTACTCTCCAGTGGGTGAGTGAGGTGTTGAGTGAGAAAACAGAAGGTAAGTAAGGTAAGCAGCAGGCAGTCTAAAGAATATGTTACTTTGCCCTTCATGGAGAAAGCAAAAACTGACAATGTATTATTGATTATTGACATTAGTTCCTTTGTTTTTGAGAGTATAGTTCCTGAACACGTATAGATTTATCAAACTAAAGCACAGTCATATTGATGAAAACTATGCTGTAAAAAAAGCCAGTACAATAAGACAAATGTACGTTTAAGTATCCTACACCCTATCAAGTCTGTCATCAATTTACAAAATATTTACAAATAAACATCAGTTTTGGTTGCCTGTTTTATACACTCAGTCACATTATTATTTAATATTTTACATTATATAGGTAGAAACAGAACACAACACATGCAGATGATGTCACATTCTATATCACCCCTTATTAACAGAGCCCATTATTTCTCAATTACAGTGAGAGGTTTCATTTTGAATATCCCATCTATAAATCCAAATTTTAGGAACCTCGTTCAAACATTTCCTGTGTTATAATTCTATATTCTGGGATTAAAGTATTAATTTGTTCTATCTACTGCAAAATTGTCATAGAGGAGATTGACACCCTGCGTAGGATTACATATTTGCTTGCTATAAAAATATGTTTCACTCAGGAATATTCTATAATAGTGCTGTACTTTTTTTTCAGTCATGATTCCAAAAATATATAGAACACTAAAGATAGCTGCAGATCTAAAATGATCTAATATGGACCTTGTTCAGTCTTGCTTGGGGCACACTGCATTCTTGATGGCTTAGGTCACAAACTCTACTATTGGTCATCTGTGATGGTCCATATATCCCCTCCACTGACTGCCTAATGATTGCTTTCACCTTTTGTAGCCAACAGATCTACTGGAGAGACCTGCCTGTGACACCATGTATTAAGTCTTGTACAAGACAAACGGATCACCTGTGAACAAGTGGCAATCTCATAGCCCATTCACATGTAATCATCATTACAGCACTGAACTTTGTTGTATTTTAGTGAGCATACTAAATATTTGTCATGACTTTGTTTTCATTGCTATAGCTGTTTCAAAATTGTCTGTACACTTTATTGTGTTACTGTGGTGATCTGCGAGGCCATGGTCTACATTCCACTCTACCACCAAATACATGATGTCCACCATACTTTTTCAACTTCATTATAGTGATCTTCTCCTAAACATTCTGCAGATAAGAGTTAATCTGATTAATGATTATCATACCTCAAATTTGTAGTTTTGGAGATCCCCTAAGCTGTCCCTTATATCGTTTTGGGTCTCTGTAATCAATAATATCAAAACTAGGAGGGACCCATATCCTTGCAGAAGTGCCATTCTAAAAAATTAAGAAAGCCCTAGTTCTAAAGGTTCGTGATCACATTCCAGAGTATAAAGAGTTAATACAGTCCTCCCTCACTTAGAATTACTGTCCTTAGGCCCCTTTCACACTGGGGCACTTTGCAAATAGCACCTGCAAAGCGCCCTGAAACACCACCTGCTGTGTCTCCAGTGTGAAAGCCCGGGGCTTTCACACTGGAGCGGTGCGCTTGCAGGATGTTAAAAGAACTCAAGCAGCATCTTTGGAGCGGTGAAAGAGCGGTGTATACATGGCTCCTGCCCATTGAAATTGTAATCAACCTTTGCAACCAGTGACATCACCTAGCCCCATTCAGTTTTATGGCCTAAATAACCCAGCCATGTACACAAAGAGACAGGGATAGTGGCTAACATCATTGCTCAAATACGGCCATGTGTGTATGGAAATTGGGGGGAACCCCCATGTACTTTTTAAAGTTTTTTTTTTGCCCCTTGATAGCCATACCAGTCCCTTATCAATGATAAGGGTCTGATATGTATTTTTAGGGAGGGTGCCACAAGTTTTTTTTTTTTTTTGTGGCTTAAAATGAATTGGAATTTTGCATATTACCCACTTATTTTTCCTAGTTGTAAGAGACTGTAGCATGCAAACACCTACTAAAATGAACCTTAAAGTGGAGTTCCACCCAAAAGTGGAACTTCTGCTCATTTGTCTTCACCCCCCACCCCCACCTGTGCCACATTTAGCACTTTTTGGGGGGAAGGGGGACATGATACCTGTTCCCACTTCTGGGAGCCAAAGCGGTGTCACCACTCGGCTCCCTCCTCCTCCCCCTGTCGCGGGGCCAGTAAGAGAGAGGAACGGAGCCTGCTGGCTTTTAATTTTTGCAGTGGAGGGCGGATACAGCTTTAAGAGTGTACCATATATTTTTGAGTCGGGTGAGCCTATTTTATTTAAACAATAGATAAGAATTTTGTCAGTGACTCTAGATGAGAAGAGTAACAAAGGACATAACATTTTCACCAAGGGATCCTGGACAGTATTCTATATGCATAGCCATTAAAACTGGTGACTGGTCAAAACTATCTTAACCGGTTCCTGACCAGCTCACGTCTATATACTGCGGCAGAATGGCACTGCTGGGCGAAACCCCATATGGGTACGTTGTTTAGGCGCACGAGCGCCAGCATTGGGATTTGTGTGCGTAAACACACAAATTCCTGTTCTGTCAGGGGAGAGGAGACATATCATTGTTCCTACTAAGTAGGAACAATGATATGTCTCCTCCCCCAGTAAGTCACATCCCCATACAGTTAGAAACACTAACGAAGGAACACATTTAACCCCTTGATCGCTCCCTAGTGTTAACCCCTTCTCTGCCAGTGACATTTACACAGTAATCAGTGCATTTTTATAGCTTTGATCGCTGTATAAATGTCAATGGTCTCAAAAATGTGTCCCAAAAATTTTAAATGGAGAAATTTACCCCAGAAATAACATACAACCTGGCTGAAATCACCTAGTAAGACCGCTGCGCAAATACAGCGTGACAAAATGTATTGCAATGACTGCCATTTTATTCTCTAGGGTGTTAGAGAAAAATGTATAATGTTTGGGGGTTGTAAGTAATTTTCTAGCAAAAAAAACCTGTTTTCAACTTGTAAACAACAAATCTCAGAAAGAGGCTTGCTTTGGAAGTGGTTAAAGACAAAATATATTAGAATTTATTTTTTTATGAGTATCAAAGCCTATTTTCTCTCTAATATATTTTGTCTTTAACCACTTCCAAACCGAGCCTCTTTCTGAGATTTGTTGTTTACAAGTTGAAAACTGTTTTTTTTTTTGCTAGAAAATTACTGCGGGCAGTTTTAACCTTTTTCGGTCGCTATTGGGGGTTAAAACAGTCCTGTTAGCGGGCGAAGAGCACCACTAAAATGACGGTAAAGCGGTGCTAAAAATAGCGCCACTTTACCGCCGGCGCCCGCACTGCCTCAGTGTGAAAGGGACCTTAGGGAACTTTGACTGCGAGGTTCATTCAGCCAGTGGGTATCTATTAACCACTTGCTGCCCACCCACCGTGAAATGAGGGCTGGGCGGTGCGGCTCTCATTCTCGGTGGATGTCGTATGATGGCCTCCCAGAAAAAATGCTCTTGCATGACCACGGGGCCGCGCCATGTTGCTGAGATATGGCACGACCCGAGGCCGCGTCATGTTGTTGGGACATGGCACAAACCAATCTGTGTAAAGAGCCGGCTCTTTAACCATGTGATTGGCTGTGTCCAATCACAGCCGGTCACATGTAAACACGGAGATGATGGTAATCGGCGCTCCTCGCCTCACACTGACAGGGTGTGAGGAGAGGAGAGCCAATCAGCGACATTTCCTCACAGGGGACAGCTAGGTATGTTATCAGGGCACTGATTACAATTAGTGCCCACAAGTGCCAACAATAATTGCTCACCACTGCCACCAATCAGTGCCAACCAGTGCCCACAATTGCCACCAATCTGTGCCCAAGAGTGCCAGCAATCAGTCAGTGCCCACAAGTGCCAGTAATCAGTGGCCATTAGTGATGCCAGTCAGTGCTGCCCATCAATGCCCATCACTGCTCATCACTGCTGCCCATCAATACCCACCAAAGCCCATCAGTGCCCATAAGTGCAGCATATTCATGCCGCCTCATCAGTGCCCATAAGTGCCACCTCATCAATGCCCATCAGTGCAGCCTATAAGTGCCGCCTCATCAGTGCCCATCTGTGAAGGAGAATTACTTATTTACAAAATTTATTGACAGAACCTTTTTTTCAAAATGTTTTTTTTTTATGAAAAAATAAAAAACCCAAGAGTGATTAAATACCAACAAAAAAAAGCTCTATTTGTGTGAAGAAAATGATAACAAGTTCACATGTTTACAGTGTAGCATCACCATGCAACTGTCATTCAAAGTGTGACAGCGCTAAAAGCTGAAAAATGGCCTGGGTAGGAAAGAGGTGTAAGTGCCCTGTATTGAGGTGGTTAATCATAATAGTTTTCCCAAATGCTGATTTTGAGGCCCACACATAGTCCCAGGGACTATGTAATACTTGTGTATGCTGGAAATCAATCCATAGGGCTAATCTACCTGTCTATGCACAGGATCCCTTACGTGCTGGCCATCAGGGCAGTCTGGTTTTGTCGCCTAGTACCTTGTGATGTGGCTAGCGGTCGTGGATCACTCTGTTTGGCAGTGCTCTGCCCCTGCTTACAAACCATTTGGTTACTAGTTTTGATCAAAGTTTGATCATTAGATTTGGCTATTTCCAACTGTCTGTATATTTACACCAGGAAATAACCCCTGCTGTTTGCGAGTCTATTCCATCCATACTATTTGGACATTTGTATATGAGGCTTTCTCCTGCAAGACAGTGAGATTCGTTCTCTTCTTTGTTACCTTGGATACCTTGATTGTGTCCTGAAGAAGGCTAATGGTGAAATGCGTCGATACACAAGGGCTCTATACTCTGTATCATTATACATGATTTTTAACCTCTGATTGCTCTATGCATATACTGTCTATTCATAATAAATATTGTTATTTTTCTATATCTTGCTAATTGTTTCATATGCTTTTAAAGTCTGACCAAAGGATACCTACCAAGTGTCCTCTCTTTTTCTCTGTTCCTATTTAACTTTCGGATGTGGCAATGTGAGTGCTTTCCTTCCTATCTTTGATACCAGATCAGAGAGCCGATGACTGATGGTCACTAGCTTTCTGCTCAGTAAAGACAGAGAGCTGTGCCATCAGCAGTCTTTAATCACCCAGTTCTCAGTGTAGAGTTGGCAGGGGAAAGATGCAGCATCAGATTGATGCTGCATCCACCTAGGTGAGTATGAATGTTTGTTTTTTCAAAACCTGCACTTTCCCTTTAGGCTACCCCATGGAATGGATATCTGGAAGTGGTTTCCTTCCACACTTCAAAGACCTGCTGTTAGGTTAATAGGATCCTGTCTAAATTGGCCCTAGTATATTTATGAATGTGAGTTAGGGACCTTAGATTGTAAGCTCTTTGAGGGTAGGAACTGATGTGAATGTACAATATATATGTAAAGAGTTGCGTAAATTGTCAGCACTATATAATTGTAGCATCCTTGTCCTAACTAGGGCTGCTAGTAAATTTAGTTGTGCTAGATGGTAGGGATGGGCCGAACACCCCCTGGTTCGGTTCGCACCAGAACATACCGAACAGGCAAAAAATGTGGCTGAACACACAAACACCGTTAAAGTCTATGGGTCTATGGGAATAATCAAAAGTGCTAATTTTAAAGGCTTATATGCAAGTTATTGTGATAAAATGTGTTTGGGGACCCGGATCCTGCCCCAGGAGACTTGTATCAATGCAAATTTATTTTAAAAAAACTGCCATTTCTAAAGGAAAAAAAGTCATTTAAAAGTACTCACGGCTGTAATGAATTGTCGGTCCTGGAAATACAGATAAAAGTCATTGAAAAAAACAGCAAGGGATTCCCCCAGTCCATTACCAGGCCCTTCTGGTATGAATATTAAGGGGAACCTTGAACCAAAATGTTAAAAAAAAATTCCTTTAGGTCTGGTAAGGATATTAAGGGGAACTCCGTGCCAAAATGTAACAAAAATGCCGTCACTGTGTGGCCCCACCCTCAGTTATAAAAGAACTGTCACCTGCAAGGAAGCATCAGGTGGGTCGGTCACGGCTTAGTTTTTTTTTTCTGTCCGTCAGCGGAGCGAGAGAAGGAGATGAATGGACTTCGTGGGACATTTTAATTTTTGTATTTCTAATAAAGGACTTGTCCCAAGTTGTGTCTTGTCTTTTTACCATTTTGATACTTTGTTTGTGAAATGGTAGGGGTACATAGGGGTACCCCGTTACCATTTCACACAGGGGAGGCCGGGATCTGGGTGTCCCCTTGTTAAAGAGGGGGTTCCAAATTCTGATAAGCCCCCTGCCCACAGACCCCCACAAGCACAGGGCAAGGGTTGTGGGGATGAGGCCCTTGTCCCCATCAACATGGGGACAAGGTGTTTTGGGGGGCTACCCCAAAGCACCCTTCCCATGTTGAGGGCATGTGGCCTTGTACGGTTCAGGAGGGGGGTGCTTTCTCATCCCCCCTCTTTTCCTTCGGCTTGCCAGGTTGCGTGCTCAGATAAGGGTGTGGTATGGATTTTTGGAGGGGCCCTCACGCCATTTTTTTTCTCCTTAAAATTCATACCAGACCCAAAGGGCCTGGTAATGGACTGGGGGAATCCCATGCCCTTTTTTTTCAATGACTTTTATCTGTATTGCCGGGACTGACAATTCATTATAGCCAGATTTTTTTTTCCTTTAGAATGTCATTTTCTGCAGGGACTGTTCTAAACATGGGAAAAATGCGCCACTTTACAGGCATACTATAGACATCCCACAGATACGAAATTTAAAGGAATATTTCACTTTTATTGTTTCACTTTAAGCATTATTAAAATCACTGCACCCAAAAAAACAGCAGTTTTTAAAACTTTTTTTGCATTGATACATGCCTGCTGGGGCAGGACCCGGGTCCCCAAACACTTTTTATGACAATAATTTGCATATAAGCCTTTTAAAATTAGCAGATTTTTCATGTTAATATACCATAGACTTTAACGTTGTTCCGGTGGCTTTTGAATTTGCCCCAAACACCGCATAATGTTCGGTGTTCTGCAGAACACCCGAACAACCAAAGTTCGGCCCGAACTTATGCTCGGCCTGAAGCCGTTCACATCCCTACTAGGTGATAACTAGCCTGGCTAATTTGTAGTCTTTGATCAAATGGATTTCTCCTAATCTTGAGTTTAACTGTGATTTCTCTCTTTTTCTCAATATCTGGCACTGTTACCTTTCGCATTAGTATGATAGATTACAGTAAATTCTGGTTATGAGTAAATATGTTTTTCGGAGATAATCAGCAGGAGTTTCTTTGGCCACTGATGCTGGTGGGATAGACTATTTATTTGGTGAGAGTCAGGTGATTGGGGTTCTTTCCACCCAGGCTGTGGCCTTGGTGGGTGTGTGTGGAGAAGCAGCCAAGGTGTAGGCCTGAAGCCTGGGGTCTAACCACATGTAAAGGAGCTCAGCCTGAGGGGAGCCTTATCGCTGTCAGGAGCCAAGGGAGAAGATGTTGCCCGAGGGTCAACCACTCTTGTTGCCGGAGGCAGGTGTAAAGGGATGGAGATTTGAAGGAGCACCAGAGGAGACTGTTCATCAACCAGGGACTGTGAAGTATCTGGGAAAGCTTCAGGAGTGAACTCATCCACAAAGTACAGCAGGTAGCTGTCAGTAAAGCTTAAAGGAGTACAGCGGGGAGCTGTAAGTAAAGCTTGAAGAGTAGTACAGCGGGTAGCTGTGAGTAAAGCTTGAGGGATCCAGTGGGTAGCTGTGAGTCCGAGGAACGCAGCGGGTAGCTGTGGGTGAAGCTTGAAGAATACAATGGGTAGCTGTGAGTAAAGCTTGGAGAGGCCAGCAGGCAGCTGTGAGCTAAGCTTGAGGATCTACAGTGGGATACTGTGAGTAAAGTTGTTGCTATAGGAGACAGCAGTTGCTACGAAATACAGATTGCTGCATTCAGCTTAACCACTTCAGCTCCGGACCAATAAACACCTTAAGGACCAGAGGTCTTTTTCCAATTTCGCACTGCGCTGCTTTAACTGGTAATTGCGCGGTCATGCAATATTGCACCCAAACGAAATTTGCGTCCTTTTCTTCCCACAAATAGAGCTTTCTTTTGATGGTATTTGATTGCCTCTGCGTTTTTTTTTTGCGATATAAATGGAAAAAGAGCGAAAATTTTGAAAAAAAAGATATTTTCTTCTTTTTGTTATAAGAAAAATTGAATAAACTAAATTTTAGTCATACATTGAGGGCAAAATTTATTCAGCCACATGTCTTTAGTAAAAAAAATGTCAATAAGCGTATATTTTTTGGTTTGCGCAAAAGTTATAGCGTCTACAAACTAGAGTACATTTTCTGGAATTTACACAGCTTTTAATTTATGACTGCCTATCTCATTTCTTGAGGTGCTAAAATGGCAGGGCAGTACAAACCCCCCCCAAATGACCCCATTTTGGAAAGTAGACACCCCAAGGAAATTGCTGATGGGTATGTTGAGCCCATTGAATATTTATTTTTTTTGTCCTAAGGGATTGAATAATGACAAAAAAAAAAAAAGTTGTCACTAAATGATATATTGCTCACACATGCCATGGTTATATGTGGAATTGCACCCCAAAATATATTCCGCTACTTCTCCCGAGTATGGGGATACCACATGTGTGGGACTTTTTGGGAGTCTAGTCGCGCACGGCACCCCGAAAACCAATCACCACCTTCAGGATTTCTAAGGGTGCAAATTTTTGATTTAACTCCTCACTACCTATCACAGTTTCGAAGGCCATAAAATGCCAAAATAGCACAAAACCCCCCAAAATGACCCCATTTTGGAAAGAAGACACCCCAAGCTATTTACTGAGAGGCATGTTGAGTCCATGGAATATTTTATATTTTGTCACAAGTTGCGGGAATATTACAAACTTTTTTTTTTGCACAAAGTTGTCACTAAATGATATATTGCTCACACATGCTATGGGCATATGTGAAATGACACCCCAAAATACATTCTGCTGCTTCTCCTGAGTACGGGGATACCACATGTGTGGGACTTTTTGGGAGCCTAGCCGCGTACGGGACCCCGAAATCCAAGCACCGCCTTCAGGATTTCTAAGGGCATACATTTTTTATTTTACTCCTCACTACCTATCACTACCTATCACAGTTTTGAAGGCCATAAAATGCCAAGATGGCACAAAACCCCCCCAAATTACCCCATTTTGGAAAGTAGACACCCCAAGCTATTTGCTGAGGGCCATGTTGAGACCATTGAATATTTTTTTTTGTCCCAAGGGATTGAATAATGACAAAAAATTTAAAAAAAAATTTTTTTTACAAAAAGTTGTCACTAAATGATATATTGCTCACACATGCCATGGTTATATGTGGAATTGCACCCCAAAATATATCCCGCTACTTCTCCCGAGTATGGGGATACCACATGTGTGGGACTTTTTGGGAGTCTAGTCGCGCACGGCACCCCGAAAACCAATCACCACCTTCAGGATTTCTAAGGGTGCAAATTTTTGATTTAACTCCTCACTACCTATCACAGTTTCGAAGGCCATAAAATGCCAAAATAGCACAAAACTTTCCAAAATGACCCCATTTTGGAAAGTAGACACCCCAAGCTATTTACTGAGAGGCATGTTGAGTCCATGGAATATTTTATATTTTGCCAAAAGTTGCGGGAATATTACAAACTTTTTTTTTTTGCACAAAGTTGTCACTAAATGATATATTGCTCACACATGCTATGGGCAGAAGTCAAATTACACCCCAAAATACATTCTGCTGCTTCTCCTGAGTACGGGGATACCCCGTGTGGGACTTTTTGGGAGCCTAGTTGCGTACGGGACCCCGAAATCCAAGCACCGCCTTCAGGATTTCTAAGGGCATACATTTTTTATTTTACTCCTCACTACCTATCACTACCTATCACAGTTTTGAAGGCCATAAAATGCCAAGATGGCACAAAACCCCCCCAAATTACCCCATTTTGGAAAGTAGACACCCCAAGCTATTTGCTGAGGGCCATGTTGAGACCATTGAATATTTTTTTTTGTCCCAAGGGATTGAATAATGACAAAAAATAAAAATAATTTTTTTTTTTTTACAAAAAGTTGTCACTAAATGATATATTGCTCACACATGCCATGGTAATATGTGGAATTGCACCCCAAAATATATTCCGCTACTTCTCCCGAGTATGGGGATACCACATGTGTGGGACTTTTTGGGAGTTTAGTCGCGCACGGCACCCCGAAACCAATCACCACCTTCAGGATTTCTAAGGGTGCAAATTTTTGATTTAACTCCTCACTACCTATCACAGTTTCGAAGGCCATAAAATGCCAAAATAGCACAAAACTTTCCAAAATGACCCCATTTTGGAAAGTAGACACCCCAAGCTATTTACTGAGAGGCATGTTGAGTCCATGGAATATTTTATATTTTGCCAAAAGTTGCGGGAATATTACAAACTTTTTTTTTTGCACAAAGTTGTCACTAAATGATATATTGCTCACACATGCTATGGGCAGAAGTCAAATTACACCCCAAAATAAATTCTGCTGCTTCTCCCGAGTACGGGGATACCACATGTGGGGGACTTTTTTGGAGCCTAGCCACGTACGGGACCCCGAAAACCAAGCACTGCCTTCCGGATTTAAATATAAAGTGCTACCAAAAAAACTGTTAGCGATCGCAGGGATCAGGCCTGACTCTGCGATCGCTGCAGTTATGTGTTTAGTGTTTTGTAAGTGACAGTGATCGATCGATACTGCACTTGGGTGGGCTGGGCAGAGGGGCAAAACGCAGGTGCTAGCAGGT
This sequence comes from Lithobates pipiens, assembly GCF_037356315.1. Lineage (NCBI taxonomy): Eukaryota > Metazoa > Chordata > Amphibia > Anura > Ranidae > Lithobates > Lithobates pipiens. The sequence continues at coordinate 110,198,041 of NW_027507788.1, forward strand.
ATCTGGGCCGATCCCGCTAACAATGCGTTTTTTTGGAACCCTGAACTGCTGGGGACGCTAGTATAGATCTGATCAGATCAGATATTGATCTGTTCAGATTCTATACCACTACGGGAGGTGTATGCTTTGCACGTGGGTGTTAGCGGTACTGGCACTAACCTAGCGCTGCCTGGGGCGACGCAGACCCTGACCCTAAAACCTAATTGATATCACCCGCCGGGTGATCAGGGGGTTAAACCTTTATTGGGTAATAAATGGTGGGTGCCCTGATGCTATAAAAAGCAAACTAACCAGAGTCACCCGTAACACTTATACGGTGATCAGTGGTGAAAGGGTTAACTAGGGGCAATCAGGGGGTTCAAATTTTTATTAGGTAGTATATGGGGGTCCCTGGCGCTATATAAAAACCTGACAGGGAACCTAAATAACTAACTGGCTAACCAGCGTCACCAGTGACACTTATACTGTGATCGCTGGTGAAAGGGTTAACTAGGGGCAATCAGGGGGTTAAAACCATTATTGGGTAGTATATCGGGGTACCTAGCGCTATAAAAACCTGGGGGTGAACCTAAAAAAATAACTAGCTACCTAGCGACAGTAGCGACACTGATGCAGCGATCAGAAAAATTATCGCTTAGTGACACTGGCAAAAGGGGGTGAAAGGGTTAACTAGGGGCAATCAGGATGTTAAAACCATTATTGGGTAGTATATCGGGGTACCTAGCGATATAAAAACCTGGCGGTGAACCTAAAAGAATAACTAGCTACCTAGCGACAGTAGCGACACTGATGCAGCGATCAGAAAAATGATCGCTTAGTGACACTGGCAAAAGGGGGTGAAAGGGTTAACTAGGGGCAATCAGGATGTTAAAACCATTATTGGGTAGTATATCGGGGTACCTAGCACTATAAAAACCTGGCGGTGAACCTAAAAAAATAACTAGCTACCTAGCGACAGTAGCGACACTGATGCAGCGATCAGAAAAATGATCGCTTAGTGACACTGGCAAAAGGGGGTGAAAGGGTTAACTAGGGGCAATCAGGATGTTAAAACCATTATTGGGTAGTATATCGGGGTACCTAGCGCTATAAAAACCTGGCGGTGAACCTAAAAAAATAACTAGCTACCTAGCGACAGTAGCGACACTAATGCAGCGATGAGAAAAATGATCGCTTAGTGACAGTGGCAAAAGGGGGTGAAAGGGTTAACTAGGGGCAATCAGGATGTTAAAACCATTATTGGGTAGTATATCGGGGTACCTAGCGCTATAAAAACCTGGGGGTGAACCTAAAAAAATAACTAGCTACCTAGCGACAGTAGCGACACTGATGCAGCGATCAGAAAAATTATCGCTTAGTGACAGTGGCAAAAGGGGGTGAAAGGGTTAACTAGGGGCAATCAGGATGTTAAAACCATTATTGGGTAGTATATCGGGGTACCTAGCGATATAAAAACCTGGCGGTGAACCTAAAAAAATAACTAGCTACCTAGCGACACTGATGCAGCGATCAGAAAAATTATCGCTTAGTGACACTGGCAAAAGGGGGTGAAAGGGTTAACTCTAGGGGCAATCAGGGGGTTAAATCTTTATTGGGGGGTGATAGGGGGCTACCCTGGACCTAACACTAACTGCCCTGACAGTTTTTACTTTTACAACTGACACTGAATGCATTGATCAGTAAAGAAATGATCAATGCAATCAGTGACACTGTGACTGGGGGGGGGGCGATCGGGGGGGATCGGGGGGGGGGGGGGGTTTGTGTACCTATGTGTACCTATGTGTCAGTGTAGTGTTTTGGTGCACTTACTTTTAGTCTTCTCCTCGTAGTCCGGTCAAAAAGACCGCCCCGAGGAGAATGACATCACTTCCTCCTTCCTGTGTAAACAATACACAGTGGGAGGAAGTTCGTCATTGGCCAGGAGCGATCGAGAGGGGGTGGCCAGAAACCAACGGCCATCCCCTCATCACGGATCGCTCCCGGAGGGAAACGGATCGCCGTAACCAGCGGGAGGGGGTCCGATCGGACCCCCCACCCGCTGGAAGGCAGGCACGTAGATCTACGTGATTGTGCCTGCCTGTGCCATTGTGTTGACGTATAATGGCAATACGGCGGTCCTTAAGTGGTTAAAGGCCCTTTCTGTACTGCTGTCTGCCTAGTTCTTTTTGTCTGCGTATTGCTATTGCATTTGCCTAAGGATGTCCTGTGCCCTACCCCTCTCTCCCCCTGTTCCTGTTCAGAGAAATAACACTCTCTTTGTTTCTTTTTAAAAGTGACTGGTGTCATCTTTCCACCTTGCACTACATTCACCATGCCTAGTAAACTGCACCCTGAGGAGGAATATCAGCCCTCCCTGACTCTGGGGGTCACCACCAGGACTCTGGAGGTCAGGGAGAGCGCTACATAATTACTTTTAATAAGTCAATAAATAAATGTGTTACAGAGAAGCTGAGTAGAAGCTACTTCTGGACATTGTAAGAAGGATTCCTCTCCCATCAATAAAGATATCTTTGACTGCTATTAGATGGTCTAGAGACATATTCATTAAACAGAGATCCACTTAATTTTAAGAAAGAATGGGACTGCTGTTTCAGCAAGCGGCTACTTTTAAAGGGCCTATTGCTACTTCAAAATACATGTCCTATTTTGTGTTAAACTGAGTTTAGCAATAAAAGATAAAAAGTCGAGGTAATTGGTACCCAACTAATTTTTCATCCCTCCAGACACCAAGGCCTGTCTGTTTGGTCTAGTCTGGGCACAGGCTTATTTTAAAACATCACTGTACAAGCTGCTCTCAATCCCAGAGCTATTTTAAAATTACAATGCTGTAATTTCCAGATGTCAGAAACAACTGACTTCCAATCTTGCTAACAAATGCAGCATTTTCCTGCAGTATAAGATCACTTGAATGGTGGTGATCTCTTGCTGCAGAGGCATACAGGGGCTGGGATCAGGTCAAGTAGACTGACTGTCCTTCAGGTTCTACCTATAACAATTAATTTGAGTACAATGACCAACTGTTTTTGATTTATATCTGCCTGGAGTTCACGTTTAACGTTTAATCACTGAAATCTAAAACAAACCTGTACTAAGAAAATGTAAATGTAGGCTATGACTACTAACCTCTTAATAAAAACACTAGTTTCTTGGCCATCTCTGGCACTAGAACATGAATCATCAATCATTAACAATAATGCAGCAAGAAGTCATGCTATTACTTGGTCAGAAAATACTGAAGTAGTTGGCTCAGAATTACAGCCAGGCAATTACATTTTTAGAAGCAAAGCTTAGCAATTCGTACAAACATATTTCTTTTTTTCTTTTGAACATACAAAAAGAATGTACATTTATTTTGTAGCTTCTTCACAATAAGTGCATATTAAAGAATTTTCAAATTTTTAGTTTTCTAAGAGGTGATTACAGAGACAGTATAAATGTAGCAAGCATGTCCTCTAAATTTTTCGGGTAAACTTGCATGATCATATTTGACAATCTACAGTCTTGCAGTGTAGACCATTAACCACTTGCCCACCTGCACTTTTACCCCTTCCTAACCAGGCCAATTTTCAGCATTCAGCGCTGTCACACTTTGAATGACAGTTACTCTGTCATGCAACACTGTACCCATATGAAATTTGTGTCCATTTTTCACACAAATAGAACTTTCTTTTGGTTTGTTTTATTTTTCTCACTATAAATAGAAAAAAAGGACAGAAAATGTTGTTTAAAAATGCATTTTTCTTTGTTTCTGTTATAACATTTAGCAAATTAGTAATTTTTCTTCATAAATTTTGTCCAAAAGTTATACTGCTACATATCTTTGGTAGAAATAACCCAAATCAGTGTATATTACAGTGTCGCCTTAAAAAAGCCAGTCTCCCACCCATCCTAACTACATTCTATAGGGAAACCATTGCGAGCGTGCTGACCAGCTGCATCATTGTCTGGTATGGGAACTGCAGTTCTGCTGACTGCAAGACCCTGCAGCAGCTAGTGAAGATGGCTGAAAAGATATTTTGGTGTCTCTCTCCCCTCCATCCTGGACATTTTTCATACAGGATGCTCCAGCAAAGCTATTAGTATTGTGAAGGATCCTACCCATCCCTCCCACAGTCTCTTCCAGTTCTTGTCATCAGATAGAAGGTACCGGAGTATCAAAACCCAGACTGTCAGACTGCTCAACAGTTTATCCCTCAGGCTGTGAGAGCCCTCAACTTCAATCCTCTTTGAAACCTCTTCTACAACCTATATATTGTGACCAGGAACATTTCACTTTCCCTCCTTTTTACCCTTGAATATGCACTAGACACTTTTACAAACACTTGCTGCTACAAAGACTCTTAATACACAGAAATACACAATATACTGTATGTACAGTAAAATAGTTCCCAGATGTGTATAGGTTATAATTTTTTATTTTAAGTTATTCGCTGTGTTTTATTCTTTGTAAATGTATAATTCTGTTTAATTGGTATGTAGCACAATAGCCCTGTGAGATGCAACATATCGTTCTACCGTATGTCCTCACGTGTAGTAGAATCACAATAAAGCTTGACTTGATATTATTTGGTCTTTGTGAAGGTTATAGAGTCCACAAGCTATGGTGCCAATCATTGAAAATTGATCATTCCTGATCACACCTGATGTACTGAAGGCCCATCTCATTTCTTGAGACACTAGCAATAACCCCCAAATGACCCCTTTTTGGAAAGTAGACATTTCAAGGTATTTAGTTAGAGGCATGGTAAGTTTTTGAAGCTGTAATTTTTTCCCACAATTCTTTGCAAAATTAAGTTGTATTTTCTTTTTTTTTTTACAAAATTGTCATATTAACAGGTTATTTCTCTCACATGGCATATGTATACTTGCAACTACACCCCAAAACACATTCTGCTACTCCTCCTGAGTATGGTGATAATACGTGTGAGACTTTTTCACAATCTCGCCACATACAGAGGCGCAACATACAGGGAGCACCACCAGGTGTTCTAGGGACATAAAAGTTATACATCATATTGTTTGACTACCTATTACACTTCTGAAGGCCCTGGAGTACCAGGACACAAAGTTGTACATTTATAAGATATTCCTAACACATAGCATGTACATACCAAAACTGACACCCCAAAATACATTCTGCTACTCCTCCTGAGTATGGACATACCACATGTGTGAGACCTTTACACAGCCTGGCTACATACAGAAGCCCAACATACAGGGAGCACTGCCTGACTATATATTACACTTTTGTGAGGCACTGTAGTGGCACTGAGTACTGTGATGGCATGGATGAGCACTGTGATGGCACGGATGAGCACTGTGATGACACTGATGTGCACTGATGTGGCAGGGATGAACACTGTGATAGCACTGATGTGGCACCAATGAGCACTGTGAAGGCACTGATGGGCACTGTCATAGCACAGATCAGCACTGTGATGGCACGGATGTGCATTGTGATGGCACTGATGACAACTTGATGGAACTGATGTGGTAAGGATGAACACTGTGATGGAACTGATGGGCACTGTGATGGCACTGATGTGGCATGGATGAGCACTAAGAACTGTGATGGCATCGATGAGCACTGTGATGACACTGATGGGCACTGTGATAGCATTGATGTGGCACCAATGAGCACTTTGAAGGCACTGATGGGCACTGTCATAGCACAGATCAGCACTGTGATGGCACGGATGTGCATTGTGATGGCACTGATGACAACTTGATGGAACTGATGTGGTAAGGATGAGCACTGTGATGACACTGATGTGACACTGTGATGGCACTGATGTGGCACAGGTGAGCACTGTGATGGCACTGATGAGAACTGTGATGGCACTGATGTGACACAAATTAGCACTGTGGTGGCACCAATGAGCACTGTGAAGGCACTGATGGGCACTGTCATAGCACAGATCAGCACTGTGATGGCACTGATGACAACTTGATGGAACTGATGTGGTAAGGATGAACACTGTGATGGCACTGATGTGGCATGGATGAGCACTAAGAACTGTGATGGCATCGATGAGCACTGTGATGACACTGATGGGCACTGTGATAGCACTGATGTGGCACCAATGAGCACTGTGAAGGCACTGATGGGCACTGTCATAGTACAGATCAGCACTGTGATGGCACGGATGTGCATTGTGATGGCACTGATGACAACTTGATGGAACTGATGTGGTAAGGATGAGCACTGTGATGACACTGATGTGACACAGATGAGCACTGTGATGGCACTGATGTGGCACAGATGAGCACTGTGATGGCACTGATGTTGCACGGATGAGAACTGTGATGGCACTGATGTGGCACAAATTAGCAATGTGGTGGCACTGATGAGCACTGTGATGACATTTATGAGCACTGTGATGGCACAGATGAGTACTGTGATGGCACTGATTTTTGCATGGATGAGCACTGATATGCCATGGATGAGGCCCGGATGAGCACTGATGTGGCACGGATGAGCACTGTAATGGCACTGTTGAGCACGGATGTGGCACAGATGTGGCAAGGATGAGCACTGTGATGGCACTCTTATGGCACGAATGAGCACTGTAGTGGCACTGACGTGGCATGGATGAGCACTGTGATGGCATTGGTGTGGTATAGATGAGCACTTTTATGGCACTGATGAGCACTGTGATGGCACAAATGAGCACTGTGGTGGCAATGATGTGGCATGGATGAGCACTGTGATGGCACTGTGATGGCACTGATGTGGCATAGATGAGCACTTTGATGGCATGGATAAGTACTGGGGTGGCACAGATTTTTGCACGGATGAGCACTGATATGCCATGGATGAGGCACGGATGAGCACTGTGAGCACTCCAAATCCATCCCACTCACACTACTGCAGTCTTCCTTTTCTCCTCACATGCTGTATTGATTGTTATGAGGAGAGAGCTGAACCGGACATGACATTGGTTTATTGACATTGGAGGGAGCGTTCACATGGTAAAGGGTTGATATGATTAGCCCTTTACACCAATCCGTAATGCTCTGGGTCCCGAGGACCCAGCCATCACTGACACTCCTGGGTACGCACCCAGTAGGTGCACGAGAAGCTCCAGCATGGGAGGACATCAATACACGCCTTCCCAGAACTAGCCGGCCACCCTTTAGCTGTCATTCAGTTAAAGTGCAAAATAAATAAGAAAATGTTCTTTTCATGTAACTAATGTGAATTCATAGAAGATATATGATATCATTGTTGAAATAAAGATAAATATGAAAATATGAACAGTGGCATTCACTATTTCTAGGGATGTACCAATACCATACTTGTGCAAATGCTCCCGATATCCAAAACTGATACCTAAGCCCTTGTACACACGGTCGGAGATTCCAACGGAATGTGTCCTATCGGACCGTTTTGTCAGATAATCTGACTGTGTGTGGCATGCATCGGACTGTTTTCGTCGGATCCAATTTTCCAACTTGTTGGAAATATTTTCCGACAAACTGGTCCGATCGCACATACTCCGATCATGTGTAGAGAATTCTGATCGGACAAAGTGCCATGCATGCTCAGATCAAATTCCTACACCAAAGCTATTGGCTACTAGCCTGAACGTAGTCCCGTCATAACGAAATAACGTCATCACGTTCTGAACGATCGGATTTTCCGACAACTTGGTCCGACCGTGTGTATGCAACAGTTTCGGACACAATCCGTCTGACAAAATCCAACGGATTTGGTTGGCAGAATGTCCGACCGTGTGTACAAGGGCTAAGTGGTGCTATTTCAGCCCATACAAAATGAACAGGCTCAAATCGCACTTCAAAGAATTGCTTGCGATTTGAAGAGGAATGCTATGTGATTCATGTCCAAATCACATGCGGTTTCCCCCACCACTCTGTGTGATCCCAGTATAGAAACACAGGGAAGCACCATCTAAGTGCAGCAATGGGCAAACAAACCGTTTATTAAAAAATGTTTTGTTATCACAACTTACATAAGCCTTTCTCAATCTTTTCAATACAGAGGAACTATTGAAATAGTCCTCCAGTCTCGGGGAACCCCTGCTAAAAATTAGAAATCTACAACTCATGATACATTAGTGTGATGGTCAGCGGGAAGAATGGTCCTTACACTTGTGGTCACTGGAAAGAATTACCTCCTTACAGATAGCTAAAAAAATCAATGGCGTCAGTAGGAACTTATCCCGAGAGGCAGAAATGGCCCAATGCTGAAGGGACCCCTAGCAACCTCTGGAGGAACCCTGGTTGAGAATCACTAACTTACATGTTAAAAGTACATGATATATCTTGCACATCAAATCCAAAACAGAACTGGAGGAGATGCATGGCCCCCAAGCTGACATCACTTCTGCTCTATACCCACATGGTTCCCAGAACTTCCTACATCTCCTCCAGCCCTGTGAGCACTGTGATGGCACAAATGAGCACTGTGGTGGCACTAATGTGGCATGGATGAGCACTGTGATGGCACTGATGTGGCACAAATGAGCACTGTGTTGGCACTGATGTGGCACGGATATGTACTGTGATGGCACAGATTTTTGCACGGATGAGCACTGATATGTCATGAATACCCTGCTAATACTCTGCAATACCCAGCAATTCCCTGCCAATACTCTGCAATACCCATCGATACCCTGCCAATACTCTGCAATACCCAGCAATGCCCTGCCAATACGCTGCAATACCCAGAAATGCCCTGCCAATACTCTGCAATACCCAGCCAATACACTGCAATACCCAGCAATGCCCTACCAATAACCTGCAATACCCAGCAATACCCTGCCAATACGCTGCAATACGCTGACAATACTCTGCAATACCCAGCAATTCCCTGCCAATACTCTGCAATACTCTGCGATAACCAGCAATATGCTGCCAATTCTCTGCAATACTCAGCAATACCCTGCCAATACTCTGCAATACCCTGCCAATACTCTGCAATACCCAGCAATGACCTGTCAATACTCTGCAATACACAGAAATGCCTTGCCAATACTCTGCCATACCCTGCAATACTCTGCATTACCCTGCCAATACTCTGCAATACTCTGCAATACCCTGCCAATACTCTGCAATACCCAGCAATACTCTGCAATACCCTGTAATACCCTGCCAATACTCTGCAATACCCAGCCATACTCGGTGATACCCTGTAATACCCAGCCATACTCGTGATACCCTGCAATACCCAGCCATACCCTGCAATACCTAGCCATACTCGGTGATACCCTGCAATACCCAGCCATACTCTGCAATACCTAGCCATACTCTGTGATACCCTACAATACCCAGCCATACCCTGCAATACCTAGCCATACTCAGTGATACCCTGCAATACCCAGCCATACCCTGCAATACCTAGCCATACTCGGTGATACCCTGCAATACCCAGCCATACTCTGCAATACCCAGCCATACTCTGAAATACCCAGCCATACTCGGCCATGCTCAGTCATACTCTGTGATACCCTGCAATACCCAGCCATACTTGGTGATACCCTGCAATACTCAGTGATACCCAGCCATGCTCAGTCATACCCAGCCATGCTCGGGCATACTCGGCCATGCTCAGCTGTACTTGGCCTCTGTATGTGGCCAGGCTGTGGAAGTCTCACACATGTGGTATCGCCGTACTCAAGAGGAGTAGGAGAATCTATTTTGGGGTGTCATTTTTGGTATGTACATGTTATGTGTTAGAAATAGTGTATAAATGGACAACTTTGTGTTTAAAAAATAATAATTTTAACCACTTCCCGTCCGACGGCTGTCATATGACGTCCTTGACTTTGTGCGGGGATATCTGAATGATACCTGCAACTACAGGCATCATTCGGATATCAGCTTTTTCAGCCGGCGATTCCCTACACCATAAGAATGATCATAGCGGCTGTTTCCCTGCTTGGTCGTTCTTATGGGAGATGAGAGGGGACATCCCCCCTCCTGTCACTCTCCGGTGCTTCTACCGAATCACCGCTATGATCGAAGCCAGAATCGTTTTTTTTTTGTTTTTTTTATTTCAGGCTTCCCAGTCTAGAGGTGAGATGTGGGGTCTTATTGACCCCATATCTCACTGTAAAGAGGACCTATCATGCCATATTCCTATTACAAGGGATGTTTACATTCCTTGTAATAGCAATAAAAGTGATCAAAAAATTTATTTTTTGGGAAAAAAGTGTAAAAAAAATAAATAAAGTAAAATGAACAATAAAACAAAAATAAACATTTTTTAAAGCACCTCTGTCCCCCTGTGCTCACATGCAGAAGCGAACGCATAGGTAAGTCCCACCCACATATGAAAACGGTGTTCAAAGCACACACATGAGGTATCGCTGAGAACGTTAAAGTGATAGGAATAATTTTGGTTCTAGACCTCCTCTGTAACTCAAAACATGTAACCAGTAAAAAATTTGAAAGGGTCGCCTATGGGGATTTTTAAGTAGCGAAGTTTGGCGCCATTCCACAAGTGTGTGAAATTTTGAAGGGTGACATGTTAGGTATCTATTTACTCGGCGTAACTTCATCTTTCACATTATGCAAAAACATTGGGCTAACTTTACTGTTTTGTTTTTTTTAAAGCACACAAACTTTAAAAAAAAAAAACACGTTCAAAAAATTACTGCGCAAATATCGTGCGAGATAAAAAGTTGCAAAGACCGCCATTGTATTCTCTAGGGTCTTTGCTAAAAAAAAAAACATATATATAATGTCTTGGGGTTCTATGTAATTTTCTAGCAAATAAATGATGATTTTTACATGTAGGAGAGAAATGTCAGAATTGGCCTGGGTGCTCCAGAATACCTGATGGTGCTCCCTGCATGTTGGGCCTCTCTATGTGGCCACACTGTGTAAAATTCTATACTGGGGGAGTAATAGCAGAATGTGTTTTGGGGTATAATTTGTGGTATGCATATGCTGTATGTGAGCAATAACCTGATAATATGACAATTTTGTGAACAAAAAAAAAGGAAAATAAAATCTTGATTTTGCAAAGAATTGTGGGAAAAAAAGACAACTTCAAAAAACTCACCATGCCTCTTACTAAATACCTTGGAATGTCTTCTTTTCAAAAAGTCATTTGGGGGGTATTTGTACTTTTCTGACATGTTAGGGTCTCAAAAAATGAGACCCGTCATAACATTAGGTGTGATCAATTTTCAGATATTGGCACCATAGCTTATGGACTCTATAACTTTCCCACAGACCAAATAATATACACCAATTTGTACTTATTTTTACCAAAGATATGTATTAGTATGAATTTTGGCCAAAATTTATGAAGAAAAATTAACAATTTGCTAAATTTTATAACAGAAACAAAGAAAAATTATTTTTTTTACATAATTTTTGGTCTTTTTTCTTTTATAGCACAAAAAAAAAAAAAAACAGCTGCGATTAAATACCACCAAAAGAAAGCTATATTTGTGTGAAAAAAAAGGACATACATTTCATATAGGTAAAGTGTTGCATGACTGAGTAATTGTCACTCAAAATGTGAGAGCACCAAAAGCTGAAAATTGGTCTAGTTATTAAGGGTGTTTAAGTGCCCAAGTGGTCAAGTGGTTAAAGCGTGGTTGAATAGGAAATGTTTTTTTTTCATGTAACTAATGTGAATTCATAGAAGATATATACTATCTTTGTTGAAATAAAGAGGAATATGAAAACATGAACAGCGGTATTCCCTATTTCTAGGGATGCACCGATATCATACTCATGCAAATGCTATCCAAAACTGATACCTTAGGCTGGCCATACATGGTCGAAATTTCTAAAGAATTTGGAAATTGGAATTTGTGCGTTTTGTGATTCGATGGTGCTACCATTGATTTCAAAATTCGGCCTTCAATTTCACCTCATGTTGCTACAGAAAATAATTTTTGTGGTTGGGAATCTTCTTTTCTTTCCGAGAATTTTCTTTTCTTGCATATGCGCATTTCTTTTTCGATTACATTTCTCGCACGATTCTCCCATCATTGATTAGAAAATCGTTTGTTTTTCAAAAAATTTTCAACATGTCCGATTGCTCAAATTTGATTGCCGCACGAAAATCGGCTGTTGCCGCAGCCCACTAATGGTGCGAAATACAAACAAAAATGCTTACATAAGATTTTCGAAAAAGAAAATTCTTTTGAAATTTGACCCATGCATGGTCTTAATGGTGTGATTTGAGCCCATACAAAATTAATGGGCTCAAATCGCACTTCAAAGAATTGCTTGCGATTTGAAGAGGAATGCTGTGTGATTCCTGTCCAAATCGCATGCAGTTTACTCCACCACTCCTGTGTGATCCTAGTATAGAAACACAGGGAAGCACCATCTAAGAAGTGCAGCAATGGGCAAACAAGCAGTTTATTAAAAAAATGTTTTGTTATCACAACTCACGTTACAAGTACATAATATATCTTGCACATCAAATCCAAAACAGGGCTGGAAGAGATGCATAGGCGGTCTGCCCCCAAGCTGACATCACTTCTGCCCTATACACACAGGGGTCGTGGAACTTCCTACATCTCCTCCACCACTGTAAGCACCACAAGCAGCCATGGTTTTGGATTTGCATTTCATTCTTAACATTAAGGATGAGCTCAGGCATGTTTGCAATCCACATGTGCAGAGCCCGCCAGGAAGTCGGCACTGCACATTGCTAATCACCGGTAATGAGACATTTAACCCATCCACAGCTGCAGAGATCGAGAAATGTGTCACTGCCTGTGATCAGTGCTGTGCAGTACCGACTTCCTGGCGGGCTCTACACGTGCGGGTTGCGAACACGTCTGAGCTCATTCTTACATAACAGCTGTGTTTCCTATTGAGTGAGGCTGTGATGACGATGCGGAAGTGAGAGAGGTGAGGGGAGGGGCCTGACTACGGACCTCTCGAGGGAGATGGCGGAGGCCTCGAGGAACAAGCCAGAGGAGAGCACAGTGAGAGGGTGCTCCGCTCTGGCATAAAGAACGTGCAGCCGTGCCGACCCCCCTACCCCGTCCCCCCTCGCTTGAGCTCCGTTTGAGGTGTGCATTAGACCGGCGGCGGATCTGCCGGTATAGCTTCCCGCTCGGGTGAGAGTAGAGCGGGAACGCTGGATGAGAGAAGCATCACGGAGGTAGGAACCCCATCGGGAGGTAACAGCGCTTCCCCCGGAAAACCCCACGAACCCACAACGATCCCCTGCCTCCTCCGACAAGGAAATAAGGTCAGATCATTCCTTTTCTTTGGATTTGGTTCTAGAAGTGATTGTATTAGCCTGTAGAGAAGCGGTGAATAAAACGGACTGTGCTATGAGACAAGCAAAGCAGCTCTGCTTAAAATCTGAATGGTAACTCTGGTAACATAAAACTAGTTCCTAGGAGACAGCAGTGTGAATGAATGAGGGTCTGGATTATCTCATCTGTTTGAGGTTTGGATTTGCTTCTTCTCTATGTGTACCAGGCGATTTCAGTATCTTACTGCCTTTCTTGCTCCCATGGTTGGTCGAAGAGATTTAAAGGGACAGTACTACATACACCATCTTTACATGTGATTTAGAATAAACACGGTAAAAAAAAAAAAAAAAAAGGGGGCCTGCGAACCCGAAGGATGGCAGGGATGGTGTAGGAGATATTTTCAGCACAGGAACTACCAAAAACAAGAAAGGAGGGAGAAGGAAAAGGAACGAAGTGGAGAGCAGGAGGAGAGAAGGAGATATAAGTTTGCAGATTGAAGACGGGACCTAGGAATTTGGGCTCAAAGGATATTGTGCTAGGGGATCCCTGCCTATCGATTAGGCGGTATAATCACTCTGCTTTGGTGGAACAGAAGCAACCAAAAGGGACAGCGCCTATATTTTTCTATATTGCCGTAACAAAGATCTCTGAAGTGTAAAAATCCAGAGGGAGTCCGGCAGTAGGATAAGAGAAACCCCCAGCAAGAGAACCCCCTGAAAGGAGGACCCTGGAGAATCCTGGGGAAAAGAAAGATAAAGGAGTACATGAAGGGAAAAAACCCTAGAACGAACGAGCCTAAAAATGCAAGGGAGAGCTTGAACTCCAGCTCTATACAAAAATATTTAAAAGAAACCAGTCAAAAAAGCCCGGGATTCGAGGGGAGTCAAAGAGGGACGAGGGAGCGGAGGAAGGAGGCTGGAAAATCTGAGGGTGCAAGGGGTGACTCCTCTGGAGAGGAGGAGGATCAGGAGAGTGGAAAAAGGAAGGAAGGGAGTCCCTCTCAGATACCCACAAAGGGGGAAATGCTGGAAATGTTCCAGAAATTAGAAAATATAATCAAAGCAGAGATTTTAACTGTAAGGAAGGACATGGGGCATCTACTGAAGCGAGTGGAGGAAGTAGAGGAACAAACAGGAAAACAGGCCAGGGAAATACTGGAATTAAAAACACAAGTAAAGAAAACGCAGGAAGCACATAGAGAGATCCGATACAAGTTGGAGGAACAGGAAAATCAAAATCGCAGACAAAACCTGAGAATTAGATCCCTGCCGGAACAACAGGGAGAAGAGCTGGGTGTAAAAATCGGAAAGATATTTAATCCCTTACTGGGAAAAGAAGAAGGGACAGAGCTAAAACTAGAACGTGCGCTGAGAATAAGGAAACCTCAAGGGTTGAGGGAAGAGGTCCCGAGGGATGTAATAATAAAGTTCCAGCTATATGAGGAGAAGGCTAGGATTTGGAGTAAGCTTAGAGGCCTGCCCCCAATTCAATACGAAGGATCAACACTACAGGTCTTTCAGGACCTGGCACCGGGAACGCTGGCACGCAGAAGAAGGCTAAAGCCTTTACTGGACCAACTGAGAAGTGCAAATATAAAATATACTTGGGGCTTTCCATCAGCGCTTGTAGTGCAGAAGGAAGGGAGGTCGTGCAAACTTAAAACCTTAGATGAAATAGAGGACTTTTGTAATAAAATAGGAATTCCAATCCCTCTGATCCCATCAGATCCCTGGGAAGTGTAGGGACTGAGAAGTTTGGGATGGGGGATTGGTTTGCTCTGAGCAGATGGATAACTGTTTTCTCCTTTCTTTTTTTTTTTTTTTTTTAGTTTTTCTTCTTTTCTTGTTTTGTTCCGCCCGAAGATAAGTTGATTTTGGGGTGAGGGGGGGGGGGAGGGACGGCTGGGGGGATGGGAGGGGGATCGGGGCCTGCGGGGAGGTGGGAGGAGAGGAAATGTAGTCAAGGTCATACCCTAGGAGATGGGGCTAGCAGAAGGAGTAAAACTCTTTATGCAAAGCAGAGGCCTGGATTGGGCCGGGGGGGGGGGGGGGGAGGGGGGGGGAGGGAGGTAAAGGGGGGAGGAGGGGGGGATGGGGGGGGAAAGGTTCCTGGCAGGAGAGGGGAAGGGGGTATGAAATGGATAATAAGGAAGGAAAAAGAGGGGATTACATGGTGAGGCATAAGGTGCAGAATAAAATCGCCTAGAGAAGGATATGATGGCCGAGATAAAGTTTGTGTCATATAATGTCAAGGGCTTGAATTCGCCAGAAAAGAGATTTAAACTGTTAAAAGAACTTCAACAATATAAAGCTGAAATAATCTTCCTACAAGAGACTCACTTAACACAAGATACAAATGTGAAATTGTACTCCGAAAAATACCCAAATTGGGTCTATGGAGACTCACCAATTAGGAGGGCTAAGGGCGTGGCAATCGGGTTTGAGAAGGATATAAAATACGAGGTCTCCGATAGGCTGACCGACCCAGAGGGGCGATACTTATTCTTAAACGGGAAAATAGGGGTTAGAAAAATTACCTTAGCCAATATATACTGCCCAAATAAAAACCCTGAGAGATATATGACACAAATATTGGGGAGACTCGCAGAGTTTAAGAAAGGAGATCTGATAGTGGCGGGGGATCTAAATTTTTGTTTGGACCCTGCCTTAGACAGTACGTCTGGGGCAAGGGGGAAGAGTGCGAGAAGTATAAAAAAAGGGAGGCTTCAGCTGAAGCGAAGCCAATTGATAGATGTTTGGAGGATACAGCATGAAAAAATAAAAGACTTCACGTTCTTTTCCCCAGTGCATGGGACGTACACTAGGCTGGACTACATCTTGGTCGAACACAGGCTATTGGAGTTAGTTACAGAAACAAAAATAGAAATAGCAACTTTTTCGGATCATTCTCCAGTGGCTATGAAGCTAAGGTTATCCGGGATACAGAGACGCCCCTTTTCATGGAAATTAAATGAGGAGCTTCTCAGGGATAAGAAAACGGCAGGAAAGATACAGAAAGAGATAGAATTCTATTTCAGGACAAATGATACAGGGGAGGTGTCGGGAGCTGCCCTCTGGGAGGGTCATAAGGCTTATATTAGGGGTGTCCTCGTCTCCATAGGGACCAGGAAAAAAAAGGAAGGAAAAGAAGAGAAGGAGAAGCTTATGAGAGAGGTCCTTAGTTTGGAACAGGAGCATAAAAAGCAAGGGGAACAACAACAAGAGATCTTCCACCGACTGATTATTAAGAAAGAGGAACTTAAGGATGTATACGAGGAGGAAATGAGAAAGGTATCTTTGGGCAGAGTCAGAGAAAGGTATTATGGGGAAAACAAAATAGGAAAAAATCTAGTGAGACAGGTAAAAGGTAAAAGAGGGGTTAACTTTATAGATAAAATAAAGGATAAAAACGGCAGGATGGCACATACCTCTAAGGAAATAGCAGAAGTATTTAAAAACTACTATGAAGCCCTGTATAACGTGGAAAAGAAAGGGGTTCAGGGAAAAGGGCAAATAGAGATAATGAAAGAATTCATGCGAAAAGCCAAAGTACCCCGCTTGAACAATGAGGAGAGGGAGGACATGGAAAGCCCCATCACTGAGGATGAAATTTACAAAGCCTTAAAGGAGACAGCCTCGGGGAAAAGCCCGGGCCCAGACGGGTTCGTAATCACGTATTATAAAAAATTCAAGGAGGCCTTGGTCCCCCATCTATGCAAATATATTAATGGAATAGGTATCGAACATGATATGGGGAGGGAAACTCTGCGAGCAGTGATCTCTTTGATCCCGAAAGAGGAAAAAGACCAAACATTATGCGGTAACTATAGGCCAATTGCTCTGCTGAACACAGATGTAAAGTTATACGCTAAAGTAATTGCTACAAGATTAAAAAGAAATATGACAAAATTGATACATCCGGACCAAGTAGGGTTCATCCCGGAAAGAGAAGGCAGGGACAACGGAATAAGGGCATTGCTTCTTATCCAGGCCTTAAAAGACAGTGGGTCCCCAGGTCTATTCCTGTCAATTGATGCGGAAAAAGCCTTTGACAGGGTAGACTGGGGACTCATGTTAGAAACATTAGAAGAGATGGGGGTGGGCCCGAGGATGTTGTTTTGGATTAAGGCTTTGTATAAGAATCCACAAGCAATGGTTAGGGTTAATGGAGAATTCTCCACCCTCCTACAAATGGGTAACGGCACCAGACAGGGATGCCCACTGTCTCCCCTGCTGTTTGCGATTTCCCTTGAACCTTTGCTGGCAGTAATTCGGAATAACCCAGATATTACGGGAATCAGAATAGGGGAAGAGGAGCACAAATTAGCCGCATATGCGGACGATGTGCTCTTCTTCATTACAAACCCCAGGATAACGATCCCGAATCTGTTAAAGACACTGGAAGATTTTGGTCAGATCTCTAATCTAAAAATTAATCCAGGAAAATCCGAAGTCTTAAACATAAACATCTGTAAACGAGAAGAGGAGAGGTTGCGAACACAATTCTTTTTTCCATGGCGCAAAGAAATTAAATATTTGGGGGTCCTCCTGTCGAATACCTTAAGAAAGTTATATCTGAAAAACTATATCCCTTTATTAGAGGAAATTAAGAGCGAAATAAATAAAATCTCACCTAGCCCCCTTTCATGGCTAGGTCGGATAAACGTGGCAAAAATGATCCTAGTCCCGAAGATAATTTATAAATTTCAAATGATGCCCCTCGCACTCCCTGCGACTTATTTTACAGTCCTAAGGAAGATAATTTCGAAATTTATATGGCAAAATAAAAAACCGAGAATCTCGTACGCGGTATTAAGAAGAGGGAAAGAACAGGGGGGAGTGGCTGCCCCGGATATAAAAAGATATTATAACGCAGTAGTTTTGTCACGGGTGGTAGAGTGGGCAAAAGAGGAAAATGATAAAAGATGGGTAAGCATAGAAAACACGCTCTCTCAAACACAGTTAGGGAGAATTATTTGGAATCCGCCACAATACAGGACACTGGGATTAAACACACATAAGATCACACGACAAGTTTTTAAATTATGGGATCAAATACACACGCAGAAAAAATGGGGACATAACTCACCTTTAATTTTTTTGAAAGACAACGCTTATTTCCCACCAGGACAAAGAGATATAGGGGGTAATTGGATACTAAAAGATAACGCACAATTAAAAGATATTTTAGTAGAGGATAAGTTAAACACTTTTCAAGCACTAAGAGAAGACACAGAGTTAATGAGGATTGATGAATGGCGGTTCCTCCAGTTACGGACATTTGTCGCGAAGCTGCCCCATCCCTTACGGAATAAAGAAGATTTAAGACCCTTAGAACAACTATGTCAGAAGAATAAACTAATAAAAAAAAGAAAAAATATTGGTCTAATTTATAAAATAATTTCGGGGGGGGACGAACTGGAGGAGCCGCCATTTATTAAAAAATGGGAGAAAGAACTGGGGGTACAATGTAACACTCAAATTAGAAAGAAAATATTAAAATTAATTCACTATGCGGGGGGAGGGAGCAAACTGATAGAAACAAATTATAAATGCATCGCAAGATGGTATGCCACCCCTGACAAATTAACTAGGTTTAGAAATGACCAATCACCGGAGTGTTGGCGAGGATGTAAGTCCATCGGGAGTATGGGCCATATCTGGTGGGACTGCCCCATAATCAAAGAATACTGGAAGAGGATAATTGACTTAGTAAAAGTGGTGACGGGAAAAGTAATCAGAATGGACCCATGGATGGTGCTATTCCATGGGACAGAGGAGACAATAAACCAATATAAAGCATCATTAGTCCCAATTTTGCTAGATATTGCAAAAAACCTTATCCCGAGGAAATGGCGAGAGAAAGAAGGGCCCAAAATCCGGGAATGGATCCGTAGGGTATCTGAAGTACAACACATGGAAAGTGAGGAGGGAGGCGATGAGGATTTAGTTACAAAGGAGGAGAGAGATAGGAAGTGGGACCCTTGGGAAGAATTCAAAAAAACATGGCGATACGTGGAGGAAATAACTCAGGAATAATACCAGGAAAGGAAATGTCGAAGTGAGGTTTAAAGTAGTACCCCGAGGGAAAGTAACCAGGAACAGAAGGGGGGGAGGGTAAGGATAGAGGAGAGTTTAAAGGGATAAGGAGAAGGGGAAGACCATATGAGAGCCGAAAACTGGAAGTATCTCTGTAGGAACTGGGGGGCTTTCCTCTTTTTCTTAACCCCACAATAGGATTGAAAGATGGAGGGATAAGGGGGGTGGGGGGGGACAGAACGGGCTAATTTGATGGTATTTTCTTTTTTTATATTTGAAAACGAATAAAGTATTTGAATGATAAGATATACTAAAAAGATGAGCTACAATGATGTGAAGTGAAGACGAGGAAAATTCAAATGAACGTTAAGTTGATTGGTTCCTCGCAGATAAATTCGCTGAAGTAGCAAAGGAAAAAAAAAAAAAAAAAAAAAAAAAGAGTGAGGCTGTGATTGGCCCACAGCTATCACATGTTATCTGGGCCAATCACAGCACCCTGTACCACGTGCCTAGCTATAGCCAATCACAGATCACTAGTAATCACAGGTGTTTGAATGTAACACATTCATGACAGTTCAAAACATTGCTGTTACAATAATCATCATTGTAACACCAAGTGTAAAAAAAAAAAAATACCTTATCACCCCTCCAGAGTAGATTTACTATGGTGACACTGAACTACTCTGATAAGAGTATGTATTTTTATTTTTTTCAAAAAGTTGAAAAAAAGAAAATAAAATGTAAAAAAATAGTTTTTTTTTTTTAACCTACTGTCACTAGTCATTACATCTGATAATGGTGCACTGGTGAAAATATGTAAAAAAAAGTGAAAAAAAAACTTTTTTTCATTTTCCCCAAAAAATTTATGAAAAATTGCAAAAAACTCGCCATGCCTCTTACTAAATACCTCAGAATGTCTATTTTCCAAAAAGGGGACATTTGGAGGGTATTTGTATTGTGCTGGTATTTTAAGGGCCTCAAGAAATGAGATAGGCCAGGAATGATCAATTTTCAAATATATTCTGTATACTATATACCATAGTTTGCAGAGGCTATAACTTTCATACAAACCAATTATTATATACTTATTGTTTTGTTTTTGTTTTTTACCAAAGGCATGTAGCAGAAGACAATTTGGCCTAAATTTATGAAGAAATATTTTATTTTTATTTTTTTAACAGAAAGTAGAAAATATTAAAATGTTTGATCTGTTTTCCTTTATATGTTCTTTTATTTTTTTAGAAAACCCAGTGGTGATCCAATATCACCAAAAATAATCTTGATTTGTGTGAAAAAAATGATATAAAATGAATTTGCATACAGTGTTGCATGACAATGCAATTGACAGTTAAAGGAGTACAGTGCTGAATAGCAAAAAAATTACCTGGTCATTAAGGGTGCAAAACCTTCTGGAACACAGATGGTTAATCGTGACTGGGGTTATTTTATTTTTTTGCTATATAAACAAAAATTACCAAATAAATTTTTTTCTAACACCCTAGAGAAAAAAATTAACTCCAAAGCAGCTGAAACTGATTAACAAACTCCTCTGCTACTTAACCGACCAGATCAATATCCCAGGAGTTGAATTGACTTGATACTACACTCAGATTAACCACTTAAGCCCTGGACCAATTTGCAGCCAAAGGACCAGGCCCTTTTATGCGATTCAGCACTGCGTCGCTTTAACTAACAATTGCGCGGTCATGCGACGTAGCTCCCA
This sequence comes from Lithobates pipiens, assembly GCF_037356315.1. Lineage (NCBI taxonomy): Eukaryota > Metazoa > Chordata > Amphibia > Anura > Ranidae > Lithobates > Lithobates pipiens. Next base: position 110,219,004 of record NW_027507788.1, read on the forward strand.
AACAAAACTAGCGTCCTTTTTTCCCCACAAATAGAGCTTTCTTTTGGTGGTATTTGATCATCTCTGTGGTTTTTATTTTTTACGTTATAAACAAAAATAGAGTGACAATTTTGAAAAAAATTCAATATTTTTTACTTTTTGCTATAATAAATATCCCCAAAAAATATATAAAAAAACGTTTTTTTTCTCAGTTTAGGCCGATACGTATTTTTCTACATATTTTTGGTAAAAAAATCGCAATTAGCGATTATTGATTGGTTTGGGCAAAAGTTATAGCGTTTACAAAATAGGAGCTATTTCTATAGCATTTTTATTAATATTTTTTTTTACTAATGGCGGCGATCAGCGATTTTTATTGTGACTGCGAAATTATGCTGGACACATCGGACATCCTCTAGCTCCAACAGCCCTGTCAAAGCCAAGCAGAGGATGACACAGCACGCCTCTGTGGCTAATGAGAGAGATACGTGCAATGCACTAGATGACACACTAGAGTTCCTGGACTCTACACTAAAAGAAATCCCAGTGTCCCTCAGGAGTGCTATTCATATAGACATGCTGCAGCTTATGAAACAATGTAAGTCAGAAGTTTCTGAAGTTAGTGAAAGAGTGACTCATAAAGAAAGTATAATGGGGGAATTCCCAGAATCTTATAATACCATGGTCGATGCACATAATGAGGAAGATATCGCGTGGCTCAAAATAAAAGTCGCCGACCTTGAGGATCGTTCCAGACGGAACAACATTAAAATAAGAGGTATTCCTGAAATGGTCAAAGCGTCATAACTAACAGTTTTCTTAACCAATATAATGAAAGAAGCCCTCCCTGATTTGCCCTTGGAAGAGCTGGTCATAGACCGCATACATAGACTTCCGAAACTACAACATATCCCTGCAAAGCTAACTAGGGATGCCATTGCTAGGATCCACTATTATAGGATTAAAGAAAAATGAGTGTACATCATAAGATGGACTGAACACCTCCCCGAATACATGCAAGGTTTATCCTTCTTTGCTGACCTATCCGCCCACACCATGCAAAGGAGACATAACCGCATGACCATAACTAATAGGGGTGCAACGGATTGTCACCGATCCGTGATCCGAACATGTCACCCCGCTCGGATCGGCACATGCAGCGATCCACGGAGCGCTCTGCGTCTCGGCCTTAGGAAAGGTCGCGGCTTCGGCCTAGCTCCGAATCGGCGGCTATCTTTCTACACCCAGGCCGTTTACAATGTGATCGCTCCAACGGAAGTGGGTGCAGATAGGAATCAAGTGAGCGAAGTTCCACTTTTGGGTGGAACTCCACTTTAAACGCTATATCCAATCATCAAATGGATATTTTTAACACTACAACCAAAAAGGGGTTCAGAACAACCTTAACCAACTTTGCACATTCAGCCAACCTATATGATGCATGGAGATGCCACCACTCCAGGGAGAGGGACTTTACCTTCTTCTCCCAGGTCCATCTATCCTATTCAAGAATATATATATATATATATATATATATATATATATATGTTCTTACTGGACAAGTTTCCATTACAGCAAATCTCAAAATCAGAAATAGGAAGCATCACATGGACTGACCATGCACCAGTATCTATAACTGTGGGGAGCCACGGTTTCGTTACTCGAGCAAACTTTTCACAGACCCAGTGACAACGGACATTAAAAAGTAACAAACTAGCAAAAGCTTGAAATGATCTTCGTGCTTTACTACTCTTACAACATACATGCAACACTCACAAATTTAGAGCCAACTTCTTTACTCACAGCAATAAAGCAGGTAAGTTATTGGCAAACCAAATAAAAGACAAAACATTTAAACAATGAATCCCACATCTGTACCACCCGAAACGTGGGTCCACATTGCTTAATCCCAAAGAAATAGCTGACGCATTCAGTAGTTATTATGGGAGCCTATATAATCTGAAAGATGACAAAGAAACACCCCAGCCTAAACCCAACAATTCCTACATGATATCTGGACATTTTAAACTCTCCATCCTCTATTTCAGAAATATTGGAGACTATGTCCAGTCTACCAATCAACAAATCTCCAGGTCCTGATGGGTACTCCTCAGAGTATTATAAAAAATATGCATAAATTCTATCCCCAATAATGCAAAGAGTATTCCATGCTGCTGCCTCCTCTGCCTCATTTCCTCCAAAAATGCTACAGGCTATGGTTATTACATTGCCCAAACCAGGGAAGGAGGCAGAGAAAGCACAGAATTTCAGACCTATATCCCTTCTGAACGCTGATCTAAAGGTATATGCTAAACTTCTGGCCAATAGGATAACACGTCTACTTCCTTCATTAATAAAACCAGATCAGGTGGGATTTGTAGCAGCTAGACAGGCCACGAATGCCACAAGAAGAACACTAAACCTAATTCACTCAGCAGACAACAACCAGCCTTCCATTCTCTTGTCATTGGATGATGAGAAGGCCTTTAACAGGATCCACTGGGGCTACCTCTCAAAGATTCTTTCAAAATTTGGATTCACAGGCCAAATTTACTCAGCCATAACAGCTTTGTACTCCAATCATTCTGCACATGTGTTCACCGAAGGCTTATTCTCCGAACAATTCTCCATCACAAATGTGACAAGATAGGGGTGCCCTTTGTCACCCCTGATCTTCGCCCTCATGAAATTAGAACCCATCTCCAAATTGAGGGAATTTTCTTAGGGAAGGAATTACACACCATAACGCTATTTGCAGATGATGTTATTCTGTGGCTTTCCAATCTGGCTCTTTCTCTTAAGGCAGTCCATGAAGTACTGGAAATGTTTAATGCTTTTTCCAACTATAAGGTAAATGCATCTAAATCCAGCATAAGCATAGCAGTAGACCCTGGGATGAAAGCCCAGATCCAAAATGTACTACAATACCCATGGGCAGATGGCTCTATTCAGTATTTAGGTATCATATTGACCAACCCTCTCTCACAATTATATAAAAAACTATTTTGAACCTCTGCTAACTAGTTTCGTACAGAAAATGAACAGGCTCAAGAAATTGTATCTCTCTTGGTCGGGCAGACTAGCAGTCTACAAAATGCTTCTGCTCCCCAAACTGCTATATTATTTCAGAGCACTCCCAATCCAAATTCCAACCTCATTCTACAAAATTATGCAACAATCCTTATCCAGGTTTATTTGGGAAGGACAAAAAGCTAGATGTCCACACAACATTCTTGCCAAACAAAGGAAAATAGGGGGTATGGGAGTCCCAGACATTAAAGATTATCACATAGCAGCAATTTTGGACCAACTTAAATTCTGGTTCAACTCCCCCAAACTGAAACACTGGTGTGAAGCAAAACAAGCTCAGGTAGAACAAGATCTATTACTCTCCACAACCCTAGCTAATTAGACACAATACAGGCAGCACCCAACTATAGCAGCTACCCTACACGAGTGGGAATATTTTGTACACAATAAAAATACCCACCTTAAACATACAAATGTGCCCAACCCAGTAACAGCACTCTCATTTCTAACCCCAGACCTAAAATTACTACACTGGGTGAAATATGGCATTAAAAATATCTCTGACTTGTTAAATTGAGAACATATTAAACCGTTCTCAGAGCTAAATTCTAAAAATTCCTTACCTGTAACAGAATTTATGACTTATGCCAGAGTTTCTAGCATCTTAGCCACTAATAAAAAATAATATGTTTCAATCCCAGAGTCTATTTGGAAAATGTGGAATCCCACCTCCATACCCAAAAAAGGAATAACAGAGATTTACAACCTACTACACAGCAAATTGCAATTTGAAACCCCAAAACAACTTCTCAAATGGGAAACACATTTAAACATAATGATATCCCAAGATCAATGGATCCAAGAGATAAAATCTAACTATACCCACACCAAATGCTCCAACTTTAGGGAAATTGTCCAAGAGATACATTTGAGATGGTACAAAACACCATATATACTAGCAAAATTTATATAGAATACCCCCAACCTATGATGGCGGGAATGTGGACAGGTGGGCAACCCAGCTCACATGCTCTGGTTTTGCGCATCTTTAACTGTTTCCTGACCGGCACATGACGATGTACGTCAGCAGAATGGCACGGACAGGCAAATTGGCGTACACGTATGTCCATTTAAAATTGCCACCAAGCCATCGCGTGCACGTCACCAGCGGCGTGCGTGCGTGCTGGTCGGGACCCCCGTGAGTCCGGTCGCAGGTCCCGCGGACCCGATCGCCACGGGCATACCCAAGATCGTCTCACGGGGAGGCTGAACGGGGAGATGCGGAAGTAAACAGCATCTCCCCGTTCTGCCTAGCAACACTGTTATTGGAGTAGAGATCAGTGTTCACTAACACACAGCCACGCCCCCCACAGTTAGTAACATGCCCTTAGGACACACCTCACCCCTACACTGCCACCCCCTGGTTAACCCCTTCACTGCCAGTGTCATTTACACAGGAATTAGTGCATTTGTATAGCACTGATTGCTGTATAAAAGACAATAGTCCCAAAAATGTGTCAAAAATGTCAGATTGTCTGTCATAATGTCGCAGTCACAATAAAAATTGATGATCGCCGCCATTACTAGTAAAAAGAAAAAAATTATAAAAATGCCATAAAACTATCCCCTATTTTGTAAACGCTATAAATTTTGCGCAAACCAATCAATAATCGCTTATTTCGATTTTTTTAACAAAAATATGTAAAAGAATACGTATCGGCCTAAACTGAGGAAAAAAAATTATTTTTATATATTTTTGGGGGATATTTATTATAGCAAAAAGTAAAAAATAATGAATTTTTTTCAAAATCGACGCTCTTTTTTTGTATATAGCGCAAAAAATAAAAACCGCAGGGGTGATCAAATACCTCCAAAAGAAAGCTCTATTTGTGGGGGAAAAAAAAGGACGTCAATTTTGTTTGGGAGCCATGTCGCATGACCACACAATTGTCAGTTAAAGCGACGCAGTGCCGAATCGCAAAAAGTGGTCTGGTCTTAAGCCGGCAAAATTGTCCGGTCTGAAAGTGGCTAAGTAGCTTTTGGGCAGTAATAGCAAGATTGATTGCAAAATTAAGAGGAATTCTCAATAAGCTTAAAGCTGAAGAAGCACTATTAAGCATTGATATGGATATCGTCCTCCCTGCCGCACGTTAGTAATGCACATTTTAAACGCAGCACAGTTGGCAATTGCACGTAAGTTGAAGTCCACGACTTCCCCATCAATAGGAGAAGTATTGAGTCTAATTGATGAGGAGATGCATATGAGAAATCCATAGCTTTTAAAGAAGGTAGTCAATATAGATTTGCAAAGCACTGGTCATTGTGGAAAAAATTCTATGGAAAACACAAAACAAAATAGAAAGAGAGATCCTAATCTTTAGGACGATTGAATAGTTCCCTTTACGGTATTATAGGCATATCTAGACAACTCGGTACATACCTTATAGAACTTGCAAGTGATTATTAATTATTGATTAGTCGATTAGTTAATAATTAAATAGATACCACAAATTACCTACAATACCTAAAGTGGCCGTACCCTAAAAATTCTATTGTTAACCCTCATTCAGTATCCACAAGTTACGAAAGTTGATATACAATTGAATGACAATATGTCTAATTTCGACTGAAGAAGAACGGTATATAAGTGTGAAGGATGATACTGTCAGTTTTATGTATTAACAAAGGTTTATAAGAAAAAATTACAGTTGCAAAAATCATAATAGGTATGACAACATTGCTATGGAGCCTGTAGGTCTCCAATATCTGTATATTAATATGTTTTTCTTTTTGGAAATCAATAAAAAAAAAAAAAAAAACAACCACTTGATGCATTCAAGTGTATAAACTAACACAGCTTGATTGTAATACAGGAGCTTTGAAACTGATATGCGTTCCACTAGCCGGAGCTCTGCAACCATGTGTGTTTTATACAACCCCTGTGTCTGATTAACTTGTCCATCCCACACAAATCTCCACAGATACCGGAGAGGACCATTCCGCCATAACTCCTGAAAGTAGATTCGATTATTTGAGGAGTTATGGCAGAATGGTCCTCTTTGATATCTGTGGAGCTTTGTGTGGGATGTACAAGATAATCAAACACGGGTTGTATAAAACACACATGGCCACTAAATATCCCGATTTGTTAACCCGCCTATGGGGGGTGGACCCTGCAAGACCGCTCACTATAACTCATGTGAGGTACACCAAGATGGCACCACCTCAGATGACGCTCTATGATGAAACGCACAAGGCAGGGTACGCACTCACGTCATTTCCGGTTACGGAGCTCCCGCTAGTGGAACGCACGCCAGTTTCAAAGTTCCTGTATTGCAATCAAGCTGTGTTAGTTTTTACACTTTACTGCGTCAAGTGGTTGTTTTTAAACTTTAGATTTAAAATTTAATAAAACCATTGGGATTTACACTACAAAGTACCCATCTTTTTTGTCCATGAGGGTAATCTGTGGTTCACCACGGAGAAGGTAACTACTATAACCTAACCTATCGGGAATGACTTATCCCCGGAGGAGTACAAGGATCTGGATATCCCCTTACGTGTGGAACTAAGGAGGAGGTGAATGCCCTGAGGACTGCCACAAACACTTACTGTATGCATTTTACCCCTGAAGGGGTGCAGGGATCTGGTGAGTGGGGAACTGTAGGGGAGCACGGAAGTCACCTAAACTGTTACATAGGCATAAGTTAATTTTGGGCAAGCACAAGTCACTTTAAACCTGGTCAGGTTTTGCACTACTAGAAGCCTAAACTTATACCAACCGTCATTTTTATATGTTTTGGTTTTTTTTCCCATGGAAAATTCCTTATAATAGAATGTGTTAATGCACTTATTATATATTTTTTTTGTTCACTAACGATATGGACACAATCAATTTATGTTGCTAGCTCATGATATAGTTGCTGAGAAACATTGTCTAGGATAAAAATCTGATCACAATCATTGATTGGGTGTGAACACCCACTATCACACTAAGTACATTCACTTTATATTGCAGGCTGACACGCCAGCTTGCAATCAGCATCACCATTAGGGATCTTTATTTTATATAAATCTGTCTCAAAAACAATGTGAGAAAACCCATCATAACATTTATCTTTGTGTGGGAACAACCACACTAATCAGCACCCTCCACTTAAGAGTGATTCACTGTGGAGGTTTACCCCCAGGTGACGACAGCAACTTTTCTCCTATTTATTGCACATTCACCTGGGAAGAGTGACCCAATATATTTTTTATTTTACACTATGCATTAGATTAGTATCTTCACTGTATATTTAATCCTTTTTGTTTGGCAAGTGCAACATTTGTATGTCCCATTAAGCCTGGTAAAGCATTCCTGAGCCTCAGAGCAGACCTGTATACCAGTATACCATACTACATGCTCTCTCTTTCATCATGTTTCTGAGTGCATTCATACATTTTTTAATTAATAAATATTTACATATACTTCCTACACTATAATCTCTTTTTTTGACAGCACCCATATTAGTAGCAAAGAGAATTTCACACCCTAGATATCTGAGGTTTAAATAATACAGGTCCCACCTGCCTACTATGTAAATAGTTTATAATCACTGGCACCTAATCCAGAATACTCAATACTAATTTCATGGATTTGAAGTAATGGCAGATGTAGGGTGTTTTACTTATATTTCCCATATGACGTGTGTTTTTGCTCATTTCGATTATTAAGTGAATACAGAATTTTACGTTTATGTGTCATTTGTTCAAGAATATCACCTTTACCTGTAGACACTGTTAGAAACATGATCTAATGTTTACCTGTTTGAATATGTTGAAAGAGTCAACATCTGCTTACTTTTTCACATAACAGTATATAAAATTCAGGGTAAAAACTTTTTTTCCTTTAATTATTTTCCTTAATTTTCCTTTAAAAGACCAGTCCACCACATTTTTTTTTTAAGGTTTTAGATGTACCAACCAGCTATATACCCCAAGGATTCCAGGGCTGAAACCCCTGCCCTTAAGTTCCTGAGTCTACCAACCAGCAATGTTCATTTTAGAGGGACTCACTTCCACCAAGGGAAACCTTGCCGGAAATACTTTAGTATCTAAGTTCAGGTGGGAAAAACGATATATTAAAACCCAATGTATTATTCAACCATGATTTTGGAGGAGTAACCCTACACAAAAATAATATAGCAACCTAAACAAAAGGTTGATGTACTAAAAGAATAGAGCCAGTTTGAATTGAATTGAATCACCCATCCAATCATGGGCTAGCAAAAATCGTGTTTTTATTTTTAAATTATCTTGCATGATTAGGTATGCAAAGTAAAAACAGATTAACCATATTTATTATCAGTCTCTGCTTGAGTGATCAACCCCAATGCATAAAATTTGAAAGAAAATATTACCTAACAAAAAGGATATGTGTAATACGTATCTTTACAATAAAAATACCATTGGAATTAGACAGTATGAAATTATAACATGTACATATTTTTCTGAAAATAAGAACATAAATGTTTTATTTTTTTCCTAAGACCTCCCAATGCCTAACTATAAGAAAGCATCGCTTGTGGTATGTGAAAGAACAATGGTGCACTACCAAGAAATAGCATGTGACATTACATGATCCCTGTCAGACATGTGTCACTTTAACGGGAAAGGATGATGACTGAGCTACAAGGACCCTTGGCTAGAGTAGACCTTCTGAGGGAACACGCTTCAAAGACACAACTGTGCATGTTTATGTCCATGTCAAGAGTATAAAAAAGTTATTTTAGTGACATTATCATTATGTGTGATCTCAAGGGGTCTGTTTATAAATAAGATGGAGGAAGGAAATGAGAAAAAAGATGTAAACCAGAGTGTGAAGATTCCAGGTTTTATTTTGTAGGAGAATTAAATGTGAAACCGGACATATCACTATGGGCAATAACTCCTACTTCTGTTCCCATATTATTTTCTAGTCTGTTAGTCAGTTATTAAATATACGTTCCCCTACTTCTGTACTGTGTGAGTCAATGTCACTATTCTTCCAAAGAGATTCCAGGGAATGTTAAGTAGCCCAAATCTTGCAAGATGATGCTCAAACAGTGCAGAAGTGAGTTCTTGTGAGATATAGGCCATTCCACATACAAAAATATATGTCGTTAAATTATCTGAAACCTTTTGCAGTGAGATAAGGATACCAATAAATTGTCCGCTTTCAGAAATATTTCACAAAGCCCAACACCAGGCATAACTTTTTATTTTTCCTTTGGATAATGCAAGGAAGGGTTGGAGTCTCTATCAGGTTTTTATGACTGACTGTGTCCCTACAAGGGATCTTTCCACACACTCCCTATCAGGAAAGTGAAGAAAAGTCTCTCAGGCCGGGTTAACACTGCTACGACACGACAGTGGTATCACTTTGGATCCAACTTTGCCCTGCAACTTGAAGTCCGACATTTGTCCAATTTCAATGAACAGGGATCCGACTTTGATCCACAACAATACCAGGCACTGTGTTTGGTATGAATCTTTAGGGGAAACCCCCGGCACTCCTGACCGGTAGAGCAGAGACAGACCTGTTTGTGGGGGGGGGGGAGAGACAGGGGTAACGGGAAGGGAGGAAGGGGGGGGGAACAAACCAGAAATGGGCGTGTGATCTGTTATAACAAGGTGTATGCCTCTAACTCCTCATTGAGTCCCCCTGGTGAGAGGGAATTTAGGGAACATATGCAGAAGTCTCCCACTGGCAGAGTTGTTTGAACCGCTCCACAGCAGGCAGACTTCCAGTGATGGCCTCTATGACCCACAACTTCAGGCCTTCAGTGGACTTTTGATGTTCAGTCAAAAAATGTCTTGGTACACTGTGCTCATCACATACTTATTGGTCTGCTGGAAGTTCTAGTTCCACGGCCACACCCACATGCTCTTCATTGTGTATATATAGCTGGAGGGCAGCAGGCCAATAGAAGGAGCAGCCAGCTCTGAGCGTGTAGCCTTTCACCACTGCAGCCCTGATTGACAAGATTTCAGCCCTGCCTAGGTCCAATCAGATGCCAGTGACATCACTTCCTGTTCCATGGTCCATGCTGGTCAGTGTGGAGCTTCTTGGTTCCTTTTCTCCTGGAGAAACATTGTGATCCATTCCAGCCAGCTGCTCAATCCTTCCCAGCTATCCGAAAAAGCGGTGGGACCTACAGAGCCATGTGGAATGCCAGGACTGCACTTTACTTTGACGAGCATGCATCTTCTATCATCTTGTAGGTGTTTTTAATCTTATCATATTAAAGTCATCATTTTAATACTACACTCAGGTCGGCGCCTCCCCCTCCCTGTTTTTTCCTTACATGTCTTGCAGAGTTCTGGACATACTCTGAAGGATGGCTGCCTTCCTTTTCAACCCTTAATACCCCTTTCTATGGATACATCACCATCCAGCTATTACAGCCACATACTATACCCCTAAGGATTACTCCATCTGGAGCGCCAGATAAACACTGACTATACTGCATCCAGATTTCTATAAGCCCCCAATGGCCAGGGTTGTCGGGAAGAGGTCCTTGTCCTCATCAACATGGAGACAAGGGACTTTGGGGCCCCCCCGCCCCATAGCACCCCCCATGTTGAGGGCATGTGGCCTGGTACGGTTCAGGAGGGGGGGCTTGCTCGTCCCCACCCCCTTTCCTAACCTGCCAGGCTGTTTGCTTGGATAAGGGTCTGGTATGGATTTTGAGGGGGGCTCCATGCCGTTTTTTCGGCATGGGGGTTCCCCTTAAAATCCATACCAAACCGAAGGGCCTGGTCTGCTCTTGGAGGGGGAACCCATGTTTTTTTGTTTTTTTTTTACTTGCCGTGGAGATCCCCTTCAAGATCATCAGAGCACAAGTCGCATGCCAAAGTCGGATCAGTCAAGATGGCAATCCGACTTTGATCCGACTTCAGTGATATTTAATGGGCTGAAGTAGGATCAAAGTCAGACCAATGTAGTGCAAGGAGCATTTTCAGTTGGACCAACTTGTGTCGGACCAGTTACTGTAAGATGGCCCCCATAGGGAAACATTGATTTTCACATGTCACGTGCCATGAGCTCCCAATGTCGGAATGTTTGTGGTACGTGTGAACCCGGCCTCAAGTAGGAAGATATTTTTTTTCAGTAGAATGAGTAAGGACTAAAACTCCTGCTGCCTGTGTCTTTCTCCCATTTCTTGTCCAGGAGTCACAGGGTCAAAAAATGAAGGAAACTGTCTCCAACTAGGGTCACAGGCAGAAATTTTAACTTTCCTCCACTCTTTCCAAAACAAATAAAAAAAATGCACAAACATAGCCGAACGTGTTTTGTGTGAAACTTAGCGTTTTTTTGCAATTATTAATAACTTCCTGAACCTGTAAGGAGTACGGATGAGCTAAGTGTTCAGATGTTCTTCTGAATGCCAAACATTGGGGGCATTTGCCATGGACAAACATGATACCATCAGGCTGTCAATGGATGCTAAGGAAGCAGCAGGTCACCTGCCGTGTCCTTACCAACCAGTGATGTCACCTGGTCCATTCACTTACATGAATCCCTGATTACATAAGCGAATGGGCGGGAATCAGAGGTATTACATCATTGCCTAAATATGGCCACATGTCACTACTATCCCATTATTACATATTATTTAAATATTTTGGGAAGACTTCACTCTTGTTGTGAAAAAAACAGAACACAGACCCTCCAAAGGTCCCCCAACATACATAGTAGACCCTTAGAGTGATCTGCATATTGTTTAACCACTTAACGCCAGACGATGTTCTGGTACGTTGCTTGACTTTGAGTGGTTATACTGGAATGATGCCTGCAGCTGCAGGCATCATGCCGATATTGTTTTTATTGTGAAAGCAATCCTAGCGACTAAATAGACCCCAGATGTCGTTCTTGCCATTAAAAGCTTCAGATCATTGCAAGATCAGTATGATCTGATGCTTTTTACAAACTACTAGTGGTTTGTTTACAACCAGTGAAACCAGAAGTGACTAAATACTCCCGCTGCTTTCCCAGGCTCTCCGGGTAAATCTTCTGGGGGGGGGGGGGGGTGGTTAAGGCAGTACTATTCAAAACGTACAGTTATCTTTCAAATCAATATAATGGAGCTTTGATAAAACCAAACATTTTTGAACACTAGAGGTCACTTATAGTGAAGAGCAGATGCCGCCATGTTATTCCAGCCATCATAAAATGCAGGTCATTGTGCTGAGTCTACATAATCCCACGGTGTTCTCTCTATTTAATGCTGCACAGTTTTGATCGGTCATGTGACCCTGCACCTTTTTTTATTATCAATGGTTTTATGCTTGCTTTGGAGTCCCATAGCAAGCAGAATGCATTGTACATTTGTGCAGCACAATACTGTTCTTTATGAATGTATTGTCTTTTGTTTTTGCTTCTTTAAGGAAGGAGTGTGTGTGTCCTTAGCAGGCAGCAGGGACCAGAGGTGACACAAAGTTATAAAACACAGCACAATAGCAGGCAAGCTGTAAGCAGCGTTATCATGTATAATCTACATCTGAGGTCTATATACTGTATGCTTATGTGATGAATGGAGGTTATACTGAACAGTTAGGTAAATGCTGCAGTCATTCTTTAACTGAAAATTAAATGCATACAGTTTTACGTGAACTGTCTTAGCAGCAAAAAAAATTATAATTCTGTTCATCTCGTTTTCTAATTCATGCATTTGTAATCAAAGGAAATCAGATAGTTGCACACCTGTGCCTCCGCCTGCTTCCACTTAGAAGCTGAAGGATTACTGCCAGTCCTGGGGTTAGGCAGTGTATAGATATACATTCGAGGGGCTCTCACCACTGCTATCAATCAGTGAAGGAATTCTTGGCCACAATCCAATACGTCATGAGTGAGTAGAAATGAAGAAATGATTCTGCACCATTTCACTGTTACACAGAGCCTTTAATAAATGCAGTTAATCCATATAGGTCAAAGACATAGTTAGTCTTGCCAACAAAGATCATTCTACATTTACCTGCATGCTTAGGTAGTCAAACCTAATCCAGGCACCTCTGACAGACACTATGCAAAGCCCTGAATGGTTTATTTTCTCCACTGTGTATAGAGAGTTAAGGAATTCCACTGATGAGGTCATCTCTCTGCTCCTTCTCCAATCAGTAAACTTTATTTGTTAGTTTCACAAAAGCGTGCACTGCAGTAATATCTGATTAGCTACAGTACATCGTCTATCTCTTCTAGTCAGATGTACAAGGTGTTACGGGGGCTAGTATAAAGACAGATTGGGATACTATTAAAAAAGTTGAACGGAGATATAAGGGAGATATAAAGGTGTTTATTTTTGATTTCGTAGAAATAATAAGCAAGCACTGAACTGGTACTGTCAGTGCCAAAGCTGTATCAGCAACAGCAATAACAATACAGACACCTATTCACACACATTTACTGTCGTCCTCTTCAGTGCCACCAAGGAAACAGCATAATAGATAACATGTCCATCTAAAACACAGCATTAGTTTTTCCCCAGCCATGGGTTCCTTATTTCATTCAACTTTTAGGGGCACCCACTGAATAGGTTTGTATTTGGTTATCATTCGCAAGTTTAATTACCATATTAACGTGGAGTGGGTTTGGGTCTCTCCAATGCAGTAGAATCACTTTTGGGGCATAAAACAGTATCAGCTGAAACATAATGCTAGAGAATTTAAGAGGAACATATTGTAACAGAATATTAAGTAAGAATGGCTCAGGGGTTTTAAGGGCAATGAATTCAAAATGTTTATTCATAAGACCATACAATGAGGACTAAAAGCTCTGAATTCTTTAACATGTCTATAAGATGTTGGCACATGTTGTCATGCTTAAAACGTCAGGGAACCAAGTTATCTCCAGCCCCAGCATAATCGGATAAGTTAGAAATGTATGAAACCCATGTTTGGTAACAATCATGAAACGGTTGAGGTCCCACTGTCTGCAAAAGGCTATAGTAACCCCTTTAGATTGTATATGATCATGCAACAACTTTTCTAAGTTAATAACTGGAAGAGTCACTGTAGGAGACCCAAATACGATCTCGGGCCATGGCACAATAAAATTTCTATCAAACTCTCTGGCCCACCATGCCATATCAAGATGGGCATACAGTTCCCCCATTCTTTGGTTGTACCACAAAGAAGATGTGGCAAAACCTATTTTAGGACATGTCCAAAAACCAGAGATTTTTATGCAAAGCCAAAGCAGAAATTTATATTGGTAACCCTTCCTTGCAAGTACTAGCGGTGGTTCTCAGTGGAAAATGATGTTGTGGCTCATAAGAACCCATGTACCCAATGTCACTTATACTTCAGCATCATCATTTGGTGATAACCACCAGTCATGCAAGCGAGAAGGCTGGAGAGTATTGGAAACAATGTGGAATGTGACACTCTGCCTTTTGTTACTGGAGCTTGTAGGTCCACCCAGGAGATGCAGGGATGGGAGCCACTCCAAATAAAAGAGGAAATGGCAGAGTCAATATGTGCAAACCACTGTTTAGTAAAAAAAAATATCAGGGGTGCTTTAAATAAAAAAAATAAAAAAATTGTTTACTCATTAATAAATCACTGAATTTTTTAAATGCAAGCAGTGCAAGTACTGGAATTTGACCTGGCATCGGCCTCTTGCAGGTCCATATACAGCAAGACTGGAATGTGAGAGGAAGAAGCAGTTTAAGGACCCATTTACTTCATGTGCAATACAGGCAGCAGGAGAAAGCAGAGTATCAGAAATATGAGCTCAATACTGTGCTGCTTCTCTTTTCACTGTCCATTCACAGGTTGGGGCAGGTCCAGATCAACAAGAGCTCAGCAGAAGTGGATTAAATTGTGCTTACCATAAAAAAAGTACTGCGGGGGAAATTTCTGGATTGAAGGTGAATATTGCAATCTTGTTATTTTTCATTAGAGTTTTGCCTTAAGTATTTTTAACAAATAAAACAGTGATTTCCTGTATAATGTCTACACTCCAATATTTATTAAAAATCAACATTAAAAACCCACATTCAAATATATTCCAATCTAATAAACAACACAATGCATTTATATAGTTTAAGGTCCTCTAAACAGATTTGTGCATAACACATTTGGATACAGCGGTTATTCCTTTCAGATTCCCTGGAAGAAATTATAAAATCTTGCATAATATGCACCTGCTGAAATAATGGTTTCTCCTTCAGCAAACATGCACACTAGTGTATCTCTATCATAGCACATGCTGTGATACAAAGCCCTGTCTTTGCCCTGTACTGACAATGGAGAACAAAGAGATATCATATCTGTAATCTTTGCCTTTTTGGGATTGGTTTGTATATGTAATTATGTCAAATTCATAGCATCTTTATCGGAAATCCATCAGTTTCTGCACAAAACTTCCAAAAAAAAAAAAACATTGATTCAGAGAATCACTGGAGCCAGGGATAAAATGTGCTGTGCATGAAATATTTATGGCTATTTTCATTCTATTTGCTTTGGCTTATTTTTTAGCAAATGTGAGAAATGTATAATCAGATTAGCACATTTCTCTCCCATACACATAATTTACAAAACTGGCTGTGTAATTGTAGCCAATTTCACATACAGTGCAAACAGCAAAGCTGTTGTATGCAACCCACAGGGACTAGTAAGGACTAGTAAACCATTTTTTTTTTTTTTTTTTACAATATTCTATAAAACAAATGAATGATATACAATCACTTCTCTTTATTAAAGAGTTAGCACACTTTGCCTCATTTAATGACAGCCCTGCCTCTTTACCTCCCCGTGTGTCAGTTTTGGATGCCTGAATACTCAAACAGCAAGCACCAGTGCTGTCAGGTGGGAAGAAGGGGTCACATGCTCTTGTATTTTCTTATTTCCCCCCGGGGCCAAATTGATTGCTATGGAACAAAGGAAAGGTGAGTACTGAAGTGAATCTGTTGCTTTTGTCCTGTATTAGTAAACCATATAATCACTTTCCTAGGATCTTGCCAGAAAGCCTGTTACATCACCCTCAGCTAGGAGCCACAGTCAGAACCTGGGGGTAAGGTGGATATACTTTTCAATTTTCACCAAATACGCCGTTTTTTTTTTTTTTGTCATGTGTGATTTCGTTTTTTTCTATGGGAGGGATTCAAAGAATGAGCAGACCCTTTGTTTTGATGCAACCTTGACACTTCTATAAGAAAATACAGCTAGCTGCCCCCTGCTATACAAGATGATGAATACTTATTTTTAGCAGTAAGCAAGTTAATTCTTCTCTGTCTCTATCAGCTTCGGGCACTGCTTCTTTCCGACACTTCTGGGTGTGTCAAATAGCATGTCCCTCGCTGGGAGCCGTCATTCCTCCCTCCGTCTGCTATGTCACTACAGCAAACCAGTGGGAAGAACCAAGACTCTAACAGGGAGCAAGCTAACGAATGTATCTGGATGTGGTGGATAACCAGGAGCTGATAAAGACAGAAAAGATTTAACTTGCCATCTGGTGGAGAGGTATTTCAGGGAACAGCTGGAGAGAGGTGACAGGATCGCTTTAAGGCAATCATAATCATGCACAGCCTGATAATTGCAAGTGATCTGACTCGAGCATTACTTGCTACGATTGGTAAACAATCTGGTCATGGGCCATGAGGAACTCTAGAGGGCAATAATGAGTACTTAATTCTCATAATCACACAGAATTTTTCCCAACACATTGGAATATTTCTCCGCAACTAAGCACCAATGGCTCCTTTTTCTATAGAGACAACGGAGCCAAATTTCACCATGCAGGTGGTGCATCCACTTCACCCAACACAAGAGGATTGAGTCTCCGCTGGGACAGCAATGGAGAATAGACAGAACAGCCATCTAAGTCTATTACAATCTGCCTGTCTATGAGCATCCTTTATTTTATTTCAAATATGCTTATTACAAGCATTCATATTCATGCTGCAATTTTGTGTTTAGATTATTTTGCATAAAATTAGTATGAATAACAAACTTCCGCTGCATCTGTATCTTGTCACCTCTGTTCACAGCCGGGCTGGGGCCCTACCCGCAAAAATTGTGTGTACCTACATACATTACATATCAACGTATAGGTGTGCGCGTATATATGTAATCTGAATTCACCAATACTACAGGTAGGTAATTATATACTGAGTTGTACATGAGTTATACATGTTAATCACATACACTGGATAGGTTTAAGCGGCGATTCTTTTTCAAAATATATGCTGAATTACATATGTTGCAATATATATATATATATACAATTATATATATTATCACCTATATATATATATATATATATATCTTTTATATATATATATATATATATATATATATATATATATATATATATATATATATATATACACCTTTTCAATCTTAACTCCCCAATAGTTAGATTAAAATAAAAATATGTGTATTTATATAAAACCACTAATGTGGGTAGATATGGACCGCATATTATATATAGATATATATATCTATATATAAAAATATTTTTTATCTGAGCTCTCCAATATTACAGTTATGTTAAAAAATATATGAGGTCACATATATTTTTTTATATACACCATTCTTTTTTTTTTACTCTAACTATAATATTGGTGCGTTCAGATATAAAATATATATATATATATATATATATATATATATATATATATATATATATATATATAAAATATAATATATATATATATATTTTTTTTTTAAATCTGAGTTTACCAATATTACAGTTAGGTAATTATATTTGGACACAAGTGAGATAGATATAAAATATATATATATATATATATATATATATATATATATATATAGATAGATAGATAGATAGATAGATAGATAGATAGATAGATAGATAGATAATGTTTTTGTTTAATCCTGAATTTGTCAATATTACAGTTAGGTAATCATATATAGACAGTGGTGTGATAGATAGAATGTTTTATATATATTAAAAAAAAATTTTGTTTAATCCTGGACTTGGCAAACATTACAGTTAGATAATCATATATGGACACCAATGTGATAGATAGAGAGATAGATAGATAGATAGATAGATAGATAGATAGATAGATAGATAGATAGATAGATAGATAGAGGGATAGATGGATAGATAGATAGATAGATAGATAGATAGATAGATAGATAGATAGATAGATAGATAGATAGATAGATAGATAGATAGATAGATAGATAGATTTTATTTTTTTAAATCCTGAATTCACCATTTCTTACAGTTAGGTGATCATATATGGATACTGGTGTGATAGATAGATAGATAGATAGATAGATAGATAGATAGATAGATAGATAGATAGATAGATAGATAGATAGATATTAGTTTGTTTTTTTGTTTAATCCTGAATTTGCCATTATTACAGTTAGGTAATCCATATATGGACACTGGTGTGATAGATAGATAGATAGATAGATAGATAGATAGATAGATAGATAGATAGATAGATAGATAGATAGATAGAATTTGGTGATAATCCTAAAGTTGGGCAATGGATGAGTAGCAGCCTTACCCCTGCAATATGAGAACACAACAGATTAACATTTGGCCCACCCTGTCTGCTGCACAACACCAATCCAGTAATTACAGCTCAGCCTCCACTGTCTCCCATCCCCAGGACTGGCACTGATGGATCCTATAGGGATAAGTGTAGGGATTTTTGGGAAGCTCTCAGTGCCAGTCATATACAGGGCTCCCTCTGCCACACAAAGTGGACACTTTAACCCTTTGAAGGGCAGCAATGATAGAACATTCCATGGTGCCCAGTCATGTACACATGTTGTACACACCAATGCCTCCACATGGAGGATGTACCCCCCCCCCCCCCCCCCATATACTATACACATCTTCTACCAGAATGTTCCTTCAATGACTCCCCCCTCACTAATTTGGGGAGCAGGGCGGCTGTTGTAGTGTGGGAGGCCCCGGCGGAGAGGTAGGTGTCTGATTATTACCTTGTGTCGGTAGGTGCCTGTGTCCTCGGGCACCTAGTAGAAGGTTCCCTCTTTCTAATAGACGGAGGAGCCGGGGGCACAGTCCGTGTCTTCCCTCTCCTTCTCTTCCATCCTCATTGTCCGCCGCACACCGTCATGTCCCCGCTCCCCCGTCCTCCCTCATGCAGCACACGCAGCATCTGCCCGGTGCAGCCAGTCAGTCACACACACAGAGGCGCCTTCTTCTCCGGCTATCCGCCGACAGCCTGCACTGACATGGAGAGAGAGGGAGGGAAAAGGGGGGCTCTGTGAAGAAGAAAGGAGGGATTAGGTGAAAGAAGGGACTGAGGAGAGGAGGGGGATGGCTACTTACTGAACAAGTGACATAGGGACATGATGGAAAAAAGGAGAATGACGTCAGGGGAGAGGAGAGAGAGGTCCTCAGGTAGAGCGGACTGCCATGGCAGCGATGGAAGGTGATTAGTATTATGGGAGAGGAGTTTGGGTATTAGAGGCAGACAGACACCACTTGGGTCTGTTAGAAGGTGAGAGGAGGGGGACATACCTGGGGTCACCAAGGTCCACATAGGACAATATTAGGAAACATCCCATACCCACCATTACAGGAGGTCACCTGCACCAAATTGGGTTCAGTAACAATGTCGGTCGTCTTCACCACCGCGTTTAGATACATGCAGCGTATAGGTATGTCCACATCTAAGGCCTCATATAAACGGGCGTACTTCACCTTTACCAATAAACTGCCTATGCAGATACGTGGCATCTATAGATAAAAACAAATGACTGCTATGATTAAACCTGAAGAATGCCCTGGCTATACTTCCTGCAGTGTTCATTTCATCGATGAAAATATTTCCGCCACGGTCATTTGACGAAAATCAATTCCAATTTCCATATAGGGCCCTTTCAAATGGGCTGTTCAATCAGGCCCGTCTCTCAGTTTTTCAGGCGGACCTGATCGGACCTTGCAGTCTTCCCTATGATGCAGTGGTTGTCAGCTGTGACATGTCCGCTGACATCCGCCGCTATCCAATCTTGTCTGCCAAATCCAGACAGATGGTTGTCCTATTTTCTATCCGTCTATCGGATCAGATATGATTGGATGAAACCAGACAGGTGGTCCATTTCCATCCAATTTCCCCATAGAGGAGAGTGAGACTGGGTCTGTCTCTGCTCTGCACAGTAAGCGGAGGCAAACTTGTCATCCACCCGCTCAGTGGGGATCAGCGGAGCGATGTGAAAGGGGCCTTAGTCAACTAAAATCAAATAGGTTTAGTTAACCACTTGCCTGCTGGGCACTTTCACTTCTTTTCTGCCCAAGCCAAATCTCAGCTTTCAGTGCTGTCACACTTTGAATCACAATTTAGCGGTCATGCAACATCACACCCATATGAATTTTTTAGCATTTTTTTTTCACACAACTAGAATTAGTTTTTTTTTATTATTTGCTAAACAAACAAAAAAAATAACTTGGACATATATTTTACATAGGATATTCTGCTAGTTCTGCTAGCAGAAACCTGCATTCCATGCAGAAAATATGCATATGCCCTTGTAAGGCTGAACCACCACTACATTATCCATGTAGATGTGGCGTGCTTGATACCAATCTAGAAAATAATTCCCCAACTCATGAGCAAGCAAAGAATTTCCTTCCCAAAACCGCAGTGACACAAACTCCCAAATGTTCCCATACAGCAGTTTCATAGATCTTCAGACACCCTGCATCCAGTAGTTGAAATAAAGGCACTGAAACATAGGGGACTTGGACTCCACACAGCTCCTGGACATGGTGCACCAAGTAAAGATAAAAATGTGTCAATGGAACTAGTCAAAGGCTTGACTATTTTAACATAGATTGAAGATTCTTCACAACAAAGATTTGCTTGTTTAGCCACGACATCCATTGGAGCTCTCACCGGGTCACTCATTGACAATGCAGAAACTTGAGCTTCATCCTGTGTGGGGACTTCTGGTGGTTCTGGACCCAAAGAGCCCAAGTCCAATGGCGACATTATAAATTACAAATCTTCTTGATTACTGCTTTATACTTGTTCCTCCTTGAACACGCTTGAGGATCTCCTCTGGCTCCTCTATGGAGCTTGACTCTGTTGGCTCTGGTTGAGCTCTCATCATTCATGCTGATTGGGGAACCCCAGTGCAGTTTGTTCACCCTCCTCCACACAAGGTCTGGAGATCCCAAGTGGCCAGCTTCCCAATGGCTACAAAGAAGGACTGTATCTCCTCTGTACCACCTCTGCTCCGAGGTAGATCTCCTGCAGATTGCATGGCTCCATTCTCAGTGGAAGCACCTTGTAGAGGAAGGCTCAGCAGACCCGGCAGTGTGCCCAAAATGTCATCGTCAGGGTCAGCTCTCCACAGATAGCGCACTCCACTACCAAGAACGCCAATGTCTTGGGATGCCATACCACAGAGATCCCCCTGGGAAGTGCCCAGACTCCTGTATCATCAAGGTGGAGATTGTTTTAGCACAGTTTCACCATGCTCACATCAGTGCAGCGTTCAGGCTGTATGTGCACACAGCTGCTACAAACAACGACTGACGGATGCACCCAGTGCAGCGAAACACCTCCTTTCAACGCCGATCAAATGACAGATCTTGGCACCTGGCACAAGGGTGTGTCCTATCCTGCCAACTACACCAGGGGGACCACAATTGGCTGTGTGTTGGCCCCAAACTTGACCAGTTGCCAGCCCACTTCTTCTTCGTAAGGACAGTGACAGTGCTGGTAGATAGAAGCCTTACCCATATTGTGCTCCTGGCCATAGGCCCGCCCAGGACATTCCCAGCCATAAACCTCTATATTCATGAAGAAACAAATGTCTACAAAAGAAGTAAGCTTTCTGCACTTTACTGATGTTCTTCTGGTAGTGACACTTAATATCATATTAACATACGGATAGAACCTTTTGGCACACCTTCCGTGTATACAAGCTCAGTAGCATTCTACTCTATTCACACAGAGATTAACAAGCTGAAACATCCTGCTCTGTTAGCCAATATTAAAAAGGCACTATCTGTAGTATACCAATTTCTCTGTCTATGTCTCACTCCATAGCTCTGTCTAGCTGGGCACATTCCCTAAAGTTACTCTCTTTCTTCCAGGGTCATTAGTACTCACTTCAGAGGGTTCCAACCTGGCTCCCATGACACATCTGCTTAAGGCTCCTCCCATTCTGGATTTTACATGGGCACTGACTACCCCAATTTAGGGTGACCACATTTCCAAACTGCCATTCAGGGATCCCCCTCCCAAAAAAAAGATGATTTTTTTTATTTTATTTTTCCAACTTGTGGGAAAACAAAAGAAAACAGTGCACACCAGTTTAGACAGGTGGTGCAGGAGGTTTACCCCCTGCGTGGCTATCTCTATCATAGAGCACTAGGAGGAAGTGATGTCACTTTCTCCTAGCGCTCTACAGTAGAGATGGGCCGAACACCCTCCTTTTTGGGAGTTTTGCTGCGAACCGAAAAGTTCTAACCCTGAATGGTAAACCCCATTGAAGTCTATGGGAGCTGAACAGTAAAAATCAAAAGTGCCCATTTTGAAGGCTTATATTCAAGTAATTGGCCATAAATAGGGTATGGGGGAATGGTTACTGCTCTGGGGGATATGTATCAATACAAAAAGGAGCAGGAGCTTTGCCCATTCAGGGAGCAGAATGCACTGGGCAGCAGAGTGAGAGATTCCATCATTGGCTCGTTGTTAGGGTGGCTGTGTCAGTTTCATTCCAGGACACTATATTGTCCTGGAATGAGGGTGCCTGGGACAGACCTGTAAAATGCATAAATGTCCGGTGCAATCTGAGTTAAGTGGTTACCCTATCCCCATTCCATCACTAAGGAAGGACTTCTCTAAGGGGAGCTATTGCTTTGCCTTTTTCCATACTATAATAGGAGCATAGCCATCTAGTGGTCAGCCAGCTAATTGCCCCTACTAAATTGATTTTTGTGATTTTCATAAATGTGTGAAAAACCACATGGTTTTCCACACGTTCTTGAAATGCTATTGTGTGAATGAATTGTAATGCTGATATGAAGTTTCTCTTTAATACAAAAATTAGACTATGTACAGTTCCCTAAACATTTTATCTCCTACTCAAGAACATGGAGAAATGTGCATTATTCTAAGTAGAAGCTGTTCTCACTAGGAAGCTCTAATTAACGGTGTATTCAAATCTCCAGAATCCAGCATTTTTCTAGCATATTTAATAATTTTCTCCAACTGTGGATTATGAAAATGCTCACTAAACATTCAGATGTGCCTGTTAGAGGTATTTGTGTTTTGGATGGCCAAATAGGTTAAAACATCAGGAAAATATTTATAAATTCTATACCATGTGTTAGTATGCACCTAGTGTTTCTTTGCACTGATGGTGTGAACAGGCCCTAAAGATCATCAGCAGAATCGACATGCTACTAATCTGTATATGAAAACTGGAATGGTATTTTCACACATTAAACTAAGCTGGGGGCACATTACTCTCTTGGCAAAGTGTTCCCTCTTCATGTCTAGGCTGAGCTTCCTCACATACAACAGTTTCCACTTCAGTGCAATTCAGTAATTCTAATTCTAAATGATATTTTAATTTAGGAATACAGTATTCCATCAGATCTGTGCCAGGCATGTGTTCTTTAACAACTTCAATACTGGGCACTTTTACTCCCTTCCTGCCCAGGCCAATTATCAACTTTCAGCACTGTTGTACTTTGATTGACAATTGCACAGCAGGGCCATCTTTAATATTGATTGGACCCTGGGCAAACAATTTCTTGTGACCCCCCCATGCAATTTTGCTCTCCACCTGAGACATCCAGTAAATAGCAGCTAGACTCAAAATCAATATACTGAATCAGATCAGGCAACGATTGTGATTGGTTGCCAGAGGTTACAGTGTATCAGTGCCGCTCACTGACTGGCTGTTAGAGGTTACAGTAGATATTGTGGCTCACTGATTAGTTGCTGGAGGTTACCTCACATGACTTCTGCTTGTTAATTGGTTGCTAGAGATTACTGTACATCAATACTGTTCAGTTATTGGTTGCTAGAAGCTACTGGACATCCTTACCCCTCACTAATTGGCTTCTAGAGGTTACCGCACATTATTACTGATCATTGATTGGTTGTTAGAGGTTACTGCATATCCTTACCACTCAATGATTGGTTGCAAGAGGTTAGTACACATCATTGCTGCTCACTCATTGGTTGCTAAAGGTTGCAGCACATCATCTCCTTACTGCCTGCACATCATGGACTGGTGAGGTGAGGAAACCCATCAATAGACAGAAAACTCCTAGTGATCCTAGGACTCCTGGGAACAATGGCAATACTGAGGGGGGTGATCAGTGGCAGTGCTGGAGGATTGGTGGGGTCAGTGGCAGTGGTGGGGGGGTGGGATTAGTTAGGAGGCAGTACACTGAGGCAAATTCTGAATCATGTAGAGCAAAGCTGGAAATCTTTGGCTCTTCAGTTAGAAACACATAGCAGGGAACCCCTGATCCCTTGATCGCCCCTAGTGTTAACCCCTTCCCTGCCAGTGACATTTTTACAGTAATCAGTGCATTTTTATAGCACCGATCGCTGTATAAATGCCAATGGTCCCAAAAATGTGTCCAATGTGTCCGCCATAATGTCGCACTCCATTACTAGTAAAAATAAATAAATGATAAAAATGCTATAAATCTATCCCCTATTTTGTAGACGCTATAAGTTTTGCGCAAACCAATCAATATAAGCTTATTGCAGTGTTTTTTTACCAAAAATATGTAGAAGAATAGATATCGACCTAAACTGAGAAAAAATTAGCTTTTTTAAAAAAAAATGGGGATATTTTTTATAGTGATGGCCGAACGGTTCGCCCGGTGGTCATTTCGCGGCGAATTTCGGCTGTTCGCGGTCCGCCCGATCGGCGGACTTCCGTGTTTTCTGTGTAAAAGAACTTTGACCTATGATGACACGTCCATCATGGGGTACAGGACAGCCAATTGAGACATTACAGCACATGGACACTTGGACATTCCCCCTAACTTATAAATACACCCGATCCGGCGGCCATTTTACATTCTTTCTTCTGTCACTATAGGGAGAGGTTGCTGTGTGGAGCAGGGAGAGATTGCAGTGACCCAAATCGCTAGCTATTTGGTACACAAAAGTTCTTTTCAGGACTGGTATAGGTGTTAGGTGTAGTTCAGGATATAGATTTGAGGCAGTGCTGTGCTAGTGATTGTTGCAGCAGCCTGAGTGTGTTTTGTCAGTTTAGAGAAAGGGACAGGACGGTGTGTGCTGCAGGGACAGTCAGTTTAATCATTAGCTTTTACTATCAGGTCCACAAAAGTGCTATTCCAGTTATTGTTCCAGCAGCCTCTGTTTTGTCAGTTTATATAGGGATAGGCAGGAAGCTGTGTGTGAGGCAGTGAGGGTCAGTTTAATCAGTAGCTGTTACTATATTAGGTCCACAAAGGTTCTTTTCAGGACTGGTATCAGTGGTATGGTAATAGGCTTGTACACGTATAATATTCTTTCTTCCAAATATAGAAAGAATATTATACTTGACTGCTGCCCTTCTGCAGCAGTCTGCTAATCAGTCACAACCTGCTTGTTCCACAAAGGTCCTTATAAGGACTGGTAACCTGGTGTAGGGTGCTACAGTACATAGGGTTGAGCGAGGTACAGTCTGCTATTCTGTAAGGACTGGTATAGGTCCACAATACATAGGGTTGAGGTGCACTACTGCTGACTGCTGCCCTATACTGCAGTAGTCCTTCATCAGTATAGGGACTGACGTACAGTCTGCTAATCAGTCACACACAACCTACTTGTTCCACAAAGGTCCTTATAAGGACTGGTAACCTGGTGCAGGGTGCTACAGTACATAGGGTTGAGTGAGGTACAGTCTGCTATTCTGTAAGGACTGGTATAGGTCCACAATACATAGGGTTGAGGTGCACTACTGCTGACCGCTGCCCTATACTGCAGCAGTCCTTCATCAGTATAGGGACTGACGTACAGTCTGCTAATCAGTCACACACAACCTACTTGTTCCACAAAGGTCCTTATAAGGACTGGTAACCTGGTGTAGGGTGCTACAGTACATAGGGTTGAGTGAGGTACAGTCTGCTATTCTATAAGGACTGGTATAGGTCCACAATACATAGGGTTGAGGTGCACTACTGGTGACCACTGCCCTATACTGCAGCAGTCCTTCATCAGTATAGGGACTGACGTACAGTCTGCTAATCAGTCACACACAACCTAATTGTTCCACAAAGGTCCTTATAAGGACTGGTAACCTGGTGTAGGGTGCTACAGTACATAGAGTTGAGTGAGGTACAGTCTGCTATTCCGTAAGGACTGGTATAGGTCCACAATACATAGGGTTGAGGTGCACTACTGCTGACCGCTGCCCTATACTGCAGCAGTCCTTCATCAGTATAGGGACTGACGTACAGTCTGCTAATCAGTCACACACAACCTACTTGTTCCACAAAGGTCCTTATAAGGACTGGTAACCTGGTGTAGGGTGCTACAGTACATAGGGTTGAGTGAGGTACAGTCTGCTATTCTGTAAGGACTGGTATAGGTCCACAATACATAGGGTTGAGGTGCACTACTGCTGACCGCTGCCCTATACTGCAGCAGTCCTTCATCAGTATAGGGACTGAGAGTTTTGTCACAGGGTCATTTAAAAAATGACAGGCAGAGGAAGAGGTAGGCCCTTCCGCAGGGGTGGTAGGGGTAGGGCAGGAGCAACAGGCTTGAGCCAAAGTGGGAAGTTGCAGAAGGTGCGTTCAATTACTTTAAAGGACACACCAGACTTGGTTGAGTGGCTCACTCAGCCTTACTCTTCTGCACCCTCCTCATCCTCTCGATCTGCACCCTCTTCTTCACTCTCTGCTATGTGCACCCCCAAAGACACTACCACCAACAACACCACCACATACCCAGGGCCGGATTAACATAGGGGCTATTGGAGCTGCAGCTCCAGGCCCCTTTCTCAAGATAGGCCCATTTGCCAAAAAAAAAAAAAGAAAAAAAGATTGACTTCGAGAATTGTAGCTCGGCGATCAGGAGTCACAGAGACCCCACCTTTGGGGGATAGGTAGCTAAAGACCCACTCCAGCACTGGTTCAAATATGGGGCTGCTATCATCTATGGTTCCGGAGATACAGGGCTCCTTGCACAGCCTGTCAGAAGCTGCATACAGAGAGACAGTATAAATACAAGCTGGAACACTCTGCAGCAGACGGAGAGGATAAACTCACAGTGCTTATAATAATTATTTGTAGATAACTTATGATAATTAACCCCTTGCCACCCAGGCCCATTCTGAGACTTCTCTCCTACATGTAAAAATCATCATTTTTTTTTATGCTAGAAAATTACTCAGAACCCTCAAACATTATATATTGTTTTAGCAGACACCCTATGGAATAAAATGGTGGTCTTTGCAACTTTTTATGTTATACGATATTTGCGCAGCAATTTTTCAAACTTTTTTTGGAAAGAAACTGTTTCATTCATAAAAAAAAACACTAAAGTTAGCACGATTTTGCTTTACATTTTTTTCAGGTTACATGTTTAGAGTTACAGAGGAGGTCTAGTGCTAGAATTATTGTTCTCGCTCTAACAATCGTGGCATATGGAACCTGTGTGTATCTGACTCTGATACTAACCAGAGCCTACCCAGGGACTGACTAGTATCTCTCCCCAGCCTGTCCCCACACACCCTCTCACCTGCTGACCTGTGAATGGGGCAATCACTCCCGCAGTGTTATTGTGTTCTGCCAGTCAATACAATGATTAGTGTTGCTAACTATAGCTGGCAGCACTGATTGTTTTGAGGAAAACCTGACAGGCTGGTTGTACTCAAATTGGTTAATAGGTTGACTTGTGTAAAACCAGCTAGCCCATACATAGATCGACTATGGCTGGTCTCTGCTTAATTGGTGTAATTTCAATCCATGTCTGGCCCACTACGCAGTCCCTACGCAGTCCCTAAACATCCTTCCACAAACCTTTACATTTTTCCTTCCCAGATTACTTCATCCTCCTCTCCTATACATAGTGCGCACTGTCATACTCTCCACACTTCTCTCCTATACATAGTGCCCGCTGTCATACTCTCTACACTTCTCTCCTATACATAGTGCCCGCTGTCATACTCTCTACACGTCTCTCCTGTACATAGTGCCCGCTGTCATACTCTCCACACTTCTCTCCTGTACATACTGCTCACTGTCATATCCTACACACTCCTCTCCTATACATAACGCCCGCTGTCATATCCTACACACTCCTCCTCTCTTGTAAATAGTGCCCACTGTCATACACTTCTCTCCTGTACATATTGCCCACTGTCATACCCTCCATACTCCTCTCCTATACATACTACTCACTGTCATACCCTCCATACTCCTCTCCTATACATAGTGCCCACTGTCATACCTCCAACACTTCTCTCCTATGCATAGCACCCACTGTCATACCCTCCGCACTCCTCTCCTGTACATACTACCCACTGTCATACCCTCCGCACTCCTCTCCTGTACATACTACTCACTGTCATACCCTCCATACTTCTCTCCTATACATAGTGCCCACTGTCATACCTCCAACACTTCTCTCCTATACATAGCGCCCACTGTCATACTCTCCACACTCCTCTCCTGTACATACTACTCACTGTCATACCCTCCATACTCCTCTCCTATACATAGTGCCCACGTCATACCCTCCCTCCACAATCTTCTCCTGTAATTACTACTTACTGTCCTACTCTCCACACTTCTCTCCTGTACATAGTGCCCACTGTCATGCCCTCCACACTCCTGTACATATTGTTCACTGTCATACCCTCCACATTCTTCTCTTATACATAGTGCCCAATGTCATACCCTCTACACTCCTCTGCTGTGCATACTGCCCACTGTCATACCCTTCACACTCCTCTCCTGTACAAAGTGCCTTCTGCCATACCCTCTGAACTCCTCTCGTGTACATAGTGCCCACTGTTAGACCCTCCACATTCCTCTCCCTCACCTGCACATACTTCCCACTTGTATACCATCCATACTCCTCCCCTATGCCTCTTAACCACAAAAACTGTTCCTTAAAATTATACTGAATATCCTCAATGTTACCAGCTCTAGAATGGGCACTTTTGTCAGTTCAACTAAAGGAAACCTCACAGTCCTCATATTTGTTCTGCCCCATTATTAGTACTTATTTCATTTTGTAATTACTATTGTGATGTATAGAGGAACACGGGGGATGTCAGCTACTATAAATATAGCACTTGTAAAGAAAAGCGTCCCTGAAAATATTTTTGAAATGTTGACAACTATGCACTTAGGCACTGCCCAAGGGCCACAGGGTCAGTAGGGGGCCCCATGAGAGGCTCGTGATATTAAAGCGGTAGTAAACTTTTCTAACATTGCGACTTTTTAGAGGCCCTGGGGTAGGTTATGCCATAATGTACAAGTATGCACAGCATATTAGCACATTAGGGTACACTTAAATTGTCAGACTGAGCCCTCCAGTGCTGTGCTGTGATCAACCGGCGGGGCCCCGTGCACTTCCATCTTCACCCGGTCTTCCTTCTGGGTTCTGTGCCTTCGGTCACTTGCCTTGGCCAGGCTGCGTTGATGTCATTCCCATCCTCTCTCTCTCACCCCCCCCTTTCTCTCACATCCTCCCTCCCTTACCCCTCTTTCACCCCCTTTCTCTCTCTCTCTCTCATCCTCCCTCTCTCTCTTTAATTTAATTTGTTATCACAAAAAATAGTTAGCATTTTTATTTATTTATTGTTTATAAAAGGCCCCACCAAAATCCTCAGCACCAGGCCCATGATGTTCTTAATCTGGCCCTGCACATACCTTGAGTCACAGGAATTATTTTCCCATCCATATCAAGACATTTCTGATGCGCAGCCACTCTTGGTATTGGATCAGGAAGAGGAGGTAGCAACAACCGCTAGTCAGCAGTCTGACGACAGTACCCAGATCAGCCCAAGGAGGAGGTTGGTCCCCGGTGTTTCTGCCTACTCCGAGATCTCTACTTATAGCGGTGGGGAAGGTGACGTCGATGATGACGTGTCTAGTGATGTCACGTGGGTGCCCACAAGAGAGGAAGAGGAGGGGAGTTCAGAGGGAGATATGGACCAGCAGATAGGGAGGAGAAGCAGGAATAACTTACATTGCACAGGAGGGACAAAGCAGACTGCAAATGTATCAGGAGCGAGTCATCGACCATGTACGGTCACATCTGGCGCTCCCAGGACACCGGCACATGGCTCTGCAGTGTGGGCTTTTTTTAACGTGTCCTCTGCTGACAATAGCGTTGCCATCTGCAATCTTTGCAGTCAACGCATTAGTCGCGGTAAGCCCAACACTCACCAAGGGACGACCGCCTTAAGAAGGCACATGAGCAGCCATCACCGAGCCCAGTGGGAGCAACGGGACACACAAAGCCACACTCCAGGCTCTCACCGTCCAGCCTCGTCTTCTACTTCTCCTTCTCCTCTCTCCTCACAATTGTCCTCCACTCCACCTTCCATCACGCCAAGCTCAAGTTTTTCTGCAAAAAGGCAGGCTTCCGTGGGCCTAATGTTCGAGCGTAAAAAAATGATGATGCCGGATAACCCTCTTGCCCAACGGTTGACGGCTGGCTTGTCAGAACTGATAGCCCGCCAACTACTGCCATATAAACTGGTGGACTCGAAAATTTGTGGCCATTGGAACACCACAATGGAAGGTCCCAGGAAGGAAGTATTTCTCACAGAAGGGCATCCCAGAGCTATATGGCCATGTTCAACGGCAAGTGAATGTATCTCTGGCACACAGTGTCGGTGCCAAGATACATCTGACCACAGACACGTGGTCTAGCAAACAGGGGCAGGGAAGGTATATCACTTTTACTGCCCACTGGGTGAACCTTCTGACGGCCGTCAAGTATGTAACCCGTGGCACCCGTGTAGATTTGGTTTTACCGCCACGGATTGCATGCAGGCCTGGCTCTTCTTCTCCTCCTCCTCCTACTCCATCCTCCTCCCTCTCCTCCTCGGCTGACTGCTCCTTTTCCGCTGCTAGCGTCTCTTCCGCTGCGCCGCCCAAGCTCCCCAGAACCTATTCGACATGCCAGGTGAGACGTTGCCATGCCGCGCTGCGTCTGTTGTGCCTGGAAGCCAAGAGCCACACTGGCCCGGCACTCCTTTCAGCTTTGCGTTCACAGGCATATCAGTGGCTAACACCGCTCAATTTGACAGTTGGTAAAGTGTGTGACAACGGTGCCAATCTGCTTAGCGCATTGAAACAGGCAAAATCACGCACGTGCCATGCATGGCACACGTCTTAAACTTGGTCGTGCAACGATTCGTTGTCAAATACCCTGGGGTCCAGGACATCTTGCGGCAGGCAAGGAAAATCTCGGCCCATTTCAGAAGATCTTACACGGCCATGGCTCGCCTTGCTGACATTCAGCGGCGACACAATCTGCCGGTCAGACGTCTTATTTGCGATTGCCTGACGCGATGGAACTATACCTTCTATATGCTTGATAGGCTGCTCCAGCAGAAACGTGCAGTTAACGTCTACCTGTATGAACTCTGCGGCAGAACAGGTTCTGGGGAGCTGTTTTTTTTTTTACCATGCCAGTGGCTGCTCATGTGCGACGCATGCAGACTTCTGCGGCCATTTGAGGAGATCAGCAAACTGGTCAGTCGCAGCCATGGTGCCATCAGTGACATGGTACCTTATGCCTTCTTTATGGAGCGTGCATTGCGGCGTGTCATTGATCAAGCTGTGCAGGAGCAGGAAGATGAGGAAGTCGCAATGCTGGATGAATTCCCAGGGGGGGCTACTCTATCTGAGACAAGTCAACAACAGGAGTCTGAAGAGGAGTCAGAGGAGGATGGTGCCGGGGCGGATGAGGAGGAGCAAGAAGAGCATGCTTTAAACCTTTCTGGGACCCCTGTTGTTGTGCGTGGATGGGGAGAGGAGAATGAAGAGGACGACATTATCCTGGATGATGAGCAGGAGCCAGGCCACCACACCGCTTCCACTTTAGTGCAAATGGGGGCCTTCATGCTCCAGTGTTTTAATAGGGACCCCCCGTATAAAAAGCATAAGGGTCAAGGACCAGTACTGGGTGGCAACGTACTTAGACCCCCGGTACAAACGCAAAATGGCGGAAATGCTACTGCCGTCACAGAGGGCTGTCAGAATGCAACACTTCCAGGCCTTGCTTCGAGAAATGCTGCATTCTGCTTTTGCTTGCGCTGGCAGAGGAGCAATTCCCACTCCCAGAGAAGGAGTTGCGGGTACCAATCCAACAGCGCCTGCAAGAAGAGGCCGGTTTGAAGATGTGTTGGTGACTTCGGACATGAGGTCATTCTTTCAGCCGACCCATCGACAGGTGTCATCTGGATCCAGCATCAGGGAACGCCTAGACCGTCAGGTGTCCGACTACATCAGGTTAACGGCCGATGTGGACGCTCTGAGGAGTGATGAACCCCTGGACTACTGGGTGGGCAGGCTTGACCTCTGGCCAGAGCTTGCCCAATTTGCAATCGAACTGTTGGCTTGCCCCTTGTCCAGTGTCCTGTCCGAAAGGACGTTCAGCGCAGCAGGGGGGATCATGACCGATAAGCGTACTCGCCTAGCTCACGACAGTGTTAACTACCTCACATTCCTAAAAAATGAATGAGGCATGGATCTCAGAGGAATTCAACACATGTGACCAGTAGACCATGTATATGTCTATAAACAATTTTTTTACTCGAGCACAGAGACCTTCTTTCTTCATTTGGCTCACTTCCTTGTCCAAAAAAAAGCACACCGTACTATATGCCCGTACCCTCCTGTTTGAAGAGGTTGAGTGGTGTCATATTTCTACTGGGGCTGCTTATTATGAGGGGCTTCCACCATCCCTGTGCTGTGCTGACTTCCTCCTGGGGCTGTACCTCTGCTGTGCATATTATGAGGGGCTCCCACCATCCCTGTGCTATGCTTATTATGAGGGGCTCCCACCATCCCTGTGCTGTGCTGACTTTCTCCTGGGGCTGCTTATTATGAGGGGCTCCCACCATCCCTGTGCTGTGCTGACTTCCTCCTGGGGCTGCTTATTATGAGGGGCTCCCACCATCCCTGTGCTGTGCTGACTTCCTCCTGGGGCTGTACCTCTGCTGTGCATATTATGAGGGGCTCCCACCATCCCTGTGCTATGCTCATTATGAGTGGCTCCCAATATCCCTGTCCTATGCTCATTATGAGGGGCTCCCACCATCCCTGTGCTATGCTCATTATGAGGGGCTCCCACAATCCCTGTGCTATGCTCATTATGAGGGGCTCCCACCATCACTGTGCTATGCTGACTTCCTCCTGGGGCTGCTTACGGTGCAGGTGTCAGTGCTGTATATCACGGTGCTGATGTCAGTACTGTATATCACTGTGCTGGTGTTAGTGCTTTATGTCACGCTGTTGATGTCAGTGCTCTCTATCACGGTGCTGTTGTCAGATCAATCTATCACGGTGCAGGTGTCATTGCTGTATGTCACGCCGCTGATGTCAGTGCTGTATATCATGGTGCTGGTGTTAGTGCTTTATGTCACGCTGCTGATGTCAGTGCTCTCTATCACGGTGCTGGTGTCAGATGACTCAATCACGGTGCAGGTGTCATTGCTGTATGTCACGCTGCTGATGTCAGTACTCTCTATCACGGTGCTGCTGTCAGTGCTGTATATCACGGTGCTGGTGTTAGTGCTTTATGTCACACTGCTCTCAGTGCTCTCTATCACGGTGCTGTTGTCAGATCACTCTATCACGATGCAGGTGTCATTGCTGTATGTCACGCTGCTGATGTCAGTGCTCTCTATCACGGTGCTGGTGTCAGATGACTCTATCACGGTGCAGGTGTCATTGCTGTATGTCACGCTGCTGGTGATCATCTCCTGCACCCTCTTCTTTGCCTACCCTGACCTTCCCTCTCCTCCATTGCCTTCATGCGCTCCACAGTCCTGAATTGTCACAACAATTTCCCATATAAAAAAAAGAATGCTTGTAGTTGTCGATCCCAGATTTACCTCATACATGTGTTATGTCATTGGCCATGTGGTGGGACTATGTTTGCACAGCTATTAATTATTTTGTGGCTGCAAATTTGACCTGTAGGTTTGCAAAGTTCACCTCCCATTGAAGTCAATGGGGCCCGCCGTGAACATTCCGGTTTGCGAACTATCGGCCGCGTTTGCGAAACGTCCCGTCAGAAGTTCGTCCATCACTAATGTATTATAGCAAAAAGTACAAAATATTGTGTTTTTTCCAAAATTTACGCTCTTTTGTGTTTATAGCGCAAATGTCAGTGCCGATTCGCAAAAAATGCCCCGGTCATTCAGCAGCCAAATCTTCCCGGGGCTGAAGTGGTTAATGCCACCGCTATTTACAAATCAATGCATGTTATTTACATGTAAACACAGGGTCTGCAGCAATAGCGCAGAGCTGGGCAGCATTAGTAACAGAAATTCACACTGAGATATCGGGACATAGCACGGGACTAAAACTTCAAGGGACAAGGGAATTTAAACTGGGATAGTTGGCAAGTATGAGGCAGCTGCTTTGGGCCCCACAACAATGATGGGGCCCAGGGCAGCTGGCATTTTGCCATGCCTTAAAGATGGCCCTGTTGCATGGTCATAAAACACTGTATCCATATTACATCATCATTATAATTTTTCACACAAATAGAGCTTTCTTTTGGTGGTATTTAATCACCACTGTGTCTTGTCTTTTTTCTAGTAAATAAACGAAAAAAAAAAAAAAAAAACATGTTTTCTTTATTCCTGTTATAAAATGTTACAAATAAATAATCTTTCTTCATAAATTTAGGCCAAACTGTATTCTGCTACTTTTTTGGTGAAGTTATAGTATATATATATATATATGTGTGAAAACTCATCAATCCAGAATCCAAATGTACTGACAGCTCATCTCATTTCTTGAGACCCGAAAATGCCAGGACGGTACAAATATCCCCCAAATGACCCCTTCTTGGAAAATAGACACTGACTGGTGACTGGTAAGGGTTCACTTACACTTGCAGTCCTCATTGCCATCCCTCTGAAAAGCGGCAATGACTGCTCCATCCCTATAATAGTTATGGACTGAGCCATCACAGCCTGCAAAAGATATAAAGAAGGCTTCTTTTTTTAAGCAGTTTAGGACTACATTCTTTAAACCGAAAGGGAGCCCCAGTTGGAAGATAGGTTTACTCAATATGCTGCTATACCTATTTTGGACAGCATGATTTGCTTTTTGGTGAAGGAAACCTTTACCTATCCAATTTCCCAGTTACCTATTGGGCACTTTTAGCCCCTTCCTGACGAGGCCAACTTTCAGCTTTCATTGCTGTAACACTTTGAATGACAATTGAGCTGTCAAGTAACATTGTACCCATATGATATTTTTATCATTTTTTTCACACAAATATAGCTTTCTTTTGGTGGTATTCAGCATGAGGAAATAAAAGTTGATAACTGGCTTGTGTTTACTTCCGTGATCAGCTGTCATTGGACACAACTGATCACGTGTTAAAGAGCCGCTGTGATTGGCCCTTTACCCCGATCTGTGATCAGCTGAATCTGAAGGACTCAGTGATCACAGACCATTTCACTGGGGCAGCACAATCACGGGAGGCTGTCCATGTATGCCCTACCGGCAAATTAAACACACGCTGTAGCCATCTTTTGGCTATAGTGTGAGCAGGAAGGGGTTAATCTGTATCTAATCAAGTAGACCTTGCTAGTGCAGCCATGTAGTCATGGTTGTTGGTAGAACTGATGGTGGCCATACGCACTTCAATAAAGGATCAATTTTTTTTCTGATCATTCTCACCTTATGGGAATTATCAATCTATAGTCAACAACCCATCTGCAATCAAAATGACACACATGGGGAAGTGAATACGATCAAATACAAGAACTAAGTATCTGCTGCTGATCGATGCAACGTGGTCGATAATGTTCCACCCTGGCTGGTTAACTCAGTTGTATCTAATTTGATCTAAACTGAGTCCAATTCAAACAGAAAAGAAGGAAGACGTAAACACTGGACTACAAGTGCAGTGACGTCACCACACTTGTGTTCAATTGCAATCTCAGCGTCTGTTTACCTCAATTGCCGATGGGACTTGTAGTCTTTCCATTCACGGGTCTTGGGAATGGATGACACAGCTGTGTGGGCAGAGCCATGCACAGGCATGCCAAATAAAAATAAAACTGCTGTATGCAGGGGAAAATACCCTGAGATTAGAGAAAATGGAGGGTGGGAAACTGAGAAATGGGACCATTTTTCATGTTGCCCCTCAATATGGTCAGACAGGTGGATTATGCTTTTAGCACTAAATTCCAGACAGATGTTAGGCTACTTTAACACTGGGGCATTGGGGGCGTCAGCAGTAAAGCATTTTTAGCGGCGCTTTACCGTAGTTTTTGCTGAGGTTTTAAACCCCGCGGCCGAAAAAAGTTTCAAACCGCCCACTGCTGCTGCAGCAGTCTGGCGGCACTGCACATTGATTTCAATGGGCAGGGGCGCTTTAGGAGCGGTGTATACACCGCTCCTACAGCGCTCCAAAGATGAGGCTTGCAGGACTTTTTTTTACCATCCTGCCAGCCCTCGGGCTTTCACATTGGAGTGAGAGGAGAGCCCTTTCAAGGCACTTTACAGGTGCTATTTTTATCGTTATAGCGCCTTTAAAGTGCCTCAGTGTGAAAGTAGGCTAAAAGATACAAATGAATCCTACCCTGTATTCATTAATATGCCCTTAATGTATTTTTGAATGTAAGCAGCCAGGGGACTTAGCTACAAATCATGGGGCAAATTTTTGATGAAGTCTCTTGGCAAAATCTCTCTTTTGCAGCTTCCAGTGTATGCTGTGACAATGAATGTCATTGATCTTACCATAAAGTATGCCAAAGCAAAATTTTGATGGGGTCCCCTGGCTAACTCCTTCTGTAGCAGCTTGCAGTGTCAGCTGTGACAATATGTGTCATTGACTTACCATAAAGTATGTCTAAATCAAGGACCACAGCAGCAGAAGAGCTGTCAGTATAATCAGACAACTAGGGAGTCAGGACCATTGCTTTAGATAAAGCTTATAGTTGTAGTAGCAATAATAATACCCATAATGTTGTCAGCTGTCCTGTAAGGGTTTATTTGAGAAAAAACCCTGGGATTTTTACTGCTTTAGCACACAGTATTAATTTCAATCTTTAGCAGTTGTTCAGAGGGCAATAAATCTACACTGTTAAGACAGCTAAACAAATAATTCTTACTGTACGGAGGGTGGTCTGTGACTGGCAAGATTTCCAAGGTCTGACATCAGCCCTTCTATACTGGAAATTTCACAATTTAGTTTCCTTAACAGTCTCCCTAATGAGCCCCCCCACCTCAGGTCAGGTGCCATAGCACTCACAATGTGCCATAGCAATCACAATGTGAGGGGGAGGAAGGAGACCTGTAAGTGAAAGCTAAACTGCAGCAAGATAAGGTCCCCTGCTCTGCCAGACAGGGTGTGTTCTGTTACAGAGCTGTGTAAATCTCAGAACTGGATCGCCAAAAATAAAAATTCCTTTGGCAGGTGAAATCATTCTCTTGTATACATATAATCTACACTCATCGGCCACTTTATTAGGTACACCTGTTCAATTGCTTGGTAATACAAATTGCTAATCAGCCAATCACCTGGCAACAACTCCAGGCATTTAGGCATCTAGATGCAGTGAAGTCAACCGGCTCACGCAGATATACTGCCGCAGAATGGCTCCCCTGGGCGAAATCCCGTACGGGTACGTT
Organism: Lithobates pipiens; assembly: GCF_037356315.1. Classification (NCBI taxonomy): domain Eukaryota; kingdom Metazoa; phylum Chordata; class Amphibia; order Anura; family Ranidae; genus Lithobates; species Lithobates pipiens. The sequence goes on from NW_027507788.1 coordinate 110,256,832, forward strand.
CTACCCATTTTCAACCACCAGGTGGCACACTGCATGGCAGAGGAACCCGAAGCACGTGGCCGGTGGGCACGGACACCACCGGCCACATCCGATTGCATGCATGAGTGCCAGCACAGGGATTTGTGTTTCTAAACACACATATCCCAGTGCTATCAGGGAAGAAGGGCCAACTTGTTTGTTCCTACTAAGGGATCAACAAGAACACAAAAAAAAACAATTGCTAGGATACTTTTGCATTGCAGCATAGCATGAGCAGAGCATATGGATGTACCTATACGTAATGATCACCATTCCTGAACCTATCTGGTAAACCATTCACTAATATTCAATGTGTACAGTGTGGTGACAGTGTGTTGTGTGCTTGCCCTGGCCACAGCATGTACAGTACATGCACACTCTGATACTTCCAATACAGTGTCTGCTATTGATCAATTACTTCTACAATGTAATACTAATATGCAATTTGTATGGTTTGGTTTCTTTATGAGATCACATGTAAAATTTAACAGTGGTCATCTGGATTCAGAAACAGACAAAATCACATATTTATTTTTAGCATGTCACCAATCAGTTGGTTTATATTTGGATAGTGGAGTGTAACTACTGTACATAGCAAACCACACTTCCTTGTAAACTCATGACATGTAAACCCTGATGTGATATGTACATGGCCATGTCCTGTTAACAATTTTTTCTACCCCGGTTATGTATCTCTGCAGTTCCTTTACAGTTGCTGTAGGCATGTTTGTTGTACCTTTCATTAATGTGCTCCTAACCGACTCACTGGTCTTTGTTGTGCTCCAGACAATGTTCAAAGTTTGGGATTTTGTTTCATGAAACATTGATTGGTACAGAACCTCATCTTTGACCTTTTTTGGCAACTACTTGGTTTTCATGGTGTTGTATTTTCAGATATGTTATGTAATGTTTGGGGGCTCCCCAGAAACAGGATGATCTGAGATCCTGTGAACCTTAAATTCTGTGTAGATCAGTGATAAAAAAAAAATCCAACTAAAACAATTTTTTTTTCAAGCTGTTACACTGCAAAATATACTAAAACCCAATGGGGGGGATACTTATGCAACATACTGCACTGTATAAAGCAGGGATCAGAAAGTACATCTCCACTTGTTGTTGAACTGGAAGTCCCAGCATGCCAAAGCACATATGTTTAGCTAGGTAGTTGACAGGACAAGCAGCAATTGTATTTTCACAGCTACTTGAATCACTGAGATATTTTAAACATAATTATTATTCAGGGTTATACTTGCTCAAGGCAGGCAGTAATAAGTAGCCAAATCAGTTTATCCAGGCAAAGTTCAGGGCAAGCTGTGGTCAGAAAGGTCATACATGTTCAGCAAAGTCAAGCAAACTGAAGCAAACACAAGAAAGACCACAAATATTATTATTATATTATATATCATATACAGTATCTCACAAAAGTGAGTAAACTCCTCAAATTTTTGTAAATATTTTATTATATCTTTTCATGTGACAACACTGAAGAAATGACACTTTGCTGCAATGTAAAATAGTAAGTGTACAGCTTGTATAACAGTGTAAATTTGATGTCCCCTCAAAAATAACTCAACACACAGCCATTAATGTCTAAACCGCTGGCAACAAAAATTAGTACAATCCTAAGTGAAAATGTCCAAATTAGGTCCAAAGTGTCAATATTTTATGTGGCCACCATTATTTTCCAGCACTGCCTTAACCCTCTTGGGCATGGAGTTCACCAGAGCTTCACAGGTTGCCACTGGAGTCCTCTTCCACTCCTCCATGACAACATCATGGAGCTGGTGGATGTTAGAGAATTTGGTGCTCCATCATCATCCATTCGAGGATGCCCCACAGATGCTCAATAGGGTTTGTTCTGGAGACATGCTTGGCCAGTCCATCACTTTTACCCTCAGCTTCTTTAGCAAGGCAGTGGTCGTCTTGGAGGTGTGTTTGGGGTTGTTATGTTGAAATACTGCACTGTGGCCCAGTCTCCAAAGGGAGGGGATCATGCTCTGCTTCAGTATGTCACAGTACATGTTGGCATTCATGGTTCCCTCAATGAACTGTAGCTCCCCAGTGCCGTCAGCACTCATGCAGCCTCAGACCATGACACCTCCCACTACTATGCTTGACTGTAGGCAAGACACACTTGTCTTTTTACTCCTAACCTGATTGCCACCACACATGCTTGACACCATCTGAACCAAATATGTTTATCTTGGTCTCATCAGACCACAGGACATGGTTCCAGTAATCCATGTCCTTATTGATACAGAAATAGTGATGCGCTGTACTAGAAATTATAGGAGTTCAAAATAGTTGTGTGTTATGTAAACTTGTAAGTAAAATAAGAACCTATAAAGGTGATTATGATAAATGAAAAAAGAACAACATAAATGAGGTAAATAGATGGTGGCTAGTGGTATATCAAAGAAATATATAATAATCGTATGATACCAAGCATCAGTGATTTAGCATACACATCACTACAAAATATTTATAACCATTGATGATATTAGAGTGACAAGTGCACCAATAAGTGGAAAACAAAAAATAATAAATTAATAATATTGAAATTACGTAAAAAGACTTAAAAATACAATGGCAAGGTGAAATAGTGTTTAAAGGCTAAATTCAAGTAAAAAAAAAAAAAAAATCCTTTTTAAGTTTAACAGTGGTCAAAATTGAGGAAAAAATATTATATCGAATGTCTATACATGTATAAAATGAAGTAAAGTGCTGGCTATACAAAGTCGCATAAAGTGCAAATAAGTTGTGTAGCGACTATAACATAAGTCGCATGAAGCATAAGTGAACTTCAAATCAAAAATCGCATAAAGTAAACTATAGGTGAAAAAAAGTGCTGGGTGATCCTCAATCCAATAAGTAGTGGTAAGGGTGATCCCACGGGGTTCTGCGTAATCCCAGATGGTAAATATATGGATGTCCCCTTACCTTACTGCTGTAAGGTTACAGCATGTATTAAGTGTGTATTTAGATATTCCTGGAGCTCCTTTCCCTTTATGGATCTTAGTATGGCAATTCCTGTTAGGCGTCCCTCTCCTACTCGCTATATGGTGCGTGGCCTCTTTAAAGGATACTTGGGGTGTTTGCCGCAGGTAGTCTCATGCCAAGTATATAGGGTTAAAACAAAGGAAGGATGCCCCATAGTGTAGTAATTTAAGAAAGTGCAGTATTTATTGAAAAAAGTATGTTTCAGGTACTCACAAACATAAGGTAATAGAAGGCAGTGTAAAAAACGAGCAGCGAGCTCGACCAACGTCACTTCCGGGAGCGGTAATTCCCGACGCGTGTTCGTCACGGGTCACGTGACCCTTGACGAACACGCGTCGGGAATTACCGCTACCAGAAGTGACGTTGGTCGAGCTCGCTGCTCGTTTTTTACACTGCCTTCTATTGTATGCTAGTGAAGCAGCTGGATGTTGCAGAGCAGCGGCAGGAAGACCTTTTTTCTTGGTAAAGTCAGTGATGGGGCCACCAGGGTGGAGAATAACTTTAAATACAAATTGGTAAATCCTAAATGATGTTGAATGGCATGGAGGTTCATAGGCTAGGGCCACTGAAAAATAGCCTGGACCTTGGCAGGATTCATAGCTTGAAGCCTGAAACATAATGTGGAATGGGACCTCGGTTACATGAAAAACACTTCTCCAGTTTGGCATAAAGGGAATGTTCTCGAACCCTGGCCAAGACTTCTGTAATGTGACGTTAATGGTATGCCAAAGACTGGGAATAAACCAAGAGATCAATTCAGTGGCAAGGAACTTACCCAGGTAGCCATTAGTACAGTACAATCATGCAAACACTTTACAGATAAGCTGCAAGCATAAAGTGAACATTCTCAAACAAGAATGATCACCTAAATATACTGTAAAGGAAATGCTGCGCTAATATACGGTAATATAAAACTGTTCCCTAATCTGCGTGATCTCCACTACAATATCTAAACTTATATAGTACAAATAATTACCTGACACAATAAGTAAAAATGTGTTTAGATAAGAGGCACGAATGTGTCCATGTGTAAATGCTGCTGCTAACAAGACAAAATCAAAGTAAACAGCACTACCATGTGGTGAAGGATTTGGAGAAACCCACTTCTCAGATTTATGGGTCCCTGTTGGTTGCTGCCATCCCCGAACTGTCCTCCCTACGCAGGAAGTGGGTGGGGGACATACCGGAACTGGACGATGATGATTGGAGGGAAATCTGGGTGTTCCCGTTCTCTCCACTGGTCTCGGCCAGGGACAAACTTGTTCAGTATAAAATTATACACAGAGCGCACTACACACCCCATAGAATGCACCAGATGTCGCCGACACATTCCCCGGCGTGCTGGAGATGCTCGTATCAGCCAGGGGAGTTTTTTCACATTTTCTGGGCTTGTCCAGCAATTGGGCATTACTGGAAGGAAGTTCTCCAGGTGATAGCTAACATTACTAAGATTAGTATTCCTTATGATCCTAAATGTCTGCTGGGGCTGGTGGAGCAGTTGATAATCCACAGAGCTAGGAAAATACTCATATCCTTATTACTATACTATGCACGTAAGGCCATCACGATGAATTGGAAGCAATCATCTCCCCCCTCTGTCAAGTTCTGGAAGGGTCTAGTGAATGCTAGTTTGCCCCTTTATAGAGCCACCTACGAGGGCAGGGGATGACCAAAAAAATTTGGAAAGGTGTGGACTTGTTGGTTAGCTGATAGCACTACGGCGACTGATTCAGTAACTAACCCTTAGACCAACATTAAGGTCCTGATATGGTAATAGACTGACCCAGGTATTACTTGTACTTCTATGCTATGACATCGTGTACTTATGCTTTTGAGCACGGATTCTCCTGCTGTTGACCCTCCCCCCCATGGGGGCTTAGATACGTTTAGTTTTGTTTATATCGGTTTGCCTGGTTGAGGCCTGTTGTTGCCTCAGAGGCAGACCGCTCATGTTGTGTTACCTGATATGCCCTGCTGCGGTTGTAGCCGTAGCGGAGAGTTTGCCCCTGCGTGGGTACTGTTGGCCCAGGTGTGGGCAATTTTCTATGCTATTGAAAAACTCAATAAAAAAGATTTTACAAAAAAACAGCACTACCATGCAAAAGTAATATAACAATGTTCAAAAAAATATTAATCCATTCGATCCTCCACAAGTAATGAAAAAATGCTCTGTGCTGTGTCAAGGTGAAACTGCCACCAACCCCTTTGGGCACTCTTTCTTTGTCGTATTGACCCTTTAGGAAAAAAAGATCTTATGCCCATATCCCCTTTAAAGCCAGGATGGGCCTATCACTCCACCGGTAGCTGTAACGTAATTAAACATCAAGGATCATTTCCCATGTTTAGGCTCAGAAAAATATAAAAGGAAACAACATAGCTCTCTCTGTAATAAAAAGTATTAATTGCCATAATAAAAAATTGCATTTACATATAAACAGATTACTCCACCTTTTATAAGTCCTGTCCCTGGAAAGTTGTACACAGAGTGGAGAAAAAGGTCAAAGGTGGAGAAGAGGAAGTGGATAGCCCTTCAGCATGGCAGGCAAAGATGCCAGATGATGTGGATTGCTAGCTGCATACCCTCATCCAGAAACTCAGGTTTAGGAAGATAAACCTTGATAGGTTTCGAGATCCACACTAAATTAGCTATGAAGTGCTGAATCATTCCAGAGAGAGTCAGGGGCCCACAGCTCAGAATAATATTACTCAACGGGAAGCCTCCCTTGACATAACAGATGGAGATTAGCTTCTGCCGTTTGCACATAGTCAGTATCATCATAAAGCAGACCTAGAGAGTTGAATTACATGTTCACAAATGCCAGTTCAGGGTCAGAGGAAACGAAAGGTGCAGGACAACTGCTCCCTTGGAGTAATGATATTTTAATCTTATTTCTCTGTCCAGAACCAAATAAATAATCTAGGGCAAAGCTGGAAATAGAATTTGCAAGATTTTTTAAGTTAGAAAAGCCTTGGCACTAAACGCTGAAATGGTTTATAGGTCCAGGGGCCGCAGAAGCAGCAAGAACTTGGCACAGTTGAGAAGTCCAGACAGAAAGTGCTTGAACCTGGTAATCAGCTTACAGAGTTAATCTTCAAATAAATAAGCCTGTGATGGATCCATTGTAAGCTCCATGAGTAGGACCCTCATAATCCTTCTTTATTGAACTGCATTGTAATTGTATTGTCTTCCATTACATTGTAATGTTCTGCACAAACTGTTGGCACTATATAAAACCAATAATCTCTACCACAGTAGACTTGTAGTAATATAAGGTGTACCTACTTTGTCTTTTTCCTGACAAAGTAGCAAGGCTCTAGCACAGTTTCACTTATTACAGCCACCTTCTGTCTTAAGGCAGGTAGGCCTCCCGGAATACTTGGATACTTGAATGCCCCTAGGACTTAAGATATCATGCTATATTTGCAGAATTGGGCATTCTCCAGCAACCCCAGAGAGAGAGAGAGAGAGTTCACATACCAGGCCAGATGGCTCTGAGATGTGTAGTGGTTCAAGGAAGGTACAGTATGCAAGAGTAGCCAGGACTAGTGGCTGGCTGAAGGCTAAGCTTGCAGTGGGGTCAGGGCTGACAACAGGCAGTAATGTAATCCAAGCAAGTGGCATGCAGCAATGGGTAGCCTAATCCATTTTCCAGGCAAGAGTCAAAGCAGGCATCATTTAATAGCAAAATCCATTATCTAAGCAGGCAGGTGCCACTCAGTAGCATAATCCAGGCAAGGGTCAGGAAAAGCTATGGTCAGAGAGGTCATATGTGTCCAGGCAAGAAACACCAAAAACTGAAGTAATCCAGACACAAGGCAATAGGTACAGGATCTAGGAAACAAAATGCTATCACAAGCCCAGAGCCTTGGGCTTATGATGTTCAAACAGAGTTCCACAGCACTGCTGGCCAATCGGGGCAGTAGAGGCAGAATAGGCAGCACTGAGCTACTGCCTAGCAATAAAAATGCCACTTCTCGGATGCCCAGTGAGAACAGAGGGGGCATTGCTGGCAGTGCAGGTTCTATTACCTGGAACCAATGCTTAGGCTCAGGGGGAAGGATGCATGCTGGCTGTGGTGAGACAGACAGATATAGTAGGAGCGTGTCTCTTGATCCTAAAGTTATATTGTTTTCTGGATCCATTTAGGCAGCTTTGGCCCTGATGAGTTTAAACATGTTAGCTGTATATTTTTGCAAACTGTTCCAAGCTGCCAAACCCCAAATGTATCAGAAAACCTAGATGCAAAAAACCTTCTTTCCCTAGTCTTTACAAATCCAAATTCATATTTAGTTGAAATAAATACCTAATTTCATATATATTTACTAAAGAGACTGATGAGGTACATGAACCACATTCCCTCGGACTTGATTTGCATGAGAGTGCTTAGTCAAAGTCTGCGCTTACAAACAAGACGATCAGGCTTAAATCCATTGCATCACCAAGTGCTACAAAAAAGCAATTATAGCGAATTAACGCTTTAATTACCAATTAATAGGATTAGAATATGCAGACACAAAAAAATTAATACAGTTACAACTTATAAGAGTGTATTACAAGTATTAAAAACATCTATCACTATAATGATTATATATATCGACTCCACTAATATGAATATAATATAGACTATCTTGCTAAATTGTGCATAAAGCTTTTAGATAAATTATAGCTCATTGCAAAAGTATCATAAAAGCAAGAAACATCCCACTCAGAATTAGAGCTAAGTCTACCTAGTACATGGAGTAAAAATCCGATATACTTTTTCTACAATTACAGAAAGAGATCAGTGTTACATTTGGAGTATTTCATCTTTTTAAAATGATCTGAATGATGGTAATTAATATAATGTCTGGTGACATTAGTATTTGTACCTTAATATGTATCTTAGAAAATTATGTCTTGCCCAGTTTCTACATCTTCTAATGATTTTCACTCATATAGAACTTGAAGAATCATATAAATATTAGGATAACATTTATCTTTTGAATGACAATCGATAATGGTTTTATAGGCAATGTTTTCTCCATAAATATGAAGTCATGTTAAAGTGAACCTGTGCACTCTAACATTCTAAGGTTGATTTGGGTCCATAGAATAGGAATTTGCAGGTGCCTGCTTGCATGCTTAGTTTACTTGAGATCACCCAGGTATCCCCAAAAATCTAATAAATAAATACAGACCACAGCTTTTTGCCCCTCAATCCTCTCCCAGTTCCTTACTACTGGCCAGCATTGTCACCAATCACATTTTATGGCCAATAGTGGTGGGGGTGGGGGCATGCCAGGGATTAACCAGAGCCAATCTATGGTCCGTATTTGCATAACAGTGCATCCTGATTTTGAGAATATGTATGAGGATTGGAATAGACACCTGTGTCACTTTAAAGTATAGGAAACACATGTGCCATCTAGCTCCAAAATTATATAGCTCTATAACGTTCAGCCATTTTTTTTTTTGTTCATTAATCTGAAATTCAGAAAACAGTAAGGGTTGGAGCCTTGCTGTTTTACCATTGCAACAGGGTATATAGACAGTCTTTTGACAGAAAATCCCCAGAGTCATTTCCAAAGTATTTTATTGGCTCAATGCTTTTATTAGCAGTTTTTTGTTCTTATTTTAACACTGGGACTGATTGTATGATTATAGCTGGATTAAAGTGGAATTTTACTTTTAAAATGTATCATAAACACAGAATCCAAAGTGTCTATAGATAATACTGTTTTTTAAATCCCAGAATAAATTATTTTGAGAGATTAGTTGCGTAAAACCATTATCTTCTCTTTTTAATTCATGTTTAAGTTAGGTGAACATTTCCCTCCTATAAGACATGCAGACCTGCCAGTGCTGGTTTCACATTGACAACATCTCACAAAGCACTAAAGAGAGCAAAGAATTTGAGGTTTTGTGAAATCTGACATTAGCAGTATCTCTGTTAAACATCACATCTGCTGATATCTGATGGAGTTTAAGTCGTCCGAGCTATAAAATAGGCAGTCAGTAAAAGCATTAACGTCAGGATGCATACGCTACTTGAAAAATTGACAGTTCTTTCAGTTCATTGCATATCTAAAGGAGTACTGGGAATAGTGCATTTCAGAAAACACTAGGTTATTTTTTATGTGCTTTCTATTTCATAATACCAATTCAAAGTAGGATTTTTATTTTTTATGCAAGCTTTGCCAAATAAATCAGAAATGAGCATACATCCCAAACTCATCTATGTCTGAGTTTGGGGATATAAATGACTTAAAGCAAACCTGTGGGGAAAAATAAAACTACTGAATGAATGGCAATAGCAGGAGCCGATAACAAAATTATCAGCACATACAGTATCTCTTGCTTTAAAATTGGTGCCTCCAGGCAGTGTCTGATAGGGTATCTGAGGTACCCTTAAAGAGAACAAGAGCTTGCAAAACGGACATTGTGCACTATAAGCAGGAGTGGATTGCATAGTAAAATAGCTTCAGTTTTGGGAAAATATGTTTATGCTTACTAAAATATGTGGTTTTTTTTGTAGCAGGATTTATGACCCTATTACAACTCACTGATATTGCTGCCATCTTCCCACAGACTACCACAAGCCAGTTTCTTGTTTCAGGAAATTGTTGACATTTTACAAGGGACTGTTAGTAACCGCATGCATGTTACCGCCTGACTGTAGAGTGCTACATAAACTTGTCTGTATAATCAGCTTGTGCCCACAGAATGGTCGTCCACCATGCATCTATTGCTACCACAGTCATCAGATAACTGGCCACATTAGGAGTATGTTATCTCATATCTTTGAGTCATTTTTTGGAGATGCATACGTAGCTTAATTCACAGAAAAAATACTTGTTTGAACTCTATCTATTACTTTATCTAATAATATTTTTTTTCTAATAATGATCAATTTAAAATCATAGATATTGCTTAAGTGTGGAATCTTTTTGTTTTTGTTCTTGTGGAATTGGCATTTAGCAACTGAAAGCCTTCTTTTTCCTTACATCAATTTATGAAGGGTTATTTTGTCACCATATCAAATGGCTTCTTTTTTCTGCTCTCCTCAGTAGCAGGAAAACACAATTATCGCTAGCATGAAGCTAGCAGGATTTAAAGAAATTATAACCAATGCAGTAATCTTTGAGAACTGGCTTTACATACAAGATACCTCAAAATCAATAAAAAGTATGTGGTAAATTAGCCTGATTCATGTTGTAATGCAAAAAAGCAAGTTAGCAAATAATAAACCTAATGCATGTGTTATGATTTTGTGAATCATTGCAAGTAAAGGACTGAACAGTTTAAGGGTAGAACCTGAATAAGAATTTACATATAGTGAACAGACAATCTGTTTCCCCTGACTATCAGCAATGCAATTATTTTTCCTTTTTTCCTCCCTAAAATATTTAATAGCATGGTTTTCTTGTATTTTCCATCAGTCTGTACTTTTATACTTCCCTCTAAAATCCTCTTTTTCGACAGCACTCAGAAGGTTTGGGCACTCACCAGTACTGACACCAGTCATGATAACCCCATGATTCTTGCTTTATCTCTTCAACTGCATATGTCTAGGCCAGTCTCCACATATGTGTGTATATTTGTACACATTTCCACCAGGCAGAATGATGTCCCACTTACTCCTTCTATGATAATTAAAGTGTTCTTTAATTTGATCTTTTAATTTTGAGTAGTTCTTCCAATTAACTCTTTCCCCAGGCATGGAGGTAGATATGAGGTACAAAGGGGGAAATTTACTAAAATTGGTGCACACAGAATCAGGTGCATCATAATAATCAATCACCTTCTAACTGCAGCTTGCAGCATTTTCACCTCCTCCCTCTATCATTATTATGATCACTTTTCAATATTATCAGAAATTCTGCTTTCCTTGAGTTTTCTACATGAGTGGAAACCTTACTTTCAGAGTAATTTCTTTTAGCCTTAACAATAAGTAATATAATATTGTCACATATTGGACTTTCCTAGATACTATTTTTGAAATGTTAACTGTTCTTTAATATCAGGCCCTCCTGTAATATTAGCCATGTTTGTTATTGGCCTGCTAATTTGTCGATATTGTAGCTGACATAAAGGCAACCTTTTTTTCTTTTTTTTTAAAAAACGATTTCACCCCACCTTGATTCCTTAATTCCCCTTTAATCATATCCAAATATTATACATTAAATCATGTCTAAATATTTCCTTCTACATACAGTATCTGATTGGTGTTCATAGACTTTAATATTAGTATAGTTCCTTCTTTATTAACTAATTTTATGATCTCCTGTATCCAAGGTGGGTAATGTTCAATATTTATCATGTTAATAGCATTTCTGTCCTTGTTTCCTTAAAATAATTCTTGACACATACAATATATTTCCAAAAAAAGGTCCTGTACTGCTTCTCTTGCAGCATCTCAGTCGATGCAGGAAAAAGAAAGTCACTGATTTGTTGGTACATTATACAGTGAAGAGACAGCCAGTCCTAAATGCTCCTCCTGTGCATCATTCAGCGATTCAGACACCAGAGATTTGTGCATTTTATTAGTAAGCAATACTTCTTTGTTAATTGTGAGTTTATTGGCAGCAGATGAGTCACAGAGTAGCTGTTTTAGTTCCCCAACTTCTATTACAGTGATGGCTATAAAAAAGTCACCAGGACAAATAGTATAAAAAAAAAAGTAGTTAAATCTTGTAATATACTTCCAGCAGAGGTAGTGAGTCAGTCAACAGTAAGTGGATTCAAACATGATTAGGACAAACATATATCTAACTTCATACAAAAAAGTTGAAAAAATTGGGGCAGCCTCAATAGACAACTTGGTCTTTTTCTCGGCTGTCACTATGTATTTCTATGTAGCAACACTCATATTCCAGCACATCATTTTCTGTTCCCATCCTAAAAACCTGTCAGATGTCTCCTATGGTCTCAAGAAACACATAAGTTTCCTAGCAACATTACAGCGGTCTCTGAGGGTACACTTACACCTGACATACCAGTCACCCCGTCTAGCAACTTTTGTTGGAACTGCATAAATTACATGTCTGTTGGTCAATGTGTGTGTCAATTCTTCTTATACATGCATAGCATCCACCCTCAATGGGCAGGCAACCCCTCCCTGCATCCTGTCCACCTTTTTAGTTATTATCCCTTTGATACACGTTGTCATCAATGGACTGTATTTCCCAGTATTATACACTGCAGGTACAACCTTAACACAATTTCTTTCATGGATGTTGTCCATCTATAAGCTTTGCCTGTTCTTCCCCTCGTGGCACCAGACACCTATGCGCCAGCAAAAAAATACATAAAGACTATAAATACTCTACATTCTTAAAGAAGTAAACATACCGTCCCATTGTTAAAGAATAATTCCAGACATTGGTATTTAATAAATAGTTACAATGGTCCAGCTAGGAGAAATGTAACTATGTACAGTATATACAATACCATACCTGAACGGTGCCCCTGGAAGCTGGGAATTACTGAAGAAGACATTATTACTTCAGTGATCTCCATTTGCTTCAAGGTCCTATGCAGAGTGCCTGCTTTCTTGCATTATGAACACAGGGGGTTGTCTGCTGGGCATGGGCACCATTCAGCATTTTCTGAATGAATGCAAAGTGTTCTCTGATTGGAGGAGGCGGAGAATGTGATGTCACTGCCCCACCTTTCCACTTCATCCAATCAGTGAACGCTTTGTATTTATTCTGAAAATGCTAAGCATTTTATGAATGGCCCCTGTGCCAAGCAGCCAACCTCCTGTATTTACAATGGATCAGGCTGGCCATTCAGCATGGTGCCAGTAGCAAGTGGAGATCACTGAAGTAGCCATGTACACTTCAGTGACTTTCCAGCCTTCTGGGGCAGGTATGCTATACATAGTTACATTGGTCCAAGCTGGACCAAAGTAACTATGTATAACATAACAATGCCTGGAATTATTCTTTAAAACCTCCTCTGCAAATTTCAGTTGCCAGTTGCTTTTATGCTGATCCAAAGGCTTCGGCATTAGAGTAATTTATCAACAAGCATACAGATCAGGGGTTCTTACTTTCCTCTAACTTCACTAACTTCATGCTTGTTCAGGTTGAGAAAATCAAGGTATTAAGGCCAGATTTAGTCAAGCAACTACCATTTTCAGAAGAAGGTAACAATTGTGGCCTCCATATTGCTTTCAGTACAGGTTTCCTTTAAATATATATTTTTTTCATCACTGGAAGCAGCATAGTGTTAAACATACATGCCAGTCCTCTTTTCTGCCACACAAGTCAGGGTGAGGATACTTATGATGAGGGGCATGTAGCTGTTACACAGCTCTGCCAGTATAAAGCACTGGAGTAGGAGAGCAGAAAGCATTTTTTCCCCCAAAAAATCAGATACAAAACAAAAATTAACATAAGAATATAGAAGGCTGAGAGATGTGGGACTTTAGTTGGGCTGTACCCTCTTGCCGACTGCCTAATGCATGCATGAGGCAACAGAGAGGGTGGACCTTAATGCCACATGTATGCATCCATGAGAAGCCAAGGTTCTGTGTGTACTGGGAGCATGCTCACTGCTCACTCCTAGTAGATTAACTGAGCTGTCACCTACAGCTCTATGTCACCATTTGCTATCAGAATCCAGAGGGACTGGCACTTAATTATGGGACCGCAGTGACAGCCAATCACAGTGATCACTTGATTAGGAAGCCGCCTTCGCCTCCCATTGTTAACAACAACTTAAATGGGCCACCAGGAGGCAGCAGCAAGGGGTTAAACAAGATTGTGAAATAAAACAGCCATATGACAGTTCTAACATACATTTTTAGTAGAGGTAGTTTTCCAATTCACATATAACCTAGTAGAAAAAACATTTAACTGTGGCAATGTCACTTTTTGTTTTTCTTAAGTCCTCTATTTTAGTTTTTGCTTCATCGGTTATAATCTGCTGAAATGGCTTGCAGTCTTGCGGGAGATTTGGCTCTGCAGTTCCCTAATATGTTATATATAATGTTACAGTCAGGTGCCCACCATAAATTTCAATGAAGGTCTTAACTTCAGCTGCAGACAGTTTATCAATCCATTCAGAAGATTTAGTATTGTTGGATCAGTACTCAAGGAATTTCATCTAATACAAGAAATTATATATCGACAACTTAAAATAGGAATGAGATGATATGATTCAGGTAGGCATTAATAATAAATTCAGACATGTACACAAAGTTCTTGCTTTGACATATGTCCATTTCACAGATAATATTTTAAAGCTCAGCACTTGATAAATGTAATAGATTACACTCAAGTATCGCTATTGAGACCATAGCAATAATATACTGTACATATTTTCAAAGATGTTATTTATTTAAAAAAATAAAATAAATAAAAAATAATCATATTTCGATCTTTGCTTCAAAATACCGAGCTATGAGCTACAGCGCTCAAGTAGAAGGCTGTATATTTGTATTTGCTGTCTAGATGTCATAAAAATACACACAAACTTTTTTCAGTAGCATCATATATTTTGTTCCTGGCCATAGTAGTCTATAAAAATGGAAGAAGATTAAGTATTGCTTGCTTCAAATCTCCTACATGGACTTCTGGAAAATATCTGAAATGGGATTATCTGTTGAATGTATTAGTTACACTCATTCTACTCATTTGTTAGGCTTTTACACATAATCATAAAGTACTCTGCTCAATACCATTTTAAAGCCACATTATAATTGGTATGAAATATAAGCATGCTTATACATAGTGTTTCACTGTAAGGTAGAGTGTTATAAACCCTTCCTTGTTGATCCTTGACTAAACTTAAAGGGTAAGTGCACCCCCGACCTAAACTAACCTCCCTTCTCTGCCCCCCAAATAATTACCTGCATTCTTTGGCCAAGACCCACCACACTGTTGTCACCTTTCAGTGACATCATCTTTAAGCTAGCTATTCTTGCACATGTGATACCTATAGACTTCCATGGGTCAATCTCCTGAGATAGAACGCTCTCAGTGCAGGCAGGGGAAGTAGGCAGTTGGGCAGAAAAGATAAGTTCACTTTCACTGCCAAAGCCATTTTTTTGACTTTTTGCACACAAAATCATTTTAGGCATGAAGATTAGTCAAAGCCCACAAACAGTATATCATTTCTGGAAATAGAGAGCCTGGGAAAAAATGTGGTAGTTCCAATTTTTTATGTCAAATGACATTAGCAAGTGCACATTTTCAATAAAAATTACACGTATGTTAACTTTTAGTACACATAAACCCAATATATGTATAACCTTTTATTTATTTTTTACAAAACGGGTGCTTTATTACAATCTGCAATAGTACAGTATAAACAAAACGCAAAAATGTGGTCTAGCCCAGCAATGGACAAAGAGATGTACACATAGGATACAGTTAATAACTGATTATTTTAGTAAAATATAAAAGATGAGGTTGAGCTGAATAAAATGATACCCAATGTGTCAAGTCTTAGACCCCTTTCACACTGGGGCCATGGCCATGTTATCGCTAAAGCGCCAACCATTTTAGTGGTGCTTTAGCGCTATTTAAGCGGTGCTTTTTGGCTGCTAGCGGGAAGCTTTTAACCCCAAAGAAGGGGTTAAAAACTCCTGTGTTGCAGCACTTCAGAATCACTTTTAGGTGCTTCGGAAGAGTTTCCCATTGATTCCAATGGGCAGGGCATTTTGGGAGCGCTAAATATCACCCCAGTATGAAAGGGGTCTTAAAATTATGTGTGTCGTTAAAACACGACAAAGTTTAGTACTGAAAGTTTTCCATAGGCGATGCTTTAAAAGTTCTTGGTAGCTCCTTTTAGAGTTAACCATGAATAACGACCCTAGAATTATTGCTGTCAGTCTGACATGCATGGTGATTTGTAACATGTGTAGCACAAACAACTTTTTGTGCATAGGCCAAACCGACATATTTACATACATACAGTTTATGCACATATGTGGGGGGGTTAATAGGTGGTTGAAATTAAATTTTTACACTTTTTTCAATTAACTTTTAGACCCACAATGTCTTCCCTGCACTCAACTAAAGCTAGTGGAGTGCTACAGCACCTGGGAAATAAACAGAAATAATGAAATCCTTGTCACTTCTGGAGTTTTTACTAGCTAGGGCAGGTCAGTGAACAGGATTTTTTTTATTTTCTCTTTTTACTGTGCTTTCCTATTATTTTCTCTTTCTTTTTTCTCCTCTTCCTATCTGTCCTTTAATAGCTGAAAACACGAATATTGGTTTACTTCTCAATTACGTAATTGTGCCTGTTGATGACCATGTGCTACAGATGCATTGGTTTTGTTAGTGTACTTATTCCTTCTATTTGTTCTGTCTCTCCACGACAAGTTCTGATCTCCCGAATAGACCTGGGATACACTCCTTGTGGGACTAACAGCTTCTATTCTGTTGAATAGTCCAAGTATCTTTATGCAAAGCAGTTGTTGTATCACTGATTTTATCTATTAGATTTGTACTTCTCATGCCTTCTCCAACGATCCAGTATTTGTAGACTTATTATATTTCTACTTGATTGGATTATGTATACTTTATGTGATGTTTTTACGTGCTGTATATGCTATGCTTTGCCACAATAAAAGAACAATAAATAAAAAAAAGGATCAGTGAACATCTTGCCCCTCCACCTAAAAAAAAACACATGGGTCACAGGTGGTATTAGTAGAGCCTGAGAAACATGGTGGTGGAGAATGTACTGGGGATCTATGGAGCCTTGGTTCACCTGAAAACCAACATTCAGCTTTTCAGCTAAAACCATCCTGGACTCCAGGGGACTGCCCTGAAATTTCTACAAAAGCCCAGCATCCTGCAGATGTGGGCTGGAGTCCCAGAGCCCGATGCAGGCACACTTTCTGGCACACTTGACTTCACTGTGTTTACCTTGCAATGGTGTGCACATGCCCTGCAGGAGATGCAGGGCATGTGCACCCAGGGCACATGCTCTGCATCTCCTACAGGGTGCCCCAGGTCCCATGCCCCACTCTGCAGCAGTAAGCATCTCTCCAGGTTGGTCACATCTCACAACAACACATCAGTGCCAAGGAAATATTTCCGGGGGCGGATTTTAAAGATTTTTGCTGGGTGAAGGATTTATGGTGGAAAGAGTGAGGGGAAGGGGAGTTAGAAGATTTGTTCTGGGGGGGGATTTGAGAGGGCAGAAGATTTGAGCCAGAAGGGGGAGGGTTTGTGGAGTGGGAGGATTTTCTTTAAAAAGGAAGAGGGGGGATTTGTCCTAGAAGGATTGATTTGTGGGTGAATTTATGCTAGAAGGGGGAGAGAATTTGTGCTGGGAGAGAGGATTTGTGCTGGGAGGGGTGTTTGGGTGGGTGCGGAGAGGATTTGTTCTGGAAAAAGAAGAGGATTTGTGCTGGGAAGGGATTTGAGGGGTGGGAGGATATAGGATGAGGGTTTGTGTTGGGGGGGGTGATTGGGGGGGATCAAAAATTTGTACTGGAATGGAAAGATTTTTGCTGGGAGGAGGGATGGAGGAGGCAGAGTTGTGCTAGAAAAAGAATATAATTTATTCTAGGGGGAATGAGAGGGAAAAGGAAAAGAAAGAAATTAGTTTTTTTTGGGGGGGAGGGTAGATTTGTGCTAAAAAGGAGAAGGTGGGATTTGTGCTAGAAGGGGTTATTTACAGATGAGTTTGTGCAAGGAGGGGGGGATGATTTGTTTTAGAAGAGTGGAGAGGGTTTGTGCTGGGAGGGGTGATTGGGCAGATCTGGAGAGGATCTGTGCTGGAAAGGGAGTAAAGATTTGTGCTTGGAGGGGTGATTTGGTGGGTTAGAGACTTGTGCTGTACTCTGAGAGGGAAATTGGGAATGAAGAAGTGCTGGGGGAGATTTGCTGGGAAAGGAAGATCATTTGTGTTGGGAAGAGTGTATGGAGGTTGTACTAGAAGAGGAATTTGTGCTTGGGAGGGAAGTGACTTGGTGTTGGGGAGGGGGATTTGTGCTGGGATGGGGGATGGGGTGATATGTACTAGGAGAGGCAATGGTGGAGGGGGATTGGTGCTTGGAGGGGTAAACATGCAGATTAGTGCTGGTCAGGA
Organism: Lithobates pipiens; assembly: GCF_037356315.1. Lineage (NCBI taxonomy): Eukaryota > Metazoa > Chordata > Amphibia > Anura > Ranidae > Lithobates > Lithobates pipiens. The sequence continues at coordinate 110,274,887 of NW_027507788.1, forward strand.
ACTCTTAACTCTTTGTATTTCACACCCTGGACCCTTCTCTGCGCATTGCACACTACTGCACTCTGTGTTATGTATTCCTAAACCTGACAATGACTGCAAGTACTCTGGATATCATATACTCCTGACTCTTGCACTCTTCTGACCCCTGAACTCTACCTTACAGACTCCTGCACTATAAGCTATATTGTACATACTTTTCATTAAAGTGTCCATTGTCTCAATAGTTGCTGGTTGCTAAGCAGTCACTTACTATTTTAATAAAGTTCGTTTTAAGATAGGCCCAGACAAAGTGTTAGCTCTCTGTCTATTGTCAGTGTGCACAAAAGCATATATGTTGACATTTTATTATTTTGTTTGTTAAATGATTGTGCTGAGGTTTACGCGTGTCTGTGAGACTCTTCATTGTGGCACAATAATAAAATCTTATTTTATAGGTACAAGGAGGCGAGGGTTTTGTTTAATCATGCCCCTTAAGCCACTCCCACTGTTAACAGTTTGTTCACACCATCTGTTTGCTGTTGCACATGCCACATTACTACTTTTTTTGGGTGCCCAATGATGCCTCTGTTTTTTTTATAATTTAAACAATGCCCCTGGCTCTGAGGAAGATTGTCCTTCCACACTCACTTTTTGCTACACGTGACTCACTGTCTCCCTGAAGTGCCCCTGATTCTTAAGTTGTAAAGTTGTGAGGTATAGATATATATTTCTGTCCATTCAGTCCTTTAACTGACTGGATAATGGGTGACATAATTTGTCATTGGTACAGTAAAGCCACAGCTTGATCATCTTCCCATCCCTAGTCTTTGATCAGACAGCAAAGAAGCAGCAATTATCACTCTGCTCAGCATATTGCTTGTCATCACATGTAAATACAGGGCATCTTTTTGTCCCCAAGTGCTGTTCTTCCCCCAGAGGGCAATACAAGAGATGGAAATCATGGTAACTTTAGGCACTTACACAAGGTTCTTTTTTTTCCCCCACTACAGCTTTAGGTTGGATTCACACTATTGTGAATTGGATGCGGGGTTTTGTCCTCATCCAATTCGCATGTCAGGAGATTGTGACCGGCTTTCTATGGAGCCGGTTCACACATCTCTAGAGCGAACTGCAGAAGAGTCCTGTGCATCTTCTGGTCCATTTCAGGTCCGAATTCAGCCCAAAACCCGAAATCGGACCTGAAATGGTGTACAGGGATGCACTGCACCCCTGCTTTGAGCTGCTAGGTATGGCAGTGTGAACCCAGCCTAAGTGATATAACTTACAGTGCCTAGAAAAAGTATTCATACCCCTTGAAATGTTCCACATTTTTTCATGTTATAAACAATAATGTAAATGTATTTTATTGAGATTTTATGTGATAGACCAAAACAAAGTGCCACATAATTGTGAAGTTGAAGGAAAATAATAAATTGTTTTCAACATTTGTTACAAATAAATCTGTGAAAAGTGTGGCATGCATTTGTATTCAGCCCCCCTGAGTCAATACTTTGTAGAACCACCTGTCACTGCAATTACAGCTGCAAATCTTTTTGGGGATGTCTCTACCAACTTTGCACATCCAGAATGTGCCATTTTTGCCCATTCGTCTTCACAAAATAGCTCAAGCTCTGCCAGATTGGACGGAGAGTGTCTGTGAACATCAATAGTCAAGTCTTGCCACAGATTCTCAGTTGGATTTAGGTCTGGACTTTGACTAGGCCATTCTAACACATGAATATAAAAAAATGAAAAAGAATAAATGGCACCCTGTGAAATCAGTGAACAAACATAATGGAAGCTGCCCCTTTGAAACTGAACAGGTCTCCATATGCTGTGGGAAAATGATATTAAAGGATGAGGCACTAGTGATGTTCAGTGAATTACAAACAAATAGCAAGATAAAAATTCATATGTGATAAATCCCGACACCAAATCGTGATGCTCAAAATCGGATTCCTAGTTCTTCCCCACAAGTGCTCAAGAGATGGGTGGCCACTCAACAGAGAATTATGACTCCTTTTATAGGAAGGTCAAACAGCGCTTCAGGAATACCAATTGATTCGACTGACAGCACAGTTCCACTCCACTGGCCCCTCGAGATGAAACTAGGATGGGAAAAATGACTCCACAAGAGACAGAGGAAGGTTTCATAGTGTAGTATTTTTAATAGATAAAAGCAAATGACAACAACAAATGGTAATTACACTCATATGTTACAGTGCCGATCCGGGCATCAGGTGTAATCAGCATGTGCAAGCCGGCTAGTCCTAAAGGCATTGCATGAAGTTTGCGTCTCTCCTAAGGCCAAGCATAGATAGGATGTGGGATCAGAACCCGGAATGGCGGTTCCTCTGCTCCGACATATGTTTTGCCATATTAGCGTCTTCAGGGAGTGATGTCACACCACTCCTAGCTTGCTTAAAGTAAATGGGAAGGGTGCTATTGGTGGGACTCCTCCAAAAAGAGAAGACAAAAATGTAATGCCATATCTCCCTCTAGGGAATGCCAGACTGTCTGCCGGACTTTCCGAACGAGCTACCTGCCCACACATGGCACTTTTGCGGCGGACTAAGTCCGCTGGACTATCCGCCGTACTTTTGAAATGAACGCCCACACACACGGAGGAAAGGCCGTTCATTTTGAGTGCGGCTCCAAAGGAGGCGTCGCTGGCCCTGTCACCTGGTATGGAGTTAAAGGGGAATCCCTACGCCGAAAAAACGGCGTGGGGGTCCCCCCCAGGTCCATATCAGACCCTCATCCGAGCAACGCTACCCGACCGGCCAAGAAAGGGGATGGGGACGAGCAAGCGCCCACCCCTCCTCAGCCGTACCAGGCCGCGTGCCCTCAACATGGGGGGGTGCTTTGGGGAAGAGGGGCCACGTCTGGGTTCTTGTTCCCCTCTTCGGTTCTTCTTGCTGGGCCACTGCGCCTTCTTCTAGCTCTTTTACAAGCGGTGGCCCGGTCTTCTGTTCTTCTCTTCTTGAGCTGTTGCCTCGTCGCTGTCTCTGCTCACAATGACAGGCAAGCGGCGTGCAGCGACTTATATAGGGACATTGCCGGATGATGTCCCCGCCCATTATGATGTCACAGTCCCAGAGGATGCTTTTTGATTGTTTGATCGTGTGTACGCAGCATAAGAGGACCTAGTTGTTGCCAACATCCCAAAAGTGGATAACCATAAAGAAAATTGTAGTGCCCCCCAAAGGAGAAAACAAGGGACTTTACCGTCAACTATAATAATTCACAAGTATAGATATATGTAGAAAATACAAATTTTGTTTATTAAAGAATTCTTAAAACTATAGGTGCATACATCACTGTATATAGCATAGATAAAAACATAAGTACAGTTGATACAATTAGAGTTGTTGATCTTCTGTAATCTCGCCCAACGCGTTTCAGGATTTCAGTATTAATCCTTTCATCAGGGTCATTTGTTTCAGAAGATAGCAACACATATGACAATCTATAAAAGAACATAGCAAAGAGTAGAGCACATGAACATCAATAGACAAAAAATTAGTATTAAGGGAGACGGAGAGAGATTAATTTACTTATCAATTGAAAAATGTATTTAGGAACTACCAGTATTAGAGTATATGTATATACATAAACATATACATATATCTTCTGGTGACCGTAAGCCTGCTGATGGTGTGTGGTAGCCATAAATAGAACGACAAGATGCATTTGAGTATATACATATAGATAATGGTCATGCCTATAATGATATTATACAATGCCATATAAAACAACAAAAAATCCAGTAAACGTGACAGAGGGGGGCTTTCTGTGTGGCCACAGGGGGCATACAAGGGCCAGGCTGTATCAGAGACTGAAAGACTATTTTTAGAAAATTAATATAATTGGACATAACATTACTAACATAGCCTCAAAGATACTTACATAAACTCTGCTTATAAGAAGGTATGGGTGCAGGGGCATATAAAAAAAATAAAAACGTGAGAGGGACATGGTATAAGGGGGCCGGGAAAAAGAAAGCATTGTATTTTGGGTCTTAGTCCAAAGATTGACTAGCAGTGAATAGATACTTAGCATAAACGGTGAAGATTCTGTTGTTACCGTACTGCCATGGTAGTATATTGTCTGGCAATGAAAGGATACTTAGCAAAAGTAAAAAATCTGTTGTTATCCTAGAGTCATAGTAGTGTATTGATAGTCTGTCAGTGTAACCACAGTATATTACAGCGTGGTACAGTGCTGGACAGATATGCATAAATGGTCACAAGTACATAGCAAGTATAAATAGATGCAGTGCAGGCAATATCTAGTAGGTGGAGTAAAAAATACTGACCTCAAGGGTGATCGGTGCAGGAATCAAATGTGTACCAAGTACTAACTGGCAATTGCAAAAAAAAAACTGTCAGGAAAGTTAATTTTATGGACGAAAGACGACAGCACCTGCGCACTACAGTGAGCGCCATCTGACGTAGAGAAAAGGCACCTGCACTGTGAAGCGAGGACCAACGTCGGCACCCATGACCAAGTGCCGGAAGTCAAATGTCCAGGATGCCAGCACCGACAACAGACATCAGGAACACAGGGGAGCATCTGCAGAGGGAAGGGTGAGGCTGTTATAGCGCCAGAACAATGAAGGGTGTATACAAGGTGGCAGCTGGGGCAATCGTATTGCCAGAGCCAATGGTTAGCCCAGAATGGAGAAGAAGAAACAACACGGCCAACAACATCCAAAGCCCAAAGACTTAATCATTGGTGTAAACCGATGGGGACATCCCCAATGTCCCTTCTTTGAATATTCGACAGACACCATAAGCCTTCAATGACAGATTCAACCTTAATTAATTTGTATTTTCTGACGAATGCAATTTTTAACGAAAAACAAAATGAATAAAAACGAACTAAATTCCGAAACAAAATATTTCAGTGTGCAGCCGTGGATATTCCCATTCCTGTCTCAAAAAAGCTTTCAGGAGAGCCTTTAACAAGACATGAGCCACTTTTTTTTCCAAAAAAACACATGGTTAAAACCACAAAATATCTACATACTCGACTGATTATAAAATTAAATAACCGACACAGAGATGTCCGCAGGATATTAAAAAGGCATTGGCGGATTCTGGAAATTGATCCAACACTCTCTCTTCATATACCAGCATATCCTACTATCACTTACCAGAAGGCAACTTCCATTAAGGATAAACTTGTCCAAAGTGAATACTTGGGATCATATACAAAAGATCCCTGCAAACGTTTAGGCACATTTACATGTGGTGGTTGCACCATATGTCAATATATGAACACAAAGCCAAACATCATACTTCCAAATGGGCAAATATTCAAGCCCCAACATTTCGCTAACTGCAAGACTGCAGGTGTCATATATATATGTAACATGTCAATGTGAGAGTTTTTATATTGTAAAATCTAAATTAGAGTTCCGTAAAAGAGCAGGGAGGCACATTACAAGCATTGTGACCGCCAATCTTGAGCTCCCTCTTGGGAGACACGTGAGGGATCACCACAAAGGGAAAAACCCTAAAATTTGTTTTTTGATCCTGGACCGTGTCCATCCCTATAACAGGGGTGGGGACTGGAACAAACTCCTTCTCCAGTGAGAAGATTATGGAGTTAGGGTCCACCAATCCACCAGGTTGTAACTTTGCCACAGACCCTTTTTAGAAGGCTTCGCCTCTGGGGTCTGCGATGGAACTTTGAACAATTATCTTTTTATCCACAACATTCTGTTTTCCCTCTTTTTTTCTCTCTCCCCCCCCCCCCCTTTTTTCCTTTACAGATAAAAAAAAGTCTACTCTATCCCTTTTCGCATCCTATTCCCTCAAAATCGACATGGTCATACTATAATATACTATACTATACTATGATGATTTTATGCCTTGCTATATTTTTATGTATATTCTCTCACAAGTCTACATGATTTCTAATGTGCTGTTATATTGATATATATGTAGCCACATTATGCAGTGCCCTTGCTTTGTACATTACTTCACAGACTTTGTTTTTATGCTTGCTGTGGTGACTGCATAATCCCGTGGAGACGGAGTTGTGAAATCACTCGTGGATCTGTAAGCTATTTATTACAATATTTTCAAAAAAGAAAAAAAGCCTTATGAACTTAGTATACCTCTATGTGTTGTACATTTACATATATTTTATATATATATATATATATATATATATATATATATATACCAACTATCTGTCTCGTGCACCCTGTTCATGGTCCCATTGCTAGCCTGCTGTGGTCACATAGATACATGTATATACATGATGATTATGCACCGTCTAATATATAGTTATGACACCATATCGATTATCTGTTTTATGCATCTTGTTTGCGATCCTACCTAACCTATTCTGATTACACTTATATATATATATATGCCAATTTTGATGCAGGTAAACGACGCCCCGTTAACTGCACAAATACAGGCGCTAAGGCTGCGTACACATGCGGGGACTGTTCGCTCAACTTTGTCCGTCAAACAGTTTCAGCGAACAGTCCGCTCAAAATTAGCATGGACGGACTTGCCCACACACGACGAACGAACAGTTTGCTGAAACCGTGCGCGATGACGTGAACGGCACGTACGACGGGACGGAAAATACGACGTCCTATACACTGCATTACAACTTTCGGTGTGTAAATCCTTTCTGAGCATGCGCGGAACTTAGTTTGACGAACAAGCCTACACACGAGGGGACGGTTCGCTGAAACCAAGTTTCAGCGGACAGTTTTTCGGAATTTCCGAAAAACTTTGTTCAGCAGACTGTTCGCTGAAACTGTCCGCTGAAAGCCCACACACGGGCGGACTGTCCGCCGAAACACTGTTCAGCGGACAAAGTTGGGCGAACAGTCCCCGCGTGTGTACGCGGCCTAACACCAAATTTTGTGCTTGTTTTCTGGGGGCTGTGGAATTTTTTAGTATACTTCTATTTAGCAGCTGTTTTAAAAGGGATTTGAACTTAAAACCCACACAAATGTCATAAAAAAATCTATAAAATTAATCAATGCATCAAATGATAGACCAATCCACCAATAATACTGCGTTTACAATAAGTAATAAGTGCAATTATCTATTCCAAATAAAACATTTATATATAATAATCATGTATGAGTCATTAGTGTGCATTCAGTTCATAAAAACGGCACATATATCAAACTTGTGGTTCAACTCAAATGTTCAATGATTCTCCCTTAATGGTCAATCCAATCAGGGAAAAAGATCTGCCACAGTTCTTTAGGTGTATGGTATATGTTGCCCCTCTGCCAGAAATACACCTCCACACGTGCACTGACATACACACAAACCCCGCTGGAGGATATGTGAAAGTGAAAAGATCCCCCTTTGGTATTACTCTTAGCAGACTCAGCAGGTTTCACAAGCCTTATAGATCACTCTTGCTGGCTCCTAATACAGGGTCCCATCCACGTCATAGGTACCAGGAGTTCAGAATCTCAGAAAAGGGTAATTATAAAAAACACACATAGTGTAATTCTGTCATACACAAAAAGTTTTATTTAATAAAAAAATCCCCAAAATATTGCACTCACAAACGTAAAATCTTTAAAAGCATTGGTTCACTCTAAATGCACAGCTTGTTGAATCAACCAGGATCAGAGAGAGTCCTACCGCCCACAGCTATGAGTTGTTACACGCTAATAGCTCACGGTTTAGCTGTCCGTCTTTCTTCTTCAGTCCTGCTATGCTCGTATCGCATGGTTCCATACTGACGCGTTTCGTCGTATTGACATCATCTGAGGGTGGAGTCATATGATCCCATCACCTTTTTATATATACCTAGGGCCAGTGGTACCTTCAAGGAGATGTCTCCATTCTTTCAGGGCTAAAATGATCGCCAACAGCTCTCTGTCACCAATCTCATAATTGCATTCAGCAGGTGACAATTTCTTGGAAAAGTAACCACACGGATGCATAGCGCTCTCAGAGTTAGGACGCTGAGACAGAAGGGCGCCAACTCCAGTCTCAGAAGCATCAACTTCTAGGATAAAAGGCAATGTAGAATCAGGATGTGCCAACACAGGAGCAGAAACAAAGGCAGCCTTGAGAATCTCAAAGGCCTTAATGGACTCCAGAGACCAACTCTGTGGGTTACCGTCCTTTCTGGTCATATCAGTCAGAGGCTTGACCAGAGACGAGAAGTTACGAATAAACTTCCGATAGTAGTTGGCAAAGCCCAGGAAACGCTGCAGAGGACATAAACCCACGGGTCGAGGCCACTGTAGGACTGCTGAGAGTTTCTCTGGGTCCATCGAAAAACCAGCAGTGGAAATGACATGGCCCAGGAATGTAACCTGTTCACGATGGAACTCGCACTTCTCGCACTTCTCTAGTTTACAATAGAGATTGTTCTCCCTTCATTTCTGAAATACACAACAGACATCTGTGTGGTGGCTCTCCAGGGACTTGGAAAATATGAGGATATCATCGAGATAAACCACCACACACAATTGCAACAAATCTCGGAGGACATCGTTAATAAATTCATGGAAAACTGCCGGGCGTTACAATAATTCTGTAATCAGATTTGATCGATTGAGACCCCTATAATCTATACAAGGTCTCAGTTCAGCGCTCTGCTTTTTCACAAAGAAGAAACCAGCAGGAGACGAGGACTTGCGGATGAAACCTCGAGAAAGTGCGTCAGCAACATACACCTCCATGGCCTTATCCTCCAAGACCGACAAAGGGTAAACCCGGCCACGAGAAGGTATGGCACCAGGTTGAAGGTCAATTGCGCAATCATAAGGCCGGTGTGGAGACAAACTACCGGCTTGACCTTTATCAAAGACATCGCCAAAATCACATTACTCCTCCGGCAGGGAGGGGAGTGAAGTGGTGCACAGGACCTTGGATACCTTCAGGAAGCATGCCTCACTGCATTGTGGTGACCAGGAGAGAACATCAGCACGGAGCCAATCAAAAGAGGGGTTGTGCCTCTGTAACCAAGGATAACCAATAACCAGCAGAAATCTGGGTGAGGAAATAACTTGGAATTGGATTATCTCATGGTGAAGAGCCCCTACGGCCATGGACAACATAAACGTCTCATGAGTCACATGGGCAGGCTGTAAAGGTCTCCCGTCAAGAGCCTCAATGGCAAGTGGAGTGTCACGCAGCTGCAGCGGAATCGAGTGCTGCGAAACAAATGCAGCATCAATGAACAGGCCTGCAGCCCCAGAGTCAATTAGCGCCTGTATCTCGATGGATGACTCAGCCCAAGAAAGGGTGACCAAAACCAGGTGCTTATCCTTCTGGATAACTGGGGACGAAACAACGCCACATAAGGTCTGTCCATGACAGGACCTCAAGGTTCGGGCGTTCCCTGGACGGGTAGGACAAGACTTCAAAAAGTGACCTGCCTGGCCACAATAAAGGCACAATCTCTCCCTCCTCCTAAAGGCTCTCTCATCCGCAGAGAGACGCGTGAAGCCCAGGTGCATGGGTTCATCTTCACAGACCAACTCAGTACCAGGAGGCATGGAAGGTGGGGGAGGCATGGGTGGGACTACAAAGCTCGGAGGCAAACATACAGGAGGCTCCCGCAAGTGCTCATTAAGAGAAAGTCTTTCTCTGAGTCTGTAGTCAATGAGGATGGCAAACAAGATCAAGCTCTCCAGCTCAGTGGGTATATGTTGGGCTGCTATCTCATCTGCTTGATGGTATCTGAAAGACCATGAGAAAAAGCAGCCACGAGGACCTCATTGTTCCAAGCAATCTCTCCTGCCAGAGTATGGAGTTCAATGGCGTAATCGGCAACAGTTCTCGTACTCTGATGGACATGAGGCATTTGGCAGCAGAAACAGAGCATGCAGAAATGACAAATATGCTTTTAATAGAAGCCACAAACTGAGGGTAACCCAAGACAACAGGTTTTTACGTCTCCCATAGAGGGTTATCCCAGGCCAAGGCTCTCTCAGAAAGCAAAGATATCATGAAACCTACTTTGCTTCTGTCTGTGGGAAACGCCTGGGGCAGCACTTCGAAGTATATCTCAACCTGATTGAGAAACCCTCTGCATTGAACTGGATCGCCCCCAAATCGCTGGGGAAGCGGAGCAGAACCAGACATACCTCTTATAGAGATAATACTCGAGGCGGGTGCCTGCAGAGAGACTGGCGCAGTAGCAGGGACGGCCTGCGACTCAGGTTGTACCGGAGCAGCCACAGTGGGAGATTCCAGGTGAGCTGTGCAACGCGGGAATGTTTGTAATGCCATGACAAATATGCTTTTAAAAGAAGCCACAAACTCTGGGTACCTCAAGACAACAGGTTTTTCATCTCCCATAAAGGGTTTGCCCAGGCCAAGGCTCTCTCAGAAAGCAAAGATATCACGAAACCTACTTTGCTTCTGTCTGTGGGAAACGCCTGGGGCAGTATCTCAAAGTATATCTCAAACTGGTTGAGAAACCCTCTGCATTGGGCTGGATCACCCCCAAATTACTGGGGAAACAGAGCAGAACCAGATATACCTCTTATAGAGCTAATACTCGAGGTGGGTGCCTGCACAGAGACTGGAGCAGCAGCAGTGATGGCCTGCAACACAGGTTGTACCAGAGCAGCCACAGTGGGAGATTCCAGGTGAGCCGTGCAACGCGGGAGCGTTTGTAATGCCATGGCAAACTGATCCATGCGGTGATCTTGCTCATCCAATCTGGAAAAAATATTACCAACAAATGGATTGACTGTATCTTCTGAATTCATGGCCTTCACGTACTGTCGGGAACCATGAAACAGACAGAGACAGAAGTACAATCAAATCACACTTGTTTATTAATAAAAATAAAAAGGTAAATAGAAAAAAGCGTAGTCAAGCATAGCCAGAGTCCAGTAGCCAGATTGGGTTGTCAGCCAGTCCAAAGTTCATAAACCAGATTGGGTAATCAGCCAGTCCAGACGTCAGGGATCCAAGGAGAGCAGCTGTAAGCAGGATAGAAGCCAGGAGGGATGTCAGCCAGCCAGTCTTGAAACAAACAGCAGGAGATGGTTCCTAGTGATGTGACCAACGCGAAGGCAAAGGAAAGAGTGAGCTGGAAGGCTTTAAATAGGCAGGTCAGACGAGCATCATTGGGAACAGCTGGTAACTGTGGAAAGAGAAGAGAGCTGGCAATTAGCCGACAGCTGCGCGGCCAGCCCAGAGGAGGAGGGGCTAAGCCAGCCCTGACAGGAAGCCAGAGATAAGCGTAGTGGAACAGCAAGCAGGATTTGGAGCCAGAATGAATGTCAGCCAAGCAAGTCTTTCACAGGAACACAGGAGATAGTCTCTGTTATGTTGACCAAGGAGAAGGCAGAAATCATCTGGGCTGGATTGCTTAAGTAGGCAGGACTGATGAGCAGGATATCATCAACAGGTGAGTCACTGGCAAGAGATAGGAGCTGGCAATTAGCCAACAGCCAAGCAGCCAGCACAAAATAAGAAAGGGCTGAGCCCAGCCCTGACATTACCCCCTCCTCAACGACCCTTCCCCCTCAGAGGACCACCAGGCTTGAGGGAAAAATCATGCGCTGCCGTCCCCCCTCCTGTAGTCAATTATTTTTTTTGAAACAGCCCCTTTAAGAACAAAAAAAAGTCCTTTAATAAAGTGCAATGTGGTGCCGGACGCAGTGCACTATGGTAAACACAACGTCAATGCAATCACAAGATTGCAGACATCGCACTTCATTTGCAGGCCTTTAACCTCCCTTACAGCGCAATATAGAGCGCTGAGTAGCTTCCGCCCATAAAATCAGTGTGATTCTACGGGCAGGAGTATTGTTTTTTTAAATTTCAAGGTCACTTCTGGGTTTTGTGAAACAGACGAAAGCTGGAAGTAATGTCGGCAGCTCCGTTCTTCGGCCTGAGTGGAGCTGCAGGAGAAAGGTAAGAGAGTGCGCCACTACACAGCATGAGGGACTGGTTTATGTAGCGGTTGCAAGGAGGGTGAGCTGCAGCACAGCTGCATCTGTCCCTCTCTTCCCCATTCCCCCCCCCCCCCGTCTCCCACTAACACCTGGACTGAAGCCACCTCCAAGTGCCTTCCTATACACAGGCAGAGACAGAGGGGGAGGAGAATGGACACAGCATCAACAGGACGTGCTGATCTGAGGTTAGGTCTGAAAGCAATATGACACTTGCAGGGGAAGGGGGTAAGTTATCAAAGAAAGATACTCACAGTGGTTTGGGGGGCTGGAAGAGGATGCTGTATGTGCTAGGGGCCACTTTGGGAGCAGAGAGGATTTGTGCTAGAAGGGGGTCTAATTTTATATTCAACCCCCCCTTCTAGTACAAATCCTCTCTGCTTCCAAAGTGGCCCCTAGCACATAGAGCATCCTCTTCCAGCCCCCCAAATCACTGTGAGTATCCTTCTTTGATAGCATTGTGTTCATTTCAATAGTGTGTACCTCTAAAAGTCCCATATCTCCAAGCTTTTCTCTATAGTCCTCTCTTAGTTTATGAAGCATACGACAGACATCTGTGTGGTGACTCACCAGGGACTTGGAAAACATGAGGATATCGGCGAGATAAACCACCAAACATAACTGCAACAAATCTCAGAGGACATTGTTAATAAATTCCTGGAAAACTGCCAGGGCGTTACAAAGGCCAAAAGGCATCACGAGGTACTCATAATGGTCTGTTCTGGTATTAAACGCAGTTTTCCACTCATCACCCTCTTTAATCCTCACGAGATTGTATGCCCCTCTCAAATCAAGCTTTGTGAAAATCTTGCTCCCTTGAGGCAGTCAAATAACTCCATAATCAACAGAATCGGATAGATATTCTTAATCGTAAAACGATAAAGACCTCTATAATCAATACAAGGTCTCAGTTCACCACTCGTTTTCTTCACACACACCAGCAGGAGACGAGGATTTGTGGATGAAACCTTGAGAAAGTGCGTCTGCAACATACTCCTCCATGGCCTTATCCTCCAAGACCGACAAAGGGTAAGCCTGGCCACGAGGGGGTATGGCACCAGGTTGAAGGTCAATTGGAAATCATACAACCAGTGTGGAGGCAAACTACCGGCTTGACCTTTGTCAAAGATATCGCTAAAAATCTCAGTACTCCTCCGGCAGGGAGGAGAGAAGAGGTGCACAGGACCTTGGCTACCTTCTGGAAGCATGTCTTACTGCATTGTGATGACCAGGAGATAACCTCAACATGGAGCCAATCAAAAGAGGGGTTGTGCCTCTGTAATCAAGGATAATCAATAACCAGCAGAAACTTAGGTGAGGAAATAACTTTGAATTGGATTATCTCATGGTGAAGAGCCCCTACGACCACAGACAAAGGAACAGTCTCATGAGTCACATGGGCAGGCTGTAGAGGTCTCCTGTCAAGAGCCTCAATGGCAAGTGAAGTGTCACGCAGCTGCAGCGGAATCAAATGAAATATTCCACATTTTGTCATGTTACAACCAAAAATGTACATGTATTTTATTGGGATTTTATGTGATAGACCAACACAAAGTGGCACATAATTGTGAAGTGGAAAGAAAATGATAAATGGTTTTCAAAATTGGCACCTGGGGCTGATCCTATATCTGGCATGCCTCCCCCCAGGTGAACAGGCAGCACACCGTATGTCAATGTTAAGTGATGTTAGGGTAGTATACTAGCAGATTGGTGTGATATAGCGCCAGGTTAGGGTGATATAGTTCCAGGTTAGGGTGATATACAATAGTGGCAGGTTAGGTGATATACAATAGTGCCAGGTTAGGTGGTAGTGGCAGTGCCAGGTTAGGTGGTAGAGCCAGGTTAAGTGATAGTGGCAGGTAGGGTGGTAGTGCCTCCATCATCTGCACTAAAAGCATGAATCTATGACTGTTCCTGCTGCTGTAGAACCTCCTTCTCCCACTCTCTGAAGTAAACAGAAAAAAAAGCTCACATGGGTGCTGGCAATCTGAGGATTGATTCTGGTTTCTTCTTCCTGGAACTGTAATCAAAATGTGGCAGGTGGGAGGGGAAGAGGGAGGGGCTGTAGCACGGACAAAACATTGCAGCCTCACCGTGCCCATCTTTTCCACCTTATTGTGCCCTCATTGCAGCCTTACTGTGCCTATCATTGCCCCCTCACCATGCCCATCATTGCCACCTTACTGAGCCCTCATTGTAGCCTCATCGTGCCCTCATTGCAGCCTCACCATGCCCATCTCATTGCCATCTTACTGTGCCCTCATTGCAGCCTTTCTGTGCCCTCCCAGTGATGTAAATAACTCAGTTAAAATAAACTGAGTTACTTAATGCAGTTACTTTAGAGGGTAACGATTAATCTAAGTGATTACTCTTCCCCTCATGGTAACGCCATTCCCATTACTTGGGGGGCATTACCACAATTATATCTACTGCCCGGAACCAGGTAGACGGGACTAGCAAAGGAAGTGAATGTCGCCGCCTCCACTCGCGAGCCCCGTCGCCTGGTATGGATTTAAAGGGGAACCGAAAAAATGGCGTGGGGGTCTCCCCAAAGTCCATACCAGACCCTTTTCCGAGCACGCAGCCCGGTGAGTCAGTAAAGGGGGTGGAGACGAGCGAGCGCCCCCCCCCCGCCTCCTGAACCATACCAGGCCGTGTGCCCTCAACATGGTGGGGTGCTTTGGGAAAGGGGGGCCCTGTGGCCCCCTACCCTATGTGAATGAGCATGGGATACCATGTACCCCTACCCATTCACCTGGGGAAAAAAGTGTTAATAAAAAAAACACAAAACAGGTTTTTAAAGTACTTTATTAGACAGCTCCGGGGGTCTTCTTCCGTCTTCGGGGGTCTTCTCGCCGGGCACCTCCGCTATCTTTTGCCCGGCTTTCTCCATCGTCGCCACCGTCCGGGGGTCTTCTTCCATCTTCGGGGGTCTTGTCCTGCTCTTCGCTTCTTCTGCCGGCCTCCACTATCTTCTTACAGCTCTGTTACTAGCGTTGGCCCGGTCTTGTCGCTTGTTGCCGCCGCCGCCTTCTTCTTCTTTTCCCTCTTTTCTTCTTCAGGCTGCTATAGACTTTGGGGGACCCCCACACCGTTTTTTCGGCATAGGGGTTCCCCTTTAAATCCATACCAGGCGATGGGCTAGCAAGGTGTCAATCTCGCCAATGGAGCCAGCGACTTTCACTTCCTTCGCTAGTCCCGTCTATAGAATATTAAAAAAAAAAGTCACAGTTACTTTGCTGAGTAACTAATTACTTTTCCAATGTTACTAACGCAATTACTTTTTGGGAGAAGTAATTTGTAACTTAACTACTTTTTTAAAGTAAGATGACCAACACTGCTAATTGCAGCCTCACCATTCCCTCATTGCAGCCTCACCGTGCCCTCATTGCCGTCTGACTGTGCCCTCATTGCAGCCTCACAATCATTGCAGCCTTACTGTGCCCATCATCGCAGCTTCACATGCCCATCATTGCATCCTCACCATACCCAGCATTGCCACCTTACTGTGACCATCATTGCCGCCTTACTGTGCCCTCATTGCAGCTTCACCATGCCCTCAATGCAGTCTTATCGTGCCCTCATTTTAGCCTCACTGTGCCCTCAAGACGGCCTCACCGTCATTGCAGTCTTAGAGCTGTGTCACGGAGCTGAGTGTGAAATCATGTTCTGCTGCGCTATGACAAAGGTCCCGCCCTCCTCCTAGACCAGCTTGTGTGATAGACAGAACACTGCATCTATCACACAAGCTGGTTTAGGAGGTCTCCCGCTGTGCCTGTGCGTGAGAAGGAGGGAGGAGAGGGGAGTGCTGCGCTGAAGCCATGCACGACATAGATCCAAAGTGGCCCAAGCGGGAAATGTCCCAGTATCTCAGTAGGCCAGTCTGGCCCTGTTGGGGGGCACATGGGGGGGCTCAGGGCCCCCTGTGGCCCCAGGCTGGTGACACCTCTGACGTGAAGCCCACGTACATGGGTTCACCTTCGCTGATCGAATAGGTATCAGGAGGCATGGGAGTTGAGGGAGGCAAGGGTGGGACTGCAAATCTTGCAGACAAATGTACAAGAGGCTTCCGCAAGTGCTTCTTAAAATAAAGTCGTTCTCTGAGACTGGAGTCAATGAGGATGGCAAATGTGATCAACTTCTCCAGCTCAGTGGGTATATCTTGGGCTGCTATCTCATCTGCTTGATGGTATCTGAAAGACCATGAGAAAAAGCAGCCACGAGGGCCTCATTGTTCCAAGCAATCTCTCCTGCCAGAGTATGGAATTCAATGGCGTAATCGGCAACAGTTCTCGTACTCTGATGGACATGAGGCATTTGGCAGCAGAAACAGAGCATGCAGGAATGACAAATATGCTTTTAATAGAAGCCACAAACTCTCCCATAGAGGGTTTGCCCAGGCCAAGGCTCTCTCAGAAAGCAAAGATATCACAAAACCTACTTTGCTTCTGTCTGTGGGAAACGCCTGGGGCAGTATCCCAAACTGGTTGAGAAACCCTCTGCATTGGACTGGATCACCCCCAAATTACTGGGGAAACGGAGCAGAACCAGATATACCTCTTATAGAGCTAATACTCGAGGCGGGTGCCTGCAGAGAGACTGGAGCAGCAGCAGCGATTGCCTGCAACACAGGTTGTACCAGAGCAGCCACAGTGGGAGATTCCAGGTGAGCCGTGCAACGCGGGAGCGTTTGTAATGCCATGGCAAACTGATCCATGCGGTGATCCTGCTCATCCAATCTGGAAAACATATTACCAACAAGTGGATTGATTGCATCTTCTGAATTCATGGCTTTCACCTACTGTCAGAAACCATGAATCAGACTGAGACAGAAGTACAGTTAAATCACACTTATTTAATAATAAAAGTAAATAGAACAAACGTAGTCAAAACATAGCCAAAGTTTAGTAACTGGAATAGATAGTCATACAAGCCAGAAAGTCAGCAAGCAGGATCTGGAGCCAGAAAGTCAGCAAGCAGGATCTGGAGCCAGAAGGAATGTCAGCCAAGCAAGTATTTTAACAGGAATGCAGGAGATAGTCTCTCTGATGTTCATCAAGGCAAAGACAGAGATCATCTGGGCTGGACGGCTTAAGTAGGCAGGACTGACAAGCAGGATATCATCAACAATTCATTCACTGTGGAGAGATAGGAGCTGGCAATTAGCTGACAGCTGAGCGGCCGGCACAGAGGAAGTGCGTAGGCGCCGGTGTCTTTTGTCCATGAAATTAAAATTTCTGACTGTTTTTTGTTGCAATTGCCAGTCAATACTTGGTACATGTTTGATTCCTGCAAAGATCACCTGTGAGGTCAGCATTTTTGACATTAACTACTAGGTATTGCCTGCACTGAATTTATTTATATTTGCTATGTAGGTCACTTGTGACCACTTATACCTCTTTGTCTGTCCAGCACTGCACCATGCTGTAATATACTGTGGATAAACTGACAGACTATCAATATACTACTATGACTCTAGGGTAACAGTAGAATTTTCACAGTTTTGCTAAGTATCCTTTCATTGCAATATACTATCATGGCAGTATGGTAACAACAGAACCTACTGTATACCCTTTTTGCTAAGTATCTATTCACTGCTAGACAATCTTCGGACAAAGACCCAAAATATCATACTTTCTTTTCCCCGACCCCCTTATACCATGTCCTTCTCGCGTTTTTATATATATACATATATATATATATATACATATATATATATATATATATATATATATATATATATATATATATGTATATATATATATTTTTTTATATGCCCCTGCACCCATACCTTCTTATAAGCAGAGTTTATGTAAGTATCTTTGGGGCTATGTTAGCAATGTTATGTCCAATTATATTCATTTTCTAAAAATAGTCTTTCTGTCTCTGATACAGCCTGGCCCTTGTATGCCCCCTGTGGCCGCACAGAAAGCCCCCCTCTGTCACGTTTACTGGATTGGCCCGGGTATGCGCATCCTACTAGGCTCCCTTTGGTAAGTTGGTTTGGACTGGGAGGGTTTTGAAACATGACAATTTGTAGTGTGTATTTTGTTGTTTATTACCTGGCCACTGATTCTTGTTTATGTATCTATTACCACTAGAGCCATTGTTTACACTGGTGACCATACAGTCCCCTGAGGAAGCCAGTGTTGGCGAAACATGTAGTCAGTGTCCATCTCATAGAAATTGGATACTATGGCCAGTATCCATTAATATATATATATATATATATATATATATATATATATATACTCTACTGTTTCTTTTATGTACCTTATCTCTTTGTAATGTACTTAAAATTTATACTTTTTAAGAAATATCTGTACCTGTTTATATATGGCGCTGTTATAATCCCTAACAAAATTCCCATTCTTTATATGGCATTGTGTAATATCATTATAAGCATGACCATTATCTATATGTATAAACTTGTATCATTTCTGATCTCTCTGGTACTCGAGTGCATCTTGTCGTTCTATTTACGGCTACCATGCACCATCAGCAGGCTTACGGTCACCAGATGATCCCCTGAAGCTCTGACACGCTCTTCTGAATTTCCACACATCCAGGCACCATGCCAATGAGCCCAAGATCTGGTTGTTCCTGGGACCACAGCACAGTCACTTATTTGATCTTCTACTTCCCTGCATTAGTTCTTTTTTCTACACCTGTATATATTTATGTATATACATTGTAAAGTTGGGGGTTGTTTTAGTTTTAGGATAGAGCTTCCAGTGAGCCAAGTCCAAGCCAGTTGTGCTATTTAAGGGCTTCTTAGCCCACTTTTATTAAAGGAAAAAGAAGTCCAATAACATTACAGTTGCCCACGCAGGGGTTTCAGCTTTCCACAGCAACAACATAAGTGCAAAATGCCAAGCCACCTGGCTCTCTTCAGCAGCATCACCACTGCTCAGGCTCCCACACGGAGCCCTCCTAACTCCCGTCAGCGACCTCAGGCTTGCGTCTCTGGCTACTCCAGTGCACACCTGCACTCTCTGGGTTCTCCATTGCAAGCCTGGACTCCTCTGGAAGGTGGAACCCAGAGCCCTGGTCCCGACTCTACTATCAGGCCCACACACACCTGAATAATCAGTGTGCCGGTAAGTCTCAAAACCCAGACCCAGGACTGGGGATTTCATCCACCCGGATCTCTAAGAAATTCCCTGGATCCAGGTCCCAAAGTGGACTTTACTAAATAATAAGGAAACTGAAAAGCCAGTTTCCTCCAAAATAAACAAATACACTGGAGCCCCTCAACCTGCCTGGTAGAGAGTCCCGAGTCCATACACTGGTGGGGTACCACACTAGCACATATCCCCCCCCCTTGTTTCGACCTAGGAGGGAGGTGGAACACACAAGTTTCTTTTGGCATCTGCCAGGTACCATTTACAAGAGTCCAATCCTGTCTGATCATACTTTTTTCCTAAAGGGGAACTCTACCCAATCCCTTCTTTGGCGTCTTCCTCTAAGCCTCACTGTCACTCTGCTACAAGCTCTGAGTCCTTCCCAACCTTTTTTCCAGGTCTTCTTCCAAAATCCCCTTCCCTTCTGAAATTTTAATGGGGTCCCCCTGTCCTTTCGATCCACCCTTCTACCGCCACACTTCAGGTTCCCAGCTTTCCCAACACCTCTCTCAGCATTTGTTAGGACAGTGCCTGCAGAGGGCACACACACCTCACAAGATGCCACATCCCCTGGTGTTACCGAATCAGCAGGCAACTGTCCTACCACCTGACCTTTTTTTACTACCACCTGGATTTCTATCCAAAACCGGACCAGACGAGCTCTCGTCTGATCTGCATTCAAATCTTACTACACTTTTTACCCATTTCCTTATCTCAGGGTCCTTATAAGTTTTTTCACATAAACCTATTATTGGACTGGTAACCCCAGTCTCTTTAACCGTCTCTGTCTGAGCCTCGGTCAGGATTTTTGCCATTTTCTGGTCTACACTTGCCCCTTCCATCTCACGTGGTTTGGCCACTGGAACCGTATACGCGTCCTTCACCTACACTGACAACTGACCAGCACCACCCTGGACCATCACAGAAGAAATGCTTTCCACCTGGTTGTTAGGGGTTGAAACCTCAGCCATTTTGGGCTAATTTTTCGTTTCTCCAAAGCATCTCCCATGTACCATTTTTTCAGGAAATAACCCAGCAGCATGCCCAGGGGCAACTTTTAACAAGAGTTTTAAATTCAGGAACAAACATTCCTGTCTTGTTCTCCTTTGTTCTGTACAGCCTGCCATTCAGTGCTTCACTTAGTGGTACTTCGCAGTACCAGGCCGTCTGACTGTGGTGGAGACAACCCAGGATAGATTGGCTGTATATCCCAAAGTTTAAGCACCTCCTTTAATACTTCTGTTATAAACCAGGCCTTTGACTCCAGACCTAAGCCCATCCTGGGGACGGAGAGGGACACACTTGCTGAGACTTGAAAGTTGAACCTCCTCCCAGCTGGAGGTAAACACAGCCTGGTGCTGGACTCATACCCAACTTCTCAGATTCAGCATCAGTGAACTGCTCCAGAACAACTTCGCTTTGACACGCCATGTCAATCTCACTTTTGTGAGTCACGGACAATGTCTCTGCTGTGTGCTCGCCCTTATTTGGTTCATCCTGCTCATGAGGGTTAACCCCTGCAGCAGCCACCGTGCCCTCCGGTACCTGCTGTTCTGCAGTCCCTCCTGCTGGCACAGTAGAAACAGAGTCCACCTTATTTTTGTGCATAAAAGCCTCATCTATCATGGAGATTAGACTTTTACCCCAACTATCCCAGTCCATTGTTTGTGTGCTCCATTCACCGGTACTCCTCAGCACCAAGCCAAGGAGACACAAAAGAACACACAGGCTTGGTTACAGACTTATTAGACAAGTCCTTGCAAATCATGTCAGACGGTGGTAATATGTGTTTTAACACAGCAGGTTGCATTACACCACATTCACCAACTTGCTTGGGTGGCGATTCATAAACCTCCCACACTTTTGAATTTTCCACAGGTTGCATTAACCCACTATTTACCTGCACACTTTCTGTATTAGCAGTTTGCACTAACACCTTCCCATTAAAAGGTGCAATTCCACTCTGCCTCACCAGAGTGACATCACAGTTGTCCAGGACATCCTCCGGCTCCAATGCACAACATTACCTGGAGATTTCTAGGGACAACTGTGCTGTCTTACCACCAGTTGCTATGGTCAAAAGCCCATTTTTGATTACAGCTTCCCCCTCCTTCCCGTTTTTTCGAGCCACCATCTCCCCCTCTCCTTTTTTTCCCTTTCCATCTCTTAACACTTGTTATGTGTTGGTATATATATGTTTTTTCTTAAACATTGTTCATTTAAACATTGCTCATGTAAATATATATTCCCTGTTATTTTTTTGCTACTAAAGGTATTATATGGCCGTAAATTTATTACTCTCATGATCAGATCATATAAGCCAGAGCACAGTGCTAGTTGCCGCCGTGTATGCTACACGATGCCTGACCTATCATAGTGTCTCTGTGCTCTGGCCACTCCCCCTCCATAGACCTTATATTGCAAAGCCACAACCCATCCGTTAGCTTGAAGAAGGGGTGCAGCTGCAATGTAATTGCAGCTCGTACGCTTGAGAAACGCATTGCTTACCAATGACGTCACCTTTCCTCCCCTGCCCTCCAACTGCACCCCAAGCCTCGTTTTGAGTCTCTGCTCCACTGCGGCCGGCTTCACCATCTTGCGGTGTTTACAATGAACAGCCAAGCGCCCTAGCAAGCAGGAACAAACTGACGGACTCGATGACTACCCCCACAATGGGTTAATTTAATATATAAGCTTATGATGACTTCACAAATGCGAGTTGCCTGTACATGTGAATTGTAAATAAATTGCTTTACTTCTACACCCAGAGGCGCCTCTCTCCTTGTATCTTTGCTCTGCAAGAACCTGGTGTATTCCCAACAGCAGTACATTTTCCATAATCATCAACATTGACAGCATTTGTACGTCTTGCAGGCCCACTACCAACTTGAGATTGGCAGACATTAACTATTTCACGATTTCCCTCTTGAGAAAAACACATAGGTTCAAGCTTGACTTTACCCCTGCCTCCCCACTGCCTAGGGTACTGCACAGGGAAAAGTCACCCTCAAGAGCAGATTCAGTGGCCCCACTAACTGGGGTCACTCTCACATCAGTCTCATAAGTCCTTTTCAACATAAACTCAGCGGTTCCAGCCATCATTTCATTAACCACTTGACCACTGGGCACTTAAACACCCTTAATAACCAGACCAATTTTCAGCTTTCGGTGGTCTCACATTTTGAATGACAATTACTCAGTCATGCAACACTGGACCTATATGAAATTTTTGTCCTCTTTTTCACACAAATAGAGTTTTCTTTTGGTGGTATTTAATCATCGCTCGGTTTTTTATTTTTTTGTGCTATAAAAGAAGAAAATACAGAAAATTCTGTAAAAAAAATGAATTTTTCTTTGTTTCTGTTATAAAATTTAGCAGATTAGTAATTTTTTCTTCATAAATTTTGGCCAAACTTTTACTACTACATATCTTTGGTAAAAATAAGTACAAATTGGTGGATATTATTTGGTCTTTGTGAAAGTTATAGAGTCCACAAGCTATGGTGCCAATATCTGAAAATTGATCAAACCTGAAGTACTGACGGCCTATTTCAATTCTTGAGACCCTAACATGCCAGAAAAGTACAAATACCCCCCAAATGACCCCTTTTTGGAAATAAGACATTCCAAGGTATTTAGTAAGAGGCATGATGAGTTTTTTGAAGTTGTCATTTTTTCCCACAATTCTTTGCAAAATCAAGATTTTTTTTACTTTTTTTTTTTCACAAAATTGTCATATTATCAGTTTATTTCTCACACACAGCATATGCATATCACAAATTACACCCCAAAACACACTCTGCTATTACTCCCGAGTACGGCGATACCACATGTGTGAGACTTTTACACAGTGTGGCCACAAACTGAGGCCTAACATGCAGGGAGCGCCATCAGGCGTTCTGGAGCACCCAGGACAATTCTGACATTTCTCTCCTACATGTAAAAATCATAATTTATTTGCTAGAAATTACATAGAATCCCAAAACATTATATATGTTTTTTTTAGCAAACACCCTGGAGAATACAATGGTGGTCGTTGCAACTTTTTATCTCGCACAGTATTTGCGCAGAAATTTTTCGAATGCTTTTTTTTTTTTTTTTAAACTATTTTGTGCTTAAAAAAAAAAACACAGTAAAGTTAGCCCAATTTTTGCATAAAGTGAAAGATGAAGTTACGCTGAGTAAATAGATACCTAACATGTCACTCTTTAAAATTGCACACGCTCGTGGAATGGCGCCAAACGTCTCTACTTAAAAATCCCCAAAGGTGACGATTTAATTTTTTTTTTACTGATTATATGTTTTGAGTTACAGAGGAGGTCTAGGGCTAGAATTATTGCTCTCGCTCTAACGTTCGCAGTGACACCTCACATGTGTGGTTTGAACACCGTTTTCATATGTGGGCGGGACTTACGTATGCGTTCGATTCTGCATGCGAGCACATGGTGAAAGGGGCGCTTTAAAAACATTTTTTTTTTTATTGTTCATTTTACTTTATTTTAGTTTGACATTTTTTTCCCCCCCAAAAAGTTTTTTGATCACTTTTATTCCTATTACAAGGAATGTAAACATCCCTTGTAATAGGAATATGGCATGACAGGTCCTCTTTACAGTGAGATATGGGGTCAATAAGACCCCACATCTCACCTCTAAGCTGGCTTTGATCGTATTGGCGAGTCGGTAGAAGCACCAGAGGGTGGCGGGAGGGGGGGGGATGTCTATGGCTGGGTATTGCAGGGTATCACCGACTATGGCTGGGTATCTCAGAGTATGGCGTTGCAGAGTATTGCGTTGCAGAGCATTGCAGGGTATTGGCGGGTGTTGCAGAGCATTGCAGAGTGTTGCAGGGTATTGGCGGGTGTTGCAGAGCATTGCAGAGTGTTGCAGGGTATTGGCGGGTGTTGCAGAGCATTGCAGAGTGTTGCAGGGTATTGCAGAGTGTTGCAGGGTATTGGCGGGTGTTGCAGAGCATTGCAGAGTGTTACAGAGCATTGCAGAGTGTTGCAGGGTATTGGCAGGTGTTGCAGAGCATTGCAGAGTGTTGCAGGGTATTGGGGTGTGTTGCAGAGCATTGCAGAGTGTTACAGAGCATTGCAGAGTGTTGCAGGGTATTGGCGGGTGCTGCAGAGCATTGCAGAGTGTTGCAGGGTATTGTAGAGTGTTGCAGGGTATTGCAGAGTGTTGCAGGGTATTGCAGAGTGTTGCAGGGTATTGCAGAGTATTGCAGAGTAATGGCAGGGTATTGCAGAGTGTTGCAGAGTATTGCAGGGTATTTCAGAGTATTGAAGGGTATTGCAGAGTATTGCAGAGTGTTGCAGGGTATTGCAGAGTATTGAAGGGTATTGCAGAGTATTGCAGAGTAATGGCAGGGTATTGCAGAGTATTGCAGAGTGTTGCAGGGTATTGCAGAGTATTAGCTGGCATTGCAGAGAATTGCAGGGTATTGCAGAGTATTGGCAGGGAATTGAGGGGTTAATTTTCGGTGAGCAGCGATGTGGGCACTGCAGATGCAGCCCACATTGCTGCTGACACCGCCCAGGGGGCGCGCGAGAGCGGAATTCTGGGAGGACGTCATATGACGGCCTCCCAGAGTTAAACAACCGCCCTGTAGCCGTCATTTGGCTATGGGCCGGTTGTTAAGTGGTTAAAGACAGTCTTACCCACTGCAGTAGTAGGGGTCACCATCTTGGTTTGAGTACAGCATCTCGCAAACCAGTCCTCTGCTGCACTTTTACTGGCCAACTCCCGCTGGTAGCCACGGGATTAAACTACAGCAGGTATCTCCCACTGTTTAGCACCCCCTGCTGAAACAACAGGAAACTCATCCTTGTTGCCAGGGGTGACTGCAAACATATCTGCACAGGAATTTGGGGCTGCAGACAAAAACTTTTGTGCAGCAATATCTCCAGTCATATTCCATAACCTAGGGCAAGAAAACATGCCATGCCCCAGCAAAGGAGGTGTGCCAAATGGAGACGTAATGGATGTTTAGACTCCAATCTTTACAGCCTAGGGGGTTGAATGTTGATATTGATCTGAAGTGTTTTTTTGACTATTGAGGACTATTCTACTCTGGGCCATCCACATTTCTGGTGGGTGGAGTGCAGAATTTTTCTTTTAAAACCTAGTTATATGGGGTGACTTCTCCTTTTTCTTCTCTTTTGCTAGTTCTTCTAGCTTGTACACATAAATTTATATTATTTTATAAAATATAGTTATAGCCAGTTTACATGGTTCCTGTTTATTATATTTTTTTATCATGTCACCATTTTCTTTATGTGATGTAGCTATATTTTATCAATTTGCAATGTTTTTAATGTGTCTTTCAAGTTTTTACATGTTGATATCAGGTTAGTTTATGCTGTATAGTGGGAACAGTGTGTGTAAGTTGGCATCCCGTAAAGGGAGATTTTGCATTACATTTTTGTCTTCTCCTCCATTTTGGAGGAGTCCCACCAATAGCACCCTTCCCATTCACTTTTAAGCAAGCTAGGAGTGGTGTGACATAATTTCCTGAAGACAGGAATATGGTAAAACAGATGTCGGAGCAGAGCCATTCCAGGTTCTGATCCCACATCCTATCTAGGCTTGGCCTTAGGAGAGACGCAGACTTCATGCTATCGCTTTAGGACTAGCCGGCTTGCACCTGCTTACACCTGGTGCCCAGATCGGCACTGTAACATGTAGGTGTAATCGCCATTTGTTGTTGTCATTTACTTTTATCTATTAAAAATAGTACACTATGAGCCCTTCCTTTATGTCTCTTGTGGAGTCATTTTTTCCATTCTAGTTTCACCTCGAGGGGCCAGTGTAGAGGAACTGTGGAATCAATTGGTATTCCAGAAGCGCTGTTTGACCTTCCTGTAAAAAGGGGCCATAATTCTCTGGTGAGTGGCCACCTATCTCTTGAGCACTTGTGGTGAAGAACTAGGAATCCGATTTTGAGCATCACAATTTGGTGTTGGGATTTATCACATATGGACTTTTAGCTTGCCATTTATTTGTATTTTAGATTCACTAACAAATGTATATGCTTTGATCCAAACCATTCCATTGTAGCTCTGACTGTATGTTTAGGGCCGTTTTCTTTCTGGAATGTGAACCTCCATCCCAGTCTAAAGGCTTTTGCAGACTCTAACGGGTTTTCTGCTAAGATTGCCCTGTATTTGGCTCCATCTATCTTCCCATCAACTCTGACCAGCTTCCCTGTCCCTGCTGAAGAAAGGCATCCCGACAACATGATGCTGCCACCACCATGTTTCACATTGGGAAAGGCGTGGTG
This sequence comes from Lithobates pipiens, assembly GCF_037356315.1. NCBI lineage: Eukaryota > Metazoa > Chordata > Amphibia > Anura > Ranidae > Lithobates > Lithobates pipiens. The sequence goes on from NW_027507788.1 coordinate 110,301,195, forward strand.
AGGGTGATGTGCATGTTAGTTTCTGCCACACTTAGCGTTTTGCTTTTAGGACAAAAAGTTCAATTTTGGTCTTATCTGACCAGAGCACCTTCTTCCACATGTTTGCTGTGTCCCGTACATGGCTTCTTGCAGACTGCAAATGGGACTTCTTATGACTTTCTTTAAATAATGGCTTTCTTCTTGCCACTCTTGCATAAAGGCCAGATTTGTGGAGTACATGACTAATAGTTGTCCTGTTGACAGATTCTCCCACCTGAGCTGTGGATAACTGCAGCTCCTCCAGAGCAGTGGCGTAGCGTGGGTTGTCAGCACCTGGGGGCAAGGCAAGTAATTTGTTCCCTCTAACCTGTGGACTTTTAGCCCTCCCCAAGTCCCTTCAAATACAATAGTACTGACCAACCTAATTCCTTTACTGACCATTACACACTACACTGACCACTATACTATACTGTCCAATACACTGAGAACCACACTGACCACTACACTATACTGACCACTATACTATACTGTGCATTACACTACACTGTCCACTACATTAACCACTATACTATACTGTCCACTACACTGACCACTATATGTTAGAAAAGTTTTATATTTTTTTTTTGTGTGACTATTAAAAAAACAATAACCCTGAGACTGATTTTTAAAATGACTTCTGAGCATGTTGTTTGACTGATCACAAGAGAAAAATAACCCTAACACTATACTATACTGTCCACTATACTATACTGTCCACAATACTGACCACTGTACACTACACTAACCACTAAACTGTCCTGCCTACAGTCTTCCTATACTGACAGTACATATACGGCGCCTCTCTCTCTTACCTCACCCCCCCCCCCCCCACAGTCCGTGTCCATCCATTCCTCACCTTCTTGTCCTCTATCGATCTGGACTCAGGAGGATAGGAAGAAGAGGAGGAGAAGACAGGCACCCCGTGGCTCACACATTCCAGTGCTTGTCTCCCCCGCGCTCTAGTCACCATGTTCAGTGTTTCCCGGCGCACTGTGATTGGGCGTATGGGGGTCATGTGCGGAGGCGGGACTTCAGGAGCAACCGCGATCATGGACAGGCCAGCACCACGCTGAACATGACCCCCATACGCTCAATCACAGGGCGCCGGACACTGAACATGGTGGCCGGAGCACAGGGGACACAGGAAATTTAAATTAGGAGGAGGCAGTCAGTAGTGACACTACTGGCATGAAATTTCGCCCCCCTAAATGCCGCGCCTGAGGCCACAGTACCTCCCGCAGCCCCCACACTACGCCACTGCTCCAGAGTTACCATGGGCGACTTGGCTGCTTCTCTAAAGAATGCTCTCCTGAAATGGAAAATGGAACCAGACAGGGGTGTCCACTGTCACCTCCTTTGTTTGTATTGTCCCTTGAACCGTTACTGGCCTCCATTCGAAATAATTCATATTGATGGGATTAGGGTGGGGTAAGAAGAGCACAAACTCGCAGCGTATGCGGATGATGTGCTGTTTTATATTCATAGTTTCATAGTTAGTAAGGTTGAATAAAGACACCAGTCCATCCAGTTCAACCTGAGTGAGTGTCTACAATTGTCCCTATCCCTGTACATTGCACACTCATGTCTGTCCCTACCCTCAAGGAGCCCACGCCCATAATCCAAGGTCCCCATTCATATACTAGGGCCAATTTTGGACAGAAGACAATTAACCTTCCTGCATGTCTTTGGATTGTGGGAGGAAACCGGAGTACCCGGAGGAAACCCACGCAGGCACAGGGAGAACATGCAAACTCCAGGCAGGTAGTGTCATGGTTGGGATACGAACCAGCGACCCTTCACCACTGTGCTACCAATCCAAGGATTACGATTCCGAACTTGCTGAGGATGTTGGAAAAATTTGGAGAAATCTCAAATCTAAAAATATACCTCAGTAAGTCCGAAATCTTAAACATTAATATTAGTAGACAGGAAGAAAAGCGAAACCTAAAGGAATTTCGTTTCCCATGGCGAAAGGAGATAAAATATCTGGTAGTCTGCCTTTCTGACACTATTAGGAAAGTATACGCTAATAATTATATTCCATTATTAGATGAAATCAAGAGGGAAATAGAAAAAATTTAATATGTCCCCTCTCTTGGCTAGGGCGGATCAACGCGGTTAAGATGGTTCTGGCCCCAAAGATTTTATATAAGTTCCAAATGTTGCCCATCTCACTCCCCCAAGTTTATTTCAAAATATTAAAAGGGCTAATTTCAAAGTATATTTGGCAACATAAAAAACCAAGAATTGCTTTTGCGGTATAAAGCAGGGGGGAAAAACAGGGGGGCCTAGCAGTCCCGGATTTCAAAAAGTATCACAATGCGGTGTCACGGGTGGTGGAATGGGCGAAAGAGGTAAATGATAAGAGATGGGTTCGTTTAGAAAAAGCAATGAGTCGTGCACAACTAGGACGAATAATATGGAACCCTCCACAGTATAGGTCTTTGGGTCCAAATACACACGAAATAACACGCACTGCACTTAAAATATGTGATCGGATCCACGTACAATATAATTCACCTTTGATTTTTCTTAAGGAAAATGATTATTTCACACCAGGGAAAAGAGAAGTGGGTGGTAATTGGATAATAAAAGAAAATGCACAAGTATATATATATATATATATATATATATATATATATATATACACTTTTACTTGTGCTATATCACAGTAGTGTAGCACTCCCACCTAGCAGTAAGAAGGGTCACTGGTTCAAATCCCAACCACAACACTACCTGCCTGGAGTTTGCATGTTCTCCCTGTGCTTGCGTGGGTTTCCTCCGGGTACTCCGGTTTCCTCCCACAATCCAAAGACATGCAGGTAGGTTAATTGGCTTCTGTCCAAAATTGGCCCTAGTATATGAACCTTGGATTGTGGGCTCCTTAAGGATGTGATGTGAGTGTGCAATGTACAGGGACAATTGTAGACACTCACTTAGGTTGAACTAGATGGACTGGTGTCTTTTTCAACCTTACAAACTATGAAACTATTTAGAGGTAAAATAGGCACTTTTCAAGCACCGAGTTTTGACACGGAACGCATGAGGATTGATGTTTGGCGGTATCTCCAGTCAAGTCATTTTATAGCTAAATTGCCCCACCCAAACCGAAGTGACGCAGAATATAGGCCCTTAGAGCGGCTATGTCTGAGAGATAAATCAAAAAATAACATAGCACGAATACATAACATTCAATCAGAGGGGGACGGACTGGAGGTCCCGCCTTACATTAAAAAATGGGAAAATGAGCTGGGGACACAATGTAGTGCACATATTGTGAAGAAAATATTGAAATTAACTCACTGTTCCGTGGTAGATAATAAGATGACCGAGATGAACTATAAGTGCCTCACAAGGTGGTATGCGACACCAGACAAAGTGAGGGGGTAGGAGGAAGGAAATCAAATGTCAAGCTTGTAATTTCTATTTTTTAAATTTAAATAAAGATTACAATTAAATAAAGATTTAAAAAAAAAAAAAAAGAATGCTCTCCTTGCCCGGCCTGTCAGTTTAGATGGACAGCCACGTCTCGGTAGGTTTGCAGTTGTGCCATATATTTTCCATTTTCAGATGATGGATTTAACAGTGCTCCGTGAGAAGTTCAAAGCTTGGGATTTTTTTTATAATTTAACCCTGCTTTAAACTTCTCCACAACTTTATCCCTGACCTGTCTGATGTGTTTCTTGGCCTTCATGCAGCTGTTTGTTCACTAAAGTTCTCTAACAGAGGGCTTCACAGAACAGCTGTATTCATACTGAGATTAAATTACACACTGGTGGACCCTATTTACTAATTAGGCGACTTCTGAAGGCAATTGGTTCCACTAGATTTTATTTAGGGGTATCAGATTAAAGGGGACTGAATACAAATGTACGCCACATTTTTCACATATTTATTTGTTAAAAATGTTGAAAACCATTTATTATTTTCCTTCCACTTCACAATGATGTTTCACTTTGTGTTGGTCTATCACATAAAATACATTTACTTTTTTGGTTGTAACATGACAAAATGTAGAAAATGTCAAGGGGTATGAATACTTTTTCAAGGCACCCACAGCTGGATCCTGGAGAAATCTTGACTACAAGGGTGCCTCATCCTCTTCCTGTGGCTGAATTTCCAGCACAGAGAGGAGGGATGGGTCCTTGTTAGGAGCTTTTTTACAGCTGCTCAGTCCTGAGCCTGAAAATATTAACCTCCTGTTTACTGGAAGTTTATCCACAGAAAGAGGATGGGGTAGCCCTGGAGTGAAGATTTATTTAGGAACTAGCTGCCTGTACAACATAGGACATAATTAAGAGTAAAGTATGTCACAAACTGTAATAATAAAAAAAAATCTAAAACGACATCTTTAAATGCTGCATTTACATTTAGATATCAATGTGCTGTTTCCAAAAGGATCATTTATTATAGTGTAAGGCACACATGTCAATATGGGGGAATGTAATTGTTTAACCTGACCAGCTAACATTTGCTTGCTAAATTGTGTCATAACTGTTAAAGAGGAAGTAAACCCTGATGAGTTTACTTCCTCTTTGATTCCCTGTAAAGGTAAAGCATAATGGACTACTATGCATCGCATAGTAGTCCATTATGTGTCACTTGCCTGACACAGGAGCCAGCGAAGTCACCGATGTCCTCTGTAGTACCGAGCGTCCATCTTCTTGGTGGGTCTCCCTGGGTCTCGCTGCTCCGGCGCTGTGATTCGCCGGAGCAGCGATGACGTCACTCCCGCGCATGTATGCGGGAGCCGACACTCGCGGCATATCGCCGCGATCTGTGGCTTACCCAGTGCGCCTGCGCGCCGCTGTCTACGGTGCATGCGCTGTAGACAGCGGTGGCTGTTTTCAGGTAAATATCTCCTAAACCGTATAGGTTTAGGAGATATTTCTTGGACCTACAGGTAAACCTTAATCTAGGCTTACCTGTAGGTCAAAGTGGTTTGCAAGGGTTTACAACCACTTTAAAACACTATACACAAATGTAGTTTGAAGAACCTATAGCAGTGATGGCAAACCTTGGCACCCCAGATGTTTTAGAGCTACATTTCCCATGATGCTCACCTACACTTGAGAGTGCATTAGCATCATGGGAAATGTAGTTCCAAAACATCAGGGGTGCCAAGGTTCGCCATCACTGACCTATAGGATCGGTTCAGAAAAGTGATAGATTTTTGTCTCTCCCCTATTTTTTTATCAGTCCAATGAGCCCTCATGAGCCTTTATCTAAAGATACACATTTGTAGACAATGATTTTCTTTTAGGCCCGGTTCACACCGCTGCGGGGGGAGATCCGGATGTGATTCGCACAGCAAATCACATCCGATCTCCGTAGCGATGCGAGTTCAGCCATACAGATAGTATGGCTTAATTCGCAGCGCTCCCACAGCAAACTCGCACGGGACCCTTTTTTGGGTCCGCAACAGAATCGGATCGCATGGGGGTTCACACCATGCGATCCGATTCCTGTGCGAGTCGGCAGATCGCACTGCGATATGCCGACGGATCTGGGGGTGTCATTAACATAACATTGACACTCCCAGCCGTCCGCATAGGGCAGTGTGAACTGCCGGCGGGAGGTGTGCGATGCGGGTAAACGCCGCGGATTCGCGGCGTTCCCGCATCGCTATAGTGTGAACCCGGCCTTAAGGTAAAAAGAAAACAAAATTTAAAATGAGCATCCTTGTACACTGACCCTTTGAACAATAACCACAAAAAACAAAACAAAAACAAAAAAAAAACAACACGGAATGAAATAGTGGACTATGCTCCATTAAATCTAATTAGACAATCAATTTATTTTATTTTTTTGCATTGAATACTCAACACAGAAAACTAACGTGAGTGTTATCGTCATCCTTCATGCTGGCAAAATTACAAGGTTTACCCTAGATAATCACTGGCATGTCCACCAACCATTGGACTTCTAGGTTGGTAATAAACAGTTTCATTCATTCTGTGAGTTCCAGCTAATTTGAATTCACATAAAAAGGTATGCAATCAGACTGACTATTTACTATCAACTTTTATTTTCCTGGTCCTGTCTCAACTTCTGTTATGTGTCTAAATAGGACCGTTCAGCCTAATAAACACCAAAGTTACACATAGATCTGATCTGACATGCACCTTCTCCTTCTTTGTAAGACAAGTCTGTGGGAAGAAGCTTGTGTAGAGCAGTTAAAACACTGGGTTCCAGATTCGGAGAGCTGTGGACTTATCATAGTTCCCACAGCCCATGGTTTATACACCTCCTATAATATTGAGCTACCAAGCGCTGTTTGACTTTTTTTGTTCTTTTGTAGCGCAGTGTGGCTGTTACTCAGCTCTGCCAATATAGAGCAATTGTGCGTGAGGGAAGAATGCAGCACTATCACTGGGAGAAGAAAGATTTTTAAAAGGACTACACGTGGTGAGGTAAATATAGCCATTTTAGTACACTTGGAACAAAAAAAATTGTGTAGTGTCTGCAATACCTTTTTTTTGCATAAAAAATCCACATTTTCAGGAATAGCTTCCAGTACTGCATGGACCTTGAAGAAAAAAACTTGATGATGTTAAGATCAGGGCACTTGCGGGGGCCAAACCATCACTTCCAGGACTCCTTGTTCTTCTTTACGCTGAAGATAGTTTTTAGTAACATTGACTGTATGTTTGGGGTTGTTGCACTGCTGCAGAATAAATTTGGGGCCAATAACAAACCTCCCTGATGGTATGGCATGATGGATAAGTAACTGCCTGTATTTATCACCATTGAGGAGGCCATTGATCCTAACCAAAACTCCAACTCCATTTGCAGAAATGCCACCCCAAATTTACAAGGAAACTCCACCATGCTTCACTGTTACCTGCAGACACTCATTATTGCACCACCCTTCAGCTCTTAGGGGAACAAACGGCCTCCTGCTACAGCCTAATACAGGGCATTTTGACTCATCAGTCCAGAGCAACTGCTGCCATGTCTCTGCACCCCAGTTCCTATGTTTTCTTGCATAGTTGCCTAGCCTTATTTCTGCATCCGAGGTATGACTTTTTGGCCACAATTCTTCCATGAAGACCACTTCTGGCCAAACTTCTCTGGAAAGTATAGATGGGTGTATCTGGGTCCCACTGGTTTCCAGCAGTTTTGCTGGACATCTTCCGATGTCAAAGGGAAGTACTGTAAGCATTATGCGTCTTTCAGTTGCTGCATTAAGTTTCCTTGGCCAAACACTGTCTACAGTCCTCAACGTTGCTTGTTTCTTTTTGCTTCTTTAAAGGAGCTTTAACAGCATAACTTGAAACCCCAGTCTGTTTGAAATTTTTGCCTTGGAGAGACAATGCTGATGCAGTATACCTTATGTCTTGTTGCTCAGTCTTGCCATGGTGTATGACCAGTGACATGAAGCTGCCTTCCACAACCTCAGTAGCAGAGTTTGGCTGTTCCTCGCCCAGTTTTAAGCCTCCTACACAGCTGTTTTTGTTTCAGTTAATGACTGTGTTTCAACCTACATATGAAATCATTAGCTCCCACTTGATATAATTGGTAATCATACGCCTGACCCTAATCTTTCAAAATCCCTGATTTTGTGCAAGTGTACAAAGTGTGCAAGAATTGATTCTGGGTTGAAGCCAAGGGTTAATCACACCCAATGTTGATTTGATTTTGATTTTTCTTCTGTTCACTCACTTTGAATCTTGTAAATTGATAGAAATTAACAGTTAAAATATATATTTTTGAAAGCATTCTTCACAGTATTTCTAAACTTTTGCAAAGTACTGTTTAACACAACACTTTGTACACAAGGCCGATCACCATTCTGTGATGGGAAGACAGAGATCTTGTGTTTCGGCTAAGGAGAAACATGGATCTCTGTCTTCCCACAGTTAAAGCATCCCCCACACAGTTGGAAAGCACTCCCTAGGGACACATTTAACCCTTTGATTGCCCCTGTAATTCCGTTCAACGTCACTTCTGCCCAATGCTCTTAAAGGGTAAAAAAAATGTTAAAGGGGTTCTGCACTCATAATACAACATTTGCCCATTCTGTTGCCTCTAGTTAATATATCTCATAATGCCACCTGTTTTTTTTTTTTGATTCACCTACCTTTTGTAATCTTCAGTACTTTATTTTAAACCCCTGCGGCGATGGGCGGTCTCTTGCGGGGATCAGCGTAATTTCCTGTTGAAGCCCGCACTGTCTCCTGGGATCTCGTTCGTGTAATCCCAGTAGACATTGCGGCTAATGCACCCGACATCTCGCGAGATTTCGGGTGCTACAGCCGACATCTCGCGAGATTTCGGGTGCTACAGCCGACATCTCGCGTGATTTCGGTAATTACAGCCGAGATCTCGCGAGATCTCGGCTGTAATTACCAAAATCACGCGAGATGTCGGCTGTAGCACCCGAAATCTCGCGAGATGTCGGGTGCATTAGCCGCAATGTCTCCTGGGATTACACGAACGAGATCACAGGAGACAGTGCGGGCTTCAACAGGAAATTACGCTGATCCCCGCAAGAGACCGCCCATCGCCGCAAGAGACCGCCCATCGCCGCAGGGGTTTAAAATAAAGTACTGAAGATTACAAAAGGTAGGTGAATCAAAAAAAAAAAACAGGTGGCATTATGAGATATATTAACTATAGGCAACAGAATGGGCAAATGTTGTATTATGAGTGCAGAACCCCTTTAACCACTTCATGCAAAATAGGATTTTTATAACAGCTTATGTAAAATCCTTTTCTTTGAAGTACATCATGGGAAACAGAGCCATAGTAATTACTATGTGGGTTATAGGCCATTTTCAGGTGATGGACACTAGCACACCCTGAACAGGAAGTTGCCTCCCTATATAACCCCTCCCACTACTGGGAGTACCTCCGCTTTTGTAGCAAAGCCATACACATTGTGGCAGCACGCAGGTAAAGTCACCTGGTTGTATCCAGAATGGGAAATATGTGTGCCCTAGATTCAGGCTTTATGCAGACCTTTACAATTAGAGGGGAAGAGTTAATGAGCCCAGCTGAAGTAAGTGGGCTCATTAAGACCTCTACAAAAAACCCCAGCATGCTTAGGGAGATGCTCCATCCTGGAACCAGTTTTGTGTTGTATAGACTGGGGAGTGTGATATCTGTTCTGTGCGGTGAGTTAACGCCTGTGTGGCAAACCTCTACAACAGAGACAGGGACTGGTGCAGCACAAGGCTGCACTCAGTTGTTAGACAGGGAATCTAAGTGTGTAGTTAGAGGTCAAGCTGACCAGGATTTATTTTCATGTTTTATTTTTTGTTTGGCTGTTATATGTATCACTGCATGTAGCATAAATAAACTGCATCTTTTGTTTTTTGCACCTACAACGCTATCTGCTGTGCCTGATTTTGTGTTGTGAACCCATCCAGGGGGTCACACACACCCGCTGCCGAGCTAACCCCTCACAGTTGGTGGAGAATTTGGGAATTTTTTTTCAATTTTTTTAAAGGCCAGCATGGAGGAGATACTGAGACAGCTGGCTCTAGCAAATGCAAACCAGCAGCAAGCAAATGCAAATCAGCAGCAAACAAATGCGGCTTTACAAAAGAGCCTTGCAGCTCAGCAGAAAGCTCACCTGCAGAGTCTGGAAGCTCAGCAACAAGCCCAGCAGCAATCTGAAGCCCGCTTCATAGACCTGTTGCAGAAGCAAGAGCAGAATTTTCAACAGAAAATAGAGACATTAATACAGCAACGTCCGCAGACCAATGAAGCAAGTGGTTACAATAATACCGCATCCTTTGGTGTGAGACGTTTATTGACAAAAATGACTGGAGAGGATGATCCAGAGGTGTTTTTGACCACATTTGAAAGGACTGCTGAAAGGGAAAAGTGGCCTAAGGAGCAATGGGCTGGACTGGTGGCCCCTCTGTTAACTGGGGAATCGCAGAAAGCTTATTTTGACCTAGAGCCTGACCAAGCAAAAGACTATGTGGTGCTAAAAACAGAAATATTGGCACGGCTGGGTGTCACCCTGGCCGTCCGGGCTCAGCGTGTGCATAATTGGACTTTTCAGGTTGGAAAACCCCCCAGGTCTCAAATGTATGATCTCATTCACCTGAGCAGGAAGTGGCTGCAGCCAGAGACTTTGACCGCACCAAACATTGTGGAACGTATTGTTATGGATCGTTTCCTGAGAGCTCTTCCTACTGCCATCCAAAAATGGGTAAGCCATGGAGACCCAGAAAATGCAGATAAACTTGTGGATCTGGTTGAGAGGTACTTGGCTACAGAGAACCTGACCACCTCTTCCAGGGACTCACGGACTTTCCACCCTAAGACCAGATCATTCCCAGTGGCGGGTAAGATGACTCCAAGGGGTGAGGGTGGAGAGAGTGAGAGGGTGGGAGTTCTACCTAAGGTCTGGCGGGAGCAGCCCAGGAAGCCCATGCTGCAAGAGACAGCGAAAAAGATTATTTGCTACTGCTGCCGGCAAGAGGGACATATTGCAGCCAATTGCCCCGTTGTGGATGAGCCTATGCAATGTGACTTTATAAGGGAGAGACGTCAGTCGCTGTTTGCGACAGTTGCATGCACTGCCATTCGGGGACCTGAGAAACATTTATGTAAAATGTGTATTAATGGTAGAAATGTTGATGTGTTGCTGGATTCAGGTAGCCTGGTAACATTGATAAAAGCTGAATTAGTTACTACAGAGGTCTCTGGGAAGAACAGGGTGGCTGTTATTTGTGTGCATGGGGACACCCGAGAGTATCCTGTAACTTCAGTGTTTTTTGAGACCCCCAAAGGTAACCTCTCTCATCAGATGGGGTTAGTGTCTCACTTACCACATGATGCTATTGTGGGAAGGGATTTTCCAAAATTCTGGGAACTCTGGGATTGTCCTGAGCCCCCCACTGGTGCCCCTATAAACCAGGAAGATGACCAGAATTCCTCTGGGAGTGGTGAGGACTCTCCTGAATTTCCCTTGTCGGTATTGGCGGGGGAAACTCGAGAAACTGGGGGGGAGCCAACGTCCTCAGATGAAAACATGCCGTCTGTGGAGTTTTCGGATCTTGAGGTTCACAGGGAAAATTTTGCCACAGAACAGTTAAAAGACCCCACCCTAATAAAGGCACAGGAAAATGTGGTGAAAATAGATGGCGAGTTAGTGAACCCAGATAAGACTTGCACTTATCCTTACTTCACTATGGAAAGGGACCTGCTGTATCGAGTGGCTCAAAGGGCAGAAGAAACCATTGAGCAACTTGTAGTGCCAAAACCTTACAGGAAGTTGGTGTTAGAATTGGCTCATGGGCACATTCTGGGAGGTCATCTGGGGACAGAGAAAAACAGAGAGAGGGTATTGCAGAGATTCTATTGGCCTGGGGTCATGAAGGAAATAGAAAATTATTGTTCCTCCTGCCCTGTGTGTCAGAAGTCGGCACCTATGCCACATTTCCGTAACCCGCTGGTACCTCTTCCTATCATTGAGGTCCCCTTTGAAAGGATCGCAATGGATTTGGTAGGTCCGATAATGAAGTCCGCCAGGGGGCATCAGTACATTTTGGTTATATTGGACTATGCCACCCGTTATCCGGAAGCAATTCCTCTCCGAAATACCTCGGCCAAAACCATAGCCAAAGAGCTATCTCTTGTTTTTAGCCGTGTGGGTATTTGTAAGGAACTGCTTACGGACCAAGGTACACCCTTTATGTCCCGGGTTATGAAAGAATTATGCAAGTTGTACAAAGTGACGCAATTGCGTACATCTGTGTATCACCCCCAAACAGATGGGTTGGTTGAAAGATTCAACAAAACCCTTAAACAAATGTTAAAGAAGGTGGTGGATAGAGATGGAAAGAATTGGGACTGTCTAATACCCTATCTAATGTTTGCCATTAGGGAGGTACCCCGATCCTCTACGGGTTTCTCACCCTTCGAGTTGCTCTATGGGAGACACCCAAGAGGGCTGCTGGATATCGCCAAGGAAACTTGGGAAAATGAGAGTTCTCCTCACAGGAGCGTGATTGAGCATGTCGCCCTGATGCAAGATAGAATTGCACAGGTAATGCCAATTGTAAAGGAACATTTAACCCAAGCGCAGTTAGCACAGCAGAGAGTGTACAACCGTGGGGCCAAGACCCGTACTTTTTCCCCGGGGGATAGGGTCTTGGTGCTAGTCCCTACGGTTGAAAGCAAATTTCTGGCCAAATGGCAAGGTCCATATGAAGTAATTGAAAAAATTAGTGAGGTGAACTACAGGGTTAGACAGCCAGGAAGGCGAAAGCCGGAGCAGATCTATCACGTCAATCTGCTGAAAGCCTGGAGGGATAGGGAATCCCTAGTCGCAGAGACTTTGTCACAAGTACAGCCTGATTGCTTAGTTCCTGAGGTTGGAATAGCAGACACCTTATCGAAACCCCAACAACAGGAGGTTAAAGAGTTTGTACTTCGTAACAAAGAGATTTTCTCTGAGCTTCCGGGACAAACATCTGGCGTAGAGCATGACATTATCACCCCTCCAGGAGAAAGGGTAAAACTAAAACCTTATAGAATACCAGAGGCCCGACGGGAGGCAATACGTGGGGAGGTTCAAAGGATGTTGGAATTGGGTGTGATAGAGGAGTCCCAGAGTGACTGGTCCAGTCCTATCGTACTAGTGCCCAAACCTGATGGGAGCTGGCGGTTTTGTAACAATTTTCGACAATTAAATAAAGTTACAAAATTTGACACCTACCCCATGTCGCGTATAGATGAGTTGATTGACCGGCTGGGAACAGCCCGATATATGACAACTCTTGATCTCACCAAAGGGTATTGGCAAATTCCCCTGGCCGAGTCGGCCAAGGAGAAAACTGCGTTTGTAACCCCAGATGGGGCATTCCAATATAAGAGAATGCCGTTTGGGTTACAGAATGCACCGACAACATTCCAGCGGAAAATGGATAAGATTCTGAGGCCCCATCAGAAATATGCTGCAGCTTACCTGGATGATGTGATTATCCATAGCACAGACTGGGTCTCACATTTGCCGAAAGTACAAGCAGTCCTAGACTCTATCCGGGAAGCTGGGTTTACGGCCAATCCAAAGAAGTGTACCATTGGACAGGAGGAGGCCAAATATCTTGGGTACACTATTGGGAGGGGGGTGATAAAACCCCAAGTCAATAAAGTTGAGGACATACAGAGTTGGCCACGTCCCAACAGCAAGAAACAGGTACGAGCCTTTCTGGGAATCGCTGGCTATTATCGACGATTCATTCCCCATTTTGCTTCTCAGGCTGTGCCCCTCACCAACCTGACAAAAGGGAAAGAGTCTGTCATGGTTAAATGGTCCCCAGAGGCTGAAGAAGCATTTCAGTCCTTAAAAACAGCCTTATGTAGCCAGCCAGTGTTGTACTCCCCAGACTTCTCTAAGGACTTTGTTGTACAAACTGATGCATCAGACGTTGGGTTAGGAGCAGTGTTATCCCAGGTCTGGAACGGGGGGAAGAGCACCCAGTCATTTACCTCAGCAGGAAGTTGAAGTCCCATGAGGTAAATTACGCCACGATTGAGAAGGAATGTTTAGCAGTGAAGTGGGCTCTAGATTCCCTTCGGTACTATCTGCTAGGTAGGCACTTTGACCTGGTGACTGATCACGCTCCTTTAAAGTGGATGGCTCAGAACAAGGAGACCAATAGAAGGGTAAATAGGTGGTTCCTGGCCCTACAAGAATTTAACTTTACAGTTAAGCATCGCCCTGGTGTTAAAATGGGGAATGTGGATGCTTTGTCTCGGATACATGCGTGTCTGACTGCTTGTGTTACAACCCCAAGGTTGAAACAAGAGGGGGGGGTATGTGGCAGCACGCAGGTAAAGTCACCTGGTTGTATCCAGGATGGGAAATATGTGTGCCCTAGATTCAGGCTTTATGCAGACCTTTACAATTAGAGGGGAAGAGTTAATGAGCCCAGCTGAAGTAAGTGGGCTCATTAAGACCTCTACAAAAAACCCCAGCATGCTTAGGGAGATGCTCCATCCTGGAACCAGTTTTGTGTTGTATAGACTGGGGAGTGTGATATCTGTTCTGTGCGGTGAGTTAACGCCTGTGTGGCAAACCTCTACAACAGAGACAGGGACTGGTGCAGCACAAGGCTGCACTCAGTTGTTAGACAGGGAATCTAAGTGTGTAGTTAGAGGTCAAGCTGACCAGGATTTATTTTCATGTTTTATTTTTTGTTTGGCTGTTATATGTATCACTGCATGTAGCATAAATAAACTGCATCTTTTGTTTTTTGCACCTACAACGCTATCTGCTGTGCCTGATTTTGTGTTGTGAACCCATCCAGGGGGTCACACACACTCGCTGCCGAGCTAACCCCTCACAACATGTATACCAGAAAGAGGGGAGGGACCTCTGTGTCCCATGATGTACTTCAAAGAAAAGGATTTTACAAGTAAGCTGGTATAAAAATCCTATTTTCTTAATCGTACATGATGGGACACAGAGCCATAGTAATTACTATGTGGGATGTCCCAGAGAAATGCCAACTGAGGGGAAGGATAAAACAACAAAAGTAGGGCAACATGAGACCAGAAGATTTATACTGCTGCCTGCAGCACACTGCGCCCAAAGGCGACAGCCTCATTTTTTTTTTACATCCACCTGATAGAATCTGGTAAATGTATAGACTGAAGACCAAGTTGTGGCCCTGCAGATTTGAGCCATGGAGGTTTGGTGATGAACTTCCCACAAAGCACTAACAGCCCTGGAGGAGTGCGCTTTGATTTGAGAGGGTGGAATCTACCTCTTTAAACCATAAGCTAGAACGATTACTTGTCAAATCCATCAACACAAAAAAAATCTGTTTCCCAAATCTGAGCAGGTGCCTTTAAAGCGGTAGTAAACCCGCATTTTTTTTTTTTTTTTTTTTTTTTTTTAAAAACCTGCAAAGCAAAAGGCATAATGAGCTAGTATGCACCGCATACTAGCTCATTATGAAATACTTACCTTAGAAGGAGGCCCCGACATCTCGCCCGATCCACGCCGAGGAAGCCGACATGCTCCCTCGGCGTCTCTTCCGGGTATCGCGGCTCCGGCGCTGTGAGTGGCCGGAGCCGCGATATCGTCACTCCCGCGCATGCGCGCGGGAGATTTAAATCCGGCCGGACGAGCGCTGCCGGATTTTCGCGGAGAGAACCCCCTTGTGCGCATGCGCCGCTGCAGTCAGCGGCGCATACCGAGGGGAATATCTCCTAAACTGTACAGGTTTAGGAGATATTTTTTTTACCTACAGGTAAGCCTTATTATAGGCTTTCCTGTAGGTAAAAGTTAAAAAAGTGGGTTTACTTCCACTTTAAGTAGACCTTGACTGCTCTCACCACATCAAGAGAATGTAGTGATTTTCCTTCCATGGAACAGGGTTCTGGAAAAAATGAAGGTTGAACAATATCCAGGTTTTGATAAAAACCTTACGCTACCTTCGGTAGAAAGGTAGGATGAGGATGCAATACTACCTTATCCTTGTGAATAATAATATGGCTCTTTACAAGAAAGAGCAGCCAACTCTGATACCCTTCTTGCAGAAGATATGGTTACCAGAAAAACTAGTTTCCTTGTCAAAAGGACCAAGGGAATATGTTGTATCGGCTCAAAAAGGCTGTTTTTGCAATGCCAACAGAAGTAAATTCAAGTCCCAAGGATTCAGGGGTGACGTAACTGGGTGATTAAGCCGCGTTACCCCCTGAAAAAACTACGAAACAAAGAATGCGAAGCAAGTGGTCATTGAAACAATATCGATAAGGCCGAGACCTGGCCTTTGAAAGTACTCAAGGCCAGCTTAATTTCTAACCCCATCTACAGAAAGTCAAGGATTCTACCTATGACATACTTCCTGGGGTGCCGACCACTGGATTCATCCCAGGAGACATATGCCTTCCAGACTCTATAATAAGTGATTTTAGAGGTCGACTTCCTTGCATTAACCAAGGTAGATATCACTGAACTTAACACCCCACGCTTCTTCAGAATGTGGGACTCAATAGCCAAATCGTTAAATTTTGCGTTTATAAGACAGGATGGAATACCAGACCTCATGAGAGAATGTCTGGACATGGTGGTAGGGTCCTTGGGACCCCTACTACCATCCTTATGATCTCTGCATACCAAGATCTCCTGGGCTACGCTGGGGGCCACAAGAATCACTGACTTCCCTTCCTGCTTGATCCTGCGAAGAAGTCGTGGACGCAGGTAGAATATGAGGGAATGCATAAATCAGTGAAAACTGATTCCACGGGAACAACAAGGCATCTGCTAGCGGATCCTTTGTTCTTGACACAAAGTTGTTGATTTCTTTGTTGAACCTGGAGGCAAACGGATCTATGTCTGGGATTCTCCATCGTTGACATATTGACAGGAAGATATCGGGGTGAAGGAACCATTCTGAATCAGTTCCTTTATGGCGCTGATCTTTGCCTGGGGCAAGAATACCCTTTTCTGGGTGTATATATGATCAGACCCAAGTATTCTAGTCTCCTTCGTGATTTTAAGGAAGATTTCTCTAGGTTGAGAATCCAACCTAGGTATTTGAATGTGGTGACCATACTCTGGTCTAAGCAAGCTACCGACTGGTCTATCAAGAGTAGATTGTCTAGGTAAACTATAACCCTTATACCTTGGGTCCTTAATCTGGCTAGAGGAGGGGCCAGAACCTTTGTAAACACTCAAGTTGCCGTAGCTAGACCAAAAATCATAGCTACAAACTGAAAATTAAGATTTTCTACCTTAAAAAGTAGATATTATTGGTGAGCGGGGAAATAGACACATGGAGGTATGCATCCTTGATGTCAATTGACGCCAGAAGTTCTCCTCCTTGTAGGATAGAGACAACCGATTGGATTGACTCCATGCAAAAAAAAGAGCGGGTATTCAGGGAACCGGTTTACATTTTTCAGATCCAGAATGGGTTTTACATCTCTATTCGGTTTTGGCACTGTGAAAAAGGTTTGCACAAAACATCAACCCCTGCTCTTTCATGGGGACCACCATGATCAGTTTTTGCCAAAACATGGTCCAAAGCTTGAAAGAAAGACTTCTTTCTCTGGATCCTTAGTAGCATTTGATCTGAGAAAACGAGGGGACAGGAAATCTTGGAACTCCAGTTTATACCCTGGAACTATTGAGGCAGTCCCCCATATGTCTCCACACTCTTCCTGCCAGACCCTTGAGAACTGCAGAAGTATCTCCCCTATTCGAGCAAGCAGGTGCGCCTCCTCATAAGGAGGCTTTAGTATTTTGTAGGTTTACTTCCCCAAGACTTCTTGGGTTGACCCTGAGGGTTACCTCTTGAATTTGATGGCGGAGGCCATTGTGACTGCCTGGAGGCTGATGCCTCTGGCACTGGAGAAGGAGCTTGTTAAAGTGAAATACATTTACTCCTTTTCTTAAATGGCAAAGGGGTACTTTTTCCACTAGAAATTCTTTGGCTGTATTACCCAAATCACCCCCAAACAGCCGCTTCACCGCAAAAAAGACGACTAGCCAGGAGCTTCTTATATGGCGCTTCAGCTGACCAATTTTTCAACCATAGTATTCTATACATAAGAACCAGCCCAAGCGAAAGGCACGAGAGGTCTTAAGGATAGAATCTCCAATATCGACTATTGCAAACATAAAGTTGCTAGTAGCTTGCCAGATCCTGGGTCTGCTGAACAGGATAACCTTGAGCACCTGTTTAAACTGGTCTCTCAAGGATCGGCATATACCAATTACTGTCAGCACAGGCTGAGACACTCAATCTGCTAGAGAAAAAAGTGTTTTTTTATAGCAATTCCAATTTTTTATCAGTTGGATCCCTAAACATTTGAGCATTGTCTGCCGTACAAGTCAAACTTTTATTCACAGAGGATATAGCAGAGTGGTATCCCCACTTATAGTACATTTTTTCCTCCATAGGATAAAGTGTGAAAAAATTTTTAGGAGGGAAAAAATGCTTATCTGGTGATCCCACTCAGAATACATACTTTTCCAGCAATAAATGGACAGGAAAAGCATGCACAGCTTGAGGTAGCATAAATGTGGAGCGGACCATTCAGTAAGAAATTGCACCATCAATCTTTCAGATTGTGAAGCTGACCATGGTTGAGGAAAAAAACCTCTTTAGTAATATAGACAGAGGCTGCAGTGTTGAAAACAGTTGCAAACATTTCATTTCCCTGATGCTCACTCTGACCAGCCACCCCCTCTCAGGGGAGGATGCCGTTGTAGAGATGAGTAAACTTGGTTACAGAAGAAATCGTATCCACTGCTTGAGCAATAGTTCAGCAACTGCCGCTGCTATTAACACTCAGCCTGATGCCTTTATTAAATGTGCCAAGGAAATGCCTGTGTCACCAACCTCTTACATGCCCCCTTTTGCTCTTTTGTCCCCCCGACAGCTGCAGCAGCAAATAATGGAGTTTTAAAAACCTACTCTTGTGCTGGGCATTGCCACATGCCAACACGGTGCTCCCCCTCTGTCACATGGCGCCCCCCTCTCTTTTCAAAAAGAGAGTTTTCCTGCGTGGCTGCGGGCCTCCGGCGGGATCGGCTTGTGTGGGGGGATGGTGAGGAGGAGATCCGGAGATCCAACTGCCGTGCAGGGGCGCAAAAATGTAGCAGCATTCGCGACCGTTCTGGCCTCCCTCTATCCAAAGAGGGGGGAGCGATTTTTTCCAGGTGGGGGTGCTTTTTTAGGAAAATCCCCTTCAATCTTACCTGAATTTAGGGGCTGCTTGCTGGAGGAATCTGCAGCTTCTACTGAGACAGCGTGACACAGTATAGGAAAGCATGACAAGGTACATGCTCTATACAGCCCCCAGTGGTGACTTTTAGGCATGACAACATTTACTTTTTTAAAGGAGATAATTCATAAGAAACTTTAAAAAATTCCTTAGAAATCACCACTTACCTTTCCCGCCGCAGTGTTTTCTGTGATAAAACCAACAGACCCAATCTTCACCCCTCATGGTGGGTTCCATTAAAAAACCTTCAGGAACTGGGGACCCTTTTAATCGGGTGATCCACACTCCTGGACCGGTAAAACACAGCCAGAAAAAACTAAAGGCTGAAAAAACCAAAAGCACTGGATCCCAGGGTCTAGCGCTCTAGAAAGAGAATCGTTACGGGCTAAACCTCATTTCTCCCAGCACAAGGCCCAGGCACCATTCAATTCGGCCTAAAAAGACACTTTCAATGGATCTGGTTGCATAACTGGCCCCAGCAAAGATTGCTCCAGTGGAGCTCAGCACAGCATATCTTTACTCGTGACCAACACCTTAGGCACAGGCAAAAAAAATAGGTGAAGGGGTTATATAGGGAGGCAACTTCCTGTTTAGGGTGTGCCAGTGTCCATCACCTGAAGGTGGCCTATAACCCACATAGTAATTACTATGGCTCTGTGTCCCGTGATGTACGATTAAGAAAACTATGTACCCGTACATCAGTACTTAGCTGCTAAATACCGGGGTTTTGGCAGCAGCTAGCTGCCATAACCCTGGGATTTTCGGGAACGCCGTGCGTTTCTTTTTGAGATAAAAGTAGTCTCAGCGGCGGATTCACCATGAGATCACTTTGATCGTCGGTGGGAGAGGTGTCCTCCCCCCTCCCGCCATGCGTCTGCTCCCGTGGATGCCTGCCTGCCGACTGAGGGGAAAATGGTCCCTGCTCAGCTCAAACGTCATTTCCACCCATAGCTCTGAAAGGAGAAATTTTTTTTATTGCATTTTAAAAATTGTAAATATGAGATTTGAGGTCTTTTTGACCCGAGATCTCATATTTAACCACTTCCAGACCTGCTCATGCCGATACATGTTGGCATTTTGATGGGGGATAGTGTTGTTATAGCAGTAGCTAGCTACCATAACCATGGTATCCTCTTCTTCAGTGAGCAGTCCGGTTTCCGATAAAAGTGGTCTCTGTGGCGGATTCGCCACGAGATCACTTATTGGCGGCAGGAGGCGATTGGGTCCTGTTCCTGGCTTGGTGAGGGGAAGATAGCCCCCCACCTGTCTAAATACCATTGCAGGGAGGAAGCAACATCAAAACGTCACTTCTGCCCATAGCTCTTGAAGCTATTTTTATAAATTTTTTTTTTTTTTAATGACATTTTATTTATTTATTTTTTATTTCATTTTAGTGTAAGTATGAAATCTGAGGTCTTTTTGACCCCAGATCTCACATTTAAGAGGTCCTGTCATGATTTTTTTCTATTATATGGGATGTTTACATTCCTTATAATAGGAATAAAAGTGACCCATTTTTTTTAAAAAAAGGACAATGTAAAAATAAAAAATAAAATGGTAAAATAAATAAGAAAAAAACATTTTTTAAAGCATATCGTCCCACGAGCTCACACGCAGAAGCAAACGCATACGTAAGTCGCATACGTAAGTCACATATGAAAACAGTGTTCTAACCACTTTGCTGGACAACATGAATGTGAAAATATATAAAAGCTTAAAACTTTCAAAGAGGAAGGGAGGTGGTTTAACCCCTTCCCCCCACCCCCAAGAAGCTATGACCTTCTGGTGCTGTGGAAGGTAATATAAGTCTATAGACCTGTCATAGGCACTTGCCACTCGTGTGCTGACTGCACCTGCCCTTTCTGCCCTCCTCCATTCATAAAAGCTGTAATATTGCCTCCGACAATGATTGGAAGTGGTGGACTTTTCATTCATCCACCCAGGGCAGCCATCAGAAATGTTTGGGCCCCTTACACAACTTTAGGCCTGGGTCCCCCACCCCCCTCCCGAGCCTGACCACCAACATTCCCCAGGGCTTGCCTATGGGCCATCCTACTGAATCCACACCCCGGCCACCTCACCTGAACGCATTCAGCCCACCCACCCCCCCACACACCTATATATATGTCAGCCCCCCTACACACACACCTGTATATATGTCAGTCCCCCCCACACACACACCTGTATATATGTAAGTGCCCCCACACACACCTGTATATATGGCAGCCCCCCACACACACACCTGTATATATTTCAGCGCCTCCCACACACACGCCTGTACATATGTCAGCCCCCCAAACACACCTGTATATATGGCAGCCCCTCTGGCCTCTCCCTGCACACAAACAGCCCCCCCCCTTTCCTTTAAAGCCCCTACTTGTAAATTCTTACTTGGTCCCAGCCCATTTTCACAAAGCTGACATGTTGCTGAGAAGCATAGTACAGGCAGATCGCCGTCACACGAGGGGTGCACATGCACATAGTAGCCAGAGGTGGCGGTAAAGAGCTTGATGTCTGTGTCAATGAAACGAGAACAGCAGAAACTCTGAGATTGCTTCTATACTACACAGCACGGATCCCTTTGACCAGTCCTGTCTTCTTCTGGCTCGGGAGGGCCCCTCTGGCCCTGGGGCCCTTTACATTTGTAACGGCGGTACCCCCCCCTGATGGCGGCCTTACATCCACCTGTCCTACATTCATATATGGCATTTTATTGCTGGAAGCTATAATACAGCTTTCTATGATTGGAGAAGGGGGAGGAAAGGGTGGGCATAGCCATCAGTCTTGACAAGTTTTTGTGACAGGTCCAGAAGATCGCAGCGGTGAGGGTATGCAGGGGGCAGAGGACAGAGGACAGAAGATTTAAACAGAGAGCAGCCACCGGCACAAGTCACACTTCTCATTCAATAAAAGTATCCTCCCATATGCTGTTTGACCACTTCAGCCCCAGACGATTTTAGCTCCTTCATGACCAGGCCATTTTTTGCTATTCGCCACTGCACTACTGGCAATTGCGCAGTCATGCAAAACTGTACCCAAATTCAATTTATATCATTTTTTTCACACAAATAGAGCTGTCTTTTGGTGGCATAGGTTTTTTTATTATATAAACAAAAAAATTCTAAAAACGTTCTACTTGTAGCGGGGATATAATGGTTTATTAATGCAATGAATGTGAAGTACAATGTAAATCTATGGACAATGTATTCACTAGTATTGGATGCCATCTAGTGACCAAAAACTGGAAATGGACCTTAGTTATTTTTCTTTTCTATGGTGTTGTTGAAAGATAACAGGTGACTGTGTTTACTTTGGTCATTTTGACCTTATCTACCCAGGAGTCTGTGTAACCTACCCATGAACACTTTGATATGCAGTGCATGCTGGGTAGGGTATAAAAGGGACTTTTTGGTCGATTGGAACCACGTTGCCTGCCTGTGCGGAACTGTGTGTGAGGTTCTCGGACGCATTGGTAGATAGTCACTGAGGAGTACAAACCAAACTGTTTGCTGGGTGACTGGACGGAGCCAAGAGCCGGTGACCAGAACGACGGGGATCTGAGACACTTGTTGGAGCAGCGGAGGGCCGGATCAAGTTGGTGGAGTGACACGGAGCATCTGGCCTAGTCAGCGGAAGAAAGCTGCAGCTGTAGGACTCAAGCCATCACTCAGAACTCTGATCAGATTGGTGAGTGGGTTGCGGCCCACCGTTTAATCTATTACACGTACTTAGACTTACTAATAGGCCTTGCTGGAAACTGTTGTTCCACGGAAGTGCAACTGAGCAACTGACACTTAGTAGGCCCAAGGCCCGTTACACTTTGGTATCTAAGTGTGATTACAAGTTTCTGGAGCTACACCTGGAGTGTTCTACGTTAACTTTCTCTACTTACCCCTTTGGATTACAATTATTTAAGAAACTATTTAAGCTAGCGAAGAAAGAAGATAAAGGAGGAAATACATTAAGTGAGGCCTCACATTAGACTTTAAATAAGGGGAGCTCCCAGGTCTAGATAGTAACATACCTGTATGCTGTTTATTGTATTTGACTGTTGA
Source organism: Lithobates pipiens (assembly GCF_037356315.1). NCBI lineage: Eukaryota > Metazoa > Chordata > Amphibia > Anura > Ranidae > Lithobates > Lithobates pipiens. The sequence goes on from NW_027507788.1 coordinate 110,323,976, forward strand.
TTTATGCTGTGCTAACGTTCTACGTTGGAACGACAGCAAACTCTGTAACCACCTATTTGTTATATTGCCAGTAAACGTGTTCCTGTTTAAGAGTACAAGTGTGTGGTTTACCGTCTTTCCCCACCAGGTGGAGCCAGAGGATCCTGAGGGATAGACATAGGTACATTATATTGTTTACACTGTATTGTATTATTATTGCACCACAGCTGTGCCAAGGGGACAGAGTCATTCAGAAGGGGGGTTTCTCAGTAAAATGTAGGCCCAATTTAAATCAGCAGCTCCTTCGGGGGTCAGTGCTACATACTATATAACATATCAATACAAACATTTTAAAAATCGGATTTCCTGATGCCAAACCATGGCAGCATGCTAGTGATAGAGTTCCACCTCTTAACCACTCCCTCAGGACCAGTGAATAGCATAAAAAAAGACTAGTTAGCCACCCCCATTGTTCTTTTTTTCCCCTCATACATCCACGCATCAGTGAAGAGTAAGCAGTTCTATGTCCCCACCTCTGCCTCAGTGCAGTAGCCATCTGGGTTTAGCCTCTCCTAGTGCGAAGTCCCAGCACTCGGGCTGCTGAGTTGGAGACCCCAGCAGAGCCTATTAAAGGGACCAGGAGTGATTGTCTTGTTTGCAAGCTCGTATGATCTCCCTAAAAAGAGATCTTGTCAGCTGGTAAGCCTTACTGAATCTGGTGGTGGATGAACCTCTCTCTCTGGGTGCACCTGCTATATACCTGAAGGGTGTTTTACGGAGTCACTTTAATGGACTGAAATTCATCTCCTTGTCTCTCTCCCTCCTTTTTGGACTGTTTATGTTTTCTTAAATTAATTTTATATTAAATTTTGCACTATTTGCGGTCATATTAATTTTTAAATGCACTAATAGCCTGGGAATCCCTTCTGTGGATCTTGATGGGGCCCTGTAGTGTTTCCTCATTAGGAATGAAATCTGTCATCATGTGTCTGTGGGCTGAGACTTGGGGGGGGGGGGGGGGGCAGCTAGTTCATTCCTTTTCCATTTTGGTTTCTTGCACCATACAGTGCTGCCTATCCCTTTTATTCTTTCTGTCTCCTCATATGTGTTCTCCCTTACCTTGGTCAGTTTCTCTTTTGAGTGCCTCCCATGTCTCCATTTTTTTAGTGTTCTGTTCCCCTCTTTTTTGCCCATGTGGGGATCTAGACTGTGCTGCCTAGGGCATCTCAGGCCTCCCTATAGGGAAAGAATGGCCACCCAGTGCTGTTTTTCTTTGGCCAGAGTGCCCTTGATGAGATTGAGCTGTGCCGGCCATTGGGAGTTCTGACTGCTGCCTTGTTTATGAGCAAAATCTCCCTCTTGCCAGCAAAATAGAGAAAGAGAAAAAGAGAAATGCATATATAGTCATTTATTTCTTTTGGTTTAAAAAAAAAAAAGTGTGTATATATATTCATTTACTTCCGGTTTAAAAAACAAAAATAAAGTATTTTCAGTTTTTTATGAAGGCATATTTTATTTTTTCTCCTCTCACTTTCATGTCAAAAGCCCTTCTCTCTCTAGTGCTATTTTCCTTTCTGGCTATCCTCATTTCAGCTGGCCGTCCTATTTGTCCTAAAGCCATGAGTCAGTCACCGCTTATGCAAAAAGACCTTCAAATTTAAAGGTACGGGACCACAGTGTTGGTAAGTTTGCAGCAAAAGAGTGCCTCCTTATGTGAATTGCTTTGAGTTTTTCCAGCCCCGCATGCTCATGCTATCAAAGATCAAGAGCCAGGGAAAGGCGGGTGGTTTTCGGGAAAAGCGTAGCCCTAGATGCCGCACCGACTCAAGGGAAAAAGTTCCAAAGAAGAAGTTTTATCGCCTCTTCTCACAGGCCCTGCAGCAAAAGTCCTGCAGGGCCTGTGGAGCAGTGCCTGTACCCAATAGGTTGGCGAGTAAAGACTGCCCAGAGGAGTTTGCAGTTAACAGGTAACACCAAATGTCTTTATTATTTATGGTGTGAGATTCTATTTTGAACTCACTTCAATTATCCCGGCCAGGCAGCCCCCTCCTAGTTACTAGAAGAGCAACCTGGCACCTTGGCATGTGGCGCTCAACCACTCAGTTCTGGCGAAAGGGCAGCCTGCAGATAATAGTAGCACCTCTTCATTAAAGGAAGACCCGAAGCTGCTTGATTTCAGTTTTTTTCCTAGGTGTAACAGTGTATCTTGGTGGCCATGCAGGCCATGACTCATGTATAACATATATGCATCATGCTATAACCTATAAACACTCCCCTTTCTTATCACCTCTTAAAGACCATACCACGTTTTGGAGTAAAATAGTCCATAGCAGCCATTAACTTTATTATTATTATTATTATTAACAAAACCATATAAAATCTCAAAAATATATATCTCTTTTAAATAACGTAAACATACGTGAAAACACACAACATTCCTGACTACTATCAGCTCCTCCTAGTGTTGGTCTTTGTAGGTCCACCAATCAGAAACCATCTGTAACCAAACAAACTCTGTGGTCCCTCTGCCGTGGTTTATTAGGCCTCAAGCTGACATGCTGACTTAGACGCCCACTTACCGCAGTGCCCCCATCCAATTTTCCAGCTAACCTTAGTTAACTAGGTTACCATCCTCCGGACCCATACCACCGCCAGGTCCTGACTCTGCATTCCAAACTCTTTTCCTTCACCTGCAAAGACCAAACACCAGCCACAGCAACCAAGGTAAACCCCATTTACCCTTGGGAGCCCCCCTCCACACCCTAAATGCTTTCTGTGCACCATCCTGGATCCCCAGGGTCCAAAGATCAGTCCCTACGTCATTAAGGTGAACACCATCCCCTTTTAAATATCGCCATGTTTCCACCTCCAATTCCATGTGCCGCACTCCTATTCCCCCATTATCCACCACAAACTTACTAATGGCCCTGTTAATCTTCTGTCTGGCCCTGTTAATCCCTTCCACTGACCTGGCCATCCTCCACGATGTGCGAGCCACCATGTCCGACCACACTACTATCATCCCAGGAAAAGCCGTGCATAACCAGAGCAAGTCAGCCTTCATGTCCCATGTGATGTCTAACATGGACCTGGCCCCTAAATCATTGCCACCCACATGTAAAATCAGAAAATCAGGCAGCTTGTCCCTCCCGGCAAAACGATATACCTCCGACACCATCCTGCTCCACAACATACCAGGGAACCCCAACACAAGCCTCCCATCTGCTGAAGCCCAACTGATGCCGCTTCGGTCTGACATCAGCCCTTCTCGCCCCCCCCCCAGCACACCTACGAGTGGCCCATAATCCAAATCAAGCCTGGCTCAGCACCTTAAATAGAAGAACACAAGCCACATCGTAATAACATCTCCAAAGAAAATGTTGTCCCTCCATAAACTGTATATCAAACCCCCCCCTTTTAACTGCCCTTCAGTCTACAACTGTGGGTGAACGTATAACTGAAATCTGCCAGATACGATTGACAGCCGTATCATCCAAACCACATCTAGCCGCTTCCGTTGCCGCTCCTATCCTAAAAGAATGAGAGCAAAATTTTTTCCCTTACAAACCCAAGCCCAGTAAGCATCTTTTAAATACTGCACAAAATTGAAAACGAGAAAGGGGGGAGCCATCACAATGTGCCAAAAAGGGGCCTGCAACTTCCGGACGACGCTTTCAGAATTCTGTAACCATCACCACCGGGCACAAAGGAGATCCCTGCAAGGAGTAAATATGCACCATCTTGCCTCTACCTGACTGATCCGGTTTGGATTTCCAAAGCAGTATGGATACTCCAACTTCCCTGCAATGAACATCTTGAAACCCAATTCCCCCTGGTATATTCCTGGATGGGCTCACCAACTCCCCTATCCTGAAAGCCCCAAAAAAGCCAACAAGAAGGCCACTCTGAACAGTTCAATCTCATAGCCTGACGAGCACACCCCCCACCAATTTCTCCAACAAACCCTCAAGAACCTGAAACGACACCGGACACCTGGGGTCTTTTTTCTTACCCGTCCTCCGGTAGCCCTTTAGCGCCTGATGAACCCAAAAATCCTTTGTGAAGTCCAGCAGCCCCTGCCATTTAAATAAAAATGCCAAGCCAGCCATCTTTTTAGTAAGGGCCGGGCCAGACACCCCATCCTCCATATTCCTAGCCAGAAAATAGAGCACCAACCGGACCTTGTGGGTCCTCCCCAACCCCTTGGGGCGAAGGACCACCACTCCAGCCATACTTTACCATAGGCTGTCCACGTCGACTCACTCACCGACTGCTTGATCCATACGGAGATTCTTCCAATGCAATCTCCCACAACCAGTCGGGACAAGGAACTCCGTGTTGCTCCGCTGCCGATGCCAACTTTCGGAACCTCTCCCACTGAAAGCGAAATAATGCATCAGCAATCACATTCTCGACACCTGGCAAATGAACTGCATGAATAAACACGTTCAATTGCAGGCAGCATAACACCAAATGTTGCAGCAACTTTATCACCAGCGTAGATGAATCAGACACTCTATTGATTGCCTGCACCACCCCCAAGTTATCGCCATGAAAACGCACCTTCTTGTCTCTAAAGGGTGCCCCCCATAGCTCCACTGCTAGAACCACTGGAAAAAATTCCAGTAGGACCAAATTCTTTGTGAACCCCGCCAATATCCATGACTGTGGCCATAGTCCCGCGATCCACCATCCCAGGAAGAAAGCTCCAAACCCCGAAGCTGCATCCGTAAACAATTCCATGTCGAAATTGCTCACCGGACCCCCATTCACAGTGCTCTCCTGTTAAAGGATTCCAAAAAGTGATGCCAAATCCTTAGATCCTCCCTGTGCACTTTGAGCAGCCGCACAAAGTGCTTGGGTGACGTGACCCCCGCCGTGCTTGCCGACAGCCGCTGGCATAAAACCCTACCCATTGGCAATATCCTACAAGCAAAGTTGAGCTTCCCCAAAAGTGATTGGAGAACCCTCAGCTGCACCTTGCGCTTTTCCAGAATGGCCTGTATCCCTCTCTTGAGGTCCTTCAACTTGTCCTCCGGCAGCCTGCATTCCATTCTCTCTGAGTCCAATACTATTCCCAGAGACGTGATCACCTTCCTGCGCCCTTCTGTCTTGTCCGGTGCCAGAGGTATGCCAAAACGCTCCGTGATGTGTTCCAACGTCGCCAGCAGCACCCCACATACCCTGGAATCAGGCGGGCCCACGCAGAGAAAGTCATCCAAATAATGGATAACCGAGTTTACCCCTGCCACGTCCCGAACCACCCATTCTACAAAGGAACTAAAATGATCATATAGGGCACACGATATGGTACAACCCATTGGAAGGCAACGATCAACGTAAAATTCGTTGTCCCAATGACACTCTAACAGATAAAAAATTTCCAGATGGATCGGGAGCAATCGAAAGGCCGACTCATTGCCCATACCGGCGCACCCAACTTACCGCTGCATCAAAAGACGTTTAACTCTCCATACACTCTTCTGGGTAAATGGCATCGTTGACCCCCCTTTTGGGAATGACAGGTGATGAATCAACCTGTATTTATTTGGTTCCTTCTTTGGTTCCACGCCCAAAGGAGAAACCACTAAATCAGGCAGTGGAGCAGCCGCAAATGACCCCCCATCTGCCCCAGCTCAACCTCCTTACTTAGTTTTGCAGAAACTACCTCAGAATGTAGTAGTGCCGACTTAAGATTCCAGGGTATCGGAGGAACCACCTCTAATGAACCTGGTATCCGAAAGCCTTCCGTAAACCCCTGTTCTAGAAGACGAGCCATGCATCTGTCCGGGTACCTAGCGAGAAACGGCTGCATCCTTGCCACCATCACCGGTCTCCTCCCTCTTGTGCGCAGCATCTCCTGACTTCCCTTTTCCTTGCTTGAAACAGCGGGAGAGGGTGTGTTCCCCAACAACCAGAACACTCGTGCTTAAACCGACAAGCTCCCCCGAATTTGCAGGTTCCCTCCTTAAACTGCCAACACGTCCCCTTCTTAGTGGCCGATTGTCTGGGAGCAGAAGATTGACTGGCCCCTTCTCGAAAAAAAAAACTGACCCGGGGCCCTCACAGACGTCATGAACCACATTCACAGGCTGAGATCCTTATGGTCCCACCTCAACGACGGACGAACAGCTCTTCTCTGACGGAACTGTTCGCCGTACCTCAGCCACACGGTGCCCCCGTAGACTCGCTTCCCTGTAGTCCATGTAGCAAAAAGAGGGCCGAACAATGTTCAGCCGCCTTCTCCCCAATCTTCTCCCCAATTACACTTGCCATTAAGGGGAATGCTTACAACCAATTTGCAAACGTCCTGGGTATCAACCTGTACCTCCTTTTCTCCTCATCATCCTTTTTGGTATCATCCGGCTTGACCCTGTCCACATTAAACTTCTCTAGGGGCAGTAGTGATTACAACTCCACATACTCACCTTTCCAGATCTTTTCTCTGACCTCCGGCTTCAGATGCACCCCCAGCGGCCCTTCAAAACAAACGTACACCTTGCATTTTGACACGGCCGCTAAGCGAACCAAGTCTTGCCTGACCACCGTCTCCGCGGCACCTGCAAGCTTGGGCGGGGACTGCGATTCCTGCCCTGCAAACACGAGCGCTGCCACCCCAGCGGACCCAGCCGAGCTGCTTCGCTCCCCTGCGGTCCCCAGGTCTATTCCCGACCTTCAGCTGCGGGGACCCAAGCCACCGCCGGACTGGCTGAAAGCCTTTCCTGCCTCTTGAATCTACCCACCAGTTCCTTGATGCCAGCCAGAAACCCCAGCAATCCACTCCCCCCCCCCCCCGGGCTTTCCCCCCTGCCCCCGGGTTCGACACTGCGGGCACCTCCGCATTCACCCTCTGCACACACTCGCACCCTGGCCTGCATCCGCCCCGGCGGACGTTCCCCCCATGTGATTAGTAAATGAAAGGTACTCACCGGGCTGCAAGGGATCGATCCCACCAGCAGACCTTGCTGGCTCCCTCACGGGAACACGCCTCACGGGAACTTCCTTTTCAGAGCCGGACAGCTTACCTTCCGATCTCCGCCCATCCCTCCATTCCTCCTCTCCCGACAGCCCACCAGGGGACACGGCCCTGGCTGCCGAGGGTAAAACAGCCATCCATGCTGCACGCCGCACTGCATACCCACTTGTGGACTTCGAAGCCGCTTTTGCCGGGCCGGTGTGGTCCCCCCAGACCTGTCCGCAACCACTGCACCCGACGACCTTCCACTCTGTCCTTCCTCCACTGGCATGGATGCCCAGGCCGGTGGCGTGGATGGGCCCACCACCGCTGCCCGCAATTTCCCCCGTTAAGGCCCCTTCCCAGTGGGCAGACCACCAAGGGAGGGGTGCGCATGCGGTCTTGCTGTCCCCTTGCTGCATCTCTCAGCCCTGCTGGAGGCCCCATCCGGGCCTCACCTCTGCCCCTGTCTCGTGGGTGATGAACTCCTCATCCTCCTCCCGCTAGTCCTGGCAATCCTCTTTGCCGGGGGCCCGACAGAGCCCTCCCCGGACTAACCGAAAATGCCCTCTCTCTGCCTGTTGGTTCTGGAGAGAACCACGATGGTGGCCGTGACCGCCGCTGGCGCCCCCCTCCCGCCATCTGCGGGTGCAACCCCAGGCTGATCCAGCAAGTTTAACAGGGACTGCTCTAATCACAGTGCCCACCTTGTGGCCGCTTTCCCCCGTACGCAAGCGATTAAGCCATCCACCACCGCCATTTCTAACAGTCACAGGAGCTCAGGGACAGCCTACCTTGCAGGGAAACTTTCTTGGCGCTCTGCTGCCTAGGGGAGGGCGGGGTTTACACTTTCCTATACTAAACCCCTTCCTGCCTTGACTCCTGGCCAATCCCTGCACCCCTTACAACTTCTAACCCTATCTGCCAATGACTGTAATGTTTACACAGTCATGACAGCCCTCTGCCTATGGGTTGCTAACCCTCTCGGCGCCGGGCTTCTCTTTACACGGGTAAAGAGACAAACTCATATTTACCCTTTCTTCAAAATGGCAATCCCTTCTATGTTTATGGAAGAAATTTAATAAGAAGGATGGCAAAGTCCGGAGAGAGTTTCTCGTTGATTGTCTTTACAAATGTTATCCCTGTCAATTAACGGATATAGCATCACTGAGATCCACTGCTTCTCTTCCAGACCTTTTCTCTCCCACAGAGCTGCCAAATCCACCGCAAAAGCGGATGGGCTGCTACAATACTTACAGACACTTCAGACTCAGGTGGTCCTCGTCCCGATCCCATTCACAGGAAAGATTGCATGTTTTCTACCCAACCCTGTTTGTAGTTTGCAGGGGAGAGGGTGGCTAGCATCCAGTTGCAGATCGAAAGAGGTTGAATCTTTTTGGCCCTCTTAGAGATCCAAACAGTACAACCAGATGGCTGGATGCTACTGCTGGATCGTCAGGATGCCTTGCCTCATATCCAAAAAATGTTTCTTTCCTTTTCCTTCCAAAATAAGTACGTTTGGCGATTGGTTAGACTCATTTCCACTCTCAACAGCCTACCTTTTGGCTTATAAATATCTCCAACAATGTTTGCAAGGGTCTCAGTGCTGTGTCAGCTCCACTCAGAGAATAGGTTCGCCACTACCTAGATGTCATTTTTCTTCTATCCAGAAGACGGGAACAATTGCTTTCGCACCAAGGAGGTCCATATTATATATATATATATATATATATATATATATATATATATATATATATATATATTATATCCTGCAGAGATATGGCTGGGTTATCAACTTCTGAAGAAAGAAAAAAAAGGGGGAAAGCAAAGTCAACTTTCTCCAACCCAACGGTTTGTGCACCTGGGGGTGCTCTACTAGTTCCTCTGATTTTCTTCCATCAGAGAAAGTGTTGACAGTCAGGAACAGAATTCAGAGGACAGATACTTCCACTTGTTTGATGGCTTCTCAGTGACTCAGTCACCTGGGCACAACGTCATCATGCATAACAATGATTTCTTGGGCGCATGGGCACCTGTGCAAGTTTCAACTTGCATTCTTAGCGCAAGGGAGGAAACAGGATCTAGCACAGTTAATAACACGGCCCATTAGACTGGATTATTGTTACGAATCATGTCTGTAAGACGGCCTGGAAGGTACACTGTGAGGGACTGTCGGTCAAGGCAAGCGGAGATTCCCAGCCAAGGAGGGTAGTTCTGATTGTGCAGGAAGTTCAAACAGCCCTTTTAGCACTTTGGTTTTGCTACACAGAATCAAGGGAAGACCAATCTCCTTGCAGTTGAGCAACAGGGCAGCAGTTGCCTATATTTAGCTCCAGGAAAGAAACTTGCAGCAATATTCTATTGAGAGAGGTGAAACCCATAACATCTGGGACAGAAGATCACCAGCAAATTCTGGAAGCAGTTTACCTCCCAGTGGATTTTTGAACACAGGCAGACTAATGTGCAAGCTTCCCAGAGCACAACGAATGGGTCTACATACCAGATCTTCTCTGAGCTGGTCCACAGGCAAGGCCTACCACAGACAGACCTCTTTGGTTCCCACAGTAATCACAAACTTTGGATATGTCTGACCTTGCTTCTGCACCCCAAGGTGCAAGGGGCAGATGCTCTGGTCTCTCCTTGGGGCTGCAATCTAGCCTATATATTTTCCCCCCAACATCTCTCGTAATGAGATTTCTCTTAAGTCTGTCGAGGGATAACATGGTTGTCATTGCCAATCCTCCAGGAAGCCCTCGGTTTTCCTTGGTTATTCATTTCAAGATACAGAAGACATTTCCCCTCCACAACATTCGCAGATTGGGGCTGCAAAGCAGGGGTGTTAAAAGGGGAGGCTGGGCAACTCAGGCTGCTCCAGATTCGCTCCAGAGTGATCTTTACCTTGTTGTGTGTGAAAAGGCACTTTACTTACAACATGTATGCCTAAATCTGGAACAAGTTTGCGTTTTCTTTGTAGAGCGAGACATTAATCCTACTGCCCCTCCGCTATTCTATACTTCCTCTGGGCCGTATTGGACATGAGCCCTAGCCTATCCTCATTGAGCTTGCAAGTGTCGGCTATATCGGCAATAACAAATTTAAATGGGCCAAGAATCCTTCAGTTTGCAAAGCTTTTGAAGGCAGTCGTGAGGACTCACCAATGAAAAGAGATCTATTGGTGCTGTTGGAACTCATGTCAGTTCAATCGTTTGTTCCAACAGAGCAGTGTTTGGTTCGAGCCATTGGAGCTCTTGGAGCTTCAAAGAAAAAAAATAAAAAGAAAAAATACCCCAAAAAAACTAAGCAAAAAAACAAAACAAACACACACATACACACACACATATATATATATCATTCTGGGCAGTGTGGCTTTCGTTCTGGGTGGCCATCATATAATGGCCTCCCAGAACGACCGGGTGTGCGCAGCGCGGTGATCGCGGTCACGGTCACATAGTGTTGCTGGGACACAGCACGACCCTGATCTGCGTAAAGAGCCGCGGCTGCAGCTCTTTAACCATGTGATCGGCTGTGTCCAATCACAACCGGTCACATGTAAACACAGAGATGCCAGTAATCGGCACTCCTCGCCTCACACTGACAGAGTGAGGAGAGGAGAGCCGATCAGCAACTTCTCCTCACAGGGGACAGCTAGGGATGTAATCAGGGCACTGATCATCCATAATTATAATTAAGTGCCCACCAGTGCCAGAACTGTGTGCCCACCACTGCCAGCAATCAGTGCCAACCAGTGCCCATGACTGCCTCCAATATGTGCCAGCAATTAGTGGCCATTAGTGATGCCAGTGCTGGCTATCAGTGCTGCCCATCAATGCCCATCACTGCTGCTCATCAATTCCACCCATCAATGACCATCTGTGCCTCTTATTTGTGCCCACCAGTGCTGCCTATCTGTGCCCACCAGCGCCGCCTATCTGTGCCCACCAGCGCCGCCTATCTGTGCCCAGTGCCCACCAGTGCCATCAGTGCCCATAAGTGCAACAAATTCATGCCTCCTCATCAGTGCCACCTCATCAGCGCCCATCAGTGCCACCTCATCAGTGCCACCTCATCAGTATCCATCAGTGAAGGAAAAAAATTACTTTTCTATTTTGTTTATTGATGGACACAGCTCCTTTAAATCTTGACCTTAGGGTTATATCGCCACCTTCAGGAGAGGACTAGGCAGAACATGTAAAAACAGTAATACTGCATAGCACCGCCCAGAGGGTGGTCCCACTGGCTATGACCCCTCACCATGCTTCCTGTAGCTCAGTTTTTTTCTGCCTAGTGTAGGAGAAGGACCTGGCTCCCTGAGGGGACTATTGGTCCTGGGAATTTATCATTTTCTTCTGCATTTTTTGATCCTATGATCTACAATCAACACCCGGGCCGGGTAATATAGATCCTTGTAGTCTCCCCAACCTGGCCATAGAGTGTGAGCAGTGCTGGTGACTGTATGCATCTAGAATGGCACAGTTTTTACTCAGACCAACTCAAACTTGGCACAGGGGAGAGCGGACAGCGACAGCATGGCGCAGTACCTGGGTCAGGGTGGCGAGTCCTGCGGGGGTCCCTCAGTCTGTGAAGCAGCTAGGAGGGTGGGAATTGTGTGCCTTGCCTCCAGTCCCTGAGTGGTGACAGGCAACTGAGGGTCAGCATGACGTCAGAAGCTAGCGCTTCTTCCCCAGACATCCCTGTTATTGCAACTGGCTCACTTGCACCTGCAGTGCCCATGGACGCTTTATCGGCGGTCCTGGGGATTTTCGTTGCCAGGGTGGAAGCAGTGTGCAGGTGCAAGGGGGGTAAAAGAATGCTCCCTACCCCCGTCTTCTGGGGAAAGCTTTGATTCAGACTCAGGCCCCACCGTGACAGGCAGCCCCTGTTCTGACGTGTTCTGACGTGTCAGAGGATGCGGACCGGGACCGTGCGGACAGTGAGGATAACATTGTGTCCGGGTTAGCACAGGAAAAGGCCCTTGTAGGAACACTTATCACAACAGACAGACAGGATACAGCAGGGGCATCTGCAGAGGTGGCGGCCTTTTTTAGGTCACGTAAACCGACCCACACTGCTCAGGTGTTTCCGTATTAAACTTATTTTGATAAGTTTATATACAAGGAATAAGGGAGCTGCAAAAGGCCTTTTCAGTCCTGAGAAGGATGGTGGTACATTACCCCTTTTAAGGAGAGCCTCCTGAAAAAAAGGGCATCTCCTCCAGTCGTTGACTCCCTGGTATCCAAGTTAAATAAAGTAACTACGATTCAGGTAGAAGGGAATCCTGTCTCCAAGGACCCTACTGATAGGAGGGCCGAGGCGGTGGTGTGGGCCATGTGTACGGTAGTGGGGTCATTGTTACGATCAATGTTGGCCATGGCCATGGTGTCGCAGGCGTTTACTGAATAGGCAAAATTGCTGCACTGGGAATTGGTGAAGCAACAGACTTCCCCAGTCTGCGTAGAACTGGCAGACCCGTTGGTGCATGGCTGTGATGCGGCCCTGGATATGGTCCCCCTGCTCTCTAGAGCATCAGTATCAGTAGTGGTGCTACGGCGCCTGATGGCTGAAATGCTGTTCTGCGGACCAGGCATCCAAAAAAGCACTGGCGGATTTGCCGTTCCAAGGTGAAAGGCTATTTGGAGCCTCGCTGGATGACATTATTAAGAATGTCACCAGTGGGAAGTGCACGTTGCTCTCACAGTCCAGGAAGGGTAAGGAGCCACGCCATAGGCATGGGCCCTCTCTTTCCGCTCTGAAGTGGCTTTTCCGTCTGTCCAGGGGTCAGCAGGTAAGCACTCCCAGTCCGACAAGGCGCATGCAGAGGGACAAAAGCGCCCCTGGTTTCGCAAGCCAAAAAAATTCTGCAAGCAAAGATGTTACTGCATGAAGGTTGCCCCCTGCCCAACTCTCAGGTGAGGGGTCAACTTCAGGGGTTTGTAGCTCGGTGGACCCCCCTATGGTCCGACCGATGGGTCTACAAACTGGTTTCATCGTGATACAAGATAGCGTTTCTTTCTTGTCCACCAAACAGATTCTTTCCCACCAACCTTCATCCGCTTCTGGCTCGTCGGGAGGCCCCGTTTAGGATTTACAGAACCCGCTTCAGGGTGATAGTTCCTGTACTGACGCTGGAAAGGTTTGAGGGATTCTACTCCAATCTATTTGTAGTCCTGAAAGAGGAAGGGGACTGTCCAATACTGGACCTTAAAGCCCTCTACAGCTTTGTGAAAGTGCAAGGCTCAGGATGGAATCAGTTCACTCCGTGGTCGCTGCATTCCATCAGGGGGACTTCCTGGTGTCCTTGGACATCAAGGATGCATATGTACATACAGTGCCTTGCGAAAGTATTCGGCCCTCTTGAACTTTTCAACCTTTTGCCACATTTCAGGCTTCAAACAAACATATAAAATTGTTATTTTTTGTGAAGAATCACCAACAAGTGGGACACAATTGTGAAGTGGAACGAAATCTATTGGATTTTTGAAACTTTTTTAACTCATAAAAAAATGAAAAGTGGGGCGTGCAAAATTATTCGGACCCCTTGCGTTAATACTTTGTAGAGCCACCTTTTGCTGCGAGTAGAGGTACAGGTACAGGGTATGTCTCCATCAGTTTTGCACATCGAGAGACTGAAATTCTTGCCCATTCTTCCTTGCAAAACAGCTTGAGCTCAGTGAGATTGGATGGAGAGCGTTTGTGAACAGCAGTTTTCAGCTCTTTCCACAGATTCTCGATTGGATTCAGGTCTGGACTTTGACTTGGCCATTCTAACACCTGGATACGTTTATTTGTGAACCATTCCTTTGTAGATTTTGCTGTATGTTTGGGATCATTGTCTTGTTGGAAAGTAAATCTCCGTCCCAGTTTCAGGTCTTTTGCAGACTCCAACAGGTTTTCATCCAGAATGGTCCTGCATTTGGCTGCATCCATCTTCCCCTCAATTTTAACCATCTTCCCTGTCCCTGCTGAAGAAAAGCAGGCCCAAACCATGATGCTGCCACCACCATGTTTGACAGTGGGGCTGGTGTGTTGAGGGTGATGAGCTGTGTTGCTTTTACGCCAAACATATCGTTTTGCACTGTGGGCAAAAAGTTCGATTTTGGTTTCATCTGACCAGAGCACCTTCTTCCACATGTTTGGTGTGTCTCCCAGGTGGATTGTGGCAAACTTTAGACGAGGCTTTTTATGGATATCTTTGAGAAATGGCTTTCTTCTTGCCACTCTTCCATAAAGGCCAGATTTGTGCAGTGTACGACTGATTGTTGTCCTATGGACAGACTCTCCCACCTCAGCTGTAGTTCTCTGCAGTTCATCCAGAGTGATCATGGGCCTCTTGGCTGCATCTCTGATCAGTCTTCTCCTTGTCTGAGCTGAAAGTTTAGAGGGACGGCCAGGTCTTGGTAGATTTGCAGCGGTCTGATACTCCTTCCATTTCAAAATGATCTCTTGCACAGTGCTCCTTGGGATGTTTAAAGCTTGGGAAATCTTTTTGTATCCAAATCCGGCTTTAAACTTCTCCACAACAGTATTACGGACCTGCCTAGTGTGTTCCTTGGTCTTCATGATGCTCTCTGCGCTTTCAACAGAACCCTGAGACTATCACAGAGCAGGTGCATTTATACAGAGACTTGATTACACACAGGTGGATTCTATTTATCACCATCAGTCATTTAGGACAACATTGGATCATTCAGAGATCCTCGCTGAACTTCTGGAGTGAGTTTGCTGCACTGAAAGTAAAGGGGCCGAATAATTTTGCACGCACCACTTTTCAGTTTTTTATTTGCTAAAAAAGTTTAAAATATCCAATAGATTTCCTTCCACTTCACAATTGTGTCCCACTTGTTGGCGATTCTTCAGAAAAAATTAAAATTTTATATCTTTATGTTTGAAGCCTGAAATGTGGCAAAAGGTTGAAAAGTTCAAGGGGGTCGAATACTTTCGCAAGGCACTGTATACCCATATGCCTCAGGTATCAGAGGTTTCTGCGATTTGCAGTCGGGGAAGAGCACTACCAATTGGTGGCTCTCCCTTTTGGCCTGGCATCAGCGCCCAGGGTCTTCACCAAGGTGTTAACCCCATTATGGCATTGTTAAGGCAATTCGGGATTGCAATCCTAGGTTACCTGGACAACCTCCTTCTGGGAGCAGCTTCCTCCTCAGAATTAAGGGAGGATTTGCGATCACCATGCAAACTCTTTGGGAGTTTGGTTGGGTACTGAACCTAAAAGAGTTGGGGTTGGTGCTGACTCAACGCCTGGAGTACCTGGGCTTACTGCTGGACTCACTGTTGGACTCCTCAGAACTTCGGACAAGCTGCAGACTCTTCAGCTGCAGTGAAGTTGTTGGTGTCCCGCAGGTGGATGTCGCTGCGTTTCTGCATGCGAGTTCTGGGTCTCATGGTAGACACTTTCGAGGCGGTACCATATGCTCAATTCCACACTCGAGTCTTGCAGAGGGCGATCCTGTCAATATGGAACAAATCTCCACCATCCCTGGCACGTTAAATTCAGGTGAATCAGCTAGTCAGGGATTCCCTGTTCTGGTGGCTTAAGTCCGACTCTTCGGTCTGGGAAAAAATCGTTCCTTCCTCTCCATTGGATGGTGATCACAACCTACTCCAGCCTGACTGGTTGGGGGGAGTTATGGCGTACAGTCGGCCCTGGGCTGTTGGACGCGGGAAGAACCCCACCTGCCGATCAATGTGCTTGAAAAGAGGCTGTAGAGGCACCCGGTCAGGATCCAGTCGGACAATGCCACGGCGGTGGCATGTCAACCATCTAGGAGAAACAAGCAGCTTGACTGCAGCACAGGAAGTCGCTGACATCCTACAGTGGGCAGAGCAGAGCGAAAACTGGAATGAAAACTGGCATGCGGACTACGTGAGTCGTCAGATGCTGGACCAAGGGGAATGGTCGTTACATCCGCATGTATTCCGGCTCATTCACCTAAGGTGGGGCACACCAGATGTAGATCTCTTGGCTAAATTGGAAGGTACAGAGGTTTGTCTCTGGGACAAGAGACCCCTGGGGGGACACGTCAGATGCATTGGTGGCTCCATGGGGGCATTATCGGCTGATTATGCCTTCCCCCCCACAAAAAACTACTACCACGTCTGCTATGCAGAGTGGCGGCCGACGGGATTCCAGTGATTCTGATTACCCCAGATTGGTCTCTGTGTCCTTGGTACACTGGCCTAGTATGACTGGTGTGGGATGTTCTTTGGCAGCTGCCGATCCGAGAGGACTTTCTATCGTAAGGTCAGATACTTCATCCTGCTTTACCGTCATGGTTTTTAACGGCATGGCTGTTGAAAGCCAGGTGTTAAGGGACCAAGGTCTGTCAGACTGTAATTTTCACTATGCTGAGGGCACGGAAGTCATCTTCTCAGAAGATTTATCATCGTACGTGGAAGACCTACATCTCCATGTTTGAGGAGATGGGGTGGGGTCCGCTCACATACTCAGTTTCCAGGCTCCTGCTATTTTTGCAGCGAGGAGTGGATCAGAAACTTGCCTTAGGCACCATCAAGAGGCAAATGTCAGCCTTGGTTGTCTTCTTTCAACGTCCCTTGGCAACTCACTCATTGGTGAGTACATTTGTGCAAAGGGTTTTGACCCTTAGCCCCTCCGGTTCAACCACCGCTACCTCTGTGGGATCTGACTCTGGTCCTATCGGTTCTTCAGAAACCGCCATTTGAAAATATTAGGGAAAATCCCTTGTTAACGCTTTTCTCAGAAAGTAGTCTTTCTAGTGGAAATTACAGCTGCCAGGAGAGTTTCTGTATTGGCCGCTTTGTCGTGCAAGCCTCCCTACCTATTTCTCCACAAGGATAAGCAGTGCTATGTCCACAGCCCTTATTTCTTCAAAAGGTGGTTTTGGCCTTTCGTCTAAATGAAGACGTTGTGTTACCATCCCTATGTCCTAAGCTGACTCATCAAAAAGAAGTTGCTTTTCATTCCCAGGTCGTGATCCAGGCTCTACGGGTGTATCTGTCTGCTACGGCTCCCTTCCGGAGATCAGACTATGTTTGTCTAGGTGGCTGGTCTGAAAAAAGTCTGGCGGTCTCGTCGACCACCGTCTCTTGGTGGAACAGACAGATCGTTGTTCAGGCTTATGCATTAAAAGGGAGGGTCTACACCTTTCCTGTCATGGCTCGTTCCACCGGGGCAACTGGAATCTCCTGGGCTTCCCTACATCATTTGTCTGTCTCCCAGGTGTGCAAGGTGGAGACTTGGTCGTCCGTTCACACTTTCACTAAATTTTACAAGGTTGACAAGGTTGACATGAGCACATCTTCCTTGAGTTACAAGTTGTTATGAAAGCATCTTTGGATGCATACATGGCCGCAGGTTTTGATGGTGGCTATTTAAGGTGGCAACTCCTCTGTTTGAGGAGTTCCTCTGGTTTTGGTGAAGTTATTTTTTTGCAGTTTCCACCGCTCATTTTTTTTTACACTGCTTGAGGACGTCCCTAAGGTCAAGATTTAAAGGAGCTGTGTCCGTCAATGAACGAAAGAGAAAATAGGATTTTTGTACTCACCGTAAAATCCTTTTCTCTGAAGTTCATTTAAATATGACAGACAAAGTTGTAAAATACCTTATTTAACTTTTTTTTAATTTTGTTTCTTCCAGGTATTGGTCATGCTATCATTACTACTGATTGATGAATCTTTTGTGGACGTCATTTGCGCCCTTACTTTTTTCTCCTGTCCAAATCTAATGCAAGTCTCTATCTTGATTGCCGTTACTACGGCAACCGAGCTAAGCCATTGATGACGGCAAATCTTTCTCTGTGCTGCTCTGGTTCACTCCCCGTGTGACGTCTTATAAAGTCACAAGGAGGAAAACCAGGAAGGAGAGGATGAGAGCACAGCATCAGGAGGCTTCTTTCTCTGTGCCATTTTTAACAAAAGTTAAATCCATGCAGAGGATAGTGAAACGGCACACCTAGCGTGCCGTTAAAGAATTTATGGAATGCGCAAGCGTGGCTGACATCACTACAGATTGCAGGACGGTTTCTAAGGGAACAGAAAGAGTGAGTGAAATTTCACAGGCAGCGATCAGCTGCCTGTTAGATATAGATTAGAATGAGCTAAAGTGAAAGTAGAGGGTTTACAGCCACTTTAAAGGCTTACAGTATATACAAGTTATTGCCATAAAAACTGTATGGGGACCCAGGTACTGCCCTAGGGGGCATGTATCAATGCCAAAAAAAAAAAGTAGTAGTGATTTTAGTGATGCTTAAAGTGAAACAATAAAAATAAAAAATTCCTTTAACTATTGTTTCTGGGGGGGGTCCCCTTAGTCTACCTGTAAAGTGGTAAGTGGTGCATCTGTGCAATGTATAGAACATGCCACGGCAATAATGACATTTCTAAAAGGAAAAAAAAATAATTTAACTAGTTCCGGACCAGCTGGCACAGTTGTACTGTGGCAGGTTGGCTTGGCTGGGCATTGCTGTATGCAGGGTTATCAGCGAGCATGCACACAGGAACGGCACTCTGGTACTAGAACTGTGCTATGGCGCACGCGCATTCACAGTTCCACTGAGCGGCACGCATGTGCATAAGTGCCTTTGCCCTGCCTATAAAGGGAGCTCCAGCACTCAGTCAAATTTCTGGTTCGTTTTCAGCTCTTCTAAGATTCCTGCTTCTTGTTCCTGTGTATTGCCTACTCGTTGTGACCCAGATTGCATCAAGACCACGCTGACTCTCTCCAGGACCCAACCCCTGGCTTGTTTCTTGGACTTGCTGTTCCCTCAAAATAACTCAACACACAGCCATTAATGTCTAAGCCGTTGGCAACAAAAGCAAGTACACCCCTAAGTGAAAATGTCCAAATTGGGCCCAATGTGTCAATATATTGTGTGGCCACCATTATTTTAGAGGACAGCCTTAACCCTCTTGGGCATGGAGTTCAACAGATCTTCATAGGTTGCCACTGTTGTCCTCTTCCACTTCTCCATGACATCACAGAGCTGGTGGATTTTGGAGACTGAGCCCATCTACCTTCCATTTGAGGATGCCTCACAGATGCTCAATAGGGTTTAGGTCTGGAGACATGCTCCGCCAGTCCATCACCTTTACCCTCAGGAGGTGTGTTTGGGGTTGTTATGTTGGAATACTGCACTGCGGCCCAGACTCCGAAGGGAGAGGATCATGTTCTACTTCAGTATGTCACATTACATGTTGGCATTCATGGTTCCCTCAATGAACTGTAGTTCCCCAGTGCCCCAGACCATGACACTTCCAGCACCATGCTTGACTGTAAGACACACTTGTCTTTTTACTCCTCACCTGGTTGCCCCCACACACGCTTGACACCATCTGAACCAAATAAGTTTATTTTGGTCTCATCAAACCACAGGACATGGTTCCAGTAATCCATGTCCTCAGTCTGCTTGTCTTCAGTAAACTGTTTGCGGGCTTTCTTGTGCATCATCTTTAGAAGAGGCTTCCTTCTGGAATGACAGCCATGCAGACCAATTTGATGCAGTGTGCGGCATATGGTCTGAGCACTGACAGGCTGACCCCCCACGCCTTCAACCTCTGCAGCAATGCTGGAAGCACTCATACCTCTATTTCCCAAAGACTACCTCTGGATATAACACTGAGCATGTGCACTCAACTTCTTTGGTTGACCATGGCGAGGCCTGTTCTGAGTGGAACCTGTCCTGTTAAGCCACTGTATGGTCTTGGCCACCACGCTGAAGCTCAGTTTCAGGGTCTTGGCAATTTTCTTACAGTCTAGGCCATCTTTACATAGAACAACAATTTTTTTTCCAGATCCTCAGAGTTCTTTGCCATGAGGTGCCATGTTGAACTTCCAGTGACCAGTATGAGAGAGAGAGCGCAATAACACCACCTGAGACCTTGTAACACTAACGAGTCACATGACACCGGGGAGGAAAAATGGCTAATTGGGCCCAATTTGGACATTTTCACTAAGGGGTGTACTCACTTATGTTGCCAGAGGTTTAGCCATTCATGGCTGTGTGTTGAGTTATTTTGAGGGGACAGCAAATGTACACTTATATACAAGCTGTACACTTATTACTTTACATTGTAGCAAAGTGTAATTTCTTCAGTGTTGTCACATGAAAACATAATAAAATATTTACAAAAATGTGAGGGGTGTACTCACTTTTGTGAGATACTGTATATATATTTTGTGGAAAGATGTTTTGCAATGAACACTCAGAAGAAACCCAATAGGAATATCCTCCGAAAATTCCATAACAAAACATATCATTGGACCTAATTATTTTAAATATCATGGTGTCAATCTACATCGAGGATGCGTCACATGGACTCTGACCATCATACACACACTAGAGATTTCATGTTTCAAATTTGGCCATGGTAGAAGTCCTTTGACAAAATAACCACTCCTCCTCCTTTGTCTGCAGGCCTTATAATTATCTTCCTTCTTTTTTCCAACATTTCAATTCCTTCCTGTACATGTCTAATATTTATATTCTTTTTGGGAGTCAGACGGTCAAGGACTTCTACCATGACCAAATTTCAGAAATGCTCTCCGATTCTGAGATCTATAGAAAATTAGATAGTGGTCCAACCTCTAAATATAGAGATGAGCTGGAAATATTGGTTGATACGGGGTACCAAACTGGTGTTTTATCCAACAAGGAAAGAAAATACTTAGTAGTAGTCATATACCAACAATCTACACCCTTCCAAATATACACAAAGACTCTACATGTCCTCCAGCCAGGCCTATTGTTAACAGCACTGGTGCAATGTCATCCAGAATGGGACAATGGGGGATGAATGCACTTCGCCGGTTCATACCTTAATTGGTGCGCCGGATAAATCATTAATTGAGAGAGAGTGAACCGGCGCATGCATATGCGCAACAGCAATAATAATATGCAATTGATAATGGTGCACGCCATATAATTAAGAGTCCATTCACACAGGGGCAACACGACTTCCAGCGCGACTTTGGGAGGCAACTTGGACACTACTTGAGTATGAATCACAGAGCGACTTGGGGCGACTTCAACATGAAGAATGTGAATGGCGGAGATGGCCCAGACAAAATGCTCTGCCCACCGTAGAATGCTGGCTACTTCCAGGCCGGTTAACACACTCCTTGCTCCTCCCTGGTGGTTGATATAGGCAACCGCCGTGGCATTGTCCGACTGGATCCGTATCGGGAGCCCCTGAAGTCGATCCCTCCAATAATCCAGACAGAGTCTGATTGCCCGAAGTTCAAAGATGTTGACAGGAAGCCTGGATTCCTCCAGCGTTCAGTGACCCTGAGCCAAGCTCAGGCCCAGGACTCCTCCCCACCGGGACAGACTGGCATCAGTGGTGACCACTGTCCAATACAGTGAGAGGAAGGATTTTCCCATGCCGAATAGCCGAGGAACAAAGCCCTTTGGTTGCTTGACTCAGCTGAATCTGTCTAGAGAATTGGAACATTTGTCCCATTTTAACAAGATCTCCCTTTGCAGGGGTCTCGTATAGAACTGAGCGAATGGGACCGCCTCAAACGTAGACACCATCAGGCCCAGTACCCGCATGCAAGTCCTCAGGGAGACCCATCTGCTGGACAACAGTAAGCAGACTGCTGCCTGTAATTTCTGGAGTTTGTCCTGTGGAAGGACCACCCTGGCCTGAGCGGAGTCCAAAGTTAGACCCCGGTAAACCAATATCTGAACTGGAATCAACGCAGACTTTTGGTAATTTATCAACCACCCAAAATCTGCCAGAGTCTGAACAGTGATCTCCATGTTGCCCCTCAGGGCCGCTGGGGGCTCACAGCAGAAGGACGTCCAGGTAGCCCAGAACAGCAATTCCCGACTGGCCGACATGGGGTCAACACTGGTGAAGATCTGAGGAGCGGAGGCGAGACCAAAGGGTAATGCCGTAAACTGATAATGCTCCTCTCCAACAGCAAAACGGAGGAACTGCTGGTGCTGTGCACAAATCAGAATGTGCAGGTAGGCATCTTTGATGTCGATGGAGGCAAGAAAGTCCCCCTGATGAAGAGATGTCAACATGGAGCGTTTGGACTCCATTCTGAACTTCCGCACCTGCACAGGGCCTTGAGGTCCAGAATCGGACGTACCGTAGTGTATTTTTTGGGGATTGTAAAGAGGTTTGAATAAAAGCCCTGGAAACTTTCCGACACTGGAACTGGGGCAGTCACCTCTTGGAGCAACAGGCCTTGCACCGCGCACGGGAGGGCTAACAAGTAGTCTGGAGATAGATGCAGATTGGATGGAAAAAAATCTGCTTAGGGAGAAGTCTAGAACTCGATGTTGTAACCAGACAGAATCACTTTGTCGACCCACATGTCGTTTATCAAAGACGTCCACGGGCCCAGAAACCAGTGAAGACATCCCCCAACCCAGACTGCGGGTGAGGGTGCCTCTTCATGCCAAAGGAGCCTTATCTGGAGGTTTGGAGAAGCCCGTTATTAGTTTGCTCAACCAGGGCCGCTTGGACCTCCTGAGGGGGGCTTGAAAGACTTTAAGCCTTTTTCAGTGGACCCTGGGGAACGAAAAAAACTTTGTGTGCCAAGAAGGAAGGGCCACACTTATGACTTGGCTCCTTCCCCTTCTTTGACTGTGGAAGAAAAGTACTCGTCCCCATGACACTCTTAATGATATCATCCAGAGTGGTCCCAAACAAACGATCGCCTTGAAAAGGCAGATCAGCTAGAGCCTTTTTACCCACAATACCCGTCAAAACACTACAGTTGAAACAGAAAGCTTAGAAAGCAAGGGAGCTGCGTCCAAAAAGGCATTGCAGACAAACTGCAGCCCCTGGACCTTTTGGTCTGCTAATTACGTGAAGGCAGGATACTGGTCATCTTCCAGGTCACGGCACAATAGCTTTGCACATTCTGTCAGCGTTTGCAACACCAGAGCAATAGCCAAAACCGGCCAAAGCGCCGAACCCGCAATAGAGAACATAGTGCAGCTCAGAGACTCTGCCTTCCTATCAGCCGGGTCTTTAAAGGCCGGAAAGTCCTCAACCGGAACCATAGTGGTTTTGTTCAACCGAAAAACCGAGGGATCCACCACAGGTGGAGTTGTCCATTTTTGAGCAGACTCTCCTCAAAAGGTATAACACACAACGAAACACTTTGGGATCACGTTTTGGGTGCTCCCATTCTTTATAGACAACTTCGTCAAAAAAGGAGGGATAAGTGAACACTTTTGCTGTGCGAGGTGGCTTGTGAGTGCCAAAGGGGACCGGCACCTCCACCACAGCCGTGGCTGCATCCTCCATTTTTAAAGTTTCCCGCACAGAAGAAATCAGTGAGTCCACCAGCGCTTTGTCGTGCACAGCCACTGAGGCAGAGGAATCATCCTCACTGTCCGAAAGATCTAGGAGCACAGCCACAGACCCCACAGGGTGGGCCCTGTCCACGGCAGCTGAATCAGATTCAGGATCTAACAAGACAGATGAAGCAGGGGAAGGCGGGGGGTGCTTCTTGCTAGTCTGCCGCCCAAGAGTCACCTCCACCCGGGACACAAAAGACTCCAGGGCCGCCGTCAGTGCGTCAACATATGACTGGGACCCAGCGGGACCTGCAGCCTCTGACAGGGGGTCATGTGGGAAAACATGCTCCTGAGACTCCATAGGAGAGAAAAAAAGAGCCTCACACCAAGAATGACCACTACAATGGGACACCCCCCCACACTGGTAGTGGTACCGGACCACCAGAACACACCACAGCCTGCAGCAGAGAGAGGAGGGATCCCTCAGATTCACCACCCCATCAGTGTAGTGTTTGCTGCCTCACACGTGGCATCCAAGGGAGAAGAAAACACAGGAGTCAGCGTCGGGTTAAAAGGAGGAGCTTCCGCCTGCCAAAAATGCCATCCTGGGCTACACAGTAATGGTCGCCGTTGCCTGAGCCAAAATCCACCATAAAATGGCCACCAAGCTACAAACATGAAGTCATCAGGCACTAGGGAAAAGGACACCAGCTATGGCAAAATGGCCACCAGCTGTGCTACACAAGACTACCACAGATGCAGTAGAACCCTGTAACCTCCCACGATTAGAATGAGTGAGAGAGGGGATCCGGGCACCGGACCCAGTGCCTCTCTCCCAGTAAGCACAGCACCTAGGCAGCACACTCCCCCACCCACCAGTACTCAACACCGTGCCCCACGACCCACCACAGGCACACTACCCCATATGGAGGGGGAAAAAGGGGGGTTACCAAGGGACCTCCAGGGCCAGGAAAAGAGAATGCAGGGACAGAGGGGACCCACAGAACCAACCAACCTGGGGAGGGGGCTGGGTCCACCACAAAAAAGGGGGACATTTACTCACCATACCAGGACCAAGCAGGCACCATCCCAGACAGAACCTCCTCGCCACAGAAGTGGGGGGCTGTCGGCCATGAGGGATGCTCCGACTTGAGCTGGGACCCAGTCGTAGGCGACCTCGTGAGATGTTTAACTCGCAGGGCCAGCCCCGTTCAGTGGGGCTATGTCGTGGCCGATATAGCTTATAGTTGCGCTCTGCATGTACTCGCTAGCCAGACCGGGGTGACCACTGGATCGAATGTCCAGCCCGTCGCCCAGCCTGGCAGTTGATTGTAGATCTCCTCCAGAAAAATCCAGGAAAAAAACAAATCAAAAAAAAAAAAATTGCCAGGACAAGAGATCCCAGCAGGCAACTAGGTCAAAACTAGGTAAAAACTCAAGGCCTATAGCAGAGAGGGGGGTGTATATTACCTAGGACTGCCCATTGCTCCATGATTGTGGCTTGCATGTGGATTTTGTGAACACAAGTGGATTTTGTGAACTAAAATGGAGAGTTAACAACCAGGAGTTGTGCTTTTACTGCTTCTGCTTGACTGCTTCTGCTTGCAAGTGTTGTTTTTGGGGGTGTTTTATTTTCTCCCCTCCTTTATTTGATACATTTGCTAGCAGTTTTTAAAAGACCTTTTTTTCTGACACTTTTTAAACAGCATTTTTTTTCCCCTCTTTCTTCCTGCCAAATTAGGGGAGGGGTTAATTGTTCACAGGTGTATAAAGGTAGTTATACAAACTCCCCCTTGAGCTTGCTCCCTGATTGTGGCTTGCATGTGGATTTTGTGAACACAAGTGGATTTTGTGAACTAAAGTGGAGAGTTAACAACCAGGAGTTGAAAACAGGAGTTAAGACAGGAGTCTCTAACCTCTATCCTACCCTCCATTTTAAAGATCCCACTGCAAGGGGCAACCAGACAGCTTTCCAGAAATGTCAGGCTGACAGCAAGCCAGATTCACCGGAACCAGAGTGTTTAAAGGGGACAACCGCAGCCAGGTAAGCTCGCACCTCCACTCCCCCCCCCCCCCCCTCAGTGATTGTTCCAGGGACTCCGTCCGACCGCCTACGGGGGTCAGGAAGGAATTTTTGCCCCACTGGTGCATTTGGCTGCTACTGTCAGGGGGTTTTTCGCCTTCCTCTGGAACAACCATAGGTTAGCATACCCCTACCTCCGGCCTCCTTTCCATTTTTTACGCTATCCTAGGACGACTATTCCAGATCACAGCCAGACTTCTTTTCTAAGCGGAGACCTCAACCTTAAGTAAAGGCAGCTGGAACAGCCAGCAACCGAATACAACAACTCCTTCCGCATCCATATAGGCATCCCCTGATCAACTTGCGCGCTAATAGCCTCAAGCACGGCGGCAAGTCTGATACCTAGCCCCACCTCAGGATCAATACCCTGATCAGGATCATCATCTTAAGCCCATAGTACCATAAACAGCATCCACAAACCATGTGCTACTTCAAATACTCAGCTGAAGTTCTGCACAGACTAAGGAACATCAACACCACATTGCCATCTTCCATACAAAAAATACTTCAAAGAGAACAACTATTAAAAACCAGACGACAACCAGCTCCCAACCACAGGAAGACATCTACTCGACCACTACAATTAGATTGCGCCTTGATTAACGCCAGGTCTGCAGTCAAACATAGACTGGAAGTACACGACTTCATCATCGAGAACAATGTAGACTGCCTCTTCATCACCGAAAGCTGGTTAACCTCTGACTGCAACACCATCCTCACCGAATTGGTGCCGGAAAACTACAGGATCCTAACCGAACACCGGATAGGGAAAAAAGGAGGAGGCCTAGCAGTGATCTTTAAAGGTCACCTGGATCTCACTAAACCATCATCTCAGAACCCAGTGTCTTTTATGGAAACCCTGACGCTACATTTTCAACCAACACCCCATGACACCACTCATATTCTACTGTGCTACAGACCACCTGGACCAAAGTCCAATCTTCTTTCACCCCTCACGGAATCCTTTGCAATGCACACCCTAAAATTCAAAAATTTCCTGGCACTCGGAGATTTCAACCTTTGGGCAAACGAGCCTAAAGACCCCATCGCGACTGCCTGCATCAATCAACTAGAAGAACTGGGTCTACAGCAACTGATAAAGACTCCCACGCATGGGTCAGGACACACCCTGGACCTCATTTTCAAACAGAACATCGACGTCAACATACTCGACAACATAACTCTGCCATGGACGGATCACCACGCCATCAAATTCAAAATCGCTACCAACATCACCAACGCAAAACGGAAACCTGTAACAACGCACTAGACCAGATCGCACAAAAAACTGTACTCCGAAGCCTTCAAAACCACTCTGTCCAAAAAAATATCTACAATAACCTTAAACCACTCTACGGAGGAAACACTCAACTCCCTGAACAAGGCATTACTGCAATCAGCAGACTCGGTAGCACCAAAACGCAGGGCTCTCATCAGGAAGAAAAATGCTGGATGGTTTAATAGCTCCCTCTCCGTACTAAAGCAAGAACGCAGAAGAGCGGAAAGAACATGGAGAAGAAATCCCACCGAGGAAAACCTATTTAACTACAAAGGTCTGACAGAGAATTATCGGAAAGCAATCTTCAAAGCCAAAAAGGACCACTTCTCATATACAATCTCAACGGCCGCAAACCAACCACGGGAACTGTTTAAACTGGTTAATCAATCAATGAATCCGGTGTGCCTAGAACCCCCAGAAAGCGAATCCCAGGATTACTGTGACAAACTGTCGGATTTTTTCATCGATAAAGTCAAAACCATCAGGGAAACAATTTGTCAGAAGAAAACATCCAACCTCAGCCAGCAAATACATAAAGAGGATGTCCGCACCAACATACCGCAACCGACAAAATTTTCACTATCGCCAATTACCGTAGACACCGCAAAAAACATCATTAATAAACTGCGTGACAGTACCTCACCTATTGACATCATCCCCACAAAACTACTGAAAGAATGCTCCGACATCGTGGCTCCAACCATAACCCACCTCATAAACCGATCATTCCACGAAGGGATTGTTCCCAGCATCCTCAAACAAGGCATCGTCAAACCTCTACTCAAGAAACCAAACCTGGACCCTCAGGATCCAAACAACCGTAGGCCGATTACAAGCCTCAACACCATTTCTAAGATCATGGAGAAAGCTGTAGTACATCAGCTACAACTTCACCTGGATACTCACAAACTCCTGGACCCGCTGCAATCAGGCTTCCGCCCGGGTCATGGAATAGAAACAACTCTCCTCAAGATTTGGGATGACGCCCTCGAAGCAGCAGATGATGGAGAGCCATGTCTCCTCGTACTGCTAGACCTAAGTGCAGCGTTTGATACAGTAGATCACAATACTCTACTCGTCCGCCTCACAGAAGTAGCCGGAGTCCAAGACATAGATCTCCATTGGTTCGCGTCCTTCCTAGGAAATCGGTCACAGACAGTGAAACTAGGAAAATTCCTCTCCGAAACTCGGGCAGTCACCTGCGGAGTCCCTCAAGGCTCTCCGTTGTCACCCGTTCTCTTCAACATTTACATTCGCCCACTCCTTCAAATCATCAGATGCTCAGATCTCTGCTTCCACTCTTACGCTGACGACACGCAACTTTATTTCCGGATCAATGGAAAAAAAGATCACCAACAACAACTTGAAAACTGCCTGAAATCAATAGAGGACTGGATGACCACCAACTCCCTCCAGCTGAACCAATCAAAGACAGAGCTTCTTATCTTACACCCAAATCATAAGCCCGCAACCAAAACCTCCTGGTCTCCACCAACCGTCTTTGGGCCGACTATCTCCCCAAAGACCAAAGCGAAGAGTCTCGGGGTTATTTTAGACGCACAAATGTCAATGGATGCGCAAATAGGATCTGTAGTCAGTCGATCTCACCATCTGCTGCGCATGCTTCGCAGACTCATCCCTTTTATCCCAAAGAATGACAAAGCAGTGGTAGTTGGAACAATCATTAATTCACGACTGGACTACGCAAACTCGCTTTACATAGGATTACCACAATATCAACTTGCGTGATTACAACTGATCCAAAACACGGCGGCAAGGCTGATAACAGGAAAAAAACCCTGGGGATCCATTTCTCCTTCACTGAGGAGCTTACATTGGCTAACCGTAAAAAATCGGATCACGTTCAAGACCCTTTGCCTCACCCACAAATGCGTGCATAGAGAAGCTCCGCAATACCTAATGGAGAAAATAAATCATTACACACCAAACCGCAGTCTTCGATCAGCCAACAAAAACCTCGTCCTCGTGCCCAAAGCCCGGTATAAATCCAAGGGTGATCGGAGATTCGCTGTCCAAGGGCCTCGGCTATGGAATGCTCTACCAATCAACATCCGCCTGGAAGAAAATCACCTGGCTTTTAGGAAAAAACTCAAGACCTTCCTCTTTTAGCAGATGATCAAAGCTCGCCACAGCGCCTAGAGGCGATTCAGTTCGCATTGTGCGCTATATAAGTATTTCATTCATTCATTCATTCATTGGCATAGCCAAGTCTTTTTTCTGCCTCGTGTCCTACTCCTGTAGGGGGTGATATAACCCTATGGTTCTGAATAAAGAAGGCGGTGTCTGTCACTGACACAATAATCTCTACACAATAATACAGCATGATGATGCACTTTTGGCCCTGAATTGGACTTTAAGTCAGAGAGATGGTCTTCCACATAACCAAAGAGTTTTTTTGAGAAATGTTCTAGACTTCTGTTTATCCCATAATTATTTCTGGTACGGGAATAATTTTTTCTCCCAACAAAGAGGTGTTGCTATGGGCGCGAAATTCACGTCCAGTATTGCAAACCTTTTCATGGGAGAATGGGAGGATAAGGTAATTTTTTGTGTAAAAAGAGAAGAATTGTCTATAAATGATACATCGATTACATGTTTTTTATCTGGGCAGGATCAACAGAATCTCCAACAGTTCATTCAGAAACTAAATGTTAACAATAATATTAAAGCGGGGTTCCAGTGCCTAAATCGTTTTTTTTTTGTTTTTTTTTTAATACATTGAGATTGATTATATTATATAGAATTAGTACTCACTTGTTCCATTTTTGAAGTCTTTAAGATATCTATTTTATCAATAGAAATGAAGTTATATTGCATCTTTTCGGGGGTTCTCATCTTGCCTGTGGGCATGTGAAGCCCACAGGCATCCTCTTCCAGGATACAGTGTCACCGATGTCCCAGCATGCACTGCGCGCTGTATCTCCGATCTCGCGAATGCGCAGTGACTTGAATTCGGAGCGCACAGACTCCTGGGATCAATGAGAAAAGATCCCAGGAGACAGTGCAAATTGCGGAAATTACGAAATAGCCACACAAACCTCGCCCATATCCGCAAGACACACATTCAGGAAGCAGAGATTACAAAGAAAAAAAAAGGTACATTTTAAACCAAAAAAAAAAAATGTTCCGTTTTGGATCACTAAAGCCGCGTACACACGGGCAGACTGTATGGCCTACTTAGTCCGTCATACAATCCGACGGACAGTCCGTCATACTTTCGAATGAACGGACTTGACCACACACGGATGCACAAACAGTCCGTCGAAAGCTTGCGCGATGACGTGTACAGCACGTACGACGGGACTAGAAATAGGAAGTCCAATACACAGCAATGCACCCTTCCGCCGTGTAAATCCTTTCTGAGCATGCGCCATTCTTAGTCCGTCGAACTAGCCTACTCACGAGCGGATTGTCCGCTGAAACCAAAGTATGACGGACAGAATTTCGAAAAATCCGAAATACTTAGTACGCCAGACTGCACGCTGAAAAAGTCCGCTGAAGCCCACACCGAGCGGACTGTCCGCTGAAATGTGTTTCGACGGACTAAGTAGGCCATACAGTCCGCCCGTGTGTACACGGCATAAGAGCTATTATATATAAAACAGGCGGAGCTCCGCTTTAAGCTCACAAATCAGTGGAGTAGACAGGAGATTCCTTTTTTAGATGTCAATGTATATCGTCTGAATGACAAATTAGAGACAAAAGTATTTTTTAAGCCAACAGATCGCAACAGTTACCTTCCAATACAGAATGGACATCATCCACTCTGGTTAAAGAACATGCTCAAGGGTCAGATCATAAGAGTGAAAAGAAATGTCTCCCAGACTGACAACTTCATCTGCCAGTCAAAGGTATTGACAGACAGGTTTGAGGCTAATGCTGCGTACACGTGATCAGAAATTCCGCCAGCAAAAGTCCGATGAGAGCTTTTGGTCGGAAAATGCGATCGTGTGTTTGCTCCATTGGACTTACCGCCAGCAAAAGATTGAGAGCATGTTCTCAATTTTTTCGGTCTGAAAAAGTTCCTATCCTAAAATCCGTTTATGTGTATGCATTTCCGTGGCGCAAAAACTCACGCATGCTCAGATTCAAGTACGAGACGGAAGCGCTCGGCCTGGTATAACTACCATTCATAATGGAGATGGCACATTCGCCACGCTGAAATTTTTAAAATAGTTTAATGTAGCACATTCTCTTCTTCTTTAGAATGCTAGAAGAAAAAAGTTGTTTTTCTGCTCATATTCACAGAGTTCTCACAAACATCTTTCTTTATTATTTCTCGTGATCTCATGAATAATAATATTTTTTTTCGTCTTAAATTTTTTTTTTTACATATCTCCATGTTTTTTTTTGTTTTTATTTAAATTTTTTTATCAAGATCTGCATTTTTTTTTTATATCAAGGAGCTTGGCGTCCCTTGTTAATTTGACCTTTTTGAAATGTACCTGCCTACTCACAAACTGTCCTTTTTGAAGAAAAACACAAGTATTTTTAGATAAAAAAAAATCTATTTATTCTGGCTCATAACAAAATAAAGAGGAGGGCAACGCTGGAGAAACTGCTGGAATTTGCGAAGCCTTTCTACCCCGGGGCACACACCAACTATTTGGAAAAAATAAATTGTTAGCTTGAGAAGTCCATATAATGGGGAGCACAAACTGGCTCCCAGGGTTTAGGAACAGTAACAGATAACATATATGTCCCCAGGCTGTGGTACTAAAACAGCCTGTGTCTTCTGTCAGACCAGACTGAACCCAGGCCATCACTTTCTTGTCTTCCCTGCAGCCTTCCTTGGAGGCTGTTGCTCTGGAGGTGGACTTGTGGCAGGAGGAGAAGCAGGAGGATGGGTGATGGCACATAAGTGCATGTTATCACTTATTTGGCCACTCAATCCCTTCTGAATGGCCTCAAAAATAAATTTCTCACACCTGAAGTGTCGGCCCTCCTCCAATTGCTGCAAATTAGCAGTTACATAGCAGCCAAAGGCCTCTTCCGCATGGGGGGGGACTTTTCAGGGTCACATTAGCATCCTTAATGAGGCCCAGTGCTACCTCCTCTGTGTTACTCCCCTTCCTGGGCCTTTTTGTTGTAAGGCGGAGGGGAGGCACCTGGGATCGGGTGAGGAAACAGGGCCCTGCCATCTCCTGGCTGACACCTCCAACTCCTCCTGTCTGCCACATTCCAGAGCCTCGTCCTGGCTGAGGTCTTCCTGTGTATGAAAAAAGGACATAGTTTTAGTTTTTGGTTCATCAATCACACACAATTTTCAGCTCATGACTGTGTCAAATTAAATGTTAATAAATAGAAAAGACTATCATTCTGACACCAGCATTTTTCATTCATGTCACACAAATTTTTGGCCCCTATTGTTTATTAGCCACTTAAGGACTGCCTCCTGCACATATACATCGACAGAATGGCATGGCTGGGCACAAGCACGTACCTGTACGTTGCTTTTAAATTGCCCAGCCGTGGGCCCGGAGCTCATCTGCTGGCGGCCCGCTCCTGACCCGGTCCTGAGCTCCGTGACAGTGGCCTCAGGACCAGCGGACCCGATCGCCGCTGGTGTCCCGCGATTGGGTCACAGAGCTGAAGAACAAGGAGAGGTCTGTATAAACAAATCTCTCCCCATGCTTCCTACTGTGGCTGTCATCGATCGTCTCTTCCCTTTTATAGGGAAAGACTATCAGTGACGTCATATGCCAGGCCACGTCCCCACAATAAAAAAAACACATAACGTCATACATAACACTACACTGCCCCCTAATGGTTAACTCCTTCACTGCCAGTGTCATTTACACAGGAATCAGTGCATTTAAATAGCACTGATTGCTGTATAAATGACAATGAACCCAAAAATGTGTCAAAAATGTCCGATGTGTCCGCCATAATGTCGCAGTCACAATAAAAATCGTTGACCGTCCCCATTACTAGTAAAGAAAAAAAATTAATAAAAATGTTATAAAACTATTCCCTATTTTGTAAACGCTATAACTTTTGCGCAAACCAATAATTCGCTAATTGCATTTTTTTTTACCAAAAATATGTAGAATATGTATCAGCCTAAACTGAGGAAAAAAAATGTTTTTTATATATTTTTTGGGGATATTTATTATAGCAAAAAGTAAAAAAATATTGAATTTTTTTCAAAAATTGTCGCTCTATTTTTGTTTATAGCGCAAAAAATAAAAACCACAGAGGTGATCAAATACCACCAAAAGAAATCTCTATTTGTGGGAAAAAAAGGACGCCAATTTTGTTTTGGAGCCACGTCGCACAACCGCACAATTGTCAGTTAAAGCGACTCAGTGCCGAATCGCAAAAAGGAGCTTGGTCCTTTGACTGCAAATTGGTCCGAGGCTTAAGTGGTTAATACGTCAAACACTTTTTGTTAAATCCTTAATTTATCAATAATAACATCTAGTTAACAATCATTTTTGGACAATAAATATGTTAAAAAAATACTATACCTGGCTCCAGCTGGGCTCCTCAACTTCTTCCAGGATTGAAAGCCCAGGTTGGTCCTCGGAAGCCTCAGCTGGTGTTGAGGGAAGGCTTGAGGAAAGGGTGGATGGAAGTGTCAAAAGTGATTCCCTGGCTTTAATCTGGTCTTCCATAAACTGCATCCTGTTGTAGTACCACAGACTGGGTACATACACATCCTCTGCTGCTGCTTCTGAACTCATGGAAGCCTGGACCTTATTAAACTCCTTTCTATACGTGCTTCTCAAGTTACCAATTTTCTTCTCCACAAACTCAATGTCTTTCGTCAGGACCTGCGTCTTCACAAATTCCAGCAATTTCTCCAGCGATGCCTTCCTAGTTGGTTTATTGTGATATA
Organism: Lithobates pipiens; assembly: GCF_037356315.1. Taxonomy (NCBI): domain Eukaryota; kingdom Metazoa; phylum Chordata; class Amphibia; order Anura; family Ranidae; genus Lithobates; species Lithobates pipiens. Next base: position 110,357,384 of record NW_027507788.1, read on the forward strand.
AGGGGTTTTTAACCTCCCACAAATTTCGCATATCCCTGTATTTGTCTATGAAGTGGCCCATGAATTCAGGTTCTTTGAATTGTTTCATATTTGCTGTAATACAAAACACTAATACCAGGCTAAACTCTCCTAATCTTATCCCAATATAGGCCTCAATCTCGAATCAGTATAGGCCACTGATGTACCAAAGTTAAAATGTTACCAACGTTAGAACGTTCATCCTGCTTCAGCTTTATATACACTGCGCATGCATGAAACTCCGCCCGCGCCTGACATTCTTTATGCAGTATTCCCCCTCCTCGCTTCTTTTGTCGCAGTGGGAGAGGAACATGGCGGAGACACAGCAGGTGCTTACTACTAGCAGTAATGAGGAGAAAAGCCTGGAGGCTCAAACATCCTGAACCAGGAGGAAGTTTAAGGCCTCCAATATGTCCTTTTGTGAGATGGTGGAGATGGCCGACATATTGAAGAGGGCCAACTATGATGGCAAGAATGGACCGTACCCTAAATCCAAATGTGAGAAAGGCCAAAATCACGACTAAAGTTGTGAAGAGTCTGCGCCGAAATTTTGGGGTACAACGATCCAAGGAGCAATTGAGGAAACGCTGGTTAGACCTGAAATTGAGGGAGCAGGATCAGTACAGAAGGATCAAGAAATTTCTTTTAAAAAGTACTTGTACTTGTGTGTTCCTATTATGATTATTACTTGCATGCTGCTCCGTGTGCTTTTCTTTACTGTTGTACAGTTTAAAATGGCTACTTTCCTGTTTGTGGGCACAGTAATCATTCATAGGAAACATCATTCGTTTGCCAACTAAATACAATGTTTTTGTCAGATACAGGGTTAACTACATTTGGTCATGCTAATTTGTATTAAAAGAAGTTTAGGACATTGTTGTCTAGATGTCTTTGAAACTAGAATGAATTGAAAACTTGATTCTGAGTAATGTAAGGAGAGGACACTCAGCAGGTGTTTACACATCTGGACTCAGCAGCACTAGTGTGGGACACCAGAGCACATTTTTTAGTGTGTCCCACACAGGTACTCCAGTGGATACTTGGGGTGTCTACATGTGTGAAACTTGTCCAAAAAGGTAAGTATTCCACTTTGTTTAAGGGACTTAATCATGTCTTCAACTTGGAACTCTGCCCAAACAGACGATTGTACCCCACTTCCAAATAATGTTTCACATTAATATTTCTGGCCACAAATACCTGTGTGCTAAGTATACCTTTTGTTTCATAGGGGAGAAAAGACTCCGGACGTCAGAGGACAACAGGAACCCCACACCTCCGAAAGAAGGGGAGCAGAGGTCACAACCACCTGAGGATGTGGAGGAAGGAGAGGTGGAAGAAGTGGTTGAGATTCTCACCACAACAGGTGAGTATCTGACACCACAGAGTCAGATAATAGATGTATGCCTGCATATTTATAATACATGGTGTGTATTTTTATTTTAGATGATGTGCTGATTGTGGAAGAACAATCTACTCATTTCACCAGTGACAGTGCACAACGGCTTATCCAGGACATAATGTGCTGTAGTTGGGATTTAGACCTTATCAAAGAAAAAAATAAGTATACGGAACAAAGACTGAAGAACATGATTGATGTACTAGGGAGAATCTAAATCCAAAAATATTCCTTTTTTTTTTTCTAACATTTTTATACAGTTTAAAAGCCAAATTTGGAAGATGCACACAGTGTGTCAACATGTGCTATCTGCCATCAGGGGATTTCAATGTACGAGTTTTCCTCCCAACTCTAGTAAGTGAGAGGAAGTGGTTGCACCCCCAAAACACGTCCATTGATCCCCCATGATGGGAGATAGCACATGTTGACATGAGGTATGGGATTAGAAAGGAAATCCCCATTTTGATTAACAATTTGTGTGCATCTTCTAAATTTGGTTTTTAGAGGGGTGACTTCACCAGGGGCATACAAATTAGGGGGCGGCCCGCCCCCGGGTGCCACACTTTGGGGGGTGTCGGTGGCTGAGTGACTTTGCTATGGGGGTGCGTTCCGCACCCGAGTCTGGGTGACACCATCTAATCAGCTCAAGGGCATCCCTGCCATCTCTGGTTGCTCATTTTTTTTAGAACACTTCCCAGTGCCGTGGCCGAAATGGACTGTTCCAGACTGTCCAGTGAGTGACTGTATTCCCTCCTGTTAGCTCCGCCTCCACCCACCACTGCTGCTGCCTGTGTGAGTCTGTTATCTCCGCTGGGGCAGCTGCTTCCACACAGTGAATAGGAGTCCTCCCTGAGAGCCCGAGGTGGTGAGTGGGGGGGGGGGGGGGGGGGGGGTTGATGTAAGAAGAGGCTGCAGCCTGCAGAATTGTGTCTACCCCTGTGCTGGTCTAAGGTGGGTGTCAGTGTGATTGCTATGTCCACCACTCCCTCCCCCCGCCATGTGTATTGTGTAGCTGTCTGACCTGATTGGGGGGGTTGATGTAAGAAGAGGCTGGAGGAGTGTGTCTACCCCTGCCATGTGCTGGTCTGAGGGTGGGGGGGGGGTCAGGGTGATTGCTGTCTCCCTCCCCCTGCCATTTGTATAGTGTAGCTGACCTGATGGGGGGGTTGACATAAGAAGAGGCTGGACTATTTTATCTACCCCTGTGCTGGTCTGAGGGGGGGTCAGGGTGATTTCTGTATCCATCACCCCCTCCCCCTGCCATGTGTATAATCTAGCTGACCTGGTGGGGGAGGGGAGTTGCAGAATGCAGATATGTGCTGTATACAGGGTGCAGAATGCAGGCGTGTGCTGTATAGAGGGTGCAGAATGCAGATATGTGCTATATACAGGGTGCAGAATGCTGGCGCGTGCTGTATACAGGGTGCAGAATGCAGATATGTGCTATATACATGGTGCAGAATGCAGGCGCATGCTGTATACAGGGTGCAGAATGCAGATATGTGCTATATACAGGTTACAGAATGCAGGCGCATGCTATATACAGGGTGCAGAATCCAGGCGTGTGCTATATACAGGGTGCAGAATGCAGATATATGCTATATACAGGGTGCAGAATTCAGGCGCATGCTATATGCACATATATAATAAATATTCTTGAGAAAATGGAAAAAAAAATTGTGGGTGTTTTTTCATTTAAAAGTTGGGGGGGTGCCAGATGTAGGATCCGCCCCGGGTGCCAAACGCTCTAGGTACACCCCTGGACTTCGCCCCATCTGATGAAGACAATATCAACACATTTTTGACACTATAATGTCCGATATTGCCTTTACTTTAGAAAATGTTGAACTTTTTAAGTTCTGGAGTTCAGTTGGTGTTTACAGTGACAAAGGGTGTTATTTAAATAATGTTAAAACCACTTGGCACTACAAGTGCACTAGGAGAACCTAGGAGACAGATACAAAAAACGCAAGCAGTAAATCAAAATCAAGATTTTATCATATCAAATTTTTTTGGATTTTGAAAATATTTAAACATTTTCTGGCATAGCAATGGCCTTCCCTACCCAGAAAATATTAAACTTATTTCTGCCACACTTCACGTGCCCTTTGGGGGGGGCAAGCCAGGATGGCCAATTTCCAGGGCCGTCGTATTTTCTGGAAGTCCAGCCTCAGGACCAAATGAGGCCACATAAGTTGGGTGCATTTTGTTTTAAAAAGTTGTGCAGTATGCAGCAGCATAATACAACGTGGTTCAGTTTGTACTCCGCAAGATTTATTGGTGTCAGCAATAGGCGGAACCAGCTGCCCATTGTCCCAAAGGTACTTTCCACAACTCTTAAGGCTCTGGCCAGCGAGTTATTAAGAACCCTCTTCTCTGGGGTGAGGGTCCTCCGGGGGAATGACCTCATCATATGATCACCCAAACCAAATGCTTCATCAGCAATAAAAACAAACGGCAGTCCTTCGACATTCTATTCCGCAGGTGGCAATCCCAAGCCACCATTCTGGAGACATTGGTAGAACTCGGTCTGAGCAAAGACTCCACCATCCGATATCAGGCCATTCTTCCCCATGTCCACATAAAGAAGCTCATATCTCACCGAGACCACCGCCATCAACACGATACTATGAAACCATTTATATTTAAAATAGTATAAAAACAAAGAGAGGGGCACCTCTGGGTGTAGATGTAAAGCACAGTTTTATCAGTACATTTCTTATATAGGCAACTCACATTTTGTAGTAGATTAAAAGCATAATGTTGAAATCCATCAAAAAGATCCTCAGATCCGACATGCACTCATTCCAATCACAAGAGATGCTTGGCCATGTAATGAAACCACACCACTAGATGTCGAAGGGCCGACCGCAGTGGAAACAGTATTCTTTCAGAATGAGGCTTGGAGCGCTGCTGTGGACAGGCACGAGAAGATGACGTCACTGCTAAGCGGCGCGTTTCCTGAGCGTACGGGTCGCGATGACGCAGCAGCCGCGCTCCTTCATCAAGGCTAACGATGGATAGGAAGGGGAACATTAAAATAATGACAAAAAGGGGAGTGGTTAGGCAAAAATGAACCGCGCCAGAGGACATCCCGTCCCTCAACAGCGCTGCAGGCCAGGGTACAAACAATAAATTAAAAAGCAAGAGACAGCACATCCATATTAAATTTATGCCACTCTCGGATGTGCCAATCCATGGACAACACTAAGAACCATACATATACAAGATGAATATAGACAAACAGGAATAAAAAATAAATAAATATATATATATATATATATATATATATATTACTATATAGATGAATATAAAGAATATATTATAAAAAGTATCTGATTGATTTAAAAACAACATGCTAGATAAAAAATAATAATGAATAATAGATGTAATAAAATCCTCAAAAAAAGGGACCAATGGATAATTAGTGATTGAAAAAAGAAAAATAATAATATGATAATAAAATAACGCAAATGTGTTGAAACACCAAAAACTATAAAGATATTTCATCTGTCCTCTCATATTTTGTCATCTGCTGACACCTCTCTCCTGAGTCGTGGACTCAATTTTGCACCGGTAAATAAACCCAACCCTTTTGTTCTTTTTAAAGATTTAAATAGTTATATATGGAATCTTACCCTTAAGAGACATTACCATATAAAAAAAAAAGAAAAAGATAAAAAAAACTCTACTGATCTTGATACTATCCCCTCAACGGCACCTACTACATTTCTATCTGAATATTTTTCAGACTCTGTCCTTTTTGATATTGATGATCTTGATATATCTGACAACGATGAGCTAACATCGAGAATACACAGCATTTAGCTCTGTCTCCTCCCATTGTCCGCACGTCTTTAAAAACCAAGTCGATTTTCTTTCCCACACAATCTAAAGGTCCATACATTGAAAGTTTCTATAGGGATGTTTATGCAGACTTATTAAAGTTGTGCAACTGCACCTCCAACTCTAAAGTAAACAATCTTTCACCTTCTGAAATCAAGGCACTAGATCAACTCATACATGCAGAAGATCTAGTGATAAAATCTGCTGACAAGGGGGTGGAATAGTACTCCTAAATAAATCTAACTATTTGAGAGAATCTTATAGACTCCTTTCAGATAAGGCTACATATGTTAAATTGACCCAGGATCCCACGACAGCATTCGCTAAGGAAGCTGATGTATTGATTTCCTCTGCTCTTCAAGATGGAATCATCACTAAAATAGAAAGTTCTTTTCTGCAAAAGAATTTTTATCAAATTCCAGATTTTTATTTTTTGCCTAAAATACATAAAAATCTTGAACATCCCCCAGGCAGACAAATCGTAGTGGCAATGGACAGTGTCACTACAGGTTTTAGCCTATATATAGAACAGTTTCTGCAACCAATAGTTCTACTGCAGTCATTCATCCATGATGGGTCACATCTTTTAGAACTTTTGTCATCTTATCTGTGGGAAACCTCATACGTCTGGCTTTCGCTTGACGCCTGTTCCCTATATACTTCAATTCCCCATACATTTGGACTTCTGGCACTTGAACAATTTCTGTCCAAAGACTCTTTGATCAATATACACCAGGCAGGATTTATCATTGAGGCAGTAAAGTTCTGTCTGACACAACTATTTTACTTTAGATGGGGATTTTTACCAGCAAATCCAAGGAACAGCTATGGGGGGCAAATTTTGCGGCCTCATATGTTAACCTTGCTATGGGATTCTCAGAATCCAATCATATCCATCAAAATAATCCTGTTGCAGAAAATATCATCTTCTTTGGGAGACGTGATCATCATCTGGGATGGTGCCCTTCATCTCATCACCCCTTTTGTTCATTCATTGTTTACTGTAACGATAATCCTTATGGATTATCATTTACGTCAGTTACGGATCCTGATACCATGGCTTTTCTGGATCTAGAGTTAGTATATGAAGGTCAAACTATTATCTGAAAAAATTACAATAAACCAACAGCGTGAAATTCTTATTTGCATTTTAGTAGCTGCCATTATCTAAAATGGATTAAGAATATTCCTAATTGTACCAAAGATATCGACTATATAGATCTCAGTTCATCATTAAAAACAAAGTTCATGGATAAAAATCATCCAGAATCCTTAGTTGATGATGCATTTAAACATTATCTTCATGGAAAACCTGCAAAAACGAGTCAATCACCAAAAGACTGTTCAAGCAGGTTTATATACAAAAACGTGGAACAGATATTACGCAAACATTGGGGTATCTTACAACAAGATCCTCACTTAAAACCATTGCTTCCGGGCTCACCCTAAAGTCACCTATCGGAGGGCCCCAAATTTGAAAAATAAGATTTCACCGAGCAAACTTAAGCCAATCGAAAACCTTCCCATCAGTACCTGCATTAATACCTTTAATTTATGACCAAGAGAAAAACATATATATTGAAAGAATTTTTCAACTGCTCCTCCAATTTTATGGTTTATGGACTTAGTTGCCCATGTGGCTTGATTTATGTAGTGTAGGACCATCAAGGCCCTGAGACAAAGATTTGGGGAACATAGGAGACTTATCGAGGGAGGCACTGACCCACACAGTGTCCCCAGACAGTTTGCTCAATTACATCAAGGGTCTACTGAAGGCCTTAAAGTTTGGATTATAGAACAGATCCCCAGGTCTCTTCCCACAGCGGAAAGATTCAAAAAGCTTGGGATTTATACTTTAGATGCACTTTCACCAGGGGGTATCAATGAGTGTATTGAGATTGCCACTATTCTTTAGATTTTTATTTTTTCTTTCTCTTCCCCCCTTTTTTTTTTCTTTTATCTTATATGGCTAATACAATCCTGATTATATATTCTCCCCGTATAATAACATAGTAATCCTTTCTTTTCCCCCCTTTTTTTCCTTCCCCCCCCCCCCTTTTCTTCCGCTTCCCCCCTTTCCCATTTTTCTCCTCCCCCTCCCCCTTTTTTCTTTCATTTTTTCTTAGTTTTTCTCTTTGTTCCTCTGTTCCCCTACTTTTAGTTATAACTATTTTTATTTTTTATTTGTCTTTATTTAAGTCTAATTTAGACGTGGCATCCCATACACTCTTTTCCTGTATTTATAGATTCAAAATAATTTACATGATAACCATTTTCCCCTTATTGATATTTTATCATATTATTATTTTTCTTTTTTCAATCAATAATTATCCATTGGCCCCTTTTTTTTAGGATTTTATTATATCTATTATGCATTATTATTTTTTATCTAGCAAGTTGTTTTTAATCAGCTACTTTTTATAATATATTTTTTATATTAATTCATCTATATAGTAATATATATTTAGTTTGTATATATTCGTTTTGTACATGTATATGTATGTTTTGTGTTGTCCATGGATTGGCACATCCGAGAGTGGCATCAATGTAATATGGATGTGTTGTCTCTTGTTTTTTAATTTATTGTTTGTACCCTGGTCTGCAGCGCTGCAGAGGGACGGGCTGTCCTCTGGAGCGGTTTACTTTTGCCTAACCACTCCCCCTTTTGTCATTATTTTAATGCTCCCCATCCTATCCATTGTTAGCCTTGATGAAGGAGCGCAGCCTCTACGTCATTGCAACCCGTACGCTCAGGAAACGCGTCACTTATCAGTGACGCCATCTCCTTGTGCCCATCCACAGCAGCGCTCCAAGTCTCATTCTGAAAAAATAGGATTTTTAAAACCGCTTACCTGTAAAATCCTTTTCTTGGAGTACATCATAGGACAGAGTCTCAAGTAATTACTTGGTGCGTTATAGGCCTACCTTCAGGTGTTGACACTGTTATAACCAATACAGGAAGTTGACTCCCCTATATAACCCCTCCTCCTTCCAGGAGCACTCAGTTTTTGTAGCCAAGCAATATAAGTAATATACTCTCACCCCATAAAACAGAGGGGCGGGAGCTCTGTGTCCTATGACGTACTCCAAGAAAAGGATTTTACAGGTAAGCTGTTTTAAAAATCCTATTTGTCATAGGACACAGAGTCTCAAGTAATTACTTGGTGGGATGTCCCATAGCAATTTTACTTGAGGGGAGGGAGACACAACCCGTAGGGTAACCCCCAGACCTGAGGACTTATACTGCTGCCTACAGCACACTGCGCCCAAAGGCGATATCCTCATTCCATCTTACATGCACTTGATAAAATTTTGCAAATGTATGTATTGAAGGCCAAGTCGCGGCCTTGCAGATTTGAGACCTGGAGGCCTGGTGACGCACTGCCCAAGAAGCACCAAGCGCTCTGGTAGAGTGTGTCTTAACTTGAAAAGGGGGAATCTTTCCCTTTAAATCATAAGTTTGAATTATAACTTGCCAAATGCACTTAGCGACAGTGGATTTTGACGTTGCCTGTCCCTTCTTAGAACCCTCTGGCAGAAGAAATAAGACATCAGTCTTACGAATCGGAGCAGTTTTCTTAAATACATTTTCACTGCTCTCGCTACATCAAGACAATGTAGAAACCTTTCTTCCCTGGAACAAGGTCTTGGGAAAAAACCCTGGCAGGACAATATCTTCATTCAGATGAAAGCCTGAAACCACTTTTGGCAAAAATCCTGGACGAGGACGTAACACCACTCTGTCCTCATGAATAATCAAATATGACTCCTTACAAGAAAGAGCAGCCAATTCTGAAATCCTCCTTGCTGAGGCTATAGAAAATGAAAATATCAGCTTCCTAATCAGAAGGAATAAGGGAACATGCTGCAACGGTTCGAATGGCTGTTTTTGTAACACTGACAAAACTAAATCTAAGTCCCAAGGGCTTAAGAGAGATTTAACTGGCAGATTAATCTGCAGCACTCCTTGCATGAAACCCTGGACTAAAGAATGCATAGCAAGCAGTCTTTGAAATAAAAATTGATAAGGCTGAGACTTGGCCCTTAATAGTACTCAGGGCCAACTTCATCTCTACGCTTAATTGTAGAAAGGTAAGTATTCTGCCTATGATATATCTCCGAGGGTACCAACCCTTGAACTCACACCAGGAAACATAAGCTTTCCAGGCTCTATAATATATAGCTCTAGAAGCTGGCTTCCTAGCATTAATCAAAGTAGAGATAACTGACCTGGAAAGCCCACGTTTATTCAGAATGTGGGTCTCAATAGCCAAGCCATTAAATTTAGCGTTCGTAAAGTAAGATGGAATATCGGCCCCTGAGATAGCAGGGCTGGCCTTAGTGGGAAGAGCCCTGGACCCTCCACTGCCATCCTTACGATCTCTGCGTACCATGACCTTCTGGGCCATGCTGGTGCTACCAGTATTATCGATTTTCTTTCCAGCTTGATCCTGCAAAGAACTTGAGGTAGCAACTGAATCGGGAAAAAGTGCATAGATCAGTAAAAACTGATCCCATGGGGTCGCCAACGCATCTGTTCCATAAGCGAGTGGGTCCCCTGTCCTGGATGCAAAGTTGACTAGCTTAGTGTTGAATCTGGACGCTAGAAGGTCTACGTCCGGAGTCCCCCATCTTTGGCAAACAGCCTGAAACACCTTGGGGTGAAGAGACCATTCTCCTGGGAATAACTGCCGGTGACTTAAATGAAAACTGCCGATAGGCATGGGAAATTCTCTTCTGTCCAAGTTAGAATCTGGTTCACCACTCTCTGAGCTGAGAGACTCTTGGTGACCCCTTGTGATTGATATATGCCACAGCCGTGGCATTGTCCGACTGGATCCTGGCAGGACAATTCTTTAACCTGGAGGTCCAGGTTTCCAGAGCCAGATACACTGCCGGAAACTCTAGGATGTCGATGGGCAAGGCTCTTACTCCCCAGCCTGAAAAGGCTGGCATGTGTCGTTACTACCTTCCAGATAATTGATCTGAAGGACTTTCCCTTCAGCAGGTTCCAAGATAGTAACCACCAACTGAGGCTTTGGGACACTCATGGGGACAGCCACATTGGCAAGTCCAAAGCTTGAATCGTTTTGTTCCAAGCAGACAGAATACTGCTTTCAGTTTCAAATGGAATTGAACATAGGGAACTGCTTCGAATGAAGCTACCATCTTCCCTAACAACCTCATGCAAAGGCGAATTGAAGGATTTCTCTTCAACCTGATCATCCTCACCAGCTCCTGTATGGAGCTGATCCTTGCAGGAGGCAAGAACACCCCTTTTCTGGGCTGTGTCTATGATCAGGCCCAGATACTCCAGCCTTCTTAGTGGCTTTAAGGAGGATTTCTTTAGGTTGGGAATCCAACCCAAACCTTCCAGGTAACTGCTTGTGATGGCTACACCTTGCTTCAAGCAAGCCACTGACTGGTCTATTAACAATAGATCGTCTAAGTAAGCCAAGACAGTTATGCCCTGTGCCCTTAACCTGACTAGAGGTGGGGCTAATAACTTAGTGAATACCCGAGGTGCTGTATCAAGCCCGAAGGGCAAGGCTATTAACTAAAAATGCTTCTGTTCTACTTTGAACCACAGAAACCTATGGTGAGGAGGAAATATATGGACAAGCAGCTATGCATCTCTGATGTCGATGGACGCCAGAAGTTTTTCTCCTTGCAGGATGGAAATGACTGACTTGATTGACTCCATGCAAATGGAGCGGATTTTCAGGAACCGATTTAGATCACGTAGATCTAGACTTGGTCTGATATCCCCATTTGGCTTTGGCACCGTAAAACCTCCAACCTTGCTATTGTTTGGGAATCTGTCTGATCACCCCTTGAGCCAATAACCAGTCTAATGCTTGCAACAGGGATTGCCTTTTCCCTGGATCCTTGGGAATGTTTGATCTCAGAAATCAAGATGGTGGAAACTCTCAAAGCTCTAGCTTGTATCCTAGAGACACTGTGGAGAGAGTCCATTTGTCCTGAATCTTCCTTTGCCAGACTTCTGAGTACATCTGAAGTCTTCCCCCCTACATGGTGAGGGGAGATGCCTCTTCATAAGGAGGTCTTGTATTCTGCAAGGGGAGAGGGGGTTCTGTCAGCAGATTTATAATTTTCTTTTTCTTTTTTAAACCACAGAAGCATAGGGTGTTTTCCAATGTTACAAGGTGGAAGTGCTGGGTTGTAATTAAACCATGCAGCTAAAGCAGCTGCGTCAACCAATCAGCCACCGCACATATAGAAGTTTATACACATCTCTGTATTAGCAACTGCTGTATTTTTTACCAAATCCCACAAGATCTATAGTAAGAACCCCCCTCTGCCACTGGGACCACACATGTTCTGACACAGAGCTGCACTAAGACACATCATAGGTAGTGCAAGTTACTCCTTATAGAGGAGACATTTATAAGGCATATAAGGTATATTGAAGGAAAAAGCAAAGCTTCTTTTACCTTGTCCTAGCTGCAGGATACTGCTGATTTAACAGACAGATACAACTTTCACCCATCACGGCGGGCTGCCTTTAAACATGCTCAAAGACTGGAGCCCTTTTAAAAGGGGTTCCGCTCCTTTGGGCCTTATATAGCACCCCTCAGGACAACTTTAGGAAATGTAGCAAGACCAAAAAGTGTCCTGGTTCCTAGGGTCCAGCTCTCAAAGAGAAGCATTACAGGCAAAACCTCATTCTTGCATTGAGGTCCAGGTACCATCCTATGGCCTCAGTGGCGAGGATGGAGCTGATTGTGGAGGTTTCTTTAAATCCAGCATGGATCCCTCCTGGAGCTCCTTTAGAGCACATCTTCACTCGTGACCAACACCTTTAGACACTGGCGAAAAACTGAGTGCTCCTGGAAGGAGGAGGGGTTATATAGGGGAGTCAACTTCCTGTATTGGTTATACCAGTGTCAACACCTGAAGGTAGGCCTATAATCCACCAAGTAATTACTTGAGACTCTGTGTCCTATGATGTACGATAAAGAAATACTGTTTCCACCGCAGCCGCCCCTTCTACATCTAGCGATGTAGTTTCATTACATGGCCAAGCGTCTCTTGTGATTGGAATGAGTGCATGACGGATCTGAGGATCTTTTTGATGGATTTTAACATTATGCTTTTAATCTACTACAAAATGTGAGTTGCCTATATAAGAAATGTACTAATAAAACTGTGCTTTACATCTACACCCAGAGGCGCCCCCCTCTTTGTTTTTGTTTTAGAAATTTGTAACTCGGTTTCAGTTCCCCCTTGGAGGCAGCCCTGCTTGTGGCCAAAGCCGCGAGAAGGGCCAAAGGCAGCTGAAAGCCGCCCAGAGCCCGAAAATCTATCACAAATCGCGGAGGATCAGCGTATAACACGCACCCGTGATTTTCCCCTGATTTTAAGGGGAAAAAAGTGTGTGTTATATGCCGATAAATATGGTAGTTAAAATAGTATGACCCCGAATGGGGTGGTGGGACTATGTGGACGTGTTTCCCCTCCACAGTTGGGAAAGTCCCAACGGTTTGCAAAGCGGGATGCCACAGTCTGCCATTCCTGTGGCTTTGAAGGAAACTGTGGAGCCAAAACAGAAAATCAATTATTAGTCATTTTGCACATAACATTGCAAGCAGATTAGACACAAACATTCTTGGTCAACAGCAGCAAAACATTTTATTTGAAGAACTCTTTAACCACTTGCTTACTGGGCACTTAAACCCCCCTCAGTCCCAGACCAATTTTCAGCTTTCAGCGCTGATGCACTTTGAATGACAATTGCGCGGGCATACAACACTGTACCCAAATGAAATTTTTATCATTTTTTTCCCACAAATAGAGCTTTCTTTTGGTGGTATTTAGTTACAGCTCGGAGTTTTATTTTTTGCTAAACAAACAAAAAAAGATGCAAAAAAAAAAAATCATGTTTTAATAGTTTGTTATAAAATTTTGCAAACGGGTCATTTTTCTCCTTCATTGAAGTGCGCTGATTAGGCGGCACTGATAGGCTGCATTGGTGGGCACTGATGGGCTGCATTGGTGGGCACTGATGGGCTGCATTGGTGGGCACTGATAGGCTGCACTGGTGGGCACTGATAGGCATAGTTAAGGCGGCACTAATAGGCACAGATAAGGCGGCACGGATGGGCACAGATAAGGCGGCACTGATGGGCAAAGATGGGCACAGATAAGATGGCACGGATGGGTGGCACGGATAAGTGGCACGGATGGGTGGCACGGATGGGCACTGATAGGTACCACAGATAGATGGGACTGATGGGCACTGATAGGTGGCACTGATAGGTGGCTCTGATAGGTGGCACTGCTGGGCACTGATGGGCGGCACTGCTGGGCACTGATGGGCGGCACTGCTGGGCACTGATGGGCGGCACTGGGGTGCAGCACCTTTGAGGCAGATTTTGGGTGGCACTGTGGGTGGCACTGCTGGGTGGCACTGTGGGTGGCACTGCGGGCACTATGGGCACTGCTGGGTGGCACTGACAGGGGGGCACTTACTTTATTTCAGGATGGCACTGCGGGTGGCAGGTGGGCACTGGCAGGGGGCAGGTGTCCGCTGGATATGCTGGCCGTGATCGGGACTGATGTCCCGAACACGGCCGCCGGCGATCGGCTTTTTTTTTTTCTCCTCGCGCTGTCAACGCGAGGAGGAATACTAGCCGATTACCGGCTCCGTTTTATCACATGATCAGCTGTCATTGGCTGACAGCTGATCACGTGATAAGGGGTCGGGATCGACCCCTTACACGGATCGGTGATCAGGCGAGTCTCACGGACTCGCCGATCACAGAGCGCGCCGCGCGCGCCCCTCAGGGGGCGCGCAGGCCGCTCGTATCCGGGATGACGTCAATAGACGTAGTCCCGGAAATGTGGGTCCGCGCTATTGCCGTCATTTTGCAATAGCGCGGTACCCAAGTTGTTAAAGACAAAAATATAAGGTCCACTTATCAGATTCCCCCTCCCCCTGATTGTCCATTGTTAAAATTTTAGGAGGAGGAGGGTGTTTTGGACAGGTAACCCTCTCCACTGAATTGAGAGCTGAATGCATAATGTGAGTTACATTGGCCAGCCCCTCCTTACTTACACTATTGGCAGCCCACTGGACCGGTAAGAAGTGTCATAATACAAAAATTAAAAATACACACTGTACAAATGGAAGCACATTTTTAGCACTTGAAAGTATTCAAGCAGGCCCTTGCACTACAAGCTTTGGGGAATTCATCCCTAAATCTGACCACAAAAGAGGTAGGTATAGTGTTTATGGGTTTGACAAAGTCAGCAGATAGAGTATTGGTATCGGTTGATTTAGCGGTTGGAGGGAGGGAGGGTTCCAAATTATTTTGGGACCCGAAAAAAAGCCTCTGGCACGCTGCATGAATTTAAGCCCACACATAACATTTGTACACATTTTAGGGGGTGTTTTGGGTAAAGCAGTACAATGGAGCTGACAATGACTAGGCTATAGTTGTGTATGGGCCCAGGATAGCATGCTGGGGAGGTTAGTGAAGGCAAATATGCATGTAGGCCAAAAAAGGAGCATTAAAAAATCATGGTAATTAGGGAATGATTAAATAAATACAATACATTAGCAAACATTAAATACATAGAATGTGATGTTAATAAAGGATAAAACTTAACATAATATAGTCCTTCTGCAGGACTTGAATGATAGCAGAAATGGTCTCTGGAATACTGATCCCCAGAGCCTGGGGGGGATATGCCTGTGGAGAACTTGAGGTCCTGCAGACTTCTCCCAGTCGCCAAGTACTGCACCGTGGCGACTAGCCTCTGCTCCGGAGTGATGGCTTGCCGCATGCAGGTGTACTGCCTGCTAATATAAGGGGACAGCAAAGCCAACAGATGGGGTCTGTCATCCGGAGATCATTTCTGAAATCATCAGGGTTATTCTCCTGGATCTCACACAGCAAAGGCATATGAGAGAATTGGTCATGCTGGAGTAACCAAATCTTGATCCATGAACTCCTCACCCTGTTCATGGACTGGGCTTGGGTCAAAGTAAAAACCCCAGCACCAAGACCCCACACATCACGAAATCTACGATGAGTACGTAACCGCAACATGGCTTCAAAACGGTCGGCTGTTCAGAACGAACTAAACAAAACGCACTTAGGAACAGCAAGGCCTGTGAAGTGCGAGCTGAGAATCAGTAACGAGTGGGCAAGAACACACTGAAAAACAGATACGAACTGACTACGCGCACTGAAAACCAGATACAAACTCACAAGCACAAACTGAACAGCAGTAAAACGATCTGAAAAAGCACAAGTCTGAAAAGCACGAATCGTCTCTCACCAAACTACTACTAACAAGGGATTAGCAGAAGGAGCCCAAGCGGTGGCGCACCGCGTTCCTGACGGTCGGAGTTTGATGTGACCATGTGTACGCAAGACAAGCTTGAGCAGAATTCCGTCAGAAAAACCATCATAGCTTTTTCCGACCAAAATTCCGATCGTGTGTACTAGGGATGAGCCGAACACCCCCCGGTTCGGTTTGCACCAGAACTTTCGAACGGACCCCAAATTCGAACGAACGTTAGAACCCCTTTGAAGTCTATGGGACTCGAACGTTCGAAATGAAAAGTGCTAATTTTAACGGCTAATATGCAAAATACTGTCCTAAAAAGGGTTTGGGGACCTGGCTCCTGCCCCAGGGGACATGGGTCAATGCCTAAAATGTTTTTAAAAATGGCCGTTTTGGCGGGAGCACTGATTTTAATGACGATTAAAGTGAAAAAAAAAAGTGAAATATTCCTTTAAATATGGTGCCTGGGGGGTGTCTGTAGTATGCCTGTGAAGTGCCACGTCTTTCCCGTGTTTAGAACAGTCCCTGCACAAAATGACATTAAACGGAAATAACACCATTTAAAACTGCTTGCGGTTTTAATGTTATATCTGGTTCCTGCAATATGGTTGAAAATCATTGAGAAAAATGGCATGGGTAGCCCTCCCTGCCCATTACCAGCCTATTTGGGTCTTGTACGCATATTAAGGGAAACCCTGTACCCATATTAAAAAAAGGAAATGCGTGTGGCCCCCAGGCCCTATATACTCAGAACAGCAGTATACAGGCGGTGCAAACAAGACAGGGACTGTGTAGGTTTGTTGTGTTAAGTTGAATCTGTTTGTAATTTTCAACTGGTACATTTTTAAAGTGTAGCTCCAGTCAAAAAAACTATTTTTAAGCTTTTTGGAAAACATAGGGAAGGGTTATCACCCCTGCATAATTTGTTTTGTCGTCCATCTTTTTTCATCTCACTTGCTGTTGTCTCCTTCCATTTGCAAGTAGGAGATGTTTGTAAGTCGGATGTTTGAAAGTAGGGGCCTGCCCTATATGCTCTGCAGAAATGGCGGAACAAGGTGTTGGTTTTGCCACAACATTGTAAGCCCTCAAAGTGACTCTTGGTGGGCGCTGGAGCGCCCTGCTGTGAACGATTATATCAAGAATTGTAATTACATGCCATTATTGAACAGTGGTAGAAAAATTGACCTTTGGTGGTTGTGGTGCTGGTGCCACAACACTATAAGTCCTCACCGTTACTCTGGGTGGGCACAGGAAGGGGCCCTCCTGTGAAATATTATATCAAGAATTGTAATTACATGTCCCTGTTAAACAGGGGCAGAAAAATTTGGCCTTAGGCACTGCTGCTGGTGCCACCACACTGCAACCTCTTCCATATACTCTAGTTTTATTGCAGGAATTAGCCCTGCTGCAAAGCATTGCATCAAAAAGTGTACTTAAACGCCCCTGTTAAACAGGGGCAGAAAAATTGGGCCTTAGGCACTGGTGCTGGTGCCACCACACTGCAACCTCTGCCATATACTCTAGTTTTAATGCAGGAATTAGCCCTGCTGCAAAGCATTGCATCAAAAATTGTAATTAAACGCCCCTGTTAAACAGGGGCAGAAAAATTGGGCCTTAGGCACTGGTGCTGGTGCCACCACACTGCAACCTCTCCCATATACTCTTGTTTGATTGCAGGAATTAGCCCTGCTGCAAAGCATTGCATCAAAAATTGTACTTAAACGCCCCTGTTAAACAGGGGCAGAAAAATTGGGCCTTAGGCACTGGTGCTGGTGCCACCACACTGCAACCTCTCCCATATACTCTTGTTTGATTGCAGGAATTAGCCCTGCTGCAAAGCATTGCATCAAAAATTGTACTTAAACGCCCCTGTTAAACAGGGGCAGAAAAATTGGGCTGATGGCATCAACCAGAAATGTTCTTCCAACATATCAGCGGAGGAGGAAGAGGATAGACAATCAACATAACAGGACAGTCATTCAGCATCAGCATAGGCAGTCTTGAAGGGATGTGGTATTTCAAAAAAAATTATTCGGTTACATCAGCTTCAGGTGCTTGGTAGCTGTGGGTGATCCAAGACTGATTCATCTTGATGAAGGTCAGTCGATCAACTGATTCGGTGGACAGGCGCACCCTGTGATCGGTAACAATGCCACCAGCAGCACTGAAGGTGCGTTCCGAAAGAACGCTGGATGCAGGACAGGCCAGTAGCTCAATTGCATACTGTGCAAGCTCTGGCCAGTGATCCATCCTCAAGACCCAGTAAGCCAGAGGATTTTCGGTGGGAAAAGTGTCCAAGTCTGACCTTGCCCCTAGGTATTCCTGCACCATGTAAATCAGACGCTGGCGATGGGTGCTGGAACCGATCATACCTTGGGGCTGCGGACTAAAAAATTGTCTGAAAGCATCAGTCAGACGGCCACCTTCTCCACCGCTCCTTCTGACCGATGCCTCAGCAACACGTTGTCCAGGACCAGGAGTTTGTAACCTCCCAGTCTCTGGAAACGCGTTGCACAGACCTTTCTGCAAGGCCTCCCGGAGATGTCTCATCCTCTGCTCCCTCTGCGATGGCAAGATAAGGTCGGCAACCTTACCCTTGTACCGTAGATCAAGGAGAGTGGCCAGCCAGTAATGGTCCCTCTCCTTGATCCGAAGAATACGAGGATCCTTCCGCAGGCTTTGCAGGATCAGGGAGGCCATGCAGCGTAGGTTAGCTGAGGCATTCGGTCCGGAGTCCTCTGGGTCACTAAGGACAACATGATCCGCAGCTACCTCCTCCCAGCCACGTACAAGTCCACGTGTTTCTTGGGACTGTAAATCATCCCTACAAGACTGCTGCTGCTGATGCTGATGCTGAGTGCCAGCCTCCACCTCCATGCTGACACAATCATCCTCCTCCTCCTCTTCCTCCTCCTCATCCTCATCCTCTTCCTGTGTGATGGGTGGCACAGCAGGAACACTGTCTGGATAAAGGGGGCCTTGAGAGGCAAGGAAGTCCTCCTCTTCCTGCCTCTGTTCTGCCTCAAGTGCCCTGTCCATTATTCCACGCAGCATATGCTCCAAGAGGTGGACAAGAGGTACAGTGTCACTGATGCATGCACTGTCACTGCTCACCATCCTTGTGGCCTCCTCAAACAGTGACAGGACAGTGCATGCATCCCTGATCATGCCCCACTGGCATGGTGAGAAAAAACCGAGCTCCCCTGACCCTGTCCTGGTGCCGTAGTCGCACAGGTACTCATTGATGGCCCTCAGCTGCTGCGTGCTGAGGACAGAGCACTGGAAGAGGCCATGGAGGAAGAAGAAGAGGAGGGGGTGGAGGAGAGAGGTGTGTCACAACCAATAGTAGCATTTTGGAGGCGTGGTGGCGGAACAACCTCCAACGCTACTGCACCTTGTCCTGCATCCTTCCCAGCTGCCAGAAGAGTGACCCAATGGGCCGTGAAAGACAGGTAACGTCCCTGTCCATGCCTGCTGGACCATGAGTCAGCGGTAATATGCACCTTACCACTGACTGCCCTGTCCAGCGAGGCAAGGACATTGCCTTCCACATGCCGGTAGAGAGCCGGAATCGCCTTCCGTGAGAAAAAGTGGCGTTTGGGGACCTGCCACTGAGGAACCGCACATTGTACAAACTCACGGAAAGGGGCCGAGTCTACCAACTGAAAAGGCAGCAGTTGAAGTGCTAGCAATTTAGCCAAGCTAGCATTCAACCGCTGGGCATGTGGATGGCTGGGAGTGAACTTCTTCCGCCGGTCCAGCAGCTGGGGCAGGGACATTTGCCTGCTATAATCGGACGTGGGTGTACCGCTAGCAGAGTTCCCGGAAGCACTTGGCTGTGACACACCTAATTCTACACCTTCATTCCTCTCAGAGCAGGTTTCAGAGAGGACTGAAGGTCTAGTGGGGTTGGAGATGCCAGCTGATGAGGAGCAAGGAGAGGTCCGCTTTGTTCTTTGGTGTGGGTCTTTGAGGTACGCTTGCCAATGAGCTGCATGGCAGGTCAACATATGTCTGGTCAAGCATGTGGTGCCCAAGCGGCTGATGTTTTGGCCACGTGAGATACGCTTGAGACATATGTTGCAAATAGCAGCGGTGCAATCTGATGCACTCGTCTCAAAAAAGGCCCACACCAAAGAACTTTTAGAATAACGCGCAGAGGCAGCGCTCTGCACAGGCGGAGCTCTGCTGTGTGATTCAGTCGGTGTGCTGCCCCTAAGCTGGCCCCCGGAGGGCATCCTGCCTCGTTGGACATGTGCCTCCTCCTCCTCCTCCTCCTCCTCCTCCCTCCTTCCAGGCACCCACGTGGAGTCAGTGCCCTCATCTTCCCCTCCCTCTTCATCGCTGTAGCAAACCTGGCAGTATGCTGCAGCTTGTGGAACATGACTGCCAGATTGCTGTCCTTCTTGAGCATCCCCTCTCTCTGCGCTCACACTACTGCCTTCCTCTAGCTGAGTGTCATCATCAGAGCCCACAAAACACTGGGCATCCTCCTGGAGCATGTACCCAACACTGTGCTCAAAGAGTTCAGGAGACTCCTCAGGAGGACGTGGTGGGTCTAGGGAAGGAGTCACTGATGATGACATTGAGAGGAGGGAAGACGATGCGTTGGCAGCTGCTTTGATACTACCCTGAGACTGGGTGAGAGAGGATGAGGAGGATGAAGAGGGCTTGGTCATCCACTCTACCAAGTCGTTGGCATGTTGCGGTTCAACATGTCCAGCTGCCGAAAAGAAGGACAAGCATGTCCCATGGCCACGTGCTGATGACAATGCACCGCGTCCACGACCAGCACTGTTGTCTCTAGACACAGAGCCTGCTTGCCCTCTTTTATCGGCTCGCGCCTGTCTGCCTCTCCTTGCTGGCCTTCCAGACATGGTAATGGCCTGAAGGGAGTTGGGTAAAACAGCAGTTGGGTAGTGTATATTGTGCTGGAGGCACACAACACCCACTAACTCCTGCAGATGCCTTTATTATAGAACACCAGAGATAAAGGGGTATATACAGATGTATACTGTGCTGTGCTGGAGGCACACACAACTTCCAATAACTCCTGCAGATGGCAAGTGGGCTCAAATAGAGAACAGCTATGTAGGTGGATATAGCGGTATGTACTGGGTACAGAGCACGCAGACAGCAAGTCTCCTAACACTACTGACTGCAAGCTCTATTATAAAAGATATATCACTAGCTATATAGGTGAGGTGAATATAGCGGTGTATACTGCGGTCAGGGCACGCAGACAATAACCACTACACAACAGCAAGATAGAAAATCGGCCAAAAACGATCGGTGTGTACTGTGTTGAAGGTACACAGAACACCCACTGCTTCAGACGCCAACACACTACACGAGGCCGCTGCGATGGCGGCCTTATATAGTGTGGGGCGTGCACTACACAGCCTGAGCTATGATTGGCCACAGGCATCCTGCCTGTGGCCAATCATGGCTCTCCTCGCTGCTGGCGCTGCGATTGGCCAAGCATGCGGGGTCACAGTGCATGCTTGGCCAATCATGAGCCAGCAATGCACTGCGCCATCGCAGTGCATTGTGGGCCGTGAGCGCCACACGAATTTGACGCGAACAGACCAAAATGTTCGGATTTCGCCGAACGGACGAACAGCCAATGTTCGAGTCGAACGTACGTTCGACTCGAACAAGAAGCTCATCCCTAGTGTGTACACAGCATAAGGGTTATAACCCACAGTTCCTAGACAACATAGTAGAGGAAGTACTAACAATACCCAGAGAGGATTGTCTAAGGGAAACAGCCTTGAAAAAAACAGAATCAGTCAATTCACAGTTTAGAGAAGTGGAATCAATTTTTAAAGAACACTCGCCTGTACTACCCTTAGATAAAAAGCTCAATACTGTACTTCCTCCTGTTCCCAAATTTATTTACAGAAAAGCACCCAGCTTTGGGGATAGGGTTATTAAAAAATGATTAGACCCTCCCACCAGACCTCCCTCCTTTTGGGATAGGGATTTTTTTTTTTGCATGCAGAAGGTGTAGAGCTTGCAGGGAAGTCTCCAGACCTATCAGAGGTCTGGAGAGTTTCATGTCCACCTCTAATAATAAGATCCTTGACATTAGGCAATTCATCACCTGTAAAACCAAGCATGTGGTTTACGTCCTAGAATGTCCATGTGGGCTTATGTACATAGGACGTACAAAAAGACCCTTAAAGGTGAGAATAGCCGAACATGTTCAGAACATAAAAATTGGTTTCAAAGGTCGCAATGTCTGCCTGCATTTCAAACTAAAACATAATCAAGATCCGTCAGGCCTGAAATTTTGGGGGATTGAGTGCCTAAACCCTGTCAGGAGAGCTTTGAACATTATTAGGGATCTGTCAAAACTAGAAACTCCTTGGATATTCCTCACAGATACTCTTTCACCCAAAAGGTTAAACATCGAGTTGGACATCAATTGTTTTATCAGTGACTCATAAATGAGTACTGACATAGCACAGCTTTCCGATATGAAATCTCTATTGTGTGTATATGATGGTCAGAGTCCATGTGACGCATCCTTGATGTAGATTGATACCATGACATTTAAAATAATTAGGTCCAATGAAAAGATGTTTTGTTATAGAATTTTTCAGAGGATATTCCAATTGAGTGTTCATTGCAAAACAATTTCCCAAAATATATAATATATATATATATACAGTACATATAAAAAGTTTGGACACACCTTCTCATTCAAAGAGTTTTCTTTATTTTCATGACTATGAAAATTGTAGGTTCACACTGAAGGCATCAAAACTATGAATTAACACATGTGGAATTATATACTGAACAAAAAAGTGTGAAACAACTTAAAATATGTCTTATATTCTAGGTTCAAAGTAGCCGCCTTTTGCTTTGATTACTGCTCCGCACACTCTTGGCATTCTGTTGATGAGCTTCAAGAGGTGGTCACCTGAAATGGCTTTCCAACAGTCTTGAAGGAGTTACCAGAGATGCTTAGCACTTGTTGGCCCTTTTGCCTTCACTCTGCGGTCCAGATCACCCCAAACCATCTCGATTGGGTTAAGGTCCGGTGACTGTGGAGGCCAGGTCATCTGGCGCAGTACCCCATCACTCTCCTTCTTGGTCAAATAGCCCTTATACAGCCTGGAGGTGTGTTTGGGGTCATTGTCCTGTTGAAAAATAAATGATGGTCCAACTAAACGCAAACCGGATGGAATAGCATGCCGCTGCAAGATGCTGTGGTAGCCATGCTGGTCCAGTATGCCTTCAATTTTGAATAAATCCCCAGCAGTGTCACCAGCAAAGCACCCCCACACCATCACACCTCCTCCTCCATGCTTCACGGTGGGAACCAGGCATGTAGAGTCCATCCGTTCACCTCTTCTGCGTCGCACAAAGACATGGTGGTTGGAACCAAAGATCTCAAACTTGGACTCATCAGACCAATGCACAGATTTCCACTGGTCTAATGTCCATTCCTTGTGTTCTTTAGCCCAAACAAGTCTCTTCTGCTTGTTGCCTGTCCTCAGCAGTGGTTTCCTAGCTGCTATTTTACCATGAAGGCCTGATTCACACAGTCTCCCCTTAACAGTTGTTCTAGAGATGTGTCTGCTGCTAGAACTCTGTGTGGCATTGACCTGTTCTCTAATCTGAGCTGCTGTTAACCTGTGATTTCTGAGGCTGGTGACTCGGATGAACTTATTGTCCGCAGCAGAGGTGACTCTTGGTCTTCCTTTCCTGCGGCGGTCCTCATGTGAGCCAGTTTCTTTGTAGCACTTGATGGTTTTTGCCACTGCACTTGGGGACACTTTCAAAGTTTTCCCAATTGTTCGGACTGACTGACCTTCATTTCTTAAAGTAATGATGGCCACTAGTTTTTCTTTACTAGCTGCTTTTTTTCTTGCCATAATACAAATTCTAACAGTCTATTCCGTAGGACTATCAGCTGTGTACTGTATCCACCTCCTGCACAACACAACTGATGGTCCCAACCCCATTTATAAGGCTTGAAATCCCACTTATTAAACCTGACAGGGCACACCTGTGAAGTGAAAACCATTTCAGGTGACTACCTCTTGAAGCTCATCAACAGAATGCCAAGAGTGTCTGAAGCAGTAATCAAAGCAAAAGGTGGCTACTTTGAAGACCCTAGAATATAAGACATATTTTCAGTTGTTTCACACTTTTTTGTTAAGTATATAATTCCACATGTGTTAATTCATAGTTTTGATGCCTTCAGTGTGAATCTACAATTTTCATAGTCATGAAAATAAAGAAAACTCTTTGAATGAGGTGTGTCCAAACTTTTGGTCTGTACTGTATATATATATATATATATATATATATATATATATATATATATATATATATATATATATATATTAACAGATTAACAGATTAATTTTAAAATTCTTTAAATATTTTGCCTTTTCTTATTAGTGCATATATCAAAAGGTATACCTAATGTATTTTAGCCGTCTTTTGAAAGTTTTCTTTCAGGTTGCTATAGATTTAGTAGCCGGATATTACTGCTTTGACAGACATGTATATTTATTTGTCTATGCAGATTTGTTAAACAACATATGGTATTAGTACTGTCACCGAATGGAGACAGTCTTATATTGTTGCAATTAACAAAAGTATGTCAGGTTTCTGTCACTCGGCTGTCAATACTTGTGGTTTTCTTTCTTCTCACTTGTTGCCGGACTATATAATGATTTGTGCACAGGGGGAGGAATGATTGGTACACGATATGTTGATTTGCTGAGTCACTGATCCTAGTCTATTTTAAACCGGATTGTGACGTTGTGAGATCACGCTTTCAGTTCAAGTCGGAAGTGCTGAAATGTGTCAGATGCTCGTTTACCACATCGACCAGAAGTGACGTTTGTGTGTCACGATCAGCTGGGAACCATCAGGAAGGAATCAGCGCGACTGTTCATTTGATACAGACGGCTTCCTATACAGCAGGACCGGTCACTATGCTACGATTTACTCTTTACACTGCTCTATTGCTTTAACAAGCTAGTACATATATTATGTATGGGGGGGGGGGGCTATTGGCTACAATGACATTTTGAAAAACAGGATTACGCTATGTGGCAATTTTACTTTTTCATATAATCCTGCTGCATTGGAGCCATCCATACCTCCATCCTAATAGAATCCCAACAGAATTAAGGGATGCCTTCAAAGTGACAAAAAAAAGTATACCTTAAGGCGCATGAAATAGCAATATCTGGTAAGTGTATACCCTAAGGGGAGTCTTATTCACGAGGTGGCGTTCTGGGTATGTGGTGCACGAGTGACAACTAGGATCACCGTAACGAGAGCTATAACTAGCTTGTCACATGTGGAAAAAGGTGTTAAAAAGTGTTTTTTTCCCCCAAAAATTGGGTTTGAAAAATTGCTGCGCAAATACTGTGTGAAAAAAAATTGCAACACCCACCAATTTAATCTGTAGGGTCTTTTCTTTAAAAAAAATATATAATGTTTGGGGGTTCAAAGTAATTTTCTAGCAAAAAATAAATAAAATTATTTTCATCAAACAAAAAGTTTCAGAAAGAGCTTTGTCTTCAAGTGGTTAGAAGAGTGGGTGATGTGTGACATAAGCTTCTAATGTTGTGCATAAAATGCTAGGACAGTTCAGAACCCCCACCCCCCAAATGACCCCTTTTTGGAAAGTAGACACCCCAAGCTATTTGCTGATAAGCATGTTGAGTCCATGGAATATTTCATATTTTGCCACAAGTTTTTGGAAAATTATAAAAAAAAAATATTTTTTTACAAGTTGTCACTAAATGATATGTTGCTCAAACATGCCATGGGCATATGTGGAATTACACACCGAAATACATTCTGCTGCTTCTCTTACTGTACTGGGATACCACATGAATGAGACTTTTTTGGGAGCCTAGCTGTGTAAAGGACCCTGAAAACCAGTCACCGCCTTCAGGCTTTCTAAGGGCGTAAAATGGTGATTTCACTTCCTCACTACCCATCACAGTTACGACGGAGGCCCTGAAATGTCCAGAAAGCACCCCCCCCCCCCAAATTACCCCATTTTGGAAACTAGACACCCCAAGGTATTTTCTAAGAGGCATGGTGAGTATTTTGCAGCTCTCATTTTCTTTTGTAAATGAAGAAAATACATTTTCTTTTCTTTTTTCAATTTTCAAAACTTTGTGACAAAAAGCGCGATCTGCAAAATACTCAACATGCCTCTCAGTAAATAGCTTGGGGTGTCTACTTTCCAAAATTGGGTCATTTGGGGGGGGGGTGCTATCTGGCCATTTCATGGCCTGTGTAGGTACACTCCCAGATGTACCCAGAGACACAGCAGAGATCATGCTGACCCATAAACAGAGACCGGACCGCCATAAATCCAACATTGCACCGCAGCTCCTCTCTCACAGTGTACACGAGGCATGGAGAAGGCGAAGGGACAGGGAAAGAACCCCCAAGAGACATGCTTTATTATGCCTAGAAGTTAGTAGGCCCGACGGCACATGGGAGCGGGGAGGACATGCTTAATACCCCTGCTGTGTTCCACACACACAGGGCCCTGCAGCTTCCCCCAGTCAGACCCTGCCAGATATGGAGGATGAGGAAGAGGGTGATGAAGTTGATCAACCTCCCCTGGCAGAGATACTGCGAGCAGTGCATAAGTGCACAGCATCAGTGCACACCCTGCAAAACACTTGGGAAGGCCTGAATGAAGATTTGGGGTTTATCAGGCATTTGCAGAAAACAAAGGAGCGAACTATTGCAGCAGAAGGCCGTATTAGTGAGCTGGAAGACAAAATAACGCCACTACTAAGAGACACGCAAATAACAGCCAGAATTGCCACAGCAAATGAACTTAAATCTGACAATATTGAAAATCGTTTAAGGCGAAACAACATTTGCATAATGGGGCTCCCAGAGAAGATGGAGGGAAGGGACCCCACAGATTTTGTTGAACAATGGCTTCTACAAGTGTTTGGGAAGGAGGCGTTTACTTTGCTGTACTCAGTAGAACTGGCACACAAAATACTACTCAGGCCCCTTCCACCAGGGCACCCGCCACGCACCATGATAGCCAGGCTACTCAATTACAAAGATAAGGAAATTGTGCTCCGCTAGGCAAGGGAACAGCGTAATGTATAGTTTAATGGGGCCCGCATCTCTTTTTATCCTGGACTACTCCGCAGAGATACAGAAGCACAGAGCAAGATTAACTGATGTTAAAAATATGTTGCAATGGCTCCGAACTACATACGCCATGTTGTTCCCGGTGAAACTCCGAATCACGGCAGGTGGCCAATTTCACTTTTTTGAGACTGCAGCCGAAGCCTCCTCATGGCTAGATGCTAATGAGCATATCCTCCGACAAGCAGGAAGAGGGGCAGCGGAGGGGGACTGACCTGCTATCCCTGAGATTCTGGATATATACAGAAAAGTTTAAACATGTTAGGCTGGGAAGCCGTAACATACAGAAACTCCACAAGCATTGAGAGCAAGTGAATATACCAAAAAAAAAAGTTCAGTGACTTTTCAATCCTAACTACCCATTAGTTCAACCCAAGCAGAACTTGGAGTTTAGGGTTGAGTTATGAGCAACCCTACATTTTTTTTTGCATACTCTTACGCAGTTTTTTCTATTCGCCTCTACAACCCCCACTCTTTCCCCTGCAGGTTAGAGGGGTCTCCCTCAATACATTGGGGGTTTAACCACCCCCACGCAGGAAAGGGGGCACTTTGCTTATCTATTTTACAGCTTCGCTTGTTGTTTTTTTGACATGCTATTACCACAACTCCAGCTCAAGAAAGAACCAGCATGGACTGTGATACAAGTGGATCGCACATCCATACCAATGCGAGCTACCTCACGTATGACTCAGGTACTTTGTTTTTGTCACACTTAGTGCATCAAGACTATTCACACCCTAAGGTGCCTAGGGTACACGAGATGCCTTATCCTACATTACCCACAAGATTACACATACATGAGTACTGTTCCTTTGCTTTCATGGAACATTAAGGGAGTTCAGTGTCCTTTTAAGTGTATCATGGTTATCACTATTCTTAAATACTCCTCCGCTATTTATGCACTTCAGGAGACTCACCTTGTGCCAGAAATGGTTTCATGCTTGGGTTTCTCCTGGGTAGGCTGGGCATACCATTCCACTCATACCTCTTATTCCAGGGGGGTGAGTGTAATGGTACATCGCACCCTGGACTTTCAAATGTTAGACAAATTGATATATGATGAGGGGCGATATGTGATACTACAATGTAAAATCCATCAACTGAAATGTATACTTGCTGCCATATATATATATACCACCCCTTTTAGTTAAGAGGTATTGAAGATATTGCTGACATCATTTATGCCACCCTGATGTTCCCCTTATTATTATATTATATTATTATATATCTAAACTGTTATATGGATTCCGCTTTGGATAAACAACCGCCTCTGGTGGCTTCCCGCACAAAAGCCAGAGCGGCACTGCGGAAATTCACAGAGAAGGTAGGATGGACTGATCCGTGGCATATCTGGAACCCACTGCAGAAGCAATTCTCCTGTTTTTCCAAAGCTCACCTCTCCCTGTCAAGGATAGACCTGTGTTTGTGCACACCTCAAACGACACACTTACTAGAGGACATTAGATACCTGGTGAGGGGAGTGTCAGATCATTCTCCCCTATTGGTCTCCTTGGTTGCCAAGCCTGTTGCAGATCTGCCTAGGGCACCATGGAAACTTAATGTGTTCTGGCTCAACCTATTTCCCTCCCATGAATGGATAACGGCTGAAATCTCTGGGTTCAGGTGGCGCCACAGGGATCATCCTGATTTGAGGTTAACCTGGGAGACGTTTAAAGCGTTTCTCAGGGGGATCTTAATCACTGCGGTTATGGGTATTAAATCTAAAACTAATGCAATTAAGGATCAGACTGAACAGATGGTAAGCCGGCAGAGTTTATTGCAGACCCCTCTGACACAGCCAGGGAAGCATGGCTGGCTGCACAGGAGGTCGTTGACTGGATCACGGGGGAGGCAGCAGACTGAAAAGATGTTTTTCAATAAACAGGCTTTTTATGAGGAGGGTGAGCAGACTGGCTGTTTACTTGCAAAAATAGTGAATGCCTCCCAGACATCTCCATCCATCGGAGCGTTACGCACTGAGGGAGGGTGATAAACACCCCTACCCACATTATGAAGCAGTTGATAAGGTTTTATTCTGACTTGTATAGGTCCCTGCTGAATTATTCAACCACTGACTTACAAGTGTATCTGCAGGGAATTGAGCTGCCTGGTTTGTCGACTTCTCAGAGTATACTCCTCAATTCCCTGATAAAGCTTGAGGAATTACAAGAGGCACTTAGCCTCTTCCCAAATTCAAAGGCCCCTGGGGATGATGGCCTCCCCATGGAAGTCTTCAAACAATATGGGGGAATTATCCTGCCATGTTTACTAAAGGTCCTTAATTATTTAATTATGCTAGAGAATGTCAGTGCCTCCCTGACTCCATGACTAGAGCTAATATTGTACTTCTCTTAGGACCCCATAGACCCGGCTCATGCAGAGCAATATCAAAATCCTGGTGAAAGTCTTGGCATTACAATTTAATAGGACCATCTCCTCCATCATCCACTCGGACCAGTCAGGATTTATGCCCCAAAAATCCACGGCCATCAACCTCTGCAAACTTTACCTGAATCTCCAGAGGCAGTCGGAAAACATGGTGGCCTTACTGTCACTAGATTCCCACAAGGCCTTTGACAGCATAGAATGGGAGTACTTCTGAGCTGTCATGGGAAAATCTGGCGAGGGGTTCTTGTCCTGGGTGAAACTGTTGTACTGCTCACCTTGGGTGGTCATTAGAGAGGCGGGACGCATTTCTGAACAATTCACCTTGCATAGGGGCACTCGCCAAGTATGCCCACTGCCCCCTCTCCTCTTTGCCATCGCCATTGAGCCCATGGCAGCCTTGATTAGAGTGAACCAGGGAGTGCGTGGATTTCAATACGGAGAGATTCAGGAGAAGCTAATGCTATATGGTGACGACCCCATGCTACTTCTGGGGGACACAGCTAACTCCCTGAAGGAAGCTATGGCAGTAATAGGAAAATTTGTGACCTATTTAGGACTTGTCATTCATTGGACCAAATCCTCACTCCTGCTGCTAGATGCAAATCCGGAAAGCAGAGGGCAGATGATACACAAGGTAATGGTGTCTACCGGCTTAAAGTATTTAGGAGTCCAGATCATTTCAGAACTGCGTGAATTTATCTCCCTTAATCTGACCTCACTATTAAATAGAATCCGTGATAGAGCCA
Organism: Lithobates pipiens; assembly: GCF_037356315.1. NCBI lineage: Eukaryota > Metazoa > Chordata > Amphibia > Anura > Ranidae > Lithobates > Lithobates pipiens. Next base: position 110,387,264 of record NW_027507788.1, read on the forward strand.
ACATTTGGTCCCGCCTTAACCACTTACCGACCAGCGCACAATGATGTATGTCCTATTTTTGAAGAGGGATATCTCGGTAACGGCAGCAGCTGCTGCCACAACTGAGATATCCATCTCTTCAGGCGCCGGTCGTCTGTACGATAACGGTGGTCTCCGCGGCGGATTCGCCGCAAGATCACCGCTATCGGCGGCGGGAGAGGTGCCACCCCCCTCCCGCCGCCCTCCCGCACCTTCCGCCGCTTACCGGAGCCGTCGGTAGCGGCGGAGGCTATCGGGTCCTTTCGCTAGCTGGGTATGGAGACGAGTGAGGCCATTATCTTTCACAATAGAAAATAAAATTGGACTAATTTTACTGTCTTATTTTTTTATTCAAAAAAGTGAATTTTTTCCAAAAAAAGTGCGCTTGTAAGACCGCTGCGCAAATACGGTGTGAAAAAAAGTATTTCAATGACCGCCATTTTATTCTCTAGGGTGTTAGAAAAAAAACAATATAAAATGTTTGGGGGTTCTAAGTAATTTTCTAGCAAAAAAACTGTTTTAAACATGTAAACACCAAATCTGAAAAAGAGGCCTGGTCCTTAAGGCTCGGTTCACACAGGGGCGGCACGACTTACAGCACGACTCACAGACGCGACCTGCAAACGACTTCAGCGGCGACTTGCAAAACGACTTCTGTATATAAGTCAATGCAAGTCGCCTGAAGTCGCCCCAAAAGTAGTGCAGGAACCTTTTTTCTAAGTCGGAGCGACTTGAGTCGCTCCTATTAGAACGGTTCCATAGTACAGAACAGAGCGCGACTTGTCAGGTGGCTAAGTCACCTGGACAAGTCGCCCCTGTGTGAACCGAGCCTGAGTGGTTAAGATATCCCTGGTGGGGAGGATTAATCTCATAAAAATTATTTTTATGCCCTAACTCTTATATAACCTACACAACACACCAATGGTGATACCTCTAAAAATTTTCAGAAATATTAATTCCATTTTTAGGGCTTTCATATGGCTAGATAAACCCCCAAGGATAAAATTAGAACAATTGCAAAAATCCAAGGAAGTGGGAGGCCTCACCCCCCCTAACCTTTGGGTCTATTTGGCGGCTCAGGCACAACATATCGCTCGGGCATGGAGGATGATAAACTCTGAACCCATTAGGGCCCTAATGTGCTAGGTCACTGCTGGTCTCAACAACGTATCCATGGATATGGAGGCCCTGGCATATGCAAAGTCTAATAAACTATTTCCCACATACGTCCTGATGCAAAAAAACATGGAACAGACAGCTACAAGAAGTAGAGGGCTTTACCGGGTACAGCCAAATATGGGCTAATGGATTCTATGAGGAACTGCAGTCGTTAGATTGTAGCGCGCGGTGGAGGAGACACAGGGTCACGCACATTCAACATATTTGCAGCGGGAAAACTGACTCCCTTTCCTGAGCAGAGGGAGCAATTTTATCTTATATTATATACAGCTGCAACATGCAGTGAAGACGCAGGCCGGGGGGACCCCGTGGACCCTCTCACCGACCCAGATATTCTGATATATGGCTGAGGTATCCCAGTTTAAGGGCTTAATTTCTAGAACTTATTCCATGATTCTCAATTATTACCTAGAAGGATTCCCCCTGGGGGCATCACATAAATGGGAAAGGTATGTGGGAACATTTGAGGATGAACAATGGGAGGAGGCACTCCAGGCAGTACAACTTTGCTCCCTAAATGTGGCTAAACGGTTATCCCAGCTATACATCATATTGAGAGTACACTATAAGCCTGAAAGATTGTTCAGGATGGGAGTGAGACCGGACTCCCTCCAACTGCCCAAGGTGTGCGAGAGATCATGGGGACCCATAATATTTACTCTGGAGGTGCCCCAAACTACATTTGTTCTGGACAGGGGTTCTAGCCACCATTAACAGAGTCTATCAGACTACTATACCTACAGACCTGAAACCATGTATACTGGGGATACTAGGTGACATCCCTATGGAGGACAATTTCACACAGACCATAGCCAGGGAACTGTTTCAGGCTCGCAAGTTGATCCTTAGACATTGGAAGGCGGTTGAACCTCCAACGTTAAAGGAATGGATTGCCCAAATGGGAGACACCATAAGGATGGAGAAATACATCTTTCAACATGGAGATCGCCTGGGAAAGTTTGATAAACTATGGGCACCCTGACTGGATACCCCCGGCCTCTCCCCAGTTGATCTTGTGATGGATAGACTGCTGAGGTAAAATATGGGAAAGCCAGAGATACACTAAAAGGGTGGAGAACGGAAAGCGCTTACAGCATAAAAATCTGAATATGGTACAGACGCACAATTAATCGGTTCCTTTAGAAGAAATACCTGAACTGCATCATATGAGCTGGCATCGGATGCCAAGTTTAACCACTTCAATACAGGGCACTTAAACACCTTCCTGCCCAGACCAATTTTGAGCTTTCAGCGCTGTCGCACTTTGAATGACAATTGCGCGGTCATGCTACACTGTACCCAAATGAAATTTTTATCATTTTTTTCCCACAAATAGAGCTTTCTTTTGGTGGTATTTGATCACCTCTACGGTTTTTATTTTTTGCGCTACAAATAAAAAAATACCGAAAATTTTGAAAAAAAAAATTTTTTTTTTTGTTTCAGTTTCAAAACTTTGTAAATAAGTACGTTTTCTCCTTCACTGATGGGCACTGATGGGGCTACACTGATGGACACTGATAAGGTGGCACTGATGGGCACCAATGAAGTGGCACTGATGGGCGACACGGATGGGCGACACGGATGGGCGACACGGACGGACACTGATAGGTGGCACAAATTGGCACTGATAGCTGGCACAGATGGGCGGCATGGATGGGCATGGATAGGCGGCACAGGTGGGCATGGATAGGCGGCACAGGTGGGCATGGATAGGCGGCACAGGTGGGCATAGATAGGCGGCACAGGTGGGCATGGATAGGCGGCACAGGTGGGCATGGATAGGCGGCACAGGTGGGCACTCAGGCGGCACAGGTGGGCACTCATAGGCGGCACAGGTGGGCACTCATAGGCGGCATCGGTGTTATAGTAATGGATGCCAATCAGTGCCAAACAATAATGCATGCCAATCAGTGATGCCCATTGTGGCCACTGATTGGCATCCATTATGGGCACTGATTGGCACCCATTGTGCTGACTGGCACCCTGGTGGTCTAGGGAGGATTATGGATTTTTATTACCTTTTCCCTGGTGATCTAGTGGTGTCCCTGGTGGTCCAGTGTGGGCATCCTCGGGGGGGCTGTGCTGATAATCGATCAGCACAGACCCCCCCTGTCAGAGGAGCAGCCGATCGGCTCTCCTCTACTCGCGTCTGACAGACGCGAGTGAGGGAAAGCCGATCACCGGCTCTTCCCATTTACACTGTGATCAGCCGTGATTGGACACGGCTGATCACATGGTAAAGAGTCTCCGTCGGAGACTCTTTACCGAGATCGTAGTTGCCGGGTGTCATAATCCTAATCACGTCATATGACGTCCGGTTAGGATTATGAAACCACTTTGCCGCCGTCAATTTGTAATAGGGCGGGTGGCAAGTGGTTAATGTATGAATATACCTCTTGTGATGGTAATTGAAATGTATGACAGATTCTGTGCCTTAATTGTGAGCTATAAAGTTTTTCTATTTGTTTTGTTTTCTAATAAACATCTTGGATTTAAAAAAGAAAAAAAAAATATGCCCATAGGAAGGCTGAAGGCGGTGATTGGTTTTTGGGGTCCTGTATGTGGTTATAATACTCAGGAGAAGCAGCAGAATGTATTTTGGGGTGTAATTCCACATATAACCATGCCATATTTGAACAATATATCATTTAGTGGCAACTTTGTGTAAACATTTTTAAAAAAATTAAATTTTCCGGAAACTTGTGGCAAAATCTAAAATATTTCAAAGACTCAACACGCCTCTCAACAAATAGCTTGTACTGCCCTGCTATTTTAGCACCTCAAACTAAAAGCTGTGTAATTTCCAGAAAATGTACCCTAGTTTGTAGACGCAATAACTTTTCTGCAAACCAATAAATATATGCTTATTGACATTTTTTTTTACCAAAGGTATGTGGCTGAGTACATTTTGGCCTAAATGTATGACTAAAAGTAGGATTTTTAAAACTGCTTACCTGTAAAATCCTTTTCTTTGATGTACATCAGGGGACACAGAGCCATAGTAATTACTATGTGGGTTATTTCGGACCGACAGGTGCTGGACACTGGCATGCCCCTAAGGCGTGTACTCTATATAACCCCTCCCATTACTGGGAGTCTTCAGTTTTGTAGCCAAGCAATACAAGTGTATACCAAGAAGGGAGGGACCTCTGTGTCCCCTAATGTACATCAAAGAAAAGGATTTTACAGGTAAGCGGTTTTAAAAATCCTATTTTCTTTTCTTACATCAGGGGACACAGAACCATAGTAATTACTATGTGGGATGTCTCATAGCAATGGCAACTGAAGGGGGGGGGGGACATAACAAAAAACAGGAGGCCAGAGGACTTATACTGCAGCATACTGCGCCCAAAGGCAATATCCTCATGACCTTTAATATCGATTTGATAAAACCTGATAAACATATGAACCAAAAACCAAGTTTCGGCCTTACAGAACTGAGCCATAGAGGCCTGATGATGCACCACCCAAGAGGCATTAATCGCCCTGGATGTGTGTGGTCTAACATGAGAAGGAAGAATTTTCTTCTTTAAGCTGAAGCTTGAGTAATCACTTGACAAATCCATTTGGAAAATAGTGGATCTTGATAGTGGAGCCTGTCCACATCTTGGACCCTCTGGCAGGACAAACAAAACCTGTGTTTTGCGAACCTGAGTGGTCGCCCTTAAAGACACTCTGATCGCTCTTACTAGATCAAGAGAATGTAGTGCTTTCTCTTCCCTAGATTAAGGCTCTGGAGAGAAAGAAGGAAGAATATCTTGGTTTAAATGAAAACCTGGTGGGATATTTGCATCCTGGAACAGTATGCCAAGGATAATATTATTTTATGAAGTCTAAGGTGGGATGTAGCCCCACAGGATGGTTTGAACGATATAGACTCCACCCAAGAGTGGCTGGACTTTTTTAACGGTGTAGGTTTTAAACTGCAGCAATTAGTTTTACAGCGTAAGAAGCGTAAAATGATAAATATTGAGAATAAAATTAAGGACTTACAGGAACAATTGGACCCTATTAAAGGATCTCAGGAAATAAAAGATTTTAATGATAGAGTACAAAAGAAATTGGAAAAAATAGATAGGGATACACAAAAAAAGAAATTGAAAAAATATTACAGGGATTTAAATGATTTTAAGATAAACATAGTATATTCTTGGCAACAACAGACAGACAATTCTAACCGTGAACATGAAGGATTGGGTTTACCACCTCCACCTCCACGGTTAGTTGATCAAGCATCCAAATTTGGACCGATCAATTCACAAGCCCAAGTGATGAATGAAAAAATTCCAAATGGTTCATTCTTGAACTCTCCTGCGTATTCTTCCATGCCTTTTAAACAGGGAAAGGGAAAGGGAAAAAGAGGAGAGAGCAATCAACGTTATTTTGAAAATACCCCTTGGGTAGCTCCTCAAAATATCCCTACATCCAATCATGAACATTATGGAAATTTCCCATATATGCCTTATAATGTCCCTGTACACAATAGGTTTCAATCTCTCCAATCACAAAACAATCATGGGAATTATCCCCCACAACGTCCTTTTTTAGGGAGAGGGAGGGGAAACCATTGGAGAGGACTAGGATTCCATCCTCACAGGGGAAAACCACCATACCAACAACACACATACAATCGTCAAAATGGCATGGAAAATTTGATGCGCCCTCCAAATTATCCCCGGAAAGAGGACCCAATACCTAACAACAATATTTTAAATTTAGGCCTTAAGTGTGGAATGAAAAAAACAGTGAATAAATTTAATGTATTTGTTGATGTACACAAATACATACGTAAATTAAATATAAAAAAAACATTTTTTAGGGAGTCAACCACGTGTGGGACCACCTGTAACATACACAAATAAGCCAATTAACAGTGGTCTAAAAAATAAATCTCTTTTTAATCCACCTAATTTGCCTAATCACCAAATAGAGGTTTTTAAGGGTTTAGTTTTAAAAGATCTCGAAATATTAAAACCTATAAAATTGCCACAACATAGACACATAAATGATGGTATTGAAATGCTGGAAAAACGGAGAGACATTATTATTCGCCCAGCAGACAAAGGAGGAGGTGTGGTCATTCTCACGAAAGAATTTAACCACTGTCAGATCATAGAGATGTTATCTGATAACCAAACATATGCAAAGTTGGAATCAGATCCAACACAAATATATCAAAATCAATTGGAAAAATTGGTGAAGTCTGGGGTAGGGAAGAATGTGCTCATGAATAAGGAGGAAAATATCTTCTTCCCTCGAGCAATAGGATACCTACACTGTATACCCTACCCAAAATACATAAGGACCCAAAAAATCCACCAGCCAGACCCATCGTAAATAGTATTGGTTCAGTATCATCAAGACTGGGCCAATACTTTGATACTTTTTTGCAAAGGAGTGTGGTAAATACGAGATCATATTTGAGGGACACAAAGAGCTTTTTAAACTTTCTACAAAAAGTAGATTTAAAAGAGAAAAGGGAAGTTTTAATGGTTACATCAGATGTGGCATCACTTTACTCGGTCATTCAGCATGACGATGCTCTTTTAGCATTAAACTGGGCACTCAGTAAAAGAGAGGATCTTCCCCATAGCCAAAAAGTATTTTTAAGAGATGCATTGGACTTCTGTCTTGGCCATAACTATTTTTGGTACGATGGAGCATTTTACTTGCAGAAAAGGGGTGTGGCAATGGGTGCAAAATTTGCACCCAGCATAGCCAATCTTTTTATGGCAGAATGGGAGGACAAAGTGATTTTTAGTGATCCTGCTTCTGAATTGATTTTTTTATAAACGATTTATTGATGACTTGTTTCTTATTTGGGAGGGAAAGGTAGAACAATTAAATCTATTCATTAACAAACTGAATAATAATGATCGTAACATCAGTCTATCTTTAGAATGGAATAAGGAGGAAATAAATTTTTTAGACGTAACAGTTTATAGAAAAGGGGATAAATTGGAAACTAAGGTATTTTTTAAAAATACTGATCGTAATAGTTATCTACCCATTTCTAGTGGCCACCACCCCCAGTGGCTACGAAATATTCCAAAAGGACAAATGACTCGTGTACGAAGAAACTGTTCAGAATTTGACAATTACATCAAGCAAGCCAATATTTTAGCAAAAAGGTTTTCCTCAAAAGGATATAACCATCAGGAATTGCAGAAAGTGATCGAAGATGTGGGAAATATGCCTAGAACATTATGTCTAAAAGACAAAAGAGGATGAATCAAGCACAGATCGAGAAATGACTGTTGAAATAAAACTAGATAGAGAATGGGGATTTATTTCCAACTTCCATTCACAATACAAAGATGTAGAAAATATCTTTAAACGCCATTGGCATGTTTTGCTACTTGATAAAAAATGATATTCTGAATTACCTTCCCTACCTCAGTTTATTTACAGAAAAGCTCCAAGTTTTGGAGACAAAATCGTAAAAAAAGTGATTGACCCCCCAAAACCCCCTCCCACTTTTTGGGAGAGGAACGTTTTTTTTTGCTTGTCGTAAATGCAAAGTGTGCCGTGAAGTAGCAAGGCCTATTAGATCTTTAGAAAATTTCTGCTCACCATCAAATAATCGCAGCTTCTCCATCAAACAATTTATTACGTGCAATAGTACACACGTGGTATACGCTTTAACATGTCCATGTGGCCTAATGTATATCGTAGAACAAAAAGAAAACTGCGAGTAAGAATAGCCGAACATATACACAATATAAAAATTGGATATAAGGACCACAACGTGTCACTACATTTTAAGCTTAAACACAATAGAGATGCCACGGGTTTGCAATTTTGGGGATTAGAACAAATTAAACCACACTGGAGAGGCATGAATTTGGTACGTGAATTGTCAAAACGAGAAACTCAGTGGATATATTCTGCTGATGTCCTCAGCCCTAAAGGTCTAAATATAGAACTTGACATAAATTGCTTTATAAGCGATATTTAAGGCCACGTATAGAGCGTGCCATTTATTTGAAGTTCATAGAGGGTTGATTTACATGAGTTGTTCTCTAGGCAATTAGTGCTAATTTTAATCACCGTTTCTTTAAATACATATATATAAAAAAAAAATTGGGGGATATTTTATATAAAATAATCTTTTTAGGATTTTTTTAAAATAAGGTTTGAAAGTTTTTAGAAATATTTTAAGGCATTTCTAATATAGTTCGAAATATATGCGCTATGCATACATCTGCTTGTGCGACATAATAAAATAAAATTATATATGGATATGTGTGCGATATCCATATACGTATACATTTTAGAATATAAACTTTTTAACAAAACATATATCCTTATATTTCCTGGGCCTGACTAATAGTAAAAAGATAATTAGTTTTACTTTTAATTTTAAAAATAACAAGTATTTGATCCGTCTATTAATTACAAAGTGTTTTTTTATGTATATTTTATATATGTCTTTAAGAAAACACGGTTTTACATAATTTATTGTAGTTCCATGTATAATAATTATCCTGAGTTTAATTTATATACATAACATAAATAGTCTAAATTTAATATTTTTATAATTCTCAATTTTTTAAGATGATCGTTTAGTATTTTTAATCGTGTACATGAACGATCGTATCGGCCGATCGGGTTTGACTTTCATATTCATAATTATGTGGGATCGTTTCATAATCATGATTGATCGTTCTTTAACACGAACGATTACATAGGCCGTTTGTATTTAACTTTCACAATCATGATTGTTACTGATTTATATTCATATAAAACATATTGGTATTAATATTATGTAACATTGTGCATGCTGTTCGGATCATATGGATCGCTGCATTTGGGGATGGTCTGCGCTGATCGCAGCTGCTCTAAGTAAGAATCATTCTGAGGCATAGCCTGTGATTGGTGCGACGCCCTGTATATCATGCAGTGGTTGATATTGATTGGTCCGGGATGATGATAAAAGAACACTTCCGGTACTTTAGGTTACGCCCTCAGATGAAGTCGGAAGTGACGAAACGCGTCAGAGCGTAACCATACCGGAAGTGACGAGTGCGCCTCAATCCCTGTGTTCCAGCGAGCTGAGGAAGGCGGAAGTGAAGCTTCTGCTGTGCATAGCAAAACGTTTGTTTCTCCTCAAGCGCAACTAAACCAGCGGGATAAGGCACAGTACTTTTTAATGCTTGAACATTTTTCTATTTGGTACGCATTTATATGTTGGGTTTTTATAATAAATAGTGTTAAACAGTATCACGCTATGTTTGGACATCTTTGTTCTTTTATATGAGAAACCCGAATTCCAATAAGGGAGACATCTAGTGGCCAAAGAAGGATGGTGTAATGGCAGTGTAAAGGCTTATGATTTCAAGTGTTCGGTGAGTGCATCCCCAAAGGGGGATCGTTTGTGTTCCACAAGTGGTGAACTACATGGTGGAAGCTGTACCTAAATCACAATAGGAACGGATAGAACAAGCACCTTCTTTTCTGGACACTGAACAGAACTTTGATTAACTCACTTTTTGGGAAAAGTGTGCATGCGCTGCTATATATGAAAAGTGGACTTTTTATTTAAGTTACAATTTTTATATATGCTTATATTAAATGAAAACCTGTTACTACTTTTGGTAGGAATTCAGGATGAAACCACTTCATCCTTATACATGATGAAATATGGCTCTTACAAGACAGAGCTGCTAGTTCCAATACTCTTCTAGCAGAAGAAATGGCAACCAGAAAAGATTATTTTTCTTGTCAAAAGAACCAAGGAAATTTCTCGTAAAGGTTCAAACAGCTGATTCAGCAAAGCCAATAAGACCAATTTTAAATCCCAAGGATTTAGAGGGGCCTTGATAGGGGGAATAAACCGTGTTACCCCCTGAATAAGCTACACACCAAGAGTGGGAAGCAAGAGGCCATAGGAAAAACACTGACAAGGCCGGTATCTGGCTCTTGATAGAAGTCAAGGCCAGCTTCAATTCAGATCCCATATGCAGGAAATCAGGAATCCTGCCTATGACATACTTCCTGGATCCACATCAAGAAACATATGCCTTCCAGACTCCAAAGTAAGTTATTCTGGAAGCCGGCTTCCTGGCATTAATCAAAGTAGACACTACCGAATGAGATCACCCACGATCTTTTATAGAGTGGGATTCAACAGTCAAACTTGTTAAATTTTTTGTCCGTAAGGTAGGATGAAATACCGGACCTTGTGCGAGAAGGTCTGGCTACTACTCCTACTGCCATCTTTATGATCTCTGTAAATCAAGATCTTCTGGGACCCGCTGGTTCCGCTAAAGAATCACCTCCTTTTGTTTCTGCTTAATCCTGTGGACAAGGCACGGAAGTAGTAGAACTAGAGGAAATGCATAGGTCAGTGAAAAACTGATCCCATGGGAAGACTAATGTGTCTGTTCCGTCTGCTAGCGGATCCGTTGTTCTCGACATAAAGTTGTCAACTTTGTTAATGAATCTCGACACAAATAGGTCCATGTTCGGAATACCCCATCTCTGACATATCACTATGAAGATGTCAGGGTAAAGAGGTCATTCTCCTGGAAATAATTGTTGGCGACTCAAGTAGTACTCTTGAAAAAATGAAATGAAGAAAAAAGAAGCAAAATTGCCAATAGGCAAGGAATGTTGTGTTTTGCCCAAGCTAGAACATTATTCACCACTTTTTGGGCTGCACGACCTCTTGTACCCCCCGATGATTGATGTAAGCCACCGCCATGGCCTTGTCAGACTGAATCCTGACAGGACAGTCCCTTAGTCTGACCATCCAAGATTCTAGGGCCAGACGTACTGCCCGAAACTTCCAAAAAAAGTTGATAGGCAAGGTCCTTTAACCTGCACCATCTCCCCTAGACAGAATCTCTTTCCAGGGCTGCTCCCTAGCCCAGAAGGCTGGCATCTGTTAACACCTTCGCTGGTTAACAACCACCAATTTAGGGTCAGACTTATGTCGTATTGGAAACAAAGCCTGAAACTTTTTTATTCCAGACCGATAGGATGGTGTCCTGAAGCAGTTTTGAGTAAAACTCAGCGTAAGGGACGGCCTTGAAGGAGGCCACCATTTCCCCTAAAAATCTCCTGCACAGCCAAATAAAGGAATCTTCCTTTGTTTTGATAAGTTGAATTAGTCCTACAATGGAAACCGTTTCCTATCTGGGGTAAGAATACCTTCTTCTGTATGGCATCTATAGCCAGCCCCCAGGTACTGTAATCTTCTTGATGGTTTTAAGGAGAATCTACCTAGGTTGAGTATCCAACCTAGAGATTTCAGATATTTACAGCTGAGATCAGACTCTGGTTTTAGACCCGAGACTGACTCCAAATGTGCTCCACCAAAATGGTTAATGGACTGAGATACACCAATTGCAGCAAGAACTGGCTGCACTACTGAACTGCAAAAGACATCTTGTCTTTAAAAGGAAGTTCCAACTTTAATTTGTTGGATCCTTTAACATCAGTGTATTATCCACCGGACATTTTCTTCATAGAAATGTTCCCATTCAGAATACATAAGATATGCATGAATAGGAAAAAAAACTCCCCAGGTCTAATGAACCCAATTAGAGGTAGATACCTCAAGAGCCTGTGCTGCAGGCAACAAAAGGGTTAAGTAAGGGAGTACACAAGCACCTGACTTGTGGAGCTACTCCTTCCATATTCGGATCCTCCGAAGAGGAAAAATAAGTATCTTCCAATTTGGGAAGATCTACCTGATCCCCAGCCTCCTGCACCTCAACAAAAGGGCCCTGGGGACTAGATGGGAATCTGCTATGTTTAGTCCTACTATGGAGAGACATTGTCAGAAACCATGAACCAGACCGAGACAGAAGTACAATTACATCACACTTGTTTATTAATAAAAAATAAAAGGTAAATAGAGTAAGCGTAGCCAGAGTCCAGTTACTGGATCGAGTAGTCAGCCAGTCCAAAGTTCAATAACCAGATCGGGTAATCAGCCAGGCCAGAAGTCAGGGATCCATGTGGAGCAACAGCAAGCAGGATAAGGAGCCAGAAGGGATGTCAGCAAGCCAGTCTTAATTTTCTACAGTAGCTAGAAGGAATCCTGATTGCTTTGACGCAGTATACAAGAGGTCTCATAGATCCAACAGGCTATGCTACTGGGACATCTCCTCCCTTCCTACATAGTTGGTCAGTATAAAATCTTGTTTTGATCATAGACTGACACCAAGCGATTTTCTGCCTCCCAGGATTGACTGCGAGTACTACAACTCTATATAACGGGGGTGCTTGGGCCCTCATCTCAGATTGCCCTATACTAGAATTGCGATATCTGAAGCAGCACTTTGCTCCCTCCTTTTTTTTCTCCTCACCCCCTTTTTGTATGTTTTTTTTTTCTGTATATGCTCCACTCATGTAAAAAGAGCACACAGTTGATGGGACAACTACAGCTAAGAATCTGCCGGACTTTAATTGATGCGGCTGGAACCTTCCAACGGGATATTTTGGTTGATTTTTTGGGAAGAAATTACTTGCCGGACTGGTTTTGTTTTTGTTTTTTCAGGTTAAGATGTTAGTTTCTGGCATAATAGCGGGGGGGGGGGGGGGGTGGTGGTGGTTTCCTTGACACGGCTCTTACAGGTACATCTGGGTGGAAATGTTCTCTAGAATACATGCTAGTCACCGTAGTGATTACTATAAGGAGAATAAGGTGCCCATGGCTCATGGTAAGATTATTTGTTTTGCACGAAGGAATGATGATGGATAAAATACGGGTTGTGTCTTGGAACGTCAGAGGCCTAAACAACAAATTTAAAAGGGCCTCGGTGTTTCAATACTTGAAACAGTATAAACCGCAGCTCATCTTTTTGCAGGAGACGCATCTGGACGGGGGAGGGGTGAGGTCCATATGCAAACCTTGGCTACAAAGAACACTGCACTCTACATACTCCGTTTGCTAGAGGTGTTTCCATACTTATTAGCAGATCACTACCCTGTACGATTCACCAGGTTATTTCTGACCCGGAGGGCAGGTATGTGGCAGTGCTAGTGGAAATATAGTGGAAATATATCATACACAAATGCTAATGGTATTATTATTATTATTATTATTATTATTATTATTATACAGGTTTTATATAGTGCCAACAGTTTGCTCAGCGCTTTACAACATGAGGGCAGACATTACAGTTACATTACAATTTGGTACAAGAGGAATCAGAGGGCCCTGCTCGTTAGAGCTTACAATCTAAAAAGGAATGGGCAATTGATACAAAAGGTAATAGCTGTGGGGGGGTGAGCTGATGGAGGAAGTAAAACAGTGTAAGCCCTTGTACACATGGTCGGAGATTCCGACAATTAAATCTGGCGGAGTAATTCCGACAGATTCATTCCGGAAGAGGTCCGGAAGTGATGTTGCATACACACGGTCGGACTAAGTTGTCGGAAAATACGATTGTACATAACATGATGACGTTATTTCATTACGACGGGACTACTTTCAGGCTAGTAGCCAATAGCTTTGGTCTAGGAATTTGATATGAGCATGCATGGCACTTTGTCCGTCGGAGTAGGCTACACATGATCGGAGTATGTCCGATAGGAGCATTTTGTCAGAAAATTTTACCGGCAAGTTGTAAAAATTGGTCCGTCGGATATTCCAACGGAAACAGTCCGATGCAGACCACACACAGTCGGAATATCCAACAAAACGGTCCGATAGGAAACATTCCAACGGAATCTCCGACCGTGTGTACAAGCGCTTAGAAGCAGGATAGGCTTCTTTGAGGAGAAGGGTTTTCAGGCATCGTCTAAAGATGGATAGATTAGGGGACACTTGGACAGATTGGGGTAGGGAGTTCCAAAGGATGGGAGAAGCTCTGGAGAAATCCTGGAGGCGAGCATGGGAGCTAGAGAGCAGGAGGTCTTGGGATGACCGAAGAGGGTGGTAAATGTCTATGTACCCTCTCCCCCGCGTTCAGAGTTGAGTTCAGCTCCTATGTGACATACTTACCAGATTGACACAGTTCTTACACTTGCCGTTATTTCTATTGGGAGATTTCAATGCTGTACTAGATGCGGCCTTGGATTCCTCCAATCCGAACAGAGTGAGTTCAGCAGACTTGAATGGCTGGTTGAGATATGGAGATGGAAACATCCAAATGTTAAATGTTACTCGCATATTTCACTGACGCATGGGTCATCGGCTAGAATTGACCTGGCTTTTGTCAATACCTGTGGTCTGAAATATGTAGTGGACTCTGAATATATGGCGGGGGGTCTTTCAGACCACAACCCCTTCTCTATAACCTTGTCCTTTTCATACAGGACGGCTGGGGGAGGTTGGCGCCTATCATCTACTTGGCTACAACATGAGCAGGTGGCAATGCAGCTGGAGGAATCAATCAAATCCTACTGGGATGCCAATGTTCATACCTCAGAACCTCCAGTGGTATGGGACACCTTTAAGGCTGTTGCAAGGGGAGAATGTATATTGGCTATCAAGACAGCAAGGTTAAATGACAATGAGGAATTTAATGCTATAAAACAGAGGGAGAGGGAGTACGTGGAGGAGCAAGCAGCGACCCCCACGAGGGGCTCATATGAGGCCCGCTTGGCAGCTAGAAGGGATCTCTCGCTGCATATTAACTGACTGACTAAGGCCGACTTGACTATGAATGCACACACATTATTTGCAGAAAGGGACAAAAATGGCAAGCTTCTGGCTATGATTGTGGCAGATTACCAATCTGTAGCACATATCCCTGCCATAACAGACAGGGGGGCAAGGTGGTCATGGATCCGTCACTTATATTTACGGAGTTCTTTACCGCACTGTACTCACCTATCCCACAATATGACACAGTAGTATTGGACCAATTGCTGGCAGGACTTCCCATCCCAAGACTGACTGAGGAGGACTGTAATATGTTAGACACCAAGTTCACTTTCAAGGAGGTGCGGGAGGCAATTTTAGCTTTTCCCCCCAACAAGGCCCCAGGTCCTGATAGATTCCCGGCAGACTTTTACAAAGCGCACGTGGACCAACTGGACATAAGATTGAACTTGTTATTTTAACAAAGCTTGGAGGGTGCCTCTCTGCCAGACTCCATATTGGAGGCTTACATGATCCTTTTGCCGAAACCAGGGAAGGATCCGACAGATGAATGCGGACCTAAAAATTTTAACAAAAATGTTGGCAACAAGACTGGCTAAGGTAGTTCAGGGATTGTTGGTTCCTTTCTCTGGGCACCCAAGTCCCCAAGGATAGGGAATAAGGTGCTACAAGAACCGGGAGAACAAGGGGGGTTTGGCTTTGCCAGATTGGCATAAATACTACTTGGCTGGCCAGATGGTGTTCGCTCGCAGATGGCTCATGTCAGACGATGGGGACGCAGCCACAGTGCTGGAAACATCCTCATTGGGTTCTTATGAAAGTTTGAGATTGGCACTTTTTAGGGGAGGCAAGTCTGACTTGCCTCTGACTCAAACAATGAGGGCCACCATTAAAGCTTGGGGGCAGGCAGTGAAACTGGCATCCCCTAGTTATAGAGGGCTCTCCCCGTCCACCCGATTGTGGATGAACCACTTATTGCCACACTTCTATAACCTACCAGATCCAATGATATTGGTGGTTAGGGGGGTGAAAACACTTAAAGATATCACCTCGTTTGGGGAATTATTGACATTCCCCCAACTCCTGACCAGACATGAATTGCCCAACTCATATCTCTTCCGCTTTTTCCAAGTGAGGCATGCTTTTTAGAAACAGTTTGGGCATCTGAAGGTAGAGTCTCTCCCCTCGAGTCTTGAATCCATGCTGTCCTGGGAGGACCTGGGGAAGGTCCTCTCGGTGTCATACATGGAATTCTTCTAACACCGAAGGCGGTTGCAAACTGCAGAACCAAGTGGGAAATGGAGGTGCCGGATATCCAAGGGGAAGACTGGAATGATCTTTGGACTCGGCCATTTAGGCATCTGGTGTCAGCCAGGGATAGACTGATTCAATTCAAGTTTCTTTACAGGAGCTACTATACACCAGCCAGGCTGGCAAAAATATACGGACATGGTCAGATGGGCTGTTGGAGGTGCTCTGCCACCCCAGCAGACGCCAGGCACATCTTCTGGCAATGTCCGCACATACTGGACTTTTGGAAAGAGATCACGACATGTATTTCAGACCTACTGATGGTACACATTCCACTAACTGTGAGGGTTTGTTTGCTGGGACTGGTGGAGGAGGTGGTACCTACGAGGGCTTTGAGAACCTTACTCACTATACTTTTGTATTATGGGAAAAAAGCCATACTGCTTAAATGGAAAAATGCACGTGCTCCTGATGTCAACTTTTGGAAGGGGTTGGTTAATGCTATGCTACCGTATTATAAAACCATGTATATGGGCAGAGGGTGCCTAAAAAAATTTGACAAAGTGTGGAAAGGCTGGTACGAGGCTGATGCTACGGTGGGGTGAGATGGTATGCCTGGAGGCTAGAATACCTGTATGAAGGCCACATGATGTATCTATTGGTAAAGCTGGGCACATAGCAGAATGAGGATGGGAAAAATTTGAACTAAGTATGTAATAGTAGGGCCCTGTGGTGAATAGGGAGATGTATGTGACTGGCATCAGGGGAAGAAAAACATGGGGACATTCTGATTTAATCAGAACATATGTGCTCTGTTATGAGCTGTGACAAGGGGGGAGGTAGAGGGTGGGGAAAATTGGGAAGTAGATAGTGAGACCTGACTATGGTAGTTAGTTAAGCCTGGGCCCTGCAGGGCCGGTAGTTTTGGGGTCATGTCACGTTGATATGGTCTGAATGTATGTGTGTTTAAACAATAATTTTCAATAAAAATAATTTTATAAAAAAAAAAAAAAAAAGGCATTTTTTTCGGGAGCAGTGATTTTAATAATGTTTAAAGTGAAACAATAAAAGTGTAATATTACTTTAAAT
The DNA here is from genome assembly GCF_037356315.1 of Lithobates pipiens. Classification (NCBI taxonomy): domain Eukaryota; kingdom Metazoa; phylum Chordata; class Amphibia; order Anura; family Ranidae; genus Lithobates; species Lithobates pipiens. The sequence continues at coordinate 110,404,362 of NW_027507788.1, forward strand.
TTCATATCTGGGGGGGGGGGGGGGTTATAGTATGCCTGTAAAGGGGCGCATGTTTCCTGTGCTTAGAACTGTCCATGCACAAAGTGTCATTTCTGAAGGAAAAAAAGTAATTTAAAAGCACTCGCGGCTATAATGAATTGGCTCTCCGTAATACAGATAACAGTCATTGATTAAAATTTTTTAAAAAAGCATGGGGTTCCCCCAAATTCAATTACCAGGCCCTTCAGGTCTGGTTTGGATATTAAGGGGAACCCCGCGTCAAATGTAAAAAAAAAATTACGTGGGGTTTCCCCCATACTCTTCTGAATTCATGGCCTTCGCCTACTGTCAGAAGCCATGAACCAGTCCGAGACAGAAGTACAATTAAATCACACTTGTTTATTAATAAAAAATGAAAGGTAAATAAAGTAAGCATAGTCAAAGCATAGCCAGAGTCCAGTAAATGTAGTCAGCCAGTCCAGAGTTCAATAACCAGATTGGGTAATCAGCCAGGCCTGAAGTCAGGGATCCAAGTGGAGCAACAGCAAGCAGGATAAGGAGCCAGAAGGGATGTCAGCAAGCCAGTCTTAAAACAGAACAGCAGGAGATGGTTTCTTGTGATGTGACCAAGGCGAAGGCAGAGATGAAGTGAGCTGGACAGCTTTAAGTAGGCAGGTCAGACGAGCAAGATCAGAAACAGCTGGGTGACTGTGGAGAGAGATGGGAACTGGCAATTAACCGACAGCTGAGCAGCCAGCCCAGAGAAGGAAGGGCTAAGCCAGCCCTGACAGACATCATAGCATTCATCTTTCAAATTTTTAAATGGTAGAAGAAAAAAAAAACAGTTTGTATGATATATACAGGGACTGAAGTGTTCTACCCCTGACGGCTCAACCTGACTAGCTGCATCCCTCTCAGAGGAGGATGACATTCTTTTGGAAATGCATTTAGTTTACAGTGCAAAACAAATGACCTTTTGGAGAAGTTGCTGGTTCCATTACCATTCATAGCCTGAAGCATAAAGCAGAGGCACTATGCAAAAGAATGTACATTGCTAGGCTATAGTTCAGCGCCATTAGCTGCTATTAACCCTAGCTCCAGTAAAGTATAATGTGCCAAAGGAGTAAGCCTGTGTACACTAACCTGACCAAGCCATCCACCTGCTCTGTCCCTCCACAGCCAGCAGCAGCTTTCAGACATACAGCGCTGAGACCAGCTTCCTCCATGTGTGCCCCCCCTTTCCTTTCCTTTCAAGGGAGGCATTTTCCCACGCTAGCAGCGTCCTGTGGACCTGTAAGCATGGAGGGGGGTAACTCCTCCGCTGATATGGCCACTGTCCTGGCATGCCCCCCAAAGGGGAATAAAGTCAATCTGGGGGCACAGGAAGAGACCAGACCCCCCCTTTCTTACCAGAGGGTCTGTTCCAGCTGGAGGAGAGGAGAGTGAAGGCTTCTGCTGTTTCCAGTGTCAGGACGGTGAGTGCTCATTACAGCCCCAGTGGTGACACATAGGCATGACAACATTATTCATAGAAGGAGAAATTCCTTAGAAAATCTCCCTTACCTTAGTAGCAGGGTTTTTATCAGAGATAAAAACAAAACAAAATCAATCTTCACCCTTCACGGTAGGCTCCGAGACCTTTTAGGAAACCTTCAGGAACCGGGGAACCTCGGGTTACCCACAATCCTTGACCTGCGACAGCACCCTGCCAGTAAAAACTTTATGGCCTTACTACCAAAAAGTAATGGATCTCAGGGCCCAGAGCTCTCAAAGAAAAGCGTTCGCAAGCAAAACCTTGTTTCTTCAGACATGAGGCCCCGGTACCATTCATTTAGCCCATGAAAAGACATCAGAACAGATTCGGTCAGCATGGCTAGCCCTCATCAAGGATTACTACCAGTGGAACTCAGCACAGCACATTTTTACTCGTGACCAACACCTTAGACCCTGGTGAAAAACTGAGGACTCCCAGTAATGGGAGGGGTTATATAGGGGAGTACACACCTTAGGGACGTGCCAGTGTCTAGCAGCTGTTGGTCCGATATAACCCACATAGTAATTACTATGGCCCTGTGTCCCCTGATGTAAGAAAATACTTTTTTTTTTTTTTTTTCGTTTGGATATTTATTATAGCAAAAAGCATAAAATCGTTTTTTTATTTTTCAAAATTGTTGCTCTTTTTGTTTATAGTGCAAAAAATAAAAACCACAGAGGTGATCAACTACCACCAAAAGATTTTTATTTGTGGGAAAAAAAGGACATTAGATTACAAATGTATACAATAATCATAATTTCACACGTTTCACGGCATAAGGGCTCTTTCACGTTCTGAGTTAGAGCAGCAGCTGCCAGGCATTCAGGCGGTGAGACTGCAAGTTTGGCGGTTTTTAAAATCCCAATGGGATTGTACTGAAATACCATGCCACAAACACAAGCCAAGCATTACACCCGCAATTGCGGCATGCTCCCATTGACCCGAATGAGTGTTTGACAGGCAGTTCCACCTGTCAAACTCTTCCAGCTCAGTTAAAATTGGCATGACCGTATAGCAAAGCATCACGGCATGCTATAGACCTCTGTGTCTGCAATGGTAGAATTTAGGTGGGAGGTAAATCCATGGCTCAACTGCTTGTTTTTTTATTCACCCAGTGGGAAAGGAACCTTAGTGCTTATTTATAACTAAAGAAATCAATCACCTCATCCAGTGATGTTCAACATTCTCTCCATTTCTCTCTTCTCTCCATTTGTTACATGTACATTCAGGCAAACTAATCATGAACATTTGGTAATCCACTAGCAAGAAACCATGGCTGCCTGACTGCTCTTTCATGTTTCTGAATACCTGTAAAGATAATTCAGTTTATTTGTACTGCAGTTATAACTTTTCTTCCCAATTGTAATCTGTCATTTAAGCCACTGTTTCTCAAACTGTGCCTGGCTTTCAAATTTGCAATCAAATGCAAACATCAGTACAGGCTACAAACTGCGGCCAATTAAAGTACCAGTATGAGCTGCCAATCATAATGGCACAATTTATTCTACAAGGACTAAGCGGGGGAGAGCTGCAGATGTAGGGTTTAATTTTGCATGTTGAAGGTGATCCCACACACTAGAAAGAATCCTTCTATACAAAAATTACACATCCAAATATACACCACCTTTTTAGGTTTTTAAATTATATATATATATATATATATATATTTTGAAATACAATTCAAAAGATGTAACCGCTACATTTATTGGTAATTTCAACTTTAGTATTTGTAATAACAAAAATACACGTTCCTGTTCTCATATGGGACAAGTATGCAAGCCCTTGGTGAAAAAAATAATTAAAAAAAGGATTATTAAGTCATACTTGACTGTAAAATCCTTTTCTTTGAGTACACCATGGGACACAGAGTCAGGCTAATATTCATTACTTGCTGGGTTATACTTAATCATCATTAGGTGAATGGACACTGGTAGACCAAAGGACAGGAAGTGATCCCCTAAATAACTCCTCCCATACAGGAAGCACTTCAGTTTTGTAGCAAATGCTGAATCATCAAAAAAGAGGGGAGGGATCTCAGTGTCCCACAATATACTCAAAGAAAAGTATTTTACAGGTAAGTATGACATAAAAATCCTATTTACTTTTTAATACATCGTGGGACACAGAATCAGGCTAATATTCATTAACTGCTGGGACGTCCCAATAGCAACAGCCTTGAGGGGAGGGAGACACCCTGCCAAACAATAGCCATCAGAACTTATTTTTTTTTTACTCAATTGTATTTTTATTGAAAAATTTCCAGAGAGAACATACAAAGGGAAGTATAAAAACAAATAATTGTCAGTGTCAACAATATTACAGACCAAAGGCCAAAGAGCAAGAATAGGAAAATAAACATGGTCAGGCAATATCAAGTCACAGGCACATTTAAAGCAGTAATGTATTCAATAACGGGGGGGACGGAGGGGGAGAGTCAGGAGGAGAGGGGGGGGGGTAGGAAAGAGTCCAATGGGTGGGTAGGCCAGATAGCTACATGTTTGCAAGGAAAGCATAGCCAACCATTGGACCTGGGGTATGCTAATTTCCGGGAGGAGCCTATACCAGACTGAGGCATCCTCAAGGAGAGATATGTACAGGCGGGAGGGAAGGAAGAACATCAAATAATCTCTAGGGGGGGGCTGTAGGGAGTCCCGGATTAAGCTGGGAATGGTCCCATAAGTCCCAGACCCGGAAGAACCTAGGTAGTGTGTCATGAATAACAGCGGTAAGGTGCTCCATCCTACGGATCTGTTCCAGAGTTTGTAATATCTGTGGAAGCGACAGCCATCTGACTGGTATGGCCCGTCTCGCTGCCAGCAGAATATAGCCCGAAAGTTTCTGGACATTGGCAGGCAGGTCAGGAAAGGGTAGGCCCAACAGAAAGTGGATTGGGGTAAGAGGGAGGGTGGTGTCGGTAAGTTCTTGCAGATATACATGGACAGAGGACCAAAAAGGTTGGATAACAGAACATTCTCAGAAGATGTGAAAAAGAGATCCAACAGCCTTCCGACATCTCCAGCAAAGTGGGGAAACCCGGGGATCGTATTTATGTAGGAGCTGAGGGGTCCTGTACCAAAACATTAGGATTTTATAGATTGTCTCTTTTTGTTCTACACATCGAGACGATTTAGAGGCAGTCTCCCAAATTGCCATTGGGGGGTGGTAATGGTTTGGCCAAGAAGCCGAGACCATTTGTGCATATAGAGGTGACCTGGGCCAGAAAGAGAGGGAGAGGCCTGTAAATACTTGTAAATCTCAGAGATGAGTCTCGTTTGGTATGGACCTTGGGAGCAAAGAAGTTCAAAAGGGGTAGGGTTATTTAAGGTAAGGGTAGGGTTTTTGGAGCTAAAGTAATGTCTGATTTGAAGATAGGAGTAAAATAAACCCTTGGGGACCTGAAATTTACGTTGAATATCAGCGAAGGAAAGAAGCGAATGTGTAAGTGGATGTACCAGGTTACGAAGTTGGAAGACGCCCGCACGTGTCCAAGGGAGCATGCGCGGGTAAGACAGGCTGTCCGGAATGTCAGGGTTGAACAATACGTTTAATAAAGGTGAGCACGGAGAGGTCAGGGAGAAACGCTGGGCACACTTCTTCCATATAGAAAGAGTAAAGAGCATGGGGCGCAGGGATAGGTTCTTAAGTTGATGTATGGAAGTTTCCAATTCTGCCCAAATCATCGAGCAGGGGTGGACCGGAGTAGTAATGTTCATTTCAATGTCAGACCATACACTGGACGACATTCTATGCGACCATACTATAACCGGTTTCAAGTGTGTAGCAAAATAATATTTAAGGAGGTCTGGAGCCCCCAGTCCACCTCTAGCCCTGGGAGTGAGCACCACGGAACTAGCTATCCTGTGGGCCTTATATCGCCATATAAAGTTAAGGAAGGACCTCTGAGTCGCTTTGAGTTGGGACATGGGAACGGGGATCGGTAACGTTTCAAATAGGTATAAAAGTCGGGGCATGATAGACATCTTCAAGACATTGATGCGACCCAAGAGGGAGATGGGATACGAGTCCCTTTGTCGCAAGAGTCGGTCAATGTCCCGAAAGAGTGGTGGGAAGTTAGCATGATACAGGCTAGAGTAGGAAGAGGTAAGGTTAACCACTAGGTAATTGAGGGAATCTGTACACCAATGATAAGCGTAGTTGCGCTGCAAAGGGACAAGGTCTGTGGGGGGAATATGGATAGGTAGAGCTTCCGTCTTGGTAGTGTTGATTTTATATCCAGAGATTGAGCTAAATTGGTGCAGGAGAGCATGGAGAGAGGGAAGGGAGGTGTGGGGTCTGGTTAAAGTTAGCAGAATATCATCAGCATATAGACACAATTTATACTCTGTGTGGCGTAGTTGTACCCCTCGAATGTCAGGGTGATTACGGATAGCCGCTGCCAGGGGTTCCAAACAGAGAATAAAAAGCAAGGGGGACAATGGACAGCCCTGCCTAGTGCCATTACTGAGGGAGAAGGATGGTGATAAATAGGAGGATAGCTGGACTTGCGAAGAGGGTCTGGAGTACAGTGCTCTCAGGGCATCGACAACATCAGAACTTATACGTCAGTCCGCAGTACACTGTGGCCCAAAGCCGAATCCTTGGCTGCTCGAACATCCACTTGATAAAATTTTGTGAACACATGCACTGAAGACCAGATAGCAGCCTTACAAATCTGAGCCACAGATACCCGATGGTGAAAAGCCCAGGAGGTTCCTACAACCCTGGTATAATGAGCTCTCACCCTAAAGGGAAGAGCTTTATGTTTCAGACCCTAGGCCTGAATGACAAATTGACAGACCCAATTGGCAGTGGAAGCTGCCTGCCCCTTTTTGGGTCCTTTTGGTAAAAGAAAAAAAAAAAAAAAAGTCTGATCCTCGGATCTCCGCAGTTCTAGAAAAATAAACCTTGACTGCTTGGACAATGTTCAAAGTCGTCTCTCTTTCGCCAAACGAGGCAGAGAGAAAAAAAGAAGGCAAAATAATGTCCTGATTTAAATGAAAGGCAGGCGCCACTTTTGGCAAAAAGGATGGAATAGGTCGTAACACGACTGTAGTGGTGAAGGATCAATTACGGTTCCCTGCATGAAAGGGCCGCCAACTCCAACACTTGGAGGTGCCAACTCCAACACAGTGGAGGTGCTAGCCATCCGGCAGGCTAGGTTGCGTAACAGCAAGTCTAATGGAATTTCCTTAATAGGTTCAAATGGTTGTTTCTGTAACACAGATAGCACCAAGTTCAGATCCCAAGGACACATAGGTGACCTAATGGGGGAAGGTTAGGATCAGTGAATGGGTGGCTAAAGGCCCTTGGAAGAATACTGATAGGGCCGAAACTTGATCTCTGATTGTACTCGAAGCCAATTTGCTTTCCATGGCTGACTGTAGAAAAAATAGAGTTCTCCCAAATCATATTTCCGAGGATGCCATTTTCTGGCTTCACACCAAGCAATATAAGTCTTCCAGACCTTGTGATAAATCTTCCTAGTGACAGCTTTTCTAGCATTCACTAGAGTAGACACCACTGGTCCCGAGATGCCATGGTCCTTTAACACAGTGATCATCAACCCTGTCCTCAGGGCCCACTAACAGGCCAGGTTTTATGTATTACCTTGGGGAGCTGCAGACTAGAATATTGAGCAGCAAATTATATCACCTGTGATATATTTCAGTTATTTTGCAAACCTGGCCTGTTCGTGGGCCCTGAAGACAGGGTTGATGACCACTGCTTTAACACCCTGGCTTCAATAGCCATACTGAAAAAATGTTTTGCAAGGTGGCGTTTCTTTATTTGTGATGTGGTAGGTGAGGGTCTGCTTTAAATTAGTCTGCAGAAAACTAGAGAAGGACTGAATGCAGTGATAGTGGAAATAACACTCTGATGAAAAACAGGGAAAAAAAAAACAGGGAAACCAGCAGGAACAGAACTACATGTTCTAGTTTTAAAGTAAAAAACAAAACAAAAAAATAACACAATCTTAATGTTTAGGAGATCAGTACTATACTACACTTTCACATTCTCTCTCCTCTGGTAAAAAAATAAAAGATTAAATATATCATAAAATGGGGGGGGGGGGGTTGGGGGAGCACTGAAGAAATGACACTTTGCTACAATGTAAAGTTGTGAGTGTACAGCTTGTATAACAGTGTAGATTTAATGTCCCCTCAAAATAACTCAACTCACAGCCATTAATGTCTTAACCACTGGCAACAAAAGTGAGTACACCCACCATGTCAGTATAAAGGGTCCCTTCTTGCGAGCCATCACTCATCTATATTCATCCCCCTCAGCCCTTGTTAGGACTCTGTTTGCCTCCTCCCCACTTTTCTCATTACCAACGGGATTTGACAGGGGTGCCCACTGTCTTCTCTCCTTTATGCCCTATGTATTGGGCCCCTAGCAGCCCATATTAACCACTTAAGGACCAGGCCTCTTTTTAATTTTACACCGAGTAAATTGATACCCAACATGTCATGCTCGTGGAATGGCGTCAAACTTTTAGCCTCAAAAATCTCCATAAGCGACATTTAAAAAATTCTACAGGTTGCATTTTTTGCATTACAGAGGAGGTCTAGGGCTAGAATTATTTCTCTCGCTCTTCCGATCGCGGCGATACATCACATGTGTGGTTTGACCTGTGTTTTCATATGCGGGCGCAACTCACGTATGCGCTCGCTTCTGCGTGTGAGCTCGTCGTGATGGGGTGTTTTTAAAATCCTTTTTTTTTTATTGATTTTATTTATTTTTACACTGTTTTAAAAAAAAAAAATGGATCACTTTTATTCCTATTACAAGGAATGTAAACATCCCTTGTAATAGAAAAAAGCATGACAGGTCCTCTTAAATATGAGATTTGAGGTCAAAAAGTCCTCAGATCTCATATTTGGACTTAAATGCAAAAAAAAAAAAAAAAAAGTCATTTGAAAAAAATGACATTAAAAAAATATACTTTTAAGAGATATGGGCGGAAGTGACGTTTTGACATTGCTTTCGCCCTCCTATGGTATAGAGACGAGTGGGGGCCATCTTAGCCTCACTCGTCTTTATACCCAGCTAGGAAAAAGGACCGATCGCCTCCGCAGCTACCGACGGCTCCGGTAAGCAGAAAAAGGCGTGGGGGGTGGCACCTCTCCCGCCGCCGATAACTGTGATCTCTCGGCGAACCCACCACGGAGACCACCGTTATCGTACAGACGAAAGGCGCCTGAAGAGATGGATATCTCGGTTGTGGCAGCAGCTGCTGCCGTTACCGAGATATCCCTCTTCAAAAATAGGACGTACATCGTCGTGCGTTGGTCGTTAAGTGGTTAACCACTTGACCACTGGGCACTTAAACCCCCTTCCTAACCAGACCAATTTTCAGCTTTTGGTGCTCTTACACTTTGAATGACAATTAGTCATGCAACACTGTACCCATATGAAATGTTTGCCCCTTTTTTTTCACACAAATATAGCTTTCTTTTGGTGGTATTTAATCACCGCTGGGTTTTTTATTTTTTGTGCTATAAATCAAAAAAGACTGAAAATTCCGTAGATTTCTGTTAAAATGTATTGCAACGTATTGGCGAGTATTGGCAGAGTACTGCAGTGTTGCACAGTATGGGCAGCAGAGTATTGTCACAGAGCAGCGCTGTTGCAATCTCTCCCCCTCTCCCCTCGCACTGTACCAATCGGTACAGAGAGGGGAGGGAGGTTTGTTTACAAGTGAACGCTCTGTCATTTGACGGAGCAATCATGTGGTAAACGGGTGCTACCAGCAGCCGTTTACCACGATCTTTCGGACCTGGCGGTCACGGATGTTTGAGGGAGTGTGCCCCAGGGGGCGCACAAGAGCAAGATTCTGGGAGGACGTCCATGGACGCCCTCCCAGAATAAGCCGACGCGCTGTAGCCATCTTTTGGCTATGGCCCGATCGGCAAGTGGTTAAACAGAATCCAAATATCCATGGTATCCCAGTCCGAACTAGAGACTTTAAGGTTTCCCTTTTTGCCTGTTTATGCTTCGCAACCACGTGTCTCCCTCCCAAACCTGCACTTGGAGTTAGATCGCTATAGCATGTAGGGATGGGCAAACGGTTCAGCCTGAGCATAGGTTTGGACTGAACTTTGGTTGTTCGGACATTCAGTGAACAACGAACATTATGCGGTGTTCGTGGCAAGTTCAAAAGCCGCAGAACACGGTTAAAAAAATCTATGGGACACGGTTAAAAACTCTGCTCTGCCCCTGGCATAGGAGAGGCAGCACGATAAAAGGAGAAATGTTTGAACCTCCTCTTTACTGGTAAAAGAGAGCTTTCCCCATTAGAGGTCCTTTGGATGTACTTATCCAGATGGTCTCTAAATAGCCGTACCCCATGAAGGGGAAACAAACTGGCTAAGAACTTTTTACACGGTGCTTCGGCTGATCAATATTTCAGCCAAAGAACTCTGCAAGAATGCACTAGTCCAAGCATAAGCCATAGTGCGTCAGATACACCAGCCCATTGCCGAGCCTGCTGATCAGGCAGAATTTCAGGTATCTCCACAAACTGGACTGAGATACACCAATTGCAGCAAGAACCGGCTGCGCTACTGAACTTGCAAAAGACATTGTCTTTTAAAAGAAATTCCAACTTTTTATTTGTTGGATTCTTTAACATCAGTGCATTATCCACCGGACATGCAAGACTCTGCTCATTGAGGTGATTGTAGCATCAATTGCTGGAACCCCTCATTTTCTTCAAAGAAATCCTCTCTCATAGATAAAGTGTGGAGAATTTCTTGGGAAGACAATATTGTTTATCCGAATGTTCCCATCCAGAATACATAAGCTTTTTTTTAGCCATGCATGAATAGGAAAAAACATCCCCAGATGGGGGAGGTTCTAATGAACCTAATTAGTGGTAGGTACCTCAAGAGCCTGTGCTGCAGGCAGCTAAAAAGGTTGAGTAAGGGAGTACACAAGCAACCTCTCTTGTGATGCTACTCCTTCCATATTAGGATCCTCCTAAGAGCATAAATAAGTATCTTCCAAATATTTGGGAAGATCTACCTGATCCCCAGCCTCCTGCACCTCAACAAGAGGGTCCTGAGGACTAGATGGAAATCTGCTATGTTTAGTCCCACTATGGAGAGACATCATAGCATTAATCTTCTTTCCAATTTACAAATGGTAGAAGAAAAAAAAAAAACCTTTTGTATGAAATATACAGGGACTGAAGTGTTTTATGCAACAACAGTTTCCCCTGACAGCTCAATCTGACTAGCCGTATGCCTCTCAAAGGAGGATGACATTCTTTTGGAAATGGATTCAGTTTATAGTGAAAAAACCATTGACCCTTTTAGAAAAGTTCCTGGTCCCATTCATAGCCTGAAGCATAAGGCAGAGGCACTATGCAAAAGAATGTACATTGCGAGGCTATAGTTCAGCGCCATTAACTGCTATTAATCCTAGCCTGGTAAAGTATGTGTCAAAGGGGAAAAGCTTGTGTTCACTAACCTGAACAAGCCATCCTCTTGCTCTGTCCTGCCACAGCCAGCAGCAGCTTTCACATATACAGTGCTAAAATCAGCTTCCTCCATGCGTGGCTGGCGTCTGACGTCCTTAGCCATGTCCCCTGCGCAAATTACGGCCCCCCTCCTTTCCTTTCAAAGGAAAGTGCTTTCCCGTGCGAGTGGCATCCTGTGGACATGCAGGCATGGCACGTGGTGGTGGGGGGGGGGTGTAAATCCTCTACTGATTTGCCGCAGTCTGTCTTTTTTTTTTTAAAGGAAACTAGTTAGGCATTTAAAAAAAAAACTATTTTGGGGGCAGAGGAAGAGAAGCAGACCCCCCTTCTTACCGCAGGATCTGTTGCAGCTGGAGGAGAGGAGAATGAAGGCTTCTGTGCTGTTTCCAGCATCAGGATGGTGAGTGCTCAATACAGCCCACAGTGGTGACACATAGGCATGACAACATTATACATAGAAGGAGAAATTCCTGAGAAAATCTCCCCTACCTTATCCTCACAGCAGGGCTTTATCAGAGATCTTCACCCTTCACGGTGGGCTCCGAGGCCTTTTAGGAAACCTTCAGGAACCAGGGAACTTTGGGTAACCCACAATTCTGGACCTGCGACAGCACCCTGCCAGTAAAAACTTTATGACCTTGCTACCAAAAAGTACTGGATCCCAGGGCCCAGCTCTCAAAGAGAAGCGTTCGCAAGCAAAACCTTGTTTCTTCGGCCGCGAGGCCCGGGTACCATTCATTTAGCCCATGCAAAGACATCAGAACGGATCCGGTCAGCGTGGGTAGCCCCAGCAAGGATTGCTTCCAGTGGAGCTCAGCACAGCACACCTTTACTCGTGACCAACACTTCAGACACTGGCGAAAAAACCGAGGACTCCCAGTGGTGGCAGGGGTCATATAGGGAGTACACGTCTTGCCTTAGGGGCGTGCCAGTGTCCATCACCTATCAGTGGTCCATATAACTCACATAGTAACTACTAAGGCACTGTGTCCCCTGATATAAGAAAAGAAAAAAAAGAATTGTTGCTCTACATAAGGATGGTCTAGGCTAGAGGAAGATTGCCAAGACCCTGAAACTAAGCTGCAGCACGGTGGCCAAGATCATACAGCGGCTTAACAGGTTCCACTCAGAACAGGCCTCGCCATGGTCGACCAAAGAAGTTGAGTGCACGTGCTCAGCGTCTTATCCAGAGGTTGTCTTTGGGAAATAGACATATGAGTGCTGCCAGCATTGATGCAGAGGTTGAAGGGGTGGGGGGGTCAGCCTGTCAGCTGCACACTGCATCAAATTGGTCTGCATGGCTGTTGTCCCAGAAGAAAGCCTCTTCTAAAGATGATGCAGAAGAAAGCCCGCAAACCGTTTGCTGAAGACAAGCAGACTAAGGACATGGACTGTTGGAACCATGTCCTGTGGTCTGATGAGACCAAAATAAACATATTTGGTTCAGATAGCGTCAACCGTTTGTCACGGTAACCAGGTTAGGAGTACAAAGACAAGAGTGTCTTGCCTACAGTCAAGCTTGGTGGTGGAAATGTCATGGTCTGGGGCTGCATGCGTGCTGCCGGCACTGGGGAGCAGTTCATTGAGGGAACCCTGAATGCCAACATGTACTGTGACATACTGAATCACCGCATGATCCCCTTCCTTCAGATCCTAGGCCGCAGGGCAGTATTCCAACATGATAACAACCCCAAACACACCTCCAAGACGATCACTGCCTTGCTAAAGAAGCTGAGGGTAAAGGTGATGGACTGGCCAAGCATGTCTCCAGACCTAAACCCTATTGAGTATCTGCAGGGCATCCTCAAATGGAAGGGGGAGGAGTGCAAGATCTCTAACATCCACTAGCGCCGTGATGTCATCATAGAAGTTGGCTCCAGTGGCAAACTGTGAAGCTCTGGTGAACTCCATGCCCAGGAGGGTTAAGGCAGTGCTGGAAAATAATGGTGGTCACAGAAAATATTGACATTTTGGACAAAATTTGGACATTTTCACTTATGGGTGTACTCACTTTTGTTGCCAGCAGCTTAGACATTAATGGTTGGGTGTTATTTTGAGGGGACAGAAAATTTACACTAATATACAAGCTGTATGCTCACTACTTACATTGCAGCAAAGTGTAATTTCCTGCACCTCTTCCCCCCCCCCCCCTACAGCCTGTGTCTGGTGTAAAGTTCGGGGGACCAGCTAGATCGCAGGACACTTTTCACTCAAAAGGAGGTTTATTGAACTTAAATAGCTTTACAGCAGCAAAAACAAAGGAAAAAGATTTCAGTCTCACCGACTTGCAAAGTCCAGAATTGCTGTCTCAATCAAACAGTCCTTGATTTCTGTTGCAGGTAGGCTTCCAGGCAGGACACTGCTGTCCACTTTTGTTGCTGCAAACCAAACACAAAACATCATCCACCATCTCCTCTACACTCCTCCACACCCATCTACAACTTCCTATCTTGTTTTAAACCCACTTCCTCTGACAGGCGAGTTAACCACTTTTGTTCCCTTAAAGGGACCACAGTCCAGAGGGGAAACATAGCGTCCTTCCAGGACCCAGCCACGGCGTCCTGTACATACCCCCCCCCCCCCCCTGCCCCAACGCCAAGGAGGTGGAGGCAACAGTGGAGCTCAAGCAATGGACTCGGGAGAGGGCATCTGCATTTTGATGCAGTCTCTCGGGCCTATGCTCCACTACAAATTTAAATTCCTGGAGTGCCAAGAACCACAGAGTAACCCTGGCATTAGTCCCTTTTCCTTGTCTCAGCCATGTTAAAGGGGCATGATCAGAAACCAGCCTAAACTTCCTCCCCAAAAGGTAATATCTGAGGGATTCCAGAGCCCACTTAATGGCCAGACACTCTCATTCAATTATAGCGTAGTTTTTCTCCTTTGGTGTCAACTTCCTGCTGAAGAAGACTACCGGGTGTTCCTCGCCATGAATAACCTGTGACAACACCGCTCCCAAGCCTACATCGGAAGCATCAGTCTGGACAACAAACGCTTTTGAAAAATTGGGTGCTACCAGGACAGGGTGTTGGCACAGTGCCAACTTGAGCTCCAAAAAAGCCTTCTCAGCATCTGCATTCCACTCCATCATGACTGATTTCCGACCCTTAGTCAGATCGGTCAATGGAGCCGCCAACGTGGCAAAGTTGGGTACAAACCTCCTGTAGTATCCCACCATGCCCAGGAATACATGTACCTGCTTTTTTGTAAGGGGGCGGGGCCAATTATGAATAGCCTCTATCTTGTTGATCTGAGGTTTCACTACCCCGCTACCCACGATATAACCCAGGTATTTAACCTCCTCCATTCCCAAAGCACATTTTTCAGAGTTTATTGTAAACCCCTCCTTCCAAAGAGTCCAGCAATACCTGAACTTTGGGAAAATGTGATTCCCAGTCTTTGCTAAAAATGATTATATCGTCCAAGTACACTGAGGTATACTCCCGGTGAGGTCGTAAAATGTTATCTATTGCTCTCTGTAACGTGGCTGGAGCAGTTTGCAATCCAAAAGGCATTCTTTTGTACTGAAAACTCCCCTCTGGGGTAGAAAAAGCAGTTTTCTCTCTAGCAGCCTTAGTCAAAAGGATTTGCCAATACCCCTTGGTAAGGTCTAATGTAGTGATATACCTGGCTGGACCTAGTCTCTCAATAAGCTCATCTACCCGGGGCATGGGGTAGGCATCAAACTGTGAAACTTTATTAAGTTTCCGGAAATCATTGCAGAATCGCAGAGTCCCATTGGGCTTCTGTACCAACACAATCGGGCTCGACCACTCACTCTGCGATTCTTCAATAATCCCTAGGTCTAACATCTTCTTCACTTCCTCTAAAACGGCCTTCCTTTGAGCCTTTGGGATGCGGTAGGGCCAGATAAAAACTTTGACTCCTGGTTTCCGTGATAATATCAAGCTCTATGACACTACTGAGCCCTAGCAAGTCTGAAAATTTTTCTTTATTTCTCTGCAAGAACTAATTTGCCTGCTGACTTTGGGTTTTAGACAGGGTATTTGCTACTTGGACTTCACCCCAGCCCGAGGCTCAAGTTTTGCCATAGCCAGGGAGGTCACCGGTTCCCTGTCTGTCCAGGGCTTTAACAAGTTTACATGATATATCTGATAGGGCTTCCTCTTGCCCGGCTGGTGAACTCTATAATTTACCTCTCCCACTTTTTTTACACCCTCAAAAGGGCCTTGCCATCTGGCCAATAATTTACTTTCCACAGTGGGAATCAACACTGCTACTCGATCCCCCACTTGGTAGTTCCTAATTTTGGCAGCCCTATTATAGACCCGTCTTTGAGCCTCCTGGGCTTTTTGTAAATGTTCCTTAACTAGTGGCATCACAGCTCGGATCCTCTCCTGCATTTGGGAGACATATTCCAGAACACTCTTATGCTGAATTGGTTCACTTTCCCATTCTTCTTTAACAAAGTCCAGTAGTCCACGAGGTCTCCGCCCATATACCAATTCAAAGGGTGAAAACCCAGTGGAGGCCTGGGGCACTTCCCGGATAGCAAACAGGAAAGCTGGTAACAGGCAGTCCCAGTCTTTCCCATCCCTTTGTACCACTCTCTTGAGCATAGACTTAAGGGTCTTATTAAAACGTTCTACCAATCCATCTGTTTGGGGATGGTAGACCGATGTGCGCAGCTGTTTAATCCGGAACAGTTTGCATACATCAGCCATAACCTTCAACATAAAGGGGGTGCCCTGGTCCGTATTTCCTTGGGAAAACCAGTCCGTATAAACAACTGGAATAGTTCCCGGGCAATAGCCTTAGAGGAGGTATTCCGCAGGGGTAGTGCCTCAGGATATTGAGTGGCATAGTCGAGGATCGCCAGTATGTAAGAGTGACCTCGAGCCAACTTTACCAAGGGACCCACTATATCCATGGCTATCCTCTCGAATGGGACCTCAATTATGGGCAGAGGGACGAACGGGCTCCGGAAGTGGGTTGCCGGAGCGGTCAAGTGACAGGTGGGACAAGAGGTACAGTATCTCCTTACCTCTGCTTTCAGGCCTGGCCAGTAAAACCGGTCAGCGATCCGTGCCTCCGTCTTTTCAACCCCCAGGTGTCCCCCTAAAACATCATCATGGGCCAGGTCCAGGACCTTGCGTCTATACTGTTGGTGTACCAATAATTGTTCTACCACATTTTCTCTCACTTAGGTAACCCGATAAAGCAATTCATTACTTATTGCAAAGTGTGCCCACCGCTCATTTGCACCTGGCTCTTGGGGATCCCCATTTATTACTACAACCTGTTCCCGTGCCTGGGCCAAAGTGGGGTCTTGCATCTGGGCAGTACCAAATGCCCCCTTGGGAACACCCAAATCTGGCAAGGCAGGGGTAGAGGCCACTTCCCCATCCTCTTCCACCAGCATTACCTGAAGTGGGGAAGGTCCCCCCCCCAGTGTTCAGGTAGGTCTATGAACCACACATTTTGACATCCTTAATAGTATCAGCACTACTTTCATCACCATTAAACAAATCATTGGCATTTTTATCAACTGGATCCATATTCAGAACATAGTTTCATAGTTAGTAAGGTTGAATAAAGACACCAGTCCATCCAGTTCAACCTGATTGAGTGTCTACAATTGCCCCTGTACATTGCACACTCACATTGGTCCCTACCCTCAAAGAGCCCCCAATCCAAGGTCCCCATTCATATACTAGGGCCAATTTTGGACAGAAGCCAATTAACCTACCTGCATGTCTTTGGATTGTGGGAGGAAACCGGAGTACCCAGAGGAAACCCACGCAGGCACAGGGAGAACATGCAAACTCCAGGCAGGTAGTGTTGTGGTTGGGATTTGAACCAGCGACGCTTCTTACTGCTAGGTGAGAGTGCTAACCACTACACCACTGTGCCGCCCATGTGGCATCTCAGGGTTATTACCCTCAACAGCAGGAACAGAGGGACTCGTTTTTCTCCAGTCTCTGGACCATTCAGATCGTTCTCCTTGTCCCCACAGTTTTGCAAATAATGGACAGTCTCGTCCTATGATAACATCATGTACCAAGTTCTTTACCACCCCCACCTCTTGAGTACCAGTGCCACATGCTGTGGCGATGGACACTGAGATGAGAGGGTACTCTCTAGTGTCCCCATGAATGCACACAACCCGTAAAATTTTGCTTACCGGACCGATCTTACTCTAGGATGAACCAGGGTTACCATGCTTCCGGAGTCCAGCAAAGCCCGGGCAGGGTGGTGGTTCACTTGGACTTCACACTCAAATTTCCCCTCTCCAAGGTCAAGATGTGTTGTACACGCTTTATGGGCATAAAAAGACCCTCTCCGAAGAACCCCGCATTCCATGGGCTCTTCTTGCAATGGGCAGTGGGCCGGATATGGCCCCAGGCATGACATCGCCAACATTGTACATCCCCTCCTCTCCGAACAGGAACAGATCGCTGAAGGGGTAACGGGAGTGACTCTTGTCCTTCTGGGGTGTTGGATCCAGGGCTCCTGGAGATGACCTTTTGAAGGGCTTCAGTCGAACGGAAAGGACGTGGCAGACTGGGCCCTTGACGCTTGGTAGGGCCAAGCAGATCCTCCACCACTGTATATCGTTCCACCATCTCGAGAAGGAGGTTCACAGTTTTGGGGTCTCCATGGCTGACCCACCGTTAAAGGTCATCTGGCAGTGACCTTAAGTATCGGTTCAGCGCGACACGCTCCACAATTTGGGGGCCAGACAACACTTCAGGCTTCAGCCATTTTTTTACTAGTTGCACTAGATCATGCATTTGAGACCGCGGTGGCCGATTCGGACGATATTTCCATTGGTGCACTCGTTGGGCCCGAACAGCCGTAGTCACCCCCAACCGAGCCAGTATTTCTGCCTTTTTTTATTTTTTAATAAATTTGCCATAGTAACATACAAACCCATTAGATAACAAAATCTTATTACAAAATACAAAGTATCCTATATAGCCCACCCGAGGAGAGAGGAAAAGAACGAGACGGGAACCAGCGTCTACTTTCCCTCTCTACCCTTCCCTTTTAAAACCAACGAGAGCGGCTTAACGGAGCCTTCGTACTAGCCGCTGATAGTCTTCCCAGGGCGTTATAACCCACCCCGTCTTTGACTGAACGAAAGGAGCGCGAGAAGGAGGGTCACCCCCTCCACCCTCTTTTGACTTCTGGCAATAGATTTGTTAGCCCGACTTACTTCTTAACCCCCCCCCCCCTCCCACTGGCTATCCCTAAATATTTTAATTACTCAATATACCACCATGCTTTCCCCTTGACCAAGGCTCCCACATTCTAATAAACTCTTTGAGGTTACATCTCCTTACATAAGCCGCTCTCTCTTTGGGGAGTGTTTCATTCATAACAGCAATCCAATTTTTGACAGTTAGGGCCACCTTCGATTGCCATGTTATTGCTATCAATTTCCTAGCTTGGAGTAAACTTCTCCAGATGGCTATCGTTTTACTCCTATTTTCCCCTAACTCCTGCCTGTATCCCAGTAGACAGACCATTGCTTCTTTTTTTAACCTAATATCAAACGTTTCCTGCAGAATGTTAATCACTCCATCCCAATAGCGAAATAGTTTGGGGCATTTCCACATCATATGTAATAGGTCCCCCGAACCCCTAGATCTCGGGCAGCAGTCACCCACTCTCTTACCAAACTTAAATAGCCATTTAGGAGTATAATATGCCCTGTTTAGCAGCATTAGCTGTGATATTTTTTGTGACGAAGCAACAGATACCAAGGAAGATGCCTCCAGTATCCTCCTCCACTGTTCTTGTGTTATTATTCCTATACCGTGTTCCCATTTTAATTTTGCTGAATCTAATTTCCCCTCCCCATTAACCTGTTTACTTATTTGTCCATATATTTCTGAAATTAATCCTTTAAGGACACTAGCCCAAGCTATACGTTGCAAAAGAGGGACTTCTTTTCAATACAGGGGTGGTTTCTAAATTAATCTTTCAAAGTATTTCTGCCTTTAGTTTTTGATAATCTTTAGCATCTTCTGGTGGTAGGTCGAAATAGGCTTTTTGAGGATCTCCGGTGGGGATAGGAGCAATTAAGCCGGCCCACTGATCCTGGGGCCACCCTTCTCTCTCTGCCGTACTCTCAAATGTAGCCAGAAACGCCTCTACATCATCACCCAGGGACAACTTCTGCAGAAAATGGCTTGCCCTTATGGTCACCTGGTTGACAGGGGCAACAGCCGCTTGTTCACGGCCCTGAGAAAGCTGCTGCACTGCTTCTTTTAAGGCAGACACCTGAGCCTGCATAACCCCTTGTTGGGTCGCTTGCTGGGCTGCCAACTGGGCCACCAACAGGTGAGTATTTTCTTGCTGCAGAGCCAGCGCCTCGTTGTGGGTAATTTTTTGTACCTCCAGCTGGGTTGCTAAACGCTGATTAGCTTCATCATGGCAAGTCTGCGCTTGCATATTAGCCAAGGACAGCTTTTTAATTAGCTCCTCCATTGTTTCAGCTTTTAGCAGTTGTACGGCTTTAAC
The DNA here is from genome assembly GCF_037356315.1 of Lithobates pipiens. Classification (NCBI taxonomy): domain Eukaryota; kingdom Metazoa; phylum Chordata; class Amphibia; order Anura; family Ranidae; genus Lithobates; species Lithobates pipiens. Next base: position 110,423,849 of record NW_027507788.1, read on the forward strand.
CCGGGACATAAATTCACTATACTGTCCCTTTAAATGTCAGTTTAAATCCAATACAAAAAAAATAAAACATAGCAAGAAAAATGCCTACTACTTTGTCCTGCCCGCATTCGAGCACCACTTGTAAAGTTCGGGGGAGCAGCTAGATCACAGGACACAGTCTTTTCACTCAAAAGGAGGTTTATTGAACTTAAATAGCTTTACAGCAGAAAAAACAAAATAAAAAGATTTCAGTCTCACCGACTTGCAAAGTCCAGAATTGCTATCTCAAACAGTCCTTGATTTCTGTTGCAGGTAGCTTCCCCTGCCAGGAGGCTTCCAGGCAGGACACTGCTGTCCACTTTTGTTGCTGCAAACCAAACACAAAACACCATCCACCATCTCCTCTACACTTAAACCCACTTCCTCTGAGTTAACCACTTTTGTTCCCTTAGGCCCCTTTCACACGGGATGGATCAGTAATGATCCGCCCAGTGATTATCCGCTTGCTCAGCGGGGATCGCTCCGTTGTCCCCGCTGACTCGGCGGATAACAGGGCGGTCCCGGCACACTGTGCAGGGACTGCCCTGTCAGCTCTCCGCTCTCCTCTATGGGGGATCAGATGAGCACGGACCGTCTGTCCGTGTTCATCTGATCCGCTCTGCAGACGGATAGAAAAATAGGATTTTCCTCCATCTGAAGAATCGGACAATAGCGGAGGCGGACGATAGCGGGTGTCTGCGGATGTTCATCTGCAGACACCCGCTATCCCATAGGAATGCATGTATGTCCGTATTTCATCCGCAAACGGATCGATCAAATACGGACATATGGTCTGGATGTGTGAAAGGGGCCTTAAAGGGACCACAGTCCAAACTGAGGGGAAACATAGCATCCTTCCAGGACCCAGCCACGGCATCCTGTACACTGGACAGGAAAGCAATAGATTCAGATTGATGATTTCTCTTCTACTGCCATGTTCTTTGCTAACACACATGCAGAAACTCACCTGAACGGCTCTGAATGGCTCAGATGTCACAAGTCGGATGGTTAGGACTAGGATCCAACTTCAATGATATTGAATGGGCTGAAAACGGACCAAAGTTGGACCAAAGTAGTGCAGGGACCTTTTCTAAAGTTGGACCAGTTAAGACAGCTCTCATAGGGAACAATTGATTTGTACACGTCGTGCAACATGTGCTCCCAAAGTCAGAGCGTATGTCACACCAGTGTGAACTGGGCCTTAAAAATACATTTAATGGATACATCACCACAATAACTGATGGTACCGTTACATTTTCCTGAGTTTAGCTTAAATGATAAGTTCACCTTTTCAGCCAGAATTTAAGTTTTCATAATAAATACAAGCATTTTTCAATGCTATTTCTGGCCCAGCCATCACAATGTGCTTTTCTCTCACTTACATCATCCACAGGTTTAAAATCATGCCCGTTTATTTTAATTTTTAGACCTTATGCCGACTGGACGTTATAAAAATGCCAGTAACTTTAGCTGTAGAATTCTGCGTAAAAAGAAAAGTATTTTTTAGCATTTTGCAGTAGCGCTTTAAATGTTTGCATTTTTTAGCACACCTATACTACCAGAAAAGCTTATGGCTCAGAAATGCTGAATAGCTGTTTTTTTTTTTAGCTTTTTACAGAGTTCAAGCATTTTTACAGCTGAAAAACTTCTCTCAAAAACTATTAGCTCTGGGGTTTTTTTCCAGACAGAAAATGCCCTTGCCAAAAACTGCTGAGCCTGTGTGTGCATGGACACATAGGGTAACATGCTGGAGAGCTCACTGTCTGTAGAGAAAAAATGCCTGAAGCCAAAAACATCAGCTGTAAAAATGCCCAGTGTGCATCAAGACTTAAAAATTATTTTCAGATTTCACCACTTCCTATAAATTGTCTCTCAGCGTTCACGTCTTGTAGGTCATCTTCCAGGAGCCTTCACTTCCTTGTTGCATCGCAGAAGAGGGTGTGATAGGGTGTGTTCACCACTCTGGACCACACCTCCCTCATTACAATACCATCTTCCACCCACTTCCTATACAATCTGATCCACAATCTCCTATCAGCTATGTAGTACAAGGGCTGGTCTGATTTGATACAAATTGAATGGATTGGTCAGGTGGGTCATCCTATTCCATAGTTCTGGAAAATCTGTGCAGAGATTTTACAATCTGATTGAATAATGTATGGCCATCTTTATACAAGTATATACAGTGGATATAAAAAGTCTACACACTCCTGTTAAATGTCAGGTTTCTGTGATGTAAAAAAAGACGAAGATAAATCATTTCAGAACTAAAAAAAAAAAAAAAAAAAGCTGGGATGTGTGGGATGTGGCTGGGATGTGTTTACCTACTGTTTTTGTTTCCTTAAATGTAAAAGGTTCTAAATGACTTAGCCACTGTAATTGTGGTGAGTCCTCTTCCTTAATTATGTACTAGAACTTGTTTTATGGCATTGGTAGGCATGGCCGGATTAACATAGGGGCTATTGGAGCTGCAGCTCCAGGCCCCTACCATAAAATCAGCCTGACACACTGAGCAACAGCAGCCCAAACCTTGCTGGCAGCATCACTTTCCTAGCAAGGCAGTCCGGCTTCCCTATAACCGGGGCTTTTTTTCAGTTGGCCCCATGCTGACCCTTCACTACTGTAAGGTAAAACTCCTGACCTGCCCATTTGTCTGGGGTCACTGAAACTGTGTTTTAGTCCCCATTCACACCCTCTGATTTGTTGTGCTTCAGCTGTGGTGCAACAATGCCTGATGCAAGGAATCCAATAACAGGACCATGAAGCCCATTAACTGCTATGCAGCATGCTTCTGTGTGAATTGGAAAAAGGTGTAAGCACTTATTTTGGTGCATTTATGGCCCCACAGACTAATAAGTATGCATGAAAAAATAGCATTTTTATAACAGCTTACCTGTAAATCATTTTCTTGGAGTACATCATAGGACACAGAGTATTTACTTAGTGGGTTATAGCTTCCTTCAGGTGTTGACACTGGCACACTCAATACAGGAAGTTTACTCCCCTATATAACCCCTCCTCCTTCCAGGAGTACCTCAGTTTTTGTAGCCAAGCAATATACTTAAACCCCATAAAAGAAGAGGGGAGGAACCTCTATGCCCTATGATGTACTCCAAGAAAAGGATTCAACAGGTAAGCTGATATAAAAATCCTATTTTCTTTATCATACATCATAGGACACAGAGCCTTAAGTATTTACTTAGTGGGATGTCCCATAGCAATGCTACTTGAGGGGAGGGAGACAACCCATAGGGCACCCCCAGACCTTGAGGACTTATACTGCTGCCTGCAGGTGATATCCTAATTCCTTCTTACATCCACTTGGTAAAATTGTGTGAATGTATGAACCAAAGACCAAGTTGTGGCCTTGCAGATCTGAGCAAAGGAGGCCTGGTTTCGCACTGCCCAAGAAGCAATAACCACTCTGGTAGAGTGTGCCCTTAACTTGAATAGGTGGAATCTTACCCCTTAAATCATAAGTTTGAATTATAACTTTCCCGAATCCACTTAGCAACAGTGGATTTAGGCACTGCCTGCCCTTTTTTAGGACCCTCTGGCAGAATAAATAAGACATCAGTCTTACGAAGCTGAGCAGTTTTCTTTAAATAGATTTTCACTACTCTCACTACAGCAAGACAATGTAGTGACTTTTCTTCCCTGAAACATTGTTTTGAGAAAAACTATGGCAGGACAATCTTTATTCAGATGAAAGCCTGAAACCACTTTTGGCAAAAAGCCTGGGCGAGGGCGTAACATCACTCTGTCCTCATAAATAATCACATATGGCTCTTTACAAGAAAGAGCAGCCAATTCTGAAACCCTCCTTGCTGAGGATATAGCAACCAAAAATATCAGCTTCCTAGTCAGAAGGACTAAGGGAACATGCTGTAATGGTTCAAATGGCAGTTTTTGTAGCACTGACAAAACTAAATTCAAGTCCCAAGGGGTTAAATGTGATTTCACTTGCAAATTAATTTGCGTCACCCCTTGCTTAAAACCCCAGACTAAAGAATGCATAGCAAGCAGACTTTGAAATAAAACCGATAAGGTTGAGACTTGGCCCTTAATAGTACTTAAGGCCAACTTCATCTCTATGCCCAATTGTAGAAAGGCAAGGATGCTGCCTATAATATATCTCTGAGGGTGCCAACCCTTGGATTCACACCAGGAAACTTAAGCTTTCCAAACTCTATAATATACAGCTCTGGAAACTGGTTTCCTTGCACTGATTAAAGTTGAGTTAACCTAGAAAGGCCATGCTTCTTAAGAATGTTCGTTTCAATAGCCAAGCCATTAAATTTAGCGTTCGTAAAGTAGGATGGAATATCGGCCCCTGCGATAGCAGGTCTGGCCTTAGTGGCAGAGGCCAAGGACCCTCCACTGCCATCTTTACGATCTCTGCGTACCATGACCTTCTGGGTCATGCTGGGGCTACCAGAATTCCTGGCTTTCTTTCCAGCTTGATCCTGCAAAGAAGTCGAGGCATCAACTGAATAGGGGGAAAAGCGTAGATCAGTGAAAACTGAAACCACGGCGTTCTGGACACAAAGTTGACTAGCTTCATGTTGAATCTGGACGCTAGAAGATCTATATCCGGAGTCCCCCATCTTTGGCAAAAAGCCCGAAACACTTCAGGGTGAAGAGAACATTCCCCTGGGATCAACTGCTGGCGACTTAGATAGTCCACCTGCCAATTTTCTACTCCCGGAATGAAATCTGCCCAAGTTAGGATATGGTTCACCTCTCTCTGAGCTGAGAGACTCTTGGTGCCCCCTTGGTGATTGATATAGGCCACAGACGTGGCATTGTCGGATTGAATCTGGACTGGACAATTTTTTAACCTGGACAGTTGTCTTCTCTAGTACCACTCCGCCTGAGAGGCTGGTATCTGTCTTGACAAAAATGAGCAACATATTTCATCGCTTGTTGACAGCACTGATGTTGTGCAAGGAAACTGAACTTTTTATGAATAAATTCAAAGGATAATGATTAAAAATATGATGAAAAATTAAAAATGTGTTAAAAATGCGATAGAAGGTGAAGAAATGCGACTGGGATTTGGAAAAGAACTTTTCTCTGTACTATATGCGGGGAGGGGACAGAGACAAAAATGTTTTGTTTTCTAACCTTTAATCTCTTTTTTTTTCTCTTCCTTGTCCCCAACCCTGCCCCTTCTTGCCCCTTCCTTTCCTTGTCCTTTCCTTGCGCCCACCTGAGGCATTTTTTTTTCTTTTTTTCTTCCTTCCCTTATCCCTCCCCTTTTATTTATATATATATATATATGTGTGTATGCATGTGTATATGTGTGTGTGTATGTATATGTGTGTGTATGTATATGTGTATGTATATATATATATATATATATATATATATGTATATATGTGTGTATGTATGTGTATGTATATATATATATATATTTTTTTTTTAGGCAGGAGCCCCTGCTTTTGCTTTTGTACTTGCAATAGTACAAGAACTCCTCCTCATTAGGGCTCAAGCCTGGATGGATTTTTTCCTTCTCCCCTGTATACACCTTCCTGCGGGAAACAATGTTTTTTTTATTTTTTTTTTCCGTTTTTCTTGTTTTTTTTATTTTTTTTTTTATTTATTTTTTTTTTGTGTGTGTATGGGTGTATGTGTGTGTGTATGGGCGACAATTTACATGTTACTGCTTGATGCTGTTGTATTATTTTGTTTATGTCTATTACAGTACGATACGCTTAAGAGATCAACTGAATGTTGGGCTGGTCAGGTCTGTAACTCTTCAAATGGAGGAAGACCGTATAATGACTTACTGTTGTATGGTTTACCGTATTTTGGGGATCATGTGGACAATATGGGCACCATGTCATGTGTGTGTATATATAATTATTAATGGATAATAAGATCAGAATATGGTCATGGAATATTAGAGGGATTAAGAACCCTATTAAAAAGCGTGCTATGTTCAATAAACTGGTCCAGCATGACCCGTTGATTGTTTGCTTGCAGGAAACACATTTAACTAAAGATACTGTTAGCTTATTACAGAATAAAAAGTACACTACTCAATACCATTCAGTATATTCAGCTTACGCAAGAGGAACAAGTATATTAATTTCCTCAAAGGTCCAGTTTTCCTGCAAGCAAGCAAGGATAGATCCACAGGGTAGGTTTGTTTTGCTGGTATGTACACTGTTTTCTACGCAATGTATTTTGGGGTCTATTTATATCCCTCCTCCATATAACAGTGAAGTAATGCGACATATAGGGATGATATTGGCTGATAATCCAGGGACCCCCATGTTTATTATGGGGGATTTCAATAATGTATGTAATCCCAGCATGGACAGATATCCAGCAGGCCCTAATGTGAATACTACATTCTACAATTATATTCAGGAGCTTGGACTGTATGACATATGGCGGCTTAGGAATCCATCTTTTAAAGAATATTCTTGTTGCTCTGGTACTTTTCAGACCCTATCAAGGTTAGATATGTTCTTGGGAACAGACTCAGCTATTGTTTGGGTTTCTGATGTTTATTATTTAACGAGAGATTTATCAGATCATTCACCGTTAGTAGTAACAGTAGATAAAATAAAGCCTAAAATTAGGTCTAACTGGAGAGTTCCTGCTTTCTGGTTTAAAGTTCCCCATCAGGGGGATGAAATGAGGTTGGCCTTAGTTGAATTTTTTCAAATTAATAATAACTCAACATCACCTCAGGTAGTATGGGACACCATGAAGGCATTTTTGAGAGGATTATTGGTTAAGGCCATAAGCGTCTACAAAAAAGCATGTAGAGAACGGGAATCGCTGTTAGCAGCAGAGGCGCAGCAGAAAGAAGTTCAGTATATTCAGAGTCCTACTACCTCTAATCGTAGGGTGTGGAAGGATGCACAATTATTATATAAACAAACTTCTATGAAAAAGGCTGCGCGGTCTGACTTTTTGTCTAGATGTCGCAGATTTGAAGAAGGGGAAAAATCAGGCAGAATGCTATCAGTAATAGCTAAATCCCAAGAAGATAGTAAAATTATTTCTGCTATTCGTACAGTGGAGGGAGATATTACTTATGACCAGAAGGAAATAATGCGATCCTTTGTTCATTTTTATAGTAATTTATATCAAAATAAAGTTAATTGTTCCGAGACAAGACTTAGAGAGTTTTTAGAACCTTTAAAACTCCCCTCTCTTTCTGAAAATGATAAACAAGAACTGGGTGCTCCTCTGACATTGGAGGAATTGATTAAGGCAGTGGAAGAAAGTCCAAATGATAAAGCCCCGGGTATTGATGGGTTACCCTCAGAAGTATATAAACAATATGGTGAGGTTTTGCTTCCAGAATTATTGAAGGTCCTTAACCAGGCTTTGGAATCATTCAGGCTTCCTGAATCTATGAGGGATGCTTGTATTATTGTATTAGCAAAGCCGGGAAAGGACCCTTTGGCTCCGGAATCCTACCGCCCGATATCATTGTTGAACTCGGACGCTAAGATTTTAGCTAGGGTCCTGGCTAAAAGACTAAGTAGACATATGCAGGGATTGATTCATCGTGACCAATGTGGCTTTATCCCAACAAGGTCTACAGCTATTAATATAAGGAGGCTTTATTTGAATATGCAAATACCAACTGATAATATTGGGACAAGAGCGATTTTGTCACTCGACGCTGCGAAAGCTTTCGACAGTGTCGAGTGGACATATCTGTGGGAGGTGTTGGGTTTGTTTGGCCTGGGGGACAAGTTTATAAGGTGGATCAGGATGCTGTATGCCACTCCGAGGGCATGTATGCAAATAAATGGCACGGTTTCAGAATTTTTCCCATTATACAGAGGAACAAGACAGGGGTGTCCCCTGTCTCCTTTACTATTCGCACTGGCCCTTGAACCACTGGCCGAGGCCGTTCGACAGGCAGAATCTATTTGCGGATTTATTAGAGGAACGAGGATTGAAAAAATCTCCTTGTATGCTGATGATGCATTACTGTTTCTTGGGGATACAGAAGGTTCTTTAAGCTCCTTAATGTCACTAATAAAACAATTTGGATCGTTTTCTGGTTACATTATTAATTGGGATAAATCCGTACTACTTCCCTTAGACAATCCTAGTCTGTCCAGGTTAAAAGAGGCCCCTCAAGTTAAAATAGTGTCATCATTTAAATACTTGGGAATAATTATAAACTCTAGAATAGAAAACTATTTAATGGATAACTTGTCACCTATTCTTAACAAATTTCAACTTAAGAGCATGGCGTGGACCAAATTGCCATTATCGGTGGTAGGCCGTGCAAATCTCATAAAAATGATCTGGACCCCTCAATTGTTATATATACTCCATAATTCACCAATATGGATAACTTTAAAATGGTTCAAAAAAACAGAATCAATATTTCGTAGGCTATTGTGGAAAGGAAAAACCCCGAGAATTAAGTTATCAATTCTCCAGAGGGCAAGGGATTGGGGTGGATTAGCGGTACCACAGCCAAGACTCTACTTCATAGCCTCCCAGGTTCAGCATTTTGCAGGCTGGGGGGAAAGTAATTGGGAAGACCCCATACAGGTTTTACTGTTAAATAACAGTTTTCGATATAATCTTGTTGCTCAGTTGGAATCCGGAGCCCTGGGTAACACCGGTAGGGGTCTAACAACGACACTTATGAATAGAGTCTGGAAGGAAATGAGGAGTATAATGAAATTTGAAGGAGTCTCAAAATACTCCCCGCTTTGGGGGAATAAGCAATACAAAGAACTATATAAATTGGAGGGATTCGAAAGCTGGCACTCTAAGGGGCTTCAATATATAGAACAGATGTTTACACATAACGTTCTGCGCTCCTTTCAGGACCTGCAAGAATCCTTTCAACTGCCTTCTAGTCACTTCTATAAATATTTACAATTACGGCATGCGATTCAAACTCAGTTTAGAAGGGAAAAGATAGTGATAAAACCTACCCCACTTATAACATCATTAGCAAGGGGGGAGGAAAAAAAGGGCTTGATCTCGTCTTTATATGGTCAATTGATGAGACTATATCAGGATAAAGTTGTCAGCCCGGGTAGAACAGGCTGGGAGAGAGACATAGGGGACATCTCAGATGAAAACTGGCAAATTATTTTGAGAAGGGTACCCCTAGTATCATTATCACCGGCTCATTGCCTGACGCAACTATTTATAATATATAGGGTATATAGAACACCAGTTAAATTATTTAGGTGGGGCAGACGCGATTCTCCAGAGTGTCCTAGATGTCAAAAGTCTCCAGCGGATTTAATACACATGATGTGGAATTGTCCAAAAGTGGCTAGATATTGGCAAGAGGTGGTTAATACAATCAATGCTACATGTAATACGCATATCGACAGGACCCCTATGACATGTCTACTGGGATATTTGGACGAGGAAGGTTTCTTTCCCAGGGAGGTGATGATATTAGTTACCAGACTATTGTTTATTGCACGTAAGTTAATTGCTCTAAGGTGGATATCTTCGAATGCACCTTTACTTGAGGACTGGCGTCTTCAGGTAAATGAAAACATCTTGAAAGAACAACAAATTGGTTGCAATAGGGGAGAATCCAATAACTGGATTAAAATATGGAAACGATGGATATCGGATCCACGGGTAGCTCCACCCTCATTGGTAATGGGGGAGTCTGTATTGAGTGGTTAGTATAGTTTTTCTTTTTCTGTTTGAGTGGGACAGTAAAAGCAGTATTCAAAGGAAGATGTGGGTATAAACATTCTCCTCCTTTGTCAGCTTGTGATATATAACTCACTATGGAAACTACGCTATGGATTTTTCGCCCGGAGAGTGCGTGTGTTTTTTATATTTTTTTATTTATTTATTTATTTTTATTTTTTTTGGTTTTTTTTGCGTTTATGTCTGTGTGTATGTTTGTAAATACTTGTGTCTAAAGGATGGTTAGGTAGTATATATGATAGTGGCAAGTAAGAATAAGAGAAAAATATAAAAAGTTGTTTTGCACGGATCAATTGAAATAAATAGGAAAACGAGAATATGATGTATTAGCGGTATAAGGAAACAAAACTGTAAAATATAAAACTGATATTGTAACTTGGTCTGTTATAACTTGTAATATGTCAAATAAAGAAATAAACAATAAAAAAAAAAGAAAGGCCATGCTTCTTAAGAATGTTCGTTTCAATAGCCAAGCCATTAAATTTAGCGTTCGTAAAGTAGGATGGAATATCGGCCCCTGCGATAGCAGGTCTGGCCTTAGTGGCAGAGGCCAAGGACCCTCCACTGCCATCTTTACGATCTCTGCGTACCATGACCTTCTGGGTCATGCTGGGGCTACCAGAATTCCTGGCTTTCTTTCCAGCTTGATCCTGCAAAGAAGTCGAGGCATCAACTGAATAGGGGGAAAAGCGTAGATCAGTGAAAACTGAAACCACGGCGTTCTGGACACAAAGTTGACTAGCTTCATGTTGAATCTGGACGCTAGAAGATCTATATCCGGAGTCCCCCATCTTTGGCAAAAAGCCCGAAACACTTCAGGGTGAAGAGAACATTCCCCTGGGATCAACTGCTGGCGACTTAGATAGTCCACCTGCCAATTTTCTACTCCCGGAATGAAATCTGCCCAAGTTAGGATATGGTTCACCTCTCTCTGAGCTGAGAGATTCTTGGTGCCCCCTTGGTGATTGATATAGGCCACAGACGTGGCATTGTCGGATTGAATCTGGACTGGACAATTTTTTAACCTGGACAGTTGTCTTCTCTAGTACCACTCCGCCTGAGAGGCTGGTATCTGTCATTACTACTTTCCAGATTATTGGTCTGAAGGATTTCCCCTTCAGCAAATTCTGGCTTCGTAACCACTAACTGAAGCATTGAGACACTCTTAGGGACAGCTGCATTGGGAATTCCAAAGCTTGGATCTTCTTGTTCCAAGCAGAGAGGATTCTGTTTTGCAACAGTATTGAATGGAACAGGGCATAGGGGACTGCTTCGAATGAAGCTACCATCTTTCCCAACAACCTCATCCAAAGGCGAATTGAAGGATTTGCTTTTGACCTGAACATCCATACCAGCTCTTGTATGGAGTTGATCTTTGCTGGAGGCAAGAACACCCTTTTCTGGGCTGTATCTATGATCAGGCTAAGTAATCCAGCCTTCTAACTGGTTTTAAAGGAAGACTTCTCTAGGTTAAAGATCCAACTTTCCAGGTAACTGGTTGTAATGCGTACGATTTGCTTTAAGCGAGTCCCTGACTGGTCTATTAAACATACATCGTCTAGGTACGCCAACACTGTTATGCCCTGTGCCCTCAACCTGGCCAGAGGTGGGGCCAGTATTTTTGTGAATACCCGTGGTGCTGTAGCTAGCCCAAGGGGTAAGGCCGTGAACTGAAAGTGCTGTTGTTCCACTTCGAATCGCAGAAACCTTTGGTGAGCGGGAAATATAGGGACATGCAGATATGCGTCCCTGATGTCGATGGACGCCAGAAGTTCTCCGCCTTGTAGGATGGAGACCACTGACCTGAACGACTACATTCGTAATGAGCGAATTTTTAGGAACCGATTTCGATTTTTTAGATCCAGAATGGGCCCGACGTCTCCATTCGGTTTTGGTACCGTAAACAGATTTGAATAGAAACCTAAACCTTGTTCTTCTGTGGGGATCTGTAGTCAATGATCTTGAGTCAATAATCGGTCTAATGCTTGAAACAGGGATTGTCTTTTCCCTGGATCCTTGGGAATGTTTGATCTCAAAGTGATATGGTGGAAACTCCCGAGACTCTAGTTTGTATCCTAGAGTCACTGTGAGAGCCCATCTGTCCTGTCCTGAATCTCCCCCTGCCAGACTTCTGCAAAATGCAGAAGTCTTCCCTCCCACCTTCTTCATGAAGAGGTCTTAGTATTCTGCTTTGTAGTCTTGTGGCTCCAGGTCTTCCCTGAAGCCTGGGCCTGACCCTGTGATTTTCCTCTGGAATCTGATGGTGGAAGCCATCGTCACTGCCTAGAGGCAGATGCACTTGGCACAGGAGAGAAAGTCTGTTTAAATGAAGGATGTTTATACTTTCTTTTGACTGGCAAAAGAGTACTTTTTCCACTGGAAATTGTTGATGTATTTTTTCAAATCATCGCCAGTCGCTCCCCATGAAATGGGAAACTAGACAGTAAGCTTTTGCAGGGTGCTTCGGCAGACCAACCCTTTAGCCAAAGGGTCCTACGCATGTGTACTAGCACAAGTGCAAGGCGAGACGCCTGGTGAATAGAAACCTTTATAGCATCTATGGCAAAACATAACTCTTTGGGTAAATCAACAAACTCACTGGCCTGTTGTGCAAGAGCTCGTTAAGGGCCTCTGTGAACTGGTCTTATAAGGACTGAGAAATGCCTATAGCTGAAATTGCAGGCTGAGCAACAGTAAGAAAAAAAGGCTTTTAACAGGAATTCCAACTTTTTATCAGCTGGATCCTTTAATATTTGTGCATTGTCCACTGGACAAGTTAAACTTTTATTCACACTGGAAATCGCAGCATCTACTGCTGGAACGTTCCATTTTTTGGTGAATTTTTCCTCCATAGAACTGAGAATCTCTTTGGAAGGAGAAAATGCTTATCCGGATGATCCCATTAGGTATAAATAAGCTTCTCTAGTAATGTGTGGACTGGAAAAGCATGCACTGGTTTTGAAGGTTTCAAGGAACCCAAAGAAGAAACCAGACTTTCAGCTAACTCTTCAACTGTTGTTTCCTCCGCAGAGGAGAACTGGTTTGTTTTTCCCAATTGAGGGTAATACCTCATACTGTCCCCAATGTTCCCCTGGTAAGGGGTTTGGAGTGGGAGAGAGAGATCTAGCATGATTCTTATACCCTTTAATGGAGGATGTGATTTAAGCTGCTAATCTTCCTTCTAAGCCCTGCAGGAAAATACATCTTCAGTCATGTATACAGGAGCAGAAGTGTGAGAAGCAGTTGCACCACCAATTGCTTTCAATGACTCACCCTGGCTTGCTATGTCAGGTATCCAGAGAGGATGACAATGTGGATGCATGTCTGGATTTCCCAGTGCCTGGGGGGGGGGGGGGGGGGTGGGGTTGGTGCCTTAGTAGTAAGCCCTGAAGCCATAGTGCAAAGTACAAAAAGCAAAGGTACTCTAAGGTCTATTTATTTGAACAATAGTAAGAAAAACAGTGGTACCATAGAATGATCTAATGCTAAATAATAAGTTTTGTCCTGTACTGAAAATGCCTGTGTAAACCCCATCACATGCACCAGAGCTTTGTCCTGTGGCAGCCTTGCTACAGCTGCTCTGATAGACACTGTCTATTTCCCAGAGTATCAGCTTTAAGCTTTTGCAGGTGTGAGCCTGATTGTCTATGCGTCACACCCTTTCCTGTGCTTTAGTAAGAGTCACCTCAGAGGGGAGGTGGGGGAGGGGAAGAGGATTTACACATCAGCTTTTCAAGTTTATGCTTGTTTAAACATACAGTAACATGTATCCCTATCCACTCAGTTTCCCCATTCAGGGGGAGAGGAGACCTGCACCCCCCAGCTGCTGAGACACACGCTGTATTAGCACAGATTTAAACAGGGTCTATACACTATTATTCCCTCTAGAGGAGTTTTTAAGAAATTTTATAATATAATTGAAAGAAAAGTCATAGGTGGACTTTGCAGCTCCTATGCTTTCCTCTTACATTTTCCTCAATGCAGGATACTTCTGTAAACAGATAGATCCAAACTTCACCCATCACAGCGGGCAGCGTGGTTAAACCTTCAAAGACTGGGGTCCTTTTAATAGGGGTTCCACTCCTTTGGACCATGTATAGCACCCCTCAGGACAGCTTTAGGTAATGCAGCAAGACCAAAAAGAGTCCTGGTTCCTAGGATCCAGCCCTCAAAGAGGAGCGTTACAAACAAAACCTTGTTCTTCTATGCAAAGCCTGGGTACCATCCTGGAGCCACAGTTGCGGAATGGATCCGGTTGTGGAGGCTTTTTAAATCCAGCGTGGATCCCTCCTGGAGCTCCACAGAGCACATCTTTACTCATGCCAACACCTTTAGACACTGGCAAAAAAACTGAGGAACTTCTGGAAGGAGGAGGGGTTCTATAGGGGAGTCAACTTCCTGTATTGGGTGTGCCAGTATCAACAACTGAAGGTAGCTATAGCCCACTAAGTTAAAAAAAAAAAAAAGAAAAGGAGGGGTGCAGTACAGTATTGAGGAGTGCTGCAAGCTTGGTGGGTGGTATAGGAAGAAAGGTGCAGACATGGTAGATGATGAGGGAAGGGGGATGCAGGCTTGGTGGGTAATAAGTAAAAGGGGAGCTGCAGGCACGGTAGTTGGTGAGCCCAGACATGGTTGGTGGTGAATGAAGAGAGCTTAAGGTGCAGTGGGTAGTAAGGCAAGGGTGGCTTCATACATAGTAAGTGGTAAGAGAAAGGGGCCCAGGTGTGGTGGGTGGTAAGGAAAAGGGGCTGCAGACACAGTAGGTAGTGAGGAAAGAGGTTCCAGGCACACAGTGGGTGATGTGGGAAGGAGTGCCTAGGCACAAGTGGTAGTTAAGGAAGTCAGTGCTGTGGAGAAAATGTTAATGTAGCATGCAAGGGGCTTCATAATCCATGGCCCACTAGAAAAAAAGCCCACCAAAATCCTCAACACCAGACACCAGGTGTTGCTTAGACATGTGACTGCTAGAAAACTTTTCCTCACCAAGTAGAAAACAGTGTTTCAGCCTGTTGTGTCCTTTGGAGACAGGATGAATCCTACTGGCCTACACGGCCACCACTAAGTAGGGTACTTGATTGGTGCTAGACTCTATACTAGCATCTGAGGTTTTTGTCTTTTCTTCCCCTTCCCTTTACCTCTGCCCCACTCCCACCCCCCTTCCCCTCCTATTTTTTCCTTCCTCTCCCCCTCTTTCATCTCACTACCATGGGAGGCACCCAGGACGCGGCTACCCTCCAATTGTGCTCATTCAATGCCCGCGGCTTGAATGAACCAACTAAACGCTCACAAATACTGTATGACTTTCACAAATCCAAAATTTACATCATTTGCTTCCAGGAGACCGCTTCCACACAAATCATATAGCACTGTTGGTAAATAAATATTACTCAACCTAGCTACATAGCACATACTCCCAATCTAAATGTAGAGGAGTGGCAATTGCCCTCCACAAATCAGTGAATTATACTCTTCTATATTCAGACCCTGATAAGAGGTATTTTTGAAAATATCACAGTGGCAAAAAGTACACCCTGGCTAATATATATGTTGCTAAGCAAGACCAAATAACTAATACTATTCAATATCTTCACAAGCTAATGGAATTTGCAGAAGGGGTGATCCTTGTTGCTGGAGATTTTAATTGTGTTTTGAACCCTACATTGGATATCTCCTCAGGTAACAGCTGTCTCCTAAAACAAAATCAATAAAACTAAAGAAATTCCTGATTCAGCATAACCTGATGGATGTCTGGCGCATCCTCCACTCCACGGATAGGGATTATTCCTTTTCTGCAGCTCATAACTCCTACTCCTGCATTGTTTGTTTTCTTATCAGCCACTATGCACTGACATACCATCCCCAGAGTAGGATCAGGAACATATTATGGTCCGATCACACGCCTGTGTTTCTGTCCTTCTCCCTACCCGATCATGACTGGACTTGGAGACTTAATGACTCACTATTACAAGATGACATATGCTCTGCAGATATCCAGACCACGGTAATGACTATACCTCTGCCCCAAAACAATGGGAGGCATTGAAATGTGTATTATGTGGGGTCTTTATTAAACATGGCTCTAGACTCAAACCAATCCATATTGCCCAGATTCAGGAACTGTCTCGTTGGATTACTGACTTGGAACGATCCCATAAACGTATCCAATCCCGGATCATCCAACTTGCCTTATCGAATGCCAGACTTAAACTGCTGAACTTGTTCGAACAGAAGTCCTTGTCCTTTAGAGACAAATCACGTAAACCATTTTATGTCGAAGCAAGCAAACCAGATAGAATGTTAGCAAGAGCACTCCATGCTAAAAAAAGCATTGCTTCTATCCCTAAACTCAAATGACCTGATGGCCAACTCACCCATCATCCAAAAGACATTAACGAATTGTTTCATTCATTCTACGACACATTATACAACCTCCTACCATGGCCTCCGAACATGTCGCCTGAGGACTTTCAATCTAAAATTGACAAATATATTGCTACCACAGCACTTCCGACTATCCCTACAGACATGGTACAGGATCTTGAGTGACCAATTACGGAGGACGAACTTTTGTTGGCAATATCCTTCCTCAAACCTAACAAAAGCCAAGGCCTGGATGGCTACTTGACCCGTTTCTATAAATCCTTCCGAGACTCTCTTTCACCACTTCTCATAACAATGCAGAATGACATCTCCAGGGATTCTCCTTTCCTGAGACAAGCGCTGTAAGCCCACATCATAGTCTTACCTAAACCCAGGAAAGATCCTACACTATGCGGTAGCTTTTGCCCCATTTCTCTCACCAACATTGACATTTGCTTATACTCCAAACTACTGGCCAATCTCCTTCCTCCAGCTATACCTGACCTGATACACCTTGACCAAGTGGGGTTTAGCCCCAGGAGGGAGGCCAGGGACAATATCCTTAAAACCATTTCCCTGATGGAATACGCCAAAAAATGCCAAATCCCAGCTTGCTTGATCTCGGTCGATGCTGAAAAAGCAGTCGACCGGGTTCACTGGCAATTTCTAGAGAGAACACTTCAACAAGTGGGCCTAGGGCCCAACATACTATGCAAGATAATGGCTCTCTATGATAATCCTACAGCAAGGATACGATCTAATGGCCTCCCATCTGACCCAATATGGATTCATAATGGAACCCGCCAGGGATGCCCCCAGTCACCATTACTATACATACTCACTATGGAACATCTTGCCACGGCCATACCACACAACCCCCACATTCAGGGCCTTTCTATTGGCTGTCATTATAAATTATCCCTTTATGCTGATGACCACTTAGTATACATCACCAAGCCCCAAACATCTATACCAGCCATTATCGAGGCATTCACAGAGTTTGGATTGGCTAGTAACTTTAAAGTAAATTACGATAAAATGGAGGGCTTAATATCTCCCTACCCAATCCAACATTAGCCTGAGTTCAATCTTTATTTGGATTTAAATGGCAACAAAAAGCTGTCAAATATCTGGGGATCCAAATTCCTACCTCCTTGCCCTCCCTGCCAGATTTAAACTACACGCCCCTAATAAGTACATTGCGAACATGCCTTGAATCTTATGATAAACCAAACATTTCCTGGTTTGGCCGAATGAACGCCGTCAAAATGGACATTCTGCCTAAATTGATAAACATTTTTCAGGCAATTCCAACTCCCCCTCCCCACGGTTTCTTCCAATCAACAAAGCGATTCGGGACTTCATATGGTGTCATAGGAAGTCCAGGATTGGCTTTTGTATTTTAGCTTTACCTAAAAATAGAGGTGGGCATTGCTCTCCCTGACCTACGGCTGTACTTTCACGCTGCATCGTTGATCAGAATAGTCGATTGGTACCACGGTTCCTCCACTACACTGTGGACGTCATTAGAAAATTACCGAATATCTCCCGACCTCACATCCCTTCCATGGACACACAGACCCCCTACAGACCTTATGCCTCTTGTGACTTCGGCTATGTTGCGAATTTGGAACAGCTACTTTACCAAAGATGTATTGTCCTCAAGACCCAGTCCCTTGACTCCATTATTCGATATCAACTCTTTCCCTTTGACTTGTGCTAAACCTAAATTTCTTGTTTGACACAAGATAGAGGCCCCTCTGTTAAGACATGCTCTGTGCTGGAAAACCAATTCCCCTACCTTGGCCGGAACACATGCAACTAACTCACCTTATAAAAAAAATACCGAACATTGATGATTTGACAAGACCACATACAACCTTTGAGTCGTTATCCCAGTCGGACAGAGCAGAGCATTCACTATCCCTGATACATCAGATACTGATTCAGGTCTCTTATCCAAACCCATTGACATTCCTTTCAAAATGGAACAGGGAGATGAATCTGTCTCCAGATGATATGGATTGGGGCAGAACAAAAATGGTGCTCTCTTTTAAATGACCTATCTCATGCCCAAGAGCGTAATTATCGTATATTCTCTAGGTGCTATAGGTTCCCGACTATTCTACACAAGCTTGATCCTAATGTTTTGGACATATGTTGGCGATGCTTGCAGGCCCTGGGTAACATGACACACATCTGAGGTATGTGCACATGTTACCCCCTTTTGGGACAAGATTCTCCAGCTATATGACAAACTTGTTGGGGGCAAATATCCTAATGAACCCCGCTTAGCGGTCTTATCTATGTTACCGGGGTCATACAAACAAATCAAGAAGAGCTTAATTCACCATTTGCCGACTGCTGCAAGTTCAGTTATTGCTAGATCTTGGTGTCAACCAGTGGTCCCCTCTCCAGCAGATTGGGCCTGCAAAGTGGACAGGATAGAACATATGGATGTTAGCATGGGATGCAGATAAAAGTGAGAGTCACACTATTATGTGGACTGTTTGGTTACACTTCTGGTTCTCTTCCGATTTTGACCCTTTTATAGAGGATACAGCTCCTACTGCTCCCCCGGGGACCTCTCATGAGTAGCTCGACATACCTTTTCCACTTCCCTTTCTTTCTTTTTTTAACAAGAATAATTTGTTTATTAAATTTTTACAGTACAAGCGATGCATATACACAGTTTTTCACAGAAGATTGTTACATTAATTGTCACAAGGTGGATGGGCTGTACATTTAGGCCGGAGAAAGATGTGTCGGTTTTTAAGTTAGAGTACAGTAGGATATGGCTTTGGAAACATTAGATTTCAGCAGTACCAAGGGATGAGGTTCAAGGGAAAAAAGGGGGAGGGGGAGAGGTATAGGAAGGGCAGGACACGGGTTGAAAGGAGGAAAGGGGGGGTGGGACACAGGGCAAGAGGGGGGGAGGGGAGCGAAGGAGGGGCCACATATGCTGTATGAAGTTCACATACCATAAACAGTGATTATGCACTCAATAAAGCATATCAGTGGCATCCTATTTCGAGGTAGGACCCTGCAGTAACATTTTAAGGATTACCCACCAGTTCCATGCCCCAGGCATCTATCCATCCCGACCATATTTTGTCAAATTTGCCAGGGCAGTTTCGATTGGCATAGGTAAGCTTATACAGTGGCATTTCCACAGTAAAAAATGGAGAGAAACGGGCCGAAGGGCCTAGCTCTGTAATAAGCGTTCAGCAAAAGCCGTAGAATTTGCGCCCTCCACCCCCTCCAGGAGTCCCAGGATATGCTAATTATTCCTTCTGTTGCGGTTCTCTGCATGGGATTCAAGCATCTTTAACCTGGCCTTAAGTGCGTGTATGTCGGCCCCATGGTCACGTACTGTATCCTCCGCCTGGGAGACCCTCTGCTCCACCTCAGTCATTCTACCACGAAAGGTATCAAAGTCCTTCCTAATAAACTCATTAGCTTGTATATGGTTACCAGTCAGGGTGGTTATGGCCTACAGAACTGTCTTAAAATCGGGCACCATAGCAGGCAGTTTTTCGGGATCTTCAGCCTGGTTCTCCATCTGGGCAGGAGTCCTTGGCGAAGCCGTGGGTGCGGCCCTGTCAAAAAAAATTGTTGGGCTTCCCAGCCTTTTTCCGGGACCGGGCCTGCGTCTTCCTCTTTGCATACCCCAGGAAGGGTATCAGGAGCAGAGAGGGGCAGGGGGCACCCCGTTAAATGCACACTATCAGATGTTCAAGGGGTCCCCCAGGCCACCCTGCAAGATCACAGGCAGATTTACCGGGGGAGTTACCGGTGCCGCTGCCTCTCCCCGGGGTCTCCACCTGCGTATTCCCCCCCCCAATCACCCCGAAGGCCAGCAGGAGCAGGATGGGGCAGGAAGAACTAGTTCAGAACTCTTTCTTCACAAGTGTGCAGGCGGGCTCCATACTGGCTCTGCAGGGTCGCGGGCAGGGGTTTCAGGCGAGTCTGCAGCTGCGGCCTAGTCGGCAAGGCCCAGCGCCGCCATCCTTCCTCATGGTCCCAGACAACTTAATCCCCCTCTCGGATATTCTAAAGGGCAGCAGGAGCAGGTGAGGGCCAGAAGGAATCGTCCCCTGCTCGCTCCAGGCGTTCGAATGGGCTCCGCACCGGCCCTGTGAGGCCACGGGCATGGATTCCTAGGTGAGCCCGCAGCTTCGGCCTAGTCCACGAGGCCCGCTGCCGCTCGTTTACAGGATCTCCAGCCAGCCATATTCCCCCTTCAGAGCCTCCTGGGTAGCCCCTCTGCCTGGTGGGATAATCAGGTGCCTGCCTCCAGTGTCCTACACCACAAAAAACAGGAATACTATGCCGGTCTTAGGAAGCTCAGACAGACATGTCTGCTCCCTTTGCCATCTCGGACACGCCCCTCTCCCTTTCTTTCCTATACTCTTCTCACCTCCCCCTTTTTTATTTCTCTTTCCATACTTCACTGACTTTTCTACTCCTCCCTTACCATTTTAAGATTATAGTAATCTTGCCGGTAGATTCACCACAATTTCAAGCCATATGTGTTGAGCCTTTTTTTTCTGTTTTCTACACCATTGTTTAAAGTGGTCTACTGGTTACCTGAGTTACCATTACTTGGTTTATTTCTATACTCTTTGATGATATCAACATGACTATGCTTATATGATATATGTTCTATTAATGTCCTTCCGATCCTAATTTACACATGTTCATTCAATGGAAATATGTTATACAATACCTATGGTTATTCAATGTTGTTTAAAAAAATGCTTGAAACATAATAAAACAGATTCAACATAAACTGTACAACTCAGTTGAACAACAATCTGAAATCTTTTAGGCAGAGGGAAATAAGAAAAAAAAAAGAAAATACTATGATTGCATAAGTGTGCACACCCTTAAATGAATACTTTGTTGAAGCGTCTTGATTTTATTACAGCACTCAGTCTTTTTGGGTATGAATCTAACAGCATGGCACATCTTGACTTGGCAATATTTGCCCACTCTTCTGCAAAATCACTCCACATCTGTCAAATTGCAAGGGCATCTCCTATGCACAGCCCTCTTGAGATCAACCCACAGACTTTCAATCTAAATCAGGTCTGGGCTTTGGCTGGGCCATTCCAAAACTTTAATCATCTTCTGGTGAAGTCATTCCTTTGATTTGGATGTATGCTTTGGGTCGTTGTCATGCTGAAAGATGAATTTCCTCTCCATGTTCAGCATTCTAACAGAAGCCTGAAGGTTTTGTGCCAATAATGACTGGTATTTAGAACCGCTCATTATTCCCTCAACCTCAACTAAGGGCCCTGTTTCAGCTTAAGAAAAACAGCCTCAGAGCATGATGCTGCCATGACCATGCTTCACTGTGGTTATGGTGTTCTTTTGGTGATGCATAGTGTTGTTTTTGCACCAAACAGCTTTTGAAATCATGACCAAAAAGTTCAATCTTGGTTTAATCAGACCACAACACATTTTCCCAAATGCTTTTGGGAGACTTCAGATGTGTTTTTGCAAATCTTAGCTTGGATGTTTTTCTTCCTAAGAAAGGGCTGCCGTCATTCTACCCCATAACCCAGACATATGAAGAATACAGGATATTGTTGTCACATGTACCACACAGCCAGTACTTGCCAGATATTCCTGCAGCTCCTTTAATCACCTCAATACAGGGCACTTACACTTCCTTCCTGCCCAGGCCATTTTTCAGCTTTCTGCGCTGTGACACTTTGAATGACAATTGCGTGGCCATGCTACACTGTAACCATGTGTAATAAAATTGTTATTTTCTTCACACAAATAGAGATTTCTTTTGGTGGTATTTAATCACCGTTTTTTTTTTAGAAAAAAAAAAAACAAAAAATGAAAAAAAAAGTTTTAGTTTCTGTCAGTAAATTTTCTAAATAAGTAATTTTTCTCCTTTACTGATGGGCACGGATAGGCTGCACTGATGAGGCACAAATATGCCTCGCTCATGGGTACGGATAGGTGGCACTGGTGGGCACAGATAGGCAGCAGCGATGAGCATTGATGGGCAGCACTGACCGGCATCACTAATGGCCACTGATTGCTGGCACTTGTGGGCACAGATTGGTGGCAATTGTGGGCACTGGTTGGCAATGACTGCTGGCAGTGATGGGAAATCATTGCTGGCACTGATGGGCACTTAATTGTAATCGCCTTTCCTCTCCTCACACTCTGTCAATGTGAGGCGAGGAGCGCCAGTTACCTACATCTCCGTGTTTACATGTGACTGGCTGTGATTGGACACAGCCGACCACATGGTTAAAAGAGCCACAGCTCTTTACACAGATCAGGGTCACGTAGTGTCCTACCAAAAGAGTGTTCTTTCTGGGAGGCCGCCGTATGACGTCCACCCAGAACGAGAACCACACCATCCAGCGGGCAAGTTGTTAATGTTGCTGTAGTCTTGGCAGCCTCCCTGACCAGTTTTTTTCAACTTTTCATCAATTTTGGAGGGATGTCCAGTTCTTGGTAATCTCACGGTTTTGCCATATTTTCTCCACTTGATGATGACTGTCTTCATTGTGTTCCATGGTATATTTAATGCCTTGGAAATTCTTTTGTACCCTTCGCCTGACTGATGACTATTAATGATGAGATCCCTTTGATGCTTTGGAAGCTCTCTGCGGACCATGACTTTTGCTGTAGGATGCAACAAAATGTCAGGAAAGACCTACTAGCTGAACAGCTGAACTTTATTTGGGGTTAAATGATGGCAGGTGTGTACTGACTATTTAACATGAGTTTGAATGTGATTGCTTAATTCTGAACACAGCTACAACCCCAGTTATAGGAGGGTGTGCACACTTATGCAACCACATTATTTTAGTTTATTTTTGTTTTTCGAGTTGTACAGTTTATAGGTCACATTAAAAGGTGGAAAAAGTTTTGAAATTATTTACCTTTGTCTAATTTTTTTACATCACAGAAACCTGACATTTTAACAGGGGTGTGTAGACTTTTTATGTCAACTGTAGGAGAGTGTGGATGGAGATACTCAGTTGTCAGGCCAAGTTCACATCTCCGTGTAGTGAAAACTCCCGTTCCCTTATGTGTTTGGGCATTTTGATACATTTTCACCTCTTGCGCATAGGGCAGGCCATTCGCACAAGAGAAGCTCTAGAACTTATTTGGGCACAGAGCATGGTGCGTTACCGTAGTTTTTGGTGCATTTGCTGTACTTGGAGTACTTTTAACATGCGTTTACTTTTGTGTTTGGAATGCTCTTAAATAATGACAATGAAAGCACAACTAGGTAATTTAAGTGTGTAAATGTGGCCATACACTACACAACCTAATTGTACAATCTCCTTTAGATTTACCAAAACTATATAATAATAGGAGGACACACCATCTATCCAATCAGGCAGGCCCTTGCACTACATCAGGGGTGTCCTGTGGGTGGCATATGGCCCCAAGGAGTTTAGCATGCAGCCTGGGCCTATCTAAAGGGACCCTGGAGAAGTCAGGCCAATGCACATGTGGAGAAATTCCAGTGATGCTGTGAAAACATAGTTGATGGGTGAAGGGTGTGTGCTAATAAGGTCAGCTGGTAAACTCCTTCATGTGTCTTACTGGTGCCTCGGTCTCAAATCTATACCAGGGAGTCTCTGAAGCGTTGTAAGAAATAAAGGACTAAGGTAAGATCCTGTTCTCAAAATAAAAGAAAGCTTGTACTTTTCTACAACCGAGGTACATTAAATGGTATATTGGTACATAGGGGAGCTAGATTTTAGAAAAAAAAAAATAGAAAAAGGGGTGAACTTCGCATTTAAGGGTCCATGCATACTGGCTTTATAAATCACTGCTTCTACATGAGTTTTGCCTGTAGAAGCAGCTCAATGTCAGCCTGTGTGTGTTCATGCACATTAGGACATTTAGAGGCATACAGTATTTTAAGCTTGGCATTTACTGGCAGAAAAATATGCTGAATGCTCATAAACGAGTACAAATACGCTCTCTATATGGGCGTTTTTTTCCTACTAAGGGAACTGTTTTTTTTTTTGTTTAAGCCCAGGGTGCGAAAAGTGGCCCAAAAGTAGCTCCCTGCAGAAGAAATAAAAACAAACCCGGTCCCCTTCAGAAGAGGAATTTTACCCACCTCTTTGGTGGGCAGTCCCTTAGATCTTCATGAGCTAAGCTGGCTAAAGTAAAGTATTGATCATTCAACACTTCCAAATGTGCTGAAGGTCTCGTCCTGCACAGCATATGTGGTTCTATTCACCAGCCCTCACATCACTATGGGCAGTGATGGCGAACCTTGGCACCCCAGATGTTTTGGAACTACATTTCCCATGATGCTCCTGCACTCTGCAGTGTAGGTGAGCATCATGGGAAATGTAGTTCCAAAACATCTGGGGTGCCAAGGTTCGCCATCACTGACTATGGGACACAACAGTGACAGACTAAACATCACTAATTATACGCATCAATAGGATACATTGGGGGATACTTACTAAAACTTAACGTGTAAAATCTGGTGCAGCTCTGCATAACAACCAATCAGCATTACCAAATACCCTTTTCTCCCATGGCTGGGGAAAAAAGTAAAAAAAAAAAAAAAAAATTATATATATTTATTTTTATTTTCTCCCTGCCAGAGCCGATTTCCGTAACCTCTCTTTTTGGGAGTTGCTTTGTAAAAAATCTTCATTCCTCTCAAGACTTCCTGCTCTCTAGCCCCTCATCACCTCCTCTCATGCTCGCCTCCAGGAGTTTTCCAAATCCTCTCCAATCCTATGGAATGCCTTACTCCAATCTGTCCACTTATCTCCTACTCTGTTAGCTTTTAGACGATCCCTGAAAACCCTTCTCTTCAGAGAAGCTTACCCTAGCCACACCTAACAACTGTATTTTCATTTTCTCCATCAGATCACCCCCCACAGTTATTACCTTTTGTTTCCACTTGACCCTCCCTTCTATATTGTAAACTCTAATGAGCAGGGCCCTCTGATCCTTCCTGTATTGATTTGTATTATAAGTGTACTGTCATGTTGTAAAGCGTTGCACAAACTGTTTGCGCTATATAAATCCTGTATGATTATAATAAATTGTAATTGAAGTTGTGGGTTCGAACAGTACACATTTATTTTAAAAGTGCTAGTGTGAATGTTTTGTTTCACGTCTTTTGAAAGGGATGCAATTTAAATAAAAGGTATATTTAGTGATAAAAACCCTTCTACGGTACTCTGAGAATTGTCATCTTAGGGCACAGACAAAAACAGACATGCAATAAAAGAGACATGAAAAAGTTGTAGCCATGATTCTGTAAGTTTGTTTATTATCAGAATATTACCATACGTCCCATGCTCCCATCCCACATCCTCAATGTGAGATGTCCAAGAAATATTCCAATCCAGAATCATAAAAATTTAGGAGCTATAATTCATAAAATAACTAAGTCAAATACATACATTTGGATAATTATATAGTTTACACACCCATCCACAATCATTAAAACACAGAGTATGAATGTTAATATGGCCTTACTTGAAAATAATACTCCCAAATCTTGTCTTAAACCAATGTTAAGAGAAAATTACTCATGTACAATAGGAATATATCTGGAAGAATTTTCTTTTTTTTTTCTTTCATTTATTTTTTTTTTAAATACAAATACATACAGAAAAGGATGCAGAAAACTCCCTTTAATGGGAACACAGCTTAAAAAGAGCTGTGATTAACCTGTCCTAAAAGTGCAAAGACGCATCCCTAGATTGCTTCCTGATCCAGCAATGTCAATGGGGAAGAACAACAGAGCTTTCTACAGAGAGTTAGTGTAAATTGGCAATGGTATGTGGACAAAATCACCACCATTGCTATACAACTGGCTGGTAAGGAAAGGGCGAAGTTGGTGGAGATCTTCCTGCCCAAATAAAAAAACAAAAAACAAACAACTTATGAAGCTTTGTTCATTTGTGCTGGTGCTATGAATGGATTCAAATGCAAGATAATGTGATTGCAGGCTCGCATTTACGGTCTGAACATGCTGCATGTTCATGCTGGCACCAGAGTTAAACGATTGTCTACATAAAACACAGTCCACATGGTGTAAAGTATGGTTGATCGGTGATCTATGGAAGGAAGTCTTGTTTAGAGCAGCAAAAAATCTGTCAGTAATTGGCACAGAACACTGATTAGTAGTGAAGACCAGCACAGCGCACCCTCCACTAGAGAGAAGATGCAAGCTTCCCAATCTCCAACACTTTGGTCATGCGGGAAGTTTTAGGAGAGCTTTTCAGAGGAACAGTGTGGCAGTCTCAGTAAGGTGGCAGTACAGCTGGAAAATACAGCAAGCTGAGGTTCTGAAGCTCTGGTCCTTACATGCAAGGGATAATAGGGGAGAGGGGGCTTGTGTATACATAAAGATCTCAGCACCGTCAGTGCAAATACAGAGGCAGACACACAGGCAACATTATTACTGGCCCTAAATATTATTTGTTTTACTGGTGTCTGCCTCAAGTGTGCATTGCTAGCTCAGTAGTGTTTTTGGCAACCTGCATTAATGTTTTTGGAGAACAATAATCTAAACGCCATATGGCGCATAACTATCATTTATTTATGGCTTATTTCCTCATGTAGATGAGGAAACACGAAGAAGACTATTACTGACATGATGCTGGCCATTTGTCAGGTTCATAAAAGATGCGCAATATTCCTTCTTTACATCCAACGTACAAATTTAGCAGAAATAGCTTTAGAAAAGGATGCTTTTATTTCACATCTGTCTTTGTAGTTATATAACACTATCAGCAAGTAATCCAAATTTGCCTTACATAAAGATGTCAGCTATTTTTCTTTTACTGCTGCATTTTATAAGCCAAATAATGTGTACCCTGTGTACCTACATGTGTATATTGAGCATATGTGATGATCATGAGATAGGGGAGGACTGGCTGTCTTTATCTGCAAGGGGTGCCCAAGGTATAAGTATTTGTGAGATGTTAGTGGGCTGCAGGCAGATCCCTCCATTCAGCTGGAATCTCATGGACCAGAGCTCAGGAGACTTCAGGTTCAACCTTTGTCTGTAGGAAGCATTGTGATATCTGTGGACAGAAGTATAAAACATAATTATTGAATGAGTAAAATTATATAAGCTAAAATATTAAAATGCATACATTAAACAGCACACCTATCAAAAAACACACAAACAGCTGTGAAAGAGTGCGAACCATTAGAATTTCTCTGGACTCCTGTATGAATGGAACCTAATATATGATCTTACAAAAAAGCAATTGAGAGAATAACTGAAGACCTTTAGCAATGAAGAAAAGGCAAGGCAAGTATGTGCCAAGGTGAGGGGCATTTAAACCGAATTGAAACCTCATGCCATTTGATCGCTTTATAATCCTATATATAGATTTTTTTTGCCCTGGTTATTAAGGGCCAGTTCACACATGTGCGATGCTGGAACCCTGCAAATCCATTACGGGTTCCCGCATTACACCCGACTTGCACAGCAGTTCACACTGTCATATGCAAACTATGTGAGAAATTGTTAATGACACCCCCATTTCAGCTTGTATATTGCACTGCAAACTGACAATTCAGACATGAATCAGATTGCATAGGTGTGAACACACATGCGATTAGATTGTGGTGCGGACCAAAAAAAGGGTCCTGTGTGAGTTTAGTCCGAATGTGATGCGATATCAGCCATACTATCTGTATGGCTAAAATCGCATCAACATAGCATGCGATTTGCAGTGTGGATCACATGCAATCTCTCACCACACAGCAGTGTGAACTGGCCCTCAAATGGCTGCTTCCTATACTTCTCTCCAATGCTCTTGTGGGATGTTCCCAGTCTGTAGTGGTCAGGACCTACCATTGGGGGGGGGGGGGGGGTCTATGGAACGAGCCCGTCGACAGGTCATGGGTGGCCAGTCATACTGATGCATGTGGGAAGCGAAGGCTGGCCCATGTAGTCTGATCTAATATAAGAGAGATGGTTGTTTAAATTGCTGTAAAAGTAATTGCTAGTTCCGATAGAAATGTGCCAGAACACACAGTGCATTGCAGTTAGCTGTGTATGGGGCTATGTACCCATAGATATGATGATCCATGTCCACAACCAAAATTGCCTACAATTGCCATGTGAACATCAGAATTGGACCATGGGACAATGAAAGAAGGCAGCCTGGTCTTATGAATTCAAGAATGGTTTGAGGAACTAAGAGTTTGAAGTGTTGACTTTATCTCCAAATTCTCCAGATTTCAGTCCAACCGAGCATCTGCAGGATGTGCTGTAAAAACAAGTCAGTTCAATGGAGGTCACACCTTGCAAATTGCAGGACTTAGGGATTTGAGAAATGACAGCTAGACACCACAGCATACCTATAGAGGTCTACTGAAGTCCATGACTCAATGGGTTATGGTTGGTGCTCATAATGTTATGGCTGATCAGTGTAAATCCAATTTGATTATAGTGATTTGAGCGTGGTGCATGTTATTTATGGGCATTTTTCCACTTGAGTTACTTTAAGTGGCAAACCAGGGTACTCTCACTGAAAAGGGAGACAGAAGTTAGACATGGCTTAGTTTCTATGGGTGGGTTTTAGGCTGTAAGTATGGGATGTTGAGGATCAGAGGGATGCCTCCCTCCTCTTGTCAGTTTGCTTTGCTCCATTTATATTTGTTTGCTTTAGCTACTGCCTAATGGACATCACTCATAGATACAATTCTGTAAGTGAAGTATCAGTGCAATTTTTCTCTGCAGAATGATATCCCCACGTTAAACTAAATCATTGACAGACCAAGTTTACAAATGGCCTCAATCATTTACCTAAATGTATAAAAACATTAAGAAGTCACAATGTGCATTATCCTAGTAATAGAGCAACACAGAAAATGAAGGCTCACCCGCTGCTGGCATTATACACCAAGGCTACAATATACAGTGCCTTGAAAAAGTATTCATATCCTTTGGAATTTTCTACATTTTGTCATGTTACAACCGAAAACAAACGTATTTAATTGTGATTTTATGTGATCAGAAGAAAAAAAAAAAAGTGGCACATAAATGTGAAGTGGAAGGAAAATGATAAATAGCTTTCAATAAAAAATAAAAATAAAAAAAATCAGAAAAAAAGTGCGGCATTCATTTGTATTCAGCCCTCTTTACTCTGATACCAACTAAAATCTAGTGGAACCAATTGCCTTTAGAAGTCACTTAATTAGTAAATAGAGTCCATCTGTGTGTAATTCAATCTCAGTATAAATACAGCTGTTTTGTGAAGCCCTCAGAGGTTTGTTAGAGAAACTTAGTGAACAAACAGCATCACAAAAGGCAAAGGAGCACACCAGACAGGTCAGGGATAAAGTTGTGGAGAAGTTTAAAAGAGGGTTAGGTTATAAAAAAAAAATATCCCAGGCTTCGAACATCTCATGGAGCACTGTACAATCCATCATCCAAAAATAAAAGTATGGCACAACTACAAACCTACCAAGACATGGCCGTCCATCTAAACTGACAGGCTAGGCAAGGAGAACATTAATCAGAGAAGCAGGCCAAGAGGCCCATTGTAACACTGGAGGAGATCCACAGATCAGGTGAAAGAATCTGTCCACAGGACAACTGTTAGTCATGCACTCCACAAATCTATGGATGGTCATTTATGAAAGAGTGGCAAGTAGAAAGCCATTGTTGAAAGAAATCCATAAGAGGTCCTGTTTGCAGTTTGCAAGAAACCTTGTGGGGAACACAGCAAACATGTGGAAGAAAATGCATGCAAACAAACCCCCAATTAAAAGTAATTGAATTAGCACTCACTGACATCAGTTTAAATATTTAGTGGTAATACACTGATAAATGCAAAAATAGTTAGTTCTTACCAATAACTCACCAAGTACTCACCACACTAGGGTGGGACAACAGCTTGGAGGACTTTCCTACTAAAAGCCTGGTCCTGGCTGGATACCATATCCAGCCTTTAATGCTGAACAAAGGTCGAAAATCTTGACCAAGTTGCTGGCCTGCAAATTTGCTCTGGAGTGGCTTCCACCTTCTCTGCCCACGAGGCTGCTGAAGCCCTTGTTGAATGAGCCCTAACTCCATAGCATTCCAGTATAGCTGCCTTGATCTGTCTGGCTAGCAGTTTTCTTGGACGCTTGTTTACCTTTTCATTTGTCAGTGTACAGGACGAAAAGAGCGTCTGATGCTCTAAACTCATTTGTGACATCAAGGTACTAAAGAAGACATCTAGAAGGCTTATTTCTTGCCCTTTGCGATTAGCCGGTGAATGACAAAAGGTAGTATATCCTGGGATTTATGAAAAGTTGAAGTCACTTTTTGTGTAGATCTTGGATCTATTTGAAGCACGATTCCATCATTGTGAATTTTGAGAAAAGGCTCTCTGACAGACAGAGCCTGGATTTCCCCTATCCTACGTGTTGTAGTGATAGCCACAAGGAATTTTTTTTTTTGAGTGTCAGCAGCCGTAAAGATGTTTCTTGTAGTTGCTCAAAGGAACTTTTGATGATCCACCTCAGTACCACCGACAAATCACATGTGGGACATTGTGTCTTGGGTGGTCTGTATTTTGCCAATGCTCTGCAAAAGCAAGAGACCAACGGGTCTCCTTGTAGTGTCTGTTCTAGATACACCGACAGCGCTATCTGGACCTTCAGCATACTAAGCTCTAGACATTTATCAGCACCCTGCTGTAGGAACTCAAGAATAGTTGGTGTATCGATCTGTCTGTTATTTTCTGTGCACTAGCGGTTGATTTTTTTTCCAGTTCTTTCTGTAGCTTGGCCTGGTGTTCAGCTTCCTGGCACTCAGAAGCATCGCCACCACTTTATCTGAGAGTCCTTTTGATCTCAGGATGTCTTCCTTAGTAACCAGGCTGCCCATTTGAAGCTTTCTGGTCTTAGGCCTGTTAGGGGTCCCTGACACATCAGGTCGTCCCTGAGAGGAAGTAGCCACGGCTCTTCTGCTGAGAGACTGAGGAGCTGAGAGAACCAGGCTCTCTTGGGCCAATATGCTATCAGTATGAGTGCTGTTTGCTCTTGTAGGAATTTCTTCACCACCCGAGGAATCAGATGTACCAGAGGGAAGGCGTAGAACATTTTGAAACGCCACGGTTTTGGAGTGCGTCTATCCCTAGAGGCTGGTCTTGTGGGTTTAGCGAGAAGAAACGCTTCACCTGGGTGTTTTTCCGGGATGCAAATAGATCTATATTTGGTACTCCCTAGCAAGCTGTAATTTCCCTGAACACCTCTGGGTGTAATACCCATTCCTCTTGGGAGATCTCTTGGCAGCTAAGTCAGCCACTTGATTGTTTTCCCCCTTTAGGTGGACTGCTCCCAGTAACAGTAGATTCCCTACTGCCCATCGACAGAGCTGGTTGGAGACATGGCTTAAGGGGGGGGGCTCCTAGTGACCCCTTGTTTGTTCACATAAGCTACTGCCATGGTATTGTCCAACAGGATCAGGCTGTGATGACTTCTTAGTTGGTCTTGGAAGTGTTCTATGGCTTTGGCTATTGCCATAAGCTCCCTCCAATTCGTAGACGTCTGGGCTTCTTTCGTGGACCATCTTCCCTGAGCAGGTTGCCCTGCTAGGCAGGCTCCCCATTCCCAACTGCTCGTGTCTGTGGTCAAATTCCGTGAGGTTGGCAAAGACCATGCCAGACCCTGGTTTAAATTGTGTGGATCCTCCACCACCAAAGTGACCTCTTCACGGAGGTTGCAAGTAGAAGCATCCTGTCCAGATACTCATTGATTTCTTAGGAGAAAGACTTGTAGGGGCCTTAGATGATACTTGGCCCATTGGACTGCTGGTATCATTGAGGTCATCAGACCCAGAACAGACATCAGTACCCTATTATGAGGCCTGGAATCTTCTCCTCTGGTAGGGACGGCTTCTGCTCTATTTTAGTTAAGCAGATATCCCAGAAACCAAATGTTCTGAGTGGGACACAGGTTGGATTTGTCTATGCTTAAAATCCAGTCTAGTGACTACAGCCATAGTTGAGCTTCTGCCAGGTCATTTACCAGCTGTACCTTCTGGCGGTGCTGCGAATAGTAGGTAGCCTAGGTACGGTACTACAGTCATCTTCAACCTCAGAGGGGTCAGGGCTTCTGCTAGGACTTTGGTAAATATCCTCAGTGATGATGATAGTTCGAAAGGAAAAGCCCTGCTTTGGAAGTGATAGTCCTTCACCTCTATCTCCACTGCCAACCTTGGGTATCTATGGGATTCTTCTTGTATGGCAATGTGGAGGCAGGCATCCCCGAGATCCATGGTCGCCATGAAACTTCCTGGGTGAAGGATATTTTTGACTGAAAATATGGATTTCATGCAAACTTTTTTGTATTTTATTGCTTGGTTCAGGGGACTTAGATTTAATATCAATCAAAATTTCCCGGAAGGTATTTTGATCACAAAAACGTGAGTGTAAAAACCCTTTTGTTTTTCTTACTCTGGGACTGGAGTAAGGACTTTCTGGTCTACCATCTCCACCAGCAACAACGGGAGAGCCCTTGCTTTTTCAGGATCCCTGGGAAGTTTCCTTAATAGAAATCTCTTTGGAGGATGACAACTAAATTCCAGGGAGTAACCCCTTGCTATGATGTCTAGAATGAATTGAGTGGCTGTCTTCTGCCATTGAGGCAGGAAGGTAGCCAGCCTTCCCCCTACTGGCGTTCTATGGTCATTGTTTTGGGGCTTGACTAGAAGAGCCAAAGAGGACATTACTCTTTGGCGTCACCTTGTGACCCGCCCAGTGTTTTTTTTATTTCAAAGTATTTTATTTTGTATAACGTTATGAATACAGTTGAAAACGACATTCTATATATCGATTCAGAAAGATCATATAAAGTTAACATTGAAACAAAATAATTTGAGTGTAAAACAGAATTTCCGAATGGAGTATTAATTTATACAGACATGGTAATGTTGGAGTAAAGGGATGGTATTCCTGTTGATAGTCAGATGGGTTCCTCCTCCTGTGGCACCCCCACTGAGAGCTAGCTGTGCCAGAGAGGAGGGACTTAACCACCGACCCCTGGGGAAGAATGTAATGAGAGGGACGGAATGTACCATGCGTCTGTTTCTCTTGGATAACAACTCGTGATGAGGCATTAGTGTAAAGTCACTTGTCACTTTCCAAAAATGCTTTTTCATGCAGGAGGGCAAGAAGTGGAAGAGAGAAAGGAAAGGTGCGGAGAAGGAACAGGAAAAAAGAGAAGGAGAGCAGGGGGGGGGGGGGGGGTTAAGAAGGAGCATTAGTAACGGAGTTTGGAGAAAGTCAAGCTGGCTGAGTTGGTGGTCAGAGGTGAACCCACATAAATGGCCCATGGTTCCCAGAATGCTTCGAATTTACCCACCGTGTCTGAAAGTATGCTAGATAACTTCTCATGTGACATTATCCAGGAGACTTTTCTAATTACCGCTGGGAATGAGATTGTAGGTTTTTTCCAAGCTTTCGCCACAGTAAGTTTATCTCCCAAAAAAACTAAGTGGATTAGCCTACGTGAGGCCTTGGGAGTATTTGAGATGTGGGCGTTCAGTAGGGGGACTTGAAGAGTTCTGGGGATCTGGCTTCCCACAAGCTTATTGATTTAATTGAAAAAAAAAATCCAGAAAGAACGTATTCTGGGGCACTCCCACCACATGTGAGGCATCATGCTGTTGAGTTTACAATTTCTTAAGCACAAAGGATTAGCTACCGGGAAGATTGAGGCAAGCCTTGAAGGGGTGTAATACCATCCTGATATGATTTTTAGGCTTGCTTCTATTAGTGTCATGTTGAGGATGCTTTTAAATGAGGTAAAGCTCGCTTTCTGCCAGACCCCCAGGTCCCATTGGAATTTAAAATCTGTTTCCCAGGATTGCATATAGGAGGACTTGGTGGATGAAGAGGTAAGTGATGAGTAGACTATGGATACCCCACCCTTTTGGTCCTTGGTCTGAGCACACCAGAGTGCGTATTCGGTGAATTGTGGAGGAAGGGGTTTGTCTTTCCAGATTTTTTGTAGGTAGTGTTAGATCTGTCCAGATCTGAACTTTTCTGAGGTGGGTAGGTCTACCATCGCCCAGTGCTTTTTGGGTACTCTTTGTCTTCTTGTGGATGCTCTTTTCACCCACAAAAAAAACCTTCTGTGGAGGTTTGCGTTTCTCTACCGGGAAGGTATTCTTCCCATCAGCCGTTATTTCTAAGGCTTCGCCAAGCCTGTTCCGAATAGATCTCTGGAAAAAGGGAGGTTACATAGTTTAATTTTGTATCCAGGATCTCCTGACCAAGTCTTCATCCAGATAGCCCACCTGGCTGCCACAGCTAGACCCCTTGATCTTGTTGCCAGTTTGACGGATTCTGCAGACGCATCCGCTATGCAACCGACTGCTTTAGGAGAACCGGTAGGGTTTTCAATATATCTTCCCTAGGGGTACCATTTTTGATATGGTCCTGAAGTTGAGAGAGCCAAAACTCATGATTTCTTGCCACGCAAGTGGTGGCGAGTGCGGGCTTCAGGCTGGTGACACTTGTTTCTCAGGCTCTCTTTAGGATAATGTCACCCCTCTTGTCCATACCATCTTTTAGATGCCCCATGTCTTCAAA
Source organism: Lithobates pipiens (assembly GCF_037356315.1). Classification (NCBI taxonomy): domain Eukaryota; kingdom Metazoa; phylum Chordata; class Amphibia; order Anura; family Ranidae; genus Lithobates; species Lithobates pipiens. The sequence continues at coordinate 110,458,486 of NW_027507788.1, forward strand.
GGCCAATGAGGACTTTTTGGAGACTTTCGATAGTGGGGCATTCAATTTAGGGTTTTTTATTCCATACAGCTTCTTATGACTAGCTGCAAAGAACGGCTACTTTTCTGGGTCAGTCCACTCATTCCTCACGATGTCTGACATCACCTGGTAGACCGGGAATACGTTGGACTTTTTGGCAAAGACCTGGAAAATTGTTGTTCCCAGATGCTCTCGTCCAATCTGACAGAGCTTGAGCTGTTTTGCAAAGAATGGACAACAATTTCACTCTCTAGATGTGCAAAGCTGGTAGAGACATACCCAAAAGACTTGCAGTTGTAATTGCAGTGAAAGGGGGTTCTACAAAGTATTGACTCGGGGGCAGAATACAAATGCACGCCACACTTTTCAGATATTTGCAAAAAAAGAAAAATCTTAATTTTCCTTCCACTTCACAATGATGTGCAACTTTGTGTGGGTCTATCACGTAAAATCACAATAAAATACATTTCCATTTTTGTTTGCAACATGACAGAATGTGGAAAATTTCAAGGGGTATGATAACTTTTCAAGGCACTGTAGGTTGGCATAGTTAATTATGATCACAAGTTAGAAAGCAACATCAAATGATACATTTTCAAGCAGTGATTTTTTTTATAGTCTTACAATAATTAAAATTCATAGATTGCATATTCCCTACTGAGCTGGAGATTGCTGCATTATATAAATATTAAAGTATAACAGAGGGCAAACCTTTTTTTCACTTTGGAGTTAGGGAGGGATATAAAACCTATAAAGGTTCATTTTGACATCTGCCTCGTATCGGGGAGATTTCTCTTCACTTACTGTCTCAGTCAAAATAGGAAGTGAGAGAGAATCACTCAAGTGAGGGAAATCCCAGGTTGGAAAAAGGGTCACTAGAAGCTAGTTTTTCGTTTAAAGATATCCTCGTGATTCTTGTTCAGGGGACAACTCAAAATTTGTGATTTTCGTTTACTATCACTTTCAGTGACGATAGTAAACACAGGAATAATAGAGAGGGTGAATCTCCCTAACAGGGGCACAGAAGACAATAAAAACTGACTAGTGCTCTATACCCTCTCCATTCTGTCCAAAACTAAAAGAGTTCTGTCTTTAGTTATATGTTTATTAAATGTGAAATGCATTGATTATACAGATATGCAGGTAGGATCACAGACACAAAAAGGTCTCATGTGACACTCGCCTTAAAAACAGACCCTGTCACTTTGCCAATTCAGTCGAGAGTGAAAGAAGGCACAATTGCATAATTGGAAAGTTTGAATAACACACTAGTCCATCCAGTTCAACCAACTGTGTTAACGTCTCTACCCTTTTCAATACCTCTGTACATTGTGTTTGCTAAGAAACACATCTAAAAGTCTTTTGACCATCCAGCTTCATTATGTGGCCACGTATCTTCTTTAGAGACCTTAAGTTAAATAGTTTCCTCCGAAAGCTGGAATCACCATTCAAAGATTTGCATATTGTGGTCATATCCCCTCTCTTAAGTGTCTCCTCTCAAAGGAGAAGACGTTTAATGTCTACAGTGGTTCCTCATAACTGAGGTCCTCCAGCCCCCTGATTAGCTGTGTTGCCTTTCTCTGCACTGTCTCCAGTTCAAGCACATCCTGCTTGAGGATTGGTGAGCAGAACTGGCTGCATACTCAAGATGTGGCTGAACCAGAGTTTTGCAAAGTGTTAGAACTATAGTTTTTTTCTCTTGAGTAAACAGCCGTTTTAATGCATGCCAATAGTCTGCTGACCTTGCTTCCTGCAGCCTGACATTGCATGCTATTGCAGGGTCTGATCTACAAGGTCCCCCAGATCCCTTTACATCCGACAGTCCCCCAGACGTTTTTCCACTAGGCAGTAACTTGCATTCATATTTTTAGCTCCCAACTGCATTACTATATATTTTTCTACATTAAACCTCATCTGCCATTTAGCTGCTCCCTCTATTTTAGTAAACATTTTAAATGCATTGCTTAGTCATCAAAACATGAGTAATTTGCTTTCTAAACTTACATGGCTAGTCTACTTCTGAAACTTGTAGCCTCTGGTTTTCTGATAGCCATGTTTATTCCTTTTATAACAAGGTAACTCAACTGTTGCGTAAAATGTAGCTATTAACCACTTGACCACTGGGCACTTAAACACCCTTAATAACCAGACCAATTTTCAGCTTTCAGTGCTCTCACAATTTGAATGACAATTACTCGGTCATGCAACACTGTACCCATCTGAAATTTTCGTCCTTTTTTTCCCACAAATAGAGCTTTCTTTTGGTGGTATTTGATCACCTCTGCGTTTTTTATTTTTTGTGCTATTAATGAAAAAATACCGAAAATTTTGTAAAAAAAAGCATTTTTCTTCATTTCTATTAAAAATTTTTGCAAATAAGTAATTTTTCTTCATAAATTTGGCCAAAAATGTATACTGCTAAATGTCTTTAGTAAAAATAACCCAAATTAGTGGATATTATTTATTCTGCGTGAAAGTTATAGGGTCTACAAGCTATGGTGCCAATCACTGAAAATGTATCAATTTGATCACAGCTGATGTACTGACAGTCTATCTCATTTCTGGAGACCCTAACAAGCCAGTAATGTACAAAAACCCCCCAAATGACCCCTTTTTGGAAAGTAGACATTCCAAGGTATTTAGTACGTGGCACGGTTAGTTTTTTGAAGTTGTAATTTTTTCCCACAATTCTTTGCAAAATAAAGATTTTTTTTATTTTAATTTTTTTTCACACCAAATTGTCATTTTACCAGGCTATTTCTCTCACACGGCATATACATTCCACAAATGAAACCCCAAAATACATTCTGCTGCTCCTCCTGAGTACGGTGATACCACATGTGTTAGACTTTTACACAGCCTGGCCACATACACAAGTCCAACATTGAAGTAGCAACTTCAGGCGTTCTAGGAGCATAAATTACACATCTAATACCTCAACCACCTATTACACTTATGAAGGCCCTGGAGCACCAGGACAATGGAAACGCCCACAAAGTGACCCCATTTTGGAAAGCTAACACCCAGGTGGGCACTGATGGGCACAGGTGGGCACTGATGGACACAGGCGCCACTGATGGACACAGGCGGCACTGATGGACACAGGCGGCACTGATGGGGCACTGCAGTGGCACAGGTGGCACTGATGGGCGCAGGTGGCACTGATGGGCGCAGGTGGCACTGATGGGCACAGGTGGCACTGATGGGCACTATAGTGACTTTGGTGGCACTGGTGTGGCTCTGGTGGCACTGATTAGCACACAGATGGCACTGGTGGGCACAGGCGGCACTGGTGGGCACAGGCGGCACTGGTGGGCACAGGCGGCACTGGTGGGCACAGGCGGCACTGGTGGGCACAGACGGCACTGATGTGGCACTGCAGTGGCGCAGATGAGCACTGATGGGCACAGATGGCACTGATGGGCACAGGTGGCACTGATGGGCACAGGTGGCACTGATGGGCACAGGTGGCACTGGTGTGGCACTGGTGTGGCACTGGTATGGCACTGGTATGCACTGTAGTGGCACTGGTATGCACTGGTATGCACTGGGGTGGCACTGGGGTGGCTCTGCTGGCACAGAGGTGGCAAAGGTGGCACAGGTCGCACAGGTGGCACAGGTGATAGATGGCACTGGTCTGGCACTGGTCTGGCACTGTTCTGGCACTGTTGTGGCACTATTTGGGCACTGCTGGGCACTGCTGGGCACTCACGGTTATTTTTTATTTTCACTGGAATGTTCTCCTCTCCTCTCACGCTGCATCGGTGTGAGGAGAGGAGACTGATGACCTTAGCTTGACCCGGCAAGCCGAATTGTTTACATTTGTGATCGCTCCGTCATTGGACGGAGCGATCACGTGGTAAAGGACCGCTGCCATTGGTCCTTTACCGCGATCCGTGTTGCGCCGGGTCCCGTGAACTCGGCGAGCACGGATGTTCCGGCGTGCGCGCCCCAGGGGGCGCGCACGAACGATTCTCCGGGAGGCCGTTAATTAACGGCCTCTCAGAGATAGCAAACCGACCTATAGCCGTTAATCGGCTATAGGCCGGTTATTAAGTGGTTAACTAAACATAGTAATTTGCATAATAAGTAGTAAACGAGAGTCCTAGGGCGACTCCTAGTAAAGAAGGAAGAAAAGAGAAAAGAAGAGAAGGGGAGGGGGAGGCACGTCATCATCATCCTGGGTCATTGTTTGGATCGTGTTGTTCCTCCCGGCGGTGCCAGAGCTCCCAGACCTTATAATGCGCATCTAAACGGTCTTGTATTCTTGCTGTCATCTTCTCCATCAACTCCACATCTTTAATCCTGGCATAGAGGGCTTAGATGAGGGGGGGGGGTGTTACGCTTCCAGATCAGCGCCACCAGGCACCGCGCTGCTGTGAGGATGTGCCTAGTTAACTTTTTCTGTAGGGCTGGGACTTTCAATGGGGAGAGGCCCAGCATAAAAAATGTAGGGGTGGCAGGAACTATCTTTTCAAATAGACGGGCAAGCAGTTGCTGGACTGAGTTCCAGAAAGGAACAATCTGTGTGTGGGCAGTCCCAGTAAATGTGGATCAGTGTCCCTTTAGCCCCCATGCAACGCCAGCATCGATCTGAGCTGGCTGGGAATATTGCGTGTAGCACGTCTGGGGTCATGTACCAAAAGTACAAAATTTTGTATGCGTTTTCTTTATAGAGGGTGCAGATCGAGCTCTTGGCTGCCTGGGCTCATATGGTCCCCCATTGTTCCATGGGTATGTCCCCACCCAGGGCCTTTTCCCACTTCAGCATGTAGTTATGTTTGCCCGTTTCGAAGGATCTTGCATTCAGTATTTTGTATATATCTGAGATTTGGCCTTTCTGGGCTGAGCCTGTGAGTACAATATTTTAAAAGGGGGTTGGAGGGGAAAATTGCAGATTTGGTGCAAATGTCAAGGCCTAGTGGCGGATTTGGAGATACCCATAGAACACCTGTTTTGGTAAATCAAACTTAGCCTGTGAAGGGGTGGGGGAGAGAATATTTTCAAGTCTGAATTTAGGAGGGTGATTGGCCTGTAATTGGCACACAAGGAGGGGTCTTTTTCAGGCTTAGGGATTACAGTAATAAAGGAGTGTTGCATGTCCCCTGGGATTTGAGTATCTTGCAGGAAGGCATTAAATAGTTTGCACATGTGAGGAAGTAAATGAGGGAGGAATTCTTTATAATATTCATAGGGGAGTCCATACGGACCCGGGGCCTTGTAGTTAGGTAGGGATTTAATGGTCTGCTCTAGCTCTTTTAATGTGATCGGTGCATTTAGGGATTCTAGGTCTGCGGACTGAAGCTAGGTTATCCCACTGTGCTCAAGGTAATGTTGTATTCGTTGGGAGAGGTCGGGTGAGGGAGGGTTGCTAGGGATATCTGGGTTATTATAGAGGGCCTTATAGAATTCCGCAAAGGACTGCACTGTATCCTCTGGCTGAGATATCAGGCAGCCTGAGTTGTTCCTGACCTGGTGTGGCGTGGACGCCTGTGTGCTGTCTCGTAGCTTCCTGGCCAGGAGAGAGTGGGCTTTGTTGCTTTTGTCGTAATATATTTGTTTTCATTTAACTAAGGCTTTCTCGCCAGGTCACCCAGTGTTGCTCTAAGGGATACAATTTTTTTGAGGAGAGGTATGGTGGGAGAGTTTTGCAATCGTTTCTCTGAGGTTCTAAGCTCCCTTTACATCTGTTTTCACTGCCTGTGCATTTTTTTTCATGGCTGAGGACATGGCCAGACATCTACCTCTTATCATCGCTTTATGGGCTTCCCACAATGTGGGAGTAGAGACATCCACGGTGTTGTTTTCTTCTAGATATTTTAATGTGGAGGTCAGTTCTGTTTTTGAGGGGAGGTGTTGTAGCGAGAATGTGTTCAGTCGCCAGTTATAGCGTCTGCGAATGGGGGTGCCTAGCTCCAATGTAATCATGAAGTATTTCTTGTTAAGCCAGTTGACGACCTGGGGGGAGAGGGTTTAGGAGAGGCTAGAAAAAAAGAAAAGAGTGGTTAGTGTTGCTGAACCATGAGCATTCAGCAATAACATCACATCCAGACCTAAATAGGTCATCAGGCCAAGGTCAAAATGGCTTCCCATGAGCTCCCCGGCCCGACTCGTTCAGCATGAACCGGAGAGGCCCAGGGGAATCCTAGAAGAGTCATATATGACTTTCACATTTTTCAAATCCGGTAAACTAGGTGGGGGAAGGCGGCAGGGGCAGCATGAGAAGTCTCTCTCTCTCTAGTCTCGTCAGAAACTCGTCCTTGTTGGAGGCTGAAACTGTAGCCATGGCTTCAGAGGGAGATCAAAATGAGGGCAAATGCCTGGGTGAAGTCACTGGCAGGGACTATAAGGAAGTTCCTTAGGTGTGCTTGCTTCTCCAGGAGGGTTGAGCGTGGTTAAGGCCTTTGTTGCTGTGTATGTCTACCTCTTGGGGATGACCCCGATCCTCGGGATCGTTTAGGTGGGGGGTCCCTCTGCCATGCCATGGGTGGTACGGGTGGGGTGGCTATGAGATCCCAATCTGGGAGCTGAGGTGCTCTGAGTTCCACTGTGGCGCAGAAAGTCGCTAGATCTTCTGGATATCTCAGCATGGCTATTTTGCCTTGGTGCTTATCCGTGAGGCTGAAGGGAAACCCCCAGTGGTAGGGGATGTTTTCTTCCTGTAAGATGTGTAACAGTGGTTGGAGTAATCTGCATTTATGCAGGGTAATCCAGGATAAGTCCGGGAAAAGTTGGATTTGGTTGTCATCTAGGGTCTTTTTTTGGGCTAGGCGGGTCTGCTTCATTATTTCCTCCTTCAGGGGGTAGGAGATCAGTCTGCAGATGATTACGCGGGGCTTGGAGCTGGTGCCTTTGGGCCGTAAAGCTATGTGCGCTCTGTCCATTTCGATGGGTTTGGTCGGGGATTCCTCAATCAGGTTGTTGAACAGGTATTGTAGAATAGTGTGGACATCCTCGGGACCTTACGATTCTGGGATACCGCGCACTCGGATGTTGTTTCTGCGCCCCCTGTTGTCCAGGTCTTCTACATGACGTTGCATGTCTCTGAAGTTGGGTTCTGTGGACCTCGAGTTTGGTTTCTTGGATCTCCTCCTCCGCCATCTCCACTCTGTCTGCTAAGTGTTTAAGGCCCGATTGGAGGGTCTGAATCTCTGATCTGCAAGTGGACTTCACATCCTCAATAACTTGTTTGAAGTCGTCTTTGGTCGGCACTGCTTGCAGGTAAGCATGCCATTGTGGGGGTACAAATGGGATTGTTCCAGTCCCTGCGGGTGGGGGGAGCTGCGGGGGGGAGTGAGGTGGTTGTCGGTCAGCCCTTCAGGTGGGGGGGGGGGCAGTGCTGGGGTGACGGATGAGTAGTCCCAGGGCTTGCTCCAATCCGGACTTTGTGCTTGATGGGGGGCCTTTTCCAGTGGCTCCGGGGGCTGGGTGGGGGGTGGCGCGCTAACTGCCTGCACGTATGACGTGGCTGAAGTAGTTTGGGGTCTGTTCAGGCAGGGGTCCCTTGACCTTGATTGCCTTTGGGCTCCGTGGGGAAGGTCCTCATCAAGGTTATGGTCTCCTATAGGCCCGCATGCGGAGATGGAGGGTGGATGAGCCAGATCGGGCATAAATGGAAAATCTTCCACTCCTCCCAAAGAGGCTGGGGAGCTGGAAGCTGTCCCCGGAAAATCGGGGTCTGAGGCTGTGCGGAGCAGCTGTGAAAATTTGAACTTCTGACCAAAGAATTAAGTCAAACTTACACTAGCAGTGCTGTTTTACAATACAGAAAATTAGCCAGACAAATTGCTGACATTGAGGTTTATTTACTAATGGAATAAGCAACAAGTTGTCTATTGCAAAATAATAGTTTTGATTTTTCTGCTGTCCGTATTTTAATAAATCAATTCCATGTAGCTTTCTTTGCTTGGTAAGTTGGGCTTAATAAAGCAAGCAACGTTCCCCTCTGTGTACTGAACACAATAATGGCTGCTGAGCCCGGATTACAGTCGTCAGTTTGCGTGCCTTCATCATACGTGGCTCACCCCCCCCCCCTTCTTCTTCCTGCCTGTCAGCTCCATGTGTCTGTGTCTACGCCCCCCCTACTGCCCCTATCAGAAGAAGATTAAACTTTCAAAAATGTCACTGCCAGCCCCTCTTGTATATCCAGCCATAATGCACAGTGTAAGTATTTTTTTTTTAAACTATGCCACCAAGTACCCTTTTCAGATATTTTCAGGCTGGTCACATGACTCCGGGCCACTCTACACCTCCGATCCAGGGCTACAGTAAGAGGGACTGAGTGGCCAGCACATGGTCACGTGACCTCCCCGGCTGACTTTAGAGGGAGAACGTGGCCCCTCCAGCTGTAGCCCTGCATTGGAGGTGTAGAGCAGTCAGGAGTCTGGTGACCGGCCTGATGATCTCTGGGAAAAAAAAAAAAAAAAAAAAAAAAAAAAAAAGGTATTTAGAGGCATAGTTTAAAAAAAAATTATTTACACTGTGCATTATGGCTGGATACACTAGGGGGGCGGGCAGTGGCATTATTAAGTTTACAAACACTTTTAAGCATTGCTCATGGTTACTGGGGCTGGCTCTCTCCTTCACAAAATACTTAAGTACCTCAGCCAGTCAGAAATGCTTGCTATCACACAGGGAAATTTTACAAATTGCTGCGAATATGACTGGATTCTTCACCTTTATATGTACAAGATTGAACAATGAAAGCACCGCATACACACTACTGTATTGCAGTGGGTTCCAGCACTAGAGTAAGTTATGCACAGCCAGGCAAATATCTTCTTTCTTGTCCTACTCAGGTAGACACTGCAAACTTTAAAGAGACTCAGCCACTACTAAAGAAGATTTAAAAATAAATGCTGTCAGCTATAAAGTACAGATCCCTAGACAGCTGCATCTGGGGCAGCTCTGACACTACCGGAACATACGGCCAAGGACTGAATAGTGGTTGGTCCACCTATTTGATGCTTAAAGCAACTGATGCATTATGATTGGCTGTTCAGGAACCAGCGCTGTCACAGGGGAGTACTTAGTCTCGCGTAACACAGAGTTTCCTTTCTCTACTTTTACTGGCTGAACAAAGTGGTGGGGAAGAGAATGAAAGGCAAGTGCAGCTGGGGAAGGTATCAGTTAAAGTGTTTGTAAAGGCTCAGTTTTTTTCCAATAATAATATTATACTTACCTGCTCTGTAGAAATGGTATTGCAGAGGCCCCAACCCCCCTTTTTTGGGTTCCCCTGCCCAAGCTCCACCTCTTCTCAATGTACCACTGTAGGAAGCTGAATCCTATAGAGGCCCACCTGAGTCTATGTGCATCTATGGACACATGCACGATGGCTCGGACTTGCCCCTCCACTCCCATATGATTTCATTGACAGCAGCAGGAGAAGCCAATAGCTGGTTTTAAAGGCAAAGCAAGACTTTGACCTGATGCTTTGCCCTGCATCACTAAGGAACAGGTCATCTTCAGGATTATTAGAAAAGGGTGTAAAATATGTATATCTAGTAAAGTTTAACAATATGCAAAACAAAAACAGGACATATATGATGCCCTCTGTCACAATCATACAAACAGGTTGTTATTTTTGGAGTTCCTTCTCTAACAAAAATTTACAAGGCTTTGATCATTCAACATCACTCAGCAGGGTGACAACACTGTTCATTGTCCAGTAAAATCAAGAAGCACAACTGTCACTTTGTAGACGGGGTAGTTTTAGATGGGAAAAGTAGCTTAATGCCGCGTACACGATCAGACTATCCGGCGGACAACCCGCCAAACTTTGCAGCGGAGGTCCGCTGGACTTTCAGGCGAGAAGATCCCCGGAGCTGTCTAATAAAGTATTTTAAAAACCTGTGTTGTGTTTATTTAATGTACAATTTTTCCCCCAGGTGAATGGGTAGGGGTACATCGTACCCCATACTCATTCACATATGGTAGGGGGGAATCTGATTCAGATTCTGATAAGCCCCCCACCCGCAGACCCCGACAACCAACGACCAGGGTTGTCGGGAAGAGGCCCTTGTCCTCATCAACAAGGTGCTTTGGGGTGGCAACCCCCCCATGTTGAGGGCACGTGGCCTGGTACGGCTCGGGGGGGGCACTCACTCGTCCCCACCCCCCTTTCCTGACCGGCCGGGCTGCATGCTCAGATAAGGGTCTGCTATGGACTTTGGGGGGACCCCCGCAACGTTTTCTTGGCATAGGGGTTTCCCTTTAAATCCATACCAGGTGACGGGGCTAGCGAGGTGTCAATCTCACCGATGGAGGCAGCGACATTGACTTCTTTCTCTAGTTCCGTCTACCTGGAGACACAAAATGAACAGACTCTACTCCGTGTGTGAGCAAGTCCGTTCATTTCAAAAGTCCGGCGGACTAGAACACCACACAGACAGGCGGATTGTCCGAGTCTGGCGGACAATTTTGAGTCAAGACTTCTAAATCCGCCAGACTTTTCAGACTTTTGGGAACAAAAAGTCAGCCGAAGCCCACACATGGGCGCACTTAATTATTAACACCCAACTCTTTCTAAGCAGTTACAACTGTTATTTTTCTTCTGGAATAAAAGGTTTAAAGCACATGAATAGAAGGTAATCATTTGAAGTCCCCCCCCCCCCCCCCCCGGAAATTACACGTATTAACCTCATACAGTTACTGGGATACAATATTTTTCACTATAGTGGTCTTTTAATGGGGACATCACAGCAAACAACGATGAGGGTGAGTTAATCATGTAGCGCGCCCACTTGCCTTAACCCAGTTATCTAGCTAGAATGGACAGAACTTCCACCTTTGCAGGCTGTATGTCTGTTAAAGGGCTGGATATGCAAGTTAAAGTTATAGAAGATAAGAGTCTGGACTTCAGTATTATTACAAATTATGTACAATCTACTTCTACTTACTGAGAACTGTACATTACTACACTGCCTTGCTTTTCGTCTATGTGAATAGACTGCACAACTGTCAGTGCAGGCACAAATACACTGTATTAAAGTCTCAATTTGCTGCCTGAAGGATGGACCCAGTGGTGGACAGCGGAGGACAGAGAGGGACGGCGCGGGCAGAAGACAGAGAGGGACGGCGCGGGCAGAGGACAGAGAGGGACGGCGCGGGCAGAGGACAGAGAGGGACGCCGCGGGCAGAGGACAGAGAGGCACGCCGCGGGCAGAGGACAGAGAGGGACGCCGCGGGCAGAGGACAGAGAGGGACGCCGCGGGCAGAGGACAGAGAGGGACGCCGCGGGCAGAGGACAGAGAGGGATGCCGCGGGCAGAGGACAGAGAGGGATGCCGCGGGCAGAGGACAGAGAGGGACACTGTGGCGGTAAATAAGTGCTAGAGAATAGCAGGTTAGGCACGGCTCAGTCTGTAGGAATAGTAATGGATAATGGCAAACAGTCCCTCTTACCAGATCCAGCAAAACCGCAACAGTGATCCTGTGGCTTCCCTTCTTGTGGGGCTGGTACAGTGTAGGTCCCTCTCTGGTGGGGCGGGTACAGTGCGGCTCCCTCTCAGGCGGGGCGGGTACAGTGCGGCTCCCTCTCAGGCGGGGGCGGGTACAGCGCGGCTTCTTCTGGCCTCCCCCAGTACAGTCCTATCTTTTTTTCCTCTAATGCTGGGGGACTGTAGTTTGCCGTCTGTGGACAAACTGGGGTCACCAATCTTCTGGGACTAAGTTTCCCATGATACCCCCCCCCCGTGTGTTCTGATTGGCCCTCTGCTGTGACCAACTGGGAGGGAATCAGAGCGGGCAGGAAGCCGATTAGAGCCGCTCTCTTCTCCTGTTCAACTTTAGCTTGTGGGGGGGAGGGTTGGAGGGCCACTTCACCCACTACAACTGCTTCCTGGTGTCACCTGGGTGTAGTCTACCCTCCCTCCCCATAGATGTACCTCCCGGATGGTGGCCCTGTGTGCGAGAGTCTGTGCCTTTTTTGCCCCATCCCCCCCACTACAAAGTCCCGGCCTAAGCCAAAATACAGCACTGGATGGACCCCCTTATTAGATTTTCTGCCAATAGTCAACATAACCAATAATATGTATACAAATAAAAGAATAAACCACACACTGCTTCTAGATAAGGGTTAATAAACACTACAGAAATCCAAACATTTTATGACCTAGATAATGTTTTGTTTCTTTAATAAGCGAACGCAAAAATGTATTGAATTCATCAACGATCTGAAACATATATATATATATATATATATATATATATATAAATAAATAAAAGCATTGTCCATGATGTAGAAGATAATAAAAAAAAAAAAGGTACAGTTAACTTTTGTCATATCATACCTGGATCTTCCTCTAGAAGGCCTGATGCAGCCAGTTTGTTTCGGAGTGCATGATAATAATTTTCAAGTCCCTGGATCAGATAACAGAACAATGTAACGAGATCAGGTTTAGGAAGAAAAGATTCTAGCACTTCAATATATTTTGTACTCAGGTCAAAAGCATATAAATATGTTGTCCCCAAACCATTCTAAGTGCAAGAAAGCAGACGTGTAAGAAATGAGATGAGGAAATGTAATAACTATGGTACTGAGAAAAAGGTGTTTAACAGATTCTTATCACACAGCAGCTGCTTGATTCCAAATGAAATCATTACCTGCATGTGTTAGAACGCAGCTAGAACAAATTAATTTTCTCTATACATTTTAATATTGTGAATAAACGGTTTCTATAGGAACAAAATAATGAGTAAAGCTATTTCCACCTATATACTACACAGTTACATTAGTGAACTAAAATCTTCCGCTTTTGCAAATGCAATTCTGTAAGGGCCGGTTCACACAGCGAGCCGCGGCGAGGCGTCTCCGACTTCCTCGCCGCGACTTGCAGGGGGGGTCAGCGGCGACTTGCAGAGGACTTCTGCATAGAAGTCAATGCAAGTCGCCCCCGAAGTCGCCCCGAAGTAGTACAGGAACCTTTTTTCTGAGTCGGAGCGACTCGAGTCGCTCCTCTCAGAACGGTTCCATAGTACTGAATGGGGGCGACTTGCGGGAGCGAGGCGAGGCGAGCCGTGTCGCCTCGCCTCGCAGTGTGAACCGGCCCTAAATCTGCCCATATGTGTCAACAAACAGAATATATTATCAATATCATGAACTACTTTTATTGTGACCTAACCTCTATTTAACCTTCTAAGCAAATATCAGACAAAACCTGTGCTGGATTTCCTGTGGGCAGGATTCAGGCGATCCATGTCCACCTTTCTTCGAGATGTCCCAAACTGATATTGGAGGGAGAAAATTCAATGTTCAATATAGTCTAAGGTTAACCTTACTTGACATCCTTTGTACTGCATCTTGGGCTGTAGTATCTAATCAAACTTGATAAAAGAGACCGATCTAACTATACTTAAAACACTATTATTGGCCAGGAATTAATGCCCTCCTATCCATATAGGCAAAAAGGTGATTTCTGTCACACATGTTGGAAAGTATGGCGCAACAGTGCATTGTGTGGGATTCTAGCGGTGCCAAAAGTCATAGAAAACCACATTACATATAAAACAAATGATGTTTATTCACAAAAAGTTAAAACATTGGTCCAATAAATATACTTTAGTATTTTCATTGAACCAATTTTTTTACTTTTTGTGAATGAACTTCATTTGTTTTATATGTAATGTGGTTTTCTATGACTTTTGGAACAGCTATAATTCCACACAATACCCCGTTGCTCCATATATACTCAATAGGCATGAGGTGCTGGATAGAACACGGTCACCCAACCGCTACCCAATGCACTTTAACACTTATTAAATTAGAAAAATTTTTAGCTGACTGGTTCAATTTCCCTGATCTGGTACCAATGGGACTGGTAAGTAGAGCACACTTGTCACTGTATGGCCTCACATCATGATTAATAAAAGTTAGCTAAACAACGAATTCAGAGGTAAAAGTTTCTTTCATGGATTCCAGATAATCATAATGCGATATACAGAATACCTTTTGATACTAATTACTGTAAAGGCCAAAATATCGGCACAGGTCACAATGAAAATTAGAATTTATTAGTCTACATACTTATCCAGAATGAAATCTTCTGATCTCATTCTTACTGTACATTACTTGGAAATGACATGCCTAAAAAGACTCAAAAGTATAATAGAGAGGCACAGGTTTGCTTTAAAATAGGTAAAGTAACTGACATTCTTTAACCACCTCCCACCCACTGTATAGGGAAATGACAGCTGCGGGGTGGTTCTATTGTTCTGGGATGATGTTATTTTATGTCGTTCCACTCTCTCCATGCTGCGTGCATCCCTGATCTCAGTAAAGAGCTGATGATGCAGCTCTTTACCCATGTGATCAGCTGTGTCCAATCACAGCTGATCACATGTAAACAAGAAAATGCCAGTTATCAGAGGTGAGGAAAGACAATCAGTGGCATTTCCTCACTGGTGAGAGCTGCACAGATAATCAGGGCACCAACAGTGCCCATCAGTGTTGCCAGTCAGTGCCCATAAATGATGCCAATCAGTGACGCCAATCAGTGCTGCATATTAGTGCCACCTCATCAGTGCCCTTGAGTGCCGTCCCAGCAGTCCTGCCTCATCAGTGCAGCCTATCTGTGGCCATCAGTGCACATCAGTGAAGAAAAATTACTTTACAAAGGTTTCTTCCAGAAACTAAGATCATTTTCTGTTATTTTTTGTTTTTTAGGGGAAAAACAAAACAAAACAGTGGCGACTGAATACCACCAAAAGAAAGCTCTATCTGTCTCAAAAGAATGATAGCATATTGTTTGGGTACAGCATTTCATGACCACACAATTGTCACTGAAAGTGCGACAGCGCTGAAAGCTGAAAAATTGGCCTGGGCAGGAAGGGTGTAAAAGTGCCCAGTATTGAATCGGGTGAAGCTAATTGGACGTCCTCCTGGAACACTGGAGGAACACAGTGTCCACTGGCCACAGCAGATGACTGATCAGTGTACTGGCCAATTCTGGTACCATGTGATCACAATGACCAATCACAGCAGATCACATGACAATTGTACACAATGGATAGCTTTCTTTCATGCCATCCATTATGTAATATTGTGGTAATCTCTCAGATTACTCACAGTGATAGCATGGTACAGACAGGGCTAATCACAGCCCATCTGTAACATGTGGTTAGCTGTGGCCAATCACAGTTAACCACAATAGGTAACACTGAAGGGATCTATTTCATTCAGTAAAAAAGGTTGCCTTTAAAATAGTGAAATTCACTGATATAAGCAATCATAATGTGTCAAAAAAATAAATAAAAAATTCTGATCACTTCCCCAGAATAGTACAATGTTACTATGGTAACACTGTATTGCTCTGGTCACAGCCTGTTAAAAAAATTAGCGCAAGATAGAACAATTAAAATTTTAAAAAATAGATTAAAAAAAAATACTGCCAATCACTGCCACAACAGTTATATGGTAACGCCATACCTTGGACTGTCTACTTACCAAAATTAGCAAAAGAAAAAAAAAAAATTCTAAAAATGTCATATGGGTACAGTGTTGCATGACCATGCAATCGTCATTCAATGCGCGACAGCGCTGAAAGCAGAAAATAGGTATGGGCAGGAAGGGGGTGAAAGTGTCTGGTACTGAAGCGGTTAGAAAAAAAGTTGAAAGTCAGCAGCCACAAATACTGTAGCTGCTGGCTTTTAATATACAGACACTTTCCAGCCCAGCGCAGTCTCCTGGGACAGGTCATGTGTCCCAGGATGCTCTGTGTGGGGGTGTTTGGGTTGAAGTGGAAGAAATAGGGACCTGCACCCTTCAAAACAAACAGAAGAGGGAGGAAAGAGGACAATCTGTTACTTCATGTTGAAGTAATGCAAGTTGGGAGCAGGTAACAAATTATTCTAGTCGTTATTTCAAAAAGGTTAATCATATCAGCCCTTTAAATAAAGGAAAACATGTAAACCAATATGTTCATTTTATTTCACCAGAAATGTGGTACTCTTATATTAGCAGTGTTATTTCTTCAGTTCACCTTAAGCGGCTATAAGTCAGTTTTAGTGCTCACCTTGAGCTGTTGTAAGTCAGTCTCAATATTTTTAATATAATGGAACATCCGTTTGAATGTCTCAGATGGTGGTGTAGGCTCAACAAGCTCAGTGATGGGCCCACTTAGCCTCTCTGTTGCAAAAGAAGAGTTGCTCTTAGCTTGCTGGTCAGAAAACATGCACTGGGTAGAAGACTCAGGACAGATGTAATCTTCGTCTGTGGAACTTTCCTGTATGCTCTCATAACCATCCAGGATCAAGTACCGCCCTAAATAAAGGATATCAAGTAAGTTATCTATCCAAACCAAACAGTATTGCCCACTTCCCTAATATAAGCAAGCCTGTCACCTGATATCCGATATTGCATCTCGTCTAAGCCTCTCTCTTTGCTGTATTCCTTAGAATGCTCCTCACTGTGAAGGTCCCGTGCATCAAAGTACTGTTCTATGCTCTCTTCCACAGATTCATCAGTCATCTCTGAGCTTAGTCTTCCACGATCAGAGCATGTTTCTTCAGATTTCTGTCTTAAGGATTGTCTATTAGAATAGCTCTCTCTGCTTTTCTTTCGCAGGTGGTTAAGGCCCAAAGGCACTGGCTGCCGGTCACTGTCTGCACTGTTTTCCTGGGAACTGCGACTGCAGAAACGCTGGAAGTTTTCGGATTCCTCTTTTTGAAGAAGCTTAACTTGTTGCAATAGTAACTGCTTAAGTAATGCCACTAAAAATAAAGAATAAACTGAAATCAAAATAAACGTGGGGATAATATTGCACTATTAGTGCATAGATCTACACTATTTTTATTCTAGACAAAACTAAAATCAAAATAAGATTGAAAATAGAACATTATATACATAAGAAATATGCAAAGCCCAACTCCAGCCCAAACTGATTTTATTTTTTCTATTTTTGAGTCAGCTTTTACTTATATGCAATGCATATTGAGAACTCCTCACACAGCTATTATGCACTTATACTGAAAATAGTGAAATATGTATCATTATGTTATATATGACAAGGACCCCTTTGATTCTTACAGTTTCTGAGTGCATCCAGGGCCCAAGTGTGCTCCAGAGGTGTGTCATGAGAGATGGGGCTTGAGGTCGATGTAGAAACTGGATGGTGAACAGTCCTTTGTTGAGGCTGCAGGATACCATCATCCCCAGCATGGGGAGCAGACACGGGCAAAGCTGTACCTTCAGTTTCTCGGTCTTTGTCTGTGGAAAAGGGCACAGAAATAGTGAAAGCACAGTCATTTTGAAGGAAAATTCATGCAAAATCCCAAAACCGTCATAACACATTTAAAAGTAGAGAGGAATACTGAAAGAACATCTAACTTGACATATTGCAGAGGAGCACCCACAAAATATCAGATGGTACTAGCCATAATGTTCTGCAACATGACAAACTTTTAAAACACTCTTAGTAGGCAATTTAAATTTGAACTCCAGACAAACAGCTAAATACAAGCTTAAATACATACTGTATGAGGTAGCTCCTTTTTTTTTTTTTAAACAAGGATTTGTATTGTTCTGTCCAGTCCTTGGACACAGTCCGCACTTTATAATAAAATGCAAACAAGGTGATGGGATTACAATGATTATTTATTTGTTTCATAAGCCTTATATTTTTTTTAAAAGGTATAAAAATATGAGAAACATTCTTGCCTTTACGGAGCACTACCTGGCATGATTATATTGCTAATGAAAATTTTATATAACTATATTTTCATAGAATCCCTGGAGAAGCCTTTATAGATGAACTAAACTGTAAAGGCAGAAAAAAACAAAAACACAAGTAAATGTAGTTATGCATTAATTAAAATTACTCTGCCTGTTTTTAAATTTAACCATCTCCAGTACGGGCCATTTTTCAGCTTTCAGCACGGTCATACTTTGAAGGACAATGAGCCAGATAGAGCTTTCTTTTGGTGGTATTTAATCACTTTTATTTACTTTTTGCTACATAATAGAAAAAAAAAAAATACTTTTTTTTTTAATTCAAAAAGTTTCTCTTTTAAAATTTTGAAAATACCTTTCTTCATAAATTTAGGCCAACATATATTCTGCCATATTTCTTTGGTTAAAATGATCCAAATCAGTATATATTATTCAGTCTGTGTGAAAGCTATAGAGCATGTGGCCCGTGGTCTCCTGTTCTGGGATGGCTGGTTGGCAAGCCCCAGTCAACTCAGAGCATCAGTAACTTGAATGAAGCCGACGGTAGAGAAAGCAGGTGGCTGCGGAGCAGACCCGCATAAGCCAATGCTTCCTGTATAGTGCTGGCTCCTGCAGAGTGATACCAAATATGGGCATATCTGTTCTGCAGTGGTTACTAGGTTGCTTTCAAACTGATCTGCAGGTGCACCGCCTACCTCCAATCTGTCTGCTAAAAACAAATAAGGGAATACACCCCCTTCCGCCTGGGTGAATAGGATTGAAGGACACAGTAGAGTGGGCTGTATGCTCTACATATGAAGAGTGGACATGGGCCTGTCACCCGCCCGCTCCACTCATTGTGGCCTGTCACCACATCACCAAGTCACTTAAGTGGCCCTCGCTCTTCAAAAGGTTGGGCATCCCTGCTATAGAGTCTACAAACTATGGTATATACGGCATATTTGAAAATTGATCAGTCCTGATGTACCAATGGCCCATCTAATTTCTTGAAGCCCTAAAATGCCAGGACTGTACAAATGACCCCCTTTTTTTTGGAAAGTAGAGAATGTGTTTTAAAGTTGTAATTTTTTGGGAAAATTAAGAAATTAAATATATATATATATTTTTTACAAAGTTATTTCTCACACACGGCATAGGCATACTTACAATTACACGCAACTCTTATTCTGCTGGGCCTCTAGAGTATGAAGATACCATGTGTGAGACTTTTTCAGAACCTAGATACATAGAGGGG
Source organism: Lithobates pipiens (assembly GCF_037356315.1). Classification (NCBI taxonomy): domain Eukaryota; kingdom Metazoa; phylum Chordata; class Amphibia; order Anura; family Ranidae; genus Lithobates; species Lithobates pipiens. The sequence continues at coordinate 110,477,402 of NW_027507788.1, forward strand.
GCCAAAAATCCAAGGATCACCATCAGGCGTTCCAAAAGCATAAATTACACTAACTTCCTGACTACCTATCATGTTTTTTGGAGGTCCTGGAGCACAGAGGCAGTGGAAATGGCCACAAAATGACCCTATTTGGTAAAGAAAAATCTCCAAAGTTCTGTCCCAAAGGTACAGTGGGTCTTTTGAAAAATGACAATTAATAGGATATTTCTAATACACAACATAGGCATATTTAGACATACACCACAAAACACATTCTGATACTGCTCCCGAGTGTGGCGATACCCCATGCATGAGACTTTTTCACAGCCTAGCCCATGGATGCTCAACCAGTGGCCCTCTAGCTGTTGAGAATTTACAGGGCTTGCAATGCCCCTTGGGATTTGTAGTTCTGAAATAGCTGGAAGGCCACATGTTGAGCACCCATGGAGCCACAGAGAGGGGCCCAAAATCCAAGGAGAACCTTCAAACTCTCTAGGAGTATAATTTTTACATCTCCCGACTTTTACAGTTTTGGAGGCCCTGGATCCCCCCCATTTTGGAGAGACATTTTGGCGTCTCACAGGAACATAGTCAGCGGGATGTGCACTTGGAATAGAGTGGCAATGATCACAAACATTGTGAGTGGTGCAACAGTGATTAGTGACACTGAGTGGGTGGTGGTGATTAGTGACACTGCGAGTGGGTGGCGGTGATTAGGATACTGCGAGTGGGTGGCGGTGATTAGGATACTGCGAGTGGGTGGCGGTGATTAGGACACTGCGAGTGGGTGGCGGTGATTAGGACACTGCGAGTGGGTGGCGGTGATTAGGACACTGCGAGTGGGTGGCGGTGATTAGGACACTGCGAGTGGGTGGCGGTGATTAGGACACTGCGAGTGGGTGGCGGTGATTAGGACACTGCGAGTGGGTGGCGGTGATTAGGACACTGCGAGTGGGTGGCGGTGATTAGAACACACCGGCGAGTGGGTGGCAGTGATTAGGACACTGCGAGTGGGTGGCGGTGATTAGAACACACCGGCGAGTGGGTGGCGGTGATTAGGACACTGCGAGGACACATCGGTGATTAGGACACTGGGACTAGTGTGGTGGGGTGAGATGGGAGGAGGTAAGCGATCATGAAATATTTTTTTTTAGTGATTGCTTTCACAACAATAATGGCTATAAGAACAATCATTTCTCTCTCTCTGGATGAATTCCTGCAGCCATTGAGAAATACTGTGATAGCTATGACTGGCCACAGCTATCACATGGTACAGGACTGCCATGATTGGCCTATACTATGTGATCTCTGTGCCCGATTTTATAGATCAGAGTAGTAAACAGTGATGCTAGGAAATGATATAGTATCTACTACTGTCCATGTGATCGTTGACTGGCTACAGAGTTCACATGGTACCAGGGCTGCTCACAGTTGTTCAGTAGAACAATCAGTGTTCTGCTGTGTTCGGTGGACACAGTCTACACAGCTGTGCACCCCAAGGCACAAACCACGGATGCGGGGGGACATACTGTTACCTCCAGTTGCATCGGCTCTTTATGTACTATGGCAGGATGCAGAGCAGTTAATTGGTTTAGGCACCTGAATTTGACTTTGTATTAGCCTCTTGTAATGCCCTACACAGAAGCTCACAGACGGGGGGAGATAAAGACAGCAATAGGAGCCATCTAGATGTGGAGTGCCATGTTGACAAGAAACATGTTCATAGGGCGTGAGAGCAGAGTAAGCAGAGATGTTAGCTCGACCAATGCTCCTTAACTGACCAATCACAGGCTGGGGGTGGGATTGGGACATAGCGGTCTTCCTTAACTACAGTAGAGCAAAGTCAGATCACCAACCCAGCTGTGTTCCATGGCAAGATGCAAATCCTGGGATAGGATGGACAGAAATACAAAGCCTTAGGCAAGTAAAACAGCTCCGCTATATATATATATATATATATATATATATATATATATATATAAACTATGTATTTAACAGGATTTTTAAAAACAGCTTACCTGTAAAAACCTTTTCTTTGAAGTACATCAGGGGACACAGAGCCATAGTAGTTACTATGTGGATTATAGGCCTTCAGGTGATGGACACTGGCTTGCCCTAAGACGAGAAGTGCACTCCCTATATAACCCCTCCCACTACTGGGAGTACCTCAGTTTTGTAGCCAAGCAATATAAGTGTATACCAAAGAAGGAAGGGACCTCTGTGTCCCCTGATGTACTTCAAAGAAAAGGATTTTACAGGTAAGCCGTTTTAAAAATCCTGTTTTCTTTTCATACATCAGGGGACACAGAGCCATAGTAGTTACTATGTGGGATGTCCCATAGCAATGGCAACTGAAGGGAGACACAACAAAAAAGGTAGGACATTAAGAGACTAGAGGACTTATACTGCAGCCTGTAGTACACTACGCACAAAGGCAATATCCTCATGACCTTTTACATAGATGTGATAGAATCTGGTATATGTATGGACTGAAGAACAAGTTGCGGCCTTGCAGATCTGAGCCATAGAGGCCTGGTGATGCACTGCCAAGAGGCACTAACAGTGCTGGTGGAGTGCGATTTAACGTGAAAAGGAGGAATTTTCTTCTTTAGACCATAAGCTTGAACAATCACTTGACAAATCCATCTGGAAATAGTAGATTTTGATGCTGCCTGTTCTCTTTTATGACCTTCTGGCAGTACAAACAAAACATCTGTTTTGCAAATCTGAGCGGTCTCTTTTAAATAGACCTTGATCGCTCCCACTACATTAAGGGAATGTAGTGACTTCTCTTCCCTAGATCAAGGCTCTGAGAAAAAAAAGGGAGAATAACATCCTGGTTTAAATGAAAACCTGTCACTACCTTTGGTAGGAATTCAGGATGAGGTCGCAATACCACCTTATCCTTATGCATGATCAAATACGGCTCTTTACAAGACAGAGCCGCCAATTCCGATACCCTTCTGGCAGAGGATATAGCAACCAAAAAGATTATTTTTCTTGTCAAAAGAACAAAGGGAATTTCCCGTATGGGCTCAACAGGCCGTTTCTGTACAGCCGACAAGACTAGATTCAAATCCCAAGGATTCAGGGGTGCCCTGACGGGGGGATTAATCCTTGTTATGCCCTGAATAAAACTACATACCAGAGAGTGAGAAGCAATAGGCCATTGAAAGAATACAGATAAGGCCGATATCTGGCCCTTGATAGTACTCAAGGCCAGCTTCATTTTCAATCCCATTTGCAGGAATTCAAGGATCCTACCTATGACAACCCCTGGATCCACACCAGGAGACATATGCCTTCCAGACTCTATAGTAAATGACTCTGGAGGCCGGCTTCCTAACCAAAGTAGACACTACTGAATAAGGTAAACCACAGTTCCTTTAGAATGTGGGTTTCAATAGCCAAACTGTTAAATTTAGCGTTTGTAAGATAGGGTGTAATACCGGACCTTGTGCGAGAAGGTCTGGCCACAGTGGCAGGGTCCAAGGGTCCCCTACCACCATCTTTATGATCTCGGCAAACCAAGATCTTCTGGGCCACGCTGGGGCCAGAATCACCCGTTTCCGTTTCTGCTTGACCCTGCGGAGAAGGTGCGGAAGCAGCAGAACCGTGAAAACTGATCCCACCATGGAAAGACCAAGGCATCTGTTATGCATGCTAGCGAATCCCTCGTCCTTGACACAAAGTTGTCAACTTTGTTGTTGAATCTGGACACGAATAGATCCACGTCCGGAACACCCCATTTTTGACATATCGACAAAAAAATGTGGGAGTGAAGGGACTATTCTCCCATAAACAATTGTTGGCGACTCAAGCGTGACCAAGACCTTAGACACTGGCGAAAAAACTGAGGTACTCCCAGTAGTGGGAGGGGTTATATAGGGAATGTACTTCTTGTCTTAGGGTGTGTGCCAGTGTCCATCAATTGAAGGTGGCCTATAACCCACATAGTAACTACTATGGCTCTGTGTCCCCTGATGTATGAAAAGAAAATGTCTATCTGCATGGTGAGCTCTGTGTGTGTCTGCGAATGCTCTGCCTGCATGTGTCTGTGTCAGATTGAACTACTATATAGTGCCCCTTCGCATAAGCACTAGACAGAGACCCAGGGATTGTGGGATATCTAGTTTCTTAAAAGGAAATTCCATTTCTCACACTAAAGACAGAGGGCATGCATTAACCTGAGTGGAGCCATGCCAAATACTGAATTGTTCCTATACAAAAAAAAAACTGTTGACACAGAAATGTGAAGATTTACTCTATTATAGGCTGTGTGTAGAGGGCAACAAATGACAAGCTGAAATAACATGATCAGTGCACATCCTATTTAGATAAAAAAATGCAAGGTGTAGGCAGTAATGTGTACAATACCTGAAATACAATACAAGAAACACCAATTAGTCAGAAACCCAAAATGCAGCTTTAAACAAATTCAAACAAAAAACACACACACTAGAAGAAAAATATACTTTCGGAACCTTAGGTGGGAATGATGTCACAGACCTTCCAGTAAAATGTTAAGTGATTCAGAGGATCCCAAATGTCATAGAAAGCAACTTGTAAGCCACGCTAGAGCATCTTCTTGTGAGATTTGGGACTCTCAGCATTCACCAAAATGTGGTGTAAGTGAAGTATATTTTTTATGCTTTCTACTAAAGCAGAAACCAAATATCATATTTCTAACATGTTCCCTAAGAATTCCCACATGCAAAAAAAATATATTGCATGCGCAGGCGATAAAACTGTATCCTGAATTATTATGGGATGTTGAGCTGAATTGTTACACTCACTAAACTCACCTGAACTAGGCACATCTTGCCCTTGTTCATGGTCCCCCTTCTGTTTTTCTCCATTTTCGTGTTCCTCTCTGCAAAGGTGCAAAACAAAGGGTAACTAAATATTCTCAGTGTGAAAAATCACATCCCATATTGTATTTTTCAAGAGTTTTTCCTTGGCAGTTTTTCTTACATTTAATTTAAAGAATACAGTAAATAGTATTAAAAAAAGAAAAAGGGTAAGGAAACAGGATGGGCAAATTTAAAATGATTGTAAGGCAGAGTTTTTTTTTTTAACTTAATGCATTCTATGCATTAAAATAAAAATCCTTTGGTGTGCAGCAGCCCCCTAAATCCAGAGATGTTGTAGTAGTGTCTCGATCTTCGGGACTCCCCTCATTGGCCGAGACAGCAGTGCAGCACCATTGGCTCCTGCTGCTGTCACTCAAAGTCAGTTAGCCAATAAGTAGAGAAAGAGGGGCGACCGGGCCAGGGCTCTGTGTCTGAATGGACACAGGAAGCTGTGGCTCGGCTCAGGTGCCCCATAGCAAGCTGCTTGCTATGGTGGCACTCAACAGGAGGGAGGGGCCAGGAGAGCTGAAGAGGTGATGAGAAGATGATGATCTGGGCTGCTCTGTGCAAGACCACTACACAGAGGAGGCAAGTATAACAGTGGCTCTACCAATCCACTTCAGTACAACCAGCATGTTGGGGTATTTTTCGTAAGATTTCTGCTGCCGGTTGTCACAGTGGGAGGGGTTATTCCATAAGGATTGACAGGGAAAATCAAGCGATTTGCTTTCCTTCAAACGGTTGAAGGAAAGAAAAACTGCTTACTGCATGGCCAGTCTTACAGAAAGTTTCATGAGGATTCAACGAATATTTAAAAACTGAAACAAAACTGTAGCATTCTAGGTACAAAAACAATCAGTAACAACTGATAAAAATAATAGGATTTTTAGAACAGCTTACCTGTAAAATCCTTTTCTTGGAGTACATCACATGAAACAGAGCCACAGTAATTACTGTCTGGGTTATATGGTATCTTTAGGTGATGGACACTGGCACACCCTAAACAGTAAGTTGTAGCAAAGCAATACACGTGTAACCAGAAAGAGGGGAGGGACCTCTGTGTCCCGTGATGTACTCCAAGAAAAGGATTTGACAGAAAAGCTGTCATAAAAATCCTATCTTCTATCGTTTATCGTACATCACGGGACACAGACCAACAGTAATTACATTCTGGGATGCCCCGGAGCAATACCACCTGTGGGGAGGGGACACAACAAAAGTAGGGTGCAATCAGACCCCAGGATCTATACTGCAGCACACTGCATCCAAAAGCAACATCCTCACGTCTTCTTACATCCACCTGATAGAATCTGGTGAATGTATGAACTGAAGACCAGGTTGCGTCCTTGCAGATTTGAGCCATGGAGGCTTGGTGATGCACTGCCCACAAAGCACTAACAGCCCTGGTAGAGTGCGCTTTGACCTGAAAAAGTGGAACCTTCCTCTTCAAGCCATAAGCTTGAATAATTAACTGCCGAATCCATTTGGCAATAGTGGATTTCGATGCTACCTGTCCTTTCCTAGGACCTTCCGGCAACACAAATAAAACATCTGTTTTCTGAATCTGAGCAGTCACTTTAAAATAGATCTTGACAGCTCTCACTACATCCACATAGTGTAGCGACTTTTCTTCCTTAGAACAGGGTTCTGGAAAAAACGAAGGTAAAAATATCCTGGTTTAGGTGAAAACCTAAAACCACCTATGGCAGAAAGCTAGGATAAGGACGCAATACCACTCTATCCTTGTGAATGATAATATATGGCTCTTTACAAGAAAGAGCTGCCAGCTCTGATACCCTTCTTGCATTAGAAATGGCTACCAGAACAACTAGTTCCATTGTCAAAAGGACCAAAGGAACATGTCGTATCAGCTGAAAAGGCTGTTTCTGGTGCCCCCTTGGTGACTGATGTACAGTAAGCCACTGCTGTGGCATTGTCGGATTAAATCCTGACAAGAGAATTCTGCAACCTGAATGTCCAGGCCTTTAGGGATAGACGTGCTGACTGAATCTCTAGAATGTTGATGGGCAAGGTCTTTTTGGTTATTGAACATTTCCCTTGGACAGATGCTTCTTCCAGAACTGCTCCCCAACCTGAAAGGCTGGCATCTGTTACCACCTTCCAGGTAACCGGGAAGAAGGATTTCCCCTTCTGCAGATTCTCGGATATTTTCCACCAACTGAAGCTCTGGTGCACTTTTGGTGTCAAACGCATTGGAAAATCTAGTGCCTGAATCTTTTTGTTCCAGGCCGATAGGATACTGTTTTGCAGCAGTCTCTAATGAAACCGAGCATCGGGAACTGCTTTGAATGCAGTCACCATCTTTCCCAATAACCTCATACAAAGGCGAATGGAAGGACCTTTCTTTTCCCTGACCCCTTGGCCCAGCTCCTTTATGGCGCTGATTTTTGTCTGTGGTAAAAACACCTTCTTTTGGGCTGTATCTATGACCAGATCCAAGTACTAATCTTCTTACTGGCTTTAAAGAAGATTTCTCTAGGCTGATGACCCAACCTAGGTATTCCACCTAAACAACCCTGCCCCAAGATAGGCCAGAACCATGTAGGGTTCCCCTTACATGGTTCTGGCCTATCTTGGGGCAGGGTTGTTTAGGTAAGAGTCTGTTCCTTATTATGTAAATTGTCTCCCTAATATCTATTTAAACTGTTTGTGATTTTTCATCACTCTCTGTAGATATTCCTTATAGATTTATGAATAATTAATGCATTTTTAGATGTAGGTAGTTCCTGAAGAAGCTGAAAAGCGAAACTAGTCGAAACACCTCATCTGCTCTATGAATTCTGGATATGTTGGATTCTGTAATGGTTTTTATTTAAATAAACTGTATTACATTTTTTTATGCAAAACCTATTTTTTCTTCATTTGATGTATTATTTAATTTATATGCACCGCAATAGTCCCCTAGCTCACACTCTTCTGACACCTCTGTTTGGAAACCAGAGGTCTCAAACATTCAGTTCTATACAACTGGGATGAGGGTGCACATTGTAAAAGCATCATCTTGAACCTTTTGTGTGGCCATTTTTCAATTTTTACATTGATTGTAATAAATCTGTATTTTATTTCATAAATCTTCTACTTCTTTGAGTGTTCATGGTCCTCTAAAGTCCCATTTTTTGAGGGGCCCTGTTTTTACACATTGTATTGAGGAAGTGGACTTGAACCTCCTCTCTTCCAATTAGTTAGCCAACATTTTTTTGTTTATGCCTGTTCCTCTTGCATGCTATTTTTTTTTAACCACTTTAGCCCAGCAAGATTTTACCCCCTTTCTGACTAGAGCACGTTTTGCGATTCGGCACTGCGCCGATTTAACTGACAATTGGGTGGTCGTGCAATGTTGTACCCAAACAAAATTGACGTCCTTTTTTTCCCACAAATAGAGACTGTCTCTGCGGTCAATTTTTTTGCGCAAAAAAAAAAAAGCGACAATTTTGGGGAAAAAAAATAAAAATTTAGAACTTTTTGCTATAATAAATATCGCCATTTTATTTTTTTAAGCTAATTTTTTTCTCAGTTTAGGCCGATATGTATTCTTCTACATATTTTTGACAAAAAACAAAACAAAATCGCAATAAGTATATATATTATTTTTTTTTTTTTTCAGTAATGGCGGCGATCTGTGATTTTTATTGTGACTGTGACATTATGGCGGACACATCAGACAGTTTTGATACATTTTTGTGACCACTGGCATTAATGCAATGATCAGTGCTATAAAATGCATTACTATAAAAATGGCACTGGCAGTGAAGGGGTTAACACTAGGGGGCGATTAAGGCGGTGTGTTACCTAATGTGTGTTGTAACTGAAAGGGGGAGGGGACTGACTAGGGGAGATGACAGATCGCTGTTCATACTTTGTGTGAACAGACGATCTGTCGCTTCTCCCCTCAGAGAACCGGGATCTCTGTGTTTACACACAGAGATCCCAGTTCTCACCGTGTTACGAGCGATCACGGGAGCCCGGCGGTCATAGAGACCGCCGGGCACTTGCATCGGCTCTGAGGGCGTGCCACAGGCGCACGCCCCTAGTGACCGCCTTAGAAACCGACGTAACATAACAGCGATTCGACCTGCCTGTGCCATTCTGCTGCAGTACAACTGTGGCGGCTGGTCGGCAAGCGGTTAAATACGTTTCTGGAACAAAAACAGGAGAATACTTTCTACAGTGTGCAGAGATATTACATGTGTTTCTGCACTGGGGCTTATCGGGGAATAGGGTAGAAACCAAATATGGACTCAGGACAGAGGAGGATACTGCTATCACTGTTAATCCTCAAGGTCCATTTCTAGAAAAGCCAGACCTTGATAAAGCTGCACCCTTTTGTGACCATAGATTTTTGAATGAAGTAATGACAATTTTATATGCTTGATATTGGGCCTGTGAACTAGAAACATCATAGCTGGAGTTGTGTAATCTTCATTCCTGTAGATGTACACACACTATTTGATTGGACGTTATTGTACGCATTTGCTGATTTGCACAATTCTTGTGACACTATACGTGTCATTTATCTTGCATATGGACTGAGTAACATATTATGTATATCCTGTTGCACAATTGTGTTTTTTTGGGAGAAATAGTTATATTTTACAATTCAATATAAGCTTAGTGGAAAATCTAAGTTCATGAGTGTGTGAGTTCTGTCTGTCTGCTGGCCATCTTTTTCCACAACTTCCTGGATTCCCTACATGCTTTGCGGCTTCTCCTCTGTGGTTTTCTTTTGATCTCTAAGAACTAGAAATCCCATAGCTTTCTGCCTGCATGCCGCGATTCCTGCACTGACCCGCTTCCTGAAACAACTCCTCTCAGCACCTCTGTAGGTCAGAAGGCAGGCTCTGTGAAATGTGTGACACTGCGAGCCTACTCAGAGGTCAGCAATGTATTTATCTTTGACAATTTACCCAAATAGTAAACATACAGTGGTTTTCTATAGATTCAATTGTAATGTATGCATTACCTACATAATTTAGACAAATACCATATGCATGTTACTTTATCAACTTATCTGAACATTTTCTAGAAAATAAAAAATTATCAAGAGATAAAGTAATAAATGGTACTAAAAATGAACCCATTGTAGTGAATTGAGAATTTAGTCAACTGTAATATAACAAAATTGATGTGGATGGTGAGGGTTTAACAAAAATGAATGGAGAAGTGAAAGGGGGGGGGGATGTGTAACAGAACAGTGACAAAACAAAAACAGTGACCAAGTGAGCAGCTGCAATCTTTGGCCCCATGTAGCAGGTTTCTGTTGAGCCCCGGCTGGTGAAGACTTTGGCTAGTGGATAATATGGCAAGGGGGTACACTTACATGGTGAAAACATGAGCTGAAAGATTATTTTTGGCAATATAAATTGGGTGAAGGAACATCCAATGTCAAAGAAATTTACACATGAAAAAATGAAATTATTCTAGAAATCTTTGTGCCAGCACACAATGTGCCAAATCATCAGCATCAAACACGCAGAAAGAAAAGGCAATCTGTTGTAGGCACTGTGTGGGCTTCCTAATAAGCCAAGTTCGACTTGGTCTCTGCCTATAGAGCAATGATCATTTAGGTTAATGAAAAAACAGTCTAACCAGTGAATATCGGGATATGAGTTTCTAACTTTCTCTATGAAAAATAGCCTTCTCCCATACTTAACATATAAATAGGAAATATTTAAGAAAGGCTGCATAAAATATATCAAGACTCAAGAACAAACATGTAATAAACTGCAGACAACAGTCATTAGGTTTGGTGCCTGCATTAATTTTTTTTTTTAAGGTTTTTTTTTTTACATTCTTTTTACCTTGTAATCATGCTAGTAAAACACTTTGGTGCTCATTCACTGTATTGTATCTATGGAGGATCAGTGTGTAACACTTCCCCTGCTCTTCTCCATAGGGTTCGGAGTTCTGTAGTTTTAACACACTTTCGAATAAGATTGTACATTTCAGTATGCATAAAACACCACTGGATTTCTGGCAAGGTCTGCTAGACGTTTTTGCACTTATCGAACAGATATTATAAAATGTTTCCAATTAAATTTTTACAAAGCAAGAGTAAATAAGTTTATTGTTGGGGTTCACATACACTTTCATTACGTGACACTTTTCACTTTGTTTTGCAAGTCACATTCTAATAAAGATTTTGTACAGCTTTTATCGCTTAAAGTATAATTCTTCCAAAACTTTGTTTAACTATGGACGGAATGTAGAAGGGACATGACCTCTCACTAGCATTTATTCACTTTCATTGTCTCTACTGGAATCTTCCTAGTGAGGACACACTGCAAGACCCCCCCCCCCCCCTTTTTTATTTTTTTTAAGGAAATGGGCAAGATTAGAATCTCTCTGATATTACTGTCCCTCTTCTTATCCTGTTCACAAATGCTTCTCTTATTTTATTTTTTTTGTCCTGCTGATACAAGAACAGGAAGTGAAGCAAAATCAGTTTGACATGGTCACAGAGAGCAACAAAAATTGGACAGGAGTATTTTACCCCCCTTCCCCAAAAAAGACATGGCATTGGCGTTCTACCTTTAAATTGATTCTTTAAAAAAATTGAATTTTTCCTACAGCTTACTTGTAAAATCCCTTTCTTGGAGTACATCACAGGACATAATAACTACTTGGGTTATACACCACCTATAGGTGAATGGACACTGGTAGATCAATCAAACAGGAAGTCCATCCCTATATAACCCCACCTTCACAGGAAGCACATCAGTTTAATAGCAAGCAATAAATTACCAAAAGAGGGGAGGGACCTCTATCTCCTGTGATATACTCCAAGAAAAGGATTTTACAGGTAAGCTGTAGGAAAAATCCTATTTTCTTTATCGTACATCACAGGAAACAGAGCCGGTTATTATAATAACTACTTGGGACATCCCAAAGCAATATCCTTCAGGAGAGGGAGATACCATCATAGAAACTGCCATCAAAGAAGGACCTGTTCTGCTATTTCTAATAAGAGGAATAAGAAGAGGGGGGGTTTGGAGGCGCCAACTCTAGTAGTTCTGTCACATAATTACTTGTTAGTTTTTGACTTACTGGTTCGCAGGTTCATAAGGTGGTGGTGCCCATCAAGGGTTAAAATATCCAGGGGTGTGCTGGTACTGGGGTGCAGGCTTTGCTGGCAATCCTTTTTGCTGTAGAGATGCGAGTCCTGGTTACTAGCGGCTATTCCACGTTGTTCATGGTGTGGGAAGCTCCACGCTAGCCCCCCTGGAATGCGGAAGTGACGTCAGCAGCACTCGGCGGACATCCAGACACCAAGTGAAGAACATACAGGCCTTATGCACCGAGGCGCACTGAGTATGCTGCTGCTAACGGCGATATGCCGTTAGTGGCGGCTCCCATGCGCATGCGCGGGAGTGACGTCATCGCTGCTGCGGCGCTGTGAGTGGCCGGAGCAACGATACTCGGAAGAATATGGATGCTCCGTGCTACAGGGGACAGCGGTGGCTCCTGTGTCAGGTAAGTGACACATAATGGGCTACTATGCGATGCACAATAGCCCATTATGCTTTACCTTTGCAGGGAGACAAAGAGGAAGTAAACTCACCAGGGTTTACGTCCTCTTTAAGGCCAATCTCCTTTCCCCTATTGATTAGAGAAAGAAAAAAAGAAATCTCCCACTCACATATTTCTGTGGGCGTCACTTTCTGGCTTCACCCCAGGCCAAAAAAAAAAAAAAAATATTTTCAAATCCAGTAATTGAAGTTCCCCAAAGCTGGCTTCCAGGGGCTCAACAGTGCTGCGATACAAGACTCAAGATAATTAGGTCTTGCTGGACTGGGAGTTTCCAAGCAGCAACCCCCGTAATACTTGCTATGTCAGTGTAACAAGCACTCCTGGGCCAATTTGGCCAACACTAATATCAGTGTTACCACTTCCCAGATTCTTGCAAAAGATGTGGCTGAAGCCGAAAAAGGGGAAAAAAACGTCAAATAAGGGAGAACCGATCCTTAAGGTGTTACCAGAACATCTACCCCTATTGGCAGTGGGACTCACCTGCCCCAACCTTTTGTAGAACTTGTAATCTAGTAGAAGATTCCCCTGCAGAGTTCCCTTTGCCACTATTCTATACCTGGAATATGTATTGGCCATAGAGACAGCACTTCTACTTTCCCAGACAGAATGTGGTACACCTCCTGGAGTCACATGACTTCTGGTGCTGCCCTGGTGGTTGATATATATGCCTGCAGAAGCATTTCCATACTGAACCTATAACTGGTTTATCCTATAATCCAGAGCAAGGCGTACTGGCCAAAAATTCCAAGATATTGATGGACAATATTCTCTCATGTGGAGACCAAGCCCCCTGAACTGAAGCCAGCCTCAAATTAACTTGCATTTAGTCAAAACATGAAAGCGTGTGTCCCTGTAAACACGCATTATACAATACGTCCCCATGGAAACATGCATTTAGGCAACAAGCATGTGTTTATTAAGCGTTTTTATGCAACATTATGCAACACACATCTACACAGACATGTATAAACATGTATCCTTATGCGACCATGTATCTTTATGCGACCATGTATCCTTATGCGACCATGTATATTTATGCAAACTTGTATAAACATGCTTCTTTGTGCAATCATGAGTGTTTTTTCAGCAAAGACCCTAGAGAATACAATGGCGGCCGTTGCAAATTTTTAATCTCACACGATATTTGAATAGCAATTTTTCGAACGCTTTTTTGGGTAAAAAAATGTTGTGCTTTAACCACTTTCAGACCGGACCATTTTGCTGGTCAATGACCAGAGGTCTTTTTACAATTTGGCACTGCGCTGCTTTAACTGGTAATTGCGCTATCATGCAATGTTGTACCCAAACAAAATTTGCGTCCTTTTTTTCCCACAAATAGAGCTTTCTTTTAAAGGTATTTGACTGACTCTGCGATTTTTATTTTTTGCGATATAAACGTAAAAAGACCGCAAATTTTGAAAAAAAAATGATATTTTCTACTTTTTGTTATTAGAAAAATCCAATAAACTCAATTTTAGTCATACATTTAGGCCAAAATGTATTCAGCCACATGTCTTTGGTAAAAAAAAAAGTCAATAACTGTATATTTATTGGTTTGCGCAAAAGTTGTCACATCTACAAACTAACTGTTTTCTGGAATTTACGCAGCTTTTAGTTTACGACTGCCTATCTCATTTCTTGAGGTGCTAAAATGGCAGGGCAGTACAAAACCCCCCCCCCCAAATGACCCCATTTTGGAAAGTAGACCCCCTAAGGAAATTGATAAGAGGCATGTTGAGCCCATTGAATATTTAATTTTTTTGCCTCAAGCGATTGAATAATGACAAAAAAAAAAAAATTATTTTTTTTTACACAAAGTTGTCACTAAATGATATATTGCTCACACATGCTATGGGCATATGTGAAATGACACCCCAAAATAAATTCTGCTGCTTCTCCTGAGTACGGGGATACCACATATGTGGGACTTTTTGTGAGCCTAGCCGCGTACGGGGCCCCGAAAACCAAGCACCGCCTTCAGGCTTTCTAAGGGCGTAAATTTTTGATTTCACTTCTCACTACCTATTACAGTTTTGAAGGCCATAAAATGCCAAGATGGCACAAAACCCCCACAAATGACCCCATTTTAGAAAGTAGACACCCCAAGCTATTTGCTGAGAGGCATGTTGAGTCCATGGAATATTTTATATTTTGCCACAAGTTGCGGGAAAATTACAAACTTTTATTTATTTTATTTTTTTTTCACAAAGTTGTCACTAAATGATATATTGCTCACACATGCTATGGGCATATGTGAAATGACACCCCAAAATAAATTCTGCTGCTTCTCCTGAGTACGGGGATACCACATATGTGGGACTTTTTGTGAGCCTAGCCGCGTACGGGGCCCTGAAAACCAAGCACCGCCTTCAGGCTTTCTAAGGGCGTAAATTTTTGATTTCACTTCTCACTACCTATTACAGTTTTGAAGGCCATAAAATGCCAAGATGGCACAAACCCCCCCCCAAATGACCCCATTTTGGAAAGTAGACACCCCTAAATTTAGGGCTACACTAGTGAGACTAGGTAATAAATGGCGGGTGCCCTGAAACTGTAAAAAAATAAACTAACCAACCAGCGTCACCTGTAACAGTTATATGGTGATCACTGGTGAAAGGGTTAACTAGGTGGCAATCAGGGGGCTTTATGCGGTAGTATATGGGGGTCCCTGGTGCTATAAAAAGCTGCGGCGAACCTAAATACCTACCTGCCTAACTAGCGTCACCTGTGACACTAATACAGCGATCAGAAAAACGATCGCTTATTAGGCTGGGTTCACACTGGAGCAATGCGGGAACGCCACGAATCCGCGGCAGGTTCCCGCATCGCATGCCTCCCGGCGGCAGTTCACACTGCCCTATGCGAACTGCTGGGAGTGTCAGTGAAATGTTAATGACACCCCCAGATCAGTTCGCATATCGCAGTGCGATCTGCAAACTCGGATCGCATGGTGTGAACACCCATGCGATCCGATTCTGCTGCGGACCAAAAAAAGGGTCCCGTGCGAGTTTGCGGCGGGTGCGACGCAAATTCAGCCATACTATCTGTATGGCTGAACTCGAATCGCACAGAGATCGGATGTGATTTGCACTGCAGTGCGGTGCGAATCACATCCGTTCTCATAAACCGCTGCAATGTGAACCCAGCCTTAGTGACACTGGCGACGGGGGGTGATCACGGGGTTAAACCTTTATTGGGGGGGTTAGGGGGGTACCTTAGAACTAAAGGGGGCTAACCCTAACTGCCCTAACAGTTATTACAGTCACAAATGACACCCGCCGGGTGATCAGGGGGTTAAACCTTTATTAGGTAATAAATGGAGGGTGCCCTAAAACTATAAAAAAATAACTAACCAACCAGCGTCACCTGTAACAGTTATATGGTGATCACTGGTGAAAGGGTTAACTAGGGGGCAATCAGGGGGCTTTATGCGGTAGTATATGGGGGTCCCTGGCGCTATAAAAAGCTGCGGCGAACCTAAATACCTACCTGCCTAACTAGCGTCACCTGTGACACTAATACAGCGATCAGAAAAACGATCGCTTATTAGGCTGGGTTCACACTGGAACGATGCGGGAACGCCACGAATCCGCGGCGGGTTCCCGCATCGCATGCCTCCCGGCATGTGAACACCCATGCGATCCGATTCTGCTGCGGACCAAAAAAAGGGTCCCGTGCGAATTTGCGGCGCGAATTCAATTCAGCCATACTATCTGTATGGCTGAACTCGAATCGCACGTGATTTGCACTGCAGTGCGGTGCGAATCACATCCGTTCTCATAAACCGCTGCAATGTGAACCCAGCCTTAGTGACACTGGCGACGGAGGGTGATCACGGGGTTAAACCTTTATTGGGGGGGTTAGGGGGGTACATTAGAACTAAAGGGGGCTAACCCTAACTTCCCTAACAGTTATTACAGTCACAAATGACACCAATGCAAAAAAAAAAAAAATGCAATTGGTGTCACTGTGACTGGGGGGGCAGGGGTAATTGGGGCGGTGATCGGGGGGTGAAGGGGGGGTGTGAGTGTGCCTGGCATGTTCTACTGTGTAGTGTCGTGTTGGTGCAACTCACCGATCCTCTCTCCTCGGTGCCGGAACGAAAAATACCGACACGGAGGAGAGATTACATCACTTCCTCTGCCTGTGTTTACATTACAGGAGAGGAAGTGATGTCACGGAGCATTTCCATTCGTCGGGAGCGATCGCGAGGGGGTGGCCATGAATGAATGGCCGCCCCCTCATCCCGGATCGCTCCCGAACGAATACCGACCGCCGCAGGCACCGGGGGGGGGGCCCGATCGGGCCCCCCACCCGCGGGAAGGCAGGGACATACAGGTACGCCCATATGCCTGCCCGTGCCATTCTGTCGACGTATATCGTCGTGCGGCGATCGGCAAGTGGTTAAAAAAAAAAAAAAAACAGTAAAGTTAGCTTTTGCATAATGTGAAGGATGAAGTTACACAGAGTAAATAGATACTCAACATGTCACAATTCAAAATTGCACATACTCGTGGAATGGCACCAAACTTCGGTACTTAAAAATCCCCATAGGCGACAATTTAAATTTTTTTACTAGTTACATGTTTTGAGTTACAGAGGAGGTCAAGGGCTAGAACCATTGCTCTAACGTTTGCTACGATACCTCACGTGTGGTTTGAACACCATTTTCATATGTGGGCTGGACTTGCGTATGCTGCGTTCGCTTCGGTGTGCGAGCACACGGGGAGACAGGGCGCTTTAAAAAAAAAAATTATTGTTAATTTTACTTTTATTTTTTAGTTTGACAATTAAAAAATAAATGTTTTTGATCACTTTTATTCCTATTACAGGGAATGTAAACATCCCTTGTAATAGGAATATGGCATGATCGGTCCACTTTACAGTGAGATATGGGGTCAATAAGACCCCGCATCTCACCTCTAGGCTGGGAAGCCTGAAATAAGAATAAATAATTATAAAAAATGATCTCGGCTTTTCAGCCGGGGTGGCGTCATTTGTTTGAATGGAGAGGCTGGACGTGACGTCATAGCATTGCGCCTGGCCTCCGAACGATCACAGAGACTCCGGCAACCATCTGGTCCACCAGAAATCTCTATGATAAACATCTGGGGCCGGCGGATCCTGTCTCTGACTCACTGATGGCAGCAGTTGGTAGAAGCACTGGAGAGCGATGGGAGGGGAGTCCCCTCGCTGCCCGTAAAAACAATCAAGCGGTGGAACAGTCTCTATTATTTCTTTTGATGTAAGGAATCGCCGGCTGGAAAAGCTGATATCTGAATAATGCCTGTAGCTGCAGGCATCATTCAGATATACCCGCACAAAATCAAGGGCGTCATATGACGGCGGGCGAGAAGAGGTTAAGCAACCATGTATCCTTATGCAAACATGCATAACCATTTTTTTATGCAAACATGTATAAATGTGCAGACATGTACCTTTATGCGAACATGCATCTGCAGCAACCATGCGTTTCAGCAATCGCACGTTTTAGCAGGTTTGCAAGCATGAACCTGCTTAACTGCAGTTGGCCACATACTAGTCCTGCAGGACTTAGCCAAGCACGTATTAATCCAATGCAACCTCTATGCCGTTTCAGAATAGCAAAAAAAGACCAAACGCACACTATACTGGAGACACATTTCCTTAAAGTGCTCCCATGCCTATGTCTTTCCAAACATGTGTATATTTAAACATGCCTTTAAGCAACAAGTTTGCAAGCATGTATACTACACTGCACCTGCCTTCTGAGTAGTAAAAAAACACTTTAAAGTGAACTGCTATCTGTTCAGGGGTGTATTGACTTACGCTGCACAGTCCCCCCGGATTAAGCAGCAAATATGCAGCATATAATCATGAATTGTCCACACAGTTCTCCCATAGTTCGTATCCATGGGCTGCTGCTATGTTTCCAGAGGCTCTGCTGAACCTGTTCTCACATGGAATCATGGCCGCCCTTACACTTCCTGCCTATATAAAAATAGGCCATACTGAGCGAGCCTGTGCCCCCTAGTGGCTGGAGGAGAAACCGCAGCCCACTTGACAAAGTAGTACATAGCATGATTAAACAGCACACTTCTCCCAGTGGCCACCGGGAGAACATACAGTCAGATCTCTCTTTTTTTGTTCCAAAAAAGAGAAACTGTAAAAAGGTAGACTTACTATTCCTGCTGCTGGACTCTGAACAAAACAAGAGTCCAATCTGCACTCATCACGGCGAGCTGTCATAAAAGAACTTCAGAGTCTGGGCCCCCCTTAATGTGGGGCCCACTCCCATGGACCTGTATAGCACCCTGTAGGAAAGCATCTTGGTCAGAAAAAACACTGCACAGGGCTCCATTACGCAGGGTCAAGCGCCATAAGGTTACATTACAGTCAAAACCTCGAGGAATCTCACCTTTCAATGAGGACTGGGTACCACCCATTTTGGCTGATAGCTTTTTTCGAATGGATCTGATCGAAGTCTTACAGACACTGGTGAAAATGATGATGTGCTTCCTGTGAAGGAGGGGTTATATAGGGGAGGGCTTCCTGTTTGACTGATCTACCAGTGTTATTATAACAACTACTTGGGTGTATAACCCAAGTAGTTATAATAAATGGCTCGGTGTCCTGTGATGTATGATAAAGAAAAGATTGTTTTACTTTCCCTGTTTCTTGCTCATACTTACTCATGTGTAATCCCTGGTTGATCTAAAGGAATTGCAGGTCTGTGACCCTCCTCTCCTTTACATGAAGCCGCCATCCTGGTTATTAAGTCCTGCCAACTGTTAAAGAAACAAAAAAGGAAAAAAAAACAAAAAATCAAAAAGGGGTTCTGGTCGCTAGTTAAATACCAAAACATTATGCCCATCCTAAAAATGTAGGTACTGTACTTCTAAAGATACATTAACACATCATTTTCATCAATCAGATTTGTACCATAGTTACATGGTGAGTCAGTGAACAAACATGTGAACAAACTAAATATCAATGTTAAATCTCAAATCTGCATGTTAAACGAAATGTGTAGTTTTTTTTTTTATTTATTATGGGCAGTGATATTTTCTCTCCTATTATAGTCTGGTAATCATGAAATATTGCATATTTAAATTAAGTAGCCATTTTTCCATCCAGCAAATAGCATGCTAGACCACATCATTAACAATTTAACTTTTCAAGTGTGCTTCCAAAACCTCAATGAGTAATCTGAGCAGTGACTTATCCCCTACAAGGCCCCTTGCACACAGGGCATTTAGCATAGAACCCTAAACGTAAGTAGCACAGTACAGTGTTGAGCTTTGTCTAGAGCAGCCACTCTCAACCAGGGTTCAGTGGAACCCTAGGGTTCCTTGATCTGTGGCTGATTTACTACTTATTTGATGGTGCCTACATAGTTTTGAGCCAAAGCCACTTGGAGGAGCCAGTAGTAAGATACCAATGATATTTATAGCTCTCTGTAAGGGGTCCATTCTTACCACAACTGTAAAAAAGGGCATTCTTCTCACTGACCAAAGGGGCATTGTTCACACTGACCCCCCAATTAATGGGTTTTATCAGGGGTTCCCCGAGACCTGAAAATGACTTTAAGGGTTCCCCTGGAGTAAAATGGTTGAGAAAGGCTGGTCTAGTGACAATGCATTTCAACCTGCCATAGACTTTGACAGGCTGCAGGTAGCAAAGCAGGATTCTGCACTGGTACTCCCAAGTAAACAAATATCGGGATTACATGCCCAGGAGCTAGACATCCCATGTGCAGGGGGCCTAAGACTGCTGAATGTAAGGTTTGTGATATTGGTGCTGCAAAGAATATTGCATATCTGTTTCATTCAATTTCATTTGTGCAGTGTGACCCGCTCAAACTGAACTGCACATCATACACACTACAATCGCATCATAAATGAAACAACATTTTTAAACCTGTGCCCTTACATCCACACACACACACAATTCCATTTTAAGTGAATTACACAGGGAATTCAGATTTGTTTATTAAAGATCACTCGCAATTAAGAATTATAAACACATACACATTTTTCTCGGAGACTGTGCTGGCGACGATCTCGTAAATTTGTGCCCCGTTGTCAGACATTGAAATTACGAAGAGTGCCCTGTTATCTACGAAAGAAGAAACACACACTGAAGGTAGAGGAAAAAGTAAAAAAAATAAACCCCCACAAGTATGCACAGAGGAAAATCATTTGAGTTAACCTACTAAAAATGGAATAAAGACAATGGATATGCCCTTATACAGTACATATACATAAATATACACTACTGTAAAGCTATGCAATATTATGTACTTTAGTGTTATTTATGTATCTTCTGTGTTTTTAATCATTTGTACCACAAGAGAGACCAAGCAAGGTCCTAGTAAGTAATTGAGAAGCTTTGCTACTGTAGCCACTTAACACTCGTGTTGCTTGCAAACTCTCCAAGGAATTTAAAGGCTAAGTTCACCTTTTCAGCCAGAATTTCACTTTTCATAATAAATAGAAGCGTTTTCCAATGCCATTCCTGGCCCAGCCATCCCAATGTGCTTTTGTCTCACTTACCTCATTCACATGATATTTTGAATTTTGTCAGTCTTGCATCTTTGAATGGATTTTCAGATTACATAAATTCCTTATATCAGCATTCACTTCCTGTTGGGTCATCTCCCAGAAGCCATCACTTCCTTGTGGCATCACAGAAGAGGACGATAGGGTGTGTTCACTACTCTAGACCACAACTCCCTCATTACAATATCCCCTTCCACCCACTTCCTATACAATCTGATTATACAATCTCCTTGAGGCCGGGTTCACAATGGTACGACAAACGCTCCGACATTGGGAGCTCATGTCGCATGACATGTAAAAATCAATGTTTCCCTATGGGAGCCATCTTAACTGGTCCGACACAAGTCGGTCCAACTTTGAAAATGCTCCCTGTACTACTTTGGTCCGACTTTGATCCTACTTCAGCCTATTGAATATCATTGAAGTAGGATCAAAATCGGATCCTTGTCCTAACCATCCAACTTTGGCAATCTGACATTGTGTTATTTCCTGCCCCCTGCTGTAGCCCCTCCCATTGCAAGTTAGTTTTGTTTGGTCAAAGGACAAGTTGTACTATCTGAAAAGTCAGATCCAAGTAGTATCCTGTTCATGAAAGTCGGATGGATGTAGGATTGATGTTGCAGAGAAAAGTAGGATGAAAGTCATACTACTGTTGTGTAGTATAGTGTGAACCCGGCCTTAGATCTCCCATCAGCTATGTAGTACAAGGGCCAGTCTGATTTTCTACAAATTGAATGGATTGTTCAGTTGTGTGCTCTATTCCATAGTTCTGGTAAATCTAAAGGAAATTGTACAATCAGATTGCATATCTTTATAAAAGTACATAGGAGGGAGTGGACTGAGACACTCAGTCATGAGGCCTCATTCACATCTCCACCAACAAAAACACACATTCCCACATGCTTTTGTTTTGTTTTCACTTGTCACGCATGGGGCAGCTCATTCACTGGAATCGCCCCAGAGAAGCTCCAGAACTATTTTTGGAGTGGCGCATTGTGCATTACTGCAGTTTTCAGTGTGCTTGCCGCACTTGGGGATCCTTTAACATGTGAGGACAACGAACACGATGCACATTTGCAGCATTTATGAAACGCATGGCAAAGCACACATTTTCTCTGCAGTTTGCGTTTGGAAACACACAGATGTGAATGGAGCCTCATTTTTCTTCTGTAAACGCACCAATTTCACATTCAGGCTCCATTCACACCTAGAGTTGTGGGAGTGCATGCTTTTTGGCTCGTTTTTCCAGTGACACACATAGGGCAGCCAGTCGAGTGCAATGGGCTGCACTCCACCTAACAACGTAGCTCATAGGACATTTTTGTAAATTTGTTACTGCATTTGTCACTTGTTTTTTTTTGTGGCAAAATGTGTTTTCTTATGCGTTTGGTGTGTCGTTAACCATTAATGACACTGAAAGCACAACTAGGTAATTTTAGATGTATAATGTAGCCAAACACTATACAATCGGATTGTACAATCTCATTACAATAGTTACATAGTAGGTGAGGTTAATAAAAGACACAAGTTCATCAAGCTCAACCTGTGTGTGTGTGATTAAATGTCAGTATTACCTTGTACAATCCTGTATGTTGCGGTCGTTCAGGTGCTTATCTAATCGTTTTTTGATACTATCGGTGGCCCCCACTGAGACCACCGCCTGTGGAAGGGAATTCCACATCCTTCAGGCTCCTACAGTAATGAACCCTCTACATAGTTTATCTTTTCTTCTATTTTTAATGAGTGGCTACATATCTTGTTAAACTCCCTTCCGCAAAAAAAGTTTTATCGCTATTGTGGGGTCACCAGTACGGTATTTGTAAATTGAAATCATATCCCCTCTCAAGCGTCTCTTCTCCAGAGAGAAGTTGTTCAGGGCTTGCAACCTTTCCTTTCTCCATAACCAACATCCTCCAGACCCTTTATTAGCTTTGTTGCCCTTCTTTGTACTCCATTTCCAGGACATCCTTCCTGATGTCTAGTGCCCAAAACTGGACAGCATACTCCAGGTGCTGCTGGACCAGAGTCTTGTAGAGCGGGAGAATTATTGCTTTATCCCTGGAGTTAATCCCTTTTTTAATGCTTGCAAATATTATGTTTACTTTGTTAGCATGCAGCTTGGTATTGCATGCCATTGCTGAGCCCATCATCTACTAGGACCCCCCGGTCCATTTTCATCCTAGATTCCCCCAGAGGTTCTCCCCCTAGTGTATAGATTGTACTCTCATTTTTGCAACCCAAATGCAATATTTTATATTTTTCTACATTAAACCTCATTTGTCATGTAGTTGCCCACCTATTAATTTGTTTAGATCTTTTTGCAAGGTTTCCACATCCTGCGGCAAAGTTATTGCCCCTTCTTAGCTTAGTATCATCCACTAATACAGAGATTGAACTGTTTACCCCATCCTCCAGGTCGTTTATGAATGAATTAAATAGGATTGGTCCCAGCACAGAACCTTGGGGGACCCCACTACCCACCTCTGACCATTCCGAGTATTCTTCATTTATCACCACCCTCTGAACTCGCTCTTGTAGCCAGGTTTCAATCCATATACTCACCCTATGGTCCATGAGAACGGGTCTTATTTTGTACAGTGAATTTTTATGGGAAACTGTGTCAAATGCTTTCGCAAAATCCAGATACACCACATACACGGGCCTTACTTTATCTAGATGGCAACTCACCTCCTCATAAAAGATAAATAGATTGGTTTGGCAAGAATGATTCTTTACGATTCCATGATTATTACTGTCAATTATACAGTTTTCACTACTAAAATCTTGTATATAGTCCCTTATCATCCCCTCCAAGAGCTTGTATACTATTGATGTTAGGCTAACTGGTCTGTAATCCCCAGGGATGTATTTTTGCCCTTTTTAAATATTGGTGCTACATTGGCTTTTCTCCAATCCGCTGCTACCATTCCAGTCAGTAAAGATTACGAACAACGGTCTGGCAATTACTTGACTGAGTACCCCCAGAACCCTTGGGTGCAATCCATCCAGTCCCAGTGATTAACCACCTGACACTGGGCACTTAAACTCCCTTCCTAACCAGACCAAATTTTCAGCTTTGGGTGCTCTCACATTTTGAATGACAATTACTCAGTCATGCAACACTGTATCTATATGAAATTCTTGTCCTTTTTTCATACAAATAGAGCTTTCTTTTGGTGGTATTTAATCACCGCTGTTTTTCTTTTTGCGTTCTAAAAGAAAAATGACCGAAAATTATGTAAAAAAAACTAATTTTTCTTGTATTTATTTAGAGGCATGGTGAGTTTTTTGAAGTTGTAATTTTTTCCCACAATTCTTTGCAAAATCAAGATTTATTTTTAAGCCAGTTATTTCTCACACACAGCATATGCATAGCACAAATTACACCCCATAATACATTCTACTATTCCTCCTGAGTGTAGCGATACCACATGTTTGAGACTTTTACACAGCGTGGCCACATACAGAGGCCCAACATGCAGGGAGCATTATCAGGCGTTCATAGAGCATAAATTACACATATAATTTCTTGACTACCTCTTACACTTTTGAAAGCCCCGGAGAACCAGGACAATGGAAACGCCCCAAAAATTACCCCATTTTTGAAGGAAAACAACCCAATGTATAATCTATGAGGCATAATAATCTTTTGAGAAAAATTGATCACACCTGATGCACTGGTGGCCTATCTCATTTCTTGCGACCCGAACAAGCCAGGAAAGTACAAAAAAAAACAAATGACCCTTTTTTGATGTAATTTTTTCCTTACAATTCTTTGCAAAATTAAGATTTTTTTCCCCCCCACAAAATTGTCATTGTAATAGGTTATTTCTCTCACATGGCATGTGTATACCACAAACGACGCCCCAAAACACATTCTGCTACTCCTCTTAAGCATGGCGATACCACGTGTGGGACTTTTTCACAGCCGGGCCACATAGAGAGGCCCAACATGCAGGGAGCACCATCCGGTGTTTTAGGAGCATAAATGACACATCTAACTTGTTGACTACCTATTATACTTTTGAAGCCCCTGGAGAACCAGGACATGGGGGCTCCCATGTTGAAAGCACATGGACCGGTATGGCTCAGGAGGGGGCGCTTGTCCCCACCCCCTTTCCTGACCGGCTGGGATGCGTGCTCTGATAAGGGTCTGCTATAGTCTTTGGGGGGGGACCCTATGCCGTTTTTTTGGCGTAGGGCTTCCCCTTTAAATTCATATCAGGTGACGGGGCTAGCGAGGTGCCAATCTCGCCGATGGAGGCGGCGACACTGACTTCCTGCGCTAGTCACGTCTACCTGGAGCCACGTTAAAAATGAACGGACTTTTCTCCGTGTGTCGGCAAGTCCGTTCATTTCAAAAGTCCGGTCATGTGTGGGCAGGTCCGCTCGTTTGAAAAGTCCGGCGGACCTCCACTGCAAAGTCCACCGGGTTGTCCGCTGGATAGTCCGATTGTGTGTACGGGGCATAACATAGCATGTACATGCCTAAAATTGCACCCCAAAATTGTTTCTCCTACTCCTCCCGAGTACTGTGATACAACATGTGAGACTTTTCCACAGCGTGGCCACATACAGAGGACCAACATGCAGGGAGCACTGTCAGGTGTTCTAGGGGCATAATTTTCAAATATAATTTGACTACCTATTATATTTTTGTGAGGCACTGATGTGGCATGAATGTTGCATGTATGAGCTGTGGAAGGGGATGGCTGAGCATGAATGAGTATGGCTGAGTACGGATGGGTACGGCTGTGTATAGATGGTATGGATGGGTATGGCGGAGTACGGATGGGTACGGCTGAGTACGGCTAATTATGGATGGAGTGGATGGGATAGCTGAGTATGGATGGATGGATGAATATGCCGAGTATGGATGGCTGAGCATGGATGGATGAGTATGGATGAGTATGCTGAGTATGGATGGCTGAGCATGGATGGATGAGAATGCAAAGTATGGATGGCTGAGCATGCTGAGTATGGATGGCTGAGGATGGATGAGTATGGATGGCTGAGGATGGATGAGTATGGATGGATATGCTGAATATGAATGGTTGCGTATGCAGAGTATGGATTGCTGAGCATGGATCGATGGATGAGTATGCTGAGTATGCTCAGTATGGATGGCTGAGCATGGAATGAGGAGTATGCTGAGCATGGATGAATATATATGGGTGAGCATGGATGGAAGGATGAGTATGGGGAGCATGGATGGTTGGGTATGGATGGATGGAAGAGGTTGCAGTTGGCACATATCAGAGCTTTGGGCACTACACATCCAGCCCACGGCGCTGCTGCCACCGATCTCTCCCCCTAACACTGTACCAACAGGTATGGGGAGGGGAGAGAGGAACTGGGACGCGATGCCGGTTTATTTACTGGTGATCGTTCCGTCATTTGACGGAGTGATCACGTGGTAAACGCCCACTATCAGCAGCCGTTTACGTGATCTGTGATGCGCCAGGTCCACGGATATTCTCGGGTGCGCACAAGAGCGGGATTCTGGGATGACGTCAATGTACGCCCTCCCAGAGTAATCCAACCACGCTACAGCCGTGATTCAGGTATAGCGCAGTCGGCAAGTGGTTAATATTACGTTTTCCAAGTCTAATTCTAATTCTGTCCTCTGTTAGCCATGAGGGTGCTTCCTGTGATGCATCAGGAGGATAAAAACCTGCAGTTTTGGTTACTAAAGCCCCCCAATTCCCTCGTGAAGACTAAGGAGAAGAATAAATTCAATACCTTCGCCATCTCCCCATCCTTTGTAACCAGATGTCCTTGTGCATTCTTTATGGGGCCAATATGGTCTGTCCTCCCTTTTAAACTGTTTATATACTTAAAGAATTTCTTTGGATTTTTTTGCGCTCCTCCGCTATAGGGGTTATTTACGGAAGGCAAATCCACTTTGCACTGCAAGTGCACTTGGTAGTGCAGTCACTCTAAATCTAAGGGGTAGGATCTGAAATGAGTGGAAGCTCTGCTGATTTTATCATCCAATCATGTGCAAGCTAAAATGCTGTTTTTTATTTTCCTCGCATGTCCACCTCAGATCTACAGCGACTTTACTTCCAAGTGCACTTGCAGTGCAAAGTGGATTTTCCTCTAGTAACTAACCCACCCCCCCCCCCCCCCCTCCGTGTCTTTCATTTTCTATCTTAGCCGCCCTAATTGCACCCTCACATTTTTTGTTGCATTCTTTATAAATTCTGAATGCTGATGATGATCCCTCAACCTTGTATTTTTTGAGTGCCTTCGTTGCTTTTATATGCATTTTTACATTGGAGTTAAGCCACCAGAACTTTTGCTTGCTCTTTTAAATTTATTACCCAAAGGGATGCACTGGCTATGCCCTTATTTAATATGCTCTTAAAGCAAACCCATCTTTCCTCCGTGTTCTTAGTTCCTAAGATTTTATCCCAATTAATGCCTTCTTAGCAAGGATCGTAGTTTAGGGAAGTTGGCTCTTTTGAAATTCAGCGTCTTTGTATTCCCCCTTATGTTCCTATTTGTGTGATTTATACTGAAGCCAATTGACCTGTGATCGCTGTTTCCTAAATTGCCCCGTATTTCCACATCACTGATCAGGTCTGTATTGTTGGTAATCAGATCTAGTAACGCTTTATTTCTAGTTTTTGCGTCTACCATCTGACCCATGAAATTGTCCTGCAAGACATTTAGGAACTGGCGAGCATTAGATGAATGTGTGGTTCCCTGCGCCCAGTCTGTCTGGATAATTAAAATCCCCCTTTATGATAACACTTCCCATCCTTGCTGGTAATCCAAACTGATAGGAGGTCCGTCTCCCCATCCTCACTCAGGATAGGGGGCCTATAGCATACTCCCAGTATTATTTTCCCCTTAGCTTCATCTCTTTGTAGCTTTACCCATAAGGATTCTACCTCCTTCCTAGCTCCCTTAGTGATGTTATCTCTCACATTCACTTGTACATTATTCTTGATATATAGACACACCCCTCCCACTTTTTTACCCCCTCTAGCCCTGTGATAAAGGTAATACCCTTGAATGGTTGCCAGCCAATCATGAGCTGTTGAAGCAGGTGCTCCTGGCATTGGTGAAAAATATCCCCTTATTGGGTGTTACAAGATTGCAACTAGGACTTGTTATTATACTTACCTCTGGTTTATGTGCTTTAGTCAACCTACCACCAGTGCCGGAACAAGGTCCCCCAGCGCCCAGGGCAAACTTTTCATACTGCGCACCGCTACCCCCCAATCATCTTGCCTACACATGATAATTATACCTGCAACTGGAGTGCAGAAGTCAGGATTGGATAAATTACAAAGTTCAAGGAGCAAAAAAAAGTGCAGGAGTCAGGAACAGGGTTATTTTTAAAATAATAAATTGGGCCCTGCTTCTAGAGGATGCGGCTTTCACTGTGCTGGCTATTGGGTGAGGCTTAAAGGAATGCGCAGTGCAAGGGTTCAGTAGCAAGTGATGCAGATTTCAGGTGTCAATAGTGATGCAGAGTTCAGACCTTTATGACTGTGGAAGGGGGGGGCATTCAGAAGATCCAAATGTTTTTAGGGTAAGAGGGTCTACTTTAAAGTTCTTTTACTGTTTTTGTTCAGAATATCTACAATACTTTAGTGTGCATGAACTGGGGAGTGGCTCAGAAATATTAACCTGAAAAACAAAAATGTAATATATTGCAGCTTACCAATTATTTAGATGTGGTGGCTGCATTTGTTTTCTTTTTTTTTTAGGCTTTAAGCTCCCACTCTGGATAAATGAGAAAGGGGGGGGGGCAGCTTACAGCAGGACTCTTAATTTATCTAACAGATTTAGATACACTAACAAATTGAAGTAAAACTCCAGCTCATAATTTATCATTTACTGTAACATTTTCCCCTCTTTTTTAGTAAAAAGATTTTACTTAAATATATGCTAACCGTTGTAAGCACTCCCCTGTCAGTGGTAAATGGCTTGTCTCATCTCTGTATCTGCAAGTGAGCTTGTTCTTTTGAAAAACAACAGATTTGCTGGCTGGATCACCAGATAAAAACAAAAGAAAGAAAGCCTAAAAAGAAAACAAATGCAGCCATCACATCTAGGAATTGGTAACCTGCAATATAATAAATGTTTGTTTGTGGGTTTAATGCCACTTTAATGTCTATTCCACATTTGTGACCATGTTTCTGGTGACAGGTTAGCTATTGAGAGCAGAGAAAGTCATCGCCTGACATTGCTACCATGCTGATAGGCTGGATCATAATTGTGACATAATGTACTTCGAGTATGGTTTGCTAGAAGTTAGGTAATCCTAACAGTTTTATTTTTTACTATATTCCTGGTAGTTCCTAGGCCAATTTAGAACATTCTGTTCATCACAAGCCTATGGAAAACAGGATTCACCATACCACTCCTCTACTTTCTGCTCACCTATTCCAAGTGAAGCTGGGAAAAAGAATGCGGAGGTCACACTCTGACATGGGGGACGGACTCTGATTTCCAAAGAGGTTTATGGTATTTGCCTTTTCCTGTGCTTGCACTGAGCTGTAATTTAGGAGGCAGGGGATGAATGAAGCAGAACACACTGACAGATCAGGGGAGATGACTGCCATGTTTACACATACAGAACACAGAGGAAAGAAACTTACATTTTGGCTAGGTTCCTTACATAGCAGCAAGGGATGGAGGCCCTCTAACACTGTGCTCCATAACCACTGTATCCATCTTTGCTGGAGCTACAAGTGTCAGTCACAGATGCAGCAAAGACATGGAATGGAGTTTCTGCACACTCCAAACTTTGTAGAACACTGAAAACATATCCCTGCATATCACACCTTATTAAACAAGTTTATTTTTTTATTTTTTTACATTTAGTGCAGAGTATAGCAGGTTTACAGCACAGCCAGATAGAGTTTAGATTTCTGAATAGATCAGGACTCACAGTTGCAGAAGACAGAAACTATCCATCCATCCTCTCACATCTTCACTCTGCCCTGTGCTGAGCTCTGATGTCTGCAGTGCTGGGCAGGAAGCAGTGATCCCGGCTGCAGTGTAGTGTTATCTTCTTGCTCCGTCCCCTATATAGAAGCTCTTCCTATGAACGCCCAGATGGAGCCAGCCAGACAGAGGAACTCGAGCTTGGCCTGAGAGAAAGCATCCCTCTAGCTTCTGAGATAGGACATGGATGTCACTGTACGGAAGAGGCAGCCAATGGGTGTGGGACTAGTAGCAACAGAGGGATGCAGCATAGAGCGGTGTGAAAGCCTGACTAGTCTGTGATTCTCATTACTGGCAACCCGGCACCTCTCCCACAGTCCGCCCAGGGCATCTGCCCCCCCCCCTTGTACCGGCCCTGCCTACCACTAATGCCCCCCAATACTACCCTCTGGAATATGTTCTACGCTATCTCTACCTCTGGACCCTCCCACTCTTTGCTCCCAGATCTGCACCCTCCTCATTTAGGTGCAGTCCATCCTTCATCCCTTCTATAGTACTGGTGACCAAATGAGAAGTTGGCCCAGTCCTCCAGGAACTCAAACTCCTCCTTACTACACCAGTTCCTCAGCCACTTGTTTACTTCCCTAATCTCTCTCTGCCTTTCTGGTGTGGCTCGAAGTAGCGGTTCCTGAGAATACTACCTTGGAGGTACTCTTCCGCAATTTAGCTCCCAAGTCCCTAAAATCATTCTTTAGGACACTCCATCTGCCTCTAATTTTGTCATTGGTGCCATGACAACCGGGTCTTATCCAGCCCCTCCCAGTAATCTGTCCACCAGATCCGTGATGTGCCGAACCCGAGCTCCCGGTATACTGCATACAGTTTGGTGCTTCAGGTCTTTGTCACAGATTGCCCTCTCTGTCCTAAGAATTGGGTCCCCTATCACCAGAATTTGTTTATCCTTTCCCTTCGCCCCCCCTCCATTCTCACCAGAGGAGTTCTTCCCTTGGCAGCTAGGAGAGTCCCTCAGCTCCAGCAGTGTTGGGCCCTGACTGGTTTCACCAATGCCACTCACTGGATCGTACCTATTGGGATGCTCCAGCCCTGGATCGGCCTCCCTGGCACTTCCCCCTCTATCCTTCCTGTCACCCATCTAGTCTTTTCTGCTGCCTGCACCTGTCTCCACCCGCCTCTATGCTGGCTCCTGCTGGCACCTTCCAGGTACGTTTCCGGCTCTGCTTTAGTATGGTGGGTCTTCTCAGTGCTGACAGTTGGTTCCCTAGATTCAGAACCTGGGCTTCCAGGGAAACAATGTGCTTACATCTTGCTCAGCAGTATTCGCCCCTTGATCAGATAATCAAGGAACACATACATGCTGCAAGATGTACACCGAGTCGCATCTCCACATCTGCCAGGCATCATACATACCAGTTTAATGAGGATTGGGGATTATATCCCTGTCCAAATTACCTAACAACTAGCTTCCTGACACTAATACTCAATACACTACACAGGTATTCAACAGACAATACACACGTACTCGCAGACCCACATGCCCTTGAAGACCCACGTGCACTCACAATACACAGGTCCTAACAATCCCCATCAGTCCAACCGACACTCAGGTACTCCCAATACTCCTTCAGATTTATCAAAACAATATAATAGGAGGAGACACCAATCCAATCACTCTTTATCCAATCAGGCAGGCACTTGCACTACATCAGTGATGTCCCGTAGGCCGCGTGTGGCCCCAGGGAATTTAGCATGCAGCCTGAGTCCATCCAAAAGGAATGCTGAGGAAGTCAGGAAAATGTACACATGGAGGAATGCCAGAGTGCTGTGAAAACTTTGTAAATGGGTGAAGATATAGTAATGAGGACACCTGGTAAATGCTTTCCTGTGTCATAATGGCTGGTCCATCCTGTGTTTATACAAGGAAGTTTCTGAAATGATCTGCAAACTACAGCCATGGATGGACGTGAGGCCTGGTCTTCAAAACCAAAGAAGACTTGTATTTTCATGCAACAGAGGTACATTACTGGTATATTAGTAGATAGGGGAGCTGGATTATAGCAACAAAAAAAAAAAAAAAATGTAAATTTAGCCTTTAAGCCAATGGATAATCAAAGATTACACCAATGCAGATGGAAGCACATAACTTGTGTGAAAGCTGAATTGTAGGGGTTTGGACTGTTCTGTCATAAAAATACAGATGATCAGAAAAAGTCAGGCTAAATTCAAATTCTTTATACAAGTAAAAATTGGCTTTATATTTTTGTTTTTCTGCATTTTGAACCAACATCTTTTACTGTAAAGCCATAATCTTCTAAGGAGGGCTACATTATAACTAAAGGTTGCAGAATTTTAAATCCAAAACAAAAAGTTTACCCTATCCTAAACAGACCAAATTATTGTAGTATGATTGAAACTCTTCCTGTCTGCAATCTGTATAATAATGTTTTTTAGCACGTCCCATGGGGGGTGATTTACTAAAACTGGAGAGTGAAAAATTGGCTACCATGCACAGCTGCACCACATCGGCTTAAAACTTCAGCTTGCTCAATTAAGCTTTGACAGAGAAAAAAAAAAAAGAACGATGCAGATTGGTATATCTGCTGTGCAGATTTTGCACTGTCCAGCTTTAGTAAATCAACCCCATGTTAACTATTGGGCCCCCTTCACATGGGCACCTCCACCTGGAAAGCACTGAAGGGATGTCACTAAGAATTTTCGTGCCAATGACAAAACAAACTTCTTATAGCATACAAGATTAAAGTGTAGTGCAAAAATGTCAGTGAGGATTTTCTGCATTCACATTTGGACTTCTTTCACAAACATCTAGGTGCAGTCAGTGATGAATATCGTGAAAGAATCCAACAATACATTGCCACAACAGACAAAATTTCAAGATGACTGGAATTCATTGATGCTGACCAACTATTGTTTGGCACTGCAGCGATATGCAACTGTGGGGGGCATGGGGGGGGGGGGGTGCAGTAAAAACACACAGCTGAATGTTTTTAATGCCCAAACACTTCCCCTTATGCTGCAAAGGCAGTAGAGGGAGAAGTATACACGCAATAACATTGTAGCATTAAAACAATTATCAAGGTGCAGCAAAAGAAAATCCCTGCTGTCACGTTCAGCAGACAGTACTGCTGAATGTGACCCTTTCAAATGAATGGGGGAACCACTCAACCATTATGCATATGGTTGCGGTGCACTAGTGTGGGTTTCAGGGAAGCAGATGGCTAGGAAGTGATGCAATACCTTCTCAGGCATTGCATCGCCTCTCCAAATATGGATCGCTCTACAAAGAGCAACACTAGTGTAAACTTGCCCTTAGTCCTGTTGAAGTCATGCAGAATATCAGAAACATTATGCGATTAAATACATTATAGTCATTAAAACGTGATTACCGTCACAAAGCATGTTTCATAAGCTTGTGCGGAAAAACACAGATGGTGAAAAATACTGAATCCAACAGTACCCTTTTAGCTCTGTAGAATTGCAGTTATAAAGTCATCACTGTTATTCTACCATTATACAACAGATAAATAACTTGACTGACCTGTTGCCACTTGTCGTACTAGCACGGTGTTAAGTTTGATGACGGGACTGAAAATGTGTTTGCTGTCTGAGGTGGTTGTCAGAATCTTACTGTAACATCTAAGGATCAATTTGTCATCCTGTTTCTGCAGCAAAACCAGAATATCCTCTAACAACAATGTATAGAGATCTGTAAAGAGGAGAGAGGCACTTGTATTAGGAGAGAAAGGCATAATGTGGAGTTGAATGTTTTATCCTCATGCAATGTCTTGTCAAAAAGAACCTTGGCAGTATTTGGACAATTTAAATTACTGTTGAATTCACCACCCATATAATGTAAACTGAATAAACTTGGCACTCTAGTGGAATAAGTCAAAGCCAAATTCTGCTTGGTTGTGATGGGTCGATTGGTTGTAGCCAATAAGACGTAAGTAATGACACAAACAGCCTTTTCAGGTGTTGCAGTGTTAAATACATCCACAGTTTGACCAATTTTGCACACTAAATAATGTAGTGATTAGATCTTTTGTCATCACAGTTGTTTATAATGCAGGATAGTATCTGCTTTAGTATACCGAATAGTCTTTGTTACATGCACTTTAAAAATTCTTCAGTACAAATCACTTCATCTTATGTTCTCTTAAAATGCCAAAGTTTCCAGAGATTCTACGCACCAATGATCTTGTCTCGATTCACCTTCCACGCCAAAGGCCCTTCATGAAACATCTTCCTTTTAGTCAAATCTAGATTCTGCAAAACAAAAATGCATAGTCAACATCACTGTGCATGAACAGCAAAATTAGCAACAAAATTCCAAATGTGGATTTGACAGTCAGACAGAAGGAATGCGCAAACTGGGGTATTAGCATAAACCGATATGATGAATTGCTTGTATGTGCATGCATGTTATGATACACAGCAATACTGTATAAGTATGAGCTCAGGCGTGTTCACAATCGTATGTGCAAAGCCCGCCAGGAAGTTGGCACTGCACAGCGCTCATCACAGGCAGTGAGACATTTCCCGATCTCTGCAGTCGTGGATTGGGAAAAGGTCTTACTGCTTGTGGCAAGTACTGTGCAGTGCCAATCTCCTGGTGGGTTCTGCATGTGCCTTGCGAACAGGCCTGAGCTCACCCTTAATCATGTATAGTACACCAGAATAATATTCAGGAAATGACAAAAAGGTAATGTTTTAAGAAGAACCCAGTTGCAAAAATCATTGGTAATACCAGATTATAGTAATCTGCATTTTTTTCTTTTAACTCTGAGCTGAAAAGGGGAGGCATAAAGATCCTCAATTATGGCAGTGTCTATTAAAAGCAATAGTCTGTGTGCACCAATTTGTATCCATAGATGTTTTCCATAGATTTCTGTCTCCTGGCTCACAACTTGGGGAAAAATGTATTTTGTTTGCATTTCCTGTACATGAGTATGTGGTGAAATCCTTCAGGTTTCTGCTTGCTTGAGTATCTACACTAGTAGAATTCCTCTATCTCATGTGATAGGGCCCTGAGCTTAGGCACATGCCTACAACCTTAACTGCCAGCTGTAACATTGCCCCCACCAGAGCAAACAGAAGTTTTGCACTCACCGTAATATCCTTTTCTCTGAAGTTCATTGACGGACACAGCTCCATTAATCTTGACCGTAGGGTTATTACGCCACCTTCAGGAGTGGACTAGGCAGAACATGTAATACATGTGAAAAACAACAGAATTGTACAGTGCCGCCCAGGGGGCGATCCCTCTGGCAATAACCCCTCAGCTTACTTCCTGCAGCGTATCGTAAAGTAATAGGAGGGGTGGGTGCTGTGTCAGTCAATGAACTTCAGAGAAAAAGATTTTATGGCGAGTACAAAAATCCTATTTTCTCTTTCGGACACAGCTCTATTAATCTTGACCGTAGGGACGTCCCCCAAGCAGTGTCATAACGAGGAGTGGGAACAGCAAACATAACTTCACCCACAACCGGAGGTGCTCCCCAACGGAGGCGTCACAACCTGAACCAACCGATTCAGAACTTGAGGCCAACATATGCATCAGAATGCATGGGCAATCAAAATGTAACTCTCTAACAAGAAGAAAGAGTGCAAATTTCAACAATTACATGGCCGCCTGCAAAACTTTGCAGCCAAAGCAGGCATCAGAAGATGCGCTTACATCAACTTTGTAGAACTTTGTGAAAGTGTGAACGGATGACCAAGTCGCCGCCTTACACACCTGGGAGACTGACGCTTGATGTCTGAAGACCCAAGAGGTCCCAATTGCCCTGGTAGAATGGGCCGTGACAGGAAAGGGGGGCACCTGCCCCCTTCAAGGCATAAGCCTGGACCACGATCTGTCTGATCCACCTCGAAATGGTGGTCGATGAGACAGACGGCCCTTTTTTCAGACAAGCTAACGGAACGAACAGGGAATCTGACTTTCAGAAGGGAGCAGTGGCAGACAGATATACCCTTAGAGCCCGGAACACGTCAAGGGAATGGAGGGCCACCTCCTTAGGATGTGTAGGTTTAGGACACAGAGATGGTAACACAATGTCTTCATTGAGATGGAAGGCGGAAACAACCTTCGGCAGAAAAGAAGGTTGCGGACACAAAACCACCTTATCCCTGTGGATAACCAGATAGGATGACTTGCAAGACAAGGCCGCCAGCTCAGAAACCCTCCTGGCAGATGTAATAGCCACTAGAAAGACCACTTTCTGAGAGAGTCAACAAGGGAATTTCCCTGATGTTCTCAAACAGTGGTTTCTGAAGCGCTGATAGTACCAGGTTCAGATCCCACGGAGGTAGGGGTGGACGCACCGGAGGGACTACATGCCGGACCCCTTGCACAAAGGTTCTCAACAATGAGTGAGATGCCAGGGGTCGTTGGAAAAAAACAGCCAAGGCGGATATCTGTCCCTTGATGGTGTTCAAAGCCAACTTCTGGTCTACTTCACGGTGTAATAAAAGCAGGATCCTGGAAACAGGTGCGTGGACACCAACCCATCTCTTCACACATGGAGATACAATCTTTCCACGTACAATGGTATATC
Source organism: Lithobates pipiens (assembly GCF_037356315.1). Classification (NCBI taxonomy): domain Eukaryota; kingdom Metazoa; phylum Chordata; class Amphibia; order Anura; family Ranidae; genus Lithobates; species Lithobates pipiens. Next base: position 110,513,822 of record NW_027507788.1, read on the forward strand.
TTCTGAGAAGATTTTCGTGCCCTCAGCATAGTGGAAATTACCGAGTCCAACAGACCTTGGTTCCTTAGCACCTGGCTTTCAACAGCCATGCCGTTAAAACCAGCGACAGTAAAGCAGGACGGAGTATTGGATCTTGTGACAGAAGGTCTTCTCGCATCGGCAACCACCAAGGAGCATCCGCCACCAGGCGTACTATGTCAGCGTACCAAGGATGCCGAGGCCAATCTGGGGCAATCAGTATTACTGGAATTCCCTCGGCCTCCACTCTGCAGAGCAGACGTGATAACAGTTTGAGCGGAGGGAAGGCCAGCCGGTACTGCTCCCAAGGAGCCACCAACTCATCTTAAGCATCCGCCCAATGATCTCTTGTCCTGGACGTGAACCTCCGCACCTTCCGTTTGAGCCAGGAGGCAAGAAGATCCACATCTGGTCTACCCCACGGCAGGCAAAGAAGCCTGAACACCTCCAGATGCAATTACCATTCTCCTGGGTCCAGCATCTGGCAACTTAGATAGTCCGCCTGCCAGTTTTCTACTCCCGGAATGCCCGATATGGCCGATAGGGCCGGTACGCATCTCTCTGCCCACCAAAGGATGTGAGCGACATCCTGTGATGCAGCCAAGCTTCTTGTTTCTCCTTGATGGTTGACATAAGCCACCGCCGTGGCATTGTCTGAATGGATTTTGATTGGACGTCCTTGTAGTCTCATAGACCATGTGGAGAGGCATAGCCTGATCGCTCGAAGCTTGAGCACACCGATCGGCAACTGGGATTCCACCCTCGACCAGAGGCCCTAGGTCGATTGTACTCCCAATACTCCACCTCAGCCAGTTAGGCTGGCATCCGTTATGATCACTGCCCAATGAAGAGGTAGGAACGATTTCCCGGACAGAAGGGCTGGAGATCTCAGCCACCAAAGAGAGTCCCTGACTAACTGGCTCACTCAAATTTGCCAATCCAGGGACAACGGAGATTTGTCCCATTTGGACAATGTCTCCTTTTGCAAGACTCTGGTGTGAAACTGGGCGTATGGTACTGCCTCGAAGGAGGCAACCATGAGGCCCAGAACTCGCATGCTGAAATGCAGTGACGACCACCTGCGGTTCATCAGCAGCTTCACCGCGGTTCTGAGAGTCTGCAGTTTGTCTGAAGGGAGAAACACTCTCGCTTCAACGGAGTCCAGCAGTAAGCCTAGGTATTCCAGGCACTGAGTCGGCACTAGTACCAAACTTTTGAGGTTTAACACCCAACCAAATTCCTAAAGGGTTTGCATGGTGATTGCCACATCCTCAGGAGAAGCTGCTCTCAGAAGGAGATTGTCTAGGTAACCCACGATTGCGATCCCACGTTGTCGCAACAATGCCAAAATTGGAGCCAATAACTTGGTAAAGACTCGGGGGGGGGGGGGGGGTGAAGAAGCCAGGCCAAAGGAAAGAGCCACGGAGTAAACTGATTCCATTCTGAACCTCTGTACTCTCACAAAGCAATTGAGGGCTTTAAGGTCCAGGATTGGACGTACCCCTTCCTTTTTGGGGACTACAAACAGATTGGAATAGAATCCCTGAAACCTGTTTGGTGGCCAAGAGAGGAACTTTATCTTGTAGCCCGAGAGGGCCACCGAACTGCAAACTCCCGAAGGAGACCCTCCCACCCGAGTGTCAGCGGGGGGCAAACCTTCATGTGGGTAGCACTTTTACTTGCTGGCTTGCGAGTCCCGGGACACTTCTGTCCCTCAGTGGACGCCCTGTCGGACTGGGAGCGTTTACTTGAGGTCCCGGGCAGACTAAAAAGCCTCTTTTGAGCGGAAAAAGGAGGGCCCTTGCCTGCAGCATGGCTCCTTACCCTTCCTGGACTGTGGGAGCAACATGCTCTTTCCACCTGTGACATTCTTAATAATGTCATCCAGCGAGGCTCCAAATAGCCGCTCACCAAGGAAGGGCAAATCCATCAAGGCTTTTTTTTTAGATGCCTGGTCCGCAGACCAGCATTTTAGCCAGATTAGGCACCGCAGCACCACTGCTGATACTGATGCTCTGGAGAGCAAGGGAAGGGTATCTAGGGCCGCATCACAGACATACTTAAGGCCGTGCATCAACTGGTCTGCTAGTACCACGCAGACTGGAGGAGACTGCTGAAATAGGTGAAATAGTTCTGCCCACTTAGTAAGGGTCTAAGACACTAATGCCATGGCCAGTACTGGTTGTATCGCTGACCCCACTACCGTAAACATGGACTGGGCCACTGCCTTGGGCCTTCTGTCAGTAGGGTCCTTAAATGCAGGAGCCCCTTCTACCGGAATCGTGGCACCCTGGCAACGAATGTTTCAAGGACCGCCGACAAAGCGTTCAAAGGCACTGCACTATTTGCAGGCAAGCCGGTTGCAATTGCAGGGAGGTCTGGGGAAGAAAAGCCAGCTTCTGACGCCATGCTGACCCACCCTGCCACCCTTGGGGAATTAGGACAAGGTGCTCAATCCCACCCTCCTAGCTGCTACAGACTGAGGGGCCCCCACCGCAGGACTCACCACCCTGACTGAGTGCTGCACCGTACTGTTAATGGTGGTTGTGTCCTGTGTCTGCTCACAAGTGTCCAGGAACAAAAACTGTGCTGTTCTGAGGCACAGGAACCAGCGCTGTGGAGAAAAACCCTGCTGAGGCTACAAGAAAATGGCGCCCTCGTATAGAAAAAAAAATCACAGGGAAAATGGCCGCCGAACTCCGAGAAAATTGCCGCTGACCATGTTTCTCACAGAGGCAAACAGAAAATGGCAGACGATCAAACTGTACACAGAGAATACACAGACAATGGCAGCGGTCAGCGATATGTCGACAGCACATACAGAGCCCACAGACACCAGCAGAGAGACAGATGACAGCACAGGGACACAGACAGCCAGCACAGCCCCCAATCAAAGATCAGAGCCCCCTGGAGGACCCCTGGCCCAGGTGCACACACCACACTATAGCTCAGTCATGTAGCATTCCCCATGGGGGGGGGGGGAGAGGGAAAACAGGGACAGGGAGAGAAGAAAGGGAGAAGATGGACCCCTTAATCGACCTCCCAGGGAATGCCCAGCTGCTCTGTCCTGACGAGGCAGGGAGAGTTGTACTTACCATCCTGATGAGCTAGAGGCATCCCATCACAGACCCATACCCGAGCAGTACCGGTGGCTGTGGGCCACGGCACACTGTGACAAAGACATCCGTAGTCCGGTCATATGTGTGTTCCGGAGCATTGTGCTCACCGGCCGCCCCTAGAGCCTGAGGGGCATGTCGTGGCTGACCCAGCATGTAGCTAGGGCCTGCACACGCTCGATGGCCAGGCTGGGGAGACTACAAGGGTCTACATTATCCAGCCTGGCACCCAGCCGGCTGTTGATAGAAGATCACAGGATCTTAAAATCTTGCGCAAAAGGCAAAAATCCAGAAAAAATCCCCAGAACCGATGGTCCCGGCAAGGAGCCTAGGTCCTTCTTCACTAGGCAGAAAAAAACTGAGCTGCAGGAAGCAGGCTGAGGGGTTATTGCCAGAGGGACTGACCCATGGGCGGAACTGTACAGTTCTGTATTTCACATGTAGTACATGTTCTGCCTAGTCCTCTCCTGAAGGTGGCGTAATAACCCTATGGTAAAGATTAATGGAGCTGTGTCAGTCAATGAACGAAAGAGAAAAGGCTTTATATAAGACCTCAAGGCATTTGTCCAAAGTGTTAAATACTGGGACTTTATCCACTAGACACTCAAGGGTCTTATTAAAATAAGAAACTGCTGGATCCTTTGAAGGCATATTTTCCATTCTTAGCAAATACTCAGAGAGCAAATTTTACCCACTCTGCATACAAGAACATCCTTTAAATGAGGATGTACATGAAAGGATTGAGGATGCTGCAGTGGATGTCAATCCAAATCCTGTAACCTTTGAAGTTGAGGACTCCGGAAGTGGTAACGTAAAGTAAACCCACCACTCACCCAGTATAAACGAATTGCACAGTATTAATGTATATATACATGCAAGCCTCCTGCATGTATTCCTACCTTGCAAATGTCACCCCCTTCAGAAGTAGGAGCCCGGAAAAACTTTGGAATCTGTGGTTGGGTCTCTTTGCCACAGCACTGTGGGCGGAGTCGTGATGTCACAAGACTCTCTGCCCACCTCTACACTCTACTGTTCCTGAGTTTTGAGTAACATCCAGTCAAAAATGCAGGAAAGGCACCACATGACTTTAGCATGCCCAATCATGCTGAGGTGTGGAACATCCAATCCTGGGAGAGCTGGAGAAGAAAGGATGGGAATGTGAAGCTGGAATCTTAACACCCTCTCTCTCATGCCGTTCATGAGATAAAGAAATCAGATGTCAGTCACAGCAGTGGGCGATGTGTCGTTTTTGATTTTACTACAAAGACAAAAAGGATTGCTCAGAGCTGGATTAACTGTGGCAAGACTGGGCAAAGATAAGTTGACATTCTCTACTGTACCAGGTAGACGTCTTCATTAAAAATGTTTTTTTTTTCAGGTTTACATCCACTTTAAAATAATTCCGAAAAACTTTTGCGAGGATACTCACAAAGGCCTTTTGGGTCCAAGATAAACCCTGACCCTGGGATTCTTCAGAAGATTCCTCGGATGAGAATTCTACTGCCTCCCCTTCTACCAGAATGTTCTAGTCTTCCTCTACCTGGTCCTCCACTGATTCCTCCCCCGTTAATAGGAGGGGTGAGGAAAGAGGGAACACTTGTGACCAAGGCGATTTAATCAAGCAAGTATTTTGGAAAGCTGCTGCTGTAAACAGGCGATAAAAGATGAGAATTCCTGCTTTGCCACAAAGGAACTGGAGGAAGGTTACCCATAAGTTGCGGAGATACCAGGTGGAGGGAATCAGAGCTGCATGGAACACAATGAACCCTAGTGGATACATTGCAGTATATAGGAACCCTGCTGGAAACAGTGATTAGAGTCAACCAAAAGCACACTACAAATAAGCACCAGCGCTCTGCTCACCCCAGGAATTTGTCTGCTAAATCTGCTAGTGCCCCACTGCCCTCAAAAGGAAAAGGATGGCCACTTAATATTTGCAGCGACCTGTAGTCCCACAAGGAACAGCTCTGCTGCGAGTCCAACAAAGCAACTGCTATTGCTGTGCCCTGTAGTCCCACTAAACAAAGGTGTCCTGCTGCGACTGGCAATCCTGCCATGCCTGCCTTGATGTTCCAAGATGGCTGTTGTCAGAGGTCTCTGGGGGGGGGGGGGGGCATGGCCTGGAGGGAGCCCAGGCTGAAGTTGTCTCTCTCATATCACCATAGGACTCAGTGGATGTGTGGCACCAGGCATCTTTCCTCTTTTCCTGCCAGAGTGTTCTGTCTTACGCGTGACGTCACCAGCCACACTGAACATGAAAGCATTTTTAAGTAATGCAGGGGTGGAAAAAAAATGTCTGCCCCCTGCATTTGGTGTCCAGAGCCTCCCAATCAGGCCTTAATCTCCCCTACTGTTATGAAGGGCTCAGGGTGCATCTTCACCTATCATAGCGAGCAATATCACAAGGGCCACCTGTGATAGGGACCTATATAGTACCCTACTGGTCCAGAAAGCAATATATCATTGTACAGGGTCCAGTGCAGACGAGCAGCATTTGAGGCCATTCCTGTGTGTCCAGAGTGGGGTTTTGGTACCATTCCTATCAGCATAGAAAAGCTGTAGGAAAATGGATCTGGAAAAGCCCTGGGATCCCAGAAGGAACTATTGGGAATCTAGATATTATTTTCATGCTGGGACTGCACAAACATGACCCATCAAGACACAAGCAAAAAAAGAAGTGAAGCCTTGCCTATTAGGGAGAGGTTATATCTAGGAGGGGTTTTCCTGTCTTTTATTGCCAGTGTCCAATCACCTGAAGGTGACAGCATAACCCTATCATAATGTAGCATAGCACACCCTGTGTACTAGGATGTATGATATAGAAAGTACATGTTGCTGATTTTATTAGTAAAAATTTATATTTGTTTTATTTTTACATTCATTATTGTGTTTTGCTTAAAGGGCTGTTCAAGAGCTCAGATTAAAAAAAAAAAATCTGATGTATAGATTTGTTTGTAGGCAGCATGCCTAGATCCTCAGGTAAGAATCAAAGAACCACAGAAAGCCCCGAACATCCTCTTCTGGGGTTCACCAGCGGCATTCGCAGCTCCTCCCCACATCAGATAACCCCCTAGGAGAAGCGCTCTCCCAAAGGGGGTTACCTTTGCAGGCGCATGCCTGAGTCAAGCATTTGCGTCTGCAGACACGAATGCTGGACTTGGCCCTGCCCCCCGTCATTGGATTTGATTGACAGCAGCGGGAGCTAATGCCTGTGCTGCTATCAATCTATCAAATCAAGAGCAAGGACCCTGTGGAGAGAGGGACAGCGCGCCCCTGCTGAAGAGATGAAGGGGCTCCGGCAAGCAAAATGGGGGGTGGGGGGGCCAGTGACTGCCAGGTGTTTTTTCACCTTAATGCATAGGATGCATTAAGGTGAAAAAACACAAGGGTTTAGAACTCCTTTAAATAGCCTTTTTTACACTAAAAGGATTTTGCTTAAGTTATCGGACAGAATCAAGGATATCTCAAAGACAGGAAATCATTTGAACAATAGCTGTCAGTTAATGATTTAAGAAAAAGTATTGGACAACAATCCTCTAATTGAATGCAGTAGGTATCAGTTTGCTTGAACGGATATGGAGAAAGCTAAAGCTTTACGTATATAGATTTAATATTATTTTGCTTACTCTAAGCTCATCAATCATAGGGTACTCTCCTGGCTTCAGGTACGACAAGTCAAGTCTTCGTTGGTAATCTTCTAGCCTCTGCAATGATGAAAACACATTATAAAGGTCTAGTTGGATCTGTCCTATTCTTCTAAATTATTATTAATTTAATTAAAAATAATTATTATTATTAATATTAAACAGCAGAGAAAACAAACAATACTATCAAAATCTAGCACAAATGGCAAAATGGACAAAAAAAACATATAGAGCAGATAACTGCAAGTCAGAGTAAGGCCTTGTTCATACTACTGTGATTTCTTCTGCGTCTGTCGACAAGCTGCAATGCACCACAATAGAAATCACGTTATTCTCTATGGTGGCTGTTCACATCAAATCAATACGGTGCAGTACAATTTTTGGAAAAATTCAGGTGCTTCATTTGGTGCAGCAGAATACATTTTTTGGCCCCATAGACTTCAATCGAAGTGCATGGAAAGACATATACATGCATTTTTGGTGCATTTTGGACAGGATTTTGTTTTAACAACCAGTCTCCTTCTCATACAAAAAACACATGACGCATGAAATGCATCAAAAAGGTCTCTAAAGATCCTAGGCCAAGTATGTTCCATTTAAATGATACTGACACCATAAATGCAAGAAACTGAAGACAGAACCTACCATTAAGGCAGCCCATACACGAGTGGTCTTTTAACCAGCAGGTTGAATGAAAAAAGAAAAAAAAAAAAAAAAACTGACACATCCACACACTAGAAAAGTATGGGGGAATTTTTCCTGCTGTGTTATTGTATTCTGACAGTGGGGAGATTTCCCCACTGTTAGAATACACTGATCCGTGTTGCAGGCGGTATGCAAAATTGGACAAGGTTGTACAGAAGTTGATGGGTAGATAGACTTCTGTACAATCTCAGTGCCCATATATGGATTGGCATCCACCCGGTCCCTGCTGAACCGTCTGAATTTTGATTCATGTATGGTTATGATTAAGGCTTACCTGCTTGTTCTCAGCTTCTTGTACAGCTTGATTGACATGATTCAAAATCGTCCGACAATGCTCTGCAGCCTTTTTTACCTTTCTCTTTTCTTCTGGTTGGTCTATTTGAAAATCAAAAGAAACACAACTGGGTTCTGAATAAGCCACCAAACATATGTATTTTTATGCTTAAAGGAAACAAACAAAAAATATAGTTTTCATTAAAATGCATCTCTACATCTAACACCCTGTACTAGACAAATGAGTCATCAGTGAGAAAAAGAGATGCATTCTGTGTTTCAGTAATTACCAAACTCTGCCATGCAAACACTAGAGAAAATAAAAACTGTAAGCAAACATTAAAGATGAATTTTCATCAGCATAATCTTGCATTATTATATATAGCACTAATACCTGATGACCTCAAAATATAAAATACCGGTAATTAGGGTTGTTTTTTATCAAAAATGTGAAGGTTCACTTAAAAATCGAAACAATTATACAGTGGTACCAGTAACGCTTTTAACTGTAAAAGGTTAAAATACATAGACAGATTTCATTAATTTATTACAGAACAATATACACCTAAAGTTAAAATTGTGCATCTTAGATAGCTAAAAATAAAGTGAGCACATTATAAAAGAAATAGCTTACAACAAAGTCTTCAAAAAAGTTTGCTACAAATTAAAATTCCCATTCTAAAACATTAAAAACATACATCAACCCCAAATGTATGTACAAGATTAGAAATTTTGTGCTAGTCTGTGTGTCTCATGTGCATATAGCTCAGTTATATGTGAGTATATATATATATATATATATATATATATATATATATATATATATATATATATATTTTTTATGTTGGTGGGGAAACCTTTTTATCATACAACTGTTTAAATGTATATCACTTTTTCCTTTATATAGAACCCCCCCACTTAGGTTGCTGTCTGTATGGGCCCTCACATCAGAGCACATTCTGGATCTCTGAGGTGCCCCAGGTAATGATCTGATGACTCTACAGACACTATATTTTCTCATAGCCCCCCAGAGTAGGACAGCTATGGGACATCTGGGGCTTTGCAGAGGACTGTGCTAGATAAGGGAAATGGTCTTCAATCACCATCTTGCTCTGGGGTTGTGGTCGACTCTGAATTGGCTTTGTACTGAATTCTTTTGTTTCATGTTGAGAACAAGTAGTGGTGGTGGGTTGGGGGTTGCAGTGAACTAACTGGATCTCATGCACACTAAACCAATAATTATGTTCTGGCACACAAATAACTGTGTAACTACTATTATGCCCTATAGCTCTATAGAAAAGGTATAGAATGAATGTATTATATTCTAACCTCTAACAAACTACAAGTCTGAAATAACTGGCTAATAAGATTTTAATGCAGCATCTCATCTAGCATTCTTTTCTTTCTTCCTTCCTTGTTGGCATTATTAGCTTGGTAGCCTATCCCCGATTACAGTTTGAGCCCGATTGGGGTAAGCAGAATCTGGTTGTCAAGAATATGGATATTACCTTGCAATCTTTCACAATTTGTTCTTTCTTTTATTGTATGCAATATACATCAAGCAATGATCAGATATTTTATATGGAATGGTCTATTGGCAATAATTTTGTTATGTTTTAACAAAAATAAATTTTTTATAGTTGGTAAAAAAAGAAATATGAATGCATATATTATGCCCATGATAACCTAATTGTCCCATTAGTAATGTGACTGACGGAAAGCCTTCTTCACATGGGCTTCAGCTTGAATGACAACACTGTGTACATCAAGCTTTAAGCAGTTTTGCTGAAGTTTTCAAAAACTATTCTATTTGGAAGTGATGGCTGTCATTTTAAACAAGCTGCTATTAGACTTTAGCAAACTTCAGCGTTCCTTAAGCTAGTTGAAAAAAATGCATTAGTCTGCTAACATCTTTAACTTGACAGTCAGCACTCCCTCAAGCAGGTCTCTTATGGTTTTAGGGTGGCTCCTTTATCTTGCGGGGTTTTATGAAGCCCCCCATCATGCTCACTCCTGTGAATAGGACTATAAGACACCAGCAGATGACACCAGCTCTGGAGGCAGGGCTGTTACTTTCCAGAACAGTTCAGGCTGTGCCCAAACATCAGGTATATCATTAAAATAGAAATAGGTTTCTTAAAAAAAAAAAGAAAAGAAAAAAAAACCTAATACTTACCTAGGTGGATGCAGCATTGATCCGGTGCTGCAACTGTCTTCTGCTTTCTCTGCAGTGAGAACGGAGCAAACAAACACCGCTGATCACTCAGTTCTCCCCCTCTGCTCTGAGCAGAGAGCCATTACTGTCAGTGAGTCTTTAGCTAAAAACAGGCTTTAGGAGTGCAGAATGGACTGCACTTCTGTGATCCATAGGAGAAGTATGGCCAAAAAAGCTTTGATCATACTTCTCCTTTAATGAAGGGGAGCAATGCTAGTATGCGTAGTCCTGGATTTTGCTGGTTTAGATCAAGAAAAAAAAAATTAAGGATGCAGCTGTATGCACACTTTTGATAAGGAATTGTGTACTTCAAAGCAATGTGTTTAGTTTAAAGAGGAAGTAAAGTATTCCTGTTCAATTGTACCTATAGGTAAGCCTATAATACGGCTTACCTGTAGGTACTGTGAATTACCCCTAAACTTGCACCATTTAGGAGAGATTTACTATATATGCCGCCATCTTTGCATGCACACTGAAGGAATGGTCAATAGTGCGTTTCTTCAGGGCGCTGTGCCCTGACCAGCAGCACCCGCACACATGCGTGGGAGTGATGTCACCGTGGCTCTGGCCAATCACAGTACTAGAGCCCGTAAACCCGGGAAAGAAACTCTGGGGAAAAAGGTCAGCCGTCTCGGTGGTGTGCGGGTACCACTGAAGCAGCTTTGTTCTAAGGTATTTCATATGGGCTAGTATGCAATGCAGAATAGCTCATTATGCCTTTGTCTTACAGTTTTTTTTAATTTTTTTAGGGTTTACAACTTCTTTAAAACTTTACAAGGCTTTAATACTACTTTAACATGCCCGAACTGGAAGCTGAACGGCTAAAAGCTCTGCAAATGCTTTGCAAACGCTCCCTGTACACAATGCTCATATACAAGCTTAAAGTGGTTGTAAACCCTTACAAACCACTTTGACTTACAGGTAAGCCTAGATTAAGGCTTACCTGTAGGTCCAAGAAATATCTCCTGAACTTATACGGTTTAGGAGATATTTACCTGAAGACAGCCACCGCTGTTGCGCCGTAGACAGCGGCGCGCAGGCGCACTGGGTAAGCCGCAGATCGCGGCGATATGCCGCGAGTGTCGGCTCCCGTGCGCATGCGCCGGAGTGACGTCATTGCTGCTCCGGCGAATCACAGCGCTGGAGCAGCGAGACCCACCAAGAAGATGGACGCTCGGAACTACAGGGGACAGCGGTGACTTCGCTGGCTAATGTGTCAGGTAAGTGACACATAATGGACTACTATGCGATGCATAGTAGTCCATTATGCTTTACCTTTGCAGGGAATCAAAGAGGAAGTAAACCCTAATGGGTTTACTTCCTCTTTAACCACTTAACAACCGCCCTATAGCCGAATGACGGCTACAGGGCGGTTTCTTAACTCTGGGAGGCCGTCATATGACGTCCTCCCAGAATTCCGCTCTCGTGCGCCCCCTGGGGCGCGCACTCGAGAGCATCCGTGACCGCCGGGTCCACAGGACCCGGCACATCACAGATCACGGTAAACAGCCGCTCATAGCGGCCGTTTACCACGTGATCGCTCCGTCAAATGACGGAGTGATCACTTGTAAACAAACCGGCGTCATGTTATGACGCCGGTTCCTCCCTCCCCCTCTCTGTACCGATCGGAACAGCGGAGGGGGAAGAGATCGGTGTCAGCAGCGATGTGGGCTGCATCTGCAGTGCCCACATCGCTGCTCACCAAAAATTAACCCCTCAATTCCCTGCATTACCCGGCAATACTCTGCATTACCCGGCAATACTCTGCATTACCCGGCAATACTCTGCATTACCCGGCAATACTCTGCATTACCCGGCAATACTCTGCATTACCCGGCAATACCCTGCAACACTCTGCAACGCTCTGCAACACCCGCCAATACCATGCAATACCATGCAACACTCTGCAACACTCTGCAATGCTCTGCAACACCCACCAATACCCTGCAACACTCTGCAATGCTCTGCAACACCCGCCAATACCGTGCAACACTCTGCAATGCTCTGCAACACCCGCCAATATCCTGCAATGCTCTGCAACGCAATACTCTGCAACGCCATACTCTGAGTTACCCAGCCATAGTCGGTGATACCCTGCAATACCCAGCCATAGACACCCACCCCACCTCCCGCCGCCCTCCGGTGCTTCTACAGACTCGCCAATACGATCAAATCCAGAATCTTTTTTTTTTTTTTCAGGCTTCCCAGCTTAGAGATGAGATGCGGGGTCTTATTGACCCCATATCTCACTGTAAAGAGGACCTGTCATGCCATATTCCTATTACAAGGGATGTTTACATTCCTTGTAATAGGAATAAAAGTAATTAAAAAATTTATTTTTGGGGAACAAAATGTCAAACTAAAATAAATAAAGTAAAATGAACAATAACATATTTTTTTTTTTTAAAGCGCCCCTGTCCCCATGTGCTCGCATGCAGAAGCGAACGCATATGTAAGTCCCGCCCACATATGAAAACGGTGTTCAAACCACACATGTGAGGTATCGCTGCGAACGTTAGAGCGAGAGCAATAATTCTAGCCCTAGACCTCCTCTGTAACTCAAAACATATAACCAGTAAAAAAAAATTAAATCGTCGCCTATGGGGATTTGTAAGTAGCGACGTTTGGCACCATTCCACGAGCCTGTGCAATTTTGAAGAGTGACATGTTAGGTATCTATTTACTCGGTGTAACTTCATCTTTCACATTATGCAAAAATTGGGCTAACTACTGTGTTTTTTTTAAGCACAAAACAGTTTTTTTTCCAAAAAAAAGCATTCGAAAAATTGCTGCGCAAATACCGTGCGAGATAAAAAGTTGCAACGACCACCATTGTATTCTCCAGGGTGTTTGCTAAAAAAACATATATAATGTTTTGGGATTCAATGTAATTTTCTAGCAAATAAATGATGATTTTTACATGTAGGAGAGAAATGTCAGAATTGTCCTGGGTGCTCCAGAACGCCTGATGGCGCTCCATGCATGTTGGGCCTCTGTATGTGGCCACACTGTGTAAAAGTCTCACACATGTGGTATCGCCGTACTCGGGAGTAATAGCAGAATGTGTTTTGGGGTGTAATTTGTGGTATGCATATGCTGTGTGAGAAATAAACTGATAATATGACAATTTTGTGAAAAAAAAAAAAAAAAAAGTAAAAAAAATCTTGATTTTGCAAAGAATTGTGGGAAAAAATGACAACTTCAAAAAACTCATCATGCCTCTTACTAAATAACTTGGAATGTCTTCTTTCCAAAAAGGGGTCATTTGGGGGATATTTGTACTTTTCTGGCATGTTAGGGTCTCAAGAATTGAAATAGGCCGTCAGTACTTCAGGTGTGATCAATTTTCAGATATTGGCACCATAGCTTGTGGACTCTATAACTTCACAAAGACCAAATAATATCCACCAATTTGTACTTATTTTTACCAAAGATATGTAGTGGTATAAATTTTGGCCAAAATTTATGAAGAAAAAATGACTAATCTGCTAAATTTTATAACAGAAACGAAGAAAAATTCATTTTTTTACAGAATTTTCTGTATTTTTTCTTTTATAGCACAAAAAATAAAAAACCCAGCGGTGATTAAATACCACCAAAAGAAAGCTCCATTTGTGTGAAAAAAAGGACAAAAATTTCATAAGGGTACAGTGTTGCATGACTGAGTAATTGTCATTCAAAATGTGAGAGCACCGAAAGCTGAAAATTGGTCTGGTTATTAAGGGTGTTTAAGTGCCCAGTGGTCAAGTGGTTAATAATGACTGAACAAAGGTTAAACGGAGTAAAATAATTTAACGCTAAGCATACATATAAACACGCACAAATGCAGAAACATGCATACGAAAAAAATACCAAATGGAAGTTACTTGCATAGGCAAGAATTGCTTCTTTAAACACATTTCCAAAATATGCATTAAAATAAATACATAGCAGAATATTGATATGGGATCCTACCAGAATACTTGGCAATATTATCCAAAAGTAAGGGATATTTAGTGAGCCTCTGCATCTCGGTAGGGATAATGTCCTTTAGCTGTAATCGTCGGCACAGAGGATTACTCTCGGCATCCTGCAAGTACACATTTATCATAGTTAACGAGACTGATTACATGCACCATCAATTTATTTCAAACATCATTACAAACTACTTCTGTGAGAAAGCGCACAGCAAGAACTCATGTTACTGCAGTTACACTTCATGAGCAGCATATCACTCATGCTACTGAGGATACACAGGTCATGTAATCTCACATCTATTATGGCAGAGCCATATATTAGGTGGCTTACGTGTACTAATTTAATGCCATGTTGAATTAATTTCCCCTATAGCAGTCTTCCACCTTCAAAGCACCCTCCACCACACATGCTGCTGATCGTGGGTGTCCAGCCTCAGAACCCCATTAACAAAAAACTAAGAAAACCAGGCAGGTCCATACGATAGCCTTTGGAGCTGCTTCAGAGATCAACCGTACAAGAGGGCCACATAAACAGGAGCATATTCAGTGTTTTGTTTTTTCTACATGCACTATGTTAACATCAGCATGATGGGGTAGGGGGATTGGAACAAACACGTGCCCTAAAGTGAAGTTGTGCAACCACATATCACTTCACAACCAGTGTTATTTGTTTCCAGCTTTTTTTATATACTTGTTTATTCACATTAAAAACAGAGAAAGTGTGTTGAGAAGAAATTTGCTCTCTCAACCAACCTAATATAGGCTGTATCCAGAGAGCATGGATTTAAACAACAGGGTAGGGTGCAATGAAAGCAATCCAAAAAGTCAGAAATTCTAATGACCTGAACAAACATTGAAAATTTAGAGTCTTTCTTCTGCCGTGACTTTATCATCTCCAAGGCAAAGGGCTGATTACTACAAAACGTGGCGACTGCTTGCTTCAACCTTTCTTCCTCTGGTCCGCAGAACTGTAGACACAAAGACACTTTTGTAAGAACTTTTCTCATGGTACAGGCATGCATAAAAATGAGAAGACGTGGAGGGTGGTACAGAAGAAACGGCTTACCCAGCTTAGAACATCATCTCCAATCTGTTCAATGACAGAGGTCCCGTAACGCTTTTTGACTGCTTTCATCTGCTCTTTAAGCCCCACTGAAAGAGAAGAGAAGGAACATCATTGCGCATAGGGTGGCTTCAAACAGGAGACGGTCATCAGTTTTGTCACAGGCATGAGTGGACTAGCTTAGTCTAAAATGCAAAACCTAATACTTTTAAGTCCTAAAGCATGCAATTTCATACAAATATTTGGGAAATGTTTTAACAGCCAAAGATTTTTAATTATGTGCCTCTATTTCTGTTATCCAGGCATTCCTGCAAGACAACACAGCTATGCAAGGTCCCCTGTCTCCACTGCTGTGCTTGAATTAGCTTGGTTAAAAACACCTCCACCTTGTTGATCAGTAGTGAAAGAGCAGAAGCACTCTGATGAAGCCATCACTCTACTCTCTCCTCCTGTTAACATGTTCCCTGGCCTCAAATGTACAATCATCTGAAGGTAGCGGCATATAACCTATTATCTTTGACCTCCTGCCCTGTGTTCTGTACTTTGTCCATTTCTAGCATTGCCCTCTCTTCCCCTAAGCGCTACTGCGGAGGAGATTACATTGGGTCAATTATAAAAATCCAGATACTTACCTGACCTACTTTTAAAAAATAAATAAAAAAAAAGGAATTTTGACCGGTACAGTATATTGTATAACTTGGAGTACAGTGCAGGACACAGGGCAGGAAGTCAAAGACCATAGGTTATATGCCGCTACCTTTAGATGATTGGGCACTGGCAAAAGCTTTGCTGGGACTGCAAACAGTGCACCCTCATGTAATCCCACCCACTTCATGAGACTCCAGACTGTAGCAAACAAGGTACAACAGACCAGTATCTTGTACTGTACTCCAAGATAGGGAATTTAATGGTTATTCAAAATTCCCATTATCTTAACAGTAAAATCAGTCATTATATGCAGTAAAATAGGATTTTTTGTACTCATCGTAAAATCCTTTTCTCTGTAATTCACCGACCGACACAGCTCCTCTCTGTAACTAAATGGGTTGTATAGCCTGCCATTAGGAGAAACTAGGCAAAATTGTTACACAATACACAGGGGGGCGGGCCCCGTGCTAGCAACCTTTCCCACTGCTCCTAGCAGCTTCAGTACGTCAACAAGCAGAATAACATAGAAAAAAGGAGGGGTGGGTGCTGTGTCGGTCGGTAAATTACAGAGAAAAGGATTTTAAGGGGAGTACAAAAAATCCTATTTTCTCTTATATTCACCGACCGACACAGCTCCTTTCTAACTAAATGGGACGTCCCCAAGTAGTGCCAAACGAGGGGTGGGAAAAACAGCATAAAAACTTCATCCACCATGGCAAGTGGGAACTAGGGAAACTAAACCCACAAAAAACAGCAGTATGTGTAAAAACACCACTATATAACCGGGTATCCTCAACAGGAGTGATCCCCAAGACCGCAACATTGTGGAAGTAATGCAACAGTGCATTACCAAAACAGTACTGCGTCTTTTTAGAAAAACCAGGAAAAAATTCAATTGCAACTACACGGCAGCCTGCAAAACTTTGCAGGCCAAAACAAGCATCAGCCGATGCACTGACGTCTACATTGTAGAACTTGGTAAATGTATGGACAGACGACCAGGTCGCAGCCTTACACACCTGAGCGACAGACGTTTGGTGTTGGAAGGCCCAAGACGTTCCGATTGCTATTGTAGAGTGGGCCATGACTGGAAAGGGAGGCACCTGCCCCTTCAAGGCATAGGCTTGGACTACAATCTGTCTGATCCACCTGGAAATGGTGGCCGAAGAGACCGCCATGCCCTTCTTAGGACCAGCCACCGAAACAAACAGTGAGTCCGAAAGGAAGCTGTGGCAGACAAGTACACCTTAAGAGCCCTAACCACATCCAGAGCGTGAAGGGCTACCTCCTTGGCGTGCTTCGGCTTAGGACACAATGATGGCAATACAATGTCCTCATTGATATGAAAGGCCGAAACCACCTTCGGTAGAAAGGATGCAACACCACCTTATCCCTGTGGATGACCAGATAAGGCGACTTGCAGGACAAGGCCGCCAGTTCCGAAACCCTCCTGGCCGATGTGATGGCCACTAGAAAGACCACCTTCTGTGAAGGGGTCAGCAAAGGAATCTCCCTGATATTCTCAAACGGTGGCTTCTGAAGTGCCGACAACACCAGAAAGATTTCCACACCCTCAGCATTGTTGGAATCATCAAGTCCGATAGACCCCGGTTCCTCAATACCTGGCTTTCAATAGCCAGGCCATTAAAGCCAGTGCTGGTAAAGCAGGGTGAAGGTTTGGACCTTGAGATAGGAGGTCCTCTCTCAACGGCAGTCGCCAGGGAGCGTCTGCCACCAGGCGCACCAGATCTGTGTACCAGGCCCGCTGAGGCCAATCTGGGGCAATCAGGAGTACTGGAATCCCCTCGGCTTCCATTCTACGAAGCAGACATGGCAACAGTTTCAGCGGAGGAAAGGCGTAGATCAGCCAGTACTGATCCCACGGAGCCACCAGCGCGTCTGCCCAGGGATCTCTTGTCCTGGACACGAATCTCAGCACCTTCCGATTGAGCCGGGAGGCCAATAGATCCACATCTGGTGTGCCCCATTTCAGGCACAGCAGCCTGAATATCACCGGATGCAATGCCCATTCTCCTGGGTCCAGCATCTGACGATTCAGATAGTCCGCCTGCCAATTCTCCACCCCCGGGATGTAAATGGCCGACAGGGCCGGAACGTGTCGCTCTGCCCACCGAAGTATGTGAGTGACCTCATGAGCAGCGGCTGAGCTTCTTGTTCCCCCTTGGTGATTTATGTACGCCACACCCGTGGCGTTGTCTGACTGTATTCTGGTCGGACGCCCTTGAAGACACGTCGACCACGTGTGGAGGCACAGCCTGATCGCTCTCAATTCGAGCAGATTGATCGGCAACTTGTATTTTTCCATAGACCAGAGGCCCTGAGCCGACTGAATCCCCATCACTCCACCCCAGCCAGACAGACTGGCGTCTATAGTGACCACCATCCATTTCAGAGGAAGGAACGATTTTCCGGACTGAATCTCCGGGGACCTCAACCACCAGATCAGGGATTCCCTGACTGGCTGGCTCACCTAGATCTGCCGATCAAGGGACAACGGAGATTTGTCCCATTTTGGCCTGTGGGAGTAGTGTACTCTTACCACTCGTGCCATTTTTAATAACGTCATCCAACGAGGCTCCAAAGAGCCGTTCACCAAGGAAGGGAAGATCCGTCAGGGCTTTCTTGGACGCCTGGTCAGTAGACCAGCATTTCAGCCAAATGAGGCGCCTCAGCACCACAGCTGACACTGAGGCCCTGGATAGCAGGGGGAGAGTATCCAGGGCCGCGTCACAAACGTACTTAAGGCCATGCACTAGTTGGTCTGCTAGTTTCACGCAGACAGGGGAGGCATTCTGCTCTCCCAGTTCGCGGTGCAAAAGTTTTGCAGACTCAGTCAGTGTCTGCGACACCAGTGAGGATGCCAGTACAGGTCGCACGGCAGACCCCACAACCGTAAACAAGGAACGAGCCACTGCTTCGGCCTTCCTGTCTGTGGGATCCTGGAATGCAGGAGTCCCCTCAACCGGGATCGTGGTTACTTTATTTAACCTAGATACTGGGGGGTCCATGACTGGAGGAGCCGACCACTTTTTGAGAAGGCTTTCCTCAAAGCTGTAACCCACCGCCAAATTTTTGGGGACCAAAAAGGTCCGTTGTGGGCGACCCCATTCCCTATAGATGAATTTGTCAAAATAAGTCAAATACGGGAACACCTTAGGTGAACGTGCTGGCTTGCGGGACCCAAATGGGACCGGTACATCAGCAGAGGAATCCGCTGGCTCCTGAATCTTCAGGGTATCATGCACAGCTGTGATAAGTGTTCCAACAAGCGCCTTGTCACGCCCAGACCCGGACGTGGAATCACCCTCACTATCCGAACGGTCCTGGTCAGCCATGTCTGATAGGTCAGAGCAGGGCCCGAGTCTGCATCAGAGCTCTCCCCAGAGGACAGGGGTGCAGGGGCCTCTTGCGTGCACCTTTCCTGCCACGTGCCGCCTCTATCTTAGCAACATAGGAGTCAAGGACCGCTGTCAGGGTGTCCATGCGCACCACGCTAACTGCAGGTGACCCGGTTGCTATAGCCTGGATTTCGGGGGAAGAAACACCAGTTTCTGAAGCCATGCTGACCCTAGCCTGTCTGCCACCTGCAAGGGGATTTAGGACAGTGAAGGTCCCACCCTCCTGCTGCCACCGCATGGGGGGGGGGGGGGGGGGGGTACTTCGCGCTAGACTCACCCCCCTGGGTCGTTCTGCAATAGCCACAGCAGTGCCTGTAGTCCCTAGGAGGTTACCAGTTGCAGAGAGGAGGAAACTGTCAGCAGCAGCAGCTCCCACCAGAGGTGCAACGATCTGCAGAGCAGCTTCAGCGTTCAGCAAAGAGCCATTCAGCATCCTGCACACACACACAGTGGATACAGGAAGCAGCGAGAGAAAGCACATGTAATGCTGCCAGAAGTGGCCAGCGGTGAAAAAAGCGCTCAGGCTTCAAGAAAATGGCCGCCAATGTAATCAATAGGAATCCTAAATAAAATGGCTGCTGAAGCTCACAGGGGAATTTATAGCTCTTCCAAATCCAAGATGGCCCCCGGAACGGCGCCACGCGGTGACAGAGCAAAAAAAATAAAAACATGCTGCCTGCTAACAGTCAGAACAACCTTCATAGACATGTTTTGGGACCCCCAGACCTGGACCAGGACCAACGGCAGCCGCACAGACCCCCACAGGTGAGAAACAGCAACACACACACCGCCCGCAGCACATGCAGCCACCCCCCTCAGAGGGGGGAAGGAGGGGTGATAGGGACTTGGGAGAGAGGATAGGGAGGTGAGGTGGCACCCGAATCGACCCCCCAGGGAATGCCCAGCTGCTCACCCCATCGAAGCAGGGAAAGCCGTACTTACCAGTTCTGAAGATCTGGGAGACATTCCTTCAAAGACCCACTCCTGCGCAGTTACAGGGTGGCTGCTGGCCTCGGTATACTGTGATCCAGACATCAGTAGCCCGGTCATATGTATACCCCGGAGCATTGAAGCTCACCGACCACCTCTGGAGCCGAGGCATGTCGTCGCCTGCCGAGCCTTAGCTACGGCCTGCTCACGCTCGATGGCCGGACTGGGGAGACTACAAGGATATCATTAACCAGCCTATCACCCAGCTGGTAGTTGATAAAAGATCACAGGATCTTTCATCTTGCGCAAAAAGCAGCAAACCTGCAGCAAAAATATGGACCAAGAGGCCTGCAGGGTTTCCTAGGTCATTCTCCTTGCTAGGCAAAATAAAAACTGAAGTTGCTAGGAGCAGTGGGAAGGGTTGATAGCACGGGGCCTGCCCCCCTGGGGCAGGATTAAAGTTCTGTGTATTGTGTAACAATTTTGCCTAGTTTCTCCTAATGGCAGGCTATACAACCCATTTAGTTACAGAGAGGAGCTGTGTCGGTCAGTGAATATAAGAGAAAGCATGATGGTTATACTCACTATGGAAACTAAGGGGCAAATATATATGTATAAAAAGGCTGTTTGAGTCATCTCTGACCCTTCCTGTCTACCATAGTCCCCAGTCCATCTCCTGATAGTACAGAGCCTTGGGGCACTCTGCACATGCAAAGTCACACGACTGCTATATAGTGCTGATAAGAAAAGGTATTTATCAGTTTATATTTACTAAAATATCTGCATTTACATGTTCTGGGTACTGTGGGAGACCAGATATAGTGAATGCAGGGTCCTGGGTTTAGTAACGCTTTAATTGTAAAGGATATGCTTCTGCCATTTTCTGTGTAAATGGCTGGTGGAAGCGCATCAGCGGTAAAGTGCCGCTTTACCATAGTTTCAGCGGTGCTATTCGGCTGCTAGCTGGGCGGTTTTAATCCCCGCTAGTGGCCGAAAATGAGGGAATAAAGCCGCCAGCAAAGCGCAGCTGATCCATTGTTTTCAATGGGCAGGGGAGCTTTAGAAGTGGTGTACACACCGCTCCTAAATTTGTATTCTTTGTTGGAAAATTACTTAGAACTCCCAAACATATATTTTATTTTAGTAAAGACCCTAAAGCAGGGGCCTTAAACTGGTGGCCCTCCAGCTGTTGTGAAAGTCCCATCATGCCTCTGCCCGAGGGAGTCATGTTTGTAACTGTCATCTTTGCAATGCCTCATAGGGCTTGTAGTTTTGCAACAGCTGAAAGGCTGCCAGTTTGAGTCCCCTGCCTTAGAGAATAAAACGGCGGTCTTTGCAATATTTTATGTCACACTGTATTTGTGCAGCGGTCTTTCATACACAATTTTTTTGGAAAAAAATAAATTTTCATGAATTTAAAAAAAATAAAAAAACAAACAGTAAAGTTAGCCCAATTTTTTAGTATAATGTGAAAAAATTATGTTATGCCGATTAAATAGATACCCATATGTCATGCTTCAAAATTGCCCATGCTCGTAGAATGGTGACAAACAATAGCACTTAAAAATCTCCATAGGCGACGCTTTAAAAAAAGTTTTACACGTTAACCATTTAGAGTTATAGAATAGGTCTAGTTGTAGAATTATTGCTCCCACTCTATCTCGGCGATACCTCACATGTGTGGTTTAAACACAGTTTATATGTGGGTGTGACTTGCGTATGCGTTTTGCTTCAGCACGCAAGCTCAAAGGGACAGGACGCAATTTTTTATTTTTTTATTTTACACTGTCCCTTTATAAAAAAAAAAAAAAAAAAAAAAAAAGAAATTTTGATCCCTTTTATTCCAATTACAATCAATGTAAACATCCTTTGTGATAGAAATAAGCATGACAGGTCCTCTTTATTGTGAGATCTGGGGTAAAAAAAAAAAAAAAAGTAATTTTACATTTACCAAAAAAAGTGACGTCAGGTGTCGTTCCCACTCCCCCAAGGGAATAAAGTGGAGTGGGGCCCATCTTGCCCTCACTCGACTTCCTGCCCATCGCTCCATGGGATTGAACCATTTCCGTCTTTACCGAGCACTGCGATAACCCGCCAAAATGAGAATCATGTTTTTTTGCTTAGAATAAAAAGATCATGATTCTTGCAACGTAAATGTTTCACATTATACAAAAACAATTGGGCTAACCGTTTAAAAAAAAAAAATGTATTAAAGTAACTTGTTTCCAAAAAAAATGCATTTGAAAGACCGCTGCGCAAATACAGTGCAACAGAAAATATTGCAACAACCACCATTTTATTCTCTAGGATGTCTACTAAAAAATATATAAAAATGTTTGGGGGTTCCAAGTAATTTTCTTTTTCCAATAAGGTTTTATTTGTTTAATCAAACAAGTTATCAAGTTAACATGTAATATTGTACAGGAATATGGAGAATACACAGTATGTTAAGTAATACAGGTAACTGGCCAAGGTACTAGTAATGTGCCAAAGCGCCCATATAAAAACTCTATTATCTAGTATAAAATTTCCGGATGTCAAAGCAATACAACAAGTAGCTCCGTTTTATTATATCCATTATCTTGCAGCAATTTATAGAATTTTTGTGATCGTTATAAGTATGATCTTTGGACGTGAGGGTATCTTACGTGGGTGGGAACCTGTTTCTTGTGCAGTGTTATCTGTCGGTGCCTAGCTTGACTATCTAGGTTGTCCTGTAAACTCTGGGGTGTTCTCAAGGTGTTGTAGAAGCATAGGGTATGATGTGTATAGTTAATGGAGACCTGTTTTGATCGTTAGTTGTGGGAAGATGGGGGGGCGGTCGAAAAGAGGGCGGGGGGGGTAAAAGAGAATGATGTGAGTGTCATTGACTAAAAGGTTGACCGTCGCCTGCTTCCCTCCACCTGGGGTGCCCCCCCCCCCCCCCCCCCGAGATGTTCATCGCACTTTATTCCGCTGTGGGGGGAGGACAATATTTGAGACTTGAGAATGTTGGATTTAGTATTACGAGTCATTATGGTAGAGCGTAGAGGTTCCAATTTCTTGGTGCAGGTGTGTTAGTGTTCAACTCTGTTGGGTCGGGAAATTTAAAAGGGAGTATTCAGCCGTGGTCTGGTAACGTTTCCTCTAAGTAATTTTCTAGCAACAAGAAAAAAATGATTTTAACTTGAAACCAACAAATGTCAGAAAAAGGTTTAGTGTTTAAGTGGTTAAACTTGCATCACTTACACAGAAGACTATTCCATTGACAAACTGTTACAATGTTTAGACTTAAGTTCAACTAATAAAGAATGTTCTGATTCTTGGCAGACTGCCCTGTTTTTTTCTTTCCTTGTTGCTGTTGCTTCATTAGAGCAGAGAGAATTCTTTGCATAGACAGAATCGTGAAAACACTTTAGTCAAGATCGCAACGGGAAAAAAATTGCGACAGCGATTCTTGACGATTAATCGTGCAGCTCTACCCGAAGGTAGTAGCATAAGACTTCACATATACTATATATACACTGGCAAGAAAAAGTATGTGAATCCCTTGGCGTTAACTAGCTTTCTGCAGGAATTTGCCATAAAATTTGATCTGATCAAGTCACAATAGGCTAACACAACGTGTTAAAGCTCACACACAAACCATTCTAATTTCTCATGTCTTTAGTGAACACATTACACATTCAGTGCTGGAGGTAAAAGTAAGTGAAGCCATAGACTAAATTACTTCAACACAAGCTAAATATGGTCAGTAGTTTGCACACCTGAAGTCTAATTAAATGAGTTTGGAGGTGTGGTTTAGAACTATGTTGATAAAAAGACACTCAAACATTTTAGGATTTCTGTTCATAAGAGGCATCAGCTGATGTGAACCATGTTTCACAAATAGGAGAGCTGAAGACATACAATCAAGAGTAGTTGATTTGCATAAGCCTGGAAAAGGATATAAAGCAATCCCAAAGTGTTTATGCATCCATCAGTCAACAGTAAAGCTGGATATAAAACTATACAATTTTCTTTAGATTTTTTTTTTCCTTTAGGCTGGGTTCACACCATTGCAATTTGGATGCAGGTTCCCTGCATCCAATTCGCAATAGCAGGAGATTTTGACCGTCTCTCTATGGAGCCGGTTCATATATCTCCGCAGCGGATCTGGTGTGATTTACAAAAATATGCTGTGCTTGTTTTGGTCCGTTTCAGGTCCGAATTCAGCCAAAAATTTGTGCTGAAATCGGACCTGAAACTGTGGACCAGGACACACCGGACCCCTGTTGTGAACCGCATGCAGCTCATATGTGAACCCAGCCTTAGATTTACCAAAACCATATAAGGCAACCCTAAACACTTTCAACTATGTAGTGCAAGGGCCTGTCTGCATACAAATTGAAAGTAAATTTAGAGGAAATCAAGCAAAAATGTGTATAATGTCTATCCAGCTTTAGACTATTGTCTATAAATCGGAATATATAAATCGGAAGACCATTGTCTATAAATAGAAGAAGGGAGAAACCCCCTAGCACTGGGACTTTATATGTACTACAATATCAACACTATTAGAGAAATATAAAAAAAAAAATTATTATATAAAAGGAGAAAAAATATATATACATAATTACAATGACAAAAAAACAAAAACACAAATAGTCAAGGATGTATAGTAAATATACAGACAATAGCAGATTGGTATATTGGAATAAGCCAAACCCAACGACGTTTCAGAGATGAGGTGTATTCTCCTTCATCAGGGTTTTTTTTTCAGGTAATACCATGTCTGAAAAATTTGAATATAGAGCAATCAGCCAATAAATCATAGCTTAGACTGTTGTACTGCCATGAAATAGTACAAAACATATACTTACATCCTACTCACTAAGTAAATTTTGAGCATCCAAAACAATTTTTAAAATAAATGCGGAAGAGACATCATAACGCAGGGCCCAACACAGATCCCGTCCGACCATATATGAATATTTTATTTTTATTTTAAAAATTGTTTTGGATGCTCAAAATGTACTCACTCAGTGATTAGGAAGTAAGTATATGTTTTGTACTATTTCATGGCATTACAACAGTCTAAGCTATGATTTATTGGCTGATTGCTCTATATTCAAAATTTTCAGACATGGTATTACCTGAAAAAAAACCCTGATGAAGGAGAATACAACTCATCTCTGAAACGTCGTTGGGTTTGGGTTATTCCAATATACCAATCTGCTATTGTCTGTATATTTACTATGCATCCTTGACTATTTTGGTGTTTTTTTGTCATTGTAATTATGTATATATTTTTTTCTCCTTATATAATAAAAAATATTTTTATATTTCTCTAATAGTGTTGATATGGTAGTACCTATCAAGTCCCAGTGCTAGAGGGTTTCTCCATTCTTATATTTTTTGGGGATGTGGTACACCTTTACAGCAGATTTATTCAGATAGCTCTTTCTCATTGTCTATAAATAGAGAAAATTTAATACTGTGACTACTCTTCCTCGAAGTGGGCACCTAGCTAATATGACTCCCAAGGCACAACTAGAATCCTCAATTAGGTAAAGAAGAACCCACAAGTAACAGCAAAAGGCTTGTAGACATCACTGAAACTGGCAAAAATCCCTGTTCATGAGTCTACCATACACAAGTCTTTCAGCAGGCTGGGTGTCAACGGCAGAACACTATGGAGGAAGACACTACTCTACAAAAAACACATTGTTGTGTTCCTGAAGTTTGCCAAGAACATCCTGGCAAACCGCAATGCTACTGGAAAAATGTTTTGTGGACTGATGGCGTATAAGTTGAATTGTTTAAAAAGAATATTCAGCATTATGTATGGCACAAAAGAGGGCACAGCTTACAAACATCAAAACATCATCCCAATGTTCAAGTATGGTAGAGGGAACATCATGATTTGGGCTTGCTTCACTGCCTCAGGGCCTATCATTGCTATCATTGAGGGGAAAATGAATTTTTCAAATTTACTAATACCCCCTAAAGGATGTTAGAGTGGCTGTCTGCCAGCTAAAGCTTAGAATTTGTGTGCTGCAGTAGGACAATGACCCTAAGCATCAAAGTAAATCCACCACAGACCGGCTTCAGAAATGGAAAATGTACCTTCTCAAGTGGCTCAGTGAGAGCCAACATTAACTCCATAGAGATGCTATGGAAAGACCTCAAAGAGCCATTCATACCAGACACCTTAAAATTTTTCTGAGCTTCTAATCCAGAGCTACAGAAAGTGCTTGCTTAAAGTCATTGCTGCCAAAGGAAGCTTGACCAGCTATTAACTTCAGGGGCTCGCTTACTTTTACTTTTTCCTTCAGCACAGTGAAAGTATAATGGGTGGGTACAAGAAAGACATCCAAATTTAGAATGGTTTGTGTGTCAGGTTAAGAAGAACATTAAGGTCGATTTACTAAAGGCAAATAGACTGTGCACTGCAAGTGCAGCTGCTCTAGATCTGAGGGGAAGCTCTGCTGATCTCCATCATCCAATCATGTGCAAGTAAAAATGCATTTTTTTTCATTTTTCTTGCACCCGGTTGGGTATTCTTTGCAAAGTGAAGCTATAACTCATTTACTAAGCTCTGGAGCAAGTTCACAGGTATTTTTTTTGGGTGGGGGCGTGAACAAACTGAAGAATTCTGAAAAAATACTTAAAAAAAAACAAAAAACACATCAATTGTAGTCTCACTGTGCCTATAAAATTCAGCCACTGTGCCCATTAAATTCAGCCACTGTGCCCATCAAATGCAGCCACTGTGCCCATCATATGCAGCCAGGCGTGTCCCCTGACTGTCACTTTACCCAACTCCCCCTGCAGCCAGTGCGTCGGCACTTACCGCTCGTGTGGCAAGGCTCGGCTCCTCTCCTTGAGTGATGGCGCTCTCCTCTTCTTCTGTAGTGGTAGAAAGCGGTGACTCCTGTGTCTGCTCGGCTCCTTAGGCTTCCTCCGATGTCTCCTCTTCCGTCAATGTGTTAGGCATCCAATAGGATCGCTTAATGCTTTGGCCAATCGGGAGACAGGTCTCACTGACCTGCCTCCTGATTGGCAGGGAGGAACGTTAATGTGAAAATAGCGGAAATTCATTCTCAATGTCACACAACAGCTATTAGAGCCTCTGGCTCTAATCACGTTTCAAAATACACACACCCCCGCCTATCCCCGCCATAGTATTTCATGTGTCCGGTATCCTGAAAGGGGCTGGGCACATGAATAGGGGGGGAGGCGTAGGTGTCGGGGGGGGCAGCACCCACAATGCATGGGCCACCACTGCAGTGCACATTATATTTGCCTTTAGTAAATCAACCCCATAGTGTTTGTCTACTTAGATGAGGACTTAGTTGTGTTGTGACTTAGATGAGGAACAGATCACATTTTATGGCCAATGACTCCAGAAAACCAGTTAATTCCAAGGGGTTCATATACCTTTTTTGCACATACAATGGTTTAGATGTATTTAGTTGTATGCTGTATTAGTTGATAGTATATATCTAAAAACATGAAATACTATAAAATGTCCTTAATCTGTGTTTAGTGAAGTTAGAATTATACATATTCATGAATCTCAGCATCAAATATCAAGTTCTGCAGAACTCACCATGAAGTTGTAGGATCTCCTCTAGGTTGGAAAACACACTTCTCGTTTCAGCTGGTGTTAATAGGTTTTCACGTTTTACTCGCTGGTGGAAGACCTGGTTAAGGACATTTAGTGTCCGCACATGTGCTGTCTCTGTATAGAACAGTTCTGTAAGGTGAAAGGGAAGGAAATATTATTTGCACTTTTAAACTTTCTTATGGAACACCATCAAGCATGTTCAAAATGGACACTGGCACCTAAGGCAGGCCCATACACAATTATGTTCTTTTGTTCACATCCTTGCTGGTGCATTCTGAAGACCGAAGCTTTATCAGACCACAGCAAAACACTATTAAAAAAAAAACCAATGTGAAAGCATACTCCTAAGTAATATCCTCTGTGTAAAATGCATCAAGGCACCTTGGGTATAAATGCTCTCATATGCAGTTTTGAATAAAGCTCTCTGAAATTGGCTGTATGCGGATTGTCCTTACATTTTTCAGTTTTCATTTGAATTTCCTGGTGTTCCCAGCGCTCACTGTCACACAGTCCCGCCTCCTGGCCCGACACCTTTGATAGATAGGACATCAGTCCAATTCCGGGACGTATGATGCCTATCAAAGGCGCCGGGCCAGGAGCCACAGGTCAGGCTGCATTGATGGGCACAGGTCACGCTGCATTGATTGGCACTGGTGGGGCAGCACTGATGAGCATTGATAAAGTTAATATTTATATTTGTAACTTAATTCTGCATGAAACATTTAAGTGTAATTTCATGAGATAATTTATGAGGGAGTGTTTAGGGGAGGGGCATGGTAGGGGTTGGGTGGAGCAACTGATGGCAATTAACCCTTAAGGCCTGGCTAGTAGCTCAGGACTTGAAATTTTGAGCCCTGATGTAGCACTTTACAGCAGAAATGAATCAATTTATATTAATTCATGTGTACCAAGGGAGTTCATAATCACGTGTCCCTCCCAACACCCGATACAGGTTTTTGGCCGGGTTCACACTGGTGAGACAAAGGCTCCGACATTGGGAGCTCATGTTGCATGACGTGTGAAAAGCAATGTTTCCCTATGGGAGCTGTCTTAACTGGTCTGATACAAGTCGGTCTGACTTTGAAAATGTTCCCCTGCACTACTTTGGTCCGACTTTGATCCTACTTCAGCCCATTGAATATCATTGAAGTCAGATCAAAGTCGGATCGCCACCTTGCCTGATCTGACTTTGGCATGCCACTTGGCGTGCTCTGATGATCTTGAGGGGGAACACCACGCCAAACTTTAAATAAAAAAACAGCATGCGTTTCCCCTCCAAGAGCATACCAGGCCCTTCGTTCTGATATGGATTTCAAGGGGAACCCCCTACGCCGGAAAAAATGGCGTGGGGGTCCCCCCTTAATCCATACCAGACCCTTATCCAAGCAGGCAGCCCGGCCAGTCAGCAAAGGGGCTGGGGGCGAGCGAGCGCCCCACCCCTGAACCATACCAGGCCACATGCCCTCAACATGGGGGGGGGGGGGGGTGCTTTGGGGCATCTTCTGCTCTTTTGCTAGCATTGGCCCGGTTTTCTTAGCCCTCTTCTTCCCTCTTCTCTTCTTCCAAAGTTAACACGACACTCTCTCCAGCTGTAATGCCACGTGCGCAACAACTCATAAGCAAGGAGCGTGGTCACCGGGTGATGTAATCCAGTGACCCCACTCCTTATGACGTCACCACCCCATCATGCCATGGGCGGTGGCGTCATAAGGGGCAGGGGCACGCCCCATGCCTATTTAAGTCGTTGCACACAACGCACACGGCATTACAGCGGGAGAGCGTGTTGTGCCAACATCGGTAGAAGACCAGAGGGAAGAAGATGACTGAGAAAACCGGGCCAATGCTAGCAAAAGAGCAGAAGATAGTGGAGGAGCCCGGCAGAAGATACCGGAGAGCTGGAGAAGAACCGGAGACTGGGAGAAGAGGCCGGAGAGAGCAGAGAAGTCAGAAGAGACCCCGGAGCTGCCTAATAAATTACTTTAAAAACCGGTCTAGTGTGTTTTTTTTATTGACACTTTTTTCCGCTCAGGTGAATAGGTAGGGGTACATTGTACCCCATACTCATTCACATAGGGTGGGGGGCTGGGGGCCCCTTTACTGAAGGGGGGTCCCATATTACGATAAGCCCCCCCACCTGCAGACCCTGGCAACCAACGGCCAGGGTTGTCAGGAAGAGGCCCTTGTCCTCATCAACATTGGGACAAGGTGCTTTGGGGCGGGGGGCCACATGTGGCCTGGTACGGTTCAGGAGAGGGGGCGCACACTCGTCCCCACCCCCTTTCCTGACCGGCTGGGCTGCGTGCTCGGATAAAGGGTCTGGTATAGATTTGGGGGGGGGGCATGCTGTTTTTTCAGCTTAGGGGTTCCCCTTAAAATCCATACTACCCTGAAGGACCTGGTATGCTCTTGGAGGGGGAGCCTATGCTTTTTTTATTTAAAATTTAGCGCGGTGTTCCCCTGTTCATTGAAGTCGGACGCGTCTTTGACTTCAAGTCACAGGTCAAAGTCTGGTCCAAAGAAGGACAAGTGTCAAGTCGCAGCAGTGTGAACCCGGCCTGAGGGTCCTCCACAGCCCAATTTAGCTATGATTAGAATCACCTGAATTACACTTAAATCCTGTGAAACAGTTGAGGTGAAAGCTGTAACAGCAGGAAGGCATAAATGAGGAAGTACTGGCCCCATGGTGTCACCAAAGCAATCACTGCAAATGCTTGAGGATCCATGGTCCTGTAGATGAACCAGTCCAGCTTTGCATTGAACTTGGATGCAAGATGATATGGGGTCCCCCACCAGAGAAACGGTTCCTCAAACACCTGAGGAAGTGTGAAGAGTCCACTCCCCTGGAGTAATGTTGATGGCTGCAAAAATATGCCTGTCAATTTTCCAAACCTGGATTGTGAATGGTGGACAATGTGGAAACTTCTGGCGAGTTCTGCCCAAGACAGGGTGAGATCCACCTCCTCCTGAGCAGCATGACTTCTGGCGACTCCTTGATTTACAGAACACAGGCAGAATTTAAGTTTTTTTTCCAGGTATTTACCAAAACATATTCAAGCTATAGTTATATAATGGATAGGGGCTGAAAGTGCACGCTTGGGTTTAATTTGAGGGTACATCCAAATTGGAGGAAGGGTTTAGGAATTACAGCTCTTAAGAATAGCCATCCTCCTTTTTCAAGTGACAAAAAGTAATTGGACAATATATTCAAAAGCGGTTTCATAGCCAGGTGTGGGCTACTCCAATATTTCTTTCATCATTTACAAAGGTAAATGGACTGGAGTCGATTCTAAAGCTGGCCATACATTATACAATTTTCTCATTCAATTTCCTTTAGTTTTACCTTCAACTATGTAATACAAGGGCCTGCCTGATTGCATACAAATTGAAAGGGTTTAGGTTTGACCTCATATTATATGGTTTTGGTACATCTAACAGAAATTTTTACAAGAAAATTGTATAATGTATGGCCAGTCTTACTGTGGTATTTGCATTTGGAATCTATTGCTGTGAACCTACATCGTGCGTTCAAAGGAGCTGTCCAAGCAAGTCAAGCGGGCTATTGCTAGGCTTCAAAAAAATTAACAAATCCATAAGACCCCTTTTACACTCGGCGCTTAAGAACTAAAAATAGCGCCTGAAAAAACACCTCCCGGGCCACCCCAATGTGAAAGCCCGAGTGCTTTCACACTGGGGCACTGCACTGGCAGGACTTTAAAAAAAAAAAGTCCTGCAATTAACATCTTTGGGATGGTGGAGGAGCGGTGTATACACTGCTCCTAAACTGCCCTTGCCCATTGATACGAATGGGCACTGCTGCCGAAGCGCCTGCAAAGGGCTTCGGTGCTACACGGGCACATTTAACCCCTTCAGCCGCTAGCACGGGTAAACAGCACCCCACTAGCGGCCACATAGTGCCGCTAAAACAGTGGAAAAGTGCAGCTAAAATTAGCGGCGCTTTACCGCCAATGCTGCCCATGGATCAGTGTGAAAGGGCTCTAAGAGATAGTAGCAACATTAGGAGTGGCCAAATCAACAGTTTGGTACATTCTGAGGAAAGGACAAAGCACTGGTGAGTTCAGCAACATAAAAAAGCCTGGACGTCTACAAAAGACAACAGTGGTGGATAACAGGATCCTCCCTATGGTAAAGAACTCATTCACAACATCCAGACAAAGTGAAGGACACTCTCCAGGAGGCGGGCATATCATTTTCAAAGTCTACAATCAAGAAAAGACTTCATGAGAGCAAATACAGAGGGTTCACTACAAGGTGTAAACCATTCATAAGCCTGAAGAATAGAATAGCCAGCTTAGCGCTTGCCAAAAAACATCTAAAAAACCCAGACCAGTACTGGAAAAGCATTCTTTGGACAGATGAAACAAGATTAATCTTTACCAGAATGACGGGAAGAAAAAGGTGTGAAGGCTTAGAACAGCCCATGATCCAAAGCACACAATGTCAACTGTAAAACAAGATGGAGGCAGTGTGATGGCATTGGCATGCATGGCTTCCAGTGGCACTGGGTCATTGGTGTGTACGATGTGACAGAAGACAAGCAGCTGGATGAATTCTGCAGTGTTTAGAACTTTACGGTCAGCCCAGATTCAGCCAAATGCAGCAAAGTTGAATGGACGGCGCTTCACGGTACAGATGGACAATGATCCAAAACACACTGCAGAAGCAACCCAGGAGCTTTTGAAGGAAAAGAAGTGGAATATTCTGCAATGGCTGAGTCAATCACCTGATCTCAACCCAACTCAACATTTCACTTGCTGAAAGAACAACTGAAGGCAGCTGCAGCTAGAGCCTGGCAAAGCATTAGAAAGGAGGAAACCCAGTCGTTGGTAATGTCCATGGGTCCCAGACTTCAGGCAGGCATTGCTAGTAAAGGATTCTCAACAAAAACTTTAAAAATTAACATTTTATTTATGATTATATTGATTTGTCCAATTACATTTGGGCCCCTGAAAATGGGGGGGGGGGGGGGGGGCTCTGTATAAAAATGGTTACAGTTCCTAAAATATGTTCTTGATATTTATGTTCAACCCCTTGAATTCAAGTGGTTGTGAAGCCATTCTAACCTGTTTGCACCATCAGCACTGCCTCCTATTGCAGTGGCCCCTCTGTGTGTAATTTATCAAAATAAATACTGCAAATAGCCAATTTCAGAGCCAAGATCACATGACCGGCTGGATCTCTGCTTTCCTCTTCTGAAAGATGCAGCGGGAAGAGCCGACGTCAATTGAGAGGGGAAGGGAGGAGGAGAGATCCAGCCGGTTGGTCATGTAATCGCAATCTCGGCTCTGAAATTAGGTATTTGCAGCATTTATTTTTGAAAATCATACACAGAGGGGGACACTGAAATAACAGGCAGCGCGGATGGTGCATACAAGTTAGTGTTATTCAAGCAGCAGGAGGGGGGGGCAGCACTGTCACAAGCTGACAGGTGGGGAGAGAGCACAGAGGAGAAAGATAGCAGGGCTGCGGATGATACACTGTGGTCAGTTTACATAGGAGAGGGCAGAAACTGGCATGATCAGCCAGGTTTTTTAGGTGTTAAAGGGGGCCAAATGATGCAGCACAATCACTGTGACATATAACATGCTTTAAAGGAACAGGATCGATTTTTATTTTTTTGGGCTAACAAACTCTTTAACCCTTTCATTGCCAGGACCTACAGAAGTGCCTGCAGGTGGTCAGGTCCGTACGGTGTACAGACCTCATTTCTCTCTCTCCTACAAGGCAGTCATCAGAAATTTCTGGGCCCCTTACACAGTTCTAGGCCTGTCAATGTAAAGAGACAGATCTCTGTGCTGTCAGGGGTGAGGAGAGCTATCTGTTGTTCATACCAAGTATGAACAAGCGGTCTCCTCACCCAGGCAGTCCCATCCCACCCACAGTTAGAATCACTCCCTAGGTAACACAGTTAACCTCTTGATCACCCCCTACTGTTAACTCCTTCCCTGCCAGTGACATTTACACAATAATCAGTGCATTTTTATAGCACTGATTGCTGTATAAGTGCCAATGGTCTCAAAAATGTATCAAAAGTGTCTTGTTCGCCATAATGTTGCAGTTCCGATAAAAATCGCAGATCATTGCCATTACTAGTAAAAAAAAAAAAGCCATATATCTATCCCCTATTTTGTAGACGCTATAACTTTTGCGCAAACCAATCAATATACGCTTATTGCGATTTTTATTATCAAAAATATGTAGAATACATATTGGCCAAACTGAGGAAAAAAAATTACTTAAAAAAATAAATAAAAATTGGGGATATTTATTATAGCAAAAAATATTGTGTTTTTTTAAAATTGTCAGTATATTTTTGTTTCTATCGCAAAAAAAAAACTGCAGAGATGATCAAATACTAAAAATAATAAGGAAGGAAATTTAGTTTGGATACAACATCGCATGACTGCACAATTGTCAGTTAAAGCGACGCAGTGTCGTATCGCAAAAAAATGGCATGGTCATTGAGCAGCCAAATCTTCCGGGGCTGAAGTGGTTAAAATTAGTTTGGTCAGAGAAGTGAGAAGTATCTCCTTCTACTGGAAACATTCTGGTCTTCCTCTGCCTTGTCCTCTACTGTTTCTTCCTCCTTTAAAAGGCATGGAGGAGGAGAGGAGAACATTTCCACTTGAAACCAAATCAATCCAAATAAGCAAGTATTCCTGGAAAGCAGCTGTTGTACCCTAGTGATAGCAGATGAGAATTCCTTCCTTGTCACAAAGGAACTGGAAGAGCATGGAGATAACGCATATGTGGAGTGAGTCAGAGCTGCACAGAAGAAACTGACCGCTAGACGATATATTGCACGGAGGGCTCCTACCTACTGGAAAAAGGTATTTGGGACCTCTTAACCCAAACATCCCCTCCTCTCTACAATTGATTGAGACAAGGCATGCTGTCACATGTATAGGGACTCTTGCTGGAATAATTGCCCAAGTCAGCTGCGAGGGCAAAGGGCCAATAAGCACCACTGTATCTGTTACCCCAAGAAAGTTCCCCTTAAATTTGCCAGTGCCCCCCACCCCTACAGGAAAAGTGGTGCAGTGTGGCCTCTCAATTTTCTTGCTACGACCTGCTCTGTTTAATGGTTATACACAGACAAGTCCAGATCCTGCTCTTTTTGGGTCCCTCTTTGGCACTCTTGGCCACTACCTCCTTTTGAGTGCCCCCACAGCACAATGAGTTGTCATTTTCATCAGGTTATAATTATATGAGTTGCATAAAAGCAAAGCTTGTAAATAGGGACAATAATACAATCAGAACTACAGACTTCTGTATCCAAGTAAGCCAATATATATCTATAGTCAACTTTTAACATATATAAGATGGGAAAAGGGTGGACATCACCTGACCTGACAACTTAAAGGGACCCATTCTTTTACTGTCTCCTGTATAGGCACTTGGCTTTGCTTCCCTATTGCTCCCTTCAGCCTTCAGGAGTAAAACAGCCACTTTGTCAGTATATCTGAGCAAATAACTCACTCCTTTTCCTTAGTGACAGCCCTGATGCTTCATAATTGGCCCAGCGCTGTCACCGCTGAAGTAATTCATAGTACTGCGCAAGCTCTGACAAGACAGTTTGGAGCTTAAAACGGGGCATTCCTTCCATGGAACCCTAGGGCCTAGGCCAGTGATGCGGACCCTTTTTGAGCCAGAGTGCCCAAACTGCAACACAAAACCAACTTATTTTTGGTATTTAGTGCCAAAACTGCAATTAAACTTAAAGGCAGCCGGTCACGTGAGCACCGAGCAGGACTACAAAAAAAAAAGAAAAAAAAAAAAAAAAAAAAGGTACACAGCGGCTTATTTAAAAAAAAAAAAAAAAAAAAAAAAAAAAAAAACACACACACTGGGACACGTCATTTAATGAAACAGAGGAGGTTGTAGAAATAAAATTCAGTGGCTTAACCACTTTAATGTAGAGTTCCACCCCCCCCCCCCCCATGAAAAAAAAATTAAAAGTCAGCAGCTACAAATACTGCAGCTGCTGACTTTTAATATTAGGACACTTATCCCATCCAGGGAACCTGTGATGTCCGCACCCCAGCTGATTTTTGAATCGGCTATCGGGTGCTGCCGCCAGCAGTTATGGTAAGGTAAACTGGCAGTGAAGCCTTTCGGCTTCACAGCCAGTCCCCTACTGCACATGGGCGAAGCACGCTGCGCTTTCACCTGGCCGGCAGCGGAGGGAGGCCAAACTTCCGAGGGACTTAGCCGTGGCACGGTCTCCTTAAGTGGGGGTGGGTACCTGTTAAAAATAGGTACCCTCCCCCTGAAAGGTACCGAATGTGACACTAGAGGGGGGAGGAAGCAGATAAGAGATTCAACTTTTGGGTGGAACTTCACTTTACAGCATGCATGTCAGACACCTTTACTGATCTTGCGGCAGCCGCCTGTTGGTGCTCTCTGCATACATTAGCAGCCATGGGGAGGGGGTTAGGTGTGGAGAAAATGGTATGATACCGGCAGTATAATGTGTCCACATTAAAAATCTCACTGGGCTCCGGCATCCAGGGTCTGTGCGACTCCCAACCCGGCAGCTCATTCCCACCCATCCTGGGCACATCATCACTTGCCTCTTCCTCTCATCCACGCCCACCCCAGACTTGTCACTGCTAGCCCCAGAGTGGTGTGGGAGTCGCTTCTCCTCATCCAAGCCCACCCCTGACTCGTCACTGCTAGCCCCAGAGAAGCGGGGGAGCTGCTTCCTCTCGTCCACGCCCACCCTGGACTCGTCACTGCTAGCCGGTTCCTTTTGTCCATGCCCACCCCGAACACATCACCGCTGGCCCAAGAAATACTTGTGGGAGATGTAGTTTGATGGGGAGTGCAGTGAGGAGACACAACTTGTATTCTGACGGAACACTAGTCAAGAGTGTGCTCTTCTTCCTGGCATGCCTACAGAGAGGGGTCTATGCGCCAGCTGTGGCACGCGTGCCAAAGGTTCGCCATCACTGGCCTAGGCCAATAGATTGGCACAGATGCAATGAAAGTGGAGTATACAGTGTGCTGCCGGGAAGGTGTTATGTTACCCTTTTATTTTGTCTTGAAAAGGAAAACTAATGAGCGATTTTAAACTTTAACAAGGTAAACCATAAACATTTGTATCTGTGAAAGTAGAAAACCATGAAACTACTATGTATGTTACACAATTTTAGGAGTTTTTATTGGTGACTGTCATATTGGGCTGTTTTCCTTTCACTTGCTGTCCTGGTAACTCTCCAGGTTTAAAGGTTGAAATTATTGAAGGAGGCTTTTACAGATAAACAATATGACAAAAATACATTAAATGATGAGGGTAACTTTAAAGTGATTAATTCTCGTTATACTTCCTCCTCTGTGCAGTTGGTTCTGCACATAGCAGCCTTGATACTCCTCTTCTGGGGACCCTCTTTGCTGCTCCTGGTCCCTCCCTCCTATTGAGTGCCCCCACAGCCAGCAGATTCCTATGGGGGCACTGCAGCCGAGTCACAGCTCACTGTGTCCATTCAGACATGGAGCCCAAACCCGGCCCTGCTCACTCTCTCCCCTGATTGACTGACTGACTGACTTTGCTTGACAATCAGGAGGAGTGTCCTGGATAGCCTAGACATTCGTGGACATCGCTGGAGAGATATGAGGCTCAGGTAAGTATTAGGGAGGCTGCTACACTGCTGAATTTTGTTGTGAACTGGGTTGAACGTGAAAGATTAAACTGGCAGGAGGCAGGTCAGCCGGCCGGACGGGCACCGGGCGATTTTGCACCCTGTTGACCCTCGGCGGTACGTCCTGGGCTCTGGTACTCATGGCGTTCATGATTCTGTACCAGGCTGCTCCATACATTGAGAAGCTGGAGAATCCGCTCAGTCACCCTCCTCCAGACATCAGAACGATGTGAAGACACATGAGTAGAGATTGGTAGAACATGCTTAGCTTTTCTTGCAAAAAGCATATTGCTGGGGAAGGCTTGAGTACCATACGGAGACCCAAATCAGGAAGAAAAGTAATAGAACTTTGTAGAGGTGTTTGGACACGATGGCTCCAACCCCTGTGCTGCAGTACACCAGGACTAGGGAAGAGCTTCGAGTTCAAGTCGAACTCATGTTCGACTTGAACATTGCCTGTTCGCCCTGTTCAGCGAGCAGTGAACAATTTGGGCTGTCCCTGGCAAATTCGAAAAGCCGGAACACCCTGTACAAGTCTATAGGAGAAATCTAAATTGCTAAATATGCAAGTTACTGTCCTAAAAAGTGTTTGGGGACGTTTTAAAAACAGCCGTTTTTTCAGGAGCAGTGATTTTAATAATGATTAAAGTGAAACAATAAAAGTGTAATATTCCTTTAAATTTCGTACCTGGGGGGTATGCATGTTCCCCGTGCTTAGAACTGTCCCTGCACAAAGTGTCATTTGTGCAGGAAAAAAAGTCTTTTAAAATCACTCCCAGCTATAATGAATTGTCGGCTCCGTAATACAGAGAACACTCAATGAGTGTTCTCTGTATTACAGGAGCCGACAATTCATTCATTGATAAAAAAAAAAAAGAAGCGTAGGGTTCCCCTAAATTCAATTACCAGGGCTGCAGGTTTTCGTTACATCAGAGGGGGGCGGGGTCACCCATACGTCATTGGGGAACCCCTGGCTTCCCTCACTAGCGTCAGAGGGGGCGGAGTCAGGTGACGGGTGGCCCTCCTAATATAAGAAACATCAGGCGCTGGGATCCCCGCAGTGTCTCCTCAGTGGAGACAGAAGATGGATGCATGGATGGATTGCGCTGGACTGAAAATCACCTGTCGCTGGATCAGATCAGCCATCGCTGGACCCCGGAGAGATGATCATCCGTCGCTGGATAGCAAGAGTGGATTACCACCGCTGGAATCTTTTTTTTATTTTTTTTTATTTTTAATAAAGGAATTTTTCAAAAGTGTGTTTGTCTTATTTAACCATTTTTTACACTTTCTTTGTGAAATGGTAGGGGTACTTTTGTACCCCCTTACCATTTCAAATGGGGGGGCCGGGATCCTTCCAGATTCCAATAAGCCCCCCGCCCACAGACCCCCACAACCACCGGCCAGGTTTGTGGGGATGAGGCCCTTGTCACAGACCCCCAAAGCATCCTCCCAATGTTGAGGGTATGTGGCCTGGTACGGTTCAGGAAGGGGGGGGCGCTCTCTTGTCCCCCCCTCTTTTCCTGCGGTCTGCCAGGTTGCGTGCTCGGATGAGGGGTCTGGTATGGATTTTTAGGGGGGCCCCCACGTCTTTTTTTTTTTTTATTTGATGCGGGGTTCCCCTTAATATCCATACCAGACCTGAAGGGCCTGGTAATTGAATTTAGGGGAACCCCACGCTTTTTAAAAAAAATTTTTTATTAATGAATGAATTGTCAGCTCCCATAATGCAGAGAACACTCATTGAGTGTTCTCTGTATTACGGAGCCGACAATTCATTATAGCTGCGAGTGATTTTAAAAGACTTTTTTTTTTCCTGCAAAAATTACACTTTGCAGGTACAGTTCTAATCACGGGAAACATGCGTCCCTTCACAGGCATACTATAGACACCCCCCAGGTCCGAAATTTAAAGGAATATTACACTTTTATTGTTTCACTTTAATCATTATTAAAATCATTGCTCCTGAAAAATCGGCCGTTTTTAAAACTTTTTTTTTGCATTGATCCATGTCCCCTGGGGCAGGACCCAGGTCCCCAAACACTTTTTAGGACAGTAACTTGCATATTAGCCTTTAAAATTAGCACTTTAGATTTTGAATGTTCGAGTCCCATAGACTTTAATAGGGTTCTAAAGTTCACACGAAGTTTAGGACTGTTCGCAGGTTCTGGTGCGAACCGAACAGGGGGGGGTGTTCGGCTCATCCTTAACCAGGGCATACGCAGCTATCTGGAATGCCGCATAGAATGCATTAAAGATAAAAAAAAAAATCTGCCTTTACAACTCCTTTAAAGCCCAATTTTAGTTTAACCAAAATGTTAAAAGATATATTGGGAGAAATGTAAAAAAAAAGCTGTGTGTAAAGCTCCTATTCTGAGATTTGCTTTAAAACACCTACCTCTAGCAGCTGTCCAAAAATCCAAGGCACAGAAAGCAGGGGAGAACAGCTGTTTTCTGTTAGAGAGTTGCAGTCCATACAGAAGTCAAACTTCCCCCAATCTTGCACCTAGTTAGAGCTAGGGGTCTTCAATGAGCAGAAAGCGAGAACACGGTTGAACTCTAGCTCTGCATTAGTGCTAGTCTTGTTTCTGCTATATTGGGATACAACTAAATAAATGAGGGAATTATCTCAGTGTACCTTGTGTACTTTTTCAATGTGTTTTAGAATAAAATGAATCCTGACAGCAATAGTAATTATTTTTTGCAAATTTCTGTAAAAAGGGACATTTTTCTATAAGTACAGATTCTTCTCTTCAAGCAGAGAGAGGCTGTCCCTACACAAACGCTGCAATCTCCACAGAATGGAGTTGTATTTTCTGAGTGCTGCTGCAGTAGAATCACTTTGACTGCTTTGGAGTCATGATGCTGCATATAATGTGCTCTAGGGAAGTATTATGCAGGAAATGTGTCCTGGTTACCCTCCTTTTCTGTTTAACTCTGCAATTAGCCCCAGACCACTCAAAGTATCATAAAAAAATTAAACCTTTGCACTCAATAAACATTAATGTTAATGCATGGCAAAGGTCAGGAAATGATTTCCTACCTGAAGGGATAATAAAAAGGATACATTTTACTTACTGATGTAACTTAGTGTAAAATCAGAGGTCTACATCAACAATTGGGCTGAGCAATAGCTAAAAGTGGCATTTAGGAATACAGAGGAAGGTATCCACTCCCAGAAGAAAAAAAAACAAAAAACAAGTTGCACCTGAAATCACCAAAAGTAGTGCAGGAAATGCTTTTTTAAATTGGTGCGGAGACGCAAAGCTGGCATCATACAGATTTGAACAGTTCCATTGCCGGTAATAGGGAGTGACTTGCCATGCAATTTGACGTGTCAAATTGCATAGGTTATATCAGTGTGAATAAGGGCTAAAGGCGAATAACCCCATTTACCATTGTAAAGATAGAGTTTTTGCACTTACTGTACAATCGTAAGAGTCCATTAAGTTATACAGGAAGCGTTAGACTTTTTTTTTAAGCTACACTGTTGACTACAAGGTACAAGCAAGCGGGGGGGGGGGGGGGGCCCTGAGAAGGGGGACCCTGTGTTTCTTAGTAAGAGTGAGAAAACATCACCAGCACACCATGGTTCTCCAGAATAGGTCCAAAGCTTTATTCAGGGATTACATTATTACAGCAGAGGCAATGTATCAGAGCCTCGCAGGACCCCTTCATCAGGCTTGTGATGTTCACATGCCTGATGAAGAGGTCCTGTGAGGCTCCGAAATATTGCCTCTGCTGTAATAATGTAATCACTGTATAATGCTTTGGATCCATTCTGGAGATTCATAGTGTGCTGGTGATGTTTCTTGCTTTGACTGTCTTCGGTTCTAGCTCATGGTAGCTGCAGCACCTGCTTACACATGCAACCATTTCTTCAGGAATGTGTGCATTGGGAATTGTGCATTGGAATATGTTTCTCAGTAGACCCCAAGGAAGTGATTGTTTGCTACGAATAAAAAAATATTTTCTCTCTCACCTATTTAGGAACACGGAGGTCTGAGAGGCAGGCAACACAGCAAACAATTGCTAAGTAACAACAGAAAACGGTGCACTGCCTGCAGCTCAAAGAGCTGCCGAAAGGAACTTATGCCGGAAGCTGGTAGAACTCAGGGAAAGTGAATGAAAGGTCAAGTGGCAGCCTTACAAACCTAGGCAACAGTTGTCTTATGGAAATAGAAAACGAAAGTAGCGGCATTGTAAAAATCAAATGTGGTCACATAAAAAAAATTGACATTTGGTCATCACCTTTTCCCTTCTTGTTTAAGGTGTTGGCTCCAGAATTACACCCAGGGATTTCTTCCCCTGGTTTAGGTCTATTTTACAATTTCATAGACGGCCTAGTGTAATTCTTGTGCTATGACTGTTTAATAGTTTGGTGGATATGGGTG
This sequence comes from Lithobates pipiens, assembly GCF_037356315.1. Classification (NCBI taxonomy): domain Eukaryota; kingdom Metazoa; phylum Chordata; class Amphibia; order Anura; family Ranidae; genus Lithobates; species Lithobates pipiens. The sequence goes on from NW_027507788.1 coordinate 110,555,453, forward strand.
ACATTACTTTTAGAACTACGACGTGTCTAAAAAAATTTGGTGAATGGTATCAGAAAACAGAAGATACAAACAAATTACGTTTACTGGCCTTCAAAATCGCCATCCTTCACAACACACTTTTGGCAACGTTCATAAAGCGTTAGGAAACTGTCAAAGGTCTCTTTAAGGAATTGATCACAGAATCACTGTCACACATTCTTGGATTGCCACCATGTTCGTGATTGACATTGGACTTTTGCAGGCAACTCCTTTTGGGTTACGGGGAAAATGGTGAACGCCATTCCATCAACTGCCGTCTGTTTCATCCCTGGTGACAATGGTTCACAGAAAGGATGGATCCTGGGCACACGTGGTAATGAAATCGCTAGAAGTTTCCATTCCTTCTGCTTTCTGTTCTTCTGTCATCTTGTGCGGCACAAACCGGGAACAGATCTTCTGCATATCCAAATCTTCTCAGACAATGTTGCGCACCATGTCCTTGCTAATGACCAATCTCTCCACCATGAATCGTACAGTCAGTCACTGATCTCGTGCCAGGATTTATCACACTTGCTCAATCATGTCTGGGGTTCTGCTGGTCAACGGCCGGTCCAAATGTGGTGCATCCGCAGTAGTTTCCTTCTCATCGCAAAAGCGTTTGAACCATTTTTAAACACATTTTCTGCTCATTGTGACCCCACCTCTTACACAGACTACGTTCGACTGCCCGCAGCAGGTTAACCATGATAGTCACATGTACTGCACACTAGGCGGCGCTTCTTTACATGTCTCTGGATAGCCAAGTGCTTGCGTGCACACCTGGCCCATGTTGTCGCTGAGATATCAGACCATTCACCAAAGTTTCACACATTCACGCAGATTAACTTTAGCCACTTAGGGACCGGAGGAAATTACCCCCTTAATGACCTGGCCATTTTTTGCGATTTTTAGTTACAAACAAAAAAAAGAGTTACAACTTTTAAAGAAAAGTATTATATTTTGCTATAAAAAAATATCCCCCCAAAAAATATATTAAAAAAAAATTTCTTCCTCAGTTTAGGCCAATATGTATTCTACATATTTTTGGGAAAAAATTGCAATAAGCGTATATTGATTGGTTTGCATGTTATAACATCTACAAAATAAAGGATAACTTTATGGTATTTTTATTATTATTTTTTTTTACCAGTAATGGTGATCAATGATTTTTAGCGGAACTGCGACATTACAGCGGACAGATCTGACACTTTTTTGGGACCAGTGACATTTATACAGCGATCAGTGCTATAAAAAGGCACAGATTACTGTATAAATAACACTGGCAGGGGAGGGGTTAACACCAGTGGTGATCAATGGGTTAAATGTGCTCCCTGGGAGGTGTTTCTAACTGTAGGGGGAGTGTACTGACTGGAGGAGGAAAGAGATCCCTTTCCTGATCACTAGGAACAGACTATCTCTCTCTACTCCCCTGTCAGAGCGGGTATCTGTTTGTTTACATTGACAGATCCCTGTTATGGCTCTCCGTGGAGCGATCGCTGGTGGCCATGGAACATGCGCATCGAAGCTGCAGTGAGCACGCCCACTGTATCTATTACACGAACCAACGTACAGCTACGGCAATTCGCACAATAAAGCTAACCTGCTGAGGTATAATGACAGCGACTGGTCCGCAAGTGGTTAATGGCATCCCAGTCTTAGTCCATAGGGTTCAATATTGAGTTGGCCCATCCTTGCAGCTATAAGAGCTTCAACTCTTCTGGGAAGCCTGTCTACAAGGTTTAGGAGCGTGTCTATGGGAACGTTTGACCATTCTTCCAGAAAGGGCATTTGTGAGGTCAGGCAATGATGTGGACAAGAAGGTCCATAAAGACTTGCTTTGTGCACTGGTCCAAACCATTTGGTGGATGGGGGGATTATGGTGTGGGGTTGTTTTTTTAAAAGGGTTGTAAACCCTTGTGTTTTTTCACCTCAATGCATCCTATGCATTAATTTGAAAAAACCTGTCACTGACCATCCGCCCATTTTACTAACCTGAGCCCCGTAATACCCACACCAGACACACGCTCACCTTCTCTGCCCATTGTCTCGGCTTTTGATTGGATAGATTGATAGCAGTGCAGTCATTGACTCCCACTGCTGTCAATCAAATCCAATGATGTGGGCACAGGGGGGAGGGGCTGAGTCCGGCATTCTGTGTCTATGTACGCAAATGCTGGACTCGGGAGCGTGCACGCACGGGGACCCCCAAGGAGAGCACTTCTCCTAAGTGGCTTGCCGATGTTTTGTGGAGCCGCCAGCGCCGTTTGGGAAACCCAGAAGACAAGGATCTGGGCCACTCTGTGCAAAACAAACTGCACAGTGGAGACAAGAATGATATGTTTGTTATTTAACCGCTTGCCGTCCACTCGCTGTTGGCAGAATGGCTCCCCTTGCATGAATCGCCGCAACTTTACGGCGGCCCCTTTAAGGGGTATAGGGGGTGTGAGCGCATGCCCGCCGCGTCACTGAGGAGCCAATGCATGTGCCCGGAGGCCATGATGTCCGCCAGACACCTGGAATCGCTCCTGAAAGAGCCAGAACGAGGATCTGTGTGTGTAAACATACAAATCCACGTTCTGGCAGGGCAGAGGAGAGGAGATAGAATGTATGTTCCTAGTATATAGGAACAATGATCTGTCTCCTTCTCCAGGCAGTCCCATCCCGCCACAGTTAGAACACGCTGAGAGAACACATTTAATAACTTGATCACCCCACCAGTAGTGTTAATCCCTTCCTTCCAGTGACATTTATACAGTAATCAATGGCTATTTATAACTTGATTGCTGCATAAATGCAATAAAAATCACAGATCGCCACCATAACTAATAAAAGGAAAATAAATAATAAAAAATACCATAACTCTATCCCCCTATTTTGTAGACGCTATCATAATTTTTCTGCAAACCAATGAATATATGCTCATTGCGATCTTTTTTTTTTACCAAAGATATGTAGAAGAATATATATCGGCCTAAACTGAGGAAGAATCTTTTTTTTTTTTTTTTTTTTTACATTTGGGATATTTATTATAGCAAAAAGTAAAAAATAAAATCTGTTTTATTGCAAAAGTGTCGCTTTTTTTTGTTTATAGCGCAAAAAATAAAAAAACTGCAGAGGTGATCAAATACCACCAAAAGAAAGCTCTATTTGTGGGGGGAAAAGGACAGATTTTGTTTGGGTACAGCATCGCACGACCGTGCAATTGTCCGTTAAAGCGACCCAGTGTCATATCGCAAAAAATGGCCTGGTCAGGAAGGGGATAAATCCTTCCAGGGCTGAAGTGGTTAAAACCCCCCCCTCAAAAACCGAGGGTTTAGTAACCCTTTAAGGCGTCAGCATACCAACACATTTTTGTACAATTTCACCCTCCCAACTTTGTGGGAACAGTTTGGAGCTGGCCCCTTTCTATTCCAACATGACTGCGCACCACTGTACAAAGCAATGTCTAGAAAGACATGGATGAGCGAGTTTGGAGTGGAGAAATTTGACTTTCCTGTACAGAGACCAGACCTCAACCCAATAGAACACCTTTGGGATGAATTCGAGTGGAGACTGCGACCCAGACCTTCTTGTCCACATCAGTGCCTGACCTCACAAATGCACTTCTAGAAGAATGGTCGATTTTCGTAATTTTCCATTGATCGCGGTTGCAGACCGAGCCGTCACCCAGGCACATCTAGTGGCTTTGGATCTCAGGCAAGTCAGCCTCGGAGTGGTGTGTACCCTGTGCATCTTTTCTCTGAACAGTTGTCTTATGCTGAAAAGCCCAAGAGGCCTTCACAGAACTAGTGGCTAAACAGGAATATGGGGCAACCGAGTTCTTGAGACCATAAGCTTGAACAATGGTCTATTTGAGTTGGAAGAATAAGAAGCCTTCCTGGGCTCATCCAAATTGACAAAAATTGAGTCAGTTTTTCTGAAAGTGGTTGAAAGACAAAAATTATACAACCCGCTATTAATGAACCTGAGCCAGACAAATGAGATGGGGAGAACAATGACTGGTTCGGGCAAATGGCAAAAGGCAGAATACCCCCCCTGGCTCCAGCTCCTTTCTTGCTATGGAGGTACTCCTGTAGGCTCAATACTGAGCCATGCCATGTGTGTCCAATGACACACACACCTAGGCTTGCCCCCACTCTCTCCTCACAGGCTTTGATTGAGGGCAACAGGAACCAATTGCTGCTGCCTCCATGTCCAGTGAAAGTGAGAGCTGCTGCTCACGGACATAATGTTAGATCAAGATCTTGCTCAGGTAAATATTTAAGGTGGGGATAAGGTGCACATAAGGTTTTTTTTTTTTTTTACCTTAATTCAGAGAATATCCTGGGCTTCAATGCCACCGTGTCCCTATGCAAGACCAAAACATTTTCTGGGGAGATAGAGCTGCCAGTTCTGATACTTGTCTCTCAGAGAGATTGCTACAAAGAAAGCAACCTTGTAGGTTACAGTAGAGAAAGGAGAGAAAAGAATGTCTCTAATGGGTTTAAATGTTGTTTTCTGAAGCACAGAGAGAAACAGATACAGGCTTCACAGTCACTGGAGAACCATATTGCACAATGGTCTTAATCAAAGTATGAGATGCCAATGGTCATTGAAACAGAAAGAAAAGTGGAGTCATGTTCTTTGATAGTCTTGAGAGCCAAACACTAGTCCAGATCCAACTACAGGATGGAGAGAATTCGCCCCACAAAGAAATTCTTTGGGAAAAGTTTGCAGAAATTATAACTCCTAGCATTGAGTAAATCACAGATGCCTCTGCCCCTTATAACCTGGACTTTTATCAGCTACATTGTTGAAACCAATAACCATAAAGCAGGATAAAAAATTGGCATCTGGCATTAGTAGATCCAGACACTCCAGCAGAGCCCTAACTGCATCTGCTAGAAGTCTTACCAGGTCTGTGAACTACATCCACCTAAGCCAAAACAGAGCAATGACAAATAACTGGAAAGAGCATGGAGCTGTTATGTCCCTAAACTGATAAAGCACACAGAGCTGTGGAGCCTCCCCCACCACACCACTGTTCTTGAGCTCCACGTTCCACTGGGGGGTCTGGGATGGCTGTATATGGTCCAGTAGGCTGGCTGCAAAGGAGATGGAGGAACATCCATTCTCCCATCTCCTATGTGACGAATGAAGCCAGAAGCGACAAGGATTTTGTAACTTACGTTTTCAGAGTTGTCTTTCCTTAGCTGTTACAGCCAGGGAGGTATCTGATCAAACAAATCAGTTTTATCAGATGTTTTGAAGGACAGAGGAGACATCTCCATAAAGAGTCACTGTCCAAAGCAGGTCTTTGTTCACCTCTTGTGATAGCAATAAAGTTAAATGAAAGATAAGAGGGAAAAAAAAAAATGAATACTACAAAATTTCACAGGCGTGCGCAGTTTTAAACCTTGATGTGTTTGGTATTCATTTACTCGACGCAATATCATCTTTTAGATTTTACCCAAAAAATTGGGTATTATTTTGTGTTCATTCATAAGTGTAGTTTTTCCTGCAAATTTGAGTCTGATAAATAGCTGTTATTGTGGTCGGTTTCTGTTAGAAAAGTTTTAAATGTTTATTGTGTGACTATTAGAAAAACAATAGTCCTGAGACTGATTTGTTAAAAAGCTTACTTCTGAGCACATTATTGTATTAACTCATTGTATTGTTTTGTCCTAATTAACTCCATAGTAAGTAGGATGATTAGATTTAACTAAATATGATAGCCTAAGAATGTACGGAACATGGATAGCTAATAAAGGTACTAGTTCGTACCATGACAACGTTATTTATGTTTCCTCAGCCAATAGAAGCATAGAGATGTTATTCTTGTGGGGTATGTGAAGGCGGGACACTTTCTTTTGTTGAGACTTTTTTCCTGCAGCTTGTCCTGTAAGCATGTCTCCCTGTTGTGGGCCACATCAGAAATAAATTGTTTGCTTCTCAAGAACACCTGGAGTTTTTACTGATCACAAGGGAAGTTTCTAACAGTTTCCCTGTTGCAGGATTTTATTTCACCTCATGTCTGGTTAACTCCTTTGCACCTAAGGGTGAAACAAATCTTAATGTCAAAGCAAAAGTTAGTAAAACTACTGCCGCGTACACACGATCAAACAATCGGGTAGAAAAGTCCGGCAAACTCAAGTCCGCCAGACAATCCCCCCGTGTGTAGCCTCCGGCATACTTTTTTTACCCGAAAGTACGGCGGACTTAGAAAGTAGTTTTGCACTCCAATCTTCCCGCCGGACTCGCATTTCGGCGGACAATCCGGCTGCGTGTATGCCAGTCCGCCGTACTTTTGAAATGAACGGACTTTTCCCGCCCGGAGAAAAGTCCGCTCATTTCGAGCGGGTCTCCAGGTAGGCGGGGCCCACGAAGGAGATGTCGCTGGCCCCGCCAGCTGGTATGTTCCCCTCAGGTCCACATCAGACCCTTGTCCGAGCACGCTACCCGGCTGGCCAGGAAAGGGGGGGGACAAGCGAGCGACCCCCCCTCCTGAGCCGTACCAGGCTCAACATGGCGGGTGCCTTGGGGAAGGGGGGGGTCGCGCGCCCCCCCACCCTAAAGCACCTTGTCCCCATGTTGATGAGGACAAGGGCCTCTTCCCGACAACCCTGGCCGTTGGTTGTCGGGGTCTGCGGGCGAGGGGCTTATCGGAATCCGGGAGCCCCCTTTAATAAGGGGGCCCCCGGATACCAGCCCCCCACCCTATGTGAATGAGTATGGGGTACAATGTACCCCTACCCATTCACCTGTGAAAAAAAGTACAAAAAAAAAAACACAACACAGGGTAAAAATAGTTTATTGCACAGCTCCGCGGGTCTTCGGGGGGTCTTCTCGCCGGACTCCGCTATCTTCTTCTAGCTCTTTTGCTAGTGGAGGAGCCCGGCTTTCTTCCTCGCCGCCGCCCTTCTTCCGACTTCGGGGGTCTTGTCCCCCTCTTCGGTTCTTCTGCCGGGCCACCGCGCCTTCTTATAGCTCTTTTACAGGCGGTGGCCCGGTCTTCAGGAGAACAGAAGGCGGCGGCGACAGAAGACCGTGTGGGCGAGTCCGTTCATTTCAAAAGTAGGGAGGATAGTACGGCAGACTAAGTACGCCATATTAGTCCGCTGAAAAAGTGCCGTGTGTGGGCAAGTAGCCCGTTCGGAAAGTCCGACGGACAGACTAACATTGCAACTAGTTTGTGCATCCTTGTTGATTATACTGCATTTTAGGAATTTGGGAATAATTGGGCTTTCATTTGGTTGTAAATGGTAATGGATATCTCCTGTTTTTCTTTTAATCAAAAGAAAACTGTCCCAAAAATTAGTTAAAAAAAATATTTTAAAATGTAGCTGTATATTACTTGTGATTAACATAACCTTCCACCAAACAACCACCCAAATTAAATTACCCTGCTCCCAACCATCACAGCAATAACAAAAAACAGGGGCGGGCTGCACAGTGGCTGACACCCGTGACAGCCAGAGGCTATCACAGCAATTAGGTGACCCAGAATCGGGAGTTACGGGTCCCGATAGTTAGTATGGGGCCCAGGGCTCACGGCGAGACCCCGGGCCCTGTGTTGGGAGCGTGCTGTGCTTCACGCTCCCAGCACAAAGGGAGACACACATGTGGCCCCACAAAAAAAAAAAAAATCACAGTATAGTGGGACCTCATATTCATGCTAGGTCTGCGTAAAGAGGTTAATTATTGTTCCCAGAATGTGAAGTAAAAAAAATCTCTCAAACAGAACCCCAGATAGAAGTAAAACTGAAGTCCTTCCCTATTCTATCCAAAACTAAGAAGTTTTCGCTATAGACTCACTTTAAATAGTCTCAGACTTTAGCTGAAAAAAACCCATAATTCTACACGGGACATGTGCAGCATGTCCAGACCTTCTGCCGAAACCACCCCCCCCCCCCCAAATACACAGCGATCATTGGCTCAGATTATTCAAAGCTGTGTGGCTGTGTACACAGAGCAGCAATTGGCAGCTTTAGCTGTAAAAAAAAAAAAAAAAAAAAAAAGCACCAAGGAGTCCGATTCAGCGTTCATCAACAATACTGTTTAGATCAGGGGTAGGCAAGCCCCCCCGACACCAGTGCTGCAAGCAAAGCCTCTTTTGCCGACACTCGACTCCCTCCCCATCAGCAGAGCAGCGCAGGGAAATGTCAGTGAGACACTAATGCATTCCAATTTCAGAATTCCCCATGCCACACCTGCATTGAGGGGGAGGCACTGTGCCCCCACATATTATAAAAGATGGGAAACATTGTTTGGTTCTCTAACCTTGCTGTAGCTGCGATCGTCAGCTTTTATGATGGGGAAGAGATTGGGTGCAGTTCTGCTAGGGGGGGTGGTCCCTGTATCCAGGATGACGACGACTGTCATTGGCCACTGCTAAAGTCAATCACAGTCCTGCTAGCCTCGCCACCATCTGGAAGATGATGACTCGATTGGTTGCCACTACCAATCTCAGAAAGAAGAAATTTCACTGTGATTGAGAAAACCACAATCAGATGACAGTTTGTGGAATTACTGCTGCGCTTCTGGGAACTTTGTTGAAATTATTCCTGAACCTTTGCATCACTTACTACTGAACCCCTGCACTCTGTGTCCCTTTAAGCCACAGCCAGTATTTAGCGCAATGAAAACCACACCTAACTTTTCCTTTGGCGCAGAGCACCGCACTTTTTCTCAGCTCAGGGGCCCAACTTATGATCCTGCACACAGGCCCACTGCTTTCAGAAAATGCCCCTGACCTAATCTCATCATTGTGCATCCATTCCAGATGCTTGTATGTGACAGCACATACAAGCATGTGGGCTGGATGCAAGAGGTGGATCAGTAAGATGAGTGTGCCAGAACAGGTAGATGTGTCTTATCTCTGCTTCCTTACACCACTCTGTATATCATAGATGGGGTTCAGTGCTGTTCCAGACGAGCACGAGGGGTTCGGTGCTGTTCCAGACGAGCACGAGGGGTTCAGTGCTGGGCCAGACGAGCACGAGGGGTTCAGTGCTGGGCCAGACGAGCACGAGGGGTTCAGTGCTGGGCCAGACGAGCACGAGGGGTTCAGTGCTGGGCCAGACGAGCACGAGGGGTTCAGTGCTGGGCCAGACGAGCACGAGGGGTTCAGTGCTGGGCCAGACGAGCACGAGGGGTTCAGTGCTGGGCCAGACGAGCACGAGGGGTTCAGTGCTGGGCCAGACGAGCACGAGGGGTTCAGTGCTGGGTCAGACGAGCACGAGGGGTTCAGTGCTGGGCCAGACGAGCACGAGGGGTTCAGTGCTGGGCCAGACGAGCACGAGGGGTTCAGTGCTGGGCCAGACGAGCACGAGGGGGGCCAGACGAGCACGAGGGGTGCCAGACGAGCACGAGGGGTTCAGTGCTGGGCCAGACGAGCACGAGGGGTTCAGTGCTGGGCCAGACGAGCACGAGGGGTTCAGTGCTGGGCCAGACGAGCACGAGGGGTTCAGTGCTGGGCCAGACGAGCACGAGGGGTTCAGTGCTGGGCCAGACGAGCACGAGGGGTTCAGTGCTGGGCCAGACGAGCACGAGGGGTTCAGTGCTGGGCCAGACGAGCACGAGGGGTTCAGTGCTGGGCCAGACTAGCACGAGGGGTTCAGTGCTGGGCCAGACTAGCACGAGGGGTTCAGTGCTGGGCCAGACGAGCACGAGGGGTTCAGTGCTGGGCCAGACGAGCACGAGGGGTTCAGTGCTGGGCCAGACGAGCACGAGGGGTTCAGTGCTGGGCCAGACGAGCACGAGGGGTTCATTGCTGGGCCAGACGAGCACGAGGGGTTCAGTGCTGGGCCAGACGAGCACGAGGGGTTCAGTGCTGGGCCAGACGAGCACGAGGGGTTCAGTGCTGGGCCAGACGAGCACGAGGGGTTCAGTGCTGGGCCAGACGAGCACGAGGGGTTCAGTGCTGGGCCAGACGAGCACGAGGGGTTCAGTGCTGGGCCAGACGAGCACGGGGGGTTCAGTGCTGGGCCAGACGAGCACGGGGGGTTCAGTGCTGGGCCAGACGAGCACGGGGGGTTCAGTGCTGGGCCAGACGAGCACGGGGGGTTCAGTGCTGGGCCAGACGAGCACGGGGGGTTCAGTGCTGGGCCAGACGAGCACGGGGGGTTCAGTGCTGGGCCAGACGAGCACGGGGGTTCAGTGCTGGGCCAGACGAGCACGGGGGGTTCAGTGCTGGGCCAGACGAGCACCGGGGGTTCAGTGCTGGGCCAGACGAGCAGGGGGGGTTCAGTGCTGGGCCAGACGAGCAGGGGGGATTCAGTGCTGGGCCAGACGAGCAGGGGGGATTCAGTGCTGGGCCAGACGAGCAGAGGGGATTCAGTGCTGGGCCAGACGAGCACGAGGGGTTCAGTGCTGGGCCAGACGAGCACGAGGGGTTCAGTGCTGGGCCAGACGAGCACGAGGGGTTCAGTGCTGGGCCAGACGAGCACGAGGGGTTCAGTGCTGGGCCAGACGAGCACGAGGGGTTCAGTGCTGGGCCAGACGAGCACGAGGGGTTCAGTGCTGGGCCAGACGAGCACGAGGGGTTCAGTGCTGGGCCAGACGAGCACGAGGGGTTCAGTGCTGGGCCAGACGAGCACGAGGGGTTCAGTGCTGGGCCAGACGAGCACGAGGGGTTCAGTGCTGGGCCAGACGAGCACGAGGGGTTCAGTGCTGGGCCAGACGAGCACGGGGGGTTCAGTGCTGGGCCAGACGAGCACGAGGGGTTCAGTGCTGGGCCAGACGAGCAGGGGGGATTCAGTGCTGGGCCAGACGAGCAGGGGGGATTCAGTGCTGGGCCAGACGAGCAGGGGGGATTCAGTGCTGGGCCAGACGAGCAGGGGGGATTCAGTGCTGGGCCAGACGAGCAGGGGGGGTTCAGTGCTGGGCCAGACGAGCAGGAGGGGTTCAGTGCTGGGCCAGACGAGCAGGGGGGGTTCAGTGCTGGGCCAGACGAGCAGGGGGGGTTCAGTGCTGGGCCAGACGAGCAGGGGGGGTTCAGTGCTGGGCCAGACGAGCAGGGGGGGTTCAGTGCTGGGCCAGACGAGCAGGGGGGGTTCAGTGCTGGGCCAGACGAGCAGGGGGGGGTTCAGTGCTGGGCCAGACGAGCACGGGGGGTTCAGTGCTGGGCCAGACGAGCACGGGGGTTCAGTGCTGGGCCAGACGAGCACGGGGGGTTCAGTGCTGGGCCAGACGAGCACCGGGGGTTCAGTGCTGGGCCAGACGAGCAGGGGGGGTTCAGTGCTGGGCCAGACGAGCAGGGGGGATTCAGTGCTGGGCCAGACGAGCAGGGGGGATTTAGTGCTGGGCCAGACGAGCAGAGGGGATTCAGTGCTGGGCCAGACGAGCACGAGGGGTTCAGTGCTGGGCCAGACGAGCACGAGGGGTTCAGTGCTGGGCCAGACGAGCACGAGGGGTTCAGTGCTGGGCCAGACGAGCACGAGGGGTTCAGTGCTGGGCCAGACGAGCACGAGGGGTTCAGTGCTGGGCCAGACGAGCACGAGGGGTTCAGTGCTGGGCCAGACGAGCACGAGGGGTTCAGTGCTGGGCCAGACGAGCACGAGGGGTTCAGTGCTGGGCCAGACGAGCACGAGGGGTTCAGTGCTGGGCCAGACGAGCACGAGGGGTTCAGTGCTGGGCCAGACGAGCACGAGGGGTTCAGTGCTGGGCCAGACGAGCACGAGGGGTTCAGTGCTGGGCCAGACGAGCACGGGGGGTTCAGTGCTGGGCCAGACGAGCACGAGGGGTTCAGTGCTGGGCCAGACGAGCAGGGGGGATTCAGTGCTGGGCCAGACGAGCAGGGGGGATTCAGTGCTGGGCCAGACGAGCAGGGGGGATTCAGTGCTGGGCCAGACGAGCAGGGGGGATTCAGTGCTGGGCCAGACGAGCAGGGGGGGTTCAGTGCTGGGCCAGACGAGCAGGAGGGGTTCAGTGCTGGGCCAGACGAGCAGGGGGGGTTCAGTGCTGGGCCAGACGAGCAGGGGGGGTTCAGTGCTGGGCCAGACGAGCAGGGGGGGTTCAGTGCTGGGCCAGACGAGCAGGGGGGGTTCAGTGCTGGGCCAGACGAGCAGGGGGGGTTCAGTGCTGGGCCAGACGAGCAGGGGGGGGTTCAGTGCTGGGCCAGACGAGCAGGGGGGGTTCAGTGCTGGGCCAGACGAGCAGGGGGGGGTTCAGTGCTGGGCCAGACGAGCAGGGGGGGTTCAGTGCTGGGCCAGACGAGCAGGGGGGGTTCAGTGCTGGGCCAGACGAGCACGAGGGGTTCAGTGCTGGGCCAGACGAGCACGAGGGGTTCAGTGCTGGGCCAGACGAGCACGAGGGGTTCAGTGCTGGGCCAGACGAGCACGAGGGGTTCAGTGCTGGGCCAGACGAGCACGAGGGGTTCAGTGCTGGGCCAGACGAGCACGAGGGGTTCAGTGCTGGGCCAGACGAGCACGAGGGGTTCAGTGCTGGGCCAGACGAGCACGAGGGGTTCAGTGCTGGGCCAGACGAGCACGAGGGGTTCAGTGCTGGGCCAGACGAGCACGAGGGGTTCAGTGCTGGGCCAGACGAGCACGAGGGGTTCAGTGCTGGGCCAGACGAGCACGAGGGGTTCAGTGCTGGGCCAGACGAGCACGAGGGGTTCAGTGCTGGGCCAGACGAGCACGAGGGGTTCAGTGCTGGGCCAGACGAGCACGAGGGGTTCAGTGCTGGGCCAGACGAGCACGAGGGGTTCAGTGCTGGGCCAGACGAGCACGAGGGGTTCAGTGCTGGGCCAGACGAGCACGAGGGGTTCAGTGCTGGGCCAGACGAGCACGAGGGGTTCAGTGCTGGGCCAGACGAACAAGAGGGGTTCAGTGCTGGGCCAGACGAACAAGAGGGGTTCAGTGCTGGGCCAGACGAACAAGAGGGGTTCAGTGCTGGGCCAGACGAACAAGAGGGGTTCAGTGCTGGGCCAGATGAGCAGGGGGGTTCAGTGCTGGGCCAGATGAGCAGGGGGGTTCAGTGTTGGGCCAGAAAAGCAGGGGGGTAAAGTGGTGGGACAGAAAAGCAGGGGGGTAAAGTGGTGGGACAGAAAAGCAGGGGGGTAAAGCAGTGGGGCAGATGAGCAGGGGGCTAGTGTTGGAGCAGATAGGTTCAATGTTAGGACAGATGAGAAGGGGATTTAGTAGTGAGACAGAAGAGCATGGGGATACGGCAGTGCAGCAGATGAGCAGGAGGTACAGTGATGGGAGGGATGAAAAGGGGATTCAGTGCTGGGCCAGACGAGCACGAGGGGTTCAGTGCTGGGCCAGACGAGCACGAGGGGTTCAGTGCTGGGCCAGACGAGCACGAGGGGTTCAGTGCTGGGCCAGACGAGCACGAGGGGTTCAGTGCTGGGCCAGACGAGCACGAGGGGTTCAGTGCTGGGCCAGACGAGCACGAGGGGTTCAGTGCTGGGCCAGACGAGCACGAGGGGTTCAGTGCTGGGCCAGACGAGCACGAGGGGTTCAGTGCTGGGCCAGACGAGCACGAGGGGTTCAGTGCTGGGCCAGACGAGCACGAGGGGTTCAGTGCTGGGCCAGACGAGCACGAGGGGTTCAGTGCTGGGCCAGACGAGCACGAGGGGTTCAGTGCTGGGCCAGACGAGCACGAGGGGTTCAGTGCTGGGCCAGACGAGCACGAGGGGTTCAGTGCTGGGCCAGACGAGCACGAGGGGTTCAGTGCTGGGCCAGACGAGCACGAGGGGTTCAGTGCTGGGCCAGACGAACAAGAGGGGTTCAGTGCTGGGCCAGACGAACAAGAGGGGTTCAGTGCTGGGCCAGACGAACAAGAGGGGTTCAGTGCTGGGCCAGACGAACAAGAGGGGTTCAGTGCTGGGCCAGACGAACAAGAGGGGTTCAGTGCTGGGCCAGATGAACAAGAGGGGTTCAGTGCTGGGCCAGATGAACAAGAGGGGTTCAGTGCTGGGCCAGATGAGCAGGGGGGTTCAGTGTTGGGCCAGAAAAGCAGGGGGGTAAAGTGGTGGGACAGAAAAGCAGGGGGGTAAAGTGGTGGGACAGAAAAGCAGGGGGGTAAAGCAGTGGGGCAGATGAGCAGGGGGCTAGTGTTGGAGCAGATAGGTTCAATGTTAGGACAGATGAGAAGGGGATTTAGTAGTGAGACAGAAGAGCATGGGGATACGGCAGTGCAGCAGATATGCAGGGAGGTACAGTGGAGGGGCAGATGAGCAGGAGGTACAGTGATGGGAGGGATGAAAAGGGGGTTCAGTGGCGGGACAGAAAAGCAGGGGGTACAGTGATGAGGCAGATGAGCAGGGGGTTACAGTGGTGGGACAGATGAGAAGGGGGTTATAGTGGTGGGAAATATGAGCGGGGGGTTCATTGTTGGGGCAGAGAAAGAAGGTACATTGGTGGGACAGATGTGCAGAGGAGAAAGGAGGTACATCGGTGGAACACATGAGCAGGGGGTTACAGTGGTGGGGCAGAAGAGCAGTGGGTACAGTCATGGGACAGATGTGCAGGAGGTACAGTGGTGGGGTAGTTGAGAAAGGGGGTTACAGTGGTAGAGCAGATAAGAATATGGTTCAGCGGTGAGACAGAAGGGCATGGAGGTATGGTGGTGGAGCAGATGTGAAGGGTAGTACAGTGGTGGGGCAGACGAGAAAAGGGTTACAGTGGTGGGGCAGATGAGCAAGGGGTTACAGTGGTGGGGCAGATGAGCAAGGGGTTACAGTGGTGGGGCAGATGAGCAAGGGGTTACAGTGGTGGGGCAGATGAGCAAGGGGTTACAGTGGTGGGGCAGATGAGCAAGGGGTTACAGTGGTGGGGCAGATGTGCAAGGGGTTACAGTGGTGGGGCAGATGTGCAAGGGGTTACAGTGGTGGGGCAGATGTGCAGGTTGGGTACAGTGGTGGGGCAGATGTGCAGGTTGGGTAAAGTGGTGGGGCAGATGTGCAGGTTGGGTAAAGTGGTGGGGCAGATGTGCAGGTTGGGTACAGTGGTGGGGCAGATGTGCAGGTTGGGTACAGTGGTGGGGCAGATGTGCAGGTTGGGTACAGTGGTGGGGCAGATGTGCAGGGTAGTACAGTGGTGGGGTAGATGTGCAGGTTGGGTACAGTGGTGGGGTAGATGTGCAGGGTAGTACAGTGGTGGGGTAGATGTGCAGGGTAGTACAGTGGTGGGGCAGATGTGCAGGGGGTTACAGTGGTAGGGTAGATGAGCAGGGAGGTACAGTGGAGAAACAGATTTGCAGGGGGAGCTGTGATTGGAGGTGTGAAGGTGCATGAATTAGGGCTGATTTGAGGCATGAGTGCAGGATGTTAATTTCTCACTACTAAAGTAATTTACAGCATTTACGTTCTAAAAAATCCCTTTTGCGATTGAGAGTGTGAAGTTGACATTTTCTTGTTTTAAAATTGGCACGCTAGATGGTTTAGATGAAGATAGAAAGATACAAAGTATATATAAAGTGAGAAAAAAAACACGCTATCCACAAACAACAAACAACACCGCAGACTTACTGCAACAAACAAAATGGTGATATAATAATAAAAAAGGTGCAGCACTTAGATTATATATATATATGACAATATCTATATAATCTTTTACCAGTGTAAAAAATATATAATAAAATACAATCAACTTTAATAGTGATAAAAAAAACTCTGCATAAATGAACACTATTAATGATTCTATGTTTTAGAAAACACTATATCCAAATATACTAAAAAAAAATGTTTTATATACGCATATCCACCAAAGTGAACGTGTTAAGTGTCCATAAGTGAAACAATATGGTGACAGTGCAATATCTTGGGAAGTTTTAGTGACTTCAGCGAATGCTTTGCAGAAATCCACCACCACTTGAAAGGAGGCTTACCAGATGTAATGGACCCAGTTAGGTATTTACCTAGTGAGTCACACGAGTTTATTGATGTAAATCCACACGAAAAAACATCTGGCAAACTTGTAACTTCTCATGGATACCAGAGTAGACAGAGAGATGACCCAAAAATAGATGAAATGGCTATCCACCTTTTGGGGTGACTGAGGACAGAGATTCTTCCATGTATATTTTAGGCCAAAAAGAAAATACAGCCTCATAGTGAAATACAGTTTAAAACTTTTATTAACATTAAAAGCATAAATGGGTGCTCACATATTACAGGCAAATACAAGCATGGAATTAAAATTTGGCAACGCAGTGGCATCAACAAGCCCTTCCCGGCACATTTCTCATAAACAGGCATCATCTGAGGCTGTATTTTCTTTTTGGCCTATAATATACGTGGAAGAATCTCTGTCCTCAGTCCCCCCAAAAGGTGGATAGCCATTTCATCTATTTTTGAGTCATCTCTCTGTCTACTCTGGTACCCATGAGAAGTTACAAGTTTGCCAGATGTTTTTTCGTGTGGATTTACATTAATAAACTCATGTGACTCACTAGGTAAATACCTAACTGGGTCCATTACATCTGGTAAGCCTCCTTTCAAGTGGTGGTGGATTTCTGCAAAGCATTCACTGAAGTCACTAGAACTTCTCAGGATATTGCACTTTGTCACCATATTGTTTCACTTATGGACTCTTAACACGTTCACTTTGGTGGATATGCGTATATAAAAAAATTTTTTTTTGTATATTTGGATATAGTGTTGTCTAAAACATAGAATCATTAATAGTGTTCATTTATGTAGAGTTTTTTATCACTATTAAAGTTGATTGTATTTTATTATATATTTTTTACACTGGTAAAAGATTAGAAAGATACAAAGTAATATGGTTATTTTCATATCTATTAAATTCATTTTTCTGCATATCAAAGTAATGAACATCGATCTACAGATATCAGCTAAAGCAACCTACCAAGAGAATTAATCTTTTCTTTTTATATATATATAAAATGTTCCTGTTTAGCTCCTGATTAACCCTGAGTTTACTCTAATCAGCCCTAATTAACGCCCTTATTCTTCTTTTCTGACTGGTTTTGTTTTAATTTTACTACTCATTAAAATGTATTTTTTTTCTTTGTTTTGTTTATTATTATTTTTTTTACACATTTTACATTTAAAACAGAAAATTGAAGAAAAAAAAAAAATAGTTTGATTTGTAAATAACGCTGAAATACTTTGTACCGGAATCAGAATTTTAGTGTCATTTTATACAGGACAAATTACATAATCTTTATCTGCAGTAACACTATTTTTAAACTAGCAGTCTTCAAAAAAAGAAGAGTATGTTTTGTTTAGTATTGTTATGTTTTATTGTCTAAGGATTGTGAAAAAAAAAATATATATATTGTCTCAAGACAATATCACGAAAAGAAAGCCTTGCTTGTCCTTAGAAAATAGTTTTGCAATAGAATTTTTGACAGTTTCTTTGGGATTTATGTTGCAATGTAGAGATGAGCCAATAAAACGATTGGCCCCATATATAATATTTTTTGTAAGGCAATATACACAGCAATAGCCTGTCAATTCGTGATAAGTGGCTATGAGTTTTCATTTTTTTTGCCTCCCAGTTCTTACTCTGGTTTAACCAGTGTAATGTCCCCATACGTTTCCAGTGATCCCATTTTTCCCCCCGGATGACATGTCAGATAATAAATGGGATGGAACTGTTTCAAAATTCAGGCTACCCAAACTGAAGATTACATGATAAATAAAATGATGATCAATCAGCCAACTCTTTCATAATTTACATAACCTTGTGGTGGTCTCTGTTTATCGGTATGTGTAGGTAGGCATCCTGCAAGTCTACCGAGGCCATAAAGGCCCTTGGTAGTAGTAAGTTCCTTACTGAGTAGATTGATTCCCTCCGAAACGGTTTGTATTTTATCTTCTTGTTGAGGGGTTTTAGGTTCAAAATTAGCCTGTATTTCCTGGAGGGTTTTTTCTCGCAAAGATTTTGCGAGTAAAACTCCTCGACTATTTAGTCTTGCGTAACCGATATAATGGCGTTCTGTGTTAGTAGGTTTTCTAGTGATGACAGGAATCCCTCTGCTTTCACTGCCTCTGGGGAGTGCCGTCATCAAGTATCTGCTTGGTGGGGTGTTGGAAAATTCTATGGAATGCCCTCATTCTACCGTGTTCAGGGCAAACTTGTTAGAGGTGACTTCTTGCCACTGGTCTTTGAATGCCACGAGCCTGTCCCCCCACCTGCTGGGCATAATTTTTTATTTTTTTTGTGTTGCCCCTGGAAGGCTTAAGGATGAAGTTTTCCCCCATTCTTCCTCCTTTGAAAGAAGGACCATCGCTTACCATTTTCCCTTTGCTTATAGCTTTTTTTCTGCTGCCAAAAAGGCGTTTTTGCTTTTTTTTTTTCTTCGGTTGCGGAAACTCCTTTTTTTTTCTGCTGACCTGTCTAGTACCTGTTCCAGGCCTGGTCCAAAAAGAAGGTCATCTGTGAAGGGGATACCACATAATAGGATTTTTGTACTCGCTGTAAAATCCTTTTCTCTGAAGTTCATTGACGGACACAGCATCTTCATATTGACCTTAGGGTTATATCGCCACCTTCAGGAGAGGACTAGGCAGAACATGTAAAAACAGCAAAACTGCACAGTACCACCCAGGGGGCGGTCCTACTGGCTATAACCCCTCACACTGCATCCAGCAGCCCAGTTCATCAAAAAGCAGCACAAACAGGAGGGGAGGGTGCTGTATCCGCCAATGAACTTCAGAGAAAAGGATTTTACGGTGAGTACAAAAATCCTATTTTCTCTTTCGTTCATTGACGGACACAGCATCTTCATCTTGACCTTAGGGATGTCCCCAAGCAGTGTAAAAAAAAATGAGGGGTGGGAACAGCAAGAAAATAACTCCACCCATAACAACCAGAGCTCCTTAATGAAGGAGTCGAGTCACAACCTTAAACAGGCGCCTGCCATACCTTGCGGCCGAAGCATGCATCCGAAGACACGATCACATCAACCTTGTAAAATTTTGTCAAAGTGTGACCGACCGACCAGGTTGCCGCCTTACACACCTGAGAAATGGATGCTTGATGTCTTAAAGGAGCCATAGCAGACAGATACACCCGCAGAGCCTGGACCACGTCCGAGAAATGCAAAGCAACCTCTTTAGGGTGTGATGGCCGAGGACATAAGGATGGAAGCACAATGTCCTCATTTAGATGAAAGGCCGAAACAACCTTTGGAAGAAATTAAGGCTGCAGGCACAGCACCGCCTTATCCTTGTTGAGGACCAAGTAGGGAGACTTGTCTGACAAGGCTGCCAACTTAGAAACCCTCCTGGCAGATGTAATCACTAGAAAGACTACGTTCTGAGAGAGTGTCAATAAGGGAATCTCCCTAATGTTTTCAAAATGTGGTTTCTGAAGCACCGAGAGCAGCAGATTCAAATCCCACGGAGGCAACGGTGGTCGAACTGGAGGAGCCACATGTCGAACCCCCTGAACAAATGTACTCACCAATGATTGAGTCGCCAAAGGTCGCTGAAAAAAAAAAAGACAAAGCCAATACCTGCATCTTAATGGTGCTTAAGGCAAATTTCTGATCCACTCCTCATTGCAAAAACAGCAGGATCCTGGAAACTGAATATGTACACGGACGCCACCCCATCTGCTCACATATGGAGATGTAGGCCTTGCACGTACGATGATAAATCTCTCGAGAAGATAACTTCCGTGCCCTCAACCTAGTGGAGATTACCGAATCCGACAGACCTCGATTCCTTAGCACCTGGCTTTCAACAGCCATGCCGTTAAAGCCAGCGACTGTAAAGCAGAATGAAGTATTGGACCTTGCGACAGAAGGTCCTCTCGCATCGGTAGCCAAGGAACATCCGCCACCATTCATACTATGTCGGCATACCAAGGCCTGGGGCAATCGGAATCACTGGAATCCCCTCGGGCTCCCCTCTGCGAAGCAGACGTGGTAGAAATTTGAGTGGGGGGAAGTCAGCCGATCAACCGATAATGCCCCCATGGAGCCACCAACGCGTCTGCCGCGTCCGCCCAGGGATCTTTTGACCTGGTCACAAACCTCCGTACCATTCGATTGATCGAGAAGCCAGGAGATCCACATCTGGCGTGCCCCATCAAAGGGCAAAGGAGTTGAAATACATCTGGATGCAGCGACCATTCCCCTTGGTCCAGCATCTGACTTAGGTAGTCTGCTTGCCAGTTTTCTACGCCCGGAATGTACACAGCAGACAGAGTCAGCATGCGCCACTCTGCATGTCAGGATGTGAGCGACCGCCAGTGCTGCAGCCAAACTCCTTGTTCCTCCTTGATGGGTGACATACGCCACCGCCGCTGAATCCTGACCTGATGTCCCTGCAGCCTCTGTGACCATTGATCACCAGGCGGGATTCTTCCTCTGTTCAGCGACCCTGGGCCGACTGTATGCCCCAAACTCCCCCCCAACCGGCCAGGCTGGCGTCCGTTAAAATCACCGTCCAATGAAGCGGAAGGAACGACTTACCGGACCGAAAGGCAAGAGACCTCAGCCACCAGAGCAGGGAATCTCTGACTAGCTGGCTCATCCGAATTTGAGAATCCAGAAATAACAGAGATTTGTCCCATTTGGACAGGATCTCCTTTTGCAAGACTTGAGTGTGGAATTGAGCATACCCCCAATTGACCTCCCAGGGAATGCCCAGCTGCTCCATCATGCTGAGTCAGGTGGAACCATACTTATCCCTCCTGCAGGGACTGCTTGCCGCATTTCATGGACAGATCCATCGCCCGAGCAGTACGGGGTGGCTGTTGGCCATGGCACACTGACAGGGACAGCAGTAGCCCGGTCGTATGTGTGCCCCGGAGCATATAGCTCAGCGGCCGCCCCTGGATCAGACAGGGCATGTCGTGGCTGACCCATCGTAGCCAAGATCTGCTCACGCTCGATGTCCAGGTTGGGGAGACTACAAGGATCTATATTATCCAGCCTGTCACCCAGCCCGGCTGTTGATTGTAGCTCACAGGAATCAAAAATGCAGAAAAACAAAAAAATTCCCAAGACCAATGGTCCCCACCGGGAGCCAGGTTCTTTTTCACTAGGCAGAAAAAATCTGAGCTGCTGGATACAGTGCGAGGGGTTATAGCCAGTAGGACCGCCCCCTGGGTGGTACTGTGTAGTTTTGCTATTTTTACATGTTCTGCCTAGTCTTCTCCTGAAGGTGGCGATATTAACCCTAAGGTCAAGATGAAGATGCTGAGAAAATTTGTTTTTGGAGGCGCCGTCCCTCACCCACTCTTTGGCCCTCCTGGCTGAATTTATCAAGGCTGTGATTTTTTTGCTGTAAAGTTTTTATTAAAGTTTTCTTTAAACAAATTACAGAATAAGCAAATGCGGGCGCAGCAGCTACATTAACCATATTCATCATTCAAAACAGTAGAATGTAAACTGCAAGGAATCATTTAACCTTAACCTAAGGTTGACAAGGCTGTGATTTTAACTGCCTCGGCTGATGAGTCTTCTACGAAGGCAGCTTCCCGGTTCAGGGTGGGCATGGTTTTTAGTATCTGTTCTCTGGGGGTGTCTCCTAGGAGTTATTGCAGTTGGTTTAGCCAAAGCAGCAGGGTTCTTGACATGCATGTGGATGCAATGGCGGGGTTGAGGTTTGATGCTCCTGCTTCCCATGCCCTTTTTAGCAGCGATTCTGCTTTTTTATCCATGGGATCTTTTGGCATGTCAGAGTTTTCAAACGAGAGGATCGCCTTGTTTGATATCCTTGACAGTGATGTATATACCTTAGGGCATTTAACCCAGGACTGCATGTCTTCTTCAGCAAATGGGTACCTACATTTTATTGCTGAAGGTGCAAAGTATTTTCTCGGGTTCCTCCCATTCCTTCTTAATATTTTTTACGGTTTGGTATACAGGGAATGCCCTAGGCTTTTTTTGCTTTAGTCCTTTGTACATCTTATCGTGTAGTGACAGCCCTGGCTTTGTTCTTTTATTCCTAGTGATTGCCCTCAGTAGTTCCTCCGTTGGAAAGTGTAACCTTTGAGGGTCCTTACTCTTCATCCTCCGAGTCCGAACATAAGCCTATGTCGGAATCAGAGGACGAGGTTGCCGAGGATTTTTCTTGGTCAGATTCGTTAGGCTGTACTCTGCTAGTGGACGGGATGGCTGCCCGACTGGTGGAAGGTTTCCTGCTAAACGATTCTTTGTTCGGAGTTTGCAAGTATTTTTTATTGCTATGCGCAAGGGGTTAAACATGTCCCACATTTCTTTTTTGAAAGTTGACATAATATCATTAAAACACCCCTTTGCCAAGATATTTTAGCACAGCGGTTTTGTCCAATCTGATGCTAGTTTGTGTCCTCATGAAGCACATGCTTTGCTGCTGGACCTGGACTTTTTCTCTTCTGGGGCTTTTGTCACTGGAGTGAGATAAAAGGACCCAGAGTGAGAAGGATGCAGATATTGTTCTGCATACCACTATATAGCCTAAGCGCAATAGTGGTTAGTAAGTGCAGAGATGGCCTTTCTTATCTTGGAGCTTTACTGGCTTGCAGGATCTGCAGGGCAGGGTGATGCAGCTTCCGACATGGTTAGCCCACTGCACCTCTGTCAGGTGCTCTTTTATAGCTCCCTGCCCCGTTCCGGCCCCGCCCCTGTCCGCCCTGATAGAGGTATGGGAGGACATATACCTCTGTGTGTGACTCCATCCAGTGCGTCCCGAGTGCCGTCCATGGCTAGAAGTGCCACTTTTGCTGCCAGTTGTCCTGGTTTTCCTGTCCCCCTCCATGTACCAAAAAGATGGCGCCTGCAGCCCCACATGACCGGAAGTGATGCACTTGGCGTCGGTGATTCACTCGCCGCCATCTTGCTACACCCTTCTTCTCTCTCATTGAGGGTGAGCAGACGACACCCGACCAGTCCGGATTGCCTGCTGCTGTGTCACAGTGCAGGAGGGAGGTTGGAGGGAGGAATCCTAAGATACCCTTGTCGGCTGGGGAGGTGGTTGCTAACCCTCTGTGGGGGTTAAAACCTCAGACTTGCCTGGGGCTGGCTGGCATTTCACTCCACATGCCATCACTATGAGGAATAGACCTTTTTGTGATACACTTATTTTTAATGCAGGTAATTGGGATTCCCCTTTTTTTTATCACTTCACATACATCATACACACACACACATACATAGCACCAATATTTCAAAAGGGCCCAAAATACATCCCTGGGCATTACAGACCAGTTAGCCTAACATCAATAATATGTAAACTGTTGGAAGGGGCTGATAAGGGACCATGTACAAGATTTTAGTGATGATAACGGTATCATTGGCAGTAATCAGAGTGGATTCATGAAGAATCATTCTTGCCTAACCAATCTATTAACCTTCTATGAGGAGGCAAGTTGCCATCTAGATAAAGAAAGGCCCGTAGACATGGTGTATATGGATTTTGCAAAAGCATTTGACACGGTTCCCCATAAACGTTTACTGTGCAAAATAAGGTCTATTGGCATGGACCATAGGGTGAGTACATGGATTGAAAACTGGCTACAAGGGCGAGTTCAAAGGGTGGTGATAAATGGAGAGTACTTGGAATGGTCAGGGGTGGGTAGTGGGGTCCCCCAGGATTCTATGCTGGGGCCAATCTGGTTTAATTTGTTCATAAATGACCTGGAGGATGGGATAAACAGTTCAATCTCTGTATTTGCGCATGATACTAAGCTAAGCAAGGCAATAACTTTTGCGCAGGATGTGGAAACCTTGCAAAAAGATCTGAACAAATTAATGGGGTGGGCAACTACATGACAAATGAGGTTCAATGTAAAATAATGCATTTGGGTCGCAAAAATATGAATGCGATCTATACATTGGGGGGAGAACCTATGGGGGAATCTAGGATGGAAAAGGACCTGGGGTTCCTAGTAGATGATAGGTTCAGTAGTGGCATGCAAGCTGCTGCTAACAAAGCAAACAGAATACTGGCATGCATTAAAAAGGGGATTAATTCCAGAGATAAAACGATAATTCTCCCACTCTACAAGACTCTGGTCCGGCCGCACCTAGAGTATGCTCTTCAGTTCTGGGCACCAGTCTTTAGGAAGGATGTACTGGAAATGGAGCGAGCACAAAGAAGGGCAACAAAGCTAATAAAGGGCTGGAGGATATTAGTTATGAGGAAAGGTTGCGAGCACTGAACTTATTCTCTCTGCAGAAGAGATGCTTGAGAGGGGATATGATTTGAATATACAAATATCATACTGGTGACCCCACAATAGGGATAAATCATTATCGCAGAACAGAGTTTAACAAGACTCGTGGCCACTCATTCAAATTTGAAGAAAAGAGGTTTAACCTTAAACTACATAGAGGGTTCTTTACTGTAAGAACGGCAAGGATGTGGAATTCCCTTCCACAGGCGGTGGTCTCATTGATAGTTTCAAGAAACTATTAGATAAGCGCCTGAACGTCCGCAACACATATATATATATATATATATATATATATATATATATATGTATATATATATATATATGTCACTGCATATGTATTAATTATCTAATGACACATTATTTTGACATGTATATGTACACATTAGATAATAGGATTTTTGTACTCACCGTAAAATCCTTTTCTCTGTAGTTCACTGACCGACACAGCTCATCTCTAACAAAATGGTTGTTAGCCCTATCACTGGAGATTACTAGGCGGTCCCTAGGCTACAAATCCCCACAGTCTGCCCTAGCTGCCTCAGTACGTCAACAAGCAGTATAACGTAAAGAGAGAAAAAAAGGAGGGGTGGGTGCTGTGTCGGTCGGTGAATTACAGAGAAAAGGATTTTACGGTGAGTACAAAAATCCTATTTTCTCTTATATTCACCGACCAACACAGCTCCTCTCTAACAAAATGGGACGTCCCCAAGCAGTGCCAAACGAGGGGTGGGAAAAAACAGCATAAAAACTTCATCCACCATGGCAAGTGGGAACTAGTGAAACTAAACCCACAAAAAAACAGCAGTGCGTGGAAAAACCACCACCAACTAACCGAGTATCCTCAACAGGAGTGATCCCCAAGACCGCAACCAACTGCAGAAGTAATGCAACAGTGCATTAACATAATACTGCGTTTTTTGAAAAAACAGGAAAAATAATTGATTGCATATTCAATTGCAACTACACGCCCGCCTGCAAAACTTTGCGGCTAAAACAGGCATCGGCCGATGCACTGACGTCTACCTTGTAGAACTTGGTAAACGTATGGACAGACGACCAGGTCGCTGCCTTACACACCTGAGCGACCGTCGCTTCCTGTCGAAAGGCCCAAAACATTCTGATTGCCTTTGTGGAGTGGGACGTGACCGGAAAGGGGGGCACCTGCCCCTTCAAGGCGTAGGCTTGTACTACAATCTGTCTGATCCACCTGGAAATGGTGGCCGACGAGACCGCCATGCCCTTCTTTGGACCAGCCACCGAAACAAAACGTGAGTCTGACTTCCAAAAGGGAGCCGTGGCAGCCAAATACACCTTCAGGACCCTAACCACGTCCAGGGCATGAAGGGCCACCTCCTTGTGGTGCTTCGGCTTAGGACATAGCGATGGTAATACAATGTCCTCATTGATATGAAAAGCCGAGACCACCTTCGGTAGAAAAGACGGTTGCAGACGCAACATCACCTTATCCCTGTGGATAACCAGATAGGCCGACTTGCAGGACAAGGCCGCCAATTCCGAAACCCTCCTGGCCAAGCTGATGGCCACTAGAAAGACCACTTTTGGGGAAAGAGTCAAAAGGGAAATCTCCCTGATATTCTCAAACGGCGGTTTCTGAAGCGCCGACAACACCAGGTTCAAATCTAATGGAGGTAACGGACGCACTGGAGGGACTACGTGTCATACCCCCTGAACGAAGGTACTCACTAAGGAGTGCAATGCCAGGGGTCGTTGGAAAAAGACAGCTAAGGCTGAGATTTGCCCTTTGATGGTGCTTAATGTTAATCTCTGGTCCACTCCCTGCTGGAGAAACAGTAGGATCCTGGATATGGAAAAGGATCGTGGATGCCATCCTTTTTCCTCACACATTGCGATGTACGCCTTCTAGGTACGATGGTATATCTTCCGAAAAGACTTTCGTGCCCTCAACATAGTTGGTATCACAGAGTCCGACAGACCCCGGTTCCTCAACACCTGACTCTCAATAGCCATGCCGTTAAAGCCAGCGATGGTAAAGCAGGATGGAAAATTGGACCTTGAGATAGGAGGTCCTCTCGCAACGGCAGTCGTCAGGGATTGTCTGCCATCAGACGCACCAGGTCTGCGTACCAAGGACGCTGAGGCCAATCTGGGGCAACCAGTATTACTGGGATCCCCTCAGCTTCCACTCTGCAAAGCAGACGTGGCAACAGTTTCAGTGGAGGAAAGGCGTAGATCAGCTGGTACTGATCCCATGGAGCCACCAGCGCATCCGACGCACCTGCCCATGGATCTCTTGTCCTGGATACGAATCTTGGCACCTTCCGATTGAGACGGGAGGCCAGTAGATCCACATCTGGTGTTCCCCACTTCAGGCACAGCAGCAATACCCATTCTCCTGGGTCCAGCATCTGCCGACTCAGATAGTCCGCCTGCCAGTTCTCCACCCCCGGGATGTAAATGGCCGACAGGGCCGGTACACGTCGCTCTGCCCACCGAAGTATGTGAGCAACCTCCAGAGCAGCGGCTGAGCTTCTTGTTCCCCCTTGGTGATTTACGTACGCCACAGCCATGACGTTGTCTTGACTGTATCCTGATCGGACAACCTTGAAGACTCACCGACCATGTATGGAGACACATCCTGATCGCTCTCAATTCGAGCAGATTGATCGACAACTCAGATTCTTTCGTCGACCAGAGGCCCTGAGCCGACTGAACATCATTCCAGCCCACCTGGATAGACTGGCGTCCATAGTGATCACCAGCCATTTCAGAGGAAGGAACAATGAATCACCGGGGACCTCAACCACCAGATCAGAAAGTCCCTGACTGGCTGGCTCACCTGGATCTGTCGATCTAGGGACAACTGAGATTTGTCCCATTTTAACAAGATCTCCTTCTGCAGCACTCTGGTATGAAACTGGGCGTAGGGTACTGCCTCGAAGGAGGCTACCATGAGTTCCAGTACTCGCATGCAAAACTGGAGCGACAATAACTTGCTGTTCATCAGTAGTTTGACCACGGATCTGAGAGTCAGCAATTTGTCTGAAGGGAGAAAAACTCTTGCTTCCCTGGAGTCCAACAGCAAACCTAGGTACTCCAGATGCTGGGTCGGTACAATCACTGACTTCTTTAGGTTAAACAGCCACCCAAATTCTTGCAGGGTCTGCATGGTGATAGCCACATCCTTCTCTAATTCTGAGGAGGAAGATGCTCTCAGGAGGAGATCGTCTAGGTAGCCCACGATCCCACGCTGTCTCAGCAACGCCAATACTGGAGCCAGAACTTTGGTAAAGTCTCGGGGGGCTGATGCCAGACCAAAGGGAAGAGCCACAAATTGGTAATGGGCTTCCCCGACTGCAAAACGCAGACATTTTTGATGCCAAAGGCATATGGTTATATGCAGGTACGCATCCTGGATGTCGAAGGACGCCAGGGAGTCCCTTTGATGGAGCGCAGAGACTACTGAGCGAACTGATTCCATTCTGAACCTCTGCACTTTTACAAAGTGATTGAGGGCTTTCAAGTCCAAGATCAGGCGTACCCCTTCCTTCTTGGGAACCAAAAATAGATTTGAGTAGAATCCCTGGAAGTGTTCTGATTCCGGAACTGGTACGATCACCCCGTGATTCAGCAAATCCCTTACCGCCCCCAACAGGGCCTCCCGGCGAACCGGCGATATGGGTATGCTGGAGGGGAAGAATCTGTTTGGCGGCCAAGAGAGAAACTCTATCTTGTTGACTGTGGAAATCAGATCGCAGACCCATTGGTCGGATAACCACCAGGCTGCAAACTCCCGCAGACGACCCCCCACCCGAGACATGGGTGTGGGCAAACCTTCATGCGGTAGAACTTTTATTTGCAGGCTTGTTAGGCTTGAAGTTCCGGGGACGTTTTTGACCCCAGCACAGCCAGAATTCAGATGAGAGCCCAAGGCACACCGCTCAGTACATGTACAGCCCCCCCGTGAGGGGGGGAAAGGAGGGGAGTTAGGGACAGTGGAGAGAAGAGAGGGGGTGAGGGGGGCCACCGAATCGACCTCCCAGGGAATGCCCAACTGCTCAACCCGGCCGAGACAGGGAGAGCTGTACTTACCAGTCCTGAAGAGCTGGGAGACATTCCATTGTAGCCAAATCCTGATCAGTACAGGGAATCCTACTGGCCCGGCATACTGTGACGCAGACATCAGTAGCCCGGTCATATGTATGCCCCGGAGCATAAAAGCTCACCGACCACCTCTGGAGCGGAGGTATGTCGTGGCCTACCGAGCCGTAGCTGCGACCTGCACACGCTCGATGGCCGGACTGGGTAGACTACAAGGATAAGTGAACCAGCCTGTTAGCCAGCCAGCTGTTGATAGAAGATCACAGGATTATTCATCTTGCGCAAAAAGCCAAGCTTCTGCATCAAAAAAACACGAACCTATGGGCCCGCAAAATAAAACTGAGGCTGCTAGGGCAGACTGTGGGGATTGTAGCCTAGGGACCGCCCCCTGGGCAGAACTAAAAGTTCTGAAGTGTTGCATTACAACTTTGCCTAGTAATCTCCAGTGATAGAGCTGACAACCCATTTTGTTACAGAGAGGAGCTGTGTCGGCCAGTGAATATAAGAGAAATTATATTTAGGTGAGGTGAAAAGATGTTCTGAAAGGAAATATCCTCTGTTCATTATCGGAACTACAAGAAAAATATGGTGAAACGCCTTGGAATGTATGGAGATATAGACAACTTCAACATTTTGTAGGCTCTCTCCCAAAGCCTCTTCACTCAGCTAGGGGGCTGGATGCATGCGAAAGATTAGTTGACGAGGGGGAAAAATAGACAAGGGATTTCCAATATATATAGGCTGGTGATAACTCCCCCAGACGTGGACTCCATGTGTCCTTAGGAGAGTTGGGAACTAGAACTAAATAGTCCACTACCTGAATTAACGAGAGATGTTCACTCGTCTTCAATGGACACAAGGATGAAAGAAATTAATTATAAATTACTAATGAAGTGGTACTATGTTCCAATAAAATTGCACAAAATCAATCCCTACCCATCACCTCTCTGTTGGAGGGATTGTAGGGAGGAGGGAACTCATGCACATATATGGTGGCAATGTCCCCTAATTCAACCATATTGGAGGGAAGTAGTAGACTGGATAAAAAAGGTTAGTGGGACTGAAACTGAACTTGATCCTTGGCAATGCCTGTTTCATGTAACGGGGATACCAAGGAAGAAATATAGAGAAGCAATCACACCATTCCTGCTGAATTCAGCAAAGGTACTAATTCTGAAACATTGGAAGGAAAAAAAAATCCAGACGATTAAAGATTGGTTTAGGGAGATAGAAAAGGAAATCACTTAGAGAACTTAAAGCGGTAGTAAACCCGCATTTTTTTTTTTTTTTTTAACACCTGCAAAGCAAAAGGCATAATGAGCTAGTATGCACCGCATACTAGCTCATTATGAAATACTTACCTTAGAACGAGGCCCCGACATCTGGCCCGATCCACGCCGAGGGAGCTGACATGCTCCCTTGGCGTTTCTTCCGGGTATCGCGGCTCCGGCGCTGTGAGTGGCCGAAGCCGTGATATCGTCACTCCCGCGCATGCGCGCGGGAGATTTCATTCCGGCCGGCCGACCACTGCCGGATTTTCAGGCCGAGAATCCCCTTGTGAGCATGCGCCGCTGCAGTCAGCGGCGCATACCGAGGGGAATATCTCCTAAACCGTACAGGTTTAGGAGATATTTTTTTTACCTACAGGTAAGCCTTATTATAGGCTTTCCTGTAGGTAAAAGTAAAAAAAAATTGAGTATACAACCACTTTAATAAAATAGATAAACTGTTTGTATATCACATACAAGTTTATTGGGGTTTTTTTTTTTTTTTTTTGGATCATTTATATCACTATGGAGAAATATTTTGATGGTAGAGAGTCGCGACTTTCTGCTCTTCATAAAAATAGGGTTGGGAAAACTACAGTGTCACATTTATAAGGGGGAAGTCACTTAACGTATTTAACACTATAGTGAATTCACAAAAAACAGAATGGGATAAAAGACAACTATGATCAGGAACAAGAAAATGGGGGGAGGTTAATAAAACAAGGGAAAAGATGGGGTACACTATAAAGTTGGGAGGCTCACCCCCCTTTTTTTATTTGTTTGTTGGGGGGGATGGGAGAGGGGGGAGATGGCGGAATACCACTAACATTTCTTGAATGTATTTTGAGATTGATCCATGTGTTATGTTAATTGTGGTTTTTATGTGTTTTTCTCTTTTTTTTTCTATGTATATATGCATGTTAAGTATGCTTACATATAAGGTTTTGAAATTAAATGATAAGGAATGTTTTTATGTGGAAAATATCTTAATAAAAATAATTGGAAACAACTTATCAATTTCATTTAATGTAAATCATGTATCAATTATTTGTATACATTTGATTGCTCCATTTACTAATCATGTTTATTAATTATTCGCTATTAAATGTATTATTATTATATATATTAATTCTTTATGACTACATTCTGTATCATAAATGTATCACCATTATCAGTTGCATTATGCTTATTATAACGAATTAACCCTAGGGGATTGTGACATTCAATTTATTCATGTTTATTCCATATATTATTATACACTAAGGATGAGCTCAGGCGTGTTCACAAACAGAGCCCGCCAGGAAGTCAGCACTACGGAGCACTAATCACAAGCAATGAGACATTATCCCAATGCATGGCTGCAGAGATCGGGAACTGTCTCACAGCTTGTGATTAGCACTTCCCATTGCCGACTTCCTGGCGGGCTCTGCATGTGCTGTTTGCGAACACGCCTAAGCTCATCCTTAATTAACGAACCTCATGTAAAGTCCCAACCACACTTCTCTTTGTTCTCGCATAACATTTAGGGATGGAGGTATGCTGATGTTGTTGTTTTAGGGTGAGACAGGTCGCATTTATTTCTAGAATGTAATAGTGATCATTCGTTCTAGCAGTTAGTGAGTTTTAGTAGGGCATTTTCTGTGGAGAGTTGTGGGGGAAACTAGACTAAGGGGTTGAGCAAATTTTTATCAGTGACTAAGCAGCTCAGATGGTTTTAGACTAGGATATTTGGAGGTAAACTGGAGCAGGAGGCTGTGTCCTAAATTGTTCAGACCCAGTGTTGACCCAGTTACACCCAAAAAGTGAAAAAATAAACTCAGATGATATAAACTGTAACAGCAGGGTGTTCAAGACTTCAAGCTGAAGACATCAGCAACATCAGTAGGAGTGCTGTAAACAGTGCACATACCATTAGCAGAGTGTGAACTGGACGCACCAGGGGTACAGCGGAACTATCCTCCATCGCAATCCCATTTCTAGAATCAGACCACAAAGATGTTAAGCAATGTAAAGACTCAAGATAAAAGGCAAGGCCTGAAATACAAGCCCCAGGCATCTGGTAGCAAGCAAGAATCAGTGACTGAAAGGTCTGATGGTTGGAGGTGATTGGTCACTGTAGGCAGTCAGTAGGAACAGATCAAAGTTTAAAGTTCCATATTGCTTTCTCGAAGAGTAGCACCAGCAGGGAGAGCAAAGAACACGGTCAATCAACCTAGGGGATGATGTCAGTACTACAAGATTAACGCCTTCCCAGGCAAAGCTGATGGGGAATAATGGTACCAAGCATCCAATTAAAATGAGGGAGCTTCAGGTGGTCTGCCCAAAAGGCCTTCTCATTAGGCGAGTCCTCAGAGTATGGGGAAGAGAGTACAAGCAATGCCAGCAGCTCTGGACCTGGAAAACACTCCACAGCTAACTTAACCTGAAAGAAGTCTGGAAACCAACCCATGTGGAACTCAAAGTCCTTAAACATCCAGTCTAGCAGCGTCCAGATAGAATATGCTCAAAATTCCAGGGAGAGGACCGCTGTGCTGGATATCTGCCAATACTAAAGAAAACCTCAAACAATAATGTAGAGAAGAGTCTTAATTAAAGAAAAAACTGGAAACCATAGGTGACTTGTTACAACATCAAAACTGAAATAAAGATGTCCACAGGCACAACGGTAAAAAGAAAGGTAATACCCTGGGCTGGGCTGCAGTTTGTTTGCCAGTGTCAAATTTTTCTAAGGGTGGCAGGATAACCTGAAGGTTTAAGACTTCCTGTGAATTATAAAGAAACTGTTTTTCTTCTGTACATTCCTTTCCAACAAGGTGTCAATTACAGCCACTATCAGACCTTCAAAAGACCTGTTTTGGCCAGGACCATTTTTTAAGGCAGGACAAAAGGGGCAGCTGCCCTGGGCCCCAAAGCAGCTGCCTCATACTCGCCAACTATCCTAGTTTAAATTTCTTTATCCCTTGAAGTTTTAGTCCTGTGCTGTGTCCCAATATCTCAGTGTAAAGTTCTGTTG
The DNA here is from genome assembly GCF_037356315.1 of Lithobates pipiens. NCBI lineage: Eukaryota > Metazoa > Chordata > Amphibia > Anura > Ranidae > Lithobates > Lithobates pipiens. Next base: position 110,587,897 of record NW_027507788.1, read on the forward strand.
CTGCAGCCCAGCTCTGCCCTTTTGCCATGTACAGATGATTCACTTGAAGGCCCAGTGTTCACATGTAAATAACCTTCATTGACATGTAAATAGCGGTGGCATTAATATGTAAACAGTTGTGGACCGTGACATTGATATGTATATTATGCCCCACTGAGGTCGTATCCACCATCACTTCTGCTGAATGCTGTCCACTTAGGAGTTAAAGGAGCATGCTTTACATTACATTGATTGTCAGTGTAAATTCTTCAAAATATTGGTGATCGGGTACATTTCCCTTTACATTGGTGGTAAGTTCAGAATTGCTTTTGCACTGGTGGCCAGTGTAAATCCCCCCTAACATTGGTGGACAGTGTAGAAGTGTCACCTTACATTGGTGGTCAGTACAAATCTCCTCGACAATGGTTGTCAGTGCAAATTCCCCCTTACATGGAGGTCAGTGTATATTCCCCCTTACACTGGTGGTTGTTGTAAATGCTCCTATTTCTTTGGTGTCAGTGTAAAAATCCTTCTTTTCTATTGGTGAGTGCCATTAAAAACTCCATGGTGGTCAGTGCAAATTCCCCCTCACATTGATGGTCAGTGTAAATTCCCCTTCACATTGGTGGTCACTGTAAATTCCTCATTACATTGGTAGAAGCCCCCACTACATACGTGTCAAAGATTTCCAGCTTTGCTCTACACGATTCAGAATTTGCCAGTGTACTGCCTCCTAATGAATCCCATCCCCCCCACCACTATTACTGAACCCATCAACCCCCCCAGCATTGCCACTGATCACCCCCCTTCCAACCAATCATTGAACAGTAAGGATATGCAGTAACCTCTAGGAAACAATCAGTGAGCAGTAATGTGCGGTAACCTCTAGCAACCAATTAGTGAGTGGTATAGATGTCCAGCAACCTCTAGCAATCAATAAAGTGAGCAGTATTGATGTACAGTAATCTCTAGCAACAAATAAAGTAGAAGTCATGTGCTGTAACAGCTAGAAAATAAACAGTGAGCCATAATGTGTGCTGTAACCTCTAGCAGCCAGTCAGTGAGCGGTAATGACACACTGTAACCTCTGGGAACCAATCGCAATCGCTGCCTGATCTGATTACATAAACTGATTTTGATTCTAACGGCTATTTATTGTATGTCTCAAAGCATGTCGAGAGTGAAATGGCATGGAATAGGGGGCCCAAAAAAAAGGTTTGCCCAGGGTCCAGTCAAAATTAAAGACGGCCCTGGTTTTGGCAGCTTCAGACACATATAAAAGCATTTGTATTATGTGATTACTTATTAGAAGTGGCTTAAAAGGTTACAGTTTTGACATGCTGTGGGGAATAACTAAAAAGGGCAGGTATTATTTACAAAAAATGCTGTGGCGTCTTGAATTACATTTTGAAATGTAATTACTAAAGGCAAGTAGGCTGTTCACTTTGCAAGGGAATTTTCACTTTACAGAGGAATTTTCCTTAGTTTAGTGAAATAGTTGTGGCTCTGCGGTCTTCCATCTTTCAATCATGTGCAAGCAAAAACATGTTTTTTTTTTTTACTTGTGTATGGTTGGGTATTCTTTGCAACATTCACCAAGTTAAGGCAAAATTATTCCCTTGCAGATTGAACAGCCTATTTACCTACAGTAAACCAACCCCTTTCTCTTAGGACGTAAGAGCCTAGCTACGCATTTACAAACTCACTGCAGAAAAATATATTTACATAATAAATAAGTTCAAGGCTACAGATCCCTTTTAACCCCAGACACCCAATACTTTGCAGTGTGCACCATCTTGTGTACCATGCTGCTTAGAATTTCTTCTTACCATGTATGACCTCTTGCTGTTTAATCTCATGTGGTTTTAGACCCTGTAGAATGTCTCTGCTAACAAGCTGTTGCCAGCTGGGAGGATCCATCTCTCTGTCCAAATCGCACAGTTCATCTTCACTTTGAGTTTCACCAAGAGTCAGACTTTCTACCCTACAAGGAGTGGAGGTGATCATTAAGCGAGCTTATTTTAGGGACATTACAATAAACTGCATATCTATGTAGGTTCAGTACAGGAAAATATTAATAAGAGGCCTAAGCACTAAGATCCAGAGATCTTTTTGCCAAAGACACAATAATTGTACTTTACAGGCTAGGAACACTTTATCGTTAAATCACAGAAAGGTAACAATTGTCAGTCAACTGCACAATGGCAGTGTCTGTGGTCAATAACAAGCTCTTACAATGCCTGGAGGAATATGTTCTCACACTCTAATGAACCTATTCATGGCCCAAAAACGGTCATCTAATTCACAAACTAGATTCAAATTACTTGCATAAATTTTTTCTGCATTGATTCAGATTCCCCAAAAAATATTGTGGAGTGAAAAACGTGACCAAATAACTCTAGAATACCAGAACTAGAAGCAACCAATTACTATAAGGGCTATACCAGCCTGCACACTAAAAAGGTCTGTTTTAGCAAGTGAGCTGGTGTCTATTTTGTAGCGGTGCACTACACTGTTACAAGGCAAGGCACTGGTTACTTCTTAAAGCAGAGTTCCACCCAAAAATGGAACTTCTGCTTTAAGGGAAGGTTATCCCCTGACATGCCACATTTGGCATGTCTTTTTTTGGGGGAGCAGAAACCCTTTTTAGAGGGTTCCAGCTCCCACTTCTTCCTGGCACACCTGTGGCGCTGGAAGGAAGATCACCTCTCTTCCCTCCCTCTCGGCAATCTGGGACACGCCACAGGTCCCAGTTGATTGCCCGGCCAGTCACAGCGTGCAGCACGGCTCGTGCATGCCCGGCTGTGAAGCCACAGCCGAGCGGCCACAGTGACAATGACCCCACTGCAGAGAGGAGGGGGAGACAAGTGGGGCTTCGTTCCCCCACATAGCTGGACCCTGGGACAAGTAAGTGTCCGATTATTAAAAGTCAGCAGCTACAGTATTTAAATTTAAACGCCGCTTTAATAAAAACTGTATTGAAAGGTCACAAGATGACACTGGTATCATCCATAAAAGCGTGGTGCGGTGTGAAACAAAGTGGCATGTTTGTATTTTTACACTACATGCCATAACCTACCGCAACGCAGCATTGTGGTGTGTGCAAATAAACATAGCTTAATGCATCTGGTTTGAACGAGTCTTAACTCGCCCTGCATTGCTGTAAATTTAGGTTGACATTCATTATCATGCAATTATGTTGGAACCTGACAGATAGACAAGATACTCACTTTCGGGAAGCTTTTGGTGTCCCCAGTTCACTAAACCTAATGACGAGAAGAGAGTTAACAAGCACATTGTTAAACTTCTTTACTTTGTTCCAACTTATGTTGCAACATCCAGAACTGAGAGGGTTAGAACCTCCAGTCAAAGTTGCATTGCTTTGTCTGCATTGGGGAGATTTTTCTCCATCATTGCTAACACAAGAAGAGATACAAACAGGAAAGAGGCACTTTTTTTGGCGCTCAGCTCAAAGTGGATACAGTAAATACTGGACGGCAGCAGCCCAACTAACCCTGGACACAGATGCCAGATGAATTGTGCTAGAAAAAAGGTGCACGGTCACTTTAAAAATAATAATATTCATAACAAATTGCAAGAAAAAAAAAACATGATTTAATAATATCTTATGAAATCTTTGATGTATGCAAAGAATCTGTAAGCAATTAGATAAATAGTTGCAAGCAAACGTGTACAATGTGCAAATTCTAAGTGTAATAGGAAAGTCCCAATATATAGGAAAATCTCATTGGTGCAATAATTCTTAGTAAACAAAGTCCATCAAAAGCAACCTCTATTGCAATGAAAAATTCATATGTGGTAAAGGTGAATAAAGTACTTAAAATAAAAACTATAAAAACTTCTGCTGATCAGTGCTCATAGGTGTTCCTTACCAAACGACATTGATCTTGAGTTAAAGAGCTCAGAAAGTGCATACACTCATTCCCTATTACATTTAATACATGCCCTGACTCCGTCCGAAATGTTTTCCCCACAAATGGCATCCTCTGGGATCAGAGATCTTGTTTTACTATCGCTGCCTTGGTGTAACTGCTTAAATGTAAGTGCAACTTTTTTTTATCAATAAAAACATTCAGACTGTATTGCACTATGAAGCTTCTGCCTATATTTCACATACAGTTGTGCTCATAATTTACATACCCTGGCAGAATTTGATTTCTTGGACATTTTTCAGAGCATATGAATGATAACAAAAACTTTTCTTTCACTCATGGTTAGTGTTTGGCTGAAGCCATTTATTATTAATCAACGCTGTTTACTCTTTTCACAGTGCTTTGCAAAAGTATTTGGCATTTTTCATGTTTTGTTGCCTCACAACCTGGAATTAACATGGATTGTTTGAGGATGTACATCATTTAATTTACAGAACATGCCCACAACTTTCAAGATGTTTTTTTTTTTTTAATGTGAAGCAAACAAATAGGACAAAACAACAGAAAAAGTAAATGTGCATAACTATTCACCCCCCCTAAAGTCAATACTTTGTAGAGCCACCTTTTGCGGCTATCACAGCTCCAAGTCACTTTGAAGAAGTCTCTATGAGCTTGCCACATCTTAACACTGGGCTTTTTGCCCATTCCTCCTTGCAAAACTGCTCCAGCTCCTTCAAGTTGGATGGTTTGCCCTTGTGAACAGCAATTGTTAAGTCTGATCCCAGATTTTCTATTGGATTGAGGTCTGGGCTTTGACTAGGTCATTCCAACACATTTACGTTTTCCCCTTAAACCACTGAAGTGTTACTTTAGCAGTGTGATTGGGTTCATTGTCCTGCTGGAAGGTGAACCTCCGTCCTAGCCTCAAATCACAGAGTGGTGCAGGTTTTGCTCAATAATATTCCTGTATTTAGCACCATCCATCTTTTCCTCAACTCTGACCAGTTTCTGAGTCCCGACTGCTGAAAAACATCCCCACAGCATGATGCTGCCACCACCATGTTTCACTGTGGGGGTGATGTTCTTTGGGTGATGTGATGTGTTGGGTTTGCGCCAAACATAGCGGTTTCTTTGATGGCCAAAAAGTTCAATGTTAGTCTCATCAGACCAGAGCACCTTCCTCTATACATTTTGGGAGTCTCCCACATGCCTTTTCGCAAACTCAAGACGTGCCATTTTGTTTTTTGCTGAAAGTAATGGCTTTCTTCTGGCCACTCTGCCAAAAAGCTCAACTCTATGGAGCGTACAGCTTCGTCTCTGCTGTGGAACTCTGCAGAACCTCCAGTGTTACCTTAGGTCTCTGTGCTGCCTCTCTCATTAATACCCTCCTTGCCCAGAACATGAGTTTTGGTGTGCAGCAGTCTCTTGGCAGGTTTGCTGTTGTGCCACGTTCTTTCCATTTGGTTATGATAGATTTGATGGTGCTCCTAGGGATAATCAAAGATTTGGATATTTTTTTATAACCTAACCCTGACTTATTTCTTAACAACATTGGCCCTTACTTGTTTGGAGAGTTTCTTGGTCTTCATGGCAGCGTTTGGTTAGTGGTGCCTCTTGCTTAGGTGTTGCAGCCTCTGGGGCCTTTCAAAAAGGTGTGTATATGTAATGACAGATCATGTGACACTTAGATTGCACACAAGTGGATATCATTTCACTAATTATGTGACTTCTGAAGGTAATTGGTTGCACCAGAGCTTTTTATGGGCTTCACAACAAAGGGGATGAATACATACGCACATGCCAATTATTTTTTTTTTCTTCTGAAAATAGTTTTATGTATATATTTTACTTCACAAACTTAGACTATTGTGTTCTGATCCATCACATATGATTCAGATTAAAAATAACATTGAACTGAAAGGCTGTCACGTAACAAAATAGGTAAAAAGCCAAGGTGGGTGAATACTTTTGCAAGGCACTGTAAATCATAACAGAAGCTAGCCAAATTAATCTGATCAAAAGTTTACATACCCTGGTGATTTTGGTCTAATAATATGCACACAAGTTGACACAAAGGGGTTTGAATGGCTATTAAAATGGATATAAACGTAATTTTTTTTTTTTTTTGAGTTAAGGCTTGTATAACTTGTTTCATGTCATATGTGCCCATTCTTGCCATGAATAGTTAATCCAGCTCTGAGCAACCCTCTTATCTTTTTTCAGTGAGATAAAAACAGACAGAGAAATACATCAGTTCTTCCCCAGTGCTGTGAATGAGAGTTGATTTACATATATCATGCAGGAGCCTTAGAGAGGCATTATGTCTAATTACCATCCCCCCTCCTTTTATCCTATGTAGACTGCGGAGTATGTGCACATGCGCAGGAGTGACATGGGGCCATGAGCGCGCTCTGCTTCTTCACAGAACACGGTCTGCCTCTCTTGTGCATGCACTTTAGTTTTCGCGAGGCTCGTGCTCCCAACGCTGGCTGGCCAGGAAAGAGTAGTGGTGGGCAGAGGAGTCCTCTTACATCATGGCTTTACTCAGGAGCGCCGGACAGCAATTCGGCCTACAGATTTGAGAATATTGTGGGGCTCCGCTAAGGTAAAGGGGTAAATTATGACAGGTAAGGATAAATGCAGGAGGCATGTATATTCTTCTAGATATGCCCTATGTTATTAAATTAGAAACAATAACAGTGGGTTTACATGCACTTTAAAGGTAACAATCCTCCCTGTGATCTGTTTGTTTGTAATTAGTGTGTGTATAAAAGGTCAGTGAGTTTCTGGACTCCTGACCGACCCTTGCATCTTTAATTCAGTACTGCACTGACATTTCTGAATTCTAAGTCATGGGGACAGCAAAAGAATGGTCAAAGGATCTGCGGGAAAAGGTAGTTAAACCATATAACAGGAAAGGGATATAAAAACATATCCAAGGAATTGAGAATGCCAATCAACTGTGTTCAAACTCTAATGAAGAAGTGGAAAATGAGGGGTTCTGTTGAAACCAAACCACGGTCAGGTAGACAAACTAAGGAAAATTGTTTGGGATTTAAAGAAAAACCCACAAATAACTTCAGGTGAAATACAGGACTCCCTGAAAACATGTGGTGTGGCTGTTTTGAGACGCCCAATAAGGAGGTACTTGAAGAAAGATGGACTGCATGGTCGAGTCATCAGGAGAAAACCATTACTACGCAAATGCCACAAAGTATCCAGCTTACAATACTCCAAACAGCCCAGAGACAACCTTCTGGCACAATGTAATTTGGAGTGATGAGACCAAAATTTAGCTTTTTGGCCACAACCATAAAGGCTACAAGGCTATGATGAAAATGTTCACCATTCCTACTATAAAACATGGAGGAGGTGGATCAATGTTTTGGGGATGTGTGAGCTATAAAGGCACTGGAAATTTGGTCAAAATTGATGGCGAGGTGAATGCAGTATGTTATGAAAAAATTCTGGAGGAACGCTTTCATTCATCAGCCAGGAAGCTGCACATGGGACGTACTTGGACATTCCAACATGACAATGATCCAAAACACAAGGCCAAGTCAACCCGTCATTGGCTACAGCAGAATAAAGTGAAGGTTCTGGAGTGGCCATCTCAGTCTCCTGACCTCAATATCATTGAGCCACCTTTTTTTTTTCAAAATTTTCCAGTATTGTACCCATTTACAAAAAATACAATAAATACAACATACTTTCTCCAATACATAGCCCCTGCCCCCCCTATATCCTCCCTCCCCCTCCCTGAACCCACGCTCTGTCGATCGTTCCGATAATATTTCTTGATAACATTCTAGCAGTTTCATGTACCTTTCAGTTTTTTCAAATTGCAACCATTGCCGCCACTTACTATAGTACTTCCCTATTGAACCCTCTGATTTATACATTGACTCTTCAATGTGCCTTATCTGCTCTAGTCTTTCTACCCACTCCATCAAGGGAGGGTCCTGTTTTTTCCACCTTAGCGGTATCAGTCCCTTAGCTGAATTCAATAAACAAGGGGTGAGGGAGTGACTATACTCCCTCTCCCCTTTTTCAGAGTCATGAAAAAGGCACATCCATGGGTCTCTCTTGATCCTTTCTCCTGTTATATCATAAATAGCTTCTATTATTTTCCCCCAGAATGACTGTATCAAGGGGTACTCCCACAACATATGAGCAAAAGTTCTCAATATCGAGCAACCTCTCCAGCAAGTTGGGGGAGTCTCCTTACTAATTTGATGTCCTTTCTGTGGAGTTATATACCACCTTGTTAAAAGTTTGTATGACATCTCTCTTGTTTGTGAGTCTATGGCCACTGAATAAGATCATTGAGCCACCTTTCGGAATATCTCAAACATGCACTTCATGCAAGATGGCCCAAGAATTTACAGGAACTAGAGGCTTTTTGCCAAGAGGAACGGGCAGCTTTACCATCTGAGAAGTTAAAGAGTCTCATCCACAAATATCACAAAAGACTTCAAGCTGAAATTGATGTTAAAGGGGGGCAATACACAGTATAAAGAACTGGGGTATGTAAACTTCTGATCAGGATCATTTGGCTAGTTTCTGTTGTTATGATTTAAAAAGAGTAAACAAAGTTGACTGATAATGAATGGATTCAGCCAAACACTAGCCATGAGTGAAAGAAAAGTTTTTGTGTTATTTATATTCTCTGAAAAATGGCAAAGAAATCAAAAATTCTGCCAAGGTATGTAAACTTGTCCTTGCTGTCCACTGGTGAGAGCTTACCCTTAGAAGTCTGCTGCTGGCAATTTCAATAAACCTGGGAAAAGAGTGTAAGCATTTTCTGATCTCTGTAACTCAAGATCAATATCGTTTGGCAAGAGGCCCCTTTTTCTTAAGTAGCGCTTATGAGCACTGATCATCTGAAGTTTTTCAGCAAAGAGCACTTTATTCACCTTTATCACATATATATTTTTTATTACAATAGAGATTGCTTTTGATGGACTTTATGTTTACTAAGAAATATTGCACCAATAAGATTTTCATATATATATATATATATATATATATATATATATATATATATATATATATATATATATATATAGGGACTTTCCTATGAATGTTACTTTATCTAGCTGTGATTTCATAGGATAGCATCGATTCTTGTTTTTTTAGTTTTTTTTTTGCACTTTGTTATGAATTGCATTATTTAAAGGGACAGCACACCTTTTTTCTAGCATGAAGCAGTAAAAAGCTGGCAATAGTTTTAACCCTTCTCAATTCTATGTCTTTTATTCAGGAGCAGTGTTTGATTTCTAAGCATATATTTTCAGCTCTTAAAATGGTTTTATGTGTTTACAGTGAACATTATCAAAGTTTTCAAGCATTTTTTATATTGTGGAATATACATGGTTCTTCTGCTTTTATTTCTCATGTGTTATTTTTTTTCAAAAAGAATGACTCGATTTGAAAAGAGATGGCATCTATGCAATAGAGAGCACTTAATGTTCTCCAATTTAGCGAGACTAAGTCCGTAATAACAGTGCTGCAGCGTGCCATTCAGCAGTGTTTGGGATTGATCCACAAGTGGCTAACATTTGTTGTTGAATTCTAAGGCCTCGTACACACGGGCGGATTGTCTGCCCAACTAAGTTCGTCAGACAATCCGACAGACAGTCCGTTCAACTTTTGAATGAACGGACTTGACCACACACGATGAACAGACAGTCCGCTGAAAGCTTACGCGATGACGTGTACAGCACGTACGACGGGACTAGAAATACGACGTCCAATACACTGCAATGCAACCTTCGGCGTGTAAATCCTTTCTGAGCATGCGCCATACTTAGTCCGTCCAACTTGCCTACACACGAGCGGACTGTCCGCTGAAACCAAGTTTGGACGGACAAAATTACGGAAATTCCGAAAGACTTAGTCCGCCAGACTGTCCGCTGAAAAAGTCAGCTGAAGCCCACACACGAGCGGATTGTCCGCTGAAACACGTTTCAGCGGACTAAGTTGGGCAGACAATCCGCCCGTGTGTACGCGGCCTAAGAATCTCAGTGTTTATTATGTAAGGGGAAGAGTCCAGGGTGACCATGCGCTTCAGAGGAAAATGTGCAACGAATTCAAGAGACTTTTCAGTGAAGCTTGCACTAGTCCCACCGTGGTGCTAGCCGGCAACTTGCTATCTCTTTATACGACTGGCGTGTTGCTTCTGAGGCCATACCGATTGCAACTGGTGCAAGCTCTTTACGTAGGTGACAGAAGAAAACGTTTAGATTTCTGTCATATGCTCTCAGATGATATGGAGAATAACAGATTCTTTCTGCAGTTGATTTTTAGTGATGAAGCATGGCCCTTTCTTTTTTTTTGAGGGAAACACTGTTACCAGACATTCCCATCTTGAAATGCTGAAGGACTGGCTATTCCCACAACTTAATGAAGACTCTGAAGATTACATTTTTCAGCAAGATGGAGCACATAAGAACAAAGTTTGTTGGTTTCTAAATAAATCATTGCCTCAACAGTGGATAGGTCACACGAAACCCCAAAAATCTTGGTACCCCAAGAGCTCCAGACCTTCCACCCTGTGACCTTTTCTTGTGGGGAGATGTAAAACAACGTGTTAAGTTGCAACATTACCCGCAGACTTGGGTGAGCTCAAAAACAGAACCAAGGCTGCAGTAACTTCTGTGAAAGAAGACAATCTCAGACGCGTTGGGGACTAATTCAGAAATATTCTTGATGTTATCCATGCAGAAGGTGGAGTACACAGAGCATTTATAACACGGTCAGTGAAACTTGAGGACTTGCTTAATAGTTTGTGATTTATTATGTAATTAACACATATTCATTATAAAATATAACTATTTGAAATCAAGTCATTCTTTTTGAAACCCACTGTATTATCATCATGCTGTTGTATGCCAACAACACGTATGCCCTAATCTTAAAGTATAATCCAATAAAGTATACAGTTGGTGTCAGTCAATGATGATTTATATTATATTACCATGTGGTGCTTCATTACTATACTGTTTCATGGATAAACACTTGAAGTAGTGATGTGATTATAAATAAAGTATTGCAATATATAAAAGATTTGTCAAAGGAGGACTTGTATTGAGAGATAGCAGTAGAAAGGAGAAATTTGAATTTGGCTATAAAAAAAAAAGCATCCACTCTCACCGATCCGTGTCTTTATTCTCTTCCTGTGAAAGATCCAGTGAAGAGGAAGGGAAGTCAAAGAGAGAGCCAGATGTTCTGGAACTTCCGTCACAAGGATCGGTGGAATAAACCCCTTCTGTAGCAACTTTTGGACCTAAAACAGATGCGGTACATAAAATATGAGCAACAGAGACTCTATTAAAGAAATAGCAAAATATAGAAGAGAGATTCTCTTACCTCCCTCCTGTTCCCGGCTACCATCAGGTGAGTTGTAACATTGACCAGTACTAGGTGGTGGTGAAAACAGGTTCAAAGAACCATCATGTCCATCCACAGAGCCTCCACTGGTTCGCAACCTGCCCTCTGCAGGCTCAGGACTGCTGGATGAGGATGTTGATAAGTGCTTGGGGTGCTTTTGCATTTGCATAGCCCTGGAAACTGCAGCAAATGTTAAATGTTTAAATTATAGCTGGATACTGTATCCTCAGTAGCAGTCATTAATCATAACATTATAAAGTGCAGTTGGCAAAAATAAATCCTGTCACTAACTCTAGAAATTGCATCTAAAAGCACAGAAAAAAAAAATCAAATACTAAATGCTTATCTGCAATGTTTTGCCTTTTAATAAATTATTTGCTTGCAATGTGCCTTTGAATTTGCCAGAAAATTTGACAGGAAGAATCAATTCAATAGTAGAGCCCTAGTTAATTTTTTCTATTGCAACTTCATAGTTCTTTCCTCTTCTAGGAGTGTCTAATGTCTGTGCTGACCTAGCTCCTCTCTCACAACATAAGCTTTCATGCAGCTGTCAAAGCAGGAGAAAACTATACTGACAATTCAGTTCTGCTGAATTTTCTATTATGTCCAAGATGGTAACACCTATTATGTCTTTCAGGGATTTTGGATGTCTACGCAAGGGATATATTTACAGGCAAATAACATGCATAACATTTGTTACATGCAAATAGAATCTTATGGAAAGATTTTTTACTGAAGTATATGGCCTGGCAACAGGGTCTCTTTAAAGACGTTCACCATTTTATTAATATTTATAAAGGCACTAATATTATGAAAGGAATATACACATATAAAATGTAACTATTACTGGAAAGTTTTGCAATCATGGTTAATGCTAGTAACCACAGGTGCAGTGCTGAGGCTTCTGCAGACTACTTCTGAACGGAGGCCCATTCTTGAAGCACAGACATTCAGTTAGAAGAGTTTAGGAAGAACAGCTGAACTACAAATGATGAGGTCACCACGATACTACATTCAGTCAGTCCTCCTGCAACCTGAGACAGGCAGCTAAAAAAGTGTTCCAGGAGACTGCATTTTGGAACACTCACAGCCTTTTCAGAAAGCCTCTTCTAACTGGCTGCACACAGTGTGGGAGCCAGACAGAGTGCATAGAGCCTGTGATCATGCCTGGGAACATGAGCGCATTCTAACACTCATCTGCCAAGATGACAGATGAGAAGTGTAGTAATGGCAGATAAGACTGATGCGGCTATGTGAGGATGCACTGCCGCACTCATTTTAAAAAACAAACAGATATGAGACACAAGGTGTATCCTAGGATTCTGGTAAGAGTGCAAATGTAAGCGGATTTCTGGGGTCATGTATGCACCCAGCCTTCCTTCATGTCACATCCTAAACATAAGTGTAACATGGGGAGAAAAGAGAATTTATCCTTGACAATAGGCCTAGAGATTGCAACATGCTTACTCATTAGTAACTGTCTCAACACCCAACAAAGGGCAAAAAAAAAAAAAAAAAAAGCATTGTCATAAGACAATAAAATGTAAACTGAAGGCAGAGAGCCAGGTCACACTATGACCGATTTCCTGAATGTTCAATTATTCTGAATCACTTTACCACATTCTACATACAAAATGTTCACCAATGTCAGATAAACTAGGACATGACAGTCAAAATGATTTCCCAAATTTGTTAAAAAGTCATACTTTGCAAGCATCTGTTTTCCTGGGTCTTAGGTTTACCCCTCATGTGTAAATGTTTTGAAGCCTATGTATTGATTAAATCTGTCACTGTATGCTAAAACCTGCAAAAGTTGCAAACAGGAGCAAATATTTCCTCTTAGCATTACAGATATGTCATGGTTATCTGCTGTTACAAGCTCTGCTACTGTAGGGGCATGCCGGCCTAGTAATGGTCATAACAGGTGGCTAGATTTGGGGAGTCTGTAGAAGACATGTTAGACAATGGTCCATTCAGCTTTGTAGTATCTGCTAATAGAAATCAAATTTGGATAAACTGAACATTTTAGTTTGTACTATTGTGTAAAGAAAATACTGTGCTCTCTCTAAAGAGTAACAAGCTGCAGCTCAAAATGTTATACAACACCAACAAAATTTAGACAAAAAAAGGAGCTGCGCTAAACAGTGATAGCACTCAAAAACGTAATAAAGTGCAAATAATAAATATCCCTCAAAAATATATATATAAAAAAAAAATGTTTCCCTCAGTTTAGGCTGATACGTATTCTTCTACATATTTTTGGTAAAAAAAAAAAAAAAAAAAAAAATAAAAAAAATCGCAACAAGCGATTGATTGGTTTGCGCAAAAGTTATAGCGTTTACAAAATAGGGGATAGTTTTATGGCATTTTTATTAATCATTTTTTTTTACTAGTAATGGCGGCGATTTTTATTGTGGCTGCGACATTTTGGCGGACACATCGGATATTTTTGACACTGTTATATAAATGCAGTGATTCCTGTGTAAATGACACTGGCAGTTAAGGGGTTAACCAGTGGGTGGCACTGTAGGGGTTAAGTGTTCCTAGGGGTCTGGGCTTTCATTTAGTGAACATTGATCTCTGCTCCAATCACTTGGAGCAGAGATCAGCGTCACTAGTTGCTAGGCAGAATGGTGAGATGCTGTTTACAGTGGCATCTCTCCGTTCAGCCGCCCCGTGAGACGATCGCAGGTATGCCCGCGGCGATCGAGTCCGTGGGACCCACGACCGGACTCACGGGGGTCCCGACCAGCAGTCGATGGCAGGGCGGCATTAGAGATTGGACGTACCTGTACGCCAATATGCCTGCCCATGCCATTCTGCTGACGCACATCGGCGTGCGCTGGTCGGGAACTGGTTAAAGTGACAAATAGATAAAAAGTGAGTGTATAAATAAATAGTGATAAATTGATTAAAATAAATATAAGCACCTGATAATATAAAGGGACCACCTAGTTCCGGTAAGCGGCAGTGTGTTTACACGTGGTGGAGGTGGTTCACAAATTTTTCTTCTGTGGAAATTTGGGTGTCACACCGGTGCCAAGAAATCACGGGACTTTAGATGGACTATTATTAACTTATTATAATTTTTGATTGCATTACTTGTATATGTGGGTATTATTAATTTTGTTTGTCATCGATTTATATTTATTGAGTTTATGGTATGCACTTCCAGTCATACACCTTACAGTTTCATTATCAGGTGCTTATATTTAGTTTAATAATTTTTTTATCACTGTATATATTTATACACTCACCTTTTATCTGTCACTTTAATATCACTATTTGCACTTTATTAAGTTTTTGAGTGCTGTCACTGTTTAGCGCAGCTCTTTTTTTTTGTCTATATTTTGTATTATTCTCATTCAGACCGATAAAATACTAATTTCAAACATTATTTCTGAAAGTGTCCCTATTTGAATGTTTTTTTTTTTTTTTTTTGCACAAATCGTATCCCCTGTTGAGGAGAGCCGATCTAATAACTAAATCATACATACTTGCGTTACTATCTTGCCGGCTGGGTCTCCTTGGAGGTCCCAAAATGCTGGAAAAACCTCTACGTCTGCCCTTTTCCTCTACTTCTTTTTCTTTCTTCATGCTCTGCTAAAAAAGACAAAACCACCACATAAGAAATACGTCAGATGTAGGAGAACAAGGAGATTCAGTTACAAACTTTTCAGCTACAATCAATATAAAAGATACTAAAGACATATTTTTTTTTTTAGGAGCCGAGTAATAACTGATCTTATCGAGAACAGCCATTAATAAGATGAATCTATAAGCAGAGCATTCGAGAGGGCAGAATATATGAGCAATAAAAATTCAGGTTTACGAATTCCGCCAAAGCCTATGAAACCTTCACTTAAAATAGCCAATTAAGCTGCATACTGAATGTACATAAAATGTCAAACATTCCAGGCACTGAACAGTATTAAGAATATTTTAAACTTTTTAAAAAATTACAGTAGTATCTTAATATAAAATAGCATTTTTAAATTTAACTGGGCCTCCAGAGACAAAAAATTAGTGAATTTCTTTTTTTCAACCAGAGCTTGTCAAATGATGCAGAGTAGCCAAGTGGTTAGTATTGCAAAATTTCGGAATTTCTTCCAGACCTTCAAATAAATCTTGCACGTCTCTTCTTTCCTAGAACGTAGAAGAGTCGCTACCGATAATGTCCAACGGGAGGTGAAGGGGGCGTGACCGGATGCTGAGGGAGGAGGTTGCGCGTGTGTGAGTGAGCAGCGTCTCGCTCTCCTCCCCATGCCTCCACATTGAGCGGTGTCTCCCCCCACCAGCCCCGCCCGCCCACGGTTGGATGGCGGCTTGAATTACGGACCCCACGCCGAGCGGACATTCTTCCCCCCCCCCCCTCGCCGGTTGTTCCGCTGTGTGGCGGAACCCGTGATCCGGAGGTAGCGGGCGCAACGCTGGAGAAGGGGGCAGTTCCCTTTCCGCCTCCCGTGGAGCAGCTGGACTTGAAACTAACCCGGGACCGGAGGGCTGTGAGCAGAGAGGCTGAAAAGTATTCAATGAGACACCAGGTTCGTTGCACATCCACTGCTAAAAAGATAAGTCTGGAGTAAAATGCAGATGATCTCAAAGAAAGGGGTGAGAAACAGCTGAGCGAAGAGAAATTCTTTTTGCATAAACAGGGTGGTGAGTGAGTACTGTCCAATGAATCTTGTAATGTGAATAACTTTGTATATGCTATGGAAGGACATTGAATAGTTCCTGTAACTCCCACCCTATATACCTGTTTTTTTCATTCCCCCCCCTGCTCCAACCCAGATAATTAAGCAGCTTGCTTAAGAAATAACTTAAAGAAGTGGAGTTTTGTTTCTTGGCTCTCTGGAGTTGTTGTTAATCTATTCTTATCTCCAAGAATCTGTCGGGACATACAAAGCCTGAGTGGAGCTGTTGCTGCTAGACCCCCTTGGATCTGCTGGGTCACTGCCCCTTCCCAAGGTTCTGACTGATGCTGGGATAGCATAATAGGTTGTGGAAGCTACCTAGTAGACTAAAGACTGTCAGCTCTTTAAAACACTGTTTTATATACTTGTTTGCTTGGTGTTTCTCCCCCACCTCAGCTTTGACAACTAAGGTCTTTTTTTTAAGAACATAAAGAACTCTACTGTATTCACTGGAGGAGCTATTAACCTATGGTAGAGAAACTGTTTCCATTTATAGTATTGACAACAACCGCAAAGAAAGAAATTTTTTTTTTTTTTACTAGCCCGGTATAAAGTTAAAGTCATCATGCCGTCGCATCGTGCAACTAAAGCAAGCCAAGCAGCTCTGGCTGCGAAACTTGAAAAATATGCCCACAACTCTGGTCAGGGTCCGGGCCAGACCCCTCCGAAAGGGATTCAACAAGGACAGCAAAATCAAACTAATAGACTGTCAGGTGCCAAGGGCACTAGGAAAAGCCACGGGCTAAATCACCCTGGGATGGTATTGGAAGGAGGTGAAGACATGGAAAATACCCAAGGTCAGGCTATTGTTGCAGTCTTGGAGGGTGTACCTGCTCCGGTTGAGGAGGGGGCTCGGGGAGGGGCGGAATCTGAATCTGAGCCAACATTAAAAGAAGTCCTGATGGCAGTTAATTCATGTAGAGAGTCACTGGGTGCTCAACTCATTTCTATTCAGGAGGAATTATCCTATGTTAGACAAGATATTCAAAAAATTCAGGAAAGGACTACAGCCTTAGAGGGCCGGATTGGTCAGGTTGAAGACGACCTAGAGCCTTTGATACGGGTAGTCAAGACTATGCAAGAACAGTTAACCAAACAGGAAAGCAAATTGGATGAAATGGAGAACAGGATGAGGAGGAAAAATATTCGGATAGTGGGCTTGCCAGAATACTGTGAAGGATCAGACCCTATAGCTTTTTTAGTGAAATGGTTTGGAGATATGTTTGGTCAAGAGACATTTTCACCACTGTTTGCTATTGAAAGGGCGCATAGAGTCCCTGCAAGGCCCCCACACTCTGGTGCCCCCCCAAGACCAATTCTGGCTAAATTATTGTCCTATAAAGACAAAGAAATCATTGCACGTAAAGCCAGAGAGATGGGCAAGATTGTATACAATGGCTCCCGAGTATCAATTTTTCCGGACTTCTCGCCAGATTTGCAAAGGAGGAGAGCTAAATTTGGGGAAGTAAAACAAACTCCGCCAGAGGAATGTGACTTACGCCTTACTATATCCAGCAAGATTGCGATTAAATGCACCTGGAGGGACTTTGATATTTGATAGCCCTGGAGGGGTTGAGGAGTGGTTGGAGTCCCACCCTTAGGGACTATAATGCTGATGGACTGTTGGCCTCTTTCTCGGTTCTTCCCCCTCTCCTCCCCCTGTTTTTGGGGGGGGGGGGGGGGGGAGAATGCTGGGCTGTCTCCTGTTGTGGGGGCGGGGGGGGTGGAGGGTGGGGGGAGGCGATTGTTAAAGAAGGTATTTCTATTACTATTGATGGGGGAGGGAGTGGGAGGGCGAGATAGAGAAGAGGGGGAGCGGCAAGTATTTAGCTCTTTTATATGGGGGGGGGGTTAGCAGGTCGCTCTCCCCATATGTGTGCTGTATGGGGTATATTTTGTGTTTGGAGGGTTTTTGGGGGGGGGGGGGGGTAGAGGGGTGGGGGCGAGGGAAGGAAGGAATTCACGGTAGAATGGTGAGGGAAGCTATTGTATGGGAAGGTCACATTAGAAGGCCCCAGGGGGTGCCTAGAGAGGCAATGGGAGAAGTGTGTGTATTGAATGGTGGGTGTGATTGGAGAGATGTGGGGGGGAAGGGTATAAGGGAGGGTAGGTATATAGGATGTAGAAAAAGGTGGGGGAAGCACACTTTAAGAGCACTGTATAATGAATATTTAACCACAAGGAAACAAGGTGTAAGAGATAACCACATAAAATTGAGTGTTAAAGATGGGGTATATGAATTTTGTAATAAGGATGACCACCATAATTAGCAATGAGTGAATCCACAGTGTTAAAGGGGGAAAGTTTTATTGTGTATTCTTGGAATGTAAGAGGTATGGGAGATCCGAGGAAGAGGATGGCGGTTAGGTCAATAGCAGGGTCACAAGGGGTAACGTTTCTTTGTTTACAGGAGACACATTTCACAAATGCTTCTAGCTCACAGTTAAGTTGGGGCGAATACCCTAATCAATATCACTCGATACACAACCTCTTTCTCTAGGGGGGTTAGTACTTTGATTAAAGTAGGGACACCCTTTAATTGTTTTCAGGTTAAGGTTGATGAACAGGGGAGGTATGTTTTCTTATATGGTAAGATAGGGGAAAAGGCTTTGATTCTGGCCAATATTTATATACCGCCGCCCTCTTCCATGGATATTCTATATGCACTGGTCGAGTTTGTGTTGGATAAACCGGGGGTCCCATTGATGATAGTAGGGGATTTTAATATGGTTATTGATAAAGCAATGGATAGATTCCCCAAAGGGAGGATACAACAAGGAAGTACAATAGAAAGCCAATTTTTTACAGTTTGATTGAAGGACCTCTGGAGAATCCAGAATCCATCAGCCCGGTCTTTTTCGTGTCTTTCCGCCTCACATTCAACCCTGTCAAGGATAGATATGATCCTAGGGAATGATGAGGCAGTGGGATTAGTAAGTAAAATAAAATATATGCCAAGGAGCCTTTCTGACCATTCGGCAATGATGGCCTCCCTGGAGATGTTGAAGGGAAATCAGCAACGAGGGTGATTTAGTCCCCTATGGTTGGAGCTTATGGGAGAACCAAAAGACTTACTTGATGCACTAAAGGAATATGTTGATTGGAACACAGGTACGGCTTCGCAGGGGATGGTGTGGGATACATTAAAAGCCTACCTTCGAGGTCTCCTGATACAGCAGATCTCTAAAATTAAAAAACAGTCAGGGGAAAGGGAGGAAGTGGCCTTAAGGAGAGTGGCGAAGTTAGAAATCCAGTATATAAATGTTCCAACAATTGATAAATCAGAGACAATGGTTGAGAGCCCAGCAGGAATATCGTCATATAATATTGGAGAAAGCTGAAAATAAATATATATTTCAGAAACAACAAGCATTTGGAGAAGGTGAAAGGGTTGGTCGGATGCTAGCGCATTTAGTAAAAACGAACTCGACACCTTCTATGGTAACAAGGATCAGAATGGTAGAGGGTGGGATATCTACAAATAAGCTAGATATACTGGAGAGATTTAGAGCTTATTATGAGGATTTATACCACTCGAACCAGGATGCGAAGGGGGAAGAAATGGATACATTTTTTAGTGGGCTGACAATACCTCACCTCTCTAAGGAAGACAGTGATACTCTTGACGGTCCTATAACGATAGAAGAGATCCGGCGCATCGTGCAGGAAATGGCAGGACAAAAAGCCCCAGGCCCAGACGGTCTCCCGGTGGAGGTTTACCGCCACCTTGGTGAGGTGTTACTGCCTGAACTGTTAAAAGTTTTTAATTGGGCACTAAAAACAGGAGAGCTTCCATCTTCAATGGTGGAATCAACCATAATAGTGATACCGAAAGAAAATAAAGATCCCCTCAACCCCTCGTCATATAGACCAATCTCCTTATTGAACTTGGACGTAAAGATCTTAGCAAAGGTCTTGGCAGCTAGATTAAATAAAGTGATAGAAAACCGTATTCATCCTGATCAATCAGGCTTTATTCCTGGTAGATCCACAAGTATAAATATAAGGAGGGTTTTCTTAAACCTCCAAATACCAGTGGATGGTGAGGGCCAGAGAGCCGTCCTATCTTTAGATGCTGCCAAGGCCTTTGATACCATAGAGTGGAGCTATTTTTGGAGGGTTTTGAGGGAATTTCAGGTGGGTCCTGTATTTATAAAGTGGGTGAAAATGCTATATAGGTCCCCGGAAGCAAGGATAAGAATAAATAATGGTAGTTCGGTGAAGAGAGGAACGAGACAGGGGTGCCCCCTGTCCCCTCTCTTGTTTGCCATGGCAATTGAACCTCTGGCCATGTCCCTTAGATCAAATTTGGGGATAAAGGGATTTAGGAGAGGGGATGAGGAAGAAAAAATAGTGCTATTTGCAGATGATCTCCTCCTGCTTCTTGGAGATGTCCAGCATTCTATAGGGGAGGTAATGTGTAGAATTAAAGATTTTGGACATCTTGCGGGATTAAAGATAAATTGGGAGAAATCCTGTATATTGCCTATTGACCCCCTGGATAGTCCTTTACCTTGTGAAGCTGCACATATCCAGATAGTGACACAAATGAAATACCTAGGTATATACATTACTAAAGATCCCAAACAGTATATAGTGGACAACCTGGCCCCTTTGTTATTTAAACTCAAACATAAAATCAATATCTGGAAGAGATTACCTTTATCAGCAGCAGGCCGATGTAACTTAATTAAAATTATAGTTCTACCACAACTCTTATATGTTCTACACAACTCTCCAGTATGGATCTACAAAAAATGGTTTTATAAGGTGGATTCCATATTTAGAGAATTGATTTGGAAAGGGGGTCAAGCACGCATTGGTTTAAAAACGTTGCAACTTCCCAGCGTTGGAGGGGGAGTTGCTCTCCCACATTCATTTAACTATTTTCTAGCGGCCCAGCTACAACATCTGGTGGGAGAGGACCTAGAGGAGGGAGGATGGAAAAAGAAAACCCCTCTTGAACAACATCTAGGCAGACCGTTGGTAGTGACACTAGAGGCAGGGACTCATCTGCGAGATGTCCCTACTCTGGGGCTGATGATAAAGGTGTGGGAGGCAACCAAAAAAACATTGGGATATAGGGGATTTACGGAGTATTCCCCCCTTTGGGATAACAATAATTTAGATGAAATACAGAAAATAGGACAAATAAGGGAATGGGAAAGGCGCGGTATAAAATGTATCCATCAGATTTACCAGAATGGTAATCTGAAACAATTTCAAGAGTTAAGAGACCAGTTTGCAATTCCGAGGAAGTCTTTCTTTAGATATTTACAGGTTAGACATGCGTTGGGAAAACAGTTTGGGGAAGAGGCAATAAAATGGTGTGAGATGCCAGTAATTAAAGACATATTACGAGTAAAATCAGGGAAAGGGTTAATATCTAAAGCCTATGTAAATTTGTGTAGGAAGACTCAGGTAAGAAGGCAGGAGCAAATGAATAGGGAAAAATGGGAGGTAGATGTGGGAAGCATCTCGGAAGATCAGTGGGAGAGGATTCTTGAGTTGGCACTTTGGGTGTCCATTTCCCCCCTCAAAAGCTTTCTCACCTATTTCTGTTGTATAGAGCATACTACACTCCAAAGAGGCTCTTTCTGTTTGGTAGAAGATGTGATGCGGCTTGCCCTAGGTGTGGAAGGACAGAGACAGATATGATACACATGTTCTGGAGATGCCCCAAGTTATACCGGTATTGGAGAGAGGTAGTAACGATAATTAATCGAGTGTTTGAGATAGAAGTAGAAATGGAACCAATGGGGTGTGTGTTGGGGTGGATTGAGGGGGGTGGCGATCCCAAAGATAGTAAACTGGCGAAAATAAGGTCCCTCTTTCAAGCTAGGAAATTGATAGCTCAGAAATGGCAGTCTCCAACACCCCCTACTAGCGAAGAGTGGGTGCAGAATATGAATAGGGTTATTCTTAAGGAAAGGGTAGCTTATATAAGACAGGGTGGTATCAAAAAATTTGACAGGATTTGGAAGTTGTGGTATGAGAAAATGAATGAAGGGGTTTATATTTAAAAAGGGGAAGAGTTGTTTGTCAAGGAACAGTGGGAGAAGTGGGCTTGAGTGAGTGGGGGAGTTGTTAGTTAAGAAATAGTGCAAGGAGCGGGTTTGAGTGAGTGGGGAAATTAGATGAATGTGGGGAATGGTAGGATGTAAAAGGGTTATATGTAATCTGTATGATATCTTGGTTTTATATGATAATGTTGTATGTCTTGTTTAATTTGGGAAAGAAAATTAATAAAGAGATAAAGTTAAAAAAAAAAGTATTGCAAAATTTCAGCTCTCAGGTTCTGGATTTAAAGTGTGTGACAGACCCAACCAGGACAGGGGCTTTTGGAGGGGACTGCAGGGTAGCCTCTTGTTACTGACTTGGGCTCTGGCTTTTGAGGGAGCTCTATTTTGGAGGTGTGTACATGAGGGACCTTTTGGAGTAATTTTGCTTTGGATTCGGGTCTGGGAACCTAGGACCTGGATACAGATTTGAGGCCTCTGTGCCCAGGCCAGCAAGGACTGCTTCACCCCTCCTCCTAGACTGAGAGACTCAGCATCGATGTTAATATAATCAGCTCAAAACAACCTGATGATGGTGTCTCCTACTGTTATGTGTAATCTGTTTATTAAAGTGGAGTTCCACCCAAAAATGGAACTTCCGCTTTAGGCACTCCTCACCCCCTTACATGCCACATTTGGAATATCATTTTTTTTGGGGGGAGGGGGGGCTTCTTTAGGAGGGTGACTTCCATTCCCACTTCCTCCTTCCGCCCAGGGACTGCCAAGGCGACTCCTCCTTTCGCCTTAGGCGGTCCCTCTCTCTAGGCGATCTACTGGGACACATGACAGGTTCCAGGAGATCGCCTGTCCACTCCGCGACGTGCATGCCCGTCCGTGAACCCAGAGTGGAAATGGAGGCACCGGCGTAGAGGAGCAGTGCTTCGTTTGGTCGCATCGCTGGACAGTGGAACAGGTAAGTGTCTGTTTATTAAAAGTCAGCAACTATACTTTTTGTAGCTGCTGACTTTTAATAAACATAAAAAGCCTGGAACTCCACTTTAAGGCGTTTCTTTTTTCTCATTGAATAATCCCTCATTGTGTGCCTCCTAGGTGTGAATCCTCAATGTTGAGTCACCTTTTGTTTCTGTCTTTCTGCTAGTATTGTGGCCACTTTCGCCTCCTTACCAAACTATTGTGGGATGTTTATGTGTTTATGTTAACAGTTAGGTGACTAGTTAATTCATTTCCTGTTTAATTAGATTACGGTTTATGTTAGCTGTTCATTAGATATACTGCTATTACTGTTTGCACTTTAGGATAATGTGATCAAGCTCTTACCTGATTTTGTGTGGTATATATTCTGTGAATTTACAATACAGTCAGTTCCAATTTGCACGTAAGCTAGTGTTATCTAGTTCTTTGGTGCAATATTCAGCTATTCCTTGTTCCAGAGTAAAGGAAGCTGTATCTTGATATAGGCACCCAGGCTGGGTGCCAGGTGGTCTGTCAGTAATGTATGTAAACGCTAACAACGAACCATCTCTTACTTGCTACCTTTTGGTCTGTTAAATATACCATTGAAAGAGTTTTGTTATAAATGGCAATTATCCCTACTAGCTATTATTTTGGGAATACAGAAAGCCGGGAATCAATAAAGCCGGCCATAGATGGTGCGATTTTCTCAAAGAAAATCGCTCAATTCCCCCATCAACAGTCAGTGTTGATGGGGAAATGCCTCATGTCGAGCTATTGTGGTCTCTCAACGGGGGAAGCTGTTCTGGCCAGGGGAACACACAGTGATTATTGCTAGCGGCTGAAGCCATGGGGTGGGCATTTCTTCCAGCCATGTTTGTGTGGAAGAAGGAATATGTTAATAAAAAATAAATTTAAAAAAAAAGGACCATCTATGGCCAGCTTTAGTGTTTTATAAAATAATTTAATTTTGGGCAAAGTAGTTAGGACAGCTGCCTTATGGAGTTAGCTGTATTCTGTCCTAATTGACACCAGCAAGTGCCCATGTTTCTGTAGGATTGATGTACCAAAAAAATCTTCAGGGGGCGTGCTGGATGTGGGTAGTTTGATGCCAACATAAGAACAGACTTAAGCAACTACATTGTGGTTTAGCTTTAGCTAAACTCAAGAACAGCCATTTAATACATTACAGCTTACCCGTCTTTAAATGTGGTGGCTGTATGTGTGCTTTTTTGGGGGAGGGGTGTTTACCTATTTTTATTACCTGGTAATCCTGTGAACTTTGCCTCACTTTTGCATAGTATTTATGGAGCAATAATTGGTTGCCCATGATTAAGGTCTGGGGGTGGAGTGAATTGTGCTGGGAGCATGGTCTGGTTGGAGCCCAGGCTGTCATACACTTCCTTACAGGGTTTTTCTGTGATGTGTGGCTATTAGGACTAGCTTTCCCCTACTGTGTATGTATGTGTGTGTATAATATATATATATATATATATATATATATATATATATATATATATATATATATATATATATATATATATATATACATATATATATATACACACACACACACACACAGATATATAGATATATAGATAGATATAGGAAAACATGGTTGTCATGCAGGCTGGACTTCAAACACGTCTATTTCCATGATCATTTTATTCAGCCAAAATACAAGCTCCAGATAAGAAAAAAAAGTTTTACAAAACTGACAAATCTCCCTCTTGGATTACTAGGCAAACGACCTTTGCATTCAAGTGGCTGGTGGGGCAACTATAGGTAGGAACATGACAACATGACTGTCAGGAAAGGTTCCACCTGCTGGTAGCACTATCTGATCCTGGGGGCGCAGTACTGGCATCCACCAGAGGGTATTTCCTCTCAGTGTGGGGCTGACATCATCTCCTGCAATCAGGCATCACCTAAGCCCGATTGCAGGTGTGTATTAATACCCGAAAAACACGCACACACTTGTCTTGGTATTGTCCCTCCTGTGATCTCTGAGCTTGATCCCGACTCTGAACCTGGTACCTGAACCCGTCCTTCCTGTGACCCTGTTACCTTACCTTTGCCCTGCAGCCTGATCCATCCATCCTGCTCCCTGCCCCCATCTGTTGATCTCCCATTGATGACCCTGGCCTGGCCAGGGTCATCAATAGAATTTATTGTTTACACCTGTCTGTCATTTGTGGGTCTCTGTTTGGTAGTTGGCTTGTTGTGCACTGTGTTGTATTGGAGGTTATGTATTTATATTTCGCTTACTTTAATGAATTATTCTATTTTCATTTTACATGCATTTGGTTTCCTCTGTTGCTGTCCACGCAGTTCTGGTTACACCTGATTCATGACAATGACATGACACAACTGCATACAGCAGACATGGATCTTTCGGCACAGTCTTTTTTTTTTTTTTGATGTACAATGCCATCAACGGAACAGTGAAATTGTGTGGATAGACTATTTACAAATGATTTTTGCACTTACTGGAGCCACAGTAGTGGTTATAATGCCAGCATTGCTTACTATGTATACTCAAGTATGGCATATTTTTTTCCCCAATACTTTGGATTCCATTTAAGCCACTGCCATATTTATTTTGAGTCCTTTACTGGCTTTAAACTAAAGTACCCCTGCAGCAAATGAACTGGCTAGCACCTGTGTGGGCAAATTCATTCAGAGCAGACTCTGATATACCTTTATATTAAGCTATTAAAGCAATACAATGGGGATGAGTCACTAAAGGGAAAGACTGCACGCTGCAAATGCACCAATACCCATTTTTTCCACAGCTTATGTCAGAGAGCTTACTCTAGTGGACGCTGTGCTGGCCGCTCTGGTGCGTGCGTTCCTGTGCCTCTGATGTGCACAATCCTGTGCGTGCTGGTGTTTGGGTGTGTGCACGCCTCCTGTTACCCGTACCTGTAGTTTCCCTGATCTCCCGACGACCCGGCTTGCTACTCAGATACCCCTTCCTGCATCTGACCTTAGGCTGTTTGACTCCGCTTCTGCCTGCTCCTCTGTACCTCGCTGCCCGCCTGTTGCCGAACCCTGCCTGTGCCCTGACCTCCCTGTTCTGCTCCTGCTCAGCACCTGTTTGCCTGTGTTCCAGCCTTCATACCAGCTGTTGTAGGACTGTCTACCCATCCAGCTTCTGGATCCTACTACCAGGCTCTCATACCATTCTGCACTCCCGAGCCTCCTGTTTATTATACCTGGGGCTGCAAGTCGGACACGTAAGGGAGACCACCCTCTGCCCAAGCAGACTCTCGGGTCAGGTCCGTAGAAACCTGATAGTATCAGGCAACCATGACAGAGTCCGGGCAGGGGGCCTCCCCCATGGATGAACTCTGTAGACACTTGGCAGGTCCCACTCAAGCGGTGAAAAGCCTACAAGAAGGCTATTCTAGACTGGAAGAACAAGTCCAGGTTCTGTCCTCCCCTACCAACCCCAGGGAGCATTTTCTGCTGGATTTTCATCTGCACCCTCAGTAGTGATGCCTCATCCAGAGCCCGGAGTACCCACACCTGAAAGGTTTTCCAGAGAACGCAGCAAATATCAAGCTTTCCGCAATGCCTGCAAACTTTATTCCGCTCTGCAGCCCTGCGCCTTCTCCTTGGAAGCAACTAAGGTGGGCTTTGTCATCTCTCTGTTGTCTGGCGAGCCTCAAACCTGGGCCCACCGCCTGCTGGAACAAAAATCAGGATACCTGAATAGTCTCAACGCTTTCTTTTCAGCCATGTCCCAGCTATATGAGGACCACCAGCTGACTGCGACTGCCGAAGCCGCATTGCACTCCCTTCAACAAGGCCACAGAGCAGCCGAAGATTATGCAGCTGGAGCTCTGACACGGACTGGAATGACGCTGCCCTGCATTACCAGCTCCGGGTGGGGTTATCCGATCCACTTAAGGATGAGTTGGCACGGGTCAGCGTACCCCAGTCCTTGGATGAACTTATTAACCTCTCCATCCAAATTGACCGTCGCCTAAGTGAGCGACATTTTGAGAGGTCCACCAGTCACTTTTGCCCCACCTAAGGTCCCCAGTTCTTCCAGTCAGTTTTCTCCTACATCTTCCGCTCCAGTCCTGGATGCTCCCGAATCCATGCAGCTCGGCCTGCTCTGTCCTACTCTCGCTCCTGAGGAAAAGCTGCGCAGACGTGCCCACAACTTGTGCGTGGATTGCAGAGAATCCGGGCATTATGTGAGGGCATGCCACAACAAGAAGCCCAAGTACCTACCTACCTCTTATGTGTGCACCTGTCTTGCCTAAATTCAGTACTCGCCTTGCTCTTTCCACCACATTGCAGCTTCCAGGGAGGAATATCCCAGTATCAGTCATCATCGACTCCGGAGCATGCAGTTGCTTTGTTGACCTGACCTTTGCTGCCAACCACGGCATTCCACTTTAACCCAAGGCTCAAGGACTTGCTGTACATCAAGGTGGCTCCACCCTTAGCTCCGGTCCTGTCACACAGGAGACCGTCCCTTTACTTGCCAACATGGGCTTCCATCATGAGGAACTTCTTTGTCTGGATGCCATCTCCTCACCTCTTATCCCTGTCATCCTGGGAAGGCCCTGGCTACAAGCCTATAATCCCAGTATTAACTGGGCCACGGGGGAAATTACATTCCGTTCTGAGTACTGTCAGCAACATTGCCTGCGGGGAACGTCACTTAAAACCTCTCAACTCCTCTGCCTGGACTCAGACGCAGAACTATGGCAGTTTATTCCTGAACCTTACCAGGATTTCTTGGATGTATTCAGCAAAAAAGGGAGCAGAGACTCTTCCTCCTCACAGGGCGTATGACTGCCCAATAGAACTTTTACCTGGAAGGGAAGTTCCCTTTGGGAGAATCTATCCATTAACTGAGCAGGAATTCGTTACACTGAAGGGCTGCATTGACGAGGATCTGAAGAAGGGGTTCATCCACCCATACCTCCCCAGTCGGTGCTGCCATTTTCTTTGTTGAAAAGAAAGATCATTCTCTCCATCCTTGCATTGACTACCCGGAGTTGAAAAAAATAACAATTAAAAACTGTTACCCACTACCTCTTATAAGAGAACTTTTCCAAAGGCTTGGAACCGCAACCATTTTCACAAAATTAGATCTCTGTGGAGCTTATAACGTAATCCATAACCGAGAAGTGGATGAATGGAAAACGGCCTTCTGTACTTGATTTGGGCATTTTGAGTACCTTGTTATGCCCTTTGGTCTTTGCAATGCACCAGCAACATTCCAACACTTTGTCAATGATATCTTCCATGATTACTTGGGACTTGTATGTTATAGTTTACCTTGACGACATCTTAATCTTCTCTTCTTCTCTAAACGATCACCGCAGGCACGTTCAGAATGTCCTAACTCGGCTCAGGCAACATGGGCTTTATGCTAAACCTGAAAAATGTGAGTTCGAACTTCAGTGCATTCAATTCTTGGGCTTAAACATTTTGGTCGAGGGCATCAAGATGGACCCTTAAAAAGTATCTGCCATCTTGGATTGGCCTGTACCCGCAGATAAAAAAGGGATACAGAGCTTTATTGGCAAGGAACCCGATTTTGTTGGACTCCTAAGGTGCAGTTGGCCTTTGAAAAACGTAAAAAACTGTTCACCTCAGCTACCATTTTTAAACACCCTAATCATGCTCTGCGATTCGTTTTGGAGGTTGATGCCTCGGAAATTGCAGTAGGGGTTCTCCTCTTCCAACGGCAAAGCTCTTCTCTACCCAGTAGCCTTCTTCTCACACAAACTTTCTATGTCTAAAAAGAATTATGATGTGGGGGGATCATATCCCATTTTGGTCTACACCAACCACAACAATTTGGAGTATTTAAGAACAGCCAAGAGACTTAGACCACGACAGACTAGAAGGGCACTTTTCTTCTCCCTGTGCACTCTGCTCGGTGCTGACTGATCATCAGCTCCCCTGTGTAATGCTTCTTTACCTTTACCAGTGTTCCTCATCTTCTGACCACCCGGCTTGCTACTCGGATACCC
This sequence comes from Lithobates pipiens, assembly GCF_037356315.1. Taxonomy (NCBI): domain Eukaryota; kingdom Metazoa; phylum Chordata; class Amphibia; order Anura; family Ranidae; genus Lithobates; species Lithobates pipiens. Next base: position 110,616,831 of record NW_027507788.1, read on the forward strand.
CTGACCCCCTGACTTGTGCCTGCACCTGACCTCAGCCTTTTTGACTCAGCTTCTGCCTGCTCCTCTGTACCTCGCTGCCCGCCTGTTGCCGAACCCCCCCCTGTGCCCTGACCTCCCTGTTCTGCTCCTGCTCAGCACCCGTTTGCCTGCGTTCCAGCCTTCATACCAGCTGTTGTAGGACTGTCTACCCATCCAGCATCTGGATCCTACTACCAGGCTCTCATACCATTCCGCACTCCCGAGCCTCCTGTTTATTCTACCAGGGGCCACGAGTCGGACACGGTGGGAGACCACCCTCTGCCCAAGCGGTCAGGTACGTATAAGTCTGATAGCTTAGTAAATGTGGTGAAGCTTTACTTTGTAAAGAATACCTAATCAGGTACAAGGAAGATAAAAAAAAAGAAACTGCATTTTTGTTTGCACATGATCAGATGGATGATGGAAATGAGCAGAGCTTTTACTAAGCTCTGGGAAAAGTAGTGCAACTGCTCTTGCAAAGGCCACAGTCTATTTGTGAAAACAACCCCAACATTTATTTTATTTTATTTTTACATGCACATTTCCCAGTGTTTTATCCCTTTAAATGCATTGCAGGTAAAGAAAATTACCTGTCAGCCTGCCAAAAAGGCATTCAGCTATTAACTCCTTCCCGACGACCATATGCATATATGGGGCCTAACGGAAGTGGCTCTATCTGTGAGGCCACATATATGGGTATCGCTCTTTTTCCTGGGAGCACGCCACACAGCATGCTCCTCACACTAAGAGCCCTGGGTCTCGTACTAACAATCGGGACGTCTGTCACCTGATCACTGTGATAGCCGCTGGTTGGCAGTCACTGTGAGCATGTCCCTGTGTTTACTTCGTCATCTGTCACTACCATCTTCTGAATGAAGAAAAAAAAAATTGTATCTTCCTCTTTTTGCAGAGAGGACGATATAAACGAAAGTGTAAAAAAGGAGAAAAAAATTTAAATCAAGAATAAAATTCTGATAAAAAATAAGATCAATTTTTACCAGAGTTGATGTAAGCATCAATGTAAGGATCAAAGGTAAAGTTTGGAGTCAAAGGTCATGGTCAGCATATTTTGGGTAGAATAATAAAAAAAAAGTTAAATTGGTATCAGTGCAAATGTTTTATTTTATTTTTTTTCTATTTTGGGCCAGTTTTCCTGTGATAATAAATAAAAAACAAAAAAAACAAAACAAAAAAAAAACACAGGAGATAGCCATTATCATTTATCACCAACAGAAAGCCCAATGTGTCCTAAAAAAACACAAGGTATAATCCTCCTGGATACACAAAGTAGTTGCGATGATATGTACAGTTTTACTAACACATATCAAAGTTGTAAAATTGTGCTTAGGTATTAGAGAGGGAATCATAAATGCCTACCAATAAAAACAATAGGATCTGGAGTTAGCAATAGGTTTAGTGCCTTAGCGAAACAGGATGTAACTTGCTTCAAGCAGTCGAAAAAACAAGGGCAGCTCCACACCATATGATTGAAAATGCCAGAAGGATATAATAGCCTGTGTCCTACTTAAAAATATAAAGTGAATGAATGCATCCCTAGCAGATATCAGTTTAGTATACTGAGCTACCACATCTTTGCACTCCTCTTCAGAGGGGGTAGGTATATCTGTTTTCCACTTCTTTAACAATAAAGAGGTCCTAGCCCCGTGATTAGTTATGAGTAAGACAAACTGAAGAAAGGGGCTTGTCAAAAAAATAAGTTTCTTGAAGAGATTCTAAGGCGTTTTGTTGAAGGATAGGTGCTAATGGTGTGCCACAACTGTAGGTATCTCAAAAAAATGCCAGTTAGGAAGGCCGAATTCTTCTTTGAGTCAAAGAACAGAGTACTTTTGTTTGGAGGATATGCCTCAGCGTATAAACACCTACTCTTGTCAAAATCAGGGGGTTCTGAGAAAGTAGAAAGATGGGGAAGGATGAGATTGTCCCAAAGGGGGTATTAGGAGACCAAATAACATGAGAAGAGGACCAACAAGGCATCATAAGCCAAGCCCTCACCGTCATCCTCTTGGACTGGGTAAGGGTTGGGGGGATATGGGTCCAAATAGTAAAAATAAAGGCTAGGCAGTGCTAGACCGATTTCATCTATGGAAAGTTGTAGCAATAGTCAGTGTCAAACAGTACTTACTATTTTTTTCTGCATGCCTGCAGGAAGGAATTAACGATGTATCAAATTTAGTGTAATCGTATGTGACATTCCGAGACATGTTTATTCCCAGCTTTAGGCTGGGTTATGTTTACACTGTTCCAACATAGAAGTTGCACGACTACTGATCACTTTATGTCTGACTTCAATGAACAGGATCCCACTTTGAGTCTGGTATGGATCTTGAGGGGGAACATTATGCCAAAATAAATAAAAAGAAAAAAATAGCGAGGCCCCCCCCCCCCAAAAAAAAAATCCATGCAAGACCCTTATCTGAACATGCTGCCCAGTAGGTCAGGAGAGAGGGGGGAGGGGGGAATTAGGACGAGCAAATGCAAGTGACCCCCCCCCCCTTTTATGGACCATACTAGGCAACATGCCCCAACATGCACCCCAAAGCACCTTGTCCCCACGTTGATGGGGACAAGAGCCTCTTCCCCACAACCCTGGCCCTCAGATCCCACCCCCCATGTGAAAGAGTATGGGGTACATTGTACGCCTACTCATCCCCCCCCCCCCAAAAAAAGTGTCAAAAATAAATAACAGTAAACAGGTTTTTTGACGGTCCTTTGCCAAAAATGGAGAATGTCCCCTGATGTAGCTCCATGTCTTCTCCCTCCAGTGAGGTCTGCCATTTTTTTTATAGCTATAGGGCATAGCCACCCGGTGACATCATCCAGAGACCACACCCCTTGGGACATCACCACCCATCATGCCCCAGGCCACGCTGTAACAAGGGGGTGGGGTCTCTAGATGGCATCACCGAGTAGCCAAGCCCTCCAACTTCTCCATAACTTTATCCCAGACCCGTCTGCTGTGTTCCTTGGCCTTCGCGCTGCTGTTTGTTCACAGGGGTTCACAGGTGGACTCCATTTACTAATTAGGCGACTTCTCAAGGCAATTGGTTCCACTAGATTTCAGTTAGGGATATCAGAGTAAAGGAGGCCTGAATACAAATGCACGCCACACTTTTCAAATATGTGTAAAAAAAAAAATTGAAAACCATTTATCTTCCTTCCACTTTGTGTTGGTCTATTACATAAAATCCAAATAAAATACATTTACCTTTTTGGTTATAACATGACAAAATCTGCAAAATTTTAAGGGGTATGAATACTTTTTCAAGACACTAATATTCCTGGAAAGATTTTTTAGTAACCGGGCATCAATTGAGACACATCAGTTTGAAATGTCCCTGCTTAGACATTAGCAGAACTTCAACACAAAGTTCTGCCTCACAATCGAACGTCAGTGAACACCAAAGTAATCTGTACTCAAATGTTAAGCCACAGTGGCCAAACTCACATCCAGCCTTTGAGAGAAGAGTCATCTCACTTTCTCTCCTGCAATGCTGAAAAACATGCTGGCCCCTTTGCATGCATTTGGGGCTGCCATTAATTCTTAATAGCACTCCCATTCATCTTGTTAATACGCAAGACAAAACGCAAGGTACTGCAGTGCAATGTTTTTGGTGTGGGGCAAGTTTTGAAAATGGTGCAGGCACCTTTTGCGCACACTCAGTCACACCGCCTGGTGTAAATTGAGCCCTATAGAGATTTACTGCAACAAACTTTTTTTTTCAGTCAATGAAAACTGTGGAAACCAAAAATGTACTTTACCATTAAGATATGATCAGCCATTCATAGATAATCAGAATCACACTTGTACCTTCTTGGGTTTTTAGAGGGAATAGATACAGTACAAACCTTCTGCAGACATTAATCACTGTTAGAAAAAGTTGCAAAAGACACAGCAGGTGATTGTTGAAAGTTAAAGAAGTAAAATTGTGTAGCAAGATGAATCATTAAACAAAAGGCTCTGTGTTGCCCATTTCTCTGAGAAGCACACAATCATTCTATAACCAACGCACCATAAAACGCTCACTGTATTCTCCCAGTTTGCTACAACATTCTGAACATGAGCACACAAGGGACATTCATAGCCAAAGCAGTGTACTTTACTTCCAGTGTACAGGTTAAAACCAAAGAAAAATACATTTCAACTATAGTGCATTGATTTTATTTTTTTAAACTGAACTAAGCTTTTGAAGCTCCTCTCTAAAATGTTTGTAAGAATGATCTTTTATCGAGGATCACTCCAAGCATAACTCATATTTAATTTATTGGTAATGTGAATTCAGCTTTAAAATTGAGAGCTTTCTAGCAGCTCAATCTACTCAGAAAAGTAAGATTAAGGCTGGGTTCACACTGAAGCGATGCGGGAACGCCGCAAATCCGCGGCGGGTTCCCGCATCGCATGCCTCCTGGCGGCAGTTCACACTGCCCTATGCGAACTGCTGAGAGTGTCAGTGAAACGTTAATGACACCCCAGATCAGTTTGCATATCGCAGTGCGATCTGCAAACTCGGACAGGAATCGGATCGCATGGTGTGAACACCCATGCGATCCGATTCTGCTGCAGACCAAAAAAAGGGTCCTGTGCGAGTTTGGGGCGGGTGCGATGCGAATTCAGCCATACTACCTGTATGGCTGAACTCGCATCGCACAGAGATCGGATGTGATTTGCACTGCAGTGCGGTGCGAATCACATCCGGTTCTCCTAGCCGCAGCAGTGTGAACCCAGCCTTAGGGCTCCTGTGCACTTCATTAACAAATGTGCATTTACACGTTACCCCTGCCGGGGTTTGCCAGCAAGCAAAACCTCAAAACAAAATATGTTAAAGACTATGCGCTTTTATTCTTTTTGCCCCTGTGCCCTAACTGAAACTACCCCATTCCTCCCCTTTGCAGATTTGGCTTTACCAAAATCCGTTGCCTGTCGGCTTTGAGGATTGTTTACAACATGGATGTCCAACCTGTGGCCCTCCAGCTGTTGCAGGACCAAAGGACCCGTGAGGCTGACAGTTGCAAGATTGACTCCCAAAGGCAGGAGGCACCATGAGACTTATAGTTCCACAACAAACGGAGAGCAACAGTTTGGACACCCATGGTTTACAACCTATGCTAACTTTGAGACTGAAATGATTAAGTGAGGGCATGGGCAAAAAGCAAAAGTGTGCTTATTCTTTAACCACTTCAAAACTGGGCCAATTCTGACACGTCTCACATACATGTAAAAATTTACTTTTGTTTTGGGCTGGAAAATTATTTAGAACCCCCAAACATATACATACATTATATATATATATATATATATATATATATATATATATATATATATATATATATATATATATATATATATATACACATATATACTAGAGCTGCCACGACGCGTCGACGTAATCGACTACGTCGACTAAGAAAATTCGTCGACGTGCGTAAATGGCGTCGACGCGTCATCTCGCGGGTAAATGGCGGTAATGGCGGCGGCAGCTGCTGCTCCTGCTCCCACTCCCACTCCCGGGAATGGGGAAAAAAGTTCCGGTGCAGCACGAAAATCCAGACCACGACTTTCAAAGGTATGGGAATTCTTTAAACAGAGGCCAGATAAAATGGTCCTTTGTTCCCTCTGCAAAACCGAACTGGCGTACCACGGCAGCACTACTGCGATGCACGAGCACCTCATAAGAAAACATCCTGGCGCACTACGGCCTCAAACGGACGAGCCATCTTTGTAAGTACTTACTTACTAGTATTTTGTTCATTTTGGGAGTAATTTGTGGTCAATATTTATTAATATATTATTGCTCATGCTGCTACTGCTAGTAAGTAAGATACATCATTATTAGTGCATGCTCAGGGGCCAGGGGTATTTGTTGCTGTGCTGCTTTGCTAATTTCTTTTTAGTGGCCATCTCATGTTTTTTTTTAATGTTTCACATTCACAAGGCACTTTTTGCACTGCAGCCGTCTTGCTGATCTGGGGATCCCTCAGGGCATGGTTTGACAACTTCCTGCAATGTATGAGCTGAGAGAAGAGATGCCATGCTTTTCTTCCAATACACAGAGCAGCAACAATATAATATTAATTTAATTGCAGACAGACATTTACTACACTACCCGTGCCCTTACTACACTACCCGTGCCCTCTTTTAAATATGCAGTACAAGTACATTATTAGCAGCATTGAGCATTCATGTTGGTTAAACTTGGTTCAGGTTCCTAAATGTTAATTATTATTGTGTCTTTTTTTTTTTTTTTCTCAGGAAGAGGCAAAGCTGTGTACAGGAGTTCTTCTTCCATAAAAAGGATGTCACTGTTTGCTCACCCCAAATGGCCGTTGCATATACCAATAGCATACTCAACATGATTGTAAAAGATATGAGACCAATTTCCATTGTAGATGGTCAAGGATTTCGTGAGATGATCAACACGTTTTACCCAGGATACACACTTCCCTCCAGGTCCCATTTCACTAAGCTGATGGAGAAGAAATATGAGAATTTTGAAAGATTGAAAGCATCACTCAAAGATGTGAAATCAAAAATAGCTCTCACCACAGACGCATGGACCAGCATTGCCACAGAGGCATACTTGGGTGTCACATGCCACTTCATCAATGAAGACTGGAATCTTACATCGTACAATCTGACCACTATGCCACTTGAAGATCGGCACACAGCTGAAAACATTGCTAACTGGGTGGAAAAAGCAGCTGAAAAGTTTGAGATATCCATGGCCAATGTAAATGTAGTTGTCCATGATAACGCTGCAAATGTTGTCGCTGCTCTGCGTATTTTGGAAGAAAAGCATGGCATCTCTTCTCTCAGGTGTGCTGGTCATACATTGCAGTTAGTTGTCAACCATGCCCTGAGGGATCCCCAGATCAGCAAGACCCTGAGGGCTGCAAAGTGCCTTGTGGAACATTTTAAAAAAAGTGAGCTGGCCACTACAAAGCTTAAAGCAAAGCAGCAACAAATGGGTACCCCTGAGCACACTCAGTAGTGTGCTACTGTTTTCTTGAGTGGAGAGTCCTATGTGACTGCTTCTGCTCTACCTCCTCTGGTAAAGGGCCTCCAGAAATCCATACAGAGCACAATTTGCGAGACAGCAGCAGTTAAAGCTTTCCAAAGTGTTGCTGCACAGGAGATGACATCAAGATGGGAGCGGGAAACGGAATTCTGAGATGATGGTGGAGAAAATATATATGTCTTATTGCAGCAGCCCTGGACCCCAGATTCCGCAAACTAAAATTCCTGCCAGCAGAGGACAGTTTAAAAGTTCACCTCAAGGTCCAAGCTCTTGCTCTTGAAGTGAAAAGAAGATACGAGGAAGAGCAAACGCAACATTGATGTGAGGAACAACGGTCAACCAGTGCAGACATGAAATTTTCTGAGAAGAGGCAAGTGTCTCTGTTAGACACTTTGCTCGGTTCTTCAGATTCAGATGACCACCACAGTAATGGCGAGGATGACACTGGTCACATCCAAGATCAAGAAACCCACAGTGAAGTTGTGCGGAATGAGATACACATGTATTTCAGTGAGCAGGCTATTCTAAAGGAAGAAAATCCGCTGAAATGGTGGAAGGAAAATGAAAAGAGGTTTCCCATCTTGGCCATGCTGGCAAAGAGTTACTTGTCTGTGCCTGCAACATCAACCCCATCTGAAAGGCTTTTCTCAGTTGCTGGCAACATTGTGACTAAAAAAAGAGCAAGCCTAACATCAGAGCATGTTGATATGCTAACCTTCCTCCATTGCAATGCTAAAATATAGCATTGTAATGGAGGAAGTAACACAGGCCCCCAACCTTTTGCACTTGTCATGACTGTGTTGTGTTCTTGTTGGGCTGTATTAGTGTATTTATGTTGAGATGGCTCATGGCTGCCTTCAGTGTTGTATTGGTCATATTTTTGCACAGCCACAGTGTTGAGCAGTGCTTTTGGTGGGCTTGGTTCCTCCTTGCTTTCTTCCTTGAAAACTAGGTTACCTCCTCAGGTATGTTTTACATTACAATTAAAGTAACCCACCACAAAAATACTGCTCAATCAGCACTCTGACTCTACAATAACACTATGTATTCAATCATCAATGATTACAATTACATAGTGTTATTGTATGTTGACCAGCATTTTTGTGGTGTTAAACAACAACACTTTTGGTCAAGAGGCATAATGCCATATAAATTCTGCCTAACACTTTGCAAATATGCATTCTGATCTGAAGGCATTATGTGCGGTTGAGTAGTAAGGTTAGTTAGTACCACACATTGTTGCACAATGCCTTCTGAATGCATCTTTTGCAAAGTGTTAGGCAGAATTTATATGGCATTTTCATGCCTCATGCCCTAAAGCGTTACCTTGTATTTTTTGCCACTTGTGTTTTTTTTGCAAACACAGTGTTGAGCAGCAGTTCAGACACGAGCAGCAGTGCTTTTGTGGATATGGCTCCGCCTCCTTCTTGAAAACTAGGTTACCTCCTCAGGTATGTTTTGCATTAGAATTAAAGTAACACGACACATAAATACTGCTCAATCAGCACTCTCTACAATAACACTATGTATTTAATTCAATCAAAGATGATTACAATACATAGTGTTATTGTATGTTGACCAGCATTTTTGTGGTGTTAAACAATAACACTTTAGGTCAAGAGGCATAATGCCATATAAATTCTGCCTAACACTTTGCAAAAGATGCATTCTGAAGGCATTATGTGTGGTTGAGTAGTAAGGTAACACACAATGTCTTCAGAATGCATCTTTTGCAAAGTGTTAGGCAGAATTTATATGGAATTTTCATGCCTCATGCCCTAAAGCATTACCTTTTTATTTTTGGGCACTTTATTTTGGTATATTATGTCTTTCATGTGTTTTGTACACACTACACAGTGTTGAGCATGAGCAGCAGTGCAGAGCAGCAGTGCTTTTGTAGCATTTTTATATGGCATTTTTTTTAATGCTTCAGGCTCTGAATTAATGGCAATGGCATAACCATTATTCGTGCCCGATGCTAAAGTGTTGTTTACATTTTATTTTTGGCACTTTTTTATACTGTAAAAACTTTACCACATTGAAGTACTTTTTGGAAAAAATGTAATAAAAGTTGAAATATTATACTTAGAAGTTGTACGTATCATTTTTTTGTAAAGTTATCCAAAGGATTATTATCTAATCACAAAAAGAACACACTAGATTCATTAAAAAATAAAATAAAAAAATAATCGGATAGTCGTTGACTAATCGAAAAAATAATCGATAGATTAGTCGACAGACAAATTAATCGTTAGTTGCAGCTCTAATATACACACACACACACACACATATATATATATATATATATACACATACATATATATATATACATATATATATATACACACATACATACATATATACATATATATATATATATATATATACATATATATATATATATATATATCGCATTTTATTTTAAGCAAAGGCCCTATAAAATGGTGGGTGTTGAAATCTTTCACACAGTTTTTATAACACATTTTTTTGTGGGGGGGGGGGTAGACAATTTTAGTGAACACAAAAAAATATATAATACCATTTTTTTCAGTAAAATATAAAAGATGATGTTACACCGAGTAAATGGATAGCAAACATATCACGCTTTAAAATTGCACAAGCTCATGGAATGGCAACAAACGAAGGTACGTTAAATTATCCATAGGTGACGCTATAAAAGCCTTTGCAGGTTACCAGTTTAGATTTATGCAAGTGGCCTAGTGCTAGAATTATTGCTCTCGCTCTGATGTTTGCGGTGATACCTCATTTATGGTGCGATCACGGTTTACATATGCTTGTGGGACCAACGTAATGGGGGCGATTTAATAAATGTTTTTAATTATTTATTTTATTTAAAATAAACATTTTTTTGGATTGCTTTTATTACTGCCAAAAGGAATGTAAACATCCCTTTTGACAGCAATAGCAATGACAAGTACTCTTTATAAAGCGATTGGGGGACCTTTGGGCTCCAACACAGATCAGTCTGCTCGGTTGCTTTACTGGCTGCTATGCGACAAGTGACAAAATAGTCGTCGCTTCCAGGTTCGGACGTCACACAGTAGGAGGAAAAGCTTCAAATCACTCAGGATAGCGCTGCACAGGTGGCAGTGGTGGGAGGGACCCCCTTCTGCCACCTGTAAAAGTATTACAGCGGCTGCCCAACCACACACTATTCACCGACTGACACAGCTTCTTCTCTTTAGACCAGGGGTCTCAAACTGGCGGCCCTCCAGCTGTTGCAAAACTACAAGTCCCATCATGCCTCTGCCTGTTGGAGTCATGCTTGTAACTGTCAGCCTTGCAATGCCTCATGGGACTTGTAGTTTTGCAACAGCTGGAGGGCCGCCAGTTTGAGACCCTTGCTTTAGACCATTGGGACGTCCCCAAGCAGTGCCAAAATGAGGAGTGGGAAAACAGCATAAAACTTCACCCACCATGGCATGTGGGAGCTAGTACAAACTTTACCCACAAAAAAACTAGTGTGTGGAAAAACCACCACAAAAAAACAGGGTGCTCCTCAACGGAGAAGCACTACCCTCAAACCCCACCAAAAACTGCGGTAATGAATGCAACAGTGCATTAACTTAAAGGTACTGCATTTTTACCCCCAAAAAAACAGGAAAAAAGGAAAAAAATTGCATATGCAATTGTAACTATACAGCCGCCTGCACAACTTTGCGGCCAAAACAGGCATCGCCTGATGCACTGATATCTACCTTGTAGAACATTGTAAACGTGTGGACAGACGACCAGGTCGCCGCTTTACACACTTGGGCGACAGATGCTTGATGTCGGAAGGTCCAAGACGCACCTGCCCGGTCAAGGTGTAGACTTGTACTACAATCTGTCTGATTCACCTGGAAATGGTGGCCGACGAGACCGCTATGCCTTTCTGTGGACGAGCCACTGAAACAAACAGTGAGTCTGACTTCTGGAAGGGAACCGTGGCAGAGAAATACACCTTCAGAGCCCGAACCACGTCCAGAGCATGAAGGGCCACCTCCTTAGGATGTGTCGGCTTAGAACACAGAAATGGTAACACAATGTCCTCACTGCTGTGAAACGCTGAGACTACCTTCGGCAGGAAAGACGGTTGCGGACGCAACACCACCTTATCCTTGTAGATGACCAGATAGGACGACTTGCAGAACAAGGCCACCAGTTCTGAAACCCTCCTGGTCGATGCAATGGTCACTAGAAAGACCACTTTCTGGGAAAAGAGTCAACAGGGGAAACTGATATTTTCAAATGGCGGTTTCTGAAGCGCCGATAATACCAGGTTCAGATCCCACAGGGGTAACGGTGGACGCACCAGAGGGACTACATGTCGCACCCCTTGAGCAAAAAGAACTCACTATAGAGTGAGACACCAGGGGTCGCTGAAAAAGGACAGCCAAAGCTGATATTTTTCCTTTAATGGTGCTTAACGCCAATTTCTGGTCCACCCCTTGCTGAACAAACAGCAGGATCCTGGATATAGAAAAGGAGCGCGGATGCCATCCTTTCTCCTCACACATGGAGATGCAGGCCTTCCAGGTACAATGATATATCTTCCGAGAAGAAGATTTCCATGCTCTCAACATAGCTGGGATCACCGAGTCTGACAAACCGCGGTTCCTCAACACCTGGCTCTCAATAGCCATGCTGTTAAAGCCAGCGAAGGTAAAGCAGAATGGAGAATCAGACCTTGAGACAGAAGGTCCTCTCGCAACGGCAGTTGCCAGGGAGCCTCTGCCACCATTCAGCGATTCAGCAGGTCCCCTACTGCCCCTAAGAGGGCCTCCCAGCAAGCCAGGAAAACGGGTATGCTGGAGGGGAAGAATCATGTTTTGTGGCCAAGAGGGGAAATCTATCTTGTAGCCGTAGGAAATTTAGAACGCAGACCCATTGGTCGAACAGTCGAGAGGACAACTGGCTGCAAACTTCCAAAGCCGACCCCCCACCAGAGTCATGGGTGGGGGAAAACCTTCATGTGGTAGCACTTTTGTTCGCAGGCTTGCGGTTCCAGGGAAGTTTCTGCCCTTCCGTGGTCATCCTGTCGGGCTGGGGACGTTTAGCCGAAGCTCCGGGTGGACGAAAAAGCTGTTTGTGAGCGGAAAAAAAAGAGGGCTCTTGCCTACGGCGTGGCTCCTTAACTTTCCTGGACTGTGGGAGTAGAGTACTCTTACCACCTTTGGCATTCTTAATAATGTCATGAAAAGAGGCTCCAAAGAGCCGGTTGCCAAGGAAGGGAAGATCCGTCAGGGCTTTTTTGGATGCCTGGTCAGCAGACCAGCATTTTAACCAAATCAGGCGCCTCAGCACCACTGCTGATACTGAAGCCCTGGATAACAGGGGGAGGGTATCCAAGGCCATGTCACAAAGGTACTTAAGGCCATGCACTAGTTGGTCTGCGAGTTCCACGCAGACAGGGGAAGCCTGCTGTTCTCCCAATTCGTGGTGCAACAGTTTTGCCCACTCATTTAGTGTCTGCGACACAAGTGCGGATGCCAGTACTGGTCGCATGGTTGACCCCTCAACCGTAAACAAGGAAGGAGCCACTGCCTCGGCCTTCCTGTGAGTGGTATGCTTAAATGCAGGAGTCCCCTCTACCGGGATCGTGGTTACTTTGTTTAACCTGGATACTGGGGGAGTCCATGACCGGAGGAGCCGACCACTTTTTGAGAAGGCTCTCCTCAAATACCGCCATGTATTTTGGGACCGAAAGATCCGTTGCGGTCGACCCCATTCCTTGTAAAAGAACTTGTCAAAATAAGTCAGAAACACCTTAGGTGAATGGCTGGCTTACGGGACCCAAAAGGGACCGCTACATCAGCAGAGGGATCTGCTGGCTCCTGAATCTTCAGGGTATCACGCACAGCAGTGATAAGTGCTCCAACAAGCGTTTTGTCGCGCACAGACCCGGACGGGGACTCATCCTCACTGTCCGAATGGTCCTGGTCAGTGTCATCTGAAACGACAGAGCAGGGGTCACCAGCCTCAGCAGGGCCCGAGTCTGCGTCAGAGCCCACGCACCACCTCCATCTTGGCAGGACTGCCGACAAGGCGTCCAAGGGCACTGCACATTCCGCAGGTGAACCGTTTGCAATTGTCTGGACTTCGGGGGAAGAAAAAACTGTTTCTGAAGCCATGCTGACCCTACCCTGTCTGCCACCCGAAGAGGACTTAGGACAGTGACAGTCCCACCCTCCTTACTGCTGCTGGCTGAGGGGCGCTTTCCCGCAGGACTCGCCACCCTGAAGGGTTCTGCGCTATCCAGCAAGTAGTGCCTGTGGTCTCTGTTGGCTCCCAGGTGCAGAGGGTTTCCGCTCTGTGTCAGTGGAAGCTGCTGCTAATGGCGCTGAAACCGCTCTGCAATGTGCTCAGGCTCAAAGGAAATGGCCACCTAGCGTCCAGTATAAGAACATAAAACACTGAGAAAATGGCCACCAGAGCACAGGGACACATGCTGCCACTAGAGAAAGCTGAAAAACGTGTTCAGGCTTCTAGAAAATGGCCGCTGTGTCCAGTATAAGGACAAATCACAGGGAAAATGGCCACCGAAGCACAGGAGAGCATGCTTTCCCTTGCCCACACCTAAGATGGCCGCTGATACTGAAACCATGAGGGACAGAGCTGAACAAATGGTGGTGATTAAAGCTGCAAGGGACACAGGCACAGCCTCACAGGCACATGAGAAACAGGACTCAGGACACAACCAGCCATCAAAGCCCCCCCACAGGTGAGAGCCCCTGTACAGACACACACACACACACACACCCACACACCGCTCAGCAGCCACATGCAGAATCCCCCCACGGGGGGGAGATAGGGACAGGGAGAGAAGAGAGGGAGGTGAGGGACCCACGAATCGACCTCCCAGGGAATGCCCAGCTGCTCAGCCCCAACGAGGCAGGGGGAGCTGTACTTACCAGTCCTGAAGAGCTGGGAGACATTCCATTACAGGCCCACTGATCAGTACAGGGTGGCTGCTGGCCTCGGCATACTGTGACGCAGACATCAGTAGCGCCCTGGAGCATAAAAGCTCACCGACCACCTCTAGAGCTGAGGTTTCGTTGTGGCCAGAGCTCTGGTCTGCCCACGCTCAATGGCCAGGCTTGCGGGAGACTACAAGGATAAGGATATCCAGCCTGTCACCCAGCCGGCAGTTGATAGCAGATCACAGGATCTATCATCTTGTGCAAAAAACCAAGGTTCTGCAGAAAAAAAAAGACGGACCAGTGGGCCCATCAGGGTTCCTAGGTCCTTCTCCTTCACTAGGTAAAATAAAACTGAGGCTGCAGTAGCATGCTGAGGGGTTGTTACCTAAGGGACCGCTCCTTGGGCCGAACTAGAAAGTTCTAGTTTTATTATCATATGTTAACATGTAACGCCTAGTCTTCTCCTGAAGGTGGCATAACAACCCAATGATCTAAAGAGAAGAAGCTGTGTCAGTCGGTGAATATAAGAGAAATAGGATTTTTATAACAGCTTACTTGTAAAATCCTTTTCTTTGATGTACATGAGATGACACAGAACCATAGTAATAACTATGTGGGTTATATCGGACCATCAGGTGCTGGACACTGGCACGCCCCTTAAGGCGTGAACTTCACCCATATAACCCCTCCCACTACTGGGAGTCCTCAGTTTTGTAGCCAAGCAATCAAAGTTTATAAGAAGAAGGGAGGGACCTCTGTGTCCCCTGATGTACATCAAAGAAAAGGATTTTACAGGTAAGCCGTGATAAAAATCCTATTTTCTTTTTTACATCAGGGGACACAGAGCCATAGTAAGAACTATGCGGGATGTCCCATAGCAATGGCAACTGAAGGGAGGGAGACAGAATCGAGGAAACAGGAGGCCAGAGGACTCATACTGCAGCCTTCAGTATATGCTGTGCCCAAAGGCAATATCCTCATGACCTTTAATATTGATTAGATAAAATCGAATAAACTTCTGAACCGAAGACCAAGTTGCGGTCTTACAGATCTGAGCCATAGAGACCTGATGCACCACCCAAGGGGCACTAATCGCCCTGGATGAATGTGCTCTTAATATGAGAAGGAAGAATTTTCTTCTTTAAGCTGAAGCTTGCTCAATCACTTGACAAATACATTTGGAAAATAGTGGATCTTGACGCTGCCTGTCCATATCTGACAGTACAAACAAAACCTGTGTTTTGCGAACCTGAGCGGTTGCCTTTACACAGACTCTGATCGCTCTTACTACATCAAGATAATGTAGTGCTTTCTCTTCCCCAGATTAAGGCTTCTGGGGAAAAAGAAGGAAGAATGATATCTTGGTTTAAATGAAAACCTGTTACCACCTTTGGTAGGAATTCAGGATGAGGACATAAAACCACCTCATCCTTATGCATGATGAAATATGGCTCTTACAAGACAGAGCCGTTAGTTCCGATACTCTTCTAGCAGAAGAAATGGCAAGCAGAAAAGATTAGCTTTCTTGTCAAAGAACCAAGAGAATTTCTTGTAAGGTTCAAACGGCTGATTTAACAAAGCCAATAAGATCAATTTTAAATCCTAAGGATTTAGAGGTGCCTTGATAGGGGGAATAAACCGCGATACCCCCTGAATAAGCTACGCATCAAGAGTGGGAAGCAAGAGGCCATAGGAAAAGACATCGACACGGCCTGGATCTGGCTCTTGACAAAAGTCAAGGCCAGCTTCATTTCAGATCCCATATGCAGGAATCCTGCCTATTGACATACTTCCTGGGGTGCTAACCCCTGGATCCATACCAAGAAACCTATGCCTTCCAGACTCTATAGTAAGTGATTCTGGAAGCCAGCTTCCCGGGCTTAGTCAAAGTAGACACTATTGAAGGAGATCACCCACGATCTTTCATAGGGTGGGATTCAACAGTCAAACCTGTTAAACTCCTTGTCCTTAAAGTAGGATGAAATACCGGACCCTGTACAAGAAGGTCTGGCTATAATGGCAGAGTCCAAAGGACTCCTACTGCCATCTTTATGATCTCAAAAAATTAAGATCTTCTGGGACCCGGCTGGGGCCACCAGAATCACCTTCTTCTGTTCCTGCTTAATCCTGCAGAGAAGGCGCAGAAGTAGCAGAGTTGAAGGAAATGCATAGATCAGTGAAAACTGATCCCCTGGAAAGACTAATGCGTCTGTTCTGCCTGCCTCTTGTTTGACAAAGTTGTCGACCTTATTAATGAATTTGGACGTGAATAGGTCCATGTCCGGAGTGCCACATCTGACATATTGCTAGGAACATGTTGGGGTGAAGAGATCATTCTCCCGGAAATAATTGTTGGCGCTCAAATAGTACGCTTGATATATTCAAATTGCAGATAGACAAGGAGTGTTGTGCTCTGCCAAAGCTAGAACATTATTCACCTCTTTTTTGGGCTGCACGACTTCTCGAGCCTCCCCTGGTGATTGATGTAAGCCACCACTGTGGCTCTGTCAGACTGAATCCTGTCAGGGCAGTCCCGTAGTCTGGCCACCTAAATTCTAGGGCCAGATGTACTGCCTGAAACTTCCAACAAAGTTTATAGGCAAGGCCCTCTAACCTGGACCATCTCTCCTGGACAGAATCTTCTTCCAGGGCTGCTCCCCCGCCTAGAAGGCTGGCATCTGTTGTAAACACCTTGCAGGATCTCTGATATCACTGAGTGGCATAACAGCCGAACCAGAGGCCAGAAAGAGAGACTTTTTATCTGGAACCTTAGGAGCATACTTTGCGGAGAAGGACACTCTTGGACCCCACAGGCAGCACCCAAACAGGACCCGGACCCGAACCCCAAGATCGAAAGCCGACTGGGCCATCCGGGCTTTTAAAACTCTAGATGTAACCTAGAGAGAGAAAAATAAAAATCACAGAAATCCCTCTGCTGTTAACATTGTTCCTGCCAGACTGAGAATCACAGGACCTTTCCCCTCACCCAAACGAGTGGGGGTGCCACTTCATGAGAAGGCCTTAGCATTCTGCTTTATGGGCTTTCTGCCCCCAAGAACTTTCTCCTGAACCTGACGATTGAGACCATTGAGATTGCCTAAAGGCAGATACCCCAGGCATAGGAGAGGCTGCACGATTAAAGGAAAACCGTTTGAACCTCCTTTTACTGGTAAAGAGAGCTTTACCCCTTTTGGATGTATTTATCCACTCTAAATAGTCGTACCCCAGGAAAGGACACAGACTGGCTAAGGGTTTTCACCTGGTGCTTTGGCTGATCAATATTTCAGCCACGGACCTCTGCAAAAATGCACTAGTCCAAGTATAAGCCATAGGGCTTAAACGCCTTAACCCCTTGGAGTCCACATTTTCCAATGTATTGGCATGACTCAAAATGTGTTCCACCAAATGTAAACATTCACCTTGTAATAGAAAAAAGCATGACAGAATCCTCTAAATATGAGATCTGGGATCAAAAAGACCTCAGATCTCACATTTACACTAAAATGCAATAATAAAAAAAAAAAAAAATTGAAAAAAAATTCTCCTTTAAAAGCTTTGGACGGAAGGGACATTTGACGTCGCTTCCGCCCTCCCCTCCTATGGAGTCGAGCAGGGGCCATCTTCCCCTCAGTCGGCAGCCAGCCAAGCATGGGAGAGGATGCAATAGTCGATGCCGCTACCGGCGGGTCTGGTAAGCAGCAGAGACGACCGCAGCACCTCTCCCGCCACCGATAAAAGCAATCTTGCGGCAAATGCGCAGTGGAGACCACTTTTATTCTAAAGAGAAACGCACGCCATTCCCGAAAATAACGGGGTTATGACAGCTAGCCGCTGCCATAACCCCGGTATTTAGCTTCAAAGTATTGATGTACAGGTACGGTGATTTGCATGAAGTGGTTAAGTAGGAAAGATTTACAATGTAAATAAAAGAAATTGCAGCTGCCTGATGCCATGGCAAACCTAATGGACTCATTTTAGAATAGGATAGATTTAGTATTTGTTTCCCAGCTGCTCTTAATA
This sequence comes from Lithobates pipiens, assembly GCF_037356315.1. Taxonomy (NCBI): domain Eukaryota; kingdom Metazoa; phylum Chordata; class Amphibia; order Anura; family Ranidae; genus Lithobates; species Lithobates pipiens. The sequence goes on from NW_027507788.1 coordinate 110,634,826, forward strand.
CTAAGCAAAACACAGGCAACATCATTTAAATTTAGATATAATGATTATAACCAGTAAGTAATTTCATAAGACAGGGAACATATCCTCTAAACTGATTAATACCTTAATTTTCGGTAAGAAACCAATACGGCCCCGCCTCTGTTCAAGTATCCTAGGTTCCTTCACTTTCACGCCAAGATGTTTCATGTAGGTCAGGATCACATATTGTATGGTGCCACTTGAAACAGAGAAAATGAAAATTTGTCAAAAAGTTAATAATCATACAAGGGAAAAAAAACTGGACTGATTGAAAAAACTGATTTTATAAGACTGTTTCCTTTCCGGGACATGTTGTCTTAAACCTGTTGAAGAATGAATTATATAAATTTAAGTACAACCTCAATTCCAAAAAAGTTGTGACGCTGTGTAAACTCGACAAAAACAGACTGCAATTTCATAAGCCCATATTTTATTCACAATAGAAAATAGAAAACATATCAAATGTTTAAAACTGAGAAAAAGTCAATTTTAAAGTGTTTGTTAATAAAAAAATAAAATAAAAATAATTGATTCTGGTCCCTTAAAGCAGATTACGGTGTAAAAAACCCAAAACAAAAAAACCCCCTGAATATTGCACTCCCTGTATACCCTCTCTAAGTAGACCATTATAACCAGGGTAGCTCTGTCCTGATCACCGTGTCCCCTCTCTCCCCCCTTCTTCCTCCCTGGCAACTTGCCTTGGTGTCTGTCTCCGGCCTAATGGGGCTGGCTTTGTTTATAATAATAAATATATATGGGAGAGGGCAACAAAGAGCTGACAAAGTGGTACTAACAAGGAAGAGCTGGAAGTACATTTAAAAAAAAAACAAAGTAGGTTATTTGGCAACAGTTCAGTGACATGACTAGGTATATAAAAAAAGGCATCTTAGCGTCAGTGTCTCAGAAGAAAAGATGGGCAGAGGTTCAACAGTCTGAAAACTGCATCTAAAAATTTTCAAATAATATTCCGCAAGGCAAAATTGCAAAGACTTTGAATATATCTTAATCTACAGTACATATTATCAAAAGATTCTAAGCACCTGCAGAAATCTCTGTGCACAAGAGACAATGCAGAAACAATATTGGATGCCTGCTAGCTTCGGGCCCTCAGACGGCAATAAAAACAGGAGGGGGTCGGCTCTCTCCAGGCTCACCTGCCCACTATCTATCCATTAGAATTCATTTGCTTCTACTATGGAGGCTCTCATACATTTAGAGTTAGGATTGCAAATACTGGGGGGCCGTGCAGTGGATCTGCAGCTTATGCATGTTTTTACAAATGTGTGCTAACTAAACCCTGTTTTTAATGCAAATTAGTAGACAGGAGAATTAGGTTGGTTGCAGGCTGACTGGTAAATTGAGCTGGAAATTTTCTTTGATTTTGACATGAGTAGCCCTTCCATGTGCTCCTTGCTGCGAAGGCCAGTTATAGGTTGGGGCAGTGGCCAGTTGTTTGTACTGGCATTAAACACAGGCCAGATTCTGTGATGCATCACTGCATAGGCTCAGGAATACTTAAAAAAAAAATATCATTGTCTGTGAACGCAGTTCGCCATGCCATCCAAAAATGCAAGGTAAAGCTCCTGCTTGCAAAGCCATTTATGAACAGGATTCAGAAATGCCACCATTTTCTCTGGGCAAAAGCTCATTTAAAATGGTCTGTTGCAATGTGAAAAACAGTTCTGTGGTCAAATAGAAATTTGAAAAAAACTTTGGCAGCATATGCTCCCATCGGGACAACATCTTTTTCCAGGGAAGGCCTTGCATATTTCAGCAGGACAATGCTAAACTGTATACTGCATCTATGACGTAGAAGAATCTGTGTGCTTAGAGTGGTTGTAAAGGATTTTTTTTAAACATGTTTATACTTACCTGCTGAGTGCAAAAGAATTGCAGAGTGGTCCTGATCATCCTCTTCTCGGGTCCCCCACCAGTGCTCCTGGCTCCTTCTCTCTTGCTGGTGCCCCCAATAGAAAACAGATTCCCGAGCGCTGGTGCTGCGTCCATTGACACAGACAGCGGAACCGTCTGTGTCAAAGCCCCGCCACCCGCTCCCTCGTCACTGGAGTTGACTGACAGGAGCCAATAATTCCCGCTGCTATCAACCTGCCCAATGAGGAGGGAGACAGGCGAGAGCCATTGTTCTTGTGCACGTCGCTGGATCGGATCAGGCTCAGGTAAGAATAAGGGGGTGGGGGAATCCTGCAGCAGAGAAGGATTTTTATCTTAATGCATAGAATGCTTTAAGGTTTAAGGTAAAAAAAAAAAAAAATAATAAACTTGAGGTTTTAGAACCACTTTAACAGGCTTGCCTGCAGTCCAGACCTTTGACCAATTGAAAATATTTGATGCATCTTGAAATAAAAAATACAAGGCAGACCCAGGACTGTTGAGCAGTTAGAATCCTACATCAGGCAAGAAAGGGACAACATTCTTCTCCCAAAACACCAACCAGTCTCATTGGCTCGCAGATGTATAGTGTTGTTAATGTGGAACTTTAAACATAACTTAAAAAAAAATAATGAATGTTCTTTAGTAAGAAACATACATTGCACATTAATAATTATGCTTCCAAAATGAGTGTGTGCTGCAAATTGCCTCCAGCATTGCTCCTGTTTCTTCTTGCTGAACGCAAGCCCAGAGCCCCTCAAAAGCAGTAAATCATAAAGTGGAACTAAACCTATCAATTTAACGGTTTCAAAAAACAGATACATTCCTGGAATGCCCAGATTGCTAACTGTCACATTTGCTTGTGTCCTCAACCATAATGTCACACCATCAAAATGGCTGGTGGCAATACTGATCACATGCGCAGAACCATGGCAGTTGCAGATCGGCCTTTACAAATTCACCAGTGAGTGCATAAAAATGCCTAAAAATGGAGAGCAACTGAGCATCTGCAGAGCAGGGTGAGAGAGTATTAGGGCACTTCCTGTACATATCTTGCCAAACAATTAACTTGATCCAGATAGCCATTAACAAATTTGGAAAGGTAAACCCCCCAGGCATGGGAAAACTTACTCACACAAAGACCACTTTCACAGGGGGGCTTAGGGTTACCAAAATATATGACTATACTACTTAACGGCTAGACTGGCACAAGTGGCTCAGTGGCCCCCCTCCCCAGTCATGATTCCATGGCTAAGGTTCGAGCTGATTTCAACTCACCCATGTCACAGGATTTATGTCCCAGGACTTCTATGGCAACCTGTTGTAAAATCTAGAGAGGTTGGCACGTTGAAAATTATAGTATGTCAGAGTATTTACCTTTGGAACCTATATCATCAGAAATTCAAACTTCGATCGGCCAACCCCCCACCCCCTCCTCGTTTTTAGGGGACAAGAGATTTTCCTCTGCTTATGACCTACCCAAGGACTTCCAATGGTGGGAGCTCAGGTGCCTTACCACATTAAGGACTTTATCAAATAGATCAAGATTTTACGCATTTACACAACTACAGGAATAGTTCGCTATCCCTAGGAATGAGTTCTATAGATATCTTCAAATATTGGGATTTTTATAACAGCTCACCTGTAAAATCCTTTTCTTTTGAGGTAGATCACGGGACACAGAGACTCAGTAATTACCGATGGGTTATAGGGCATCACTAGGTGATTGGATACTGGCACACCCTAGACAGGAGGTTCAATCCCCCATATAACCCTTCCCTTACTGGAGATACCTCAGTTTTGTAGCAAAGCAATATAAGTGTATTAGAAGAGGGGAGGGACCTCCGTGCCCCGTGATGTACCTCAAAAGAAAAGGATTTTACAGGTAAGCTGTTTTAAAAATCCTATTTTCTTTCTCGTACATCACGGGACACAGAGACTCAGTAATTACTGATAGCATTTCTCTGGGACATCCTATCTGAGGGGAGGGGAACCACACAAAGTAGGGTGTAATCAGACCTGAGGACCTTGTATCGCTGCCTGCAGCACACTACGCCCAAAGGCGATATCCTCATGCCTTCTCACATCCACCTGATAAAATTTGGTGAATGTATGGACTGATGACCAGGTTGCGGCCTTGCAAATTTGAGCCATGAAGGCCTGGTGATGCACTGTCCACGAAGCACTAAAAGCCCTAGTGGAGTGCGCCTTGATCTGAAAAGGCGGCTCTTTTTGCTTCAAACCATAAGCTTGAACAATTACATGTCAAATCCACTTAGCAATGGTAGATTTTGACGCTGCCTATCCTCTATAGGACCTTCTGGCAATACAAACAAAACATCAGTTTTGCGAACCTGAGCAGTCGCTTCCAGATAGGCTTTGACTGCTCTCACTACATACAAAGAATGTAGTGACTTCTCTTCCGTAGAACAGGGATTTGGAAAAAGTAAGGCAGAACAATATCTTGGTTTAGGTGAAAACCTGAGACCACCTTCGGTAGAAAACTAGAATGAGGGCGTAACACCACTCTATCCTTGTGCGTTATTAGATACGGCTCTTTATAAGAGAGGGCCGTTAATTCTGATACTCTTCTGGCAGAAGAAATGGCCACCAGAAAAATTTCCTTGTCAACATAACTAAGGGAATTTGACGTATCGGTTCAAAAGGCTGCTTCTGTAAATCTGACAGAACTAAATTTAGGTCCCTCCCAGGGGTTTAGAGGCGCCTTAACTGGAGGATTAAGGTACGTTACCCCCTGTATAAAGCGTCTGACCAAAGAATGTGAAGCAAGTGGACGTTGAAACAGAACTGATCAGGCCAAGACCTGGCCCTTGATGGTACTCAAGGCCATCTTCATCTCTAACCCCATTTGCAGAAATTCAAGGATTCTGCTTATGACATATTTTCTGGGATGCCAACCCCTGGATTCACACCAGGAGACATATGCTTTCCAGACGCTATGATAAATCATTCTGGAAGCTGGCTTTCTTGCATTAATCAAGGTAGAGATCACAGGTCCTGAAAGCCCACGATTCTTCAGGATGTGGGTTTCAATAGCCAAACCGTTAAATTTAGCATTTGTAAGGTAGGATGGAATACTGGTCTCTGGGATAGCAGGTCTGGATGTGACGGTAGGGTCCAAGGAGATCCTACCGCCATCTTCACTATTTCTGTATACCAAGCTCTTCTGGGCCACGCTGGGTACACCAGAAGCACCAACTTCTTTTCCTGCCTGATCCTGCAAAGAAGTCGTGGCAGCAGCAGAATAGGAGGGAATGCATAAATCAGACAGAACTGATACCACGGAGATACCAACGCATCTGTCCCGCATGCAAGAGGATCCCTCGTTCTTGACACAAAGTTGTCGATCTTATTATTGAACCTGGATGCAAACAGATCTACATCCGGAACCTCCCATCTCTGGCATATGGCCAAGAAGATATTGGGGTGAAGAGATCATTCCCCTGGGACCAACTGCTGGCGACTCAAGTAGTCTGCCTGCCAGGTCTCTACCCCCGAAATGAAGATTGCCGATATGCACGGCACATGTTTTTCTGCCCAGATTAAGATCTGGTTTACTTCTCCCTGAGCTGCATGACTCTTGGTGCCTCCTTGGTGATTGATATAAGCCACTACTCTGGCATTGTTGGACTGGATCCTGACAGGGCAACCCTTCAACCCAAGTGTCCAGGCCTTTAGGGCTAGATACACCGCACGGATCTCCAGAATGTTGATGGGTAAGGTCCTCTCGGTCTTGGACCATCTCCCTTGGACAGTCGACCATTCTAGAACTGCCCCCCCAACCCGAAAGACTGGCATCTGTTACCACTGTCCAGGGAACTGGCTAAAAGGATTTTCCTTTTCGCCGATTTTCGGGTATCAACCACCGAGGCTCTGACGCACTGTAGGGGAATGAAACTGAGCGTAGGGAACTACTTCGAATGAAGCCACCATCTTCCCCAGCAACCTCATACAAAAGGCGAATAGAAGGACTCTTCTTTGCCCTGACTACCTGAATCAGTTCTTTTATAGCACTGATCTTTGCTTGGGGTAGAAATACCCTCTTCTGGGCTGTATCTATGACCAGACCCAAATACTCTAGTCTTCTTACTGGTTTTAAAGAAGACTTCTCTAATTTGAGGACCCAACCTAGGCATTTCAGGTAGTTGATTGTGGTGACCAAATTTTGGTCCAAGCGGGCTACCGACCAGTCTATGAAGAGAAGGTCATCTAGGTATGCCGTTACTGTTATGCCTTGGGTCCTTAATCTGGCCAGAGGAGTGGCCAAGATTTTTGTAAACACCCGAGCTGCAGTAGCTAGCCCGAAAGGCAGAGCTACAAACTGAAAGTGGCGTTTTTCTACTTCAAAACGCAGGTATTTTTGATGAGCAGGGAAAATAGGTACATGCAGGTATGCATCCTTGATGTCTATTGATGGCAGAAGTTCTCCTCCTTGTAGGATGGATACTACCGATCAGATTGATTCCATGTAAAAGGACCGTATTTTTAGAAATCGGTTTAGATCTTTGAGATCTATAATGGGTCTGACATCTCCATTTGGCATTGGTACCGTGAAAATGTTTGAATAAAACCCCAATCCCTGCTCTTGTGTGGGAACTACCACGATAATGTTTTACGACAATAGTCGCTCCAACGCAAGAGAGACTTCTTTTTCTCTGGGTCTCTGGGTACATTTGATCTGAGGAAACGAGAAGGGAATTCTAGTTTGTAACCTAGAGTTATTGTGGAGACCACCCATCTGTCCCGAAATTCCTCCTGCCAGAGCCCAGAGGACTTTAGCAGTCTTCCCCCCACTCGAGCAAGCGGGGGCGCCCCTTCATAAGGAGGGCTTAGTGTTTTGTTTTGAAAACCTCCCCCAGGACTTCTTTTGTCCCTGGGGTTGACTGAGGTTTAACCTTTGAGCCTGACAGAGGAGGCCATTGTGACAGCCTGGAGGCTGATGCCCCTGGCACTGGAAAAAGAGCCCGTTTAAAGGAGGGACGTTTACTCCTTTTCTTGACTGGTAAAAGGGTGCTTTTCCCACTAGAGATCCTTTGGATTTAATTGTACAAAGCCTCTCCAAACAGTCTTGCACCATGAAAGGGAAATCCAGACAGGAGTTTCTTAAATGGTGATTCGGCTGACCAATTTTTCAACCATAAGATTCTACGCATATGTACCAACCCAAACGTAAGGTGAGAGGTCTGGAGGATATAATCTCCGATAGCATCAATAGAAAAACACAAAGCCGCTGGTAGGTTGGCCAACCCCCGAGCTTGCTGTTCAGGTAAAACTTTTAGCACCTGTTTAACATGGTTTCTCAAATATTGACAGACTCCAATTGCTGCCACTGCAGGTTGAGCTACTGAACCTGCCAAGGAGAATTTTTTTTTTTAATAGGAATTTCAATTTTTTATCAGTTGGCCAGAGCCTGAAAGGGACCCCTTTGAGATCCTACTCTTCGGGGTATTTGTACCTCTTCTACTCCTAGTGCAAAGCATCAAAAGATAGAGGTACCAAAAAAAAATGCACTGACTGCTGAGCATTGTAGTTCAGAGAAGGGGCGGTGGATGTGAAGCCGCTGTAATGGCAGCGGCGGGTGGTGCAGTATGCTACCGCTCTGCCCAGGCTTGCTTCAGCCCCCTAATCTGTGTAGGGAGAGTCCCAAAAACAAAACAAAAAACCCTTACTTGCTGGGGGAGCGTAGAGCGTGGACACCAAGCAGACAGAACAGGCATGAAAGGTATGTTCTTGGCAGCCCCCGGTGGTGACTTTAGGCATAGCATATACAGTAGGAGAAAACCTACTAGAATTAGAAAAATTCTTGAGGAGTCTCCCTTAGCTTATCCAGCTGTAGGGTTTGAACAGATCCAATCTTCACCTCTCACGGTGGGCTCTGTTTAGGAAAAAAACTTCAGAGACTGGGGTCCCCTTGAATAGGGGGATCCCCAGTTCTGGGCCTGTAAAGCATCCCGCCAGGAATATGGCTGAAAAAAACAAATACTGGATCCCGGGGTCCAGCTCTCTAAAAAGAGAAGCATTACAGGTAAAACCTTGTTTCTTCAGACACAAGGCCCGGGTGTCATCCAATTCGGCCTGGAAAAGACACCTTGAATGGATCCGGTTGGCCGCAGTGAGGATATTCCAGCGGAGATCAGCACAGCACATCTTTACTTCTGACCAACACCTAAGACACTGGCAAAAAAACTGAGGTACCACCAGTAAGTGGGGGGGGGGGGGGAATGAACTTCCTGTTTAGGGTGTGCCAGTTTCCAATCACCTAGTGATACCCTATAACCCATCAGTAATTACTGAGTCTCTGTGTCCCATGAAGTTACGAGAAAGTAAATAAATTTTTTCAAAATCACTTTTCAAGCTGCATGGCAATCCTGTATTTTCCCTTTATGAAAATGTATGCCTTAATATGTCCAGGTACAGAGGGACCATTTCTATGTTATACAGCCACCTTAACGGTTTTGACCTCCTAGAGAAATCGACGGCCATGACCCGTTGTGAAACTGATGTGGACCAGGTATTTTCTATGGAAGAATGGTCAGACACGCTGAGTAACATGCATAAATGCGGGAGCCATGGCCGTAAAAGAGACTGTAGTCAAGTTACACAAGTGGTGGTATTTCATCCCAGATAGAGTGCATAAATTTTACCCTAGAGTCCCAGCTATTTGATTTAGAGGGTGTCAGGATCTGGGCACTTTATGCCATACCTTTTGGATCTGTCCACAATCGCAACACATATGGTCTCAGGCAGCAACCAGGGTTGCACACATATCAGGTGCCATGGTCACATTAACAGCCCCAATGTGTTTACTTTTCAACCCTATACCAGATATACCTCCACCTACTCAAACTGGTAAACATATTCTGTGCTATCCTGTGGGCTATAATGAATTGGCGCTCCCCAACGGATATCTGGGCCCAAGTGCTTCAGAGAATGGAATCCATTAAATTAATGGAACAAATTAACCACACTATAATGGACACAATGCATATATTCCACAATAAGTGGTCAAGTTGGTCTTCATATGGTCCTTTGTTTTAACTAAACTACTTGGAACCTATATTCGCCAAGTGCTCCCCAGCATGCCTCAATGCAACACACATCTGCCCTCTGAAGTACCGCGTCTCCATCAAGCTATTATACCGAGTGTTTTCTATTTTTCTTAAGTTTTGTTTTTCTTTCTCTCTACCATCTTAAAATCTTTATTTTATTTATTTATATGGTGACCAAAGATGTCTCCCAATGTGACCTGAAACTACCAGTTAGATCCTATACATGAGTTTATTATGTCACTTAGATTGCACCCCAGTATGTCCTAATTGTCTTTTATATAACTAAACTGCTTTATACATTTTTTCTGTTCAAATCCTAAATAAAAAGCGTTTGTATTAAAATATACACACACACATTATATATATATATATATATATATATATATATATATATATATATATATATATACACACGTTTATGAAATTTGCAAATCAGTGCATTCTGTTTTTATGTAAATTTACTCAGCGTCTCAACTTTTTGGGAATTGGGCTATAGTAAAAAAACATAAAAGCTTAATAATAAAGTGCATCTCTAACAACTTTTTTTTAAAAGATATGGATATAATGTGGAAGCATTAGACCCCCTGCCAAAAAGTGGTAGGAAATACAAAATGATAAGGATGTCCATGACTCTTTCAATGAGAACATCTGTTCCAGTGATATATCAGAGGAGATTTCCTTACACTTCCTGGTGTGTGTCTGCAACAGGAGATGAAGGCAACGCTCTCCATTAGGATACACACAGCAAAATAGACAACTGACAGGGGTTATATTCCTAGTCTATGGGAAACAAAAAAGTTTTAACTAGAGATACACTTCAAATAAATCTAAACCCATTTGATCAACTTTGAGAATATAAGCAATAAACAACTTTTCAATAGGCCTCCAGGGGCACAACGGCAGTATTCGGCGTGAGTTGCAATGCAGAGGAAGGCAGATTAGATTCAATAACATTGCCAAACTGAAATGGGATGGCATTTTTAAATAAGATCATAGTAATTCACAAAAACAATTAGGTCACAGCAAAAGCAATTCATTTCAATGACCCCTAAAAAAAAAAAACACTTTTTGGACCTCTACCTATAGGTAAGCCTAGAATAAGGCTTACCTATAGGAAGTGAAAATATCTCCTAAACGTGCGCAGTTTAGGAGATATTTCACTTGTAGTCCACCAAAATTCCAACGGCGCATGTGCAGGGAAGAAACAAAACGAAGTGCAATTTCTTCCCTAGCCCATGTCGTTAATCGAAGGCTCCCGTGCCCATGCATCGGAGTGACGTGACTTGGCTCCGGCGAATCACAGAGTCGGAGTCCGCGGCCCGGAAGGAAGAGGGGCCAGAAGATGGACGCTGCCTACACAGGGGACACCGCTGGAATCTTTTGTAGGTAAGTGGCATATAATGGGCTAGTATGTGATGTATACTAGCCCATTATGGTTTTAATTTGCAGGCTTTGCAGCAAGCAAAAGAGGAAGTAAAACCCACCAGGGTTTACCTACTCTTTATAGTGGTATTGAACCCAAAACAAAAACAGTAATAGATTTCAGCTTACCAATCATTAAATGCAGTGGGTGTAAAATAGTTTTTGTTTTTTAGGTTCCCCTCTATTTTCACTTGGTGATTTGGCCAGTAATACACCTCCTTTATGAAAGTGCCCCACACTGGATGAAACAGCACAGGAGCACAGCAGACAGCAGAATCGTCAGTCTGGGGATAGGGGAGTGTCGGATGCACTAGCAGATTTAAATACACTAACACACTGAAGTCAAACTTTAGCTCACAATGCAGTTACAACAAACTTTTTCCCTTTATGGATAAAGGTTTTACATAAATAAAAGCCGATCATTGTAAGCACCCCTGTCAGTGGTAAACTGTTTGTCTAAACCCTGTAAACTGACATATTTGGAAGAGAGCATGTTCTTTTGAAAAACAGACTTTCTGGCTGGATCACCAGAGGAAAATAGAAGAAAGCTTAAAAAATAAAACAAATGCAGTCATGACATCTAGGAATCGGTAGGCTGCAATATTATAAAATGTATGCTTTTTGATTTAATATTGCAGTATAACTACATACAAAACTTTGTTTTGGATAGAGTCTAGAGGGACTAGAACACCTGTCAGGTTTTTATTTCCGTCTTTGACCCCATTAGGCTGGGTTAACTAACACACACACACACACACACACACACACACACACACACACACACACACACACACACACACACACACACACACACACACCTATTCAGGTGCTAGTTGGGCCCAAAATTTTGGCTGAATTTGCACCTGAATTGGAACCAAAGAAGCACAGGACCCTTTCCAAATGCAGACCGTGGCCGTCCCGGAGTTGTGTGAACCGGCTGCATTGAGAGCCGGGCTCACTCTCCTGTCATTGGATGAACTGGATGGATTCGCAGAAGTGTGAATCCAGCCTTAAGGAGATTCATCCTCTCTATCTGTCCCGTTTACCATCATCACTGAAAGTAAAAGAAAATCCCAAATTTTGGGTTGCCCCACAAAAGTAAAAGTGGAAATCTTCCAGTGGGGACACTAATTCTGGTGACCTGGGGGTCACCAAGGAATTCCTTTAACCACTTCCCGACCGGCGCACGACGATGTACGTCGACAGAATGGCACGGGCAGGCATATGGGCGTACCTGTACGTCCCGGCCTTCCCGCGGGTCGGGGGCCCGATCGGGCCCCCGCCCGGTGCCTGCGGCGGTCGGTATTCGTTCGCGAGCGATCCGGGATGAGGGGGCGGCCATTCATTCATGGCCACCCCCTCGCGATCGCTCCCGACGAATAGAAATCCTTCGTGACATCACTTCCTCTCCTGTAATGTAAACACAGGAGAGGAAGTGATGTAATCTCTCCTCCGTGTCGGTATTTTTCGTTCCGACACCGAGGAGAGAGGATCGGTGAGTTGCACCAACACGACACTTCACAGTAGAACATGCCAGGCACACTCACACCCCCCCGATCACCCCCCCCAATTACCCCTGCCCCCCAGTCACAGTGACACCAATGTCATTTTTTTTTTTTGCATTGGTGTCATTTGTGACTGTAATAACTGTTAGGGCAGTTAGGGTTAGCCCCCTTTAGTTCTAATGTACCCCCCTAACCCCCCCAATAAAGGTTTAACCCCGTGATCACCCCCCGTCGCCAGTGTCACTAACGCTGGGTTCACATTGCAGCGGTTTATGAGAACGAATGTGATTCGCACCGCACTGCAGTGCAAATCACATCCGATCTCTGTGCGATTCGAGTTCAGCCATACAGATAGTATGGCTGAATTCGCATCGCACCCGCCGCAAATTCGCACGGGACCCTTTTTTTGGCCCGCAGCAGAATCGGATCGCATGGGTGTTCACACCATGCGATCCGAGTTTGCAGATCGCACTGCGATATGCGAACTGATCTGGGGGTGTCATTAACATTTCACTGACACTCCCAGCAGTTCGCATAGGGCAGTGTGAACTGCCGCCGGGAGGCATGCGATGCGGGAACCCACCGCGGATTCGTGGCGTTCCCACATCGCTCCAGTGTGAACCCAGCCTAATAAGCGATCATTTTTCTGATCGCTGTATTAGTGTCACAGGTGACGCTAGTTAGGCAGGTAGGTATTTAGGTTCGCCGCAGCTTTTTATAGCGCCAGGGACCCCCATATACTACCGCATAAAGCCCCCTGATTGCCCCCTAGTTAACCCTTTCACCAGTGATCACCATATAACTGTTACAGGTGACGCTGGATGGTTAGTTATTTTTTTATGGTTTCAGGGCACCCGCCATTTATTACCTAGTCTCACTAGTGTACCCCTAAATTTAGGGGTGTCTACTTTCCAAAATGGGGTCATTTGGGGGGGGTTTGTGCCATCTTGGCATTTTATGGCCTTTAAAACTGTAACGCCCTTAGAAAGCCTGAAGGCGGTGCTTGGTTTTCGGGGCCCCGTACGCGGCTAGGCTCCCAAAAAGTCCCACATATGTGGTATCCCCGTACTCAGGAGAAGCAGCAGAATTTATTTTGGGGTGTCATTTCACATATGCCCATGGCATGCGTGAGCAATATATCATTTAGTGACAACTTTGTGAAAAAAAAAAAAAAAAGTTTGTAATTTTCCCGCAACTTGTGGCAAAATATAAAATATTCCATGGACTCAACATGCCTCTCAGCAAATAGCTTGGGGTGTCTACTTTCTAAAATGGGGTCATTTGTGGGGGTTTTGTGCCATCTTGGCATTTTATGGCCTTCAAAACTGTAATAGGTAGTGAGAAGTGAAATCAAAAATTTACGCCCTTAGAAAGCCTGAAGGCGGTGCTTGGTTTTCGGGGCCCCGTACGCGGCTAGGCTCCCAAAAAGTCCCACATATGTGGTATCCCCGTACTCAGGAGAAGCAGCAGAATTTATTTTGGGGTGTCATTTCACATATGCCCATAGCATGTGTGAGCAATATATCATTTAGTGACAACTTTGTGTAAAAAAAAAAAAAAAATATTTTTTTTTTGTCATTATTCAATCGCTTGAGGCAAAAAAATAAAATATTCAATGGGCTCAACATGCCACTTATCAATTTCCTTAGGGGGTCTACTTTCCAAAATGGGGTCATTTGGGGGGCTTTTGTACTGCCCTGCCATTTTAGCACCTCAAGAAATGAGATAGGCAGTCGTAAACTAAAAGCTGCGTAAATTCCAGAAAACGTACCTTAGTTTGTAGATGTGACAACTTTTGCGCAAACCAATAAATATACAATTATTGACTTTTTTTTTACCAAAGACATGTGGCTGAATACATTTTGGCCTAAATGTATGACTAAAATTGAGTTTATTGGATTTTTCTAATAACAAAAATTAGAAAATATCATTTTTTTTCAAAATTTGCGGTCTTTTTATGTTTATATCGCAAAAAAATGAAAATCGCAGAGTCAGTCAAATACCTTTAAAAGAAAGCTCTATTTGTGGGAAGAAAAGGACGCAAATTTTGTTTGGGTACAACATTGCATGACCGCGCAATTACCAGTTAAAGCAGCGCAGTGCCAAATTGTAAAAAGACCTCTGGTCATTGACCAGCAAAATGGTCCGGTCTGAAAGTGGTTAATTTGTAGAGATTTCCTTCCAATTCCTGTTTGGCTAATTGACAGGAAGTGAAGGGAAGGGAAATCTCTGCTATGGGACACAGATGATGGGGGGGGGGGGGGGAGAGGAATTCATCTGATGGGGGTTCCTCTTCTATCCAAAATGTAAAAAATAAAAAATAAAGTAGGATTTTTAAAACAGATCACCTGTAAAATCCCTTTTATTTTCTCCCCCATATAACCCCTCCCATTACTGGGAGTCTTCCGTTTTGTAGCCAAGCAATACAAGTGTATAAGAAGGGACCTCTGTGTCCCCTGATGTACATCAAAGAAAAGGATTTTACAGGTAGGCCATTTTTAAAAATCCTGTTTTCTTTTCTTACATCAGGGGACACAGAGCCATAGTAATTACTATGTGGGATGTCCCATAGCAATGGTAACTGAAGGGGGGGGCATAACAAGAAACAGGAGGCCAGAGGACTCATACGGCAGCCTGCAGTATATGCTGTGCCCGAAGGCAATATCCTCATGACCTTTAACCTTCCTAGCGGTAATCCCGAGTCTGGCTCGGGTTGGGATTTTCATTACAGGAGTGGTAACCCCCAGCCAGACTCGGGATCGCACCGCTCGATGCAGGGGAGGACACAGGGAGAGTTACTCACCTTGTCCCCTGGATCCAGCGATGTCCGCCGCGCTGTGTGATTGAGCCGTCCTGCGCTCGATTCACAGTGCCGAATGCCGCCGAGCTCCGTTCCCTGCGACGTTACGACGCACGGGAGCGGAGAACGGCGGCAAATTCAAAAAAGTAAAAACACACAAAACACACACAGCACTGTAATCTTACAGATTACAGTGCTGTATTAAAAAATACACACCCCCTTTGTCCCTAGTGGTCTGTGCAGTGCCCTGCATGCGCTTTTATATTATAAATACTGTTTTTTCTGCCTGGAATTTGGAGATTGTCCATAGCAACCAAAACATGTCCCTTTTTCAGTTTTTTGGGGGATTTGATTACATTATTGAATAATTTTTATTATTCTTTATTATATTATAAACTTTATCATACCCGGGATGTCCGCTAGACTCTGGTTTGAAGAGATTTCAGAGCGTTATTTTTAAGAATTACAGGACTACAAAATAAAAGCCAAATTTCCATGCAAAATAATTGTACCGCTTTCAGCACCTTATTCCAGACTGAATCATACCGCCAGGGAGGTTAATATCAATTTGATAAAATCTGATAAATGTATGAACCGAAGACCAAGTCGCAGTCTTACAGATCTGAGCCATAGAGGCCTGATGATGCACCACCCAAGAGGCACTAATCGCCCGGGACGAGTGTGCTCTTAACCTGAGAAGGAAGAATTTTCTTATTTAGGCTGAAGCTTGAACAATCACTTGACAAATCTATTTGAAAAATATGGATCTTGATGCTGCCTGTCCACATCTTGGACCCTCTGGCAGTACAAACAAAACCTATGTTTTGCAAACCTGAGCGGCCGCCTTTAAATAGACTCTGATTGCTCTTACTACATCAAGAGAATGTAGTGCTTTCTCTAACCCAGATTTAGGCTCTGGGGAAAAAGAAGGAAGAATAATAACTTGGTTTAAATGAAAACCTGTTACCACTTTTGGTAGGAATTCAGGATGAGGACATAAAACCACCTCATCCTTATGCGTGATGAAATATGGCTCTTATAAGACAGAGCTGTTAGTTCCGATACTCTTCTAGCAGAAGAAATGATAAGCAGAAAAGATTATCTGTCTAGTCAAAAGAACCAAGGGAATTTCTCGTAAGGTTCAACTGACTAAGCAAAGCAGATGAGACCAATCTTAAATCCCAAGGATTTAGAGGTGCCTTGATAGAGGGAATAAATGTGTTACCCCCTGAATAAGCTACGCACCAAGAGTGGGAAGCAAGAGGCCACAGGAAAAACTCTGACAAGGCCGGGATCTGGCTCTTGATAGACGTCAAGATCAGCTTCACTTCGGATCCCATATGCAGGACATCAGGAATCCTGCCTATGACATACTCTCTGGGGTGCCAACCCCTGGATCCACCTTCCAGACCTCCATAGTAAGCGATTCTCTAAGCCGGCTTCCTGGCATTAATCAAAGTAGATCACCCACAAACTTTTATAGAGTGGAATTCAACAGTCAGTTCAATTTTTCGTCTGTACGGGAAGGATGAAATACCAGACCTTGTGCAAGAAGGGCTGGCTATAATGGCAGAGTCCGAAGGTAAATCTTCTGGGACTCGCTGTGGGGCCGCCAGAATCTCCTCCTTTTGTTCCTGCTTAATCCTGCGGAGAAGGCGCGGAAGTAGAACTGGAGGAAATGCATAGATCAGTGAAAACTGATCCCATGGGAAGACTAATGCGTCTGTTCTGCCTGTTAGCGGACCTCTTGTTCTCGACATAAAATTGTCGACTTTGTTGATGAATCTGGACGTGAATAGGTCCATGTCTGGAATACCCCATCTTCTGACATATCGCAAGGAAGATGTCGGGGTGAAGAGATCATTCTCCCCGAAATAACTGTTGGCGACTCAAGTAATACACCTGAAAAATTAGAATTGCTGATAAGCAAGGAATGTTGTGTTCTGCCCAAGCATTATTCACCTCTTTTTGGGCTGCACAACCCCTTGTGCCCCCCTGGTGATTGATGTAAGCCACCGCCGTGGCCTTGCCAGACTGAATCCTGTCAGGACAGTCCCGCAGGCTGCCCGCCAAGATTCTAGGGCCAGGCGTACTGCCCGAATCTTCCAAAAAATTTGATAGGCAAGGTCCTCTAATCTGGACCATCTCCCCTGGACAGAATCTTCTTCCAGGGCTGGTCCCCAGCCTAGAAGGCTGGCATCTGTTAACACCTTCTAGGATAAAGATTTTCCCTTTTGCTGGATAACAACCACCAATTTAGGCTCTGACTATGTCGGGAGCCAAGCGTTACTGGAAACAAACAAGGCCTGAATTTTTATTCCAGAACGACAGGATGGTGTCTTGAAGCAGTCTTTGAGTAAAACTGCACGTAAGGAATGGCGTTGAAGGAGGCCACCATTTACCCTAAAAATCTCCTGCACAGCCGAATGAAGGAACTTTCCTTTGTTTTCATAAGTTGAGTTAGTCCTACAATGGAACTGATTCTTGCCTGGGGTAAGAATACCTTCTTCTGTATGGTATCTATAACCAGCCCCCAAGTACCGTAATCTCCTTTATGGTTTTAAGGAGAATCTTCCTAGGTTGAGAATCCAACCTAGAGATTTCAGATATTTACGGCTGAGATCAGACTCTGTTTGTTTTATTTTATTTACTGCTACTTTAGTGAACACTTTAGAGAGACCTAAATCAACTATTGTTCATTGTCTCTTCACCTTTCAACATTGTAGCATTTAATCCTTAAATATAATTTTTTCCCCTACCTATTCCGTTAATTAAGGGCTACAAACACGCCCATTTACAAATAACAGATTTACAAAAAGTTACCCCCCCCCCCCCCCACCCACAGACTCTGGTTTTAGACCTGAGACTGAATGATCTATTAAAAGTAGATGTTATGCCTTGAGCCTTTAACCTGGCTAAAGGAGGTGCCAGAATCTTTCAGAACACTCGTGGTGCTGTGGCTAAGACGAATGGCAGGGCCACAACTGAAAAAAATATTTTATATTTCAAATCGCAGAAATTTCTGGTAAGCGGGAAACTTTGGCACATGGAGATATGCAACTCCCCTCCTTGCAGGATGGACACAGCCGATCGAATTATGAAAGGATCGGATGTTCAAGTGCCGATTCAGATCTTCGAGATCTAGAATGGATATTATCTCTCCGTTTGGTTCTGGAACCTTAAAAGGTTTGAGCCAAACCTCTGTTCCACTAAGTGAATCTCTGATATTACCGACTGGGATAACAGCTGATCCAGAGGCCAGAAAGAAATCTTATTGCTTTTCCTCTTTGTTCTTAAAACACCCACCACACTGTGTTGTGATACCAATCTGCTCACCTCTACATTTACCTCTTCAACCAAAAAGGACAGCATTCTCTCTCTTCATAGTGTTGTATTGTGTTGTATATATGTCCCTCAATAAAATAAAGATCCAATCTAATGCTCTGTTTATACAAAATGTATTAGTAAAAGCACACAAATACATTTTAACAGGTTGGCATTTAAATGGTTAAAAAAACAATGTGGGTATCAACCTACAAAGGTATGTGACTGTTCTGATGTTTCAACCTATTTCAGGGGAAAAAAATTGAGCCTTTAACATCACTTTTAGCAAGAAACACTCTTTTTATGGTCATCAGAGCTCCATTTGGAAGCCTGACAGAAGACCTAGCCTAATGATAGCAATATGAATATTCATAAATTGAGAGTGGTTACCCTTGCGGGTAGCCAATTTTTCTATGTAGTTCTGTTTCCTTTCTTTTGCTCAGGGTGCAGTATGTTTTATGAGATTTAATAATAATATATAGATCCTAAGCCTTTTTTCCTGGCCCCTTATTAATAGACCTGAGATCAGCCTATTATACGGCTTCTTCTTTCTTGATTAAAATAGAAAATTTCAACAGTAGTGGAGAGTGATTTTTAGTAACTACAGGCTAACAAAGAAATATGTTGCCAAGTGCCACTGATATTAAAGCAAATCATTTCACAATTTATTTTGTACAGATGTCGTCGGATCTTACCATTTTTCTTCCTCAGGTGGCTGTGATGCGAGTCTATAATGCAGAATGAAGAGATGTTATAAAAAAAAAAGAAAATAGACTGCCACACAGCAAATAACCAGTTTGACACATCTGATTTGATGCAGATTTTCAAAATGTTAAGAACTTGTTTCTACATATCAACCGCAGCCAACTGGCTACCAAAACATCAATCAAATTACCATGACTTAAGTTCATACTGGTAAAAGCTGACAGACAGGGAGGGGAGAGGGAAGGAGGACACAGGAGACAGGAGCAGGGCTGCGGATGACTGAGGCACGTAAACTGACCATGGTGTCACGGCTCAGCAGCCATGATACACCCTGGTCAGTTTACAGAGGGGAGGGTAGGAACTGGCATGGTCAGCCAGGTTTTTTAGGTGTTACAGGGGGCCAAATTACACAGCACAAACACTTTGCTGTATAACATGCTTTAAAAGGAGCAGGATCCATTTATTTTTTTAGGTTAACAAATGCTTTAAAAGGTGAACCCTGTTTTGCCCATGCAAAGCAAATCAACGGGTTCACATAAAGGGGTTGTAAAGGGAATATTTTTTTTAAAATAACAAACGTTATGCTTACCTCCACTGTGCAGCTCGTTTTGCACAGAGTGGCCCCGAACCTGGTCTTCCGGGGTCCATCGGCGGCTGTCTCGGCTTCCCCCCCGCAAGTACTTCTCTTGTTCATGCGAGCTCCCTCGCATGGTGAGAAGCACTTGCAGGCGTGCTCCCGTGATACAGCCAGCGGCTATAGCCACTCACTGTATCACTCGGCTCCACCCCCTGGCGCGCCGCATCATTGGAGGTGATTGACATCAGCGCGAGCCAATGGCTGCGCTGCTTTCAATCCATCCACTCCAGCCAATCAACGGCCAGGCTGAGTGGCGAAGAGGATGTCGGGTACAAGCGCGGGACTTTCCAGAAGACAGGTAAGTAAAACGGGGTGCCGACACCGTCATATGTTTTTTCATCTTAATGCATAGAATGCATTAAGGTGAAAAAAATTACCTTTACAACCCCTTTAAAGTATAACGATTTGCAAAACATTTTCTTCATTTCGGATAGAATAGGGGAGGGTTATAACCCATAGTATTTTTTTTTTCCCATTAGGGAGGAGATTTTCCTTCACTTCCTTTCCCGTAGCTAAAACAGGAAATGAGAGAAAATTCTGTAGATTAAGATCTTTTAACATTTGCTCTGTAGCTAAAAACACAAAAACATCTCACAACAGAAGCAATTTTTACAAACAAAGGCTCGACAAATTCCAGTAACCAGGTTGTTGTGGCAACTTAAATTTTCCTGGCAAACAGGATGTCCCATAAGCTCCCACTTTCAGGACTGAATTCACACCACAATTTCCATGTTTCAGGTGCCTTTCTGCATTTGCACTTTTTGTGTGTTCCAATGCATTTTTTACTCTTTTTCTTCATCTCAGTTAAAGACATGTGCATTCTGGTGCAATTATGATGCGTTCCAGATGCCTTTTATAGAGAAAAAAATGCAGCATTTTCTACTTTTGCACTGCACTGAAATGCATTGCACCGAAATACATGAAAACACTGTGCATGAGTTTTTGATATATATCACTTAGACACCTTCCTGCCCAAGCCAATTATCAGCTTTCAGCGCAGTAGCAATTTGAATGACAATTGCACAGTCATACAACACTGTACCCAAACAAATTGTTTATTGTTTTGTTCCCACAAATAGAGCTTTCCTTTGGTGGGATTTGATCACCTCTGCGATTTTTATTTTTTGCGCAACAAATAAAAAAAGACCGAAAATTTTGAAAAAAAAAAGTTTTTCTTTGTTTCTGTTAAAAAAAAATTGTAGATAAGTACGTTTTCTTCTTCAATGACGGGCACTGATATGGCTGCACTGACGGGCACTGATATGGCTGCACTGACGGGCACTGATATGGCTGCACTGACGGGCACTGATATGGCTGCACTGACGGGCACTGATATGGCTGCACTGACGGGCACTGATATGGCTGCACTGACGATAGGCACCGATGAGATGGCACTGGTATGCGGCACTGATGGCCACTCATAGGCGGCACTGATGGGAGCCGGGAGGCTGTTTACCAAGATCGGTGTAGTGGTGCGTCAGACTGACACACCGCTCCACCAGTCACTGCAATGTGCACCCCCACGGGCGCGTGGCAGCTGTTATCCTGAAGGACGCCATATGACCACTTCCCACCACCACTTCCCGGATGACAATCTGCTATTAGGTGGACGGCCGATGCCCCCCCTATATAGGACTAATGGATAGATTCATGCATTTCATGAATTTATCTATGGCTGCCGCTGCCACCCCCCATCAGGCGCCCAGCCCCTTTTCGGATGCCGGGTGCCTGAATTGCAGAGGCAGGGTTGTTGTTTTTTTAAGCACCTGATTTTACCCATAGGCTTTAATAGGCTTCAAAAAAGGTAGACTGTGTGGACTGCATTGCGTTTGGAGTCCACCCAGATGTGTAAGAAAAGCACCTGAATAATTGCTTTTCCAACACTGAACCTCCCCTCCACCAATCAGGAAGTGCGGGTCCAATACCCATCACCTGATTGGCTGAAGGTACAAGTGCCCCTATTGGATGCCTATCAGAAAGGAAGAAGAGAGAAGGGGAAGCACGTAGGACACAGAAGCCATCCCACGTCACCCGTTGCCTGACCCGCCACCAAGATAAGGCAAGTGCCGGGCAGGCAGTGGTTGCAATCGATGGGGCACAAGTGGCTGCATTTGATAGGTTTTATTTTCCAGTATTTTTCAGTTTGTTTGTGCCCCGAAAATTTTTTGGAGCACCAGCCACCACTGAAGGCAACTGAACATTAAATGGAAGCAGTACAAAGGGCAACCATGGAGGAAGACAGAAGCCTGTTAACCCTGTCGCCTCCCTTCATATATTTAGGCAGTGATGCAGGCAAGGCAGGAAAATTCTCACACGAACCAGACTTCTAGTGCTTCTTTAAGCTACTCTGAGCTCCTCATCCCAAATACAACCAAGCAATATGCTAGACCAGATCATGAATGGTTTTACTACCAGGTATATATACAGGTCCACCTAATATTAAATGGACCCTGCGCAAACATTTTCTTGGCTTCCCAGCCCCCCTCCTACGCAATTTCACTCTCAACCTGCCCTGAGAGCAGCTAGACTCAAAATCAGTTTACTACAGCAGATCAGGTAGCGATTGCAATTGGTTCCTAGAAGTTACAGTACACATTACGGCTCATTGATTAGTTGATAGAGGTTACAGCACATAATTTATGCTTGCCGATTGGTTGCTAGAGGTTACTGCGCATCCTTAACACTCGTTGATTAATTTAGAGAGGTTACTGCACATTACTTCTTCCTAATTGGATGCTAGACGTTACTGCACACATCATTACTGCTAACTGGTTGCTAGAGGTTACTGCACAACATTATTGCTCACTGATTGGTTGATAAAGGTTACAACACATCATCTCATCATGGCCTGTACACCATGGACTGGGGAGGTGAGGGGAAGCTGGACACAATTAACCCTTTTATAGCTGGCAGAAGAGCACAGTTGTAAGTGCACGATTAACCCTTTCATATCCGTTGGACATGTATGATTAACCATTTCTTTGCTAGAAGAGCCCAAGTGAAAATGCATATTATTTCCAGCAGGAATATTCTAGCATTAAAAGGGTCAATCATGTGCTTCCCCTGGGATTGAATGGATTTATATTAATTATATATATATATATATATATATATATATATATATATATATATATATATATATATATATATATATATACACACATACACACACACACACACACACACAGTGCCTTGTGAAAGTATTCGGCCCCCTTGAACTTTTCAACCTTTTGCCACATTTCAGGCTTCAAACATAAAGATATAAAATTTTATTTTTTTGTGAAGAATCACCAACAAGTGGGACACAATTGTGAAGTGGAACGAAATCTATTGGATATTTTAAACTTTTTCAGCAAATAAAAAACTGAAAAGTGGTGCGTGCAAAATTATTCGGCCCCTTTACTTTCAGTGCAGCAAACTCACTCCAGAAGTTCAGCGAGGATCTCTGAATGATCCAATGTTGTCCTAAATGACTGATGGTGATAAATAGAATCCACCTGTGTGTAATCAAGTCTCTGTATAAATGCACCTGCTCTGTGATAGTCTCAGGGTTCTGTTGAAAGCACAGAGAGCATCATGAAGACCAAGGAACACACCAGGCAGGTCTGTAATATTGTTGTGGAGAAGTTTAAAGCCGGATTTGGATACAAAAAGATTTCCCAAGCTTTAAACATCCCAAGGAGCACTGTGCAAGCGATCATTTTGAAATGGAAGGAGTATCAGACCACTGAAAATCTACCAAGACCTGGCCGTCCCTCTAAACTTTCAGCTCAGACAAGGAGAAGACTGATCAGAGATGCAGCCAAGAGGCCCATGATCACTCTGGATGAACTGCAGAGAACTACAGCTGAGGTGGGAGAGTCTGTCCATAGGACAAAAATCATTCGTACACTGCACAAATCTGGCCTTTATGGAAGAGTGGCAAGAAGAAAGCCATTTCTCAAAGATATCCATAAAAAATCTCGTCTAAAGTTTGCCACAAGCCACCTGGGAGACACACCAAACATGTGGAAGAAGGTGCTCTG
Source organism: Lithobates pipiens (assembly GCF_037356315.1). Classification (NCBI taxonomy): domain Eukaryota; kingdom Metazoa; phylum Chordata; class Amphibia; order Anura; family Ranidae; genus Lithobates; species Lithobates pipiens. The sequence continues at coordinate 110,658,222 of NW_027507788.1, forward strand.
GTCAGATGAAACCAAAATCGAACTTTTTGCCCACAATGCAAAACGATATGTTTGGCGTAAAAGCAACACAGCTCATCACCCTCAACACACCATCCCCACTGTCAAACATGGTGGTGGCAGCGTCATGGTTTGGGCCTGATTTTCTTCAGCAGGGACAGGGAAGATGATTAAAATTGAGGGGAAGATGGATGCAGCCAAATACAGGACCATTCTGGATGAAAACCTGTTGGAGTCTGCAAAAGACCTGAAACTGGGACAGAGATTTATCTTCCAACAAGACAATGATCCCAAACATACAGCAAAATCTACAAAGGAATGGTTCACAAATAAACGTATACAGGTGTTAGAATGGCCAAGTCAAAGTCCAGACCTGAATCCAATCGAGAATCTGTGGAAAGAGCTGCAAACTGCTGTTCACAAACGCTCTCCATCCAACCTCACTGAGCTCGAGCTGTTTTGCAAGGAAGAAAGGGCAAGAATTTCAGTCTCTCGATGTGCAAAACTGATAGAGACATACCCCAAGCGACTTGCAGCTGTAATCACAGCAAAAGGTGGCTCTACAAAGTATTAGTAACGCAAGGGGGCCAAATAATTTTGCACGCCCCACTTTTCATTTTTTTATTAGTTAAAAAATACAATAGATTTCGTTCCACTTCACAATTGTGCCCCACTTGTTGGTGATTCTTCACAAAAAATAAAAATGTTATATCTTTATGTTTGAAGCCTGAAATGTGGCAAAAGGTTGAAAAGTTCAAGGGGGCCGAATACTTTTGCAAGGCACTGTCTATATATATATATATATATATATATATATATATCTTGTATGTCATGGTCTTGTATATAGAGATAAACACGATACATGTTCAACCACATATCACATGTTATGAGGTATGCTTTGTTTTTATGCCAATTAAACAATTTACATAACTACGCCTACCATGTGCCTTGTGCCTCACTCAAAGTCCCAAAACCCCTTTCTTATTTCTGATTTAGGGATGGAGGTGCATGTAATCATGCATGTCATTTAAAGTTCTATTACCCTCTTGCTTTCTAAGGTGTAACAGTTAGTAATTTACACCACCATGCTGGGTGGCCTATGGAGCGAAGGATGTATCAGGCGAACGTGCTTTAAATGGTAATATCATGCAGTCTTTCAAATACTGCAGCCACCAAGGGACTGGACACTTCAGACCCATCTATGCTTCAGATATTATATAGGACCTTTTTGTAATAAAGAGGTTAACTATGTGTAGCTCAGTGCCTGGCTTACCCTGCAATTAGGAGTGCAGGGTAAGCCAGTTTTCACCACCTGACTGTGCAGCAGTTGCCCACTTGATAAGTATGCCTGTGAAGGGAAGCTTTGTGAATGATGACCACTACTATGCTTGGCCAGTGATGGTATTGGGGTCAAACACCATATCTCCAAGATGCCCACTAGAGACCGGCATTACTGGGAGGGGATGGAATACAGTATGGTTGCAGTGGAATATAGATTTCTGCGGGGAGTAAACAGTACATATGGTGCTGTAGTGGGGAAACAGATGTGGAGAAAGGGGCAGGGTATGTGGCAGGTAGTGGAAGCAGGGGTGTTTTAATTGCTATGGAAGGAACTATATGCATGACTGCAGTAGGAATTGCGAGAAATGCATATATTGTTGTGAGGGAGGAGAACTGCATATACCATAATATTTTTGCATTATTGCTGGATCCAATATACAGTTTGGATAGGGTTTCTAGATTTTGGAAGATGTGTCCAGGCCTGTATTAAAAAATGAGGTAAAACAGGAGATGTTCAGGTGTTTAACATTAAAGGGTTAGTTCACCTTGACCAAAAAAATGGTCTATGCAGATAAGGGGTTGACTATTGACCTTGCTAGAGGCATACCTCATGAAGCCTGACAGGAATACTCCCAAAGAATTGCTAGGACGTTGCTAAGTGGGGCTTAGTCATTACTTCTCACCTCCACCATCACAGGAGTGAGCTAGCAAACGTTGAGCTTAGAGTTACTGCACCAGAGGACAGAAAGAGCATGCGAGTGGGTTTGAATCAGAGAAAAAGCTTGCTTCAGTGATTGCAGAAAAAAACAAACAGTAATGAGTAGGCCTCACTTAGCAACCTCCTGGGATTATTCTAGTCAGACTTTATGAGGTATGTATATGGCCTACACCTACAGCAAGGGCATTATTCAAATTTAGTCAAACCCTTTAAGAAATTCAATGGTTTGATTCAACTCAAAACAGAGTTTAACTTACAAGATTTCATCAATTTTCTGCAAAATTGGCTCAGCGCATAGTCTTTCTTTTTCAAGCGTCTGGCGTTCTCTGGAGCGTTCGGCATCAAGTTTGGCAAGTTCACTTTCTGCTAAGGTCAGACCCATGCTACGTTTCTGCCTGTCAGACAAAGTGAATTCAGAGCTGAGTTTTATTATTTCTACGTTATATTTTTAATCCAGTCACACAAAATGAATGTTACCTGAAGTCTTCCAAGAGTTTCTGTACTTCTGGGTACACTTTATCCTGCACAGTGTGGACATACTGTCGAAGCAAATCTTCGGGTATTAATTCTGGTCGCCTTTTTTCTGTTGTCAAAGGAAACATATAATTCAGGGCACAGACATTTCAGATACAGTCCCCCTTCTGCCCCCCAATTAATATACATAAACAGTCTTTTTAGTGAACAGTACCATTCTGAAACAATTACTCAAAGCTTTTTTTTATGTGAACCGATTATTCAATAATTTGTAAATTTTTATTTGAATGTATATGAAAGACACTGGAACAGGAGTCTTATGTGTCAAACTGTTTTTATTCTCCAATTCAGCTCTCATTTCCACAGCATTCCTTTTCTCTATAAATCATTAGTCTGTCTTATACTGTATGTTCATCAGAATGTGGTGATGTGACCGAAGATCTCACAAATCTATTATTCAGCAGGTGATAAAGCTTTCCTTTTGTCACTGTTGTCCTCTGGTTCAGGTGCACCCACTCCATCTTTACAGCACTGACAGACCATCCCCTGACAAAGAGCATGTTCAAACTACTTAAAGTGGAGTTCCAGGCTTATTAAAAGTCAGCAGCTACAAAAAGTGTAGTTGCTGACTTTGAATTAAACAGATGCTTACCTGTTCCACGATCCAGCAATGCAGCCGAACGTGGTGTCGCTCCTCTCCCCCTCCTCTCCGCCGGCGCCTCCATTGCCACTCTGGGCACGCGGCCGTGATATTTTCCGGCTTCACGGCCGGGCATGCACGGCGCATGCGCAAATCGCATTGCACTCCCTGAGTGGATAGGCGATCTCCTGGGACCTGTCACTTGTCCCAGGAGATCGCCTAGAGGTAGGGCCCGCCTAAGGTGAAAGGAGGAGTCGCCTTGGCGGTCCCTGGGTGGAAGGAGGAAAAGGGACAGGAAGTTCCCCTCCTAATGAAGCCCCCCCCCCCCCAAAAAAAAAAATAACATGCTAAACGTGGTATGTAAGGGAGCGAGGAGTGCTTACAGTGGAAGTTCCATTTTTGGGTGGAACTCCGCTTTAAGTGCTCACAGCTCAACACCAGAGCAGTGCATCACATTCAGCTGCCCTCCCATTATAACCATTCAAAGAGAACATTTCTACTTAGGTTTATTCCTTTCAAGTGAAATGTGATAAAAGCTATAGGTGACTATTGCGAACTGCCTTATAAACTGCTAGTTGTTGGTCACGCAGACTTTCCATTGCATTGACCTGAAAACAGGATTTTTATAGTCAGCTTACCTGTAAAAATCCTTTTCATTGAAGTACATCAGGGGACACAGAGCCATAGTAGTTACTATGTGGGTTATAGGCCACCTTCGGGTGATGGACACTGGCATGCCCTAAGACAAGAGATGCACTCCCTTTATAACCCCTCCCACTACTGGGAGTACCTCAATAGTTTTGTAGCAAAGCAATACATGTGTATACCAAACAAGGGAGGGACCCCTGTGTCCCCTGATGTACTTCAAAAGATTTTGCAGGTAAGCCGTTTATAAAAATCCTGTTTTCTTTTCATACATCATGGGACACAGAGCCATAGTAGTTACTATATGGGATGTAGGGTACCAAGAGACCACAGGACCCATACTGCAGCCTGCAGTACACTGCTCTCACCACATCAAGAGAATGTAGTGACCTTTCTTTCAGAGAATGAAGTTCTGAAAAAAAATGAAGGCAGAACAATATCTTGGTTTAATATGAAAAAAACCTGACATTACCTTCAGAAGGAAATTAGGATGATGCCGCAATCCAACCTTATTCTTAAGAATAATCCAATATGACTCTTTACAAGAAAGAGCAGCCAACCCTGACACTCTTCTTGCAGAAGATATGGAAACCAGGAAAATTATGTTCCTCATCAAGAGGACCCATGGAAAAAAGACTTTGTAAAACCGACAGGACCAATCTTAAGTTCCAAGGATTCAGGGGTGACCTAACTGGAGGATTTAATCTAAGTTTTCCCCTGAATAAGTCACGAACCAGAGAGTGAGAAGTAAGTGTCATTGAAAACACATTGATAAGGCTGATATCTGGCCTTTAAAAGTACTCAGGACCAGCTTCATTTCTAATCCCATCCGTAGGAATTCAAAGATTCTACCTCTGACATATTTCCTGGGGTGCCAATGCCTGGATTCACACCAGGAGACCTATGGCTTCCAGACTCATTAGTATATGACACTGGAGGCCAGCTTCCTAGCATAACCAAAGTAGAAACTACTGAAGCCAACAGCCCATGGTCTTATTTTAGAATGTGGGTCTCAATAGCCAAACCGTTAAATTTAGCGTTTGTAAGGAAGGATGGAATACCGGACCTTGTGAAAGAAGGTCTGGCCACAGTGGTAGGGACCAAGGGTCGCCTACCACCATCTTTATGATCGCGGCAAACCAAGAACTCTTGGGCCACAAGATTCACCTCCTTCCCTTCTTGCTTGCTCCTGTAAAAAAGGCACGGAAGCAACAGGAGGGAAAGCATAGATCAGTGAAAGACGGATCCCAGGGAAAAAACAAGGCATCTGTTTCGCATGGTATTGGATTATTTGTCCTAGACACAAAGTTGTCGATCTTGTGGTTGAACCCAGACGCCAATAGACCCACGTCTGGAACTCCCCTTGGCATATTGACAGAAGGAACCATTCTCCTGGAAAAAATTGTATTCAAGTAGTCCGCCTGACAATTCTTCATTCATGGAATGAAATTGCCGATAGGCAAGGAATGTTACTTTCTGCCCAAGACAGAAAAAAATTCACCTCTTTCTGGGCCGCGCGACTTATCGCGCCCCCTCTTGGTGATTGAGATAAGCCACCGCTGTGGCATTGCTGGATTGAGCTTACGGCACCTGGTATGCCCAGACGGTCTCCAATCCAGGTGCTAACCAGGCCCCACTTTGCTTAGCCTCCGAGATCAGATGCTTTCAGGGTGATGTGGCCATAAGCTGCATCCTGACAGGACAATAGTCTGAGCATCCAGGCCTCCAGGGTCAGGCGTGCTGCCTGAATCTCTAGAATACTGATGGGCAAGGTCATTTCTGATCTGGACCATTTCCCTTGGACAGATATTTCTTCCAGGACTGCTCCCCAGCCGAAAGGTCTGGCATCTGTTACCACTTTCCAGGTAACTGGTAGAAAGGATCTTCCTTTTAGAAGATTTTTGGATATGGACCATCAATTGAGGCTCTGACGCACTTTAGCGGATAAACGCAATGGGAAGTCCAGAGTTTGGATCTTCTTGTTCCAAGTTGATAGGATACTGTTTTGCAGCAGTCTTGAATGGAACTGCGCATTAGAAACGGCCTTGAAGAAGCCACCATCTTTCCTAATAAACACATGCAAAGATAAATAGAAGGATACTTTGTTTCCTGGGCTAAAAATACCCTTCAGTGGACTGCATCTATGACCAGCCCTAAGTACTGCAATCTCCTCTTGATGTTTTTTTTTTTTTTTTACAACAAAGTTTTTGTATTGAAAAAATTATGGCACATACAAAAATAAAGGGTATCAAATCTGTGACAAATATGTGTTACATACTTTTCCTTTACATGAGATCATTTGGTAACATTTTCAAAGATATACATATAAGTAAGATATATCATGGTTGGTACCAGTCATATACAAACATTTCCGTATAACCACCCGTTGTGTCGTTTAAGGCCTCCCCTCTAATCACCTCAGTCCATCCCTCCAGGCTCCCCCAGGACACACATCAGTGCCCGCCAAGAATCTGTCCAGCTATATATATGTTGGAGAATTCTTAAGCCACCTGTCCCAAATTTTTTCATATTTGGAGGGGCATCCTCTATGGGTATGAGTTTCTTATATGACAGTACAGCATTAACCTTCGTGATCCAGTGTGAGATAGTGGGGGGATCTGGTCTCATCCACACTCTAGCAATAACTTTCCACGCAGAGAACAGCATTCCTTGTAAAAATAATTTAGTACATTTATTATAGTCAGGGTCCAGGAAGATTCCCAGAAGATACTGTTTTGGCTGAAGTGTTATGGGGGAGCCCATAGTGTCGTGCAGGAATCTCACCACCTGTGACCAAAACATCTGGGATTTTGTGGCATTTCCACAGGAAATGAAAAAAGGTGCCAGTTTCTTGGGTACACATAGGGCAGGTATTGGAGTAATCACCTTTATACTTTGAAATTTTAAGTGGTGTGAAATATGCCCTGTGTGTTATAAAGGGTTAGTCGGTCAGAAAGTTTAGGAGATACCATTTTACATGTGTCTAGTGCATCACTCCACTCATCATCTTTGATAGGCGTTATCTCCCCCTCCCACCTATTCTTTAGAGTGTAAGCCACCACAGTCATTGGAGGAAGTGACAGCATAGTATAAAATTGTGAGAAGTTTTTTGGGGTCAGGGTTTTTTATGGCTTCCATCAATGGATTGTTCCCTAGAGAGAAGTCATCTAGGGTAAATTGTGCACGAAATGCATGGCGAAGCTGTAAGTATCTATAGTATTGACTATTGGGAAGTGAAAATTCAGACTGCAAGCCGTGGAAGGATTTTAATTTCCCACCAGAGGTAATATGGGATACGTAGAAAATGCCCCTTTTACTCCATACTCCGCTGTCTGGGAGCTGTTGAAATTCGGGGAGGGTCCTGTTATGCCACAAAGGGGTGCATTCATGCAGGGGCTGGAGATGCAGCTTTACAGAGGCTATATTCCGTATCTTCCTATAGTGTTAAACGAGAGTCTCACAGTCTGCTGTTCTCATTCTCTGTTCCCCCAGTAATCGCTACCATGGAGTCTAGGGTTGGTCTGATCCATTGTGGACATAAGAAATTTAAGAACCTATCTTTATCCGTTTTAACTATATGAAAAATTTGCGATATCTGGGCTGCAAGGTAGTATAGGTTGCAGTCAGGTAAGGCCAGTCCTGCGAGGTCAGCAAGTTGTTTGAGTTTGTGCCATGGAAGTTTGTGTCTATTGTTGCCCCAGACAAATGCTTTTAGGAGGGCTCCTTGATGGTTTTAAGGAGGATCTTACTAGGTTGAGGAGCCTACCCAAGTATTTCAGGTAGCTCACTGCTGTAATCAGACCTTGGTTTAAAAGGGCTACCGATTGACCTACCAAGAGTAGATCGTCTAAGTAAGCTAGTATCGTTCTACTTTGAGCCCTTAACCTGGCTATAGGAGAGGCCAGGATCTTTATACACACTTGAGGTGCAGTAGCTAGCTCTAAAAGGTAGAGCTACAAACTAGAAATAAAGATTTTCTACCTTGAAGCGTAGAAATTTCTGGTGAGCGGAGAAGGGAAGATCGGCCCATAGACACATTCTCCCCCTTGTAGGAAGGACACTACTGATCAGATAAATTCCATGTGGAGAGAAATACTTCTTTTTCTCTGGCTCCTTAGAAACCTTTGCTCTGGGAAAAAAATGAGGAGACGGGGACTCTTGGAACTCCAGATTGGAGCCATTGAGGAAGTCGCCCATTCGTCTTCCTGTCAGATCTATGAGAACTACAGAAGAATTCCCCCTATTGAGCTAGCGGAGCACCTCCTGGTAAGGAGGCTACAGTAACCTCTAGGGTTAAACCTGAGGATTATCTATTGAACCTGATGGCGGAAGCCATCGTGACTGCCTGGAGGCTGATGCCCCTCGCACAAACAGAAGGATCTTTTAAAAATAAAAAGATATTTACTCCTTTACTTAAATAGAAAAAAAGGGGGTACTTTTCCCACTAGAATTTCTTTGGATGAATTATTCACACATCCACAAATAGCTGTTCCACCGCAAAGGAAGACTAGCCAGGAGTATCTGCATGGTAAAAGGAAGTTTATCCTCCACTGATGTGCGTTCCGGCACGCATGAGTTTTAACTGCTTGCGTTTAGCAACAATGTGCACAGAACCATGTATAGCATCTGCCTATATAGGTACAAACTGCCGTAGGCATCTCAGCAGTTGTGCGTTTGGCTAGTTTATAAGAAGGCACCTGCATGAGGACCTTGTGCAAGTTCTATAAAGGAACTCACAAGCAATTATTGCAAGCATAAAGCTGCCAGAATTCTGGGCCTGGACACCTAGAACACCTGTTAAACTGGCCTCACAATGATTAAGCTAGTTTAACATGTGTTCTAGGTGTCCTAGAACACCTGCCCAGGCTGCTCAATCTGCCAGAGAAAAACATTTTTATTTTTATTTTTTAACAGGAATTCCAATTTTATTTGTTGGATGCCTAAGCATTTGAGTATTGTCTGCCAATAACAGCTCTTATTCAATGAGGATATACTGCGTTAATTGCTAGTATACCGTACTTAGTAAATTTCCTCCATCACAGGATAAAGTATAAAAACTTTCTTAGGAGGAATAACATTTATCTGTGAGATCTTCACAAATACAAAAAAGGCTTTACCGACTAGTGAGTAGTTTGCGTTTATCTCTTATTGCCCTCAAGTGCAATACTTTACATTTCTCCACATTTTGTTCAGGTCTTTCTGTAAAATTTCTATATCCTGATGTGAAGTTATTGTCCTGCTTATTTTTGTGTCATCCAAAAAAACTGAGATTGAGCTATTTATACCTTCCTCTATATCATTAATAAAAAGAATTGGTCCCAAGACAGAGCCTTGGGGTACCCTAAGGTAATCTGACCCAAAGGTATTCTATCAGATTGAAGTCAGGACTCTATGCAAGCCAGTCAAGTTCCTCCAGCAAAATCTCACTCATCCATGACTTTATGGACCTTGTTTGTGCACTGGTGTGCAGTCATGCTGGAACAGGAAGAGGCCATCACCAAACTGTTCCCACAAAGTTGGGGGCATAAAATCATCCAAAATGTCTTGGTATGCTGATGCCTTAAGAGTTCCCTTCACTGGAACAAAAGGGACCAAGCCCAAACCCTGAAAAACAAGCCCACAACATAATCACCCTCCACCAAATGATTTGGACCAATCCACAAAGCAAGGTCCATAAAGACATGGATGAGAAAGTTTGGGGTGGAGGAACTTGACTGGCCTGAACAGAGTCCTGACCTCAACCCGATAAAACACCTTTGGGATGAATTACAGCGAAGACTGCGAGCCAGGCCTTCTCGTCAACATCAGTGCCTCACAAATGCACTTCTGGAAGAATGGTCAAACATTCCCATAGACCTTGTGGACAGCCTTCCCAGAAGAGCTGAAGCTGTTATAGCTGCAAAATGAGGGCCAACTAAATACTGAACCTTACGGATTAAGACTGGGATGCCATTAAAGTTCATGGGCGTGGCAGGTGTCCCAATATTTTTGGTAATATAGTGTATGCGAACCTAGCTTAAGGCTGTAATTATGCAAATAGTGTAGATTAGTTTTAGGGGATTTCTTGAAGTTATAAAAATACTCAATTGTGGGATAAATATAGATGTATATCAAGGGCCTGTGTAAAAACCAAAACACCATCTCCTGTACTCCACTAGGTGACATAAAAAGCTAACTCTGTACTGACAAAAATGATTCTACGATGGTGATGAAAAATTTTAGCATGGTCGAAGCATTGTGCTTCCTGAGATCAAAGCCACTGAAGTCCTTTATGTTACAGTAAACTGAATCTATGACACTTACCCAACTCCAGTGCAAGGTCTTCAGGGACAGAAACCCGAAGATTCTACAACAAAAGAAATACAAAGATCTAAATATTGCACACACAAAAAAAAAAAGTGTACAAGGGACAACAATATATACACAGCATTACCCTCATGTAAGGATTCAAACTTGCCATAGGATGTTTTCCTTTTATAAAGTAAACTGAACATATTGGAAAAATCCATATAACTAATATAAGCTCATAAAAACAGATAAGAGGTTTCTGTATGTGCGATTGATTGCCTGGCTTCTTATGTGCTCCTGAGTAGTCAACCTATAATCGGACAGTGCACTGCCTGCAATCATCGACTAGCTCCAAGTCAAAGTGCTGGCCTGAACTCTGCTGTCACTGTACAATGCAATTGTAGGATCCCAGTAGATGCTCATCTATAAGGAGACCTGCTAAAATCTCAGAACACAAGGATTGTAAGTAAATCTAGGTAACGTTTGATGCCTGCTCCTACATATATTTTATAGTTTGAAATATTTACTTTAAAATAATTGCAAACACTGAAACCTACAAATCAATTCTGAAGCTGTATTGTGCTGCATTATGCTGGGATACAAGCAAACACTATGTTTAATGTATGTTTTCCACGTATGTCTCTTCGCAGTCACACTGGAAGTCATCCACATGCAATAAAAGGGGTGAGCTTTGGGTACTTCCTTCAACCTAAGATGAAAGACTGAAGCTGGTTACCCAAGATACTGTAAGCTGTACAGTCAATATAGGCAAAGGATGCATACTAAAGGCCTCATATGGTGCAATAGAACAAAATGCCCTGCAAGCACCACCAAGTTCAACAAGCTGATTCAAAAAAGGTCAGAGCTGGGTGAAAAACATTGGTAAAACGATAACTGCATCATATCAGATATAGTCACTGTTCAGCAGCACCACTGTATTCAGAAAGCTGCCCGATTGGAATAGCTGATCGTGAAGATTCCTCCCATCACACTTAGTTTGGATGAGGGAACCGATTGATTTTCTTTTGCTCAGCCTTTGGGTTAAATTAAAGAATTTTTTTTAACTCTGTATGGACAGCTTAGTTTCAATAATTATGTAAACTGGGTTTTGTCAGGTGCCATAATCTCCACCATGAAAGAAAACTAACAATCAGCAGTACATACATACATCTGGAAAAGAAAAAAAAACACAAAGAGCAATGTCAATATTGGATAGGGAGAACTTCATATTCTAATCTGCATTCAGAATAATTATATTTTTAATAGAGGTGGGGAAAAAAATACCAAATCTTGCTAAGGATTGATAGAACACTTTTTGTAATGTTTGAAGCAGAAGTGCAATCCTAAAATGAAAAACTTAGAGTACTCTTTTATAAAGTCCCTGGGGGGATAAAAGCCTCAAAGAACCATTTGCATTTCATTACAGCAACATGGGGTCAAATGTACATTTTAACAATGCATGGCAATGTATGCACCACTCTGCACCGATATGCAGTGTTACTGTAACACTCTGTTACAGTAGCAGGCAATACACCTTCACTGCAGTCCACAACAACTCACATGCCAAAGGTGCATATCTGACATTCAGTGTGTTAGGTCTACCGCCACCCTATTAAAATTGAATAGGCTGCCTTAACACAGAAAACCTAATGAGCTGATCCTTTTTAAGATTTAAATTTTTGGAAGAGACAAGTACACTTAAACTGGCATAGTAAAATTAAACTATCAATTTTACATTCTTCCTTTTCACATCTAGTTTGTAATTTCCCACTCCTTCTGCTCCATCCATTGATTAAAAATATTAAGGCAACATTTTCTTGTCATTTTGGATAGAGTAAAGCTTAGTACACACATGCTGAATGACGGCGACATCAGCCGGCTCCATAAAAACCAGCCGACATTCGGCCCGTGTGTATGGCAACCGGTCCAACAGAAGCCAGGCGTTTGGTCGGCCTTTTGATGGACGAGCATGCTGGAAAACCTGCAACTGACCGGCTCCCAATCAGCGCTCTCAGCTGATGAACACAATAGCTCAGCAGGGGAGACTGCAGAACTAATGTTGGATTGTCAGTACCCCACTGGGTTGAACGAAAAAAAAAAAAACACAATAGTGTGTACTAGGCTTAACCACTTGCTTACTGGGCACTTAAACACCCTTCCTGCCCAGACCAATTTTTAGCTTTCGGTGCCCTCACACTTTGAATGACAATTACTCAGTCATGCAGCACTGTACCCAAATGAATTTTTTGTCCTTTTTTTTCCCACAAATAGAGCTTTCTTTTGGTGGTATTTGATCACCTCTGGGGTCATTGTAATAGGTTATTTCTCTCACATGGCATGTGTATACCACAAATGACACCCCCAAAAAAATTCTGCTACTCCTCCTGAGTATTACAATACCACATGTGTGGGACTTTTTCACAGCCTGGCCACATAGAGGCGCCCAACATGCAGGGAGCGCCATCAGGTGTTCTAGGAGCATAAATTACACATCTAACTTGTGACTACCTATTACACTTTTGAAGGCCCTTGAGCACCAGGACAATGACACGTGACACTGATGACAGATGGCACCGATACGTGGCAATGATGACACTTATACGTGGCACTGATGACAGATGGCACTAATACGTGGCACCGATGACAGGTGGCACCGATGACAGATGGCACTAATACGTGGCACCGATGACAGATGGCACTAATACTTGGCACCGACGACGCGCGACACTGATGACAGATGGCACTGATAAGTGGCATTGATGACACGTGACACTGACAACAGATGGCACGTGACACTGACCGGTGGCACTGATACGTGGCACTGATGACAGATGGCACTGATGACAGATGGCACTGGGGACAAATGGCACTAACAGGTGGCACTGGGGGAGGATGGCACTGGGGGAGGATGGCACTTTTATTTATTTATTTTTCCATTTTCCCCACTTACGGCCGCTGCAGCCGTTCATCTCTCCCCTCTCACACGCTGTCTGTGTGAGGAGGGAGAGCGGCACTGAGAGATGATCTCATATGTTTACATATGAGATCTCACATTGGACACACCGATCGCGTTGTAAACGGCCGCTGTGATTGGCCGTTTACAGCGATCTGTGTTTGCCTGTCTCCGGGGGACAAGGCAAACACAAAACTTCCGCGATGCGCGCATCACGGAAGTAAACACCAGGACGTCCAGGGACGGCCTCCCGGACGAAAGTGCCTGCTCTATACCCGGCATTCGGCTATAGGGCGGGCGGGAATAGGTTAAGGGAGTGTTATAACCAATCAGCTTTATTTCTGCCATCTGTGTCTCATTGAGATTCCCTTTCCTGTCCCATAGCCAAAGCAGAAAGTGAGAAGAAAACCCCCCTAAAGTAAGGGAATACCTGGTGGTCACCAGGGTCCAGAGTTACTGCACCCATTGGAAGATTTCCTGTCTATTGCTGTTCTGGTAACAACCATACATTTTGGATTCTCTTTATTTTCAGTGATAATGATAAACAGGATGAATAGAGGGGAAGAATCTTGAACTAACCACTTAAAACCCTAGCTGGCACACAGATTGCAATAAAAACCTGACGTGTTCTAATCTCTTTCCCCTCAATCCAAACCTTAAAAAAAAAAAAAAAAAAAAAAACCTTTTTGACCTTAGTTACTTAAAAACTATGGTATGGTATGGTAACCCCTCCCATGTGCAAGCAGCAGTGAAAACCACCTTCTAATACTGTGTACAGTGCTCTGTAAAGTGAGGTCACCTCTTCCACATATCGAGATTCCTCCACACAATAGTAGTTTATTTGACTGGCAAGCTGTGTTACCTAGTTGACCAGAAAACAGAGCTTGCCTGGTAGGTTCTAACAGAAACATGCAGTCTGAGGGGACACCTCTAAAAGAGTGCAAGATGGAAGTTTCCAGTTTAAACCCCCCTTAAAAGTGGGCTTTGTTTAAAAACTTCCAATATTATTTACTCTTGTTCTTTTAAGAGATATTTTATAGTTTGCAAACCAATGAATGATCGGGACAGATCACAATAAGACACACATAAAATACAGATATTAAAGAAAAATGATTTCTCACAGCTGTTCTCTCTAGGAAGAACTGGTAGATTTCCAAGAATACTCTGCGCGTCTCCTTAGGGTTCGTCTGCTTATAAAGGTCACCATACAAGTAGCAGAGCTGAGCAATAAGAGAAGAGCAAAACACATTATGGTGTCATAGTCAGAAAGGAAGAAATTCATCCAAAAAAAATATTTTTTTTTTTCTTAACATACCAATGGCGCAGGGTCAAACTGTGAAACCACGTGAAACATGAAGACTGCAAGGTGAGCAGGATGAGTCTTCAACATATCCATACTTAGGAAGCAGCTACACTGATCGTTCACCTGCTGAAAAAAAATAAGAACTTTTATAATACCATTAAGGGCTCATTCAGACCTTGACATCCTCATGTATTGCAATAAAGTGGTTGTAAACCCTTTACATCCACTTTTGACTAAAGGCAAGCCTATAATAAACCTGTACGGTTTAGGAGATATCCCCTGTATCAACGCATGTATCAGCGCATGCCGTCATCAGCACGTATGTGCCGTTGCTTCAGTTAGTGTGCCATTACCGGCGGCTCTGGCCAATCACAGCGTCGTAGCCCGCGATACCCGGAAGTAACTCTGGGAGAGACATCGCCTCCCGGAGCGGTGTACGAGGACCACTGCGGGGGCTTTGATCTAAGGTCAGTAATTCATAATGAGCTAGTACGCTATGCATACTATGCTAGTATGCTATCTCATTATGCCTTTGTCTTGCATGTTTTTTTTGGGGGGGGTTTGTGGGTTTACAACCACTTTAAGGCATGTTTTTTCCCACACTGCATTAGATAAGTTCATTAATGAATCAATCATTCATGAATCAACTTGCAACGCACCAAAACATTCAAAAATGGACAAGCACCATTTTCTGCATGTGCATTGGAGCTGCTTTGCCTTACAGTGTTCGGATGCTAAGGTGCAACACAACACAATGGAAAAGTGTGTTCAGGAACGAATAGTTACTGGTGGATTTTACAATAATTAGTTTCAATGGTAACACATTTAAAAAAGGTTACCTTTTAAATAGAATCTTTTTTTTTTTTTTTTTTTTTCTAGAAATAAACACTTTACCAGGTTCTTTTATGGCAGAGCATGCCATGCTTAATAAGAAAGCCAGAACTTATTGACAGTTTCTTCCTAATTTAAATTCCAGGCAAGTCATCAGCTAGTGAGGTGGTATGCACTCTCCAAATCATAAGACTATACAAGTGTCATCTGATTTCCTGTTACTTAGG
This sequence comes from Lithobates pipiens, assembly GCF_037356315.1. NCBI lineage: Eukaryota > Metazoa > Chordata > Amphibia > Anura > Ranidae > Lithobates > Lithobates pipiens. Next base: position 110,673,579 of record NW_027507788.1, read on the forward strand.
TGCAGGCATACATAAGGTCTATTTAAAATGTTTTGCCACAAGATTCACACATTTTCTAATTTGATTCAGTTGAAAAGACATATGTGAAACCTTGGTGAAAATTGTGACACTCTTGCATGAAAATAAAGGAGGAAGGGGGCAAACACTTTTTCACACCACTGTGTATATATATATATATATATATATATATATACATATACACACACACACACACACACACACACTAGCAGAATTTATGATTTCTTAGCCATTTTTCAGAGAATACAAACACAAAAACATTTCTTTCACTTATGGTGTTTGGCTGAAGCCATTTTATTGTCAATCAACTGTGTTTATTTTTTATTTTTTTAACTCATGACAACAGAAACTAGCCAAAAGACCCTAATCAAAAGTTTACAAACCCCAGTTCTTAATACCGTGCATTGCCCCTTTTAACATCAATGACAGCATGAAATCTTTTATGGTATTTGTGGATGAGGCTCTTTATTTTTCAGATGGTTAAGCTGCCCATTCCTCTCGGAAAAAAAAGTCTCCGGTTCCTATAAATTCTTGGGTTGTCTTGCATGAAGTGCACATTTGAGGTCTCTCCAGAGTAGCTCAATGATATTGAGGTCAGGAGACTGAGATGGCCACTCCAGACCCTTCACTTTATTCTGCTGTAGCCAATGACAGGTCGACTTGGCCTTGTGTTTTGGATCATTGTCATGTTGGAATGTCCAAGTACCTCCCATGAGCAGCTTCCTGGCTGATAAATGCAAATGTTCCTCCAGTATTTTTTAATAACATACTGCATTCATCTTGCCATCAATTTTGATCAAGTTTCCTGTGCCTTTGTAGTTCACATTATCCACCTCTGTACTTTTAATCACAGGCCTTATTGACTTCTCTACAAATGTAGGTTTATAGTTGTGGCCAAAAAGCTAAATTTTGGTCTCATCGCTCCAAATGACTTTGTGCCAGAAGGATTGAGGCTTGTCTCTGTGCTGTTTGGCATATTGCAAGCGGTATACTTTGTGACATTTGCGTAGTAATGGCTTTCTTCTGGCGACTCGACCATGCAGCCCATCTTTCTTCAGGTGCCTCCTTATTGTGCATCTTGAAACAGTCACACCACATGTTTTTCAGAGAGTTCTGTATTTCATCTGAAGTTATATGTGGGTTTTTCTTTACATCCCAAACAATTTTCCAGGCAGTTGTGGCTGAAATGTTAGTTGGTCTACCTGACCGTGATTTGGTTTCAGCAGCACCCCTCATTTTCCACTTCTTAATTAGAGTTTGAACACTGCTGATTGGCATTCTCAATTCCTTTAATATCTTTTATACCCTTTTCCTCTTTTACACAGTTCAACTACCTTTTCCTGCAGATCCTTTGACAATTGTTTTGCTTACCCCATGACTCAGAATCCAGAAACATCAGTGCAGCACTGGATGAAAGATGCAAGGGTCTGTCAGGAGTCCAGAAACTCATTGATCCTTTTATACACACACTAATTTAATAGCCTTTAATAGCCATACAAATAACGCTGTTACTGATTAAAATTTTCCTGTTAGATTAATCTTTTTTTTTTTTTTTTATCGATTAATTATAACGCACATACAGATCCAACTACTTTTAGCTGATCTCCTTGCATTGCAACTCTGCATTACTCAGTGGTAAATGTGGTATACACTATATACAATCACCCAACACTAGTTTGTTTCCACAATCCATGACTTAACTTCATAGTTCACACAAATACGTTTTAAATTCAAACTGTAGCACTGACGCAAGTAATTTTTTATTTTTTTTTACACAGTAGCGTGACAATCCCTCCACCTCCGGTCTAACTAATCACTCTCACCTTATGGCATGGACCCCTGTGCAAACAGGTGGTCATGTAAGCGGGTAACAAAAGGGTTAACACGGACCATAAACTTCTCTCATGTCTCCTTAGATCTCAGCAAGGACGCCAGGTCATGGGTAGAAAGAAAAGATCTAAGTGCTCACCGCTTAAGTATAAGATTTAATTTTCGTTTTCAAACACAAACTACTCACATAAAGATGATAAAAACACAGCATGTAAAGCAGACAATCGTGTTCGTTCCGTAGGGCAGCAGTGGGTGACATCATGCGTAGCTCCTCTCCCGTACGAGTTACGTTCAATCAGAACTTCAACGTCACCGGACTCCTCCCCCCTTCCCTTCGTTAGCAGACGGAGGCACTTGGGGAAGGGGGGAGGAGTCCAGTGATGTCAATGTCCGCGACATCACCAGATCTCTGACGGAACTCCCTGAAGACACGGAAGCTGGTGGAGAAGTGAGTACCGATCAAAAGAATTTTGATCGATCAAAAAATGTATCGATTAATCAAGGCATTAATCTTTAATTTCCACAGCCCTAATTCAAACCCCTTTGTGTCAACTTGCGTGCATGTTATCAGGCCAAAATCACCAGGGTAACTTTTGATCAAGGGTCATTTGGCTAATTTCTGTTGTCATGATTTAAAGAGAGTAAACACAGTTGATTGATAATAAATGGCTTCAGCCAAACACTAACCATGAGTGAAAAATGTTTTTGGTTTCATCATTAATATTATTCTCAGAAAAATGGGCAAGAAATCACAAATTCTTCCAGGGTATGTAAATGAACACAAATATATATCATATTATATATATACACACACACACACACACACACAGTATCTCACAAAATTGAGTATTCCCCTCACATCTGTGTAAATATTTTATTATATTTTTTTCTCTGAACTTAACAACTTGCTGACCGCCACATGCCGATGTATGTCCCTACTTTGGGGATGGATATCGTTGTTATGGCAAGAGCTAGCTGCCATAACCCCAGTACTCCCGTGTTCGGACGGCGGTCCGGTACAAGATAAAAGTGGTCTCTGTGGTGGATTCACCACGAGATCATTTTTATCGGTGGTGGGAGAGGAGCCGTCGGAAGCGGTGGAGGAGATCGTGTCTGTTCTCCTGTCAGGTATGGAGATGAGTGAGGTGAAGATGGCCCCCACCCATCTCTATAACATAGCAGGGCGTTTTATTAAAAAATAAAAGGTATGTTTTGTTTTTTTAAATGCCCCCGTCCCGCCGATTACGCACGCAGAAGCGAACCACATACTTGAGTAACTCCCACATATGAAAACAGTGTTCAAACCACACATGTGAGGTATTGCCGCGATCGGTAGAGCAAGAGCAGTAATCCTAGCCCTAGATCTCATCTGTAATGCAAAACATGCAACTGACAGAATTTTTTAAATGTTACCTATGGAGATTTTTAAGAATAAAGGTTTGTCGTTATTCCACAAGCGGGCACAATTTTGTTTTAAATATTTCTTTATTTTATTTTATCTTTTCATATATACAAAACTTCCATCCATTACAACATAAATAACATAAAACTCCCGACATATTCTCACCATACAAAAAAAAAATTTGAAGCGTGACATGTTGAGTATCAATTTACTCGGTGTAACATTATCTTTCACAATATAAAAAAAAAATTTGGGCTAAATTTAACGTTGTCTTATTTTTTAATTCAAAAAAGTGCATTTTTTTTTTTTAAAGTGTGCTTGTAAGACCGCTGCGCAAATACGGTGTGACAAAGTATTGCAACGACAGCCATTTTATTCTCTAGGGTGTTAGAAAAAATGTATAATGTTTGGGGGTTCTAAGTAATTTTCTAGCAAAAAAACACTGTTTTTAACTTGTAAACACAGAGTCTGAAAAAGAGGCCCAGTCAAAGTGGTTAAGATACAGATTTACCTAAAGTTGTCACCTGTTCTGAGTGCTATTTTTTTTAATTTTTTTTATTTAAACAAACGGTTTTATACTTACCTGCTCTGTGCAAGGAAATTGCACAAACGGCCCGAAGCTCCTCTTCTCGGGTCCCCCAACGGGGCTTTTCTTGGTGTGCCTCAAAGAAAGCCGTTTGTTATGGGGCACATCTGCAGGCTCCTTTTCTTGGTGTGCCTCCTTTTCTTGGTGTGCCTCAAAGAAAGCTGTTTGTTATGGGGCACATCTGCAGGCTTGCCCTTGAGCCATGCAGCCTGAGAGCTTAGCCCCACTCCCTCAAAGGATTTAACCAACAGAAATAGCCATGTTTGTGAGAGCAGGGAGACAGCTGCTTTAGACGGGCACAGTGCTTGATCGATTGAGGACTCAAATGAGGGGGGGAGCATACTGCTACCTAAACATTTTTTACCTTAATGCAAGGAATGCATTAAGGTAAAAACACATTTAGGCTATAGAACCTCTTTAACAAATGAAGGCTACAGTTTTCCTTTGCCCAGTTGTCCATATTCTTGGTACTAGATTTACCTGTTCTGGTTCTGCATCAAATTCCTCATCTTCCGCGCCAATAATGCTGTGTGAAATCCGAGTCGATGGACTTCCCATGCTAGACTGTGAATCCTACAAAACAAATTTCAAGTCATGAAAACATGCCATTACACACAATGTTAATAAAATAATATTTAAAGTCTGTTGGAACAAAATGTGAGATTTGCAGTATGTAAAGCATTGCTTTGAATATTCTGTCTCTTTGTAGTGTCCTTGCATGCAATAACAATCACCCTTAAAAGTCCAACCAGGGACTGGTTATAGACAGATGCAGGTGGATTGAAATGGCCCACTGGCTTCCTATATCTTTTGGGAATTCCAATAGTGAAATGTTTTACAGAAGAAAAATGAGGACTGCCTGCAGATCAAATAGCTGCCAAAGGACCTCATGATGTGAACCCCATCAAATGAGGCTCACAGACCTAGTAGTTGTAACAGAAAAGAGTAATCTGATCCTGGAAAACATAACCTTGAATGGTTTGACCGAGCCACCCAGAAATTATAGAAAAAGAAGCCATGGTGTCCTTCCAGCGATGCATGGGCATCAAAAAAACAAAACATTATCTGTCTTTCTGGAAAGAAACAGTGGCTAAGAGACTCAAAACCCAAACCACATCCAGGAATGGTAAGAAATTTTCCTCTGAAGAACCAAAACACAAAAGGTCTCTCGAAGTAGAGAGGATTTGTTCCAGAGTTGTTCCTGGGGTTTAAAGTGATACTAAACACACACTGTTTAATTTACATTGTCCCTTCTATCACTCTATGTGGATGATGGCACTGCAATTTTAATTTAAAGAAAAAAAAGCTCTTTCCCAGCCCATCTGCAGGGAAACCAAAGAAAAAAGAAAGGCCTTTGAAATTCAGAGTAAAAATTAACTACTACTATCAATAAACTTTTTTAAATTGGCATACAAATATATATTTGAAATCAAATCTTTATTTTCTGGAATTAACATGATGTGGGCAGATTTCTGCCAGTCACAGGCTGTGTCACGCCCCTCCCAGCTTATGTTTTAGAACAAGGAGGTGAAACCCCCATTAATCTACATATAAAACCCCACCCCCATTGTATTTAGCTAGTTAGTGGGCATGGAGAAGGAGGGAGGGAGTGGGCTGTCATTTGTTACTGTGTATATGCCAACATGTGTGACTCTATAGTCACATGGGCTGCTCAAATGTGATGGGGGGCAATGTTCAGCATAGAAACTTCCTGCAAACAGAGCATGTGAGGAGTTACTACCACAGCTGCAAAATCCCCAGCTGAATTGGGGACATGGAAAGAGGGAGGAAATGGAGAACAGCAGGATCAACATAATGTGAGTTTAGTGACAGTATAAGCCTTCAGATTTACATGAAATTGGGTTTGCCTTCCAAGTCTGATGATAGATCTTGCGGGAAATTAATTTCCTAGCTTTAAAGTATACTTCCACTTTTGCAGATAAACTGGGATAACACCTACCGTGTATGAGTTACATGTTCCCATTAACATAGCACAACTTAAAAAAATAAATAAATAGCTGGTTACCTTTTTTTAAAGTGGTTGTAAACCCTCTAGTTATAGGACCCTGGAATGTCACTGCAAGCACCTTACTATATCATATCATTTGAAATGATTTTTATGCCTGTAACCCAGCACTAGGATTTAGTGCTTTGAATGTGAGTACCAGTCTTTTTGAAATAAATTAGAATTTTATCTATATGGTCTGCACTATATATCTCTTTCCATTCCAGGATATCATGCTTGGAAAACAAGAGCAACTATTGATGGCAGCGTTAAATAAGTCGTAGTTCATCCATCTGGTTTACCGAGATCCCGGTGTACGGCCACTGTCAGTGGTGAAATGCGCACCTATCCGTTAATTCAGGGGTCTATAGTTTGAGGTGAGCGGTTTGGTTGGCTGGTGGTGGAATCACTGATGTAGTTTGAACCATAAGGATATCTGTATGTATCTCTATCATCACAGAGGAGAACATCATTATCCACTATCGCTATCAAAGCCTTTAACTCAAGTTGTTATGTTTTCTACCTTCTGAGAAACTTTTAAGTGTTAGTGCGTTTTTTTCAGCGCTGCACTACTATGTATCCGTTTTTTTTTTGTTATATTTACCTTTAGTGTTCAGCTGCTGTGTTACATTTTTATTATTATTTTGCGCTGACTGACTCCATATTTGAAAAATCATAGACCATGGGACGTCCCAAACCACTGAATGAGAAGGTGGGTAACAAACTAACTAGGAAAAGAGATATCTGACAAAAGGGCCAACAATAGGGCTCCCCAGACTATTGGACGTCCATCTGGAAAACTTTGAGATGGTACAAACAAATAACCTGGTAGAGGCCTTAAAATAACCTGGTGAAGGCCTTAAAAATCTGGGCAATAAAAAGGCTTTAGGTCTAAATATGAAAGTGTGTGATGCTGCGCTGCTAGATTCTATTGCATATGCAAAACAACAAAATCACCAAAAGTGAAGTTCTGTATGTGTACCTTTCTTTGCCCATATATATTACAAGGAAAATAAATATGATGAAGATCACATAAAAGATTAAATCATACAATAAAGTGCATCTATAACCAAAAATCCAGTCCAATTACAAATAACAAAGTGCTCAGTCCATACAGTTGGTGGTATTAAAACAATAGTGATAAGAATCTTGTTCTGATTATCCAAGCACTCAATATCATAAGCACTGTGCCTCTAGACTTTATACAATGTGTGTCACCTCTGTGCTCACAGAACGCTCACCTCCAGATTGGTGTCATATAGCCTGTATATGATAATCGTCCCAAGTTTGGAAAGTATCCAGCTCATCCTGTACCTCCAGACCACTAGGGGCTCTCCACATATACTTCCTGAAGGTGCTGGATTAAGAGGAGTAGGGTACTTTTAAAGCAGTATAGTCAGTGTTTAACTTGCGCTCCAGATGGAGTAATCCTTAGGGGTATAGTCTGTGGCTGTACTAGCTGGATGGTGATGTATCCATAGAAAGGGGTATTAAGGGTTAAAAAGGAAGTCATCCATCCTTCAGTGTGTGTCCAGAACTCTGCAAGACATGCAAGGACAAAACAGGGAGGGGGAGGCGCCAATCTGAGTGTAGTATTAAAATGACTTATAGGATAAGATTAAAAACACTTACAAGATGATAGAAGATGCATGCTCGTCAAAGTAAAGTACAGTTCTGGTATTCCACGTGGCTCTGTAAGTCCCACCGCTGTTCCGGATAGCTGTAAAGGTTTGAGCAGTTGGCTGGATGGATCACAGTGTTTCTGCAGAAGCAAGCCTTTCATCACTGCAGTCCTGATTTACAAGATTCCAGCCCTGCCTAGGTCCAGACGCCAGTGACATCGCTTCCTGTTCCACAGTCCATGCTGGTCTGTGTGGAGCTGCTTGGTTCAACACTGATCCATTCTAGCCAACTGCTCAATCTTTTCCAGCTATCTGGAACAGTGGTGGGACCCACAGAGCCGTGTGGAATGCCAGGACTGCACTTTACTTTGACAAGCATGCATCTTCTACCATCTTACAAGTGTTTTTAATCTTATTCTATTAAAGTCATAATTTTAATACTACACTCAGGTCGGCGCCTCCCCCTCCCCACTTTTTCCTTATGGTACCTTTAAAGGTTCTTGTTTATTCATGCTGCCATATTCGCCTTGCCTATGCGAGGGAAAGATACCAACAAGCCTCTTATGATGTAGGATGTTAGTAATGTAAATATTTATTACAAATGAAATGCACTTACACTTTAAAACATTAAAAAATGCTTCTATACATAAAATCCCAGATTTTACTATTGCAAGATGTCACTTCCGGTCCGTGTGCCTCCACAAGTTATGCAACGGTCACGTGACTTCAACGTGATGCAACGAATAGGCGTGAGCCGAGGCAAACACAGATCAAAAGTGATGTAATGTGAAAGCAGAGACCGAGAAGCAAGATGGAATAGAAAGCCTTGAGGCATCAGGTCTGGCCTGTTGGAAGGAGGCCAAGGGTGGTCTCCTAGAAGTCAGATTATGTCTGTGTATCAGTTGCTTCTAAGCCAGTTTGGTGCAATGAGAATCACCTGTTTCCTCTCTTGCTCTATTTTGTGGAGCAGTTAGAATGCACTTTGGAGGAAAAGCACAGATTAGACTGGAGTCAAGGAAATTATTTGAGCATCCCATATCAGTGCTAAAGATCCTTGGTCAGGCCACGAACCAAAGTAACTTGGTGTTAAATCTGGAGGCCAGAATTCCCACATTTAGAGTCCCCCTCCTCTGACACATCAAGCTGAAGATATCAGGATGGGGGCCATTTCCCTTGGTCCAGGCAGTGATCGCTGAGGTAATCCACCATCCAACTGTCCATTCCCGAGATGTGGACAGCAGAGATAGCTGGACGATAATTTATAAGAATATCAGAAAAATTGAGTAGAGCGGCAAGGTCTGGCAATTTTTGTTGTGCCACATCCAATAGTGAAAGAGACTAGAAAACGGGGATTCCCCTGATGGTGGACTTTTGAGGCACGTATACAAAAAAATATAGCAAAATACAAAATGTATTTAATAAAATAAAATCATATCATATCATGAAAACATTAAGCAACATAATACATAAAGTACAAAGTTAATTATCCATACGAAATGTAGTTAGCCATAACATTTATTGCCCTATGCGTTTCGGAGCGCTGGAAGTCTCCTTCAGGGGCAGGTATACAGTATGGAGTACAGTTCTAGTAAGATATAAACAGAACATTAGGATAGTGAACACGTTTACAAAGAGTGTTGTCATTTATAACAATATACTTACATATCAACAATTGGTGCTATATGAAAATGATATGCTATTGCTTAAAAAGTAAGGTAGGTCAAAAAATGCATGTATGTGACTCCCCGAGCTCCAAGAAGCTCCACAAATGCATAAGTATCCTAATGTTCTGTTTATATTTTACTAGGACTGTACTCCATACTGTATACTTGCCCCTGAAGGAGACTTCCAGCGCTCCAAAATGCATACGGCAATAAATGTTATCGCTAACTACATTAAGTCTGGATAATTAATTCTTTGTACTTTATGTATTATGTTGCTTAATTTTTTCATGATATGATTTGATTTTATTAAATACATTTTGTATTTTGCTATATCTTTCTGTGTACGTGCCTCAAAAGTCCACCACCCTTTTCTAGTCTCTTTATAAGAATATCTGGCTTGCTTCTTTTAAGGCTACATGACTCTTGGTACCTCCTGGGTGACTGGTGCACTGTAGGTCACAGGAAATTGGGTGCGACAGCCTCGAAGGAGCCCACCATAAGGCCCACAACTATTTTGGAGAAATCTCACAAAGTGGTGTTCTTTGATCTCAAGACCTAAGAGTGAGATGTGAGGGAAAGCAGTTTGTTCCCTGGAAGGAAGACTTTTGCTTGGGTCAGGTCCAGAATCAGATAGATATTACAGGAGCAAAAAAATAGGATTTTTATTACAGCTTAGCTGTAAAATCCTTTTCTTGGAGTATATCATGGGACACAGAGCCTTAAGTAATTACTTAATGGGTTATGGGCCACATTCAGGTGTTGACACTGGTATACTGGAAGGTCACTCCCTATATAACCCCTCCTCCTTCCAGGAGCACATCAGTGTCCCATAATGTACTCCAAGAAAAGGATTTTACAGGTAAGCTGTAATAAAAATCTTATTTTCTTTATCATACATCATGGACCACAGAGCCTTAAGTAATTACTTAATAGTAAGTCCCATAGCAATGCTACTTGAGGGGAGGGAGAAAAAACCTGCAGGGTACCCACAGGCTTGAGGACTTATACTGCTGCCTGCAGTACACTGCGCCCAAAGGCGATATCCTCATACCTCACATCCACCTGATAATTTTTTTTTCGAATGTATGCACCGAAGAACAAGTTGCGGCCTTACAGATGTGAGCCATGGAGGCCTAGTGACAAACTGCCCAAGAAGCACTAACCGCTCTGGTAGTGCGCCTTAACTTGAAAAGGGGAATCTTAACCCTTATATAAAAAGTTAGAATTATAACTCGCCAAAACCACTTAGCAACAGTGGATTTCAACGCTGTCTGTCCTCTTAGGACCCTCTGGCAGAATAAATAAGACTTAAGAATCTGAGCAGTTGCCTTTAAATAGATTTTCACTGCTCTCATCACATCAAGACAATGTAGTGACTTTTCTTCCCTAGAACATGGTTTTTGGAAAAAAACGATGGAAGGACAATGTCTTGGTTCAGGTAAAAACCTGAAACCACTTTTGGCAAAAAAGCCTGGACGAGGGCTTAACACCACTCTGTCCTGATGAATAATCAAATATGGCTCTTTACAAGAAAGAGCAGCCAATTCTGAAACCCTCCTTGCTGAGGATATAGCAACTAAAATACCAGCTTCCTTGTCAGACGGACTAAGGGAATATGCTGTATTGGTTAAAATGGCTGTTTTTGTAATACTGACAAAACAAAATTCAAGTCCCAAGGGTTTAAAAAGAGATTTAACTGGTGGATTAATCCCCATCACCCCTTGCATAAAAACCCTGGACTAAAGAATGCTTAGCAAGTGTTCTCTGAAATTAGATAAGGCTGAGACTTGGCCCTTAATAGTACTCAGGGCCAATTTCATCTCTAAAGGCAAGAATTCTGCCTACGATATATCTTCAAAGGGTGTCAACTCTTGGATTCACACCAGGAAACATAAGCCCTCCAGACACTATAAATATATATAGTTCTGGAAGCTGGTCTCCTTGCAATAATCAAAGCAGAGATAACTGACCCGGAAAGCCCACGTTTCCTCAGAATGTGGGTTTTAATAGCTAGGCCGTTAAATTTAGTGTTCGTAAAGTAGAATGGATTATCAGCCCCTGTGAGAGCAGGTCTGGCCTTAGTGGAAGGGACCATGGATCCTCCATTGCCATCTTTACAATTTCTGCATACCATGACCTTCTGGGCCATGGTGGTGCTGGCAGAATTACCAGTTTTCTTTCGAGCTTGATCCTGCAAAGAAGCCGAGACAGCAATTGAATAGGGGGAAATGCATAGATCAGTGAGAACTGATCCCACGGCATCATCAATGCATCTGTTCTGCATGTGAATGGATGCTTTGTTCTGGACACAAAGTTGACTAACTTTATGTTGAACTGGATGCTAGAAGATCTATGTCCGGAGTCCCCCATCTTTGACAAACAGCCCAAACATATGTCGGGGTGAAGAAACCATTCCCCTGGGAATAATCTGCTGGCGACTTAAGTAGTCCGCGTGCCAATTTTCTATTCCCGGAATGAAGACAATCCCTTAACCTGGAAGTCCAGGCTTTTAGAGCCAGATGCACTGCCTGAATCTCTAGGATGTTGATGGGCAAGGCTCTTACGGTTCTTGAACACTGTCCTTGTACAGTTGTTTTCTCAGTCTTTTGCCAATGCCCAGATAAGTGGTCTGAAGGATCTACCTTTTAAAAGATTCTTTAGTAACCACCAATTGAGGCTTTTGGGACACCCTTGGGCACAGCCGCATTGGCATGTCCAAAGCTTGGATCGTTTTGTTCCAAGCAAATAGAATACTGTTTTGCAACCGTCTCAAATGGAACTGGGCATAGGGAACTGCTTCGAACGAAGCCACCATCCTTTCTAACAACCTCATGCAAAGGTGAATGACGGGACCTCCCTTTGACCTGACCATCTTTTCACTAGGTTGAGAACTCAACCCAAACTTTTACAGTTAACTGGTTGTAATGCGTACACCTTACTCTGAACACTGATTGGTCTAGTAGCAATAGATCGTCTAGGTCTGTTTAATCCCTGTGCGCTTGACCTGGCTAGAGGTGGGTCTAGCACTTTTGTGAACACTCGGGGTGCTGTAGCTGGCCCGAAGGGCAAGGCTATAAACAGATGCCGCTGTTCTATTCCAAACCGCAGAAACCTTTGGTGAGCGGGAAATATATGGACATTCAGATATGCATCTCTGATGCCGATAGACATCAGAAGTAGCGATGCACCGAAATTTCGGCCGCCGAAACATATCGGCCGAAAATGCCCTTTTCGGCAATTTGCCGAAAGAGAAAAACGGCCGTTAATGGAGCCGAAAATGGGGCGTGGCCTGGGTGGGGGCGGGGCTCCGCCCCTGCCCCTGGTGACGCCCATCATGGGGGGTGCATAGGGCAGGAGAGCCGCCTCCGCCGCCTGTTTGATCACAGCGCCGGGAACATCACAGCTTTCATTTCAATAGCTGTGTGTTCCCGGCCGCGCGCCGTCACACGCAGCCCCTCCCCCTTGTCCGGACACTTAGACAGATCATCCGCAGGATTGGACGGATGATCTGTCTATCAAATTGCCCGGACAAGGGGGAGGGGCTGCGTGTGACGGCGTGCGGCCGGGAACACACAGCTATTGAAATGAAAGCTGTGATGTTCCCGGCGCTGTGATCAAACAGGCGGCGGAGGCGGCTCTCTTCCCTGCACAGGCTGGCTGCAAAGGGGGACACACTGGCTGCAATGGGGCACAGGCACACTGGCTGCAATGGGGCACAGGCACACTGGCTGCAATGGGGGACACTGGCCTGCAATGGGGGATGCCTCCTGTACCACGTTCTCTGACCATCTCCTGTACCACGTCCCCAGTCTCTGACCATCTCCTGTACCACGTCCCCAGTCTCTGACCATCTCCTGTACCACGTCCCCAGTCTCTGACCATCTCCTGTACCACGTCCCCAGTCTCTGACCATCTCCTGTACCACGTCCCCAGTCTCTGACCATCTCCTGTACCATGCATGCAGTCTCTGACCACCTCCTGTACCATGCATGCAGTCTCTGACCACCTCCTGTACCATGCATGCAGTCTCTGACCACCTCCTGTACCATGCATGCAGTCTCTGACCACCTCCTGAACCATGCATGCAGTCTCTGACCACCTCCTGAACCATGTCCCCAGTCTCTGACCACCTCCTGAACCATGTCCCCAGTCTCTGACCACCTCCTGAACCATGTCCCCAGTCTCTGACCACCTCCTGTACCATGTCCCCAGTCTTTGACCACCTCCTGTACCATGTCCCCAGTCTCTGACCACCTCCTGTATAAAAATATTTTTTAAAAACAGTCATTTTCGGTATCGGTGCTGTTTCGGTATCGGTTTTCGGCCTAGTGTATTTTTCATTTTCGGTATCGGTTTCGGCACCAAAAAACCCATTCGGTGCATCCCTAATCAGAAGTTTTCCTCCTTGTAGGATAGAAACTACTGACCTGATCCGACTCCATGGAGCAGATCGTCAGAATCTGGTTTAGATTCTTTTAGATCTAGAATGGATCTGTTGAATTTCTGTGTGGATCTGTACATGTACAGGAAATGCATGAAAAAGGCAGTAAAGGTTTTAAGGAACCTAAGAAAAAAGCAGAACTATCAGCTGACTCTACTAGATTGAAAGAGGCACGAACCATCTCCGTAAGAGATTTGTACCAGCAATCTCTCAGATTGCGAGGCTGAAAAAGGTTCAACTCCAGTCGTTTCCCCCCACAGAGTAATCTTTTTGCCTTTCTTTCCTGATCACCTGAGGGTAACCTTTCATCCTCTACCCACTGTTCCCTTGATAAGGGATCTAAGGTGGGGAAGGGTGATCTAACACGCTTCCTATCCTTGGATAGCAGATTCGGTTAAAGTCGCTAATTTTCCTTCTGGGCCCTGCAGGGGCAATCATGTATACAGGGGCTGAATATTTTTCTCCTGGCGCAGAGGAAGGAGTCTGTTTTAAATAAAAGGACGTTTATACCTTCTTTTTAGGCAAAAGAATACCTTTCCTGCTAGAAATCATTTGGATGTATTTAACCAAATTCTCTCCAAATAGTTGCTCCCCATGAAAGGGGAAACTAGTCAGAAGCTTTTTTGCAAGACGCTTAGGCTGACCAACCCTTTAACCACAGGGTCCTACGCATGTGTTTTAGCACAAGCGAAAGGTGGGACGATTGGTGGATAGAGTCCCTTTATGGTGTCTATGGCAAAACATAGCGCCCTTGGTAGTTTGGCTACTCATGGGCCTGTTGTGCAGGGACCTCCCTAAGGGCCTCTTGAACTGGTCCTTTAAGGGACTGTCAGGTGCTGAAACTGAGGAGAACTGAGAAACTCTTTGGAGGGAAAAAAATGCTTATTCGGATGATCCTATTCAGCATATATGAGCTTTTCTAGTAATGCATGAAAAAGCTGTAAAGGTTTTATAGAACCCAAGGAAGGGACCGAACTTTCAGCTGACTCTGTTAGGGGTAGCATGAAAGTGGGATGAACCATCTCCATAAGAGTTTGTACCATCAATCTCTCAGATTGCAAGGTTACATAAGGTTCATCAATTGTTGCTTCCTATGCATAGGAAAAATCGGCTTATTTTTCTACGTGATCCTGTGACCACTATTCCCTTGGTAAAAGGTTTGAGGTGGGGAAGGGGGATGTAGCACGCTTCCTATCCCTTTGGATGGAGGATGAGATTAAAGCCACTAATTTTCCTTCTAAGCCCTGCAGGGCAGAGGAAGGTGCATCTTCAGTCACGTATACAGGAGCTGAAGTGTGAGAAGTAGTTGCACCACCAATCGGTTCCAAAGACTCACCCTGACTTGCCATATCTGTATCCCTGGAGAGGATGACAGTGTGGAGGCATGGCTGGAGTTCCCAGCGCTTGGGGATGGAATTTTTGGTGCATTAGTAGTAACCTTGGAAGCCATAGTGCCAAGCACAAAAGCAGAGGTACTCTAAGATCTGTTCTGTTTGTTAAGCAATAGTAGGAGAAACAATGGCAGCATAGATTAATCTCATGCTAAACAATAATGTATTTTCCTATACTGAAAATTCCTGTGTACACCCCTCACATGCTCCTGTGTCCTATTACAACCTTGCTTCAGGTGCTTTGGTAGACATTTTTAGTTCTCAGAGCAAAGTTTTTAGCCCCTCGGGTGTAAACTTGATTGGAAAGCACACTGCACATAGACAAGGACGATGAGTCCGCACACTGCGCCGACCGCTTAAGCCATGCTCTTTTCCGGACACTCCCTCCTCCTTTCAAAGTAAAAACCTCAGCCTTGTGCATGGACAGCTTAGGTCTGAGACCAGGAGAGGAGGCTGCTGCCGCCATGCAGCGGAATAATTGGCTTGTGTATACATCCACTTGATAACATTTTAACAGGCAAGTAAATGTCTTTTAGCCAGAAGCCACCCCGCACCCCTTTAACAGTTTGTCAGCTAAAGGGGTTATAATCATTGTGATTAGTACACCAATTTATAGCTGTTACAAATGTAATGTACCATAGTACATGTAACCCCAGCCACTCCGTTTCCCCAATTGGGGGGAGAGGAGAACCCCCTCCAGCTGCTAGGACACACGCTGCAAGTTTAACAAAGATTCATAGGGTATATGCATTCTTAATCCCTCTAGAGGAGATTTTAAGGCATTACAATATTGCATATTAAAAGAAAAGTCATAGGTGTACTTTGCCGTTCCTATGCTTTTCGCTTACCTTTTTGCAGGATACTGCTGAAAAATAGACAGACCCAAATTTCACCCCTCATGGTAGGCAGCGTAGTTAAACCTTCAAAGACAGGGTCCCTTTTAATAGGGTTTCCCCTCCTTTGGACCTGTATAGCACCCCTCAGGACAACTTTAGGTAAAGTAGCAAGACCAAAAAGAGTCCTGGTTCCTAGAGTCCAGCCCTCAAAGAGGAGCGTTACAGGCAAAACCTTGTTATTCTATGCGAGGCTTGGGTACCATCCTGTGGCCACAATGGCGTGGATGGATCCAGCTGTGGAGGTTTTTTATATCCAGCATGGATCCTTCCTGGAGCTCCTCAGAGCACATCTTCACTCGTCACCAACACCTTAGACACTTGCAAAAAAAACTAACTGATGTGCTCCTGAAAGGAGGAGGGATTATATAGAGAGTGAACTTCACGTATCGGGTATACCAGTGTCAACACCTGAAGGTGGCCCATAACCCACTAAGTAATTACTTAAGGCTCTGTGTCCCATGATGTACGATAAAGAAACGTTTTTTGGAAGTTAGCCACCCACGCAAATTAGTAGACAGCTGGAAAGGGGATGAATCCTTCAGAAGTAATTTAGAGCTTGTAATGCCCCGAGTTCTGGAAAAGCCTGAAGAGGTACCTTTGTGAATACTCTGGTAGCAGACGACAGGTTAAAGGGCAGTGCAACAAACTGGAAAGAATAGTCTCCTATACCAAAGTGTAAAAAGCGCTGATGAGGATAAATGGGATAATGAAGACAGGCATCTTGGATGTCTACAGGTGCCAAGTATTCACCTTGTCTCAGAGAGACAATCACTTATTGATAGTTAAAACATTTTGGAATTTGTAGGTATTTGTTTAGGGATTTTAGGTCTAGGGTCATAAGAATCCCCCTGTTGGGTTTTGGTAACATGAACAGGCCTTTGGACCTGTCCTCTAGAGGTACTGAAACAACTTCCTGGGACAAGCAGTGGTTCTAAACATTCTTCAAATCTGACTGTCCTTAAGCAGATTTTGAATGATTTGAGAGACATGGTAGTGGTGGGGGGAAGGGGGAGTTCTACTCACACTTTATATCAGCAGACGCTTTGAAAGAAGAAACATCTTCAATGTGTACAGTGAGTTTAAGACCAAGATGGCAGGGTCTACCACCGCAATAGAGCATTTCTTAACAAATTTTTCCTTTGACACCATTCGGCAATGATCATTGGAGGGCTGAAAATCTTTTCTGGATTGACCAAACTGTCAAGAATTGCATTTTTTTTAGAACAGGGAATGTCTTTTCTAATATGGTGGGTCTCTTTGTAACCAAAATTGCCTGACTAGACAGAGGAGATTCAAGTGTGACAATACAAAACTTCCTCTAGCACAGTTTCAGAGTTCTCTTCATTCCCTCCTATGTATGCCTCTTCCAGGGCAGGCATATCAGATTTCGACTCAAGAGTCAGAGACAGTGGAGCTGGAGAAGGAGTCTGGCATTTTTGAGACCTAGGCAGTACTAGCCACAATAAAAACTGCTTTAGTTGTTGCCTGCCTGTAAAAGAACTAGAAACGGTAGAAGATATCAGTGTTCGAATCAGGCCCTGTTCCATTGTAAGGAAAGAGTCAATATGTATTTTTTAGTTCAATAAAATGGGTTACCAAAATTCCATGGAACCCATCCTCCAGCATGAATTTCAGTTGGGATTAAAATTTTGCCATGTATAACAGCAAGTAGTTGACTATTAGCGTTTTCATTTTCAAAAATACAAATTTAGGCCAGGGGTCTCTAAACTATGACCTGCAGTTGTACACCAGCCCACTAGAAGATATTATCTGGCCCGCAGCAACCCAGGCTGGCTGTCAGTGGATGCACTGGTCTGCATATCATATTAAAGAGACCAATGCACCTAGCTTTTACAGGAGAAGCGGCCTTCCTCCTCCGCTCTGCTGTCTGAGGTAATGTGGGCTCTGCTGGGCACTCCTGGATGTAAGACTCTGACTCTGCCAAGTACCCCTGTATGGAAGAGGGGACTTAATTAAAATGTTATGCATTCATAAACCTCTTTTTCGGGCTGAAAATATCTGTAAAATATTTGATGTGGCCAACATAATGAAATGTTTAGTCGCTACAGTTTTGGATTATAAATTAAAAGGCTTCACACATACCGTGTCCTGATATTCAGTTTTTTCTGGGCTTTCTTCTACAGAATTTTTTTCTCCCTGTCTGCTGCATGGACTCTGTGGAGACCAAAAGATTGAGTCTAATTAAGCATATCCAAAATATCATATTCAACTTACTGATAAGTACATATTTGAATAATCTTCCATTGTGACAAATTTAAAAAAATTATAGTGTATTTTAACCGCTTAAGTCCCGGACCATTTGGCTGGCGAAAGATCAGACCACTTTTTGCGATTTGGCACTGCGTCGCTTTAACTGACAATTGTGCGGACGTGGCTCTCAAACAAACTTGACGTCCTTTTTTTTCCCACAAATAGAGCTTTCTTTTGGTGGTATTTGATCACCTCTGCGTTTTTTTTTTTTTTTTTTGTGCTATAAACAAGCTTTTTGCTATAATAAATACCCCCAAAAAATATATAAAAAAACATATTTTTCTCTCAGTTTAGGCCGATACATATTCTTGTACATTTTTTTTACCAAAAATATCGCAATAAGCATATATTGATTGGTTTGCACAAAAGTTATAGCGTCTAAAAAATAGGGGATAGTTTTATGGCATTTTTATTAATAATTTTTTATTTTTTTTACTAGTAAAGGCGGCGATCAGCGATTTTTATTCTGACTGCGACATTATGGCGTTCACATCAGACAATTTTGACACATTTTTGGGACCATTGGCATTAATACAGCAATCAATGCGATTAACATTGCATTGATTACTGTAAAAATGTCACTGGCAGTGAAGGGGTTAACATTGGGGGGCAGTGAAGGGGTTAATATGTATCCTAGGGAGTGTTCTAACTGAAGGGGGATGGGACTGTGCAGGGAAACTAACAGATCACTGTTCATACTCTGTATGAACAAACGATCTGTCAGTTCACTGCTCAGAGAACTGGAAACTGTTTACACACACAGCTCCCGGTTCTCTGTGTGCCCCGAGTGATCACAGGAGACCGGCGGCGATCGAGATCGATGAGCACTCGCATTGCACTGACGATCTGTCAGTTCACTGCTCAGAGAACCGGAAACTGTTTGCACACACAGCTCCCAGTTCTCCCTGTGCCCCAAGCGATAGCGGGAGCCCAGTGGCGATGGAGACCGCCGGACACTCACATCGGCTCGGGGAGTGGAGCGCAAGCGCCCTCTAGTTAACGTTTATGTTACTGACGTAACATAAGGGCAATTCGCGCAGCCGAGCCATGCTGCCGCAGTACAACTGCGTCGGCTAGCGGTTGAGCAAGCACATATTTTGCACTTTCCCATTTATAACATGTTATAACATGGATCATTTTTGTGGATTTCATTAAGTGACACAAAATCAGAAGGCATTCTGGGACACTGGATTATTATTATCCAACTGCAGGAGATTTGGAAAATGTGCTAGAATGGCTGGGTCCACTGTGGAGATCAACCATTTTTTAATTCTGCATCTATCGAATACAAGGCTTGAAAGTTGTCAGGAGGGGGAATTTGGCCAATAGTTGTATAATATCCAACTGGCCCGATTCAGAGTATCAAAGGGCTTTCTATAAAATGCACTATTTTAACTTGTGGAGGCTGTGTGGTGCTAAGCATACAGTTGTGCTCATAAGTTTACATACCCTGGCAAAATGTATGATTTCTTGGCCATTTTTCAGAAAATATGAATTATAAACAAAAACTTTTCTTTCACTCGTGGTTAGTTGTTGGCTGAAGCCATTTATTATCAACTGTTTACTCTTTTTAAATCATAATGACAACAGAAACTACCCACATGACCCTGATCAAAAGTTTAAATACCCTGGTGATTTTGGCCTGATAACATGCACACAAGTTGACACAAAGGGATTTGAATGGCTAAGGTAACCATCCTCACCTGTGATCTGTTTTCTTGTAATTAGTGTGTATGTATAAAAGGTCAATGAGTTTCTGAACTATTGGCAGACCTTTAAATCTTTCATCCAGGGATCGACTGACGTTTCTAGATTCTGAGTCACGGGGAAAGCAAAAGAATTGTCAAAGGATCTGCGGGAAAAGGTAGTTGAACTGTATAAAACAGGAAAGGGATAAAAAAAAGATATCCAAGGAATGAAGAATGCCGATCAGCACAACCATGGCCACAACCATAAACGCTACCTTTGGAGAGGAGTCAACAAGGCCTATGATGAAAGGTACACCATTCCTACTGTGAAATACAGGAGGTGGATCGCTGATGTTTCAGGGATGTGTGAGCAAATGCACAGGAAATTTGGTCAAAATTGATGGCAAGATGAATGCAGTATGTTATGAAACAATCCTGCATTCATCAGCCAGGAATCTGCACATGGGACATACTTGGACATTCCAACAGGACAATGATCCAAAACAAAAGTTCAAATCAGCCTGTCATTGGCTACAGCACAATAAAGTGAGGGTTCTGGAGTGGCCATCTCAGTCTCCTGACCTCAATATCATTGAGCCACTCTGGGGAGATCTCAAACGTGCAGTTCATAGAAGACAGTCCAAGAATTTACAGGAACTGGAGGCTTTTTGCCAAGAGGAATGGGCAGCTTTACAATCCGAGAAGATAAATCTATCCACAAATACCACAAAAGCCATTTTGCTGTCATTGCGGTTATATACACGGTATAAGAACTGGTGTATGCAAACTTTTGATCTTTTAAAAAAAAAGAGTAAACACAGTTGATTGATAATAATTGGCTTCAACCAAACGCTAACCATGAGTGAAAGAAAAGTTTGTGTTATTCATATTTTCAGAAAAATGGCCAAGAAATCAAAATTCTGCCAGGGTAAACCTACGAGTACAACTGTATTTATCCAAAGGCTAGTTAACAATTAGCTGACCAATGATCAATTATTTCACAGTAGACAGCACATGGCTAGATGCCTATGAAGTAACTTCCATATTGTGGTGGTGAAAAGTCTTGAGCTGCCTCGTGCCAGAATATCTGCATCCCTCTTGTTTTTTTGCCACAGCAAGTTTGTGAGGAAAATGATCAGTTACACTTATGTCGTGTACACACGACTGGACTTCGACAGCAAAATCGAATCCGGACAATTCAATCGTGTGTGGGCTTCATCGGACCTTTGCTGTCTAAAAATCAGATGGACTTTAGATTTAGAACACGTTTCAAATCTTTCAGACGGATTCGAGTTCGGTTGCAAAATCCGTTCGTCTGTATGCTAGTCCGATGGACAAAAAAAAACTGATGCTAGGGCAGCTACTGGCTATGATCTTCCTTATTCTAGTCCAGTCGTACATAATCACGTTCGAATCCGTCGGACTTTGGTGTGATTGTGTGTGGCCAAGTCCGTTCGGAAAGTTCATTGGGAAAACCATCGGACCTAGTCTGCCGGAAAGTCCGGTCGTGTGTACACGGCATTACCGGTAATGGTGTTTCTGGGAACTCTTTCAGGACGGTACCCTGGGAGATGACTGGTCCACCCGACAGGAAACACAATCAAAGAGGTTAAAACCCCCGCCCCTCCCTGTGCTACTCAGTTGTGAAAAGTATTGACCCACACCAGTGCACGAGAGTGAAAACAAAATACCACAAATCTCTATACATTATGACTATACAGTACATGAAAAGAGCGGATGGGAAGTAGGCTTGCTGTCCTGGAAGACTTCCCAGAAACACTGTTACCGGTAAGTGTAACTGGTCAATTTCTCAAGTCGTCTTCCAGGACGGCACCCAGAGAGAATAGCAAGTAGCTCAGGCCTACCTTAGGGCGGGACAACAGCTTGTAGGACCTTACTACCAAAATGCCAGATCCTGAGGAGACAGCAACTCTACTCTATAATGCCCCAGGAAGGTATTCTGGCTTGTCCATGTAGCGGCTTTTTATATTTGCTCCACCGAAACTTCAGCCCTTTCTGCCCAAGGGGTCACCAGAGATCAGGTGGAATGTGCCTTAAGGTCCCTTGGGACTGCCTTACCAGAATGCTCATAGGCTAAAGAAATAGTATATTTAATCCACCTTGCTATGGATGCTCTAGGTGCTTGTTTCCCCTTCTTCTGGCCAAAAAATTAACTAATAAATGGCTGGACCTTCTAAACTAACTTTTTTTTTAAATACATTAACAGACGTCTGACATCTAGACAATGAAAAGAAATTTCCCCCTCATTCTGGGGATTGTTGCAAAAGGAAGGAAGCATGATCTCTTCAGTTCTATGGAACTTTGAGGCTACCTTTGGGAGGTACAGGGGGTGCTGCCTAAGTATAACCCTGTCCTCAAGTAAACGAAAAAATTATTATTTTATTAAAAAAGGCCTGAATGTCGCTTAGCCTCCTGGCTGTTGTAATTGCCAGTAGGAAGGCAAACTTAAAAGTGAGGAATTTAAGAGGAATCTGATCTAATGGCTCAAATGGAGCTTTGGTTAGTCCCTCTAAAACCAAAGTAAGGTCCCATGGTGGAAATCTAGACATCTGAACCAGGGACAACCTGTCTCTACCGAAGAACAGGGGGTCTAGAGCCAATCTCCTGTCCAAAAAACAAGACAGGGTTGCAACCTGTACTCCAAGTGTCTTGGTTTCCAGTCCCTGATCCGCGCCACCCTGGAGAAAATCTCTTGTTGGGCTGTCCCCCTCGCCTGACACCAGCGTGAGAAAACACCCCAGGTCTTAGCGTAAATACGCCTTGTAACTGGCTTCCTACTTAGCAGGAGAGTATTAATTACTCTGTCAGCAAAGGCCCTTCTCCCGCAGGTTCTGCCTTTCAAGAGCCAGACTGTCAGCCTGAAGAAGCTGAGATCTGGGTGGCAGACTGCACCCTGGAGGAGAAGGTCCTGCCGAACAGGAAGATACTGAGGCAGGGCTATGGACCAACTCCACAAGGTTGGAAACCAAGCTCTCTTGGGCCACCATGGAGCGATTAGAATCAGACTGCCCTCTAAGAGATAACAACTTCTGTAGTACTCTCGGGATTAGACCCAAGAGGGGAAAAGCATAGGCCAATCGGAAGTTCCAAGCTTGGGCCAATGCATCTATGTCCTCCAAGCCCAGAGAGAGAGAGAGAGAGAAGAATCTCGTTACCCTTCTGTTCTTCCTACAAGCGAAGAGATCAATCTCTGGATCGCCGAAATGCTGCCACACCAGGGAGAACACTTTGAGAATCAACACCCAATCCCCCTGGAGAATCGGCTGTCGACTGATATAGTCTGTTTCGACATTCAATGTTCCCTTTATATGCACTGCAGAAATGGAGAGGATCCGATGTTCTGCCCATCCAAGGATCTCTAGTGCCAAGGTCAGAAGAGTGTGAGATCTGGTGCCTCCCTGATGATTTAAGCTGTAGCATTGTCTGAAAGAATCTGGACCTCTCGGCCCCTGATCCTTCCCTCGAAAGCCCTTAGAGCCTCCCCGACGGCCAAGAGCTCCCGAAAATTGGGGGAGGCACTTCTCTGACCCTGGGCACGCAGTTCTTCTAGGTGGGCCCCCCCAACCTCAGGAACTCGCATCTGTCATTATCCTGAGAGGCTGAAGTTGGCCCCAAAGGAGACCCCCCTGAAGCCTCCACTGAAGAGATTCCTTTATCACGCCTGAAATGGGAACTTTGTTGTCCAGCGTTCATCTCTCTTCGTCCCAGGAGGATAGGAGGAAGTGCTGGAGAGTCCTGGAATGTAGTTGAGCCCACGGTACTGCTGGGATACAGGAAGTCATTAGACCCAGAACCCTCATGATCCCTCTGTAAGTGATCCTCACTGCCTCTAGCAGGGATGAAACTGCTGCAATGAGGCCCTCTACCTTGTCCTGGGGTAAGACTAGTTTTTGTTCTGAGGAATCCACCAGGAATCACAGATAGACCTTTATCTGGGAGGGTATCAACTAGGATTTTTCCTTGCCGATAATCCACCCCAGAGATTGCAAGGTACTCACTACCCTGGCTAGGTCGGAGAGCAGATGATCTTGACTCTGGTTGTAAATCAGAATGTCATGTAAATAAGGGATGAATGCCATCCCTTGGAGATGCAGGAAGGCAACCAGCTCTGCCAGAAGTTTTGTAAACACCCTTGGGCTGGGTGCCAGCCTGAATGGAAGGGTCTCAAACTACCAGTGCTGTATTCTTTGCGCTGTGGCAATCGCAAACCTGATGTTGTGGAAAGATCGAGACGTGGAGATAGGCATCTTTCAGATCTATTGTTACCATAAACACATCCTTCAGAAGGTATTTTCTGAGAATATAGATGCTCTCCATGCGGAACTTGTACCACAAGAAAACATTCAGACTCCTTAGATTTATAATGAGGCGATACTTCCAAAATGTGAGTAGAAACCCTGCCCCAGCTGACCCTCTGGGACTGGCACTATGATGCCCTGTTTTGCTAGTTCTTTGACATTCTGTAGAATACCTGCTGTTTTGATGGGCTCCCTGGGCAAGTGAGTCAATAGAAACGTGGGGGGAGGAGGTGAGAGAAACTCCAGCCTGTAGCCCTCTCTTATAATCTGGAGAATATGGGGGATCTGTGTGATCCCTTTCGATTGAGAAAGTTGGAAAGCCTTCCCCCCTACTCTTATATCACTTAGGGACTTTGTCGGCTGACTTTTGGCTGGAAAAGAGAATACTTCCCTTCGGTTTGTCTCTTCCAACCCCCCAACATCTGTTAACAGAGCCCTTCTTATCTGAGAAACAGTTCTTCGCCTGGGGGCCTCGAAAAAAAATGTCCTTTTGTTCTTCTTAGGCTTAGTAGGAAACGTTTTCCTTTTTATGGTAGACCTAGCAAGAGCCTGATCTCAACTAGTACCGAACAGGAGGGTACCCTCAAATGGGAGACCACAGGGCCCTCCTTGCTGAGCTTAAAGCAAAAGATTTGGTGGTAGTACGCGCTGTCTCAATTGTTGCATCAGCTAAGTAGGCAACCGCACTATCCATCATCTCTAAAGAAGACCTCTTTAGACTTGGAAGTTCGGTATAATAGGATTTTTATAACAGCTTAACTGTAAAATCCCTTTCTTTTGAAGTACACCACAGGACACAGGGCCATAGTAATTACTATGTGGTTATAGTCCACCTTCAGGTGCTGGACACTGGCACACCCTAAACAGGAAGTTGCTTCCCTATATAACCCCTCCCATACTGGGAGTATCTCAGTTTTGTAGCTAAGCAATACGCGTGTATACTAGAAAGAGGGGCGGGACCTCTGTGTCCTGTGATGTACTCTAAAAGAAAAGGATTTTACAGATAAGCTGTTATAAAAATCCTATTTTCTTTAATCATACATCACGGGACACAGAGCCATAGTAATTACTACGTGGGATATCCCAGAGCAATGCCAACTGAGGGCAGGGAGACACAACAAATGTAGGGCACTGCGCCCAAAGGCGACATCCTCCTTTTTTGTCTTTTTAAATCTACCTGATAGAATCTGGTAAATGTATGGAATGAAGACCAAGTTGCAGCCTTGCAGATTTGAGCTATGGAGGCTTGGTGATGCACTCCCCAAAAAGAACTAACAGCCCTAGAGGAGTGCATTTTGATTTGAGAGGGTAGAAACTACCTCTTTAAACCATAAGCTTGAACGATTACTTGTCAAATCCATTTAGAAATGGTAGATTTCAATGCTGCCTGTCCTTTTAGGACCTTCAGGCAAAACTAACAAAACATCCGTTTTCCAAATCTGAGCAGTCGCCTTTAAGTAGACTTTGACTGCTCTCACCACATCAAGAGAATGTAGTGATTTTTCTTCCATATAACAGGATTCTGGAAAAAATGAAGATAGAACAATATCCTGGTTTAGATAAAAACCCGATACTTTCATCCGTAAAAAGTTAGGATGAGGACGCAATACTACCTTATCCATGAAAACAATAATATGGCTCTTAACAAGAAAGAGCAGCCAATTCCGATACCCTTCTTGCAGCAGATATGGTTACCAGAAAAAAAAGTGTTTCCTTGTCAAAAAGGTCAAAGGGAATAGGTCATATCGGCCCAATGTAATGCCGACAAAATTAATTCAGGTCCCAAAGTGTTCAGGGGTGACCTAACCGGAGATTAAGCTGTGTTACTCCCTGAATAAAGTTAGGAACCAAAGAACACGAAGCAAGTGGTCATTGAAATAATACCTATAAGGCCGAGATCTGTCCTTAGAATGCACTCAAGGCCAGCATTATTTCTCACCCCATCTGCAGAAAGTCAAGACCTATTTCCTGGGGTGCAACCTCTGGTTTCACACCAGGAGACATATGCTTCCCAAACTCCATAATATATAATTATGTAGGCCGGCTCCCTTGCATTAACCAAGGTAGAAACCACGGAACCTGACAGCCCACGCTTCTTCAGAGTGTGGGTCTCAATAGCCAAACCGTTAAATTTAGCGTTTGTAAAGTAGGATGGAACACTGGACCTCGCAAGAGAATGTCTGGCCATAGTGGTAGGGTCCATGGGCCCTTACTGCCATCTTTACAATCTCTGCATACCAAAATTTCCTGGGCTGGGGGCCACAAGAATCACAGACTTCCCTTCCTGCTTGATCCTGCAAAGATGTCGTGAATGCAGGTAGAATAGGAGGCAATGCATAAAACAGTGAGAACCGATTCCACGGGAATAGCAAGGTATCTGTTGCGCATGCTAGTGGATCCTTTGTTCTTGAGACAAAGTTGTCGATTTCCTTGTTGAACCTGGATGCAAACAGATCTATGTCTGGGATCCTCCATCTTTGACATATTGACAGGAAGATATTGGGGTGAAGGGAACAACTGCTGGTGACTCAAGTAGTCCACCTGCTAATTTTTTATTTCTAGAATGAAGACTGCCGATAGGCAAAGTACATTATTTTCTGCCCCAGATAGGATATGATTCACGTTTCTCTGGGCAGCACAACTTCTTGCGCCCACTTGGAGATAAATATAGGCCATTGCTGTGGCATTGTCGGATTGAATCCTGGCAGGACAATTCCGTAAACTGAACATTCAGGCCTTCAGGGACCAAGTGCTCTGCCTGAATTTCTAGAATGTTAATGGGCAAGGCCCTTTCTGATCTGGGGCACTTCTCTTGGACAGTTGCCTCTTCCAGGACTGCTCCCCAACTCCAAAAAAAAAAAAAGGGTTGGCATATGTCACCATTTCCCTGGTAACTGAAGGAAGGATTTTCCCCTTTGCAGATTTTTTAAACCGAGGCTCCGGTGCACCCAGCCTACAGCACCTGGTATTTCCAGGCGGTCTCCCATCCAGGCCTGACCCTGCTTAGCCTCCAAGAGCCGACGAGATCGGGTTGCTGTCAGGGTGATGTGGGCGTAGGCTGTGGAATCAGACACATTGGAAATATAGAGATTGAACCCTTTGTTCCAAGCCGATAGAATACGGTTTTGCAGCAGTCTCTAATGAAACTGAGCATAAGGAACGGCCTCGAATGAAGCCACCATTTTTCCCAACAACCTCATGCAAAGCTGAATAGAAGAATTCATCTTGCTTCGACCACCTGAATCAGTTCCTTTATGGCGCTGATCTTTGCCTGGGGAAAGAACACCCTTTTCTGGGTGTATCTATGATCAGACCCAACTATTTTAGCCTTCCTCATGGATTTAAAGAAGATTTCTTCTAGGTTGGGAATCCGACCTAGATATTTTCCAGGTAGTTGAATGTGGTGACCATACTTTGGTCTAAGCGGGCTACCGACTGGTCTATGAAGAACAGATCGTCTAAGTAAACCATAATCATTATACCTTGGGCCCTTAATCTAGCTAGAAGAGGGGCCAGAACCTTTCTAAACATTCAAAGGTGCAGTAGCTAGACCAAAAATGAAGATTTTCCACCTTGACAAATATATATTACTAGTGAGCGAGGAAATAGGCATATGGAGGTATGCATCTTTGATGTCTATTGATGCCAGAAGTTCTCCCCCTTGTAGGATGGAGATAACTGATTGGATTGACTCCATGCGCAAAAAGAGTGGTTATATTCAGGAACTGAATTTATATTTTTGAGATCCAGAATGTCCATTCGGATTTGGCACCGTGAAATCAAACCCCAACCTCTGCTCTTACATGGGGGCCACCATGATCATTTTTGGCCAAAAGATGGCCCAATGCTTGAGAGAAAGACTTCTTTTTCACTGGATTCTTAGAAATGTTTGATCTGAGAAAACAAGGAGATGGGAACTCTTAGTACTCCAGTTTATACCTTAGAGCTATTGCGGAAGCCCCCCCTATCGTCTTGACACTCTTCCTGCCAGATCCTTGAGAACTGCAGAAGAATTCCCCCTATTTGAGCGAGCGGGGGCGCCTCCGCTTAAGGAGGCTTCAGTATCTTGTAGGTTTCCATCCGCAAGACCTCTTTTGTCCCGGGAGTTAACTCTGAGGATTACCTTTTGAACCTGACGGCGGAATCAATAGTGACTGCCTGGGAGGCTGATGCCCCTGGCACAGGAGAAGGAGCTTTAAAACAAAATACATTTACTAATTTTCTAAAATGGCAAAAGGGGTACTTTTTCCACTAGAATTTTTGGATATATTATCCAAAACATCCCCAAAGCCTGATGCACAAAGCAGAGGTACTACCAGAAGAAATCGCATCCACTGCTTGAGCAATAGTCAACCACTGCTGCTGCTATTAATGCTCAGCCTGATGCAAATAGTAAAATGTGTCAAATGGCCCTCTTTGCTCTCATGTCCCTCTGACAATTTTTGCAGCCAGCACGAGTTTTTTTTTTTTTTTTAAACCCACTCCCGTGTTGGAGGACACCAACGTCGCGTTTAGCTCCTCCTCTCCTTTCTCTTTCAAAAAAGTTTTCCCGTGCGAGTGCGGGCCTCCGATCCATCGGGATCGGCTTTGGGTGTGAGGGAGGGACGGCGTGGAGGAGACCTGAAAACCGCTGCCATGTAGGGGCGGTGAAAGAAAACAGCATCGCTGATTTTTTTTTTTTTCCCATTTAACTCTGCCTCAATGCTCAGCTTCGTGAAGAGGAGAGTTCAGCACAGGTGGGGGGTGTCTGGTGGAAGAAACACCCCCCCCCCCAAAACTTACCGGAGTTCTGTCTGGTAACCAGAGGACAACAGCCTGCTGCTTCTGTGACACTGCATGATCTCTGAGGAAAGCATGAGAAGGTACATGCTCCATACAGCCCCCAGTGGTGACACTTAGGCATGACATAAGAAAATTTAAAAATTCCTTAGAAAAACTCCACTTACCTTTGCAGGGTTTTCTGTGGTAAAACCAACAGACCCAATCTTCACCCTTCACGGTGGGTTCCGTTAAACCTTCAGGAACCGGGGACCCTCAGGGAACCCACAATCCTAGACCTGTAATAGCACCTCGCCAGTAAAACTTTATGGCTTAAAATACCAAAGTACTAGATCCCGGGGTCCAGTTCTCTAAAAAGAGAAGCGTTTACAAGCAAAGACCTTGTTTCTTTGGACACGAGGCCCGGATACCATTCAATTTGGCCCAAAAAAAAAAAAAAAAGACACTTTGAATGGATCTAGCTGCATAGCTAGCCCCAGCAAGAATTGCTACAGTGGAGCTCAGCACAGCATATCTTCACTCGTGACCAACACCTTAGACACTGGCGGAAAAAAAACAGATACTCCCAGTATGGGAGGGGTTATATAGGGAGTCAACTTCCTGTTTAGGGTGTGCCAGTGTCCAGCACCTGAAGGTGGACTATAACCACATAGCAATTACTATGGCTCTGTGTCCTGTGATGTATGATTAAAGAAACGTGATCCATTAACTTGGAGATCCCCGTATCTGTGTTTCTTGCTACGCAAGCTGAAGCTAATGCAGGGCTCATAGCTGCAGCATAAGCCTCCCAAGCTCTGCGCAAAATGGTCTCAGCTTGCAGATCCATCTCATCTTTGATGTTGCCTGCATCTTCAAAGATAAGACTGCTTGGAAACCTGTGCCAAGGAAGCGTCTAGTCTGAAAGTTTTAAAGAACTTTTCCTCATCTTCCTCTTTAAAGGGGCACCTACGTTTCCAAGTCTTGTATTTTAAGAGCTTTCTTTCAGGTTCCTTCCATTCCCTCAGGATATCATCTTTCAGCG
The DNA here is from genome assembly GCF_037356315.1 of Lithobates pipiens. Lineage (NCBI taxonomy): Eukaryota > Metazoa > Chordata > Amphibia > Anura > Ranidae > Lithobates > Lithobates pipiens. The sequence continues at coordinate 110,703,512 of NW_027507788.1, forward strand.
CTGGGTGAACTGTTTCAGGGGTAATTTCTCATTGCAATTTCCGCACCTTTTAGAGCGGGCAGAGGATTAATAGGACAGATGGCAACTCCCTGGGCAGTGGCGTCCTCCCCTGAAACAAAGGATACACAGGCACAAGGTTAGAATGGCACTGTATCACACAGAGGAAAGAGTTGGGGGTACCCTCCCCCATCAAAACCTCTGGCGGCCGGTCTGACTCACCCCCTGTGGTCTCCTCCATGGCTGTAGACCCTGTGGGCCTCTCGTGTTCTATTGCTGCTGGCGTCAGTAGATAATAGATAGCCTTCTGACATTTGCCCAGCTATATAGCTGTATTATCTGAAAGGAAACAGCATCCTCCTCCTCAGACGCCGTTTTGCCGGAGACTGGAACCGGAAATGAAGCAGGACACTCCGAGGTCACTTCCAGTGCTGGGGAGGAAACTATGGCATTCGTCCCCTGGAAGCCGAGAAGATGGCGCCGAGCACTCAGTTCAAACACGCGGTGCAAACCTACGCACAACAGCTTGCGCACGACACAGGGAGAGAAGCCAGGTGCCAGAATGGTCACAGCTCCACGCCTAGAAAACTCCAGCCGGCCGACACCCTCTCCAGTCCCTGCCATGAGGAAGAGAAATCAGTGACCTTGTCTCCGCTCTGTGACCCCAGTGTTGTGTGCCTGATAGGAGGGGGTTCCAAACACTGCCTTAGGCTGAAAAGATGGAGAGGGGAGCAGCTACTACACCGCTCATTAGCCCTAAGAAAAGGCTACAGGATACATAGACCAGAGGGCACCCAGGACTCCTTTTCTGCACGGCACCTGCACAGGTAAGGAGGGGGAGCAGAATATTGGCCCCTGAAGTTCTGGGCACACCACTGAACCCAGGATCCTTCAGTCCTTAGCTGGGCTCTTCCCAATGCTGCCCCCACCCCCCCAGGAAGAGAATGGGGAAAACCCACCAGGAAGGATACAAAAATCCTACCGGACCCAGAGGCTTCCCAAGCTTGTGGTCCAGCTCCCAGGGAGAGACCACCAGCCCCAGGCTTCGGGTCCCATAGAAAAAAAAAACTAACGGGTTCGCTGTGGGGAAACACAATCAAAAAATGAGGTGCACAGGGGAGGGGCGGGGGTTATAACCTCTTTGATTGTGTTTCCTGTCAGGTGGACCAGTCATCTCTCAGGGTGCCATCCTGGAAGGCGACTGGAGAAATTATACTTTCAGCCCATAAACATATATAGTGGAATATATAGTGGAAGTAGATTCTAGCTTAGTCAGACAAGTCGCATGTTGTATACCTGTAAGAAAAACCCGAGTCAATTGGCTGAAAGGGTGTTGGTGTTAGACATTGCTCCGAAACAAGGGGACTGCTAAAAACTTAAGAGAAAATTTGGAGTCTGCTCAGGGCCTGTGGCAGACTCTCTGCTGGTGTCTCTTATGTGTTTTCCTCCTGTAATCCTCCTTTGCAAAGTGAGGGTCTTCCCTTGCTGGTTACAAAATGGATGTTAATTAAGGGGATTCTGATTTTCTGATGAGGGAATTGAGTCAACTCAGGCTTTAACCAAGTTCCAATGTCTGTGTCTCGTTCGTTTGTCAATGGAAAATGGAAGAGGGAAGTGCACTGCCAGGAGCCATACAGACAGGCAAGTCAGGAACCAGTATGTATAAGGGTACACGGACCCCCCCATCATTCCTTGTTCATATCGCTGGGAAACCCTGCCTTACCCTGTCCTCATCTAGAATCTGCCCAGGTCTGGGTAACACAAAAATGGACCAAGTATGGACCTGTATAGCACCCTGTTGCCAACTAAACTCAAAATCAAAAGTTACAGGCCAGTCCACATGCCACGGGGTCCAGGAATGGTTCCCAAGGTATGATCAAGAGTCCCCAAACCTAAGATTGCTAATAAGCTATGACATGACAGTCAAAATGGGTAAATTATTCTGGTTAAAAAACTGTAGGAAATTCTACTCCAAAAAGAAAAGGGCACCCATCATGTAATGACACTAGCAAAAATACTGTAGCTTCATAGAGTGGGATTATATGGATACATTGGGGGGGGGGGGGGGGGGGGGAATCAGGTGCCATTTCTTTTCTTGCAAATGCTAGTTTCCTAGTAGTGATGGGCTCAGGATTGTTCAGGATCGTAATCCAAATCCACCTGAGCAATCCTGCCAGGAAGCAGTCACTGCACACCGCCAATCATAGGTAGTGAGGCATTTCCCGGGCTGCAGCTGCACAGACCAGAAAATGCCTTACTGCCTATGTTTGGTAGTATGCATTGTTGGCTTCCTGGCGGGATTGCTCAGGTGGGTTGGAACCAGGATCCCGAACAAACCTGAGCCCATCACTATTTCCTGGATGTCATGTTTATCTTCTTGCTTTAATACTTTGTGCCCTTTATCTGGAACAATTATACAGATAAGATGTCTGTTTTTACCAATACTCACTCCAGGACGGTGACTCACAGATTACCTAATGCAGTTGGTCAGTGTACTAGCATCTTTAGAAATTAATTGGCAAAGGCAGCCACCACGTTTCTCAATAAATGTTTCTTTAAAGATGTAGCCAGTATGAAATATTAACAAACATTATGTTAACATACAGTGCACCCGGAAAGTATCATTTACAGCGCTTCAGTTTTTCCATATTTTGCGTTACAGCCTTATTTCAAAAATGGATTTAAAATTCATTATTTTTCTTAAAATTCTACAAACAATACCCTATATTGACAATGTGAAAGAAGTGTGTTTGAAATCTTTGCAAATTTATGGAAAAAAAAAAAAAAAAATCACATGTACATAAGTATTTTACCACTTGCTACTGGGCACTTAAACCCCCCTCCTGCCCAGACCAATTTTCAGCTTTCAGCGCTGATGCACTTTGAATGACAATTGCGCGGGCATACAACACTGTACCCAAATGACATTTTTATCATTTTTTCCCCACAAATAGAGCTTTCTTTTGGTGGTATTTAATTACAGCTGGGAGTTTTATTTTTTGCTAAACAAACAAAAAAATATGCAAAATGAAATAAAAAATCATGTTTAATAGTTTGTTATAAAATTTTGCAAACAGGTCATTTTTCTCCTTCATTGAAATGCGCTGATGAGGCGGCACTGATAGGCTGCACTGGTGGGCACTGATAGGCATAGTTAAGGCGGCACTAATAGGCACAGATAAGGTGGCACCGATAGGCACAGATAAGGCAGTAGTGATGGGCACAGATAAGGCGGAACTGATGGGTAAAGATGGGCACAGATAAGATGGCATGGATGGGTGGCACTAAGGGGCACTGATAGGTACCACTGATAGATGGGACTGATGGGCACTGATAGGCGGCACTGATGGGCACTGGTAGATGACACTGATGGGCACGGATATGTGGCACTGGGGTGCAGCACCGTTGTTGAGGCAGATTGTGGGCACTGATGGGTGGCACTGTGGGCACTGCTGGGTGGCACTGACAGGGGGCACTTATTTATTCATGATGTCCCTATCACGGCCGCCGGTGATCGGCTCTTTTTTTTTCTCCTCGCGCTGTCAGCGCGAGGAGGAAAAATAGCCGATTACCAGCTCTGTTGTATCACATGATCAGCAGTCATTGGCTGACAGCTGATCATGTGGTAAGGGGCCGGGATCGACCCCTTGCTCGGATCCGTGATCAGGCGAGTCTCATAGACTCGCTGATCACAGGGCGTGCAGGGCGCTCGTGCATGGGACGACGTCAATAGACGTAGTTCCGGCAAAGGAGGTCCGCGCTGTAGCCGTCATTTGGATATAGCGCGGATCTCTAGTGGTTAAAGCCTTTGCTCAATACTTTGTTGAAGCACATTTGGCACCAATTACAGCCTCAAGTCTTTTGGCGTATGATGCTACAAGCTTGGCACACATTTTTGGGCAGTTTCTCCCATTCTTCCTTGCAGGACCTCTCAAGCTCCATCAGGTTGGATGAGGAGCGTTGATGCACAGCCATTTTCAGATCTCTCCATAGATGTTCAATCGGGTTAAAGTCTGGGCTCTGGCTGGGCCACTCAAGGTCATTCACAGAGTTGTCCTATAGCCACTGCTTTGTTATCTTGGCTGTGTGCTTAGGGTTGAAGTTCTGTTGGAAGATGAACCTTCGCCTATGTCTGAGGTCCAGAGCTGTTTTTTTTATCAAGGATATCCCTGTACTTTGCTGCATTCATCTTTCCCTCTCTCCTGACTAGTCTCCCAGATTCTGCCACTGAAAAACATCCCCACAGCATGATGCTACCACCACCATGCTTCACTGTAGAGATGGCATTGGCCAGGTGATAAGCGGTGCCTGGTTTCCTGCAGACATGATGCTTGCCATTCAGGCCTAAAAGTTCAAGCTTTGTTTCATCAGACCAGCGAATTTTGTTTCTCATGGTCTCAGTCTCCTTCACGGTGCCTTTTGGCAAACTCCAGATTGGCTTCCATTTGGTCACTCTACCATACAGGCCTGATTGGAGATGTAAAATTTACAGAAATTTTGAAGCCTGGAAACAAAACTTGTATTTTCATTTTTGGGGGGAAACTGAAATTTTCGGAAAAATTTTAAAAAATGCTACATTAGCACTTTTTTGTCTTTTTAAGATTGAAAAACTGTGCATTGTCATCATTGTTGTCCTCTTCACTTTGATCCATGAAGGATTTTTTAATATCTACAGGACACTGATCTGACAATATTTGCAGATCACATTTTTCTTTTCAGAAGAACTTGTAATGCCTCCATATGCTAGATGTCTCACCATTTTTCTGAGGAGAGTAGGAAATAAAAACAAGAAAAAAATGACTACTTTGCAAGAAGACACTAATCTATGATTGTGTGTGGGGGTGGGGGAGGGAAGAACCAGATTACTGGTAATTTAATTATTATTTACACAAAAGGTTATAAAGATAAACTAATGTAGCTAAAGGATTCAGAATCAGATCAGGTAAACTCTTACCTTTTTTTAATTAAGTATATTCTTTCAGGTCCTTTCTATTGCTCTATATTTCCTGACAGACTCCATGGCAGCAACGTGTGGGTTAAGTCCCGCCTCCACTACCCTATAGGACACTACTCCCATAAATCTTTGCTCCCTGCCCATGGCCGTGTTCTTTTTTTGTCCTCCTCCGTAGGACCAGACGTATGGTCTTTCTACCTGAAGATTGCTCCCACACGGTTCCATCATTGGTTTGGCCGAAAAGCGACTGTGGACGAAGTTGTCGCATATCTCCGTTAAGCCCTAGCTACTAGCGGGGTATGGAGTGGGCAGTTGGATATAAGCGCTGGAGGAAAGCCAGGAGCCTAGCCACTGGCAGGCAGGCTGCGCATTTGGTCGGATAGCCCAGCTAAATAGCAGGTGACCTATTGTGCCCTAAGAAGTCCGGTATGTATTGTGCTTACCTTCGGCCTGGAGACGTTCGTGTGGGAGCGGTAAGATTGTTCCTCTTTTTTCATGGCAGCAGTTTGTGTTTGTTCTTTGCCTTCTTCCCTTCTTTTCTGTTCGTTTTTTCCTGTGTATAGGTATATGGTTTAGACATTGCGGTCGGATTAGCCTGCGTTCCAGCCGTCGCTCACTTCCTGGTTTTCGTTAATACGTTCGTTCTGCGCATGCGCGAGTACGACTCAGGATCGAGGCTTGGTTCGCGCATGCGCGATAGCGGCAAAGTGACGCTATTCGCGCATGCGCGGTAGCGGCGCACGGGACGCGGTGATGACGTCATTAAGGCGCCTTATTTAAACATGGGATATAGCCTGCATGCCTTGGGAATGCTTGCAGGTTATTTCGTGACTTCCCCTTGTCCAGGTTCTCTGCTGTGGAGGTAGGTGGCCTTCTGGGAAGATGGGGGTGGGCATGTGTGTGTGTTTATAGCATCCTCAGCCTTACTTATATGTCTTTGCAGCAGTTATGGAGACCCTTAGAGATACGGATTCACCTCCGCCTGTATGTGGCCAGCCCTCTCATAATAGGTACTGTCTGGGGGGGAAGTAAGGGGGGGGGAGGGGTCCGGTATTAGTCAGTCTGTTATCTTTCCTTATCTGTATGTCTCTTCTATCTCTGTCTTAGCCCATCTAGATCAGAACAGCAACGCAGCTCAACGCACAGAGGAAGCGATTCTTCTAAATCTTACCACCGGCACTCATATTCCAAGTCTAAGCATCACGGCTCACCCTCTAGATCTGGGCGCCGTAGCGAGGATCGATCTCGCTCCTCCAGGGCTCATTCCAGCCACTCAGTTATCAACTCTTGCTGGGGATGCAGATCACAAGTTCCCATTGGAAAATCCCTGTGTGACCTCTGCTTTTCCAAAGCCTCTAGTGAGAGAGGGAGTACGGACCAGCAACTAAGATCCCTTGTGGAAAAAGTGGTGAAGGAGTCCCTCAAGGGGATCAGGGCCAATCAGACCCCTGTGCCTCAATCAGAGTCACCTCAGTCACCAGTCAGGGAGTCGCATGCTCAAGAGCTCTGGGAATCCTCTTTAACCAGCCATCATTCAGCTGCTGCTTCAGACAGTGAATCTGAGGAAGATAGTCCCTGTGTGGGTTTTGATTTTGCTTTACTTTCCCCCTTGGTGAAGGCCATCAGAGAGGCTTTGAACTGGGAAGATGAGGTGGCTAATCCTTCCAAGCAAAGGAAGTATTTTAAGCAACTTAAAAGGGAGCGTCTTAACTTTCCATTTCTGTCTGAACTTGGTGAGGTCATCACGGATGAATGGAGTAAAGTGGAGAAAAAGAATAGTATGCTCTCAAAAGTCCTAAGGTTATATCCCTTTAAGGAGGATGAGGTCAAGCATCTGGAATCGGCTCCTCTTGTGGATGCAGCGGTGATGAGACTAGTAAAACACGTGACCCTTCCTTTGGAGGATACAGTTTCATTTAAGGATGCTTTAGATAGACGGATTGATTCCGATTTAAAGAGAGTCTACCTCACTGCCGGTATGGCATGCAAGCCAGCATTGGCTTTAGCGGCAATGTCCAAAGCCATGGAAGTCTGGACGGACGGTGTGGATGATACCCTCAGAAACATTTCGGAGGAAGTCGCTAAAAGTTCTCCTATTCAGGAGTTACGGCTTGCTTCGGCTTTTCTGGGGGAGGCTTCGATTGACATCATCCGCCTAGTGTCCCGGGTTATGCTTTCGGCTGTAACCGCAAAGCGGGCCCTATGGCTCCGTCCCTGGCTGGCTGATCCAGCTTCAAAACAGGTGTGGTGCCGTATCCCTTTTGAAGGTTCTTCCCTTTTTGGGAATAAATTGGATAGCGCCATATCCCGGGCCACTGGTGGTAAATCGGGGTTTCTTCCTCAGGACAGGCGTCTAAAAAGCCAGAAGAGATTTTTTCCTAAAAAACAGTATCAGGAGCAAGCCAGGGAGGCCCGTAGCTATAGACCGGGTCGGGAATATTCTAGATCATGGAAATCAAGGCAGTCATCCTTCAAGAAATCTGCCAAGAGCAGTGCGACAGGAGAGAGGGAACCAACCAAATCTTTTTGAGATTGGGCCCGCTCAGATAGGCCAGGTGGGGGCTCGTCTTCTACATTTTCGGCATGTCTGGGCGGCCTCAATCAAGGACTTCTGGACCGTCAGAACGGTCTCTTCAGGCCATTCTTGGACCTTCAGCAGGTCCCCAAGACTAAAGTTTGTTCCCACCTCCCTTCCAGCCTCAGAAGAAAAAAGGCAGATCTTGTTGGCCTACGTGAAATCTTTATTGGCTCAAGGCGCTGCCGTACCCGTGCCAGACGATCAACGAGGGAGAGGAATTTATTCTCCTCTTTTTATGGTCCAAAAGAAAAACGGTTCTTGGAGACCAGTCATAGACCTTACACATCTGAATCATTTTATCAGAAAGGAAAGGTTCAAGATGGAAACCTTGTCGACAATACAACAGTCAGTCCAGTCAGGCGACTGGATGATTTCAATAGATCTAAAGGACGCGTACTTTCATGTCCCTGTGGCAGAAGATTTTCAGCAGTTTCTGCGATTTTCAGTAGGAAAACTACATCTCCAGTTCGTTTGTCTCCCGTTCGGACTTTCAACATCCCCCGAGTGTTTTCAAAAGTGTTGTTGGCCGTAGTGGCTCTATTGAGAACCAAGGGAATTCGTCTTCACCACTATTTAGACGATCTTCTGCTGCTAGCCCAGGACAGAGACCGTCTGTTAGTGCACAAGGAGCAGGTCATCTCCACTCTTCAAGAATTCGGTTGGATCCTGAATCTAGAAAAGAGTCAGTTAATTCCTTCCCAGTCTCTGGTATTCCTAGGCGCACTCTTCAACACAGTGAGGGGTACCATCTCCTTACCCGAGGAGAAAGTAGTGGTAATTCGGGACAGAATCCGTCCGGCCCTCTCAGCCTCCCATCTTCCGGCTCTTCAGTGCTTGAGAATTATTGGCACCATGGTGGCAACGATTCCGATGGTGAAGTGGGCCCAATGGAAGATGAGACCGTTTCAAAAAGGTTTTCTTCACCAATGGCTAGGCGACAAGACTCAACCTATCCGGATCACATCTTCAATGAGAATCTCTCTGCCCTGGTGGCTTCAGAAGGTGAACCTATTCAATTGTCATTCCATTCTCCCCATCTCGTGGATAACAATAACTTCGGATGCCAGCAACAGGGGCTGGGGCGCCCACTGTTTGTCGGAAGTAGCACAAGGCACCTGGGACTTCCCTTCCAGGGGGACGGTGTCGAATATTCTAGAATTGAGGGCAGCCTTTCAGGCACTCCTGGCCTTTCGTCATCTGGTCTCAGGAACCTCGGTCCTACTCAGACTAGACAACACAACAGCAGTGGCATATATAAGGAGACAAGGAGGTACTCGGAGTCTCTCCCTTCTTCAGGAGGTAGAGCCAATCATGTCTTGGGCTCAGAAGAACCTGGTCAACATTACAGCAACTTATGTTCCAGGAACACAGAATGTCCAGGCGGACTTTCTGTCTCGAGTCAGTCTGGACAACAACGAATGGTCCCTTCACGTAGAAGTTTTCAGGTGGATTCTAACATTGTGGTTCGTCCCAGAGGTCGACCTATTTGCCTCCCCTTGCAACAAGAAACTGGCAAGATACTATTCCAGGTTTCGGGATCCTCAGGCCTACGGAGTGGATGCTCTGACGGATCGATGGTGGTTCAACAAAGCCTACGCCTTTCCTCCAACTCCTATTATTCTACAGTTCCTGCGGAGACTCAAATCAGAAGCAGTAGAGGTGATAGCTGTAATACCTTATTGGCCCAACAGGCCATGGTTTCCGCTTCTAATGCTCCTCAGTGTCAGGGATCCGATTCCCTTACCTCTCAGATCCGATCTTCTGTCCCAGGGCTCGAAGCTCCATCCCTGCCCGGCCCATCTATGTCTGAGGGTCTGGTTTTTGAGAGGGGAAGGTTAGAGGCTCTGGGTTGTCCAAAGGAGGCCATCCCTACTCTCATGAGTGCTAGAAGGAAAAGTACCAACCAGGTGTATGAGAGGATTTGGTCTAGATTCACAAATCACTTATCTTCCAGGTCTTGCTCCGATGGTAATTTGACGGTTCAGGATGTTCTGAGTTTCTTACAGTCCGGACTAGACATTCCCCTATCTGTCAGCGCTCTTCGTGTGCAAGTCTCGGCAATTTCAGCCTTTTCTGGAATATCTTGGGCTAAACATCCTTTGGTTCAGCAATTTTTTAAAGGAGCAATTAGACTTAGACCACAGAGGAAACCCAGATTCCCCAAGTGGGATTTACCCTTAGTTCTCGACTTTTTCTCTCAACTGGACAGATCACTTTCAGTCAAAGAATTGTCCCTAATGACATCTTTTTTGGTAGCCATATCCTCAGCGAAGGGAGTCTCTGAGATTCAGTCTTTAGGATCAAAGGAACCTTTCCTCACATTCTTCCCTGACAGAGTGGTCCTAGTGCCAATGCTGGGTTCAAACCCAAAGGTTACCTCGGTCTTCCACGAAAATCAGGACATTACTCTTCCTACCTTTAATTCTGCTGGGAGTCAGGATCTTCATCCTCTCGACATGGGAATTATTCTGAAACGGTACCTGGAGGCGACAGCTTCTTTCCGGCAATCGGATTACCTTTTTGTTCTTTTTCATGGCAAAAACAAAGGCCTTAGGGCTTCGGTCAGATCCATCTCCATGTGGGTGGTTCAGGCGATCCAGTGGGCTTATAAAGAGAAGGGCTTGGCTCCTCCTGAGGCGGTTACGGCACATTCCACGAGAAGTCTCTCTACTTCTTGGGCAGCTTCACGTCATGTGGCTCCTGAGGTTATCTGCAAGGCTGCCTCTTGGTCGTCCATTCATACATTTATGGCTCACTATTGTGTCGAACCTGCCAGTTTATCTTCTGTTGATTTTGGTTTAAAGGTGCTGTCAGTGGACAGTGTTAAATAAATCTTGGTTCAGCATTTTTGCCCACCCGAGTGTGTTTGGCGAGTTATTTCCCACACGTTGCTGCCATGGAGTCTGTCAGGAAAACGGAAAATTCCTATCAAAATACTTACCGTAATTTTCCTTTCCTGATGGACTCCATGGCAGCAGGAGTTCCCTCCCAAAATGGCTGGAGTAGGCTAGTTATCGAACACGGCCATGGGCAGGGAGCAAAGATTTATGGGAGTAGTGTCCTATAGGGTAGTGGAGGCGGGACTTAACCCACACGTTGCTGCCATGGAGTCCATCAGGAAAGGAAAATTACGGTAAGTATTTTGATAGGAATTTTCCGTTTTTCTTCCAATGCTTTTGAGGCCTAGTGAAGAGGACAGAACAAACCAAACACACCCACTAACATGCAAAAGCAAAACTGAAATCTTTTTCTTGCTACAATGGCAGCACAGCACCTCCTAAAGGAAGAAACGCATACTGTTCTTGCATTGGAGGGTTCAGTTTGTTGCCTAGGATTTGCTTGTCCTCACTCAGTGCACAGAAATTAGAATGATCTGATATCATACATTTTTTCTTAGGAATGATTTACAAATTATCTGAACACCATCAAATTCATCATGTTAAAATAAAATATTCGATTTTTTTATTCTTTTTAAAAAAAAAATCCAATTTTTGGGGGAAAAACAAAAACAAAAAAGCCTTCAGGGAAAAAAAAAAAAACCACGAAAAAAAAAAATTCAGAACTTTTCAGTTTTTTTTCCGTGCCTTCACATCTCTAGGCCTGATTGGTGGAGTTCTGCAGACATGGTTGTTCTTCTGGAAGGTTCTCCTCTCTTCACAGAAAAACGCCCTGTCAGAATGACCACCGGGTCCATGGTCACCCCCCTATGGCCTTGATTGCTCAGTTTGGCTGGGCACCTTGCTCTAGAAAGTGTCCGGGTGGTTCCAAACATTTTTACCCTTCCCCAGATCTGTGCCTCAATACAATCCTGTCTCAGAGGTCTACAGATAATTCCTTGGACTTCATGGTTTCTGCTCTGAATGCACTGTTAACTGTGGGACTTTATATAGACAGGTGTGCCCCTTTCCAAATCATGTCCAATACATTTTACCACAGGTGGAATCCAATCAAATTGTAGAAACATCTCAAGGATGATCAGTGGAAACAGAATGCACCCGAGCTCAATTTGGAGTGTCATCGCAAAGGCTGTGAATACTTATGTAAATGTTAGTTTTTTTTATTTTTAATAAATTTGCTAAGATTTCATACAAACTTCTTTCATGTTATCATTATGGGGTATTGTTTATATAATTTTGAGGAAAATAATGAATTTAATACATTTTGAGGAAAAGAATGAATTTAATACATTTTGGAATAAGGTTGTAACATAACAAAATGTGAAAAAAGTGAAGTGCTGTGAATACTTTCTCGATACACTGTAATTGAAGCATAAAGCTCCTCTGTACTGTTGGTTTTTCTCATTTATTCTTAACTACATGGGATCGTTCAACAAAGCCACTGCTTTTGTTGCCTGACAATGCCATAACCTCTTTATCCATGTGCTAATTAGATATAATGTTCTGCGAAAGCAAGCTATAAATGGTAAACAGGCATTGGTATATGCAATGCCTTAAAATGAATATTTGCTAAAGCATGGATATAGACACAAACTAGTAACTATACTTACGCCCATAGCATTACTGCTTGGACATGATCCATCCCCAATGATATAATCAGAAGGTTCTTGGTCATAGCAATCTGCATCAAGTTCATTTATCTGTTAGGAAAAAAAAAAAAACAGTCAACAGTTATAATGCAAGCATACCTAAATAGGAAGAAAATACACACCACGCACACCAGGCCAGCTTCATACCAACGCACTGCAGCAGGACTGATTTATGCTGAATAGCACTATAAGGTTTTACACTGGTGCGACATGACAGTCATCCTACTTTGGATCCGATTTTGTCCTGCGACCGGAAGTCAGAGACGAGTCCGACTTCAATGAACGGGGATCAAACTTGGATACCTGCCAATCCCAGACACTGTGTTTGGTATGAATCTTGAGGAGGAACTCCACACCAAATTTTAAAACACAAAACCGGCATGGGTTCCCCCTCCAAGAGCATACTAGGCCCTTAGCCGAGCATGCAGCCCGGCCGGTCAGTAAAGGGGGTGTGGACGAGCGAGCCCCTGCCCCCGAGCCATACCAGGCCGCATGCCCTCAACATGGGGGGTGGGTGCTTTGGGGCAAGGGGACGCCCTACGACCCCCCCACCCCAAAGCACCTTGTCCCCATGTTGATGAGGACAAGGGACTCTTCACGACAAACCTGACCATTGGTTGTCGGGTCTGTGGGCGGGGGGCTTACCGGAATCCGGGAGCCCCTTTAATAAGTGGGCGCCCAGATCCCGGCCCCCTACCCTATGTTAATGAGTATGAGGTACATCGTACCCCTACCCACTCACCTGGGGGGAAAAAAGGTCTCTTCCTACTTCTCCGGCCTCTTCTCCCGGACTCCGGTGTCTTCTGCCAGGCTCCTACGCTATCTTGCGCTCTTTTGCCCACTCTTTTGCTAGCGTTGGCCCGGTTTTCTGTCGTTTTCCGATGTTGACACTCGCCCCTGCTCTCTCCCGCTGTAATGTCGCGTGCGTGGTGCACAACAAATTATATAGGCATGGGGTGTAGTCATCAGATTTCATCTGGTGGCCCTTCCCCTTATGACGTCACCACCTGGAGCATGATTGGGCTGTGAAGTCATAAGGGGCAGGGTCACCAGGTATCATCATCCAATGACCATGCCACATGCCTATAAAGTCGTTGCGCACCGCGCACATGGCATTACAAATTTGTCAAAATAGGTGGGATAAGGAAGATCCTTACCAGAATGTGCCAGCTTGTGAGTACCAATAGGGTTAAAGCCACCTCCACAGCTACCCCAGAAGGATGCTTAATTTTTAAGGTTTCCCACACCACAGTAATAAGTGCAGACAGCCATGGCAAAATAATCATCCTCGTCATCAGAAGGATCAGGGGCCGCATCCCATGATTCCGCAGGAAAATTGAGACTCACTGCGACTGAACCAAACTCCTGCTCTGAATCATACGAGGGGGATGGGGCGAGTGGGGGGGGGGGGGGGTCCTTACTTGCCTTTTGACCAAATGACTCATGGACCACCAAAAATGCACCCAAGGGAATAGACGACCTGGACAGTCCTGGCACCTTGATGAGAGTGTCTGGGGGAGATGAGTGCTCCTTAGATTCCATGTGTAGGCATACCTCTCCAGAGCAGGAACCACCAGGACCAACATCCACAAATAGGCAGATAAAAACCACCCCTTAGAGGCTGCGGCAGAGAGGGAGACCTCAGTAGGACTCACCACCAAACCAAGGTCAACGAGAGCAGTGCGGTGTACAGCCATAGCAAAGAAGGCCTCCTATAAGTGCTGAGTTGGTCCAAGCCAAAAAGAAACCTGACCCCTACATCACATGCCCAGTGCTAGGGCCGCAAAAATGGCCACTGTTACACAGCTATACAAACATGGCTGCACCTCCCTACCAGCCACTTCCCCCACTTGGTCAGGGAAATGTCCAAGTCTGCCCAGGGGCCTGCGAGAGCCCTGCTCACCCAGGGCAGGACACCAGGCAGGTGGGAAAGCAGTGAGAGGACTGGGCCCAGCAACCCAAGTCTAGAGAGGGGGAGAAGCCGCAAAGCCAACCGCCCCAGGAAGCACCCACAGCCCATCATAATGCCTGAGGAAGGGGGGAGAATTTACCTACCGATCCAGTGGAGATAGCTAGTAACACTTTTGAGACAGAACCACCTCCCACCAACATAGAATGTTTTAATGCCAAACGTGAGCACATGGATTAATGCCCATGCAAACTGTTGCTTTTTTACTGCAGAAAAAAAAAAAAAAAACATCAAAAGCATACAATGTGCATGAGGCCTACACTGCTATCTAATGCCTTTATGTTATAAAGAACCACAGATTGGGTGCAAAGTAGGGCCAAAACAACTAATCGATTATGAAATTAATCGATTACTATTTTCAGAATCGATTAATTGGCCAGTAACATAATGGAGTTAAAAAAACTAAAATTAGCCCTCTATAGTGCAAAAAGAGCAAATAATCGGTACTGTAAATATTATTTTCACTGTTGCACAGTAAAAAAAAAAATGAACTCCTTACAGTTGCGATTATTTGCTTTTTTTTTTGTACTAGGAAGGGCCAATTTATTTTTAACCACATTATGTTACTAAACGTCTTAGATCTGCTTTCCACCTGTGTTTTTTTATGCTTTTTGCAGAAACGCACTACAGTTCATTTAACATTCACATCTATGCTTTTTTCAGATGCTGGAAAGGGTCCAGGACATTTTTCAACGCAAAACGGTGCTTGTTTGGCTCAATATACTTCAATGGAGAAGCTGCAGAAAAGCATGTAGTGCATTTTTGCAGAAATTCGTGTTTTTTAAATCATCCCAACAACAAATTGGCCCAAAAAAAAAAGCAAATGCAAATCGCAGCCAAATCATGTGCGCAAAAAATCAACATGCACAGCAAAAAGCACTGCATAAATTGATCAAAAGCAAACTGCATAGGTGTGCTTGCCATACAGATCAATTTTCAGACAAGAATTATTTATGTGAAAGATCTTTGTAAATTCGCTGAATGAAAGAATCTAATAACCAATTAATCTAAACAATAATTGGCCAATCGATTATGAAAATTATCATTAGTTGCAGCCCTAGTGCAAAGTAAATCCCACTCTATCCACCACAGGGTCATCGCATCCATTTGGCAAAACTAGAGGTCGACCGATATGGGTTTTAATCTGGCCGATGCCGATATTTAGAAATCGGGGCAGCCGATGGCCGATATGATGCCAATTTTTGCGACCGATTTCTTTTTTTTCCCCCTTCATTTCATTAAATCTAACAGTTAAATAATAAAGGGGGGATACAGAAAATTGCTTAAATTAACAAAATGTTAAGATAGATAGGGGGTAGAGAGGTGGCCGTGAAGGAGGGGGGGGCACAGAGAGGTGGCCGTGAAGGAGGGGGGGGCACACAGAGAGGTGGCCGTGAAGGAGGGGGGGGCACACAGAGAGGTGGCCGTGAAGGAGGGGGGGGGGCACACAGAGAGGTGGCCGTGAAGGAGGGGGGGGCACACAGAGAGGTGGCCGTGAAGGAGGGGGTTACACAGAGAGGTGGCCGTGAAGGAGGGGGGTACACAGAGAGGTGGCCGTGAAGGAGGGGGGTACACAGAGAGGTGGCCGTGAAGGAGGGGGGTACACAGAGAGGTGGCCGTGAAGGAGGGGGGTACACAGAGAGGTGGCCGTGAAGGAGGGGGGTACACAGAGAGGTGGCCGTGAAGGAGGGGGGTACACAGAGAGGTGGCCGTGAAGGAGGGGGGTACACAGAGAGGTGGCCGTGAAGGAGGGGGGTACACAGAGAGGTGGCCGTGAAGGAGGGGGGTACACAGAGAGGTGTCCGTGGAGGAGGGGGGTACACAGAGAGGTGTCCGTGGAGGAGGGGGGTACACAGAGAGGTGTCCGTGGAGGAGGGGGGTACACAGAGAGGTGTCCGTGGAGGAGGGGGGTACACAGAGAGGTGTCCGTGGAGGAGGGGGGTACACAGAGAGGTGTCCGTGGAGGAGGGGGGTACACAGAGAGGTGTCCGTGGAGGAGGGGGGTACACAGAGAGGTGTCCGTGGAGGAGGGGGGTACACAGCGAGGTGGCAGCGGAGGAGGGGGGTACACAGAGAGGTGTCCTTGGAGGAGGGGGGTACACAGCGAGGTGGCAGCGGAGGAGGGGGGTACACAGAGAGGTGGCCGCGGAGGAGGGGGGGTGAACAGCGAGGTGGCCGCGGAGGAGGGGGGTACACAGCGAGGTGGCCGCGGAGCAGGGGGGGTACACAGCGAGGTGGCCGTGGAGGAGGGGGGGTACACAGCGAGGTGGCCGTGGAGGAGGGGGGTACACAGCGAGGTGGTTGTGGAGGGGGGGGTACACAGCGAGGTGGCTGTGGAGGGGGGGGGTACACAGCGAGGTGGCTGTGGAGGAGGGGGGTACACAGCGAGGTGGCTGTGGAGGAGGGGGGTACACATAGAGGTGGCTGTGGAGAAGGGGGTGTACAGAGAGGTGGCTGTGGAGGAGGGGGTGTACAGAGAGGTGGCTGTGGAGGAGGGGGTGTACAGAGGGGTGTACACACACACACACACACACACACTATGCCAGTATAAAAGTTTTGGCTTCAGTAACATGTTTTAAAAAAGCATTACTATAAAGGGAAAAAAAAAAAAAAAAAAAGAGAGAAGAAGGAAGAAGAAGGAAGAAGAAGGAAGAAGGAGGAAGAAGGAGGAAGAAGGAGGAAGAAGGAGGAAGAAGGAGGAAGAAGGAGGAAGAAGGAGGAAGAAGGAGGAAGAAGGAGGAAGAAGGAGGAAGAAGGAGGAAGAAGGAGGAGTTAGAAGAAGATGGAGGAAGAAGGAGGAGGAAGAAGACCTGCTTTCCACATGACTTGCAATAACCACGTAGAGGTCCCATGAGAGTTATACTGAGTGCCTGCAATGACTGGAAATTGCCTCACACAATTTCAACCTTGCTAAAAAAAAATCACTGTAAGTGGTTGCAGATGGTTTCATTTTCTTTGGATTAAAAGGAACATGTATTTACTGCACTGATGTTGGATTACAGCATATCTCAGCAGTGTAAACATTTAGCTGCCTATAGAACACCAATACCCACAATCTTTCATACTTCCACTGTTGACAGACTTTGATATGGTTCAAGG
The DNA here is from genome assembly GCF_037356315.1 of Lithobates pipiens. Taxonomy (NCBI): domain Eukaryota; kingdom Metazoa; phylum Chordata; class Amphibia; order Anura; family Ranidae; genus Lithobates; species Lithobates pipiens. Next base: position 110,720,655 of record NW_027507788.1, read on the forward strand.
AAACACAGCAGATTGACCTCCTCCGGTCATATGACGCTGTTCTCCCTCCGCAAATGTTCACTGCTGTGGAATGCAAAGACCATGACGCAGGACACCGCTGTTATGCATCTTGCTTGTTTATAATTAAAATTTAAAATGCAGGCACAGCGTTAAGGGTTTAAAGAAATGTCCTGCATTTTGCAGAGTAAAAACAACGCTAATAAATATAACTAATTTGAGGCCAAGGTCCTTGTTTTCCGAAGGGTCTTAACGTTGATTTTGATTTGAATTGCTTTATTAGTGATAGATTTTAGATTTATATCTCCTGTAGTTTAGAACACATTTTAAATAACTTTGTTCCTTATTTTTATTATTTTTATATTTATTTTAATTTTATTTTATTTTTTCACATTCATTTATTACATTTTTATATTTGGTGGTTCATTATTATTGCATAGATTTGTAAAGATGGCTGTGGTGTGGTATATTGTGGGTAGGCTCCAGTTTGTATTCAATTTGTGGCAGTATGTATGAGGCAACTTACGCACGTCCCCAGCAAATTTTTTGTGACCCCTTCCTGTACACACTATATCCGGTCGGGTAGCATGATTGATTGCTGACAAGCTGTTCACGTGTATACTAGTTGAAGGGGAGTATGTAGATCGGTGCAGTGACAATGTAGCTCCACCCCTTACTGAGGAAGTCAACGGCCTGATGACACGTGTCTAGAGGGCAGAGCTTAGGCACTGATGTCACACTGCGGCAATAATCCAAAAATTGGATGTTTGCAATGCCTTGCAGTTTGCGCAAGCAGATTGTGCTTCACTTGTAAGTGTATCCATTACCTTTATAAAATTTAATTATTGGAAATGGAGAGCACTAGGTGTTACTTTTCTTTTACATATAAAATCCAATCGGGCAAGACAATCAGGGTTCTTGGAACCCTATTAAGGGTCCATTTACCTAAGGAGGTCTGTGTATCCATAGTATGCCAGGTGTCACCACTTTCCCCAGAGGGGACAACTGCTGATTTTACTCTTATACGAGGTGAGCAGCCTGTGAAACTGGTGGTGGAGAGCATGCGTCTTTGTCTCTACTTTGGGTGAATTGATTTATGGCAGGATTGTCTTCAAACATTTACACAAACTTTTGATACAAGATTTTTGGAGTTAGTGGATTTGATTCTTTAGAATTGATATATTTATGTTATACACGTTTTGACATATTTTTTTAGTAGTGCAGCACTTTGATTAAATATAACTAGACTGGAAAAATGGGTATATGCAGTGCTAAAAATGTACATTTAGAAAGGTCCGCAAATGTTAGCAAAAAAGTCCATGTTTCTTTTCACCCAAAGTGTAAATCAAACAGACTAGAGTGAATAAGGATATCCTTCATCACACACCAACACACAGGGCCCTCTTACCCACAGCCTGGGATCTGATGTCATGACGCTATACGTGTGGCCATCTTGTGGGTTGGAAAAATCTTTGTTTTATATCTCATGACATGCTTTCATGTTTTATTCTTTTTAAATGTGAGTACTCTGGAATTCTTTTTGGAATAAATTATACACTGATTTGATATAGGAGAACTTGTTTTCTCTTCTTTCTATACATGAACATGTGGATCTACCATCTGTGAGGGCTACATAAGATCCAGTTGCTTGTTGTCTTAGTAGAGATGTTACCAACCTGTGGATATACATGATGCCTGTTTGACCACATATAATCTAGTGGTCCACTATTTGGGGTAAGAGGCCTGGTGTGTTTACGCTCAGTGGAGGATATCATTCACTCTAGTCTGTTTGATTTACACTTTGGGTGACTCCAGAAAAGAAACAGACTTTTGTGCCAACGTTAGCAGACTTTTATAAATGCACATTTTCCTCGCTGCATATACCCATTTTTCCAGTGTTATTATTGTTACTTACAATTCTATGCTAGCTGCTCCTTAGATTCTAAGCGTAGTGAATACTCTCTATATATCACTACACCTCTAGTTTTCTTTTCTGCACACTTTTTTTTTTTTGATGAACACATTGAAAGTTAAAAAAATTACAACACAGTGTAAGGGTCCTAATATTAAAAAATTAACCACAAGAATGCCAGCATAATCTTTGATTACCATGGTTGTTCCCTCTATTACTCACCTGCATTGGAGACTTGGTTTTATCCAACTGCTCCTGTAGCTGCTGTATGTGTTTCTTTGTGTCCTTGATATCCTTGTAAAGCCGTGTGGATGGGGAGTTGCTGTACTCCTCCTGGGAAGACTACAGGAGTAGACAAAACAGATAAAAAACACAAAAAAATTCATTTTTCTAACAGAAGAGCTTTTTGAAAAAAAAAAAAAAAAAAAATGTAAGTTTAATCGAAGCAGCAAAGCACAGAAATCAGGGAAACCTCACCAAAAAAACTTTGCCCTACTGTTTTATGTTATGCACACTGCTCTGGGAATGTTCTCGGATTTATAGAAGTCTAGCATAGCTAAAATTCATATTTATGTGCATGTCAGTTACAAAACATGGGGCAGCGTTATTTTGTCCAGAAATTGTTGCATGGCTTATTTAATATGAAAAAATGGGTTTACTGGAGATCTAGAAAGGCATAATTAAAAAATGCACAATGCAACAATAGTCTAAGGCCTTGCTCACATGAGCTTCAGCCTGTAGGCTCGATTCACATATATGCAAGTGCAGGAAACAAAGTCAATTCTGATCGTTACCTGCGCCAAACTGAAATCGCACTCAATATCAATGTTACAAGCTGAAGCCCATGTAAACAAAGCCCATGCAGGTCAAAGCAACAGGTTCACTATAATCTGTCCTTGCATAGTAGCACATACTGGATATTTCTTCACCATCATTATGGTTCAGCCATAAAGAGTGAGAAGTGAGGGAGTGGTAGTTGGCATAGAATAAACACATGTCTTAGGCTGACAGTTAGTACTTTGAAAGTTCTGACTAAAGGAACTTGGGGCTTACACATGGCTCACTGTCTCGCTGCACCTATGTGACAGTCCTGGGCCAATCATCAGAATCCAGGGTAGTCACATCTGAGGAAAGGAAGTGAATAACCTACCTGAAGTACTGGATAGTTTCTCTACACTTCAGCAGCTGAATGAAGTGAAGGAAAGTTTAGTATGTACTCCTGGGAAGGGCAACAATAAATTAAACTGATTGCTCTGCCTGCATGGGCAAAGCAGGTTTATATTTTAATGTCTATACTGACCTGTAATTGTTCTTTTTCCTGTTGTAACATTTTCTTTAGTATCATTAATTTCTGGTTGTGCACAATATTGTTTTCCTCCTTACAAAGAAAAATAAAAAACGTTATAATAACTGACATGCTACAAATTAACCTATATAACTAATCAGTAAATATCCCCACACTACTCGGATCATTAAAATGTAAATAATAAATCTTTGAATAGCACAAATAATAAACAAAAACGTGCAGCACTCCTTCGTCTCCCTCTTGTATTGGGTCATCCTAATGCCGTTTGAGAGCTCATACAATTAGAAAGGAACATAAAAAGACTCTATAATGCTCACTAAATAGTTTATTTTGTTCATGAAAACAAATCTAAAAAAATATATCATTATATATATATATATATATACATACATACATACATACATACACACACACACACATATATATATATATATATATATACACACACACACACACACGCACACACACACATATATACATACACACAATCTCACAAAATGTAAAGTAGTGAGTGTACAACTTGTATAACGGTGTAAATTTGCTGTCCCCTCAAAATAACTCAACACACAGCCATCAATATTCTAAACCGCTGGCAACAAAAAAGTGAGTACACCTCTAAAAAAAAAAATTACAAAGATAGATAATTTCAGAACTTTTCCACCTATAATGTGACCTATACACTTGTACAACTGAACAAAAAACTGAAATCTTTTAGGGGGAGGGAAGTAAAAATAAACTAAAATAATATGGTTGCATAAGTGTGCACACCCTTAAACCAATACTTTGTTAAAGCACTTTTTGATTTAATTACAGCACTCAGTCTTTTTGGTTATAAGTCTATCAGCATTGCACATCTTGACTTGCCAATATCTGCTTTGTAAAAACACTCCAAATCTGTCAGATGGCAAGGGCATCTTCTGTGCACAGACCTCTTCAGATCACCCCACAGATTTTCAATTGGATTCAGGTCTGAGCTCCGGCTGGGCCATTTCAAAAAAACTTTAAATTTTCATCTGGTAAAACCATTCCTTTGTTGATTTGGATGTATGCTTTGGGTCGTTAAGATGAAGCTCCTCTTTAGGTTCGGCTTTCTAGCAGAAGCCTGAAGGTTTTGTGGCAATATTGACTGGTATTTGGAACTGTTCATAATTCCCTCTACCTTCACTAAGGCCCATGTTCCAGCTGAAGAAAAACAGCCCCAAATCATGAAGCTGCCACCAACATGCTTTACCGTGAGTATGGTGTTCTTTTGGTGATGTGAAGGTTTTTGTGCCAAACTTCTTTTATAATATCTTCTTTTGGAATTATGGCCAAAAAGTTCAACCTTGGTTTCACCAGACCATAACACATTTCTCATATTTTTGGGAGACTTCAGGTGTGTTTTTGCAAAATTTAGCTGGCTTGGATGGTTTTCTTTGTGAGAAAAGGCTTCCGTCTTGCTATTCTACCCCATAGCCCAGACATATGAAGAATACAGGAGATTGTTGTCACAGGTATCACACAGCCAGTACTTGCCAGATACTCCTGCAGATCCTGTAATGTTACTGTAGGCCTCTTGGCAGCCCCCCTGACCAGTTTTCTTGTCGTCTTTTCATAATTTTTTTTTAGGGACATCCTGTTGTTGGTAATGTCACTGTTGCGCCATATTTTCTCCACTTTGATGATGACTGTCTTCACTGTGTTACATGGTATATCTAATGCCTTTGAAATTCTTTTGTACCCTTCTCCTGACTGATACCTTTTAACAATGAGATCACTCTGATGCTTTGGAAGCTCTCTGCAGACCATGGCTTTTGCTGTAGGATGCGACTAAGAAAATATCAGGAAAGACCTACTAGAACAGCTGAACTTTATTTGGGGTTAATCAGAGGCAGTTTAAATGATGGCAGGTGTGTACGGACTCCTATTTAACATGAGTTTGAATGTATTTTTTTTAATTCTGAACACAGCTACATCCCCAGTTATAAGAGGGTGTGCACACGTATGCAACCACATGCTTTTATTTATTTTTTGTTAACCCCCCCAATTCCAGTTTTTTTCCCAGTGGATTTGTACAGTTTATAGGTCACATTAAAAGGTGGGAACATTTTTTTACATTACAGAAACCGGACATTTTAGACTATATATATATATATATATACATATATACATATACATATATACATATACATATATACATATACATACACCATATTTATCATTTATCAGCATATAACCTACACTTCCCCCCCTGAAAATCAGAGGGGGAATCATGTGTGCATGTTATACACCGATCTCTGCTGCCTTGGAGTGGAAGGAGGGGATGAGCGCCGCTGGATTGCACACATCCGCAATCTCCTGTGTATCCGACGCTCAGTCACACACAGTACAGCCCTCCTGGGCCAGCATTGGACCACTGTTCTGTCCATTATATGAGCCGGCAGGACTGTGCGTGACTGAGCGCCGGGTACACAGGAGATTGTGGATCTGTGTCATCCATCACTGGCACGGCTGCAATCATCAGCAAAAGGCGAGTCTGCAGATGCGTACTAAACAGGCTGAAATGATGGGTATGCTAGAGGCTGCAGACAGGCACTAAACAGGCTGAAATAATGGGCACATTAGAGGCTGCAGATGGGCACTAAACGGCACATTAGAGGCTGCTGCAGATGGGCATAGATCAGGCTGCAGAGCACTGGGTCTTATTTTAAAATTGAAGTTTTATGCATGTTATACGCTGATAAATATGGGATAATAATAAATATATCTGGTAATCGATGGTATTCCAACTAATAGACATAGGGGGAATAGAGAATTGGAATTGAGAAAAAGACGTTTACTGGATAAATCGTTTAGACCAGGGGTCTCAAACTGCCGGCCCTCCAGCTGTTGCGAAACTACAATTCCCATCATGCTTCTGCCTATGGGAGTCATGTTTGTAACTGCCAGCTTTGCAATGCCTCATGGGACTTGTAGTTTAGCAACAGCTGGAGGGCCACCTGTTTGAGACCCCTGGTTTAGACTCTTTATATCCTAAAGGGTTAAATACAGATTTTGATCTTTATTTTTATGATGGTATAAGTCTCTATATGTGTTGACCGATCTGCCAGATATTGGCTGATACGGGCACACATTATGAGATTTCTTTGTCGTTTAGTTTTTTTTCATGGTATGTGAATATACAAATTAATTTTGATGATTCATTAATTATGTTTTCTTTGTATTTTTTTGGATGAACTACAGGATTCAGCATACTATCTTCAAGGGAAGGCGTCCTTTTGTCCCGTTTTTTAGCGATTGTTCAGATATACCCATAGATATAAAAATGATGTATGAGAGATACAAGGGGTGGTTTGTGGAGATTGATTCCAGCTGAATGTAATTCACTGAATAATGATAGATGTGAGCTATAAGCCTTTATTATGTGAAGTTGGTTACAATTTTTATTGCAGGTATGTGGTCATGAGGAAGGGCGATATCATGCTTAGCCCGAAACGTCACCCGAATACCTGAATTATACCTGATGTGATGTAAATTTTATCAATAAATTTACTTTTGTTTGTGCAGCAATCCCTTTTCTGCTTTTATATTGAGTCTTTGGGATAGACTCGATTGCTGGCACACTTGTTTCACTAACCGTGTGTGCATCTCACCTACTACTTTTATATTAACCACTTGCCGCCCGCCCTATTACAAATTGACGGTGGCAAAGTGGTTTCATAATCCTGATCGGACGTCATATGACGTGATCAGGATTATGAGCGGCTGCGCGCCCCCGGGGGCGCGCATCGCGGCGATCGTTGTTGCGGGGTGTCAGTCTGACACCCGGCAACTACGATCTCGGTAAAGAGTCTCCGACAGAGACTCTTTACCACGTGATCAGCCGTGTCCAATCACGGCTGATCACAGTGTAAATGGGAAGAGCCGGTGATCGGCTTTTCCTCACTCGCGTCTGTCAGATCGGCTGCTCCTCTGACAGGGGGGGTCTGTGCTGATCGATTATCAGCACAGCCCCCCCCCGAGGATGCCCACGCTGGACCACCAGGGACGCCACCAGACCACCAGGGATGCTAAGCAAAAGGTAATCCTCCCTAGACCAAAAGGGATGCCAGTCAGCACAATGGATGCCAATCAGTGCCCATAATGGATGCCAATCAGTGCCCACAATGGGCATCACTGATTGGCATGCATTATTGTTTGGCACTGATTGGCATCCATTAGTACAGTATAACACCAATTCTGCCTATCAGTGCCCACCCATGCCCATCTGTGCCGCCCATCCATGCCCATCTGTGCCGCCCATCCATGCCCATCTGTGCCGCCCATCCATGCCCATCTGTGCCGCCCATCCATGCCAGCTATCAGTGTCCGTCCGTGCCGCCCGTCAGTGCCGCCCGTCAGTGTCCATCAATGCCACCTCATCAGTGCCACTTCACTGGTGCCACATCAGTGCCGCCTTATCAGTGCCCATCAGTGTAGCCCCATCAGTGCCCATCAGTGAAGGAGAAAACGTACTTATTTACAAAGTTTTGAAACTGAAACAAAAAAAAAAAAACTTTTTTTTTCAAAATTTTCGGTATTTTTTTTATTTGTAGCGCAAAAAATAAAAACCGTAGAGGTGATCAAATACCACCAAAAGAAAGCTCTATTTGTGGGAAAAAAAATGATAAAAATTTCATTTGGGTACAGTGTAGCATGACCGCACAATTGTCATTCAAACTGCGACAGCGCTGAAAGCTCAAAATTGGTCTGGGCAGGAAGGTGTTTAAGTGCCTGGTATTGAAGTGGTTAATATATATATATATATATATATATATATATATATATATATATATATATATATATATATATATATATATATATATATATACACACACACACACACACACACACACACCAGCTTGATGATTGGCAATAGACCCCTCCCAATACAAGAGGGAGACCTGTTTTGTTTTGTTTTTTTAAGCTGTATTTGGCCTCTTGTCCATCGTAATAGGTGGAGGCATGTCTAAAAGTGCCCCTGGGTGACTTGGCGTGTTAAATTTGATGTGGATGAAATTACAGCAATGTTGGAGGGTTTTTTTGTAATACACTGCAGTTTCAGAGCTCCTGTGTGACACGATTTTTTCTACACACTGTATGGGCACATAAGTTGACTTATGTTGTGCCCAAAGGATATTAATGCTTGTATAAACACACATTTCAAATGTATGTTTTTGAGATGGATTATATGGTTTAGCACAAGGATTGAATTTGGGGAGTACTTTAGATTATATCATTATAATTATACAGGATTTACAGTTGTGCTCATAAGATTACATACCCTGGCAGAATTTATGATTTCTTGGCCATTTTTCAGAGAATATGAATGATAAAATTTCTTTCACTCATGTTTAGTGTTTGGCTAAAACCATTTATTATCAATCAACTGTGTTTACTCTTTTTAAATCATAATCACTAACAAAAACTACCCAAATGACCCTGATCAAAAGTTTACATACCCTGGTGATTTTGGCCCGATAACATACATACAAGTTGACACAAAGGGGTTTAAATAGCTATTAAAGGTAACCATCCGCACCCGTGATCTGTTTGCTTGTAATTAGTGTCTATGTATATAAAAGGCCAATGAGTTTCTGGACTCCCGACAGACCCTTGCCTCTTTCATCCAGTGCTGCACTGACATTTCTGGATTCTGAGTCATGGGAAAAGCAAAAGAATTGTCAAAGGATCTGCGGGAAAAGGTAGTTGAACTGTGTAAAACAGGAAGGTATATATAAAGATATCCAAGGAATTGAGACTGCCAATCAGCAGTGTTCAAACTCTAAGCAAGTAGTGGAAAATAACAGGATTTTTTGTACTCACCGTGAAATCCTTTTCTCTGTAGTTCACAGACCGACACAGTTCCTCTCTGTACAAAGTGGGTTTGTTAGCCTGCCACTAGGAGAAACTAGGCAAAAGTGTAACAATACACAGAATTGTCAGTTCTGCCCAGGGGGGTGGACCCTGTGCTAACAACCCTCCCTGCTGCCACAGCAGCTTCAGTACGCCAACAAGCAGTATAGCGCAGAGAAAAGGAGGGGTGGGTGCTGTGTCGGTCGGTGAATTACAGAGAAAAGGATTTTACGGTGAGTACAAAAAAAAACATGTTTTCTCTTATATTCACCGACCGACAGAGCTCCTCTCTGTACAAAGTGGGATGTCCCCAAGCAGTGACAAAATGAGGGGTGGGAAAAACAGCAAAAAATCGTCATCCACCATGGCAGTGGGAACTAGTGAAACTTTACCCACAAAAACAGTGGGTGGAAAAACCACCACAGAAATCAGGGTACCCTCAACCGCAGTAATTACCCAAAAACCACATCAAACTGCGGAAGAAATGCAACAGTGCACTTAGTATAACAGTACTGTGTTTTTACCAAAAAAACTGAAAAAAAAAAAAAGCTATTTGCATACTCCAATGCAACTACACGGCCGCCTGCAAGGCCAAAACAGGCATCAGCCGATGCACAGACATCTACCTTGTAAAACTTGGTAAACGTGTGGACAGATGACCAGGTCGCCGCCTTACACACCTGAGCGATAGACGCTTGGTGTCGGAAGGCCCAAGACATGCCAATGTCCCTTGTGGAATGGGCCGTGACCGGAAAGCGTAGGCTTGTACTAAAATCTGTCTGATCCACCTAGAAATAGTGGTCGACGAAACAGCCATGCCTTTCTTTGGACCAGCCACCGAGACAAACAGTGAGTCTGACTTCCGAAAAGGAGCAGTGACAGACAAATACGCCTTCCAAGCCCGAACCACGTCCAAAGCGTGAAGGGCCACCTCCTTAGGGTGCTACGGCTTAGGACACAGGGATAGTAATACAATGTCCTCTACCTTTGGTAGAAAAGATGGTTGCGGACGCAACACCACCTTATCCTTGTGGATAACCAGATAGGGCGACTTGCAAGACAAGGTCACTGGCTCCGAAACCCTCCTGGCCGATGTGATGGCCACAAGAAAAACTATTTTCTGAGAAAGTCAACAGGGGAATCTCCCGGATATTCTCAAACGGCAGCTTCTGAAGCGCCAACACCAGGTTCAAATCCCAGGGGGGTAACGGTGGACGCACCAGAGGGACTACATGACGAACCCCCTGAACAAAGGTACTCACCAGCGAGTGAGACACCAGGGGTCACTGAAAAAGGACAGCCAAAGCCGAAATTTGCCTTTTAATGGTGCTTAAAGACAACTTGTGGTCTACTCCTTGCTGAAGAAACCGCAGGATCCTGGATATGGAAAAAGAGCGTGGAGTCCAACCCCTCTCCTCCCACATGGAGATGTAGGCCTTCCAGACACGATGATAGATTTTCCGTGAGGAAGATTTTCATGCTTTCAACATAGTCGAGCTCACCGAGTCCAACAGACCCCGGCTCCTCAACACCTGGCGCTCAATAGCCATGCCGTTAAAGCCAGCGATGGTAAATCAGGATGGAGAATCGGACTTTGAGACAAAAGGTCTTCTCGCAACGGCAATCGCCAGGGAGCGTCTGCCACCAGGCGCACCAGACCCATGTACCAAGGACGCTGAGGCCAATCTGGAGCAACCAGTATCACTGGGATCCCTTTGGCTTCCACTCTGTGAAGCAGACGTGGTAATAGTTTTGGCGGAGGAAAGGCTTATATCAGCTGGTACTGATTCCACGGAGCAACCAGTGCGTCTGACCAGTCTGCCCACGGATCTCTTGTCCTGGACACGAATCTTGGTACTAGAGGTCGACCGATATATCGGGCGGCCGATATATCGGCCGATATTTGCCGTTTTTTAAATAATCGGCATCGGCCGATTTGTGCTGATAAAAAGCCGATTTAGAACTACAGCGGGACTTTGAAATGACTTCTGTATAGAAGTCAGTCTAAGTTGACTGAGTCGTCATAGCAACCCTTTCCTCCACTCTGGGCAGGCTGCCAAGAAAAGAACAGAAAGATACAATGTTTACACTTGAATAAATTAAGTCATCTCAGTGTGTAGAAGTTCTCAGTTTAACCATTTAAAGACTAAATCTTTTCTGACACTTGTTGCTTACAAGTAAAAATCCTGTATTTTCTGCCAGAAAATCACTTAGACCCCCCCAAAAATGATATATATTTTTTTAGCAGAGATCCTAGGGAATAAAATAGCGGTTGTTGCAATATTTTATGTCACACGGCATTTGCACAGAGGTCTTTCAAATGCATTTTTTTGGGAAAAAAATACACCATTTAAAAAATAAAAATAAAATAAAAACAGTAAAGTTAGCCCATTTTTTTTTTTTTGTCCAAAAGTTTTGACTACCTGTTTTTATTTAATATATATATATATATATATATATATATATATATATATATTTTTTTTATCTAAATCATACATACAAGTAAACTGATTGGAGGTTTGTTTTGTTTATTAAATGTTTAAGTGTAAGAAATTTTCTGTATCACGTATGAAGGCCGCTTTCACACTGGAGCGGGCAGGCGTTGATGGTAAAACGCAAGTTTTAGCGGCTCTTTACCATCATTTTAGCGGTGCTATTTGGCTGCTAGTGGGGCACATATAACCCAGCTAGCGGCCAAGGAAGAGGTTAAATGCGCCCATGAAGCACCGCTGCCAAATCGCATTGCATGCGCTTCGGCAGTGGTGCCCATTCATATCAATGGGCAGGAGTGGTGGAGGAGCGGTATACACCACTCCAAACGTGCTGCTTGCAGGACTTTTTTTTAAGATCCTGCCAGCGCATCGCCTCAGTGTAAAAGCACTCTGTCTTTCACACAGACTGCAGGGGAGCCATTTTACAGGCACTTTACAGGCGCTATTTTTAGCCCAAAAGCGCCTTAAAAACGCCCCAGTGGGAAAGGTGTGTTAGATCAAGGCGGATTAAAAATAAATTAAATAAAATCGGCCTAACATATCGGCCCAAAAAAATCAGCATCATATATCGGCTATCGGCCGCCATGATTTCTAAATATCGGCATCGGCCAGAGAAAAACCCATATCGGTCGACCTCTACTTGGTACCTTCTGATGGAGACGGGAGGCCCGAAGATCCACGTCTGGTGTGCCCCACCTTAGGCACAGTAACCTGAACACCTCCAGATGCAACTCCTATTCTCATGGGTTCAGCATCTGGCGACTCAAATAGTCCGCCTGCCAGTTCTCCACTCCGGGAATGTAAATGGCCAACAGGGCCGGTACATGTCGCTCTGCCCACCGAAGTATGTGAGCAACCTCCGAGCCGCGGCTGAGCTTCTTGTCCCCCCTTGGTGATTGACATATGCCACCACAGTGGCGTTGTCCGACTGGATCCTGATCGGACGTCCTTTTAGTCTCATGGACCATGTGGAGAGGCACAGCCTGATCGCTCTCAATTCGAGCAGATTGATCGGCAACCTGGATTCTTCCCACCGACCAGGGGCACTGAGCTGACTGAATGTCCATCACACCACCCCAGCCGGATAGGCTGGCATCCGTTGTAATCACCGTCCATTGTAGAGGTAGGAACGACTTTCCTGACTGAATCACCGGGGATCTCAGCCACCATATCAGGGAAGCTCTGACTGACTGGCTCACCTGGATCGAATGATCCAGGGACAACAGAGATTTGTCCCATTTTGACAAAATCTTTCTGCAAGACTCTGGTGTGGAGCTGGGCATAAGGCACGGCCTCGAAGGCAGCCACCATGACTCCCAGGACTTGCATGCAAAAGGGACGACAGCTCGTGGTTCCTCAGCAGTTTTAGACTCTCGCTTCCTTGGAGTCCAGCCTAGGTACTCCAGACGCTGGGTCGGTATAACCACCGACTTCTTAAGGTTCAACAGCCACCCAAATTCTTGCAAAGTCTGCATGGTGATCGCAACACCCTCTTCTAATTCTGAGGCCAAAGATGCTCTCAGGAGGAGATCGTCTAGATATACTACGATCGCGATCCCGCGTTGTTGCAGCAAAGCCAAAACTGGAGCCAATACCTTGGTAAAGACTCGGGGGCTGATGCCAGGTCAAATGGTAGAGCCACAAACTGATAGTGGGCCTCCCCAACTGCAAATTTTAGGAACTTTTGATGCCGCAGACATATGGGTATGTGCAGGTACGCATCCTGGATGTCCAAAGACACCAGGAAGTCCCCATGGAGCGCAGCGACTACCAAGCGAACAGATTCCATTCTGAACCTCTGCACTTTTACAAAGTGATTGAGGGCTTTTAGGTCAAAAATTGGACGTATCCCTTCCTTCTTGGAAACTACAAATAGATTAGAACAGAAACCCTGGAAGCATTCCCAATCCGGAGCTGGTACCACCACCCCGCGACTCAGCAAGTCCCTTACTGCCCCCAAGAGGGTGTCCCAGCAAGCGGGGCTACGGGTATGCTGGAGGGGAAGAATCTTGTCTGTGACCAAGAGAGGAACTCTATCTTGCAGCCTGAGGAAATCAGATCGCAAACCCATCGGTCGGAAAGTCGGGACGACCACCTGGTTGTAAACTCCCGAAGACGACCCCCCCACCCGAGATAGGGGTGGGGGCAAACCTTTATGCGGTAGCACTTTTTGTCGTAGGCTTGCTAGGTTTGCGATGCCAGGGACGCTTTTGTGCGTCCGTGGCAGTCCTGTCGGGTTGGGGACGCTTCGCCGAAGCCCCGGTCGGACGAAAAAGCCGTTTGTGAGCAGAAAAAAGAGGGCCCTTGCCTGCGGCGTGGCTCCTTAGGCTTCCTGGCTTGTGGGAGTAGGGTACTCTTACCCCCGGTGGCATTTTTAATAATGTCATCCAATGAGGCTCCAAAGGGCCGGTCGCCAAGGAAGGGAAGATCCGTCAGGGTTTTCTTAGATGCCTGGTCAGCAGACCAGCATTTTAAACCAAATCAGGCACCAAAGCACCACAGCTGACACTGAAGCCCTGGATAACAAAGGGAAAGTATCCAGGGACGCGTCACAAACGTACTTGAGGGCATGCACTAGTTGGTCCGCCAATTCCACGCAGACAGGCGAAGCCTTCTGCTCTCCCAATTCACAGTGCAAAAGTTTTGCCCACTCAGTCAGTTTCTGTGACACAAGCTCAGATGCCAGTACTGGTCGTATGGCGGACCCCACAACCGTAAACAAGGAACGAGCCACTGCCTCAGCCTTCCTGTCAGTGGGATCCTTGAATGCAGGAGTCCCCTCTACCGGGATCGTGGTTACTTTATTTAACCTGGATACTGGGGGGTCCACGACTGGAGGAGTCGACCATTTTTTGAGAAGGCTTTCCTCAAAGGGGTAACGCACCGCCATGTTTTTGGGGACCGAAAAGGTCCTTTGCGGCCGACCCCATTCCCTGTAGATGAACTTGCCAAAATAAATACGGGAACACCTTAGGTGAACATGCTGGCTTGCGGGACCCAAAAGGGACCGATACATCTGCAGAGGGATCCGCTGGCTCCTGGATCTTCAGGGTATCACGCACAACCGTGATAAGTGCTCCAACAAGCGCCCGGACCCAGACAGGGAATCATACTCGCTGCCCGAATGGTCCTGGTCAGTTTTGTTTGATAGGTCAGAGCAGGGGTCACCAGCCGCAGCAGGGCCCGAGTCCGCATCAGAGCTCACCCCAGAGGACGGGGGGGGGGCAGGGGCCTTTTTAGCGCACCTTTGCTTCCACGCACCGCCTCCATTTTAGCAATAAATGAATTAAGGACCACCGGCAGGGTGCCCATGGGCACAGCGCCATCCGCAGGTGACCCGGTTGCAATAGCCTGGATTTCGGGGGAAGAAACACCAGTTTCTGAAGCCATGCTGACCCTACCCTGTCTGCCACCTAAAAGGGGACTTAAGACAGTGAAGGTCCCACCCTCCTGCTGCCGCCGCATGGGGGGGCTCCTAGCGCCAGACTCACCACCCTGAGGGGTTCTGTGTCGGTTACTTGCCGTGCCTGTAGTCCCCAGGAGGTTACCCAAGAGCAGAGTGAAGAGGCTGTGTGGGCAGCAGCAGTAGATATGAGCGCTGAAACGATCTGCAGAGCTTGCTCAAGCATTCAGGGAATGACCGCTCAGCGTCCTGTATACACAGGAACCACGGGAAACAGTGTGTGATAGCACATGGAATGCTGTCACTAGAGAGCTGCGGTGAAAAAAAGCGCTCATGCCTAAAAAAATGGCCGCCAATGATAGGAATAGGAAAAACCTACAAAAAAAATGGCCGCTGAAGCGCACAAGGGGAACCTGCTCTGCCCCCATCCAAGATGGACGCCGGACAGCCCATGCGGTGAAAAGTGAAACCCACAGCACAGATCACATGCAGCAGAGAGACCCAGCGAGCCCCTGTACCCACACCGCGCAGCAGATACATGCAGCCACCCCACCCCCGGTGGGAGGAGAGAAGATAGGGATGTGGGAGAGAAGAGAGGGAGGTGAGGTAAATAGAAAAAAGCATAGTCAAGCATAGCCAGAGTCCTGTAGCCAGATCGGGTAGTCAGCCAGTCCAAAGTTCATTAACCAGATCGGGTAATCAGCCAGGCCGGAAGTCAGGGATCCAAGGAGAGCAACCGCAAGCAGGATAAGAATCCAGGTGGGATGTCAGCAAGCCAGTCTTGAAACAAACAGCAGGAGATGGTTCCCTGTGATGTGACCAATGCGAAGGCAAATTAAAATGTGAGCAGGAAGGTTTTAAATAGGCAGGTCAGACGAGCATCATCGGGAACAGCTGGTAACTGTGGAAAGAGAGCTGGCAATTAGCCGACAGCTGAGCAGCCAGCCCAGAGGAGGAAGGGCTAAGCCAGCCCTGACAAGATCACAGGATCATTCATCTTGCGCAAAAGCATAAGTCCTGCATCAAAAAAATGGACCGAAGGGCCCACAGGGTTCCTAGGTCATCTCCTTCACTAGGCAAATTAAAACTGAAGCCGCTGTGGCAGCATGGAGAGTTGTTAGCACAGGGTCTGCCCCCCTGGGCGGAACGGACAATTCTGTGTTACAATTTTGCCTAGTTTCTCCTAGTGGCAGGCTAACAAACCCACTTTGTACAGAGAGGAGCTGTGTCGATTGGTGAATAAGAGAAAAGAGTTTCTGTTGAAACAAAACCACGGTCAGGTAGACCTACTGGAATTTCAGCCACAACTGCTAGGAAAATAGTTTGGGATACAAAGAAAAACTCACAAATAACTTTAAGTGAAATACAGGACTCTCTGAAAACATATGGTGTGGCTGTTTCAAGATGCACAATAATTAAGCACTTGGAAAAAGATGGGCTGCATGGTTGAGTCGCCAGAAGAAAGCCATTATTACGCAAATGCCACAAAGTATCCCGCTTACAATATGCTAAACAGCACAGAGACAAGTCTCAAACCTTCTGGCACAAATTCATTTGGAGTGATGAGACCAGAACTGAGCTTTTTGGCCACAACCATAAAAGCTACATTTGGAGAGGAGACAAGACCTATGATGAAAGGTACGGCGGTGGATCATTGATGTTTTGGGCATGTGTGAGCTACAAAAGGCACAGGAAATTTGGTCAAAATCAATCAATCAATTTGGCAAGATGAATGCAGTAGGTTATCAAAAAATACTGGAGGAACATTTGCATTCATCAGCCAGGAAGCTGTGCATGGGACGTACTTGGACATTCCAACATGACAATGATCCAAAACACAAGTCCTAGTCGACCTGTCACTGGCTACAGCAGAAAAAAAAACAAAGGTTCTGGAGTGGCCATCTCAGTCTCCTGACCTCAATATTATTGAACTACTCTGGGGAGATCCCAAATGTGCAGTTCAGGCAAGACAGCCCAAGGATTTAAAGGAACTGGCTTTTTGGCAAGAGGAATGGGCAGCTTTACCATCTGAGAAAATAAAGAGCTTCATTCACAAATACCACAAAATAATTCAAGCCGTCATTGATGTTAAAGGGGGCAATGCATGGTATTAAGAACTGGGGTATGGGGGGCGTGGTCTGGACATGACTGAGTAAGGTCGCACACTTGTGGAGCTCCCGGTCCGGCCCAATCTTTCTCAGCTTTTAATCAGCACTATCTACCAGTACTCCCGGAATGTACTCCACTGGGAAGCAGAGAGGGAAGAACAAGAGGAAAATGCCTCCTAAATCACATCCAAGCGGTGAAATACAGAGATTCCTCTGGAACACTTACGGAGCCTTGCAGCATACCAAGATGGCAGACGCCACAAGGCACTGCCCTCCTAATGCACAGTGGGCCACATGATTCCGCTCTCTCCTCGTCACCCACCTTTGCCCCAGAAATTGATTTTAACACCCCAGTGGTCTTCTCTTTGGGATCCCAGGAGCCACAACATCAACATCTCACCCCACTGACCTTAAGAGCAGACACTGAACTGTGGGTGATGCTCTACGCCCTACCGATGAGATCCGACATCGAGGCGCTGGTCGGCAGACTAGAGGCAACCCACCGCAAGGAGATCACGGCAGTGAGAATGGAGGTGAGGACACTGACAGAGCAGATGGGAGCAGGAGAAACCTCTGTGGCTAATCTAGAGAGACGTATGACCGTGAAGGAGGCCCTGCAATTGCCCCAGGCAGCTTCAGTCCTCACACAACAACTTCAGTTAGAAGAAATGGAGGCCTGCAGCAGGAGGAACAACCTGAGACTGAGAGGCATGCCAGAGGCCACAGAAGCAAAGGACCTGAGGCCATCTGCGCTGCCTATCTTCTGAGATTTAACGGGGGACGACTTCCCCCCCCAACCTATCCTTTGGGTCTGCTGAGCAGGAGCCTAGAGCTCTGTGAATCCTATCGGACAGGCTATGGGAGGTTGTATGTTGCATCCATCAATATGCGCACAAGGAACTGGTTCTACAGAAGATATGGGAGAAAGGTGATGTGGAACTTGATGTCGGTACTCTTCCTTCCCGACCTCTCTAGAGCAACTCTGCAGCGACGAGCCATGCTAAAACCTGTGCTGGAAGTGGCCCGACAATCAGACAAGGAACTTAGATCGTGGATAGGGTCTATACCTGGGAATTGGTCGGTTGAGAGGAGGGTCTGCTGATACTCCCACCTATCCCTCTTTGGGTTATAGTAAGGGGGGGGGGGGGGGGGGGGACAGCCTTGATCGTAATTCCTGAAAATGAGGTAATAAGACCGGGGGGGGGGGGGGTGTTTATTCAGTCTGGGAGGTGGATGCATGTACTGGCTTCCTCCTACTGAAAGGTTCCATGAAGGCTGGGTAGGGATGTTTAACATGACAAAGTTAGTTCACCGTTATAAATGCACTTTTGGTTGACTATATGTTCTTCTGTTTTGTTTTTTTTATACAGAGGTTTTTGGTTTTGTTTTTTCAGGGATACAAGGTTAATTTATACTAGCGGGCTGGGGGGGCTGGGCTGGACTGGGGTAGCTCCCCTCGGTCCACTCTAACCTCTTCCCCATTAGGACAAGGCATCACCCCTGGTGTGAATCGGGGCGTGCTTCTATGCAAACTAATTTTGCTCTCATCTCTTAGCAGGACAGACAGGTTATACTGTCCACTCTATCTTTGGCTTTATAATTTATTTATTTTTTATCTCTCTTTCTTCCTCCCTTTTTTACATTTTTGTTTGTCATCTTTTTTTCTCTACTCCCTTCTCTACCTTTCATCTATTCCACATCCTCCCCTCCCTATAACCTTCTACCCCCCCTTTTTTTTGATCCCCCTTTCTTCACCCATGACTCAGGGACGATGGACAATCTTCTTATTTTTTGGCTGAACGAGAAAGGACTCAAAAGATCTCAGGCTGACGTGGCATTAAACCAAGAAACACACTTTAAAACTGGAGGGCCTCCATGCCTTAGAAACCGTTTTTTCCCCCCTCTGCGTACGACACCACTAAACACTAAAACCAAGGGAGTGTCTATACTGCTATCGGGAGCAGTACCCTGGACATGCAGCGATACCTTGGTTGATACCGAAGGTTGCTATATATTTATAAAGGCCATGATCGGGGACATGAAGGGGACATTGGCCACTATTGATGCGCCCACTTATCGCCAAGATACCTTCCTACATGGTACACTGAATCTTCTTAAGGAATTCAAAGAGGGGCAATTGATTGTGGGCGGGGATTTTAAAATGAAAAACACTCCTCCGTACGCTCAGGAACACATAAGCATATTACTCGGGATTTACACGATGCCCAGCTGATCGACATGTGGAGATTCCATCACTCTGGAGAGAGAGATTATACCTTTTACTTGTCTCTACACAAACTGTACTTGAGAATTTACTTTTTTGTCCCATGCGGCCAGTTGGAGGCGGTGCATGGCCCTGTGATAGGTAACATCACGTGGTCGGACCACACGCCCATTACTATGCTCTATGATCTCTCAGCTACCTCGATGTCCAGAACTAAGTTCTGGTCTTTAAACGAAAGCTTACTACAGACGCCCGAGGTCATGACAGAGGTCACAAATGAGTTGCAACACTACTTTAGGACTAACGACATGGACAACTGCGACCCAGGTATTCTGTGGAAAGCACATAAATCAGTATTCAGAGGGATACTAATCAGACATGGCGCATGCATTAAAAGAGAGAGTGGGAACAACAACAACTGCTGCAGCTTCTGAATAAGATTCGCACAGTGGAATCAAAGCACGAATACCTGTGCCCTCTATGGAAGCTGAGCCGTATTCCCTTAGAGAACAAACAGTGGACTTACTCCAATATATTATTATTATACAGGTTTTATATAGCGCCAACAGTTTGCGCAGCACTTTACAACATGAGGGCAGACATTACAGTTACATTACAATTTGGTACAAGAGGAATCAGAGGGCCCTGCTCATTAGAGCTTACAATCTAAAAAGGAAGGGTCAATTGATATAAAAAGGTAATAGCTGTGGGGGGGGGGGGGGGGGGCATTGGGCTGAGCTGATGAAGGAAGTAAAAACAGTGTTAGCTAGAAGCAGGATAGGTTTCTTTGAAGAGAAGGGTTTTCAGAGATCGCCTAAAGATGGATAGAGCCAAAGCAGCGCTACTCTTTCCCTAGAGATACCTTCCTTATGAATAAGGGAGATATGCGCTCGCAGGGTAAGGACCTGGCAGCATGCGACAGCTACAGGCCCATCTCCTTACTGAACGCTAACCTTAAGCTTTTCACAAAAATCCTGGCCAATAGATTGACCCAATTTATGCCGGATATCATTCACCTAGACCAGGTGGGCTTCATTCTAGCCCGAGAGGCTAGGGACAACACCAAAGTGCTCAACTTGGGTCCACATAGCGGCCACGTCGAAGATACCTTGCATCTTTATCAGCACAGATGCTGAGAAGGTGTTTGACCGTGTCAATTGGGCTTTTATGTTCTCTGTTCTTAAACAGATTGGCTTGGGACCTAAAATGCTCCAATGGATCTCCAGCATCTACTCCATTCCTAAGACCCAGGTTAAAGCCAATGGAATCTCATCAGAAACTTTCCGTATCACAAACAGAACCGGACAGGGGTACCCACACTCACCCCTACTTTTTGCTTGAACCCTAGAGCTCTTCCTCTGTACGGTACGTGCACATCCCAATATTACAGAGGTTGCTTGAGTAATACTCAATTCAATATCTTGGCATATGCGGATGATTTGTGGTTCTCCTTAACCAATCCGGTAGTGTCCCTACCAAATCTGCTGCTCAACTTTGACAAATCTGCGGCAATAGGCGATAATATACCATCCAACAGATTGAGCGCACTGAAATTCCAGTGTAAATTTAAAGGGTCGGACTGTTCTCTCAAGTATCTGGGAACCTTCATCCCGGGTGACCTGAAATGTACCTTCGACCTCAACTTCCTGCCCCTATTGACCAAGACTCGTCTCTTGTTACAGGAGTGGACCAGGGGCTTGCACTCCTGGTTTGGTAGATGTAACCTTGTTGAGATGTCCATCCTCCCTAAATTCTTATACTTGTTCCAGGCATTACCAATCAAGATTGCTCCGCAATACAAGCAGGTTAACTCACTTTCCTTTAACTTTACATGGGCTAACTCCAAACCTAGACACTATCTAACACTGCCTAAACATCTTGGAGGGCTGGCCCTCCCAGATCTATGTAACGATTATGGGGCAGTACACCTTTGCAGAATCATGCACTGGAATCAACATAGTAAGTCTAAACTCTGGGCCCAATTAGAACAAGGCCAGACAGAGGTGCCTTTAAAGGGAGCTGCCTGGTGCTTTGACCGATTACCTCCAGCCCTGAATTCCCATTGGCACTACCCTTCGAGTAGGAGCGACGAGTATACTCTCAACCCATCTCTCCACTGGTGAATCCCCACTTTATCCAATACTGGGAAACCCAGCGAACACCCCCCCCCCCCCAGGACTAGAACCGGAGTACGTGACACTTACATCGACAGGGAGAGATCGGGCCTCATTTTCTGGAGTCACCTGCTGTCCAAGCCCTGACTAGCGACACAGGACACTTTCAACTTCCGTTTTGGAAGACGATTCATCTACACCACTTCCTACATTTGATAGCAAACCTGGCACACTATCATCGAGAACTGACAACCTTTGAAGAGTACTGCAGGGATGAGGGGGCCTTGCCTCAAGTACTATCCACAACATATGCGTTGCTTAACTCCCGACACAACCTGACCTGCCCTTCTTGCAGAAATTAGAAACTGACTTACAGCACTTGTTTGCTGATGCCAAAAAACAGACAAGAATTAGATTCTCCTTGAAAACGTCGATCTGCACGAAAATTCAGGAACTTAATTATAAGATCTTGACCAGGTGGTACTACACACCTCAGATACTGCACAGATACTTTCCTACTTCCACAAACAAATGTTGGATATGTCAGACAGACGTGGGGACATTTTTTCATATTTTCTGGTCCTGCCCCCGATTGCAACACTTTTGGATGACAGTTAGAACGGTCATCCAGAAATTTACTGACCATGTAATCAGTAATGACCCCGTTTTTCTCCTGCTCCATGCCACTTCGATCCCGGCACAGAGATACAAAAAGTCAATCATACAACATTTACTGAACGCAGCTAAATCCTGCATTCCCCTCCGGTGGAAGAAAAGTTGACCCCCGTCAGTCGGATTATGGATGCGCAGAGTGGAGGACATTAAAAAGTTAGAGGATCTAGTTCTCACTGCACAAAACAAACAAGAGAAGCACTCCAAGTCATGGAGGCTTTGGAATATCTTTATTCTTTCCGATGAAGGACTGGCCCTGCTCAACTCTTAAACTAGCACGTAATACAGCCCTGATGGTCGCCACAGCTGGAGACATGCTCATAACTCTGGGTCACCCTACCCCTCCCTTTCCCCTTTACCTCTCCCCCCCCCCCAACATTTTCCTCTCTAGTACTCTATTCTCTCTTTTGTTCTCTCAGGGATTGTAGTATAGTATACCAACCTTTTTTTCTGGTAAGTTCCCTACTTTTCTGAGTTTTTTTGTTTTCTTTTAATCACCGGTATACAAGAATTGGAAAGGGCAACAATCTGATTGAGACATGGTGATATCCCCTGACGATCCTAGAGTAATGTTAAACGTCTGAGGATGATGCTGATCAGGTGGTCACAAGTCCTATGCATAATATTGTCCCATGTTGTGTTATTTACACCAGACAGACCGCCGGCCTTGTCAGAGATAAATGTGTGTATTTCTTATATTATATTTTGTACTGCAACGTTTTTTTCTGATTTTTGTGGGTTTCTATAAAACAATAATATAATAGAGAAAGAGACGGCGCCCTCTAAGTGCAGCAATAAAGTTGCTAAAATTTATTAAAAATGGTTAAAAAACACTCACATTAAATTAGTGGTGTACAGGCACATCAGGGATGTAATGTTTCATCCGTATGTCCATGGGGGTGACTCGCAGGGCTGTAAGGCAGGGTTTCAGGCATCTGACTTTATGACCGATGGTTGGTGTTTTGGTCTATTCCTTGTGTTCCTCGGAATGGTCAGAGCAGACAGGGTAGTGCTGGTAGCTGTAGTGCCTTTAGTCCGATGTTCAAGGAGTCGGTGTCCTCAGGAGACGGGCTGGGCAAATCGGCGCTTCGGAGCATGCATGCTCCTTCATCAGGCTTTCACCGACTCCTTGAACATCGGACTAAAGGCACTACAGCTACCAGCACTACCCTGTCTGCTCTGACCATTCCAAGGAACACAAGGAATAGACCAAAACACCAACCATCGGTCATAAAGTCAGATGCCTGAAACCCTGCCTTACAGCCCTGCGAGTCGCCCCCATGGACATACGGATGAAACATTACATCCCTGATGTGCCTGTACACCACTAATTTAATGTGAGTGTTTTTTAACCATTTTTAATAAATTTTAGCAACTTTATTGCTGCACTTAGAGGGCGCCGTCTCTTTCTCTATTCCATTGTTTCCTAGAGCTACTTCTTGCTTTAAGACTGGCAGCCCTTTAAGGTACAGCCTGTACTGCTGATCCTCCTTATGGACCACTTTGATGATCTACAAAGACCCTGAACTTCTCTTCGAGGATACTGGTGTGTGGATATACCCAAAACTCACACAAAAATCGATATACTTTGGCTATATAAAGACGACCAATACATACAATCTTTATATTAACATTTTTGTGATCATATTACAATATATTTTTTGGGATCCCCAGCGAGCGCCATAATACCCTCCTCTGCTGTGCTACCTCTATAAAACAATAAGATTTATATTTGCAAAAAAAAGAACCGGGGTATGTAAACTTTTCATCAGGGTCATTTGGCTAATTTTGGTTGTCATCATGATTTAAAAAGAGTAAACACAGTTGATTGATAATTAATGGCTTCAGCCAAACACTAACCATGAGTGAAAGAACAGTTCTTGTGTTCGCATTCATATTCTCTGAAAAATGGCCAAGAAATCATAAATTCTGCCAGGGTATGTAAACTTATGAGCAAAAAAGCATATAGTGACAACAGTTTGCAGAGTGCTTAAAAAATAAAGACAGGCATTACAATTTGGTACAAAAGGAATCAAAGGGCATATTGATTTGATTCAGAGGAGCACTGCACTATATTGTTGTTTATATGCCACTTAAACTAGTTTGACTCCTGCTTCTGGTCACCGACAAAATGTTATAGATCCAAGAACATTACAAATAAATTATTGCAACTTTATTTTTTATTATTTAGTATTGGGAGACTTCTAAAAAAAAAAAATGTGTGTTTATAACATTATTCTACTGATCAATGACTTATGTTTATAAAAAGCTGTACATAAAATACATTATTTTGTCAACTTATGAAACACGTACATAACTTTAATAAATATATAATATATCATATATATATATATATATATATATATATATATATATATATATATATATATATATATATATATATACACACACACACACACACACACATATACACACATACACACACACTTTGCATCCTTGGTTGCAGTCATGATTGTTGGGGCAGCAAAGTGAGAAGGCAAGTATGTTGTGTGCGTGCATAGACTCGCCCTTCCTGTGCACGCCAGGGGCCTCCAAAACCTGATTAACAATTCAAATTAAGCAGTAAAATATGTAACTAAACAAATATCTCCTTACCCCAATGTTCTGCATCTTTGTTTCCTAATCCAGACCATATTTTTTGTTAGTATAATTAAAATGCATAGTCTAGAAATTACCCACATGTACCTCCATACCTTTTCCTCTAGAGCACCCCAGTATTTTTTCTTTGACTGTGTTTTTGCCATGAGAAACTGCTTTCATTACTTCCTATGACATTACCAGGCTTGTAGATTTTCTGCAGGGGCAGCATTTGTAAGGCAAGTTGCTATAGACGTTGGCACTCCCCCAGGACTACATCTCCCAAGAGCCTTTTTTAAGTATACTCAGGGGGAAACGTGCATGTGTTACAGATATGTTGTGAATATGTTTTCTTTCATTTTGCCCTAATAATTTAACTTGTGCTCTTTAATGTTCACTGTACTTGTTGAAGAAACAGAAATGTTAGCTAAATTCCTGAGCCAGCATGCCAGGTATAACCATTGATGGTAATCTTTGATGGTAAACTAATCCATCTGTCCAGAAACCAGATTGACTTTTCCCACGACGACAGAATGTTGCATTGCAGCGGTCAAGAAAGAAAGTGGGCAAATGGAACTGCTTAAAAAAAAAAAAAAAAAAAAAAAAAAAAAAGGTACAATCATGACTGGGACTTCTCATGCAAAAAAGTGAAGAGTCGGATGTGATCCTTGAACTGCAGAGTTCAAATCTGAGACTGGAGAGACTGAAGTTTCTCTTGTGGAAGGGACACAGGACTAGACCCAGATGCTCCAAATGATGTATGTTACAGTAATAATTTCGAAAGGTTCAAAATCCATTAGCTATAATGTCTGTTCAGTCAAAGGCTCCCAGTGCTGTTAAAGCCAGTGATGAGGGAGTAGGGGTCAGCCCAGAAGCAAGCACGCACAAGTGCACTAGACAGAGATTAGGGGCCAGGCGTGCTGGTGGGGGGACCCGAGAAGAGGAGGTTTGCTGCCGCTCGGTTCAATTTCATTGCAGGTAAGTATAGACATGTTTGTTATAGTGCGTTTTTTTTTTTTTAATTGCTTTAAGCCGAAGTGCCTATGCATATGTACCAACATGACACACACAGAAAATCACTACAGAGGCTTCCAACAAACCAGAGCTGAAGTTCAGCCAGGGTGCTCAATAGATTTAATCAGTAAGGGATCAACCACAGAAGTAGTTAATTTCTTTTAAGGGATTCTGATTAATCATACAATAAAGTCTCAACCAAGATGGGGTGAAGAGCAGGATACGCCTGAGAGAACTGCACTTTAGAAAAGGTTTTTAGCCTTATTTTAGTTGGGTCATTTAACATGGGCACATCCCCTACTGAAATTGTAAGCACCTTGTTAAGGCGGGACATGGCCAGATTCACAGTGGGAATGAATCACTTTGGTACAAAATCCTCACTGAACAGATACAAGGCTTAAAAGAACTTGGGAGGAGCAAATAACTTATCAGGATGCTTCCAGTCTCCATAGAAAAATAGTTGGAAAAGCAGGCACAAAGAGAAACTTGATCTAAGGCTGAAGACTGTAAAAGCAAAGGACTGATCCTCTAGTTTCACAGTGGTGCGCACTATTAATAGGAGCCAAAATGGTCTCTTTTACACCTAATGCTCCCAAATTAGACTGGGACTCCTCATGGGCAAAATCATTAGGACTGGATCAACTTCGAATTAGACAGAGCTTCTGAGACCAATGGCTTGGAAGCCAATATAGCCATAGACAAAATAATGCAGGTATCACTTAAAGAAGCTGAAAAGCAGTGCAAGGATGGGATAGACTCCAAGTGCAGAGGGCAACATGCCTCAAGGCTACAGACGTTGGCACCGGCAGTGGGCACACTGCAAAAAGCCCAGGAGCTGTTAGTAAAAAGTGAAACCCATACAGTGGGTCGGAATTCATGTCTAGAATCAGATATGTGACTACATGGCAGTAAAGCAATGTATAGGCTTAACACAAAAAGGCAAGGCATCTGGTGCTTCCAAAACAGGGACAGCATGTAGCAGGTGAGGGTCAGATGACCGAAGGTGACCAAACTGTAGGCAGGCAGCAGGTATGTATTAAAACTCTACTCGGCTCTTCCAAGCAGAAGAAGCAGTGTGGATATGTTCCTTAATGCTATACTGGCGGGAAAGAGCATGGCACACAACCCAGTCAATTAAGTCAGCTCTCCATTCCATAACGTTAATCTCTTCTGGTCTAAAGACAGTCTTAGGAGGACTGTGCCAAATAGCTGCAAACTGGTGGGAAACACCAGCAGTCATGTAGACAAATGCCTTCATTCAAGACGAAAAATTGCTACCACAGGTTGGTCTTCAAAACAGCAGAGTTGAAAAGGATGTCCATCCTATCTTCACAGAGAAAAGGCAATGCCAGTGGCTCTGCGCCTAGAAGGCATTCTGCAGTAAACTTTTACTAGAGTTTAAGCTGGCCATACACCTTATCTGCAGATTTTCTTTGGTTAGATGGAAAAATTGCAACAGATTTCTCCATGTTCACTAAACTGTGTGGGTGGAGGAATCTCCCACTTTTTCCATCTAACCATAGAATATCTGCAGATAATCTATAGGTGTATGGCCAGCTTTAGTCTCCAAAATGTCCCATATGGAACCTAGTGCCTGAGGGTCACTTCCAGGCTATCCCCTGCAATGTCCAGTCCAGTGAGGGTACTCCAAAAGCTAGGCTGAGGATAACCATGCTGGATAGCTGAAATCAAAGAGACAAAGCTCCAGCAGCAGGGAGGAGTTTTTTTTGTTTATTTAAGAACAAAATCAGAGGAAAAAAAAACCCTATACTAGCAGAAAAGCTGATGCATGACAGTAGTAGGGGGGTTACCCTGTGCTGGCATAGTCTTTTTTCATTTACCAGTCTCCAGTATACAGTAGTATAATCCTAAGGTTTAAGACTTTATCCCTCAACAGGAGAGAAAAAAGTAGCCTTTTTATAACAGCTTACCTGTAAAATCCTTTTCTTGAAGTACATCATAGGACAAAGAGCCTTAAGTATTTACTTAGAGGGTTATAGTTACCTTCAGGTGTTGACACTGACACACCCGATACAGGAAATTGACTCCCCTATATAACCCCTCCTCCTTCCAGGAGTACCTCAGTTTTTGTAGCCAAGCAATATAAGCAATATACTTAAATCCCATAAAAGAGGGGTGGGACCTCTGTGTCCTATCCTATGATGTACTACAAGAAAAGGATTTTACAGGCAAGCTGTTATAAAAATCCTATTTTCTTTATCGTACATCATAGGACACAGAGCCTCGAGTATTTACTTAGTGGGATGTCCCATAGCAATGCTACTTGAGGGGAGGGAGACACAACCCGTACAGCACCCCCAGACCTTGAGGACTTATACTGCTGCCTGCAGCACACTGCGCCCGAAGGCGATATCCTCATTCCTTCTTGCATCCACTTGGTAAAATTTTGTGAATGTATGGAACGAAGACCAAGTTGCGGCCTTGCAGATCTGAGCAAAGGAGGCCTGGTGATGCACTGCCCAAGAAGTACTAACCGCTCTTGTAGAGTGCGCCTTAACTTGAATAGGGGGAATCTTACCCCTTAAAGCGGTTCTGCACTCATAATAATACATTTGCCCATTCTGTTGCCTCTAGACCGTACATTTGATAATGCCACATGTTTTTTTTTTTATTAATCTACCTTTTGTAATTCGTAGTTTTTTATTTTCCTCCCCTGCGGCGATGGGCGGTCTCTTGCGGGGATCAGCATCATTTCCTGCTGAAGCCCGCACTGTCTCCTGGGATCTCGTCCAAGTAATCCCAGGAGACATTGCGGCTAATGCACCCGAAATCTCGCGAGATTTTGGCTAATACAGCCGAAATCACGCGAGATTTCGGCTGTATTAGCCGAAATCTCGCGAGATTTCGGGTGTATTAGCCAAAATCTCGCGAGATTTCGGGTGCATTAGCCGCAATGTCTCCTGGGATTACTTGGACGAGATCCCAGGAGACAGTGCGGGCTTCAGCAGGAAATGATGCTGATCCCCGCAAGAGACCGCCCATCGCCGCAGGGGAGGAAAATAAAAAACTACGAATTACAAAAGGTAGATTAATAAAAAAAAAAAAACATGTGGCATTATCAAATGTACGGTCTAGAGGCAACAGAATGGGCAAATGTATTATTATGAGTGCAGAACCGCTTTAAATCATAAGTTTGAATTATAACTTGCCGAATCCACATAGCAACAGTGGATTTCGACTCTGCCTGTCCTTTTTTAGAACCTTCTGGCAGAATAAATAAGACATCAGTCTTACAAATCTGAGCAGTTTTCTTTAACCACTTCAATACCCAGCACTTAAACACCTTCCTGCCCAGACCAATTTTGAGCTTTCAGCGCTGTCGCACTTTGAATGACAATTGCGTGGTCATGCTACACTGTACCCAAATGAAATTTTTATCTTTTCCCACAAATAGAGCTTTCTTTTGGTGGTATTTGATCACCTCTACGGTTTTAATTTTTTGCGCTACAAATAAAAAAATACCGAAAATTTGGAAAAAAATATATGTTTTTTCGTTTCAGTTTCAAAACTTTGTAAATAAGTACGTTTTCTCCTTCACTGATGGGCACTGATAAGGCGGCACTGATGGGCACCAATGATGTGGTACCAATGAAGTGGCACTGATAAGGTGGCATTGATGGACACTGATATGTGGCACTGATAGGCGACACGGATGGGCACTGATAGGCGACACGGATGGGCACTGATAGCTGGCACGGATTGGCATGGATGGGCAGCACAGATGGGCATGGATGGGCAGCACAGATGGGCATGGATGGGCAGCACAGATGGGCATGGATGGGCAGCACAGATGGGCATGGATGGGCAGCACAGATGGGCATGGATGGGCAGCACAGATGGGCATGGATGGGCAGCACAGATGGGCATGGATGGGCAGCACAGATGGGCATGGATGGGCAGCACAGATGGGCATGGATGGGCAGCACAGATGGGCATGGGTGGGCATTGATAGGCGGCACAGGTGAGCACTAATAGGCGGCACAGGTGGGCACCGATAGGCGGCATTGTATTATGTTATACTGTACTAATGGATGCCAATCAGTGCCAAACAATAAAGCATGCCAATCAGTGATGCCCATTGTGGGCACTGATTGGCATCCATTATGGACACTGATTGGCATCCATTGTGGCACTGACTGGCATCCCTGGTGGTCTAGGGAGGATTACCTTTTGCTGGGCATCCCTGGTGGTCTGGTGACGTCCCTGGTGGTCCAGTGTGGGCATCCTCGGGGGGGCTGTGCTGATAATCGATCAGCACAGACCCCCCCTGTCAGAGGAGCAGCCGATCGGCTCTCCTCTACTCGCGGCTGACAGACGCGAGTGAGGAAAAGCCGATCACCGGCTCTTCCCATTTACACTGTGATTGGACACGGCTGATCACGTGGTAAAGAGTCTCCGTTGGAGACTCTTTACCGAGATCGTAGTTGCAGGGTGTCAGACTGACACCCCGCAACAACGATCGCCACAATGCGCGCACCCCACTGCTCTCACTACATCAAGATAATGTAGTGATTTTTCTTCCCTGGAACATTGTTTTGGGAAAAAATGATGGCAGGACAATATTTTGATTCAGATGAAAGCCTGAAACCACTTTTGGCAAAAAGCCTGGACGAGGGTGTAACACCACTCTGTCCTCATGAATAATCAAATATGGCTCTTTACAAGAAAGAGCAGCAAATTCTGAAACCCTCCTTGCTGAGGATATAGCAACCAAAAATATGCAGAAGGCAGAAGGACTAAGGGAACATGCTGTAATCGTTCAAATGGCAGATTTTGTAATATTGACAAAACTGAAGTCAAGTCCCAAGGGGTTAAAGGTGATTTAACTGGCAGATTAATCCACATTACCCCTTGCATAAAACCCGGGACTAAAGAATGCACAGCAAGCGCTCTTTAAAATAAAACCGATAAGGCTGAGACTTGGCCCTGAATAGTACTTAGGGCCAACTTCATCTCTATGCCCAATTGTAGAAAGGCAAGGATTCTGCTTATAACATATCTCCAAGGGATTCACACCAGGAAACGTAAGCCTTCCAAACTCTATAAAATACAGCTATGGAAACTGGTTTCCTTGCACTGATTAAAGTTGAGATAACCTAGAAAGGCCATGCTTCTTAAGAATGTGGGTTTCAATAGCGAAGCCGTTAAATTTAGCGTTCGTAAAGTAGGATGGAATATCGGCCCATGTGATAGCAGGTCTGGCCTTAGTGGGAGAGGCCAAGGACCCTCCACTGCCATCTTTA
The DNA here is from genome assembly GCF_037356315.1 of Lithobates pipiens. NCBI lineage: Eukaryota > Metazoa > Chordata > Amphibia > Anura > Ranidae > Lithobates > Lithobates pipiens. The sequence continues at coordinate 110,751,633 of NW_027507788.1, forward strand.
CGATCTCTGCATACCATGACCTTCTGCGCCCTGCTGGTGCTACCAGAATAACCAGCTTTCTTTGCAGCTTGATCCTGCAAAGAAATCAAGGCAGCAACTGAATCGGGAGAAAAGCGTAGACTGATCCCACGGAGTTACCAGCGCATCTGTTCCGTATGTGAGTGGATCCCTTGTTCTGGACACAAAGTTGACTAACTTCATGTTGAATCTGGATGCTAGAAGATCTATGTCCGGAGTCCCCCATCTTTGACAAACCACCCAAAACACATCGGGCTGAAGAGACCATTCCCCTGGGAATAACTGCTGGCGACTTAGATAGTCCGCCTGCCAATTTTCTACTCCTGGAATGAAAACTGCCGATAGATATGGTTCATCTCTCTGAGCTGAGAGACTCTTTGGTAATTGCTATAGGCCACAGCCATAGCATTGTCGGATTGAATCCGGACTGGACAATTCTTTAACCTGGAGGTTCAGGTTTTCAGAGCCAGATACACAGCCCAAATCTCTACGATGTTGATGGGTGGGGCGCTTTGGAGTTTTAACTACTGTACCTGGACAGTCATCTCCTCTAGTACCACTCCCCAGCCTGAGAGACTGGCATCTGTCGTTACTACTTTCCAGATTATTGGTCTGAAGGATTTCCCCCTTCAGCAAATTCTGGCTTCGTAACCACCAACAGAGGCTTTGGGACACATTGGCAAATCTAAAGCTTGGATCGTCTTGTTCAAAGCAGAGAGGATTCGGTTTTGCAACAGCCTTGAATGGAACTGGGCATAGGGGACTGCTTCGAATGAAGCTACCATCTTTCCTAACAACCTAGTGAAAAGGCGAATTGAAGTATATGCTTTTGACCTGATCATCCGTACCAGCTCTTCTATGGAGCTGATCTTTGCTGGAGGCAAGAACACCCTTTTCTGAGTTGTATCTATGATCAGTCCCAAGTAATCCAGCCTTCTTACTGATTTTAAGGAAGACTTCTCTAGGTTGATGATCCAACCGAGACTTTTGAGAGTCACTGACTGGTCTATTAATAGATCGTCTAGGTACGCCAACACTGTTCTCCCCTGTGTCCTCAACCTGGCTAGAGGTGGGGACAGTATTTTTGTGAATATTCGTGCTGCTGTGGCTAGCCCAAAGGGTAAGGCCGCGAACGGAAAGCGCCATTGTTGCACTTCAAATCACAGAAACCTTTGTGAGCGGGAAATATAGGGACATGCAGATATATATCCCTCATGTCGATGGATGCCAGAAGTTCTCCACCTTGTAGGATGGAGACCACTGACCTGATTGACTCCATTCGAAATTAGCGACTTTTTAGATCCAGAATGGGCCTGGCATCGCCATTTGGTTTTAGTACCGTAAACAGGTTTGAATAGAAACCTACGATTTTTTCTTCTGTGGGGGTCTGCCTGCATGATTACCCCTTGAGTCAATAATCAGTTTAATGCTTGAAACAGGGATTGTCTTTTCCCTGGATTCTTGGGAACATTTGATTTCAGAAAGTAATATGGTGGAAACTCCCGAAACTCTAGTTTGTATCCTAGCGTCACTGTGGAGAGAGCACATCTGTCCCGAGTTTCCCTTTGCCAGACTTCTGCGAAATGCAGAAGTGTTCCCCTCCCCTTGGTGAGGGGAGAGGCCTCTTCATGAAGAGGTATTAGTATTCTGCTTTGTAGTCTTGCGGCTCCAGGCCTTCCTTTGAGCCTGGGCCCGACTCTGCGATTTTCCTCTGGAATCTGACAGTGGAAGCCATCGCCACTGCCTAGAGGCGGATGCGCTTGGTGCCGGAGAGAAAGTCAGTTTAAATGAAGGACGTTTATACTTTCATTTGACTGGCAAGAGAGTACTTTTTCCACTGGAAATTGTGTATTTATCCAAATCTTCGCCAAATAGTCTCTCCCCATGAAATGGGAAACTAGACAGAAGGTTTTTGCAGGGTTCTTCAGACCAACCCTTTAGCCAAAGGGTCCTAAGCATGTGTACTAGCAAAAGTGCAAGTCGAGAAGCCTGGTGAATAGAATCCTTTAAAAGCATCTATGGCAAAATATAATGCTTTTGGTAAATCGACCAACTCCCTGGCCTGTTGTGCAGGGAGCTCGTTAAGGGCCTCTGTGAACTGGTCTTTTAACTAGTTGCTGACCGCCGACCGTCAAATGACGGCCAGGCGGCGCACCTATTGTGGCGGGAGGCCGTGACGGCCTCCCGTTTAAACAGGGAATGCGCGCGATCGTGTGCGCGCATCCCTGTTTCTTCGGTGGAGGCGTGTCACGGAGACACCGCTCGCCACCGAAGGGGGTGAACAGCCATTCGTTATGGCTGTTTACCACGTGATCGGCCGTGATGAAGTCACGGCCGATCACAGATGGTAACACCCCGAACATGCACGGCGCATGCGCGCGATCGCGAGCGCGCTGCGCGTGCACGTCGGTGGCGGGGTGTTCCCCGGGAACACTGCTCGTCACCGACGCTGGTAAACAGCCATTGGCCGGCTGTTTACCCACGTGATCGGCTGTGATCCTTTCACAGCCGATCACTCAAATGTAAACAAACCGCGGTAACGGGATGTTACCGGGTTCTCCTCCTCACACACCGATCGTGTGTGAGGAGGAGATTGCGGTAACATCTCGTTACCGCATACAGTGTACACCAAACATACTGATTGCCCCCCCCCAATAAAGAGGACCTGTCACCACCCCTCATAGTACCTGTCAATCACAGTCCATCAGAGTACCCGAGTACCTGTCCCGGCCCATCAGGGTACCCGAGTACCTGTCCCGGCCCATCAGGGTACCCGAGTACCTGTCCCGGCCCATCAGGGTACCAGAGTACCTGTCCCGGCCCATCAGGGTACCCGAGTACCTGTCCCGGCCCATCAGGGTACCCGAGTACCTGTCCCGGCCCATCAGGGTACCCGAGTACCTGTCCCGGCCCATCAGGGTACCCGAGTACCTGTCCCGGCCCATCAGGGTACCCGAGTACCTGTCCCGGCCCATCAGGGTACCCGAGTACCTGTCCCGGCCCATCAGGGTACCCGAGTACCTGTCCCGGCCCATCAGGGTACCCGAGTACCTGTCCCGGCCCATCAGGGTACCCGAGTACCTGTCCCGGCCCATCAGGGTACCCGAGTACCTGTCCCGGCCCATCAGGGTACCCGAGTACCTGTCCCGGCCCATCAGGGTACCCGAGTACCTGTCCCGGCACATCAGGGTACCCGAGTACCTGTCCCGGCACATCAGGGTACCCGAGTACCTGTCCCGGCACATCATTGTACCCGAGTACCTGTCCCGGCCCATCAGAGTACCCGAGTACCTGTCCCGGCCCATCAGAGTACCCGAGTACCTGTCCCGGCCCATCAGAGTACCCGAGTACCTGTCCCGGCCCATCAGAGTACCCGAGTACCTGTCCCGGCCCATCAGAGTACCCGAGTACCTGTCCCGGCCCATCAGAGTACCCGAGTACCTGTCCCGGCCCATCAGAGTACCCGAGTACCTGTCCCGGCCCATCAGAGTACCCGAGTACCTGTCCCGGCCCATCAGGGTACCCGAGTACCTGTCCCGGCCCATCAGGGTACCCGAGTACCTGTCCCGGCCCATCAGGGTACCCGAGTACCTGTCCCGGCCCATCAGGGTACCCGAGTACCTGTCCCGGCCCATCAGGGTACCCGAGTACCTGTCCCGGCCCATCAGGGTACCCGAGTACCTGTCCCGGCCCATCAGGGTACCCGAGTACCTGTCCCGGCCCATCAGGGTACCCGAGTACCTGTCCCGGCACATCAGGGTACCCGAGTACCTGTCCCGGCACATCAGGGTACCCGAGTACCTGTCCCGGCACATCAGGGTACCCGAGTACCTGTCCCGGCACATCAGGGTACCCGAGTACCTGCCCCGGCACATCAGGGTACCCGAGTACCTGTCCCGGCCCATCAGGGTACCCGAGTACCTGTCCCGGCCCATCAGAGTACCCGAGTACCTGTCCCGGCCCATCAGAGTACCCGAGTACCTGTCCCGGCCCATCAGAGTACTCGAGTACCTGTCACCAGGCCATCAGAGTACCAGAGTACCTGTCACCAGGCCATCAGAGTACCCGAGTACCTGTCACCAGGCCATCAGAGTACCCGAGTACCTGTCACCAGGCCATCGGAGTACCCGAGTACCTGTCACCAGGCCATCAGAGTACCCGAGTACCTGTCACCAGGCCATCAGAGTACCTGAGTACTTGTCACCAGGCCATCAGAGTACCCGAGTACCTGTCACCAGGCCATCAGAGTACCCGAGTACCTGTCACCAGGCCATCAGAGTACCTGAGTACCTATCACCAGGCCATCAGAGTACCCGAGTACCTATCTCCAGCCCATCAGAGTACCCGAGTACCTATTTGCAGCCCATGTCTCATAGAATATACGTTGGGGTGTTTGCTTTCCAAAATGGGGTCATTTTGTGGGTAATTGCACTGTCCTGGTGGTCCAGGACCTTCAAAAGTGTGATGGGTAGGAATGAAATAAGATGTGTCATTTATGCTCCTAGAACGCCTGAACGTACTACTTCAATGTTCGGCCTCTCTATGTGGCCAGGCTGTGTAAAAGTCACACACATGTGGTATCGCCATACTCGGGAGGAGTAGCAGAATGTATTTTGGGGTGTAATTTTTGCTATATACATGCTATGTGTTAGAAATATCTTATAAATTGACAATTTTGTGTAAAAAAAAATGCGTTTTAATTTTTTTCCACATATTCCAAAAACTTCTGGAAAATAAATAACCATTCAAAAGACTCATTATGCCTCACAGATTATACGTTGGGGTGTTTGCTTTCCAAAATGGGGTCATTTTATGGGAAATTCCATTGTCCTGGTACTCCAGGGCCTTCAAAAGTGTAATAGGTGGTTGAGAAATGAGATGCGTCATTTTTGCTCGTAGAACGTCTGAAGGTACTACATCAATGTTGGGCCTCTGTATGTGGCCAGGCTGTGTAAAAGTCTCACACATGTGGTATCGCCGTACTCGGGAAGAGTAGCGGAATGTATTTTGGGGTGTAATTTGTTGTATGCATATGCTGTGTGTGAGAAATAACCTGATAATATGACAATTTAGTAAAAAAAATATAAAAAAAAAATAAAAAAATCTTCATTTTGCAAAGAATTGTGGGAAAAAATTACAACTTAAAAAAACTCACCATGCTACTTACTTAATACCTTGGGATGTCTACTTTGTAAAAAGGGGTCATTTGGGGGGTATTTGTACTTTCCTGACTTGTTAGTGTCTCAAGAAATGAGATACACCTGATGTACTGAAGGCCTGATCAGAAGTGATCAATTTTCAGTGATTGGCACCATAGTTTGTAGACTCTATAACTTTCACAAAGACCAAATAATATATACTAATGTGGGTTATTTTTACCAAAGATATGTAGCAGTATAAATTTTGGCCAAAATTTATGAAGAAAAATTACTAATTAGCAATAATTTATGACAGAAACTAAGAAAAAGGCATTTTTTTCACAAAATTTACGTTTTATTTTATTTATAGCACAAAAAATAAAAAACCCACTAGTGATTAAATACCACTAAAAGAAAGCTCTATTTGTGTGGAAAAAAGGACGCAAGTTTCATATGGGTACAGTGTTAGATGACTGAGTAATTGTCATTCAAACTGTGAGAGCGCTGAAAGCTGAAAATTGGTCTGGTCAGGAAGGGGGTGTAACTGCACTGTATTGAGGTGGTTAAAGGACTGACAGAAGCCTATAGCTGCAATTGCAGGCTGAGCAACAGAACCTGCTGAAGAAGAAAAAAAAAAAAAAAAAAAACAGGATTTTAACAGGAATTCCAACTTTTTATCTGTTGGATCATTTAGCATTTGTGCATTGTCCACAGGACAAGTTAAACTTTTATTCACACTGGAAATCGCAGCATCTACTGCTGGAACTTTCAATGTTTTGGTGAATTTTCCTCCATCGGATGGAGAACTGAGAATCTCTTTGAAGGGAGAAAATGCTTATCCAGATGATCCCATTCGGTATAAATAAGCTTCTCTAGTAATGTGTGGGCTGGAAACGCATGCACTGGTTGTGAAGGTTTCAAGGAACCCAAAGAAGAAACCAGACTTTCAGCCGACTATGTTAGGGGTAGCATGGAAGTGGAGCAAACCATGTTCGTAAGGATTTGTACCTCAGATTGTGATGCTGAAACTTCAACTGTTGTTTCCTCTGCAGAGGAGTAATCGGTTTGTTTTTCCCAATCGTTTGAGGGCAATACCTCATCCTGTCCCCCACTCTTCCCCTGGTAAGGGGTTTGCAGTGGGAGAGAGGGATCTAGCACGCTTCTTATCCCCTTTAATGGAGGATGTGATTAAAGCCGCTAATCTTCCTTCTAAACCCTGCAAGGCAGAGGAAAATGCATCTTCAGTCAAGTATACAGGGGCTGAAGTGTGAGAAGCAGTTGCACCACCAGTTGCTTCCAAGGACTCACCTTGGCTTGACATGTCAGCTATCTCCGGAGAGGATAACAATGTGGAGGCGCCTAGGGGTGGTTTTGGTGCCTTAGTAGTAAGCCTTGAAGTCATAGTGCAAAGCACAAAAAGCAAAGGTACTCTAAGAACTGTTCTATTTGAACAATAGTAGGAAAAACAGTGGTAGCATAGAATGATCTAATGCTAAACAATACGTTTTTTCCTGTACTGCAAATGCCTGTGTAAACCCCTTACGTGCACCAACGCTTCTGTGTCCTGTGGCAGCCTTGCTTCAGCTGCTCTGATAGACACGGTTTCCCCGAGTATCAGCTTTAAACATTTTCAGGTGTGAGCCCGATTATGTATGCACCACGCCCTTTCCTGTGTTTTAGCAAGAGTCACCTCAGAGGGGAAGCAGGAGGCAGGGGAGGGGGGAAGGGGATTTACATAGCCATTTTATCAGCTTTTCACATATATGCTGTTTAAACATAGCATGCATCCCCTATCCACTCAGTTTCCCCATTTAGGGGGAGAGGAGACCCCCCTTCAATTGCTGAGACACACGCTGTATTAGCACAGATTTAAACAGGGTCTATACACTATTACTCCCTCTAGAGGAGTTTTAAGGCATTTTACAATAGAACTGAAAGAAAAGTCATAGGTGGACTTTGCCGTTCCTATGCTTTCCTCTTACCTTTTCCTTGCTGCAGGATACTGCTGTAAACAGACAGATCCAAACTTCACCCATTACGGCAGGCAGCATGGTAAGCCTTCAAAGACTGGGGCCCTTTTAATAGGGGTTCCACTCCTTTGGACCATTTATAGCAACCCTCAGGACAGCTTTAGGTAATGTAGCAAGACCAAAAAGAGTCCTGGTTCCTAGGGTCCAGCCCTCATAGGAGGGTTAAAGGCAAAACCTCATTCTTCTATGCGAGGCCCGGGTACCATCCTGGAACCCCAGTGTCGAGATGGATCCGGTTGTGGAGGCTTTTTAATTCCAGAATGGATCCCTCCTGGAGCTCCACAGAGCACATCTTCACTCGTGCCAACACCTTTAGACACTGGCGGAAAAAAACAGATACTCCTGGAAGGAGGAGGGGTTATATAGTGGTGTCAACTTCCTGTATTGGGTGTGCCAGTGTCAACATCTGAAGGTAGCTATAACCCACTAAGTAAATACTTAAGGCTCTGTGTCCTATGATGTACAATAAAGAAAAAAAGTGTTTTTTTAGGTTACGAATCAAAATATATTCAGTTAAAGAAAAGTATGTAACAATCTATTTTTTTGCAGTAAAACTAACAATAACCTGAAGTACTTACCCCCATGGGTATAGGGCTAGTAATTCTTTCAAGGTGCCCATGACTGGTTGGTGAGTAAGAAGGTAAAGGTGCTGGAGAAAATGGATCCCCTTCGGAGAGGGGAATATGAGGAGACCCCGGAGGCCGTCCTTGAACTGTGAGGGCCACATATGAGCCAGCTGTAACAAGAAAATAAAAAGAATCTACATAAACCATCTACTTCTTTTTCAAGTCAAGGTGATAACAGTTGCTTAAAATTACATTATATTTTAAGATCAGAAGCCAGTGTAATTTTAAAAACACACTACTCTCAGGATAAAAAAAAAAAAATAGAGGCAAAATGCTATTATACTCAGCTATATACCATTGCAATTTCTTGCTTGTGTTCTGTAGAAAATGACAGCTTCCAGATCATATCCCCACATTATACTGTAACTATCTGATGGTCTACAGGGAAGGTTCAATGCTGGATGAAACTGCCCTGTTCGTACCAACTTCTCTCTTAGTAAATGTATGACTAAATATTGCTTTATTTTCCCACATGAAATATCCATTTTCTACATTGTAAATGCAAAACAAAAATATTAACTACTGTAGACACTCCTGGCAAACCTCTGAAAATGCTAATTCCTAAATGGTCATGCTGATCTTCTGGCGAGAATACTGTCCTAATCATGGTCAAAAACAGGGATGTAATCTAGGTGTTATTAAATCACTTGCTGCATATGTATCCCAAGATAGTGGTTAAAGCATATACTGAAGCAAATATTTAGCATGACAGCTAGGCTACTAAAGTTTTTAAAAGGACCAGTCCAATGTTGATCCTTTGGATGGTATGTGAGAAGTAGACTCATCAACTGGCTTCATATATCACTTGGGAACTTCAACAAGGTGGTTGCATCTTGCTCCTCTTTAACAGAGAAATAAAAAAATAAAAATAAAAACTGTAGTCAACATTTTTTTAAACCATGAAAGGAAAAAAAGGTTCTGAATGTGCAACTTGTGAGGAACAGTTGATAGATGCTGTAAAATGCCCAAGAACCAGAAATTCTTTTTGAGAAGGGGCTTAAAGTGGAAGTAAACTCCCCTATCGTTTTCAGCCAAGGAAGCTACCATCTTTGCCTCTGTTTAATCTTCAACTGCTATGGTGCTGCACATGTGATTCGTTATGACACCAGCCATTGGATGGTTTGATAGTTTGGCTGAGAGCACAGCCTATGTGCAGTTAGCATTCCCCGGCATGCCTTTTTTTTTTTTTTTTTTTTTTTTACTGTTTAAATCAATGGGTTTATTTCCACTTTAAGCAGGGAGATACTTTAGAAAGCTGTGAAATTATCCAAAAGAAGAAAAGTGTGAGCATGAGCATTTAGGCTCAAAGAATTTGCTATGGACCCTTGTAGGAAATGGTCTCCAAGGCACACTGGGATAACAATATTTGGGCTGAGCAACAGCTCAATGTGGCCTACATTGGTTTGAATAAATCGGACGTATAACCCATCATGCTGTCTCTGCTATTAAAAAGGTACAGCATCTTTCATATGAGAGATATAGTGGCATGTGTACAGGAGACAAGGCAGAAGCCTAGCTACTGCATTAGATATACTGGCAGATATACAGGAGACAGTGCAGGAGCACAGCTACTGCTGTAATAGTAAAGATGTTTTAGAGGCATGATGGGACATGCATCCATAGTGGGCAAGGGTCCCTGTGTAGCATTTAGAAAGTTCTTGTAATTCTTTTCAAACAGGGACATAGATGATCAACTTTTGTGACTGAATCTGAAAGGAGTAAAGGAAATGGTCTTTTTTGTGAAGTAGAAAGATAACCAGAAAGCAAGTAGGAACATACAGTAGAAAGAAACAGATGACAGAAATAGAGACTTTGTACATCTCTGCAAAATAAATACAATTCTACTTACTGGGCACTTAAACCCCCCCTTCTGTGCAGACCAATTTTCAACTTTCAGCGCTGGCGCACTTTGAATGATGATTGCATGGTCATACAACACTGTACCCAAATTTAATTTTTATCATTGAATAATTGTTGTGGGCTGCTGGCGCTACCTCAGGCTAATGTTAGGTTTGAGCCTACATTAGCCATTATCCCTAAAGACTATATATATATTAGAATCGTGTTTAATGTTATATCCCAATTACTGTGCCCGTTGGAGCGCAGCTGGAGCGCACGCTGCTCGCTCAGGGGGATCGCTTCGTGTGCTGGCGAACCGGAATTACTGGCGGACAAAAGAGTTTTTTCATCTCCTCTAAAAAGCCTGTGGAGGACCTGTTGAAGACAGAGCCGAGCAGTGGAATCCTCAATAAAGTGGAATACAGATTACAGGCGTATAACCCCCTAGGGGGTGCGTGGATTCGGTGAGTGGGGACCCTTGAGGGGGAATGAGCACGGAAGTCACCAATAAGCAGGCATAATCACAAAAGTCACCTTCCTGTTATCTGAAGCAGAATAATTGTACATCTGGGAATACCTGATAGAAGATTTATCGTGGACTATATATACATATATATACAATTTTTGTTTATATATACATTTTTTGTCTTTATTCACATTTATTTTCACATATATTTTTTATTATTCACATTTTTTTCTTTTTTTAAATATTGGATGAGATTGTACCTTTCATAATTTTTGGTTTTACACGTAAACAAATTTATTATTGATTAATTTTGGGGGTTTACAGTATAAATAATAATTAGCACAAGGGTTGTGTATGTGTATTGGAGGTATAGCTGTTACACTTCCCATATATGGGGATTTCTTTCAGTATCACAGAATAGTTTGGACATCACTTGGTTTTTGCTTTTTGCTCTTTGTGGTTTTTGTTTCTAGCTCTTTGTTGAAAGAAGTGACGAACTTATTCAGTTCACATATGGCAATTAATATAAGTGTTGTGTAGTCACATTTGGTTGGATTAAGGATATGAGAGAAAAAACCTTTATGGCTTAATCACAGTAATTGGGATATAACATTAAACACGATTCTAATATATATATATATAGTCTTTAGGGATAATAAATGGCCAATGTAGGCTCAAACCTAACATTAGCCTGAGGTAGCGCCAGCAGCCCACAACAATTATTCAATTTCCAAACACAAGTTGTTGAACGCAGCCTGTGTATTTCAGGGAGGCAGCAACCTCATAAAATTAATAAAATTCCTATACTTTGCAAAACTGATATTTTTTATAAATAAAGGAATCAAAATTAATAACAAACTATTAAGAGAGAAAGGGTCTGGGGGTACATAAATATTCATATATATCCCTGTTTGATCGTGGCCCATTCCATAAGCGCGGCTTTTCTTGTATAATTGTTAAATTTTTATCATTGTTTTCACACAAATAGAGCTTTCTTTTAGTGGTCTTTAATCACAGCTGGGGTTATTTTTTGCTAAACAAAAAAAGATGGAAAATTTTGAAAAAAAAAAAAAGTTTCATAGTTTGTTATAAAATTTTGCAAGCAGGTAATTTTTCTCCTTCATTGATATGCACTGATGAGGCGGCACTGGTGGGCACTAATAGGCACAGTTAAGGCGGCACTGATTGACAGTATTGTTGATGAGGCACTGATTGGTGGCACTGATGGGTGGCGTAATGATGACTGGTAGGTGGGACTGTTGTGTACTGCTAGGTGGCACAGATGAGCTTGGGGCAATCTACGTTATCGGGACCAATGTCCCGATCACAGCTGCCAGTGATCGGCTTTTATTTTTCTCCTCACGCTGTCAGTGCGAGAAGAAAAAATAGCAGATTACGGGCTCTGTTTACATCACATAATCAGCTGTCATTGGCTGACAGCTGATCACGTGGTAAGGGGTCAGGATCGACCCCTTACTCTGATCTGTGATCCAGAGAGTTTCATAGACTAGCTGATCACAGGGCGCGCAAGCCACTCAGACACAGGAGGATGTCAATAGACATACTTCTGGCAAAGCAGGTCCGCGCTTAGCCGTCATTTGGCTATAGTGTGAATCTGAACAACTTAAAAGGCACCTTTCCCAAGCAAGGGAGATTGTAGAGCTAGTTGTAGAAAGAATATGTGCTTCAGCACCAAAAAGGAAAAAAAAACATTAAATACAAAAGACATTGGAATTTCTATAACCCCCTTTCTCCCTAAGGAGAAGCCATGACTTCTAGCAAATAACACATTTATAATGCAATATATTTTACCCATATTTACTGCATGTCAACACAATCTATGCTGCAGTTTAGTTGGATCGAGAGTTTCTTTTTAAAAGCCTGCAAGCTAGATTAGATGAGAATTGAACCATTGAACAAGAAGGTCAAATCAATAGCAGAAGTTACAGTTACCATTATTAGCTTGTTACCTTCAATTCATATAATAAAAAAGGACATTCTTAAGTAAAACACTTAAGAGTATTGGTTTATTGATCCACGTGAAATTGATCAATACAAGGAACACACAATGGTGCGTATTTTGCTTCTTTTTTTTTTTATCCTACCTAAAGCACACCGACTCTGACACCGATACAAATAAAAAAAAATACTGACCTTGACCTTTGACTGAAAAAAGGTAAAACTGGGCCTGACTTGGATCAAACCTTGATCTAGATTTTTTTTAATTTTGTAAAAAAAAATGTAAGAGCTTGTCTCATCACTTACTTCCTCGTTTACGAGACACCAGAAGGGACGTCACCAGCTCCTCCCAACTTGTTGCCTCACTGGTCGCGCAACTTTCTCAAGGGAATCGTCCCAAGAGAAAGCCACGTGACCAGTGATGCAACACATTGGGAGGAGCCAGTGACGTAAACCAGGAAGTTAGTAGTGAGGCAGCGAGCTCTTAAAGTCTTATTACATGCAATTATCAAAGATGCTGCGAGTGGCTGATTTGAAGCAGTATTGCGCTATAATTGTCTTCAGTAATCTTTAAGGAGCAGATTCAACTGAATGCTAATACGAGGGCTGCAGGCGATCATGGATACAGTACATGTTTTATGATCTTGGAAGATCGTTATACTCAAGGCGTGATTGACCTGTGGGGGCTCTCCCCGAGGTGAGCAGGCAACGCTCAATGGTGGTGAACATAATCGCTGGATTTTTGCTGTATGGCACACAATAGAACAAGTTTTCCTCAAGAAATGGTCTCCTGCCTTGAATTTTAAAATTTGTTTGGGATTTTTTTTTTTATTTAAAAAGCAATATGGGGAGCGGGGAAACCCGGTTTCGTGATCACTTTTTATTCTGTATATTTTTTTGCTGTTTTTATGGAAATAAATGGCCATCTTTGCCTTTTGATCTGCACCATTGGGAGCTTGTGTTTTTTGTTTTACATATCACCTGCTCCAAGTGTTTGCTGACCACCTTTGGATGGCATACTTTCTGCTGGCACCCTTTTTTCTTCTTGGATTCCCTCATTTAAAGGTCTCCTGATGTCATCACCGATTGGCCCGTAGTGTTGGAGGATCATCCATGACTCAGCATACCGTCCCCTGCACCATCGGGGTCTTGCATGCTTTTATGATCTGCTGTCACTGACACAGAGATCCACCAACTCTGGTAAGAGTATCCATCTATACTACCCTTCTGATGTTACCACCTTAAGAGGTTTATACATCCGGTGACCTTTCTCCTCTAGAAGCTGGTTGGCTGTTTGGCGGATCCCTCTAGTATCCTAATTGGCACTTTATGGACTTGTTTATATTTATACATTTTAGTCACTAATTAGTGTATTTTGATTGATGGTCACTTTATTATGCGTTTTAAACATATGGTATTTTGACACTAGTGCTATATTTTTATTTTTTTGTTTCACGTGAATATTTGTCACATTCATATGTAGCAGCTTTCTTCTTTTTAAATATTTCACAGATTAGCACAGTATTGTTCCTTCGTTTTGCTTTTCATATATAAAGTATGCAAAATTTAACAGCTTATGTTCCCTCACTGTAGAAACTGTAGAAACCTTCATTGTGACAATGATTTAGGTAAATTAAAATCAAGGATGCTCACACTTTATAAGCTTTACCACTTCCAGATGGTTAGAGTGTGTGACCAGTGTTCCATTAACCTGAAAAAATACAGATGGAGATGAGTTGCATGTCCTAATTACAAAGAAAGGCAAAAGGTCACAAACATTAACCAAAAAGTAAGGTACAGTGAATATTAACATGACACTAAACAATATACTAATTTTCCAAAAAAAAATAAAAAAAATCCATACACATTTACTACTCAATAGTCCTGTAATTTATTTTTCTTAAAATCATTTCTTACTGTGTTTTTTGGTTTCCTTATAACCAGGTCTGTAAGCTATCAAAACTCTCCTTTTCCTCCCGCCATTTACTTGTAACAAGTGCACTGCTCAAAGCACACTACAGGGTGGCTACATTCCTACATACAGTGGGACAATTGGAACGAATGTGGCCACCATCTAACAGGAAGGTCAAAGTAGCAAAAAACAAACAAACAAGGAATGTAGAGATTTGAAGGCAGCTGGGAGCAATAGAAGGTGCATTTTTGAGTTAAAGTTATTGTAAAGGCTCGTTTAAAAAAATAAAAATAAACATGTTATACTTCTCTCCTCTGTGCAGTTGGTTTTGCAGAGCCGCCTTGATCCTCCTCTTTTCCAGTCCCTCTTCGCTGCTCCTAGCCCCTCCCTCCTTTGAGTACCCCTTAGCCAGCAGCTTGCAACAGGAGGCACCCAGCCCGTGTAGCCATTCAGACATGGAGATCTGACCTGGTCCCAACCCTCTCTCTCCTGATTGTCTGACAGCCGCAAAAGCCAATGGCACCGCTGTGGTGTCTCAGCCAATCAGGAGGAGTGTCCTGGATGGTTGAGGGGATTGTGGACAGTGCTGAAGAGAGAAGGGGCTCAGGTAGGTAATTAGGGGGGTGCTAGGGGGCTGCTACACACAGTACCTTTACAACTCCTTTAAGAATACCATACTGAAATCGATTTTTTTTTTTTCTAAACCAGTGACGCTCTTACGACAGAAGAAAGAGCAATCATTTCAGAAGGATACAAATATATAAAGAAGCAGGATAATTTTTTCAAGTATCAACATTTTTTGTACCTTGATGATGCGGTCACCCGTCTGCACTCCGGCTCGCATGGCAGCGCCATCTAATGCAAAGAGGAGCACATTATTAGCAGTAAAAGCGAATATGCACCTTAATAATGTTTGTAGTTGGAATAAACACAGTACTATGGCCCATCATGTGTAACCCCATTATCAGCTAACTGGGACTTCAAGAGTCTTTGTTGACCTAGAGTCATCTTGTTCAATAACAACCAATATCCAAACACATCCCAAAAGTTTTTAACTTATAAGCAAAGAAAAAATATGTCCATGATGAGCCACATCCTGGTATTAAAAGCTCATCTGCAGAATATTTATTTTCCAGTTTTGGACTGTGTAGGGAAGGGTTAGAAAAGCGGTTATATTTTTATCACTGTCAACATTTCACATTCCTCCTTTCCTGTTCTATCTGACACCAGTCTGTATGCAGCACAAATCTTTGTTCTTAACCCAAATGTGAAAAATGCTTGCCAACTAGCTGAAGTGCTGGGAATGTTTGCAAAGTTCAATGTTCTGCCCTGCCCATGTACACCTTTCCTATGCTAGTTATATACGGTGTGTGAGTTGCTGCCATTTTATTTGCCAAGTTTGGCTATTGCTATTATATACAGTATGGGCCTCAGGTTGTAAGGTCAGATTCAGTAGTTTTGAGTTAGAAACCACACTTTGCAGAGGTGCTTTAACATGGCACGGTTTGCAAATGTATGCCCCAAAAAACAAATTTTCGCCTTTAAAAAAAGTGAAGTGGCTTAATTTAGGCAAAAAACACACACACACAGCACATCTCTGTAATACATGTACATTTGAGCAATTTTTTTATCAATTTGATAAAATGCTAAAAAGTAAATAACTTTTTGATTCAGCAAAATACTGTTTTTTTTTTTTTTTTTTATTTCCTGCAGTTTGTTGACAACCCTGCCTCTGCTGTACTGAAACTTCGAACAGAGTTTTCAGCATGACCGAGTTCTCTCCTGCTGGATTATAAAACTCCACAAATTGCTGATCCTCTCTTAGGCCATGTCCACACTTATGCGAGTATGTGTTTAAATCGCAGGCATTCCTGCACCTACAGGCAAAACACGCTGTTCTTTAGCAGATGTGCGAAGATGCTTGGCCATCTAAAAATGTAGCAGCTGCAATTTTGAAAAGCTGCAGAGACCTTTTTCCTATAGGTATAGCAGTCCATTCAAATGAATAGGCTGCTGGGACCACATAAACACAGCATGCAGAAAAGGAGTTAAATGTGAAACTAGCCTAAATGCATATACTGAATTTGTTCTCACCAAAGCAATGCTGCTGCCTTAAAGAGTTTGAGAAAAAAAGAAACAAAAAAGCCCTATACCCCCCTCCCTCCCAGTCTCCATGGGGACTTAAAAGCCCTAGAGAAGAGGGATTTTAAATCCCTGGACCACTATACCAGTTGCGTGAGCACTGACAGTGCATCAACTCGCATTCATTATTTCTGAAAAGGTGAACACTTTAAATCCAGATTTCTCACATACTGTGCATAAATACCAACTAGAAAATAAAATTTTGGGGGCATGCCTACAGCAGGAAGAGGCATTGGATGCCTGGTGACGATGCCACAGAGTGATAAAAAGCAGAACACGGTAAAAGAAAAAAAATGTTGGCACATGCACTGGAGTGAGGGGGGAGTTCAATTTGGGTAAGATTGGAACTGCCAAGACATCTCCCCAGTGGGAACACAAAACAGCAAAACAAACTGGACAAATGTCACAAATAATTTTTGGCTAAACTTGGGTCAAAAAAAAAAGTAGCAAAGTTACAGAAATGTTTTGGTTATTTAGAATGGTTATTTAGTAATGGCATTCTACAACGTTACACAAAAACCTGTGGGATACGATTTTAGCCAGATGGCTTTATTATAATTCAGAGTAAATATATGGAGCTGCACAAATTACATAAAAGGTGTATTTGAAACAACTGTAGGAAAAATCCGTTTTTTTTTTTTTTTCTTAACTGTTATCAAATTTGCACCCAAGTAAAAAAATATTGATAAAAATATATCCAAATTACCCACCAAACTGCCCCAGAGTGAAAGCACTCTGGTTTTCACACTGGGGTGGCTTGAAAGCCCCTTCCAGGCGATATTTATAGCGCTAAAACGCCTGAAAAGCACCTCAGTTTAAAAGGGGTCTTTGTCTGTATGAAAAAGTATAGTGTTTACAAACTAGAAAAAGTACTAGAGACAGCCCAAGATATTTAGTAGGAGGCATAGCAAGTTTTTTTAAAGCTGTAAATGTTCTGTCTTTAAAAAAAAAAAAAAAAAAAAAAAATGTATCTGTTGTTATTTTACCAAGTTTTCTCTCACACACACCCCGCATAGGCATACTTAAAATTACACCCCAAAAACACATTCTGCTATACCTTCAGTGTATGTGGATACCACATGTGAGAATTTTTCACAGCCTAGATACAGAAGTGCCCAAAATCCGAGGAGCAGTAATTACACATCTAGCTTCCTGACTACCCATCACATTTCTGGAGGCCCTGGAGTATCAGGACAGTTAAACACCCACAAAATGACCCCATTTTGGAAAGTAAACACTCAAAGGTATTTTCTGAAAGGCACAGCGAGTCTTTTGAAAATGTCATTTTTTTTGCTATAAGTTTTTGGAAAATGCAAGAAAAAACATCAAAATTATTTTTTAAAAACAAAAATGTCAATTAATAGGATTTTTTCTAACACACATCATAAATATATTTTGAATTAAAATCCTAAACACAATAGTCTACTCCTACACAGTATGGCGATATCACATGTATGAATCTTTCTCACAACCTAGCCACAAAGAGGGGCCCAAAATCCAAGGAGCACCTTCAGACAGTCTAGGAACATAAATTAACATTTCTGGGGGGCACCAGGAAAGTGGAAACACCTACAAAATTACCACAATTTGGAAAGCAAAGGCTCCAGGGTATTTAAGCGGTATTGTGAGTCTTTTGAAGACTTCATTGGTTTTGCCACAAGTTTTTCTAAAATGCAGAAGAAAAATAACTTTTTTTTTTATACACAAAGCTGTCAATGTAATATTTCTCACACACAGCACTGCAATACTTAGAATTATACCTCAAATGACATTCTTCAATTGGTTGATTTGTGTATTGACACAAATCAACCAATTGTATCTAAACCATGTACTGTAATGGTTGCCTCTAAATGGGTAGTCATGGAATATAGCTTAGTTTAGTGTCACCTGTAGTAGTCCAAGTTCCTATAAGCCAAGCAAGCTTAGCCTACTTGTACATGGCTGCCCCCAGGAATGCCATGTTAAGTGGCCATGAAGTACAGAAGGCTGAAGAGAGGAAGAACAAAAAGAGTCCCTGTAGTTCCGGGGGTACAGTGGTCCACAGAGGATGGCTGGGACTGGTGTCTCACAGAAACATAGTCAGTCGGAAAAACAAATGGGTTAAATTCAGGCCACAGGCAGAGACATGGTTAGCAAACAGGCAGAGGATCGGTCTAGGCAACAAGTATAAGCATTTCCATAAAACACTGAAGAATGAAGCGATCATTAGCAAGAAAGTAGTGATCTAATTTAAATCAAATAGGAGTAGAACTGCAAGGGGAAGCTTGAGAATCCAAACTACTAGAAGATAACTTAGTAAGGGAACCAGCAGGACATGCAAATAGTCTGCATTTTGCAAAAGTGGAGGAGTATTATTTAGGTTGAGGGTGACCAGATGAGACAGAGGACATTTGGCAGTCAGATCTGCTGTTGTCTGTCTGAGTATGAGGTAGACTGGGAATGTCTTTGAAGTACTACTATAGCATTAGAAGAATTGGGGACTTAATCAAATCCTAAGATCTCCTGCAATGAGACAGGCATGTATCCCAGGCTCTAGGGGCATCAGGGAAAACTGTGTCAAAGGCAGAAGAGACGCCCAACCTTAAAGTGGAAGGAAAGGCTAAGCAAAAAAAGCCAAATAAGCAAAATAATGCTCCTCAACATTGACAGGAGGAATTCACAATTTCACAGCTTGCTTCCAGTAGGTCTTTGTAGCAATAGCTCTAAAAGTCCCTATGCCTGGAATAGCTGCCTATAGCAGAGAGGGGGTTTACTACCAGTTAGGACTGCCCATAGACAGTGATGTGCTTGTTCTTTTTTCCTAGTCCTACTGCTGAAGGTGATGATATAACCCTATGGTCAAGAATGTGAAGAGCTGTGTCCGTCAATTGAGGAAAGAGAAAGCAGGCTGATCATCCAACTGCACATTAGAAGGCACAGATTTAAAAGGATCAAGATCTGACAAGAGACACTTCAGTGGAAGACTAAAGAATCTTAACACCATATATTAATAATATATTAATAGGGGCCTCAAGCACTGAGGTCCAGTGAGAGGAGAACTGATTTTTGTTGTAGATGGAACCGGAACATACCTAGAACCCCTGCAATTCCAATGTGCATATTAAAGGGTCTTGAGGACGTGTTGTCTCTTGAGGTCTTAGCCTCATGCTTTAGAGCTGTAAAAGACTTTGATGAAGACTGCCCTGTAGTAACAGGAGTCCAAGAGTCTATGTTGCAGTCATCAGTCCCTGCTGGGAATACTGAAAAGTTACCTCTGTCAACAATAGAGGAGTATGGGCGGATATCACCTATTGCAGCAGGACGGTCCTCTTTATAATAACATGTTGCATCGTGTAGCCCAGTGGGCGGGAAAGCCTTGCATACTCACAAACCTAGGCAGCTGATGAAGATGAGGGTCACAGGTGGCTGGAGGTGAAGAACTCACTATAGGCAGGCAGTGGAATAGAACTGAAGGCTGCATAGCTCAAGAAGGACCTAAGAAGCAGGGACAGCAGTGGGAAAATGCTTCCTCAAAGCCAAAAGGTGGGAGAAAAGTAATGCAGGCACAAAACAGTCCACCAAGAAAATATCAGTGTACAGTTCCCTTAGTGATAACAGCGACTGTTGTAAACTGGTGGTGACAGGAATTTAAAAATGGTGGTAGCTCCCAGTGCTTTAGCCTGGCTGCCCTTACTGACCATGCAAGCCGTCGAATTGGATACACCAGAGGTTGTGCCACAGCTCAGGACTTGGATCGTGCTCTGTGGCTAACTAGCACAATACACAGAGGTCTGGGATTCATAATACAGAGACCACTCCCGAAGGTCACATTTCAAGTTAGCCCCACAATCTTCCGTCCAGCGGGGTTAGAGTTATTTTTCATCAGAGCTGAGGAACTTCCTAGGATACTAGCAAAAATGTTGGTTGGAAACCGGGTTATACAGGGCTCCTAAACCTCCTGAAGACAGTAGTATATCCCACAATTCCTGCATCCCTAATTGATGATAAAGAAAATCCTGTTGATCATTTCAAAAATGTAGAGCTGTCCTGTCCTGTCATATATGAAGGTCAGTAATTAGCCCTCCTATTTATTATCTTGGGACTGAAGAATAGGACACACTACAGTGCAACTGCGGGGTTGCACGTAAAAAAAAATAAATAAATAAATAAAAAAAATGAACAGCTCTAGGTCAGGAGCCACTGTACTAAACATGCAAGTTTAGTCCAGCAATCTCTCCACTGAGCTGTTGTATCCTGACAGGGGGGCCGCCCTTAAGCCAGAACACTCCGATCAGGGAGAGCCCTGATCGGGAGTCAATCGGCTGCTGGTTTTCCTGCATTCATGTCTGACAGAAGACGGTTTCTGTCAGACAGACTGACATACACACGGGCAGAATATCGGCCAGTATTTTTTGTACCCACAAATGGCTCCCGATATTCTGCCTGTGTGTACAGGGCTTTAGTTGTAGAGATGGGAGAGTGGGAATGTTTGAGCAGAGTCAACACCACACAGTTCTCAAAATGATGTGTTGTCAATTCACAACTATTGTTAGGAGCTGAATATGCATTTATTACAGATCAATATGTATTTTCTGTAATTGAGCCTTTAAAGGCATAAAACAGGAACAATTTTGCAGGTACTGCAGAGATGTACTGCATATGTTTTTTTATTTTTTTTTATTTTGCTCTGACATACAATAACTCACAAACACCTACCAAAAAAAAAAAAAAAAAATACAGAGAGAAGCGGAGAAGTCTTACAGGGTTTTTATGGTCAATAATGTTCACACTTACCTTCTTTAACAGACTGAACAAAAACAGGGTTATCCCCACTAACGGTTAACCCAAAGCCATTCTCATCCCTTTGAATTATCACACACCGCTGTACCAAACCTGAGGAGTGGGAAAAAAAAAACAGATTACAGAAAAGACAACAAATATTCAAAGCTACTTAAAAGGGTAAAATATGGAAAATAAGTGAGCACTATAAGGGTTCATGCACACTGGGCATAAACAGCGCTGCTTATACAAGATTTCATCTTTTTTATTCTTCAGCCTGTATAAGCAACTATATGTTAACCTAGGTGTCCATGCGCATTTGAGCGTTTAGAGTTATATTTGCAGAGGAGCGTTTTCAGGCAGAAAAAAATCCATCACAAATGGGCATTTTTTTTTTTTGCCAGAGGTCCAGTAATCTTTTCTGCCCCTAGTGTGTATGAACTGTAAAATGTTAAAGTTGGAAATAAATTAGTTATTAACAGGAGACTGGATACAATATGCATATCTAATCAATGTTTTTGAAATACTAACACAGAAAAAGCTGTAGGTTTGATTTGACACAAAGGGAATAATTCTCACACTATACAAACACAGCATAGGTTTTAGATTAAAAAAAAAAAAAAAAAAAAAGGGAAGAATGGTGAGGTCGTCAAAGATAGACATATGTTGAAGTTTCTGGTTATAAAAAAAAGGGAAAGATCAAGGCCCAATCACAGGAGACTGTCCAGCCTGCTGGAAATCCACCCACAAACACCCAGATCTGATGAGGGCCTTTACCTGGACAACTTTCACATAAATGCTCAAACTAGTTAACAATTATGTCTTTACTGTTAAAAAAAAAGTGGGATAATCTACAGTATGATCTCCCCAAGGTCTGGAAACAGAGTAAAGACTATTAAAAGAGAAGCGCTGTTTTTAGTAAAGAGTATCCTAGTGAATGCTCATATACGAGGCCTGTTGGGTGTGAAGAGGCTGTTTGACAAAAAGGAATACAGCAGTGACAAAGCAGAGAGGAGAGCGCTTTCTCCTAGAATTGTCATTTTTAGGCTGAAAAACTCCTGCATGTTGGTTTATTCTCAAGCTTTTGTCACATTAGGGACACTCAGACTCCACTTACCCTATGTAACTGATAGGGAAAGCAGAGAGCTTTAGGCCCCTTTCACACATGCCTTCAGTTTGCTTCATCAGCTCAATCATGTTATTTCAAAGAAAAATAATGGATCAGCTAACATCAGTTTTTACATCAGTTCTTTACATCCACTTAACCACTTGAGTCAAATTTTTGGTTTTGAGCTGCACGATTCTAGATAAAATGAGAATCACATTTTTTTTTGCTTAGCACAAAGCTCACGGTTCTCTCACGATTCTTGCAGCGTAACATCTTTCACATTTTCCAGCAATATTGGGCTAACTTATATTAATTATATATATATATATATTTGGGGGTTCTAAGTAATTTTCTAGCAAAAAATACAGATTTTTAACTTGTAACCAACAAGTCTCATAAAAAGGTTTAGTCGTTAAGTGGTTAAACTTCCCTCATCTACAGACCAAAGTTCATTCCTTTGTTCTAAGAACCGAGATACACATTGCATCCCTTCATTATCTCTGTGCTCAGGAATGTATTTTTTTTTTTTTTTTTACAGCTCTGGCTCTGCACGGTTTATAGAAAAAATAAATAAATAAAAAATAAAAAAAAGGAGCTGAAAATTAGATTTAAAGCCAACAATGACAATCAACATTGGCAAGTGTAGGAGCCTGTCTGTACAGACTGTCCCTCACTATATGTATATTGCTTCTCCCCCCCTCTCCTTGCAAACACTGCCGCTGCCACCACCCCCCAAATGACAGCTCCAAAACCCAAGGAAAGCAAAAGCTGGCAATTACATTTAAAAGCTGACAGTGTCAGTCAGCACTGGGAAGTAAGGGAGCCCGTCTGTATAGACTGCCCCCTCACTGTATATACTTTCTTTCTCTGACACAAATGCCTGCCCCCTCCCCACTGTAATTGGTGACTAACAACCAATGCAAAAAAACTAATGAAGAACTGACCATGTGTTAGTTTACCATTTTTTCCGTCCAAAAAAACTGATGAAAAATATGGCTTTCATCTGTTCAAAAAAACAGATGATGGAAGTAGATGAAAATAGATGATCACCCGTTTTACCATTGATGTCGTTTTTTTCATCCATCAACGGATAGATGAAAAACGGACAAACAGTCCGTATGTGTGAAAGGGACCTTAAACATTCTTTTACAACAAAAGTTTGAAGAAACTTTACTGTGAAGGGGCTGGTGTAGCCGAAAGGCAAGTGCACAAACCAATGACTTTCAAACGCTTGGTACACAGTCTAAGTTTCTGAAGTTAGGGTCTTGTAGCTACCTATGCCTATATTTTATATTTTTAAAACTTCTACAGGAAAATCACCAGTACAGCCAGTTGGAGGCAGCCTTTATATCCCATCACTGAGTATGTTCGACTAGGAAATTGACTACACAATCAAAGTTCCCCAGTAGGTTAAAATACAGTCTTCTAAACGTTTCCGCACTTTTTTTTATACTTAACCGCTTCAGCCCCGGAAGGTTTTAACCCCTTCCTGGCCAGAGCACTTTCTGCGATTCGGCACTGCATCGCTTTAACTGACAATTGCGCGGTTGTGTGACAATGCACCCAAACAAAATTAATGTATTTTTTCCCACAAATAGAGCTTTCTTTTGGTGGTATTTGATTACCTCTGCGGTTTTTATTTTTTGCTCTATAAACAAAAAAAAAACAAAAAAAGTTTTCGAAAAAAAGCGCTATATTTTTTACTTTTTGCTATAAAATCACCCAAAAATATATATTAAAAAAATTGTTTTCCTCAGTTTAGGCTGATATGTTATCTTCTACATATTTAAAAAAACAAACAAAAAAAAAAACAAAAAAAAAAACATATATTGATTTGTTTGCGCAAAAGTTATAGCGTCTACAAAATAGTAAATAGTTTTATGCCATTTTTATTGCTACATTTTATTTTACTAGTAATGGTGGTTATTTAAGATTTTTATTGGGACTGTGACATTATGGTGGACACGTCGGACAATTTTGACACATTTTTGGGACCATTGGCATTTTTACAGCAATCAGCGCTATAAAAATGCATTGATTACTGTAATGTCACTGCCAGTGAAGGGGTTAACCACTAGGGGTTAATGTGCTCCCTATTGTGTGTTCTAACTGAAGGGGGGAGGGGACTGTAGAGGAGATGACAGATCGCTGTTCACACTGTATGAACAGACGATCTTTGTTCTCCCCTCAGAGAACCGGAAAAACTGTTTACATACACAGATCCCGGTACTTGGTGTGCCTCAAGCGATTGCAGGAGCCCGGCGGTGATTGCGACTGCTGGGCACTAGTATCGGCTCCGTGGCCGAATATGTTACCGACGTAACAGGACAGCGATTCGCGCAGCCGAGCCATGTTGTCCCTCAACTGCGGCAGCTGGTCAGCCAGCAGTTAATAAAGTTAAACTGCGGAATGTTTTAGAAGATCCCTCCTATATTGTGCAGTTCTGAAAAATATTGCCTAATGTAACTGCCATATTTGCAGGACCCGGAAGCCTGGCTGAAAAACTCCTACATTGTTTCCATTTCCCCGCACTAAGTGCCAAGAAAATATCTGTTGAGTACTCGACGCCCAGCATTACAAGAGTTAAAATGCAAAAGGCCCATAGGTATGGCAATTACATTAAGCAATATTTTTCTAGAGCCACTCAAATACTTAAACGGGAAGCCCTTTGAAAGCTCTTAAAGCTTGATTTAAAGTGTTTGTAAGCCTCAGACACGAAGTATGAGCAAAGCATATCCATCTATAGTGTGTACTGTCTCAATTAAGAACATTTTTGTTTACAACTTTAACCAACTGTTTACCGAGTCACATTAGAGGTTAATAACTCTGATCAGCAGGTTTTATTTCGCTGATCACAGTTATAGAATTGTTCAAGTCTGTGGAACAATTCTGATTTAAGTTTATGGTCATAGAAGTGACCTTAGGCTTATAGGAGAGGGAGAAATTAGGTATGAGGCCCATACGGCGTATGGACTTGGCCACCTGCGGGCACTTTTTAGGACAGTACAGCGTACGGACCTGGCAGTGAAAGGGTTAAAGTGTCATCAAACTTTTTTTTAATAAAGTAAATGCAAAATATTTAATTAGTAGAATGTGTCTATCGATTAAGAACATTTACTTTGTGATTACATTCCACTTTTTTTGCGATATGGCACTGCGTTGCTTTTTTGTGCTAAAGGGTACAAGATGACTTTGCCGCATTGAGGGGCTAATGGATGGGGCCACATATTGTAAAATCTTGGATGAGAACCTTCTTCCCTCAGCCAGAAAACTGAAGATGGGTCATGAATGGGTTTTTTAGCATGACAATGACCCAAAACATACCGCTAATGCAACAAAAGAGTGACTCAAGAAGAAGCACATTAACCACCTCAATACAGTGCACTTAAACCCCCTTCCTGACCAGACCAATTTTCTGCGCTCTCACAGTTTGAATGACAATTACTCAGTCATGCAACACTGTACCCATATGAAACTTACGTATTTTTTTTCCCACACAAATAGAGCTTTCTTTTAGTGGTATTTAATCACTAGTGGGTTTTTTATTTTATTTTTTGCTATAAAGAAAAAAAAAACTAAAAACTTAAATTTTGTGGAAAAAAAATGCCTTTTTTCTTTGTTTGTCATAAACTTTTGCTAATTAGTAATTTTTCTTCATAAATTTTGGCCAAAATTTATACTACTACATATCTTTGGTAAAAATAACCCAAATTAGTGTATATTATTTGGTCTTTGTGAAAGTTAGAGAGTCTACAATCTATGGTGCCAATCACTGAAAACTGATCACATCTGATCAGGCCTTCAGTACATTAGGTGTATCTCATTTCTTGAGATGCTAACAAGTCAGGAAAGTACAAATAACCCCCAAATGACCCCTTTTTAGAAAGTAGACATTCCAAGGTATTAAGTAGCATGGTGAGTTTTTTTTTAAGTTGTCATTTTTTCCCCACAATTCTTTGCAGAATGAAGATTTTTTTTGATTTTTTTTTACAAAATTGTCATATTATCAGGTTATTTCTCACACACAGCATATGCATACAACAAATTACACCCCAAAATGAATTCTGCTACTCATCCAGAGTATGGCGATACCACATGTGTGAGACTTTTATGCAGCCTGGCCACATACAGAGCACCAACATTGAAGTAGTACCTTTAGGCGTTCTACGAGCAAAAATTACTAAATTGAAATGAGCAAATCTCATTTCACAATCACCTATTACACGTTTGAAGGCCCTGGAGCACCAGGACAATGGAATTGCCCATAAAATTACACCATTTTGGAAAGCAAACACCTCAGCGTATAATCTGTGAGGCATAATCAGTCTTTTGAACGGTTCATTTTTTTCCAGAAGTTTTTGGAAAACGTGGAAAAAAATGAAAATGCATTTTTTTTTTTTTTTTTTACACAAAGTTGTCAATTTATAAGATATTTCTAACACATAGCATGTATATAGCAAAAATTACACCCCAAAACACATTCTGCTACTCCTTTCGAGTATGGCGATACCACATGTGTAGGACTTTTACACAGCCTGGTCACATATAGAGGCCGAACATTGAAGTAGTACCTTCAGCATAAATGACACATCTCATTTCATTACTATCTATCACACTTTGAAGGTCCTGGAGCACCAGGACAGTGGAATTACCTACAAAATTACCCCATTTTGGAAAGCAAACACCCCAACGTAAATTCTATGAGGCATGGGCTGCAAATAGGTACTCTGATGTCCTGGTGACAGGTACTCGGGCACTCTGAAAGGCAGTGATAGGTACTCGGGTACTTTGATGGGCTGAGACAGGTACCCGGGTACTCGGATGGACTGAGACAGGTACCCGGGTACTCGGAAGGACTGAGACAGGTACCCGGGTACTCGGATGGACTGAGACAGGTACTCAGATGGACTGAATGAATGAATGAATGAAATACTTATATAGCGCACAATGTGAACTGAATCGCCTCTAGGCGCTGTGGCCTGAGACAGGTACTCAGATGGACTGAGACAGGTACTCAGATGGACTGAGACAGGTACTCAGATGGACTGTGAGTTACAGGTACTATGATGGGTGGTGAAAGGTCCTCTTTATTGTGGGGGGAAATCAGTGTGATTGGTGTGTACACTGTAGGCGGTAGCGAGATGTTACTGCAATCTCCTCCTCACACATCACGATCACGTTGTAAACAGCCATACCCAATGGCTGATCACCCCCCTCGGTGGCAAGCGGTGTCTTCGTGACATGCCACCACCGAAGGAACAGGTATGAGCATGCACGATCACACGCATTCCCTGTTTAAATGGGAGGACGTCATATGACGGCCTCCCGCCACAAGAGCCACGCCACCTACCCGTCATTTGACAGCTGGCGGTCGGCCAGCAGTTAAGGTCATGGAGTGGCCTAGCCAGTCTCCAGACCTTAATTGTATAGAAAATTTATGAAAGGAGCTAAAACTTCAGCTGTCAAGTGACAGCCAAGGAACCTTAAGGATTTCGAAAAGATCTGTAAATAAGAGTTGACCTAAATCCCTCCGGAGATGTATGCAAACCTGGTAAAAAGCTACATGAAACGGCTTACCTCAGTACTTGGTGGAAAAACCCTTGTTGGAAAGCACAAAGTCATGTTTTGCTTGGGGATCAAATACTTATTTTACTCACGGAATTTCAACTAAATTTATAACATCTGTATCATGAGTTTTTTGTAGATACTTCAAAGAAAATGATTTTACAGGTAAGCTGTTTTAAAAATCCTATTTTTTCAGACCACTCTGTAAACCCAAGAGATGGTTGTGTCTGAAGAAATCCCAGTAGATTGCAGCCCCTCTAGCACAAACAACCATGCCATAATATAAATAAGGGATGCATCGAATGGGTTTTTTGCTGCCGAAACTGATACCAAACATGAAAAATATACTAGGCCGAAAACCAAAACCGAAAATGACTGTTTTTAAAAAAATATTTTTATACAGGAGATGGTCAGAGACCAGGGACATGGTATAGGAGACACTAGAATATGATAAAATTTGTTACGGTTTGAAAATTCAACCAGATATTACATTTTATCAGAGCGGCGCTCCTGTCAAGCTAAACACATTGGCTGACATATGTACTTAACCATATGCGATCAATAAATACAATATTTAAAACACAGGCACAATGACCAAGGAATAAATAGTAGAATGATAAGAGTGAATGACAGAGAAAAAAAGTCCATAATGAGTTTGATTGGTGGACCTAAAGAAGTCTGCTGGCGAGTGAAGCTTTCACCAAAATCCTCGACATCATGTATTGGTGTATGAGGCAGGATATCGTGGTTGTTTGAAGCTCATTTTTATCATCAGTCCAAAGTGTTTGAACCCCAACGGGGTGTGTGGAGCACATGTGGAGGATTGTGGCGAAAGGTGCACTCGCCAGCAGACTTCTTTAGGTCCATCGATGTAACTCATTACAGACTTTTTTCTCTCTATCATTCACTCTATTATCATTCTACTAGTTATTCCTTGGTTGTTGTGCCTGTGTATTAAATATTTTATTTATTGATTGCATATGTTTAACCACTTCAATACCAGGCACTTAGACACCTTCCTGCCCAAGCCAATTTTCAGCTTTCAGCACTAACAATTTGAATGACAATTACGCGGTCATACATTTTACTCAAACAAATTTATTTATCATTTTGTTCCCACAAATAAGAGCTTTCTTTTGGTGGTATTTGATCACCTCTGCAATTTTTATATTTTGTGCAACAAATAAAGACCGACATTTTTGGGGGAAAAAAACAAGTTTTTCTTTGTTTCTGTTAAATTTTTGTAAATAAGTAAGTTTTCTTCTTCAATGACGGGTACTGATATGGCTGCACTGACGGGCACTGATGAACACCAATAGGGTGGCACCAATGAGGTGGTACTGATGAGGTGGCACTGATGGGCAATGATAGGTGACACTGGTATGCAGCACTGATGGGCACTCATAGGCGGCACTGATGACAGATGGGTGGCCTTGCTGGGCATCACTATTTTTATTTTGTACATGATGGTGCCAGTCAGTGCCCATTTGTGGGTACTGATTGGCACAGATTGGGCTGTCATTTGCACATGTGGATGGCCATGGGTTACATACCTGGCCATCCACATGTTGCTCGCATCCCCGGGGGCTTCCCTGGTGGTGCAGTGTGGTCATCCGAGGGGGGGGGGCTGCGCTGATAAAAAGAAAAAAAGAAGCAAATATCAGGAACCCCCCCCCCGTCAGGAGAGTTGCCGATCGGCTCTCCTCTACTCCAGTCTGCCTGACTTGAGTGAGGAAAAGCCGATCAACGGCTTTTCCTGTTGACACCGTGATCAGCTGTGATTGGACACACCTCAGACTGACATACCGCTCCCCCGATCGCCGTGAAGCACGCCCCCACGGGCATGTAGCGGCATTTTATCCTGAAGGACGTCATATGACGCCCAGTCAGAATAACAGAATCACTTCCCGGACGTCAATCTGCTATTGACCGGACGGGAAGTGGTTAAGTACATATGTTAGCCAGTCAATGTGTTTTTTGTTTGTCTCAAACAGAAAGGTTATTCAGGCAAAACATTTCAGACACCCGCTCAAAGTTAGGTACATCGGGGGGGTTTCATTTGGTTCAATTAGCCTCACATGGGGTTTCAAAGTATACGATCATACACCAAGTCTACTGCCGCTCTGCCGCACTGCCGAGCTGCTGCTCGAGTTTGACCCTAGGAGGTTTCGCAAGCTATATGAATGATCTAAAAATGTAATTAATAATTCTGAACTTCCTCAAAGAGATGAACATTGGGGAGTTGTGCAACACGTAGAGTTTGGCATAATAATCATCTTTGTTAGATTTATCCTTCCTACTGGAGATAATTTCAACCTACTCCACACCTTGACCTGATCGCGACACCGGTTAACCAGAGGGGTCAGGTTTAAATTAACATAGTCCAGTGGGCGCGCTGTAACCTGTATACCTAGATATTTAAGGGATGCAGATACTGGGATATCCTGTAAAGTCTGTTGGTCCAGGCGGGGCTCCCTGTCCAGGAGTAAGAGGGAGGACTTGATCCCGTTAACAACAAGACCAGAGTATCTCCCAAATAGTCCTATGACTTTCATTGCTTCCGTCAATGAAGTGGATGTATCCCCAAGGAGCAGCATAATATCAGCATACATTAGTACCTTTTCCTGGAGGTCCCCATAATGAAATCCCTGTATTGTGGGGTTATCCCGTATTAGGGCAGCTAGGGGCTCGATGGCCATAGCAAAAAGGAGGGGAGACAGGCGGCAACCCTGCCTCATGCCTCTATGTAGATAAAATGGTGGCGAAATCCTCCCTCCCTAATTGCCGCTAATGGTGATTAATATAATAGTTGCACCCAGGAGATAAACCTGTCACCAATTCCTAATTTACTCATTACTGCCCACAAGTACTCCCACTCAACGCTGTCAAATGCATTGTGGGTGTCTAGTGACAGCAGTGATCAGTCCCTCTTGTTATCCACCCTGGAATAGATATTTGCGGTCGACTTTTGGGGCATAAACCCCCATTGGTCCGAGTGTATTATAGTGGAGATGACTCTGTTCAATCTTATTGCAAGTACGTTGGCTAGTATCTTAATGCCATTTTGTAAAAGGGATATAGGCCGATAGGAGCCTGGGTCAAGTGGGTCTTTATTTGGCTTAAGTATTAATACTATATTTGCCCTGGTCATTGAATGAGGGAGGTTGCCTGTCTCAAATGCTGCGTTAAATACCTTTAATAGGTGCGGGAGTATATGTTCTCCGTATTGTTTGTATACCTTAATGGGGAGGCAATCATCCCCCAGAGCCTTAGAATTAGGGAACAAACTGGTCGCAGTCTCAAACTCCTCTAGGGTCAAGGGGGCATCCAGCGCCTCCCTGGCTGAGACGGTTATGCTTCGGTAGGGGGACTGTATCTAGGTAGTCATTTAAGGAATCTATTGAGTATGTTTGCTTAGACTCATATGAAGAAGAATAGAATCATACAAGTTCAGACATAATTTGATCTGGGGAGTTGGCCACCCCACCCAAGTGGGTACGCAGTGCTCCAATGGAGGGGGACATCTGATGAGAACGAACTATAGTTGCCAAAATGCGACCAGTATGCTCTCCCTCCTCATAAAATGCGGCCCTCTGGAAGAATCTCTTCCTCTCTGCCACTGAGGCAGTGGTCCTGTACAGCGCATCTTGCGCCGAGAGCCATGCCTCCCTATTAAACACTGTTTTATCTGCAATAAATTTACTCTCCAGGTCCTCCGCCACCTGTTCTATTTCCTCCCTCTGAGCATTTGCCTTTTTAATGGCTTGAATTTTCGTTAATAAAAAGGCCCCGCAGAACAGCCTTGAAGGCTTCCCAGGTCACGGCCGCAGACTCATCTGCGACATGAATACGCCAGAAGTCTGAAATATGCAATTCCATCTGCTCATGGGAAGGGAAGAGTTTTAACCAAAAAGCATTAATTTTCCATGGAGCCCTAGTCACCCCAGAGGGAGGACGTACCTCCAGAGTCGCCACCAACGGGGAGTGATCCGGCCTACTCCTGAGGGCATAAGTCACTTCAGAGATATGTCGTTCAGCTGCATATGAACACAGGCATAAATCTATCCCAGACAGTGAAGAATAACTCTTGAGAAGCACGAGAATTGTTTTGCATCTGGGTTTTTAGCTCTCCGTGGGTCCATCCAGCCCACCTCCTCTATACATTTCCGAAGGGCTGTACGGTGTGCCCCCCCCCCCCCCCCCCCACCACCGGGGGATGCTTGTCTAAAAGCGGGTCTGTGTATCCATTGAAATCCCCTAAGGCATACAACGGCACCTCCGGGAATCTCACCTGGAAGTTTACCAGAGGTCTGACTACCTGGTTAGTATACGGGGGGGGGGGGGGGGGTCACATACACAAAGGCAAGAATACATTTAAGCGTACACAACCTACACATATGAAAGACATATTTCCCCTCTGTGTCAATCTTGGACCCAAGCTCCTCGTAGTCTATGGAGCTATGTATCAGAACACTCACACCCCTAGAATAAGAAGTGTGAGTGGAGTGATAAACCCTACCCACCCATTGGTAGCTGAGACAGGACACAGTCAGCCGTAAGATGGGTCTCCTGAAGGGTGCAAATGGCTGGGAGAAGTTTCCTCATCAAGGATGACACCATGGTCCGCTTCAGGGGGTCTTGTAATCCCCTAATGTTCCAGGACAGTACTGTCACATTTGTCATCTCTGAGTGTCAAAGGGCAAACTTACAGGGGGAGACCCCTGCTTGTGATGGATTTTCCAAAAGTGACGATGGGGAGCCCTCCCGCCATACCTGTGCCACCCATCAAGAAGTGAGACAGTCCAAACGGTAAAGGTAGAAGGCAGTGGCCCTACTTTTTTTTTTTTTTCAGAGCGGTCGGAGTACAGAAAACACCCTTTACGCACAAAGGTGCGTTGAACAGATATGCTTGTCTCATCTGGTGGAGGTCAACAGTCAGCATAGGCCCGACACATCTGAGAGCATACATTTTTTGTAATCCAGGACACTGGTGTGTCGTTAGGGATAACATAACTTTCTGGGACAACTGGTCCCTCCAACCTATGATAAGGTCATTATCAACAGAAGCACATTTGCTAGAGCTCCATGACAGGTGTATTACCAGGAGCAAACTCTTTTCCAAACTCGAGTTGTGTGGAAGTAATAATTTTATATTTCCAGCTTTTCCCTTGTCCAAGGTGGAAGTGCGACTTGGCCTGTAATTTTCATCAGGTATATCAATCTTCATCTGCCCCGGGTCTCTGGGCTTTTTCGTTGGCATCTAACCAGTACGAGGCCTCGGCTGGATGTTCAAAGACGTGGGCCTGGCCCTATAATGCGATTCTGAGTTTTGCAGGATACAACATTGAATAGGGGGCTTGCAGCTTCTGCAGGCGTTTTTTTAACTTCAGAGAAGCGGGATCGACTTTTCTGCACCGCGGCGGGAAAGTTCAGGTAAAATGAAACCCTGGTGCCATTAAACTGAACGCTCCTCTTTTCCCTAGCCAGTCTTAGGATAATTTCTCTGTCCCTGTAGTTCAGTAGACGTGCCAATATCAGGCGCGGAGGGTGGCCTGGTGGGAGAGGTCTCATTGGCACTCTGAGCCCTCTCCACTGCATATAAATGTGTAAAAGCCTCCTTGCCAAAAAACATACGTTAGCCATTTGTCTATGAATTGCGTGGGGTCACGGCCCTCCACCTTCTCTGGGAGTCCAACTATGCAAACGTTATTGCGCCTGAGGTGATTCTCAAAATCTTCAGCTCGCAAGTCAGTGGCCCTGGCTAGGTGGGTAGTGGACTGGGCTTCCCTTATCATAGGAAGCTCATCTTCCAATTCACTAATCCTGCTCTCCATCGCGGTGGTTCTTTCACATATTTTCTGAACGTCTTGTTTTAGCAGGCTCTTTTAATCCCCCAAAGCTTTCTTTTATATTATTTACAGAGGTAGTGCATTTGTTCACAGCTTTCAGAATGGTAGCAAGTGTGGGCTGCGCACCCCCCCTCCTGCTCCGGGTCCTCCTGCTCCACTACAATGTCTGTACTAATATTAGCATGCTCCATCATGGCGTCAGCTCCCTGCTCTCTCCCCCCTTCCTCCATGTCAGCGTCATTAGGGGCAGAGCAATCCTCCACAGGTTGAGGCTCTGCCTGCCCTGATTTCCCAGTCATTTTATGGGCATAATATCTCATATCCTTGGGGCGAACGCTGGGGTTCTCCCTGGGGTATTTAAGCTGTTTACTCACTGCGTCCTTCTTCCCATCTGCTCCAAGGGCGTTCTGTGTGGAGGACGGAGCGGCGCCATTTTTGGGATTCATCCTTTGTCCCTCCGATATTTTTCACGAGTCATCATAACCACCAAGCAGGCAGGGATAACAGCGGAGTGTGGCGGGGATGTTCCTGGGGTGAGGCAGTGCAAATCGGGCGCGGTACAATGCCAGAAACCGGATCAATTCAGGATCTAGCCGAGAGCTCTGTGATAAAGCGACTGCTCACATGCCATGCTGGCCACGCCCCCCAGTCAATGTGTTTAGTGTGACAGGAGCGTCGTTCTGATAAAATTTCATATCTGGTTGAATTTTCAAACAGTAACAAACTTTATCATATTCTAGCATTTACTTTGTTTTTAAGTGGCCGCTGAATAAACACATAGGTGTTTTTTAAATTTTAAACATTTGTTGCCTTCATTTTAATTTGTATTGCCTATATGATCCAAACTAGAAACCATCAGGGCTGAGATAGGAGCAAGTAAGGGTCGGTTTTAGATATTTTTCTTCCTTTTGTAATATAGTAGAGGAGACGGTCAGAGAATGCAGACTTAGTGCAAGAGACAGTCAAACTGCAGACATTCTACAAGAGATCAACGCAGCCTCGCCAGTTTCCCTCATGCAGCCTGCCAGTGCTCATCATATGCAGCTTGCCTGTGTCTGGATGCAGCCTCATCCATGCCCAGATCAGAGCAGCATCTCCGTGTGTCCTGGAGCTGTGACTTGAATTGCCCGGGAAGCTGCAGTAACAATGTCCCGCTTCCTGTAATCATGTCACGCCGATTCAATGTCCCGCCATTGGATCAGTGTGCCATCTGTCACACATTGTTACTGCAGCATCCCGGGAAAATCAGCTTTGTGACATACAGAGATGCCATTCTGTGGGGAGGGAGGAGAGGAGGAGGGAAGACTGGGGCTAGCCATGAAGATGCCCCCGCAATGGGCGCACCAGGGGGTGGTCGGCCCCATTATCGGCAAGATTTTTATTTTGGCAATGCTCCGAAAACACAATTTTCGGCCGATATGTTTTGACGGACAACATTTCGGTGCATCCCTAAAATGAATAAATATTATATACATATATATATATATATATATATATATATATATATATATATATACACACACACACACACACACACACACATACACACACACACACACATACACACACACACACACACACACACACTATATCTGTAAGTCCTAGTTTTTGTTTTCTTTGCAAGTAAGGTTTTTCTGTTTTCAGAAAATGACATAACACGTTTATTTATATGAGTATAGCCAAATACTTCTCCTGTGGATCACAAGACTGCAGTTCGTTCAGCACTCTTGTGACCCACTCTCAGCAGACAGCGAGCTGAAATCACAGAGCCGTTCCTGACTCCATGAAGAATCGCAACCATATGGCCAGGAAAATGCTGGCAACTTAAAGAGGGATTCCACCAAAAAAAAATATATATATATTAAAAGCCAGCAGCTATAAATACTACAGCTGCTGACTTTTAATAAATGGACACTCACCTGTCCCGGGTTCCAGCGATGCCGGCAGCCGAGGCCGATCGATCGCTCGGCCCTCGGCTGCTGCCGCCACCATTCTAGGTGAGGGAATCAGTAAGTGAAGCGAATCGGCTTCACTTCCCGGTTCCCTACTGCACATGCGCGAGTTGCGCTGCGCAATAGGAAATCTCCGCGCTGTCACTGGGACCCGTGTGTGTCCCAGCAGACAGCGCGGCAGGGCAGGAAATGGCGTAGACTCCCACGGGAGTCTATGCCCGGAAGTGGGTGTAAATACCTGTCTTTGACAGGTATCTCCACCCCCCCCCCCCCCTGAAAGGTGTCAATTGTGACACCGGAGGGGGGGAGGGATCCGATCAGTGGAGGTTCCACTTTAGGGTGGAATCCCGCTTTAAGTAGCCCGCCTGCCAGTTCTCTACTCCTGGAATGAAGATTGCCGATATGCATGGCACATGTTTTTCTGCCCAGATTAGGATGTGTTTACCTCTCCCTGGGCTGCACGAGACCTGGTAACCCCTTAGTGATTGATATAAGCCACTGCTGTGGCATTGTCGGATTGGATCCTAATAGGACAACCCTGCAACCTGAATGTACAGGTCTTTAGGGCTAGGTACACCGCACGAATCTCTAGAATGTTGATGGGTAAGATCCTCTCAGTTTTGGACCATCTCCCTTGGACAGTCGTCTCTTCCAGAACTGCTCCCCAACCCGAAAAAGGTTAGCATCTATTGTTACCATTTTTCAGGTAACTGGTAAAAAAAGATTTTCCTTTCCGCAGATTCTCGGGTACCAACCATCAACTGAGGCTCTGACGCACTATTGGTGACAAGCGCATCGAAAAAAATCTAGCACCTGGACTTTCTTGTTCCAGGCAGACAGGATACTGTTTTGCAGCAGTCTCGAATGAAACTGAGCATAGGTTACCACTTGGAAAGAAGCCAACATCTTTCCCAACAACCTCATAAAGGGCGAATAGAAGGACCCTTCCTGACTACCTGAACCAGCTCCTTTATGGCACAGATTTTTGCCTGGGGTAAAAACACCCTCTTCTGGGTTGGATCTATGATCAGACCCAAGTACCCTAATCTTCTTACTGGTTTAAAAAAAAAAAAATAACTAAATCAGTCTATTAAGAGCAGGTCGTCCAGGTACGCTATAACCAATATACCCTGGGACCTTAATCTGGCCAGAGGAGCAGCCAGAACCTTTGTGAACACCCGAGGTGCACTACCTAGACCGAAAGGCAGAGCTACAAACTGAAAATGACATTTTTCCACTCCGAAACGCAGATATTTCTGATGAGCGGGGAAAATGGGTACATGCAGGTATGCATCCTTGATGTCTATTGATGCCAGAACTTCTCCTTGTAGTATGTAGACTACTGATCGCATTCATTCCATGCAAATAGATCATATTTTTTAGGAACCGGTTTAGATCGTTGAGATTTAGGATGAGTCAGAAATCTTCACTTCGCTTTGGCACTGTGAAAAAGGTTTGAATAAAACTCCAATCCCTGGCTCTTGCATGGGAACTACCACAATTACTTTTTGCAACAAAAGTTGCGCCAATGCTTGAAAGACTTCTTTTAATATGTGTCTTTGGAAACATTTGATCTGAAGAAACGAGGAGATGGGAATTCCGGGAACTCTAGTTTGTAACCTAGAGTTATTGTGGAGACCACCCATCTGTCCTGAAAATCCTCCTGCCAGACCCTTGAGAACTGTAGCAGTTTTTCCCACTGGAATGAGCAAGGGCGCCCCTTCATAAAGAGGCTTTAGCATTCTGATTTTCTCCCACAGGACTTCTTTTGTCCCTGGGGTTGACTGAGTTTTACCCCTTGAGCCTGAAGGTGGAGGCTGTCATGACTGCCTGGAGGCTGAGCCCCTGGCACTGGAGAAAGAGCTTGTTTAAATTAGGGACTTTTACTCCTTTTCTTAACTGGCAAAAGGGTACTTTTTCCACTTGAGATTTTCTGGATATAATTGTCCAAATCCTCCCCATACAGCCTTGCATCACTGAAAGGAAAACAAACCAAGAAGATTTTTTACATGGCGTTTTGGCTGACCAATTTCTCAACCATAGAATTCTACGCATATGCACCAACCCAAGCATAAGGCGAGAGGTCTGGAGGATAGAATCTCTGATTGCGTTAACTGCAAAAGACAAAGCCGCCAGCAGGTTGGCTAACTCCTGGGCCTGCTGGTTCAGGGAAAACCTTGAGCACCTGCTTCAAGTTGTCTCAAGGATTGACATACCCCAATCGCCACCACTGCAGGTTGAGTTACTGAACCCGCCAAGGAAAAAAGGTTTAACTGGAATTCCAATTTTTTATTGTTTGGATCTCTAAGCATTTGAGTGTTGTCAACAGGACAAGACTTTTATTCACAGAGGATATAGCGGCGTCAATTGCCAGTATACCCCATCTCTTTGTGAATTTTTCCTCCACAGGATGAAGTGTTGAAAACTTTTTAGGAGGGGAAAAAAATGGTTATCTGGGTGATCCCACTCACAATAAATAAGCTTTTCCAGCAAGAAATGAACAGGAAACGCATGTGCAGTTTGAGGAGGCTTCAGTGAACCCAAACAAGATGTGGGTTTTTCAACCGACTCAGTTACGAGTAACTTAAGTGTGTACAGACCATTCCAGTAAGAGATTGCACCAGCAATTTCTCAGCCTGTGAAGCTGAAGAGAGTCCTTCCCCACTTGAGAAGAGGAGTCATCAGTCTCATCTCAGTCCTCTGAGGGGGATTTGTCTCCCCTTTCCCAGAGTTCCTCTGTTTGAGTGTCCTGGGTGGAAAGAGGGGACCTAATAAGTTTTCTTCCACATTGTGAAAATGCGATTGAGGCCATTAATCTTTCCTCTAATCCACTTATGGTCGTATTTGTACCTCCCCCTTCTGCCCATAGTGCCAAGCAAAAATGCAGAGGTACTACCAGAAATGCATCCACTGTTGAGCAAAATAGACCAGCAACTGCCACTGCTATCAAGGCTCAGTTTGATGCCAAGTAAATATTTGCCTGGGAATTCCTGTGCCACCCACACTCGCATGCCCGTCTGCTCTGTGTCCCTCCTTGAGCTGTGTGCACCTGCAAAAGAGTGCACTTATTAGCTTTGTATAGCCCGCGTTGTGGGCGTTAAACCACGCCGACATCACGCTAAAGCTCTGCCCCCCCTCCTCCGACCACCCCTTCCGTCCCCCCCTTGTCTTTTTTCAAAAAAGAGACTGCTTTTCCCACGGGAGCCAAGGGCTCTGATCCTGATCGGATCGCACATGGATGGGAGACTGAGGCTGAGGAGAGAGTAGGGCCGGTGGATGGAAAGCCGCCGTAATGGCGGCGGCGGGAGGCAGTGTGGCATACTGCCGACTTTCCCTGTGGCCTCTAACCTGAAGGAAGCTGTGGGGGGACATTTCAGACAAGAAAAAAAAACCCTTCCCACATCCTACCTGGAGCATGGGCTCAGAGGTGCATGCAGTTTGGACACAGATGAGACTGACAAACATGGAAAGGTACGTGCTCTTGACAGCCCCCAGTGGCGACTTTAGGCATAGCATACATTTACTTAAAGGAGAAAACCCACAAGAATTAGAAACATTCCTTAGGAATCCCCCTTACCTTATCCAGGTGCAGGGTTCTGTGGTAACAGACCCAATCTTCACCTCTCACAGTGAGCTCTGTTTAGAAAAGCCTTCAGGTACTGGGGCGCCCTTTTTATTGGGGGATCCGCAGCTCTGGGTCTGTAAAGCAAACCTCCAGAAATATGTCTGAAAAAAAAAAAATACTGGATCCCGGGGTCCAGCTCTCTAACAAAGAGAAGCATTACAGGCAAAACCAGGTACCATTCAATTCGGCCTAAAAAGAGACTTTGAATGGATCCAGTTGCATGGCTTGCCCCAGTAAGGATTATTCCGACAGAGTTCAGCACAGCACATCTTTACTCATGACCAACACCTAAGACACCGGCGAAAAAAACTGAGGTACTCCCAGTAAGGGGAGGGGTTATATAGGGGGCTAAACTTCCTGTCTAGGGTGTGACCATCACCTAGTGGTGCCTATATAACCCATCAGTAAATACCGTGGCTCTGTGTCCCGTGATGTATGAAAAAAAAAATACATACATTTACTTTTTCACTTAAATGGCAAAAACTCTTTTTTACTAGAAATTCTTTGGATATTTTATCCAAAATATCCTCAGATAGCCGTTTTACCACAATGACATTTAGTGAAGGGCACAAGGCCCAAATGATAGAATCTGTCATAGCAATTATTGCAAACATAAAGCTGCCTCCTAGACCTGCTGAGCAGGGTAACCTTGAACACCTGTTTAAACAGTTTTTTCAACAAATAACCAATTACAGTTTTTTTTTTTGTTTTTGCTTTTGTTTTTTTAAATAGGAATTACAACCTTTTATCCATTGGATCCCTAAGTATTTGAATATTGTCTGCGGGACAAGTCAAAATTACTCACAAAGGATATAGTAGCGTTAATTGCTGGCATACCCTACTTAAGAGAATTTTCTCTACCATAGGGTAAAGTGTGAAAACTTTTTTAGAAAGGAAAATAATGCTTATATGGGTGATCCCCCAGATACAAAAAACTTTTCCAACAAAGAATGGACAAGAAAAAGCATGCACAGCTTGAGGAGGCTTTAGCGAACCCACTCAGTTAAGGGTACATAAATGTGGAGCGGATCAGCAAGAGTTTGTACCATCAATCTTACAGATTGTGAAAGATGACTCTCCTCAAAAGAGGAGTCATCGGCCTCACCAAGGTTCCCTGAGGGAATTAGTCTTCTCCTGCCCCTAGCTCCTCAGTCTGAGGGTCCTAGGAAAACGCAAGAGAACCTGTCGCATCTTGGCCACACCAGGATGCAATTAAAGTCACTAAAAAATTCTTTTTTTTTTAAACCACCATGGCTGAGGAAAAAAATAAATAAATAGTAAAATGAACGGAACGGGGGCTGCAATGTTGAAAACATTTCATGGGCCCGATGCTCACTGTGACCAGCCACCCCCTCTCAGGGGAGGATGCCATTTGTGGAGTAGGTTTTCCAGAGCTTAAGCTTTTAGCTCCTTTTTTTTTGGAGGCATTTCAACCCCCCCCCCCCCCCGCCTTTTGAACATAACCCGATGCACAAAGCAGAGGTACTACCATCAGAAATCGCATCCGCTGCTTGAGCAATTGTCAGCCACTGCCGCCATTAATGCTCAGCCTGATGCAAATAGTAAACGTGTAAAAAAAAAAAATTAATGCCTGTGTCACCAAACCCCTTTCATGCCCCTCTACGCTTGTGTCCCTCCGCAGCTTGCAGCAGTAACCAGTGCATTAAAAAACACATTTTCCCGTTGGAGGATGCCAACGCAGTGCTGAGCCCTGCCCCCTGTCACCAATGGCCCCCCTCATCTTTTTTTTTTTTTAAAGAGATTTCCCAATCGAGTGGGGGCCTCTGACCCTATGGGATCGTACAGTGATGGGGAAAAATGGAAAGGAGGGAGCCTGAAAGCCACCGAGTATGGGTGGCGTGCCGTTTGTTTTTTTTGTTGTTGTTTTTCTCCTGCCGCTTCTTCCTCGTGAGCTTAAGCACCTTAAGGATCTTAATGACTTACCATAATTCAGCATTCATAATTACCACGAATTCAGAGCTCTACCAGAAAATCCTAAAGGAGAATGTCCGGCCATCAGTTCGTGACCTCAAGCTCTAAGTGAGCTTGGGTTATGCAGCAGGACAATGATCTGAAACACAACAGCAAGTTCACCTCCAAATGGTTCAAAGCAAAATTTAGGGTTCGGAGTGGCCTAGTCAAAGCCTGGACTTAAATCCAATTGAGATGCTTACACGGACCGTTCATGCTGGAAAACCCTCCAATGTGGCTGAATTAAAACAATTCTTCAAAGAATGTGATAGACTCATTGCCAGATATGGGAAATGCTTGAATGCATTTGTTGCCAAGGATGGCACAACCAGTTATTAGGTTTAGGGGGCAATTTCTTTTTCACATAAAGCCAGGCAGGTTTGGACAGCTTTTTTGCCTAAATAAATTAAACCATCATTTAAAAACTGCATTTTGTATTTACTCGGGTTATCTTTGTGTAATGATCCGAGTCATTTAGGTGTGACAAATACGCAAAAAAATTTAAAATCAGAAAGGGGGCAAATACTTTTTCACATATTTGAGCTATTTTGCAAGGAAGAATGGGCAAAAATGTCACTTTCTAGATGTACAAAGCTGGTAGCTTTCACATATTTGGAGTGAATTTTGTTAACTTTATTTTGAATAAGTCATACCACTGCCAGCATGCAGGAACATGTTGTGCAGATTTTATTTAGAAGTATTTTTAAGAACATTATGTTATCACTTAGAATAAAAGTGGTTGTAAACCCTTACATATACAGTGCCTTGAAGAAGTATCCATACCCCCTTGAAATTTTCCACATTTTGACATGTTACAATCAAAAACCTAAATGTATTTTATCGGGATTTTATGTGCCAACACAAAGTGGTACATAAAATTGTAAAGTGTAAGGAAAAATGATAAACTTTTCAAAATGTTTTACAAATAAATATGTGAAAAGCGTGGGGTGCATTTATATTCAGCCCCCCTGAGCCAATACTTTGTAGAACCTTTTTGGGTATGTCTCTACCAGCTTTACACATCTAGAGAGAGTGACATTTTTGACCATTCTTCCTTGCAAAATAGCTCAAGCTCTGTCAGACTGGATGGAGAGCGTTTTCAAGTCTTGCCGCATTTTCAAGTCTTGCCACAGATTTTCAATTGGATTTAGGTCTGGACTTTGACTAGGCTATTCTAACACATGAATATGCTTTGATCTAAAACTATTCCATTGTAGCTCTGTCTCTATGTTTAGGGTCGTTGTCCTGCTGGAAGGTAACCCTCCACTCCAGCCTCAAGTCTTTTTCAGACTAACAAGTTTTCTTTTAGGATTGCCCTGTATTTGGCTCCATTCATCTTGCCATAAACTCTGACCAGCTTTCCTGTCCCTGCTGAAGAAAAGCTTCCCCACAACATGATGCTGCCATCACCATGTTTCACAATGGGATGGCGTGTTCAGGGTGATGTGCAGTGTTAGCTTTCTGCCACACATAGCATTTTGCTTTTAGCCTGAAAAGTTCAATTTTGTTCTCATCTGACCAGAGCCCCTTCTTCCATGTTTGCTGTGTCCCCCACAAGGCTTCTCAAACTGCAAAATGGGACTTATTATGGCTTTCTTTCAACAATGGCTTTCTTGCCGCTCTTCCATAGAAGTCAGATTTGTGGAGTGCACAAATAATAGTTGTTCTGTGCACAGATTCTCCCACCTGAGCTGTGGCTCTCTGAAGCTCCTCCAGAGTTACCATGGGTCTCTTGGCTACTTCTCTGATTAATGCTCTCCTTGCCCGGCCTGTCATTTTCGGTGGAAAGCCATGTCTTGGTGGGTTTGCAGCTAGTTGTGCCATACTCTTTTCATTTTCGGATGATGGATTGGACAGT
This sequence comes from Lithobates pipiens, assembly GCF_037356315.1. Taxonomy (NCBI): domain Eukaryota; kingdom Metazoa; phylum Chordata; class Amphibia; order Anura; family Ranidae; genus Lithobates; species Lithobates pipiens. The sequence goes on from NW_027507788.1 coordinate 110,794,449, forward strand.
GCTCCATGAAATGTTCAAAGCTTGGGATATTTTATTTTGTATTTTTTTTATAACCAAACCCTGCTTTAAAATTCCCTGCAACTTTATCCCTGACCTGTTTGGTGTGTTCCTTGGCCTTCCTGATGCGGTTTGTTAACAAAAGATTCTCTAACAAACCTCCGAGGGCTTCACAGATGTGTAAATCATCCTAATTATTCCTGGTCCTTCCCCCCTTCGGTGGTTGTGCATTTAATCAGTCTTGGTCTGTCCCGTCACATAACTTGACAAGGCGCAGGCGCACAAAACATGTCCATCACTTCCAGCTTCTTTCCCCAAGAGCCTTGACCCGTGCATTCCACCAGCAGCTTCCGCCCCCGGCAGGTTTGGAGCAGCGAGTGACAATCGCTGGTGGCCGAACACGGACAGCTGCTCCAACAGGCTACAGCTCGACACCAGCCTCTCCAGTCCTGTCTCCACTGTGTTTACACCCGGCAGATCAGCTCTTCCCAATTGATGGGCGAGCACCACCCGGTCTCAGCCTACACCGATCAGACACATCCCAGACCGCTCCCAGTGGGGTTCATCATGCAGGTCAGCCATGGTGTTCCCACTACTCTGGAACTTGATTGAAGCTAGCTTTTTAATAATACACATCCCTATTATCTTTTCAATAAACATCCAGCCGTAACACATATTGGTGGACAAAAAGGGAAAAGGGATTCCACACTCTTTAATGGATGCTAATCATCCATTCACTCCCTTCACATTTGAGCACTTAACTTTAGCATGGTCTGCCATATATATTGTCTCCCACATTATGTTCACTCTCATGGTTCATTCATGTAAACACCATTACACATTCATCTAATTTATTCATCTGATTTTTCCATCGAGCTTTGAACAACCTTAATTCATATGTATGTATATTGTATATTTTATAATATCATATTATATATTATTTTTCATTACATTGTATATTTCATGGTTACTCTGTCGGTATAGTACCAACTGATATACATATATTCTTATCTTAACCGACATATACAATGGACTTGGATACATGCTATGTGGGCCACACAATCTACCACACTGGTTTTATCATTTATTTTTTATTTACACATTTTGTTTATTTACTTATTCTTCTCTATTGTCCCCTAGATTCTATTCCCATACCATTGTTTAACCAGATACATGCTTATATACTACTTTACTTCTATGCGGTTATGACAGCATCTATTGATACACATGCATTTATGTTTCAGTTGACATTATTAATGGGTACTGGGAGATCTTTGGTGACACATCCCCCCCATGCTGGCCATGTCTGCCCCCAGTTTGTGCCCTGTTGGGTTGGTTTTTCCTTTGCCTCCTCAGCTCCTGAGCCGGACACTCATTACTGCCGCCTCTGGGTATTCAGCATTTGGCAGTCTGATCCAGCCTTTCTTGAGTATAGGGCCATGCCTTTTGGAGCCGCTTAACTGTCACTATACCATCTCTGTGTTGATACTTATTTGGTTCATTATACCCCCTACAGATGTACTACACATGCATCTACTCCTGATGAAGCGAGCCTGGTCTTGTGAAATACGTGTGGATACTTTTCATGCCTGTGTACTTTGCAATTCACATTTTATACCATGATACGTATAATAAAAATTTTTTACTCTATGTATAATTTCAGTGGCTTGGCTATGATTCACATTGATGTTTGCATGACCATTTTAATACATTTTGAGACTGCATTTACGTTGTCAATTGTTGGCTAACCGCATTAATCTCATTTAAAGTCCCGGGTGATTTCCTGTTTTTTGTAACAATTATTGGTGTGTCCAAGACAATACTTTGGCATTTCTGAGACTTTATTTCTGGATCTAAGTGCTTTTAAGAACCTTTGCTGCCTCTATTTACTAATTAGATGACTTCTGATTTTTTTGTAAAAAAAATAAAAAATAAATTGAAAACTATTATTTTCCTTCCACTTCACAATTATGTGCCACTTTGTGTTGGTCTGTCACATAAAATACTTTTACATTTTTGGTTGTAATATCACAAAATGTGGAAAATTTCAGGGGGTATGAATACTTTTTCAAGGCACTGTAACTAGTGAAGTGACTATATAAGTTGAATCCATCTATCAGCAGACTTCTCTTTTCTACATCCATTCAAAGTGCTAAATTTAGAAGGTTGCCTGAGAACTCAGAAAAAAGGGGGCGGGGCGCTGAAGTTAAACCCTCTACAGCTCAGCAAGGATTGGAGGGAAAGGACACGTCCCCTCCAGACAGCAGACAGGAACAGAGCTGAGGCTGTCAATTGGCTGGAGCTCCAGCCCGTGACTTTTTTCTCTTGGTGTCAGGAAAACTTGTCAGAAGTGATTCATGCTAATAGAGAAAAAAAAGCAGCACACAGGAATGACGCTTTATGACAAGTACACACTATAGAGGGATATGCTTTGTTCATATTTTATGTCTTAGGTTTACAACCACTTTAAGGTATAGGTGAACTGCAAGCTTCTGTTTGCAGAGTTACATTTATTTAGCCAATGCATAATGAAGGTGTAGAAACACATAACAGTGTCAGCAGCAGCATAGATACACATACATATTTTCTGGTGAGATTTGGGGATTGTGTTGGGGCTCATTTGATTACATTTTTAAATTAAAATCTGACAGCAGTTCTAATCCATGCCACTATATTCAAAACAAAAAAAGTTCTGCCTTTTGTTACACTTTAAGATTAGCATTTTAAAGTAACCTACAAGCTTTTAGCCAGAGTTGCAGATCCAGAAAAAAAACACTTAAAATCAATTAGGTTTCAAATGATTTCAGTAGACAGTTTGCAAAGCTATGAATGTGATCGCCACAGAAAAGCATATTAATAAAGAGCATGCTGTAAAGCGACAGCAGGAGAACTCAAAGCCACAAAATCTCTTACTCCAAGACAAAGGATGCCATGCAAATGCACACAGGTAAAAGACACAGCAATGCATGTGCAGGTGGCAAAGATCCACGCTGGCACCTAGATCTTACCATAGGTCTCGTGCCTACTCTCATCCCAAGCAGATTTTGTCTTCCTGGATGAACTCTCTGCACGATAGCGGGAGAGAGAATGAAAGATGAAGATATGGAGACAACACAGGTAAAATGTAAACAAAACAGTAATAGCAATTACAACATAAATTTAGTACTATTAAATAGCACGTCACAGATGGCACAACCATTCTAGTAAGATCCCAAGACAAGACAAACATCTATCCCAGTGAAAAAAATGTTAGTAGTAATAAGACATAACTACACAATCTAATAGACAAGCTAAGTACCCATTTAAAAAAAAAAAAAAATTATGCTTTTTTTTTTAAACAGTGGGCAGGTCATTATTTTACTGTAATAGGTGTATCACTTAAAGTAATATTATCATCATATTCAATGGTATTTTTTTAAATAATGAACATGTTATACTTACTCACCTGCTCTGTGTAATGGTTTTGCACAGAGCAACCCAGATCCTATTCTTTTCGGGTCCCCTGCTGGCGCTCCCAGCCCCTCCTCTTCTCCCAAACCCTGCTGTGCGTGTCCATAAGACACACAGACCTGGGGTTCGGCCTTGCCCCACACTGCCTTTTCACTGGCTGTGATTGGCAGCAGCGGGAGTCAATGGCAGTCTCTCAGTTAATCAGGAGGCAGAGACCCGGGAAAGCAGCCACTCTCAAGCACATTGCTGGATGGCGATCAGGCTCAAGTAAGTATTAGACCCCTTTCACACTGGGGTGCTTTGCAGGCACTACAGCGCTAAAAATAGCATCTGTAAAGTGGCCCGAAAGAGCTGCTCCTGACGCGGCAGTGCGAAAGCCCCAGGGTTTTCACACTGGAGCGGTGCGCTGGCAGGACGGTAAAAAAAAGTCCTGCTAGCAGCATCTTTGGAGCAGTGAAAGAGCGGGGTGTATACTGCTCCTTCACCGCTCCTGCCCATTGAAATAAATGGGGCAGAGTGGCTATACAGCCAGCAAAGCACCGCTGCAGCAGCGTTTTGCGGCGGTTTTAACCCTTTCCCAGCCACTAGCAGAGGGGGTAAAACAGCCCCGCTAGCAGGCGAATACCACCACTAAAACAACGGTAAAGCGACGCTAAAAATAGTTTTAGCGCTGGTGCCCGCAGCACCCCAGTGGGAAAGGTGCCTTAGCAGGAAGCTGCATACTGAAGTTTTTTTTGCCTTCATGCTGAAAGGTAAAAAAAACATTCAGCCTTAACAACCACTTTAAAGTGTAAGTTTACTTTTATAGAAAATCTGAAAAGTGAACTTACACTGGACCCTCTCCCCAGATCCCGCTGATCCCGCTGATCTTCAGTGCTGCAATCTCCCGATGTGACATGGTATAGCCGTTTACCAGTCTGGGGATTTGAAATCTCTGCTTTCTCTCCTCTACCCCCCCCCCCCCCCCCCCCGCTGAAAGGACTAGCTACGTGGGTTCTGATTGGTTGGCGCCGACCAATAAGAATGTCTCCTATACGTACCTTTATGAGGTACGTTTAGGAGCTTAATATCCTAAACGTACCCCGTAAAGATAAGTGTTCCAATTGGTTGGCACCTACACATGGATGGTGCCGACCAATCAGAACCCACACAGCCTGTCCTGTCAGCGGGGAGTAGAGGAGAGAAAGCCACAAAAAATGTCAAATCTCCAGACCAGTAAAGCGGCTATACGATGTCTCTCATTGGGAGATTGAGGCACAAGATCAGCAGGACCGGGGGAGATGGTCCAGTGTAAGTATACCTTACAGATTTTCTGTAAAGGTAAACTTACCCTTTAAACCCAAAAGCAAACATTTCTTATATTGCAGCTTACCAATTCCCAGATGGGATGGCTGTGTTCGTTTTCTATAGGCTCCCGCTTTCTCCGGTTTTCATCTGGTGATCCAGCCAGTAAGTCTTTTTTTCAAAAGAACAAACTTTCTCACACTTACAGGGAAGAGACTAACCATTTAACACCGGCAGGGGTGCTTAAAACTATCAGTTTTTATTTAATTATGTAAAACCTTTATCCCATAAAAAGGAACAAACTGGTTTGCTGTAACTGCTTATGAAGTGTGAGATGGTAAGCTGCAATATTTTCTATTTTTGGTTTTCGAGTTTAATATTGCTTTAAATCATGTGTGTCTACAGTATGTCTGCCTAGAGTGTAGCTTTAAATATTAGGAGGACACGACAATTTTTTTTCCCCCTTAAAAAAAAGGGCCATTAGGTTAGGACCCCATCACATGCCAGGTCTTTGTCCCAGCTAGGGAGATTTGTTCTTATTTATTCCTCCTAGTGACCACTGTCACTGGAAATAAAAATAAGTAAAATTTTAAAATACCAAAGTTGTCACCAGAACAGGAGGAGAACACAGACTTTAAAGGCACATTGGATAAAAAAAATAAATAAAAAATTATTATTAATAGAATATGCATCGGAAAGTATTCAGACCCCTTATATTTTTTACTCTGTTATTTTGCAGCCATTTGCTAAAATCATTTAAGTTCCTTTTTTTCCTCATTAATGTACACACAGCACCCCATATTGACAGAAAAATACAGAATTGTTGACATTTTTGTAGTTTTATTAACGACTTTCAGACCGGACCATTTTGCTGGTAAATGACCAGAGGTCTTTTTACAATTTGGCACTGCGCTGCTTTAACTGGTAATTGCGCGGTCATGCAATGTTGTACCCAAACAAAATTTGCGTCCTTTTTTTCCCACAAATAGAGCTTTCTTTTAAAGGTATTTGACTGACTCTGCCATTTTTATTTTTTGCGATATAAACGTAAAAAAAACGCAAATTTTGAAAAAAAATGATATTTTCTAATTTTGTTATTAGAAAAATCCAATAAACTCAATTTTAGTCATACATTTAGGCCAAAATGTATTCAGCCACATGTCTTTGGTAAAAAAAAAGTCAATAACTGTATATTTATTGGTTTGCGCAAAAGTGGTCACATCTACAAACTAAGGTACGTTTTCTGGAATTTACGCAGCTTTTAGTTTATGACTGCCTATCTCATTTCTTGAGGTGCTAAAATGGCAGGGCAGTACAAAACCCCCCCAAATGACCCCATTTTGGAAAGTAGACACCCTAAGGAAATTGATAAGAGGCATGTTGAGCCCATTGAATATTTTATTTTTTTGCCTCAAGCGATTGAATAATGACACAAAGTTGTCACTAAATGATATATTGCTCACACATGCCATGGTTATATGTGGAATTGTACCCCAAAATACATTCTGCTGCTTCTCCTCAGTACGGGGATACCACATGTGGTCGACTTTTTGGAAGCCTAGCTGCGTCCGGGCCCCCCGAAAACCAAGCACCGCCTTCAGGATTTCTAAGGGCATACATTTGAAATTTCACTCCTCACTACCTATCACAGTTTTGAAGGACATAAAATGCCAATATGGCACAAAACACCCCCAAATGACCCCATTTTAGAAAGTAGACACCCCAAGCTATTTGCTGAGAGGCATGTTGAGTCCATGGAATATTTTATATTTTGCCACAAGTTGCGGGAATATTACAAACTTTTTTTTTTTTTTTTTTTTCACAAAGTTGTCACTAAATGATATATTGCTCACACATGCCATGGGCATATGTGAAATGACACCCCAAAATAAAAATTCTGCTACTTCTCCTGAGTACGGGGATACCACATGTGTGGGATTTTTTTGGGAGCCTAGCCGCGTACGGGGCCCCGAAAACCAAGCACTGCCTTCAGGATTTCTAAGGGTGTAAATTTTTGATTTTACTCCTCACTACCTATCGCAGTTTTGAAGGCCATAAAATGTCAAGATGGCACAAACCCCCCCCCCCCCAAATGACCCCATTTTGGAAAGTAGACACCCCTAAATTTAGGGGTACACTAGTGAGACTCACAGGTAAAAAAGCAACTAGGCTGTCAGCGACTGTATCAAAACGCTACAAAAAAAACTGTTAGCGATCGCAGGGATCAGGCCTGACTCTGCGAACGATGCAATTATGTGTGTTGTGTTTTGTAAGTGACAGTGATCGATCGATCGATACTGCACTTGGGTGGGCTGGGCTGGGCTTGGCGGAGGGGCTAAACGCAGGTGCTAGCAGGTATCTGGGCTGATCCCGCTAACAATGCGTATTGGGACACCTAAACTGCTGGCGACGCCAATATAGATCTGATCAGATACTATATTACTAAGGGAGGTGTATGCTTTGTGCGTGGGTGTTAGCGGTACTGGCACTAACCTGACGCTGCCTGGGGCGACGCAGACCTTATCTGACCCTCAAACTTATATCACCCGCCGGGTGATCAGGGGGTTAAACCTTTATTAGGTAATAAATGGCGGGTGCCCTGAAACTATAAAAAAATAACTAACCAACCAGCGTCACCTGTAACAGTTATATGGTGATCACTGGTGAAAGGGTTAACTAGGGGGCAATCAGGGGGCTTTATGCGGTAGTATATGGGGGTCCCTGGCGCTATAAAAAGCTGCGGCGAACCTAAATACCTACCTGCCTAACTAGCGTCACCTGTGACACTAATACAGCGATCAGAAAAACGATCGCTTATTAGGCTGGGTTCACACTGGAGCGATGCGGGAACGCCACGAATCCCGCATCACACTGCCCTATGCGAACTGCTGGGAGTGTCAGTGAAATGTTAATGACACCCCCAGATCAGTTCGCATATCGCAGTGCGATCTGCAAACTCAGACAGGAATCGGATCGCATGGTGTGAACACCCATGCGATCCGATTCTGCTGCGGACCAAAAAAAGGGTCCCGTGCGAGTTTGCGGCGGGTGCGATGCGAATTCAGCCATACTATCTGTATGGCTGAACTCGAAACGCACAGAGATCGGATGTGATTTGCACTGCAGTGCGGTGCGAATCACATCAGTTCTCATAAACCGCTGCAATGTGAACCCAGCCTTAGTGACACTGGCGACGGGGGGTGATCACGGGGTTAAACCTTTATTGGGGGGGTTAGGGGGGTACCCTAGAACTAAAGGGGGCTAACCCTAACTGCCCTAACAGTTATTACAGTCACAAATGACACCAATGCAAAAAAAAATAAAAAATGCAATTGGTGTCACTGTGACTGGGGGTGCAGGGGTGATTGGGGGGGTGATCGGGGGGGGTGAAGGGGGGGGGTGAGAGTGTGCCTGGCATGTTCTACTGTATTGTGTAGTGTTGGTGCAACTCACCGATCCTCTCTCCATCGGTGCCGGAACGAAAAATACCGACACGGAGGAGAGATTACATCACTTCCTCTGCCTGTGTTTACATTACAGGAGAGGAAGTGATGTCACGCTGCACTTCCATTCGTCAGGAGCGATCGCGAGGGGGTGGCCATGAACGAATGGCCGCCCCCTCATCCCGGATCGCTCCTGAACGGATTCCGACCGCCGCTGGCACCGGGGGGGGGGGCCTGATCGGGCCCCCCACCCGCGGGAAGGCAGGGACGTACATGTACGCCCATATGCCTGCCCGTGCCATTCTGTCGACGTACATCGTCGTGCGGCGGTCGGTAACTGGTTAAAAAACAAACTAAAATATCACACACAGTCCCAAGTATTTAGACCCTTTGCAGTGACACTCATATTTAACTCAGGTGCTGTCCATTTCTTCTGATCATCCTCGAGATGGTTCTACACCTTCATTTGATTCCAGCTGTGTTTGATTATACTGATTGGACTTGATTAGGAAGGCCACACACCTGTCTATATAAGACCTTACAGCTCACAGTGCATGTCAGAGCGAATGAGAATCATGAGGTCAAAGTAACTGCCTTTAGAGCTCAGAAACAGAATTGTGGCAAGGCACAGATCTGGCTAAGGTTACAAAAAAAATAAAAAATCTGCTACACTTAAGGTTCCTAAGAGCACAGTGGCCTCCATAATCCTCAAATGTAAGATGTTTGGGACAACCAGAACCCTTCCTAGAGCTCTCCGTCAAGCAAAACTGAGCTATCGGGGGAGAAGAGCCTTGGTGAGAGGTAAAGAAGAACCCAAAGATAACTGTGGCTGAGCTCCAGAGATGCAGTCGGGAGATGGGAGAAAGTTGTAGAAAGTCAACCATCACTGCAGCCCTCCACCAGTTGGGGCTTATGGCAGAGTGGCCCGACGGAAGCCTATCTTCAGTGCAAGACACATGAAAGCCCACATGGAAGTTTGCTAAAAAAAAAAAAAAACACCTGAAGGACTCCAAGATGATGAGAAATAAGATTCTCTGGTCTGATGAGACCTAGATAGAACTTTTTGGCCTTAAATCTAAGCGGTATGTGTGGAGAAAACCAGGCACTGCTCATCAGCTGTCCAATACACTCCCAGCAGTGAAGCATGATGGTGGCAGCATCATGCTGTGGGGGTGTTTTTCAGCTGCAGGGACAGGACGACTGGTTGCAATCAAGGGAAAGATGAATGCAGCCAAGTACAGGGATATCCTGGATGAAAACCTTCTCCAGAGTGCTCAGGACCTCAGACTGGGCCCAAGGTTTACCTTCCAACAAGACAATGACCCTAAGACAGTTAAAATAACGAAGAAGTGGCTTCACAACTCCATGACTGTTCTTGAATGGCACAGCCAGAGCCCTGGCTTAAACACAATTGAGCATCTCGGAAGAGAAATAAAAATGACTGTCCACCAACGTTTATCATCCAACCTGACAGACCTGGGAGGAATGGCAGAGGATCCCCAAATCCAGGTGTGAAAAACTTTTTGCATCTTTCCCAAAAAGACTAAGGCTTCATGCACACGAGACGCAGATGCAAACTCTGCTGGACACATGTTTTTAAAAGCTGAAAGCGGCGTTTAGAAACGCGTGTTTTGCCGCGATTTTTACCGCGTTTTACCGCGTTGGCGTCTAGAAGCCTTTAGTTAAGCTAACATCATAGACCCTCCCCAGCTCAAAAAACAGTATTATTAACTATTTCAGCAATTTTGTGAGACCAGAGTGAGTAGCAGCAGCTGTGAGAGCTGCAGTGTACTTGTATTTAGCGTGTCACTTGCCACGGCACCTGCCACAAGTTGTGGATTGTCCACTTGCCACGTCACCTGCCACGTCACTTGCCACGTCACCTGCCACGTCACTTGCCACGTCACCTGCCACAAGTTTTGGATTGTCCACTTGCCACGTCACTTGCCACGTCAGCTGCCACGTCACTTGCCACAAGATGTGGATTGTCCACTTTCCACGTCATCTGCCATGCCACCTGCCACAAGTTGTGGATTGTCCACTTGCCACATCACTTTCCACGTCACCTGCCATATCACCTGCCACAAGTTGGATTGTCCACTTGCCACGTCACCAGCCACAAGTTGTGGATTGTCCACTTGCCACATCACTTTCCACGTCACCTGCCACAAGTTGTGGATTGTCCACTTGCCACGTCACTTGCCACGTCCCCTGCCACGTCACCTGCCACAAGTGGATTGTCCACTTGCCACATAACTTGCCACAAGTTGTGGATTGTCCACTTGCCACGTCACTTGCCACAAGTGGATTGTCCACTTGCCACGTCACTTGCCACGTCCCCTGCCACAAGTGGATTGTCCACTTGCCACAAGTTATGGATTGTCCACTTGCCACGTCACATGCCAGTCACCTGCCACAAGTTGTGGATTTTCCACTTGCCACATCACCTGCCAGGTCACTTGCCACGTCACCTGCCACAAGTTGTGGATTGTCCACTTTCCACGTCACTTGCCACAAGTTGTGGATTGTCCACTTGCCACCTGCCATGTCACTTGCCACAAGTTGTGGATTGTCCACTTGCAATTGCAATTGTTTAAAATATTTTTCTAATGGTTTTTCATCATTTGCAATCATTTTTGAGATTTTTAATGTAAAAAAAAAAAAGTCACCTTTAAAAACGCTTAAAAAACGAAAACGCGGGAAAAACGCGGTAGCGGCGTTTTGCGTCTGAAACGTGGAAACTTTTGCGTCTGAACCCATTTTTTTGCTTCTGGAAAAACGAGGTTAAACGCAACTGCATAAAAACGGCAAAAAACGAGACTGTGTGCATGGACACATAGGATAACATTGAATGAGTTCAGGAGCAGTTGAAAAAAGTGTCCAACTGCCTCTGAACACGCGTTTAACTGCGTCTCGTGTGCATGAGGCCTTATAGCTGTATTAGATCAAAAAGGTGCTTCTATTAAATACTGAGCAAAGGGTCTGAATACTTAGGAACATGTTATATTTCAGTTTTTCTTTTTTAATATATCTGCAAAAATGTCAACAATTCTGTTTTTCTGTCAATATGGGGTTCTGTGTGTAAATTAATGAGGAAAAAAAATGGATTTAAATGGTTTTAGCAAATGGCTGCAATATAACAGAGCGAAAAATTTAAGGGGGTCTGAATACTTTTCGCCACTGTATATATTTATTATTGATAACAATTAATTGTGCAAACAGAGCAAAAAAGTAAGTAGTTAAAAACATAACATACGGTGCAAAGAGAATGTATGCACCATAAGAGCAACAATGAGCCACTTTGTAACTTTGACCAAAACGTTCTACAAAGAGAAACCAAATGGGTATGATTTACATGCTACATCATTCCCAGGTTTAAACGAGTTTTGGAGTTTTAGACCATTTTTTTTAGTTGGGAGCATATCTTTATATACACACAATGTAATTAATACATTGAAGTGGATCCAAACAAGGCAAAACAACAATGGGAGTATTACAAGGAGAGATAATCCAAACCTGGGAAAATATAAAATTATATATATATATCCAGGGTTGGTTTATCTCTCCTTGTAATACTCCCATTGTTGTTTTGCCTTGTTTGGATCCACTTCAATGTATTAATTACATTATCATTATATAAGAAATAAATAGGTTGATGGTTCAATAAATATCTAGCGTATAAATAAAATATGTTGTATCATATGTTTTTGGGCGACAATAATATGTATCAATTTATTATGAAGCAATGATGGCATTGAGCAAAACATTTTTTTTTCCCTGAGCCTTTTTTGCCATATCTGGGTAGCATGTGGGATACACTTTGCTGCCTAAACCCATAGATTGGGGCTGTTAATTATGCTGCTGTCTGGATGTATTATTGGCCACTTTTTGGTCTGTGGAATGTACCTGTATTTATTAATGCTTCTGTGGATATGTGTTTAATATCTCTGCTTGGAGTGACAGCTTGAGTCAGTAAGTACACCCAAATCGCTTCCACTCTAAATATGGAATATGGTTTTGCTTTGATGTTAATGTGCATCATCATGTAAATTATTCTAGCTTACCATATGGTCACAAATATCTGAACACTACAATATCTTACCAATATGGAGATGTTTGATGCCCAGCGGGGAGATTATCTTCTGCAGATTTTTTGGTAATTGTATGTGTGTTTTACATGTCACTCGGATAGGACGATGGTTCATGTTCTGCATATGTTATCATACAAAGTCCTATCTATGAGTTCTATCTTAGATAGCAAGACCTTTTTCTTCCAAGAACCCCTGAATGTGTACTGACGAAGCAAAACAGTGAAACGTGTTGAGGTATAGGGGCTCACTGTTGCTCTTACGGTGCATAAATTCTCTCTACACCATGTATTCATGTTCAATGTGCGTTATAGGTTTTTAACTCTCAACTTCTTTGCTCTGTTTGCACAATGAATTGTTATCAATAAAATAGTTATTTTTTATCCAATATGCCTTTAAAGTTTGACCTAGGGCTGTCTGTTGCCCTTTTTCTTTACATCAGATATAATCCCCAATACGGATGTGGCCATAAGAGTGCTTTTTCTCCAAATTTGCTAGAATTATTGCATCTCACTCTAAAGATCGCAGCGATACCTCAAGTGTGGTTTGAACACGGTTTACATTTGCAGGTGCGACTTACATATGCATTCACTTCTGCTCGTGAACACTGAGGGATGAGGCGCTATGAATTATTTTTACTCCTTATTTTATTTTTACACTGACCCTTAAAATGAAAAAAAAATTTTTATTGCCATCACAAGGAATGTAAACATCCTATGTGAAAGCAATAGTCATGTTTCAGGCATTTTATGTGGAGGTATCTGAGGTCTATAAGACCCCAAATCCCTCCTTTGTACTTAAAACCATTCAAAACGCCAAGTTTGGCTTTTTGAATACTGACATTTCTTTTTGAATCTTGTGCCTTTAAGGTTTAAGTAAACTGGAAGTGTCAATGCTTCCGGGTTACTAGAGCCGAGACCTGAACAAAGCCGGTCTCCAGCCAGCCAGAGAGGTGTGCCCTCCCGCTACTTGTGATAAGAATCGTGTGGCTGCTTAGCCGCATCAGTTATCACAAGAAAGCAGTCGGCTCTAAACAACAGTACCTGGGTGATGCCTGCAGTTACAGGCATTACCCTGGTAGAGCCACTTGAATTAGAATGTCATACAGGTTTGTGATTTTGCAGTGGTTAAACATGATGCAAGTAAAGCATACCAAAAAACGCACTGCACATAAAACACATTTTCCAATACAGTGGTGTTATTGCACCCATTACTTCCCAGAGTTCAAAATCATTCCCCATACAGTGGTAGGAGGCATCAATGGAATGGAGGGGGAAATAAAACTCCTCCTAGAGGGCACTGGTGATGTAGCCTTCCAAGGGGGCATCTGTAAGGCCCTGGCTATGTCACCAGTGGCTTAACAGTCAAGACGATGCATTTTGTTTTAGGATTGTGACAGACAAAATGTTTGGTTTAAAAAAAAAAAAAAAAAACAACTTGTTTTTTTGATCAGCATGCACACAAGATTTTTAGTCTGGGTGAGGGGGAAGGTCCCCTTTAAAGAAACCTGCGCCGATTTGGCTACTTCAAGCAAAAAAAAACGGATTGATTAATCAACAACTAATCGATTATGAAAATAGTTGTCAACTATTTTCATAATCGATTAGTTGGTCAGCCGATTAGTTGGCCTGCATACAGAATGCATTATTTGTTTATATATCAGGGAATACAGTAAAGTGCACACACAGCTCCGTACACCATCCATACATGTCAGCAAGTGCCTGAGAACTTGTGAATGTGTGATGAGCAATGCCTCATGGGACATGTAGCCCTGGGCAGGAAGTGAGTAGTTCTAAAAAGGCAGAAGATTTTTTTATTTTATTTTTACCTTGCGATAGCAGCACTCTACACTATACTTCGCAGCTTGCTAATAGGCACTCTGAAGGCAGAAGGAGACAGAAGAGTCGTGGGGTACCCCAGAAGAGAAGAATCAGAACTACTCGGTGCAACACCATTACACAGAGAAGGTAAGTAGAACAGGTTTGTTGTAAAAAAAAAAAAAAAAAAAAAAAAAAAAAAAAAAACAACACACAATTTACCCTGGGTTCACACTAGTGCGATGCAGGCACCAGCGGGATTCCAGCTTCAGTTCACTCATCACTCCTCTCCCGCAGGCAGTTTTCTCTGCCTTGTGTAAACCACACGGGTGTCATTAACAAAAGTTAATGACTCCCCCAGTTTAGTTCACAGATTGCAGTGCAAACTTAACTTGCACAGGAATTGGATCGCATAGATGAGAACACCCATGCAATCAGATTCTAGTGCGGGGAAAAACAAGACCCTGAACTATTGTCTGTGCTAATCCAATGCGAGTTCAGCCATACAACTGTATGGCTGAACTCGCATTGCTCATAGATCACATGTGATCGGCACCTGCAGTGCAGTGCGAATCACATGCGATCTCTGAGATCGTGCTCGTTTGAACCCAGGCTAAAGACTGATAGACTGGAGGTAATATAAGGCACTACAATTACATTAGGGCCGAAACAACTAATCGATTAATTGACAACTAATAGATTAATTAATTTCATAATTACTATTTACATAATCGATTAATCAGCCAGTAACATAATGGGGTAAAAAAAAAAAAGCCCTTTAGAGTTCACAAAGAGCAAAAAATGTCTACTGTAAATATTACTTTCACTGTTGCACAGTAAAAAAATTACAGTAGCGATTATTTGCTATTTTTGTATTATAAAGGACTCATTTTTAGTCTTTTTTTTAAACCCCATTGTTACTAAACGTCTTAGACCTGTTTCACAGCTGTGTGTTTTTTGGTGCTTTTTTGAGAAAACGCACTACAGTTCATTTAACGTTCACATCTACGATTTTTTTTCAGATGCTGCGTATTTGGAAAGGGTCAGGGAGTTTTTCAATGCAAAAAAATGCTTTTTCAGTTCAATATACTTCAATGGAGAAGCTGCAGAAAAGCATGCAACACATTTTTGCAGCAATTTTCAGAAATCAGAAGAGAACATTCAGATGAAAAATCTTGACATTTTCACTTGCTTTTAATGTTCTGTTTTAAAATGAATTTCTGAACGAAAACCACATACACGGTCTGAAAATTCCTTTGGCCAAGAAGTTTTCTATAATTTCTAAATTTTCCCGTCACTGTGGTTGAAAACATACATCGATTTGACCACTAACGATTAGAAAATTAGATTAGAACATTCTTAAAATTAAAAAAAAAAATTTGATGGAAGACATCGTTTTTGTATGGACAGCATATATTACAGTACTGTTTGAAAAACTGCAAAAAACAGTCTAACTTTTTTCTTTTAAATAGAAAAAAAATTGATCTTTGAGTCTGATGAGATTTACCAGATTCAACCTCTAATAGTATATACAGTATCTTTCTGTCCGTTATTCTCAGAGTGGATTAAAGATTTTACCCTCTAAACATACAGTTGGTTATTTATATTTACCAATGCAAAGATATTGAAGAATAAATTTCTTTTTTTTTTTTAAACTTTACATATTACCGGTAACTAAATTATACACCACACTTTTTTTTTTTTTTTTTAAGGTCATTAACCGATCGAAACAATAATCGGCCAACTAATTGATTATGAAAATAATCGTTAGTTGCAGCTCTAAATTGCATTTAAAGTAAACGTTTACCAGTATTGCGCATTATACTTAAAATAATCATATCCATGGGAGAAAAAAAAAAAAAGCATCAGCTTTTAGTACTACTTACTAATTATATATATATATATATATATATCCCTCCCATCCTTCAAGTAGCTTCATGTATAACTAGTTAAAATGCCCTTATATCCTACTTCTGGGTGTAGTTGTTTTATATAAAAAAAATGTATGTACGTATGTATGTTCGTACGTACGTATGTATGTTCGTATATATATATATATATATATATATATATATATATATATATATATATATATATATATATATATATACACACATACATACATACATACATACACACACATACACACACTTCACTGTTTCACAGTATAAATGAACCCCTTATAGTAGCAACTATCTACTCTTTTTGTACTATAAAGGGCTAATTTTTTTTAACCTCATTATGACAGGCGATCCAAAAAAACAAAACAAAAAAACAAAAGCAGCATGCTGCAACATCTTAGACCTTGGTTCACACCTATGCGTTTTTTTGGTGCTTTTTGCAGAAATGCACTACAGTGCATTCAACATGGTTCATGGGACACGTTCACATCTATGCTTTTTTTTCAGCCGCTGCATATTTGGAAAGGGTCAAGGACTTTCAACGCAAAGCTTTCCTCTTTTTGGTTCAATAGACTTCAATGGAGAAGCTGCAGAAAAGAACGTAGTGTGTTTTTGCCACAATTTGCATTATATAATCTGCCCAGCAAATTGGCCATAAATAAAAAAAAAATATGCAAAAATGCAAAATTGCAGCAAAAGCATGTGTGCAAAATGCCCAGCAAAAAGCACGTCAGAAATGGATCAAAAGCAGACTGCATAGGTGTGAACCAAGCCTTATGATAGTCATACACTTATCGATTTGGGGACAAGAATATTCATACAAAAAATATTTGTACATTTGCTGAATGAAAGAATGTCATTTGAAAACTGCACTTCCTTTTAACATTCAGTTTTAAAATGAACGTCATTTCTGAACGAAAAACCAAGAAGTTTTATATTCTGCCCCTTTGGATTTCCCATCACTGTGGTTAAAAATAAATGTCGGTTTGGCTCCACTAATGATTAGAAGAAAAAAGGGATTGATGATTAGAAAAATCAAACAAACGTTCTGAAAATTTTTATTTTTTTTGAAGGAAGGGATTGTTTTTGTATGGCGAGCAAAAGTGACAGCAGGCACAGGTAGCTTTTATCAAGCCATCTGTCTATGACAAGGGAGTCTGTCATACATAATATATTACAGTTCTGTCTGAAAATCAGCAAGACAGTCTTTCATGTTTTTATCCTTAAATTTTAAAAAATTTGATCAGAGTCTGATGATATTTACCAGATTCAACCTCTAATAGTATATACAGTACAACCTTGGTTTGAAAGCATTTTACAAGACAAGCTAAAATTTTTAATAAATTTTGACTTGGTATACAAGGATCGTTATGTCACAACTGAGTATAAAAGAAGAGAGGCGCCTCCAAGTGTAGCAATGATTACATTTAATGAAGGTACACCTAAGTATGCAGGCATCCGGGGTAAAGCTGTCCACACAGACCATCCTCCGCACCTCCATCAACGCCATCCCGCCCACACTGCGCTCCACGAGCACTTCAAATTGTTCTACTGTAGGGTAATCTTCCCGGTCATGACTGCAGACTGACACCGGTGAGAGCCGGCGGTGCAGAGGATGGTCTATGTGGACAGCTTTACTCCAGATGCCTGCATACTTAGATGTACCGAGTCAATTTCTGGAATCACAGACCCATTAGGCTGTTCTAAGAATATGTGATCATGAAACTGGAAGATCTCTGATAAACACAAAATTAATAATAAAATAAGGACAGGTGTTTCAATATCTAAAGGCTAGATTTCACAGTAGTCTCCAGTGTTTGGTTTATTTAAATGCAGAAATTATATTGAAAACATAAACTTAATTTCTTCCCAGATCAGGTTCTCCTGCATTACATGTGTTTACATGCATTTGGATGCAGCCATAGTAGTACGCCCTGGATGCACAGAATTCTATTTTCTCTGGACGCAGCTAAACTCAATACAATTAAAGATGGGTAAATGTTCAGTGTAAATTATACTATTTTAATTAAATTACATGAATTTATGTTGTACATGTATTTAGAAATGTCCTATAACCATATGTACTTTTGTCATGGCCAGTGTGAGTGAGGCCTAACAGTTCATTTGTACAGAAAAAGATTTTAGTTTGCCTGCAAACATTTACTCAGGTCTGTTTTCACCTTAAAGAGGAAGTAAACCCTGATGGGTTTTACTTCCTCTATATTTCCCTGCAAAGGTAAAGCATAATGGGCTACTATCGTATGTATCGCACAGTAGTCCATTATGTGTCACTTACCTGAAAATGAAGCCTGCGATGTCACCACTGTCCCCGCTGGCTGGAAGCATCCACCTTCCACCCTCTCCCTGCCGGGGCCGCGGACTCTGGCTTTGTGACTGGCCAGAGTCTTGAGACGTCACTCCTGCACTTGTGCGCAGAAGCTACCAGTCACGTCACAATCATGCCCTTTCTAAAGTATATTGTAAATATCCCCTAAACGTGCAGGTTTAGGAGATATTTCCAGCACCTACAGGTAAGCCTATATTAAGAGGTTTACCTGTAGAAAAAGTGGTTGTACAGAGTTCACAACCACTTTAAGACAGACTTTAAGTGATGGAAAGGATGCAACACTCAGAAGTCAATAACCCTACAGGAGACCATTGAAGCCTGATGCCCTGACCAAAGTTAGCAGTGTCCGTATGTGTTGGCTAAAGTGGTTGTTAACCCACCAAGTAAAAATTACACTATCCTCTGTTTAATAATGTAATCTGCCCTGTGTCTGTGCCTTATAAAAAATAATGCAGCTATATACCTCATTTCGGAGCGCTGATCGCCACTGACGTCACCCACCACCTTTCCCCTCTCTCAGCTTGACAGCAGCTGTGGGCAGGGCTGAGGATCCCCTGCTAATATCAGTCAGGAGGGGAGGAGGAGAGAGACGGCGGGTCACGGGATCACCGATCGGCACTCTGAAATTAGGTCTATAGCTGCATTTATTTTTCTATAAGGCAAAGACACAAGGCATATTACAGGAACAAACAGAGGATGTTGTAAATAAAAAAACAAAACAGTAATTTGAGCAGCAGGAGCGGAGGGGGAAGTCGCATACATGGAGCTGACAGGCAGGGAGGGAAGGGGGAGAGGATGGAGGGGAGCACAGAGGAGAGCTGTGGATGAGAGAGGCACGTAAACTGACCACAGCGCCAGGGTTTAGCAGCCATGATACACCGTGGTCAGTTTACAAAGGGCAGAATCAGGCAGGATCAGCCAGGTATGTCAGGTGTTACAGGGGGCCAAATGACCCAGCACTGACAGAGCTCCTTTACTTAGACCATCGGGTTCTTACGCCACCTTCAGGAGAGGACTAGGCAGAACATGTTAACATGTACAAAAAAACTGAACTTTCTAGTTCCACTCAAGGGGTAGTCCCTTCAGCAACAACCCGAAATCGATTGTTGGAGAACTTATCACAGCTGTGCGTGATACCCTGAAAATTCAGGACACAGCAGATTCCTCTGCTGAGGTAGCGGTCCCTTTTGGGTCCCGTAAGCCAGCCCCTGCACCTAAGGTGTTTCCGTATCTGACTTATTTCGATAAGTTCATATACAAGGAATGGGGTAGACCTTTTCGGTTCCCAAATATGTGGCGGTGCATTACCCCTTTGAGGAGAGCCTTCTCAAAAAATGGTTGGCTCCTCCGGTCATGGACCCCCCAGTATCCAGGTTAAATAAAGTAACCACGATCCCGGTAGAGGGGACTCCTGCCTTTAAGGACACCACGGAAAGGAAGGCCGTGGCAGTGGCCCGTTCCTTGTTTACGGTCGTGGGGTCAGCAATGCCACCAGTACTGGCCTCTGCACTTGTGTCGCAGACACTTACCAAGTGGGCATACATTTGCACCGCGAATTGGGGCAGCAACAGGCTTCTCCTGTCTGCGTGTAACTAGCAGACCACTTAGTGCAAGGCCTCAAGTACGTTTGTGACGTGGCCCTGGATACCCTCCCTTTGTTATCCATGGCTTCAGTGTCAGCAGTGGTGCTGAGGCACCTGATTTGGTTAAAATGCTGGTCGGCTGACCAGGCATCTAAAAAAAGCCCCGACGGCTCTACCCTTCCTTGACGAGCGGCTCTTTGGAGCCTCGTTGGATGACATTAAGAATGCCACATGTGAGAAGAGTACCTTACTCCCACAGACCAGAAAGGATAAGGCGCTACGCCGTAGGCAAGAGCCCTCTTTTCCCGCTCACAAGCTGCTTTTTTGTCCATCTAGGGCTTCGGCTAAAGGTCCCCAGCCCGACAGGATAACCTCTGAAGGACAAAAGCATCCCTGGAACCACAAGCCTAACAAGCCTGTGAGCAAGAGTGCTACCGCATGAAGGTTTGCCCCCTGCCCATCTCAAGGGTGGGGGTTGTCGCCTTCGGGAGGTTATCCGACCAATGGGTCTGCAAACTGAGTTCCTCTCTTGGCCTCCAAACAGATTCTTCCCCTCCAGCATACCCTTACTCCCAGCTCGCCATGAGGCCCTAATGGGGGCGGTAAGGGACCTTCTGAGTTGCGGGGTGATAATACCTGTTCCGGAGCCAGAAAGATTCCAGGGATTCTACTGCAATCAGTTTGTAGTCCCCAAAAAGGAAGGGATACGTCCAATCTTGGACCTAAAAGCCCTCAACGGCTTAGTGAAAGTACAGAGGTTCAGAATGGAATTGGTTCGCTCAGTAGTCGCTGCACTCCATCAAGGGGACTTCCTGGCGTCCTTGGACATCCAGGATGCGTACCTGCACATACCCATATGCCTACGGCATCAGAAGTTTCTGCGATTTGCAGTCGGGGACACTCACTACCAGTTTGTGGCTCTTCCCTTTGTCTTGGCATCAGCCACCCCGAGTCTTTACCAAGGTATTGGCTCCAATTTTGGCGTTGCTGCGACAACGGGGGATCGCGAGAGTAGGTTACCTAGACGATCTCCTCCTGATGGCATCTGCTGCCTCAGAATTAAAGGAGGATGTGGCGATCACCATGCAGACCCTGCAGGAATTTGGGTGGCTGTTGAACCCAAAAAAGTTGGTACTCATACCGACTCAACGCTTGGAGTGCCTAGGCTTACTGCTGGACTCCGTGGAAGCGAGAGTGTTTCTCCCTCCAGACAAGATGCACACTCTCAGAGCCGCAGTAAAACTGTTGTTGAACCACAGGTGGTCGTCGCTTCGCTTCTGCATGCGAGTCCTGGGGCTCATGGTGGCCTCCTTCGAGGCAGTGCCGTACGCCCAGTTTCTCACCAGAGTCTTGCAGAAGAAGATCTTGGCGAAATGGGACAAATCTCTATTATCCCTGGATCGGTAGATTCAGGTGAGCCCGTCAGTCAGGGACTCCCTACTCTGATGGCTGAGATCCCCGGTACTTCGGTCCGGAAAGTCGTTTCTACCTCTACATTGGACAGTGATCACAACGAACGTCAGTCTGACCGGCTGGGGTGGAGTACTGGGGGTACAGTCGACCCAGGCCCTCTGGTCGGAGGAGGAATCCAAGTTGCCAATCAATGTGCTCGAGCTACAAGCAATCAGGCTATGCCTCTCCACATGGTCAATGAGACTTCGAGGGCGTCTGATCTGGATCCAGTCAGACAATGCCAAGGCGGTGGCATAAGTCAATCATCAATGACGAACAAGAAGCTTGGCTGCAGCACGGAAGGTCACTCACATCCTTCAGTGCACAGAACATTGGGCTACTATAATTTTTACCTGAGATTCCTGGCATTTCCATCATCATGTAATCCCTAACCCACCAGTAATTCAATAAAAATAAAGCTTTAATAGCACCCTAAAATAGCACCAGGGGCTTTAATGTTCAATGAATTATGGAGGCGTTCGGGGCGGGGGGAGCTCATTTCTCTGAGCAACCCAACAGCCTGCTGCATGGTGCCAAAGTATTACAAGTGGGGGCTGTTAATTAGCAAAAAAAGGGAACCAAACAGCTCTCAAATTGCTAACCCAGAAGATTGCTACAAGAATACTGTATCTAAAAGCAAGAATCTCAATTATTTTTGCAGGTTTATGTCCGTCGATCCAACCGTGAAAACTGCATACTATAAGAGTTTGAGAAATAAAATAGGTTTAAATCCCTAGACTTTACATTTTAAAAAAATTTTCCCGTAGTAGAAAGGTTATGTCTTCAATCTTGCAACTAAATGAAGCTGCCATGTGCCAACACACTGGAGATCTGGACCAATGCTCCCACAAAAAGTGCCATACTCCGAGTCTTGGTACAATGGACCAGATGAGGAAGGTGACCACATGCTATTTAATGGGAAATCCAGCAGCTTTATTGAAGAAAAGTCATATGTAAAAACACCACAGCCAAAATGTTGCTCTCGTCTTTGAGGCGGTGATGTTTTTACATATAATAACATTTCTGCAATAAAGCTGCTGGATTTCCAATTAAATAGCATGTGTCACCTATGTTATCTTGTCTACATTTCACGGCTGCGAAACTGGACCAGAACCTGTTCATGGGGAAGAGGGGCTAGAGTGTGGTGGACTGGTGTCTACATCTTCCTGCTTTGGATCTCTTGGTGTAACATGTTCCCTTCCCTTTCTACAATCAATAACGTTAATGCTCCCCGAGTTGCATTATTGATTGCAGCACAGTACATGTGGCGTGCCTCATTGTTGAATCTAAAAGTTTTACTAAACCCAGGACCCTGTATTTACCATATCTGGCCTCCCACAGTACACAGAACATGGAAATGCAATATTTTAAATATAAACTGCTAAATACCTTTATTCATCAGCAGTATATAGCAGTCTTGTGATTTCTATCAGTGTCCGGCTGAGCACTGGTTAAAAGCTTGTAGGAGGAATTTTCATTCTCCTTTAACTGTTCTATGAGGCTGCAGGACCCCTGATCCTCTGTCTGGACAGTGTTGATTGGCCCTGTGCTTATCATATGCACCCTCAACAAAACAAAACAAAAAAAAAAAAAAAAACACACACCTCTCTAGCAATAGACACCAAACTGAGCATGTGCAGAGTGTCTCCAAAGGCTCTGTTCCATCATGAAATGGATTGGGGACTGTAGAAGAAGGGAAGGAGCTATATGACTAGCCGTGGGAGTGGCCTGAGTCGCAATAGCGTCACTCCCACTAGAGCTGCCATCTACGGCACCAGACTCTGAAGAAACGGCCAGGGTGGCCATTCATTCCGAGTGCATGTGCCTGTTATGTCACCGGCTGCATGTACAGTAAATATCTCCTAAACAGTGCACGCTTAGAAGATATTTACAGTACCTATAGGTGATAAATCTCTATATGTGTGCAAATGTACTAAACAGTCTCCATAAAGGAAAACACAGCAGGTACAATGTCTGATAGAAAAAAAGGAGTTGATCGTAAACACCACGATTTACTTTTCAGTTTGGATCCAAGTGGTTCTTATAGGAAACACAGACACTTTTCTGTAAGGTATCCTTTATAACATCCTTCCATTGTTCAGTAATACAAATCTAAAATTTAGTGGTAGATTTTAACATATAGCAGCACACAGTAAAAGTATCTTTGGATATACAAAAGACTACAGGAAGTCTGTCATTTACACAGACTTCATTAATAAAATTACTCAAATCAAACTGCTTGGTTTATGGTGCTTTTCTTTTTGATTGAGTGGTTTCACTATCTCAAATTTAATTCATACCCAAGACTAGCATGGAAATGATATTTAAACATGATTTTATCATCATAGTACCCTGTCTGACTTTAGCAGAATTAATTTAAAAGTAAAATGCTAGTGAAGAGAGGGGTCCTACCTGTAGGATCAAAGTCATGTGATAAAACGTCATGGGATGCGCTGACACTTCGCTCAAACTTCTGCTTCTTGTCTGCTGATGTGTCGCTGCTCAAAATGCTCCCGTGCCTGAAAAGAACCCAGTTTGTATTAATATACTAGCTTACAGAACATTAATAAAATCTTATACAGAATATATAATCCTACCAACAGCCATGGTCTTTGATAACAGTGCCATAGGAATGCTTACAAACACTATTAAACACTAAATGTGGGTACTCTAGGGAAGGGTTAAAATCCCATTAGGACTTGGAGGGGGGGGGTACCAAGTATTGGGGGGCATTCCCTTCACTTCATGTCCCGGAAACACAATAGGAAGTGACATTTGTCTGAATCTAGGATCCAGCCTAAAAATAGGAGCCAGTTTTTTTTTTTTTTTTTTTTAACTACTACTGATTACTTTCACACCATACCTGTCCATGCCAATCAATCTCTTTTGCTGGTATTTAATCGCCACTGGGTTTTTTTTTTTTTTTTTGCTAAATTGTTGGCTGCACTGGCTCTGGGCTGTCCAAGAGGTAGTGGGCTGCCCAGACCCCACTCAGAGCTACAGTTTGAGCTTGTAGGTGGGCAACCGAAGCGCCCGGGGAGGGGGGGTCCCCTGCGAGGGGGTGTCTGGCTCAGGGATTGCAGAGTCCGATGGGCGATGCAGGTTCCTTCTCTGATGTGAGGTCAAGTCTCACAGGACAGCTCGGCCTGGACCTGCACCCAGTTTTTCTGTAGGAAGAGATACTGCCATGTTGTCAGTTGCACAGGGCACACCTCCTGCCAGGGGCTCTGCTGTTTCCCAGTCCTGCCCCTCTCCTCCTTTAACCCACCCTCACGGCGCCACCCCTGCCCACCCCTGGCCTCATGCACACACAATGCACAGTGACACCTGCCTACTGGCCACCTGACTATGACAAGACTGTCATCTATTCCTTGACGGCCATTGTGCCCCCACCAGGCTATGCCACTGGGACTGACGAATATTACTGGGGGAAAAAAAAATTGTGAGCGTGAGTCTCCTTAGAGTAGCCATAGGCAGCAATAATAACCTAACAGGGGTTCTAAGCCCTCACAGCTCTATCCAACACTTTAAAGAAATCATTCTGGGTGGCATTTTCCTTTAAAGAGCTAATTTCTAGGTAGAAAATGCAGCCATTGATTGTAATTGTAGTCAGTGGAATGACATGTTTGTTCTGTTCTCCCCTTACATCTGGCTCCTGTGTGTCCTAGGCCAGAATTTTCAGGTTCCATAGGAGATTATTGTGTTTGGAACAATTGTGGAGAAAATGAAAGCAATGAGAAAAAGAGGTGCGTTAGTGGTTCAAATTGCAGCCAGAGGACCACCATGACAGACAGGCAACTAGAATTCAGTAATGTCAGCCTCCTATTTCTTTCAGCAGAAAATGAAAACAATAAATTGGGAGGAATTGTGTCTAAACAAGCTAGGGAGAGCTCACTGCCCCTTCAGATTTTACCATCAACTTTTTATATAATGAATCAACATTTAAAAAATAAATAAATAAAACAAAAAAAGCCACAACACATTAACTAATAACATTTTTGAATTACCTGGTTGGTTTTCTTGCATGAAACCTGCAAAAAAAAAAAAAACGCAATTTTAATCTATAATAAAATTACATCCACAAGTACAAAAATAAACTGGGCCTAATGTATTAAAGTGAATGTAAGCCTTATTTTTTTTTTTAAACATGTCATACTTACCTGCTTTGCCCCGATTTTCCTCTTCTGGGGTCCCCCGCCGGTGCTTCTGGCATTACCTCATTGTTGAGATGACCCATAAAAAGCCACTTCCTATGGAGGCACTTGTGTGGGCTCACTTCTGAGCCACACTGTCTTGGTCTATAAACACAGACAGCACAGATCTGCCCATCCCCTCATAAGAGGATTTCACTAACAAAGCGAACGGTTCCCAGTGCTAACATTCTCCACTGGAAGGAGGCAAAAAGCTGAGAGATCCAATGCTATTGCACAAATTGACAATCCTGATATGTGCATACTGTGCATTTTCTGCGGTTTCTCCTCCCCCAGCTCTTATGCAGCTGAGAACAGAGGGAGTGTGATCACATATAAAAAAAGGAAAAGGGTATTTATATTTTTTTTATGTCTATTAGAGCTGCACAATCAATAAAGAATCGAGATTGTGATTCTACCCCCTAACAATCTTAACACACCATTTTCCCGTTTCAGTGCAGAGAGTTCTCTGCTTAACCCGACAGCTGTCCAAAAAACAAAACACACAAGCAGCCTGCCAAGTTTCTCACAACATTGCTTAGGTAGAGATAAAGAGAAACATTGAATCTTCTGTTTTCTTCGATCAAAGGAATGAACTTCGGTCTGTAAATTAGGTCAGTTTAGCCACCTAAAAGAGAAGCGCCTATTCACTGAGAACCCAGTGACTGAACATGGCTCGGTTCTCTTGGCTCCCCGAGCTGCTGCCTGTCCTCCACGCTCACTGGATCGCTGAGCTGTGGAGGGGCGGGGAGCGCCTGTCTCAGCGGCTCGCTGAGACGGCTATAAGTCCAGACACCTGGCGGATCCAGACTTCCATTATGCGGTACCTGGACGGATATTCCGTGCTCTGCTGAAAATGGGTAACAGCAGTGCAAAATGAATTGCACTCCTGTGACCCATAGGCTGGACTTCTCCTTTAAAGACAAAACCCTTTTATGACACTTGTTGCTTACAGGTTAAAATCAGTATTTTTTTGCTAGAAAATTACGTAGCACCCCCAAACATTATATCTTAATTTTAGCAGAGACCCTAGAGATTAAAATGGTGGTTGTTGCAATACTTATGTCACACTGTAGTTGCGCAGAGGTCTTTTAAATATAATTTTTTTTCAGAAAAAAAATACACTTTAAACGAAAAAAATAAATAAAAAATAAATAGTAAAGATAGCCCTATAATGTGAAAGATGTTACACCGCAAGAATCGTGATCTTTATTCTAAGCAAAAAAATTGGGATTCTCATTTTGGTCAGAATCATACAGCTCTAATGTCTATAGACAAAATGTTTTTCCTTTCAATCCTATTTTAACCTGAATAGGTCCTTTAACAAGGTAAGGGTTTACAATCACTTTAACCCTTTAGAGCCACTTTAAAGCTGCATAAAATAAAATAAAAATTAAAAAAAGAAAAAGAAAAAAAGACAAACATCTGATTACATATGTACATACTTGCAAATACTTATTAGTCAGCTAATGTTAGGGCAAAAAGTGATGTGATAAATAAAATATTGCATAGGACCCAATAGAAAATTAACGTTCAACTGATTGGCTGCTATCTCCCAGTACACCTTCATGGTTCTTTCAGTTACTTTAAAAAAGGAGAAAATAATCATACTTGTTCCTGGTACAGAAATAACTAGTGTCTGTCAGCCCTCAGAAAATGTAGACATATCAGTTCTTGCTACATTTTACTGTTTAGCCCCCTATGTTTATCATATTTCTCAGGGAATCCTAAAGTCAGTTCAAAAGGACTACAAAGCTGCTGCAGCAATTATAGTGGCATTTCATTCTCCCTGTTGGTTCTCCAATTTGAGGTTATAGGTAAAGTAACTGAAAGGACAGGTGAGGCACAGAATTCCAAGGTGGGCAGAAGTGAGCTGTGAACTATCCCGGGGGCATCCCACCCACTGAAACCTCAACAGCCAGCTGGTTACTCAGCATATTAGGTTACGCCTAAATCAGTAAAATAATTTCCCCCACATTAGTATAGATTGCAATACCCCCTAGGGGAGTAAAAGTAGAATCAGATTGGGTTATCTGCATGCTTTCAAAAAAGTAGAAATTTGCACCAGACTTTGGGTCCCCTTGCAGCAGATTAGGGTGTTGGAGAACAGTACAGATGGAAAGTAAATGCTGCTGACAATACCACAAGTAATGATAACTGTTTTGGGTAAAGTACAAGCTCACCATAAAAGGAGTTATAAAGGAAGAAGGTTTTTTACCTTAATACATACTATGCATTAAGATAAAAAACCTTCTGTGTGTAGCAGCGCTCCGCCCTTAATCACTTACCTGAGCCCCTTCTCTCTGAAGCGATATCCAAGAGTGTCTTAGCTGTCCCAGACACTCCTCCTGATTGGCTGAGACACAGCAGTGGCGCCATTGACTCCCATGGCTGTCAATCAAAATTGGTCAGCCAATCAGGGGGGAGGAGAGGGGGCAGGGCTGGGTCAGGGCTCAGTGTCTGAATGGATACACGGAGCTCTGACTGCTTGGGTGACTCTATAGCAAGCTGCTTGCCTGTGGGGGCAATCACCAGAGGGAGGGGCCAGGAGAGCAGAAGAGGGACCCGAGAAGAGGAGGATCCAGGCTGCCCTGTGCAAATCCCACTGCACAGAGGAGGAGAGTATAAGGTGTTTGTTCTTTTACTTTTAAAAGAGACTTTACAATCACTTTAGGCATATTTAGGAGTAAGATGCATAAGAAATCACAAACAAGAATAGGAGGAAGCACATTGCAGTGACAGGCTCAACAGTGCAGAAAGCCTTTGTCACCATCAGACTGTCTGCTACTACAGGCCTGCAGCTGTAGAGGAGTGCCAGCCAGAATTAGAAGGTTATAGAACATTCTGTGAATATTTACATAAATCAGTGTTTTTTTTTCTGCTAAAGTAATATAACTGAGCATCTGTAACACTACTGTGTTCTACAACACAAACTATGTAATGCTGCAATTAATCTATGACACATTTAGCAGATAGCACATTCTGAACTAAATGAAAACATCTGGATAGCTATAAAAGTACTCAGACGATGGGAAAGTGTGAAAGTGACAAGATGGGAGAAAAACCAATCAGCTCACAAAAACAATGAACAGTATCCCCATAATTCACTGGTTCTGTGTGCCGACAGAGTGACATCTTGTGGTTAACTTTGACACTGCACTACTGCATCTACGTCAAATCTTTGCTTACTGGACTAGTGTTAACCCCAATTATTCGGTAGTTATTATACCTACCTTGGTGTGTACTTCATGTAGGTTCATATTGGTGAGCTGCAATTGAAATAAAATTTGTTTTGGGGTTTAATACTGCTTTAACCACATGCCGACCGCAATGCCTATATAGATGTTCCAGCTTGCAAGTGGTTTACCAGGGTTGTGGCTGAAGCCATCAGTCATAACCCCAATATTTTTGCTTATGAATACGGTCTCAACAGCCAATTAACCACTAGATCGCTTTCAGAAACAGCGGGAGGGGTCATTGTAAAAGCAGCAAGCCTGGGAAAGGATTCAACGGTTTGCACGACTGGCCATAGGGGTGAACAGGGTCCAGATAGTCTCTGATCACCTCTATGGCTCTTGAAGGACCAGAGCGACATGAGGCAGAAGAAAACTTTTTTTTTTTTTTAAACAGATCAATTTTCTTTTTTTTATCTTTTGCTTTCAAAGGTAGAGGAAAGATTTGGGGGTTTATAGACCTGTCATCCCTTATTTCTATACAAGAAAGGTTTACATTCCTTGTAACAAGAATAAAAAAGTGACCGAAAAAAAAAAAAAAAAAAAATTATAATATTTCACAAAAAAATTGTGTTATATATTATGTTTTTTGTATTGCTTTGCAATTCATTAAAAATGTATATTTTCCCCAAAAAAAAAAAAAAGTGTGTTTAAAAAAAACCATTGTGCAAATACACGTGACAAAAAAAAAAAAAAAAAAAGTATAATTGTAATATAACAAAAAAAAAAAATGTATATATACACATACAATGTATGTATGTATGTATGTATGTATGTATGTATGTATGTATGTATGTATGTATGTATGTATGTATATATATATATATATATATATATATATATATATATATATATATATATATATATATATATATATATATATATATATATATATATAGTTTGGGGGTTCTAAGTAATTTTATAGCAAAAAATATATTTTCACCTGTAAACAAAAAGTGCCTGAAAAGGCTGTCAAGCAAGTGGTATCTGAATGCGGCAGGGATATCAGACTTCTTCCGAGACCAGAACTAAAATGTACCCTTGTACCAGGCTAAAACTGTGCACAGAATCTCCCAGTTAGTAATAGGTGGTCGTAGAGCTGTTTACTATTTGTTGTCCTAATCAAACTGCCAGTGGGAGTGAGCAAAAGCCAGACTGTACAAAAAGAACATTTCAGGGACTATTCTTGCTGCTGACAACCTGGCATTCTTATTAAGGGGGGAAGCTTCCTCCTCTGATGCATTTTTGTCCATGATCAGCAGGAGGAGGTCGATAATATTGGTGTCACTTGAAATCTGTGGACAACCAACATTCTGGGGCTCACCCTTGCCGTTGTGATTTCTTTTTTTTTTTTTTTTTTTTTAAAGTTAAACTTTTTTTCCATGTGGTATCCCCTGTTATTTTGTCCACCCTCTGTAAATACAAGTTCTTCAAATATTAGTATAAGAATTTTTAAACTGTTGTCTGGCATTGCTAGACGCACGCACACATACCAGACCTGACAACATTGTAGGAAATATGTACTTTATTAGATAACATTCTCTTACTTTGAATGCCTTCCTCATATGATTTCAAGCTCGAGTTGCATTACATGAAGAAGGCAAAACTAACTCTGGACTCAAGTGTTCAAAGTGCTCTCAAACTATAATCAATATACATCATTTACCTCAACCTTCTTTTAAATAAATTTTGTTCAGCAATTCTAGGGAACTATAAAAATAGCAGCAAAATGGGACTTTAAATGAGGCATGTTCAATATGGCCAGAAAAAGAGTCAATAATAAAAATATGTATTTATTATCTGGACAGGGAAAAACTGTCTCATATTGAATACAGCAATTGATAAACATACAAACTATCTATATCTATATACACACATACATATATACACACACACACACACACACACATTAAAGACCAAAATAGATCAAAACATAAAAAGTACACTACACAATGTGGCATAAAATACCGGCCGCCATGTTTGTGACTTTCGAACAGAGTGGTATAATACAGGGCTCGACAAACCCCAGGCGCCAGGTTGCCAATGCACCCAGAAATCCCAACCTGGCGCCTAAGCTGCCACCAGCCCACTCACTATTGATGCCCCAGACATGCAGCGCATTAACACTGACTCCCGTCCTCCTCCCTCCTCCACACTCGGCGGCGCCGCACTAAGTGTGTGAAACTGACAAGCAACGGAGAAATGAGGATCTGTCAGATTTCAGCTTGATGTCGGGGTGGGCGGGACCCAGCAGCTATCAAACACCAGCCAATGGGATCTGGGCGGGCCGCTACGTGTATGTGGCTCCGCCCCTTTTCTTAAGCAGCCCAATAGTTGGCTGGTGTTTGATAGCTGCTGAGTACCGCCCACCGGCTGGGCCCCGCACACCCCGACCAGGTCCCGCCCACCCCGACATTAAGCTCAATTCTGACAGCTCCTCTGATACATTTCAGTAACAGTGCTCCGTGTGAAACCTGCCAGTGCCACCTGCCAGTGCTGCCAACCAGTACCATCTGCCAGTGCCACCACCAATCAGTGCCACCTGCTAGTGCCAACCAGTGCCACTGCCAATCAATACCACCTGCCTTTACCAACCAGTGCCACCTGTCACTGCCAACCAGTGCCACCTGCCAGTGCCAAGTGTCACCGTCAATCAGTACCACCTGCCACTACCAATCAGTGCCACCTGCCACCAACTACCAATGCCACCACCAACCAGTGCCACCGCCAACCAGTGCCAATTAGTGCCACCGCCAACTAGTGCCACCAACCAGTGCCACCTGCCAACACCAACCAGTGCCACCGCCAATCAGTGCCATCTGCCAGTGACAACTAGTGCCACTGCCAACCAGGGCCACCTGCCATCACCAACCAGGGCCACCTGTCACTTCCAAATCAGTGCCACCGCCAGTGCCAATAGTGCCACCTGCCAGTTCCAAACAAGTGTCGCCTGTCAATGCCAACCAGTGTCGCCTGCCAATGCCAACCAGTGTCGCCTGCCAATGCCAACCAGTGTCGCCTGCCAATGTCATTTGGCAGTTCCACGTGCCTGCCAGTGGCAACCAGTGCCACCTGCCAGTGCCAGCCAGTGCCAACCAGTGCCAGTGCCACTACCAATCAGTGCAACCTGCCACCACCTACCAACACCAACCAGTGCCACCGCCAACCAGGGCCACCTGCCAGTTCCAAACCAGTGCCACCTGCCAATCAGTGCCAAACCAGTGTCACCTGCCAGTTCCAACCAGTGCCACCTGCCAATGCCAACCAGTGCCAGCCAGTGCCACCTGTTGCCAGCCTTACTCTTTCTGGTCAGCCCATAACCCTGATGTAACAGCGTTTCATTGGAGTTATTGACTGGGTGCTCCATTGTGAGTTAGGGATAGGGGGTGAAAATGAGTGGCCTTACCCCGGGAGCTGACAATCCATACCACTCTAAAAAATAAAAAACTGGCTCCAAACTTTTTTAACTGGCTCAAATTGGTCATCCCCTGGTATAATAATAATAAATCCAACGGAGCTAAAATCAAATAGACTGTCTATATAAAAGACATAAGATGCATCCAGAGACGGGCATCTCTGGATGCATCTTATATAGACAGTCCATTTGATTTTAGCTCAGTTGGATTTATTATTATACCACTCTGTTCGAAAGTCAAACGTGGAGGACGATATTTTATGCCACATTGTGTAGTGTACTTTTATGCTATGATCCATTTCTAGGACAATGGTCTTCCTCACTTCCCACCCAGCCTATAGCAGATTGACAGCCAGGAGGTGGATCCGTTATCCTAACTGGGTGTCATATGATGTCCAGCAGGATAACATGCTGGTGAGTGAGGCGAACGCTAGTGCAGCGTGTCGCCAATCGTGGTAAGGAGCCTCTGTCAGAGGCTTCTTACCACGTGATCAGCTGTGACCAACCACCAGGCAGTGTAGCCTTATGGCTTCACGCCGGGAACCCTACTGCGCATGCGCAAGGCTCTGTTCTTCTTTCCGAGCAGTAACATCAATAGCCACGGCTGTGGCTTGCAGAAGTGGGAACAGGTATCCTGTTATCTCCCCTAAAGCCAAAATGTGGCACCGCCAGGGTGGGGGGCTAGACAAATGAGCGGAAGTTCCACTTTTGGGTGCAACTCTGCTTTAAACTGTCCATTTTGCTGCGTTTGCGTTTAGAAGCATTTTTAACCACTTGCCGAACTGCTCACACAGATATGCTGCGGCAGGTTGGCTCTCCTGAGCAAACTGACATCCTGTACTTCAGTCCGCAAAAAGCAGAATAGCTGGGAGAGTGCCCGCGGGTCCCACAGACTGTGTCAATGTAATGATACTGGTTCACAAAAAGTGTCATTTAGGGACAGATTTGTCCACTGCAAAAAAAAAATAAAAAATACCAGTAAAAATAAGTCCTTAAATCTATCGCGTAGTTTGCTTTTTTCCAAAAATGTTTTTTTTTTTTTTTTAATATATATATATATATATATATATATATATATATATATATATATATATATATATATATATATATATATATATATATATATATATATATATATATATATATATATATATATATATATATATATATATATATTACAGTGCCTTGCGAAAGTATTCGGCCCCCTTGAACTTTTCAACCTTTTGCCACATTTCAGGCTTCAAACATAAAGATATAAAATTTTATTTTTTTGTGAAGAATCACCAACAAGTGGGACACAATTGTGAAGTGGAACGACATCTATTGGATATTTTAAACTTTTTTAGCAAATAAAAAACTGAAAAGTGGTGCGTGCAAAATTATTCGGCCCCTTTACTTTCAGTGCAGCAAACTCACTCCAGAAGTTCAGCGAGGATCTCTGAATGATCCAATGTTGTCCTAAATGACTGATGGTGATAAATAGAATCCACCTGTGTGTAATCAAGTCTCTGTATAAATGTACCTGCTCTGTGATAGTCTCAGGGTTCTGTTGAAAGCGCAGAGAGCATCATGAAGACCAAGGAACACACCAGGCAGGTCCGTAATATTGTTGTGCCGAATTTTGATACAAAAAGATTTCCCAAGCTTTAACCACTTCAATACAGGGCACTTTCACCCCCTTCCTTCCCAGCCCAATTTTCAGCTTTCAGCGCTCTAGCGCTTTCAGTGACAATTGCGCGGTCATGCTACACTGTACCCAAATGAAATTGTTATCATTTTGTTCGCACAAATAGAGCTTTATTTTGGTGTTATTTATTCACGACTCCGTTTTTTTTTTTGCGATATAAGCGCAAAAAAAGCGGAAATTTGGGAAAAAAAACAATATTTTCTTTTTTCTATTTGAAAAGAAATCCAATAAAATCAAATTTTGTCATAAATTTAAGCCAAAATGTATTCTGCTACATGTTTTTGGTAAAAAAAAATCCGTTAAGTGTATAATAATTGGTTTGTGTGATCACGGACATATGTACGCAAATGATCATGTACATATGTGTGCAGGTGATCACGTACATATGTGTGCAGATAATCATTGGGACATGTGATTTTAGTGGGACATATGTGGGGGACATGTTTTTATTATTAGGGACATGTGTTTTTATTATTTGGGGACATGTATGTTTTGGGGACATGTGTGTTTTGGGGACATATGTGGGGACTGTGTTTTCACTGTGTGGTGTGTTGTGTGTTTACACTACACTGATGATCAGTGAGTAAAAAGCTGTGAAAAGCAGCCCATACTCACTGATCATCAGCCGGCTGCAGCGTTCTGCTCTCCTCTTCTCAGCGGTGACTTCCGTGTGAGGAGAGGAGAGCCGATTGCCTAGCAACCGGCTGTTTGTTTACATCACATGACGGCCGTGATTGGACACGGCCGTCATGTGATCAGGAGGGCCAATCACAGAGCCCTCCTGCCGATCTGAGATGTGCCGTGTCCGGGTGACACGAGCACATCGGGATCGCGCCGCTGCGCGGGCGCGCGCGCGATCCCGCTGCTCCTGAATGACGTTCCTGAACGTCCTATCAGGAGCAGGCGGCTCCCACCCGGTCGTATATATACATTGGCCGGGTGGGAAGTGGTTAAACATCCCAAGGAGCACTGTGCAAGCGATCATTTTGAAAGGGAAGGAGTACAGCTGAGGTGGGAGAGTCTGTCCATAGGACAACAATCAGTCGTACACTGCACAAATCTGGCCTTTATGGAAGAGTGGCAAGAAGAAAGCCATTTCTCAAAGATATCCATAAAAAGTCTTGTCTAAAGTTTGCCACAAGCCACCTGGGAGACACACCAAACATGTGGAAGAAGGTGCTCTGGTCAGATGAAACCAAAATCGAACTTTTTGCCCACAATGCAAAACGATATGTTTGGTGTAAAAGCAACACAGCTCATCATCTTCAACACACCATCCCCACTGTCAAACATGGTGGTGGCAGCGTCATGGTTTGGGCCTGCTTTTCTTCAGCAGGGACAGGGAAGATGATTAAAATTGAGGGGAAGATGGATGCAGCCAAATACAGGACCATTCTGGATGAAAACCTGTTGGAGTCTGCAAAAGACCTGAAACTGGGACGGAGATTTATCTTCCAACAAGACAATGATCCCAAACATACAGCAAAATCTACAAAGGAATGGTTCACAAATAAACGTATCCAGGTGTTAGAATGGCCAAGTCAAAGTCCAGACCTGAATCCAATCGAGAATCTGTGGAAAGAGCTGCAAACTGCTGTTCACAAACGCTCTCCATCCAACCTCACTGAGCTCGAGCTGTTTTGCAAGGAAGAAAGGGCAAGAATTTCAGTCTCTCGATGTGCAAAACTGATAGAGACATACCCCAAGCGACTTGCAGCTGTAATCACAGCAAAAGGTGGCTCTACAAAGTATTAAACGCAAGGGGGCCGAATAATTTTAATGCCCCACTTTTAATTTTTTTTATTAGTTAAAAAAGTTTCAAATATCCAATAGATTTCGTTCCACTTCACAATTGTGTCCCACTTGTTGATGATTCTTCACAAAAAATTTAAATTTTATATCTTTATGTTTGAAGCCTGAAATGTGGCAAAAGGTTGAAAAGTTCAAGGGGGCCCGAATACTTTCGCAAGGCACTGTGTATGTGTATGTGTATATATATATATATATATATATATATATATATATATATATATATATATATATATATATACACACACACACACACACACACACACACACACACACACACTTTTTATTTTTATTTTTTTTATGAAATTTTTGGAAAAAAGCAAAACTACGGGATAGATTTAAGGACTTATTTTTACTGTTTTTTTTTTTTTTGCAGTGGACAAATCTGTCCCTAAATGACACTTTTTGTGAACCAGTAGCATTACATTGACACAGAGTCTGTGGGACCCGCGGGCACTCTCCCAGCTATTCTGCTGCTTTTTGCGGACTGTATAATAATATATATATATATATATATATATATATATATATATATATATCGCAAAAAATAAAAACTGCAGAGGTGATCAAATACCATCAAAATACAGCTCTATTTTTGGGGGGGGGGGGGGGGAGACATCAATTTTGGTTAGGTACAGTGTTGCACAACCGCGCAATTGTCAATTAAAGCTATGCAGTGCTGTATCGCAAAAAATGCTCTGGTCATTAAGGGGGTAAAACCTTCCGAGGCTGAAGTGGTTAAAAAAAAATCCTCAAATAGCCAAAAATGAAAAACACCAGCAAAATGATCCATGGAAGGTACTGTTTCACTGTACAGATGAGCCAGTGGGATCATATAAGAGATCACACCCCCCCCCCCCCCACACACACACACACACACACACACACACACACTTACTTAACACCGCCAAGGCCCTTATTCCAAAATTTTGGAAACAAAGGAAAATTCCCTCCATCAGATTATGGTTGATGGAGGTGGATAAGATATACCAGATGAAAATTGCACACTCAAACTCAGGAACAAATCTGAACTGGTATCCAAGATATGGTCTTGCTGGTAGTATGTGATATGAGGCGCTCTCCTGGCTGGACACCTACCCTACCCTACCCTCCCTCCCTCCCCCACCCCCCCTGCTCTCCCACACTTTTCTGGATTCTGCATTTCTCTTTCTATCTTTTCTTCTACAAATAAGGGCAGGTCAACAACATGACTCGTTGAGCTACATAGCTCTTTGGAGGAGCTGCCAACCTAGTCCATATGTTTGTAATCGTTACCACTAAAGAAATGCCATGATGTTGTATTTACACAAAAGTTCTGTTAAATTGGTTGGTTGTATCTCAATGTGATGTACATAATGCCTTTAATAAAAATTTATTGAACAAAAAAAATGAATGTAAACTAAATGAGGCTTAATGCGAGTACAAGCATTTGGCATTTCAAATGCCTCTGAACATCCGTCCTGAACGCATTTTTTTTTTGCGTTCCAAAAAATGCTTCTAAACCCAACTGCCTAGACAGGTCTATAAACGGCCCTGTGTAAATGTACTGATAAGATAACAGCGGAGAGTTCACGGGCAGCTGAAAAAAAAACAAAAACAAAACGCTGAACTGCTTCTAAATATCCGTTTACCAGCATCTGTGTACATGAAGCCTTATTGTATTACTACAAAGAAGCCATTTGTATATCCACTTCTATTGGTAGCAGTTCCTTTAACACCTCCTGTTGATCGCGCTGGCTTTTAGATTTTTTTTTTTTGTATTTTAGGTCACATTAACAGTATTTCTGTAAAGGTGACCACTTTAAAGCAGACCTTCCCATTATTCATCATTTCACCACTACCCCCACCCTCCTTCCTTCCCCACAATCGCACATTTATTTTTTATAATTTTGCGAGGGAACCCCGCACATTTACAAGATTCTCATTTAGGCAAGAATGCTAATTTATCATAAGAGGAATCCAGGTACTCTACAATGCATGCACTGCAGTGACATGTCTCTTCCTTGTTTTTTTTTTTTTTCAGCCAGCACTCTGATGATCCACCATGGGGTGCAATAAAAGGGGGCCAGCTGCAAGAACCCAGATAAAGCAGCCAAGTTTAATAGATGTCAGAGAAGATGGCGGCACGGGATTGGATGTGTAAGAACTGATCGCTACAGAACATCACTGGATTCGTCAGTATGTTGGGGGAAGTGAAGTTCCTCTATAAAAGATTATGTAACATTTAGAAAATGGGAAGAAAAATAAATAAATAAGGGAATTGGGTTTTTAACCACAAACACACCACTGATATACATTTAAAAAGAAAAGTTTATTGATACATATAAAATGGATCAGTCACAGAAATGATGATCAAATTAAAAACAGTGCAAATATACAAATGAGATTCATTGCAAGCATACAAAATATGTA
Source organism: Lithobates pipiens (assembly GCF_037356315.1). Taxonomy (NCBI): domain Eukaryota; kingdom Metazoa; phylum Chordata; class Amphibia; order Anura; family Ranidae; genus Lithobates; species Lithobates pipiens. The sequence continues at coordinate 110,832,557 of NW_027507788.1, forward strand.
CCCAACGCGTTTCATGATCACGTCTTTTGTCATGGGTATTAGAAAGGAGAATATGTATTCAAATATTTGTCAAAAAATTGGATAACAGACAATGGTGAAATGTTCTATGAGCTATGCAAGCAGGAATCACAAGGATCACTGCATAGGATGGCATCAAATGGAGATCTCCGACACCGCCCCCAAGGTCCAAAAACAAGGTGTCCCACCGAGGTTCCCACACTGAAATGGTCGCAAATCAGAGATGGTGTAGGAAAACAAGGACAGGCATGTCCAGTAGATTTGATGGTTATAATAATATGGGCTTTTATACGGCTCTACTTGTTCCTTTATATACAGTCAGGATAGAATATATATATATATTATATTATATATAATGAATCTGCTAACAGGTAGAAAAAAAAAAAAAAAGCAGGCATAATATCTGATCTGCAGCAGACAAGTACAGAGCACAAAGCAGGTAAGTATAACCTTTATAAGTGTCCTCACCCCCTGACATGCCACATTTGGCATGTCATTTTTTTTTTGGGGCATGGGGAACTTGGTTTACAGTGGGACTTCCTGTCCCACTTCCTCCTTCCTGCTCTTGGCCACCTCAGTGACTCCTCCCCCCCAAGCGGCCCCTCCCTCTCTGCAAAAAAAAATGGTCAATTAGTCGTGGGGGAGGAAAGGGTGATTGCTCTGTACAACCAACTGTAACCAGATTCAAACTTTTGGCAATGCAAAGCAAACCATTTATCCTGAGTATTTTTATAATAAGGTTTGCTGCTGCTTTTTTTTTTTTTTTTTTTTTTTTTTTTTTTTTTTTAATTAGGAGCCCTAATACCCTGTTTCCCCTAAAATAAGACCTAGCGTGATTGTCGGTGTTGGCTGCAATATAAGCCCTACCACCCAAATAAGCCCTACTCTGTTTCCTCAAAAATAAGCCCTACCCTGAAAAGAAGACCTACAAGGACTTTAACTAGGGCTTATTTGGGGGGTAGGGCTTTTATTGCAGCCATCACCGACAATCACACTAGGTCTTATTTTAGGGGAAACAGGGTATGTAAAAGATTAGAGGCTTTTATTGATAACAATTTCACTGTATTTTTAAGGCTGGGTTCACACTTTGCACCCGAATTTGGACCTGAAATTTAGCCAAAGACGCACAGAAGCCTTCTGCAATCCCGCCAACCATGTGTTAACCAGCTCCACTGAGAGCCGGTCACACTTTTCTGTCATGCGAATTTGCATGAGTGTGAACTAGAGCTGCAACTAATGATTATTTTGTCTGTCGTTTAATCTAGCGCTTATTTTTTCGATTAGTCATCGACTAGAACTATTATTTTTATTTTTTACTTAATCTAGTGTTTTTTGTTTTTTTTTGATTAGCCAATTAATCCTTTGGATAACTTTACAAAAAATGATAAGTCCATAAACAAAAATGTACACACACACATAATATAATATATATATAAAATTGTGATATAAGATACACTTCTATCTTAGCTTTTTTTATTTTCTGTTCAGAAGTTCATGAATATTTATAATTTATTTTTTAAAATGCCTTTTTTTTTTTTTTTTTTTTTTTAGTGGGAGGGTGTGTGGTGGACAGTGTCAGTGCGTTTTTCTTTTATTATTACAATTTTTTTTTTATTTTTTTATCAGCCCTGTTGGGGGGCTATGGTGAGATATCAGGGGTCTTAACAGACCTCTGACATCTCCCATTTGAGACAGGCAAAGGGACTAGGGACACAGATTCCCCAGTCCCTTTCTCTGTAGCCTCTGCTGCACCGATAATGAATGGAGAGAAGACAGCGGCTTCTCTCCATTCATTAACTGAGACATCGTAATCACAGGAGGTTACAATGGTCCAGTTATGTGAATGGACAGAGTCCGTGGTCATGGACTCTGTCCATTCTGAAAACGAAGGAGCCAGGTTTACCGGCTCCTACCTCTGCTTTCCATCCTGAGATACTGAGGGGGAGAAGAGAGGGGGACAGATGCATGGAGGGGGACACAGAAGAGGGAGGGGGACGGCAGCACGGAGGAGAGAGGGAGACACGGAGCAGGATGAGAGAAGCACCGCACTGAAAGCCTCGGTGGGGGTGTGAACCTGCAACTCTCACTGTGTGATGCATCGACGCCTTGCACACATGTCGACGTATTTTCATAGTCGGCGTAATTGATTACATCGACTCGTCATGGCAGCTCTAGAGTGAACCCAGTCTTCTGCCATAGGAGCCTTCAGTTTGTAATTTAGCCATGCGCACACACTGGGCCAATTACTAGCATTTCTTAGGCATGTGGGAGGAAACTGAAGTACCTGGAGAAAACCCATGCAAGCATGAGGAGCACAGGCAATCTCCATGCAGATAGTGCCCTGTCCAAGATACAGAGGAACCCCATTGCGGCTTACATAAGTGCTAACCACAAACTCTTTACCGCTTGCTGTGAACTGACAATTCAGACCTCAACTCAAAATGGAACTTTACACACAAATCATTCATCTCTAGGGCTGCATCGATACCAGCTTTTTTTCTTAAGACTGAGTACGAGTACCGTTACTTTTCCACAAGTACTCGCCGATATTTTCAACCCCAGTTTACATTATGCAAATTGGATTTGTTTTGAACTGCATCCCATTCACATGACGTGAACCAAAAGGCTTTTCTAAGGAGCTAGTTCATATATGTGCAGGCCAGCTGCAGTGTGATAAACAAAAAAAAAAAAAAAAAAGAAGAAGAAGAAGAAGAAGAAAAGTCCAGTACGATTTTTTTTTTTTTTTTTTTTTTTAGCCCAATCAGGTGCGATGATTTCCAATGTCATACACTAACAATTCACATCTGAATCGCACCTAAACTGCTGAATGAAGTTGCACTGGAGGGGCTTGAAACTACACTGCAAACTGGCCGTACATGTATGTTAAGTTACCTGTTTTAATATCGGAGGACAAGTACTTGAGCAAATGCTTAGTACTGGCACCAATAACGGTGCAATGCTACTTATTACAGTGATTCTTCCTTACTGGTGTAGTTCACAGTTCAAACCAAAATAAAATATAGTGCTACCTCTGCCAATCCTTTGTCATGTGGATTTGTAAAAGACTGTATAAACTGTAAAACCAGTCAAATCATCAGATTATTATAATAACCAACCTCTCCAACCCCTAACAGGATTAGATACCAACAACATAGCTGGGAGAAAGAAATGGTTAGATGTCATGTAAATATGGTCACTAAAAAGGACTAGAATTACAAAATGACCAGTTAAACTAAACCACAAGCTTCCTTTTCGTTTTGGAAGCAAAAATGTTATATATGAATGGGAAGCATTTCTCTGTAAACTACCAGAGATTTCGGACTATGTTGTTTGCACAGGAGCATCCTTGTGCTCTTCTCTTTTTCGAGAAGTGTTTGAGGATATTCACAACTAGAGAAGAAACAAGGCGCACAGGATACTATGAGGTTATTTACTAAAACCGAAGTGTAAAATTGGATGCAGCTCTGCATAAAAACCAATCAGCTTCCATTTTTTTTTGTCAAAGCTTATAAAACAAACTGAGTTAGAAGCCAATTGGCTACCATACACAGCTGCATCAGATTTTGCAAATCACCCCCTAAGGCTGGTTTCACACTAGTTCGATATGACAGTATTACGACTGTGGATCCGACTTTGCCCTACAACTTGAAGTCCGACTTCAATGAACGTGATCAGACTTTGATCCCGACAATACCAGGCCCTTTGTGTCTGGTATGAGTCTCGAGGGGAAACTCCATGGCAAAATAAAAAAAAAAAAAAACACAAACGGCATAGGGTTCCCCCTCTAAGACCATACCAGACCCTTCGGTCTGGGGTGTATTTTAAGGGGAACCCCAACACCAAAATCCATACCTCTTTTATCTGAGCATGGAGCCCGGCAGGTCAGGAAAGGGGATAGGGACAAGTGAGCAACCCCCCCCCCCCCAAACCATACCAGGTTACATGCCCTCAACATGGAGGGGGAGGTGCTTTGGAGCAGAGGAGCCCTTCGCCCTTGGGGACAAGCGCCTCTTCCCGACAACCCTGGATGGTGGTTGTCGGGGTCTGCGGGCAGGGATCTCATCAGAATCTGGAAGCTCTCTTTAACCTCTTCAGCCCTGGAAGGATTTGCCCCCTTCCTGACCTATTTTTTGCAATATGGCACTGCGCCCCTTTAACTGACAATTGTGCGGTCATGCTGTGCTGTACTGAAACAAAAATATGTCCTTTTTTCCCCCCATGAATAGAGCTTTCTTCCAGTGGTATTTGATCACCTCTGTGGATTTTTATTTTTTGCGCTATAAAACAAAAAATAGCACCAATTTTCAAACAAAAAACAAAACAAAAAAAAAAACAATATTTTATTAGTTTTTGCTATAATAAATATCCCAAATTATTTATTTTTTTTTTTTAAAACGTTCACAGTTTAGGCTGATGAATATTCTTCTACATATTTTTGGTTAAAAAAATTAGTTGCAATACACGTATATTAATTAATTGGTTTGCGCAAATGTTAGAGAGAGTCTACAAAATAGGGGATAGATGTATGTAATTGTTTATTATAATTTTTTTTTTTTTTTTTTTTTTTTTTTTTTACTAGTAATGCAGGTGATCTGTGATTTTTATCAGGACTGCAACATTGCAGCAGACAGATCGGACACTTTTGACACCATTTTGGGACCATTGACTTATACAGCGACCAGAGCTAAAAATAGCCATTGATTTTGCTTACGGGAGCTTCGGGAACAAGGCGATTTTCTTCTTCCTTTCTTTCCTTTTCTCTTTACTCTCTATTTCTATCCTTGTATATCCCTATACTTGGTTTATTCGATAAACTACTAGTTTCTCTCGATATGTCTTTTAGCTGTTTATTGAGAATGAAGGGTTCCTAAGGGAATCCGGGGTTGGTTAATGAATTACCCCTCTAGGTCCGGTTGGGCCCGCAATGGAGGGACTTGATGTATTAGATGATACCCCAATAGCCGACTAAGAAATGTTGTTGACACAATTTATATCTTGTTAAGCATTGTTGGTTTATGCAGTGTCTTTTGCATACCCTTGTAATATGTGTCTTTATTTGCCAATAAACCTTTCTTGAATGTAAAAAAAAAAAAAAATAAAAAAAATAGCCATTGATTACTGTATAAATGTCACTGGCCGGAAAGGTGTTAACACTAGGGGTGATCAAGGGGTTAACTGCTTTTCCTAGGTGTGTTCTAACTTTAGGGGGGCTGGGACTGAATAGGGGAGCACAGAGATCGGTGCTCATACTTAGAGAAATGGGATTTATGTGTTTACACAAGGATCCCGGTTCTCGCTCTGTCACAAGCGATAGCGGGTGCCTGGTGAAAATCACGCCTGCCGGGCATGTGTATTGGCTCCGGGGACACGCAGCGCACGTGCCTGCTGCGACGTCATAAAAAAGCAACGTACAGCTACGGGGACTGGTGCAGCCATGCCAACCTGTCACAGTATAACTGCGGCAACTGGTCAGTTAGCAGTTAACAAGGGGGCCCCCAGATCCCGGCCGCCCACCCTATGTGAATGAGTATGGGGTGCAAAGTACCTCTGCCCGTTCAACTTAAAACAAAAAAAAAAGGTTTAAAAAAAAAAAAAAATAAGGAAAAGCAGATGTTTAACAAAGTAATTTATTAAAGCAACTCTGGTGTCCCTTCTCCTAATTTCTTCTCCCTCCAGCGATGTCTTCATCCTCCGGTTCTTCTCCCTTCTCTGAAGACATCTTCTCCCTCTGCTGCCAATTCTCTTCTCCCTCTGCCAGGTCTGCTCTCTCCGCTGTCTTCTCCCTCTGTTCTTCCGAAGCTCTCTCCCGCTGTAATGCTGGGGCTGCCGTGTGCCATTACTTATATAGCCAAGGGGTGTGGCCACCCAGTGACCTCAATCCAATGCCCCGACCCCTTGCGACATCACTGCCCAGGGCACGAGGGGCCTGGGGGGGGGGGGGTTCCCCTAAAGTTTCCCAGAGCACAAGTCACATGCCCAAGTCGGATCAGTTAAGACCATGATCTGACTTTAAATGATATTCAGTAGGATCAAAGCAGTGCAGGAACCTTTTTCAAAGTGGGACCAGTTAAGATGGCTCTCATAGGGAACCACTGATTTATCCACGTCAATGCGACATGTGCTCCCAATGTCGGAGCATTTGTCGTACCAGTGTGAACCCATCCTAAGTATTTAATCTATGGAGGCTTTCTGTTGTGCAATCACTGGACAAAAGTCTGGCATGTGTAGGACACTGTCCTTTTGCACTCTAAGAGCAGGGAGTTTTCATTTCCTGCATCTACAAGCAAATACAGGAGAGGCCTAGGAAATGACATTTACTAAGATATGCACTGCTAATAGCAGAAAAACCTGCTCAGACTACTTCTGAAGATAGATTAGAACTGTAAAGTACACTGGCAAAGTGCCAGATAGGGCATCTCTCTCTGTTTGTACTAGAGGAAAAGAAAAACCCAATTGCTTGTTGTCTAAAAAATTTCCATTTCCTATTCTTGGGTAAACAATCTATTGTACTGTTAAAATATTTCACATTAAAAATACAGCTAAGAATTAGAATAAAATCTGTCCAAAAAGCAAAAAGTGGCTTTATGCATTGTTTGTCTGGCACAAACAAATTGTGCTAGGGATTATATAGCTACCTATCAAAATAATTATTATTATACATATAATTTATATATTTTATGTTATCTACATAACAGTAATATATTGCACAATATTTTCCAGAGTACTTGCTAATCAACCAGCACCAGCCCCAAAAGGAACTTACAATCTAATGTCCTCAAGGCTGGATTCACACTAATGCGTTTGTGTGTGTGTGTATATGCTCAAATGCAAAAAGCATCACACACACACACACACACACACACACTGTGACTAGAGTATGCAAAACGTGATTATATCTAAAAACCAAAGAGCCTAGAGTAAAAACAAATATGGGGTGACTACACAACTAATGCAAGCAGTGTTCCTGACCAGAATTTAACCCAGGACTCCAGCACTGCAAGAAGTCATCTAAAACACAAAAATGGAAGGTGCCTAGCACTCCACCCCTTCACATACAAAAACATTTTGAAAATTAAACATTAGGAGAAAACTTATGAAAAAATACTTTACAACCCTAGCTTTTGGTGCTCCTCGTAAAGGAGGTGGTGATATCAATTGTACTGGGAAAGCTGAGACTCATGAGAAGACGCTCCAAAACTATGCATGACTAGATTCTCACAAAATATGGAATACTCAACTTTCTCAGAATTTTGGTAGAAAGCCTAAAAACATCACCGCCAAAGGCCAGAATGGAAGTCAGATATTTTTTCCTCTAACGTTTAATTTGTTTAAAAGAGAAATGCGGAAATGGGGGAAAAAAAAACTAATAATTCACACTCACATAGATGGCTGCAGCACTGATGCCAGCTGCATCTGTCCCCCGCCACCTCTACATACAAAAGTAAGCAAACACAGCTGATCGCTCAGTTTTCCCCTCCTCTCTGAGAAGAAAGCTGTAACTGTCAGTCACCGGCTCTCTGCTCAGCCCTTCTAGTGCTCACTGGTGTGCTGGGCTGTGGAGGGGCTGGCTCAGTCTCTCAGTGGGTCACAGAGAAGATGAGCCAGCTGCCAGTCCACAACTGCGTGACGTCATTCAACGGCAGACTTTAGCCAGTTGCTGGCTGAAAATGGGTCACTGCACTCCTGTAATATATAGAGCAGGGGTAGGCAACCTTTGAGATCTACCTGAACAGTATAAAGAAAGCAAATATCACCGGTGTTTCCACATGTCAGTCTGACGATTTCAGAGATATCTGTGCAGTTTCCTGCACACGTCTATTGAAATTGCAACTGAAAATCTGCAAAAAAAGTAGTACAGAAACTACTTTTGGGAATTGGGGTGACGCCACAAAGTCGGTGTCGCACCAATTTGGGTGGTTCCATTGCAGGCAATAGTCGCCAATTTGGCATGCGATTTGACATGTCAAATCGCATCAATGTGAACCAGGGTTGAAAGATATAATGAAACAAATGTGACAGTAAAAATATAAAAACTTAGCCAACCTTAAAAGTGGATGGTGTCAGTAGGGCAGTGAATGGTGCCCATTTCACATCACCCCGTTCCCCACAGTAGTGCCCTCTGCTGCCCCCCCCCCCCCATGTGCTCCAGCTACTACCCTGCCTCCACCAAGCCCAAACACAGCAGTGTCAATGTCAGTGCAGCAGTGGCATAATTCTCCTACCTGAACAGATATACACAGATCAGAAGCAGGACACAGCTCTGGACAGAGGGCGGTAGCCAGAGACGTCTGAGATAATTTTCCATATTAACAAGCTGGTGATTGGTTGCTAGGACCGCCTAGCAACCAATCACCTGCAGGTTAATGTAAAAAGTTACCTTGGCCACCTCCCGTCCACCGTTCTGAGCGGTGCTGCCTGCCGATTTCTGCTGTGCGGAGAGATAAATGCAGTAGAGGAGGCTGAAGGGCAGACTGGCGCGGGGGTTGACAAAGCAGAGTCATGTTGACAATCTACCTGTCACCCACACGCGGCCCACAGGTCAATCTCGATCGAAGGGTTGCTGGGCCCTCACCATAGAGGTATGGCTAAAAAAAGCTTTGGCTATACTGGTCCTTTAATGTTTTTGTGTTTATTTAAATGGGGGGCTAGGTAATAAGCAGACCTTGCACACCCTATGCATGGTTCAATTTAGCTTAGAACCAAGAAGTGCAAAATAAAATGTCATAACATTCTTTACAGAATACACACCAAGCCAGATTACATCTCTGCATAACCAAGCAATTTTTTTTTAATTAAAACTCCATCCTTCATAGACCAGAAAATCACTTCCAGCCTGGCAAAACTGTACGATATCTCATCATCTTGTACAAATGACAAAAATGTACAAATTCCAGTCTCAGAAATAATTATGTATAAGCAGAATGTATCTTGTTATGGATATTGAGTTATTTCATAGTTTGTAAGCAGGTTTTGGGTGGTGTCAGTGAAGTAGGTTACACTTAGTGCTCATGCACACGGACGTTTTAAAAAACTGGCTGCAAAGCTAGCTCTGATGCCTGGAAAAATTGTTGTTAAAAACGTGATTTTTACCGCGTTTTGCATTGGCGTTTTTGCGTGTTTTTGCGCGTTTTTTAGCGTTAGCGTTAAGTAGCGTTTTTTAAGAAACACATCTCTTGGCTATAGCACTCAGAAAACAAAGAAAATATGTTGCGCGTTTATGCGCGTTTTTGCGCGATTCACGTTTTTACAGCTCTAGCTCCACGCCACGGAACGCACTGGTCCTGGGTTTTTTTTACAGCTTAAAAACGCCTATGCCATTTGCAGCTCAAAAACGCCTAGGTGGGCATGAAGCCATAGACTAACATGGACAGCCGTTTAAGCTGCAAAAAAAGCTCAAAAAAGCGGCTGTAAAAACGTCCGTGTGCATGAGGCCTAAAGTGCACATTGTTTTAAGACCAGTTTGATCAGAGAGAAAGAACAAGATTTCTCCACTACAAACACTTTTACTAAAAAAAATAAAAAAATAAAAAAAAAAACTACAAATCAAAAGCCAGCCACAAACATAAAGACAGTAGCAGACTAAAATTCCAATTGAACTTTCTAAAAATGAAATGAAAAAGTCTAAGAGCACGGGTTCATATCTACAGATACAGAACAGAGAAGATCAACTAAACACCTCTTGTACAGCCCAAAAACTTTAATCCGGCCAACCGCTAGTTCTCAATTAGCTAGAGATGTCTGTTGTTATCCAGACATACGAAGATCACTGTCTAATCCAATAGAAGTCACCCAGGTCTGGTAATAATTATATGGGTACTTGAAAAACCATATGGACTCTTTATGCAAAAGTAATGATCTAAGAACGCAAACAGAAGCCAACTTGTGACAGTTTAGTGCAATCATACAACCCAAAAAAATAAAAAAGAAATCTCATAAAGCCATGTTTTATGTACAATAGAAAACATGAAATGTTTAACTAATTTCAGACCAAAATACGCCATCATTGTACACAGGACATGTGCAGTCAGTCCAATCCCTCTGCCCTGCTGCTTTCACATTATACAAAAAATAGGATTTTTTAAAAAAAGAGCCATAGTATTATGTGGGATACCGGCCACTGATAGGCGATGGACACTGACACGCCCTAAGGCAAGAAGTGTACTCCCTATATAACCCCTCCCACTACTGGGAGTCCCCAGTTTTGTAGCCAAGCAATACAAGTGTATACCAAGAAGGGAAGGACCTCTGTGTCCCCCGATGTACATCAAAAGGAGAGGATTTTTACAGGTAAGCCATTTTAAAAATAGTTTTCTTTTCTTACATCAGGGGAAACAGAGCCATAGTACTTACTATGTAGGATGTGCCATAGCAATGGCAACTGAAGGGAGGGAGACAAACAACAGGAGGCCAGAGGACTCATACTGCAGCCTACAGTATACTGTGCCCAAAAGCAATATCCTCATGACCTTTAATATTGATTTGATGAAATCTGATAAACATATGAACCAAAGACCCAGTCGCGGCCTTACAGATCTGAGCCATAGAGGCCTGATGATGCACCACCCAAGAGGCACTAATCGCCCTGGACGAGTGTGCTCTAACATGAGAAGGAAGAATTTTTTTCTTTAAGCTGAAGCTTGAACAATCACTTGACGAATCCATTTGGAAAATAGTGGATTTTGATGCTGCCTGTCCACATTTTGGACCCTCTGGCAGTACAAAACAAAACATGTGTTTTGCACACTGAGCAGTCGCCTTTAAAATAGACTGTTTGCTCTTACTACATCAAGGGAATGTAGTGTCTTCTCTTCCCTAGATTGAGGCTCTGGGGAGAAAGAAGGAAGAATAATATCTTGGTTTAAATGAAAAACTTGTTACCACTTTTGGTTGGAATTCAGGATGAGGACATAAAGCCACCTCATCCTTACGCATGATTAAATATGGCTCTTTACAAGCCAGAGCTACTAGTTCCGATACTCTTCTAGCAGAAGAAACGGCAATCAGAAAGATTATCTTTCTTCTCAAAAAGGATCAAGGTAATTTCTCGTAAAGGAATAAAGGTAGTAGGTTGCGCTATGGAACTTATATAAAAAATACAGGGTAGATAAAAAATAAAAAATATATAGAGGAAGGAAAAAAATAGGTAAGAGCTGCCTCTATTACTATCCACCTGGTGGGGTGGAGAATGTTAGATGGGGGGTACTATGAATAGATCTGGCGCTATACCTATATATGAAAATATATATTGCCAAAAACTTAATAGTGTACTAAATTAAAAGTGTTATATCAAACTGGTGTGTAAGTGCCAGTGTGCAATAAATAATTCTAGTATTGAAATAAAAATATAAATATATGAACTATAAACGTAAAAGTGTGTGTATAGAATATTTGTCGCGTTAGTAAGTATTTGCCAGCTTGCTGGTTATAAAATGTAAGATTAGCTTGGGTGCAATAAAAAACCTGAAATAGTGATCACTTCTTAAACTCTAGAACATATAAATACCTTAAACTTGTGAACTGCTTAATATATTAGTGATCAGTTGGATAAGAATTATACAAATAAAATATGAACCGCAAAAAAATAACCCAGTAATTGGATTTAGAGTGCACAGATGTGACAATAAGGTCTATGCATGCAGTAATAAAATGTGCAAAAAATATGTGATAAATATCAGTACATCAAGTGAAACATGTCAAATATTGGGACTGAAAAAGTAAAAATAAAAATTGTTTTTCAAAAATAAAAATAAAAATAAAAATAAGAATAATAATAAAAAAAAGCGCTCCGGATGACGTCCCAGTGACGAAACGCGTAGGGCGTGGCCTATCGAATACACACTTCCATTACAGACGGCGGGGAAGCCGAACGGAACGCTCCCAGCTCCATTACAGACGGCGGGGAAGCCGAACGGAACGCTCCCAGCAGCTTCCATACCTTTCACATTGCATCCTTTATACTGTATCCATTTATGCTATTACTTCTACCAAAAGTGTGAGTAGTTTTAAGTATCTTCTTAAATAAATTGATTTATACGGTATCACACTATGGATGGTCCTCTCTTTTAATATATATATATACTGTGGCACACTCCACCTGGAAATAACGAGGGATCCTCAGCAGCCCATTTGAAGCAAGCCAGAGAGCGACACAGTAGCTCATACTGTGGAGGCTGATCCACCCCGGACGGGGTTATTTTTCTGGTGAGAGTACAACCTAGAAGTGTCCACAATGCATGAAGAATAGTTTGGATCCATCACATCCCTCCCTTTACCCACGGGAAATCCCCCACTAATTGCACTGCTCTAGAGACTTCTTGCTTGTCTACTTTTTATCTTTTATATTTTTAGACTTTTTCCGGGACAAATATTTAACTTTTAATATTTTTTATTTATATTTTTTTTTTTTTTTTTTTTATTTATTTTTTGTTTTATTTTATTATTATTCTTATTTTTATTTTTATTTTTATTTTTATTTTTATTTTTTTTGAAAAACAATTTTTATTTTTACTTTTTCAGTCCCAATATTTGACATGTTTCACTTGATGTACTGATATTTATCACATATTTTTTGCACATTTTATTACTGCATGCATAGACCTTATTGTCACATCTGTGCACTCTAAATCCAATTACTGGGTTATTTTTTTGCGGTTCATATTTTATTTGTATAATTCTTATCCAACTGATCACTAATATATTAAGCAGTTCACAAGTTTAAGGTATTTATATGTTCTAGAGTTTAAGAAGTGATCACTATTTCAGGTTTTTTATTGCACCCAAGCTAATCTTACATTTTATAACCAGCAAGCTGGCAAATACTTACTAACGCGACAAATATTCTATACACACACTTTTACGTTTATAGTTCATATATTTATATTTTTATTTCAATACTAGAATTATTTATTGCACACTGGCACTTACACACCAGTTTGATATAACACTTTTAATTTAGTACACTATTAAGTTTTTGGCAATATATATTTTCATATATAGGTATAGCGCCAGATCTATTCATAGTACCCCCCATCTAATTTCTCGTAAAGGCTCAAATGGCTGATTCAGCAAAGCCGATAAGACCAAATTCAAATCCCAAGGTTTATAGGTGCCTTGATAGGGGTATTAATCCTTGTTACCCCCTGAATAGGCTACACACCAAGATTGGGAAGCCATTGAAAGGAAACACTGACAAGGCCTGGATCTGGCCTTTGATGGAAGTCAATGCCAACTTCATTTCCGATTCCATTTGCAGGAAATCTATGACATACTTCCTGGGGTGCCAACCCCTGGATCCACACCAAGAAACATATGCCTTCCAGACTCTATAGTAAATGATTCTGGAAGCCGGCTTCCTGGCATTAATCAAGTACTACCTGAAGGAGATCACCCACGATCCTTTATAAAGTTGGATTCAACAGTCAAACCTGTTAAATTTTTCATCCACAAGGTAGGATGGAATACTGGACCTTGTGCAAGAAGGTCTGGCTATAATAGCAGAGTCCAAAAGGACTCCTACTGCCATCTTATGTTCTCGGTAAATCAAGATCTTCTGGGGCCCGCTGGGGCCACCAGAATCGCCTCCTTTCGTTCCTGCTTAAACCTGCGGAGAAGGCGCAGAAGTAGAGGTAACGCATAGATCAGTAAAAAACTGATCCCATGGGAGGACTAATGTGTCTGTCTAACGGATCACTTGTCCCCGACACAAAAGTTGTCGACTTTGTTGTAGAATCTGGACGCGAATAGGCGAATAATTGTTGGTGACTCAAGTCGTCCGTCTGCCAACTCTCTATTCCTGGAATGAAAGTTGCCGATAGGCAAGGAATGTTGTGTTCTGCCCAAGCTAGAACATTATTTACCTATATTTGGGCTGCACTACTTCTCGTGCCCCCCTGGTGATTGACGTAAACCACAGCCCTGGCCTTGTCAGACTGAATCCTGACAGGACAGTCCCGTAGTCTGACCGTCCCAGATTGTAGGGTCAGGCGTACTACCCGAATTTTCCAAAATGTTGATAGGCAAGGTCCTCTAACCTGAACCATCTCCCCTGGACAGAATCTTCTTCCCGGGCTGCTCCCCAGCCTAGAAGGCTGCCATTTGTTAACACTTTCCAGGATACAGCTAGAAAATATTTTCCTTTTTCTGGATTACAACCACCAATTTAGGGTCTGACTTAAGTCGGGAGCCAAGCATATTTGGGAAAAAACGAAGGCCTGAATCCTTTTATTCCAGACAGACGGGATGGCGTTTTGAAGCAGTCCTGAGTGAAAACTGTGCGTAAGGGACGGCCTCGAAGGAGGCCACCAATTCCTGCCCAACAAGCTCCTGCCCAGCCAAATGGAAGGATTTTTCTTTGTTTTGATAAGTTGAATTAGTTCTACAATGGAACTGATTCTCGTCTGGGGTAAGTATACCTTCTTCTGTACTGTATCCATAACCAGCCCCAAGTACTGTAATCTCCTTGATGGTTTTAAAAGGAGGATTTTTCTAGGTTTAGTATCCAACCCAGAGATTCTGCAATCAGACTCTGGTTTAGACCTGAGACTGAATTATCTATTAAAAAGGTAGATCGTCTAAATAAGCTGGGGCAGTTATGCCTTGAGCCCTTAATCTGGCTAAAGGAAGTGCCAGAATCTTTCAGAACACCCATGGTGCTGTGGCCAAACCGAATGGCAGGGCCACAACTGAAATGATGATTTTATATTTCAAAGCGCGGAATTTTATAGTGAGTGGAAAAATTTGGCACATGGAGATATGCAACTTTGATATCGATTAAAGCCCAAAACTACCCTCCTTGCAGGATGGACACAACGGATCGGATGTTTAAGTGCCGATTCAGATCTTTGAGATATAAAATGGGTCTTACCTCTCCATTTGGTTCTGGAACCGTGAAAGTTTTGAAACAAAACCCAGTGCCCTGTTCCACCAAGGGAACCTCTGATATCACCGACTGGGATAATAAATAATCCAGAGCCAGAAAGACACTTCTTTTCTCTGGATCTTTGGAAACCTTTTCCCTTAGAAAAAACGAGGAGACGGAAACTCTCAAAACTCTAGTCGTAACCTAGAGAAAAACTGCAGAAGCCACCCAACTGTCTTGACATTGTTCCTGCCAGATCTTGAGAATTGCAGGAGCCTTCCCCCCACCCGAGCAAGCGGGGGCGCCCCTTCACGAGGAGGCTTTAGCATTCTGCTTTGTGGGATTTCTGCCCCAAGATCTCTTCTGACCCTGGTGCTGCCCTTCGGGACTTCCCCTTGAACCTGACGGTTGAGGCTGTTGAGACTGCTTAGAGGCTGATGCCCCTGGCACAGGAGAGGCAGCACGATTAAAAAGGAGAAATATTTGAACTTCTTCTTTACTGGTAAAAGAGAGCTTTTCCCATTAGAGATCCTTTGGATGTACTTATCCAGATCGTCTCTAAATAGCCAGTTTTCCCTTCCAGGGTGAACGGCTAAGAGCTTTTTCCACAGTGCTTCGGCTGACCAATTTTTCAGCCACAGAACTCTGCGAGAGTGCACTAGTTCAAGCATAAGCCTTAAATGATAGAGTGTTTCATAGCATCTACTGTGAAACAGTGCGTCTGATACAACAGCCTATTGGTGGGCCTGCTGATCAGGCAGAATTCTAAGTATCTCCACAAACTGTTCCTCAATGGACTGAGATACACCAATTGCAGCAAGAACTGTCTGCACTACTGAACTTGCTAAAGACATATCAATTTAGAAAGCAGTTCAAACTTTTGTAACTGTTGGATCCTTTAACATCAGGGCATTATCCACCGGACATGTGAGTTTCTTGCTCACGAAGGCGATTGCAGCATCAATTGCTGGAACCCCCCCCCATTTTCTTTCATAGAAATCCTCTTCCATAGGATAAAGTGTGGAGAATTTCTTGGGAGGATAATATTGTTTATCCGGATGTTCCCATTCAGAATACATAAGCTTTTTTAGCCATGCATGAATAGGAAAAAACCATCCCCAGATGGGGGTGGTTCTAATGAACCAAATTAGAATTAGGTTCCTCAAGAGCCTGCGCAGGCAGCAAAAAGGTTGAGTAAAGGAGTACACAAGCAATCTGTCTTGTGATGCTAATCGTTCCATATTAGGCTCCTCAGAAGGGGATACATAAATATCTTCCAAATATTTGGGAAGATCTACCTGATCCCCAGCCTCCTGCACCTCAATAAGAGCACTAGATGGGAATCTGCTTTAGACCCACTATGGAGAGACATCATAGCATCAATCTTCTTTCCAAATTACAAATGGTAGAAGAAAAAAAAAAAAAACTCTTGTATGATATATACAGGGACTAAAGTGTTTATGCAACAACAGTTTCCCCTGATGGCTCAATCTGACCAGCCGCATCCCTCTCAGAGGAGGATGACATTCTTTTGGAAATGGTTTTCACTATACACTAAATCCATTGACCCCTTTAGAACCCTTAGAGGAGTTCCTGGTCCCTTTACCACTCATAGCCTGAAGCATAAAGCAGAGGCACTACCAGCAAAAGAATGTACACTGCTAGGCTATAGTCCAGCGCCATTGGCTGCTATTAATCCTAGCCTGGTAAAGTATAATGTGTCAAAGGGAAACTCCTGTGTCACTAACCTAAACAAGCCATCCTCCTCAAGCGTCCCTCCACAGCCAGCAGCAGCTACACATACACAATGCTTTAACACTTTCTCCATGTGTAGCCGGCATCTGGTGCAGTTAGCCACACCCCCTGTGCAAATTATGCCCCCCTCCTTTGCAAGGAAAGTGTTTTCCCGCGTGAGCGGCGGCTCCAGTGTCCTGTAAAAATAGATGTGGGGGGGTAAATCCTCCGCTGAGCGTGGTCTGTCCCCTTTTTTTCAAAAAGGAAACTGCTTCTATAGCAATCCCCTAAAGGGGAAATAAAAACAACATTGGGGGCGCAGGAGGATAACCAGACCCCCCTTTCTTACCGCAGGATCTGTTGTGGCTGGAGGAGAGGAGAAATGAAAGGCTTCTGTGCTGTTTCCAGCATCAGGTCGGTGAGTGCTCAATACAGCTCCCAGTGGTGACACATAGGCATGACAGCATTAGACATAGAAGGAGAAATTCCTGAGAAAATCTCCCTTACCTTTTCCTTGCAGCAGGGTTATCCGAGATAAAAACCCAATCTTCACCCTTCACGGTGGGCTCCGTGACCTTTGGGAAACCTTCAGGAACAGGGGAACCTCAGGTTACCCACAATCCTGGACCTGCAACAGCACCCTGGCAGTAAACAAACTTTATGGCCTTACAACCAAAAAGTACTGGATCCCAGGGTCCAGCTCTCTACAGAGAAGCGTTCGCAAGCAAAACCTAATTTCTTCGGACGCGAGGCCCGGGTACCATCCATTTAGCCCATGAAAGGAAATCAGAATGGATCCGGTCAGCATGGCTAGCCCCAGCAAGGAAGCTTCCAGTGGACACTTTAGACACTGGCAAAAAAAACTGAGGAATCCCAGTAGTGGGAGGGGTTATATAGGGAGTACACTTCTTGCCTTAGGGCGTGTCAGTGTCCATCACCTATCAGTGGCCCTATAACCCACATAGCAAGTACTATGGCTCTGTGTCCCCTGATGTAAGAAAAGAAAATGGGCTAACTTTACAGGTGTTTTTTTATTCATTAAAGTTATTTTTTCCAAAACAATTGCATTTGAAAGACTGCTGCGCAAATACAGGGTGACATAAAATATTGCAACAACCACCATTTTATTCTCTAGTGTGTCTACTAAAAAATATATATAATGTTTGGGCGTTCCAAGTAATTTTCTAGCAAAAAAATAAATATTTTAACTTGAAACCAGAAAAGGGTTTGGCATTTAAGTGGTTAAACTTTTTTCACTTACACAAAGTCTATTCCATTGACAAATTGTTACAATGTTTATACTTAAGTTCAATTGATAAAGAATGTTTTAATTCTAGGCAGACTGCCTGTTTTTTTTCCCTTCCTTTCTTTTGACAGCTGTGGCTTCAGAAGAGCAGAGAGAATTCTCTGCATAGAAGAATCGGGAAACACTTTAGTCAAGATTGCGATAACGATTCTTGGCGATTAATCATGCAGCTCTAATCCCGGACAATTTTCTTGGCAGTTGTGGCTGAAATTTTAGTTGGTATACCTGACCGTGGTTTGGTTTCAACAGAACCCCTCATTTTCCACTTCTTGATTTGAACACGGACGACTGGCATTCTCAATTCTTTGGATCTCTTTTTATAGCCCTTTCCTGTTTTATACAGTTCAACTACCTTTTCTGGCAGATCCTTTGACAATTCTTTTGCTTTCCTCGTGACTGGTTGAAAGATGCAAGGGTCTGTCAGGAGTCCAGGAACTCACTGACCTTTTGTACACACAGTAATTACAGGCAAACAGATCACAGGTGAGGATGGTTACCTTTAATAGCCATTCAAACCCTTTTGTGTCAACTTGTGTGTATGTTATCCCCTTCTTTCTGCTGTAAAACACTTCCAAGTAAAAAAATAAATAAAAAATAAATAAAAAAAAATTGAATTTCTTCATTTGGAGCTGCGCTAAAAAATTTATATATAACCATGTGAGTATGGTGATAATTAAATCATGTGTATGTATAAAGAATATGACTATGCCCCAAAATGCCTGGTATGAAGTGATTAAAACAAATTCTGTGTACAAATAAATCACAAATATTTTATACATGTGATATGAATTAAAATACAGTCAAATGTAAGGAGAAAAAAAAGTCAATTTCGTAGAAGACAAAAAGCACCAATGAAAAACACACTGGTGTCAAATCTTCATACACTTCACCATATTGTGCATCCACCACCTGTTAGAATTTAGGCTTACAAGATGGCCAATCACATGAAGCTTATCTCCCAACAGCACTATCTGTGGAATAATGGGATATGCGTCCCCAAACCAGGAATCCTAGATCCTACGTCCTCCTTGAGGAAATGATCCGTGATGGACAGGTCCCCCTCTACACGGCTGCTCGTGACACTCAATCCGACAGGTGTAAATATGTAGATATGGCGATCAAAGATGTGCTCATTTAGATCATATTAAGGGGTACATGCACAATGCTATGTCTGTTTCCAATGCATCTGACTGTACTGGCCACTTCTCACAATGATTCCTATCTCACGTCCCTGCTGGGAATGAGCCCTCCACAATAACACAACTTTTATAATTTTTGTCTTCTGTGGAATGGACTTTTTTCCTACATTTGACTGTGCATTTTAATTCATATCACGTGTGTAATATTTATTTGTACACAGAATTTGTTTTAAATCACTTCATACCAGGCATTTTGGGGTACATTGTTCATATTCTTTATACATACACGTGGTTTAATTATCACTATACTCACATGGTTATATATCATTTTTTAGCACAGCTCCAATTGTTTTCAATGGTTTGTTATTGTTGTATATCACTTTGAGTTGCAGCTATTGGAGGCATTTTTATAGGGCGTTTTTTTCTACACACTAATTTCTTTATGAATGTACATTTTTTTTTTAACCAAAAATAACAAACCTCAATAAGTGTATATTGATTGTAGATGCTATAACTTTTACGCAAACCAAACTACAGCATATATTTACGTAATTTCTTTTTTTTTTTACTAGTAATGGCAGTGAACAGCGACTTATAGCAGGACTGCGATATTGCAGTGGACAAATCAGACACTGACACTTTTTTGGAGACCAGTGAAATTATTAGTGACCAGTGCTAAAAGTATGCAAGGTCACTGTACTAATGACACTGGGTGCGAAGGGGTTTAACATCAGGGGTGATCAAAGGGTTAACTGTGTGCCTAGCTGGTGATTCAGTGTAGTGGGGATGGTACGGATCTGTGTTCCTGCTTTACAGACAGCAATTTGCCTTGTTTACATAAGCAGACTGCCGTTCTGCCTGTGTACTGAAAGAACAGTAGGTGCCGGCGGACATCGAGTCCACGGGGCCGGCTGTGTAAAAGTGTAGGATCACACATACAATACATACACACATACATTTACGTCCATATATATTTGGACACAGGCACAATTTTAGTTTTTTCCAGGCATTTACCAACACATATTCAAGCTATAGTTATAGAATGGATATGGGCTGGAAATGCACACTCTCAGGTTTAATTTGAGGGTATGTACATCTAAAATCAGAGGAAGGGTTTAGGAATTACAGCTCTTAAAGTGTTTGTAAACACTTTTGCCTACAGGCAAGCCTATAATAAGGCTTACCCGTGGCTACCGTGAATTACTCCTAAACTTGTATAGTTTAGGAGATATTCACTGTACGTGACCTTTCTTCAGCTAGTGTGCCGATACCAGTGTCATCCTTACCAGTGTCATTGCAGCTCCGACCAATCACAGCATCTGGAGACCACGATACCTGGAAGCAACACCAGGAGACATGTCGCCGGCCAAAGCGGTGTGCCAGGCTGTGAACATACATCATGTGTTCAAAGCAGCTGTTCATGCAAGTGAAACCAGCCATTGTAAGGTTTCAAAAACGAAACAAATCCATCAGAGAGATAGCAGCAACATGGAGATTGCCAAATCAACAGTTTGGTATAGGGATGCACCGAAATTTCGGCGGCCGAAACATATCGGCCAAAAATGCCCTTTTTGGCAATTTACCGAATGGAAAAAACGGCCGATAATTGAGCCGAAAATTAAAGCTGTGATGTTCCCGGCGCTCTATTGAACCAGACGGCGGAGGTGGCTCTCCTTGCTGCATCACTGGCTGCACGGGGGGGACAACACACTTATCTCTTTTATCATGTCGCCAGTCTCTGACCACCTCCTGCCCCATGTCGCCAGTCTCTGACCACCTCCTGCCCCATGTCGCCAGTCTCTGACCACCTCCTGCCCCATGTCGCCAGTCTCTGACCACCTCCTGCCCCATGTCGCCAGTCTCTGACCACCTCCTGCCCCATGTCGCCAGTCTCTGACCACCTCCTGCCCCATGTCGCCAGTCTCTGACCACCTCCTGCCCCATGTCGCCAGTCTCTGACCACCTCCTGCCCCATGTCGCCAGTCTCTGACCACCTCCTGCCCCATGTCGCCAGTCTCTGACCACCTCCTGCCCCATGTCGCCAGTCTCTGACCACCTCCTGCCCCATGCCGCCAGTCTCTGACCACCTCCTGCCCCATGCCGCCAGTCTCTGACCACCTCCTGTCCCATGCCGCCAGTCTCTGACCACCTCCTGTCCCATGCCGCCAGTCTCTGACCACCTCCTGTCCCATGTCGCCAGTCTCTGACCACCTCCTGTCCCATGTCGCCAGTCTCTGACCACCTCCTGAACCATGTCGCCAGTCTCTGACCACCTCCTGAACCATGTCGCCAGTCTCTGACCACCTCCTGAACCATGTCGCCAGTCTCTGACCACCTCCTGAACCACGTCCCCAGTCTCTGACCACCTCCTGTATAAAAATTATTTTTAAAACAGTCATTTACGGTATCGGTGCTGTTTTAGTATCGCCTAGTGTATTTTTCATTTTCGGCATCAAAAAACCTATTTGGTGCATCCTTAGTTTGGTACATTCTGAAGAAAGAAGAATGAACCAGTAAGCTCTGTAGCATAAAAAGGCCTGGAAGTCCATGGAAGACAACAGAGGTGGATAATCGCAGGATCCTCTCTATGGTAAAGAAAACAGCATTCACAACATCCGGACAAGTGAAGGACACGCTCCAGGAGGTGGGCGTATCATTGTCAAAGTCTACAATCAAGAGAAGACTTTAAGAGAGCAAAAACAGAAGGTTCACCACAAGGTGCAAGCCATTCATAAGTCTGAAGAATAGAAAAGCCAGATTAGACTTTGCTTAAAAAAATAAATAAATAAATAAATCTAATAAAGCCAGACCAGTTCTTTGGACAGATGAAACTAAGATTAATCTGTATCAGAATGATGGGAAGAAAAAATAAATAAAAAAAAAAAAAAGTGTGTAGAAGGCTTGGAACAGCTCATGATCCAAAACACACAACATCATTTGTTAAACATGGTGGAGGCAGTGTGGTGGCACTGGGTCATTGGTGTTTATTGATGATGTGTCAGAAGACACAAGCAGCCGGATGAATTCTGCAGTGTTTAGAGATATACTGTCAGCCCAGATTCAGCCAAATGCAGCAAAGTTGATTGGATGGCGCTTCACAGTACAGATGGACAATGATCCAAAACACACTGTAAAAGCAACCCAGGAGCCTTTGAAGGAAAAGAAATTGAATATTCTGCAATGGCCAAGTCAATCGCCTGATATCAACCTAATTGAGCACACATTTATGTGTGTGTGTGTATGTGTGTGGTATAAAAATAGTTGCGGTTCCTAAGATTTGTACTTTATATTCATGTTCAACCCCTTGAAATAAAGCTGAAAGTCTGCAATTCAATGTGATTTGGATTGTTTCGTTTACATTTAACTTAAGTGGCATACAGGGCCAAAATTATGAAAATTATGTCCAAATATATAAGGACCCAACTGTATATAATCCTGCACAGCGCGGCCGCCCTGTAGCAGTAAATGTGCTATAGGGCAGTCGGCAAGAGGATAACGTTACTTTTGTATGCCTTGGGCAGAGCCGGGCTTAACATGGGACCTGGACAGACTGCACTACAGCGACTATCACTGAAGCGCTGGACGCTTCAGTTGTTTTGCCTATTTTAATCAACTTAAAGTGGTTGTATACCCACATTCTTAACTTTTACCTACAGGAAAGCCTATAATAAGGCTCACCTGTAGGTAAAAAAAATATCTCCTAAACCTGTACGGTTTAGGAGATATTCCCCTCGGCATGCGCACAAGGGGTTTCTCGCCGTCAAAATCCGGCAGCGGCCGAGCGGCCGGACTGAAATCTCCCACTCACAGCGCCGGAGCCGCGATACCCGGAAGAAACGCCGAGGGAGCATGTCAGCTCCCTCGGCGTGGATCGGGCCAGATGTCGGGGCCTCGTTCTAAGGTAAGTATTTCATAATGAGCTAGTATGCGGTGCATACTAGCTCATTATGCCTTTTGCTTTGCAGGTTTAAAAAAAAAAAAAAATGTGCGGGTTTACTACCGCTTTAAATGTGAGTGGAATTGTTTTTTCTTAATAAATTGGGCATCGTTTTTTTAAGATATCTGCGCAATGAGCATTGTTATTTTTCTATATCCACATGACTGCTGAACTGCATGGGAATCTTAATACCTGTTCATGATTGGAGAGATTTCTGGTTCCGGTGTACTGCTTGTGAGGAGTAGTGGAGCAAAGTGGCTTTTCTATTTTGTGCATTATCGTTGCACTGATGGTAAGGGTCTGTTGTGTTGGGTGATGGTGATGGGACCCCTACTATCCTTATCTCTGCTGAATGAGATGGAGGGAGATCTGTTGTAGATTCACTGAACTTTCAGTACCTGTTTTTGGACTTTTACACATGAATGCGTTACTTTGAATGCGTTTATTTTTTTTGTTTTGTGCGCCGCATTTTTTTTTGTTTATATTGTTTCCTGCAATATAGTGTGAGCTGCCATTTTATTTTATATTTATATATTTTTTTTTGAGTTAGCGCAACAATCTATCTAAAACTGGACTTTGAAAATGGAAGACCCAAAAGTAAAATTGTCTACAAAAGGCGATTTAAAAAAAAAATAAAAAAAAAAAAAGCTTATGAGAATGTGCCCCTACAAAAAGCTTAGGCACATTCTCATTCAGTTTTGAGCACCCAGCTTTCCCAAGAGTACTCAAAGAATTGATCAAAGTTTTTTCCTAGTTCAACTTTTTCTAATTTTAAGAGAATGGTGGCTTAACAACAATAGACTAGGGCAAATCCGGTTAATATTTGGAAAAAAAATATTTAAAATGAAGAAGGTTGAAGAATGAAAGTTTTTGCCTAGTAACTACTTGTATGCAGAAGATATCTGAGGAACTTGGAAGAGACCACATACAAAAGTATTTGCTAGAACAAATAATACGCGATAGCCAGCATGCATTTAACATAACTAAAATGCAAAACTTTTTTTTCTTTCATTTTGGATAGAATGGTGGGGCATTAGAACACCTGTCAGTTTGTATTGCTGTCTGTGCCCCCTTTAACCACTTTAGCCCTGGAGGGTTTTACCCCCTTGATGAGGCCATTTTTTGTGCAACATGGCTTCGATACTTTAATTGACAACTGCACGGTCATACGATGCTCTACCCAAATAAAATGTATGTCCTTTTTTTACCTCCACAAATAAGCTTTATTTTGGTGGTATAGGATAAACCTCTGCGTTATAAAACAAAAAAAGACCAGACAATTTTGAAAAACAACAACAAAAAAAGGGAAAAAATAAAAATAAAAAATTCTAAATATGTCTTCATCAGCTTAGGCCCATATGTATTCAGCTGCATCGTTTTTGGTAATACAAATCCCACTAAGGGTATATTGATTGGTTTGCGCAAAATTTATAGCATCTATAAAGTTACTATGCAATATTTTTATTTACCGTATTTATCAGCATAACACGCACTTTTTTTCCCCTTAAAATCAGGGGAAAATTGTGGGTGCATGTTAAACGCCAATCCCCACTGTCCATGAGGGCAAGAGGAGCGCTGCCGACATAGACCGAGCCAAGTGTACCGTGTACTCGGCTAGGCTCGACTCCGCTCGCAGTCACGCCCAGTCCCGGTTCCTAGCCTTACATTTCGCCATTGGACCAGCCTTGGGTCCAGTAAAGGAGCCAGGCCAAGGGGCGGGATGGGGCGTGACTGCAAGTGGAACAGAGTAGCCGAGTACACAGTACTCAGAGACAGCGGGGAGGAGCCAAATATACAACTGTGCTTCTCGGCGGCGCTAAATTAAAAAACCCATCATCATGCTGCAATTTTGGGTAAGACTGTAGATGGACGCTGGGGAAGACTGTAGAGAGACGCTGGGGAAGACTGCATTGATGGGCATTTAAAATGTACGTTTTTTTCCTTAAACTTCCCTTCTAAACTTGGGGTGCATGTTATACGCAAATAAATACGGTATTTTTTTTTTTTTACTAGTTATGACGGCGATCAGCGATTTTTAGCAGGACTGCGACACTGCGGTGGACAAATTGGACACCTGACACTTTTTTGTGGACCAGTGACATTATAGTGATCAGTGCTAAAAATATGCAGTTACTGTACTGACACTGGCAGGGAAGGGGTTAACACCAGGGGCAATCTAAGGGTTAAGTGTATTCCTAGGGGTGTTTGATAACTGTGTGGGGGTTGCTCTGACTGGGTGAAGACAGATCGGTGTTCCTGTTTAGCAGGAAAACAAGATCTCCATCTTCTCCCCTGGCAGAATGGTGATCTGCCTGGTTTACATAGGCAGATCGCCATTCTGCCTCTACTGGTAACGATCGCAGGTGCCTGGCAGACATCAGATCCGCTGGGCGCGCTGATTGGCATCCCCTATATCCAATCAGCGCACGGTTGTGCCTCTAGTGGTGCGTACGCCTCCAAGTGGCTATTGCACGAAATGACGTACAGGTATATCTTTTCATGCAATATAGCTGACCTGCCGTAATACAGCTGCAGTGAGCAGTCGGCAAGTGGTTAAGGAGATTCACCCTCTTTATTTGTCCCGTTTACCATCATCATTGAAAGTAAAAGAAAATCCCAAATTTTGGGTTGTCCCTAGGAAAATATCTTCCAGTGGGTCCCAGAGGACATTCCTTAATTTGCAGGGAATTCCTTTAGATTGTAAGCTTCATAAGCAGGGCCCTCCTATTTCTTTTGTATTTAACTGTACTGTCCCCTTAATATTGTCAAGCGCTGCATAAACTGTTGGCGCCTTATAAATCTTGTATAATAATAATTTCCTCTTACTTCCTGTTTGGCTATGGGACAGGAAATTAAGGAAAATATCCGCAGTGGGACACAAATGGCGAAGAAAAAAAAATAAATAAAAAATTTGATAAGGTTTGGAATACACCCTTGCTCTATCCAAAATAAATAAAAAAGTTTTGCCTATAGCTATACTTCAGGAAATATGTTTATCAAGAAGCCGGCTTTCATTATAAGGAAGTAAGCAAAAAAAAACAAAACACACATAAAGAAGTGGCCCAGTATGTAGTTCTTTAATGCAATTTACACACTTCCTCATAAACAACTAATGTAGAATTTAAAAATAGTATAGGTTTAGAAAATTCAACCTGTAACTGGTTTGAAGTATATCCAAAGCCAAATCTTTATATTTTCATTTTGGAGTAGGGGGAAGGTTCAAACAACTGTCCTTTTTCTTTTTTTTTACGTCAGTGAAAACCTAAAAGTGGTTCCAACCACTCACACGCTATACAAAATAAAACCAAAAAATCACAGTTACTGCTTTAAACTCCAATTGGTCTAAGTGGTTCTTCTAATTGCATCCAATTTGGGACCACTGATTTTTTTTTTAAATGGTTAAAAGGTAGAATCAAATATTAATTTCACCACTGTAGTTCAATTACTTCTAACTTTCTTCTCTTAATATGAACCACCTTGAAGTCTGTAAACTTTGTGAAGAATCTCACATTTATGTCACTGAATTCTGTGACATATTCACTATGCCCAGCTACTAACTAAATGCTGTGTTAAACTTTTCACAGACAGCAAATAGACAAAATACTGCTCCAGGTCTGCCCACTTATATAGCCCCTAAACCATGCAGACGGTTGCAGGCCCGGTTCACATATATCAAGTACTCCACAAATATACAAACTCAGATTTACATGGGATCTAACAGTATATTGGTCTAAATCTATGTTTCCCGTAGTATGCGCTTAATCATAATCAATTACGGTCAAGCGCATACTGCATGAAAACGCATATACATTGTGTTCCCTGCCTGTTTGAACAGTAATTTTTTTTTAATCATGGATTTACACCAATAAACTTTGTTAAACTTCCTGTATATCAGAGTGTGGTCAACCTCTTTGTACATTTGTGAAACATTTCACAAAGCCTGCCTTTAGAACTTCAGAAGTGCTGAGAGGAGGAGATTCAAGAGGCGGAGTCAGTACAGGAATCACTGATTGCAGGCAGCAAGGTACCATGAGATATGTAGTCCAAAGAAATTGAAAGGAACAGCAGAGGAGAAGCTACAAAGTATGCAGAGAACCCAGAAAGTTGGGAAACACAAGAAAGGAGAATTTTCAAAAGCAAGCTTATATTGCATCAAAAATTACTATTTTTATTACTATTATGATACTAGCATTATAATATACGAGTATGCTGTGACCATATAAAAAAAAAAAAAAACACTCCAGTCAAATTAGTGAAAAATCAGTCCAGTGTAGGTGAAAATTATATAAAGAAAGAATTATAGAAAACTCCAAGGCAAGAGAAAGTCCCCAAAGCAATGCCCTGTGCAGAAATATTCTTCCAAAAAAGGCCCCAATGGCGAATATCAAGGATTATTACCAAATGAAGATGACAACCATCACTGGAGTCTTCTGTAATAAATAACTGCCATGATGTCTGAGGCACTCTAGCATTAAACTTTTCAGCAATAGAGTTGATTTACTAAAACTGGGAGGGTGAAAAATCAGATGCAGCTGTGCACTGTAGCCAAATCAGCTTCTAATTTTAGTTTTCTCAATTAAGCTTTCAAAAAAAAAAAAAATACCTGGAAGCGGATTGGTTGCTATGCAGGGCTGCACCAAATTTTGGCACTGACGAAATGTGTAGGGAGGACGTCTAAGTGACTTCATCATGCAGAGTGCTGTGGAGTGATTTGTCAGATCTGGTTTGTGGTTTTTGATATGCATATGAGATTTTTAAAAATGTAAGTGCAATATTTTACTCCATTTTAATCTGGATTACTATACTACGAGTCTGTCTATAAGTTTTCTATGAGGGGAGCATTCATTTGAAATCCTAGGAGGAGAAACATTGTAAGTTTATTGAGGGAGTGCAAAGAAGAACAAGAACAAGGATTTCTGAAAGTGGTGGTTTGGCCTTCACAGGGCCCTGATCTCAAGATATATCACTCTTAGGACTATCTGCATTTCTGCATAAGCAGCTACTTAAAGTAGTTCTGAACGCAAACAAATGAAGATCTGCTTTGTAATAAAGAACATCTAGGTATGCCAGAAGTGCCTATGTAGGACCCTGAAACATTTACATTTTGTCTTGAGAGTGTGCTCAGACACTCCTGTGCCTACATCGTCAAAGCTGCATATACAGTACGCAGTGCAAGATCCATGAAACTGTGCCTCTGACTGCCAGTCCCAGGCAGTCAGAGGAGGTTACTGCTGTGTAGGGCTCAAACAATGAATCTATTAAATCGATAACTAATCTATTATGAAATCAATTACTATTTTCATAATCAATCGACCAGCCGATTAGTTGGCCTACATACAGAATGCATTTTTTTTTTTTACATATCAGGAAATACAGTGCAGCACACATACAGCTCAGTACATCATCCATATAGGTCAGTAAGTGTCTGAGAACTTGTGAATGTGTGAGGAGCAATGCATCATGGAACATGTAGTCCTGGGCAGGAAGTGAGTAGTTCTAAAGGCAAAAGTTCTCTTTACCTTGCTATTGGGGCTCTCTATACTGTACTTAACACACAGAAAAAAGCACTGTAGAAATAGATCAAAAGCAAACTGCATAGGTGTGTATTGAGCCTTATGCTGGCCCCAGGGATCAATTTTCAGATGAGAATATTCGTATGAAAAATTTGTACATTCGCTGAATGAAAGAATGTTTGAAATTTTCACTTGTTTTTAACATTCTGGATTTAAAATTAATGTCATTTCTGAACAAAAATCACATACACGGTCTGAAAATTCCTTTGACCAAGCAGTTTATTATTTCTAAATTTTCCCGTCACTGTGGTTGAACACAAATGTAGATTTGACCCCAACGATTAGAAAAATCGAATGTTCTGCAAATTAAATTTTTTTGAAGGAAGACATTGTTTTTGTATGGCCAGCATATAATATTACAGTTCTGTTAGAAAATCTGCAAAACAGTCTTTAACTTTTCTTAATAAAAAAAAAAAAGATCTGAGTCTGTTGATATTGACCAGATTCAACCTCTAATAGTATATACAGTATCTCTCTTCTGTCTGTCATTCTCAGAATGGATTACAGATTTTGCCATCTCACCATATAATTGGTTATTTATATTTACCACTGCATAGAGATATTGAAGCATAAAATGCCTTTTTTTTTTTTTTTTTTTTTACACATATTAACTAAAATTATAAACCACACAAGGTAATTAACCAAAACAATAATCGGCCTAATCGATTTTGAATATAATCGTTAGTTGCAGCCCTAGGCGAGTTATTTTGAGGGAGTAGCAAATTTACACTGTTAGGCCCCTTTCACACTGCGGTAGTGCGGGCATCGGCGATTTACAGACGTTAAAACCATCCCGCTAGCGGCCGAAAAAGGGTTAAAACCATCCCGCTAGTGGCCGAAAAAGGGTTAAAACCGCCCGCAAAGCGCCGCTGCAGCATAGCCACGCTGCCCCATTGATTTCAATGGGTAGGAGCAGTTCAGGAGCAGTTAATACACCGCTCCGAAGATGCGGCTAGCCGGACTTTTTTCACCGTCCTGCCAGTGCACCACTCCAGTGTGAAAGCCCTCCAGCTTTCACACTGGAGTGAAAGGGGCCGGTTTTTTCAGGTGCTACACAGGCGCTATTTTTAGCGCTGTAACGCCTGAAAACCGCCTCAGTGTGAAAGGGGTCTTATACAAGCTGTACACTCGCTACTTTGTTACAATGTAAAGTGTAATTTCTTCAGTGTTGTCACATGAAAAGATATAATAAAATATTTACAAAAAATGTGGGGGCTGTACGTATATAAATTGTGCACATTTTAGGAGATTTTTACAGTACCTATAGGCAAGCCTCATTATAGGCATACCTAGAGGTAAAATTCATGTATGGGAGTTTAAGAGAAAAGCAGCCGTGGAGGCTATCTGCCTTATAAATTGGCTACAAGTCTTATTTTTTTTATTTTATATTAATCATTTTTCATATATTATGTAAAATGTTTTATGTGGTAATATTCATAAGCCATGCCTAGGCAAGAGGACAGTTTCATGTGGGTATCAATGAGATGTCATTCAATACTTTGTTTCAAATATCCTAAACCAGGGGTGCCCAACCAGTGGCCTGCAGAGCCTTCCGACGTGGCCCATGACCTCCTTCTCTGGGATGGTGGGTCAGCAAGCCCAGATTGCGGTTTGCAAAGCCGTCATTCCAGAGAATCAGTGTTGTGAATGCAGGCGGCAGTAGAGGAAGCACGCAGCAGAGCCACATAAGCTGAGGCTTCCTGTATAGCGCCGGCTCCTGTCACAAGCTGAGTGATACTAAATGCACTATGTTTTGACCTGCAGTTTTGGTGCACTTTCAGACAGTGCAGGATATAATAGAAGTCTATGGCAAAGTGTAGTTAACCCACTGCACCCACGTTGTGGGTAAACCACAGCGCATCAGTATGAAAGCAGCCTTAGGCCCTTTCACACGATCAGTTGGATCCATTTGGGACTCTCCATTCACCTCTATGAAACAGCAGATGTAAACAGACTTATGTCCGTTTACACCTGCCTACTGCCAATCCGATCCACTATAATTAAAATAAATAAATCCATTAGGGTGTCTGTCCCCTTCCGTATGGGCGGGTCGGGGGGGCCTATATTGTGGCCCGCGACTTATTACCAAGTCACTTAAGTGGCCCTCGCTCTTCAAAAGGTTGGGCACCCCTGTCCTAAACTTTGGGTGCCACCATCTCGCATTTTACTCCTCTTGTGAGATCGTGCAAGTTTTGAGTGAAATTAACCGAAACTACTGTTGTAGAAATGTTATTGTTTTTTGGCTATACTGATACGGTGTATCCCTCGAGTCAGGAAAATACCCCGAAGGTTGTTTTTGTAATTCTGCTCTGTGAAAACCTGATAGAAAAACTGCCTAGCAAAAAGCAGCGGTTTTAACCAGTTCTGAGATATAGGCAGTCTGGTTGCTTAGATAATGCTTGGCATAGAAAAGCTCAAACGTGGGAAACCCCAATCTAGATAGACATATGCTCGGTTTGTGGCTGTAGATTGTGTTTAGCTTCTATGTAGAATTAACTGGCTGATTTACATATGGCATTATTTCTATCGTCACGTCTCATTGTCTATTATATGTAGTATGGATGCACAAATACCAGTTTAAGACCGAGTACAAGTACCGATACTTTTCCTTTTTTTTCCTCAAGTACGCACGGATACAATTTTTTTATTTTGGTGTCATGTGACAGTATTTTTAGGGCTCTTGTTCACACCATCCATGCATGAAAACCCCACAGATTTCACTTAGAGACATCAGTTTTAATGTGCAATTTCAGTGACTTTTTACAGCCTGTTTTAGTGCGATTTTATTTTTATTTCTTTTGAAAGAGTCCTTTTTGTGATTTCGGTCTGTGTTCAGGTGCAATTTCCAATCTCATATATTAGAATTCACACTGCAATCACATCTGAACCGCAAAAAAAAAGGGAATCGGAGTACATGTACTGGTGTAAATGCTTTAGCATCGGTGCAACTCTAATATGTAGGGTCCCATCTGTGACTTGCTATCTCCAGCACTGTCCCCTCTGGTCCCAGAGTCTATTAAGAAGGCAGAGAGAGGGAGCTGCACCACTGCTCTTGGGCACATCGCTGGATCGAGATCAGGTTTAGGACAGTATTTGGAAGGGGGGGGGGGGAGATGGGGGCGCTGCTGCACATAACGTTTTTTTTTACCTTAATGCAGAGGATGCAATAAGGTAGAAATCCTGAAGACTATACATCAACTGTAACCTTTAAAGGGTCAGTCCATTCCAAGTCTTATACAGTTGGGTCCATATATATTTAGACACAGGCACAATTTTCATACTTGTGGTATGCCACCAGAATAAAATTAAAACAATCCAAATGAATTTGAAGTGCAGAATTTCAGCTTTAATTCAAGGGGTTAAACAAATATTAAGTACAGATTTTAGGAACTACAACCATTTATTTATTTATTTTTGTTTTTTACACAGTCCCTCCATTTTCAGGGGCTCACATGTAATTGGACAAATTAATATAAATTATAAATCATTAATCCTACTTTAATATTTTGTTTAGAATCCTTTACTGGAAATGACTGCATGAAGTCTGGAACCCGTGGACATTACCAAAGACTGGGTTTCCTCCTTTATGATGCTTTGCCAGGCTCTAGCTGCAGTGGTCTTCAGTTCTTTGTTTTTGGGTCTTTTTGCCTTTTTGTTTTGCCTTCAAGTGAAATGCATGTTCAATTTGGTTGAGATCAAGTGAATGACTCAGCCATTTCAGAATATTCCACTTTTCCTTTAAAAGCTCCTGGGTTGCTTTTGTAGGTGTGTTTTGGATCATTGTCCATCTGTACTGGAAGCGCCGTCAAATCAACTTTGCTGCAATTGGCTGAATCTGGGCTGACACTATATCTCTAAACATTGCAGAATTCATCTGGCTGCTTCTGTCACACCAATAACCCAGTGCCACTGGAAGCCATGCATGCCCATGCCATCGCGCTGCCTCCACCGTGTTTTGCAGATGACGTTGTGTGCTTTGGATCATGAGCTGTTCTAAGCCTTCTCCACACTTTTTTCTTCCTGTCATTCTGGAACAGATTAATCTTAGTTTCATCTGTCCAAAGAATGCTCTTCCAGAACTGGTCTGGCTTTTTTTTTTTTTTTTTTTTTTTTAGATGTTTTTTGGCAAAGTCTTATCTGGCTTTTCTATTCTTCAGGCTTATGAATGGTTTACATCTTGTGGTGAACCCTCTGTATTTGCTCTTGCGAAATCTTCTCTTGATTGTAGACTTTGACAATGATACACCCACCTCCTGGAGAGTGTCCTCCACTTGTCTGGATGTTGTGAATGTGTTTTACTTTACCATAGAGGGGATCTTGCAATCATCCACCACTGTTGTCTTCCATGGACGTCCAGGCCTTTTTTTATGTTGCTGAGCTCACCCGTGCGTTCTTTCCTCAGAATGCATTTAACTGTTGATTTGGCCACTCCTAAGGTTGCCGCTATCTCTCTGATGGATTTGTTTTTTTTATGAAGCCTACAAATGGCCTATTTCACTTGCATGGACAGCTCCTTTGAACGCATGATGTTGGTTCACAGCAATAGATTCCAAATACCACACTTAAAGCGGAGTTCCACCCAAAAATGGAATGAATCTGCTTTTCCGGTTCCATCCCCCCCTCCGGGGTCACATTTGGCACCTTTCAGGGGGGGAGCAAATACCTGTCTAATACAGGTATTTTGCTCTCACTTTCCGGGCATAGATACCTGCGCCACCCGCGTGTATCTACCCCTCCCCCCCACCACTGTATTCTGGGAACCGCACAGGTCCCAGAAAACAGCAGGAGCCAGTGGTATAGCGCAGCTCAAGTCGCGCTTAGGTAGGAAACCAGGAA
The DNA here is from genome assembly GCF_037356315.1 of Lithobates pipiens. Classification (NCBI taxonomy): domain Eukaryota; kingdom Metazoa; phylum Chordata; class Amphibia; order Anura; family Ranidae; genus Lithobates; species Lithobates pipiens. The sequence goes on from NW_027507788.1 coordinate 110,865,957, forward strand.
GTCAAGCCACAAGACTTCACTTTCCGATTCCCTTATTAAGAATGGCAGCGGCAGCACCCAACAGCCAAGGGATTGATCAGATTCGGGTGCCGACATTAAACGTGCCCTGGACAGGTAAGTGTCCATATTTTAGAAGTCAGCAGCTGCAGTATTTGCAGCTGCTGACTTTTAAAAAATAAATTTAAAAAAACGCTACTTTAAGGCCCGTACATACGATACGAAAAGCAGAAGAAAAAAAATTTAGTCCGAACGATTTGTCGACTTTCGGATCGTTTAGTATGTCGCTTTCGACTTGGGATCGACCAATAATTTTTGGTGCCAATACAATGCTGATTTTTCAGCCACCTCTCAGACCGATAGCCGATATTCTGTACATTTAAAACACTGATGTCATGACATCGCTTCTGGGTTACTAGTTCCAAGACCCGAACAAAGTATTGTGTCACTTCTGAAGTTGTGTTCTGTCCTACGAGAATTTTCGTATGGTGGTGAGTAACCTCTTCACTTTCGGCATGAGACTAGCATGCAACAAAAAACGGACGAATGGTCGTCCGAAAATCTGATCCTGTGTACGAGGCTTTAGAATCAACTCCAGACCTTTTTTACCTGTTTAATTGATGAAGAAATAATGAGTAGCCCACACCTGGCCATTAGAGCTGCACAATTAATCAAGAATCATTATCGCGATCTTGACTAAAGTGTTTCACAATTCTTTCTATGCAAAGAATTCTCTGCTCTTCTGAAGCCACAGCCCTCAAAAGAAAGGAAGAGAAAAACTGGCCAGTCTGCCAAGAATCAAAACATTCTTTATCAGTTGAACTTAAGTATAAACATTGTAATAATTTGTCAATGGAATTAGACTGTGTGTGTGTGTGTGTAAGTGAAAAAGTTTAACCACTTAAACACTAAACCCTTTTCTGACATTTGTTGGTTTCAAGTTAAAATCATTTTTTTTTTTTTGCTAGAAAATTACTTAGAACACCCAAACATTATATATTTTTTTTAGTAGACACCCTAGAGAATAAAATAGTGGTTGTTGCAATATTTTATGTCACACTGTATTCGCGCAGCGGTCTTTCAAATGCAATAAAAAAAAATTATAATAAATTATTACTTTAATGAAAAAAAAAAAAAAAAACTAACCAGTAAAGTCAGCCCTTTTGTTTTTTTTTTGTAAGTGAAAGATTTTACATTGCGGGAATCGTGATCTTTTTATTCTAAGCAAAAAAATTGTGATTCTCATTTTGGTCAGAATCGTGCAGAGCTCTACTGGCCATGAAACCGCTTTTGATTCAATTGTCCATTTACTTTTGGTCTCTTGAAAAAGGGGGGTGGCTATTCTTAAGAGCTGTCATTTCTAAACCCTTCTTTCGATTTGGATGTACATACTAGGGCTGCAACTAACGATTATTTTCATAATCGATTAGTTGGCCGATTGTTTTGATTAATCGGTTAATAACCTTAAAGTGTGGTGTAGAATTTAGTTAATATGTAAAAAAAAAAAAAAAAAAAAAAAAAAGGCAATTTATTCTTAAAGCAGAAGTTCACTCAAAAATTGAACCTGCACTTTTCTGAACCCCCCTGGATTTGTCAGATTTGGGGGGAGGGGGGGTGCAGATACCTGTCTAATACAGGTATTTGCACCCACTTCCGGGCATAGACTCCCGTGGGAGTCTATGCCTCTTCCCATCCCACCGCGCTGTCTGCTGGGACACATGGGTCCCAAAGACAGCGCAGAGCATTCTGATTGCGCAGTAGGGAACTGGGAAGTGAAGCCGCAAGGCTTCATTTCCTGATTCCCTTACCGAAGATGGCGGCGGCAGCATCTGAGGACCGAAACACTACATGCTTTTCTGCAGATTCTCCATTAAAAGTATATTGAACTAAAAAAACCACACAGTCTTGTGTTGAAAAAAGTCCATGACCCTTTCCAAATACGCAGCGGCTGAAAAAAATTAATAAAAAAGCACAGATGTGAATGTGTCCCATAGGAAACCCATGTTAAATGAACTGTTGTGGGTTTCTGCAAAAAATAAAATAAAAAAATAAATAAATAAAAAAAAAAAACACACAGGTGTGAACCAGGCGTAAAATAATGGGTTTAAAAAAAAAAATATGTATTTAAAAAAAAAAAAAAAAAAAAAAAAAAAACTAAAACCAACCCTTTATAGTACAAAAGAGCAAATCGCAACCATAAGGGTTTTTTTTTTGTTGTTTTTTTACACCGTGGAACAGTAAAATATTTACAGTAACGATTATTTGCTCTTTTTGTACTATAAACGACTAATTTTAGTTTTTTTAACCCCATTATGTTACTGGCCGATTAATCGATTATGAAAACAGCAATCGATTTAATAAATCGATTAGTTGTTTCGGCCCTAAATTCAACACACAGCCATTAATGTCTAAACCGCTGACAACAAAAGTGAATACACCCCAAATAAAAAAGGTCCAAATTGGGCCCAGTTAGCCATTTTCCCTCTCTGGAGTCATGTGACTCATTAGGGTTACAAGGTCTCAGGTGTGAATGGGGAGCAGTGGTGTTAAATTTGGTGTTATCGCTCTCATACTGGTCACTGGAAGTTCAACATGGCACCTCATGGCAAAGAAGTTTCTTAAAAAAAATAAAAATAAAAATTGTTGCTCTACTTAAAGATAGCCTTAGCTATAAGAAGATTGAAACAACTGAGCTGCAGCACCTTGGCCAAGACCATAAAGCGGTTTAACAGGACAGGTTCCACTCAGAACAGGCCTCGCCATGGTTGACCAAAGAAGTTGAGTGCATGTGCTCAGCGTCACACCCAGAGGTCGTCTTTGGGGAATAGACTTATGAGTGCTGCCAGCATTGCTGCAAAGGTTGAAGAGGTGGGGGTGCCAGCCTGTCAGTGCTCAGACCATACGCCGCACACTGCATCAAATTGGTCTGCATGGCTATTGTCCCAGTAGGAAGCCTCTTCTAAAGATGATGCACAAGAAAGCCCGCAAACAGTTTAATGAAGACAAGCATACTAATGGACATGGATTACTGGATGCATGACCTGTGGTCTGATGAGACCAAGATAAACTTATTTGTGGCAGAAACCAGGTAAGGAATGCAGACAAGTGTGTCTTGGCTACAGTCAAGCATGGCGGTGGGATTATCATGGTCTGGGGCTGCATGAGTGCTGCCGGCACTCGGGTGCTACACTTCATTGAGAGAACCATGAATGCCAACGTGTACTGTGACATAATGAAGTCAAGCATGATCCCCTCCCTTCAGAGTCTGGGCCACAGGGCAGTATTCCAAAATAACGACCCTAAAACATAACTCCAAGATGACCACTGCCTTGCTAAAGAAGCTGAGGGTAAAGGTGATGGTCTGGCCAAGCATGTCTCCAGACCTAAACCCTATTGAGCATCTGTGGGAAATCCTCAAAAGGAGCGCAAGCTCTCTAACATCCGCCAACTCCGAGGTGTAGTCATGGAGGAGTGGAAGAGGACTCCAGTGGCAACCTGTGAAGCTCTGGTGAACTCCATGCAAAGAGGGTTAAGACAGTGCTGGAAAATAATGGTGGCCACACAAAATATTGACACTTTAGGCCCAACTTGGACATTTTCACTTAGGAGTGTACTTTTGTTGCCAGCGGTTTACACATGAATGGCTGTGTGTTGAGTTATTTTGAGGGGACAGCAAATTTACACTGTTATACAAGCTGTACACTCACTACTTTACATTGTAGCAAAGTGTCATTTCTTCAGTGTTGTCACATGAAAAGATATAATAAAATATTTACAAAAATGTGAGGGGTGTACTCACTTTTGTAAAATACTGTAAATCTACAAACACACAAAATGGATAGATATGACAAGATAAGATAGACAAGATAAGATAGACAAGATAAGATAGACAAGATAAGATAGACAAGATAAGATAGACAAGATAAGATAGACAAGATAAGATAGACAAGATAAGATAGACAAGATAAGATAGACAAGATATCTTATTTTACGTGTTGTATATATATTTATTTTTTGATAATAGTATAATAAAAGTATAAAGTATAACTAAAGCAACATTTTTCCCCCGCCGGATAGGGTTAAAGTGGTATTAAAGCTTCGTTTTTGTTTTGTTAATAGGTTATACTTACCAGTGGTTTTGCACAGAGCAGCTCGTCTTCTTTTCAGGACCCCTGCTGGCGCTCCTGGCTTCTCCCCCTCCAGCAGTGCCCCTAGAGAAAGCCGCTTGCCCTGGGGGTACCACTGCATGCTGACTCCCAAGCCACTGCTCTATACTTCTGTATTACTACTACATTAGGGTACAAGGTAAAATGAATAGCATCACAATGCACCACACATACTTTTCCCTTTTTATTTATATACATACCTTTTTTCTAGGCATCTCTTGGCCAGTGTACCAGGGTTCTCCATCTCTTCTTTCTGTGTTGACGGTGGATGATGTTGAATCCTGCAGAGAAGGATTCTCCTGGGGGCCCAGGGCTATGGGGGTAGCTCACGTAAACCCCACAGTGGGCACCATTTAACCCAGAAAAGACTAATAATGAAAGACATGGGTTCAGTGCTGGAGAGGGCAAGTCACGTTTAGAAACTTTGTTACAGATGGGGCCCTGAACATAGATAGTGAGACATGGAGATTGTCTATCATATGTAAAACAGCCAGTGAGACATTTTTACATAGAAGCTGAAAACTAACCTAACCTAAGAACCTCCATGCACTTTACATCCTGTGCCTGTAAAACTTCTATAACCACCCCATTTATTGTACAGAATAAAAAAAATAAAATAAAAAAAAAAAAAGCAAAAAACCATTGGTAATAATTGGTAGCACTGCAGACACCAATTAGATATTATGAATATAAAAACAACAACAAAAACTACAATAATTATGCATTATCCCGCTTCAATGTAAACATATTAATGTTGCCATTTCTACAAAGAATAACATCAGTAAGGGCTCATGCACACGAGGCATTTGATTCTCTCCTCTGAAAGCTTTCTTCTGCTGGCAGCAAAAATCTGCATAAAACACGTGCCTAAAGCCGCATCAAAAGTTTGATTGTTCATTCATTCTAGTGGGTAGAATATGTACATATTCTGGCCACTGGAATGAATGAACACTCAAACATTTGACGCATTAATGGAATGAGTTAATGGATTTGATTGGCCAGAATATGAACATATTCTGGCCAATCAAATCCATTAAAACGCAAGTGTTAAAAGTGTCTAGCATTTATGTGTGTCAATCTTCTTGCTTAAACGTTCTCCTCCTGAATGCCGGGTGATATTATTTTTAACTTTCTGCTCGTCACTTACGAAACGTACTTGTTGCTTACAAGTAAAAAAAAAAAAAAAAAAAAAAAAAAAACTATTTTGTGCTATAAAATTTCATAGAACCCGCAAACATTATATATATTTTTTAGCAGAGACCCCAGAGAATAAAATGGCAGTTGTTACAATATTGTATGTCATGCTGTATTTGCGCAGCAGTCTTTCATACTCTATTTTTTTGGGGGGAAAAAAAAAACAGTAAAGTTAGCCCATTTTTTTTTGTATAATGTGAAAGATGTTATGCCAAGAGAATTGTGATCTTTATTCTAAAAAAAAAAAAAAAAAAAAAATAGCGATTCTCATTTTAGCCAGAATTGTGCAGCTCTAACAATCAGCGCACAGGTTGTCGGAATCATGCAACTCCAGTATGCATGCGTGTTACTTAGAAGATTAGAGGCTGCCCACAGGCCAATGAAAGAAGATCGTCTCAATGGAGAGAACTCCAACATCATCACATACAGGTCTTTGACGCGTTTCGTGCTCAAGCACATTGTCAGAGAGTCCTACACACTGACATTTTCACTGCCGTAGACTCGTGTTAGGAGCGACTTTTTTTTGCACGTTTTTACTGGATAATTTTGTACATGTACTACAATTGGAATCCAATAAATACTGAACCATATAAGCTTCTCCATGGCTCCTGGTGAGCTTTTTTACTCACCCCATTGGGGGGTATTGAGGATGGATTAACTTCCCGATTCCATGTCCACCCGGATGCTGACTGAGGATACTTGCATCTATTGGGCACAGGATACCTATGCAAGGCTGGTTTATATCCAGTTTCTGGTGAGTGTGCTGTATACTGGTGGCGGGTATTCACCGCAAAGTTTTACTACATCGCACAGAGTGATTGATTATTTTCACTTAAAGAGGAGGTTTAAGTTCTACTGTGGGTCACTATATGTCCTGATAACTTCCATATCTGGATAAAGAACCATTTGAAGTGACTCACCAAGCTCATTCACAAGCTATCTTTTGTCACTAACTGTTGACTGCTTTTTGTGGATTTGGTTTTTTGATCTTTGGACATTCACATATTATAATATTTTTCTAGAGCTGCACTGTTATATCTTTTGCATCAGTTGGCTTGATTATTAGTATTGTTTTTGCATTTAGCGCTCACTTGTCACTTTTGAAAGTATGTGGTACATATTGGCACACTACTTTTGTTAACATAGTGTACCAAGATCCCTTTCACACTGGGGCCGCATTAGCACTAAAGCTAACCACAGACTTACTATGGACCATTCATTGTCTGTGCTCTCTCCTCTTCCCTGCAGGCACCACATGCTGACTCAGGGGAGCGGATCACTTGACTGAACCGAAGCAGGCTGAAAATAGGCAACTGTATACATCTTTCTCACACAGGTGAGTTAGAATAGGTGGCATTTTTTTTTACAGTAGGTGAAATTTTGAAAAGTTGTTTAGGAGTTTTGAATAGTTAGCTTTATCCAGGAATTCCACTTCAAAGCAATATTAAACCAAAAATGAAATATATTGCAGCTTACCAATTTAATGTGGTGGCTGCATTCGTTTTTGTTTTTTAGGATTCCCCCCCCCCCCCCCCTCTGTTTTCACCCAGTGATCTGACCAGTTACACACCTCCTGTACTAGAGTGTCGTCAATCTGGATGAAGGAGAAACGGAGGCACGGCAGAAAGTGACAATGTCAGACAATGGAGTATTATATTTACTAACAGATTTAAATACACTTACAAACTGAAACCAAACTTCAGCTCACACTTTATAATCAGTTACAGCAAACAGTTCTTTTTCATTTTGGGATAAAGGTTTTACATATATAAAATCTGATTATTGTAATCATCCATCAAAGACTTAAATAGTTTGTCTCATCCCTGTAATTGATGCATTCTGCTGGAGAGCTTGTTCTTTTAAAAAACAGAAGAAAGCCTAAAAAAAGAAAACTAATACAGCTATCACATCTAAGAATAGGTAAGCTGCAATATAATAGAGATTTGCTTTTGGGTATAAGGGTTTGTTTACACTTGCTTCTAAATGTGGCATTGGACACACTTTTTAAGCCCTCGTCCACATTGAAGCGATTTGTCATACAAGCCGCAACCTATTCCTGGTGATGGCACCGTTCCAAATCAGTGCGATGTTGACTTTGCAAACGTAGTTCCTGCACTACTTTTTCCGATTTTGGGTACGACTTCAATGGATTTCTGTGCATGAAGCTTTACAGATGTCTTTCAAGTTGGACACGACAATGCAGCTTTGAAATTGTGAGATTTCAGATGAAGCAGCACAACTTCAAAGCCGTGTTCAACATGAACGAGGCATTCTGAATGCTAGTCATAGTCCCTGTAACCAAATACAATGGTATTTATTATTTAGTATAAGGGTAATGTCCTGTTTACACATTGTATTTGCTTCAAAAATGATACCCCATGTCACTTTCTTGGTGCTTCCAAACCTCCATAGAAGTCTATGATAATGCTTGCTTGAAGTACCTGCAGCTTCTGAGAGGCTTTAGATTTGCTTTGGAGGTATTGCAGGTATGAGATATCCCAGGATGCACTGGGAAACCAACAAGTGAACCGGAAGGAAGTGACCATCAGTCACTTCCAGTTCATGTGTATATATTCTGGAAGAGTCTGGTGCAGATGTCACATGTGCAGCAGGAAGGTGAGCGGGCTCTGGACCAGAGAGGAGCAACTAACAGAAGGCACACGTGGTGTGCAACATTGGAGCGATACAGCAGAAGGTGAGCGGGAACCGGAGAGAGACGAGGATCTGCACAGCTGGGTGTTACTACTAAGTGGGGGATTAGCAGAGCTGGGAGCACTACTTGAGCAAGGGATCTGCTGAATGAGCTTACCAATAAGCTGAGAATCTGCTGAACAGGGGTAAAATTGAGCTGAAATTCTACTGGGCCCCTTTAAAACTAATAGAAAATCAACACACACAGGCTTCATTAACCCCTTCCCAACCAGTCGCCGCAGTTGTACTGCAGCAGGTTGGCTCTCCTGGGTGAACCAATGTAACTATACGCCGGTTTGCCTTTTGACCACTAGGGGGTGTGTACATGCCGCCCGTGCGACTCCAAAGCCGATGCGCGTGCCCGGAGGTTGCGCTGACAGCCGGGCACCCGCAATTGCGCCACACAGAGACAGAACGGAGATCTATGTAATCGGAGAGATCTCTGTGCTGTCAGGGGAGAGGAGACTGATCTGTTCATACAAAGTATGAACAACAATCCGACTCCTCACCCATTCAGCCCCCCCCCCCCCCCCCCCACACAGTTAGAATTACTCCCTAGGGAACACAGTTAACCCCTTTGATCACCCCCTAGTGTTAACCCCTCCCTTGCCAGTGAATTTTACACAGTAATCATTGCATTTTTATAGCACTGATCACTGTATAAATGCCAATGGTCCTAAAAATGTGTCAAAAAAGTGTGCAATCTGTCCGCCAAGTCCTGATAAAAATCGCTGATCACCGCTGTTACTAATAAAAAAAAAAATATATACAATAAAAATGCCATAACTCTTTCCCCTATTTTGTAGTTGCTATAATTTTTGCTCAAACCAATCAACATACTTATTGCAATTTTTTTATTTTTTTATCCAAAAATATGTAGAAGAAAACCTATCAGCCTAAACTGAGGAAAAAATTTGCTTTTTTTTTTTTTTTAATTGGGAATATTTATTTTTTCCCCAAAATTGTCACTTTTTGTTTATAGCACAAAAAAAAAAAAAAACCCATAGGTGATCAAATACCAACAAAAGAAAGCTCTATTCTTGGGGGGGGGGGGGGGGGGTGTTGTGTTTGGATACAGCGTTGCACGACTGCGCAATTGTCAGTAACAGCTTTGCAGTGCCGTATTGAAAAAAAATGGCCTAGGTCATTGAGCAGCCAAATCTTCCAGGGGTGAAGTGGTTAAAGCTTCAAAGAACCATTACTGAAGCATCAAAAAAGCATATTGAAGTGGTAGGTGCTTTAACTGCTTGCTGATCGCCTAACATAGATGTGCAGTCACAGCCTCCCTGCACTGGATCACGTACCTAGTACAAATCCGAATGCCTGCCATGAGTGCCCGCCCCGGCTGTGCTTCATTACAGCACAAGCCGATCAGTGGGTCAAATGATTGGCTGCCAGCACCTGCTGATTGGCTCAGTGATTTACAGAAACAGAGCTCTATGATTATAAGCAATGCAGAGCTGTGTTCACTGACAGTTTAGAGTGTTCACTGCGATGCAGCACTGCATTTCTTTAACTGACAATTGCTCGGGCGTGCGAGGCTGTACCCAAACAAAATTGACGTCCACTTTTTTTTTTTTTTTTTTTTATTTTGCGCTATAAACAAAAGAGCGACTATTTTAAAAAAAAATAAAAAATCTTTTACATTTTGCTATAATAAATATCCCATTTTTTTTTTTTCCAAAAAAATAAAAAACAAATGTTTTCCTGAGTTTAGGCCTATATGTATTGTTCCACATATATTTTTGTTAAAAAAAAAAACAAAAAAAAAAAAAAACACACACAATAAGTGTATATTGATTGGTTTGTGCAAACATTACAGTGTCTACAAAATAGGGACTAGATTTATGGCTTTTTCTTTTTCCCCCTAGTACCGGCGGCGATCTGAATCAGGACTGCGATATTGCAGCAGACAAATTGGGCACTTGACACATTTTTGGGACCATTGGCATTTATACAGCGATCGGTGCTATAGAAATGCACCGATTACTGTATAAATGTGATTGGCAATCAAGGTGTTAACTGTGTTCCCTATGCGTGTTCTAACTGTAGGGCCGATGGGACTGACTATGGGAGAAGAGAAATCGGTGTTCATACTTAGTATGAACACACGATCTCTCTCCTCTCCCCTAAAAGAACTTGGATTTGTGTGTTTACATAGGGACATGCTGCGGGTGTGCACACCTCCTACAGCGTCTTAAAAGGCCGACGTGCAGCTACGACCGCTCGCCCAGTGGAGCAATTCTGCCGCAGTGTATTTGCCAGTCGGGAAAAGGTTAAGCTCTGGTTCACACGGTCATGATGAGAGTTCAAAGTCGCACCCCCATTAGTAGCAGTAGAACTGTTCCAATCAGTGCGACTCAAGTCGCTCCAACTTATAAAAAAAGGTTCCTGCACAACTTTATTACATATTTTGCAAGGTTACAATCAGAAAGTCCAGAATCCTGCACTACTTTTGGTGCGACTTTAACACAACTTGCATTGACTGCATTAAAGTGGTTGTAAACCCACTTTTTGGACTTCTACCTATAGGTAAGCCTAGAATAAGGCTTACCTATAGGAAGTGGAAATATCTCCTAAACATGCGCCGATTAGGAGATATTTCACTTATAGCCCAATGAAAATTCCAACGGCGCATGCATGGGGAAGAAACAAAACTAAGTGCCGGTTCTTCCCTAGCCTGTGCCGTTAATCGCGACTCCCATGTGCATGCGTGGGAGTGACGTCACGCAGCTCCGGCAAATCACAGAGCCGGAGTCCATGGCCCGGAAGGAAGGAGGGGCCAGAAGATGGACGCTGCCTACACAGGGGACATCGCTGGATCCTTTTTCAAGTAAGTGGCACACAATGGGCTAGAATGCGATACATACTAGCCCATTATGCTTTTCAATTTCAGGCAGCAAAAGAGGAAGTAAAACCCACCAGGGTTTACTTCCTCTTTAAAGAAGTGGTGTACAAGCCGCGATGAAGTGCCGCAGGGATGTCACTCGAAGCTGAAGCAATGTGAACACAAGGGGTTAAACAGAACTGAACTTAAAAAAGAAAAATGCTGGCAGGCAGAGTGTTTGATCCTTCTTCATAACGGCTTCTCCCCGCCTGTCAGCGGTAATGTACACTACGCTGCACATGCTCAGAGTATTGTAGGGGACCGCTCTGTGTCAAGATCAGGCGCGGGAGTGACATCATCATTGTTGGGCATTTAAGTAGGTGGAAAGAAGACCAAGTTTAGATGGCGCCCCCAGTGACCAGCAGGCGCCCAGACAGCCCAGCACTGGAGAAGGGTGGCTTTCTAGGTAAGTGTGTGATATACCGCCCTGGAATATTATGAAGTAAGGCTCCTAGGGGTTCAGGTCATTCTACTTCACCTCTAGCAGAGGAAGAATCCCTGTCCTGTCCTGTCAGGCAGAGCTGTGTAAAGCTGTGGAGTGGATGGACACCTCCCTGACTGTGGTGTGAAGTAGCCCCATAGACACACACAGGAGTCATAGAGAAGCATGCACAGTGTGCCCTCACTCACCTGTCCGAGGCCGCAGACTGTGTTCCGCTCATTGGGCTCCTCTGGGATAGTTCTCACCTCACTCCACTCGCATGGTACTTTATCTCTAGATAAATGTGAGCTCTCGGGCCCCGCGGGGGGATCTCCGCTCCAGGCCGCGGCTCATAAGCTCGAGCACCAATTACAGGCTGCCGCAGGAAACTTTTAAAGCCATCAAAACAAGGGCTTTCCTCTGCCGGTACTTAGTACCAGCACCTCTCCAAGACTCATCCTGCTCACTGCGCAGGCGTAGGCAAATCTCGCGCAGCTTGCGAGTGGCCTGGGACGCGAGATTTGGCGGCGCGTGCGCTCTTCCCTCCTGGGCTCGGAAAGTCTTCAGGTGTTCGACCGCAGCGAGCGGCGCCTGCGCACAGTGGTCACGTCGGCAGGAGCGCGGCTGGGGGTTTCCGGCGCGTGCGTAGTTAGCGAGAGAGGTTAGAGCAAGTCTCGCGATACTTTTGCGGCAGCCAGTCTAGTGTGCGGTGCGTGAGCTCGCTGAGGAAAGCAGCGTTGGCTCCATTTTGTGTTCTGCTCTCTTGTTTCCTGTTAGTTACAAATAAATATAGGGTGCCGAATTTGAGGAGGGGAGTTGTGCTGCACATGTGTATGGGGGGGGGGGGGTTAGACTGCTTTTGTGTTACATAAAGTTGTTACCTCATGATAGTTGTAAACAAATCAAACTTCCTGACATGGAGAAAGTGTAGCACAAAAGGCTTTTCTCTTATATTCACCAACAGACGCAGCTCCTCTCTGTAACAAAATGGGTTGTCAGCCCTATCACTGGAAATACTAGGCAAAGTTGTAATACAACACTTAAAGCGGAGGTCCACCCTAAAGTGGACCTTCTGCTCATCGGAACCCTCCCCCCCTCCGGTGCCACAATCGGCACCTTTCAGGGGGGAGGGGGGTGCAGTTACCTGGATAATCCAGGTAACTGCACCCACTTTCGGGACAGCTCTCTGCGGAAAGGGGCGTAACTTACGCCCCTTTCCGCAAGTGCCCGCCCCTTCCCGCAAGTGCCCCGCTGCCTGCTGGAAAACACACAGCTCCCAGAGGCAGCGGGGAGCGTCCTTATTGCGCAGCGCAATTCGCGCATGCGCAGTAGGGAACCGGGAAATGAAGCCGAAAGGCTCCATTTCCTGATTCCCATACCCAAGATGGCGGCGGCAGGACCCGACAGACGACCTAGCGATCGGCTTCGGGTGCCGACATCGCAGGCGCGCTGGACAGGTAAGTGTCACTATTTTAAAAGTCAGCAGCTGCAGTATTTGTAGCTGCTGGCTTTTAAAAAAAAAAAAAAACGCGGAGTCCCGGTGGACTCCCGCTTTAAGAGCTTTTAGTTCCGCCCAGGAGCGGTCCCTAGGCTACAACCTCTACAGCCTGCCCTAGCAGAATCAGTTTTATCTTGCCTAGTGAAGGAGATGCACCTAGGAACCCTGCAGGCTCATAGGTCCATGTTTTTTTGATGCAGAAGCTTGGCTTTTTGCGCAAGATGAATGATCCTGTGATCTATCAACAGCCGGCTGGGTGACAGGCTGGTTCACTTATCCTTGTAGTCTCCCCAGTCCGGCCATCGAGTGTGTGCAGGTCGCAGCTACAGCTCGGCAGACCACAACATACCTCAGCTCCAGAGGTGGTCGGTGAGCTTTATGCTCCGGGGCATACATATGACCGGGCTACTGATGTCTGCGTCACAGTATGCCGGGCCAGTAGTCTTCCCTGTACTGATCAGGAGTTGACTACCATGGGATGTCCGCCAGCTCTTCAGGACTGGTAAGTACAGCTCTCCCTGTCTCGGCATGGTGGAGCAGCTAGGCATTATTTGGAAGGTCGATTCGGGGGGCCCCCGTCATCCCCCTCTATTCTCTCCCGGTCCCTAACTCCCCTCCCCCCCTCACAGGGGGGCCATGATGCTGAGCAGTGTGTGTGTGTGTCCTGGGCTCTAACCTGGGGGTTTAGCTGTACTGAGTGCCTGGGTCCTGCAGCTTAGTCCCGCTGGATGCCTGTGTAGTCTGCCCCTGTGTTGGTGCAGCGCTGTGTCTGCCACATGTTTTCTCTAGCCTCTCATAGCGTTGATCGGCGGCCATTTTAAGTATGGGCAAGGGTCAGACATGCTTCTGGCTTCAAGTGTCCATTTTCCTAGTGATTCTCTATTAGAACACTTGCAGCCATTTTTCTTGTAGCCGGACCGCATTTTTGTGCTCTAGCAGCAGCCCCTGTGCCCTCAGCTTCCTGTTTGGTCATCACAGAGCGCTGGGAGGTTTATCCTGTGACTCTGGACACGTGTGTCAGATCGCTCACCGATTGTTCACCAATAGTGCGACCAGCCGGCCACCAACACACTTTTGCTATCTCTGCATCTGGGAGTGCTGGGTTTCGACAGGCAATGCTGTAATATAGCGCAGAACTGCTCAAGTTGGTGAGTCCAGCGGGTTAGAGCCCCTCAGTCAGCGGCAGCAGGAGGGTGGGACTGTCACTGTCCTAAGTCCCCTTTGGGTGGCAGACAGGGTAGGATCAGCATGGCTTCAGAAACTGGTGTTTCTTCCCCCGAAATCCAGGCAGTTGCAACTGGGTCACCTGTGGACTGCGTGGTCCCTATGGACGCCGTTGTGGCGGTCCTCAATTTGTTCTTGCCAAGATAGAGGCAGTACATGGGAAGAAAGGTGCTAAAAAGTGTCCCCTGCCCCCCCCCCTTCTGCTGAGGCCGGTGACCCCTGCTCTGTCTTGTCAGACGACGCTGACCAGGACATTGAGGATGAGTCCCCGTCCGGGTCCGTGCGCGACAAAGCGCTAGTTGGAGCACTTATCACAGCTGTGCGTGATACCCTGAAGATTCAGAAGCCAGCGGATCCCTCTGCTGATGTACCAGTCCATTTTGGGTCCCACAAGCCAGCACGTTCACCTAAGGTGTTCCCGTATCTGAATTATTTTGATAATTTACAAGGAATGGGGTTGCCCGCAACAGACCTTGCGGTCCCCAAATACATGGTGGTGCATTACCCCTTTGAGGAAAGCCTTCTCAAAAAGTGGTCGGCTCCTCCGGTCGTGGACCCCCCTGTATCCAGGTTAAATAAAGTAACCACGATCCCGGTTGGGACTCCTGCATTCAAGGATCCCACGAACAGGAAGGCCGAGGCAGTGGCTCGTTCCTTGTTTACGGTGGTGGGGTCAGCTGTGCGACCTGTACTGGCATCCGCACTGATGTCGCAGACACTGACTGAGTGGGCAAAACTTTTGCACCGCGAATTGGGAGAGCAACAGGCCTCCCCTGTCTGCGGCCTTAAGTACGTTTGTGATGCGGCCCTGGATACTGTCCCTCTGTTATCCAGGGCTTCAGTGTCAGCTGTGGTGCTGAGGTACCTGATTTGGCTAAAATGCTAGTCTGCTGACCAGGCATCCAAGAAAGCCCTGACGGATCTTCCTTTCCTTGGCGACCGGCTCTTTGGAGCTTCGTTGGATGACATTATTAAAAATGGCCAGGCCAGGAAGGCTAAGGAGCCACTCCGCAGGCAAGGGCCCTCTTTTTCCACTCGCAAGCGGCTTTTTCGTCTGCCCAGTGCTTCGACAAAACGTCCCTAGCCCGACAGGACGCCCCTGGACGGTCAAAAACGTCCTTGCAACTGCAAGCCTAACAAGCCTGCGAACAAAAGTGCTACCACATGAAGGTTTGCCCCCACCCATGTCTTGGGTGGGGGGTCGCCTTCGGGGGTTTGCAGCCCGGTGGTCCTCCCAGTTATCTGACCAATGGGTCTGCGATCTCATTTCCACAGCCTACAAGATGGAGTTCCTCTCTTGGCTGCCAAACAGATTATTCCCCTCTAGCATACCCATGTCCCTGGTTCGCCTGGAGGCCCTGTTGGGGGCTGTAAGGGACTTGCTGCATCGAGGGGTGATTGTACCTGTTCTGGGAATCTACTCAAATCTGTTTGGACGTACCCCTTCCTTCTTGGGAACCACAATCTTGGACTTGAAAGCCCTCAATCACTTTGTAAAAGTGCAGAGGTTCAGGATCTAATCAGTTCGCTCAGTAGTCGCTGCACTCCATCAAGGGGACTCCCTGGCGTCCTTGGACATCCAGGATGCGTACCTGCACATACCCATATGCTTTCGGCATCAAAAGTTTCTCAGTTTTGCAGTCAGGGAAGCCCATTACCAATTTGTGGCTCTTCCTTTTGGTCTGGCATCAGCCCCGAGTCTTTACCGAGGTATTGGCTTCAGTATTGGCGTTGCTGAGACAACGTGGGATCGCAATCGTGGGCCACCTGGACGATCTCCTCCTGAGAGCATCTTCCGCCTCAGAATTGGAGGATGTGGCGATCACCATGCAGACCCTGCAAGAATTTGGGTGGCTGTTGAACCTAAAGAAGTCGGTGATTGTGCCGACCCAGCGTCTGGAGTACCTAGGTTTGCTGTTGGAATCCAGGGAAGCGAGAGTTTTTCTCCCTTCAGACAAATTACAGACTCTCAGGTCCACAGTGAAACTGCTGATAAACCACAAGTGGTCGTCGCTCCGGTTTTGCATGCGAGTACTGGGGCTCATGGTAGCCTCCTTCGAAGCAGTACCTTACGCCCAGTTCCAGACCAGAGTACTGCAGAAGGAGATCTTGTTAAAATGGGACAAGTCTCAGTTGTCCCTGGATCGACAGATCCAGGTGAGCCAACCAGGCAGGGGCTCCCTGATCTGGTGGTTGAGGTCCCCGGTGATTCAGTCCGGAAAATCGTTCTTTCCTCTAATGTTGACGGTGGTCACTACGGACGCCAGTCTATCCGGCTGGGGTGGAGTGATGAGGTTTCAGTTGACTCAGGGCCTCTGGTCGACAGTAGAATCCGAGTTGCCGATCAATCTGCTCGAATTGAGAGCGATCAGGCTGTGTCTCCGCATGTGGTCGGTGAGTCTTCAAGGGTGTCCAATCAGGATTCAGTCGGACAACACCATGGCGGTGGCATACATAAATCACCAAGGGGGAACAAGAAGCGCAGCCTCTGCTCGGGAGGTCGCTCGCATACTTCGGTGGGCAGAGCGACATGTTCCGGCCCTGTCAGCCATTTACATCCCGGGTGTGGAAAACTGGCAGGCGGACTATCTGAGTCGGCAGATGCTGGACCCAGGAGAATGGGCATTGCATCCAGAGACATTCAGGCTGCTGTGCCTGAAGTGGGGAACACCAGATGTGGATCTATTAGCCTCTTGTCTCAATCAGAATGTGCTAAGATTCGTTTCCAGGACATGAGATCCGTGGGCAGATGCGTCAGACGCGCTGGTGGCCCAGTGGGATCAGTATCAGCTGATCTACGCCTTTCCTCCACAAACTGTTGCCAGGTCTGCTTCACAGAGTGGAAGCCGAGGGGTTCCCAGTGATACTGGTTGCCCTAGATTGGCCTCAGCACCCCTGGTACACAGATCTGGTGCTCCCTGGCGACTGTCTCAAGGTTATATATAGAGATATCTATCTATCTATATCTATATCTCTATCTCTCTCTATATCTCTATCTCTCTATATATCTATCTCTCTCTATATATCTATCTCTCTCTATATATCTATCTCTCTCTATATATCTATCTCTCTCTATATATCTATCTCTCTCTCTATATATAGAGAGAGAGAGAGAGAATATCTCTCTCTCTCTCTCTCTCTCTCTCTCTCTCTCTCTCTCTCTCTCTCTCTCTCTCTCTCTCTCTCTCTCTCTCTCTCTCTCTCTCTCTCTCTCTCTCTCTCTCTCTCTCTATATATATATATATATATATATATATATATATATATATATATATATATATATATATATATATATATATATATATATATATATATATCTCTGTTGTTGTCGTGCTTCAAAAACCGCAGTTTGAAAATATCAGGGAGATTCCCCTGTTGATTCTTTCCCAGAAAGTTGTCTTTCTAGTGGCCATTACCTCGGCCAGGAGGGTTTCAGCATTGGCAGCCTTGTCTTGCAAGTCGCCCTATCTGGTCATCCACAGAGATAAGGTGGTGTTGCATCCGCAACCATCTTTTCTACCGAAGGTGGTCTCGGCTTTTCATTTCAATGAGGACATTGTATTACCATCATTGTGTCCTAAGCCAAAGCACCCCAAAAAGGTGGCCCTTCACACTCTCAACGTGGTTAGGGCTCTGAAGGTGTATTTGTCTGCCACGGCCCCCTTTCGGAAGTTAGACTCACTATTTGTTTCGGTGGCTGGTCCAAAGAAGGGTATGATGGTCTCGTCTGCCACCATTTCCAGGTGGATCAGACAGATTGTAGTTCAAGCCTACACCTTGAAGGGGCAGGTGCCCCCCTTTCCGGGTCACGGCCCACTCTATAAGGGCAATCGGAACGTCTTGGGCGTTGCGACACCAAGCGTTGGTCGCTCAGGTGTGAAAAGCGTTGAGCTGTCCATACGTTTACCAAGTTCTACAAGGTAGACGTCGGTGCATCGGCTGATGCCTGTTTTGGCCTCAAAGTTTTTCAGGTGGCCATGTAGTTGCAATTGAATATGCCAGCTTTGTTTTTCCTGGTTTTTCGATAAAACGCAGTACTGTTGTGTTTATGCACTGTTACATTACTTCCGCAATGTTGCGGTCTTGGAGATCACTCCTTTTGACGATACCCGGTTATATGGTGGTATTTTTCGACACACTGCTGTTTTTTTGTGGGTTAGTTTCTCTAGTTCCCACTTGTCATGGTGGATGAAGTTTTTATGCTGTTTTTCCCACCCCTCGTTTGGCACTGGTTGGGGATATCCCATTTTGTTACAGAGAGGAGCTGTGTTGGTCGGCGAATATAAGAGAAAATAGGGTTTTTTTGTACTCACCGTAAAATCCTTTTCTCTCTACGTTATACTGCTTGTTGATGTACTGAGTCTGTTAGGGCAGGCTGTGGGGGTTGTAGCCTAGTGACCGCCACCTGTGCGGAACCAAAAGTTCTGAAGTGTTGTGTTACAACTTTGCCTAGTAATCTCCAGTGATAGGGCTGACAACCCATTTTGTTACAGACAGGAGCTGTGTCGGTAGGTGAATTACAGAGAAGGATTTCACGGTGAGTACAAAAAATCCTATTATTTATAAAGCCTTAGGCCCCTTTCACATGGCAAGCCTGCTCAGATCCGCCTGGCCATTTTTTCAGGTGGATCAGAGTGGCCCATCTATTGACTCCTATGTGGAGACGGATGTCAACGGAGCGGTGTTCACTGACACCCATCTGCCATCCGAACCCACTAAACTCAAACGTATGGTGATACGTTCGCCATCCATCCTGGCGGATCGGATGAGATCTGATAAAAAACAGATGTAGTGCCGGCTCCTGAAGAGCACGTGCTATGTTTTTTAAATTTTAAGGTTACACCTGAACTGCAGTTTGGTTTGGGTATGATTATTCCAAATTTTGACCTCAGCATCAGTCTGACTGGACTATAGGGTGTTCAGCCTGGCCATAGGGGACACTGTCTCTTCTGGCAGGCATAGAAACACAGTCTAGTTGGGTGCTTTGAGGTTACTTTCTCACAAGAGCCCGCCCAGTGGGAGTGTCACTCTTGCTGTGCTTTCTGGGAGAGGGTACTTAAGATGCGGATGTCATGTGGTTCAGGGTTCCGGTGCAGAAGTATGTTCTGACTCAATGGTCCTGGTCCTCCTGACCAGCCCCCAGGAAGGCTATGGCCTGGCGTGCGGATCCACCTGACTTTATGTCTCGGGGCTGGCTAGCCCGAGGCATGGAAACTAAGGAAAGGATTCGGAGGTGGTCCAGTGCTGTCTCCAGTCGTGGAGAGGCCCAGTGACTTCATAGCTATCCAAGGGAGGACTCTTCAGAAGAAGGCCACGTACGGGTTGGCTTCTTGGCAAGAGCCTGGTAGGGCTGAAGTACCATCTTGTGGGTATCGCCAAACCGGCTGAAAGATCCAGGTATCACACGAGTGTTCTACAAGTTCTAGTTTCCTAGATGTTCTACAACGTCTGGCAGCTTGTTGGTTTGCTAGGCCTTGTGAGAAAGGGACTATCCAACTTGAGTGAACATCCAGCTGTGAATGGCTATTCTCTGGATTTAGTCTAAGTAAGAGAGTTCTTTATTATTGACTTTGACACTAAGAGTATCTGAACTTGTCCTCCTAACCCTCTGATCCTATACTAAGACTGTTCATTAACTAGGTTTTTTGCAAATAAAAATCCCTTTAAGCGGATCTGTCGTCAGTCTCTAAAGTTTCTGGGCCATCTACCACGGGAACCCCTATACGCAAATCGAGGTAACGGTAAGCCCAATAAAACTAGCAGCTCCTTCGGGGGTTAGTGCTACACAGTCATGCTGCCCGTTTTCGTCTGATTTCTCAATAGGAATCTTTGGTGCTCTAAGGCCTCGTACACACGGGCGGACTGTCTGGCCAACTAAGTCCGTCAGACAATCCGACAGACAGTCCGTCCTACTTTTGAATGAACGGACTTGACCACACACGATGAACAGACAGTCCGCTGAAAGCTTGCGCGATGACGTGTACAGCACGTACGACGGGACTAGAAATACGACGTCCAATACACTGCAATGCAACCTTCGGCCGTGTAAATCCTTTCTGAGCATGCGCCATACTTAGTCCATCCAACTTGCCTACACACGAGCGGACTGTCCGCTGAAACCAAAGTTGGACGGACAATATTACGGAAATTCCGAAAGACTTAGTCCGCCAGACTGTCCGCTGAAAAAGTCCGCTGAAGCCCACACACGAGCGGACTGTCCGCTGAAACACGTTTCAGCGGACCAAGTCCGTCAGACAGTCCACCCATGTGTACGCGGCCTGAGGCTGGATTCACACCTATGCATTTTTAGTGCTTTTTGCATTTTGCAGATTTGCGCTACAGTTCATTTAACATGGTTTCCTGTGGAACATGTTCTGTAGTGCAAATCTGCAAAATGCAAAAAGCACTAAAAATGCATAGATGTGAATCCAGCCTAACAGGCCCCTCCCCACTCAGAGACTGAACTTTTGTCTGCTCGCTCAGCGGAGATCAATGGAGAAATCTCCTGCTGAGCTGGCGGACCCCTCTAAACGGGATTCGCCTTAGGGTCAGTTCACAGATAAGTGTGGTGACCAGCTTTTTTTCCACGCTGGGAGAATGGCAGTCACTGCAAGAACACACCTAAAACAATTCTGTCCTATTCACACTGCAAGACACCCCAGAAGTGCAAAAAAGTGAGCTGTGATAAAATGCAGACACTGCCCGTTATCACAGCACACAGGACAAGATCACATGTCTGCTGTACAGTGACATAAATGGAGTGTCATTTGTACACAACTTATTAAGTAAAAAAAAGAACTGTAAAGCCGCGTACACACGGGCGGACTGTCTGGCCAACTTAGTCCGTCAGACAATCCGACGGACCAGTCCGTCATACTTTCGAATGAATGGACTTGACCACACACACCACTTTTTGAGCGGACTAATACGGCGTACTAAGTCCGCCATACTATCCGCCCTACTTTTGAAATGAACGGACTCGCCCACACACGCGGAGGAAAGTCCGCTCATTTCAAGCGCGTCTCCAGGTAGGCGGGGCCCGCGAAGGAGACGTCGCTGACCCCGCCGCCTGGT
Organism: Lithobates pipiens; assembly: GCF_037356315.1. Taxonomy (NCBI): domain Eukaryota; kingdom Metazoa; phylum Chordata; class Amphibia; order Anura; family Ranidae; genus Lithobates; species Lithobates pipiens. The sequence goes on from NW_027507788.1 coordinate 110,887,109, forward strand.
ATGGACTTAAAGGGGAACCCCAACGCCGAAAAAAAATCGGCGTGGGGGTCCCCCCCAAGTCCACAACAGACCCTTGTCCGAGCACGCTACCCGGCCGGCCAGGAAAGGGGGGCGAGCGAGCGCCCCCCTCCTAAACCGTACCAGGCCGCGTGCCCTCAACATGGGGGGTGCCTTGGGGAAGGGGGGCCGCGCGGCCCCCCCCACCCCAAAGCACCTTGTCCCCATGTTGATGAGGACAAGGGCCTCTTCCCGACAACCCTGGCCGTTGGTTGTCGGGGTCTGCGGGCGGGGGGCTTATCGGAATCTGGGAGCCCCTTTAATAAGGGGGCCCCCGGATACCGGCCCCCCACCCTATGTGAATGAGTATGGGGTACAATGTACCCCTACCCATTCACCTGTAAAATAAAAGTACCAAAAAAAACACAAGAGATAAAATACGGGGGTCTTCCGTCTTCGGGGGTCTTCTCGCCGGACTCCTCCGCTATCTTCTTGTAGCTCTTTTGCTAGCGGAGGAGTCCGGCTTTCTTCCTCGCCGCCGGCCTCTTCTCCCGACTTCGGAGGTCTTGTCCCCCTCTTCGGTTCTTCTGCCGGGCCACCACGCCTTCTTATAGCTCTTTTACAGGCGGTGGCCCGGTCTTCTGTCGCCGCCGCCGCCTTCCGTTCTTCTTCTCCTCCTTCTTCTCCTTCTTCTTCTCCTTCTTCTTCTCCTTCTTCTTCTCCTTCTTCTTCTCCTTCTTCTTCTTCTTCTTCTCCTCCTTCTTCTCCTCCTTCTCCTCCTTCTCCTTCTCCTCCTTCTTCTTCTCCTTCTCCTCCTCCTCCTCCTTCTTCTCCTCCTTCTTCTCCTCCTCCTCCTCCTCCTTCTTCTTCTTCTTCTTCTCCTCCTCCTCCTCCTCCTCCTCCTCCTCCTCCTCCTCCTTCTCCTCCTCCTCCTCCTCCTCCTTCTTCTTCTTCTTCTTCTTCTTCTTCTTCTCCTTCTCCTCCAGGAGATGTTGCCTCGACGATCTCTCCGGCCGGAATGCCAGGGACGCACTGCGCGGCCACTTATATAGGGACAATGGGGCGGTGTCACATGGGTTGATCACATGGGTTGATGTCACATGGGGACTATGACATCGTAAGGGGGCGGGGTCACCATGTGACACCAACCCATGTGACATAAAGCCATGTGACACCGCCCCATTGTCCCTATATAAGTGGCCGCGCAGTGCGTCCCTGGCATTCCGGCCGGAGAGATCGTCGAGGCAACATCTCCCGGAGAAGAAGAAGAAGAACGGAAGGCGGCAGCGGCGGCGACAGAAGACCGGGCCACCGCCTGTAAAAGAGCTATAAGAAGGCGCAGTGGCCCGGCAGAAGAACCAAAGAGGGGGACAAGACCCCCGAAGTCGGGAGAAGAGGACGGCGGCGAGGAAGAAAGCCGGACTCCTCCGCTAGCAAAAGAGCTACAAGAAGATAGCGGAGGAGTCCGGCGAGAAGACCCCCCAAGACGGAAGACCCCCGGAGCTGTGCAATAAAGTATTTTATCTCGTGTGTTGTGTTTTTTTTTTGGTACTTTTATTTTACAGGTGAATGGGTAGGGGTACATTGTACCCCATACTCATTCACATAGGGTGGGGGGGCCGGTATCCGGGGGCCCCCTTATTAAAGGGGGCTCCCGGATTCCGATAAGCCCCCCGCCCGCAGACCCCGACAATCAACGGCCAGGGTTGTCGGGAAGAGGCCCTTGTCCTCATCAACATGGGGACAAGGTGCTTTGGGGTGGGGGGGCCGCGGGCCCCCCCCTTCCCTAAGGCACCCCCCCATGTTGAGGGCACGCGGCCTGGTATGGCTCAGAAGGAGGGGCGCTCGCTCGCCCCCCCTTTCCTGGCCGGCCGGGTAGCGTGCTCGGACAAGGGTCTGTTGTGGACTTGGGGGGACCCCCCCGCCGATTTTTTTCGGCGTTGGGGTTCCCCTTTAAGTCCATACCAGGCGGCGGGGGCCAGCAACGTCTCCTTCGCGGGCCCCGCCTACCTGGATACCCGCTCGAAATGAGCGGACTTTTCTCCGGGCGGGAAAAGTCCGCTCATTTCAGAAGTACGGCGGACTGGCATACACACGGGCGGATTGTCCGCCGAAATGCGAGTACGACGGACAGTATTTTGAACATTCCGAAATACTTAGTCCCCCGTACTGCACGCTGAAAAAGTCCGCTGAAGCCCACACACGAGCGGACTGTCCGCTGAAATGTGTTTCGGCGGACTAAGTAGGCCATACAGTCCACCCGTGTGTACGCGGCATTAGGCTTCATTCCTACGAGATGGATCTGCTCAGCAGAGTCTGCCAGCTCAACAGGAGATCTCTCTGCTAAAACGGCCAAAGACAGGTCAATCTCTGCGCACTGAGCAGGGAGGGGCCTGTCCGAGCACCGCTGATTCTATGGAGAGATCAGACAAAAATGGACAGCATGTCCGTTTTCATCAGATTTCATGCTATCCGATCTGCCAGGACAGATGCAAACGTATCGCCATACGTCTGATTTTAGTGGATCGGATGTCAGTGGACATGGTAAACTCTGACATCCGTCGCTCTATTGACCTGCATAAAGCGTCTTTTCAGGTATGCCTAAAAACTGACAGGAGTACTTGAACAGTCCGTTCGTGTGAAAGGGGTCTAAGGCTGGATTCACACCTATGTGTTTTTTGCATTTTGTACTACGTCCATTTAACTTGGTTTCCTATGGAACACGCTCTGAAGTACAAATCTGCAAAATGCTAAAATCACAAAAAATGCATAGGTGTGAATCCCGCCTTACACACATCACATTGCCACTGCAGCTGGCATGGATAGCTGCAGCACACTAAACTGCTAAGGTTTGTTGCAACAACTGTCAGGGACAAAATAATAAAAACAAATATCCCTGCACCAACCAATTAGATAGGAAAGAATGGGTATTGCTGCAGATACTGAAAGGGGTATCCAGACCCAAATACATAAAATCAAAGAATAGTGCTGCTCTATACAGGAAATAGGTAGCAGGAGTAGGCAAGGGAGTTATTAGCCCCCGTACACACGGTCTGACATTCCGCTGGACAATGTCCGATAGGACCATGTTGTCGGATAATCCGACTGTGTGTGTGTGGGCTACATCGGACTGTTTCCATCGGAATATCCGATGGACCAAGTTTGAGAGCTGGGCTATAAAATTTTCCGACAACGTGATCCGATCACGTCAGTTCCGACGGACAAGGTGCCACGCATGCTCACAATAAAATTCTGAGACGGAAGCGCTCGCTCAGGTAAAACTACCGCTTGTAACTGATATAGCACATTCGTCACGCTGCAATGTTAAAAATTATTTCATGCAGCGCATTGTCTTTATTTCTTTACAATGCTACAATAATTAAGTTGTTTTGCTGCTCATATTCACACACACTTCTCCCAAAGGTATTTCTTTATTCTTTTTACTAATTTCAGCTATACAATATTTTAATTCGAAACATTTCCCCAATCTCTTTTTTTTTTTTTTTTTTTTTATAATTTTGTGTTTGGTTTTTTTAATCAACATCTCTTTTTTGACAGTTTGATCATCTTTGCATTTTTGTGGTGTGTTTTGTGTGTCAACTTACCACAACTCCATTATTATCTTTTTAATTTAATGTTTTCTTTTTTAATCTACAGGAGGTTGTTTGCTGTTGGTGCCCCTTGTTATTCATTTGACTTTGTATTTTTGAAATGTACCTGCCTACTCACAAACTGTCCTTTTTTGAAGTAAAACACATACGCAAGTATTTCTTCAACCAAAAAAAAACTTTATTTAGGTGTCAGTAACAAATAAAGAGGGAGGCAGCGCTGGAGAAACTGGGGAGATTAGTGAAGCCTTTGACCCCCAGGGCCCACATCAACTATTTAAACTCAAAAATTGGTGACCTGAGGAGTACATATCTGAGGGAGAGCAGTCTGGTCCTGAAGTCCAAGAAACCCGGAACAGCAGCAGATGACATCTATGTTCCCAGGCTGTGGTATTACAAGAGGCTGCATCTTCTGTCAGACCAGACTGAACCCAGGTTATCACACTCTGGTCATCCTTCCACGCTAACTTCCAGGCTGTGGCTGTGGTGCTGGAGGTGTGGCAGAAGGAGGAGGAGGGGCATAGGCCAAATCACACAAGGGTGTTGCTTGTGTGATTTGGCCCAACAGCCCCTTGTTGAGGGTGTGGATAATTAGCTCCACACACAAGATCTGTTGCCCCCTCCTCCATTTGCTGGAGTTTGCAGGCAGCCAAGGCGGCAAAGGCCTCTTGATATGTGGGGGTGGCTTTGAGGGCCACTGAAGCCTCCCTGATCAGCTTCAGAGCTGACTCCTGCACATCCCCCCCCCCCCTTCTGTCCCTCTTGCATGGAAGGCGGAGGGGAGGGACCTGTGATTCAGTCAGGCTCCTCCGCCCACCCACCGCTTGGCTGCCGCTTACCCCTGCCTCCTGGCTGGCACTTTCCACAGCCCCCTCCTCCTGGCTGCTGCATTCCACACCCTCCTCTTCCTGGCTGAGGTCTTCCTGTGTATGAAAAAGGGACATAGTTTTAGTTTTTACTTCATCAAACATGCACACAATTTTCAGCTCAAGACTGTTGCAAATTGTTAACCAATACAAAAGACTATCATTCTGAGCCCAGCATTTTTCATTCTTGGCCCAAAGGTTTTGGCCACTACTGTCTATTGATGTGTGAAACGCTTTCTAAAATCAGCAATTAGAGAGCAAAAATCAAGTTAACATCATTAATTTTTACTCCCAAAATATGTAGAACAATACTATACCTGGCTCAAGCTGGGCTCCTCCAGTTCTTCCTGAGTGGAAGGCCCAGGTTGGGCATCGGAAAACTCAGCAGGTGTGGAATGTAGCATAGAAGGACGCATGGAAGGAAGGGTAGCGAGGGATTCCCTGACCTCAGCCTGGTCTGACAAAAAAAATGCATCCTGTCATAATACCACAGCCTGGGGACATAAACGTCATCTGCTGCAGCTCCAGTTTGCATGGACTGCAGCACCTTCTTCCGCTCCCTCAGATATGTACTCCTGAGGCCATCAATTTTTGTTCTTAAATAGTTGATGTCTGCCCTGGAGACCACCGGCTTCACAAACTTGACCAGTTTCTCCATCGTTGCCTGCCTCTTTAATTTGTTACTGTAATGTGGATGCGTAGATTGCCACAGGCAGGGCAGCTCCCTGTACTTATCGATGAACAGAGGGAGGAAACTGTGGTCATTAAACCCGTCCATAATCTCTGCAAGACACAACACAAGACAAACCCTAATGTCAGGCTAAACTCGACTAAATCTTGTCCCAATGCAGGTCTCAATCTAGAAGCAGTATAGGCTAGTGATACCAAGTTAAAAATTGTACCTTTGCTTGCACAATCGGCGCTTCAGCTTCTCCTTCTGTTCACAGATCGTACGTACGAAACACGTGTGTTGCGCTTTATAAACAATGCGCAAGCGTAAAACTCCGCCCGCCCTGACGTTCTTTCTAGACTATTCCATGCCCCTTCCCTTCCGTGCAGTGGGGAGAGCACATGGCAGAGACAACGCAGGTGCACAATCATAGTTCCACTAACGAGGAGGAGGGCGAGGAAAGCCCGGAGCCTGAAACGTCCCAATCCCAGGGGAGAAGATTTAAGGCCTCAAATATGTCTTTTGGAGAGATGTTGGAGATGGTGGACATATTGAAGAGGAACGACTATGATGGGAAGTATGGACCTTACCCAAACCCAAATATCAGAAAGGCCAAGATCATGACTAAAGTTGTGAAGAGTCTTCAGAAGAATTTTGGGGTAAGACGATCCAAGGATCAACTGAGAAAACGCTGGTCAGACCTGAAACTGAGGGAACACGATCAGTACAGAAGGCTCAAGCGAGTTTTTCAAAAAAGTAAGTAGTTGTCGTGTGTGCATATTATTATTATTATTATTATTGCTTGCATACTGCTCCATGTGCTTTGATTTAATGTTGTACAGTTTAAGATGACAACTTTCACGTTCATGGGTTCAATCGTTAGTAATAAACATCGTTCGTTAGCCCACTCCAAAAACGTTTTCCCAACTTACACTTCACTACATTTGTTCACACTACAGGTAAGTATTCCAGGTTTAGAAAGTGTCAAAAATGTTCTCACCTTTGAACTCTGCCAAAAAACACAATTGTACGACACTTCCAAGCAATGTTTCATATTCCTATTTCGTGTGCTTAGTATTCCATTTTTACATTCTCATAGGGGAGAGAAGACTCGGGACGTCTGAGGACACCAGGGACCCCACACCTCCCAAAGAAGGGGAAATACCAACACCAGAAGCAGAGGAGGAGGAGGAAGGAGAGATTGTTGAAGTTGGACAAATTGTCACTACAACAGGTGAGTGTCGGAGACACAGTTTCCGGTAAGCTAATCAATATATGTCTGAATATTTATAATACATGGTGTTTTTTTTTTTTTTTTTTTTAGGTGATGTGGAAGAAGAATAACATTTTACCAGTGAAAGTGCCCAGATCCTCATTGGGGAGATAATGGGGTGCAATCGCGATTTAGAGAATATACAGAAAAACATCAATGATGTTCAACAGAAAATGAAGAACATCATTGATGTTTTGGGGAAAGTCTGAAACACCCCAAACTAGCTAGCATAGTTTTTTATTTTTCCGAAAAACTTTAATATTTTTCAAAAAGCCAAATTTGGAAGATGCACACAGTGTGTCAACATGTACAGTGTGTCCCATCATGGGGGATCAATGTATGTGTTTTGTGGGTACAACCCCTTCCTTGCTACTAAAGTGGCTGAGATGAAGGGGTTTCACCATGATGGGAGATAGCACATGTTGACATTAGGCATGGTATCAGGAGGAAACTGGCCACTTTTGTATTCTCAATGTGTGTGCATATTCCAAATTTGGCTTTTCCAGGGGTGACACCCCATCTGATGAAGGCAATCTCAGCACAGTTTGTACATACTCGTGTCTGATATTGTCTTCACTTTCAAAGTTGAACTTTGTAAGTTCCTGTGTACTGAATGTTATGATTTGATACATGCCTGTTTACACAAAAACGCCAAATTATAAAAATGTTACCCAAAATAATGTTTTCTATACACCAAATATGTTGGTTTGTTGTAAAACCCTTTTCTAAACGCACATGTAAATGTGCTTTGATTAAAAAGTGAAATTATAAACAATGTGTGGCTTCCTTTTTCAATGCGCAAAAGCAGTATTTTTAGTAAAGTTGTTGGTTTCTGTGGCAATGGCTCTTTTGGGGGGCAAGCCAGGACGAGCAGTTTCAAGGGCCGTGAGGTTGTCATTTTCCGGCAAGTCTGCATCTGGGCCAACTGAGACCACATAGTTAGCTGAATGTTTTTTCAAAAAATTGTGCAGAACGCAGCAGGCAAGCACTATATGATTTAGTTTATATTCTGCCATGTGGATTGGCGTCAAAAATAGGCGGAACCAGCTGGCCAGTATTCCGAAAGTGTTCACGACTCTTCTGGCTCTGGTCAGCCGGAAATTAAAGATCCTCTGATCCGGCGTGAGGGTCCTCATCGGGAAAGGCTGCATCAGATGGTTTGACGGAGCAAACGCCTCATCCATGATGAAAATGAACGGGAGTCCTTCCAGAGTCTCCTCTGGAGGTGGCAAGCCCAGACTTCCACTCTGGAGCCGCCAGTAGAATTCTGTCCATGCGAACACTCCACCATCTGACATCCGGCCATTTTGCCCCACGTCCACATAAAGGAAGTCATAGGTTCTCTGACACCACAGCCAGCATCACGATACTATTAAACCCCTTGTAATTATAATAGTACGACCCCGAGTTGGGGGGTGGGACGATGCGGACATGTTTCCCATCAATTGCACCTCCACAATTGGGAAAGTCCCAATGGCTGGCAAAGTGGGAGGCCACAGTCTGCCATTCCTGTGGCATTGAAGGAAACTGTGGAGTGAAACAAGAAAAATTTTTAGTAATTTTGCACATCAACATTGCAAGCAGATTAGACACAAACATTTTTGGACAATATCGGTATAACGTTTTGGGAAATGAGTATTTAAAGCCTAAAGTGTAAGGTCCCCTTATCAGATTCATTGGTTGCCGGAATGTCCGACCGTGTGTACGGGTGCGTAGACTATTTAGCAAGAGGCAATGATACGCATACATTTTGTAAATATACAACTGAGATTAGCTGCAATAAATAAATATGAATACAAGAGCTCACGAACTATCTGCGTGAAAAAAAATCCTTCTAGTAATGTGCAAAGAAATTATCAAATATTACTCCAAAGTATATAAAGTGCTAGTGCTAATATTATTAGAAAACATTTGATCTGTATATAAGGAATCATAACATGAAAAAATGTCCATAGAATAATCAAAGTAAATGTCCAATGCAATTGTAGAAAAAAATAAGTAAAGTGCAAACTTATAGTGACCCAATAAAAAGCATTTAAAGTGCTGGTGCAATAGTTGCAATAATAATAATGTCCATGGAAACAGTTGCAAAAAAAGATGCAAACTTAAGGTGGCCAAAAATATCACAAGTTAAGTGCTGGTGCTGGTAAATATTTCTGCAATGCAGTGCTGGTTATGAGTGTTTTTCTCCCCTTCTTTATGATTAGATAGATGGGTGTCCCCTTACCTTACTGCTGTAAGGTCACAGCATAGAAAGAGGCTTTGTAATGGGACCCTTGTGTGTCCCCAGGAGGGGGTCTCCAATATGGTCTCACAGGTATCTGGTCATAATGGTGTATGGCGTCCCTTTAACTGTCAGGGACTGTTTTTATTTTTTTGTTTTTTGTTTTTTTTTTAAGCGCGCTTTTGCAGCACATTTTTAATGCATGTTCATGCTTCCTTTTTTTTTTTTTTTTTTTTTTTTTTTTGGAACAAGGAGACTGATTGTTGAACAATAAACCCTACCAAAAACGCACAAACAAGCATTTTTATTGTGCTTTCATTGAAGTCTATGGACCCAAAAACATAGTTGCTAACCGTCCTGGATTTGCCAGGACAGTCACGATTTTCAGAAAGGTGTCCTACCATGTCTGTGTCCCAGACTGGTCCCTGCAGCTCTTCTCTGTACCCCCCCCCCCCCCCCCCCCACTGCAGCACCTATCTACCTGTAGCTTCCCTGCTGCCGGCTTCTCCTCCTCTCCTCTACCATGTGCCTCAGCTGCTGCAGGGGAGCTGCAGGAGGATTGTAAATAAAAGACCCTACTGCTGTTCAAAGCACAGATCCCTGCCATGTCCCCAATTCCTCCTGCCATCTGCTACTGGGGTGATAAATCGGTGTTCAGATGAAGGGTGGGGGCTGGTAAACATGTTATGTTCAGCAGCCCCTTCCTGAATGAACACAAGGAGCGAGTTGTGAGGCATAGTGGGTGCAAGATGGACAAAGTTATTGGGCACCAGACACTTCTTGGAATTAAGAGGTTTTATTTCTCTTAACAATCCTTTTTAGTATTTTGGGAGGAAAGAGGGTTAGGACCAGGACACCGTTAGGTAGCTACAAATTCAATTGGCAGACCCCAATAAGAGAACAGCCGTGCAGGGAAAAGCCGCAGCAAAAAGCCACATCTGCACTTGCAGGATTGCTATCTCCTATGATAAGTCTTTAACAGTTCCTAACTCAAAAGTAACAGTCCTTTCAGCTTTACTACAACTGCCTCTCGTAGTTCTTCAGCACTGAGCTCCGGTCTCTCACTAGACCCTCTGATTCACTGACTCTGAATCCATTGCGCTCCTCCAATATTTGCAGTGGTATTCCCTCAAGCATCACCCACGCTTCCCTGCTAGGTCCCTAGCTTGGCACTCCAGATATTTCTCAAGCTTCACCCCTGCTAACCGGTGAGGTCCCTGACTTGACTCACAAGGCTGCTCTGCAAGCGTCTCCCCTGAGGGTTGGGTCCCTGACTTGATCACCGCCTGAAGTTTCCTGATTCTCCACCATGCCCTTTTGGTGAGAATGTGGTTCCAGTACTTGCTTCAGTTACTCACTGTGGACACTGGTAAAGGTGGTTGGTCTCTTTGTGTCGACAGCTTCCCTTCTCCATCCGACCACTGACAGGCTCTCCGGCCAGCAGAACTGTCACTTCTGGTTGGACTGCAAACCAACCCTGCTCTGCTCTGCTTACTTCTGGATAGGCCCTCACACAGCCTAGCAGCCAGATACCTCCAAGATAAGCCCAATCTCCGGCCTAGCAGCCCGGGGCATACAACACACGTCCACCCAGACAGCCATCCAATCGGCACAGAACATAGATCTGACCTCACCCGAATATATAGGTTCTCCCAGCAGGCCAAGGGGATTCAAGAAGACCCTTGCCCATTGGCTGATATACCCCATACACTCATAACCTGACCTTGGGTTGCCGTTCTCTTATCTAGTACCACCAAGTACCTGGCCACCTAGTGGTAGAAGAGAAAAGTGCAGCAAGGCCAAATTTAGGGAGAAATCAATAGATCTCTATCAATCGACCAAGATTGGTGAGAAGCTCCCTGATTAAACTCCAGGGTGCTACATCAGTAAAAAAGAAATACTAATTTATATTTAGTTTATATATATTTCTAAATAAATAAACATAGTAAAGCCTCATTCAAATGGGGTGTACTATAGCGTACTGCTGTGCAAGGCCATGTTTACCCACACAGGTGTTTGATGCATTCACGTGCAGGCAGTCCCATTGGTGTCAATTGGGATGCAGCAGCTGCACAGACACAACTGCTGCTCCCAGTCTGACATCTGTATGGGTGTGTGGCATATTCCTAATGTCATATCTGCTTTTGGGGCCATGCCCTTACACTCCTACGGATGTCAGATTGGGAGCAGCAGCTGTGTCCATGATGTCATTGCATCCCAATCTACACTAATGGGACTGCCTGCACGGAATGCATGGAACACCTGTGCATGCCCGTGCCACCCTCCCTTTGGGGGGAATATAAGGAGGCTGGTGCAGGTAGGACAGGGGCTACCTCCAGGTCCTCTCAACTGACATCTACGTTCACCTCTGGACATTCTGCCAGATAACGGGAAGACTCGTCCGCATATCTATTAAAGAGGCATTCCACCAAAAAAAATATTAAAAGCCAGCAGCTATAAATACTACAGCTGCTGACTTTTAATAAATGGACACTTACCTGTCCCGGGTTCCAGCGATGCCGAGGCCGATCGATCGCTCGGCCCTCGGCTGCTGCCGCCACCATTCTAGGTGAGGGAATCAGGAAGTGAAGCGAATCGGCTTCACTTCCCGGTTCCCTACTGCGCATGCGCGAGTAGCGCAGCGCAATAGGAATTCTCCGCGCTGTCACTGGGACCCGTGTGTGTCCCAGCAGACAGGGCGGCAGGACAGGAAAGGGCGTAGACTCCCACGGGAGTCTATGCCCGGAAGTGGGTGTAAATACCTGTCTTTGACAGGTATCTCCACCCCCCCCTCCCCCCTGAAAGGTGCCAGTTGTGACACCGGAGGGGGGGAGGGATCCGATCAGCGGAGGTTCCACTTTAGGGTGGAACCCCGCTTTAAGCTTTTCTGATTTGTAATCTTATAGTTGAGCTGGGCTAACTGGGTAACCCAACTTTGCTCCAAAGCCCCGAATATGTCTTTTTCTAGGTAGGCAAGGGGATTGTTATCCATAAAAACCCCTATTTCTGCCCCTGCGAGGTATTCACCCATACCCCCTGGCCTGAATGCTCAAACTTGGCCAGTAAGCAGGGTCTAAGTCTTTCAAGATGTTCATACCCAGAACGATGGGTACTGCTAAGCTCACTGGGCTGCAAATCACCATGGCACCTACTTGCTCCACTATCTGCATCTGCACCTAGGTAACACCTTCCACCAGGATGGGTAGGTTGTTGGCCACCTTGAGGGACAGCCAAGAAGGATCCAGGTGGTCCCTTGTGCCAAACAGCTGGGCATAGAACTTGTACTCCATGACAGTGACCATCCGGTCCCGTGTTTATCAGGAAAGGAACCTCCTGCTGATTGACAAGGGCATTTATCACTGGACTTGGTGCGATCATAGCCTCTGATTTGATGGGACTTTATGCTGAAGGTCCCAAGGGTCACTCCTCTGCGCCAGGAACCACTAATTTAATGGTGGCCTACAGGAGTTTTTGATCTCAAGCCGACCACAGTTCCTGGCTACATGTCCAAAGCGGTCGCACTGCCAGCATTTCTGGTCTTCATCCAGGTCCACACAGTGGTTAAAGGAGAAAAAGCTGAATGTCCTTGCATGGCCTAGTCAGAGCCCAGACTTAAACCCCAATCAAAATATATGGAATGACTTGAAGATTGCAGTCCACAAACGCTCACCATCAAATTTAACTGAACTTGAGCAGTTCTGCATAGAAGAGTGGGAAAATATTGCAAAGTCTAGATGTGCAAAGTTAGTAGGGACTTATCGCAACAGCCTAAAGGCTGTAATTTTAGCAAAAGGTGGTTCATCAAAATACTGACACAAGCGGGTGGTCCTTTTCTAACTCTGTGATTCTGTTTTTGAATTTTATTAATTTTTCTTCTGACACGTTGGTGTTATGTTTTAGTTGTACTGAGTAAATACAGCTGAATGAAACAAAAACCGTGTCTGTCTTCATTTCAGACTGCAAAGCAACAAAATTTGATTATTTTAAAGGAGGGTGATTCTTTTCTATATCCACTGTAACCCAGGAACTGTCCCATTAATGTTGAACAGGCCCTCCAGATGCACTAAAATTTATTCTAGACGTGACAGTTCCTCTTTCGGTAGCACCATCACTACTCAGCAGGTGTTATCCTCCAAGAAGTTAATTGCCAGCTCTGCAATCAGCCGGGGACGGGAACCCGATACAGGTGTGCAGCACTTTCCAGCCTCTCCTCCCACTCAGCCAGGGAAATATTAGACCCATTAAGCTTATGCACCAGCACCAAGTCTACGCTTAATGATGAAATGTCAGTGACAAAATCACATGATTGGCTGGCATCGGGCACAAGCCAGGAAGTAAGCACATATCACTGTATGCACACTGCTAAGTGTTCTAATCCCTAAGCGGGCAATGTGAGCGTACATTTGTAGTGCATCAGAATAGTACACAATATACTGTAATGTGAGTGGCATTTTATTATTTTAATAAAGACATGCTTTAGCAGAAAGCACTTAGATTTCTAAAAAAAAAAAGGTTTTTAATGTTTGAGGAGGAATATTGGATCATTATACTAGGTACCTGAGGACATACACGCGATAGTGGTGAATGGAAATTGGCATATGGTAATCCATTGAGAGAGGCTCAATTCTGTGAATGTAAACAAGGGATGGCTCAGCAGAACTATTTTGTCTGTTCAAGGAGTTGAGAACATTATACTGGGATTCCACACTCTGATCAAGGGTCATTTCAGGTGGAGCAGAGATATTTAACATACAGCACATTGAGCGGACTGTTTAAAGATTGTTTATTTTCACATTGGTCATCCACTTTAAGTGTAGTGAATGGCGTAATTAAGGTTTATTGACACATTTGTTAATGGATGGACGTTTATTTGCACTTCTTTTCCAACATGATGGACAATTTATGTATATGTTGATGATAATTTTTGGGGTATTATACTTTTTTTTTTTTTTTTCACTGGAGGAGTGTAAAAACTGCAGTGCATAGCATGTAGGCACGTAGAGGAGGTTACTGCTGTCTCATTGGAAAGTTGGGATTTAACTGTACTCCTGGGTTTATTGGGTCTGGCCCTCCAGTCCTGTGTGTTTATAAAAGGGTCAGAAGGCTCAAATTTAGGGAGTTGTTGGCGGGAGAGCAATCACACACCGTCTATATGGGGAGAAAGACATAGACGACCAGCAAGATGTAGGAGGATTGCTGGAACTTGCAGCCAACCTGAAGGTGGTAATTCCTGAATTCTGCCAATGATGAAATCTTGCTTATGGAGGTATTCTGGTGCAGCCACAAGCCTGTAGCTAGGGACTAGGGATATTAAGAAATGTCTGCACTTTATTCCAAACAGTTGTCTGTGATTGTCATCACATTAATTTTATTCTTCAAGTAAAACTTTTGAAAAAAGGGGTGCAATATAAGAACTCGGCACACATAGTCCACAGCCTGGGTCACTACACACATTGGGGTATGAAGATAACAGTGTTAAGATGCAAGTGGTTACCAAGGGTAACAAAGGTTTCACATGCAGCCTGACGTTAAGCGTGTATATGTGGCAAGTACTAATCTCACTGAAAAGTATTAAAAAATATTACTCACTGATCCCAGCGCTCAAAGTAGGTTGTCAAATTATAAGCTGCTATCATAAATCAAATCATAAAACATATAAATATATAGTATAAATCATTCCTTAATCCTTCATCCTGTGAAATATACTATATTGACAGCGCTAGATAAATCATTGCTTCCATAAAATAGAAAAGATGACAGTTCACAATCTTCAAGGAATCCACCACAGTTTAAAGTCCCAAAACGTGGCTATGAACTATTAACTTAAATGTTCATAAAGTGAGGAAAAAGAAGTGCATCTCCAAGCCATCCACCAGAAACACCAGTGCAAATCAGCTCCACGCTCGGTGACACTCCTTTTGGTAATACACTTACCAGAATTTAAAAGGTTACAGACACATCTAAAAAATACTGGCTCCTCGGATTCCTCACAACGACCATTATCCACCCACAGGGTTACAAGCACATCTAATAGTTAATGGCTCCTTGGGTTCATTAACACTACGCTTCCGGTTTAACAAATCTCCACTCAGCACAGATTCACATGTAGGAAAGATAAGAGACACATTCCATAGTGCAAACCAATTTTAATAGGTAAAATTCTCGTGCGCTCTTTAAAAAACATACGTACACAATTTCAGATATATCGTATCACATATCAAGTCACTCGCAGCGGTCAAGGTTTGTCTCATGGAAGGATATAATTGTCTGCCCTGGGGAAAAAGGGGGGGGGGGTGGTAGTTCTAGATAAACATTTCTATCACACCCAACTCAGTGAGATGCTGTCTGATCAATTGACATATACACAGTTGGAAAAGGATCCCACCAAGTAATATCGAAATTACTTGGCGAATTTAGTCGATTTTGGGTACTATATGCGAATTTTAACAAAAAAATAAAAATTATTTTTGACCCCGAGTTTCAGCAGAATCCCTAATATCTATACGCTGCCTAAAATTCATAAGACACAACAGAACCCCCCCCGGCCAGGCCTATTGTAAATGGAATAAATTCAGTGACATCCAGAGTAGGCCAATATTTAGACCATTTTTTGCAAATGAGCGTGGTGAACACACGAGCATATCTGAAAGACACCACCAGTTTTCTGCAGTTGTTGCGGGAGGTGGAATTCTCAGAAGAATCTGAAATTTTTTTGGTAACAGCAGATGTGTCGTCTCTCTATACAATTATTCAGCATGAGGATGCCTTATTGGTGCTAAATTGGGCATTCTCTCAGAGAGACGACCTTCCTTATATTCAGAAAAAGTTTTTACAAATGGCTCTAGAGTTCTGCCTTTCGCACAACTACTCCTGGTACGATGGCAAATTTTACAACCAGAAGAAAGGGGTAGCGATCAGCGCAAAGTTTGCGCCGAGTCTTGCGAACTTGTTTATGAGCCAATGGGAGGATATACGTATTTTTTCGTCTCGAAGACGAGAATTACTCTTTTACCAGGGGTATATAGACGATCTATTCTTTATTTGGCAAGGCATAGAAGAAACACTAAAATCATTTTCAGATAGTCTGAATATAAATAACAATAATATCAAATTAGAATTTAACTGGAGTAAGGATGTAATTCCTTTTTTGGATGTAACCGTAATGAGGGAGCGTACTAATCTTTCTACGAAATTTTTCTTTAAACCAACAGACAGGAATAGCTATATCCCAATTCAGAGTGGCTATCACCCTCTATGGCATGAGTCTTCAAACTATGGCCCTCCAGTTGTTCAGGAACTACAATTCCCATCATGCCTAGTCATGTCTGTGAATTTCAGAGTTTTACAATGCCTCATGTAATGTGTAGTTTTGCAACAGCTGGAGGGCCGTAGTTTGAGGATCCCTGTTCTATGGCTACGTGGTATTCCCAAGGGACAGTTTCTCCGTATCCGTAGGAACTGCACCTCTGATGATGATTACCTGTTGCAAGCAGCTTTAGTAAGGGATACATTTCTTGAGAAAGGATATTCCTCTGAAACCCTGGATCGGGATTTATATCAGGTTATGGAGACAACTCAAGAGATGTGTCTTCAACCCAAGGAGAGATTTGCTGGAATGAACCATGAATGGGGCTTTATCAGTGCTCTACATGGACAATATAAGGAGGTGGAAGCGATTGTCCATAAACATTGGGATATTTTAAAATTGGATCGCACCCTTAAGGAGGTTATTCCAGAGAAACCAAGATTTATATACAGACGAAATCCTTCTTTTGGGGATAAAATCGTTAAGAAAGTTTTAGACCCCCCCATCCAGACCACGTATGTTTTGGGACCAGGTGGTTTTTTTTTGCCTGCCGCAGGTGTAAAGCCTGTAAATCAATACATACCCACCTGAGGGGCATTGACCAATTTACCTCTACTGGAAATGGACACATTTTCAAGATAGAGCAGTTTATCACATGCATAAGAACACATGTAGTGTACGCTCTTCAGTGCCCATGTGGGCTTATGAATATTGGTCGAACCAAAAGAAAGTTATGTAAACGAGTGGCAGAACACATCTATAATATTTCTATCGGTTACAGAGACCATAGTGTCTCTTTGCATTTCAGACTCAAACACAACAGGGATCCCACCGGTTTGAAGTTTTGGGGCATAGACAGGATCTTTCCCTCCTGGAGGGGGAGTAATCTTGTCCGGGAAATATCAAAACAAGAAACCGAATGGATTTTTCGCACCAACACGTTGAGCCCCCAGGGCTTAAATATAGAGGTGGACGTGAACTGCTTCATCAGTGATTACTGATGGTGCAGCTCAGTCTCTTCCCATTTGTTTTCATTCTGGATGTCTTACTAATGGGAATGTCTGTCCTTTACGAATGCATGGCCATGGTGGGTCACGTTGTGTTTTCTTGTGTGGCTAAAGGACACTCATTCATTAATTTATTCAGTTGGTCGTCAGGGAGTACGAGGGGTATCGGGGTTTTGCAATCACCTGGTGAGGAGGTAGTTTCTGGAAGAACACTGTGCCCATATAGAGTGGGTGCTAGTGGGCGCCAGTACTGCAGATTACTTGGATTTTTATGGCTGAGTATTTTTTATCTTGGTTATTTTAGTTCATTTTATTTTTGTTCTAATATAATAACTTTTTTGCATTAGGCGTTGGCGCGCGTTAGCGCTCCAGGAACATACTTCGATGTATCTTGGAATCTGCTACCTGTAAGCTATAATGTCCACTTCGAATTTGGGACAGAGTAAGAACCACATAAATGGTATTAATACACTAATAGAGGGGATAGACGGGATGGCAGTAACTCTAATTCAGAGTGAACGTGTGTTGAGTAGTATTTTGGGTTTGGAATGATTTCTGGTTCAATTTTTTATTATATTATCTATAAGGAAATACATAATGATGTTTGGGGAGAATGCTGCTATCATTAACATTTTGGGATGTATAAAGGTGGTACATATTTGCTTGGGAGTGTTAACCGCCTTTCTATTTTTATTGCTTATTTTTTCAAAAAAATTTTGTTTTTTATTTTGTATTTTTATTGTTACTTTTAATTGTTGTATTGATCTTGTCTATTGTAAATGGCGCATATAATTGCTTAGAGAAATACCTCTTTTAATATCTTTGATAAGTCATAATATGTATGTAGAGTGGTATTATGTTTCTGGTAATCACCAGAACATAATAATAGCGCTATGCAATTTTTGAACTGCCGCCGTTTGTCAGTATGTGAAGCATCGCCAGAAGACTGGGAGCCGAAGCTGTCTGTCAGTTTTATTTTAAAAAGTGCTTGGATGGACACTTGTACGTTTGACACCGGGATGAGGGCTTATCCTATGTGCTGATGGCGCTGTGCGTCTCAGCGGTGGACTGATGACTGGGCAGTCTGACGTAGTTGTGGCCTCCAATTGCTGCGCTATATGGTGTGCTGATATAGTGGCAACACTTTGAGCATATCCTGACGCTTCCTGTCCCAGAGTCTTTCGAGGGAAGAGGGGGCGGGCCGGAGGAGTGTTCCTTTGTCCGCTCGCCTCCCACTCTGTATATAATAGTACGAGCTGCCCGTCCACGCCCACAGATGAAGACATAGTGACGAAACGCATATGGGCGTGACCGAGCAGCTGTACGTCACCACAGAGGAGAGGGTTTAAGTGTTTTTCCGTGACCCGCCGCTTTTGCTGAGACCGTGTACGACCTTAGGACTCAGGATTGTGGTGAGACAAACCTTGACCGCTGCGAGTGACATGATATGTGATACGATATATCTGAAATTGTGTACGTATGTTTTTTAAAGAGCGCATGAGAATTTTACCTATTAAAATTGGTTTGCACTATGGAATGTGTCTCTTATCTTTCCTACATGTGAATCTGTGCTGAGTGGAGATTTGTTAAACCGGAAGCATAGTGTTAATGAACCCAAGGAGCCATTAACTATTAGATGTGCTTGTAACCCTGTGGGTGGATAATGGTTTAACTGGAAGCATCATTGTGAGGAATCCGAGGAGCCAGTATGTTTTAGATGTGTCTGTAACCTTTTAAATTCTGGTAAGTGTATTACCATAAGGAGTATCACAGAGCGTGGAGCTGATTTGCACTGGTGTTTCTGGTGGATGGCTTGGAGATGGACTTCTTTTTCCTCACTTTATGAACATTTAAGTTAATAGTTCATAGCCACGTTTTGGGACTTTAACCACTTAAGGACCGCCGTATTGCCATTGTACGTCATCGCAATGGCACAGGCAGGCACAAGCACGTACATGTACGTGCTTGCCTTCCAGCGGGGTGGGGGGTCCGATCTGACCCCCCTCCCGCTGGATACGGCGGTCCGGTTCGCTTCAGGAGCGATCCGAGATGAGGGGATGGCCGTTGGTTTCTGGCCATCCCCTCTCAATCGCTCCTGGCGAATGAGAAGCTTCCTCCCTCTGTGTATAGTAAAGACAGGCAGGGAGGAAGTGATGTCATTCTCCTCGGGGCGGTCTTTTTGACCGGACTACGAGGAGAAGACAGAAAGTAAGTGTGCACCAACACTACACTGACATGTAGGCACACACAGGCACACAAACCCCCCCCCCCCCCGTCACAGTGTCACTGATTGCAGTGATCATTTATTTACTGATCACTGCATTCAGTGTCAGTTGTAAAAGTAAAAACTGTCAGGGCAGTTAGTGTTAGGTCCAGGGTAGCCCCCTACCACCCCCCAATAAAGGTTTCACCCCCTTTTGCCAGTGTCACTAAGCGATCATTTTTCTGATCGCTGCATTAGTGTCGCTAGGTAGCTAGTTATTTTTTTAGGTTCACCGCCAGGTTTTCATAGCGCTAGGTACCCCCATATACTACCCAATAATGGTTTTAACCCCCTGATTGCCCCTAGTTAACCCTTTCACCAGCGATCACAGTATAAGTGTCACTGGTGACGCTGGTTAGCCAGTTAGTTATTTAGGTTCCCCGTCGGGTTTTTATATAGCGCCAGGGACCCCCATATACTACCTAATAAAAGTTTGAACCCCCTGATTGCCCCTAGTTAACCCTTTCACCAGTGATCACCGTATAAGTGTTACGGGTGACTCTGGTTAGTTTGCTTTTTATAGCATCAGGGCACCCACCATTTATTACCCAATAAAGGTTTAACCCCCTGATCACCCGGCGGGTGATATCAATTAGGTTTTAGGGTCAGGGTCTGCGTCTCCCCAGGCAGCGCTAAGTTAGTGCCAGTACCGCTAACACCCACACGCAAAGCATAAACCTCCCGTAGTGGTATAGAATCTGAACAGATCAATATCTGATCTGATCAGATCTATACTAGCATCCCCAGCAGTTTAGGGTTCCAAAAAAACGCATTGTTAGCGGGATCAGCCCAGATACCTGCTGGCACCTGCGTTTTGCCCCTCTGCCCAGCCCACCCAAGTGCAGTATCGATCGGTCACTGTCACTTACAAAACACTAAACACATAACTGCAGCGATCGCAGAGTCAGGCCTGATTCCTGCGATCGCTAACAGTTTTATTTGGTAGCATTTTATATTTAAATCCGGAAGGCAGTGCTTGGTTTTCGGGGTCCCGTACGTGGCTAGGCTCCCAAAAAGTCCTCCACATGTGGTATCCCCGTACTCGGGAGAAGCAGCAGAATTTATTTTGGGGTGTAATTTGACTTATGCCCATAGCATGTGCGAGCAATATATCATTTAGTGACAACTTTGTGCAAAAAAAAAAAAATTGTAAAATTCCTGCAACTTGTGGCAAAATATAAAATATTTCATGGACTCAGCATGCCTCTCAGTAAATAGCTTGGGGTGTCTACTTTCCAAAATGGGGTCATTTGGGGGGGGGGGGGTGGTTTGTGCTATTTTGGCATTTTATGGCCTTCGAAACTGATAGGTAGTGAGGAGTGAAATCAAAAATTTGCACCCTTAGAAACCCTGAAAGCAGTGATTGGTTCTCGGGGTGCCGCACGCAGTTAGACTCCCAAAAAGTCCCACATATGTGGTATCCTTGTACTCAGGAGAAGCAGCAGAATATATTTTGGGGTGCAATTCCACATATACCTATGGCATGTGTGAGCAATATATCATTTAGTGACAACTTTTTGTAAACTTTTTTTTTTATTTTTATTTTTGTCATTATTCAATCACTTGGGACAAAAAAAAAAATATTCAATGGACTCAACATGCCTCTCCACAACTTCCTTGGGGTGTCTACTTTCCAAAATGGGGTCATTTGGGGGGGGGGGTTGTACTGCCCTGCCATTTTAGCACCTCAAGAAATGAGATAGGCATAAATTAAAAGCTGTGTAAATTCCAGAAAATGTACTCTAGTTTGTAGACGCTATAACTTTTGCGCAAACCAATAAATATACGCTTATTGACATTTTTTTTTACTAAAGATATGTGGCTGAATAAATTTTGCCCTAAATGTATGACTAAAATTGAGTTTATTCGATTTTTCTTATAACAAAAAGTAGAAAATATCATTTTTTCTCAAAAATTTCGGTCTTTTTCCATTTATATCGCAAAAAATAAAAATCGCATAGGCAATCAAATACCATCAAAAGAAAGCTCTATTTGTGGGAAGAAAAGGACGCAAATTTCATTTGGGTACAACATTGCATGACCGCGCAATTACCAGTTAAAGCAGTGCAGTGCGAAATTGTAAAAAGCCCTCTGGTCCTTAGGCTGTTAATTGGTCCGGGGCTGAAGTGGTTAAACTGTGGTGAATTCCTTGAAGATTGTGAACTGTCATCTTTTCTATTTTATGGAAGCAATGATTTATCTAGCGCTGTCAATATAGTATATTTCACAGGATGAAGGATTAAGGAACGATTTATACTATATATTTATATGTGTATATGTGGCAGGTGAGACAGCCTCTTGCAGTGAGGAAGACTCCTTCGGCTGCGATCCATCACCTGTAGCAATGGGAGCAGATCTGCACCACAGGGGCCCTCATCCTGTACATAGGTACAGAAGAGTTAAGCCCCGTACACAGGATCGGTATTCTGACTCCGATTGTTGTGAAGCAATCTATCCCTTGTGAGACGTCTATGCCTGGCCTGTATAAGCGGATATAATCAATAAGGACAATCCTCATCAGATGGCTTGAACTCCCCAATACCAATTTCCATCCACAGATGCTTTTATTCTGAACATCAGATTACAGCAGATGGCAGGATACAAACCGATGAACAGGTTGTGGTATTGTGCTGTCCAAGGATGATATTGTCTGTAGCTTACAATGTAGAATACATGTGCTCTGCTACATGAGGCTAGTTACTTCATTGACGCAGGAAGTACAAAACACAGAAAGTAGGGTGGAGCATTACATACAAAGGAAGTATGTCATAACATAAGGGGAAATAACTTGAGAACACAAGCACATTACCACAAAATGTCACTAGATGGCAGAATGTGAATTAAACTTAAAGTGGTGTTGCCACCAAAAAATAAAAGAATGTTTAAAATTCTTAAAAAAAAAAAATAAAAAAAAAATAATTGGAATTTTTTTTTTTTTACTCACCTCTAAATACCTGTTGCTAGGGGGTCCCTCGTAGTCTGCCTTCTTCCTTGCCCTGGCTGGTGACATCACTTCCCCTCGCACCTCACAGTCACCTGGGACCTGTCCCGTGTCCCAGGTGACTGCGTGGCGTATCACGCTCGCGCATGCGCAGTGGGTGCCCACAGTACATATGACGGCACCGCGAGCGGAGCGGGGAACAAGGGGGGGCTTTGTTCCCCCGCATCGCTGGACCCTGGGACAGGTAAGTGTCCGATTATTAAAAGTCAGCAGCTGCAGTATTTGTAGCTGCTGACTTTTAATTTTTTTTTTTTTTTTAGGGGGTACCACACTTTGAACGTCCATAGGAAAATGGTTAGGAAAACAATATATATATATAAATTCTATGCCCCGTTGAGGCAGCACACTCACCGTCTGGCATGGTAAACTATATACATCAGAATGGTAGTGATGCAAGTGCAAATAACAACAGTGTAATTTGCTGGATGTCTTGAAGACCTGAAAGACATAAAAGAACATGCATATAATGCAATAACAATAAGTCTTAATTTAAGGCTTCAAGATATGTCAACTATAGTTCAAGACACTTTCTTCTGGAAATCACTGGTAGAATCCAGCAAACAAGTTCATTCTCCAAAGGGCAAGAGCAGAATAAAGTTCAGTGATAGGTCTGAAAGTCTTTACAGTCCCTTATCTTGAAACCTTCACCTCCACTTTACGTACTTTACCGGCATCACTAGGAACGCTCTTTACAATAAGTCCCATGTGCCATTCGATCCTTTCAGCTTGCTGATCCTTAAAGAGGAGAGCCAGCTTTAAAAAAAAAAATTAAAAGGCAGCAGCTGCAAACACTGTAGCTGCTGACTTAATAAGCAGACTTACCTGTCCAGGGCACCCGCGATGTCGGCCGCCCGAGGCTGACCCGTCCCTCGGCTCTCGGGTCCCGGCGGCGCCATTTTAACTAAGGGAAACAGGCAGTGGAGCCTTGCGGCTTCACTGCCCGTTTCCTACTGCGCATGCACGAGTCGCGCAGCACCTTGTGAATGGGGCGCGCTGTCTTCTGGGACACACAGTTCCCAGAACACACAGCGCCCCATTACCCAGAAGACGCCGCACCGAGGAGAGAAGACCGAAGATCACCGCGGAGGAGAAAGAGGCAGATTAGGATGATGTGCCTAGCAACAGGCATTTCTGGTAAGTTTTAAAAAAAAATGTTCATTTTTTTATTTATTTTTTCTGATTTTTTTGCTAAATTTTAATGTATTTTTGTTTTTCAGGGTGGCCCTCCACTTTAAGCAGAACAAAATCTCCAACTATGTTAGGGTTCAGCCGTTGCCATTTCCTGTTTTAAAGTTTCCAGGTGGAACAGGAACAGACCCAAGCTTCTGGGTAAGACGAGTAGCTGGGGTAAAGATAGTTGGGGTCTCTGCACCTTTGTCAGGTTCTAGAAGACTGAAGACATCAGCTGTGGTTTCTTATGGATGACCCAGCAGGAATTCAGGACCTGTTATCCAAGAAGAATTTGCAAAGACACTTGCAGACACTGGCCTGGTGGCGTGATCTGCAGGATCAATTTCAGATGGAACATAATGCCATTGTTCAGTAGGGATGAGCTTGGTGTTTGAGACGAACGCATGTTCGAGACAAACACCGGCTGTTTGCCCGTTCGGCTAATTACGAACGTTATGGGCCGTTCGCGCCATATTCGTGTGGCACTCATGGCCCGCAATGCACTGCGATGGCGCAGTGCATTGTGGGCTTATGATTGGCCAAGCATGCACTGTGAACCCGCATGCTTGGCTAATCACAGCGCCGGCAGTGAGGAGAGCCATAATTGGCCAAAGGCAGGATGCCTGTGGCCAATTATAGCTCAGGGGGTTTAGTACAAGCCCCACACTATATAAGGCCACCATCGTGGCAGCCTTTTGTAGTGTGTTACGGCGTTCAGAGAGAGCAGGATAGGCAGGGACAGTGTGTTCTTTTCTTGTGAACCTAGCACTGTTAAAGTGGGTGTTGTGTGCTTCCAGCACAGTATACACCTGACGATACCCCTTATTGCTGGTGTTCTGTAATATAGGCATCTGCAGCAGTTAAAGTGGGTGTTTTGTGCCTCCAGCACAATATACCCCTGAAGTTACCCTTTTATTACTGGTGTTCTGTAATACAGGCATCTGCAGCAGTTAAAGTGGGTGTTGTGTGCCTCCAGCACAGTATACACCCGAAGATAGCCCTTATTGCTGGTGTTCTGTAATGCAGGCATCTGCAGCAGTTAAAGTGGGTGTTGTGTGCCTCCAGCACAATATACACCTGAAGCTACCCTTTATTACTGGTGTTCTGTAATACAGGCATCTGCAGCAGTTAAATTGGGTGTTGTGTGCTTCCAGCACAGTATACACCTGAAGATAGCCCTTATTGCTGGTGTTCTGTAATACAGGCATCTGCAGCATTTACAGTAGGTGTTGTGTGCCTCCTGCACAGTATACACCTGAAGCTACACCTTATTGCTGGTGTTGTTCTGTTTATGTAACACCCAATTGCTGGTTTTCCCATCTCTCTGCAGGCCATTACTATGTCTGGAAGGCCAACAAGGAGAGGCAGACAGTCACGAGCCAATAAAAGAGGGCAAGCAGGCTCTGTGTCTAGAGACAACAGTGCTGGTCGTGGACGTAGTGCATCATTATCAGCACGTGGCCATGGGACACGCTTGTCCTTATTTTCGGCAGCTGGACACATTGAGCCACATCATGCCAAAGACTTGGTAGAGTGGATGACCAAGCCCTCCTCATCCTCTCTCACCCAGATTCAGGGTACTAGCAAAGCAGCTGCCAATGCGTCCTATTCCCTCATCTCAATGTCATCCGTCACTCCTTCCCTAGACCCACCATGTCCTCCTGAGGAGTCCCCCAAACTGTTTGAGCACAGTGTTGGGTACATACTCCAGGAGGATGCCCAGCATTTTGAAGGCTCTGATGATGATACCCAGCTAGAGGAAGGCAGTAGCGTGAGCCCAGAGAGAGGGAATGCTCAAGAAGGACAGCAATCTGGCAGTCATGTTCCACCAGCTGAAGCATACTGCCAGGTTTGCTCCAGTGATGAAGAGGGAGGGGATGATGAGGTCACTGACTCCACGTGGGTGTCTGATAGGAGAGAGGAGGAGGAGGCACATCTCCAATAAGGCAGGATGCCCTCCAGGGGCCAGCTTAGGGGCAGCACACCGACTGAATCACACCGCAAAGCTTCCCCATGTGCAGGGAGCTGCCTCTGCGCGTTATTCCAAAAGTTCTTTGGTGTGGGCCTTTTTTGAGACGAGTGCATCAGATCGCACCGCTGCTGTTTGCAACATATGTCTCAAGCGTATCTCGCGTGGCCAAAACATCAGCCGCTTGGGCACCACATGCTTGACCAGACATATGTTGACCTGTCATGCAGCTCATTGGCAAGCGTACCTTAAAGACCCAAACCAAAGAACAAAGCGGACCTCTCCTTGCTCCTCATCAGCTGGGATCTCCAACCCCACTAGACCTTCATTCCTCTCAGTGCAGGTTTCAGAGAGGACTGAAGGTGTAGAATTAGGTGTGTCATAGCCAAGTACTTGCGGGCATTCTGCTAGTAGTACACCGATGTCCGATTGTAGCAGGCAAATTTCCCTGCCCCAGCTGCTGGACCGTCGAAAGAAGTTCACTCCCAGCCATCCACATGCCCAGCGGTTGAATGCTAGCTTGGCTAAATTGCTAGCACTTCAACTGAGGCCTTTTCAGTTGGTAGACTCGGCCCCCTTCCGTGAGTTTGTGCAATGTGCGGTTCCTCAGTGGCAGGTCCGCAAATGCCACTTTTTCTCACGGGAGGCAATTCCGGCTCTCTACCGGCATGTGGAAGGCAATGTCCATGCCTTGCTGGACAGGAGTCAGCAGTAAGGTGCATATTACCGCTGACTCATGGTCCAGCAGGCATGGACATGGACGTTACCTATCCTTCCCGGCCCATTGGGTCACTCTTCTGGCAGCTGGTAAGGATGCAGGACAAGGTGCAGTAGTGTTGGAGGTTGTTCCGCCACCACTCCTCCAAAATGCTACTACTGGTTGTGACACACCTCTCTCCTCCACCCCCTCCTCTTCTTCTTCCTCCATGGCCTCTTCCAGTGCTTTGTTCTCGGAACCAGCGGTGCTCCGTAGGCGTTCAAGGGGCTACGCAAATACGCAGACAAAAAGATGCCATGCCGTGCTTGCGCTGGTTTGTTTGGGGGACAGGAGCCACACTGGGGCAGATATTTTGTCAGCTCTGCAGGGGCAGTCTGAGAGGTGGTTGACGCCATGCCAGCTTAAGCCAGGATTGGTGGTTTGTGACAATGGCATCAACCTCCTCTCCGCCCTCCGACAGGGACAACTAATCCATGTGCCCAGTGTGGCCCACATCCTTAACCTAGTGGTGCAGCGGTTCTTGGGCAGGTACCCGGGATTACAGGATGTCCTGAGGCAGGCCAGGAATGTCTGCGTGCATTTCCGCCGATCATTTAATGCCAGTGCTCGGCTGGCTGAGCTCCAAAAGGAGTTGAACCTGCCCAAGAACCGCCTTATATGTGACATGCCCACCAGGTGGAACTCAATGTTGGCCATGCTGCAGTGGCTGCACACACAGCAGAGGGCCATCAATGAGTACCTGTGCAACTATGGCACCAGGACAGGGTCAGGGGAGTTCGTTTTTTTTTCACCACGCCAGTGGGGCATGATCAGAAATGCTGTCCTGTCACCATTTGAGGAGGCCATGAGGATGGTGAGCAGTGACAGTGCATGCATCAGTGACACTGTACCTCTTGTCCACCTGTTGGAGCACACGCTGCGTGGAATAATGGACAGGGTGCTTGAGGCAGAACAGAGGCAGGAAGAGGAGGACTTCCTTGCCTCTCAAGGCCCCCTTTATCCAGTGTTCCTGCTGTCCCACCCATCACACAGGAAGAGGACGAGGAGGAGGAGACTTGTGTCAGTATGGAGGTGGAGCCTGGAACTCGGCATCAGCAGTCTTTTAGGGATGATTTACAGTCCCAAGAAACCTGTGGACTTGTACGTGGCTGGGAGGAGGTGGCTGCGGATCATGTTGTCCTTAGTGACCCAGAGGACCCAGTACCTAATGCCTCAGCTAACCTACGCTGCGTGGCCTCTCTGATCCTGCAAAGCCCGTGGAAGGATCCCCGTATTTTTCGGATCAAGGAGAGGGACCATTACTGGCTGGCCTCTCTCCTTGATCCACAGTACAAGGGTAAGGTTGCGGACCTTATCTTACCTTCGCAGAGGGAGCAGAGGATGAGACATCTCCGGAAGGCCTTGCAGAAAGGTCTGTGCAACGCGTTCCCAGAGACTGGGAGGTTACAAACTCCTGGTCCTGGAAAACGTGTTGCTGAGGCTTTGGTCAGTCACAGAAGGAGCGGTGGAGAAGGTGGCTATCTGACCGATGCGTTCAGACAATTTCTTAGTCCGCAGCCCCAAGGTATGATCTGTTCCAGCAACCATTGCCAGTGTCTTATTTACATGGTGCAGCAATACCTAGGGGCAAGGTCAGACTTGGACACCTTTCCCACCGAAAATCCTCTGGCTTACTGTGTCTTGAGGATGGATCACTGGCCAGAGCTTGCACAGTATGAAATTGAGCTACTGACCTGTCCTGCATCCAGCGTTCTTTTGGAACGCACCTCCAGTGCTGCTGGAGGCTTTGTAACCGATCACAGGGTACGCCTGTCCACCGACTCGGTTGATCGACTGTCCTTCATAAAGATGAATCAGTCTTGGATCACCACCAGCTACCAAGCACCTGAAGCTGATGTAACGGAATAATTTTTTTTGAAATGTCACATCCCTTCAAGACTGCTTATGCTGATGCTGAGTGACTGTCCTGTTATATTGACTCACTATCCTCTTCCTCCTCAATGATCCTTCTGATAGCTTGGAAGAACATTTTTTCAGCCACTGTTTAACAGGGGCGTGTAATTACAATTTTGGATGCAATGCTTTGCAGCAGGGCTCATTCCTGCACTCCAACTAGAGTATATGGGAGAGGTTGCAGTGTCGTGGCACCAGCACCAGTGCCTAAGCACCAGCACCAGTGCCAGGGGCATGTAATTACAATTCTTGATATAATATTTCACAGCAGGGCCTGTTCCTGCGCCCACCAAGAGTAACTGTGAGCACCAGCACCACCACCACAACCACCAAAGGCCCAATTTTTCTACCACTGTTCAACAATGGCATGTAATTACAATTCTTGATATAATTGTTTACAACAGGGTGCTCCAGCTCCCACCAAGAGTCACTTTGAGGGCTTACAGTGTTGTGGCAACACCAACACCTTAGGCCCCCATTTCTGCAGGGCATATAGGGCAGACCCCTACTTTCAAACATCCAACTTACAAACGTCTCCTACTTGCAAACGGAAGGAGACAACAGGAAGTGAGACGAAAAAAGACGGACGGCCCAAAAAATTATACAGGGGTAATAACCCTTCCCTATGTTTTCCAAAAAGCTTAAAAATAGATTTTTTACACTTTAAAAATGAACCAGTTCAAAATTACAAACAGATTCTACTTAACACAACAAACCTACACAGTCCCTGTCTTGTTTGCACCACCTGTATACTGCTGTTCTGAGTATATAGGGCCTTGGGGCCGCACGCCTTTTTTTATTTTTATTTGGGTACGAGGTTCCCCTTAATAGCCGTACAAGACCCAAAGGGGCTGGTAATGGGCGGGGGGGGGGGGGGGGCTACCCATGCCATTTTTTTCTCAATGATTTTCATCCGTATTGCTGGAACCAGACATAATATTAAAACCGCAAGCAGTTTTAAATGACTTTTTTCCGTTAAATGTCATTTTGTGCAGGGACTTTTCTAAACACGGGAAACATGTGCCACTTCACAGGTATACTTTAGACACTCCCAGACACGATATTTAAATTAATATTTCACTTCTTTTTTTTTCACTTTAATAGTCATTAAAATCAGTGCTCATGAAAAAACAGTCATTTAAGAAAAAAAAATTGTCATTGACCCATGTCCCCTGGGGCAGGAGCCGGGTCCCCAAACCCTTTTTAGGACAATATCTTGCATATTAGCCATTAAAATTAGCACTTTTTATTTCGAACGTTCGAGTCCCATAGACTTCAAAAGTTCTAAAGTTAACATGAATTTTCGGTCCGTTCGAAAGTTCTGGTCCGAACCGGGGGGGTGTTCGGCTTATCCCTAGTTGTGGTCATATTGGTCCACTGACCCAATTCACCATTTACCCGTGTTCTCTGCTGCCATCGCCAGGGCTAGGTATGGCCATATATTGTGGTTCATGCACTTCAATGACAATGAACTCTGTTGTTCTCAAGATGACCCTGAACATGATTGGCTCCATGAAATTCGGCCCCTTGTAAACTGCTTCAACAAAAAATTTGCAGCCTTGTTTATTCGCAATCAAGACGTCTGCATTGATGAGTGCCTGGTTACATTTTCTGGCCGTCTTGTTTTCAAACAATATCTCCCCAGCAAGCGTGCGAGATACAGGGTCAAGATATATAAACGCTGTGACAAGGCAACAGGCTATACATGGAGGTTTCTGGTTTACAAGGGAAAAGATAGCAGCTTGGAGCCCTCCAATTGCCCAGACTACATAGGGAGCAGTGGCAAGATTGTTTGGGACTTGGTGTCACCCTTATTCGTAAAGGGGTACCATTTATACGTGGACAATTTGTATTCAAGCATGCCACTTTTATACACCTCTATCAATGAGGAATTGGCGCATGTGGCACCGTTCAATCTAATTGTCGGGGCTTCCCCCAAGGGCTTGTAAATGCCCAACTTAGTCTAGGGGAGAGAGCCTGCTTGAGGTCCAATGAGTTACTTGCAGTGAGATGGAAGGACAAACGGAATGTTTTCCTTCTGTCTTCCATTCACCAAGATGCGGCAGTCCAAATTACTACGGCGACTGGTGTTGTTGAGAAGCCCCTCTGTGTCCATGACTACAACCATAAA
The DNA here is from genome assembly GCF_037356315.1 of Lithobates pipiens. NCBI lineage: Eukaryota > Metazoa > Chordata > Amphibia > Anura > Ranidae > Lithobates > Lithobates pipiens. The sequence continues at coordinate 110,917,265 of NW_027507788.1, forward strand.
ATGGGAGGGGTGGACTTCAATGAGAAGATGATGGCACCGTACTTAGTTGCCCATAAGGCAAGATGCTGCTGTAAAAAAGTGTCTGTATACTTATTCCAATTGGCTCTGTTCAATGCTTATGTGCTATACAAAAAGCATCTGGACGAACTGGATCCTTCCTAAAATTCCAGGAAGAGGTCATCACAGCACATCTGTATCCAGCAGGTGCTGTGGCCCAAATTCACAACCCAGATGCAGTGAGCCGGCTGCATGAGGGGCTTTTTCCGGATGTCTTTCCTGGTACCCCTACCCAACGAGCACCCCAAAAAAGATGCCATGTCTGTAGCAAGCGCGGATATAGGCATGACATCCGATATTATTGTCCCTCCTGTCCTGACCAGCCTGGTCTCTGCATCGGGGACTGTTCCCGTCACTACTACACACTAGTGGAGTATTAGAATAGGGTACAGCACGGCACAGTCCTAGGGCAGACTACCACACAGGGTCTCGAAAGATGTTAGATGGCCATCGCATTTTGAAAGACCCTAAGCTGGAGCATACAAAGTTATAATAAAAGTGTAAAAAAAAACATAATATAATTAAAAAAGCCAAAAATAGTTGTCGTTTTATTGTTCTTCTCTCTCTATTGTTCTCTCTTTATTGTTATGCTATGTTTTAGTGTATTTTGTGCTATACTCTGTTTTATTGTTACTGTGTTTTATCGTGTTTGCTTTGCAGGTATGTCATTCTACTGTTATAACCCTTCACTCTGTTATAACCCTTCACTGTACTGTTACTATGATTTATGCTATAATTTAATGTTTTATTGTGTTTGCTTTGCAGGTATGTACTACTGTTATGCTGTAATGTTACTTTGTTTTATTTTTAACCATTATTTGCAGGTACGCCATTCAGCTGCAGCACAGGTTTATTTATTTTGACAGCAACTGGGTTTGCTCTCATGATACAAAAATTCATGACTCCTGCGCTGTTGGAAGTGATGTCACTACCCCAGTTAAAAAAAAGAGTATAAATGCCGAAGCATAGGGGCAGGGGTGGAAATTAGGGGCAGATTGCCCTTATGCTTCCGCATATATTTTTTACTTTTTTTATTTTTTTATTTTAGCACAGATTGCAATTTAAAAAAAGTTGTTTTATTGATGTTGCAGGGAGGTGGCTATCTCACCTGCAGTATCAGAAGACACTGAAACATTGCTGCAGTGAGAGTGTTTCCCTCTAGTGGCAGCAAAGTCTGTGTCATCACATCCTACCAGCAGAGTGATTAACACCAGGAAGCAAAGCATACAGGGAGTTGTAGTTCCAGGACTCAAGTTTCACATTGAGATTTCCCTCTTTTAGGGCTACAACTTCTGCTGGATTTTGAGTGGTTATACTGGAATGATGCCTGCAGGTTTAGGTATAATCTTGGTATAGTTTTTTTCAGCCAGCAGTTGTAATCCTAGTAGCTAATTATCTGCTAGACTGCTTTTACAAGCAGTGGGAGAGAATGTCCCCCCCCCCCCACCCACCCACCTTCTTCCATGGGGTTTCACTGGCTCTCCTGTGCCACCAGGGAACCCGAGAATGTAGACAGTGGTTCCACCAGCTGACCATAGAGGTTTTCGGGGACCAGAATGGCTCAAATCGTCTCTATGGCCTAAGAAACTGGAAGCTATGAGCATTTCATGACTTTGGTTTCACCGAATATAAACGGTGCCATTGGGAAGTTGGGAAAGCATCTTATCACACCGATCTTGGCATGGTCAGATGCTTATACCCATGGCATGTGTGAGCAATATATCATTTAAATTTTTTTTGTCATTATTCAATCACTTGTGACAAAAAAATGAAATATTCATTGGGCTCAAAACGCCATTGGGAAGTTGGGAAAGCATTTTGTCACACCGATCTTGGGGTGGTCAGATAGTTTGAGGGAAGAGGAGAGATAATTTTTTAACATGCCTCATAGCAAATAGCTTGAGGAGGGGGGAAGTGGTTTGTGCTAGCTTGGCATTTCATGGCCTCTGAAACTGTGATAGGTAGTGAGGAGTGAAATCAACAATTTACTCCATTAGAAAGCCTGAAGGCGGTGATTGGTTTTCGGGTTTTGTACGTGGCTAGACTGCCAAAAAGTCTCACACAAAATGAGTTTTGGGGTGTAATTTCACATATACCCATGACATGTGTGAGCAATCTATCATTTAGTGACAACTTTGTGTAAAAAATAAATAAAAAAAGTTGTAATTTTCTCAAAACGTGTGGCAAAATATAAAATATAAAAAAACAAAGATAATACGGTGCACTCTGAATATGACTAGTAAACAAACTCATATAGTGTTGAATGGGAATGAACATAGTATTATGACCACAATGGGCTGTTACAGTCAGTAATGTCCATGAAAAATAAGGTAAAATAATTAAAAAGAAACTGTCCATAGGGGGCTGCCACTTCCGAGTAGAAATGTACAAAGTGCTCTGAAAAAGACAAATGGAAGAGGAACGGTGCGTTCTAAGTGGAGTAAAACGGTAAATTTTAATAAAATTTTAAAAATCAATACACTCACAAAAGAGGTTCATAGATGGGCATTGTAATAAATTCAGCATCCGCTAGTCGCCGTCAGAGAGGAAAGGCCATCCGATGTAAATCTGGCAGAGGGATAGATGATGTGGATGGTCCCAGCCCCGGAAACACCGCTGGATATGATGTTTGTGGTGGTCATGGAGCGCAAATATTAGGCACCAACGCTGGCGGGGATTGGCGTCACTTCCGGGTGTCACTTCCGGGTTAGCGGGGAGTAGCTCGCATTTGGGACATGCGTGTCCCTTCTTCAGGCTGTATTAAAATATTCCATGGACTCCACATGCCACTCAGCAAATAGTTTGGGGTGTCTACTTTCCAAAATGGGGTCATGGGGGGGTGGGGTTGTCCTATTTTGGCATTTCATGGCCTTCGAAACTGAAACTGTGATCATTAGTGGAGTGAAATCAATAATTTATGCCCTTAGAAATCCTAAAGGCAGTGATTGGTTTTTGGGGTTCTGTAGGCAGCTAGACTCCCAAAAAGTCTCAGACATGTGGTATCCCTGTACTCAGGAGAAGCAGCAGAATACATTTTGGGGTGTAATTTCACATATACCCATGGTAGGTGTGAGTAATATATAATTTCTATTTTTTTTGTCATTATTCAATCACTTGCGACAAAAAAAAAAAGAATATTCATTGGGCTCAACATGCCTCTCAGCAAATACCTTGGGGTTTCTACTTTCCAAAAAGGGGTTATTTGGGCCATTTTAGCACCTCAAGAAATGAGATGGGCAGTCATAAACTAAAAGCTGCGTAAATCCCAGTAAATGTACCTTAGTTTGTAGACGCTATAACTTTTGCATAAACTAATAAATATACGCTTATTACATTTATTTTTACCCAAGACATGTGGCTGAATACATTTTGGCCTAAATGTATGACTAAAATTGAGTTTATTGGATTTTTTTAATAACAAAAAGTATAAAATATTTTTCTCCCTTCGCCTTTCAGGACAGCACCTTGGACAGAGTGGAGCTCCACCTCTTCACAGGAAACACTGCGTGTCAACTCGCCTTTTAAAAGCAGCTGCTTTCATCATGCTGTCAGTTTTAGTGTTTCCTTTGTCATGGAAGCACTGCTTGGGGAACCAGAGGGGCTGCACTCTCTTTAAGGAGGGTTTTGAGCAGTACCTTCATTGCCTTTTATATCTGGACCAGCCCAGCTTCTTCCTGCACGAGAGGGGGTGCTCGGTGTGCCTTCCTTCACCGGCCCACAGGGGTAATGGTCTACAGGGGGTCGTGGGTGTGTTCATTTTGAGCATCCATGCCTGGTCTTAGCATGATGACGATGAGTCTCGAAACGGCAAGTGACGTCAGTTCCGGGGCGGAGACATTCCTGCGGTGCGCAGAAGCGATTGGTTCCAGCTACTGGAATGCAGGAGGAAGGGGTAGGTCTTCTGGCTGGGATTTCCTTCCGCTCTCCACATAGAAGGAATTATTTATAGAACAAAGGCGGTTGCTGCGGCATTCACAATGGAGGAGGCTGAGTCATCAGCAGCTATGGCGGATGCAGGTGCCCAGGTTCCTGGCCAGACCCAGGTAGGAAAGGTGCAGTGGCACCTCTTTCCTTTTTCTCACTGGCTGTGTTTATTCTGTGTATCTATGCTAGGTCCTGCAGCTATCTGTTATAATGGGAATGGTCTATTAGCAGTTCAGCATGGAGAGAGACTCTGGGGCACTTCGGAGTGTTTGTTCAGGGCTCTGTGTGTTCTCTCTATTGGCAACCATATGTCGCTCTAATAGAGGGTGGGGTTATGTCTTGCTGTCTTTCAGAAAGCCACCGTTAAGTCAGAAAGAGCAACAGGAAGAAAATGCCCTTCATGCAAGAACCCTTTAAGGGACTCCTGGCCCAAACCGCTGTGCAAATCCTGCATCGCAGGTTTAGTGAGAGAAGAACCTACACAGGAGTGTAATCATCTGTCAGAAAAGAACTAGCAGGGACCCTAGGGACAGTACGTTCCCTTCTGAAGAAACAGGACCAGGGTTCAAGCCAGGAACAGATCTCCCAGTCCAGTCTTCCTCTTACCACTTCCGGAATAATGGGAAGTGAGTCAGAGGAAGAGGAACAAAGTGTTCCTCCCTCAACCATTGATTCTGGGGAGGATGAAGGGGAAGAAGAAAATAGATCTTCTTCTAGGTACAAGCTAATGCTTGAGGAGGCAGAGGATCTACTTAAGGCAATTTGTACTACCTTACAGATTCAAGAAAAGAAAATGGACAGGTGGACAGATCTGGCATTCAAGGATATGTTGAAGGACGTCATGGACAAAAGGGCATATGCGGTATTAAAGAAAGTCTGGGACTCATCCCTATCTAACCTTTAAACCTGCAATGGCCACTACAATGGTTGCTAGAAATATGGAGAAATATGTTGGCTAAAACAACTCAAAGGCCATGTGGTAGCAGGCATTTCTAGGAAAGATCTGTTGGAGTCCTTCCCTACCCTGTTGAGAGCAGTAAAATATATGGCTGATGCCTCAGCAGAATCCATCAGGATATCTGCCAGATCCTCAGCGCTTGTTAACTCTGCCAAGAGGGCTCTTTGGCTGAAAACCTGGTCAGGACACTCAGCATCAAAAGTAAAACTTTGCGGGATCACATTTATAGGGGACTTGGTCTTTGGGCCAGAATTAGAGTCCTTGATAGGACAGCCAATAAGAAAAAAGCTTTCCCACATTAAAAGAAGACGGGGCAGAAAAGGAAGACTTTTCATCTCTTTCAACAAGCCCATAAAGAAGGGTATCAAACCCAGAAAAGGCCATGGAACCCTCAGAAAGGGAGAGGCAGAGGTGGAGTGCCCTTTAGAACTCCTGTGCAGACCCCAGAAAAGCAATGATCATCTTTGAGTAGGCGGGAGGCTACAGGACTTCCTGCCAGCTTGGGAAAGAACAACAAAAAGTCCTTTCATCTGAATTTAATTCATCAGAGGTATCAGTTATGCCCCGTACACACGAGCGGACTTTTCAACATCCAAACTCCGACGGACTGAGTCCGTCAGACTATTCGATCGTGTGTGGGCTGCAACGGACTTTTGATTCGCCAAAGTCTGACGGACTTTAGAAATGAAGCATGCTTCAAATTTTCCCGACGGAACTCCGCCGGACCCGGTCCCCTTCGAAAAATCCGCTCGTGTGTATGCTACTCCGACGGACTAAAACCGACGCTAGGGCAGCTATTGGCTACTGGCTATGAACTTCCTTATTCAAGTCCAGTCGTACGTCATCACGTTCGACTCCGTCGGAGTTTGGTGTGATGGTGTGTGTCCAAGTCCGTTCGGTCGAAAAGTCCGCCAGAACTCCGGCGGAACTCCTTTGGAGGTCTGTCGGACATAAGTCCTCTCGTGTGTACGGGGCATTAGAGTTTTTGCAAACACCTCAATCACTTTTATGTGACAAACCTTCCAAAGGATCAGGAGAAGGCCTTGGCTATGAAGTGAAAAGATTGTATGTGATTTTGTGCAGAGGAATGTACCAAGCGGATGAAAAATATAAAATATAAGAGAGAGAACTGCTGCCGCTACAAATTACTACCACCTGAGTGGAGTACAAACAAGTACTGGGGAAGGGTGTAGGTGTGGCGCTATTCCTCTTAGGGAGACTTTTATATATATATATATATATATATATATATATATATATATATATATATATAATATTGAAGTGCTTAAAATAAAGTGACAAGTGCAAAAAAATAACCAGAAGGTATGTGTGGTATACTAAACGTGTGACGCTTTTTGCAGGTAAATAACTTGTGCTTGTGTGTTACACCCTCTGCAGAATGCAACAGCAGGATGCAACACTCAAAGGTTAGAATAAAGTGACAAGTGCAAAAAATAACCAAAAGGTATGTATGGTATACTAAATGTGTGACGCTTCTTACAAGTAATTAATTGTGCTTGTGTGTTGCACCATTTGCAACACTCAAAGGTTAAAATGCCTTCAGGGTTAATAGTAACCTGTACTGATGGCTTGTTTGGAAATTACACCCCTGCATGCTTTTAGTTCTGCTTTCCGTTTCATGGATATTAGTGAAATGTGAGGGGGTTTGACCCCCTGCTATTTGGTACAACAGAACAACAGAAGCTGGTTGCATAAGTTGGTGTTTCCACCATACAATTCCACCAGTCAATAAGTGACAAAATGCATTAAGGAAGAACTAGGTGAAGAAAATATACACCCAACACAAAATAATGATAATAAAAATAATAAAACTTCAATATGTAAACAGTCCTGTTCACATTAGATGCAGTGATAAACAGAACAAAGTAACTTGTGCTCATTAAAAGTGTCCATTGCTCTCGCAAAAAGTAATGCTTCTTCTTGCCCTCTTGGTTATGGGATTAATGGTTAATGGATTGCCTTATCCCCCCCAGGGGTACTGCGCAGCCACAGTATATGCCACTGTGTAGCACTCTGGAAATGATCGATCCATGATTTACTAATATCGTTCCGTCACTTTTAGCATGTAAGGAAGAGAAGAGTGCCCATAGCCTAATACCGCTTTGCAAACTTTTTATTTATTAAAAAAATTTAGATATATTCACATTTGCTCTAAATATTACAGACATGTAATGAAAACACAGGCGCCGAGAGAAAAAAAAACTATCTACGGCCCTGACCGGAAGTGATGCAAAGATGTTCTGTAACTCTGCCCTAGGGGAAGTTTCCGTTAAATGTTTTTTGACTACTTGTAATGGGGGTCATTGGATTCTGGCGAGTAGGATGTATGGCTGGTGATGGTGGTGGAAGACATACTCCTTTGCTGACTGCTGATTATAGGAAGATCTTATCCATAATTTGTTCAATTGGACACTTTGGGGGTTATTTACTAAAGGAAACTCCACTTTGCACTGCAAGTGCACTTGAAAGTGCATTTGGAAGTAAAGTCGCTGTAGATCCGAGGGGGACATGCAAGGAAAATAAAAAACAGCATTTTAGCTTGCACATCATTGGATGATAAAATCAGCAGAGCCCCTCAACTCCCCTCATTTCAGATCTACCCCTTAGATTTAGAGTGACTGCACTTTCAAGTGCACTTGCAGAGCAAAGTGGATTAGTACAGGGCCTGGGGTCACATAGGGAGATACACATATATGCGGCCCCATGGAAAAAAGCCCAGCGCAATGGGGCAACATATATGTGTTCGGCGGGAAGAGGTTAAAGCTAACTAGCAAAAATAAATCAGTTTCAGCTACACTATTTATTTGCCAATACATGTAGAAGCTACATTGCCGTGTCAAGGCACCTCCTGATAAGCGTGGTCCCTAAAAAACAATGAAAAGATGGCAGGCTCATCTAGAGGAAACCCTTTTTCATAGTTTAAAAATATCACAAACTCTCTCAACATAAGCTGAATAATGATGTGTAGGCTGAGAATTTTTATTTATTTATTTTTAAATCAGAGAGTCTGAATATTAGACTTTTTTTTATTTAAGTAGCATTCACTTTTTACGTCACATCTTCATACTGTATATACATCAACAATGGTAAGTACCATATGTAAAATATTAGATGAATCTACATCATCATATGCAGCATTTATGAAAAAAAAAAAAAAATTAAGATAAACTGTCATCCAGAAAATCTCCTTAGAATTACAATGCAATTGTTAAAGTCACACATCAAGTAAAAATACTAAGAAAAATATTTACACATTTAAATAATTTAGCAGTTAAGATAGTTTCCCTTGGGACTTCTGGATCATATCCTGTATGTAAGGTTTGGCAGGACTAAGTAATAATAATAATAATAATAATAAAAAAAAATCAATATTTTAAACATGATTAAAATATGTTACATTGGTGGCTCTAGCTTGTTAAAAAAACACAGTACAGTCTGTGGAATCCTGAGACAGAAAGTAGTTTTAAAAGAACATTTTCAAAAGCTTCCCAACATGATCTTCAGTGATTTCATTTTGTGGATCTTCATTTACAAGTAGTAGGTATTCTGCATTAATGGAGGCACTTTCATTGTTTTGGTTTACTTATCTCCTTCTTTATTAGAGACAAAATACATTTTTCAATGAAGGTATGTTGGAGGATTCCATCGATACCATGGTCTACATAAAGAAAGTCATGAAATTATTACTTAATGAAACAGATTAAATAAAGAGAAATTAATTATTATATATACCTTCTTATATATTACTGAACAGTTTTCTACATGTAATTATAAGGGGGATTCTATATCAACTTTGTTTAGTAATGTGTTTTATGTACATAAAAAAATTAGATAAACCATATTTAATAACGCAGGCTCAACACAAGGGCACGTAGTAAACAGTTGTTTGGCTTAGGCCAGAAATAAGCAGCGAGGGATCCTCAAACAAGCATATTCCACCCACCTCAAAAAAAAAAAATATATATATAATTCTGTTAAGGGGGCCAAAAGGAAAATGATATAAAGTTACTAAAGTGGATCTATACTCGCCTTGAATCCACCGATGCAGTGTCCCAGAGCTCTCTGCTGGCCACTGATGTCTTCAGGTGGCTGGATTCTGGGTCTCAATTACCAGCCACCTTCATTGGCTGGGCGAGGGTGAGGTCACTCCCGCGAATGCGTGGGAGTGCAGTCAGCTTTGGCAGTGCCGAATATCAACAGTGAGCTGTGCATGTCAACTCACTGTACAGGGTTGGACAGGCAGGTAAGTAACTTTATTGCAGATCCTTGCCTGTGCACCATTTTTCTTTTTTTTTTTTCGTTAAAAAGTAAGGGTCCTTTCACACGTGTGATCCGTTCAGGTCCGCCTGTCAGTTTTTCAGGTGGACCTGAACGGATGCTCCATAGAGCTCTATGGAGCGTCGGATGTCAGCGATGACATGTCTGCTGACATCCGAGCCGCTCCGATCCGAAAAAGTGTGACGGAGGAAAAAGCTACTTTTCCATCTGTCATCGGATCGGGTGACGACGGACACTGCGGCCCGTCGTCACTCGATCTCCCATAGGGGAGAGCGGAGATGTGACAGGTCCGTCCCTGCGCAGTGTGCAGAGACAGACTTGTCCTCTGCCTGCTCAGCGGAGATTGCTCCGGCGATCCCCGCTGTGCAAGCGGATATCCACGGGGTGGATCATCACTGATCAGCCCCATATGAAAGGAGCCTAACCCCTTTTTTGTTGATAAAAAAAATCCCCTCTTAGGCTCCTCCTCCGGATCGCCGTAGCGATCTCCGCTGAGCAGGCAGAGGACAAGTCCGTCTCTGCACACTGCGCAGGGACGGACCTGTCACATCGCTGCTCTCCCCTATGGGAGATCGGGTGACGACGGACCGCAGTGTTCGTTATCACCTGATCCGATGACGGATGGAAAAATAGCTTTTTCCTCCGTCACACTTTTTCGGATCGGAGCGGCTTGGATGTCAAACAAAAAACAAAGCTTTACAATCACTTTAATTGCTCCCTAGAACTCCGCTTTCAATTATTCATTATACTCCCAATTTAATATGCATATAAGACGATTCTGTCTTTGCCAAATAACATTTTCCAGAGTAAATCTGACTGTATATAGATGATAGGCAAACAAAAGAACCTCACCCAGAGGAGCTGTAGCTGGAGGTATTCACATTGGGTTTTGAACTGTTTAGAGAGATTCCAGGACTGCAAGAATGAAGGCCTGAACATGGTGAGGATGGTCTGCTGGAACTCCCAGGAGAACAAGATGAAGTTACTGTAATACAAGAACCCATCAAAGCAAACGTTGTAAGTGCACATATTGAGAATTCATCTATATTTCAATAGCTTTAATTTATTAATCTATGAAACACAGAGGTATACATTATTTATTTTTATTTTTTTCACTCTTCATGCTTTCAGAGATGCGATTACGTAAATACAGGAAAAATGAAAGGGTAGTTGACTCAGACCAGCAGCATCTACCTATTTCAATTATGGATAGATTCTGGTGTCTTGAATCACTCACAAGCTTCAGATATCTTTCAGGAACTGCAGTGTCACAATCTCTCTATCACAGTTCCAGCCCCATACACACTATTAGATTTTTTGCAGATTTTTGTCTTCAGATTTACGAAAACCATATATGAGGTCAAACCTTAAGAGTTTCAATTTGCATGCAATCAGGCAGGCCCTTGCACTACATGGTTTTGGTAAATCTGAAGACAAAAATCTGCAGAAAATCTGATGGTGTGTATGGGGTCTAATCCTGCAGCCAGGGCTGGATTTATAAGGGGGCAAAAGGGACAATTACCCTGGGCCCCCCTGACATTCAAAACTTATAAAATATATAATAAAAACATATTTTTTTAAAAAATTAACTGTATCTTGGGAAGTAATATTTTACCGGCCATCATCTGTAAAACTCTGGGCTGGTATATTGTATCATTTTTCAAAACTGAATTTTGGCAGCTCAAGCAAACCCACATAGAGCACTATGACTGCCTGAGTCTAGGCATGTGTGACTTCAGAATGATATTGTGTCATGCAATTTAGAAATGTGTCACTGTCATTGAGAATGTAAATCAAATCTGTGTATTACGGGCCCCCAAGGTCTAAATCTGGCTCTGCCTGTAGCTATTAAAAAAACAAACAACAGAGTCTAACTTATCGCTACCAATCTCAGGGCTAAATGTTGTTCACCTCATATGGGGAAGACTAACCTTACATTTCAGCTACTGATTTGGAAATAACTATGTCATTACTTCATACTCAAGTAATACTGTATGTGTATTGCTATTTTGTTGCAATACTCTCCTGGGGATGCCACAGCCCTTAGGTTGGGTCTTACACCCCCAGGAACAAGAGACCTCTGCTCTGGGCACTAGCCCATATATACCTCCCTCAGCCCCCTGCTGGTCACCTGCCATATTGACCAAGGATTGGTTAAGGTGATATTAAATCAGAGTTCCACCCATTTAAAAGTCAGCAGCTACAAAAAGTAGTCCTAATTAGACACTGACCTGTCCCACGGTCCAGTGATGCTGTGAATGGCCAGGCAATCTTTTGGGACCTGTGACGTGTCCCAGAAGATTGCAGGGAGGGAGGGGGAAGAGGTGAACTTCCTTCCGGTGCCGCCAGGGGAGGAAATAGGAGCTGGGTGCCTTTGAAAACTGGGTACCTGCTTCCCCCCCAAAAAAATTACATGCCAAAAGTGGCATGTCAGGGGATCACCAGCACTTAAATCGGATGTTCCATTTTGGGTGAAACTCATATTCTCTGACCCACTATGTCCCAGGGTCCCCTAAGAGACAGGGGAAGTAATTAAGCCCATACCTACAGAACCCAGAGCAGACATAAGTAAGCAAACAATGCTCTCCCTAATTACAAGGAAGCCAAAAACTAAATTTAGCAAACAGTAGCTCTGAATATTACAGGGTGCTACATGTAAATATAAACTAGCAACTGTACCCATTCTAAAACTGCAAGATTGCTACTCCTTACGCCTGTCGGCAGAGTTAACTTGGTTAAAATGTCTGTACTTCCCAAATTTACTTATTTGTTCAGACAAACCCCAGTGCACATCCCACAAGTGTTCTTCCGGAAGTTAACTAGTCTGCTTATTCCTTTTTCTGGAACGGAGGTACCCCTAGGATTGCGCAGAGCACACTCCAGCTCCCAATCTCTCTGGGTGGCCTGGCAATGCCCTGCTTTGTCAAATATAACTGGGCGGCGGTCCTTGTCATGATCAGGTGGTGGCTGTCCGAGGACCCGGCTAACCCTGCGGCTATGCTGGAGGCGGCATTATTGGGCTCCTACTCCAAACTCCGGAATATAATATACAGAGGTCCCAAATCCAACCCCAAAGTTACTCCATCAATGCGGGTTACACTGCGGGTCTGGGACACAGTAAAGGCCAAGGTGGAAAACCCAATAGCTGGTCCCCTTATATACCCCACTATGGGGAAACCCGAGATTACCCCACATCCGATCCATTCCGGACCCGGTGATATGGGCAATCTGCTCAATTTTGTATGCCATGTCTGTGCCAGACACAGCAACGAGAGTAGGAGCACTAAAGTTGCTTGCTCCATCTTGCGCTGACCAGCAACTCCCTTCCCCTGCTCAGCAATTCTATCTGTTTTGTTGATGTGGCATATGCCACTGCACCAGTTTGGCACAAGTAAACTCTGTTAATTTCCACTATTGTGTGCATTTTTTAATTCTACACAACACCAAAAAGTAATACAAACCTTAGAATAAAATCAAGATAAAATAATGTTAAAAGAAAAAAAAGAAGAAGAAGAAAAAAAAAGAATAAAATTATAGAGCAAACTTGTGATTGGTACTGACAAGGCTACAGTAGTGCAAAACTGTATCAACTGTACAAAGTTAAGTTGATCACTGAGACATGATTTAACAGTTATTTTATCAGGACAGGCTCTGATTGACTCATCCAATAAGAACTTAAAATAGAACTGCCATGCCAGATATACAGGGCTGCTGATTTCTTGGAAAGGCTAGTCCGTTAGCACTGTCTAGCATCAATACAGGGTCAGAGACCTGGAACAAGCAAGCAACAAATAAGCTTCCAAGAAAGTCCAGATTTTCTATCACTATATTATTCATGGCCCAGTGTGCACAGAAGCTAAAGCATTACACAATGTATCGTATCTCGTGTTTCGTGTTTTACCATTAAGATCGAAAGTCAAAGCAAAAGAAAACCTCAAATTTTAGGTTGACATCAGAACACTAATAAGGTAAATCGATAGGGACATTAGTTCTGGTGACACATTGGGATTCCGTTACTTTGGAGGAATTTCCTCTCACTTCCTGTTTGGCTACGGGGCAGAAAGTGAAGGGAAATCTCCTCAATCGGACACAGATGACAAAAAATTCAAATAACAACCCAGACTATCCAAAATGGGAAAAAAAAAGTTTTGCCACTAGTTACATTTTAATAGGGTCGACATCTGCAGTGCATGTGTAAATATTGCCTCTGCTAATATTATCTTACCTGTGCTGGTCATTGTGCTGTGCACTGGAGTGATACCTAAAGACCCCAAAGAACCGGACGTTGATACCTGACACAGAAAAAATATATAATTACGGCAACAGTACAATATACAGTGTATGTGTATAAATATAGATTTTCATTCAGCGTGTACATAACATCTCCTACTGTATGTTATGTTCTATTCACCTGAGTTCTACAATTACCCTTTCCCATCTGACTTCATGGGTAGTATTAGTAATAAAACATATATAATATAATTATCTACTGATCGCAATGCCATGTTGTAGCGCTGAGCATGCTCATTATTGATATGCCAGGACAGCCTCTATCTTCCAAGGTACATTTTTAGCATGGTATAGTTTTGATTGATAGGTGAATAATTTTTACTGTACTACTTATACCTCACATCAATTTTCTTGTCAAAATGTTGAATTTACAAACAAATATTGACTACTGTTATGGAATCAGGCTCGGTTCACACAGGGGCGACTGCGATTCGACTTGAGGTCGCCCCTAGTCGCCTCAGGTCGGACAACATTTAAAAATCAATGTAAGTGAATGAGAGCCGTCTTAATGCACGCTACTGAAGTCGCCTCCGACTTCAAAAGAAGTTCCTGTACTACTTGAATCCGACTTGTAGGCGACTTGTACCCATTGATTTCAATGGAGGTCGCCTCCAAGTCGGATCTCTGTCTATACGGAGGAGACTTTGACAGAATTATTAGCTCTGAAGGGGGAACTCCACGCCAAATTTCTGAAAAAAAATTGGCGTGGGTTCCCCCTCCGAGAGCATACCAGGCCCTTGGTCTGGTATGGATTCCAAGGGGAACTCCCTACGCCGAAAAAACGGCGTGGGGGTCCCCCCCAGACCCTTATCCGAGCACGCTACCCGGCCAGCCAGGAAAGGGGGTGGGGACGAGCGGGCGGCCCCCCCGAGCCGTACCAGGCCCCGTGCCCTCAACATGGGGGGTGCCTTGGGGGAGGGGGGGCGTGCGGACAAGGGCCTTGATGAGGACAAGGGCCTCTTCCCGACAACCCTGGCCGTTGGTTGTCGGGGTCTGCGGGCGGGGGGCTTATCGGAATCTGGGAGCCCCCTTTAACAAAGGGGCCCCCGGATACCGGCCCCCCACCCTATGTGAATGAGTATGGGGTACAATGTACCCCTACCCATTCACCTGTAAAATAAAGTAAAAAAAAAAACACAACACACAAGATAAAATAATTTATTGCACAGCTCCGGGGGTCTTCCGTCTTCGGGGGTCTTCTCGCCGGACTCCTCCGCTATCTTCTTGTAGCTCTTTTACTAGCGGAGGAGTCCGGCATTCTTCTTCGTCGCCGCGGCCTCTTTTTCCGACTTCGGGGGTCTTGTCCCCCTCTTCGGTTCTTCTGCCGGGCCACCGCGTCTTCTTATAGCTCTTTTACAGGCTCGACGCTCTCTCCGGCCGCAATGCCAGGGACGTGCTGCGCGGCGACTTATATAGGGACAAGGGGATTCCCCTTGGAATCCATACCAGACCTAAGGGCCTGGTATGCTCTCGGAGGGGGAACCCACGCCAAATTTTTTTCAGAAATTTGGCGTGGAGTTCCCCCTTCAGAGCTCATTCTCTGATTGGCCACGGCAAAAGTCGCGTCTAAAAGTCGTGTTCAAGTCGTCTCCAAGTTGCCTCACAAAGTCGTCCTGAAGTCGTGTCGCCCCTGTGTGAACCGAGCCTCAGTCTCTTATAGCATGAAATAAATATTTAACTATTGAAAGCCACTATTGTTCATGAATCTGCATTTCCAGAGGCATAACTAGAACCTTTAGGGCCCCATTGCAACAATCCATGAAGGGGCCCCTCCGACTCCCCTTTTCTGTCCAAGCCCAGGGCCGTTCCCATTGATCCTGGGGTCCTTTACTACCGCCGTGGGGCCCTTTATTACAGTCCCACAGCGAGCTCCCTTCCTGCCATCTTGGGTAGAGTTGCCACCTTTTCTTCAAGTCAAACCTGAACATTTTTTTTTTTTTTTCCATAAAGATTTTATTAAGGTTATAACATAGGCAGGTACAAACATGCGTAAGCAAAACAGGTTTAGCGTACAATACAAGTCAAGGCAAGACTTACGAAAGGGCAGGAGATATCTCCTGGGTAAACCCAGTAATAGATATGGGGGGAAGGGGTCCGTTCCGACATTCTTTTAGGGCACACAACTCAAGGGTACAGGCGATAGGAGAGGGAAGCCGGACGGCAACCAGTACACGTCCAAACCTCCTAATGATAGGTGTGCAGAAGGAAAGGGTCAATTATGGCGGGAACGGTACAGCCGGGTAGGAGGGAGAGGGAGAAAGAGAAAGAGGAAAAAAGAGAGGAAAGGGGAAGGAAAGAGAGGGGAAGAGATGACAGGAAGGGAAATAAAGAGGAAGAGAAAAAGGAGAGGGAGGGGGAAAAAGAAGGTAGAGGAAAAAGAAGGGGGGGGGGGTGTAGCCCCACGGCAAGAATCAATCGGGGGGGGAGCAAGGGAAGGCTTCAGAAGCCCGGGAAAGGGTTTAGGCACTAGAGGAGGGAACGTGTTGTTTGAACTCTGCGGTAGTGGTAAAGTGCGTCCAGCAGGCCCAGGTGATCGAAAATTTCTCCGTCCTTTCCTGCGCAATATGGATCAGTTCTTCCATGTCACCAATCCTGGAGATAGTGGCAAACCACTC
This sequence comes from Lithobates pipiens, assembly GCF_037356315.1. Lineage (NCBI taxonomy): Eukaryota > Metazoa > Chordata > Amphibia > Anura > Ranidae > Lithobates > Lithobates pipiens. The sequence goes on from NW_027507788.1 coordinate 110,933,408, forward strand.
ACCCAGAGTTGGGGTGTGCGTGGTCCGCCAATGCCTGGGGATGCACAACCTTGCGGCGTTGACCATGTGCATAGCTAGCGATTTAAAGTAGGTTTTTTTGGACAGTGACGTGTGATGGAGAAGAAACTGCCCCGGCGTAAAGTCTAGGTTATAGGTGGTAACTGACAGGATAAGTCTGTGGACTTCCCTCCAAAATAGTTGGAGGCATGGGCAAGTCCACCAGATGTGAATCATCGTTCCAATATCAGCATTGCATCTCCAACAGGTATTTGGGACGGTGGGGGAAAACTTGTGGAGGCGAGAAGGGGTCCTATACCATCGCGTGAGGATTTTATATCCATTCTCTTGGACAGCGACATTCAGCGAGCCACCGTGTGCATATTCGTGAATTCTCGTCCAATCTCCGGGTGACAGGGAAGTATCTAGTTCCCTATGCCAGGAGGATTGTGATGGGGAGAGGTCTAGGACTCCTGGGTCCGAAATGAGAGCATACAAGAGAGAGATAAGATGTTGCTGAGGTATCTTGCGATTGCACAAGTCCTCAAAGGGGGTGAGTCGTCTCGTCCAGCAATTAGGCATACCTCGGGTGGAAAGAAAGTGGCGAATCTGCCGATACGTCCAGAATGGAAAAGAGGAGGACTTGGAGAGGCTCTCGAGATTGGCATGGGAGGCAACCTTACCCCCTGGGTAGAAGTGAGAGGCCAGAACGTCCTCGAAAGGCCATTCTCGCCGAAGAAATGAGGGTGAATTGCCAGGGGGGAAATCCGGATTGCCTCGTAGCGTGGTCAAGGGGCCCGGGGTCGGAGCAAAACCTAATCCAGCTGGGAGTTTCTTGAGAAGTAACAGGGAGGTGTGGATAAATGGGTGTCTGGCCAGCGCCAGGGGCCATTGTGACTGGGTCAACCAGGGAAGAAGGTGGATAGGTATAGGAGAAAAAGCATTTTCCAAAGAAACCCAAAGTTTATCGCGGGAGTGGATGTTCCAATCTGCTATTCTAGTAAGATGGCAGGCAACATAGTATTTATAAAGGTCCGGGAGGGCAATACCACCTTTTGACTTGGGTAGCAAACCTGAACATTTTATCGGTGCACGGCAATTTTTTATTTGTTTTGTAATATACACTATACTTATAGTTTTTAGTGGTGCATCAAAATGAAAATTCCGGTACTGAAACTGAAAACTCAGGTGCACTTGGCCGAACAAACGGACAGTTTTTTTTTAAATTTTGTTATGTGGCTGGTGTCTTTACATTGAAGTCAATGGAATGCGATTGTGCATTGAATTCAATAGGGGGCGTTTTTGCATTAAATGGGCCTTGAATCAACAAAGTTCCCCTTTACATCTGCAGAGTTCCCCTTTTACATCTAAATCTGCAGAGCTTCCTTTTACATCTGAATCAGTGGCATACCATTTACATCTTACATTTTACATCTTAATCGTCAGATTTCCCCTTTTAGCTCTGAATTTGCAGAGTTCCCCTTACATCTGAACTCGCAGAGTTCCCTTACATTGCAAGGGGCAACTCTGCAGACTCTGCTGTTTTAACGGGGAACACTGAGAACTCTGATGTAAAATGGACTGCAGACTCTGATGTAAAGGGGAACTGTGATATAAGGGGGTCTCTGGTAACCAGAGCCCCATCTTGCATCAGAGTTCCCAGCATTCTCCTTTTAATTAGGGTTCCCAAAACCCCCTCTTACATTGCAGTTCACAGAGTCCTCCTTTACAACAGAGTTCCCTGCATTCCCCATTAATCAGGGGTCCTAGAGCATCCTATACATCAGAGTGTTCAGAGCCCCCCCTTACACCAGAGTCCGCAGAGCGCCCCATACATCAGAGTGTTCAGAGCCCCCCCTTACACCAGAGTCCGCAGAGCGCCCCTTACACCAGAGTCCGCAGAGCGCCCCTTACACCAGAGTCCGCAGAGCGCCCCTTACACCAGAGTCCGCAGAGCGCCCCTTACACCAGAGTCCGCAGAGCGCCCCTTACACCAGAGTCCACAGAGCGCCCCTTACATCAGTGTCTGCTGAATTTCCACTTACACTAAAAGGGAGATCTCTGTGGACTCTGGAATGTAAAGAGGATCTCTGATGTAAGGGGGTCTCTACTCACTAAAGCCCCCCTTACATTAGAGTACTCATTGGGAGACAGGAGAGAAAAGGGTGGGGGTTATCTGACATTGCTGGAAGTATCGGATGCCCGGATGGGAAGATTCTGGCAGAGGCACGAGCACTTTAAAAAGGGTTGTAAACCCACCTGTTTTTTCACCTTAAGGTGAAAAAACTTCTGACACTCGCTTTTTTTTTTTTTTTTTTTTTTTACCAAACTTGTAGGTTTCAATAGCAAGAACAAAACTAGACCTAAAATAGCTAACTGTGAAGGCTACAGTATAATATATATGACAGGTACCCTTTTGTAGACAGTTTTAGGTCTTACCATTCTTGAATTATAGAGAGGAGACTTCAGAGGCAAGTTAATCGGACAGTTAATTCTTTTTTCCTTCTGGCGACGATTGCAGAACCAAACCCGTACCACTTCTTTCTCCATAGCCAACTGTTCAGCTATCATGCTAATTTCCTCTGAGCTTGGTTTTGGGTTCTAGAAGAGGAAATTTAAGATGTCTGTACAGGTAACTGACAGGAAATCTGCAGGGTCTCTATATATTAGAGAAATATTAAGAGCCTCACATAATATTACTTACATCTTGAAACCGTTTCTCCAAAGTCAGGCGTATGTTAGTCTCTATACTTGTCCTTTTTTTCCTTTTCCGCCCAAACATCTCACTTAATTGTGGATATGTGCTGTTTTGTGTCATAGCGGAATCGGATGGGGCAGATTCTAAAAGGCCAAAGATAAGCTGAGTATATCTGTCACTATTTGGCATGTGTACTTTTTAAACATAACATTTATATGTTACATACTGATGTAGAGCACATCATTTAATTTGTACTATTAGTATTACCTGCATCACTTAGCCATTTCTCCAAAAGAGGTTTCAGCTTACACATGTTTTTAAAACTCAGGTTCAGAGCTTCAAATCGAGATATTGTTGTTTGGCTAAAATCATTTCCATACAACTTCCCCATAGCCAGGCCAACATCACCCTGTTAACAAATAAATACATTTATATGTGCATTGTGTTAATATTTGCCATATATAAACTCATAATTACACATTCTCTAATCAAATCTTTATCCAGCTATTGGTTACATCATTATATCTAAAGAATGAGTTCTATCATTAAACATTTTTTTGTTTTGTACTGAGCTACTGATTCTTAGGCAGTTCCAGATTACCTAACCTGTATATGGTACAATGCCGTGTTCTTAAAATCTGGGGGAACTATTGTGTTTTCATAATTCAGCAAAGTTTTTTTTAGCCACACACCAGAGCCAGGTCCAGGGGGAAGGGGCAGAAGGAGCATGTGCCCCGAGCTTGGTGTTTTAATGTAGAGGGTGGGAGAGCATGTTAGAAGTTTGAGGTCATTGCATTTTGCCTCTGCCTCACTGACAGCAGTGTCAGAAGGTGCAGGGGTCTCAATAGCTGCTGGAGGGAGAATTCTGCTCTCTTCCTCCTCCAATAGTAGCTCACTGTGGGCATAACGGGGGGGGGGGGGTTTAACTAAGAATTCACCTCCTTCCGAGTACAGGCACCTCACTCTGAAGCTGTAGGGAAGCTGTCTAGGCTTTGGGTTGGACCTCAAGATTGTCTAGAAATTGACTTGTTCGGTTAAACACAGAAGTCCCACAACCTCTAAACTCCCCTGCTTTTATTTATTATACTGACAAAGATGACACCGTAATTCAACTCAGACTGTCATTACTGATGTAGCAGCAAGTTTTTCCTGCCAACACTGATGCCCTGGTATTTTCTACCTTTTTTTTTTTTTTTTTTTGTAAAATCTTTATTTGTGAAAGCCAAGGCAGTACATCTCAGTGAGCAGTGCCATTGGCATAAGCATCAAAGCACGAGTCTCATATTTCAAAATATAAAACATGTAAAACAAACAACAGAATTGGAATAGGTCAGGGGTCTCAAACTGGTGGCCCTCCAGCTGTTGCAAAACTACAAGTCCCATGAGGCAATCCAAGGCTGACAGTTACAAGAATGGCTCCCACAGCCAGAGGCATGATGGGACTTGTAGTTTTGCAACAGCTGGAGGGCCGCCAGTTTGAGACCCCTGGAATAGGTAATCCAACTTGTGGCTAGACATCCCTTCAGACAGAAAGTAGATTATAGTGTCTTATGAAGATTTAGAGCTGGGGAGTGCAAAGGGAGGGGGGCAACTATAGGCCTCCAACTGACCTCTCCCTGCACACCACCCATGTCAGGGTCACCCCAAGGTAAAAAGGTCTGCCTCATGGTAGAAAAACTATGCCAACCCCCGGGTGAGCTGGGCTCATTGTATTTTCCAGCTTCTCGGTCTAGCTGGCACGTCCACTCCCCACTCACTAACTGATATATAACCAAATACACTACCATTGATCAGGGGACCAGGATAAGTTGAGGTAACAGTAAGAAAAAGTATAGAGAGCAGGAAAAAAGAATAACTGGAACATACCTGGAATCTCTCGTCCAGCCTCACCTCTCACGCTTCGCCTCTGCTGCCACAGCAAAATATGGTGGGTAACTGAAAGAGAAAGGTCATTTCCCTTCCTCCTCCAGCTGCTAAATTAAGTTAAATTACATTATATTAGGTCTCTGTTCTCACTTGTGGTGTCTGAAGGCGTCGCTTAACGGATGGCTCTTCCAGTTCCAGTAGAGCCATGACCAAGCTAGAGGACACTTGTCCTGGGTCTGAGACATATGTTATCCAATCTGACCAAGTGCTGGAGAAGGGGTCTCTGGTACCCCTGCAGGTGGGGATCCAGTCCTCTTCTTCCCTTATTCCACCCATCTTACGCCTCCATTCCTCCCTGCCAGGGATTTGTGTTAGCCTCCATTATATGGGGAGCAGCCACTTAGCTGCATTCAATAAGTGAGGCAATACACTTCTTCTATATCTGCTAACTGGCATGGGAGGAATGTGAAAAGTAAATGGACAGGGGAAAGAGGAACGTGCAGGCCCATAATATCCTTAATCTGGGACCTAATACCTTCCAGTAGGGTCTAATCACTGGACAGTCCCACCAAATGTCTAATCTCCGGACAGTCCCACCAAGGGTGCTAATTTATCGTCCTGCAGAAGTTTACTACAGCTTGCGTTGCTGTCATCCACCCAGGGGCTGAAAAAAGCCACCTGTTCCCCAGGAGGAAACCACAGAAACCCCCCCAATGAGGCCAGTGGGGACACAGGGGGTGCCAGGGCCAGTTTGGTGTTGAGGCGATCCTAAGTTGCTAAAACCTGGGTCATCAATGGGGAGGCAAAGACAGGCAACCCCCTGTGTTCCCGAGCCAGTCACGGGACATAGGACAGGTTCCTGCCCGTCATGTATTTCTCCAGGGAGACAGAGTTTGGATTGGGTGTGGAAGCGCCAGTTGAGTATCCTCTGGAGGACAACAGCCTTAGGATACGTCTGGATGTCTGGTAGGCAATTCTCGGTCTCCGATTATTCCAGACAACGCTCGATATCATGCTGGACATTTGGGCAAAAAACCTCTAGGCAAGGACTCAGGTATCATCTGCATGTAAAACAGTATTTGTGGGAGGATATTTATTTTTACAATGTTGATTCACCCTAACCAGGTGAAGGCTTAGTCCAGTGAGCTAAGTCTTTTTTCACTATTTCCATGGGGGGGGGGGGGGGGTTAATTGGCTACATATAGGGTATCAAATCTATCCGTCAATCGAATGCCAAAGTATTTAGGGATGATTTAGCCCAAGTGAATGGGAAGGCTGTTTGTAACCTCAGAACCTCAGTATCTCAGATTTTGTGTAGTTAAATTTAAAGTTAGAGAGTGTCCCAAAGTGTTGGAGTTCTCGCATCATGTTAGGCAAGGAGATCAGGGGGTCCATGAGGTGGAATAGCACATCATCGGTGTACTCCAAGAGCTTATCCTCCGTATGACCCACCGTCAGTCCTTTGATATCTGTGCTCGCCCGCACAGTGCGTAGAAAAGGTACTAGTACCAGGGCGAAAATAATGGGTGAGAGTGGGCACCCCTGTCTCCTGCCATTTCTAATCGAGAATCTGAGGGAGAGGAGTCCATTGACCTTAACCTGAGCGCTTGCATCCGAGTATAAGGCCATGATCCATGTCGGCATATGCGTTCGTAGTCCCAGGGTCTCTAGCACTGTGCATAGTTAGGTCCAGTCAACCTGGTCAAACGCTTTTTCTGCATCGGTGGACAAGATCAGTTGGGGGGGAGTTAGGTAAGTGCCCAATGGATAAGCTGTATTTCCCTGATGGAGTTGTCTCTAGCCTCCCGACCTGCAATGAATCCCATCTGGTCAGGGTGAACAATAAGTGGGACTAGATGTTTCAGTCTGGTGGGAAGGATTTTCACTAAACTCTTAATAGCCACATTAAGGAGGGATATAGGTCGGTAACTTTGGGGCATAGTGGGGTCCTTCACATCTTTGGGAATCACTGAGATATGTGCCAGTAGTGCCTCCGGGGGGATTGCGATACCCTCTGCTATAGAATTGAAGTAGCCACACATCGACTCTGACAGCAGGGGTAGGAACAACCTATATTATGCTTTGGTGAACCCATCAGGGCAGGGCTCTTCCCATTAGGCGAGGACTTCACCGTTGACTCTATCTCAGTAGGGGTAATGGGGGACTTCAAGGTAGAGCACTGCTCGTCAGTCAACGGGGGAAGGCCAGAAGCAGTCATGTAAGCTTGAATGGCAGTCAGTTTCGCTGCCTGAGCATCTGGGGACTGCTATGAGCCCAGGTTATAGAGGGTAGCATAATAATCATGAAACCCAGAGGCAAATTGAGAGAACCTGACTCAGAGGGTAGGCACAACTTATGGACATACATCAGGGCACGTTTCTTCCTGAGAGCTCTCGGCCATATTTATTGTCGTGGCCATAATATTTATGTGACATGTATCATAATTGTTTACGTGTCTGACGATCCAGTAAGCGTAGGAATAGTTCTCTCAATTTATTGATTCATTTAGTCTGGCCCTATGGGTACCTGGCGACAAAGCTAGTGTGGCCGTCACTGGAACGTGGTCAGAGATTTATATTCCAGATGGACGAAGCCTGCAACAGCTCCAGAGTCAGATGGTCTACACAGAGAAGATCTATACAGGTATAGACATCAGGCACCTTTGAGTAATAGCTGTAATCTCTGTCTGAGGGGTGACGCACTTACCAGCTATCTATCAGACAGTGAGTCTGTAGGGATCTGTGAAAATGTTTAAGGAAGGTGTGGGAGTGAGAGGGACGTCGGTGTGATGTGTCAAGCAGCGCGTCTGGGCTAACGTTAAAGTCGCCTCCATAATCAAGGATCCCTCTCTGAAGTCCACTAGGCCATCTAGGGTGTTGTCTTCAAAGGTAAGTTGGTTGGAATTGGGGGTGAAAATTTTTGCAAACGTGAGCTTCTGTCCCGCAATAGCCCCCTTTAAGAAGACGTACCGACCCTGGGGGTCCACCCTTCTCTCCGTGACTTGGAAGGGGCAAGACTTGTGTATGACAATAGCTGTGCCCCTGGATTTTGCAACCGGCAGGTTGCTCAAGAACCACTGGCTATACAGGTGAGTAGGCAGTTTGGGCATCAACTGGGGGGTGAAGTGTGTCTCTTGCAAGAAGACCACCTGGACCCCTAACAACTTTAGTTCCCACCACACACTATACTTGAATGGAGAACAGAGACCACGTACATTATAAGAAGTTACCTTAAGTGATGCCATAGCAAGTCCATGGGACAGGTAAGTCTTGTGTTATGATGGCAGGTGCAGTGTGAGAGGTGGAGCCAGAAGCAGTTCCTGTAAAGAGGTATCGAGCGAGAGGAGAGAAACAAGGCAGAAGGAAGAAGAAAGGGTGAGAGACATCAAAACACACATGTAAAACACAACATATCATTGGTAACAGTACCACATCATGAAATATCTGGGGGGCAGGTGTCGGTTTCGACCCCGCTAGGGAGAAGCCCCCGGAACCCGTCCCCATTTCCAAGAAAGGAAATATACCTAGTAAGGTATGGCCTATGTGGGGAACGTGGACCAACATGAGAGGGAAGGTCATGAGGTTCAGCCCCAGTCCACCACCCCCCCTCGGCTGTTTGTCTGTTGACAAGAGGGGAAGACAATTTTGCAGAACGAAGGGTTTCTGTTTTAAGTCAGGTCAGCCAATAAGGGGATGTGGTAGACAGGGACTGAAGCCCCAGGCCATCTCCAAAATTCAACAAGGGTGATCATCATCTCTTAAACTAGTAGAATCGTGTGTTCCACTAGGTAGTCACACGAAGGCACACATCTTGGTGGAGTCTATGTCCCCACCCAAGGCAAAAGGCGGTCTCAGAGGGCCTGGGCCTCTCTCAGAGAGCAAAAAAATTTAAATTGAAAAAAGAAAAGTAAAAACAGGTTGCGTGGAGAGGGGTAACTTTTCAGTCCCTTGGGGACGCATGGCTTAAGGGAGAGGCAGAGGGGGGACATCTGTGGTCTTGCTTGCGACTTCTGCGTTTGGCTGGGAGCCAGGTTTGAGGGAGTTGCACAAGGGGATATTCCTGAGGTCCCCTCCAGTCTGAAAAGTCGAGTCCCAGGGTGGCCAGGAAGTGTGGTAGGTCATCCTTGGTGCATAGCATAGCCTGTCTGCCATCTTTGGTCGCTTGCAGGTAGATGGGCAATCCCAAGTGGTAAGGCAGGGCAGCTTTTCGAATAGCTTCCAACAGGGGCCGGAGAGTTCTGCAATGCATGAGGGTACGCCTGGAAATGATTGTCCACATCTTGGGAAGGGTGCTCGAGGGCCCTGTGGGCATAATTGATCTCAATGGGCACTGTAGCAGGCAATCCTATGATTTCCCTGAATATGTTTTCCCACCTGCTGTAGTTCTCAAAGTCATACAACTGACAATTAAATGTCTCAATTTTCTTATCCTGGGTGTTGCATCTGTCCTGAAGTAAAGAGATGGCAGGTAGGGCCTCATCAAGTCTCTGTTCCATGTTTTCCATCCTAACCCCTAAATCAGGGGTAGGGAACCTCGGTTCTCCAGCTGTTTTGAAACTACAAGTACCATGAGACATTGCAAGACCCTAAGGCCGCGTACACACGGGCGGACTGTTCGCCCAACTTTGTCCGCTGAACAGTGTTTCAGCGGACAGTCCGCTCGTGTGTGGGCTTCAGCGGACAGTTTCAGCGGACAGTCTGACGAACAAAGTTTTTCGGAAATCCCGTAAAACTGTCCGCTGAAACTTGGTTTGAGCGGACAGTCCGCTCGTGTGTAGGCTTGTTCGTCAAACTAAGTTCCGCGCATGCTCAGAAAGGATTTACACGCCAAAGGTTGCATTGCAGTGTATAGGACGTCGTTTTCCTAGTCCCGTCGTACGTGCCGTTCACGTCATCGCGCACGGTTTCAGCGGACTGTTGGTTCATCGTGTGTGGTCAAGTCCGCTCATGCTAATTTTGAGCGGACTGTTTGTCAAACTGTTTGACGAACAAGGTTGGGCGAACAGTCCGCGCGTGTGTACGCGGCCTAACAATCACAGGCATGACTCCTAGAGGCAGAGGCATGATGGGATTTGTACTTTCAAAACAGCTGGAGAGCCAAGGTTCCCTACCCCTGCCCTAAATGATTGGTGTCAGTTTTGAGCTAGGCTATGTGTTCCTTAAAGGCCTTCTCAACCCTGGTAGTAAATTTCTCTAAATCATCTCAGGTGGGGAGGGACCAGATATGGCATTTTATGTCCTCATCCCCTAGGAAGTCTGCCATGTCAGAGCCACTGTCATGAGAGGCGGAGGATCCTGGGGAGACTGGAGGGGCAGAGTCACTCACTAACCTCGAAGAGGGGATCTGGAACTCCATGAGTTGTTGCTGCTGGGCCGCGGCTCGCTGTGCAGCCTTTGCTTCTTTAGTAGCTTTTGGTGTCAGTGCCATCTTGGAAGCCTCATGTCCTGGTCCATGGGTCCTGCCGAAGTCCTGCTGGGTCCCATCCATCCTCGACTGCTGGGAGAGTGCCCACCGTCCCTGGGACATGTTTTCTGCCTCTCCGGGGGATGATATCTCCCCTCCATGCTAATGATGAAGCGGCGGTGAACACGGAGCGGAGGAGATGCATGTCTTCACTCCTCCATAGCCAAGCCATGCCCATATTTTTTTTCTACCAACACCATCAACTCAAGAAAATTTGTTCCTTCCAATGACACCTCGATGCAGGGATGTTTTTCCTTCCAGTGCCACCACCAATGCAGGGGCATTTTTACGTAAGGTGACACTACCAACACTGCATTTTTTCCTTATTGTGACATCACCGGCATAGTGGACCTTTTTCTTTCCAGTGACCCCACCTACAAAAGGACATTTGCTAAAAAATTTAAGTGACATTACTAACACAGGGGTATTTTTTCCTTATTATGACATCACCGACGCAGGGAAATTTTTCCTCGCACAAATGCAGGGCATTTCTTTCCTTGAAACTGTTGGGCCCATATTTTCTGTGGGACAGAAATGTGCACTGTTAATAAACTCTTTAGTGTGCTGTGGTGTTTCACAACCATTGTCACTATTTTAACGCATGCCTCATCATTTATGAGTAACATATCGAGTTTGTGTATTTTGGGAAATTTGTTTAATTTTACTCTCTCTGCTGTTGTCAGAATTATCTTCAAGCTACAGCTCCAGTGTCTTCTTTACTCTGGCTAACCAGTACCCACATTTCCAGATATCTTGCTAACCCTATGTGAGTCCTATTCAGTACAGTACATATAGGTAGAAGATGGTGTGAGCATATATCTTGGTATCAGAATTGCTAGAATTTTGCTAGTATGAGACATTTGAACTATGAATAACGCAATAAGACTATAATATTTACAAAGGTAGAAGAATGGTGTCTGAAAGTTGCACAGCCATTAAAGCTGCATCCAGGAAAGCAGCTAGATACATAGTGAAAATTCATATAGGCGAACTGTCCTACCTGCCAACCAATTTGTAATCTTGTTCTGCTTGTCTTGGGAATACCTAGCCAACATTATGTAGGACAACCTGCCTACATGCTCTGATCTCTTCCAAACGGGCTTAACAGAGAGATGTCAATGCAAAGTCAATTTAAGTCTCTGAGCCTGAAAATGGATCCCCTTCTTTAGAAGAGACCATGTACCTAGACCATGTGTCAGGGATCCAGAAAGTATCACTTCTGGACAAGAGTCAATTTTTTTTTTTCGACGTTTGATTATCATTGTGTAGTCTAAATGTTGCAGTCAAGCACTGTGAATTGGAGATGTTCTGAAAATTGGAGTACAGTCAGACAGACAGCCCCCCACCCCCATCAATGCAATGCTAGGTGCCTATTGGGAAAATTTAGAGGCCTGGACATTGCCACATAGGATGCCAGGGTAGGATGTGAGGGGAGGTTGTTTATATGACTTAACCTTCAGAAAGCCACAGTTGCACAGAAAGGTTAAAGATAGAAAACAACTTGTAATCACTGATGCTTTATGATCCTTTGTGCCAATGTTGCTTTATGCTTTCTTTTTTTATAATTGCTTTAAATGTGTTTACTGGGGTACAGATATGATCTGTAGAGCCATACAATATATTTTTAGCTGAGGTTTTGCTACAAAAAAATAAAAATGGTATTAGCAGTCAACAAAATAAGCGGCATTAAAATTACCACACTATATACAATAATCACAGGCTCTAAGTAGGCTCTAAAACATGCACAGTAGTATGATATCAAGGAATCATTGTCTATTTGCCATGCAGTATAATAAGATTTGCAGAATTAATATTCATACACGGTATTTTATATCCTGTAGCCTATACATAATCCTACTAACACACTGGTAGCCGCAGGAAGAAGTATAGCCTCACCTGTGTAAAGCCTAGTTTTATTCGCCTTTGCTTGAATGTTTTAGCAAATTTTTCCAGTTCTTCTAAATCACTGGGTTCATCTGGAGCAACAGATATGTGTTTTGAAGGATGCAGGTGCTGTCCTAATTCTAAATGGGGTTCTACAGATGAACCTGAAAGGCTGGGCCGTCCAACTGCCTGTGTAAAAATTAATTAATGAAATTTAGTTTCCAGCGCCATTGTAAATATTATCCAAACTTGTTGTAATCTAGAAATGTAACTAATGCATGCAAGAAAGGTACCATACCTGGTTAACCAGGCCCATTCCAGCTTGAGACTGCAATGATCCGCCTTGTTGATGAGGCAAACCAATAAGATTTGATTGAAGAAGACCTAAAATTAGAATAGAAAATCTTACCTTAGTATACCATAATTAAAGTGGTTCTAAAATCAAACAGATTTTTTCTTTTTACCTTAATGCATTCTCTGCATTAAGGAGGGAGGAGCGCAGAGTGCAGGCAGAGCAATCTAGAAGAGGAGGTAAGGAACCGCTCCTCTTCTGGAACCGCTTTGTGCTATATCATTGCACAGAGTAAGTAAGTATAAAATCTTTATTATTTCAATGAACAAAAAGAATTAACAATCAATTTAACACACACACACACACACACACGGTACATCTCTGCAAAACACACAGTGGAGGAAATCGTTTTCCCTCTGCAGTTTTTTATTTCTGTATTGGAACATCATTGCAGCAGGCAACTCTGCACCATCCGAACCATTTCTGTCTCAGAATGCAAAGACTAGGAGTTTAATTAGGGTCATTAAAATATAGTAAAATTGCTGTGAATTAAATGAAAAAGAAACCAACTCTTCCCTCTGAATATATTTACTATGTGCATTTCCGCTAGCATCATGTAACACCATCCCCATCTGTCCCTAGTCCCAAAAAAACTTGCATCCAATTTTACTCCAATACTCATACAAATGTTTGCAACATGTCTGATTTTTGGGGTGGAGACGAGTTATAGGGTTTGTTCATATAAGTTATAATAATAGTTGTTGCTAAACTATTATTACTTTAACTAACTTTCATATCAATCTCTTGCAGCATGTTGTAATGCATCCTTTGGAAAGCATCTGGAAATGCATAAAAAAATGTGATAAAAAGCTCATGCAGAAAAGCATCCAGAACGGATCTAGAGGACTCTTTTGTGGTATGAACTGGTCCTTGGGAACTTCTCTCTTTTTGACCTATTATACTGAGGGGGTTATTTACTAAAGGAAAATCCACTTTGTACTGCAAGTGCACTTGGAAGTAAAGTCGCTGTAGATCCGAGGGGGACATGCAAGGAAAATAAAAAATAGCATTTTAGCTTGCACATGATTGGATGATAAAATCAGCAGAGCTTCCACTCATTTCAGATCTACCCCTTAGATTTAGAGCGACTGCACTTCCAAGTGCACTTGCCGTGCAAAGTGGATTTGCCTTTCGTAAATAACCGCCTGAGTATATAATGGAATGGTAAGATTAGGAATAAGAATTTAGTCTCTCAATGTGGGAAAGTGCAAAATGACCTTTTTATTTATTAAAGGTCAAAGAATCTGATGAGCCGATTCAAAAAAGAGGATAACAAGGTGGAGGGGAAAGTTCACAGCAAATTGTTGTTATTTTTTATCAACTGTTTCAGTGCAATTTCAAGTGCACTTTACACTTGTAGTGCAAAGTGAATTTGCCTTTCGTAAATAACCTCCATAGTGTATATGCATTTTTTTTTTTTTTTAGCAAATTAACTTATGATGATGTTCACCAGATGGTGGCAGTGTAACACCATCTTGCTATGCAGTACAGGTTGATATTTGCTGGTTCCTAGGACCTGAATTTCTTGGAAAGAATGGAATGTCACTGATCAGGGTTCTACCCATTAAGCATGAACAAGTAATCTACATTTTATATAAGTAGAGTTTTCAGCTACCTGTCATTCTATCAATAGGTCTAATATGTGAAGTAATAAATACAGAAGAAAAGCAATTGTCAAGTTACTCAACAGAGCTCAATAAATATCAATACACAAAATAAACATCATTAGACGTCACTTGCTCCTGGCAGATGGATGGCCTTCATTTTCAATTCACAGGATTGCAGAGTTATGCTAAATTGTTAGTAAAGAAAGGCACAAAATCTCTGGTCCTGGCAGTTCTTACTGTTATTTGTCATTTCATTATGCTATTGGAGCAGACTGCAGAAATGTTACCTGAATATACTTAGGCACATGGCCTGCATTGCAGTGCACATTGTAACCCATTACTGTGTATTGCACTGTGCTATGCCTGGGAAAAAAAGATTAGGTTAAGTCCAAATTTTTGGGGGGCACTGCAAAAATGTGTAGGGCCCTAAAGTGTTGGCTCCCTCAGGGCTCCTTTACACTTGTAATACCCTCTGAAGAGTGATCCATGGTGGATCACTGCCTTTTTTAACACCTAAAAACCCTAATCACCATGCTGCTACCACGTGCATTGCAGAGAGTTTCAGTGCAGCCCCTTTTAGGTGAATGGAACTTGTTTGGGCTGCTGTGCCTACATTTCCCACAGAAAAAAGGTGCCGGCACCATCTTCAAAATGCAGCAGCAGGGACATCGCATGGTGCTTTTGCAGTTCTCCCACCCAGGGCCGTTTTTAAGGCAGGGCAAAAGGGGCAGCTGCCCTGGGCCCTGTCATTGTTGTGGGGCCCAAAGCAGCTACCTCATACTTGTCAACTATACTGGTTTAAATTCCCTGTTCTTTTGAGGTTTTAGTCCCATGCTGTGTCCCAACATCTCGGTGTGAAGTGCCGCTACTAATGCTGCCCAGCTCTGCCCTATTGTTGTGTACAGATGACTCACCTGCAGACCCTGTTTTTACATGTAAATTACCAGTATTCATATGTAAATAGCAGTGGCATTCATATATAAATAAAGGTGGCATTTATACATAAATAGCGGCGGCCAGTGGCATTGATATGTATATCATGCCCCCTGAGGTCATATCCACAGTAATCTCTAGCAACCAGTCAACAAGCAGAAATCATGTGCTGTAATGTGTGCTGTAACCTCTAACAACCAGTTAGTGAGCGGTAATGATACAGTGTAACCTCTGGTAACCAATCGCAGTAGCTGCCTGATCTGATTCAGTAAACTGATTTTGAGATTAGCTGCTATTTATTGTATGTCTCAGAGGTGGAGAGCGTAGCTGCATGGGGGAGCCCCAAGAAAAGTTTTGCCCAGGGTCCAATCAATATTAAAGACAGCCATGCTCCCACCCACAAACATGCTGTGTTTTTAGGTGCGCGGGATGCCATTAACAGTGACTGGCACGTTTTTGACTACGAGTGCGGGAAGGGCTGCGATTCTCGCACCGACAACCACCCGCAAAAGTGTGAACCAAGCCTTAACCGCTTAAGGACCGCCTCACGCAGATGTACGTCGGCAGAATGGCACGGCGCACTCGGGACCCGGTCCTGAGCTCCGTGACCGTGGCCGCGGGACTCGCGGACCCGATCGCTGCCGGTGTCCCATGATCGGGTCACAGAGCTGAAGAACGAGGAGAGGTAAGTGTAAACAAACCTTTCCTCGTGCTTCCTATTGAGCCTGTCACTGATCGTCTGTTCCCCGTTATAGGGAAAGACGATCAGTGATGTCAGACGCCAAGCCACGCCCCCTACAGTTAAAAAAACACACACACTTAACCCCTACACTGCCCCCTAGTGGTTAACCCCTTCACTGCCAGTGACATTTTTACAGTAATCAGTGTGTTTTTAATTGCACTGATTGCTGTATTAATGCCAATGGTCCCAAAAGGTGTCAAAATTGTCCGACGTGTCCGCCATAATGTTGCAGTCACAATAAAAATCACTGATCGCCGCCATTACTAGAAAAAAAAATGATTAATAAAAATGCCATAAAATTATCCCCTATTTTGTAGATGCTATAACTTTTGCGCACACCAATGCATAAACGCTTTTTGCAATTTTTTTTTTTTACCAAAAATATGTAGAAGACTATGTATTGGCCTAAACTGAGGGAAAAAAATGTTTTTTATATATATTTTTGGGGGATATTTATTATAGCAAAATGTAAAAAATAATGTGTTTTTTTTTCAAAATTGTCGCTCTTTTTTTGTTTATAGCGCAAAAAATAAAAACCGCAGGGGTTATCAAATACCACCAAAAGAAAGCTCTATTTGTGGGAAAAAAAAGATGCCAATTTCGTTTCAGAGCCACGTCGCATGACCGCGCAATTGTCAGTTAAAGCGACGCAGTGCTGAATCGCAAAAGGGGGCTTGGTCTTTTAGCTGGAAAATGGTCCGGGGCTTAAGTGGTTAATGTAAATGTAGAGTTCGCCCCTGGAGGGGCCACTGAGAAGATGCCCAGTACATAGGCTGCCTGCCACATGTACAGTTCCAAGCACCCACAGGCTCAGTTTTGGGGATGTCTTCTGTGGATTTTATTTGCAAAATCTTGAACAGGAGAGGAATTAAAGGTTCAGGATACTCCAAAACAATATAAAAAATCAACAGGAGGAAAAGTTTCTTAGCACAAACCCTGTAGCAGCAGCCTTGGCTGGAGATGATAGAGACTGGCAAGTAACTCTAGCTCTCTACAGTATAAGAGCAGTCCCAGCACATACACTAACCCCTGGCACTCACTTCCCTCTACCAGCAGCCACACTAGAAAGTCCCAAAACCAGGTCTTATTCACCTGTCCCTGGAGCTCTCTGTTACCCAGTTTCTATACTGCACTCTTCAGTGAAGGAGACAAAGCTCCTTCTCCACACCAGGACTTCAGAACAATGCCCTCCAGCAAAAATCCTTTAGCAATCTTCTCCAGACCCCAGCCTAGCATCTGCTGAGACCCAGACTACAACTCTTGTCTCATAACAACTGCTTCCCAGGGGCAGCAGCCCCAGGAGAACATAAACCATACTAGTAAGAACACTCTGCTCAAGCCTCCCTAAACATTTATCACCTCTCCAGTCATCTTCTGGGCACCTTCTTACCAGGGAATGGCTGGGGTCTAATAAAGGTTAATAAATCAGTAGTTGACCCTCCTGTTCTGTTTTCTGGTAGCTTCCTCCAGAAGCAAGCAGGAGCAATCAACCACTGACCTTAGGGAAACTCTGACCAGATTGAAAAACAGATCATTTGCTCACTGAGTACAGTGAAGCCAAAATTTAGCCTAACTGTTGGCAGGGCATTACATATATTTAAACCTAAAATATTTATATTACTTTGGATAAAATAGAGAGTGGTTAAAAACACCTGTTCGTTATCCCCAAATATGGAGACTCGCCCTTCCTGTACTGTAGACACAATTGTAAATGAGAGGAAACCTCTCCAATGTCAGGTACTCTCTCCTCTTAGACAGTTGTCCCCAGAACAAATGGCCCTATTGGAAGATTTCCCCAATATTCTTGCTCTAGTGACAACTCAAAATTTAGAATTTTACCTTAATTTCAGTCTCTGTGACAGTGGTCATCGGAGCAAAGAGAGAGTGTTTCTCCCCAATGAGGACAAAGACAACAATAAACATCTTACATGAGTCTAATACTTCCCAGCTGTACTACAAAGTTTTGACTTTCAAAGATATTCCTTAAAGTGGTTGTAAACCCTTACAACACACTTTGACCTACAGGTAAGCTTAGATTAAGGCTTACCTGTAGGTCCAAGAAATATCTCCTAAACCTACACGGTTTAGGAGATATTTGCCGAAAGTCAGGCACCGCTGTCTACGGTGCATGTGGCGTAGACAGCGGTGCGCAGGCTCACTGCCGGCCGCAGTCAACGGCGATATTCCGCGATATTCGTGCGCATGTGCGGGAGTGACGTCATCGTGGCTTCGCCGAATGACAGTGGCGAGCAGCGAGACCCACCGATAAGATGGATGCGCCGGACTACAGGGGACAGCGGTGACTTCGCTGGCTTCTGTGTCAGGTAAGTGACACATAATCTACTACTATGCGATGCATAGTAGTCCATTATGCTTTACCTTTGCAGGGAATGAAAGAGGAAGTAAGCTCATCAGGGTTTACTTCCTCTTTAAGTGTAATGGCACTGGAGTACAGATGAGCTTAGACTATTGTTTTCCAAAGGACACAAATCTATAGCAGAGGTGGTAGAAAATGACCTTGAGAGGATGTAAAAGGTTCTAACCCCTCAGTACTCCAAATAAAAAAAGGTTTTAATTTAGTAACGCTGAACTTTTTTTTTCTTTCTAAAGTTTAAATCAGTATATCAGGTTGTGGATAGAACGGGGAAATGTTAGAACTTCTGTGAAGATATTTTTGGTGTCTGTCTGTCTGTCTGTGAAGATATTTTATTGCTGTCCCTCCTAGGGAGAGGTAAGGAGAAACGTCTCACAAAGAAACACAGAGGGGTGTATTTATAAAATATTTGCATAGCTATTTATCCTGTGAAACTGTGTGTACATTAGTTCTGTGCAAATGTTGGACATCAAATGTTCTCAAGCTAAAATATCAGTTTATGTGTTGAGCGTTAACACCCAAAAATGTAAGCTCAGCTTATCTGTCAACCCCCCCCACCCCCCCGGTGCCACATTTGCCACCTTTTGGGGGGATCTCTTGCCACAGTGAAATCACTTGGAAGTTGGCCCCCTCCTCCTCCTTCCCCTGCCACCCGGGCCATTCAGAAAGTGCAGCGAGCTTCGCACATGCGCAGCAGGGTACTGGCTGCCAAAAGGCTTCACTGCCGGTTTCCCCTAACACGAATGGCAGCAGCAACACCCGAGAGCTGATGAAAACGTTGGCTGGGGTGCCGACATTGCTGGATTTCCGAACAGGTAAGTGTCCTAATATTAAAAATCAGCTTCTAAAAGAAAAACAGTGTGTATGAGGAAAATACAGCATTATGGTCACTAGATAGCGCTGAGTATCATAGAAAATAAGTATGCTCCTTGGTTTCACCTAGTGGCCATAATGCTGTATTTTCCCCATTCATACTGTTATTTTCAATGATTTGGCCCCATTTGCACAGAACAAATGTACATTCAGTCTTTCAGGACAAATGGTTTTGCAAATTGTTTATAAATACACCCCTTATTGCTCGCTTAGGCTTTGCTTAGACTTGCGGTTGGGGGGGAGAAAAAATGCACGATTGACCGCATTTTTGCGTACCCCCCTTTAAGCTGCAATAGGTGCTAGATGGACAAAGTTCACCCCACTTGTAGCGATCATTAAGCGGAATGCCTGCTGGACACTACACATTCAAGTAAATGGAGAAGCGCCTCATATGCCCACACGTGCAATGCGGCGCATTTGTCAGCTAAAATGGGGTTAAAACAGGCGATGAGGAGGCATTGAATCATTTCCTCCACACATGTCAGGACCCTCTGGAGCGTGATGTGAACGCGGATCGGCCTTCAGAGGCAAGGGGGATTTAGATGCTTGTCTAAATCTACCCTCACTCTTCTGGCGACACTTTTTCAGGGTGTGACAGAACAGGAAGTGATTCAAAAATCTCCCAACTGGACAAAGATGATAGTGGTACCCTAACAACGGTTGTAATCTCCACTCCCCCCATTCACATCGGGCAGATTTGACATGCAATCTGACATGTTAAACTGCATGTTAAACTGCATGCCAAATCAGATCCTATTGCCGGCAATGGCACCATCTGATTCCCAAAAGTAGTTCCTGCACTACTTTTGTTGACTTTGGGGGAGATTTCAATAGACATCTGTGCAGGAACCCGCACAGATGTCTCTGAAATCGCTCCCAAAGTCGGACTGAAATGCGAGTTTGAAATCGTGTGAGTTCAGCTGGGCTTTAACTGTTTTTCTGTTCTAAAAGTGAATCTATGCAACAGGTTTTGTTTTTACATTGTTTATTCCTGGGATTGTGTTTAAGATTTGATTATAAAATATAGATTGATTTAATTTGCATACCTAATTTTAGGAAAGTTCCTTCCTTGGTTGTGATTGTCACTGTCATTAGTCATAGGTGTTCCAAAACATGTATTGCCTACAAACATTGTCCTTGTCTGCTATCATTGTTTCCATCACATTTGTAAGAAAATTGATAGTAAACATAGTTTGGGGTAATGTTATTTATTTATTTTTTTGTATTTAAAAAAAAATTAAGAGGTTAGACTTACATAAAAAACATTGTTTTTTTTTTAAATATTGCCCTATATGCTCTGTGCATCTATAAAACAATGTATACACTTTTAGTGAGTGTGAAAACATCTTAAGACCAGAACCAAAAAAAAAGAATAATCAATAAAAATGAAAAAAAAAAGTTTTTTTCTGCAATACCTTAAAGTGGAACTAAACCCTCCTATCCTTTAAAGCCAAGAAAGCTGCCATTATAGCCTCTGTTTGATCTGCAGTTGCCATGATGGCTTGAGAGTTCAGTTGAGAGCACAAGCAACTGTAATAGTTCTAATTCACAGTATGCCTTGAATGTAACTCTGGGGACCCTGAAGTAAGGGGGCTCTCTGGGGACCCTGATGTAAGGGGGGGCTCTCTGGGGACCCTGATGTAAGGGGGGGCTCTCTGGGGACCCTGATGTAAGTAAGGGGCTCTCTGAGGACTCTGATGTAAGTGAGGGGCTCTCTGGGGATATACACACACACACATGTATATTACTGTATATACATATGTATGCCCGCCCAACTGTATGACTTTCTTTACTACACTGCTATGGGATCTAGCCCCAGATCTTTTGTAGACCTAGCAACCCCCCTGCCACTAGATGTCATCAGTCTTCCAGGGTGACTCATGGCCAACATCATTCAACCCACTGGGGGTTATTTACGATAGGAAAATCCACTTTGCACTGCAAGTGCACTTGGAAGGGAAGTCGCTGAAAATCCGAGGAGGACATAAAAGGAAAATAAAAAACAGCATTTTAGCTTGCACATGACTGGATGATAAAATCAGCAGAGCTTCCCCTGATTTCAGATGTACCCCTTATGCCGCGTACACACGAGCGGACTTTTCAACATCCAAAGTCCGACGGACTGATTCTGTCAGACTATTCGATCGTGTGTGGGCTGCAACGGACTTTTGATTCGCCAAAGTCCGACGGACTTTAGAATATGGAACATTCTTCAAATTTTTCCGACGGAACTCCGCCGGACCCGGTCCCTTCGAATAATGTGCTCGTGTGTATGCTATTCCGACGGACTAAAACCGACGCTAGGGCAGCTATTCGCTACTGGCTATGAACTTCCTTATTCGAGTCGAGTCGTACGTCATCACGTTCAAATCCGTCGGAGTTTAGTGTGATTATGTGTGGCCAAGTCCGCTCAGTCAAAAAGTCCGTCAGAACTCTGTCGGAACTCCGGCAGAACTCCGGCAGAACTCCTTCGGAAGTCTGTCGGACATAAGTCCTCTCGTGTGTACGGGGCTTTAGATTTAGAGCAACTACACTTCCAAATTGCAGTGCAGTGCAAAGTGGATTAGCCTTTCGTAAATAACCCCGACTGTGTCTAAACCCAAACAATGATGGATTTTGAAGAGAAGCAGCATAGTGATGAGTTAATCTCGGTCGCCCTGATTTTTCCTACTATCATCATGCTATTTTTGGGCCCATAAACTGATTGGCTACTTGTGCTTCTTTTTTCTCTCCCAGTCTAAGCTCTGATGTACAAGGACTGAAAAAGGCTGATATCAAGCCACGTTAAGGTATACTGCCTGGATTTAAAATACATTTAATGATGTGAACATACAACTGCTCTAATTTGTGTCTTTAAAAGTTACATGGGATTTGGTTTTAACCCAGAAGTCTAGAACAGTGGTGACCCCATTTTTAGCCAGTACATTTCATCTGCTCCACAAAGCTGAGATCGAAGACAATGAGAAAGCCAATCTAAATGGGAGTTAGCAGCCACTGCCAGGATCACATTAAGAACTGAACACGCTGTGAATGCTGTGACTTGTTAACAGCATGGTCTTTTATTGTACAAACCCCGCCACACAACTTGGCACCTAAATCCAGTAAACTCCCTAATCTGCCAACAGGGGCGTTCAATCTCGCTGAGGAAACTGCTGTGGATTTCGCAATAAACATCTATAAATATTCCTCAACGTATAGCATTTTACAAAGTCGAATAACACATGAAAACACCCTCGCAAACAGAAAGCTATGGAACACAGAAGCAGCAAGCACATAACATTAAATACATAGTTTACCTTTACCAAAAAACTCTATGCAGTAAGGGGTGCCTGTAGATAAAAACAAACTTGGATTGTGTAATAGTTGGATAATGCACTTCCAATAGGTGTAGGCCATTTACAACCTCCTGGAATCTGACTGAAACACTCCCAGAGATTGCATCGTTCCACCGCCACCATCACAGGAAAGAGCTCTTTCTCCGATTCAACCCCCAACATGTGCTTTCTCTCCCCTGAGAGTAGCTCTGAGCTCACTATTTTATAGTTTTCTACTGTGATGGTGGAGGTGAGCAGTAAAAGCTGGGAGTCTCTTAGCAACATCCTAGCAACAAGGCAGGGTTGAAATGTAAGCACCACACCACTGCTAAGAGGTCCAGATACAACTTTATTTTTATTAAAGGTCAAGGGTGCAAATCAAGAAATAGTTGGGGGAGGGGGGGGGTCCACGTGCCCCCTTCATCAGGGCTCGACTGACAACCAAATGAACAAACCACTAGTGAACTGTACCTACAATGGTATTTTCATCCAGTGTGAGTTGAAAGCACAGGCTTAGTCAGCAGCTTTTTTTGCAGGTCCAGTTCACACTACTGGTTTGTTAACTTGGTTGTCAGTCAAGCCCTGATGAAGGGGGCATGTGAACCCCGAAACAGGTTGGCTATTTCTTGATTTGTACCCTTGACCTTTAATTGAATAAGGTTGTATATGGACCTCTTAGCAGTGGTGTGGTTCTTAAATTTTATCCTTTGTTACATTACACTACAAGCCAAGGAAACTGTGGAGAACCTCTGGGGTGTAGAAGCTGCTTGCCCAGGAACCAGATCATTTACACCAACATTAATACCTTACAATAACAATAATAGTAAATAAACATATGGATCCATCCCTATCTATCCACTTTCCTCAGCTGTTCTAGCAACAAGGCAGGACAGGGGGATGCAATCCCTGCAAGTTTTTTGAGTCAGGCTTCAGGATGTATGTAAGTGGCCTACACCTACTGTATAGCAAGAACATTATTCAACATTGGTCAAAGATGCACTGTTTGTTTTTATCTACAGACTCCCCCTTCCTGCATAGGTAGTATTTTGATAGCAGTGAACTATGCCTTTAAGACTAGAAAAACAGCATAAAACCTTTAACCTCAGAGTGCAACTTCACCCAAGAAAACCCTGATCTAGCTTGGGTGACTTAGAGTATACCTAAAGAAACCACTTTTTTTCCGTTTTGGATAGAACCATGAGGGATTAGAACAGCTGTCAGGATTTATTGCTGTCTGTGCTCATATTAGAGAGATTCACCCTCTCTATTTGACCTGTTTACTGTTATCACTGAGAGGGACAGTGAAAGAAAATTCCAAAGTTTGGGTTGTCACCAGAACAGACATAGGGGGAAATCTTCCAATGGAGACACTAGTTCTGATGACCCTAAAACAAGAAGTTCAGGGGAAATCTCCCCAATGGGACATATATGACAAAAAACCTTACATGAGTTATAATCCTCCCTTACTCTAGCTAACATTTAAAAAAAATGCCTTTAGTTCTACTTTCTTATACTCCTGTTTGATGTTTTATAGTGTTAAACTATGCTTTCTAGTGTTTTTTTTATTTTATTTTTATTTTTTTACATGATGTGCTTATAGCCATTGTGCTGCGTTTTACTCCTTTGCCTTTTGATGGAGGAATTGTTGCTTTTTATTGTAAGATCAGAAAACACTTTACAGAGGAAGTGAACTTTCCTTATAGTGGATCATGGTGTCATCAGGATTTATAGGCAGATTTTTGAGACCGGGCTTCTACAATGCTTGTATGTGCTGAAAAGGCTTTGTTGTTTGACAGGTCACTTTTTGTGAAGTGACTGCTGTTACTAAGGTGACCCTGGTGGGTGGCTGCTCAATTTCATTTGGATTTCTTGAGTGTTTTGTTAATATAATTGAACGACTATTTCCCCAGAGCGGGGACCAACAGCAAAAAACTTGACTAGGTTGCTAGTCATTCCTCAATCTATCGAAAACAAAAAAAAGTTTTGGCTTTACTTACACTTTAACTAAATGGACTGAAAAAAGATATATATATATATATATATATATATATATATATATATATATATATATATATATATATATTTGCAGAAGCAAGAAGTGCAAGTTAACATACACTATGTTGTCAAAAGTATTGGGACACCAGCCTTTACATGCATTTGCACTTTAATGGCATCCCGGTCTTAGTCCTTAGGGTTCAATATTGAGTTGTCCCACCCTTTGCAGCTATAACAGCTTCAACTCTTCTGGGAAGGCTGTTCATGAGGTTTAGGAGTGTATCATGGGAATGTTTGACCAGAAGCGCATTTGTGAGGTCAGACACTGATGTGAGTGAGAAGGCCTGGCTAGCAGTCTCCACTCTAATTCACCCCAAAGGTGTTGTATCAGGTTGAGGTCAGGCCATTGCAGTGCAGTCAAGTTCATCTACCCCATACTCGCTCTTTATGTCTTTATGGACCTTTATGGATCTTTGTGCCATTGGCTCCTTTGCTGAGTTTGATTTGCGGGGACCAGAAGACGGTGCTTTTTGCGTCACTGTGGCGTCACTTCCGGTTTCCCGGCCACCACTCACTGTCCTGTGAAGTCGACTGTGCGTGTGGTGGATTAAGGAAGGCCACAGCGGTGCCTGTGATTCTGGGCTAACAGTAAGTGCCGGCGTTGCGGGCCTCAGGCTCAGACTTCTTCACTCATGCTCTCTCTCTAGACTAGTGTCTGACTCTGACAGCTGCCCCTCCACTCCTCACACACTTCCCTGCGCTTCTCAGTCTCAGTCATTCTCCACTCAGCCTGGGTCCAGGACAGGGCGGATGACTGAATGATCTTGCGGCTGGACTAGAGCATCAGGATGACATTTTGGGGATTTCTGTCATGTCCAAACAGAAGGTGTCACTTGTCAGTCTTCCTGGATGTCATGTGTGTGTATATATAGCTGTATAAACTACTTAATATACACATCTGTTCTGTGTAGTGTATACAGCTATATACACCCACCTTTTTCCTTTCTGTATATAAAGACTCTCTTTATGTAGTAATATATGTAGCCAGGTACTGGGCTATGACAGTATAGAGAAGGAGACATTGCTCCCTATTTACCTCTGTTCCTCTTCTGTGATAATAAAGTTCTACTGCATGACCTTCTTCTGACCAGTAAGGGAAGAGCCAAATCAAGCAAACTCATAGACATTATTTCAGAGTGCCTGTAATCCTAGTTTGAGGCAGCAGCCATGTAAAGGAACAACTGACTCTCTGAATTAAAGCCATGGCCAAAAGTTTGGGAATTAAACAAATAATAATTTTCACAAAGTCTGCTGCCTCAGTTTTTATAATGGCATTTTGCATAGTCTATCTTTGCCATGAAAATAAACTTAAAGTGATTGTAATTGTTATTTTTTTAATTTTTTTAAATAACAAACATGTCATACTTACCTCCACTGTGCATCTCTGCTCTTCTGGAGTCCCCCGACCACCTTAATGCATAGGATGCATTAAAGTGAAAAAAACATGAAGGTTTACAACCCCTTTAATACCATAAAAAACATTTCAACTGCATTTGTGAAGAAGGCTTCAGGGTGCTGAAGAAAGTCCAGCAAGCACCAGGACTGTCTCCTACAGTTGATTCAGCTGTGGGTCCGGGGCACCACCAGTGCAGAGCTTACTCAGGAATGGCAGCAGGCAGGTGTGAGTGCATCCGCGCACACAGTGAGGCAAAGACTTTTGGAGGATGGCCTGGTGTCAAGAAGGGCCGCAAAGGAGCCACTTCTCTCCAGAAAAAACGTCAGGGACAGACTGATATTCTGCAAAAAGGTACAGGGATTGGACTGCTGAGGACTGGGATAACGTAATTTTTTCTGATTAATTCCCTTTCTAATTGTTTTTGGCATCGGGAAAATAAACCTTATCCAGAGAAGAAAAGGTGAGCACTACAATCAGTTCTGTGTCATGCCAACAGCAAAGCTTCCTGAGACCATTCATGTGTGGGGTTGCTTATCAGCCAAGGGAGTGGGCTCACTCACAATGTTGCCTACAAACATGGCCATTAATAAAGAATGGTACAAAATCATCCTCCAAGAGCAACTTCTTCCAGCCATCCAAGAACAGTTTGGTGGCAAACAATGCCTTTTCCAGCATGATGGAGCACCTTGCCATAAGGCAGAAGTGATAACTAAGTGACTCGGGGAACAAAACATCGAAATTTGGGATCCATGGCCAGGAAACTCCCCAGTATATTGCAAAAACTGGTGCTGAAGTAAAATTGGTTGAAAAGTGATAACAGTTGCAGCTGCTGCAACAAAAAGTGCTAAAACTTCAACATATAATAAAACGAATAAAGGCAGCGCTAGCAACTGAAATATGAAATGTGAATCAATGGTGACAATACTAAATACGTGCCTATAGTGATCAAAATACACAAATATGTGATCAAAATACACAATACCAAATGGCAATACAACAATATCATGTGCTGTAAACTTGATAAACTAGGTGGTGATCAAAATGTGTCCAAAGTTCCCACAAACGAATATGTGAATCCCCCTTTGGAGACCCCACTCACCAGAAATGGCAGATCTTCAGCTTTTCTGATGGGTGGCACTGAAGGGCATTGATAGGTGGCACTGGTGGGCACTGAGAAGTGGCACTGATATTTGGCACTGCTAGCTGGCAGTGATGGACACTGATGGGTGGCAGTGATGGACACTGATGGGTGGCAATAATGGGCACTGATCGGCACTGGTAGGCTACACTGATAGGCAGCACTGCTAAGTGGCATTGATGAGGCACTGGTGGGCATTGATAGGTGGCATTTGTGGGCATTGAAAGGTGGCACTCATGGGCATTGATAGGTGGCACTGATGGGCACTGGCAAGGGGTACTGATTGGCACAGATGAGGCAGATGTGCCTCCTTCCTCTTCTGGACCATTGTCCCTTGCACATAAGCTGGTGATCGGCTTTTTTTCAGTCAGCATGAGGAGAAAAAAAAAACTATTACCGAGCTTACACTCGTGATCAGCTGTTATCCGCCGATCACGTGGTAAGTGGCCAGGACCGGCCCCTTACTTGGATCTGTGATCACAGCGCACCCTGCTCGTGCCCTGCAGGGGGGTGCGCGGGGAGTGTGCAAAGGGGAGGCAGTCATATGACAGCCTCCCTGAAATTCAGGTCCGTGCTGTAGCCAACATTCAGCTATAGCGCGGACGCCAAGTGGTTAAGATTACCTAGTTTAGTGCCTGCATTTGTACTAGCACTATTATTGAGTAAGCAAAGAGTAGAGAACCCATCTTATTCGGTGGGGTAGCGCTAAATATAGGCACAGCTTACTGATCATGCAAATGTGTTATAAGCTAAAGATGCAATAATTTAGTGGGGTTCCTTGAGACATAAAAATTATTTTAAGGGTTCCTCGGTAAAAAAAAAAGTTGATAAAAGCTGCTATAGAAAGATGTGCTTTGTTCATCTTTCATGTCAAAGGTGTACAACCATTTTATGAGGGGCAGTTGGGAGGAAAATGTGGTGTGTTTTTACCCCCCTCCCCACCCCCTCCACAAGTGTAAACAACCCCCTAAACCTGAACTCGGATCAGTAAATATTGTCTGAATTCAACTCATCATATGTATTCTCACTTGAATCTTGGTGTGTTTGTGTATTTCTTCCACATCTGTGCAGGAATCCAGTGTAAAACTTTACCTCTGTGTAGGAACCTCCTATAATAAAGACCAGTCACTGCCGCTCCCTTTCCTTCTGCAGGGGGCTGGTCTTGTCTCCACCCCCTCCTGTACTTTTCTGCAGACAGCTTGTAGGGGATGGAGCCTAATGGGCTCCTCCCACAGCTCTTTTTTTTTTGCACAGGCTATGTACAGGACAGTGATGATGTCACTGCTACTTTCACAAGGTAATATATAGGTCCACACAGGCATTTTGGTGCACAAAACCTACATTTAAATCCTTCGTGTCTCTTCAGGAATATAAATGAATATTTTTGTGCTCTGAATTCAGCTTTAAAGGTACATGGGGAATGTTTTCTTCGCTGGTGGAGGCTATTATGCTTAAGTGCTCAAAAAAGTATATTAACAACTGGAGGCCCACTTTTGAACTTCTGCCTTGGGTGGTGCCCCCCCCCCCCCCCTCCTTTCTAAACAGCACTCCTACCCTGGTGTATGAGGTTTGGTGGTGCTAGATTTCGGTTTCCCCCATATATGACACTTCCTACCAGAATGTTGGTGGGGTGGGTCCTTGGATACCTGTCTCCGTTACATCCCAGGAAACTTTCTATCATATCAACACACTGTTGCCGCATGTTTGCACATCAGCTCAACAAAACTACTCCTGATGAAGCTTTATTGGAAAACGCATTGAGAATCCACATTTGAAAGAACCGTCTATTTTTAATTGTTTAAATTACAAAGTTTTCACACGTATTTACCTATGAATTACATAGTTACATAGTTAGTAAGGTTGAATAAAGACACCAGTCCATCCAGTTCAACCTGAGTGAGTGTCTACAATTATCCCTATCCCTGTACATTGCACACTCACATTAGTCCCTACCCTCAAGGAGCCCACAATCCAAGGTCCCCATTCATATACTAGGGCCAATTTTGGACAGAAGCCAATTAACCTACCAGCATGTCTTTGGAGCGTGGGAGGAAACCAGAGTACCCGGAGGAAACCCACACAGGCACAGGGAGAACATGCAAACTCCAGGCAGGTAGTGTCGTGGTTGGGATTTGAACCAGCGTCCCTTTTTACTGCGAGGTGAGAGTGCTAATCACTACAGCACTGTGTATATGTGATATGGTGTCTGATAACGCTATGCAGGTTTTGAGACAGCAATGCTCTTTTTTATATATTCTTCTTTTAATATTTATACTCAATAAATATTGCCTTTTATATATATTGTGATTGTTTTCTATTCTTGAGATTTGCACCTAAAAAGTAAATTTTTAGTAATCAGGTTTTAAAGGGTAACCAGCCAGATTATTAGCACTGCATCAAATAATTTGAAATTTGAATTTGACTATAATAAACAAAATTTTGATTGGTCACCTTTAACGACTGCAAGTGCACATTACTATTTCTCTTTATGCTGTCTAATCCTAGTTATTTCTGGGCAGACAATGGTATAATTAGTGAACAAGTTTTGTATTTTTTTTTCCTTCTAAACAACACTGTATTTCATTGTTGCAAACAATATATTTATTCATGTCTGGTTGTTAAATGTTTGGCTAGTTTAAATAAATATTTAACGAGCCCTGTGTGTCTTTTCTTGTGATAGTAACATTCACTATATTAGTTTCTGCCAGGTAATGCTAAGTTTCTTCACTGCAAATATAGGATATTAATTAAAGCACTATTAAACCCAATCCAAAAATGTAATATGCTGCAGTTTACAAATCTTTAGATGTGGTGGCTGCATTCGTTTTATCTTTTAGTTTTTTCCCCCGTTTTCACATTGTAGCAAGCACAGTAGGGGATACATCAATAAAGTAGCTTAAAGCGGACCTTCGGTCTTTTTTTCATCTTTCCTTAAATCTACTGCCTTGTTGTTTTAACTCTGGATAGTATTTTTTTTTTATGCCAGTAAATACCTTAAACAGCCAACTTCCTGTTTCTTGTCTGGTCATTAGCCTGGGCTTATGACAACATGCAGAGCTCTCTCTCTCTCACTCTCGTGAGAGTTTGCCAGGAAGGGAGAGCGGATGAGTCATAAGAGGGCCAATGAGAGCTGCAAAGCTGGAGGTGTGTTTCTGTGTGTCTGTGTAAATCCAGGAAGTGGACAGGCAGCAGCTTCAGCTACCCACAGTTAAAATGGTTGCAGCTAGACTTAGTGGAAGGAGATTTCTGCAGCATATTTGGCAAGTTCAGAATCACAGTATATATAAAATAATATGTAAAATTATTGGAGGGAAGCTACAGAATGGCAAAGATGTTTTTATTACAAATTATGTGAGCAGACTGCAGTTCCTTTTTAAGGGTTTCATGATGTAAAAGTTCATACAAGTAATGTATAAAACAAACGTAATGAAGAGAAAATCGTTCAGTATTGCCCTTAGATCAGTGGTCATCAACCCTGTCCTCAGGGCCCACTAAGAGGCCAGGTTTTATGTATTACCTTGGGGAGATGCAGACTAGAATACTGAAATCACTGATCAGCAAATGATATCACCTGTGATGTATCTCAGTTATCTTGCAATCCTGGCCTGTTAATGGGCCCTGAGGACAGGGTTGATGACCACTGCCTTAGATGATTACAGTTAATAAAAAATCTAAGTAGTATTTATCAAAATGAAAGGTATCGGTATAATACAACTAAAATACATTCAGTATTATGAATGCAGGAAATTTGTCATAGTTGTCAAAGTACTGGGGCTAGTTATAGGTATAAGGACAAAAGTAGGGAAGGAAAAATAAAAGAAAGTTATAAGAAAAGAGGGGAGGGGAAGGAATGAGAGGGAGTGGATGGGGGGGGGGCAATATCCCCCCAGCCAGGTAGCACAACTGCATATGCTAAACAAAATACTAGACAGAGAGAAATAAATAATCAAGGTTAAGGGTAATACTGTGATTTAACCATGGCGTTCCTACTTCAAGAAATTATGATGTTGTATTCAATATGATAATCTTTTTATGGTACCTATGATTAGTTTTCTCAACCCAAGCCTGGCTATCTCCAATACTCTCTGATACCAATTTTCATTCTGATTTAGTGAGGCTAGAAATCGGCCTATGGAGGAGGGCTTCTCATGGGTTTTGTACCAGAGATTTGTCAGTGATGACGAGTTTTAGATTATATGTGCACGTCCACAAATGTTGAACCATGGGGCATTTTCACCAAATATTAAATAGCATACCAGCGATGGCGCAACCACAGAAGAACAGGGGGGGGAACAGAAGGTGTAAATTTTGTTAGTTGTGTTGGAGTCATGTACTGGTGGAACAATAGAGATAGAAGATTAGATTAGATACTTTTTTGTAAAAGAGGAAAGTATACCCATTGGGACCAGGGCATTTGCTGTTTTTTAAGAATTTAATGGCATCGGTAAGTTCTTGTTGTTGTGATATCTGAGTTGAGTGTGGTTGTAAAATTCATACGAAGGGAAGACAATTGTGAGTTTCAGAAAAACTGTTCTGCCCTGGCAATCGGGAAAGAAATAGGTGCCGCATTAAGGCGGGATAAGGCTGGATAAGTGTTGTTTAAATTTGGAAAGTATAGCAATCGGATTACTAGTGAATTTATTGTTAGCTGTGTGAAGAAAAAAGAATGATGTGTTTATATTCAAAGGTTTTCAAGCATTTGGCAAGCATGATAGTAGGTTTGTTGCTAAGGGTATATCATTTTTGTCTTGTCCATCGCAGTTGTTTCTCGTTTTATGCTGTAGTAAAGCTTGGTCCAATTCCAATTCTAACTCCGTCTTACATTTGCATCTTTGTTGTTTGCAAAGGGAAGATATCTGAATTATCTGCCCCCTAAGTACAGTTTTATATGTTTTCCATAAATTCACTGGAGAAGAAATAGTAGAAATAGAAAATACTCATAAGAGATGAATTTGAGTTCACCAAGAATTTCAGAAATGGTTAGTAAGGCATTGTTGAAGGACCAAGAGGAATTACAAGGTAAATAACTGTTGGGTCAGGATCTGACCAGTGTACAGGTAAGATTTTAGCTGTAGAGATTGCTGGTAGAAAGAAGGCAGAGACCTAGATATAGTCAATATGGGTATAAAAGTTATGAGACACAGAGTAGTAAGTATAGTCTCTATGAAGAGGATTTTACTTTTGCCATGCATCTACATAAACAATGAATAAATCACGGAATCGGGTTTAGTCTGAGAGAGTAGGGTGTTTTTTGGGTTTTGATTTGTCAAACTTAGTATTGGTTACTAGGTTTGAATGTCCGTATAAAAAGATAATTCCTTTGCCGTTTATGGCGGCGAGTTACACTAGGTGAGATGAAAAGGATATTTGGGAAGTATTAGATGCATAATAGTATAAAAAAGTAATGTCCGAGTTCAGGATTTTGCTTTGTAATAAAAGGTAAGGGTCAGGGATTTGTTTAGTACAGACAAAGTTAGTATGTTTGTGAATTGCAAACCCCCCCCCCCGTGCTTTGTGGGAACAGATGCTGAGAGTATGGTAGAATAGGAGGGATAAAAATAATGGGGAAATGAGTGGATGGCAAATTGTGTTTCTTGAGGGCACGCAATGTCAATATGACGGGATTGGAGAAATTCAAACTGTTCGAGTATTAAGAGAGAGACATTTTTTAAGAAGACATTTTATTTTATTTATTTTTGTAATGGGACAAAGGTTTTACCCTAATAAATGCTGATCACCCCTCTAAGTAAGCACCCCTGTTGCTTTGTCTCATTCCTGTAACTGATAAATCTGCGAGAGAGCTTGTTCTTTTGAAAAACTGACCTAATTCCCAGATCACCAGATGAAAATAGAAAAAAAGAACATCTAAAAAGACAACTAATGCAGCCACCACATCTAAGAATTGGTAAGCTGCAATATATTAAATGTTTCCTTTTCTTTTGGTTTAATGCCACTTTAAATGTACAGTCACCTTATCCATGCAGAGCAAAGTCTCTGCAAAAGGTATCTCCTAACCCCCTCACCTTATGTGCTCTACCTTGGAGATCTTTGCTCCTCCACAACCAGCAGGAATTCCCAATTTCTGGGTAAGGGTTCATATGTCTCCTACTCCCCTCTGAAAGTGCAGGGGCCAAGCAACCAATTGCTGAGTCATGTTATTGCCAATTGCAGATTTTAGAACCGACTGTGAAGACTGAAGAAGTTGTGAAAGAGAAGTGAAATAATTTATAAGTGTTTCAAGCTTTCATATGGCTGTACTTCTATGAATCAACAGGATATGTAAATGGGAATTAACAGATGGTCACTAAGGCATCTGGCCAAATATATAAAGCCTCTTTTGTCTTTGATCCAATCCACTTCTGGTTTATGGAAAACTATACCTTAGCATTATCTGGATGCTGAAACCCTGGAGGTCCGTCTGCTTTTAATCAACATATTTTCTGCTTTGTGAAACGCCCAGTAAGTGTACCTTAAGCTTTTCCTGCATTATCTGCATGAGCTGTTCACTTAAGTGCTTTACGCTGCACATTACTTTTTTCATGTAATTAATATTATTTTCATATATTCACTAGATATTGCAGTCTCTTCTTGAAATCTCTGAAGAAGGAATTATACATAGAAATAGTAATCCGAAACATGTTGGATACCAGGAGTACACTGGTTAATATCCTGATTACTCAGAGGTTTTTTTGTTTTTTCCATGTACATCCTGTAAGAGTCTCTGCATAAACTATTGTTTTTTTTTTTTTTGTATTTTCTTTATTGTTTTTTATTATTATGATATCTGAATAAAAATTACATTTTTATACATTTTTGTACTTACTACACCTATATAGTCCCTTGGGCATTTCCTTTTTTTTTTTGTTTGGTTCTATATAATTGGGATGTGGTGGTGGTTATTTCTAATTGCTGGTTCATTTCTCTCTCTTTTCAAATATATAAAGCCTGGTTGTTAGCACCCCCTAAAATTCTAAAGTGTATTTTGATGTGGTTATTATCCGGTTCCCGACCAGCGCACACCGATGTACATTGGCAGAATGGCACGGGCAGGCATATTGGCATACAGGTACGTCCAATCTCTAATGTCGCCCTGCCATCGCAAGCGCACCGCTGGCGGCGCGCTCGCATGCTGGTCGGGACCCCCGTGAGTCCGTTTGTGGGTCCCGTGGACTTGATCGCTGCGGGCATACCCGCGATCATCTCACGGGACTGCTGAATGGAGAGATGCCGTTGTAAACAGCATCTCACCGTTCTGCCTAGCAACTAGTGACGCTGATCTCCGCTCCATGTGATTGGAGCAGAGATCAGTGTTCACTAAATGAAAGCCCAGCCCCCAACAGTTAGTAACACACCCCTAGGAACACTTAACCCCTACACTGCCACCCACTGGTTAACCCCTTAACTGCCAGTGTCATTTACACAGGAATCACTGCATTTATATAGCAGTGATTGCTGTATAAATGACAATGGTCCCAAAAATGTGTCAAAAATATCTGCTGTGTCCGCCATAATGTCGCAGTCACAATAAAAATCGCTGATCGCTGCCATTACCAGTAAAAAAAAAATTATTAATAAAAATGACATAAAACTATCCCCTATTTTATAAACGCTATAACTTTTGCGCAAACCAATCAATAATCGCTTATTGCAATTTTTTTACCCAAAATTTGTAGAAGAATATGTATCGGCCTAAACTGAGGGAAAAAAATGTTTTTTTTATATATTTTTAGGGGATATTTATTATAACAAAAAGTAAAAGATAATGCGTTTTTTTCAAAATTGTCGCTCTATTTTTGTTTATAGCGCAAAAAATAAAAACCGCAGGGGTGATCAGATACCACCATATTTTTGGGAAAAAAAGGACGTCAATTTTGTTTGGGAGCCACGTCGCATGACCGCGCAATTGTCAGTTAAAGCGACGCAGTGCCGAATCGCAAAAAGTGGTCTGGTCTTTGACCAGCAAAATGGTCCGGGGCTGAAGTGGTTAAAATGCAAACAATGCCTGAACAAGGTCCTCTGCCACCCAAAGTGATAATGTAAAGGTACACCCCTCCCCCACCTCAGCTGAAACAGATGTAGCTTGTACATCTGAAGGGGATGAATAAGTTACTAAAATCGTACCAGGGTTATCTCTGATAAGAGTCTGAAAAGTTGTATAATACATTTTTATGCTTTGTACATACTGAAACAATAATTTATCACTGAAGTCTAAAGGGGTGGTTTATTTACAGGTGAATGTAGAGTAGAACTTGGCTGTCACACTGACAGCTCATTACAACCTATTGCACAGATGTTCATTACACTCTGCCCATCAGAAGCACACAGGCCTCCTGAAATAGGTGGCTGACACACTGACAGCTCAATCCTTCAAATTACAAAGGGAGAGTGTGACTGTCAGATTGCATCTTCTGTTTCAAACTGACCCTGCATGCAAATATATTTTCAATTGTAGCCTGGGTATATGCATAAGTAGAAAATAGGGGTCAAATCCTATTGAGTCTAAAGCCACCTTTCCTTGTTGTTCATGCACCAACAGGTCTGCATGGAACCATAGAAATACAGTAAGGAATGGCAGAAAAAAACCAGATGAACGAGTCCTAGATAAGTCTAACTACTAATAAAAAAACAAAACATATCATTTCAATACAGCCAAGGTGTTTTGGGGGCAACACTATTCCCCCCCTCAACAGGGTCAACACAGGATAAAACTTGGATGGACCTGAGAAACAGTGACTTTATAGATCTAAATTAGAACCAGTATTGAAGACTCCTGATTGACAGAAGTTTGGAACATTTTAGTTTCTGTCACCTTCATCATCAGTGGTGATTAAGAACTTTTCTGAAATTAGAATTATGTCTTCCCATGAAAAAAATATTTGTTGCACTAAACCTAAAACACCTCCTCTGCTGCAAGGCTTAAATGCTCATTTCTGTTTATGGGACCTTAAAAGCATTTTACTTACCTGATCCTTTGCTCCCCCAGCAGAAGATGCTCCAGCAGCAGACTGTCCCCCTAGCATTCTCACCTCCAATACAGGGTCATTGACCTTTCAAGGGTCTTATTAATGTCAGAGGACCTTGGACTGCTGGATCGCAGGAGAGAAGAGGCAATGGGGACAGGTCTGGCAATTCCAGGAGCCTGTGGGAGTGGAGGATGATTGGGTGAGTAAAAAGTGTTCTTCCAAATCCCCAAGTGATTCTCAATGACAGGGAGACCAGGCATGGTAAATTTTTCCCAAAACATGGTCATTACTGAGCTGTTGCCGACGCCATTTTAAACCTTTCTCCTTACCCTACTCTATTGATAACAAACAAAATCAGAATGAATGCCCACTACACCCAGAATGCAATACAAATAAATACAAACTTTCCACAAGCAATTTCAAACTGGGCATCAATGAAAGATAAGTGATCACTGGGGCAGCACTGAGCCTGGCAGACAGCAGACAAAAGTTTTCAGGATGAGGGCAGTTCACAGCTCCACTCATAGATAATAAGAGCCAAGGAGGAGATTGGGAAAGTGAGTGCATACCTCAGGCTGGCCACCCCCCAGAGGCACACTACATTCCAGCAGTAGATTGCATGCTTCCCTGCCAACCTACAATATGCACTGTAGTCCAGCCAAACTTTTGGATTTTCAGTGAAACTCTGTGCTGATCAACAGAATCCTCATCCCCCTCCAGCTCCAGAAGAACTTCTGCCTGCAAATGGAGCTATGCTGCATTGTAGCTGGCTCGTGCTTGCGTGCAAAGGCAGGCGTCCGCAGCATCTATGCTGAGACCCTCCATCACCCTGAAATCTGCGCTATCCTGAACTCTCTCTGACCCCCAAAAAGAGAACATGGTGGCAAGTCTCCCTCCAGCCAGCTCCCATTGCTGCTCCATACTAATAGGAGATCGGTTTGTTGGGACTATCAGGCACCCAGAACTAGCCAGTAGGACCCCTGCCTCTCCTTCTGGCCAGAAGAACCACTGCATCTCCTTATGGCTAGAAGAACCCCTGCTGATTCAGAAGCCTTTAGCTTGTCAACCAGCCCCTGGTCACACTTAGTCCTGCTCACTGCTTTCTGGATTGGCAGAACTGACTTCACTGTTGAAAATCTCCCACTGTGAGCTGCAGTGTCTGGGAGGGAGAACATGTGAGATACAAGTGAAGGAAGATTTGGCTCAGCTAGTGAAGGTAAAGGATTTTTTTTGTTCACTTTATGAGACTTGTGCATCACAATAGCTAAACATGTTATTTGTTTAGACTGTCAGACAAGAGCCTTGAGATGAACTTTACCTCATATAAAGATAATCTTTTTATTGAATATCAATAATCAACATTAAGAGTACAAATATGCTAACAGTCAACACACTCAGTTATGAAGAATTCTCAGAATATTTTGAAATGTGTTCATATTCCAAATATAATGAAGGAGAAGCAAAAAGTAATAACTTGTTTTTAGTATGAATAAGCCTTTTAAAAAAAATCCAGTTTTAATCAATAGCAAGACTCATATAATAGGATTCTTCTTGCAAGACAGAAGGGTCCAATGTCCAACAGCATTCAATGAACTCTCTTATTCAATATTTGCCTTTAGTGGTAATCACAAGTGTAAAAAAATAAAAATCACTCACTTCTGTGACAGACTCCAAAGTGAAAGAGGTAAACTAGTACAGTATGGAAGTGGGGCCTTAGCAATAGAGTTATACAGTGCCTTGAAAAAGTATTCATATCCTTTGAAATTGTCCGCATTTTGTCACGTTACATCAAAAAACTTAAATGTATTTTATTGGGATATTATGTGATACACCAACACAAAGTGGCACATAATTGTGAAATGGAAAGAAAATGATAAATGATGGCTTTCACATTTTTTTACAAATAAATATGTGAAAAGTGTGGTGTGCATTTTTA
Source organism: Lithobates pipiens (assembly GCF_037356315.1). Lineage (NCBI taxonomy): Eukaryota > Metazoa > Chordata > Amphibia > Anura > Ranidae > Lithobates > Lithobates pipiens. The sequence goes on from NW_027507788.1 coordinate 110,970,999, forward strand.
TTCAGCCCCCTGAGTCAATACTTTCTAGAACCACCTTTCACTGCAATTACAGGTTTTTGGGTACGTCTCTACTAGCTTTGCACATCTAGAAAGCGACATTTTTTCCCATTCTTCTTTGCAAAATAGCTCAAGTTCTGTCAGATTGGATGGAGAAAGTCTATGAACAGCAATTTTCAAGTCTTCCCACAGATTCTCAATTGGATTTAGGTCTGAACTTTGACAGGGCCATTCTAACACATGAATATGCTTTGATCTAAACCAGGGGTAGGCAACCCCCGGCACACAAAGCCTCTTTTGCAGGCACTCGACTACCTCCCCATCAGCAGAGCAGCACAGGGAAGTGTCAGTGAGACACTAATGCATTCCAATTTCAGAATTCCCCACGCTGCACCTGCACTGAGGGGGAGGCACTGTGCCCCCACACATTGTAAAAGATGGGAAACATTGTTTGGTTTTCTAACTTTTCTGTAGCACCAATCGTCAGCTTTTGTGATGGGTAAGAGATTTGGTTCAGTTCTGCTAAGGGGGGGCGGTCCCTGTTTCCAGGAAGAGGAGGAATGACATTGGCCACTGCTAAAGCCAATCTCAGTCCTGTTAGCCCCGCCCACAATCTGGAGGAAGATGACTCGTTTGGTTGCCACTACCAATCTCAGAAAGAAGGGATTTCACTGTGATTGAGGAAACCACAATCAGGTGACAGTTTGTGGAATTACTGTTGAGAAACTGGGAACTTTTTGAAAATATTCCTGAACCTTTGCGTCACTTACTACTGAACCCCTGCACTCTGTGTCCCTTTAAGCCACAGCCAGTATTTAGCGCAATGAAAACCACACCCAACTTTTCCTGTGGCACAGAGTACTGCACTTTTTCTCAGCTGGGGGGGGGGGGCCCAACTTATGATCCTGCACACAGGCCCACTGCGTTCAGGAAATACCCCTGACCTGAGCTCATCATTGCGCATCCTTTCCATATACTTGTATGTGACATCACATACATCACATACAGTACATCACATACATCACATACAAGCACGTGGGCTGGATGCGAGAGTTGGATCAGCAGGATGAGTGTGCCAGGACAGGTAGATGTGTCTCATCTCTGCTTCCTTTCACCACTCTGCATATCACGCAAATCATAGATGAGAAGAGGGTGCAGCCGTGGGGAAAATGAGCAGGAGGGGTTCAGAGGTGGGACAGATGAGCAGGAGGGTACAGCGGTGGGGCAGATGTTCAGGCAGGTACAGTGGTAGAAGAGATGAACAGGGGGGTTGTGTTGGCTAGATGAGCAGGGGGGTTCAGTGTTGGGCCGATTGAGCAGGGGGGTGTAGTGTTGGGGCAGATGAGAAGGGGGTTCAGTGGTGGGACAGAAAAGCAGGGGCATAGGGCAGTGGGGCAGATGTGAACGTAGCTGTATTGGTGGGATAGATGAGCAGGGGGTACATTGGTGTGGGAGGTGGTAAAGCAGGTTACAGTCATGGGGCAGATGAGCAGATGGGTTCAGTTTTAGGACAGATGAGAAGGTGATTCAATAGTGAGATAGAAGAGCATGGGGATGGCGGTGGAGCAGATGTGCAGGGAGGTACAGTGGTGGGGCAGGTGTGCATGAGGTACAGTGTTGGGAGGAATGAGAAGGGGGTTCAACGGTGGGACAGAAAATCAGGGGGGTACAGTGATGGGGCAGATGAGCAGGGGAGTACAGTGGTTGGACAGAAGAGCGAGGGGGTACAGTGGTGGGGCACATGCGCAGGAGGTACAGGGGTGGGAGGAATGAGAAGGGGATTCAATGGAGGGGGGTACAGTGATGGGGCAGATGAGCAGGGAGGGTTCAGTGTTGGGGCAGAGGAAAAAGGAAGTACATTGGTGGGGCAGAGGAGCAGGGGGGTACAGCAGTGGGGAAGATGTGCAGAGGGTGCAGAGGAGAAAGGAGGCACATTGGTTTGAGGTGTGATGGTGCATGATGAATTGGGGCTGATCTGACGCGTTAGAGTGCAGGATGTTAATTTAGAGTTAGAGTGCAGGATGTTAATTTCTCGCTTAAGTAGTTTACAGCATTTACTTTATAAAAAAAATCCTTTTCGTGATTGAGAGTGTGAAGCTGACATTTTTTTTATAAAATCAGCACGCTCAATTTCTTTGAAAACATTTTGAGCTCAAAAGGTTGCCTACCCCTGGGCTAAACCATTTTATCGTAGCTCTGGCTACGATGGCTGTTTAGGGTCTTTGTCCTGCTGGAATGTGAACCTCCGCCCCAGTCTCAAGTCTTTTGCAGACTCTTAACAGGTTTTCTTCTAAGATTGCCCTGTATTTGGCCCCATCCATCTCCCCATCAACTCTGACCAGCTTCAGTATCCCTGCTGAAGAAAAGCATCCTCACAACGTGATGGTGTGTTCAGGGTGATGTGCTGTGTTCGTTTTCTGCCACACATTTTGGTCTCATCTGACAGAGCACCTTCTTCCACATGTTTGCTGTGTCCCCCACATGTTTTTTTCGCAAACTGCAAATGGGACTTCTTATGGCTTTCTTTCAGCAATGGCTTTCTTCTTGCCACTCTTCCATGAAGGCCAGATTTGTGGAGAGCCTAACAGTTGTCCTGTGAACAAATTCTCATTTGTCCTGTGAACAGGATCTCTGCAGCTCCTCGAGAGTTACCATGGGCCTCTTGGCTGCTTCTATGATTAATGCTCTCCTTGCCTGGTCTGTCAGTTTAGGAAGATGTCTTGGCAGGTTTGCAGTTGTGCCATACTCTTTCCATTTTTGGATGATGGATTGAACAGTGCTCCGTGAGCTGTTCAAAGCTTGGGATACTTTTTTATAACCTAAACCTGATTTAAACTTCTCCAGAACTTCTCCACAACTTTATCATTGACCTGTTTGGTGTGTTCCTTGGCCTTCATGATGCTGTTTGTTCTTTAAGGTCCTCTAGCAAACCTCTGAGGGCTTCACAGAACAAATGTTTTTATAATGAGATTAAATTACACACAGGTGGATTATTTACTAGTTAGGTGACATCTGAAGGCAGTTGGTTCCACTATACTTTAGTTAGGGATATCAGAGTAAAGGGGGCTGAATACAAATGCAAGCTACACTTTTCAGATATTTATTTGGAAAACATTTGGCAAACCATTTATCATTTTCCTTCCACTTCACAATTATGTACCACTTTGTGTTGGTCTTTCACATAAAATTCCAATAAAATACATTTACATTTTTGGTTGTAACATGACGAAATGTGGAAAATTTCACGGGGTATGAGTACCTAATCAAGGCACTGCATGTGGTAAAAGTTTGCTAGTCCTTGTGTATCAGGGTGCAGAGATGGTTAACTACAGGTGGTCACACACCTCTATCACTTCTTGATATCACCTCTGTTTGTCCTTATCGTGTGATGCTAATCTAACATTAGCATAACAAAACCCATTAAAATAATTATCAGAGGTGCTCTACTTCCGCAGCCATATATTATTTCATGGTGTCATTTCTTTTAATAGATATGATAATGTTTTTCACGCCTGGTTATTGAAAGGAAAAAAAAAAAGTGTTTAATACTTGCAGTCTTGCATGTTACCTTGCTGGACAGGCTGTGCTTGTGACAGAAGGAACTGTGAAGCTGACTGTAGGTGGCTGGGGACCAGGACTAGTTGCTGGAGAGAGTGTATAGAAGCCATATCCTGCAGGAAAACATAAATACAATAAAATAATCACGTTGTTTTGTTTACAAAGTGGAAGCTCAACAAAGGACATCAAACACAAGATATATTTAAGATAAATACTGTACATAAATTCTTAACTTATATATACTAGAATCTAAGTGATTTAAACCCTAAACACCCTGCAATTATCAAAAACAATAGTGCTGTGCAGTAAATTGTGTTTATCCAAAAAAAAAAAAACCTATGGGTATTATGTCAGCAAATTAATGCAATAAAAATATAAATGTTCCATTGGTGATATGGTTATATACAAAAAAATCAAAAAACAATTTGTGCTGTAAAAAATATATAAATATAAAGTCCTTCTCGAACTATATACACATCAAAATCGGTGTCTGCGTTTTATCGCATGCCTCTCATCCACAGTGAAGCTATAGTGCAAAAATCAAACACAGTTCAAAGGAAATTGCACTCCACCACCAGTGATGCAAATACGCACTCACCAGAGCCCTAAGGCCCGCTAGATCACTACGCATGAGTTATAATGCCAAAAACAGCCAGCATTCAACTCCAGATTAGCTTTTCTTCATCTCCCAGATGTTCTCTTCCCTCAGTGGAATTTTACAACAATCACGAGAAAGAAAATGACAGGGTAATCGTGCAACACAGTTTTATTAAAAATTTCAATTAAAAACAAATCCCCCAATAATATGCGCTTACATGTCAAAGTCAAACCATATCACCACTGGGACATTTATATATTTATTGTATTAATTTGCTGACATAATACCCATAGGTTTTTAGTTTTTTTTGGATCAACACAATTTACTGCACTTTTGTTTTTGGTAATTGCAGGGTGTTTACATTTTAAATCATCTAGATACTAGTATATATTTAAGTTAAAGTAAGTACTATTCAGCTACATAAATCCTTATCTTTTGGTACAGATATTATTTTTTATTTGCCCTGGGGCATGGGGGGCAGAATCACACATGTGTTCAGACACCATCATCTGGTCGAGAGCAATAGATAGTCAGATACCGAGTCCAAAAAATGTTTGATTTGGAGATATCATTACATTTCAGAGCTGGGCAATTTGTTTTGTTCATATAGAATAGCAAAAGATACCACAGTGGTTGATGTGGCCAAATGATGTAGCTTAGCTAAACTTAATTTTACCCATACATGAAACGACTTTGGAGCAATAAACGCCCTATAGAATGATGGATTTTTAAGAAAGGCAAGAGTGGTGTGTGGGGAGAGGACAACCCGAAGGGACGCTGAAGCTTATCTCATAAGGCTAGAGAATGTAATAGAACTGTATTGAACACACTTCTACAATCAGAAGGTTTAAGATATTAACAAAAAAGTAAAAGGGTCACAGCCTACAGCCTCTAAACCTACCCATGGGGTATTTCCTATGGGTTGCGCTAACTGGGCTGCATAGTAACATTTCTGGAAGTTAGGTAGCTCTAGGCCTCTCTCAAATAGACACCCGCCGTTGCATAATCCATAGGTAATGGGCTGGGGCTGGAATAGGTAAAACTCTGAAAAGATACAATATATTTGGAAGTAAGGTCATCTTGATCGCCATTATTCTGACCATCCATGGAACAAATAAGAAGGACCATTGTTAAATTAGCACAGAAAGGTGAGTTATCATGGTGAGATAATTAGCCCTGAACTCAGCTACCTAAAATCTATTGTTTCTATAGTGATTGCAAAATGATAATCATATACAGAATTGGGGAAATTGTGAAGGAGTAAGATATAGAAATATGTAAAGAATAAAAATAAAGAAAAAAGTTAACTAGAGAAGTGCAGAAATTGGACAAAACTATTTTGCACATAGGGTCTACACAAGACTTATGTTATACCTTGCCAGAGGACTGGAGTACTGAATCAACTGATTTAACATAAACATTTTCTTTATGGGCTTGATTTTTAGCAGTTTAAATTAACATTTTAAATGTTTTTTTTTTATGTTTGGTATTGTACTTTTTAGAGTAGTTGGGACTTTTACATTTTATTGCTATGAATTCCTTTAAAATAAATGGTGTGACTAATAAAATATTAGTATATAAGTGTAAGTATATAAGTGAACTTATAAGTGTATTAGTGTACTTATATTAACCACTTTCAGACCGGACCATTTTGCTGGTAAATGACCAGAGGTCTTTTTACACTTTGGCACTGCGCTGCTTTAACTGGTAATTGCGCGGTCATGCAATGTTGTACCCAAACAAAATTTGCGTCCTTTTCTTCCCACAAATAGAGCTTTCTTTTGATGGTATTTGATTGCCTCTGCGATTTTTATTTTTTGCGATATAAACGTAAAAAGACCGCAAATTTTGAAAAAAAATGATATTTTCTACTTTTTGTTATTAGAAAAATCCAATAAACTCAATTTTAGTCATACATTTAGGCCAAAATGTATTCAGCCACATGTCTTTGGTAAAAAAAAAGTCAATAATTGTATATTTATTGGTTTGCGCAAAAGTTGTCACATCTACAAACTAAGGTACGTTTTCTGGAATTTACGCAGCTTTTAGTTTACGACTGCCTATCTCATTTCTTGAGGTGCTAAAATGACAGGGCAGTACAAAACCCCCCCAAATGACCCCATTTTGGAAAGTAGACCCCCTAAGGAAATTGATAAGAGGCATGTTGAGCCCATTGAATATTTTATTTTTTTGCCTCAAGCGATTGAATAATGACAAAAAAAAAATTTTTTTTTTTTTTTTACACAAAGTTGTCACTAAATGATATATTGCTCACACATGCTATGGGCGTATGTGAAATGACACCCCAAAATAAATTCTGCTGCTTCTCCTGAGTACGGGGATACCACATATGTGGGACTTTTTGGGAGCCTAGCCGCGTACAGGGCCCCGAAAACCAAGCACCGCCTTCAGGCTTTCTAAGGGCGTCAATTTTTGATTTCACGCCTCACTACCTATTACAGTTTTGAAGGCCATAAAATGCCAAGATGGCACAAAACCCCCACAAATGACCCCATTTTAGAAAGTAGACACCCCAAGCTATTTGCTGAGAGGCATGTTGAGTCCATGGAATATTTTATATTTTGCCACAAGTTGCGGGAAAATTACAAACTTTTTTTTTTTTTTTTTTTTTTTCACAAAGTTGTCACTAAATGATATATTGCTCATGCATGCCATGGGCATATGTGAAATGACACCCCAAAATAAATTCTGCTGCTTCTCCTGAGTACGGGGATACCACATATGTGGGACTTTTTGGGAGCCTAGCCGCGTACGGGGCCCCGAAAACCAAGCACCGCCTTCAGGCTTTCTAAGGGCGTAATTTTTTGAGTTCACTTCTCACTACCTATTACAGTTTTGAAGGCCATAAAATGCCAAGATGGCACAAAACCCCCACAAATGACCCCATTTTAGAAAGTAGACACCCCAAGCTATTTGCTGAGAGGCATGTTGAGTCCATGGAATATTTTATATTTTGCCACAAGTTGCGGGAAAATTACAAACTTTTTTTTTTTTTCACAAAGTTGTCACTAAATGATATATTGCTCACGCATGCCATGGGCATATGTGAAATGACACCCCAAAATAAATTCTGCTGCTTCTCCTGAGTACGGGGATACCACATATGTGGGACTTTTTGGGAGCCTAGCCGCGTACGGGGCCCCAAAAACCAAGCACCGCCTTCAGGCTTTCTAAGGGCGTTACAGTTTTGAAGGCCATAAAATGCCAAGATGGCACAAACCCCCCCCCCCCAAATGACCCCATTTTAGAAAGTAGACACCCCTAAATTTAGGGGTACACTAGTGAGACTAGGTAATAAATGGCGGGTGCCCTGAAACTATAAAAAAATAACTAACCAACCAGCGTCACCTGTAACAGTTATATGGTGATCACTGGTGAAAGGGTTAACTAGGGGGCAATCAGGGGGCTTTATGCGGTAGTATATGGGGGTCCCTGGCGCTATAAAAAGCTGCGGCGAACCTAAATACCTACCTGCCTAACTAGCGTCACCTGTGACACTAATACAGCGATCAGAAAAACGATCGCTTATTAGGCTGGGTTCACACTGGAGCGATGCGGGAACGCCACGAATGCGCGGCGGGTTCCCGCATCGCATGCCTCCCGGCGGCAGTTCACACTGCCCTATGCGAACTGCTGGGAGTGTCAGTGAAATGTTAATGACACCCCCAGATCAGTTCGCATATCGCAGTGCGATCTGCAAACTTGGATCGCATGGTGTGAACACCCATGCGATCCGATTCTGCTGCGGACCAAAAAAAGGGTCCCGTGCGAGTTTGCGGCGGGTGCGACACGAATTCAGCCATACTATCTGTATAGCTGAACTCGAATCGCACAGAGATCGGATGTGATTTGCACTGCAGTGCGGTGCGAATCACATCCGTTCTCATAAACCGCTGCAATGTGAACCCAGCCTTAGTGACACTGGCGACGGGGGGTGATCACGGGGTTAAACCTTTATTGGGGGGGTTAGGGGGGTACCTTAGAACTAAAGGGGGCTAACCCTAACTGCCCTAACAGTTATTAGTCACAAATGACACCTGCCGGGTGATCAGGGGGTTAAACCTTTATTAGGTAATAAATGGCGGGTGCCCTGAAACTATAAAAAAATAACTAACCAACCAGCGTCACCTGTAACAGTTATATGGTGATCACTGGTGAAAGGGTTAACTAGGGGGCAATCAGGGGGCTTTATGCGGTAGTATATGGGGGTCCCTAGCGCTATAAAAAGCTGCGGCGAACCTAAATACCTACCTGCCTAACTAGCGTCACCTGTGACACTAATACGGCGATCAGAAAAATGATCGCTTATTAGGCTGGGTTCACACTGGAGCGATGCGGAAACGCCGCGAATCCGCGGCGGGTTCCCGCATCGCATGCCTCCCGGCGGCAGTTCACACTGCCCTATGCGAACTGCTGGGAGTGTCAGTGAAATGTTACTGACACCCCCAGATCAGTTCGCATATCGCAGTGCGATCTGCAAACTCGGATCGCATGGTGTGAACACCCATGCGATCCGATTCTGCTGCGGGCCAAAAAAAGGGTCCCGTGCGAATTTGCGGCGGGTGCGGCGGGTGTGGCGGGTGCGGCGGGTGCGGCGAATGGCTGAACTCGAATCGCACAGAGATCGGATGTGATTTGCACTGCAGTGCGGTGCGAATCACATTCGTTCTCATAAACCGCTGCAATGTGAACCCAGCCTTAGTGACACTGGCGACGGGGGGTGATCACGGGGTTAAACCTTTATTGGGGGGGTTAGGGGGGTACATTAGAACTAAAGGGGGCTAACCCTAACTGCCCTAACAGTTATTACAGTCACAAATGACACCAATGCAAAAAAAAAAAAAAAAAAAAAAAAAAATGACATTGGTGTCACTGTGACTGGGGGGCAGGGGTAATTGGGGGGGTGATCGGGGGGTAAAGGGGGGGTGTGAGTGTGCCTGGCATGTTCTACTGTGTGTGGGATGTGTTGGTGCAACTCACTGATCCGCTCTCCTCCGTGTCGGAACGAAAAATACCGACACGGAGGAGAGAATACATCACTTCCTCTCCTGTGTTTACATTACAGGAGAGGAAGTGATGTCACCGGGGATTTCCATTCGTCGGGAGCGATCGCGAGGGGGTGGCCATGAATGAATGGCCGTCCCCTCGTCCGGGATCGCTCCCGAACGAAAACCGACCGCCGCAGGCACCGGGCGGGGGCCCGATCGGGCCCCCGACCCGCGGGAGGCAAAGGACGTACATGTATGTGCTTATGCCTGCCCGTGCCATTCTGATGACGTACATCGGCGTGCGGCGGTCGGCAAGTGGTTAATATGGGAAAATCATAACATAACTGATGTTTTAAAATTTTGTCCATGCTGGATTATGGTGCTCCACTTTTTAGCACTTTAAATTAACTTTTAATAGATTTCTTAGAATCTTTGGAATACATCTGATATAATTGAGATGTTTAATTTGTTATATACAAAATTGTCTGTAAAAATAAATGGTCCTATTCCAAAACCCAGGCTGATCATGCATGGATTTATTTTTATAAGTGTTGTCATCTTTCTAATTATTAATAGCTGTAACATTGTTTACATTATTCAGAGATATTAACTGCTTATTTGGAAAATGACATTCATCTCCTGCTCAGATTACCAAGCATGCTTTAAAATTTAACGTTCCCTGTGACACATTCAAGATAACATTTATAATGAATATGTTTATAATAACATTTATAAAGCAGTGAATGTGGTGAATTTATTTTAAAATCTAGAATCACTGCAATTGAATATTAGGTGAACATCACATTCACTGGTTTATAAATATATCCTGCATAAAACAGTGTACTGTTCAAGTAATTGTGGCAGCAGCTGCTGCCGTTACCGAGATATCCCTCTTCAAAGTACCAATGTATATGTACATGAGGCGGTCCTTAAGTAGTTAACAATCAGTAACTGTCATGATGGTTTTTAAGGAGCGGGCGGCCACCATGTCCTCAATAACCAATGAGTCATCAACTGTCAGTGGGTAACAGCTGACAGCTTAATGAATGAAAAAAAGAACTACCGGCAATGAAAAATTAAGAAAGAAAAACGGCATGGGGCCCCTCCCCAATCAGGGTCTGGTATGAATTTTGAGGGGAACCCCCATGGCAAAAAAATTGACGGACACAGCACTTCCTTAATCTTGACCACTGGGTTATATGGCCTCCGCAGGTGTAGGATTAGGCAGCACAAAAAATACCTGGCTACGCCCATGGGCTGTCCCCAGTCGGTATATAACCCCCTTCTTGCTCTAGGTATTCAGTTTAGTAGTAAGCAGTAATAGAAGTATCAAAAACGTCATAGAGGGGTGGGTTGCTGTGTCCATCGATGAACTCTGAGAAATGGATTTTACAGTGAGTACAAAAATCCCATTTTCTCTTTCGTTGATCGTTTCACCGTCCCTTTGTTTCTTTAGAGGCGCGAGGCGGCGAAGCTATCAGACTTTTTTTCTAGGCCAGCAGTGGTGGCGGGCATCTACACAGGGGACTTTTTTAAAATTTTAGTTTTTAAGGGAAACCGGGTGGCAGTTTCCTTCAAAATCCATAGCAGACCCAAAGGGCCTGATATGGACTGGCGGGGGTATCCCACACCGTGTTTTCCATAATTTTTCATTGCTGGCAATTTTTTTTTACATTAAGCGGTCAGCGTGAAAACCCAGCTGACAGCTGATGACTCATCAGTTGTTAAGGATGCGGCGGCCTCCCGCTCCTTAACAACCAGTACATATTCCCTAAATACTGCATGCCTTAATCGCTACTTAATTACCGCATGCATTTAATTATTTATTTCCTTCTGTGAATTGAGTTTATCACATGTTCATGCAGATACCGTATGTGATCTGGTTCTGTAAATGGAGCCTATTGTTACTTATATTTTGGTTTTGTCATGGATGGGAAATTTGTTACCGCAGGGGGTGACAAGGACTTGGCAGTAGCAGCTGAGGCTAGGAGATGGTGTAGCCCACAGTAAAGACACAGAGAGCTTGCAGAGTTATGGTGAGACAAAACACACTGCGGGGCAGTGGTCACCAATGATGCAAAAGGCAACAGTGCGCCTGCTTTTTCAGCAAATGTGAGAGCCCTTAGAAGGGCTGAGGTTCAGGTCGCATACAATGGATTTATGTCCTCTGAGACTATTGTGAAATATATTTGAATGAAAGGTTTGTGCCTGAAGTTCAACTTTGACCACATGGCGACCAGCGCACAATGATGTACGCCGTGACCGTGCCCGCAGGTCCCACGCACATGATATCTGACGGAGGCCTGCGATTGTGTCACTGAGCGGCAGAACGGGAAGATGCCTATGTAAACAAGGCATTTCCCTGTTCTGCCTAGCAACATGACAGAGATCTACTGCTCTCTGTCATTGGGAGCAGTGATCTCTGTCATGTTCTAGTGAGACAATCCCCCCACAGTTAGAATCACTCCCTAGGACACACTTAACCCCTTGATCGCCCCCTAGTGTTTAACCCCTTCCCTGTCAGTGTCATTTACATAGTAATCAGTGAATTTTTATAGCACTGATCACTGTATAAGTGACAATGGTCCCAAAATAGTATCAAAAGTGTCCGATGTGTCCGCCATAATGTCGCAGTCATGATAAAAATGATAAAAATCGCAGATTGCCTCCATTACTAATAAAAAACAATTAATAATAAAAATTACATAAATCTATCCCCTATTTTTTTGACGCTATAACTTTTGCGCAAACCAATCAATAAATGCTTACTGTGATTTTTTTGCCAAAAATATGTAGAAGAATACATATCGGCCTAAACTGAGAAATAGTTTTTTTTATATATTTTTGGGGGATATTTATCATAGCAAAAAGTAAAAAATATTGTTTTCTTTTTCAAAATTGTTGGTCTTTTTTTGTTTATAGCACAAAAAAAAAAAAACGCAGAGGTGATCAAATACCACCAAAAGAAATCTATATTTGTGGGGAAAAAAAGATGTCAATTTTGTTTGGGTGCAATGTCGCAGTTAAAGCGATGCAGTGCCGTATTGCAAAAAGTGCTCTGGTCAGAAAAGGAGTAAATCTTTCCAGGGCTGAAGTGGTTAACTGGTGTGGGTCTGTGTGTGACAGTAGGCTAAACCTAGAATTTTATACCAAAACAATAGGGTTGATTTACTAAAGGAAAATAGACTATGCACTTTGCAAGTGTAGTTGGACTCATTTCTCCCCCCGAGCTTAGTGAATGTGGTGAAAGTTCACTTTGTAAAGATTACCCAATCAAGTGCAAGGAGAAAAAAATAGCATTTTTGCTTGCACATGATTGGATGATGGAAATCAGCTGAGTTTCACCACATTTGCTAAGCTCTGCCGAAAATTAGTGCAACTGCACTTGCAAAGTGCACAGTCTATTTGCCTTTAATAAATCAACCCCAATACATTTATACCTATTAGATTGTAAATTATACAGTAGTGTCATACCCCAGTCATCTGTCCTCCGCCCATTATAGATCCTTGAGACAGATGACATGGTCGATGAGGTATTCCAGGCTGCAGTGCTTCACTAAAATCTTCTGTTTTAATCTGTAACACATAGACACACATTTAAATATGTTAGGTGTGATATGAACAAAACACATTTAACAGTCAACTTCACAATAATTGATTTTGGAGAAAATGCTGGTGGCTAAAATTACAGCTCAGTAAGTCAATGTTTTGGAAATAAAGTACAAGAACCGTCAGTAAATGCTTTTCTACCATCTAATAAAATATCAATAACATTTGAAATGTATGTAATAGCAGAAGAATACAGTATCTAACATCATATATTCCTTGTTAAGGGATATAGATGATTTCCAAATTCCGATTATTCTTGCTTTACGTTATAGTGGAACTACAGTCTTAAGAAGAAATTATATAGTTCCACGACTGCTTCTCTTTTGCCTGCCAGCAAAAACCTAACTAAAGGAGGAAAAGTCTATCTCCAGGTGAGCCTCCTCGCAGTCTGTGCATTGCTATATACTGTACATCCCATATTTAGATATTTGTAGAAACGCGTTGAGAAAATCTGTAGGGATTATCCACCTTTATGGAGGTATAGTCTCACTTCAACCAGTTTAATGATGGTCATTCGTGTACATATATTGTTAGTAACTATGTATGACAATTTGTTTTTAAATGTATGTTAATATCTTTTCTTTGTAACAATAAATCTTTTTGTATATTTTATATTTTCCGGCTGTGCCTCATTAAAGTCCCGTGGGCAGTGTAATCTTTTTGTGTATGTACAATTTGGGACTGAGACACACCCATGCCCTATACATGCCAGTGCACCTTGTGTATTTGTAGATGTGCGCAACAAAAGCCTTTTAAAAGTTTAGTTTGGATTTTGCTGAGTAGCTGGAAAGTGTGCTAGGGATTCTTTGTACTGTTTTGATTATTATTCTGTACACGTACACCTTTCTCGTACCCATAAATTTACTACAAAGTATAATCAAAGTCTGCTGTATAATATTATATCACAATAGTGTGACTTTTATGTAATGTAGAGGAGTAAAAAAATGTCAAAGTAAACATTTGCATTTTACTTTAGGAAAGCTTTATTCTGATTTCGATGCTACATTGCGAAACACAAAGGGAAAGAAAAATAGATTGAGTAAATTGTTTGTGTATTATTATTGCAATACGATTTAGTTGAAATGACAACATTACAAATTAGCATTACAGACACTTTTTCACAGGTTTGCAATCTCTAAAAATTCTAATTTCATTGTGTTCCTATAGCTGAGCATTTAAATGTAAATGTCTTTCAGATATTCTGACATCATTGTTACGATCCTTTGTTGGGAGGAAGAATTTTTATTAAATGTTTCCATTTTTTTACACTTTTTTTTCTTCATGAAGGTTTTCATGGAGCATTTTTTTTCTAAGACCTCATTCACACAGGTGTAATACAGCATACACCCATGCAAAGGCTGTGTTTTCCTGCACATGGATACACAGGTGTACCATGTAGACAGTCCAATGCATGTTAATTGGCATGCAACGGCTGCTCCCAATTGTATTGCTATGGGGGTGCGTGTGCATGGACACAAATGTAGACAATGTGTGTGTTGGGGGGCCGTACACTCACATGGTTGTCAAATTGGGAGCAGTGGCTGTGTCTGTGCTGCCGCTGCGTTCCAATTAACCATAACCCCTTGGCACCTGCTCCTGCCAGCCTTTTAAGGGATTTGGAATGCCGGGGAGATTCTGAACAAAGCCAAATCTCTGCCTGAGCCTACATACTGTCTGGAAGTTCTGGGACGGCCAATTCTGTATCCTGGCCTAGGCCGACAAGGCCCAGGCCTAAGGCAGCACTTTGCAGGGGGGCAGCACGGAAAGCGCCCCCACCGGCTTGCGCTACAGTTATTGTAGCACCAGTCTTATGGGGCAGACTGGGCTGAGGGGCAAATTAGTCTAGCGCCCCCATAAAGCGGCCCACTGCTTTCGGTATGTGGGTGGCTGGCATTCAGCAACTGTGGGGGGGGGGACGCCGCTTCTAATTTTGCTTGTCCTCAACCTTCCTCACTGTGCTATATGTTTTTTTGCTGCACCATTGGCATGGTTATCTCTTCTTAGTCCTTCGCCATAAAATTATCAGAAATTTGTGCTTAACCTCCCTGGTGGTATTCCTGAGTCTGTCTCGGGGTGAGATTTCAGTACCAAAAGTGGTAACCCAGAGCCAGACTCGGGATCGCATTGCAGGATCCATGTAGAGATTACTTACCTTGTCCCCTGGATCCTGCAATGTCTCCCCGCTGTGATCTGCGAGCCGCCGTATCTCGCTCGATCTGTCACAGTGCCGGGCTCTGTTCCCTGCGAGTGTTGCGGCGCACGGGAACGAAGTTCGGTGCCAAATTCAAAAAGTAAAAGACACAGTCTAAATGCAGTATACTGTAGGATTACAGATAATTAACAAATAATTACACACCCCCTTTGTCCCTAGTGGTTTTTCCAGTGTCCTGCCTGCAATTTTACATTATAAATACTATTCTTTTTGCCAGGAAACTGGAGATTGTCCATAGCAACCAAAAATGTCTGTTTACGTCAAAAGTGCTTTTAGACCAGCTAGAAAACAGCGATAATAAATTAGAATCACTTGCAGAATTGAGTGATAGTGATTTGTGGGGAAATTTATTATCAAACACTAAAAGTAATGACAGCGATAATTCTGCAACTGAGCAAATTTCAGTGTTTTTGGTTTGATTACATTATTGAATAAATTTTATTATTATATTATTATTTGTTATAATTATTTATTATATATAAATATATATATATATATATGTAGCGGCGGGCTCCTGAAGAGCATGTGCTATGTTTTTCAAAGTTAAAACTTTACCCAAACTACAGTTTGGTTTGGGTCTATTTGACTAAATTTGACTTCTGTGTCAGTCTGACTGGGCTGTGAGATGTTCAGCCTGGCCACAGGGGGGCGCTGTCTCTGGTGGCAGGGGTGGAACTATGGTCTGGTCAGGCGCTTAAGTTACTCTTTTTCAGAGCCAGGTCAGTGGGAGTGGCCCTCTCGCTGTGCCCTCTGGGAGAGGGTATTTAAGATGCGGACGTCACGTGGTTCGGGGTTTCCGGTCCAGTATGAAGTGCTGATTACATGGTCCTAGTCCTCCTGACCAGCCCCCAGAAGGGCTATGGCCTGGGGTGTGGATCCACCCGACTTTAATGCCTCGGGGCTGGCTAGCCCAAGGCAAGGGAACTAAGGATTCCAAGGTGGATGGGTGCTGTCTCCGTTTCAGGAGAGACCCTTTGGACTTCGAGCATTCCAGGGGAGGACTCTTTAGAAGAATACCACGTGTGAGTTTGGTTTTCTTAACAAGAGCCTGGAAGGGCTGAACTAACCGAGAGAATCCGGTCTTGTGGATATCGTCAAGCAGGCTGAAAGATCCAGGTATCCTACAAGTGTTCTACAGCTTAGTTTCCCTACGTGTTCTGTAACAACGTCGGTGATAAAGTCTTTGTTCCTGAATAAGCACCTTGTTGGCTGCTAGGCCTTGTGAGAGAGGGACTTCCAACCTGAGTGTTCATCCAGCTGCGAATGGCTATTCTCTGGATGCAGTCAAAGTAAGCAAGTTCTTTAACGTTTATATGCTTTGACATTGAGAGTACCTGCATTCCTTCCCAACCCTCTGATCCCAAGTTAAAGACTGTTCAATGGTTGAAGTTTGCAAATAAAATCCATTCAAGTGGATCTATTGTCAGTCTCAAGTTACTGGGCCATCTACCACGGGACATTCCCTAGACGTGCAACAAGGAGAAGCGGAAGGTAATGGTAAGCCCAAAAATAACCAGCAGCTCCTTCGGGGGTTAGTGCTACAGTATATTATAATTTATGATTTTGTATTTAAAACTTCATTATACCTGGGATGTATATTAGACTCTTGTTTGGACAGATATAAGTTATTTCTAAGAATTACAGGCCTTCAATATAAAACGCTAAATTTTCATGCAAAATAATGGTACCGCTTTCAGCACCTAAAATCTGAAATAATCATACCGCCAGGGAGGTTAAAGTAGAACTATGGGCAACACATTTTTTTCATTTTAGATAGAGTAAGGGAGGGTTATAACCCCTGTCATATTATTTTTTACCATCCCTGTCCCATTGCAGAGATTTCCCTTCAATTCCTGCCCCATAGCCAAACAGGAAGTGAGAGGAAATCTATGCAGATTAAGGGAATCCATTGCCCCTACCCCAGGCCCTCAGAACTACTGCCGCCACTTGAAAATTTCAGCAAGGGGTGTGGCCTTGATTGGAAGGGAAGGGATGGGACATATTTAAATTAGGGGGTTATGAGTTTAGTCAGGCCTTGGGCAGCACAAAACCTAAGTACACTACTGGTGACGGTGCTACACTGGGAGCATCGTGTTTGTATTCACTTATACAGCGCATTCCTATGGAGCAATTTGTAGAAGCATTAGAACACTAGAAGCTAATTTTAGCTACCAAGCTTAGGCCTGGATGGATCGTTTCAGCACTAGTGCCGACAGAAGCCCCCCAGGAGTTGCTGAATCTGGGGGACATTGTAAAGTGGCACTGGGCAAATAGATGTTTCTCCTGCACCTTTTGAAAATGGCCCTCAGGACTCAAGTGGTTAACACTAAATTCAGGGCAAACAGCTACATACACATATGAAATACACAGGGAGCTGTTTTACCTGCCAAATAATTTGTATTTCTGCTCTTTAAATAAAGAGAGCTGCATAGTTCCACCACACAGCCCAACCCTGTCCAGCATGGCAAGAAACCTCCATTTTCTCTACTGCACATAGAGGTCTTGTCCTTCCCCATGGACAGTGAACGTAGGAGCAGCATACTAATGAGCTGTCACTTGGAGCTCTCTTCCTATCAGCATGCTCCTTGTGCTACTTCTGAGTTCTGCTGTACAAGGACTGCAAGAGACTGATACCAAGTCAAATTCAAGTATACACTAGCTGCAATAAAAAAAATTCATTAAAGATTAAATTCAAAAAAAATTCTTTAAAGCTGCACAATGGCATTTTCTAGATTGCTTTGGTTCAAATGTACATAACTATCTGCAATGATTATGTATAATTTGTTAGAAAAGACGAAGCACATCCAAAAATCTGCTAAGGTTAGCATTCTGCAATCACGACGTGGTTACACCAAAACTATATTTACAGTGTAATAAATATAAAACGTTTTGGCATAACCACCATTTTTTTAAAACTCCAGTGGCATATGCTGTATGTATTGTTTTTGAGGGGGAGGTATAAAGTTATTAAGCTATTTTGCACATACATAAATCAACAATAAATTTACAGTATGAAGATTTTTTCACTTGTATGTAATGATAAGAAGATAATGGACGTATGCACATGGTTCCTAAAAGCACTGAAGGAGTTAAGTCCTGTTTTCACCCAAGTGTTTTATAATAATCTGGCTCTTGTGGCTTCTCCACCCACATCTTTGGCTCCCCCACCTATTTCCCCAAGGAAATGAGACAGGAACCAACTTGGAGAACTGAATTCCCTCCAGGGACCGCTCCTCACCAACAACATTTCCTGGTAGTAAAGATATCAGGAAATAAAGAGGGCCAAGGCAAGCAAATGCTGAGGATATTGCCATGTTGGACAACACTCTGCAAAATGATGTATTTGTTCATATACTTAGATTGCCTGAATAAAAACGATGACACTGGGCATGAAATAAGCCATTCATATACAGTGCTAAAATCAGGGAGACATTTGATAGCAAGAAAATTGAAATTTTAACAGAAATGCACTGCAAGTATTAAAAAATAAATCAAAGGCCCGTTGTTTGCTTTAGGCCTCACTCATACAAACATATATCCACATGAAGGGTTGTGTTTGCATGCATTGGGACCAGCGGCTGTGTTCGTGCATCTGCTGCTTCAAAATAGACATGAATTGGACAGCGTGCATGTGGATGCACTAAACACTTGTGCATCTTGTACAGGCAAACATGACCCTTTGTACAGATGTACGTGAAACAGACTGCAAGTAAGCATGCTATTAATGCAATATCTCCTCTGCGATAAAATCCACCTACCTGCCTGCTTGCAGTTTTCTGTGGCATGTAAACTGCATATATCACTGTCACTGTCCCTGTGTACTGGGATGAATGACTCCTGTGCATGCGCAGGAATTACATCATCCTACATTGGCCAATGAATGCGCACAAAGGCCGGCACCTGGGGAAAAATGCCAACGGGGCACCCGGTCCATTAGGCTCGATTTACACTAAGGCCGCGTACACACGCGGGGACTGTTCGCTCAACTTTGTCCGTCAAACAGTTTCAGCGGACAGTCCGCTCAAAATTAGCATGGACGGACTTGGCCACACACGACGAACGAACAGTCCGCTGAAACCGTGCGCGATGACGTGAACGGCACGTACGACGGGACTAGAAAACGACGTCCTATACACTGCAATGCAAACTTCGGCGTGTAAATCCTTTCTGAGCATGCGCGGAACTTAGTTTGACGAACAAGCCTACACACGAGGGGACTGTTCGCTGAAACAAAGTTTCAGCGGACAGTTTTTCGGAATTTCCGAAAAACTTTGTTCAGCAGACTGTCCGCTGAAACTGTCCGCTGAAAGCCCACACACGAGCGGACTGTCCGCCGAAACACTGTTCAGTGGACAAAGTTGAGCGAACAGTCCCCGCGTGTGTACGCGGCCTAACACTTGTTTACACAAGTTTTTTTATGCTTTTTGCTTTCTGCAGAAACACATTTCATTTTTTTAACATGAGTTCCTATGGAACACGTTCACAGGAATGCATTTTTGTGCTTCTGCATTTTTGAAAAGGGTCGGGGGCGTTTTTTTTCCCACAAAATGCAGCGTTTTGCATTTAGTAGACTTCAATGGACCCACATCCAAAATGCAAGTACTGTGCTATTACCGCGATTTTGTCGCAATTTGCACTTTGCCTTTTTTTTTTGGCTTTACATTCACTATATATAGCTGGTTGCTTAGGAGCAGGCTGAGAAGCTGGCCGCCGTGTCCTTCACAACTGTTAAGTCATCAGCTGTCAGCAGGCTTCCCCACTGACAGCTGAATGTAAAAAAAAAATTCACGGAAAAAAACGGCGTAGGGTCCCCCAAAATGTAAAAAAAAATGGTGTGAGGTCCCCCCAAAAATCCATGCCAGACTCTTATACATTCAGCTGTCAGTGGGGGGGAGGCAACACAGTGTGTATGTTTGTTGTTGTTTGTATCGGTAGTACAGCCCAGAAGCAAGTGTGCATTTTGCTTTTCTTTGTTCTACCTAAAACACACTGACAATAACTGACACTGATACTAATTAAAAAACAAATCCTGCTCAAAATATACTGACCCTGACATTTGACCCTGACCTTGACCTTTGATCATGGCCTTGACCAAAAACTAACCTTGACCAAAACACTAACCGTGACAAGAGAGCAAGGGGTGGGGCTGAGCCCACAGGTGGGCCACAATAGAAGAGCAGGAGCCAGAAGTGGCAGCAGGGGACCTAAAAAGAAGAGGAGGTTTGGGGCCACTCTGTGCAATTCCATGGTAAGTATAAACCATTTGCTATAAAAATAAATACAGTTTACAGTCACTTTAAAAATTTAAAGTGGTTGTATACCCAAATTCTGAACTTTTACCTACAGGTAAGCCTATAATAAGGCTTACATGTAGGTAAAATGAATATCTCCTAAACCTGTACGGTTTAGGAGATATTCACTTTGCATGCAGCCGCTGACGTCAGCCTCGAATGTGCTGTGAATGCCCGGCTGAATGTCCATAGACGTTGCCGGTCCATGCTGGGAGGAAAACTCCCGCGCACATACGCAGGAGTGACATCACCGCGGCTCCGGCCACTCACAGCGTCAGAGCCGTGAACCCGGAAGACACGTTGAGTGCAAAATGTCAGCTCCCTCGGAGTGGACTGGGTGAGATACCGATGCCTTGTTCTTAGGTAAGTATTTGATAATGAGCTAGTATGCACTGCATTATACCTTTGCCTTACAGTTTTTTTTTATTTATTTCAAATTTTTTGTTCGGTGGGTATACAACCGCTTTAAAAATGTTGGCATTTGATTAGTATCAAATATATAATTCACACTCAATTCAAAATACAGATGGTAGAAAATATAAATCAAAACACAACAAAATGAACTGCAAGTATACGGACTTGATATATGGACCTGAAACGGTGAACGAGGATGCACCAGACTCCTGCTGTGAGCTGCTGCTTGCTCCTATGTGAACTCAGCCTCAAGGTGCAGTAAACAACAGTACTTTATCCACCTACGCCACAAAAATGGGCCTCTTTGTTGACCCTGTGGGGCCCAGGGAAATGTAATTTAAGCACTGGCAAGCAAATTGGAGCGGGGGTGTGGTCTTGTGAAATCTGGCCTGGGCCTAGTACCACAGGACCAGTTGTGCTGCCTTAGCAGCGGCCCAGCTGGTACCTAAAGTTAATGGTTAAGATACCAAAATAAATAGGCTTGTATTTGTGAAATAGTGAAATAGAAAGCCCACTAGGAAGAAATGTTTGACAGTATCAGTAATCTGTTTATTTATTCGGCCATACTAAATATAATATAAGATAACAAAATAGGTACTCACAAAAATGGAAGGTACAAAAACATTAAAACCACAAGACACCATGCAGTGCATGAATCGTGTATCTGACAGTCACCCCTCTATGCTGGCAAGCTGAAGCAAGCTTTTTGAGGGGCCTACCTCCTTCCTCAGAGCCCTGATTGTAATAATTTTGTACCTTCCATTTTTGTGATTACCCATTTTATAATCTTTCATATCTGTATACATTAAAACTCTGGTAATGCACTAGGTGCTTGCGCCCTTCTGTGTGTTTTTTTATTACTTTGATCCATGTCTGATGGGCTGTATTGTTTACACATGCAGGAGCTGCCCTGGACTTTTTGACAACAGCTTTTCTTGGTGCCTTTGATGTTTGTTTTTCATCTGCTTAATGTGTGTATAGTTTTATTGGCAAAAAAAAAGAAAAAGTATATCAGCACTATGACTTGCTTTTCCTTTGTGAGCATTGCGAGTATTCATTACCTGAGAGAGCTTGGTCTACAGCTGGCTGGCCATGCGATCTGCAATAAAGCTTGGTGTTTTATGCTATCTGGAAGAGAGTGTTTCCATATTTTTTTTTGAATGTCCATGAAGAATTCTATCTGAGGATACATATTTGATTAGGCGGGGTTGACCTTTGTAATAAAGGTCAAATTGTGAGGTGAAAGCAGAGCCATGGGGGATCAGGTAGAGGTATCTATGAGATCCAACACTACTGCTTGGACCTTGAAGAAGAGGACATACCCTGAAAGCTTTTCCTGAAAAATTGCGTGCACATAAAAAAGTATCATAGACCGTAATCCTTTGTTAAAATCCAGTCTGAACCTTAATGTGTAATGCTGCGTACACACGACTGGACTTTCCGGCAGACTAGGTACGAAGGGATTAGTCCGTCGGACGATCCGATAGTGTGTGGGTTAGTCCGATCGTTTTTCAAAAAGAAAAAAAATCAGACGGACCTAGAAATAGAACATGTTTCAAATCTATCCGACGGACTTAATTCTGACGGACTAAAATCGGGAAAACCGTTTGTCTGTGTTGCTGGTCTTACGGACCAAATACGATGCAAGGGAAGTTATTGGCTACTGGCTATTAAACTTCTTTATTCGGTTCCGTTTACGTCATCACGTTCAAAACGAACGTTCATTCAGAAAGTCTGTCAGAACTCTGCCGAAAGTCCATTGGGAAGACTGTCAGACCTAGTCTGCCGGAAAGTCTGGTCATGTGTATGCGGCATAAGTCTTACTTTAAGCTCTATTCACACCTTGAAGCTCCAAAATACACAACAATCTAAGTCCCATGTTTTTCAATTTCCCCACTGACTTCAGTGTTACATGCATTTTTCAGGCAGTCCCATAATAAAAGTGAATGGGGTCCAAAATGCTTGATCCTGTCCCAGAAAAGCTCCTGTATGGCACCTTATGCTTAAATATGCACAAAATGCACATAAAAAAGTAACAAAATAACCTACATACGCTACACTCAAGTATGAATGTATGTAACTCTACTTTCACATTTGGGGCATCGGTGGTAAAGCGCCGCTAAAAATAGCTTTACCATCATTTTAGTGGTGCTATTTGGCAAAAAAGGGTTAAAACCACCCGCAAAGCCATTGTTTTAGTGGTGCTAGCGGGCTGCTTTTAACCCCCCGCTAGCGGCCGAAAAAGGGTTAAAACCGCCCGCAAAGCAATTTCGGCGGTGCTGCCCATTGATTTCAATGGGCAGAGGTGCTTTAGGAGCGGTGTGCACACCACTCCTACAGTGCTGCAAAGATGCTGCTTGCAGGACTTTTTTTACCGTCCTGCCAGCGCACCGCTCCAATGTGAAAGCTCTCGGGCCTCAGTGTGAAAGTAGCCTTAAGGTTGTCATTTATTCAGGTCATGGTATATCTAGTAGTAATTAGTCACATTCATTTGGACTTTGTGCTATAATTTTAAAGACGTTCTGTAGCTTGTACGAGCCACGTCTTCAGTTCTAATGAAGTATAATTCCCCCTAGCATTTATATCCACTAAAGGTAGCAGTGACGCCTTAAAGCCATTGTATACCACTGCACGGTTTTTTTTCTTTCTAAACTTCAAGGTAAAGGTATAATGTGCTAGTATGCATCGCATACCTTTCATTTATTTGCTCCCAAAACACAAATTACACATACAAAGGAGCTGCGCACATTCTGTAACTAAAAGAGGTGACAGTCTATATGTGCGTCTTCACTTCTCTGTTCTCAGCCTCATTTGCATGACAGAGGCGAAGCTACAAAAATGGCCTGTTCAGGCTTGCTGGAGTTTCCAAAGAAAAATACAAATCTCTCCAAAGATAATCAGTTTGTTGAAACCTCAATCTAAAAAAAAAACCTGTACGTTGTCTGGGCTCTGAAATCATGTAAATAAAAAGGAGATTACATTACATTATAATGAAATAAATATGTCCAGGGAAACAAATTACATGGGCATTTTCACAGGTGCAATTGAATAAAATAGTATGCTAATACACTTTATACACTTTAAAGCAAACCTGTATCTAACACCCATTGCCTCTGGGTTTGGAGAAGCATGCGATTCACTATGTGATAATGCTAGTGCTTGGTGTTTGGCCCAGATATGTCCCATGGGGGGCAGGGAGATAGTCCTCAGCCCTGTGTAAGCTCTGAGTGGAGCAACCCAGCTGATACAGGTCAGTCTTTCTTCAATCTTTATGGCGGAATGGAGCAGGAAGGGGCAATGGAAAAGTATGTATATGAAGCTACAGAGGGGAGCAATAAAGTATAAATTAGCATACAGTGTTTTAATAGGTTGTGTAACAGTAGAGTGTGCATAAAACATAGCAGTCACATTCATTCAGGCACAAGAAAAGCACAAGTCCTCTTTTTTTACTTGGTATATTTTTTATTGATACTTTTTCAAGAACAAATAACAATGTTATACATTATAAAAAAAAAAAAAGAAAAAACGGGTTACATATCAAGCAAGCTAGTACGCTGAAACTGCTATAGCCCACCTGCTCGTTGATACCTGCCCTCAATGCACTTTTCCCCCCGCCCCACCCCCCCCACCACTCCCGCCCAACCACCCACCCCACCTCGAGCACGCAGCGCCGGCAACGACCGACCCGGTCGTAGCCAGATAGCTATGTCCGTACGGACAAAAATATAAAAAAGGATAAAGAGAAGAAGAGGAGAGTCCTCCCCACGATCCACCCCCAAGAGATTCCGTCTGGGGGGGGGAGGGAGAAATCTCCTCCCTGCCACCCGCCCAGCGGGTACTGGTCCAATCTTATGTTGACCTCACTCCAAAGGAAACCCCATGTCACTCAACCAAGGATTCCATAATATCTCAAATTTTCTTAAATTATTTAGCTTTATGAGCATTGCTTTCTCACACCATACTATAGAGTTGATTGCATTGGCCCATTGTCCAGTTTCGGGGGGGATTTTAGCTTGCCAATTTATAGCTATCAGCCGCCTAGCTTGATACAGGCACTTCAGGACGGATGGCTTAATTAGCGGAGGAATTTTTGTCTCTTCAAATATCCCCAGCAAACAGGCCCTGGCCTCCGGTTTCAGGGCGGTCTTAAAAGCCCTGTTTATTTTAAGAACTATTTCTAGCCAATATCTATACAGTTTTGGGCATTTCCATACCATATGGAAGAGATCTCCCGGAGCCCCGCATCTAGGGCATTCGTCACTAGGTTTCCTACCCATTCTCCACAGCTTCTGGGGGGTATAGTATGCCCGGTATAGAAGGAACAAGTGGGACACTCGCTGAGATGGAGATATAGAGGCCAGGTGCCCCTGTTCGAGCGTCTTAGCCCATTGTTCCTGGGATATCGGGCCAAGATCCCCTATCCAGCCCTGCCTACTCTTGGCTGGGCCTTCGCCTTTCAAAAATCTTCCTCTAAGCTGTGTATATAACCGCGAGATCTGGCCTTTTGCATGCCTTCGGTCCATAAGGCACTGGAGCTGGGGGATTTCGGTTCGCTCGATAGCGAGTGTCCCGTATTGGGCTTGAATTCCGTGTCTCAGCTGTAGATATTTATAAAACGTCCTATTAGGGACATTAAATTCCTGTCTAATAGCTTCAAAGGGCTTCATTACATTCCCCTCGTAAAGATGCACCATTCTATTGATCCCCTGGCTATCCCATTCCGGAGATCTATCTACCTTGTTTAGTTCGGGCAAGTGGCGATTGCGCCATAGAGGGGTATAAGTAGTTACTCCCACATATCCCAACTTTTGCTTTGCTTGCTGCCATACCTTCCTCATTAGGATATTAGTAGGGCATCTATGGATAAATGAATTAGCCTCCAGGGCTTCGGGTACCAATTTATGGGGTGCTCCCAGCATCATCAGCTTATGATTTATAGCCCCCCCCTCTTGGAGCCCCGCCCCTGCTAAATGCTGAAGTTGGGCAGCCAAGAAATATGCACCCAGATGGGGTATGGCCAACCCACCCTCCGTGATGGGGAGCTGCAGCGTATGCAACCCTATCCGGGCATGCCCCTTTTTCCAGATTAATTCCCGGATAAGCGAATCCATGGTTTGAAACCATTTCTGGTTGATCCAGATTGGGGAATTATGTAAAATGTAAAGTATTTGGGGCTGCCAGAGCATTTTTACCAAGCTGCAGCGTCCCGCCACCGAGAGAGGGAGGCCACACCATCTGTTAAGTTTCGTCTTCATTTTCAGCAGCAATGGTGCTAAATTCTCGTTAGCATATTGACTTACATCGCCAGATATCCAGATTCCCAGATACTTCAGCTTAGTCACCGTCTCCAATCCTACTATCATTGGGGGCGCCCCCTGTTCCCCCGGCCTGGACAGTGGTAGAAGGGCTGATTTGCCCCAGTTGATCTCTAGG
Source organism: Lithobates pipiens (assembly GCF_037356315.1). Lineage (NCBI taxonomy): Eukaryota > Metazoa > Chordata > Amphibia > Anura > Ranidae > Lithobates > Lithobates pipiens. The sequence goes on from NW_027507788.1 coordinate 110,997,120, forward strand.
CCCGATTGTTGGCCAAACTCGCCCATCAGTTGAACCACTCTATTCAGGGTGGAGTCCATATCTCCAATAAAAAATAGGACATCGTCCGCGAATAGAGCAATTTTTTCCTCGTCTCCACCCCGCCGAAATCCCTGTATGTCCGGACAAGATCTTACCAGGACCGCCAGGGGCTCCATGGCCAATACAAATAGGAGGGGGGACAGCGGGCACCCCTGCCTTGTACCTCTCTCCAGCTGGAATATTTCAGAGACTTCAGTTCCCATCTTAATTTTGGCCCTAGGTTTATTGTACATTAGTTTTATCCACTGGATAAATAAGGGGCCAAATCCGAACCTCTCTAGGACCCTCCACAGATAGCCCCATTCCAAGCTGTCAAAGGCCTTAATGGCATCTAGTGCTAAAATAGCACCCACCCCCTCGTTATCCCGGGGTATTTGAACGTTAAGGAAAACTCTTCTGATGTTGGTACTGGTTGCCCTACCCGGGATAAAGCCCGACTGGTCTGGATGTATGAGTTTATGGATATATGTATTTAACCGAATTGCTAGTGCCTTGGCTAGTATTTTAATATCCGAGCATAGCAGGGATATCGGCCGGTATGATGGAACTTCCTGGCAGTCCTTCCCCTCCTTCAGTATTAGGATAATATTGGCCTCCAGCATAGAGGCGGGAAGTTCGCCCGTCTCCAGTGCATAATTCAATGTCGCCAAAAGTTCCGGTAGTAGCGCATCCCCATAGTGTTTGTAGATTTCTACTGGTAGGCCATCTGGCCCTGGAGATTTATCGTTGGGCATTGCAGCCACTGCGCTTTTCAATTCTTCCAGCGTAAGTGGTGACTCAAGGGATAGATTGTCCTCTCTTGATAATGTTGGAATTGCTGTCTGAAGTAAAAAGTCAGTGGCTGGATTGCCTTGTCCCCGAGTGGCGGATTTATATAAATTTTTATAGTAATCATGGAGAACCCTCATGATCGCGGGGGGGCTGGAGACAAGATCGCCTGTTGGAGACTTAATTACCTGGGCTACTGCTGGCGCACCGTTAGTTTGGACCAGGAGGGAAAGGGCTCTGCCTACCCTTTCTCCTTCGCCAAAGTAATGCTGACGCTGAAATATCCGCCTATTCTCTGCTTTTTTTAGAAGAGCCATTTTGTAGACTTGTTGGCTAGCCAACCATTCCTGCTGGCTTGCAGTCGATGGAGCTTCTATATATGCTTGCTCTGCCTGGGTGACCTTATTTCTTATTAGTAGGTCCTGTTCTCGAGCTTTCCTCTTAATTATTGCAATTTGTTGTATTAATGTGCCCCTGATGTAGGCTTTTAGGGAGTCCCAGACTACACCAGGAGGGGCGGAGCCCCTATTTATTTGAAGAAATTCCCCTATCTTATCCTGGGGGGAGCTTGGGGCGCCCATTAGTACCAACCAGCCAGAGTTTATCCTCCACTCCCTTGGGCCTGATCTAGCGCCCAAAGACAATATCATGGACAGAGGGGAATGGTCTGAGACCCCCCTTGCTCCGTATTCTATCTCCTGTACCACCTCCGCGGCTTCTTTGTTACCCAGCACCATGTCGATTCTTGATAGTGTACAATAGGTGCTGGAAAAGCAAGAGTATTGTCTTACTTGAGGGTGACGTGTTCGCCATATATCGCTTAACCCTATTTCAGAGACAAAGCCCTGCAGGCGCCCTATTCTGGTCACCACTGGAACAGGAAATCTGTCCATATGCCAGTCCAGCATTTCATTAAAATCGCCTGCTACTATCCATGGGATACCTGGCTTATCTAAACAAAACGCCATCAATTTAACCATTACCTCCAGTTTGAAGGGAGGGGGTATATAAATGTTAGCTAAGATACATTGTCGCCCGCTCAGCAGGCCATATAAAAAAACAAATCTCCCCTCTTTGTCAATAGAGGACTCCTTACATAAAAAATGCGTACCCCTCTTAACAAGGACAATCACCCCTCTAGAGTATGATGTGTGAAAGGAGTGGTAGTATGCCGAAAACTTCCGATTGCTTAACAGTGGGGCTGTGCTGGGGGTTAGATGCGTCTCTTGAAGAAAGAGCAGGCCGGGGCCCCCCCTTGCTGTTTCCAGCAGGACTGCTGTCCTCTTTTTTGGATCTCCCAACCCCCTCACATTCCATGAGATGATATGTACACTACCCATAAGTATCGATACTCTCTAACCCGGTCGGGGGAAGGGGGGAGGGAGAGGAGGGGGCCCGCCCTCCCACAACGGGCCCACCACCTCACCCCCCCCGATTCCGTTATGCCAGCTATGCGTGCCCGAGGTGCCCCCCTTAACCCTACTACCCACCCACTTTCCCCCCCCTCCTCCCCCCACCCATCAGGGCATCCCCTGGGGGTCACTGTTGTGGCCCGATTTACCATACTCTCCGAAGACCTGGACGCCCGTCCCCGCTCCCCTCTCTCACCCAAATTACCTGGGGACCCCTAGGCTCCCCAGATTACCTCGCCTCATCCCCCCTCAGCCACTCCACTTCCGATGTAGCATAGGCCCGAGCTGGCCTGGGCTGACCCACCACCTTCACAGAGAGAAAAAATAAAAAATAAAAGAAAAAAAGGGAAAGGGAGGATGGCGGAAAATATTCAATACCGGCGCCCTCGATACTTAACTATTAAGCATTTCTAATAATATTTATACTATATTGTACCATTCATACCATCTCCCTTTCTCACCCCACTATACTAATCAGTGAAAAGTGACCTTATAGTGACATACCTCATACAGCCGTAATAAACATTCCCCATTGCTACTAAATAGAGTTATTTCAAGTGCAGATATTATATAATATTATACAGTACTCTCTTACTTCCCAAAGAAGAAGGAAAAAAAGGAGTATTCAATGCCGACCCCTCCAAAACTTATGTGACATTTATAGTGATATTTGTATTGTGTTATACTATTTGTACCAACACCCTTGCTCACCCCTCTTTGCTAATAAGTGCTAAATGACATTATAATAGCGTGCCTCACACTAAATCTAACTACCATAGTAAACATTCCACATTTCTACTCAATAGAATTGTTTCTCGTGCAAATATTATACAATGCTCGCATGTAACAACGGAAAAAAAAAAAAAAAAGGAAAAAAGATGACGGGCACAGTCCTCCCGACCCTCCACTCCACCCCACCACCCCCAGAGGGGAGAGGAGGGGAAGAGAAGAAGGGCCCCCAGGGAGCCAGCCCTCCAGTCCTGGTGGTAGCAAAATAGCTAGAAATCCCTTTTATGTTCCTCCAGCCACTTTTCCACCTCCTCTGGAGTGCCAAAAAAAAAAGTTGAGCCCAAAGCGGTTATACGTAGCCGGGCAGGATACAGCAGTGCATAATTTAACTTGTATTTTCGGAGGGTTCGCTTAATGGAGATAAACTCGGCTCTCTGTTTCTGTAGATCTGGTGAGAAGTCTGGGTAGAACGAAACCCTAGATCCTTTATAAAAGACATCGTTCAGTTCCCTGGTCCTTCGTAACAAAATAATACGGTCATTATAATTCACAAGTCTCAGTATCAGAGGCCTGGTACGGCCCTCTGGTGGATGCGGGCCTATGGGAACTCTATGAGCCCTTTCAATGGCGAAGAGGGTGGTAAAAGAGGTATCGCCCAAAAGTTCCCTGAACCAGTTTTCCAGAAAGTTTATAGGGTTAGGCCCCTCGCTTCCCTCTGGGAGGCCAATCAGGCGGATGTTATTCCTACGGTTACTATTTTCCATCGCATCTAATTTCGCTGTCTGTATGGCCATTTGTTTCTGTAGCCCATTTATTTTTTGCTGTAATGGGGAAAGATCATCCTCAATCGTGCTTAATCTTCCTTCCAGGACCGTGGTTCTTTCCATTGTGTTGCTCAGTAGTTGGCCCATGGAGTGCAGTTCAGTTTTAATACTGCTTAACTGATTATCGAGGCCACCTATAGACACCTTGCATTCGTTGACTGCCTGCAATATATCGCGCAATGTAGGTTCGTCATCCTCTATCAGAGGGGATTCCACCGGAGCTATTATGTTATGCGCTATCTTGCTTACTACTACAGCTGAGTCATGCATCTTGCTTCCACTAGGTGATCGACCTGGATTAGATGCTAGTTGAGTAATGCTTCTCCTTTCCGTAATACCCCCCTGTGTCCTTGTTTGCCCTACTGACTGATGGGGCCCTTTTCTGGTAGGAGAAGTTGCATGGGCAAAGCGTTCCAGTTTTGCTGCCGCAGTAGCAGATGCCTGGTTTGCTTTTTCTTTGGCTGCCCGGGTTTTTTGGTTCCCGTCACCAATCAGCCCGTCCTCATTAGCCCGCTTGCTAAGCATAGTAAGTAAGTGGCTAAGAGTAGTGGTCTTACTGAATTGCGGCAAGGTCGCCCCACAAAAAAAAAAAAAAAAGGAGAGGGGAAGGAAGGGTACAACCAAAAGGGGGGAAAGGAGGCTAGCTGACTACCAGTGAAGAGGGTAGAGATCCAGTGGAAGCGCAGTTTCCAAGCAATCAACTTTTTTTTTTTTTCCTTTTTTTTTTTCTCTTTTCCTTCCTTCACTTTCCCCTTTTCCCCTTTCTTTCCTTCCCCCCCTCACCTAATTCGTCTGTATGGTATAAGTCCGTACGGTGAAGCAAAAGTAATGCAATGGCCTCAGACCAAGGGGACAACAAGCTGACCATACAAACTAAGCATGTAAACAGGAGATTGTTCCACCGACAGTTTATCTGCTTCTCAGCGCTATATTAAGTTTGCGCAGTTGGTTAGCACAGTTCGTCACACTGTAGACACAGCAATGCAGTCATATGGAGTGGAAAAAAGGGGGGGGGGGAGAGCCGCTTCAATGGGCCCCGGTAGCACCGAGAGCCTGGCAGCCTCTACCTCCCAACAAGCAAGTTTAGTGGGTCAATAACTCTGGACCAGTACATTAATCGTTCATATGCCCATTCCCGGCTACTGCACCCTCCTCCTTGCTTGCCGTGAAGCCCCCACCCATCAGGGCATCCCCTGGGGGTCACTGTTGTGGCCCGATTTACCATACTCTCCGAAGCAGCATTGCCGGGGGCGTGGTCGGATGCGGGAGTGAGTGAGTGAGAGAGTGCGAATGCTGGACGCCCGCTCTTAGCCTCCCCTCACTCTCCCTTCATGCAAAGAAATCTCCCCGTTAATAGAAGCGGTGCCTAGCCGGGTTCCCAGTCGGGCTCCGAGCTCAATACAGCGGCCCTAGCTTCCTTACTCTGGAGCTCGTCGAAACCATCAAGCTGAACCTGGCGTTAGTTCTCGCGGGAACTCGTACCAGCGCGAGCCCAGGCCTTGACTCACCAGTGACGTGGCACCAGGAGCGAGCCGAAGGAGTCCGCGGGAGCCCGAAGGAACCCTCTCAGCAGACCCGGGACACTCTGAGACCAGATACAGCAACTCGGCAGTGTGAGCAGCTTGAACCAAGAAGATCCAGGTGGCGGCCCGTAGAAACTCACGAAGAAGCCTATGGTACCTACCTAGGCTAACGGTAAAGCGGGAGTGAGCCGTGGGAGTGAGGCAAACAAGTCCTCTTTAAAGGGTAACTACACTTTGATGGGGCTAATCATGTCAGCCTATGAATGGGTCAGCTCCACCCCTTTGACCCCACAGGACAAACCCCTGCTCAAATAAAAGGAGGGATTCCCCCATACCCCAGCATTCCTTTTTATGTCCTCGCTCCAGGAAAAAGAAATAGCAAATAAAAAAAAGATAATGTTTATTTTACACAGTTGCTACAAAAGTCCAATTGCAACGGCATGTTATTAAAAATAATCTTTCCTTTTCAATCTGCTGCACTGTAATTTTCAGTAAAATGCAATATGGTAACCTGGAGGTGTTCTGTATACACTGGGTGCACAGAACGCCCCCCCCCCCCAAAATGTAATTTCCTGCTTGTGTGATTGGCTCACTGATTTTTCCAGAAGTCTGCAAGATATAAGTCAGATATTGGACATCCCCTGCAACAAAAATTTCATTTCTGGTGAGATACTCCCAAAGGTAAATCAAGTTGAAAGGGATGCAGACCCTGCCCCTTTAATAATTACAACCCTGCAAGTGCAGCAGCAAATTTATAATTATAAAATCACTTCCATTCACATTCATTCACAAACAGCTATTTCTTCAGAAGAACGAAAGGTAGGAATTTGCAACAAAATTGGTTAAAATCCCTGCATTGTACATAGATCACCCAGAGGGGAAAGTTTTTTTTTCTTCTTAAAGCGGAGGTCCACCCTAAAATGGACCTTCCGCTCATCGGATTCCTCCCCCCCTCCGGCGCCACGATTGGCACCTTTCAGGGGGGAGGGGGGTGCAGTTACCTGGATAATCCAGGTAACTGCACCCACTTCCGGGCTAGCTCTCTGCGGAAATGGGCGTACATTACGTAGTGCCCGCCCCCTTCCGCAAGTGCCCCGCTGCCTGCTGGGAAACACACAGATCCCAGAGGCAGCGGGGACCGTCCTCATTGCGCAGCGCGGCTCGCGCATGCGCAGTAGGGAACCGGGAAATGAAGCCGAAAGGCTCCATTTCCTGATTCCCATACCGAAGATGGCGGCGGCAGCACTCGAGTGTCGATCTAGAGATCGGCTTCGGGTGCCGACATCGCGGGCGCGCTGGACAGGTAAGTGTCACTATTTTAAAAGTCAGCAGCTGCAGTATTTGTAGCTGCTGACTTTAAAAAAAAACAAAAAAAAAAAAACGCGGAGTCCCGGCGGACTCCCGCTTTAACAATAGTGGAGTTACTCCTTAAATTATGTTGGCAGATGCAGAAGGACCTCACTTTGGCTCAATGGTGGACCATGAATGACTTGAAGATGTTAGAGTAGTACTTTTTTTTAGTAAATGCCAAATATGATGTAGAAGTCTTTAACTTGAGTGTCTTATGAGAATCTTCAAATTCAAATTGTAGCTAGGTTCATGTTGAACACCCAATCATGTGCGGATTAAATAAATAAACCAAAATTTGCTGTTCACAAGACTGGATAGCTGAAGTGAATCTTTGATCAATTTATCGAGTAAAGATTCTTAACTCTGTTAATAAATCAGCAAAATTTTCCTAATTTCAGAATTATTTGGAAACATATAAACACTCCATCAACGATGCCACACCTATTGCTCAGACTCATATAACGTTGGTAAGTATAACAAAGTAAGAAGAGTCACTTTAATGCTATCTGCCTCTCAACATAATATAGTTTGTTGGTTTACCATGTAATGAGAATAGGACAGTGTTTTGAAGTATAGAAACTACTTAAAGTGGAAGTAAACCCATCGATTTAACAGTTTCAAAAAACAGTTACATTTCCGGTACATGTCGGGAATGCTGGCTGCCACATTGATTGTGCTCTCAACCAAACTGTGCAACCATCCAATGGCTAGTGTCATAACTGATCACATGTGCAGCATTATGACAGTTGAAGATTAAACAGAAGCCAAGATGGCAGCTTTCTTGGCTGAAAACGATAGGATGGTTTACTTCCACTTTAATAATAAAATAGATGAAAATCTTCTGTGTGCCTCGTCCTTTTTTTTGTATGGAAAACATACACGTCCCATATAGCAATGGAAGCTTTAAACAATGTACTCTATGTAGAGCGTGTTGTTCCTCTGCCTGGGTTGTAATAGGTATTGACAAATAACTTTTTGTGAATTTCTGCTTTTTTTACCTAGACCAGGGATATGCAATTAGCGGACCTCCAGCTGTTGCAGAACTACAAGTCCCATGAGGCATAGCAAGACTCGGACAGCCACAAGCATGACACCCAGAGGCAGAGGCATGATGGGACTTGTAGTTTTGCAACAGCTGGAGGTCCACTAATTGTATATCCCTGACCTAGACAAAAAAATAAAGGCTCTCTAAAATCAATAAAATAGAGTTGAAATCCCTAAACATTAGCCCTTGTACACACGGTCGGAATGTGTCCTATCGGACTGTGTTGTCGGATAATCCGACTGTGGGTGGTATGCATCGGACTGATTCCGTCGGAATATCCGTCGGACCAAGCTTTCCAACTTGCTGGAAATATTTTCCGACAAACTGGTCCGATTGGACATACTCCGATCACGTGTAGAGAATTCCGATCGGACAAAGTGCCACGCATGCTCAGATCAAATTCCTAGACCAAAGCTATTGGCTACTAGCCTGAACGTAGTCCTGTCGTAACGAAATAACGTCATCACGTTCTGAATGATCGGATTTTCCGACAACTTCGTCCGACCGTGTGTATGCAACAGTTTCGGACAAGATCCGTCGGACAAAATCCAACGGACAAAATCCGTCGGATTTGGTTGTCGGAATCTCCGACCCTTTGTACAAGGGCTTAGACATACATGAAAATTGAATTACAAATTCAATTGCCTATTTCAACCTATAAAGTAATTTAACATAGCTATTATATGTTGCTTTCTGTTTTGAGCAATATACTTTTGTTTAATTGGATTGGTTATACTACTGTATACAGCACTGTAAATAGAACTGTAAGTATTCAGGTTCTTTGCCACCGAATAATGCACCTCAATTATCAATGATGACAAGCTCTCACCTATGTTCAGCTGGTATATTGTGCACACAATGCTATACAGTACGTGTCCTGAGTTTACTATGAATCTTACTTGGGGTATACTTCTTTCAAATGACACCTTCTATTGCCTTTTAAAATGCTCCCCGGCATTGATGCAGATGCTTGAACCAGTTACCTCACCGTAAGCAAAACATTTGCCTAACCTCCCATTGATATGAATGTAAGAACCTCAACTCATTGCAGTTTACTCTAGATGATGGATGTGCATTGCTCCTACTATCTATGAAAATGAAGCCACTAGGTGAGAAAACCTCTTGCTAAGCCTAGGGAAGTCGTCCCCAAACTGCAGCCTGCAGGACAAATTTATCAAGACAAGATCCTTTGCCTGTCTTTAACCAGCCCTTGGGGCAACATTTTATCCACTGACACCAATTATGGAGAAGTATTTCTCCCACTGATGCATAAATAGGGCAGTATGCCTCCCACTTACACCAATAATGGGGCACTATTTTTTACTGACCCCAAAAGTGGGGCACTGTTTCTTCCATTAACACCAATGGTGGAGCACTATTCTTCCATTGAAACCAAAGATGAGCACTTCCACCTCCCACCACTATTCCTGACACCAACAATGGGGCCGTATATCACCAATGACAACAACCATGGGGTATTATTCCTCCTCCTGCTAACCACAAGTGCTAGACCTTTTTACTCCTTATTGCCACTGTCTGACCCCTACCAGTGTCTGAAGGAATGTCAATTGACCCTTTGTCTGAGGACCCCTGGTCTAGAATTTATTCATATTTCCTTTCTTAGCTTAGTTGATGTTTGTACATACCTGTCTGCTAAAATCCAGGCTATTTCTCTCACCACCTAAAATGGAAGCACAAACAAAATTGTATGTATATGGAACTAGTTCAGACAAATGTACATGTAGGAGGTAAGAAGACTAGTTCAATAATAAATCACCTTTTTTCTTTTGATGAAAAAAAAAACTGTTTAACATATTTGTGCAGTAAGTCAGCAGTCCAATATTAAAGTGTCACCAACCACCCGCAAAAAAACACAGAAAAATCAGCGCAGGGGACTTATTTCTGTTGATTTACTAAAACTGGAGAGTGCAAAATCTGTCGCAGCTCTGCATGGTAGCCAATCAGCTTCCTGGTTTTATTGTCAAAGATTACTTGAACAAGGTGAAGTTAGAAGCTGATTGGCTACCATGCGCAGCTGCACCAGATTTTGCACTCTCCAGTTTTAGGCTGGATTCACACCTATGCAGTTTTAGTGCTTTTTCCATTTTGCAGATTTGCACTACAGTCCATTTAACATTGTTTCCTATGGAACACGTTCTGTAGTGCATATATGCAAAATGCAAAAAGCATTAAAAATGCATAGGTGTAAATCCAGCCTTAGTAAATCAATACCACAATCAGCAGAATGTGTTCCTTGTGCTGATCCCTAAAGCTGGGCAGAAAGGGCAGGCATAGCTAGGCTCTCTTGATGGAAGTCTGTGACAGGCCTTTACTTCTAGTAACCCCTGCCGCACCAGAGGATTATGGAGGCAAGGGTGGGGAGGGCATAGACGGAGGAGGATTTCAACTAACAGAAGAGGAATCATTCTACTGACACATTCTACTGACTGTCAGTTATGTCCCAAGTGCTGCTTTTTTCTTTTTCATACTGTTTTGTCATACTACAAACGCTCCATAGGACTGAATAGCAAATGCACAGCCCAAGTTTTGGAGCATTGTATTTGATATTTTACAGTAAAAAATACATACATTTAGAAACATATTTTCTAGGGCTGTGGAAATGAAAGATTAATTCCTTGATTAATTGTAAATTTTTTTAAACAAACATAATTCTTTTGATCGGTACTAACATCTCCTCCGGCTTCCGGGTCTTCAGGGAGTTCTGTCGGAGATCCGGTGATGTCACGGACATCGACATCACTGAACTCCTCCCCCCTTCCCCAAGTGCCTCCGTCTGCTAATGAAGGGAAGGGGGGAGGAGGTCAGTGATGTTGAAGTTCTGGCTGAACGTAACACGTACGGGGGAGGAGCTACGCATGACATCACCCGCTGCTGTCCTACGGAACTAACATGATTGCCTGCTTTACATGCTGTGTTTTTATCATCTTTATGTGAGTAGTTTGTGTTTGAACACAAAAATAATTAAATCTCATCTTAAGCGGTGAGCACTTTGATCTTTTCTTTCTACCCATGACCTGGCGCCCTTGCTGAGATCTAAGGGGACGTGAGAGAAGTTTATGGTCCGTGTTAACCCAATTGATACCCGCTTGCATGACCAACTGTTTGCACAGGGGTCCACGCTATAAGGTGAGAGTGATTAGTTAGACCGGAGTCCGCCGAACAATCCACCTGAGTGTGGGCTCTGATGGACTTTTTCTTTCCAAAAGTCCGGCGGACTTAGAGAGAAGTTTTGACTCAAAATTGTCCGCCAGACTGCTAAGTGATCTGATGCCACATGGTGACCCCGCCCCCTTATGATGTTACAGTCCCAGCATCCCCCCAAGATGGAAGAAGACCACCGGAGCTGTCTAATAAATTATTTAAAAAACTTGTGTTGTGTTTTTTTTATTTACACTTTTTTCACCAGGTGAATGAGTAGGAGTACAATGTACCCCATACTCATTCACATAGGGTGGGGGGCCGGTATCTGGGGGCCCCCTTATTAAAGGGGGCTCCCGGATTCCCATAAGCCCCCCGCCCACAGACCCCGACAACCAATGGTCAGGGTTGTCGGGAAGAGGCCCTTGTCCCTATCAACATGGGGACAAGGTGCTTTGGGGTGGGGAGGCTGCTGGGCCCCCTTTCCCCAAAGCACCCCCCCATGTTGAGGGCACGTGGCCTGGTACGGCTCAGGAGGGGGGGGCGCACTCGTCCCCACCCCCTTTCCTGGCTGGCTGGGCTGTGTGCTCGGATAAGGGTCTGCTATGGACTTTAGGGGGACCCCCACACCGTTTGCTCGGTGTAGGGCTTCCCCTTTAAATCCATACCAGGCGACGGGGCTAGTGAGGTGTCAATCTTGCCGATGGAGGCAGCGACATTCACTTCCTTCGCTAGTACCGGCTACCTGGAGCCATGTTCAAAATTAACTGACTTTTCTCCGTGTGTGGGCAAGTCCGTTCATTTCAAAAGTCCGGTCGTGTGTGGGCAGGTCCGCTTGTTTGGAAAGTCCGGCGGACCTCAGCTGCAAAGTCCGGCGGTTTGTCCGCCTGATTAAGTCCGCCGGATAGCCCGATCGTGTGTACGCGGCAGTAGTGATCTGGATAGAGACAAGTATACACTATAAGGGGATATGTGTTGTTCATATTTCAGGTCTGAAGTTTACAACCACTTTAGAGCAATTCTTCTTTTCCTGAACTGTAATGTTCTCTAGTAGACAGAAGAGGTTTTCATCTTTATTCAATGCTGTTTTGATTTTGCTGACAAGCAAACAAGCAAGCAAGCATACAAAATAGGGAAAGTATTTTTCTGTCTGATACGATGACATGAATTTAATTCTCAAGAAAGTCTAATCAGTCAGAAATATATAATTTGTTCTGCATGTTAAACCATGTTAAGGCCTTGTGTTTTTCTAACTCTCCTAGACTCCTTTCATCCTGGCAGCAGCGTTTTGGCAGAAAAAAAATGCTTGATGCTTGTAAATGTGTGTATCGCATTTTGGTGCTTTAGGTGTATCAATTGCTTGGGCATTCATTTATTTCATTGGCCAGAATAATAATTTATTCTGGCCATTGAAATGATTTACCACTCAAGTGCTAAATGGACCTAGCATTAATGTGTCAAGCATTTTGTACATAGACACCTAGGCTAACATGCAGGAGTGTTTAGAGGCAGGAAAAAAAGTGGCAAAGGCACAGCAGAAAAAATGTCCAGTGTGCATCAGTCCTAACAGTAATGCAGATTTTAGGTGTGTGTTAATGGAAATAACTGATGGCCCAGCAATAGCAATAGTAGAGGTAATAGCCACTAAATAATCCACGTCTGGCTTAAAGAGAACTTCATATATGTTTGCTATATTTAGTGAGTTATTTGTGGACATGGTAGGTATTACTCGTAAAGAGGAAATGACTTGGAATTTACGTTCACATTTTGAAAAGAGACCAAGATGAGGTTGGCAATATTCCTGGAATGAACATAATTTACTGATTAGACAACTGCTAATATGGAGGATGTAGAAAACCAAGACTAGGAATGGTCATGTAATCTGTCAGTAAAATCACATGACATGAAACAAAGTGTATATTTTTGGTTTGTTGGTCTTTTATGAATTTTCCATACTTTTCTTCTACTTATCTACACTACATTGTCAAAAGTATTGGGACACGTGCCTTTACAGGTACATGAACTTTAATGGCACCCCAGTCTTAGTCCTTAGGCTGGATTCACACCTATGCATTTTTAGTGCTTTTTGCATTTTGCAGATTTGCCCTACTGCCCATTTAACATGGTTTCCTATGGTACGCTGAGTTTACACCTGCCTTGCTCTCTAAAAAAATGATCCGCAGAGAATTGCTTTTCAAAAAGATGTACAGGTGCAGCAGCAATACGGCAGCCTCCTTAATGCCTGATTTTTTTTAACAGCTAAATTTAGTATTTCAATGGAATTGCCATGCTGCAATAATGAACCTAGCATTTAGCTTGTGGTAGTAGCATGGTCCCATTTGAATGGATCACTTTTATTGATAGTATTGCCCCTTAAATGCAACAGGAGGTAACATGTTTGCTGCACCGAAAAGCTAAGCATCATGGCCACAGCCTGTGTACAACCCTATCTGGATGCCTTCGTATGTTAAGGGGTGGTAAAATCACAGCTCATCTGTCTATTTTTACAATCCCTGACTGCAAGTATAAACAAGCTCTAAGGAATGACTGTTACATGCCATGAAAGACGACATAGTATGCACGCAGCTTCTCCGCCCCCAAGTATAGGATTGAATCAGTCATTGGAGCAAAATAATGTCTGGCTACAAGAATTCATCCATTCTGAGTTCCTTTAAAGTAGATGTCCAGGTTAAACCTAACTAGTCCTAAAAATTCTCTCTTACCCCTCCTAACACCTGTACTGACTAACCTGTGTAAAAAAGACGTATATACATACCTATTTTCAGTCCAGTTCAGTCCGGTCACATGAATCCCAGTGTCAACCAGCGACAGCTGCAGGGTAGAGGAGAGAGCAACAGTTGGGAATGCCTAGGAGTGGTGACATCACCCATAGGCTCCCATGGCCCATCCATTGTCAGCACTCCCTCCTCTCCCATGCAGCTGCTGCTTACTGACATAGGGGAGCCAGATCAAATGAGAGGATTGGAGTGAGCTAAAAAAAAGTGAAGTATATGTAGCAATGACACTTTGGACAAAGAGACTGTCATGTACTAATTTAGTTTTTGTCTCAGAACAGTAAAGGGGTTCTGAGGGTTAATTATGTAGGTTTAACTTTGACATCAGTTTTGCTGTGCTGCATTAGAGTTCTGCCTGGTCATGTGTACAGTTAGGTGCACATGACAGGGTCAGAACCAGGCCTGGTTGGACCCTTTGGGTATCAGCCTTCCCCGGAGCCAATCAGTGAGTGCGCCTGGCCCCACTGAGGAGTCTGGGGAAGGGTACTTAAGATGTTGAAGTCAAATGTTCAGGGTTCGTTCGTGAGGCGATAGCTGCCTGTTCCTGATTCTGGACCGGGAGCGTGCGTTGCTCCGCAACATGCTCCGGTTGACTAACCCCAATAGATCTACCTGGTCTGGGGTAAGGATCCGTCTCTTCCCGAGTCTCGGAAGTGGCTGGTCCGAGGCGCAGTAACTGAGGGAGGATTCAAGGCGTCCGGGTGTGCTCTCGGCTTGGAGGGGCACCGCAGCCATGTAAGCTATCGGGAGAGGACTCTTCGGAGGAGGGCCAACAAGCTGGCATCCCAAGAAGTGTCTGGTTGCTGGGTTGTGAAGGACACTAACATGCTTTTCCAGTACTGCCAAGGAGACAGAGAACGTTCCAGGTACGTTCCAGGAAAAGGTTCCTGTTCACTTTCAGTTACCAATTATTCAAGGTCAGAGATTTCACAAGTTCTGGATCAAAGTGCTGACTGCCATAATCTCTGGCTAAAGATTTGTTCAGTTTTGAAGTGCCCAGCTGCGAGTGGCTACTCTCTGGGTGGTATTAGAGACTTTCTGATGATTAGCAGTTCAAGGTGCCTGCGTTTCTTCACCCTTGCCCTCTGTTCCCATACGAGACTGTGTTTGTTGGATGTTACCCCTGCAAATAAAAACCTTTCTAAAGGACTTTTATGGTGTCAGCATCCAAAGTTGTTGGGTACTAACCCTGGGAACCCCTAGACGTGGAAGAACAAGCCAAGCGGAGGTAACCGGTAAACCCAAAAGTTAAGACTGCCCTGTCAAGGGTTATGGCCGCTACATATATATATATATATATATATATATATATATATATCTTTATTTATAGATGAGCAGTGGTAAAGATGTAAAACTAAATCAAAGAGACACATACTTTTAAATGTTCAAAAACAATAACAGAGTTGTTTTAAACGTGTATTAAAGGCTATTAAAAATGTGCTTTTGATAAAACTAATTAGGGTCTCTATGTACATTTTATTGTTCTGCGGATTGTAGAAAAGGTCTCTATTCCATTGCATGCAAAGCAGCATTTCCACAAAACGCATCAACCTTATCTCAACATACTTGTGGCATTCCATGTGGGATGTCCCAGAGATGATCTGTTGATACCATTCATTGATCTTCTACATATTATATGTAATGCATTTTACATTATATGAACTTACCATGATTTTATACTTTTTTATATACAATAAAAATTGAATGTTTTTAAAATAAGATGTAATTACTTTTTGAGGTATATACAAAATCCCAAGCATACCTTTTTGGATTTATGGATAGCTCCTCTGGTATTTTGATACTAAAATAGGCCACCATTTATTTTATTTTCCAATGTGTTTGCCTGGGTTCATCTTACTTATAGGTCAGAAATGTCTAAAGCCTAAAGCCTATTCTGTTATGTACATTTTATTGTGGTATACACAGTTTTAAAGTAATACAAAGGTGCAGTTAGAAAATGTTTTCCATTATGGATTCTAATATAGTGTGAGAAGTTGTTCAGGTGGTCAAAGATGAGCATGATATAGTACAGGCTGTAAAAGGGATTTTTGGGGTTTCTGCCCCCACTGGGTGTAGAGGGAAGAATGGAGAGAGTAGACAAGATGTGATCTAGGCAGAGGGATGATAATTTGGGTAGGTAGCAGGGGTAGAGATCTAAGACAGTAGGTGTCCAGAATCAAGTAAAGGGGGAAGAAGGTCAGAGGACAAAATGATATTGGACAACAATATTCAGGAGAGGAAGGGGGAGGGAGAGCATGGGACCTGACAGGGACATTTGGCACCATAAAAAGTTGGTATAGTGTGTTCAGAGTGAAATTAATGAGTGGTCCAGGTTCATCTGGCTGCTGTGCTCTAGCTGGGAGCCACTGGGACCATATTTTGTGAAATTTGTAGTGAATGTAATTTTTGGCCATGGTGCCAACTATTCTCTGCTTCTGTCCCTCAAAGTTCAAAGTTTATTGTTTCCATGCTTTAGCTAGTGCTTGCCTGGTAGCAAGAAAGATAAAGATTATCAATTTCCTTTATATATTTGGAGAGGGTGGAGATGGGTCTACTTAATAGAGCTTCTCAAGAATTTTGGGTTAAGTTTTAGCATAACCCATCTCTGAGAATTTTATTGGACTTGAGCATTTTGCTGCAGCAGTCCAGGGCCCTCCTAGGTTGCTTTCCCATTTCAATAGAGAAATTTCTAATTATTTGCAGAAGAGGAAAGGGCTGTGTAACCTAGTTAATATTCCTGTAGAGTGGGAATTGCATAAGCAGTTATCTTCGGTGACAGGCATAAGGGACTGCCTGAGCAATTTTTGATAAGGATGCTAATATAGAGCTGTTTTAATCTAGAGTTATCTGAAGGTTTACAAGTTGGGTATTTCTTAGTAGTCTCTAAGGCAGTGGTCTCCAAACTGTGGCCCTAGGGCTGGATGTGGCTATTTGCATTCCTTTGTCTGGCCCTTAAGACACAATTATTCCTACTGACACCAAAGATGGGGCACTATTCCTCCCACTGATACCAATGTTTGGGAACTATTCCTCCCACTGACACCAAGGATGGAGCAATATTCCTCTTCCTACTGACCACATGTGCTATGTCATTTTTAAAATCCCACTGCTCGAGGGCCTGGGGCCAGTAGGGGGGCCCATAAGAGGCTCCAGGTACCTCCACCTTCCAGTGGAATCTGTGCTAATCCCAGAGCTCAGTGCGGGAACAAGATCCAGCACTGAGCTCCGGTAACTGGCCTGACAGGGGCACACTAACGTGGGCACTCAGAACACCTTCTCAGCATCTCCTGCGAGGTGTCTGGACTCCCACATGCAGTGATTGTCCTCTGTGACAGCTGTCACCGGATTCTCTCCCCCCTCAGCCTGCAAATCACACAGAGCTCTCAGAGGATCCTCCTTCTCGGCTTCAATGTACACAGACAGGAGGAGGAGGAGCTACATTAGGAGATCTTACATTGCAGGAGCCACGCTGAATATCTGAGGTCTGTGCATAGTATACGGATGGCAGGAGGCAGGTAACAAGGATGCACACATAGAGGAGTGATGAGAGGGGGGGAAAGAGGATATGTTTTGGGGGTGCTTTTGGAGGGGAAATAGCTTTTGCTGGAAGGTGGGGTTCTCTTCCCTCCTAAAGCACCCCCAACACATATACTCATACCCCCTCCTCCCCCAAATCAAAGAGATGCCACCTGCCACTCTCTGTCCTCATTTCAGGAGCCCCTCTCTGCTCCCATCCCAGGACCCCTCTCTGCCCCCATCCCAAGGCCCCTCTCTGCCCCCATCCTAGGATCCCCTAAAAGCAACTGTGATAGGGGGCTCAGGACAAGGACAGCATGGCCTTGTTTATATTTTCAGTTTGTGGCAGTAAAACCCCATAGTTGAGCCCTGTTTTTACTCCCCCCAACTGCAGCCCCTTTAACATGTCGCAGCTGCAGCAGGAATTATACACCCCGTCATGCTTGGCATGTGTAGCGCCTGCCAAGCGTCAGTCAAGTGGATGGGGCCACACTACAAAGGCCGTGCAACCTTGGGCAGTACAGTGACCAAAGGGTTAAAGCAGACGGTGAGGAGGCGATTGTATCACCTCCTCATTACCTGCTTAAACCCCTTGGATCCCACACTTGCATGCTGCAACTGCGTGCATTGCACATGGTTGCAGGGTGTTTGCAAAGTGGCCTCATTCACTTGAATGGGTCGCAATCACCCACCAAAAGCAACAAGGGGTATAATTCCTGCCGCAGCATGTGTACATCCTTAGCTGCTGCCTCTGCAGCTAAAGGTGGAAAGGATGAACATATGTAATGTTGGCAGTGCAATATGCAGGTGGTGCTTTGCGTGGGTGTAACTTGAGTGTGGACGGGGGCCCCATGATCTTACATTGCCCGGGGGCCTCATGAGTTGTCAGTCCTCCCCTGGGTTGCCCTTGTATACCCATGTACCTTCTTATCTTTACATTATTGGTGCAAGAAAATGTAGTTTGCATGTTTCAGACATCAGTGTACTTGTTACAATTTAAAATCTTTATTGTGAAGTTGTGTTACATACTAATAAGCATGTTTACCCATGCACATGTGAACATTATTCAGAGAACATGCAATTATAGATTCTAGAATATCTTGCTTCATTTCTAATCTGCCTTACTTTGCACCAGTTTTAAGCTTCTGTTACGGTAATAATTTTTGGTCACAGATCATTTGTATCTGTATACATTTGCAACATATTATCAATAGTTCAGATGGGGAACCTATGACTTTGGAAGCAATGACCTCAGGCTATTATGGAAAAAGGACACGTAGAGAAAAGGTATAAATAAATATACTGCACATTTGCTAGGGAGTCACTTCCCCATTTGTAAAGCACAATATCCAGAGCAAGGAAAACACATTTGCCAGGATCTGTTCTCTAATGAAAAAAGGCGCACACTGTAAAATGTGGCTTTTTAAATGTCACAATTGCTCTATAATTTCTAAATACATTCATAGTGCAGTGCACATGTGGGGAGGTGAAGTGTGATGCGGCAGCAGTAAACACTCAAAGTCCAGTTGCAGGAAACAGAACTGTATTAAACTTTAGGTTCATAAATACACAACAAGCCTGGCGGGGAGAGAACAACTTGACTGGAGGCACTCACAGGATTACAGTGATGAGTGGTAGCAGTAGGTCTCAGGCATGCCGTTAGTGTCTGTCTCAAGGGGCAGAATGTGGCCTGGGCCCACCAGTACTCAAGTAGGGAAGCTTTCAGGAAGGATTGCGTGACCCTGCAGTGTCCTTATTCATCTGGAAACTCTCCCTGACGCTAAGCACTGTCCCTGACAGACGGGTGCCCTGTTTTACACTACCCACCCACAAAATGAATGCCAAGCCAGGGTCCTAAATAGGCTATGCTTGACCCAAGATGGCTGCCGGGGTCACGTGGGGCATCAGCATCCAATCAGATAGCTGATCCAGTGACCAAGGAAACCATAGAGCAGTGTTTCTCAATCAATTTTCAGTCAAGGCACCCTTTAAAAATGATGGTCAGTCTTGAGGCAGGCCATTCTAAAATGTAAAAGCTATTCTTATAGTTTTACATAATGCAGCAACATCCACAGGTCCAAGTAGAACACCCAACTTTAGGGGTGATTCATTCCTCCAATAAAATTAAGCTTTAATATCACTTTAAGGGTGGCATGAATGGAAACAGTATAAGAGATTTTTCATTATTCTAGGGCAGAGTTACGCTGATGATTGGAGGCTAGGACAACCTGAGCAGTGTTAGTCTCTTGCTGCTAATGTGCGCCCACTAGGTGACAATGATCACTTTAGCAGCATATTGATTTCAGCGTGCTACAAAGGAGCTGACTTTCCAACAAGTTATTAAACCTCTCAATAGCAAGAGATTAAAATTGCTGATAGTGCCCTACTCTAAAGACCTGTTCACACTTGTACAGTGGGGCAAAAAAGGATTTAGTCAGCCACCAATTGTGCAAGTTCTCCCACTTAAAAAGATAAGAGAGGCCTGTAATCCGCTGAGCCGGCTCTCCGCTCTCCTCTATGGGGGATCGGATGAACACGGACCGTCTGTCTGTGTTCATCCGATCCGCTCTGCAGACAGGTAGAAAAATAGGATTTTCCTCCGTCTGCAGAATCGGACAATTGCGGAGGAGGACGATAGCGGGTGTCTGCGGATGTTTATCCGCAGACACCCGCTATCCCATAGGAATGCATGTATGTCCGTATTTCATCCACAAACGGATGGATGAAATACGGACATAAAGTCTGCATGAGTGAAAGGGGCTTTAAGAGGCTTCTCTGTCCTCCACTCATTACCTGTATTAATGGCACATGTTTGAACTTGTTATCAGTATAAAAGACACCTGTCCACAACCTCAAGCAGTCACACTCCAAACTCCACTATGGTGAAGACCAAAGAGCTGTTGAAGGACACCTGAAACAAAATTATAGACCTGCGCCAGGCTGGGAAGACTGAATCTGCAATAGGCGAGCAGCTTGGTGTGAAGAAATCAACTGTGGGAGCAATAATTAGAAAATGGAAGACATACAAGACCACTGATAATCCCCCTCGATCTATGGCAACATGCAAGATCTCACCTTGTGGGGTCAAAATGATCACAAGAACAGTGAGCAAAAATCCTAGAACCACATGGGGGGATCTAGTGAATGACCTGTAGAGAGCTGGGACCAACATAACAAAGGCTACCATCAGTAACACGCTATGCCGCCAGGGACTCAGATCCTGCAGTGCCAGACGTGTCCCCCTGCTTAAGCCATTATATGTCCGGGCCCGCCTGAGGTTTGCTAGAGAGCATTTGGATGATCCAGAAGAGAATTGGGAGAATGTCATATGGTCAGATGAAATGAAGGAAAACAGTTTGGTAGAAACACAACTCATCCTGTTTGTAGGAAAGAAAATGCTGAGTTGCAACCAAAGAACACCATACCTACTGTGAAGCATGGGGGTGGCAACATCATGCTTTGGGGCTGTTTCTCTGCAAAGGGAACAGGACGACTGATCCGTGTACATGAAAGAATGAATGGGGCCATGTATCGTGAGATTTTGAGTGCAAACCTCCTCCCATTAGCAAGGGCATTGAAGATGAAACGTGACTTGGTCTTTCAGCATGACAATGATCCCAAACACACCGCCCGGGCAATGAAGGAGTGGCTTCATACGAAGCATTTCAAGGTCCTGGAGTGGTCTAGCAAGGCTCCAGATCTCAACCCCATAGAAAACCTTTGGAGGGAGTTGAAAGTCCGTCTTGCCCAGCAACAGCCCCAAAACATCACTGCTCTAGAGGAGATCTGCATGGAGGAATGGGCCAACATACCAGCAACAGTGTGTGACAACCTTGTGAAGACTTACAGAAAACCTTTGACCTCTGTCATTGCAAACAAAGGATATATAACAAAGTATTGAGATGAACTTTTGATATTGACAAAATACTTATTTTCCACCATAATTTGCAAATACATTCTTTCGAAAATCAGACAATGTGATTGTCTGGATTTGTTTCCACATTTTGTCTCTCATAGTTGAGGTATACCTATGATGACAATTACAGGCCTTTCATCTTTTTAAGTGGGAGAACTTGCACAATTGGTGGCTGACTAAATACTTTTTTGCCCCACTGTATGTTTTCCTGCAGTTAGGCTCATACATTTAAATGCACAGAAAAGCATTTCAAATTGAATTTTCATATATTACTTTGTGGCCAATTCACATCTCACATCTATAGCAATTTTCTATACTTGAATTACCTCCCTCATTTTGTACAATGCATGACAAGATAAAGTGTTTAAAACAGAAAGTGTGTGCCAAAAGTGCACACAAATGCACATACAGTATACCCTGTGAAAATGCAGCTCTATAATCATTAATACATCATCAAATGTATTTTTAAATGCAAGCAGTGTAAGTACATGCATTTGACTTGGTACCAGCTGCTTGTAGTCCACTATATAGCAGAGCTCAGAGAGGTGAAAGAGAAGCCGCACAACAGCCAATCAGTTGTGCTGAAGTGGAAGGGGAATGCTGATAGGAGGAGAGAGCGAAGAGATGAGCTTATCAGTGTGCTGCTTCCCCTTTTACTGTCCAAATGCAGGGTGGGGAGGGGACTTGTAAATGAAAGCAAAGGCAGGGCTGTGCTTAGAACTGGATGGGCAGAAATAAGAATCCTTTGGCAGATAAAACATTCTAAACAGGCATGTACTACAGATCACTATACATAAAAAAACACTTGCCTCACTGAGGTTCTCTTACCACTTCAGGACCAGTGACATAACGGTACGTTGCTGGACTTTAAATACTTCTACCAGAATTATGCCTGAAGATGCAGGCACCACCCAAGATTGTTTTTTAGAGAGAGCGGTCTGCTCTCTTGTAACTGCAATCCTAATGGCTAACTAGTCCACATCGACCATCCAGCATTTCCGGCTCTTGGCTATGTTAACCCAAAAGCGATGATCTGAAATCACTTCCGGATTACCTGGATGTCAACGGCGCCAATTTATAAAATCAAAAGCATCCAAAAACAGAGGAGGGATTTGGGGTCTTATAGGGCCAGATCTCTCCATAAAGAGTACCTGTCACATGGCCATTGCTGTCACAAGGATGTTTAAAGTCCTTATGACAGCGATAAAAGTGATGAAAAAATGAAAACAATGGTGGAAAAATAAAAATAATAAAAAATCAATAATGCACATCGGTCCCACATGCACGCAAACAACGATCGTCACACACAAGTGAGTTATCACCGCAAACGTCAGCTCGTGGGCAGTAATTCTAGCACTAGACTCATCTACAGTGGTAACCTGTAAAGGCTTTTAAAGCGTCGCCTGTGGATAGTAAGATTGACGTTCTTTGCCGCCGCTGCACGGGCGTGTGCCATTTTAAAACATGACATGTTTGGTATCCATTTACGCTGCATAATATCTTTTATAGTTTACAAAAAAATGGGTTATGTGTTGTGCTTTTTCGCATAAAAAAAATGCATTTGGAAAACTGCTATGCAAATACAGTGTGACAAAAAATTACAAAACCCATCAATTTATTCTCTAGGGCAGTGGTCTCCTTTATATTACTGTACCCCCTTACAGTGCGGTTCCCTTTACATCACAGTGCCCCTTTACATTAATGTAATGGGGACTGCTCTGTAAAGGGACCATTGTAATGTAAAGGGGGGCTGTGATGTAAAGGGGACTGCACTGTAAAGGGGCATGATGATTTGAATGATTACAGTACAGTCCTATTTATATTACAGTGCCCCTAGCAATCACAGCCTCCTCCATCACAGTGCCCCTGCCCCCTCTCCCCTTTCTTCTCTAACATGACACTTTCCTATTCTCATATCTGCCTCCCCTGCACAAGACTCATACTTTTAGCAGGGCAGAGGCTGTGATTAGTCCATGCTGCCTCTCCCGGCTCCCCCGCCCACCCGACAATTTCATCCAGTCAATAGGGCAGGGCAGGAGGAGATCTACATTCGGATCTGAAGCTCCTCCTGCCCCCTGCCCTGCTGATTGAAAGACATTGTCGGCTGTGTGGGTGGAGGAGCCAGGAGAGTACAAACGGGCATGGCCACAAAGCAGGAGGTGAGCGGCGATCGCGGTCTGTGATAGCGGTCTGTGATAGCCCCGTGCAGACCGCGATCACAGCTCATCTCCTGCTGTATGGCCCGATCAGCAACAGGCCATGGATCGACATTTGTCCGTGGCCCGGGGTTGGGGGACCCCTGCTCTAGGGCCTCTGCTTTAAAAAATATATAATGTTTGGGGGGTCTAAGTAATTTTATAGTAAAAAATACTGATTGTTACATGTGAACAAAAGTGCCAGAAAAGGCCTGAAAGTGTTTCTTTTTCTGAGCTGAAATTAGCTAGTGGTGGAAATCACTCCCCCAGCTTCCCTTTTTTGGAAAGATTTGCTTACCTGGTCACCGGTATAAGGGTTAGGTTATTTGCATTAAGTAAAAAGCATATGATAAATTTCCTAGCATTTAATTAGGGGGTTTTCTGACCCCCATGAAATGTATCCAGAATTCAAGTAATAGGCAGGGGGGCCTCCCAAGACAAAATAAATCCCTTTATATGTTGATATAATTCTAAAGCCTAATGAGGGAGAATACATTTTATTACAATTTATGATACATTCATAGCTATGGTCAGGAGGAATTCATGTATCACATCTGAGGACAGCTAAAAGGTGAGGAAATTCAGGATCAGCAACCTTAATTTCAGCGCGGGGGGGGGGGGGGGGGGGGGATGGGGGGGGTAATGCACAGCAAGCATGCAAATATGTGTAAAAATGGCACTTGGGATAAAAACAAGTGGCTAAACAGGTCCAAAAAGTTCAATTGTCCATATATGTTGAAAAAGGTGACGATATGCACCATTGGCTGCTATCCTTAGAGATTGAACCAACTCAGGCCCCTGGAGGCCTGTAGAAGGAGCTAGAGGCTCAGAGCACGCAGCTTGTCTACTGCCGAATCCTACTACTCTTCTGCTGACATCACATCCGCCTGTGCATTCCAAGCTGGTTGGCATGGACTTCCTGGGTCCTTCCTTTTTCTGGGCTCCCCAGCCCAGCCTCCACCATCGACAGCTGGCGTTACTTTCACTGGTGGTACCTGTAACTTGGAGAGGAGGGACCTGCACTGCACCCACTACAGATTAGCGTTATTATTACTATCCATCGTGTGAGTGTTTTTAATCTTATGCATTAAACCAGCTTGTTATAATGCTCAGTGGCAGCCGCTCCAATAGGGGTGCAGGTGCGCTGCCCCCCTAATCCATGTGCCCAGCCCCTAATCTACATGCAGGATGCCAGACTCATGAATTTCAATGTTTTTTTTTTTGGAAGCACGTGATTAGAGCCCGAGGCTCTAATTGGCTTCAAAAAAGGATGGGTGAAGAGCACTGCGCCCTGAGCCCACCCAGCTGTGTGACAAAAGAAAATTAATATTCACTATTGTCTTCCTGCTTCTCCTCCCTTGCTGCAACAAGAGATAAGGCTCATGTGTGTTTCTGTACTGCAGTGCAATTCTTCGTTAAAGGCACCCCAAGGTACCTAAAAATACGCATGTGGGCTACTTCCTGTGCATTGCATTGCCCTGCGAACAAATGCCGACTGCCCCTATTTATTTTTTCGTACATTGAGGTGAACGTAACTCATTTATTTGAAATGGACTGCCTAACATAGTGTGGTGCAACACACTTCAGTGCATAAAAACACATGTGAATGGGCCCTTCATTTAACCAATTTTAACCAGTTGAGTACATCCTGGAGTCTTTCCCCATTGGGCCAGCTTGACAGTCAGGATCCAGATCTTTTTAGCAGGTCTGCCATTAGCAATCATTGCAATACACAGATGTCTCAGCAATTGTACTTGTTAAAATGTAAACAACGTTTATACATTGTAATTAGCTACAACTGTCAAGAGCAGCTCATTATAAAGTATTTTTCCCAGGAGTTGCTGAAGAAAACCTTACATAACATTGTTTCCCCCTAATTCCTTGTTATCACTGACTAGTCCTAATTAATACATTTTTTTTCTTGCTTTCATTAGCTACTATTTTTACTGATTAAAAAAGGTATACTAATTGTACAAAAAATAGTTTTTGTTCATCTTGTTTGATTTATTTTTGTAGCATAAGGCTTCATTCACACCATGGCGTTCTGTTTTGCCTGCAAAATCGCCGCGATTCAGAAATGCCGCAAATTGTGAGGCGCCCTTGCGATCCTCGCTACTTTGAATGGCACCCAAATTGCGGCACAATTTTGCCACGGTTGTCGCCCAACGAATCACTGTAAAATTGTGCAAACAGAATTGCGGGACACCTGTCACCCAAAAGAAGTGAACTTCTTTTGGGGGTCAGGTGTCCCGTGATAGGAAGGTTATTGCCAAATTAATAGGTTCAAAGGCTAAAATGTGAAATAGGCTCCTAAGCTACACTATATTACCAAAAGTCTCCGCTCTAATTCATCCCAAAGGAGTTCTATCGGGTTGTGGTCATGACTCTGTGCAGGCCAGTCAAGTTCCTCCACCCCAAACTCACTCATCCATGTCTTTATGGACCTTATTTTTGCACTGGTGTCATGTTGTAATAGAAAGGGGCTATCCCCAAACTGTTCCCACAAAGTTGGGAGCTTAAAATTGTCCAAAATGTCTTGGTATACTTACGCCTTAAGAGTACCCTTCACTGGAATGAAGGGGCCAAGCCCAACCCCTGAAAAACAACCCCATGCCATAATTCCCCCTCCACCAAATGATTTGGACCAGTGCACAAAGCAAGGTCCATAAAGACATGGATGAGCTGGTTTGGGGTGGAGGAAGTTGACTGGCCTGCACAGTCCTGACCTCAACCTGATAGAAAACTTTTGGGATGAATTGGAGCGGAGACTGCAGGCCAAGCCTTCTCGTCTACGTCAGTGCCTGACCTCACAAATGCCCTTCAGGAAGAATGGTCAAACATTCCGATAGACACACTCCTAAACCTTGTGGACAGCTTTCCCAGAAGAATTGAAGCTGTTATAGCTGCAAGAGTGGGCCAACTCAATATTGAACCCTACAGACTAAGACTGGAGTGCCTTTAAAGTTCATGTGTGTGTAACCTCTTTTGATAATATAGTGTATCTCATCATTTCCTCTCTATACATTATGTTTCCCCATTTACAGATAATTTTCATTGCAATTTCCTGACTACGTCTATGTTTCTATAACACCTATTTGGGTTCAGGCTGTCCTGAACCAGTTTATCTTTTTCAAATGTTTTTCATCCAACACCATAAAAAGAAATGAATGTCTGTCTAATAAAAGAGCTGCAATTTTTGCTGACTTAAGACTTAGGTATGCTGTAATAACAATACAGGCAAATAAATGGGAAAAAAATACTTCCAACTCTGTATGTCCTGAGAAAAATGTATGTTATAAGAAATGTTAATGAAAAAAAAGTGTGTGTGTGTTTATATATATATATATATATATATATATATATATATATATATATATATATATATATATATATATATCCTACATGATATGACTGTTTATTTCGTGTGTATAGTGCTTTACTATGAGAACTGTGCTTAGCCTATTTGCATAACCTGCTCATTTTCATATTGCTGCTTGGTGAGAAGGGACATATTTTCCTAACTGAGGCTCACAGTTTTCATGACCAGTCATCCAAATGTTTGAAATGCAAATAAGGTCTATTATGTCCGCTTCACAAGAGTTAACATAAAGTAGGGCTGTCTGTTAAATCCGCAATCATGGCAAACACCTGTTTTCACTGAAAACCATAGCCAGGTGTTTGAAATGAAACAAAAAGCGAAGAAATATATATAAAATATATATAAATATGTCTGGTCATCAGTGCACTATGTGGACAAAGGTGTCTATTTTGTTTTGTTTTAATACTTTAATTCAGTCATTTATCTAATTATGATTTCGCATTATCTTTCCACAGACCAAGTTAACGTATTGGTGAGAATTGCATATATAACAATATGTAATAAAATGTTGCCATTGTAATAGTTGTAATGCTTTTTTGTTTACCCCCCTCTTTCTTAATGTCTATTCACAGTGTAAAACGAGGCATGTAATGCTCTAATCATGCTGTTGTAGGACCTAGTATGGAGTATGGGAGGAGACTCCCAGGGGCGGGCATGCGCCTCTCCGGCGGTCCTGATAGGCCCCCACATAGTGGGTGGCAACAGGTCCGCCTCAGCAAGTAGTCACCGATGGTTTCCTAGGTGACTATGGCTGATATGCGTCGCCACGTATTGGCGCATGCGCAGTAGGAGCGGCGGACCCGGCGACGTCATAGCCCGGCGCTTGCGCCGTGTTCGTGACGCCGCCGGGTTGGAGGTTAAAGGCGCGCAATTATGGCGCTCCTTTACAGCGTGCGAAACGAAGAACGGGGAGCTTTCAGGCCAAAACCGTCGTTCGGACGAAGGAGGTGCAGGAGAGACGCTGTCGATCGGTATGAATTCCCTTATACATTATGTACCCCAGAATTAAATCTATACACTCGGTTGACCGAACAAAATTTTTACTAGGTCAACACTGCACACCGACGACAGTTTGGGCAAAGATTTGGACTCTCCCTTTGACATAGACACAATGTCCACCGTGCATTAGATCCAATATAGATATATCCTTCAGGACTTTCCTGGCATACCGACAATTGTACCCGGACTTCAATGTCCATCGGAACTGCCGCACTGCTTCACTTTTACCCATGCTGCTTCTTTCAAAGCTCCTGGCTATATTGGTATGTAATCTTTATACCCAAAGTGTGACATAAATGTCCACGCTGAAGCTGTGCAAGTCGTTTACATATATATATCTATTATTTAAAAATTTCCTACTATTGTTTTGTAGCTGATTTTGAACCTCCTGTGTCCGCCCCAAAGGGTGGTCAATTGCCTAACTCGGTAAGGACTACCCGAACTCCAGTTGTCCTCCGATATCTGCATGGTGGTGAGCTACATGCTTCGTATTCATATCTTTTCCCTTCTCTTATTAAACTGACTATAAACAATACATCAAATACTTTGAAATAAATATTGTTGTTTGTTAAGTAATATGTGATAAATTTCGTTCTAGACAAAAAAGGTCTCCTGAAGAAGCGACAGAGTAGTCGCGAAACTAGTAGAGAAACCAAAGACCGTATTGGACACAAAATATTGTCGTAACAAATTTTGTCTATGTTATAGTTATAATATGTATTTACTTTTGTATGTATAAATTTTCCCTTTTTTTTTGTAACAAAACTCTTTTATAAATAATAATAAATATTTGTATTTTTTATATAAACTTGGTATCAAGACAGTCCATCATTCTATTGGGTGACTTTAAGGCGAACCATGGTTATGATGTTTCATGTATGAATTCCTTTGGTCTTTTTCCCCCCAAAAAAAATTTCAATATACAAGGATGAGGATACCATATACCTTTCTTTTATAATTAGGCACAATCTCATAAATATATATATATATATATATATATATATATATATATATATATATATATTCTAATTCTAATAATGAGTAAGTAATTCACTATAGTCTGTAAAATAATGTAAAAAGTGACTGAGAAAATATTGGAACCCCTTAGCCATATTTATTGGCGGTAGCCAAATCAAGTCTGGATATTTCCGAAGACAGTGGTTCTCAAACTCAGTCCTCAAGTAACCCCAACGGGCCATGTTTTCAGGTTTTCCTTTATTTTCCACAGCTGCTTTAAATCCATATCAATGACATGGTATTGATAAGAGCTATTTTATCTAAGGGAAGTTCCCAAAACATGGCCTGCTGGGGGTACATGAGGGTTGAGGTTGAGAACCACTGTCCTTAGATACCACCAGGAACTCCATGCATACATACACCCTGGAATGGATTCATAAACACATCAACCATTCAGCTTCCTATGTTCACTTTTGAAGGGTAAGTATGGGTCAGGCAATACCACTGTATGTGTTTACATAACTGAGGTCCATTAGGGGGCTTGCATTTAAATTAATATGATATAACAAGAACATTTCCTACGTGGCTAACGTACATTTACAGTTGATGAACTTGTAGTAATGTGTGTGCTCACTCATACATCCCAAAACCTTGTAATAATACCTTGGAACACTTAAGCCCACTTCATGTAAACTCAAAACCAAAAAACCAAGCCTATTCCTTAAGCTTAAACCCCTTTTGAAGTTTAAATAAATAAATAAATATTAAAATCAGCTTCAAGTTGATTTATGATGAGCTGGAATAACTTCAGGCAAAATGGTATACAAACAATTGCAAAAGGAAAAATAACACATGCCTGAATTTTCTAGCCACAATAACAGTAAAAAAAAAAAAAAAAAAAAAAAGATCTTTTACATCTCGGGTTCTTTACAGGTTCAAAAGAAGAATGTTCCCTCACTTGTGAATTTGTGTTCATTTTAAAGCTCATAACCTTAGGTAGACATGTAAAGCAGGCAACAAATGTGCCAAACCATGTAGAGCCCAAATCCCCTGGGACTTCATATGCAACTCATCACTTCAGCATCTGAAAATATGCTTGGTCATGCCTTTTCCGCCTTTCATAATTCTATGTCAGTGTATTATTATGCTTCTCTAACCATTTTTATTGTAATATTAATGTTTATTTTTTCAGAAATATTAATAGTTAACCACTTAAGGACCAAGCCACTTTTTGAGATTTTAAAAACATTTTTTATTGCTAGAAAATTACTTAGAACCCCCAAACATTATAAAAAAAAATTCTAACACCTTAGAGAATAAAATGGCGGTCGTTGCAATACTTTCTGTCACACCTTATTTGCTCAGCGGTCTTACAAGCAAACTTCCAAAAAAAAGACAACAGTAGAGTTAGCCCAATTTTTTTAATATTGTGAGAGATAATGTTACGCCGAATAAATTGATACCCAATATGCCACGCTTCAAAATGAGGCCCACTTGTGGAATGGCTACAGACTTTTGCCCTTAAAAATCCCTGTAGGCAACGTTTAAAAAATTCTACCGCTTGCTTGTTTTGAGTTACAGAAGAGGCCTACAGCTAGAGCTAAAGTGATTACTCTCGCTCTATCAATCACGGTGATACCTCACATGTGTGGTTTGAACACCATTTTCAAATTCGGGAGCTACTCACGTATGCGTTCCCTTCTGCATGCGAGCTCGGCGGGATGGGGCGCGTTTAAAATGTTTTCTTTTTTTCTCATCTATTTTATCTTTTATTTTTTATTTTTACACTGAAAAAAAATATATTTCTATTACAAGGAATGAAAACATCCCTTGTAACAGAAAAAAAGCATGACAGGGCCTCTTATATATGAGATCTGGGGTCAAAAAGACTTCAGATCTCATATTTACACTAAAATGCAATAAAAAATTTTGAATTTACATTTTTTTTTTTAAATGCCCCTTTAAAAGCTAAGGGAGGAAGTGACGTTCTGACCTCGCTTTCATCCTGCAATGGTATGGAGACGGATGGGGGCCATATTCCCCTCACTCGTCTCCATACCCAGCAAGAGAGAAGATCCAATCACCTTCGCCGCTGCCGACGGCTCCGGTAAGCAGCAGAGGACATCGGAGAGCAGCAGGGGGGGCTCCTCTCCCAACGCCGATAAAAGTGACCTTGCAGCGAATCCGCCGCAAGAGACCACTATTATCGGAAAGCGGACCGCCAGCCGAAGAAGAGGATTTATGGTTTGAGTGATGAGGGGTTAGAAGTTCTGTCAGGTTATTTTTTGTTGTCTGTGTCCCGATTTGTGAAATTCACTTTCTCAATTATTCTAGTGATAGTTGTTAAACCATTACAATTTTTTTATGTCACACCTTATTTCCGCAGCAATTTTTCAAACGCAATTTATTTGGGGAAAAAAAACACTTTCGTGAATTAAAACAACACACTAAAGTTAGCCCAATTTTTTTGTATAATGTGAAAGATGATGTTACGCCAAGTAAATAGATACTTAACATGTCATTCTTTAAAGTTGCGCACACTCATGAAATGGTGCCAAACTTCGGTACTTAAAAATCTCCATTGGCTACGCTATAAAAATGTTTACAGGTTACCTGCAGCTGCAGGCATCATTCAGATATCTCCACTCAATGTCCAGGATGTCATATGTGGTTAATGAAGACACTTGCACTGGTGACAACTGTTTAACCACTTCAGCCCCTGAAGGGTTTATCCCCTTAATGACTTGATCACATCTGCAGTTTTTATTTTTTGCGCTATGAGCAAAAAAGACCGACAATTTTGAAAAAAATATATATTTTTTTGACTTTCTGCTATAATACATATCCAAAAAATAAATAAATTTAAAAACAAATTTCTTCATCAATTTAGGCCAATATGTACTCTGCTACATATTTTTGGTAAAAAAGAAACAAACAATAAGCTTATATTGATTGATTTTCGCAATATCTATAGCATCTACAAACTACGTGATAGATTTTATTTATTTTTTCATTTTTTACTGGTAATGGTGGTAATCTGCGAATTTTAGCAGGACTGTGACATTGCAGCAGACAAATCTGACACTAAGTGAAACCTTTTGGGGACCAATGACACTAATACAGTGATCAGAGCTAAAAAAAAATGCACCGATCCCTGTATAAATGACACTGGCAGGGATGTCGTTAACACTAGGGGGTGATCAAGGAGTTACATGTGTTCCCTGGGAGGTATTTCTGACTGTGGGGGAGTGGATTCACTGGAGGAAAAGAGAGATGGTGATTCGGCTTAGCTGAAACACGATCTTTCACTTTTCCTCCCTGACAGATCAACGCTGTGCCTTGTTTACATCAGAACACCGCTGATCCGTCTCTCCTGTGAGTGATGGCCGCCAGACCCACTGATTCGGTCCTACTGTGTCCAATCACAGCGGGGGCGGCGCGCCCCCCTAAACCGTGTGCACAAAATCACGTACAGGTACATGATTTTGCCCACCGGGCCGCCCTGCTACAGTAAATGTATGTGGGCGGTCTGTACGCAGTTAAAGAGGAGCTGTAGGCTTCTTAAAAAAAAAATTAAAGTCAGCAGCTACAAATACTGTAGCTGATGACTTTTAATATTAGGGCACTTACCTGTCCAGAAATCCAGCAGTGTCCTCATCCGAGCCGATTTTTCAATCGGCTATCGGTTGCTAGCGGCCCCATCTTCGCTAAGGGAAACTGGAAACCTTACAGCTGGTTTCCTACTGCACATGCGCAAAGCGTGCTTCACTTTGTGAATGGGCCTGGCTGAGGGGGAAGGAGGGGAGTGAACTGAGCTGGAAGTGGAAGTGGGTACTTGTCAAAACCAGATACCCGCTCCCCTCCCAAAAGGTTCCAAATGTAGCAGTGGAGGGGGAAGGAGGCAGACAAGTGGAGCTTTCCCCAATGGAGCATAAATAGAAAAGATGATAGGATTTTTCTATCTATTTCCTACTACTCTGTCTAAAAATGAAAGAAAAATTTCTTTAGATATAGTTTGACACCTTTATTGGACACAGCTTGTGACTAATCACTATACTGGCCCACTGCCAGTATCATGTGATTGCTGTGTACAGACAGAGCCAATCAAAGCTAATCACAACAAAAGACACTGAATTAATCAGTTTCATTCAGTAAAAATCGTTGCTTATACCAATTAAATAAGTAAACATATTGTGTGAAAAAATAAATAATCTTGATCGCTTCCCCAGAGTTCCCCACACTGTATTGCTGTATTGTATTGTATTCTATTAGTGTGTTAAAAAAAATGTATTACTTAATAAAACTTGCAATGCCTCTTACTTAGTACCTTGGAACGTTTACTTTCTTTACTTTTTACTTTCCACAAAGGGGTCAACTGGGGGATATTTGTACTGTCCCGGCGTTTTCTGGCCTCAAGAAATGAGATAGGCCGTCAGTACATCAGGATTGATCGAATTTCAGATACAGTATATACCATAGTTTGTGGACTCTATACAGACTAAAGTAAAGTAAGTTTCTTTTTTCAGGTCAGCAGTGGTGGGGGAGTCATGTGTATATACGTGAATCTGCACTTTGGGTTTTGGGCAGAAGTGGAGGGTGCTACCACTCTGATTTTACACAGTGGGAGCTGACCCTATGTCCGCCGGCACTCTCTGATCATTGGGTACACTGACAGAATACCTGTCTGCCTATTTAAACAAGGCAGATTGTCATTCGGTCAGTACAGAAGGCATGGATCCTGTGTTTCTGTGAAGTAAACGCACCTCCCTCACTACACTGAAACATCAACTAGGCATACAGTTAACCCCCCTTGTTAAAGGGGGGGTCCAGATTCCAATAAGTCCCCTGCCCACAGATCTCCACAGCCACTGGCCAGGGTTGTGGGGAAGAGGCCCTTGTCCCCATCAACATTGAGACAAGGTGCTTTGGGGCAGGGGGGGCAGAGCCGCCCGCCCCAAAGGAACCCCTCCATGTTGAGGGTATGTGACCTGCTATGGGTCAGGTGGGGGGGCACTCACTTGTTCCCCCCCACATGCTCGGATAACGGTCTGGCATGGATTTTTAGGGGAACCCACTCCATTTAAAAAAAAAAATTGATTGTGTTCTCCTAAAATCTGCACCAGACCTGAAAGGGCCTGGTATGGATTGGGGAGGGGACCCCCACACCATTTTTTCACAATTGTTTTATTGCTGGCAATGTTTTTTTTTTTACATTAAACCATCAATGTGAAATAATTTAGATCCGCTACAACCGCTGCTGCCTCTGGAATGCCTCTTTTTTTTTTGCTGTCAAACAGAAATTTTGAATGGGGATACCATGCCACAACTGCAAGCCCAGCGTTTAGCTAGTGGCACGGCCCTGTTCACTTAAATGGGTCATGTTTGGTGGCAGTACTGGCCACCAAACTTAACAGAATATAATTTTGGCTGCGGCATGTGTAACCCCACCATTGGAGCTCAAGGGGGGTAATTGGGGCAATTTGGTAAAACACCAGTTCAACACCAGTTCAGAAACACCTGCTGTGTGTTTCCACTGGGAGACTACCAATATTCTACTGTAGTACAAAGTAATGAGAAAATACAATTTTATGAAAACTATTTAATGAAAACACAATAGATATTGTAAAATATAAAAGATCATGTTAGTAAATAGATATCAAACATGTCACGCTTCCATAGGCGATGCTTTAAAATGTTTTACAGGTCACCAGTTTAGAGTTACAGAGAAAGTCTAGCACTAGAAATATTGCTCTCGCTCCAACGATCGCAGCCAAATCTCACATGTGTTATTTACATATGCGGGCCCAACCTATGTATGCATTTGCTTCTGCATGCGAGCAAAAGGGGATTTTTTGATTATTTTATTCCCTTGTAATATGAATAGGGCATACAGGTCCTCTTTACAGAGAGAACTGGGGTCTATAAATCCCCACATCTCTCCTCTATGCTGCAAAGCCTGAGATTAAAAAAAAAATCAATCTCAGGCTTTCCAGCAAAAAAAATGGCAGTGTTTACATCTGCCAGATCCAGGAGTGAGGTTGCTTCCGGCCTCCATGGGTCATAGAGATGGCTGGGGACCATCTTGTCCCCAGCCAAGTCTATGGTAAACCGGTGGCGCCACCGGATCCATTCTCCGGCTCTATAATCGCACCGGTGAGCCCCGAGAAGCGGAGGGGGGCGCGTCTCCCCCTACGGCCTCCTGCTGCATGTAAAAGCAATCAAGCGGCTACCATGGCTTTTACACTGTAGGGAATAGCTGGCTGAAAAAAAGATATCTGGATGATGCCTGTAGCTGCAGGCATCATTCAGATATCTCCACTCAAAATCCATGACGCCATATGACATCTACTTGAGAGAAGAGGTTAAACATGTTGCAATGGCTTAGTATGGCTCTGGGGAGGTGACTCTCTAATACTAGATTGGAAGCTCGGTGCATACTAAGCTGGTTTCAACTTACTTCTCGGAACAAACTCCCATTGATAGTAGGCAATCGGGTTTGTGAGAGGTGGTTTGGTATAGTCTCTGATTTGACAAAAGAGTTGTGGTTAGATGTTCTTTCCACATATGTAGGTATAGTTATTTTTATTTTCTAATTACTGTGTGTCACCTATGAGACCTCTTGAAACAGTCCATAAAGTTCAATCATTTATTTAAAAAAAAAAAGTATAAAGAAAAATCAATTATTCTATATTATCTCACTCTTGGAGTGAGTTGGATAAGAAAACAAGCACTTCTGTGTACATTGCTCTTTGTTGGAGGAAGTATTTCCTGAGTTAATTAAACCTTTTATATTTTATGTCCACTCTGTAGAATGTAGTAAATTTCTCACCATGTTTAAAGAAATTTAAAACCAGAAAAAAATAGAAACACCTGTTAGCAAGTGAAAAAAATTCTGGAGGACGAAAGGGTGAGTGTGAGCTAGGTTACTACTAATTATTATTATGATCTGTCTTAATGAATCATCACTCACTGTGTCAGCTACACCAACATATAACATAGGCAAAGCTATCAGGGGCAGAGTTGGATTAAAGTTTTTGGAGTTAAAAATGTTAGTTTAAAAAGTAACTTTAGTCGGAATGCTGACTTCTATAACAGCTATGGCCATACATGAATAGAAAATCGATCGAAAAATCGGTACACCTATCGCTTAATTTTTGTATGGTTAGTTTGCTTACTGCTACAGTCAATTTCTGTTTCAGGATTGAAACTAAAGGAACAAATGTGTTGGAAATGTTTTTCAAATAATTTTCTAAATGTTTGTAGGTCAATCTTTCGAAAAAAAATGTTCAATGCGTATGAGTAATAGGTGTATTAGTAGAAATTTATTGAAAGATTGGAAGTTTAATGTTAAAAAAGATCAGAAAAATGTTGAAATTCGCTGGAAGATTTCCGATACAATAATTGGGCTATCGAATGTTAGAGCAAAAGAGCATTTTGATGTTTGTTTTATGAATTTTCATTTGTTTTTCTACTCATCTATGGCCAGCTTTAGTTTACTGCAGTAAAAGATAAGACGATGTCAAATTATGACATATCTGAGGTTGTAGGTAAGACCTTTACACATTTTAGCACATCAACTTTAGTCACATCTTTATGTCTGTGCATGTTATTTGTACTTTAGCATCTTTTACTGCCTCTGCTGTGCAAGCTGGTGGCCCTCAACACACTCAAACCTCTAGATGTTAGACATATTGAAAAGTCCTCAACTGTCTCCTTCAATGCACTGCTGGATGCCTTTGCATCCTATAGCCAGGCAAGAGTCACATGGGGACACACCTAGCCATACACAAAGATTAACTTCAAAGAAGATCCTTTATTTGCATATGTCTATTAGGAACTGCCATAGTGCAAAAGGGAGGCAGCCAAAACTCAATGTGTCCATTCACAACTAAGCGTTGTGTTGCAGTGCATTAACACATATTTAACACACATGTAATGTACATGTGTTAATGAGTGCTTTTTTTTTTTTCAGGGCATGCATTTTCATGCAGTGCATTAAGGAATTCTATTCATTATAAAAGGGCTACCAATGAACCAAAACAGATGAAAAAAATGCACATCATCCTTCTTTAGCAATGAAATGCTCCACAACACATATATGCATTGTGGAGCAGTGCAGTGCATCCTGCAACATTCTTTACTGTACAGTGCGTTAAGATGTCATTCACAATGAATGGCATCACATCACACAAAAAGAAGGTGCATCGCCATGTGTGGTCATGGTGTAGTTAGCAATGATTAGCCAGGTTCAACCAGACTCATGTTGTCATATGGAAGATGTTTTGCCACTCATCTAGGTAGTTCCCTAAGTTTTAATGAATGTCAGAAACATATGCCAGCATTAGCAAGTTACTATCTCAGTCTTGTCAATCCAGTTACCACAGTGTCATGCAATGGTGTTTGTAGCACTAACCCCCGAAGAAGCTGCTGGTTATTTTTGGGCTTACCATTACCTTCCGCTTCTTCTTGTTGCACGTCTAGGGGATGTCCCGTGGTAGGTGACCCAGTAACTTGAGACTGACAATAGATCCAATTGAATGGATTATATTTGCAAACGTCAACCATTGGACAGTCTTTTAACTTGGGATCAGAAGGTTGGAAAGGAATTCATGTACTCTCAATGTCAAAGTCTATAAATGTTAAGGGACTTGCTTACTTTGACTGCATCCAGAGAATAGCCATTCACAGCTGGATGAACACTCAGGTTGGACAGTCCCTCTTTCACAAGGCCTAGCAGCCAATAAGGTGCTTATTCAGGAACAAAGTCTTTATCACCCAGATTGTCGCAGAAGACGTAGGAAACTAAGCTGTAGAACACTTGTAGGATACCTGGATCTTTCAGCCTGCTTGACGATATCCACAAGACCGGATTCTCTCAGTTAGTTCAGCCCTTCCAGGCTCTTGTTAAGAAAACCAAACTCACACGTGGTATTCTTCTAAAGAGTCCTCCCCTGGAATGCTCGAAGTCCAATGGGTCGCTCCTGAAACGGAGACAGCACCCATCCACCTTGGAATCCTTAGTTCCCTTGCCTTGGGCAAGCCAACCCCCGAGGCATTAAAGTCGGGTGGAACCTCACCCCAGGCCATAGCCTTCTTGGGGGCTGGTCAGGAGGACCAGGACCATGTAATCAGCACTTCATACTGGACCAGAACTCTGAACCACGTGACGTCCATATCTTAAATATCCTCTCTCAGAGGGCACAGTGAGAGGGCCACTCCCACTGAACTGACTCCGAAAGAGTTCCATAGTTCTATGCCTGCCACCAGAGACAGTGCCCCCCCCCCCCCCCCCCCGTGGCTAGGCTGAACATCTCACAGTCCAGTCAGACTGACACAGAAGTCAAATTTAGACAAATAGACCCAAACCAAACTGTAGTTTGGGTAAAGTTTTAACTTCAGGAGCCCGGCGCTACATGTTGATTTACTAAAGGCAGATAGGCTGTTTGCTTTGATTTTCACCCAACTTTAGTGACTGAGGAGAAAATTCACTTATACCCAATCACATCTAAGAATTTTTTTTTAAAACTGAATTTTTACTTGAACGTGATTGGATGATGGACGTCAGCAGAGCTTTACCTCATTCACTAAACTAAGGGAAATTTCCCTTGAAAAGTGAACAGCCTATTTGCTTTTAGTAAATCAACCCCAACAAGTCAAAGCAGATATTGATTATCTGAGAGCATGACAGGGGAAACTACCATGTTTTGTTTTCAAAATCTAACCACTATGCTGCCAAAAAGTATATTAAGCGTTCGCGGCTGAAGATGTGAATAGTTAGATTACCAGGGTAAATATTTTAAAACAGAATTATATTTGGGTGACAGGTGCTTTCAAACTCGTGTTCCGAGTTGGTTGTTCCAGTTTGATGTAAATTGCTTACTGTCCTTGAAGGAATGTCCCTTTTCTTAAAGCGTAACTAAACCAATTGATTTCACAGTTTCAAAAAACAATTACATTTTGGCATGTGCCAGGAATGTTACTGTCTTATTTACTTGTGCTCTTAGCCAAACTGTCAAACTATCCAATGGGTGGTGTCATAATTGAGTACATATGCAGCATCATGGCAGTTAAAGATCAAACAGAGGCTAAGATGGCAGCTTCCTTGGCTGAAGATGATAGAAGGGGTTTAAATTTGCTTTAAGATGTAGGTAGCCTGCAGAGGTCACCTTACTATAGTTGGCCATGTGTTTGTTTAGTGGTTGTTTTGTCTTACCAATGTTTGGGTAATTGCATTTCTTACAACACTGGATTGCCTATACCAGGTTACTTTGATTGTGTTTTGAGTCTTTGCAATGTACAAGCTCTTGTCCCACTGTGTTTCTGGGCTTGAAAAATACAGGGGTGCAATATTTGTTAACCTCTCATAACCTCTCATAAACCCCGCCCCGCCTCCCGGCATCTGGAACCTCTTAAACAGAAGGGAGGCACCAGCGCAAAGGTTAAAAAAGAACTACCTTGGCTACAGTGGAAACACTGGTGATCCTATTGCATAGCCATGTTTTTGGAACTGACATAGAAGTTGAAAAATAGGTCCAGTAAAAAAATACTTAGACTAGTTTGAGTTCCGTTCAGTTGTCAAGGGTCTTTCCCAGTTTCAGACATTCCCTTAATGTCTCAAAAGACTTTACAGATGGAATACAAATAGAAAGGAATATGACACCATAGGACATTATTTTCTCATCTGCCTCTAAATTTAATCTGCAGACTTTGTTGACAAATTCTTTTGAATTCTGGGTGCGGAATGCAAATTAGGGGCAATAGGATTGTGGTGAAATATGTAGTGATATTATAGGTCACAGAGTTTGTGATTTGTACCTGAATACGTTGTCACTAGACAGGGGAAATACACATTTGCTTTCGCCATGATTCACATATTGAGTCATACAAATTTTCAAAAACAAAACAAATCCATGGTTGAAACAGGTCTTGGACAAAGATAGGAAAATATCTTCCTGTTTTATTAGATTATACACTGCTAAATATAATCGAGTTAGCCTCTGATGTCGTGTACACATGACCAAACTTTCCGGCAGAAAAGGTCAGACGGAATTATTCCGTTTGATATTACGATCGTGTGTGGGCTTCATCTGACTTTTTTCTTCAAAAATTCAGATGGACCTAGAAATAGAACATGTTTCAAATCTGTCTGAGGGAATCCAATTTCTATCAGGAAAACTGTTCGTCTGTATGTTGGTCCAACGGACCAAATATGACACAAGAGCAGCTATTGGCTACTGGCTCTTGAACTTCCTTTTCTAGTTCCGTCATACGTTATCATGTTCAAAACAAACAAACTTTGGTCTGTTTGTGTGTGGGCAAGTCCGTTCGTTTGGAAGTTCATCATAACTCCGTCGAAAGTCTGTCGGAACTCCGTTGGGAAGACCGTTGGACCTTTTCTGCCGGCAAGTCCGTTTGTGTGTACGTGGCATAAAGGAAACCTTTCAGTACACGTTACACATGCAAAGTTTCAGCTCAGTAGAATGCCAAACTGGAGATGCTCAACAACCTCTGAAGGCAACACAAAGCGTTCAGAGACTGCATTATGCACCCACCAAGACAGCAAAATGCTGAACATGTGCAAGAAGCAGGCAGTGGCAGCTGATCTATTCTACTGAGGTTATTTGTAGAGGCAACCATATTGTCAGTAAGGAGAAATAGAGCATGAATGATGTTATTCCGATTTGTCTTTATATTAGAAGACTTTCTGACCTTAATAGATAAAGATAAGAACCATACCATAAGTACCATATGTTTCCCCATGCAAAAAAGGGCGCAGAGGTGTATGGCACATTTGATGCAGGTAACGTAATCGTATCATTTTATTCCTAGAATTGTTTCCTTATAAGTACAAAGCTTGGACTTCACTGAATTTTATTGTCTTATGTATTGAAGCTTCTTAGTATAGAGCTTTTTAAGTACAGTTTTAAAGGTTGCATGGAAAAATAAGCAGGAGGCAATGCTACTGCTGCCCTTCTGTACACTATAAGGGGTGGGTTTACAGATTGTGAAGTGGCTTTACGAATAGGGAGAAAAATATTATTGGTGATCTATTTTCATAATGAGAAAACAGTGAATAGTACTGAATGCATCAATGCAGAGATGGATTATTGGTAAGGCAAGCTATAAAGAAACCTAAGGCCCAGCAGGTAAGAGGGGCCCCTTTTACAAAGCCGATCAGGTCCACCTGCCAGTTCTTCAGGTGGACCTGATCTGATGGACCATGCATTCCTGTGGACTGGTGGATGTAAATAGACTTGTCTGTTTACACCCGCCTACCTCGGATTCACTAAAAGCAAACAGAAGAGGATCTGTCCTCTTCTGTGTTGGTGGATCGGTATATGTTTATTAGGTTTTAACAAAGATACAGTAAAATGCGTAAGTTTAAAAGTATCAAATGACATCTCCAGTGTATCACCTGTATTCAGTCAAACCCATAATTAAAATGAGGCATATGAATAACATACACAAAATGCAAGAATTACCATAGTAGAATTAGGCCCAAAGTCCAGCTGTGTAAATACTTAAATTAGAAAATTAACTATAGAATGAAATAAACCCATTATGGATGTGTCCTGGAGTCTGAGGGGTGTAATGGGTAACTAAGAGGGGAGGGAGCAGAAAAAGAAAAGAAGAAGAAGAAAAGAAGAAAGGGAGAGGCGAGGAAGTATTGAGCCACTAGTTTGGTCCATTGTATCTTGAGTAAAAGCCTGTAGAACCTGAACTATGGGGAGAAAGGGCATGTAGGGGTAAGAATAAAAGGGAAATCAGGGTAAGCCCATCTGAGGATGCTCAGATGTTCAGTGATGCCCTAAATAGAAATGAATAGAAGGCGCCCAGACAGAACTTTATAAAGCCTTCTCAACCAGAAACAGACAAGACTTTTAATGTTTTTAGTTCTTCATAAAAACACTGTATAAGGAAGTGTATAATATGGCAATATAATACCTGCATGCAAAAGCATTACATATATATCAAGTTACTTTACAGCATTATGATTCGTTAGATCTTTTACCCCAAAATTGAATAGTTAATGCTAAAAAGAGCCGATAGGTTACAAGGACTGGGTAGTTACAATGAAAATGAAGGATTATTCTTAAAGCAAAATGTCAGCAAAAATAACAAGATAAAATGAATACCCAATTTAAAGATAAAATAACCAAACCAACTTTTGCTGCCTAATTCAGCTTTAATCCAGAGATTTCCATCAAAGAAATGTTTCCTTTAGCTGGCTGTCTTCCATCAGATGGCCACCATCATTCGAATTACTTCCTCTGAGCTCAGAGTCTCCCAGACCTGTCCCAGCCCAGTACTAGACAGTGAAAAGATAAGCAGTCCAATGATACAATATCTGTCACTTTGCTTTCCTCTTCTATCAGCATGCTTCTTGTCAGCACATGATCTGATTGGCTCCCTGCACTGCTTCTTCCTCTCACACCCTATTTCTACTATTCACAGGGGCTGCAAGAGGTTGATAATAGGTAAGACTTGTGTATTTACATGGCTTGCATCAATAATAAAATATGAGAACAGAGCTACATTGATGCAGGTCTTACTATCTGCCTAGCATTCAGCATTTATACCCCCAATAGTTGCCCTTTCCCCCCTTCCATAGCACCTTTTATCCATAGTACTATTTTGTAGTAGTATACCAAATCTGATGACAAGTCTCCTGCTAACTGTCCTTAATTTTGGTATATATATATATATATATATATATATATATATATATATATATATATATATATATATATATATATATTTTTTTTTTTTTTTAGATCAAGAACGAGTATTGTCACAGTTGCCAGATGCTATAATGAGAGGGTTTTCAGTTTGATCGCCCTTGACTGAGAACACCTTTGTAGAATTTGTAACAATCCTGTAATTATCAGGATGCCTGAGTATGCGCTCTGCCTGTGCATAGATAGCTATTCCACTAGTTTTGTATTGCATTACATATACAGTATAGTGGTAAACTAATCTGTATATGATGACAATCAGATTGCTATAATCACTGTGCGTTTAATGAAGCAAGGAAATAATTTTTGCTGAAGCTTGAATGTGCACATCTGCCTCTATACAAAGGTGAAAAATGCACTCTACTGATGGGTAACAAATAGCAATCAGACAGAAAAGATCCATCTTAGAAGACTGAATTCCCCAAGAAGGATTGGTAAGAAAATGTATGTGGTCATTGGAGAAAGCCTACAATATTGGGCAAAATTTTCTCTGATATCTGTCAGTGCTAAAGGGAAGTCCCAAAGTTAATACCTGAATAGATTTGGTCTTAATCTAGTTCTCCATCATGTTGTGTTATGTATGTTTGTCCTGTTTCAAGTTTATATAATTGTTGTAGTTTAGCTCATTTTTATATAGTTTATGTGACTGGATAAGAAGCATTTTAAGGGTTAACTACACATTGCTCCATTGTAATTCTTTTTTTG
The DNA here is from genome assembly GCF_037356315.1 of Lithobates pipiens. NCBI lineage: Eukaryota > Metazoa > Chordata > Amphibia > Anura > Ranidae > Lithobates > Lithobates pipiens. The sequence continues at coordinate 111,040,188 of NW_027507788.1, forward strand.
TTTTTTAAACTCTTTTTATTCTAATTTTAATAACACAAACATCAGCCGCGCAGGGGTAACTTGGACAGACCGCAGTGCCGCACGACCGCCAACAACAAAAAGTATACATATATAACTCAAAGTGTGTGTGGCCCACCCCTATACGTAAATTAATTTGAACAGAGAAATTGCACCAGTAGACCGGGCCTTTTTCACCCTCTCACCGTATTAGGACCGCAGAGCCAAACAAGAAAACTTTGTTTTTTGTTTAACCCCTAGTGAGAAACTTAGACACGTTTGCCCTAGAGTCATCATTAAGTAATTTACCCCAGACTATATTGGGCAACCTCTATTATAGTAGGTGTTCTTACAGAGAGGACTAGCATAGTTCACCAGCTTCATCCAGGCTGAAACTGATGGAGGGGTAGGTTTTTTCCAAGCCAGAGTTATAGCCTTTCTTGTGTAAAATAGAAGGTGTCCCTGCATCGCCTGTTCCATCACTGTAGGAGCCAATTCTTCAACCAAGCCCAATAGGCAGACACGTAAGGAGGGAGAAAAGTTCTGGCCAGAGACCTTCTGTATGACATGAACCACTGCCCCGCAGTATTGTACGACAACTAAGCATGACCGAAAAATGCTAATTAAATCTCCCCCTAGCATGAGAGCATCTTCAACAATCAGGTGGTGCATTTGGAACCATTTTATGCACTCTGTATGGCGTATAGTAAGCATAGTGAACTAATTTGAATTGGATAAGATGGTCTCTAAGAAAGACAAGTTACTTAAAAGGGTAGTCCCACTCCCATATTTCTGACCAATCATCTCCATCAAGATCCGGGATGTCTACTAGACATTTATTCCAATGGGATGGCAGCGTATTATTTATATAATATAGTTCAGAGTATATAGTGCAGTTAGTGTAATATATATAATACAGTTCAGGGTATATAGCACAGTTGGTGTAGTATATATAATACAGTTCAGAGTATATAGTCCAGTCCGTGTAGTAAATATATTACAGTTCAGAGTATATAGTGCAGTCAGCGTAGTATATTTAATACAATGGAGAGTATATAGTGCAGTCAGTGTAGTATATATAATGCAGTGCAGAGTATATAGTGCCATCAGTGTAGTATATATAATACATTGGAGAGAATATAGTGCAGTCGTTGTAATATATATAATACAGTGGAGAATATATAGTCCAGTCAGTGTAGTATATATAATACAGTGCAGGGTATATAGTTCAGTGCAGAGTATATGATACAGCATATTGAAGTTGTCAAGGTAGACACTATGACAGAATTAAGAAAAAAAATGGTGTAGCCTCCTCCCCCCCAACCCCCAAAAATCCATACCTGGCCCTTCGGGTCTGGCATGGATTTTAAGGGGAACTCCATGAGAATTTTTTTTTAAATGGTGTGGGGTCCCTCCCAAAATCCATACCAGACCCTAAGGATCTGGTAAGGATTTTTTTTTACATTTTGGTATTGGCTTGGGGGGGGGGGACCCCACGCCGTTTTTCTCATTGATTTATCATCTATTTTGCCAGGATCCAGCAATACTTTACAGCCACGAGCAAGGTTAAATTTTATCTTTTCAGAAAAATCTAAATGACTAATTTCTGAAACATTGGATTTTTTTTTTGTCCTTACTTTTTAAACTAAAGTAAAGTAAAGTAATGTAAAGTAAAGTAAAGTTAAAGTGGATGTAAACCCAAATTTTGTTTTGTTTGATGTCATAATGTAGAGTATAAGATTTCCTATCATTTGAGCTCAGTCTTGCCACAAAGAGTTAATCCAGCTCTGAGCATTCCTCTTTTATTGTTCAGTGAGATAAATCTTGACAAACAGAGAAAAACTTTGTCAAATCCTCCCCCTTGCTGTGAGTGACAGGTGATTTACATATCTTGTGCACTAGCCTAAGAGACATGCATTATTTTTTAATTCCCTCCCACTCCTTTTTTCTGCTCCTCTGCCAGGATTGGATGTTCCACACCTCAGCATAATTGGGCATGCTGAAGTCATGTGGTTACTTTCCTGTCTTTTCACTGGATGTTATAGATCATAGCAGAAGTTCAGTGTAAGAAATGCACAGGAGAAAATGCATATTGACAAGGGGAGTGTAGAGGTGGGTGGGGAGTCTACTGACATCACGACTCCACCCACCGAGCTCCAGACAACAGACCCACCCACAGAATCTGCAGTTTTTTGGGTCTTATAACAGACAGAGGGGAGATATTTGACAGGTAAAGATACATTCAGTCACTGAATACATCACACACCACTGTCATCACAGCATTCGCAAGGTGGCGAATTTAAAAACCATCGCAGAGGCTGTACTATTATACCCCTTCTCTTTGGCTTGCCAGCGGTTTACCATCTTCGCTCCTCCGTGGACCAGTCAGTGACTTTGGATACTTCCCCCTTTACTTTATTGAAATGCCTGATTACTACCAACTTTTGTGAGTAGCCATTTGGCTGTGTACTTTTATTATATTAAATGCTTTTATATATAATGCAATTAGTTTGGCACACTTCTCCTTTCGTTGCATTATATTTTTTAGAGAGTGGTGTTTCTCCTTTCCAGATTGCTGCTGCCGCTGGTGCATTGAACTTTATATTGACTATCAATATATTATACATATTTTTGGACAGTTTCTTTTAACCCCCCCCCCCCCCCCTTTTTTTATTGGAAAAAGAGACTCTACTATGATTGGTCCTTTTGTGCCATCTCATCCTCCTTGTTTTTATCTTGATGGAGTCTATATGCAACCAGGCTGGGTCTTACATTCTAGACAGCTATGTATCTGTAAAGCTGGCCATAGATTAATGGAAACTCATCCACTTCAACAGGAAGTGGCCACATTTTGATGCATCTAAGGCCCCATACACACTATAAAATGTTCTGCATATTTTTGTCTTCAGATTTACCAAACCATATAATATAGGTCAAACCTTAAAGGCCCATACACATGGTCAGAAAATATGAAGATAAATTTCGTCCGATGAACGATCTGCTGATTTCCTGATCGTTAGAATGCTGCTTTCGACAGGCGATCTGACATTGAATTCTGTCGTCAGAAAATTTTCTGATGGTGAGTACCCTTTTCACTTTCGATTTGAGACTAGCATCAAACAAAAACTGACAACAATTTGTTCAATAATCTGACCGTGTGTACAAGGCTTTAGAGTTTCAATTTGTATGCAATCAGGCAGGCCCTTGCACTACATGTTTTGGTAAATCTGAAGACAAAAATCTGCAGAAAATCGAATTAAGTGTGTGGGGGGGGGGGGGGTTTTAGGCTATTCCCATTCAACAAAAGTCACTCTAACGATCAACTTCTGTCGAACTAGACTATTGAAAAAATGTAATTTGATTAGAGGCTGAAGCCAATGAGCTGAAAGGCTGATCGTTGTGTATTCTGACAGCGGAGGAGTCCCCACTGTCAGAATACAATAGCCAGTGGGGAGGATTCCTCCATCCACCTTGCTTGTATGGACTGGGGAATCCATTTTTTTTTCTATCAACCTTCTAGCTCATTAAAAGAAAAGCGTGGTATTTTAAAATAAAACAAACCTTATACTCACCTAGGTCGATCTGATGCTGCATCTGTCCCCCACCCGCTCTACACTGAGAAGTAAATAATCAAACACTGCTGATCACTCAGTTCTCCTCTCTGGCTCTGACTGTCAGTCTCCGGCTCTATGCTCTGCCCCTCCAGCACTCACTGGAGAGCTGGGCTGTGGAGGGGGTGGGAGGGGCTGGCTCAGTCTCTTAGCAGATCGCTGAGAGGCTGAGCCAGGTGCCAGTCCAGGGTTCTGGGTGGATCCCAACCATATGGTCGGGATGTTTTCAGAGCTTGGACCTGCTCTGTGAAAACAGGTCACAGAAGTGCAGAAAGAAGTGCTTTGCTGTGATTCATAGGGGAAGTATATCCAAGAGAGCATTGGCTATACTTCTCCTTTAATGGTGTCAGTGTCAGCCAATATATACTGTAAATGGAATCACTTTTCTACATTATGCTTATACTGACATACATATCACCAGTGCTCTTTCTGTTTTGTAAGTTGAATTCAGTCAAACAAATGTCATTCTTTCACATAGAGAGGGATACACATTATATAGTTTTATATTTAGGAAAAATACACTTTCTATTATTAAAAGAGCAATATAAACAGGTCAGATATTCTCAATTTTGTTTATAAAAGTGTATTCACTATTTCTATTTTCAGACAATAATAATAATAATAATAATAATAATAATAATTATTATTATTATTATTATTATTAATAATAATAATAATAATAATAATAAGTCAAATTCCATCCACATTTTTTTCTTTTATAAAAAAATATAAAATAGGCTCATAGGAAGAAAGATAAAATATCATGGCACCACAAACACCATAAAACCAGTTTTCACGGGAAGCGTAAACAGCGGGAAGCAGGTGATTGTAATGTTATGCAGCCAAAATACACTTGGGAAACATGTGGTTTTCATAATCAAATAGTGTTGGTAAACATAACGCAAACAATAGTCTACAGAGCAAAATAAAATTGCTACATTTTCCATAATCACTGGGATATGTTTCGTTAATAGTAAATGACTAAAATGCTAACCATGGTACTACATTTCCTGTGTATTGTACAGCTATATATTTAGCACAGTAGGATTAATTGTAGGTTCAATGAAGGATACTATTTCTGTTGGTGCTACAAACCAATCATGTGCAGGAGAACTAAAAAACAAATAAACAAAAAACAACAGGAATATCACAAGCATGTGATTTGGTATTTGAAGCACAAAATAGGTTACGGGTATTTTAGCTGCCATCATGATTGTAAGTGACGGCCTGTTTTAATGCCCTTGTAACAACACAGTTGAATATGGTCCTTGCAACAATAAAAATTGCAAAATGTGCAATTAATGTAATAAATTAATCAAGTAATGTGGTGTACCTCATTAAGTGCCAGTTCACATTTATGCGGCTTCAAAGACTTCAGTAACAGAAGTCAATGCAAGTCGAGATTAAGTCGCCCCAAAGTAGTGCAGGAACCTTTTTCTAAGTCGCTGCGACTTGAGTCGCACTGATTAAAACGGTTCCTTGCTGTTAATGGGATGCGAATTGCCATGGGACTTTGAACTCTCAAGACGCATGTCAAGTTGCGGCAGCGTGAACCAAGCCTCCATGCAACAAGTACAACCAGGGATGTTATATTGGTGACACAAGAAAGAAAGAAAAGAAAAAAGAATGACGCTACATTGAGAGTGGGAATTGATGGGCTACCGGTGCTACAGAGGATGCCTACTGTGCACCGGTGGGCCATCAATTCCCATAGTCTTACCATTCTATGAAGGACATGAATGTTTTAGTTTTCAAATTAAACTTTAACCACTTGCTTACTGGGCACTTAAACACCCTTCCTGCCCAGACCAATTTTCAGCTTTCGGTGCTCTCACACTTTGAATGACAATTACCGTATATACTCGAGTATAGGCCGACCCGAATATAAGCCGAGGCCCCCAATTTACCCCCAAAAAAACTGGCAAACTTATTGACTCGTGTATAAGCCGAGGGTAAGACATGCCTGTCCATCCCTGTGTGTGTGTCCGTCCATCCCTGTGTGTCCGTCCATCCCTGTGTGTCCGTCCATCCCTGTGTGTCCGTCCATCCATCCCTGTGTGTGTGTGTGTCCATCCATCCATCCATCCCTGTGTGTGTGTGTCTCCATCCATCCATCCATCCATCCCTGTGTGTGTGTGTCTCCATCCATCCATCCATCCCTGTGTGTGTGTGTATCCATCCGTGTGTGTGTGTGTGTGTGTGTGTGTGTGTGTGTGTGTCCAGCCTACCTGTGTCCCGAGCCTTTGTCCCGAGCCTCCGTCCCGTGCCTTGCCTCCTTGCCTCCGTGCCTCGCCGCCGTGCCTTGCCTCCGTCCCGTCCCGTCCCGTCCCGTCCCGTGCCGTGCCGTGCCTTGCCTTGCCTCCGTCCCGTGCCCTCTTCGTCGGCGCCTCGGCGGCCATTGTAAAATTCAAAAGCTGCGCCGCCGCCTTCGCCTGTGATAGGCGGAACACTGAATTTCCCAGCAGCCTGTGTTCCGCCTATCACGTACATCGTATCATCCTCGTCCGTAGTACGAGGATGATACGATGTCCGTGATAGGCGGAACACAGGCTGCTGGGAAATTCAGTGTTCCGCCTATCACAGGCGAAGGCGGAGCCGGAGGCGCGGCTTTTGAATTATAGAATGGCCGCTGTCTGTCTGCTCGACACGCTGATCGAGCGGGCAGACAGCGATGACTCGAGTATAAGCCGAGGGGGGCACTTTCAGCCTCAAAAAAGAGGCTGAAAATCTCGGCTTATACTCGAGTATATACGGTACTCAGTCATGCAACACTGTACCCAAATAATTTTTTGTCCTTTTTTTCCCACAAATAGAGCTTTCTTTTGGTGGTATTTGATCACCTCTGGGGTTTTTATTTTTTGCGCTATAAATGAAAAAAGACCGAAAATTTTGAAAAAAAACGCATATTTCTTTGTTTCTGTGACAGAATTATGCAAATTATTAATTTTTCTTCATAAAATTTGGCCACAATTTATACTGCTACATATCTTTGGTAAAAATAATCCAAATTAGTGGATATTATTTGGTCTTTGTGAAAGTTAGAGAGTCTACAAGCTGTGGTGCGAATCGCACAAAATTGATCACTTCTGATGTACTGGTGGACTTTCTCGCTTCTTGTGACCTGAACAAGTCAGGAAAGTACAAATACCCCCCAAATGACCCCTTTTTGGAAAGTAGACATTCCAAGGTATTTAGTAAGAGGCATAGTGAGCTTTTTGATGTTGTCATTTTTTTCCCACAATTCTTTGCAAAATTAAGATTATTCATTTTTTTTTCTTTTCCACAAAATTGTCATTGTAATAGGTTATTTCTCTCACGTGGCATGTGTATACCACAAATGACACCCCCAAAAAAATTCTGCTACTCCTCCTGAGTATTACAATACCACATGTGTGGGACTTTTTCACAGCCTGGCCACATAGAGAGGCCCAACATGCAGGGAGCGCCATCATGTGTTCTAGGAACATAAATTACACATCTAACTTGTTGACTATTTATTACGCTTTTGAAGCACCAGGACAATGACACGTGACACTGATGACAGATGGCACTCATACGTGGCAATGATGACACTTATACGTGGCACTGATGACACGTGGCACTGATGAAAGATGGCACTAATATGTGGCACTGATGACAGATGGCACTAATATGTGGCACTGATGACACGTGGCACTTATACGTGGCACTGATGACACGTGGCACTAATACGTGACACTGAAGACACGTGGCACTAATACGTGGCACAGATGACAGATGGCACTAATATGTGGCACTAATACGTGCCACCGATGACAGATGGCACTAATACATGGCACCGATGACGCGTGACACTGATGACAGATGGCACTGATAAGTGGCATTGATGACACGTGACACTGACAACAGATGGCACGTGACACTGACAGGTGGCACTGATGACAAATGGCACTTATACGTGGCACTGATGACAGATGGCACTAATACGTGGCACTGATGACAGATGGCACTATGTGGCACTGATGACACGTGGCTCTGATGACAGATGGCACTTATACGTGGCACTGATGACAGATGGCACTGGGGACAAATGGCACTGGGGGCAGGTGGCACTGGGGGCAAATGGCACTGGGGGCAGGTAGCACTGGGGGCAGGTAGCACTGGGATGGATGGCACTGGGGGCAGGTAGCACTGGGGCGGATGGCACAGGGGCAGATGGCACAGGGGCAGATGGCACAGGGGCAGATGGCACAGAGGCAGATGGCACTGCTGGGGGCAGATGGCACTGCTGGGGGAGGATGGCACTGCTGGGGGAGGATGGCACTTTTTACTTTACTTTTTTTTTTTTTCTTCAGCTCAAGGCAGAACGGCTGCCGCTGCAGCCGTTCATCTCTCCCCTCTCACACTGTCTGTGTGAGGAGGGAGAGCGGCGCTGAGAGATGATCTCATATGTTTACATATGAGATCATCTCCCATTGGATACGCCGATCACGCTGTTAACGGCCGCTGTGATTGGCCGTTTACAGCGATCTGTGTTTGCCTGTCCCCGGGGGACACGGCGAACACAGAACTTCCGCGATGCGCGCCCGCGGCAGCGCGCATTGCGGAAGTAAACATTAGGACGTCCAGGGACGGCCTCCCGGATGAACGCGCCTGCTCTACGGCCGTCATTCGGCTATAGGGCGGGCGCGAGGTGGTTAAAAATCCTCAGGAAAAGAAAAACTCTAGAACAATGAATGATATTCATTGACTATTAATTTGCTTTTGTAACACCTGGGTGGGCTCATGGTGCAATGCTCTGCGCTCCGAACCTACCCTTAATTTGAAGCCTATTAGAGCCTATGGCTCTAAACAGGTGCTTAAAAAAAACACCCCCGCCGATGTAATTGAAGCGCCGGCATGTAAAAAGGGGCCAACTAAAAGGGGCCAACACCTGAATTGGTGATGGCCGCGGTGGCCATTGATAGATTCATGCTATGCATGAATCTATCCATTATTCATATAGGGGGTGGTGTGGAGAGAGGGGGTGGAGCCTGGGTGCCCCTAATGGTCAGGCCGCTGCTGTACAGGACCCTTTTTCTGTGCAGACCACGGCCGCCCCATAAATGTGTGAACTTGACAGCCGGTCACAGTCTCATGTTATGTGAATTGGATGTGAAAATCTCCAGCTGCTGGAACTGACAATTTTCTGCCTGGCTCTTTGATTCTTCAATCAAATGTCACCCACTAAGCATGTCTGGCAGGAGGGTGGTGGCAAGGCCGACTAATAAGCACATTTTTGCTGGTTCCCCAAGAACCATTTGAAATTCACAGAATGTATGGCCAGCTTATGTGTTTGCTTGGCCTAAGAAGAAGTGGATATACCCCAGAAAGATTGTCCTGAAAATGTAACTGGTAGTGCATATAAAAAAGTGTCAAGGACCATACTCAACTGTGTTGAATAAAGTAGCATTCTTCATCACTTAAAAAGCAATGTAACCAGGCTGACATTAAAGAGGAAGTAAACTCTCCCACTCGGATGCTTCTTTTCATTTAGTCCATTATAATAAGTAATTATTAACCACTTGCTTACTGGGTACCAGTGGCGGCCCGTCCATAGGGGACGCCCGGGCGCCGCCCCCCCTTCTGTGTGGTCACAAAAAAAAAAATATATATATATAAAAAAAAAAAAAGTTTTAAAACAGCCCCTTTAAAAAAAAAAAAAGTTCTTTAACCACTTGCTTACTGGGCACTTAAACCCCCCTCAGTCCCAGACCAATTTTCAGCTTTCAGCGCTGATGCACTTTGAGTGACAATTACGCGGTCATACAACACTGTACCCAAATGAATTTTTTATCATTTTTTTCCCACAAATAGAGCTTTCTTTTGGTGGTATTTAGTTACAGCTCGGAGTTTTATTTTTTGCTAAACAAACAAAAAAAGATGCAAAAAAAAAAAAAAAAAAAATCATGTTTTAATAGTTTGTTATAAAATTTTGCAAACGGGTCATTTTTCTCCTTCATTGAAGTGCGCTGATTAGGCGGCACTGATAGGCTGCATTGGTGGGCACTGATGGGCTGCATTGGTGGGCACTGATGGGCTGCATTGGTGGGCACTGATAGGCTGCACTGGTGGGCACTGATAGGCATAGTTAAGGCGGCACTAATAGGCACAGATAAGGCGGCACCGATGGGCACAGATAAGGCGGCACTGATGGGCAAAGATGGGCACAGATAAGATGGCACGGATGGGTGGCACGGATAAGTGGCACGGATGGGTGGCACGGATGGGCACTGATAGGTACCACAGATAGATGGGACTGATGGGCACTGATAGGTGGCACTGATAGGTGGCTCTGATAGGTGGCACTGCTGGGCACTGATGGGCGGCACTGCTGGGCACTGATGGGCGGCACTGCTGGGCACTGATGGGCGGCACTGGGGTGCAGCACCTGAGGCAGATTTTGGGTGGCACTGTGGGTGGCACTGCTGGGTGGCACTGTGGGTGGCACTGTGGGCACTGCTGGGTGGCACTGTGGGCACTGATGGGTGGCACTGTGGGCACTATGGGCACTGCTGGGTGGCACTGACAGGGGGGCACTTACTTTATTTCAGGATGGCACTGCGGGTGGCAGGTGGGCACTGGCAGGGGGCAGGTGTCCTTTTAAATTGCTGGCCGTGATCGGGACTGATGTCCCGAACACGGCCGCCGGCGATCGGCTTTTTTTTTTTCTCCTCGCGCTGTCAGCGCGAGGAGGAATACTAGCCGATTACCGGCTCCGTTTTATCACATGATCAGCTGTCATTGGCTGACAGCTGATCACGTGATAAGGGGTCGGGATCGACCCCTTACACGGATCGGTGATCAGGCGAGTCTCACGGACTCGCCGATCACAGAGCGCGCCGCGCGCGCCCCTCAGGGGGCGCGCAGGCCGCTCGTAACCGGGACTACGTCAATAGACGTAGTCCCGAAAATGTGGGTCCGCGCTATTGCCGTCATTTTGCAATAGCGCGGATCCCAAGTGGTTAAGGAAGTGCACTGTGCTCGAGCGCCGGACACAGTGCACTATGGGAACCGCCACGTCAATGCAATCATGAGATTGCAGACGTGGCGCTTCATTTGCGGGCGTTTAGCCCGCCTCAGGGCGCTTTCTGAAGCGCTGAGTAGTTTCCGCCCGGCGCTGACTCATAAAAATTCCTCACCCCGTCACTTCCGGTGCGGCTCCGTCACTGTACAGCTGACGGCGGGCCTTTACTGCGCATGCGCCAAGTCCGTGATATTAACGGCGCATGCGCAAGCCCTTTATTTCAGCGGTGGTTAAAAAATATACACGGAGACTTGCGGGTGGGCGGGCGGAGCTGAACAGATGCTTAGGACGTCAGCAGCAGCCCCGCCTACCCCACTAACATTCCCCTGAATCGTGTCTTTTGCTTGTATTCTTTTGCTGATAGGTGCCCCTCATTCTATTAGACGATGCATAGTGAGTGTTGTAGTTCCAGGGACCACGCCACTGATATTTAAACGTAGGTTTGCTAAAGATTTATTTGATATGTCTAAAGATTGTCATTCATTTAAATATTTTGTTTCCATTATTCTTTATGGGCATTTCATTTTTTTCTGTTATTCTCTATGGGAAATCCAACTCCCTGTTAAAGTCTATGGACAATCCTTTCAGTATGTTCCATTTATAATACTTTATTAGGCACTGCATACTGGGACTTGTAGTTCCAAAGACATTTATAACACTTTATTACACAGTGCATAGAGAGCGTTGTAGTTCCACAAACATACTCATTTTTGTAGGCAGTGCACACTGGGGCTTGTAGTTCCACAGACATATAGTGACGCTTTATTAGACAGTGCGCACTGTTCCTCAGAATAAGCACTCGTCATGCCCCACCCTGTGACCTGTAGGGGGCTTGTCACATGATCTCCAGGTGTGGTAAAATTTCCTGCGACTTATAAAAATTCCTCAATCTTTAGACATATCAAATAAATCTTTAGCAAACCTACGTTTAAATATCAGTGGCGTGGTCCCTGGAACTACAACACTCACTATGCATCGTCTAATAGAATGAGGGGCACCTATCAGCAAAAGAATACAAGCAAAAGACACGATTCAGGGGCATGTTAGTGGGGTGGGCGGGGCTGCTGCTGACGTCCTAAGCATCTGTTCAGCTCCGCCCGCCCACCCGCAAGTCTCCGTGTATATTTTTTAACCACCGCTGAAATAAAGGGCTTGCGCATGCGCCGTTAATATCACGGACTTGGCGCATGCGCAGTAAAGGCCCGCCGTCAGCTGTACAGTGACGGAGCCGCACCAGAAGTGACGGGGTGAGGAATTTTTATGAGTCGCAGGAAATTTTACCACACCGGGCAGTTTGATTGACATCTGAGTTGACTCAGATGTCACTTCCTGTCTTCTCTCTCCCATTGCACCTGAGAGAGGAAACAGGAAGTAAGAGGAGTAGAGCGGTGTGCAGGAGAGGAGCAGAGAACACCGGAGAGGAGCACACAGTCAGGTAAGTGGGCTTCGGGTGTGTGTGCGGGTCCTGGGCATACATGGGGACATATAATACATGGAGGTGTATAGTGAGGGCAGGTGACAGCAGACATAGCCTGAAGATCAATCTCATACTAGATGGCATAATAGATTTATTCATGATGATTGGTGTCATGCTGACATCTGGTTTTAATTCATTCCAATCATTGCACGGAGCCTGATGTGTGGAGGGTTCATTCATAAGCGGAGGATTTTTGTTGCAGATGGAGAAATCCATTGCTTTTATCTGTAGACTTTTTATAGTAGATATCTACTGCTAATTATATGCAGATTGCTTTGAGAATTGGGTTATTTAATGGAAGGTGTACCCCAGGAGATCAGTGTACTGGAGGGGGTGATGGACGCAGAGAGGGCATCTTCATTTATAGACGACTGAACATGGCATTTGTCATTTTAAACCCATACATGACATTTATTGTTTATGTGTATATGTTGTGCAGCCTGTTATATGATGTGCAGAGCCCGGTGTATAATGTCCAGCCTGTTATGTGATGTGCAGAGCCCGGTGTATAATGTCCAGCCTGTTATGTGATGTGCAGAGCCCGGTGTATAATGTCCAGCCTGTTATGTGATGTGCAGAGCCCGGTGTATAATGGCCAGCCTGTTATGTGATGTGCAGAGCCCGGTGTATAATGGCCAGCCTGTTATGTGATGTGCAGAGCCCGGTGTATAATGGCCAGCCTGTTATGTGATGTGCAGAGCCCGGTGTATAATGGCCAGCCTGTTATGTGATGTGCAGAGCCCGGTGTATAATGGCCAGCCTGTTATGTGATGTGCAGAGCCCGGTGTATAATGGCCAGCCTGTTATGTGATGTGCAGAGCCCGGTGTATAATGGCCAGCCTGTTATGTGATGTGCAGAGCCCGGTGTATAATGGCCAGCCTGTTATGTGATGTGCAGAGCCCGGTGTATAATGGCCAGCCTGTTATGTGATGTGCAGAGCCCGGTGTATAATGGCCAGCCTGTTATGTGATGTGCAGAGCCCGGTGTATATAATGTGCAGCCTGGTATATGATATGGATTCTATAAGGGGTGTGGCTTATGAGAAGTGGGAGGGGCCAACCGTGGAGGGGCGGGGTCTTGCGCCCCCCCATCCTAAAACTTCACCAGCCGCCACTGCTGGGTACTTAAACCCCCCTCAGTCCCAGACCAATTTTCAGCTTTCAGCGCTGATGCACTTTGAATGACAATTGCGTGGGCATACAACACTGTACCCAAATGAAATTTTTATCATTTTTTTCCCTCAAATAGAGCTTTCTTTTGGTGGTATTTAATTACAGCTCAGAGTTTTATTTTTTGCTAAACAAACAAAAAAACATGCAAAAAATAAATAAAATAAATCATGTTTTAATAGTTTGTTATAAAATTTTGCAAACGGGTCATTTTTCTCCTTCATTGAAGTGCGCTGATTAGGCGGCACTGATGGGCTGCACTGGTGGGCACTGATGGGCTGCACTGGTGGGCACTGATGGGCTGCACTGGTGGGCACTGATGGGCTGCATTGGTGGGCACTGATGGGCTGCATTGGTGGGCACTGATGGGCTGCATTGGTGGGCACTGATAGGCTGCACTGATAGGCATAGTTAAGGCGGCTCCGATGGGCACAGATAAGGCGGCACCGATGGGCACAGATAAGGCGGCACCGATGGGCACAGATAAGGCGGCACCGATGGGCAAAGATGGGCACAGATAAGATGGCACGGATGGGTGGCACGGATGGGTGGCACGGATGAGTGGCACGGATGGGCACTGATAGGTACCACTGATAGACGGGACTGATGGGCACTGATAGGTGGCACTGATGGGCGGCACTGCTGGGCACTGATGGGCGGCACTGCTGGGCACTGATGGGTGGCACTGGGGTGCAGCACCTTTGAGGCAGATTGTGGGCACTGCTGGGTGGCACTGTGGGCACTGCTGGGTGGCACTGTGGGCACTGCTGGGTGGCACTGACGGGGGGCACTTACTTTTAATAAGTTGGGCACTGCAGGGGGCAGGTGGGCACTGGCAGGGGGCAGGTGGTCGCTAGCAGGGCTGGCCGTGATCGGGACTGATGTCCCGATCACGGCCGCCGGTGATCGGCTCTTTTTTTTTCTCCTCGCGCTGTCAGCGCGAGGAGGAATAATAGCCGATTACCGGCTCCGTTATATCACATGATCAGCTGTCATTGGCTGACAGCTGATCACGTGATAAGGGGTTGGGATCGACCCCTTGCACGGATCAGTGATCAGGCGAGTCTCATGGACTCGCCGATCACAGAGCGCGCCGCACGCGCCCCTCAGGGGGCGCGCAGGCCGCTCGTACACGGGACTACGTCAATAGACGTAGTCCCGGAAAAGGAGATCCGCGCTGTAGCCGTCAATTGACTATAGCGCGGATCTCAAGTGGTTAAACTAAAGCCACTGTAATCCAGCCCAAATCGCATATTACTTACTGTTTGAAGAAACTTTAAAAAAACTTGTTTCCAGGGTTAAGGCAGCGCCATCTTAAAGCGGTGTTCCACCCTAAAGTGGAACTTCCTCTCACCGGAACCCTCCCCCCCCCTCCGGTGTCACATTTGGTACCTTTCAGGGGGGAGGAGGGTGCAGATACCTGTCTAAGACAGGTATTTGCACCCACTTCCGGGCATAGACTCCCATGGGAGTCTATGCCTCTTTCTGTCGTGCCGTGCTGTCTGCTGGGACACACACGGGTCCCAGAGACAGCACGAACCATTCTCATTGCGCTGCGTGACTCGCACATGCACAGTAGGGAACCGGGAAGTGAAGCCGCAACGCTTCACTTCTTGACTCCCTCACCGAGAATGGCAGCAGCCAAGAGCCGAGTGATCGATCGGCCTTTGCTGCCAACATCACTGGATCCCAGGAAAGGTAAGTGTCCATTTATTAAAAATCAGCAGCTGTAGTATTTATAGCTGCTGGCATTTAATAATTTTTTTCGGATGGACTCCCTCTTTAAGTATTGTTTTCTGAGTCCACAGTGGAGTGTATTTCCGCCTTTACATTGAGCACGCCCGTGCTGTTAACCAAGCCTCCTTCTCAATCCAACGTTTCTATGGCAACCCTGCTTCCCTGCTCAAAACGGACTTGTTTTATTTCATAGTATTTATTAGCCGATTATCTAGATTTTGTCTTTGTCAGTCCTATCAGCTTCAGCTGATAAGACTGCAGTAATGGTGTCCGATTCCCTGCTTTGCACTGCATGTGATGTCACATGGTCATATGGGGTGTAGGAGGAAGCTCTGAATGATTCTGCAATCTCCAGGGATTTCAGTGTTGTGTGCGGTAGGAAGTCCTGATAATAGATAGGCAAAGTACATAGAGTGTGCCATAAATCAGGGGAGATCTGGGCATGCTCAGTGACGTCATTCTAAAGAACAAAAAGGATTACAACAATCCTAAGCAAGTAAGGAGATATCGACAAGCAGTGTTCATTAGGGTTTTTTATGCTGATTTACATGGGACAAAGTTGTGGGGGGAGAGTTTACAACCACTTTAATACATTGTTATGTAATTATGATGCCATCATGTCAAAGATGCTATAATAACTGACAGTGTCTGGAGAATCCTCAAAGGTTATATCTACTTTCTGATGGGATTTTGGAGAAAAGGAAGTAAGAATGTGGAAAAAATGGACTTCTTTCCTGAAAATTGTACACACAGATTGCAGGACCTGATTCGGGTGGCTGTCAGCAGGGCTGATTTGTAATGATTTGTTTGCCTCAACCATTGTCACAGCAAATTCTCACCTGGGCATTACCTCATTACAGGCTCCTAAAGCTATTTCAGACTTCTCCAAAGTTCCTGGTGTGCAATATTTTCATTTCCATACTCGGTCTAAGAAAATATCTGTACCAGACTTGAAAGTCAGCAGCCAGTGTTCTTCTTACAGTGACCATTACAGCCCATATAAATGACACCTCCAGGCCTGCCCCTCAGGAACATCATGCCCCTGTCAGCCATTGGAGAGATTGTGCTCATTTTCATGTGCCTGTGCAAAAACATGCACATATTTTCAGGTATGGAAGCCTAACTAGGCATGCAATAATGCCCACGAACACTCATGTAGGAATGCACGCACAGTGATGTGCACGTGGATGAATGGGCATATCCATTGCTGATTCCGGTGCCCAGTGGACTATTTAAAGTGATACTAAAGCTTCTTTTTTTTTATAATAAAATAATAAACATGTCTAACTCACCTGCTCATCTTCTGGGGTCCCCTGCCGAAGCTCCTGGCTGCACCTCTTTGGCGAATGCCCCCATAGGACGCCACTTTCTATGAGGGCACTCATGTTGATTCACTCCCAAGATATGTTGTCTGCATTTATTCACACAGACAGACAGGACGGCTCGGCCTCACCTCCCGCTTCCTCATCAGAGGATTTTATTGACATCAGCAGGAGCCAATGGCTCCTACATGGTTAAACAGAAGTTTTTTTTTTTTACCTTAACTCTTTCAGATCCACTCTATAACCAAATGACGGCTACAACGCAGATCTGCTTTGCCGGGAGGCCATCAATAGACGTCCTCCCCTTTGCACACTCCCTACACACCCCCTGCAGGGCACGCGCTGTTATCACCGAGACTTGGGTGGTTCTAGCCCCTTACCATGTGATCAGCTGTCAGCCAATGACAGCTGATCACGTGATGTAAACAGAAGATTGGTAATCGATTTTTTTTTTTCGCCTCAAGCTGTAAGCCGATCACTGGCTTCAATGCAAGGGACAAAAGCCATCTCATCTGTGCCCACCAATACCACCTTCCAGTGCCACCTGCCAGTTCCCAACAATGTCCCACAAATCATTTTTGATTGCTACTTTTAAACACACATAGACTTTCATGGTGATCATTTGATTTGAGCCTTGGACTTTTATTGTGGCTTTTATATATCCTGGACTTTATTTGTTCATCACTATATTTTTCATGTATAATCACAGTGATTATGTATATTATTTCATGTGACTAATTTATCATTTATAATCCTTGAATTTATATCACCTGTAGCGCTGCACTCATTTTTACACAAGCAAAATAAAACAAGAGCTTTAGGAAGAAAAGTAACAGGAAGGAAAGAAAGAAGAATAATACAGAATGGATAAAGAATTTAGACTGGGAGGCCGTTGACTTCAAACTTTCCAGCTTATTTGACTTTGAGAAGAGTCAATTCTATAGAGCAGTGATGGTGAACCTTGGCACCCCAGATGCTTTGGAACTACATTTCCCATGATGCTCATACACTCTGCAGTGTAGGTGAGCTTAATGGGAACTGTAGTTCCAAAACATCTGCCAAGGTTCGCCATCACTGCTATAGAGCAACCACAGTTCACCTTCCCTTGCCTTGTCATAACTCTTCTGGAAGTGTACAATTACTGTCAGTGCTGGCCAAGCTCCTCCACTTCTCCCTTCACCCTTCCTGCATAACTTTTCATTTAGCTACCAGGGAGGAGTTAGGGTGAGCCTGGTGGGGCTGCTGATATCACATCAAAGATGGAGGTACCCAGCAGCAAGTTTTTCAAACTTGTGGATGTCTACACAAGAGGGGCTTTTACAAGTAAATAACATGCATAAAGCGGATCATAAACTATATCTTCTGATTGTACAATCTCAGCAAAATCTCTTTTAGCTTTACCAAAATTATGTAATATGAGGACAAACTATGTAATTATAAATAAATAATAAAGTATTGAATCAAGCAGGCTCTTGCACTACATCATTTTTGGTAGATCTATAGGAGAATGTACAGTCAGATCATATGGTGTATGATCAGCCTAATATACGGTATGTTAAGCACTTCAGCCCCGGACCATTCTGCTGGTCAAATACCAGACCACTTTTTGTGATTCGACACTGTGCCACTTTAACTGACAATTGCGCGGTCGTGCGACATGGCTCCCAAACAAAATTGATGTCCCTTTTTTTCCCACAAATAGAGCTTTCTTTTGGTGGTATTTGATCACCTCTGCGATTTTTATTTTTTGCACTATAAACAAAAATAGAGCAACAATTTTGAAAAAAACACATTATTTTTTACTTTTTGTTATAATAAATATCCCCCAAAAATATATAAAAAAAATGTTTTCCCTCAGTTTAGGCCGATACATATTCTTCTACATACTTTTGGTAAAAAAAATCCCAATAAGCGATTTATTGATTGGTTTGCGCAAAAGTTATAGCGTTTACAAAATAGGAGATAGTTTTATGGCATTTTTATTAATATTTTTTTTTTTTACTAGTAATGGCGGCGATCAGCGATTTTTATTGTGACTGCGACATTATGGTGGACACATTGGACATTTCTGACACATTTTTGGGACCATTGTCATTTATACAGCAATCACTGCTATATAAATGCAGTGATTCCTGTGTAAATGACACTGGCAGTGAAGGGGTTAACCAGTGTGTGGCAGTGTAGGGGTTAAGTGTTCCTAGGGGTGTGCTACTAACTGTTGGGGACTGGGCTTTAATTTAGTGAACACTGATCTCTGCTCCAATCACATGGAGCAGAGATCAGCGTCACTAGTTGCTAGGCAGAACGGGGAAATGCTGTTTACAACGGTAAGACGATCGCGGGTATGCTCATGACGATCGAGTCCGCGGGACCCGCAACCGGACTCACGGGGGTCCCGACCGGCGGCGTGCTCGTGATGGCAGGGCGGCATTAAAGATTGGACGTAACTGTACGCCAATATGCCTTTATATGCCTTAATAGGCGTGCGCTGGTCGGGAACCGGTTAAAATCACATATCACCTATAATCTTATGGGAACATTTTTGTTGAAATGAATGGTCTTTAAACAGGGTTTCTTTCAGTTGCTTAATGAATGCTTTGATCCTATTATGTTTAAAATTGTATTTGCTTGCTGCCAGCAATGGACTACCCTGAACAAATCTATATGGCCTCAATAAATGCTTATTTCAATATCCAGGGATTGATTATCTACTATTAAAATGTAATTACTGATATGACATAAAAATGCAAGGTCCACTAATCTGGGAGCTCTAAACCCCCAAATAAAAAAAAGCTAAAAATAATACACAATTAGAAGAAAAAAATACTTACCTAAAGCCCGTTTCTGGCAGCTCTCTGATGATGCCGGTGGCATTACTGTACATCATTGCTTTCAGTTTCATGCTACGAAAAAGTGTCTGGCAAATACCTATAAGCCATCCACTAAAATCAAAATGCTACAACATGAAATTATTGGCAAGTACTGGTTGGTGCCTCATTAATGTGAGATTACATTCATCCATAAACCCAATCCAAGATGTCCCCATTGTTGCTACAACAGAATTTTTTGTAAGCTCATATTAGTAAGATTTTATAGCCTTCATCTATAACAAAGAACATATGTCTAAAGGCAAACCAGTATATTGTTCCAAAGTCATTCTACATTATGGAAGTATAGAGGCTGTCATTCCTTATCTGTTCAATCTCTTTAGTACTTTTGTTGGTCATTAGCCCACCAGTATGCAAATCATGCATTCTGCTTTTCCCTCTAACTTTCCTGATCAGCATCCTTGTCCAGGGTCAGTGTCACAGAAAGTATTGATGCCAGGACAGCCAGGCAACTAGCATTTCCAGACATAAAAACCAAGATAATCCTCGGCACTTATCAAACTTAATGTGAGCAAATGAAGATAAATGCAATTCTTCCAGCTATATAACTGCTATTTGTTCCCACAACATAGATATATAGTTAGTCTGTTTGAAAAAAGACACAAGCCTATATAGTTCAACCAATAAAAAGGAAAAATAAAATTAGAAAATATCTTAAACATAAATAGCGCAGTCACTTTCCTTCACCTACTTATCCAATACACACACAGTATCTCACAAAAGTGAGTGCACCCTTCACATTTTTGTAAATATTTTATTATATCTTTTTATGTGACAACACTGAAGAAATGCTACAATGTAAAGTAACAAGTGTACAGCTTGTATAACAGTGTCAATTTGCTGTCCCCTCGAACACACAGCCATTAATGTCTAAACTGCTGGCAACAAAAGTGAGTAAACCCCTAAGTGAAAATGTCCAAATTAGGCCCAATTAGCCATTTTCCCTCCCGGTGTCATGTGACTTGTAATGCCCTGTACACATGGTCGGACTTTCCAACAGAAAATGTGCGATCAGATCTTGTTGTCAGAAAATCCGCTCGTGTGTGGGCTCCATAAGACTTTTTCCATCTGAATTTCCTACACACAAAGTTTGAGAGCTGGATCTAAAATTTTTCAACAACAAAATCCGATTGTTTAAATTACGATCGTATGTAGCCAATTCCAATTGACAAAGTGCTACGCATGCTCAAAATAAATTACGAGACGAAAGCTATCGCCTACTGCCTTCTTTATAGTCCTGTTGTACGTGTTTTATGTCACCTCGTTCTCCTCCTCCTTGCTCTACATAAAGATGGCCTAGGCTATAAGAAGATTGCTAAGACCCTAAAACTGGGCTGCAGCACGGTGGCCAAGAAGACCATACAGTGGTTTAACAGAACAGGTTCCACTCAGAACAGGCCTTGCCATGGTCGACCAAAGAAGTTGAATGCACCTGCTCAGTGTCATATCCAGAGGTTGTCTTTGGGTATTAGAAGTACGAGTACTGCCAGCATTGCTGCAGAGGTTGAAGGGGTGGGGGGACAGCCTGTCAGTGCTCAGACCATACGCCACACACTGCATCAAATTGTTCTGCATGGCTGTCGTCTCAAAAGGAAGTCTCTTCTACAGATGATGCACAAGAAAGCCCACAAACAGTTTGCTGAAGACAATCAGACTAAGGACATGGATTACTGGAACCATGTCCTGTGGTCTGATGAGACCAAGATAAACTTATTTGGTTCAGATGGTTTCAAGCGTGTGTGGCGGCAACCAGGAGAGGAGCACAAAGACAAGTGTGTCTTGCCTACAGTCAAGCATGGTGGTGGGAGTGTCATGGTCTGGGGCTGCATGAGGGCTGCTGGCACTGGGGGGCTACAGTTCATGGAGGGAACCATGAATGCCAACATGTACTGTGACTGAAGCAGAGCATGATCCCCCCTCCCTTCGGAGTCTGGGCCGCAAGGCAGTATTCCAACATGATAATGACCCCAAACACACCTCCAAGATGGCTACTGCTTGGCTTAAGAAGCTGACGGTAAAGGTGATGGACTGGCCAAGCATGTCTCCAGACCTAAACCCTATTGAGAATCTGTGGGGCATGCTCAAATGGAAGGTGAAGAAGTGAAAGGTCTCTAACATCCACCAGCTCCGTGATGTCGTGATGGAGGAGTGGAAGAGGACTCCAGTGGCAACCTGTGAAGCTCTGGTGAACTCCATGCCCAAGAGGGTTAAGGCAGTGTTGGAAAATAATGGTGGCCACACAAAATATTGACACTCTGGGCCCAATTGGGACATTTTCACTAAGGGGTGTACTCACTTTTGTTGCCAGTGGTTTAGACATTAATGGCTGTGTGTTGAGTTATTTTGAAGGGACAGCACATTTACACTGTTATACAAGCTGTACACTCACTACTTTACATTGTAGCAAAATGTAATTTCTTCAGTGTTGTCACATGAAAAGATAATATAAAATATTTACAAAAATGTGAGGGGTGTACTCACTTTTGTGAGATACTGTATATTTCACAATTACAACTGCATAAATAAAGATTTAAATCCAAATGCCTGTGTTGCTATTATTAATCAATAAAAAAAGTCCCAAGAGTCATGTGTCTTCAGTCTATATTTATTAAAACTGTGTCACCAATATTAATCTCGACTGTGACTGTGCCACCAATAATAATGTTCACCACCAGTGCTCAGATCCTCCACTATTTAAACAAACTGCTTATCAAAAGGATTGATCTTCTGTTTCTCAGTCCTACTACAGGTACAATTATTGAACACATATGTAGTATCCCCTTACATGTAAGGAGTGTGAGACTTGTTTTAGTTTTTGGTGGTCAGTCATGGTAGTGAAAAGAAATATACAGCTACATAAAAAAAAAAAAAAAAAAAAAAAAAAAAATATTTTTTGGGTCAGTTTTCCAATCATTATTATAGGATTATTACAATTCACCTGGAGAAACTTGAAAAAGAGGGGGGCATAGGGAGAGGGTGCGAGCAAGGGGTATTAGAGGGGGTGCTGGGAAGAAAATAGAGAAGAGCACCATGCTGCATGTGCAAGCCATTGTGGGGTATTTTAATAGCCCTGGAATGTATATAGCCAATTTAAGCTGAAGGTTTAGCTGGGCTTTAAAGAAAAAAAAACTGTAACCAAAAGGAATATGAATATTACCCATGCTTCACTGTTACATTCCAGAACCTCAATGAAGTATTAGTCTGAACACTTGCTTGGAGTCAATGGTGTTGACTTTGCAAGGTAATATTCACTTTTCAAAGGACTTTTCCCTTATCTTAGTGAATGTGATGAAATCTCACTTTGCTTGTGGTTGGATGATAGAAGTCAGCTGAGATTCACCTCATTCACTAAGCTAAGGCAAAATCCCCTTGCAAAGTGAAAAGTAAAGTAAACAGCCTATTTTCCTTTAGGTAATCAACCCCAATGACTCAAAGCAGTAAAACTATTGGATCAGCATGACAGCCAGAAAAGTAAAAGTTTCAAGAAGAAGGTTGGCAATAGAAGCCTCAATGCTGCCTCTTTTAATACTTAACTCGTAAAATATAGACTTGATCATTTACTGCCACTACACTTAACCTGGTAACTAAGCATAAGCAATTTTTTCTTCTTATCACCAATCTTACCTCTAAAGTGCCCCCTTAACTCCTAACCCTCAAAAGTTCATCCAACTGAAGTCTAATTCTAACCTTAACCCTACCATTTAAACGTAACTTCCTAATGCCTGACCATAACATTAACCTAAACTTATTGTACACGTTTTCCTAAAATTTCTATTAAGAAAAATCTAAGCACACCAACGCAGGATGGCATTGCGGGTGTACAAAGATAACAAAGTGCCACGTCCTGTCATAGTGAGAAATAGAGAAGAATAGAACTGGAAAAATTGACTTTATAGGCACCACTGATTAAAGATATACATTTTATTAAACACACCACATAAATATAAAAACAGAATTAAAAAAAAACAGTAATTGAGAAAACATACAATAGTCAAATATATGTCTCCAAGACAGCCATCTTACATTAGGGCTGTACTGGTGCCAACCCCAAGTTTGGTCATGACGACTAATTACAAAGTATGAATTACTTGAAGCTTACACGTACGGACTATAAAGTCCATTTTTCCAATTCTATTTTTTATCAATTTCTCACTATTCCTAAAATTTGGTAACCCCTTTGTATCATACCGGTAGTTCTCTTCCTCTGCCTGGAGCCACTACACTACGTTCTCACAATACTGTGCTAAAAGATGACATTGCCAGTCTACCGGTACTGAAAGCTACAGATCCACTGCATATTGCAATCAAACCTAGCAATTTTAAATGTTTTAATTACCGTAAGCTACAAAAAATCAATTTGGTTATACTCACTTATTTTTTCCCTAATATTATTTCTTGGGTAACGTGGATAAATAATATTTTTTTTTATTCAAACCCTTAGTTTGAAAAAGGTCTATTGCTACAATTTAACACAAGATAAGAATTTAGCTGACTTTAATATTTTGAATATCTCAGTTTTTCCTTTTATTTCATTCATTCAACAAAGCACAAGGAATTTGTTTGTAAAAGAAAATAGGTTTTTATCAAAATTTTACTGATGTGACTGTATCTTGGCAATCATCTCTTTCGGAAACACAAAGAAATCAATATGATGCAGATGTGGTGATCGCCAACAAGTGGTTAATTCATTCAGGAGCTTTGAAAAAACTACTAAATCTAACTTGATCTTCTCTACAAGTACAATAGCCCACATTTGATTTTATCTTTTCTAACATAACCTGGAAAAAAAAACTATTTGACAAAAAAGTTGAAAAAAAAAAAAAAAATACAGTTTAAATCAGGTAAAGCCTTCCCATTAAATGTCATATTTAACATTCCAGCATATTCAGTGACCGTGGGTAGCCAAAACTTGATTTAGAGATCTCTCTATCTATTATTTCAGACACTCACCATTCTGTAAGTGTGCCTCTCCGTTTTGCTGTTCCTCTGTGGAATCTGGTTCACGGCTCATGTTAATATCTGAGAGAAGTCAAAGGGAAAAAAAATGATTTTAATAATGCATATAATGTATTTCTAAACAAAACCATTGTATTATAATAAAATTAATTCGACTGTCAAATTCAAGAGTACACATGCTATTATCATATTCATCATGTAGGGAGTGGCGGAACCTTTAGAATTTCTTTAAATTTGTTTGAGTTCTCTGCAGACTGCAGGCTCTCCATTTTTTTCTTCAGTGGAGAAAATAGCACAGAGGAAATTTTTTTTTTTTCAATAAAAATGGAATATTGTCTTCTAAGCATCATCTTTTCCCAAATAGTATTGGCACTACCAATGACCTGTCAAATTCTGACCAGTTAGTAAATACATATTGTTTAAAATACTATGAATACCAATAGTAGACCCTTCCAAATGCTGTCAGTTATTGCAATCAGCCAATGAAGTGCAGCTTTTTAAATAATACATAATACTCACTACATTCATACTATGGGTTGGCTTGGCAATATTGCCCATCAATATTAAAAGGAACATTAATCTACCTTGTCTGCAAATTTACGCATTAACACTCAACTTTCCCCATAAACACATAATCCCCCCTTTCCATCACATCTATTTCCTCACCTTTAAAACCTCCCAGATTTACTATAACTTGGCAGCTCCAGATGAGACCTGTAGCTGCGTCTTCATTCAGGGCACTATTTCTCTTTTCCAGGTGAGACAGAAGTCAGTTGGAGAAAAGGAATATTTTATACAAATGACACTGACCCCCCTCCACCACCCTTCCTGGGAGCTCTTTAACCCTTAGCACACAGGTAAACCAAACAGATAAAGCAGAGAATTTGCATAGGCCTTAGGCAGTCAGTCATTACAAATTTGAATAAGATAACAATGTGCTGCTTTCAGGGCATTTAAACTTTTTTTCCACATTCTAAAATGAAATAAAATAAAAGCAAAAAGAAAGAGCCAACCTTGTTAAAAGACATCAACCTATTACAAAATACATAATAGTCCAATGTATCCCATCAAAATCATACACACTTACAGGTGTACATTTACATTTTCTTAAATTAAATCTTTTTATTTATTTTCTTAATAAAAAACAACAGACAAGATCCAATCACATTACATATCAGCCATCAATTCAAAAATAGAAAATAAAAAAAGAAAGATGATTAACGAAGGAGTATTTTAATTGGGCTAGGATCTAAACCATCCTATTAAAAAAAAATATATATCAATCCTCATCTAAAATAGCAAAAATATACTTTAGTCCCTTCTAACCACAGTGGCCCTATTTGTGTAAGTGTCTCTGTACAGTGGGAGATTATTATTTACCAATTGTTTCCAGTATACAAGGGTAGGAGAAGAGGGTTTCTTCCAATCTAAAGCAATGGCTTTTCTTGCATAAAATAATGTGATGTTAGCAAACACTCACTCTGGCACTTTAGGGAGAGTAGCCTTCACCAGACACAGCAAGCATACAGACATTAAGAGCTGTAAAGGAGCAGAAGTAATAGAATTCAATAAATCCACCACATCCACCCAAAAAATAACTATATATATGGGCAAGTCCAGAAGATGTGTGTGTAATCCCCCTGAGCCGCACCTGACTGCCAACACTCAGATGAGCACACAGGATTTATCTTTTGAAGTCTGTGTGGCATGATATATGCTCTATGTACCAATTTAAATGGAATCATACCGTCTCTCAAGGATACCAAAAATTGCAGAGGGAAATCCCACACACTCTCCCAGTCTTCTAAGTCCAAATCTGGTATGCCTCATGTCCGTCTAGCTCTAAGACCCTCCAATGGCATGAGGGAAATTAAGGTAAAATGAGAATATAATCCGAAGTGGACCTCTCCAAACATTCAGATCTACAGTAAGTACTGATTGTAGAGTGAATTGTATAATTATTAAACTATCTTGTGGAAACTGGGCAGGAAAGGGAAAGCTGAAAATATCTGAATAAATGAGAACTAGGCAGGTTAAAAGTTGAAGCAAGTGTAGAAAAAGTAAACAGTTTCCAACCAGTGACCACCTGAGAAAGTAATTTGATATTATGCCTAGTCCATGCAATAGGCTCAGGTAATTTATAAAATTGAGTAAGGGTAGCATTAAACCATAACAGGACATTTGGTGAAATTACATCTTTAAGATAATGCTCACATGTAAGACCAGCCTCCCGAGCTCGAATAGTGTTGAGCACTGAAGCAGTCAATTGGTAAGGTACCCTACAGCCCCTTAATACATGTACCTTAAGAGCTTCTATAGAACCTTCCACCGCTGCTTCCAACCGAGTAGAGGAGTTAGATAAATCTGAACTTAGCCACCATGCGACCGTAACCAACTGATTGGCTAAAAAATATTTATATAAATCTGGGGGTGCAAAAAAAGGGCGCATCAGGGTGGTCAATTTATACCTGGGGTTCTTTGATTCCCATAGAAAGAATGAGAAAAGTTGATTTAATTTTGTAAAAAAGGAAACGGGGAGCCACTGAGGAGAGTGTCTAAAAAGGTACATACATTTTGTATAATTTTCATTTTTAGGAGGTTAATACATCCCAATAAGGATAATGATAGCGACTTCCACATTTTCAACTTTAACCCAATATCTCCTAGGTTCAGAGTCAAATTCAAGAAGATAAATTCAGAAGCTTGGCGAGAGGTTACAACTCCAAAGTACTTGAAATTCTCCAGCCACTTCAATGGAATATCACTCGAAGCCATACTACGAGCCTCTGTATCTATTGGGAACAACAAGGATTTTGTCCAATTTACCTTCAGCCCTGTAACTGTTGAAAAAGAGTCCAATATCTATAAAGCCCCTTGGAGAGAGGGTCCAGCGTCATTCAGAAATAATAAAAGATAATCTGCATACAAGGCTACCCTCTCCCCCAACCAACCAATCCGCAGTCCCTTAATATTAGACCCCCTTCACACTGAGGTGTTTTTCAGATGCTTTTGGGCTAAAAATAGGCCTGTAAAGCACCTGAAAAACGTCTCTCCTGCAGTCTCAGTGTGAAAGCCCTAGTGCTTTCACACTGAGACGATGTGCTGGCAAGTCGTTAAAAAAATCTTGCAAGCAGCATCTTTGGAGCGGTGAAGGAGCGGTGTATACACTGCTCCTCCACCGGTCCTGCCCATTGAAATAAATGGGCAGCGCCACCGTACTGCTGGCAAAGCGCCACTGCAGTGATGCTTTGCGGGTCGTTTTAACCCTTTTTCGGCTGCTAGCGGGGGTTAAAAGCACCCTGCTAGTGGGCGAAAACCTCTGCAAAGATGATGGTAAAGTGGTGCTAAAAATGGCGGCGCTTTATCACTGCTGCCCCAGTGTAAAACAGCTTTAAGGGAAGTGCGGAGGACCATAGACTCCATTGCAATAGAGAAGAGGGTCGGAGACAGGCGGCAGGCCTGTTGAGTTCCCCCAAATAAGGAGAAGGAAGTTGACAACCCTCCTCCCATTTTCACTGCAGCTGTGGGATGTCTATATAGGACCTGAAGCCATTTTATAATTACCATTGGAAAGCCCATTCTCCCATAAAAAGGACAATTCAAGAGTATAAAAAACCTTCTCTATATCTAGAGGGGCAACAACCCTAGATCTGACATTAAGATGTGAAACATGAATATTAGTAAACAATCTCTGCAAATTCACATCAGTGGCCCTACCAGCCATAAACCCCATCTGGTCTGAATCAATAATGTTAGGCATCATTGGTTGTAGTCGTTGGGGGATAAGTTTTGCCAAAATCTTAAAGAGCAAAAGGCCTATATGAGGCACAGAATGATGGATCTTTTGGGGCTTATAAATTAAAACTATATGGGCATGAATCATTGAGTCCGGCAGAGCTCCCTCTTTTAACCAAATAGAATAAAGGGAAGCCAGTACAGGAGCAAGGGCCTTATAAAATTCAATGGGAAGAGCATCCGGTCCCAGTGATTACCCCAAGGAAAATTAACCAATAACCGAAAGCACCTCCTCCGATGTTATAGGGCATATTAACATCTCCCTCTCATTATCTATTAACCAGACCAGTGCCTGAATCTAGCCAAGCTACCAATTCCATTGGCTGGAAATCGGGTGTCAACTGGGATGTATATAATGTCTGATAAACATGCCGAAAGGTCTCAAAAATTTTTAGACTATGTAGAAGCCATATCTCCTGAGGGGGTACCTATTTCTGAAATCGGAAAACTAGGTTGTTCATGTTTAGCCATCATGGCCAAAAAAACGACGATCGCCCTGCTGGAAGGATATCAGTTTATTTTTATATAGATCCATCCTCGTAGGAATTTTATTAGCCAAATCTGGATGTGAAGTCCAGTGGGTTCCTAATCTCCACTGGGCTGCATCCTGAAAGTGATGAAGACGTAAGCATTAGCATGATCAGATAACCCACTAGGCAAATATTTGACATCTACCATTACCGCTAATATAGCAGAATTAACAAAAGCTAGATCTATACGGGAAGCTTATAAGAAGTTGAAAAACAAGAATACATTTACATTTCTAGTTACAAATAGATGCACATAGGTCAATACCAAAACCTTAGCGATACAGTGGGGTCAGCAATGTTTTGCTACAGTCCTCTTTCTACATAAAATGTACTACAATCTTCTGAAAAACAGTGGTAGTCAACTTGTGAAATATACGGGACCTCAATTGGGGTCACTGACACCACCAAAAGTATGGTTGGAGTCATGCTGTTGTAGGACAGAGGTTAAATCCTTTTATCACACCTGGTGTTAACCCCTTCCCTGCCAGTGACATTTATACAGTGATCAGTGCATTTTTATAGCACTGATCACTGAATTAGTGTCACTGGTCACCAAAAAGTGTCACTAAGGCCGCGTACACACGCGCGGACTGTTTGCCCAACCTTGTTCGGCAAACAGTTTGTCAAACAGTCCGCTCAAAATTTGCATGAGCGGACTTGCCCACACACGAGCGGACTGTTTGACGAACAAGGTTGGGCAAACAGTTCGCTCAACTTTTGAAATGAACGGACTCGCCCACGTAAGGCGGAGGCAAGTCCGCCCATTTCGAGCGCGTGTACAGGTAGGCGGGGCCCGCGAAGGAGACGTCGCGGGCTCCGCCGCCTGGAATGGGCTTAAAGGGGAACCCCAACGCCGAAAAAAATCGGCGTGGGGGTTCCCCCCAAGTCCACACCAGACCCTTGTCCGAGCACGCTACCCGGCCGGCCAGGAAAGGGGGGCGAGCGAGCGCGCCCCCCCTCCTGAGCCGTACCAGGCCGCGTGCCCTCAACATGGGGGGGTGCCTTGGGGAAGGGGGGGGCCGCGCGGCCCCCCCACCCCAAAGCACCTTGTCCCCATGTTGATGAGGACAAGGGCCTCTTCCCGACAACCCTGGCCGTTGGTTGTCGGGGTCTGCGGGCGGGGGGCTTATCGGAATCCGGGAGCCCCCTTTAAGAAGGGGGCCCCCGGATACCGGCCCCCCACCCTATGTGAATGAGTATGGGGTACAATGTACCCCTACCCATTCACCTGTGAAATAAAGTACAAATAAAAACACAACACAGGGGGAAAAAATATTTTATTGCACAGCCGGGGGTCTTCCGTCTTCGGGGGTCTTCTCGCCGGACTCCTCCGCTATGTGTGTGTAGCTCTTTTGCCAGCGGAGGAGTCCGGCTTTCTTCCTCCCCGCCGCCGGCCTCTTCTCCCGACTTCGGGGGTCTTGTCCCCCTCTTCGGTTCTTCTGCCGGGCCACCGCGCCTGGTCCGGTGGCCCGGTCTTCTGTCGCCGTCTTCCGTTCTTCTGTCGCCGCCTTCGGTTCTTCTGCCGGGCCACCGCGCCTTCTTGTAGCTCTTTTACAGGCGGTGGCCCGGTCTTCTGTCGCCGTCGCCGCCTTCCGTTCGTGTTCTTCTTCTTGTTCTTCTCCAGGCGATGTTGACACGTCGCTCCCTCCGGCCGGAATGCCAGAGCCGCCCTGCGCTGTGACTTATATAGTGACAATGGGGCGGGGTCACATGGTATATGTCACATGGGTTGATGTCACATGGTGACCCCGCCCCCTTACGATGTCATAGTCCCCATGTGACATCAACCCATGTGACCAACCCATGTGACATATACCATGTGACCCCGCCCCATTGTCACTATATAAGTGACCGCACAGCGCGTCCCCGGCATTCCGGCCGGAGAGCTCGTCGAGTCAACATCTCCAGGAGAAGAACAAGAACAAGAAGAAGAACACGAACGGAAGGCGGCGACGGCGACAGAAGACCGGGCCACCGCCTGTAAAAGAGCTACAAGAAGGCGCGGTGGCCCGGCAGAAGAACCGAAGGCGGCGACAGAAGAACGGAAGACGGCGACAGAAGACCGGGCCACCGGACCAGGCGCGGTGGCCCGGCAGAAGAACCGAAGAGGGGGACAAGACCCCCGAAGTCGGGAGAAGAGGCCGGCGGCGGGGAGGAAGAAAGCCGGACTCCTCCGCTGGCAAAAGAGCTACACACACATAGCGGAGGAGTCCGGCGAGAAGACCCCCGAAGACGGAAGACCCCCGGCTGTGCAATAAAATATTTTTTCCCCCTGTGTTGTGTTTTTATTTGTACTTTATTTCACAGGTGAATGGGTAGGGGTACATTGTACCCCATACTCATTCACATAGGGTGGGGGGCCGGTATCCGGGGGCCCCCTTCTTAAAGGGGGCTCCCGGATTCCGATAAGCCCCCCGCCCGCAGACCCCGACAACCAACGGCCAGGGTTGTCGGGAAGAGGCCCTTGTCCTCATCAACATGGGGACAAGGTGCTTTGGGGTGGGGGGGCCGCGCGGCCCCCCCCTTCCCCAAGGCACCCCCCCATGTTGAGGGCACGCGGCCTGGTACGGCTCAGGAGGGGGGGCGCGCTCGCTCGCCCCCCTTTCCTGGCCGGCCGGGTAGCGTGCTCGGACAAGGGTCTGGTGTGGACTTGGGGGGAACCCCCACGCCGATTTTTTTCGGCGTTGGGGTTCCCCTTTAAGCCCATTCCAGGCGGCGGAGCCCGCGACGTCTCCCTCGCGGGCCCCGCCTACCTGTACACGCGCTCGAAATGGGCGGACTTTCCGAGCGGGAACAGTCCGCTCATTTCGAAAGTACAGCGGACAGGCCCACACACGGGCGGACTGTTCGCTCAAACACAGTTTCAGCGGACAGTTTTTCGGAATTTCCGAAAGACTTTGTCCGTCCAACTGTCCGCTGAAACTGTCCGCTGAAAGCCCACACACGAGCGGACTGTCCGCCCAAACACTGTTCAGCGGACAAGGTTGGGCGAACAGTCCGCCCGTGTGTACGCGGCCTTAGGGTCAGATAAAAATCAATGATCCCCACCAATGCTAGTAAAAACAATAATGAAAAAAAAAGTCCCTATATCTTTCCCCTATTTTGTAGACGCTATAACCTTTGTGCAAGCCAATCAATATGCTCTTATTGCGATTTTTTACCAAAAACATACAGCAGAATACATATTGGTTTAAATTAGTTTTTTTATATATATTTTTTTGATATGTATTATAGCAGAAAGTAAAACATATTATTTTTATTTTCAAAACTGTCAGTCTTTTTTTGTTTATAGCGCAAAAAAAAAAAACTGCAGAGGTGATCAAATACCACCAAAAGAAATTTCTATTTGTGGGGAAAAAAAGGACATCAATGCTGTTTGGGTACAATGGTGAAGTTGTTAATCAGTACAGTTGTCATTCAAAAATACAATACAAATACACTACAACACATGACATCACTTCCGAAATGTTATTCTGTTGTACGAGGATTTTTAGTAACTTTAGTAAACTCTTCATTTTCAACGTGATATTAGCATAAAATTAGCAACAAAAAAAAAAGACGGACAATCATTTATCCGAAAATCTCATTGTGTGTACCAGGCAGAAGGACCAAGCTGTCCATGTCCTTAGAAGAGTGAAAAAGAAAAAAAAAGTGTGTAAAAATAAATCAATAAAACATAAAAATAAAATGATTATATCAGGGCTTGATCTAGGTTATGGTCATGTGTCAAGAACAAATGTCACACTCAGTGTATTATAGATAGGATTAACAAAAGTTATTATTTTTAACAAAGGTACAAACGATAAATAACACTACATTATACACATATGTTGTATCAGTGCAAACATCAGGTGTAGGAGAATTTCTTTCAAGGGTTTTTTTGGTAATCATGTACAGCTAAAAACAAAACAAACAAAAAACTATTTTTTGTACTGTTAGGCCCATTTTTCCTTGAAAATAAACAAACAAAAAAATATAAGAAGAATATTCATTACTATTGACTACCAAATAAATATATTCATATGTAATGAATGAATGAATGAATGACTTATATAGCGCTACCTATACGAACTGAATCGCCTCTGGGCGCTTTTCCTTGCCACCGGTGTCCATCTGCAGCTATTTATGCGGTCCTTTAACCTGTAGAGTCCCGACACACTTACAACATTGACATACACATACACATATTATGGCCAATTCTTTTTGGACAGGGTCTAATTAACCTACCAGCATGTCTTTGGAGTGTGGGAGGAAACCGGAGTACCCGGAGGAAACCCACGCAGGCACAGGGAGAACATGCAAACTCCAGGCAGATAGTGTTGTGGTCGGGATTTGAACCAGCAACCCTATTGCTGCTAGGTGAAAGTGCTAACCACTACACCACTGTGCTGCCCTAATGGAAGAGTTTTTTTTTTACTTATTGTGCTGAGGTTTATTTGTGTTTGTAAGACTCTTTCTTGTGGCACAGCAATCAATGCCATATTTTATAGGTGCAAGGAAGCCCGGGTTTTATTTAACTACACCCCTTAAAAGATAAGTTCACCTTTAAAAAAAGAAAACAAATGCAGATTTTTTGCAGGTAAAAAAATTAGCATTTACTATTTATTTTTTAGGAGCCTGGAAAGCATTGCATCAGCCAGCTGAAGATTGCTGATGCCACGCAGGTATCCTGCAGACCGTACCTCTTACGGGCAGGCAGTTTCACGCAGAAAGGAAGAATCAATGAACTACTAGAGTGCTCAACAGCACCATGGCAGTTCATTGCAAACTACAAGCCAACAGCCGCAAAGGTAGAACACTGTAAATGAATGATGCAGCACAGTGTATTTTCTTTAGATTGTGGCAGCAAGTAGGGGGAGAAGATTCCCCGCTCTGTGTCAAAACGGGGAACGGGGGGCGGTATATTTGTAACATGGTACATGTTACACCCTGAATCTTATCCTTAAAGCTCACCCCTCACTGTTTGCCGTCATGTGGTGCGTGCACCGTATTACTACTCTACCTGGGGTGCACAGGAGGTGCCAAATTGTCCCCTTCCATCAAAACTTACTCACTTCGCTGTGGCAGGTTACATACACCGCAGGACACCATCCCCCCGAAATGTGCCTCATTCTCAGCTTCTAGAGTTGGGAAGTATGGCTAACTTGCCATGCTTGTGCTAGTTTACAAACTAAAATAGGTTTTTATATGAATCAGTCTACTCTACAGTGTTGTGATAGATTCACTTTAAAGAAGGACTATCAATAGCACTATGTGATGGAATGATGCTGAATCACTTACTGAGAAGTATCACTATTCAACTGAAACTGGTATAGCTGATGATCACTTCTTGTTTCACATGAACGCCTGTCATAGCAAGAAGCTGCCATGACAAGACAGTGATATGAGACAAATGAATAATCACCTAGATTTAGTAACAGTAATTGGCAGTACTAGTACATGTCATCTTATCATACTTTTTCCTTCTTTTCTCAAAGCTTAATGGATTTGTTGTAATTTCAGTTCTGCAGAGTAAACTATTTTATTCCCACCTACAAGTGGCGGCCTGTCCATTAGGGGCACCCACCCCCATCTCTCAATGCCACCCCCATATATGCAATGAATAGATTCATGCATAGCATGAATCTATCCATGGCCGCCTGCTAGTCATGTGTCTGCCCCCTTTTAGGGCACTGGGTGTATAAATTACAGTAGCCAGGGTTTTTTTTAAGCACATGATTACAGCCAGAGGCTCTAATAGGCTTCAAAATAGGGTGGGCTCAGGTGGGATATGCTCCGATCCCACCCAGGTGTGTTGCAACAGTGAATGAATATTCGCTGTTGCAACACTGATCAGGAAGCAGGTATGAAACCCGTTTCCCGATTGGCCAAAAACATCAGGTGATCCTATTGGATGCCTAGCGCTGGGAGGAACAGATAGGGGATGCACTGCAGAAGCTGCTCCAGGAGAGGACACCAGAGCATCTTTCCCTGAGCCCGCCAAGCTTAAGGACAGGGTTGACCGCACTGGAAGATGGCCACATCAGCTCGACCTCTGCTCTCATCACCCGCATCCAGGGTAAGGACTGACCCCCCCCCAAAAAAAACACCAGCCGCTACTGCCACCTACAATTTCATATTTCTTTCTCTTGTAACAACCTGGGCAGACACAGAGAACCAAAGAATTGATGTGCCTGTTCATCAGTGCCTCAGCTATGGCTTTGGATCCTCAACTAGTTTTCTGTGGGCCTGGGGAACCTTTGAAGCTTAAGCCCGCTCTATGCACACCTAGGTCCTCAACCCAGTATTGCCCAATGCCACAATGGCTCTGACCCCCATCATGCAATTGGAACCAAATTAAGATCAAAGAAGCTCTTAATTTAAAATGTATTTGCCATTGTTCAAAATTGTGGTTTGGCCATATTTTGAGTATGCCATTCAGTTCTGGCCGCCTATCCTCAGGAAGGATGCCAAGTGCAACAAAGCTAATAAGAAGGCTGGGGGACCTCAGTATTGATAGAACACCAGTCAACAAAATACTCTAGACAGTGCTTACAATGACATGCCCAAACTTATTTGAAATATACCACCATGAATTGTCACAACAAACAAACTGTTATGGTATAAATGTGGTGAATGCAAAAATAAATTGACAAAAATTGCTACAAAATAAAAATATTCAAATAGTCCTAAGTGAACAAATGCAAATGTCCTTAAAAATGTGAAAGCAGGGATGCCGATTTCCAGAACACCCTGTATAGTGAATAATCTACCTCGTGCTTGATAATACACACTGCACTAACCAGGGAAGTCATCATTGCTTTTAGGTCTTTGGGGGACCTGTCCCAATCTTCCTGGTGGCTCCTGGCACAGATCATTTATTCTCCTCAGTGTGTTCCTGTTGTTTCTGTAATTAATTTAATAGGCAAGGAGTATGGTGAAAATAAAAATAAAAACAGCGTATAAAACCTTTGGGAATATATATTAAAATAGCTAAAAAGAGCTACAAATTCCATAAATCATCAAACAAATTGGTGCAATATTACATACAATAAGATGGATGCTACCCGTGACCAGGCCTATGTTCTATCTACGGACCGTAAGTGACGCACAGGAACATCTGCTTAGTGTGTTTCGTCATCAAACAGCAATTTCTTCAGAAGCACCCACAAATATATCCTGAAACACTTGACGTGTTTCAGGATCATATGATCAAGGATAAGATCCTGAAATGCATCGGGTACCTCTGTTTGACTGGTCGTTGTTGAACCATGCTTTGATGCCAAAAGATATTGTAGAACACTGTTTGTTGTTGCACAATGATATCACAGTGAGGATAAGGTCCAAGGGGTTCCCCCCCCCCTGGTCCTCGTATATCACTCCTTGCGCTCTCCTCCCCCTTCTCCGAGCGTCTTTGTTCCAACCTTTGCGCAGGCGTGGCTTCAGTGGTCAGCGCATGTTCAGTGACTACGGCGGCTGGTCCGGATGACGTCACGTCGGCGTCTCCAACCTATTGACTATGGGCAGGACGTGCTTATTTAAGCACGGCATCTATTGCTTAGTTCTGCCACTTTATATCATGGTTACTTGCCATAAGGAGGTTTAGTGCATTGTAGGGCCTTGTCTATTGGGTAGGCACCTTGTTTTTCCTTTTGGGATATAATTTGCCCATTATGGCATTTGCGTTCAGCTGTACAGGTTTCTCTGCCAATACGGGAACGTTTCCTGTGGGGTTGGTATTACCTGGCATGGGCTCCCTAATTTCTACACAGCTACCTTGGGTTATATCTAATTGCTGTTTTTACTAAATTACCCGGCAATTACTGCAATTATTATTGAGATGTTTTATTACTACTATTTCTCCTGGCTCCACTGGTTTAACTTCCTGATTTCAAGACATATACTCCCCACTTCGTACCAGCTTAGTGAGCCTTTTTACTACTTTACTACCAGTCTGTCCTATCTATAAATATTCCTGTGAGATAATTTTATTAACCTTATCCATCTTGATACTTTATTCCAGGCTACTTTCATACATGCTGCTTCTACCTCTGCTAGCCAGGACTATTTAACGCCGCTACCAGTCTACCATAGAGCCTGTTATACCTTCGTATTGGCTCTACCGTGTTGTTCTTTTAAACTTGAATCTATCATTCCTTAGTATGAAGAAGTAAGTTCTTTATATATGCTCTTTTCGATATGTGCCAAACTAGATATATCCGTGCACTCTGTTCCCCTCCTCCTTTTCCTTTTCCTCCCCCTCCTAACCAGCCCCATAATCTCTTAAGTACATATATCTCCTGTGTGGTATTAGTAACTATATTATTGAATATGTGTAGTTTCCAGACTTTCTTTCTGTACCCCTATTTTCATATTAATCTTGCTTCACTTGCTTCATTATGTTACTATATTATGCACGTCCCCATAGCAAACTGGTTTGCTGCCTTTCTGTCCACCCTTGAGGCGTTTGGACATTGGTCATTCTATTTTCAGATATTACAGATATTTGAACCATACTCTTGGACATACACATTATATGGAATGAATTGTATTCACCCTTCTATCCTTTTGCAGTTATTGTTGGTTCTCACAGGAGCGGTATTGTTTATTATTATATATACCGTACTGTCAATGTGGATTTTTTAGATTAGTTTTTTATGCTATATATCAAATAAAATTATATTTTTGTAATTACTCTGTGCTGACTGTGCCTAAAAAGTTCAAGCCCCACCTCTGTTCTTTGATATACACTATGATATCAACTGCTAAGTATTTCATACACCTTGTTTAAAAACAATTGTATTGAGAGTTTAAATTTCATTGTTACCCCTGAGTTTTGGCTATCTATAGGCCCATAAAGTCCCTTAGTGGGGTTTTCGTTTTCTTTTTTTTTTAATGATAGTATATGTACCTGGATAGAAAACTGGTTACAGGATAATCAGCAGATCATGAAGATAAATAGCGTATCTTCTGGTCTATAGTTGCAAGTGGGGTACCCAAGGCTCTCTCCTGGGACTAATTCTGATTAATTTGTTCATAAATGATAGACTAGAATAAGTGAATGATATAAATAGCTCAGTCTCAGTGTTTTCTGATGATATGAAGCTAAGCAGGATAATAACTTTGCAGTAGGATATAGAAACCTTACAAAAAGGCCTTGATAAAATAAGGGGTGGGCAACTACATAGCAAATGAGGTTTAATATCGAGAAATGTAAAGTAATGCATTTGGGGGCTAAAAATCGGAATGTAAGTTGCTCACTAGGGGGAGAACTTCTGGAGAAACCTAGGATGGAAAAGGATTGGGTGTCTTTGTAGATCACAAGCTCAGCAATAGCGTGAAATGACAAGCTGCAGCAAGAAAAGCTAGCAGACTGGTAACATGTATTTAAAAGGGTATTTACTCAAGAGATAAGACCATAATTCTACCTCTTTAAAAAACTTGGGTTCAGCCATATCTCAAGTATTATTAGTAAAAGAAAGTGTCATCTAAGTTCTGTGGTTAGAAAACATTTATTAAACAATGGTAAAGGTAAAAAAAACAAAAAACACATGGTTAAAAAAGCATCTTACTTATCAAGAAATATGAACACCGTCACTATAAACCCGCCCTGCAGGACCCACCATTGGATGCAGTCAAAGCCGCTTGCTGTGTCCACAAGGCTACAGATGCTGTATAGGATACCAGAACAAGTGGTGACCAGCTTGGAGAGCACTTGGATCCAAATCTAATGTGCATGGACACATAGGCTACCATAGAACCGTGTTTAGAGGCGTAAAAAATATGCTGCATGCCTGTAAAAGTGGAATTTTTCTGCCTGTAAGCATGAGGCCCAAAAGTGACATTTACAAAGAAAAAAATACTATTTGCACTAAATGACATCCCCCTAGCCAGCTTCCTTCTGTTTGCAAACAAATCCATTTTCAATGCTAATAGGCATGGGCTTGCTAAACAAAGGAACTGGGTAGCTTGCAACTGCCATGACATATAGCAACCCTGACTCCTGCACTCTGAATTGCTTACTTCTGACACCTGCCCTCTGCATTATTTACTCCTGACCCCATAACTCTGAATTAATTACTACTGACCTCTGCTCTCTGCATTACTTACTTCTGACCCCAGAACTCTGAATTACATACTACTGACATCTGCTCTGTGCATGACTTACTACTGCCCACCAGTGGCGTCTCCAGCTTTCATATTTGGGGGGGGGGGCACATGGGGGGACAGGGTCGAAAGTAGGGGGACCAACTTTAAAACAAATTTTATATATATAATGCAAGATCAGAATGTACTCCAGAGGTCTTGTTACAAATTCACCTTTTGTTTTATTCTCCACTACTCTGACCTACCTGATTCCTACACTGACCTACCTGTCCACCCTGATCCCTACACTGACCTACCTGATTCCTATACTGACCACTACACTGATCTACCTGTCCACTAGCCGACCCTTAGGCCGCGTACACACGGGCGGATTGTCTGCCCAACTTAGTCCGCTGAACCGTGTTTCAACGGACAATCCGCTCGTGTGTGGGCTTCAGCGGACTTTTTCAGCGGACAGTCTGACGGACTAAGTCTTTCGGAATTTCCGTAATTTTGTCCGTCCAAACTTGGTTTTGTCCGTCCAAACTTGGTTTCAGCGGACAGTCCGCTCGTGTGTAGGCAAGTTGGACAGACTAAGTATGGCGCATGCTCAGAAAGGATTTACACGGCCGAAGGTTGCATTGCAGTGTATTGGACGTAGTTTTTCTAGTCCCGTCGTACGTGCTGTACACGTCATCGCGCAAGCTTTCAGCGGACTGTCTGTTCATCGTGTGTGGTCAAGTCCGTTCATTCAAATGTTGGACGGACTGTCTGTCGGATTGTCTGACGAACTTAGTTGGGCAGACAATCCGCCCGTGTGTACGTGGCTTTACACTTACCTACCTGATTCCTACACTGATCACTAAACTAACTACCTGATTCCTACACTGACTTACCTCTCCATTACACTGACCTACTTGATTCCTACACTGACCCTTACACTAACCTACCTAACCACTACACTAACATACCTGATTCCTACACGGACCTACCTGACCACTACACTGACTTACCTGATTCCTATACTGACCAATACACTGACCTACCTGACTCCTACACTGACCTACCTGATTTCTACCCCCTCTATTGGGGGATAGGGGCGTGTCATGTCCTCAGCTCTGGGGGGCTCATGCTGGAACCTGTAGTCTTTCACTTTTGGGGGGTCACATCCCCAAAAATTAAGGACTACAAGTGCCAACCTTAACTCCTTGGATCTAAGGAGGTGACTCCTTCCAAAATGTAAGGACTACAAAAACCAGCATTACCCCCTGAGATCTAAATCTGTAACCCCTTAGATCTCACAGGTCCATGCTGGGACCTGTAGCCCTGTTTGGGGGCTTTGGTGAAATATCAGGTTTCTAAACAGACTGCTAATATCTCACTTTTGAGACATAGAATGGTACTGAGGACATAGATTCCCCAGTCCCTCTCTCTGCAGCCTCTGCTGCACTGCACAGTGAATGAATGGGAAGTGCTCTGTGCTGAGCCTCTTACCATTCATTCAAAAACTGAAGCATAGCAATCCTCCTTTGTCTCACAGCAGTCGGAAGGAGAGGACAGAGGGAAGCTATCAGTGCTGCAGGGAGCCATAGCAGGGAGAATCAAGACAGGTGGCAACCCTGTCTCCCTCTACACCCGGTCCAACTGATTTCTCCTATCTGGGGCCCAGGAACTGGATGTGGTGCTCCTTCTGCAGCTTTCTCCCGAGCCAAGAGCCAGGGACTGGTCGTGTCCTTTTCTCTTGAGAACCGAGCTGGGCCACGCGGTGTGGGACATAAAGGTCACTATCACTTTAGGGTGCAAGCGGAGTGATCTACCGCACCTAGCCTGCCTCAGTGGATTGCTATAGAAGAGGTAGGGACTTTAATTTAATTGTCAGGAGCTGCAGTGCAGTAGATTACTCCACCTGCACCCGAAAGTGGTTAAATAATCCCTATTTTTGCCCATTATCGGCCCTGAGTTGCGGACGCCCATGCTCCCTGTGTCAGTTTCATTTAATTGGGGGGCACATGATAATTTTGAGGGGGTCATGGCCCCCTCAGCCCCCCCTTTGAAGCCACTGCACCCACACAGTCAGCATGCAGCCAATCAGTCAGGCCAGTGCTCAGCCAGCCAGGCCAAGACTCAGTCCAACTTGCATACTCATCACCACTGTTCTCCACTTACCCTTGAGCCCAGCACTCTGCATTACTTACTCCTGAACCCTGGTCTCTACATTGCATACTCCTGACCCCTGCAATCTGCACTACTTACTCCTGACCTCTGCTTTCTGCATTATTTAGCATTGATACCTGCGCTCTGCATTACTTACATCTGACCCACTCTCTGCATTCATTTCTTTAAAACCCTGCACTCTGAATTCATTTATCCTAATCTCTGGTTTCTGCATTACTTATTTATGGCCCTATACACTCTGCATTACTTACTCCTGACCCCTGTACTGTCCTGACCAAAACATATGCTGCTCTGACAAGTTGAATCCAATCAGCCAGGCCAGAAATTAGTCCAGGCAGCCATGCCAGAACTCAGTCCAGTCATGTGTTGCTATGGCCATTTGTATAGTGACTTTATTGCACTAATATAGAGTTAGATTTAGTAACAGCATATGTTTACAGAGGCCTTTCCCCCTCCATTGATATGTAAATAAACCAGATGGATAGGTTTTGGAGCTGAGTAGAAGAAGTTGGTGTGTGCAGGAAATGGGTGGGAGGGGCATGGAGAGCGTTTGGAGAAACGTGTTTGGGACAAGGAGGTGGTGTTTGGAAGGAAAAGAGGAGACATGGTGGCTGGAAGCTGGAGAACTTTGTGAGTTGGACTGAGCAAAGGACCATGGAGGACATCTTGACCCCTAAGTTGAGTAATTGTTTAGTTTACTGAATGTGTACAAATTGTACATGCTTATACTGTATGTGTAGGCTTATATTTTGTAAGCTATAAAATGTGTTGTATTGTTCATCCTACAGTTTGTATGATTTTTCCCTGTTTAGTAAAGCTTTGATGCACATCAGAAGTCTAAGCTTCATTGGTTTTACCACAAGAACTTAATAGATAGATGGAAAGCATTACAATGGGGGCTCGTGGCCTGGATTTGTGCTAACATTTCAACTGAAGCAGATCTGTTTTCTATGGTGTGTTTTGTTGCTTGTGCTGGAGGTAAAATGCTGTGTACACTGTTTAAGAAGAGTAAGGCTGCAAAGGTTTCTGGTGTTCAGGAGGACTTGAAGGCACCCTTCCTATCTGGGCCAGAAATAGTCAGTGGATGCCTGTTGCAAAGGAGCTGGCTGGATATGCTTCTCCTTTGAACAGAGCTTGGGGGGATGGCGTCTCTGATCTTTCCTCAGATTTTAGTCTCAAAAGTTTTGGGTTCAGTAAGTGAGAGATTGGTGTATGGTTTGCACTTCCTGCATGCTCTACATATTGAATCTGAAAAGAGGGAAAAGGCGCAATTAGAAAGAAATTTACTGAAGGAGCAGCTTGCAGTGGCATCCTAGTGTTTGGAAGAAACTGCAAGCAAGGCAAAAGATTTAGAAAGGTGGGTAATCAATGTTAAATGAAGTGTGTTCAAACCCCTGTAGGCCGAGCTGAAGATTTGAATGAGTGGTGTGCAGCCCTCATGACCAAGTCTAATGATGCCCTAACAAAGAACCAAGGCCTGAAGCCTGTAAGCAGAAGTAGGACATGTGCCACTGTTACTTCTCATAACCGGGAAGCAGAGGATTTGATCAGCTCAAATCAGGGCCGTTTTTAAGGCAGGGCAAAAGGGGCAGCTGCCCTGGGCCCTGTCATTGTTGTGGGGCCCAAAGCAGCTGCCTCATACTTGTCAACTATCCTGGTTTAAATTCCCTCGTCCCTTGAGGTTTTAGTCCCCTGCTGTGTCCCAATATCTCAGTGTGAAGTGCTGCTACTAATGCTGCCCAGCTCTGCCCTATTGTTGTGTACAGATGACTCACCTGCAGACCTTGTTTTTACATGTAAATCGGCATTCATATGTAAATAAAGGTGGCATTTATACATAAATAGCGGCGGCCAGCGGCATTGATATGTATATCATGCCCCCTGAGGTCATATACACAGTAATCTCTAGCAACCAGTCAACAAGCAGAAATCATGTGCTGTAACCTCTAGCAACTAATCAGTGAGCCGTAATGTGTGCTGTAACCTCTAACAACCAGTTAGTGAGCGGTAATGATACACTGTAACCTCTGGTAACCAATCGCAATAGCTGTCTGATCTGATTCAGTAAACTGATTTTGAGACTAGCTGCTATTTATTGTATGTCTCAGAGGTGGAGAGCGAAGCTGCATGGGGGGCCCCAAGAAAAGTTTTGCCCAGGGTCCAATCAATATTAAAGACAGCCATGGCTCAAATGACCGAGTTGAGTCAGATACAAGGAAGGCAAGGCCTATGATCTCCAGGAGACACATGTGGATTGAGTTACTTAAGGTGGGGGTCCCTAGAGAGTAAATAGATGGGATTCCTACACCAGCATTGTTTAAGAAGTGGAAGCAAATGGTTGGGATTGGTAGATTCAGTCACATTTACTGCTTCTGCTGCCATAAAATGGGGCATTTTGCAAAAATGTGCCATGCTGTGAAGACTGGACAACAGCAGGCCTATGTGCTTCCCAGGACAGCACGGGGAGACATGCAAGTTTATTTGTCACGTTGGAAGTCAATGCCTTACCATGAAAGTGTTTCAAGGCAACAGTGGGCACCCTACAATAGTTTTGCAGTTAGAAATGGGCAGATAGAGAAATGTGAGCAGTGAGCTATGTTTTTGGCACAGTTGGAAGGAACATATAATCTGCTTTGTCTCTTACTCTTTTCAGGTATTGAGCATCGAGAGGTGGAGCAGGCAGAACAGATGACCATGCTGGATGGGAGGAGGCAGACCAGAAGAGAGCCTAAGGAAGATGCGGATGATTTCCTGATGGTGGCTGAATTGGAGTGGACTTTCATCTGAGCATTTCCTTATGACCAAGAGGACAAGAGACTTTCATCTGGGACTTTCTTTACAAGCTGACAAAAAAGACATTGTTACCCTGCTCAAAAGTAATGTTGCAGCCTTCCAGGGACAAACAAATCATTTGACCGCCCACAAGATGGGGGTCGAAAGAGAATTTTTTCCTCCCAATACGGGGTGGTTTATTTTTTGCCCTTTCCTGGACAAAAGGCTTTAAGAAGTTTACTATATTATCCTATAAAGTCAAGAGGTGGTATGTGTTGCTATGGCCATTTGTATAGTGACTTTATTGCACTAATATATAGTTAGATTTAGTAACAGCATATGTTTACAGAGGCCCTTCCCCCTCCATTGATATGTAAATAAACCAGATGGATAGGTTTTGGAGCTGAGTAGAGGAGACATGGTGGCCAGAAGCTGGAGAACTTTGTGAGTTGGACTGAGCAAAGGACCATGGAGGACATCTTGACCCCTAAGTTGAGTAATTGTTTACTCATTGTTTAATGTGTACAAATTGTACATGCTTATATGTGTA
The DNA here is from genome assembly GCF_037356315.1 of Lithobates pipiens. Classification (NCBI taxonomy): domain Eukaryota; kingdom Metazoa; phylum Chordata; class Amphibia; order Anura; family Ranidae; genus Lithobates; species Lithobates pipiens. The sequence continues at coordinate 111,084,278 of NW_027507788.1, forward strand.
GGCATATATTTTGTAAGCTATAAGTTGTGTTGTATTGTTCATCCTACAGTTTGTATGTTCAGATTTTTCCCTGTTTAGTAAAGCATTGATACACTTCAGAAGTCTAAGCTTCCTTGGTTTTACCACAAGAACTTAATAGATAGACGGAAAGCATTACAAGCCACCACCAAGTACTTCTTCTATTTTACTGGTCCAGTAGGCAGGGCTATGATTAGCTGTACTTTAGCCCTCGGACCAGGTAATAGGGGAAGAGGGAGAAAAGCTGGAACTGTAGTACCCTGAGTACTGGGATGAGTCCAGGAAGCAGGAGAACCGTGGCAAGCAGTGCAGAGGGGGGTTGTGTCTATACCGACTTCTGAACTCTGCATTACTTACTTTTAACCGCTGAACTCAGCAGTAACTCAGAAATCAGTAGTGATGCATGAGTCAGTAGTAAGTGACACAGAGTTCAGAGGTCAGTAGTGACACAGAGATCAGTGGTAAATTACAGAGTTTAGAGGGCAGTAGCAAGTAACGCAGAGTTCAGAGGTTAGTCATAATTAACACAGAGTTCACAGGTCGGTAGTAAGTAATACAAAGTTCAGGGGTCAGGAGTAAGAGACGCATAGTTCAGGGGTCAGGAGTAAGAGACGCATAGTTCAGGGGTCAATAGCAAGTGACACAGAGTTCAGGGGTCAGTAATAAGTAATGCAAAGTTCAGGGGTCAGGAGTATGTGACTCAGAATTCAGGATTCAGGAGTATGTAATGCAGAGTTCAGGGGTAAGTAATGACAATGAGGTCAGTGGTAACAGATGCAGAGTTCAGGGATCAGTAGTAAGTGATGCACAGTTTAGAGGTCAGTAGTAAAAGTTCAGGAGCCAGCAGTAAGTGACTCAGAGTTTTGAGGTCAGTGGTAAATAAAATAGCATTCAAAGGTCAGTAGTAACACAGTTAAAGGATAAGGAGTAGGTAGCACATAGTTCAGGGGTCAGTAGTAAGAGATGCAGATTTCAGAGGTCAATAGTAAGTTATGTAGAGTTCAGGGGTCAGTAGCAATTTAGAGTTCCGTAGAAAGTGATGTAGAGGTCAGGGGTCAGTAGAAAGAGATGCAGAATTCAGAGGTCAGTGGGGAGTGGTGCAGACTTCAGTGGTTAGTAGCGACTCAGAGGTCAGAGGCCAATAATGATTCAGAGGTCAGGGGTCATTAGTAAGGGATGCAGAGTTCAGGGGTCACTATTACGTGATACAAAGGTAAGAGGTCAGTAGTATGTTATGCAAAGTTCAGGGGTCAGTAGTAAGTGACACAAAGCACAAGGGTCAGTAGAAAGTGACATAGAGTTCAGAGTTCAGTAATGACTCGGGGTCAGCAGTAAGGGATGCAGAGTTCAGAGGTCAGTTATGACTCAGGAGTCAGTAATAAGTGACACACAGTTCAGTGAGTAGTAAGTGATACAGATTTCAGAGGTCAGTAGTAAGTAACTGAGGGTTTAGTAATAAGTGATGTAGAGTTCAGAGGTCAGTAGTAAGTGACTAAAAGTTCAGGGTCAGTAATAAATGATGCAGAGCTCAGAGGTCAGTAAGGACTCCGAGGTCAGTAGTAAATGACGCAGAGGTCAAGAGTCAGTAGTAAATGATGCAGGGGTCAGGGGTCAGTAGTAAGTAATCCAGAGGTCAGTGGTAAGTCATATACTACTAACCTCTAAACAGGTTCCTCAGCATCTTATGTAGGCCCTGGCCCCTTCAATGTGCCTCCACAGATACTGTGCTGAACATGCCCTATTCAACACTGTGTCACTGCAGCTAAAGTAGGACCATTGCCCATAGCAACTAGATACCATGTAGCATCCTCCTAGAGAAAGAATACTGAAAGTTGAGTGTTTTCTATGGACATTTCTACTTTTGGCTCAGTTTATTAAATAAATAACATCCCTTATTTTGTCAGCCCTATCAGATGATGCTAAAAGTAAATACATATTCACATGAAATGTTTGGTCTTCTTTATCCTTGAATATGATTTTGAACTATTTTTGTTACCTCTACATCTGTAATTGTAGTTTAAACTGCACAGCATATGCAGAGATATTACAGTGAGACCTGCAGTGGAGCCAAGATCTTCAGACATACCTTTCTTTGTCAAACAGAGTTATATGTTTGTCTAAAAGCTGGACGATGAATGGACCAATATTATGTCACACAAGGCATCTGCAGTTTACATGCTAATACATCACAGTAAATGTGCAATACATACCTATAGAGATGACATACGGTATATCTGACAGACACACTCATCTATTCTCTATGGCTAGGATTCAAGTAACTAAAGAGCAAATCTATACAGTAAGACCTTTGGTTGAGAGTAACTTGGTCTGAGAGTGTTTTGCATGACAAGCAATTTTTAGAAATTTTGACTCGATATAAAAGCGATATAGAAGTAGCATCATGTCACAACTGAGTATAAAAGAGAAGGGAGGCGCCTCTAAGTGTAGCAATATGATTACATTTAATGAAGGTACAACATTTAGCAACTAACATGGTTGATGATAAAAAGAGGCACATCTAAGTATGCAGGCATCTGAGGTACAGTTGTCCACATAGACTGTCCTCCTCACGGCCATTAACATTGTCCCTTCCACGCTGCGCTCAACGAGCGCTTCAAGCCTTGCTTTCAAATCGCTCTACTGCAGGGTAATCTTCCTGGGCACGATTGTAGACTGACAGCGGTGAGAGCAGGTGGTGCTGAGGACAGTCTACGTCAGGATCAGCAACCAGTAGATTGCAGAGAGGTTACTGATATATCTCAGTCTGGGCTTGCTGACCCGCCATTCCAGAGCATCAAACAGAGTGCAATGCTGAGGGACTAGCTGTAAAGTTGGAGTTGTAGTAGGGAGTAGGGTTGAGCGAAACCAAACTGTAAAGTTTGGGTTCGTATCGGACTTTTGGGTTTTTGGTACCCGGACCCGAACCCGAACAATTTACTGTATGTTCGGATTTGAGTTCGGTGTTTGGCAATGTAAAAAGCTGCAGGGCAGCCAATCAACATTAGTTTAACTCGTGTGCCCTTAGAAGCCATCACAGCCATTCCTACTAATGGCATGGCTTTGATTGGCCAGTGCAGCATGTGATCCAGCTTCTATATATAGGGTTGCCACCTGTCCGGGATTCACCTGGACAGTTCGGGTTTGGAATCATGCGTTCGGGTTTCAGACTACCTGAAACCCAGACACAATATTTAGACCAGACTATGGCTTCACATGCAGGGTTGCGGGCTGCAGTCGGGTAAGCTGAGAGTGCCTGTTACACTTTTTCACATTGCACAAAGCCAGCACTAACAATCCCCCCCCCCGCACACAGAGACGGGAGAGGAGAGAGGGCTCGATCTGCTCCTCTTCCTCTTGCCCCTACCCCTTTGTGTCTGCCCACACTCCAATCCCCAGTCCTGTGCCTCAGAAAAGGAAAGTTGGGGCTGGGAATTTGAATTCCAGTAGCCTCAGATACATCTGGATGAGAGGTGATGACTGCCAAGGGGTGAGTGAGCTCACCATCCATCCCTGTCTGTGACTGAAGTCTCCCCCCCTTCTCTCTCCTGCCTCTGAGTGAGTACACTAAGGTAAATCAGGGTTCTCAGAGCACCCCTTACATCAGAGTCTGCTCCGTACATCAGAGTTCCACCTTAGATCAGGGTTCCCAGAGCATCCCTTATGTTAGAGTCCCCATAGTTCTCCCTTACATCAGAGACACCCCCCCCATGCAGTTTTAGGGGAACTCTGTGGACTCTGATTTAAAGGGGAACTCTTGTGCTTAATTTGATTAGAAATGTTATTTAATTGCAAAATATATGTATAGTTTATATTAAAAAAAAAAGATTGCTGTCCGCCGCTAAAGTGTTTGGGTTAGACTTGAAGAAAAGGTGGCAACCCTATCTATATAAGCTAGAGGCACATAGCACAGCACGTCACTCTGCTTTAGGTAGTGTAGGGAAAGGTTGCTGCTGCTGCTTTGAGGGAGAGAACTAGATAGGAGTCTTGATTCAGAAATCAAATTACTCAGCAATCTATCTTGATTTAGTTGTGTGGGTGCAGTGCACAATCTTAAATTGCGGCCTAGTCTTTATCTGTACATGCGAGATACACCGTTTAGATACTGTTGTTCTATTCTGCTATTCTAAAAACACCCATTTAGAGCAGAAAAAATCATTTTGCAGTGTTTGCTGCATATGTGTACATGTGAGATACACACTTTAGATACTTTTCTTCTATTCTGCTATTCAAAAAAATAATAATTTAGGGCAAAAAAAAAAATTTTGGTGCGTTTTTTTGCATATCTGTACATGTGAGGTACACCCTTTAGATACTGTTGCTCTATTCTAGTATTAAAAAAAAAAACATTTAGAGCAAAAAAAAAATAACTTGTAGCGTTTCCTGCATATCTGTACGTGTGAGATACACACTTTAGATACTGTTACTCTATTTTGCTATTCAAAAAAACACATTTAGGTGAAAAATCTTAAATTGCAGCCTAGTCTGTATCTGTACGTGTGAGATACACCCTTTAGATACTGTTGTTCTATTCTGCTATTCTAAAAACACCCATTTAGGGCAAAAAATAATAATTTTGCAGCGTTTGCTGCATATGTGTACGTGTGAGATACACACTTTAGATACTGTTCTGTTATTCAAAAAAAGAATAATTTAGGGCAAAAAAAATGTTTTTGGTGCATTTTCTGCATATCTGTACGTGTGAGATACACCCTTTAGATACTGTTGCTCTATTCTGCTATTCTAAAAACACCCATTTAGGGCAAAAAGATGAAAGTACAATTAAATCACACTTGTTTATTAAATAAAAATAAAAAGGTAAATAGAAAAAGCGTAGTCAAAGCGTAGCTAGAGTCCAGGAACCGTATCGAGCAGTCAGCCAGGCCAGAGTTCAATAACTAGATCAGGTAATCAGCCAGGCCAGAAGTCAGGGATCCAAGTAGAGCAACAGTAAGTAGGATAAGGAGCCAGAAGGAAAGTCAGCAAGCCAGTCTTAAAATAGAACCGCAGGAGATGGTTTCTTGTGATGACAGAGTTGAAGTGAGCTGGACAGCTTTAAGTAGGCAGGTCAGACGAGCATGATCAGGAACAGCTGGTAACTGTGGAGAGAGATGAGAGCTGGCAATTAGCCGACAGCTGAGCAGCCAGCCCAGAGAAGGAAGGGCTAAGCCAGCCTTGACAGTACCCCCTCCTCAATGTCCCCTCTCCCTTGGAGGGCCACCAGGCTTGAGGGGAACCCGTCTATGGAACTCGTGGAGGAGGACAGGGGCATGTACGTCAGAGGATGAAACCCAGGAGTGTTCCTCCGGACCGTACCCCTTCCAATGCACCAGTTACTGTATGTGCCCACGGAACCTACGGGAGTCAACAATGGTTTGGACCTCATACTCCTCATGGTTCACAACCTGAATAGGGTGAGGGCATGGCACCGAGGTGGTAAATCGGTTACAGACTAACGGTTTCAATAAGGAGACATGAAACACATTTGAGATGCGCATACTAGGAGGAAGGTCCAATGCGTAAGCCACTGAGTTAATCCTGCGAAGGATACGGAAAGGCCCAATAAACCGAGGTACAAACTTCAGTGAGGGAACACGAATCTGGAGTTTGAGAGATGACAGCCAGACCCTGTCCCCAACCTGGTAGGAAGGCGCAGGCGAGCGTCTGCGGGTCAGCATGGAGTCTGTACCTATTATTAGCATGACACAAAGCCTCCTGGACTTGTATCCAAGTGGAACGAAGACCACGGAGATGCTCCTCTAACACAGGAATACTCTCCGGAACAAACGGGTCAGGCAACATGGAAGGTTGGAAACCATAATTTGCCATAAATGGAGACAATCGGGAGGCAGAATTCAAGGCATTGTTGTGAGCAAACTCTGCCCATGGTAATAGGTCTGACCAGTTGTTATAGTGGTCAGAAATATAGCAACGTAGGAATTGCTCCAAGGACTGATTGGCTCGCTCTGCAGCCCCATTAAACTGCGGGTGATACGCAGAAGAGAACACAAGCTGGATTCCCAACTGTACACAAAAGGCTCACCAGAACCGGGAGACAAACGGACTTCCCCTGTCCGAGACAATCACCTTGGGTAGCCCATGTAAGCGAAAGATCTCCCTAGCAAAAATGGAAGCCAGTTCCTCAGAGGTAGGCAACTTCTTAAGTGGAATACAATGACACATCTTATAGAACCGGTCAACCACCATATGGATAACAGTGTTGCCTTGGGAGTTGGGCAACTCCACAATGAAATCCATTCATAGGTGAGTCCAGGGCCTCTCTCCATTGGGTATGGGTTGTAGAAGGCCCACTGGAAGTTGACGTGGAGTCTTACTCTGAGCACACACGGGACAGGCAGCTACGAAGGCAGTAACATCAGCCCGTAGCTTAGGCCACCAGAATTGTTGGGAAATACCCCAAATGAGTTGATTCTTTCCAGAATGGCCAGCTGTCTTGAGAGAATGATAAGTCTGGAGCACAGCAGTACGGAGACTCTCTGGGACAAAGCAGCGGTCACAAGGTTTTTCAGGAGGAGCATGGACCCGAGCAGCAAGAATTTTGTCACCCAAAGGAGAAGTAAGACTGGTGCGAACCGTAGCCAAGATACGATCAGGAGGAATCATAGGAACCGGAACCGACTCCGACTCCGATTTGGAAGTGGAGGAAAATTGTCGTGACAAGGCATCAGCCCTTACATTCTTAGTACCGGGTAAGAATGAGACAATGTAATTAAAACTCGACAAGAAAAGAGCCCATCGCACCCTTCTGGGAGAGAGTCACTGAGCCTCAGACAAGAATGTAAGATTCTTATGGTCAGTAAGAGTAACAACAGGCACAGTGGTACCTTCAAGGAGATGTCTCCATTCTTTCAGGGCTAAAATGATCGCCAACAGCTCTCTTTCACCTATCTCATAATTGCACTCAGTAGGTGACAATTTCTTGGAAAAGTAGCCACACGGATGCATAGCGCTCTCAGAGTTAGGACGTTGAGACAGAAGGGCGCCAACTCCAGTTTCAGAAGCATCAACTTCTAGGATAAAAGGCAACATAGGATCAGGATGTGCCAACACAGGAGCAGAAACAAAGGCAGCCTTGAGAGTCTCAAAGGCCTTAATAGACTCCGGAGACCAACTCTGTGGGTTACCATCCTTTCTGGTCATATCAGTCAGGGGCTTGACCAGAGACGAGAAGTTACGAATAAACTACGATAGTAGGTGGCAAAACCCAGGAAACGCTGCAGAGGACGTAAACCCATGGGTCGAGGCCACTGTAGGACTGCCGAAAGTTTCCCTGTGTCCATCAAAAAACCAGCAGTGAAAATGACATAGCCCGGGAATATAACCTGTTCACGATGGAACTCGCACTTCTCCAGTTTACAATAGAGATTGTTCTCTCTTAGTTTCTGAAGCACACGACAGACATCTGTGTGGTGGCTCTCCAGGGACTTGGAAAATATGAGGATATCATCGAGATAAACCACCACACATAACTGCAACAAATCTCGGAGGACATCGTTAATAAATTCCTGGAAAACTGCCGGGGCATTACGAAGGCCAAAAGGCATTACCAGGTATTCATAATGGCTTGTTCTGGTATTAAACGCAGTTTTCCACTCATCACCCTCCTTAATGCACACAAAATTGTATGCCCCTCTCAAGTCAAGGTTCGTGAAAACCGTTGCTGCCTTGAGGCGGTCAAATAACTCTGAAATCAATGGAATCGGGTAGGCATTCTTAATCGTGGCACGATTGAGACCCCTATAATCAATACAAGGTCTCAGTTCACCGCTCTTCTTCCTCACAAAAAAAACAGCACCAGCAGGAGACGAGGATTTGCAGATGAAACCTTGAGAAAGTGCGTCAGCAACATACTCCTCCATGGCCTTATCCTCCAAGACCAACAAAGGGTGAACCCGGCCACGAAGAGGTATGGCACCAGGTTGAAGGTCAATTGTACAATCATAAGACCGGTGTGGAGGCAAACTACCAGCTTGACCTTTATCAAAGACACCGCCAAAATCACGGTATTCCTCCAACAGGGAGGGGAGTGAAGAGGTGCGCAGGACCTTGGATACCTTCAGGAAGCATGTCTCACTGCATTGTGGTGACCAAGAGAGAACCTCAGCACGGAGTCAATCAAAAGAAGGGTTGTGCCTCTGTAACCAAGAATAACCAATAACCAGCGGAAACCTGGGTGAGGAAATAACTTGGAATTGGATTATCTCATGGGGAAGAGGCCCTATGGCCATGGACAATGGAACCGTCTCATGAGTCACATGGGCAGGCTGTAAAGGTCTCCCGTCAAGAGCCTCAATGGCAACCAAATGGCCACCTAAGGTCTGTCCATGACAGAACCTCAAGGTTCGGGCATTCCCTGGACAAGTAGGACAAGACTTCAAAAAGTGACCTGCTTGGCTACAATAAAGGCACATTCTCTCCCTCCTCCTAAAGGCTCTCTCATCTGCAGAGAGAAGCGTGAAGCCCAGGTGCATGGGTTCATCTTCACTGACCGACTCGGTACCAGGAGGCATGGGAGGTGAGGGAGGCATGGGTGGGACTACAAAGCTCGGAGGCAAAAATACAGGAGGCTTCTGCAAGTGCTCCTTAAGAGAAGGTCTTTCTCTGAGTCTGGAGTCAATGAGGATGGCAAACAAGATCAAGCTCTCCAGCTCAATGGGTATATCTCGGGTTGCTTTCTCATCCTTGATGGAATCTGAGAGACCATGAGAAAAAGCAGCCACAAGGGCCTCATTGTTCCGAGCAACCTCTGCTGCCAGAGTACGGAATTCAGTGGCGTAGTCGGCAACAGTTCTTGTACTCTGTTTGATGGACATGAGGCACTTGGCAGAAGCGGAGCATGTGGGAACATCAAATACCCTTTTAACCACTTGCTTACTGGGCACTTAAACCCCCCTCAGTCCCAGACCAATTTTCAGCTTTCAGCGCTGATGCACTTTGAATGACAATTGCGCGGGCATACAACACTGTACCCAAATGAAATTTTTATCATTTTTTTCCCACAAATAGAGCTTTCTTTTGGTGGTATTTAATTACAGCTCGGAGTTTTATTTTTTGCTAAACAAACAAAAAAAGATGCAAAAAAAAAAAAAAAATCATGATTAATAGTTTGTTATAAAATTTTGCAAACGGGTCATTTTTCTCCTTCATTGAAGTGCGCTGATGAGACGGCACTGATAGGCTGCACTGGTGGGCACTGATAGGCTGCATTGGTGAGCACTGATAGGCTGCACTGGCGGGCACTGATGGGCATAGTTAAGCCGGCACTAATAGGCACAGATAAGGTGGCACCGATAGGCACAGATAAGGCAGTACTGATGGGCACAGATAAGGCGGCACTGATGGGCAAAGATGGGCACGGATGGGTGGCACGGATGGGTGGCACTGATAGGTACCACTGATAGATGGGACTGATGGGCACTGATAGGTGGCACTGATAGGTGGCTCTGATAGGTGGCAATGCTGGGCACTGCTGGGCGGCACTGCTGGGCACTGATGGGCACTGGTAGATGACACTGATGGGCATGGATATGTGGCACTGGGGTGCAGCACCATTGTTGAGGCAGATTGTGGGCCCTGTGGGTGGCACTGTGGGTAGCACTGCTGGGTGGCACTGTGGGCACTGCTGGGTGGCACTGACGGGGGGCACTTATATTTTATTAAGGTGGCACTGGCAGGGGGCAGGTGGGCACTGGCAGGGGGCAGGTGGGCACTGGCAGGGTGATCGGCTCTTTTTTTTTCTCCTCGCGCTGTCAGCGCGAGGAGGAATGATAGCCGATTGCCGGCTCCGTTGCATCACATGATCAGCTGTCATTGGCTGACAGCTGATCACGTGATAAGGGGTCGGGATCGACCCCTTCCTCGGATCCGTGATCAGGCGAGTCTCATAGACCCCCTCAGGGGGGCGCGCAGGCCGCTCGTGCACGGGACGACGTCAATAGACGTAGTCGCGGCAAAGGAGGTCCGCGCTGTAGCCGTCATTCGGCTATAGCGCGGATCTCAAGTGGTTAAAGGAGGCCACAAACTGAGGGTAACTCAAGACAACAGGTTTTTGCGTCTCCCATAGAGGGTTAGACCAGGCCAAGGCTCTCTCAGAAAGCAAAGATATCACAAAACCTACTTTGCTTCTGTCCGTGGGAAACTCCTGGGGCAGCATCTCGAAGTATATCTCAACCTGATTGAGAAAGCCTCTGCATTAAACTGGATCACCCCCAAATCACTGGGGAAGCGGAGCGGAACCAGACATACCTCTTATAGAGGTAATACTCGAGGCGGGTGCCTGCACAGAGACTGGCACAGCAACAGGGACAGCCTGCGACTCAGGTTGTACCGGAGCAGCCACCGTGGGGGATTCCTGGTGAGCCGTGCGACTCAGGAGTGTTTGTAATGCCATGGCAAACTGATCCATGCGGTGATCTTGCTCATCCAATCTGTTGCTCTATTTTGCTATTCAAAAAAACACATTTAGGTGAAAAATCTTAAATTGCGGCCTAGTCTGTATCTGTACGTGTGGGATACACCCTTTAGATACTGTTGTTCTATTCTGCTATTCAAAAAACACAGATTTAGGGCAAGATCCTAAATTTGAGAAATATGAGGAGAGCGTCAAATAAGGGACGTGGCCCCGGTCGTGGTGCTGCTGGTGGAGCTCCTGTTGCAGGGAGAGGACGTGGTTGATCTGTGCCAGCTACATACACAAGTGAAACACCTTCCTCAGGTGAGAGAAGGTGACAGAGCCTGCAGTGGTATTTGGCCGGGCCTAATGCAGCTCTACGAATGTTGAGGCCAGGACAAGTACAGGCGATAGTAGATTGGGTTGCTGACAGTGCCTCCAGTTCCATCACATTGCCTCCCACCCAGTCTCCTGCTGAAAGATCAGAGTTGGCACCTGCAGCCGATGTCCATCAGTCTTTCACCTCACCCCCTTGCAATTCAGCCATGCAGTCTGAGCCCCAAATCATGCAGCAGTCTCTTCTGCTTTTTGATGACTCTGTTAGCAGGATTTCCCAGGGCCATCCACCTAGCCCTGCCCCAGAAGTGGAAGAGATTGAGTGCACTGATGCTCGACCATTTATGTTTCAAGATGAGTACATGGGAGGACCATCGCTGCACGTCTCGGATGATGACGAAATACAGGTGCTAACTGCTGCTGCTTTCGCAATTGTGCAGACCAACAAGGAGGGCAGGGGTGAAGACTGGGTGGAAGATGATCTGGAGGACGATGAGGTCCTCGACCCCACATGGAATCAACGCCATGCAGGTGACCTGTGTAGTTTCGGAGGAAGAGGCGGTGGTCGCACAGAGCAACCAGCACAGCAGAAGAGGGAGCAGGGTGCAAAAGCGGAGCGTCCGCCCCCTAGACAGCACACCTGCTACTGCCCAACGCAGCAAAATACCGAACACACCAAAGCCAGGTCCAAGGAGTTCCCTAGTGTGGCAGTTCTTCAGACAATATGCTGATGACAAGACACGAGTGGTTTGCACGCTGTGTCTTGTCATCTTTGTGAAGCGAGGCATAAATGTTGTCAACCTGAGCACAACCTGCATGACCAGGCATCTAAGTGCAAAGCACAAGCTGCAGTGGAATAGACACCTCAAAAACCAAGAAAGGTCTCTGGCTCCTCCTGCTTCCTCTTCTGCTGCAGTCTCGGCCTCTTCAACCACCTCTGTAGTGACAATGGCACCTGCCACCCCGCAAACAGAGGATCTGCCAGCAACACTACCACCTGGGTCACCAACCATCTCCACAATGTCCCATGGAAGCGTTCAGCTCTCTATCTCCCAAACACTGGAGCGGAAGAGAAAGTACCCCCCTACCCACCCGTGATTCCTGGCCCTAAATGCCAGCATTTCAAAATTCCTGGCCTTTGAAATGCTGTCGTACCATCTGGTGGAGATGCCGAGTTTTAAAAGCCTGGTGGCATTGACTGTCCCACAGTATGTCGTGCCCAGCCATCACTACTTTTCCAGGCGATCCATCCCTTCCCTGCACAACCACTTGGGGGACAAAATCAGGTGTTCACTGTGCAACGCCATCTATGGCAAGTAAGTACGGTCAGGGACGTTATATCTCACTAACAGCACACTGGGTAAATGCAGTGGCGGCTGGGCCTCAGGAGGATAGCAGTTTGGCGCATGTCCTTCCACCACCGAGGATTGCAGGGCGCTTCAGTTTGCCTCCTGTTGCTAACTCCTCCTACTCTGCTTCCTCATCCTCTACCGCATCCGGTCAGCGTAACACCTTCACCACCAACTTCAGCACAGTCAGGGGTAAACGACAGCAGGCAGTTTTAAAACTTTCCTGTTTGGGGGATAAACCCCACACCGCGCAGGAGTTGTGGAGGGACATGGAACAACAGACCAATGAGTTTTTGGTGGCAGTGAGCCTCAAACCCGGCCTGGTGGTGTGCGATAATGGGCAAAATCCCGTAGCAGCTCTGGGCCTAGCCGGTTTGATGCACATCCCTTGCCTGGCGCATGTGCTGAATTTGGTTGTACAGAGGTTCCTTAAAAATTACCCCGATATGGCAGAGCTGCTGCAGAAAGTGTGGGCCGTCTGTGCGCACTTTCGACGTTCTCACCCTGCTGCTGCTCGCCTGTCAGCGCTGTAGCGTAACTTCGGTATTCCCGCTCACCGCCTCATATGTGAAGTGCCCACAAGGTGGAACTCCACCTTGCACATGCTGGCCAGACTGTGCCAGCAGCAGCAGGCGATAGTGGAGTCTCAGTTGCAGCACACGTGCGTGTGTCGCTCTGCGGAACAGCACCACTTCACCACCAATAACTGGGCCTCCATGCTGAGACCTGTGTGCCTTGTTGCGCTGTTTAGAGTACTCCACGAACATGGCCAGTGCCGATGATGCTGTTTTCAGTGTTACTATCCCAGTTCTATGCCTCCTTGAAAAAACACTTTGGGCGATGATGGAAGAGGATGTGGCACAGGAGGAGGAGGAAGAGGGCTCATTTCCAAGGCTTTCAGGACAGTCATTCACAAGTCACTCCGAGGGTGGGTTCCTGCACCAACAAACGCCAGATACACAATTGTCCAGAAAGGGCACAGTTCTGGAGGATGATGGGGTGGAGGATGACGAGGTAGAGGATGAGGAGGAGGAGATGGAGGAGGGGGAACCATGTTCACAGCAGGGTGGCACCCTGACCCTCTCATGGCCATCACTGGTGCGTGGCTGGGGGGATACAGAGGACACAGACAATACACCTTCCACAGAGGACAGCTTTTCATTGCCTCGGGGAAGCCTGGCACACATGAGCGATTACATGCTGCAGTGTCTCTGCAATGACCGCCGAGTTGCCCACATTCTAACTGGTGCTGATTACTGGGTGGCCCCACTGCTGGATCCCCTTTGCAAGGACAACATACCGCCCTTAATTACCATTTTTTATTTGTATGTATTTTATGTTATTTTACGTTATTTCCCTATCCAGATTTGTTTGCAGAGCACTTGCCATGCTTTAACAACATTTTGCTGCCATCTGCAGCCCTCTAGCCCTTTTCATTACTTTTTTAGAGCCATTTTAGTCCTCAAAAGTTCGGGTCCCCATTGACTTTAATGGGGTTCGGGGTCAAATTCGGGTGAAGTTCGGGTCCCGAACTCAAACTTTTTTGCGAAGTTCGGCCGAATCCGTCTAACCCAAACATCCAGGTGTCCGCTCAACTCTAATAGGGAGCAAAAGCAGCATATTCCAATGACTCCTCTGTAGTGCTGGCTCCTGTCCCATGTGGAGGGATACCAACTGCACTCCACCTTTTATCCTGGCTACCGGTCTTCAGAGTGGTCCCAGCAGCAGGAAAGAAGGGGTTTTCAGGTTAGTGTGAAGTAATACACTGGGTATAATAGTATATTGTTTCTTTTACACTGATGTGCTGTGGTTTACCCACATCGTGGGTGCAGTGCAGTGTACCTGTAGCTTTCCTGCGGGTTTGCTGTGCTTAGCCATAGAGTTCTTTTATATCGGATCCCCATTCTGACAGATGACATGACAGAGATCTACTGTTCCCAGTCATCGGAGCGGTGATCTCTGTCATGTCCCAGGCAGCCAATCCCCCATACAGCTAGAACACAGTTGACCCTTTGATCGCCCCCTAGTGTTAACCTCTTACCTGCCAGTGTCATTTATACATTGATCAGTGCATTTTTATAGCACTGATCAATGTAATAATGTCACTGGACCCCAAAAAGTGTAATTTGTGGTCAGATTTGTCTGCCACAATGTCGCAGTCCTGCTAAGAATCACAGATCGTTGCTATTACTAGTAAAAACAATAAAAAAAATAAAAGTCCCTAAATCTATCCCGTAGTTTGTAGGCACGATAACTTTTGCGCAAAGCAATCAATATATGCCTATTGCGATTTTTTTAAACAAAAATATGTAGAAGAATATATATCGAAGAATATATATCGGCCTAAACTGATGAAGAAATTTTTTTTTTTTAATTTTTGGGGAGATTTTTTTTATAGCAAAAAGTAAAAAATTGCGGGGTTATTTACTAAACGCAAATCCACTTAGCACTACAAGTGCACTTGAAATTGCATTGAAAGTGCACTTGGAAATAAAGTCGCTGTAGATCCGAGGGAGACATGCAAGGAAAAAAAAATAGCATTTTAGCTTGCACATGGTTGGATAATAAAATCAGCAGAGCTTCCACTCATTTCAGATCTGCCCCTCAGATTTACAGTGACTACACTTCCAAGTGCACTTTCAGTGCAATTTCAAGTGCACTTTGCACTTGTAGTTTGCACTTGCAGTGCAAAGTGGATTTTCCTTTTTGTAACTAACCTCCATTGTGTTTTTTTAAAAATTGTCACTCTTTTTTTGTTTATAGTGCAAAAAATAAAAAGTCCAGAGGTGATCAAACACCACCAAAAGAAAGCTCTATTTGTGAGAAAAAAAGGACTGCAATTTTGTTTGGGTACAGCATCGCGCGACCCCGTAATTGTCAGTTAAATCGACGCAGTGCTGTATCGCAAAAAATGGCCTGGTCATTAAGGGGGCAAATCCTTCCAGTCCTTAATTAGTTAAATCAGGTGTGAGGAGGCGACACTGTGCCCAGTGATATTTGACTTCTCCCATGTTGTTCAGGTAGATCTCCACCTCTTTAAGATTGCCTACCCCTGGTCTATGTGGACAGCTTTACCCCAGGTGCTTGCATACTTAGATGTGCCTGTTTTAATCTTCAACCATGTGATTTGCTAAATGTTGTACCTTCATTAAATGTAACCATATTGCTACACTTAGAGGCGCCTCTCTTCTCTTTTATTCCCTGTAGTTCCTGCTGGATTTTGCTTCTTAACCACTTCCCACCCGGCCGATGCATATATACGGCCGGGTGGGAGCCGTCTACTCCTGATAGGACGTTCAGGAACGTCATTCAGGAGTAGCGGGATCGCGCGCGCGCGCGCCCGCGCAGCGGCGCGATCCCGATGTGCTCGTGTCACCCGGACACGGCACATCTCAGATCGGCAGGAGGGCTCTGTGATTGGCCCTCCTGATCACATGACGGCCGTGTCCAATCACGGCCGTCATGTGATGTAAACAAACAGCCGGTTGCTAGGCAATCGTCTCTCCTCTCCTCACACGGAAGTCACCACTGAGGAGAGGAGAGCAGAACGCTGCAGCCGGCTGATGATCAGTGAGTATGGGCTGCTTTTTACAGCTTTTTACTCACTGATCATCAGTGTAGTGTAAACACACAACACACCACACAGTACAAACACAGTCCCCACATATGTCCCCAAAACACACATGTCCCCAAAACATACATGTCCCCAAATAATAAAAACACATGTCCCTAATAATAAAAACATGTCCCCCACATATGTCCCACTAAAATCACATGTCCCAATGATTATCTGCACACATATGTACGTGATCACCTGCACACATATGTACATGATCATTTGCGTACATATGTCCGTGATCACACAAACCAATTATTATACACTTAACGGAATTTTTTTTACCAAAAACATGTAGCAGAATACATTTTGGCTTAAATTTATGACAAAATTTGATTTTATTGGATTTCTTTTCAAATAGAAAAAAGAAAATATTGTTTTTTTTCCAAATTTCCGCTATTTTTGCGCTTATATCGCAAAAAAAAAACGGAGTCGTGAATAAATAACACCAAAATAAAGCTCTATTTGTGCGAACAAAATGATAACAATTTCATTTGGGTACAGTGTAGCATGACCGCGCAATTGTCACTGAAAGCGCTAGAGCGCTGAAAGCTGAAAATTGGGCTGGGAAGGAAGGGGGTGAAAGTGCCCTGTATTGTAGTGGTTAATTGTGTGATGACAGACTGTTTGTCTAAAATCCGACTGTTAGTACGCTCTATCAGACAATTGTTGGCCAACTTTCTGCCGACAAATGGATGGCAGGCTAGTAAATTTTTGTCAAACAACGGTCTGTTGTCAGATTTTCCTATCGTGTGTACACAAGTCCGTCACACAAAAGTCCAAAGTACAAACATGCATGCTCGGAATCAATGCTCACCAAACATGACATTAGTAGAAGGTGTCCAAAGGGTGGTGCTCAAGAGCTGAAATTCCTTGTAATATGTCACTATGTTTGTGTTTATTGGCCGACAATTGTGTACCATTAGTAGGGATGGGCTGTCTGTTCGACTTGTTGCCCCTTCACCGAACAGCGAACAATTTGGGGTGTTTGCAGCAAATTCAAAAGCAACGGGACACCCTTTAAAAGTCTATTGGAAAAATCAAAAATGCTAATTTTAAAGGCTAATATGCAAGTTATTGTCATAAAAAAGTGTTTGCGGACTCGGCTCCTGCCCCAGGGGACATGTATCAATGCAAAAAAAGTTTTAAAAACAGCCGTTTTTTCGGGAGCAGTGATTTTAATAATGCTTAAAGTGAAACAATAAAAGTGTAATATTCCATTAAATTTTGTACCTATCTATAGTATGCCTGTAAAGGGGCACATGTTTGCCATGTTTAGAACAGTCTGACAGCAAAAGGACATTTCTAAAGGAAAAAAAAAAACTAATTTAAAAAACTACTCGCGGCTATAATGAATTGTTGGGTGGACAATACACATATCAGTTCATTGATAAAAATGACATGGGGATTTCCCCACAGGGGAACCCCAAACCAAAATTAAGAAAAAAAATGCATGGGGGTCCCCGGAAATTCCATACTGGGCCCTTCAAGTCTGGTATGGATATTAAGGGGAACCCCGCGACCAAATGTAAAAAAAAATGTCATGGGGGTCCCCCTCAAAATCCATACCAGACCCTTATCCGAGCACGTAACCTGGCAGGCCACAGGAAAAGAGGGGGGACGAGAGAGCGCCCCCTCTCCTGAACTGTACCAGGCCACATGCCCTCAATATTGGAAGGGTGCTTTGGGGTAGTCCCCCAAAGCACCTTGTCTCCATGTTGATGGGAATAAGGGCCTCATCCCCACAACCCTTGCCCCGTGGTTGTGGGGGTCTGCGGACGGGGGGGCTTATTGGAAGCTGGAAGCCCCCTTTAACAAGGGGACCCCCAGATCCCGCTGCCCCCCCTGTGTGAAATGGTAATGGGGTACAAAATACCCATACCATTTCACAAAAAAGTGCAAAAAATTTTAAGAGACGGTTTTTGACAATTCCTTTATTTAAAGTCTTCTTCTTTCCATCTTCTTCAGGTCTTCTTCCTTCCTTCTTCCTTCGGTTTCTTCCTCTATCTTCTTCCTCTGCTTTTTCCTCGAATCCTCTGCTTCTTGCTCCGGTGTTCTCGTCCGGCATCTTCCTCTGCGGCGTCTTCTTCCCCACTTCATTCTTGGGCCGCACCGCATCCATGGGAGGCTGCCGCTGTGTGACGCTTCTCTTCTTTTGACACTGCTTATATATGGGGACAAGGTGATTTGGGGGGCTACCCCAAAGCACCCTCCCAATGTTGAGGGCATGTGGCCTGGTACGGTTCAGGAGGGGGGGGCGCTCTCTCATTCCCCCTCTTTTCCTGCTGCCTGCCAGGTTGCATGCTCGGATAAGGGTCTGGTATGGATTTTTAGGGGGACCCCCACACCATTTTTTTTTATTTGGCGTAGGGTTCCCCTTAAAATTCATACCAGACCTGAAGGGTCTGGTATGGAGTTTGAGGGGGACCCCCATGCCATTTTTTTTTACATTTAGGTATGGGTTCCCCTTAATATCCATACCAGACCTGAAGGGCCTGGTATGGAATTTCGGAGGACCCCCACGCATTTTTTTTTCTTAATTTTGGTTCGGGGTTCCCTTGTTGGCAGATCCCCATGCTGTTTTTATCAATAAACTGTTATGTGTATTGTCAGACCCGACAATTATTTGTAGCCCTGAATAGTTTTAAATGAGTTTTTTTCCTTTAGAAATGTAATTTTGCTGTCAGACTGTTCTAAACACGGGAAACATGTGCCCCTTTACAGGCATACTATAGAAATTTAAAGGAATATTACACTTTTATTGTTTCACTTTAAGCATTATTAACCACTTCAATACTGGGCACTTAAACACCTTCCTGCCCAGACCAATTTTGAGCTTTCAGCGCTGTCGCACTTTGAATGACAATTGCACGGTCATGCTACACTGTACCCAAATGAAATTTTTATTATTTTTTTCCCACAAATAGAGCTTTCTTTTGGTGGTATTTGATCACCTCTACAGTTTTTATTTTTTGCTAAACAAATAAAAAAAGACCGAAAATTTTGAAAAAATATTTTTTTTAAATTTCAGTTTCAAAACTTTGTAAATAAGTACGTTTTCTCCTTCACTGATGGGCACTGATGGGGCTACACTGATGGGCACTGATAAGGCGGCACTGATGGGCACAGATGAGGTGACATTGATGGACACTGATATGTGGCACTGATAGGCGACACTGATGGACACTGATATGTGGCACTGATGGGCGACACGGATGGGCACTAATAGGTGGCACAAATTGGCACTGATGGCTGGCACGGATTGGCATGTATGGGCATGGATAGGTGGTACAGATGGGCATGGATAGGCGGCACAGATGGGCATGGATAGGCAGCACAGATGGGCATGGATGGGCACTGATAGGCGGCACAGATTAGCACTGATAGGCGGCATTGTATTGAATCAACTGTACTGATGGATGCCAATCAGTGCCAAACAATAATGCATGCCAATCAGTGATGCCCATTGTGGGCACTGATTGGCATCCATTGTGGGCACTGATTGGCATCCACTGTGGGCATTGACTGGAATCCCTGGTGGTCTAGGGTGGCATACCTTGTGCTGGGCATCCCTGGTGGTCTGGTGGCGTCCCTGGTGGTCCAGTGTGGGCATCCTCGGGGGGGGGGGGGCTGCGCTGATAATCAATCAGCACAGACCCCCTGTCAGAGGAGCAGCCGATCGGCTCTCCTCTAGTCGTGTCTGACCGATCACCGGCTCTTCCTATTTACACTGTGATCAGCCGTGATTGGACACGGCTGATCACATGGTAAAGAGTCTCCGTCGGAGACTCTTTACCAAGATTGTAGTTGCCGGGTGTCAGACTGACAACCCGCAACAATGATCGCCGCGATGCGTGCCCCCGGGGGCGCGCAGTGGTTAAAAATCCTGATCACGTCATATGATGTCCGGCCAGGATTTTGAAACCACTTTGCCGCCATGTTTTTGTTATAGGGCGGGCGGCAAGTGGTTAAAATCACTGCTACCAAAAAAACAGCCGTTTTTAAAACTTTTTTTGCATTGATACATGTCCCCTGGGGCAGGACCCAGGTCCCCAAACACTTTTTATATTATTAACTTGCATATAAGCCTTTAAAATTAGCACTTTTGATTATACATGTTCAAGTCCCATAGACTTTAATGGTGTTTGTGTGTTCGTACAAATTTTTTGCTTGTTCGCATGTTCTGGTGCGAGCCTTCAGACAAAAGTCTGGCGCTTTGTCTGCGGAAAAAACGATCATGTGTACGAGTCTTAATTCCCTTTGTGGAGGCTGCCATTTGTGTATGGACATTTTTTTGCTACACAACATTGCACAACATCTTTTTATATGGGCTATATACTAAAGGAGTCCCCATTATTTCTTATTGGGAAATTTGCTTTGATATACGAGTGCTTTAGATTACAAGCATGTTTCCTGAAATGAATTACGCTCACAATTAGACATGTGCATTAGTTCTTGTCCGAATTTTAGGTATTTTTGTTATCATTTTAACAAATGTGCAGAATCTGAAAACCGAAAGATCCGACATAAACAAATGCTTAATTTTCATTTTCATTACAACTGTTAAATATGGATAGAAGATTAGACATGACGCTGACAATAGCAACCTTTGGTCGAATGTGCCTAACCTTAGCTCTATTAACCCCAGATTATTCTACATAGAAAAGATTCAACATTATAGAGACAATAGCAAAAAAGGTTGAATGTGCCTAACCTAACTCTTTTAGTCCAAGATTATTTGACATAGAGAGAAAAGATTTGACATGAAGATTCAACAAAGCAGTAGCCGCGAGCGGACATTTATGGTCAAATGCTCTGCCCATAGGCTATACAAGAATTCTAATGTTGGTTGACTAGTAATAATAATTAATAAATATAATTATTACTAGTGTCATACAACATTAGAATTCTACTATACTGTAGCTTGTAGGCGGAACATTCGACAGGAAATTGCGATTGCGGTAGCGTACAATTTAGCTGCTCCGTTGAATCTTCTTAGAACATTCGACAGACACCATAAGCCTTCAATGACAAATTTGACCTTAATTATTTCGGATTTTCGGACGAATGCATTTTTTAAGGAAACAAAATAAATAAAAATGAATTTCAGGAGTAACTAAATAAATGTATTTTTCTGACAAAAACGAAATTCCGAAACAAAATATTTCAGTGTGCACATGTCTAGTCACAATCCAAGGATCTACTGTATAATATAAGGTGAATTGGGCTTCAAAAAGCACCACTTTTAGGGTCCATGCACACTAGAGGCAGAAAAAGCAACATACAAAATGCTCATATTGCAGAGTTTATAAGCATTTTTTATCGGCATTTGCTTTTACAAGCATTTTGTTCAGAATATTCCCATCTGCCCATCTTTCACTATAATCAATGTACACTTGAAAATGCCAAACACTCCCAAATGCCATGTTTAGGCTTGCTTATGCATGTTTATAAGCATTTTTTTCTTCCTAAATGCTCCTCACAAAACACAATTCTGAAGTACAGGTCCTTCTCAAAAAATTTGCATATTGTGATAAAGTTCATTATTTTCTGTAATGTACTGATAAACATTAGACTTTCATATATTTTAGATTCATTACACACAACTGAAGTAGTTCAAGCCTTTTCTTGTTTTAATATTGATGATTTTGGCATACAGCTCCTGAAAACCCAAAAATCCTATCTCAAAAAATTAGCATATTTCATCCGACCAATAAAAGAAAAGTGTTTTTAATACAAAAAAAGTCAACCTTCAAATAATTATGTTCAGTTATGCACTCAATACTTGGTCGGGAATCCTTTTGCAGAAATGACTGCTTCAATGCGGCGTGGCATGGAGGCAACCAGCCTATGGCACTGCTGAGGTGTTATGGAGGCCCAGGATGCTTTGATAGTGGCCTTAAGCTCATCCAGAGTGTTGGGTCTTGCGTCTCTCAACTTTCTCTTCCCAATATCCCACAGATTCTCTATGGGGTTCAGGTCAGGAGAGTTGGCAGGCCAATTGAGCACAGTAATACCATGGTCAGTAAACCATTTACCAGTGGTTTTGGCACTGTAAGCAGGTGCCAGGTCATGCTGAAAAATGAAATCTTCATCTCCATAAAGCTTTTCAGCAGATGGAAGCATGAAGTGCTCCAAAATCTCCTGATAGCTAGCTGCATTGACCCTGCCCTTGATAAAACACAGAGGACCAACACCAGCAGCTGACATGGCACCCCAGACCATCACTGACTGTGGGTACTTGACACTGGACCTCAGGCATTTTGGCATTTCCCTCTCCCCAGTCTTCCTCCAGACTCTGGCACCTTGATTTCCGAATGACATACAAAATTTGCTTTCATCCGAAAAAAGTACTTTGGACCACTGAGCAACAGTCCAGTGCTGCTTCTCTGTAGCCCAGGTCAGGCGCTTCTGCCGCTGTTTCTGGTTCAAAAGTGGCTTGACCTGGGGAATGCGGCACCTGTAGCCCATTTCCTGCACATGCCTGTTCACGGTGGCTCTGGATGTTTCTACTCCAGACTCAGTCCACTGCTTCCGCAGGTCCTCCAAGGTCTGGAATCGGTCCTTCTCCACAATCTTCTTCAGGGTCCGGTCACCTCTTCTCGTTGTGCAGCGTTTTCTGCCACACTTTTTCCTTCCCACAGACTTCCCACTGAGGTGCCTTGATACAGCACTCTGGGAACAGCCTATTCGTTCAGAAATTTCTTTCTGTGTCTTACCCTCTTGCTTGAGGGTGTCAATGATGGCCTTCTGGACAGCAGTCAGGTCGGCAGTCTTACCCATGATTGCGGTTTTGAGTAATGAACCAGGCTGGGAGTTTTTAAAAGCCTCAGGAATCTTTTGCAGGTGTTTAGAGTTAATTAGTTGATTCAGATGATTAGGTTAATAGCTTGTTTAGAGAACCTTTTCATGATATGCTAATTTTTTGAGATAGGAATTTTGGGTTTTCATGAGCTGTATGCCAAAATCATCAATATTAAAACAAGAAAAAGCTTGAACTACTTCAGTTGTGTGTAATGAATCTAAAATATATGAAAGTCTAATGTTTATCAGTACATTACAGAAAATAATGAACTTTATCACAATATGCTAATTTTTTGAGAAGGACCTGTATATTTTTCTGCTTCTAAACATTCCTCTGACAATATGACTGTAAACTTTATTTATTTTTTAAATCTTTATTTAAGTTTTTTCCATACAAAAAGTATAAAACATAACATACATATATATGCACCCTACTCCCCCCCCCTCCTATAGCCCTACTACCTCCTCATATTTCTTCATTAATTTAAATAGTTTCCATTGTTCCCATTTCTTTCGGAATTTCTTTTTCCCACTCTCCTCATCCTCTTCCCATCCCTCCATTTAATACATATCCTCTATTTTTTCTATCCATTCCCTCAATTTTGGGGCTTCCACCTGTCTCCAATTTTTTGGGATCAAGCTCTTTGTTACATTTATTAAATTACCTATGAGGCCTTCTTTATATTTTTGAGTTGGGGTATCTGTACCATGAAAGAGACATGTCCATGGGTTTTCTAGTACCTGTATTACTGTTATTGTTTTTATTAAAGTTAGTATTTCTCTCCAATACTTCCTAATTTTTGGGCATGCCCATCAGATATGTGCTGCACTCCCTTGTTGTCCACACCCTCTCCAGCACATCCCGAGTTGCTCTTCCTGGTATCTCCTCATCCTGTCTGGTGTCCTATACCACCTAGCAAGGCTTTTGTAGTTCATTTCTATTGTATTAAGATTTTTAGATGTCCCGTGTGTTAGGTGCAAGATTTTTTCTATATTCTGTTTCTCCCCTCGTGGCCCTATTTCTTCTTCCCATTTTTTTGTGTATGTAGGTACCTCCTTCTCTTCCACTTCTCCCAGCATCCTATATATCTGTGAGATATTTACTCTTATTATTTTCCCCTCACACATCCGCTCTAAGACGTTAAAGTCTTCTCCACTTCTCAATGGTTGTGGCAATGATGAGACAAAATTTCTGAGCTGGAGGTACCTCCATCTATCTATATCCATATACTCCTGTAGTGTTTCTAACGTGTTTATTTTACCCGCGTTTATTATGTGCCTCAATTGAATATCTTCTCTTCTAATCCAGTGTCCTCCCATAGTGCTCTTCCCCGGTGGAAATAAGTTGTTTTCTTTTAATACCATTAATGGGGAGTTGTATTTCCACTTATTATGCTTGTGAATTCCATCCCATATTCTAAAGACATTTTTTGTGAGTGCAAGTGTTGTTGGTCCTAGTGATCTGTATTTTGGGGTATCCAAATTTCCTTTCCTAGTCGTTTCTGTGCAGAACTGTGTTCTATTGCCACCCATCTCTTTTCATTATCTAATTTTGTCCACTCCACCACCCGTGTTAATACTATAGATTCATAATATTTCTTAAAATCTGGTACTTTTAAACCTCCCCTCTCTTTTCCCATTTGTAATACCTTTAAGGCTATTCTAGGCTTCTTATTTTTCCAAATGAGCTTGGTTATTAAATGTTTAATGGTATTAAAATAGACTGGAGGGATATATATCGGTAGCATCTGTAACTTGTATAATATGTTTGGTTGTATAATCATCTTGAGGGCGTTTATCCGGCCAAACCAGGACAATGGTTTCGTCATTATTTTTTTCGTATCTTCTCTTACTTCGTCCAGGAGGGGGATGTAGTTTATCTCATAGATTTTCTTTAATGAGGCTGCCAACTTTACACCTAGATATTTAATTTCCTTCTTCCATAAGAAGGGAAATTCACCCTTAATATCCTGTTCTTCCCCACTGTTCGTGTTGACATTTAATACCTCCGTTTTTTTTTGGTTTATTTTAAAGTTTGATAAGTCTCCATACTGCTCGATACTCTTTACCAAGTTTGGCATGGAGATTCTAGGTTTCGTCTTGTAGAATAGGACATCGTCCGCAAATGCGGATACTTTATGTACCTCTTCCCCAAGCTCGATTCCTCCTATATCCGGGTTTTTCCTCACTGTCTCCAACAGTGGTTCCAAAGTCAACACGAACAGTATGGGTGACAGTGGGCAGCCCTGTCTAGTCCCATTGTACATTCTAAAAGGGTCAGACAAATTACCATTTACCCTTACCACTGCCATTGGACATTCATACAGTGTCTTTATCCAGCTCAGGATTCGGGTACCAAATCCCATTTCTTTCAACTTGCCCAACATGAATCCCCAGTCTACTCGGTCAAAAGCTTTTTCTGCATCTATTGACAGAAGCAGACTGGGGATTCTGCTCTCTTGGGCTTTCTGGAGAAGCAGTAGTGTCCTCACTCCATTATCCCTTCCCTCTCGGCCCCCCACAAACCCCACTTGGTCTGGGTGTACCAAGTCCTGTACAAATTTTTTCATTCTAGTAGCTAATATTTTTGCAAATAGTTTTATGTCGGTATTTAGCAGTGAGATTGGTCTATAGTTTGAACATATCATACTCTCACTCTCTTCTTTCAATATTGTGGAAAAAATTGCTAGAGAGGCTTCCTTACCCAAACCATGTTTTATACCTAATCCATTAAAATATGCACATAACCTTGGTGACAAAATTTCCCCAAATTTCTTATAGTATTCTATTATATAACCGTCCGGACCCGGGCTTTCCCCTCCTGTTGTTTCTTTTATTGCCTGGTTTACTTCGGATGCTGTTATAGGGGACTCCAGTTCCTGTACTATTTCCTGTGATACTGTAGGGACCTTGGCATTTATTATATATTCTTTGATTTTCCCCTTTCTGATGCTCTCTTGTTGTTCTGTCTCCTTTTTTCTAACCCAGTATAATTGCTCGTAATATTCTCTAAATACTTCCGCTATATCTTTAGTCTTATACTTAATCTCATTATTTTTATCTAATATTTTCTCTATATAATTTTTTGCTTTCTTTTTCCTCAGTATCCTAGCTAAGCTCTTACCATTCTTATTTCCCAACATATATCGCTCTTCCGCTATTTTATGGTATTCTCTCCTTACTTCTTGCTCTATTGTTTCCTCTAGCTCTAGTATTTTTATAGCTAAATTCCGTTGTAGCGCCTGTATCTGTCCATTTCCATTTCGTTTCTCTATTTTGTGTTTTAATTCTAATCTTCTAATTTCTTCTCTTAATTCCTTTACCTTTTTATTCCTTTCTTTTTTCTTTTTGCCCCAAGGGAGATATATATTCCTCTTATATAAGCCTTATGGGCCTCCCATAGTATGTTCTCAGCTATCTCATCCTTCTCATTTGAGGCAAAAAAAAATTCCAACTCCTTTCTTATTATTTTCTCTCCTTCTACGTCTAATAAATCTTTATTAAGTTTCCAAGTAAACTGAGGTTTCTTTACCTCTGGGATTTTAATTCTCATAGTTACGGGTGCGTGATCTGACAGGGTCCTAATTCCGATGTCCGAGTCCACCACTTCCTCCAGTACCTGGTGTTCCACCAGCCAATAGTCTATCCTGGTGTACGTCCCATGCACAGGGGAGTAGAACGAATAATCTCGTTTCTTCGGATATTGTATCCTCCACACATCCATCAGCTGAAACTCCGCCATCTGTTGTTTAATTCTGTTCCGCTGTCCGTTCCCCATCTCCTGTGCATGGGACGAGCTATCCAATCTCGGATTCATCGGAAAATTCAAGTCTCCTGCCACAATCACCCTCCCCTCCTTAAAATCCCAGAGTTTTCTCAGTATCTTCCTCAGATATATTATTGGGTTCTTGTTTGGGCTATATATATTTGCCAAGGTGTATTTTATTCCCCATAATTTCCCCTTTAGAAACAGGAACCTCCCTTCCGGGTCTCTCATCCTACCCTCTACCTTGAATTGTATATCCCGGCCCAGCCCCACTGCTACCCCCTTTGTTCTAGTTGAGCTTGAATCTCCATAATACCATGTTGGATACCTTGGGGAATACAGTCTTATTTTGCTTTCATAAGTTAAATGCGTTTCCTGTAAAAACACAACCTCTGCATTAAGTTTCTCCAATTCTCTCAATATCTTAAACCGTTTGTTTGCTGCGTTCAAGCCCCTCAAGTTATATGACACACAATTTACTATTATCATACTAGAACCCGGAAAAAGCCCTTTTTACATGAGATCTTGAGCTATAGGTTATTCTCCTCCCTCCCCTCCCCCCTCTCTCCTCCCACCCCCCCCATGGCCCATCTCCGGACCTCGTGTCTCGAACCTGGATATATCCCCATCCTGGTATCTGCACCTCCTCGCCTGAGGTGGAGACCCAACCCGGAGCCCCGTGTCCACCCCCCCCTCCCCGGATACCAAGGACCGGGGAGAAGGGGGTGGAGCGGACCTTCCTGGAGAGACCCTTCCCCATTCCCCCCCACAGAGAAACTCCTCTACCATTTCCACTATCAATATACTTCTATAGCTTCAAAACTGACTTTTTAATATATCTTCCCCCCTCCCCCACCCCCAAACCCGGCCCCCCTCCCCCCGACACCTCCTCCCTTATCAACCCTTCATACACTTTTGGCATTGGAATCTGTAGATTTTTACAAAAGTCCTGTACTTCTTCTAAGAATCTCAACCTTGTTGTCTTCCCCTCCTTATGAACTATCAGTGCTGCGGGGAACCCCCAGCTATATCTGATATTTAGTTCTCTTAGTTGTTCCAACAATGGTTTGAGCTTTCTTCTTCTTATTAAGGTTTCTGCTGATAGGTCCGTGAACACTTGTAAAGTCTTTTGTTCATACTGTAGGGGGGTTCCCTTCCTTAGGTTATTCCATATTTTTTCCTTATCCGAGTACTCATGGAACTTGATAAGCACATCCCGTAGCGTGTCCTCTTTTAGTCCAGGTGGTTTCCTTACTCTATGTACTCTATCTATTTTCATCTTTTCAGCCTCTCCTCTCTCTAATAGGGGGGTAAGTATCTCCTTCATCTTTTCCTCCAGGTTTTCTCCCTTTTATTCTGGTATAGCCCTTATCCTTAGATTTTGGCGCCTATTTTG
This sequence comes from Lithobates pipiens, assembly GCF_037356315.1. Lineage (NCBI taxonomy): Eukaryota > Metazoa > Chordata > Amphibia > Anura > Ranidae > Lithobates > Lithobates pipiens. The sequence goes on from NW_027507788.1 coordinate 111,111,971, forward strand.
ATTTTCTTGCGCTTCCATTTTATAAAAACATTCTCTTTGGTGCATTCGCAGCTCTTTCATTTGTGTTTTTAACCCAGCTATCTCCAATGTTTGTCTCTCCGTTGTCTCTTCCATCTCTTCTATTCTCTTTAATAGGTGTCCCAGGTCCATACGTACATTAGAGACCTCACTTTTGATCAGGTTTTCCATTCTCTCAAACATTACTAACATATCCAGTTTAGTGGGCATTAGAGATTCACTTCTCGGGTCTTCCCCCTCTGTGTTTTCTATCTCTATTCCCATACTCTCCTGCATCTTTTCTCCTTGGGCCCCCTTTAATTTAGCTGCCTCTTTTCTTGCACCTTTAGCTGTCTGGGCTGTTTTTTTTTCCATACTTGGGCTTCTGGTGTTCCCTTCTTTAGTTAGATATTTCTGGATTGAGCTTGCGTTTGTACTCGAGTTTAAGCTCTCTCTGGGGGTTTTGGGTTCTGTTGCTTTTTGGGATCGGCCTTTCATTTTCCTTTTGGGCTTACACCCCCCTCTTACTTTCTCCTCTTGCCTCCCCAGATAGTTGTCTCTCAGAAATGTAAAATTTCTTTCCTCCTTCCCTATCCCCTTCCGTTGTTTTTTTGTTTTGTTTTTTATTATTTACAGAAACGAGCCTCTCTTCCATGGGACCAAACCATCTCTTTTTTTTCAAAAATCAAGGGACCCTTTACCCTGTAACTGTGCAGGAATATTTATGGAGGGATAGTATGATGCAGGTGTCTATACTCAGATTACACCTACAGTGGTGTGAAAAAGTGTTTGCCCCTTCCTCATTTCCTGTTCCTTTGCATGTTTGTCACACTTAAGTGTTTCGGAACATCAAACCAATTTAAACAATAGTCAAGGACAACACAAGTAAACACAAAATGCAATTTTTAAATGAAGGTGTTTATTATTAAAGGTGAAAAAAAATCCAAACTATCATGGCCCTGTGTGAAAAAGTGATTGCCCCCCTTGTTAAAACATACTATAACTGTGGTTGTCCACACCTGAGTTCAATTTCTCTAGCCACACCCAGGCCTGATTTTTGCCACACCTGTTCACAATCAAGGCATCACTTAAATAGGAGCTGCTTGACACAGTAAGGTCCACCAGAAGATCCTTAAAAGCTACACATCATGCCGAGACCCAAAGAAATTCAGGAACAATTGAGAAAGAAAGTAATTGAGATCTATCAGTCTGGAAAGGGTTATAAAGCCATTTCCAAAGCTTTGGGAATCCAGCGAACCACAGTGAGAGCCATTATCCACAAATGGCGAAGACATGGAACAGTGGTGAACCTTCCCAGGAGTGGCCGGCCGCCCAAAATTACCCCAAGAGCGCAGCGACGACTCATCCAAGAGGTCACAAAAGACCCCACAACAACGTCCAAGGAACTGCAGGCCTCACTTGCCTCCGTTAAGGTCAGCGTTCATGCTTCCACCATCAGGAAAAGACTGGGCAAAAATGGCCTGCATGGCAGAGTTCCAAGGAGAAAACCACTGCTGAGCAAAAAGAACATCAAAGCTCGTCTCAATTTCTCCACAACACATCTTGATGATCCCCAAGACTTTTGGGACAACATTCTGTGGACCGATGAGACAAAAGTGGAACTCTTTGGAAGGTGTGTGTCCAAGTATATCTGGCGTAGAAGGAACACTGCATTTCATAAAAAGAACATTATACCAACAGTAAAATATGGTGGTGGTAGTGTGATGGTCTGGGGCTGTTTTGCTGCTTCAGGACCTGGAAGACTTGCCGTGATAAAAGGAACTATGAATTCTGCTGTCTACCAAGAGATCCTGAAGGAGAATGTCCGACCATCTGTTCGTGTACTCAAGCTGAAACGAACTTGGGTTCTGCAGCAGGACAATGATCCTAAACACACCAGCAAGTCCACCACCGAATGGCTGAAGAAAAACAAAATGAAGACTTTGGAGTGGCCTAGCCAAAGTCCTGACCTGAATCCTATTGAGATGTTGTGGTATGACCTTAAAAAGGCCGTTCATGCTCGAAAACCCTCTAATGTAACTGAATTAGGACAATTCTGCAAAGATGAGTGGGCCAAAATTCCTCCAGGACGCTGTAAAAGCCTCATTGCACGTTATCGCAAACGCTTGGTTGCAGTTGTTGCTGCTAAGGGTGGCCCAACCAGTTATTAGGTTTAGGGGGCAATCACTTTTTCACACAGGGCCATGATCGTTTGGATTTTTTTTCACCTTTAATAATAAACACCTTAATTTACAAATTGCATTTTGTGTTTACTTGTGTTGTCCTTGACTATTGTTTAAATTGGTTTGATGTTCCGAAACACTTAAGTGTGACAAACATGCAAAGGAACAGGAAATGAGGAAGGGGGCAAACACTTTTTCACACCACTGTATATGTCTTAAGTCACAATACTTTAACTTATGCGAGATACAACTTTAAACTGTCTCTTTCCCCATCAATCAGTTGCCTGTAACATTAGAATTCTACTATACTGTAGCTTGTAGGCGGAACATTCGACAGGAAATTGTGATTGCGATAGCCTACAGTTTAGCTGCTTCATTGAATCTTCTTAGAACATTCGACAGACACCATAAGCCTTCAATGACAGATTTGACCTTAATTATTTCGGATTTTCGGACGAATGCATTTTTTAAGGAAACAAAATAAATAAAAATGAATTTCAGGAGTAACTAAATAAATGTATTTTTCTGACAAAAACGAAATTCCGAAACAAAATATTTCAGTGTGCACATGTCTAGTCACAATCCAAGGATCTACTGTATAATATAAGGTGAATTGGGCTTCAAAAAGCACCACTTTTAGGGTCCATGCACACTAGAGGCAGAAAAAGCAACATACAAAATGCTCATATTGCAGAGTTTATAAGCGTTTTTATCGGCATTTGCTTTTACAAGCATTTTGTCCAAAATATTCCCCTCTGCCCATCTTTCACTATAATCAATGTACACTTGAAAATGCCAAACACTCCCAAATGTCATGTTTAGGCTTGCTTATGCATGTTTATAAGCATTTTTTTCTTCCTAAATGCTCCTCACAAAACACAATTCTGAAGTAACGGAAAGGGGTAAATGGGACTGTTGCGGTGCTGATATTAGTAAGGAACATAGAATTTATTTAAAAGGGATATTTTATTGAATATAATATATATTTTTCTGCTTCTAAACATTCCTCTGCCAATATGCCTGTAAACTTTCTAATGTGCATAGACACAAAAGCTAACATAGAGCTGCTTCTACAGGCTGAAAAAAACAAACAAAACAAAACGCAAAATGCCTGTATAAGCAGCAATTTTTATGCCCAGTGTGACCCCTTCCACACTGAGGCGCTTTACAGGCGCTATATCACTAAAAATAGTGCCTGTAAAGCGCCTCTCCTCTCACTCCAGTGTGAAAGCCCGAGTGCTAAATATAGTCCTGCAAGCAGCATCTTTGAGGTGCTGTAGGAGTTGTGTATACACCTCTTCTACAGTGCCTCTGCCCATTGAAATCAATGGGCAGCACCGCTGAAGCACCAGCAAAGCGCCGCTTTTAACCCTTTTTCGGCCATAAGCGGTGGTTAAAAGAGCCCAGCTTGCGGCCGAAAAGCGCCACAAAAACAACGATAAAGCGCTTATCCGAGATCCTATTATCAGATCATCAGTTTATCAGATCCTTATCCAAGCATGCAACCTGGCAGGGCGCAGGAAAATAGGGGGGACGAGAGAGCGCCCCTCCTCCTGAACCGTAGCAGGCAACATGCCCTCAACAAGCCGAGACCAATCCTCCTCAATGGGAGGCTCCCACCGTGTGATGCTTCTTTTGTTGTGACAGTTCTTATAGGGCGGTGACGTACCCGGGTAACCCCTCCCATCTGACACCACGGGGACTTTCCTATGGCTTCCCCCGTGGCATCAGAGGGGGGCGCAGACCTTTTTTTGTGAAATGGTAGGGGTGCATTTGTACCCCGTTACCATTTCACACAGAAGGGGAGTCTGGGATCTGGGGGTCCCCTTGTTAAAGGGGCTTCCAGATTCCAATAAGCCCCCCGCCCGCATACCCCCACAACCACAAGGCAAGGGTTGTGGGGATGAGCCCTTGTCCCCATCAACATGGGGACAAGGTGCTTTGGGGGGCTACTCTAAAGCACCCTCCCCATGTTGATGGCATGTGGCCTTGTAAGGTTCGGGGGGGGCACTCTTTTGCCCCCCATCTTTTCTTGCAGCCGACAGGTTGCGTGTATTTGACCAGTCCCCGCTGAGCTGACCAAATTCCGATCCACGTATGGCTGGCTTAAAGTATTACTAAAGGCAAAACTTTTTTTTTTTTTAAGTTCTGATAGTGTGGAGAGGGAATCTCCCTGTAATGCCCCATACACACTATCAGATTTTCTGCAGATTTTTTCCTTCAGGTTTACCAAAATCATGTAGTGCAAGGGCCTGCCTGATTGCATACAAATTAAAATGCCTAGGTTTGACCTCATATTATATGGTTTTGGTAAATCTGAAGGAAAAACTCAGCAGAAAAACTAATAGAGTGTATGGGGTTTTAGGGAGATTTTCTCTCTCTCTCATTGTATTGTTTACCATCATCACTGAAAGTGAAAGTAGAAGAAGACAGCCCAAATTTTGGGTTGTCTCCGGAACAGGAATAAAGGGGAAATCTTACAATGAGTACACTAGTTCTGGTGACCCTGGTAATAACCAGAGATTTCCCTTGTTTTGGAGGGATTTCCTATTACTTCCTGTCTTTTACATGAATTTAAAGGAAATCTCCATAATGGGACACAGATGGCAAAAACATTTTTACAGGGTATAACCCTCCCTTACGCTATCCAATATAGAAACAAAAATCTTGGCTTGGTTTGGATTTTCCGTCAGAATGTCCGACCGTGTGTACAAGGGCTTAGAGCTTTGGAGAGAGATAAGTAAACACTACAGATATACTGTATGTGGTTTGCGTAAATTCCATGAGTGAGGTTTACAACCAATTTAAGTTTTTGACAACAAATTATAGAAATAACCTAACAATGATAAAAATGTGATGGGGAGTGGCACTGGTGTGGATTCAGTAAGGCATTTGCAACACATTTCTAGCAGTGTAGTTGTAGTCAGAACCTTTGAACCAAATTTATAAAACCTGTGAAACATTTTCATTTAAGTACCAACATGTGCCACACATTTATGTACAAATTCATAAAGCAATACCACCAAATCAGTAATCAGGTAAGTGGTAATAAAAAAGATCCCTTCCATGTTTGAATAAATTGAATCGCATATGTATGAATTGTGTCATAGACAAAGGTTTGTTTGGGACAAAATACTTCTGGGACAATTCTACAACAGATTCAATACCTTACCAACAGGTACATAGATTTATCAAAAGTGGTGTTTACAAAATGCAGTGTGTTCAAATATCAGATTATGCCTAGGATTACAGATATTTATCTCTTATTCCTATCTTGTCACTTTATATCAGCTTGGAGGATTTTGTTCACCGCTAACATCTTTAGTTAAAATTTCAATAAAGCTGAATATTCAGAAACAGTTATGTGTGGGTACTGTAAGTCAGGGGCGTACCTACAGGGGTACATTTTGACCCTTCCCCATGCGGCCCCCCCTAGTGCCTGGTTAGGAGGAGAGGCAGAATGCCTGTCGAAGGGAGAGGAGGAGAAGCAGATAATTCAGTGGCTGCAGGTTGAAAATGGACATGAAACTGCCCCGCTGCTCCTCATATCTATCTTTTTTCTGCTGCCCCCTGGTTGGCCTTACATCCCCCTGCTTTTTCATGGCTGCCCTTGTCCCCCGCAGCTCTGCCGGATTCCCACCTCCCCTCTCCCCCCAGCTGCTGTGGGGGATCTGTCAGGGTGGAGAGCAGGAAAGGGGCAGGTAAATGTGTAATTTACCAGCCCCTTCCTTTTCTGAATTAAAAGTCAGTGATCCATACCGATCACTGAATCTGTGAACTGTGTGTACTAGGATATGGTTTATGAATGGAGGGAAAGCTCACTAAAAAGCTATTCCTGTCTATTCATTCTGCTCTGCTGAAGCTGCTGAGATGGATATTGAGGGTTGTGTTCTCAATCTCCTTTCTCTGTCTTAAAGCGGAAGTAAACCCATTGATTTAACATTTTCGGAAAACAGTTACGTTCCTGGTATGCCGGTCACATTTGTTTGTGCAGTCAACCAAACTGTCAAACCACCCAATGACTGGTGTCATAACTGATCACATGTGCAGCATCATGGCAGTTGAAGATTAATCAGAGGCCAAGATGGCAGCTTGCGGGCTGAAAACGATAGGAGGGTTTACTTCCACTTTAAAGGTGGAACATCAGAGGCGTATTTAGACCCCTGATATCTCACTAAAGTCCCCCGAAGTGGCTCCTGAATAAATTGTAAAAAAAAATTATTTAAAAAATATTGTAGAAAAAAAATGGTGAAAAAAAAGAATTTAATTAAATTAACAAAAAAACTACTGACACCAGTGGAGGAACTACCAGGGTCACAAAGGTTACACTTGCGACTGGGCCCTGGCATTCCGCCACCAGGCTCGGAAGGAAGGGAGCCCTTTATGGTTTCTTGCACTGGGGCCCTAGGGTCTACTTATGCCACTGCTGCAGGTTCAATAAGCCATTAGGATGGTACAAACTTCAATGCTCATGTATAGGGATGAGCCGTACAGCCCCCGGTTCGAAAAAAAAGTGAAATATTCCTTTAAATATCGTGCCTGAGGGGTGTCTATAGTATGCCTGTGAAGTGCCACGTGTTTCCCGTGTTTAGAACAGTCCCTGCACAAAATGACATTTAACGGAAAAAAAGTCATTCAAACCTGCTTGCGGTTTTAATGTAATATCTGGTTCCGGCAATATGGATGAAAATCATTGAGAAAAATGGCATAGGTAGCCCCCCCTGCCCATTACCAGCCCCTTTGGGTCTTGTACAGATATTAAGGGGGACCCCGTACCCATATTAAAGAAAGGAAAGGTGTGGGGCCCCCAGGCCCTATATACTCAGAACAGGAGTATACAGGCGGTGCAAACTAGACAGTGACTATGTAGGTTTGTTGTGTTAAGTAGAATCTATTTGTAATTTTGAACTGGTACATTTTTAAAGTGTAGCTCCAGTCAAAAAAATCTATTTTTAAGCTTTTTGGAAAACATAGGGAAGGGTTATCACCCCTGTATAATTTGTTTTGCCATCCGTCTTTTTTCATCTCTCTTCCTGTTGTCTCCTTCCGTTTGCAAGTAGGAGACCTTTGTAAGTTGGATGTTTGAAAGTAGGGGCCTGCCCTATATGCTCTGCAGAAATTTGCGCCTAAGGTGTTGGTGTTGCCACAACACTGTAAGCCCTCAAAGTGACTCTTGGTATGTGCTGGAGAGCCCTGCTGTGAACAATTATATCAAGAATTATAATTACATGCCATTGTTGAACAGTGGTAGAAAAATAGGGCCTTTGGTGGTTGTGGTGGTGGTAGTGGTGCTGGTGCCACAACACTGTAAGTCCTCACAGTTACTCTCGGTGGGCGCAGGAACGGGCCCTGCTGTGAAATATTATATCAAGAATTGTAATTACATGCCCCTGTTAAACAGGGGCTGAAAAATTGGGCCTTAGGCACTGTTTGTTGTTGCCACAACACTGCAACCTCTCCCAGATACTCTAGTTTTAGTGCAGAAATGAGCCCTGCTGCAAAGCATTGCATCAAAAATTGTAATTACATGCCCCTGTTAAACAGGGGCTGAAAAATTGGGCTTATACACTGCAACCTCTCCCATATACTCTAGTTGGAGTGCAGGAGTGATTGTCTGAACGCATCGGTCAGATGGCCACCTTCTCCACCGTTCCTTCTGACCGATGCCTCAGCAACACGTTGTCCAGGACCAGGAGTTTATAACCTCCCAGTCTCTGAGAACGCGTTGCACAGACCTTTCTGCAAGGCCCCCCCGGAGATGTCTCATCCTCTGCTCCCTCAGCGACGGCAAGATAAGGTCCACAACCTTACCCTTGTACCGTGGATCAAGGAGAGTGGCCAGCCAGTAATGGTCCCTCTCCTTGATCCGAAGAATACGAGGGTCCTTCCGCAGGCTTTGCAGGATCAGGGAGGCCATGCAGTAGGTTAGCTGAGGCATTTGGTCCGGAGTCCTCTGGATCACTAAGGACAACATGATCCGCAGGTACCTCCTCCCTGCCACATACACTGTAAATCATCCCTACAAGACTGCTGCTGCTGAGTGCTAGGCTCCACCTCCATGCTGACACAATCCTCCTCCTCCTCCTCTTCCTGTGTGATGGGTGGGACAGCAGGAACACTGTCTGGATAAAAGGGGCCTTGAGAGGCAAGGACGTCCTCCTTTTCCTGCCTCTGTTCTGTCTCAAGTACCCTGTCCATTATTCCACGCAGCATATGCTCCAACAGGTGGACAAGAGGTACAGTGTCACTGATGCATGCACTGTCATTGCTCACCTGCCTTGTGGCCTCCTCAAACGGAGACAGGACAGTGCATGCATCCCTGATCATGCCCCACTGGCGTGGTGAGAAAAAACCAAGCTCCAGTGACCCTGTCCTGGTGCCGTAGTTGCACAGGTACTCATTGATGGCCCTTTGCTGAGTGTGCAGCCACTGCAGCATGGCCAACGTTGAGTTCCACCTGGTGGGCATGTCACATATAAGGCGGTTCTTGGGCAGGTTCAACTCCTTTTGGAGCTCAGCCAGCCGAGCACAGGCATTAAATGATCTGCGGAAATGCACACAGACTTTCCTGGCCTGCTTCAGGACATCCTGTAAGCCCGGGTACCTGCCCAAGAACCGCTGCACCACCAGGTTAAGGACGTGAGCCACACAGGGCACATGGGTTAGTTTCCCTGTCGGAGGGCGGAGAGGAGGTTGGTGCCATTGTCGCAAACCACCAATCCTGGCTTAAGCTGGCGTGGTGTCAACCACCTCTCAGCCTGTCCCTGCAGAGCTGACAAAATATCTGCCCCAGTGTGGCTCCTGTCCCCCAAACAAACCAACGCAAGCACGGCATGGCATCGTTTTGCCTGCGTACTTGCGTAGCCCCTTGAACGCCTACAGAGCACCGCTGGTTCTGAGGACAGAGCACTGGAAGAGGCCATAGAGGAAGAAAAAGAGGAGGGGGTGGAGGAGAGAGGTGTGTCACAACCAGTAGTAGCATTTTGGAGGCACGGTGGCAGAACAACCTCCAACACTACTGCACCTTGTCCTGCATCCTTCCCAGCTGCCAGAAGAGTGACCCAATGGGCCGTGAAAGACAGGTAACGTCCCTGTACATGCCTGCTGGACCATGAGTCAGCGGTAATATGCACCTTACCGCTGACCGCCCTGTTCAGCGAGGCAAGGACATTGCCTTCCACATGCCGGTAGAGAGCAGGAATTGCCTTCCGTGAGAAAAGTGGCGTTTGGGGACCTGCCACTGAGGAACCGCACATTGCACAAACTCACGGAAGGGGGCCGAGTCTACCAACTGAAAAGGTAGCAGTTGAAGTGCTACCAATTTAGCCAAGCTAGCATTCAACCGCTGGGCATGTGGATGGCTGGGAGTGAACTTCTTTCTATGGTCCAGCAGCTGGGGCAGGAAAATTTGCCTGCTACAATCGGACGTGGGTGTACTGCTAGCAGAGTACCCGCAAGCACTTGGCTGTGACACACCTAATTCTACACCTTCATTCCTCTCAGTGCAGGTTTCAGAGAGGACTGAAGGTCTAGTGGGGTTGGAGATCCTAGCTGATGAGGAGCAAGGAGAGGCCCGCTTTGTTCTTTGGTGTGGGTCTTTGAGGTAAGCTTGCCAACGAGCTGCATGGCAGGTCAACATATGTCTGGTCAAGCATGTGGTGCCCGAGCGGCTGATGTTTTGGCCACGCGAGATACGCTTGAGACATATGTTGCAAATAGCAGTGGTGCGATCTGATGCACTCGTCTCAGAAAAGGCCCACACCAAAGAACTTTTAGAATAACGCGCAGAGGCAGTGCTCTACACAGGCGGAGCTCTGCAGTGTGATTCAGTCAGTGTGCTGCCCCTAAGCTGGCCCCCGGAGGGCATCCTGCCTCGTTGGACATGTGCCTCCTCCTCCTCCTCCTCTCTCCTACCAGGCACCCATGTGGAGTCAGTGCCCTCATCATCCCCTACCTTTTCATCACTGGAGCAAACCTGGCAGTATACTGCAGCTTGTGGAACATGACTGCTAGATAGCTGTTTTTCTTGAGCATCCCCTCTCTCTGCGTTCACGCTACTGCCTTCCTCTAGCTAAGTATCATCATCAGAGCCTACAAAACACTGGGCATCCTCCAGGAGAATGTACCCAACACTGTTCTCAAACAGTTCGGGGGACGCCTCAGGAGGACGTGGTGGGTCTAGGGAAGGAGTCACTGATGATGACATTGAGACGAGGGAAGAGGATGCGTTGGCAGCTGCTTTGCTAGTACCCTGGGCCTGGGTGAGAGAGAATGAGGAGGATGAAGAGGGCTTGGTCATCCACTCTACCAAGTCTTCGGCGTGATGCGGCTCAACACGTCCAGCTGCCGAAAATAAGGACAAGCTTGTCCCATGGCCACGTGCTGATGACGATGCACCACGTCCACGACCAGTATTGTTGTCTCTAGACACAGAGCCTGCTTGCCCTCTTTTATTGGCTCGTGCCTGTCTGCCTCTCCTTGTTGGCCTTCCAGACATGGTAATGGCCTGCAGGGAGATGGGAAAACCAGCAATTGGTTAGTGTATATTGTGCTGGAGGCACAAAACACCCACTAACTCCTGCAGATGCCTTTATTATAGAACACCTGCAATAAAGGGCAGATACAGGTGTATATTGTGCTGTGCTGGAAGCACACAACACCACCTAACTCCTACAGATGCCTTTATTATAGAACACCAGCAATAAAGGGTAGATACAGGTGTATATTGTGCTGTGCTGGAGGCACACAACACCCACTAACTCCTGCAGATGGCAGATGTCTCAATTAGAGAAGAGCAATATAGGTAGATACAGGTGTATACTGCGCTGAAGGCACACAGACAACACCCACTAACTCCTGCAGATGGCAGATGGCTCAATTAGAGAAGAGCAATATAGGTAGCTACAGGTGTATACTGTGCTGGAGGCACACAACACCAACTAACTCCTGCAGATGGCAGATGGCTCAATTAGAGAAGAGCAATATAGGTAGATACAGGTGTATACTGTGCTGGAGGCACACTACACCAACTAACTCCTGCAGATGGCTCAATTAGAGTGTCATGGTTATGCAGTGATCTTCCTCTGTTTGCTTACCTCCCCTCATGTGTTAAGACTAAGAGGCCAGCCACTTCCACCTTGTGGTTTTTATAACCTCTCCTCTAAGTATGGCTCCACCCCAGGCCCTATCAGGGAACCCTAAATTAACCTGTGCATTGCAAGCCAGCGGTGCTGATCAACCATTGTGTATTCATTTTGTGTTTGGCTTTCTGTTTCCTGCTTGCCGTGTGCTCTGTTTGTCTCTGTTACCGACCTTGGCGTGTTCTCAACGATTCCTGTCTACTTGTGACCCTGACCTTTTGGCATGTCCTCGACCATCCTTGTCTGCCTGTGAACCTGAAAATTTTACGTGTACTCTGTTGTTCCTGTCTGCTAGTTGCCCTGACCTCGGCCTTATCCCCTTACTATCCTTGTCGTTCCAGCCTGCTCCTTCCTTCTCCTGTAATCTACTGTGAGCATGAGCTGTGAGACCCTAGGGGCCGCAACCTGGAGCCAGACTGCAGCGAAGTCCATCCTCACCACTGGAGGCTCTGGCGAACACCCGCTGGATCTTAGACTCAGTGCCCTGGGGAATCTATGCTCCAGCTCCCATTGGGATCTGTGTTAGTGATCCTGTAGACCTGTGTCCTGAATCTCCCTGGGTACAATCCGCAGCAGTCAGTCCGAAGGTTCACTACCTAGCGGTGCACTTCCGACTCCTACGGAGTGCATCTGTCACCTGGTCTCAGGTGACCTGACAGTTTGATCAGCCATGGACCCAGCTTATGTGCCGCTATCTGCAGACGATCCATTGCAGGGCTTAGTTCGCAGACTTGAGACCCAAGAATCGCATCAGACCCAGGTGATGCGATTCCTTCAGGATTTGGCATCCCGTTTTGAACAGGTTCAGGACTCATTAGGACCCTCTGGTTCAACAACCTCAACCACTACCAGCTCTGGCCCGTTTCTCTGGGGACTCCAAGGCTTGCAGGGGGTTCCTTAGCCAGTGCACAATTCATTTTGAACTTCATCCCCAAAACTTCCTGTCCAATGGGGCAAAATTAGCATATATTATATCCCTCCTGTCCGGCAAGGCACTAGGTTGGGCTGCACCTCTGTGGGAACTGAATGATCCAGTGGTTTCTAGCCTGTCTAATTTCTTGAAACTTTTTCGGAATATCTTCGAGGAACTGGGTCGTGTCTCTTCAGCAGCTAGCGCTCTTTTACGTCTCCGTCAAGAGTCCGCTTCTGCGGGACAGTATGCTCTTCAGTTCCGTATCCTCACAGCCAGGGCCGGTGCTACCACTAGGCAAACTAGGCAGCCGCCTAGGGCGCCCTGCTGGCTGGGGCGCCCAGCCACTGGGGTTCCTACTCTCTTCTCTCTGCAGCAAGCAGCCGTTGCTCCATTCACACATAGTGTCAGAGGCGCAGCGGCGGTGGACCACTATGTCTGTGTCCCAACTCCTGAATGAATGGAAGCAAGTAGAAAATGAATTGATGGGCACTGGTAGGCTGCAGTGATGGGTGCTGGTAGACCTAATTTGATATGCACTGGTGAGGCTGCTTTTCATTAAAAAGGTGAGGTATACATGGGCAGGGAAAAGGGGTTGGGGTCAGGGGTGTAGCCAGGGGGGCAGCAAAATTAGTTTTCGCCTAGGGTGTCATAAATCCTTGCACCAGCCCTGCTCACAGCTGAATTGAGCTGGAATAATGAGGCCCTAGTTGCAACCTTTTTACATGGCCTCTCTGATAGAGTGAGGGATGAATTAGCAGGAAGATCCCTTCCTGCTGATCTGGATAGTGTCATCACCTTGTGTAACCAGATCAATATTCGCTTTCAGGAGAGGGCACTGGAAAAAAGACGCCAGCACTCCCCGTTCTTTAGGCAGCCTGAGCTCCCAGTCCCTTCTCTTTGATCTGAGGAGCACCCCCTGCCTGCTGAGGAACCTATGCAGTTGGGCCGGACAAAGTTATCTCCCGAAGAATGTGCTAGGTGCAGAACTCTGGGCCTATGCCTCTATTGTGGGGCCAAAGGTCATTTCCGTGATACTTGTTCTCTTGGTCTGGAAAAACGCTCAGGGCTAATACATCTGGAAGGTGGAGTATTATACCCTGAAATATCACCTTCACCTTCTCGTCTTCTCTTTCTGTGTTGCTTCATGTCGGTGCTTCCTCTCGTTCGGTCTCAGCACATCTGGATTCCGGAGCCGCTGCCAATTTAATGGATTGGGAAACTGCATCCTCCATGAGACTTTTGCCCCTTACAATGCCATTGGTGGTTTTGGTGATTGATGGCACTGTTCTCCCAAGGGGCCCTATCCGCTTCCAGAGCCTTCCTGTTAAGATGTCAGTAGGGACACTCCACCAGGAGTGGATATCCTTCCTTGTCTTACCTAAGGCTTCATCTCCTATCATATTAGGTCTTCCTTGGTTACGGCTCCATTCTCCACACGTTGACTGGACTGCTGGACAGATCCTGGCTTGGGGTTCCTCCTGTTCCTCTTCCTGCCTACTCAAGGTTACCCCAAAAGAGAAACTTCCTGTTGCCACCATCCCATTATCTTCTGCTCTTCCCAATGTATATAGCGATCTCTGGGATGTGTCCGCCAATAGTCGGACTGGTGCACTCTCTAGGTCATGTGGCACTCTGGATGAGGGACCCACCTATGAGCCTGAGTCGATCATTCACTCCAGCTTGCATAACCATTTACCTATGCCTGTCCCTAATCTCCCTTGGACGCACAGCCAAGCTAACTTGTCTGCAAGTTCCACAGTCGCTATGCCCTGTGATGCGATTGAGATGGTCGCTACACCTGACAATACTATTCTTTTTTTTTATTATTTATAACAGGAACATGACCCAATCGGGTTGACAGATTACAGAACGTTACATGAGACAGAAGATAAGCATCCTTTTCAGAAAATGCAGAGACCAACAGGTCAAGTTATTATGTAACTGAATATAACCGTAATATGTGACAAAGGAGAGAAAAACCATGGTATGGCAGGTTTGGGTTATCGTTAACTCCCTGGTGATCTTTTCTAATGTAGGTTGGTTCCGATAACCCAGGCGTCGCTGAGTGTTCCGAGCCATCTCAGGGCCTTCTTTCCCTTACAGGGGTAATTGTGTGTAGGGTTAATTCGGTGTGAATTGTCGGGGTCGTGAGTCCGGCTCCTTAATTTTTCTTTTTAGTGGAAGGGGATAAATAGCTCCTCTTATGGGGTGGGGGGGGCAGTTATAGAGAATGCCTAAGAGAAGGCAAGAGATAAGTGCAGTAAGAGGGAGGGGGTGGGGGACGACTGGAGGCTGTTTGGAGGGAGGGTGGGTAATTGAGAGATGTGGTTACGTCACTGGGGTGATTATAAAGGAGATAGCTGCAGGGAATTTTTTAGATAGGGGTAGTTATATTGGTGTTACTTAGGTTGGGGTTAAGGTTGAAGGGGGAACATATGAAGGGGGAGTACGACCCCCCGTATCTGATGTGGTTCCCTTCAGCGCCTGGCCTTCAGCCGAGTAGATAAAGGTAATCCACAGCTGCCAGGTTCCAGAAAACACTTCCTGTCTATGTTGCGCGGTAAGGACTAGGTCCTCCATCCACCTTATTTCTTCTACTCTAGCCACCCATGAGGCTATTGTCGGGGGGGCGTGTGGACTTCCACTGTAGCGGTATACAGGCTTTGGCAGCGTCCAGCAAATGTCTAATCAGAGATTTTTTGTATGTTTTTTTTCCGGGGTGTCAGATGTGTGTAGTAAGAAAAACGCGGGGTCTTCCGGTATCGTACGGTCTGTAAACTTTTGGGTGACCTCCCGCACTACCTTCCAGAAATGATGCAATTCGGGACATGACCAGAAAATGTGTAACAGTGTACCCTTATCTGCCCGGCATCGCCAGCACCTGTCCGACGCCGCCGGGTAGAATTTATGGAGCAATTCTGGGGTTCTGTACCATCTCGACAGGATTTTGTAGTTGGTCTCTTGAATTTTGGCACATATAGAGGATTTATGTGTAAATTTGAGTATCCATTGTCCTTTGGCAGTATTGAAGTGGCAGTTTAGTTCCAACTCCCACTTAAGTAAGCCTGGAGGTATAAAGTCAGCTTTTGGCACGTTCAGTAAATTGTAGGCTTGTGAGACTGTGTGTGTTACGATGCCTGTGGCATTGCATAATTCCTCCAATAACGTGAGGGGGGAATCTTCTGTAGGAGGGGGAGTCAGTGAGTGGAGGAAGTGGCCTAGTTGGCGGGCCCTCAGGAAGTCCAGTCCGAACTGGCCTGTGGGCTCGGAGAGCTCTGCTATTGTGTACCATCTACCCCTAGTACTGAAGTGGGAGGATTGAAATAGGCCCACATCTGCCAGTCTCCGGAATACTGGGTCGTGAATTCCCAGCAAAAACCTGGGGAAAAGAGGCGAGTTAGGAGATGATACGGAGTTCTCTGCTATAAGGCGGGCACAAATTTGCGATGTGTTGCCAATCAGTGGGTGTCGTATGTCTTCTGCTGGTAAGGACGAGTAGCACCAGGGGGCTCTGTTAAGGGGGATCCCGCTTTGGTGTTGTTCTAGTTGTGTCCAAAGCTTGGACTCATTATGCCGGGCCCAGTCTATGAGTCTTCCTAGGTGTGTCGCTTGGTAATATGTGCGGATGTCTGGCAGCGCAAGTCCGCCATGTTGTTTGGGAAGGACTAAAAGTTTGTGTGAGAGTCGTGGCCTTTTCTTAGCCCAGATGAATTCTGTGAACGCAGTTTGTACCCGCTTAAAGTAGGACATCGGTATGTGAATGGGTAGTGCCTGCATGAGGTACAGGAATTTCGGGAGGATCGTCATTTTTAATATATTGCAGCGGCCTATCCACAAGTGTAGGCCCGTGCTCCATTTGGTCATTAGTGTCCTAACTGTGTTCAGGAGGGGCGGGAAATTAAGTTCATATAGCCGCGTAAACTTGCAGGGTATGTTTGTACCCAAATACTTCAGAGCGGTTGTCGTCCATTTCAGTTTGAAGCTAGATTGTAGGTGGGCAAGTTGGGTCGGTGGAATCTCCATTCCCATGGCTTCCGATTTGGCAAAATAGATTTTTAAGTTGGAGATAGCTCCATATGTGGTAAATTCCTGCAGGAGGTTGGAAAGGGAAATCGGGGGGGTGGTGAGCGTGAACATAAGGTCATCCGCGTAAGCTGAGACCTTGTGTTGGGTTTGGCGAACCTGTACACCCGAGATGTTGGGGTTTAATCGTATATGGCAAAGGAACGGTTCGAGGGATAGGGCGAACAGGAGAGGAGACAACGGGCAGCCCTGCCTTGTCCCGTTGGTGATCGGAAATGGGTCTGAGAGTACACCATTGGCCCTGACTCTAGCCGACGGAGTCTTGTATGTTGCAGATATCCAATTTAGCATATTGTCACCCAGGCCTATATGTCGCAAAGTGGCAAACATAAACGCCCAACTGACGCGGTCAAACGCTTTCTCAGCATCTGTGCTTAAGAATATGCTGGGTGTTTTGGCACGGGTGACTGAATAGAGCAGGTTCAGGACCTTTGTGGTGTTGTCCCTTGCCTCTCTTGTTGGTACAAAACCTAATTGGTCCAGATGGATCAGTTGGGGCAAATGGGTCTGTAGTCTGGTAGCTATTACTTTGGTGAACAATTTAAGGTCTGTATTGAGAAGGGATATGGGTCTGTAGCTTCCGCAGTTGGATGGGTCCTTACCCTCGTTCGGTATAACTGATATATGGGCTTGTAGTGTGGTGGCATGTAAGTTTCCTCCTTTGGTGAGGCCGTTGAGCATCTTAACCAGATGATCGCTCAACGCCGGGAACAGTATCTTATAGTACTGGAGTGTAAGTCCATCAGGCCCGGGGGCTTTACCGATTTTGGTGTTCTTAATTGCCGCTTGTATTTTGGTTACCGTAATGGGGGCCTCTAATACTGCACGTGATTCGGTGGGGAGGGTGGGCATGTGGGAAGTGACAATGTAGTCAATTATATGTTCAAGTGGTGGAGGTGAGCTGTTCAAATTGTAGAGTCATTCATAGTAAGATTTAAATTCCTGTATTATTTGCAGGGGCAGGGCTACCTTTTGTCCTGTCGAGGATTGTATGAATGGTATGTAAGAGGCTGTTCTCTGGTCACGTAGGAATTGAGCAAGTAGTCTGCCGCATTTATTTCCCGATTCGTAGATCTTTTTGTGTGAGATTTGTAGGGCCGTCTTTGCTTTAAAGTTAAGCAAGTCAGTGACTTGCGTGCGTAATGCGTCAAGTTCTCTTCCCAGTGGGTCTGTCAGGGTTTGTTTGTGTCTGGATTCCAGGGTTTGGAGTCTGTTAGGTAGTGAGGTCAGTTGGGCTGTCCTCTGTTTTTTGAGTCTTGCGCCGTGTTTAATAAGTACCCCGCGTATTACCGCTTTATGTGCCTCCCAGACTAGGCCCTCTTCGCTGTCGGGTCCGCTGTTAGTGTTGAAGTAGTTAGAGAGTTCTCTCGTTACATCTGCAAGGGTGTCGGGGTCCTTCAGGAGGCTTTCATTGAGCCGCCATGACTTCCTTTGACTTCTTTGGTAGTCTGTCAGGGTGTAGCGCAGGATGGCTGGGGCATGGTCTGACCATGTGATGAACCCTATAGAGGTGTTTTCCACAGAAAATCGCTGTAGAGCAGAAAGATGAAAGTGTCCTGCTGGGTGTTTGTCGCGTGGTCACCTCCACATCTCCAATCAGGCCTTTGAGGAATAGAAATCTACCCATCGGGTCTGTTAGTATGGCTGTCAGGGTCCAGGGAATTTTTGCTGATATCAAAATGGACACCCCTCGGGATTTGGCTTCCGTATATGTCGAGTGATATACCATCGGGTAGTATTTGTTTTTGAGGATCGGTAGGGTATTGTCACGGAACTGCGTCTCTTGCAAAAGGACAATGTCTGCCCTTAAGCGCCTCATGTCGTTAAGCAGCATTCTCCTTTTTTCGGGGACGTTCAGTCCCTTCGCATTTAACGTAACAATGTTAATATCTTCCATGGTTTAGGGGGGAGTGGGGAAGCTAGGTGACGGGTGGGCAGGGGGGAAGAGAGAGTGGGGGAGGAAAAGGGGCAGGAAAGGTCAATACTAGACGTAGGAGGGGGCAAAGGATGGAGTAGTGAGGATAAGAATCCTCTAGATGGTATTAGTTCTAAGATGGCGTGGGCGCATCCTCGCAGGCTGAGTGCCCACAACAGTCGTCCACCAGTTAGGCTGATAGTCTAAAGTGTTAGCAAGGTTTATGCTATGACGCTCCCCAGGGAGACTGGGGGTAAGTGGGGGTGTGTTTGGCAAGGGCCTTTGGGAGTCTCCCAGTCCCTTCCCAACCGCGCAGACCCTTCCTAAATTCAATAGGTGTGGGCCATCATTGTGAGGTCAGTGGGATATGATAGACAGGCATGTGTAGTGCAAGATGTACAGTATCATAGCATGCAGTTTATCGCTTTTTTTTTCATTTAAAAAAAAAAAAATTGTTGTTTTTTAGCTGCTAAGTATCCTAAAGGGTTAAACATGAACATAGGCAACATAATTATAGCAAATATAGCAGAATGCATAAGATGAGTCATCGTAAGCGGTGTGTCCCCGTGTAGACTGGCCTCCCCCCGTGCCATCCCCCAGCCCCGTCAGTATACACCCAACCCAGCGGCATTCGTATGCCTCTCCAGGGCGAGGCGGGGTCGGGAAGGGTGACCTGCGGTATTGTCCCTCCCGGGATTACCAGGCAACGTCATTAGAGCAGTGTCAATCACTTCACCCACCCAGCTCGCCCCTCCCCCAGGAGCACCCCGGGGGTGTCGCCCCTCTAGGTGTAAATTCACCTCTCCAGCGGTACCCACCTCCTCGGTGTCCTGTTGGGGTCTGCCGTATCGTGGGTTTAGGGTCCTGTCCCCGCATGTGCTCTTGCCAAAAGTGTAATCCCCACCCTCTGGTAGAACTCCCGTGACCGATATACGTGCCAGTGTGTGGGTCCTCTCCACCAGGAGGTCTGCGGCAGTCCTTGTGGTTTAAGCTCTTCCAAGTCATGGGTTAATGTGTCTGATGGGGCAGAAGGCGTACAGGTTGAGTGTCCTGGTGTCTCTGGTTGTCAGGAACTGCAGGTGGTGCGAGATGCCTCCTGAGTTTGGCTAGCAGTGGTGTTACCTTTGTTGCCAGCGGTGAGGGTATTGTGTTGCAAAATGGATAGTGGGGTCCAGTCCCTCAGTTGTGTCATTTTCTCAGGGAAGGAAGTCACCCCCGAAGTCACAGTTCCCAGGCGTATCAATCGGGGTCTGCCCAGGGGGCGCCGGGGGTCCTGGATCCGAGGTAGAATAGAATATGACCGTGGCTCTCAGCGGTGTCTCCCGTGTCCTGGGATATCAGTGCTGTATCAGTTCAGGAAGGGGGGAAGGCACAGGCCAGAGAGAATGTCATAATGTGGCAAGCTGGGGAGACGGGGGCACAGGGGCAGCAGCACCGAATGTCGTGTCGCTGCGGCGGCTCCGGCAGCCCCCGCAAAACACACCGAGGGGAGGAGCCAATCGGTGAAGGTCTGAATCGTCCGCAGGACGTCTGGTGAGGGGAGCATAACACCTAGGACAGTAATAGGGAATGTAGTCTGTCTATATGCTATGAACAGTGTCGCCAAGTAAAACGTTAGTGACTTTTAGGACTCACGTGACTCCATATTGGCGTTGGTGCGGGATCGACCCCTGGACCTCTGCATTCGTGGGGGCTGAGAAGGTCTGCCCACAGCTGGGCTATAGTGTCCCGGACCTCTAGGGAGTCTCAACAGTCAGTTAGGGACCTGCACCGGAGCTGCTCCTATGCAAGTGAAAAATTCCGTCAGATCTGCAGGGGATCGTAAAGAGTAAAGGAGGTTTGCGCTTTACGGAAGGTGACTGCCAGGGGGTATCCCCAGCGGTAGGTAAAGCCGTGTCTCCTTGCCAGCTTCAGCATTGCTCTCCTTTGCAGCGTTGGTCTGGGTAGATCCGGGAGAATCTGTATGCAAGCCCCGTCAAACTCAATCTCTCCAGAGTCCCATGCCTTGCGTATAATGGCCTCCTTCTGTGTGAAGTGGTGCAGGCGGCATAGTACGTCCCGCGGTCTAGAGGGGTCTGTCGATCTGGGTCCCAGAGTACGGTGCACCCGGCCGATTTCAAGGGATGGCGGTGGGGGGTCCAGGAGATTCTGAAATATTGCCTTTACCGTCGCTGCTAGGTCCTCCAGTCCTGTGGCCTCAGGGATCCCCCGCAGCCGCAGGTTGTTGCGGCGGCTGCGATCTTCCATTTCTTCTAAGTGTAACTGCATCTCCTGGCCAACCAGCTCATGCGAATCCCGTGCCTGTTCCAGGGCCTGTAGCCTGGTCTCCAGTGCTGACGTACGGGTTTCCCCGGAGGCCACTCGGTCGGTGACTGTGCAGAGCTCCGTCCTCACTTCCTGGATGTCTCTGCTGTGCGCTTCCTCTATCCTCTGGATGAGCGCTTCTATGTCGGCTCTGGTCGGCAAGGCCTCTATGTCGGCTCTCGTAGGAAGCGCCCGGAGCATGGTTCGGAGGTCAGCATCCAGCTGAGTCTGTGCGGGGTCCGGCGTGTCTGAATGAAATGCCGCTGGGGTCCCTGTGAAGCTGTCCGGTTCCCCCAGAGGAGCCGATGCAGTGTGCCGGGTAGATTCTGGGGACTGTGTCATACGCGTCTCGTGCGGTGCAGCTGCTATGTCTCCCACGAGTCGCCTCTCCGGGCCTCCAAAGAAGCTCTGGATACTGGGCTGGGAGGTCTGCGTTCTGGTCCCTCTGGAGGTCGAGCGGGTCTTATAGAGATTTGGGGTGCTCATGCCATGCCCAACGATCTAGAACGTTGCATTAGGGCCACAGAAGGTCGGGTTAGGCCGGGGCTCCGTCTGAACACTTCTTTACTCGGTCATTGCCAAGCCACGCCCCCCTGACAATACTATTCAGTCGGCATCTGCACCAGTTATGCCAGTCCAGCCCATGCCCAATGAGCTTCCTGCTTCTTGTTCAGGACCTTCTGTAATCTGGCCTCACCCTACTGCTACTACCGTATATACTCGAGTATAAGCCGAGATTTTCAGCCTCTTTTTTGAGGCTGAAAGTGCCCCCCTCGGCTTATACTCGAGTCATCGCTGTCTGCCTGCTCGATCAGCGTGTCGAGCAGACAGACAGCGGACATTCTAAAATTCAAAAGCCGCGCCTCCGCCTTCGCCTGTGATAGGCGGAACACTGAATTTCCCAGCAGTCAGTGTTCCGCCTATCACGGACATCCGCTCATCCTCGTACTACGGACGAGGATGAGACGATGTCCGTGATAGGCGGAACACAGGCTGCTGGGAAATTCAGTGTTCCGCCTATCACAGGCGAAGGCGGAGGCGCGGCTTTTGAATTTTAGAATGGCCGCCGAGGCGCCGACGAAGAGCGGCGATCCTGGCAAGGCACGGGACGGAGGCAAGGCAAGGCACGGCACGGGACGGGACGGAGGCAAGGCACGACACGGGACGGAGGCAAGGAGGCAAGGCACGGCACGGGACGGAGGCAAGGAGGCAAGGCACGGCACGGGACGGAGGCAAGGAGGCAAGGCACGGGACGGAGGCTCGGGACACAGGCTCGGGACACAGGTAGGCTGGACACACACACACACACACACACACACACACACACACACACACACGGACACACACACACAGGGATGGATGGATGGAGACACACACACACAGGGATGGATGGATACACACACACACAGGGATGGATGGATGAAGACACACACACACAGGGATGGATGGATGGAGACACACACACACAGGGATGGATGGATGGATGGAGACACACACACACAGGGATGGATGGATGGATGGACACACACACACAGGGATGGATGGATGGATGGACACACACACACACAGGGATGGATGGATGGATGGACACACACACACACAGGGATGGATGGACGGACACACAGGGATGGACGGACACACAGGGATGGACGGACACACACACAGGGATGGACAGGCATGTCTCACCCTCGGCTTATACACGAGTCAATAAGTTTGCCAGTTTTTTTGGGGGTAAATTGGGGGCCTCGGCTTATATTCGGGTCGGCCTATACTCGAGTATATACGGTATGTCCGTTCCAACCCCGTTTAAGAGGCTCAATCCATCCTTTGGATAGACTGCCTCATTCGGCCAGGTGGGGTTTTCAATCTTTTTCTCAGGGCTCTCTGCATTCTGTTTGTGTTTCACCTATCCAGCTTGACTCTTGTGACATGTCACCTGACCTTAGGGATCCACTGACCTCTGCCCAGTCTGGTGGTCCTGTGCTGGATGTCCAGCTCATCTTTAAGGGTGTGGGGGACCCTGCTCAGACTCCTGATCTTCTCATGCCCTTACCCATTTCTAAAAAGCCTTTAGTCCTCAAGTCCTCTTGTCCTCACTCTACCTCGGATTCAGTCTCTGAGGATAATCTAAAATACGAGGTTAGTCAAGTTTTGGATTCTCGGCTCCGTAAAGGCATTCTTCAGTACCTCGTGCATTGGAAAGGGTTTGGTCCTGAGGAGAGGTCTTGGATCACTGCATCTGAGGTCTTTGCTCCTCGTCTGTTGAGGAGGTTCCATCTGGAGTTTCCCTTTAAGCCTGGACCCAGGCGGGGGAGGGGGAGGCCTCGTAAGAGGGAGGGTACTGTCATGGTTATGCAGTGATCTTCCTCTGTTTGCTTACCTCCCCTCATGTGTGCAGACTAAGAGGCCAGCCACTTTCACCTGGTGGTTTTTATAACCTCTCCTCTAAGCGTGGCTCCACCCCAGGCCCTATCAGGGAACCCTATATTAACCTGTGCATTGCAAGCCAGCAGTGCTGATCAACCATTGTGTATTCATTGTGTGTTTGGCTTTCTGTTTCCTGCTTGCCGTGTGCTCTGTTTGTCTCTGTTACCAACCTTGGTGTGTTCTCAACGATTCCTGTCTGCTTGTGACCCTGACCTTTTGGCATGTCCCTGACCATCCTTGTCTGCCTGTGAACCTGAACCTTTGACGTGTACTCTGGCGTTCCTGTCTGCTAGTTGCCCTGACCTCGGCCTTATCCCCTTACTATCCTTGTCATTCCAGCCTGCTCCTTCCTTCTCCTGTAGTCTACTGTGATCGTGAGCTGTGAGACCCTAGGGGCCACGACCTGGAGCCAGACTGCAGCGAAGTCCATCCTCACCACTGGAGGCTCTGGCGAACACCCGCTGGCTCTTAGACTCTGCGTCCTGGGGAATCTATGCTCCAGCTCCCATTGGGATCTGTGTTAGTGATCCTGTAGACCTGTGTCCTGAATCTCCCTGGGTACAATCCGCAGCAGTCAGTCCTAAGGTCCACTACCTAGCGGTGCAGTTCCGACTCCTACGGAGTGCATCTGTCACCTGGTCTCAGGTGACCTGACATAGAGAAGAGCAATATAGGTAGATACAGGTGTATACTGCGCTGAAGGCACACAGGCAACACCCACTAACTCCTGCAGATGCCAGATGGCTCAATTAGAGAAGAGCAATATAGGTAGATACAGGTGTGTACTGCGCTGAAGGCACACAGACAACATCCACTAACTCCTGCAGATGGCTGATGGCTCAATTAGACAACAGCAACAAAGGGTAGATACAGGTGTATACTGTGCTGAAGGCACACAGACAACACGCACAAACTCCTGCAGATGGCTGATGGCTCAATTAGAGAAGAGCAATATATGTAGATACAGGTGTATACTGCGCTGAAGGCACACAGACAACACCCACAAACTCCTGCAGATGGCTGATGGCTCAATTAGAGAAGAGCAATATATGTAGATACAGGTGTATACTGTGCTGAAGGCACACAGACAACACCCACTAACTCCTGCAGACGCCGGAACACTACACAAGGCCGCCGCGCTGGCGGCCTTAAATAGTGTGGGCGTGTACTACACAGCCTGAGTTATAATTGGCTATAATCATATAATCATGGCTCTCCTTGCTGCCGGCGCTGTGATTGGCTGTGATTGGCACTGTGATTGGCCAAGCATGTGGGGTCACAGTGCATGCTTGGCCAATCATGAGCCAGCAATGCACTGCGATGGCGCAGTGCATTGTGGGCCGTGAGCGCCACACGAATTTGGCGCGATGGCCCATAAAGTTCGGTATTCGCCGAACGTGCGAACGGCCGATGTTCGAGTCAAACATATTTTCGACTCGAACACCAAGCTCATCCCTACTCATGTAGAAGAAATCCCCCAGGGATCTTTGCTTCAGTCCCTTGCTTTGGTAACCCCCTACACCATTCCTAACTTTGTCCCATTGGCTGGATTCTCTGTTCTTTTGAACGGGAAATCCAGCAAAAGTTGTAGATATGCAAATGAGAAAAGCTTCACATACTTGCTCTAAATTTTTGTTGGCTATTTAAAGGCCAATTTTACCAATCTGAGGAACACACAAGAGTCAGTTGCAGTAATAAAGTAGCACAAGTGTGTGCAGATAATGATCCAAAACTACTGTTTTCCAAAAGAAAAAAATCAATTGTGCTGACTGCAGATATTGGCCTATTAACTAAAAAGTCTCCAAAGACTGCATCATGAAAAACAGAATCTTTTCATCCAAGCAACTAAATCATTTACTTTTACACCAAACTGGCACCTCTGTAATGTAAAATAATGACTAAGTTCAGTTATATAAGATCTGTTGTAATGTATTGCGCAAATCTGCTCCACCCACATTCTAAGCTAATGAAACCATATTGCAAAATACACACATACAGTGCAGTCTATATTTCTAAACATGTGGTATATGTATTGTACATATACTCCACTTTTAATGACTTATCTGTTTAACAACCGCTTGGACTTACGACCAGCTCTCCCCACCTGAATGACGCACTATACGTCATTGTACTGTACTGTATACGGAATTCTCATTTGTGTTCTGTACTTATGCAAATTAAAGCAATGTTATTGAGTTGGAGTTTTGTGTTTAGACCTATTTTCACACTACAGTACAGTAGTTAAGAATGCTTAAAATATTGATTACTTCTAGCTCATTGTTTAAGGACCAATTCTTTTAACGACCCGGTCGTTGGAATGGAACCTGGTCATTACGTGAGGAGTACCTGTAATCTACTTCTCACAGCTTCTGTGGGTTCTTCTTCCTAGAACAATAAACTCAATTTCTGAGTTGAAATTATACTCTTCTATCAAGCAAACAAGGATAACCATTAAGCCTCATACACACGATCAGACTTTGTACAAACTTTCCAGTGGATTTTTGTACAAAGAGCGTCGACCGTGAACTTGTATTGCATATACACAACAGGACGTTTTCAGCCAACTTTCACCAAATCACGTGTTTTTTCTGCTCTTTACCGCCACCTTTGGTCAACTTCTGTATTGTTCTCTGATCTTTTGCATTGGTTCTGAGCATGCGTGTTTGTACTTTGTACAAAAGTCCTATAGTTTTCTATACACACGATCGGACTTTGCTCCATCAGACTTTTGTTGGCAGAAAGTTTGTCCGTTCGTACAGCCAACAAAAGTCAGATGAAAACCAGAAAAGTTTGTCTGATGGAGCACACACATGGTCGGATGTTGCCTTAAAACAGCTCATTTGCATGTTTGTTGTCAAAAAGTCCAATCGTGTGTATGGGCCTTTTTAAAAGCATTAGTGACTTCTAAAGGCCCATACACACGATCAGACTTTTTGACATAGTACAAACACACATGCTCAGAACCAATGCAAAAGATCAGACAACAATACAGAAGTTGACCAAAGGTGACGGTAAAGAGCAGAAAATTTGATTTGGTGAAAGTTGGCTGAAAAAGTCCTGCTGTGTGTATGCAATACAAGTTCACGGCTGGCGCCCTTTGTACAAAAATCCACAAAGTTTGTACAAAGTCCGATCGTGTATATGAGGCTTAAAGCCCCATACACACTATCAGATTTTCTGCTGATTTTTGTCTTCAGATTTACCAAAACCATGTAGTGCAAGCGCCTGCCTGATTGCATACACATTGGAACTCCTAAGGTTTGACCTCATATTATATGGTTTTGTTAAATCTGAAGGAAAAAATCAGCAGAAAATATGATAGTGTGTATGGGGCTTAAGAAAGCGCTTATGCCCCGTACACATGATTGGATTTTCCGGCAACAAATGTTGGATAGCAGGTTCTCAGATTTTCCACGAACAAATGTTTGTTGTTGGACTTTCCGATCGTGTTTACACAAGTCTGTTGGACAAAAGTTTGCGCAGGCTTGCAATCAAGTAAGAGGTTAAAGCGCTTGGTCTTCTAAAGCCTCATACACGCGAGCGGACTTTGTACAAACTTTCCCGTGGATTTTTGTACAAAGGGCGTTGCCCGTGAACTTGTATTGCATAGAAACGTCCATTGGACTTTTGTTGCCGGAAAGTTTGTCCGTTCACGCAGTTAACAAAAGTCAGATGAAAACTGAAAAAGTTTGTCTGATGGAGCATACACACGGTCGGGTGTTGCCTTAAAACAGCTCATTTGCATGCCTGTTGTCAAAAAGTCTGATCATGTGTACGGGCCTATTGCAGCTTACCAATTCTAAAATGTGGTGGCTGCATTCGTTTTCTTTTTTTCTCCTCTCTGATCTGTGTGATTTTACCTGGTGATCTGCCCAGGAACACATCACCTGTATTAGAGTGCCTCCACTCTGGGTGGAGGAGCACAGGGGCTCCTTTGGACAGTAGCATTGTCAGTCTGGGAGGAAGGGAGTGTTAAATGTACTAGCAGATTGAAACACACTATCAAACTAAAGCCAAACTCTAGCTCACACTGCAATTACACAAACAGTTATAGCAACAGTTTTTTTTTTTTTTGTTTTTTTTTTGCTACTGGGATAAAAGGTTAACATGAATAAATAAAAGCTGAACAATATAAGTACCCTGTTCAGTGGTAAATGTTTTTAAACACTTTTTTTGCAGGGGAGCTTGTTCTGTTGAAAAACAACAGACCTACTAGGTGGATCACTAGGTGGACATAAAGGAAAGAAAGCCTAAAAAAGAAAACTAATGTAGCCATCACAACTAAGAATTTATTAGGCTACAATATATTAAATGTTTGCTTTTTGGGTTTAATACCACTTTAACTTGGAATAACCAATGAAATAACTTTCAGATCTCAGATACAACCACTAAAATACCAAATATCAAATACCACTAAAAGAAAGCTCTATTTGTTGGAAAAATAGACAAATTTAATTTGGGTACAGCGTTACATGACCACACAATTGTCGGTTAAAGTAACGCAGTGCTGTATTTAAAAAATTGGAATGGTCATACAGGGGGTAAATCTTCCGGAGGTCAAGTGGTTAAATCTTGTATTATGATAATAATAATAATAATAATAATAATAACAACAAAAATATAATTGCAAATAGTAAAATGTGTAGTGTTTCCTTTTCTTTACATTGGTGGTCAATGTAGAAAAGATTGCTTACTATGATGATCAATGTAAAAATACTCCCTTTTATTTGTGTTTAGGGAAGTGGCCCTTATACTGGTGGTCAGTAAAATGTTCCCTACATTGATGGTCGGTAAAATGTTCCCTACATTGATGGTCAGTAAAATGTTCCCTACATTAATGGTCGGTAAAATGTTCCCTACATTGATGGTCAGTAAAATGTTCCCTACATTGATGGTCAGTAAAATGTTCCCTACATTAATGGTCGGTAAAATGTTCCCTACATTAATGGTCGGTAAAATGTTCCCTACATTGATGGTCAGTAAAATGTTCCCTACATTGATGGTCAGTAAAATGTTCCCTACATTGATGGTGAGTAAAATGTTCCCTTTCATTGGCGATCTGTGAAACTCTTCCTTAGTAAAATGCTATCTTAAATTGGTGTTCAGTGAAATTCTAACTTATATTGGTGATCTGTGAAATGCTTGCCTTACATTCGTGGTCAGTGAAATTTCTTCCCTTATATTGGTGGTCAGTGAAATGCTCTCTTAAATTGGTAGTCTTTGAAATGCATGCCTTACATTGGTGGTCAGTAAAATATTCCGTTACACTGATGGTTAATGACATGCTCCCTTATATTGGTGGCAAGGGAAATTATTGGCTTACATTAGTGGTCAGTGAGATTCTCGCTTAGTAAAATCTTTGCTTACATTGATGGTCAGTGAAAGGTTCCCTTATATTGGTGGTTAGTGAAATGCTGTCATACATTGCTGGTCTGTGAAAGGCCTCCTTTACATTGGTTGTCAATAAAATTCTTCCTTACATTGGTGGTCAGTAAAATGTTCCCTTACATTGGAGGTTGGTGAAATTCTTCCCTAAATTGGTGGTCACTGTCAGTAAAATGTTTCCTTATGTTGGTATTCAGTGCAATTCTACCTTATATCGGTGGTCTGTGAAAGGCTTTCCTGAAATTGGTGGTCAGAAAGTCCTTCCTTACATTGATGTTCAGTAAAATGTTCCCTTACATTGATAGTCTGTGAAATGCTTGCCTTACATTAGTGATCAGTGAAATCTTTCCTTAGTAAAATGCTACCTTAAATTGATGGTGTTTGAAATGCTTTAAGGCATTGGTGGTCAAGGAAATTTGTCTTAGTAAAATGTTCCCTTAGATTAGGTCTGTGAAAGGTTTCTCTTACATTTGTAGTCAGCAAAACTCTTCCTTACTTTGGATGGTCAGTGAAATGTTCCCTTACATTAGTAGTCTGTAAATTCTTCAAATGTTATATTACATGGTCTATGAAAAGCGTTTGTTATATTGGTGGTCAGTAAAATACTCCCTTATATTGGTGTTCAGTGACATGTTAACATATTGGTGGTTTATGAAAGGATTCTCTTACAATGTGCCTTTACACTGGTGTTCTGTGAAATGCTTGCCTTACATTGGTGGTCTGTGAAAAGCTTGCCTTACATTGGTGGTCTGTGAAATTCTTTCTTAATAAAACGTTCCCTTACATTGGTAAATAGTAAAACTCTTCCTTACATTGGTAGTTAGTAAAATGTTACCTTACATTTGGTGATCTGTGAAATACTTGCTTTACATTGGTGGTCTGTGAAAGGCTTTCCTTACATTGGTGGTCAGTATAATGCCTGCTTTACTTTGTTGGACTGTGAAATGCTCCTTTATTTTGGTGGTCTGCGAAATGCTTGCTTACATTAGTGTTCAGTATAATGCTGCTTTACATTGATGGTGAAACAGTGAAATTCTTCCTTAGTAATATGCTCTCTTACATTGGTGGTCAGTGAAATGCTCCCTTACATTGGTGTTCAGTATAATGCTGCTTTACATTGATGGTCAGTGAAATGCTCTCTTACATTGGTGGTCATTAAAATTCTCTCTTACATTGGTGGTCAGTGAAATACTCCTTACATTGGCGGTCAGTGAAATGCTCTCTTACATTGGTGGTCAGTAAAATTATCTCTTACATTGGTGGTCAGTGAAATACTCCTTACATTGGTGGTCAGTGAAATTCTCTCTTACATTGGTGGTCAATAAAATTCTCTCTTACATTCATTGGAAGTGTCAGCAAAAGAAATTGGATGACATCCTTGGGGGAAGATATACAGGCACATCTACAGGTGCTGGCCCTCAATGGATCAGTGCAGTTGGAGCTGTGAATTAGATGATCTCCATGCAACTATAATGCTGTAAATGGGCTGTAATTACTGCCTGACGTGGATGTGACCATCTATATCAGTGCAGCAAGTATATGATTTATGTTTATGACAAGTGTCCCTTACCAGACGTCGTTTGCCCCTAGAGGCTGAATTATTGAGCTGTATATTTCAAGTCTGGACCCTGGTTTTGGTTATTCCAGTGCTGTGGTGCCTATCCAGGGAAAGTCCTGTACAGGCAGTGACATATGTCCAGAGAAGCAAGACCTGTTCCTATAACCCCAATGTGTGTCCTGAAGACGTGGTCAAGTGAAACACGTAGATGCACAGGGGCTCATGGATTATCTGATGTCATACTTTTGAACGTCATTTTTTTCAATTGGGTAAATGTAATGTCATCTGTTTCTGGCCACTGTCTGGCCATTAGTTGACAATACCTTTTTTATACCATTTTTATACTGTATATGTCTATATGTTTATGTTTAAATAAAAAAAAAATGATATTTTTGTTACAATCTGCCTCCAAAGGCTGACCTAATAAGCTCAGGGCCGTCTTTAAGGCAGGGCAAAAGGGGCAGCTGCCCTGGGCCCTGTCAATGTTGTGGGGCCCAAAGCAGCTGCTTCATACTTGCCAACTATCCCAGTTTACATTCCCTTGTCCCTTGAAGTTTTAGTCCTGTGCTGCTACTAATGCTGCCCAGCTCTGCCCTATTGTTGTGTACAGATGACTCACCTGCAGACCTGTGTTTACATGTAAATACTGGCATTCATATGTAAATAGCAGTGACATGCATATGTAAATAGCTGAGGCCAACTGCATTGATATGTAAATAAAGGCAGCATTCATAGGTATATCATGCCCCCCTGCAGTGAGGAGAAGATGTGCTGTAACCTATAGCAACCACTGAGCAGTATTACTGTACAGCAATCTCTAGCAGCCAATCAACAAGCAGAAATGTGCTGTAACCTCTAGCAACTAATCAGTGAGCCTTAAGGAGTACTGTAACCTCTACCAACCAGTCACTAAGCAGTATTGATAGGCTGTAACCTCTGGCAACCAATCACAATCGCTGCCTGATCTGATACAGTAAACTGATTTTAAGTCTAGCTACTTTTATTGTATGTCTCAGAGAAGGTGGAGAGCGAAATTGCATGGGGGGAGGGTGGGCCCTAAGGAAAAATTTTGCCCAGGGTCCAATCAATAGTGATGGCCGAACGGTTCGCCCGGCGGTCGTTTCGCGGCGAATTTCCGACTTTCGCCGTCCGCGGGTTCGAACGCCTTTTTCCGTCGTTCGCCCCGGCGGACTTACGTGTTTAATGTATACAAGAACTTTAACCTTTCGTGACACGTTTATCATGTGTTACAGGACAACCAATTGAGACATGACAGCTCATGGACACTTGGACATTCCCCCTAACCTATAAATACACCCGATCCGGTGGCCATTTTACATTCTTTCTTCTGTCACTGTAGGGAAAGGATCCTGTGTGGAGTAGGGACAGAGAAAACGCTAGCTATTTGGTACACAAAAGTTCTTTTCAGGACTGGTATAGGTGTTAGGTCAGCAGCCTGAGTTTCTTTTGTCAGTTTAGATAAAGGGACAGAGCGCTGTATGCTGCTATTTTAGGGACAGCTCAGCCAGATTAGTCTTTCTTCATCATCATCATCATCATCATCATTAGCTGTTACTATCAGGTCCACAAAAGAGCTGTTCCAGCTAATCGTTCCAGCCTACTCTTTTTTGCCAATTTGTATAGGGACAGGCAGGAAGCAGTGTGTCAGGCAGTGAGGATAATTTTAAAGACTTGCTGTTACTATTAGTTCCACAAAGGTTCTTTTCAGGACTGGTATCAGTGGTACGGTAATAGGCTTGTACACGTATAATATTCTTTCTTCCAAATATAGAAAGAATATTATACTTGACTGCTGCCCTTCTGCTGCAGTCTGCTAATCATTCACAACTCACTTGTTCCACAAAGCTCTTTATCAGGACTGGTAACTTGGTCTGTCTAGGGTGCTACGGTACATAGGCTTGGGTGCGGTACAGTCTGCTGTTCTGTAAGGACCGCTATCGGTCCACAATAGATAGGGTTGCCGTGCACTACTGCTGACCGCTGCCCTATACTGCAGCAGTCCTTCAGCGGTATAGGGACTGACGCACAGTCTGCTAAACACTAATACACAACCTGCTTGGTCCACAAAAGTTCTTATAAGGACTGGTAACTTGGTATAGGGTGCTACGGTACATAGGCCTGAGTGCGTTACAGTCTGCTGTTCTGTAAGGACCGCTATCGGTCCACAATACATAGGGTTGCCGTGCACTACTGCTGACCGCTGCCCTATACTGCAGCAGTCCTTCATTGGTATAGGGACTGACGTACAGTCTGCTAATCACTAACACACAACCTGCTTGGTCCACAAAAGTTCTTATAAGGACTGGTAACTTGGTATAGGGTGCTACGGTACATAGGCCTGAGTGCGTTACAGTCTGCTGTTCTGTAAGGACCGCTATCGGTCCACAATACATAGGGTTGCCGTGCACTACTGCTGACCGCTGCCCTATACTGCAGCAGTCCTTCATTGGTATAGGGACTGACGTACAGTCTGCTAATCACTAACACACAACCTGCTTGGTCCACAAAAGTTCTTATAAGGACTGGTAACTTGGTATAGGGTGCTACGGTACATAGGCCTGAGTGCGTTACAGTCTGCTGTTCTGTAAGGACCGCTATCGGTCCACAATACATAGGGTTGCCGTGCACTACTGCTGACCGCTGCCCTATACTGCAGCAGTCCTTCAGCGGTATAGGGACTGACGCACAGTCTGCTAAACACTAACACACAACCTGCTTGGTCCACAAAAGTTCTTATAAGGACTGGTAACTTGGTATAGGGTGCTACGGTACATAGGCCTGAGTGCAGTACAGTCTGCTGTTCTGTAAGGACCGCTATCGGTCCACAATACATAGGGTTGCCGTGCACTACTGCTGACCGCTGCCCTATACTGCAGCAGTCCTTCATTGGTATAGGGACTGACGTACAGTCTGCTAATCACTAACACACAACCTGCTTGGTCCACAAAAGTTCTTATAAGGACTGGTAACTTGGTATAGGGTGCTACGGTACATAGGCCTGAGTGCGTTACAGTCTGCTGTTCTGTAAGGACCGCTATCGGTCCACAATACATAGGGTTGCCGTGCACTACTGCTGACCGCTGCCCTATACTGCAGCAGTCCTTCATTGGTATAGGGACTGACGTACAGTCTGCTAATCACTAACACACAACCTGCTTGGTCCACAAAAGTTCTTATAAGGACTGGTAACTTGGTATAGGGTGCTACGGTACATAGGCCTGAGTGCGTTACAGTCTGCTGTTCTGTAAGGACCGCTATCGGTCCACAATACATAGGGTTGCCGTGCACTACTGCTGACCGCTGCCCTATACTGCAGCAGTCCTTCATTGGTATAGGGACTGACGTACAGTCTGCTAATCACTAACACACAACCTGCTTGGTCCACAAAAGTTCTTATAAGGACTGGTAACTTGGTATAGGGTGCTACGGTACATAGGCCTGAGTGCGTTACAGTCTGCTGTTCTGTAAGGACCGCTATCGGTCCACAATACATAGGGTTGCCGTGCACTACTGCTGACCGCTGCCCTATACTGCAGCAGTCCTTCAGCGGTATAGGGACTGACGCACAGTCTGCTAAACACTAACACACAACCTGCTTGGTCCACAAAAGTTCTTATAAGGACTGGTAACTTGGTATAGGGTGCTACGGTACATAGGCCTGAGTGCAGTACAGTCTGCTGTTCTGTAAGGACCGCTATCGGTCCACAATACATAGGGTTGCCGTGCACTACTGCTGACCGCTGCCCTATACTGCAGCAGTCCTTCAGCGGTATAGGGACTGACGTACAGTCTGCTAATCACTAACACACAACCTGCTTGGTCCACAAAAGTTCTTATAAGGACTGGTAACTTGGTATAGGGTGCTACGGTACATAGGCCTGAGTGCGTTACAGTCTGCTGTTCTGTAAGGACCGCTATCGGTCCACAATACATAGGGTTGCCGTGCACTACTGCTGACCGCTGCCCTATACTGCAGCAGTCCTTCAGCGGTATAGGGACTAAGAGTTTTGTCACAGGGTGATTTAAAAAATGACAGGCAGAGGAAGAGGCAGGCCCTTCCGCAGGGGTGGTAGGGGTAGGGCAGGAGCAACAGCCTTGAGCCAAAGTGGGAAGTTGCAGAAGGTGCGTTCAATTACTTTAAAGGACGCACCAGACTTGGTTGAGTGGCTCACTCAGCCTTATTCTTCTGCACCCTCCTCATCCTCTCGATCTGCACCCTCTTCTTCACTCTCTGCTATGTGCACCCCCAAAGACACTACCACCAACAACACCACCACCACCACATACCTTCCGCTTGAGTGCAAATGGGGGCCTTCATGCTCCAGTGTTTTAATAGGGACCCCCGTATAAAAAGCATGAGGGTCAAGGACCAGTACTGGGTGGCAACGTACTTAGATCCCCGGTACAAACACAAAATGGCGGAAATGTTACCGCCGTCGCAGAGGGCTGTCAGAATGCAGCACTTCCAGGCCTTGCTTCGAGAAATGCTGCATTCTGCTTTTGCGTGCGCTGGCAGAGGAGCAATTCCCACTCCCAGAGAAGGATTTGCGGGTACCAATCCAACAGCGCCTGCAAGAAGAGGCCGGTTTGAAGATGTGTTGGTGACTTCGGATATGAGGTCATTCTTTCAGCCGACCCATCGACAGGTGTCATCCGGATCCAGCATCAGGGAACGCCTAGACCGTCAGGTGTCCGACTACATTGGGTTAACGGCCGATGTGGACGCTCTGAGGAGTGATGAACCCCTAGACTACTGGGTGGGCAGGCTTGACCTCTGGCCAGAGCTTGCCCAATTTGCAATCGAACTGTTGGCTTGCCCCTCATCCAGTGTCCTGTCCGAAAGGACGTTCAGCGCAGCAGGGGGGATTGTGACCGATAAGCGTACTCGCCTAGCTCACCACAGTGTTAACTACCTCACATTTCTAAAAATGAATGAGGCATGGATCTCGGAGGAATTCAACACATGTGATCAGTAGACCATGTATATGTCTATAAACAATTTTTGGAATCAAGCACACAGACCTTCTTAATTCATTTGGCTCACTTCCCTGACCCAAAAAAGCACACCGTACTATATGCCCCTACCCTCCTCTTTGAAGAGGTTGAGCGGTGTCATATTTCTACTGGGGCTGCTTATTATGAGGGGTTCCCACCATCCCTGTGCTGTGCTGACTTCCTCCTGGGTGTTCTTATTATGAGGGGCTCCCACCATCCCTGTGCTGTGCTGACTTCCTCCTGGGGGTTCTTATTATGAGGGGCTCCCACCATCCCTGTGCTGTGCTGACTTCCTCCTGGGGGTTCTTATTATGAGGGGATCACACCATCCCTGTGCTGTGCTGACTTCCTCCTGGGGCTGCTTACGGTGCTGCTGTCAGCGCTGTATGTCACGGAGCTGCTGTCAGCGCTGTATGTCACGGAGCTGCTGTCAGCGCTGTATGTCACGGAGCTGCTGTCAGCGCTGTATGTCACGGAGCTGCTGTCAGCGCTGTATGTCACGGAGCTGCTGTCAGCGCTGTATGTCACGGAGCTGCTGTCAGCGCTGTATGTCACGGAGCTGCTGTCAGCGCTGTATGTCACGGAGCTGCTGTCAGCGCTGTATGTCACGGAGCTGCTGTCAGCGCTGTATGTCACGGTGCTGCTGTCAGCGCTGTATGTCACGGAGCTGCTGTCAGCGCTGTATGTCACGGAGCTGCTGTCAGTGCTGTATGTCACGGAGCTGCTGTCAGCGCTGTATGTCACGGAGCTGCTGTCAGCGCTGTATGTCACGGAGCTGCTGTCAGCGCTGTATGTCACGGAGCTGCTGTCAGTGCTGTATGTCACGGAGCTGCTGTCAGCGCTGTATGTCACGGAGCTGCTGTCAGCGCTGTATGTCACGGAGCTGCTGTCAGCGCTGTATGTCACGGTGCTGCTGTCAGCGCTGTATGTCACGGAGCTGCTGTCAGCGCTGTATGTCACGGAGCTGCTGTCAGCGCTGTATGTCACGGAGCTGCTGTCAGCGCTGTATGTCACGGAGCTGCTGTCAGCGCTGTATGTCACGGAGCTGCTGTCAGCGCTGTATGTCACGGTGCTGATGTCAGTGCTCTGTATTACGGTGCTGCTGTCAGTGCTCTGTATCTCCTGCACCCTCTTGTTTGCCTACCCTGGTCCCTGACCTTCCCTCTCCTCCATTGCCTTCATTAGCTCCATAGTCCTGAATTGTCAGAACAATTTCCCAAATAAAAAAAAAATGCTTGTAGTTATCGATCCCAAATTCACCTCATACATGTATTATGCTATTGTCCAGGTGGTGGGACTACGTGCTACCCCCTAATAATTACCCCGTGGCCGCAAATTCGACCTAAAGGTTTGCGAAATTCGCCTCCCATTGAAGTCAATGGAGCCCGCGGCGAACGGTCGTTTTCGCGAACGTTTGTGTCCGTTCGCGTTTCGCGTTCGCGAAACGTCCCGTCGGAAGTTCGTCCATCACTACCAATCAATATTAAAGACGGCCCTGAATAAGCTATATGGATGTGGCACATGAGTGATTAAGTCTTACTATCAGTGAAAAAATTGTCCCATTATATTTATAAGTGGTTAAAATGCTCCTTTTATTGGTGGTCAGTGGGAAGCATACCCCCCTCACAGATAAAAAAAAGATCCTTGGTGTCAATGGTTACTTACAGGAAGAAGATATTGCCCCTAGCAACTTCTGGAGGAACCCCTAAAGTATCTTACCCTAGATGAGATGCTTTAGGGGTCCTTGTGATGAAATGACACACCAGAGGAGAGTTAACAAATAGCTGCTGTAATGAAGTTGAGGAATAAAGTTCTAAACCCTGGATTCATAATAATCAGCATATATTGACAATTATATAGAATATATTGTTCACATTTCTGCACATTGATATGCATATTACACACACATTCTGCATAACTAATCAATATCACAAAAAGAAAAACGTAAATGACTACAAAACTTACATTTTCAAACCATCAATATAATTTAAAAAGTCATTTTCAATATTTTAAAATTTCCTAAAGCATATCTAATCCCAAGGAAAAAAATTATAATATTGCAGGTTACCAGTGTGGCGGCTGCACTAGTTTTCCTTTTTCCCCCTTTATTTTATCCTGTTAATCCCATCATTAACACACTTTCTGTCCTACCCTGTTTCCCCTAAAATAAGACCTAGTGTGATTGTCGGTGATAGCTGCAATATAAGCCCTACCCCCCAAATAAGCCCTAGTTAAAGTCCTTCTATGTCTTATTCTCAGGGTAGGGCTTATTTTCGGGGAAAGAGGGTGGGGCTTATTTGGGGGGGTAGGGCTTATATTGCAGCCATCACCGACACTCACGCTAGGTCTTATTTTAGGGGAAACAGGGTAGTTTGACAGCTGTACTAAACAGCCTTGTCCCCCCAGGACAGCTAGTGTGTTAGCACTACATAACACTATCATGAATACAGAACACGTCCCCCTCTTCTCCATAACAGGGGAAGGTGTTTTGTAGTCCTCAGGGATAGTTAACAGAAAACAATCCAGAGGCAGAAAGCACAGGAGGTTATCAGCTCACAAGATTTCTGGCTGAATGAACAGCTTTTTATTTATTAATGTATTGCGCTTGTCTAACAGATATAACAAAATGCTTTCAAAGGCATATTTAACAGATCAAAAGGAGGCAATTAAGGAAAAAAATGTGTTGGCAATCACGTACAGTTTAACACAATACCTGGTTGTTGTTATGGAGTGACAACACTTTATCCCTGTCTCCTAATTGCTCTTAAGTGTTCACATTCACTTCCAGTGGGGACTATAATGACCATGCCAAGGAACACTGTGCGAGTATACGTTCTGGCATTGGCATCATTAGGAAGCCCAACCTGGGCAACACTTTACAGCCCCTGCTGGAGTCAAAGAATGCAGACAGAAAGGCTGCATTGGATCAGCAGCACTAAGAAGAGGAAAAAAGTTGAAAAAAGGCAAAAACAATACTCTAAAAAAATAAATAAAACCATAACAGTTTATACTTTAGCAAACTAAATGCCATCCAGGGTTTAGATCTACTTTAATAAACGATATAATATATATATATATATATATATATATATATATATATATATATATATATATATATATATATATATTATAGTAATCAGATGTTATTTTGTGTCATCATCACATGGCTTGTACAGACCACAGTGATGTGTGCACTGGACAGTGATGCTTCATGCCAACAGGTGGTCTGATATGTCGTTTTCCCACAAATGGCATCCTAGCATAACAGAGACGAGTACACACATGACAGAGTATCCAAATGATGCCAGTATCCCAGCAGATCAATCACTGTCCTGACAATGCAGCATACCTGGGTGACAATAGTCCACATTCACCATCCTGCTGAGGGCTCTGTGCTGTGTACCCTGCTGCGTGCTGTGGATGGCATGGAGGTGCTGGAGGCAGGGGGGCAGATGCTGGCACTAGGAGGGCACACAGAATTCCAATTTAAAAAACCACCACACCTCTCCTGCACAAGGCAACATCCTGCGCCCTTGGCTACCAGCCCATGCAAAACATTTATTTGCATAGCGTGATGGGCCAGGAGAGCAGGAAAAAGGGATGGGAGCAGCTGGCAGTTGGCACACCTTCCTAGCCCATTTGTAAGGCAGACACCTGTCCAATCTTTGCTTTACCTGTCACCTGCGCTGGCTGCTCAGACATTTCCAAACACTGCCATCTAGAGGACACTTTAATATTTGCAGTATATTACAAAAATGTAAGTATATGCGAACTCTCACCTTACATAACAACCCATGTAGTTTAACCACTTGAGCTCTGGAAGGTTTGACCCCCTTCATGACCAGAGCATTTTTTTGCTATTCAGCAACTGTAACTGGGAAATTGCGTGATCATGCAACACTGTACACAAATTACATTTATATAATTTCTTTAAGTGGTATTTGATCACCATCAGTTTGTGTGAAACCAGTACAAACTATGGTATATATTTATTTGAAAATTGATCAATCCTCATGCACTGATGGCCTATTTCATTTCTTGAGGCCCTATAATGTCAGGACAGTAACAGTACAAATACCCCCAAAATGACCCCTTTTTTGGAAAGTAGACAGTCCAAGGTATTTAGCAAGAGACATGGAGAGTTTTCTGAAGTCGTAATTTTTTGGACAAAACTTTGCAAGCAACTATATACCTGTATAAGGTGCATCTCATAAAATTTGAATATCATCAAAAAGTTAATTTATTTCAGTAATTCAATTCAAAAGTAAAACCCATAAATTTGATATAGATGTGTTACACACAGAGTGATATTTCAAGATTTTCTTTCTTTTCATTTCAATGATTATGGCTTACAGCTAGTGAAAACCCAAAATTCAGTATCTCAGAAAATGTGATTATTACAAAAATAAAATAAAAAAAAAGGATTTTTAATACAGAAATGTCGGCTTACTCAAAAGTATGCCCATGTACAGTATAGTATGCACTCATTACTTGGTCAGGCTCCTCTTGCATGAATTAGTGCATCAATGGGGTGTGGCATGGAGGCGATCAGCCTGTGGCACTGCTATTATGGAAGCCCAGATTTCTTTGATAGTGGCTTTCAGCTCATCTGCATTGTTGGTTCTGGTGTTTCATCTCCCTCCTAATAATACCCCACAGATGCACTATGGGGTTTAGGTCAAGCGAGTTTGCTGGCCATTCAAGCACAGTGATATCATGATCATTAAACCCAGTATTGGTACTTTTGGCAGTGTGGGCAAGTTCCAAGTCCTGCTGGGAAATGAAATCAGCTTCTCTATAAAGCTGGTCAGCACAGGGAAGCATGAAGTGCTCTAGAATTTTCTGCTAAAAGGCTGCGCTGACTTTGGACTTTATAAAACAGAGTGGACCAACACCAGCAGATGACATGGCTCCCCAAATCATCACAGACTATCAGTGATGATTTGGGGAGCCATGTCATCTGCTGGTGTTGGTCCACTGTGTTTTATCAAGTCTAAAGTCAGCACAACCCTCTAGCAGGAAATTCTAAAACACTTCATGCTTCCAACCCTGCTCTGTTCAGGCACCCACCTCGAGTATTAGGCCGCGTACACACGGGTGGACTGTTCGCCCAACCTTGTCCGCTGAACAGTGTTTGGGCGGACAGTCCGCTCGTGTGTGGGCTTTCAGCGGACAGTTTCAGCGGACAGTTGGACGGACAAAGTCTTTCGGAAATTCCGAAAAACTGTCCGCTGAAACTGTGTTTGAGCGAACAGTCCGCCCGTGTGTAGGCCTGTCCGCTGTACTTTCGAAATGAGCGGACTGTTCCCGCTCGGAAAGTCCGCCCATTTCGAGCGCGTGTACAGGTAGGCGGGGCCCTGAAGGAGACATCGCGGGCTCCGCCGCCTGGAATGGGCTTAAAGGGGAACCCCAACGCCGAAAAAAATCGGCGTGGGGGTTCCCCCAAAGTCCACACCAGACCCTTGTCCGAGCACGCTACCCGGCCGGCCAGGAAAGGGGGGCGAGCGAGCGCGCCCCCCCTCCTGAGCCGTACCAGGCCGCGTACCCTCAACATGGGGGGGTGCCTTGGGGAAGGGGGGGCCGCGCGGCCCCCCCACCCCAAAGCACCTTGTCCCCATGTTGATGAGGACAAGGGCCTCTTCCCGACAACCCTGGCCGTTGGTTGTCGGGGTCTGCGGGCGGGGGGCTTATCGGAATCCGGGAGCCCCCTTTAAGAAGGGGGCCCCCGGATACCGGCCCCCCACCCTATGTGAATGAGTATGGGGTACAATGTACCCCTACCCATTCACCTGTGAAATAAAGTACAAAAAAAAACACAACACAGGGAAAAAATATTTTATTGCACAGCTCCGGGGGTCTTCCGTCTTCGGGGTCTTCTCGCCGGACTCCTCCGCTATCTTCTTGTAGCTCTTTTACTAGCGGAGGAGTCCGGCTTTCTTCCTCCCCGCCGCCGGCCTCTTCTCCCGACTTCGGGGGTCTTGTCCCCCTCTTCGGTTCTTCTGCCGGGCCACCGCGCCTTCTTCTAGCTCTTTTACAGGCGGTGGCCCGGTCTTCTGTCGCCGCTGTCGTCGCCGCCGCCGCCGCCTTCCGTTCTTCTTCTTCTTGTTCTTCTTCTTCTTCTTCCCCAGGAGATGTTGACTCGACGAGCTCTCCGGCCGGAATGCCAGAGCCGCGCTGTGCGGTCACTTATATAGTGACAATGGGGCGGTGTCACATGGTATATGTCACATGGGTTGGTCACATGGTGACCCCGCCCCCTTACGATGTCATAGTCCCCATGTGACATCAACCCATGTGACCAACCCATGTGACATATACCATGTGACACCGCCCCATTGTCACTATATAAGTGACCGCACAGCGCGGCTCTGGCATTCCGGCCGGAGAGCTCGTCGAGTCAACATCTCCTGGGGAAGAAGAAGAAGAACAAGAAGAAGAAGAAGAAGAACGGAAGGCGGCGGCAGAAGACCGGGCCACCGCCTGTAAAAGAGCTACAAGAAGGCGCGGTGGCCCGGCAGAAGAACCGAAGAGGGGGACAAGACCCCCGAAGTCGGGAGAAGAGGCCGGCGGCGGGGAGGAAGAAAGCTGGACTCCTCCGCTAGTAAAAGAGCTACACACAGATAGCGGAAGAGTCCGGCGAGAAGACCCCCGAAGACGGAAGACCCCCGGAGCTGTGCAATAAAATATTTTTTCCCTGTGTTGTGTTTTTTTTTGTACTTTATTTCACAGGTGAATGGGTAGGGGTACATTGTACCCCATACTCATTCACATAGGGTGGGGGGCCGGTATCCGGGGGCCCCCTTCTTAAAGGGGGCTCCCGGATTCCGATAAGCCCCCCGCCCGCAGACCCCGACAACCAACGGCCAGGGTTGTCGGGAAGAGGCCCTTGTCCTCATCAACATGGGGACAAGGTGCTTTGGGGTGGGGGGGCCGCGCGGCCCCCCCTTCCCCAAGGCACCCCCCCATGTTGAGGGCACGCGGCCTGGTACGGCTCAGGAGGGGGGGCGCGCTCGCTCGCCCCCTTTCCTGGCCGGCCGGGTAGCGTGCTCGGACAAGGGTCTGGTGTGGACTTTGGGGGAACCCCCACGCCGATTTTTTTCGGCGTTGGGGTTCCCCTTTAAGCCCATTCCAGGCGGCGGAGCCCGCGACGTCTCCTTCGCGGGCCCCGCCTACCTGTACACGCGCTCGAAATGGGCGTATTTGCCTCCTCCTTACGTGGGCGAGTCCGTTCATTTCAAAAGTTGAGCGAACTGTTTGCCAAACAGTTCGCTCAAACAGTCCGCTCGTGTGTGGGCAAGTCCGCTCATGCAAATTTTGAGCGGACTGTTTTCCGAAACTGTTTGACGAACAAGGTTGGGCAAACAGTCCGCGCGTGTGTACGCGGCCTCACCTCTATAAGAGGTATGTCTGGTTCCTCTCCGTTTCTCCAGTGATTTGGGGGCGATCCAGTCCAATGCAGAAGGTTTCTCAACCAGGTTGAGATATACTTTGAGATGCTACCCCAGGCGTTTCCCATGGACAGAAGCAAAGTCAGAGATACAGGCTCTAATCGACTCTGGGGCTGCAGGCCTGTTCATTGATGCTGCCTTTGTATCGAAGCCCTCGATTCCGCTGCAGCTGCGTGACACTCCACTTGCCATAGAGGCTCTTGACGGGAGACCTCTACAGCCTGCCCATGTGAATCATGAGACTGTTCCATTGTCCATGGCCGTAGGGGCTCTTCACCATGAGATAATCCAATTCCAAGTTATTTCCTCACTTAAGTTTCTGCTAGTAATTGGTTATCCTTGGTTACAGAGGCACAACCCCTCTTTTGATTAGCTCCGTGCTGAGGCTCTCTCCTGGTCACCACAATGCAGTAAGACATGCTTCCAGAAGGTAGCCAAGGTCCTGTGCACCTCTTCACTCTCCTTCCTGCCGGAGGAGTACAGCGATTTTATTGATGTCTTTGACAAAGGTCAAGCCAATAGTTTGCCTCCACGCCGGT
This sequence comes from Lithobates pipiens, assembly GCF_037356315.1. Taxonomy (NCBI): domain Eukaryota; kingdom Metazoa; phylum Chordata; class Amphibia; order Anura; family Ranidae; genus Lithobates; species Lithobates pipiens. Next base: position 111,154,879 of record NW_027507788.1, read on the forward strand.
CATATGATTGCACAATTGACCTTCAACCTGGTGACATACCCCCTCGTGGCCAGGTTTACTCTTTGTCGGTCTTGGAAGATAAGGCCATGGAGGAGTATGTTGCAGATGCACTTTCTCAAGGTTTCATCCACAAATCCTTGTCTCCTGCTGGTGCTGGTTTCTTCTTTGTGAAGAAGAGTGGTGAACTGAGACCTTGTATTGATTATAGGGGTCTCAATCGTTTCACGATTAAGAATGCCTATCCGATTCCATTCATTACAGTGTTATTTGACCGCCTCAAGGAAGCAACGGTTTTCATGGAGCTTGATTTGAAAGGGGCATATAATCACATTAGGATTAAGGAGGGCAACGAGTGGAAAACTGCGTTTAATACCAGAACAGGCCATTATGACTATCTTGTAATACATTTTGGCCTTTGAAACGCCCCAGCAGTTTTCCAGGAATTTATTAAAGATGTCCTCTGAGATTTGTTGCAGTTATGTGTGGTGGTTTATCTCCACAATATCCTCATATTTTCCAAGACCCTGGAGAGCCACCACACAGATGTCTGTCATGTGCTTCAGAAACTAAGAGAGAACAATCTGTATTGTAAATTGGAGAAGTGCGAATTCCATCATGAACAGGTTAAATTCCTGGGTTATGTCATTTCCCCTTCTGGTTTTTCGATGGGCCCAGAGAAACTTTCAGCAGTCCTACAGTGGCCCCAACCCGTGGGTTTACATCCACTGCAGCGTTTTCTGTCCATGGATTTCATTGTGGAATTACCCAACTCACAGAGAAGCACAGTTATCCTTATGGTAGTTGACCAGTTCTTGAAAATGTCTCATTGTATTCCACCTAAGAAGTTGCCCACTTCTAAGGAACTGGCTTTCATTTTTGCTTGATAGATCTTTCGCTTACATGGGCTACCCAAGGTGATTGTCTTGGACGGGGTAGCATTTGTGTCCGGATTTGGAGAGCCTTTTGTGCACAGTTGGGAATTCAGCTTGCTTTCTCTGAGAACCATGAGGAGTATAAAGTACGGTCCATTGTTGACTCCCGTAGGTTCTGTGGACTCATACAGTACCTGTTGCATTGGAAAGGGTATGGTCCTGAGGAACGCTCTTGGGTCCCATCCTTGGATGTACATGCCCCTGTGCTCTCCGTGATTTCCATAGACATTTTCTCCTCAAGCCTGGTGGTCCTCCTAGGGGGAGGGGGTACTGTCAGGGCTGGGCCCAGCCCTTCCTTCTCTGAGCCAGCCGCTCAGCTGTCGGCTGATTGCCAGCTCCTATCTCACCACAGTGACTCACCTGTTCATGATCCAGCTTGTTGGTCCTGCCTACTTAAGACGTCCAGTCCAGGTGATTTTTGCCTTCGCCTTGGTCACATCTCTAGAGACACTCTCCTGTGTTCCCGCTAAACATTTGCTTGGCTGACATTCCTTCTGCCTCCCTGACATTTTGGCTTGTCTGACTATGTTTTGACTACGTTTACTGTTTACCTTGTTTTCTATTATTATTATTAATAAACAAGTGTGATTTAACAGTACTTCTGTCTCAGTCTGATTCATGGTTTCTGATACCCTGACCAAGTATTGAGGGCATACTATACTGTACATGGACATACTTTTCAGTAAGCCAACATTTCTGTATTAAAATCCTTTTTCTATTGGTCTTATGTAATATCCTTGTTTTCTGAGATATTGAATATTGAGTTTTCACATGCTGTAAGCCATAATCATCAAAAAAAAATAAAATAAAATTGAATTGAATTGGTGAAATAAATTACCTTTTTGATGATATTCTAATTTTATGAGATGCACTTGTATACCTGTTGAAAACTAATGAAAGCTGCTGACACCTAACACATTCCCATATACATGTGCAATCTTATAACACAGAACTGTCGTGCTAATCTTCTAAAACAATATATAATTGAAATGATTAATATAAATAACTACTGTGAAGAAATATCGAAATTGCTAGCATTATATGCTTCCGCTGAACATCCTTTGTCATGCCAGAAAAAAGTGTGTATATTAATAAACAAAAAAGTGCAATGCTAAAATCCTCCAAATTCTTTTAACTGGTGTTTGTTCTTCCTGCAATCCTACACAAGGAAGAGGATTGCATGAAGAAGAACAAACACCAATTTAAAGACTGTTTTGATCACTTATCATTCGTAGTTCACTGGAACATAGAGGACTTTAATTCTAGCATTGCACTTTTTTGTTTATTAATATATACACTTTTTGTTATGCTAGTAGAGTATGTTGTGCTAGTAATTTAGTTATTTCTTCACAATAGTTATGTATATTATTCACTTCAATTATATGTTGTTTTAGAAGATTAGTGTGGACACAACTTTGTTACCCTAATCTTGGCATTGAGCCACCACATTTACCTAGTTGGAAAGAGCAACTACCTTTCTTTTCATCAGTGTTGGGAGAAGCATTGGCAGAAATCCTCTAATGCTGCATACACACGATCGGAATTCTCGTCGGAAAAAGCTCTGATGGTTTTCCAGACGGAATTCCAAAGGTATTCGGCTCAAGCGGTCTTGCCTACACGCGGTGACGTACAACACAACTGACGGGACTAGAAAAAGGAAGTTCAATAGCCAGTAGCCAATAGCTTTTGTCTCGTAGTTGAATCTGAGCATGCGTGATTTTTGGCGTGTCGGAATTGCATACACACGATCGGAATTACCGATAGAAAGTTTTTCCGTCTGGAAAATTGAGAACATGCTATCAATTTTTTGCTGGCGGAAATTTGGACAGCTAAATTCCGATGGAGCATACACACGGTCGCATTTTCCGATGAAAAGCTCTCATCTGTCTTTTTCTGGCCGGAATTCTGATTGTGTGTACGTGGCATTAGAAGAGGAAATCAGATCAAGCCTCCTCAGACCAACAAAATGAGTGTTTCCAGCTGTTTTTGAAAACTTACTACAGCACTTTTTTTCATCCAGTTGTGTACATTATTTGAATAGGTCTTTCACCGGTGACCCCTTCCTCCAAGATGTCAGCAGACAGTTTCTCTATCTATGTTTATGGCTTAGGTTTTTTTCAGACTAGATCTACCTTTCTAAAACCCTAGCATTCTGCTGTTACAACTTCTTTCCAATTGCTCAGCAAGGACTGTTTTGATTTCAAGCTCACATCCCCCTCTATTTTTATTATCTGTCATAATGTGCTACCGTGTTTTCCAGAAAATAAGCCCAGGTCTTATATTCAAAAATGCGTGCATTTCTGCAATGCAACTGTGCAAATACCTTCTTTCATTGCCTGCCTGAGCTCTCTTTCACCACTTCAGAGGGAGAGGGGGCGAGATCCTCCGCTGACTTCCGGGAGAAGAGGAGAGCTGAGCCCTGCTTGGTGCTTCAATGACTCGCCTGAGCTGTCTGCCACAGCTACGATTAGCACAGAAGGAGGGGGCAGATATTCCCCACTGACACCCAGGAGAAGAGGAGATCAGCTGAGCCCTGCTCGGTGCTTCAATGGCCTGCCCCGAGCTGTCTTCCCGTAGCTGAGCAATGCATGTAGGGGGGCAAAGATTCCCCGCTGACAGCTGAGAGAACAGGTGATCAGCTGAGCGCCAATCGGCGCCGCACCGACACATACTAGTGCAGGAGAGTGGACTGTAGCATTGCACAGCCAACCTAAACTAGGGCTTATTTTTGGGGTAGAGCTTATATTGCAGCCCTCCCTGAAAATCACACTAGGGCTTATTATCGGAGTAGGTCTTATTTTCGGGGAAACATGGTAGCATGTACTGCATATTAGCACATTATGACAGACCTACCTGTGAAACACAGCCTTGCGGGGTCAGAGTTGTCACCGAACCCAGCACTTCCATCTTCGCCCAGTCTTCCGAGTTTGTGCTCTTCGGCCGCTTGAATGGCTGGGCCGCTATGATGTCACTCTTGCATACACATGGAAGTCATCTGCATTCACGGCAAAGGCAGTGTGCCCTGAACGCAGAGTTAACTGTGTATACGTGAATGATATCATCTGTCAGAGCTGAAAGAAATATCTTGTTAAGGGCACAGTTTCAGAACATTTTAAAAGGTACAATGCATTGCTTAAATAAAAGATAAGCTAAAGATGGGCTCTATTCACAAATAGGTATCTTACTGCATTATGGGGTAAGATACAGCTCAGTGCTTTTAAAAAAGTTTTTTGGCATTGACTAAAAAATGCTACTAAAATACCGCATTACTTATTTAATAAAGTCATGTGGTATTTTAGTAGTGAAAACATGCGGTAATTTAATGCCTGGCAACAGCCGGCATATTTATTACAATTAGTTAATACAGCGTTCCTTAACAGTAAACAACACAGTTGTTAAAGATGGGCGGCCACAGCATCCTTAACAACATGTGAAAACAAAAAATGTAGCGCTATAGAGCGATTGTACTATGGAACCTAGAAGTGGTTTCCTAGTAGATGAGAACAACCTGTGTTTCAGGAAACAGAAAAAATGTTCTAAACTTATAAAAAAAATAAGTGTAAACAGCATCATAAACAGAGTGCAGTGATTAATACGGTGTGGCAAAAACAAGTAAAACAGTGGGATCACATAACATGAATCCTATGTGGGCAAGCTATTATCAGTTCATCAGTATGTACAGTTCATCAATTTAAGCATGAATCTCCTTCTAAGACCAGTCTTCCTGTATCAGCCAGGAAAGTATGGACACCAACAGCAACAATCTATTTGTCTGTAGCACTCTCAGCTCTCTCACTTTATAAACGTAAGGTAGGTACTCTTACCAGAGCTGTTGGATTCGCATGCCCTATGACAGTGGGTCAAAAGAGCTTGTAATCCTGGAAGGATGTATCCCGGCTTCCAATAGGCTCAACCGTGATGTAGAATCCTCCTATAGGTGTCCTCAGTCCCGGATGGAGGTGCGTAGGCCAAAGTTTGCCGATCGATGTTATACTCACGTTTGAAAGTGATGATATCCCAGAGGCCAAATGCGTTCAAGTATCAGAAAAAGGCTCATAAAGGTGGCATGAAAAAGAAAAAAAAGAGGGCTCTGGATGGTGTAGATAAAAAAAAAAATAGCTGGTTTTATTAAAAATATACAAGTTGTACAAAAATAAAAAGTGATCACAAAAACAATTTATGTAAGAAAAAAAGGCAATATGGGGTGCAAGTAATGCTGTCCGACGCGTTTCAACACACGTGGTCATCAACAGGGGCTTACTCCGTTTTTTTCTTTTTTTTTCATTGCTGGCAATTCTATTTTTTGCATTTTACACAGGGAATCCTGCTGACAGCTGGTGACTCATCAGTTGCTAAGGACGCAGTGACCATCCGCTTCTTAACAACCAGTACACAGTCCATCATTACCGAATGCCTCGAACACTACTTAATTACTGCATGCATTTAATTATATATTTCCTTCTGTGAATGTAGTTTAATGCCTTTTCATGTGGTATTTACCAAGCACTTTGAGCTTTTTTCGTAAATACTGCAAAACGGTATAGTGAATTGGCAGTTACAGCATCGCTTATGATATTTAGGCAAAATGTGTTCGGACACCTAAATACTGCATGCGAGTTCCTTTTGTGAATGGCTCACTGGAGCCCATTTTATATCGGTCTGGGAACTGTAGTGTGTGGGGGCGCACGTGCATGCCCACTGGCCAGCGGGGGAGCCAATTAGTGGGTGGGATGGACTTGATGTCCGTCGGCTACCCGCGATCATTTCCCGCAGTATCAGAACAGGTTGGTTACCTGTGTAACCAAAGCAAATCTCCGTTCTAACAGGGGAGATCACACAGATCCCGTCTTTCTGCTATGCAGGAAGATGGATCTGTGCATTTCCCCAGGCAGCCCATCCCCCATACAGTTAGAAAACACCTGCAGGGAACACACTTAAACCCTTGTTTGTCACTGATTTTAACCCCTTCCCTGCCAGTGTCATTAGTGCTTATTTTTAGCACCGATTACTGTAATAATGTCACTGGTTCTCAAAAAAGTGTAAAAAATGTCAGGTGTCGGATCTGTCTGCTGTAATGTTGCAGTCCTGCTAAAAATCGCAGATCACCATCATTACTAGTGAAAAAAAAAAAAATTATAATAAAAATGCCATTATCTATTCCCTATTTGTAGACGCTATAACTTTTGCGCAAACAAATCAATATACGCTTATTGCAATTTTTTTACCAAAAATATCGAAGAATAGAAGAATATATATCGGCCTAAACTGAGGAAGAATTAAAAAAAGTTTTTTTGGGGTAATTTATTATAGCAAAGTTAAAAATATTGCCTTTTTTCAAGATTGTTGCTGTCTTTTGTTTATAGCGCAAAAAATAAACTGCAGAGGTGATCAAATACCACCAAAAGAAAGCTCTATTTGTGAGAACAGCATCACATGACCGCTCAATTATCAGTTTAATTGACGCAGTGCCATAATGCAAAAAATGGCCTGGTCATTAAGGGGGAAAATCTTCCAGTCCTGAAGTGATTAAAGAGTAACTCCACAAAAAAAAAAAAAAAAAAAATCCCCTCTGGGTGATCTGTGTACATTGCAAGGATTTTAACAAAGTGTTGCAGATCCCTACCCTTTGTTATTTTGAAGAAATAGCGGTTTGTGTCCATGTGCAAAATGAACCTTTATGAGAGTCAATTAGCTGCTGCACCTGCAGAGTTTCAATGATGAAAATTGCAGGGTCTGCATCCTTTTAGATGTAATTTCCCTTGGAGAGTATCACACCAAAAATGACATTTTTGTTGCAGAGGATGCTCAAAATCTGATTTGTATCTTAGTGCAGACTTCTGGGAAAATAAGTAAACCAATCACACAAGCAGGAAAATTGAACCCCCTTCCCCTTCTTGGTTTATTATGGGTCATTTCTTTGCTATTTTTTATAGTCTTTTTCTTTTCTTTGGTCTTACGGTAATAGGTTATATTTAGCTTGTAGTGTTTTTGGGTGGGTGTTTGGGGGTCACTTTTTTTTTTTACTTTGACTTTCTTTGCTGTTGGTGCAATATTTTATGGGGTTTTATTTTGTTGGACTTTTTTTTTTTTTTTTATGGGGTCAGCAGAAGCAATAGCAGTGTGAATATTATCTGTTGATGTCACTAAAACAGTGCACCAAAGCCCCGTAATTTACAGTGCACCATGGTTTACAGTGCATCCAAACGCCACTATCCCCCATACAGCTTCTGCAAAAAAAAAGTAGGGAATATGCCCCACATTCTCGGCATCATGTCTCATAGGCCTACAGGAAGAAGCAAAAGTTCCTGTGCAGCTATGACGGGACAAATAGCCTCTGCATCCATAGGCCAAATCAGTAGCTGTGGACGTGGTGCATCATCTACAGAAAGGCCATGTTTGTCCTTTTTTCGAGTGCTAGATGTTCTATACAGCCAGAGTATGTGGAGGAGGTGATTGAGTGGCTAACCAAGACGCAGACTACCACAGCTGCCAAGGCACCATATTCCAACTCCTTACCCACAGCTACTCTTGCCATTGCTCTGCCAACTGTTGCGGGGTATTTGGCTGGATTGTTGGAGCACAGTGTCGACCACTTGCTAAAGATGACCAGCATTTACTTGGCTCCAAGGTTGTGCAGGAGATGTGTAATGAGAGTTTAGGAGGAGGAGACACCAGGCAGGGAGAACAAATTTCACACCAATGTTCCCACAGCTACAACATACTGCCAATCGGGCTCCAGGGATGAGGAAGTTGGGTATGATCATGAGTTCTCTAACCATACCCGCCATATAAAGCAGAGGAGGAAAGTGAGGGAAAGGAAAGACCCTAGAGAGGCAGCTAGCAGAGAGGTGGAGAAAACAGCTGCCTTATTTTACTGGATGGCAGAGCTCCAAAGGTGCAGGGCACGGCTGTCTACTCCCCAAAGCTCAGCTTTTTGTAAGCACATGTGCAGCAACTTGCACCATTGTTTTTTCAGACTGCGTCCAGCACATCAAGTTTGGCAACATCATCACCATTTGGCTAACACATCTGTGAAGAGACATCTGACCTCTCACCACCTCTCCTCCTTCCAGCTCTTCTCTTTCCAACTCTACCCACACTATACATAATACCCTCTCAGCAGCCTAGGGATAACATTATATTAAGGGGGTCAGTGGTGTACCCTATGGTTCCTCCATTAAGGAAGAGAGTCCGCATAAGGCCACACAGGGTAGGGTCATGTGTAGGCTACAACCTTACTCGGATTTAGCAAGCCCAATCCCATGAGCTGTTGCATTGAGCAGGTAAATTCTGCTGCCCCAGATACTAGAGCGATGTAAAAATGACACCCCATGCACAGTGTCTAAATGTCTCTTGGATAAATTGCTGAATTTACAATGCCTTCCTTTCCAATTGGGGGATTCTGTCCTCTTTCAGGAGTTTGCATCCTGTGCTGCACCACAGTTGCAGGTTCCCAGCTGTCATTTCTTCATGCATAAGGATATCCCTGCCCTTCACCATCACATGGAAGGCAATGCTTCCACGTCACTGGACTACACTGTCAGCAGCAAGGTCCAAATAATCACAGATGAGGTCAAGAAAGTATAGGCAGGGAAACTATAGATTATTTACGGCCCAGTGGGTGACTCTGGAAGCTGGAAGGATGCAGGACAGGGAATACCGCTGGAGCTTGTTCTTACAGCTGGTGGTGACGGTGCCAGATCTCGAGGAGTTCCAGCTGTCAGAATACAATAGTGCAGCGGGAGAGATGCCTGCATCCACATTGCTTGTGTGAAAGCAGGGATCTGTCTTTTCTTTTTTTTTTGCCATTCATCCTGCTGGTTGAACGGAAACCCCCCCCCCCCCCCCAAAGTGTCTACCCTGCTTTAATCTCAGCACAGTACTGAATTATATTATATAGCAGTCACACTAAGCACCAGACTGAAAAGCATTTGCTTCAGAGTTATCTGCAGGTTGCAAATTTGGCTTTGTGTATAAATTTTGCTTGAGGCTGGAGCATTTATCTTGTGAAGAGGAGGATTTAGTACACCCTGTATTTTTTGGAGATTTTAGTTATTCTGTCTTATATAGAGAAATTTGGATAGAAGGATCTCAAATGTTTACGTGAGGTAGGTTTCTTGTAAAACCATATTCATACTGCATTTCCCAGGTCAGAACACATGGGTCGATTTACTAAAACTGGAGTGTGCAAAATTTGGTGCAGCTGTGTATGGTAGCCAATCAATTTTTAACTTCAGCTTGTTCAATTAAGTGTTAGAAACCAATCGGCTTCCAGGTTATAATTCCATGCAGAGTTGCACCAGATTCACACACTCTCCAGTTTTAGTAAAATCGGCCCCAGTGTCCATTTCTCACCGTGGGCTGGTGGCAGAAGCAAACGTAAAGTGGTTGTAAACCCTTACAAACCACTTTGACCTACAGGTAAGCCTAGATTAAGGCTTACCTGTAGGTCCAAGAAATATCTCCCAAACCTTCACGGTTTAGGAGATATTTACTAAAAGACAGTGACAGCTGTCTAGAGCGCATACGCCGTAGACAGCGGCGCGCAGGCGTACTGTCGCCGTTAGCAGCGGCATGCTAACGGAGATATGCCGTTAGTGGCGGCTCCCGTGCGCATGCGCGGGAGTGACGTCATCATTGCTCCAGCGCTGTGAGTTGCCAGAGCAGCAATACCCGGAAGAAGATGGATGCTCCGGACTACAGGGGACAGCGGTGACATCGCTGGCTCCTGTGTCAGGTAAGTTAAACATAATGGGCTACTATGGGATGCATAGTAGTCCATTATGCTTTACCTTTGCAGTGAGACAAAGAGGAAGTAAACCCATCAGGGTTTACTTCCTCTTTAAAGGACGGCAGTCTAAATGCAGAAAGAGGGCAATAAGTTTATGTACAACACCTGACAACACCTAGCATTTTTGGTAGACAGTAGATGGGTGTACCTGGGTCCCTCTGATTTGTGCCAGTTCTGTGCTGATGGCACTGTTGGACATCTTCTAAATGTCAAAGGGAAGTAATCATGATGTGTCTTTCATCTGCTGCATAAGGTTTCTTTGGCTGGTCATTGTGCCTACAGTCCTCAACGTTGCCCGATCTTTGGTGTCCTCAATGCTGAGAAATACAGGCAGATACTAATCCATCATGCCATACCACCAGGCAGGCCTGCGATTGCCCCCACCTTTATTTTTAAGCAGGACAACAACCCCAAACATACAATGTCCTTAACGATTTTCAGCATAAAGAACAAGGAGTCCTGGAAGTGATGGTTTGACCCCCACAGAGCCCTGATCTTAACATCAAATCTGTCTGGGATTACATGAAGAGACAGAAGGATTTGAGGCAGCCTATATCCACAGAAGATCTGTGATTAGTTCTCCAGGATGTTTGGAACAACTTGCCTAAACACAGAGCTCCTTCAAAAACTATGTGCAAGTGTACCTAGAGGAATCAATGCTGGTTTGAAGACAAAAGGGTAAGTCACACTAAATAGTGATTTGATTTAGATTTTTCTTCTGTTCACTCACTTTGCATTTTTTAATTTGATAAAAATAAACAATTAAATATATTTTTGAAAGCATTCTTACTTTAGAGCATTTCTTCACACCTTCCTACAATATTTGCATAGTACTGTATATCCATCTATATATGACAATTCCTTTCTGCTGGTCTTCCCCGCACTCTCTGCGCATTTCCTTTCATGTGCCTTTACTCACTTTCTTAGCACAGAAAATATTAGGGCTCTTGGTATTTAAAGGGTAACTCCACTTTTGTGGGGAATTTCCTGATTGTGTGATTGGCATAATAATTGAATAATTCATAAGTTTGCACTAAGCTACAAGTCAGAATTTGGCATCCACTGCAACAAAATGTCTAAAAGGGATGAAGACTCTGCAAATTTCCTAATCAGAGCCCTGCAAGTGCAGCAGCTGATTGATCATTATGAAATCACTTCCATACAGATTCCCTCCGCACACAGACACAGAAAAATAGCTAAAGGTAGGAATCTGCAGCAAAGTTGTGAAAATCCCTGCAATGTACATACAGTAGATCACCCAGATAGGAATGTTTTGTTTTCAACAAAAGTGGTGTTACTCTTTAAAAATCAATTAGGTATGAAGGTCATCAGAACAATTGTATAGAACAGTGTACTTATTCTTTAAGTAAAATTAAACTGCACGTGGGAAAAGGCATCAAGCAAACTAAAAATATAAAAGACATTGTGATCAGACTTGTTCATTGGAAACCTATTAGTGGGATGTCATACAAAGATTATTCATTAAATATCTAATAGCAGGATGCCATATACAGATTGAACTAGTAAATGCATGCTACCATGTTTTAACCTTGGTAAATGCACCACGCTGGGGGATCTAGCTATACCGATTGTTTAAATAGAATACATTTTTCATTACGGATGTTATCCTTCGTTAATCATTTTTGATACTTTTCTGACACATGCTGACTGAATTCATAATATAAAAATATAAGGCATCTAAGATATACTCAGGATGACAAAGCCTGGTCATAGCAGAGGGCCGTTTTCCTATGATTTAGGGAATAATCAAATTTGAACATATTACAGGATCAGCAGTTCACAATAACAGGAGGACTATATGAAAGAATACAGAGAGCAGACAAGACTGTTCAGCTGGTTTAGAGTTTGCAGAATATTTCTAGGTAGGACTGCTTCCCCTGCTATAAATTTGTAGCACAACAATATAGACGACCTTTCCACAGAAGATTATTTTTGGCATGGTAAAAATTGCCAACCTAGACAACATTATAAAAAGCAGAGACATCACCCTACCGACAAAGTGATGCATAGTCAAAGTTATGGTATTCCCAGTAGTAGCCTATGACTGTGAAAGTTGGACCATAAGGTTGAACGCTGAAAAATTGATGCTTTTGAACTATGGTGTTGGAGAAGATTCTTGAAAGTCCCTTGGATGGCAAGAAAATCAAACCAGTCAATCTTGAAAGACGTTAATCCTGAATATTCACTGGAAGGACAGACCCTGAAGCTGAAACTCAAATCCTTTGGCCACCATGTGAAGAGAAGACTCATTGGAAAAGACCCTGATGCTAGTAAACATGGAAGGAAAAAGGAGAAGAGGACGACAGAAAACAAGATGGATAGATAGCATCATTGAAACAATGAACATAAAGTTAAAAACAAGCTCAAGGTTGTGGAGGACATAAAAGCACGGTGCACTATGGTCCATGAGGTCACGAAGAGTCAGACACGACTAAAAAACAACAAAAATTGCCAAACCGGCTCGGGTTGTGGACAGCGCTGGATCCCAGGAACGGTAAGTGTCCTATTCCTAAAAGTCAGCAGCTACAGTATTTTTTGTAGCTGCTGGGTTAAGTTTTTGTTTTGGGGATGAAGAACCATTTTAAAGTCGAGCTCCAGCTAACAATATTTAGGCGGTCACAGCAAACTGTTCCCCTTCTGTTTGGGATAAAGGTTTTACATAAAAGAATAAAAGCTGACTATTGTCAACACCCTGCCAATGTTAAATGCTTTGTTTCAACCTTTACCTGACACTTTTGCTGGGTAGCTTGGTCTGTTAAAAGGAAGTTGAAAATTAACAAATGTATTGCTGAAATTACACTGCGCTATAAATATGATCTTATCAAAAATAAAATATATATAAAAAGGTATTGGATCAATATAAAATACAGCAGCTAAAATCAAAATAGATTATTAAATTGAAAAGTGCTGTGCTACGTATTATGCACTATACACCCAATATTGGCTACCAAATGTATACATAACATAAACACACACAAATATTGACCAATGGTGAAGTGCCAGTAAATAAAAAATAAAATAACGTCGTGGAAATTCAAATGCAATGTAAATATATAGTGCTCATGTGAAAAAAACAAATTAAAAAGATTCAAAAAGTTCATAAAAGTCCATATTATGTATGTGAAAAAATACATGACAAGTATTAAAGTGATTGTGTGCAGACAAAGTGTCGTGCTGTGCTTCTAATCAATACGCTGCAATCACAAAAACAACTTGGCAGGTGTTCAAATTTCTATGTTTTTTCACATGAGCACTATATATTTACGGTGCATTTGGGTTTCCACTCCCTTATTTAAATTTTTTATTTACTGGCACTTCACCATTGGTCAATATTTGTGTGTTTTTATGTACGCATTTGGTATAGTGCATAGTACGTAGCACAGCACTTTTCAATTTAGTTATTTAATAATCTATTTTGATTTTAGCTGCTGCATTTTATATTGATCCAATACCTTTTATATTTATTTTATTTTTGATGAGATCATAATTATAGCGCAGCGTAGTATTTACTCATTTATGTTTGCACGATTTGTGAGACGTGTTTAACGCCAGCAGCTTTCCTTTCTCTATACATTTACTGGGCATCTGGCTAGTGGTGGCTCGCAGGATTCTTTGCGTTTTTTGTATTGCTGAAATTAACAAAAAAATTCAAAAAAATAAAGAAATGAATGCAGTCATCACATCTAAGAATTGGTAAACTGCCATATAATACATTTTTGCTTTTGGCCTTAATACCACTTTAAGATGGGGACATGGCTACTGTGTTATTGGTTAGTTTTTTATATTAATGTCTATGTAAGGCCCGTTTCACACGGCTGTCCGTCTTCACTACTCCGCTTGCTCAGCGGGGATCGCTCCATCGGCATATGACAAGTCCGTCTCGGCACTCTGTGCAGGGACGGGCCCGTCAGAGTCCGATCTCCCCTATGGGGGGGGGGGGGGGGGGAGGAATCAGATGATTACGGACCGCCTGTCTGTTTTAATCCAATAGATGGAGAGAAAATAGGACATCCGTCTGGATTTTGTGGAGCAGATCGGTTGTCAGTGGGCATGTCACAGCTGACATCCGATGCTCCATAGAGCTGTATGGAGCGACCGTTCAGATCCACCTGTCAGTTTTTTCAGGCGGATCTGAATGGTCTGCATGTGTGAAAGGGGCCCAATAGTACTATATGAAAGTCGGCCCTTGAGATCTAGAAATAGCATATATATTGCCACTTTTTTTTTTTGCTAATAGCACAACAAACAAACCAAAAACTGGTACCCGATTTGTTTCTATTCAGAGCTGCACTGGATTTTGTACTCTTTAGCTTTAGTAAATTAACCCCATAATTCCACAGACATGCAATGTATTGAAAAGTAAGCATCAGAATAAACTCTAAAGCAAGCCAATGGCACACAAAGTACTTTAAAAATCATTTTATTTTACAAATGATAAATATTTTGTTCAAAAGGTTTCTTTTCACCTTTATTTCATACAAAAAAAAAAAAAGGCATCTTCATAGAAAAAAATATCTGAACTATATCAAAATAAGTCATATTAAATGAAGGCACAGGAAGTATTTAACCCATTGTTGCCACAGGGACCAGAAAAAAGGCATTGTGGCATGAAGTACTGGTCCTGTTGACAAGGGAAGGGTTAATTCCCAAATATTCACAGTTTTTATTTTAATACTGGTTGTTTCAGTAAAGTCCCACTAGAGGTCGGTACCTACATTTGATAAGATACTTATTGGAGTTGAAGAAAATTCATATTTGTGATAAGGCACATTAAGAGTGCTGAGAAGGTTCAGTCATTGTGCAATTAAAAAATAGATAAGCCCGTTTCTTCTCAACAAAAGTAAGGTGAATGTGCAGAGTCTACTTCTTACCAGATCCTAAAGTTTCACAGTACAGGAGTAACTTTAGGGAAATGCACTTGTTGGATCTCAAGAAGTTGTGGTCCTCTTTCATTTATGGGCACAATGGTGTAGATAGAAGCTACAAAAAGGACTTTGCTATGTCTCTTCGTCCCACAGGCATAGCTGTTTCTGGGGCACATAGAAGTGGAAGCTGTAGCCTTTTTGGCAGCTGCGGATGCCACACTTGTAAGAAGTGGTCTTGCCAGATGAATCCCGGCTTTTGCAATATTTCAGGCTGCATGGTATCCATTCCAAGCTTAGACGATATGAGCAGATGCAGGGTTTCCAATCATGAGAGCAAAGCTTGCAGGGATGCAAAACTGGAAGAGAGTTCGACTGAGGAAGAATCTCAAACATCGATCCGTCAACACCTTACAAGAAAAAGAATAAAATAAAAAATAGATCAATGACTACCATTAATAACCTTGCCGTTTTTTGCAGATTGGCAAGAGACTGCCCGTCTGTCCTGGAATCGCTTCTCTTCAGCTGATGCAGCGAGAGGTCACCCCCATTGCTGGCAAATGAGATTCAGCAGCGTTTGGGTCAGCAAAGAGTGACATTTCCCTGCATCTGGGTAAAGGAGGAGTGATTCTATAAGGGTAGACAGCAGAAGACATGCCCATCTGGCATCAGCCTAAGGCATAATACAGTATTGAATCTAAAGACCGTGCATGCTCAAAAGAATAATGAAGCCCACCAATTAAATCTTTTTTTACATTTTAAAACCTATTTCAACCCTATTATCAAAATGTGTGGATGGGAGACTCCTGCTGCTGAGCTGTTGTATACTGACAGTGGGGAGACCCCCCCCCCCTCGATACACTTATCAGCGCTTCTGATCAAGCAGAGTAAACTGGACAGGGTAGTTGTACAGATGTCGATCAGCAGATTGAGTTCTGTGCAACATCTCTGCCTATATATGGAACAAAAGTCCTCCGGTGCCTGATGAACTGGCCGGATTTTGATCAGTCTATGACTGGTTTAACTGTCTTTCTGTAGAGTATTTTCTGTAATATTTTACAATGTACAAACTTTAACACGTTCACACGGACATAACACATATGCAGCCTCACTGGACTGGGCTTTTTTCTGTGGGGCCGTGTATGTGTATCTGTCCTTGTGCTGAGAGCTCCCAGCACAGAGACTGGGGTCTCACCGAGAGCCCCAGGTCCCGTACAAACAATTAGGACCCAGAACTCCTGAAGCCAGGTCATCTGATCAGTGTGGTAGCCTCTGATTGGCTACCAACAGTGATCAGTCACTGTGAACCCTGCCCCTGTGTTTCTCTCTCTGAGAATGGAGAGGAAAGATACATTGCATCTTTTTCTCTCCTGGCAGAGAGGAAAAAAAAAAAAAAAGTGTGTATAAAAATGTAAATAATAAAAATAAATAATAATAATAATAATAATAATAATAATAATAATAATAATAATAAATACAAAAATAAAGGAAAAATACCTAGATCAAAATTGTGCTTAGGCATTAAATATTAGTTTTACCCTTAGGCATAAAGGGGATAAATACGAAAAGGATACTGGACCTTTTGTAAAACAAGACCAGCTCTCATTACAATACTACCCCTTCTTCTCCAGCGCTTTCCCCCCTCAGACTTGCCGATTTGCGATCCAGTGCTGGTCTTCAAGTATTAACCACTTGAAGAAAAGGCCTACTCTGACACTTTTGGTTTACAAGTAAAAATCAGTGTTTGCTTGCTAGAAAATTACAGGCATATATTTATTTTTTTGCAGTGGCCCTAGAGGATAAAATGGTGGTTATTGCGCAGAAGTTTTTGAAACGCAATTTGTATTGGGAAAAAATACACTGCGTGAATACATATTTTAATGCATAAAAACACAATATACTGTATAATCCATTTTTTTGGTGAAGTATAAAAGTTCATGTTATGCCAAATAAATGGATACCGAACATGTCAGGCTTTAAAATTGCACGTGCATGTGGAATGACAACAGACTAGGATACTGAAAATCTCCATAGGCGACTCTTTAAACATTTTTACAGGTTACCAGTTTAAAGTTACAGAGGAGGTCTATCACTGGAATTATTGAACTCAGTACAACCTTTTCGGCTATACCTCATGTATGGTGTGAACACGGTTTACATGTGTGTTCGCTTCTGAAGCAGAGGGATGGTCCCCGGCTAGCTCTGTGATCACCTGGCAACACTGCTGGATCAATACCAGGCTCCCTGATCACCTGGGGAAGCAATCTAGTGGCTAATCAGCTGTTAGGATTGCTTTTAGATGAAAAAGCATTGCCAGCTGAAAAAAATAAATAAATACTGGGCTCATGGTGTACAGCTGCAGTCATAACCCTGGTATAACCACTTGTAGCCAACCCTGTACATATACAGTATGTGATTTGGCGTCATAAGGTAAAATATATATATATATATATATATATATATATATATATATATATATATATATATATATATATATATATATATATATATATATACAGGGCTCGAGTGGTGCGGGAACGCATGGGAACGGCGTTCCCGTACTATTTCCACAGCGGGAACGCCGTTCCCATTAGCTGTCTGAGCCGGGCTGAGGCTATGCAGCGCGTAGTCCGCGCCGCTCCTCAGCCGCCGAGTGACTGGTTGCTAGGCAGGGGCCGCTCCGCATCTAGCAACCGGTCATATGACTTCGGCCGTGCACGTGGGCACGCACTGGCGCGAGACCGTCAGTCAGTGTGACACACGCTGCGCGCCGGACTGTCCTCCCGCTCCCCTCTACCCAGTGCCTCCTGTTGCCACAGCCGCTGCACTTTTCAAGTTTACTTCTTCTCCCCCCAGAAAAGAAGGGAAGAGAATAAATACCAGGAGGTCAGTCACTAGTGTGTAAGCAAGTTGCATTCTGCAATACCCTGCCAAATTGCCAATACTCTGCAATACCCTGCCATACTCTGCCAATACCCTGCCAATACCCTGCCAATACATACCCTGCCAATACATACCCTGCCAATACATACCCTGCCAATACTCTGCAATACATACCCCGCCAATACTCTGCAATACATACCCCGCCAATACTCTGCAATACATACCCCGCCAATACTCTGCAATACATACCCCGCCAATACTCTGCAATACATACCCCGCCAATACTCTGCAATACCCTGCCAATACTCTGCAATACATACCCCGCCAATACTCTGCAATACATACCCCGCCAATACTCTGCAATACATACCCCGCCAATACTCTGCAATACATACCCCGCCAATACTCTGCAATACATACCCCGCCAATACTCTGCAATACATACCCCGCCAATACTCTGCAATACATACCCCGCCAATACTCTGCAATACATACCCCGCCAATACTCTGCAATACATACCCCGCCAATACTCTGCAATACATACCCCGCCAATACTCTGCAATACATACCCCGCCAATACTCTGCAATACATACCCCGCCAATACTCTGCAATACATACCCCGCCAATACTCTGCAATACCCCGCCAATACTCTGCAATACATAGCCTGCCAATACTCTGCAATAGCCTGCCAATACTCTGCAATAGCCTGCCAATACTCTGCAATAGCCTGCCAATACTCTGCAATAGCCTGCCAATACTCTGCAATAGCCTGCCAATACTCTGCAATAGCCTGCCAATACTCTGCAATAGCCTGCCAATACTCTGCAATACACACCCTGCCAATACTCTGCAATACATACCCTGCCAATACATACCCTGCCAATACTCTGCAATACCCTGCCAATACTCTGCAATACCCTGCCAATACTCTGCAATACCCTGCCAATACTCTGCAATACCCTGCCAATACTCTGCAATACCCTGCCAATACTCTGCAATACCCTATCAATACTCTGCAATACCCTATCAATACTCTGCAATACCCTATCAATACTCTGCAATACCCTGCCAATACATACCCTGCCGATGCTCTGCAATACTCTGCCAATACTCTTCAATACATACCCTGCCAATACTCTGCAATACCCTATCAATACTCTGCAATACCCTGCCAATACTCTGCAATACCCTGCCAATACTTATTCCTGTTTGTGGGATATTTTCTAATGGGCTGTGTAACAGAATTTGGAACAGGGTGTATTTGTGGTAGAAATTCCCTGCGAGGGAAAGATCATCACCCATTGTGTTTATTGTTTTGTTTGACACGTTATTTTGTTTTTGTAAACTGGCACTTTACAATAAATGTTGTACTGTATTTTCTGTGAAGTATATATGCATATGAGCGTACCTTTTTTTTTTTTTTTGGTGGGGGAATGGATCTTGGGTGGGAGTTCCCACACTTTTTTTCCCAGGACTTGACCCCTGTGTATATATATATATATATATATATATATATATATATATTTGAATGGGGGAGGGTTTGGCTCTGGGGGAGAAAAGGCTGGAATTGGTCTTTAAGCCCAGCCCTGTTTCACAAGGGTGCGGCTTTGAAATCACAGCCACACATCAGTGTGTTTTGCACATTCGATTTCACTTTGGCTTGCAAATTAATTTAACAGAAGTCAATGGAAGTCGCAGTGAAAATCATTAGACCTGCCACTATATTATCTACCAGCGTAGGGGCCACCCAATTAGGTGCACTGACCTCTTTCCCCACTGTGAACCCCTCCAGTCCAGCACAATAACCATTTCCGAGTGAGGATTATCCAGATTTGGGTTCTATACCTCTCTGCCATGGACAGTCAGACTGTGGGTCGGGCCTTGTCCCCTCTCCTCTGCCCCCCTCCCCCCCCTTTTGATTTTCATTGTTTTCTGATCTCCCTTGTGCCCATCTTCTGGGTCATCATTGGAGGTCAGCGCAGCCAAATTTTACCTATGCAAGTTGTTGTCAACCTTCAACCTCTTTGCTATATTCAAGATATCCGCTTCCATATCTCTGATATCATAGACCTTTATACCACTTTCTCCTGATGAAGAGGAATGATGCATAATCTTGAAATGCGTAGAGTTTCACTCTGTATATTTGCACAAGATTAATGTAAAATAAGTGGTTTTCCATGATTTCATGTGAACACATTTTGAATTTTTCATGTATGCATGTTTTTAGAATTTGTATAATAAAATTTATACAAATTTTTATATCTACTGTCTATACATACAATTTTTGGAGGCATTGCCTTTTAAAGTCCCACCAGAGGGTTTCCGTTTTGTCGTTTCCTTGCAGGATTGTCCAGAATAGAGCATCTAAAAAAGGTAAGCTGCAAGTTTTAAAATTTTTCTTGTAATTTATGATATGTGAATGGGGACACGCATCATCCACCTAGTTTTAGGAATCGCATTTCCTTCCTCCTTACGTGTCTGCCTCTTGGGCTTGGTTGAAAGAGTTGGCCCTCACAGTGGCTGAACTAACCCTTTTGGGCGGTTATGGTTTTATGCAAGGAAAGTCTTAACTCTTGCTTGGAAAAAGCCTAATCCTCCATCTGCCAACTTTTGGAAACAATAGTCAACATTGCATTACCATTATATAAATATACCTATAGTAATAGGGACTACCCTAAAAAGTTTGACAAAGTGTGGTCCAAATGGCTTCGGGATGACTCTACGACTCAGATGTTGGATGATTCTATGTAACTGATGTAGGTGTTTGACACTGGTTGGGTAGAGGGGTCACCTTCTCTTGTGATTGCCCTTTGCTGAAGGGTATGATATTAAAATGGCCCCTTGGATAATAGTGAGGTGTCAATCCAATTTGGCTGCAAACATGGAAATACACTTAAAGGAATGCACAAAAAAACAAAAACTGAAAAACTTCACACCATCGTGCAGCTCCTACATCCTTATCGCAATCTGCAGGACCTAAAAATTTATCACAGCAAATTCTTGTTAAAACTGTAATGTCAAGTCTACAGTTTTTGTAGATCTTTGTAGTTTATGTATGTTTAGGTTCTCCACTCCAGTAGGTTTTACGTCTTATGAGAAACCCAAAGTTTTCCAAAAGCTTGCATTTCCAGTCTGCCAGTTCACCAGTAGATGGCATCACTTCCACTCCAAACATTCTGCTTTCTCTTTTCCAGCCTTTGATTATACAAGCGTCTCTGGCTAAAAAGTATTTAAACAGTATAAGGTAGGTATGATAAATTTGTGTTTTTTGACCCGCACGGATTTACATTTTTAAACTTCATGAGTGCTCAGCTGTTCTAGTTGGACGATCTCACTACATAATTTTGTAGTTGAACATTTCCTGAGCTCCTCAGTCTATGCTTTAAAGCCCCTTTCTGACATAATCTGTTGTAAGCAGCAATCATTATATACTGTTCATCACCAAGGTGCTAGAATATTTTTTTTCAATTAAACAGGTGTGGCCCTCGGCAGCCCTTTGAAGATCTATTCCACTCATTTCACCCCACTCATTCACTTGACGGCCACTCTGAGTATAAGGCCTTGGAGCAAAATGCCCAGATACCCTACTTTGTACACATGTAGAAGAGATGAGGTGGTTTTAAGGAGGTGATCAAATCACTTACTGAGCAAAGAAAAAATTATAAATTGAAGTTGTTATTCCAGTCAAAAGGGTTAAACATAAAAAACACAAGCTTAAGACTCACGCCCCCCTCCCACTTAAGAAAAGGTGGGAAATGGGGAGGGTAGACTCCGAAATCTTACTCTCCAACCGAAGGGTTTCTTTTTCTTCATGTGGTATAGTTGACATGCTTGTGGGTCCATATAACTTAGGAGATTGCCACTGACAGTTAAGCTGTATCCTGCAATGTATTTACCTTGAATAATTGATTTGATCTGAATATGAGGGTACCTGCTCTTATTTCTGTATTGCGGGGTTCCCTCCCCAGGTTTGGGAGAATAATAAAAATTTATATTTGAAAAAAAACAACAAAAAAAACAAAAAACACAAGCTTAAAAAACATGATTAAAAACCAATCCTAATACAAAACAGTACCAAACCAAAATTACGGGTGCAATACTTCTCCTACTTCTGGAACATTTCTTCACTTTGTTGTCCTATAACCTCAAATTTTAGTTTTATTTATTTCACATTTTCTACCATTTCATTTAAACAAAAATGGCACTTGTAAATATTTTTGTGATGCAAATGCTAAACAAAAAAGCAGGACGTTTTTCCCAGCCAAAAGAGTTAGGGTCACCACATGGTGCAATCCGACTATACAACCTTTATATAGATATTAGACTACAAAAATATAATATAAGGACCTACCGAACTGTCTAATTTGTATCCAATCAGGCAAGTTCTAAATAAGTTTGTACAATCAGATTGTAACATGTAGTGGCGGCTTGTCCATTAGATCGCCCTATCCATGCGTCCGGCCTGTAAAAAGGGGGTAAGTGCAGGCCCTGACTGTCCGACGAGGGGGTTGGGGGTGTGCCGCCCATGACCCAGGGGGGCCTCTGGTAATGTGTGGTGAGCTTTAAACTCTTTAGTGTAGATTTTGCTGTGTCTTTTTGCATACTTTCCCGCTGACAAAGGAGTTTCCACTCAAGTCTTAGGTCTCTTGCAGGCCAATAGGAAAACCTTTAGAATTGGCCCATATTTGGCTCCGTCTACCATGCCCTTAATATCAACTAGTTTCCCTGCTGATTTGGAGGGATCCAAATTATACCAAGGTTAAAAAAAAAAAAAAAAAAAAATGAACTCTGTTGCCATTAGATCACAGAAACCTTTTCTGAGAGTCTAGCAGCAGTTTCTCACATTGCAGCTATGGATCTCTGCAGTCCGCTGCCTGACTGCCTCCTTCCTTTGGGAAAAAAGTAATTAAACAGGAAAGGAAGAATGCCCAAACCATAATATATATATATATATAAATAAATTTTTTATTTTATTTTTCCTCTCCCAGCTGATCTGCACCTTCCCAATTTAGGTGCA
Source organism: Lithobates pipiens (assembly GCF_037356315.1). Taxonomy (NCBI): domain Eukaryota; kingdom Metazoa; phylum Chordata; class Amphibia; order Anura; family Ranidae; genus Lithobates; species Lithobates pipiens. The sequence continues at coordinate 111,177,388 of NW_027507788.1, forward strand.
GTCTGTCCCTACTAAAGAGCTGGTAACTGACTGAGAAATTGTCCAGTTCTCCAGGAACCCAAACCTCTTATTTCTACATCAGCTCCTCAGCCACTTGTTTACTTCCCTAATCTCCCACTGCCCTTCTGGTGTGGCTCAAGGTACCGGTAGTATTTCTGAGACTACTATCTTGGAGGTCCTTTTGCTTAATTTAGCTCCCAAGTCCCTAAAATCATTTTTTAGGACACTCCATCTTCCTCTGACTTTGTCATTGGTGCCAACGTGCACCATGACAACCAGGTCTTCCCCAGCCCTTCCCAGTGATCTTTCCACCACATCCATGATGTGCCGAACTCGAGAGCCCAGTAGATAACATACAGTTTGGCGCTTCAGGTCTTTGTGACAGATCGCCCTCGCTGTTCTTTTAAGAATGGAGTCCCCTACCACCAGAACCTGTCTTTTCTTTCCCATGGCTTTACTCCCACCCTCACTGGAGGAGTTATTCCCCTGGCAGCTGGGGTAGTGCAGTTTTTTAAAAACTGCTGGCTTTGCACCTTTAGCTCAATTACAAGGGTGACATTTGATAAAATCCTTGGAACATACCAGGCTGGTGAATAGGAGAGAATCAATTATATACATCAACATGTAAAAATGATGGCTTACCTTTCTTTAGCCATGCTCTCACATCTTCCTGCCGCGTGTAGATTGCCTCCCTGGCTTCAGAGCAGATGTTGTGAAGGTGGGAGCTCAGCTGGATACCTTTCGTAAAATTTACCGCTACCTCCATCTGCAAAATCTCAGTCCCTCTAATCTCCTCTGCCTGACGGACCGTGTTGGGATTTTTCTGTGAAACAAACATATCAGTTACAAGGAGCCGTCTGCAGCACCTAACCAAAAAGACAGCCAGCAAGGACAGAAATATGGTAACTGACTTCTTTTAAAGGTGAACTCCAAGCAAAAAAAAGGAGGCATTTTACCTGCCAATAGATTTGTAGATTTGTTTCACCCTCTTCTGTGATTTACACTTTGCTTTACCACACAGCCCAGTCCTGCCCGACATGACATGAGACCCGACTTTTCTCTGCGGTCGTTATGTAACACTAAAGCTGGCCACTAACCTAGCTGGCCATACATTTTACAATTTTCTTCTTCAATATCCTTTAGATTTACCTTCAACTATGTAGTGCAAGGGCCTGCCTAATTACATACAATTTGAAAGTGTTTAGGTTTGACCTTATATTATATGGTTTTGGTAAATCTAAAGGTAAATTGTACAAGAAAATTGTATGATGTATGGCCATCCTTACAGATCTTGTCCCCCCCAACCAGGACAGTAAAAGGAGAAGTAGCACAGCAGGAAGGTGGTGTGAACTGGCAGATCGTGTCCCATTGCAAAATAGACTAATCTGCTGCAAGGACCACTCTGCTTCCTGTTGGGTATTGTTCTGGATAACACTGGGTCTACATTTACACCTTGATGCTACCATGCATATGTAGTTGTGATATATTGTTATTACCTTCTTGCCGCTACTGCGCATGCATTAGCGCCACTTTGGCTTATCTCAAAGTCTCTACGTTCCCCAGAGTGGACCTGTCATTTAGTGACAGTCCCACCGATCTCCTGTAATCTGCAGCAATCTTTGCAGATACCATCATCTGATCTACAGGTGGGAGCTGCAAATAAAGTTATTAGTGATGGGAGACATCCTGTGCCGAAATCAATTGTTGGTATGTGCAAGGATCGCTGGATACTAGAGGAGATCATCAATCCTGTCATTAAATGCTGGTTCTGTGTCCTGCTTCCTATGCATGTAAAGTAGAACCCTACGATGAATGGGAAGAGGCACTAGACACATGCAAGAAAGTCTCCACCAAACTGTCCGATCGCCTTACACAACTATACATAGTGCACAGAACCTACCTGACCCCCGATACGACTAGCTAAATACAAACCCAGCTACAACCTTTTATGCCCCAGGTGCAGTAGCCCTTCCACCACGTTCTTTCACATATTGTGGCCTTGCCCTGTGATACAGGACTACTGGACACATATTGTGCAATTTATCCACGATGAAATGGGATCTCCCCTAACACTATGCCCCAAACAAAGCCTCCCTGGAATATTCTCAGACCCTGACTCCGATCAATTTCATAAAATATTCCTTCAAGAATCGCTCTTTATTGCCAGACTGCTAATTGCCAGAAAATGGCTCCAGATTAAGCCACCATCAATCCAGGAGTGGAAAGTGGCAGTCAACAGGGTTCTTCCATATAAAAAAAGATCTATGCTCACAGAGGTTGCCCCGCTAAATATGGCAAAGTATGGGATGCTTGGCTGGAGAATGCTGCCACTTGCAATGCACTACCTGACTAAAACCTTGTATAAATGGGTATATTATGTTTCGGCTCTCCTCTTGCATTAATAGGCTCATGCAGCTGCACTGTGACAGACATGTTAACTGGCTACACAATGTTCATGCCGGGAGAGAACCGTTTTGTGCCTTAACGTTCTGATATATAAGAAGTTACTGCGTTTATGTATGCTAACTGCCATATCACAAGTTTGGATTTGTACCATTTTTTGCCTTACTGATGTATACTGTATAAAATGTCTTTGCTCTTCTCAATAAACACTTTTTTTTTTTTTTACAAGTAACAAAGTAGAACCCTACATACTGTACCTCTATGGGACCAGGAGAAAGATCAGTCTCCAGGCCCTATAGAAGGTGATAGCGTTCTACTCTACATGCACAAGACAGTGAGAAGAAGATGCACTGTTCTTTGGTAAACATTGTGGAAGAACACTGGTGAACTCTGTACCAGAACTGTGGAATCAGAGCGGAGGACGGAGAGGATGGGAAAACATTCAGCAAATTACATTTGAAAGTTTCACTAACCTTTAAAGTGATACTAAACACTATTTCATTTACATTGTCCCCTACATTGTTACATTATCCCTTCTATTTATGTATATGGATGATGGTGCTGTAATTATTTAAAAAAAACATGTAAGTGCATTTTTCCTAATCGATATACAGCTTTCACATGATCCAGAACAGGAGGAGCTTCTAGTTCTGGTCAAATTATCAAAATAAAAAAAAATTACAGAGTTCAAATAAATTATCAATAACCTGTTTTAAATTGGCATACAAAGATATATTTGCCAAAAAATTTAAATAAACCTTTATTATTTTTTGGCAATACACATGGTGTGAGCGGATTTCTGACAGTCACAGGCTGTGATATGCCCCCTCCAGCCTGTGTCTTAGAATAAGAGTTGTTGAGGCGAAGCCTCCATTAATCTACATGCAATATCCAGCCCCATTGTGTTTAGCTGGATAGTGGGCATGGAGGAGGAGGGGAGTGGTCTGTTATTTACCACTGTGTATACACCCACATGTGTGACTCTATAGTCCCATGGGCTTCTCAGCTGCGAGAAGGTGGAAATGCTCAGCATAGAAACTCACTGAAAAATGGAGCATGTGCAGTGTCGCCTCACTGAATTGGGCATATAAACAGGAGGTTGAGATAGAGAGCAGCGGGATCAACCAGGTTTTTGCAGAATACGGAAAACAAAAAACTCATAGTGACTGAGTAATTTTGAACAGCATAAAATACACCATTTATTGAGTTTTTTACGATGTGGGTTTAGGGACACTTTAACCGGTTCCCAACCTGCGCACATCGATGTACGTTGGCAGAATGGCACGGCTGGGCAAATGGGTGTAATTGTATGTCCCCTTAAAATTTGCTGCCGTGCCATTGCATGCCGGTCGGGACCGATGAGAGCAGGGTCACGGGTTCCGCGGACTCGATCGCCGTGGGGATACCCTCGATCGCCTCGTCGAGAGGAAGAACGGGGAGATGCTAATGATAAACAAGCATCTCCCCGTTCTGCCTGTGACCGTGTCACTGATCATAGCTCCCTGTGATCGGAGCAGACATCAGCGACGTGTCACACCCCCCAGTGTTAGAAACACTCCCCAGGACACACTTAATCCTTACACTACCCCCTAGCGGTTAACCCCTTCACTGCCAGTGTCATTTACACAGGAACCAGTGCATTTGTATAGCACTGATTGCTGTATAAATGGTCCCAAAAATGTGTCAAAATTGTCCGATGTGTAGGCCATAATGTCGCAGTCACGATAAAAAACGCTGATCGCCGCCATTACTAGTAAAAAATAAAAAATGCCATAAAACTATCCCCTATTTTATAAACACTATAACTTTTGTGCACACCACATGCTTATTGCGTTTTTTTTTTTCAAAAAATATGTAGAAGAATACGTATCGGCCTAAACTATATATTTTTGGGGGATAATATATATTATAGCAAAATTTAAAAATGATGTGTTTTTTCAAAATTGTTGCTCTTTTTTTTAATAGCACAAAAAATAAAAACCACAGGGGTGAATAAATACCACCAAAAGAAAGCTCTATTTGTGTGAAAAAAAAATAAAAAGGACGTCACTTTTGTTTGGGAGCCATGTCCCACGACCGTGCAATTGTCAGTTAACGTGACGCAGTGCCGAATCGCAAAAAGTGCTCTGGTCAGGAAGGGGGTAAATTCTTCCGGGGCTGAAGCGGTTAAGTTAAAATGAATCATAGGGGCAATATATGTGTTTTCCAATATACTGCATGATGATTCTATTAACAACAAAATCGTCAAATGTAGGAATTCCCAAACTGCTTTTAAACATATCTGCTAAGATAAATAATATAGCAGAGGAAATTTAATAAACTGGAAGTTTCTTAAATTTAATTTCACACTCTGGGCTTCACAATTCAAAATTGAACCCGGGCACAAAAAAAAACAAAAAAAATAAATTTTCTAAAGCTACACAGGATATAAATCCACTCTGAACACCAAATGCTTTTGTAAACCCAGATAGTACCTTAAAGCGGGAGTCCACCGAGACTCCGCGTTTTTTTTTTTTTTTAAAAGCCAGCAGCTATAAATACTGCAGCTGCTGACTTTTAAAATAGTGACACTTACCTGTCCAGCGCGCCCGCGATGTCGGCACCCGAAGCCGATCTCTAGATCGTCTCTCGAGTGCTGCCGCCGCCGCCATCTTGGGTATGGGAATCAGGAAATGGAGCCTTTCGGCTTCATTTCCCGGTTCCCTACTGCGCATGCGCGAGTCGCGCTGTGCAATAAGGACGGTCCCCGCTGCCTCTGGGATCTGTGTGTTTCCCAGCAGGCAGCGGGGCACTTGCGGAAAGGGGCGTAATCTACGCCCCTTTCCGCAGAGAGCTATCCCGGAAATGGGTGCAGATACCTGTACTGTACTGGGGGGGTTCCGATGAGCGGAAGGTCCACTTTAGGGTGGACCTCCGCTTTAAAATGAAAATCATTGTGCTGTATACAGTGCCTTGAAAAAGTAGCAGGACAGGACAACGACCCTAAACATACAGCCAGAGCTACAATGGAATAGTTTTGATAAAAGTAGAGCTGCACGATTTTGGCTAAAATGAGAATCTCCATTTTTTTGCTTAGAATAAAGATCACGATTCTCGCAGTGTAACATCCTCTTTCATATTATACAAAAAAATAAAAAAATTGGGCTAACTTTACTATATATTTTTTTGTAATGCTAAAAAAAAAAAAAAAAAAAAAAAAAAAGAAAAGAAAATTGTGTTTGAAAGACCGCTGCGCAAATAAGGTGCAATATAAAATATTGCAACAACCACCATTTTATTCTCTAGTGTCTCTGTTAAAAAACAAAAAAAAATAAAAATAAATCATGTTTGGGTGTTCCAAGTAATTTTCTAGCAGAAAATAATGATTTTTACTTGTAAGCAACAAATGTCAGAAAAGGTTTGGTCTTTAAATGGTTAAACTTCCCTCATTTACACGCCCTTCTTTTCTTTGATAAAAGAATGAAAAGATACTTTGTTTCTACTTATTCACTGTTGTGATAAAACTTGGCAGGCTGCCTGGATTTTTATTTATTTTTTCCAGCTGTGAGAACTCTGCACTTGTCGCGACATGCTGTTTTGAAGATCGGGAAGGGAAAAAGATCGCAATTTCGATTCTTAATTAATCGTGAAGCTCTGGATCAAAACATATTCATGTGTTAGAATGGCCCAGTCAAAGTCTAGACCTAAATCCAATTGAGAATCTGTGACAAGACTTAAAAATTGCTGTTCACAGACGCTCTCCATCCAATCTGACAGAGCTTGAGATATTTTGCAAAGAAGAATGGACACAAATGTCACTCTCTATATGTGTAAAGCTGGTAGAGACATCCCTAAAAAGACTTGCAGCGTTAATTGCAGCAAAAGGTGGTTCTACAAAAGTATTGACTTAGGGGGGCTGAATACAAATACATGCCACATTTTTCACATATTTGTAAAAAAAAAAAAAAAAAAAAAATTGAAAATCCATTTATCATTTTCCTTCCACTTCACAATTATGTGCCACATTGTGTTGGTCCATCACATAAAACACATTTACATTTTTGTTTGTAACATGACAAAATGTGGAAAATTTCAAGGGGTACAAATACTTTTTCAAGCCACGGTATAGCCTGTGCAGAGAGCAGAGCTGTGGGAGGGACCCAGCAAGCCCAACCCACTACAGGCTGCCCGCAGAATACTACAGGAGGGGGCGGGGACAAGACCAGTCACCCTGCGCAAGGAGAGAGAACATGAGTAACCGGTCTATTACAGGAAACCTTGCACACAGGCAAATTACAAGAGTTAATGCACAGATCTGTTGGAAACAGACCAAATATTCATGTAACAATTCACAGCCACTTACTTCTGTTTAAAGAATAATTAAAGACAGAATTTTTTTTTTTTTTTTTTTTTAGAGAGAAATTAGAACACCAATCATTTATTGTGGTCTACGTCCCTGTTGGTGAGATTTAGCCTATTTGTTCTGTTTACCATTAGCACACATCTATTGTCTTTAAAGAATAAGTTACATTTGGGAACATTTAACATATTCCACCCGATTTCAGGGTGTTCCCAGTGCTGCAGCGGCTGCCGGATCCTACCGTCCCTGTGACAGCAATACGGGGAGAAGTTCCCCATGCTAGATGTCACTTTTTTAAATCAGTGCGGCCCATGACTGCATCATTCATCCTTTCATCCTGCCTCCTTTGCGGCTGTCGGCTTGTAGTTCTCAATGAACTACCACGGCGCCTTCGAGCTCTGTGGTAGTTCATGGATTCTTCCCGTTAGTGTATCTGCTTGCCCATACGGGCACACAGATACTCTGACACATCTTCAGGCTCCAAAAAAAAAAAAAAAAGCTAAAGTGAACTTTAACCCTTTCATTGCCAGGGCCTGCTCTCCACTTTTAAAAGGGTACGTCCAGGGATGTCCTTGAATTTTCATGGGTATAGCTGAATGATGCCCCCCCTTTTACTCCCCTGAACCTGGTCTTTCCAGCACATCAGCTCCAGCCGGTGTCTCGGGTCCCGATTGGATAGATTGATAGAAGCGCAGCCATTGACTCCAAGTGCTGTGAACCAAATCCAATGATGCCAGAGCCTGGGGGCGGGGCCAACCCCCGCACGAGTGCCCAGAGGGAGAGTGGCTCTCCAAAGGGGCACACGAGAAGAGGAAGAGCCAGGAGGGAGCCCAGAAGAGGAGGATCGGCCCCTGTGCAAAATCAACTGCACAGAGGAGGCAAGCATGACAGGTTTGTTATTACAAAAAACAAAAGCAAAGGTTTAGTTATCCTTTTAACTCAGCTGGCTGGACCATTTTTGCAATTTTTCCATTGCTTTATTATTTTTTCCTTACAGCTTTCAGGGTTTGTAAAAGACTCCCCAAAACTAGAGCTCCAAAATTATGGCTAAAATGAGAATCACAGTTTTGCTTAGAATAAAGATCACAATTCTCACGGCGTAACATCCTTCAAATTATACCAAAAAAAAAAAAAAAAAAGTACTTTTTTTTATTCATTAAATTTTATTTTTTCCCAAAAATATTGCGTTTGAAAGACTGCTGCGCAAATACAAAGTGTGACAAAGCATTTGATCTCTAGGGTTTGAAAAAAATATATATTGTTTGGGGGTTCAAAGTAATTTTCTAGCAAAAAATACTGAATACAGACAAGAGTTCATTCCTTTGATCTAAAAGAACAAAATGTTACAATATTCCTCTTTATCTCGCCTGAGCGATGTTGTGATGAACTTGACAGGCTGCCTGGCTTGTTTGTTTTTGACCGCTGGTCGGCTTGAGCTCTCTGCACTGAATTGAGGAAATGCTTTGATCTTGACGGGAGTTGAATCTCGATCTCAATTCTTTAACAATTAATAGTGCAGCTCTACCCCAAATCATATAATTTTCTGAAAGCACATGACCAGTAGAATAAAAAAAGAAGGTGCTGCTTATTTTTAAAGGTCCTGTGATATTTGCGCAAATGTTTATCAAAGCAATCTTTTTGCTGAATATACACAAAAATCATTATAAAGCAGGTAAAAAAAATAAAAATAAAAAAAAAAACACACACAAAAAAAAAACAAACGCATAGAAAATTTTACTAAATTCCTGCTCAAATAAATTACTACTAAATTAAAAAGTTTAACCTGTGTTGAATAAATAAATAACACATATTTGTAAATTTTAAAATTGCACCTTTTTGTGAAAATCGAGTAATGCAAAAACGTAAATATCCAAAATGTCTCTAAAAATCTGGAGGTTTTCATTTTTCACTCACAGCTTTCATAGTTTGTAAAATATCCCCCAAACCATAGGTTTTCTAAAAGCACTTGATCTGTAGAATAAAAAGGCGCTACTGACTTGTAAGGCCCCCCGAGATATTTGCAAAAATGTTCAAAAACAATATTTTCACAAAAAATACACTAAAATCATTACTAGCAGATACAAACACAGCAAATTAAAAAAAAAAAAAAATAAATAAAAAACCTGCTAAATTCCTTTTAAAAATAAAAGCTAAACCTGTATGGAGTTAAAATTGCAAATATTTTAAAATTGCGCCTTTTTGCAAAATGGTGAAAATCGAACAGTTTTTGTAAAAGACCCACCAAACCATATATTTTCTGAAAGTACATGATCAGTAGAATAAAAAGGTTCTACGGATTTTTAAGGCCAGGCAATATTTACGCAAATATTTATCAAATCACATTTTCACAAAAAAAATAAAAATAAAAAAAACACACACCACCACACTAAAATATTTGCACACATAAAAAACACAGCATAAACTTTCAAAAAATCAAAATTGCTACTAAGGCCTCCTTCACATAGAGCATATGCCCATGGAGGGTTATGTTTACCTGCACGGTGTTTGGTGCATCCCTGTGCAGACAAGTGTCAGTGTAATTTGTGTCAGTTGCGACACAGCGGCTGCAAGGACAGATGTGAAATCTGGGTGGGGGTAGGTTTATGGCCCTAAATGCAGACATTGTGCGTTCACTGACATAAAACACACATGGAAGTCAAGTTGGGAACTGTGGCTCTGTCCATGCAGCTGCTGCATCCCAACTAATATGGATGGCACTGCGAATGCACAGAACACCCATGCATTCCCGTGCAGCTGTTGTGTCCCAATTGACATCAATGGGATGGCCTGCATGGAGCTGTACATCCCTGTGCAGCTAAACACGGCCTCACTGTAGTAGGATCCGTGTGAACAAAGCCTTATACCTGCAGTTGGGGGGCATAAAAAAAATGCAGTGTTAAGCTGCGTTTCACCCGCCTGCCCGCCTTTAAGCTGAAATAGGCAGCGGATGGAGGAATTTGCATGCTGTGGCCGCGATGCTTTGCACACACACAAAAGTTGACCCGACTTGTAGTGACGCAGCCTTCTGAACTCTACACATTTACGTCAATGGGGAAGAGCCGCAAAACGCTATGCAACTGCGTGCAATACACACAGCTGTAGTGCATTTCCTCTCAAAAATGCGGTTAACAACAGGTGGCGACTCACTTTATTACCACCTGTCAGTAGCCACTGGAGTGCCATCCAAACGTGGATCGGGCTTCAGAAGCAAGGGAGCATTTGATGCATGTTTAAATGTACCCTTACTAAGTTTTTTTTTTTTTTTTTTTTTATAAAAAAATGTACAATTTTATTTTTATTGGTACATTCACATTTTTTATTTTATTTCTTTAATTGTGGGGGGGAGCGACATGAATGCCCTGCAATTGCGTGTAATGCGAAACGGTTAAGGATATTGTTTATTCACTTGCGGAACCACCTGCCGTCCTTATACATTGGTACTTTGATGTTGAATACTGTTGTTATGGCAGCAGATATACCATATCCCCGGTATTTTCAAAAAATGGCAGGTGGTCTGCTTTCAGGTAAAAGTGGTCTCTGCAGAGCATTCGCTGTGAGATCGAAGGTCTTTTTGACCCCAGATCACATCCTTAAGTGGTTAATCTACATTTGCTTGCATTTTGACATTCGGCATGTTAGGGCTCATTCACACTTTCCACATTGGACGATCACAGACCACCGCTAGGGTTTTCCATGTGCCCCATTCATTCCATAATGGGGGCAGTGCAATGTGGAAAAAAATGTGACACTTCAAATAACATTGAAAAAAAAGAAATGGAAAAAAATAAAAATGAAAAAAGTACAATGCACAAACACATGTATGGCACCGCTTCCAGTCAGAACTTGCACCGGACAGTGCAGCCTAGTGAGACGTAGCCCTTACACTGAACTACAGAATTGTAACTGAAAACAAACTTATTAAAAACAAATAGTTTCATAGAACGAATTTTCTTCAGCAAAAAGCCAAAAACGAATAAACGAATAACGTGGTAGCAAAACAAAATGACATTTTCGTTAGCCTTTCAAACAACTTTATTGTTCTAAAACATTCAATGTTAGATATAAGCGCTAGCTCCCAAACATAAATTGTGGATGAATAAATTGATATACCCGTCTATGTCCTAGCAATGATCTAGTCATTTAACATTCTCTTTCTTAAGGCTTGAAATTGACTAAAGTACAACACTCTGTACTTCTGAATAACAATAGTACAATATTTCTCTTCTCGCCAACACAGGAAATGCCTGCGATTCTTTTTTCAGCTTAAGAATGTTCCAATATTGGAGGTCTCTTGTGTATTCACATGAAGCATCGCTGTTCTCAGACAGCTCTGCATTAACCATTTCACCTCTGCAGAACATAAACCAATGGCTTCCACAGTCCTGGCGTCATGAAGGTGGCCGTCCTGCAGAATGTTACCTTTGCATGCAGGATTTTTCTACGTGACGTAATCTGTGATTGTTTTTAAAATTATATTCAGTCACCGATTTCTACAGGTTCAAGGACTGAGGCATACATTTATCTTTATTACATATTTTGAACTTTGGACGTAGACTGAGTGCCGGTTCACACTAGTGCGATGCCAGACATCGCATGTAATTCGCAGCGCCACTGCTGTTCACATTACATGCAATGTCTGTGCAGGTGCGATGTCAGCCATACAGATAGTATGGCTGATATCGCACCGCATTCGGTTCAAACACGCACAGGACCCTTTTTTCTGTTCGCACCAGAATCGGATTGCATGTGTGTTCACACATATGTGATCCGATTCATGTCCGAATTGTCAGTTTGCAGTGCGATATGCAAGCTGAAAGGGGGGTGTCGTTAACATATAATGACACTCCACAGCAGTTCGCATATGGCAGTGTGAACTGCCGTGCGTGTCTGGTGCAATGCGGGAACCCGCAGTTGATTCGCAGAGTTCTCGCATCGCACTAGTGTGAACCGGCACTTATAAATGGATCATTCTGGAACTTTTTCCTCACTTTTTACCTGCTATGATATCAGGGGCAGACTGACAACTCATGGGGCCCTGGGCAATAGGAGATTATGGGGCCCCCAGGCAATCAGAGATTATGGGGCCACACAGTAGACACAAACACACACAGTATAAAAATCACACAGTATACACAGACATGTTTCTATTGACCGAGAAGGTACTGGAGAGTTGGGGCAGCTATAATCTCAGGATGTCGGTAAGGGACATTTCAGAGACAGATGTAAAAGAAAAAAAAAAAAAAAAAACACACATTTTTACATACTGTCCCTAGTTTTACGGAGACTGGCAACCCTGATGGGGCCCCCCAGTGGCATGTGGCCCTCGGGCAATGCCCGAGTGGCCCAATGGTCAGTCCGCCCCTGTATGGTATTGTTATGCACCCGATGTTCAGCATCGTCCTAGATTCAAATACTCACCTACCCCACAGATCTAGCCTTATCCTGCTGTGAACTGCTCACCAGCTACTCCAGCCCAGATCCTGTGCTGCCATTTTGGTCCTTCTTAGTCATCAGAAGCTTTCCACCTCTTCTGGGATCAGACAACCTGATTTGATGACTACAGCTTCACCCACTGGACCCTGCAAGCCCCCACTACTGCAGCCTCTTGGGGAAGGTGAGGAGGAACGCCAAGAGACTGACAGGGACACGTCAATCTCATCCAGTAAAGTAAAAATATTTGGGGCGGCTGCTTTTACATGCACATGAAATTTAATGGCATCCCAGTCTTAGTCCATAGGGTTCAATATTTAGTTGGCCCACCCTTTGCAGCTATAACAACTTCAACTCTTCTGGAAAGGCTGTCCACAAGGTTTAGGAGTGTGTCTATGGGAATGTTTTACCATTTGTGTGGATGAGAAGGCCTTGCTCGCAGTCTCCGCTCTAATCGAGTTGAGGTCAGGACTCTGTGCAGGCCAGTCAAGTTCTCCCACCCCAAACTCGCTCATCCATGTCTTTATGGACTTTGATTTGTGCACTGGTCCAAATCTTTTTGGTAAATGGGGTATTATAGTGTGGGGTTGTTTTTCAGGGGTTGGGCTTGGCCCCTTAGTTGCAGTGAAGGGAACTCTTATCATATCAAGACACTCGTCATCATATCAAGACATTTCCACACTCCCAACTTTGTAGGAACAGTTTGGAGATGGCCCCTTCCTGTTCCAACATGACTGCGCACCACTGCACAAAGCAAGGTTCATAAAGATAAGGATGAGTATGTTTGGGGTGGAGAAACTTGACTGGCCTGCACAGACTCCTGACCTCAACCCTACAGAACACCTTTGGGATGAATTAGCACGGAGACTGCGAGCCAGGCCTTCTCGTCCACATCAGTCCCTGACCTCACAAATGCGCTTTTGGAAGAATGGTCAAACATTCCCATATACACACACACACACACACACACACACTACTAAACCTTGTGGACAGCCTTCCCAAAAGAGTTGAAGCTGTTATATCTGCAAAGGGTGGGCCAACTCAATATTGAACCATACGGACGAAGACTGGGATGCCATTAAACTTCATGCGTGTGTAAAGGCAGGTGTCCCAATACTTTTGGCAATATATACGGTATTTATTGGCGTATAACTTGCACTTTTTCACCCTGAAAATCAGGTGCAAATAGCGTGTGTGTGTTATACGCCAATACTTCAATTTTAACTGCCTCAGAGGGGACAGGGAGGGAGGACGGGACCAGCGCCCTCAGATTACAAACAGTGAGAATCTCCTGTTTACTTGGTGGCCTCTGTAATAGGAAGTCCCGTCTCCTGGGCCGCCACTGGACCACTGTTCTGTCCATCATAGGAGATTCTCACTGTATGTAATCTGTCGGCGTCATCCTGCCCCCTCTAGGCTGCAGATGGGCATCGATCAGGCTACACTGATGGCAGCGGCGAGGCTGCTGCATCGAAGGCAACGGCGAGGCTGCTGAATTAGGATTACATTTTTAATCCAATTTAGATGTTCACTGACTGCATTTATATTTTGACAGTTCAATAAAGTTTATCTAAAATAAAGTCTAAAGGTTTTGGATAGAGTAGGAAAGGGTTAAACGGGTTTGTATGTAGTCACTTGTCCCATGATGTCTGCATGGACGGCAGCGGTGAGGCTGCTGCATCGTTGGCAGCGGTGAGGCTGCATTGATTGCAACGGTGAGGCTGCAGATGGGCATTGATCAGGCAGCATTGATGGCAATGGTGAATCTGCAGATGGGCACTGACCCTTATTTTGCTCCAAAATTCCTTATTTAAAATGTACGTTTTCTCTCTGAAACTTCCCTCTTAAAATGAATGTGCGTGTCATACGCTGATAAAAACTGTATATAAAAACACACATATGTATGTATGTATGTATGTATGTATGTATGTACGTACGTATGTATTGCCATTTAGATGCTTTAATTGTGGATTATTCTCTCATTCTTGCTTGTGAATTAGGATTACATTTTTAATCCAATTTAGATGTTCATTGACTGTATTGTATTTACATTTTATTTTGACAGTTCAATAAAGTTTATCTAAAATAAAGTCTACAGGTTTTGGATAGAGTAGGAAAGGGTTAAAGCTGGCGGGTTTGTATGTAGTCACGTGTCCCATGGGTGACATATCCCTTTCATTTGTCTAGGGGACAGGAAGTGAGAGGAAATCTCTCCCAAGTGAAGGGAAATCCTTCAGACACTTATCACAATAACAAGCGTCCCCACACTAAGATTTTCCAATTAATATGGTTCTAGCAACAAATGTAAAGTTTTGGACTTGATCACCTTTTGTTCCAGTAACAATGGTAATCAGGACAAACATTGATGTCCCCAGGATTTCATAACTTTTCCACTCTACCCAAAAAACAAAAAAATAAATAAATCAGGTTATACGTTCAGTATATGGGTTTGATTACATTTATACTTTTACTATAAATGGCTTTAACAGCCATAAACGCAATGTATGCGTTTCCCTGTATTGTGCTCTGAGAGGGGCGGAAGGTGGAGGCGAGGGTCGGATGTTCAACATCTAATAATATATGAATCTCAAGTTCATAAAGTGTTGAGCTGCGTGAACAGCCACAGGGGGGCGCTGTGCAGGGAAATCAGCCCGAGTACAATAATATACTAGATGGAGCCGTTTGCCTTGAGGTCATTGTTAACCTTTTGTTCTTCGGTATGCAGACAAAGGATTCTCTACTTCCTTATGAGCAGCAAAGTGCAACATAAAGCATCTAGGAATTCTTTTTTTAGATCCTTTCCCCAGGTGAATCAGTCCCGCACCAGTCAGGAGTTTTAATGCGAATGTTTGATTAAGAAAACAACCCTGAAAAGCAAACATTTGCATGGACAAACAGGCAATATGCCTCTTCAAAGGGTCCATTTACACCGGACGCTGCATTACAAAGCAACAGCTGGCGTGTGTTGCGGTGCAGTGTTTTAGTCATAGTCTTTTGACTAAAATGCCATTTTAGATTTAGTAATTTTTAGTCATCTGAATTGTTTTAGTTATATTTTAGTCTACCAAAATCTCCAGTATCATAAAAAAATTTTAACACCGATTACGAGTACCGATACTTTTTTTGCAAGTACTCGCCAATACCAATTACCGATGCCTATCACTAGAGCTGCATGATTAATCGTCAAGAATTGTTATCACGATTCTTTCTATGCAAATAATTTTCTCTGCTCTTCTGAGGCCACAGCTGTCAAAAGAAAGGAAGAAAAAAAAAAAAAAACAGGGCAGCCTGCCAAGAAACACAACATTCTTTAGCAGTAGAACCAAGTATAAACATTGTAACAATTTGTCAAAGAAAATAGACTTTGTGTGAGGCCCGGGTCACACTTGTGCGATGCCAGACATCGCATGTAATTCGCAGTGCACTGCTGTTCACATTACATGAGATGTCTGTGCAGTCGGATTTCAGCCATACAGATAGTATGGCTGATATCACACCGCATTTGGTCCAAACACGCACAGGACCTTTTTTCTGTTCGGACCAGAATCAGATCACATGTTCACACATATGCGATCCGATTCATGTCCGAACTGTCAGAAATGGGGGTGTCGTTAACATATAATGACACTCCCCAGCAGTTTGCATATGGCAGTGTGAACTGCCATGCGAGTCGGGAACCCGCAGATGATTCGCAGGGTTCTTGCATCACACAAGTGTGAACCAGGCCTAAATGAAGAAAGTTTAACAACTGAACCTTTTTCTGACATTTGCTGGTTTCAAGTTAAAATTATTTTTTTTGTTACTAGAAGAGACCCTAGAGAATAAAATGGTGGTTGTTGCAATATTTTATGTCACATTGTATTTGTGCAGCGGCCTCTCTAATGCAATTTTTTGGGAAAAAATTACTTTAATGAATAATAAAAAAAAAAAAAAAAAAGAAAGAAAAAAAAGAAGAAGAACAACCACAAACAGTAAAGTTAGCCCAATTTTTTTTTTTTTTGTAGAATGTGAAAGATTTTATGTTGAGAGAATCGTGATCTTTTTATTCTAGGCAAAATAAAAAATTGTGATTCTCATTTTGGCCAGAATCGTGCAGCTCTACCCATCGTCTAGGAAGGGTAGGTGGGGGGTTGTTAGGGAGTTGGGTGAGAGCAGGGTGGGAGGGGGAGTAGATGGGTAAGTGAGGGCAGGGTAGTTGAGGGTGGGGTGAAATGGGGATGGAGAGTTGGTATGGAAAAGGCTGTGATCGCTGTGGGAAGAGGAGAGGATGGGAATGGGAGGGTCATTGGGAGACATGGGAACAGAGGTGCAGTTGGAGGGAGAAGGAGGAGGCAACACAGGGAGGGTACAGTACAGGGCGGTAAGAGGGAACAGTACAGGGGGGCGGTAGGAGGGAACAGTACAGGGGGGGGGGGGGGGGGCGGTAGGAGGGCACAGTACAGGGGGGGGGGGGCGGTAGGAGGGCACAGTACAGGGGGGGGGGGGGGGTAGGAGGGCACAGTGCAGGGATCACCGCTGGCAGTGTACTAGGCACAGCTCTGACTCCCAACCCTGCATTGTACACAGCCTGAACACAGGCAGAGCTCCTACTCTACACACAGCACACGCTGCAGCTGAAATCAGATTCTCTTGCAGCTACAATATGCACAGTGTATAGCTAGCTACTGGTTGCAGTTCCGACCTGTGAAATTCCATGGCAGGAACGGCAACTTAATGTCAGTAGCTAGCTATACAGTATACACTGTGCACATGGTAGGTGGAAGGGAATGGGATGGGGAGGGGGAGGGGAAGCACTTGGTGCTGTGCTCATTATGTACCACATTGGATAGGAGACTGCCGGCAAATGTCTGGGGCGGTGGAGGGCTTGTAAGGGGGGAGCCCACCCTAGTACCCCCCTAGATCGGAGCATATTCTTACCACTGTTCTCGGTGCTGGAGGGGTGTCTACTGCTCCGAACCTTGCTGCCGGAGTGGAGGAGGCGTCTTGCCCCAGCTGACAGCACTTCTGGTATCGGAGCATTTTCGTGAGTAGCGATACTAATGAAAATGCCTAGTACCAATATTGGGGCAACCCTACCAAAAACTGTAAACTCTATTGACTGAAATGGCATTGCAAACATTACCGGAATATAAAAAAACAAGAATATTGCTTTTTGACCACTGTTAATTTTTCAAAGAGTCATAGCTTTTTGACTAAAATGCCATTTTAGTTTTAGTCGTATTTTAGTGATCTGAATTGAAACTGAATGCGATTTTCATTTTGTTTTAGTCACTGAAAGCATGCAGCTGACAAAACCTCTTCGTCTGTGACAAAATGAAAGCGTTACTAAACCCACAACAGAAAAATCGATCTGTATATGCAGTAAAGCGATGCTTGTTATACTCACTGTAGAGTCCAAGGAGCAAACCCGCTGCATTTTCTAAGAAGGCTGTTTGATCCTGTATGCACAGATCCCCCCCCCCCCCCCCACCACCACCACCATTCTTGCATTGCCCCCAAAACATGTTTAGATAGGACAAAGTAAATCAAGTCAGGCTGCACATGCTCAGTTTGGCGTGTATTGCTAGAGAGTTTTTTTCCTTGGGATAGTGCATGTGATCAGCACAGGGCCAATCAGCACTGTTCAGACAGAGGGTCAGGGGTCCTGCACCCTGATAGGACAGCTCAGTGCAGTATGAAAACACCTTCTACAAGCTTTAAATCAGGCACTGAGACTTCACAAGACTGCTATATACTGTTGATAAGAAAAGGTATTTAGCAGTTTATATTTACTAAAATAATTGCATTTCCATGTTCTGTGTACTGTGGAGACCAGATATAGTGAATGCAGGGTCCTGGGTTTAGTAACACTCTAAACACGGTTGCGGTGCAGGCAGGCACTGTTCACTTCTTAAGCGGACTTCACCGAATTGTCACACTGGGGTTGATTTAATACAACTAGAGAGTGCAACATCTGGCAGAGCTCTGCATAGAAACCAATCAGCTTCCAAGCTGAAGTTAGACATGGATTGGCTACCATGCACAGCTGCACCACATTCTGCACTTTGTTATTAAATCAACCCCAGAGTGACACTTCATAAAAGTTCTATTGAGTGGGGTGTGCGGTGGTGTGAACCGGCCACACCACAGACAAAGCATTATGCCTCATCTTGTGGTGGGGCTGAGCTGGAATAGCTGCCCAATGCAGGCCCACCACACCTTACAGTTACATATTTATTCCTGTTTCATACAGCTAAACTCCCATGATGAAGAATAAGTGGACCTTATAGTGCCCCCCACCCCAATCCAGGGAGCGATGAATAAATGTGAACTGCTCACTTTATTCCTCGTTCCTCAGGCAGCCTGCATTCTCCTTCGCCATCTAATA
Organism: Lithobates pipiens; assembly: GCF_037356315.1. Lineage (NCBI taxonomy): Eukaryota > Metazoa > Chordata > Amphibia > Anura > Ranidae > Lithobates > Lithobates pipiens. The sequence continues at coordinate 111,195,927 of NW_027507788.1, forward strand.
CACCCTAGAAGTGGGCGAGCCCTTGGAACTCTCTTGTACAATGCAGGACCACTGGTTCTGCATTGTACATGGTGACATTGGAGAGCTGAAAGAGGTCAGGCAGCAAAGAAGAGCAGTTTTGAGGGACCAGACTTATAAAAAGAGGAGGAAGTCTACAGGAGTGAGGATCAAGGCAAGTATTTTATCTTCTTTAGTCTCTCACACCTAGAAAAAAAAATTAAACCTTTTCTCTGATTATTTCTATATTGCCACAAAGGACATAATTCACTTTGTGTGTACTAAATGCATTTGCAGAGTCTGTTAACTTGTAAAAGTAGCAATGACACTTGAACTGCGGTGACAATATTGCCCAAAAAAGTTTCTTACTAAAAAAAAAGTAGCAATGCCATCATACCTGTGCAGAGAGCAGAGCTGTGGGGACCCAGCAGGCCCCCCTACTACAGACCGTTCACAGAACACTACAGGAGGGGCCGATACAAGACCAGTCACCCTGTACAAGGACAGAGGGCAGCTGTGACTGGTCTTTATTACAGGAAGCCCATACACACTGGATTACATCAGGTTACAACCTCAGAACCAAGCATTTGTGATGTACGGTTATGCTGGACTACTACACTATAATGACCAAAAGTTAGTGGACATCTGACCATTCCATGTATATGAGCTTATTGGACAACCCATCCCAAAACAATTGGCAGTAACTCACATCGGTGCCCCTGGATGACGCAATTTTGTTGCGAAACGCGTAGGAATGAGCGGTACGCTATACAATGACCTCGTGTTTGTGACGGCTTCCAGGAGAACGGGTCTGTCTGTGTGCGTCCGACGGCGCCGCAGACTTAAGGCTTATTTTCTTCTATACATTTGTAAGTGTATTTTTACTTTTTTTATCGCGAGTAATAAAGGGTTTTACACTATCTGGAGTCTTTTTCCCTTTATGGTTCCTATATCCCTGCTTTTGAGCCCTCTTTTGGACCTGTGAGGAAGACGCCCGGGAACAGGTCCCCTTCCCAACCCCCACTGGAGTGGTGGAACCAGGAGGACACGGAGGATCCCCCTTTTGGCTGGAAGTGACATCTATCCTTACAAGTCTCGTGTGACCCTCTGTAGTGGGGGGGTCATGTTGTTCTGGTAAGCAGCAAATTTTATCGCATGTTGGTGGTGGATTGAACATCCCTTTTTTCCATTGAACCGAGTGGCGGATATCTATGAATATTGTGGTCTAACTTTGGAGGACTTTATTTTTAGTTATTTTACAATTAGTTTTCATATATATGGACTTACTGTCTAAACACTGGGTGTTTCTGTTCTATCCTCTTTTATGCTGATAAGAGGTTTACATATTGGGAATTTATATTGTAAGATTTAAGTTTCATATATTTTTTTTTTTTTCATGTGTGTTCTATATTATGCACGTTGTAAGTAACACTATTTATATATGGTTGTTATATTTTTAGCACAATCACTTGTCTGTATAAGTTAAGCGCAGCTTAGTATTTTTCAGTAACTCACATCTGCCCTGTACTTTGCTGCTGTAACAGACTCCACATACATTTTAGTGTGCCATTTGTGAACTCTGGTACGGATGCTGACTAGAAGATCTAGTTTGCAGTTGGTGTTCCAATGAATCCCCCAAAAAGTTGAAAAGGGAGGTCAAAGTTTTCATAGCGTATTCAAGTTCCTCCACAACTTCAGTTGGTTTAGCCCTTGTTCACATTGACTGTGGTTTTTAAATTGTGTGACTTATCTGAAATTGCACAATTGCATGTCAGTGGGGCTTAGGGTGCGACTTCACCAAAAGTAGTGCAGGAACTACTTTTTCACATTGATGCGGTACCACAAAGTTCTAAAAAGTATCTTTTATAATTAGTGTGGTCTTACCTGTCTTAGCTTGGCCATAGATTCACTGGGGATAATTTCATTGCTTTGTAGTTGGGTAATGAAACACAGTCCCTGAAACTGGCTCTGTCCCCTCTCCAGCTCTCCCAATATCAAGATCCGGAAAATCTTCACATCCTAAAAGGAGGGCATAAAAGAATTGAGATTTCATCCAATTTATAGGACAAGAAGAATCCAACACCACATTACAAAAAACAGGTCTATGGTTCTTGAAGGTAATGTATGCCATTTCAGGGCTTGACAAGTTTGCTTTGAAACTAAAATAAGTTATGAGCCAGTTTGTGCATGGCGATATTCAACATGTGTATGCGCCCCAATACGTGTGTTTACGCTTCTATGTATGTATGTGTGTGTGTGTGACCCCTATGTACATATGTCACCTATGTGATGATTTTTGCAGAGTCTAAAAGATTCTGCAGGTCTCCCCTGAAGGTACTGCAATGCAGATGGCACTGCCGGGGAAACTGTCAGTCAATGGGGGCCCCTAAGTGACGCCATACACGTGAAAGCCTGGGATACAGTGTGGGGCGTGCGGAGCAATCAGGTGGCAGTAGAGTGAAATGTAGGGGGAAAAAAAAAAAAAAAACCTGCCCAGCACCTGGAACTGCATATCCCGGGGATCGGGCAATACAAATTGTGCATCCCTGCAACAATGAATGGGCTGATAAAAGCCCAGGTGTCAGGACACAATTTCGAGTCGTCATGGCGGCCTGATACCTGTGATTTGTCAAGCCCCATGATATTTTACAGAAATATTTTCTAGTAGTGCTCTGTGATGTAATCGTGCAATAAAAATCAGTTTGGATGGTACCTTGTCAAGCCATGGTGTGCTGGCAAATATCTACACTTGATATATTTTCTAGACCAATGTTTCTCAACTCCAGTCCTCAAGTACCCCCTGTTTTCACACAGGTGATTTGATCAATTTCACTGCCTTAGTAACTACCACATCCGTTTCACCTGAGAGAAATCCTGAAAACATGACCTGTTGGGGGTAATTGAGGACTGGAGTTGAGAAACATTGTTCTAGACAACACAACAAATGTCAGTAGAAGAGCTCAGGCCGAGGGAACTAGTGATCTAATGCCTGGCAGATCATCAAAATGTACTTTTTCTTACATCGCACTATATTACCAGAAAAAAAAAGGTGAAAAAAAAAAAAAAATAATATATATATATATATATCAGAACAGGAGGTTTTCTGGCCGACATCCAAGAGTGGGTTGCACCTCACTGGGGAGATCATTTTTTTTTTCAGTTTCAGAATATACCAGAAGTTCTCATTGATTGTGCCACAGGAAAAGGAAAGAATAGGTATACCATTTTAGTTCTGAAATGTGTGCCAGTGTATGGAACACTTGGGATTTATGAAAACACATTTTAAAACACAACCGACACAAAAATGTAACACTTGAAAACAGAAAGAGCTCAAATCAAACCAGCACCCTGTCCATACTGTGAAAACAAGTTCACTGTATAGGAGGAACTATAAAGTGTACCTAAAAGACAATACTTCACTTGCTGAAGGTGGGGAAGTCATCACGGGATCAGGAATAGAGGGCAAGTCTTCCAACTGGTGTCACTTCTTGTGATGGACAACTAAAGCCTCATACACACGATCGGACTTTGTACAAACTTTCCCGTGGACTTTTGTACAAAGGGCGTTGGCCGTAAGTTTGTATTGCATACACACGATCTGACTTTTTAGGCAACAAACACGAACATAGTGATGTTTCAACGTACTGATGACACTTCAAAAGAGGACATTCAATTACTCCAGCGCCACCTTTGGTCAACTTCTGTATTGTTGTCTGATCTTTTGCATTGGTTGTGAGGTGCATGTTTGTACAAAGTCTGATGGTTTTGTGTACACATGATCGGACATTGCTCCATCGAACTTATGTTCTCAAAAAGTTTGTCCGTTCGCACAGCCAACAAAAGTCAAATGAAAACCGAAAAAGTTTGTCCGATGGAGCGTACACACGATCGGATGTTTTTCTCCAAAACAACTAATTTGCATGTTTGTTGTCAAAAAGTCTGATTGTGTGTACGGGCCTTAAGAGGATTTCCCTCATCTTGTAGAGATATGCTCTTTTTTCCAGTTGTGTTGGCCCAGAAGTAAAGCAAAATTAATCCAATAGGACCCAGGTGGCAAAAAACCATGATGAGAGCGTGAAGCCTTCCCCTACCCTGTCCAAAAGTTTTTTTTTTTTTTTTTTTTTTTTTAAAGCACACTATATAGGGAATGATTCACTAAAGGTAAATCAGCCGTTTACATTTCACGGTATTTCCCCAAAGCTTAGTGAATGTGGGGAATTTTCAATGTGCAAAAAATACCCAAAATGTTTTTGAATGCATCTCTAGAGGAGATTTCTATTTGTTTTTTTCCCCCCTCAACAAGTCAAGATACATTTGAGTGGCCAGGGAAACATAGGAAAGGTAAGTGAAGCAGGGTTACCTTCTGTAAAGTGAGGTTATTACTTTGTCCAGTATAGGTACAGGCAATGTATACGTTCACTTTAAGGATGAACCTTGGAATAAGTTCAGATGTGATAAGAAGATAAAGGCTTTTTCTTTGATCATGTTCTGTAGAATTAAAATGAGGAAGTTGGAACCAGAATAAAATGTAACCAAATCAGGACAAGAACACATTTTTGCTCTTTAGCAGTACAGCCAGTGGCTTATCCTCCATAGGTGCAGGGTGTTCACTGCACACGGGTCCTGGGGGGGCAACTCTGCACCTATGGATAACCCAACTCTGGCTGACAGTCGGTGCAGGTCAGTTACAGTCACCGATCCCCCTGTACCACAACTGCCATGGTATCTCCACCTCTTATCCTCTCATTCCAGCAGCTATCAGCTGATTAATTGAAAGGTATACATGGAGATCGGTGCCTGTAATTGCACACCGATCGTCCCGACTGTCCCCGTGTCCTTTGCCCCTGCAGCAAACTGTCAGGCTGGAGGAACAGGCTGGTATATATTTACTGGCCCCTTCCTTTTCTGAATCAACAGAGTCCGTGATCACTGACTGTCCATTCTTAACTGAAGCATAGTGAACAGAGTCTCGGTCTCCTGTTCATTCAAAGGGGAGATGTCAGGGGTCTGTTTGGACCGGCTGATTAAAAAACAAAACAAAAAAAAAAAACCATATACATACTGAAATCATCCACTGCCCTATTGATATCGTCCAACTCTCCACCCCCCCCCCCCCCCCCACCGCTCTACTGACACCATCCACTGGCCCCCAAAAAACAGAGTTGTAGAAAAAAAGAATAGGAATAAAAATAAAGAACTGCCAGCACTGTTCACTGCCCTACTGACAAGATCCTGCACATACTACCCACCGCTGTACACTCTGCACTCCTCACCTGCACATACTACACACCTCCATACACTCCACACCACTCTCCTGCACATATCTGCTGTCATACATACTCCTTCTGCACATACTACCCACTGCCCCATAAACTCCACACTCCTCTCTGGCACATAATACCCACCGCTGTACACTCCACACATAATACCCAATACTATATACTCCACACCCCTCTCCTGCACATAATACCCACCGCCATACACTCCACAACCTTCTCCTGCACATACTAGCACCGCTGGACACATTGCCACATTCTGCAGTATGCAAGTCATCACTGACCACATCCCCTTTAAGCCATGCCCAATTATTAGTGCAATTTAAACCTTGCCCACTTTTCTCTCACCACTTTTTTTTTTTGTTCATGCCTAGGACCCACTTTTGATCCTGCTCATGGGCCCACCGATTTCATGATACAGCCCCGAGTGCAGCAGTTTACAAATTATATTTTTTTCATTATTATGCATTATTATGTATTTGAGATAGAGACCAATAGGCTTTCTTTGTGCAGAAGCAGGACCAGTAGTTGACGCCGGTCCTAGTTACATAAAGCCATCAGTGAGCGGGCCGGCCAAACAACTAGAGAAGAGGAGCAGCTTCAGGTTCTGGATGTCACTACTGAAACCAGTGAGGAAAAATCCTGTGGACTATGCAGTAACAAGTAATACTCTACTGCAGGGATATGCAATTAGTGGACCTCCAGCTGTTGTAGAACTACAAATCCCATGAGGCATAGCAAGACTGACAGCCACAAGCATGACACCCAGAGGCAGAGGCATGATGGGACTTGTAGTTTTGCAACAGCTTGAGGTCCGCTAATTGCAGATCCCTGCTCTACTGGATTCCTCCAATACAAAATGAGAATTAAATACTGAACATGCTGCAGGGATTCACATTTCACTTTTGGGACAGCCAGTTGGGCTTTAAAGAATAAGGCCTCATGCAAACTGGGCATCAAAACCGTCACTTCCAGGTCCAGTGACATTTTCTAAATGAAAAACAAAACAAAATACAGATTTAATATAAAGAAATCACTACGACATCCCATGAAGGGCCCTATCCATTATAAATCATCTCCTAGAAATGCTATTATAATTTTATGACAGCTTCTCTCAACTAGGGTTCCTCCAGGTTCCAGGGGTTCCTTGAGCAAATTTTACCCACTGTCTACCAAAGTAAGGAGCCCAAATACTGCATGACAAGAAAAATTGCAACACCCACCATTTTATTCTCTAGTGCCTTTGCTTAAAAAAAAATATATATATATATATAACGTATAAGTAAATTTCTAGCAAAAAAATAAAAAAAAAAAATAAATAAAAAAACACGATTTTTACATGTATGCGAGACATGTCAGAATTGGCTCGGTATTGAAATGGTTAATATACCAATTAGGTGCACGCACTCTTATGTATGCAGCTCACCCAGAATGAGGAGAAAAAAAAAAAAAAAAAAACTATACACACACACACACACACACACACGCTACATCAAGGGTGTCCAAACTTTTTTCAAAGAGAGCCAGATTTGATGAAGTGAACATGCGTGAGGGCCGACCATTTTGCCTGACATTCTTTGAACCATTACAGGAAGTCCTTGAGTTATGAACGACTCCTACTTCTGAACGGGAGGCTGCGTGGCCACTTTTTGATGGCGGCACATTTGACGGAACATCAGAAAACAATGTATCTGCCGTTCTGCACATGCTGTTCCGACTTATGAACATATTCAGCTTAAAGCGGGAGTCCGCCGGGACTCCGCGTTTTTTTTTTTTTTTTTTTTAAAGCCAGCAGCTACAAATACTGCAGCTGCTGACTTTTAAAATAGTGACACTTACCTGTCCAGCGCGCCCGCGATGTCGGCACCCGAAGCCGATCTCTCGATCGTCTCTCGGGTGCTGCCGCCGCCATCTTGGGTATGGGAATCAGGAAGTGGAGCCTTTCGGCTTCATTTCCCGGTTCCCTACTGCGCATGCGCGAGTCGCGCTGCGCAATAGGGATGGGCCCGCTGCCTCTGGGATCTGCGTGTTTCCCAGCAGGCAGCGGGGGGACTTTCGGAAAGGGGCGTAATCTACGCCCCTTTCCGCAGAGAGCTATCCCGGAAGTGGGTGCAGATACCTGTACTGTACAGGTATCTGCACCCCCCTCCCCCCTGATAGGTGCCAATTGTGGCGGCGGAGGGGGGGAGGGTTCCGATGAGCGGAAGGTCCACTTTAGGGTCAGTCCCGATCACGGCCAGCCCTGCCAGTGCCCACCTGCCCCCTGCCAGTGCCACCTCATTAAAAAATAAGTGCCCCCTGTCAGTGCCACCCAGCAGTGCCCAGAGTGCCACCCATCAGTGCCCACAGTGCCACCCATCAGTGCCCACAATCTGCCTCAACGGTGCTGCACCCCAGTGCCACATATCCGTGCCCATCCGTGTCATCTACCAGTGCCCATAAGTGCCGCCCATCAGGGCCCAGCAGTGCCACCTATCAGAGCCACATATCAGTGCCACCTATCAGTGCCCATCAGTCCCATCTATCAGTGGTACCTATCAGTGCCCCTTAGTGCCACCCATCCGTGCCATCTTATCTGTGCCCATCAGTACTGCCTTATCTGTGCCTATCGGTGCCACCTTATCTGTTCCTATTAGTGCCACCTTAACTATGCCTATCAGTGCCCACCAATGCAGCCTATCAGTGCCACCTCATCAGCGCACTTCAATGAAGGAGAAAAATTTGCAAAATTTTATAACAAACTATTAAACATGATTTTTTTTTTTGCATCTTTTTTTGTTTGTTTAGCAAAAAATAAAACTCCCAGCTGTAATTAAATACCACCAAAAGAAAACTCTATTTGTGGGAAAAAAAATGATAAAAATTTCATTTGGGTACAGTGTTGTATGCCCGCGCAATTGTCATTCAAAGTGCATCAGCGCTGAAATCTGAAAATTGGTCTGGGCAGGAGGGGGGTTTAAGTGCCCAGTAAGCAAGTAGTTAAATAAAGAATTGTAAAGCAAAATAAGGATCAGTGCCCATCAAATGTAGCCTAATCAGTGCCCATCTGTAGCCTCACCATTGCCAGGAATCTGCAGCCTCGGAGGGGACATAGAGGGGGCGGGACGAGTGCCAACAGATTACATACAAGAGAATCTCCCATTTACTCTGCAGGCTCTTTAATACACTTAGACTTCCTATTACAGACACCACCAAGTAAACAGGAGATTCTCCTGTATGCAATATGACGGAGCTCCTCCCGCCCCCTCCCTGTCCCTTCTGAGGCAGCATTGATAAATAAATATTAGTATATATCGTGTGTGGCCCTGGGGGCCACAAAAAATATACATATCCAAATTACCAGGGAGCCACATTAAACCGGAACACACACACACACACACACACACACACACACACACACACACACAGGTTTTTCAAAAAGTTTCCACATTTTTTATTTTAACTTTATTAAATATACTTTTTGAAGAAATGGAGAGAACTGACAAGTAACAGAGAGGAGAGAGGAGGATCTATCAGATTTGATCTTGATGTTGGGGGTGGGTGGGACCATGTTGGGGTGGGCAGGGCCCAGCAGTTACCAAACACCAGCCAATTGGATCTGGGCGGGCCGCTACATGTATGCGGCCCCACCCCTTTTCTTAAGCAGCCCAATCACTGGCTGGCATTTGATAGCTGCCGGATTCTGCCCACCCCGACATCAAACTCAAATCTGACAGATTCCCCTCTCTCAGTTACTTGTCAGTTTCACACCCGGCCGGGTCCCACCTGCCCCCGACATTAAGCTCAATTCTGACAGCTCCTCTCTCCTCTGTTACTTGTACTTGTCAGTTTCACAGTTACCGAGTGCTCAGTGTGAAACCTGCCAGTGCCAAATCAGTGCCATCTGCCACCGCCAACCAGTGCCACCTGCCAGTGACAACCAGTGCCTGCCACTGCTACCTGCAACCAACCAGTGCCCTGCCAATCAGTGCCACCTACCAGTGACAACCAGTGCCACCTGTCAGTGCCACTGCCAATTAATGCCACCCACCTTCGCCAACCAGTGCCAACTTCCATCACCAACCAGTGCCACTGCCAATCAGTGCCACCTGCGAGTACCACCTGCCAGTGCCAACAAATGCCACCTGCCAATTTCAAACCAGTGCCACCTGCCAATGTCAACCAATGCCACCTGCCAGTGGTAACCAGTACCATCTGTCAGTCCCAAACCAATGACACCTGCCACCTACCAGTGCCATCTGCCAGTTCCAATCCAGTGCCACCTGTTGCCAGCCTTACTCTATCTGGTCAGCCCATAACCCTGATGTACATTGGAGTTATTGACTGGGTGCTCCGTTGTGAGTTAGGGGGTGAAAATTACTGCCCTTACCCGAGACCTGGGAGCTGACAATCCATACCACTCTATATATAAAAAATAAAAAAAAAAGGCTCCTAACTTTAACTGGCTCCTAGATTCAAAGCAAATTTGTCAAGCCCTGTATTATACACGCAAACTCCATAGCACTACAATCACACTTCCATTAATGTTCCAAATCTGCATTTCTTTTCTTTACAGATACTGTAAGTAGAAACTTGTACTGTAGTTTGTCTATCTGCCCACAGACTTCAGTAAATGAAAGCAGATGGTCTGGGGACACACAGCATCGTTACACGTGGAAAAAAAAAAAAAAAAAAAAAAAAAAGGGAAGGAAGGGGCAGAATAAACAACCAGCAAAACTCCCACAACATTAACCATTACTTCATTTTGAGTGTAGTACCTTATCCAATTTCTCTATAGAAAACAATAGAATAATGCACAGTGGTAGTAGTTTATTTTTTTGTGTGAAAAAAAAGAAAAAGAAAGTGTTTATAAAACAGTTAAAGTGGAACTTTACTCTGAATCAACTTTTACTATACTTATGCTACTAGCATTAGTAAATACATAGGAAAGTATTAGTATTTAGTGGTTTTAACCATTTTTTTTTTTTACATTTCTTTAGCTACTTCCTGGTTTCCATGCCTAGGCTAATGACTTCATACATCCCAGGATTCTTCGGGAGGGGATTCTCAGCTAAGTACACCCTCCTGCATGCATGCCTGAGCTAAGGGCAGATGGATTCCAGCAAGTCAATTGCTATATGAATCACCTGTCCTTACTCAAAATGGCCACAGACAGAAATGCTAGGCAGTTTTCTTCAAGATGATTTCTCATAAAATAAAGCATTGAGACATCAATGGATGGGGGAAGTTTGCTTTGAGCACTAAAAATGAATTAAATATGTTTTTTTGGTTTGTGGTGCTCAGATGAAGTGTAGTTCTGCTTTGATTTAAAAAAAAAAAAAAAAAAAAAAAAAAAAAAAAAACACACACATTTTCTGGGTTGTAATATATTTTTTTTTTTTCGCCTTTTAATCAGGAGCCCTCACTAACCCACAGCCTATTAATGGTCCCTCCAAGGGGTCAGCCACCAAGGTCTACAAATCACTTGAAGAAGAAAGAGGAACAAATAAGATATTAAATTGTTTGTATTATTCAGTGCAGGGCCAGACACAAAAGCCATTTCTATAATGAGTTTACCAGGAACAAACTGCTAGATAAAAAAGGAACAAAGAAGGGAACGAAAAGTCTACTGTCCAGGAAAAATGACAAAATGAAAATTACAGATGTGGAAAAACTGAGTGGAAGAAGATTTATACAAAGTACGGGTCAGAGGGAAACCCAGGGGAAGAGAAACACCACGGAGAACACCGAAAGAGAGGAGGAGAAATCGGAAGAAAGAAACCACATCAGCTTTTCAGGCAAAGTTCAATGTGAGTCACTAGAATACATTACTAGGAAAGGTTCCTGCCACATCATGAGCTTGGACAATGAAGTCCAACCTACGTAAGTATCACAATCCACCCACGCTTTCTGTTCCGAAATAGTCTTTAAAGAAGAGGAAAAAAAAACACCCGACTTGAAAGTCTCAACGTTTAAGAAGTTGATCTAAACCCAAGAACATGTTGCACCTTACCGGTCCTTGTAACTGTACTGCATCTATGCAGGATACTACCCTAAGATAGGACTACAAAACACCCCCCCTCCACCTCTTCCCAAATGGAGGAGTTGTTCTGTAGCTCACAAAGACATGTTATCAGCTCACATGATTTTGAAAGTATCAATAAGTATTTTTTTTTTTTATTTGGTTAGGCAATTCGAACAAATATAAACAAATGTTTTAATGATATATTTCACAGACTATAAGGCCTCATGCACACGAGACGCAGTTAAACGCGCGTTCAGATGCAGTTGGACAGTTTTTTCAACTGCACCTGAACTCATTCAATGTTATCCTATGTGTCCATGCACACAGTCTCGTTTTTTTCCGTTTATATGCAGTTGCGTTTAATCTTGCTTTTCCAGAAGCAAAAAAATGCGTTCAGAAACAAAAATTTCTGCGTTTCAGACGCAAAACGCGGCTAAACGCGGCACCCGCGTTTGCGTTTATATGCGTTTTTAAAGGTGACCTTTTTTTTTACATTAAAAATCTCAAAAATGATTGCAAATGATGAAAAACCATTAGAAAAATATTTTAAACAATTGCAATTGCAAGTGGACAATCCACAACTTGTGGCAAGTGACGTGGCAAGTGGACAATCCACAACTTGTGGCAAGTGACATGGCAGGTGGCAAGTGATGTGGCAAGTGGACAATCCACAACTTGTGGCAAGTGACGTGGCAGGTGAAGTGGCAAGTGACGTGGAAAGTGGACAATCCACAACTTGTGGCAGGTGACGTGGCAAGTGACCTGGCAGGTGACGCGGCAAGTGACTTGGCAGGTGACGTGGCAAGTGGAAAATCAACAACTTGTGGCAGGTGACTGGCATGTGACGTGGCAAGTGGACAATCCATAACTTGTGGCAGGTGACGTGGCAAGTAGACAATCCACTTGTGGCAGGGGACGTGGCAAGTGATGTGGCAAGTGGACAATCCACTTGTGGCAGGGGATGTGGCAAGTGACGTGGCTAGTGGACAATCCACAACTTGTGTCAGGTGACGTGGCAAGTGAAAAATCCACAACTTGTGGCAGGTGATGTGGCAAGTGATGTGGCAAGTGGACAATCCACTTGTGGCAGGTGACGTGGCAGGGGACGTGGCAAGGGACGTGGCAAGTGGACAATCCACAACTTGTGGCAGGTGATGTGGCTGGTGACGTGGCAAGTGGACAATCCACATCTTGTGGCAGGTGACGTGGCAGGTGACGTGGAAAGTGGTGTGGCAAGTGGACAATCCACAGGTTGTGGCAGGTGATGTGGCTGGTGACGTGGTAAGTGGACAATCCACAACTTGTGGCAGATGGCATGGCAGGTGACGTGGAAAGTGGACAATCCACATCTTGTGGCAAGTGACGTGGCAGGTGATGTGGCAAGTGACGTGGCAAGTGGACAATCCACAACTTGTGGCAGGTGACGTGGCAGGTGATGTGGCAAGTGATGTGGCAGGTGATGTGACAAGTGGACAATCCACATCTTGTGGCAAGTGACGTGGCAAGTGACGTGGCAGGTGACGTGGCAAGTGACATGGCAAGTGGACAATCCACATCTCGTGGCAAGTGACGTGGCAGGTGATGTGGCAAGTGACGTGGCAAGTGGACAATCCACAACTTGTGGCAGGTGACGTGGCAAGTGACGTGGCAGGTGACGTGGCAAGTGATGTGGCAAGTGGACAATCCACAGCTTGTGGCAAGTGACGTGGCAAGTGGACAATCCACAACTTGTGGCAGGTGACGTGGCAGGTGACGTGGCAAGTGAACAATCCACAACTTGTGGCAGGTGACGTGGCAGGTGATGTGGCAAGTGAACAATCCACAACTTGTGGCAGGTGACGTGGCAGGTGATGTGGCAAGTGACGCGGCAAGTAGACAATCCACAACTTGTGGCAGGTGATGTGGCAAGTGACGTGGCAAGTCACGTGGCAAGTGGACAATCCACAACTTGTGGCAGGTGATGTGGCTGGTGACGTGGCAAGTGGACAATCCACAGCTTGTGGCAGGTGGCATGGCAGATGAGGTGGAAAGTGGACAATCCACATCTCGTGGCAAGTGACGTGGCAGGTGATGTGGCAAGTGACGTGGCAAGTGGACAATCCACAATTTGTGGCAGGTGACGTGGCAGGTGATGTGGCAAGTGGACAATCCCCAACTTGTGGCAAGTGACGTGGCAAGTGGACAATCCACAACTTGTGGCAGGTGCCGTGGCAAGTGACACGGCAAATGCAAGTGTACAACTGCTCTCTATGCTGCTGCTGCTCACTCTGATCAAAATAGCAGAAATAGTTAAAAAAAATGCTTTGAGAGCTTGGGGAGGGTCTACATGATGTTATCTTTATAAACGCGTTTAAACGCAAACGCGTCTAAACGCGGCATGCAAACGCGGCAAAACGCGCGTTTCAGCTTTTTTTAACAGAGGTTTCATCTGCGTCTCGTGTGCATGACGCCTAAATAGAAAAAAAAAAAGAAAAAGAAAAAAAAAGGGGATTAATTGCAGAGGTTTAGGCCAAGTTCACACTGGCATTAAAGTAATAAAAGCACCCCTCAAAAACACCTATGCAAATAACACAATAGACAACACACATGCTGTTCACACTATCAAAATTGAAGCCTCATGTCCAGCCAGGAGGTGTTTGAAGCCTTTCAATGTCTCCCATTCAAGTCTATGGTAGCACTTCACAAACACTCTGGCAGGAAGTTGCGGTGTGGTTGCGGGGCATTAAGAGTATTTTATTTCCTGTAATGGAATAGGCGTTTGGGGAGCATTTTTAACTCGTTATGAACACTTGTAAAATGCCAGTCTAACGCCCATACTAAAGCTCATCAACACAAGTCTAAAACGCCCATGCCAACGCTAAAGGAGTGTTTGTTAACCATTCGAAATTTAGTCAAGTGTGAACAAGCCCTTACTTATTCCTTAACCTCTTTGTTTCGTAAAACAAATCTAAATGCCCAAGCACAATTTTGAAACGGACTTGTATTACTAAATCCGTACATATCGTCACAATTACTTTGTGCACAGGACAAATTGGGCTTTCATTTGATGGTAAATGGTAATGGATATTTCCTGAATTTTTCTTCATTACCAAAAGGAAAACTGGCCCAAAATAGATTGAATTAAATTCAACTGTAGATTTCTTGCTACTACCATAATCTTCCACCAAAGAAATGTCCGGCTCCAGGCAATCGCAGCGAAACCACATGTGTGTATGTTAGTTGTTGCTTGTACCCATAGTACAGCCCAGACACAATGCACATTTTGCTTTTTTTTTTTTTATCCTACCTAAAAACACACAGACACCTATACGAACACACAAAACAAAAAACAAGCAAAAGAAAGAAAAAAAAAAAAAATACCTAGATTTTATTTATAAATTATTATTTTGTATATTATATATGTTTTTTTTTTTTTACTCCCACACAATTTTTTTCTCTCTCCAAGGAAAGCGAGAGATACGATGTAGCTCTAGTCTCCATTCGCAGAGAGAGAAAACATGGGGGTGGGCTTCACAGTGACTGATCACTGTGGTAGCCAATCAGAGGCCAGCACAGCGATCAGGTGATCCAGGATCGGGAGTCCTGGGGCTCTCGATGAGGCCCCAATCTCTGTGCTGGGAGCGCACCCAGCAGAAAGGTAGATACACAAACGTGCGGCCCCACAGAAAAAGATTCCAGTCCAGTAAGATCACCTATTTGTGTTAGGTTGGCGTCAAGGAGTTAAAATAATAATAGGTATTGTCAAATATTTAAGGTAATGCATGGCAACCCCCCAACCCCTAAAAAAATAAAATTGAAAGTCTTACTGAATGGCAAGTTATAGTTTTTTTAGAAAAAATGAAATGGAGAATGCCCTACACTGTCCTTCCCACCTCCTCCCGCTGCAGTTACCCCAGGACCGCTGTACCAGGCTGTGTGAACAGTGAAACTGTCACCCATAGAGGTAAGTGCATTGAACTGTGTGTGGGAGGGGCTGGAGGAGATAGGGT
Source organism: Lithobates pipiens (assembly GCF_037356315.1). NCBI lineage: Eukaryota > Metazoa > Chordata > Amphibia > Anura > Ranidae > Lithobates > Lithobates pipiens. The sequence continues at coordinate 111,211,193 of NW_027507788.1, forward strand.
ATTTTTTCTTAATTTTTTTTTTTTTTTTTTAAACGCTCAACTAACCCTTATAGCTTTGTTCACATCTAGGCATCCTGGATCGCGGGCAGAGCCACCGCGATTCTGCCCACGATCCCGAACTGCTGCAAATTGCAGGACGCCCTTGCAATCCATCACTTCCAGGGTGCCATTGGAAATTACGGCGATTGCAAGGGTGTCCCGCAATTTGGGATCGCTGCCAGAATCATGCCGATTCTGTCCACAATCTTGGACGCCTTTATGTGAACAGCCTTAACCACCTTAAGGGGGTTGTAAAGGTAAAGAAGAGGAAAAATAAAAAATAAAAATAAAAAAACACCACACACATACATGTCTCTACTTACCTACTCTATGCAATGGAATCGCACAGAGTGGGCAGTAACCTCCCCTTTTCAGGTCTCCTGTCAGTGCTCCTGGCCCTTTCTCTCTGATCAGTGCCCCCATGGGGGCATTCGTGCGTGCTTGCACCAGAGTCCCTCTGCTGCGTACATTGACAGACAACAGGAGTTGGCCCCGCCCCCCCACTTCCTCATCACTGGCTTTGATTGATGGCTCCCAGTGCCCCAGCAACGCCAGCGAGACTTGGAAGCGAGAAGAGAAAAGCTCTGCAGACATGCATGGCGCTGGATCTATTGAGGTCTCAGATAAGTAAAGGGGGGTTGAGGGGGCAATGCTGACACCTAACCTTTTTACCTTAATGCAAGGAATGCATTAGGGTAAAGCAAAAAAAAAAAAAAAAAAAAAAAAAAACCTTTTAGGACTTAACAACCCCTTTAAGACCAGGGCTTCTCTGGAACTTTTTGTTTAGAAGTTTAAATTAGTATTTTTTGCTGAAAAATTACTTAGAACCATATATATATATATATATATATATATATATATATATATATATATATATATATATTAGCAGAGACCCGAGGGAATAAAATGGTGATCGTGGCAATGTTTTAGGTCACACTGTATTTGCACAGCAGTCTTTCAAATGCATTTTTTTTTTATTAAAACAAAAACAAAAAAAAAAAAAAAGACAACAAAGTTAGCCCAATTTTTTGTATAATGTGAAAGATGATGTTACGCAGAGTAAATAGATACCAAACATATCATGCTTTAAATCTGTGCACGTTTGCGGAATGGCGGCAAACTAGAGTAATTAAAAATCTCCATAGGCGATGCCCTACATTTTTTTTTTTTTACAGGTTACCTGTTTAGTGTTACAGAGAAGATCTAGTGCTAGAATTATTGCTCTCACTAATGATCGCGGTGATACCCGACGTGTGGTTTTAACACAGTTTACATATGTGGGTGCAACTTACGTTTGTGTGCGCAAGGAGCGCTTTCATTTTTTGTTGATTTCATTCAAATTTGACTTTTTATTTTTACACTGTTCCATAATTATTTTTATTTTTTTGGGTGATCACTTTTATTCCTATTACAAGGAATGTAAACATCCCTTGTAATAGAAATAAGCATGACAGGTCCTCTTTATTGAGAGATCTGGGGTCAAAAAGACCCCAGATCTCTCATTCACCGTCAAAAGCGAAAAAACAAACAAACACACACCAGCCCTTTAAACGTTGTGAGGCAGAATTGAAGTCAGTCCTCCAAGGGCATAGAGTCGAGTGAGGCCGTCTTACCCTCACTTGATTTTCTCCTTATCCCTCCAGCAGATTGGATCGATTCTCCCTTTACCGCTCTCTCCGTTAAATTACCGGAAATTGGCAGGAGCACTTCTCCCACTGTACCTAAAAGTGATCTTGTGGCGAATCCGCCACTGAGACCACTTTCAATTTTGTAGACAATCGCCCACAGAACAAGAGGATACAGAGCTTATGGCAGCTAGCTCCTGCTATAACAATGGTATTTGGCATCAAAGTAATGATGTAAATGTACTGTGGGTGGTCCTGGAAATGTCAGATTGTTAACATATAACAATAAAGAATACCTAATCGCTAAAAATCACAGATGATATTCTCTAACATGTTATTATAACTTCAAAAGTAAATCTCAATATTTATATATCTGCGGCCTTCATTAAAATTCCTGGCGATTCTGTCTTGGAGTTCTTTATTCAGGTTCTCCCTGTTCTGGGGGGGGGGGTTCTGTTTCCATCACTCAATTGTGCCCCTTTGTTTTTACTCTGTGGTGGTTTCAGAACCAAATGATGCAGTCATGGTCCACTATTGTCACCACGAACACTGGTGATAGCATGACGTGGTGCACCAATGGGAGTTTTTATGGAGTGCGGCAAACACAACAACATCTAGTCTTATAGAACCTCATGCAAGGCAAGTAAAATGTAAATCTTACCTTCGCAAGTCACATAAATCATACTGCTGTAAAATACTCAATAAATTGGCTGTGATGGGGGAAGGCTATAAAATCAATCATTGTAGATTTGCATCGTTATCCCTGGCAGCATTCACACGATGCAAGGGAAAGGGTCCCATGCTTACCTACTGTACCTCCCACACCGTGTATTACATTTGTAGTTATTGTGAAGAAAAGAATTCAGGCCCAACACGAAGCTTACATTGTTATTAGAATGTTGCTGGACCAGTGGTACCTGTTAATTATTTGTTACCTCTATGCTGTCAAGAACTGCCTTAGGGTTACAGGACAGTTTAGCCATATTCTTCCTTCACTTCTAGAAGACCTTACTTGGAAAGGAAAAAAGTACGTGGTTTTTTGTTTGTTTTGTTTTTTTGGCTTTTTCTAAGTTTAAATACGGTTTTCAAACTGATTAAGGCTGAGTTCACAATTATGCAAATTGGATGCGAGTCAAAAACAAACAAAAAAAACAAAACAAAAATAAAAACACTGATCAGCTGATTATGACCTCCCACAGGTAAAGTGAATAACATTGATTAGCCGGTTACAATGACACCTGGAAGTGTGTGGGATATATTAAGCAGCAAGTGAACATGTTGTCCCTGAAGAGGCTGATGTGTTGAAAGCAGAAAAAAAATTGGGCAAACATAAGGATTAGAGAGACTAACGAGGGCCAGATTGTAATGGATAGATGATTGGGTCAGAGCAACTCAAAAACTGACTGTGGGAAGTTCCTGGTCTGACATTGTCGGGTCTTACCAGAAAGTGGTCCAAAGAGGTATAACTGGTGAACAGGACACGGTCATGGGCGGCCAACACTCATTGATGTTTGCCGGGAGCGAAGGCTGGCCCGTGTAGTATGAGCCAACAGAAGAGCTACTGAGCTAAAAAAAAAAAAGGTTAAATCTGGTTCCAAAGGAAAGATGCCAGAACAGAACAGTGCATTGCAGTATATAGTGTATGGGGCTGCAGACCGGTCAGGGTACCCATGCTGACCAGTGTCCACAGCCAAAAGCGCCTACAAAGGAGCACACAAGCATAAGAACTGGACCATGAAGCAATGGAAGAAGGTGGCCTGGTCTGAGGAGTTTAAGAATGATTTAAAAGGAACACGGCAACAAGTTATTAACTTGGCCTCAATTCTTCTTCAGGACTTGTCTCCCTGCAAAGATAAAGCATAATGGGTTACTATGCATCGCATAGTAGCCCATTATGTGTCACTTACCTGACACAGGAGCCAGCGATGTCACCGCTGTCCCCTGTAGCACTAATCGTCCATCTGCTTCCGGGTATCGCTACTCCGGCCACTCAGAGCGCACGGGAGCCGCCACAAATGGCATATTGCCGTTAGCAGTGCGCCTGCACGCCGCAGTCCTTTTGCAAATATCTACTAAGCCGTGTAGGTTTAGGAGATATTTCATGGACCTACAGGTAAGCCTTAATCTAGACTTACCTGTAGGTCAAAGTAGTCTGTAAGGGTTTACAACCACTTTAAGGCTCGGTTCACACTGGAACTGGCTGTGGATCGCACAGGAATGCTGTGCGTCCCCATTCTCTGGTTCAGGAATGAATCGGGGCCAAATCTTTGCCTGAATTCGGCCTTGAAACTGAGCTAAAGACACACAGCATTTCTGAGCAGTGCACCCTGCAGCCGTCCCAGAGATATGTGAACCAGCGTCAGAGAGCGGGTCACATTCTCCTGCCATGCGATTTGGATGTGGGGAAACATCCAATTCGCATAGGTGTGAACCCAGCCAAAAGGACTTAAAGGATCTGCCACTAATGGCTTGGTGCCAGATACCAAAGTGTACCTTCAGAGGTTTAGTGAAGTTCATGCCACTGCCTTGCCTTTATGTTTTGCAGGAAGACACTGTAAAGAGCTTTTGAGGCCAGGCTAGCATTGCGTTGTCTTTTTACAAAGATCCATAAACCATCAAAATATATATCACCGTTAGATAGTTGCATAGTTAGTCTGGTTGAATAAGACAAAAGTCCATATAGTTCAACCAATAGAAGGAAAAAAAATTAATTATACAATCCGATACCCAACAGTTGATTCAGAAGAAGGCAAAAAACCCCAATATAGTATGATCCAATTTGCTCCAGCATGGGAAAAAAATTTCTTCCTGATCCCCCAAGACACAAATCGGATGTTCCATGGATCAACTTTACCTATAAAATGGTAACATCCGGTTATATCATGTACATTCAGGAAAGAATCCGGGCCTTTTTTAAAACAATCTACAGAGCTGGTCAGAACCACCTCTCGAGGAAGTCTATTCCACATCTCTTACTGTGAAGAAACCTTTCCGTATTTGAATATGAAATCTCTTTTCCTCCAGACATAAAGAGTGCCCCCTTGTCCTTTGTGATGACCTTAAAACAGAAGTCCACCTGGGAAAATAAATGAAAAGTCAACAGCTACAAATAGTGTAGCTGCTGACTTTTAACATATGGACGGCGCCTGGTAAGGGAACCAGGCAGTGAAGACTTTCGGCTTCACTCCTGGTTCCCTACTGAGCATGGGCGAGTCACGCTGGGTGTTCTGAATGGTCCCCGTCATCTTCTGGGACCTGTGTGGGAAGGAGGAGGGGCCAGACATGGCATAGTTTGCCAACGTGCTGTGCTCTTTCGTCAGCAATGGGAGCATATACCTGGATTTGACAGGTATCTGCTCCCCCCTGGAAAGTGCCAAATGTGACAACGGGGGTGGGGGGTTGGGGGAATCTGATCAGCGGAAGTCTGGGTGGAACTCTGCTTTAAAAGTGAATAACACTTGACTATTAACACAAGATGTGCAATGTTATAATGAATCCTTTGTACAGTACACAGCTGTGTCCCCCTCTTCCTGAGAAAGTGAATACAATGTTGAGGTTACCATGCTTGCTGTAAATGTAAAGTACAGTGCATCTGGAAAGTATTCACAGCGCTTCACTTTTTACACATTTTGTTATGTTACAGCAGCCTGTCTCAACCTTTTCAACACAGCGGAACCCTTGAAATAGTTCTCCAGTCTTGGGGAACCCCTGCTAAAAATTAGAAATCGACAACTCATGATACATTAGGGTGATGGTCAGTGGGAAGAAGGGTCCTTACACTTGTGGTCATTGGGAAGAATTACCTCCTTACAGATAGCTAAAAAGATCAATGGTGTTGGTGGGAATTTATCCCGAGAGGCAGAAATGGCCCAATGCTGAAGGAACCCCTAGCAACCTCTGGAGGAACCCTGGTTGAGAATCACTGTTACAGCCTTATTCCAAAACGGGAGAAACTGTCGAAAAATAGGTGTGCCAAGCATCATACTCAAAAAGACTTGAGGCTGTAATTGGTGTCAAAGGTTCTTCAACAAAGTATTGAGCAAATACATGTGATTTTTTTTTTTTTTTTAGTATATTTATAATGCATTTGCAAATATTTCAAACAAACTTCTTTCACAGTGTTATTTTGTGGTATTGTTTGTAGAATTTTGGGGAATTAATGAATTTTGGAATAAAGGCTGTAACATAAAATGTGGAAAAAGTAAAGCGATGTGAATACTTTCCTGATGCACTGTATATATAAAAGTACACAGGGAATAAATTAAATTTGCAGTTTGCATACTTATTCCATGGTGCTGGAACAAAGAACTTTCAAAAGACTGCTCAGGGTACATTCACAGCGGGGCCCGGACTTCACTTGCCAAGAATCACTTCACTACTAATCTTTATTTTGAACTTGCAGCACTGCGGGCCTAGTGCTTAAAAAGACCCCTACTCTTCCCCCTTAATCAACAGAGATGAATAGAAATCCCTGAAATATATGTAAAATATTTAGATAGTAGTACTAAAATCCTTTCTGTATTTATTTTTATGAAGCATACAAGTATAATAAAAAATAAACAATTACTTGCAAAAAAATTAAAATAAAATAAAAAGTTTGGCACCACAAGCAATGTATTATGCTCATCACCTCTGGTTTCCTGAGCACTGTTTCCCCTGAACTTCCAGTGGGGAGCACACACTGATCCCTTCGGAGAAGTATATCTGAACCCCACCACCACCTGAACCACAGATTGCATGATGCAAAGTGCCACCACACCTGAAGGCCCTGTCCAGCCCTCTAGCTGCCTAGCATAGTGCCACTGTGCATGCGTATCTCATCTAGGCTGTTCGGCTGCTTTTTGGAAGTGCATATTGTGACTCCATGGATCCTGCAATGTAATGGAACCACCAGCAAACAGGGCAGCAACCATAGGTGCAGACAAAAGAAGAAGAAAAGCATCAACATTCAGTCAATGTAAGTGGTGACAATTGCAGCAGAAAGGGATAAAAATGTAGCTTCTCATATCACTTTAATTATATTGTGACCCACAACTTCCGCACAGAATAGTGCGATTGGCGCCCCTCTTTAAGCTGATGCATGGTCAGAGATGAGCACATGGCTTTGCAAGAGTCAGAACTTGCAGTAAATGTTGTTGGCTTGCAGGTAAACTACAGTTTGCTTTGTCAGCAAACCTGATTTTCACCCATATACTAAGGTTTCTTTAGGAATAAGGTGTAAGCCTCAAGAGCAGGGAGAGGCAACCTCGTCCCTCCAGCTGTGGTGAAACTACAAGTCCCATGAGACATCGCAAGACCCTGACAATCACAGGCATGACTCCTAGAGGCAGAGGCATGATGGGATTTGTAGTTTCACCACAGCTGGAATGCCAAGGTTGCCTACCACTGCTCTAGACAATCACAAATTTGAAAAGTATAAGGGTACCATCATCTGAACAATATTGGAAAACTAGGGGCAACCCCAGGAGGAGGATGAATGGACTATAAAATTGGCACACACACACACACACACACACACACACACACACACACGAATAAAAATATTTATAGTAATATCTTCAAAAGAGTGTGTTGTTCCAAACTGATATTACTAGCGATATCCTCGAATAAGACTGAGGACACAAGATGTGATCAATCCTTGATGTACAGTAAATACTCTACAGGTTTCGTGGCAACTGCTTCTTCGGGAGGAATTATATATAGTGCAATCCAAGAGAAACCAGCAAACAAAGGCAGCGAGAACAAGGGCACCCAAGTGTACGCTCCCACGGAGGACAGGCAACAAGCATACACATCTATCGATCTCGATTGCTAAAATTAAGCAAAATCCCCCCAACAAGTTGGGTGGGAGTGCATAGAAAATAATCATCTTCCATGTTTTATTGCCAAAGTTTAATTGAACAAGCGAAAGTTAGAAGCCGATTGGCTACCATACACAACTGCTCCAGATTCTGAGTGCACTGGTTTTAGTAAATCAACCCCCCTTGTGTCCTCAGTCTCATTCGAGGATATTACATTATCAGCAATATGAGTTTGGAACAACACACGCGTTTGAAGAGGTTACTATAAATATTGTTTTTATTCATGTATCTGGATTTATATTCCTTTTTAAATATTTTTTATGCTTTTAAAAAAATAGAAATAAATTGTGAGTACCGAGATAGTCCATTCTTCCCCCTCCTGGGGACATAGTAGGGGTTGCCCCTAGTTTTCCAATATTATTGTACGGCTTCTTTTTTCATGCCTTATAGTGAGTTGTCCTATGTACCACTTTTTACCAGGTAGTTTGTTCTGGTGCCAGGACAGGAGGAGAGTATACACATCTGAGATAAGCATTAGGGAGAAGATTAGTATTGTAGGAGAGAGAACGATTAGTAGACAACATGTTTTATGAGCCAGGGCTTGAAGTCTCTTGTAGACTCATTGGACATTTCTGAGATTCTGCCCCCAGAACACTGTGCACCACACTTTATCAGCTCAACATTATGCCAAATGAATTGAATGATTGCTTATTGGAGGGAATAATGAAGACAGCTCCACTAAATCACCAACAGATGTTTTTTACATCATCGTTCGACCTTTACAAAGCAAAAGTATGATTAGTGCTGCAAATCAACTGTAACAGTAAATACAACAGCGCTGCAAAGAAGTGTGACAGAGCAGGCCGCACTCCACTCTGCTTCTATATAAAAACTTTTTTTTTTAACGCACTTCTCCATGTCAGGCCATTTTCAGCTCCGAGCGCACACCAACGTGACAGTGAACACAACCAATTCTGGAACCCAACATCCTGAATGATGAACAATACACACCCTGCCAGTCCTAATATCCCAGCATCCATCCGCACAGCGATTATCAAAGTGGCACCTGCTGAAACTTTCCTCGCACGGTACCCAAGTGCACCAGTTAGACCCGGGGTCTCCACACTTTCTGAACAAAGTGCCAGTTTACTGTCCTTCAGACACTGAGGGGGCAGACTGTTGACAGTGAGAGTAGAAAATGTGCTTTAGCGGAGCAGGGTTAAAAACTCCTGTTTTGCGGCGCTTCAAATCGCTTTATAAAAAAAGGGCTGCCCATTCATTGCAATAGGCAGGTCAATAGGCGCCCCAAAAATGCTACTTACAGGACTTTCCATAGCATTCTGCAAGCGCACCGCCCCAGTGTAAGAAGACACACTGCAATGAAGGGGAGGTGGTTTTCAGGCACTTGGAGGCTATTTCTAGCACTAAAGCACCTCAGTGTGAAAGAGGTCTAAAACTGGGAGGAGAAGTGGGTTTACCTTCAACTACGTAGGGGGTTTTCCACTGTCAGGGTGGTAAGAATGTGGAATTCACGTTCACAGTCGCTGCGGTCAGCAGGAAGTATCGTTTAAAAAAAAATTCTTGGACATATACAGCATCTCACAAAAGTGAGTACACCCCTCATTTTTTGTAAATATTTTATTATATATTTTCATGTGACAAACACTGAAGAAATGACACTTTGCTACAAATGTAAAGTAGTGAGTGTATAGCTTGTATAACAATTTTCTGTCCACCGGCTGGTCACACAGGCGATCAAAGAATAGATCTGCTCTGATCGCCTCTATGGCCTTGGAGGACTGGAGCAATGTCATTTCAGGTCCAGGTTGGAAGAATTATTATTATTTTTATACAGGCTTTATATGGCGCAAACAAGTTTTTATATATACACACACACACACACACACACACACACACACACACACACACACACACACACACACACACACACACACACACACACACACACACACACACACACACACACACACATCTCTTTAAAAAAAAAAAAAAAAAAAAAAAAAAAAAAAAAAAAGACAGAGATTCGGGGTCTTTTTTACCCCAGATCTCTCCATAAAGAGGACCAGTCATCCTTATTTCTATTACAAAGGATGTTTACATTCCTTGTAATAGACAGTGGAAAATTAAAAAGTACGCATGTCACTCACACATATGTAAATAGTATTCACACCACATATGTGGAGGTATGTGAATGTTCAAGCGAGAGCAATAATTCTAGCGCTAGACCTCCTCTGTAACTCTGTAAAAGACGTTTAAAGCCTATGGAGATTTTTAAGTACTAAGTTTGTTGAACCCCTGCGCAAATACCGTGTGACATAAAAAAAAAAAAAAAATTGCAACATTCGCCATTTTATGCCTTAGGACCTCTGGTAAAAGTTTGGGGTTATAAGTAATTTTCTAGCAAAAAATTACCAATGGAAACGTATCAAAAAGTGCCAGAAAAAGCCCGGCCTTAAAGTGGCGGTGTTTCGGTTATTTTGCCCACTCCGTGTCGTATCCAAAAGTCAGTGACAGACAAGCTGCAGGGAAAATAAAGCCAGGACAGTGCTATAATGTCCGTAATTCATGACTAAATAGAGAGCAGGAAAGTGATTCATAGGTTAAAAACATACATAGAAATAGATGCACTCAGGTAAAATGGGATCTGTATGTTTGCCTAGCTGGAAAGGTTTAGTCAGTCTTAAGAATACAAAAACCTTATGTTTACCTCTTTTTTTTTAACCGTGAAAACCCACAACTATGTGTTTTTTAGTAGTGCGGCTCAAAGTCGACACACCCAATTTACCACACCTTAATCCTATTCACGATCAATAGAATTTGCAGGAAAGAGAACCGACCTAATCAAATTACACACAAACATTAGAAGTCCACACAATGCATGTATAAACCCATGTGTTCATACAGGGCCTCCATCCTCCACATTCTGATGCTCCTCACAATCCTCCGATTCCAAATGTTTGTGATTTGCCACTAGCACAATATGGGATTTTCTGTTTGTAATTTCCTGTTTGTGATTTGCCACTAGCATGTTACGGTATTTTGGAATGAAAGAATTTTCTTCAAGAGTATTATCAGCTCCTTCATGCCACAGCCCATCCTGTTGCCAATTCCTGGTCACCGCTACACTGGCGACAGCACAAACACTTTCCTCTAAACCAGGCACATCGCTAACTTAAAGTCTGCATGAATGAATCCGACATGTCAACAATCTTGTGTAAAAAAAACAAAAAAACAAAAAAAACACGGGGGTTGAGTGGGGGTTTGAAACCTGTTTTCATTTTGGGAATATGATTTAAATTACTCTCTCTATAGGAGTAGAAAATGTAGCATACTTAGTGCATTTAACACCAAAGGTTGCCCTATATCAGGGGTGTGGAATTTAATTTTTAAAAACAACCTTCTTGTCCAAGGGACTAAAATTGGTGTCCCAATACACATACACACACACACAATTGTATGTATTTCTTTTTTAAAGCAAAGGCCCTAGAGCACTGGTCTCCAAACTTTGGCCCCTTGTTTGCCTTCATCTGGCCCTTGGGGAACTTTTCCTCCCACTGACACCAACAATGGAGGCATAATTCTTGCCACTGACACCAACAATGGAGTACTATTCCTCCCACTGACACCAATGATGGGGCACTAAAAATCCCTCGAACCCCAAAGATAGGACATTGTTTACTCCCACTAAAACCATGACATTTTCTACCACCACTGGCAACAGTTCAGCCCCCCTGCCACCAACAATGGGGCACTATTCCTTCTCCTGCCACCAGCCATGGGGCATTGTTCCTTCCACTGACGCCAACTATTTATCTCCCTAATAACAGATTGGGCATTGTTTACTCCCATTAGGCACGGTCCAGCCCCCCTAAAGTCTAAATAACAGTAAATTGGCCCTTTTGTTAGAAAGTTTGGAGATCCCTGCCCTAGAGGGAAAAAATGGTGGTGTGAATACCACTTTTTTGAATGTTAATGAAAAAAAAAAAAAATGAATACATAACCCATTTTTTGGGGGGTTAATATATAAAAAATGTTATGCTGATTAAATAGATACCAAACAGGTCACGTTTTAAAATTGTGCACGCTTGTGTAATGGCGATAAGTTTATTTAGAGGCTAGTTAGTTGCTTGGATTGCTTTTGCCAGGGAGCCAACCATCAGCTCGAATGCCTGCTGTTTGCCCGCAGCAGGGCGAAATAATAATGTGCAAAAAACAAAAAAAAAAAAAAAAATGCAGACAGCGAAATTGTAGAGATCTCTCAAACTTGTGGTCCATGACCTTATGTTGAGTCAGTGGGGGAAAAAGCCCATTACATTGGAAATCAGGGGGAAGAATGCTCCTTACTTTGGTAGACAGTGGGTAAAGTTTTCACAAGGAACCCCTAGAACCTGGAGGAACCCTTGTAGAGAGAAGCTGTGTACAAAATATAATAGCATTTCTAGGAGATGATTTATAATGGATAGGGCCCTTCATGGGACGTCATAGCAATACATCTGTATTTATTTGTCAATGTCACAGGGAAAGTCCCGTCACAGGACCTGGCAGGTTTCTTGTTTTTCTATTGGAATGGTTAGGCCATACCACTTGATATCTAGAAGCCATCATCTTTGTTTATAAAATAGGAGGACAACCCTTAATAAAGCTTCAAAGATGGCAATGTCCTTCTGGAGAGAAAGACAAAGTCATTGTCAGGGGTAATACTGTAATCAGTTGGAGTGGTAAATACTTGTCACACTTAAAATATACTGAATATGTAAGCATTTTTAGAATAAGAACCTCTGCTCCAGCAGTGCAATGTCTGTGAGCTTCCTTGCTGGTGTGAATAGAAACTGGGCTCCAGGCGCTACTGGCTGTAAGGTAACCCAATATGGGATTGGTAGGATCACAGCTCCACTGTGCTGCTGACCAGTGGCATGGGATTGGATGCCAAAAGGCTGACAGAGCTCAGGGGCTAGGTTAATCAATTGTGTACGGTCGCTGCAATACGGCACAATGTATGCCCAATAACCTTCTAGCTATTTATTCACGAAACACATGGTCACGGCAACAGGGACACATGTTCCACGCTGGCCCAGGGCTACAGCGACCCCACACACACACACACACTAGCCACGGCGGCTTTCCCTTCTGGGCTCCGTGCTTCCATCCAGGGGTCCAGGGACGCTATCCACACATGCCAGCAGGTCCGGCTTGTATACTCTGTCTGCTTGTTCCACCAGGCAGCCATGATGGGCAGTGCCTTCCTTTGGATCTCCCCATTCCAGACACAGTGATCCATCAGTGCCCGAGTCAGCATGGGTAACGTTGCAACTATATGTTCAATGGACTATGTACTGTTTTTAATTATTTTGTGAATAAATTGCAAAAGCAAGTTATTGGGCATACATTGTGGTTTATTGCAGCCATCGTACACAAATAATTATCCTAGCCCCTGAGCACTGCCAGCCTTGTTAGTTTTCTTTGCTGGAGCGAACATCCTCTACTGGTCTTCAGCCATCTTGACTAACCAGCCCAAGATGGCTTAACTCCAGTTTACTGTATGTGAAGGAGTTAATTCATCCCAACAGGAAAAACCCCAATTTACCCCACAGCCACTTATTACATTACCTTGATCTGTGGCCTCAATTAAAAAAAAAATAAAAAATACGCAGTGCTTCCAAGTATGGGAAAGCATATGACCCCCCCCCCCCCCCAACCATGATGCAATGAGCAGGCCTAGTGGGCATTTGCTAGGCCCAAGCATTGTTATACAATGGAGAGGTAATGATGCCTCCATAACAAGCATTTTTGGTGGCGGTTTGGATGGAAGACAGTAGCATGAAAGCTCTGGATAGACAAAGTTGTGGTGTTGGGGATGGGTTTTATGCAGAAAGACATTTGCTCTAAACGTGAAAATATGAGACTAGATCTGCTTTTGGCTTTCCAAAGCACTCCCTTCTCTTCATCAGCCTACACCACACTTGTTTTCATTGCAAGCTTCATTTCAGCAACTCAATATAAAGACAAAAAGGTATGCACATGAGCTGAAAAACAATGGAATGACGGAATACATGCATGAACTAAACCATTGTCGTCTACATTCACTTTCATGTGTTTTCTAGTAACAGAGCGGCACAGTGATAATACAACCAATGATAAAACGTCATTCCAAATTACATATGTTGTCATACCAGGCTATTGCATTACTTTATGTATAATAATAAAAAAAAAAAAAAAAAAAAGGGGGGGGGGGGGGGCGTTGAGAAGGAACACTATGGTCACCATAGACATTTTTTTCCCGGTTATCAAAGGAGAAGACCCTGGAGTGTAATAGGTGATAACGTGGGAATGGAAAAGAAGACATCAGAAGAAGAATTTTGGTGGGGGGCATAACAGACAAACAACACATAAAAAGGGACTTTATTTCCTCATCACAAACCGTCAGATGCTGAGAAAGGAGGTCTCACTACAAATCACAGAGGGCGATGCAGACAGACAAAGAACTCAGACAACCAGACACAAAGCATAAAGCCCCGAATACTTTCCTATAGTACCAACAACATGAACCACTGCAGTCTTCATGTTTTGTTGGAGGCGATTAGTAAAAAGGAGCTTGTTGATTTTAATGACAATAAATGTATTCTTTATGACAGGGTTGACAGTTCATCAGGCCATACATTCCAGACAATAATCTTAAACCAACAACCTATAGACACTGCAATGGAGGCAATGTTTATTCAGGCTAACAAAATGCTATCCAATCCGAAAAAAAAAGAAAAATAATAATATTGAACACCCCACACAAAACTAAAAAAAAAAAAAAAAAAAAAACACAATACTCAAGAAGTTCAAAGCACACATATGAAACAAAACATCCCTCTACCCTGTGCCAGGCAACCATTGGGTATGCAGGAGCACGCGACACGCTCTGTCTAGAGCTGGCTGCACACAGATTTTCTTGTTCAATATTGTTATTGAGAATAAGAGACCAAATACAGCATTGTCTAATTTTGTTTTGTGTATGCTGCTGTGCAATCAAAAACGCAATATATAGTGCACAACGGGTGTAATAATAGTTCAAAGAAAAGTTGGAGGAAAAAAAATCATAAACAGAACAATTGCAAAAATGGACAACCCAGACTCATGGGGATAATCATTTAAAAAAGGAACTACAGTCTGCTCACAAAATTTGTAATAAAAACATCTTTGCCATTATGAAGCTTCCCTCCAACCATTTTGCACATTGTTTATATATACTGCGATTCTGTACTTGCCAAATTCTGTATGCTGCAGAAATCTCCCTCCTTCGAGTCTGGCTGCAACCATTTTAACTGTGGGCAGCTGAAGCTTCTACCTGTTCACTTCCTGGATTTACAGACACACACCTCCACCGCTCTCATTGACCCTCTTATGACTCATCCCCACTCCCTTCCAAACCCTCTCTCAGAGAGATGATCTCATAAGCCCTAGGCTTTTTTCCCAGACAAACAGGAAGTGGGCTGTATAAGGTATTTACTGGGAGGAAAAAAAGTTTACAATCGTTAAAGTAAGGCCAGAAGATTTAATAGAAGAAAATACTGAAGTTGTGCTTTAAAAGCTCCATAATCCCAGGAATATGAAGCAGCCTATCTAATGTATACAGTTAAAATACCCAAGAAAAGAAAGTAAAAGCAAAGTAGTGAAAGAAGCGGGGGGGGAGAATGTGGCCTCCATTTTGCTATAGATCATAAATTGTGTTATTCTAGGTTTTGTCTCAAGACAAAGATTGGGAGTTTTCCACGCCTTGGCAGTTGTTTTGATGAAGTGATAATGTATAACTAAAGTTTAAATTGTGTCGTAATTCGATCAGGTGGGCATTTATTCAATAGGGCTATGGTAGGGTCAGATATGAAGGTTACCCTAGAAAGCATATGAAGCACGTTACAGTTTCATTCAAACCTTCGTAGAAAGATCATCCATTAGAACATGCTTTCTTTCTTGCCATTGGGCAAACTAGTTTCATTTAAAATCCCTTAAATTTCATCAAGGCCTGGCATTTGAATGAAATTCAAGGATGTATTACACAGGTTTCTTCACATACATACATATACATTATATATATATATATATATACACACACACACACACATACACACACACACACACTAGTTAATATTAAAAAGGCAGACTGCTTACACATCACCAAAGCAACTGACAAACATGCCCTGGTGACCAGGACTTCGACCCACGACTAGCCAAACAGAAGACAGACAGCAGTGAAGCTGGAAGACTAGTTTGACTAATCTCTGTCAAAACTCTGTAAGCCATCCATTCCTTCTGCAATTTGCAATGTGGGCAAGGCCAACAAATACACGTCTGTCCCAGAGATAGGTGCTTTAGCTCGGGTTCTAGACCCCAAATCCAGTCCCAGCTCCAGTACTCTACTAGTGAAACCATGTAGAGCAGGGATAAGCAATTAGTGGACCTCCAGCTGTTGCAGAACTACAAGTCCCATGAGGCATAGCAAGACTCTGACAGCCACAAGCATGACACTCAGAGGCAGAGGCATGATGGGACTTGTAGTTTTGCAACAGCTGGAGGTCCGCTAATTGCATATCCCTGATGTAGAGAATACAAAACCATCATGAGGGCTGAAATATGGTTTAAAACCCGCTTTCTACAATTCTTTACACATTTCAGTGTATGGAGTAGGTGTTCTGGTGAGGTGGATCACTGTTGTGCCCCAAATTTAAAATTGCTCCAATAACTGTATTTAAAGTGAGAAATAACGCTGAGAGGCCTCATCACCAGGTTTTTTATATATCTACCGCCAGCTAAAGTGCCTTAGAGGAGAGGCTTTGGGGGAACCGGCCCCAAAGAAGTTACTCTCTGTTGGAACAAGGGATAAGGCAAACATTACACCTTATTACTCTACTGCTGAGCATTTCATTTTTTTGGGGGGTTTTGTTTTTGGTCCATCAGAACAGTGTACAGACGAACGGTTTTCCTGATAGGAATTTGTTCCGTCGGAAATATTTAACACATGTTCTATTTCTAGGTCCGTCAGAATTTGATGTATAAAGTCAGATGAGGCACACACACACGGAGTATGATGAAAAGCTTCCGTCTGACTTTTTCTGTCGGACGTTCCCTTTCGCATGTACGTGGCATAAGAGCAGAAAAAAGCCTCAGAAATAAAAATAAAAAAAACTACGCTACTAGCTCATTATGAATTACTTACCTGAGATCGAAGCCCCCAAAGCAGTCCTCGTTCCCCTCCTCCAATGCCACCATCTATCCTGGAGTGACTTCCGGGTATCGCGGCTCCAGCGATGTGACTGACCAAAGCCACCACCAACAGCATGATCGCCGTTAGAAACGCCACGCTCAGTGCGCTTGCGCCCGATGTCTACGGCACCATAGACATCAGTGCAGCTAGTTCTGAAATTATTTCTCCTAAACCTTTTAGGTTTGGGAGATATTTCTTGCATCTAAAAAGGCAAGACTTAATCTAGGCTTACCTGTAGGTTAAAGTGTAATGGGTTTACAACCACTTTAAAGTGGTTGTATACCCACATTTTTTACCTTTACCTACAGGAAAGCCTATAATAAGGCTTACCTGTAGGTAAAAAACATATCTCCTAAACCTGTACGGTTTAGGAGATATTCCCCTCGGTATGCGCCGCTGACTGCAGCGGCGCATGCGCACAAGGGGGTTCTCTCCGTGAAAATCCGGCAGTGCTCGTCCGGCCGGACTGCAATCTCCCGCGCGCATGCGATACCCGGAAGAGACGCCGAGGGAGCATGTTGGCTCCCTCGGCGTGAATCGGGCCAGATGTCGGGGCCTCGTTCTAAGGTAAGTATTTCATAATGAGCTAGTATGCGGTGCATACTAGCTCATTATGCCTTTTGCTTTGCAGGTTTAAAAAAAAAAAAAAATAAATGCGGGTTTACTACCGCTTTAATAAAAAACACTAGTGTGCATGGAGCCTCAAAGAAAGGAAAAAACTTCTGAATTAAGAATGATAATTCTATTTGACGTGGGTTTCCTTATGGCCTGTACACATGATCAAAAAAAAAAAAATGCGGGGGGTGCCTGGTATTGAAGTGGTTAATCAGTACACTTGTCGTTCGAAAATAAATTACAACAAATTACATCACTTCCGAATTTTTTATTCTTTTTTTTCCCCACCTTTTTGATATGGGATTAGCGTGCAAAAAATAAATAATGAACGATCATTCATCGGATGATGTCATAGCGTAATACTCATTATCCAACAGTTTAATGGCCCCTCTCTGTCACCCTCTTCCCTTGTCTATAGCTCTATAGAAAGCCCCGAAAGCTTGTCCTGAAATATTGTATGTTAGTGAAAATATAAGAAGTATCAAGAACAGTACTCAATTGTTTGAAGTGCAATAATACGGCTACAATCACCTCGATTAAGCAAAATGTCATTTATTGCAGCTTAGCAGTCTTTAGCTGTGCCGGCATTAGTTCTCTTTTTAAGGACAAGTACATTTCCAGCAAAAAAAAAAAAAAATTCTAAAAAAAAAAACAAAAAAACTGCTGACAGAAATTGTGTCCCCTTCCTGTGCACTGAAGTGACATCTCAGAAATGTTTTCAGCCTTCCCAGATATCTTCTGTTACCAACTCCCTTCTGAGATTCTTCACAGCAGAACGCGGTGCAGGAAATCTGCAATTACAATTCAGAACGCAGCCTGCTGCGGGTGTCAATATATTCCCAAGGACTCCCCAAAGGCAGATCAGAAATGCAGAGCGTTTGCCTGCACCAGAACGCATTGTACTACAGTACCACGCAATTTGGTGCAGTGCTTTTTTTTTGTGCCATTTCAGACTATTCAACTGAAAGTCACGCAGGAATCGCACAGGTCCAGGGATGGGTGGTTGGTCAAGAGTGTGCTGGCACAGGTGGCCCTCAGCACAGGGCTTGCTGGGAGGGCACCCCCCCCCCCCCACAACCCCACAGGAAAGGTGGAGTGACACCATTGGTTCCCAAAGTTAGTCAGCCAATGAGAAGAGAAAGGGGGTGGGGCCAGGCCACGACTGCGTGTCTGAATGTACACAGGGAGCTGTGGCTCGGGTACCCCCATAGCAAGCTGCTTGTTGTGGGGGCACTTGACAGCAGGGAGGGGCCAAAAGCACCAAAGAGGGACCTGAGAAGAGGAAGATCCAGGCTGCTCTGTGCAAATCCACTTCACAGAGCAGGTAATTATAACATGTTTGTTTGTTTTTTTTATAAAAGGAGAACTAACACACACACACACACACACACACACACACACACACACACACACACACACACACACACACACACACGACAGGAGGGCTTTAGTATTACTTTAAATTGTTTACCTTTTTCAATTTTTTCTGCAATCATTGCAGCGTGTCCACTCTCTCCAACTCTGCTACAGCTATGATTGAAAATTGGTAAATCATTAAACGATTTGTAAATTTACTGACAGTTGGAAACCCTGCCATGCTTAGCGCGGTCAGAATCAAAAATACAGCGCAAGAACGGGGAGAATAAATAACAAAAATAAGAGAGAGATTAGGGTTGCACCAATACCGTTTTTTCATCAAGTACTCGCCTATACCGAGTATTGATACTTTGCAGTGTGATTTGCAGCAATAAATAAAAAAATAAAATAAAAAATTGCACCCAAAAAGTTCTCTCTCACATATAGGTCTGGTATATCCTATAGTTTGGGCTAAATCTAGCCTCTTACTTTGCTAGTTTCATGCCAATCTTCGGGATTCACCGGTATCGGTGCCTATACCAAGTATTTACGCGAGTATCAATACTCGTCCAAATGTTTCTGATACCAAAAGTTGATACTTTGCAGTGCAATTTGCATCAATACAAAAAGGAATGGGATCGAAATTGCACTGCAAAGAACTGCATGCAATTTTAACAGGAAGTCCTGTCCAAATCACATGCGATTTCCCTGTGTGTGAGAATGTATAGAAAAGGGAAAAGCATCATCCAGTGGGCAGTTTAAAAAAAAAATGTTAGAACTCACAGTACATATATGGCCACATGCAAAATAGTCTAAATAGGTGTCCCGTTCCGCCGATGATAGCAAATCAGGGTGCTGCCCCCAAGCCGACATCACTTCCACCCTATACACACACAGGGTCCCAGAACATCTCCAGGCCTGTGAGCACCTTCAGAGGCTCTGATTTGCTATCATCGGCGGACCGGGACACCTATGTAGACTATTTTGCACGTGGCCAGATATGTACTGTGAGTGCCAATATATATTTTTTTTAAACTTCCCACTAGATGGTCCTTTTCTAAAAAAAAAAAAAAAAAAAAAAAAAAAAATATATAATAATAATAATAATAATATAATTTTTTTTTATTATATATATATATATATATATATATATATATATATATATATACACATACATATACATATATATATATATATATATATATATATATATATATATACACATACATATATATATATATATATATATACACACACACACACACACATATATTATACACACACACACAGTGGAGGGAAAAAAAATTATAAAAAAAATAATAGAGTGCAATTCTTTGTAGTGCGATTTGCACCCATTCATTTTGTATTAAGGCAAATGCTCGATATTGGCGTGTCCCAAAAGATAGTTAGATTGCTATATTTATATCTAAGTAAGAGGCTAGATTTGGCCTAAACTTGGGTGTAACATATACAGCATCACAACTAAAATGCATCCCAAAGATAAAAAGGGAAAAGTAAAGTAAAGCCAACTTATAAATTATAAATGAGATAAAATTCCACTCACTATAACAATTTTCTTTAATGCAGATTATGTAACAAATAAGCAGTTACTTGCACGCTGCCAGCCAGACCTTACGTAATAGACATACAACGTTTGTAGAACATCTAGATAACAAAGTAATAAAACAAATCAGCGCAAAGCACCGACTTGACACTTTGTACTGCAATCTTTGTACGTTTATTACTTTTCGGTTCAGGAAATAAACCAGGTTCCATAAAGCAAAAGCTCAGAGCCCAAAACGTTTTATCGAAACGAAAGTTCAGAAATGTGAAGTAGGGTTTGGAGAAAAGCGGAGCTCCGTTCACCTATACAAACATGGGCACACAATAGAGGATTTGGGCAGGTGCCACAAGCAGCTCATAGAAGACTGGAATCTGATCACAGGACAAGGACACAGTGGAGGTACTGAGCGCAGGAACATCACACTATGAAACCAACCCACTGCTATTGTACGTGATAGAACAAAACAACCATTTATAAACAGCAGACATTATTGGACCATGAAATAATCCACAAAAGAACTTTTTTTTATTTGTGCAGTAATCAAACAAACTGGAAACCTTAACTGCCTAACAAGTTTGGGCCCATCTATGGCTAGAAGGTGCGACCCAAACTGGTATTAAGCCCTATTATTTTATATACTATAGAAGATGCTGCTTAGAACTTACTGTACATTGTGGGATGCTTCTGCTGGTTTATCTTTGCAGATCCTTTAATCCCCCCCCCCCATTTCTGTTGTAAGGCCTGATTCACACCTATGCATTTTTGGTGCTTTTTGCATTTTACAGATTTCTACTACAGTCCATTCACCATGGTTTCCTATGGAACACGTTCTGTAGTGCAAATCTGCAAAAAGCACTAAAAATGCATAGATGTGAATCCAGCCTAAGGGTGTCTCCTTGATTTGTAGGGTTCCACTGAAGCCACCCTTAAATGTGTGCTCCTGGGAAGAGGACTACAGCGCTACGTGAGGAAACGGCCAACTACACCAATGTGCAGGCAGCCTGAAAGAACACCAAACAGAAGGCAACTCCTGCTCCTCTTTCCAGGGAAAACGACTGATTGAATTACAATTTAAGCCTAATAAATAAAGAAAGAGTCCATGGCCTAAAAAGTTTCCCCGTAACCTTTATCATGCGTTACTTAGGTATGGTATAAAAACGATGAGTGTTAAAGTGGTTGTAAACCCTTACAAACCACTTTGACCTACAGGTAAGCCTAGATTAAGGCTTACCTGTAGGTTCAAGAAATATTTCCTAAACCTATACGGGTTAGGAGATATTTACCTGAAGACAGCCACCGCTGTCTAAGGCACCTGCGCCGTAGACAGTGGCGACGAGGCGCACTGGGTAAGCTGCAGATCGCGGCGATATGCCGCGAGTGTCCGCTCCCGTGCGCATGCGTGGGAGTGACGCCATCGCTGCTCTGGCGAATCACAGCGCCGGAGCAGAGAGACCCACCAAAAAGATGGATGCTCGGAACTACAGGGGACAGCGGTGACATCTCTGGCTCCTGTGTCAGGTAAGAGACACATAATGGACTACTATGCGATGCAATACCGTGTTTTTCAACAACCTTTAAAGTCCCCTTTCACATGATCGGACTGATCGGGTCCCCCTGCCCATTTTTCAGGCAGACGCGATCGGGTCACCCATTAACCTCTATGGGGAGGCCAATTTTAGCAGATATGTGTCCGTTGACACCCGCCTGGCATGCAATCTGACAAAATCCGTCCAGTGGATTGGGTGACAATTGGATGGAAACGGACATGCAGGCTCATAGCTGAGATCGGACTCGGTCCTTGTCCGCTCTGAACAGCAGAGTTCTACTCTTTTGGAGTAGAACATGCTGCATTTTTCCTGCACTAGGACGCAGTAAAAATGCATAAAAAAAAAATATTATTATTATTAATAATATGCACTGGATCCAAGTACAGTGAAAAAAATAACGCATCTGGAATGCATCCGAAAATGCATCAAATATGTGCATGTAGAAATGCATCTGAAACAAACCTGGAATGCATTTTTTGTGGTGTGAACCAGCCTGTAAGCTTTATTATAAGCTTACCTGTAGGGAAGAGTAGCAGAAAAAAAAGTTCACAACCACTTTAATCAAGTCCATCTCTTTTACAAAAGTTTTTATTGTAGAGTAACAAGATTACGGGTCAATCAAGTCCATCTCAATCTGCTACGGCCACTCTGGATGAAGGAGCAATCAAGTAGAACATGCTGCATTTTGCCTGCACTGGAATATGGTAAAACATATCAAAAATGCATATAAAAAATAAAAACACCCCACACAACGGATCCCAGTGTAGTGAAATAAAAGGATTAAAAGAAAAAACTAAAATAAAAAGAAGCGCGTCTGGAATGCATCCGTAAAAAGCATCAGAAATGCACTGGGAAGCATCAAAATGGTGCAAGGGTCCCCTTTTAGGTGGCGCTCCACTTTGTGGGTGAGCTTTTTCTCGTGTGCCCCAATACGGAATAGTCTCCCCCCAGTGCTGGAAGCAGATTTCAGACTGCAGAGCGCTTCATCTACAAGGACACTTATCTTTAGTTTCAACCTGTGTCAGGTATTGAAAACTGAATGTGCCATTTATGTAAGCATCCTTTGGAGTCCCTCTTAAATTGCACAGAGTTAGTGAGGGCTCTTCTGCAAGAAGAGACCCTCATCCTACTAGAAGTAGTGAGCCCCTGTTCTGCAAAGATGTGACATCACCCCGACTACTTCCATTCTGCACTATGACAACATGGAAGTCTGAACATCAGCCCCATGTGTAGACTGTCTGCAGGAAGGCTGCCAGTAGCCCTCTGGATGATTTGTTTGCAGAGATTAATCACACTACAAATTGCTAATTACAGTGATCCCAGCAGTGATTTCATTGTTAAAGTCGCACGCTGTGTGCTACAACATTGGGTTGTGCTCTGTTACATATCACTTTCCTTCAGCGATTTGTAGCCAAGCATAACAAATGCCGATGAGCCGCGAGGTTGATGAATCGTAATTGCTGAGCGACAAATCACTTTAAAAATTTCCACCGTTGGGCTTCGTTTACACGGGCGCCGAGGCCGAGCCGTATCACAAACAAGCCGGTCTTCTTCAGAGTCTCTAGACATAGCAGCTCATCCCAACAAGCCAGGTGTGTGGGTGCATGGACCTGAACATAGACAGGGTGCGTTCAGCCATTCATCTGCACCCAAACGCCTGTCACAATAGGACGAGTGACTGTGTCCGTGCAGCAGCTGCATCCTTATAGACTTTAATGGGCGGCACATTGGTGTAGTGGTTAGCACTCTCACCTAGCAGTAAAAAGGGTCGCTGGTTCGAATCCCAACCATGACACTACCTGCCTGGAGTTTGCATCTTCTCCCTGTGCCTGTGTGGGTTTCCTCTGGGTACCCCAGTTTCTTCCCACACTCCAAAGACATGCTAGTAGGTTAATTGGCTTCTGTCCAAAATTGGCCCTAATATAGGAAAGGGGACCTTGGACTGTGGGCTCCTTGAGGGTAGGGACCGATGTGAGTGTGCAATGTACAGGGATAGGGACAATTGTAGACACTTACTCAGGTTGAACTGGATGGACTGGTTGGTGTCTTTATTCAACCTAACTATGTAATCATGGGCTGGCTGCAAGCAGCACCTGGAGTCTAGAGATGCTAAGACTGTAATGACAGATCGCCGGCAGCCACAGGTATCCGCAGCTGACTGCACAGCCAGCGATCACCGCTGGTAATCACTGGCTGCGCAGAGAGCCATGAATAGCTGCGCCCGACAGTCAACATAGTGAACAGGGCCAGCGGCCACAACTAGTCGCTCGGAGCCGCAGTAGGAATCGCCAGTCTGAATGTAGCCTTAAGAACTTTCCCATCTGTCATTGGATAAAGAACAAATACCAGCCTCCTGATGATGTCATCACTCCCAGTGTTATGGTGCCATCCTTGGGAACAGCATGACATGTGCACACCTGATCTCCAAGAAAGATCCTTTCACAGGGCTAACTACTATCATTACTATATTTATTATTATCATTATTACTACCACCATTATTTATTAGTATTATTACTACTACTATTAATAATAATATTATAATGGTAGTGGTAATAATATTATTATTATACGGGATTTATATAGTGCCAACAGTCTGCACAGCACTTGATAGATATCTATATATCTATATAAAAAAAATAAAAAAAAAAAAATAAAAAAAAAAAACACACCCCAAAAAACAAACACACAACACAGTACAGACAATACTAGAGGGCCCTGCCCATAAAAGCTTACAATCTAATAGGGTGGGGCAAGTGGTACAAAAAAGGTAATAACCGAGGGATGGGCTGATGGAAGAATTAAAAGTTCAGCTGTTAGGTGGAGGCAGAATAGGCTTCTCTGAAGAGATACATTTTTGGGGGATCACCTAAAGGCGACTTCACACTGCCCCTGTGCGATCTTGCTGTGCTTTGGGAAAAGTGCAGCTAGCCTGCAGTTTGTGCGGGTTAAGCCTAGTAAACAGAAATCAGAAAATTGGATAAAAAAAAAAAAAATAATCGTTCGTACGATAATCTGAACATTGGTACACAGCTTTTGAGAGTCAATCACAACAGTTCAGCTGAGATTATCCAAAAGGAACAAACATGAAAAACTTTTCCCCGTATGAGACCAGAATGGACGGATTTGTTTAATCAGTAGAGTTTTCCTTCAAACACACAATACAAATACATGACATCACTTCCAGATTTTTATTCTGTCATACGAGAATTTCTGTAATTTTAGTAACCTCTCCATTTTCCAAACTAGCATGAAAAAAAAAAATAAAAATAAAAAAAAGGCTTAAGCGATGCTTTCCAATAGACTTCTATGATGTCCCAAAGATGCATACAGGAGTCTTGGCGGCTTTCTGAAACTGGACCAAAATCGCAGGACCTTTCCAAGCTATGAATGCTCTAGTGCTTAATACCGCAGGTATCTTACTATTCAATACATACTGCAATATACATTAAATACATAAGATCAACTCAAAAAAAGTGAACATATATAAAAAAAAAAAAAAAAAGTCAACAAATTGTCCATATGCATAGAAAATAGTGAAAATGAAGTAGGAATAAATCCTGTATCCCGTCACCGCTTCGGAGGAATGGACAAACACATCACCCAGTGAACTATGGTAAGTAGCCTACTCACCAACTCACCTTGACCCCTTTATTTAAAAAGTAAGGTCAGGTGTAGCTTTAGCAGGTTTAAGGAACTGCCAACCTTGATGGAGAAACTCTGCTTAGGTGTACCAGTGATATTGTTTCAATACACGTTTGCTCAAGAAAAACTATAGAGAAAACCGGACCATGGGATGACGTTTTCTTTAAAAGAACAGAAAAACAAAAATAGCCAAATGCCCTCTTACTTTAAAAGTACCATAAGCTCGGCACTAGAAGGAACGAACGCATCAGACCGGATGAGTTGGAACCTAGCTGTGCCGCTTCCGCTGCTTGAATTGGCGTGCGTTCCATCCCCGGATCTCGGGAACCAAAAGTTCGGACCAAAATGCGCCTCGACGTACGTTTCGTCGTAATGACATCGTCAGGACGCTTCTTTGTTATTGTTATTTTATTTAGCGCCCCCTTTATCATTCACAACCCACAACTCACAAAGTCAAGTTTCTTTGCACTTTGAGGGGGAGCAGCTTATATACCGTATCTACTCACATATTTGTAGTCCAAGCGCGGGGTATTCCAGAAAAAATTTGGGGGGGTTTTTCTTCTACAGCTATGAATGCGACTCATAGGAAGCCACGTTATATGTACACTTCTGCAAAACTAAAAAATGCCTATGTGTGTGAACCGGCTCAAAATGCGGACAGAGCAGGAGACAGACAAAGCTCCTCTTCAGTTTTACATATTTGGTCAAAGTTAGAAATGTGTTCCTTTGCAAGATAAATTGAGAACAAATGAAAAAACTTCCACCAAACTGACTACAAGATTACACAACACAATCATTTCGCCCACAATCTACTTTACAAATACAGCAATTGGCTTATTTCACTTGAGTAAGGCAAAGAGCAGGACGCATAATCTACAATCCACAGCAGCCAATCAGAGATAATTATTGTCTCTCTGTGTCTTCTTATACAGATATATGTCTAATAGATTTCGTGTTGTAGAACCTTCCATGACTACACTATGCAACAAGCAGGAGCCATAAAACTGCCCCCATAATAAAAAAGGCACAAAGAACAGAAAATACAATTGAAAATTAATGTTTAGAGGTCAAGAAAAAAAACAAAACATCACTAATGGAAGAGAGGGAAACACTTTATATATACACGTACATCTGTTCAATTACTTGGTAACACAAATTGCTAATCAGCCAATCACATGGCAGCAACTCAATGCATTTATGCATCTAGATGTGGTGAAGACAACTTGCTGAAGTTCAAACAGAGCACCAGAATGGGGGAAAAGGGGGATTTAATTGACTTTGAACATGGCGTGGTTGTTGGTGCCAGATATGGTGGTCTGAGTATTTCAAAAACTGCTGATCTACTGGGATTTGCACACACAACCTTCTCTAGGGTTTACAGAGAATGGAATGGAATGAAAAAGAGAAAATATCCAGTGAGTGGCATTTGTGTAGAGGGAAATGCCTTGTTAATGTCAGAGGAGAATGGGCAGACTGATTTGAGATGATAAAAACGGTAACAGTAACTCAAATAACTACTTGTTACAACCAAGGTATGCAGAATACCATCTCTGAACGTACAACACATCTAATCTTGAAGCAGATGGTCTACAGCAGCAGAAGTTGACACCAATCAGCTAAGAACAGGAAACTGAGGCTACAATTTGCACGGGCTCACCAAAATTGGAAACACGTTGCCTATAGTTTTGGTTTTAGCTACGACATTCAGATGGTAGGGTTAGAATTTGGCATAAACAACATGAAAGCATGGATCCATCATGCCTTGTATTAATGGTTCAGGCTGGTGGTGGTGTAATGGTGTGGGGGATATTTTCTTGGCACACTTTGGGCCCCATAGTACCGACTGAGAATTGTTTAAATGCCACGGCCTACCTGAGTATTGTTGCTGACCATGTCCAACCCTTTACGACTACAGTGTACCAATCTTCTGATGATGCATTGTCCTGCTGGAAGGAGCCATGTCAAAGCTCAAATCATCTCACCGCTGGTTTCTTGTACATGACAATGAGGTCAGTCTACTCCACAGTCACCAGATGTCAATGCAATAGAGCACCTTTGGGATGTGGTGGAACGGGAGATTTGCATCATAGATGTGCAGCTTACAAATCTGAAGCAACTGCGTGATGATATCATGTCAGTATGGACCAAAATCTGAGGAACGTTTCTAACACCTTGTTAAATCTATGCCTCAAATAATTAGAGCAAAAGGAGGTCCAACCCAGGACTAGCAAGGTATACCTAATAAAGTGTCCGGTGAGTGTAAATCACTGAGAGACATAATACACCATCTATGTGTCTGTATACGGCGCTCCCTACCTGGTGTCAGGAATATTGGCGTTTAACTCACTATAATGGGGAATTCATATCCATCTGTGCATTCCACTATATAGAAAAGATAACGGAGCTCTCAGTAAAGTGTGAGCAATAAAAAGGAGCCTCTATAACGGGGCACTTCTATAGGAAGTCTGTCAGCAGACAGATGGGGACACTATGCATACTATACAAAGCTGTACTGGATGGAAATCACACAAATAACAATCCAAAGTTCTCGGGCAGATGGAAAATATGATACATGTATAGGAAGCATATCATTGTTCTTTTATTTTTCCATTTTTTTTGAAGCGGGCAAGTGATGGAGGCCATGCGCCGTACTTGCATGCAGTTTGAACGGCCCGGTGCAGCTGAAGAGAACGCCGTGCGCAGTCTGAACATCCTGGAGTTCCCACATTACTGTGATGTTCAGCCCGTCCTGTATACATGGATGGGGAGAGGAACCACAAGGGCCACCCAAGACCTGCACCTGTAATGGGAGCTCGGGTATGTACCATTTATTGGACATAGACTAGCCTCCAGGGATTTTTAGAAAATCTTCCTGAAGGTGAACTTATGGCCCATACACACGATCCAAATATCGTACGACCTTTCGCGTCATTTTATTCACCCAAATATCTCTATCTCCTTCACTGATGTGCGCTGATGAGGCGGCACTGACAAGCCCTGATTGACAGCACTGATGGGCATTGTTAATCAGGACACGGATAATCAGTGCCAATCTCCCTTTAACACAAGCCAGTTATTGGCTCCCTTCTTCTCCCCTCACAGGCTTGTGTTTACTTCTGTGATCAGCTGTCATTGGACACAGCTGATCACATAGTAAAGGGCTGCTGTGATTGGCCCTTTACCCTGACCTGTGATCAGCTGAGTCCGTATGCTGCAGGGGGCACGCGAGATCACAGGAAGGACATCCATGTACACCCTCCCAGCAAATTAAGCCCACGCTGTGGCCATCTTCCGGCTTTAGCACAGGCCGGGGGGGGTAATATATTGCAGCTTTTCAAGCCTTAAAAATGTGACGGCTGCATTTGTTTTCTTTTTTAAAAGGATTTTGTCCTCTTTATTTTTACCTGGTGATCCAGCCAATAACACACTTCCTGTCTTAGGATGTCTCCACTCTGGATGGAGGAGCAACAGAGACACCTTTGGACAGCAGCGATGTCAGTCTGCGGGAAGATAGTGTTAGATTAGCAGATTTAGATGATCTTGACTTAGGCTCGGTTCACACCAGACGCGGCACGACTTGCCGCGCCGCGACCTCAGCGGCGACTTGCAAAATGACTTCTGTATAGAAGTCAATGCAAGTCGCCCGAGGTCGCCGCAAAAGTAGTACAGGAACCTTTTTTCTAAGTCGGAGCGACTCGAGTCGCTCCTACTAGAACGGTTCCGTAGTACAGAACGGGGGCGACTTGTCAGGTCGCGGCGCGGCACGTCGTGCCGCGTCTGGTGTGAACCGAGCCTAACACATTGAAGCTGAACTCCAGCTAATAATATTTTGTCGTTAGAGAATTTTTTAGTTTTTTTTCCCTATTGGGCAAAAAAAAAAAAAAAAAAAAAAAAAAAGCTCTGGCAAAGCCATGCTGCAGCAGCGCTTTTAACCCTTTTTCAGCCACTAGCGTGGCTTAAAGCGGGATTCCACCCTAAAGTGGAACCTCCGCTGATCGGAACCCTCCCCCCCTCCGGTGTCACAATTGACACCTTTCAGGGGGGGAGGGGGGTGGAGATACCTGTCAAATACAGGTATTTTCACCCACTTCCGGGCATAGACTCCCGTGGGAGTCTACGCCATTTCCTGCCCTGCCGCGTTGTCTGCTGGGACACACACGGGTCCCAGTGACAGCGCGGAGATTTCCTATTGCGCGGCGCAACTCGCGCATGCGCAGCAGGGAACCGGGAAGTGAAGCCGATTCGCTTCACTTCCTGATTCCCTCACCTAGAATGGTGGCGGCAGCAGCCGAGGCCCGAGCGGTCGATCGGCCTCGGCATCGCTGGAACCCGGGACAGGTGAGTGTCCATTTATTAAAAGTCAGCAGCTGTAGTATTTATAGCTGCTGGCTTTTAATATATTTTTTTTTGGCGGAATCCCTCTTTAAATACACCCTGCTAGCGGCCGAAAAGCGCAGCAAAAACTAAAGTAAAGCCCTGCTAAAAATAGCGGCGCTTTACCGCCAATGCCCCCAACGCCCCAGTGTGAAAGTACCCTTACTGTCAGATTACCTGCCCATCACAGTCCCAGTATACTTACTGGGATTTTTTTTTATACCAAAATACATGTAGCAGAATACATTTTGGCCTACATGTATGAAGATTTTATTTTTTTTGTTGGAGAATATATATATATATATATATATATATATATATATATATATATATATATATATATATATATATATATATATATATATATATATATATATATATATTATACATTTTATTCTTTTTCTAAATTTTCGGTCTTTTTTCATTTCTATAACAAAAAAAATCCAGTGCCGATTAAATACCACCAAAAGAAAGCGCTACTTGTGTGAAACAAAAATGTCATTTTAGGTACAGGTTTGCAAGACCGAGAAATTACCAGTTAAAGTAGTGTAGTGCCAAGTAGCCAAAAATAACATGGTCATGAAGGGGTTAAAGTAAGCTGGGAAAAAAAATAAAAATAAATATATATACACACACACACACACACACACAGAGATAATAACAGACTTTCTGACTGGATCACCAGGTGGTAAAAATTAAAAAAAAAAAAAAACCACACAAAACCCATGCACCCACCAAGCACCATTTATACAAAATGACCCCCCCCCCCCACACAAAACCCATGCACCCACCAAGCACCATTTATACAAAATGACCCCCCCCCCCCCACACAAAACCCATGCACCCACCAAGCACCATTTATACAAAATGACCCCCCCCCCCCCCACACAAAACCCATGCACCCACCAAGCACCATTTATACAAATGACCCCCCCCCCCCCCACACACCACACAAAACTTCGACTCAGTTTAGTCCTGGGAATTTTAACGGAGAAGCGTGAACAATTTAAGCTATGTGTTAGGCACATGGGAATTACAATGAGAATTTTATGAAAACGCCTGCCTAAGCAATGAATTTTGTCTAGTATGCACAATGAGAAATTCATACAAAAAAATACTGCTTTCGGGACGATCGTCCGATAATCTGATCATTAGTGCACAGCTATTGCCGATCACGACCATTAATGCAAAATTATCCAAACACGAAAATGTTTCTAGTATGATAACAGAACAAACTTTTTCATTCAATAACTACAGTATTCGTCCATAAAATTAAAAAGAAAGAAAAAATAAATAGATAGAGTGACCAAGACCACGCATGCTCAGAATTTAAAGAATAAATTACAATACAAAGATTCTCTTCTCAGAAAACAACTTCAGAAATGAGGTAATTTAAGTAACTCTAGTAGCTCTTGTAATTAAAAAAAAAAAACCCAAACACACACACACCTGAAAGTGGTTGTAAAGGCACAAGGTTTTTTACCTTTATGCATGAAGGTAAAAAACCTGTGTACAGCAGCCCTCCCAGCCACCCGTAATACTTACCTGAGCCCCCCCTCGATCCAACAATGTCCACGAGAGCCTTGCCTCTCTCCGGGGACTCACTCCCGATTGGCTTTTGGCAGTAGTGGCAGCCATTGGCTCCGGATGCTGTCAATAACTGCCAGTGAGCCAGAGACAGAGGGGGTGGGGCCAGGCCCACTTTTTTTACCTTCATGCATAAAGGTAAAAAACCTGTGTGCAACAACCCCCTCAATCCAGCGATGTCCATGCAAGTCTTGCATCCCAGATTGAGAGCCAAAAGCCAACTACAGTCAGTGAGCCAATCAGGAGACAAAGCTGCCCAACCCCCAGCCCCCTCTTGATCAAGTGATGTCCACAAGATCCTTTCCTCTCTTGGGACTCATGCTCCTGATTGGGTTTTGGCTGTTATTCACAGTCAGTGAGCCAATCAGGAGATGGAGGGGCCCAGCCATGGCTCCGTGTCTGAATGCACATACTGAGCAGTGGCTTGGCTCGGATGCCCCCATGGAGAGCTGCTCTCTATGGGGGTACCAGTCGGGAGGGCGGAGCCAGGAAAGCTGGTGTGGGACCTAAGAAGAGGATCGGGGCTGCTCTGTGCCAAACCTCTACACAGGGCAGGTAAGTATTAGACTACTGGGATGTATGGCATCATTTGCCTAGGCAAGAAACCAGGAGGTAACTGAAGAAATGTAAAGAGAAAAAAAAAAAAAAAAAAAAAAGTATAAAATAAAATTATATATATATATATATATATATATATATATATATATATATATATATATATATATATATATACATATACATACACATACACACACACTTTCCTATCTATTTGCTAGTGCTAGCAGCATGAGGATTAAAATAATCACTGCGGACTGGGAGAGTGAAGTTCTACTTTAAGTACATTTTATCAATTCTACAAATCTGAGCACTGAATTGCATGCCTGCACCCCGGTACGTGCCGAGCCCCCCAGCCATGGAAGTCATGTTTGCAATCCTCTCCGCTCACCTGTTTGAAGTCAGCCAAGTAAGTAATAAATGTTCCATCTGCTTTCCGGAACTCCAAAGCAATACAGTCTCTATCGTTATCCGCCTGCAGGCTCTCTTCTGCGACTTGCCCGTCTTCAAGGCGAACGCGAACTTTCAGCTCACTGAGGCTCGGCTGGCAGCACCACAGCATAGGAAGGAGAAGCCACAACTTTCTGGGCAGCACCAGAGGAAACATCACCGGGCAGAGAGTGCCGGGGCAGGAGGTGTAAACGGGAAAACCTAGAGGGAAAGAAAAAAGGAAATGAGAAATGTTCCCCCCTCCCGGGGTGGATTCCTGCACAGTGACAGCAGAGACGGGATCAGTGCTGACAGTAAACACAGCGAGGAGGAGAAGGAGCCATACAATGCGGGCTGGAGGGGCTTTAGTGCGAGATCTGGGAGAGGAAAGACTCATAAGGGTCACATCACTAAACTCTACTAACTGTGCTCATTATTGGGTCACATGATCACCTTCACTCCGCATACCAAAACAGCACCCAGGTGTGTGATTGGTCATCGTCTGCTCAGAATAGTCACTTTACTTTTACATCTCCAATAGACATGGGTCAGTGTATGAACAGTCATACATGGATCGATTCTACGTACGACAACAGGATAAAAATACAAATCAGAAGATCCAAAAAAAATTGCTTGATGCAACCGATACTTACCAATCCATCTACTGCCCTATGTTTAGAATCTTCCAATAGAGTAAGGCCTCTTTCACACCAACGTGCCGTTCAGGCCCGCCTGTCAGTTTTTCAGGCGGACCTGAACGGGTGCTCCATAGAGCTCTATGGAGCGTCGGATGTCAGCGGTGACATGTCCGCTGACATCCGACCCGCTCCGATCCGAAAAAGTGTGACGGAGGAAAAAGCTATTTTTCCATCCGTCTGCGGATCGGATCGGATGACGACGGGCACTGCGGTCCGTCGTCATCCGATCTCCCATAGGGGAGAGCGGCGCTGTGACAGATCCGTCCCTGCGCAGTGTGCAGAGACAGACCTGTCATCTCCCTGCTCAGCGGGGATCGGCGGAGTGATCCCCGCTGAGCAAACGGACATCTACGGGGCGGATCAGAACTGATCCGCCCCGTGTGAAAGGACCCTAACACATTTACCAAAACTGGAGAGTGTAAAATCTGGTGCAGCTGTGCATGGTAACCAATCAGCTTCTAACATCAAATCAATAAAATATTATATCAGCAAGCTGAGTGCAATAGACCTATAGAAAACACCCTCAAAACAAGTAATGCAGAAAATGCAGCACTCTACATATAATAAAACAAGCACCCTAAGTGATGGCTCACACAGGGGCGACTGGTTCTCTCACCGGAATAAACTCTGAAGGTTGTTCCGACGGAATTCCACTGAAACTGTCTTGCATACACACGATCACACCAAAGTCTGATCGTTAAGAACG
Organism: Lithobates pipiens; assembly: GCF_037356315.1. Taxonomy (NCBI): domain Eukaryota; kingdom Metazoa; phylum Chordata; class Amphibia; order Anura; family Ranidae; genus Lithobates; species Lithobates pipiens. The sequence goes on from NW_027507788.1 coordinate 111,245,000, forward strand.
CGGTGACGTACAGCACTTAAGACGGTACTAGAAAAAGAAGTTCAATAGCCAGTAGCCAATAGCTTCCGTCTCGTACTTGCATGCGTTGTTTTTGGTCCGTCAGAACAGCATACAGACATTTCCCGATAGGAATTGGTTCCGTCGGAAATTTTTAGAACATGTTCTATTTCTAGGTCCGTCAGAATTTTCAAAAAACAAAAGTTCGACGAGGCATACACACGATCGGAATATACGGTGAAAAGCTTCCGTCTGACTTTTTCCGTCGGACATTGCGCTCGTGTTTACGCGGCATTAGCCACCTGACAAGTCGCTCTGCATTCTGTACTATGGAGCTGTTCTAATAGGAGCGACTCAAGTCACTCCAACTGACAACAAAGGTTCCTGTGCTACTTTGGGGCAACTTGCATTGACTTCTATACAGGAGGCATTTCACAGGGATGAAGTTGTGTGCAGATCACCTTGCAAGTCGGGCTGCCCTGTGTGAACCGGCACTTAGTGAAATAAAATAAGTCAAATAATATATATGTTGTATGATTAATAAACAAAAAAATAGTCCAAGTATCCAGTGAAGTGGTGATGAAGAGATCAGAATTTGTTTTAAAAAAACATCCTTTAAAAGCGGAACTCCACCCAAAAGGGGAAACTCGGCTTGTTTGCTTCCACCACCCCTGTTTTTGAGAGGTCCCCATCCCCGTGGTGAGATTCCTCAAAGTTCGGCCCCCCTCCTTCTTCCTCTGCCACCGGGCCAGTTAGAAAGCTCAGTGCGCTTCGCACATGCACAGTAGGAAACCAGCTGTAAAGATGAAAGGCTTCATTGCCAGGTTTCCCTTACCATGAATGGTAGCGGATCATAGAGATGGCCAGAGACTATCCAGTCCGTGGCCAGCTCTTTGGTAACTTGATGTCACCTCCAGATCAGGTCCATGTGATCGGAGAGCCTGGAGAGGCACCCATAGGTGGAGGGGGGCTAATCAGCCACTAGGATGGCTTTTACCAGCTGAAGACAAAGAGATGTGGATGATGTCTGTAGCTCCAGGAAATCCCCAGATATCTCCACTTCAACTCCAGGATGTCATATGGGATCCATACGGGTGGGAAGTGATTAGGCTTTGACAAAGACTGGAAGCTGATTGGCTACCCTGCACAGTTGCACCATTTTTTGCACTCTCCAGTCTCAGTAAATCAAATTAATGTGCCATTTTGATCATTCTAAAGCCTTGTACACAGTCAGATTATTGGACGAATTTTCATCAGTTTTTTGTTTGCTGCTAGTCTCAAATTGAAAGTGAAGAGGTTACTCACCATCAGAAAATGTTTTTACGACAGAATTTAACGTCAGAAGTGACGTTATGTGTCCTTTCATTTCTGAGCATGCCTAGACTTGCTCTTCAGATTTTTATTTTTTTGTCAGAAAACCATACTAATGAAAAGAAAGATCAGAAGTTGTGGTCACATCAGACAAACATTTTCAAGCCTGCACATCCAATTTTTGTCTGCCGAAAATTGGTAATCGGCTGTGAAAAGCAGCTTACTAACGATGAGGAAAATCAGCAGATCGTTCATCGGATGAAATTTATCTTCAGATTTTCTGACAGGCCTTTAAATTTGATAAAAAAGTCCAATTCTGTAAACGATTGTTTGATCAGATGTCTTATCCCCGGAATTCAGCTTCAAGCCCCGGTTCATGCGGGGAACCGCATGTGAATCGCACCACATTCCTGTACAAATCACATGGGATTCTTTACAGTGCGTTTCAGCCTATTCTTTCTGCACAGAAAAAAAAAAAAAAAAAAAAAAAAAAAAAAAAAAAAAAAGGAGCATGCACCTTTTTTTGCCACACTGGAATCAGATCGCATGGGTGTTCACACCCATGGGATCCGATTCAGCCAATCCCAAACTATTTTTGGGGTGTCATTAGGTTAACATTAACACCTGCAGTGGTTCGCATGAACGGAGTGCGATTGTGATGCGGTGCCATAAACTCGCAGGAATCACTGTAAATCCCGCACTGCATCAGTGTGAACGGGGACTAAAGGATAGGTTCACCTTTAGTAACATGTTACCCCCTTATTTAGAGTGTAACATGCTACTAAATCACCTGCCCCCACCCCAACCCCCAATGTGACAGCGATCAGGGGAATTTACTCCCCACACCCGCTGTCACAATTCAACAACAGCATGACCATGCAGGGCTCTGTCCATATGACCTTTTCCTTTATGCACGGGGTTCTGTGAATGAATGAACTACAACTACCCTCCGCCATTGCAGTTCTCAATGAACTATGAGGGCGCTGGTGAGCACTCCAGTAGTTCACTGATCTTCCTGCAACTTACAAACTGCTTGCCCAAATCGGAGGTCCGGGCAGACAGCTATACTGACAGCCTGCAGGAGCCTGGCACTGCAATTCTTTTGTAGGATCTTAAGAAAAAGAAACCAACGAATGTACATTTTTTGCCTGCAAAAAAAATTTGCATTTATTGTTTTTTAAGTTGAACTTATACTTTAATGATTTAAAGTGATTCTAAAAAGGAAAGAAAAAGTTTTTCAGAACAACATGTTATATTTACAGTACCCATTCTGTGTAATGATTTTGAACAGAGCAGCCCCGATCCTCTTCTTTTTGGGTCCACCGCTGGTGGTCATGCAACGTGCCCCCAATAGCAAGCTTTTTTTGCCATGGGGGCACTCAAGCAGGCTCACTCCCGAGCCACACTCTGTGTCTATTCATGGCCCAGTCCCCCGCTCTCTCCTCATTGGCTCACAGGTTGTGATTGACAGCAGCAGGATCCAATGAGGAGAGAGTACAAGACATGGGAGAGCCGCTTCTCTCGTGCACATGGCTGGATTGAGATGGGGCAAGTATAAGGGAGAGCTGGGGGAAGAAGCCATACCCAGAAGTTTTTTTTTACGTTAGTGCATAGAATACATCAAGATAAAAAACCTTGAGCATTTAGAACCACATTGGGCTCCATTCACATTAGAGCATCTCCAAAGACTTTGGAGAACGACTTTTACCTCTCTGGAACAAAGTCGAATTACAAGTAGCACCAAAGTAGTACAGGCCCCTTTTTTAAGTCGCACCGAGCTAAACAGATGCCAATGCAAACAATAGGCTATGACTTGGCAAGTCCAAAGTCGCACATGTGTGAATGGGCCCTTAAAGATACATTTCATACATAGCTACATTGGTCCAGCATGGACCATAGTGACCATACATACACCATACCTGGCTGATGTTCCTAAAGTTGAAAATCAGTGAATTAGACACAGCAAATCCTGTGATGTCCGCTTGCATCCATGTCCTGGGCTCAGCGGCTGGCCTTCTGCATTGTGATGTCACACTCTCCCCCCCTCATCCAATGAGAGAACACGTTGTATTCACGCAGAAAACATAAAGCATTCTCTAAATGGAGTCTGCCAAGCAATCAACCTCCTGTGTTCTCCATCCATCGGCCGTTCAGCACAGGACCCGGAACCTAGTGGAGATCTCAGTAGAGGTGTCTATCACAGAGATTTTCACCTACCTGGGGCATTAGCCAGACCTGGCACCTCCTTGGCAGGATAGCAAAAGGTGGATTTTGAACACAGCTGAACGCACCTCTTAGGCTCCATTTACACTTGCTCGCCTCGTTATGTGACTTTGGACACTAAAGTCACACCCCGTGTTTTTCAATGACAACCATTTAAATATGTGTAACTTTAAAAAAGTCCCTTCACTACTTTCATATCATAGACTGCAAAGTAAACCCTCCAAGTCGCTTGAAAGTTGCATCTGAATGTTATACATGCAACAGTTGTCCATTATCATTGGCAAAGTCGCACCCATCCAAAGTCGCACTCCAAAGTCACACAATGCACAAGTGTGAATAGAGCCTAATGGTATTATATAGACAATACAATTCCCTGGATATGGCACTGGGTACACATGTGCCAGAGTGGTGGAATCTACGTACACCCATCGCTGCCTAAAAAGGTATTTACAGAAGAGCTCCAGGTAAGAATGTGATTGCATAGTTCCAGTGTGCTTCCACAGCAAGTATACAGTATACATCCCATACCTCTCAGATCCCCGTGGAAGCAGAGAATCCCTGCAGTAGTTACCACTACTACAGTGACCACCGCTGTCTTCCGGGTCCCATAACCCCAGGGGCCACTAGCTTGGAAAGGGCATTCGGCAGAGGACCTGGAAATCAGTGACCATCGGGACCTCCACCTCCCACAGCTAGAAAACATCCAGCCAATCTACACGTCATACAACACATCTGGAATACCGTTTTACCATAAACAACACAAAAGAGGGGGAGTATCAGGGACTACATGGAGGGCGATCAGTACTATGAGGGACTACATGGAGGGCGATCAGTACTATGAGGGACTACATGGAGGGCGATCAGTACTATGAGGGACTACATGGAGGGCGATCAGTAGCATCGGGGACTACATGGAGGGCGATCAGTAGCATCGGGGACTACATGGAGGGTGATCAGCAGTAGTATCAGGGACACATGGAGGGTGATCAGCAGTAGTATCAGGGACACATGGAGGGTGATCAGCAGTAGTATCAGGGACACATGGAGGGTGATCAGCAGTAGTATCAGGGACACATGGAGGGTGATCAGCAGTAGTATCAGGGACACATGGAGGGTGATCAGCAGTAGTATCAGGGACACATGGAGGGTGATCAGCAGTAGTATCAGGGACACATGGAGGGTGATCAGCAGTAGTATCAGGGACACATGGAGGGTGATCAGCAGTAGTATCAGGGACACATGGAGGGTGATCAGCAGTAGTATCAGGGACACATGGAGGGTGATCAGCAGTAGTATCAGGGACACATGGAGGGTGATCAGCAGTAGTATCAGGGACACATGGAGGGTGATCAGCAGTAGTATCAGGGACACATGGAGGGTGATCAGCAGTAGTATCAGGGACACATGGAGGGTGATCAGCAGTAGTATCAGGGACACATGGAGGGTGATCAGTAATATCAGGATACATAGAGGGTGATGATTCGTAGAGGGAATAGATGGAGGGTGAAGAGAGAAGTAAATAGATGAGAAGTGAGTAGGGATGGATGGGATGTGTAGATCTGGGAGTAGTAGAAGTGAATTGTGATGTATGGGAGGGGGGAGGACAGTGAACTCACTCCAGGACTCTCCGCTGCTCTCCGGCCACCATCCGCTCCTCTCTCTGTCTGTCTCTCTCTCTCCGGGCCGGACTCGGGATGTTCTCCCCCAGGCGGTGGCTCTGGGAGCCGTCACTTCCTCCAGGACCTGCCCCTTGACTTAAAGGGCCAGAGCCGGCTCGGGGGGTAGACAGCGTGTCACAGAGGAGGATGAGGAGCACGTGACCCCGCACACTGTGATCCCCTCATCATCCTCCTTGTCACAGCCAGGAACACCTTCCATCCCCTCAGAGAGTGTGTATGGGGGTCACTCCCCATCTGATCAGATTCTACCTGTATCCTATCATACTGTGTCCCTTTATTTTTCCCTCTATAATGATAATAATACCCCCCTGGGGGTGATGAATGGAGGATATAGTGATAGAAATGCGGCCCCTCACACTGCAGGCCGTAGTCACCCCGGGGTGTTCTGGAAACGCACGTCTCAGAAACGCACTAAAAATGCAGCAAAACCTGTAACGTGCTCCCAGCGCCATCATTATAAGTGTCACCCCCAAGCACAGGTAACAGTCCCACATTATGTGAGGAAAATAAGCAGCAGAACACAAAACGCATTTCCCTCAGTGACAAAAAAATGGTACTTGTGCTGCTTTGCTGCGTTTCTCCCAATTTGGGATATCTCAAATCGCACTGCAACCACAACACGCAAAGCTTGTTGTCCAAAAAGGCACATGAGCTTCTTTTGGGTAACAAGCTTTGTGCATTGTGGTTTGCAGTGATTGCAGCACGATTTATCACTTGATATGCACTGCAAAACCGCACCGTGTTTGGGTGGCATTGACAATGAATGCCATCCAAACCTGCGTTTTGCGATTGCAGGGATTCTGCCCAAGATCCCAAAATGCTAAATGTGAATGGAACCTTAGGGAAGCTCATTCAAGTGAAGAGGCTTCCCAATGCCGCACCACAACAAACACACACATAGAAAGCGACACATCACACAGGCCTCAACCACTTGCCAACCATACTATAAAACGACGGCTACAGTTATGGTCACCACCTCATCCCTTTACCTGAACACATATTAATTACACAGGTTCTGTGGCTGACTAGGGTGGTAATTAAACGTACTAGGTGCCTTATCTGCATTTAATTAGCCTCAGAACCTGTGTAATTCATAGGTGTTCGGGTTTAAAGGGATGAGGTGGCTCTACAGTGTGGTTGTCCAATAGATACCCTCCCCCCACAGCATGCTCTATGATCATTGTGTGCTTCAGACACAGATCAGGGTAAAGGACCAATCACAGCGGCCCTTTACCATGTAAACAGCTGTGTCTAATCACAGGTGATCACAGTGTAAACAAGATTTGCTGGTTATCAGCATTCCTCTCCTCACACTGACAGCACATTAGGAGAGAAGAGCCAGTAACTGGCCAGTGTGGAAGGAGACATCTGCACTGATAATCAGGATATTGATCACTAGTGTCCTGATTATCAATGCAGCCCCAACAGTGCACTTCAGTGCCGCCTATCAGTGCCTTCTTATCAGTGCCGCCTGTTAGTGCCCATCAGTGCTGTCAATCAGTGCCGCCTATCAGTGCTTCCTCATCAATGCCGCTTAATCAGTGCCCATCAGTGCAGCCTATTAGTGCCCATAGGCCATCAGTGCTATCTATCAGTGCAGCCTATTAGTGCCCAATGCCCATCAGTGCTACCTATCAGTGCCACCTATCAGTGCCCATCAGTGCAGCCTTATCAGCGCACATCAGCGAAGGAGAAAAATGACCTGTTTGCAAAATTTTATAACAGAAACTAAGAAAAACTTTTTTGTTTATTTAGCAAAAAAAAAAAAACAATGTTCCAAAAAAATAATAAAAAATGTCATTTGGGTACATTTCTGCATGACTGTGTAATTGTCATTCAAAGTGAGACAGCGCTGAAAGCTAAACATTGCCCTGGGCAGGAAGGGTGTGAAAGTGCCCTGCAGGAAGTGGATGGGACCGCAGCCAGAACACAGAGCTGTATACCGTATGTGGATGAAAGACACACCATCGTCCATCATAATAACCCAACTAAAAAGCACAGCGGAGGAGATGACTATACATTGATCCTCAGATCCTCCTATGATCAGGGCTCTTCTAGTTCTTGGACATGTATCACAAAGTAAATGATTCTGCACTTCCAACAAAACGCTCTTTATTGAAGCGTACTCCAGAGTGTACCCTATTTCCCACAAGTCAGTGAGTGAAATCTTCAACCACTTGTAATACATATATATATATATATATATATATATATATATATATATATATATTTATATATACGCATGTGACATTATAGTGGTTTACCGGGTCTTAGAGACCCCAGATCTCATAATAAAGAGGACCTGTAATTCTTTAGTTCTATTACAAGGGAAGTTTCTAAAAATACTTTCTAATACCGTGTACACACGTAGCAGACTATCCGGCGCCGGCGGACTTAGTCTGGCGGACTTTCCGCCGGATTGTCCGCTGGACTTTCTGAACGAGCTACCTGCCCACACACGGTACTTTTGCGGTGGACTAATACGGCGTACTAAGTCCGTTGGACTATCCGCCGTACTAAGTCCGCCGGACTATCCGCCGTACTAAGTCCGCCGGACTATCCGCCGTACTTTTGAAATGAACGGACTCGCCCACACACGCTGAGGAAAGTCCGCTCATTTTGAGCGCGTCTCCAGGTAGCCGGGACCAGTGAAGGAGGCGTCGCTGGCCCCGTCACCTGGTATGGACTTAAAGGGGAATCCCTACGCCGAAAAAAGCCCCCCCTTCCCCAAGGCACCCCCCCCTGTTGAGGGCATGCGGCCTGGTACGGCTCAGGGGGGGGCACTCTTTCGTCCCCACCCCATTTTCCTGGCCGGCCGGGTAGCGTGCTCGGAAATGGGTCTGATATGGACCTAGGGGGGATCCCCATGCCGATTTTTTGGCGTAGGGATTCCCCTTTAAGTCCATACCAGGTGACGGGGCCAGTGACGCCTCCTTCGCTAGCCCTGGCTACCTGGAGCCGCGCTCAAAATGAGCGGACTTTTCTCCGGGCAGGAAAAGTCTGTTCATTTCAAAAGTACGGTGGACTGGCACACACACGGCCGTATTGTCCGCCGAAATGCGAGTCCGGTGGACAGATTGGAGTGCAAAACGACTTTCTTAGTCCGCCGGACTTTTGGGTAAAGAAACACACATGGGCGGATTGTCCGGTGGACTTGAGACTTTTCCACCGGATTGTTTGATTGTGTGTATGAGGCATTAGATTAATTTTGAACTTTCCTCCAGTTAGTTTGGGGTCATGTCCCCGTGTTCTTGATTTTGGTTTCATATTAAAGAGACTACCTTCCTGAACCTTATTCACCCCATTTGATGTATTTAAAGTTTTGTCTCCCCTTTCCCTTCTTTCCTCCATACTGTACATATTAAGTTCCTGAACTCGCACTCGATATGTTTTATCCCCTAGAGCCTAGACCTTTCACCATTTTTGTTACCTGTCTCTGTACTCGTTCTGTTTTATCGATATCTTTCTGTAAGTGTGGTCTCCAAAACAGGACACAGTATTCTAAAAGAGGTCTCACTAAAGATCTATATAAGGTAATCAGGACCTCCTTCCTCCTGCTGGTGATACCTCTAGTGATGCGTCCTAGAATTCTATTCACTTTTCCAACTGCTTAGTCACATGGTTTGCTCATTTTGCAATCATCTGAAATAAGTACCCCCAAATCTTCTTCTTCTGTAGTGCTGGCGAACACTGTACCCCCAATGTTGTACTCTCTCGGGGGATTATTTTTATCCCTAGGTGCAATATTTCACATTTAGAAAAATTGAACTGCAGTTTCTACTGCTTTGACCAATCTTCCAGCAATGTCAAATCATGTTCCATGTTACAGACACCTCCAAGGCTACCAACCCTATTACACACCTTTGTATCATCAGAAAAAAGACATACCTTGTCCAACAAACCTTTAGTTATATCACTTACATATAGATTAAATAGAACAGGACCGAGTACAGAGCCTTGTGGTTCACCACTAGTGACTGCTCTCTGTTCTGAGTGAACCCCAATTACAACCACACTTTGGTATCTATCCTTTAGCCAACTGCATATCCACTGAACCATCCAAATGTGAAGTCCTAGCTTGTACAACTTTTGTATTAGATCATTATGTGTGGAACTGTAACAAATGCCTTGCTGAAATCAAGATATGCTATATCCACAGCACCACCCTGGTCCACAACATTGGTAATATAGTCAGAACATGTAATCAGATTAGTCTAAGCCCTTGTACACACGGTCGGACATTCTGACAACCAAATCCGTTGGATTTTGTCCGACGGATTTTGTCCGAAACTGTTGCATACACACGGTCGGACCAAGTTGTCGGAAAATCCGATTGTTCAGAACGTGATGACGTTATTTCATTACGACAGGACTACGTTCAGGCTAGTAGCCAATAGCTTTGGTGTAGGAATTTGATCTGAGCATGCGTGGCACTTTGTCCGATCGGAATTCTCTACACATGATCAGAGTATGTCCGATCGGACCAGTTTGTCGGAAAATATTTCCAACAAGTTGGAAAATTGGGTCCGACGGATATTCCGATGGAATCAGTCCGATGCATACCACACACAGTCGGATTATCCGACAACACGGTCCGATAAGACACATTCCGACGGATTCTCCGACCGTGTGTACAAGGGCTAACATGATCTGCCCTCAGTAAAGCCATGCTGCTTTGGGTCCAGCAAGTTGTGTATTTTTTGCTGCCCCTCTTGTGGATAGGTACAATATTAGCTGTCCGCCATTAATGGGGAACTTCTCCCCATTGAAGAGATTGATTAAAAGGATCTGTTAATGATCCAACAACTATTCCTCAAAGTTCTCTTATGCCGCATACACACGGATTTCCGACGGAGTTCCGCTGAAATGGACTTGCCTACACACGATCACACCAAAGTCCAATCGTTTAGAACGTGGTGACATACAACACGTACAACGGGACTATAAAAAGGAAGTTCAATAGCCAGTAGCCAATAGCTGCTAATGTGTCGTTTTTGGTCCTTCGGAACAGCATACAGATGAACGGTTTTCCCGATAGAAATTGATTCCGTCTGAAAGATTTAAAACATGTTCTATTTCTTGGTCCGTCAGAATTTTCGAACAAAAAAAAGTCAGCTGAAGCCCAAACACAATCAGAATAGCCGATAAAATGTCTGACTTTTTCTGCTGGAAAGTTCGACCGTGTGTACACGGCATTAGAACTCTGGGATGAATACTATCAGGGCCCATTGCTTTATTAAGCTTTAACCGAGCCAGTTCCTCTGTTACCTCTGTCTGCCGAAATCCTAAAAATGAACCATCATTACTAGAACCAATATGTTTCCCCAACTTGTTATTGTTAGTGCAATCTATTTTTGAGAAGACTGAACAGAAGTAATTGTTTAAAGTGGTTGTAAACCCTTACAAACCACTTTGACCTACAGGTAAGCCTAGATTAAGGCTTACCTGTAGGTCCAAGAAATATCTCCTAAACCTATACGGTTTAGGAGATATTTGCCCGAAGACAGGCACCGCTGTCTACGGCGCATGCGCCGTAGACAGCGGCGCGCAGGCGCACTGAGCGCGGCATTTCCAACAACGGAGCTGCCGAATGACAGCGGCGGAGCTGCGAGACCCCACCAAAAAGATGGATGCGCTGCATAGTAGTCCATTATGCTTTGCCTTTGCAGGGAATGAAAGAGGAAGTAAACCCATCAGGGTTTACTTCCTCTTTAAATGGTTTGTTACATCCAGGTCTCCCTCATCATATGTGTGGTGCCAAGTTTTCATTTTAGTGATCCCATTGTATTTTTCCTTCTATCAATAATATACCTAAAAAAGGTTTTATCTCCTTTCTTAATAGACTTAAAGAGGTTGTAAACCTCCGGGGAAAAAAACAAACAAACCCTGCAAGACAAAGGCATAATGAGCAAGTATGCATCGCATACTAGCTCATACTGAAATACAGTATATTTTGGACCATAAGATGCACTTTTTTCCCCCAGAAATATGGGGGAAAATGTCTCTGCATCTTATGGTGCGAATATACGCCAGGCACCGCCCCTCATCACCGCTGGCACGGCCCCACCCGCCGCCACCACAGGAAGAGAGGCAGGAGAGCGGGAGACAGACATCCAAAGCCGTGGCCGCAGAGCGATCTCCCATTTGGGCCTGACACTCCTGAAACAGAAAACAGAGTATTCGGACACTTGGGCTGCTCTGTCTTCTGTCAGGCAGATGGGATAACATCAGGTAAGGCTGTGTTTGTGGCAATGGTCAGTCTGCATTATTGGCAATGGTCAGGCTGCATTTCATGGGCACTGGAAAATATTTTAGTACACCATTTGGTTCAGAATATTTTTTTTCTTGTTTTCCTCCTCTAAAACCTAGGTGCATCTTATGGAGGGAAAAATACGGTACTTACTTTAGTATGATGCCCTGGATCAGCGTTGGCCCTCTGAGTAACTTCAGGGTTCGCGGCCTCCGGCGCTGTAATTGTCAGAGCCGCAATGACATCACTCCCACCCATTTGCGTGGGGGCTGCCTGAAGAAACGGAACAGCACCCCATTTTTTCAGTGCGCATGTGCTGGTGATGTCGGCAGCACCGCATACACTAAATATCTCCTAAACTGTACAAGTCAAGGTACCTACGGGTAAGCCTTGCTACAGGCTTACCTGTAGGTAAAAGTGGTGTAACAGGGTTTACAGCCACTTTAATAGATGTTAGGTATCTATTTACTCTGCGTAACATCATCTTTTATATTTTACCAAATAAATTGGGTTACATAATATGTTATATAGTGTTTGGGGATTCTAAGTCATTTTCTAGCAAAAAATACAGATTTTTAATTGTAAACAAAAAGTACCAGAAAAAGCTTGGTCTTTAGCCCAGGTTCACACTGAGCTGCCGGAATTAAACCGTGCGAGTTGAGCTGAACTCCCGCATGTTAGTCCCGATTTCAGTCGCAATTTCAGAGACGTCTATGCGGGTTTCTGCACAGATGTCAATGTAAATCGCAGCCTGAAATCGCAAAAAAGTAGTACAGAAACTACTTTTTAAAATCAGTGCAGCGCACTGATTAGAATGGTGTCATTGATGGCAATTGCTGACGATTTGACATGCAATTTGGCCTGTCAAATCGCATGTCAAAACGCTCCAGTGTGAACCAGGGCTTAAAGTGGGAGTAATCTCCCATGGTTGATATCTACCTTTAGTTAAGCTGGAAAGCTTTGTTTTAAGGTAGGTTTCAAATAATTTGCTAGTATGTGATACATTCTAGTACATCATAGCTTTACATTGCAGGTTTAAAAAAAAAAAAAAAGCATACTGGTTTACTACCGCTTTAAGTGGTTAAACTTTCCATCTCTATAAGAGCCAGACTGGGCAAGCTTATCCCAAAGCATTGTAGCTGCCTGGCAGCGTGTGGATGCACACACATCATGCTACCATGTTAACCACTTCAGGACCGCCGTATTGCCATTGTACGTCAGCACAATGGCACAGGCAGGCAGAATCACGTACATCTACGTGATTGCCTTCCAGCGGGTGGGGGGTCCCATCGGACCCCCTCCCGCTGGATACGGCGGTCCGATTCGGTCCAGGAGCGCTCCGTGATGAGGGGATGGCCGTTCGTTTTCGGCCACCCCCTCTGGATCGCTCCTGGCCAATGAGAAGCTTCCTCCCCTGTGTATTGTTTACACAGGAAGGAGGAAGTGATGTCATTCTCCTCGGGGCGGTCTTTTTGACCGGACTACGAGGAGAAGAGTAAAAGAACGAACACTACACTGACATGTAGGTACACACAGGCACACAAACCCCCCCCGATCCCCCCCCCGATCCCCCCCCCGCCCCCCCTCCCCCCCCAGTCACAGTGTCACTGATTGCATTGATCATTTCTTTACTGATCAATGCATTCAGTGTCAGTTGTGACAGTAAAAACTGTCAGGACAGTTAGTGTTAGGTCCAGGGTAGCCCCCTATCACCCCCCAATAAAGATTTAACCCCCTGATTGCCCCTAGAGTTAACCCTTTCACCCCCTTTTGCCAGTGTCACTAAGCGATCATTTTTCTGATCGCTGCATGTGTCGCTAGTGTCGCTAGGTAGCTAGTTATTTTTTTAGGTTCACCGCCAGGTTTTTATATCGCTAGGTACCCCGATATACTACCCAATAATGTTTTTAACCCCCTGATTGCCGCTAGTTAACCCTTTCACCCCCTTTTGCCAGTGTCACTAAGCGATCGTTTTTCTGATCGCTGCATTAGTGTCGCTACAGTCGCTAGGTAGCTAGTTATTTTTTTAGGTTCACCGCCAGGTTTTTATAGCGCTAGGTACCCCGATATACTACCCAATAATGTTTTTAACCCCCTGATTGCCGCTAGTTAACCCTTTCACCCCCTTTTGCCAGTGTCACTAAGCGATCATTTTTCTGATCGCTGCATGTGTCGCTAGGTAGCTAGTTATTTTTTTAGGTTCACCGCCAGGTTTTTATATCGCTAGGTACCCCGATATACTACCCAATAATGTTTTTAACCCCCTGATTGCCGCTAGTTAACCCTTTCACCCCCTTTTGCCAGTGTCACTAAGCGATCGTTTTTCTGATCGCTGCATTAGTGTCGCTACAGTCGCTAGGTAGCTAGTTATTTTTTTAGGTTCACCGCCAGGTTTTTATAGCGCTAGGTACCCCGATATACTACCCAATAATGGTTTTAACCCCCTGATTTCCGCTAGTTAACCCTTTCACCCCCTTTTGCCAGTGTCACTAAGCGATAATTTTTCTGAACGCTGCATCAGTGTCGCTAGTGTCGCTAGGTAGCTAGTTAACTAGGCTCCCAAAAAGTCCCCCACATGTGGTATCCCCGTACTCGGGAGAAGCAGCAGAATTTATTTTGGGGTGTAATTTGACTTCTGCCCATAGCATGTGTGAGCAATATATCATTTAGTGACAACTTTGTGCAAAAAAAAAAAAGTTTGTAATATTCCCGCAACTTTTGGCAAAATATAAAATATTCCATGGACTCAACATGCCTCTCAGTAAATAGCTTGGGGTGTCTACTTTCCAAAATGGGGTCATTTGGGGGGGTTTTGTGCTATTTTGGCATTTTATGGCCTTCGAAACTGTGATAGGTAGTGAGGAGTTAAATCAAAAATTTGCACCCTTAGAAATCCTGAAGGTGGTGATTGGTTTTCGGGGTGCCGTGCGCGACTAGACTCCCAAAAAGTCCCACACATGTGGTATCCCCGTACTCGGGAGAAGCAGCAGAATGTATTTTGGGGTGTCATTTCACATATAACCATGGCATGTGTGAGCAATATATCATTTAGTGACAACTTTTTGTAAAAAAAATTTTTTATTATTTTTTTTGTCATTATTCAATCCCTTAGGACAAAAAAAATAAATATTCAATGGGCTCAACATACCCATCAGCAATTTCCTTGGGGTGTCTACTTTCCAAAATGGGGTCATTTGGGGGGGATTTGTACTGCCCTGCCATTTTAGCACCTCAAGAAATGAGATCGGCAGTCATAAATTAAAAGCTGTGTAAATTTCAGAAAATGTACTCTAGTTTGTAGACGCTATAACTTTTGCGCAAACCAAAAAATATACGCTTATTGACATTTTTTTTACTAAAGACATGTGGCTGAATAAATTTTGCCCTCAATGTATGACTAAAATTTAGTTTATTCGATTTTTCTTATAACAAAAAGAAGAAAATATCTTTTTTTTTCAAAATTTTCGCTCTTTTTTCATTTATATCGCAAAAAAAAAAAATCGCAGAGGCAATCAAATACCATCAAAAGAAAGCTCTATTTGTGGGAAGAAAAGGACGCAAATTTCGTTTGGGTGCAATATTGCATGACCGCGCAATTACCAGTTAAAGCAGCGCAGTGCGAAATTGCAAAAAGACCTCTGGTCCTTAAGGTGTTTATTGGTCCGGAACTGAAGTGGTTAAACAAAAAATAAAAAATAAAGGTTGTCTATGCTCTGCTTGTGCAAATAACAAGTAGATTAAACTACGACTTACTTCCCATGAACTGGAATAGTACAGCGGTTGTCCAAGCAGTGGTAATACTTCCTTGTAAAGTCTGTGCTTACATAGGTCATGGTTTTTACTGCTTCAGGGAGATTACAGTGTGTGATGGTATCAGTTCAGTATCAACAGTCTGGGCTTTATTCACATTAGACAAAAGCCGGTACACACTACAACCGCTGGGTTGCACCAAAGAAAACTGACAGCTCCGGTTGGAGACACTGTACTAACCACGTGAGGTTTCCCTCGATTTCCCCCCGCCAGAACACTCCAATCAGTGTTCTCTGCCATTGGCTGAGAGTGCTAATCAGGAGTCGGTCAGCTGCTGGTTTTCCATCATGCATATCTGACAGATGCTGGCTAAACTGCCAGCTTCTGTCGTACGGACTGATATACACATGGGCAGCATGTCGGACATTTTTTTCTGAACTGGTAAATGTTTCCCGGCATTCTGCCCATGTGTACGGGGTTTTAAATTAGAAGTTCACCCTAACACTAAAATCTGGCATCCACGATCTAAAACTAACCTATGTAGCCCTGTAAAGAAGAAATCGCTAGTCGTACATTTTCTGAAGCTCTGCAGAGGAGACAGCCGACAGCGGCTGGAAAGTGACGTTACCCATAGAGTTTCTATGGAGCTTCCGTTGTCAGCTGCCTCTTCTGCACACTCCCACACACTGAAGCCGCCACTGACAGCTCAGCGTGGTTCCAGACTGGAGAGACTTTAAAAAAGGTATGTACAGTGATTTCTTCTTTACAGGTCTTAGATTTTGGATGCCTGTAGATTTACAGATTTCAGTGTTAGGGTGAACTTCTACTTTAACTACTTGCCGACCAGCCACCGTCATTATACTGCGGCACGATCCCGCAAACCGTCGTAGCTAGATGTCGGTCCCTTTAAGCGGGAAAGCAGGCACCTGCTGCTCAGCAGGGGTGCCGATGCTTGTGACCGGTGGTCGCAATGACCTCTGACCACGAGCAATTGCGGGCACGAGAGGCAGAACAGGGACGTATGTTTGTAAACACATAAATCCCTGTTTTGTGAGCTGAGGAGAGACAGATTGTGAGTTCCTATGAGCTTGGAACCATGATCCCTCATCTCCTATAGTGAGTTCCATCTCCCACAGTTAGAACACACACATAGGGAACACATTTAACCCCTTGATCGCCCCCTAGTGTTAACCCTTTCCCTGCCAGTGACATTTATACAGTAATCAATGCATTTTTATAGCACTGATCGCTGTATAATTGTCAATCAACCCAAAAATGTGTCAAAAGTGTCCGATGTGTCCACCATAAGTCTCGATAAAAATCACAGATCGCCACCATTACTAGTAAAAAAAAATAATAATAATAAA
This sequence comes from Lithobates pipiens, assembly GCF_037356315.1. Taxonomy (NCBI): domain Eukaryota; kingdom Metazoa; phylum Chordata; class Amphibia; order Anura; family Ranidae; genus Lithobates; species Lithobates pipiens. The sequence continues at coordinate 111,261,577 of NW_027507788.1, forward strand.
AATGCCATAATTCTATCCCCTATTTTGTAGACACTATAACTTTGCGCAAACAAATCAATATATGTTTTTTGGTTTTTATATTACCAAAAATATGTAGAAGAATACATATCGGCCTAAACTGAGGAAAAAAATTTGCTTTTTTTTAAAAAAAGGGACTATTTATTACAGCAAAAAGTACAAAATATTTTTTCAAAATTGTCACTCTTTTTTTGTTTATAGCGCACAAAATAAAGACTGCAGAGATGATCAAATACCACCAAAAGAAAGCTCTATCTGTATAAAAAAAAGGAAGTCAATTTTGTTTGGGTACAACGTCGCAAGACCGCACAATTGTCAGTTAAAGCAACACAGTGCCGAATCGCAAAAATCGGCCTGGTCATTGAGCAGCCAATTTTTCCGGGGCTGAAGTGGTTAAAGTATAACTAAAGGTAAAACTTTTTTTAAGTTTTGGATAGAGTGGAGCGGGATTAAAACACCTGGCAGTTTTTATTGCTGCCTGTGCCCCCATTATAGAGATTCATCATCCCTAGCTGTCCTGTTCACCATTATCATTGAGGCTGGGTTCACACTGTTGTGCAGAGCGGCTCACAGCAGGGGGTCCCCTGTTCTCCATTTCAGAGACAAACCAGGCCTGAATTTTTGCCTGAGTTTGGACCTGACACAGAGCCAAAGACTCACAGGACTCTTGTGCAATGCGCTCTGCGGCCCCCACGGGGATGTGTGTACTATTGAGAGCCGGTCACACTCTCCTGTCATGTGAATTGGATACGGTGAAACTCGCATCCAATTCGCATTAGTGTGAACCCAGCCTGGAAGTGAAAGTAAAAGAAACTCCCAAATTTTGGGTTGTCCCCAGAAAAGTAATAGAAGGAAAATCTTCCAGTGGTCACACTAGTTCTAGTGACCTGGGGGTCCCCAATGGATTTCTTACATTTGCAAGGATTTCCTCTCTTCTTGTTTTGGCTATAGGACAGGAAGTGAAGAAAAATCTGCACAATGGGACACAAATAGCAAAAAAATAAAAATAAAAATCTGACAGGGGTTATAACCCTCCCGTGCTCTATCCAAAATGAAAAAAACATTTTCTATATAGTTCTACTTTAAAGTATTTCTAAAGCCACAACTTTTTTTAGGGGAGGGTTAAAAAACTGTAATTTTTTTCCGTCTCATTAGAGAGATTTCCCTCCACTTACTGTCTGTAGATTCAACAGAGAATATACACTATATTACCAAAAGTATTGGGACACCTGCCTTCGCATGCACATGAACTTTGATGCATCCCGGTCTTAGTCCGTAGGGTTCAATATTGAGTTGGCCCACCCTTTGCAGCTATAACAGCTTCAACTCTTCTGGGACAGCTGTCCACAAGGTTTAGGATTGTGTCTATGGGAATGTTTGACCATTCTTCCAGAAGTGCATTTGTGAGGTCTGGCTTGCAGTCTCCACTCTAATTCATCCTAAAGGTGTTCTGTCGGGTTGAGGAGGCCAGGACTCTGTGCAGACCAGTCAAGTTCCTCCACCTCAAACTCACTCATCCATGTCTTTATGGACCTTGCTTTGTGCACTGGTGGGCAGTCATGTTGGAACTGGGCAGGGGCCATCCCCAAACTGTCCCCACAAGGCTGAGAGCATGAAATTGTCCAAAATGTCTTGGTATGATGACGCCTTAAGAGTACCCTTCGGGGGGGCGTGGCCGACTTCCGGTATGTGAAGACCTGTTCCTGAGAGCTCCTGACCGCGCCGAAATCCTTGAAGTATCCTGACCAGCCTGGGAACCGGGATCGCCCTGCTGAGCAGTGCACTCGATCCGGGAACACACCGGGCACATGAGCATGGTCAACAAATACGGCCCGCGGGTAGGTAGCAAGCCCGCGGACCGTTTGGCCCGGTTCGCACGTGAGGCCGGTCAAGATGGCGCCCGGACGGGTGCAGGGACGCATGGCGCAGCGGAGCTGAATGCGGGCCGAGACACCGAGGGGGACCCAGACTGGCCTGCTCTCCCGGATCCTCTGGCTGCTCCCCTACCATCCCCTCCGCCTGATGCAGAGGAAGGAGGCTCCGGTGCACAGGTAAAAGAACCTACGCTGGCTCAAATCATGGACACTATCAAAAGCTGCCATGCGGCGCTATCTACCCAGATAGAAACCATCCGAGTGGACTTTGCTATACTGAAAGATGATGTCCAGAAAATCAGGCAGAGGGTCAGTGAAGCTGAGCAGCGCATTAGCACAGTGGAGGATGACCTCAATCCCTTAATGGTGCAAGTGAGAGATACTGCGGCGGACTGCAAGTCCCAGGAGGCCAAATTGGGGGACATTGAAGACAGCCTTCGGAGGAACAACCTACGCTTTTTGGGGTTCCCGGAGGGTTCCGAGGGGAAGCAGGCAGAAGAGTTTCTGTTATCCTGGCGTAAACAAACCTTTGGTACTGGCTGTTTCTCTCACCTCTTTGCTATTGAGAGGGCTCATAGAGTCCCACTGAGGCAACAACAACCTGGCAGGTATCCTAGACCCATACTAGCTCGCTTTCTCTACTTCAGAGATAAAGAAGCCATATTACGCAAGGCCCGCAACATGCCTGAGATACTGTATAACAACAACCGGATAACTATTTTCCCTGACTTTTCGGCTGCGACACAGAAGCAGAGGGCGGCCTTTCAGAGTGTAAAAATGAGACTGCGGGAGCGCAGCCTTCCATACAGCATGCTGTACCCGGCCAGATTACGTGTGGTCCAGGGAGGGAAAACGCAGTTCTTTACATCACCCAGGGAGGCTAACAACTGGATTGAATCCTTGGGCCCGGCTTGATAAATACTGACATGCCTGTTGTGGAACCGGAGAACGGCGAAAGATGTCCAACCAGTGTTTACCTGACAAATGACACGCCAGAAAGCTCACATGGCATTGACACTTGAAGTATTACTGCATGTGCACTGTTGCTGCGGCCTGGCAGGCTGGGAGTATTCCTGCTAGCGACGCGGTCTGTACTATGCTCTTTTGGAATCACATACCCACCCTTGATCCCCCGGTCCGGCTGGACTGGGAGTATTCCCCTCTTAGGGGTGAACATGTCTATTGGTTTACAGTTGGGGGTAAAGGCTCGTGGGTTGTTTGGGGCTACGGGCAGGGTGGGGGAGGGGAAGTTCTGATCCATGGTTATGGATCACAGTTCACTGCAGATAGATTTTCTGACTTTTGCACTATTTTTTATAACATGTTCGTATTGTGGAGTTTGAATGTGCCCCCCCTATTTTGGGGGGCGTTGTTACTGCTGCTCTATGATGTACTAGGAGGCGTGGGGGGGTGGGGTGGGACGCTCTGCCCGCTCTCTGTGGATCCCAAACACCCCATTTATAGACGCTGTTATGCTCCTTACTTGTTGATTTTAGTACTCACTCACCATGCAATCACTTAAACTGATATCGTGGAATGTGAGGGGCCTCAACTCCAAGATTAAACGTGCCTTAGTATTCAAATATATCCAAAAACATAACCCAGGTATAATATTTCTCCAGGAAACACACCTGATGGGACCTAAGACCTTGGCCCTTCATAGGGCTTTCGTGGGCAGGGCGTTCCACTCTACGTATTCCAACTATGCCAGAGGGGTCTCGGTCTTGGTTTCCAAGACATTATTGTGTCATACTAAGATGGTCAAAACGGATCCTATGGGTAGGTTTGTGGTTCTGGTGTTGGAATTGGACAACAGAGTGTATACGTTTATAGCTGTATACATTCCCCCCCCTTTTTACAATAGAAATATGGGGAACAATAATGGAGGCTGCTCTCCGAGTTGCAGAGGGTCCCATTATTCTTGCGGGGGATATGAATGTGGTGCTAACACCGGATGCCGACAGATTTGGAATGGCGCCTAGGCATGGTTCCCCGTTGGCTCAGTGTGTTGGGTCATATAACCTGGTGGAGGCCTGGAGGTGGAAAAACCCACATGTTAGAGCTTACTCCTGTCACTCCACTACGTTTAAAACACTTTCTAGAATTGATTTATGTTTTGTATCCAATGAATTGCTGCCGAGAGTGCTGGAGGCCCAATATCTGCCTCGTGCTGTCTCGGATCACTCCCCACTTATGGTCACCTTTGACATGGAGAGGCCGAGAGGGTACGTGGTGTGGAGGTTGAGTCCATTGTGGCTCAAGGAGGAGAGTTTCGAGAGGTCTACGCAGTCGTCTATTGGTGACTTCTGGGTTGACAATCGGGCAGGGGCTCCTGTCGGAATCACATGGGAAACGTTTAAGGCCACACTTAGGGGCTCGGTGGCCGGGGTTATTAAACAACTTAGATCAGACAGGCAGTGGAAACTTATGGAGGCAGAAAGGAAGGTGACAGATGCAGAGGTGGAATACATAGCAAACCCCAATTCCGATACGTATAGAGGTTGGAGGGAAGGGGTCCGCCATTTAGATCTTGTCTTAGTAGAAAAGACCCGGAAAAAACTTTTATATCAGGCGCAGCACATATTTGAATTTGGTAATAAGAATAGTAGCCTGTTGGCATACCTGGCCCACTCGCAGCAAACCCCAGCTTCTATCCCACGTATATATGACAAACATGAGACCTTATGTACCACACAAACAGAAATAGCGCAGGCGTTTGTGCAATTTTATTCTGAATTGTATTCTTCTAAGGTGGACTATGGGGAGGAGGAGGTGCGGGACTACTTAGCCCCCATCCCGCTCTTAGAATTGGGGGTGGAGGCGGCGCAGGACTTGGAACTTCCCATTACTGTTGAGGAGACACTCGCTGCAATTCGTGCCCTCAGCCCGAACAAAACGCCAGGTCTGGACGGTTTTCCGGCTGAGTGGTACGCAACATTTGCGGACGGTCTGGCCCCCAGATTGTTGCAAATGTTTATAGCTGCTTTGGAACAGGGGGAGCTTCCCGAATCCCTGAGGGAGGCGCTTATTGTACTGATACCGAAGCCGCACAAGGACCGTGAGCTATGTGAGTCCTATAGACCCATATCATTGATTAATGTTGATGCCAAAATACTGGCAAAAATTTTGGCCCTGAGACTTAATAAGGTGATAGCGTCTGTTATTCACCAGGATCAAACGGGCTTCATACCCGGGAGATCGACGGCGATCAATCTTAGGCGTCTGTTTACCATTCTTCAGTCGGAGGGCCAGGATCCGGACACACGAGTAGTGGTGTCCTTAGACACACATAAAGCTTTTGATTCCATTGAATGGTCCTATTTGCTGGCGGTCCTTGGGCGGTTGGGCTTTGGCCCAAGATTTGTGGCATGGGTGAAATTATTGTACACTAGGCCGAGGGCGAGGCTCAAAGTGAATAATATTATTACAGATCCTTTTGAGATTACAAGGGGCACTCGGCAGGGGTGTCCATTGTCACCCCTGTTGTTTGCCCTGGCTATTGAGCCACTGGCGGCAAGCTTGAGGTCGAACTTAGGAATCCAGGGTTGCAAGATAAATGACAGGGAGGAAAAAACGTCCCTTTACGCTGATGATATGCTCCTATATTTGGCAGATGCAGGGGATTCACTGAGGAACGCACTGGAACAAATTTATAGGTTTGGTGCATACTCAGGATTTAGAGTAAACTGGAATAAGTCCGTACTTCTCCCGTTATCCCCCGACTATGATCCTGCTTTACCACCGGAGGTACCCTTGAAAAAGGTCTCCCAGTTCCGTTACTTGGGGGTTGAGGTGCAGTTACCGCTGTGTAATTACACTAAAAACAATATCTCACCTTTGATCCTGAAACTGAAAGAAAATTTACAGACGTGGCGTACTCTGCCCCTTAACCTTCTGGGTAAAATTAATATCTATAAGATGATATATCTTCCCCGTTTTTTGTATCTGTTGTGGCATGCACCGATCTACAAGGTATTTCAGGGTATCAATAAAATCCTGGTCTCCTTTTTGTGGGGAGGCAAACCGGCTAGAGTGTCATTGGACACGTTGCACCTGCCAATTCGCTTGGGTCTGGCTTTGCCAGATTTACAGGGTTATTATCAAGTCCTTTACACAATTTCAGACTGACTACAACCTGCCCAATACATTTTTTTTTAGATATTTGCAGCTAAGGCATGCTGTCTGTGCACAATATGGCGGACTGGAAGTGTTACTAACCCCTTCAAAATTAGAGCAGTTAATAAAGGAGGAGGACCACGCCAAGCTCATATCAAGGTACTATTTGGCTTTAATGACATCTTCCTCTGTCAGGATGGGCAGGGTGTCCGCACAGTGGAAGTCGGACATTCCGTCCATCACAGGGGAATCCTGGGAGGAGGTCGTGGATACGGCCCTCTCCTCGGTGATTTCGGCTAGGGACAAACTGATACAGTTTCATTATCTCCACAGGATCTATTATACCCCACTGAGGCTCCATAAAATGGGAAGGACGGACTCCCCAGAGTGTCATTGATGTAGGGGGCGGTAGGGGACTTCTTTCATATGGTCTGGCTATGTCCGGAAATTGTCAAATTCTGGAAGGCAATCCTTACATTTCTAGAAGATGTTTTAGCCCTACCCAATATTTATTCTCCTGCTCGGTGTCTGTTGGGGGTGCTGGAGGAAGAAGGTATATCTGCATCTCAGAAGTCTCTACTTAGAATACTTTTTTGTTATGCTAAAAAAGCAATTGCTCTTAAATGGAGGGGGGCCTCCCCACCTTCCTTACGATATTGGATTGATATTGTCAATGGCGCACTGCCGATGTATAAACTAACGTATACAGCCAGAGGAAGCACTAAAAAGTTTGACAAAATTTGGGTGAGCTGGATTCAATACGCTCCGTGTGATGGAATAACGGCTTAGGGTAGGGAGGGAAGAGGGGTAGACAGTGGCTAAAGTAAAGGGTCTATATCATGCTCATGTTCCTGCATATAATGGTGCTTATCTTCTCTAAAAGGGAGGAAAAAAATAAAAATAATAAATGAAAATTTTGGTATTGGTGAAGAATGTGGAGGGAATATGATGGTGCCTAAGTAGAGCAGTAGGATGGAAATGTTGTTATCAGTTGAATATTGTAACTAAGCAACACTGGTCCCTGGCGGCCAGAGTCAATTTCTAGATGTACATTTGAACATGTTGTATACAGATGTGGAATGTTACTCTTGTTTGTTTGTTTGTTTGTTATGAAAGAAAAAAACAATAAAATTTAACCTTTAAAAAAAAAAAAAAAAAAAAAAAAAAGAGTACCCTTCTCTGCAACTAAGGGGCCAAACACAACCCCTGAAAAACAACCTGTGACAGACCTAGCCAGGACAGAGGCTTTTGGAGGGGACTGAATGTTAGCCTCTTGCCCACCAATCATGGGCGCTGGCATTTGGGGGAACGGTGCTCTTTGTGAGAAGGTTTTCTTGGCTTTGCCCAAAAACTATTCTTGGTTATTAATTCTGAACAGTAGATGGTCATTGAAAGAACTGATCACATTGACCTCTGGAGACGGACTGTCTGGTCACCTAGGCTGCCTTAAGTGCTGTCTTAATTAACACGTTAATTATGTAATTGTATTTTAAGTTGTTGCTATAGGGGAGGGGGAGTATCCATGAGCAGCCCTACCTCATTATCTAACCCCTTGTGTTAAAAGTGTATAAAATGACTGTATTCTGGTTCTTTTTTTTTTTTCTTCTTTTTTTTGCCAACTCAGTGAAACCAATAATAACCATAGGACCCAAATCAGCTTAACGCTCAGAATCCCTTCTCATAACTTCACATCATTGTGGCAATTTACCTCCCTTTTTTTCTTCCCCCAAAAATTATTGTTTTGGATTATTTTCCATACAAAATTTCATATGCTTACCACCTCTATATACTAGAACCAAAACCTAATCTCTCCCCTCCCTAGGTACCCTAACGCCATATCTTCCCCCCCCCAACTCCCCCCCTCCACCCCCCCCCCCCAACTCTGTGGACCACCGCCCTCGAACTGCCATCCTGCCTTATTTGTACCCGTGTGAGGTTTATGCCCTTAGCCCTTCTGTAATATACCATTTCTTCTTAAATTCTTGCCAACGCTTCCATTTCTCAGCAGTATGTTTATTGCTCCTCTCTTCCAGACTATCACTTAAACATTCCATCTTGTAGGTCTCTTCTACCATATCGACCCATTCCCACATTGAGGGCGCCTCCAACTCCTGGCATTTTTTTGGGATTAATTTTTTTCCCCGCGTTTAATAAATGTGGGATCAGAGATTCTTTATACTGTTTAACCCCCCCTTTTATCGTATGAAATAACACTACCCAGGGGTCGGCACTCACCGCAATATCAGTGATCTCTTTAGTATAAAGTAGAATTTGGTTCCAAAACTTTTTTTATCTTCGGGCAACCCCACCACAGATGTGCCATCGTACCCGTCTCCTTACACCCACGCCAGCATTCCCTAGAGCTGTCAAGCTGAAATTTACTGTTCTTTTATGGGGTATAGTACCATCTCGTCAGACATTTATAATTCATCTCTGCTGTTTTAGAATCCACGGCAGAGCTATGGACTAATTTAAAAATTTTACCAAGCATTACACTGTCTTTTTGTGTCCCTAATTCCCTTTCCCGTTTTCCCGTTTTTTGATGAACGGAGGCACTTTTTTTTTCTTTTAGTGCTATAAGAGGTGAATTGTATTTCCCATTAACTTGCCTATATACCAACGATAATGGTCTATTACTGCATCTTTTGCATTCTGCTTGGATCTCGTCTAGTAATGGGATGTAATTAATCCGGTACAGTTTCTTCTCAGTTTTCGCCAGCTTTATTCCCAGATATTTAAGTTCATTCCGCCACGGAAAACTCCATTCTCGCTGCAGTATTTGTGCCTCCTTTCTATTAATGTTAATGTTCAATATCTCAGATTTAAGCCGGTTTATTTTAAAGTTGGATACGTCCCCATACTGTTCCAACATCCTTATTAAATTTGGCATAGACATCTTAGGGTTATTAATATAAAATAGTATATCATCTGCAAATGCGGAGAGTTTGTGTTCTTCTTTCTCTACTTTTACACCTGCTATTTCTGGGTTTTCCCGAATTGCCGCCAGGAGAGGTTCCAGCGACAGGACAAACAGCAGGGGCGACAACGGGCACCCCTGCCTTGTACCCCTTTCCATTACAAAATACGCTGACTCTTGTCCATTTACCTTTATACGTGCCTTTGGTTGATTGTATAACACTCTCACCTTCTGTAGCATTTTCGGGCCTATCCCCATCCTTTCTATTGTATGGAACATGAACCCCCAGTCTACCCTGTCGAAGGCCTTCTGCGCGTCTGTCGACAAGAGCAGACTGGGGGTCCCTCCCTGTTGCATCCGCTGGAGTAAGAGAAGTGTTTTTATCCCGTTATCTCTTCCTTCCTGCCCCGGTACAAACCCCACCTGGTCTGGGTGGACTAAGGTCGTCATTAACTCCCTCATCCGCTCCGCCAAGACCTTGGCATATAGTTTTGTATCTGTATTTAACAGCGAAATCGACCTATAACTAGTACATTGTGTTGGATCTTTCCCCTCCTTCTGAATTAAGGTGATTGTAGCCATTAGGCCTTCATTACTCATTTTGTATTCCTCTCCCAGACCATTCATGTACCTGCACATTTTAGGGATAAGGGATTCTCTAAATATTTTGTAATACAGTGTTGTGAACCCGTCTGGTCCAGGGGATTTTCCCGGGGCTGATTTTAATAGTGACCTCTCTAATTCCTCTTCTGATATTGGCCTCTCAAGCATCTCGCTATCAAGGGAGCTTATTTTGGGTAATCTAACTTTATTTAAAAAAGCCCCGATCCTCTTATCTTTGGCCTTGTCCTGTAGTCCCAGGTATCTATCTGAGTATATCCCCTCATAGTATATCCTGAAGGTTTCCGCAATTTCTTAGGTTGTAAATACCATGCTACAGTTTTTATTTTGCATTTTCCCAATAAAATTATTATTATTATTATTTTTTTTGTAGCATCCTAGCTAAATACTTGCTCGGCTTGTCTCCCCCTATGTAACGTTCCCGGGCCAAACCATTAAACACCCTCTTCGTTTCCTGTTCCAACAGACCCTTCAGTTCGTCCCTTGTGTTTATTAATTTTTTATATACTATTTCCTTTTGGTTCAGTCCTTTTTTATGCTCTTGTTCCAAGCTGTATATCTCTTCCATTAATACTTTGATCTTTTCGGCTCTCATTTTTTTCCTTTTAGACCCTAGTGATATCAATATTCCCCTAATATAGGCTTTATGTGCATCCCATAATATGTGACCTGCAATTTCCGTTGTTTCATTTGAAGCGAAGTATTGTTCAATTTCAATGCCAATTCTGGCCTTATCCTCCTCATCCCGTAGCAGATCTTCATTAATCCGCCACGGCGAGGGGCATCTCCCGCCCTTTAAGATATTCATTCTTATTTTTACTGGAGCATGGTCCGAGAGGGTAATCACTTCTATGCCGGCTTCTATTACATAATCCAGCAACCCGTGGTCAATGAATATATAATCAATGCGGGAGTATATCCTATGAGCTGCTGAGTAAAACGAGTAGTCACAAACCCTCGGATTCATGACTCTCCATGCATCCACCAATTGATTGGTATATCATTTTTGTAATATATTTTTTAGCGATTCATTTCTCACCCTCTGTACCTCGAACGAGCTATCCACTTCCGGGTTCAAACAGAAGTTTAGGTCTCCCATCATGATCACATATCCCTTTTGAAACTTCCCAAGTTTATTTAATGTCTTATTTAGGAAACCAATCGGGTTGCTATTAGGGGCATAAATATTGACTAACGTACATTCCATCTCATCCAATGCACCCTTCAGAAACAGATATCTCCCTTCCGCATCACACATTCTATCACTTAAATGAAACCTCGTTTTTTTCGAAAAGCCTGTAGCGACCCCTCTACTACTCGTAGATATTGTGTCACTATAATACCAAACAGGGAAGTTTCTAGAATATAATCTGATATTTGATGCGAGGGAGATGTGTGTCTCCTGGAGAGAAACTACATCAGCTTCATAGCGTTTTAGTTCAGCCAGAATCTTATGTCTCTTTATCGGGGTATTCAAGCCCTTAACATTATATGACATAAAATTTATGCCACTCATCTTGCTATTACCTTCAGTTGGCCTGTCGCCTCCCTTACCCCACACGGGTACATTTGCCTTGTTTACTCTGGTGATCCACGGCTTCTCCTTCCCTCATCTGTCCCTCCCTCCCCTCCCACCCCCCCTCCCAACTCCCCCACCCCCCACTCCCGCCTCCCCGCCTTCTCTGCGGCCTATTCTCGGCCCTTGTTTGGTTAATGGTCGTATAAGCCCCTACCATCTCCCAATCAACTTGTTTTGAGGGCCTGGGGCTCTTTTAGCCTGCGCCTCTCCCACCTCCTCCCATTGGAGGGGGTGAAAGGGTTCCTAACCAACATCCCCTAGAGCTTCCTGCTTCCCCCCGCCGCTTTCCCCCTCCCCCCTATACTATACTAGTACTATACCTAGACTATAATGATCCTGCTGCTTCTCCCATCCATCCTGGAAGATCGGGAGTGCCTATGTATAATTTATCGCAGAAATCTACCAGGTCTTCCAGGAAACTCAACTTCGCGGTTTTGCCATCTTTGCTCCCTATTAAACATGCCGGGAAACCCCAACTGTATTTGACATTCTGGGCGAGCATCTCAGCCAACATCGGTCTCAAAAGCCTCCTCCTTGCTAGCGTCTCGAATGATATATCTGGGAATATATGCACATCCCGACCGTTATACTGTAGGGGGGTTTTCCCCCTTAACTTTCTCCAGAGTGCTGCTTTTCCTTCGAAGAAAGTAAATCTAGCAATTATATCCCGGGGTCTTTCGGTATCTGCATGTCTTACTTTCCCGATTCTGTGAATCCTATCAATTTTTGGGGTGCTTCCTGTCTCGTCTACCCAGCAAGGGGAGAAGATACTTTCAAATATTGACCTCAGGTCTTCGTCTTTTACCTCCGGGACCGAACTAATCTTTACGTTATTTCTTCTACTCCGGTTCTCCTGATCTTCCAACTTATACAGGATATCTCTTTGTGCATGTTGTATTATTTTTACATGCTCTTTAACTTGGCTTAATTCCTGAGCCTGAAGATCCACACGGTTCTCTGTAGCCTCTACTCTCTCTAGCAGGCTTCCCATATCTTCCCGGAGTCCCCTGATATCTGCTTTAATTGCATTTTCGAGTTTCAACAGCATCTCCAACATTTCTCCTTTTGTAGGGGGGTGATCTTCAACCCTCGACTCATCGATTTTGCTGCTTTCCCATTCGCTGTCTGTTATTATGTCATCTCTGGATTGATGAGCACCTCCTCCTTTATCAGACATTAAGAAAATAATTTTTGGAGAGAAGGAATCAGAACAGCAAAGATACCACGTCCCAATAGTTATGAGAAGAAAAATAATGGGGGGCCAAGAAAGGGGCTGGGGAATCACCAACCCCTGGGACTTTTAGGGTATCGAATCACAAAATTAACAGAAAAATAGATAAAATAATATAATTTTATTTGTGTTGTACAAAAAAGTAATATAACTTATACATTCATAAAAACAGTTTTGCCCATTGATGCGTAGAAAGGCGTTTCAAGATTGACCAAGATTTCTTTTGTCCATACAGGAAAAAAGGAAAAAGCTGCGATTATTCAACATGTTTCGCCCAGATAGGGCTTCTTCAGGAAAATTATTTAAGCAGCCAGAGAATTAGCACTAAAATAATAAGGATATATCTTGAATGTTAAGATAAATCAATACATATGGATAAAGAGAACATTTTAAGAATACAAATATTAAATTAGTCTGAAAGAAAAAATAAAATTAAATAAATAGAGTAATGTGATATAATGTTCAAACATTTGGTAAATACATATATTGAATCCAGTGATAACTATAGATAAATACAATATGCATAGTGTCTCACCAAAGTCGCCAAAAACTCCCTGTATCAGTAATAAATTCTCATAGTGTCATTGGAAAATCGGTTGGGTTAGGGCATGAAGTCTATACTGGCTCATAACCAAGACCAAAATCAAGAGAGATATGTCGCCAATTGGGTCTGCAGAGAGGGATAAATAATAGATGGTAAGTAATGGGAATATGTAGCCCAAAATAATGAAAGGGCCAAAGAAATATTAGACAAAAGTATGTAAAAGGATAAAAATGGATAATTCTATGGAACCCACAGTAATAATTACCTGAGTAAATTAATTGAATCAATAAGGCTAACACAGAATTATGAAAATATTCAATAGTGTGTCAGGATAGTCCATGGGCTGGAGTATTTTATATTGTTAAGGAAAAATACGAGTTGGTACTGAAAAAGAAAGAAAAAATAATGGGAAACATAAATAAAAATAAAAAAGCCAAACAGAGACCCCCAGCAGGAATTGCCATATAGAGATCCCCAGCAAGGTCTGACTTGGACAATTAGAGCGGTGGCAACTGTTGTAAAGTAGCCTACCTTTTCATTACAAAGGATTCCAGAGAGTACTCGAGACATCCAATCCCATCATTTGCCAAGAGGCAACTGATTAGGATGGGAAACTTTAAACCTCTCCAGCTCGGCGGCGTCTGACGTCACCGCCGAGCTGCGGGCGGAGAGAAGGGAAGGGCTGCCCAGTTTTTCCTCGGAGTCAAATTGATTTGTGCGCATGTGCGAGACCGCGTCACGGTGTTGCGCATGACGCACATTGCGTGAGGACGCCATAGCGGCCATTTTGGAAAGTCCCAAACCATAGTCTATAGATAGCAGGACTTATTTGACAATAGGTAAAGATAACGTACGATGCGTGAGTCAAATAGAAAATATACCGATGCAGGTCATATTGCGCATGACATGAATTCAGTGAGGACGCCGTGGCGGCCATTTTAGAAAGTCCCAAACGGTGATCTATAACTGGCAGGACTTATTTGATAGTAAGCAAGGATGATACACAGGAAGTGGGTCACATGAAAACACCATCGGGGTCACATCGGGGTCCTCCTTTATGTTTACCTGGTCCCTTCTTATGTTCTTGCATGGACAGCTGTTTCTTGCCTATTCCGGGGTCTTTAGGGCTTGCTCCTTGGGTCATATATTGTTGAATTGTGATGTCTAGTCCTTTCTCTTTTGGGGTCCGCGAAGCCCCGCTTTTAGAGGCTTTGTTCGCTGCTTTGCTCATGGTAACTTACTCCTATTGTGTTGTTATATGGTATAAATCGCCAGGCAGATTCTGCCCGTCTAATCTCGGGTCCTTGCGTACACCCTGAATTCCTGTTCTTGGAACGCCCTGTCCAGGAATATACCCACCCCGGTGTGTTTTAGCCTGAATAGTATACAATAAGAATTCACTGAATGTTGCAGTCCCGTCACTTTAGACAATTTATGCGATTCCTGGCCCAGTATATGGGCGATTCCCCCTGCAATCCACCCTCGGCCATCTAACAACACGGTTATAGCATGACCATCACAGTCTGGTTGATTTCATTTACAGCCTTGCCTCCTGGCTCATGTTTATTCCCTTTTGTCTGGAAAATCCACCAGGGGTAACTTTCAGGGGGCCCTCATGTTTAAACAAAAAGGTTGCTTGTGTAGTTAAGGGTGAGATGTTCGCATACAGCATTCCCTTCACTTTTTACTAAAAATGACTTTACAAACCTTTTATAATATTGCCCCACTGTTTCTGGGTTCTCTACTGTGTGTGAAGAACATCCTCTATCACCCGTTTTTTTAAGAGTACGTTTGTTCACGATAGTGTCAGGGAAAACATTAAAGGAGGTGCCTTGATCATGCAGCCCTGTCTATATGGGATGTGCCTTAAGCGGGAATGTCTTTTCACCATGTGAACCGCGTAGACATTTCCTACGTTTAACTTTTCGCCTTTTGCCTGAGAAATCCACCAGGGGCAACTTTCAACAGCACCCCATATTTAAGCTGAAAAATTACTTGTATATTTAAATATGTGATGTTCCCATACAACGTTCCCTTCCATTTTCCTGAGGATAGCAACGCAATAACTTTATAAAATTGTCCCGCTGTGACCAGTTTCTCTACTGTGTATAAAGACAATCCTTAACCACTTGAGATCCGTGCTATAGCCGAATGACGGCTACAGCGCTGACCTCCTTTGCCGGGACTACGTCTATTGACGTCGTCCCGTGCACGGGCGGCCTGAGCGCCCCCTGAGGGGCGCGCGCGGCGCGCTCTGTGATCGGCGAGTCTATGAGACTCGCCTGATCACTGATCCGAGCAAGGGGTCGATCCCGACCCCTTATCACGTGATCAGCTGTCAGCCAATGACAGCTGATCATGTGATGCAACGGAGCCGGTAATCGGCTATTATTCCTCCTCGCGCTGTCAGCGCGAGGAGAAAAAAAAAGAGCCGATCACCAGCGGCCGTGATCGGGACATTAGTCCCGATCACGGCCAGCCCTGCCAGTGCCCACCTGCCCCCTGCCAGTGCCCACCTGCTCCCTGCCAGTGCCACCTTAATAAAACATAAGTGCCCCCGTCAGTGCCACCCAGCAGTGCCCACAGTGCCCTCAATCTGCCTCAACAACGGTGCTGCACCCCAGTGCCACATATCCGTGCCCATCAGTGTCATCTACCAGTGCCCACAGTGCCCAGCAGTGCCGCCCATCAGTGCCCAGCAGTGCCACCTATCAGAGCCACCTATCAGTGCCACCTATCAGTGCCCATCAGTCTCATCTATCAGTGGTACCTATCAGTGCCCCTTAGTGCCACCCATCCGTGCCACCCATCCGTGCCCATCTTTGCCCATCAGTGCCGCCTTATCTGTGCCCATCAGTACTGCCTTATCTGTGCCTATCGGTGCCACCTTATCTGTGCCTATTATTGCCGCCTTAACTATGCCTATCAGTGCCCACCAATGCAGCCTATCAGTGCCCACCAGTGCAGCCTATCAGTGCCCACCAGTGCAGCCTATCAGTGCCGCCTCATCAGCGCACTTCAATGAAGGAGAAAAATGACCTGTTTGCTAAATTTTATAACAAACTATTAAACATGATTTTTTTTTTTTTTTTTGCATCTTTTTTTGTTTGTTTAGCAAAAAATAAAACTCCGAGCTGTAATTAAATACCACCAAAAGAAAGCTCTATTTGTGGGAAAAAAATGATAAAAATTTCATTTGGGTACAGTGTTGTATGCCCGCGCAATTGTCATTCAAAGTGCATCAGCGCTGAAAGCTGAAAATTGGTTTGGGACTGAGGGGGGTTTAAGTGCCCAGTAAGCAAGTGGTTAATGACCCATCACTTTATAAGTAAATCTGTACACATTAATGTCATGAAAAACATTAAAGAAAGTACCTCAATCATTCCATCCCTGTCTATAAGAGATTTTCCTTGAACGGGGGTACCTGTTCACTCTGTAAACATCGCATACACTTTACTGTCCTAGGCACCTGATTCCGGAAGCATGCACACGGTGGTCACATTAGGGAAAACTGCACACTGTAATACATTACAAACAATACCACTGATCACTGTTACCGTGCTTTTTTTTTTGTCTGTCTTCCCCGTGTCTCTCTGGACTCGTAGCGAATCCCGTCTGGTCTGATCGTTGCCGGCGGAGGGGGGGGGGGGGTAGGGTCAGAGGGGGGGGTCGGATCCCAGGCGACCGCTAACACACGCTTACCTCTTGTTCCTTAACCCGCCCACTAACGGCGGGAGTAGCGAGGGGGTGTTGTTCCGCGCTTTGCCCTGCTAAAGCGGCGGGGGCTCACGTCTGCTTGGGTCGGAGCCTCTCACCTCTCCTCGCCGAGCCATGTCCTCCATCCCCCGCACGCTTGCACACCGCGGTAAGTGCTGGCTGGCCCCTCCCCTCAGGCGGATGCTGCTTCCTCACATATCACACCCACCAGCTGTGTGTATTCTGTTTCTAATAAAGAGTCCATGTCAGCAGTGAAACAAGTCTTGTCTTGTTTTGTGCTTGGGAACGGTTGGAATATCTGATATCTATATTCAGACTGGGAGGAAGTGGTATATGACGAAAGCACTCAAGCTGAGTGTAGGGACATTTCGTCACACAACCCCAGACCATAATCCCCCCCCCCCCCTGCACCAAATATGCACAAAGCAAGGTCCATAAAGACACAGATGAGCAATTTGGGGTGGAGGAACTTGATTGGCCTGCACAGAGTCCTGACCTCAACCCAATAGAACACCTTTGGAATGAATTAGAGCGGAAACTGCGAGCCAGGCCTTCTCATCCAATGTCAGTGCCTGGCTTTACAAATGCGCTTTTGTAATAATGGTCAAACATTCCCATAGACACACACCTAAACCTTGTGGACAGCCTTCCCAGAAGAGTTGAAGCTGTTATAGCTGCAAAGGTTGGGCCAACTCAATATTGAACCCTACGGACTAAGACTGGGATGCCATTAAAGTTCATGTGCGTGTAAAGGCAGGCGTCCCAATACTTTTGGGGATATAGTGTATTTCCAATATTATGGAAATCTACTCTTATGCCCCGTACACACGAGAGGGATTAAGTCTGACAGACCTCCAAAGGAGTTCCGACGGAGTTCTGGCGGACTTTTCGACCGAACGGACTTGACCACACACCATCACACCAAACTCCGACGGAGTCGAACGTGATGACGTACGACTGGATTCGACGTAGGAAGTTCATAGACAGTAGCCAATAGCTGCCCTAGCGTCGGTTTTAGTCCGTCGGAGTAGCACACACACGAGCAAATTTTTCGAAGGGGACCGGGTCCGGCAGAGTTCCGTCGGGAAAATTTGAAGCATGCTTCATTTCTAAAGTCCGTCAGACTTTTGCGAAGCTAAAGTCCGTTGCAGCCCACACACGATCGGATAGTCTGACGGACTCGGTCTGACGGACTTTGGATGTTGAAAAGTCCGCTCGTGTGTACGGGGCTTTAGACTGTTCCCCTTTCATCCCCGTCCTGATTTTTATTGAGCTGAACTTTCATGCCCTGTGACATTGGTGACCTAGACAATAGAGATAGTGAATCCCCCTAATATATCTCTCTTTATGAAAATGTCAGTTGCCTAGCTCTCATGTACTTCATTTATTATATAGACCTGTAAAAAATATTCAGGTATAACTTTTCTCTGATTTAGGTCAGTGACTTATTACCCATTCACACTCTGTGGTCCATTGAGACGCAATAATGTGTGTGTGTTCACATGCATTCATTTAAAGTATAACTAAAGGCAACATTTAGAAAACCCATCAAGTGTTTATTGCTGTCTGTACCCATTATGGAGACTTAGCCTCTCTATTTGTCCTGTTTACCATTATCACCGAGAGTGAAAGTGAAATAAAGTCACCAATACAGAAAGTGAGTGAAAATCCTCAAAGAGGAACTGCAGTCTGCTCACATAATTTGTAATAAAACATCTTTGCCATTCAGAAGCTTCCCTCCAACCACTTTGCTTATTATTTTATATATACTGTGATTCTATACTTGCCAAATATGCAGCAGAAATCTCCCTCTACTGAGTCTGGCTGTAACCATTTTAACTGTGGGCAGCTGAAGCCATCCGAGATTCTCCTTCCTGATTGGCTGAGACACAATGGCGCCATTGGCTCCCACTGTTGTCAATCAAAGTCAGCTAGCCAATCAGGGGAGAGAGGGGGCAGGACTGGGTCAGGGCTCTGTGTCTGAATGGACACAGGGAGCTGTGACTCAGCTTGGGTGCCCCCGTAGCAAGCTGCTTGCTGTGGGGGCACTGAACAGGAGGGAGGGGCCAGGAGCACAGAAGAGGGACCTGAGAAGAGAAAGATCTGGGCTGCTCTGTGCAAATCTACTGCACAGAGCAGGTAAGTATAAATTGTTTATTATTTTTATAGAAAAAAAAACAGAGACTTTACAATAACTTTAAGCTTTGTCCAAAAAAACCTGGAAGCTGATTGGTTTCTATGCAGAGCCGCACCAGATTTTGCACTGTGTAGTTTTAAGCTCCATTCACACTAGTGCGACTTGTCATGCGACTTTGGACACAGAGTCATATGACAAGTCGCAGCCCATTGATTTCAATGGTTTAAGATAAAAAGCCTCCTGTATGCCCCTAAAAATTAGCCGAGCCCCACCTCTATCCAGCGATCTTGCACGAGTGTCTCGGCTGCCGGGACTCCCTTCTTCATTGGCTGAGAAAGCAGTGCTACTGCTGCTGTCAATCAAAAACAGTCAGCCATTCAGGAGAGAAATAGTCGGGGCTTGGCCAAGGCTCCGTGTCTGAATGGACACAGGGAGCTGTGGATCAGCTCAAGTGACCCTATAGCAAGCTGCTTACTGTGGGGGCACTCAACAGGAGGGAGGGGCCAGGAGCACCAGAGAGGGACCCGAGAAGAGGAGGATCTGGGCTGCTCTGTGCAAATCCACTGCAACAGAACAGGTAAGTATAACATGTTTGTTATTTTTAAAGCAAAAAAAACGAGACTTTACAATCACTTTAAAGTCGCATTGACTTTGAAAAGTTTCCTGCACTACTTTGATGCGACTTGAGTGCCAGAGAGTGTAAAATCACATGAAAGTCGCAACTCTAAATTGCGCAACTTGGGAGTCGCACTAGTCTGAATCGGAGCGAAAGTAACCCCTAAAGCCTTGGCCCCCGACATTCAGCCTGTGTGTACAGGTCCTTGTCTGACAGATGCGATCTCACCACGACTTCTGTGGAATGAGCTTGTTGGAGCATTTGGTGCACAAAATGTGGATTTCTATCCTTTCTGGCTAATAAAGAATATATAAAACAGCCCTTTTCACATGTGCAGCGGGACTAATATTCTGTCTGATATCTTATGCCGCAAACACACGGCCGGAATAAACTCTGACAGTCTTTCCGACGGAGTTCTGACCGAACGGGCTTGCCTACACACGATCACACCAAAGTCCGTTTGTTTTGAATGTGATGACGTACGGCAGGACTAGAAAAGGAAGTTCAATAGCCAGTAGTCAATAGTTTCCCTTGCGTCTTATTTGGTCTGTCGGACCAGCATACACACAAACGGTTTTCCCGATAGGAATTGATTCCGTCAGAAAGATTTAAAACATGTTCTGTTTCTATGTCCATCAGAATTTTTGAAGAAAATAGTCAGATGAAGCCCACACACCATCGGAATATCCGATGAAATGATTCCGTTGGACCTTTTCTGCTGGACAAGAGAAAACAGAAAACAGAAAGTGTACAGGATCAGTCTACACAGGGGATTGGCATAAACTCGTAAACGTTGATTGTGAATTATGACAAAGTTTTTACAATAAAACATTAAACAGAACTCTATGAACGTTTTTTCTGCCACGTTGTTACATCCAAACTTGTTTTTGTTGTGCGCAGCAAACAAGCTGGAGGAGGAGAAGGTCATTACATGATAATAACTTCCAGCTGCAGCCAGGGAATTACCGCAGGCCGCCTACAAACAAAACTCAAGAACAAAACGTAATATATTGAAGATTCTCTGTCCTCAGATTGGGTGGCTGCATTATTTCTCTTATTTTAGGCTTTTTTTCTGCTTTTATTTTCACATGGTGGTCCTACCAGTGACACCTTCTGCCGTAAGGTGAGGCTGCTTACTTTCACTGTAAAGTGTCTATTGAGGAGCTGAATTGTCACCATAGCCTGCTTTCCTATTTCAGACTACAGAACACCTCCCTCTATTCTCATCTCTATAACACACAGGGAAGGGGTTCTGTAGTTCTAAGAGGAGAGCTAGGCAGGGCTGATAACACTGCTTGAGATGGCAGGGACAGAGTCCACAGAAGCTCGCTGGATTTCTGGCAGGATCAACAGATTTTATTTTTTTTGCACTTTCCAAACAGATACAAATCAATATCAATGGAGACCCTAAGGGAGCAATAGCGATGAGTTAATTGTTGGGACTTAAAAGCAGGAGTAAACCCACTGACTTTTATTTTTTACACCTGTAAAGGAAAAGGCATAATGAGCTAGTATGAGCTAGCTCATTATGAAATACTTACCTTAGAACAAGGAGCCGGCATCTCACTCGGTCCACGCTCCGGTGCTGTGAGTGGCGGGAGCCGCAATGCCTAAATGTCGCAATGCCGTCACGAGACTTTCAGATGAGAATCCCTGGTGCGTATGCGCCGCTGAAGTCAGCAGCTCATTGCGAGGGGAATATCTCCTAAACCGTACAGGTTTAGGAGATATTCTTAGGAGATATTCTTTTTACCTACAGGTAAGCCTTATTCAGGGCCAGATTAAGAACATCATGGGCCTGGTGCTCAGGATTTTGGTGGGGCCTTTTATAAACAATAAATAAATAGATTTCCTTTAGACCCCTTTCACACCAAGGGCGTTTTGCAGGCGTTATAGCGTTAGAAATAGCGCCTGCAATCAGCCCTAAAAAAGCTGCACCATTGTCTGTAGTGTCAGAGCCCGAGGGCTTTCACACTACAGCGGTACGCTGGCAGGACGTCAGGGAAAAGTCCTGCCAGCAGCTTCTTTGGAGCGGTGAAGGAGTGGTGTGTTTACCGCTCCTCCACCGCTGCTCCCCATTGAAATCAATGGGGCAGCGCTGTAATACCGCCGGCCAAACGCCGCTATTGTGGCATATTGCCAGCGGTTTTAACCCTTTCTCTGACGCTAGCGGGGGGTAAAAGTGCCCCGCTAGCGGCCGAAATGCGCCGCAAATCCGACGGTAAAATAGCGTTTTACCACCGATGCTATAGGTGGTGTGGTGGGAAAGGGGTCTTAGTTGAACTAACAAAAGTGTGCCCATTCTAGAGCTGGTAACATTAAGGATATTCAGTATAATTTTAAAGAACAGTTTTTGTGGGAAAGAGGCATAGGCGAGGAGTATGGATGGTATAAAAGTGGGAAGTATGTGCAGGTGAGGGAGAGGAATGTGGAGGGTCTAACAGTGGGCACTATGTACATGAGAGGAGTGCAGAGAGTATTGCAGAAGGCACTATGTACAGGAGAGGAGTGTGAAGGGTATGACAGTGGGCAGTATGCACAGCAGAGGAGTTTGATTTTCTAGCATAAAAAAAAATGATGATTTTTACATGTAGGAGAGAAGTCTCAGAATGGGCCTGGGTGGCAAGGGGTTAATTATCATAAGTAATATACAAATAATTATTTTAAGCTCTGTGAGTTCATCATCTCAGTCTGCTGCAGAGTGTTCCAGCTTGTATTTAAACTGGCTGATCTGTATGTAGCTTCTGACAGGCTGCACAAGGAGCCCCGTATCTCTGGAACCATAGATGATAGCAGCCCCATATTTTAACCAGTGCTGGTAGCTACCTACCCCCCCCCCCCCCCAAATGTGGAGTCCCTGTGACTCCTGATCGCCGAGCTACAATCCTCGAAGTCGATCTTTCTTTTTCTTTTTTTTTTTTTTAGATTTGTTTTTTTTTGGGGGGGGGAAATGGGCCTATCTTGAGAAAGGGGCCTGGAGCTTCAGCTCCAATAGCTCCTATGTTAATCCGGCCCTGGCCTTATTATAGGCTTACCTGTAGGTAAAAGTTCTAAAAATTACTATACAACCGCTTTAAAGGCTAAGTTTACCTTTGTTCACCTTTCTTTTTTTCTAAATGTACCAATATAGCATTAACCACTTACTGACCGTCACACGACGATGTATGTTGGCAGAATGGCATGGGCAGGCAAATTGGCATACAGGTACGTCCATTTGAAATTGCCACCCGCCATCACGTGCATGCTGGTGGGGACCCCCATGAGTTCCGGTCGCGGGTCCCGCAGACTGGATCGCCGTGGGGATACCCACGATCATCTCACGGGGAGGCTGAATGGGGAGATGCCGATGTAAACAGCATCTCCCCGTTCTGCCTAGCAACAAGTGACACTGATCTCTGCTTCCTGTGATTGGAGCAGAGATCAGTGTTCACTAACACACAGCCACACCCCCCACAGTTAGTAACACGCCCCTAGGACACACTTAACACCTACACTGCCACCTCCTGATTAACCCATTCACTGCCATTGTCATTTACACAGGAATCAGTGCATTTGTATAGCTGTTGACCTTCTGAACGGGCGTTCGCATGCCGCCCGGCATTTCATGCTTTTTTACTGCTATGTTTGTGAGTATATTTTGTTTATTTAAATAAAAATATCCTGCCTGGTTTATTCTTATTTAATTCTAATTAATAATCACTGTATTTATTAATAATAATAATAATAATAATAATAATTAATAATCACTGTATTTATTTATAATTATTTATTATTATATATTATTTATAATTATTTATTTATTGATTATAATTAATTTAAATTAATTTACTTATAGTCAATAATTAATTAATTTATTTATTCATTTATAATTATTTATTCACTTTTTGAATATAGTCAACTGTTATTAATCACTATATTAATTTAATCATATTTAATTTTTGAGCATTTATCACTTAATTTTGATTGTATATGAATTGTTCTAGCTGATTTTTGTTTTAAGTAAAGAGGCCTACAACAAATTCAGATAATACTACCTCATACTTGCTGACAGTCCTGATTTTCCCAGGGCTATCCCAATTTTGGGACCCTCATCCCGATCGGAGCTCGTCCCGATTAAATTCCCGGGATTTTGCCTTTATCCCGAGAAATCGGGAATGTTCTAGGCAAGAACGGCCGGCAGGCTACAAAAAGATGGCCGCTGCTGCTGCTGTGAGGACTATTTCTCCCTGTGTTCAGTGGAGAGGGGAGGGGAAGCCAATTGGCTTCTCTCTTCAGTGCTTCAGTGTACAAGTAGACAATTCTCTTATACACTGAAGCCTATTGGCTGCAGGGATCGATTGGAGGCCCCTCCCCTTTCCACTACACACATGAGAAAGCCAGGAACTGTAGCTGCCACTGCTGGGGACACCAGATGTAAAGGAGGGCTCTGCTGCTGGGAACACTGATGTAAGGAAGGCTCCACTTCTGGGGACACAGGTATAAGGAGGGCTTCGCTGCTGGGGACACCAGATGTAAGGAGGGCTCCGCTGCTGGGGAATCCAGATGTAAGGAGAGCTGCAATGCCAGGGACTCCAGATGTAAGGAGAAATCTGCTGCCTGGTACACCAGATGTAAGGAGAGGATCTGCTGCTGGGGACACCTGATGTAAGGACGGACTCTGCTGGGGGCATCTGATGTATTGACGGTCTCTGCTGGGGGTAACTGATATAAGGATGGACTCTGCTGGGGACACCTGATGTAAGGACAGATTTTGCTGGGGGCACCTAATGTAAGGACAGACTCTGCTGGGGGCACCTAATGTAAGGATGGACTCTGCTGGGGGCACTTGATGTAAGGACAGACTCTGCTGGGAGCACCTGATGTAAGGACAGATTTTTCTGGGGCACCTAATGTAAGGACATACTCTGCTGGGGGCACCTAATGTAAGGATGGACTCTGCTGGGGGCACTTGATGTAAGGACAGACTCTGCTGGGAGCACCTGATGTAAGGATGGACTCTGCTGGGGGCACTTGATGTAAGGACAGACTCTGCTGGGAGCACCTGATGTAAGGATGGACTTTGCTGGGGGCACTTGATGAAAGGACGGACTCCACTGGGGGCACCTGATGGCATCTGGTAGCAGGTGACACGATCAGGGCTCCCTGTGATTCTGCATTATGGTGAGTTGATTTCATTTTATATTACAATGTAACAATAGAAATAATGCACTTCAATCATCCTGACACCATAACAACCATGGTGTTGGGATGATTGAAGCGCTAACACCAGGTGTTTGGAGTATATTTATCTGCTGATTATTAAACTTTGTGGAATACACACATTTCTATTGTGGTGTAGGATTTGAGCCTGCTGTGCCTCCCTCTTTCTTCCTCTCTCTTTCTCCCTCCATCCATCGTTCAGCCATGCCCCACCCTCATTCAGTCACACCCAATAGTCTACCTAAACCAGGCCCATTGTTCGCCGATGCGCGCTTCGCGGGCCACATTTTTATTTCCCCACTATGCCACACCTAAAAATTAATGTCCCGTCCCCTAATCATAATAAGACTTCACCTACAGGAAAAAAAGCGTACCTATACAGTACATTTTTTTTTACAATGTTGGCAACTATACTATATATGCTGTCTGTAGTATATGAATTCTGATTTATTCAGAAAAATAGAAACTTTCATGTTTTTTATCCTCCACAGCTAAATGGTGATGTGGTGTGGGCACTAAGGCCTACAAAAGATTATAGAAGTACTATGTTTGCTGTCTGTGGTCTATATGAGGATGTGGTTTAGTCAATAAATTGGATTCACAATGTTCCTTCCTTTATTTATAGTGTAAAAAGTATATCTTGTTGTGTACACAGCTGCATGCATTGTGTCAATTTTGAAATGTGTCCTACACCAACAACTGAAATGCTGCCTATGTAATCTGGACAATATTTTTTCCTTTTTTCTCTGACATATACTATGAATGAATGAATGACTTATATAGCGCTACCTATACGAACTGAATCGCCTCTGGGCGCTTTTTCTTGCCACCGGTGTCCATCTGCAGCTATTTATGCGGTCCTTTAACCTGTAGAGTCCCGACACACTTACAACATTGACATACACATATTATGGCCAATTCTTTTGGACAGGGTCTAATTAACCTACCAGCATGTCTTTGGAGTGTGGGAGGAAACCGGAGTACCCGGAGGAAACCCACGCAGGCACAGGGAGAACATGCAAACTCCAGGCAGATAGTGTTGTGGTCGGGATTTGAACCAGCAACCCTATTGCTGCTAAGTGAAAGTGCTAACCACTACACCACTGTGCTGCCCTATATACTCTTGTTGCTTTTTTTTGCTGCCACTATATACTCTTGTTGCTTTTTTTTTGGATAAAAAGCTTATTGTTAAACTCTCTTCTTAGCTTGCAAGGCCATAATGATTGAGTAGAATCAATCTGCTCCTCCAGCAACCCGACAGTGGATCCAGATGGTGAACCAGATCCTCCCATTTGAAAAAAATTATCTTTCAGCATAGGGGCTACCCCACCAAATACAATAAAGTGTAGGACCCTTGGTGCTCATTAGGGATGAGCTTCATGTTTGAGACGAATTTACGTTCGACTCGAACATCGGCTGTTCGTCCGTTCGGCAATGCGCAGTGCATTGCTGGCTCATGATTGTGCTGTGACTGTGTGCTTGGCCAATCGCAGCGCCAGCAGCGAGGAGAGCCATGATTGGCCACAGGCAGGATGCCTGTGGCCAATCATAGCTCAGGCTGTGTAGTGCACGCCCCACACTATATAAGGCCACCAGCGCGGTGCCCTGACCGCAGTATACACCGCTATATTCACCTCACCTATATAGCTAGTGATCTATCTTTTATAATAGAGCTTGCAGTCAGTAGTGTTAGGAGCTTGTGCGTGCTGTCTGCGTGCTCTGTACCCAGTACATACCGCTATATCCACCTACATAGCTGTTCTCTATTTGAGCCCACTTGCCATCTGCAGGAGTTATTGGAAGTTGTGTGTGCCTCCAGCACAGCACAGTATACATCTGTATATACCCCTTTATCTCTGGTGTTCTATAATAAAGGCATCTGCAGGAGTTAGTGGGTGTTCTGTGTACCTTCAACACAGTACACACCAATCGTTTTCAGACGATTTTCGATCTTGCTGTTGTGTAGTGGTTGTTGTCTGCGTGCCCTGACCGCAGTATACACCGCTATATTCACCTCACCTATATAGCTAGTGATCTATCTTTTATAATAGAGCTTGCAGTCAGTAGTGTTAGGAGCTTGTGCGTGCTGTCTGCGTGCTCTGTACCCAGTACACACCGCTATATCCACCTACATAGCTCTTCTCTATTTGAGACCACTTGCCATCTGCAGGAGTTATTGGAAGTTGTTTGTGCCTCCAGCACAGCACAGTATGCATCTGTATATACCCCTTTATCTCTGGTGTTCTATAATAAAGGCATCTGCAGGAGTTAGTGGGTGTTGTGTGCCTCTAGCACAATCTACACTACCCAACTGCTTTTTTACCCAACTCCCTTCAGGCCATTACCATGTCTGGAAGGCCAGCAAGGAGAGGCAGACAGGCGCGAGCCGATAAAAGAGGGCAAGCAGGCTCTGTGTCTAGAGACAACAGTGCTGGTCGTGGACGCGGTGCATTGTCATCAGCACGTGGCCATGGGACACGCTTGTCCTTCTTTTCGGCAGCTGGACATGTTGAGCCGCAACATGCCAACGACTTGGTAGAGTGGATGACCAAGCCCTCTTCATCCTCCTCATCCTCTCTCACCCAGTCTCAGGGTACTAGCAAAGCAGCTGCCAACGCATCGTCTTCCCTCCTCTCAATGTCATCATCAGTGACTCCTTCCCTAGACCCACCACGTCCTCCTGAGGAGTCTCCTGAACTCTTTGAGCACAGTGTTGGGTACATGCTCCAGGAGGATGCCCAGTGTTTTGTGGGCTCTGATGATGACACTCAGCTAGAGGAAGGCAGTAGCGTGAGCGCAGAGAGAGGGGATGCTCAAGAAGGACAGCAATCTGGCAGTCATGTTCCACAAGCTGCAGCATACTGCCAGGTTTGCTACAGCGATGAAGAGGGAGGGGATGATGAGGGCACTGACTCCACGTGGGTGCCTGGAAGGAGAGAGGAGGAGGAGGAGGCACATGTCCAACGAGGCAGGATGCCCTCCGGGGGCCAGCTTAGGGGCAGCACACCGACTGAATCACACCGCAGAGCTCCGCCTGTGCAGGGCGCTGCCACTGCGCGTTATTCTAAAAGTTCTTTGGTGTGGGCCTTTTTTGAGACGAGTGCATCAGATCACACCGCTGCTATTTTCAACATATGTCTCAAGCGTATCTCGCGTGGCCAAAACATCAGCCGCTTGGGCACCACATGCTTGACCAGACATATGTTGACCTGCCATGCAGCTCGTTGGCAAGCGTACCTCAAAGACCCACACCAAAGAACAAAGCGGACCTCTCCTTGCTCCTCATCAGCTGGCATCTCCAACCCCACTAGACCTTCAGTCCTCTCTGAAACCTGCTCTGAGAGGAATGAAGGTGTAGAATTAGGTGTGTCACAGCCAAGTGCTTCCGGGAACTCTGCTAGCGGTACACCCACGTCCGATTATAGCAGGCAAATGTCCCTGCCCCAGCTGCTGGACCGGCGAAAGAAGTTCACTCCCAGCCATCCACATGCCCAGCGGTTGAATGCTAGCTTGGCTAAATTGCTAGCACTTCAACTGCTGCCTTTTCAGTTGGTAGACTCGGCCCCCTTCCGTGAGTTTGTACAATGTGCGGTTCCTCAGTGGCAGGTCCCCAAACGCCACTTTTTCTCACGGAAGGCGATTCCGGCTCTCTACCGGCATGTGGAAGGCAATTTCCTTGCCTCGCTGGACAGGGCGGTCAGCGGTAAGGTGCATATTACCGCTGACTCATGGTCCAGCAGGCATGGACAGGGACGTTACCTGTCTTTCACGACCCATTGGGTCACTCTTCTGGCAGCTGGGAAGGATGCAGGACAAGGTGCAGTAGTGTTGGAGGTTGTTCCGCCACCACGCCTCCAAAATGCTACTATTGGTTGTGACACACCTCTCTCCTCCACCCCCTCCTCTTCTTCTTCCTCCATTGACTCTTCCAGTGCTCTGTCCTCAGAACCAGCGGTGCTTCGTAGGCGTTCCAGGGGCTACGCAAGTACGCAGGCAAAACGATGCCATGCCGTGCTTGCGCTGGTTTGTTTGGGGGACAGGAGCCACACTGGGGCGGATGTTTTGTCAGCTCTGCAGGGGCAGGCCGAGAGGTGGTTGACGCCATGCCAGCTTAAGCCAGGAATGGTGGTTTGTGACAATGGCACCAACCTCCTCTCCGCCCTCCGACAGGGACAACTGACCCATGTGCCCTGTGTAGCTCACGTCCTTAACCTGGTGGTGCAGCGGTTCTTGGGCAGGTACCCCGGCTTACAGGATGTCCTGAAGCAGGCCAGGAAAGTCTGTGCATTTCCGCCGATCATTTAATGCCTGTGCTCGGCTGGCTGAGCTCCAAAAGGAGTTGAACCTGCCCAAGAACTGCCTTATATGTGACATGCCCACCAGATGGAACTCAACGTTGACCATGCTGCAGCGGCTGCACACGCAGTAGAGGGCCATCAATGAGTACCTGTGCGACTACGGCACCAGGACAGGGTCAGGGGAGCTCGGTTTTTTCTCACCACGCCAGTGGGGCATGATCAGGGATGCATGCACTGTCCTGTCACCGTTTGAGGAGGCCACAAGGATGGTGAGCAGTGACAGTGCATGCATCAGTGACACTGTACCTCTTGTCCACCTCTTGGAGCATACACTGCGTGGAATAATGGGCAGGGCACTTGAGGCAGAACAGAGGCAGGAAGAGGAGGAGTTCCTTGCCTCTCAAGGCCCCCTTTATCCAGACAGTGTTCCTGCTGTGCCAACCATCACACAGGAAGAGGATGAGGAGGAGGAAGAGGAGGAGGAGGATGATTGTGTCAGCATGGAGGTGGAGGCCGGCACTCAGCATCAGCAGCAGCAGCAGCAGCAGCAGTCTTGTAGGGATGATTTACAGTCCCAAGAAACACGTGGACTTGTACGTGGCTGGGAGGAGGTAGCTGCGGATCATGTTGGCGCAGCAGTTTGGGACTTTAAATGAGGCACGGGTTAGCGCCTCCATCCCGGTATTTAGCACAATAAGGAGGGAAAAAAAGTGGGACTTTAAAATGAAGCGGCTGAAGTGTGAGGGTCAGAAAAAGGTAATTTAATTGAATCCATAATATATGATACAGAGTAAATTCATATATATACATACATACATGTGCCATTGTAGGGCACAAAATGTGTTATATGGAGACATCAAGGTGTATGTAAAGACACATAAAGTCAAAAAACATATATGAACAGTAAATAGTATGTGGAGCAACAGCATAGCCTAAAAATGCCTCAGGGCGACATATCCGGTACCTGTGTTTGTAATCACATAATGTAAACATAAATGTACTGAATTAATATTAAAAATTAATTAGAAGTAACGTCGGGCCGTAGTAATTATCACTGTAGCATCAAATGTAGCTCTACGCGTTTCGTGGATGTATTCTCCACTCATCAGGAGCAGATGCGACAGATACCTGTAAAATATATAGATATGGTAAACCACACTCTGTATAGAGGGGAATAGGTACAGTACATAGAGTGCTTTCAAAAGAGGTTAACTAAGCATATCTACCATCCCCGGCAGCGAACATAGCAAACAGCAACTGGTCCGTGGTGCGTCGGAGGCGCAGATCGCCCCGCCCGGGAGCTGAGGCGGCATATTTGGGCGGCGGATATAGTGAACAGGTGCCTGGGTATGAAGATAAATTCCATGTGCTAACAGTGCTGGTATATGGAGAATAGGCGTATCTAAAACAAAGTATGTACATGAGCGTTAAGTGAGCGTGTAAAAGAATTGTAATGAAATAAAAGAGATTGTAAGTGTGTGAGGTGAAAAAATAAATATACAAAGAATTGCGTGATAATGAGAAATAGTGTGTGGGAATGAGAGTGTATAAAAATGAAATGTATGGAGAGTGTTGGAGCAATGCAGGTGAAAACTAGAGGATGAAGTGTAGACATATATGTTGGTTGTGATGTGCCTGCAGAGGTATGAAAAGGATAAACAGTGTAGTGAGAGTGTGGAGTGTGAAATGAGCCAAAGCAGAGAGAGTGCTAGGTGAGTGCGGTAAAAGGATAAGATGTAAAACAAGTGAGTGTATAGGTGATACAAAGTGATATAACAAAGGTGGGCAAACAAAAAAAAAAAAAAAAAACAACCAAAGTGAATCCAGAACCAAATTACACCTACCCGATAGCTGTAAACCCAGCATCACCCAGTAAGAAATCAACTGGTGTGCAGGAACCACAGGAGGAGACCGGCTGTGTCAATCAGCCATCCTCACCTGGGAAAGCCCAAATACAAGCCGCCAGCACCACGTGTGTGAACCGAGGGGGGGGGGGGGGAGGGGCGCCAACACTAGAGCAGGTGGAGCCGCCCAGCAATTGGCGCCGCCCAAACACCCCCGTCAGGGTCACGTAGATGGTACCTGCGGCGTCGGCGCGATGCCGCGAAAAAAAAAAAAAAAAAAAAAAAAAAAAAAAATAAATAAATAAATCCGCAAACCGTGGCGCCGATGCACGGAGGGACAACCACCCGAACCTCCCGGACATAAAAATTATATGTGCAGGGAGGAGGGGGAGGAGCCCACAATGTGCATCGCAGCTCCCATAGGTGAGGAAAAGGGGCCGCCAACGCCACCAACGCTACCAGCAGCCAAATGCAGATCACCACCAGAGACATAGACATGCATAGGACATGAGTATTCATGTATAACCATAGGGATTGTACCGGAGATGTCATATAAAATACTTAATAGACTTGTTGTCAACATACACCAATAAACCAAGTCCGTTCTTGGCTGTACCCGATGTACATATCCCTGTAGGGCATATGGACATCTAAAGAATGACCCTAGCACATGGATAGCAGGGGAGCACTACTAATCCAAATCTCCAGCCGCTCCCATCCCTGTAACAGTAGGCGCAGCAGTTTGGGACTTTAAATGAGGCACGGGTTAGCGCCTCCATCCCGGTATTTAGCACAATAAGGAGGGAAAAAAAGTGGGACTTTAAAATGAAGCGGCTGAAGTGTGAGGGTCAGAAAAAGGTAATTTAATTGAATCCATAATATATGATACAGAGTAAATTCATATATATACATACATACATGTGCCATTGTAGGGCACAAAATGTGTTATATGGAGACATCAAGGTGTATGTAAAGACACATAAAGTCAAAAAACATATATGAACAGTAAATAGTATGTGGAGCAACAGCATAGCCTAAAAATGCCTCAGGGCGACATATCCGGTACCTGTGTTTGTAATCACATAATGTAAACATAAATGTACTGAATTAATATTAAAAATTAATTAGAAGTAACGTCGGGCCGTAGTAATTATCACTGTAGCATCAAATGTAGCTCTACGCGTTTCGTGGATGTATTCTCCACTCATCAGGAGCAGATGCGACAGATACCTGTAAAATATATAGATATGGTAAACCACACTCTGTATAGAGGGGAATAGGTACAGTACATAGAGTGCTTTCAAAAGAGGTTAACTAAGCATATCTACCATCCCCGGCAGCGAACATAGCAAACAGCAACTGGTCCGTGGTGCGTCGGAGGCGCAGATCGCCCCGCCCGGGAGCTGAGGCGGCATATTTGGGCGGCGGATATAGTGAACAGGTGCCTGGGTATGAAGATAAATTCCATGTGCTAACAGTGCTGGTATATGGAGAATAGGCGTATCTAAAACAAAGTATGTACATGAGCGTTAAGTGAGCGTGTAAAAGAATTGTAATGAAATAAAAGAGATTGTAAGTGTGTGAGGTGAAAAAATAAATATACAAAGAATTGCGTGATAATGAGAAATAGTGTGTGGGAATGAGAGTGTATAAAAATGAAATGTATGGAGAGTGTTGGAGCAATGCAGGTGAAAACTAGAGGATGAAGTGTAGACATATATGTTGGTTGTGATGTGCCTGCAGAGGTATGAAAAGGATAAACAGTGTAGTGAGAGTGTGGAGTGTGAAATGAGCCAAAGCAGAGAGAGTGCTAGGTGAGTGCGGTAAAAGGTTTGTTTGGGGGACAGGAGCCACACTGGGGCGGATGTTTTGTCAGCTCTGCAGGGGCAGGCCGAGAGGTGGTTGACGCCACGCCAGCTTAAGCCAGGGATGGTGGTTTGCGACAATGGCACCAACCTCCTCTCCACCCTCCGACAGGGACGACTGACCCATGTGCCCTGTGTAGCTCACGTCCTTAACCTGGTGGTGCAGCGGTTCTTGGGCAGGTACCAGAGCTTACAGGATGTCCTGAAGCAGGCCAGGAAAGTCTGTGTTCATTTCTGCCAATCATTTAATGCCTGTGCTCGGCTGGCTGAGCTCCAAAAGGAGTTGAACCTGCCCAAGAACCGCCTTATATGTGACATGCCCACAGGTGGAACTCAACGTTGGCCATGCTGCAGCGGCTGCACACGCAGCAGAGGGCCATCAATGAGTACCTGTGCGACTACGGCACCAGGACAGGGTCAGGGGAGCTTGGTTTTGTCTCACCACGCCAGTGGGGCATGATCAGGGATGCATGCACTGTCCTGTCACCGTTTGAGGAGGCCACAAGGATGGTGAGCAGTGACAGTGCATGCATCAGTGACACTGTACCTCTTGTCCACCTCTTGGAGCATACGCTGCGTGGAATAATGGACAGGGCACTTGAGGCAGAACAGAGGCAAGAAGAGGAGGACTTCCTTGCCTCTCAAGGCCCCCTTTATCCAGACAGTGTTCCTGCTGTGCCACCCATCACACAGGAAGAGGATGAGGAGAAGGAAGAGGAGGAGGAGGATGATTGTGTCAGTATGGAGGTGGAGGCTGGCACTCAGCATCAGCAGCAACAGCAGTCTTGTAGGGATGATTTACAGTCCCAAGAAACACGTGGACTTGTATGTGGCTGAGAGGAGGTAGCTGCGGATCATGTTGTCCTTAGTGACCCAGAGGACTCCGGACCGAATGCCTCAGCTAACCTACGCTGCATGGCCTCCCTGATCCTGCAAAGCCTGCGGAAGGATCCTCGTATTCTTCTGATCAAGGAGAGGGACCATTACTGGCTGGCCACTCTCCTTGATCCACGGTACAAGGGTAAGGTTGCCGACCTTATCTTGCAATCGCAGAGGGAGCAGAGGATGAGACATCTGCGGGAGGCCTTGCAGAAAGGTCTGTGCAACGCGTTCCCAGAGACTGGGAGGTTACAAACTCCTGGTCCTGGACAACGTATTGCTGAGGCATCGGTCAGAAGGAGCGGTGGAGAAGGTAGCCGTCTGACTGATGCTTTCAGACAATTTTTTAGTCCGCAGCCCCAAGGTATGATCGGTTCCAGCACCCATCGCCAGCGTCTGATTTACATGGTGCAGGAATACCTAGGGGCAAGGTCAGACTTGGACACCTTTCCCACCGAAAATCCTCTGGCTTACTGGGTCTTGAGGATGGATCACTGGCCAGAGCTTGCACAGTATGCAATTGAGCTACTGGCCTGTCCTGCATCCAGCGTTCTTTCGGAACGCACCTTCAGTGCTGCTGGTGGCTTTGTTACCGATCACAGGGTGCGCCTGTCCACCGAATCAGTTGATCGACTGACCTTCATCAAGATGAATCAGTCTTGGATCACCCACAGCTACCAAGCACCTGAAGCTGATGTAACAGAATAATTTTTTTTGAAATATCACATCCCTTCAAGACTGCCTATGCTGATGCTGAGTGACTGTCCTGTTATGTTGATTGTCTATCCTCTTCCTCCTCCGCTGATATGTTGGAAGAACATTTCTGGTTCTGGGTGATGCCATCAGCCCAATTTTTCTGCCCCTGTTTAACAGGGGCGTTTAAGTACAATTTTTGATGCAATGATTTGCAGCAGGGCTAATTCCTGCAATCAAACAAGAGTATATGGGAGAGGTTGCAGTGTCGTGGCACCAGCACCAGTGCCTAAGGCCCAATTTTTCTGCCCCTGTTTAACAGGGGCGTTTAAGTACAATTTTTGATGCAATGCTTTGCAGCAGGGCTAATTCCTGCAATAAAACAAGAGTATATGGCAGAGGTTGCAGTGTGGTGGCACCAGCACCAGTGCCTAAGGCCCAATTTTTCTGCCCCTGTTCAACAGGGGCGTTTAATTACAATTTTTGATGCAATGCTTTGCAGCAGGGCTAATTCCTGCAATAAAACTAGAGTATATGGAAGAGGTTGCAGTGTGGTGGCACCAGCACCAGTGCCTAAGGCCCAATTTTTCTGCCCCTGTTTAACAGGGGCGTTTAATTACAGTTTTTGATGCAATGCTTTGCAGCAGGGTTAATTCCTGCAATAAAACTAGAGTATATGGAAGAGGTTGCAGTGTGGTGGCAACAGCACCAGTGCCTAAGGCCCAATTTTTCTGCCCCTGTTTAACAGGGGCGTTTAAGTACAATTTTTGATGCAATGCTTTGCAGCAGGGCTAATTCCTGCAATAAAACTAGAGTATATGGAAGAGGTTGCAGTGTGGTGGCACCAGCACCAGTGCCTTAGGCCCAATTTTTCTGCCCCTGTTTAACAGGGGCGTTTAATTACAATTTTTGATGCAATGCTTTGCAGCAGGGCTAATTCCTGCAATAAAACTAGAGTATATGGAAGAGGTTGCAGTGTGGTGGCACCAGCACCAGTGCCTAAGGCCCAAATTTTCTGCCCCTGTTTAACAGGGGCGTTTAATTACAATTTTTGATGCAATGGTTTGCAGCAGGGCTAATTCCTGCAATAAAACTAGAGTATATGGCAGAGGTTGCAGTGTGGTGGCACCAGCACCAGTGCCTAAGGCCCAATTTTCTGCCCCTGTTTAACAGGGACATGTAATTACAATTCTTGATATAATATTTCACAGGAGGGCCCCTTCCTGTGCCCACCCAGAGTAACGGTGAGGACTTATAGTGTTGTGGCACCAGCACCACAACCACCAAAGGTCAATTTTTCTGGAATCTGTACAATATTTCTGGCTTTTGTCTCTTGAAGAATACACCTAAATTGTATTTCACAATAAAAATGACAGTTTCCAAGAAATATCAATTGGCAAGTGGAAATTTCTATAATCTATAGTTCTAACTATTTTGGGTTGACTGCCCCCTTAATATACATGATATAGCTACTACATTTTCAGGTCTTTGTTAGGCATGTTCTTATGGTTTTTTGCCTGGGAGGTGCGTCACAGAACTCTGAACTTTACACTTTCACTAAATATATGAACATATGTTTTTAATTATGGTGATTTGCGTTTCTCAATATTTTCTTTTCCTTCCTTCTATAACAGTTTATCATGTATTTTACTACTGTAATATATTCACAGCTTGTATGACAAAGGTTTCTTTTGAATACAAAATGTGCAGCACTCAACAATTTTCAAGTTGCCTTCCCCCTTTACTAAGTTGTGTTTATCTTAAAATAGAGCCCTCCCCTTCTATTTCAGGTTTACCTTAATATATAGTAATTTAAAGTGACCCTTAATTTGCCCCAGTAGGGAAAAGTAAATGGTCACGTATCCTCTCCTCAGCAGCTTATGTTTACTTTTATGTAACTTTCCTGCGTCTTCGTTCAGCTGAACTTCCCAGAGTTAGGAAACCTGAGATTCTGCAGAGTGTGGAGAACTACAAATTCCAGTGAGCCATGTCAACCAGAAGCATACAGGCCATGCTGGCACTCAAAGTTCCCAAACAGCTTTACCGTTGTAGTTGGTTATGGCAAGAGGAAGACACATAAAGCCTTGTTAAAGACGGCTAGGAAACCCTGCATTTCCACCATTCTTGCCCCTTTGGAGCAGAAAGAGCAAATAAGATGGTCCTTGCACTATTGAAATAGCACCCTCCTACAGTATGAGTTGTAGTACTGCACACCTCTTATACTGGACAGCATGCATTGAGGGATTCATTGGTGATTTTAGAAAAGTTTTGGGTATGATAAGCTTGGGTATGGGGAGAAGTTTGTGTTCGTGGTGGTTTGGTGCCCAATGTGAATATGCCAAACTCATACCTCCCAACATTTTGAGACTGAAATGAGGGACACCTACTAGAAAATGTATGTAGACATAAGACATGCCCCCTGTCACAACCCTTAAAGGAGAATTAACCAAAAAAAAGGTTAATTAAATCCACAAAGGCTTTTTTTTTTTGCCGCTACTATTCCTTTATATTGACTTTTAAAATTTACAAATGTAGCAATTTAGAATTTGGATGAAAGGTTTAGCACTGGGAAACACTTTTTGAAAATTAGATAGTGCATTTTATGTACAACTATATGGATCAGACCAAAATGAGGGACAAATGAGGGGGAAAGAGGGACAGGGGGACATTGCTCCAAATCAGGGATAGTCCATCGAAATCAGGGACAGTTGGGAGCCATGAAAAAGGAAAATCCCCACCAGTTAATTTATTGCTATGGGCGGCGTGGTGTGAAAGGGGTCTAAGAAGGTCAGTATGCTCCTGCTTCTCTTCCCCCCCAGCTCTTATGCAGCTGAGAACAGTGTGATCACTTATAAAAAAGGGACACAAGGTATTTATATATTTTTTTAATATCTATAAAAAACTGTTTTGCCTTCCATTTCTATTTTAAACTGAATGGGCTGTTTTACAGGGTGTTTTTTTACAATTAGTATTTGCAATAATAATTCCAGCTCTTGTGTAAGAGACCTCAATAATAAACCCCACACTGATGTCAGTGACTGCAATATTATCCCTCAGCATTGATGACAGCGGCAGTGCTATTAACTCCTCCCACAAAGGTGGTCAGTAGGAGTGATATTAACCCTGCTCCTGCAATGGTGCAAATTTACTTTTCTTTAAAATAATAATGAATGCACATTTTTTGCATATATAAAAAAATGTGCATTTATTATTTTTTATTTTTTTATTTATAGGAGCCTGGAAAGCATTGCACCTGCAATTAGCAGATCGCTGATGCCATGCAGGACTCCTACAGACTGTCAGTGTAAGCTGTCTGCTCCGTACACACTGACAGGAAGAATAATGAACTACCACAGTGCTCAACAGCACCATGATAGTTCATTGAGAACTACAAGCCGACAGCCGCAAAGGCTGCTGGTACTTGTAGTTTTCCCATTCACACAACACTGCGTATAAATGATGCGGATGGGCGGGTGGAGAACATCCCCGCTCATTGTCACAACAGGGGATTGGGCTGGTTGCAGGGGTCGTGCATTTGTAACATTTTACAGGTAAATTTATCATTTTAAAAGCTTTTTTGAGGTTTGAATAACATTTTTTTGCTTTTTAACTAGTACAACTTTCATCAGTTTTTTATAGATCAAATTCATCAGCATGAAATCTACATGCACAATTTACTAGTTAAAAAGCAATACACTTTATTCAAACCTCAATAGCCTATTGCAAATCTCACTTTGTCTAACCTGTGATGTTATTTTCTACTATTGCTATGCATTGCATTCATATTGTGAATGTGTAGCGCTACCTCTGTTATTTGGCTCAATCTTTTCCAAAAAAAACCTAACATACAAGGTTGAGTGTACAAACATA
The DNA here is from genome assembly GCF_037356315.1 of Lithobates pipiens. Lineage (NCBI taxonomy): Eukaryota > Metazoa > Chordata > Amphibia > Anura > Ranidae > Lithobates > Lithobates pipiens. The sequence goes on from NW_027507788.1 coordinate 111,299,595, forward strand.
CAATATTGAAGGAAATGACTGAATGTAAAACTTGGTACCCAGTAGTAGAGCTATATCACAGAAAACAGGCACCAAACCAGGTGGTAAAGGAAAACTTAATATATTATCAAAATGTTTGGTAAGTAGCCAAGCATAAATGGATTAACAATGATAATAACACAATTTAGCATACAAAGTAATTAACAGTAAAGGCTTGGCATAAGATGATATTTGGTGTCCAGATCAGCATAAACAGAAGCAAGACAAGAATGCAGCAGTGAGCAGTCATAAAGTTTAATCTACTGAGTGCTGGAACCTTATTGTCAGAACTCATTTATGACAGTGATGCTAGTCCCAGACCAACTGGGTATGCAATGTCCAAAAGAAAAACAGAATGGTAGTGGAGGGTGCAGGGGAACAAAGGGGGCTTGCACAATAATTATCATGTGAGCTGCAGTCCTTTGAGATTTTCCTCTGCTGGCTATTGTTGGGGCCCTTTAAGAGCATCAGTGCAATTAACAGCAGTTCCGCTTAGCTTGCCCGCTGTATAGATACAGTTTAGGTACATTATAGCCTCAGCACAGGTGCAAGCTAGATGTGGTTCAGTTGCAGTAATGGTTTGTTATAATGTGGTACAGGGTTGGTATAGGTGCAGTCTACATTTGGGATAGGTGCAGTATATTATTATTATTATTATTCAGGATTTATATAGCCCCAACAGTTTGCGCATCGCTTTACAATATGAGGGCAGACAGTACACTTACAATACAAATCAATACAAGAGGGATCAGAGGGCCCTGCTCATTAGAGCTTACAGTATAGAGGACAGTATGAATTGGGTACAGTTGGTGTCCTGCTCTGAGTGGCTCAATCCCTTCTAACAGTATCAGCTATGTGCAAAAAGCCCTTTTACCAGTCCCCTGGATGGCGAGAGTAAGAACTTTCTTGGGCAGTTTAATATAAATCCTCTGTCCACACTTTCTCCTGCACAGTGTATATTGGGAAATGTACTATAACCATTATAGTGTTGCTATTGTATGGCTGCTGTATCAAACTAAAACTCCTAACCAGTATTCTCAGCACTCTGCTTAGAAGTCTAAGGACTTTCTTGGCTTTAGCTCTCTCCCTGCTGGTCAGAGGAGGATGTTGCAGCATAACATCAGTATCTCAGTACAGGGAGAGAAAAGTAAAGGTAAATGTTCATATTCATATTGCTGTGTGATTCTGCATTTCTGCCTGCAGGGGGCACACGTGCACCACCAGTGGGTCGCTTCTGCTGTGATAATTCACTCTCTATGTAAACAAGGCATATCTCAGTTCTGACAGGGGGAAGCAGGGACTAGAATCGATCTCTTTCCCTAGTGAAACCAGCGAACTGTGCACAGAAAAACATTGGCTAGGCACACAGTTAAAGCATTTGTTAACCCCCCCAAAAAAAGGGTTCTTGCTCCTTTAAAGCATGTTATATGACACAGTGCTTGTCTTGTGTCATTTTGCCCCCTGTAACACCTAAAACAACCTGGCTGATCCTGCCAGTTTCTCCCCACCTCTCTGTAAACTGACCACTGTGTATCATGGCTGCTGAGACCAGACACCGTGGTCAGTTTACGTGCCTCCCTCATCAGCAGCCTGCTATCTGCTCTCCTCTCTGCTCCTGTGTCCTCTTCCACCCTCCCCTCTCTGTCTGTGTGTGAGCCACACCTCCTCCCTCCTGCTGCTCTCATAACACTAACCTGTATACACCATCAGAATTGCCTCCTATTGCAGTGTCCTCCTCTGTGAATGATTTATAAATATAATTGCTGTAAATACCTAATTTAAGAGCTGAGATTGCGATCACATGATAAGCCAGCTCTCTCCTGCTCTCTTTCTCCCCTCCAGACTGGCATCAGCAGAGGAATCTCAGCCCCGCCCATTGCATCTCTCAGAGGAGAAAAGGAGAAAGTTGGCCAGTCACGTGATCACAATCTCGGCAGTGAAATTAGGTATTTGCAGCATTTATATTTATAAATCACACACAGAGGAGGATACTACAATAGGAGGCAGTGCTGATGATTTATACAGGTTAGAGTGGCTTAACAAACACTTTCATCCTTTGATCGACCTAGATGTTTATGCCCTTCCCAGCCATGTCATTAGTACAGTTACAGTGCATATTTTTAGCACTGATCACTGTATTACTGTCACTGGTCCACAGAGATTAATCAAACAATCAAAAGTTTGGCAAATGATTTGCAAATTGATTTGTCTATTGTTGCTTTATGAGTTTTGTTTAAAACACTTTGACAAGCAACATTTACAAATATACATCTATGCATCCCCATGTGGTTAGACACGGCCCTGCATGGACATTTTGTATAGTACACCCTGTATGAGCCAGGCTTTACACTACACTGTTTTTGAATCCAACAAATCATACCAAGAACTAGTCAAGTTTGAAACTAATATTAATTCACCAAAAGAAAATTTTAGAGGCCAGAGATGAAGAATCTGCAACAACCATTTTATCTCAAAAATAAAATAACCATTATCACATTCACAGTAGAACTCCAAAGTTTCTCTGACTTTGGAGTGCAACTTTGATTCAATTTTGACGCAACTTTGATGCTAGTTTGGAAGGGTGCTACTTGGATTAGACTTTGGCTTTGATCAGCAATGGACAACTGTTGCATTGTATAATATTCAGCCACGACTTTCATGCAACTTGAGGGTCATAGATTTCAATGCTAGCCCTCAAAAGTTGTATGAAAGTCAGACCAAAGTAATTCATGAACTACTTTGAAGTTGCTGCAACTTTAAGTCACACATATATGTGTATCATTGGAAAACATAGGGAATGACTTGTCATGCGATTTTGTCAAGTGTGAATGGAGTCTTACTGAAAAATGTTTATCTAAGCAGGATTTCACCAAAATCTATAATACGTGTTCTATAACTATTTTCATAGCATTGGTAAATGTAGGGTTTGTGAGTTTTCTGCATGTCCTTTACTTCTGCCCAATTATTCTTGTTTTAACGATGAGTTGGACAGGGATCCGATGATCCGCAAGTTTAGAATGTTAGCCAACCTAGAGCAGCCCTGCATGCAGTACTGTACTATGAATGCCTATTTACCTCTCTCAGCATTGCACACTGGGCTCCCGTCAGGATCTTAACTGGAAGCCTACTTCTAGGACTAGTTAAAAAACACTGTATTTCTTCCATCTGTAGATATGCTTTCTTATTCTGAGCTCTTGCACACTCATCCCTTTAGAAATGCTTTTGTAATTATATGTGCAATTATTCTTACAGCGTTGCAATTGTCATTCAAAGTGTGACAGAGCTAACAGCTGAAAATTAGCCTGGGCAGGGAGGGGGTGAAAGTGTCCGGTATTGAAGTTGTTAAATAACAAATAGGCTATAGTTATCAACTTCATACAAACTGCAACAACAAAAACAAGTTACTTAGCATAGCTTTTTTTTAGTACCACCCTGATGTATACAAAGTTCAACAAAATGTCAACCCAAATTGCACAAAAACACCTCAAAACCACAAACTCACATTACAGAGATGGGACAGTTGTCATAGTGAAATTAAAAAACAACAGTGGCCTACTTCAGAGACAACAGCCAAACATTTATGACCCAGTGGCTGGAGAAGCTGATTGATTTGGGCCTGATGCAGCAATCTAAGCCCCTGTACACACGGTCGGAGATTGTTGCTGTGAAACTGGGTTCAGAAATATGTATATTCTGTCCTCAAACCCTGGTGTATAAAAAAAAGTCCAATAAAGTGACAATGTGCTCCTTCAAATTGTTCTGTGCTTCTTGGAAAACAGTGCCCCATAAGAAACTCACTCACCGCTATTATTCACCCCACAAGAAGGCATTTCACCTTCACAGTATGAGCTGCTGTGTAGCCTGTGGAGTGGGAGGAAACTTCCTGTCCTGTGTTCTCCAAGTGCCTCCTTGTCTGCGATGTAAGTGGTCTCCTCACTGTTAACCTCTTAGCCCTTGTACACATGGTCAGAGATTCCGACAACCAAATCCGTTGGACTAATTCCGACAGATTAATTCCGGAAGAGGTCTGGAAGTGATGTTGGACTAAGTTGTTGGAAAATCCGATTGTACATAACGTGATGACGTTATTTCGTTACGACGGGACTATGTTCAGGCTAGTAGCCAATAGCTTTGGTCTAGGAATTTGATCTGAGCATGCGTGGCACTTTGTCCGTCGGAGTAGGCTGCACATGATCGGAGTATGTCCGATAGGAGCATTTTGTCAGAAAATTTTACCGGCAAGTTGGAAAACTTGGTCCGTCGGATATTCTGACAGAAACAGTCCGATGCAGACCACACACAGTCGGAATATCTGACAAAACGGTCTGATAGGAAACATTCCGTCGGAATCTCCGACCGTGTGTACAAGGGCTAAGATGTTGCCCACATGTAGAGAGGAAAGAGACTCCATAATGTGATACCGTACAAATATCCAAACATTTATTAATAATACTGATGGGTACTCACATTTAATAAAAATCATTAAAAGTGAAAACAGTGTTTAAAAACAGGAAACCGGAGCGATCTGCGCTCCATTGCTCAAAACCGGAAGTGATGCAATGATGCTGCATAGTCCCTCCCTACGAGTTTCTTCAATGGGACGTCATTTGGAGTGGTGCCATTTTGCTACACCATCCTGTTTTTATATGGTATGAGGTGTGTCCTAAATTGATGGCCATGTGACCGTGGCCATTTTTGGTTCGTCCAGGCTTCGGCATGGCGGATGCTATTGCTAGTAGTGTGATTAAAATGCCAATAGACAACAAATACTCCACAACATGATGAGGGGTAATTTTACAAGGACTACTTAACTCCAAGTTGTAACGGACACACCGCATAATACCAAATATATCATAATACACAATATTATAAAATTTAATTTAAGTTAAAAAAAATGGGTAAGAAATATAATTGCATTATGGTATATTGCTGGACTAGAGGTAAAAAATTATGTTAGAGGATGTATAGTGACATAGTGACATCCGAAGGTGGACATAAGAGAAAAGATGGTATTATTGCGATAAAAAATTTCAAAAAATGCAAAAAAATACAAAAAAAAACTAAAAAAAATGCCAAAAAATCAGCAATTTGCATGAAGTCACAAGTTGCAAAAAAATTGCTAAAAATTGCTAAATAAAGTATGTAAAGTGCATTTATACATGCCTTCATCATTCAAAAATGCAAAAAAAGCTGCAAATTGCAGTAAGTCGCAAATTGCAACCGGGTTACCTGAGAAGTGTAATATGTGCTGCTTTTACACACTTGGCTGTTTTTTTGCCTTGCTTTTCAGGGAGAAGAAACAGTTAGATCACTGTTCTCTGTACACAGAGATCTGTGTGTTTGGAACAGAACAGATTAGACACAGCGATCAGCAGGTTTCAGTTGAAATCATTGGTTGAAATCTGCTGCCAAACTCGTGCTGTGTCCAATCACAGCATGGGTCAGCAGAGGGCAAGTGCATGGGGGCCCCAAATTTGGAAAAACGCCTGCACCTGCCGCTCACTCGCAGTATATTTACTGTGAATGGTTAACAGGTGGTTTACAAGGTACCTGTGTCTATTTATTGTCAGCAATTTACACAGTTCTTCACATACTGTACATTCACATCATTCCCTGCCCTCAAGGAGTTTAAAATCAAAGGTCCTTAGAGGCTCTCACTTACATATTACACATATACTAGAGACAATTTCAACAGGAGACAATTAACCTACCAGCATGTCTTTGGAGCATTGGAGGAAACTCTCGCAAGCATAGGGAGAAAATACAAACTCCATTCAGATATTTTCTTGCGTCGGATTGAAATTGATGACCCTAAGAGCTAATCATTAAGCCACTGTGCAATTGGCGGTCCGTAAGGGCGCACAGGTGCTGTCCCCTCTCTCCCGCCACCCCCTCTATCACCAAAAGATAGATCTGTGCATTGCATGAATCTATCCATGGCCACCGCTGCCAACCCCTATTCAGGAGCTGGGCACTTGAATTACATTGGCAACGGGTGTTTTTGAGAGGCCCAGGGCAGATGGTGGGTGGGGGGGGGGGCACAGTGGCAGCATTCGAAGGGCACAGTGGGAGCATTTGATGGCACAGTGAGAGCATTTTATGGGGCACAGTGGGAGCATTTGATGGGGCACAGTGGAAGAATTTGATGGCACAATGAGAGCATTTGATGGTACAGTGGCAGTTTTTGATGGGCACAGTGGCTGCGTTTTATGGGCACAGTGGGTGCACTTGATGGGCACAGTGGCGGCAATTGATGGGCACAGTGGCTGCTTTTGATGCTACAGTGGCTGTGTTTGATGGCACAGTGGCTGCGTTTGATGGGCACAGTGAGGCTGCGTTTGATGGGTTTTGTTTTCAGAATTTTTCAGTTTGTTTGTGCCCCCCCAAAAATTTTGAGCACCAGCAGCCACTGCACTGTGCTGCCTATATACTGTAAATATACTGTATATATAGTGTATATATATATACATATATATATATATATATATATATATATATATATATATACATATATATATATATATATATATATATATATACAGTATATATTATATAAATAACTAAACTTATATAGTAATGACTTCAAATTATCTTTAGTAGGAAAATGAAAAAAAAAAAACAACCACCAAAAATGGAAACAGATAAAATATCAAAACTGATCTGGAGAGGAAACCAAGCACAAAGCATTAGATAATACATAGTTGGACATGACCCAATGTACAAGAGAGAAGTTATAGATCTTCTGGAGGGAACAGACAGAGCAGCTTAAGATGCGCATACAACTTGATTCACAATCTGTTTTGTCAAGGGCTGTAGCTAGCTTGCATTTTTGTGTCAGGAAGGGCCCAGTGGCAATGACTGGAAAGCACCTGACTGCAATTCTTGGTTGCATTCCAAGCTGGATTGAACATAGTACCATTGCCTTTATAAGTAAACCAGTGTTTCAGATTATCAAAGAAGAAACATAAATTGAAACCAGAGTCTAAGAGCAAAGAAGAAAAGAGAAAAATGCATACAGTAGAAATACATTATATAGATAAATGAAAAGTAAACTGTTTAAGTACCACTGTCAAATAACATTTGTATAAAATATTAAATAAAAAATATGGTTAGTAGAACATTTTTATTAGGGTTATATTCTCAAGTAAAGTGGATTTTGGGAGGAAAAAAAACAATATTTTTTTTAAGGTTTTACACACTAACACATGATCAGAATTTCGGCCAGCAAAAGACAGATGAGAGCTTTTCATCGGGAAATGCGACCGCGTGTATGCACCATCAGAGTTTAGCTGGCCGAACTCCTGCCAGCAAAAATTTTAGAGCATGTTCTCAATTTTCCCAACGGAAAAACGTTCTATTGGAAATTCCGATTGTGTTTATGCAATTCCAACACGCAAAAACTCACGCATGCTCAGATTCAACTACGACATGGAAGCTATTGGCTACTGGGTATTGAACTTTCATTTTTCTAGTCCCGTTGTACGTGTTTTATGTCACTGTGTTCTTGATGGTCGGAATTTGGTGTGACCGTGTGTATGCAAGACAGCTTGAGCGAGATCCCATCGGAATTCCGTCAGGAAAACCATCAGAGTTTTTTCCGACCAAAATTCCGATTGTGTGTATGCGGCATAAGAATACTAACACTGCATACCTCCCAACTGTCCCGGATTCCATGGGAGCATCTCGCGATTTAAAGTCAGTCCCGGGGTCCTATGGATCAGGGCTGGAGTCCCGGATTCACAGCTCCCCCCTCTGGCTCCAGGGAATGACAGCTCCGATCCCCCCCCCCTTCCAGAGGATGGCATCTCTGCCCCCTGCTCCAGGTAATGACAGCTTCGCTAGTCTCCCCTCTGGCTCCAGAGGATGGCAGCTCCACCCCCCCACTCAAGGGAATGACAGCTCTGCTCGCCCCCTTCCAGCTCCAGAGAATGGCAGTTCTGCCCCCCACTCCAGGGAATGACAGCTCGGCCCCCTCTGGCTCCAGAGAATGGCAGCTCCAGGGAATGACAGCTCGGTCCCCCACTCCGGCTCCAGAGAATGACAGCTCTGTCCTCCGCTCCAGAGGATGAAATTTCTGCTTGCCCCCCAGGCTCCAGAGGATGGCAGCTCTGCTCCCCCCCCCACTCCAGGGAATGACAGCTCGGCCTTAATCCAGTTCAAGAGAATGACAGCTCTGCCCTCCGCTCCTGGGAATGACAGTTTGGCCTCCTCCCATTCCAGAGAATGCCAGCTCCGTGCCCCAATGTGGGGGATTGTTCTAGGATGGAGGATTTGGGGGGAGGATTTATTTTGAGAGGGGTACTGGGGGAAAGGAGGATTGTTGTTGTGAGAGGAAATTTGGTGTTGGGAGGGGGGTTTGCATGGGAGGATTTGTTCTGGAGGGGAGAGGATATCATGCAAATTAGTGTACCCTGATGGGGGCAAAGTGACTAGGGGACACACTGATGGGGGGCAGTGACAGGAGGGTACACTGATGTGGGGGCAGAGGGACAGGAGGGTACACTGATGGGGGGCACAGTGACAGTGGGAAGAAAGTGGGGGTGGGGGAGAGGATTTGTGCTAGAAATGGAGATGGGGGGGGGGGCTTGTGCTTTGAAGAGGGACAGAGATTTGGTTGGAAGGGGGACTGGAGAAAAGGATGATTTGTGCTGGGGACATTTTGGGGGGTTACTGGAATGGGGGGGGGGTTATGCGGTGAGGGAGAATTTCTGGGGTAGAAGAGGATTTGTGCTGGGGGGGGTATTGGAGGGGATCTGGGAGGGGGTAACTGAGGTGGGTGGGAATTTGGGCTGAGATGGGGAAGAAAGGTGGATTGTTCTGGGAGGGGGGATTTGGGGGTGGTGGAGGAAAATTTGTCCTGGGGAAGCAGAAGAAGATTTGTACTGGGAGGGGGGATTTGGGTGGGAGGATTTGTGATAGACCTGTGAGAGGACTTGTGGACCTGTGCAGGTGTGTGGGATTTGTGGGAGAGAGAATTTGTGAATTTGTGCTGGGGAGAATGGGTGGTTGTGCTGGAAGGGAGGACTTGGGAGAGTGGATCTGTACTAGAAGTGGGGAGAAGATTTTTGCTGGGAGGGGGAATTTGTGCACTGATGAGGAGTTGTGCTGGGAGGGGGGATTTGGGGGAAATGCTTTGTACTATAAGCGGAGAAAGGAATTATGCTGGGAGGAGGATCTGTGTTAAAATTGGAATGGGGGGATGTTTGGTGGGAAAATAAATTTGGGGGGATTTGTTGTGCTGGGAAGTGGGATTGCTGGGGGAAAGATGATTTGTGCTTGGACATTTGGAAAGGGGAATTGGGTAGGAGAGGATTTGTACTAAAATAGAGGATTGTGTTAGGATGGAGGATTTGGGGGGGTGGAAGAGGATTTATTCTGAGTGGGGTACTGATTGTTGCTTTGAGATGAAACTTGGTGTTGTGAGAGGCGATTTGCACGGGGTTCGGGGGGGGGGGGGGATATCATGCAAATTTGTGCTTTTTTTGTTAGAGAGGAGGGCGTGGTTGGTGAGGTTTTGTACACCTGACTCTTACTATGCATTACATATTCCTGTCCCCTGCATTCTGTGCATTACATACTCCTGTCCCCTGCATTCTGTGCATTACATACTTCTGTCCCCTGCATTCTGAGAATTACATACTCCTGTCCCCTGCATTCTGTGCATTACATACCCCTGTCCCCTGCATTCTTTGCATAACACATTCATGTCCCATGCGTTCTATGAATAACACTCTTGCCCCTGCATTCTGTGCATTACATACTCCTCTCCCCTGCATTCTGTGCATTACATACTCCTGTCCCCTGCATTCTGTGGATAGCACTTTTTTCTCCTGCATTCTGTGCATAACACTCCTGTCCCCTGCACTCTGTGCATTACACATGCCTGGTCCCTGCCTCCTATGCATAACACTTCTGTCCCCTGCATTCTGTACATTATATACTCCTATCTCCTGCATTCTGTGCATAACACTCCTGTCCCCTGCCTTCTGTGCATTACATACTCCTGTCCCCTACATTCTGTGAACTACACACTCCTTTCTCCTGCATTCTGTGCATAACACTCCTTTCCCCTGCACTCTGTGCATTACACACGCCTGCCCCCTGCCTTCTGTACATTATATACTCCTATCTCCTGCATTCTGTGCATTACACACTCCTGTCCCCTGCATTCTGTGCATAACACACTCCTGTTCCCTGCATTCTGTGAATTACACACTTCTGTTCCCTGCATTCTGTGCATTACACACTCCTGTCCCCTGCATTCTGTGGATTACATGCTCCTGTCCCCTGCTTTCTGTGCATAACACACTCCTGTCCCCTGCATTCTGTGAATTACACACTTCTGTTCCCTGCATTCTGTGCATTACACACTCCTGTCCCCTGCATTCTGTGCATTACACACTCCTGTCCCCTGCATTCTGTGGATTACATGCTCCTGTCCCCTGCTTTCTGTGCATTACACACTCCTACTTTCTGTGCATTACACGCTCCTGTCCCCTGCATTCTGTGCATAACACACTCCTGTCCCCCACATTATGTTAATAACACACTCCTGTCCCCTGTATTCTGTGTATTACATACTCATGTCCCCTGCATTCTGTGAGAAAACTCCTGTGCCCTGCATCCTGTGCATTACGTACGCCTGTCCCCTGCTTTCTGTGCATTATGTACTCCTGACCCCTGAATTCTTTTGGATAACACTCCTGTCCTCTGTGTTCTGTGATAACACTCCAGTCCCCTGAATTCTGTGGATAACACTCCTGTCCCCTGCATTCTGTGCATTACATACTCCTGACCCCTGCATTCTGTGCATAACACTCATGTTGCCTGCATTCTGTGGATAACACTCCTGGACCCGGCTCTGTGTGTCATTTACTCCTAAATCCAGCACTGACTACAGCCCTCAGTACGTTACATACTCCTGATCCTTAAACACATTGCATTACGCACCCTGGACCCCCGCTGTCAGCATTGTGCTTCCTAAACCTGACACAGCCCTCCCCAACTCCTGTGCTCTGCATTACACACTCCTGTACTATATACACAGTACTGTACATTATATTCTTCTCCCCAGTCTTCATTGTCTCAACCGTTGCTGGTTGCTATGTAGTCCCTGACTGTTTTAATGAAGTTCTTTTTTAAGGTAAGATCAGACAATGCAATCAAAGCATATTTTTATGTACAATAAAGCCTGGGCTTTTTTTAAACACGCCCCTCAAGCCCCTCCCACTGGTTAGACTTTGGCCACACTCACACTTTGTCGCGGCATGTGTAGCATGTCACTCCTTCCCTCAAATGTCCCTCATTCTGAAGTTCAAATGTTGGGAGGTATGCTAACAGAAATAAACAGACGCTCAAATTATATGTGTGATATGCTTTTCTAAGACAAGACTCACAGCATGGGCAGGTGTGCGGGAATAATAGTAACAGAAAACTTCCATCGGCAGCAGGCATGAACTGCGGTATAGGATCACCAATTTCCCTTCCATAAGAGACAATGGAAAAGGCCACGTGACAAGGGACTCAAGTCAGTATTAATAGGTGTTAGATCAGTTTTCAAAATTATTTAAAAATTGTGAATGGATAGGATAGAGGGAAAATGGAAGGGGGTGGGGACAGAATTTACCTGTATATTGGCTATTAAATGATAGTAAAGCTTCCGCATTTTTTTACATTAAAATAATAAACATCATTACCTGCTCTGTGCAGTGGTTTTGCACAGAGAAGCCCTGATCCTCTTCTTTGCGGGTCCCCTCCCTCCTGCCGAGTGATCCCAGAGCAAGCAGCTTGCTATGGAGGCTCCCGAGCCACTTCTTTGCTTGTGCATACACACAGAGCCGCAGTTTGGCCCTGCCCCTCTCTCTCCTCATTGGCTCACTGTCTGTGATTGAAGACAGCAGGAGCCAATGGGTCCCGCTGCTGTCTCAGCCAATGAGGAGAAAAAAAAATAGCAATACACACCAAACTGAGCATGTGCAGCTTGCCCCTAATGCTCTGTTCTATCAGGAAATTGATTGGGGATAGTGGAAGAAGGGGAGGACCAGAGAAGACAGGATCAACAGCCTTTTTACAGAATGCAGAGGATTAACCCCTTAGGTCCCACAGTGAATATAACAAGCAGGCTTTACTGCATATACAGACTGATTTTACTGTTGTGGGTTTAGTAATACTTTAAAGTTCTGCCCCAATCCTAAAATTATTCACAGTGTAGCAGGGTTACAACAATTTCCCCAACCCCCCCGCTGGCTCTCCCTGCTAAGAGATGACTGAAGCGGGCCCTAGGAGGACAGACTGTGACCTCCCCCCCCTCGGTTCAGGCCCGAGCCGTCGCTGACAGTGGTGGGCAGCGGCTCTCTATGGTCTTTCCACCCCACCAGAGGGGAGTAGAACAGTGGGGACAAGGGCGGCTGTGCCAGGGCAGCTGTTGGCTTTCTCCCCCTTATCCGCTCGGAGCCGTGCCATGGGGAGAGACCGGAAGGCTAAGAGAGAGAGAGTGAGTGCAGTACTGTGAGAAAGAGGAGGAGAGCTGCTGGCTGTTACCTTTCCCCCCACTTGCCTCCCACCTTCTGCCACAGCATGTAATGAGAGACAGAGCGGAGCTCGCAGGGATCCCTGCCCGCTCTAATTTTTTCTGCCTCTCTATTGGCTGCAGTGAGGGACCAATCAGTAGCCAAGAGGGGAGCATCATGGGACATGAAGTCCCAGAGACAATGCAGCCCATATGATTTAATGGGGCATAAACCACAGTCCCCAGCATGCCTGTAAATAGGGGGAAGGATATCCTGGAGCCCAGGAGAAAAGGCTGAGGAGAATTGAGGAGAGTTTGACAAGTTGAAAGGCTGGCCTTAGGCCAGACTGTATTTGTAGGAGGAGCCTGAGAGGGCTATTTAAACCTCCTCCTCTGTCTGGGCCAGTGTTGTCAGGATTTCTGGGTGGAGGCAACTGGCGCTCATGGGGGGAGGGCGGTCAATCTATCCTCCACCACTCTCTTCTCTGCGTCCATGTTGGCTTCCAGTGTGGGGGCGATTCTTCCGGTATGGGAGGAGAGGAGGGAGTGATCGGCTGCCCCCAGCTCCTCTCTCTCCCCATGTGTATCGCTCTGTCCGCCCGCCGTTTCTGCCGGTGTGGGGGAAGAGGGGGGGGGGGCGATCGGCCACCCCCACCTCCTCTCTCCCCCATGTGCATTGTGCTGTTCGCCTGTCATGGCTCCTCTTTCTCTCCCCACCCGCCCTCTCCCTATGCACATGGCTTCATGTGGTTTTTCTCCCGTTGTGAAGGGAGGGGGGTCGGCTGGCTCCGACTCCTCTCACCTCCCAATTGTGCTTTTTGCTCCGCCCACCGATTTTCCTGGTGAGGAGAGGGGGAGGTAGTTGGCCGCCGCCGGCTCCCCTTCTCTCCTCGCAGGTTCGGAGCGCCCGCCGTTTCTCCTGGCGGGGGGGAGGGGGAGGTGATCAGCCGCCACTGGCTCCCCCTCTCCACTCACACATGCAGAGCGCCCGCCGATTCTTCTGGCGGGGGGGAGGGGAAGGTGATTGACCACCGCCGGCTCCCCCTCTCCCCTTACATATGCTGAGCACTGGCCGATTCGAGTACCGGCCGATTTTCCTGGTGGGGGGGAGTGGGAGGTGATCGGCCACCGCCACCTTCCCCTCTCCCCTCACATGTGATCCAGCCTGGCCGTGCCTCCCGCCCACAGTCTCCCTTCAGCTCTCCTGCAGGGGGGCGAGTGGTCATCCTCCACCTTACGATCTCCCCTCAGCTCCGGGTGGCTAGTGTGCAGCCGCCTGGCGCTCATGGGGGGGGGGGGGGTGTTCATCCACCTCCTCACATCTACTTCCTGGGCTCAGTCCCCCCCCCCCATGGAACAAAAAAACAGGATTTCAAGATAACCATGGAGGGTTCTATCTAAACTAATTATTAAGTTTGTTATGTGGTTTTAATATACTTGCATATGCTACCTTATTGGATGGTATGGTTTCCATGCACTACATGGCATAAGAGAGGAACCTTCCAAAGGGGTATGGAGAGAATTATAAACGCCATAATCACCCTAGACGCCTAGAGTATAAGTGTATAACACACAATTAGCAAATTAAATCTATACTTGTTTTCAGTCAGCATTTTCCGTCATAGCGTTCTATCTAGCTTTCTCCCTCATTGTGTTCGGTCCAGCATTTGTCATATCGTTCGGTCAGCATTTTCCGTCATAGCATTCTGTCCAGCTTTCTCCGTCATCAGCATTTCTGTCATATCGTTCGGTCAGCATTTCCGTCATGGCGTTTCTGTCCAGCTTTCTCCGTCATTGCGTTCGGTCAAGCATTTCTGTCACAGCGTTCTGTCCAGTATCTCTGTCCTATCGTTCGGTCCAGCATTTCTGTCACAGCGTTCTGTCCAGCATTTCTGTCACAGCGTTCTGTCCAGCATTTCTTTTACAGTGTTCTGTCCAGCATTTCTGTCACAGAACTCTGTCCATCATTTCTGTCACAGCGTTCTGTCCAGAATTTCCGTCATAGCGTTCTGTCCAGCATTTCTGTCATAGCGTTCTGTCCAGCATTTCCGTCAAAGCGTTCTGTGCAGCATTTCCGTCACAGCGTTCTGTCCAACATTTCCGTCACAGCGTTCTGTCCAGCATTTCCGTCACAGCGTTCTGTCCAGCCTTTCCATCATAGCATTCTGTCCAGCATTTCCGTCATAGCGTTCTATCCAGCATTTCCGTCATAGCGTTCTGTCCAGTTTTTCCTGTCATTGCGTTCTGTCCAGTCATAGCGGTCTGTCCAGCATTACTGTCATAGCGATCTGTCCAGCATGTCTGTCATCGCGTTTCTGCCCCTGGATGTCTGTCATAGCATTCTGCCCCTAGATTTCTGTCATAGCGTTCTGCCCCAGGACTTCTGTCATAGCGTTCTGGCCCAGGACTTCTGTCATAGCATTCTGCCCCAGGACTTCTGTCATAGCGTTCTGCCCCAGGACTTCTGTCATAGCGTTCTGCCCGAGGACTTCTGTCATAGCGTTCTGCCCCTGGACTTCTGTCATGGCGTTCTGAACCAGGATTTCTGTCATAGCGTTCTGAACCAGGACTTCAGTCATAGCGTTCTGAACCAGGACTTCTGTCATAGCGTTCTGCCCCAGGACTTTTGTCATAGCGTTCTGCCCCAGGACTTGTCACAGCATTCTTCCCCGGGATTTCTGTCAGTGTTTCACCCCAGGATTTCTGTCACAGTAGCCCGCCCCAGCATTTCTGTCACAGGGGTCCACCCCAGCATGCTTCCCAGCATTTCTGTCATAGCGTTATGCCCAAGCTTTTCTGTCTTTGCGTCTCTACCCCAATGTTTCTGTCATAATGTTCTGCGCCAGCTTTTCTGGCTCAGCGTTCAGTCTCAGTGATCTGGCTCGGCATTCAGTCTTAGCATTTCGGTCATAGCGTTTTCTGCCTCAAGATTTCTGTCTCAGCATTCAGTCTCAGAGTGTTTTCGGGCATTGCATTTCTGGCCAGGATTCTCCTATGGCGTCGCTGTGTCAGTTTTTCTGTTATAGCATTTCTGCCCCAGGATTTCTGGCATTGCATTCATGCCTCAGCGTTTCAGTCTTGGTTGTTGTTGTCATTGCATTCTGCCCCTGGTTCTGTCACCACGTTTCTGCATCAGCATTAAGTTTCAGCGTTTTCTGTCATGGTGTTTTTCATCATGGCGTGTTGTGTTTCTGTCTCAGCGTTTCTGTCTCAGCGTTTCTGTCAGCTTGTCTGTCATAATATTTCAGCCTTGGTGTTCAGTCTCAGAGTTTCTCAGAGGGGCGTCGTTCACTCATGGCATACTCTGGTAGTCTTTCGTCTTTGTTGATTGTCATGTCCCATCGTGTCTGTGTCATGTTTGGTACCTGGGTCAGGTAGCTAGGGCTCACACGTCAGGATCTGTCATGTCTATAGATCCATACGGGTTGAGGTTTCGTTTGTTAATTGATTGTTGTCCTCAATCTTCTCGCCCGTATACCATACGTCATACGTTGCATGTTCATTCACCACATCTATACGACTACCCATCATGGCCTGTGCGTACACTAGCCTGGAGTTTTTTCAGTTAATTGCCTGTCCCTGCACTGCAGGTTACTCGGGTTCACTTACCACTTACATGTGGGTGGGGGGGGGGGACGTCGTCAGGTTCATTTTATGCGCAGTGGTCTTAACTTTTCTGCTCATGTTTCATTCTTAGTTAGGCGGGGGGGGGGGGGGGCATTGTTGTTCTCATGTCTGGGTGTCTGTCATTTCTCTAGTTTGTGTTTCAGGTTGGGCCGTCTTGGCATCCATACCGATATCAACCATGCTTGCACTCACTTCCATCAGCCCGGCCGTTGTTGGGGGCTAGTTGATTTTGGTGCTGATGTCATTTCACCACTGGGCTCACCCTTGGGTCAGAAGCAGTCGCAATTTTTTCTTCAGTTGATGTCCTGTTGTGTTGAGGCCCTAGTTACCGCCCAGGGATGTATAGTCTCTCTCAGGGTGTGTGCTAAGCCACGTCCCCGTGACGGTCCTTGGGTGGTAGGTTGGGCAGATGTCATAATGATTCTGGATTCCACTCTTGGCTCTGATCTTGTCTAACATATTGTCTGGAGTTCTACTTATGGACATCAGTCCAGTCGTCTTTTCCGATCCCCAGCCTGTTCCAAGTTAGGGGGGGCTTGGGTATGTCTGTATCATGCCATGAGACTATTTCCCAGAGAGAGAGTCTGGCCCTCCTTGGTTCAGGATTCTGACTCAGCTGTTAGGTTCAGGCTGTAGCTTGACCGGATCGCATCTGGTGGGACCAGGGTCCTGTGTACGGCATGGTTTCTCCATGTTTGACAATGTTATTGCCATGGTGCATGGGCCTTATCCGTTTACTCCATCACATCCATCAGGTATCCAGTTTTGCTCCTGCTAGTGGTCTTTTTGCCACTCACCCTCTTGGAGGGGGGGGTATGTTTCTGGGCTATTTCACTGGTGTTCATTGAGGTATTTCGCCATCATTTGCAGGGGTTCCTCGGGCCAGGCCTTGTTTCTTTCCCCTTACATATCCTCTCATTTCACAAGCAGTTCATTCTCGGGTCTGGGTGTCGCGGGCGTCAGGCTCAATTCAATCTTTCAGGGGATGTTCAGTTAGGTTCGGGTAGTGTCGCAGGTTCAATGGGGGTTCCTTCTCATCACCAAGTCAGGAGTCGGTGTGTTCTTTTGCCACAGCGAATACTTTCCGGTTACTTGCTGGATACTTACTGTTGCCATCCGGGAGCACACCATTATCTGTGATGGTTCATTACCTTCCCTTCTTCACCTAAATTCTGTGTTCTTTTTGCCCTCTTTTCAGGCATACTGACCAGCTAGGCCAAGGCACACCTCAGGCTTTGGTTCTTAGGAGTATCGCTTTTCCCGCTTGAAGACTCTGACTACAAGAGAGAGTGAGGGGAGAGTGACAGGGGACAAAGGAGAACAGGGGCTAAAAAAATAGGGAGATACGAAGCCTCAAAAGGTCCTTTGCTGGGCCACAGTGTACACCCAACAGAGGGGACAGAGAGCCAGAGTGGTGCGGTGACAGGACTGTGTGGTGGAACTCCACCTAAGAGAGAGACCCACACTTTTGGCCAAGACTGCTGGGCGAGTGCTGCCAGGAGACTGAGATGAGCCAGGAACAGTGTCACCCCCCTGGCCTGCCACCATTCAGCCCAGGGACCCTGCTCGGCAACCCAGCACCACCCAACCCAGCGGAGATGACCTACACTGCTTTAGGGATCACAATACCTATCCAGGTGTCCAGGCGGCCGCTGTCCGGTTAAGCTACCAGCCATCCTGACTGGCTGACAGGAGGTGATCCGGAGCCTGAACCAGCATTTGAATACTCCATTGTGTCATCGCACAGAGAATTTGTTAGCGGGGGAAACCCCAAACATCCTTCTTAACACCTTACAGACACTGCATGCAGACACATCTTCCCCTTTCTAGTGTCAGAGGATGCTTGTTTGCAGCTGCCACCTTTAGCCAGCCTGTCTTATAAACCACTACCTAGCGGAATATCCTAGATGATCACTGCCTCAATTTTGCTTGATTAAACCTACTCTCTTTACAAAGGGCCCCAACATTTGCTAGAAGAAGACACTAGTACTGTCAGAGATGTTACCTGGTTGGTCGCAGTGCTGGCCATGCTGGTGTGCGTCGATGTGCGATGGTGCGTGCTGGCACGCGTATTCCTGTGTGCGCTGTGGTGCGCGTCCCTGCGGGCGCCGGTGCGCGCCGGTGCACGCTGCTGTGTGCACTCCTCGTGACACTGGTGTGCGAGCTGGCGCTCGGGGCGCGTGGGTGCGCTTGTGTGCGTGTGTTTAGCGCCAATCGGCCTATTTAGGTCTGCCGCATACTCCATTCAAGTGCTGCCTGATCATCAGCTTCCCCGTTCCCTGCTCCATTGCCTGTATCTGCATTCCTGTATCTCCGATCTCCTGACGACCCGGCTTGCTCTTTGGACACCCCTGATCTCCGCCTGCGCCTGACCTCGGCCTGTTCTGACCTCTCTCCTGCCTGTTCCTATTGTACCGTTGCTGTCCGCCTGTTGCCGAATCCTGCCTGTACCCAGACCCGCCTGCTCAGCCCCTGCTCTGCACCCAATTGCCTGTGTTTCAGCCTACTCACCTGCTGCTTCGGGGTTCATCCTACTTCCAGCTCCTGGGCCCTCCTCATAGGCTCTCATACCACTCCGCACTCCCAGCCACCTGTCTCCTCTACCAGGGGTTTAAGTCGGACACGTACGGGAGACCACCCTCTGCCCAAGTGGACTCACTGGTCTGGTAAGTGGAAGTCTGACAGTATGAGGCAGCCATGACTGAGTCCGGGTAGGGGGCCTCCCCCATGGACGAACTATGCAGACATCTGGCTGGTCTGACTCAAGCCATAAATAACCTCCAGGAAGGTTACTCAAGATTGGAGGAGCAAGTTCAAGCCTTATCTTCTTCATCTAATCCCCAGGGAACATCTTCAGCTGGCCTTTCACCCGCACCCTCCGTAGTGATGCTTCCTCCAGAGCCACAAGTACCTATGCCTGAGAGATTTACCGGAGAACGCAACAAATACCGTGCATTCCACAATGCCTGCGAGCTTTATTTTGCACTGCAACCTCGCACATTCTCTCTTGAAGCAACTAAGGTGGGCTTTGTTATATCCCTGTTGTCCGGCGAGCCCCAGACCTGGGCCCACCACCTACTGGAGCAGAAGTCTGGGTCCCTGGATAGCTTTGATACCTTCTTCTTGGCAATGTCTCAGCTATATGAGGACCCCCAATTGACTGCAACTGCAGAAGTCGCACTGCACTCTCTCCAACAAGGTCGCAGGGCGGCCGAGGACTATGCGGTTGGGTTCCGACGCTGGAGTTCCGACACGGATTGGAACGATGCCACCCTGCGCCACCAATTCCGGATGGGGCTATCTGACCCACTCAAGGATGAGTTGGCACGAGTGGGGATACCTCAAACCTTGGATGAGCTTATCAATCTCTCCATCCAGATTGATCGTCGCTTAAGGGAGCATCGGTCGGAGAGATCTTCCAGCCATTTCCGCCCCACTTGGATGCTCCCCAAGGTTCCAAGTTCTGCCGGTCAGTTTCCACCCACCTCTACTGCTCCAGCTCAAGAAGCTCCCGAACCAATGCAGCTTGGTTTGCTCCCTCGCTGACCCCTGAAGAAAAACAGCGCAGACGTACCCACAACCTGTGCCTCTACTGGGCACTATGTAAGGGCCTGCCCCAACAAGACATGTAAGGGTGTAACCACTTCTTCCATGTGTGCATCTGTTCTGCATAAACCCAGTTCTCACCTTGCTCTTCTCATCACATTACAGCTTTCAGGAGGGAATATTCCAGTGTCAGCTATCATTGATTCTGGAGCATGCAGCTGTTTTATCGATCAGACCTTCACTGCCAACCATCATATCCCGCTTCAACCCAACGCACAGGGGCTTGCTTTACACCTTGCGGATGGCTCCGCCCTTAGTTCCGGTCCAGTCACACAAGAGACCGTCCCTTTGTTGGCAACTATGGGCACCTGTCACCAGGAGCACCTACGTCTGGATGCCATCTCTTTCCCTCTTTTTCCCATCATCCTGGGAATGCCTTGGCTGCAGGCCCACAATCCCAGCTTAAACTGGGCCACAGGAGAAGTCAAAGTCCTTTCGGAGTATTAATAAAGAAATTTGTTGCGCTAAAAGCAAAATAAATCTATATAAAACAAAAATAGCTGCTAACACAAATATTGCTGGAAACAATACGTACAAATATATAAATAATGATATAGCGCTCTATACAAAATAAACTTAATATATGAAATTATTAAAAGTTCATTAAAAGATATAATAAGCGACTTCCAATGCGATATCCTCAGATATGGTAATCAAATTCATACGCAGAAGAAGGAATAGTCATGATCCATTTCATACGCAGAAGAGGAGGGGAACCATCACCAACACCCAAAATCACTGACTCTTACCATTGGTCTGCAGATATAAACGCATGTAGTAAGTCGCAAAAGGGGAGGCAGTCTTCTATGCTGATTTCCCTTCGTCTACAGGAACGCACTCCTCTCAACGAGAGTCATCCAATGGGAAAAATGATTCTTATTCCTACTTAGTGGGCACTTCACTTCCCAGGAATTGATTAGATTTTCAGATCAACAATCCTCCCAAAAACCATAGAAAACATAAAACAAAGTGGCCTCATTGCGCAGGTTTACTGATAGATCAATAACCTTTTATTATCTAAAACGTAAGTCAACTCACATTTAGGATGAAGTATGAAAGCATCAAATAACAGTCAGCTACAGATGAAAGAATGAATGAAGACCACTCCCGTGCTCCTTCTGGTGTCACAAGTCCCAAAATACGCCCGACGTTTCGCCACCAACGTGCGTCCTCAGGGGCACGGAGTATTGCCAGCAACACTGCTTAGGCCAGCCGTCTGATGAACCCTCCCAACTTCTCTGCTTGGATGTTGATTCAGAACTATGTCAGTCCATCCCCGAACCTTATAGAGACTTTCTAGACGTATTCAGCAAGAAAGGAGCAGAGACACTTCCCCCTCACAGGCCTTATGACTGCCCTATAGAACTGTTACCAGGCACCGAAGTTCCTTTTGGAAGAATTTTCCCACTAACGGAGCAAGAGCTAGATACTCTGAAAGACTATATTGATGAAAACCTGAAAAAGGGGTTTATCCGCCCTTCCACCTCCCCAGCCGGTGCTGGCATTTTCTTTGTCGAAAAGAAAGACCATTCTCTGCATCCATGCATCGACTATCGGGAGTTGAACAAGATAACTATTAAAAACCGTTATCCCTTACCCCTAGTACCTGAACTATTTCAAAGGCTTGGAAACGCAGTCATCTTCAGGAAATTAGATCTTCGCGGAGCTTACAATTTAATCCGTATCCGAGAAGGAGATGAATGGAAGACGGCTTTCCGTACTCGATTTAGGCACTTCGAGTACCTTATCATGCCCTTCGGGTTGTGCAACGCCCTTGCAACCTTTCAACATTTTGTCAACGACATTTTTCGTGACTACCTGGACTTATATGTAATCGTGTACCTGGACGATATCCTCATCTTCTCCTCGTCATTAGATGATCACCGTAGACACGTCCGGAATGTTCTAATCCGACTCAGGCAACACAGACTTTATGCTAAACTAGAAAAATGTGAGTTTGAAATCCAGTCTATCCAATTCTTGGGCTTGGTCATATCGGTCGAGGGCATCAAGATGCACCCCCAATAGGTGTCTGCCATCCTGAACTGGCCTGCGCCTGTGGATAAGAAGGGTGTACAGCGCTTCATTGGCTTCTCTAACTTTTATCGGATGTTCATCAGAGGCTTTTCTGCAATTATTGCCCCCATTACCGAACTGACCAGGCAGGGTACCCGATTCTCTTGGACCCCCAAGGCCCAGGCGGCCTTTGAAAAACGTAAGGAGTTGTTCACTTCAGCTAATATTCTGAAACATCCTGATCCAGCTCTGCCCTTCGTCCTAGAGGATGATGCTTCGGAAATCGCTGTTGGGGTAGTGCTCTCTCAGCGGCAGGGTGCCAAGGCCCTCCTCTACCCAGTAGCATTATTTTCCCGCAAACTCTCGATGTCTGAGAGGAACTATGATGTAGGAGATCAAGAACTTCTGGCCATTAAGGCGGCTCTGGAGGAGTGGCGTTACCTATTGGAGGGTGCTGCACATCCCATCTTGGTCTACACCGACCATAAGAATTTGGAATATTTGAGAACAGCCAAAAGATTAAGACCACGGCAAGCCAGATGGGCCCTTTTTTTCCCAATTCCAATTCCATATCACCTACAGACCTGGTTCTAAGAATGTTAAGCCGGATGCGCTGTCTCCCATGTTTTCTGATTCTGAAAAGACTCTGCCTCTTGATACAATCCTCCCTTCTGGAAACTTCTTTCTCCTCCAAGGGGACCTTATCTCCCGGATCAGACAGGCTTCTGTGGGAATGCCCCCGGTCCCTGAAGCCAGCTTAAGAAAAGGTTTATTCTGGCATAAAGGCAAGATTGTGGTTCCTGAAGCCTTAAAGGTGAATGTATTTGAGCTCTGCCATGACCATAAAATGGCCGAGCACTTTGGTACCCTGAAGACTGCCGAGCTGGTCCAGCGCACCTTCTGGTGACCCCAACTACTCAATGATTGCAAGAATTATGTGGACTCATGTAACACTTGTGCCCGAAGTAAGAACAGCCGGACAAGAGCTTGGGGTCTGTTGAAACCCTTACCTGTTCCTGAGAGACCATGAAAAATGATCTCAATAGATTTTCCCCCATCCGAGGGGTTCTCTACCATCTTTGTTGTGGTGGACAGGCTGTCCAAGATGGCTCACTTCCTCCCAATGAGGGGCACCCCCTCGGGCCATGGAGACGGCCAAGATCTTTGTTAAGGAAATCGTAAGGCTGCATGGGGTCCCAGTGAGCATTGTGTCCGATCGAGGTGTCAAATTCACCTCAAGGTTTTGGAAGGCGCTCTGTGGGTCCCTTGAAATCGAGTTGGCATTTTAATCAGCCTATCACCCCCAGACAAATGGACAAACTGAAAGAACGAATCAGTCCTTGCTTTTCCGCCTTCTCTCAGGACGACTGGGTCTCCTTATTACCGTTGCGGAGTTCTCTTATAACAACTCCTCAATCAAACACCATTCTTTGCCAATTACGGCTTCCACACAGCTTTCCTAAACAGCTCGATACCAGAATGTACTGTTCCTGCAGTTTCCGAAACTATGGATTTTTTCTCCACCAACAACAAACTCCTAAGGGAGACTATGGCCAAGTCTCAGGAGTACTATAAAAAGATGTATGATAAGAAGAGATGTGGAGAACTTATCCTGGAGCCCCGGCAACCAATGTGGTTGTCCACAGTTAACCTGAAAATGGCCTGTCCCTCTAGGAAATTAGGCCCTAAATTCAGGGTCCCTTCACAGTGAAGAGAAAAATAAATTACATCACCTATGAACTTGATCTACCTGACTCTCTTAAAGTGCACCCGGTCTTTCACGTGACCCTACTGAAACCGGTTACCCCAAACCCCTTTGCTGGCTGCACTACAGGCCCACCTAAACCTGTCATAATTGACAACGAAGAGGAGTTCGAAGTCGAAGCAATTCTCGATTGCAGAAAGAAGGGTAACGTAATTCAATACCTCATTAAATGGAAAGGGTATGGCCCTGGGGACAACTCCTGGGAGCCCGAGACCAACTTGCATGCTCAGGAACTTTTACGGGCTTTCAAGAACCGCCATGCTCCCAGATTGGCCCAATTGGGCAGCCGGAGTCTACCCTTAAGGAGGGGGCACTGTTGGTGTGCGTTGATATGCGACGGTGCGTGCTGGCATGCGTGTTCCCGATGCGTTGTGTGCACTCCTAGTGGCACTGGTGGGCTTGGGTGCGCGTCGTGTGTGTGTGCACTGGCGCTTATGTGCGTGCCTGTGCGCGTTGGCCTATTTAGGTCTTCCGCATACTCCATTCAAGTGCTGCCTGATCATCAGCTCCCCTGTTCCCTGCTCCATTGCCTGTATCTGCATTCCTGTATCTCCAATCTCCTGACGACCTGGCTTGCTCTTTGGACACCCCTGATCTCCGCCTGCACCTGACCTCGGCCTGTTCTGACCTCGCTCCGGCCTGTTCCTATTGTACCGTTGCTGCCCGCCTGTTGCCGAATCCTGCCTGTACCCGGACCCGCCTGCTCAGCCCCTGCTCCGCACCCAATTGCCTGTGTTTCAGCCTACTCACGTGCTGCTTCGGGGTTCATCCTACTTCCAGCTCCTGTCTACCAGGGGTTGTAAGTCAGACACGTACAGGAAACCACCCTCTGCCCAAGCGGACTCACTGGTCTGGTAAGTGGAAGTCTGACAAGTACTCTTCAACCCAGGACCTGTAACGTTATGGAACTGTGCTTACTGTACCTGTTCCAACCAATTCTTCTTTTTGTTTTGTTCACCTCTCAATGGTGTTTGTGGCACAGAAGGAGCTGAGAAGTTGACATATCTTCTCTCCTCCCTCTCAGCACCCATGTTGTGGGCACATAGATTACTGTTTCTTTTTATACTTACAGTTGCTAAATATTGAATGTTGTCATTACTATTATATTGATACTTTGCAGTAGGTTTAACAGTGCTGTAAGTTTCCCCATGTTTGAAACCATGATAACATATTCAACTTGTTTATCACCATGTGTGTCTGTTTTTTTGGTAACAATCCATAGCCAGGTTAATGGTATTTTTCACTTGTGTCCTTAAACATGTTTGCAGTCATTTTATTTAACCTTGTGTGTCAGAGAGGCTGAGGTCATTCTTGGAGTTGAGGCAGAGATAAGAGAACCCGAAAATCACCAAGCGGCTCCTTCGGGGTTGGCGCTACACGTGGGGGCTCATGCGGGATACTCTTTCCTACAAGAAAACCTCTCAGAAAATGCCCAAGAGAGTGTTAAGATGTACCCTTCCACTGCAACCCAGTGGTGTGAGGAGCAAAATGGCGAATGACATTAAGTGTTGTAATCGACATCCCGGGGGTGGCCTGGACTAAGGAACAGATCAGTCAAGTTGTTAAGACACTGGTACCAGATCAGAAAATGTGGGTGATAGACATGAAGCCTGATCAAGAGAACTCTCACATGTATGCCCTGATAGAGTGTAGGAAAGGGATTCCTACTTGTACCCAAAGAGCCAGCTTAAAGGTAACTGGCAATGTCGAAGCTCGTCTAATCCAGTTCAATGTAGTGGATGTAGTGGATGTGAGCCCAGAAAGTTCGGGCCAAGCAGCATCGTCAGAAGACGCTACCTCACCAGCACCTGTAGCAATGATTGGGCCAAAGTTCATTGCTGCCTTGGGAACCTTTGTAGAAAGGTGCCAAAAGAGTAAACCAACATATACTGGGTTAGGATATCGAAAACTGAGGGTTTTCTTTCAGGAAAGCAACCAGTGCCTGCTGGGGAGGACAGCTTTGAGGAGTGGCTGGTGCAAACAACGCAAGCTTTAGATGAATGTGACGTTTCAGAGGCCCAGAAAAACAGAGAGTTACTGAGAGCCTAGGGGGGCCTACCTCAGAAGCCATTCGCAATTTAAAACTCAGCAAACAGGATTGTACTGCTTAGGACTACTTGAGTGTTCTGCAAGACATGTTTGGGTGAACAGAAAAGGCCACTGACCTTATGTATCAGTTTGAACATACCTATCAAAATGAAGGGGAGACGCTATCTGACTATATGAGGTGTTTAGACAAGATAATGCATCAGGTATTACTAAAAAAGGACTTGGATCCCAGGTCAATAGATGAGGTTGGGGCACAACAGGTTTTAAGGGGAGCTCAACCCCTGAACCCTATCACAATCCAGCTTAAAAAAATGGGGGGATGGAGGAATCTTAAAATATCCTGACTTAATCCAGATTGTAGAAGAGGAGGCCATGCTGGAAAACAAAAAGAAGACCCATAAATCAGAGCTTGTTTCTGGGGTTAGAGCAGCAAGTGTGACTGATGGCAACACAGAGATATAGCTTTTGAAAACCCAGGTGTCACAATTGATGGAGATGATGACTCTACTGACAGCCAGGACTAGGGATGAGCTTCGAGTTCGAGTCGAACTCATGTTCGACTCGAACATTGCCTGTTCGCCTGTTCAGCGAACAGTGAACAATTTGGGCTGTTCGCAGCAAATTCGAAAAGCCGGAACACCCTATACAAGTCTATGGAAGAAATCTAAAGTGCTCATTTTAAAGGGTAATATGCAGGTTACTGTCCTAAAAAGTGTTTGGGGACCCGGGTCCTGCCCCAGGGGACATGGATCAATGCAAAAAAAAGTTTTAAAAACGGTCGTTTTTTCAGGAGCAGTGATTTTAATAATGATTAAAGTGAAACAATAAAAGTGTAATATTCCTTTAAATTTCGTAGCTGGGGGGTATCTATAGTATGCCTGTGAAGGGGCGCATGTTTCTGGTGCTTAGAACTGTCCCTGCACAAAGTGTCATTTGTGCAGGAAAAAAAGTCTTTTAAAATCACTTGCGGCTAAATTGTCGGGTCTCCGTAATACAGAGAACACTCAATGAGTGTTCTCTGTATTAGCCGACAATTCATTCATTCATTGATAAAAAATAAAAAAATAAAAAAGCGTGGGGGTTCCCCTAAATTCAATTACCAGGCCCTTCAGGTCTGACATGGATATTAAGGGGAACCCCGTGTCAAATTTAAAAAAAAAATTGACGTGGGGGTCCCCCTAAAAATCCATATCAGACCCTTTATCCGAGCACGCAACCTGGCAGGCCGCAGGAAAAGAGGGGGGGACGAGAGAGCGGCCCCCCTCCCTCCTGAACCGTACCAGGCCACATACCCTCAACATTGGGAGGATGCTTTGGGGGTCTGTGACCCCTCAAAGCACCTTGTCCCCATGTTGATGAGGACAAGGGCCTCATCCTCACAACCCTGGCCTTTGGTTGTGAGGGTCTGCAGGCGGGGGGCTTATCAGAATCTGGAAGCCCCCTTTAACAAGGGGACCCCCAGATCCCGGCCCCCCCCTGTTTGAAATGGTAAGGGGGTACAAAAGTACCCCTACCATTTCACAAAGAAAGTGTCAAAATGGTTAAATAAGACAAACACACTTTTGAAAAATTCCTTTATTAAAAATGAAAAAAATAAAAAAAAGATTCCAGCGGTGCTAATCCACTCTTGCTATCCAGCGACGGATCTCCGGGGCAGGGGCATACTAAGTGGGGGGGCGGGGGCGTGCCGCCCCGGGTGCCACACACTGGGGGGGGGTGTCAGGCCAGGGCCCCCCCGCAACTGAAGTGTCAGACAGCGCCGTGCAGCCCACACAGAGAGAGCCCGAGGCACTGGCAGTGGGCGGCATTGCAGGGGGGGGTTGCGAGCAGCACCCGAGTGGAGTGACATCAGCTCAGTGACCCGGCACAATAATCCCCTTCTCTCTCTGTGGTCGCGTCGCGCGGCCGTTCTGATCAGTCTCGGGCAGCGGCTGTCACTCACAGCCGAGCAGAGTGAAGCCGCCTCCCCCTCCTCCATGCACAGCACTGTGTAGACAAGGAGGGGGAGGCGGCTTCACTCTGCTCGGCTGTTAATGACAGCCGCTGCCCGAGACTGATCAGAACGGCGCGACGTGAGTCACGTGACCACAGAGAGAAGGGGATTGTTGCGCCGGGTCCCGGATCACTGAGCCGACAGGTGACACTTCACTCGGGTGCTGCCCACACCTCCCCCCTGCAATGCCGCTGCCTTGGCCTCGAGGTACACTATGGGTCCTTAGGGGAGGCTGTGCACTGTAGGGGGGTTCTTTACTGTGGTGGGTCCTGCACTGTAGGGGGGTCTGCACTGTAGGGGGGCTCATGCACTGTAGGGGGGGTCCTGCACTGTGGGGGGGGGGGGTCCTGCACTGTAGGGGGGTCCTGCACTGTAGGGAGGTCCTGCACTGTAGAAGGGGTCCTGCACTGTAGGGGGGTCCTGCACTGTAGGGGGTCCTGCACTGTAGAAGGGGTCCTGCACTGTAGGGGGGTCCTGCACTGTGGGGGGGGGGTCCTGCACTGTAGGGAGGTCCTGCACTGTAGGGGGGTTCTGCACTGTAGGGGGGTCCTGCACTGTAGGGGGTCTGCACTGTAGGGGGGGTCCTGCACTGTAGGGGGTCTGCACTGTAGGGGGTCTGCACTGTAGAAGGGGTCCTGCACTGTAGGGGGGGTCCTGCACTGTAGGGGGGTCCTGCACTGTAGGGAGGTCCTGCACTGTAGAAGGGGTCCTGCACTGTAGAAGGGGTCCTGCACTGTAGGGGGGTCCTGCACTGTAGGGGGTCTGCACTGTAGGAGGTCTGCACTGTAGGGGGGGTCCTGCACTGTAGGGGGGGGGGTCCTGCACTGTAGGGAGGTCCTGCACTGTAGAAGGGGTCCTGCACTGTAGAAGGGGTCCTGCACTGTAGGGGGGTCCTGCACTGTAAGGGGTCTGCACTGTAGGGGGTCTGCACTGAAGGGGGGTCCTGCACTGTAGGGGGGGTCCTGCACTGTAGGGGGTCCTGCACTGCAGAAGGGGTCCTGCACTGTAGGGGGGTCCTGCACTGTAGGGGGGTCCTGCACTGTAGAAGGGGTCCTGCACTGTAGGGGGGTCCTGCACTGTAGAAGGGGTCCTGCACTGTAGGGGGGTCCTGCACTGTAGGGGTCCTGCACTGTAGGGGGGTCCTGCACTGTAGAAGGGGTCCTGCACTGTAGGGGGGTCTGTACTGTAGGGGAAGATTCGGCACTGTAGTGGGGTCTGTAGGGGAGTCTGTACTGTAGGGGGGTCTGCGCTGTAGGGGGAGGGGTCTGTACTGTAGGAGGGTCTGCACTGTAGGGGGGGGTCTGTACTGTAGGAGGGTCTGCACTGTAGGGGAGGATTCTGTACTGTAGGGGGGTCTACACTGTAGATGGGGGTCTGTATGGTAGGGAGGGGGGTCTGCACTGTAGGGGATCTGTGTAACATGCAGAGGGTCCAGAGCTGTGAGGGGCTGTGTAATGTAAAGGGGTGCAGAGGTGCAGGGTGCTGTGTAATGTAAAGGGGTCCAGAGGTACAAGGGCTGTGTAATGTAAAGGGGTCCAGAGGTTCAGGGTGCTGTGTAATGTAAAGAGATCCATAGGTACAAGGGCTGTGTAATGTAAAGGGGTCAGGAGGTTCAGGGTGCTATGTTATGTAAAGGGGTCCAGAGGTACAAGAGCTGTGTAATGTAATGGGGTCCAGAGGTGCAGGCTGCTGTGTAATGTAAAGAGGTCCTTAGGTGCAAGGTCCTGTGTAATGTAAAGGGGTCCAGAGGTACAGGGTGCTGTGTAATGTAAAGGGGTCCAGAGGTGCAGGGCGTTGTGTAATGTAAAGGGTTCAGGAGGTTCAGGGTGCTATGTTATGTAAAGGGGTCCAGAGGTACAAGAGCTGTGTAATGTAAAGGGATCCAGAGGTGCAGGCTGCTGTGTAATGTAAAGGGGTCCAGAGGTGCAGGCTGCTGTGTAATGTAAAGGGGTCCAGAGGTGCAGGCTGCTGTGTAATGTAAAGGGGTCCAGAGGTGCAGGCTGCTGTGTAATGTAAAGGGGTCCAGAGGTGTAGGCTGCTGTGTAATGTAAAGAGGTCCTTAGGTGCAAGGTCCTGTGTAATGTAAAGGGGTCCAGAGGTGCAGGGTGCTGTGTAATTTAAAGGGGTCCAGAGGTGCAGTTGTGGAGGGGGGGGGGTACACAGTAGTGACAAAAATATATTGAAGGATGCAGAGGTATGCAGGGGACACGGTGGGTGTTTTTACATTTTATCGTGGGGGGGAGGGGGTGCCAGATATAGGATCCGCCCCGGGTGCCAAATGCTCTAGGTACGCCCCTGCCCCGGGGTCCAGCGATGGATGATCATATCCAGCGACGGGGGATCTCTCAGTCCAGCGCTGTCCATACATCCTTCTTCTGTCTCCACTCCGGAGACACTGCAGAGAGCCCAGCGCCGACGTTTCTTATATTAGGAGGGCGGGGCCACCCGTCACCTGACCCCACCCCCTCTGACGCTGGTGAAGGGAGCAGGGGTTCCCCAGTGACGTGTGGGTGACCCCGCCCCCTCTGATGTAACGGAAACCTGCGTTACATCAGAGGGGGCGGGGTCACCCACACGTCACTGGGGAACCCCTGGCTTCCCTCTCCAGCGTCAGAGGGGCGGGGTCAGGTGACGGGTGGCCCCGCCCTCCTAATATAAGAAACGTCAGCGCTGGGCTCTCTGCAGTGTCTCCGCACTGGAGACAGAAGAAGGATGTATGGACAGCGCTGGACTGAGAGATCCCCCGTCGCTGGATATGATCATCCATCGCTGGACCCCGGAGATCCGTCGCTGGATAGCAAGAGGGGATTAGCACCGCTGGAATCTTTTTTTTATTTTTTTCATTTTTAATAAAGGAATTTTTCAAAAGTGTGTTTGTCTTATTTAACCATTTTGACACTTTCTTTGTGAAATGGTAGGGGTACTTTTGTACCCCCTTACCATTTCAAACAGGGGGGGGGGGCCGGGATCTGGGGGTCCCCTTGTTAAAGGGGGCTTCCAGATTCTGATAAGCCCCCCGCCCGCAGACCCTCACAACCAACGGCCAGGGTTGTGAGGATGAGGCCCTTGTCCTCATCAACATGGGGACAAGGTGCTTTGAGGGGTCACAGACCCCCAAAGCATCCTCCCAATGTTGAGGGTATTTGGCCTGGTACGGTTCAGGAGGGAGGGGGGGCCGCTCTCTCGTCCCCCCCTCTTTTCCTGCGGCCTGCCAGGTTGCGTGCTCGGATAAAGGGTCTGATATGGATTTTTAGGGGGACCCCCACGTCAATTTTTTTTTAAATTTGATGCAGGGTTCCCCTTAATATCCATATCAGACCTGAAGGGTCTGGTATGGATATTTAGGGGGACCCCCACGTCATTTTTTTTTAAATTTGACACGGGGTTCCCCTTAATATCCATGTCAGACCTGAAGGGCCTGGTAATTGAATTTAGGGGAACCCCCACGCTTTTTTTTTTTTTTTTAAATCAATGAATGAATGAATTGTCGGCTAATACAGAGAACACTCATTGAGTGTTCTCTGTATTACGGGGAGCCGACAATTTAGCCACAAGTGACTTTAAAAGACTTTTTTTCCTGCACAAATGACACTTTGTGCAGGGACAGTTCTAAGCACCAGAAACATGCACCCCTTCACAGGCATACTATAGATACCCCCCAGCTACGAAATTTAAAGGAATATTACACTTTTATTGTTTCACTTTAATCATTATTAAAATCACTGCTCCTGAAAAAACGGCCGTTTTTAAAACTTCTTTTTGCATTGATCCATGTCCCCTGGGGCAGGACCCGGGTCCCCAAACACTTTTTAGGACAGTAACCTGCATATTACCCTTTAAAATGAGCACTTTAGATTGTGAACATTCGAGTCCCATAGACTTTAATAGGGTTCTAAAGTTCACACGAAGTTTAGGTCTGTTCGCAGGTTCTGGTGCGAACTGAACAGGGGGGTGTTCGGCTCATCCCTAGCCAGGACCACTGTCTCACCTGTTGAGGTAGTCTCGGAGTCCAAGCAATCTGCAAACCCTATGGTTGTCCAGGTCGAGAAGCCAGTAAATTGAGGAGTTTGCTTCAATTGTGGAGGAATGGGGCACTAACGACGTGTTTGTCCAAGCCCACCAAAGTCTGAAACCCAGTATCCAAAGCCAGCGGGAAACTTCTGAGGGCCATGGTAAAGGAGCCAACTGGGTGCTCACTTTCAGCTGATGCGACCATACAACACCCTTTCCTCAACCTCAGGTGCACGGTCACTAGGAGTAGAGGCACACCAGCCCTCTGGGGCCCAACAGAGATGAAAGCAAAACCCAAAATCCATCAAGAAGGGGGCATGAATACAGACAACATGACTGAAGAAATTGGAGGAACTGGAGATATGGGGTATTGGAACCCAAAATTTCCCATGTAACAAATACTTACCGGTCAAATTTACTTTTGACCCCCCTCCGTGGCTGGACAAACAGACACATTTGATACCTTAGCTGTTGTATGCCCTTGCCCATCATTAGCCAACAAGAGTTTTCTGATAATAGGAATGAACACTGACCTTGACATAAGGCTGCTCACTCCTCTTGTATTGAAGTCTGACACCCCAACCAAAGGCATACACCCTATGCTGAGACAAGTATATCAGCATCTAGTCGAAGAACACAAAGCCCCAGCTGAAGGAGTGGGAAAGATTTAGCGATTAGACAAAAGTGAGAAGATACTACAGCTTGAAGAGGTGGTGTGTCTAAAAGCTTCAGTCAAACTCAATTGGGAACATCCGGGCTCATTTGTTGTACTTGAAGCAGACTGTCAGGAAGAGGAGACAGGTAATCGGAGAAGTGATATCAACTAGGGCTCTGCAACATCGTCGTGGGAAGATTCCTGTCAGCCTCCGCAATGTAAATCTAGCCACCCCAGTCTCACCATCTGATTTGAAGAAGAAAAAAACATGGACAGAATCACCAAAGAACAATTTTACCCACAACACCCCAGTATCACCTGAGTGGAAAGAAAAGGTCAAAGCCCAGCTCCTGAGATGGCAAGATATGTTTTTGGACCATGAGTTTGATGTAGGGTGTGCAAAAAGTGCCCAGCATGGGATTTGCCTTTAGGAAGAAAAGCCATTGCATTGAAAGAGTCAGACGGTTCCCACTGGATGATCTGGAAGATCTCAGTGAACAACTAGTAGAGCTAAAGAGAGCAGGCATCATTCGAGAGTCACGGAGTCCTTATACCTTTCCGATAGTGGTGGTGCAGAAGAAGAATGGTGCCTGAGATTGTGCATCGATTACAGAACACTAAACCGGAGAACTATCCCTAATCAGTACACCACTCTGAGAATAGAAGATGCCTTGCAGAGCCTGTCAGGGCAAAATGGTTCAGTATACTAGACTTGAAACATGGATACTATCAAATCCCCATGCACCCTGAAGACAGGGAAGAGACAGCTTTTATCACTCCAGTAGGGTTCTTCGAGTTTGACAGGATGCCTCAAGGTCTGTCTGGTGCCCCAGCAACATTCCAGAGACTGATGGAGAAGACAGTAGAGGACATAAACCTAATCTAAGTGTTGGTGTATTTAGACAATATCATCATCTTTAGCAAAACTCTTGAAGAACGTGAAGCGCGTCTAGAGAAGGTTCTGAGGAGACTTCATGATGAGGGATTGAAGCTGTCCCTGCAATAATGTCAGTTTCACCAGCCTTCAGTTAATTACCTCGGCCATTTTGTCTCTGCTGAAGGAGTGGATACTGACCCCCAGAAGTTGGAAGCTGTCACTACCTGGCTAAGGCCTACCAATGTGACTGAGCTTAGGCCATTCTTGGAGTTTTGCTCATACTACAGGAGATTCATTGAGGGATTTTATAGAATAGCCCACCCCCTTAATGAGTTACTAAAGAACGAGGATGAGGATGACGACCCAGACCTAACAAAGCAGGTCAAACAACATGGAGGGTCTAGGAAGCCTCAGGAGTCAATCCAAGAACAGTGAACTGACCCATGTGAGCAAGCCTTCCATCAGCTGAAGTGGAGTTTAACGACGGCTCCCGTCCTAGCCTATGCTGACCCAACTAAACCGTGTGAACTGCTCATTGATGCCAGACAGGATAGGTGGGGTGTTGTATCAGGAGCACGATGGACACCTGTGGCTTGTTGCCTATTTGAGCATAAGTCTTACACCTGCTGAGAAGAACTACCCCACCCATAAGTTGGATTTCTTGGCACTGAAATGGACCGTGGTGGACAAGCTGAAGGACTACTTGTATGGTGCAGACTTCATAATGAAAACCAACAGCAACCCGCTCACATATATCCTTACCACAGCCAAGCTAGATGCCACCGGGCACAGGTAGTTGGCTGCCCTATCAGGATCCCATTTCAGCTTAAAGTACCGTCTAGGGTCGGGAACTGGGATGATGATGCCCTATAGAGGAGACCCTATGACACAGGTGCTTCCTCTGAAGAGTGGACTCATCTTACAACACAATGGATACAAGCCTTGTGTCAAGGAGGGGAGCATCGGGCCAGTGAAACAACTGGGGCCGAAGCTATCGGCGTCTCAGTGGCAGGTGTCCCCAAATACTACTGTGATCTCTCACGTCAGGGACAAAGGCATACCTAAGCTTTCAAACAGGGACTGAAGAAAGGACCAGATGGAGGATCCCCTTTGTAGTTTAGCATTCAAGGCCCTGGAAGGTCAATGTCCAGATCTACTGCTGACAGACTCTCCAAAAGAAGCACGTCTGGTACACAAATAATGTTTTTGGTCGCAGCTATGCAATGGGTTGGTCTACCAAAGGGGCCATTCAGACGATCCTGAAGATAAGTGGCAGCTATTCTTACAGAGAAAGCATAGATAGACTGTGTTGACTGCCTTTTTGGTGGGAGACCAGTTCTATTGGCCCTTTATGCGGGCTAAAGTTGAGGGATATTGTCACTCTTGCATACAGTGTATACAGAGAAAGACTACCCCACAGAGCTGCCCCAATAGGCCGTCTTCAAAGTTAAAGACCACTGGAATTGGTGTGTATTGATTTTCTGTATCTGGAGCCTGACTGAGACAGAGAAATGTTCTGGATGTGACCGACCACTTCACCCAGTATGCCCATACATTCCCAACTAAAGACAAGCAAGCATTTATGGTGGCCAAAATTCTGGTAGAGAAGTTCTTTGTTCACTATTCGTTCACTGTCCATATTCACTCTGAACAGGGGAGAGACTTTGAGAGTAGACTCATTAAAAGACTGTTATGCCCCGTACACACGAGAGGACTTATGTCCGACAGACCTCCAAAGGAGTTCCGCCGGAGTTCCGACGGAGTTCCGACGGAGTTCTGGCGGACTTTTCGACCGAACGGACTTGGACACACACCATCACACCAAACTCCGACGGAGTGGAACGTGATGACGTACGACTGGATTCGAATAAGGAAGTTCATAGCCAGTAGCCAATAGCTGCCCTAGCGTCGGTTTTAGTCCGTCGGAGTAGCATACACACGAGCGGATTTTTCGAAGGGGACCGGGTCCGGCGGAGTTCCGTCGGGAAAATTTGAAGCATGCTTCATTTCTAAAGTCCGTCAGACTTTAGCGAAGCTAAAGTCCGTTGCAGCCCACACACGATCGAATAGTCTGACGGACTCAGTCCGTCGGACTTTGGATGTCGAAAAGTCCGCTCGTGTGTACGGGGCTTTAGACCATTGTTTGTTTTCTTACATGTACTAACCTGTTTTTGCCTCCCACTGTATTTTGAAAGCATGTAACAGGTTTTGGATATTATGTTGCTGGACTCTGTCTTTCCTTTGGGGACCAAAGGTTCTTTGGTGGGGCGAGTGTGTAGCAGGGTTGCAGCAATTTTCCCCCACTGACTTTCCCCTCTGAGAGATGACAGAAGTGGGTCCTAGGTTCAATCCTGGGCCGCTGCCACCAGTGGTGGGAACAGCGGCCCTCTGTGGTCTTTTCAGCCCATCCTTCTCCCTGTCAGCAGCGGGTAGTTGAACAGTGGGGACAGGAGCCACTATGCCCAAGACAGGGCAGCTGTTGGCCTTCTCCCCATTCTCCGCTCGGAGCCCCGCAATGGGGGGAAACCGGAAGGGCAAAGAGAGTGAAAGCAGCACTGTGAGAAAGAAGGGGAGAGCTGGCTGTCACTATCTCCTTTCCCCTCACTCACCCTCCCCAACAGAGGGGACAGAGGACCAGAGTGGTGAAGTGACAGGGCTGTTTGGTGGAACTCTACCTAATGCCCCGTACAGACGACCGGTTTTCCTGTTGGAATAAACTCTGCAAGTTTTTTCGACAAAGTTGTGCATACACACGATCATACCAAAGTCCGATCGTCAAGAACGCGGTGACATATAACATGTACGACGGGACTAGAAAAAGGAAGTTCAATAATCAGTAGCCAATAGCTTCCGACTCGTACTTGCTTCAGAGCATGCTTCGTTTTTGGTCCGTCGGAACAGCATACAGATGAACAGTTTTCCCAATAGGAAACGATAAAGCTTCCATCTGACTTTTTCTGTCACACATTCCACTCGTGTGTACATGGCATAAGAGAGAGAGCCACGCTTTTGGCCAAGACTACTGGGCAAGTGCTTCCAGGAGACTGAGGGGAGCCAGCAACAGTGTCACCCACCTAGTCCACCACTGTTCAGCAAAGGGACCCTGCTTGGCAGCCCAGCACCACCCAACCCAGTGTAGACAACCCACACCACTTCAGGGATCACAATGCCAATCCAGGTGTCCAGTCGGCCGCTATCCCGCCACCTTGCCAGTTTAGCTACCAGCCATCCTGATCAGCCGACAGGAGGTGATCTGGTGCCTGACAACATTTCTAGGAGCCTGAACCAGAATTTGGAAACTCTGTTGTGTCATCGCACAGAGGACTGGTGAGTGGGTGAAAACTCAAACATCCTTCTTAACACATAAGAATATATAAAAATAACTGCGTTTACGCAAAAAAGGACAATAGGTATGCAGCCTACCCTGCTAGGTTCCCCCAAAGGGACTAGAATGTAAACATATATATATAAAAAAGAGTAATCCGGCGTTCCCTATATAG
This sequence comes from Lithobates pipiens, assembly GCF_037356315.1. Classification (NCBI taxonomy): domain Eukaryota; kingdom Metazoa; phylum Chordata; class Amphibia; order Anura; family Ranidae; genus Lithobates; species Lithobates pipiens. Next base: position 111,336,220 of record NW_027507788.1, read on the forward strand.
TGAGAAAAGGCAGTCCTATCAATTAAATATAGTAAATAGTGATGTGGCTAAACCAAATAAATGTGATAGACAAAAATTCTGAAAAGCGACAAAAAAATTACTAAGTCGTCTTACAAACTGCTAAACTCCTTAGTTGCTACAAAGTACATGTGCCATAATTGTACCATGTGACATACCAAATATTAACAATGTGATAATAAGCTGTGATATTCATACAGTACCAGAAGTAACATCAATAAATCGCATTAAAAATCGTATAAAAATCGCATAAAAAATATTGCATGAAAAATAAGTAGATAAATTATAAAATATATGCAAATGTGAGATAAATAAATTAACCAAGTCCAGATTATAACGTTCAAAACCATGCAATGCTAGCAAAACCAAAACCAAAGTCTTTGGTGATTATAAAGTGCTCAGTGACTTCCTATTGCAGTGAACACAGGAAAATATCCAAGTGACTTTCAGTGCTCCCCCTTGTGGTTCCCCACTCACCAGCTGCAGTAATCCCTGCAGGGGTATTACGCATTTAAGGAGGGTTGGTGCCCAGATGATGTTATAATCCTAAGCATCTGATATTCAGCTGTTATAGCTCATCCAAGGGTATCTCGCTCCTGGATCTGTTAGGGTACACCTGATGTGCTCAGGGGGCAGATCTCCCAGCTGTAGTAATATCCAACTCCTTGCTCTCACCACTCTCTGATGCAGCCAAGAGTATGCATATGAGAAAAAATAAGGGCTCCCATAGTGTAGTAAAAGGTTTTTGGGAAAAATATTTATTATAAAAAGTATATATTATATAAAAAGCGCTAACAAACGCGCTAACAAAGATCATAAAAAATCCATGAAAAACTGTTAAAAAGCAGGTTTTCCACAAATAAAGATAAAAAGTCCTCAAAAACCCGATCTACGGGACAAGCATAGGTGGCTTCTAGGGTTGTGGAGTAACGCTAACAGGGCGTGTTTCAGCTGTGCTCCACAAACACCCACAGCCGCTGTCTTACCCGGAAGTGACGTCAGTACGTGGTAACGCCTTACGTACGTTTCGTGTAATAATGCATACTTAATAACATAATACATCCATACATAATATCCTTCTTAACACAGTACAGACACTGCATGCAGACACCTGTTGTCCTTTCTAGTGTCAGAGGATACTTGTTTGGAGCTGCCACCTTTAGCCAGTCTGTTCTTACAAACCACTACCTAATGAAATAATCTAAATTAATACTGCTTTAAATTTTCTTAATTAAACCTATTCTCTTTACAAAGGGCCCCATTGTTTGCTAGCAGAAGACACTAGTACTCTTCAACCCAGGACCTGTAATGTTACGAAACTGTGCTTACTGTACATGTTCAACCCATATCTTTTTTTGTATTCACCTCTCAATGGTGTTTGTGGCCCAGAAGTTGACAAATCTTCTATCCTCCCTCTCAGCACATAGATTACTGTTTGTTTTTATACTTACAGTTGCTAAATATTGAATGTTGTCATTACTATTGTATTGCTACTCTGCAGTAAGGTTTAACAGTGCTGTAAGTTTCCCATGTTTGAAACTGTGATAATATGTTCGACTTGTTTATCACTACCAGGTGTGTCTGTTTTTTTGGGTAACAATCCACAGCCAGGATAACGGTATTTTCTACTTGTGTACTTAAACATGTTTGTAGTCATTTTATTTAACCAAGTGGGCCAGAGGGGCTGAGGTCATTCTTGGAGTTGAGGCGGAGATCAGAGAACCCAAAACCCCCAAGCGGCTCCTTCAGGGGTGGCACTACCACAGTATAATCTCTCATCTGCTACTTTGGTGACACGCAGCATAAAGTTTAAAAAGCAATGGTTTTGGATCAAAATTATTTTACTGTTTTAAATTGTATGCATTTTAATCTTTATATCAAATCTTTGATCTTATGAACACATAGCACATGAGTCACTTAGTACATGGGAATCTGTTTGCCCTCAGGCTCTTTCTTTTTGATCGAATTGTAATTTGTAGCTATCTCAGTAAGCAGACAGGGAGGGGCATTGGTCACTTCTCTGACTCATTCAGGTGTTTGTGCAAATTTTGAGCTTTAGTAAGCTATAGGCCTTTTTTCAAACAAAGGAGCTGTGGAAAGCCCGAGGAAGTGAGAAAAGGAGATGGATGACTATAAGAACACATAGTATTAATATGCAATATTTAATATTTTCCTAACTTAAAAAGGAAAATATTTTTTTTAGTCCTGAACACATTAAATATAAAATTAAGTTTAGCAGAAAACAGATATACATTCCATTTACTCCAATTAAAGGATTAGTTCACTTTAAAAAATAAATACACATTTTGTTTTACAAGTAAAAACATGTGCAATTACTATTTTTTTTTCAGGAGCCTGGAAATCATTGGACCAGTGATCAGCAGATCGCTGATGCCATGCAGGTCTCCAGCAGACTGTGAGTGTGAGCTGTCTGCCCCATAAATCATACAGCCAGGCAGTTTACCCCCACAGAAAGACTTAATGAACTATCAGAGAGCTCAACAGCACTGTGGTAGTTCATTGAGAATTACAAGCTGACAGCCTCAGAACGTCTCCCATCTCCCAGGCAGCGGATGCCTGAGCGACTGTAGCAGTGGGAACATGTTACATATTCCACCCTAAAAATGGGTAGGACATGTAACATGTTCCTAAAGATGAACTTATCCCTGATCTATCACTGCTGCAGTTTTATTTTTCACTTACATACCTGCTTCCCATCCACACTTGTGACTGGACAGGTAAAAGAGAAGCAGCAGCCTGATAAGTTCATCTCCCTGTCACTCTGCTCCCTCCTACTATCTTGCACTGAAGTATACTGGATTGGCTCCCTGTGCTGCTTCTCGATTCTCATCTCTGAGCTCTGCTATGATTACAAGAGGCTGATGCTAGGCCAAATTCAGGTACATGCATTACTAGTGTTTCAAAAAATACATTTAATGATATATTAATTAATTACAAACTTCCCAACAATGCAAGAAGGCACACTGACCACCTTTGTAAATGGGTGCACTGAGCACTGACTTCCAATAAAGGGGCTACACTGAAAGCTTGCCACCATTGTTAATGGTGCACACTGATTACTGACCACCAATATATGGAAAATCACTAAGCACTGACCACCAATGTGAGGGGGCTCACTGTGCACTGACCACCATTGTAAGAGGGTACGCGGAGCACTGACCACCAATGTAAGACAGCACACCAACCATTGACACCCACTGTAAGAAGCCACACTGGCTACCAATATAAGGGGACACATTGACCACCAATGCAAGAGGGGCACACTAAACACTGGCCACCAATGTAAGTAGGCACACTGCCCAGTAATGAAAGGGTGCAAACTGAGCGCTGATTGTATTTAGTATAAAGTCTATATAAACATTGACCAATGGGGGAGGATTCCTTCTTACATTTTTAGGTTAAATTACATATTTTTTAAGTGCAGAGCCAACATAAGGAAGTGCAGAGGAATGGTAATATCTGAAATGGTAACATAGCAACCACAAATCACTTTTTAGTTTTCATAATCTAGTTGGATACTAGGGATGGACTAGATTTTCAAGTCAAATGTAAGTTTGTTTGTTCATCATATGGGGCGCTCGCAGCAAGTTTGCCTGCTGCGGAGTGTCCCATAATGCACTGAAGTGCATTGACGGCTGCTGATTGGACAAAGCATGCACATGGCCGGCATGCTTTGGGCTTTGATCAATCACAGCATGATGTGCTGTGAGAGCCATGACTGGCCAAAGGTAGGGTGCCTTCGGCCAATCATGGCTCAAGGGCTAAGTCCACACCCCACCCTATATGAGGCTGCTGCTTAGACGGCATGAATGAATAGAGATTAGGCAGATAGTTGGTGTATAGTGCAGTCAGTGTAGTATATAGAATACAGTTCAGAGTGTATAGTGCAGCTAGTGTAGTATATATAATAAGGTTCAGAGTATATAGTGCAGTCTGTGTAGTGTATATATAATACAGTTCAGATTATATAGTGCAGTTCGTGTAGCATATATAATACAGTGGAGAGTATATAGTGCAGTCCGTGTAGTATACTGTATATAATACAGTTCAGAGTATGTAGTGCAGTCCGTGTAGGATATATAATACAGTTCAGAGTATATAGTGCAGTCCAAGTAGTATATATAATAAGGTACAGAGTATATAGTGAAGTTCTTGTAGTATATATAATACAGTATAGAGTATATAGTGCAGTCCATGTAGTATATATAATACAGTGTAGCGTATATAGTGCAGCCCGTGTAGTATATATAATACAGTGGCGAGTATATAGTGCAGTCTGTGTAGTATATATAATACAGTACAGAGTATATAGTGCAGTCTGTGTAGTATATATAATACAGTTCAGCGTATATAGTGCAGTCCGTGCAGTATATATAATACATTGCGGTGTATATAGTGCAGTCATTGTAGTATATATAATACATTGGAGAATATATAGTGCAGTCAGTGTAGTATATATAATACAGTACAGGGTATATGGTGCAGTGCAGAGTATATAATACAGTGTATTGAAGTGGTTAAGGGGAACACTATGACAGAATTAAAGAAAGTCCATACCAGGCCTTTTGGGTCATGAATACTGTAGATTTTAAGAGGAACTTCTTACCAAAATTGAAGAAGCAATTGGCGTAGGTCCCCCCCAAAATCCATACCAGACCCTTATATGAGCATGGAGCCTGGCAGACCAGGAAAGGGATGGGACAAGCAAGCGCCCCCCTTCTCCTGAACCATACCAGGCCACTTGCCCTCAATATGGGAAGGGGTTCTTTGGGGTGGCCCCAAAGCTCCTTGTCCCCATGTTGATGAGGACAAGGGCCTCTTCCCGACAATCCTGGCTGATGGTTGTTCGGGGTTTGCCGGAGGGGGCTTAGTATGGTTCAGGAGGGGGGTTCTCCCTATCCTGACCTGCCAGGCTCGTCCCCCCTATCCTAACCTGCCAGGCTGTATACTCGGATAAGGGTCTGGTATGGATTTTGGGGGGGGCCCCACACAATTTTTTTTTTTAAATTGAGGTATGAAGTTCCCCTTAAAATCCATACTAGACCCAAAGGGCCTGGTATGGACTAGGGGGACCCCACGCCATTTTGTTGATTGATTTTTCATCTATATTGCCGGGAGCCGGCAATATATTACAGTATATTACATTATATTACAGCAAGTTTAAATTACATTTTTCCTTTAGAAAAGTCATTACTGCTGCATCATGTTCTACGCATCGCACATATGCACCACTTTACAGGAAGACTAAGGGGACCCCCCAGGCAAAATATTTGAAGGAATGTTTAATTTTTATTGTTTAATTTTAAGCATCGATGAAATCACTGCTCCTCAAAAAACAATAGTTTTAAAAACTTTGCATTAATCCATGTCCCGTATTGGCAGTACCTGGGTCCTCCTACACTTTTTATGCAATAACTTGCATATAACCCTTTAAAATTAGGACTTTTGATTTTTCATGTTTGTGTCCCATAGACATTAATAGGGTTCGTATGTTTGCTAGAAGATTTTGCCTGTTCGAGGTGTTCTGGTGCGACCCGAAGCAGGGGGTGTTCGGCCCATCCCTATTAGATACTATAGGTTACTTATTACATCTTATAATACTGTATGTACCCTACATATTACTTTTGCCATATCTAATATTTGAAGAATAATCTTGAAAGTGCATTGCATTAAATCTGATTTATAGCAGATACTGCATCACCTTCTGACTGATCTGTCGGTTGCCATGGCAACATTCGCAAAAGAAAGTGAGAACTTCTCTGACTGTCTTCCTCCTGGGGTTTCTTGGTAAGAATGAGCATTGTTAGTAACTAAGTTAGTCCAAAAAAACAAAATTACATCCACAAGCTAGTTAATATTAAAATAAAAATTCAGACTGTAAACTGAGCTATCCTTAAAAAGGAACTCAAGCCAATCAAGACATGTGCAAAACCTTAGGAAACAAGAGCATGCTTGGCCGTGCCTCTCAAAGTACACAACTCTTCTTAGTGTATTAAGAAAAGACTTGTGCTAATATCATGAAGGGTATCTAGAAAGTGGGAGAACACATAGAAGGCAGGCAGAATTAATGTAGCCCAGGAAGGCCAACAGAAAAATGCATAGCATAGATATACTATATTACCAAAAGTATTGGGACGACTGCCTTTACATGCACATGAACTTTAATGACATCCTAGTCTTAGTCTGTAGGGTTCAATATTGAGTTGGCCCACTATTTAAAGCTATAACAGCTTCAACTCTTCTTTGAAGGCTGTCAAATCAGTGGCATTTAGTTGTGTTAAAACGTATTTGTATAACTTATTGATATCTCATCTGACTGTTGTGTCTATGTGACTGGCAGTAAAGAGAAGTATTCTAAGACCCCTTTCACACTGGGGCGGGGCGGCTTTGACGTTAAAATGCTGATATTTTTAGCAGAGCTTTATTGCCAATTTTGCTGCACTATTTGGCTGCTGGCGGGTCGCTTTTACCCCCCTGCGCGCTATCGGCCGAGAAAGGGTTAAAACCACAGCAAAGTGCTGCTGCAGCAGTGCTATGCCGGCGGTATGGCCGTGCTGCCCCATTGATTTCAATGAGCAGGAGAGGTGAAGGAGTGGTGTATACACCGCTCCTTCAACTGCTTCAAAGATGCTTCTAGCAGGACTTTCTTTTCCGTCCTGCCAGGGCATCGCTCCCCGAGGGCTTTCACACTGGAGGCACAGCAGCGACTCTTTCAGGGCACTTTGCAGGTGCTATTTTTAGCACTGTAGCGCCTGCAAAGCTCTCCAGTGTGAAAGGGGTCTAAATGGGACACAGATGGCAAAAAAAAAAAATAAAATTGCACGTTTTTTTAGATATACAGATATATAGGATTTTTTTTTAAAACTTGTGTGATTGTGTTAAGTGTCTTCAAGCCATGAATATGTTTTTGATAGTGAGAAATGTATCAACTAAATTTTCTTTTAATGAAAGCTAAATCCGGATGGCTGCACACAAAACGGAGACTCCCGCTGCTTCAGCCCCTATGGCTCCTCTGTGTTTATATTCCACTCCCTGACACACAGCCTGTACTCCTTTGAGAGGTAGATGAACCCAACTCTTTTGACTATTCTGGATGGAGTGAGGCCTTCGGGAAAGAACATCAGCATCTCTGTTTCCCACTGGTCAATATTTCAGGCTGAATTGAAACTCGGACAGGGCGGCTAACCACCGATGTCCAGTGGCATGCAGTCTGGCAGTGGATAATAGATAAGTCAGGGGGTTGTTGTCTGTCTTGACCATGAAGGTGGCCTCATACAGATAGTCCCATAGTTTATCTACTACAGCCCACTTAAGAGCCAAGAACTCCAACTTGTGCACAGGATAGTTCTTCTCGATGGGGGTGAGGTTGTGACTCACGTAGGCCACTGGGCGAAGTCTACTCTCCAACTCTTGGTACAACACCCCCAATACCAACTCAGCTGACATCCACATGTAGTTCATATGGTTTTGAGGGATCAGGGTAGGCCAACACTGGTGCTTCAACCAGGCTCTCCTTCAACCGCTCGAATGAGCTTTCATACTTTACTGTCCATTGTTCCTAGATAGTTTCCAGAGGCTTCCTGGGGCCTCCCCTTTGGGTTTTCTGCTGTTCTCCTTCCATTAGCTTCTGTAACAGCCAGGGGTGGACTGACCCATCAGTCATTTGGCCACGGACCGAGGGCTCATGCCACTAGGGGGGCCATGAGAGCCTCTGCATCCGCAAGAAGAGTATTCAGGAGGACACATCTGTGATACCTCTCACAGCATGCCGCTCATTGCCGGCTCCTCCTTCCCTCACGTCCACCCCAGGTGCTTGTACATGACATCACTTGGGACGGACGAGAAGAGAGAAGGGTCCGGGAACGAGCAGCGTGCTGTGAGAGGTATTCAGGCTGCAGGCATCGGGTGACCGTGAGGCAGACAGGTGGTGTAGGGGGCCCAGCCCCCAACAGGACAGCAGGAGGCCCCAGGATATTCTCCCGGTCCTCTCCTCCCCACAGTGTCCTCCGGTCCACCCACCCCCCACGGTGTCCCCCACAGTGTCCTCCGATCCACCCACCCCCCACCATCTCCCCCACAGTGTCCCTGGTCCACCCACCCCCCACAGTGTCCCCCTGGGTCCTCTGGTCCGCCCACCCCCCACAGTGTTCCCCACAGTCTCCTCTGGTTCACCCACCCCCCACAGTGTCCCCCACAGTGTCCTCCGGTCCACCCACCCCCCACAGTGTCCCCCTCAGTGTCCTCTGGTCCACCCACCCCCACAGTGTCCCCCTCAGTGTCCTCTGGTCCACCCACCCCCACAGTGTCCCCCACAGTGTCCTCCGGTCCACCCACCCCCCACAGTGTCCCCCACAGTTTCCTCCGGTCCACCCACCCCTTACAGTGTCCCCCACAGTTTCCTCCGGTCCACCCACCCCCCACAGTGTCCCCCTGTGTCCTCCAGTCCACTCACCCCTCTCAGTGTCCTCCAGTCCACCCACCCCTCACAGTGTACTCCCGTGTCCTCCACCCACCCACAGTGTCCCCACATGTCCCCCACCCATCCAAGGTGACCCACTGTGTCCTCCACCCACCCACGGTGCCCCCCTGTGTCCTTCACTTACTCACAGTGTCCCCCCATGTTCTCCACCCATCCACGGTGTCCCACTGTGTCCTCCACCCATCCACGGTGTCCCCCTGTGTCCTCCACCCATCCACGGTGTCCCACTATGTCTTTCACCCACCCACGTTGTCCCCCTGTGTCCTCCACTCACCCACGGTGTCCCCCTGTGTACCCCACTTACCCATGGTGCCCCCCTGTGTCCTCCACCCACCTACGGTGTCCCCCTATGTCCTCTACCCACTGTGTTCTCCACCCCCCACCCACAGTGTCCCCCTGTGTCCTCCATCCACCCTCAGTGTCCCCCTGTGTCCTCCACCCACCCACAGTGTCCCTCTGTGTCCTCCACCCACCCACAGTGTCCTCCACCCACCCACAGTGTCCTCCACCCACAGTGTCCCCCTGTGTCCTCCACCCACAGTGGCCCCCTGCGTCTTCCACCCACCATCAGTGTCCTCCACCCACCATCAGTGTCAACCCGTGTCCCCCACTCACCCCCAGTGTCCCCCTGTGTCCCCAACTCACCCACCATTAGTGTCTGATGGCTGCCCTGAGAGACACTGTGTTAAGTCTGGAGGATCCCAGTGTTCTGCTGTGTGCCCTGTGTTTTAGTTTGTGCCCTGCTATTTGCCATACTGTGTGCCCCATGGCCTGTGATGTGCCTGCTGTGTACCCCCCAGATGTGCCATACAGTGTGCCTCATGCCCTGCTGTGTACCACCTGATGTGACCTACTGTGTGCCCTATGATGTGCTCTACTGTGTGCCCCATGCCCTGTGATGTGTGGTGTACTCCCTGTTGTGCCCTACTGTGTGCCCCATGCCCTGTGATGTGCCCTGCTGTGTACAGCTTAATGTGCCCTGTGAACCATGATGTTCCCTACTGTGTGCCCTGTGATGTGACCTACTGTGTGCCCCATGCCCTGTAATGTGCTCCGTGCCCTGCAGTGTACTCCCTGATGTGCCCCGTGCTTTGCTGTGTACTCCCTGATTTACCCTACTGTGTGCCCCATGCCCTGTGAGGTGCCCTGCTGTGTACCACCAAATCTGCCCTGTTTCCAATGATGTGCCCTGGGATGTGCCCTACTGTGTGCCCTGTGCTCTGCTGTGTGCCCTACTATGTGCCACATGCCCTGTGATGTTGCGCATGCCCTGCTGTGTGCCCCCATGATTTATGTAGGTGGGACTTTGTGTAGGTGGGGCTTGCGTGGGGACACAGGGGGCTCCATGATCTTCTGTTGCCCTGGGGCCCCATGAGTTGTCAGTCCGCCCCTGGTAACAGCTCATTCAATGGCCGAGCAATCTGTGAGAATTTCTTCACAAATCTTCTATATTATGAGCAGAAGCCAAAGAACGACCTCCATTCAGTGATGGTAGTTGGGCGAGCCCAAGAAAGCCTGCAGCTTTTGGGGGTCAGTTGCTATCCCTTTGGCAGACACCACATGCCCTAGGTATGTAGGTATGTGACTGAAGTCTTGTAGAACTGGCACTTCTCTAATGACAGCTTCAACCCCTCATCATGTAGGAGCTGGAAAACTTTCTCCAATAGGGTCTCATGCTCTTCCAACATTCGGCCAAACACAATGATGTCATCTAGGTAAACGAATACTTCCACCAATTTCATATCATCCACAATGTTCTCCATCTCTCGCTGGAAAGTGGCAGGGGCCCCAGTTAATCCCTGTGTCATTCGATCAAACTCAAAAAACTACAGTGGGCTAATAAAAGCCGCCTTCTCTCTGTCTTCTGTGTGCATGGGTATCTGGTAGTATCCACTCTTTAGGTCCAACACACTGAACCATTGGTCCCCTCATAAGCATTGTACGGCTCCTGCTATGCCAGTGTTCGTGTATTGATCTGGGAGGGTCCTTCGGTTCAAGGTTCGGTAATTGATACACATCCAAAGGGACCCATTCTTCTTCCTTACTACCACAATCGGAGACGCATAAGGGCTCCTGGACTCCTTAATGACCCTTGACTTCTTTAGCTCACCTAGTTGCTCTCGAAGATCCTCCAGGTCACACAAAGGGACTCACCTTGCCCTCTCTCAAAATGGCTTACAGTATCTTCAGTCAGTCGAATTCTAAGTAGAGCGCGTTTGGCACAGCCCACATCGAAGTCATTCTTGGAGAACATTTCTTCCCATCGAGCTACCTGAGTTTTAATCCTCTCTTCCCTTGAAGGGGGAAGATTTGGGCAGTAGACAGTGGCTTTTCCTCCATTTCCCTTCTGAGCCACCTCATTCCCTGCTACCCGATCCCCAGCATCACTTGATGCAAAAATGGGGGGAGGGGAAAATCACTCACTTAAAATCATTACATCCCAAAACGCAGCTCCTGGACATAAGACAAATGAAGGAACAGCACATCAAATCCTGGTCCCACAGTTAACCAGACCTGCACACTAATGAAAATGCTGGTGCTAAATTGATGTAAAATGGATAATTAGATAAGTCTCATAGGTCCAATGCGAGCAATTAAAATGTAAAAAACAAAGTTGCCCTAGATCAAATGGAAACAAAATTATCACGGGCTCCCTAAAAGCCAGTTACACATCTGCATCTCTACATTGATTCTTTTTAGACTAACACTCACTCGCACGTTTGTGATAGATGTGTGATTCCTGATCAAGCTCCCTTTCTGTCTGCCTTGCTCTGCTAGTTTAGATTTTCCTGTGTATGACTTTGGCCTTGATATTGGACTTTTCCATGAACTCAGCCTACCTTTTACTTGGACTATCATAGAGCCACTTTGCCTAGCTGCCAACCACAAGTACCTCTTTGCTTTGCTCAGTTTGCATCTGCCCTGGCATGGTGGCCAGGCACCATAGCATGGTGTATAAGACCTGGGGGCAACTGAGTACTGGTAGACCTGCTTGAAAGGTGAAGAACACAGTAGCCAGCTATAGTGTCTGACCACCTCCGTTGGGGTAGATGGGACATAAGTACTGTGAAGAATATGCAGTGCATACTGTGACTAGATCTAGCCATGCTCACTCTGTGCCACAGTGTGCTGCAATCTCCCTTCTCCAGGCTGTTCCCCTTTATGAAACTCCAAAGTTAGGAGGTATGCTATGGTTGCAGTGCAGTCATTGGATATTACCTCTAAAGTGTAGCCCATGTGCAAAATTCCAGTCATTTTCTAGTCCTCCTGCTGGGAGAAGAAAATGTATACAATTGCATGTGGAAGCAGTTAACTAACTTGATCTCAATCGAAACAAAGATCAACCATGACATTTTATTTTTTCAAAAGAAAAAATACATTTTACTTCACTTGACATTTGGATAAAAAAATATATGCCTCTACATTCAAGCTCACCGTGTTCATACAAGGGGTGCCTACAGAATTTGACTTGATTCCTCATATCATAGTAAAGCAACAGAGTCCCGGTATTATGTTTTTAGTAAATTTTAATGGAGGGTGTTATAGGTGGCAGTTTTAGACCTTTCTCTGTGAGCCGAGACACCCAGTCCTGTCCAGAACCTTCCCTATCTGCTGGGGGAAACACTGAGCTGGGACCATATTCCTTCAGGGATTTCCTTTACAATGGGATGCATAAAGTGACACTTGTGGAAAAAGACTGGTAGATAGCACAAGATGTGTAAATAAATATTGATTGGTAACACTCTTCCTGTTCAAGTTGGTGCCTTTTCTGTCGATCAAGATAATGTTATGTTTATTGGCTATGAGATTCTCAGCTTGATGTGAATTGTACGTGTTCCATATTTCCCATGACGATATCTAATAATTTTGCTGTGGAAAGTGAAGTGAGTGGGTAGATGCAAGTTGTATCAGTATCAGAGTGCTGTAATCATACAGAAGTTGCAACAGCAAGATTTAATGTGGCAGTGGACTAAAATGGCTGAAATTTGAACAAAATGGTTGCTTCTGATATAATGTTCTTACTTGTAAAAAGTTTCAAGTAAGACTTTATACATGTAAGTGTGGCTATCAGATAGTTAAGTCCCAAATATGTGTATCTAACCCCCCCCCTTATACAACACTTTAGGAATATGTATGTAATTGTTGAAATATATCTATGCTGTAACTGCTCAGGGTCTCAAACTTCACTTCTTGGCATTAGCCGAGGCAGAGTATCTTTTTGCTGGCAAAAATAAAGTTTGTTTTCCTGCAAGCCTATTGTCCGGAGTTATAACTTGTTTTCCAGAATTTATAGAGCTTTCTGCTGCAACAGTATCCTTCTAGAGGAAGTGGTTAGCCTCCTAGGATAACCAATAAGACCAATGCTGGTTACATTAAAAAAAAAAAATGTTTTTTGCACACTCAAAATAATTGTGACTATAAAAATGCAAATGTGCCCCCATGATTTATGTAGGTGGGACTTGTGGAATGTAAACATAAATCAAGCCCATCAGAAAAAAAAACTGTTCATGTTGATTAATTCACAAATCCTTAATCCAGGCACTGCAATCATCAAGAGTAATAAAACACCTCTTGCTGCTTTTGGTGCTGCTCCTCGCCTAACAATCCTTTAAGTTTTAAAATGCCTGTTCACTGCTCCTGGTGGTCCCTCAGAAGTAACTGAAAGTGAATTCATAATGCCCCCCCGAACGTAATGTATTGCAGTTAAAAAGAGACTGCATAAAAGTAAGAGTTCAATTTCTAATCACTATTCTAGGTCTAGTTCTCTTAATGGCTGATCATTTTCGATTCAGGTTTACTGTGATTATTTTAAGTATATACTATTTATTAATTTCATTGTTTTATAGAACTTTTCATGTAAATATGTTTACATTACTAAGAATGGCAGACCACTCACACTGGGAACTATAATATTAGACATTAAATTATGCCTAAACACTCAAATGCATAATTTATAGTTATTCTCAAGCATAAATACATTCTTACAATACAAGATTGCAATCAAAATAAAATAAAATTTACACAGGATCAAGAGCACTTATATTTGGCAAAAATAGGCTGGCAACTTCACCACCTTTGGAATATAAGCCTAAACCTTACATACAAATTCAGACCGCTACAGCTACATCTTCAGTATTTACCCAGTAAAATCTCCAAGAAAGCAAAAGGCTATACAGGATAGCATACAACAACCACATCACTATTACGCCAGCAAATAAAGTGGGTGATGAAGTTCTGATGAATACAGACAATGCATACAAAAAAACAAGAGGCAGCTTGTAGAGGGAACTTTTTTTTCGAGAGAATGGATTATGATCCCACCCAGGACTTTGTTTAGAAGCTGAAAGATCTCATCAAACACTACCAACCCACCGACATACGAGCTTACCAGCACAATAGCAGATGATCCAGAAACTATGCTTTTGGAGAACCATAGGCAGAAAACCAGAGGTACAGCAATCATTGCTTATATGAATAGACTCACCAGACAAAACTTAGACCCCGAAGAAAATGCCCTCAAATCACAAGACAGAAATGTGGATAGTTTCCTGCAGAATATTCTATATTTCACTAATCTTATACATTTTACAACAAAGCAACTACCATTAAAGCCCTATTAAACCCAAAATGTAACATATTACAGTTTACCAATCCTTAGTTGTGGTGGCTGCGTTTTTTTTTTTTTTTCTTTTTTCGAGTCAGGTGCTGGGATACAACAACATGGAGAAGGAGACATTGCTCTTTATTTGCTTCTCTCCCTTTATTGTGATAGAGAAAATTGAGTACTGTCCGTGATACTTTTTTTATTTGCACTAACATACAGTTTTTCAGGACAAGCTTTCAGGGTCCCCTTCTTCAAGGTCCAAGCAGTACTCCATTGTGATAAAGATATTATACTGCACCATTCTCCTCCAGCCAGCAGGGGGAGAGCTAAAGACAAACAAGCCCATAGACTTCTATGCAGAGCACTGAGAATGCTGGAAATTCTAGTTTGAGATGACAGACATGTAATGGCTACACTATAATGGTTATACTACAGATCCCAATATGAACTGTGCAGTAGGAGGAGTGGAAAGAGGATTTTTATTAAACTGCACAGACAAGTTCTTATTATTAGCACCAAGTTAGAGTTACAGAGAGAGAGAGAGCCCCTGCCTGGGTATTCGACTGCCAGTTGGAGACCACTCCAGTGGAGATCTGAGCCTGAGAGCGAGGACATACAGGAGCAGAGCAGCACTGCTCACATCACAGAAGCTGAACTACTGCAGCAGGGAGAGTGGAGCATCCACTGACTCTCCACTTCCCACTGCTAATCACCAGAGGCTTTTGGGAAGAGATAGAGGGGGCCCCTTTTTACAACGAGAGGCCACCACAGCTTTTCGATGATGAGAGGGCTATTTGTCTATTGCTGATACCACTAGCAAGGGCTGAGCCACTGAGAGCAGGACACCAAGTGTACCCAACCTATACCACACCCATACTCTTCCCATACCAATCCTATAGGCTTAACAATAGCATGCAATGCCAAGCTGCGGTTTGCAAAGTGAACAAGATCCTTTCTTGTATTAAAAGAGGTATGGACAGCAGAGAGGGATATCGTTTTACCCCTGTACACATCATTAGTAAGACCTCATCTGGAATATGCAGTTCAGTTTGGAGCACCAGTTCATGAAAGGATATCGGGGGAACTGGAGAAAGTGCAGAGAAGAGCAACTAAACTGATAAGAGGCATGGAGGAACTCAGCTATGAGGAATGTTTAGAGGAACTGCATTTACTCTCTCTTGAGAAGAGGAGATTAAGGGGGATATGATCAACATGTAAAGTAAATACATAAGTGGTCCATATAGTAAACTTGGTGTTGAGTTATTCACTTTAAGTTCATCTCAGAGAACCAGGGGGCACTCTTTATGTCTTGAGGAAAATAAATTTAAACTGGATCATGAGGATTTGTTGCCTTCCTTTTGATCAACCGTGGTTATAGGATTGTGTATATAAGATTGTATGACTTTTGTTTCCCTTTTATTGGTTAAACTAGATGTACTTGTGTCTTTTTTCAAACAGACTAACTATGTAATTATGTAACTATACTGCAGTATTCCTAACTTTTGCCACATTTGAGCCACATCTACCTTTCACCTGTTCTGAGACTATACCATATGTATACCATACCTATAACACACGCATGTTAACTGGGACTGTCATTAATTGCAAAGACACTCTTAGGAGGCCCCAACAATAGCCGGCAGAAGAACATCTCAAATGCTGCCACTTTATTCTACAAACCCCCTTTGTCCCTTGTTCCCTCCGATATCATCCTCCTTTTCTTTTGGACAGTGCATACCAAGTTGGTCTATGGCTAGCATCTCTGCCATAAATGCGCTCTCACAATATAGTTCCAGCTTCCGCTCTCTCACACTTTGAATGACAATTAGTCATACAACACTGTACCCATATGAAAGTTGTGTCCTTTTTTCACATAAATAGAGATTCATTTTATTGCTATTTAATCACCACTGGGTTTTTCATTTTGTTTGCGCTATAAATAAAAAAGGACCAAACATTTTGTAATAAAATGCATTTTTCTTTGTTTCTGTTATAAAATTTAGCTAATTAGTATTTTTTCCTCATACATTTTGGCCACAATTTATACTGCTACATATCTTTTGTAAAAATAATCAAAATCAGTGTATATTATTTGGTCTTTGTAAAGGTTATAGAGTCTACAAGCTATGGTGCCAATCATTGAAAAAGAATCACACCAGATCACACCTGATGTACTGACAGCCTCATTTTGTGAGACATTAACAAGTCAGGAAAGTATAAATACCCCCCAAATGAGCCCTTTTTGGAAAGAAGACATCCCAAGATATTTAGTAAGAGTTATGGTGAGTTTTTTCAAGTTGTCATTTTTTCCCAAAATTCTTTGCAAAATTAAGATTTATTTTCTTTTTTCACAAAATTATCATATTAACAGGTTATTTCTCTTACACAGCATATGCATACTTGCAACTACATGCCAAAACACATTCTGCTACTCCTCCTCAGTATGGCAATACCACATGTATGAGACTTTTACACAGCCTGGCCACTTAGAGAGGCCAAACATGCAGGGAGCACTGTTGGGTGTTCTAGGGACATAAATTGCACTCTCATTTCTTGACCACCTATTACACATTTTGAAGGCCCTGGAGCACCAGGACAATGGAAACGCCCTTAAAATGACCCAATTTTGAAAATCAAACACCCCAATATTTATTCTATGAGGCACAATGAGTCTTTTGAACATGTCATTTTTCCACACGTTCTTGGAAAATGTGGAAAGAAATTTAAAACACATTTTATTTACACATTTTTACCACACTGACGGGCGCTGATGAGGATCCACAGATAGGGTGGCATTGATGAGCACTCACTGATGGGAACTGACGTGCACTATTGGGCACTGGTGAGCACTAATAGGGCACTGTAGTATACTGATTGCACTGTAGGGCACTAATGGCACTGATGAGCACTGATACACAATCAACGATGGCACTGATGTGCACTGTAGGGCACTGTCATGCACTAATGCCACTGATAAACACTCACTAATGGGAAATGATGAGCACTGTATTGGCACTGAGGAGCACTGTAGTAGCACTGATGAGCACAGGAGTGGCACAGTAGGGCACTGATGAGCACTGTAGTGCCACTGATCAGCACTGTAGTGGTACCGTAGGGCACTGATAAGCACTGTAATGGCACTGATGAACACTGTGATGGCACTGATGGCACTCCAAATGCAGCCATCTCACGCTGCTGCTGCACTGTGTCTCCCTCCAAGCAGTAACGGTGTGAGGAGAGAGCTAAACTGGACATGACACCAGTTTGTTGACATTGGACAGAGTGATCACGTGGTAAAGGGCTGCTGTGATTTTCGCGTTACCCTGAACCGTGATGCAGAGGCGGCTCTAGGCTTTGTGAGGCCTTAGGCATAACCTAGACATGAGGCCCCACTCACATCTATAATGGAGGGGAAAAAATGATTCAAGCAAAAAAAATGAATTGCATATATTAAGACTACTGGTGTCAATGTGCTCAATCATACCAGTACTGAGAGCACACTGACACCAGCGCTAAGTACACTGACACCAACACTGAGAGAACACTGACACCAGCACTCAGAGAACACTGACACCAGGGCTGAGACAGAGCACACTGACACCAGCACTGAGCTAGAGCACACTGACACCAGCGCTAAGTACACTGACACCAACACTGAGAGCACACTGACACCAGGGCTGAGACAGAGCACACTGACACCAGCACTGAGCTAGAGCACACTGACACCAGCGCTAAGTACACTGACACCAACACTGAGAGCACACTGACACCAGAGCTGAGACAGAGCACACTGACACCAGCGCTAAGTACAGTGACACCAACACTGAGAGCACACTGACACCAGGGCTGAGACAGAGCACACTGACACCAGCACTGAGCTAGAGCACACTGACACCAGCGCTAAGTACACTGACACCAACACTGAGAGCACACTGACACCAGGGCTGAGACAGAGCACACTGACACCAGCACTGAGCTACAGCACACTGACACCAGCGCTGAGTACACTGACACCAACACTGAGAGCACACTGACACCAGCGCTGAGTACACTGACACCAACACTGAGAGAACACTGACACCAACGCTGAAAGAACACTGACACCAGCGCTGAGAGAACACTGACACCAGCGCTGAGAGAACACTGACACCAGCGCTGAGAGAACACTGACACCGGCACTGAGAGCACACTGACACCAGGGCTGAGGTAGAGCACATTGACACCAGGGCTGAGGTAGAGCACACTGACACCGGCACTGAGAGCACACTGACACCAGGGCTGAGGTAGAGCACATTGACACCAGGGCTGAGGTAGAGCACACTGACACCAGGGCTGAGGTAGAGCACAGTGACACCAGAGCTGAGGTAGAGCACACTGACACCAGAGCTGACACAGAGCACACTGACACCAGGGCTGACACAGAGTACACTGACACCAGGGCTGAGGTAGAGCACACTGACACCAGGGCTGAGGTAGAGCACACTGACACCAGGGCTGAGGTAGAGCACACTGACACCAGGGCTGAGGTAGAGCACACTGACACCAGGGCTGAGGTAGAGCACACTGACACCAGGGCTGACACAGAGCACACTGACACCAGGGCTGAGGTAGAGCACACTGACACCAGGGCTGACACAGAGCACACTGACACCAGGGCTGACACAGAGCACACTGACACCAGGGCTGAGGTAGAGCACACTGACACCAGGGCTGACACAGAGCACACTGACACCAGGGCTGACACAGAGCACACTGACACCAGGGCTGACACAGAGCACACTGACACCAGGGCTGAGGTAGAGCACATTGACACCAGGGCTGAGGTAGAGCACACTGACACCAGAGCTGACACAGAGCACACTGACACCAGGGCTGACACAGAGCACACTGACACCAGGGCTGAGGTAGAGCACATTGACACCAGGGCTGAGGTAGAGCACACTGACACCAGAGCTGACACAGAGCACACTGACACCAGGGCTGAGGTAGAGCACACTGACACCAGGGCTGAGGTAGAGCACACTGACACCAGGGCTGGCACAAAGCACACTAACACCAGGGCTGAGGTAGAGCACATTGACACCAGGGCTGAGGTAGAGCACACTGACACCAGGGCTGAGGTAGAGCACACTGACACCAGAGCTGACACAGAGCACACTGACACCAGGGCTGACACAGAGCACACTGACACCAGGGCTGACACAGAGCACACTGACACCAGAGCTGACACAGAGCACACTGACACCAGGGCTGACACAGAGCACACTGACACCAGGGCTGAGGTAGAGCACACTGACACCAGAGCTGACACAGAGCACACTGACACCAGGGCTGACACAGAGCACACTGACACCAGGGCTGACACAGAGCACACTGACACCAGGGCTGACACAGAGCACACTGACACCAGGGCTGAGGTAGAGCACATTGACGCCAGGGCTGAGGTAGAGCACACTGACACCAGGGCTGACACAGAGCACACTGACACCAGAGCTGACACAGAGCACACTGACACCAGGGCTGACACAGAGCACATTGACACCAGGGCTGAGGTAGAGCACACTGACACCAGAGCTGACACAGAGCACACTGATACCAGGGCTGAGGTAGAGCACATTGACACCAGGGCTGAGGTAGAACACACTGACACCAGAGCTGACACAGAGCACACTGACACCAGGGCTGACACAGAGCACACTGACACCAGAGCTGAGGTAGAGCACACTGACACCAGGGCTGACACAGAGCACACTGACACCAGGGCTGACACAGAGCACACTGACACCAGGGCTGACACAGAGCACACTGACACCAGGGCTGAGGTAGAGCACACAGACACCAGGGCTGAGGTAGAGCACACTGACACCAGGGCTGAGGTAGAACACACTGACACCAGGGCTGGCACAAAGCACACTGACACCAGGGCTGAGGTAGAGCACACTGACACCAGAGCTGAGGTAGAGCACACTGACACCAGAGCTGACACAGAGCACACTGACACCAGGGCTGACACAGAGCACACTGACACCAGGGCTGAGGTAGAGCACACTGACACCAGGGCTGAGGTAGAGCACACTGACACCAGAGCTGACACAGAGCACACTGACACCAGGGCTGACACAGAGCACACTGATACCAGGGCTGAGGTAGAGCACATTGACACCAGGGCTGAGGTAGAGCACACTGACACCAGAGCTGACACAGATCACACTGACACCAGGGCTGACACAGAGCACACTGACACCAGAGCTGAGGTAGAGCACACTGACACCAGGGCTGACACAGAGCACACTGACACCAGGGCTGACACAGAGCACACTGACACCAGGGCTGACACAGATCACACTGACACCAGGGCTGAGGTAGAGCACACTGACACCAGGGCTGAGGTAGAGCACACTGACACCAGGGCTGAGGTAGAACACACTGACACCAGGGCTGGCACAAAGCACACTGACACCAGGGCTGAGGTAGAGCACACTGACACCAGAGCTGAGGTAGAGCACACTGACACCAGAGCTGACACCACACCACTGTACCACCCCCCCCCTCCAGTCACATGCACCCCCTAGTCACATTTACCTCACATATAGCAAGGCTCTGTCCCCTCATAGTTCAGTCCGTCGGCTGCACAGTGCACACAGACAGGCTGAATTGGCTCCTCCTCCATCATGGAAGCTCCACCCTGGAAGGAGGGTAGACTCAGCGATCCTGTGCTGAGATGCCAGCTGTGCCCTGCCCTTGCACAAGAAAGGACGGACAGAATTTGATGGCGGGGCAGGCGGGGCGGGCAGGTCAGTTGATAGTCTCTGTGTCTGCTGGTGTTCTGACTGGAAGGACACCTGCACTGCAGTTCCACTTCCAGTGAAGTTTTCTGGACAGGAGTGGGGCGGGGTGTTACAGAGAAGAGAGGAGGCGGGCTGACTGTACTCTGAACGAGCAGGCACCTGGGACGGATGTATGATGATAGCCAGAGGCGGCTCTTTAGGCAAAGTAGGCGGGAGCGAGGCCCCTAGGAGGGCGAGGCCTTAGGCCACCGCCTACTTTGCCTAATTAGAGAGCCGCCTCTGCCGTGATGTGCTGGGTCCCAGCAATTACGAACATTTCTGGATGCGTGCCCCAGGGGGCATAGGAGAAGCGTCTGCACAAGAGGACATCGATAGATGTCCTCCCAGAACTAACCGGCCACGATGTAGCCATCATTCGGCTATAGTGTGGTGGGCAAGTTTACTACTCCTCACTGCTGCACTTGAACTGGCCTTACTACTATTTACGCTGATTTGGATGCCAAATGTCTTCTTATGCCTAGTGTTTACTATTAATCATGTTGTATGCTAATTGTGTTATTACCATACCTTACCTTAACTACCTGATTTAGTACCTATTTTCTTTGATATAGCACTGCTATTGGTACTAAATATGACTCACAATGATTTCCTGTGATATTGTATGTTCACTCAACCTGCTGTTCCAGAGGGGTTGAGGTTCTTGAGAAGGTTGAAGCAAAAAACAGAGAACCCATCCTATCTAGTGGCTCCTACGGGGGGGGGGGGGGGGGGTGGCACTTCCTTTCATATGCTTTTTTTCTCCTTTATTTTCACCTGGTAATCTGGTCAGTAAGGCCGCGTACACATGGGCGGACTGTTCGCCCAACCTTGTCCGCTGAACAGTGTTTGGGCGGACAGTCCGCTCGTGTGTGGGCTTTCAGCGGACAGTTTCAGCGGACAGTTGGACGGACAAAGTCTTTCGGAAATTCCGAAAAACTGTCCGCTGAAACTGTGTTTGAGCGAACAGTCCGCCCGTGTGTGGGCTTGTCCGCTGTACTTTCGAAATGAGCGGACTGTTCCCGCTCGGAAAGTCCGCCCATTTCGAGCGCGTGTACAGGTAGGCGGGGCCCGCGAAGGAGACGTCGCGGGCTCCGCCGCCTGGAATGGGCTTAAAGGGGAACCCCAACGCCGAAAAAAATCGGCGTGGGGGTTCCCCCAAAGTCCACACCAGACCCTTGTCCGAGCACGCTACCCGGCCGGCCAGGAAAGGGGGGCGAGCGAGCGCGCCCCCCCTCCTGAGCCGTACCAGGCCGCGTGCCCTCAACATGGGGGGGTGCCTTGGGGAAGGGGGGGCCGCGCGGCCCCCCCACCCCAAAGCACCTTGTCCCCATGTTGATGAGGACAAGGGCCTCTTCCCGACAACCCTGGCCGTTGGTTGTCGGGGTCTGCGGGCGGGGGGCTTATCGGAATCCGGGAGCCCCCTTTAAGAAGGGGGCCCCCGGATACCGGCCCCCCACCCTATGTGAATGAGTATGGGGTACAATGTACCCCTACCCATTCACCTGTGAAATAAAGTACAAAAAAAAAACACAACACAGGGGAAAAAATATTTTATTGCACAGCTCCGGGGGTCTTCCGTCTTCGGGGGTCTTCTCGCCGGACTCCTCCGCTATCTGTGTGTAGCTCTTTTACTAGCGGAGGAGTCCGGCTTTCTTCCTCCCCGCCGCCGGCCTCTTCTCCCGACTTCGGGGGTCTTGTCCCCCTCTTCGGTTCTTCTGCCGGGCCACCGCGCCTTCTTGTAGCTCTTTTACAGGCGGTGGCCCGGTCTTCTGTCGCCGCTGTCGTCGTCGCCGCCGCCGCCGCCGCCTTCCGTTCTTGTTCTTCTTCTTGTTCTTCTTCTTCTTCTCCTGGAGATGTTGACTCGACGATCTCTCCGGCCGGAATGCCAGAGCCGCGCTGTGCGGTCACTTATATAGTGACAATGGGGCGGTGTCACATGGTATATGTCACATGGGTTGGTCACATGGTGACCCCGCCCCCTTACGATGTCATAGTCCCCATGTGACATCAACCCATGTGACCAACCCATGTGACATATACCATGTGACACCGCCCCATTGT
Source organism: Lithobates pipiens (assembly GCF_037356315.1). Taxonomy (NCBI): domain Eukaryota; kingdom Metazoa; phylum Chordata; class Amphibia; order Anura; family Ranidae; genus Lithobates; species Lithobates pipiens. The sequence continues at coordinate 111,359,231 of NW_027507788.1, forward strand.
CACTATATAAGTGACCGCACAGCGCGGCTCTGGCATTCCGGCCGGAGAGATCGTCGAGTCAACATCTCCAGGAGAAGAAGAAGAAGAACAAGAAGAAGAACAAGAACGGAAGGCGGCGGCGACGACGACAGCGGCGACAGAAGACCGGGCCACCGCCTGTAAAAGAGCTACAAGAAGGTGCGGTGGCCCGGCAGAAGAACCGAAGAGGGGGACAAGACCCCCGAAGTCGGGAGAAGAGGCCGGCGGCGGGGAGGAAGAAAGCCGGACTCCTCCGCTAGTAAAAGAGCTACACACAGATAGCGGAGGAGTCCGGCGAGAAGACCCCCGAAGACGGAAGACCCCCGGAGCTGTGCAATAAAATATTTTTTCCCCTGTGTTGTGTTTTTTTTTTGTACTTTATTTCACAGGTGAATGGGTAGGGGTACATTGTACCCCATACTCATTCACATAGGGTGGGGGGCCGGTATCCGGGGGCCCCCTTCTTAAAGGGGGCTCCCGGATTCCGATAAGCCCCCCGCCCGCAGACCCCGACAACCAACGGCCAGGGTTGTCGGGAAGAGGCCCTTGTCCTCATCAACATGGGGACAAGGTGCTTTGGGGTGGGGGGGCCGCGCGGCCCCCCCTTCCCCAAGGCACCCCCCCATGTTGAGGGCACGCGGCCTGGTACGGCTCAGGAGGGGGGGCGCGCTTGCTCGCCCCCCTTTCCTGGCCGGCCGGGTAGCGTGCTCGGACAAGGGTCTGGTGTGGACTTTGGGGGAACCCCCACACCGATTTTTTTCGGCGTTGGGGTTCCCCTTTAAGCCCATTCCAGGCGGCGGAGCCCGCGACGTCTCCTTCGCGGGCCCCGCCTACCTGTACACGCGCTCGAAATGGGCGGATTTGCCTCCTCCTTACGTGGGCGAGTCCGTTCATTTCAAAAGTTGAGCGAACTGTTTGCCCAACCTTGTTCGTCAAACAGTCCGCTCGTGTGTGGGCAAGTCCGCTCATGCACATTTTGAGCGGACTGTTTGCCGAAACTGTTTGACGAACAAGGTTGGGCAAACAGTCCGCGCGTGTGTACGCGGCCTAAAGTCTGTTATTTTTCAACTTTTCTTGGCAGACCAAGCTGTCCTGAAAAAGTGTCAGTTAGAGAATTGAGGTAGGTCCTCGTAGCATGGAGTGGGGTTCCCCTTAATATTCTAACCAGACCCTTATTCAGGCATGCAGTCTGGTTGACCAAGGATTGTATTATACCAGGCCATGTGATTGGCAACTTTGGGGAGGGGAATCTTTCAATAGGGGCAAGTAAACCCCCCCCCCCCCTTCTTACAAGGCAACCTGGTACAATGTTAAGGGACAAGGGCTTCTTCCCCACATCCAATCCCTAAATGGATATGGGTTTTTGGGGGGACTTTGATGATGTGGGGCCCCCCAGATATCAAACAGCTCCCACCAGGGGAGTGAGTACAGGGGAACTGAGTAAATTCTTTAATAATTTTACAGAAAATAAATGTAAACTACATCCGTTATGCAAATCCATAGGTAATCACCTCATCCAGTGATGCAAATCCATCATCAGTCATTATGACCTGCTGCCTAATGAGGTTTCTCCGGCACCCAATGATGTTTCCTCACCTTCTCAGCTAAGTACCACTACATGGTGATCCCCATCACACTCCCATAATGACAGGTCTCTTGCTGCTAAATTGTAAACAAAGCATCAGGGGATCCTGGATGATGTGATTAACCAAGTATGGTCATGACCAAAATTCTTTGACTTCGTCGACTGGGGTTATATGAAAGAGGTCTTATGATTATTGGGTTTTGGGTCTAAGTCCCTACAATGGATATCTACTCTGTACAATTCATCTAGGGCTGCTCTGAAGATTGGCACATATCAAATGGTTTCTTTGATATTTTTATTGGAGGAAGACAAAGCTGCCGCTTGTCTCTGAGTCTGTTTGCATTGATGATGGAACTCCTGGCTATGACCCTTGGTATCTCCCAAGATGTACAAGCAGGGCCCTCCTGTATTGAATTGTATTCTAACTGTACTGTCTGCCCTCATGTTGTAAAACAATGCACAAACTGATGTAAATCCTAAGAATAAAAAACAGTGCAGCGTTAAGAAAATTCCACCAAATGATAAATGCTCAGAAGCAATAAATGTAAATACATATACAGCACACAGTTAACGAACAGAAGAAGTTGTACAATTAGAAATTCATGAGATTTTGAGAGACATATGAGCTTAGAAGAAAAATGTCCATAGGAGCAGATTCACAGAAAAAAATCCTCCTTGTAGGCCCCGCGGTGACGTCGATCTTATCCTGATTGGTCAATGTACGAGTGAGCCCAGAGGGAAGCCTGTAGGATTGCCACAAATCTCTGCCACATGTATGGATTGTATTTTATGCTGATTTTATCTCAGATTCTCGTAAGTACAATCTTTATTCTTACCAATAAATATTTTTTTATGCTGCATTAAGGAAGCGCCTTCTTGCTTTTATCTTTTGAGTAACGTTGGAGTAGTGTGAGCGGATGGAGCCACTTATGGGTTTAGGTAGACCTTAGTTCCCTGTGCATTTTACCACCTGTAATTCAGTGGTCTTTTACCTCTGGTAAGCAGTTTTTTGTTACTCACATTGAGTGTGGAGCGGGATTGTCTCCGTTTACCTCTTTGGTTCATCATCACATATTCTGCTCTTCACCTGCAGTGTGTTCTTTCATATGGAGCTCATATGTCTCTCAAAATCTCATGAACTTATAATTGTAAAACTTCTTCTGTTAATTACCTGTGTGTTGTATATGTATTTACTTTTATTGCTTTTGATCATTTATCATTTAGTGACATTTTCTTAGTGCTGCCCTGTTTTATATTATCTGTTTGGAGTGTGTATTGTAACTCTGAGTGCTGACAGCTCTTTCTTCTACACAAGCGCAGTGTTTTTTCTTATTTGTTGGTTGTACATTACTATTTAAACCCTGTATTATAATAATAATAATAATAATAATAATAATGTTAAGCACCTGTGTGTGAGCAACCTTGAGGAACATTTGGCCATGAGGATGAACTTACATAGTTACATAGTTACCTTCTCCTGTTCCTTTAGGGCCCTTCCCCCAAGGCTGTTTTGCAGAGCAGACTCTTAATGAGTTTATGCTTTTTTCTTGCCTAAGGCTAGACTGGGGTAACTCTCATATTCTTCAGGTGGACTCAAAGGTGAAGGAGGGGGTGGATACAGATGTTACCCTTCAGTGGGTTACACAGCTAAAATACCAAGGTATCAACATCACAATCAAATTGAGCAAATTAACTCCCTTTCCTTAGCCCTTGCCCACTTCCCTGAAACAAATGACTCTAGTTTGGAAACAGCTACCTCAATCCTTAATTGATAGGATATTTCACCCTAAAATTAAGATACTGACGGTGTTCAGTTAAAATTCTGAAGTCATTCTTTCAGAAAATTAACTAACTTTATATTACCTTATCCTGTGCCTGAATGCAGATGTTCACACTACAGCCTTGGCTCCAGGATGGCCTGGCTCTTCCAAATTTGCACAAATATTACCTGACTGGCCAAATGGTATTTATCCAAAGATGGTTTCTTCAGGATGAAGGAGATGCAACTAGGGTGCTGGCAGTGGCACGTCTAGGTTCTTATGTGACCTTATGCCTCTTACCTTATGGTGGACTGCATGCCCCCTATAATATTTTTACTTCCATTATGGTGACGGTTTAAGCAAGAAATTAATTATAGTGCCCCCCCCAGGGAACAGCACTATCTCCATATGCTTCCTCATGGCAGAATACCTGACTATTACACTTCTTGGAAATCCCTGACCCAGCAATCTGGGAAACTAAAGAATTCCAATACACTTCCAATGTTTGATGAGCTGAAAGCTTCCTGGGCCTTCTCTGTTCTGCTATCCGCAACTCCACTATGCCTTCATAGCAGGGGAGGTCCATCCATTAAGAGTGCACGGGCGTTGCCCTCCCATTCATGCGTCCAGCCCCTTTCAGGATGCATGAATTCCAATGAGGGTGTCAGAAACCATGAAATCAGACCGAGACAAAAGTACAGTTAAATCACACTTGTTTAATAATAAAAATAAAAAGAACAAACATAGTCAAAACATACCAAAGCTCAGTAACCGGAACAGATCGTCAGCCTTGCCAGGAGTCAGAGATCAAAGTAGTGGAACAGCAAGCAGGATCTGTAGCCTGAAGGGATGTCAGCAAAGCCAGTTTTTAAAACAGGAATGCAGGAGATAGTTTCTTGTGATGTGACCAAGGCGAAGGCAGCACTCCTCTGAACTGGATGGCTTAAGTAGGCAGGACTGGCGAGCAGGATCAACTTCAGCTGGGTAACTGTGGAGAGAGATGGGAGCTGGCAATTGGCCAACAGCTGATCGTCCAGCTCAGAGAAGGAAGGGCTGAGCCCAGCCTTGACAGCGGGGTGGGTGTTTTTTTTGAAGCACCGATTAAAGCCAGAGATGCTAATAGGCTTCAAAATAGGTTGGACTCGGGGTGAAGAGAATGCGCTCGGATCCCACCCAGAAGTGTGAGAATAGCGAATAAATATTCACTATTCTCACACTGATTCTCCTCTCCACCAATCAGGGAGCGGGTCTGAGGCCCATTTCCTGATTGGCCGAAAGGAGAAGCGTTATGATTGGCCACCAAAGAGGAGGGAGGAGATGGAAGCTGCTGAGCAGGGGAAGGAGAAACTGCTCATGATGCCTGCCGCCGTGACTCCCGTGGAGGAGAGCAGGAAAAGCCGCCCATGGTTGCCAGCCATAGATGGGGTAAGTGCACCGGACGCCACTGCTTCATCTTCCAAATTTTACTCACGGAAGTTGCTGCCTCAGCCCTCCCATCTTGAACAGTTAGTTGGTCATGAATAATTGGGGGGGGGGGGGGGCGAGGCATGTTCTGACTCCTGAGTATATACAGTTTATTTTTATCTATATATTAGGAGGTGTATCATCTTGGGGATAAATTATTTTAGTGTTTGTTGAACATAAGTTACTCTTGAGCTGGCTGAGGTTGGCCATACTAGAATTATGCCTAGTTGTATTCTGTTTCTTTTATGCTTGCCTGCTGGGGATATTATTTGCAGTTTTAGCAGTTATTTTAGTTTTCTACTGAGCAACTGATTTTTGTATATGTACTCTTCCATCTACTAAAAATTGAATAAAAAAACAATGAAAAATATATGGTCATACCGAAATATGGTCAATTACATCACCCAGGATCCCTGGCTGTTTGTTGACATTCCAAAAGCACTAGGAATTCTGTAATTTGCAATGGGAATAGTGGTGGATCATTGTGGTGGTGGATCGTCATTTATTTTCTTTCTGTTAGGGTAGACATTTGTCTAAATCTCCCTTTCCTCTGAAGCCTGATCTGCATTCAGATCACGCTTCAGAGGCTACTGACGGGCAGTGAGGAAATTATTTGACGCGTCTTTACCGCCTGTTTTAGCCCCATTTTTGATGACAAATATGCTACAACCACATACATTGAACGTGGTTGTGGGACATTTTCAGCACTTCCTTGCTTACTTGGATATGTAGCGTTTAGCAGGCTTGCTGACCGACGATCGCTAGGGAAACTAGGGAAACTTTGCCACGGGTGCGAGTGATGAGGTGTCAGTGCTAACACAGCTGGTGTAGAGGTCCAGAGATTTGAAATCCTCACTATTTTCCCCTTTTTCTGCAGGGCTTCAGGGACGGGTTGGAGCAATTCTCTGTGTGGGCACTGACCAATGAGAATTGCTAATTAACTGGGGTTTTGCAAACTACCATGACTAATTACTCCCTTGTTCTGGCTTGGACAGTGTCTCTGAGCTAACTGTCCTAAGTGAGAATTTGATGGCCAAATATGAATTTTTATGACTTCCTATTCCCAAAACCTCATTGCCACCACATGCTCCTATCGGTGACCCCATTATTGCCTTCAGAAAAAAAGGTATCCCAAGACACACATTAATGAATGATAGGAAAACCTCACCCTGTCTGAGGAGACATAGTAAACTATGGAGACATGGGAACTATGCCTTGGTCTTAGTCCCTAAGAGAATACTCAGAACCAGGATAGGAAATCTTTAAACTAAGAATGATAGTTCTACATGATAAAGATGATTAATCTAAGTTTTCTAAATTATTATCAAATGCTTTAATAACTATTTCTGCCCCTGTGAACTCCACCCCCTTCTCTCATTCCATAGTCCATTTTTCACGCCTTATCTGGCTCATTTTTATTTCCCTGTGCTTTTTTCTCTTGCCTGACACATACTGTTATCTTAAAGTGGACCTTGCACGGGCACAGAAGCCAATTGATTTGAATGAGGCAGTGGCTTTTTGTGCCAGGCATTTGTGAACACAGCCAAGAACTGCACAAGCACCAGGCTTTACATTCTTGTGTGATTTCTAAGCCAGCAGTTCATTCTAGTAACTAGATGCTGACCCTGCATGTTGCTGAATGAGGAAGTAAACCCTGATGGGTTTTATTTCCTCTTTTTCCACTGCAAAGTAAAAGCATAATGGGCTAGTATGCATCGCATACTAGCCTATTATGTGCCACTTACCCGCAAACGAAGCCCGCATTGTCCCCGCTGGTGGCCGCATGTATCTTTGCCCCTCTTCCTTTCTGGAGCCATGGACTGCAGCTCTATGACTGGCCGGAGTCGTGGGAGCCATCAGTCGTGGCACTTGTTAGTGAACAAATATCACGGAGGGACGTTTCTTCACAGAGCATGCGCCAATGACATCATCGGCGCACTACAAGGTAAATATCTCCTAAAAGTGTGCCGTAAATGTATTTACTGTAACTATAGGTAAGCCTTAATATAGGCTTACCTATAGGTACAACTTCCGCATTGGGGGTATACAACCACATTAAATAAAGTTGGTGCTGCTTGTAGCACTTCCCCTAAAGGAGAGATTGAATTATTTTGTGATTTCTCTGCACACCTGCAGATGACAAACCTCTCTCACCCAGCACTTATGGACACACTTTGAGGTATTTTAAAGAATTTTAGGCCAAGCATAGCCTGAAAGAAGAGATTTAGTAAGTGTATAAGTAATAAAACAACCAGTGGTGGCTGGTGGGTTTTGCTTTTGGGGGGAGGGTAGGCAAACAGCACCCCCCAGGTGGCCCGCGGCATGGCACTGACACTGGCACTGACACTACCGCCCCCTCAGGGAGGCTGGCGGTTCATCTCTGACAACCACTCCACCCCCCCAGGCGGCCAGTGGTCAGGTACTTACCTGATCTAGGGCTGGCCCAGGCTGTGGTATCCTCTCCTCCTTTGCCCGACGGAATTCCGTTGGGAAAACCATCAGAGCTTTTTCCGACCAAAATTCCAATCGTGTGTACGCGGCATTAGACGGTTCAGGAGCTGAGTATGTTGTGTGTTGTATAGTGAGTCATAGCTGAGGGTCTGAGTAAGAAACTGGAAAGCTTTACTAGGAGAGAGACCATAATTGCATAGATTATAAGACCCATGACCAGGGCACTTCAAATCCTTCTTTATTGAACTCTACTCTGTATTGTCTCCCTTTATATTGTAAAGTGCTGCACAAACTGTTGGTGCTAGATACCTGTGTATCCTTAATAATAAAAATACTTAAATTAAATTATTTGTGTTGCTTTAACCACTAGCTGACCAGCTGCTGCAGTTATACTGTGGCAGGTTGGCATGGTTGTGCAAATCGCCGTAGTTGTACGTTACTTCTTTTAGACATCACAGTGGGCGCAGCGTGCATGACCCCGCAGCCGTTGCATGCGCCCAGTGGGCGGGATAACCACCGGGTACTCGTGATTGCTCGTGATATGGCTAGAACCAGTATCTGTGAGTGTAAACACACAAATCCTGGTTCTCTCAGGGGAGAGGAGGGAGATCGTGTGTTCATACTAAGTATGAACACCGATCTCTCTACTCCCCTTGTCAGTCCCACCCCCCTACAGTTAAAACACATCTAGGGAACACAGTTAACCCTTTGAATGTCCACTAGTGTTAACCCCTTTCCTGCCAGTGACATTTATTAAGTAATCAATGGCTATTTTTAGCTCTAAAAGCTGTATAAACGTCAATGGTCTCAAAATAGTGTCAAAAGTGTCTGATCTGTCCATTGCAATGTAGCAGTCCTGATAAAAAATCGCAGATCGCCGTTATTACTGGTAAAAAAAATAATAATAATAAGAATTACATAAATCTAACCCCTATTTGTAGATGCTATAACTTTTATGCCAACCAATCGATATTGCGTTTTTTTTTTTACCAAAAATATGTAGAAGAATACATATCGGCCTAAATTGAAGAAAAAATATATAATTTTTTTTTTCATTTGGGGGTATTTATTATAGCAAAATCTACAAAATATTATTTTTTTTTCAAAATTTACACTTTTGTTTATAGCACAAAAAATAAAAAATGCAGAGGTGATCAAATACCACCAAAAGAAAGCTCTATTTGTGGGGAAAAAAATTACATACACTTTGTTTGGGTACAGCATCGCATGACCGCGCAATTGTCAGTGCTGTATAGCAAAAAATGGCCTGGTCAGGAAGGGGGCAAATCCTTTCTGGGTCTGAAGTGGTTACAGATGGCAGGTATGGTAAATTTTGTGTAAAGTAGTGATTTGATGCTTTCTTGGTTTTGAAGGGGCTGGTATTAATAAAGTGTGTCTGAACACAGCAATTGATTGACATAATAAGATGTAAATTATACTGTTCACAGATTCTGTTAGGGAGAGGTATGCCCTAAAATAGCGAGGAGGGGTCTGAGCTGGTTGCAGACTTTTATTTGCCTGAGACAGCAATTGTGGAAAGGAGGCAACACAAAACTTTTCCAAAAGATGTTATGGCTGACAATGCAAAAATTAATCTGTTTTCAAACTATCACACCCATTGAAGATTATTTTTCCACCTAACTTGCAGGTTAAGGACCTGTTAGGCAGGGCCTATCAGAGAAGCGAAGAATGGTGCCGTCTTTTGTGGTGTTCTGGGATTTGAAAGAAATCTTAGATTTTCTTTGTTGTTGATTTGTGCAATATGTTTCCATCATTATACAGCAGCTTTAAAAAACGTAAGAGTTACTAAGAGCTGTAACTTTCTTTGATACCATAATCATGTAGTATGCAAACAATTCTAAAAGCATTTTAAGGTTTGATAATTTTTATGCATTTCCCTTTCATGAAAAAGAAAAATTCCCCAAATATAGAGGGAAAAAAAATATATATATATATACACAGTATCTCGCAAAAGTGAGTACACCCCTCACATTTTTGTAAATATTTTATTCTATCTTTTCATGTGACAATACTGAAGAAATGACACTTTTCTACAATGTAAAGTAGTGAGTGTACAGCTTGTATAACAGTGTAAATTTGCTGTCCCCTCAAAATAACTCAACACACAGCCATTAATGTCTAAACTGCTGGCAACAAAAGTAATTACACCCCTAAGTGGAAATGTCCAAATTCGGCCCAATTACCCATTTTCCCTCCCCGATGTCATGTAACTAGTTAGTGTTACAAGGTCTCAGGTATAAGTGTGTGCACATGCTCAGCATCATATCCAGAGGTTGCTTTTGGGAAATAGATGTATAAGTGCTGCCAGCATTGCTGCAGAGGTTAAAAGGGTGGGGGTCAGCCTGTCAGTGCTCAGACCATTTGCTGTACACTGCATCAAATTGGTCTGCATGACTGTCATTCCTGAAGGAAATTTCTTCTAAAGATGATGCACAAGAAAGCTTACAAACTGTTTACTGAAGACAAGCAGACTAAGGACATGGATTACTGGAATCATGTCCTGTGGTCTGATGAGACCAAGATAAACTTATTTGGTTCAGATAGTGTCAAGCATGTGTGGTGGCAACCAGGTGAGGAGTACAAAGACCAGTGTGTCTTGCCTACAGTCAAGCATGGTGGTGGGAGTGTCATGATCTGGGGCTGCAAGAGTGCTGCCGACACTGGGGAGCTATAGTTAATCGAGGGAACCATGAATGCCAACATGTACTGTCACATACTGAAGCTGAGCATGATCCCCTCCTTTTGGAGACTGGGATGAAGGGCAGTATTCCAGCATCATAACAACCCCAAACACACCACCAAGACTATAACTGCCTTGCTAAAGAAGCTGAAGGTAAAGGTGATTGACTGATCAAGCATGTCTCCAGACCTAAACCCTGTTGAGCATTTGTGGGTCATCCTCAAATGGAAGGTGGAGGAGTGCAAGGCCTCTAACATCCACTAGTTCCATGATGTCGTCATGGAGGAGTGGAAGAGGACTCCAGTGGCAACCTGTGAAGCTCTGGTGAACTCCATGCCCAAGAGGGTTAAGGCAGTTCTGGAAAATAATGGTGGCCACACAAAATATTGACACTTTGGACCCAAGTTAGACATTTACACTTAGGGGTGTACTCACTTTTGTTGCCAATGGTTTAGACATTAATTGCTGTGTGTTGAGTTATTTTGAGGGGGCAGCAAATTTACACTGTTATGCCGCGTACACACGATCAAACAATCCGGTGGAAAAGTCCGGCAAACTCAAGTCCGCCGGACAATCCGCCCGTGTGCAGCCTCCGGCGGACTTTTTTTTACCCAAAAGTACGGCGGACTTATGCCGTGTACACACGATCAAACAATCCGGTAGAAAAGTCCGGCAAACTCAAGTCCGCCGGACAATCCGCCCGTGTGTAGCCTCCGGTGGACTTTTATTTACCCAAAAGTACGGCGGACTTAGAAAGTATTTTTGCACTCCAATCTTACTGCTGGACTCGCATTTCAGCGGACAATCCAGCCGTGTGTGTGCCAGTCCGCCGTACTTTTGAAATGAACGGACTTTTCCCGCCCGGAGAAAAGTCAGCTAATTTTGATCACGTCTCCAGGTAACCGGGGCCAGCGAAGGAGGCGTCGCTGGTCCCGTCACCTGGTATGAACTTAAAGGGGAATCCCTACGCTGAAAAATCGGCGTGGGGGTCCCCCCTAGGTTCACATCAGACCCTTGTCCGAGCACGCTACCCGGCTGGCCAGGAAAGGGGGGGACGAGCGAGGGCCCCCCCTCCTGAGCCGTACCAGGCCGCATGCCCTCAACATGGGGGGTGGCTTGGGGAAGGGGGGGCCATGCGGCCCCCCCACTCCAAAGCACCTTGTCCCCATGTTGAGGGACCTAAGAGGGGGACAAGACCCCCGAAGCCGGAAGAAGAGGGTGGCGGCGGCGAAGAAGATAGCCGGGCTCCTCCGATAGCAAAAGAGCTAGCAGAAGATAGCGGAGGAGTCCAGCGAGAAGACCCCCGAAGGCGGAAGACCCCCGGAGCCATGCAATAAACTATTTTAACCCTTGTGTGTTGTGTTTTTTTTTTACTCTTATTTACAGGGGAATGGGTAGGGGTACATTGTACCCCATACTCATTCACATAGGGTGGGGGCGGGTATCCGGGGCCCCCTTATTAAAGGGGGCTCCCGGATTCCGATAAGCCCCCCCGCCCGCAGACCCCGACAACCAATGGCCAGGGTTGTCGGGAAGAGGCCCTTGTCCTCATCAACATGGGGACAAGGTGCTTTGGGGTAGAGGGGGCGCGTGCCCCCCATGTTGAGGGCACACGGCCTGGTACGGCTCAGGAGGGGGCGCTCGCTCGTCCCCCCCTTTCTTGGCCGGCCGGGTAGCGTGCTCGGACAAGGGTCTGATGTGGACCTAGGGGGACCCCCACGCCGATTTTTCGGCGTAGGGATTCCCCTTTAAGTCCATACCAGGTGACGGGGCCAGTGACGCCTCCTTCGCTGGCCCCGGCTACCTGGAGACACGCTCCAAATGAGAGGACTTTTCCCTGGGCGGGAAAAGTCCATTCATTTCAAAAGTACGGCGGACTGGCACACGCACGGCCGGATTTTCCGCCGAAATGCGAGTCCGGCGGTAAGATTAGAGTGCAAAACTACTTTCTAAGTCCGCCGTACTTTTGGGTAAAAAAAGTCCGCCGGAGGCTACACACGGGCGGATTGTCTGGCGGACTTGAGCTTGCCAGACTTTTCCACCGGATTGTTTGATCGTGTCTACGCGGCATAACAGATACAACCAGCCCTTTTGAAGGCAATCATAATGCTTATGCAGCCCACAATAAAATTGTGTTTGATACCCCTGGTCTAGGTGTTTTAAATAAGTCTTGCAGGAGGTAAATGTCTTTTGCATGTGTGCGCTGTAATATTTTTTTTTTTTTTTTTTATATGCATGGGTGCCCAGACCAGTCTGCGGCTACACAACAAACTGCAATGGCCATTTTCTGCTTTCAGCACATCAGCTTCAAGGACAACATGTTTACTTACTGTCTAATATATCCCAGCAACTTCCAGATGCCATTGTAAAAAGATAATCAGTGTTATTCACTTTACCTGTCAGTGGTCATAAAGTTATGGGTGATCCTTGTAGGTGCGAATGTGCTTTTCACATACAAATAATGCATGTGTGATGGATTGGGTATTCAGCAAGGGTATAAGACTAAGCAGGCAGGCGACATCCTATCATAGTATCTCGGGGTCTAAATAGATGCACCCTTATTTATTTATTTTTTTTTATCACAGACGAGTCTAATAATGTTCTTTTATCTGCCAAGAACCATGTCAGTTTTTTCTGGGGTAATGGGATTTCTTTTTGTCGTTGTTGTGCTTTGGCACCATCTAGTGGCATATTTTAAAACAACCTTTATCAGTATATAATATTAGATATATATTGCTGCCATCTTGTGGTAAAGTAACAAAATTACAAAATTGCATTTGCTAGGTTTGGGAGAATTTGAAGAGAGAAAAGTTGTAGACAAAACATACCTAAAATGTCACCCTTTGTAATTTACAAACAAAAGAAGTCTTAAAATGTTTTTGAAGTCCTCTATAAAGCTGGCCAAATATCACATTTTGCCTTTCTCATCTGCTTTTGTATTCTGGTAAGTAGTAAAAACCTGAAATTTTATAGCACTAACAGCACTAACCAAATCGTTTTGTGCATTCTGGTACTTTGACTATTTCAACAGCTCAGATATTTTGTCCAGGGAGGTCACTTAGATGCACAGATGTGTGCGGATCCTCCCTTTTAGGAACATCTATTTCACTAATTGCATGTGAGAATATTTTGTAAATTTGTTTTTAATCTCCTGGTCTCAAATTAAGCAATTATTTTGACAATTTCCTGCCACACAAAGGCTTTTACATTGGTAGGGACCAGAGCATAACCATCCTGGAAGCAGATAAGAGAAGATAAGCTGCTGTAATGAATGCATTTAATTATCATTTTAAGAAGTTCTGTTCACTAATCCCAAAACTTTTGAGCCACTAAGGAAGGAGTGCACCAATTAATGCAAGAACATTAGATAGACTGTCTAGAGAAGCTGGAAAAGGTAAAAGCCATTGATTTAACTTACCATCAAGTCTATGCTGGCGTGGCTACTCCATGTTTTTATTGACTGCTGAGGACATGCATGGAAGGAGCACCTCTAAGGTAATTTGTCAGAAACATCAACATTTCTAAATATGTGGTCACAATACTAGCTCTCTAATGCCGCATATACATGATCAGACTGTCCGCCAGACATGGTCCGGCGGACCAGAGTCCGCCGGACAATCCGCCCGTGTTTGTGCTAGTCTGCCAGACTTTTTTTTCCCCCCAAAAGCCCGGTGGACTTAGAAAGTAGTTTTGACTCAAAAATTGTCCGCCGGACAATCCGGCCGTGTGTGTACTAGTCTGCCGGACTTTTCAAATGAACGGACTTTCCCGCACACAGAGAAAAGTCTGCTCATTTTGAACGCGGCTCCAGGTAGCTGGAACTAGTGAAGGAAGTCAATGTTGCCACCTTCGATGACAAGATTGACACGTCGCTGGCCCCGTCACCTGGTATGGACTTAAAGGGGAAGCCCTACGCCGAAAAGGTCCATATAAGACCCTTATCCGAGCACGCAACCCGGCCGGTCAGGAAAGGGGGTGGGGACGAGCGAGCGCCCCTCCTGAGCCGTACCAGGCCGCGTGCCCTCAACATGAGGGGGCTTTGGGGAAGGGGGGCCGCTCACCCCAAAGCACCTTGTCCCCATGTTGATGAGGACAGAGGCCTCTTCGCGATAACCCTGGCTGTTGGTTGTCGGGGTCTGCGGGCGGGGGGGCTTATCGGAATCCGGGAGCCCCCTTTAATAAGGGGGCCCCCAGATACTGTCCCCCCACTCTATGTGAATGAGTATGGGGTACAATGTACCCCTACCCATTCACCTGTTGAAAAAAAAAAAAACACCACACAAGGGTTTAAAATAATTTATTGCACAGCTCTGGGGGTCTTCTTCCGTCTTGGGGGGTCTTCTTGCTGGACTTCTCCCCTATCTTCTGCTAGCTCTTTTACTAGCGGTGGCCTTGTCTTCTGTCACCGCCGCCTCTTCTTCCGACTTCGGGGGTCTTGTCCCCCTCTTCAGTTCTTCTTGCCGGGCCTCCGCTCCTTCTTCCAGCTCTTTTACTAGCGGTGGCCCAGTCTTCTGTCACCGCCTTCTCTTCTTCTTGTTCTTCTTCTTGTTCTTCTTCTTGTTCCTTGAGATGTTGACTCGACGCTCTCTCTGGCCGCAATGACAGGGACGTGGTGCGCGGCGACTTCTATAGGAACAATGAGCGGGGTCTCCGGGTGATGTCCCCGTCCCTTATGATGTCACAGTCCCAGCATCCTCAGACATTAAAAGTCCAGTTGTGTGTGGGCAGGTCCGCTCGTTCGGAAAGTCTGATCGTGTGTACGGGGCATAAGTTGGCAATATGGTACATCATACATAAAATTCTAAAGAATTTGTCAACAAGGCTTGTGAATTGAAGTTAGAGGCAGATGGGGTCCCTTGATACCATATCCATTTTCATTTGTATACCAACTGTGGAGGCTACTGGAATCCTAAGAAAGTGTATACAATGGAATGCCATTTTGTTTTTAGATATACGCCTTTGACTTTTGTTTTTAGATATATAACTCAAGTTACTATTTTTGGGTTGTGTGTTAAATACCAAGACGGAGGCAATTTGGACATTGAAATCTTCAGAAAGCTTAGAAGAAGGTCATATATAGTCTGAGGAGGAAAGATCAGGAGGAAAGACCCCAAAAGCATCTCAAACTGATCTCGGATGCACCTGAATGCATGCTATCTTCACTCAATTACACAAGCCCTTAGAGTATTGTCTCCAGTGGCTTTGGTATTAAGCATTCTGTGGATGTTCCACATCAGCTCCAGTTTTTCTTTCCAGTACCTGTCCCTGCAGTGCTTATGGCTAACCACCAATGAGGCTATGTACATAAAACAAAGCTATTTATTTGTAGCACTACCCCCGAAGGAGCTGCTGGTAAGATTTGGGCTTACCATTACCTTCTTCTCTCCACACTTCATGTCTAGGGGTGTCCCGTGGTAGATGGCCTAGTAACTCGAGAGACTGATAACAGATCCACTTGAATGGATTTCATTTGCAAAACGTAGACAATGAACAGTCTCTTAAATTGGGATCAGAGGGTTGGAAAGGAAATCCAGGTACTCTTAGTGTCAAAGTCAAATGTTGAAGAACTTGCTTACTTTGACTGCATCCAGAGAATAGCCATTCGCAACTGGATGTTCACTGAAGTTCGACAGTTCCTCTCTCACAAGGCCTAGCAGCCAACAAGGTGCTTACTCAGGAACAAGTCTCTGCCACAGACGTTGTTGTAGAACGTACAAGATATGTCTCTGCCACAGACGACGTTGTAGAAAACTAAACTTGAAGAACACTCGTGGGATACCTGGATCTTTCAGCCAACTTGGCGATTTCCACAAGACCGGATTCTCTTGGGTACTTCAGCCCTTCCAGGCTCTTACTAAGAAACCAACCCGTACGTGGTCTTCTTCTGAAGAGTCCTCCCCTGAAATGCTTAAAGTCACTGGGTCTCTCCCAAACTGGAGACGGCACCCAACCACTTCAGAATCATCCTTTAGTTTCCTTGCCTCTGGCTAGCCATCCCCGAGGCATCAAGATTGGGTGGATCCGCACCCCAGGCCATAGCCTTCCTGGGGGCTGGTCAGGAGGACCAGGACCATGAAGTCAGTACATCCTTCTGGACCGGAACACCGAACCACGTGACATCCGCATCTTAAATACCCTCTCCCAGAAAGCACAGCAAGAGTGCCACTCCCACTGGGCGGGCTCCGAGAGACAGTAACTTAAGCACCCAACCAGACCATAGTTCCACACCTGCCAGAAGAGACAGTGCCCCTCGTGGTCAGGCGGAACATCTCACAGTCCAGTCAGACTGATGCTGAAGTCCAAATGTAGGCAATTGTACCCAAACCAAACTACAGTTTAGGTATAACACTAACTTTGAAAAACGCATATGTATGCTCTTCAGGAGCCACCGCTACATATTATATTTAGATCAATGTAAACAATGTAATACACAGTTGAAACACATATAGGAGCTGTCTTACCTGACAAAGCATTTGTATTTCTATCCATCCAGTCCTGAAATTTACAAAGCACTGTAAGACTCTGCCCTGACTAGTCTCGGCTGCCGTTAACCACTTGCCGACTGCCTCATGCCAATATACGTCGGCAGAAGGGCTCGTACAGGCAAAAGCATGTACCTGTACATTGCCATTTAAGAAGCGGCCAGAGGGTACGCACGGCAAACTCCGGTAGATGGGTCGCAGGTCCCACGGACTCGATCGCCATGGGGATACCCGCTATCGCCTCACTGGGAGGAAGAATGGGAGCAGAGATCAGTGACGTGTCATTCACAGCAACGCCCCCCCCACAGTTATAAACACGCCCCTAGGACACACTATACCCCTACACTGCCACCTAGTGGTTAACCCCTTCACTGCTAGTGTCATTTAGGCTGGATTCACACCTAAGCACCTTTAGTGCTTTTGGCATTTTGCAGATTTGCACTATAGTCCATCTAACATGGTTTCCTATGGAACACGTTCTGTAGTGCAAATTCTGCAAAATGCAAAAAGCACAAGAAATGCATAGGTGTGAATCCACCCTTACACAGGTGTCAGTGCATTTGTATAGCAGTGATTGTAACCTCCAGGCTGTTTGCAAGAAAAGCTGATTATTATCATTTTGTGCTCTTTAATAATAAGATTTTTGGATTCACCTTATCACCAAATGGGTTTTGATATTTGGATGTCTATTAATTCTATCGTTGCCTCTATAGCTGCTGGATAGTGCTTTCTGGCTCACACCCCCTTAAAGTGGTAGTATGGTAATTTTTTTAACTTTTACCTACAGGAAAGCCTATAATAAGGCTTACCTGTAGGTAAAAAAAATATCTCCTAAACCTGTACGGTTTAGGAGATATTCCCCTCGGTATGCGCCGCTGACTGCAGCGGCGCATGCGCACAAGGGGGTTCTCTCCGTGAAAATCCGGCAGCGCTCGTGCGGCCAGACTGAAATCTCCAGCGCGCATGCGCGTGAGTGACGATATCGCGGCTCCGGCCACTCACAGCGCCGGAGCCGCGATACCCGGAAGAGACGCCGAGGGAGCATGTCGGCTCCCTCGGCGTGGATCGGGCCAGATGTCGGGGCCT
This sequence comes from Lithobates pipiens, assembly GCF_037356315.1. Classification (NCBI taxonomy): domain Eukaryota; kingdom Metazoa; phylum Chordata; class Amphibia; order Anura; family Ranidae; genus Lithobates; species Lithobates pipiens. Next base: position 111,376,778 of record NW_027507788.1, read on the forward strand.
CGTTCTAAGGTAAGTATTTCATAATGAGCTAGTATGCGGTGCATACTAGCTCATTATGCCTTTTGCTTTGCAGGTTTAAAAAAAAAAAAAAAAAACATTGCGGGTTTACTACCGCTTTAATGACCAGGCCATTTTTTGTGATATGGCGCTGAGTTACGTTAACTGACAATTGTGCGGTCATGTGGTGCTGTACCCAAATAAAAATAATGTCCTTTTTTTCACAAATAGAGCTTTCTTTTGGTGGTATTGGATCACCTCTGCAAAAAACAAAAAAAGAGCGACACTTTAAAAAACAAAACAAAAAAAAAACAATATTTTTTGCCTTCTGCTATGAAACACATCCAATAAAAAGAAATGAAAAATAAAATGTCTTCATCAATTTAGGCCAATGTGTATTCAGCTACATATTTTTGGTAACAAAATCTCAAACAGTGTATATTGATTGGTTTGCCCAAAAGTTATAGCATTTACAAACGATGGGATGTTTTAAAGGAATTTTTTTAAATTATTTTTTTTACTAGTAATGGCAGTGATCAGTGACTTTAAGCAGGACTGCAACATTGCGGCGGACAAATCGGACACCTAACTGACACTTTTGACACTTTTTTGGGGACCAGTGACACTAATACAGTGATCAGTGCTAAAAATATGCACTGTTACTATACTAATGACACTGGTAGGAAAGCGGTTAACATCAGGAGTGATTAAAGGGTTAAGTGTGTCCCTAGGGGTGCTTGCTAACTGTAGGGGGTTGCTTTGACTGGATGAAGACAGAGATCGGTGTTCCAGCTTAGCAGGAACATAAGATCTCCATCTTCTCCCCTGTCAGAGACATCTTTACAGATCGCCATTCTGCCTCTCCCGGCATCGATTGCGGGTGACCGGCGGACATCGGGTCCGCCAGACCTGCTGATTGGCATCCCCTGCGTCCAATCAGTGCACGACGGTGCCTCTGGCAGTGCAGGCTTTCCCCCAGTGGCTATTGCGCAAAATGATGTACAGTAAATATGTATTAGGCAGTTGGTAAGTGGTTAAAGAAAATCTTCTCTAAATAAAGTTACATCAAGGCTGTCATTGCTGACTTTTTAGGCTTCGTGTACACTTGGCTGTCATTTACAGCAGCCACAGGAAAATGAAAAACGCACTGAGATTTTGCCTGAATTTGCCGCGTTTGGTGTTTTCCCACGGCCGGTGGTCAAAGCGTTTCGATAATCAATGTGATTCTTCTATGTTCAAGATAAAGAGGTTGAGGGAGGTTGAACCGCAGCAGCTCCTAAACTCTGCTAAAAGCCTATGTGTACATTGACACATAGGGGGTTATTTACTAAAGGAAAATCCACTTTGCACTGCAAGTGCACTTGGAAGTAAAGTGGCTGTAGATCCGAGGGGGACATGCAAGGAAAATAAAAAAACAGCATTTTAGCTTGTACATGATTGGAATATAAAATCAGCAGAGCTTCCACTCATTTCAGATCTACCCCTTAGATTTAGAGCGACTGCACTTCCAAGTGCACTTGCAGTACAAAGTGTATTTGACTTTCGTAAATAACCCCCATAGGCTTTTATGGAATTGAGTTTGGGAGCTTTGGCCAAAAAAATGCCAAAAGCTCCTAAACTCAAGTTTAGGAACTTCTAGTGTACATGAAGCTTTCTTCTGCAGTTGCTGTCTGGTAGGGATGAGCCGAACACCCCCCGGTTCGGTTCGCACCAGAACTTTCGAACGGACCCCAAATTCGAACGAACTTTAGAACCCCATTGAAGTCTATGGGACTCGAACGTTCGAAATGAAAAGTGCTAATTTTAATGGCTAATATGCAAGATACTGTCCTAAAAAGGGTTTGGGGAACCTGGCTCCTGCCCCAGGGGACATGGGTCAATGCCTAAAATGTTTTTAAAAATGGCCGTTTTGGCCGGAGCACTGATTTTAATGACGATTAAAGTGAAAAAAATGTGGTGCCTGGTGTCTGTAGTATGCCTGTGAAGTGCCACGTGTTTCCCGTGTTTAGAACAGTCCCTGCACAAAATGACATTAAATGGAAATAACACCATTTAAAACTGCTTGCGGTTTTAATGTTATATCTGGTTCCTGCAATATGGTTGAAAATCATTGAGAAAAATGGCATGGGTAGCCCTCCCTGCCCATTACCAGCCTATTTGGGTCTTGTACGCATATTAAGGGGAACCCTTTTCCCATATTAAAAAAAGGAAATGCGTGTGGCCCCCAGGCCCTATATACTCAGAACAGCAGTATACAGGCGGTGCAAACAAGACAGGGACTGTGTAGGTTTGTTGTGTTAAGTTGAATCTGTTTGTAATTTTCAACTGGTACATTTTTAAAGTGTAGCTCCAGTCAAAAAAACTATTTTTAAGCTTTTTGGAAAACATAGGGAAGGGTTATCACCCCTGTATAATTTGTTTTGTCGTCCATCTTTTTTCATCTCACTTGCTTTTGTCTCCTTCCGTTTGCAAGTAGGAGATGTTTGTAAATTGGATGTTTGAAAGTAGGGGCCTGCCCTATATGCTCTGCAGAAATGGCGGAACAAGGTGTTGGTTTTGCCACAACATTGTAAGCCCTCAAAGTGACTCTTGCTGGGCGCTGGAGCGCCCTGCTGTGAACGATTATATCAAGAATTGTAATTACATGCCATTGTTTAACAGTGGTAGAAAAATTGACCTTTGGTGGTTGTGGTGCTGGTGCCACAACACTATAAGTCCTCACCATTACTCTGGGTGGGCACAGGAAGGGGCCCTCCTGTGAAATATTATATCAAGAATTGTAATTACATGTCCCTGTTAAACAGGGGCAGAAAAATTTGGCCTTAGGCACTGCTGCTGGTGCCACCACACTGCAACCTCTTCCATATACTCTAGTTTTATTGCAGGAATTAGCCCTGCTGCAAAGCATTGCATCAAAAATTGTACTTAAACGCCCCTGTCAAACAGGGGCAGAAAAATTTGGCCTTAGGCACTGGTGCCACCACACTGCAACCTCTGCCATATACTCTAGTTTTATTGCAGGAATTAGCCCTGCTGCAAAGCATTGCATCAAAAATTGTAATTAAACGCCCCTGTTAAACAGGGGCAGAAAAATTGGGCCTTAGGCACTGGTGCCACCACACTGCAACCTCTGCCATATACTCTAGTTTTATTGCAGGAATTAGCCCTGCTGCAAAGCATTGCATCAAAAATTGTAATTAAACGCCCCTGTTAAACAGGGGCAGAAAAATTGGGCCTTAGGCACTGGTGCTGGTGCCACCACACTGCAACCTCTCCCATATACTCTTGTTTGATTGCAGGAATTAGCCCTGCTGCAAAGCATTGCATCAAAAATTGTACTTAAACGCCCCTGTTAAACAGGGGCAGAAAAATTGGGCTGATGGCATCAACCAGAACCAGAAATGTTCTTCCAACATATCAGCGGAGGAGGAAGAGGATAGACAATCAACATAACAGGACAGTCACTCAGCATCAGCATAGGCAGTCTTGAAGGGATGTGATATTTCAAAAAAATGTATTCTGTTACATCAGCTTCAGGTGCTTGGTAGCTGTGGGTGATCCAAGACTGATTCATCTTGATGAAGGTCAGTTGATCAACTGATTCGGTGGACAGGCGCACCCTGTGATCGGTAACAAAGCCACCAGCAGCACTGAAGGTGCGTTCCGAAAGAACGCTGGATGCAGGACAGGCCAGTAGCTCAATTGCATACTGTGCAAGCTCTGGCCAGTGATCCATCCTCAAGACCCAGTAAGCCAGAGGATTTTCGGTGGGAAAGGTGTCCAAGTCTGACCTTGCCCCTAGGTATTCCTGCACCATGTAAATCAGACGCTGGCGATGGGTGCTGGAACCGATCATACCTTGGGGCTGCGGACTAAAAAATTGTCTGAAAGCATCAGTCAGACGGCCACCTTCTCCACCGCTCCTTCTGACCGATGCCTCAGCAACACGTTGTCCAGGACCAGGAGTTTGTAACCTCCCAGTCTCTGGGAACGCGTTGCACAGACCTTTCTGCAAGGCCTCCCGGAGATGTCTCATCCTCTGCTCCCTCTGCGATGGCAAGATAAGGTCGGCAACCTTACCCTTGTACCGTGGATCAAGGAGAGTGGCCAGCCAGTAATGGTCCCTCTCCTTGATCCGAAGAATACGAGGATCCTTCCGCAGGCTTTGCAGGATCAGGGAGGCCATGCAGCGTAAGTTAGCTGAGTAATTCGGTCCGGAGTCCTCTGGGTCACTAAGGACAACATGATCCGCAGCTACCTCCTCCCAGCCACGTACAAGTCCACGTGTTTCTTGGGACTGTAAATCATCCCTACAAGACTGCTGCTGCTGCTGCTGATGCTGAGTGCCAGCCTCCACCTCCATGCTGACACAATCATCCTCCTCCTCCTCTTCCTCCTCCTCATACTCTTCCTGTGTGATGGGTGGCACAGCAGGAACACTGTCTGGAAAAAGGGGGCCTTGAGAGGCAAGGAAGTCCTCCTCTTCCTGCCTCTGTTCTGCCTCAAGTGCCCTGTCCATTATTCCACGCAGCGTGTGCTCCAAGAGGTGGACAAGAGGTACAGTGTCACTGATGCATGCACTGTCACTGCTCACCATCCTTGTGGCCTCCTCAAACGGTGACAGGACAGTGCATGCATCCCTGATCATGCCCCACTGGCATGGTGAGAAAAAACCAAGCTCCCCTGACCCTGTCCTGGTGCCGTAGTCGCACAGGTACTCATTAATGGCCCTCTGCTGCGTGTGCAGCCGCTGCAGCATGGCGAATGTTGAGTTCCACCTGGTGGGCATGTCACATATAAGGCGGTTCTTGGGCAGGTTCAACTCCTTTTGGAGCTCAGCCAGCCGAGCACAGGCATTAAATGATCAGCGGAAATGCACACAGACGTTCCTGGCCTGCTTCAGGACATCCTGTAAGCCGGGGTACCTGCCCAAGCACCGCTGCACCACCAGGTTAAGGACGTGAGCTACACAGGGCACATGGGTCAGTTGTCCCTGTCGGAGGGCGGAGAGGAGGTTGGTGCCATTGTCACAAACCACCATTCCTGGCTTGAGCTGGCGTGGCGTCAACCACCTCTCGGCCTGCCCCTGCAGAGCTGACAAAACATCCGCCCCAGTGTGGCTCCTGTCCCCCAAACAAACCAGCGCAAGCACGGCATGGCATCGTTTTGCCTGCGTACTTGCGTAGCCCCTGGAACGCCTACGAAGCACCGCTGGTTCTGAGGACAGAGCACTGGAAGAGGCCATGGAGGAAGAAGAAGAGGAGGGGGTGGAGGAGAGAGGTGTGTCACAACCAATAGTAGCATTTTGGAGGCGTGGTGGCGGAACAACCTCCAACACTACTGCACCTTGTCCTGCATCCTTCCCAGCTGCCAGAAGAGTGACCCAATGGGCCGTGAAAGACAGGTAACGTCCCTGTCCATGCCTGCTGGACCATGAGTCAGCGGTAATATGCACCTTACCGCTGACCGCCCTGTCCAGCGAGGCAAGGACATTGCCTTCCCCATGCCGGTAGAGAGCCGGAATCGCCTTCCGTGAGAAAAAGCGTTTGGGGACCTGCCACTGAGGAACCGCACATTGTACAAACTCACGGAAGGGGGCCGAGTCTACCAACTGAAAAGGCAGCAGTTGAAGTGCTAGCAATTTAGCCAAGCTAGCATTCAACCGCTGGGCATGTGGATGGCTGGGAGTGAACTTCTTTCGCCGGTCCAGCAGTTGGGGCAGGGACATTTGCCTGCTCTAATCGGACGTGGGTGTACCGCTAGCAGAGTTCCCGGAAGCACTTGGCTGTGACACACCTAATTCTACACCTTCATTCCTCTCAGAGCAGGTTTCAGAGAGGACTGAAGGTCTAGTGGGGTTGGAGATGCCAGCTGATGAGGAGCAAGGAGAGGTCCGCTTTGTTCTTTGGTGTGGGTCTTTGAGGTACGCTTGCCAACGAGCTGCATGGCAGGTCAACATATGTCTGGTCAAGCATGTGGTGCCCAAGCGGCTGATGTTTTGGCCACGTGAGATACGCTTGAGACATATGTTGCAAATAGCAGCGGTGCGATCTGATGCACTCGTCTCAAAAAAGGCCCACACTAAAGAACTTTTAGAATAACGCGCAAAGGCAGCGCTCTGCACAGGCGGAGCTCTGCGGTGCGATTCAGTCGGTGTGCTGCCCCTAAGCTGGCCCCCGAAGGGCATCCTGCCTCGTTGGACATGTGCCTCCTCCTCCTCCTCCTCCTCCTCTCTCCTTCCAGGCACCCACGTGGAGTCAGTGCCCTCATCATCCCCTCCCTCTTCATCGCTGTAGCAAACCTGGCAGTATGCTGCAGCTTGTGGAACATGACTGCCAGATTGCTGTCCTTCTTGAGCATCCCCTCTCTCTGCGCTCACGCTACTGCCTTCCTCTAGCTGAGTGTCATCATCAGAGCCCACAAAACACTGGGCATCCTCCTGGAGCATGTACCCAACACTGTGCTCAAAGAGTTCAGGAGACTCCTCAGGAGGACTTGGTGGGTCTAGGGAAGGAGTCACTGATGATGACATTGAGAGGAGGGAAGACGATGCGTTGGCAGCTGCTTTGCTAGTACCCTGAGACTGGGTGAGAGAGGATGAGGAGGATGAAGAGGGCTTGATCATCCACTCTACCAAGTCGTTGGCATGTTGCGGTTCAACATGTCCAGCTGCCGAAAAGAAGGACAAGCGTGTCCCATGGCCACGTGTTGATGACAATGCACCGCGTCCACGACCAGCACTGTTGTCTCTAGACACAGAGCCTGCTTGCCCTCTTTTATCGGCTCGCGCCTGTCTGCCTCTCCTTGCTGGCCTTCCAGACATGGTAATGGCCTGAAGGGAGTTGGGTAAAAAAGCAGTTGGGTAGTGTATATTGTGCTAGAGGCACACAACACCCACTAACTCCTGCAGATGCCTTTATTATAGAACACCAGAGATAAAGGGGTATATACAGATGTATACTGTGCTGTGCTGGAGGCACACACAACTTCCAATAACTCCTGCAGATGGCAAGTGGGCTCAAATAGAGAAGAGCTATGTAGGTGGATATAGCGGTATGTACTGGGTACAGAGCACGCAGACAGCACGCACTATCTCCTAACACTACTGACTGCAAGCTCTATTATAAAAGATAGATCACTAGCTATATAGGTGAGGTGAATATAGCGGTGTATACTGCGGTCAGGGAATGCAGACAACAACCACTACACAACAGCAAGATCGAAAATCGTCCGAAAACGATCGGTGTGTACTGTGTTGAAGGTACACAGAACACCCACTAACTCCTGCAGATGCCTTTATTATAGAACACCAGAGATAAAGGGGTATATACAGATGTATACTGTGCTGTGCTGGAGGCACACACAACTTCCAATAACTCCTGCAGATGGCAAGTGGGCTCAAATAGAGAACAGCTATGTAGGTGGATATAGCGGTATGTACTGGGTACAGAGCACGCAGACAGCACGCACTATCTCCTAACACTACTGACTGCAAGCTCTATTATAAAAGATAGATCACTAGCTATATAGATGAGGTGAATATAGCCGTGTATACTGCGGTCAGGGCACGCAGACAATAACCACTACACAACAGCAAGATCGAAAATCGTCCGAAAACAATCGGTGTGTACTGTGTTGAGGGTACACAGAACACCCACTGCTTCAGACGCCAACACACTACACAAGGCCGCCGCGCTGGCGGCCTTATATAGTGTGGGGCGTGCACTACACAGCCTGAGCTATGATTGGCCACAGGCATCCTGCCTGTGGCCAATCATGGCTCTCCTCGCTGCTGGCGCTGCGATTGGCCAAGCATGCGGGGTCACAGTGCATGCTTGGCCAATCATGAGCCAGCAATGCACTGCGCCATCGCAGTGCATTGTGGGCCGTGAGCGCCACACGAATTTGGTGCGAACGGGCCAAAATGTTCGGACTTCGCCGAACGGATGAACAGCCAATGTTCGAGTCGAATGTATGGTCGACTCGAACACGAAGCTCATGCCTACTGTCTGGCTGTCATGTTGATTAACTGTCTTCAATCATTTGAGTCACTAACCCAGTAAAAGATTACTAATAAGTCACTTAGTGAGTAACTCTGACTTAGTTACTCTGACTTTCTCATCTCGAATGTGAGTCACTTCTGTCTTGAGTGAGTCACAAATAATTGAAAAAGCTTCAAACCCAAACCTGACTAGCATTTTAAGAAAGCTGGTAATGGAAAATGTTACTGTTTCTTGTAAGACCACTGTATACAGTGTATCCCCATTATATTTTAATTCCACAGCCCTTTTTATGGACAAAAATAATTTAAAAAAATGATTGCTTTGATCCACCTAACATTTAAGTTGAGGCTGTTAATGCTGATCGTTTTGAACAGATATTAATCATCTGCATAATGCGTCCCATAGAAATCAGTAGCTGATAGAGATCTCACACAGTAAGCAATATGCTTGGTTGATAAAGTTGACAAGACATTTTCTGAAAGCCTTTACCTGTACAGACATATTGCAGCAAGGTCTAGAGCCCCGGGGCTATTTCCTGTTCCACCCAGCTGAGTCAAACTGTGAGAACAAATCAAATGAGAAAAAGCATCTGGATTGATATAAATGATGTCTGGCAATGGGATCTCATTAGACACGCTGTCTCTAGATGGCTTATCCGTTACTTTATTAAACTAAGCAATTAATCAGTACAGTATATTCCCTAAAGTGACCCTAGTAAAAACAAATTTACATTTATAAGGTGTATGACTGTGAGTGCAGCAGGAGACAATAGCAGGCAGTAAGACATGGTTTGTAAACTGAATCTAAAGTCAAACTTTATTTTTTATTTTTGAGTTTTGAAAAGAACGTGGAAGCGTTAAACCCGGTCAGGTTTTTGTTACTGCAATGTTTGAGTCTAAAAGGTTAGTCTGATTCAAAAAAGGAAAAACAAAGCTGTGAAAAACACAACACCTCTCTCTATTGGATCGAGGCCTCATAAAAATTTGTTGAAAAATTATAAAAAATACAAGAATATACCCTTGCTCAACCAGTAATCCTATCTGAGCATGCAGCCCCACAGATATCAACCTCCAAAGTCCCCTCCCAACCTCCCCATAAAACAGGCCATGTGACCCACGACAGTCCAAAAAGTAGTATTTTATTTCAAACATAGAAGCTACAACCAAGCATTTTGGGAGGCCATAAAAAACCTCTTCCCCAGGGCTACAACATAATATAAAAATCTAATCAGGTTAGGATAAATAGGTTTAAAAGGGTGTCAACCATATACAGTATATTTAAATATATCTAATCCTACCATATACAACTGTATGCATCTAAAGATTTTGCACAATAGAGGTGTCCACTTGCACACAGATAAACATACATAGGATGGATTTATGATCCTACATTTTTTGGACTCTAAAACTAGTGTTGGGCATTGATTTTTAGACTCAAACATTGCATTCACATCCTGAGATTACTGTGGCAGTTCCTAGGTGTATAGAAGTTGTCCGTATATTATCCAATTACTCCGTTGGGTCACAATTAACACAGTTGCACAAAAATAATTTTAAACATGAATGCTTTATTTATCCAAGGTTTTAGCACCATCAGTTCACTACTTCAGGTTTTTGTTACCATCTGGGAACCTACTGGAGAAAGTCACTCTTTGCATTTGTCCTAGAGACCTGTTTCAACAGGAGAGTAAGTGATGAGAAATCCAAAGTTATTCAGTTGTCATTGGAACTAAAATAGAAGAAAAACATTCTACTTACAGGATTTTCATACCCACCAACTGTCCCGAATCCTGCAGAACTGTCCCATAATTTGAACAAAGTCCTGGAGTCTCACGGCTCCAGGCAGTGTCCCACAGCTAGGAGCTAATAAGCTCATTCCAGCACCTGCCACTTGCCTAAACAGCACTTCCCCTCTGTCACAATGATTGGCTGCCTGTTATCGACTATTATCAACCTATTGGCCTGGACTTTTGGTTACCAGTGCCCCATTGCTCTTTGCTTGTGGGTGGCACAGTGCCTTCTGAGGCGGTTGAGCGAGGTCGCTATCTATTTTGGAACAGGAGCAGGGCTAAGGATAGAAAGAGGAGGAACGTTTATGGGGGCTGCCACCTTTTATACACGCTGGCACAGTCTTTATCCTTAGGGCTGAGCAAAGCACTGTTTGTGAGTGATTTTACTTGGTTTTATCTATGTTTTAATAGGTGTTGCACTATGATCGCCCCCCTCTCCACCTCATATATTTAATAAAGTAACATATGCCAAAACCTGTGAAGGAAGGAGACTAGTAATAGATATAAAAACCGAGCTAGAATTAATTCCTTACTCCAGAGAACAGACTCTAATTATGCCTCTTTAAATGCTGAACGGCTCATGTAGATACACGTTGGCATGGATATCTCTGTAACGGCAGCAGCTGCTGTCACAACCGAGGTATCCATCTTTGGAGCCAGCGGTTCTATTTACAATAATAGTGGTCTCTGTGGTGGATTTGCCGTGAGATAACTGTTATCGGCGGCAAGAGAGGAGCCACCCCCCCTTCCAGCCGTTCTCCCATGCCCTCCGGAGCCATCAGCAATGGGAGGCAATCGGAACCTATCCATGGGCTGGGTATGGAGATGAGTGAGGCTAAGATGGCCCCCCACCATCTCCATACCATAGCAGGGCAGAAGCGGCGTCAAAACGTCACTTATGTCTTAAAGGGCCATTTTTCTGTTGTCATTTTTTCAAATGACAATTTTTTTTTTTTTTTTGCATTTAAGTCCAAATATGAGATCTGAGGACTTTTTGACCCAGATCTCATATTTAAGAGGACCTGTCATGCTTTTTCTATTACAAGGGATGTTTACATTCCTTGTAATAGGAATAAAAGTGACCCAATTAAAAAAATAAAAATAAGTGTAAAAATAAATAAAATAAAACAAATAATAAGAAAAATGTTTTTTTTTAAAGCACCCCGTCCCAACGAGCTCTTGCACAGAAGCGAGCACATACGTGAGTAGCGCCCATATATGTAAACGGTGGTCAACATCGTTGCGATCATTAGAGCAAGAGCAATAATTCTAGCCCTAGACCTCCTCTGTAACTCAAAACATGCAACCTGAATTTTTTAAATGTCACCTATGGAGATTTTTAAGGGTAAAAATTTGATGCCATTCCATGAGCGGGCACAATTTCGAAGCGTGACATGGTGGGTATCAATTTAATCGGGATAACATTATCTTTCACACTACAAAAAAAAATTGGGCTAACTTTACTGTTGTCTTATTTTTTTATTCAGAAAAGTGAATTTCTTCCAAAAAAAGTGCGCTTGTAAGATCACTGCGCAAATATGGCGTGACAAAAAGTATTGCAATGACTGCCATTTTATTCTCTAGGGTGTTAGAAAAAAAATGTATAAAGTAATTTTCTAGCAAAAAATTTTTTTTAACTTGTAAACACCTGTCTGAAAAAGAGGACCCGTCCTTAAATGGTTAAGTGGTAAAGCTTTGAATGCCACATGTTGTCTACTACACTTCTGTGCCCCTCTTTCTACAGTTGTACATTTGGGAGGTATAGCTTTGGAGGAATATGTGGGTGAGGAGGACCAGAAATGGAGTCAGAAGAAAGTCTTCAGAAGAATATCAGCTTTATTTAGTGGTAACCAGTAAGTGCAAAGCATTTTTAGAGATAATCCCTCCATCCCCTTTCCTAATTGAGGGCTAAAAAATAAAACAAAATAATAACTTAAAATTAGGACCAAGAACACAAGTAGACATGTATAACTCATAAAAAAGTCTTTAATGAAAAAACACTGGTCATTTTGATAAAAGTATGATCCAGATTCCCAAATGCAATAACAATAGAAGTAAATGTAATCAAATGCAATTACCCTGGGCAGGCTGAATGTACCAAGCTCATCGATTGATCAGCTTGGATACAATCAGCTTGCCAGATTTGCTTGCAATGCGATCACTGTCTTCTCCCGGCAAGGACAGCTTCCCACCTTCACCCCTAGCTGGGAGAACATAATGTCTTGGCAGGAGGGATTCCCCTGTCAGCGATGTCTTTACTGATAGGGAATCATGCAAATTTCTTTCCTGTGACCTGTAGTTGCAAGAAAAAAAAATTGGCACTGTCTATGGCTTGCTTAAGGCTGAACACTATACAGATATAATATCCAAAATATCCAAAGTCACAGCAGCCTTCCAGTGAACATGTAAACCAGCACTTGCAAGCTGTACCAAACAGTCACTGGGAAGTGCCAAAGTCTTACCTTTCAAGTCTCTACTAGGCCCAAACCTTAAAAGCCAAGTTCCACATACAATAGCATAACAAATATGATGTGGTGATCTCAAAACAGGGGTGAACTAACAAAAGGGCGTCATGCTCAGTTGATGGTTTTACATAACCAGGATGTACTATTGAACCTTCATTACAAAAAAAAGTACCACCATAGTCACTTGGTACATCACTATGCTCCAGACTGGTATGGATGGCGGCTCTTCTTCCTCTATGCAGCCAGGGGCATCCTTACTCACCCAAGGGGAGTCAAACTCCCAAATAAACTCACATTTTCTAGGAAGAGGTAGCCTCTGTATAAGAGGAGTACTTCCCCAGTGTATTCTTCCACTATACAACCCCCCAGGTTCCTCCCACTATTCCTATTATATATGACCCATCCGGGAATGCTGGATGAAAACCGTACTCCCGTGGATGCAACCAGGGCAAGACCATTCCTTCCCTACCCTATGAAAAAAAAATTTTCCTTTACTGTCTCTTTGTTGGAGAGATTTAGCCTTGCTTCCTGTACAATAACAGGAATTGTCTGCAAATGTTCCCAGTGGTAAACAAGTTCAGCAAACCTGTCTGAAGAGCCAAAACAAGCCAATGGGAGCCAAATTTTAGAAAACAGGAATGACCATTTTCTAGGTTAATAGGCCAGGTGTCAAACCAAATGTCATTGGCGACTGAGTACTACCCCGGAGAACATATACAAACATTTTCTTTCGAGAATTCCATTTGGGGACTTCTGGTTCCAGGGAGTGATCTGCACAGCACCAGGAGAGACTGCCTAAAAACAAATCCATATAAGCCATATGTCAGGAAGATCCTGCCAGCGAAAGACAGTCTGGGCCCTCCAGCGCCCGTTCGCGCACTCCTGCGCGTGTGCGTCTGTTGGCGCAGACGGGCTATTTAACTCAGTTTGTCACATTGAGATCTTTCTGTCTGATCTACAGCGTGCGAGTATCTTGACCCTGAGAATCTGCCTCCTGTGACCTTTGACCCGGCTTGTCTACCTACCATCCCTGCTATCCACCTGCACCTGATTCCGGCCTGCCTGACTACCCTTCTGCTTAATCCTCTGGTACCTCTAATGTCTGCCTGATTACCGACCCGGCTTGTCTGACCATCCTCCTGCTTGCTCCTTTGGTACCTCCACTGACCACCGACCCGGCCTGTCTGACTTCCCTGCTTCCAGCATCCTGGTTCCTGGTGCCTGTCTGCTGTCCTGCTTCCAGTTGTTGGTCCAGCTCCTGCCTGCAGTCCAGCTTCAGCCTGAGTTCCTGTTTCTGAGTCCTGGTTCCAGCTGTCTACCTGCTGTTTCGTTCCAGCCTGCTGCACCCGCCTGCTGACCCAGCTCCTCCCTGATCTCAGCCTGTCTCCTGATCCTGCTGGAGGTTCTGCTACACAGTACTTCCTGGGTTCCAGACCCCTCCGCTGCTGTTGATCCTGCCAGGCACTCATGCCACTCTGGACTCTTGTGCTTCCTGTATACTCTACCAGGGCCCTCGAGACGGAGCCGCAAGAGAGGTCTCTCTCTGCAGCTCAGGCTCTTCCACTAGGTACGTGACACCATAGCTGGCCGTTTTTAACCTTAACACTCACACTACCAGCTGCACATTACAGTGAGTGTCTAAATGGACAGTTTCAGGATGAGATCTTGCACTAGATCTTACTCACTCCCCCAGAGGCTCCAAGACACTACAGCTGACATAAACTTTAAGATGGCTGCTGCTAAAACACAAAGCCGAATCACTGACTCAGGAACCACAGAGGAACAAGCGTCCAGCACAGAGTCAAACAAGACAGATGAAGACAATTCACACAACAAAATAGCACAAACTGTAGTGGATTTACTCACCCCTAAAATCACTCAAGCTGTAGACAAGGCTGTCACACAGAGTTTCACACGCAGTTCCATCGTGACATTCAGGAACATAAATAGAACATATATAGAACATATATAGAAAATCAATGAAGCAGAACAGAAAATCTATTCTCTGGAGGACGAGCTGCAGGAAGCCACTCATACCTACCATATCACAGCAAAGCAAGCTGCAGCACCACCTGCTGGACAGAGTGGAAGATTTAGAAAACAGATCCAAGAGAAATAACTTGAGAGTAATTGGTCTCCCAGAATTATTCAAACCTAATATCCTGATGGATATGTGTGCCAAAAAAATTCCTGAAGCACTGGGAATTTCTAAGATATGTGTGGCAGAAAGAGCGCACAGAGTGGGACCTCTGCTACAAGATAGCTCATTCCCAAGACCTGTCATAGTCCGCTATCTCAACTACATGGCTAAAATGGCCATACTGCAAATGTATAGAAAAACTAAATCACTCTTAAGGCCCATACACACAATCAGACTTTTTGACAACAAGCTTGCAAATTAGCTTTTTTAAGGCAACATCTGACCGTGTGTATGCTCCATCGGACAAACTTTCCGGCAACAAAAGTCCGATGGAGCAAAGTCCGATCGTGTGTACAGAAAACCATAGGACTTTTGTACAAAGTACAAACACGCATGCTCAGAACCAATGCAAAAGATCAGACAGAAAAACCATGTGATTTGGTGAAAGTTGGCTGAAAAAGTCCTGCCATGTGTATGCAATACAAGTTCAAAGCCGACACCCTTTGTACAAAAATCCACGGGAACATTTGTAGAAAGTCTGATCGTGCGTATGAGGCTTTAGTGTATGGCCATAAGTTACTATTATTTGCAGATTACTCTGCAGAAGAAACGTGCCAACACAGAGCATATATGCACCACTCTATTTCAAATGTGCATAAAATTCACCGTGGCCTATCCAGCAATTCTATATGTGCAATCCCCCACGGGAAACAACATGCAATTTAAATCGCCTTCTGATGCTGAAGATTTTATAAACTCTCTTGCAGATGAACCATATAGCCATACAAACAAGAAGCAACAATGGCTCCCCCACAAACAAAAGTCAAACAACTAACCAACAACGCAGCCCTAAAACAACACCTGCTAAATGCTACAAATCTTGGGGTCAGTCAACCTCACCGTCCAAAGTTAGTTCATGTCAATACTTTAAAAGCTACTAATCTAATTTATGTAATATGCAAATAATTTCATGGAACCTAAAGGGCCTGAGATCCCCAAACAAAAGAATGAAACTTCTGCCTCACCTAAAAAAGATTACACGCAGACATTGATCTACTACAAGAGGCTCACATGTCAGAAGCAGATATCCAATGCATGTGCAAGTTATGGGTAGGAGAAGTCATTCGTTTCTCAGCCTCAGCACGCAAAGCAGGAGTCACTATCCTTTTACACAATAATTTGTCCTATAAATTAAACTCAGTAGATTCAGGCACTTCAGGACACATAGTAACCATACATGTATCTATATCCTCTCAAAACATTGCAACCACTAATGTCTATGCTCCAAACTCACCTGTTAAAGCTTTTTTCCAAGAGCTATCAGAATGGGTACTAAAAATTTCAGAAAATATACACATAATAGGAGGGGATTTGAATTCAGTATGGACCCTATGGAAGACAAATCATCATCCCGATGCTTAACATTGGGAACTAGTAACTCAACACCCTCCAGCCACACACCTCTTAACCAGATGATGTCACTACTCAATCTATCAGACACATGGCGTCTATTGCACCCCCTAGAGAAAGATTCTTTCATATCCACACAGTTCTTTCTCAAGAATCGATTATTTGTTCTGCCCCCAAGTGACAATACCATTGATCAAAAATTCTGAGATTCGTGATATAGTTATATCTGACCACAACCCTATCTCTTTACAGCTAGAATTGAGGCAACGTCAGTGTAACTTCAATCACTGGAGGTTTCCATCCTATTTGACTAAAAATGAGGACTGCATCAAAACATACGCAATGCATGGGCTAAGTATTAACTATCAAATGCAGGTTACATATTAAACACAAACCTCTATTGGGAAGCAGGTAAATCTTTTCTTAAAGGGAAAATTATAGCTTGCATCTCAAACTTCAAAAAACATGCACTTAAACAATATCATATAGCCAGTTATAACTTGCGTAAAGCTCAATCAGCACTGATTATACAAAATAATCTAGAAAATAAGAAAAAGTTGCCTGAGGCAAAACGACAGTTCGATGCATGGGCCCAACAGCAGAAACAAATTAAATCGTCTTATACATCTCCATATTTTGAAAATATGGAAACAAGTCAAGAAAGATGTTATCCAGAGGACCCTTTCAGCCCACACATATTCTATCTTTAAAAGATTAAAAAGGCTCCCTAGTAAATGACCACCCAAAAATTTTTAAAATTCTGGCTAAATATTATACAGATCTGCACGCCGAAGATCCTATTGATAAAGTCACAGCTACAAAGTTTCTAGATGACTTACAACTCCCAAAACTTTTGTCCACACAACTGGAAATACTAAATACCCCAATTACCCCAGAGGAAATTACAAACACCATAAAACATCTAGCTAATAATAAAGCCCCTGGACCAGACAGGTACACAGCATAATTCTTTAAAACTTTCATTCTAAACTCCTTGTTGAGAGCATTCAAAGCAATATGGGATGGAGGACCCTGTCTCCCAACTGGTTTTTAAGCTTACATCAAGCTAATTGCAAAAAAAGGGAAGGACCCTACAAACCCAGCATCCTATAAGCCCATTTCCCTAATAAACCTAGATGCAAAAATCGTATCCAAAATAATTGCATGGCATCCATCCTCACATCACACACCCAGCACAGGCAGGTTGTGTCAAGGGTAGATCGGCCACATTAAATATTAAGAAAACTAGTATGGCCCTTGAATTGGCAAAATCTCACCCAGATATAGATGCGTAAATAATTTCATTAGATGCCGAGAAGGCCTGTCATGAAGATTCTGCCAGAAATCTGAGCCCTAGGCTCTCTTGCATGCATTTGCGGGCACCATCGCTAATTAGTCATTTTTCTTCATAAATTTTGGCCAAAATTTATACTGCTACATATCTTTGGTAAAAATAACCCACATTAGTATATATTATTTGGTCTTTGTGAAAGTTATAGAGTCTACAAACTATGGTGCCAATCGCTGAAAACTGATCACATCTGATCAGGCCTTCAGTACATCAGGTGTATCTCATTTCTTGAGACACTAACAAGTCAGGAAAGTACAAATACCCCCCAAATGACCCCTTTTTACAAAGTAGACATTCCAAGGTATTAAGTAAGTAGCATGGTGAGTTTTTTTAAGTTGTCATTTTTTCCCACAATTCTTTGCAAAATGAAGATTTTTTTTTTATTATTATTTTTTACAAAATTGTCATATTATCAGGTTATTTCTCACACACAGCATATGCATACAACAAATTACACCCCAAAATACATTCTGCTACTCTTCCCGAGTACGGCGATACCACATGTGTGAGACTTTTACACAGCCTGGCCACATACAGAGCACCAACATTGATGTAGTACCTTCAGACGTTCTACGAACAAAAATGACGCATCTCATTTCTCAACCACCTATTACACTTTTGAAGGCCCTGGAGTACCAGGACAATGGAATTTCCCATAAAATGACCCCATTTTGGAAAGCAAACACTCCAACGTATAATCTGTGAGGCATAATGAGTCTTTTGAACAGTTCATTTTTTTCCAGAAGTTTTTGGAATATGTGGAAATAAATTAAAACGCATTTTTTTTACACAAAATTGACAATTTATAAGATATTTCTAACACATAGCATGTGTATAGCAAAAATTACACCCCAAAATACATTCTGCTACTCTTCCCGAGTATGGCGATACCACATGTGTAGGACTTTTACACAGCGTGGTCACATAGAGAGGTCGAACATTGAAGTAGTACGTTCAGGCATTCTAGGAGCATAAATGACACATCTCATTTCATTCCTACCTATCACACTTTTGAAGGTCCTGGAGCACCAGGACAATGGAATTACCCCAAAAATGACCCCATTTTGGAAAGCAAACACCCCAACGTATATTCTATGAGACATGGGCTGCAAATAGGTACTCGGGTACTCTGATGGGCTGGAGATAGGTACTCGGGTACTCTGATGGCCTGGTGACAGGTACTCTGATGGCTTGGTGACTGGTATTTGGGTACTCTGATGGCCTGGTGACAGGTACTCTGATGGCTTGGTGACTGGTATTTGGGTACTCTGAAGGGCGGTGACAGGTACTCATATGAACTGTGACAAGTACTCGGGTACTCAGATGAACTGTGACAGGTACTCGGGTACTCAGATGAACTGTGACAGGTACTCTGGAACTCAGATGGACTGGGACAGGTACTCGGGTACTCAGATGGACTGGGACAGGTACTCGGGTACTCTGATGGCCTGGTGACAGGTACTCGGGTACTCTGATGGCCTGGTGACAGGTACTCTGATGGCTTGGTGACTGGTATTTGGGTACTCTGAAGGGCGGTGACAGGTACTCATATGAACTGTGACAAGTACTCGGGTACTCAGATGAACTGTGACAGGTACTCGGGTACTCAGATGAACTGTGACAGGTACTCTGGAACTCAGATGGACTGGGACAGGTACTCGGGTACTCAGATGGACTGGGACAGGTACTCGGATACTCAGATGGACTGGGACAGGTACTCGGATACTCAGATGGGCTGTGACAGGTACTCGGGTACTCGGAAGAACCGTGACAGGTACTCTGGTACTTTGATGGGCTGTGACAGCTACTCGGGTACTCGGATGAACCGTGACAGGTACTCGGGTACTTTGATGGGCTGTGACAGGTACTCGGGTACTCTGATGGACCGTGACAGATACTCGGGTACCATGATGGACTATGTCAGGTACTCAGGTACCCTGATGGACCGTGACAGGTACTTGGGTACTCTGATGGACTGTGACAGGTACCCGGGTATCCTGATGGACCATGACAGGTACTCGGGTACCCTGATGGACCGTGACAGGTACTCGGGTACCCTGATGGACTGTGACAGGTACTCGGGTACCCTGATGGACCGTGACAGGTACTCGGGTACTCTGATGTGCCGTGACAGGTACTCGGGTACTCTGATGTGCCGTGACAGGTACTTGGGTACTCTGATGGGCTGTGACAGGTACTCGGGTACTCTGATGGGCCGTGACAGGTACTTGGGCACTCTGATGGGCCGTGACAGGTACTCGGGCACTCTGATGGGCCGGGACAGGTACTCGGGTACTCAGATGAACTGTGACAGGTACTCGGGTACTCAGATGGACTAGGACAGGTACTCGGGTACTCTGATGGGCTGTGACAGGTACTCGGGTACTCTGATGGGCTTTGACAGGTACTCGGGTACTCTGATGGGCTGTGACAGGTACTCAGGTACTCTGATGGGCTGTGACAGGTACTCAAATACTCTGATGGGCTGTGACAGGTACTCAAATACTCTGATGGACTGTGACAGGTACTCTGATGGACTGTGATTGACAGGTACTATGAGGGGTGGTGACAGGTCCTCTTTATTGGGGGGGGCAATCAGTGTGCTTGATGTGTACTGTAGGCGGTAACGAGATGTTACCGCAATCTCCTCCTCACACACGATCGGTGCGTGAGGAGGAGAACCCGGTAACATCTCATTACCGCGGTTTGTTTACATTTTAGTGATCGGCTGTGAAAGGATCACAGCCGATCACGTGGGTAAACAGCCGGCCAATGGCTGTTCACCAGCGTCGGTGACGAGCAATGTTCCCGGGGAACACGCCGCCACCAACGTGCACGCGCAGCGCGCTCACGATCGCGCGCATGTGCCGTGCACAGTCGGGGTGTGACCATCTGTGATCAGCTGTGACTTCATCACGACTGATCATGTGGTAAACAGCCCTAACCAATGGCTGTTCACCCCCTTCGGTGGCGAGCGGTGCTTCCGTGACACTTCGCCACCGAAGAAACAGGGGTGCGCACGCACGATCGCGTGCATTCCCTGTTTAAACGGGAGACCATCATATGACGGCCTCCCGTCACAATAGGTGCACCGCCTGGCCGCCATTTGACGGCCGGCAGTCAGCAACTAGTTAAAGACCCGGCTACCTGTTGGGACCCTTCCTGCCATCCACCTGCATCTGATCATCGGCCTACCTGACTATTCTCCTGCCTGATCCCTGGTACCACTGCTGTCCGCCTGATACCTGACCACCGGCCTGCCTGAGTTCTCTTGGGTGATCCTGCCAGTTGCTGATTCCTGGTTCCAGTCCAGCACTCCAGTTTCCAGCCTATCTGCCCGCTGCTGTTCCAGCTTCCAGCCAACACTTCAGTTCCAGTCTGCTCTCCAGTTCCAGTCTCCTGCTTCTGCAAGTGGTTCCTGGACTTCTGATACTGACTGTTGATCCTGCCAGGCACCCATATCACTCCTTACTCCTGTACCCTCTGTCCCCATTGCAGGGGGCCGCGAGTGGGAGCTGTAGGGGAGGTCTATCTCTGCAATTCAGGCTCAATTCCACCAGGTATGTGACAAGGCCTTTGATAATATCAGCCTGCTCTGGATCTTTTTGCTGATGCAGAAACTAGGACTTCACAGGTCCTATTACGGAGTTGGTAAAAAATATGTATTCTTCCCCAAATGCACGGCTGATTACTTCAGGTTATATATCAGAAATTATTTGACTTACAAATATCCTCTTTCACCTTTATTATTTATTTTGGCTTTAGAACCACTTTCCAGACACCTACAAAATACCCCCACTCTTTCGGGCATTAACATTGGCAACATGAAAATACGCACAGCCCTCTTTGCGGATGATATATTAATTTTCACCTCTAACTCGGCCGTAGATATGAAAGTTATTGAAGCTATCTTCAACAGATTTAGATCATTTTCAGGCCTCAGAATAAACTTTGCCACAAGGGAAATTCTACCACTGAATGCAAAAAAAAGCAAGAAATTGGATATCCACTTTCCCATTTAGTGTTGTGTACCAATCTATCACCTACCTGGGCATAGCAATAGGCAAAGAACCTGCGTCTCTATATTATTTGAATTATCCCCCTCTTATTGCCAAGATTTGTAGAGAATTAGACGCATGGATGAACCTACCTTTATCTCTGTTTGGGAGATGTAATTTATTTAAGATGGTCTCTCTTTTGTCAGATTATTATACCCACTACAAACAATCCCACTATTGCTCAAACACTCATATATAAAAACACTCAACAGAGCTTTAAATTTGTTTCTATGGAAGGCTAAAATGCTTGCTTAGGCTAGGCATTGACTGGCTATTCGGAAACTCATCTTATACAAATAATATACTGGAATCGGAATATGTTCAACCCTATAACCTACTGATTCTACTTCATAGCAAATTCAACAACCTGTCCTCAAATGTACAACAAAATATACTGATTGGACACATTCATGGCCTTGCGCTCAGTGAGGAGATCATTAGGCCTCTCAGCTTCAATTTCCAACCAGCTAACATTGCACAATAACTTCAAAAGGCCCTACAAAAGCGTAAGAACTTTTAAACCTAACTCAACTCAATTCAAATCCTTCAGTGAAATAACAATAGAGTATGATTTGCCATCTCATCATGAACCCATCTTCAGACTGGTATCATTCTTCAAATGATGCTTCAACCAAAAAAGTAATCCCTTTCAACATTCAATTATCGACCAAGCCACTAAGCATTCAGCATAATCTATATCAAAACTATATGCTCCTCTAAACTTCCATTTTTCAAAAACTCAAAGACATTCTATCTTAAAAAGCTGGCAAAAAGTTTTTGAAGACAAAAACATCAGAAATAAAATCTTAAAAGGTTATCTGAAGACTTTTCATCTTATAATAATAGAAAATTGGAGGGAAATCCAATTCAAACGTATATACAAAGCTTTAGTTCCATTCCTGTTTAATAAACAAGACCCTTCAGCTGCTACTTGCTCCTGGTGCAAGTCCTTCCCTCCTCTCTTACATCGTTTCTGGGAATGCCCAGAGATAGTAACATTCTGGGGCCGAATCCTCTATGATATCTTTGGCATCACTTCAACACAGATAGCTAAAAATCCCATGGTTATGTCTTTTTGATCACAATGACATTCTGGAATATGCTTATCCCAGTCACAAACCCAAAATATCAACCTGGACATGGCTATGTCTGCTGACAGTATGTAAAGCCATCCTGAATGGTCCCTACTCCACCATCATTCTCAATAGTGAAAAAAGATCTGAAAATGCTTCTGTATATTGAAAAATTGGACATATCAAACCACGCTTTCAACTCAACAAACCGCTTTTTTTAAAAGTTGGCAAACATTCATGGAAAGTTCTCTGACTAATACAGAAATAACACAAATTATGACAACGTTTAAATACACTAAGTGGTATAATAAAAATTATCCCATTGCTCCACATAGCCTCTGGACTAAAATTACACTTTCTTACACATAGGTACAACAATTTCAGTCATTACTTTTCCCTCCCTTTTTATTTTTATTTTTTTTGTTGTTTATTCTTTATTTTTATATTTTTGTTTTTATTTTATTCTATTTTACTTTATAATACTCTAAAATACTTCAAATTACTCAGTTAGAATGGGTTTGTGACAAGGAATCTAGAATTGTTAAAATGTTAAACTGTAAAATGGTGCCAACTGTTCATCCATGCTTAACAATTACTATTACGTTAAGAGTACAAATTATTATCGGATGAACCGCACATTCTGTAATTACCATTCTTCCAATATAAGCAGTATTTGACACATGCTGTATGATAACCTCTTGTTTGTACAAATTATCTAGAAAACAATAAAAATTATGGAAAAAAAAAAGAATTCCATTTGGAGGGGAACAGTGATTTTAATAATTCAAAATGCTAACCATAACATACAAAGCAATCCACAACCTCGCCCCCATCTACATCACCAACCTTATCTGTAGATATCACCAAATCGTCCCCTCCGCTCCTCCGACGACCTCCTGCCTTCTAGCTCCCTTGTTACGTCCTCTCATGCTTGCCTTCAAGACTTCTCCAGAGCCTCTCCCATCCTCTGGAACTCCCTGCCCCAGTCTGTACGCTCAGCCCCTACCCTGTCCACCTTTAAGAGTTCCCTGAAAACTCATTGATTCAGGGAAGCCTATCCCACACCCACCTAACTGTCCCCGAGCCGCCCCCATCAAATCATTCTCTGCAGCTATTACCTTTTGTACCACCACCTCCTCCCTTTAGAATATAAGCTCTATGAGCAGGGCCCTCCTGTACCTTTTGTATTGTACTGTAATTGTGTTGTCTCCCCTATACATTGTAAAGTGCTGCGTAAACTGTTGGCGCTATATAAATAGTTAATAATAATAATCGTTATTAATAATAATAATAATACCTAATGGGCAACATAGAAAATACAAACTGTCTTTAAATAACATGCCTGTGGGATGCCTTGAACTTGCCTGTGAAGTGTCGCATCTGGTGATGCATATAATGTACTGCAGCAAAACTGACTGTTACGAAGAAACAAAATGCAGTTTATATTGCCAGTAAATGACAGCTCAGCTGCTTACTTCTGTTTGTAAAAAAGTGGCTGGGGATTCATTTCATTCATACCAGACCCTTATATTAGATATGGGTTTGGTATAGCTACTTATGGGGAGCCCATGCACAAAAAAAAAACCAACAATTCCATGAGACTTCTCCTAAAATGATTGCAGATCCTTATCCTACATGAGAGTCTAGTATGGATATCAAGGGGGACACCACACAAAAATAAAAAAAAAGGTGTATGGTGCCCCTCTCAATATTCATATCAAACATGTTGGATTTCAAAGGGGCACCCCATGCAAAAAACAAGAAATAATAGCATGCCCTGCCAAAATCCACACCATACCCTTATCTGAGCATGCAGTCAAGCAGACCAGGAGAGGAGGCTTTGAAGAAGTCATTTTCTAGAAGAAGAGGAATAATACTTTACTAGGGATGAGGTTAAAGTTTGAACAGAGGTTGTTCCCATGCTATCAGTGGGCGAGCAGTAACCTTTTCCTCAGGCCAAATTGGTGTGAGTGCTTTAGAGCAAGAGAATGCAGAGGAAATGATGGAATGGCTAACCAAGCCTTCATCATTCCCCTCCTCTGTCTCCCAAGCCCAGAGTAACATAGAGTTATCTTCAACTGCAAAAACTTCCTGTTCTCTCATCCACAGCTACTCCTGACTAGGGATGAGCTGGGTGTTTGAGTCAAACGCATGTTCAACACGAACACTGGCTGTTCTCCTGTTTGGCAAAGCCAGAACTTTGTGGGCCGTTCGCTCCATATTTGTGTGGCGCTTACTGTCCACAATGCACTGCGCCATCGCAGTGCATTGCTGGCTGATGATTGTTCATCAGATCATTGCTGCCGGCGCTGTGATTGGCCAAGCATGCGGGTCACAGTGCATGCTTGGTCGATCACAGCGCCGGCAGCAATGAGAGCCATAATTGGGAAGTTTAGTACACGCCCCACACTATAAGGCTGCCTGCACAGTGGCCTTGTGCAGTGTGTTGCGGCATTCAGAGAGATAGGATAGGCAGGAACAGTGTTTTCTTTTCTTGTGACTGAACTTAGCACAGTTAGATTTGGTGTATTGTGCCTCCTACACAGTATATACCCAAAGCTACCCCCAATTGCTGGTGTTGTTCTCTATCTATACCACAGGCATCTGCAGCAGTTACAGTGGGTGTATTGTGCCTCCTGCACAGTATACACCTGAAGCTACCCCCAATTGCTAGTGTTGTTCTGTTCCTATACCAAAGGCAGCTGCAGCATTTAGAGTTGGTGTATTGTGCCTCCTGCACAGTATACACTTGACGCTCCCCCAATTGCTGGTGTTGTTCTGTTTCTATACCACAGGCATCTGCAGCAGTTACAGTGGGTGTATTGGGCCTCCAGCACAGTATACACCTGAAGCTACCCCCAATTGCTAGTGTTGTTCTGTTACTATACCATAGGCAGCTGCAGCAGTTGGAGTCGGTGTATTGTGCCTCCTGCACAGTATACACCTGAAGCTACCCCCAATTGCTGGTATTGTTCTGTCTCTATACCACAGGCATCTGCAGCAGTTACAGTGGGTGTATTGGGCCACCTGCACAGTATACACCTGAAGCTACCCCCAATTGCTGGTGTTGTTCTGTTTCTATACCACAGGCATCTGCAGCAGTTACAGTGGGTGTATTGTGCACAGTATACACCTGAAGCTACCCCCAATTGCTTGTGTTGCTCTGTCTCTATACCACAGGCATCTGCAACAGTTACAGTGGGTGTATCGGGCCTTCTGCAACGTATACACCTGAAGCTACCCTCAATTGCTGGTGTTGTTCTGTTTCTATACCACAGGCAGCTGCAGCAGTTACAGTGGGTGCATTGGGCCTCCTGCACCGTATACACCTGAAGCTACCCCCAATTGCTGGTGTTGTTCTGTTCCTATACCACAGGCAGCTGCAGCAGTTACAGTGGGTGTATTGGGCCTCCTGCACAGTATACACCTGAAGCTACCCCCAATTGCTGGTGTTGTTCTGTTTCTATACCACAGGCATCTGCAGCGGTTACAGTGGGTGTATTGGGCCTGCTGCACCGTATACACCTGAAGCTACCCCCAATTGCTAGTGTTATTCTGTTCCTATACCATAGGCAGCTGCAGCAGTTAGAGTTGGTATATGGTGCCTCCTGCACAGTATACACTTGAAGCTCCCCCAATTGCTGGTGTTCTGTTTCTATACCACAGGCACCTGCAGCAGTTACAGTGGGTGTATTGGGCCTCCTGCACTGTATACACCTAAAGCTACCCGCAATTGCTAGTGTTGTTCTGCTCCGATACCAAAGGCAGCTGCAGCAGTTAGAGTTGGTGTATTGTGCCTCCTGCACAGTATACACATGACGCTCCCCCAATTGCTGGTGTTGTTCTGTTTCTATACAACAGGCATCTGCAGCAGTTACCGTGGGGGTATTGTGCCTCCAGCACAGTATACACCTGAAGCTACCCCCAATTGCTAGTGTTGTTCTGTTACAATACCATAGGCAGCTGCAGCAGTTAGAGTTGGTGTATTGTGCCTCCTGCACAGTATACACCAGAAGCTACCCCCAATTGCTGGTGCTGTTCTGTTTCTATATCACAGGCATCTTCAGCAGTTACAGTCGGTGTATTGGGCCTCCTGCACCGTATACACTTGAAGCTACACCCAATTGTTGGTGTTGTTCTGTTCCTATACCACAGGCAGCTGCGACAAGTACAGTCGGTGTATTGGGCCTCCTGCACAGTATACACCTGAAGCTACCCCCAATTGCTGGTGTTGTTCTGTTTCTATACCACAGGCACCTGCAGCAGTTACAGTGGGGGTATTGGGCCTCCTGCACTGTATACACCTGAAGCTACCCCCAATTGCTAGTGTTGTTCTGCTCCGATACCACAGGCAGCTGCAGCAGTTAGAGTCGGTGTATTGTGCCTCCTACACAGTATACACCTGAAGTTCCCCCAATTGTTGGTGTTGTTCTCTTTCTATACCACAAGCATCTGCAGCAGTTACAGTGGGTGTATTGGGCCTCCTGCACGGTATACACATGAAGCTACCCCCAATTGCTGGTGTTGTTCTGTTTCTATACCACAGGCATCTGCAGCAGTTACAGTGGGTATATTGTGCACAGTATATACCTGAAGCTACCCCCAATTGCTGG
Organism: Lithobates pipiens; assembly: GCF_037356315.1. Lineage (NCBI taxonomy): Eukaryota > Metazoa > Chordata > Amphibia > Anura > Ranidae > Lithobates > Lithobates pipiens. The sequence continues at coordinate 111,403,677 of NW_027507788.1, forward strand.
TGTTGCTCTGTCTCTATACCACAGGCATCTGCAACAGTTACAGTGGGTGTATTGGGCCTTCTGTACCGTATACACCTGAAGCTACCCCCAATTGCTGGTGTTGTTCTGTTTCTATACCACAGGCAGCTGCAGCAGTTACAGTGGGTGCATTGGGCCTCCTGCACAGTATACAACTGAAGCTACCCCCAATTGCTGGTGTTGTTCTGTTCCTATACCACAGGCAGCTGCAGCAGTTACAGTGGGTATATTGGGCCTCCTGCACAATATACACCTGAAGCTATCCCCAATTGCTGGCGTGGTTCTCTTTCTATACCACAAGCATCTGCAGCAGTTACAGTGGGTGTATTGTGCCTCCTGCACAGTATACACCTGAAGCTACCCCCAATTGCTGGTATTGTTCTGTCTCTATACCACAGGCATCTGCAGAAGTTACAGTGGGTGTATTGGGCCTCCTACACGGTATACACATGAAGCTACCCCCAATTGCTGGTGTTGTTCTGTTTCTATACCACAGGCAGCTGCAGCAGTTACAGTGGGTATATTGTGCACAGTATATACCAGAAGCTACCCCCAATTGCTGGTGTTGCTCTGTCTCTATACCACGGGCATCTGCAACAGTTACAGTGGGTGTATTGGGCCTTCTGCACCGTATACACCTGAAGCTACCCCCAATTGCTGGTGTTGTTCTGTTTCTATACCACAGGCAGCTGCAGCAGTTACAGTAGGTGCATTGGGCCTCCTGCACAGTATACAACTGAAGCTACCCCCAATTGCTGGTGTTGTTCTGTTCCTATACCACAGGCAGCTGCAGAAGTTACAGTGGGTGTATTGGGCCTCCTGCACAATATACACCTGAAGCTATCCCCAATTGCTGGCGTTGTTCTGTTTCTATACCACAGGCATCTGCAGCGGTTACAGTGGGTGTATTGGGCCTGCTGCACTGTATACACCTGAAGATATACCCAATTGCTAATGTTATTCTGTTCCTATACCACAGGCAGCTGCAGCAGTTAGAGTTGGTATATGGTGCCTCCTGCACAGTATACACTTGAAGCTACCCCCAATTGCTGGTGTTGCTCTGTCTCTATACCACAGGCATCTGCAACAATTACAGTGGGTGCATTGGGCCTCCTGCACCGTATACACCTGAAGCTAACCCCAACTGCTAGTGTTGTTCTGTTTCTATACTACAGGCATCTGCAGCAGTTACAATGGGTGTATTAGGCCTCCTGCATAGTATACACCTGAAGCTACCAACCAATTGCTAGTGTTGTTCTGTTCCTATACCACAGGCAGCTGCAGCAGTTTGAGTTGGTGTATGGGGCCTCCTGCACAATATACACCTGAAGCTCCCCCAATTGCTGGTGCTGTTCTGTTCCTATACCACAGGCATCTGCAGCAGTTACAGTGGGTGTATTGTGCCTTCTGCACAGTATACACCTGAAGCTACCCTCAATTGCTGGTGTTGTTCTGTTTCTATACCATGGGCATCTGGTGCAGTTGCAGTTGTTGTATTGTGCCACCTGCACAGTATACACCCGATGCTACCCCCAATTGCCGATGTTGTTCTGTTCCTATGCATCTGCAGCAGTTACTGTTGGTGTATTGTGCCACCTGCACAGTATACACTTGAAGCTACCCCCAATTGCTGGTGTTGTTCCATTTCTATACCAAAGGCATCTGGAGCAGTTACAGTCGGTGTATTGTGCCACCTACACAGTATACACCTGAAGATACCCCCAATTGCCAGTGTTGTTCAATTCCTATACCACAGGCATCTGCAACAGTTACAGTCGGTGTATTGTGCCACCTGCACAGTATACACCTGAAGCTACCCCCAATTGCTGGTGTTGTACTGTTCCTATACCACAGACAGCTGCAGAAGTTACAGTGGGTGTATTGGGCCTCCTGCATAGTATACACCTGAAGCTACCCCCAATTGCTGGTGTTCTCATCTCCCTGCAGGCCATTAGTATGTCTGGAAGGCTAACAAGAAGAGACAGACAGTCACAAGCCAATAAAAGAGGGCAAGCAGGCTCTGTGTCTAGAGGCAACAGTGCTGGTCGTAAAAGCGGTGCATCGTCATCAGCATGTGACCATGGGACACACTTGTCTTTATTTTCGGCAGCTGGATGTGTTGAGCCGTAACATGCCGAAGACTTGGTAGAGTGGATGACCAAGCCCTTATCCTCCTCATCCTCTCTCACCCAGGCTCAAGGTGCTGGCAAAGCAGCTGCCAACGCGGCCTCTTCCCTCGTCTCAATGGCATCAGTCACTCCTTCCCTAGACCCACAATGTCCTCCTGAGGAGTCCCCCAAACAGTTTGAGCACCAATTTGAGCAGTGTTGGGTACATGCTCCAGGAGGATGCCCAGCGTTTTGAAGGCTCTGATGATGATACCCAGGTAGAGGAAGGCAGTAGCGTGAGCCCAGAGAGGGGATGCTCAAGAAGGACAGCAATCTGGCAGCCATGTTCCACCAGCTGCAGCATACTGCCAGGTTTGCTCCAGTGATAAAGAGGGAGGGGATGATGAGGTCACTGACTCCATGTGGGTGCCTGATAGGAGAGAGGAGGGCCAGCTTAAGGGCAGCACACCGACTGAATCACACCGCAGAGCTCCGCCTGTGCAGGGTGCTGCCTCTGCATGTTCTTTGGTGTGGGCCTTTTTTTGAGACGAGTGCATCAGATCGCACCGCTGCTATTTGCAACATATGTCTCAAGTGTATCTTGCGTGGCCAAAACATCAGCCGCTTGGGCACCACATGCTTGACCAAACATATGTTGACCTGCCATGCAGCTCATTGGCAAGCGTACCTTAAAGACCCACACCAAAGAACAAAGCAGACCTCTCCTTGCTCCTTATCAGCTGGGATCTCCAACCCCACTAGACCTTCAGTCCTCTCTGAAACCTGCACTGAGAGGAATGAAGGTGTAGAATTAGGTGTGTCACAGCCAAGTCCTTGCGGGCACTCTGCTAGCAGTACATCAACGTCCAATTGTACCAGGCAAATTTCCCTGCCCCAGCTGCTGGACCATTGAAAGAAGTTCACTCCCAGCCATCCACATGCACAGCGGTTGAATGCTAGCTTGGCTAAATTGCTAGCACTTCAACTGCTGCCTTTTCAGTTGGTAGACTCTGCCCACTTCCGTGAGTTTGTGCAATGTGCGGTTCCTCAGTGGCAGGTACCCAAACACCACTTTTTCTCATGGAAGGCGATTCCGGCTCTCTGCCGGCATTTGGAAGGCAATGTCTATGCCTCGTTGGACAGGACGGTCAGCGGTAAGGTGCATATTACCGCTGACTCATGGTTCAGCAGGCATGGACAGGGACGTTACCTATCTTTCACGGCGCATTGGGTCACTCTTCTGGCAGCTGGGAGGGATGCAGGACAAGGTGCAGTAGTGTGCAGGTGCAGTCCGCCACCACGCTTCCAAAATGCTACTACTGGTTGTGACACACCTCTCTCCTCCACCCCTTCTCTTCTTCTTCCTCCATTGCCTCTTCCTGTGCTTTGTCCTCGGAACCAGCAGTGCTCGGTAGGCCTTCAAGGGGCCACGCAAGTACGCAGGCAAAAAGATGCCGTGCCGTGCTTGCGCTGGTGTGCTTAGGGGACAGGAGCCACACTGGGGCAGATATTTTGTCAGCTCTGCAGGGGCAGGCTGAGCGGTGGTTGACGCTACGCCAGCTTAAGCCAGGAATGGTGGTTTGTGACAATGGCACCAACCTCCTCTTCTCCGCCCTCCGATGGGGACAACTGACCCATGTGCCCTGTGTGGCTCATGTCCTTAACTTGGGGTGCAGTGGTTCTTGAGCAGGTACTCAGGCTTACAGGATGTCTTGAGGCAGGCCAGGAAAGTCTGTGCTCATTTCCGCTGATCATATAATACCAGTGCTCTGCTGGCTGAGCTCCAAAAGGAATTGAACCTGCCCAAGAAACCGCCTTATATGTGACATGCCCACTAGGTGGAACTCTACATTGGCCATGCTGCAGCAGCTGCACATGCAGCCGAGGACCATCATTGAGTACCTGTGCGACTACGGCACCAGGACTGGGTCAGGGGAGCTTTTCACCTCCCCAGTTGGGTATGATCAGGGATGCATGCACTGTCCTGTCACCATTTGAGGAGGCCACAAGGATGGTGAGCAGTGACAGTGCATTCATCAGTGACCACCTGTTGGAGCATATGCTGTGTGGAATAATGGACAGGGCACTTGAGGAAGAACAAAGGCAGGAAGAGGAGGACTTCCTTGCCTCTCAAGGCCCCCTTTATCCAGACAGTGTTCCTGCTGTCCCATTTTATCAACATGGAGGTGGAGCCTGGCATTCAGCATTTGCAGCAGCAGTATTTTAGAGATGATTTACAGTCCCAAGAAACCGTGGACTTGTACGTGGCTGGGAGGAGGTGGCTGCGGATCATGTCATCCTTACTGACCCAGAGGACTCCGGACCGAATGCCTCAGCTAACCTATGCTGCATGGCCTCCCTGATCCTGCAAAGCCTGCGGAAGGATCCTCGTACTCTTTGGATCAAGGAGAAGGATCATTACTGGCTGGCAACTCTCCTTGATCCATTGGTTACTGGGTCTTGAGGATGGATCACTGGCCAAAGCTTGCACAGTATGCAGTTGAGCTACTGGCCTGTCCTGCACCCAGCGTTCTTTCGGAGCGCACATTCAGTGCTGCTGGAGGCTTTGTAACCGATCACAGTATGCGCCTGTCCGCTGACTCGGTTGATCGACTGACCTTCATAAAGATGAATCAGTCTTGGATCACCACCAGCTACCAAGCACCTGAAGCTGATGTAACCAAATTTTTTTTTTGAAATGTCACATCCCTTCAAGACTATGCTGATGCTGAGTGACTATCCTGTCATGTTGACTGACTATTTTCTTCCTCCTCAATGATCCTGCTGATAGCTTGGAGGAACCGCACATTGCACAAACTCACTGAAGAGGGCCAAGTCTACCAACTGAAAAGGCAGCAGTTGAAGTGCTAGCAATTTAGCCAAGCTAGCATTCAACCGCTGGGCATGTGCATGGCTGGGAGTGAACTTCTTTCGACTGTTCCAGCAGCTGGGGCAGGGAAATTTGCCTGGTACAATCGGACCTTGGTGTACTGCTAGCAGAGTGCCCGCAAGTACTTGGCTGTGACACACCTAATTCTACACCTTCATTCCTCTCAGTGCAGGTTTCAGAGAGGACTGAAGGTCTAGTGGGGTTGGAGATCCCAGCTGATGAGGAGCAAGGAGAGGTCCACTTTGTTCTTTGGTGTGGGTCTGCATAGCAGGTCAACATATGTCTGGTCAAGCATGTGGTGCCCAAGCAGCTGATGTTTTGGCCACGTGAGTTACGCTTGAGACAGATGTTGCAAATAGCAGCGGTGCAATTTAATGCACTCATCTCAAAAAAGCCCACACCAAAGAACTTTTGGAATAACGGACAGAAGCAGCGCCCTGCACAGGTGGAGCTCTGTGGTGTGATTCAGTCAGTGTGCTGCCCTTAAGCTGGCCCCCAGAGGTCATCCTGCCTCGTTGGAGATGTCCCTCCTCCTCCTCTCTCCTATCAGGCACCCACGTGGAGTCAGTGACCTCATCATCCCCTCCCTCTTTATCACCGGAGCAAACCTGGCAGTATGCTGCAGCTGGTGGAACATGACTGCCAGATTGCAATACGCCCAGCTGCCGAAAATAAGGACAAGCGTGTCCCATGGGCATGTGCTGATGACAATGCACCCCGTCCACCACCAGCACTGTTGCCTCTAGACACAGAGACTGCTTGCCCTCTTTTATTGGCTTGTGACTGTCTGCCTCTCCTGGTTGGCCTTCCAGACATACTAATGGCCTGCAGGGAGATGAGACAACCAGCAATTGCTTTAGGTGCACACTGGGCAGATGACACAGTACACTGACTGTAATTACTGTAGCTGCCTGCCTGTGGTATAGGATCTGAAGAACACCAGCAATTGGGGTAGCTTCAGGTGTATACTGTGCAGGTGGCACAATACACTGACTATAACTGCTGCAGCTGCCTGTGGTATAGGAACAGAACAACACCAGCAATTGGGGGTAGCTTCAGGTGTATACTGTGCAGGAGGCACAATACACCAACTGTAACTGCTGCAGATGCCTGTGGTATAGAAACAGAACAACACCGGCAATTGGGAGTAGCTTCAGGTGTATACTGTGCAGGAGGCCCAATACACCCACTGCAACTGCTGCAGCTGCCTGTGGTATAGGAACAGAACAACACTAGCAATTGGGGGTAGCGTCAGGTGTATACTGTACAGGAGGCACAATACACCAACTGTAACTGCTGCAGATGCCTGAGGTATAGAAACAGAACAACATCTAAAATTGGGGGTAGCTTCAGGTGTATACCGTGCAGGAGGCACAATACACCAACTGTAACTGCTGCAGATGCCTGTGGTATAGAAACAGAACAACACCAGCAATTGGGAGTATCTTCAGGTGTATACTGTGCAGGAGGCACAATACACTCACTGTAACTGTGCTAGGTTCACAAGAAAAGAAGACACTGTCCCTGCCTATCTTGCTCTCTCCCTGAATGCTGCAACACACTACACAAGGCCGCCGTGCTGGTGGCCTTATATAGTGGGGGCGTGTACTAAACCCACTGAGCTATAATTGGCCACAGGCATCCTGCCTGTGGCCAATTATGGCTCTCCTAGCTGTCGGCGCTGTGATTGGCAAAGCATGCAGGGTCACAGTGCATGCTTGGCCAATCATCAGGCAGCAATATACTGCAATAGCACAGTGCATTGTGGGCCGTGAGCACCACACAAACATGGCGCGAAGGGCTCACAAAGTTCTGGATTCACCGAATGGGCGAAAAGGCAGTGTTCGAGTCGAACATGCGTTCGACTCGAACACCGAGCTCATCCCTACTCCTGACATTGTCCCACAAAATGGCATTGAAGAGTCAGCTGAACTATCTGAGCTCATCAGGGAGAACCAATTATAAATCCTGTATAATAATAATAATAATAATAATGATTGCCTCCGATGTTGCTGTTCCTGCTTACTGTCAAGTTGGCTCCAGTAATGAGGATGGGAGAAAGCTGATAAGGTTTTTGACTAGACCTGAGTACTAGACCTAGAGTAGGAAAAAGGGAGAGGCACAACATCAGTGAGGTAGGATGCCATTCAGTGGCAGCTCACAGAGGAGATTAGTGAGCAACTACGCTTTTTCACAATATGGCAGAGCTTCACAAGTGCAGGCCACTGCTATCCCCTGGTCCTGCTCTGCTGTGTGAGTCTTTTTGAATACATGTGCTGCATACCACACCTTAGTCACTGGCAGTAACTGTCCCAGCATCTCAAGCGTGGTAATAACATTGGTCATTTGGGTACCACGTGTATGTCAACATTCACCAAGTAGCACAATCGGAGCAGCACCTGCATGCTAGCACTCGACAGCAAAAGGCCTACATTCCTTCTTTCAGTTCCTCCCTTTACATCTCTCCCTCCACTATACAACATTCCGTGCTAGCAGCCACAATTTATAGGAATGACAGGATTTCAATGGGTGTCGGACAGCCGGTTGCCTTTAATGTTGTCAGGAGATGTTAGCCTTCATCAAGCTTTAACACAGGTCCACTAGTGCATTCTGTCCTGATTTTATTCTTTTTTTAAATTTGAAAGTTTAAAGTCCTATCAATTCTTCATTTCAAAATCTTATCAAAATCATCTCACCAAGTTTCCTGTAGATTTTACTTTTAATTTAAGTAAACATGGAGGGCAATAAACTGTAACAGTACCTTTGTAGTGGTTATAGTACCCTCCTATATGAGTTATGCTTTATTGTTCTGGCTCCTTTACAAGTGTAAATAGTGATGTATAAGCAACTTTATGGCAATCTCGCCCATCACTTAAGCTACTCATTAAACTAATGTTAATAGCAGCTGTAATGGGTGTATCCAACAAGTGCTGTAATTGCTGAATCTTAAGAAAAACAAACCACATTAAGTGTGAAGGTCTCTACACAAAATTTTTGTTCAAAATGATGCTAGTTTCTATTTGTTTCTAGTTTCTATTTCTATTTTTATAAAAGAATGAATATCAAGGGGGGGGGGGGGGGAGATAAGCAAAGTATTAAAAACTTACTTTGCTGTCAATTTGCAAAAATTTGATTAAACACTTGCTCTACCAACTATAGTACCCTTGCCGTCTGTGACGGAGGTGTGGGTGGAACAGACCACACGCGGAGAGCAAGAGTGGTTTTAGGGCCCCTGGCCAAGGGCTTCTTCATTCAGGGGGCTTTAAAAGCAGGGAGTCAGATAAGGGGAAGGCCACAGGGCGATATCTCCAACACCGTGAGGGACACGTAGAAACCTAACAGGGTGGCTGTGACAGACCTAGCCAGAACAGAGGCTTTGGAGGGGACTGAATGCTAGCCTCTTGACGACCGATTATGGGCCCTGGCATTTGGAGGAACGGTGCTCTTTGTGAGCTGTATGCCTGGGGACCCTTGAGGTGGTGTTACTTTGGATTCAGGTCCCTATCCCTACAACAAACACAGACTCTAGGAACCCTGTATTTGCCATATTACAAATAGTGACGGATTCATACGGTTGGAGCCTTAAGACTACTTTTCCAACATCCTCGAGTTGACCTGTTTGGGGTCCAGCTGTGGCTGTTTTCCAGGGGGGAGTATTGTCATGAAGCTTGCAATACTGAAGTATCTCTCCTTTGATTCTATTACACAGTGGGGGGGGGGTCTTCTGCCCTGTCTTAAGGCTAACCCCCTCCAGACGGCTCCATGGTCTAGAAGGAATGCATTTTTCTGTGTTTGACCGTTTGTTTATGTACTTTAATTACCCCCTGGGGCTTCTCTGTGTCATTACACATATCAGTCCTTCTATTCAAGCTATTGGACCAATCCCTGCTGACCCTGTTCTAAGTTATCATTTGCATGGCCAAGAGGACCTAAGTGAGAACTAGAGTGTACTTTACAATTGATCAATAGGAAAGTCATTTTTGGGGCGGGGTGTTCAAACTGCTATGTAAAAAAGTGGGTTGTGTGCATCCAATAAAAGTGAGAGTCCTGTTTGAAATTACATACAGCCTGCCTGGTGTTTGTTCTGAGCTATCACAACTGGATTCGAAAGGCACATAGCTGTACTTCGAATCCCAGAGCATCAGATGACGAACCATCAGACGTTGCGATCGGCAGTCTGATTCAATAGCAGCAGAGGAGTGTATCCGAGCAAGCAGGGGCTCGTTACATTGGTTGGCAGCGGTGGGATCTGCTCTCCAGTTACTGGGACACTCCAAACCACCACAGTGAAGGACCAGCTATGCAGTCTGCAGGAGAGCCATGCTGAAAGACTTACTTGAGAGCCCAGGAGGGACCGGTGGGATCGTGCTTCCTTGCTGTGAACACATCCAAACCATCACCTGGATCCAAGGTCCAGATAGCAGGAGAGGAGTGGTACAGATACGTTGTCATGGAAAAGGAATTCCAAAGGAGATTGTGAGAGATGCGGATACAGCACAGAGGACCAGCACTGGTGCAGGTCCTGCTGGGATGGTATGATTCTGTCCGCCTACAACTCTGGAAGAAAGAGCCAGCCCTCGAGCAGCATCACCAGGGAAAAAGTCTCCCCTCCATCCATATAAGGAACTGGTCGCAGTATGAAGTACGAATGCTGTTATTTGGGGAAAAACCGAAACAGGAGTGGACAGCTGAGTTAAGCAGGCTGCAGTTGGACGAGAGCTACAGAGCCCTCCAGTGGTATGTAGCTCAAGAGTGCCCGTGAACAGTGGATGACAGCCCCATGGAACGCCTTGACTACGATGGCCTGGGATTGTTGTACTGTAAGTTGTCCAGAGACCCTGCTAGTCTCTGCTCAGCAGCAGGGTGGGGCTCTCTTTGCCTGGGACTATCAGGAAATACCAGTTAACAACTCTGAAATCCTGGCTGAAGAGTCGGCAATGTGTCAGAGTAACAGTATGCTTTACCAACCTACCCCCGCAGCTATGGATGCGGAGGTCTTATGGCGGATGCAGCAAGTGCTGACTGACCTTGTTGAACCTGTTTCTGCATAGAATGAGCTTGGATGGAGGAATGTGCCTGTCCAGAAGCATGCCAGAGAATCAGCAGTGGAAAATCTGGAGATTGCTCTCCCCAAAGCTGAAGCGCTGACAACAGGGCAGAGTCCTGGTAACCTCTATCCAGCACCAATAGCATCTTCTGGGTTCCACGGACCGATGGTGAACCTCTATCCCAAGACACCAGTTGCAGAGACAGGGGATTTCATACACTTTTCTGCCGAAGAAGAACAACCAGCAGAAGAGCTGGTATTAGGGCCAAACTTGACTGTGCTCTGCCCAGCACCAACAGCAGTATCTGTGGAATTACAAGGAACTTCCCCAGCTGAAGCGCTTGCCACTGGACAGAGGGCCAAGGCCTATATCTGTGGTGGTTCCGGAGGCTCAGGGTGAAAAGGAGATGGTCACTTCCCAGCAGCAGATCAAGATACAGGGGGAGAAGAGAGAGAAGGTGTTTGTCGTCCCTCCCCAACAGTTGGCCAGGGTGGAGGAAGCGGTCTTTCCTCCCCAGCAAAGATCCGTGCATCTGGGAGACAGTACCACAGACATGTCGCCCCAGCAGCCAGATGAGGGAATGGAAAAGGAAGCAGCTGACTCACCTTCCCAATGGCAGCTACACAGTTTGGGAGTGGAGGAAGCCAGCCTCCTGCCCCAATGGTTAGCCAGAGCGGAGGATGTGGAGTTCCCAGCAGAAGTGCTGGCAACAAGGCAGAGTGCTACCAACCTCTGCCCAGCACCAACAACAACTGTGGAGTTACAGGAAACTGGGGCAGTTGGCTCCTCTCTCCAGCAACAAGCTGAGGTAGTAAAGCTTCTACTCCCAGCTGAATCATTGGCAACAGGGCAGAGCACCACTGGCCTCTGCCTAGCACCTACAGGAAGCTGGGGCGATTGGCCCCACTGTCCAGCAGCAGACGGCGCCCCACAATGATGACACCAACCCAGCTAAAGCGCTGGCAACTGGGTAGAGTGCTGCTGTCCTCTGCCCTCAATTAACAGAAGAGGGAGTTCCTGTGGTAGTGGATGGGACTTCGGTCTCACCTGACACAACCCCAGAAAATGGTGCGGCACTGAGACAGGAGGATGTCAGCCATCCTTTGCAAGCACTGGGGGATTTTCACCTACTAAAAATGGATGGGACTTCAGTCCCCACTTGTATACCCCAGAGATGCCAGGCAGTCTGCCCAGATCCCCAACAGCATGACGGAGTGAGCATAGTCACCCTGTCTTCTCTCCAGCGGCTGAAAGGACTCCAGGGAGAAGGGCCAGTCCAGGCCTGTCCCCAGTGGCGTCCATGTTCTCTGAGGAAGGCAGAGGTTGGTTGGGTAAGTAATGCTATGTTTGGGACAATTTGTTTGGAGTACTGTGTGGGTGCAGGCATTAGGGGACTGGAAATATGGACTAACTTTGGAGTAAACCCATCTGGGGTCTTCTCCTGTGTTAGTCTTCTGTTGAAAGGGGAAAAATGTGACAGACCTAGCCAGGGCAGAGGCTTTTGAAGGGGACTGAATGCTAGCCTCCTACCGACCGATCATGGGCCCTGGCATTTGGGGGAATGGTGCTCTTTGTGAACTGTATGCCTGGGGACCCTTGAGATGGTGTTACTTTGGATTCAGGTCCATATCCCCCCCATAAGACATAGACTCTGGGAACCCTGTATTTGCCATATTACAAATAGTGACTGATTCATACTGTTGAACCTTAAGACTACTTTCCAACATCCTCAAATTGACCCCTTCAGGGTCCCACTGTGGCTGTTGGACTGTTTTCCAGGGGGGAGTATTGTCATGAAGCTTGGAATACTGAAGTATTTCTCCTTTGATTCTATTACACAGTGGGGGGGGGGGGGGGGTTTAACTCCCTCCAGAAGGCTCCATGGTCTGTAAGGAATCCATTGCTCTGTGTTCGTCCATTTGTTTATGTACTTTATTTACCCCCTGGGGCATCTCTGTGTGAGTACACATATCAGTCCTTCTATTCAAGCTATTGGTCCAATCCCTGCTGACCCTGTTTCAAGTCCTCATTTGCATGGCCAAGAGGACCTAAGTGAGAACTAGAGTGTACTTTACAATTGACCAATAGGAAAGTCGTTTTTGGGGCGGGGTGTTCAAACTGCTATGTATAAAAGTGGGTTGTATGCATCCAATAAAAGTAAGATTCCTGTTTGAACTTACATACAGCCTGCCTGGTGTTTGTTCTGAGCTATCACAACTGGATTCGAACGGCACATAGCTGTACTTCGAATCCCGGAGCATTGGATGACCGAACCATCAGACGTTGCGATCAGCAATCTGTTTCAATAGAGGAGTGTCAGGAGAGTGGAACCGACCAAGCAGGGGCTCATTACAGTGGCAATAGGGCACATCAAAGGATAAGTCCAGAGGCACTGGGCAGTAATCTATTACAGCAGAGACTTAGTCAATAGGGAAACAATCCATGCAGTGAGTAGCAGGTCACAATCTGGTACAGCGTGGGTTAAGTCCTTAGAACAGCCAGGGTAAATTCCTTGGCACAGGGCACAGACAGGATTGTTATATATCCAATGCAGGGGTTGTAACACATATGTATTTGAGGCATCTATCACTTTAAGGTTTTATTTAAAAGTTGCAGCACAAAAGAAACACAAATACTCATCACTTCGAATGTTTGCTAATAATTTTTAGCTTTGTATATCATTTATTCTATATTCATGATGTCAATTGTTAGCATCAGTCACCTTAGATTATTCCAATCCTTATAGTACATCCAAGTTTATTCTAAATCCCATTGCAAGGCACAGATCTTATATGAACAGTGCCACACCTACATGTCTCCCAATTAACTCTTGTACTCCACCCAGGTGGCTGTATCAGCAGGGGCAGCAGTTCTTTGTTTTCTCTAACCCATTGGGCAGAACCCCCAACAGCAAATTTTAACCAATCAGTGCGGCTTTTCATGAACCAATTGGTTCTGCAGCAATGGGTATTTTTAAATATGTGAATAATACATCAGTGAGTCTAGCAGAGGTTTTCAACCAAGAACAGGTCGTTAATAAACAAGACATTACTGTTTAAACAACTAAGACATAGTATGGAGAAACAATTAAGAGTATGGTGGGATGTAACATTAGAAATGTACATCTCAGAGAAAATCACTCCAAGGAGACTAAGAACATCCCAATGTTTCCCCAAATGATGCAGCGAGTGATAAAGGGTTAATGGAGGAATGGTACCGTTTCTTTAACCAAAGTGAAATGGATCTATTACAAAAAAGACAATTTAACCACTTTCAGACCGGACCATTTTGCTGGTAAATGACCAGAGGTCTTTTTACACTTTGGCACTGCGCTGCTTTAACTGGTAATTGCGCGGTCATGCAATGTTGTACCCAAACAAAATTTGCGTCCTTTTCTTCCCACAAATAGAGCTTTCTTTTGATGGTATTTGATTGCCTCTGCGATTTTTATTTTTTGCGATATAAACGTAAAAAGACCGCAAATTTTGAAAAAAAATGATATTTTCTACTTTTTGTTATTAGAAAAATCCAATAAACTCAATTTTAGTCATACATTTAGGCCAAAATGTATTCAGCCACATGTCTTTGGTAAAAAAAAAGTCAATAATTGTATATTTATTGGTTTGCGCAAAAGTTGTCACATCTACAAACTAAGGTACGTTTTCTGGAATTTACGCAGCTTTTAGTTTACGACTGCCTATCTCATTTCTTGAGGTGCTAAAATGACAGGGCAGTACAAAACCCCCCCAAATGACCCCATTTTGGAAAGTAGACCCCCTAAGGAAATTGATAAGAGGCATGTTGAGCCCATTGAATATTTTATTTTTTTGCCTCAAGCGATTGAATAATGACAAAAAAAAAATTTTTTTTTTTTTTTTACACAAAGTTGTCACTAAATGATATATTGCTCACACATGCTATGGGCGTATGTGAAATGACACCCCAAAATAAATTCTGCTGCTTCTCCTGAGTACGGGGATACCACATATGTGGGACTTTTTGGGAGCCTAGCCGCGTACAGGGCCCCGAAAACCAAGCACCGCCTTCAGGCTTTCTAAGGGCGTCAATTTTTGATTTCACGCCTCACTACCTATTACAGTTTTGAAGGCCATAAAATGCCAAGATGGCACAAAACCCCCACAAATGACCCCATTTTAGAAAGTAGACACCCCAAGCTATTTGCTGAGAGGCATGTTGAGTCCATGGAATATTTTATATTTTGCCACAAGTTGCGGGAAAATTACAAACTTTTTTTTTTTTTTTTTTTTTTTCACAAAGTTGTCACTAAATGATATATTGCTCATGCATGCCATGGGCATATGTGAAATGACACCCCAAAATAAATTCTGCTGCTTCTCCTGAGTACGGGGATACCACATATGTGGGACTTTTTGGGAGCCTAGCCGCGTACGGGGCCCCGAAAACCAAGCACCGCCTTCAGGCTTTCTAAGGGCGTAATTTTTTGAGTTCACTTCTCACTACCTATTACAGTTTTGAAGGCCATAAAATGCCAAGATGGCACAAAACCCCCACAAATGACCCCATTTTAGAAAGTAGACACCCCAAGCTATTTGCTGAGAGGCATGTTGAGTCCATGGAATATTTTATATTTTGCCACAAGTTGCGGGAAAATTACAAACTTTTTTTTTTTTTCACAAAGTTGTCACTAAATGATATATTGCTCACGCATGCCATGGGCATATGTGAAATGACACCCCAAAATAAATTCTGCTGCTTCTCCTGAGTACGGGGATACCACATATGTGGGACTTTTTGGGAGCCTAGCCGCGTACGGGGCCCCAAAAACCAAGCACCGCCTTCAGGCTTTCTAAGGGCGTTACAGTTTTGAAGGCCATAAAATGCCAAGATGGCACAAACCCCCCCCCCCCAAATGACCCCATTTTAGAAAGTAGACACCCCTAAATTTAGGGGTACACTAGTGAGACTAGGTAATAAATGGCGGGTGCCCTGAAACTATAAAAAAATAACTAACCAACCAGCGTCACCTGTAACAGTTATATGGTGATCACTGGTGAAAGGGTTAACTAGGGGGCAATCAGGGGGCTTTATGCGGTAGTATATGGGGGTCCCTGGCGCTATAAAAAGCTGCGGCGAACCTAAATACCTACCTGCCTAACTAGCGTCACCTGTGACACTAATACAGCGATCAGAAAAACGATCGCTTATTAGGCTGGGTTCACACTGGAGCGATGCGGGAACGCCACGAATGCGCGGCGGGTTCCCGCATCGCATGCCTCCCGGCGGCAGTTCACACTGCCCTATGCGAACTGCTGGGAGTGTCAGTGAAATGTTAATGACACCCCCAGATCAGTTCGCATATCGCAGTGCGATCTGCAAACTTGGATCGCATGGTGTGAACACCCATGCGATCCGATTCTGCTGCGGACCAAAAAAAGGGTCCCGTGCGAGTTTGCGGCGGGTGCGACACGAATTCAGCCATACTATCTGTATAGCTGAACTCGAATCGCACAGAGATCGGATGTGATTTGCACTGCAGTGCGGTGCGAATCACATCCGTTCTCATAAACCGCTGCAATGTGAACCCAGCCTTAGTGACACTGGCGACGGGGGGTGATCACGGGGTTAAACCTTTATTGGGGGGGTTAGGGGGGTACCTTAGAACTAAAGGGGGCTAACCCTAACTGCCCTAACAGTTATTAGTCACAAATGACACCTGCCGGGTGATCAGGGGGTTAAACCTTTATTAGGTAATAAATGGCGGGTGCCCTGAAACTATAAAAAAATAACTAACCAACCAGCGTCACCTGTAACAGTTATATGGTGATCACTGGTGAAAGGGTTAACTAGGGGGCAATCAGGGGGCTTTATGCGGTAGTATATGGGGGTCCCTAGCGCTATAAAAAGCTGCGGCGAACCTAAATACCTACCTGCCTAACTAGCGTCACCTGTGACACTAATACGGCGATCAGAAAAATGATCGCTTATTAGGCTGGGTTCACACTGGAGCGATGCGGAAACGCCGCGAATCCGCGGCGGGTTCCCGCATCGCATGCCTCCCGGCGGCAGTTCACACTGCCCTATGCGAACTGCTGGGAGTGTCAGTGAAATGTTACTGACACCCCCAGATCAGTTCGCATATCGCAGTGCGATCTGCAAACTCGGATCGCATGGTGTGAACACCCATGCGATCCGATTCTGCTGCGGGCCAAAAAAAGGGTCCCGTGCGAATTTGCGGCGGGTGCGGCGGGTGCGGCGGGTGCGGCGAATGGCTGAACTCGAATCGCACAGAGATCGGATGTGATTTGCACTGCAGTGCGGTGCGAATCACATTCGTTCTCATAAACCGCTGCAATGTGAACCCAGCCTTAGTGACACTGGCGACGGGGGGTGATCACGGGGTTAAACCTTTATTGGGGGGGTTAGGGGGGTACATTAGAACTAAAGGGGGCTAACCCTAACTGCCCTAACAGTTATTACAGTCACAAATGACACCAATGCAAAAAAAAAAAAAAAAAAAAAAAAAATGACATTGGTGTCACTGTGACTGGGGGGCAGGGGTAATTGGGGGGGGTGATCGGGGGGTAAAGGGGGGGTGTGAGTGTGCCTGGCATGTTCTACTGTGTGTGGGATGTGTTGGTGCAACTCACTGATCCGCTCTCCTCCGTGTCGGAACGAAAAATACCGACACGGAGGAGAGAATACATCACTTCCTCTCCTGTGTTTACATTACAGGAGAGGAAGTGATGTCACCGGGGATTTCCATTCGTCGGGAGCGATCGCGAGGGGGTGGCCATGAATGAATGGCCGTCCCCTCGTCCGGGATCGCTCCCGAACGAAAACCGACCGCCGCAGGCACCGGGCGGGGGCCCGATCGGGCCCCCGACCCGCGGGAGGCAAAGGACGTACATGTATGTGCTTATGCCTGCCCGTGCCATTCTGATGACGTACATCGGCGTGCGGCGGTCGGCAAGTGGTTAAACAAAAAAATATAGAGGCAGAAAAATTACAAATAAAGGATCAACTACTACCATTCATAGAATAGAGGGAATACAAATAAAAAGAAACCAATCTTCAAGAAGCGGTTTAAAAAATATGATAAAGACATACAACAAAACAAACAGAAAACATTTCGTAGAGATGTGTTGGACTATAGAAATCAACAGGTCTATACATAGCAAACAGATGAAAACTATATTGAAGGAGATAATAACATCTCTATGATTGATGAATCAAGAGAAAATTCAGAAGAAAGGGAAAAAGCACCTTGGCATGAAATGAGACCTGCCACAAACAGAACACTAAGAAATTAAATAAGCCCCATCCGCAGGAATTGTGGACAACAAGAACAAAGCCCAATAAGGGCTCAACAGCCAAACATTACACAGAGAAGACCCAGAATACCAAGAGATCCAAATAGGTATTCCCCACTCAGGTATGAGTCCCAAGAAACTCCCTATAGGGAACCTCAATATAGGAGGGATTTTTTCCCCCAGGGGCCACAGGGGGAGACCATCGGGACTAAGAGGAAGAAACGGGCCACACAGATCAAAGGGAGGATGGAACCCAGGCATACAGGAGAGAGAGTGAACAACTGGGAACCAGAAGGAAACCAGTGGGAAGAGAGGCAAGAACACACCCACAGACCCCAAAAATGGTGAAGAGAAAACGGACCAGAGGTAAACGACAGGGGATCAAGAAAAAGAAGACAAGAGTATTAGGAAGAGGAATTTTTAACCTAAGTGAAGCTATTTTTTAAAGGTACTAGATTTGGGACTAAAGCATGCACCTGATAAAGACCTAGATATATAGACCTACAGAAGTTCTTAGAAAATTAACATAAAAAAAGTTTTTTGCTTTAATGGAAGGGAACCAAAGAGTAAAGGAAAATACACAGTATACACATTCAAATTTGAGAAATAATTAAATTTTCAACCCGAAAATGCAACACAATGAGAGTCTAGAATGTTTTCAAAAGGATGATAGAAGAAGACATCAAAAAACTGAAAGTCAATAAATCTAAAAGAAAAAACATCTGGAAGACAATAAAAGAAATTGAAAAGAAGAAAGAAATAGTCACCCACCCGGCTGACAAAGACGAGGGCCTAGTCAGCCTTAATAAAAGGGACTATGAAATGGAAATGAATTATCTATTGAGGACACAAGATACCATATTTATCGGCATATAACACACATTTTTTCCCCTTAAAAGCAGGGGAAAATCGCGGGTGCGTGTTATACGCCAATCCCCCGCAGTTCTGAGCCTCTGGGCGGCTTTCAGCCACCTTCGGCTCTTCTCGGCGGCTTTCGGCCACCTTCGGCCATTATCGGCGGCTTTCGCCCGCCTGTGGCTGTACTCGGCGGCTTTCGACCATCTTTGGCCGTTCTCGGCAGCTTCCGTCCGCCTTCGGTTGTTCTTGGCAGCTTCCGGCCACTTTTGGCCGTTCTCAGCGGCCAAAAGCTGCCGAGAATGGCTGAAGGTGGCCGAAAGCTGCCGAGAACGCCCGAAGGCAGCCAAAAGCTGCCGAGGAGGCCGCTGAGAACTACTGCGCGCTGCCCAGATACACATCCGGCTCTGTATCTCGGTGGCGGCATTTTAAAAAAAATAAAAAAAAGAGGCAAATAAAACTGACAAGGCTACAATGGTAGACAAGGCTGCAATGGTGGACAAGGCTGCATGATAAGGCTGCAATGGTGGACAAGGCTGCATGACAAAGCTGCAATGGTGGACAAGGCTGCATATGACACTGACAAGGCTGCAATGATGGACAAGGCTGCAGATGGACACTGATAAGGCTGCATTTAAATGTAAGTTTTTTTTCCCTTAAACTTCCCTCCTAAAAGTTTTTTTCCTTAAAATTGCCTCCTAAACTTGGGGTGCATGTTATACGCTGATGCGTGTTATACGCCGATAAATACGGTAAATATAAAAAAACTTCACAAAAACCCAAAGAAAGAGTATGAGAAAAAACTTAAATATTATATTAAACAAGGAAAATACTTTTTGTTCCTGACTCTGCAAAAACACCGGTCATTTACTATGTTTCCTGAAAATTCATAAGAATCACACCCTCCAGGCAGACAAATAATAAGTGGAATCGACTCATTTTTTTCCCCGACTAGGAGAATATATTGATAGATATTTACAACTGATGCTATCAGAAGGCAAGTCATTCTTGAAAGATAGCAGACAGTTAATCTCCGAACTTAGAAATCTCAAAGTGGAAAGAGAAGATATTCTAGTAAAAATAGACAAACATTCCCTGTTGTCAGGAACCATGAAACAGACAGAGACAGAAGTACAATCAAATCACACTTGTTTATTAATAAAAATAAAAAGCTAATTAGGAAAAAGCGTGGTCAAGCAAGCCAGAGTCCAATAGCCAGATCGGGTAGTCAGCCAGTCCAAAGTTCATAAACCAGATCGGATAATCAGCCAGTCCAGAAGTCAGGGATCCAGGGAGAGCAACTGCAAGCAGGATGGAAGCCAGGAGGGATGTAGCAAGCCACTCTTGAAACAACAGCAGGAGATGGTTTCTAGTGATGTGACCAAGGCAAAGGCAGAGGTGAAGTGAGCTGGACAGCTTTAAGTAGGCAGGTCAGACGAGCATGATCAGGAACAGATGGTAACTGTGGAGAGAGATGAGAGCTGGCAATTAGCCGACAGCTGAACAGCCAGCTGTCGGCTAAGGAAGGGTTAAGCCAGCCCAGAGAAGGAAGGTCTAAGCCAGCCCTGACAAGCAGGCACAAACTGAGCAAAGCAAACAGGTACTTGTGGTAAGCATATACACAGAGTTGTTCAATGACAGTCCAGGTACAAAGTAGGCAAGTCTCTGAGTAGTCAGGGTCAAATCCATAGTCAAAAGTCAGGCAGAGTTCAGACAGCAGTTGATATCAAATCAGAGATCATAAACAGGAAAATCCAATCAGCAGAGCAGACAAACAGGGAGCGTGAAGCATGTGTTACAAACACAATATCACATAATCATGAGACTACAGGCTTGGCTGGATTAAATTAGGTTTGATCTCCACCCAGAGACTGGCTACATCAATCACCTTGCAGGTGGACAACAAAGACAAGGAGAATGTATCACAGCCATGTTCTTAGCTTGAAAACCAATACAGCTACAATTTCTAGGGATTGTAAACTGTAATATGTTGCATTTTTGTTCTATGTTTAAGGTATACTTTAACTACAAATGAAACAAATGCAATCTGGTATAGAGACACTAGACTTTTAAGCTAATAAATATGTACATCTGATAGTGTAAGCTTGCCCACCTCTTTCAGTCTCCCACATATTATTTTGAAGACCTTGGCTCAGTGGCTAGAAAGAATTATTGAAGGCTGGATGTGGCGGCCACATTTCAACATGCAGGTCAATCAGAAATTTCTTGATCTTTGCCCAATCAAAACAACCTGGTGAACAATTGTAATGGATGACCATACACTGGTAGATGCCAACCACTTTATTTCTTCAATATGAAAGGTAAAAACACATCAACAAAACAACCAGGCAACAAGGAGAAACTAACATGTTTCATGCCAAAGCTTACCGTACTCACAGTTTTGAGAAAGCACCTATCCACATGAAATACGTTATTAGTTTCTCATCTCTTGTTGTGTTGTGAATGTGTTCTTACCTTTCATATTAAAGGAGTAAAGAAGTTGGCATCTACCGATACAGTGCCTTGTAAGGGTCCTTTCACAGGGGGCAGATCAGTGCTGATCCGCCCCGTGGATATCCGTTTGCTCAGCGGGGATCACTCCGTCGATCCCCGCTTAGCAGAGAGATGACAGGTCCGTCTCTGCACATTGCGCAGGGACAGACCTGTCACAGCGCCGCTCTCCCCTATGGGAGATCGGATAATGACGGACCGCAGTGTCTGTCGTCACCCGATCCGATCCGCAGACGGATGTAAAAATAGGTTTTTCCTCCATCACACTTTTTCGGATCGGAGCGGGTCGGATGTCAGCGGACATGTCACCGCTGACATCCGACGCTCCATAGAGCTCTATGGAGCATCCGTTCAGGTCCGCCTGAAAAACTGACAGGCGGGCCTGAACGGATCGTCAGTGTGAAAGGGGCCTTAAAGTATTCACCCCTTGGCTTTTTACCTATTTTGTTACATTACAGCCTTTAGTTCAATGTTTTTTTTTAAATCTGAATTATGTTTGATGGATCAGAACCCAATAGTCTACGTTGGTGAAGTAAAATTAGAAAAATATATACATAAAACAATTTTTCAGAAATAAAAAACTGATAATTGGCAAGTGCATATGTATTCACCCCCTTTGTTATGAAGCCCATAAAAAGCTCTGGTGCAACCAATTACCTTCAGAAGTCACATAATTAGTGAAATGATGTCCACCTGTGTGCAATCTAAGTGTCACATGATCTGACATTACATATACACACCTTTTTGAAAAGGCCCAAGAGGCTGCAATACCTAAGCAAGAGAAGACCAATGAACTCTCCAAACAAATAAAGGACAATGTTGTAGAGAAGTACAAGTCAGGGTTAGGCAAAAAACAAAATGGTATGTTTTGAGTTTGCGAAAAGGCATGTGGGAGACTCCCAAAATGTATGGAGGAAGGTCTGGTCTTATGAGACTAAAATTGAACATTTTGGCCATCAAAGAAAACACTATGTCTGATGCAAACCCAACACAACACATCACCCAAAGAACAGCATCCTCACAGTGAAACATGAAGGTGGCAGCATCATGCTATGGGGATCCTTTTCAGCAGTTGGGCCTGGGAAATCGGTCAAAGTTGAGGGAAAGATGGATGGTGCTAAATACAGGGATATTCTTGAGTAAAACCTGTACCACTTTGTGTGTGATTTGAGGCTAGGACAGAGGTTCACCTTCCAGTGGGACAATGACCCCAAACACACTGCTAAAGCAACACTTGAGTGGCTTAAGGGGAAAAGACCAGACCTCAATCCAGAAGAAAATCTGTGGTCAGACATAAAGATTCCTGTTCACAAATGCAAACTATCCAACTTGAAGGAGCTGGAGCAGTATTGCAAGAAGAAATGGGCAAAAATCCCATTGGTAGGATGTGGCAAGCTCATAGAGACTTATCCAAAGTGACTTGGAGCTGTGATAGCCACAAAAGGTGGCTTTACAAAGTATTGACTTTAGGGGGGTGAAAAGTTATGCACATTTACTTTTTCTGTTATTTTGTCCTATTTGTTGTTTGCTTCACAATAAAAAATAAAATAAAAACTTCAAAGTTGTGGGCATGTTCTGTGAATTAAATTATGCAAATCCTCAAACAATCCATGTTAACTCCAGGTTTTGAGGCAACAAAACACGAAAAATGCCAAGGGGATAATTACTTTTGCAAGGCACTGTATGCAGTCATCCATTACATTTGTCTCACAGTGCTGCAGAGACAAGCTGGATTGGCGCCTAGTTTACTTTGGGGCAAGCTGGCCGTGAACCTACCTGGAGAGGTACTTTACAATAATCAGAACAGTCTGACATTCTGGCATAGTCGGGGACTGCAGGCAGCAGCAGGTGTGTGTAAGCACCTCCAAAGTCCTGCAATTATACCTGGTAGTAGCTTTTTTTTATGGACGAATCACTTTAATGTGTTGTTTGATATTTGTTTTTATTATTAGGTTCTGTTTATAAGGAATTTGTTATAGTATATATTCCTAATCTTTGTAGTAACATGACAATACAATAGGTCTCTTTAGACCTCCGTGTATGGAGCCTGCTCTGCTCAGCGGAAGATCGCTCCGTCGATCTCCGCTGAGCAGTAAGATGACAGGTCTGTCTCTGCACGCTGTGCAGGGATGGACCTGTCAGAATGCTGCTATCCCCTATAGGGGATCGGATGAAGACAGACCGTAGAGTCCGTCGTCATCCGATCCGCAGGCGGATGGAAAAATAGGTTTTTCCTCCGTCACACATTTTGGTATCGGAGCGGGTCGGATGTCAGCGGGCATGTCAACGCTGACATCCGTCCCTCCTCTATGGAGTGTCCGTTCAGGTCCGCCTAAAAAACTGACAGGCGGATCCAAACAGATTGTCCGCGTGAAAAGGGCCTTAGGGTTTATTTATTATGCCCATTGCTTATCTCATGGTCAAACATGCATGTTATTAGTTAACAATCATTCTGCTTACAGCCAGAAATGACGTTTATGATTAGGGATGAGCTTCGTGTTCGAGTCGAACGTACGTTCGACTCGAACATAGGCTGTTCGTCCGTTCAGCGAATTCCAAACGTTATGGGCCGTTCGCGCCAAAATCGTGTGGCGCTCATGGCCCACAATGCACTGCGATGGCACAGTGCATTGCTGGCTCATGATTGGCCAAGCATGCACTGTGACCCCGCATGCTTGGCCAATCACAGCGCCGGCAGCGAGGAGAGCCATGATTGGCCACAGGCAGGATGCCTGTGGCCAATCATAGCTCAGGCTGTGTAGTACACGCCCCACACTATATAAGGCCGCCAGCACGGCGGCCTTGTGTAGTGTGTTGGCATCTGCAGCAGTTAGTGGGTGTTCTGTGTACCTTCAACACAGTATACACCGATCGTTATCGGCCGATTTTTCGTTCTTGCTCTTTTGTAGTGGTTGTTGTCTGCGTGCTCTGAACCCAGTATACACCACTATATCCACCTATATAGCTAACTATCTTGCTCGTTTTAAATAGAGCTTGCAGTCAGTGTTAGGAGATTGTGCGTGCTGTCTGCGTGCTCTGAACCCAGTATACACCGCTATATCCACCTATATAGCTAACTATCTTGCTCGTTTTAAATAGAGCTTGCAGTCAGTGTTAGGAGATTCTGCGTGCTGTCTGCGTGCTCTGAACCCAGTATACACCGCTATATCCACCTATATAGCTAACCATCTTGCTCGTTTTAAATAGAGCTTGCAGTCAGTGTTAGGAGATTGTGCGTGCTGTCTGCGTGCTCTGAACCCAGTATACACCGCTATATCCACCTATATAGCTAACTATCTTGCTCGTTTTAAATAGAGCTTGCAGTCAGTGTTAGGAGATTGTGCATGCTGTCTGCGTGCTCTGAACCCAGTATACACCGCTATATCCACCTATATAGCTAACTATCTTGCTCGTTTTAAATAGAGCTTGCAGTCAGTGTTAGGAGATTGTGCGTGCTGTCTGCGTGCTCTGAATCAAGTATACACCGCTATATCCACCTACAGTGCCTTGCGAAAGTATTCGGCCCCCTTGAACTTTTCAACCTTTTGCCACATTTCAGGCTTCAAACATAAAGATATAAAATTTTATTTTTTTGTGAAGAATCACCAACATGTGGGACATAATTGTGGAACGAAATCTATTGGATATTTTAAACTTTTTTAGCAAATAAAAAACTGAAAAGTGGTGCGTGCAAAATTATTCGGCACCTTTACTTTCAGTGCAGCAAACTCACTCCAGAAGTTCAGCGAGGATCTCTGAATGATCCAATGTTGTCCTAAATGACTGATGGTGATAAATAGAATCCACCTGTGTGTAATCAAGTCTCTGTATAAATGCACCTGCTCTGTTATAGTCTCAGGGTTCTGTTGAAAGCACAGAGAGCATCATGAAGACCAAGGAACACACCAGGCAGGTCCGTAATACTGTTGTGGAGAAGTTTAAAGCCGGATTTGGATACAAAAAGATTTCCCAAGCTTTAAACATCCCAAGGAGCACTGTGCAAGCAATCATTTTGAAATGGAAGGAGTATCAGACCACTGCAAATCTACCAAGACCTGGCCGTCCCTCTAAACTTTCAGCTCAGACAAGGAGAAGACTGATCAGAGATGCAGCCAAGAGGCCCATGATCACTCTGGATGAACTGCAGAGAACTACAGCTGAGGTGGGAGAGTCTGTCCATAGGACAACAATCAGTCGTACACTGCACAAATCTGGCCTTTATGGAAGAGTGGCAAGAAGAAAGCCATTTCTCAAAGATATCCATAAAGAGTCTCGTCTAAAGTTTGACACAAGCCACCTGGGACACACCAAACATGTGGAAGAAGGTGCTCTGGTCAGATGAAACCAAAATCGAACTTTTTGCCCACAATGCAAAACGATATGTTTGGCGTAAAAGCAACACAGCTCATCACCCTCAACACACCATTCCCACTGTCAAACATGGTGGTGGCAGCATCATGGTTTGGGCCTGCTTTTCTTCAGCAGGGACAGGGAAGATGGTTAAAATTGAGGGGAAGATGGATGCAGCCAAATACGGGACCATTCTGGATGAAAACCTGTTGGAGTCTGCAAAAGACCTGAAACTGGGACGGAGATTTATCTTCCAACAAGACAATGATCCCAAACATACAGCAAAATCTACAAAGGAATGGTTCACAAATAAACATATCCAGGTGTTAGAATGGCCAAGTCAAAGTCCAGACCTGAATCAAATCGAGAATCTGTGGAAAGAGCTGAAAACTGCTGTTCACAAACGCTCTCCATCCAACCTCACTGAGCTTGAGTTGTTTTGCAAGGAAGAATGGGCAAGAATTTCAGTCTCTCGATGTGCAAAACTGATAGAGACATACCCCAAGCGACTTGCAGCTGTAATCGCAGCAAAAGGTGGCTCTACAAAGTATTAACGCAAGGGGGCCGAATAATTTTGCACGCCCCACTTTTTATTTTTTTATTAGTTTAAAAAAGTTTCAAAAATCCAATAGATTTCGTTCCACTTCACAATTGTGTCCCACTTGTTGGTGATTCTTCACAAAAAATAAAAATTTTATATCTTTATGTTTGAAGCCTGAAATGTGGCAAAAGGTTGAAAAGTTCAAGGGGGCCAAATACTTTCGCAAGGCACTGTATATAGCTAACTATCTTGCTCGTTTTAAATAAAGCTTGCAGTCAGTGGTAGGAGATTGTGCGTGCTGTCTGCGTACTCTGAACCCAGTATACACCGCTATATCCACCTACATAGCTCTTCTCTATTTGAGCCATCTGCAGGAGTTAGTGGAAGTTGTGTGTGCCTCCAGCACAATATACACTACCCAATTGCTGGTTTTCCCAACTCCCTTCAGGCCATTACCATGTCTGGCAGGCCAGCAAGGAGAGGCAGACAGGCGCGAGCCAATAAAAGAGGGCAAGCAGGCTCTGTGTCTAGAGACAACAGTGCTGGTCGTGGACGCTGTGCATTGTCATCATCAGCACGTGGCCATGGGACACGCTTGTCCTTCTTTTCGGCAGCTGGACATGTTGAGCCACAACATGCCAACGACTTGGTAGAGTGGATGACCAAGCCCTCTTCATCCTCCTCATCGTCTCTCACCCAGGCTCAGGGTACTAGCAAAGCAGCTGCCAACGCATCTTCTTCCCTCCTCTCAATATCATCATCAGTGACTCCTTCCCTAGACCGACCACGTCCTCCTGAGGAGTCTCCTGAACTGTTTGAGCACAGTGTTGGGTACATGCTCCAGGAGGATGCCCAGTGTTTTGTAGGCTCTGATGATGATACTCAGCTAGAGGAAGGCAGTAGCGTGAATGCAGAGAGAGGGGATGCTCAAGAAGGACAGCAATCTGGCAGTTATGTTCCACAAGCTGCAGCATACTTCCAGGTTTGCTCCAGCGATGAAGAGGGAGGGGATGATGAGGGCACTGACTCCACATGGGTGCCTGGTAGGAGAGAGGAGGAGGAGGAGGCACATGTCCAACGAGGCAGGAAGCCTTCCGGGGGCCAGCTTAGGGGCAGCACACCGACTGAATCACACCGCAGAGCTCCGCCTGTGTAGGGCACTGCCTCTGCGCGCTATTCTAAAAGTTCTTTGGTGTAGACCTTTTTTGAGACGAGTCCATCAGATCGCACCGCTGCTATTTGCAACATATGTCTCAAGCGTATCTCGCGTGGCCAAAACATCAGCTGCTTGGGCACCACATGCTTGACCAGACATATGTTGACCTGCCATGCAGCTCGTTGGCAAGCGTACCTCAAAGACCCACACCAAAGAACAAAGCGGACCTCTCCTTGCTCCTCATCAACTGGGATCTCCAACCCCACTAGACCTTCAGTCCTCTCTGAAACCTGCTCTGAGAGGAATGAAGGTGTACAATTAGGTGTGTCACAGCCAAGTGCTTCCGGGCACTCTGCTAGCACCCACGTCCGATTATAGCAGGCAAATGTCCCTGCCCCAGCTGCTGGACCGGCAAAAGAAGTTCACTCCTAGCCATTAGACATGGGCGCCGTCAATAAATTTGTTTCGTTCTGTTCCGTTTCGATTCGTAATAAAATTAATTCGTACTTCGTATTTCGTGTCCGAAATTCCGTACTGTTTCGTACGAAATACGAATTGTTGTTAACGTGTACGTACGTTCTTTACGATGAATTTAAAGGCAAAAACATTGCTCATTATGCTTATTATGACTTGCAGAAGACTTCTGTGATAGAAGTCAATGTAAGTTGCCTGTAGACATCAGTGAAGGATTTTCATCCTCTCTGGGCAGGCTGCCAAGAAAAGAACAAAATGATACAATGTTTCTTCTTCAATGGGCTGAACTCCGTGTGTAGAAGTTCTCAGTTTAATCATTTAAAGACTAAATATTTTCTGACACTTGTTGCTTACAAGTAAAAATCCAGTATTTTCTGCTAGAAAATCACTCAGAAGCCCCAAAAATTATATATATATATTTTTTAGCAGAGACCCTAGGGAATAAAATAGCGGTTGTTGCAATGTTTTATGTGACGCGTTATTTGCGCAGCGGTCTTTCAAACGCAAGTTGACAACTGACCCATGTGCCCTGTGTAGCTCACGTCCTTAACCTGGTGGTGCAGCGGTTCTTGGGCAGATACCCGGGCTTACAGGATGTCCTGAAGCAGGCCAGGAAAGTCTGTGTGCATTTCCGCCGATCATTTAATGCCTGTGCTCGGCTGGCTGAGCTCCAAAAGGAGTTGAACCTGCCCAAGAACCGCCTTATATGTGACATGCCCACCAGGTGGAATTCAATGTTGGCCATGCTGCAGCGGCTGCACACGCAGCAGAGGGCCACCAATGAGTACCTGTGCGACTACGGCACCAGGACAGGGTCAGGGGAGCTCGTTTTTTTTCTCACCACGCCAGTTTAATTACAATTTTTGATGCAATGCTTTGTGGCAGGGCTAATTCCTGCACTAAAACTAAAGTATATGGGAGAGGTTGCAGTGTCGTGGCACCAGCACCAGTGCCTAAGGCCCAATTTTTCTTCCCCTGTTTAACAGGGGCGTTTAATTACAATTTTTGATGCAATGCTTTGTGGCAGGGTTAATTCCTGCACTAAAACTAGAGTATATGGGAGAGGTTGCAGTGTCGTGAGACCAGCACCAGTGCCCAAGGCCCAATTTTTCTGCCCCTGTTTAACAGGGGCGTTTAATTAAAATTTTTTATGCAATGCTTTGCGGCAGGGCTAATTCCTGCACTAAAACTAGAGTATATGGGAGAGGTTGCAGTGTCGTGGCACCAGCACCAGTGCCTAAGGCCCAATTTTTCTGCCCCTGTTTAACAGGGGCGTTTAATTACAATTTTTGATGCAATGCTTTGCAGCAGGGCTAATTCCTGCACTAAAACTAGAGTATATGGGAGAGGTTGCAGTGTCGTGGCACCAGCACCAGTGCCTAAGGCCCAATTTTTCTGCCCCTGTTTAACAGGGCGTTTAATTACAATTTTTGATGCAATGCTTTGCGGCAGGGCTAATTCCTGCGCTAAAACTAGAGTATATGGGAGAGGTTGCAGTGTCGTGGCACCAGTGCCTAAGGCCCAATTTTTCTGCCCCTGTTTAACAGGGACATGTAATTACAATTCTTGATATAATATTTCACAGGAGGGCCTGTTCCTGTGCCCACCCAGAGTAACTGTGAGGACTTATAGTGTTGTGGCACCAGCACCACAACCACCAAAAGTAAATTTTTCTACCACTGTTCAACAATGGCATGTAATTACAATTCTTGATATAATCGTTCACAGCAGAGCGCTCCAGCGCCCACCAAGAGTCACTTTGAGGGCTTATAATGTTGTGGCAAAACCAACACCTTGTTCCGCCATTTCTGCAGAGCATATAGAGCAGGCCCCTACTTTCAAACATCCAACTTACAAACATCTCCTACTGAAAACGGAAGGAGACAACAGCAAGTGAGATGAAAAAAGACGGACGGCAACACAAATTATACAGGGGTGATAACCCTTCCCTATGTTTTCCAAAAAGCTTAAAAATAGTTTTTTTGACTGGAGCTACACTTTAAAAATTTACCAGTTGAAAATTACAAACAGATTCAACTTAACACAACAAATCTACACAGTCCCTGTCTTGTTTGCACCGCCTGTATACTGCTGTTCTGAGTATATAGGGCCTGGGGGCCACACGTATTTCCTTTTTTTAATATGGGTACGGGGTTCCACTTAATATGCGTACAAGACCCAAAGGGGCTGGTAATGGGCAGGGAGGGCTACCCATGCCATTTTTCTCAATGATTTTCAACCATATTGCAGGAACCAGATATAACATTAAAACCGCAAGCAGTTTGAAATGACGTTATTTCCGTTAAATGTCATTTTGTGCAGGGACTGTTCTAAACACGGGAAACATGTGGCACTTCACAGGCATACTATAGACACCCCCCAGGCACGATATTTAAAGGAATATTTCACTTTTTTTTCACTTTAATCGTCATTAAAATCAGTGCTCCCACCAAAACGGCCATTTTTAAAACTTCTTTTTGCATTGACCCATGTCCCCTGGGGCAGAAGCCATGTCCCCAAACCCTTTTTAGGACAGTATCTTGCATATTAGCTGTTAAAATTAGCACTTTTAATTTCAAACGTTCGAGTCCCATAGACTTCAATGGGGTTCTAACGTTCGTACGAATTTGGGGTCCGTTTGAAAGTTCTGGTGCGAACCGAACCGGGGGGTGTTCGGCTCATCCCTATTTATGATGTTGTTAATTTATCTAGAAATAATACCGAATGCAATGATACATCTTTGTTATCCTGTTTTTTCCATTGTTGTAATATTGCAGGCCAAGGTGACTTTATATAGCTACTATTGATGGGAATAAAAGATGAAACAAATAAACTTTAATGAAAGCAATGTTTGTTTTTGTTGGAATAGCAGAATGTTACTCTTTTGTTACCAACAGGTGTACATGTGTTTGTATTCCTTGCTTCAAAAGATCATGAATGACATTCAGTCATTTATAAAATAAACATGACTTAGATGCTTTAACTACTTGCCTACCATATACTGTAGATATAGGGATTAGACACAGCGGGAGCTGATTGGCGGATGTGGTGGACTCGTTATCCGTCGGCACTCGCCGATCCTTCGCTGATCGCCACCCTTACTAGTAAAAATAAAAAAAATAAAACAAAACTATCCCATAGTTTGTAGACGCTATAACTTTTGTGCAAACCAATCAATATATGCTTATTGGGATTTTTTTTTACCAAAAATATGTAACAGAATACATATTGGCCTAAATTGAAATTTGTTTTTTTTCTTTTTTTTTATTGGTTATGTTTTATAGCAGAAAGTAAAACATATTCTTTTTTTTTTTCAAAAAAATGCAGAGGTGATCACATACCAAAAGAAAGCTCTATTTGTGGTAAAAATGTGACAGTGTCGCACGACTGCGAAATTGTCAGTTAAAGTAACACAGTGAAGTATCGCAAAAAATGGC
Organism: Lithobates pipiens; assembly: GCF_037356315.1. NCBI lineage: Eukaryota > Metazoa > Chordata > Amphibia > Anura > Ranidae > Lithobates > Lithobates pipiens. Next base: position 111,434,357 of record NW_027507788.1, read on the forward strand.
CTGGTCTTGAGGGGGGGGGGGGGGGGTAAACCTTGCAGAGCTGAAGTGATTAAATTATTATATATATTTAGAATATTGTCATAAAAAAATCACAGTTTATTTTTCCTAACTAGAATACTCCCTTTATTTAGGGTTGTGCTAACAAGTTCGCTGGTCCCCCATTTACCGTTTCCCTGTTGATCTGTACTCTGGGCTACAAGTGAGTGTTCCAAACCACAGTGATCCCTGCTTCTCAGTGACCTATGGAGAGTATTGTGCTGAAGTGTGGTTTACACTCACACTGAAGCAAATAGTACTGGACCACAAGTGAATTGTGCCTATCCCAAGTGTGTTTAAGGCCAAGTTCACACTATAGCGATGCGGGAACGCCGCGTTTACCCGCATCGCACACCTCCCGCCGGCAGTTCACACTGCCCTATGCGGACGGCTGGGAGTGTCAATGTTATGTTAATGACACCCCCAGATCCGTCGGCATATCGCAGTGCGATCTGCCGACTCGCACAGGAATCGGATCGCATGGTGTGAACCCCCATGCGATCCGATTCTGTTGCGGACCCAAAAAAGGGTCCCGTGCGAGTTTGCTGCGGGAGCGCTGCGAATTCAGCCATACTATCTGTATGGCTGAACTCGCATCGCTACGGAGATCGGATGTGATTTGCTGTGCGAATCACATCCGGATCTCCCCCCGCAGCGGTGTGAACCGGGCCTAAAGGTGAAGTACAGCCAAAGCTAATTTGGCTGTACTTCTCCATTGGATCACAGGAGTGTACATCGTTCTGCACTCTTGTGACCCATTTTCAGCCAACAGTGGGCTGAAGCAAGAGAGTTGGGTGCCAGTGGAGGGAGGAGAGAGAAAGAGTCTGCTTGTGTTGTCCATGGAAACACTGGTTTCTTGGATGAGGACAGTGAAACAGAAACAGAACAAGAGGGAACTATCAGTCCTGACAACCAAAAGTAAGTTGGTGAATCGGGGACAGTAGAGTTGATGATCCAAGTTGCCCAGACTCAAGCTCAGTTGTATCATGCTTTGATGTGAGTAATGGAAATCCAAGGGAAGATGCAAGAGCAAGGATTTCACCCAGGAGGGTCAAGGCCTCCCCAAACTAAGAAAAAAAGATGTTTTGGATGTGGGGGAGCTGGGCACTTCAAGGCTAAGTGCCTCAAAGCAGGAATCAGCCGCATTTGTTTGCAGAAATATTACAAGCGTTACAGAAGCTACTCTTCTTAAAGCCGGAGGGAAACTTCTGGGAACCTCAGTGAAGGAGTCAATTTAGCATCCCATGGCAAAACAGAGCTCCAAAGCCAAGAAAGAGTCAAAGAACAGGCAGAAACCAAAGTCCTTTACTTGTCACTCTCCTCCTTTGCCTGCATCTAAAAGTGAGTCCCAAGGGAAGGGAAGATGGACAAGGGAGGTCAATGCACACCCTTCTAGTCGAGCAATTAAAGAGACTTCCCAGACACAAGAGAAGCTGATTAGGGCTCAGACTATAGAGTCACAAGCAATGAATCTGCCAAATAACCTGGTGGGGCCTTCTCCAATAGTTTCAAGTGGAAGGGATCTACACTCAAGCGCTGCTAGATACTGGAGCCCAGGTCATGCTCCTGTATAGGGATTTTTATGACAAACATCTGAAGCATATCCCCTTATGTAAGCTGGAGATCGGGGGCATCAGTACCCAAAAGTTCCCTTACGATGGATATATCCCTATCAAGATAACATTCAATCCTTCATTGGCTGGGAAGCCAGAAACGTTTGACACCTTGGCCATTGTTTGTCTGCGGTCCCCTGGGGCAGGATGAAATTCCTTGTTGATAGGAACTACTACAAACCTTGTGAGATGATTGCTCACCCCGTTGGCCATAAAAGTTGCTACCATGAAGAGCTCCAGCTGAGGCAAGCTTTCTAACGTGCAGTGCAGGAACAAAAGGCACCCACCAAAGGAGTGGGAAGACTGTGGTGAATGGACACTCAAGAGATAGTCTTGCAAATCTACTTCAGTGATGATGGATGACTTGGTTCAGAAGGACCCTGGGAGAGAGCCTCCTGTACAGTCTCCCACTTTGTCTCCAAGTTGGGAAGAAAGGGTTATGCCGTGTACATGCGATCGGAAATTCGGCCAGCAAAAGACTGATGAGGGCTTTTGGTTGGAAAATTTGATCGTGAGTATGCAACAGACTTTTTCTGGCCAAATTTTGGCCAGCAAAAGATTGAGAGCATGTTCGATTTCGATCGGAAAAAGTTCCTATCCGAAAATGCGTTTGTGTGCATGCAATTCTGATGCGCAAAAACTCACGCATGCTTAGATTCAACTATGAGACAGAAGCTATTGGAAGCTATTGGCTTCATGGCTATTGAACATCCTTTTTCTAGTCCAGTTGTACGTGTTGTATGTCACTACGTCCTTGATGGTTGGAATTTGGTGTGACCGTGTGTATGCAAGGCAGCTTGAGCGAAATTCAGTTGGGAAAACCATCAGAGCTGTTCCAAAATTCTGATCGTGTGTACGTGGCATTAGAGCTCAGCTAGACAGGTGGGAAAATATGTTCTCTAAGAATGATTTTGATGTGGGCTGTGCCAAAAGTGCCCAACACCCAATTAGACTGAGCGAAGACAGGTCTTTTCGAGTGAGAGCTCGTCAGATCCTGTTGAGTGATATTGAAGATCTCACAGAGCAGCTGGCCGAGTTGAAAAATTCTGGAGTCATTAAAGAATCCAGGAGTCCTTTTGCCTCCCCCATTGTGGTAATGCGCAAGAAAAATTTATCCATTTGGATGTGTATTGACTATAGAACACTGAACCGAAGAACTATTCCTGATCAGTATACCACAGCTCGCATAGAAAATTCTTTGCTGTGTCTGTCTGGAGCCAAATGGTTCAGTGTATTGGATCTGAAGAGTTGATACTACCAGATACCTATGCATCCTGATTAGGGACTAGCCAAACTACCCCCTGTTCAGTTTGCATCAGAACTTTCAAACATCGGGAAAGTTTGGAACTGAATAATGAACCCTATTGAAGTCTAATGCCGTGTACACATGACCGGACATTTTTATCGGACTAGGTCCGATGGTCTTCCCGACAGACTTTCGGCGGAGTTCCGAAGGTCTTTCTGAATGAACGGACTTGGCCACACACAATCACACCAAAGTCTTATGGATTTGAACGTGATGACGTACGACCGGACTAGAATAAGGAAGTTCATAGCCAGTAGCCAATAGCTGAAACAGATTTCTGGATAGAAACTGGGTCCGACGGGGTTCCAGCAAAAAATTTTTAAGCATGTTCTATTTCTAAAGTCCGTCAGATTTTTGGACAGCAAAGGTCCAATGGAGCCCACACACAATTGAATTGTCGGATGGATTTGTTCCGTCGGACCCTTGCTGTCGAAAAGTCTAGTCGTGTGTATGCGGCATAAGGGATCTAAATGTGAAAAATCAAAAGTGCCCATTTTGAAAGCTTAGATGCAAGTAACTAGGCATACAATGGTTACGAGGGTCTGGGTACTGCCCTGGGGGACATGTATCAATAAAAAAAAGGGTTTGTAAAAAACTTCATTTTTAAATGAGCAGTGATTTATTGATGCTTAAAGTGAAAGTATAAAAATGAAAAATTCCTTTCAATATAGTGCCTGGGGGGGCCCCCTTAGTCCACCTGTAAAGTGGTACATATGCACTGTTTAGAGAAGCTGCTGTAGCAATAATTTTTTAAAGCCCAAAAAATTAAATTTTTCCTGCAAGCTGTGTTTATTTTGTAAGCAACGGTCTAGGGAGCCAGTTTGTATAATGAGGCCACAGTGTAGTTCACGGGGAACAAGATTCGAGATTTTTTCGATAAATTCTGGTGTCTCTACCACAGACTTTGGATTTCTACTTCTGTACAGGAAAATAGTTCTTTGGGTGTCGGTGGCACCTTCACACCCTAACCCTATAGAGGTACTCTTGATAAAAGCAGGAATTGGCCTTGCTGTCAAAAATTTTAATGATATGCATCTGTCAAACAGGTGCCGAAAAATTGGTATTTGAGTGTTAAGTGTGCCCAGGAAATCTACACCAAAATCATTCTTCCAGATCAAATCAACACCCAGAACACTAGGCATCCTAGAAGTTCTACACCTAGCGAGAGATTCCACATTTTAAAAACACTTAATCTGCAACATCGGCATAGGGGGCTTCATAGCTGCTGTTAATCCAGAACTCACTCATTTTGATAAAAGTCAGACGATCCACGGAGTCTGTGGACAGACGTGTTCTATGGTAACAAACCTCCAACAGCACTGAATGCACACTCGGAAAGCACACTCGATGCAGGGCAGCTCAGCAACCCAATAGCATACTGGCCAAGTCCTGGCCAGTGGTATATTCTCAAGACCCAGTAAGCCTGTGGATCATCGACTGAAAAGCTCTCCATCCATGTTTTCGCACCTAGATAATCGTCCACCATGTAATGCAGATGCTGCCGATGGGATGTAGAAGCTGACAGGACTAAAAAGATTCAGAAATGCATCATTTAAATGGCCACCTTCTCCACAGATCCTCTTTTGACCAACAGAAGCCTCAAAAGAATGTTTTCCAGGACACTGTAATCTACCAGAGTCAGGAAAAGTGTTCAATAAACTTTAAGGTGTCCTCAAGAGATTTAATCTTCTGCATTCTCTGTGGGGATGGGAAGAGTTCTGAGACTTTCCCCTTATAATGGTTGTCACAGAGGGTTGCCAACCAATAGTGATCCTTTTCTTTTATGCCACATATTCTTGGGTCCTTTCACAGGCTTTAAAGCATAAGGAAGCCCATGAACCGCAAATTTGCAGAGGCATGAGAAGCGGACTCCTTGTGGTCACTGAGGATTATAACAATATCTGGAAGCCCCCCCCCCCCCGTTTTTAAGAAAGAATCAATGTCGTTTCAAAACAAGAATATACTTAAAACAATACAAATTCAATTAGGTTTAATGCGATAGAAACAGAGTTCACTCACACATTTTAATTATACAGTATGTATTTTTATTGGGGGCACTTTGAAATAATAATGCAAAAAAATTCACCCTTAAAAACTGCAGAGGTGATCAAATACCACCAAAAGGAAGCTCGATTTGTGGGAAAAAAGGACATAAATTGTATTTGGGTACAACGTTGCACAACCATGCAACTGTCAGTTAAAGTGGCGTGGTATCACAAAAAATGGCCTGATCATTAAAGGAGTAAAACCTTATGGAGTTGAAGTGGTTAACATATACAAAGAAAAACCCTCTCTTACTAATAATTACTGGCGTGATGTGGGAAATCCCACGATTCCTGTGCGGGTTCCTGCATTGCACCTAAATTGCCAGCAGTTCACACTGACAACTGCAAACTGCTGCGGGTGTCAATGTGAAGTTAAGGACACCCCCAGATTGGTTTGCATATCGCAGTGTGTACTGTGAAATGGTACAGGAATTGGATGGCATTGGTGTGAACACCTATGCCATAAGATTCCATTGCGGACCAAACAAAAGGGTCCTGCACCATTTTTGTTCAAATGTGATGCAAATTCAGCCATACAAACTGCATGGCTGAATTTGCATCACAAAAACATTTCATGTTTCACACAGAAATGCGGTGCAAATCACATATGATGTCTATCATCACAATAGTGTGAACCCAGCCTAAAACAGGTAGAGAAGAGGTAACATAATAACTCCTAAGCACCTGCAATAAAGCATATTACACTTACTTAGCACCCCCACCCCTTAGAAGAGTCCTGTGAATTTGTGTGTTTGGCAAAAGGGGAACTAGGTCTGATTAGTGAACTATAAACCCTTTTACTGCCAACCTCTTCCTGAGAAAGCTAATCAGTCTGTCGGGAAAGTCTACCAACATTGACATGCCCCAATCTGTATACCTCTACTGAATCAGAACAATGCAGTCAGCATAAAAACCAAGCAACTAGCATTTTCAGAAAAAAAAAACAGCAATGCCAACCTCACTGTTTTATGTTAGCTTTCCTCTAACCTGGCTATTGTTACTTTAATTAGTAAAAAAAGAGCAATATTTGTTTGCCAGACCCCCCCCCCCCCCCCCCCCTTTCCACAATACACACTATCAGTCTTTTTGAAGCAAGCTCTCCTCTGCTGAAATACCAAAACCCACATAATATTCAGATGTAGGACTCTTTTCTCCCTCCTTTCAGTAACAACAATAGAGGGCAGTGGCTCAGCTCCTCTGTGCTGCTATCCATTTCTAGGAATGCTGCCATTCGGTGTCCCACCGTAGGACACACATAGGCTGACTGTAGAGGTGAGCAGGAGCAGGAAGGGAGTGGGGGCAGCAATTGCACACATACATTTTTTTCCTCTTGTCATCAGCAAAAAGCTGAATTTCTTTGCTCTGTGGAAACAAACTTAAGTACGCTTTACCCTCACTTCCCAGCGCTCTATACACAGAAGGAGAGTTTCTCCGTGGCTGTCCTCTCTTCCGCCGACAGGTTGCTATTGGATGGAAGAGAGAGCAGTCTCCTCCCTTTAGCAGCTATTGAGATTCCTGCTCTGCATAATAGTAATGACACTGCTGTCACTTCTATAAGTGAGGGAACTTCAGATCAGCGCAGCTCCAGTGCGCCCCCCCCCCCCTTCATGTAATACTCCGCCCAGGGTAACCGTCCCTTCTGCCCACCCCTTGTACCGGCCCTGCTCCCAAGGGTTCTGCAGAGGGAAAACCATCTCTTAGCCCCCGTACACACGGTCAGACATTCCGATCACAAAATCCGGCGGATTTTTTCCGACGGATTTTGCCGAAACTGGTGTTGCATACACACTGTCGGACAAATTTGTCTGAAAATCCGATCGTTCGTAACGTGATGACGTTCGTTGGTTATGATGGGACTACGTTCAGGCTAGTAGCCAATAGCTTTGGTCTCATAATTTGATCTGAGCATGCGTGGCACTTTGTCCAATCGGAATTCTCTACAGCGTGGTCCGATCGGATCACGTTGTCGGAAAATTTTATATCCATCTCTCAAACTTTGTTGGTCGGACATTCCGACGGAAAAAGTCAGATGGAGTCCATACACGGTCGGTATATCCGACAACACGGTCCGATCTGACATTTTCCGTCCGAATGTCCGACCATGTGTATGGGGGCTTACTGTTTGACATATATCTTCCTCTGCTTCATTGCCTCTTCCTGCTCCTCCTCTCTCTCCTCTTGTTTGTTCTGTGGCATAAGAACAATGGTGTCTGCATAAAGTGGGCCTTGAGAGGACAGGAAATCCTCCTTTGTCCCGCTGTGCTGCCTCGAGTGCCTTGTCCATAATGCCACTCAGAGTCTGCTCCAGCAGAAACACAACAGGGATTGTGTCACCGATGCATGCATTGTCACGGCTCACCATCCTTGTGTCCTCCTCAAATGGTGACAGTACAGTGCATGCATCCTTTATGAGAAGCCATTGGCGTGGGGAAAAAAAGCTGAGCCGGCCTGAGCCTGCCATTGTGTCATACTCACACAAGTACTCACTGACAGCCCTTTGCTGCATGTGTAGCAGCTGCAGCATTGCCAAAGTCAATTTCCACCTGGTGGGCATGTTACAAATCAGCCAGTTTACGGGCAGGTAGAATTCCTGCTGAATTTCAGCCAACCGAGCACTGACTGGGTATGAACGCTACACACTCTTCTGGCCTGCTTTAGTAGATCTTCCAACCTTGGGTACCTATTTAGGAAATGCTGCACCACCAAATTGAGGACATGTGCCAGGCATGGCACATGTGTCAACTTTCCTTGTCTTAGGGCGGACAGGAGGTTTGTGCCATTATCACACGACACCACCATACCTGGCTCCAGCTGGCGTGGCGTAATCCACCTCTTGGCCTGTCCCTGCAGAGCTGAAAGAAACTCTGCTCCGGTGTGGTTCCTGTCCCCTAGACACACCGGCTGAAGCACTGCATGGCACATTTTAGCCTGACTCATTTAATAGCCCTTTGAACGCTTAGGGGGCACTTGAGGTTCATAGGACAATTCAGCAGAGGAGGGAATGGAGGAGGAGGAGGAGGGGGTAGAGCTGACAAATCTGGCATCATCACCAGCTGTATGGAGACACGGGGGCACAACAAGTTACAGCACTGAGACCTGTCCTGCATACTTCCGATTTGCAAGTAGAGTTACCCAGTCTGCTGGGAACAAAATATATCATCCCTGCCCATGCTAGCTGGACCATGTGTCAGCAGTAACGGGGACTGCCTTGCCCAATGATTCCACAACATTGCCTTCCACATGATGGTAGAGAGATGGAATGGCCTTATGTGAAAAGAAATAGCGACTGGGAATCTACCATTGTGGTACAGCATATTCTACAAATTCACAGAAGGGGCAGAATCCACGAGGAGACAAGGCAAAATTTGTAGAGCCAGAAGCCTTGACAAGCTTGCATATAGAGGCTGGGCATGTGGGTAAAAGGGACTGTAATTTTTTTTTTCGCTGCAGCAGATGGGGCAGAGAAATTTGGCGGCTATAGTCTACAGCTGCTGGTGCACTGCTGGCAGATGTGCTGCAAGGACCTGGGACACCCGGCGCTATACCATAATTCCTGTCAATGGAGGCTGCTGAGAGGTCATGAGGTATAGCAGGGACAGAGGTGAGTAAGGAGGAGGGACAGATTGGTGCCCCTTTTGTGTGGCTTTTAGGTGCTCTTGCCAACGGGAATGGCGGGAGGTTAAATGCCTTGTCAAGCATGTGGTACCCAAATGGTTGGTGCTTTTGCCACACTTGATGTGCTTGAGACAAAGTTTACAAATAGCAACAGTGCGATCGGCTGGACATGTACTAAAAAAGGCCCAGACAGCTGAGCTGTGGGAAGTGCGATAGGAAGAGATATGAGCTCCACAATGTGATGGAATAGGGTGGCCGCTCTCTACTCTTCCATGATGGCTGCCTTGTTGGGGTTGTGCCTCACCCTCACTTTCCTCCTCTGCTCTATCCGGCACCGAAGTCGAGTCAGTGACCTCATCATCATCATCTCCTCCATCCTCGTTACCACTGGAGACAACTTGGCAATACGATGCAGCTGGTGGAACATGACTGCCAGTTTGTGTACCAGTGTTCTCCCCTCTCTGTAGGCTCATGTTCCTGCCTTCCTCAACCTCAGAGTCAGAAACAATATCTCAATCGAGTAATGGCTGTGCATCGGCTCTTTTGGCCCCCATGTACTATTCTCTCCTGGCCCCCCGTACTATTCACTCCTTGCCACTCTATATTATTCTCTCCTGCCCCCCTGTACTTTTCTTTCCTGCCCCCCATACTGTTCTCCTCTACCCCCCCTGTACTGTTCCATCCTGGCCCTGTGTACTATTCTCTCCTGGCCACCCTGTACTGTTTCCCCCTGCCCCCACCACACTATTCTTTCCTGGACCCCCTGCTCTGTACGGGTCTCTCCTGGCCTCCCCTTTACTGTTTCCTCCTTGTCCCTGTACTATTCTTTCCTGGCTCCCTGTGCTATTCCTTCCTGCCCCCTATACTATTCTCTCTTGGCCCCCTATACAATTCTCTCCTGGCCCCCTTATACTATTTTCTCCTGCCCCTATACTATTCTCTCTTGGCCCCCCTATACTATTCTCTCCTGGTCCCCCTATACTATTCTCTCCTGGCCCCCCTATACCATTCTCTCCTGGCCCCTATACCATTCTCTCCCCCCCCTGTATTATTATCTCATGGCCACCCTGTACTATTCTCTTCTGGCTCCCTGCACTATTCTCTCCTTTCCCCTGTACTAGTCTCTCCTTGCCTCCCCCCATATACTATTCTCTCCTGGCCCCCCTTTACTATTCTCTTCTGGCTTCCCTGTAATATTTTCTTCACGCCCCCTATACTTTTCCCTCCTGGCTCCCCTGTACTATTCTTTCCTGGCCTGGCCCCCTTACTATCCTCTCCTTGCTCCCCCTATACTATTCTCTCCTGACCCCCTATACTAGTCTTTCCTGCCCCCTTTACTATTCTCTCCTGGCCCCCCTGTACTATTCTCTTCTGTCCTCCCTGTACTATTCTCTCCTGGCCCCCTGTACTATTCTCTCCTGGCCCTCCTGTACTGTTCTCTCCTGGCCCTCCTGTACTGTTCTCTTCTGGCCCCCTGTACTGTTCCCTCCTAGCCCCTATGTACTTTTCTTTCCTGGCCCCCTGTACTATTCTCTCATGGCCACCCTGTACTGTTCCCCCTGCCTCCCCATACTATTCTCTCCTTGCCCCCCTACACTATTCTCTCCTGGTCTCCCTGTACTTTCCTCTCCAGGCCCCCCTGTACTGTTCTCTCCTGGCCCCCTATACTATTCTCTCTTCTGGCCACTCTATACTATTTCCCCCTGCCCCCCATACTATTCTTTCCTGGCCCCCTGTACTATTCTCTCCTGGCCTTCCTGTTCTGTACAGGTCTCTCCTGGCCTCCCTTGTACTGTTTCCTCCTCGCCCCCTGTAATATTTTTTTCCTGGCTCCCTGTGCTATTCCTTCCTGCCCTTCCCTATACTATTATCTCCTGGCCCGCCTATACTATTCTCTCCTGGCCCCTTATACCATTCACTTCTTCCTCCCCCTGTACTATTATCTCCTGGCCTCCCTGTACTATCCTCTCCTTTCCCCTGTACTAGTCTCTCTTTGCCTCACCCCTATACTATTCACTCCTGGTCCCCAGGTACTATTCTCTTCTGGCCTCCCTGTACTATTCTCTCCTGGCCCCCCTGTACTTTTCCCTCTCGGCTCCCCTGTACTATTCTTTCCTCGCCCCCTTTACTATTCTCTCCTTGCTCCCCCTATAATATTCTCTCCTGGCCCCCCTATACTATTCTCTCCTGGCCTCCTGTACTATTCCTTCCTTCCCCTGTACCATTCTCTCCTGACTTCCCTATACTATTCTCTCCTTGCCCCCTTTTATTATTCTCTCCTGGACCCCCTGTACTATTCTCTCCTAACCCCTATAATATTTTCTCCTGGTCCTCCTATACTATTCTCTCCTGGCCTCCTGTACTACTCCTTCCTCCCCCTCTACTATTCTCTCCTGGCTTCCCTATACTATTCTCTCCTGCTCCCCCTGTGCTATTCTGTCCTTGCCCCCTACACTATTCCCTCCTGGACCCCCTGTACTGTTCTCTCCTGGCCCCCTGTACGGTTCCCTCCTGGCCCCCTTTTACTGTTTCTTCATGTCCCCCATACTATTCTCTCCTGACCACCCTGTACTGTTCACCCTGCATCCCCCTGTACTATTATCTCCTGGCACCCTGTACTATTCTCTCCTGCCCCCCCCCCCCTGTACTTTTTTTTCCTGACTCCCCCTGTACTGTTCTCTTCTGGCCCCCTGTACTGTTCTCTCCTGGCCCCCTGTATTATTCTCTCCTGGCCACCCTGTACTGTTTCCCCCTGCCCCACCACACTATTCTTTTGTGGCCCCCTGTACTATTCTCTCCTGCCCCCCTGTTCTGTAAGAGTCTCTCCTGGCCTCCCCTGTACTGTTTCCTCCTCGCCCCCTGTACTATTCTTTCTTGGCTCCCTGTGCTATTCCTTCCTGAACCCCTATACTATTCTCTTCTAGCCCCCCTATACGATTCTCTCCTGGCCCCCTCATACTTTTCTCTCCTGGCCACCTACACTATTCTCTCTTGGCCCCCCCTATACTATTCTCTCCTGGCCCGCCTATACTATTCTCTCCTGGCCCCTTATACCATTCACTCCTTCCTCCCCCTGTACTATTATCTCCTGGCCTCCCTGTACTATCCTCTCCTTTCCCCTGTACTAGTCTCTCCTTGCCTCACCCCTATACTATTCACTCCTGGCCTCCAGGTACTATTCTCTTCTGGCCTCCCTGTACTATTCTCTCCTGGCCCCCCTGTACTTTTCCCTCCCGGCTCCCCTGTACTATTCTTTCCTCGCTACCTTTACTATTTTCTCCTTGCTCCCCCTATACTATTCTCTCCTGGCTCCCCTATACAATTCTCTCCTGGCCTCCTGCATGATTCCTTCCTCCCCCTGTACTATTCTCTCCTAGCCTCCCCCTGTACTATTCTCTCCTTGCCCCCCTATACTATTCTATCCTGGCCCCCTATACTATTCTCTCCTGGCCCCTGTACTCCGGTATACAGTTGTCTCCTGGTTTCCCTGTACTGTTTCCTCCTCGCCCCCTGTACTATCCTCTCCTGGCCCCCTGTTTCCCTTAATGGCCCCCTGTACTATACAGTTACCTCCTGCCCACCCCCCCCCCCCCCCCCCGTACTATACAGTTCCTCCTGACCCTCCCTGTACTGTTCCCTCCTGCTCCCCCCATACTGTGCTGCGCTCTTCTCGTCCCCTCCTGAACTGTTCCCTCCTGAATCTCCTGTGCTTTGCCCTGCTGACCCCCTGTATGCTGCTTATCTTATGTTTGACCCAGAATTAAGTATCTGTGCAGAAAAGCAAGCACAAGTTTCACATTAACCACTTGCTTACTGGGCACCTAATCCCCCCTCCTGCCCAGACCAATTTTCAGCTTTTAGCGCTGTCACTCTTTGAACGACAATTACAAATAAGTGTATAAAAAGTGTTGCGCTAAAGAACGTATTCAGTATAAAAGTGTAACAGAAGTGGCTTAGATATCTTGCCAATTCAGATTCTGAAAATTATTAACCACTTGCTTACTGGGCACTTAAACACCCTTCCAGCCCAGACCAATTTTCATCTTTCAGCATGCTCACACTTTGAATGACAGTTACTCAGTCATGCGACACTGCACACAAATGAATTTTTTGTCCTTTTTTCCCACAAATACCGATGACAGATGGCACTAATACGTGGCACCGATGACGCGTGACACTGATGACAGATGGCACTGATAAGTGGCATTGATGACACGTGGCACTGACAACAGATGGCACTGATAAGTGCCATTGATGACACGTGACACTGACAACAGATGGCACGTGACACTGACCAGTGGCACTGATGACAAATGGCACTGATGTGGCACTGATGACACGTGGCACTGATGACAGATGGCACTAATATGTGGCACTGATGACAGATGGCACTAATACGTGGCACCGATGACAGATGGCACTAATACGTGGCACCGATGACGCGTGACACTGATGACAGATGGCACTGATAAGTGGCATTGATGACACGTGGCACTGACCGGTGGCACTGATGACAAATGGCACTGATGTGGCACTGATGACACGTGGCACTGATGACAGATGGCACTAATATGTGGCACTGATGACAGATGGCACTTATACATGGCACTGATGACACGTGGCACTAATACGTGGCACTAATGACAAATGGCACTAATACGTGGCACTGACGACAGATGGCATTAATACGTGGCACTGATGACAGATGGCACTAATACGTGGCACCGATGACAGATGGCACTAATACGTGGCACCAATGACGCGTGACACTGATGACAGATGGCACTGATAAGTGGCATTGATGACACGTGACACTGACAACAGATGGCACGTGACACTGACAGGTGGCACTGATGACAAATGGCCCTGATGTGGTACTGATGACAGATGGCACTAATATGTGGCACTGATGACAGATGGCACTATGTGGCACTGATGACAGATGGCACTTATACGGGGCACTGATGACAGATGGCACTGGGGACAAATGGCACTGACAACAGGTGGCACTGGGGACAGATAGCACTGAGGCGGATGGCACTGGGGCAGGTGGCACTGGGGCAGATGGCACTGGGGTGGATGGCACTGGGGCGGGTGGCACTGGGGGAGCATGGCACTGGGGGAGCATGGCAATGGGGGAGCATGGCACTGGGGGAGCATGGCACTGGGGCGGATGACACTTTTTAACAATTTTTTTTATTTTTTTCACACTTACGGCCGCTGCAGCCGTTCACCTCTCCCTCCTCACACGCTGTCTGTGTGAGGAGGGAGAGTGGCGCTGCGAGATGATCTCATATGTTTACATATGAGATCATCTCACATTGGACAAGCCGATCGCGCTGTAAACGGCCGCTGTGATTGGCCGTTTACAGCGATCTGTGTTTGCCTGTCTCCAGGGGACACGGCAAACACAGAACTTCCCCGATGCGCGCCCGCGGCGGCGCGCATTGCGGAAGTAAACATCAGGACATCCAGGGACGGCCACCCGGACGAAAGCGCCTGCTCTACGGCCGTCATTCGGCTATAGGGCGGGCGCGAGGAGGTTAAACATCTGAAACAATACCTAATTCAAAGTCACTACAAACATATATATGTAAAAAGAAGAAAGTCCTTTTGCTGGGTGTTTATGATCAACATTCTATGGACTGAAGGATTTTTCCATCTCTTCATGTTTACACTAAGGGGGAGCACATCTTGATTTTCTACAAAAGGACTTTCTTCTTTTTACATATATATGTTTGTAGTGACTTTGAATTAGGTATTGTTTCAGATGTTTAATAATTTTCAGAGTCTAAATTGGCAAGATATCTAAGCCACTTCTGTAAGCCCACGTACACACGGTCGGAGATTTTGGCAACCAAATCCGTCGGATTTTGCCCGTCGGATTTAGTCCGACGGATTGTGTCCGAAACTGTTGCATACACACGGTCGGGCCAAGTTGTCTGATTTAGAGGTTGCCAAGAACGCGGTGACGTAAGCCGTGTACAGCGGGACTAGAAAAAGGAAGTTCAGCACCACTTCCGGCACCCTTTGGGCTCCTTCTGCTGATCTCGTGTTTTAGTAAAAGTTTGGTGAGAGACGATTCGCGCTTTTCAGATTAGTGATTCAGATCGCTACCGCTCTTCAGTTTGTGCTTGTCTTTGCGTATCTGATAATCAGTGTGTGCAGTCATTAAGTATTTGCTTCTCATTGTGGACTATATCTTGGTATAGTACGCTTTGAAAGGCATTTTTTATTGTCTGCTTGCTTCTGCTATTCAGGTCGTCCTTTCAGGCCTTGCTGTTTATCGGTGCTTTCTGGTGTCCGTTCTGACCAGCCAACCGTTTTCCAAACATGTTTCGTCTACGTACTCATCGTACAGTTTGTGCTGTGCAGGGGTTCTTACTTTGACTTTGACACAAGCCCAGTCCATGAACAGGGAGGGGAGGCGTTTGTGGACCAAGAATTGGTTGCGCCAGCGTCACCAGTTCTCCCACATGCCTTTGCTCCGTGAGATCAGCGAGAATAATCCTGATCATTTCTGGTTTATTCTCAGGATGAAGGACCCCGTTTTTCACTGTCTGCTGGCTTTGCTCACCCCTTATATCACCAGCCAGGATACCTGCATGCGGCAAGCCATCACTCCGGAGCAGAGACTCATCGCCACGTTGCGCTACTTGGCGACAGGGAGAAGCCTTCAGGACCTCAAGTTCTCTACAGGCCTCTCCCCCCAGGCTCCGGGGATCATTATTCCAGAGACCTGTTCTGCCATCATTCAGCTCCTGCAGAAGGACTATATTATGCTAAGTTTTAGCCTTAAACATCACATTCTATGTATTTCATGATTGCTAATGTCTTGCATTTCTTTCGTCATTCCCTAATTACCATCATTGCAATATGCTCTAATTCATATGCTCTGCCCCTTTGTCCTCATGCAGATTTGCCTCACTAACTTCCCCACCATGCTCTTCTTGGCCCCTAAAACTATAGTCTAGTCACTTAACAATGTCTTTTGGCAGCTCCATAGTATTGCTTTCCCCTAAACACCCCCTAAAATCTCTACAAATGTGAGGTGTGTGCTTCAATTCATGCAGAGTGACCTTTTTTTGTTTTTTTGGAGTTGTGCCAAACTCATTAGGAACCCCCCTCTCCCCAACTGCTACCTCAGCTGATAGCAATCTTCTATCTGATGACTTGACCCAACCCAATACACACTCTAAATACCTTTATCATGATCACATTTATGGACAAATTCACCAAAGCATGTAGTGTAAGGGCCTGCCTCAATACTTTCAAATGCTATTTTTATTTTTTAAACACATTAATTTTCTTGCTATGTAATAGCAGAATGTCAAAATGTCCTTCCATTTTGTTATTATGACACTTCTTACCTGTCCGGTGGGCTGCCAATAGTGTAACTAAGGAGGGGCTTCACAAAGTATCACACATTATTTAGGCATTCAGCTCTCAATCAAGTGGAGAGGGTTACCTGTCCTAAACATCCCCCCCTCATTTTTTAGCAAGGGCCCATCAGATGGGGGGGGGGGATGGGGGGGTTATGACTCTCATAAGGGGACCTTATACTTTAGGCTTTAAATACTCATTTCAAAAAATGTTATACTAATTTTGCCAAAATATGTGGGTGTCTAATCTGCATGCAATGTTGATTTGTCAAATTACTATTTTTTTTTCTTGTGTCACTACACAGTGTCCTTCAACGCCACAGGAATGGCAGACTGTGGCCTCTCACTTTGCCATTTTTATTATAGTTGTGCCCTTTTCACCAACAGTGCAAACCCAAGTTCAGAGCGAGATGAGGGGACAGTCTCTTCTTCAGATAATCTTATTATGTTGTGGGTCAGCTACACACACACCTTCTTTTTGTTAACTAATGTGTAGTGCATTACTGATCAAAAAATAAAAAATAAAACCCTATCTAGTTTTTTATTTTTCACACTCTCCCCAAAACATCAATGATGTTCTTCATTTTATTTTTAACATCATTGATGTTTTGTTGTACAATTTCCAAATCCCTATTGCAACCCATTATCTCCCCGATCAAGATCTGGGCACTTTCACTGGTAAAACGGGAATCTTCCTCCACATCACCTAGAAAACATAGCAAACAAACACACCATGTAATCCAAATATGGTGATATACATTGATGAGCTTACCGGAAGCTGTGTTCTCCGACACTCTCCTGTTGTGGTGACAATTTGTCCAACCTCCACGATCTCTCCTTCTTCCTCCTCCTCCTCCTCCTGCTCCTGCTCCTGCTCCTCTGTTTCTTCTTTTGGAAGTTACCCTTCTTTGGGAGGGGTGTGGTCCCTGGTGTCCTCATGGTCCCTGGTGTCCTCATACTTGCCGAGTCTTCTCTCCCCTATGAGAATGTAAACAAAGATTAATTAGCACACAGAGGGCAGAAATAGGAATCTGAAACATTGCTTGGAAGTGTTGTACAATTGTGTTTTTGGGCCGAGTTACAAGGTGAGAACATTATTGGGGCCACTTTGTTAAGCTGGAATACTTCCCTGCAGAACGATGTTTCATACGAACGAACAAAACCATGACCTTGAAAGTGGCCATTTTAAAATGCACAACATGAAATCAAAGCACATGGAGCATGTATGCAAGCAAGAATAATAATATGAACACACCCAACTACTTACTTTTTTTAAGAACACGCTTGATCCTTAGGTACTGCTCGTGCTCCCTCAGTTTCAGGTCTGACTATCGTTTTCTCAGTTGATCCTTGGATCAGCGTACCCCAAAATTCTTCAGAAGACTCTTCACAACTTTATACATGATCTTGGCCTTTCTGATATTTGGGTTTGGGTAAGGTCCATACTTCCCATCATGGTCGGTCCTGTTCAATATGTCGACCATCTCCAACATCTCTCCAAAAGACATATTTGAGGCCTTAAATCTTGTCTTCCTGGATCTGAACGTTTCAGGCTCCGGGCTTTCCTCACCCTCCTCCTCGTTAGTGGAATTATTAGTGCGCACCTGCGTTCTCTCCCCCATGTGCTCTCCCCACTGCGCGGGAAGCGAAGGGCGGGGAATAGTCTGGAAAGAACGTCAGGGGCGGGCGGAGTTTCATGCATGCGCACTGTATATAAAACGCCACACATGTGTATCGTCTGTACGATCTGGGAGGAGAGTGTGAGTCACAGACGCGGCGAAAGTGGAAATGAAGGTAACATTTTTAACTTGGTGCTTCACAAGACTAGACTGCTTGTATCTAGGCTGATGTTGGGACAAGATTAGAAGGGATTTTAATTGCATTATTAGTATTTGAGGGTTTGTCTTGTGTTGTGTCTTGCAGACAAAATGGACCCATTCAACAATGCCAACTTTATGGGGCTATTCCTCGAACTCTACATGGAGATGCCCTGCCTGTGGCAGTTCCACAACAAGTTTTATAATGACAGATCAAAGAGGAACGCAGCACTAGAGAAACTGTTTGCTTTGGTGCAGATCAGGGTCCCCACGGCAGACATGACCTATCTGAATCGCAAAATTGTGGCCATGAAGCTTACATATTTCAGGGAGAGAAAGAAGCACCTGGAGTCCTTGAGTGCAGGAGATCCAGATGCTGTTTATTACCCCAGGATGGTGCACTTTGACAGGCTGCATTTTCTGGTAGACCAAGGGGTACCCAGGCCACCACTCAGGCCACCACTCTCCAGGCTTGCTCCAAGGCATCCTTCACCCCTAGCTGAGGCTTCTGATGTCCAACCTGGGCCTTCCAGGCAGCACCATGTGGTGGGGCCCAGCTTGAGACAGGTATTGCATTGTTGAACATATTTCTTGTGTTACATTTAATGATGTTAACTAGATGTTCTTATTGATCAGTAAGTTTAGATTTCTCCAAGTGGTTTACATCTCAATAGACAGTAGTACCCAAAAATGATTGGGACGGGAAAGAAAAATGCTGGTGTCAGAATGATAGTCTGTTCTATTTGGTAACATTCAATTAGCAAAAGCCAGGAGCACAAAATGGTGTGATTGATGATCAAAAAACTAAAACTATGTCCCCTTTTCATACACAGGAAGACCTCAGTCAGGGGGAGGCTGTGGCAAGTGGCAGCCAGGGGGTCCACCAACGCCCTCCTTCTCCTGCCCCAGCTACAGGAGCCCAGCCACAGCCTGGAAGGATGCCTGGTGGGAAGTCACAAAGGAAGACCAGAGAGTGATGGCCTGGGTTGAGTCTGGTGTGCCAGAAGATGCAGCCTCTTGAAGATCCCTATCCTGGGGACAGAAATGGCATCTGAATTTCCTGCTCTCTAGGACTTCGGGAGCAGACTTCTCTCCCTGAGATATCTACTCCTCGGCCACCAATTTTTTAATATCTAATTTAGTCATGTCTGCCCTGGGGGCCAAAGGCTGCACCAAAGTTAAAGGGGTTCTGCACTCATAATACAACATTTGCCCATTCTGTTGCCTCTAGTTAATATATCTCATAATGCCATCTGTTTTTTTTTTTGATTCACCTACCTTTTGTAATCTTCAGAAGTTTATTTTAAACCCCTGCGGCGATGGGCGGTCTCTTGCGGGGATCAGCGTAATTTCCTGTTGAAGCCCGCACTGTCTCCTGGGATCTCGTTCGTGTAATCCCAGGAGACATTGCGGCTAATGCACCCGACATCTCGCGAGATTTCGGGTGCTACAGCCGACATCTCGCGTGATTTTGGTAATTACAGCCGAGATCTCGCGAGATCTCGGCTGTAATTACCGAAATCACGCGAGATGTCGGCTGTAGCACCCGAAATCTCGCGAGATGTCGGCTGTAGCACCCGAAATCTCGCGAGATGTCGGGTGCATTAGCCGCAATGTCTCCTGGGATTACACGAACGAGATCCCAGGAGACAGTGCGGGCTTCAACAGGAAATTACGCTGATCCCCGCAAGAGACCGCCCATCGCCGCAGGGGTTTAAAATAAACTTCTGAAGATTACAAAAGGTAGGTGAATCAAAAAAAAAAAAACAGATGGCATTATGAGATATATTAACTAGAGGCAACAGAATGGGCAAATGTTGTATTATGAGTGCAGAACCCCTTTAAGAAGTTTCTCCAGTGCTGTGTTCCTAGTTTTATTTTCGAGCAAACAAAATACATTTTTTTTTGGTTTAATGAAATACTTGTGTAATGTGTTTTCCTTCAAAAAGTACAGTTTAATTGTGAGCAGGCAGGTACATTTCCAAAATACAAAGTGAACTAAAGAACAAGGGGTACCAACACTAAACAACCTCCTGTAGATTAAAAAAGAAAATATAAAAAATACAGTAATGTTGTTGTTGTAAGTTTACACCCAAAAAAAGAACATAAAAAATAAGGAGAAATGAGCAAAGTGTCTTTAAAGGAGATTTTTAGGGAATCCCCCCCCCCAAAAAAAAACATAAAAAAGAAACATTGTGTAGATGTGACGCAAAATAAAATTGTATTGCTGAAATGGTTAAAAAAGAGTAATGAAATCCGTTCGGGAGAAGTGTGTGTGACTATGAGCATCAAAAGAAGTTGGTTCTTGCAGCATTGTAAAGAACAAGAGAATGCGCTTGATGAATGAATTTTTAACATTGCAGCGTGACGAATGTGCTATATCGCTTACGAGCAGTAGTTTTAGCTGAACGATCGCTTCCATGTCGGAATTTGAATGTGAGCATGCGTGGCACTTGGTCCGATCAAAATGCTCTACACATGATCGGATTAGGTCCGACCGGCCCAGTTGGTCGGGAAATATTTCCAACATGTTGGAAAATTGGGTCGGACGGGGATTCGGACGGAATCAGTCCAATGCATACCACACACAGTTGGATTATCTGACGACACGGTCCGATAAGACGCATTCCGACAGAATCTCCGACCGTGTGTACAAGGCTTTACACTTTTATACTGAATACGTTCTTTAGCGCAACACTTTTTATACACTTATTATTTAAACTAAATTATCCAGTTTAGTGTGTTAGCTGCTTTTTTCTTTTTTTTTTTTGGATAGCGCAGTGTTTTTTTGTTTTTTGTCTTGGAGACAATTACAAATACAACACTGTACCCAAATGATAACTTTTTCCCCCACAAATAGAGCTTTCTTTTGGTGGTATTTGATCACCTCTGGGTTCTTTATTTTTTGTTAAAAAAAGGCTGTGATTTTTAAAAGAAAATACAAAATCGTTTTATATTTTGTAAATACATTTTGCAAACAGGTACGGTAATTTTTCTCCTTTATTGATGTACGCTGATGAGACTGCACTGATGGGCACTGATAGGCTGCACTGATGGGCACCGATAGGCTGCATTGATGGTCACTGATAAGGCGACACGGATGGGCACTAATAGGTGGCACTAGTGGACACTGATGAGGTGATACTGGTGGGCACTGATAGGTGGCATTGGTGGGCATTAACAGATGGCACTGATGGGTGGCACTGAAGAGCATTGATCTGAGGCACTGAAGGGCACGAATAAGTGGCCCTAATAGGTGCAACTGATAGCTGCCACTGATGGGCACTGATAGGTGGCAGTGATGGGCACTGATCGGCACTGATAGGTGACACTGATAGGCAGCACTGCTAGGTGTCAATGCTGAGACATCGATTGGCACCACTGTTGTGCAATAATAGATGGCACTTGTGGGCATTGATAGGTGGCACTGATTGTTGCCACTGTTATGCACTGGTGGGCACTGATTTGTGGCACTGTGGGCACTGGCAGGTGGCACTGGCAGGCAGTACAGGTTGGCACAGATGAGACGGCTTCACCTCTTACTCTTCGGGACTGATGTACCTTGCACAGAAGCTGTGTCATTGGCTATTTTTATCCTCACGCTGTCAGCGTGAGGAGAAAAAAAATATTACCAATCCTCTGTTAACATCACGTGATCAGTTGGCATTGGCTGACAGCTGATCACGTGGCAAGGGGCTGGTATCGACCCCTTAATCCGATCTGTGATCACCCGAGTCTCATTGACTCATTGATCACAGCACACGCCACGCAGCGGGCACGCGGGGAGCAAGCAAAGGGGAGGACGTCTATTGCTGGCCTCCCGGCAAAGTAGGTCCATGCTGTAGCCATCATTCAGATATAGCGCGTATTTGAAGGGGTTAAGGAGGTAAGCTTTGATATTTATTCTATTGTCTAATCCTATTTCTAAGCATAATTGTTGTTGTATCCACAGCTTGCTGATTACACTGATGTTCTGTTAGCTGTAGATATGAAAATTATTTCAGGGGTTCCCCGAGCTCTCAGACTTGTCACCAGGGGTTCATTGAAGGTAAAAAGATTGAGAAAACACTGCTCTAACCAATAAAAGTGGATTCTCCGCTGGATTACTTTTAGTGACCTTTTAGGAGGGTCACCCCCTCCTGCTACTTCGTGGTGATACTTGGCAGATCGGGAACCCTCCGTATTTTTTTTGATCTAATGCTTTACATTGTAGAGGAGAGATTTGGGGTCTTATTGACCCCAGATCTCTTGATAAAGAGGACCCGTCACAAAGGATGTTTAAATTCCTTGCAAGAGGAAAAAAAGTGATCAAAAAAGGTTTTTTAAAGGGGAAGTGTAAAAAAAAAAAAGTTACAAAAAAAGTTATATATATATATATATATATATATATATTTTAAGTACCCCCATCCCCCCATGTTTGCGCACAGTGGTGAATGCATACGTAGGTCACGCCCACATATGTGATCAAACCACACATGAGCAGTATCACCGCAAATGCCAAAGTGAGAGAAATAATTCTAGCACTAGACCTCCTCTGTAACTCTAAACTGGTAACCTGTAGAAATATTTAAAGTGTCGCCTATGGACATTTTTTAAGTGCCGTAGTTTGCCACCATTCCATGAATGTGCGGTTATATATTTTGTTTTTGTTTTTTAATTCAAGTGTATTTTTCAAGTGTATTTTTTCCCATAAAACCGCAGTGGAAAAACCTCTATGCAAATACTGTGTGACATAAAAAATGGCAACAATTGCCATTTTATTCTCCAGGGTCTCTGCAAAAAAATATATATAATGTTTGGCGGTTCCAAGTAATTTTCTAGCAAAAAAATCACAGATTTTTACATATATGAGAGAAGTGTCAGAAATGAAAGACGTGCATCTTAACAGAATGATTCAATAGGAAAATGTACATTTCTCAGAATATATTTCTTAAATTGCAAATTGTTAGTGTAAAGTAAATTTGCAACAGTGCTGTGCTGTATTCTTTACAAAGGTACCAGTTTGTGTGTGCTAGAAAAGATACAGCTATGTAAAGGAATCTGCCAATGAAACAAAATGAAACTTAGAGTAAATACAAAGTTAAACCTTATTGTAATGTGTTATATGCACTTACCTCTATGCAGTCCTTTCTGAGAGTGCTTTCAGTGCTTAATGCTGCTATTCCATGTGCGTTCTTATCCCTGCTACTTTATAAACAAAATTAGTCATAGAAATAAAACACTATTAAGCCAATATTCGCAGTGACTAATTATATTCACAAAATAACAGGGACTTCATTTCAAGTGTGTTGAGATAATATTTAATAAATGGAAGTAGCTTTATAGTTTTATAACACTACTAAAACTTGTTGCAAGCTGCCTTGCATTCTAGTAATGTTTTAACCACTTAAGGATCCTAAACATATAAAGACACCTTGGGTTATTCGAATACACACAGGGGCGGACTGACCATTTGGCCACTCGGGCACTGCCCGAGGGCCCCGGGCCACTAGGGGGCCCCATCAGGGTTGCCAGCCTCAGTAAAACCAGGGACAGTATGTAAAACTCTGTGTTTTTTTCACATCTCCATGTCCCATGTCCCTTACCGACATCCGTTTGATCAAAAAATCCTGAGATTATAGCTGCTCCACCTCTCCAGTACCTTCTCAGCCAATAGAAACGTGTATGTGTATACTGTGTGATTGTATACTGTGTGTGTGTATACTTTGTGGCCGTATAATCTCTGATTGCCTGGGGGGCCCATAATCTCATATTGCCCGGGGGCCCCATAATCTCCTATTGCCCGGGGGCCCCATGAGTTGTCAGTCCACCCCTGAATACACATCTATAAGTGCATTCATTCAGTGTGTGCTCAATACCAACCTAAAGTACAAGACCTACAGTACATAATTTTACAGTGGTATTAAACACAGTTTTTTTTAAAATTCAACACATTGATCACTTTTTAAACTTCTTATCCCAGCACTTGAAGTTTACCAAGAACTTTTAATGCTACTGCCTTCTGTGAGTACTGCTTCCCTGAACTTCCGATCTAAACAGGAAGGAATTAAGCAGTAATAAAACTGTTGGTGTTATATGAAGCTCTGCACAAACTGTTGGTGCTAAATAAATCCCGTGTAATAATAATAATTAAATAAATAGTAAAGTCTTGAAGTCTTGAAAATAATCCCTCTGCAAGTTAATGTCATAATTTGCTTGTAGGCACTTCAGGTACACTGTGTCACATACACCACGGCTCACAGCTATACAGTAGATGCTATGCTCTGTGTTATACACTTCATTCTGCTATTCATCGCAGTATTCACATATTGATAAATACAGAAATACCTTAGATTGCGAGTAACGTGGTTTTCGAGCGCTTCACAATACGAGCCAGAGGTGCGGGGGAGCCGGTGACACTCGGAGCCGCTCAGAGACATTCAAAGACACTCGGACGCCCCCCCCCCCACCTCTGGCCACATGCGGTACTGCATACAATAGCAGTCACTGTGAAACAAATTATCCCATTGATTCCTATGGGGAAAATCGCTTTGATATACGAGTGCTTTGGATTACAAGCATTCTTCTGGAACGTATTATGCTTGTAATCCAAGGTACTACTGTAGTTATTCATACAACTAGGATTTCTGGAATCCACTACGTTAACTGAATAATTACACTTTTACTTCTTCATGCAATTTAACTGCTGATAGAATTGTCTTATTTGTCTTGAAAACAGTAGAAAGATAAAATGGATATCATACAGAACATTACATTTGTTAATGACTGAATTGATTCAGTATAAAAGATTAAAAATTGCTCAATTTGATTAACAAATGGAACAATTTTCTGATGTCTCACAACTTTGAAAACATCTTTTTTACAATGTCAGTGGGTTGCACTGTAAAACATTTCTGTCACTCATCTCTTAATACAACTTTTGGTTAATAAATATTGTTAAAAATGTTGCATACAATTTGAGCACTTATCACAAAATGCCTTTGTAAAGGTAAAATATAGTTCTTCAAATGATAATTATTCTCTGACCACAAAAAAGAAAAGAAAGCATCAACACATTCCAGTTTCATTATTTGTAATTGCGTTTGACATTGCCAAGCATTAAATTATTGTGGGCTGACTTTTCTGTGTTTTCGGAGTGCCGTAGGATCGCAATCAGCTGAATAAATGTATTTGTGCCTGTAATCAATTTAAAAAAAGAAAGTGACATTGCTTACAGTTGGAACTTGTCAAATTGATTGACAGCCCTGCATACTATAATTAGTTGCTAGTTGCCAGCTTGTCATATAGTATGCCTACATGCCAGAAGTTCATTTAATGGAGCGTCAAAAATACCATTAACAAAGAAAAGTTGGTAGAACAGGCAGCAACAACTAACATTAGAGTGCCATTGCCAGCTATAGGGCCTCTGCTACCCTTGGAGGAGCTGGATATTGCAAGCAGGAGAGTAATGCCAACATCACTCAGGTTGTCTGCCATGGCAGCAGCAAGTAACCTTCCTAATAGTCTTTCAAAATATCAGCAGGACTGTTACTCCTAGGGAAGTTGAAATAGTCAACTGGCTGGCTCATCTTCCGTTTTTGCTGTCACAACAGGGAGATTAATGTCAGGACAAGACTCTTTCTCAGCTCCAATGTTCCGGGTGGTGTTCAACTTCCACTAATGTTCCTGACATCATTTATCTGGGCAGCCAATATGACCTCTGCCTTGTCATTGGTCTGGTGCGCAGCAGAAAACTGAATCTAAGGAGGTGGTAAATTTGTGAAGATGTCATGCCTTTAATGCACATTAAATTAATTGAAGATCGTTGTGGTGTTTTGGAGGAGAAGAGTATACATAAACAAAACTCTAATATTTTGTCATTGTGCTGGTTACCCCTGCAACATACAGTATATACAGTAGATGTATAAGAGGTAAAGGTGCCCAAGGAGCATCAAAAGTCCCACAAATGATTGCACTGGCATTTAGGTCACAATGTGTGTCGACTGCTGGCCCAATAACTGACTGCTTATTGTGGCTGTAGCACCCTCCTAGATATTGTAGGTTCTAGAATTACTGTAGTTAGATTTAGTGCTGACTCACCATATTCAGTGGAGCTGTATTCTTGTTGCTAGGTAAATTTAGCTCGTCTCACTGTAACCAGTGAGGCTCCAGTAGCTGTGTTAGGTCAATTCAGCTGCGGTTACTCCAAAAATAAGTGCCCATAAATGTTATAGATAAGGGCAATGAAGGATCAAGATCAGACACCACATCCCATTGGATAAATAGAGACAACTGGCAAAAGGAGCAGGACTTATAAAGGTGCCAAAACAATATAAAGTTTTTGTATAAAAAAATATACATTTTATTAAATATCAATTTCTTTAAAATGACAATAAATGTTCAACTAACGTTAATTCATATAACAGTGCAGCCACTTATTGCTCTACAGGATTCACCCAAAGGAGCTTCCTCAGGAGCTATAACAGTACTGCATAAAGTTTATATTACAAAAGAAACAGATAGTTGTGAATATTTATACATTTAATTATATTGTGACAATCATGTCAAAGAAAAACACATATATCATTAAGCATAATTGCATAAACTTCATAAACAACAAACTGAGGGCATGTGCCTACCAGATGCTTTAAAATCAAAAATGCTGGAATCAATTGAATCATTTCAGTTCCTCTACAGCTCAGGTCAAAGGGACAAGTTGTAACCATAGGGAGAAGAAAATGTTCTGAAATATATAAGGTTAATACATAAACTTGAATATATGGATATTACCCATTGGCCTTCGGTGCTGCCTATCAGTGCCCAATCAGTGATGCATATCAGTGTAGCCTATCAGTGCCCAATCAGTGATGCATATCAGTGTAGCCTATCAGTGCCCATCAGTGCTGCATATCAGTGTCTCCTCATCAGTGCCCATCAGTGCTACCTTATCAGTGCCACCTCATTAGTACCCATCAGTGCAGCCTCATCAGTGCCCGTCAGTGAAGGAGAAAACTAAATTATATAACAGAAACAAAGAAAAGTAATTTTTTTTCAAAAAGTTGATTTTTTTTTTAGTTTGTTTAGTAAAAAATAAAACCCCCAGTGGTGATCAAATACCACCAAAAAGAAAGCTCTATTTGTGGGAAGTAAAAGACAAAAATGTAGTTTGGGTACAGTGTTGTATGACCGCTCAATTGTCATTCAAAGTGTGACAGCACTGAAAGATGATAAATTGTCCTGGGCAGGAATGGGGAAAGTGCCCTGTATTGAACTAATTAAGCTCTGGCCTCTATTTTGGACAAGACTGGTGGTGTACAGCGTGAGAAGTACGTATATATAGTTACATAGTTAGTCAGGTTGAAAAAAGACACAAGTCCATCCAGTTCAACCTTAAAAACAAATAAATAAAATAAAAAATAATCGTACAATCCAGATACCCAATTTTATGCCCACAATTGATCCAGAGGAAGGCGAAAAAAAAACTCAGCAGAGCATGCTCCAATTTACTACAGCAGGGGAAAAAAATTCCTTCCTGATCCCCCAATAGGCGATCGGATTTTCCCTGGATCAACTTTACCTATGTTAGTACCTAGTTATATTATGTACCATCAGGAAAGTATCCAAGCCTTTCTTAAAGCAATCTACTGAACTGGCCAGAACCACCTCTGGTGGGAGTCTATTCCACATTTTCACTGCTCTAACTGTGAAGAAACCTTTCCGTACTTGAAGCTGAAATCTCTTTTCCTCTAGACGTAAAGAGTGCCCCCGTGTCCTCTGGGTTGACCGTACAGAGAACAACTCAACACCAAGTTCACTATATGGACCCCTAATATATTTGAACATGTTAATCATATCTCCCCTTAATCTCCTCTTCTCAAGAGTGAATAAATTTAGTTCCTCTAATCTCTCCTCATAGCTGAGATCCTCCATGCCTCTTATCAGTTTGGTTGCCCTTCTCTGCACTTTCTCCAGTTCCCCGATATCCTTTTTGAGAACTGGTGCCCAAAACTGAACGGCATATTCCAGGTGAGGTCTTACTAATGATTTGAACAGGGGCAAAATTATATCTCTTTCTCTGGAGTCCATACCTCTCTTAATACAAGAAAGGACTTTGCTCGCTTTGCAAACAGCAGCTTGGCATTGCATGTTGTTATTGAGCTTATGGTCTACCAAAACCCCCAGATCCTTCTCCACTATGGATTCCCCCAGTTGTACTCCCCCTAGCATGTATGATGCATGCATATTCTTAGGCCCCAAGTGCATAACTTTACATTTATCAACATTAAACCTCATCTGCCACATAGTCGCCCAATTAGACAGTGTATTGAGGTCGGCTTGTAAATTGGAGACATCCTGTAAAGACGTTATTCCACTGCATATCTTGGTGTCATCTGCAAAGACAGAAATATTACTTTTGATGCCAGACCCAATATCATTTATAAAGATGTTAAAAAGTAAGGGTCCCAACACTGAACCTTGGGGTACACCACTGATAACCTTAGACCATTCAGAGTAAGAGTCATTAACCACGACTCTTTGAATTCTGTCTTCTAGCCAATTTTCTATCCATTTACAAACTGATATTTCCAAACCTGTAGACTTTACCTTACACATGAGCCGTGTGTGCGGAACTGTATCGAATGCTTTTGCAAAATCCAAGTATACCACGTCCACCGCCACCCCTCTGTCCAAGGTTTTACTTACCTCCTCATAAAAAGAAATCAGATTTGTCTGACAACTTCTGTCTTTCATGAATCCATGCTGTCTGTTGCTTAAAGTGTTTTTGTTCAGCAAGAACTCGTCGATGTGGTCTTTTATTAAACGCTCCAGTATCTTCCCAGCTATAGAAGTTAAGCTAACAGGTCTATAGTTACTTGGTAAAGACTTTGATCCCTTTTTAAATATAGGCACCACGTTCGCCCTGCGCCAATCCAGTGGGACTATTCCCGTCATTAATGAGTCCCTAAAAATTAGATACAATGGCTCTGAAATTACAGAGCTCAATTCTTTTAGGATCCGTGGGTGGATGCCATCAGGTCCAGGTGCTTTATCCACCTTTATTCTGTCTAAGTATTTCTGGACCATATCCCTTTAGAGCCATTGTGGATCATTTGGGGCTGTGTCACTACCACCCCCATTATGGACATGAGCTCCCCCATGCTCTTTTGTGTACACAGAGCTGAAGAAAGTGTTTAATAAATTAGCCTTCTCTTTGTCCCCAGTCACCAACTCTAGATTGTTTTGTAAAGGGCCTACATGCTCAGACTTGACCTTTTTACTATTAATATATTTGAAGAATTTTTTGGGGTTTGTCCTACTATCTTTTGCAATCTGTCGTTTGTTTTGAATTTTTGCATCCTTGATTTCCTTTTTACATATACTGTTAATTTCTTTGTAACATTTAAATCACACTAGTGATCCTTCATTTTTATATTTTTTAAAAGCTCTTCTCTTACAGTTTATAGCTTTTTTAACTTTGGCCGTGAGCCACATAGGTTTTGTTTTTAGCCTTTTAAACTTATTGCCCATGGGAATAAACTTTGCAGTGAGGTCCCCAACAGTCTTTTTGAAGAATTCCCATTTCTGTTCTGTGCCCATTGAAGCGAATATTCTCTCCCAGTCTAAGTCCTGGAGAGTAGCCCTCATCCTTGGAAAATTAGCTCTCTTGAAGTTAAGTGTTTTTATCTTACCCGTATGTATTTCTTGTTTAGCGCTAACATCAAAGGAAATCATGTTATGATCACTGCTACCCAGGTGTTCCTTTATCTGGACATTAGTAATAAGCTCTGCATGGTTTGAGATTACCAGGTCCAACAGAGCTTCATTCCTAGTTGGGGCCTCAATAAACTGGACCATAAAATTGTCCTGTAATAGGTTTATCATTTTTTGCCCTTTAACTGTCCCAGCAGTGCCATTACTCCAGTCAATTTCTGGGTAGTTAAAATCCCCCATTATTATCACTGTCCCAGCCCTTGCAGCCCTTTCCATCTGTGCAAGGAGCTGAGTCTCCACCTCCTCATTCACATTGGGTGGTCTATAACAAACTCCAACGATTAACTTTGAACTACACCCATCTAAATGCAGTTCCACCCATAATGCTTCGGACTCATCACACTCTCCATCCACCAGGTCCTCTTTCACACTTGCTTTGAGATCACTTCTCACATAGAGACAGACCCCGCCACCTTTCCTTTTTACCCTGTCTCTCCGAAAGAGTGCATAGCCAGGAATATTAATAGCCCAGTCATGTGAGGATTGAAGCCAAGTTTCAGCAATACCGATTACATCATAGCTCTCCTGATGCACCACAGCTTCCAACTCACCTATTTTGCTTGGCAGACTTCTGGCATTGGTGAATAAACACTTTAATGCATTATTACATTTTGCTCTGGTGTTTTTCATATTATTTTTAGTAGTACAAATTGCACTATAGTTTTCAATGGCTGTTTGCAACATGGGAAATTTCTTGACACCTGCCATATCCCACCCCCCATCTATCCCCATTCCACCCTCCATTAATGTCTGACCCCTAACTGACCTGTCTGCCCAATGTACTTCTGGTTCACCCTCCCCCCTCAAACCCAGTTTAAATACTCCTCCAGCCTTCCCATAAACCTCTTCCCCAGCACAGCAGACCCCCTTCCATTCAAGTGCAAACCATCATTAGCATATAGGTTGTACCCCAATGAAAAGTCAGCCCAGTGCTCTAGAAACCCAAATCCCTCCTCCCTACACCAGGTCTTTAGCCATGCATTCAGCTCTCTAATCACCCCCTGCCTTTCCTGTGTTGCGCATTGGCACAGGCAATATTTCAGAGAATATCACCTTGGAGGTCCTTCCCTTCAACTTGCAGCCTAGTTCTCTCAATTGATTCTTGAGGAGCCTCCACCTTCCATGTATACGGTCATTGGTTCCAACGTGGACCAAGACTGCTGGGTCATACCCAGCCCCTCCCAGTAATTTATCCACCCGGTCCACCACATGCCGAACCCTAGCACCAGGGAGACAGCAAACTATTCGGTTGAGGCGATCCTGGCGACAAATTATTCTATCTACCGTATATACTCGAGTATAAGCCGAGATTTTCAGCCTCTTTTTTGAGGCTGAAAGTGCCCCCTCGGCTTATACTCGAGTCACCGCTGTCTGACTGCTCGATCAGCGTATCGAGCAGACAGACGGCGGACATTAAAATTCAAAAGCCGCGCCTCCTTCTCCGCCTCCGCCTGTGATAGGCGGAACACTGAATTTCCCAGCAGTCAGTGTTCCGCCTATCACGGACATCCGTTCATTCTCATACTACGGACGAGTATGAGAGGATGTCCGTGATAGGCGGAACACAGGCTGCTGGGAAATTGAGTGTTCCGCCTATCACAGGCGGAGGCGGAGGCGCGGCTTTTGAATTGTAGAATGGCCGCCGAGAAGAGCGGCGATCCTGGAGCGGCGATCCATCGGCACGACACGGGACGGAGGAGGCACGGGACGGAGGAGGCTCGGGACGACGGCGGCTCGGGACGGAGGCTTGGGACACAGGTAGGCTGGACACACACACAAGGCTGCACGGACACACACACACACACACACACACACACACACACACACACACACACACACACACACACACACACACACACACACACACAGGGATGGATGGATGGATGGATGGATACACACACACACACACACACACAGGGATGGATGGATGGATGGATGGATACACACACACACACACACACACACACACACACACAGGGATGGATGGATGGATGGATGGATACACACACACACACACACACACAGGGATGGATGGATGGATGAATACACACACACACACACACACACAGGGATGGATGGATGGATGGATACACACACAGGGATGGATGGACGGACACACACACAGGGATGGATGGATGGATGGATGGATGGACACACACACAGGGATGGATGGACGGACACACACACAGGGATGGACGGACACACAGGGATGGACAGCCATGTCTCACCCTCGGCTTATACACGAGTCAATAAGTTTTCCAGTTTTTTGGGGGTAAATTGGGGGCCTCGGCTTATATTCGGGTCGGCCTATACTCGAGTATATACGGTATATCTCACTGGTGTGCACAGACAATAGACTTAAATATTTTGTATCTAATTTATATTAGCACATGCTAATTTAGAATACATACATGAATTGCAGTAAAAAAAAAAAAAACGAATGTCCTGAGAGAAAACACCCAAATGGCTCGGACATGCCTTAGATTTTATCAGGGGGCTCCTCATAACCTTGTGACTGCTTCTATGCATTCCGTGTGGACAAGGCCCACTTCTTCAGGAAGACTCTAGGTTCAATTCTCTAAAATGATAAGTATAGATACAAAACCAATGCCCAGTCCATACAATATAGCACTGTATATGTACAGTGAAAAATCTCAACAACATGGAAATCGGGCTTTATTCACTCACTAGAGAAGCAGATTCCACTTGACCAAGACCCCCATGAAAAAAAAAGAGGGGGCGGGGAAGGTGGACATCCAACACCAAGAACCCCCTGTGGGATGAGCTCAGAGACCCTCAACAGGAACAGTCGAGAGAATGGAGATTGGCAGGAGGATACAATGTTATCCTCATCAAATTTAAACTCTACATCCATCTGCTTTCTCAATATTCCAATACTAGCAGAATTAATATCTATGTTAGGGGTCATATACTGCCATTTACTTAAGGGGGTTATTTGTGGAAGATGGGTTCTACTGGATCTGGCTGGTTCTATTAATTGTAGGTGCCTATAAGTTAGCTGGCTAGGTTGGGGAAAAAAATGACATCAAGTACAGACATGCGGTGCAAATGAGCTTGTTGAAAAATTCATTACAGTGCAATAATAATCAAAGCACTCCATGCTGACTGACTACCTTCCTAGGTTCTCTTGACTACTAATTAGCTAATTTACTTTATGTTAAAAATTC
This sequence comes from Lithobates pipiens, assembly GCF_037356315.1. Classification (NCBI taxonomy): domain Eukaryota; kingdom Metazoa; phylum Chordata; class Amphibia; order Anura; family Ranidae; genus Lithobates; species Lithobates pipiens. The sequence goes on from NW_027507788.1 coordinate 111,467,110, forward strand.
ATTACCAAGCAACACACCTTAAACCTAAAACCTTTTAGAGAACATAGCTGCTATATCATGTTTGCGGTATAATAAAAATTACATTCAGTAGCATGGAAATTATATCACAATGTGCCAGTTGATTAGGTTCCCTAGGCTCTTATCTGAAAATATATAAAGTTTTAGTTTGCAAAAGAAGTGCAGTACAAACTAAGCTCATCTATGCTGGCTGGGCCTCTATGGTCACTAGCTGGTTAAGATATAAAGTTACAGAATGTTCAGAAAAAAATAATTAATTGCCCAGTAAACAAAAGTGCCAAATAGAGGTCATGAAATAATTACTTGCCCTGGGCCTAGGCACCCCTGTCTCCAACAAGCTCATATCAGTAAATAATCATTATACAAAGCAAATGCAAGAATTCCCTAGCACACTCTACAGCTATTCAGCACACTTTTTAAAAATAATTCTTCATTTAGTATAAAGCTTAATTTAACTTGACTTACTGTATTACAAACATAACTTTTTTATCCTCCTTTTTCCTTGCACTCGCGTCCTCTGCTGTTTGTAGGAAGACGTGTAGGTTGTTAAAATATTCTGATATTATGAGATATGGAATAATAATACGCTTTTTACAGCATGTGGGCTAGCTTAACCACTTGCCTACTGGGTACTGTTATTGCCTTTCTGCCAAGGCCAATTTCAGCTTTCAGCTGAATGACAATTGCGGTCATACAACGCTGTACCCACATTTTATTTTTTACCATTTTTTTCACGGAAATAGAGCTTTTATTTGGTGGTATTTAATTACTACTGGGTTTTCTATTTTTTTCTAAAAAAAAAGACTGACATTTTTAAAAAAATAAACAAAAAAGTTTTTACATAGTTTGTTATAACATTTTTTAAACAAGTAATGTTTCTCCTTCACAGACGTGTGCTGATGAGGCAGCACTGATGAGCACTAATTGGCAGCACTGGTGGACACTGGCAGCACTGGTGGGTACTGATAGGCAGCAATTCTGGGCACTATTGGAACTGCACTGATAATCTGGACACTGATCATTATCAGTGTAGATGTCTGTTTTACACAAGCCAGTTATCAGCTCTCCTCTACTCTACTCCTGTTGTCAACGTGAGAAAAGGAATGTCGATAACCAGCTTGTGTTTACATCGTAATCGTCTGTGACTGGACACAGCTGATCCCGTGGTAAAAGGCTGCTGTGATTATCCCTTTACCCCCATCTGTGATCAGCTGTGTCCTAAGGACGCCCTCCCAGAACTGGCCAGCTGCACTGTAGCCATCATTCGGCTAAAGCGTGGTCAGCAAGTGGTTAAATACTGAACATTTTGCCTGTATGGCTTTGCTGTGTACCAGTACACATCTTTTTATAGTCATCCCTATATTTATGTAACACTTAGTTAAAGTGGAATGCTGGGCAGAAATCTCAATGCATAATTTTAAAATAAAGTTTTCTTTTTTCCATTGATTGTTATCCAGGTAGTGGTAAAGTCATCCTTTCCTTTAGTGCTGTAAAGCCCTCTGTCCCAGTGGCAATTGGGCTCACTGGTCCTGTAACTTTCCCACTGTAGTACTGTAGACAGTGAGCGATGATGTACTTATTCCCAACATGCTGTTGTGGTGGGTCTGATCCACCTTCAGCTCCGTCTATGCACTCACCCACATCCCTGAGTTCTGCCTTCACCTCCACCTGCACATGTGGCCATAATATCCTATACCTACCTTAAAATCATGGGAGATTTAATTGCCTTTGTCTGCATGGAGCTGACATTTGCCTGAATCTAAAGTCCTCTGCCCGGTGCCTGAAAGCACTGCAAATTTCAATGTAATGTTATGATGCAATTCCTTGCTCTTTCCTATTATTTGGCAGCAGTTTAAATGGGCCAGAGAATAAAACCTCGAAAAAGTAATTTAGCAGAGCTCAGCTTTAAGTTAATAATGGAGACATTTCCAAATAACCTTGATCATATAGATAATCCCTGTATGAATTTAAGGGATAAGATATAAGCAGTAAGAAAACAAAACATATAATACGTTAAGCTGGATCTACAATTATTATTTTTTTGTTTAACCAGCAAGCTGAAGGGAAAAAAAACTCACAGATTTCTGTATCCATACAGGTGATGTGGATACAGGAATCTCCTCCACTGCGCTATTGTATTGTGACAGCGGGACTCCTCCCCTGTCAGAATGCACTGATCTGCCAATTGCTGCAGCAGTTGATCGAGTGCTGGTTTTCCAACTGGGTCATTTGACAGAAGCCATTCTACTGTTCGGCTTCTGTTGAACAGTAAGGGCTACACACAGATCCAAATTTAGATGGTTCCTGAAAAAATGTTGCTGCATGTGTACCCAGCTTTATAAGCACCTTTTTATAATATCATTGTGGAAGCCTTTTTTTAATGACTTGTAAATATATGAAGAATGATGAACTTTGTACTTTAGTGAATGTCTGTTAAAGAGGTAAAAAGTGTAATGATAGCCATTGCATTGGTGAGGTTATCACACGTTACCATTTCTGGACCTTCCCATTGCGAAATATCCAGATGGATGTATAGCTACAAGCCTCTTTAGGAAACCTACAGCGGGGAACTCCCTGCGCCATGCGGGCAGTGAGCATCCCTGGCATCTGATTAAGTGTATACCCGTAGGTCAATATCTATGGGTCCGAAGAAACTGCACTAGTGACAGTGACTTCAAAATACAAGCCCACATTCTGAAGGAGAGACTTCTTAAGAAGGGCTATAGCCATAGAGCCCTGAAAAGAGCTTATAAGAGGGCCAAAGACAGCCCACAAGAACTGTTACTTTTCCAGGGGGGTCACCACTCAGAAGAAGTAAAGATCAGACCAATCCTTAAATAAAATAAACAACACAATGAGATAATGACTGTCCTACGGGAACATTGGCATTTATTGACTGAGGATAAGACTAATAAATATTTTGTTGCATCCATGCATCACGTTTAAGAAAAAACGTTCAATAAAAGATATGCTTACATCTAGCCGCTTTGATAGAGCTGGGGGGGTGCTAATGCTTGTGAGACACGACTACCAGGGACTTATAGATGTGGCCATTGTTGATACTGTCACTATATACGTGTGGGTAAGCACCCCACAGTGGCTGGATCTACTACCATTAGACCCAAACACTTCACAAACTGTGAAACAAAGGGCATTGTATACCTTCTTAAGGGTGGATGCAGTGTCTTCTATGTAGGTAAAACTAAATATATGCTGTGGCAACATGTTAAAGAACATGTGGATATTAGTGATGGAATCCCTGAGAGTCCCATTGCAAGACATTTTGAGAATTGCTATCTATGCAATCTGAACAATTTGGGGTTCCTGGCTATTGATAGAATACACCCTAACCCTAGGGGGATGATTTTTCAAATGCCATTTTGCATTCTGAATCATGATGGATCTTTACCCTTAAAGCTGAACATCCCCCTGGTTTCAATGGGTTTGTCAGCTATGCCCCTTTTCTTTATACCTGATGGACTTTCCTATTTCTGCCCTTCCCTCTATTTTGATGTTCTCCTTCCCTTCATGGGTATTTACACTTGAATTAAATATTTATATACTCTGTAAAGATTGTGCGCCCCTTGGTTAGAATATGTTTGTCTTTATACCTCCCCCTTTCTTCTTCTTCTTCCTCCTCCCCCTTTTATTATTATTTATTTTCTCCCTCTTTTGTCCTTGGATATGTTCTCATTAGGTCTCATTTGGCTTTGGTTTATTTATATGATTTATATGATTTTTTGGTCTGTCAACCCTTAGGGATCATTGTGACTAATTAATTAATATAAATGGTTGCATTGTTCCTCTGTTTCCCACATATGACACCCTTAGTATTACCCTTGGCATATTAGCATATATGTGCTATGGTCCTGATAGAAATTACTCTGTTGTGAACAAGCTTTTTGTTTTGTGTTGGCACATTACACTCTGCGCTGTTAGTCCATGCTTTAAGTACATAAACAGTAAAAAAGGGAGGACAGACCATATTGACCCCATAAAGAATGAGGAAAGACATCTGGTTACAAAGGATGGGGACATGGCAAAGGTATTAAATGTATTATTTTCCTCAGTCTTGAGGGAATCGGGGGGGCTTCAGTAACCAAAACTGCATTGTTTTTCCTCATGACACATCACAGGAAGCACCCTCATGGCTAACAGGGGACAGAATTAGAAATTGACTTGGGAAACTTAACATTAATGAATCGCTGGGACCAGATGGCTTCCACCCAAGGGTACTTAGGGAACTCAGTCAAGTAATTGCCAGAGCATTGTTCCTAATTTTTACTGACAGCCTACTGGCTAGAATGGTACCAGCTGATTGGAGAAAAGCCAATGTAGCACCAATATTTAAAAAAGAACCAAAATACATCCCTGGGAATTACAGACCAGTTAGCCTAACATCAATAGTATGCAAGCTCTTGGAGGGGATGATAAGGGACTTTATACTAGATTTTAGTAATTAAAACAGTATCACTAGCATTAATCAGCATGGATTCATGAAGAATCGTTCTTGCCAAACCAATCTATTAACCTTCTTTGAGGCGTTGAGCTACCATCTAGATAAAGGAAGGCCCGTAGACGTGGTGTATCTGGATTTTGCAAAAGCATTTGACACAGTTTCCCATAAACCTTTACTGTACAAAGTAAGGTCTATTGGCATGGACCATATGGATTGAAAACTGGTTACAGGGGCGAGTTCAGAGGGTGGTGATAAATGGGGATGATGAGGGGTGAGAAGTGGGGTCCCCCAGGGTTCTGTGCTTGGACCAATCCTGTTTAATTTGTTCATAACCTACCTGGAGGATAGAGTAAACAGTTCAATCTGTATACGCGGATGGCACTAAGCTAAGCAGGGCACTGACTTCTCTGCAGGATGTGGAAACCTTGCAAGAAGATCTGAACAAATGAATGGTGGTGGACAACTACATGGCAAATGAGGTGTAATGTAGAAAAATGTAAAATAATGCATTTGGGTGGCAAAAATATGAATGCAATCTACTCACTAGGGGGTAAACCTCTGGGGGAATATAGGATGGAAAAGGACATGGGGGTCCTAGTAGATGATAGGCTAAATGAAATGCAATGCCAAGCTGCTGCTAACAAAGCAAACAGAATATTGGCATGCATTAAAAAGGGGATTAACACCAGGGATAAAGCGATAATTCCCCTCTACAAGACTTTGGTCTGGCCTCACCTGGAGTATGCTGTCCAGTTCTGGGCACCAGTCCTCAGGAAGGATGTGATGGAAATGTAGTGAGTACAGAGAACTGCACCAAAGCTAATAGAGAGTCTGGAGGATAGTAGTTTTGAAGAAAGGTTGCGAGCAATGAACTTATTTTCTCTGGAGAAGAGACGCTTGAGAGGGGATATGATTTCAATTTACAAATACCATAATGGTGATCCCACAATCGGGATAAAACTTTTTTGTGGAAGGGAGTTTAATAAGACACGTTTTATTAAAATTAGAAGAAAAAAGGTTTAACCTTAAACTGCGTAGAGGCTTCTTTACTGTAAAAGCGGCAAAGATATGGAATTCCCTTCTACAGTCGGTGGTTTCAGCGGGGTGGGCATTGATAGTTTAAAAAAACTGTTAGATAATAGGGATGAGCTTCGTGTTCGAGTCGAACATACGTTCGACTCGAACATCGGCTGTTGGCCCGTTCGGCGAATTCCGAACGTTATGGGCCGTTCGCGCCAAATTCGTGTGGCGCTCACGGCCCACAATGCACTGCGTCATCGCAGTGCATTGCTGGCTCATGATTGGCCAAGCATGCACTGTGACCCCCCCATGCTTGGCCAATCACAGCGCCAGCAGCGAGGAGAGCCATGATTGGCCACAGGCAGGATGCCTGTGGCCAATCATAGCTCAGGCTGTGTAGTACACGCCCCACACTATATAAGGCCGCCAGCGCGGTGGCCTAGTGTAGTGTGTTGGCGTCTGAAGCAGTTAGTGGGTGTTCTGTGTACCTTCAACACAGTACACACCGATCGTTTTCGGACGATTTTCGATCTTGCTGTTGTGTAGTGGTTGTTGTCTGTGTGCCCTGACCGCAGTATACACCGCTATATTCACCTCACCTATATAGCTAGTGATCTATCTTTTATAATAGAGCTTGCAGTCAGTAGTGTTAGGAGCTTGTGCGTGCTGTCTGCGTGCTCTGTACCCAGTACACACCACTATATCCACCTACATAGCTCTTATCTATTTGAGCCCACTTGCCATCTGCAGGAGTTATTGGAAGTTGTGTGTGCCTCCAGCACAGCACAGTATACATCTGTATATACCCCCTTATCTCTGGTGTTCTATAAAAAAGGCATCTGCAGGAGTTAGTGGGTTTTTTGTGCCTCCAGCACAATATACACCTGTATCTACCCTTTATTGCTGTTCTCTAATAGAGCCATCTGCAGGGCTTAGTGGGTGTTGTGTGACTCAATTACAGTATACCCCTTTATCTCTGGTGTTCTATAATAAATGCATCTGCAGGAGTTAGTGGGTGTTGTGTGACTCCAGCACAATATACACCTGTATCTACCGTTTATTGCTGTTCTCTAATAGAGCCATCTGCAGGGCTTAGTGGGTGTTGTGTGACTCCATTACACTGCTGTTTTACCCAACTCCCTTCAGGCCATTACCATGTCTTGAAGGCCAGCAAGGAGAGGCAGACAGGCGCGAGCCGATAAAAGAGGGCAAGCAGGCTCTGTGCCTAGAGACAACAGTGCTGGTCGTGGACGCGGTGCATTGTCACCAGCACGTGGCCATGGGACACGCTTGTCCTTCTTTTCGGCAGCTGGACATGTTGAACCGCAACATGCCAACGACTTGGTAGAGTGGATGACCAAGCCCTCTTCATCCTCCTCATCCTCTCTCACCCAGTCTCAGGGTACTAGCAAAGCAGCTGCCAACGCATCGTCTTCCCTCCTCTCAATGTCATCATCAGTGACTCCTTCCCTAGACCCACCACGTCCTCCTGAGGAGTCTCCTGAACTCTTTGAGCACAGTGTTGGGTACATGCTCCAGAAGGATACCCAGTGTTTTGTGGGCTCTGATGATGACACTCAGCTGGAGGAAGGCAGTAGCGTGAGCGCAGAGAGAGGGGATGCTCAACAAGGACAGCAATCTGGCAGTCATGTTCCACAAGCTGCAGCATACTGCCAGGTTCTCTACAGCGATGAAGAGGGAGGGGATCATGAGGGCACTGACTCCACGTGGGTGCCTGGAAGGAGAGAGGAGGAGGAGGAGGAGGAGGCACATGTCCAACGAGGCAGGATGCCCTCCGGGGGCCAGCTTAGGGTCAGCACACTGACTGAATCACACCGCAGAGCTCCGCCTGTGCAGGGCGCTGCCTCTGCGCGTTATTCTAAAAGTTCTTTGGTGTGGGCCTTTTTTGAGACGAGTGCATCAGATCGCACCGCTGTTATTTGCAACATATGTCTCAAGCGTATCTCGCGTGGCCAAAACATCAGCCGCTTGGGCACCACATGCTTGACCAGACATATGTTGACCAGCCATGCAGCTCGTTGGCAAGCGAACCTCAAAGACCCACACCAAAGAACAAAGCGGACCTCTCCTTGCTCCTCATCAGCTGGCATCTCCAACCCCACTAGACCTTCAGTCCTCTCTGAAACCTGCTCTGAGAGGAATGAAGGTGTAGAATTAGGTGTGTCACAGCCAAGTGCTTCCGGGAACTCTGCTAGCGGTACACCCACGTCCGATTATAGCAGGCAAATGTCCCTGCCCCAGCTGCTAGACCAGCGAAAGAAGTTCACTCACAGCCATCCACATGCCCAGCGGTTGAATGCTAGCTTGGCTAAATTGCTAGCACTTCAACTGCTGCCTTTTCAGTTGGTAGACTCGGCCCCCTTCCGTGAGTTTGTACAATGTGCGGTTCCTCAGTAGCAGGTCCCCAAACGCCACGGAAGGCGATTCCGGCTCTCTACCGGCATGTGGAAGGCAATGTCCTTGCCTCGCTGGGCAGGGCGGTCAGCGGTAAGGTGCATATTACCGCTGACTCATGGTCCAGCAGGCATGGACAGGGACGTTACCTGTCTTTCACGGCCCATTGGGTCACTCTTCTGGCAGCTGGGAAGGATGCAGGACAAGGTGCAGTAGTGTTGGAGGTTGTTCCGCCACCATGCCTCCAAAATGCTACTATTGGTTGTGACACACCTCTCTCCTCCACCCCCTCCTCTTCTTCTTCCTCCATGGCCTCTTCCAGTGCTCTGTCCTCAGAACCAGCGGTGCTTCGTAGGCGTTCCAGGGGCTACGCAAGTACGCAGGCAAAACGATGCCATGCCGTGCTTGCGCTGGTTTGTTTGGGGGACAGGAGCCACACTGGGGCGGATGTTTTGTCAGCTCTGCAGGGGCAGGCCGAGAGGTGGTTGACGCCACGCCAGCTTAAGCCAGGAATGGTGGTTTGTGACAATGGCACCAACCTCCTCTCCGCCCTCCGACAGGGACAACTGACCCATGTGCCCTGTGTAGCTCATGTCCTTAACCTGGTGGTGCAGCGGTTCTTGGGCAGGTACCCCGGCTTACAGGATGTCCTGAAGCACGCCAGGAAAGTCTGTGTGCATTTCTGCCGATCATTTAATGCCTGTGCTCGGCTGGCTGAGCTCCAAAAGGAGTTGAACCCGCCCAAGAACCGCCTTATATGTGACATACCCACCAGGTGGAACTCAACGTTGGCCATGCTGCAGCGGCTGCACACGCAGCAGAGGGCCATCAATGAGTACCTGTGCGACTACGGCACCAGGACAGGGTCAGGGGAGCTCGGTTTTTTCTCACCACGCCAGTGGGGCATGATCAGGGATGCATGCACTGTCCTGTCACCGTTTGAGGAGGCCACAAGGATGGTGAGCAGTGACAGTGCATGCATTAGTGACACTGTACCTCTTGTCCACCTCATGGAGCATACGCTGCGTGGAATAATGGACAGGGCACTTGAGGCAGAACAGAGGCAGGAAGAGGAGGACTTCCTTGCCTCTCAAGGCCCCCTTTATCCAGACAGTGTTCCTGCTGTGCCACCCATCACACAGGAAGAGGGTGAGGAGGAGGAAGAGGAGGAGGAGGATGATTGTGTCAGCATGGAGGTGGAGGCTGGCACTCAGCATCAGCAGCAGCAGTCTTATAGGGATGATTTACAGTCCCAAGAAACACGTGGACTTGTACGTGGCTGGGAGGAGGTAGCTGCGGATCATGTTGTCCTTAGTGACCCAGAGGACTCCGGACCGAATGCCTCAGCTAACCTACGCTGCATGGCCTCCCTGATCCTGCAAAGCCTGCGGAAGGATCCTCGTATTCTTCGGATCAAGGAGAGGGACCATTACTGGCTGGCCACTCTCCTTGATCCACGGTACAAGGGTAAGGTTGCCGACCTTATCTTGCCATCGCAGAGGGAGCAGAGGATGAGACATCTCCGAGAGGCCTTGCAGAAAGCTCTGTGCAACGCGTTCCCAGAGACTGGGAGGTCACAAACTCCTGGTCCTGGACAACATGTTGCTGAGGCATCAGTCAGAAGGAGCGGTGGAGAAGGTGGCCGTCTGACTGATGCTTTCAGACAATTTTTTAGTCCGCAGCCCCAAGGTATGATTGGTTCCAGCACCCATCGCCAGCGTCTAATTTACATGGTGCAGGAATACCTAGGGGCAAGGTCAGACTTGGACACCTTTCCCACTGAAAATCCTCTGGCTTACTGGGTCTTGAGGATGGATCACTGGCCAGAGCTTGCACAGTATGCAATTGAGCTACTGGCCTGTCCTGCATCCAGCGTTCTTTCGGAACGCACCTTCAGTGCTGGTGGTGGCTTTGTTACCGATCACAGGGTGCGCCTGTCCACCGAATCAGTTGATCGACTGACCTTCATCAAGATGAATCAGTCTTGGATCACCCACAGCTACCAAGCACCTGAAGCTGATGTAACAGAATAATTTTTTTTGAAATATCACATCCCTTCAAGACTGCCTATGCTGATGCTGAGTGACTGTCCTGTTATTTTGATTGTCTATCCTCTTCCTCCTCCGCTGATATGTTGGAAGAACATTTCTGATTCTGGGTGATGCCTAAGGCCCAATTTTTCTGCCCCTGTTTAACAGGGGCGTTTAAGTACAATTTTTGATGCAATGCTTTGCAGCAGGGCTAATTCCTGCAATCAAACAAGAGTATATGGGAGAGGTTGCAGTGTGGTGGCACCAGCACCAGTGCCTAAGGCCCAATTTTTCTGCCCCTGTTTAACAGGGGCGTTTAATTACAATTTTTGATGCAATGCTTTGCAGCAGGGCTAATTCCTGCAATAAAACAAGAGTATATGGCAGAGGTTGCAGTGTGGTGGCACCAGCACCAGTGCCTAAGGCCCAATTTTTCTGCCCCTGTTTAACAGGGGCGTTTAATTACAATTTTTGATGCAATGCTTTGCAGCAGGGCTAATTCCTGCAATAAAACTAGAGTATATGGAAGAGGCTGCAGTGTGGTGGCACCAGCACCAGTGCCTAAGGCCCAATTTTTATGCCCCTGTTTAACAGGGGCGTTTAATTACAATTTTTGATGCAATGCTTTGCAGCAGGGCTAATTCCTGCAATAAAACAAGAGTATATGGCAGAGGTTGCAGTGTGGTGGCACCAGCACCAGTGCCTAAGGCCCAATTTTTCTGCCCCTGTTTAACAGGGGCGTTTAAGTACAATTTTTGATGCAATGCTTTGCAGCAGGGCTAATTCCTGCAATAAAACTAGAGTATATGGAAGAGGTTGCAGTGTGGTGGCACCAGCACCAGTGCCTAAGGCCCAATTTTTATGCCCCTGTTTAACAGGGGCGTTTAATTACAATTTTTGATGCAATGCTTTGCAGCAGGGCTAATTCCTGCAATAAAACAAGAGTATATGGCAGAGGTTGCAGTGTGGTGGCACCAGCACCAGTGCCTAAGGCCCAATTTTTCTGCCCCTGTTTAACAGGGGCGTTTAATTACAATTTTTGATGCAATGCTTTGCAGCAGGGCTAATTCCTGCAATAAAACTAGAGTATATGGCAGAGGTTGCAGTGTGGTGGCACCAGCACCAGTGCCTAAGGCCCAATTTTTCTGCCCCTGTTTAACAGAGCGTTTAATTACAATTTTTTATGCAATGCTTTGCAGCAGGGCTAATTCCTGCAATAAAACTAGAGTATATGGCAGAGGTTGCAGTGTGGTGGCACCAGCACCAGTGCCTAAGGCCCAATTTTTCTGCCCCTGTTTAACAGGGGCGTTTAATTACAATTTTTGATGCAATGCTTTGCAGCAGGGCTAATTCCTGCAATAAAACTAGAGTATATGGAAGAGGTTGCAGTGTGGTGGCACCAGCACCAGTGCCTAAGGCCCAATTTTTCTGCCCCTGTTTAACAGGGGCGTTTAAGTACAATTTTTGATGCAATGCTTTGCAGCAGGGCTAATTCCTGCAATAAAACTAGAGTATATGGGAGAGGTTGCAGTGTGGTGGCACCAGCAGCAGTGCCTAAGGCTAAATTTTTCTGCCCCTGTTTAACAGGGACATGTAATTACAATTCTTGATATAATATTTCACAGGAGGGCCCCTTCCTGTGCCCACCCAGAGTAACGGTGAGGACTTATAGTGTTGTGGCACCAGCACCACAACCACCAAAGGTCAATTTTTCTACCACTGTTCAACAATGGCATGTAATTACAATTCTTGATATAATCGTTCACAGCAGGGCGCTCCAGCGCCCACCAAGAGTCACTTTGAGGGTTTACAATGTTGTGGCAAAACCAACACCTTGTTCCGCCATTTCTGCAGAGCATATAGGGCAGGCCCCTACTTTCAAACATCCAATTTACAAACATCTCCTACTTGCAAACGGAAGGAGACAACAGCAAGTGAGATGAAAAAAGATGGACGACAAAACAAATTATACAGGGGTGATAACCCTTCCCTATGTTTTCCAAAAAGCTTAAAAATAGTTTTTTTGACTGGAGCTACACTTTAAAAATGTACCAGTTGAAAATTACAAACAGATTCAACTTAACACAACAAACCTACACAGTCCCTGTCTTGTTTGCACCGCCTGTATACTGCTGTTCTGAGTATATAGGGCCTGGGGGCCACACGCATTTCCTTTATTTAATATGGGTACAGGGTTCCCCTTAATATGCGTACAAGACCCAAATAGGCTGGTAATGGGCAGGGAGGGCTACCCATGCCATTTTTCTCAATGATTTTCAACCATATTGCAGGAACCAGATATAACATTAAAACCGCAAGCAGTTTTAAATGGTGTTATTTCCGTTTAATGTCATTTTGTGCAGGGACTGTTCTAAACACGGGAAACACGTGGCACTTCACAGGCATACTACAGACACCCCCCCCCCCCAGGCACCATATTTAAAGGAATATTTCACTTTTTTTTTCACTTTAATCGTCATTAAAATCAGTGCTCCCGCCAAAACGGCCATTTTTAAAAACATTTTATGCATTGACCCATGTCCCCTGGGGCAGGAGCCAGGTCCCCAAACCCTTTTTAGGACAGTATCTTGCATATTAGCCGTTAAAATTAGCACTTTTAATTTTGAACGTTCGAGTCCCATAGACTTCAATGAGCTTTGGCTCCTTTCACTATGCATTTCTTTTGTTCTTGCCAATTGAGGGAGGTCTACTGAGCTCCCCAGTGTCCGTCCCCTTTTGAGTTTTTAAGGGTAGGTCTGTGTGGGGATTCTGTTGCTGGGCTAGTGGGCTCTCGGGAGACCCAGACACACACACATCTCTTGTGATCTTTGGTGCTCAGGGTGCTAATAAAGGCCTTTCTACACATGAAGGACTGGATATTGAATTGAATACATATTTTCTGCTGTGGGGTAAGTATGCATTACCTATTGGATTTAATATTGGTATTTTATGTGACTTACATGGGAATGGTATATTCATTTACATCTTTCTGGGTGTGCTTTGCAGGTGCATCAGTCCTTATTGGTGGTCTATATAGATGTGAGCTTGTAGCTTGAATTCCATCTATTAAAGATTAAATAGATTTGTTGGTGCTACCCCTCCTTGCAGGTCAGTGCAATAGTATTTATCTACATTCTGGTTATGTGTATGTGTGTTCTTGTTTTTGTTTATATTGTTATATTGATAGTGAATTGAGATCTTTGTTTGTTCCCTTGTGTTCGGAGGCGTAGCTTGAAGCTTGTGGGCCCCGATGCAAAAGTTGACCTGGGCCCCCCCACTACTTCCAAAGTGTGTGCAGATACATACACCGCACGCCAATATACTCAAAGTGGCTGAAGAGTTTTGACTTCCCAGAGTTCCTCTTTACATCATAGGACAGGGACCATCACTGGAAAATCAGAGGACAGGGACCCCTGGCAGGTCACTTCTTGGCAGAGCTCCTTTCCCATCCCAGCACTGTATACAGCCCCCCCCCACACACACTACACAGGGCTGAAATCACATACCTTTACACACAGTCTGTCAGTCTTCAGAGGGTGTATCTGGCTTTTATGTTTCCCTTCTTACCCGTGAAATTCTCTGGTCAGAACAGCAGTGTAGTTGCAGTAGGCAGATACACCCTGTGCAGATCATGGCTGACTGGCTGTGTTGTAAAGGAATATGATTTCAGCCCTGCAGAGGAGGAACAGTATAGAGTGCTGTAATGGGAAAGGAGCTCAGAAGCTGGGCATAGCATGCAGGGTGGAGGGGGTGGTCAGGGGGCTTGGGACGGCAACTTAGATCTCGGTGGGGAAAACCATGTGACACAAAATCTGGAGCCTGCAGCCCTTCAGGGGCCCCGAGGAGGTGGAATTTGTTTTAGCAATTTCTGAAGGTTTCTCTGTCAGTGTTGGCAGGTGTGGGGAAGGTCACCTCCCAGAGGTATGTGACTTTTCCCCAGTTGTCAGGTAAGTGGGGTAAGTAGACAACCCCGGGTGGGGAGGGCACAGAGAATCCCAGCCAGTGACTAGGAGACACTGAGCAGTGTCATACCTCACCAGTGACATCGGTCCCATCGTGGCTACAGGACGACACTCTCCTCCTCTTGCCTTGCTGAGCTTGGTTACCATTCCATGTTGCTAGCACACAGCACCCACCCTGGGCTTTGCCAACCCCCCGACTGCCCCCCCCCCCCCGACTGCAGCTAATGTGCAGTACTTTTTCCAAACAAATGTAAGTGATGGGAAAAAAAGAGAGGTTCAGTAGCTCACAGACAACATTAAAAGGAGGCAGAAAAACACAGTAAGAAATTATTTGATGATAAATAGATAACAGAGTCATTAAAGTGTTACTAAACCCGGTACCCTGCATTCATTATATCTGGTCTTCCACAGTACACGGAACATGGAAATGCAATAGTTTTAATAAATATAAACTGCTAATTGCCTTTTTTCATCAGCAGTATACAGAAAGTCTTGTGACTTCTATCAGTGTCTGCTTAAAGCTTGTAGGAGGAGTTTCCATTCTCCCCTGATTGTCCTATGAGGCTGCAGGACCCCTGACCCTCTGTCTGGACAGTGCTGATTGGCCCTGTGCTGATCACATGCACTCGCCTAGCACTTCCTAGCAATACACACCAAACTAAGCATGTCCAGAGTGCCCCCCAACGCTTCTGTCAGGAGAAGGATTGGGGATAGTGGAAGAAGGGGAGGATCAGAGAAGACAGGATCAAACAGCCTTTTAATGCAATTCAGAGGATTAACCCCTTAGGTTCCACAGTGAGTATAACAAGCATGCTTTACTGCATATGCAGACTGATTTTACTCTTGTGGGTTTAGTAACACAAGTAGTGGATGTGTATGGATTATTTTTGGAGAATAAAGATATCTTTTAGTGTCACGGAGACTGCCTCCAGATAAGGCTGCTCTCAATTTATCCATTGATACACAGTGCCTTGAAAAAGTATTCACATTCCCTTGAAAGTTTCCACATTTTGTCATGTTACAACCAAAAAACGTAAATGTATTTTATTGGGGATTTATGTGATAGACCAACACAAAGTGCCACATAATTGTGAGATGGAAGGAAAATGATAATTTTTTTTACAAATAAATATGTGAAAAGTATGGTGGGCATTTGTATTCAGCCCCCTTTAGTCTGATACACCTAACTAAAATCTAATGCAGGGATCTGCAATTAGCGGACCTCCAGCTGTTGCAAAACTACAGGTCCCATCATGCCTCTGCCTCTGGGTGCCATGCTTGTGGCTGTCAGAGTCTTTCTATGCCTCATGGGACTTGTAGTTCTGCAACAGCTGGAGGTCCGCTAATTGCATATCCCTGATCTAGTGGAACCAATTGCCTTCAGAAGTCACTTAATTCATAAATAGAGTCCACTTGTGTGTAATTGAATCTCTGCATACATACGGCTGTTCCGTGAAGCTCTCAGAGGTTTGTTAGAGAACCTTAGTGAACAAACAGCATCACGAAGGCAAAGGGACACATCAGACAGATTAGGGATAAAGTTGTAGATTAGTTTAAAGCAGGGTTAGGTTATACAAAATTATCCCAAGCTTTGAACATCTCACGGAGCACTGTTCAATCCATTATCCAAAAATGGAAACAGTGTTTCACAACTGCAAACCTACCGAGACATGGCCGTCCACCTAAACTGACAGGCTGCCAAGGAGAGCTTTAATCAGAGAAGCAGCCAAATGGCCCCTGGTAACTCTGGAGGAGCTTCAGAGATCCACATCTCAGGTGGGAGAATCAAAATCATAGTTACATAGTTAGTAAGGTTGAATAAAGACACCAGTCCATCCAGTTCAACCTGAGTAAGTGTCTACAATTGTCCCTATCCCTGTACATTGCACACTACCCTCAAGGAGCCCACAATTCAAGGTCTCCATTCATATACTAGGGCCAATTTTGGACAGAAGCAAATTAACCTTCCTGCATGTCTTTGGAGTGTGGGAGGAAACCAGAGTACCCGGAGGAAACCCACGCAGGCACAGGGAGAACATGCAAACTCCAGGCAGGTAGTGTTGAGGTTGGGATTCGAACCAGTGACCCTTCTTACTGCCAGGTGAGAGTGTTACCCACTACACCACTGTGCCACCACAATCAGGACAACAAGAAGAAAGCCATTGTTGAAAGAAATCAATAAGAAGTTCCATTTGCAGTTTGCGAGAAGCCATGTGGGGGACATAACAAACATGTAGAAGAAAGTGCTCTGGTCAGAGGAGACCAAAATGTAACTTTTTGGCCTGAAAGCAAAACGCCATGGGTGGCAGAAAACTATCACTGCACATCGCCCTGAACACACCATCCCCACTGTGAAACATGGTAGTGGCAGCATCATGTTGTGGGGATGCTTTTTAAGCAGGAACAGGGAAGCTGATCAGAGTTAATTGGAAGATGGATGGAACCAAATAGAGGGCACTCTTAGAGGAAAACCTGTTGGCGTTTGCAAAGGACTTGAGACTGGGGCAGAGGTTCACTTTCCAGCAGGAAAATGGCCCTAAAATGCAGCCAGAGCTACAATGGAATGGTCTAGATCAAAGCATATTCATGTGTTTGAATGGTTCAGTCAAGGTCCAGACCTAAATCCAATTGAGAATCTGTGACAAGACTTGAAAATTGCTGTTCACAGACGCTCTCCATCCACTCTGACAGAGCTTGAGCTATTTTGCAAAGAAGAATGGGCACAAATGTTACTCTCTAGATGTGTAAAGATGGTAGAGACATCCCCAAAAAGACTTGCAGCTGTAATTGCAGTGAAAGGTGGTTCTACAAAGTATTGGGAGCTGAATACAAATGCACACCACACTGTTTACATATTTATTTGTAAACAAAAATGTATAATTTTCCTTCCACTTCACAATTATGTGCCACTTTGTGTCGGTCTATCACATAAAATCCCAATAAAATACATTTATGTTTTTGGTTGTAACATGACAAAATGTGGAAAATTTCAAGGGGTGTGAATATTTTTTCAAGGCACTGTATATACAGTATATATATATTATATATATATATATATATATATATATATATATATATATATATCTAGCACTGACTCCCGAAGGAGCGGCTGATTTGATTGGGCCTGCACTCTAGTGACAAAACCCCCACTAACTTGCCCCAGTCCCCTCGACACAGCTGTGGCACAATACAATACAGTACAATATAATATATATTGTACTGTAGGATATACCTGTATTGACCTTTCAGGATCCACTGGCTCCACCTGCTGAGAGAAAACAATACTCCACACAACAAGGTACTTAACCAAAGTATATTTTACTATATATATATATATATATATATATATATATATATATATATATATATATATGTAAATGGGTGATTACAACAATTGTACTGTCATCCAACATAGATTGACAGGACAATGAACTTTGGTAAAACAGTTACAGACAATGTATATATATATATATATATATATATATATATATATATATATATATAAATGGGAGCTCCCCCTACTTTTGTAGCTATGTGTCATAGGATGCGCACGGGTAAAGAGCTCTGGCGCACAGCTGTGTGCAATAGGAATAAACTAAAGCACACAAGCACACACACACAGGGTGTGACCCCTCGCTGACCTATAAAGGAAGTGAGGTCATTCAAACACACTGCTGGTTTGTCTTCAGCTTCCTGTGATTCCCACGTCTGTTCCTGTGATTTGTATTACCCGTTGTGACCCGGATTGCCTCATCAACCTCGCTGATCTTCTCCTGACCCGACCTCTGGCTTGACCTTGGACTCCCACTTTCTAAACGTGTTTGACCCTCAGCCTGCATCTGGACTTACCTGCTATCTCCTGTGTTCGACTTCCAGATTGTCTTGGATTATCCTTCTGTCTCAGCGTTCCTGGTACTTGTTGTCTTCTGATCTGGACTGTGTTTGACCCCTGGCCTGTCTCCTGGATTCTGCCTTTGCCTTACGGACTTGCTACCTTTGCTTCTGGACCTTCCCACGGGACATCACCTTTCAGCTCTGCTCAAGCTACCTGCTGATCTACTAGCAAGTGACTGTCCTACTGGTAGCTTGTGCCTCTTGGTGCAACCACCCTCTGTGCCACCTTCAGGGGTGGTCTGCGCCGAGTCGCAACAGCGACCGCTCTCGGCATCTTGGCCTCGGTGAGTACATTTATATGATAGTACAAACCAGCCATGACAGAGGCCAACAGAGCAGGTTCGCCATTAGAAGTCATGTGCCAGCAAGTCTCTGCACTCACAGAAGCAGTACAGAAACTACAGGATGGCTATGCACAGATCGACAGCAGGCTTCAGCGACTAGCCACAGCTCCGGCACCCACAAATCCTACGCAGGCCTTAGTCAGCGGTGCCTCCACACCTCATGTCCAGCCTCCACCCGGTATGATGATGGCAGTACCCGAACCACGAGTACCCAAGCCTGAGCGATTTTCAGGCGACCAAAAGAAATTCAGAGCCTTTAAAAATGCATGTTCCTTGTACTTGGCTTTGCAACCCAGGACCTTTTCTTCGGAGATCGTCAAGGTCGGGTTTATTATCTCTCTTTTGGCTAAGGAACCCCAGGCCTGGGCCCATAGCCTTATGGAACAGAGAAGCCCCTTGTTAAACTCCATGGACACCTTCTTTGAGGCCATGGGACAATTATATGACGACCCTCAGCGTACTGCCACAGCTGAGGCTACCCTGCATGCTCTCTCACAGGGGAGAAGACCGGTGGAGGATTACACCGTTGAGTTTCGCAAGTGGTCAGCTGACACCGGCTGGAACGAGGCGGCCCTGTGTTATCAATACCGGTTAGGGCTCTCCAAAAACCTAAAGGACGAGTTGGCCCGAGTAGAGACTCCTGCCTCCCTGGAGGAATTAATCCAGACGGCCACAAAACTGGAGAGACGGATGCGCGAGCGGCGCTCCGAACGCCTCCAGGCCCCTCGGCCTAGTTGGATGCTTCCTAAGGCCACTGTCCCGTATCCGCCCATCCTGGTTCCTTCGGGTCCCTCAGCTTCGGAAGAGGAGCCCATGCAGCTAGGTTTGGTTCGTCCTCGTCTCACCCCAGAAGAGCGACAAAGAAGACGCCAAGCCAATCTGTGCTTATACTGTTGGGGGCTTGGACATTTCATTCACAGCTGTCCCGTGATCCCCGTAAGTTGCCCCCACGGTGTATAATGAACTACCAGAGTGTTGGTCCTGCTCAAACTTATGTGACTCTCTCTGTTTCCCTACAGCTGGCAGAAGAGGAGATCCCACTCCCAGCCGTGATTGACTCAGGGGCATGTAGTTGCTTTTTGGACATCTCCCTTGCACAGCAACTACGCATTCCAAGCCAGAATAAAGCAATACACCTTCTAGTCCATTTAGCAGATAGATCTCTGCCACTCTCAGGTCCAGTAACACAGGAGACATTACCTTTGCTTACTATTATAGACTCTGGCCATAGAGAACTCCTACGCTTCGATCTAATATCATCTCCCATGTTCCCTATCATCCTGGGACTTCCTTGGTTGCAGGCTCATGATCCCCAGATCAGTTGGAACAAGAAGGAAGTGTCCTTTACATCCGCCTACTGTATGCAGCATTGTTTTGATTCCGTTCCAGCTCCTTGTATGACCGTGGCCCCCACCACTAATCACATTCAGCACATTCCTCAGGTCTATTCCGAGTTTAAGGACGTCTTTGATAAAAAGAAGGCTGACCGTCTACCACCACACAGACCATATGACTGCCCCATTGAACTGTTACCCGGCTCTGAGATCCCTTTTGGACGAATATTCCCCTTATCCGAGACTGAACTAAAGGCTCTCAAAGCCTACATTGATGAAAATCTTGAAAAGGGGTTCATTCGCCCATCTTCTTCGCCAGCAGGGGCAGGTATTTTCTTTGTGGGGAAAAAAGGACGGATCCCTTAGGCCTTGTGTTGACTACAGGGAACTTAATAAAGTCACAATCAAAAATCGCTATCCACTTACCCTCATCCCTGAGTTATTCCAGCGCTTAGGATCTGCCAAAGTATTTTCCAAACTGGACTTGCGGGGGGCCTACAATCTCATTAGAATCCGTGCTGGGGATGAATGGAAGACAGCCTTCAGATCGAGATTTGGCCACTATGAATATCTTGTTATGCCCTTTGGCCTGTGCAATGCCCCGGCCACATTTCAGCATCTAGTAAATGATATCTTCAGAGACTATCTTGATGATTTTATAGTGGTATATTTAGATGATATCCTTATTTTCTCTGCTTCTCTTTAACTCAACAGGGTCCACGTGTGGAAAGTCCTCACCATCCTCCGACAACATCGGCTGTACCTTAAGGCGGAGAAATGTGAATTTGAGATAACTACAGTTCAATTCTTAGAATTCGTCATTTCTACCGAGGGCATCTCCATGGACCCCCAAAAGATCAAGGCAATCTTGGAGTGGCCTGCTCCAAGGGATAAGAAAGCCGTGCAAAGGTTTATAGGCTTCGCTAACTTTTATCGCAGATTCATCACCGGGTTCTCTTTAATAGCCGCCCCCATTACTCAGCTGACCCGCCAACACACCCGATTTCAGTGGTCTCAAGAAGCCCAAGAAGCCTTTACCAAACTAAAGACCTTGTTCACCTCAGCTCCTATTTTACGGCATCCCGATCCAGTACTACCATTCGTACTGGAAGTAGATGCCTCCGAGACAGCCACAGGAGCCATCCTCTTTCAACGACAAGGGCCTAAAGCTTTGTTACACCCGGTGGCTTTCGCTTCTCGGAAGCTGACCCCACCGGAGATGAATTATGACGTAGGCGACCGAGAACTATTGGCCATCAAGTTCGCTCTGGAGGAGTGGAGATACCTCTTGGAAGGAGCCACTCATCCCATCACAATATTCACAGATCACAAGAATCTTGAATATCTGCGGACTGCCAAACGCTTAAGACCCCGTCAAGCCCGTTGGGCGCTTTTCTTTTCAAGATTCCAGTTCCATATCTCATACCGGCCCGGATCCAAGAACAACAAAGCGGATGCGCTCTCGCGCATGTTCCCTGAGTCTTCCCAGGTAACGGAGCCTAGTAGGATCTTGTCGCCTTTACAACTTCCTTCTACTCCCACAGCCTGACTTACTTACGGCCATCAAAACAGCTTCAGTTCATTGCAATGACCCAGTCCTATCTACCTTGGAAAAACGTGACAATCTGTTTTGGGCCCGAAACAAGGTCTTCGTTCCCCTTGAGATTAGGACTCAAGTTCTAAGGACTTGTCATGATCACAAATTGGCCGGCCACTTTGGGACACAGAAAACAGCGGAACTAATCTCTCGTTCTTTCTGGTGGCCAGGTTGGAGACAGGACTGCCAGACTTACATTTCCTCTTGTGTACCGTGCCAGCGTAGCAAGGGTCCCAAGATCAAGCCCTGGGGCCTGTTAAGGCCTTTGCCCATTCCTGACCGGCCTTGGGCAGACATGTCAATGGATTTTATTGTGGTTGTACCACAATTCTGGTAGTTGTCGACCGTCTTTCAAAGATGGCCCATTTCCTACCTATGGTTGGTACCCCCTCTGCTCTGGAAACTGCCAATCTCTTTATTAAGGAGGTTGTCAGGCTCCATGGGGTTCCCAGCAGTATCACGTCAGATAGAGGTCCACAGTTCACCTCTAGATTTTGGGGAGAACTCTGCAAGATACTGGAAATCAAGATCTGTTTGTCATCGGCATATCATCCCCAAAGTAACGGGCAAACTGAACGGACAAACCAAACCCTTGAGCAGTATCTTCGCTGCTTTTGTTTAGGATCTCAAAATGATTGGTCGGCCCTATTGCCATATGCAGAATTCGCCTACAATAATTCAATTCATACAACTACCAACCCGACTCCCTTTTGGATCAACTGTGGGTTTTACCCTTCTTTCCTCCCCAACTCCATCCCAGAATCCACTGTTCCTGTGGTCCAAGATCGGATAGCCGCCATCCAATCTAATTTCCAAAGGATCCAGGAGATCATACAGAATGCCCAGGATGATTACAAGAAATACCATGATAGGGGAAGGAAGGAGAACCCTACCTTTAAAATTGGCGAGGAAGTCTGGCTATCTGCCGCTAATATTAAACTTCCTTGTCCCACATTCAAGCTGGGTCCCAGATTTATAGGACCATTGAACTAGCTCTCCCTGAATCGTACAGGATACACCCTGTTTTCCATGCCTCCCTTTTGAAGCCATTGGTTCCTAGTCCTTTTCCTGGAAGAGAAGTGCCTCCTCCTCCACCCATCAAGATCGATGGAGAAGATGAATTTGAAGTGGAAGCTTTACTAGGATGCAGGAAAGTCGGTAGACAAATACAATACCTGGTAAAATGGAAGGGGTATCCTTCAGAGGAAACTCCTGGGAATCATCCAAGAACCTTCATGCTCCCAAATTAATAAAGACATTCCATCAGCAACATCCGGAATTGATGGCTAGCTTGGTAGCCGGGAGGCCGCCCCTCGGGGGGGGGGGGGGGCACTGTCATAGGATGAGCACGGGTAAAGAGCTCTGGCGCACAGCTGTGTGCAATAGGAATAAACTAAAGCACACAAGCACACACACACAAGGTGTGACCCCTCGCTGACCTATAAAGGAAGTGAGGTCATTCAAACACACTGCTGGTTTGTCTTCAGCTTCCTGTGATTCCCACGTCTGTTCCTGTGATTTGTATTACCTGTTGTGACCCGGATTGCCTCATCGACCTCGCTGATCTTCTCCTGACCCGACCTCTGGCTTGACCTTGGACTCCCACTTTCTAAACGTGTTTGACCCTCAGCCTGCATCCGGACTTACCTGCTATCTCCTGTGTTCGACTTCCGGCTTGTCTTGGATTATCCTTCTGTCTCAGCGTTCCTGGTACTTGTTGTCTTCTGATCTGGACTGTGTTTGACCCCTGGCCTGTCTCCTGGATTCTGCCTTTGCCTTACGGACTTGCTACCTTTGCTTCTGGACCTTCCCATGGGACATCACCTTTCAGCTCTGCTCAAGCTACCTGCTGATCTACTAGCAAGTGACTGTCCTACTGGTAGCTTGTGCCTCTTGGTGCAACCACCCTCTGTGCCACCTTCAGGGGGGGTCTGCGCCGAGCCGCAACAGCGACCGCTCTCAGCATCTTGGCCTCGGTGAGTACATTTATATGATACTATGCGTGAGATCTCACTTAAAGTACTCAGTCTTTATCTTTGGATCTTGGATAGCATGGGTAACTCCATATACATTTGTAATCCAAGGTTAAGCAGCTAAAATTGAATTAAGGATGATCATAGAATTGCTACCACAGTGCTTGAAGTGTGATAGTAAGTAGGCCTTATGCCTGCCTAGCGTCAGTTGCTATACTCCTTCTCCGTGGGACTAGGTATCCCAGTGAGGTCTGTATATAAGTCTGACTAGGTGCAATGGTTTAGAAAAGGGTGGGTAGCAACCAGCTCACCAACTGGATCAGAACCTTTCTTATGGTAACTTTGGTTTGGTAGTTGCCGCTTGCTTATGCATCAGCCGGCTCTGTCACTCTGTCCTGTTCTGACAGGTGGACCTGGCCTTCCGATGCTCAAACGAGTGTCTCTGGATCCTCTCAATCCCATCTCTAAGTCCCTGTCACTCCGGGAGGCCTCTCCACAAGTCCTCACATGCAGGCTATGCGTTCCCAAGAGACCTAAAATGGCTGCTTAGGGTCCTTTTATCTCCTACCCAGCATGCAATGCAAGAGAGGGTGTCCATGGTCACTCAGCATCCTGGTTAAAAGGGTCAACTCTCCAATGTAAATGACAGTCACTTCCTGTAAATAGTTCAATGCTTGAAAACCAAATATCATTTAAGTTCACTTTCAGTATTTGACTGCTAGATGACGCCAAACACTAAGCTATAGAACCGTCCATAGTCTTTCATTATAATGCTAATACAAATTTAGAAGACAAGGATATCAGCCCTACACACACACACATATATATATATTCCATAGTTAGGAACTAGTTTTGAGCCAGAGACCACACTTTACAGTGGTAAGCGGTGGGTTTTCATATGTGCTTTCAATGTCTATAACAAGCAATTAAAACAGTTTTTTTGTGCTGTCTAGCTAGAAAGCGTGCTGGGAAATTTTTGTATTACATAGTATTTTAATAGCAAAGTCACATCATGGGTTCATTGAAAGTATATTATTTATAGAGTTGGATGAATTAATAGATAAATTGATTTGCCTGAACCAAGAGTACCAGTTACTCTAATGCCACGTACACACAACAGTTTTTTCTGTCAGAATAAACCCTGACGGTCTTTCCGACGGAGTTCCGCCGAAACGGACTTGCCTACACACGACCACACCAAAAAGTCTGTTACACGATGACGTACGATGAGACTAGAGAAAGGAAGGTCAATAGCCAGTAGCCAATAGCTGCCCTTGTGTCGTTTTGGTCCGTTGGAGTAGCATACAGATGCACGGTTTTCCTGATAGGAATTGATTCAGTCGGAATGATTTAAACATGTTCTATTTCTAGTTCTGTCAGAATTTTTGAAAAAAAAGTCAGCTGAAGCTCATACACGATCGGAATATATGATGAAATGATTCCGTCTGACCTTTTCTGCCGGAAAGTCCGGTTGCGTGTAAGGCTCCATTCACCCAAATTTTTTTCATGCTTTTTGCAGAAAGGCAGGACATTATTTTTAACATGGATTCCTAACATCAATGCATTTTTGGAAAGGGTCACAGGCTTTTTTAAACACAAAACACAGCTTTTTTGGTTCAATAGACTTTAATGGAGAAACTGCAGGAAAAGCATGTTGTGTGTTTTTACGTGCGCGATTTTGCCGCAATATGTATTTTGTGTTTTTTGCCTGAAAGAAAAGACATAGAACACCCCATAATGTGGCAAAATTGAGGTAAATTTTTGTTAAAAAAACCCCGCAAAAAGCACTGCAGAAACGCTCAAAAGCAACATGCATGGGTGTGAATGGAACCTAAGGTGAAATTTGCAAAGTCGGCTGATCCACACCAAAAGTTTCAGACCACTTAGTCTTCACCAATGCTCTTTTCTGACTTCAGTGGGCTCCCCCATGGATCCGTGGATGTGGTCCACTTCTATGTTGTGCATGCCAGCCATTCAAGAGAGAAGCTGTGGTTAAGCATGGCCCTTTATATTGCATAACAACATTTAGGGCTGTGCAAATTAAAGATGAATTCCTCGATTAATCGTTTAATTTTTTTGATCGATCAAAATTCTTTTGATCGGTACTCACCTCTCCGCCGGCTTCTGGGTCTTCAGGGAGTTCCGTCGGAGATCCGGTGACGTTACGGACATCAACGTAACTGGACTCCTCCCCTCTTCTCCAAGTGCCTCCGTCTGCTAATGAAGGGAAGAGGGGAGGAGTCCGGTGACGTTGAAGTTCTGATTAAACATAACGTATATGGGGGAGGAGCTACGCATGGTGTCACCCGCTGCTGCCCTATGGAACTAACACGATTGTGGGCTTTACATGCTGTGTTTTTATCATCTTTATGTAAGTATTTTGTGTTTGAACACAAAAATGTAATCTTATACTTAAGCGGTGAGCACTTTGATCTTTTCTTTCTACCCATGACCTGGCGTCCTTGCTGAGATCTAAGGAGACGTGAGAGAAGTTTATGGTCCATGTTAACCCTTTTGATACCTGCTTGCATGACCACCTGTTTGCACAGAGGTCCATGCCATAAGATGAGAGTGATCAGTTAGACCAGAGGTGGAGGGATTGTCACGCTAATGTGGAAAAAAAATTACTTACGTCAGTGCTACAGTTTGAATTTAAAACCTATTTGTGTGAACTGTGAAGTTAAGTCATGGATTGTGGAAACTAACTCGTGTCGGGTGATTGTATATAGTGTATACCACATTTACCACTGCAGAGTTGCAATGCAAGGAGATCAGCTAAAAGTAGTTGTATCTGTATGTGCGTCATAATTAATCTAAATGAGTCGATTAATTGAACACGAAAATTTTAATCAGTAACATAGAGGGTGCAGGAGCGCCGTCCCCTCTCTCCTGCACCGCATTGCAAGAATCTATCTATTGTCGGCGCTGCCGCCCCCATTCTGGTGTCCGGCCCCTTGTCGGGCATCTGAATTACAGTGACGAGGGTGTTTTTGGAAGCGCCTGATTAGAGCTGTCAGCTCTAATAGGTGTCCTGATTAGAGCCGTGGGCTCTAATAGGCTTCCAAATTGGTAAACAGCGGGCGCGATGCTGTGCATTCGCTGTTTACACAGTGTTGTGTTAGATAAGTGAATACATTGCTTCCCTAACACTGACCCGCCTCTCAGCCAATCAGGTGCTCAGGTCTGGTTACCCTGTCACCTGACTGACTGAACCGATAGGCGCTGTGATTGGATGCCTATCAGGCTTCCAATCATAGCAGAGATGACAGAAAGAGGATGGAAGAAGACATGGAGGACTTGGAGCGGGGAGGACAGTGCCGAGACAGGTACGTTTCGCAGCATTTGATAGGGAACAGTAGCCGCAATTGATGGGGCGCACTGGTGGCAATTGATGGGGCACGCTGGCGGCAACTGATGGGGCACACTGGCATTAATTGATGGGGCACACTGACAGCAATTGATGGGGCACACTGCCAGCAATTGATGGGGCATACTGGCAGTATTTGATGGGGCACACTGGCATCAATTGATGGGGCACACTGACAGCAATTGATGGGGCACACTGCCAGCAATTGATGGGGCACACTGGCAGTATTTGATGGGGCACACTGGCGGCAATTGATGGGGCATACCTGCAGCAATTGATGGGGCCCACTGGCAGCAATTGATGGGCACACTGGCGGCAATTGATGGGGCATACTAGCAGCAATTGATGGGGCACACTGACAGCAATTGATGGGACACACTGGCAGCAATTGATTGGACATAGTGGCGGCAATTGATGGGCACAGTGGTGGCAATTGATGGGCACAGTGGCAGTAATTGATGGGTACAGTAGCTGTGTTTGATGGCACAGTGGCAGCAATTTATGTGTACAATGGCTGCGCTTGATGGGCACAGTGGCTGCACTTTAATGGGGGTTTTTTTCAGTATGTTTGCGCCCCCCCAAAAATTTTGAGCTCCAGCTGCCACTGGTCAAGGTAGTTATTAAAATCTATTAACCAAGGGACATCTGTTTTATCAGAAGAAAAATTCAATAGTTATTTACGTACATCTGAGGAATATGGGGGTGATATTAGCTAATACATATGATCTTCTATACGTTGTACAGTATAAAAAAATATAGCAGGCTTTAATGTCTGTTTGTACCTGCCTGCAGAAGAAATAAACTTAATTTGCTATCAATATAGATACACCTCTAGAATATGTAGTATAAGTAGAATGATATACCCTATTATATTGTACTTCAAATAGTTTAATGTGTGTGTATTTAAATGAGTCTCCTGCAGGCAAATAATAGACAGAGAAAATTGTTTTGTTGAAGTTGAAGTTCAATGAATGTTTCAGTGAACATTGCTTGTCTCTTTACTGGGTCACTGAGTCCTCTAATATTCCAAGATACTAGAACTTGCATTAAAGTTGACATATTACTTTAATGCTTCAATAATAATGGGCCATAACCCTGGGATAAATAATCCTTGTTTAGGATTTGTTGTGAAGAGAAAGTTTGTATATTTTAGCTATCTGGTGGGTGCATAAAAAAAATCTATAAAAAAATAAAACAACAGCAAGATAACAAAAAGCAAGGAAGGAAAAAAAAAAGAAAAAAAAAAAACAGAAAAGAAAAAAATGAAAAGAAAAATCCCCAAACTTGTACAAATCTTACTTTGGGGGTTATTTACAAAAGGCAAATCCACTTTGCACTGAAAGTGTACTTGGAAGTGCAGTCGCTCTAAATCTACGGGGTAGATCTGAAATGAGGGGAAGCGCTGCTGATTTTCTCATCCAATCATGTGCAAGCTAAACTGCTGTTTTCTTATTTTCCTTGCATGTCCCCCTCGGATCTACAGCAACTTTACTTCCAGGTGCATTTTCAGTGCACTTTCAGTGCACTTTCAAGTGCACTTGTAGTGCAAAATGGATTCTCCTTTAATACATAACCCCCATAGATCCTTAAAAAATTACCATCACCCTCAATCACCATTTTCTGAAGGGTCTTATATTTTAAAGCATCACCATATACACATAGGGGGTCATTTACTAAAGGAAGATCCACTTTGTACTGCAAGTACACTTGAAAGTGCACTGAATGGTTAAAATAAAATTTTGAAAATAATCTAAAAAACAAAACAATCATTTGTATATTCTTACAAATACAAAAAACAAAAAATAGCAAACAAACATTTCCCACAGGAACAAAATATTCAATAATTTTTCACTGGACTCTCATCTCTGGCTCTGTAAAAAGAAAAAAAAAGAAGGAAACTGGCCACCTCCCATCTATGAAAAAGGAGAGAGGAAGTAAAAAAATAAATATTCTATTTTATTTATAATGCCTATCCAGCCATTCAGTAGCAGTCGTGGCTTATCAAAAAATGTGTAACTTCGTTTGCCTCTACTCTTAGTTTAGCGGGGTATAGCATTGAATAAGACAGTTGCAAGATCTGCAGACTTCTTGAAATTTTACATGCTGTTTTTGTACTTCAGGTGAAAAATCTGGAAAGAACATAATTTTAGTTCCATTATAGCCAACTTCCTTCAATGATCTAACTCTTATAAGAATAAAATCTCTATCTCGTTGGTGTGTGTCTGTCTGTCTGGGGGGTGGGGCTTCTGCTAGTAAAGGCCTTCTAGGTACACATTGTGCTCTTTCAACTGAGAAGGACATAGAAAGATATTTTTTCCCAATTGTCTCCCATAGCCAGGTTTCTGAAAATTCTGTAGGGTTTGCTCCCTCAGAGTGCTCCGGGAGACTCACCAGCCTAGTATTACAACAAAGGTAATTTTCAAGAAAAATATTATTTTCTGCATACTGTCACCAGTCAGTGTCCCCCTATCACCACCATATCAGTTATATGATGATGCTGTTCTGCACTGGTAACAGTATGCAAACATTTTTTTTCCCTAAAACTCTTACCAAATAACCTGAACTGCCTACTTTCCACAGAGGTAATTTGCAGGATATTTGTACTGTCCTGACATTTTTTGGCCTCAAGAATGAGACCGTCGGTACATCATGATTGATCAATTTTAAGATATATATCATAGTTTGTGGACTCCGTAACTTTCCATAACTTTCCTACAGACTAAATAATATACACAGATTTGGGTTATTTTCACCAAGAAATGTAGCAGAATACATTTTGGCCCAAATTTATGAAGAACAGGTATTTATTTGCAAAATGTAATAACAGAGGCAAAGAAAAACTTGTCTTTGTTAATTTATTGAGCAAAAAATAAAAAACCAAGTGGTGATTAAATACAACCAAAAGAAAGCACTAGTTGTGTTAACAAAATGATAAAAATTTCATATGGAGAAGGAATCTGTGGAGAAGGAGAAGAGAAGGCGGCGGCGGCGATAGAAGACCGGGCCACCGCTAGTAAAAGAGCTATAGGAAGAAAGGGGAGGCCTGTCAAGAAGAACCGAAGAGGGGGACAAGACCCCCGAAGTCGGAAGAAGAGGTGGTGGTGACAGAAGACCGGGCCACCGCTAGAAAAAGAGCTGGGAGAAGAATGCGAAAGGCCTGGCAAGAAGTACCGAAGAGGGGGACAAGTCCCCGAAGTCGGAAGAAGATCCCCGGGCAGCGGCGACGAAGAAGAAAAAGAAGAAAGTCAGGCTCATCCGCTAGTAAAAGAGCTAGCAGAAGATAGCGGAGAAGTCAGACGAGAAGACCCCCCAAGACAGAAGACCACCAGAGTGGTGTAATAAATTATTTTAAAACCTTGCGTTGTGTTTTATTTACACTTTTTTCACCAGGTGAATGGGTAAGGGTACATTGTACCCCATACTCAATCACATAGGGTGGGGGGCCGGTATCTGGGGGCCATCTTATTAAAGGGGGCTCCCGGATTCCGATAAGCCCTCCGCCAGCAGACCACGACAACCAATGGCCAGGGTTGTCGGAAAGAGGCCCTTGTCCTCATCAACATGGGGACAAGGTGCTTTGGGGTAGGGGGGCCGCAGGACCCCCTTCCCCAAAGCACCCCTCATGTTGAGGGAACACGGCCTGGTACAGCTCAGGAGGGGCTTTCCTGACCGGCCAGGCTGCGTGCTCGGATAAGGGTCTGATATGGATCTTGGGGGGGACCCCAGGCAATTTTTTCGGTGTAGGGCTTCCCCTTTAAGTCCATACCAAGTGACGGGGCCAGTGAGGTGTCAATCTCGCCGCCGAAGGTGGTGACATTGACTTCCTTCGCTAGTCCCATCTACCTGGACCCGTGTTCAAAATGAATGGACTTTCCTCCGTGTGTGGGCAAATCCATTCATTTCAAAAGTCCGGCGGACTTCCGCCATAGTCCAGCGGTTTGTCCGCCGCACCTAGTCCGCTGGAAAAGTCCGGTCGTGTGTGGGCAGGTCCGCTCGTTCGGAAAGTCCGAAGTCCGGAGGTTTGTCCGCCGGACTAAGTCCACCAGATCGTGTGTACGCGGCATAAAGTTAAAGGTTGCCAGTAAAAAATAATATGGCTGTGATGCTCGGCTTAGAACTATGTGCAGTTCTGGTCCAGGGCTGTCTGAGACCATTTGAATACCTGCTACAGTGTGTTCGCCAGGGGGGGTGGTGAATCTGGCGGAGATGGTTCCTTTGTGTGTCGTGGGATGTCATAGTGCAAAGGAGCTGCGGGACGGGAGAAAGGCATGCTGGGAGCAGGACTGTCAGTGCTGTTTGGAGTGGAGTGGACTGAAGGCACCACCTGGCGTGGAGAGAGACTGTCACTGTGACTCAGGAGGGGACATGTCATGTCGGTGAGGTGTCATCATCATCTGTGTTGCTGCACCCTGCTGTCACTGTGAGAGTCAATTTCATGTGTGTTCCTGCCCATTCTAATTTCTTGCTCTCCTAAGTCCTTTCCTTGAGCTACTTACTTAGCATATAAAAAATAAAATAGGAAATATGTTTTTTGCCTTAATATCTACCTTAATGCAAATTGCTACTTGCATATTGTACTTGTTTGTAGCCTAAATACTGAAATTTGCACTTAAAACTGTAATTTTTTAATTTTTTCAGAAATGCCAGCAAAAACTGAGCTGTGCCAGTAAATTTTGGGTGTCTTGTCAGTAAATTTCAATCTGGTACGTTGGCAAAACTGGAAAGGGGGCATACAAGGGGTCGACCCTGCTGTGAAGTGTGTCTCCTATAAAAACACTCTACCCCCAGGTGATGCAGTTCACACCAAAGACAGCCCCTTTTTCTAGGTGAACAAAGCCCTCTCACATTATTTGACATACACTTCATTCTATCTGCCATTGCCTATTTCTCATCTGAACATATAACCCAATAAGCATATTACTACCCCACTCCACCGGATAAACAGGGGTAAGGGGTAAACCACCTGTACCCGGAATCCTCTTCCCTTATCTCGGGACTGGCCTATTGAGGGAAAAATGGTTAAAGGCATGAGTAGAGTACCTAGTATTCCCCGGGCATCCATTACTAGAACAATAATATCACATTTTAGTATTTCAGAAGCTAAACAAAAATCTATCCAAAAGGAGAGGGGATCCGACCATTCAACAAAAAAAAAAAAAGAGAGGGGTTCAGCTCCAAAAAATGTGTTATACATTCCAATCTGTCTAGCCCCCATGACCCATTTCTCGCTCTAAATAATAGGCTCTATCTGTGCAGTTTACATATAACATCTCTTGGTTTATCTGTATCCTGAGGGGCATAAAATAGTGCACAATGCACCCTATCTACTCTAATCGTGTCAGATGCAGAATCTCCCAGGATTTGGCGAAATAAGCCAATCACAGCCGAAAGCAAATCGGGGGCCTGTTTTATATCGGGTAAACCCTGTATATGTATATTCTGATGGTGATCACTGTTTCCGTGATCGTCAATATGATCCATAAGAGCATTAAAAAATTTCTCATGATATTTAGTCATATCCTGGGTGTCAGCCACAGCTTGCTTAATATCATCTTGGCTCGTCTCCATTTCTTCCACTCTATGTCCCAGTGCTACTATATCCTCCCTGAGCCCTTCTACAGCTTGTTTGCAAGATATTTCAACAGCGGTAATAAGTAACTGAATATCTGTTTTGGTAGGAAGAGCTCTTAAATGTTCTCCAAGGTCCCAGTCCATATCCACCACCTTTAAATCTGGCTGAGATATAACTTGTCCATTAGTAAGTTTATAGGTCAGGGGGTTAGCATACTGCACCTGCATTGTAGATATTGTTCCTGGAGAACCAGCATTAGCCCTTGTAGAATCCGTCGGAATGTGTCCTATCGGACCGTTTTGTCAGATAATCCGACTGTGTGTGGTATGCATCGGACTGTTTCCGTTGGAATATCCGTCGGACCAAATTTTCCAACTTGCTGGAAATATTTTCCGACAAACTGGTCCGATCAGACATACTCCGATCATGTGTAGAGAATTCCGATCGGACAAAGTGCCACGCATGCTCAGATCAAATTCCTACATCAAAGCTATTGGCTACTAGCCTGAATGTAGTCCCATCGTAATGAAATTACGTCATCACGTTCTGAAAGATCGGATTTTCCGACAACTTTGTCCGACCTTGTGTATGCAACAGTTTCGGACACAATCCGTCAGACAAAATCCGTCGGACAAAATCAGACGGATTTGGTTGTTGAAATGTCCGACCATGTGTACAAGGGCTTAGATGTCAGGTGTCCATTATTGGGTGTTGGCAGATCGGTTATGGGCGTGGTAATGCCACTATCAACTCCCAAGTAGCTGTTTCCAGGGGGCTAATTGGGCCTCCATGGACTCCCCTCTGTCACTGGAGAATCGTGATCGATCCCTGGAGAGCACCGTTCTGGCTCTAAGGAACTGCAGCTTGTGACAGACAGGTGCAGACAGGTATGCTCGCAACCTGCCTGCTTGGGTCTTACCTCCACTGAGTGGTTGTGACTGTGAGGCCCTGCGGTGGTGTGCGGACATAGTGTCACCGGAAGTTAGGAGCTACAGACTGTCACTGCTTATCTTCCTGGAGCCCGGGTATCTCAGCACACACAGTCAGCGTGTCAACAAATGCCACGCCCCCGTAACAACCTTTTTGTTATTTGCCATTTTAATATATGTTTGTGCATAGACCATTGCATCCCCAAGCCATAGACCATACGAACAAATAGCAGACAAGAAAGAAAAAAATAAACAGAGAGAAAAAAAAATCAGCAAAAGGAAAAGTAAAAAAAAAGAAAAGGGGGGGGCACATTCCCTACGGATACCCCATCTCATTTCCACATGTTCAAATATAGTGGGAGACTAAGTCACGAGTAGGATCTCATAGTATCCAAGGTACCAATGTCTTTCCAGGCCTGCCATATGGTTGTACATTTTGGATATTTCTCCTGTAGACTCTGTCAGCGCTTCCATACGCGTAATGTAATTTAATTCAGACATCCATTCTTTAATACTAGGTACGACATTAGAATTTCAATGTCTAGGTATGATAGCTCTGGCCGCAGCAGTAATAACACGTTAGGCCTTTTTCGGCTGTCTGAGGCGATCCTGGAAAGATTGAAAGTAAGGCCAATTCTGGTAGTTCGGGTAAACTGTTTCCTGTAATATGTGTAGCAAGTCAAAATACAGCCTTTCAAAATAGTCTCAAATGCGGACATGCCCACCACAGGTGTATTATTGTGTCAGGTTCCCTGCCACAGCGCCAACAATAGGTTTGATAGCCAGGTGACATGTTTTGTAATCTAGATCTAGATACCACCTAGATAAGATTTTATAGTTCCTCCCTAACATCTGAACTGGGAGTCTTGATTTTGGCCATTTGACCGGTCTAAACCCTTGCATGAATGCTTAAAACCCCCCTGTGAACAGTTCACTCTAGTCCAGTACATAAATAAAAATAATGTTTTTTTTTCTCTCCACCACAAGCCCTGATGGAGGGGGACCAATTACCCCACTGGCTGCTACTTCAGCTTTTATATTGTGGAAAATAAAGACCTTCTGGACTTACAAATTATCTGTGTTGCACTCTTATCCTTTCAAACCTTTCACTGATGTGATGGTGATAAATAGAGGAGGTAACAACAATGTCACAAATACTACTTATGAGACATCTGACTTTAGGAGGAGGAAAGTGGAAGTATTTTCTGTAGTCTCTTATAGGCTTGATAATTGATGCCATCGGCAGTATTCTGTTATGTTATATCTACTGTGAATTTACTAGGGGCAATAGAATCCATTGGTATCAGCATCCTGTCTCTAGATTAAAGACTGTACCATTAACCACTTTCAGACCATTTTGCTGGTAAATGACCAGAGGTCTTTTTACACTTTGGCACTGCGCTGCTTTAACTGGTAATTGCGCGGTCATGCAATGTTGTACCCAAACAAAATTTGCGTCCTTTTCTTCCCACAAATAGAGATTTCTTTTGATGGTATTTGATTGCCTCTGCGATTTTTATTTTTTGCGATATAAACGTAAAAAGACCGCAAATTTTGAAAAAAAATGATATTTTCTACTTTTTGTTATTAGAAAAATCCAATAAACTCAATTTTAGTCATACATTTAGGCCAAAATGTATTCAGCCACATGTCTTTGGTAAAAAAAAAGTCAATAATTGTATATTTATTGGTTTGTGCAAAAGTTGTCACATCTACAAACTAAGGTACGTTTTCTGGAATTTACACAGCTTTTAGTTTACGACTGCCTATCTCATTTCTTGAGGTGCTAAATTGGCAGGGCAGTACAAAACCCCCCCAAATGACCCCATTTTGGAAAGTAGACCCCCTAAGGAAATTGATAAGAGGCATGTTGAGCCCATTGAATATTTTATTTTTTTGCCTCAAGCGATTGAATAATGACAAAAAAAAAATATTTTGTTTTTTTTACACAAAGTTGTCACTAAATGATATATTGCTCACACATGCTATGGGCATATGTGAAATGACACCCCAAAATAAATTCTGCTGCTTCTCCTGAGTACGGGGATACTACATATGTGGGACTTTTTGGGAGCCTAGCCGCGTACGGGGCCCCGAAAACCAAGCACCGCCTTCAGGCTTTCTAAGGGCGTAAATTTTTGAGTTCACTTCTCACTACCTATTACAGTTTTGAAGGCCATAAAATGCCAAGATGGCACAAAACCCCCACAAATGACCCCATTTTAGAAAGTAGACACCCCAAGCTATTTACTGAGAGGCATGTTGAGTTCATGGAATATTTTATATTTTGCCACAAGTTGCGGGAAAATTACAAACTTTTTTTTTTTTTTTCACAAAGTTGTCACTAAATGATATATTGCTCATGCATGCCATGGGCATATGTGAAATGACACCCCAAAATAAATTCTGCTGCTTCTCCTGAGTACGGGGATACCACATATGTGGGACTTTTTGGGAGCCTAGCCGCGTACGGGGCCCCCGAAAACCAAGCACCGCCTTCAGGCTTTCTAAGGGCGTAAATTTTTGAGTTCACTTCTCACTACCTATTACAGTTTTGAAGGCCATAAAATGCCAAGATGGCACAAAACCCCCACAAATGACCCCATTTTAGAAAGTAGACACCCCAAGCTATTTGCTGAGAGGCATGTTGAGTCCATGGAATATTTTATATTTTGCCACAAGTTGCGGGAAAATTACAAACTTTTTTTTTTTTTTTTTTTCTTAAAGTTGTCACTAAATGATATATTGCTCACGCATGCCATGGGCATATGTGAAATAACACCCCAAAATAAATTCTGCTGCTTCTCCTGAGTACGGGGATACCACATATGTGGGACTTTTTGGGAGCCTAGCCGCGTACGGGGCCCCGAAAACCAAGCACCGCCTTCAGGCTTTCTAAGGGCGTTACAGTTTTGAAGGCCATAAAATGCCAAGATGGCACAAACCCCCCCCAAATGACCCCATTTTGGAAAGTAGACACCCCTAAATTTAGGGGTACACTAGTGAGACTAGGTAATAAATGGCGGGTGCCCTGAAACTATAAAAAAATAACTAACCAACCAGCGTCACCTGTAACAGTTATATGGTGATCACTGGTGAAAGGGTTAACTAGGGGGCAATCAGGGGGCTTTATGCGGTAGCATATGGGGGTCCCTGGCGCTATAAAAAGCTGCGGCGAACCTAAATACCTACCTGCCTAACTAGCGTCACCTGTGACACTAATACAGCGATCAGAAAAACGATTGCTTATTAGGCTGGGTTCACACTGGAGCGATGCGGGAACGCCACGAATGCGCGGCGGGTTCCCGCATCGCATGCCTCCCGGCGGCAGTTCACACTGCCCTATGCGAACTGCTGGGAGTGTCAGTGAAATGTTAATGACACCCCCAGATCAGTTCGCTTATCGCAGTGCGATCTGCAAACTTGGATCGCATGGTGTGAACACCCATGCGATCCAATTCTGCTGCGGACCAAAAAAAGGGTCCCGTGTAGGGATGAGCCGAACACCCCCCGGTTCGGTTCGCACCAGAACTTGCGAACGACCCCCGCGTTCGGTACGAACGTTAGAACCCCATTGAAGTCTATGGGACTCGAACGTTCGAATTGGAAAGTGCTAATTTTAACGGCTAATATGCAAGATAGTATGCTAAAAAGGGTTTGGCGATCTGCCTCCTGCCTCAGGGGACATGGGTCACTGCAAAAAAAAGTTTTAAAAACTACCGTTTTGGCGGGAGCACTGATTTTAATGACGATTAAAGTGAAAAAAAAAAGTGAAATATTCCTTTAAATATGGTGCCTGGGGGGTGTCTATAGTATGCCTGTGAAGTGCCACGTGTTTCCTGTGTTTAGAACAGTCCCTGCACAAAATGACATTAAACGGAAATAACACCATTTAAAACTGCTTGCGGTTTTAATGTTATATCTGGTTCCTGCAATATGGTTGAAAATCATTCAGAAAAATGGCATGGGTAGCCCTCCCTGCCCATTACCAGCCTATTTGGGTCTTGTACGCACATTAAGGGGAACCCTGTACCCATATTAAAAAAAAGGAAATGCGTGTGGCCCCCAGGCCCTATATACTCAGAACAGCAGTATACAGGCGGTGCAAACAAGACAGGGACTGTGTAGGTTTGTTGTGTTAAGTTGAATCTGTTTGTCATTTTCAACCGGTACATTTTTAAAGTGTAGCTCCAGTCAAAAAAAATATCTTTAAGCTTTTTGGAAAACATAGGGAAGGGTTATCACCCCTATATAATTTGTTTTGTCGTCCATCTTTTTTCATCTCACTTGCTGTTGTCTCCTTCCGTTTGCAAGTAGGAGATGTTTGTAAATTGGATGTTTGAAAGTAGGGGCCTGCCCTATATGCTCTGCAGAAATGGCGGAACAAGGTGTTGGTTTTGCAACAACATTGTAAGCCCTCAAAGTGACTCTTGGTGGGCGCTGGAGCGCCCTGCTGTGAACGATTATATCAAGAATTGTAATTACATGCCATTGTTGAACAGTGGTAGAAAAATTGACCTTTGGTGGTTGTGGTGCTGGTGCCACAACACTATAAGTCCTCACAGTTACTCTGGGTGGGCACAGGAAGGGGCCCTCCTGTGAAATATTATATCAAGAATTGTAATTACATGTCCCTGTTAAACAGGGGCAGAAAAATTGGGCCTTAGGCACTGGTGCCATCACACTGCAACCTCTGCCATACACTCTAGTTTTTTTGCAGGAATTAGCCCTGCTGCAAAGCATTGCATCAAAAATTTTACTTAAACGCCCCTGTTAAACAGGGGCAGAAAAATTGGGCCTTAGGCACTGGTGCCATCACACTGCAACCTCTGCCATACACTCTAGTTTTTTTGCAGGAATTAGCCCTGCTGCAAAGCATTGCATCAAAAATTTTACTTAAACGCCCCTGTTAAACAGGGGCAGAAAAATTGGGCCTTAGGCACTGGTGCCATCACACTGCAACCTCTGCCATACACTCTAGTTTTTTTGCAGGAATTAGCCCTGCTGCAAAGCATTGCATCAAAAATTTTACTTAAACGCCCCTGTTAAACAGGGGCAGAAAAATTGGGCCTTAGGCACTGGTGCCATCACACTGCAACCTCTGCCATACACTCTAGTTTTTTTGCAGGAATTAGCCCTGCTGCAAAGCATTGCATCAAAAATTTTACTTAAACGCCCCTGTTAAACAGGGGCAGAAAAATTGGGCCTTAGGCACTGGTGCCATCACACTGCAACCTCTGCCATACACTCTAGTTTTTTTGCAGGAATTAGCCCTGCTGCAAAGCATTGCATCAAAAATTTTACTTAAACGCCCCTGTTAAACAGGGGCAGAAAAATTGGGCCTTAGGCACTGGTGCCATCACACTGCAACCTCTGCCATACACTCTAGTTTTTTTGCAGGAATTAGCCCTGCTGCAAAGCATTGCATCAAAAATTTTACTTAAACGCCCCTGTTAAACAGGGGCAGAAAAATTGGGCTGCTGGCATCACCCAGAACCAAAAATGTTCTTCCAACATATCAGCGGAGGAGGAAGAGGATAGACAATCAACATAACAGGACAGTCACTCAGCATCAGCATAGGCAGTCTTGAAGGGATGTGGTATTTCAAAAAAAATTATTCGGTTACATCAGCTTCAGGTGCTTGGTAGCTGTGGGTGATCCAAGACTGATTCATCTTGATGAAGGTCAGTCGATCAACTGATTCGGTGGACAGGCGCACCCTGTGATCGGTAACGAAGCCACCAGCAGCACTGAAGGTGCGTTCCGAAAGAACGCTGGATGCAGGACAGGCCAGTAGCTCAATTGCATACTGTGCAAGCTCTGGCCAGTGATCCATCCTCAAGACCCAGTAAGCCAGAGGATTTTCAGTGGGAAAGGTGTCCAAGTCTGACCTTGCCCCTAGGTATTCCTGCACCATGTAAATTAGACGCTGGCGATGGGTGCTGGAACCAATCATACCTTGGGGCTGCGGACTAAAAAATTGTCTGAAAGCATCAGTCAGACGGCCACCTTCTCCACCGCTCCTTCTGACTGATGCCTCAGCAACACGTTGTCCAGGACCAGGAGTTTGTGACCTCCCAGTCTCTGGGAACGCGTTGCACAGAGCTTTCTGCAAGGCCTCCCGGAGATGTCTCATCCTCTGCTCCCTCTGCGATGGCAAGATAAGGTCGGCAACCTTACCCTTGTACCGTGGATCAAGGAGAGTGGCCAGCCAGTAATGGTCCCTCTCCTTGATCCGAAGAATACGAGGATCCTTCCGCAGGCTTTGCAGGATCAGGGAGGCCATGCAGCGTAGGTTAGCTGAGGCATTCGGTCCGGAGTCCTCTGGGTCACTAAGGACAACATGATCCGCAGCTACCTCCTCCCAGCCACGTACAAGTCCACGTGTTTCTTGGGACTGTAAATCATCCCTATAAGACTGCTGCTGCTGATGCTGAGTGCCAGCCTCCACCTCCATGCTGACACAATCATCCTCCTCCTCCTCTTCCTCCTCCTCACCCTCTTCCTGTGTGATGGGTGGCACAGCAGGAACACTGTCTGGATAAAGGGGGCCTTGAGAGGCAAGGAAGTCCTCCTCTTCCTGCCTCTGTTCTGCCTCAAGCGCCCTGTCCATTATTCCACGCAGCGTATGCTCCAAGAGGTGGACAAGAGGTATAGTGTCACTGATGCATGCACTGTCACTGCTCACCATCCTTGTGGCCTCCTCAAACGGTGACAGGACAGTGCATGCATCCCTGATCATGCCCCACTGGCGTGGTGAGAAAAAACCAAGCTCTCCTGACCCTGTCCTGGTGCCGTAGTCGCACAGGTACTCATTGATGGCCCTCTGCTGCGTGTGCAGCCGCTGCAGCATGGCCAATGTTGAGTTCCATCTGGTGGGCATGTCACATATAAGGCGGTTCTTGGGCAGGTTCAACTCCTTTTGGAGCTCAGCCAGCCGAGCACAGGCATTAAATGATCGGCGGAAATGCACACAGACTCTCCTGGCCTGTTTCAGGACATCCTGTAAGCCGGGGTACCTGCCCAAGAACCGCTGCACCACCAGGTTAAGGACGTGAGCTACACAGGGCACATGGGTCAGTTGGCCCTGTCGGAGGGCGGAGAGGAGGTTGGTGCCATTGTCGCAAACCACCATTCCTGGCTTAAGCTGGCGTGGCGTCAACCACCTCTCGGCCTGCCCCTGCAGAGCTGACAAAACATCCGCCCCAGTGTGGCTCCTGTCCCCCAAACAAACCAGCGCAAGCACGGCATGGCATAGTTTTGCCTGCGTACTTGCGTAGCCCCTGCAACGCCTACGGAGCACCGCTGGTTCTGAGGACAGAGCACTGGAAGAGGCCATGGAGGAAGAAGAAGAGGAGGGGGTGGAGGAGAGAGGTGTGTCACAACCAATAGTAGCATTTTGGAGGCGTGGTGGCGGAACAACCTCCAATACTACTGCACCTTGTCCTGCATCCTTCCCAGCAGCCAGAAGAGTGACCCAATGGGCCGTGAAAGACAGGTAACGTCCCTGTCCATGCCTGCTGGACCATGAGTCAGCGGTAATATGCACCTTACCGCTGACCGCCCTGTCCAGCGAGGCAAGGACATTGCCTTCCACATGCCGGTAGAGAGCCGGAATTGCCTTCCGTGAGAAAAAGTGGCGTTTGGGGACCTGCCACTGAGGAACCGCACATTGTACAAACTCACGGAAGGGGGCCGAGTCTACCAACTGAAAAGGCAGCAGTTGAAGTGCTAGCAATTTAGCCAAGCTAGCATTCAACCGCTGGGCATGTGGATGGCTGGGAGTAAATTTCTTCCGCCGGTCCAGCAGCTGGGGCAGGGACATTTGTCTGCTATAATCGGACGTGGATGTACCACTAGCAGAGTTCCCGGAAGCACTTGGCTGTGACACACCTAATTCTACACCTTCATTCCTCTCAGAGCAGGTTTCAGAGAGGACTGAAGGTCTAGTGGGGTTGGAGATGCCAGCTGATGAGGAGCAAGGAGAGGTCCGCTTTGTTCTTTGGTGTGGGTCTTTGAGGTATGCTTGCCAACGAGCTGCATGGCAGGTCAACATATGTCTGGTCAAGCATGTGGTGCCCAAGCGGCTGATGTTTTGGCCACGTGAGATACGCTTGAGACATATGTTGCAAATAGCAGCGGTGCGATCTGATGCACTCGTCTCAAAAAAGGCCCACACCAAAGAACTTTTAGAATAACGCGCAGAGGAAGCGCTCTGCGCAGAGGAAGCGCTCTGCGCAGGCGGAGCTCTGCGGTGTGATTCAGTCGGTGTGCTGCCCCTAAGCTGGCCCCCGGAGGGCATCCTGCCTCGTTGGACATGTGCCTCCTCCTCCTCCTCCTCCTCCTCCCTCCTTCCAGGCACCCACGTGGAGTCAGTGCCCTCATCATCCCCTCCCTCTTCATCGCTGTAGCAAACCTGGCAGTATGCTGCAGCTTGTGGAACATGACTGCCAGATTGCTGTCCTTCTTGAGCATCCCCTCTCTCTGTGCTCACGCTACTGCCTTCCTCTAGCTGAGTGTCATCATCAGAGCCCACCAAACACTGGGCATCCTCCTGGAGCATGTACCCAACACTGTGCTCAAAGAGTTCAGGAGACTCCTCAGGAGGACGTGGTGGGTCTAGGGAAGGAGTCACTGATGATGACATTGAGAGGAGGGACGACGATGTGTTGGCAGCTGCTTTTCTACTACCCTGAGACTGGGTGAGAGAGGATGAGGAGGATGAAGAGGGCTTGGTCATCCACTCTACCAAGTCGTTGGCATGTTGCGGTTCAACATGTCCAGCTGCAGAAAAGAAGGACAAGCATGTCCCATGGCCACGTGCTGATGACAATGCACCGCGTCCCCGACCAGCACTGTTGTCTCTAGACACAGAGCCTGCTTGCCCTCTTTTATCGGCTCGCGCCTGTCTGCCTCTCCTTGCTGGCCTTCCAGACATGGTAATGGCCTGAAGGGAGTTGGGTAAAACAGTAGTTGGGTAGTTTATATTGTGCTGGAGGCACACAACACCCACTAACTCCTGCAGATGCCTTTTTTATAGAACAGCAGAGTTAAAGGGGTATATACAGATGTATACTGTGCTGTGCTGGAAGCACACACAACTTCCAATAACTCCAGCAGATGTCAATCGGGCCCAAATAGAGAACAGCTATGTAGGTGGATAATAGCGGTATGTACTGGGTACAGAGCAGGCACACAGCACGCACTATCTCCTGAGTGACACTGCTGACTGCAAGCTCTATTGTTAAAGATGGACCACTAGCTATATAGGTGAGGTGAATATCACGGTGTATACTGCGGTCAGGGCATGCAGACAATAACCAGAAAACAGCAGAGTTAAAGGGGTATATACAGATGTATACTGTGCTGTGCTGGAAGCACACACAACTTCTAATAACTCCAGCAGATGTCAATCGGGCCCAAATAGAGAACAGCTATGTAGGTGGATAATAGCGGTATGTACTGGGTACAGAGCAGGCACACAGCACGCACTATCTCCTGAGTGACACTGCTGACTGCAAGCTCTATTGTTAAAGATGGACCACTAGCTATATAGGTGAGGTGAATATCACGGTGTATACTGCGCTCAGGGCACGCAGACAATAACAAGAAAACAGCAGAGTTAAAGGGGTATATACAGATGTATACTGTGCTGTGCTGGAAGCACACACAACTTCCAATAACTCCAGCAGATGTCAATCGGGCCCAAATAGAGAACAGCTATGTAGGTGGATAATAGCGGTATGTACTGGGTACAGAGCAGGCACACAGCACGCACTATCTCCTGAGTGACACTGCTGACTGCAAGCTCTATTGTTAAAGATGGACCACTAGCTATATAGGTGAGGTGAATATCACGGTGTATACTGCGGTCAGGGCACGCAGACAATAACCAGAAAACAGCAGAGTTAAAGGGGTATATACAGATGTATACTGTGCTGTGCTGGAAGCACACACAACTTCCAATAACTCCAGCAGATGCCAATCGGGCCCAAATAGAGAACAGCTATGTAGGTGGATAATAGCGGTATGTACTGGGTACAGAGCAGGCACACAGCACGCACTATCTCCTGAGTGACACTGCTGACTGCAAGCTCTATTGTTAAAGATGGACCACTAGCTATATAGGTGAGGTGAATATCACGGTGTATACTGCGGTCAGGGCACGCAGACAATAACAAGAAAACAGCAGAGTTAAAGGGGTATATACAGATGTATACTGTGCTGTGCTGGAGGCACACACAACTTCCAATAACTCCAGCAAATGACAATCGGGCTCAAATAGAGAACAGCTATGTAGGTGTATATAGTGGTATGTACTGGGTACAGAGCACGCAGACAGCACGCACTAACACTACTGACTGCAAGCTCTATTATTAAAGCTAGATCACTAGCTATATAGGTGAGGTGAATATAGTGGTGTATACTGCGGTCAGGGCACAGACAGTAACCACTACACAAGAGCAAAATAGTAAATCAGCCAAAAACGATTGGTGTGTAACTGTGTTGAAGGTACACAGAACACCCACTGCTTCAGATGCTAACAAACACTACACGAGGCCGTCTGAAAGGCAGCTTTATATAGTGTGGGGCGTGCACTACACAGTCTGAGCTATGATTGGCCACAGGCAGGATGCCTGTGGCCAACCATTGCTCTTCCCGCTACTAGCGCTGCGATTGGCCAAGCATGCGGGGTCACAGTGCATGCTTGGCCAATCGTGAGACAGCAATGCATTGCGCCATCGCAGTGCATTGTGGGCCACACGAATTTTGCCGCGAACGGCCCAAACGTTCGGAATTCGGCGAACGCACGAACGACCGATGTTCGAGTCGAACGTGCGTTCGACTCGAACACGAAGCTCATCCCTAGTCCCGTGCGAGTTTGCGGCGGGTGCGGCGGGTGCGACACGAATTCAGCCATACTATCTGTATAGCTGAACTCGAATCGCACAGAGATCGGATGTGATTTGCACTGCAGTGCGGTGCGAATCACATCCGTTCTCATAAACCGCTGCAATGTGAACCCAGCCT
This sequence comes from Lithobates pipiens, assembly GCF_037356315.1. NCBI lineage: Eukaryota > Metazoa > Chordata > Amphibia > Anura > Ranidae > Lithobates > Lithobates pipiens. The sequence continues at coordinate 111,511,056 of NW_027507788.1, forward strand.
TAGTGACACTGGCGAGGGGGGGTGATCACGGGGTTAAACCTTTATTGGGGGGGGGTTAGGGGGTACCTTAGAACTAAAGGGGGCTAACCCTAACTGCCCTAACAGTTATTAGTCACAAATGACACCCGCCGGGTGATCAGGGGGTTAAACCTTTATTAGGTAATAAATGGCGGGTGCCCTGAAACTATAAAAAAATAACTAACCAACCAGCGTCACCTGTAACAGTTATATGGTGATCACTGGTGAAAGGGTTAACTAGGGGGCAATCAGGGGGCTTTATGCGGTAGTATATGGGGGTCCCTGGCGCTATAAAAAGCTGCGGTGAACCTAAATACCTACCTGCCTAACTAGCGTCACCTGTGACACTAATACGGCGATCAGAAAAATGATCGCTTATTAGGCTGGGTTCACACTGGAGCGATGCGGAAACGCCACGAATCCGCGGCGGGTTCCCGCATCGCATGCCTCCCGGCGGCAGTTCACACTGCCCTATGCGAACTGCTGGGAGTGTCAGTGAAATGTTACTGACACCCCCAGATCAGTTCGCATATCGCAGTGCGATCTGCAAACTCGGATCGCATGGTGTGAACACCCATGCGATCCGATTCTGCTGCGGGCCAAAAAAAGGGTCCCGTGCGAATTTGCGGCGGGTGCGGCGGGTGTGGCGGGTGCGGCGAATGGCTGAACTCGAATCGCACAGAGATCGGATGTGATTTGCACTGCAGTGCGGTGCGAATCACATTCGTTCTCATAAACCGCTGCAATGTGAACCCAGCCTTAGTGACACTGGCGACGGGGGGTGATCACGGGGTTAAACCTTTATTGGGGGGGTTAGGGGGGTACATTAGAACTAAAGGGGGCTAACCCTAACTGCCCTAACAGTTATTACAGTCACAAATGACACCAATGCAAAAAAAAATAAAAAATTACATTGGTGTCACTGTGACTGGGGGGCAGGGGTAATTGGGGGGGTGATCGGGGGGGTGTGAGTGTGCCTGGCATGTTCTACTGTGTGTGTAGAGTGTTGGTGCAACTCACCGATCCGCTCTCCTCCGTGTCGGAACGAAAAATACCGACACGGAGGAGAGAATACATCACTTCCTCTCCTGTGTTTACATTACAGGAGAGGAAGTGATGTCACGGGGGATTTCTATTCGTCGGGAGCGATCGCGAGGGGGTGGCCATGAATGAATGGCCGCCCCCTCGTCCCGGATCGCTCCCGGACGAAAACCGACTGCCGCAGGCACCGGGCGGGGGCCCGATCGGGCCCCCGACCCGCGGGAAGGCAGGGACGTACAGGTACGCCCATATGCCTGCCCGTGCCATGCTGTCAACGTACATCGTCGTGTGGCGGTTGGCAACTGGTTAAAGAAATGACACGACTGGTATTGCATTTGGAGGATCTGCTATGTGGTGCTGACACTTACTGGCAGGTACAATATTGTACATCTGCTGTGTTACAAACAATTTTCTTAGTACTTGATACGCTTAATGGAAATATTTGAAGGCTTGATTCATATTGACTGATCCTGTATATGGAAACTCTGTGCAAAGAGTGCAAACAGTGATACTACCTGTTGGGTACTGATATCATATGTCTACAATGTCCATCTATGTCTCCATGCTTTATTTTGTTGCGAAATCACTTTAAAAAGAATTTCTAGCCATTACCATATTAAGTAAGGGCGTATGATTCATGTAGCATTTACTTCCTGAAATCTATCTGCCTGTAGCTAAGGCATGCAGGCCAAAGGATGTGCTTAGCTGAGAAGACCACTCCCCCCCCCCCCCCCCCCCCATAAAGACTCCTGGGATGTATGACATGATTTGCCTAGGTCTGAAAACCAGGAAGTAACTGAAGAATAGTAAAGAAAAAAAAAAGATATTATATACTTTACTATCTATTTACTAATACTATCAGCATAAGGATTAAAAATAGTCAAAGTTGATTAAGAGAGCGTTCCACTTTAACCGCTTAAGGACCGCCTCACGCCGATATACGTTGGCAGAATGGCACAAGCACGTACAGATACATTGCCCTTTAAGTGCCCAGCCGTGCCCAGCCGTGGGTCGCGTGAGCTCCGTGACCATGGCCGCAGGACCGCCGCCGGTGTCCCGCTATTGGCCTAAACTGAGGAAAAAAATGTTTTTTTATATATTTTTTTCGGGGATATTTATTATAGCAAAAAGTAAAAAATATTGAATTTTTTTCAAAATTGTCGCTCTATTTTTGTTTATAGCGCAAAGGTGATCAAATACCATGAAAAGAAAGCTCTATTTGTGGGGGAAAAAAAGGACGCCAATTTTGTTTGGGAGCTATGTTGCATGACCATGCAATTGTCAGTTAAAGCGACGCAGTGCCAAATCGCAAAAAGGGGCTTGGTCCTTTAGCTGCAAAATGGTCCGTGGCTTAAGTGGTTAAAGTGATTCTAAATGCAGAAGTTGTTTAACCTATCCTGAATGATGTAATTTGATAGCTAGAAACCGGGTAAAAAAAGAACAAAAAAAAAACCACGTCAGTTTAGCCACATTTAGCCGCATTTACGTGCATAAAAAAAAAGTCTGTAAACAAAATGCCACCCCATTATACTTACCTGAGCCCCATATCGTTCCATTAAAGTGGTTGTAAACCCTTACAACACACTTTGACCTACAGGTAAGCCTAGATTATGGCTTACCTGTAGATCCAAGAAATATATCCTAAACCTATACGGTTTATGAGATATTTGCACGAAGACAGGCACCACTGTCTACGGTGCAGGCGCACTGAGCGTGACATCTTCAACAACGGAGATGCTGCGCGTGTCGGCTCCCGTGCGCATGCGCGGGAGTGATGTCATCGCAGCTTCGCCGAATGACAGCAGCGGAGCTGCGAGACCCCACGAGAAGATGAATGCGCCGGACTACAAGGGACAGCGGTGACTTCACTGGCTCCTGTTTCAGGTAAGTGACACATAATGGACTACTATGCGATGCATAGTAGTCCATTATGCTTTGCCTTTGCAGCGAATGAAAGAGGAAGTAAACCCATCAAGGTTTACTTCCTCTTTAATGTGCATGAGAGCATCAGCTCTCCCAGGTCTCTCTCTCCTCATTGGCTCACACAGCAACTGGAATAATTGGCTCCTGCTGCTGTCAATCACAGCCAGTAAGACAATACGGAGAGAGTGGGGGTGGGGCTGAGTCACACTCTGTATGTGAATGGGCAATGTACAATCATAGAAACAGGACTCAGGAGCAAGCCTGCTTGGGTGCCTCCATAGCAAGATGCTTGCTATTGGGTGCGCTTACTGGGGGGGAAGAGCCAGGGTCTCTGGTGGGGGACCCAAAAAGAAAAGGAATGGGGCTGCTTTGTGCAAAAGCATTGCACAGAGCAGGTAAGATTAACTTTTTTTTTTAACCTTTAGAATCACTTTCTAAAATCCTAAAAGGGGAAGCTCTGCTTGTTTACACCCTCCCTTCCTCCATTGCCACATTTGGCACTTTTTTGGGGGGAGACACACACCCAGGTCCAAAAAGAATACGGGACCATTCACAAAGCGTAGCGCGGCTCGTGCATGCACAATAGGAAACAAGCTATGAGGCTACATTTCTTTAATTTCTATTTCCCTTTCTAGAGATGCCGGTGCCGGTGCCTGCACCTAAACCATATTGAAGAATCATTTCAGGTGAAGACAATGCTGGGTCCCTAGACAGGTAAGTGTCCTTATATTAAAAGTCTGCAACTACAGTATTTGTAGCTGCTGACTTTAAATTTTTTGGGGGGAGCCTAGAGCTCTTTAAGGACCTGTGTTAGCAGGCTTGTCTGCTTACAAACTCCTTTTCTCTCCATTCAATTCAATGAGAATGCAAAAAGCAGTTTGCTATAATTTAGCAGGTTAACTGCGGGTCAGAAGGAGGTTAACTGCAGGTCAAATGCAGATGTCAGTTATCTCAGAAGCATCTCAAACTGATCTCAAAAGCAAGTTGAATGCACCTGAGAACATGCTGCAGTTTCTTGTTGACGCTTAGTTGGCCTACTTTTGGCCAATAATTATTGTTTTCTGGTCCGTTGATAATGAGGGTAGATTACATTGGAAAATCCAAGGGGAAACTTGGAAGTGGTTTCTTTGTCTCCCTGTTCCAGCTGCAGGGACTTACCTATGCCCTATTTCCGCCCACCAGTTACCCATCATGCACTGGGTGTGCAGGAAAATGATATGCTTGTCCCATACACTACTGCTCTCTGTCAGTGTAGGTGTCACGTACCTGGTGGTAGAGTCTGGTATGCAGAGGAAGGCCTCTTTTACACCTCTGACTTGAGGCCCCTGATAGAGCAGACAGGAGGCGCAGGAGTGCAGAGTCGCACGAGTGTCTGGGAAGGTTGCTAGTAGATGAGCTGGACCGGAACTGCAGCAGGAACTGGAATGGACTCAGGAACAGCTGTCAGACAGGAAGCTGAAGCTCAGGCAAGTGCAGGCAGATGGACTGGAAGCATTGGCAAACAAGTCCAAGCAGGTGAACACTGGAGCAGGGTGAGGTGCAGGCAGGTCCGGCAACAGGCTGGAAGCGAGGTAGCAGGAGGAGCAGGCAGGAACATGGTCTCGGGTACAGGCAGGTTCGGCAGCAGGCTGGCAGCGAGGTAGCAGAAGGAGCAAGCGGGAATCGTAGTCACACAGGCTGAGGTCAGATGCAGGTAGATAGCAGGGGTCGTCAGGAGCAAGCCGGGTAGGGTCAACTGGAGCAGTATACAGGCAGACGGCAATCAGGGGTCTCAGGTAAATGCTATAGACCAGACAGAACTGATGCCAGGGAATAAGAAGTTTACTATTAGCGCCAGAAGGGTCACCGGGCGCGTGCGTGCCAGTGTCAGCATTTTGTGCAACACTAGTGCGCAGGCATGTGTGAGTGAGCATAGGTGCAGGTGCGTGCAAACTTGCCCATGCAGCCCTTTTCAGTGGAACATGTAGAACAGGGGGATATCTAATGTCACCATCTTGATTGCTGGTGTGCCCTTCCTGACAGTAGGGGAGGTTAGTGTGCACAAGCAAGGATTAGACTGGTTCATTAATTGCTGAACTTTTCCTACAGCATAAGTAAGAGTGAATTCACTCTGAACAGCCTCACACACCTTGAACAATTTCACCGCTTATAGATCAAGGACTTTTAGTCCCTTCCCATACCACTTATAGGATATAGTCTCTCAACGACAAAAGGTTTATAAATGCTGCTCTGTAGCAGACAAAACGATGGTAACACTCTGTTAACAACTGCCACTTGAGTTGGATTACTGTACTTTCAAACATTATTCTTTATTATTCTTCCTCTGTCATGCTTGTGGATTTACAGAAAATCAAGGACGTGCTTATTAAATGCCATATTTATTATTCCAAAAGGGAAATCACAGTGCATGTACAAAAAGTTCTGCAGAATGACATAATTATTATTATTATTATTATTAACAAATAGTCATTGAAGTGACACTAAACGATATACCTATTCTATTCTATTCTCTAAAAATTATCCATACACAATGGCCCTGTAATCTATTTTTCAAGAAATTGTTTCTTCAGGTGTTTATCTGCCTCCTTGTAACATCCACCATGAGCTTCCAAGCCTCTCCATTTCTCTCTCAATTCTGTTTGTTTGGAATGAGCAGTGCATGTTAATTGCAGTCATGGGCACTGCTCTAGGCTAGACTACAAATCTCAAATTTTATAGTCCATAGTTAGCCCATCTTGGTGAGTGAGTAAGAGAGGGTGGCTACATTCCTACATACAGTGGCACCATGGAGAATGAACCTAGCCACCCTCTAACAGGAAGTTAGGTCACAACAGCAAAGAAAAAGGAGATTCAGAAGAGCATGAGAGCAAGTGAATATACTTTTTGAGTTAGAAAAGTTGGTGGACTTTAAAGGCACAAAGGATTTGTTAGCAAAATTAATCTAGTATGAAGATGTACAGTGGTGTGAAAAGTGTTTGCCCCCTTCCTCATTTACTGTTCCTTTGCATGTTTGTCACACTTAAGTGTTTCGGAACATCAAACCAATTTAAACAATAGTCAAGGACAACACAAGTAAACACAAAATGCAATTTGTAAATGAAGGTGTTTATTATTAAAGGTGAAAAAAAAATCCAAACCATCATGGCCCTGTGTGAAAAAGTGATTGCCCCCCTTGTTAAAACATACTATAACTGTGGTTGTCCACACCTGAGTTCAATTTCTCTAGCCACACCCAGGCCTGATTATTGCCACACCTGTTCACAATCAAGGCATCACTTAAATAGGAGCTGCTTGACACAGTAAGGTCCACAAGAAGATCCTTAAAAGCTACACATCATGCCGAGACCCAAAGAAATTCAGGAGCAATTGAGAAAGAAAGTAATTGAGATCTATCAGTCTGGAAAGGGTTATAAAGCCATTTTCAAAGCTTTGGGAATCCAGCGAACCACAGTGAGAGCCATTATCCACAAATGGCGAAGACATGGAACAGTGGTGAACCTTCCCAGGAGTGGCCGGCCGCCCAAAATTACCCCAAGAGCGCAGCGACGACTCATCCAAGAGGTCACAGAAGACCCCACAACAACGTCCAAGGAACTGCAGGCCTCACTTGCCTCAGTTAAGGTCAGCGTTCATGCCTCCACCATCAGGAAAAGACTGGGCAAAAATGGCCTGCATGGCAGAGTTCCAAGGAGAAAACCACTGCTGAGCAAAAAGAACATCAAAGCTCGTCTCAATTTCTCCACAACACATCTTGATGATCCCCAAGACTTTTGGGACAACATTCTGTGGACCGATGAGACAAAAGTGGAACTCTTTGGAAGGTGTGTGTCCAAGTATATCTGGCGTAGAAGGAACACTGCATTTCATAAAAAGAACATTATACCAACAGTAAAATATGGTGGTGGTAGTGTGATGGTCTGGGGCTGTTTTGCTGCTTCAGGACCTGGAAGACTTGCCGTGATAAAAGGAACTATGAATTCTGCTGTCTACCAAGAGATCCTGAAGGAGAATGTCCGACCATCTGTTCGTGTACTCAAGCTGAAACGAACTTGGGTTCTGCAGCAGGACAATCCTAAACACACCAGCAAGTCCACCACCGAATGGCTGAAGAAAAACAAAATGAAGACTTTGGAGTGGCCTAGCCAAAGTCCTGACCTGAATCCTATTGAGATGTTGTGGTATGACCTTAAAAAGGCCGTTCATGCTCGAAAACCCTCTAATGTAACTGAATTAGGACAATTCTGCAAAGATGAGTGGGCCAAAATTCCTCCAGGACGCTGTAAAAGCCTCATTGCACGTTATCGCAAACGCTTGGTTGCAGTTGTTGCTGCTAAGGGTGGCCCAACCAGTTATTAGGTTTAGGGGGCAATCACTTTTTCACACAGGGCCATGATGGTTTGGATTTTTTTTCACCTTTAATAATAAACACCTTCATTTACAAATTGCATTTTGTGTTTACTTGTGTTGTCCTTGACTATTGTTTAAATTGGTTTGATGTTCCGAAACACTTAAGTGTGACAAACATGCAAAGGAACAGGAAATGAGGAAGGGGGCAAACACTTTTTCACACCACTGTATTCAATATAAAGAATACAAAACATGTTAAAAAGACATAAAAAATGTAATAGAGCAGATTTACAGTGTTGTCATTCTTGCACCCAACGTGTTTCAGAGTATATGTGTATCTCTCTTTCTCCAAGGGTATAATTGAGCAAGAAAAATATAATATGCTAGAATGGAATATTTGAGAAAAATAACATAGCATAAGTAAACAGGTACAAAGCACTGTAACAACATATATGTATAGAGCGAGACAACAGAAAACAGAGGATGGACAAATTAATGGGGAAAAATTCACTTACATACAGGAATACCCCACTTTTAATTACACAATGGGGTTTATTTACTAAAGCTGAAAAGTGCAAAATCAGGTTCACTTCTGCATAGAATTCAATGAGCTTCTAACCCCAGCTTGTTCAATTAAGCTTTTTTTTAATGGAAGCTCATTGGTTTCTATGCAGACCTGAGTCCAATGTTGCACTTTTCAGCTTTAGTAAATAAACCCCATTGTGTACTTAAAAGTGGGGTATGCCTGTATAGTGAAATGATAGCCCTTGCAGACTTAAAATCATATGGATGCGGAAAGATACTCCCAGTTTGCTTAAGCCAGAAATTAAAGACAAATGGCATACCTCAAAGGAAGGGAGATGCCTGGTCCAAAGTTGCTGACCCACCTCCCCCCACACACACAAACCGACCCGGAAAGGGGAGGGGGAGACAGAGGACCCACTGAGGCCAAAAAGGAGGAAAAGACCCTAAAATTATGAAATTAGTCAGTGAGTATATGATTTTTTTTATATATTATTTTGCATTTTAAATAATATTTAATTATTTGATTCCCAAGAGATTAAAAAACCTCAATAGGTGTATATAAAATGAAAATGTAAATGAAATTTAGATAAGATTTAAAAATAAATATGGATTATTTATATAATATATTTCTCCAAACACAATACCTGCAGATGGTACAAAAAAAACTTTGCTGTACAGGGAAGATTTTAATTGTTGTTGTAAAGAGCGGTGAAAAATGGCACTTTGAACGTAAATTTCTGGTGTTCAGAAAAAAGCCCATAAACTCCACTTCTCATTAAAGCTAAAAAACGTCCATGTGTACATGGACACATAGGCTAACATAGAGTGGAGTTTACGGGTTTTAAAAAAAATGCCCCAAACTCCAATAAACTGCAGTTTATGAGCTCCAGTGCATGGAGCCTAAGATTACATACTTGTGCGGCACTAGCCCACAGGAGCTGCTAGAAGATTTGGGTCATCTGTTTGTCACTGAAAAAAAAACGTAGAAAACAACAGAGAATACTAATGAATGAGGAATCCTAACCTTTACTACCACATTCAGAAATGTATAAAAAAAACTGGTATGGGTTGCCCCAAGGGATTGTATGGGTAGAAAAAAATGGCAGGAAGAAATATATAAAGAGAGTAAATTGTGTATAAAAGTAAAAAAGGGTTTCTTTATTAAAGTACTTAATACATAAATTAATATATATCACATAATTGAAACATACATAGAAACACATGATATAATACACCAACTACCAAATTGTTGAGATACACAGATAAATCCACCCACAGGGTCATATATAACTGATGGTGTGTCCATATCCTTCCTCAGGGGTTGTAAGGTAGCGTGTTGGTATTATTAAGTCATGCGTCTCTTATTAAAAATTGAATGGCACAATTTTGGACAGATGATCCCTCAGGCTTCGAGTATTGCTGGATTGCGTAGCAAAAATGTACCAAAAGCAGTAATACTGAGACAGCAAACAGACCTGAAAGGTCTGATAGGCTGTCTAATATGTTTGTTCAAATCAACGAAATATACCGCTTAAGCAGAATATTCTCTCCCACGCTGGGAACAGCAAATCAGATCAAGCGAGGACTGCCAGAACAGCAAAGGGCCCAAAAACATAAATGCCTTTAAACAAACAGTTTCTCATAAGAAGCCTGTGTCCTGGCTGTGCAGCGGATTTATCTGTGTATCTCAACAATTTGGTAGTTGGTGTATTATATCATGTGTTTCTATTTATGTTTCAGTTATGTGATATATATTTATGTTCACACCGGAGCGATGCGGGAACGCCGCGAATCCGCAGCGTTTTCCCGCATCGCATGCCTCTCGCCGGCAGTTCACACTGCCCTATGCGGACTGCTGGGAGTGTCAGTGAAATGTTAATGACAAACCCCAGATCAGTCCGCATATCGCAGTACGATCTGAAAACTCGGACAGGAATCGGATCGCATGGTGTGAACACCCATGCGATCCGATTCTGCTGCGGACCAAAAAAAGTTTGCGGCGGGTGCGATGCGAATTCAGCCATACTATCTGTATGGCTGAACTCGAATCGCACAGAGATCGGATGTGATTTGCACTGCAGTGCGGTGCGAATCACATCCGGTTCTCGCTGCCGCAGCGGTGTGAACCCAGCCTAATAAAGAACCCCTTTTTTACTTTTATACACAATTTACTCTCTTTATATATTTTGTCCTGCCATTTTTTCTACCTATACAATCCCTTGGGGCAACCCATACCAGTTTATCTGTTTGTCACTGAGCACTGGGCAGAGCACCACCCCTGCTGACACCACCACAGTACCTTGGCCAGGTAGTCTCCTGGCTGTCACACAAATAAAAATATGCACATACTTGTAAAATAAATGATTAAGTTGTATTAAAGAATAATATGGCAGCCAAAAAATACAATCAACTGAAACTATTGATACATGAGGTAATACAGCAAAGGAATAATGCAACACAATACAGTACCCCTTTTAGATATGCCCACCCGTCCTGCAGGATTGAAGATGTAAATGAGCTCTGGGACTGAGAAATGTTCTCCAAGTAAGCGAAAAGGAGTAACAAAACCACAAGGCTAACTCATCTGGAGACCCTCAATCAGAAGAGGCCAAATTTAGGCTTTAGGAAGGTTGTCAAAGTTACCACACACACCACTAAACCATAAGTATATGTTGGATTCACCTACCGGCTAGTTGGGACCCATAAGTTGGTGCACCATGAGGGACGCAGGCTCTACAAGAAGTAAACGGAATGATCTCTAAAGATGGTAAAGTATTAAACAGAGTTCCCCTATTAGATGAAGTTGGTTTTGAAGATCTCTTTAAGAATATTGAATGGTAGGAAAAAAAATGACTTTAGTGGTGGGGCGGGGGGTTATCAAATGTAAGTCCCTTTAAATGGAGATGTTGACCTTAAGCAGCTTATTACTTCCTTGGATGGCTTGGACTTGATTTATGGTAGGTGCAGAGTTCTGCCTATCAGGGATTGATAGGGTTAACTTGGATAACCTGCAGGCAGTACCTGTAGGGATGGGTAAGAATGGCAGACTGCAGCAATAGACGGGCTCTGGCACATGTGCTGATTGCAGAGGGCAGTACTATACAAGTGTTCTTAAACTTGAAGTAACTTGAAACAGAAAATACACTGGTAGCAAGAGTAATGTTAAATGGGTTAGATACCTTCTCACCTGATCCTTATGCTAAGCACAGCGAAGCGATGAGCGCCCTGCTGGGGGCCTCCATTTTCCTTTGCAAAAGTGGCTGCGATGATGATGATGACCACCGATCTGATAGCATACGGATCTCTACCAGTCTGTCTCCCCAGGATACTTGGCTTTCCGAGGACAGTTGTGGCTTCCTGGCTCAACCTGGTTCAGTCATGGGCCACATGGCTTTACAAACTCTCCTACACACATCCTTCTAGCAACCAAGTCTCTCTCTCTCCCTTTCAGGTTACCAGGCATTTTCTTTTATCTGCTCCCACCCCTTTGCAATTGCATCCTGGGTTGTGTAGTTTGCTCTCAGCTAAACTGTAGAGAAAAGTTTGGCTTCCAGCATACAAGTCCCAGTGATCCTGCACTCTTGTATAGAAACTTATGATGAACAGAGTTGATGAACACTGCCATCTTGTGGTAAAAATAATGATCTGCATTACAGTAACAATGCATAGTGTTGCAGTTGAATAGAATTTTTTTTAAATAGAATTTAGTGCCACTTTAAGGAAAAGCAGAATGACAACAGGCAATCTGTATATCACCAATAATTCAGTATAGTTACTCTGGTTCCTGGGGCTGGTGGCAATATATGATCATAATCCTAAATCATAATTACACAAAGAAAGAATAACAATCATAAGGATCTGTTCTTAGTCCTTTAGCTCAGGGTCATGTTATCGGAACACTCCCTGTGCAGGGTCATACTGCAAAGGGTAAAACCTTAGCTGAATAGGACAAAAGTTTTATTACCCTTTATAACATCTGCAAAGATATTTATTGAGCTCTTTTACTTGTCAAAGCTTTTTTCTTTCTTTATATCTAGTACTAGTAGTATTACATTGCACAGCCCCGTCTGACAAGGCAAGAGACCTGGTACTACTACATTTAAAGTGATATTAAACCTTCCTAGAAAAAATAAACAAATATATCTGCATATATTATGTCACCATTGTTTCCTGTTTCCAGTTGTTGAAGTCTTTATAGCATTTCCAGTCTATGAAAGTTTCCCTTTGTTGAGTTTCTGGCAAAAGGGTGTCTACTTTGTCTCTAGTGTCCCCCTGGTGACACCCCGGGTGAGCTCAACACCTTGTGCGTAGGGTGTTTGCATGGCAGGGGCACACTGTCTTTCAGTGTTCTGGTGATATGCCCCGCATTTGGGCAGTTGGGGCCACTAGTGCTGTGTGCCGTGAGATTTCTTGTTTTTCTGAGATCTGGTGCTGTGCTTGGCCGCATGCACAATAGGGGGCCATTGACGCTGTGTCTGGCTGGTGCATGTGCACTACTGTGCTTAGCTTGCAAAGCACAGTAATGCTCATACACTAGCGAAGCACAGCACCAGATGTCAGAAAGACAGGTGTCCCGACTATGCATGCACCAGCTAGAGAGCTTCAAAATGTGCAGGGCTTAAACTAAATATTGGACATGGCTTAAAGGGGGCGTGGCTCAAATGAGGTGTGGTTCGAGTCTGAGATGAACGAGAGATGGAGGGAGAAAGAAAGAAATAGGGAAAGAAGGAGAGAGAAGCAAGGTAAGAAAGAGGGATTGGGGGATAGCAGGCCCAAATCCTACATCACAATAGTATTATGTGTATTCCAGAAAATTTAACAATCAGCAGTAGGGATGAGCCGAACACCCCCCGGTTCGGTTCGCACCAGAACTTTCAAACGGACCCCAAATTCGTACGAACGTTAGAACCCCATTGAAGTCTATGGGACTCGAACGTTCGAAATTAAAAGTGCTAATTTTAACGGCTAATATGCAAGATACTGTCCTAAAAAGGGTTTGGGGACCTGGCTCCTGCCCCAGGGGACATGGGTCAATGCAATTTTTTTTTTTAAAAACGGCCGTATTGGCGGGAGCACTGATTTTAATGATGATTAAAGTGGAAAAAAAAGTGAAATATTCCTTTAAATATGGTGCCTGGGGGGTGTCTGTAGTATGCCTGTGAAGTGCCACGTGTTTCCCGTGGTTAGAACAGTCCCTGCACAAAATGGCATTAAACGGAAATAACATCATTTAAAACTGCTTGCGGTTTTAATGTTATATCTGGTTCCTGCAATATGGTAGAAAATCATTGAGAAAAATGGCATGGGTTGCCCTCCCTGCCCATTACCAGCCCCTTTGGGTCTTGTACGCATATTAAGTGGAACCCCGTACCCATATTAAAAAAAGGAAATGCGTGTGGCCCCCAGGCCCTATATACTCAGAACAGCAGTATACAGGCGGTGCAAACAAGACAGGGACTGTGTAGGTTTGTTGTGTTAAGTTGAATCTGTTTGTAATTTTCAACTGGTACATTTTTAAAGTGTAGCTCCAGTCAAAAAAACTATTTTTAAGCTTTTTGGAAAACATAGGGAAGGGTTATCACCCCTGTATAATTTGTTTTGTCGTCCTTCTTTTTTCATCTCACTTTCTGTTGTCTCCTTCCGTTTGCAAGTAGGAGATGTTTGTAAGTTGGATGTTTGAAAGTAGGGGCCTGCCCTATATGCTCTGCAGAAATGGCGGAACAAGGTGTTGGTTTTGCCACAACATTGTAAGCCCTCAAAGTGACTCTTGGTGGGCGCTGGAGCGCCCTGCTGTGAACGATTATATCAAGAATTGTAATTACATGCCATTGTTGAACAGTGGTAGAAAAATTGACCTTTGGTGGTTGTGGTGCTGGTGCCACAACACTATAAGTCCTCACCGTTACTCTGGGTGGGCACAGGAAGGGGCCCTCCTGTGAAATATTATATCAAGAATTGTAATTACATGTCCCTGTTAAACAGGGGCAGAAAAATTGGGCCTTAGGCACTGGTGCTGGTGCCACGACACTGCAACCTCTCCCATATACTCTTGTTTTATTGCAGGAATTAGCCCTGCTGCAAAGCATTGCATCAAAAATTGTAATTAAACGCCCCTGTTAAACAGGGGCAAAAAAATTGGGCCTTAGGCACTGGTGCTGGTGCCACGAAACTGCAACCTCTCCCATATACTCTTGTTTTATTGCAGGAATTAGCCCTGCTGCAAAGCATTGCATCAAAAATTGTAATTAAACGCCCCTGTTAAACAGGGGCAAAAAAATTGGGCTGATGGCATCACCCAGAACCAGAAATGTTCTTCCAACATATCAGCGGAGGAGGAAGAGGATAGACAATCAACATAACAGGACAGTCACTCAGCATCAGCATAGGCAGTCTTGAAGGGATGTGATATTTCCAAAAAAATTATTCTGTTACATCAGCTTCAGGTGCTTGGTAGCTGTGGGTTATCCAAGACTGATTCATCTTGATGAAGGTCAGTCGATCAACTGATTCGGTGGACAGGCGCACCCTGTGATCGGTAACAAAGCCACCACCAGCACTGAAGGTGCGTTCCGGAAGAACGCTGGATGCAGGACAGGCCAGTAGCTCAATTGCATACTGTGCAAGCTCTGGCCAGTGATCCATCCTCAAGACCCAGTAAGCCAGAGGATTTTCGGTGGGAAAGGTGTCCAAGTCTGACCTTGACCCTAGGTATTCCTGCACCATGTAAATCAGACGCTGGCGATGGTTGCTGGAACCGATCATACCTTGGGGCTGCGGACTAAAAAATTGTCTGAAAGCATCAGTCAGACGGCCACCTTCTCCACCGCTCCTTCTGACTGATGCCTCAGCAACACGTTGTCCAGGACCAGGAGTTTGTAACCTCCCAGTCTCTGGGAACGCATTGCACAGACCTTTCTGCAAGGCCTCCCGGAGATGTCTCATCCTCTGCTCCCTCTGCGATGGCAAGATAAGGTCGGCAACCTTACCCTTGTACCGTGGATCAAGGAGAGTGGCCAGCCAGTAATGGTCCCTCTCCTTGATCCGAAGAATATGAGGATCCTTCTGCAGGCTTTGCAGGATCAGGGAGGCCATGCAGCGTAGGTTAGCTGAGGCATTCGGTCCGGAGTCCTCTGGGTCACTAAGGACAACATGATCCGCAGCTACCTCCTCCCAGCCACGTACAAGTCCACGGGTTTCTTGGGACTGTAAATCATCCCTACAAGACTGCTGCTGCTGCTGATGCTGAGTGCCAGCCTCCACCTCCATGCTGACACAATCATCCTCCTCCTCCTCTTCCTCCTCCTCATCCTCTTCCTGTGTGATGGGTGGCACAGCAGGAACACTGTCTGGATAAAGGGGGCCTTGAGAGGCAAGGAAGTCCTCCTCTTCCTGCCTCTGTTCTGCCGCAAGTGCCCTGTCCATTATTCCACGCAGCGTATGCTCCAAGAGGTGGACAAGAGGTACAGTATCACTGATGCATGCACTGTCACTGCTCACCATCCTTGTGGCCTCCTCAAACGGTGACAGGACAGTGCAAGCATCCCTGAACATGCCCCACTGGCGTGGTGAGAAAAAACCGAGCTCCCCTGACCCTGTCCTGGTGCCGTAGTCGCACAGGTACTCATTGATGGGCCTCTGCTGCGTGTGCAGCCGCTGCAGCATGGCCAACGTTGAGTTCCACCTGGTGGGCATGTCACATATAAGGCGGTTCTTGGGCAGGTTCAACTCCTTTTGGAGCTCAGCCAGCCGAGCACAGGCATTAAATGATCGGTCGGAAATGCACACAGACTTTCCTGGCCTGCTTCAGGACATCCTGTAAGCCCGGGTACCTGCCCAAGAACCGCTGCACCACCAGGTTAAGGACGTGACCTACACAGGGCACATGGGTCATTTCTCCCTGTCGGAGGGCGGAGAGGAGGTTGGTGCCATTGTCGCAAACCACCATTCCTGGCTTAAGCTGGCGTGGCGTCAACCACCTCTCGGCCTGCCCCTGCAGAGCTGACAAAACATCCACCCCAGTGTGGCTCCTGTCCCCCAAACAAACCAGCGCAAGCACGGCATGGCATCACTTTGCCTGCGTACTTGCGTAGCCCCTGGAACGCCTACGGAGCACCGCTGGTTCTGAGGACAGAGCACGGGAAGAGGCCATGGAGGAAGAAGAAGAGGAGGGGGTGGAGGAGAGAGGTGTGTCACAACCAATAGTAGCATTTTGGAGGCGTGGTGGCGGAACAACCTCCAACACTACTGCACCTTGTCCTGCATCCTTCCCAGCTGCCAGAAGAGTGACCCAATGGGCCGTGAAAGACAGGTAACGTCCCTGTCCATGCCTGCTGGAGCATGAGTCAGCGGTAATATGCACCTTACCGCTGACCGCCCTGTCCAGCGAGGCAAGGACATTGCCTTCCACATGCTGGTAGAGAGCCGGAATCGCCTTCCGTGAGAAAAAATGGCGTTTGGGGACCTGCCACTGAGGAACCGCACGTCTACCAACTGAAAAGGCAGCAGTTGAAGTGCTAGCAATTTAGCCAAGCTAGCATTCAACCGCTGGGCATGTGGATGGCTGGGAGTGAACTTCTTTCGCCGGTCTAGCAGCTGGGGCAGGGACATTTGCCTGCTATAATCGGACGTGGGTGTACTGCTAGCAGAGTGCCCGGAAGCACTTGGCTGTGACACACCTAATTCTACACCTTTATTCCTCTCAGAGCAGGTTTCAGAGAGGACTGAAGGTCTAGTGGGGTTGGAGATGCCAGCTGATGAGGAGCAAGGAGAGGGCCGCTTTGTTCTTTGTTCTGCAGATGGATCTATTAGAGAACAGCAATAAAGGGTAGATACAGGTATATATTGTGCTGGAGGCACACAACACCCACTAACTCCTGCAGATGCCTTTATTATAGAACACCAGAGATAAAGGGGTATACTGTAATGGAGTCACACAACACCCACTAAGCCCTGCAGATGGCTCTATTAGAGAACAGCAATAAAGGGTAGATACAGGTGTATATTGTGCTGGAGGCACAAAACACCCACTAACTCCTGCAGATGCCTTTATTATAGAACACCAGAGATAAAGGGGTATATACAGATGTATACTGTGCTGTGCTGGAGGCACACACAACTTCCAATAACTCCTGCAGATGGCTCAAATAGAGAAGAGCTATGTAGGTGGATATAGCGGTGTGTACTGGGTACAGAGCACGCAGACAGCACGCACAAGCTCCTAACACTACTGACTGCAAGCTCTATTATAAAAGATAGATCACTAGCTATATAGGTGAGGTGAATATAGCGGTGTATACTGCGGTCAGGGCACGCAGACAACAACCACTACAGAAGAGCAAGATCGAAAATCGGCCGATAATGATCGGTGTATACTGTGTTGAAGGTACACAGAACACCCACTAACTGCTTCAGACGCCAACACACTACACTAGGCCGCCGCGCTGGCCTTATATTGTGTGGGGGGCGTGTACTACACAGCCTGAGCTATGATTGGCCACAGGCATCCTGCCTGTGGCCAATTATGGCTCTCCTCGCTGCTGGCGCTGTGATTGGCCAAGCATGCGGGGTCACAGTGCATGCTTGGCCAATCATGAGCCAGCAATGCACTGCACCATCGCAGTGCATTGTGGGCCGTGAGCACCACACTAATTTGTCGCGAACGGCCCATAACGTTCGGAATTCGCCGAACGGGCGAACAGCCGATGTTCGAGTCGAACGTATGTTCGACTCGAACACGAAGCTCATCCCTAATCAGCAGATAAAGATACTCCAAACACCTGGTGTTAGTGCTTCAATCATCCCGGAACCATGGCTGGTATGGTGTTAGGATGATTCAAGCATATTATTTATATTATTACATTGTAATATAAATAGTTCAACTCTCCATAATGCAGAATCAGTGGGAGCCCTGAGCTTGTCACTTGTCATACCGCCTGCCACCAGATGCCATTGGGTGTCCCCAGCAGAGTCCCTCCTTACACCAGGCATTCCAAGCATAGCCCTGCCTTACATCAGGTGGCCCTAGTGGAGTCCCTCTTAACATCAGGTGCCTCCAGTGGACTCCTTCCTTACATCAGGGGCCCCCAGCGGAGTCCCTCCTTACATCAGGCATTCCCAGCAGGGTGCTTCCTTACAATAGGTGTCCCCAGTGGAGTCCCTCCTTACATCAGGTTCCCCCAGCGGAGTCCCTTCTTACATCAGGTGCCCCCAGCGGAGTCCCTCCTTACATCAGGTGTCTTAGGCAGTGGTGCCCCTCCCTACATCAGGTATTACCAGGCAGTGGAGTCCCTCCTTACATCAGGTGTCCCCAGGCAGTGGAGTCCCTCCTGACATCTGGTGTCCCCAGGCAGTGGAATCCC
This sequence comes from Lithobates pipiens, assembly GCF_037356315.1. Classification (NCBI taxonomy): domain Eukaryota; kingdom Metazoa; phylum Chordata; class Amphibia; order Anura; family Ranidae; genus Lithobates; species Lithobates pipiens. Next base: position 111,529,268 of record NW_027507788.1, read on the forward strand.
TCCTTACATCAATGTCCCCAGTGGAGTCTCTCTTACATCAGGTGTCCCCAAGCAGTGGAGTCTCTCCTTACATCAGGTTTCCCCAGGCAGTTGAGTTCCTCCCTCCTTACATCAGGTGTCCCCAGGCAGTGGAGTCCCTCTTACTTCAGATGTCCCCAGGCAGCAGAGCTCCTCTTACATCAGGTGTCAATAGGCCATAGAGCCCCTATTACATCAGGTTCCCCAGGCAGCGGAGTCCTTCCTTACATGAGTGTCCCTATTGGAGTCCCTCCTTACATCAGGTGTCCCCAGGCAGAGGAGGCCCTCTTACATCAGGTGTCCCCAGGCAGCAGAGCTCCTCTTACATCAGGTGTCTCCAGGCCGTAGAGCCTCTCTTACATCAGGTTCCCCAGGCAGCGGAGTCCTTCTTACATCAATGTCCCCAGGCAGTGGAGTCCCTCCTTAAATCAGGTGTCCCCAGACAGCAGAGTCCCTCTTACATCAGGTATCCCCAGGCAATGGAGTCCCTTCTTACACCAGTGTCTCCAGGCAGTGGAGTCCCTCCTTACATTAGTGTCCCAAGTGGAGTCCCTCTTACATCAGGTGTTCACAGCCAATGGAGTCCCTCCTTACATCAGTATCCCCAGTGGAGTCCCTCTTACATCAGGTGTCCCCAGTGGAGTCCCTCTTACATCAGGTGTCCCCAGGCAGTGTAGTCCCTCCTTACATGAGTGTCCCCGGGCAGTGGAGTCCCTCCTTACATCAGTGTCCCCAATGGAGTCCCTCCTTACATCAGTGTCCCCAGTGGAGTCCCTCTTACATCAGGTGTCCACAAGCAGTGGAGTCCCTCCTTACATCAGTGTCCCCAGTGGAGTACCTTGGCTCTGTCTCTCGTCAGCAGCAGGCCACAGGGCGGAGGGTTGGCGGTAGCTCCATTTAGGTCTCTTTCCCGTGTGTTTAGTGGAGAAGGGAGGGGCCTTTGATCCGTGCAGCTAACTGGCTTGAGTGTACCAGAGAATTGTCTACTTGTACACTGAAGAAAGAAGCTGATTGGCTGCATGGATCAGAGGCTCCTCCCCTCTCCACTGAACACAAGGAGAAAGAGACCTGCTAGCCGGAAAGAGAACTTGCTTGCCATATTTTCAGAGCCAGAGCTGCAGTCTTTGCAAAAAACAGTCCCAATTCCAGAGACAAAAGTAAAATCCCAGGATTTTCATGGGGACGGACTCAGATCGGGACGAGGGTCCAATTATCGGGATTATCACGGGAAAATCAGGACTGTCGGCAAGAACTGTATGTACTGCACGTGCACCAGATGTGCACAGCGTGGCTACCCCTACTGCTCCGCACAGTGCGCACTCCCAAAGAGAAAAAGAGCTATAAAAAGGTAAGGATTGGGAGCACAAAAAATATTTTACTCTATGTGGATGGGGCTTAAAGAAGAAGTACAGCCAAAGCTTGTTTGGCTGTACTTCTTTTGTGGATCACAGGAGTGTAGTTCGTTCTGCACTCCTGTGACCTGTTTTCAGCAGACAGCGGGTTGAAGCCTGCTGTCGGCTGACATAACTGAGCTTGTCCATCCTCAGCTCTAAAGGGGCTCATGCTGGGACCTGTAGTCCCCCAAAAGTGAAGTACTACAAGTCCCAGCATGAACCTCTCCTCTTTGTATGGGTCTCTGGCTCTGCAGTGACTGTGCCCGGATCCCTCATGATGACACTGTACACACTGTTCCATTCTGGCCTGCCCCCGGCCTCACCTCAGACTTTAGTTCTCTTCCCTCAGAGCATGCCGGAGGCTCAGAGAAGATCATAGTGGAGGTGAGTGGACCATTGAAAGCACTAGGCATGGAGGAGAAGGAAGTTTAAGCATGACATGACGTCACTGGTTTCTAGAACCCAGTGGCCAGTAGAGCCTCAGCCAACGGTGGTGGTGGAGCCAGCACCACAGGTTCCTAAATGAAAGCAGCTCTCAATCTAGTTTTTCTGCATTCCTCTGCGACTGGACTTCTGGCCTATTGTCCCTTCTGCCTGGGGGTGATGCCGTCCCCCTGTAAAATGCCACCCAAGGTAAATTCCTTGTTTACCTTGCAGCAGATACGCCCTGCCAAAGACATGCTATTAGGTAAATTCCAAGCTGGTCCTAGAATGCATGTGAGATAAGGACCTAGATTGGAAGCTGCTTGAGGGCAGGGATCGATGTTAATGCAGAGTATGTAAAGTGCTGTGTGAACTGTCAGCGCAATATAAATACCTGTAATAAATAATTCTTTAGGAGAATGGTATTTTTATACTTTTAGTATAAAAGCAGAACAGCATGTCACAAGGAATGTGACAACGTTTGTTGGAGAGACACACCCCACAGACTACCAGATCTCTTTTAAATAAGGAATATTTTGTTATAATTGTAATAATGTAATATGCTGGGCTGTGCAAAGCTTTTTTAAGCTGTGGAAAGAGCAGGGGAGGGTTAAAACTGCTATTTCTGAGACATCTGTTTCTCACTTTGTTCTTCTTCTAAGGACACTTTTTAGTTGTGGTTCTGTTTTCAGAATCACCTACAAGCTAGAAAGTGAAACACATTCTTAGAGATATTCCATCAAGTAGCAAACAGGTTATTCTTCATTGACTTTCCCCTCTGACATGTTCCACTCCCAACTGAGTTCAATGTGACATACAAGTGTACAATTTACTCTTTGGTGCTTTTCATTAAGCAGGTTTACAAGAAATAGAAACAAAACCACCAGAATATTCTCATGATAGGTACAACCAATGACAATAAAACTGAATATAATACATAATCGATCTATGACGTATCAGACACAATGGAAACAATTGCAATAAGCTTTTAGATTAGAAACAAATGTACGTTGTAGTCTGTAGTAAAGTTCTGGTAGAGTGTAGAGTATTTAGAAAAGATTTAGTAAAGAGGAGGTCCAATTCCCCACAAAATAAAAAAGAAAAGTCAACAGCTACAATTACTGTAGCTGCTGACTTTTAATATTAGGACACTTACCTGTCCTGGAATCCAGCGATGTCGGACCCCAGCCAGTGTTTCCAATGGCTCTCAGGTGCTGCTGCCCCCATTGCCTGTAAGGGAAACCAGCAGTGAAGCCTTGCGGCTTCATAGCATGCTCTCTACTGCACATGCACCAAGCGCACGGGGGAAAGAGGATGGGGGGCCAACCTTCCGGGGGACCTTGCCGCATCTCTCCGTAGCTAGGTCTCCCAGAAGTGAGAATGGGTACCTGTCAAAGCCAGGTACCCTTTCCACCCTCTCCTCGAAAGGGGCCACCTATGGCAGCAGAGGGGGGGGCAGCAGATGGGTGGAGCTTCCCCTTTTGGGTGGAGCTCCACTTTAAGAACCTGTCCACTGTTTTAGTTTGTTTTAAAGTGTTACTGAACCCACAACAGTAAAATCAGTCTATATATGCAGTAAAGCATGCTTGTTATACTCACTGTGGAACCTAAAGGGTTAATCCTCCTCATTGTGTAAAAAAGCTGTTTGATACTGTCTTCTCTGATCCCCTCTTCTTCCGCTGCCCCCAATCCATCAGCTGATAGAACAGAGGCTATGGGACAAGCTGCACATGCTCAGTTGGTGTGTATTGCTAAAGAGTTTTTTGTTTTATTTGGAAGAGTACATGTGAGCACCTGGCCAATCAGCACTGTCCAGACAGGGGGTCAGGGGTCCTGCAGCCTTATTGGACAGTCAGCGCAGAATGAAAACTCATCCTACAAGCTTTAACCACTTAAAGACCGAGCCTCTTTTCACATTTGATGTTTACATGTTTAAAACTGTTTTTTTGCTAGCTTACTTAGAACCCCCAAACATTATATATTTTTTTTTTTTCTAACACCCTCGAGAATAAAATGGCGGTCATTGCAATACTTTTTTTCACACCGTATTTGCACAGCAGTCTTACAAGCACACTTTTTGGGGAAAAATTTAACTTTTTTGAATAAAAAAAAAAGACAACAGTAAAATTAGCCCAATGTTTTTTATATTGTGAAAGATAATGTTACGCCAAGTAAATTGATACCCAACATGTCATGCTTCAAATTTGCACCCGCTCATGGAATGGTATCAAACTTTTACCCTCTAAAATCTCCATAAGCGACATTTAAAAAATTCTACAGGTTGCATGTTTTGTGTTACAGAGGAGGTCTAGGGCTAGAATTACTGGTCTTGCTCTACCGATCACGGCAATACCTCACATGTGTGGTTTGACTACTGTTTTCATATGTGGGGGCTACTCACATATGCGTTCGCTTCTGTGCACGAGCTCGTCGGGACGGGGTGTTTTTAAAAAACAATCACTTCTAGGTAATAGAAAAAAGCATGACAGGTCCCTTTAAAAATGAGATCTGGGGTCAAAAAGTCCTCAGATCTCGTATTTGGACTTAAACGCAATAAAAAAAGAAAAAAGAAAATGTAATTTGACAAAATTACATTGAAAAAATGTGCCTTTAAGAGGTATGGGCGGAAGTGATGTTTTGATGTCCCGTCCGACCTGCTATGGTATAGAGATGGGTGGGGGCCATCTTAGCCTCACTTGTCTGTATCCAGGACATGACAGGTCCCGAACGCCTCCGCCACTACCGACGGCTTCCGGTAAGCGGTGGAGGGCGCAGGACAGCGGCGGGAGGGGGGGTGGCACCTCTCCCATGCACAGACAATGGTGATCTCACGGCAAACGCGCAGCGGAGACCACCATTATCGTATACACGACCGGCGCCTGAAGAGATGGATATCTCGGTTGTCGCAGCAGCTTCTGCTGTTACCGAGATATCCCTCTTCAAATAATGGACTTACATCGTCGTGCACCGGTCGTAAAGTAGTTAACCAGACACTGATAGAAGTCACAAGACTTCTATATCCTGCTGATGAGAAAAGGTATTTAGCAGTTTATATTTACTAAAATAATTGCATTTGCATGTACTGAAGACCAGATATAATGAATGCAGGGTCCTGGGTTTAGTAACACTTTAAAGCGCAATTCACAAAATTTTAAAGGGAATGGATACTTTCCCACTAAGTTTTCTTGCCCTCTTGCTGCCACCTCCCTAAGTAGGTCTTGCCCCTAGTGATGGACGAACTTCCGACGTGACGTTTCGCGAACGCGGACCACGAACGCGGCCGATAGTTCGCGAACCATAACGTTCGCGGCGGGCCCCATTGACTTCAATGGGAGGCGAACTTTGCAAACCTACCGGTCAAATTTGCAGCCACAAAATAATTACTAGCTGTGCAAACATAGTCCCACCACATGGCCAATGACATAACACATGTATGAGGTGAATCTGGGATTGACAACTACAAGCATTCTTTTTTTATATGTGAAATTGTTGTGACAATTCAGGACTGTGGAGTGCATGAAGGCAATGGAGGAGAGGGAAGGTCAGGGTAGGCAAAGAAGAGGATGCAGGAGATGATCACCAGCAGCGTGACATACAGCAATGACACCTGCACCAAGATAGAGTGATCTGACACCAGCACCGTGATAGAGAGCACTGACATCAGCAGCGTGACATACAGCAATGACACCTGCACCGTGATAGAGTGATCTGACACCAGCACCGTGATAGAGAGCACTGACATCAGCAGCATGACATAAAGCACTGACACCAGCACCGTGATATACAGCACTGACACTAGCACCGAGATAGACAGCACTGACATCAGCAGCGTGACATACAGCAATGACACCTGCACCGTGATAGAGTGATCTGACACCAGCACCGTGATAGAGAGCACTGACATCAGCAGCGTGACATAAAGCACTGACACCAGCACCGTGATATACAGCACTGACACCAGCACCGTGATATACAGCACTGACATCAGCAGCGTGACATACAGCAATGACACCTGCACCGTGATAGAGTGATCTGACAATAGCACCGTGATAGAGAGCACTGACATCAGCAGCGTGACATAAAGCACTGACACCAGCACCGTGATATACAGCACTGACACCAGCACCGTGATATACAGCACTGACACCTGCACCGTAAGCAGCCCCAGGAGGAAGTCAGCATAGCACAGGGATGGTGGGAGCCCCTCATAATGAGCATAGCACAGGGATGGTGGGAGCCCCTCATAAAAAGCACAGCAGAGGTACAGCCCCAGGAGGAAGTCAGCACAGCACCGGGATGGTGGGAGCCCCTCATAATAAGCAGCCCCAGGAGGAAGTCAGCACAGCACAAGGATGGTGGGGGCCCCTCATAATGAGCATAGCACAGGGATGGTGGGAGCCCCTCATAATACTGTAGACTGTACCTCAGTCCCTATACTGATAAAGGACTGCAGCAGAAGGGCAGCAGTCAGCAGTAGTGCACCTCAACCCTATATATTGTGGACCTATACCAGTCCTTAAGGAATAGCAGACTGTACCTCACTCAACCCTATGTACTGTAGTACCCTATACCTTACCAGTCCTTATAAGGACCTTTGTGGAACTAGTAGGTTGTGAATGATTAGCAGACTGTACCTCAGTCCCTATACTGATAAAGGACTACTGCAGCAGAAGGGCAGCAGTCAGCAGTCAGCAGTAGTGCACCTCAACCCTATATATTGTGGACCTATACCAGTCCTTAAGGAATAGCAGACTGTACCTCACTCAACCCTATGTATTGTAGTACCCTTTACCTTACCAGTCCTTATAAGGACCTTTGTGGAACTAGTAGGTTGTGAATGATTAGCACACTGTACCTTAGTCCCTATACTGATAAAGGACTGCTGCAGTATAGGGCAGCAGTCATCAGTAGTGCACCTCAACCCTATATATTTTGGACCTATACCAGTCCTTAAGGAATAGCAGACTGTACCTCACTCAACCCTATGTACTGTAGTACCCTATACCTTACCAGTCCTTATAAGGACCTTTGTGGAACTAGTAGGTTGTGAATGATTAGCAGACTGTACCTCAGTCCCTATACTGATAAAGGACTACTGCAGCAGAAGGGCAGCAGTCAGCAGTAGTGCACCTCAACCCTATATATTGTGGACCTATACCAGTCCTTAAGGAATAGCAGACTGTACCTCACTCAACCCTATGTATTGTAGTACCCTTTACCTTACCAGTCCTTATAAGGACCTTTGTGGGACTAGTAGGTTGTGAATGATTAGCAGACTGTACCTCAGTCCCTATACTGATAAAGGGCTGCTGCAGTATAGGGCAGCAGTAGTACACCTCAACCCTATATATTGTGGACCTATACCATTCCTTAAGGAATAGCAGACTGTACCTCACTCAACCATTTGTACTGTAGTACCCTATACCTTACCAGTCCTTATAAGGACCTTTGTGGAACTAGTAGGTTGTGAATGATTAGCAGACTGTACCTCAGTCCCTATACTGATAAAGGACTACTGCAGCAGAAGGGCAGCAGTCAGCAGTAGTGCACCTCAACCCTATATATTGTGGACCTATACCAGTCCTTAAGGAATAGCAGACTGTTCCTCACTCAACCCTATGTACTGTAGTACCCTATTCCTTACCAGTCCTTATAAGGACCTTTGTGGGACTAGTAGGTTGTGAATGATTAGCAGACTGTACCTCAGTCCCTATACTGATAAAGGTCTGCTGCAGTATAGGGCAGCAGTAGTGCACCTCAACCCTATATATTGTGGACCTATACCATTCCTTAAGGAATAGCAGACTGTACCTCACTCAACCATTTGTACTGTAGTACCCTATACCTTACCAGTCCTTATAAGGAGCTTTGTGGAACTAGTAGGTTGTGAATGATTAGCAGACTGTACCTCAGTCCCTATACTGATAAAGGTCTACTGCAGCAGAAGGGCAGCAGTCAGCAGTAGTGCACCTCAACCCTATATATTGTGGACCTATACCAGTCCTTAAGGAATAGCAGGCTGTTCCTCACTCAACCCTATGTACTGTAGTACCCTATACCTTACCAGTCCTTATAAGGACCTTTGTGGGACTAGTAGGTTGTGAATGATTAGCAGACTGTACCTCAGTCCCTATACTGATAAAGGTCTGCTGCAGTATAGGGCAGCAGTAGTGCACCTCAACCCTATATATTGTGGACCTATACCATTCCTTAAGGAATAGCAGACTGTACCTCACTCAACCATTTGTACTGTAGTACCCTATACCTTACCAGTCCTTATAAGGACCTTTGTGGAACTAGTAGGTTGTGAATGATTAGCACACTGTACCTCAGTCCCTATACTGATAAAGGACTGCTACAGTATAGGGCAGCAGTCAGCAGTAGTGCACCTCAACCCTATATATTTTGGACCTATACCAGTCCTTAAGGAATAGCAGACTGTACCTCACTCAACCCTATGTACTGTAGTACCCTATACCTTACCAGTCCTTATAAGGACCTTTGTGGAACTAGTAGGTTGTGAATGATTAGCAGACTGTACCTCAGTCCCTATACTGATAAAGGACTACTGCAGCAGAAGGGCAGCAGTCAGCAGTAGTGCACCTCAACCCTATATATTGTGGACCTATACCAGTCCTTAAGGAATAGCAGACTGTTCCTCACTCAACCCTATGTACTGCAGTACCCTATACCTTACCAGTCCTTATAAGGACCTTTGTGGAACTAGTAGGTTGTGAATGATTAGCAGACTGTACCTCAGTCCCTATACTGATAAAGGACTACTGCAGCAGAAGGGCAGCAGTCAGCAGTAGTACACCTCAACCCTATATATTTTGGATCTATACCAGTCCTTAAGGAATAGCAGACTGTACCTCACTCAACCCTATGTACTGTAGTACCCTATACCTTACCAGTCCTTATAAGGACCTTTGTGGAACTAGTAGGTTGTGAATGATTAGCAGACTGTACCTCAGTCCCTATACTGATAAAGGACTACTACAGCAGAAGGGCAGCAGTCAGCAGTAGTGCACCTCAACCCTATATATTGTGGACCTATACCAGTCCTTAAGGAATAGCAGACTGTACCTCACTCAACCCTATGTACTGTAGTACCCTATACCTTACCAGTCCTTATAAGGACCTTTGTGGAACTAGTAGGTTGTGAATGATTAGCAGACTGTACCTCAGTCCCTATACTGATAAAGGTCTACTGCAGCAGAAGGGCAGCAGTCAGCAGTAGTGCACCTCAACCCTATATATTGTGGACCTATACCAGTCCTTAAGGAATAGCAGGCTGTTCCTCACTCAACCCTATGTACTGTAGTACCCTATACCTTACCAGTCCTTATAAGGACCTTTGTGGGACTAGTAGGTTGTGAATGATTAGCAGACTGTACCTCAGTCCCTATACTGATAAAGGTCTGCTGCAGTATAGGGCAGCAGTAGTGCACCTCAACCCTATATATTGTGGACCTATACCATTCCTTAAGGAATAGCAGACTGTACCTCACTCAACCATTTGTACTGTAGTACCCTATACCTTACCAGTCCTTATAAGGACCTTTGTGGAACTAGTAGGTTGTGAATGATTAGCACACTGTACCTCAGTCCCTATACTGATAAAGGACTGCTACAGTATAGGGCAGCAGTCAGCAGTAGTGCACCTCAACCCTATATATTTTGGACCTATACCAGTCCTTAAGGAATAGCAGACTGTACCTCACTCAACCCTATGTACTGTAGTACCCTATACCTTACCAGTCCTTATAAGGACCTTTGTGGAACTAGTAGGTTGTGAATGATTAGCAGACTGTACCTCAGTCCCTATACTGATAAAGGACTACTGCAGCAGAAGGGCAGCAGTCAGCAGTAGTGCACCTCAACCCTATATATTGTGGACCTATACCAGTCCTTAAGGAATAGCAGACTGTTCCTCACTCAACCCTATGTACTGCAGTACCCTATACCTTACCAGTCCTTATAAGGACCTTTGTGGAACTAGTAGGTTGTGAATGATTAGCAGACTGTACCTCAGTCCCTATACTGATAAAGGACTACTGCAGCAGAAGGGCAGCAGTCAGCAGTAGTACACCTCAACCCTATATATTTTGGATCTATACCAGTCCTTAAGGAATAGCAGACTGTACCTCACTCAACCCTATGTACTGTAGTACCCTATACCTTACCAGTCCTTATAAGGACCTTTGTGGAACTAGTAGGTTGTGAATGATTAGCAGACTGTACCTCAGTCCCTATACTGATAAAGGACTACTACAGCAGAAGGGCAGCAGTCAGCAGTAGTGCACCTCAACCCTATATATTGTGGACCTATACCAGTCCTTAAGGAATAGCAGACTGTACCTCACTCAACCCTATGTACTGTAGTACCCTATACCTTACCAGTCCTTATAAGGACCTTTGTGGAACTAGTAGGTTGTGAATGATTAGCAGACTGTACCTCAGTCCCTATACTGATAAAATACTACTGCAGCAGAAGGGCAGCAGTCAGCAGTAGTGCACCTCAGCCCTATATATTGTGGACCTATACCAGTCCTTAAGGAATAGCAGACTGTACCTCACTCAACCCTATGTACTGTAGTACCCTATACCTTACCAGTCCTTATAAGGACCTTTGTGAAACTAGTAGGTTGTGAATGATTAGCAGACTGTACCTCAGTCCCTATACTGATAAAGGACTACTGCAGCAGAAGGGCAGCAGTAGTGCACCTCAACCCTATATATTGTGGACCTATACCAGTTCTTAAGGAATAGCAGACTGTACCTCACTCTACCCTATGTACTGTAGTACCCTTTACCTTACCAGTCCTTATAAGGACCTTTGTGGAACTAGTAGGTTGTGAATGATTAGCACACTGTACCTCAGTCCCTTTACTGATAAAGGACTGCTGCAGTATAGGGCAGCAGTCAGCAGTAGTGCACCTCAACCCTATATATTGTGGACCTATACCAGTCCTTAAGGAATAGCAGACTATACCTCACTCCACCCTATGTACTGTAGTACCCTATACCTTTCCATTCCTTATAAGGACCTTTGTGGAACTAGTAGGTTGTGAATGATTAGCAGACTGTACCTCAGTCCCTATACTGATAAAGGACTACTGCAGCAGAAGGGCAGCAGTCAAGTATATTATTCTTTCTATATTTGGAAGAAAAAATATCCAGGCATCAACGCTGGATCTAGTTTAGTATAGGCATTTGTGGGCAGGAGGATGGGCTAGACCTACTTAGTAGGTGTAGCACCCTCTACCAGACGGTAGGTGCTAGTAAGGGTTGTTTTACTAGTTTTGTTCAGCACAGGCAAATTTAGGCAGGCCTATGCTGCAAGTTAGGCCTGTCTGTTTTGATCTGGGGGCTGGGAGTGATTAGAGTAGCAGTGGGTGTGATCACCTGCATTTCAGTTCTGAGGTGCCTCCCCTGCTTCCAGGGAGAATGTTCTGGAAGAGGAAGCTGGGCCTAGAGTGGCAGGCAGCACATGTGGGAGCTCTGACCAATCCCCAACTGGCATTGGCAGGGGGTAGGCCTCCTATATATGCTGAGGTCACATGCTGCTGGGCAGGAGTAGTCAACTGGGTGATGTGAGGAAGGGAATGCTAGAGAGCCGCAGGAGCACACCCCCATTTGGGGGGGGGGATGGGCCGGAATTGCAGGGGGAGGCCTGGGGAGAAATGTGAGGGAACTTTGTCTTTACAAGGCCACTGGCAATGTCTCTGTCACCACACGGTTGGTGGCAGGGAACTCCTGGAGCAGAGGGGCAGGAGAAGCTGTTGGAACGCATGGTCGGGGAAAATTCCTCATCAAGGACTAAGGGCTGGAAAGTTGGAAGGTCGTTGAGTGTTACCACAGTGGGTGGCTGGAGCATGTGCCAGGGATTCTTTAAGGAAACTTTGCTTTTACACGGTCACTAGCAAAGTCTTTATCTTGCCCATGTAGATTGTGAAGAGTCCTGGATCAGAGAAGAGACTGTGGGAATGTGTCTGTCAAATCAGTGTGGCCGGGGAACACAAGATTTGCAAGTTGGACTGACTGGGAGCCGTAGTGCATTTCCTAAAACATAGACTTTAACCTACTAGGCCTCCCGGGAGAGGTTCTGCAGGCCTCAGGCCTAGTTGCAGCGAGTCACCAGAGCCAGTGGATGTGTTATACCCTAATGTAATTACAAGTTGTGCAGGAGGAAACCAAGAGTGCAAGGAGAAGAAAGTTTGGCAAGTGCTGAAGAGAACTAAGACCATTACTTTTACATGGCCAAAAGTGATGTTTCTGTCCCTCACACGGTAATGGATGGAGAACTCTTAGTAACAGCAGTCTGCATGGAGATGCAGGGAGCAATTGTCTGCATGGAGATGCAGAGGGAGTAACAGTCTGCAGGAGAAGATTTCTACTTAGTCAAGTGTACACATTCAATCATTAGGCTCTAACTGTGATCAAAGTATATTGAAACCTGTAAATATGATGGCTATGATTAATTCTATGGGCATCCCATATCAAAATCCCTATCCAAGTTCTACCCCCCAATAAAACAACAAAAACAAAGCTTGCAAATGACTGTTCACTGTCTCGGGAAAGGATGCATGATGTCTGGCAGTGGGGTGATTTGGAGGATTGTTTGTCAGTAGTGCTAACACCATTGCTACATAGGATTAACAGAAAGACACAGAGCTTTACTTTTGCATGTTACTGTAATTTACTAATCTTATTGGAAAATAACAATCATTTTTTTTTTTTTTTTTTTAATGGCAATCTTTGGTGTGTTTCCAATGCTAATTGAGTCTCATGTAACCTCCTGTTCTAGAGACTGGGCTGTGTTCCAGTATATGGTAATGACTCTGACTAGGTACATATGTCATTTTCATTCATCACGCAATACACTGACTAAGGTGACAGAGTTCTGTGAAATGGGAGTAAATACTGGCATAGTCTGAAAAGACGAGCACAGATTGAACATTTATGTAATATCCATTTTACTCATTTTAAAACGGTTGGACTTTATTCAGAGCTGCAATGACTAAGTCAGTAATAACAAAGCAAAGGCCAACATTAGATGTAATAGAGAAGAAAGCATGTCCTTGTGTGTCTTGTGCCAAGTGTAATTAGATACCATAATATCACATGCATTTTATCTAAATGCTGGGAAAGAATGTGAAAAAAGCACAGTAGGTCATTACACTAGCTTTGTAGAGACTCTACTGCACTGGGGACACCTGATGTAAGGAAGGACTCTACTGCACTGGGGACACCTGATGTAAGAAGGGACTCTAGTGCACTGAGGATACCTGATGTAAGAAGGGACTCTACTGCACTGGGGACACCTGATATAAGGAGAGACTCTCCTGCACTGGGGATACCTGATGTAAGGAGGGACGCTAGGGCACTTGGGACACCTGATGTAAGGAGAGACTCTACTGCACTGGGGACACCTGATGTAAGGAGGGACTCTACTGCACTGGGGACATCTGATGTAAGGATGAACTCTACTGCACTGGGGACACCTGATGTAAGGAGGGACTCTAGTGCACCGGGGACACCTGATGTAAGGAGGGACTCCACTGGGGACACCTGATGTAAGAAGGGACTCTGCTGGGGATGCCTGATGTAAGGAGGCACATTGCTGGGGACACCTGATGTAAGGAGGCACTTCGATGGGGACACCTGATGTAAGGAAGCACTCCGCTGGGGATGCCTGATGTAAGGAGGCACTTCACTGGAGATACCTGATGTAAAGAGGCACTCTGCTGGGGATGAAAAACCAGAAAAGAGAGGGGGGCACCAGCCTTGTGCATTATCCTTTGATACATTTATTAAGAAGAAAACATAATTAAGAACTACTCACAAAGGTAGAGAGAAAATCACACTTGTTGCAGACTTTGGATTGTGATAGTCCGTGTATGTCAGGAACCATGAAACAGACTGAGACAGAAGTACAATCAAATCACACTTGTTTATTAATAATAAAAATAAAAAGGTAAATAGAAAAAAGCGTAGTCAAGCATAGCCAGAGTCCAGTAGCCAGATCGGGTAGTCAACCAGTCCAGAAGTCAGGGATCCAAGCAGAGCAACTGCAAGCAGGATAAGGAGCCTGAAGGGATGTCAGCAAGCCAGTCTTGAAACAAACAGCAGGAGATGGTTCCCTGTGATGTGACCAACGTGAAGGCAATGGAGAAATGAGCTGGAAGGCTTTAAATAGGCAGATCAGGCGAGCATCATCGGGAACAGCTGGTAACTGTGGAGAGAGAAGAAAGCTGGTAATTAGCCGATAGTGATGGACGAACTTCCGACGGGACGTTTCGCGAACGCGAAACGCGAACGGACACAAACGTTCGCGAAAACGACCGTTCGCCGCGGGCTCCATTGACTTCAATGGGAGGCGAATTTCGCAAACCTTTAGGTCGAATTTGCGGCCACGGGGTAATTATTAGGGGGTAGCACGTAGTCCCACCACCTGGACAATAGCATAATACATGTATGAGGTGAATTTGGGATCGATAACTACAAGCATTTTTTTTTTATTTGGGAAATTGTTCTGACAATTCAGGACTATGGAGCTAATGAAGGCAATGGAGGAGAGGGAAGGTCAGGGACCAGGGTAGGCAAACAAGAGGGTGCAGGAGATACAGAGCACTGACAGCAGCACCGTAATACAGAGCACTGACATCAGCACCGTGACATACAGCGCTGACAGCAGCTCCGTGACATACAGCGCTGACAGCAGCTCCGTGACATACAGCGCTGACAGCAGCTCCGTGACATACAGCGCTGACAGCAGCTCCGTGACATACAGCGCTGACAGCAGCTCCGTGACATACAGCGCTGACAGCAGCACCGTGACATACAGCGCTGACAGCAGCTCCGTGACATACAGCGCTGACAGCAGCTCCGTGACATACAGCGCTGACAGCAGCTCCGTGACATACAGCGCTGACAGCAGCTCCGTGACATACAGCGCTGACAGCAGCTCCGTGACATACAGCGCTGACAGCAGCACCGTGACATACAGCGCTGACAGCAGCTCCGTGACATACAGCGCTGACAGCAGCTCCGTGACATACAGCGCTGACAGCAGCTCCGTGACATACAGCGCTGACAGCAGCTCCGTGACATACAGCGCTGACAGCAGCTCCGTGACATACAGCGCTGACAGCAGCTCCGTGACATACAGCGCTGACAGCAGCTCCGTGACATACAGCGCTGACAGCAGCTCCGTGACATACAGCGCTGACAGCAGCTCCGTGACATACAGCGCTGACAGCAGCTCCGTGACATACAGCGCTGACAGCAGCACCGTAAGCAGCCCCAGGAGGAAGTCAGCACAGCACAGGGATGGTGTGATCCCCTCATAATAAGAACCCCCAGGAGGAAGTCAGCACAGCACAGGGATGGTGGGAGCCCCTCATAATAAGAACACCCAGGAGGAAGTCAGCACAGCACAGGGATGGTGGGAACCCCTCATAATAAGCAGCCCCAGTAGAAATATGACACCGCTCAACCTCTTCAAAGAGGAGGGTAGGGGCATATAGTACGGTGTGCTTTTTTGGGTCAGGGAAGTGAGCCAAATGAATTAAGAAGGTCTGTGTGCTTGATTCCAAAAATTGTTTATAGACATATACATGGTCTACTGATCACATGTGTTGAATTCCTCCGAGATCCATGCCTCATTCATTTTTAGAAATGTGAGGTAGTTAACACTGTGGTGAGCTAGGCGAGTACGCTTATCGGTCACAATCCCCCCTGCTGCGCTGAACGTCCTTTCGGACAGGACACTGGATGAGGGGCAAGCCAACAGTTCGATTGCAAATTGGGCAAGCTCTGGCCAGAGGTCAAGCCTGCCCACCCAGTAGTCTAGGGGTTCATCACTCCTCAGAGCGTCCACATCGGCCGTTAACCCAATGTAGTCGGACACCTGACGGTCTAGGCGTTCCCTGATGCTGGATCCGGATGACACCTGTCGATGGGTCGGCTGAAAGAATGACCTCATATCCGAAGTCACCAACACATCTTCAAACCGGCCTCTTCTTGCAGGCGCTGTTGGATTGGTACCCGCAAATCCTTCTCTGGGAGTGGGAATTGCTCCTCTGCCAGCGCACGCAAAAGCAGAATGCAGCATTTCTCGAAGCAAGGCCTGGAAGTGCTGCATTCTGACAGCCCTCTGCGACGGCGGTAACATTTCCGCCATTTTGTGTTTGTACCGGGGGTCTAAGTACGTTGCCACCCAGTACTGGTCCTTGACCCTCATGCTTTTTATACGGGGGTCCCTATTAAAACACTGGAGCATGAAGGCCCCCATTTGCACTAAAGTGGAAGCGGTGTGGTGGCCTGGCTCCTGCTCATCATCCAGGATAATGTCGTCCTCTTCATTCTCCTCTCCCCATCCTCGCACAACAGGGATCCCAGAAAGGTTTAAAGCATGCTCTTCTTGCTCCTGCTCATCCGCCCCGGCACCATCCTCCTCTGACTCCTCATCAGACTCCTGTTGTTGACTTGTCTCAGATAGAGTAGCCCCCCCTGGGAATTCATCCAGCATTGCGACTTCCTCATCTTCCCGCTCCTGCTCCTCCACAGCCTGATCAATGACACGACGCAATGCACGCTCCAGAAAGAAGGCATAAGGTACCATGTCACTGATGGCGCCATGGCTGCGACTGACCAGTTTGGTGATCTCCTCAAATGGCCGCAGAAGTCTGCATGTGTCGCGCATGAGCAGCCACTGGCGCGGTGAAAAAAAACCCAGCTCCCCAGAACCGTTTCTTTCGCAGAGTTCATACAGGTAGACGTTAACTGCACGTTTCTGCTGGAGCAGCCTATCAAGCATATAGAAGGTTGAGTTCCATCGCGTCGGGCAATCGCAAATAAGACGTCTGACCGGCAGATGGTGTCGCCGCTGAATGTCAGCAAGGCGAGCCATGGCCGTGTAAGATCTTCTGAAATGGGCCGAGATTTTCCTTGCCTGCCGCAAGATGTCCTGGACCCCAGGGTATTTGACAAGGAATCGCTGCACGACCAAGTTTAAGACGTGTGCCATGCACGGCACGTGCGTGATTTTGCCCTGTTTCAATGCGCTAAGCAGATTGGCACCGTTGTCACACACCACTTTACCAACTGTCAAATTGAGCGGTGTTAGCCACTCATCTGCCTGTGAACGCAAAGCTGAAAGGAGTGCCGGGCCAGTGTGGCTCTTTGCTTCCAGGCACAACAGACGCAGCACGGCATGGCAACGTCTCACCTGGCATGTGGAATAGGTTCTGGGGAGCTTGGGCGGTGCAGTGGAAGAGACGCTAGCAGCGGAAAAGGAGGAGGCAGCTGAGGAGGAGAGGGAGGAGGATGGAGTAGGAGGAGGAGAAGAAGAGTCAGGCCTGCATGCAATCCGTGGCGGTAAAACCAAATCTACACGGGTGCCACGGGTTACATGCTTGACGGCCGTCAGAAGGTTCACCCAGTGGGCAGTAAAACTGATATACCTTCCCTGCCCGTGTTTGCTAGACCACGTGTCTGTGGTCAGATGTATCTTGGCACCGACACTGTGTGCCAGAGATACATTCACTTGCCGCTGAACATGGCCATATAGCTCTGGGATGCCCTTCTCTGAGAAATACTTCCTTCCTGGGACCTTCCATTGTGGTGTTCCAATGGCCACAAATTTGCGAAAGGCCTCCGAGTCCACCAGTTTATATGGCAGTAGTTGGCGGGCTATGAGTTCTGACAAGCCAGCCGCCAACCGTTGGGCAAGAGGGTTATCCGGCGTCATCATTTTTTTAAGCTCAAACATTAGGCCCACGGAAGCCTGCCTTTTTGCAGAAAAATGTGAGCTTGGCGTGATGGAAGGTGGAGTGGAGGACAATTGTGAGGAGAGAGGAGAAGGAGAAGTAGAAGACGAGGCTGGACGGTGAGAGCCTGCAGTGTGGCTTTGTGTGTTCCGTTGCTCCCACTGGGCTCGGTGATGGCTGCTCATGTGCCTTCTTAAGGCGGTCGTCCCTAGGTGAGTATTGGGCTTACCGCGACTAACGCGTTGACTGCAAAGATTGCAGATGGCAACGCTATTGTCAGCAGCGGACACGTTAAAAAAAGCCCACACTGCGGAGCCATGTGCCGGTGTCCTGGGAGCGCCAGATGTGACCGTACATGGTCGATGACTCGCTCCTGATACATTTGCAGTCTGCTTTGTCCCTGCTGTGCAATGTAAGTCATTGCTGCTTCTCCTCCCTATCTGCTGGTCCATATCTCCCTCTGAACTCCCCTCCTCTTCCTCTCTTGTGGGCACCCACGTGACATCACTAGACACGTCATCATCAACGTCACCTTCCCCACCGCTATAAGTAGAGTAGGCAGCAACACCGGGGACCAACCTCCTCCTTGGGCTGATCTGGGTACTGGCGTCAGACTGCTGAGTAGCGCTTGTTGCTACCTCCTCTTCCTGATCCAATACCAAGAGTGGCTGCGCATCAGAAATGTCCTCTTGATATGGATCGGAAAATAATTCCAGTGACTCAAGCGGAAGGTATGTGGTGGTGGTGGTGGTGGTCGTGTTGTTGGTGGTAGTGTCTTTGGGGGTGCACATAGCAGAGAGTGAAGAAGAGGGTGCAGATCGAGAGGATGAGGAGGGTGCAGAAGAGTAAGGCTGAGCGAGCCACTCAACCAAGTCTGGTGCATCCTTTAAAGTAATTGAACGCACCTTCTGCAACTTCCCACTTTGGCTCAAGCCTGTTGCTCCTGCCCTACCCCTACCACCCCTGCGGAAGGGCCTGCCTCTTCCTCTGCATGTCATTTTTTAAATGACCCTGTGACAAAACTCTTAGTCCCTATACCGCTGAAGGACTGCTGCAGTATAGGTGAGCGGTCAGCAGTGGTGCACGTCAACCCTATCTATTGTGGACCTATAGCGGTCCTTACAGAACAGCAGACTGTACCGCACTCAAGCCTATGTACCGTAGCACCCTATACCAAGTTACCAGTCCTTATAAGAACTTTTGTGGACCAAGCAGGTTGTGTATTAGTGTTTAGCAGACTGTACGTCAGTCCCTATACCGCTGAAGGACTGCTGCAGTATAGGGCAGCGGTCAGCAGTGGTGCACGTCAACCCTATGTATTGTGGACCGATAGCGGTCCTTACAGAACAGCAGACTGTACCGCACTCAAGCCTATGTACCGTAGCACCCTATACCAAGTTACCAGTCCTTATAAGAACTTTTGTGGACCAAGCAGGTTGTGTATTAGTGTTTAGCAGACTGTGCGTCAGTCCCTATACCGCTGAAGGACTGCTGCAGTATAGGGCAGCGGTCAGCAGTAGTGCACGTCAACCCTATGTATTGTGGACCGATAGCGGTCCTTACAGAACAGCAGACTGTACCGCACTCAAGCCTATGTACCGTAGCACCCTATACCAAGTTACCAGTCCTTATAAGAACTTTTGTGGACCAAGCAGGTTGTGTATTAGTGTTTAGCAGACTGTGCGTCAGTCCCTATACCGCTGAAGGACTGCTGCAGTATAGGGCAGCGGTCAGCAGTAGTGCACGGCAACCCTATGTATTGTGGACCGATAGCGGTCCTTACAGAACAGCAGACTGTAACGCACTCAGGCCTATGTACCGTAGCACCCTATACCAAGTTACCAGTCCTTATAAGAACTTTTGTGGACCAAGCAGGTTGTGTATTAGTGTTTAGCAGACTGTGCGTCAGTCCCTATACCGCTGAAGGACTGCTGCAGTATAGGGCAGCGGTCAGCAGTAGTGCACGTCAACCCTATGTATTGTGGACCGATAGCGGTCCTTACAGAACAGCAGACTGTAACGCACTCAGGCCTATGTACCGTAGCACCCTATACCAAGTTACCAGTCCTTATAAGAACTTTTGTGGACCAAGCAGGTTGTGTATTAGTGTTTAGCAGACTGTGCGTCAGTCCCTATACCGCTGAAGGACTGCTGCAGTATAGGGCAGCGGTCAGCAGTAGTGCACGTCAACCCTATGTATTGTGGACCGATAGCGGTCCTTACAGAACAGCAGACTGTACCGCACTCAAGCCTATGTACCGTAGCACCCTATACCAAGTTACCAGTCCTTATAAGAACTTTTGTGGACCAAGCAGGTTGTGTATTAGTGTTTAGCAGACTGTGCGTCAGTCCCTATACCGCTGAAGGACTGCTGCAGTATAGGGCAGCGGTCAGCAGTAGTGCACGGCAACCCTATGTATTGTGGACCGATAGCGGTCCTTACAGAACAGCAGACTGTAACGCACTCAGGCCTATGTACCGTAGCACCCTATACCAAGTTACCAGTCCTTATAAGAACTTTTGTGGACCAAGCAGGTTGTGTATTAGTGTTTAGCAGACTGTGCGTCAGTCCCTATACCGCTGAAGGACTGCTGCAGTATAGGGCAGCGGTCAGCAGTAGTGCACGTCAACCCTATGTATTGTGGACCGATAGCGGTCCTTACAGAACAGCAGACTGTAACGCACTCAGGCCTATGTACCGTAGCACCCTATACCAAGTTACCAGTCCTTATAAGAACTTTTGTGGACCAAGCAGGTTGTGTATTAGTGTTTAGCAGACTGTGCGTCAGTCCCTATACCGCTGAAGGACTGCTGCAGTATAGGGCAGCGGTCAGCAGTAGTGCACGTCAACCCTATGTATTGTGGACCGATAGCGGTCCTTACAGAACAGCAGACTGTAACGCACTCAGGCCTATGTACCGTAGCACCCTATACCAAGTTACCAGTCCTTATAAGAACTTTTGTGGACCAAGCAGGTTGTGTATTAGTGTTTAGCAGACTGTGCGTCAGTCCCTATACCGCTGAAGGACTGCTGCAGTATAGGGCAGCGGTCAGCAGTAGTGCACGTCAACCCTATGTATTGTGGACCGATAGCGGTCCTTACAGAACAGCAGACTGTAACGCACTCAGGCCTATGTACCGTAGCACCCTATACCAAGTTACCAGTCCTTATAAGAACTTTTGTGGACCAAGCAGGTTGTGTATTAGTGTTTAGCAGACTGTGCGTCAGTCCCTATACCGCTGAAGGACTGCTGCAGTATAGGGCAGCGGTCAGCAGTAGTGCACGTCAACCCTATGTATTGTGGACCGATAGCGGTCCTTACAGAACAGCAGACTGTACCGCACTCAAGCCTATGTACCGTAGCACCCTATACCAAGTTACCAGTCCTTATAAGAACTTTTGTGGACCAAGCAGGTTGTGTATTAGTGTTTAGCAGACTGTGCGTCAGTCCCTATACCGCTGAAGGACTGCTGCAGTATAGGGCAGCGGTCAGCAGTAGTGCACGGCAACCCTATGTATTGTGGACCGATAGCGGTCCTTACAGAACAGCAGACTGTACCGCACCCAAGCCTATGTACCGTAGCACCCTAGACAGACCAAGTTACCAGTCCTGATAAAGAGCTTTGTGGAACAAGTGAGTTGTGAATGATTAGCAGACTGCAGCAGAAGGGCAGCAGTCAAGTATAATATTCTTTCTATATTTGGAAGAAAGAATATTATACGTGTACAAGCCTATTACCGTACCACTGATACCAGTCCTGAAAAGAACCTTTGTGGAACTAATAGTAACAGCAAGTCTTTAAAATTATCCTCACTGCCTGACACACTGCTTCCTGCCTGTCCCTATACAAATTGGCAAAAAAGAGTAGGCTGGAACGATTAGCTGGAATAGCTCTTTTGTGGACCTGATAGTAACAGCTAATGATGATGATGATGATGATGATGAAGAAAGACTAATCTGGCTGAGCTGTCCCTAAAATAGCAGCATACAGCGCTCTGTCCCTTTATCTAAACTGACAAAAGAAACTCAGGCTGCTGACCTAACACCTATACCAGTCCTGAAAAGAACTTTTGTGTACCAAATAGCTAGCGTTTTCTCTGTCCCTACTCCACACAGGATCCTTTCCCTACAGTGACAGAAGAAAGAATGTAAAATGGCCACCGGATCGGGTGTATTTATAGGTTAGGGGGAATGTCCAAGTGTCCATGAGCTGTCATGTCTCAATTGGTTGTCCTGTAACACATGATAAACGTGTCACGAAAGGTTAAAGTTCTTGTATACATTAAACACGTAAGTCCGCCGGGGCGAACGACGGAAAAAGGCGTTCGAACCCGCGGACGGCGAAAGTCGGAAATTCGCCGCGAAACGACCGCCGGGCGAACCGTTCGGCCATCACTATTAGCCGACAACTGAGCGGCCAGCCCAGAGGAGGAAGGGCTAAGCCAGCCCTGACAGTGTACTGATGGCAGTCTCCAGATCCTAGGGTGAGGACGTACAGACCGCAACTTCTGACGCATTTCAAAGGTTAGCCTTCTTGCTCAGAGCCAGAAGCTCTGAGAAATTATGTTTTCTGCTTAATCAATGTATCAAAGGATAATGCACAAGGCTGGTGCACCCTCTCTTTTCAGTTTTTTCGTCTGATAGCTAGGATACCCCTATCCTGGAGGGCAGCAAGGCCAAGAACTATTGTCCACCCTGAACTTTGGACTGTCTGGCTAACACATTTGTGTGCAAGAGTATTTGTTTTACTCTGCTGGGGATGCCTGATATAAGGAGGTACTTCTCTGGGGACACCTGATGTAAGGTGGCACTCCGCTTGGAATGCCTGATGTAAGGAGGGACACCGCTGGGTACACCTGATGTAAGGAGGGACACCTGATGTAAGGAGGGACACCTGATGTAAGGAGGGACCCCTGATGTAAGGAGATTCTCCTACCTGATGTAGGGAGGGAATCTGCTGGGGACACCTGATGGCATCTGATGGCAGGCGAAGTGACAAGTGACACGCTCAGGGCTCCCACTGATTCTGCATTATGGTGAATTGAAATATTTCATTTTATATTACAATGTAATAATAGAAATAATGTGCTTCAATCATTCTGACACCATAACAACCATGGTGCCGGGATGATTGAAGCTCTAACAGAAGGTGTTTGGAGTATCTTTATCTGCTGATTGTTAAACTTTTTGGCATACACATATTTTTATTGTGGTGTAGGATCTGGGCCTGTCCATCCATCCCTCTTTCTTTCCTTCCTTTTCTCTCCTTCCCTCCCTATTTTTTTTCTTTCTTTCTCCTTCAATCCCTTGTTCATCTCAGACTCAGACCACACCCCTTGAACCACGCCCCTTTAAGCCATGCCTGTTATTTAGTTTAAACCACGCCCATTTTTGCTGCGACTCACTACACGCGCCACATTTTTCTTTTTCTTCTATACCACACCTTATAATGAATGCCCCACCCCTAATTATAATATAACTCTGCCTACAGACAAAAAAGTGTCCCTATACATTTTTTTTACAATGCTGACAACTATGCATTTGCTGGTGAGCAGGATTGGATTTCAGTACACAAATCCTATTTGAAAAAACAAGGGGAACTGCCACTACCCTAGAGTTTTGGAAAGAAGGACATTTTGCTAGTCAGGCAAATATAAATTATTGGAACACATTTGAGCTCCAAGTGAATGAATGAATACACAGATCAGCCATAGCTATGACCACTGACAGGTCAAGTGAATAACACAAATTATCTCATTACAAAATAACAGAATATGTGTAGGGGAAGAAGATACCATGCTAGTATACCCACTCATATACAGGGGGTATAGAAAAGAATCACCCCCTTTCAAAATAATCTCTCATAATAATGGTCCCATTTGACCATAATACCTTTTTCCATGTGGTCTCAGAATCTTCAAGGTGCATTTAAGTTGGACAGATGAGACTAAAATGTAATTATTTGGTCTCAACACAAAAATCCAAACAATATGTCTGGTGGAAATCCTATACAGCTCACCATCCAAATAACACCATTCCCAAAGCAATGCATGGAGGTGGTAATATCCTGTTATGGGGGTATTTCTCTGCAGCAGGGACTGGAGCACTTGTCAGGATAGAAGGAAAAATGGATAAGGCAAAATACCATCAAATTCTTGAGGAAATCTGTTGCCCTCTGCCAGAAAGTTGTCAATGGGAATATTTTTTACCTTCCAACATGACAATGACCCAAAGCACACAGCTAAAATTACCACAGTGCTAGTCAAAGCTCAGACGTAAACCCCATTGAAAATCTGTGGAATGATTTGAAGACTGCAGTCCACAAATGGTCCTCATCAAATGTAACTGAACTTGAGCAGTTCTGCAAAGAAGTGTGGGCAAATACTGCAAAGTCTAGATGTGAAAAGTTGGTAGAGACATATCCCAACAGACTAAAGGCTGTCATTAAAGAAAAAGGTGGTCCAACAAAATACTGACATAAGGGTGGTGATCCTTTTTTTGCAACTCAGTGGTCGAATTGATTGAATTTTTAAATTTTCCTTTGGTGTTATATCTGTCACTTAGACATTATAAGTTGCACTAAAAAAAACACAGCTGGATAAAACAAAAATGGTGTCTGTCTTCATTTCAGGCTGCAAAGCAACACAATGTGATTATTTTAAAGGGGGATGATCCTTTTTTATACCCAGTGTATATAACAGAATGTGTGTTATAGCAAAGGGACTGTAAAAGGACATACATGTAGTGAGGAAAACCAACAAAACAGAAATATAGCAAAATAAATAAATAAATCCAAATTTATTATAAATTTGGAACTTTATGTGATATATTTCTGTTTTGGATGGGGATATACTAGCATGCTATCTTCATCCCCTATTGAAATATCTCATTACAATGACATCTGAAATTTGGTGGGATATATTAAACAACAAGTAAACATGTTGTCCCTGAAGTTAATGTATTGAAAGCAGAAAAATGGGCATTGCAGTTTGTTGTGTATGGGGCTGTGTTGCTGCAGACTGATCAGGGTGCCCATGTTGATCCGTGTCTACAGCCAAAAGCACCTACAATGGGCATGTGAGCATTAGAACTGGACTACGGAGCAATGGAGGAAGGTGGTCTGGTCTGTTGAATCATGTTTTCCTTTATGTGGATGGTTGGGTGCGTGTGCTTTGCTTACCTGGGGAAAAGATGACAACAGGATGCAGTATGGGAAGAAGGCAAGCTGGTCGAGGCAGTGTGAGGCTTTGGGCAATGTTCTGCTTGGAAACCTTGGGTCCTGCCATTCATGTGGATGTTATTGACATGTACCACCTACCTAAACATTGTTGCTGACCACTTGCTGACTCTTGGTAGTGGCCTCCTTTAGCAGGATAATGCACCCTGCCACACTGCAAAAATAGTTCAAGAATGGTTTGAGGAGCACAACTATGAATATATATAATAAAATCAGTAACAGCTCAAAGGTGTGAGCATCTGGCACTGAAGGTGACCACAGAAACCCATGTGAGATGAATTACATTAAACTCTGTGATACAGTAAACAAGGAATTTGACAGAGTAGTGCAAGTCCATATAAAGCAATAGTACAAATCCATTATCTTCCAATAATAGAAAGTTTTTCTTGGCTCTGCATAGTGAGATTTTCTATGCAGTCACTGGCTTGATCTGGGTGTCCCATGATGAGTATTGCTGAGTCCCTGTGGAAGACTGTGGCGGAGAGTGTTTTAATATATGCGGTTATTCATCTAAGTTGAACGTTTTTCATCTGGTGAGTGTATAAAAGGTGAAGGCTAAGTGGCAGGCCTTTGTTACTCCCACGCGGTGGATGGTTCTTTCTATCATTGGAAGATGATGGATTTGTGCTATTGATTGGACTTTTGCTTTATATAGACTTTCACTATTCTGCATAATTCCTTGTTTACTGTATTACAGAGTTATAACTATTTCAGCACAACAATAAGTTTGTGGCATTGACTTGGCCTTCAAATCCTCCAACTCTCAATCCAATTGAGCATTTGTTGAATGTGCTGGAAAAACAAGTCCGATCCATGGAGACCGCATGTCACAACTTACAGATCTGTTCATGGCGACTTTGTGGCAGATAACACAGCATTCCATCAGCGGTTTAGTAGAGTCCATTGCTTAATGGGTCAGGGCTGTTTTGGCAGAAGAAGTAACATGAACTATTATCAAATACTCAGAACAGTTCATAAAGGGGTTCATACCTGAACACAAACATAGACTGGTCAGAGGTCTTTCCCAAAGGTTCCAACTTTTGTCCCTAATAACGGTTTCATTTAGACCCTAACACTCTTTGATGCTAAACTCCTGTAAAAGCAGGGCTTTTTTTAAGCTGGAACTTGGTGGAGTTCCACTACCTCTGGATCAGGCCCTCTACTGCCTGCTCACCACTATCATTTGTAAACACAGAAGTCTGGCTTCTGTGTTTACAAGTGACAGCTTGATTCTCAATAGCTCCCGTAGATCTGATCTCCTGAATGGCTCTCACTGAGTACAGGATGGAGACAAGGGAGATGCAGGTGCCTAGGGTGCAATGAGGATGCCGACACCCCCAATGGATGATCTCCCTGCAAGTGAGGGAGGTGGAGCCACCTACAGTGTGTGGGGAGGTACTAGAGCAGGCTGGGTGCTTCAACTTAATACAGCAACAAAAGTAAGGTGGAAGATGGTAGAGCTTTAAAGGAAGGGGGGAGAATATAGGGGCAGTAGAGGGGGTTGCATGCAGAGGTCAGAGCTGAAGAGGGGTGAAAGTGAGATGGGAAATGCAGAGGTTAGCAGCTCTGGAAGAAGGCTGAATCCTTTACTCTCTGTGTAGTGCACCCCTGAACTCTGCACTCTGTGTTACCCCCCAACTTACATAATGCACTCCTGGTATTTAATGCCCCCTTAATACCCTCCCACTGTTAAAGAAATTCGACCACACCCACTATTTGATGCAGTTTGGAGGGTGTGTCTGTGTGTGGGGTGGGGGGGGGTGTGGCTTGTGGTTGAGTTCCTGAACCTGTTTTCTGAGGAAAAAAGCCCTGTGCAAAAATGGGTAAACATCGGCTGTCCTGCTGTAAAAGAAAGAACAAATGGAAGAGGCTGGTCTTGAATGCTGATAAATATGCCATTCTGGCTCTGGATGTTCAGGTGAATCAACTCTACAGCAGGATATCACCCTTGACATCAAGGAATTGACAGGTATGATGATCTGTTGCCAAGTCTATAAATGTTAAACAGAGTGTTGTCTTCCTGCTTGGGTTGAACAGATAGGAAATTACATACAGAAAACTAAAAGGTGGGGCAGGGAAAGATAAGATATGCAACACGTCTGCTTCTTGGGCTCTGTTTACTACAGACACTGTCAATGTCAGTGGTAAAACAAATAGATGGTTTGTGGATAATGGAGATGAATGCATGGTTAATTTGTTTAAAATATTATTCTCACATATCTAAACTAAGGGAGGTCATAGATGATATAATTTTATTTCCTGCAACCATGGGTTGCGGGAAAGAAAATCCCTTGATTCCCCCACCAACTAAATCAATGTTGATGGCTCATGGAACTAATGGCGGGGGGGGGGGGGGGGGTGGTGGTCTCTACTGGGAGAATGCAGTGATTATTGCTAGTGGCTATAGAGGTTGGTATTAATCTCATGTAAAAATCCGACATGCTGGTTGTACCCAAGTATATCGATGGATCAACTTGGGTACAGTCAGCCTGCCCATAGATAGTTTGAATCTCTGCTGAACCAGTCAAGATTCTAGCCACCTATGGCCAGCTTAACAGTTGTCATAGAGACTCGTTGCAATACTCAGAAAAGAACCCTCAAGATAAAGCCTATTTATACTAATGTCAATGAAAATAAAAAAAGTATTTATGTGTCCTCATCAAAAAGATGGGGAGGGGTAAAAGAATAGGAGAAGGGGCTTTCCGCATAAACCATATATATGTAACTCAAGAATACAAAACCTGAATTTAGCTCAACCACCTCCAGATTGGACAAGACAAAGACAAAGAACTCTCACAACCCACCGTACATCTCAATAAGGAAAAAAGTTTAATAGTATGAAAATGTTATAGAAAGCTACATGTAAAAACACATGAATGACGAAACACATACATTTCAAACAGAATGTGACCACCTCTATGGATGCCATTATGTTGTATGCATTATATATAATGTCCTCTATATAAGCACTAATGCTACTTGGAGGAAGAGGTACAATTGAAGATGATCCACAGAAAACATGGATGTTGCACCAAAATCCCAACTCCAAATGAACACAGACCAATGGCAATTGTGAAAGCAATGAAACACTGGATTAAATGTATCCAGAAGCTGGTAATAGTGGTCTAGAGGAGGTTCAAATGTCAGGAAAAAGATGTAAAAGTAAAATTCCTTCATATATTTATATATTCAGTAGTGGGATCACTCTGTATCCTAGACTTCCTCCCTCTCACTAAAAGTGGATTAACAGTTTATAAAGCACTGGGCTACCAATGAGAGTCCCGTGGGGTCCTTATGGAATGCATAGTCCGGACTAGGTGAGTTGTCAATATTCCTTTAAGATAAAACATGAACAGGTATGCCCTGTACACACGGTCAGACTTTCCGACGGAAAAAGCAGGATCTAAAATTTTCCAACAACAAAATCTGATCGTTTAAATTCTGATTGTGTGTAGACAATTCCAATGGGCAAAGTGTCACGCATTCTCAGAATGAATTACGAGGCAAAAGCTATTGGCTACTGCCCTCTTTATAGTCCGATCGTACGTGTTCTACGTCACCGCGCTCTGAACGATCGGATTTTCTGACAACTTTGTGTGACTATGTGTATGCAAGACAAGTTTGGGCCAAAATCAGTCAGAAAAAATCAGACAGATTTTGTCGTCGGAATGTCCGACTGTGTGTACAGGGCAGTACTTATCCGGTCCTGGGGTACTTCATCTAACTCAATTCTTAGTCATTACAGGTTATGCCATGCTTCATATCTTCAGGGTGATACTGTTGTGGTCACAACATGAGAGGTGGTCACGAAAAATCGCCTGACCAGTTTCCCCAGACTCTCTGCTTCAGAGGTTAATTCAAAAAACAGTTTATCATAGAGACTCATTTACATATATAGTACCTCCACCACTCAATTTTCTTTAATAAACTCACCTAACATCTTGTACAGCAGATATGTATCTTTTAAAAACCTATATATACATCCTAACATGAATTTTGAGCCAGTGGCGTCACCAGGGTTGGTGTCACCTGATGCGGTAAAACATGATGTTACCCCCCCAATAATGTTTTTCCCACATAACACAGCATATAATGGCAATAGTAGTGCCCAGTACAGACCCCACAGTAGTAGAGCCCCCCATTCCCTCAGTACAGACCCCTCAGTAGTAGAACTGCCCCCTCCCAACAGTACAGACCCCTCAGTAGTAGAACCCCACCCTCCCCCCAGTGCAGATCCCTCAGTATTAGAGCCCCCCTTTCCCCCGGTACAGACCCCCCAGTAATAGAAACCATCTTTCACTCTAGTACAGACCCTTCAGTAGTAGAACCCCCCTTTCCTCCCAGTACATACCCCTCAGTAGTAAACCCTCCCTTTCCCCCAGTACAAACCCCTCAGTAGTAGAACCCCCTCTTTCCCCCCAGTACAGACCCCTCAGTAGTTGAAGACCCCCTTTTCCCCTGCACAGATGCGTGTCCCTCCAGCACTGTGGTGAGTAGGGTTTCCTAGACTCACTCATCTGTGATCCGATGTCATGCAGGTAGAAGACAGTGCAGAATTGGGGGGGGGGGGTTAGAGGAGACTGTCCAGTAGGAATGAAGCTCCCCCCCAGATTCTCGACCAAGGACAGTGTGCACCCAGATATGAGGACAAGGTGTGTGGATACAGGAGCATGGGATCTACTGTGGCCAGTATACCAGCAAATCTGAGAGAATTGGCAAGAGGGGGTGCCATTGGCAAGAGCGCCTGGTGTCACCCCTCTGGCGGGTGTCTCCCTGATGCGATCCGCACCCACATAGCGACGCCACTGCTTTAAACCAAACTCAAAAATGTATTTATGAAAGAAAGATAATTTGGGAGAGGAAAGCCTCTGGGCTATAGAAAACATAATATTTAATATTACCGAAACCAAGATAGGACAAGTCTTAATCATTTCTGCAGATCATGCCAGGTTTTATAGTTTCTATAGAAACGAAGAAAGGTAGAGATTTTAAATGTGACATGCCTTTCCAAAAGATATTTAACATTGCCCTTTCTTTATGCACCTAAGATAACAAAAAAGACAAAAGCTAAATGAAGTGCATTGATTTTTAAAGAATGTATGATCTCAGAAGGAACTATCCCATATAATGATAGAAGCAAATCAATGCACTGTTACAGAAGGGCTATCACAAAACTAACTGTACTTGTTTAACTATAGGTAATCTTTCTGTGTTGTATTGAATTACATTAGGTTACTATTGTTCTGTAGTATGTTGACATCTAGTGGTGGTTTTGGGCTACAATTAGTTTCTCCCTCTGACCTCCCAACCTGTTTAGTGCAAGTTAGTTCAGTCCTAGCTAGACCATACCAATTTCTTCCATGTTCCCTCAGTTAAGCCCCATACACATTATCAGATTTTCTGCTGATTTTTTTCCTTCAGATTTACCAAAACCATATAATATGAGGTCAAACCTTAGGAGTTTCAATTTGTACGCAAACAGGCAGGCCCTTGCACTACATGGTTTTGTAAATCTAAAGGAAAAAATCAGCAGAAAATCTGATAGTGTGTATGGGGCTTAAGTGTTAGTTCTTTAAAGAGACAGGGCTTAGGAAAATATTGGGAAGACAGGGGGTAGCCTTGACTCCATGCCCTAATCTCACACACAAATACACTATAGACCTCAATCACACAGAACTTAAAATAAGTCACTTTTCCAGGCATTTTTTTTCAGCCTGTAAAAGCACCTCTATGTTAGCCTATGTGTCCATGTACACATAGATGTTAACAGGAGTATTAGAAGAGGAGTGTTTATAGGCAGAAAATAACCCCCACCAAACAGGGGTTCTTGAGAGGAACATTTCAGAATAGAAAGTGTGAACAAATCTAAGCTCATGTAAATGCCGGTACCTTTTAGCCACATTTGCACATTTGGGCATAAATAGATTCTAGTGGTAAAAAAAAGTTATTTTGATTAGTAAATTGACAATCCAGGAACCCTTGTTCTTGCCTCCTCATGGTCTTCTGCTGTACACTTGCCGCAATCTGCTGTAAAAACCCTGCAATCTGACATCCGACTGAGATAAACTGAGAAGATGGGTGAAAGCAGATAGGGGTAAGTGCATACAATATACCTGCATAATTCACGTATCCACATAAACTTTCCAGCATACATGAAATAATGACCATTTCTTTTTTTCCAGAGAAAGCGCTCCAGATTCCCTAAAAATCCCTAAGAGATGTTTACGCCAGGAACTGACTTTGGAAAAGGGGGCAGCCCAAAGTGGAGCCGCATCCTGCAGCCCACACCTTTTTTCAGCAAAGCTTGCCTTTCTATGAAGGACAATTGAGTTTTCTTTTTGTTTGTTTTGTTTTACAACATGTAAAAAGGGAACAGTTTAGTACTGTTTATGTTAGTTGAATACGTTAAAATCAGGTCAATGGCCGGTCACATGTAATAGATGTGCGTCTGTTTACATCTGACAAAATCCAAGTTCAGCTTCACTTGACATAAGAATCTGCTTCAATTTGATCTTATGTGAAATGTATCCATCCGGTCTGCAAATGAAAGGGTGGAGCAGGTGGAAGAGACTGAGGTGGAAGAGACTGAGTAATCTCCAATCCCTCCAATCCAACAACATCAGTCAGTTCACAAGTTACCTCACCACCAGCCACACTGGGAGGATCTGAACAATCAGAAAGCCTGGATGTGGGCTATCTATCTATCTATCTATCTATCTATCTATCTATCTATCTATCTATCTATCTATCTAATGTCCTATACTTTGTAATAGTTTCTGTCTCTCTAGAGTGCTGCAGCAGAGGTGCATCATGGAACAACTGAGCATGGATGTGGACATGGACAGAAGCAGAAGGAAACAGAGATGACCCCCCAACTAGAGGAAAGGATCCTTCAGCTGCTTGGTGAAGTGATTCCTCAGACAACCTTCTGCCCTAGCCTGTGGTTGGTGCTGGAAGACCTGGGCTGGAAATGGGTAAAGCAGACTGTGGATAGAATTTTTGCATCTTTAGTGGTCTGCAGGACAGCTAAAAGAAATGGACCTCACACAGGTGAAAAATACATCTTTGATTTTCATCTGTGTAGGGTGACGTGTCCACTCTTATGGGGAATGGCAGCCTTATCTCACACACATGAAAAGTACAATTCTCTTTTTCATCTGTGTGGGGTAATGTGTCCATACACAGCCTTACTCCACACAGGTGAAAAGCAAGCTTCTCTTTTTTGAATCCATGTGGAGTAATAAACCCATTCTCATGTAGAATTGCAGCCTTACCCCAATGGGGGAAAAGTACACTTCTCTTTTTCATCCATTTGAGGCAATGCATCCATTCTCATGGAGAATTGCAGCCTTACCTCGCACGCATGTAAAGTACACTCATCTTTTTTTATCTGTGTGGAGCAATGTGTCAGTTCCCATAGAGAATGGCAGCCTTATGCCAAACAGGCAAAAAGCATGCTTCTCTTTTTCAATATTTTTTAGGATAAAAAAAATAAATTTAATAATCAATGAACACTATATTTTATTGTTAGGTTTTTATTCGCCCTCTGCAGCAATGGACGCGGCACCTGGTCGGGAGTGTCTGTTGGTATTTGGGGGTTCCCTGTCCCCCACTCTTGTGGCCTCTGTGATTTGGGGGTATGTGTTGCCGGTGCTACTTCTGATTTAGTGGCTTACTTTAGCACAAGCAGATACCATTTCCCTGAGGAAGCCAATGGTTTGGCGAAACATGTAGGAGCTGATATCTCAAATCACAGGCTAACACAAGATCTATGCCTGTGGGATTCTTTTTGGTTGCTTAACCACTTGCCGACCGCCGCACGACGATATACGTCGACAGTTATACATCGCTGTATTAGTGTCACAGGTGACGCTAGTTAGGCAGGTAGGTATTTAGGTTCGCCACAGCTTTTTATAGCGCCAGGGACCCCCATATACTACCGCATAAAGCCCCCTGATTGCCCCCTAGTTAAACCTTTCACCAGTGATCACCATATAACTGTTACAGGTGACGCTGGTTGGTTAGTTATTTTTTTATAGTTTCAGGGCACCCGCCATTTATTACCTAATAAAGGTTTAACCCCCTGATCACCCGGCGGGTGATATAAGTTTGAGGGTCAGATAAGGTCTGCGTCGCCCCAGGCAGCGTCAGGTTAGTGCCAGTACCGCTAACACCCACGCACAAAGCATACACCTCCCTTAGTAATATAGTATCTGATCAGATCTATATTAGCGTCGCCAGCAGTTTAGGTTTCCCAAAACGCATTGTTAGCGGGATCAGCCCAGATACCTGCTAGCACCTGCGTTTAGCCCCTCCGCCAAGCCCAGACCAGCCCACCCAAGTGCAGTATCGATTGATCACTGTCACTTACAAAACACAACACACATAACTGCAGCGTTTGCAGAGTCAGGCCTGATCCCTGCGATCGCTAACAGTTTTTCTTGTAGCGTTTTGATGCAGTCGCTGACAGCCTAGGTGCTTTTTTACCTGTGAGTCTCACTAGTGTACCCCTAAATTTAGGGGTGTCTACTTTCCAAAATGGGGTCATTTGGGGGGGGGGGGGTTTGTGCCATCTTGGCATTTTATGGCCTTCAAATCTGTAATAGGTAGTAGGGAGTGAAGTCAAAAATTTACGCCCTTAGAAAGCCTGAAGGCGGTGCTTGGTTTTTGGGGCCCTGTACGCGGCTAGGCTCCCAAAAAGTCCCACATATGTGGTATTCCCGTACTCAGGAGAAGCAGCAGAACTTATTTTGGGGTGTCATTTCACATATGCCCATAGCATGTGTGAGCAATATATCATTTAGTGACAACTTTGTGAAAAAAAAAAAAGTTTGTAATTTTCCCGCAACTTGTGCCAAATATAAAATATTCCATGGACTCAACATGCCTCTCAGCAAATAGCTTGGGGTGTCTACTTTCTAAAATGGGGTCATTTGTGGGGGTTTTGTGCCATCTTGGCATTTTATGGCCTTCAAAACTGTAATAGGTAGTGAGGAGTGAAGTCAAAAATTTACGCCCTTAGAAAGCCTGAAGGCGGTGCTTGGTTTTCGGGGCCCCGTACGCGGCTAAGCTCCCAAAAAGTCCCACATATGTGGTATCCCCGTACTCAGGAGAAGCAGCAGAACTTATTTTGGGGTGTCATTTCACATATGCCCATAGCATGTGTGAGCAATATATCATTTAGTGACAACTTTGTGAAAAAAATAAATAAATAAATAAAAGTTTGTAATTTTCCCGCAACTTGTGCCAAATATAAAATATTCCATGGACTCAACATGCCTCTCAGCAAATAGCTTGGGGTGTCTACTTTCTAAAATGGGGTCATTTGTGGGGGTTTTGTGCCATCTTGGCATTTTATGGCCTTCAAAACTGTAATAGGTAGTGAGGAGTGAAATTACAAATGTATGCCCTTAGAAATCCTGAAGGCGGTGCTTGGCTTTCGGGGCCCCGTACGCGGCTAGGCTTCCAAAAAGTCGACCACATGTGGTATCCCCATACTCAGGAGAAGCAGCAGAATGTATTTTGGAGTACAATTCCACATATAACCATGGCATGTGTGAGCAATATATCATTTAGAGACAACTTTGTGTAAAAAAAAAATAAAAAATTTTTTTTTTGTCATTATTCAATCGCTTGAGGCAAAAAAATAAAATATTCAATGGGCTCAACATGCCTCTTATCAATTTCCTTAGGGTATCTACTTTCCAAAATGGGGTCATTTGGGGGGGTTTTGTACTGCCCTGCCATTTTAGCACCTCAAGAAATTAGATAGGCAGTCATAAACTAAAAGCTGCGTAAATTCCAGAAAACGTACCTTAGTTTGTAGATGTGACAACTTTTGCGCAAACCAATAAATATACAGTTATTGACTTTTTTTTTACCAAAGACATGTGGCTGAATACATTTTGGCCTAAATGTATGACTAAAATTGAGTTTATTGGATTTTTCTAATAACAAAAAGTAGAAAATATCATTTTTTTTCAAAATTTGCGGTCTTTTTACGTTTATATCGCAAAAAATAAAAATCGCAGAGTCAGTCAAATACCTTTAAAAGAAAGCTCTATTTGTGGGAAAAAAAGGACGCAAATTTTATTTGGGTACAACATTGCATGACCGCGCAATTACCAGTTAAAGCAGTGCAGTGCCAAATTGTAAAAAGACCTCTGGTCATTGACCAGCAAAATGGTCCGGTCTGAAAGTGGTTAATAGCTGAATAATCAATTGCTTAGTACCCATTGTATCAACTTTTGTTTATGTAATTTTGTCTGTATTTGTTCAGTGTTTTTGTATTTTTGTCATTAAAATAAAATTATATTGTTAAATATTTTTTATACATATATAGTGTCCCTGTAGTTTTTGGCACCACGATAATCCCTTTCCTCTTCCTTCTCTTCCCCTTTACACAATAAATCCAGTAACAGGGATGAGGTGCCATATTCAATGAGGTTCTTCCAGCCACACCCCTCCTTTCTCCATTTTCATGATTATTGTTATCATTAATGCTTTACATACATTAACAACAAAAACATTGTGTGTGTGTAGCAGACTCACAGCACAACAGCCTCTCTGGGATCAGGAAGGAATTTTTTCCCTGCTGTATTTTTTTAGGGTGAACTAGATGGGCTTATGTCTTTTTCAACCTGACTAACTATGTAACTATGTAAATGTATTCAGAAAACCTGAAAATGGGGTTTTTAGAACAAGTACTGAGAAAGGCTTTTTTTGATACAGTATTTGTTATTGCTATTAAGAGTTGTTCGGCAGGTCTTGAATGTTTTACTCAAAGAATGGTTATGCTATTCAGCAAAAATTCTACAGAAAATGCTGAATTGGAAGATGCCAAAAATTACAGTACAGTACACATCACTCTATATCTTAAAGAGGAAAAGTGAAGGGACACGGTTCAATTCATTCTTCTGGGTTGATTTGAAACCATTCTTAGTGAAAACGAGGTTTTGAATCATGATAAAAAGGAGAAATTGCATCCTTTTATAGTTAAAATACACAGAATACTAGCATAAGGAGTATAGGCCAGTTTAAGAAAAATAGAGCAAAGCAAGGTTATTAGAAATGTTATTACCAAAATATGTTTTTCATGTATGTCATGATAAAATATTAGGATTGTGATATGTAAAATTAATAATTAAATTAAGGTATATTTTGCATTAGCACAGTCAAAATAATTATACTACATTCTGTTGCAGGATCTGACTTGTAAGTCACTAATATTTCTAGACCTTCCAGATGAAAACAAACCCTTGAAGCTTAAAAATATCAATTCTAGGAGAAGATTCGACACAAGAGATTAATTCGTTATAATTACTGCTGTCTTTTTATGTTCTATAAAGTTTTTCAAACTTTACAGAGTGCAGGAAGAAGAATAAGAAGAATAAAAAAACAAAAAAAACAAGACCTCTAATAAGAGAGCAACTTATAAAAAAAACTATTGACTTTTGATTTTAGATTACTGATGAAATAATTTCCATCAGATATATTGCAGTTTTTATATATATAAACCTTTTTATGTGACGCTATATGTTTATAATATTAAGATGAGATATTTTTTACACATCATCTTTCACAATCACATATAGTGTATTTTCAGAGTTGAAAGAGTTAAATAAACATATAGGGTCACTTTAGTTAGGAGGAACATCTGGTGTTAATTAAGATAACAGTACATTTTTTCCTAAAGTACATATAGACAAGTTAGGACTAACATTACATTATAATATGTATTTATTTTTAAAATCATCTCACATATATGAATGAATTGAAGTTAGGAAACATATTTTAAGTTCAAATTTTGACAAGGTTATTTGAAAGGCTGTATGGATTATAGATTTATGCTAAACACAATTTGGAGGGAAAGTATGAAACATATATTTCTGAAGTGACATCCTTACTTCAAAGTATTGAACAACAATGTTACATTTATGAATTTATGAATATTAAGGGGATTGATTGGTAAAAGAAAAAGAAAATAATAAGGATGAAAATATTTTGTATGGTATATGAAGCAAAAGGTTTAATAAGTTCACTTTTCCTTATATAGAATCAAAATTGAAAATATATTCAAATCAATTATCTTAAGATCTAAAAGCATGTATGGATATGAATGAGATGCAGATTTAGATAAGAAAATTATTAAAATTGTTTAATCAATCATTTTGAGAGGGAAATGTTAGAAAGTTTCTTTAATCTAAAACCTAATATATATCAATTAACAAATATTAACAAATGAATGAATGGATTAGATCATTACAAAATAATTGAGTTCTATATATATATACAGTGCCTTGCGAAAGTATTCGGCCCCCTTGAACTTTTCAACCTTTTGCCACATTTCAGGCTTCAAACATAAAGATATAATATAATATTTTTATTTTTTGTGAAGAATCACCAACAAGTGGGACACAATTGTGAAGTGGAACGAAATCTATTGGATTTTTGAAACTTTTTTAACTAATAAAAAAATGAAAAGTGGGGCGTGCAAAATTATTCGGCCCCCTTGCGTTAATACTTTGTAGAGCCACCTTTTGCTGTGATTACAGCTGCAAGTCGCTTGGGGTATGTCTCTATCAGTTTTGCACATCGAGAGACTGAAATTCTTGCCCATTCTTCCTTGCAAAACAGCTCGAGCTCAGTGAGGTTGGATGTAGAGCGTTTGTGAACAGCAGTTTTTAGCTCTTTCCACAGATTCTCGATTGGATTCAGGTCTGGACTTTGACTTGGCCATTCTAACACCTGGATACGTTTATTTGTGAACCATTCCTTTGTAGATTTTTCTGTATGTTTGGGATCATTGTCTTGTTGGAAGATACATCTCCGTCCCAGTTTCAGGTCTTTTGCAGACTCCAACAGGTTTTCATCCAGAATGGTCCTGTATTTGGCTGCATCCATCTTCCCTTCAATTTTAACCATCTTCCCTGTCCCTGCTGAAGAAAAGCAGGCCGAAAACATGATGCTGCCCCCACCATGTTTGACAGTGGGGATGATGTGTTGAGGGTGATGAGCTGTGTTGCTTTTACGCCAAACATATCGTTTTGCATTGTGGGCAAAAAGTTGGATTTTGGTTTCATCTGACCAGAGCACCTTCTTCCACATGTTTGGTGTGTCTCCCAGGTGGCTTGTGGCAAACTTTAGACGAGACTCTTTATGGATATCTTTGAGAAATGGCTTTCTTCTTGCCACTCTTCCATAAAGGCCAGATTTGTGCAGTGTACGACTGATTGTTGTCCTATGGACAGACTCTTCCAATTCAGCTGTAGTTCTCTGCAGTTCATCCAGAGTGATCATGGGCCTCCTGGCTGCATCTCTGATCAGTCTTCTCCTTGTCTGAGCTGGAAGTTTAGAGGGACGGCCAGGTCTTGGTAGATTTGCAGTGGTCTGATACTCCTTCCATTTCAAAATGATGGCTTGCACAGTGCTCCTTGGGATGTTTAAAGCTTGGGAAATCTTTTTGTATCCAAATCCGGCTTTAAACTTCTCCACAACAGTATTACGGACCTGCCTGGTGTGTTCCTTGGTCTTCATGATGCTCTCTGCGCTTTCAACAGAACCCTGAGACTATCACAGAGCAGGTGCATTTATACAGAGACTTGATTACACACAGGTGGATTCTATTTATCACCATCAGTCCTTTAGGACAACATTGGATCATTCAGAGATCCTCGCGGAACTTCTGGAGTGAGTTTGCTGCACTGAAAGTAAAGGGGCCGAATAATTTTGCACGCACCACTTTTCAGTTTTTTATTTGCTAAAAAAGTTTAAAATATCCAATAGATTTCGTTCCACTTCACAATTGTGTCCCACTTGTTGGTGATTCTTCACAAAAAATAAAAATGTTATATCTTTATGTTTGAAGCCTGAAATGTGGCAAAAGGTTGAAAAGTTCAAGGGGGCCGAATACTTTCGCAAGGCACTGTATATATATAGAACTCAATTATTTTGTAATGATCTAATCCATTCATTCATTTGTTAATATTTGTTAATTGATATATATTAGATTTTAGATTAAAGAAACTTTCTAACATTTCCCTCTCAAAATGATTGATTAAACTATTTTAATAATTTTCTTATCTAAATCCGCACCTCATTCGTATCCATACATGCTTTTAGATCTTAAGATTAAAAATTTTATATCTTTATGTTTGAAGCCTGAAATGTGGCAAAAGGTTGAAAAGTTCAAGGGGGCCGAATACTTTCGCAAGGCACTGTATTTACATCTTTTAGTTATGGAAAAAGTGAAATTATCTAGACTCTTATACTTGTAAAGGTATACATATTGGTATAAGCTTCATAAGCATTCCTATGTGTTAGTATTTAAGAATCTTAAGTTGGTTTCCCCCACCTTCCCCCATAGGGAAGAATAAAGGTTTTACATTTCTTAAGATGCATAAGTATGTGTATATTAGAGAATATAACTTCTTTATATTACAATATTTATTGAATAGGATATTAATACGATCATTAGGTTTTCAATGAATATAATATACGTACTGATTTATGTAGTATTTGAACTAGATGTTATATTGTATACTTTTAATTTTTTCACATATTTTTTCTTGCCCACTCCTCAGGAATGCCAATGCATAGAGACTGAGAAACTGCCACCATTATGTGAGGGGGTAAAAACTTGCGTTTTCTGTATTACTGTAAGACAAATGAGAACTTTAAACCAGCCTTTTTAGGAAGGATGAGTCAAATTATAGGAGTAAAAGCTAGAAACAGAATCACTGTGAAGCAGACAGTTTTTGCTTCAGACACACCACGAGAAAGGTTCACAAACACGCACACAAAGACACACATCTGATTCAATCTTCATCTTAAGAATATAATACATTATTGATGTTATTTTTATATTCTACATTTTCATATTGTTCTTGTAAAATTTTGTTATTTGATTATTAAATAAATGTTTGAGTTTTTATACAAGAACTGAATGCACTTACTGAATGGACTTTCTTGTAATTTTCCTCATTAATATAATTTACAGAATATAGGTAATAATACCATAAAAACAGTATTTTAACAGTCATAACTACCCCCTGTCTATCCCAGAGACCCAGGCCATGTCAGAGTATGTTGCAGAAAATCTATAAAAAGCATTCATCCGGAAATCCTCATCCCCTGCGGAAGCAGGGTTCTTTTTTGTTGTCATCTACCTGGATGACATTCTCATATTTTCGGATAATCTGTTTGTTCACACAGACCATGTCTGGATTGTACTTCAGCCCCTTCAAGAAAATAATCTGTACGCCAAGCTGGAGAAATGTTCTTTTGAATGTTCTAAAGTCCTGTTTCTAGGATGCTTTGTCTCTAACTTTGGTCTTCATATGGATCCTGAAAAGGTCTCGGCCATTACCAACTGGCCTCTTCCTGCCAGCCTCAAGGCCACACAGCACTTTCTTTGGTTCACAAATTATTACAGGAAGTTCATTAGGAATTAGTCCTCTATTGCCTATTATTGTCTTGACCAAGAAGGGTGCTAATGCCAAGGAGTGCCCCCCTGAAGCTGTCTCAGCCTTTCATGATTTGAAACAGGCCTTCATGTTTGGACCTTTGTTGAGGCGACCTGACCCTGGGTATCCATTTTTTATTGAAGTGAATGCTTCCTCAACTGGGGTGGGAGCTGTGTTTCTTCAATCCTTTGGGGAAAAACGTCAACCATGTGCGTTTTTCTCAGGTGGAGAATTACCCTATTGGTGATTGGGAACCTCTTGTGATTAAATTGGCATTGGAGGAGTGGCATCATCTCTTGGAGGGTTCCCCACATTCCATAACAATTTTCACTGACCATAAAAACATGCAGTACTTACAGAATGCCAAACGATTGAATCCCAGACAAGCCAGGTGGAGTCTCTTCTTTTCCCGTTTTAACTTCACCATTACGTTCAAATATGCTTCCTGCAACAGTGGGGCTGATGCACTCTCTAGGTCTTTTGACATTCAAGATGAGGAGCCTATCCCTGAACCGGAGCCAATCATCCCTACCTCATGCATCCTTGCCCATTTTACCACCCTGGAGTCAAAAATTCCTCCTGGCAAGACCTTCGTCCCCACTGAGCTAAGAGCTAAGATCCTTCAATGAGGACATGACTCCAAGGTGGCAGGTCATGCTGGGTTCCTTCGAGCCTTCCTCCTCATCAGTCGCCACTTCTGGTGGCTTAACCTCCAGATGTCAAAGACTACGTTAAGGCTTGTCATGTCTGTGCCCAGTCTAAATCTTCCACGCAGGCTCCTGCTGGTCTTCTCATGCCCTTGCCCATTCACTGCTCTCACATAGCCATAGACTTTATCACCAATCTTCCACCGTCTGAGAATAATACGGTAATTTGGGTGGTAATCGATCGGTTCTCCAAGATGGCTCATTTTGTTATTTTTCCTGGTCTCCCATCTGCTCATGCTTTGGTTCCCATTTTTGTTCAAGAGATCTTCTGCCTCCATGGGGTTCCTTCCCATATTGTTTCTGACACCCAATTTACATCTTGTTTTTGGAAAGTCTTCTGCAAATCCCCCAATATTCTCTTGGATTTTTCCTCTTCGTACCATCCTCAATCCAATGGACAGACTGAGAGGGTTAATCAAGAGTTAGAGGTCTTTCTCCGCACCTTAGTTTCTGCTCATCATGATGATTGGTCCTCTTTACTCCCATGGGCAGAATTAGCTGACAACAACCATGTGAACACCGGTTTTCACAATTTATGGAAGACACCCTCAGCTCCCTCTTCCCATGTCCTATTACAGCTTTGGCTACAGTTCAGCAATCATTCAATTCTATTTGGGATAATGTTAATTATTCCCTCCGGGCAACTGCTGATAAATTTAAAGGTTTTGCCGACCATCGTAGGCATAAGCCGCCTTCTCCACAGCCTGGAGACAAGGTCTAGCGTTCCACCAGGAACATCAAGCTCCAGGTTCCACCACAAGGTTATAAAATAATAATTTAAAATTTTCCCTAAGATTCACTGGCCCGTACACCATCATTTCTAAGTTAAATCCAGTTTGTTTTAAACTACTTCAAATCCCTTAAAGCCTCAAGATCTCAAACTCTTTTCACGTTTCATAAGTTCTCTCGTCCTCTCCCTGCATCAGTTCCAGTTTCTGTGGATAATCAGGAGGAGTACGAGTTTAGTCAAATTCTGGATTCCTGCGTCTGTAAAGGCAGTCTTCAGTACCTTGTGCACTGGAAAGCTTTTGGTCCTGAGGAGAGTTCTTGGATCCCTGCATCTGACGTCTTTGCACCTCGTCTTTTGAGGAGGTTTCATTTGAGGTTTCCCTCCAAGCCTGGGCCCAAGTGAAGGAGGAGGAGGCTTTGTAAGATGGGGGGTACTGTCATGACTCTGCAGTAATACTTTTATGCCCTGTCTGTCTCTTACCTGGTCTGTGTATCAGCCTTAGGGCTTGCACTCTCACACCTGCATTGTTAAGTAATCTTCCTTCAGTGTGGCTTCATCCTAGTCTCAACAGGAACCTGGAGCCAGTTGCAGCGCAGTCCATCTTCACCACTAGAGGCTCTGGTGAACACCCGCTGGCTCTTAAAATCCGTGCCCTGGGGAATCTTATGCTCTAGCTCCCAATGGGATCTGTGTTGGTGCTCCAGTGGACCTGCCTTCCTGAACCACCCAGAGTTCCATCTGCAGCAGTCAGCTGTAGTGATCACTACCTTAGTGCACTCCTGACTCCAATGGTGTGCATTTGTCACCTGGACTCAGGTGACCTGACAGCTGAACTTTGAACTTTAAACATATTTGAACCTAGGCCCCTGTCCAGCCCCAGTTGTAAGAGCTGCAGAACCTTGACCGAACAAGGGTTGTGGGGATGAGGCCCTTATTCCTATCAACATGGGGGCAAGGTGCTTTTGGGGGATACCATAGCATCCTCCCCATGTTGAGGGCATGTGGCCTGGTATGG
Organism: Lithobates pipiens; assembly: GCF_037356315.1. Taxonomy (NCBI): domain Eukaryota; kingdom Metazoa; phylum Chordata; class Amphibia; order Anura; family Ranidae; genus Lithobates; species Lithobates pipiens. Next base: position 111,572,034 of record NW_027507788.1, read on the forward strand.
TTCAGATGGAGGGGCATTCTCTCATCCCCCCTTTTCTTGCGGCCTGCTAGGCTGCATGCTCGGATAAGGGTCTGGTATGGATTTTTTTTGGGACGCCTTTTTTTACATTTTGGTGCAGGGTTCCCCTTAAAATACATACCAGACCTGAAGGGCCTGGTATGGATTTTGGGGGGACTCCCACACATTTTTTTTTTTAATTGGCACGGAGGTTCCCCTTAATATTTATACCAGACCCAAAGGGCCTGGTAATGGACTGGGGGGGAACCCATGCCATTTTTTTGTCAGTGATTTTTATCTAGATTAGCCAGGATCCGACAATTCATTACAGCCACGAGCAGTTTTGAATTACTTTTTTTTCCATTTGAAATATCATTTTGCTGTGGTATTGTTCTAAACATGGGAAAAATTTGCTACTTTAAAGGCATACTAAGGAAACCCCCTAGGCACGATATTTAAAGAAATATTTTATTTTTATTGTTTCACTTTATGGATTATTAAAATCACTGCTCCTGAAAAAATTTCAGTTTTTAAAACTTATTTTTGCATTGATATATGTCCCCTTGGAAAGGATCCGAGTCCCCATACACTTTTTATGGCAATAATTTGCATATAAGCCTTTAAAATTATCACTTTTAATTTTTCATGTTCATGTCATGTTCATGTCCCATAGATGTTGTTCAATTGTCGTACAAATCTTTTGCCTGTTCGCATGTTCTGATGCAAACCGAACCGGGGGTGTTCGGCTCATCTCTAGTCTCTATCTTGCATGACTCCATCTTTCTGTGCTTGTAGAGTTTTTTCAAGTTTGGCACTGGGCACAGACTGCCTGACTTATTTTATTTTATTTTTTTTACTTGAAACAGGTGAACTGAGTCCTCACCTCCTCTTGGCACTTGGAACCTTCACGATTGCAAATTTTTAAAATTTAATTGGGCTATAAACTGCACTAGAATGTTTTACTTTTCAATCAAATCCAGTAGCCTGGCTGGCTGGAAGAGATTGGAAGGTGGGCATCCGTTAAACTTCCACCAATGTCACACCAATATAGCTGATGTGGCCCACTGATCATGAATATTTTCTATCCAGGTATGTGTGTAAAGCTTCACACAGGCACCCCCTGGATAAGTGCACCCTTAAAATGCCTTTTGCTGTTCTCCCAGGACAGGTGCCTTAGAGGCTTCAACAATGAAGATTGGGTACTTCTCCAGTTCCTTTAGTAATCTTTTCCCAGTCCGTAGGATTTTGCCCCCTCGTATCTTCCTGGGAGTTGCCACCTGAATGCTGGACCTTTCTGTTTTTTGTCAGATGATATCTGCCCTGACCTGCCAATGGTCACCCTTGAGATAGCTGTATCTTGTTTACTCTCAAATAGATTGGATCTGCCATCTGGTATCTTGCATCAGTTTTTTTAAAAGGCTAGACCATGGTTTCAGCCACAACACCCTCCTTGCCTGACTGCTGGCAACATCATGAAAAACATGAAAAACCTCAATTGACGTCTACTGACACCTCCCCCACAGAGTCTCCCAACAATTTGAGCTCTTACAAAGCTGTTACCACCTTGTCTCACTTCACTTCCTCCAGAAGGGCTTCTTTAAAGGGTAACTCCACTTTCCTTTTCAATCTGCAGGGCTGTAATTTTCTGTAAAATGCAATACAATATGGCTATCTGGAGTTGTTTAATACATAAAATGTGTACAGAACGCCCCTAGAAACATCATTTTCTGTTTGTGCCATTGGCTCACTGATTTTCCCAGATGCCTGCACTAAGATACAAGTCAGATTTTTGGCATCCATTGCAACAAAAATGTAGTTTTTGGTAAGATACTCCCAATAGGAAATCATGTCTCAAGGGATGCAGACCCTGCCACGTTCCTCATAAGAGCCATGCAGCAGCTGGTTTCTAATTATAAAACGACTCCCATTAGACTCACTCTGCATAGGGACTACTTATTGCTGGTCTGCTACAGTAGATAGGACCACTTCAGATCTAGATCTAATTTGCTGACTAGAGCCTCCTTGAATGTAACCACAAGGTGACGTATCTTGCCAGTCACATTAATGATATGTCCACCATCAAAGCAGACAGCAGCAGGTTGATCTTTGGCATTTTCAGGGGATACAGTTTTGATCATATGTTGTTTATAAAGGCCTTTTTCTCTGACTCCTTCCATTCTTCCTGGGTTAACTCCTCCAGTCATTCAATGAAGGGAAATTATTATTTTATAACCTTGTGGAGAGTTTCCTCCACTTCACCCCAGGCTATTGCATCCTTAACTTCCCTTGCAAAAGACTCTATTGGGCAAACATCAAAGCTTGTCGCCCCTTTAATGCCTTTGTCATCTGACAAGCTTTCAAATTTGCACACCACCTACTGGCTCTGGCTGGAAGTGCTAGGCAATTCAGCTACTGACTGAGGAGTACAGGCTTCATGTATCGACTCCTTGACCAATCCTTTAATCAAGGCTATTACTTTCCTGACATGCCCTTCTTTGTCTGCTGTCGCTTCCTCCAAGTGGACTTGACATACTAGCTTGTCAGACAATGACTTTCCACCACAAGTGCAGCAACCAATAGGGCTGGTACCTGTGGTGTTTGTAAATGGGGAGCAATAATAATGAGAGGTGAGTTAATGACCTTGATCAACATTGCCTGGATGTCTGCCCCTAAATGGTGACTGCTTTGGCCTTTATAGGGCTCCCTTCATCTTGAGGTCCTTGCAGGGCTGTATGCTGCTTGCTCCAGGCAGACTTGAGATACTACCTTGCCAAGCAATGACTTTCCACCACAAATGCAGCAAATATTAGGCCTGGTAAATTGTGATGTTTGTAGACAGGGAGCAATGATGATGAGAGATGAGATGATGACCTTCATCAACATTGCCTAGATGTCTTCTCTGAGATAGTGACCTTTAGAGGCCTCCCTCCATCTTGAGGTCCTTACAGGGCTGTAGATATTAGCTATCTTTTTCTCAATATCTTCACTACTTACCTAATCCTTTTACCTTAAAAGCAATCAGTGGTCTGACTGGGCAGCGTTCCCCTTAGAAACAGAGCAAAGCAGCAGACTGAAATGAAAAACAGCATGCCACATTGATCCCAGAGAAAGCATTAAGAAGGCAATAGAAGGAGCCAAGGTGAATTCCATAAAGAGCACAGTGATCCCTAAGCAACACTGAGAAGGAAGTAGGAAAAGCAGATATACAGTGCCTTGCGAAAGTATTTGGCCCCCTTGAACTTTTCAACCTTTTGCCACATTTCAGGCCTCAAACATAAAGATATAAAATTTTAATTTTTTGTGAAGAATCACCAACAAGTGGGACACAATTGTGAAGTGGAACGAAATCTATTGGATAATTTAAACTTTTTTAGCAAATAAAAAACTGAAAAGTGGTGCGTGCAAAATTATTCGGCCCCTTTACTTTCAGTGCAGCAAACTCACTCCAGAAGTTCAGCGAGGATCTCTGAATGATCCAATGTTGTCCTAAATGACTGATGGTGATAAATAGAATCCGCCTGTGTGTAATCAAGTCTCTGTATAAATGCACCTGCTCTGTGATAGTCTCAGGGTTCTGTTGAAAGCGCAGAGAGCATCATGAAGACCAAGGAACACACCAGGCAGGTCCGTAATACTGTTGTGGAGAAGTTTAAAGCTGGATTTGGATACAAAAAGATTTCCCAAGCTTTAAACATCCCAAGGAGCACTGTGCAAGCCATCATTTTGAAATGGAAGGAGTATCAGACCACTGCAAATCTACCAAGACCTGGCCGTCCCTCTAAACTTTCAGCTCAGACAAGGAGAAGACTGATCAGAGATGCAGCCAAGAGGCCCATGATCACTCTGGATGAACTGCAGAGAACTACAGCTGAGGTGGGAGAGTCTGTCCATAGGACAACAATCATTCGTGCACTACACAAATCTGGCCTTTATGGAAGAGTGGCAAGAAGAAAGCCATTTCTCAAAGATATCCATAAAAAGTCTCGTCTAAAGTTTGCCACAAGCCACCTGGGAGACACACCAAACATGTGGAAGAAGGTGCTCTGGTCAGATGAAACCAAAATCTAACTTTTTGCCCACAATGCAAAACGATATGTTTGGCGTAAAAGCAACACAGCTCATCACCCTGAACACACCATCCCCACTGTCAAACATGGTGGTGGCAGCATCATGGTTTGGTCCTGCTTTTCTTCAGCAGGGACAGGGAAGATGGTTAAAATTGAAGGGAAGATGGATGCAGTCAAATACAGGACCATTCTGGATGAAAACCTATTGGAGTCTGCAAAAGACCTGAAACTGGGACGGAGATGTATCTTCCAACAAGACAATGGTCCCAAACATACAGCAAAATCTACAAAGGAATGGTTCACAAATAAACGTATCCAGGTGTTAGAATGGCAAAGTCAAAGTCCAGACCTGAATCCAATCGAGAATCTGTGGAAAGAGCTAAAAACTGCTGTTCACAAACGCTCTCCATCCAACCTCACTGAGCTCGAGTTGTTTTGCAAGGAAGAATGGGCAAGAATTTCAGTCTCTCGATGTGCAAAACTGATAGAGACATACCCCAAGCGACTTGCAGCTGTAATTGCAGCAAAAGGTGGCTCTACAAAGTATTAACGCAAGGGGGCCAAATAATTTAGCATGCCCCACTTTTCATTTTTTTATTAGTTAAAAAAGTTTCAAAAATCCAATAGATTTCGTTCCACTTCACAATTGTGTCCAACTTGTTGGTGATTCTTCACAAAAAATTAAAATTTTATATCTTTATGTTTGAAGCCTGAAATGTGGCAAAAGGTTAAAAAGTTCAAGGGGGCCGAATACTTTCGCAAGGCACTGTATAAAAATATGTGGTCAGAGCCCAGTATCAATGATTTCATTAAGTATGGCACCAACATCCCTTATATGTTATACAAGAAATTGGGAAATATGGGACTTTATGGGTGCACTAAAGTATAAATACATAGACAATAATTATAAAAATATATATTTTATTCAAATGAACAATATCATAAAACCAATGTGTACAATACAACCATATCCATAGGTGTACGAAAACACCTTATTGGCAATATTGATTCACTGCATATCCACGTTAAAAATTCTACATGTTTCGCCATATGTCTTCTTCAGGAAAAAACATGACGTTTCATCTACTAAAAGTATGGACATAAGCATCAATCAAACTTATCATGAACAAAAACAAAAATCAAGGAGTGAGATTCAGTGATGCCATGCATCCGATCAGCAACAGTCTCTGAGATATGGGTGGATAAAGTCAAGTACAGCTCAGAGTATAACCTGTCAATGCTAATATAAGATATCCTTGTAAATTCTCTTTAACTCATCCCAATATGGATGGTAGAGACAAAGAAGAATAAAAAAAATTTATAAAATTATCATCACAGATTAAACTTACTCAACCTGAGTTTTCCTTAGATTTAAATAAACTGGGAGCCTTAGAATCCATCAGTCGACATCAGTGATCTAACTATATAGGAGACCGCTTCATAGTTCTAAAAATACACACATAAAGCCCTATCATTTGCCATTCATAGTAGAGCACAAACTGCCATGTTGCTAGAATTTCATACTATATATATACTTGCCTTCATTTTAAAATAGAACCCAACAATGGGTCAACGTGACTCCAAAGAGAGGAAGGGAAAGAGGCCCTTTCAACCATTTATAGACTTAAAGGAAGCTGTCTACAAGAGATAGAACAAAGATTTACCACCATTATATTTACTGTGATGGCTATGTGGTTTCCAGAGTCACTGATGTAAGCAAATATACCTGATGTCCTGTCCTGATGGTGTGAGGCTCCCATGGATCCCCACAACAGGGCTGCCACCACGTGGGTCCATATATGCCCCTCCCCATTGCATCAGGCGCAACACAAACATAAAGGGGAGGGGCCACGTGATGAGGGGGGCTTCCAAGATCCCAAGCCATGCCATAGACTGCGGCAAGCGCCATCGAGCAAAGAGGGAGTCAACCACACCCACACCCCTAGGGGCAGGATCCACAGAATAACACCCCCAAAGAGCAAACTACCACAGAACACAAAACGGCAGGAAGCCAGAACCCCCAAGCCAAATGCATTCCCTGAAGACAGCCGTGCATGGGTGCCCCCCATGATTCAGGAGGGCCTCTGTACCTATCCCCACAAAGTGGGGATGGCCCCATGGACACCCTTGGGTGTCTGTATGGGGACCCACAAGGCGAATAGGCAAAAGGGGAAAGCGAAGGAGAGCTCCACAGGTGTCACTCCAAATGAGAAAAAAAAAGTCACATTTTGGGCATTGCACAGTAAAAAAGCCAAAAATATTTAAAGATAATTCAGATGACATTTCATGGGTAAATATACTTTCACCTTAAAGCAGTATCAAACCCAAAAGGAAACATTTATTATATTGCAGCTTACCAATTCTTTGGCTGCATTACTTTTATATTTTAGGTTTTCTTTTTTCTATTTTCACCTGCTGATCTAGGCAGTAAGTTTTATGTTTTTCATCACACCAAGCTTAAAATCTTTAGGTTTTATTTATGTAAAAACTTTATACCAAAAGCAACAGAACTGTTGCTGTAACTACTTATAAAATATTAGCTGGAGTTTGGCTTTAATTTGTTAGTGTATCTAAATCTGCTAGTACAAATAGGGTAAGTTTCCTTTATTTGAAGTATACAGTACTTACAGCAATGGATATTTGTCAAAACAACACTGTCTTTTTTTCTTCAAATAGTGCAACTGGTAGTGCACTGAGTTTGGAAACTGAATGGGAATTACAGGGACTTGAACTACAAGGTATTTTGCCAAAATAAGGAGGTATTCACAGACTGCGTCCGGCCATGATCACCTGTCCCTAACTGCAGATAATTGCTGGCTGTGTGTGAACAGTCATGGATAGCTGTCATTGCTTTGTATAGGCTGAGCAGCAGCAGTTCTTTGGTCAGCTTTGGCTAGCCATGAGGAGAGAGGTCTGCCAGGCCTTCGGGCTAGATGGACCACAGATACCGGTCAGGAGCCTTGAGCTTAGAGAGGTCAGGGAAGGGTCTTACCTCTTCAGAACATGGACTAGAGACAAAGCCCTAATGCCAGACTTTGCAGCGGAGGTCTGCCGGACTTTCCGAATGAGCTAACCTGCCCACACACGTCCAGACTTTTCTGGTGGACTAGGTCCAGTGGACAAACTGCTGGACTTTGGCGGGAGTCCGCCGGACTTTTAAAATGAACGGACTTGCCCACACACAGAGAAAAGTCTGCTCATTTTGAACGCGGCTCCAGGTAGACAGGACTAGCAAAGGAGGTCAATGTCGCCACCTCCATTGGTGAGATTGACACCTCGCTGGCCCCGTCACCTGGTATGGATTTAAAGGGGAAGCCCTACGCCGAAAAAACAGCGTGGGGTCCCCCCCAAAGTCCATATCAGACCCTTATCCGAGCATGCAGCCGGCCGGTCAGGAAAGGGGGTGGGGACGAGCAAGCAGCCCACCCCCTCCTGAGCCATACCAGGCTGCGTGCCCTCAACATGGGGGGGTGCAAAGCACCTTGTCCCCATGTTCATGAAGACAAGAGCCTCTTCCCGACAACCCTGGCCATTGGTTGTCAGGGTCTGCGGGCAGGGGCTTATCGGAATCTGGGAGCCCCCTTTAATAAGGGGGCCCCCAGGTACCAGCCCCCCACCCTATGTGAATGAGTATTCGGGTACCATGTACCCCTACCCATTCACCTGGTAAAAAAAGTGTAAAGAAAAAAACACAACACATGTTTTTAAAATAATTTCTAGGACAGCTCCGGTGGTCTTCCGTCTTGAGGGGTCTTCTCGCCAGACTCCTCCGCTATCTTCTGCTCTTTTGCTAGCTCTTTTACTAGCGGAGGAGCCCGGCTTTCTTCTTCGTTGCCGCCCCTGCCCGGAGGTCTTCTCCCGACATCGGGGGTCTTGTCCCCCTCTTCGGGGGTCTTGTCCCCCTCTTCGGTTCTTCTTGCCGGGGCTCCGCTATCTTCTTATAGCTCTTTTACTATCGGTAGCCCGGTCTTCTGTCGCCTTCTTCTCTTCTTACGACTTCGGAGGTCTTGTCCCCCTCTTCGGTTCTTTTTGCCGGGCCTCCGCTTTCTTCTTCCAGCTCTTTTACTAACGGTGGCCGGTCTTCTGTTTCCGCTGCTTTCTCTTCTTCTCTCTTGAGATGTTGACTCGACGCTCCATCTCGCTGCAATGGCAGGGACGCGTTGTGCGGCGACTTATATAAGGACAGGGGGCGGGGTCATCGGGTGATGTCACATGGTGACCCCGCCCCTTATGATATCACAGTCCCGGAGGATGCTGGGACTGTGATATCATAAGGGGGGTCACCATGTGACATCACCGGGTGACCCCGCCCCTTGTCCCTATATAAGTCGCTGCACAACGCATCCCTGTCATTGCGGCCAGAGAGAGCATTGAGTCAACATCTCAAGGAAGAAGAAGAGGAGAAGAGGAAGCGGCGGCAATAGAAGACCAGGCCACCGCTAGTAAAAGAGCTGGAAAAGGAAAGCGGAGGCCTGGCAAGAAGAACCGAAGAGGGGGACAAGACCCCCGAAGTTGGAAGAAGAGAAGAAGGTGACAGAAGACCGTGCCACCGCTAGTAAAAGAGCTATAAGAAGATAGCAGAGGCCCAGCTAGAAGAACCGAAGAGGGGGACAAGACCCCCGCAGTCAGAAGAAGACCCCCAGACGGCGGTGGCGACGATGAAGAAGAAAGCCCAGCTCCTCCGCTAGTAAAAGAGCTAACAAAAGAGCAGAAGATATCGGAGGAGTCCGGCGAGAAGACCCCTCAAGACGGAAGACCACCAAAGCTGTCCAATAAATTATTTTAAAAACATGTGTTGTGTTTTTTTCTTTACACTTTTTTTCACCAGGTGAATGGTTAGGGGTACATGGCACCCCAATACTCATTCACATAAGGTGGGGGGCCAGTATCTGAGGGCCCCCCTTCCCCAAAGCACTCCCCCCATGTTGAGGGCATGCGGCCTGGTACGGCTCAGGAGGGGGGACTTGCTCGTCCCCACCCCCTTTCCTGACGGGCCAGGCTTCATGCTCAGATAAGGGTCTGATATGGACTTGGGGGGAACCCCACGCCGTTTTTTGGGTGTAGGGCTTCTCCTTTAAGTCCATACCAGGTGACGGGGCCAGCGAGGTTTCAATCTCGCCGATGGAGGCGGCGACATTGACTTCCTGCGCTAGTCCCGTCTACCTGGAGCGGACTTTTGTCAGTGTGGGCAAGTCCGTTCATTTCAAAAGTCCAGCGGACTAGCGCACAAACGGCCGGAGTCAAAACTTCTTTCTAAGTCCGCCGGAGCCCACACACGGGCGGATTGTCCGGCGGACTCTGGTCCGCTGGATAGTCTGATCGTGTGTACGCGGCATAAGTGCTCTTTCACATGCACTTTTCTTTTCATTTACAGTTGTTTTGTTTTTTGCGCACCACCTAAATTTCTGGCATTCCAACTGCAGGAATGCACAAATTCTTGCCCCTGGAATTTGCAGGGTGTGTGTTAATTGCCCATGCAAATGCACCTTTAACTCTTAAAGTTGTAGTAAACTCTGAACTACCACTTGTACCTACAGGTTAGCCTATAATAAGACTTACCTGTAGGTACTGTGAATATCTCCTAAACTTGTCACATAGCTAGAGCTTATGAACCCGGAAGACAGGGGAACATGTCAGCCCTCTCAGCGGTGACTTTACAGAGCTGAAGGGCTTCGTTCCAAGGTGAGTATTTTTAATAATGTGCAAGTGTGCAATGCATACTAGCACATTATGTCATTGCCTTGAAGGTTTTTTTTTTAAAATCAGCGGTCTACACCAAAAAAGTTTACTTGAAGAACCTATTACGCCAGTCGATGGAGCCAACTCTATTAACCACTTCAGGACCGCCGTATTGCCAATGTACGTCAGCACAATGGCACAGGCAGGCACAATCACGTACATCTACGTGATTGCCTTCCAGCGGGTGGGGGGCCCGATCGGACCCCCTCCCGCTGGTTACAGCGGTCCGATTCGGTCCAGGAGCGCTCCGTGATGAGGGGATGGCCGTTGGTTTTCGGCCACCCCCTCTGGATCGCTCCTGGCCAATGAGAAGCTTCCTCCCCTGTGTATTGTTTACACAGGAAGGAGGAAGTGATGCCATTCTCCTCGGGGCGGTCTTTTTGACCGGACTACGAGGAGAAGAGTAAAAGTAAGTGTGCACCAACACTACACTGACATGTAGGTACACACAGGCACACAAACCCCCCCCCGATCCCCCCCCCGATCGCCCCCCGATCCCCCCCCCGCCCCCCCTCCCCCCCCAGTCACAGTGTCACTGATTGCATTGATCATTTCTTTACTGATCAATGCATTCAGTGTCAGTTGTGACAGTAAAAACTGTCAGGACAGTTAGTGTTAGGTCCAGGGTAGCCCCCTATCACCCCCCAATAAAGATTTAACCCCCTGATTGCCCTTAGAGTTAACCCTTTCACCCCCTTTTGCCAGTGTCACTAAGCGATCATTTTTCTGATCGCTGCATGTGTCGCTAGGTAGCTAGTTATTTTTTTAGGTTCACCGCCAGGTTTTTATATCGCTAGGTACCCCGATATACTACCCAATAATGGGTTTAACCCCCTGATTGCCGCTAGTTAACCCTTTCACCCCCTTTTGCCAGTGTCACTAAGCGATCGTTTTTCTGATCGCTGCATTAGTGTCGCTACAGTCGCTAGGTAGCTAGTTATTTTTTTAGGTTCACCGCCAGGTTTTTATAGCGCTAGGTACCCCGATATACTACCCAATAATGGTTTTAACCCCCTGATTTCCGCTAGTTAACCCTTTCACCCCCTTTTGCCAGTGTCACTAAGCGATAATTTTTCTGAACGCTGCATCAGTGTCGCTAGTGTCGCTAGGTAGCTAGTTATTTTTTTAGGTTCACCGCCAGGTTTTTATAGCGCTAGGTACCCCGATATACTACCCAATAATGGTTTTAACCCCCTGATTGCTGCTAGCTAACCCTTTCACCCCCTTTCACCAGCGATCACAGTATAAGTGTCACTGGTGACGCTGGTTAGCCAGTTAGTTATTTAGGTTCCCCGTCAGGTTTTTATATAGCGCCAGGGACCCCCATATACTACCTAATAAAAATTTGAACCCCCTGATTGCTCCTAGTTAACCCTTTCACCACTGATCACCGTATAAGTGTTACGGGTGACTCTGGTTAGTTTGTTTTTTATAGCATCAGGGCACCCACCATTTATTACCCAATAAAGGTTTAACCCCCTGATCACCCGGCGGGTGATATCAATTAGGTTTTAGGGTCAGGGTCTGCGTCGCCCCAGGCAGCGCTAGGTTAGTGCCAGTACCGCTAACACCCACACGCAAAGCATACACCTCCCGTAGTGGTATAGAATCTGAACAGATCAATATCTGATCTGATCAGATCTATACTAGCGTCCCCAGCAGTTTAGGGTTCCAAAAAAACGCATTGTTAGCGGGATCAGCCCAAATACCTGCTGGCACCTGCATTTTGCCCCTCTGCCCAGCCCACCCAAGTGCAGTATCGATCGATCACTGTCACTTACAAAACACTAAACACATAACTGCAGCGATCGCAGAGTCAGGCCTGATCCCTGCCATCGCTAACAGGTTTTTTGGTAGCATTTTATATTCAAATCCGGAAGGCAGTGCTTGGTTTTCGGGGTCCCGTACGTGGCTAGGCTCCCAAAAAGTCCCCCACATGTGGTATCCCCGTACTCGGGAAAAGCAGCAGAATTTATTTTGGGGTGTAATTTGACTTCTGCCCATAGCATGTGTGAGCAATATATCATTTAGTGACAACTTTGTGCAAAAAAAAAAAGTTTGTAATATTCCCACAACTTTTGGCAAAATATAAAATATTCCATGGACTCAACATGCCTCTCAGTAAATAGCTTGGGGTGTCTACTTTCCAAAATGGGGTCATTTGGGGGGGTTTTGTGCTATTTTGGCATTTTATGGACTTCGAAACTGTGATAGGTAGTGAGGAGTTAAATCAAAAATTTGCACCCTTAGAAATCCTGAAGGTGGTGATTGGTTTTCGGGGTGCCGTGCGCGACTAGACTCCCAAAAAGTCCCACACATGTGGTATCCCCGTACTCAGGAGAAGCAGCAGAATGTATTTTGGGGTGTCATTTCACATATGCCCATAGCATGTGTGAGCAATATATCATTTAGTGACAACTTGGTGCAAAAAAAAAAAGTTTGTAATATTCCCGCAACTTGTGGCAAAATATAAAATATTCCATGGACTCAACATGCCTCTCAGTAAATAGCTTGGGGTGTCTACTTTCCAAAATGGGGTCATTTTGGGGGGTTTTGTGCTATTTTGGCATTTTATGGCCTTCGAAACTGTGATAGGTAGTGAGGAGTTAAATCAAAAATTTGCACCCTTAGAAATCTTGAAGGTGGTGATTGGTTTTCGGGGTGCCGTGCGCGACTAGACTCCCAAAAAGTCCCACACATGTGGTATCCCCATACTCGGGAGAAGTAGCGGAATATATTTTGGGGTGCAATTCCACATATAACCATGGCATGTGTGAGCAATATATCATTTAGTGACAACTTTTTGTAAAAAAAAAATTTTCTTTTTTTTTTTGTCATTATTCAATCCCTTAGGACAAAAAAAATAAATATTCAATGGGCTCAACATACCCATCAGCAATTTCCTTGGGGTGTCTACTTTCCAAAATGGGGTCATTTGGGGGGGATTTGTACTGCCCTGCCATTTTAGCACCTCAAGAAATGAGATCGGCAGTCATAAATTAAAAGCTGTGTAAATTCCAGAAAATGTACTCTAGTTTGTAGACGCTATAACTTTTGCGCAAACCAAAAAATATACGCTTATTGACATTTTTTTTACTAAAGACATGTGGCTGAATAAATTTTGCCCTCAATGTATGATTAAAATTTAGTTCATTCGATTTTTCTTATAACAAAAAGAAGAAAATATCTTTTTTTTTCAAAATTTTCGCTCTTTTTCCATTTATATCGCAAAAAAAAAAATCGCAGAGGCAATCAAATACCATCAAAAGAAAGCTCTATTTGTGGGAAGAAAAGGACGCAAATTTCGTTTGGGTGCAATATTGCATGACCGCGCAATTACCAGTTAAAGCAGCGCAGTGCGAAATTGCAAAAAGACCTCTGGTCCTTAAGGTATTTATTGGTCCGGAGCTGAAGTGGTTAAAGAATTAAAAATGAAACCCCCCCCTCCTCTCTTCCTGTCCCCTTCACTTTAACATTTGTGTTGGGCAGATTTCACCTGTCACATGGATTTAATATAAGCCCAACCTGTTTGTGACAAATAATTTGCTGTAAGAAGCTGTTGCACCTTGTACTTGATATTGGTCACTGCGGCTTACATTTTGTTACTCTATTTTTCCTACTCTGTTATTTCCATACAGATGTGTGCTTATGTGATGGCTGAGTTAATTGTTGACTTATATCATCTGTATTCTGTGATTTCTTAATAAAAATTATTGAACCAAAAAAAAAAAAAGAATTAAAAATGAACAAAAGACCAGGTCCTGATGGATATTTGGCTTTATACTATCGAACATTTACAGAAACCCTTTCTCCCATCTTAGCCGAAGCCTTTAATGCAATATTAGACGGATATTCCTTTAGGCAAGAATCATTAACGGCCATCATTTGCATGATCCCTAAGCCCTCCGATGACACATCTTGTACAAACTATCGCCCCATCTCTCTTCTAAATTTAGATATTAAAATTTTAGCAAAAATCCTAGCAAAACGCCTTAGTAGAATTACAGGTAGCCTGATCCATAGAGACCAAGTGGGCTTCTGTCAGGTCACCTTGAGGCCAGGTGACAGATGCACACTGTAGGGATTAGGAGTGCACTGCAAGGTTGTGGACCCTACGGCTGACTGCTGCGGACGGGGGTCAAGGTGATAGGAAGGCAGGGCCGCCAGAACACCAAGATGGATCCCACCGGGGTTAGAGCGTAAGATTCCCTGGAGCGCGGAGTCTAAGAGCCAGCAGGTGTTCACCAGAGCCTCGAGTGGTGAGGATGGACTTGGCTGCAACTGGCTCCAGGTCGCGACCCCCAGGGTCCCCCAGCTCACACCCACAGTAGGCAACAGGAGGATAGGGATGGTGAGGGACAAAGCCAAGGTTGGGGCCACAAGCAGACAGGAATAGTCAGGGACACGCCAAAAGGTCAGGATCACAGGCAAACAGGGATAGTCAAGGACACGCCAAAGTCGGTAACGGAATAACAGCAGAGCAAACGGCAGGTAACAGGAAGCTAACACACAAAGGTTGATCAGCAGGGTAGCCCTGCAGTGCACAGGTTTATATAGAGTTATCTGATAGGAGCTAGGGTGGAGCCATGCCAGAGGATGGATTACAAAAGCAGTCAGGTGAGGGTCGGCTGGTCTCTAGAGATGAACACATGGGGACAGGTAAGCAGACGAACTCTATTGCATAACCATGACAGTACCCCCCTCTTACAAGGCCTCCCCCTTCCCCGCCTGGGACCAGATTTAGAGGGGAACTTCAAATGAAACTTCCTCAACAGACGAGGTGCAAAGACCTCGGAAGCCGAAATCCACGACCTCTCCTCAGGACCAAAACCTTTCCAGTGCACGAGGTACTGGAGAATGCCTCTACAGAGTCGGGAATCCAAAATTTGGCTAACCTCATACTCCTGATCATCCTCAGAGACCGGTGCTACGGTAGAGAGAGGATGAGAGAACTTATTGAGGACTAAAGGCTTCAGAAGGGCAACATGGAAGGAGTTAGAGATTTTGAGGCTTTTGGGAATCTGGAGCTTGAAAAAAAAACGGATTCAGTTTAGAAATTATTGTGTACGGGCCAATGAATCTTGGAGCAAATTTGAGAGAAGGAACCCGGAGTTTGATGTTCCTGGTGGAGAGCCAGACTTTGTCTCCTGGCTGAAGAGAAGGTGGCCTACGCCTGCGACGGTCGGCAAAACTCTTGAATTTGTTAGCAGCTTTCTGGAGGGAATCATGAATGTCAGCCCACATGGAATTGAATGATTCCTGAACAGTAGCCAAAGCTGGAATGTCAGAAGAACAGGTCATGGGAAGAGGGAGTTGAGGATGTCTTCCATAAACAGTGACAAAGGGTGTTTTCTGAGAACTGACGTTAACATGATTATTGTGGGAGAACTCAGCCCACGGTAATAGTGATGCCCAGTCATCATGATGGGCAGAGACCAAGGTACAGAGAAAGACCTCCAACTCCTGATTAACTCTCTCAGTCTGGCCGTTGGATTGGGGATGATAAGAAGAGGTAAAATCCAAGGTAATGTCGAGGGATTTGCAAAAGGATCTCCAAAAACGAGAAGTAACCTGCACACCCCTGTCCGAAACGACATTAGAAGGAGCACCATGAAGGTGGAAAATCTCTCGTACAAAAATGGGAAACAAGGCAGGGGCAGAAGGGAGACCAGGAAGAGGAACAAAATGAGCCATCTTGGAGAACCGATCGATTACTACCCAAATGGCCGTATTATTCTCCAACAGTGGAAGATCAGTGATGAAATCCATGGCGATATGAGACCAGGGCTCCTTAGGAATGGACAAGGGCATGAGAAGACCAGCAGGGACTTGAGTGGAAGATTTAGACTGAGCACAGACGTGACAAGCCTTAACGTAGTCTTTAACATCCGAGTGGAGATTAGGCCACCAGTAGTGGCGACTGATGAGCAGGAAGGATCGGAGGAACCCAGCATGACCTGCCACCTTGGAATCATGTCCCCAATGAAGGATCTTAGCTCTTAGCTCCGTGGGAACAAAAGTCTTGCCAGGAGGAATTTTTGATTCCAGGGTGGTAGAATGGGCAACAATGCATGAGGTAGGAATGAACGGCTCAGGATCAGGGTTGGACTCCTCGTCCAAAGTGTCAAATGACCTAGAGAGCGCATCATCTCGACCGTTGCAGGAACCAGGTTTGTACGTAATCGTGAACTTAAAAGGGTAAAAGAAGAGACTCCACCTGGCCTGTTTGGGGTTCAGACGTTTAGCATTCTGTAGGTACTGTAGATTCTTATGATCAGTAAAGATCGTTATGGAGTGAGGGGAACCTTCCAAGAGATGACACCACTCCTCCAACACCAATTTAATTGCGAGAAATTCCCGATCACCAATGGCATAATTTCTCTCTGCCTGAGATTTTTTTTTGGAGAAGAACGCACATGGTTGACGTTTCTTCTCAAAGAACTGAAGAAGCACAGCTCCCACCCCCATCGAAGAAGCGTCTACTTCAATAAAAAATGGGTCCCCAGGATTTGGTCTCCTCAAGAGAGGTCCAGAGACAAAGGCCTGTTTCAGATCGTGAAACGCAGAGACAGCCTCGGGAGGCCAGTCCTTGGCATTCACACCCTTCTTGGTAAAAGCGATAATAGGCGCGGCAATGGAAGAGTAATTCCTTATGAACTGCCTATAATAATTTGTGAAACCAAGAAAGCGCTGTCTGGCCTTGAGACTAGCGGGAAGGGGCCAGTTGGTAATGGCTGAGAACTTTCCGGGATCCATGGGTAGACCCACACTAGAAACAAAACATCACAGAAACAGGACCTCAGAACATTCAAAGGAACATTTCTCCATCTTGGCATAGAGATTGTTCTCTCTAAGGCGCTGAAGTACGGTGCGTACATGGTTTCTGTGAGCAGGCAGATTTTCGGAAAAGATGAAAATATCATCCAGATAGATGACAACAAACTGGTACAGTAGATCCCTGAATATCTCATTGACAAAGTTCTGGAACACAGCTGGAGCATTACACAAACCAAAAGGCATAACCAAGTATTCGTAATGCCCGTCCCTAGTGTTAAACACAGTCTTCCATTCGTCACCTTCCCGTATTCAAATGAGATTGTATGCACCTCTGAGATCCAACTTAGTGAAAATGGAAGCCCCCTTCAACCTGTCGAATAGCTCAGATATTAGGGGTAGGGGATATCGGTATTTGATAGTCACTGCGTTTAAACCTCTATAGTTGATGCAGGGTCTGAGGGTACCATCCTTTTTGGCAACGAAAAAAAACCCCTGCTCCTGCAGGCGATGAGGATTTCAGGATGAAACCTCTCTCCAGATTCTCAGCGACATACTCAGACATGGCCTGGGTCTCTGGAATGGACAGAGGGTGGGTACGACCCCTGGGCAGGGTTGCTCCAGGGACAAGGTCAATAGCACAGGCAAAAGATCTGTGGGGAGGAAGCACCTCAGCAGACTTCTTACAGAACACATCCCGGAAATCGATGTATGCCGCAGGAAGATCAGACGATACGGATGTGTTAGCAATGGGAAGTTTCCCCTTGGGGGTCACCTTGAGAAGACAAGATGAGGAACACGAAGGACCCCAAGCCAGGATCTGCCCAGAGACCCAGTCCACATGTGGAGCTGTAGCCAAGGAAGGCCCAATACAATGGGGGTAGAGGCCTTGGGTAGGATGAGGAAGGAGATCCACTCCTGGTGGAGTATCCCTACCGACATCCTAATAGGTAGTGTCTGGAAACAGATAGGGCCCCCTGGGAGCACAGTGCCATCAATTGCCGAGACTACCAGTGGAGTAGCGAGGGGAGAAAGGGTAAGCTTCATAGAAGAAGCAGTTCTCCAGTCCATAAAATTGCCGGCAGCCCCAGAGTCCAGATATGCTAGGACCGATTGGGGAGAACTGCCTACATGGAGGAACACCGGAAGAAGAAGACAAGAAGGTGATGTTTCTGGGTCCAATACTCCACCTTCCAAATGTATTAGACCCGAGCGTTTCCCGGACGAAGCGAGCAGGAGTCACGAAAATGACCCTTGCCCCCACAATAAAGACACAAGCCCAGAGTTCTGTGTCTAGCGTGTTCTTCGGGGGTTAGTCTGGTCCGGCCCAGCTGCATGGGTTCCTCAGCAGACAGAGGATGCTCCACAGGGCGACGGGAAAAAAGTTCAGGCTGACTAGGACCTAGGGGGTGCTGGCATCTTTTTTCTAAGGACCTCTCCTGGAAACGAATGTCAATCTGATTGCATAAGGAAATTACATCGTCCAGACCGGCGGGGATAGCTCTTCCTACTAATTCGTCCTTCACTCGGTCAGAGAGGCCATGTAAAAAGGTTGCGACCAGGGCCTCATTGTTCCAGCTCAATTCAGCTGTGAGGATACGGAACTGAAGTGCATATTGTCCCACTGAACAAGATTCTTGGCGAAGGCGTAAAAGGGCACTAGCCGCAGAGGAAACCCGAGCTGGCTCCTCGAAAATATTACGAAAGAGCTTCAAGAAGTTGGACAGGCTGGAAACCACCGGATCATTTTTCTCCCACAGGGGAGCAGCCCAGGCCAAAGCTTCACCGGAGAGGAGGGAAATGATATAGGCTACCTTTGCCCGATCAGACAGAAAGTTTTGAAGCTGGAGCTCAAAATTAATGGTGCATTGGCTGAGGAAGCCCCTGCAGGCCTTGGAGTCCCCAGAGAAACGGGACGGAGCTGGCAGTAATAATGAATGCATGGATGCGACTGGTGCGATAGGTGCAGTTGCAGACTGTACTTGAGGCTGCAGGTTCGGGGTTCCCAAGGAAGCCTGTAGCTGTTCGAAGCGGGAAGCCAGATCTTGAAGGAATCGCATCACCTGAGTCTGATTAGATTCCTGGGTCTCGAGTCTCCGAACTATGCCCTGCAAAGGATCGACTGCAGGAAGCGGCACGTCAGCCGGGTCCATGGCTGATCAAACTGTCAGGTCACCTTGAGGCCAGGTGACAGATGCACACCGTAGGGATTAGGAGTGCACTGCAAGGTTGTGGACCCTACGGCTGACTGCTGCGGACGGGGGTCAAGGTGATAGGAAGGCAGCGCCGCCAGAACACCAAGATGGATCCCACCGGGGTTAGAGCGTAAGATTCCCTGGGGCGCGGAGTCTAAGAGCCAGCAGGTGTTCACCAGAGCCTCGAGTGGTGAGGATGGACTTGGCTGCAACTGGCTCCAGGTTGCGACCCCCAGGGTCCCCCAGCTCACACCCACAGTAGGCAACAGGAGGATAGGGATGGTGAGGGACAAAGCCAAGGTCGGGGCCACAAGCAGACAGGAATAGTCAGGGACACGCCAAAAGGTCAGGATCACAGACAAACAGGGATAGTCAAAGACACGCCAAAGTCGGTAACGGAATAACAGCAGAGCACACGGCAGGTAACAGGAAGCTAACACACAAAGGTTGATCAGCAGGGTAGGCCTGCAGTGCACAGGTTTATATAGAGTTGTCTGATAGGAGCTAGGTTGGAGCCATGCCAGAGGATGGATTACAAAGGCAGTCAGGTGAGGGTCGGCTGGTCTCTAGAGATGAACACATGGAGACAGGTAAGCAGACAAACTCTATTGCATAACCATGACAGCTTCATTCCAACTCGCCAAGCTGGTGATAATGTACGACGGGCAGTCCTCTTAGCGCATATTGCTAAAACTTGACACATCCCCACATGCTTCCTTTCCCTTGATATCAGAAAAGCTTTTGATTCCGTATCCTGGCCATACCTACAATATACTTTACAGAAATGGGGTTTTGGCCCACATTTTATAAAATAGATCACAGCACTTTATGACAACCCCAAAGCATACATAAAATATGCAAGATATATATCTGATTCTTTTGATGTCAAGAAGGATGTCCACTCTCCCCCCGTTATTCACCGTTTTAATAGAACCCTTAGCCCAGCATATTATAACAAACCCAACGATAACTGGTATAGAGACAGGGGGACATCAACACAAGATTTGTATGTTTGCAGATGATATTTTGTTATTCCTGTCATCACCACAAGTATCAGGTCCTAATCTCTTGCCCACTCTCAATAAATTTGAGTAATTTTCTCGCCTCTCAATCAATCCTAAGAAATGCCTGGTCCTTAATATAACCCTCTCTAAGATGGAAATTATTTCAGCAAAAAATGCGCTTCCATTCCCTTGGGTGGAAAAATCAATACCTTACCTTGGTATCCATTTGACAGCCTCTTATTCTGACCTCTTCTCGACTAATTATCCCCCTATATTGAAACAGATAACAACCTTACTAGAACAGTGGTCTAACCTCCCATTGTCATGGTTAGGTAAAATCAATGCAAAAAAAATGACAAATGTATCAAAACTTTTTACCTGTTTAGAGTCTTACCAATCCAAATTCCTTCCTACTATCTAAGAATAATCCAGAAAAGAACAACAACATTTGTTCGGGGTTCCTCCAAACCACGTATTCCCCAAAATACTTTATACCTCCCTAAAATAAAAGGAGGTCTTGGCTTCCCCAATTATGCAAATTATTGTAAAGCAGCACATATTGCCAGTCTTGCCAAATACCATGCAGCACAGGAAATCCCTTTATGGGTGATCATAGAGGCATCAGAGTGTGACCCTCTCTCAATCTCAGACTTGTTATGGCTTCACCCCAAAGACAGACGGGGTTTGCGCAATCCTATCACCAAATATCATATAGCCTTATGGGATAAACTTAAATTTAAACATAACCTACAATCTCCACATAATCCTTTACCATCATTCCTTGAAAATCCGGCTTTTTACCCAGCATGGATCACCCCTAAATCATTCAAAGCCTGGATATCATTAGACATTTTTAGGTTACATAAATTTGTCACATCCAACTTTTTTCTCCCTTTTCCAACCTTATGTGATAAATATAACTTATCACATTCTGAATTATTTAGATATTTACAAATAAAAAACTTCTACACACCCTTGACTAATACCTATACCTCTATGTCCCTATTTACCAACTTTGAATCTATATGTATGAAAGATCCCCACTCCAGAGGAATGATTGCAACCCTATACACCCAACTTTCTATCAATCCTGAAATGGAAAAACCATCCTATGCGCAGAAATGGGAGGAAGACCTAGGGCGATCTCTTGATATTGCCGACTGGTTGAAAATCTGGTCTATAACCACATCATCTTCACCTAATGTCCTAGCAATAGAAACTAACTATAACGTTTTAACTCGTTGGTACCTGGTACCCTCTAGAGTAGCCAAATTCGCACCTAACCATTCAGCTCAATGCTTCCGAGGTTTCTCTGATCCGGGTACACATCTACACATATGGTGGTCCTGTCCAATAGCTCAAACCTATTGGATAGAAATTTTTGAAATTGCATCCAGAATGTTTAAACAAAAAATACAACCAGATCCAACCACGGCAATACTCAATCTGAAACCAAATTTTATAACACACAATCGATTCAAACTATTTGTTCAACTTCTCACAGCTGCAAAACAAACGATTTCAAGAGCATGGAGGTCCCCTGTTCTGGTGATGGCTGAGACAAAAAACAGATTGAACACTTTCATGTCTCACGCTAAAATTATAGCGATTCAAAGAGACCAACTCCCCATAATTGAAAAAATATGGTACCCCTGGATAAAAGATCACTTCCCACCAACATTTAATGAATCCGTTCTTCTGCCATGGTAGCTGATTTATGTAGTTGGAATGTAACATGAGCTGTTTTTTTGGTTGACCCTGTGGACTTCTTTACCTTTTTTCTCCTCTTTCATTCTTCACTTTTCATACTTTATCTTTCTTTTAAAATGCATTATTCTATCAAATATAAATATTATTTACCATTAAACTATAATATATATATTCTACTATAACTATAATATACAGTATATATATATATATATATATATATATATTAACCACTTCAGCCCCGGGCTATTTTGCTGGCTTAAAGTGGAGTTGCCCCCCAAAAAATAAAACTACTTAAAATTCTTTAAAAAAATCAAAAAAAAATAATTGGCAAAAAAAAAAATTTTTACTCACCTCTAAATACCGGTTGCTAGGGGGTCCCTCGTAGTCTGCCTTCTTCATTGCCCGGGCTGGTGACATCACTTCCCCTCGCGCCGCACATTCACCTGGGACCTGTCACGTGTCCCAGGTGACTGTACGGCGTATCACGGCGCCCTGCGCCGCTCGCGCATGCGCAGTGGGTGCCCGGCTGTGAAGCCACAGCCGGGTGCCCACAGTATGCATGACGGCGCCGCGAGCGGAGCGGGGAGCGAGGGGGGGGCTTCGTTCCCCCGCATCGCTGGAACCCGGGACAGGTAAGTGTCCGATTATTAAAAGCCAGCAGCTGCAGTATTTGTAGCTGCTGACTTTTAATTTTTTTTTTTTAGGGGGTACCCCACTTTAAGACCAGACCACTTTTTGTGATTCGGCACTACGTCGCTTTAACTGACAATTGCGCAGTCGTACGATGTGGCTCCCACACAAAATTGACATCCTTTTTCTTCCCCACAAATAGAGCTTTCTTTTGGTGGTATTTGGTCACCCCTGCGGTTTTTATTTTTTGCGCTATAAACAAAAATAGAGTGACAATTTTGAAAAAAACGCATTATTTTTTACTTTTTGTTATAATAAATATCACCCCAAAAATATATAAAAAAAATGTTTTCCCTCAGTTTAGGCTGATACGTATTCTTCTACATATTTTTGGTAAAAAAATCTCAATAAGCGATTATTGATTGGTTTGCGCAAAAGTTTTAGCGTTTACAAAATAGGGGATAGTTTTATGGCATTTTTATTAATAATTTTTTTACTAGTAATGGCGGCGATCATCGATTTTTATTGTGACTGTGACATTATGGCAGACACATCGGACGTTTTTGACACATTTTTGGGACCATTGTCATTTATACAGCAATCGGTGCTATACAAATGCAGTGATTCCTGTGTAAATGACACTGGCAGTGAAGGGGTTAACCAGTGGGTGGCAGTGTAGGGGTTAAGTGTTCCTAGGGGCATGTTACTAACTGTTAGGGGCAGGGCTTTCTTTTAGTGAACACTGATCTCTGCTCCAATCACATAGAGCAGAGATCAGCGTCACTTGTTGCTAGGGAGAACTGGGAGATGCTGTTTACAACGGCATCACCTAGTTCAGCAGCCCCGTGAGATGATCGCGGGTATCCCCACGGCGATTAAGTCGGCAGGACCCGCGACCGGACTCACGGGGGCCCCAACTGGCACGTGAGCGCGCAGCCGGCAGCGAGCTCTTGATGGCAGGGCGGCAAATTTAAAGGGACGTACAGGTACGTCCATTTGCCTGCCCATGACATTCTGCCGACGTACATCGGCGTGCGCCGGTCGGGAAGTGGTTAAGGGTTTTACTCAATATTACAGTATGCATTTTTTTTTTTGGTATTTAAACTCACACTACATATTACATTAATATCTTTATATTCACAGTTTATATATTAATCAGCTTTCTTATGTTGTTAATATTCTATACTATATACTGTTATTATTCATATCATTGAACATGCAATTAATAAAAACTTTTGAAAAGGAAAATCAGCAGTCTACAACTGCTTTAATTAGACTGGTATTAAACCTAAAAGCAAACCTTCATTGAATTGCAGCAATTCTTAGATGTGGTGGCTGCATTCATTTTCATTTTTGGCTTTCTTTCTTCTATTTTTATCTGGTGATCTGGTCAGTAAGCCTATTGTTTTTCAAAAGAACAAGCCCTCTTCGAGATCTATCAATTACAGAAATGAGACAAACCATTTAACACAAGCCTGAATGCCTGCAATAATCAGCTTTTTTTATTTATTTAAAAACTTTATCCCAAAAGGAAAAAGACTGTTTGTTCTAACTGTTTATAAAGTATTAGCTGGAGTTTGGCTTCAATTTGTTAGTGTATTTAAACTTGCTAGTAGCAAGAGTGCTAGTACTAACATTCCCCTCTGCGCAGGCTGACAATGCTGCGGTCCAAAGGCGCCCCCTGTTCTCCTTCATCTAGAGTGGGGACATTCTAATACAGAAGGTGTGTTACTGGTCAGATCACCAGGTAAAAAAAAGGGAGAAAAAGCCAAAACAAGAAAAGAAAACAAACGCAGCCACCGCATCTAATGATTAGTAAGCTGCCATATATTACATTTGTGGCTTTGCATTTAATACTGCTTTAAACAATGCCAGACAATTATTATAACCTGCTTGTCGAAATAGGTTTTTATTAGGTAAACAATAGTATTAAAAATGCTTTCAAAAATATAATAATATTATATTATATTATTTCAATTGAATAGGCTAATTATGCTAATGTCCTCGTAAGTTGACATTTTTATATTTTATAAGGACAGGCTTACTTTAACACTGGGGCTAAGAGTGTATTGGGTCAATTAAAATACACAGAGAAGAAATTATGGAGCTTGTGTTAGAATTTTAATCACTTGACTACTGGGCACTTATACCCCCTTGCTGTTCGGGACAATTTTCAGCTTTCAGTGCTGTCGCACTGCCAATTTTTGAAACAGATACATCTTTTTTTTGGTGGTTATTTTAACCCTTGGGTTTTTTAATTTTTTGCTAAAATTTTTTTTTTTGCTGATTGATGGCGCTGATTGTCTCTGATGGGGCTGCACTGATGATCACTAGGGATGAGCTTCGAGTTCGAGTCGAACTCATGTTCTACTCGAACATTGCCTGTTCGCCTGTTCAGCGAACAGTGAACAATTTGGGCTGTTCGCAGCAAATTCGAAAAGCCGTAACACCCTATACAAGTCTATGGGAGAAATCTAAAGTGCTCATTTTAAAGGGTAATATGCAAGTTACTGTCCTAAAAAGTGTTTGGGGACCTGAGTCCTACCCCAGGGGACATGGATCAATGCAAAAAAAAGTAGTAATCAAAAAAAAATAATTGACGTGGGGGTCCCCCTAAAAATCCATACCAGACCCTTTATCCGAGCACGCAACCTGGCAGGCCGCAGGAAAAGAGGGGGGACACTTTGTGCAGGGACAGTTCTAAGCACCAGAAACATGCGCCCCTTCACAGGCATACTATAGATACCCCCCAGCTACGAAATTTAAAGGAATATTACACTTTTATTGTTTCATTTTAATCATTATTAAAATCACTGCTCCTGAAAAAACTGCCGTTTTTAAAACGTTTTTTTGCATTGATCCATGTCCCCTGGGGCAGGACCCAGGTCCCCAAACACTTTTTAGGACAGTAACTTGCATATTACCCTTAAAAATGAGCACATTAGATTGTGAACATTCGAGTCCCATAGACTTTAATAGGGTTCTAATGTTCACACGAAGTTTAGGTCTGTTCGCAGGTTCTGGTGCGAACCGAACAGGGGGGTATTCGGCTCATCCCTAATGATCACTTATGATCAGTGCCCTGATTATCTGTGTGCATGTCCCCTGTCAGGATTGCCTGTTACAGGCTCTCCTCTACTCATGCTACTACTACTACTACTACTTATACTACTTATAGAAGCTTCTGAAAGTTAGTGGGTGGAGGTCAGGAGGTCCTGATCTGCATACTTAGGGGAGTCTGACCAATCCCCAGGCAAAATGTCCTGGCATGGTGGATGGATCAGCCCTTAAATATGGCAGAGCCTAGCCAGCAGGGGAGTTGGGTGGAAGATTGCGAAGGAGGCTGTTGATGGCTTAGGAAGGGTTCCCTAGGTCTAGGGGGCTTTGCTTCTAGGCTGGGCTCAGGCTGGCTGGGAAAAATCCTTTCAGTGTCAGTGTCTGGTTTGAGAAGGAGGACAGAGTAAGTACATCCCCACACCCAGGGAATCACAAGGGAAGATACACATGTAACAAGCTTTCAAAAGACAGTGCTGTGCTTAACATTTTTATACCCTGTACTGGGAGATATTAAGAGCAGTCAGGAGGGCTGGTAGTACCTGCTGGTAGTACCTGTAGGCGGTACAGCTGAGAGCAGTTGTACAAGAGAGAAGAGATACTCCTGCATGCGGTTTTGCAACAGTTTGTGCTATTTTACAAAGGGGACTAAGAGCTTATGGTCCATAAGGGGCTTTTGCCACTGACCCTGAAAGATTGACTGTGTCCAGGAAGGAGAACAACCCAGGATCTTTTCTCTGTACATAGGAAGGAAGTTGTCCCCATTTGTTGTTTCAGTCAAGTTGGGCATCTCATAATCCCTTTACCCCATCCAAGTTTTTACCCCTAATAAAAACAACAACAAAAAAAGCCCTGGGACTGATTTCTTGTGTCTAGATGCAAGTGGAAAATGCATGTTGACTGGCTGTGCAGGAATAGGGGAGACAGCTAATATATATATATATAAATGTGGCACTGCCCCCTTGTGGGTTGCCTAGAATTGCATGTTCACCTGCGCCACTTTGACCCTGTGAACTTTCCAGCCCTTCTGACACTCTGGGTTCAGACATGTTGTATCTACCTTTAAATAACACACAGACACAATGCACATTGATTAGCTCTCTCTGATTTTACTCATTCAAACAGAGAGTCAAGTAACAGGGTCTTAGTCAACTAAGTCCTGGGTAAACAGCCAAAACTCAGTTGGAAAGGTCCCAGAAGATAATTAAATGAACAACTTGGAATCACAGACATAAAATAGAAATGCACATAGGAACAGACAATAAATGAATGAATATCTAAAAAACACCACTAATTGCTGTATATACTATCACTGCAAAAAAAGGGAAACCCAGGCCTATTTTACTTTTCATCCTAATGAAAGACTGGGTATTCTAGATCTCATGGGGTGTGTCCTTTTAAATGGCAATAGTATGAAAATGTCCAGGATGCAAAGCCTCACAATGATCTTCACTGGCAAGTTGGAGCTCATAGAACAAGAATCTTGAATGTGGCATGGTGGTATGTGGTCAAAGCAAAAAAGCTGTGCCTGGCTAGTTGTAATCCTTAGACCAATACCAGGTGTAAGGTGTCTGTATACACTGTTCTATGAGACAGGATAAAGCAAAGATTGTATTGATGGGTGGATGGCCTCTCATCAAACTGAAGAACAGCGTAGGAACCTCCTGATGAATGAGATGCCCGACCGGCTGCTGGGACCATGAGTCAACTGATTTAGCGGGTTACAGCAACGCTGCGGTTATGTCCCTTTGTGTAGCAAACAACGTTGGACCCGCCTGGGTCGGAGCTCGGATCGCCGTGTCGCTGTGTGGTAGGCCGCAGCCCTCTCACATAGCATTGCATGGGTGCTTACTTGATGGACCCCGGGAAGCAAGAGGCTTGGGCCTAGTCTGCTGACCCTTTTTAAAGCCTTTCCCAGAAATCGTTATTTCTTTGGAGCAGATGGCATGCTGGGATGTGTAGTCCAGGGTTAGTTCTGCAGAATCAGGATGTTTGTTCAGGAGACTACAGTCACCACACTGCTGGGCTCAGGAAGATGATGCAAGTAATTTCAAGCCCAGCACAAGGGAACACTGGGAGGGTCAAAGAAGGGAGAGGGTAAGTCTGCAGTGCCAGATAATTGTAGTTCACTGCCAGCTACATCTATATATCTTTATAATAAGAAAACATTTTGTTTTTATAATGTATCATTGTTTAATAAAATGTATGTTGTGTGGTTCAATAGATGTAAGAGGGAATTAGAGTCAATATACCGTATTTCAGATGTGCGGTTCATGTAGAAACAGTACCAGCAGGAGTCTGTACTGCCCTTAAAGGTGACTGTAAAAACAACTGTACAAGTAAAATAGCCATTGTGCATGCTGTGCAGTGAGTAACCTTGGCTATGCCTGTTGTGACCATGCAGATTTTCAGTGATAAATTACTATACATACACTGTTTTCTTTGCTCAAACAGCAGGTATTTTTGATCTTCTGCTTTGCTAGTCACATTTGCATGTTGTCGAGGTAGAATATTGACATACACATTCCTTAGTGCTCAACAGATTTAGAGATGTGTTCCCTATGCATGCAAACTTGTGCACTTGGCAAGTCGTACAAGCCTATCATATTAATTTAGCTTTGTTTTTTTCTCTTTAGTAAATAAGGTTAGATAAATGTCATTGCTGACCACTACTTCTCAAAATATCAGGTACTTGACTTTTATGCTGATCTAGTGATTTAATTTCTTCTGCATCACTGTCTTCATTGTCACCAAACCCTAACAAAAAGCATACTCTATAGTAAATGTGCATGACATTTTATTTTTTTAAATATGTTTATTTATTTATTTTACATTGAATATATTTGTAAAATGTTTTAATTGTTATGCCCCCCCCCCCTCCCCCAGCCTTACTGACAATCCACAAACTTAAGCTGGCTATACATTATACAGTTTTCTTGTTCAATTTTGTGCGGTCCCAAACTTGTCTTGCATACAAACGGCACACAATTGTCGGCCAACAAACATGAACGTAGTGACATACTACATGTTTTTTCATCTCTTTCGCACCACCCTTTGGGCTCCTTCTGCTAATTTTGTGTTAGTAGAAGTTTGGTGAGTGTTGATTCGTGCTTTTCATTTTTCGCTTTTGAGTATGTTTCTGAATGGCTGTTCATCAACCAGCCATGTTGCGGAATCAGAGGAGATAATGTGTTATTTATTATTAATATTCAATGGGCTCAATATGCCTCTCAGCAAATAGCTTGGGGTGTCTACTTTCCGAAATGGGGTCATTTGGGGGGGTTTGTGCCATCTTAGTATTTTATGGCCTTCAAAACTGTGATAGGTAGTGATAGGTAGTGAGGAGTGAAATAACATTTTTCACCCTTAGAAAGCCTGAAGGCGGTGCTTGGTTTTCGGGGTCCCGTACTCAGCTAGGCTCCCAAAAAGTCTCACACATGTGGTATACCCATACTCAGGAGAAGCAACAGAATGGATTTTGGGGTGTAATTTCACATATGCCCATGGCATGTTTGAGCAATATATCATTTAGTAACAACTTTGTGCAAAAAAAATAAAAAAATGTTTTCCTGCAACTTGTGTCAAAATATAAAATATTCCATGGACTCGACATGCCTCTCAGCAAATAGCTTGGGGTGTCTACTTTCCAAAATGGGGTCATTTGGGGGGGGGGGGGGTGTTTGAACTGTCCTGGCATTTTATGCACAACATTTAGAAGCTTATGTCACACATCACCCACTCTTCTAACCACTTGAATGCAAAGCCCTTTCTGACACTTTTTGTTTACATGAAAACATTTTTTTTTTGCAAGAAAATTACGTTGAACCCCCAAACATTATATATATACATTTTCTGAAGCAAAGGCCCTACAGATTAAAATGGTGAGTGTTGCATTTTTTTTTCCCTCACAGTATTTGCGCAGCGATTTCTCAAACACATTTTTTGGGAAAAAAATACACTTTTTTAATTTTAATGCACTAAAACACACTATATTGCCCACATTTTTGATTAAATAAAAAAAGATGATCTTAGGCCGAGTACATGGATACCAAACACGGCATGCTTTAAAATTGCGTACAGATGCACAGTGGCGACAGACTACATACATTTTTAAAAGCCTTTAAAAGCCTTTACAGGTTACCACATTAGATTTACAGAGGAGGTCTACCGCTAAACTTACTGCGCTCGATTTGACCTTCGTGTTGATACCTCACATGCATGGTGCAATTGCTGTTTACATATGACACCAGACCGACGATTGCGTTTGCCTTTGCGCAAGAGCAGGGGGGACAGGAGTGCTTTTTTTATTATTATTTATTTTGCTTTTTTATTTTCTTTTTAAACTGTTCCTTACATTTTTTATTTTTTTTAATCATTTTTATTGTTATCTTAGGGAATGTAAATATCCCCTATGATAGCAACAGGTAGTGACAGGTAGTCTTTTGGGGTCTATTTGACCTTAGATCAGTGATGGCGAACCTTGGCACCCCAGATGTTTTGGAACTACATTTCCCATGATGCACTGGCACTCTGCAGTGTAGTTGAGCATCATGGGAAATGTAGTTCCAAAACATCTGGGGTGCCAAGGTTCACCATCACTGCCCTAGATCTTTCCTCTGCCCTCAAAGCATCTGACCACACCGTTCGGTGTGATAAAATGCTTTCCCAATTTCCCAATGGCGCTGTTTATATCTGGGAGGGGGGACATTCCCTCCCACTGCTTGTAAAAGCAGTCTAGAGGCTAATTAGCCGCTAGGATTTCTTTTACATGAAAGCCGATCACTGGCTGAAAAGAATGATACCAAGATGATACCTAAACCCGTAGGCATCATTCTGGTATAACCATTCAAAGTCCAGCAACATACCAGTATGTTGCTGGTCCTTGTTGGACATATATTGCAATCTTTTTTTTCATGCAGCCTGTTGGCTGAATGAAAAAAAGAGATTGATCGGTGGGTATGCCTACCATTAGAATACCTCCCTTCATCCACCAACTTCTAATGATGGGCATACATGCACCATTTATATATGCCAAAGCATGGGGGCATCCTCCCGCAAAAGTTATGCCATGTACCCAAGGTCAGACTTTTCCACGGGCAAGCTTCCGTCGGAATTTCGACTGTATGTATGCGGCATTAGGAGCAAATCGCTCCTCCACCCCTGCTGCCCCCATGCTTCGGCATATATGCTCTTTTTTTTTTTTAACTGTGGTGGTAAAATCACCTCCTACAGCACTGGAGTCACGGCTTTATGTATTGTGGGAGCAAACGCTGTTGCTGTCAAGGTAAATAAATCCAGGCTGCAACTGAATGGCATACCTGCTAAGCAAATTATGGTTACCATTAAAACAAAGTAACATTACAGTATAACAGTAAGACCTTACCATACCATACCTGCAAAGCAAATACCAAAAAAAAAACATAGTAAAAAATAAAGCATTTTTTAACGCAATCTGTGCCTAAAATAAATATTATATATATATAAATCACCTCCTACAGCACTGGAGTCACAGCTTGATGTATCGTGGGATCAAACGCTGTTGCTATCAAGATAAATAAATCCGCGCTGCAGCTGAATGGCGCACCTGAAACAAAAAAAAATGGTTTCAATAAAACACAGTAAATAGTAAAGTATAAAAAAAGACATACCTAAAAAGCAAGCATGATAAAACATAATAAAACATTGCAGAATAGAATACAGTAAAAAAGAGCAACAATAGAGAGAGAATAGAGAGAGAGAGAGTTTTTTTTTTTTTTACACTTTTTTTTGTAACTGTAATTGTAACAACTGTAACGGTTCGGGTCTCTCAAAATGCAATGCCATCTTGGGAGACCCTGTGTAAGTGTGTCCTAGTCTGTGAAATGCTGTACCCTACGCTAAAACTTCACTAGTGTGTGGTAGCGTTCAAAACATTCACCAATGCAAAGACCAAGATTGTCAGGACAGAGTGGACAATAATAACGGGTGTCACGCCTATATCCGCGCTTGGTACAGACACAACATCTTCTTTGGGGGGCTCGTTGGGTAGGGGTACTCTCGAGGACATGCGGAAAATGCCTCTCATGCAGCCGGCTTACTGCATTTGGTTGGGAATGGTGAGGTGCAGAACCGTCTGGATACAGAAGGTCTGTGACAATCTCTTTCTGGAATATAAGAAAGGATAAATTCCCGCCTGAAGCACTGTAAAGCACATGAGCATTCACCAAAGCCAATTGAAATAACTAAACAGACACTTTTTGTACCAGTGTCTGGCCTTTCGGGCAACTAGATACGGCGCCAACAACTGGTTGTTGAGGTCCACTGCTCCCATATTTTGTTTATAATCGTGGACACAGAGGGGTTTCTCCACAACACCAGTCGCCGTAGTAATTTGGAATGTCTGTATGAAGGAAGGTAACAATGAAAACATCAACATCACAAGCAGGCTCTCTCCCCCAGCCTAAGACGAGAATCTACAAGCTGCTCGGTAAAGACCAGCGATTAGGTCGCACGGTGCCACATACTCCAATCTGCTGCTCCAACAAATGATTAAACAGTGGCACGCTCGTGTAACAATTGCCCACGTACAAGTGGTACCCCTTTCCGAATAAGGGTGACACCAAGTTCCACACTATCTTGCCAGCGCTCCCTATGTAATCTGGGCAGTTCTCCGGCTCTACGTAACTATCTTTTCCCTCATAAACCATAAAGCTCCATACATAGCCTGTTGCCCTGTCAGAGAACTTATAGAGCTTGACCCCGTATCTGGCACGCTTGCTGGGAAGGTACTGTTTGAAAGACAAGCGGCCAGAAAATTTAATCAGGGACTCATCAACACAGACAACTTGATTGGTAATAAACAAGGCTGCAAAATGTTGGTTGAAGTGGTTTATGAGGGGCCGAATTTTGTAAAGCCAATCGTATTCAGGGTCTCCACGAGGATGACAAAGTTCATTGTCGTTGAAGTGCAAGAACCGCAAGATCTGCTTGTATAATTTCCTGGACATGGAGGCAGAGAACACGGGCATATGGTCAATTGGGTGCTTGGACCAATACATCTGCAATGTCATGAATTTATGTATGCCCATGTTGAGGGAAAGGCCCAGAAAGGTCTTAAATTCGGAAATCGTAATTGGTTTCCAATCTCTGGAAAGGGATGGCAACTGGGGATTAGCGGCGATGTGTTGACCAGCATATAAATTCATTTGGTCCACAATAGATCTATAGAGATCTTCAGTGAAAAACAGCAAATAAAAATTTGCAGGAAGGACACTATGAGAACGACGGGCCTGCCTTTGTCTTCTTCTTAGTGGCAGCGAGACGCTACTTGTGCTTGGCACCTTGCACTGCACTTATGGGACTCGCCATGTCACCATGTGTTACTGCAGTGCTGGAGGTACATCCAGGGTGTACTAGGCCGCTGGTGCTTGCCAGTTCACCAGAAAGAATAGCTGCGCTACTACTGTCTCTCTGCTCCATACGAGGGACCTGCAGTTCTTGCACCTCAACAACATCAGAAGATCGGGATCGGGTACGCCTGACCTTAGCAGGGACCTTCGTCGTCAGAGCTATCTGTCATGGAGCCGCTGTCCTCTACAGGATCGTATTCTGAGCCTGAATATGACAGATGAGTGGCCTCTTCACTAGTGTACCTTCGATTTTCCATTTTGGGCTCTAAATTTACTGGTACAACTAGTGAGATTCAAAGGTAAAAAAAGCACCTAGGCTGTCAGCAACTATATAAAACGCTACCAAAAGTTATGTTATGTGTTTATTGTTTTATAAGTGACAATGATCGATCGATCGATACTGCACTTGGGTGGGCTGGGCTGGGCGGAGGGGAAAAATGCAGGTGCTAGCAGGTATCTGGGCTGATCCCGCTAGCAATGCGTTTTTTGGAACCCTAAACTGCTGGGGACGCTAGTATAGATCTGATCAGATCAGATATTGATCTGTTCAGATACTATACCACTAAGGGAGGTGTATGCTTTGCGCGTGGGTGTTAGCGGTACTGGCACTAACCTGAGGGCAATGCAGACCCTATCTGACCCTAAAACCTAATTGATATCACCCACCGGGCGATCAGGGGGTTAAACCTTTATTGGGTAATAAATGGCGGGTGCCCTGATGCTATAAAAAGCAAACTAATTAACCAGCATCACCTGTAACATTTATACGGTGATCACTGGTGAAAGGGTTAACTAGGGGCAATCAGGGGGTTAAAAGCTTTATTAGGTAATATATGGGGGTTCCTGACGCTATATAAAAACCTGACGGGGAACCTAAATAACGAAATAACTAACTGGCTAACCAGCGTCACCAGTAACACCTATACGGTGATCACCGGTGAAAGGGTTAACTCTAGGGGCAATCAGGGGGTTAAAACCTTTATTAGGTAATATATGGTGGTACCTGATGCTATATAAAAACCTGACGGGGAACCTAAATAACGAACAGGCTAACCAGCGTCACCAGTGACACTTATACAGTGATCACTGGTGAAAGGGTTAACTCTAGGGACAATCAGGGAGTTAAAACCTTTATTAGATTGTATATGGGGGTACCTAACGCTATAAAAACCTGGCGGTGAACCTAAAAAAATAACTGGCTACCTAGCGGCACCAGTGACACTAATGCAGCAATCAGAAAAATGATTGCTTAGTGACACTGGCAAAAGGGGGTGAAAGGGTTACCTGGGGGGCAATCAAGGGGTTAAACCTTTATTGGGGGGTAGGGGGCTACCCTGGACCTAAAGGGGCCTAAAGCTAACTGCACTGACACTTTTTACAGTCACAAATGACACTAAATTCAGTGATCAGTAAATAAATGACCACTGCAATAAGTGACACTGTGACTGGGGGGGGGGAGGGGCTGGGGGTGATCTAGGGGGTGATCGGGGGTGACTGGGGTGATTTGTGTGCCTATGTGTGCCTACGTGTCAGTGTACTGTTGGTGCACTTACTATGATGTCTTCTCTCCTCGCCGTTACGGTCAAAAAGACTGCCATTAGGAGAGTGACATCACTTCCTCCTCCCTTCACAGGCAGGGGAAACTTCTCATTCGCCAGGAGCGATCGCGAGCGGGTAGCCAGAAATCAATGGCCGCCCCCTCATCACGGATCTTTCCTGAAGCGAAATGGGCCGTCGCCGCCAGTGGGAGGGGGTCTGGTCGGACCCGCCACCCACTGGAAGGCAGGCACATACAGGTACGTGCATGTGCCTGTCCGTGCCATTGTGCCGACGTATATGTACAGGTGGTGGTCCTTAAAGAAGAAGAGAATGTGCGCTGCATTTCGAGATTTCATAATTTGCCACGTCACGAATGTTAATTCTCCATTATGAATGCTAGTTTACAAGACCGACCGCTTACGGCTCATCCTTGCTTCCAAGCATGCGTGTTTGTACTTCGGACTTTGTTTGACAGACTTGTGTACACACGCTGAAAATTTTCAAGCCTGACATACAACATTTGTCCACGGAAAATCCAACAACAATTGTCTGATGGAGTATACAAAAGGTCGGATTTTCCCCCAACAGCCTGTCATCACACACTTCCCATCGGAAAATCTGATTGTGTATACGAGGCTTAAGTATGAGCAAAAAGAATATTATTGCAGCAACTTAGCCGAACACTGTTTATACAAATGATGTAACCAGACCTTCAAACGGAAGCTACAAATTTGCATTGCTCAAAAACATACATTGAAGTCCTTTCTAATTCTGCAGGCTCAGTAAGAGCAGCCAAAAATCTGCTTGTTTATGGCAAACATTACTTTTGTCAGTAAACCCGCCATACATGGATTGAATTTTGGACGGTTCAGCAGGGATTGGCCAAATTTCAATTCATGTATGGGCAGGCTAGTTGTACCAAAGTCGATATATTCATCAACTTGTGTACATCCAGCCTGTCGGGTTTTTCCTCAATGATTAATGCTACTGGCTATAGTTAGCAACACTGATCAGTATATTCTGATGGTGGAGAAGGCTCCCCGCTGTCAGAATACAATAGCTCAGTGGGGACTGGGGAGGATTCCCCCATTCATTTTTTTAACCTGCTGATTAAACAAGAAATAATGAATCATGTATGGCCAGCTTTATAAACTTGAGGAGAAGCATTCTCTGAATTTGTTACAACCTTAAAATATATCTAAAGCCAAATTTTTATTTTTTATTTTGGATAGAGTAGGGAAAGGTTACAACCATAGCTCATTTTTTTGCCATCTGTGTCTTATTAGGAAGATTTCCCTTTACTTCATGTCCTCTTGACCCAACAGGAAGTGAGAGGATAGCTTTTTAATATGAGGAAAACCCCATCTTAGTTTTCTGCACACTACTGCTCCTAAACCGGGGATTTGGGCATTTTTTTGCTTAAGACCCTGACCACACCTCAATAAAAGCCTATGGGGTTGATTTACTAAAACGGGAGTGCACAAAATTGGGTGCAGTTGTGCACGGTAGCCAATCAGCTTCTAACGTCAGGTTGTTTGATTAAGCTTTAACAAAAAAAATTTAAGCTGATTGGTTTGGATTTTGCATTCTTTAAGTTTAGTAAATCAACCCCATAGTACCATGCACAGATAGGGTTTTAAAGGCATTTAGGAGCAACAGTGTTCACAGGCAGTGAAAGCTCCTCTCCTGAAAGCAGAAGAACTGCATTCAGGAGAGGAGCTTTTGGACACAAAAATCACCAAACGTGGCTAAACATGGCTAAACATATCTAAATACGGCTAAGCTTGAGAATTTATTCCTTTCAATGGGCAAAATAGATTAAAATTCTGGCCAATGAAATAAATAAACATCCAAATGCACCTAAGAGCATCTAAACACACCTAAAGGCATTTAAAATAACACTTATGCCGCGTACACACGATCAAACAATCGGGTGGAAAAGTCCGGCAAACTCACTTAGAAAGTAGTTTTGGACTCCAATCTTCCCGCCAGACTCGCATTTCGGCGGACAATCTGGCTGTGCGTATGCCAGCCGTACTTTTGAAATGAACGGACTTTTCCCGCCCGGAGAAAAGTCCGCTCATTTTAAGCACGTCTCCAGGTAGGCGGGGCCTGCGAAGGACGCGTCACTGGCCCCACCACCTGGTATGGACTTAAAGGGGAACCCCAATGCCGAAAAAAATCAGCGTGGGGTTCCCCCCCAGGTCCACATTAGACCCTTGTCCGAGCACGCTACCCGGCCGGCCAAGAAAGGGGAGGACGAACGAGCGTCCCCCCTGAGCCGTACCAGGCCGCGTGCCCTCAACATGGGGGTGCCTTGGGGAAGGGGGGGCCACGCCGCCCCCCCACCCCAAAGCACCTTGTCCCCATGTTGATGAGGACAAGGGCCTCTTCCCGACAACCCTGGCCGTTGGTTGTCGGGGTCTGCGGGCGGGGGGCTTATCGGAATCCAGGAGCCCCCTTTAATAAGGGGGCCCCCGGATACCGGCCCCCCACCCTATGTGAATGAGTATGGGGTACAATGTACCCCTACCCATTCACCTGTAAAATAAAGTACAAAAAAACACAACACACAAGGGTTAAAATAGTTTATTGCACAGCTCCGGGGGTCTTCCGTCTTCGGGGGTCTTCTCGCCGGACTCCTCCGCTATCTTGTTCTAGCTCTTTTACTAGCGGAGGAGCCCGGCTTTCTTCCTCGCCGCCGCCCTCTTCTTCCGACTTTGGGGGTCTTGTCC
The DNA here is from genome assembly GCF_037356315.1 of Lithobates pipiens. NCBI lineage: Eukaryota > Metazoa > Chordata > Amphibia > Anura > Ranidae > Lithobates > Lithobates pipiens. The sequence goes on from NW_027507788.1 coordinate 111,608,866, forward strand.
CCCTCTTCGGTTCTTCTGCCAGGCCACCACGCCTTCTTCTAGCTCTTTTACAGGCGGTGGCCCGGTCTTCTGTCACTGCTGTCATCGCCGCCTTCTGTTCTTCTTTTCTTCTCTTCTTCTCTTCAGATGCTGCCTCGTCGCTCCCTCCGCTCACAATGATGGGGACCGGGCACGCGGCGACTTATTTAGGGACATCCCTGGATGATGTCCCCGCCCAGTATGATGTCAGAGTCCCAGCATCCTCTGGGACTGTGACATCATACTGGGCGGGGACATCATCCAGTGATGTCCCTATATAAGTTGCCGCGTGCCCGGCCCCCGTCATTGTGAGCGGAGGGAGCGACGAGGCAACATCTGAAGAGAAGAACAGAAGGCGACGACGACATCAGTGACAGAAGACCGGGCCACCGCCTGTAAAAGAGCTAGAAGAAGGCGCGGTGGCCCGGCAGAAGAACCGAAGAGGGGGACAAGACCCCCGAAGTCGGAAGAAGAGGGCGGCGGCAAGGAAGAAAGCCGAGCTCCTCTGCTAGTAAAAAAGCTAGAAGAAGATAGCGGAGGAGTCCGGCGAGAAGACCCCTAAAGACAGAAGACCCCCGGAGCTGTGCAATAAACTATTTTAACCCTTGTGTGTTGTGTTTTTTTGTACTTTATTTTACAGGTGAATTAGTGTATTAGTCCGCTGAAAAAGTGCCGTGTGTGGGCAAGTAGCTTGTTCGGAAAGTCTGACGGACAGTCCGGCGGGAAGTACGACGGACTAAGTCCGCCGGATAGTCGGCTACGTGTGTACGCGGCATTAGTTGAATTTTAATGCTGATTTTCTCCAATCAGGAGAAACAGTGTTTACAATAAACCAGTGTGTATGAGGCCTTATGCCGCGTACACATGATCAAACAATCCGGTGGAAAAGTCCAGTGTGTGGGCAGGTCTGCTCGTTCGGACAGTCCGGCGGACAGTCCAGCGGTTTGTCCGCCAGATTAAGTCCGCCGGATAGTCTGATCGTGTGTACGCGGCATTAGACAGTTGTCTCTTCAGAACTTTAGATTATAAGCTCCTTGAGGGCAGGGACTGATGTGAATGTATAATATATATTAGACATGTGCATATCGTTTCATTTCAAATGAGTTTTTTGTCAAAATTCAGCATATTCATTCATTCGAAAGCAACCGAATGAACGAAAGACTATTTGACAAATTTTTTCTAAAACAAATTTTCTAAAGGAACCAAAATTCAAAAGAATGAAAATCCGAAAAAGCAAAAGTCAGAATGTATGAAAATCTGAAAATAAGAACGAAAATCAGAAAATTCGAAAGAACGAAAAACTTTTGGATGATTTAGTTTTTTAGATTTTCTATTATAATTACATTTTTAACCATTATTATAGTTTTTTTTTATTATTTATTAATAATAATAATAATAATAATAATAATAATAATAATAATAATAAAAACAACTATAATAATAGTTATAATCTATTAAATTATAGGTATTGGAATTTACTTTCAAATCTGGCTAATGCCTTGTACACATGGTCGGACATTCCAACCACAAAATCCGTTGGATTTTGTCCGAAATTGGTGTTGCATACACACGGTCGGACAAAGTTGTCGGAAAATCCGATCGTTCGGATCGTGGGGACAGTTGTTGCATATGACGGGACTACGTAGAGGCTAGTAGCCAATAGCTTTGGTCTCGTAATTTGATCTGAGCATGCGTGGCACTTTGTTGGAATTCTCTACAAACGATCGGAAAAAGTTTGATCGGATTTTTTTGTAGGAAAATTTTAGATCCTGCTCTCAAATTTAGATGGAAAAAGTCCGATAGAGCCCACACACGGTTGAATTTTCCGACAATATAATCCGATCGGACATTCTACGTTGGAATTTCCAACCGTGTGTACAGGGCATAACTGTTAGTGAACGCAACGAATACGATATTATCCAAAGTTATGTATTATCTGAAATAACGAATGCCGCATCTAATTGAATGGAACATAACGAATATGAATGCCGAAGTTACAAATTATCAAAATAACAATAACAGCATCTATACGAATGGAACATAACAAATTTGAAAGCATCCGAAGTTACGAATTATCGAACTAACAAAATGCTCATCATGACAAATGATCTGATAAACTAAAAACAAAAAAAAAAAAGAATGAAAAGAAAACTAAAGAAAACTAATTTTTCAGAAGTGCACATGTCTAGTGTATATGTTAAGCGCTGTGTAAATTGAAAGCATTATATAAGTACCTGTAATAAATAAAATAAAAATGAAAAAAAATAAAATAAACAAATGTCCCCATTGGAAAATGTCCACTCTATTTGTGCTCTACTGGCATTTCAAAATGTTGGATTTACCTTCACTTTTATTCCCTTTCAAATTAGTGATCGGCCCAATCAGAGAGAGTAAATCTTCCAAACAGAGATAGATGATAAAAAAATTCTGACAGTGATTTTAACCTCTTACCATTTCTATCCGATTCTACAAAAAAGTTTTGCCTTTAGTTATACTTTAGTCGCCATTCCAAAGCCGTTATAAGAGCGCAGTGTTTACTTTTTACATGTACTTTCCCAGTCAAAGCCGAGATGTCAGGCTGAGTGTCAGGTCATAAGGTTGACTTGCCTTTACCTGAGCTTAGGACTGACAGTAGACACCCACAGACTGTCAGGTAACAAATGTGCTGTCAGGAATACATTCAAGAAAACTGAAGAATTTACTAAATGACAGTTTTACCCTCTGCCAACAGTACAGAAATAACATCTATTAACAGCCCTACATTTAGGCAGCAAAAAGATAAGCCTCCATGAAAACATCAACGGCCTCTCTGATCAGTATGAAATTCGCAAAAAGCTAGGATTGCCACCTCATCCCTTTAAAACCAAACACGTATGATTTACACAGGTCATGTGGCTAATTAAGTTGGTAACTGAACTCACTTGGGGCCTCATCTGCATTAAATTTGCCTCAGAACCTGTGTAATGATTATGTGTTCAGGTTTAAAGGATTGAGGTGAAAACCCTAGTGTAAGCAGGTGCTTAATAGGGTGTTTTGTTGCCAGTGTTCATTATCTGTCTGGGTTAAAGTATTTGTTAACCCAAAAAAAAAAGAAATAGAGATCCTGTTGTCCTGTTCCCACATAGCACATTAAATAGCATAGTGCTTGTGCTGTGTAACCTGCCCCTTTCTAAACTGTAAAAAAAACCTGGCTGATCCTGCCACTACCTGTGTCCCCCTCTCTGTACTGACCACGATAATCAGGGCCACCACCGTGTTCAGCGTACGTCCCTCCTTCATCCACAGCTCTCCTCTCTGCTCTCCTCTTTCCCCCTCACCCCCTCCTCCCTGCCTGCCAGCTCTGTGCCTGTGTCTCTGTCTCCGCCCCTTGCTGCTATTTTTAGTATTAAAATTTTAGAAATGGTCACTGCCAGCCCCTCTATTATAGCTAGGCATAACACATTGTATAGGTCTTTTATTAAAAGAAGGCATGTAAATACTGTTTTAGAGCAATCTTCAGGCCAGGCACGTGACTCTCGGGCAGTCTCCAGGGCTACTGCGGGAGAGGCTCAGTGGCTCAGTGGCCATGTGACCTCCCTGGCTGATGTCAGAGGGAGATCTCGGCCCCTTCTGCAGTAGTCATGTATTGGAGTTGTACAGTGGCCGTGAATCACGTGACTGGCTTAAAGATCGCTCTAAAAAGGTTTTTACATGCCTCATTTTAGCAAAAGACTTCTACAGTGTGGTATGCCTAGCTATAATAGAGGGCCTGCCAATGATTTACATATTTGGGTTAATAACCATTTTAAGTGCATTTTCTGCTTGTTAACCCTTACCACTCAGGCAGTATCACTTCAGCTGGGCAACATTAACTAACTAGTCCAGTTAGTTAATGTTGCCCAGCTGAAGTGATACTGCCTGAGTGGTAAGGGTTAACAATGCTGTTCAGGTTTTTCTGAAAAGTATCACCCTCTGCTGGAAAAGCATATAAAAGGGAAACTGTATATAGGTTAAAGTTCTTTGCCCTCTGCAAGGGGAAGGGGAGAGTGCTGCTAAGGATATAAATGCCACTTTGCCAATTTACCATACCCTGTGGGAGCCCACTCAGGGTTTGAAGGGATATGAACTTTTCTGCTAAATGGACTTTCCCACCTGTTTAAGGTATGACCACCTCATGGGGCATAAAGGGGCAAGGGGGCACTAAGAGAACTTTGTACAGGAATGTGTATTGAAGATCTGTTTGTTTGTCACCTTTTAAAATTACTTAAATTGCCTGAAGTCACTAAAGGTTCATGCATGGTGTATCTGAAAAACAAGGAACAGAGATGAGTTAGTGAAGATACAGTACAGAGGTCTAACGAGCAGAGAAGCTACCTGGATAAGGCTGTATTGCCATTTATAAGGACTACCGTACTAGTGTCATGTGCATAAACAGCCAGCCAGTCATAAAGCGGGTGACATGGCAAGGGTGATATCTCTGGTAGGGAAAGAGCTTTGTGCTTAGGCTTCTCCCCTAGCATCTGCTTCCCCACATACTGGGACCAACCTTACGGCACAGAGCACTCTAGTGATCCAGCCTGTAGTCACGGAGGAAGATGTAGTGAGGCCCCTGGGAGAAGAATAAGCACAGTATATGTACAAGTGAGCTTTCTAGAATCCAAGTGAAACATATGGAACAATGTCACTGGGAGGCCACTGTGAAGGTGTGGGAGAAAGTGACACAGGGTTTTCACGTAGGAGTGTGGGGCTCCAGAATGTCAATCCTTAACAGAGAAAGGTCATTTTTAATTTTTCTCCTAGTTTTGGAATTCTTGAATCAGGGGTTTGATTTCAGAGACTCAAGTGCTTTGATATGAAGGGGTCTCCAACCCGGTGTTCGTGCTTTGCCAGTAACCAGCAGGCTAAGTGGGAAGATGTTCACAGTGCTTATATTTTAGGACCTGAAAATAGTTCAGGACTCGCTCCATCTATGAGACAGGAGAACTCTGTGCAGGGGTCAGGAGGCCACCAATCCTTCCCCAGGAGTGAGAGAGGCTGCACGGGTCAGCCAAAGAATGTATGTCTGCATAGGGCAGGAACAGATAGTGGCAGAGCAGCTAGGAACTGGAAGATAGCTGATGTGCAGAGTGTGTACAGGAGCAGAGGGGCTGTGTCTGATGGTCTGGAGGACCAAGGCAACAGGCTTGAGCAGGGGAACTGCTAGAGAGAGACACAAGGTTGAAGTTGTTTGAGTTCATGTTCATGGTGGAAATCCCTGCACGGGAAACTGATTCTCTGAATACACTTTTCTATTTTATTAACAAAAGTGGGCCAGCAAGCCCTTAAAAAGCAATTATTGGTGGACTGAACTCAACGACATGCACTACTATTGAGTGAAAACCCCCAAACCATCACAAAATGCACTAAAGCAGGCTTTCCAAGTGGCAGAGGGATATATTCATGGCATCAGGATATACTTTCTTTACATTTGCTGCCAGTCAGACAGATTTTCATGCTGAAAGATTTTCCCTCACTTCCTGTACCTGTGTAAACCTAAAACTTTTGGATTTCTCATAATTTTCTGTACCAGAGGCAACAGTCACCAAGACCAATACTTAAAGTCATAGTTCACCTTTACCAAAAGATTGCTTATGCCGGTAAGGAGTGTCTGTGGAATGTGCAATGTGGTGCAGCAGCAGTAAATACACCGTCCAGATGCAGAGAACAGTACTTGTATTAATGTAGAATCCAATAATTTTCAACATACCCAGCAGAAGGGCACCTGATCAGGAACAGCAGTTCGTAGTGGAGCAGGCCTCAGATGTGTCGACAACGTCTGTCTTGTGGGCAAGAATGCAACCTGGCCAGTCCATACCCAAATAGGGAGGTTTCTAGGAAGGATGACATGTCCCTATCCTTTCCCTGCTTGTCTGGAACCACTCCCTGCTGCTAATCACTGTCTGTCAGACGGGTGACCTATCCCTACACTACCCACACACAAAATGCCTGCCAAGCCTGGGAGCCAGGGCCTTACGTAGGCTCTGACCGACCCAATATGGCTGCTAGATTCACATGGGGCGGCAACATCCATTGTGACCCAGTGACCCAGGAAACCATAGAGTAAAGAAGTGTCTTTTGACTTCAACTCCAACTACAATGTCGCTGGGTTGAGCATCACCTGCACTGGAGAAAATAGACTGCAACTGCCTACATTAGAAACATGGATGCTGCCCTTGGGACTTTGAATGAGCTATGTACAATTGGCTGATAAAATTGATAAATGTAAATACAGTAAAGTATTTATTATAGAAATAGTCACACAAAAAAAAGTAAAATACAAAAGGCAAAGCCGTTACAATATTGCACATAGTTAAAGATTGCATTGCATTTAAAATACATAAGTATACATGACATCTATAACACCCGATGTGTTTCACAAGATGTGGCTTGCTCTTCATGGGTGGATGCATGTGAGATATATGTGGAGATGAATAATCAAAAAGTAATGTAACACATGAATAAATGATGGATAAATGTTAAGAGGGGCATCACAGAAAAAAAAAGACCCCATACTCACCAATCGGCAAGGCCTAGGTGTCTGTGGCTATGTTCACCGAGGATGGTAGCAATATATGCTTGGGAAGGGAGCCGAGGAAGCAGTGTCAACCAAGAAACCCTGACCAAGGAACAATGGGAAGGTGGTATGGGTAGAAAGGAGTGACCTTGGAGATCCTAAATAATCCGTTCACGTGTCAGCTAAAATGAAATGTAAGATGTATATAATCAAACATTGCTAAATTAGCATAATAGTAACAGAGTATATGATAGAATGCACGAATGCATGTATAAACCCACCTGTTGAGATGGTAAGATGGATAAGGCCAAGGAAAAATGTGTGCAATACTGCAGATATGTGAAAAGGGATGTCAGTAAAGGCAATCCCTAAAAGGAACAAGAGAAATGTGAAAAAATTTGAATATAAGAAACATAGAAAACATGAACAAGCATAGAGAAGTACTCAATGTGGAGGATAAAGATGTCTACCTGTGTAGGATCAATGGCTTGCAGCAACAGAATGAGCTGTCCCATGTGAGGCGAAAGAATGAAATAAAAATCCCAGTTATGTGTACTCTCCCATTGATAACCCCACAAGGGCTCCAGTGGACTCCGCACCTAGGACTATATAATGGAATGCATGTATAAACCAACCTGTGGTGATGGCAAGGCATATAATGAGACCAGGGAAGAGTATTACAAGACTGCAGATATGTGAAAAGGGATGTCAAAAAAGCAATCCCTAGAAAGAAAATGTGAAGAAGTGTGAATGTTGGAAACATAACCAGGCACATTGGAGTGTTTGGTGTGAAAGGTACCTGTGTAGGATCAGTAGCTTGCAGCAGCAAAATGAGCTGTCCCATGTGAAGTAAAACAGTGAAATAAAAAAATAAAGATAAAAATAAAAATATGAAAAATAAATAAAAATTTAAAAAATGCCAGCCATGTGTGCTCTCCCATTGATATCCCTGCAGGGACTCCAGCAGGCTCTGCCCCCAATGCCATATATGAGGTGGCAGGACATGCACCTGCCTACATGTCTGTAGATAAACACAAACTATGCAGCTTGGACCAAAGATAAATAATGCCCTTGTTATAGGTGTAGGCCATTTATTTACTTTATGAAGCCTGACAGAAAAACTCCCAAGGATGGCATCATCCCACCCCACCTTGTAACTAGGATGTTGCTAAGAGACACCCAGCTTAGAGATACCCATCTCTTAATGGGAGTGAGGAATGAGCTCTCAAGCTCTGAGCTCAGAATTACTGCCTTAGGGGAAAGAGAGAGTGTATGTGAGGGGGTTTGAGTCAGAGAAAGAGCTTGCTACTGTGATTATTGAGTTGAACAGTTAACAGCAGGGAGTCTCTTAGCAATGTCCTAGCAACAAGACAGGGCAGGATGATGCCCTTTCTGGGAAGTTTTAACTCAGGCTTCAGGAGGTATGTAAATGAACTACACTTTTGGTCAAGACTACACAGTTTTTTATCTACAGATGTTCCTTATCTGCATTGACTGTTTTTTCATAAAGGCAAACTATGACTTTAAAGTGGAACTTAAAATGATTGTAAACCCTTACACATCACTTTTACCTACAGGTAAGCCTATAATAAAGCTTACCTGTAGGTACTGGAAATATCTCTTAACCTGCACTGTTTAGGAGATATTTACCATATGCTCCACGCTTGTCGCGACGGAATCAGAACATGAGCATTAAAAAAAGGGCACAATCACGGGGGAGTGACGTCACGTGACTCACTCACGGCCAGTCACAGAGCCAGAGTCCACGGCCCCGGAAGGAAGAGGGGAGAAGATGGACATGACCACTAGCAGGTACCTCGGGGACATTGCTAGCTTTGTTTGCAGGTAATTGCAACATAATGGGCTAGTATGCTTTTACTTTGCAGGGGAATAAAGAGGAAGTAAAACCCACTTTACATTGTATCAAAGTGTAATTTCCTCAGTGTTGTCACATGAAAAGATATAATAAAATATTTACAAAAATATGAGGGGTGTACTCACTTTTGTGAGATAATATATATATATATATATATATATATATATATTCTTTTTTCTGTTTATGACATGGTTTCTCCACAGATGCAAAAATACTATGGCTCCTGATGAAGTGGATGCTGTTCCACAAATGCATAGAGACTCCAGTTCAACAGTGCATCAACCCAAATGTATACTGCATATACTGTATGTCTTTTTTGGTTGAGCTTGATGTGCACTTTTTCCTGCAGCCTCCTGGAATACATACACTATATCTCTCAGGAGGCTGCAGGATAGGCACACAGAGCAGCTGGTGGGATGGCCAGAGGAAGGCCTGGGGTGGAAGGTCTGGCATGTCATCAGAACTGGTTCCTTGCACCCAGAAGAGGCAGCCAGCTGAAGAAGACCAATATGGTGGTGCAGGACCCGCTGTATGGACCTGAACAGCAGATCCTAGGGGCACAAATCTGGGATCACTGTGCGGGTGAGTATCTGTTTTGCAGAGAATGAAGCATTAGACTAAAGAAAAAAACACAGGCAGAGTTGGGAGGAGCTGAGTACCATTTTAACCTCACTGGCGGTATTCCCGAATGTGGCTCGGGGTGAAAACTCAGTACCATTAGCGGTAACCCTGAGCCACACTCTCGGGATTGCATCGCAGGATCCTGGAAGAGGTTACTTAGCTTGTCCCCACGATCCCACAATGTACTCCCGCTGTGTCCGGTGGCTGGATCTTCTGCCCAATGCTGTGTCCGGTGGCCGGATCTTCCGCCCAATGTGTGTTCCGGCTCCAGTCCCTGCGAGCACCACGTTGCAGGGGTTGAACCGGCAGCAAATTCAAAAAGTATAAAACACAACACACACATAGAATAAATTGTAATCTTATTGATTACTGTATCAAATTATTTGACCTCAGTTTGTTCCTGGTGCTTTGTCCAGTGCCCTGCCTGCAGTTTTATTGTTCTTTCTGACTGGAAACCGGAGAACATTCATGTCATCCGAAAAACGTCCCTCTACATCAAAAGCGGTTTATGACCTGCTTGAAAACAACAATAGCGATTCAGAATCACTTGCAGAATTGAGTGATACTGATTAGTGGGGAAATTCGTCGTCAGAGACAGAAAGTGATTTCAGTGACGATTCTGCCACTGAGCTCAGTGATGTGCGGACTTGGTGCTCTATTGACCGTGGTATGGATCACGCAGCGCCCCCCAAGATTCCCATTTACTAGAGCATGTGGTATGAAAGTGGATGTTAAAGATGACAACCCCTTGGCATACCTACAACTATTTCTGACTGATGAGGTTATTGAAAAAATAGTTACGGAGACAAACCGGTACCAAAAGCAACAAGCTACTACACATCGGAAGTTTTCAAGAAGTAGAAATTGGGAACTAGCGAACCAAAGATGACATTTGGACATGGACATACTTTAGGGAGTGGTGGGGAAACTCCTGCAGAAGTGGTATTGGACAACTAACAAATTACTTGCCACTCCATTCCTTGGCACGGTCATGTCAGAGTGCAAATTTTCCCTGATAATGAAATATTTGCACTTCGAAAACAACAAAGAATTTGACTAGTCCTATACACTGGGAAAGGAACAAAATTCAATCCAAATACAGCAACTATGGAATGGCAACGTCTTCCGTTCTTTCACTGATTGAGCCATTGCTTAATCAAGGCTATTGCATAACTACCAACAACTTTTACACATCTCCTAAACTTTATGAGTTTCTTCTGCAAAACAAAACAGATTACTATGGAACCATTAGGGCTAACCGGTGCGACATGGTGCCAATTTTTGGCAGTAAGAAGCTGAAGACTGGAGAAATGGTTGCCTGGCAGAAAGGAAAAATGATGGCACTGCAATGGTGTGACAAAAATATGTGTGCCTAATGAGTACAGTCCATAATATCTCCACTGTTATGGTACACACAAAAGGTGGGAAAGAAATCATGGAGCCACAAGTAGTGATAAACTACAATAACACCATGGGAGGTGTCAACAGAGCTGACCAAACAATGGCATTCTATACAGCAATGCGAAAACAGCAAAACGAGTACTACAAGAAGATCTTCAGGCATCTTCTTGAGCAATGCTTGTGGAATGCTTACATTTCACTCAAAAAAAAAGAGTGAAAAGCCTATGATTCATTCTGATTTTATTTGGAAAGTTGCCGAACTGATCTTTCTGAACCACCAAACACCAATGGCTGTGAATAGAGCTGGACCTTGTTCTACTGGCGTTGTCAACCAGGAACGTCTGACTGGTCGACAGTTCATGGACCACATCCCACCAACTGAGAAAAAGTCAGCACCTACAAGGATGTGCGTGGTTTGTTGCTCAAAGCGAGATGACAGTGGAAAGAAAATCAGAAAGGAATCCAAGTTCCATTGTCCTGATTGTGATGTCGGACTTTGTGCAGTCCTATGTTTCAACATTTTTCATACCCGGGATGTTTATTGAACCAATATGCAGTGACTAGTAATATTGCACACTTGTTTGGACAAACTGCAATGTTTTTGATTTGATTATATTATTGAATACAATTCATTGAATACATTTTATTATTATTATATTATTATTTGTTATTATTTATAGTTATTTATTATATTATAATTTATGATTTTGTGTTTCAAACTTTATCATACCTGGGATGTCTACTAGACTCCTGTTTTGACAGATTTAAGTGAGTTATTCCTAAGAATTACAGGCCTATAATATAAAACGCCAAATTTCCATGCAAAACAATGTACCGCTTTCAGCATCAAAAATCAGATATAATCATACCGCCAGGGAGATTAAGGTGAATCTCTCCAGAGAAAACACTGGCAGCAATAAAAACATGACAGAGGTTGTAACTTTTCCACTTTCTATCCATAACTATGGAACAAAAGGCATTGATATTACAAACACTTTAAAGTAAAAACAAATACTGTACTCTTTTTTTTTTTTTTTTCCCCATTCTGCTAATTAAATAGGTTTGAATCAGAGAAAACCTTTGCTCCCAAAAATGCAACGATTCTACAAATAGTGCTGTCATCATTTAATAAATGGGGTTGTTAGACTTTGCTGAATATAAGTTTACATTAAAGGGAGAATACTAATTTATTATTATTTCATGTTTTACCTATATAATTTAAATTCCAAATAACCCTCTTTTGCTTCATTGTTACTCCTGTAAATGGTAAATAAATGCTTCACATTTCTAAGTGTTCATGGAATGGCTTAGACTTGTACCCTGAAGCACATACACAGCAGTACTGTAATGTGATCTAACCTCATTAAATACTTTAACGTATTTACCTTCTGATTCTGCTAGCATTCATTGCTGTAACTATGTTCAATAAAAACCTACTTAACAACCAGGATATTTTTACTCAAGTTTATTATGGAAATGTTTTTATGCATTCATTAGGTAAATGTGCTCTTGTAAGCTACATCATAAATGCTTACCATTTATTTTACTTTATTTTTTGCAGTTATATATATAATATTAAAAAGGAATATCAGGAATCATTTAAACATTTTGGAAGGCAGGCCATTTAAGATCCTCTGTCAGGTTTGTATTACTGTCTGTGTCCCTGATCCAATGTGGCCAATTTTATAATTTTCCTAAGACTCAAAATAAAGCAGAATGGAGAAAAGTTAGTAATGCAGTTGGATTCTCCTTCCTGTGGAGTCACTGATACAGGAGGTGGGTAGTATAAATCTCCTCAAAGGGGACATACATGGCAATAAAAATAAAAAAATAAAATAAACATTCTAATCCTAATCCTCACTGTAATTAAAAGCACAAAAAAAAAATATTTTGCCTAAAGTTCCTCCTAAGGCCCCTTTCACACGGATGGATAGAATGGTGCTTTTAGCTGCGGATTTTCTAGTTTTCTACCACAGCTAAAAGCAAACAATGCTATCCTGTGGCCCCATTCAAAAAGACAGCGTTTAGCTGCGATTTCGTTAGATACGGTTCGGTGCGAATAGAAAAAATTTAATTGAATGCGTCCAGGTGCAACATAACTGCAGGTAATCGCAGTATTTTGTGTCAACTGCGGATAGCAGCATGAGAAGGGATTCAAGGGACCAAAAAAATAAATTAAAAAAAGGGTTGCTATGGGAACGACTATATTAGATAACTGCAGCTGAACGCAACTGCACAGAAACGCACATAAACGCAGGTAATTGCACTGTACAAATGCAGCTGATCGCTGTGCCTGGAGTCTTGAATTTCACAGAAAAAAATAAACATGCTAAACTGCGTCAGAACAGCCATCTGTGTGAAAGGGGCCTTAAAGAATGATGTAAAAATGCATATTTTTAAAAAATTTCTGCTGCTTTATACTTATGCAGTTTTACAGATTACTTGTTATCTTTGAATAGAGTGATTTAAAGGGGTTGTAAACCCCTGTGTTTCTTCACCTTAATGCATCCTATGCATTAAGGTGAAAAAACATAACACTGACCAGCCCCCCAGCCCCCCCGCACCCCCCATTTTACTCACCTGAGCCCATTCATTGCCAAGGCGGAGACACACTCTACCTCTTTGCCCATTGTCTCAGGTCTAGCTTGGATAGATAGCAGCGCAGCCATTGGCTCCAGCTGCTGTCAATCAAATTGTGTATAAAATATTGTATGGCCATCTTTATATAAGTACATAGGAAGGAGTGGACAGAAACACTTCACAATTCTTCATAGCGGGAGCTCGCTTTCCCGGGGGGGAACATTCCACTTGAATGGGCTGCCCTTCATGCTGCAATCACCCTAAAGAATCTTCAGAACGTTTTTTTAGACTAGAGCTTGGTGCGTTTTTTACTGCAATTTTTGGTGCATTTTTGTGAAATCTGAATGGAGCCTCATTGTTCTTGTGTTATCGCACTAATTTCATTTTCATGCCCCCTTCACATCTAACATAGTGGGAGCGCACATTTTGTGTCTCGTTTTTCCTGTGACAGATATAGGGCAGCCTGTTGATTTTGATTGGCTGCACTACATGTGGTTAATGGGATATTTTGGCGTTCTGTGGGTTGTGTGTTTCTTACTGTGCATTTTTCAGCATTCACCCTTCATTTTTTCACATGGCAAAATATGTTTGCTTCTGTGTTTGGTATCCCGTTAACAATTAATGGCTTTGAAAGCACAACTAGTAATTTTAGGTGTATAAACATGGCCATACACTATACAATCTGATTGTATATTGTGCATTTAGTGAGAAGGGTGATCACTGATTGATTGCATTTTATTAAAAAAACCTACATCTGGGAATGGGTGGGTGGATTATGCAGGGTGTGTGCTAATGAGGTCAGCTGGTCAACTCCTTCCTGTGTCATGACCTAAAGTCTGATCAGGAAGAAAGACATTACTAATGGAAATGTCTTGAAATGTGGATATAGACAAGAAAAGTAAGTGACTGTAGATTTAATGGAAAGCTTTGATATTTTTGCAAAAAAAGTACATGAATGCTATATTGGTGCATAGGGAAGCTGGAATTTATAAAAAAAAAAAAAAAAGTGTACAAAGGTGAACTTACCCTTACTGTTGTTGGACTTTCTAAGGTTTATTGAACCTTACTGAAATGTGCTTTAACTAATGATTAACAAGCAGCTGAAACCATGCATTGCTCTGACTGAGCTTTATTTACTAAAGGTGAAATTTTATTCGTTTTTAGTTGGTGCTCCACTATTAGTATTGCTCTTTTCACTGCTTTATTATTAAAGCCTATCGTTGTTGTAATGCAACTATGCACACGTCAAAATTAACTTTCTATGTAGGGCACTAGCAGCTTATAGTATACTTAATCAGCAGGTTGTACTGCCAAAAAATAATTGTCCACAGCGAACGACAGGCAGGGCAGGTTGCAGCCAGTTAAAAAAAAATAATTAAAAAAAAAAGTCTGTTTCTGTAAAGGAGGGCAGGGCAAGAATGTTCTCAGAGCTTCCTGGGTGTGGATCAGATTGTGTAACCTTAGCTGCCTCATCTCTTCATCATATCTCCTTTGCTGTCATTCATCATCATCAATAAGAATCTGGTTTCTTTGCTGGAATAGGTCTGAGTCAGAGGTAGATTTTTTATTAGAGCACCTTTCCTGCTCAGTCTCAGATTTTAAAGTATCTCAACAGAGTGACCAGCACTTGGAATTCTACAGTGTTAAGGAGAAATGGAAGATCAAGATACGAAAGCTACCAACGGCTCCCTGTGTGAAGAAAATGGCAGCCCTGTTAAACCGGATCCTGCAAACTCAAGCGTCAATGATGAGAACCAGGTACTTATCAATAGTCCTGGCCCAAAACAAGGAGGCGTGAATACATCATTAATAAAAACCAGTCCTGCAATAGGGAGTGTTAAAATGAGCAGGGTGAGTCTTTTTAGTTCATCAGATTCGCAGACACCCAGCAGTCCTGGTTCTGAGAATTCAGAAGCTCAGAGATCCGTTCGTGGAAGTGTGGGATCTATGGATAACGATGATGTCCTCTGCGATTCATGCATCGATGACAAGAAAAAAGCTGTCAAGTCCTGCTTGGTCTGCCAAACATCTTTCTGTGAACCTCACCTGAAGCCCCATCTGGAGGGGGCTGCGTTTCGGGACCATAAGCTACTAGATCCCATCAGAGACTTTGAAGCTCGAAAATGCCAACTGCACAGCAAAACGATGGAGCTGTTTTGTCAAACAGACCAGACATGCATCTGTTATCTGTGCATGTTCCAAGAACACAAGAATCATAACACAGTGACCGTGGAGGCTGAAAAATATGTCAAGGAGGTAAGGACTGTTTTCAAATTCTCATTTGGGGTATTATTTTAGGCCCAATGACTGGGCAAAATCAAGTCATACTCAAGCCTTATTAGTACGGATGGCACAAAGTTCTTATTGCAGCTAAATAAAGCATACGTGTGCATTATGTAAAGCAAAACTATTATATAAAATTATTTAAACATAAACAAATGGATCATGTCCAGGGGGATAAAAGAATTGTAATATATATTTATTTACACTTATACTGTCAGTAACAGTCCAGACATCATATTGTATACGGCTTAGTTCTATTCTTTACAATACTTTCTTACATTCGTATTGTTCAACTTTACCTGTAGGTTTCTGTTTCACTGTAGGCAAACCCATTAATCAGATACAGGGCAATAATGTTGAATCCCAGGCAACTTATACACACATATGGCAGTTAAATTGGCACATCAGTCTTTGATATTGTATAAAGGCTATATACCATATGACAACAATGGCAATAATTCTTGGACCCCTTTCATTCAGTTAATGCTAAAGTACATATGTTAATTCACTTGAGCGTAGACAGTGTAACATCTGTGATACCCTGAATTCTTTCATGGTCCATAGTATGTTACAGGGGTCAGTTCCCAAATCGGAAGCAAGGTTGGGGTATTGTAAGAATGTCTCATGTATAACTGGTCCTAGAAGTGTACACTGTTTAAGTCTATGTGAAAGTTATAGAGCAGTGGTTGTCAACTTCTGAGCTAAAGGGGCCTCAAATGTGGCCCCTGACATCATCAAAGGCCCACACATAATGTTCAATGAATGTAATTATTGAGAGGACTGTCAGAAACTGCAGACCTAATAGAAGAAATGAGGGTCAGAGGGTGTGGACATGCTACATTGTTGGCTGGGTATATGCTGCAGAAGGCAATATGAAACCGGGAACATGTTAAACGAGGCTAGTAGAGATCAATGCTATTACCCCAATCAATGTTCTCACTAGATACTTCTGGGGTCCTAGGGTAGCAAATCATATATCAAAGGGCAACATGCAGCCATTGGACTTCAGGTTAAGCAACCAGGGGTGATAAAAAAAGAGGAACCAGACTCACATTTTTGTAAATTGGCACTTTATACTAGGGGTCCATGCACAGCTTTATAGTCCTGTTAGGATGTTAGTTGTATTCTTTATAATGATGGTTTCTTAAAAAACGAAAAAAAAAAAAACACGTGCGGTAGGTTTTAATAGGATCAGCTTGTTTATGTGTCCTTTAAAAAAAAAAAAAAAAAAAAAAAGACCCCAGTGAAATTGAATGTGAGATATTGATCGTGTTTCTGGGACAGGCTCAGCCTGTATATCCAGCTTTATTAATGAATACTTGCCACACAGGCTAGCATGGTGCTTTGTTCTATTGAATAGAGCCATACAAAATGAAATCTAACTAGTTAAGCATGCTACACCCTTAGTTAATTGATTACAACCATTTTATTGTTTTTACTTGTTGCTTACATTCGTACTGATAGCCATGGCAATCCAAAGTACACGGACAATGTTGTTTTGTATTGTAAGGTAGTTATGAAGACATTAGAGAACTATTAATCATGCATTCCAAATGTTACCACCTCAGAGGGGACAGGAACGCTCAGGCCATCATGTGCAGATGAAGCTTGATAGATGTCAATCTAATGTACAAATAAAATGTATCTAGTAAATAAAAAATATTTTCGAAGATTACTTATAAGTAAACCTAATTTCTAATGACCCATTATCCAAGGAAAAACTATATATAAAAAAAAGTTAACCAAGTTTTTCCAATGCATAAAACCTAAACTGGCCATATATGTGGACATTTTATTGGGAATCAAAATTCTAATTCCAGCTTTTTTGTGGAGATCACAGAGCAATTAATCTAAGTACATAAAATGGTGGTTTTGATTGACAGCAAGGAGATGAAATTGAAATGACCTAGCTTGAACATGGTGGAAAAATTGAATCACTTTTGATGTCACTGCTGTGTTTTAGTTTTTATTATTTTTTTGTAAAAAAAAAAATGCATTTGATAGTAAAAACACCTTGCTTCGATTTTATAATCAAGCACAAACTGGTTTTTGATTGAACCTATGAGTGTAGTTTGTTTAATTTCTGATAATTACTTTCAATCATATTTGAAATTCCGGTTGGATCAAAAGTGGTTGAGATTGCTTGTAAATTGCCACGTGTATAGCGAGCTTAGGATCTTGTGCATTTAAATACAATAATATATATATATATATATATATATATATATATATATATATATATATACTATAGACATCCCTAATGCTGACTACCCAATGGGCCCTATGTATCAAAGAGTTTAAAATCCAGCGATTGCCCATGCAGCAATTACAATCAGAGTCTACCTCTCCTGATTCAAAAACATGAAACAGGAAATTGAACTGGCTTCTTGTACAAGAAGTCTCCTCAATGATTATAAACGATCACCCTGTAAAGCAACCCATTAAGTTTAAAATGAAAATGAAAGGTAAACTATTTGTGTATAGATATAAAAAAAATATTATATATATTATTTTCCCCTTTTTTATAAATGATCACACTCCCTCTATTCTCAGCTGAATAAGAGCTGTGGAGGATAAGCAACAGTACACTGAGCTTCCCAGCAAAATGCTGTGCAGAGGGGGTGTGTCAAGACAAGTCTGATCATTGGAGGAGAGCAGGCTGAGGAGAGCACAGCTAGAGAACTGACCACACAGTGCTCTCATGCCATGTGTGGTCAGCTTTTAATAGGAAAGCAGAGGGACTGGTGGGAACACCAATGATTTCACACAAAGAAAGCAATACAAAGAGAACAGGATACTTTTTCATACAAGTACATGGTACAGCAGATACATATCAGGAATATGAAATGTTGGAATAACAAACATAAAGATAAAAAGATTATTTATATGAAGTACACAAATGCAAAAAATAAAATCCAAATTGTCTGAAATAAAAGTTGAATTAAACTGTTAACTTTGGATAAAGAAGTTTTTAGTTTTGAATAGAAGAGCCAAGGCTTAGCACCCATATTGGGTTTTTATAGCTGTATGTGTCCTTATTTAGGAGATTCACTCATTCTCTATGTCTTGGTGACTGTCTCTGGGACTAATGGTGAGGAAAATCCTACATTTTTAATTTTCCCCATAACATGAAAAGTACAATGTGAAAAATGTTGAGAGCGCCACAGATTTGTGCAAGTCCAGTAAAAGTTTGCTAACCTTGGTAAAACGATAGAGCCAATACGTTCAGGGTTTCAAGACCCACTTCATTAGGGTATGGAAGTTGGCTGTAATAGAGTCCTATACTAGACACACAATTGTGAGGCAACATAAATTATAATGATGGTAGAGTAACCATCAACTTACTGTCACTTGGAGATTACACTGTGCTGTCCTTATGATGACTTTGTTGTCTTACAATTGTGAGTCCGTTATGGGCCTCTATTATAGCCATCCTCTAAGCCCTAATGGAGTGGGAGCCTACGCCCCAAAACGTGTTGACTTTGTCCTCAGATTTTTTATCATGATTGGTAAACTTTTACTGGACCTAAACTAATCTGTGGCCCTCATTCGTTTACACTTTTCTTCACTTTTTCTATGAACCCTCTGGGTTACCCTGTATAACAGGCATCTACCGCCCTTTAACTGGAGATCAACATTATTTTTTCCATTTGAATCCAGAACTCTTAACCCAATGTTTGCAATACCATTACAGGAAAAGAAGGGAAAGGTTCCAACGAGGAAACTTGTTACAGGTTACAACTGTCCAAGTGGGGATTCCCTCACTTTGTAGAGATTTCCCCTGACTTCCTAATGTGTCTACAGGACAGGAAGTAAATGGCAATTGCCCAATGGCACACAGATGGAAAAAAAAAACCTTTGTCTTAAGATATACATTAAGGGGAAAACTTTTGCTCATGATGAGTTTTAGTTGATTATTTTGAAAATGGTCAGCAGGTCTTACCTTCTTTGTGGTATGGCTATCTATCTATCTATCTATCTATCTATCTATCTATCTATCTATCTATCTATCTATCTATCTATCTATCTGTCTGTCTGTCTGTCTGTCTGTCTATCTATGTATCTATCTCTTTCACTAATTTAACTTCAGAAACTCCAAAACTTAACTGGATTCAGAAGGTGACTGTGCTTTGCACTACTATGCAGTATAGTCCTTGCATAGCTACTTGACAGGCATTTTTAGGTAAGCTCGGGAAGAGCGCAGTTTGGAAGTGGTTAAATGTATTGAGGCTTACATGCTCCTATGGTCCTGTCTCAACAGAACTCAGACTGAGGGCGTCTCCTTCATTACGACATTTCATAAATGCCTCTGTATAATAACTAAAATCTATGGCTGTGTAGCAGCCCCACCTTGGGTGTGCCTGAGCATTATGCAGACAAGGTACTTGCCGGCAGCCAAATTCTGCGTGTTACGCAGACTGACATCACTTAAACCCCACCTGAGAAATTGATAAGTGACAGCTTGCAGCCGTGGTCTGTATTCAAAAGTAGTTTCTTAGGACTCCAGGCTTTAAAACTGGATAAATCCAGATTTACTTGCTAAATCCTTAGGCAGCCAATCACGGCAATTCTTTTGTTACCCAGCTCTTTTTTTGGGTGCCTTGGTGGGGATAGGAAGTAACAAATAAAAAGTAAAATTGATTCACGTCTACTTTATGTGTTCTATGTTTTTCCTCATATTAAGTTATGCTATTGAAAGAAGCTGTTCGCTTTTTTCAATTATAGCAAGACCAGGACATTTATTCATGCTGAATACAGACATGCAACTGTTAAAGGAAAAAAACTGTTTCATATATCTATTTATATATTTTTGTGCAGACAATCATTTTTTGCTATGTATATTTGTACTATTGGTTTTATAAAAGTTTCCTCCTGCCTGTCAGCAGTAATGTACACTGAGCTGCGCATGCACAGCTCAGAGTACAATATGGCACCCATTCTGTGCTGTGGTGATGTGACTTCCGCACGCATGTACAGGATTGACGTCAATGAGGCCTTCCCATTCAAATAGCTGAACAGAGTGAAGAGACAGAGTGCAGTGACTGACAGTGCAGAGACTGACAGTGCAGTGATGGAAGGCTTCCTTTGACAAGTAATTGTGTGATTAAGTGCTAGCGTGTGGTGCATACTAGCATGTTATGGCAAAAAAAAGCTGCAGAGGCCCAGATAAAAATAAAAATGGAGCTTACTACTGCTTTTAAGAGAAGGTATACCCAAAGCCTGTTTCCAGGCCTTTGGTGACTAGCATCACCCTGTGGTTGTTGCCATTTTTCATTGAGAGCTTTCTACCAGAGCTTTTGGTTTTACTTATGTCTCTGGTCCTGCAGTTGTTACAATAATAAAGAGTTTCTTCTTCTTCTTCATCCCCTGTAATCCAAAGTAAATGAATATTGAAAACTCCAACAGTAAGTAAAATGGTGGAGCTTAGAACTCAAATGCAGAACCTAGATTGTCAGAAACTCTGAAAACTATGACCTATCATCACCCACCCAGTGGATCCACCCAGAGCTTAAATAAACTTGGACATACACCTATACAATAAACTGACATCTTCCTTCTCCATTTTAACTGCACATGATTTAGAAATTCAGCATAGTCATTCCTGGTAGTTTGCATGCCAAATAAACATTTATGGTATGTTAACAGGTTTTAAAAGCTTAACCAGCAACACTACTGTTACCGTAGCAAAACAGGTTCTTCTACATTCGTCCAACTACAGTATGCATTATGGTGTCCTCTTTGTCCTGATATGGGTTTTCATCTGGGGATTAAACATAAATGAACTTTGTGAATAGATGCCAACATTTTAAAATCATTTTCAGGGACACATTGTTATGGAGATGGTGTATATCAGCTTATCAAATACTATATAATCATACTACTACAAATAGTACAAATCCAATCATGACATGTTTGTTGCACAAGGGCTGATTTACTCAAGCTGGAGAGTGTCAACTCTGATGCAGCTCTGCATAGAAACCAATCAGCTTTCAGGTGTTTTTTGTCAAATCTTAATTGAACAAGCTGAAGTTAGAAGCTAATTGGCTACCATGCACAGCTGTATTAGATTTTGCACTCTCCAGGTTTTAGTAAATCAGTCCCACTGTACCTTAAATCATGCTTTTCAATAAATCAGAGGTGTAACTAGAACATTCAGGACCCCAATGCCATGAAACTATAAAGGTCCCCCCCCCCCCTGACCTGAGCCAGGGGCCCTTTCCACTGATGCTGGTGCCCTTTACAGAATTTCCCCTAACATCAGAGTCCACAGAGTTTCCCCTTACATTATTGCCCCCCCCCCCCCCACCCCTTACATCAGAGTTCTCAGCATTCCTAGAGCCCCCATCAGAGTTTCCCTTTACAGTACATCAAAGTTTGTGGGAACACTGATGTAAAGGGGAACACTGTGAACCTTGATGTAAACGGGAATGCTGCAGACTCTGGTGTAAAGGGAAAATCTGATATAAGATGTTCTCTGGTCTCCAGAGGCCCCTTACATCAGAGTTCAAAGAGTTCCTTTTCACTTTGCACTGTAAGAGTGACTGACTCTGATTTAAGGGGAAATGCTGGGGACTCTGATGTGGGGGTTTGGGGGGTTGATACTCTGGTTACCAGATACCCCCTTATATCAGATTTCGACTTTAAACCAGAGTCTACAGGGTGAATACACTAAAGTAAAGGGGTTTACCGATGTAGAGGAGTGAGGACATTGTTATAAGGGGAGACCCTTATATCAGTGTACTCCCTTGCCTAAGGGTCTCCATTCTGGCTTACATCAATGACCCTCTATAGAGTGACTGACTTCCCCACAGACTCTGTGTGGCCTGGAGCTGTCACACACTGACCTCCTATAAGTATTTTGTTCCTCCTCTATGCCCATGCCCCCCACTTGCTGTTGCTTTTAAATTCAACCGACCAGTGGTCTGAGCCAAAGCCAGTCCAGCCGAGACTGAGACGATCACGGCTTGGGTGGGGGAGGCGGTCCACTGATCAGGTGCGTGGCGACAGTATGGTGCTTGGCGCCTTTCACGTAAATTTGAAAGTGACTGCAAGGAGAGGGGGGAAGGAGGCCTCACCCCCCAACTCCACAGTGGCAGAACAACAGGGCCCAGTCACAGGTGCTCCCCTTGTGACCCTGGTAGTTCTGCCACTGCAATAAATGCATTTGTTTAGTTATTACACTGTACCTTAAAGACCCCTTTCACACTGGAGGTGCCTGTAAAGCACCTGAAAAATGCCTTATCTGCAGTCCCAGTGTGAAACCCTGAGTGCTTTCACACTGGGGCGCTGCTCTGGCAGGACATTAAAAAAAGTTCTGCAAGCAGCATCTTTGGGACGCTTTAGGAACAGTGTATACACCACTCCTAAAGCGCCCCTGCCCATTGAAATTGGCAGCGCCACCAAAGTGGCTGCAAAGCAGCATGGTAGCGACGCTTTGTGGGTGATTTTAATCCTTTATTCGGCCTCTAGCAGGGGTAAAAACGCTCTGCTAGCGGGCCGAAAAGTGCCTCTAAAACTACGGTAAAATGGCACTAAGACTAGTGGTGCTTTACTGCTAGCGCAGCCACACTGTCAGTGTGATAGGGCTCTAAATCATACAGAGCTCAAACAAGAAATAAGAAAAAGCTGAATTTTAATTGATCGATTATATAGTGCAGGTCCTGGGAAAATAGATCCCTTGTATCCATCTTTGAAATCCAGTTTGCAATTAGAATATTTACATTGGTTAAATAAGTAACTGTGGTATACCCCATGTAAATGGGGCCTTACTCCTTAAGTAAATCTGCACTTAAAACCAAACTCCCATGCCTGCTAAACATTTTCTCCCCAGCTTCTTCTGGATGCGGGGTCTTTGGCTGTCTTGATTGGTTGCATTCAATTATTCTAGCACCAAGAAGATTGTTAACAGACAGGAAAGTTTTTTTTCTTGCAGAAGAGGCATAGGGGTTTATTCACTAAAGGCAAAGAGACTGTGCACTTTGCAAAGCGCAGTTGCACTCCTCAAGAGCAATTGCTCAAGAGGTTAGTAAATGAGCAAAAGCTCTGCTGACTTCCATCATCCAATCATGTGCATGCAAAAATGCTGTTTTTTTTACATTTTCCTAGTAGATTATGCTGCATTTTATTTCTGAATTAGATCAGTTGATGTGGAAACACATATTGGTGTCACAGCTGCAACAGGGAGAGGCACATACAGTATAACCTTGGTTTGAGAGCATTTTGCAAGACAAGCTAATTTTTTTAATACATTTTGACTTGATATACAAGCGATGCCTTGATATACAAGTAGTGTCATGTTACAAATGAGTATAAAAGAGAAGAGAGGCACCTCTAAGTGTAGCAATATGGTTACATTTAATGAATGTACAACATTTAGCAACATATTGCTACACTTAGAGGCGCCTCTCTTCTCTTTTATACTCTGTAGCTCCTGCTGGATTTTGCTTCTAATCCTCATGTGGAGGCTGCCATTTGTTAATGGACATTTTATGGTTACACATGCTGGTCACATTGCTATAATCTTTTTATATGAACAATAAACTGAAGGACTTAAGAATAAATGGTTGTGGAACAAATCATTTGAGGTTCCATTATTTCTTATGGGGAAATTCGCTTTGATACACAAGTGCTTTGGATTACAAGCATGTTTCCGGAACGAATTATGCTCACAATCCAAGGTTTTAGTGTATTTGCAATTTTCAATACTTTGCATGCACAGTTGGTGAGCGTTGAGGAGACAATCTTGCAATAGTATCAAAAGCCCCTCCCACCTCTGCAGAAGAAAATATGTACTACTTTTATACTTTTCAGTGTATAATCTACAATTGTGTTTATGGGATTGATTTACTAAAGGCAGAAACACTATGCACTTTGCAAAGTGCTCCAAAGTTTAGTAAATGAGGAAAGGCATTACTTTGCAAAGAATAACCAATCACGTGCATGGAAAATAGAAAAGACTGCATCTTTGCATGCACACAATTGGATAATGAAAGTCAGCATAGCTTCTGCCCATTTACAAAGCTCTGGAGCAACTGCACTTGCAGAATGCAAGTGCACTTTGCAAAGTACACAGTCTATTTGCCTTTAGTAAATCAACCCCTATGTATGTGTTAGGGCACACGTTGATCTTTCTCCTATAACCTGCATCTATCACATGCACCTCCTTAGTATCTATACCAGCAGTAAAATGGCCCCTGAAGTGCATTTATACCATAGCAGCCAGTCCCCAGTACATGTTTTTTTTTTTTTTAACTGGAAAAACTGCATGCAGAAGAACGTGTACATTATCACCTCAACACCCTCTAGTTTATTTACAATAAACAGTCAGATTTTTCTGTGAACCACACCAAAGTTCCATTTCAACTGACTCTGGTCTAGTAGGAATCTCAACTCCGCTGCATTATTGTTGCTTAAAATATTTGTTACCCCAACACTTAATATTCCTGATATGTACCTGCTGTACCATGTACTTCTATGAGAAAGAAGTATTATGTTCTCTTTGTATTGCTTCCTTTATGTGAGATCCCTGGTGTTCCTGCTAGTCTTCTGTTTTCCTATTAAAAACTGATCACACTAAGCAGGAAAGCACACCATGACCAGCTCTCTAACTGTGCTGGGAACTCAGTGTACTCTCCTTCAGTGATCAGACTTTTTCTGACCCTCCCCCCCCCACACACACTGCACAGCCTGTCACTGGCAAGCTTAGTGTTCTGCTGCTTCTCCTCCCCCAGCTCTTATGCAGCTGAGAACTGAGGGTATGTGATCACTAATAAAAAGAAAGGAAAAAAGGTATTTCAATTTTTTTTAATATCTATACAAAAATGTTTTGCCTTTCATTTCTATTTTAAACTTAATGGGTTGTTTTACAAGGTGATTGTTTACAATCACTTTAAACAATCCTCAATAACAAATTCCTACTCCATATCCCATGCCCCCAGTACTGCTTCCATTGTTCCTGGTTTCCCTTACACAGCCTCATAACAACTACATTTTGGTGTTTCCTTTTCAACATTCATTGTACTTAATTCTACTGACACACTCCTGTTTTAGTGTCCTTTCCATTTTAGACACTGATTTTGACTTCTATTCTTCCTCTGTAAAACCTAGAGGACAGATGAGATCTAATGCTGCTGCTCCATAGTTACCCAGTATTGAAATTGGGTACAAAATGCATTGTGGGGCATACTTCTCCACATTTGCATTGATTGTTAATAATTATGGAAAGATCAGTAACCACCATTTCTTCTACTACACATATTGCCCTCTGGCATAAATTCCATACGTTTCTTTTGGACATTCTTTCCTCTGACATACCAGCCACAGTGCTCACCTGTACATACTGCATTATGACATACCTTCCACACTCCTCTTCTGCACATACTGCCTGCTATCATACCTTCCATATTCCTGTCCTACACATACTGCTCACTGTCATACCCTCCACACTCCTCTTCCATACATAATGCCAACTGTCATACCCTCCACACTCCTTCCCTGCACATACTGCCTGCTGTCATACCCTCCACACTCCTTTCCTGCACATACTGCCTGCTGTCATACCCTCCACACTCCTCTCCTGCACATACTGCCTGCTGTCATACCCTCCACACTCCTTCCCTGCACATACTGCCTGCTGTCATACACTCCACACTCCTGTCCTACACATACTGCTCACTGTCATACCCTCCACACTCCTCTTCCGTACATAATGCCAACTGTCCTACCCTCCACACTCCTTCCCTGCACATATTGCTTGCTGTCATGCCCTCCACACTCCTTCCCTGCACATACTGCCTGCTGTCATACCCTCCACACTCCTCTCCTGCACATACTGCCTGCTGTCATACACTCCACACTCCTCTCCTGCACATACTGCCTGCTGTCATATACTCCACACTCCTGTCCTACACATACTGTTCACTGTCATACCCTCCACACTCCTCTTCCGTACATAATGCCAACTGTCTTACCCTCCACACTCCTTCCCTGCACATACTGCCTGCTGTCATACCCTCCACACTCCTCTCCTGCACATACTGCCTGCTGTCATACACTCCACACTCCTCTCCTGCACATACTGCCTGCTGTCATACACTCCACACTCCTGTCCTACACATACTGCTCACTGTCACACCTTCCACACTCCTCTTCCGTACATAATGCCAACTGCCATACCCTCCACACTCCTCTCCTGCACATACTGCCTGCTGTCATACCCTCCACACCCCTTCCCTGCACATACTGCCTGCTGTCATACCCTCCACACTCCTCTCCTGCACATACTGCCTGCTGTCATACCCTCCACACTCCTTCCCTGCACATATTGCCTTTTGTCATACCCTCCACACTCCTTCCCTGCACATACTGCCTGCTGTCATACCCTCCAGACTCCTCTCCTGCACATACTGCCTGCTGTCATACCCTCCACACCCCTCTTCCGTACATAATGCCAACTGTCATACCCTCCACACTCCTTCCCTGCACATACTGCCTGCTGTCATACCCTCCACACTCCTCTCCTGCACATACTGCCTGCTGTCATACAGTCCACACTCCTCTCCTGCACATACTGCCTGCTGTCATACACTCCACACTCCTCTCCTACACATACTGCTCACTGTCATACCTTCCACACTCCTCTTCTGTACATAATGCCAACTGCCATACCCTCCACACTCCTCTCCTGCACATACTGCCTGCTGTCATACACTCCACACTCCTGTCCTACACATACTGCTCACTGTCATACCCTCCACACTCCTCTTCCGTACATAATGCCAACTGTCATACCCTCCACACTCCTTCCCTGCACATATTGCTTGCTGTCATGCCCTCCACACTGCTTCCCTGCACATACTGCCTGCTGTCATACCCTCCACACTCCTCTCCTGCACATACTGCCTGCTGTCATACCCTCCACACTCCTGTCCTACACATACTGCTCACTGTCATACCCTCCACACTCCTCTTCCATACATAATGCCAACTGTCATACCCTCCACACTCCTTCCCTGCACATACTGCCTGCTGTCATACCCTCCACACTCCTTCCCTGCACATACTGCCTGCTGTCATACCCTCCACACTCCTCTCCTGCACATACTGCCTGCTGTCATACCCTCCACACTCCTTCCCTGCACATATTGCCTGTTGTCATACCCTCCACACTCCTTCCCTGCACATACTGCCTGCTGTCATACCCTCCAGACTCCTCTCCTGCACATACTGCCTGCTGTCATACCCTCCACACTCCTCTCCTGCACATACTGCCTGCTGTCATACCCTCCACACTCCTCTCCTGCACATACTGCCTGCTGTCGTACCCTCCACACTCCTCTCCTGCACATACTGCCTGCTGTCATACCCTCCACACTCCTCTTCTGCATTTACTTCCCACTTTTTAGCATTCTGTGCTATATCACCCACCTTTCCCATTCTGGAATGGGCACACTTTTGCTAGTTATTAATAAACATTAAAATGTATAAAGTGGGCTTGTTAGATGGAAGGCCAATGTATTGTAAGGGAAAAGTACAACACAGTTTTTTCCAAAATATACCTGATTGCCCTCTGCCCGTGCTACAAATATATGTACAAATATGTTTGGAAAGATGACCTTATGGATGGAGATTTTATCGGCACTGAGGAATTATGAGTGGAATTACATATGCAAGCACATTTTTATAAATTTAAATATTTTACAATGCCATAAATATTAGTGAGAATGTAGGGAAAAAAGGCAGCACATGTTGCTGTTGCATATAACTAACTAACTATTTAAAACCCAAGTGGATTATTTACCTTGTTAATGTAAATTAAAATAAGGAAAGAACATTTAAAAATATAAATGTGGAGGAATGCTTTCAACATTTGAGAGCTACAAAACATAAAGCAAGAAATGTAAATATTGTAGGAATGAGAAGTAAGGTCACTAAACAGAGTGAGATAGATCCCCCAAAGAAGTTTTACCGGAGATGCTTAAATGATGGGGGGTCACTCTTACATATATGGTGGACTTGCCCCAAACTCCAAACCTTTTGGAAACGGGTTCATAGGATATCTAGCACCATCACCAGTAGCACGATAGAATATACACCAGCTTGTATGCTTCTCCACCATACCTCTGTCCCCACACGCCTCTACCTGAAATCATTGACCCTACATCTCCTTAACGCTGCCAAGCTCTGCATCCCTATCCATTGGGGCTCCCCCAATATCCCCTCCGTTACTGACTGGCTAAACAAGGTAGCAAAAATAGCAGAAATGGAGGAGCTCATTCACATTGCCCGAGACACCCCACAGAAGTTTGCACGGACCTGGGATAAGTGGACACAGTTCCGAGATTATGGCTGCCTTTTCTCATCGAATAGCTCCCACAATTGAGTTCATCTCTAGTCAACCCCCGTGTGTTTTGCTATACGGCCTGGAGCTGGCCCAGGTAGTGCAAGTCTTGGGTTTTTTTTTTTTCCCCTTTGCGTTTTTGCAATTCTACCCCTTTCAAAGGAACTCGAGCGGATGGTCATACGCACCTGTACAATGATGCATATTTGGTGGAGGAGCCCGGAGAGACGACTCCCCCCCCCCTCCCTTACCCCTTCCTAATCACCTGTCCCCCCCATACCTGTCCCTTTCTCTTTCCCTCATTTCCTAATATCCTACTGACCTCCCCCCGGTGGGAAGTTAGCCCAGACACAGATAACTTTGCTCTCGACCCGACCGACTGGTTCCAGTCAGCCGCTTACCCACTGGTTCTGCCCCACATACCGTACTATCGCCCGACAGTTTTACCATTCCCCCGTGCCCTCATTCATCATCACAACCCCATAGAGATATGGCAACACTCACAACTAACGACAAACCCCGACGGTTTCAACTTTGGGATGTATACAATACAATCCCCGACCACCCGCAACGGGACCTATCGGGCCAATCTGCTCGATCCTTCCGCTTATAGATGATACTGTTTACGGTGAATATTGCATTATGTAACAAGAGGGGTTCGTAACCACCTCGCAGTTCACGATGTTGTCTGTGTTCTCAATTTGCACTATTTCTTTTCCTTTTGATTGGTACATTTTGTATCGATTGTTCTTGTACTGTTTAAAACTTCAATAAATTCTTTATGAAAAAAAAAAAAAAAAAAAAAAAGAAGTTTTACCTATATCAATAGCAAAAACAATAGAATATCTGAGTATATAGGCCCCTAAAAAGCTGCTGTTCATTATAAATGAGAAAGAGAAGACAGCTTTGGGTAAACAAAGCAATATGGCGGTGCTGATATATAACATATATAATAGTCAGACAGACAAAATAAATATGTATAAAGCACCTGGCAAGACTAACACCCCCCCGCCCCACAATGGTGTCTGCAGAGCGAGGGGTGGTGCTAGTCTTGCCTAGGGCATGAGTGACTAAAACAGGGAACAGGATCAGAGCAGACTCACCAGGCAGAATAGTTTTGCCTATGTCCAGAGACCTGATGGTGCCAGCCTTGTTCAGCTCCCTAGTGTCCCTTCCCCACTGTCTGTCTCCCCAGCTGTGCCCACTTCATCCAACTCCCCAGGGTCCCCTCCCTACTGTCCTCCTCCACCCCCCCAGCTTTGCCCGCCTCATCCGGCTCCCCAGTATCCCCTCCCCACTGTTCTCCTCTGCCTCCCCAGCTGTACCTGTCAGACATTCTTCAGCCCCTTGTTTTCCCCAGCCAGGCTAGAGGGGAAGTCAGCAGCCGTGGCTGCGCGCCCTAGGCGGCTGCCTAGTTCACCTAGAGAACCGGCCCTGCCTGGGGCAACATCCATGAAACCTCAATAAAATAAGCTCAGTTATTTCTAAGCCATTGTTTCTAATTATTTTTAATATACAGTAATCTTTAATGGCTGACTAGGTACCAATCCTGATATTTCTGAACTGAAGTCCCTCCCAATGTTTATTTATCAGTAATATGGTAATCTAGGAATTTCTGAATGCGTTGGAGACAATCTGTTCCCCAACACACTAATACTGTGTCTAGCATACAGAAAGTCTAATGTAAAAAATACCAGTGCAAAAACATTTCACACAGCAGCCAATCTGATTTAAGCCTGCCTATGATTTTTAATTGCGATACATGATACATCAAGCAAAGACATGTAAAGTAACAAGCACTGATTGCAGGAAGTACACTCCCAGTAAACCTGTGAGATGGTATTTGGATTCTACTGAAACTGTAGTGGATAACAGGAAATTTTATGAATTCTGATATTAGCGCAGATGCAGGCAAGCATTAAGACATGCACATCCTCCAGATGTGTTTAGTATTTTTCGAGCATTATGTAAAACCTTCATACAAAACGTCCAATTTGCTTCAATATTTAACATAACCACCATGTACAGGGTTTTATATAATCTGTTCCCGAAAACTAGACATCTTGTCAACATAATACAGATCTCCATTTGACTTTTTTGAATGACAATACTGAGAAGCTTCCAATATATATTTTCATGCTTCTGTTCTAGTAATACCCTAACCCCTTACTTTGCCTTTCCTGTCCCAGTCATCCTTCAGCTTCTTTTGTCTGCAAAATCTATAAGAAATCTCTCATATCTAAGGAAAGACATCTGTAGGAGGACTAGAACTTCTTTACAATTGATTTTCTCCTGAAGATCACTCTTCAGAAGCATTTTGACAGGTGGTGGGAAGGCATTGTGAGGTTGATTTACTAAAGGCAAAAAGACTGTGCACTTTGCAAGGGCAGTTGCTCCAGAGCTTAGTAAATGAGGGGGAACTCTGCTGACTTCTGTCAACCAATCATGTGCAAGCAAAAGGGCAGTTTTTTAAATTTTCCTTGCACGTGATTGGGTACTTTTTGCAAAGTGTAGCTTTACCTCTTTTACTAAGCTCTGGATCAACTGCAATTGCAGAGTCCATTTGCCTTTAGTAACTCAACCCCTATATCTCCTTATCACCTGTCTTAGCCTCCCTTTGCGGTTTTCCCGAGTTTGGCTCGGGGTTAAATTTCTGCATTATTAGAGGTAACCCCGAGCCACACTTGGGATTGCATTGCAGGATCCTGGTGCGGTATACTTACCTTGTCCCCAGGATCCTGCAATATCCCCCTGCTGTGTCCGCAGGCTCTGTCCTCCGCCCGATGCCTCTCTGTGCCAGGCTTCGTTCCCTGTGAGCGTCGTGACGCACAGGAACGGAGCCTGGATGCAAATTCAAAAAACTGAAAAATCATATAGTTATAGTATGGTGTAATCTTACAGATTACATTACTGTATGAAATTATTTCACATCCCTTTTGTCCCTAATGCTTTGTCCAATGCTCTGCATGGCATTTTATATGATATATACTGTTCTTTCTGCCTGGAAACTGGAGATTGTCCATAGCAACCAAAAACTGTCCCTTTACATCAAAAGCAGTTTTAGACCAGCTAGAAAACAGCGATAATAAATTCGAACACTTGCAGAACTGAGCGATAGTGAATTGTGGGGAAATTCATTTTATGATTATTATATTATTATTTTTTATAATTATTTATATTTATTTATTATATTATAATTGATGATTTTGTGTTTCAAACTTTATCATACCCGGGATATCTACTAGTCTCTTGTTTGGACAGATTTAGGTGTGTTATTGTTAAGAATTACAGACCTACAATATAAAACGTCAAATTTCTATGCAAAACAATTGTACCGCATTGAGACGCAAAAATCTGACATAATCATACCGCCGGGGAGATTAACCTCTAAAATCTTGCACCAGCACATTGCAACCATTGCTTGTGGTTGCGGGGCACTCCCATTCAGTCAAATTCAGCAGGCGATACTACCCACTGACCAAGGGGATCATTTTTTCTGCACTGCCATGCAAAGCATTGTGGTAGCAGCACAAGTTCTCTCCCCTCTGCTGCCTTTGCAAATATAAACATGGCTCAACCAAGCATTTTTACCACCCCTACTGCGAGTGTAAAGTAGGCCTTAGTGTGAGTTATAAAATTTACAAAGGAAGTTGGCAGGCTAATAAAAAGAAAACAAAACAGAAAAAAAAAAAGTTTTGAGTGAACAATCTGGGCAGATCAAACACAAACTCAGCTCATATAGAGAAAAGTCAATCATATACAGTATGTAAACAACATTAACAAGCAGTAAAGGTACACAAGCGTTATGTTTTACCTTTTTATTGGTATCCTGCTTGGCCTATTCATTTACAGTTTGTCACAGATTTGTCATCGATTTCTACATTCTTTCTGTGTTTCATCATGCCTTGCTTTAAAAATGTCATTTATTTAAAGAAAAATATAGAGATACTTTATAAAGTATGACATACAAGGAATGTGCTTTAGGATGGGTCACTAAGTAAGTACGGTTGAAAATAAATCATTTGGAATTACTTCTACTGTATACATGTTTTCAGTATTATGTTATTTTGTGTATTTCTGGTATTTTGAAATATTATGTCACTATATGAAGAACGTGTTGGATCCTCTAATTAGCCCTTTCAAAAATGACATTTAACATTTGAGTACTCCGTCAAACATGCTTACATGCTTTCAGAGAATGTGAATATTATTTTGTGTGGATCTACCAAATAAAATGTTTATATCTTATTCTTTCAGCCTAACTGGCTATTACAAAGGATGACCCTTAGCCCTGGGTTTTTGATTGGACAGGTCACCTGAAGCCTGATTCCTGTTTCACCAGCTGCCTGATCTCCTGAATGTGTATAACTTTATCCAATCAGAATGCTTCTACATAAATTATCCAATTGACCTCCGGAAGATTTACCCCCCTTCATGACCAGGCCATTTTTTTTGCGATGCGGAACTGCGATATTTTAACTAACATTTGCATGATCATGTGACGCTGTACCCAAATAAAATGTAGATGTTTTTTTCTTACAAATAGAGCTTACTTTTGATAGTATTTGATCACCTCTGCTTTTTTTTTTTACGCTATATATAGAAAAAGAAAACCCCGACAATTTAGAGAAAAAAAACAAGTTTTTACTTTCTGCTTAAAATATATAAATAAATAAAAATAATCCATAGTTTGTAGGTGCGATAACCAATATACGCTTATTGGGAATCTTTTTACCAAAAATATGTAGCAGAGTAGAGTAGAATACATAAAGGCCTACATTTTTTTTTTTTTACGCTATATATAAAAAAAAAAACCCAGACAATTTAGAGAAAAATAATCAATTTTTTACTTTCTGCTTAAAATAAAGAAATAAATCTATTATTTATTATTATTTATTTATTTTAAGCAGAAAGTAAAAAAAAATATTTTTTCTCTAAATTGTCTGCGTAAAAAAAAAAATGTACGCCTTTATGTCCTCTACTCTACTCTGCTACATATTGGTGCCACACAGTAGCAGTAAAACTGCAATAGGGCGGACCTGAACGGACCTGAAGTAGTTATACAGTATCTAAAACTATTTTTTGTTGCTCGTTTTGGCAAGAGTTGGGACCTTTTGCCAGCTGTGTCCCATTCAATAGATTTCCCTTCCTCTAGACACAACAAGAAGGAAGAAGATATCTCTCCAAAGTTTGGTAAATCCCCTCCCCCAGGGTCACAGTTGAGCTTGAGATTCTTCAAGGGTTTTGGGAAGTTTTTTTTTTTTTTATGTATGTTTGTACACACATTTTTTGGGCATTTCACCCTAGATGTTTAACCCCTTCCCAGCCAGTGTCATTGTTACAGTGACAGAGCACCGATCACTGTATTAGTGTGACTGGTTCCTGCAAAGTGTCAAAAGTGTCAGTTAGTGTTCGATAGCCCACCACAATATTACAGTCCAACTATAAGTCGCTGATTGCCACCAT
This sequence comes from Lithobates pipiens, assembly GCF_037356315.1. Taxonomy (NCBI): domain Eukaryota; kingdom Metazoa; phylum Chordata; class Amphibia; order Anura; family Ranidae; genus Lithobates; species Lithobates pipiens. Next base: position 111,642,982 of record NW_027507788.1, read on the forward strand.
TACTAGTATTACATTTTTATTTTTTCATAAGTATATCCCATAGTTTGTAGATGCTATAACGTTCACATAAACCAATCAATATACACTTATTGGGATTTATTTTACCAAAAAAAAGCAGAAGAATACACATTGGCCTAAACTTATACAGAAATTAGATTTTTATTGAATATGTTTTATAGCAGAATATAAAAAATGTTTTAGTTTTTTCAAAATTGTCATCTTTTTTTTTTTTATAGTGCAAACCCCCCCCCCCCCCCAAAAAAAAACACAGAGGTGATCGAATAGGTTATCAAAAGAAAACTCTATTTATGAGAAAAATTACACAAATTTTGCTTGGATACAGCGTTGTATGACCATGCATTTTTCAGTTAACTGCTCCCCGACCAGCGCACGCCGATATACGTCGGCAGAATGGCGCTGGTGGGCAAAAGGGGCGTACAGGTACATCCCCTTTAATAATCAGCGCCATGCCCACCACGTTCTCTGTGACCGTGACCGCGAGTCCCACAGACTCGATGTCCGCCAGGTGCCCATGATCGTGTCACGGAGAGGTAGAATGGGGAGATGCTTTTGTAAACAAAGCATTTCCCCATTCTGCCTAGTGACAGGACAGAGATCACTGCTCCCTGTCATTGAGAGCAGTGATCACTGTCATGTGTGTTGTAGCCCCTCCCCCCACAGCTAGAATCACTCCCTAGGACACACTTAACCCCTTCATCGCCCCCCTAGTGGTTAACCTCTTCACTGTCAGTGTCATTTACACAGTAATCAATGCATTTTTATAGCACTGATCGTTGTATAAATGACAATGGACCCAAAATAGTGTCAAAAATGTCTGATGTGTCTGCTATAATGTTGTAGTCCCGATAAGAATCGCAGATTGCCACCATTACTAATAAAAAAAAAAATATGCTATAAAACTATCCCCTGTTTTGGAGACACTATAACTTTTGCACAAACCAATCAATATACACATATTGCAAAAATTTTTTACGAAAAATATGTAGAAGAATCCATACATATCGGCCTAAACGGAGGAAAAAAGATAGTTTTTTTATATGTTTTTTGGGGTCATTTATCATAGCAAAAAGTAAAAAATATTGGGGATTATTTACTAAAAAAAGGAAATTAAAGGAAAATTAAAGGAAAATCCACTTTGCACTGCAAGTGCACTTGGAAGTAAAGTCGCTGTAGATCCGAAGGGGACATGCAAGGAAAATAAAAAGCAGCATTTTAGCTTGCACTTGATTGGATGATAAAATCAGCAGAGCTTCCCCTCATTTCAGATCTACCCCTTAGATTCAGGGCGACTGCACTTCCAAGTGCACTTGCAGTGCAAAGTGGATTTGCCTTCCGTAAATAACCCTCGTGTTTTTTTCAAAGTTGTCGCTCTTTTTTTGTTTATAGCACAAAAAATAAAAGCCGCAGAGGTAATCAAACACCCCCAAAAGAAAGCTCTATATGTGGGGAAAAAAGGACATCAATTTTGTTTGTGCACAGCGTCGCACGACTGCGCAAATGTCAGTTAAAGTGACGCAGCGCTGAATCACAAAAAGTGCTCCAGTCAAGAAGGGGGTAAATGCTTCTGGGGCTGAAGTGGGTAAAGTAACGCAGTGCCATATAATAAAAAGTGGCCTGGTCATGAAAAGGGGGGGGGGTTAAAGCTTCGGGAGAGCAAGTGGTTAATCTGTCTGTATGTTCCCAGTTTCAGTGGACTGGTCCCTTAAATGTATTTGTTAAGACGAAAACGTTAGTTCTAGCATTACATTGCCCAGATAACGCAAGGATACTTGTCTATATCACTGGAGGGTGGTGTAGAAACCTTTTCCGCATCAGATTATGTTTTCAAAACCATCACATTTCACGTGTTCTTTCTTACCGATGGACTTAAAGCCCATTAAAGATTTGCCATCCAGAATATTTCAGCTCTTGTTTAGTACATTGTATATTTTGTGTATATTTTGTGCTTCTATCAAGAAAAGTTCATTGTATCATTTGCTCACAAAGAAAGGTTTCCATTGATTTTTTTCCAAGGATGAATTGAATAAATGGCTTGTTTATGTAAAGCTATGCTTGGTGTAAGACACATAAGGAGAACAGAGAATAAATCATTCGAGAACCTGGACCCTTTTGAAGCTTGTTCTCGCAGAAACAAAGAAAAAATTGCTACAATAGTTTGTGCTCCACTTACTGTCCTGACCTGTCCTTATAAGTGGTTTTATATGCATTCTATTACAGTTTCAATCAGCATTGCTATTAAGAAGTAATAACTAACATTAAATAAATCCTTCACTGGATTTGCACTTGGCAGGAGAAACGCTTATCCTTGTCATGTACTTCAGACCAATTAAACATGCAGATCGATACTTCAAGGCTAATATATGACAATAATTAGGAGCGCTGGAATGCTTAGGACAGACTTGATAGACAGTAACTCATACTCTTTGCATAATATGAAACTTGAAAAACCTTTGAAATATGTAGAATGAGAGACAATGGTGGAGAAGGATCTGTGTGTTCTGGTAGATCATAGACTTAAGCTGGCCATACATTATACAATTTTCTCATTTAATTTCCTTTAGATTTACCTTCAACAATGTAGTGCAAGGGCCTGCCTGATTGCATACAAATTGAAAATGTTCAGGGTTGACTTCATATTATATGGTTTTGGTAAATCTAAGACCCTTTTCACACTGGGGCGCTTTGCAGGTGTAACAACATATTCGGTGACCCATCGCAGGCCGCTACGGAAATTACGTTCCGTCGCCGCCCTGTTGCTACACCCACACTAAGGATACACCAAGAAGGGGGAAAGCGGACATGTTGTTACACCCACCGGAGTTTTGCATTTTAGGCGTATTTATAACAGTAAAGTGAGTTTCTATAGTGAAATACAGGACTTAGAACTCCGTCTGACTGCTTAGATGTTGAATTTTACAAGCAGCCAACTTCTGTCAGATTAGCAAACCTGTGAGATGAGCAAGGTTGCCGCTGCTTTTAAAATTCAAGATCTAAGTAGCCAGACAGAGTTTACTGTTATAAATATGTGTAAAATGCAAAACTCCGGTGGGTGTAATAACATGTCAGCTTTACCCCTTCTTAGTGTATCCGAATGCCCCATACACACGGTTGGAAATTCCGTTGGAAAAAGTCAGATCTAATTATGTTGTCGGAAAATCCGATCAAGTGTGGGCTCTATCGGAGTTTGAGAGCAGGATCTAAAATTTTCTGACAACGATATCCGATCTGACTTTTTCCGATTGTGTGTAGACAATTCCGACAGACAAAGTGCCACGCATTCACAGAATAAATTACGAGACGAAAGATATTGGCAACTGGCCTCTTTATAGTCCCATCGTATGTGATTTACGTCACCTCGTTCTGAACAATCGGATTTTCCAACAACTTTGTGTGACCATGTGTATGCAACACAAGTTTCGGCCAAAATCTGTCAGGAAAAAAAAGATTTATTTTGTGATCGGAATGTCCAACAGTGTGTACAGGGCATTACTGTGGATGAGTGTGGGGTGTAGCAAGACGGCAGCGACGGAATGTCACTTCCGTAGCAAACTGCACTGGGTCGCAGAATATGTCATTAAACAGGCACTACAGTGCTAAAAATAGCGCCTGCAAGGCACCCTGAAAGAGCCGCTGCTGTGTCGCCAATGTGAAAGCCCCGAGGCCTTTCACACTGGAGCGGTGCACTGGCAGGACGCCAGTGGTGAAGGAGCAGTGTATACACTGCTCTTTTACCGCTCCTGCCCATTGAAATCAATGGGGCAGCGCAGCTATATCTCCAGCATAGCGCTTTGCAGTGGTTTTAACCCTTTCTCGGCTGCTAGCGGGGGGGGTAAAAGCACCCCACTAGCAGCCAAATAACGCAGCAAAATTGACGGAAAAGCGCAGATAAAAATAGTGCCGTTTTACTGCCGGCGCACCCACCCATACACTGAGCTTCCCAGTAAATGTCTGTGCAGAGGGGGCATGTCAGGACACGTCTGATCATTGGAGGAGAGTACACTGACTTCCCAGCACAGCTAGAAAACTGACCACAGTGCCCTCTTATGCCTAGTGTGGTCAGTTTTTAATAGGAGAACACTGGTAGGAATAAAAGGAAGCAATAGAAAGAGAACAGGATATTTTCTCATACAAGTACATGGTACAGCAGACACATATCAGAAATAAGAAGTTTGGTGTAACAAATGCTTTAAAGCGTTTGTATTGTCCGCTTGGTCATTTTTACCTACAGTTAAGCCTATAATGAATTTGGGGCAGGGATGCAGAGGCTGTAATGTGAATGAGGGGGACAGAGCTGCAGGGGCTGTAATGTGAATGGGGGGGACAGAGCTGCAGGGGCTTTATTGTGAAGGGGGGAGCAGAGCTGCAGGGGCTGTAATGTGAATGGGGGGGCAGAGCTGCAGGGGCTGCAATGTGAATGGGGGGGGCAGAGCTGCAGAGACTGTAATGTGAATGGGGTGGACAGAGCTGCAGGTGTTGCAATGTGAATGGGTGGTACAGAGCTGCAGGGACTGTAGGAGGTGACAGAGCTGCAGGGGCAGTAGGGGAAGAGCTGCAGGGGCTGTAATGTGAATGGGGACAGCAATGAAGGGGCTGCAATGTAAATTTGGGGACAGAGCTGTGGGGGCTTTAATGTGAATAGGGGGGCAGAGCTGCAGGAGATGCAATGTAAATTGGGGGACAGAGCTACGGGGGGGGGGGGGGGGTAATGTGAATGGAGGGCAGAATTGCAGGGGCTGTAATATAAATTATGAGGACAAAGCAGTGAGAGGACGGTAATATGAATGGGGACAGAGCTGCAGTGGCGTAACGTGAATGGGGGACAGAGCTGCAGGGGCTGCAATGTAAATTGGTGAACAGAGCTGTGGGGGCTGTAATGTGAATGGGGGGCAGAGCTCCAAGGGCTGCAATGTGAAGGGGGGCAGAACCACAGGGTGCTGTGATGGAAAGGGGGACAGAAAACACTGTTGTGGGAAGGGGATGCTATAAAGGAAGGCAGAGGACACCACTGTGGGGGGGATGATGTGAACGGATGCAGAGGATACTGACGTAAGAAGGGAATTGTGATATAAAAAAGGAGGGGGCTGTGATGTGAAGGGACTCAGTCATCACACAAACTTGCAATTCGGACCTCTGCTAGCAGAACATTTTTCTGATCGGACCTCCATGAATTTTAATTTAATACCCCTGGTTTAGGAGATATGATTTACCATTCCAATGGCACCTGGGACTCAAGGTAAAGGGAATATAGCTTATTTAAAAGTTTTAAAATATACAGATTCATTGATATCTCTTGTGCCCACAAGTCCTCCGTATAATAAACTGAGTTATTGTTAAGCCATTGTTTCTAATTATTTTAACATAATCTTTGATAGTTGGCTAGGGGATAGTGTAAACCTAATTTAGCAGCTATATGTAAAAAAAAAAAAAAAGAATCAAGGTCTTCACCAACTAACTATTGACATGTAACTTTATCTTTATTGTAGGGATGTTATCTAAGGGACAAGTAACCATAGAATAGAGAGTAGCGTGAGAGCCAGACTGAGATTTATTGCAGACAAATGTAATAAAGTAAAGGATGAGAACAATATTTCGATGTTTCATATGTTCTACATTAACTTGACTTTGATAGTGTTCAGAATTAATTAGACAAAATAAATGTGAATAAAGCACCTGGGGCAGATGGCTTACACCCATGAATTCTTAATTGGATAAGCTCTGTTATTTCTAAGCCATTGTTTCTAATTATTTTTAACATTCAGTAATGTTTAATGGTTGGATAGTTACCAATTGATTGGTGTAAGTGCAATGTAGTACTATATTCAAAAAAGATCAAGGCCTTCATCACCAACAAACATTTATCTTTATTTTAGTGCTTTAACTGGGGGGGGGGGGGGGGTTGATAAGTAACTATACAAACAAATATATGATAGAATAGAGAAGCAGATTTAATTTATGAAAGGAATATGTACGGAAATAAATCTAGAAAGTATGCTGACAGTGGAAAGTGGAGAGGGTGAGGTAAGAGAATATTTATCATTTATCACCTTTACTCCTCTGTCCAAGTTTCTGCATTCTTGGACTTGTTTGAAGACATTCTGTATGTGTAAATTGGAGTCTGCCTTTAAAGAGAATTCAATGTGCAAATGGCCTTAAACTGGCTTAAAAATGGCATCCAAAAAGTGATCAGTGATTCATACTCTGCATCATCTAAAGTTGCAAGTGGCATTCCCCAAGTTTTAGTATGGAGACTTTGACTTTATTAATAAACTCTATAGCTTTTTTGATTAAAAGTATTGTCTTCATGTTGCAGATGTTGCAAAACCTTGCAGTGGAATACATAACAATCTTATTTTAAGGGAGTTTGTAAGGCCAGAAATGTGAAAAAGGAAATTGATAAATTTTAAAGGTGCAAGCTACAGCCTGTCATCCTTATCCTGTCTTCACTACATTATGAGTCACTGATCTAGAACAAATATGCAGGCTTAGAATTCAGACTTTTCAGCCAATACTGGATGCATGAGTGTTCCAGGCCAATGACTTGAAACTTTGAAAAACAATTTAGTAGTCATATTATTATCTCTGCAGGTTCTATTTATGCCCCATGCATGCATGTGTATTTACAGTATGTGCATTCCCCATATAATCACATAACTATCTTTCAATATGTGTTTAGAACAGAGACATACCCTAAATCTATAGATGAGTATAGCACATAATAAGATCTCAGCTCCTCCCACACTACATATAATGCCAACTTCCTTTAAAGTAAAACTTTACTGGTAGTGAAGTTGTATTTACATCTCCACCCATACTCCAGAGTAACAGTCACCTACCTAAATACCTTTGGCCCCACTCTCAAGATCTTTACAATGTGGCCCTGTCTTGTGCCTCAAAGGCATCTTAGAAAAAAAGTCCCAGCCATAGCCAATAGACTTGAGCACCACTTGCCTCAAACATTTCTAATGCTGGATCTGGACTCCTCTGTATGGTTGGAGATGCCCAGAGGAATAAGCAGAGCGAGTGGTGCAAATGCTCAGTAGGTGGGAAGCAAAGCTACACAGTGAAGATCTTGGAAGTAGGGATGAAGGTTAATATTTAGGTAGGTGGCATTCACTCAGGAAGGTGGGGTCAGGATATTTAAAGGACAACTGCACTAAAAGTGGAAATTTCCTTCAAGCAAGGTCATATTTATTATTTGAATACTTAGGGAGCTGGGTAAAAGAAGGCAACCAGGAAAAGTAGACATTTTTTTCTCCTTTGGTTCACTCTGGAAATTTGTGAGCAAAACCAACATGAGAACAAAATTGTAGGGACAGCAGGGGCTGCTAGGGGCACTTTCTTTGCTAATGAAGCACCTAAATCCGTTGCATTAACACAGCAATGCATACATAGTAAATACATTATAATGCTTACATAATATCCATAACTCATTTCTTTGTTTCACTGAATATTTGGTGGATGCCATGAAATAAATTACAAATGACTGAGTGCAGAGACAAGTCATACACACAGTAGATTGGGTTTATGGTGATGAGTTAAAAGTTAATATCTCCTTTGTTTTCTTTTTTAAAGACAGAACTATCTGAGATTCAGGAGCAGCTCCACCTCCAGTTGCTTGATGTGGATGATGAAGTGGAGAGATGGCAGAAGGAGAAAGATCGCATTAGGGTAAGAAACTCATAATCTTCATTATTATTAGGAAAAGTGATTCTTTGGGGTTGATTTAGTAGAGCATGTTCACTTTGCAAAGTGAATTTCAGTCTGTAAGGGAATTTTTACCTAGCTTAGAAAGTGCTAGAAATTCACTTTGAAAAAAATACCCAATCATATGCAAGAAAAAGTAAAATTAAAAAATTGTTTTTGCTTACACGTGATTGGATGAGGGAAATCAGAAGTCATAGAAGTCACCTACTTCACTAAGCCAGGGGTCTTAAACTGGTGGCCCTCCAGCTGTTGCAGAACTACAATTCCCATGAGGCATTGCAAGGCTGATAGTTACAAGCTAGACTCCCATGGGCAGAGGCAGGATGGGACTTGTAATAATACAACAGCTGGAGGGCCGCCAGTTTGAGACCCCTGCATTAGGCTAATGAAAAATTCCCTTGAAAACCGAAAAGCTTATTTACCTTTAATAAATCAACCCCTATGTCTCAGGGCAAATATTTTGCAAGTTTACTTTAGTATTAGTTTGGTTTCTCTGTAACTGCTGAAGTAGACAGACTCAGGGATTACAGTTTTTTTTCTATGGATTGTAGAGTCAGCACTGTTTGTTGAGCGAATCATATTACTATGTCACCACTAAAGCAATCATAAATGATGTTTTAACTAAAATGCGAATGGTTGCTATTAGTTACTGTGCCTTAAACAGCATCTCCTTTATACTTTATGCTGCTCTAAAAATATATCGTAGGTTCACTCTAAGCAGGTTTCCCGCCAGATGTTTTTTAATTTGAGTGGGCTGCTATACCTACAGAAAATGCAGGGTAAAGGTCCCTGCACTATTTCCAAAAAGATAGCCTCAGGAAAAAGTAATTGTGCAATGCAGTCCTTGGCACAGGAAACCAGGCTGCGGTTTCCAGTCCTTGGGGGTTCCATGAAGAATTCATGGCACCCCCTGCCTCTGCTAACAGCAGTGCAGGTTAGGTGCGGGTATGGGAAGGCGTGCAATTACACATAGACCCACACTGGCATATAGGGTGAACCTAACTTAAGCCTGTGGGAATCAGAACAAATCGGAACAAAAAATAAAACAATATTGTGATTTAACTGTTTATCCCATGTAATAATGGATCCAGGATAACTGTAAAATATCTTTTTATTTAGAATTTTACAGCCAATCAAAAATCGGCTGTGGACCACAGCTTCAAGGATCTTATAAAAGAGTTGCAGAGACAGCAAGAGGAGGTAAAAACCAATTTAGAACATAAAGAACGTGCAGCTGTTGACCTCATTGAGCAAGTTGTAAATGACTTAAAATTGAAAAAAGAGCAACTTCAAGACAAGCAACACGATGGAGATAAACTGTTACATACTACTGATGCAGTGCTCTTCTTACAGGTAAGTTCATTGTTGCAATGTTACATACATAGTTAAAGTAAACCTTTTCCCGAGCATGTAAACATAGTAGTCCCTTCCTTGCCATTGCTGTTAATGATATGCAAATTTCGACTTTTATTAAAAGTCAGCAGCCTAGCTATCAAACTTTCCTGTGATTGAGAACAGGGATATATGGCTATCACAGGAAGAGCAAAGGTAAATGTACAGGCATAGCTTCACTTTCTCTGTGCTGCACATAGGCAACATGGCTGCATTCAATAGAAGAATAAATAGGTCACTTTGGGACAGACTGGTGCAAAGTTTTTTGGTGTCTGATTATGTTTCACAGATTTGTTTATAAGCTGAGTAGTTCATTTTTGGCAGTGATTCCTGTAAACATTGGCAAAGAAAAGAATTGCTTTAATATAGTTCAAAGATCACTTGTGTCTACCACAATCAACCTTGCACCACTCCTTTAGCTTTGTTCTAAAAGAAAGCAAAACAAAAGTCTATGGACATATGTTGCCAAACAGAAGCACAATTTCTTTCTTTCTGGCACCCCCTCTCCCAAGGGCAAGTCAGATGAATTTCCTGGTTTAGCTTTTAGTGATTAATACGTGTATGATATTTGTTGCAAAAAATCTGTATTGCTTTTCTAAATGATAGCATTGTTTTGCCATGTGGTAAACCATTCCATAACCCAACCTCTCTTAGGCCACTTTCAGACTGAGGAGCTGTACAGACACTCTAGCGCTAAAAATAGCACCTGCAAAATGCCTGTAAAGAGCCTCTCCTGTCACTCCAGTGTGAACGCCCGAGTACTTTCACATTGTAGAGGCCGCGCTTGTGGGAGGCTAAAAAAAGTTCTGCAAGCCGCATCTTTGAGGTGCTTTAGGAGCGGTGTATACACTGCTCCAAAAGCGCACCTGCCCATTAAAATGAATGGGCAGCACCACCGAAGCGCCTGCAAAGCACTTGCAAAGTGCCTGAAAAGCGATTTGCAGCCGCTTTAAACCCCTTTTTGCCCACTAGTGGGGGTTGAAAGTGTCCCACTAGTGGGCAAAAAGCGTCACTAAAAGGACGGTAAAGCACCGCTAAAAATAGAAGCGCTTTACTGCCCGCGTCCCAGTGTGAAAGTGCGCTTACAGTAAAGGATTCCTACTGAAACAGGTGGTAAAATTTTCTTTCCAGCATTTAAAAATAATGCCCCCTGTCCTTGTGATATGATATCAAGTTTAAATATATCTAAACACAAAAGTATTAAATGGTAACTTATTGTCTCTTAGGTGTCTTGCTTTTTTGTTAAAGAAAGGGTTGCTGTTCTTTAACTTTGTCCCTGGTGATCCTGGAGCTTCACTTACTCACTCACTCAGTCTTGTATGAACAGTGAGTACAGCTAATGTAGGTATAGCATGCCTACATATTCACCTTGTTCATTGCAGGATTAACAGTTGAGAAAACAGCTAAAGACATCACAACAAACAGGGAATGAGGAGACACCTAGAAGACAGGGTAAAATAAAATAGAAAGCTGTGCTTCCAGTAGGCGGTGGAAGCTGTGTTGCATTGGGAAGCACCTGGTGGTGCCTGGTCTTCATCAGAACCTCCAGTGGAGAGGAAGGAACTGAGTTGTCTCCCACTGCAAGAATGAAACCATTGGGTTCAATTTTTTTACAAAAATGAAACACCAGGCAGTGCACAAATTACAAAAGTGTCAAGTAGTGACCTTGTAAACTGACTGAACTAAATAGGCAGCATACTGAGTGGAAGTAGTAAAGCAATCAGACTCAATAGAACAAACACATTACTGAGACTAAGCTCAAGCAAAACAAGACAACAAGGTCACCCAACACAGTATACAAGACAACAGGCTGAAGGCAAAATAATAGCAATAGGCATTAGGCAAGTGTAAGGTAGGAAGGAGGTACAAGGATACAAGCTAACCATAACAAGGTAAGTAGGCAGAAGAGACAAGGCAGAGTGGGCCAGAGAGGCAGGAGACATAAAAATAATTGGAACCCAAAGGAAGAGCGCGCCTTAAGGTAAGAGAACTATAGCACAGTAATCTGTCATCAGGTGCTATTAATTAGATCTGTACAGTATTATATATACCACTTCCTAAAGATGTCCAATAACTTTTAAATTCTGTATGAATATTTTTGCAGGAATTCCAAATAGTAATAAGAAATGCTCCTCCAATACCACCACTGCCTACTTATACAGTGACATTGGAAGCAGAAAGGCTGACCCAAGCTATGGGAGGATTAAGAGAAGAATTGGTGGGACTCTGCAAGAGGAATGTGGAGAAATACTGCAAGATGGAGGCTCAAAAAAATCTGGTTGAAAGGAATGGTAAGTCATTTTCTATGTTGCTAGTTTTACAATACTTATTTATTTATTACAGTTATTTATATAGCGCAAACAAATTTACTCAGCACTTTAAATATATATTGTTACATTCACATCAGTTCCTGCCCTCAAGGCGCTTACAATCTAAGGTTCCTAACTCACATTTATACATACACATACTAGGGCAAATTTAGACAGGAGTCAATTAATGTCCCAGCATGTCTTTGGAATGTGAGAGGAAACTAGAGTAACTGGAGGAAACAAACACAGGCACAAGGAGAATATGAAAATTCCAGGGAAGTAGTGCCATGGTTGGGATTAAAACTGACAACCCTACAGCTGCCAGCAGAAGTGCTATCCACTTAGCCACTGTGTCATTTACCACTTCTAGTCAGTAGGTACTGCAATTGAATCACTTCATTCCCACCTATACTAAGCTATTTTTCTACTTTGTTGTGAATGTGCTGTCTGAGAAAGGACACAGCCCCTCCCTCCCCAACTCATATTGTTCTGCATGAAGTTTGAGTTATTCAGTTGGAGCAGGGGTCTCCAAACTTTCTAAAGAAAGGGCCAGTTTACTGTCCATATCACTTTAGGAGGGCCTGGCCAGTTGGAGTAGAAAATGCTCCAGCATCAGTGGGTGTAGACAATGTCATAGGCTTGGTGGTCAGCGGGAGTAAAACATTATATCTCGCCTGGTAGTAGGAGGAGGAACAGTGCCCCATCATTGATGTCAGGTGGAGGAATGGTGCCCCATCATTAAAGTCAGTGAGAGAAATGGTGCCCCATTTTTGGTATTAGCCAGAAGATCATTGGTGTCAGTGGAAAGTTCAATGCTCCATCATTGGTGTCAGTGGGGGAGGGGTGGGTGGATTTCTGACCCATCATTGTGGTATTAGATGGATAAAGGCCCTATCGTTGGTGTCAGTGGAAAGAAAAAAATGCCCCATCATTGGTGTAAGTAAAAGTAAAAATGCCCCATCATGAAGTCAGTGGAAGGAATAGTGCCTCATATCAGTGTGGGTAACAATGCCCCAAGTAAAAGACAAACAAAGGGCCGCATGCGGCCCATGGCCCACAGTTTGGAATACACTGAGTTAGAGTGTCAGAAAACAAGTTGCCAATGCTGGGCTTTCTTACTAGATGGTTCACTGTTCTCTGAACGGTACAACCAGCCTGTCTTCAATGTGAAATAAAATACAAATTTAATGCTTGATATAAATGATCAGTTTGTAAACTTGTTACAAAAAGGTTTGCTTTTTGGCTGAGGTTACAAATAGCTTACAGTTATTTTTTTCATCTTGGATACACAATTATCCAAACAAGAACACCAGCCATAAATGGAAGTGGACTCCTATTGCTGACCTTAAAGCGGAGTTCCGCAAAAAAAAAAAAAAAAGAAAACAAAGAAAAGTCAGCAGCTACAAATTCTGCAGCTGCTGACTTTTAATAATCAGACATTCAGCTGACCCATGGTCCAGCGATGCGGGGGAACGAAGCCCCGCTCGTCTCCCCCCTCTGTTGGCATTGTTACTGTAGGCTTCCGGCTGTGGCTTCACAGCCGGGCATGCATTGCACATGCGCATCCTGAGCGGTGCGCCATGACTGGCCGGGCAATCATCTGGGACCTGTGACGTGTCCCGGATGATTTGCGAGAGGGAGTGGGGAGAGGTAATCTCCCTTCTGGTACGGCAGGAGGAAGTGGGAGCTGGGTAGGGTATCCGCTCCCCCCCAAAAAAAATGACATGCCAAAGGTGGCATGTCAGGGGGTCACCTTCCCTTGAAGCGGAAGTTCCATTTTTGGGTGGAGCTCTACTTTAACATAAAAATTCTAGTCTCTTGGATTTAATGCTGGTCCTTTGGATTCACTGCTTTGAGAGTTTTGTCTTTTCTTGCTGCATGTTTGTTTGTTCAATGACTAAAAGGAGACAGCCAGGCAACTGTCATATCCAGAATAATGTCAGTCCATGTATTATACTGACAGGTGTCTTCTGTATGCTAGATGAGAATAGCTGTTGGTTTGAGGAACTTCTATTTGAATAAAAAGTATTTTAGTTGTTTAATAGCTTTCTTGCTATGCCATAGAAAAACACACACATTTGCATACAGCCACAGAATACTGGCCATGTGCCAAGATAAAATATTCTCATATTTTAAAAGCTGCCTTATTACCTATAAATAAATCCACTCTGCCAGTTCCAAAATATTCCATTATTCTGTGCTGTACGGATATTTCCTGCTAGGAGTCATCATATTAATTTGTCTTTCTTTTAGTTCTCAGGATGTAGCGCAGACTTAGGTGCTACACAGAGGAGCCTAATTGCTTTTCTAAATGTGTGTTGATTTCTGTGGTTTTGTGCAATACATTTTTTATTAACTGATCTGCCTTCCAACCCCAGGCACAATATGAATAAAAGAACTTTACTGAAGTTCCTATAATTTTTAGAAAGCCCTTGTCACTATATCTAAAATGTTAATGGAATGGGGATTTGGGATGAACTTTGTGCTATTACAGCTCATTTGTACCATGTAAAGTGCTGTTCTTGGCTATGTCATATAGTTTACAAAGGAGATGATACCATAAATCAGGCAAATGTCATAAATATCCGAGTGGGTCACACGGGGTTGATTTACTAAAACTGGAGAGTGCAAAATTTAGTGCAGCTCTACATAGAAACCAATCAATCAATTTTTTTTGTTATCAAAGTTTAATTCAACGACTGAAGTTATATGGAAATTGAGGATGGCCTCACAAAATAATGAATTAGGTTACAAATAAAACCTTACATAGTGCACCATCATCCCAAGTTAATATGGAATAGGTATTTGAAAATTCTGGTCTCCAGCCAGAAATGTCAACAAAAAATGCGAGCAAAGGGACTATTGCGATGTACATCAAACATATAAAAACATTAAGAAGGACAGGTATATAAAAAAATGTATATCAATTTATTTAAATATAAAAACACTTAACAATACAAATCATCAAGGGCTCGTATAGAAGGTGAAGTATTTGACTAGTTTCGCTTCTCAGCTTCTTCAGGAAATACATACATCTAGGAGTGTATACATGGAACACAATTAGATCAACAATAACAATGTAAAATAACATCAAAGAAAAACAATGGAGAAAAGATCTGAAGAAATCACCTACCCTATTCCCAGTCTAGGTATTAGTTCCCTAGTGAGACACTTCACTACAGTTCTAGCATCATCATTTTTCACCATGGGGTATCCTTCTCCCCAGGATGAAAAAATGTCTACACACACCAAAAGATATTTAAATTTACCACACAGTGGCATCTTGGCAACGTCTAACTGTATTATTTAAAAAATCTGGTGTCGGGAGGTGAAGCCTGGGGCCCACCAGAATTGATTTACTGATCTAGCCATCCCTCCTGTTGAGACATTGCGTCATTGCAAAGTCCATGGCTCAAGAGAAAAAGGGAAGGAAATAAGGTGTCGGGGGCAATGGCTTACCATTCATCAGCCAAATCCCCTCAGAGGAGCACGTGGTTCGTCCGCCAATGCATTTCCTTGTGAAATTAGGTCATCAGCATTTGTATGTGCTTTACATTTTATTACTGCTACCACAGCAGGTGACTGGATTGCTGTCTTGTAACTATATCTTTGTGTTGTACTGGGTCTCCTTCATCCAGTGATTCTTTAATCACAGGGCGGATTCCTTCAGTGGCCTCTCTGCTATGAGGACACTGAGGAATTCTTCATACTGTCAGGATTAAATCCCTAAACCCTTGTACACACGGTCGGACATTCCGACGGAAAATGTCCGATCGGACCGTGTTGTCGGATAATCCAACTGTGTGTGGGCTCCATCGGATTGTTTCCGTCGGAATATCCGACAGACAAAGTTTTAGAGCTGGGCTATAAAACTTTCCAACAACATGATCCGATCGGACTTTGTCCGATTGTGTGTAGAGAATTCCGATCGGACAAAGTGCCACGTATGCTCAGATCAAATTCCTAGACCAAAGCTATTGGCTACTAGCCTGAACGTAGTCTCGTCGTAACTAAATAACGTCATCACGTTACATATGATCGGATTTTCCAACAACTTTGTCCGACCGTGTGTATGCAACAAGTTTCGGACAAAATCCGACGGATTTTGTTGTCGGAATGTCCGACCGTGTGTACAAGGGCTAAGACTTTTCACGGCGGCAACTTCCATATAGCCTAGTGATAATTTCCAGTAATCCAGACTGCTGGATCAATAAGCCCCTTGTGCATTTCTGGAAATCCCTCCTGTTGGGGGTGAATCAAGTGCTGGCATAAATAGCAAATCTGAAGCCTCCATCTGTACTGATTCAAGTATGTTTACTTCCATCCCTTCAGGGGGTAAAGCTATATTACCTCCTATTTTTGTTAGTAGATCTCTGCCTAGCAGACTGCCAGGGGAGTATGGTGCTACAAAAAATGAATGTTTATGACACTGACCTCCAATTCTTACATGTAGAGGCTCAGTGACTTTGGCAGTAATTATATAATTACTTATCCCGACCAAAGATACCTGCTGATTCGAAGTGGGAAAATTGGCATCACATATGTTTAGCAAACTCTTTGAAGTGCCTTTATCTATTAAACACAGGATAGATAAACCATTAACTGACACATCAATCATTGGTTCTGTATTTTGTCCCAAATTCAAGACAGCAAGCTCAGGGATAGGAATGAAATTGTTATCAATCAGATCACCATACTCCACCTAATCCTAGCAGAAATGAAGTTTACTAGCACTAGGGCTTCTATTACTTCTCTGAGGGATCATCTTCTGAAACCGAGCTCCCACCCATGGGGCATTTTTAATTCTGTTTGGCTTAGCCTGCATTCCCCGTTTACTAGGGTTTCCATAGTTTGAAACATACCCTACCCCTGAAGGTGGGTATGTAAGTGTAGCCACAGGCATCCCTTGTGGAGAAACCTGAACAGTTGAGACCTGCACCTCAATACTCTCCCAATGCAGTGCTGCTTTCTCAGGTACGGGAACTCGTTGTACATTCACTATTTAATTTTTATCCTTTTTGTCTATTTTTCCCTTTCTTATTTTTTTTAAAGAATCTCAAAGATTATTTGAGCAATATCCACTGGTTCTGGTGCTGGCTTCTTTCTCCATCCAGGAGTGCAAAGCTCAATTTAGTCTCTGACTTCCTGTAACAATCCCCCATGAAACGCTTAGCCAGATCATGTCTGGACCAATCAGTTTCATCTACTAGGATCCACTCCTCATGCTTTCTGACCGCATTCTTGAACCTATTCCAGTATTCTAATACATCCACATACATCCTCATTCTTTCTTTGGACCACCTTCATTAATCATTCATAAGATTATTTTCTATATTCGCTATACCATTTTGAGTAGCACCATTCTTTCTTGCTTCCACATTCCACATATATACATATCTCCACCAATCTTTATGCACATCATCAACACTATTTCTTCTTTTTAGTTGTTCGATAAGTCTTTTAACAGAAGTGGGTGTCTGAACTTCTCTTATTAACTTCCTCATTCTTTCCCCTGTGTCAGCGTCCAGAATTTCTATTGACGAGTCAGAAACTGCAGCAGCATCTGTCTGCTCTGTGTTTTCACTCACTGACACAGATACTACTGACCACTCCCCTTTGGGAGCAATAGAAGCAGCTGCAATTGCTAGCTGTCCCCATGCACACAGATATGGAGAGATGAAACCATCACTTTTACCTGTGCAAAGTCTATAAGGTGGTGGTTTAACACATTTGTACCATAACTTCTCACACAGCCAGACGTTCAATTTACTCACAATCACAATCAGATTGTTTCATGTATATGCTAACACCATGCATTGATTTTGTCATTATCAAATAAGCCTTTTGGTGGCCACCATTAATTTGGCTCTTCTTTACATCTATATATATATTACACAATTTTTCATTATACTTAAGAGCACTTGGTTCTCCTCTTACCATCATTCTAACAATGGGGGAGCTTGGGTGTAATTTGGAAATACTTAGCCCTGTGGCTTTTGCTATTTTTAATAGGCGTTTAGCATTTTCCCTAGTTAAACCATAGCTTGTCATATGGGTGAGATGCTTTTATTAAAATTTGTTCCCCTTTCCTTTTGTTTAATTTTTCGTTACTTCTTTTAGAAAATTTTCGTTATCTCTTTTAGAAAATTTTCGTTACCTCTTTTAGAAATTTTTCGTTACCTCTTTTAGAAATTACAACATTTGGAACTCCGGGACCAAAAGTTCCACTCTTTAAACCAATGGCTGTGTACCAGTAGCCAAATATACCTTGAGATATCTCACGTGTTCTATTCATAGAGGGACTTCTCCTCTCTTAGTGGCAATAGGCTAGTCCCCGACTAGACTCCCTACTCCAAAGAGCACACAGCAGGTCATATATTCACTGTGGCTGTCCGCTGAGGACAACTCGTCCTAGGACCACAGATGCACAAAAAAAATACAAAAAAATTCAACATTCAACAACTTCTATTCACTTTTAGAAATTGCGGTACCTGCTTAAGTACATCCCTTAATAAAAACATATATATATTGTCATTCCAAAGGGTCCAGAGTTTAAGGAAATATTATTACTCTTGTTATCCTGACACATTAAATTATTAAATTTATAATTTATCAGAATGTTATAGAAATAATATTCTCAGTAATCATGCACAAGCAGAATGCATTTTTAAAATAAAGGAAACATGCTACCTTCTGTAGTTGCACTCCTCCCCCGGCACCTCACTCCCATACAGCAAAGACGGTAATAATATGGGAGAAATTTCTCACCTTAGGCGCTGTTGTTGTCCCTCCTGTTGTGGGATGAGAGCCGGAGGTGGGGATGCAGTCAAGAAGACACGATTCGGGGTCACCAATGTTAGACTCAGCTTTGAAATTAAAGACATCCACGCAGAGTGAATTGCATTCGTGCAGCTTTTACTGAGAATATAATTACGATGTACACTGGATCACATATAGAAAGGATGTGATGACTTACTTCAAGATCACATATGGTCATTTTGACCTCTGGGTTATGAGTAATTTTACTTCTCATAATATATCAAACTTATAATTACACAAGAGGGGGTCATCCAAAAGGCACTTTTTTGTGATAATAGCTCTCTCCCAGAAATTGAGCAATGTACAGCCAATTAGTACCCACGTCATTTGGCAATACATTGCAACCCCTTCAACAAGAACAGGATTGTGTAATACCTAAGAATTGGAACAAACTATTAAACTATATTTTTTAGAGAAACACATTTCTTTAAAAGGGGGGACTCTGAGTCTTTCATGAGTTTTTCATGATTCCAGAATCCAGGTATTCTGTTTCTTAATAAAATATAAATACTATGTTACATTTCACAGAGAACTAGAGATTGAGTTTCTGTTACAAAAGCATGCAAAACATCTACTGCTAAGTTGTTGTTTTTTAAGAGTGAAAGCAAGTGACCGCTTTCCTGTTACAAAGGTATGCCCCCTACTGTTGGTGAATCCCAATTGCTTATAGTCCACCTGAGACATATGCCTGCATTACTAATGGCACCCCTGTACCTTCTCCAATTCATGTAAATTTGCAGTTGGCAAAACTGAAATTGAAAATGTATAAAGTGCTTTTCAGCTGTCATCAAATTACAGCACTTAGTGCAGATGGTGCTTCTTTGTCTGTCTTCATTACACAACCAGGAATTGTCATATCACTTACTGATATCAAACCTTGTATCAGCTCCCTTTCTATATGTTTCAGTTCTCTGACTGAACTGACCGGTTTCCTGTAATCCAACATTTATCAGGTATTATACTGTCTGTAATCAATGGCAATTATTTTATTTATTTATTACAGGTATTTATATAGCCCCAACAATTTATAAAATATATTGTACACATTGGTACACCAACACTTGTAGAGTTCTCTGAAGGGAGTAGGCAACAAGAGGATGGATGGATTCTATCATAATTTTGCTATGGGGGCCAATGATTTTCAGTTATGCAAGATAAAAAATGTCATCATTAGAGCTTGCCTCTCAGCGTTTTTACAAAATAAGATTGCAAGAGTTGTAGACCTCTTGCCAAGAGAAATGACTAAGTAGAAATCCAGGTCAGAGGTCTGTTGCTAAAAAGCATCATCACAAGTGAGAAACTCTCTGAGGCAGTCCTGAAGGACTGTTCACTGTTATGTTATTTGTCAAAGCTGTTAATAACAAGTCTAAATACAAAGGATTAATGTCATTTGTAAAATACGTGAAAACAAGTGCATTTCCTACCTAAAGAAATATTAAGCTGGAAAGTGTTATCATTAGGAAGGAAGATGAGAAAATGGTGTTGAATCATAGACACCATAAGAGAAAACACAATAGAAAATCTATATTGAAAATTAACAGCTAATGCCAAAACATAACTAATAATATATTATGTGATCTGTTTATATCCCTGTTGAAGGGGATGCATTTACCCCAAAATACATTGCCCTTTGTTTTAATGATTAGGGCTATGCACATATGCCAGCTGTGCTCATGTGCTAAGTCCATTCAGCATAACTGTATATGGTGGTGCTATTGTAAAAACACAGCGTGCAGGCATATACACAAAAAAAACTTTCTAGGCCATTATGCTATATTTTTGTTTACAATAGTACCACCATATACATGGGAACAGCAATTGTCAATGATAGGTTGTATGCTGCACCTGGACAGGGTGGAGGAAATATAGCTGCAGTTATGCCGAATGGGCTCAGCCAGCCTGCGTGCAAGAGCTCCTAAAGTGGCTGTAAACTCCATTCATGAAATTTGAACTAAGCACATATATCTATAGTGCTTACTTGTCTCTCTCCAAAGCTCTAAGTGTTGTTTCTCTCTGGTGCTTTGTGCTTCTGTTATCAGCATGAGTCACTTCTGTCAAATTCTCTGACACATGAGATAACACGAGCTAAAAATTAGTGTCAGGGTGGGTGCTTAGAGGGAGATGAGCACTGAGCTTGTCTATTCAGAATACAGTTCTGCTGGTATACAAGTAAAACTTATATAGGAGGATTTGTTTCATGTTTGTGTGTCATCTGAGGCTGTTCACTTCACTAGGTATATGTGAGGGTTTAAATCCACTTTAAGCCCTAGTAAAGCCAACGCAGGAGTCCAGTGCGTCTCTCATTCAGATTTGAGCTGAAATTGACCAAAAGGTGCAAAGGGCTCCTCTGAAAAATAGAGAGTCAGTCACAATCTCCTGCTATGCGAATT
The DNA here is from genome assembly GCF_037356315.1 of Lithobates pipiens. NCBI lineage: Eukaryota > Metazoa > Chordata > Amphibia > Anura > Ranidae > Lithobates > Lithobates pipiens. Next base: position 111,663,617 of record NW_027507788.1, read on the forward strand.
GGATGCAGGGAAAACTACATCCAATTTGCAATAGTGTGTGCAATTTTGTGAACACAGCCTGAAAGATTCACAAAGCTTGTGTGTAGTTTTATTAACACTCATATTGTGGTACTTATAATTTACTCTACCCTATAAAAAATTGTTAATTATAGCTAAGATAATCTATTTTTATAAAATATGAAGTCCGGTGGCAAAAGTAGAATACACAATAGTTCACAAACATTACATACTGTTGCTTTGTCATCACATTAGTTATGTGCTTGATCATAATGTATAATTCATACAAGAGAAACATTTAGTAACATTATATAATTACATTTTACTAAGCTTCCATTGGAAATGTTATGATATACATTATTCAGTAATCTCCAAATTAGTATTCACATAAAAAGACAGAATTGTTATTATGCAACTACTAGAGTTTTTATTTGTTTGGAGTACACTAACAGTAATACTTGGGTAACAGTTCAGGATAATAACAAAAACATGATTCTCTTACATTACTGGAAGGAATATTATTTTGCCATTGTTAATATATTTCCAGTCACAATTCTGTCCTTTTGCATTTCTTCCAGGCACTTAATTCTTTAACAATTAATTAAACAACATATTTGGACCAACTGTATGGATGTCATACATACCAGTGAACCTGTATTGTTAAATCGGGAAAGCATAAAAACAAATATTTGATAATAAATGTGGCCATATTAGGTCAATGATGTCACAAGCATTAACATGGTTTTTGACCCAACCCAATCTCATCCCTACTGGAGATGCAATGAGAAGGGTTAGGAAATCCCTCCAAAATGAAGGAAGGCAGATGCATTGAAAAAGGTGTCCCCAAAGAAAGATTTTGCCTCCTCTTTTGTTCTAGTGACAACTGTACAACAAAATTTGGAATTCCTATCAGAGATGTTTGAACCCCAACAAGTATGTTAACTAGTTTTGGATTATAACTGACTGATTAATTCAGACCGCGTATTTAAGAAATTAATGACTGGATATATTGTGAAGTTAAGGAACAACTAGTTTGTTTTGCTGTGTGCAGTTATTTTGCCATTGTCAAGCTTATGTCCTGTGACATTGATTAATGGCATTTCAGCAAAAAAATAAATAAATGGCTGTACAGAAGGACATTTTGAAAACTGCAAAACTGCAAGTTTTTAATGCAAATATATATAGGCCTTTAAATGAATCTGCGTGCAATGGTTTGTGCCAAAGCTAAATAATGTAGACTGCATATTGATACAATAATATGTGTTAGTCAAAACATGTGGTGCAAAAAAGCATTTGAAATATATAATCAAGTAACTGATTTATTGTATTTGCAAAAAAGCATTTGAAATATATAATCAAGCAATGTTTTATTGTATTTTGAGAAAAAAAAAAAAAAAAGCTTCTAGGTTTTTTTTTTGCAAAAGCTTAATTGAACAAGCTGAACTCAGAAGCTAATTTGCTACTGTGCACAGTTGCACCAGATTTTGCACACTTCAGTATCATAAACTATTGTCTTTTTGTTCAAATAAAAATATATTTTTTTCACCTTTCATTGTATGCTGCATCTTAATTGCCACCACTTCCTGGCTATATGTGGTCTAGCGATGGCTGCATCTCCTATGGAGGGTTTCTTAATGCTAGCAATGGTGAACCATTGCTGTGTAATTTGTGTTGAAATGGCTACTTGTAGTTTTAAGTTGACAATACAGGAGTATAAGTGTGAAAGGAGGACAGAGTTGTCACCTTATATCAGAAAGTGCCTGAACTGGGATCTTCATGGCACGATCACAGGGTATTATTTTTATTACAGTTGCATATATAAGCAGGTAGAACATTACCTTTGAAATTATATTAACATAATAAAATCTATATAAGATTTTAGAGATTGAGTCTACATATACTTTCAAGTCTTGCCCCGTACACACGATTGGATTTTCGGACAACAAATGTTGGATGTGAGCTTGTTGGCTAAAAGCCTGACCATGTGTATGCTCAATTGAACATTTGTTGTCGGTCTTTCTGCCAACAAATGTTGGCTAGCAGGTTCTCAAATTTTCCGCCAACAAAACTTTGTTTTTGGAATTTCCGATCAAGTGTACACAAGTCCGACACACAAAAGTTTGCATGCTTGGGAATCAAGCAGAATCAAGCAGAAGGAGCCGCACTGGCTATTGAACTTCCTTTTTCTCGGCTCGCCATAAGTCTTGTACGTCACCACGTTTCCACGTTCGTAATCGTTGGCCAACATTTGTGTGACCGTGTATATGCAAGACAAGTTGGAGCCAACAACCTTCAAACAAAATTACACAGTTTTGTTGTTGGAAAGTCTGATCGTATGTACAGGGCATAAGAGTGGTCTTATAGGACATGTTATCAGTTTTTGGCAATCATTGGTACATTAGTATTCTGGAGACTTCTTTTTCATTTCTTTCTCTGTATGTTTTTAATATCATTATAGAGTTATAATAGTGCAATACACATGCAATTTAAAATATAGTCTGACACAATCTGCAATGATCTGCAGTGACCGAACTTCAGGCAGATAGCAAACATCTAATCATGTATATTTTAAAACCAATAAATACAATTTTGATAAAACTAACATAAGTACCTGGAATCTCAGGTACTCACCTCTGTAGCTTATTGTTCTTTGTCCAATAAAAGGCTGTGATGTAGTTCTTAAAGCTGAAGTTTAGTCTACCTTTATTCTGCCTTCCCAGGTCCCTTCCTCTCTTTTTTATTATCACATTTTTTAGCATGTGAAGTTTTAGTTAATCTTAGTTTATTAAGACATAACAAAATACAAAGGTATAAAAAGGTGAAATACAGTGTATCCAAGGTACATGTGTTTGAACCTAGCATAGTCCTCAAAGAGTAATGGTACAAAAACAGATGAGTAGGACATCAATGCCTTGGGCATCAGTGTTAGATAGGAGATCACACACACACACACACACACACACACACACATATATATATATATATATATATATATACATGCGCAGACAATAGATCCAGCATGTATATAAAAATGGAAGTCGTAACTATATGTGGAGGGTATACACACTTATGCCCCATACACACGGTCGGACATTCCGACAACAAAATCCATAGATTTTTTCTGACGGATTTTGGCCCAAACTTGTCTTGCATACACATGGTCGTACAAAGTTGTCTGAAAAACATGTACGACGGACTATAAAGAGGGCAGTAGCCAACAGCTTTCGTCTTGTAATTTATTCTGAGCATGCGTGTCACTTTTTCCGTTGGAATTGTCGACACACGATCGAAATTTAAACAAACGGATTTTGTGGTCAGAAAATTTTAGATCCTGCTCTCAAACTTTGTGTGTTGGAAATTCCGACGGGAAAAGTCAGATGGAGCCCACACGTGATCGGATTTTCCGACAACACGATCCGATCGCACATTTTCCATCGGAAAGTCCGACTGTGTGTACAGGGCATTAGCTGTAACTATGAATTCCATACCACATTTCTAGCGTGTAACATCAATGGTACTCTGCATATGTACCATATCTTTCGATTTTGTGGAGTGTATTTTAGCTGGATGTGAAGTACTTTATTCTGGGGGGCGGGGGTCTCACAGACAAGCAGACTTGACATGTTTATTATAGAAGTTCCACTTTAAAGTGATAGGTACAAATTATCCATTAATAAATATTTAATTCTAATTAGCAATGTTTTATTTTTAAACTTTTGTTAGCATTATTAAAGGATAATATATAATTGAACATGACCACAGAACACATGACAAAAAAACAATAACATTTCAGATACTGTTAGAATGTAATTACATTGATAACCTTTTGTCATTACTGTGGTTCTTTCACTTGAACATGTTTATTCTTGTGTTTTAGTGGAGAACAGATACATGATGAAGGATCTTGCAACTAACTGGACGCAACCAAATGAATCATACGGAAGGTTCAGCTCTCTCTTTAATACAAAAGGTATCAATTAGCATTGTTTAGCCTGCTTTGTTTTTTCTTCTTCTTCTTAGTAGTACTATACTAAATACATAGAAAAAGAACTGTTTTATACTTTAATACTTGATAGCTGTGGCAAAATTATACAAATATATATCAATTTTAAGAGAGTCAGTAAGAAAAATGAGAGAGATGGGGAGAGAAAACTGAACATAAATGCAAAGGATTAATCAAAATGTATACTGAACATATACAATGATAAGTGCATTCTAGTTTTGGCTTTCCCATTTCTATCCTAAAGCAGAATATTGAGACTTAGGTGATCATTAGAATACATTTAAGATTACAAATTAAAAAGCTAGTGGTAGCATATCTCATATGAGGACTATGCTGTGCACTCAGTGGCCACTTTATTCAGTATATATATAATTCTTTAAAAAATAATATAGAAAATAATTAATGGTGTTGAAATCTTATACCGAAAGCATGGGGACATATGATTTACGGTAAGCTACTTTGACAAGTGGAATTCTTGTGGGGAACATGTGAGATGGTTGGAGCATCTCAAAAACTCTTGATTCCCTTGGATTTTCATGTTCTATAGTCTCTAAAGTTACTTAAATAGCCATACACAGAAGTTTTGTGGACACCAAATTAATGAAAAAGATCAGAGAAGAATGGCTATAAATCTGATGCTCAATTTTAATAAGAATTCCTGGAAGGGAATAGGTGAATTTAAATAATATGCATTTTAATTACATCAATTTCTGAAGACTTTATTCTTAAAAGTTAGGTCACATGTTTATGTGCTGTATAGTAAAGATTATTATTTTTATGGTTATTATTTTTAATGCACATACTTACCTTGCTTTATACCCTGCAGCTGGGGGACGCCAATCCTATCAGCCTTCTTCTGGGCACGCATTAACTGATAGCCCTTCTGCAAGCATGAACAGTCTCTATGGGGCCAAAGGTATAAAACCCATGTACCATGTTTCTGGTGTAATTTTGTACTTTTAGCAAACATGACATAGAGCTAGGTACTACTTTCATATACGGTTTATGACATCCCCTACTAAAGGTGCACTGCATATGGTTAGAAGTGTACATACCATGTGTATTAAAACAATTTCCAGTAAGAGTCTATGAATAGACACAATAGGTGGCATTTACTAAACCTGCAGCACTCAAATGGGGATGTAACTGTGCATGGTAACCAATCAGTTTTTAAATTCAGCTTGTTCAATTAAGCTTTGACAAAACAACCTGGAAGCTAATTGGTTTCTATGCAGACCTGCACCAGATTTTGCACACTCCAGGTTTAGTAAATCCCCCCAGTAAACCATACACTGTATATTGAAATACCCACAACTGAATCATATAATATTATTTTACTGTTATCACTGCTTTCAACCTTTTTCAAACATCTATGCAGACATTTCACGTTCAGATGATTTGGCTACATGAATATACATGTAGCCAATCATTTGGCTGGAAAAAAAAGTATGATTTTGTACATCTAAAGGTTTTAACAGGCTTACTAAGTGACATAGAAATTTAGAAAAGTTAATACCCCAGGTATTAGGCTTTATTATCACCATTACCTTCTCACCCTATAGTCTTTTTTTACTGACACATACTAGGCAGATTTTACAAGATGATACCTAAAAGCTACTTGTAGAAATTAATCTAATACATATTAAAATAAGTTTGTTTGTGAGCATTAAGGGATGGTCCTGCTTAAACTGCCTTTATAGCACAGCCCCGATTATAGCTTCTCCAGATCCTTGCCAGAGCCATAGCACATAATGGAAAGTGAAGTATAAACACTTCATGGAGTTCTCCAACTCACTGGAAGAGCTAGTTGGGATTTCTCTTAGCCAAACCAAAGTTTTATCTTGTCCATAGAGGAGACAGTGGTTGGGATTAACGTAGAATAGGTATAATCACAAAGTTTACAAATTAAAGGTCCGAAAAATACATCAGTCACTATAAAAGTGGTGGACAAATTATTTATTAAGATTAGGTCTACAGTTCCATTCGTCTGAAAATGGTTTGAAATCCTATTTTTTTTAATCAAAATATATCTTAAAAAGTTGTCACAAGCATGCCCTGAGTGCAGTGGAGAGAAAATATATAACTTTGCCAACTGAAATATATAGAGAACATTATTAGTCTACTATTACTGTGTAAATGGTATAAACAAAATAATAAAGATTTCTGAAAAAAATTAAATAAATATTCACAGTTGCTTATCACGGTCAAGCATGTGCCTAACAACTTAACATTGCTGATAAGCAACATATTACAGCTGAACATAGTTCCCTGTTTTGCACTTTAAATGTGTTATGATTGCATGATTTCTGTTAATAGCTGCATGATAGGCCCAGGTGATATGTTCGCTTGCTGTATGCTCTAACCCAGTACCTCTCATGCAATAAGTCTATGCATATATTGGATGCAGTTACAGTATCCTCCTGAATCTGAGTGATCATGATCTCAAGTTAAGTTTACATCCGAGTTAGTTACTAAATTAAAAGGTAAGGTTAACTGATATTAACCTGTGTTTATGTCAAACATCCAATCATGTGAAAGTAAAATTATTGAAATAGGAACTCCTGCTGCACATTATTGTATGTTTGAAGTGAACAATTTATGCGACCCTTTCCTTTGCCCACGAAGGACAAAGTTAAAGGGCCACTTAATGCCCCTCATTCCCCAGCTGTAAACACATACCTTACCTTGCTCTCCACCTCTCCATTTGGCTGTCTGGATTGGAGAAAAAGATCAATGTGTAAGCTCCAAACTGACTATTCAGAGCATGCAATAGGGTTGATTTACTAAAAAGCAAATAGACTGTGCGCTTTGCAAAGTGCAGTTGCACTCTGCAAGTGCAGCTTCTCCAGAGCTTAGTAAATGAGTAGAAGCTCTGCTGACTTCCATCATCCAATCATGTGCAAGCAAAATTCTGTTTTTTTTATTTTCCTTGCATGTGATTGGGTATTCTTCGCTAAGTGAAGCTTTACCTTTACTAAGCTCTGGAGCAACTGCAATGTGCATAGTCTATTTGTCTTTAGTAAATCAACCCCACAGTGCCTCCCCAGACTAATGTGACAGTGTTGGGCCTATCACCAAGCAACTAGCTCTGTCACATAGGAGGTGAAGGATTACAGTCAGTCATGTCATCATCCATACCTGGAAAAGACAGGAAGAGGCACTTCACTCTGGATGGTCAAAGAGAGAGGTGTGTGATTGAAGAACGATGTGTATATGCTGTCAGGGGTGTGGTGGGGGGGGGGGGGGAACTGGAGTCAATCTACTAAATGAGTAGAAAGTATAATTACCAGTCACATCAATTAAACAGACCTGTACATATTACTTAAAAATGGGAGTTTCACCTGCACATGATAGTTGAGGTGATCACAGGATCATTTGGCAAAGTGTGCACTGTACTCCTTTAGTAAAGTGTTTACTGCAATCTTAAATCAGAACTGGAGGCGAATATATACATTTTCTGCATATAGGGTCTGGATCCAAAGCAAGTCATGATTTCTTAGATCTGTCTTTGTTTAATGTATTAAGGATATTCATCAAACCATAGTAATTTGTAATACTGAATAGCACACAATTCATGCTAATGATTTTCCACATCAGATATTTTTACCATTTAAATGAAGTTTATCTTTACAAATTATTACAATTGAATCTTTGTAAACTAAGAATCCTCTATAGCAATTTATCAAATAAAGACTTTGTTCTCCAGTGTAATACTTAAGAGATAGCACCTCTTGTTATAGGATCACACAGGATGTTCGACACTTCTTCCTTTACGAGCCAAGAGGATAATCCCAGTTTCTCCCCTTCAAACTATTCTCAGAAAGGTATTACTACAGGTTCTGGTGCTAATTAAACTTTACACCAAGAGGTCTATTTAAAAAGCAGTGAATGTGACTTGCACCAAACATTCTCTAGTGAAGAAATTATCATTATCATTTAAACACGTGGACCTGGAAGATTCACCTGCAGAGAATGTTTGCTGAATGTCTGGTCCTCTGCTTTATAAATATGCCTCTTAGTGTTATATTTACAGTAGAAATCAGAGTATGAATCATGTAAAGGAAAATTCAATTTTTTGTTCATTGATCAGGCTTTGTGTGTGGAATTAACTGTTTTTCTGACCTCTACTCAATGTCCTAATTGTAAATTTTGCTTCCTTGTCTATGGTCTAAAGAACTAACATATCCAAAGAAGACATTTTTTAAAATTATTATATTTTTTTATTTACAATTGTATTTATAAAAATGCATTATTTCATTTGTGGAAAGAGATAAATACAATTAATTTGTTCTGTGTTAGGTACAAGGATAGCAGTGTAGGGTTTAAAAAGCTTTAGGAGACCTTATATTTTTGAATAACGGAAACCTGAAATATATAATAGTTAAAGTGTTGAAAGGAGTTTGTGGCATATTTCTGTACAGAGTTTGATAACCCATTAAAAATGATCTGCTTAAATGCAATGCACATTAAATCACAAAATTATAGCTTCTAACAAAGATCTGAAGAAGGCTTCAGATTGTAATTTGACCATACTTTACTAAATCTGGTCCTCATATATTTAAATTGAGTAAAGGAAGGTGCTTCCAGAAAATAGAAAGCGGGGATACCAACCACCAAAATATTTTTATTGGCAGGACTTGGAAAATGCACTGACAGAGCCACATTTTAAAGAAAAATCCAAATGTCACAGAAATAAATTTTCAAGTATAACATGCAAAATCCACTTGCACATTGTCCTCACCTGCTACTCTATGCAGTCATTATATAACGAGTTCTATTTTCACCCACATGAACTTGAAGTTTGGCTTAGACCCAGAAAATCTAGTGCTGTCAGACTTGGTCAAATCTTTTAAAAATGGCTCCCTCTAAGTCCTATCTTACAGTGAATAGACAACTTTAGGCAGTAATACTCTTATTTTAACTCTGCTTGGTTCTAAAAATGGAAATGCACAGATCTATTGGAAACTGACCAAGGTAGCGAATGTCATCACTATTACCTGGATGTAGCCAAAAGGAACATTTTAAATCTTGACCTAATAAGATATTTAGCAGTCTAAAGAGAAGGTTTGACAGAAAAAAAAGGAATGCAATGTTCTTTGATCTTCAGTTTTTTTTTTATTATTATTTAAATTTCATTGCTCTTGACTTTTGCAGCTGTGGATTGAGGGTGTGTATTAACAGAATTACCAAAACACATGCATGAGCAAGTATACAGTATTTGTGGTGTAGATTTCTGGCCTTTATTATGAATAGAGCTAAAGGTATAATTAGGAGCAACAAAGGTCTATAAGAAAGTGGGAGGAAACCAGCTAGATTGCTTTATACATTAGTGCATTGCTATAAAACAAGTGTAATAAGTGAGCAGAAGTGAAATTTAAATCAATACAATGAATGCTTAAAGTATAACTAAGGGCAAAACTTTTTTTTCAGTTTTGGATACAGTGGAGAGGGATTAGAATGCCTTTCAATATCAATTGTTATTGCTGTCTATGCCCCCCTTAGTGATATTCACCCTATTTGTCCTGTATACCATTATTATTGAAAGTAAATGTAAAAGAAAATTACAAATTTTGGATTGTCCCCAGAAAAGTAATAGAGGTAAAATCTTCCAATATTGACACTAGTTCTGGGGGCCTGGGGGTCCCCAAGGGATTCCCTTAATTTGAAAAGATTTCCTCTCACTTTCTGTTTAGCTAAGGGACAGGAAGTGAAGAAGAATCTCCAAGATGGAACACAGATAGTAAAAAAAAATCTGATAAGGGTTATAACCTTCTGTTGTTCTATCTAAAATGAGAAAAAAGTTTTGCCTATGCAGTAAAACCTTGGTTTGAGAGTAACTTGGTTTGAGACTGCTTTGCAAGACAAGCAACATTTTTAAATAAATTTTGACTGGATATACAAGCGGTCCTGATATACAAGTAGCGTCATGTCACAACTGAGTATAAAACAGAACTGAGGTGCTTCTAAGTGTAGCAATATGGTTTCATTTAATAAAGGTACAACATTTATCAAGTCACATGGTTGAAAGTTAAAACAGGCTCAGCTAAGTAAGCAGGCATCCAAGGTAAAGCTGTCCACATAAACCATCCTCCTCACCACCATCAACGTCATCCCTTCCATTCTGTGCTCCATGAGAGCTTCAAGCCTTGCTTTCAAATCTCTCTACCGCAAGGTATACGTCTTGGTCATGATTGCAGACTTACAGCGGTAAGAGGCGGCCGTGCAGAGGACAGTCTATGTGGACAGCTTTACCCCAGGTGCTTGCATTATTAGATGTGCCTATTTTACCCATCAACCATGTGAGTTGCTAAATGTTTTACCTTCATTAAATGTAACCATATTGCTACACTTGTAGGCGCCTCCCTTCTCTTTTATATGCTGTAGTTCCTGCTGGATTTTGCTTCTAATCCCCTTGTGGAGGCTGCCATTTGTGGATGGACATTTTATGGTTACATAACCTTGTCACATTGTTATAATCTTTTCATATAGACTATAAACTGAAGGACTTATGAATAAATCATTGTGGAATGAATCATCTGAGATTCCATTATTATGGGGAAATTCGCTTTGATATACAAGTGCTTTGGATTACAAGCATGTTTCCGTAACGAATTATGCTCGGAATCCAAGGTTTTACTGTAATTCTATTTTAGCTACATGTTTAGGGCAGACCAAAATAACAAAATGAAGGCAGATCAGTCTAGATCACAGATATGTTTATTGTTTTGTAGAGGTATAAAACCAATGCTTTTCAGGACTATTACAGTTTCCCCTTTATCAGGGCTCTTTATTTAGAATCTTTATTTTTGAAGCAAGTTTAAAGCATGTCTATACCCAAAAGCAAAAGTTTAATATATTGCATTTTACAAAGTCTTAAATATGGACAGCATTTGTTTTCTGTTTTTAATAATTTATTTCTGTATTTTCACCTGGTTATTTAGCAAAATACGCACTTCCTGCCGTAGGGTGGCTCTGCTCTATGGAGGAGCAACAGAGCCACTCTTGGATAGCAGCATTGCCAACCTGTACAGAGGGTAATATTTGGTGTACTAGCAGATTTATGTGGACTTGACTAATAAATTAAGGCCACATTCCGGGTAACACTTTTTAAGTAGTTACAGACAGTTTTTTTTTCCTTTTGGGATGAAGATTTTAAATAAATGAATAAAAGCTAACTATTGCAATCATAGCTGATAGTATTAAATAGTTTGTCTCAGTCATCTAACTGCCACTCTTGTTGGACAGCCTGGTCTATTAAAGGAAGTTGAAAAATAACAGACATATTGGTTAGATCATGTAGTGAGAAAAAAAGGGAAAAAAGCTAAAACAATAGCTACAAAAAAAAAAAAAACCTAAGGCAGCCACCACATTTAAGAAATGGTAAGTTGAAGTAAATTAAGATTTTCCGTTTGTTTTAAATTTGAAACCCTATCTTTTTTAAAGGTTAGTTTTCCTCTGTACTAGATTACAAAATACAAAAGTCTGCCAAATTGATTTGGCAAGATAAAATTCTCCTTGGGAAAATGTCTTCTTTGGACTACTCTGTTTTCATTCATTACACTTTTATTCTAATATTTCTTATTAGACGTAAAACATCTTATGCAATTGCTTTTCTCTGTAAGTTTTCTCTGGTAATATTTATACGTCAGTTTTTGCATCCCTGCTATTGAAATATGGTCATAAAAATTGTATGTTAATTACACTGTATTTTTCTAGTCTCCAACCAAGTTCCATCCTTCCAATATGCATCATCCACTGTGACAACCACAGATTCTGGTAATCAGCAAGAAAACAGTCCCTATAACATGAATGGTAAATGTGTTACTTAAAGTACTTAGAATGTGTATACTGTCATTAGGTCACATAACATTTTTGCATCATCTTTTGTACAAGGGGTGGCCAGATTGTGTAGAAAGTGTTTAAAGCAGAACTCCACCCAAAAGGGTAAGTTCCGCTTTAGGCCTATCCCCCACTCCTCTTTAACATTTGGTATATTTTCTTTTGTTGGGGGGGGGAGTAGGTACCTGGGATTGACAGGTACCCACTCCTACTTCTGCTTGGATTGCCTAGGCAATTTGAGAGGAAGATCTTCCCCACCCCCCACAGTCCCCCCCCCCCCCCGCAGTCTTCTTGGACATGTCACATGCCCTAGGAGACTGCAGGACCATTCACAAGGGCAGCAGGCTGTGAAGCCGAAAGCAGCAAAGGCGGCAGCCCACAGATAGGATGTTGGCACCGGGAACTCGAAGGCTAGTGGCAAGCTAGGCCGGTGAGGACAGCCCTTGATCCCCGGACAGGTAAGGGTCCTTTCATTAAAAGTCAGCAGCTCCAGTAATTGGAGCTGCTGACTTTTATTTTTTTCCCCCAGACTGAACAACCACTTTAACTTACTACTATGCTTTTGGTATATAGAAGATGAATGGACTATCCTGAACCCTGGACCTCAACATTGCTAGGTCACTAAGTCACTGTTCTGCTCAATATATTAATTTCCCAATATCTCCATTGTCTACAAGAAATACACAAAAAAAGGCAAATTTGCTTAAGATGTTACTTTTTTCCAAAATTGTATTTTCTTCAACTAGTAAGTTGGGTTTAGGGGGAGCATTTATTGTTGTCTTCTCTGAAAGTGATTGGGTATTTAAAGAGACTAAGTTAAAAATGATTATGGTCAACCTGACAGACTTATATAGATCTGTACTCCAAGACTAAACATATATACATATAACACAACTTCAGATCAAATCTTTGCTGTTCGGGCATTTGGAGAAACACCCTAACATTTACTTCTTCGGCAGGAACTGAAAGTCATGCATAATAGGGGTATTACTATTATACCTGACAACTTATTTTCTTCAATGGTTGTTAAGGATGATGGCAGGAGCAGGCACTGCTGAGTCCTTAAAGCGGAGTTTCACCCAAAAATGGAAGTTACACTTTAATACCTCCTCCCCTCCTCTTTAGAAAATGGCACTCTTTTTTTTTGGGTGGAGCAGAGCAGGTACCTGGTTTTGACAGTTACCCACTGCCACTTCCACTTGGATCATCTAGTAGGCACTCCAAGCCAAAGGTCTCCCCTCCATCACCATATTCTTCTGGATACAGGCCACAGATCCCAGAAGACTGCGGGAACATTCACAATGCACAGCATGGCTTGCGCATGCATAGTTGACACCTGGCTGTGAAGCCGCAAGTTGTCGCAGATGGTTCCCACAGTTGAGATCCAGGCATCGGGGATAGAAGATTGATGGAAAGAACGGCTCAGATGAGCACATCGCTGGATCCTGGTGAGTGTTTGTTTATTACAAATTCAGCAGCTACAGTTTTTGTAGCTGCTGACTTTTAATAAACACAAATATGTCTGGAGCTCCTCTTTAACAAATATGGACATCACCCAGCCCCATTCACATAAGAGGTTTGAGTTCCCCTCTAATTCATACCAAATCCTTTGGGGCTGGTGGGAATTTTAAGAGGGAATCCCATGCAAAAATTAATAAAAAAGTGAGGTAAGGAATTTGGAGGAGACCACCACACATTTTTTTGGGGTTTGGGATCACCCTTAAAATTCATAACAGGCTTGAAGTTCCTGATATGAATTATTTGGGAACCCCCACATCTTTTTTGTGTGCAGGTATCCCCTTTAATAGCAATAGGAGACTCATCTAAGAGCAGGGTCTGGTATAGATGAATGAGATCATCTAGAGAGAAAGAGAGAGAGAGAGAGAGAGAGAGAGAGAGAGAGAGAAAAGAGACTATAGCTTCCCTTTTAGCTGTGCATACAATAGATGCTTTATCTCTCTCTCTATTTATGATCAAAGAACAAGAATGTTATTTTACATCATCCCTCTGTTCCTACAGTGTATCCAATGATGTCAAGGCACCAGCCAGCAAAATCTTTGCCACAAACATGGAAATCCTCAAAGCAGAGTCTGTTGGTGAGTTCCAAACTGCTAATTTTTGTTCTGATCACTTGTTTCTGTGGGGTCATCCCAAGCTCTTTTAGCTACTACCAACTACTAATAATATTGTTAACCATCGTTATCCAGAAATGTTTTGTCCAGACTGATCATTGCTAGATATATTATGATAAAAATATGCATATTTATTTCTGGAGACATATTGCTAAGTCTAGGACTCAGATATCAAGTCCATCTATTGAGTTACCTGCACAAGTAAAGATCACATTGATGGATCTGCTTCCGTTGGTTACCATAATTGCCCAATTTTTTGCAAACAATGCTTTTGTAGCAATCAAATTGTGTAGGGTATAAAGCATATTTATAGTACAAGTTTTTTATGCTTTACATAATTTAGGGAAGGGTTACAATCCCTGTAATTTTTTCCTGTTGCTATGCTCTGCTTTTCTGTGCTATTTGAGATATTTCCCCTTACTTGTTGTCTTATGCTGCGTACACACGATCAGACTATCTGGCGGACTTAGTCTGGCGAACAAACCACCGGAAAGTCCGCCAAATTTCTGATCGAGTGGACCTGCCCACACATGGGACTTTTCTGGCGGACTACGTCCGCCCAAGATGGAAGAAGACCCCCAGAGCTGTGCAATAAATTATTTTAAACCCCTGTGTTGTGTTTTATTAAAAAAATTTTTCACATAGGGTGAGGGGCCGGTATCCGGGAGCCCCCTTATTAAAGGGGGCTCCCGGATTCTGATAACCCCCCTGCCCGCAGACCCCGACAACCCTGGCCGTTGGTTGGGACAAGGTGCTTTGGGGTGGGGGGGCTGCGCGGCTCCCTTTCCCCAAAGCACCCCCCATGTTGAGGGCACACGGCCTGGTATGGCTCAGGAGGGGGGTACTCGCTCATCCCCACCCCCTTTCCTGACCGGGTAGTGTGCTCGGATAAGGGTCTGATATTGACCTAGGGGGGACCCCCACGCCATTTTTTCGGTGTAGGGCTTCCCCTTTAAGTCCATACCAGGTGACGGGGCCAGAGACGTGTCAATCTCGCCGCCAAAGGCAGTGACATTGACTTCCTTCGCTAGTCCCGGCTACCTGGAGCCGCGCTCAAAATGAACGGACTTTTCTCCGTGTGGGAAAGTCCGTTCATTTCAAAAGTATGGCGGACTAGCACACACGCGGCCGTACGCCGGACAGTTTTTGAGTCAAAACTACTTTCTAAGTCCGCCGGACTTTTGGGTAAAAAAAGTCTGCCGGAGCCCACACACGGGTGGATTGTCCGGCGGACTCGAGTCCGCCAGACTTTTCCACCAGATAGTTTGATCGTGTGTACACGGCATAAGAGAGACTACAAGAAGTGAAAAAAAGTCTCCTCAAAGTGAGGGAAATTTATCTCTTAAACCAACCTGCGGACTAAACAAAAATAATCATACAGATTCCTCCATCTATGGTATACAGCACAGATGGAGGAACCTTCTACTCTGGCTATTGTACTATAATAAATTGTATAGTGTGTGCCTAGCTTTATACAGCTGCCCATGGGATAGATATGGAAGATTTCCTCTCATTTCTTTTTTGGTTAACTGTAATACCCCGTACACACAAGCAGGTTTTCCGCTGGAAAAAACTTGGATGGTTTTTCCAATAGAATTCCACTCAAGCTTGGCTTTCATACACACGGTCAGACAAAAGTTCTCTGAACTTTCGACCGTCAAGAATGCGGTGACGTACAACACTATGACGAGCTGAGAAAATTAAGTTAAATTCTTCCGAGCATGTGTCAAATTGTTTCCGAGCATTCATAGGAATTTTGCGCATGGGAGTTTGTACAGATGATCGGAATTTCCAATCGGAACTTTTTCCGACCGAAAAATAGAGAACCTGCTCTCAATCATTTTCTGGCTGGAATTCTGCCAGGAAAAGTTTGATGGAGCATACACAAGGTCGGAATTTCTGACCAAAAGCTCACATCCGACTTTTTCTAGCATTTCTGATCGTGTGTATGGGGCTTAACATTTTGGATTTTCCATCACGTTCTGTTCCAATAGACAATATGACAAATTGTCATAGACAAAGACAATAATTTCTTCGACAAGTTGAGAGAGCGAATCTCTCCAATGGGGACACATACAGCAAAAAAACTGAAAGAGGTTCTAAGCTATACATTATTTCTCCACCCAAGACTATGGGAAAAAAAACAGCTTTGAATTCAAAGTACAGACATTCCCTTAGTTACAAATATCCGACTTACAAACTACACTACTTACAAATAGAAGGAGACGACAGGAAGTGAGAAATTCACCCCTGTAAGAGTTATTAGGGTAAAAAGGTGTCTCCGCTGATGCTTTATCACCAAGGCTTGTTTCCACAACAACCCAAAATTTTCTAAATCCAGTTGTCATTGGAACAGAAAATGAGGTGAAATCTTTTGAATAGGGGCACAGATAGCAAAACAAATGTTCCAGGTTTGGTAACCCTTCCCTATGCTATCCAAAAAGCTTCAACCTAAAAACAAACCTATAGACCCTACCTTGTTTGTAACCCGGGGACTGCCAGTACTAAACTCAGAAATGTTTGTTACTGCTCAGATATGTCCAAATATGTTGGAAAATCACTGTGAATGTTTTGTGACCTCTTACCTTTCTTACAAGTAAAAGGGACAAGTCTTCATAGAACATGCACCACAATAGAGTATCATCCAACCCTGGAAAAAAATTGGGTGCTAGCAATGTAGCAGTGCAAGAAAGCCTAGTCTGGGCACTCACCCTCACTATAATGCCGTGTACACACGAGCTGAATGTCTGACAGGAAAAGTCAGACGGAAGCTTTTCATTGTATATTCCGATTGTGTGTGCCTTATCTGACTTTTTTTTTTTATTCTGATGGACCTAGAAATAGAACCTTTTCCCAATAGGAACCAATTCCGATCGGGAAAACTGCTCGTCTGTATGCTGTTCCGATGGACCAAAAACGATGCATGCTCTGAAGTACAAGACAGAAGCTATTGGCTACTGGCTATTGAACTTCCTTTTTCTAGTCCGGCCGTACGTGCTGTACATCACCGCATTTTTGATGATCGGACTTTGGTGTGATTGTGTGTATGCAAGACAGTTTCAGCGGAATTCCGTTGGAAAAACCTTCAGAGTTTATTCACAGGAAAACTGGTTGTGTGTACAAGGCATTATCCTTTATAAAATCTGCCTGTGCATTCTAAACCTTTGGCTCGAAAGCATATACACGCTCCATGCTATAACTAGACTTCTGTACTGAAATACTTTACCTATAGCCTGTCTATGTAGTCATGTTTTATAAAGATCCCTTCAAGTTTAATTGAAATGCTTAATGTTACTTTAAGAAACAATAAAAGTTGCTAACATCTATGCTTGTTTCTCACAGACTCAGCAACGCCCTTTCTATGTGAACAAGGGAAATACCACTAACACCGAATCCCCATGAATCCCTGGGACCAAGCTATAAGATTACGTACCAAAGCTATAGATATGTGGGCAGAAAGAGGGTGGGGATCTGTGCTTAATTCCTTCACTGCTGTTGTAGTGAATGTGTTGTGACTGGATTTGGCTGGGAGGAAGAAAACTGGTTTTAGTCTAGCCAAGGGCAACAACTGCTAACTGGAATTCCAGGGTGGGTCTAGCAAGAATGAACCTTTATCTATGTTTCTCAAGTTAACCCTTTATTGATGTAGAAAGTATTATGCGATTACTGACCAAAATGTTACTATTATATTAACTAAAGTCTAGAATACCAAGGAAAAGAGAAATACAGGAATGTGTTCATCAATAAATACATTTGAAAAGCTATTTTCATGTTTCTGCATTTTGCTTTTGAGTGCACTGTTTGTCAAAAGATTGCTGTTATATTCTTGTTATTGGGTTAAAGCATTTCTTTAAGAGATTTATTTATCAATGTTTAACCCAAGATTCACAAAAGATTCACACATTTTTCAAATTGAACTGACAAAAAAAAAATCCTGGGTAAAAACATTGAAAAATAGGCTCCTAGATCTTTCACTAACACCAGTTCTGATGTAAATTATTGGGCCAACTAAGCCACACAGACAGCAAATTTTTTCATGCTATTTTTTTTTTCAAGAAAGATTTTAGCCATTAACAGGAAATGGTGACAATATATTTTTGAAGATATCTTATATACAATATACGGATCATTGTCAAGATGTACAGTTTCAGTAGGCACAATACAAATAAAAGAAACAAAAAAAAAGTAGGAGGAAAGAAAATCACAATTTCCCATATCTTTCATTCAACGGGTTTAACATGTTTATTTTTTAAATTCGGCTATAAGAAGAACTAGACTGTTCCAAAAATTGGTATTACAAAGAAAACTGAAGCTACTCTAAATATTACTTTAATCCATGGCCCTAAAAGATTCTTTCTTGCCAGTACCAGTATTGACCCATTAATGCCTCTTGTTCCAATATTGGAACAGTGGTGATGCGGGAGTTATTTGTATCCTACTGCTTTAGGTAGCATATGAATTTTATGCAGAAATTTTTAAAAATTGCAACTTTAGGCATAAATGGGTTAATGACTGATCCAACAAAGGCGCTTCTCTTCTCAGGTCATACTGCTTTCGCGCCGGCTTATGTCATTGCTTACATTGCAGGATCAGTGGCCAGTCAGTTGTAAGTTATACTTCAAAGGGCTACAGTCAGCATGGAGCTTATAGTTTATTTTTGGTCATTTTAAGAATTTGTTGAATGTAATAATAATTATTCAGTTTCCCAATTTCTTTAGAGTTTGTTTTAACGTTGAATAAATTTTTTCAACCGTCTTGTAGTTTTGGGCATGTATATTTGTGGGTATAGAAGTCCTATATTTGATTACAGCTTCATAAATAAAATTATAATTATTGAGCATTTTAGATATCACAATTCAACCTGTGAACATGATTATTAATGCAGAACCAAACCCATTAATGTAAATATTCCCTAAATCTGTTACATTTAAGACATGCCATGAACTGTTAAGCCATCAAGTGGCTGCTGTCATACTTAATCACATGTGCAGCACCATGGCAATTGCAGATCAAACAGAGACTTAGGCCGCGTACACACGCGGGGACTGTTCGCCCAACTTTGTCCGCTGAACAGTGTTTCGGCGGACAGTCCGCCCGTGTGTGGGCTTTCAGCGGACAGTTTCAGCGAACAGTCTGCTGAACAAAGTTTTTCGGAAATTCCGAAAAACTGTCCGCTGAAACTTGGTTTCAGCGAACAGTCCCCTCGTGTGTAGGCTTGTTCGTCAAACTAAGTTCCGCGCATGCTCAGAAAGGATTTACACGCCGAAAGTTGTAATGCAGTGTATAGGACGTCGTATTTTCCGTCCCGTTGTACGTGCCGTTCACGTCATCGCGCACGGTTTCAGCAAACTGTTCGTTCGTCGTGTGTGGGCAAGTCCGTCCATGCTAATTTTGAGCGGACTGTTCGCTGAAACTGTTTGACGGACAAAGTTGAGCGAACAGTCCCCGTGTGTGTACGCGGCCTAAGAGGGCAGCTTCCTTCCTTCACACCTATGCGTTTTTTAGTGCATTTTGCAGTTTACAGAAACGCATTACAGTCCATTTAACATGGTTTTCTATGGTATTAGTTCACATCTATGCGTTTTGCAGCCGGTGTGTTTTTAGAAAGGGTCAGAGACTTTTTCCCCACAATTTGCAGCTAATAGACTTCAATGGAGCTGCACCAGAAAGGCAAGTGGTGCATTTTTGGTCCTATTTTCTTATGTGTTTTGTATTTTGCAGTTATTATTTTACCACTGTATATAGCTGGCTGCTAAGCAGGGGGCCCCTCCAAAATTCATACCAGACCCTGAAGGGCCTGGTATGGACCTGGGGGGAGGGGGGGGAACCTCACGGCATTCTTTACACAATTTTTTTTTTTTACATTCAGCTTTCAGCAGGGAAGCCCAATGACAGATGATAACGCATTGGTTGCTAAGGATGTGGCTGCCAGCTATATACAGTGTGTTTTACAGTGCGTTTAACCACCTCAATACAGTGCACTTACACCCCCTTCCGGTCCACACTAATTTTCAGCTTACAGCGCTCTCACAGTTTGAATGACAATTACTCAGTCATGCAACACTGTACCCATATGAAACTTGCGTGCTTTTTTCCACACAAATAGAGCTTTCTTTTAGTGGTATTTAACCACTTGAGGACCGCCGTATTGCCATTGTACGTCAGCACAATGGCACAGGCAGGCATAATCACGTACATCAACGTGATTGCCTTCCAGCGGGTGGGGGGTCCGATCGGACCCCCTCCCGCTGGTTACGGCGGTCCGATTCGGTCCAGGAGCGCTCCGTGATGAGGGGATGGCCGTTGGTTTTCGGCCACCCCCTCTGGATCGCTCCTGACCAATGAGAAGCTTCCTCCCCTGTGTATTGTTTACACAGGAAGGAGGAAGTGATGTCATTCTCCTCGGGGCGGTCTTTTTGACCGGACTACGAGGAGAACAGTAAAAGTAAGTGTGCACCAACACTACACTGACATGTAGGTACACACAGGCACACAAACCCCCCCCGATCCCCCCCCCGATCGCCCCCCGATCCCCCCCCCGCCCCCCCTCCCCCCCCCAGTCACAGTGTCACTGATTGCATTGATCATTTCTTTACTGATCAATGCATTCAGTGTCAGTTGTGACAGTAAAAACTGTCAGGACAGTTAGTGTTAGGTCCAGGATAGCCCCCTATCACCCCCCAATAAAGATTTAACCCCCTGATTGCCCCTAGAGTTAACCCTTTCACCCCCTTTTGCCAGTGTCACTAAGCGATCATTTTTCTGATCGCTGCATGTGTCGCTAGTGTCGCTAGGTAGCTAGTTATTTTTTTAGGTTCACCGCCAGGTTTTTATAGCGCTAGGTACCCCGATATACTACCCAATAATGTTTTTAACCCCCTGATTGCCGCTAGTTAACCCTTTCACCCCCTTTTGCCAGTGTCACTAAGCGATCGTTTTTCTGATCGCTGCATTAGTGTCGCTACAGTCGCTAGGTAGCTAGTTATTTTTTTAGGTTCACCGCCAGGTTTTTATAGCGCTAGGTACCCCGATATACTACCCAATAATGTTTTTAACCCCCTGATTGCCGCTAGTTAACCCTTTCACCCCCTTTTGCCAGTGTCACTAAGCGATCATTTTTCTGATCGCTGCATGTGTCGCTAGGTAGCTAGTTATTTTTTTAGGTTCACCGCCAGGTTTTTATATCGCTAGGTACCCCGATATACTACCCAATAATGGTTTTAACCCCCTGATTGCCGCTAGTTAACCCTTTCACCCCCTTTTGCCAGTGTCACTAAGCGATCATTTTTCTGATCGCTGCATTAGTGTCGCTACAGTCGCTAGGTAGCTAGTTATTTTTTTAGGTTCACCGCCAGGTTTTTATAGCGCTAGGTACCCCGATATACTACCCAATAATGTTTTTAACCCCCTGATTGCCGCTAGTTAACCCTTTCACCCCCTTTTGCCAGTGTCACTAAGCGATCATGTTTCTGATCGCTGCATGTGTCGCTAGGTAGCTAGTTATTTTTTTAGGTTCACCGCCAGGTTTTTATATCGCTAGGTACCCCGATATACTACCCAATAATGGTTTTAACCCCCTGATTGCCGCTAGTTAACCCTTTCACCCCCTTTTGCCAGTGTCACTAAGCGATCGTTTTTCTGATCGCTGCATTAGTGTCGCTACAGTCGCTAGGTAGCTAGTTATTTTTTTAGGTTCACTGCCAGGTTTTTATAGCGCTAGGTACCCCGATATACTACCCAATAATGGTTTTAACCCCCTGATTTCCGCTAGTTAACCCTTTCACCCCCTTTTGCCAGTGTCACTAAGCGATAATTTTTCTGAACGCTGCATTAGTGTCGCTAGTGTCGCTAGGTAGCTAGTTATTTTTTTAGGTTCACCGCCAGGTTTTTATAGCGCTAGGTACCCCGATATACTACCCAATAATGGTTTTAACCCCCTGATTGCTGCTAGTTAACCCTTTCACCCCCTTTCACCAGCGATCACAGTATAAGTGTCACTGGTGACGCTGGTTAGCCAGTTAGTTATTTAGGTTCCCCGTCAGGTTTTTATATAGCGCCAGGGACCCCCATATACTACCTAATAAAAATTTGAACCCCCTGATTGCCCCTAGTTAACCCTTTCACCACTGATCACCGTATAAGTGTTACGGGTGACTCTGGTTAGTTTGTTTTTTATAGCATTTTATATTCAAATCCGGAAGGCAGTGCTTGGTTTTCGGGGTCCCGTACGTGGCTAGGCTCCCAAAAAGTCCCCCACATGTGGTATCCCCGTACTCGGGAGAAGCAGCAGAATTTATTTTGGGGTGTAATTTGACTTCTGCACATAGCATGTGTGAGCAATATATCATTTAGTGACAACTTTGTGCAAAAAAAAAAAAAGTTTGTAATATTCCCGCAACTTTTGGCAAAATATAAAATATTCCATGGACTCAACATGCCTCTCAGTAAATAGCTTGGGGTGTCTACTTTCCAAAATGGGGTCATTTGGGGGGGTTTTGTGCTATTTTGGCATTTTATGGCCTTCGAAACTGTGATAGGTAGTGAGGAGTTAAATCAAAAATTTGCACCCTTAGAAATCCTGAAGGTGGTGATTGGTTTTCGGGGTGCCGTGCGCGACTAGACTCCCAAAAAGTCCCACACATGTGGTATCCCCGTACTCGGGAGAAGCAGCAGAATGTATTTTGGGGTGTCATTTCACATATGCCCATAGCATGTGTGAGCAATATATCATTTAGTGACAACTTGGTGCAAAAAAAAAAAAGTTTGTAATATTCCTGCAACTTGTGGCAAAATATAAAATATTCCATGGACTCAACATGCCTCTCAGTAAATAGCTTGGGGTGTCTACTTTCCAAAATGGGGTCATTTTGGGGGGTTTTGTGCTATTTTGGCATTTTATGGCCTTCGAAACTGTGATAGGTAGTGAGGAGTTAAATCAAAAATTTGCACCCTTAGAAATCCTGAAGGTGGTGATTGGATTTCGGGGTGCCCTGCGCGACTAGACTCCCAAAAAGTCCCACACACGTGGTATCGCCATACTCGGGAGAAGTAGCGGAATATATTTTGGGGTGCAATTCCACATATAACCATGGCATGTGTGAGCAATATATCATTTAGTGACAACTTTTTGTAAAAAAAAATTTTATTTTTATTTTTTGTCATTATTCAATCCCTTAGGACAAAAAAAATAAATATTCAATGGGCTCAACATACCCATCAGCAATTTCCTTGGGGTGTCTACTTTCCAAAATGGGGTCATTTGGGGGGGATTTGTACTGCCCTGCCATTTTAGCACCTCAAGAAATGAGATCGGCAGTCATAAATTAAAAGCTGTGTAAATTCCAGAAAATGTACTCTAGTTTGTAGACGCTATAACTTTTGCGCAAACCAAAAAATATACGCTTATTGACATTTTTTTTACTAAAGACATGTGGCTAAATAAATTTTGCCCTCAATGTATGACTAAAATTTAGTTTATTCGATTTCTCTTATAACAAAAAGAAGAAAATATCTTTTTTTTTCAAAATTTTCGCTCTTTTTCCATTTATATCGCAAAAAAAAAAAATCGCAGAGGCAATCAAATACCATCAAAAGAAAGCTCTATTTGTGGGAAGAAAAGGACGCAAATTTCGTTTGGGTGCAATATTGCATGACTGCGCAATTACCAGTTAAAGCAGCGCAGTGCGAAATTGCAAAAAGACCTCTGGTCCTTAAGGTGTTTATTGGTCCGGAGCTGAAGTGGTTAATCACTAGTGGGTTTTTTTTATTTTTTGTGTTATAAATAAAAAAAAATGCCCCTTTCTTTGTTTCTGTCATAAAATGTTGCTAATTAGTAATTTGTCTTCATAAATGTTGGCCAAAATGTATACTGCTACATATCTTGATACTAGAAAAGAACACACGGCCACAAGGGGCTTGGAGGGTGCTGCTCACCCCACACGAATGAAAAAAAATTCTGCTACATATCTTTGGTAAAAAAATAATCCAGATTAGTGTATATTATTTGGTCTTTGTGAAAGTTATAGAGTCTACAAACTATGGTGCCAATCACTGAAAATGTATCACATCTGATCAGGCCTTCAGTACATGAGACAAGTCAGGAAAATACAAATCCCCCCCAAATGACCCCCTTTTTAGAAAGTAGACATTCCAAGGTATTAAGGAAGTAGTAATGGTGAGTTTTTTTAAGTTGTCATTTTTTCCCACAATTCTTTGCAAAATGAAGATTTTATTTATTTATTTGTTTATTTTTTTTACAAAATTGTCATATTATCAGGTTATTTCTCACACACAGCATATGCATACAACAAATTACACCCCAAAATACATTCTGCCACTCTTCTCAAATATGGCAATACCACATGTGTGAGACTTTTACACAGCCTGGCCACATACAGAAGACCCACATTGAAGTAGCACCTTCACACGTTCTACGACCAAAAAGGACACACCTCATTTTACAACCACCTAATACACTTATGAAGGCCCTGGAGTGCCAGGACAATGGAATTGCCCACACAATGACCCCATTTTGGAAAGCAAACACCCCAACGTATAATCTATGAGGCAGAATGAGTCTTTTGAATGGTTCATTTTTTTCCAGAAGTTTTTGGAATATGTGGAAAAAAAATGAAAACGCATTTCTTTTTAATACAAAGTTGTCCATTTATAAGATATTTCTAACACATCGCATGTATATAGCAAAAATGACACCCCAAAACACATTCTGCTACTCTTCCCGAGTGTGGTAATACCACATGTGTGATACTTTCGCACAGCCTGACCATATACAGAGACCGAATATTGAAGTAGTACCTTCAGGCGTTCTACGAGCATAAATTACACATGTCATTTCATTCCTACCTATCGCACTTTTGAAGGTCCAGGAGCACCAGGACAGTGGAACTACCCACAAAATTACCCCATTTTGGAAAGCAAATACCCCAACTTATATTCTATGAGGCATGGGCTGCAAATAGGTACTCGGGTACTCTGATGGGCTCTAGATAGGTACTCGGGTACTCTGATGGGCTTGTGACAGGTACTCGGATTCTCTGATGGGCTTGTGACAGGTACTCGGATTCTCTGATGGGTTGGTGACAGGTACTCGGGTACTCTGATGGACTGTGACAGGTACTCGGGTACTTTGATGGCCTGGTGACAGGTACTCGGGTATTCTGATGGCCTGGTGACAGGTACTCTGATGGCCTGGTGACTGGTATTCGGGTACTCTGAAGGGCGGTGATAGGTACTCAGGTACTCATATGGACTGTGACAGGTACTAAGATGAACTGTGACAGGTACTCAGGTACTCATATGGATTGTGACAGGTACTCAGGTTCTCAGATGGACTGATGTACTCAGATGAACTGCGACAGGTACTCAGGTACTCAGATGGACTGGGACAGGTACTCGGGTACTCTGATGAACTGTGACAGGTGCTTGGGTACCTTGATGGACTGCTACAGGTACTCTGATGGACTGTGACAGGTACGCGGGTACTCTGATGGACTGTGATGGGTACTCGGGTACTCATATGGACTGTGACAGGTACTCAGATGGACTGTGACAGGTACTCGGGTACTCTGATGGACTGTGACGGGTACTCAGATGGACTGTGACAGGTACACGGGTACTCAGGTGGACTGTGACAGGTACTCAGGTGCTCGGGTACTCTGATGGACTGTGATGGGTTTTCTGAAGAGTGCGGCAGTCCAGAGTCTATTTTTGTCTGTTGCTGTCGACAATTGCCAGCACCTGTGGCTTCCGGGCCAAGAGAACAGTTTACATTCTGTATGTGTGCTCCTTGAGCAGTGGGACTTTTTCTTCCGGACTGTGATGGGTACTTGGGTACTCTGATGGACTGTGACAGGTACTTGGGCATTCATATGGACTGTGACGGGTACTCGGGTGCTCAGATGGACTGTGACAGGTACTCAGGTACTCAGGTACTCATATGGACTGTGACAGGTACTCAGGTACTCTGATGGACTGTGACAGGTACTTGGGTACTCTGATGGACTGTGAGTGACAGGTACTAAAATGGGTGGTGACAGGTCCTCTTTATTGGGGGGGGGGCAATCAGTGTGTGTTGGTGTGTACAGTAAGCGGTAACAAGATGTTACCACAATCTCCTCCTCTCACACAATCGGTGTGTGAGGAGGAGGACCCGGTAACATCTTGTTACCGCGGTTTGTTTACATTTAGTGATCGGCTGTGAAAGGATCACAGCGATCACGTGAGTAAACAGCCAGCCAATGGCTGTTTACCAGCGTCTGTGACGAGCAGTGTTCCTGGGAACACGCTGCCACCGACGTGCACGCACAGTGCACTCGTGATCGCGCGCATGCACCATGCACAATGGGTGTGGAACCATCTGTGATTGGCCATGACTTCATCACGTGATAAACATCCATAACCAATGGCTGTTCACCCCCCCCCCCGGTGGCAAGCAGTATCTCCGTGACACGCCGCCACCGAAGGTACAGTGATGCACGCGTACGATTGCGCGCATTCCCTGCTTAAATGGGAGGACATCATATGACGCCCTCCCGCCACAAGAGCCATGCCACCTGCCCATCATTTGACAGCCAGCGGTCAGCAAGCAGTTAAAGAGAGAAAAACAAAACGCAAAATGCATATAAACTGCATGCAAAAAGCATAAAAAAATGCTGGTTTAAAAATGCAAAATGCACTAAAAAACATGCCTGAAAAACGCATCAAGCGCAGCCACATAGATGTGAACCTAGACTCAAGGACAGGAGCGTTTAGTTCTGCTTCAAAATTAATAGATGTTGTTTTCGCTAACCTTCAAATGAGTGATGCGGGCATTTTTAGAAAAAAAAATATGCCTTAAGCCTCCTACACACGATCAGATTGTTGGCCAACAAAGCATTCGATTTTTGTCTGAAGGGTGTGTGCCTGGATTTTGTCTGGCATACTAATGGCACACAACTATCGGCCAACAAACACAAACCTAGTGACGTACTACGTGGAATTATAGCTCTTGAGCGCCCCCCTTTGGGCACCTTCTGCTACTGTCATGTTTGGTGAGCATTGATTCCGAGCATGCATGCTTGTACTTTGGACTTTTGTGTGACAGACTTGTGTACACACAATACGAAAGTTTGACAACAGACCATTGCCCCTGAAAATTTACTAGCCTGCCATAAAACATTTGTTGGCGGAAAGTTGGACAACAATTGTCTGATGGAGTGTACTAATGGTCGAATTTAAGGCAGTCTGTCATCACACAATTCCCTGCCAAAATTCTGATCGTGTTTACAAGGCTTTAGTGTTCTGTAGGACTGCTGGTCTGATAGGAGTTTTTTCTTTGTAATAATGGCTGCTTTTTTGACACAGTAGTTATCTGGAGCAGATTTTCTGCATGATACAGTTAAACAATTTCAGTAAAAACTTCTGTTTGTTTGAAAATTGCCCTGCTTGACCTAAAACACATTTAATTTGAAAATACAGCTTTACTTATTGCTTTTACAAAACAAACTCAGCTTCAAGCTTTTCACAGCACCCTTTCAATTCCTCTGGTGCAGACATTAAACTCTGCAGGTAGCACAAGCAGCACTTTCACAGTTTTCTTCTAGTGTAATCTTCACGGCTAAGTGGATATTTCCTTTTGCTCTCCAGTCTCCAGGTGCTTTTTGAAATTCTAAAATCGGTTAAAGCTATTGCAAGACTTATCTTTTAGGTCTTTGAATTAAATCAGCTCTGTTTTGACTTTCTATATCTTCTTGTTAAATTTGGCTAGTTTAGTGTAGTTCAAAAACAGCCTATTTTGGACATCACAAGCTTCATAGTGTCTGAGAGTCAACTGTGGAATTACAATATACAATAACAACTACTTGTTGAAAAAAAAAAAAAAAAAAAAAAAAAAATATATATATATATATATATATATATATATACAGTAAAAGTATCTAGAATGTTGTCTTTTCCAAAATATCTCCCATGGGTGGCATCTGATGTTGGCACTGATAATTACAAACCCCTACTGGCCAATTCTAGATATATGTCTTGAGCCCTGTAGGCTTCTTACCTACAGTGTATGTATCTAGTTCCATAGGAGAAAATAAAATATGGTAATAAAACTTTTTTTTGGCTTGCTTTTGGAGCGCAGGAAAGGATTCAAATGTTTTTGTGGTCTGTGTCCCTGCTGGGAAGATCTAGTCTCGATATTTGTCCTGGTGACCAGAGTCACGAAGATAGAAAGTTAGGGAAACCCTACATTTTATAGTGGGCATCATAACAAATGGTGAGGGTAAAGCTTCCTATGGGGACACCTGTTCAACTGTCTAGGAGGGAAATTCTTGAAAACATTTACTCACACATCCTGTTGAGTCTCCAGGACAGGAAATTAAAATGATTCTCCCCAATGACACAGCAAAAAATAAACTGATATTGGTTTTAACATTTAACCATTCCTCCACTATATCCAAAACGAAAAAAATATATGGTACATATACACGGAAAATGTAAACTCCCCATAAAAGCTGTGCCTCAAAAGAAAGAGCAAATACTTACCCATCCTTCTACACATGCCACTGAATAAAGATAGAAATGCAACAAACAGACCCAAGGCGCTCAAACATAGAATGGGCTAGCAGCTATATGTGGTAGTAACATGTATCCTATTGACCCAGTCCTGTGCTGCATGCAATCCACTGGAGGAATGGAGGTATCCAAAACGATACATAAAGGCTATATGCTGCACATATGTAAAGGCAGGGTTTCCTTGAAAAAGAAGTCAATATATGTAGGATGATGAATTAACAAATAATTCTTGCTTCAATATAAAACATGAAGTAACATTTATTATGTGGCCATAGATAAAGCGCACAGTCTAGATAAAAATACAGTCATATGTGAACGACACAGTCTAAAGCCCCATACACATGAGCCGAATGCAGGCTAACATCAGACGGTTCAAAAAAGACTGGGTGACGTTCGGCCCATGTGTATGGCACCCTGTCCAACAGAAGGCGGCTGTTTGGCCGGCTTTTGTCAGACGAGTATGCTGGAAAACCAGCAGCTGATCCGCTCCCGATCAGGGCTGATCAGAGTGTTCTAGCAGGGGGGCATCCCCCTATCAGAACACAAGAGTTCAGCGGAGGAGATCACTATACTAACGTCAGATTTTTAGTACAATGGCTCCGACCAGAGTTGACAGTTTTTGTTCTTTCAACCTGCTGGGTTGAATGGAGAAAAACAAATAGTGTGTACCCAGCTTAATTTAAAAGCTAAAGGGCCAAATCCCCTCCAGCCTCAAACACTAAATAGAGAGCCCAACACTTGTGATGGAAACAGGCTCAAAGTTCCCATACCAGCTGGCAAGCTTGCTGGGATCAGCTGTTGGTGTTCTGCGGGGAAGGCACACCTCCAGGTGATGTGTAGTAAAGCTGAAGCCCACCAGAAATATGGCCTCTAGCAGGATGGAGATAATAACATAGACGACACAGCCACTCCGGCTGCCCGTGCCAGAGTTAGGGGAGAGACCAGGGGGGCTTCTTCTCCAATCGGATCAAATTACTTCATGGTTTATATGAAAGCAAGTTTTGTTTTTTTATTCATTCATCATATGTCACTGAATGACATTTCATTATAAAGGAATTGCTGTCTCAAACTGATCCCCTATGCCTCCCACAATATATATATATATATATATATATATATATATATATATATATATATATATATATATATATATATATATATATATATGGTTCTTCTAGCTGACCCCTGCATTATTACTTTTATTGGGAAATTCATTTTGGCAGTGGGGACTTTACCGCCACATATTATAAAAATACAGCCGGGCGGGAGGACTGTTATCCTGGGTGGATGTGATATGATGTCCTCCCAGTCGTAGGCTTCACGTGCTCCCTAGGGGCCATGTAGTGGCACGATTTGTGACTTGCTGTGTCCACTGGAACACAGACCATTGTACCGGGCCGGCCTCGCTCCCACTTAAGCTCTGTGACCAATCACAGCAATCACATATCAATTTTACACAACGGTTTTCCCTCATAGCCATTCATTGTATACTATTGTGATATTAGCTGTGATCAATCACAGCTATCACAATAGTACACCATGGAACATGAATGGATTCCATTCATAAAGTAAAGGTGATTACTTATGCAGTGATCATCACTGTAATAAGCAATCATAGTGCAAAAAAATTACTATTACTATGGTGACACTTTACTGCTTTGGATAGTGACACTGCACTGCTCGGGTGGCAGTATGTAAAAAAGTTACAAAAAGCAAAAATGTTAAAAAACAAAATATTTATATTTTTTACATGCTGTCACTAGTCAGTGTCCCTGTTCATCTCCACACCAGTCATATGTTAATGCTGTACCGCTCTGGTGACAGTATGCAAAAAAAAATTGTAAAAAAAAAAAAGTTTTATTTAATTTCTTAATTTTCCAAATGATTGTGAAAGAAAATTACAACTCTTACTAAATACCTTGAGGTTTCTACTTTCCAAAAAATGAGTCATTTGGGGGTATTTGTATTGTTCTGGCATGGAAAGGAAAAGCATCAGAACATGTTGTCAGATTGTTAAACCAGCCAGCTTGGACAGAGTCATTCCTAGACGGTAATATGAGCAGAGATAAAAGAATTTACATTGTTAAGAGTCCCTAGTAATTAAATGACCCATCACAGCCAATTAGCAATTGTTTAGTGTACACCTGGAAGTTCTGGCCTGGGGCAGAGTCAGGAGGAATTCAGGTTTACTAATCACACCAACTGCACTTAGAAAAGAATGTGAGTTTAAAACTGGATTCCAGGCAAGCAGTTAAATACACATGTAAAAATACATACTGTATACCTTTGTAATTCTGTCAATATAGTTCTGAGATTTACACAGCTCTGCTCGACAGCACAGCCCTATCTAGCAGGGGAGGGGACCTGATCTTTCTCTTTGGAAATGTAACTTTCACGCACACTTACAGGACTCCTTCCCAGGGCCGAAACAAGGGGGATGGGGCGGGCACATGCCCCGGATGCCAACTTGAGGTGTGTGCCAAATTGTCTGCAGGGCTGACGCTAACTGGGATTTGGAATGTTGGATCAGTCTATACTGACCCAGCTGAGCCTCTGAGCTGCATTCATACCACCGGCTGCTCTGTGAGCCTGGACTGCCGCTGATCGCAGGGGAGCCAGGATCTTGACCCCGGGGGTTCAGCCTGTTACCTTGCTGCCTTGAAGTAAGACCTGGACAGGAGTTGAGGTGGCATTTCCTAGAATCGATCGGCTATATTTTCCTTCTGCAGCTGCTGAAAGCCAGATTCAGTAGCTGCTCGAGGGAAATACAGCTGATGGATCTAGCTATTGACCCAGTCCTGTGCTGCATGCAATCCACTGGAGGAATGGAGGTATCCAAAACAGAAACATAAAGGCTATATGCTGCACTTTTCAGTGCTCTACTAACACCATTCTTTGTTATACTGATTCCATCCACTGCCCTACTGAAACCAACATCTCCCTTACTGACACCAATCTCTGCCCTACTGCCGTATTGACACTGTCCATGCACCATCCCCTACCCAACTGACACTGTCCACTGCTCTGAGTGACGCTGTTCACTGATTTACTGAGTGACACTGTCAACCTATAAGGTAGACCAAGTTCATATTTTTAGAGTGACATTTGTTTTAGTAATGTTAGTATATTTTATGGGTACAAGAATGATTTTGTTTTATATAACCATGCTCCTTTAACCACTTGCCTACTGGGCACTGGACATGTGCATTCGTTTTCGTCCGAATGCATTTTCGTCTGAATTTTGGGTATTTTCGAAACGTGCAGAATCCGAAAACCGAAAGATCTGACATAAACAAATGCTTTATTTTCATTTTCGTTGTGACAGCAGTTCGTTATAGAAAAGAGATTCGACATGATGCTGACAATAGCGATCTGTGTCCATCGAACCTGTGGTAGAATGTGCCTAACCTTACCTCTATTAGTCTAAGATTATTCTACATAGAGAGAAAAGATTCGACATTATAAAGACAATAGCAAAAACGGTTGAATGTGCCTAGCCTAACTCTATTAGTCAAAGATTATTCGTCATAGAGAGAAAAGATTTGACATGAAGATTTGACAAAGCAGTCGATGCGAGCGGACATTTATGGTCAAATGCTCCACCCATAGGCTATAGAAGAATTCTAATGTTGGTTGACTAGTAATAATAATTAATAAATATAATTATTACTAGTGTCATACAACATTCGAATTCTACTTTAGCTTGTAGGCGGAACATTCGACCGGAAATGTAGGATTGCGACGTCGTACAGTTTATCTTCTCCGTCGAATCTTCTTAGAACATTCGACAGACACCATAAGCCTTCAATGACAGATGCAACTTTAATTATTTAGGATTTTCAGATGAATGCATTTTTTAATGAAACAAAATAAAAACGAGTAACTAAATAAATTTATTTTTCGGATGAAAACGAAATTCCGAAATGAAATATTTCAGTGTGCACATGTCTACTGAGCACATTTACCCCCTTCCTGACCAGGCCAATTTTCAGCTTTCAGCGCGGTTGCACTTTGAATGACAATTGGGCAATCATAACATTTTTTTTCACACAAATAGAGCTTTCTTTGGTGGTATTTAATCACCACTAGGTTTTTGTTTTTTTCCTAAATAAACAAATAAAGACCGAAAACTTAGAAAAAAACAAAAATATTTTCATAGTTTGTTTTTGTAAATAGCTAATTTTTCTTCTTCACCAATGTGCGCTTATGAGGCTGCACTGATAGGCACTGATAGGCTGCACTGATGGGCACTAGTGAGTACTGATGAGGTGGCGCTGGTGGGCACTGATGACACTGCACTGATAGGCGACACTGATAGGTGACACTGATGAGGGCACTGATTGGCAGCACTGGTGGGCACTGATTGGCAGCACTGGTGGGCGCTGTAGGGACTGCATTGAAAATCAGTACCCTGATTATCAATGTACATGTCCCTTTTAGAGAAGCCGGTTATCAGTTCTCTTCTCCTCTCCTCATGATAACAGCATAAGGAATGGAGTGCTGATAACAGGCTTCTATTTACATTCATGATCAGCTGTGATTGGACACAGCTGATCACGTGATAAAGAATCACTGATTGGCTCTTTACCTCAATCTGTGATCACAGAGTGCGCCACCCATGCCCCACTGCAGTTGAGATCATGGGAGACCATTATATGACAGCCTCCCAGAACTAGCTGTCCAAACTGTAGCTGTACTAATCCACTTCAGAAGTGAGGCTTGAAATCACTATTATTCAAACTTGTATTATTATCACCATCCTACAACTTATCTACATATTTAGCCCACTTCCCTCTCTGGGCAGGAGGCTTGAAGTGTATAGATGGTGAAGTTCTCTCTGGGAGGGGGGCGCCAAACTGAGTGTTTGCCCCAGGTGAAAGAATATATACAGTAGCTTCAACACTGCTTTTTTTTCCACTCCTCCCGGTGACTAGACAATGAAAGGGGACACAACACACTGATGAGCTAATCTCTTACTCTGCTCTCTTCTCCTATCAACATACTCAATGCACTGCTGCACAATTTTGTTTTTCTTCAGCTGCCTCTTCTCTGTCCTCATTTCTGAGGGACTTCAAGAGGCTGATACCAAGTCAAATCACATATGTACAATGTTTGCATTAAAAAAATGATTTAAAGTGTTACTAAACCCACAACAGTAAAAACAGTCTGTATATGCAGTAAAGCATGCTTGGTATACTCACTGTGTAACTAGGGTTGCCACCTTTTCTTTAAGTCAAACCCGAACACTTTAGCGGCGCACAGAATTTTTATTATTTTTTTAATATAAACTATACATAAATTTTGCTATTAAATAGCATTTCTAATCATATGAAGTTAATAAGAAGAGTCCTGATTTACATCAGAGTCCACAGAGTTTTCCTTTTACATTTGAACTCACAGAGTTCCCATCCACTGTAAGGGGGGATTCTGCAGACTCTGATGTAATGGAGAACTCTGGGGACTGTGACATAAGGGATGCTCTGGGAACCCTGATCTAAGGGGGAACACTTAGAACTCTGATGTAAGGGGGAACACTGTGGCTTTGGTGTAAAGGAGAACTCTGATGTAAGGGGTGCTCTAAGAACCCTGTTTTACCTTAGTGTACTCACTCAGAGGCAGGAGAGAGAAGGTGGGAGACTTCAGTCACAAACAGGGATGGATGGTGAGCTCACTTACCCCTTGGCAGTCAGCACCTTTCATCCAGATGTCTCTGAGGCTGCTGGACTTCAAATTTCCAGCCCCCACTTTCCATTTCCGAGGCACATCCCTGGGGATTGGAGTGTGGAAAGAGGGTTAGGGGCGGGAGGAAGAGGTGCAGATCGAGCCCTTGCTCCTCTCCCATCTGTACGTGCATTTGGGGGGGGGATTGTTAATAATGGCTTTGGGCAGTGTGAAATAGAGTGTAACGGACACTCTCAGCTTAGACAAATGCAGCCAGCAACCCTTCTGGGAAGCCATAGTCCAGTCTCAATAATGTGTTCGGGTTTCAGGTAGGCTGAAACCTGGATGCATGATGCCAAACCTGAACTGTCCGGGTGAATCCTGGACAGGTGGCAACCCTATGTGTAACCTAAGGGGTTAATCCTCTGAATTGTGTATAAAGGTTTTTTGATCCCGTCTTCTCTGATCACCCCCTTCTTTCACTGTCTCAAATCCATCTGCTGATAGAATAGATAGAGTTTGGTGTATATTGCTAAAAAAAAAATTTTTGGTGGGGAGAGTGCATGTGATCAGCACAGGGCCAGTCAGCACTGTCCAGACAGAAAGTCAGGGGTCCTGCAGCCTCATAGGACACTCAGAAGAGAATGAATCTCCTCCTACAAGCTTTAATCAGTGCTCGGCCAGATACTGATAGAAGTCACAAGACTGCTATATACTGTACTGCTAATGAGAAAAGGTATTTAGCCATTTACATTTACTAAAATAATTGCATTTCTATGTTCTGTGTACTGTGGGAGACTAGATATAGTGAATGCAGAGTCCCGGGTTTAGGAATTTTAAGAATTTTGTGGGGGGTTAGCTCAAATAGAGATCACCTTCTCAAGGTAAAAGGTATTCCGGAAGGCAGGTCTTTCTTAAACTCTTACTTGTAATCAGTTTTATTTAAAAGGTTTCATGAAAATCAAACTGAACAAAACAGAAAATAAATCGTTGTCATCCAGGCACTAACTAAACAGTTCTTGTTCCTAGCTCACAAGTGAAGGGCTTCTCCCAGTTACCAACAAAACAAACATAATGCAAAGCTTTTTCTTTCTCTCACAAAGCAATCTCCACAGTGATAGCCCTCTTGGGTTTGGCTTCAAACTCTTATGCCACGTACACATGAGCGGAATGTCCAACAGAAAAAGTCAGACGGAAGCTTTTCATCATATATTCCGATCATGTGTATGTCTCATACGACTTTTTTTTCCCGAAAATTCTTACGGACCTAGAAATTTAACATGTTTTAAATATTTCTGACAGAACCAATTCCTATTGGGAAAAATGCTTGTCTGTATGCTGTTCTGACGGACCAAAAACGACACATGCTCTGAAGCAAGTATGAGATGGAAGCTATTGGCTACTGACTATTGAACTTCCTTTTTCTAGTCTCATCGTACGTGCTGTACGTCACCGCGTTCTTAACAATCGGACTTTGGTTTGATCGTGTGTGCGCACAACAGTTTCAGCGGAACTCCGTCGGAACTCCATCGGAAAAACCTTCGGAGGTTATTCCGATGGGTAAACCGCTCATGTGTACACAACATTAGTTTAGTCCTTCCTTATTCATACCACTTGCTGGTGGTCACAAATGGAATGCAAAATCTCATCTGAAACCAACTCTGCCAAGATGGCCTGGAAAACCCGGACCGAATTCCACCTTAGTTTCCTGCATATACACGCATGAGAGGTGATTCATTGCGCCCATCAATAACCTTGCCTTTCATAATGTCACAATTTATAAACAAATACAGAACTGCATAATTTTTTCTGCCCAGAGTGCAAGTTAAATGATTAAAAAAAAAAAAAAGTTTCTTGCTGCTATTGCTATGTCGGAACACTTATAATGCCGCGTACACACGATCGGAATTCTCGTCGGAAAAAGCTCTGTTGGTTTTCCCGACAGAATTCCAACGGAATTTGGCTCAAGCTGTCTTGCCTACACACGGTCACACCAAATTCCGATCGTTTATAACGCAGTGACGTACAACACGTACGACGGGACTAGAAAAGCGAAGTTCAATAGCCAGTAGCCAATAGCTTCTGTATCGTAGTTGAATCTGAGCATGCGTGATTTTTGGTGTGTTGGAACTGCATACACACGATCGGAATTTCCGATAGAACGTTTTTCCGTCTGGAAAATTGAAAACATGCTATCATTTTTTGGCTGGCGGAAATTCGGACAGCTAAATTCCGATGGAGCATACACACAGTCGCATTTTCCAATGAAAAGCTCTCATCGGTCTTTTCTGGCCGGAATTCCGATTGTGTGTATGTGGCATAAGAACACTCTATTCAAAGCTAAGAAAAGTTTTGGCTGGACATACACCTTGTCTTTTGATCTGATACAATATAAATTAGTGAGAAATGAAGCACACAGCAGAGGAATTTCTCCTGATCTGCGGGATCCATTTGGCTTCACTGGGACAGAGCTGCCTCTATAAATAACCTTCTTCATATATAGTATTTCATTATATTTCTGGGTGGGGCAAAGGACAGTCAAGCACTGTGTAAGTGTACTAAATGTAAATTGAACAATAATATATTTATTAATAATGGATACATGAGTGACGCACATATAGTGTAGTAGAATGTAACAAGTGCTGTACAGCCATTTTTGGTTGCACCACTAGCTGTGTGTTCTGCTCCTCGCTCATCCATTTGCTGTTAGTGTAATCGTAGAGGATACAGTGATAGTTCTATGTTCTGTCTATAATCATGTTCTCACCTTCCCTGAAGGTCATATAGAAGTTATGTATTGTGGAAGAGCAGATCTAATGGTGAAGTTGTACAGTAGAATCTGATGTCATAAGCAGTAGTATCCTTTCCTTGTTCTCTCATGTTGTCTTATCAAAAATGGTTCCAGTGCACAGCAAGTGCAGCACCGCCTTGTGTACATAGTTGGTAGTGTAGGCAAATTTAGTTGGGCTGCACTAAAGCCTGTGAAGCCATGTTATTCAGGGTCATGTTGTTTTTTTGTTTTTTTTGCAGTCTCTGAGGGCTGACTCTCAGTCACTTCCCCCTGGCTCCTGAAAGCTTCCAGGATGGGATGTTAATCCCAATATTCATGGGATCTCTATCATTCCCTGAGGGAAGGACTACCCTGTAGGTGGAGAGTAGGGATGAGCCCAACACCCCCCCTCCCCGTTCAGTTCGCATCCAGAACATGCGAACAGGCAAAAACTTTGTTCGAACGCGCAAACACCGTTAAAGTCTATGGGACACGAACATGAGAAATCATAAGTGCTAATTTTAAAGGCTTATATGCATGCTATTTTTTTTAAATGGCAGTTTTTTCGGGAGCAGTAAATTTAATAATGCTTAACCACTTGGGATCCGCGCTATTGCCAAATGACGGCATTAGCGCGGATCTACTTTTCCGGGACTACGTCTATTGACGTCGTCCCTCAGGGCGCGCGCGGCGCGCTCTGTGATCGGCGAGTCCGTGAGACTCGCCTGATCACCGATCCGTGCAAGGGGTCGATCCCGACCCCTTATCACGTGATCAGCTGTCAGCCAATGACAGCTGATCATGTGATAGAACGGAGCCGGTAATCGGCTATTATTCCTCCTCGCGCTGACAGCGCGAGGAGAGAAAAAAAAAGCCGATCACCGGCGGCCGTGATCGGGACATCAGTCCCGATCACGGCCAGCAATACAGCTGACCACCTGCCCCCTGCCAGTGCCCACCTGCCCACCGCAGTGCCATCCTGAATAAAAGTAAGTGCCCCCCATCAGTGCCACCCAGCAGTGCCCATAGTGCCCACAGTGCCACCCACAGTGCCATCCAGCAGTGCCACCAACAGTGCCACCCACAGTGCCCACAATGTGCCTCAAAGGTGCTGCACCCCAGTGCCGCCCATCAGTGCCCAGCAGTGCCGCCCATCAGTGCCCAGCAGTGCCGCCCATCAGTGCCCAGCAGTGCCACCTATCAGAGCCACCTATCAGTGCCACCTATCAGTGCCCATCAGTCCCATCTATCAGTGGTACCTATCAGTGCCCATCCGTGCCACCCATCCGTGCCACTTATCCGTGCCACCCATCCATGCCATCTTATCTGTGCCCATCTTTGCCCATCAGTGCCGCCTTATCTGTGCCCATCGGTGCCGCCTTATCTGTGCCTATTAGTGCCGCCTTAACTATGCCTATCAGTGCCCACCAGTGCAGCCTATCAGTGCCCACCAATGCAGCCTATCAGTGCCCACCAATGCAGCCCATCAGTGCCCACCAATGCAGCCATCAGTGCCGCCTAATCAGCGCACTTCAATGAAGGAGAAAAATGACCCGTTTGCAAAATTTTATAACAAACTATTAAAACATGATTTTTTTTTTTTGCATCTTTTTTTGTTTGTTTAGCAAAAAATAAAACTCCGAGCTGTAACTAAATACCACCAAAAGAAAGCTCTATTTGTGGGAAAAAAATGATAAAAATTTCATTTGGGTATAGTGTTGTATGCCCGCGCAATTGTCATTCAAAGTGCATCAGCGCTGAAAGCTGAAAATTGGTCTGGGACTGAGGGGGGTTTAAGTGCCCAGTAAGCAAGTGGTTAAGGGGAAACAATAAAAGTGTAATATTCCTTTAAATTCATGCCTGGGGGGTGTCTATAGTATGCCTGTAAAGTGGCGCATGTTTCCCGTGTTTAGAACAGTCCCAGTGCAAAAAAAGTAATTTAAAAGTACTATCGCTAGCGCCGGCTATAATGAATTGTCGGTCTGGCAATACACATAAAAGTAAGCTCATTGATAAAAACGGCATGGAATTTCCCCACAGGGGAACCCCAAACCAAAAAATAATGCGGGCGGGTCCCCCTAAACTCCATACCAGGCCATTCAGGTCTGATATGGATATTAAGGGGAACCCTGTGCCAAAATTTTAAATAAAATGGCGTTGGGGTCCCCCTCAAAACCCACACCAGACCCTTCAGGTTTGGTATAATTTTAAGGGGCACCCCACGCCAAAATTAAAATACAAATGGTGTGGGTCCCCCCAAAAATCCATACCAGATCCTTATCCAAGCACACAACCTGGCAGGCCACAGTAAAAGAGGGGGGCGTGCAAAAAAGTGCCCCCCCTCCTGAACCATACCAGGCCACATGTCCTCAACATTGGGAGGGTGCTTTGGGGTAGCGCCCCCCCAAAGCACCTTGTCCCCATGTTGATGGAGAGAAGGGTCTAATCTCCACAACCCTTGCCTGGTGGTTGTGGGGGTCTGTGGGCGGGGGCTTATCGGAATCTTAACAAGGGGACCCCCAGATCCCGCCCCCCCATGTGAATTGGTAATAGGGTACAAATGTACCCCTACCATTTTACAAAAAATGTGTCAAAAAGGTTAAAAAAAGACAAGTTCTTTATTAATTTCTTCTTCTTTCCATGGCTTCTTTTTCCATTTTCTTACTTCTTGTCTTCGGTGTTCTTCCCGCGCTTCTTCCTCCGCTTACATAAACGGGTGACTCTGCCCCCTCTGACAACATGGAGAAAACAATAACGAAGTCCCCGTGCATCAGAGGGGGCGGGGTGACTGGGTGGCCCCACCCTCTGTTATATCAGAACTGTCACCTCAACAGAAGTGTCACACAGCGGGAGACTCCCACTGAGGTGGATCGTGCGGAGGACGAAGCAGAGAAGAAGCCGGAGGAAGATGCTAGACGAGAAGACCAAAGGAAGAAGCGGGGGAAGAAGCAGAGGAAGAAGATGGAGGAAGAAGAAGAACACCGAAGGAAGACTAGAAGTAAGAAGATGGAAGAAGAAGCAGGGAAAGAAGAAGAAATTAATAAAGGACTTGTCAAAAACCATCTCTTGTCTTTTTTAACCATTTTGACACTTTTTTTGTGAAATGGTAGGGTACATTTGTAACCCATTACCAATTCACACGGGGGGCTGGATCTGGGGGTCCCCTTGTTAAAAGGGGCATCCAGATTCCAATAAGCCCCACACCCGCAGACCACCACAACCACCGGGCAAGGGTTGTGGGGATGAGGCCCTTCTCCCCATCAACAGGCCCACACCGCTACCCCAAAGCACCCTCCCAATGTTGAGGACATGTGGCTTGGTATGGTTCAAGAGGTGGAGGGCCACTCTCTGATCCCCCACTTTTCCTGTGGCCTGCTAGGTTGCGTTCTGGGGTAAGGGTCTGGTATGGATTTTTGGGGGACCCAACACCATTTATTTAAAAATTTTGGAGCGGGGTTCCCCTTAAAATCCATATCAGACCTAAAGGGTCTGGTATGGATTTTGAGGGGGACCCCCGCGACATTTTTTTTATAATTTTGGCACGGGGTTCCCCTTAATATCTATACCAGAACTGAAGGGCCTGGTATGGAATTTAGGGGGACCCCCACGCATTTTTTTAAATTTTGGTTCGGGGTTCCACCCAGGTCCCCAAACACTTTTTATGACAATAACCTGCATATAAGCCTTTAAGATTTTTTTTTTAAATAACAAACATGTTATACTTACCTCCACTGTGCAGCTCGTTTTGCACAGAGTGGCCCCGAACCTGCTCTTCTGGGGTCCCTCGGCGGCTGTCTCTGCTTCCTCCCGCAGGTACTTCTCACGTTCATGCGAGCTCCCTCGCATGGTGAGAAGAACCTGTGGGCACGCTCCTGTGATACAGCCGATCCCGGCCCCCCCTTGTGAATGGGTATGGGGTACATTGTAACCCTATCATTCACCAAAAAAAGTGTCAAAAAGTAAAAACCACAAAAGACAGTCCTTAATTAAAAAATAAAAAAAACATTTCCCACAATGTCCATCCATCATCATTCATGACATTGATGGACCCGAAAAATAGAAAAAACAAAACAAAAATACTCCACCTCCACGGGAGGCGTCCCACTGACTGCTGTCTTTTCGCTGTGACAGCTGTTATATAGGCAAGGGTGGGGCCATCTGCTGACGTAACCACATGATCCCGTCCCCTCTGATAGCACATGACGTCAGAAGAGGCAAGGTAACTTGATTACGCCACCGGGTGGCCCGCCCTTGCCTATATAACAGCTTTCACAGCCAAAATACAGCAGCCGGCGGGATGCCTCCCATTGAGGCAAAGGTTTTTTCTTTCTATTTTCTGGGTCTGTAAGCGCCGTGATTGAAGATGGGTGGACATCGCCGGACACTTTTTAAAAAAAAATTTAATAAAGGACTTGTCAAAAACTGTCTTTTGGGGTTTTTACTTTTTGACAATTTTTGGGTGAATTTACATTCACATAGAAGGGGGTGGGATTTGGGCCCCCACTTGTTAAAGGGTGCTTCTAGATTCCAATAAGCCCCCACCCACAGACCCCCACAACCAACGGCCAGGGTTGTGGGGATGAGGCATGGACATAGAGTGTTGAGGGCACGTGGCCTGGTATGATTCAGGAGGGGGGGCGCTCGATTGTCCCCCCCTATCCTGGCCTGCCAGTCTGCTTGCTTGGATAAGGGTCTGGTATGGATTCTGGGGGGGCCCACTGCAATTTATTAAGCAGGGGCAGAAAAATTGGGCCTTTGGTTTTGGTGGTGCCAGAACACTTTAACCCCTCACAGTTACTCTTGTTGGGTGCTGGAATGGGCCCTTCTGCAGGTGGCCGCGGGGCACGCTTGTCCTTTTTTTGCTGCTGCTGGCCACGCTATTGAGACACATTTTGCAGAAGAGTTGGTGGAGTGGATAACAAAGCCATCCTCATCCTCCTCATCCTTTGTTACCCAGGCTCAGAGTAGTTTGCCTTTCAACGCAGCTGCC
This sequence comes from Lithobates pipiens, assembly GCF_037356315.1. Classification (NCBI taxonomy): domain Eukaryota; kingdom Metazoa; phylum Chordata; class Amphibia; order Anura; family Ranidae; genus Lithobates; species Lithobates pipiens. The sequence continues at coordinate 111,705,577 of NW_027507788.1, forward strand.
AAATTGGCCTATTCCAGCAGCTCCTTGTCCACAGTCACTCCTTTCCATAGCCCCAATATCATGCACGGAGGAGTCCCCAGAATTATTCGACCACAGTGTTGGTTATGTGCTGCTGTATGATGCCCAGAGATTTGAAGGCTCTAATGTTGGTTCACAGGTTGAGGAAGGGAGTAACATGAGCCTAGTGAGAGGGGGTGCCACAGAAGGACAAGGAACTGGCAGTCCTGTTTCCCCAGCTGCAGCATACTGCCAAGTTTGCTCCAGTGAAGGGGATGGAGGGGATGATGGGGTCACTGACTGTACTTGGGTGCCTGAGAGAAGAGAGGAGGAAAGTGAGGAGGAGGAGGAGGCATAACTCCAACAAGACAGAATGTCCTCTAGGGGACAGCTTAAGGGCAGCCACCCTATTGCATCACACTGCAAAGCTCCATGGTGCAGGGCTCTGCTGACTCCCCGCTGACTTTTAAAAGTTCCTTGGTGTGGGCCTTTTTCAAAACGTGTGCAGCAGATTGCACAGTTGCTGTTTGCAACCTATGTCTGAAGTGGATCAAACGTGGCCAGAACAGCAGCCGCTTGGGCACCACATGCTTGACCAGACATATAACGACCTGCCATGCAGTCCGTTGGCAACAGCACTTGAAGACAGACTTCTCCTTGCTCCTCATCTGGGATCTCCAACCCTACTATACCTCCAGTCCTCTCAAAAACCCGCACTGAGAGGAATGAAGGTATAGCAATAGGTATCCCAACTACTTGCAGCCAATCTGCTAGCAGTACACCACCAATTAATTTTAGCAGACAAATTTCCCTACCCCAGTTGCTGAACTGTAAAAAGGAATTCGCTCCCAGCCATCCACATGCTCAGCGTCTAAATGCTAGCTTGGCCAAATTGCTAGCACTGCAACTATTGCCTTTTCAGCTTACCCCCCTTCGTGAATTTGTGGAATGTGCTGTACTTCAGTGGCAGGTTCCAAAACACCATTTATTTTCAAGGAAGTCCATTCCGGCTCTCTACCGGCGTATGGAAGGCAATATTTTGACCTCACTGGACAGGGCAGTCAGCAGTAAGGTTCATATTACCGCTGACTCATGGTCCAGCAGGCATGGGCAGGGACGTTAAATTTCCTTTGCGGCGCACTGGGTAACTGGTTTACTGGGTAACTGCTGGCAGTTGTGAAGGATGCAGGGTTCAGAGTTGTTGGAGCTTGTTGCGCCACCACGCCTCCAAAAATCTAGTGGTGATTCTGTCACAGCTCTCTCCTCCACCCCTCCTCTTCTTCCTCTATGGCCTCTTCTGCAGATTTGTCCTCTGAACCAGCGGTGCTCCGTAAGCGTTTAAGGGGCTATGCAAGCAGTCAGGTTAAAAGATGCCATGCGGTGCTTGAGTCGGTCTCCCTAGGGGACAGTAGTCACACTGGGGCAGAGATCCTGTCAGCTCTGCAGAGGCAGGCTCAGAGGTGGTTGACGCCACACCAGCTTCAGCCAGAAATGGTTGTATGCAACAATGGCACCGACCTTCTCTCCACTCTCCGACAGGGACACTTGACCCATGTTCCATGTTTGGCACACGTCCTGAATTTGGTGGTGCAGCAGGTACCCAGGCTTACAAGATCTCCTGAGGCAGGCCACCTGCCCACCAACTGCCTCATTTGTGACATGCACACCAGGTGGAACTCTGCTGCAGCAGCTGCACACACAGCAGAGGACCATCAATGAGTACCTGTGCGAGTATGGCACTAGGACAGGGTCAGGGAAGCTTGGCTTCTTTTCACAACGCCAGTGGCTACTGATCAAGGATGCCTACACTGTCCTGTCACAATTTGTGGAGGCCACAAAGATGGTGAACAGCAACAATGTATGCATCAGTGACACTGTCCCTCCAGTCTTCCTGCTGGAGCCCACATTTTGTGGAATCATGGACAGGGCACTTGAGGCAGAACAGCAGGAGGAAGAGGAGGACTTCCTTTCCTCTCAAGGCCCCCTTTATCCATGTAGCATTCCTGCAGGCCCATCAAACACACAGGGAGAAGAGGGGGAGGAGGAGGATTTTGTCAGCATGGATGTAGAGCAGCAGCAGACTTCAAGGGATGGTTTTCAGTCCCCAGAAACCCAATGAGTTGTACGTGGCTGGGAGGAGGTAGATACAGATCATGTGATCCTTAGCGACCCAGAGGACTCAGAATTGAATGCCTCTGCAAACTTATGCAGCATGGCCTCCCTGATTCTGCAAAGCCTGCCAAAAGACCCTAGGATTTGTGGTATAAAGGAGAGCGATCATTACGGGCTGGAAACCCTTGTTGATCCACGTTACAAGGGTAAGTTGCAGAACTCATCCTGCCCTCGCAGAGGGAGTAGAGGATGAAACATCTTCAGGAGGCCTTGAAGAAAGGTTTGTGCAACACATTTCCAGACCCTGGGAGGTTACCATTTCCTGGTGCTAGACAATGGGGCTGATTTACAAAGCATTTGCGCCATGAGCAACGGCCGTTTTCGTATTCACAAAGCATTTGCGCCTGTAACACAGCGCAATTCTTCATTTAATATTAGCATGCGGCGCACGGGCGGCCGCGATCTATGCTCTGCTATAGACCTGGCGCATGGCATCTTCAACTCAGAATTAAAAGAAGCTGGAAGTGCCAATATTATGGGGGTGATATGGGGTGAAGTGAGGAAGTATAGATATGACTGTCCAAGTAACAAATATGCCCAAAATAGAACGGAAAAGTAACTTTCTCTGAGCCAGCTTGCTGTGCCTGCAAATACACTTGGAACTGCGCTAGGTCAATTTATGCACTGCGCATGTGAAAGCGGCATTTGCGCCCATTCAGGTGCTCTGGTTCACTGCGCCGGCAAAATCTTGTCAAGCCACGTAGATTCATTTGCATAAATTGAACAGGCACACCTCTCAACTTGACTTTTTTTTGCGCTGGTTCACTTCTATGAGTTTTTTTAAGGCTATTTGCACGCGGGTCATGTTGGCATTAAGAAAAAAAAAAATTAAGAAAAAAAAATGCGTGGGGTGCCCCGAAATTCCAAATCAGGCCCTTCAGGTCTGGTATAGATATTAAGGGGAACCCCGCGCTTAAAAAAAATGGCGTGGGGGGTCCCCCTCAAAATCCATGTGGGGGTCTGCGGGCGAGGGGGCTTATCGGAATCTGGAAGCCCCCTTTAACAAGGAACTATGCATCAGAGGGGGTGGGGTCACCGGGTGGCCCCACCCTCCGTTATATAAGACCTGTCAGAAGAAGAGAAGCGTCACACAGTGGGAGCCTCCCATTGTGCGGAGCGGCCCGAGAACGAAGAAGAGACACAGTAGAGGAAGATGCCGGATGAGAACACCAGAGCAAGAAGAAGAGGATCGGAGGAAGAAGAAGATGGAGGAAGAAACGGAAGGATGAAGAAAGGAAGAAGGAAGAAGACCAGAAGAAAAAAGATGAAAGAAGACTTTAATAAAGGAATTGTCAAAAACGGTCTCTGGTTATTTTTAACACTTTTGACACTTTTTTGGTGAAATGGTAGGGGTACTTTTTCCGATAAGCCCCCTGCCCATAGACCCCCACAACCACCAGCCAGGGTTGTGGAGATGAGGCCCTTGTCCTCATCAACATGGGGACAAGGTGCTTTGGGGGGACCCCAAAGCATCCTCCCAATGTTGAGGGCATGTGGCCTGGTATGGTTCGGGGGGCGCTCTCTCGTCCCCCCTCTATTCCCGTGGCCTGCCAGGTTGCGTGCTCGGATAAGGATCTGGTATGGATTTTGGCGCGGGGTCATTTTTTTTGGCGCGGGGTTCCCCTTAAAATCCATGCCAGACCTGAAGGGTCCGGTATGGATTTTGAGGGGGGGCCCCACTCCATTTTTTTTGCCGTTGGTTCCCCTTAATATCCATACCAGACCTGAAGAAACCCATGCCGTTTTTTTTTTATTAAAGTGGCCTGGCTTGGGGGCGACTTAAAGTCGTGTTGTAAGTTGCCCCAAGTTGCGCTGTGATTCACACTCAAGTCTTGTCCAAGTTGCCTCCCAAAGTCACGCTGGAATAGTGTTTTCCCCTTTGTGAATGGGCTGTTAATGATACGACGTGCGCTATTATCAATTGCGCTGGCATATTATGTGTTGCGCTTATGCGTGCGCCGGTTCATAAGCTCACTTGATAATTTATCTGGCGTACAAATGGAGGTATGAACTGGCACAGCGCATTCATCTTAGTAAATCAGCCCCAATGTGTTGCTGAGGCTTCGTTCAGTCAGAGAAAGAGCAGTAGAGAAGGTGGCCATCTGGCTGATGCCTTTAAACAATTTTTCAGTCCTCAGCGCCAAGGTCTGATCGGTTCAAGTCACCATCGCCAGCGTCTGCATTATATGGTGCAGGAATATCCAGGGGCAAGAGCAGACTTGGAGACATTTCCAACAGAGCATCCACTGGGTGACTGAGTCTTGAGGATGGACCACTGGCCAGAACTTTCTGAATATACAATTGAGCTACTGGCCTGTCCTGCATTCAGCGTGCTTTCTGAACGCACATTCAGTGCTGCTGGAGGGTTTGTAATGGATCAAAGAATGCGCCTGTCCACAGACTCTGTGGATAGGCGTACATTCAGAAAAATGAATCAGTCTTGGATCAGCAGCTTTCAAGCACCTGATGTAACTGATTGAATTTGCTATGGATCTGGGATCACTTGAAGACTGCCTATGCTGACTATCCTATTCTCCTCAATCTTGATGATGCTAGCTTCCAACAATATTTTTGACTTAGGGCACCACCACCCAAGGCCCAATTTTTCTGCCCCTGTTTTAGCAGGGGTATGTAATTACAATTTTTTATATAATATTTCAATGCAGGGCCTGTACCTGTGCCCAACAAGAGTAACTGTGAGGGCTTACAGTGTTGTGGCACCACCACCCAAGGCCCAATTTTGCTGGCCCTGTTTACCAGGGGTATGTAATTAAAATATTTCATATAGTATTTCAATGTAGGGTCCCTTCTTACGCCCCAACAAGAGTAACTGTGAGGGCTTTCAGTGTTGTGGCACCACCACCACCACCCAAGGTCCAATTTTTCTTCCCCTGTTTAACAGGGGCATGTAATTACAATTTTTGATATAATATTTCAATGCAGGGTCTGTTCCTGCGCCCAAAAAGAGTAACTGTGAGGGCTTACAGTGTTGTGGCACCACCACCCAAGGCCCAAATTTTCTGGCCCTGGTTTCCAGGGGCATTTAATTAAAATGTTTGATATAGTATTTCAATGTAGGGCCCATTCTTACTCCCAAAAAGAGTAACTGTGAGGGCTTACAGTGTTGTGGCACCACCACCCAAGGCTCAATTTTTCTGGCCTTGTTTACCAGGGGCATGTAATTAAAATTTTTGATATAGTATTTCAATGCAGGGTCCATTATTTCACCCAACAAGAGTAACTGTGAGGGCTTACAGTGTAGTGGCACCACCACCACCACCCAATGCCCAATTTTCCTGCCCCTGTTTAACAGGGGCATGTAATTACAACTTTTAATATAATATTTCACAGCAGGGCCCATTCCTGCACCCAACAAGAGTATCTGTGAGGGCTTACAGTGTTGGTGGTACCACCACCACCACCCTAGGCCCAATTTTTCTGCCCCTGTTTAACCACTTCAATACCAGGCTCTTAGACACCTTCCTGCCCAAGCCAATTTTTAGCTTTCAGCGCTGTCGCAATGCGGGGTCATACATCACTGTACCCAAACCAATTTTTTTTATCATTTTGTTCCCTCAAATACAGCGGTCATTCGGTGGTATTTACCTCTGCGGTTTTTATTTTTTGGGAACAAAAAATCAAAAAGCCCAAAAATTTCGAAAAAAAAACAAGTTTTTCTTTTTTTCTGTTAAAAATTTTTGTAAATAAATACGTTTTCTTCTTCAATGATGGCCACTGATATGGCTGCACTGACAGGCACTGATAAGGCGGCACTGATGGGCACCGATGAGGTGGCATCAATGAGATGGCACTGATGAGGTGGCACTGATGGGCATTGATAATGGGCACTGATAGGCGGCTCTGATGGGCACTGATAGGTGGCACTGATGGGTACTGATAGGTGGCTCTGGTATGGGGCACTGATGGGCATTGATAATGGGCACTCATAGGTGGCACTGATGGGCACTCATAGGCAGCACTGATGGGTGCTTATGGGTGGCACTGATGGGTACTTATGGGTGGCACTGATAGGTGTCACGGATGGGCACTGATAGGTGGGAACTGACAGGTGGCGCTGATGGACACTGATGGGTAGCACTGATGACACTGATTGGTTGCACTGATGGGTGGCATTGCTGGGCATCACTGATGTCACATTATATAATAGTGCCAGTCAATGCCCATTTGTGGGCACTTATTGGCACAGATTGGGCATAATTTGCACATGTGGATGGCCATGGGGTACATACCTGGCCATCCACATGTTGCCCCCTTCCCTGGTGGTCCTGGTAACTTCCCTGGTGGTCCAGTGTTGGCATCCAAGGGGGGGGGGGGGGCTGCGCTGATAAACAATCAACGGCTTTTCCTGTTGACATTGTGATCAGCCATGATTGGACACGGCTGATCATGTGGTAAAGAGCCTCCGTCGGAGGCTCTTTACCAAGATCAGTGTAGCGGTGTGTCAGACAGACACACCGCACCACTGATCACCATGATGCGCACCCCCATGGGTGCATGGCGGCTGTTATCCTGAAGGATGTCATATGATGTCCATTCAGGATAACTGAACCACCGCCTGGCCATAATTTTGCTATAAGCCAGACGGGAAGTGGTTAACAAGGGCATGTACATACAACTTTTGATATGATATTTCACAGCAGGGCCCATTCCTGCGCCCAACAAGAGTAACTGTGAGGGGGTTACAGTGTTGTGGCACCACCACCACCACCAAATGCTCATTTTCTCTGCCCCTGTTTAACAGGAGCATGTAATTACAATTTTTTATATATTATTTTACAGCAGGACCCGTTCCTGCTCCCAACAAGAGTAACACCCCTTTCACACCAGGGCGTTTTGCAGGCGCTATAGCGTTAGAAATAGCGCCTGCAATCCGCCCTAAACAAGCTGCACAATTGTCCTGCCAGCAGCTTCTTTGGAGCGGTGAAGGAGCGGTGTGTTTACCGCTCCTCCACCGCTGCTCCCCATTGAAATCAATGGGGCAGCGCTGTAATGCTGCTGGCAAAATGACGCTATTGCGGCGTATTGCCAGCGGTTTTAACCCTTTCGCAGGCGCTAGCGGGGGGGTAAAAGCACCCCGCTAGCGGCCAAAATGCGCCGCAAATTCGCCGCAAATCCGGCGGTAAAACGCCTCTAAAAATATCAGCATTTTACCGCCGACGCAAAGGGCGGTGTGGTGTGAAAGGGGCATAACTGCGAGGGCTTACAGTGTTCTGGTGCCACCAAAACCAAAGGCTTAATTTTTCTGCCCCGTTTAACAGGAGCATGAAATTAGAATTTTTTATATAATATTTCACAGCAGGGTCCGTTCCTGCGCCCAACAAGAGTAACTGTGAAAAAAAAAAAAATGGTGCGGGGTTCCCCTTAATATCCATAACAGACCTGAAGTATCTGGTATGGATTTTGAGGGGGACATCCCCGCCATTTTTTTATTTTGGTATTTTTTATCTATATTGCCGGGATACGACAATACATTATAGCCGCGAGCAGTTTTAAATTATTTTTTTTCCTTTAGAAATGTCATTTTGCTATGGCACTGTTATAAACATGGAAATGATGCACTACTTTACAGGCTTACTAAGCACACCCCCCAGGTTTGATATTTATAGGAATATTTCATTTTTATTGTTTCATTTTGAGCATTATTAAAATCACTGCTCCCGAAAAAACAGCCGCTTTTAAAACTTTTTTTTGCATTAATACATGTCCCCTGGTCAGGACCCACGTCCCTTGGTCAGGGCCCATGTCCCCTGGTCAGGACTCACATCCCCAAACACTTTTTATGGCAATAACTTGCATACAAGCCTTTAAAATTAGCACTTTTGATTTTTCACGTTCGTGTCCCATAGACTTTAACGGTGTTCGCATATTCGCACTCATTTTTTGCCTGTTCGCATGTTCTGCTGCAAACTGAACTCAGCTCATTACTAGTGGCCACACATTTTCACTAAGGGGTATACTCTTTTTTCTCTTAAATCATTTTTATTTTATAAACATATAAAACATACATACCGTTAAGAATAAAGAAATTACCAAGAGATACACTTACATAATTCCATCAGTATCACCATTATCTATTACTCCCATCACTTTAAACCCCTCCTGTCTCCCCATCCCCCCCCTCCCAGTGCCTTATCTTTCAACCACCTTTTTACTGTGCCTTAACTTTTTTTGTGGAATTAACAAACAATACATTTATTACCATTATCCTACACTCCCTCACACTAACTACTTTTTCAACCTTTTGGTCTACTCTCCCTTTCTTATATTGTCCCTTCAGTGTTTACTTCTCTGTTACCATATACCCGTAAGTGCCCATTATGGTGGAAAGACTATTTTATCCAACCATGTTGTCCACAACTTAAAAAATCTGCCAAAATTCCTTCTTCTAGTATATACCACTTTTTCCCTCCATATAGTGTCATCCATCACCTTTGTCCATTCTTCACATGTGGGGGGACTTACTGATTGCCAATTCTGGGCTATCAACTTTCGTGCCTGAAATAGGCCCCTTATTACTACTGTTTTAACTTTTTCTGATGCCTTCCTGTCTTCTATCTTGCCCAACAAACACATCACCCCATCCGGTTTAAACATAGTCCCAAAAGTACTATTAATAACTTCCATTATTTCTGTTCAGTACCTAAATCATTTTGGGCACTTCCACATCATATGTACCAAATCCCCAGTTTCTTGACACCTTGGCCATTTAGCATCTGCTCTATAACCAAATCCAAAAAGTTTTTTCGGGGTATAATAAACCCTGTGTAGAAAAAATAGCTAGGGCATTTTTTGTGCAGGGGACACCGAAACAAAGGCACTGCCCTCTAATATCCTTCTCCACTGTACTTCTGTTATCTTTATTCCAAGGTCCTCTTCCCACCTTTTTTTCTTTTTGACCAAACCTGCCCTAGTAATAGATTTACTGCAAAGCTGTACATATATTTCAGATATCAACACTTTAGATGACTCCCTATTAACCACTTTTTGAATAAGAGGGGTTTTACACCATACTACCGTTTGAGCTCTAAAATGTGCTTGTAGGGCTTGCCTTATCTGAAGATATCGGAAAAAATAATGGTTTGGAACACCATACTCCCTCCTCAACTCCTCAAAAGACTTCAACCTGCTTCCCTCATATAAAGGGACCAGTCTTACAACCCCACACTTTTCCCACTCACCTACTTTACCTATAAATGTCAAGTCTGGAAAATACTTATTATCCCATAATGGGGTGTATTCTGTTAGTCCTACATATCCCATTCCCTTTTCAACTGCCTGCCAGACCTTTGTGATTAGTCTTAATGTGGGACATTCAGGGAGGAGTGAGTCGGCTTCCTCGGCTTCCACCAGTTTAACATGGTTAGCTCACTGCAACAGCATCAGCTCCTCTTTATTCCTATCTTCCACCCTATCCCAACCTATCTTTTATTGGTAGCTGCAGTGTCTGTAGGGCTATACGTGATTGTCTATTCTTCCATATTAGTTCTCTAAATAAAGTATCAATCTTTTTAACCCATTCCTTTCTTATCCACACTGGTGTATTATGTAGATAGTACAGCAACTGGGGCATCCAGACCATTTTGATTAAATTAATTCTGCCAGCTACTGACAGAGGTAGATGTTTACAGATGTCCCGCTTCTGACAAAATTTAAGCAGGAGGGGGGCAAAATTGTCATTTATATATTGGTTATGGTCTCGTTAGCCATATACCCTAAATATTTCATCCTGTCTACCACTCACAGTTGAGCAACTGCAGACGGCAGAGATCTTATTGAGTCCACCGGCAACAACGCAGACCTCTCCCAATGAATTACCAACCCTGATATCTGTCCAAAATGTTCTACTATATTCATGGCTGTCACTAAGGATACATCTATATTGCCCAGGAAGAACAGAATATCATCTGCATATAATGAAATCCTGTCTTCTCCCACTTCTCTTTTAAATCCCTGTATCGCCCCCACTGCTCTAATGGCAATCGCCAATGGTTCAATCGCCAGAGCGAACAGCAGGGGCGACAAGGGACATCCCTGTTGTGTACCCCTCTGAAGTTCTATCGGCTCAGAATACGCATTATTGATCTTTATTTTTGCTCTAGGGGTCCTATAAAGTGCTTTTACCCAGCCCACAAAGATCTCCAGAGCCCGCCATAGATAGCCCTACTCCGAGCTATCAAAAGCTTTAGCGGCGTCTAGTGATACTATGGCCCACGATAACATGTTTAACGTCGGAATCTGTAAGTTTAGATACACTCTCCTAATATTAACACTGGTGGACCTATTTGTAGTGATGGCCGAACGGTTCGCCCGGCGGTCGTTTCGCGGCGAATTTCCGACTTTCGCCGTCCGCGGGTTCGAACGCCTTTTTCCGTCGTTCGCCCCGGCGGACTTACGTGTTTAATGTATACAAGAACTTTAACCTTTCGTGACACGTTTATCATGTGTTACAGGACAACCAATTGAGACATGACAGCTCATGGACACTTGGACATTCCCCCTAACCTATAAATACACCCGATCCGGTGGCCATTTTACATTCTTTCTTCTGTCACTGTAGGGAAAGGATCCTGTGTGGAGTAGGGACAGAGAAAACGCTAGCTATTTGGTACACAAAAGTTCTTTTCAGGACTGGTATAGGTGTTAGGTCAGCAGCCTGAGTTTCTTTTGTCAGTTTAGATAAAGGGACAGAGCGCTGTATGCTGCTATTTTAGGGACAGCTCAGCCAGATTAGTCTTTCTTCATCATCATCATCATCATCATCATTAGCTGTTACTATCAGGTCCACAAAAGAGCTGTTCCAGCTAATCGTTCCAGCCTACTCTTTTTTGCCAATTTGTATAGGGACAGGCAGGAAGCAGTGTGTCAGGCAGTGAGGATAATTTTAAAGACTTGCTGTTACTATTAGTTCCACAAAGGTTCTTTTCAGGACTGGTATCAGTGGTACGGTAATAGGCTTGTACACGTATAATATTCTTTCTTCCAAATATAGAAAGAATATTATACTTGACTGCTGCCCTTCTGCTGCAGTCTGCTAATCATTCACAACTCACTTGTTCCACAAAGCTCTTTATCAGGACTGGTAACTTGGTCTGTCTAGGGTGCTACGGTACATAGGCTTGGGTGCGGTACAGTCTGCTGTTCTGTAAGGACCGCTATCGGTCCACAATACATAGGGTTGCCGTGCACTACTGCTGACCGCTGCCCTATACTGCAGCAGTCCTTCATTGGTATAGGGACTGACGTACAGTCTGCTAATCACTAACACACAACCTGCTTGGTCCACAAAAGTTCTTATAAGGACTGGTAACTTGGTATAGGGTGCTACGGTACATAGGCCTGAGTGCGTTACAGTCTGCTGTTCTGTAAGGACCGCTATCGGTCCACAATACATAGGGTTGCCGTGCACTACTGCTGACCGCTGCCCTATACTGCAGCAGTCCTTCAGCGGTATAGGGACTGACGCACAGTCTGCTAAACACTAACACACAACCTGCTTGGTCCACAAAAGTTTTTATAAGGACTGGTAACTTGGTATAGGGTGCTACGGTACATAGGCCTGAGTGCAGTACAGTCTGCTGTTCTGTAAGGACCGCTATCGGTCCACAATACATAGGGTTGCCGTGCACTACTGCTGACCGCTGCCCTATACTGCAGCAGTCCTTCATTGGTATAGGGACTGACGTACAGTCTGCTAATCACTAACACACAACCTGCTTGGTCCACAAAAGTTCTTATAAGGACTGGTAACTTGGTATAGGGTGCTACGGTACATAGGCCTGAGTGCGTTACAGTCTGCTGTTCTGTAAGGACCGCTATCGGTCCACAATACATAGGGTTGACGTGCACCACTGCTGACCGCTGCCCTATACTGCAGCAGTCCTTCAGCGGTATAGGGACTGACGTACAGTCTGCTAAACACTAATACACAACCTGCTTGGTCCACAAAAGTTCTTATAAGGACTGGTAACTTGGTATAGGGTGCTACGGTACATAGGCTTGAGTGCGGTACAGTCTGCTGTTCTGTAAGGACCGCTATCGGTCCACAATAGATAGGGTTGACGTGCACCACTGCTGACCGCTGCCCTATACTGCAGCAGTCCTTCAGCGGTATAGGGACTGACGCACAGTCTGCTAAACACTAACACACAACCTGCTTGGTCCACAAAAGTTTTTATAAGGACTGGTAACTTGGTATAGGGTGCTACGGTACATAGGCCTGAGTGCGTTACAGTCTGCTGTTCTGTAAGGACCGCTATCGGTCCACAATACATAGGGTTGCCGTGCACTACTGCTGACCGCTGCCCTATACTGCAGCAGTCCTTCATTGGTATAGGGACTGACGTACAGTCTGCTAATCACTAACACACAACCTGCTTGGTCCACAAAAGTTCTTATAAGGACTGGTAACTTGGTATAGGGTGCTACGGTACATAGGCCTGAGTGCGTTACAGTCTGCTGTTCTGTAAGGACCGCTATCGGTCCACAATACATAGGGTTGACGTGCACCACTGCTGACCGCTGCCCTATACTGCAGCAGTCCTTCAGCGGTATAGGGACTGACGTACAGTCTGCTAAACACTAATACACAACCTGCTTGGTCCACAAAAGTTCTTATAAGGACTGGTAACTTGGTATAGGGTGCTACGGTACATAGGCTTGAGTGCGGTACAGTCTGCTGTTCTGTAAGGACCGCTATCGGTCCACAATACATAGGGTTGCCGTGCACTACTGCTGACCGCTGCCCTATACTGCAGCAGTCCTTCATTGGTATAGGGACTGACGTACAGTCTGCTAATCACTAACACACAACCTGCTTGTTCCACAAAAGTTCTTATAAGGACTGGTAACTTGGTATAGGGTGCTACGGTACATAGGCTTGAGTGCGGTACAGTCTGCTGTTCTGTAAGGACCGCTATCGGTCCACAATAGATAGGGTTGACGTGCACCACTGCTGACCGCTGCCCTATACTGCAGCAGTCCTTCAGCGGTATAGGGACTGACGTACAGTCTGCTAAACACTAATACACAACCTGCTTGGTCCACAAAAGTTCTTATAAGGACTGGTAACTTGGTATAGGGTGCTACGGTACATAGGCTTGAGTGCGGTACAGTCTGCTGTTCTGTAAGGACCGCTATCGGTCCACAATAGATAGGGTTGACGTGCACCACTGCTGACCGCTGCCCTATACTGCAGCAGTCCTTCAGCGGTATAGGGACTGACGTACAGTCTGCTAAACACTAATACACAACCTGCTTGGTCCACAAAAGTTCTTATAAGGACTGGTAACTTGGTATAGGGTGCTACGGTACATAGGCTTGAGTGCGGTACAGTCTGCTGTTCTGTAAGGACCGCTATCGGTCCACAATACATAGGGTTGCCGTGCACTACTGCTGACCGCTGCCCTATACTGCAGCAGTCCTTCATTGGTATAGGGACTGACGTACAGTCTGCTAATCACTAACACACAACCTGCTTGTTCCACAAAAGTTCTTATAAGGACTGGTAACTTGGTATAGGGTGCTACGGTACATAGGCTTGAGTGCGGTACAGTCTGCTGTTCTGTAAGGACCGCTATCGGTCCACAATAGATAGGGTTGACGTGCACCACTGCTGACCGCTGCCCTATACTGCAGCAGTCCTTCAGCGGTATAGGGACTGACGTACAGTCTGCTAAACACTAATACACAACCTGCTTGGTCCACAAAAGTTCTTATAAGGACTGGTAACTTGGTATAGGGTGCTACGGTACATAGGCTTGAGTGCGGTACAGTCTGCTGTTCTGTAAGGACCGCTATCGGTCCACAATAGATAGGGTTGACGTGCACCACTGCTGACCGCTGCCCTATACTGCAGCAGTCCTTCAGCGGTATAGGGACTGACGTACAGTCTGCTAAACACTAATACACAACCTGCTTGGTCCACAAAAGTTCTTATAAGGACTGGTAACTTGGTATAGGGTGCTACGGTACATAGGCTTGAGTGCGGTACAGTCTGCTGTTCTGTAAGGACCGCTATAGGTCCACAATAGATAGGGTTGACGTGCACCACTGCTGACCGCTCACCTATACTGCAGCAGTCCTTCAGCGGTATAGGGACTAAGAGTTTTGTCACAGGGTCATTTAAAAAATGACATGCAGAGGAAGAGGCAGGCCCTTCCGCAGGGGTGGTAGGGGTAGGGCAGGAGCAACAGGCTTGAGCCAAAGTGGGAAGTTGCAGAAGGTGCGTTCAATTACTTTAAAGGATGCACCAGACTTGGTTGAGTGGCTCGCTCAGCCTTACTCTTCTGCACCCTCCTCATCCTCTCGATCTGCACCCTCTTCTTCACTCTCTGCTATGTGCACCCCCAAAGACACTACCACCAACAACACGACCACCACCACCACCACCACATACCTTCCGCTTGAGTCACTGGAATTATTTTCCGATCCATATCAAGAGGACATTTCTGATGCGCAGCCACTCTTGGTATTGGATCAGGAAGAGGAGGTAGCAACAAGCGCTACTCAGCAGTCTGACGCCAGTACCCAGATCAGCCCAAGGAGGAGGTTGGTCCCCGGTGTTGCTGCCTACTCTACTTATAGCGGTGGGGAAGGTGACGTTGATGATGACGTGTCTAGTGATGTCACGTGGGTGCCCACAAGAGAGGAAGAGGAGGGGAGTTCAGAGGGAGATATGGACCAGCAGATAGGGAGGAGAAGCAGCAATGACTTACATTGCACAGCAGGGACAAAGCAGACTGCAAATGTATCAGGAGCGAGTCATCGACCATGTACGGTCACATCTGGCGCTCCCAGGACACCGGCACATGGCTCCGCAGTGTGGGCTTTTTTTAACGTGTCCGCTGCTGACAATAGCGTTGCCATCTGCAATCTTTGCAGTCAACGCGTTAGTCGCGGTAAGCCCAATACTCACCTAGGGACGACCGCCTTAAGAAGGCACATGAGCAGCCATCACCGAGCCCAGTGGGAGCAACGGAACACACAAAGCCACACTGCAGGCTCTCACCGTCCAGCCTCGTCTTCTACTTCTCCTTCTCCTCTCTCCTCACAATTGTCCTCCACTCCACCTTCCATCACGCCAAGCTCACATTTTTCTGCAAAAAGGCAGGCTTCCGTGGGCCTAATGTTTGAGCGTAAAAAAATGATGACGCCGGATAACCCTCTTGCCCAACGGTTGGCGGCTGGCTTGTCAGAACTCATAGCCCGCCAACTACTGCCATATAAACTGGTGGACTCGGAGGCCTTTCGCAAATTTGTGGCCATTGGAACACCACAATGGAAGGTCCCAGGAAGGAAGTATTTCTCAGAGAAGGGCATCCCAGAGCTATATGGCCATGTTCAGCGGCAAGTGAATGTATCTCTGGCACACAGTGTCGGTGCCAAGATACATCTGACCACAGACACGTGGTCTAGCAAACACGGGCAGGGAAGGTATATCAGTTTTACTGCCCACTGGGTGAACCTTCTGACGGCCGTCAAGCATGTAACCCGTGGCACCCGTGTAGATTTGGTTTTACCGCCACGGATTGCATGCAGGCCTGACTCTTCTTCTCCTCCTCCTACTCCATCCTCCTCCCTCTCCTCCTCAGCTGCCTCCTCCTTTTCCGCTGCTAGCGTCTCTTCCACTGCACCGCCCAAGCTCCCCAGAACCTATTCCACATGCCAGGTGAGACGTTGCCATGCCGTGCTGCGTCTGTTGTGCCTGGAAGCAAAGAGCCACACTGGCCCGGCACTCCTTTCAGCTTTGCGTTCACAGGCAGATGAGTGGCTAACACCGCTCAATTTGACAGTTGGTAAAGTGGTGTGTGACAACGGTGCCAATCTGCTTAGCGCATTGAAACAGGGCAAAATCACGCACGTGCCGTGCATGGCACACGTCTTAAACTTGGTCGTGCAGCGATTCCTTGTCAAATACCCTGGGGTCCAGGACATCTTGCGGCAGGCAAGGAAAATCTCGGCCCATTTCAGAAGATCTTACACGGCCATGGCTCGCCTTGCTGACATTCAGCGGCGACACCATCTGCCGGTCAGACGTCTTATTTGCGATTGCCCGACGCGATGGAACTCAACCTTCTATATGCTTGATAGGCTGCTCCAGCAGAAACGTGCAGTTAACGTCTACCTGTATGAACTCTGCGAAAGAAACGGTTCTGGGGAGCTGGGTTTTTTTTCACCGCGCCAGTGGCTGCTCATGCGCGACACATGCAGACTTCTGCGGCCATTTGAGGAGATCACCAAACTGGTCAGTCGCAGCCATGGCGCCATCAGTGACATGGTACCTTATGCCTTCTTTCTGGAGCGTGCATTGCGTCGTGTCATTGATCAGGCTGTGGAGGAGCAGGAGCGGGAAGATGAGGAAGTCGCAATGCTGGATGAATTCCCAGGGGGGGCTACTCTATCTGAGACAAGTCAACAACAGGAGTCTGATGAGGAGTCAGAGGAGGATGGTGCCGGGGCGGATGAGCAGGAGCAAGAAGAGCATGCTTTAAACCTTTCTGGGATCCCTGTTGTGCGAGGATGGGGAGAGGAGAATGAAGAGGACGACATTATCCTGGATGATGAGCAGGAGCCAGGCCACCACACCGCTTCCACTTTAGTGCAAATGGGGGCCT
The DNA here is from genome assembly GCF_037356315.1 of Lithobates pipiens. Taxonomy (NCBI): domain Eukaryota; kingdom Metazoa; phylum Chordata; class Amphibia; order Anura; family Ranidae; genus Lithobates; species Lithobates pipiens. The sequence goes on from NW_027507788.1 coordinate 111,722,379, forward strand.
TCATGCTCCAGTGTTTTAATAGGGACCCCCGTATAAAAAGCATGAGGGTCAAGGACCAGTACTGGGTGGCAACGTACTTAGACCCCCGGTACAAACACAAAATGGCGGAAATGTTACCGCCGTCGCAGAGGGCTGTCAGAATGCAGCACTTCCAGGCCTTGCTTCGAGAAATGCTGCATTCTGCTTTTGCGTGCGCTGGCAGAGGAGCAATTCCCACTCCCAGAGAAGGATTTGCGGGTACCAATCCAACAGCGCCTGCAAGAAGAGGCCGGTTTGAAGATGTGTTGGTGACTTCGGATATGAGGTCATTCTTTCAGCCGACCCATCGACAGGTGTCATCCGGATCCAGCATCAGGGAACGCCTAGACCGTCAGGTGTCCGACTACATTGGGTTAACGGCCGATGTGGACGCTCTGAGGAGTGATGAACCCCTAGACTACTGGGTGGGCAGGCTTGACCTCTGGCCAGAGCTTGCCCAATTTGCAATCGAACTGTTGGCTTGCCCCTCATCCAGTGTCCTGTCCGAAAGGACGTTCAGCGCAGCAGGGGGGATTGTGACCGATAAGCGTACTCGCCTAGCTCACCACAGTGTTAACTACCTCACATTTCTAAAAATGAATGAGGCATGGATCTCGGAGGAATTCAACACATGTGATCAGTAGACCATGTATATGTCTATAAACAATTTTTGGAATCAAGCACACAGACCTTCTTAATTCATTTGGCTCACTTCCCTGACCCAAAAAAGCACACCGTACTATATGCCCCTACCCTCCTCTTTGAAGAGGTTGAGCGGTGTCATATTTCTACTGGGGCTGCTTATTATGAGGGGTTCCCACCATCCCTGTGCTGTGCTGACTTCCTCCTGGGTGTTCTTATTATGAGGGGCTCCCACCATCCCTGTGCTGTGCTGACTTCCTCCTGGGGGTTCTTATTATGAGGGGATCACACCATCCCTGTGCTGTGCTGACTTCCTCCTGGGGCTGCTTACGGTGCTGCTGTCAGCGCTGTATGTCACGGAGCTGCTGTCAGCGCTGTATGTCACGGAGCTGCTGTCAGCGCTGTATGTCACGGAGCTGCTGTCAGCGCTGTATGTCACGGAGCTGCTGTCAGCGCTGTATGTCACGGAGCTGCTGTCAGCGCTGTATGTCACGGAGCTGCTGTCAGCGCTGTATGTCACGGAGCTGCTGTCAGCGCTGTATGTCACGGAGCTGCTGTCAGCGCTGTATGTCACGGAGCTGCTGTCAGCGCTGTATGTCACGGAGCTGCTGTCAGCGCTGTATGTCACGGAGCTGCTGTCAGCGCTGTATGTCACGGAGCTGCTGTCAGCGCTGTATGTCACGGTGCTGCTGTCAGCGCTGTATGTCACGGAGCTGCTGTCAGCGCTGTATGTCACGGAGCTGCTGTCAGTGCTGTATGTCACGGAGCTGCTGTCAGCGCTGTATGTCACGGAGCTGCTGTCAGCGCTGTATGTCACGGAGCTGCTGTCAGCGCTGTATGTCACGGTGCTGCTGTCAGCGCTGTATGTCACGGAGCTGCTGTCAGCGCTGTATGTCACGGAGCTGCTGTCAGCGCTGTATGTCACGGAGCTGCTGTCAGCGCTGTATGTCACGGAGCTGCTGTCAGCGCTGTATGTCACGGAGCTGCTGTCAGCGCTGTATGTCACGGTGCTGCTGTCAGCGCTGTATGTCACGGAGCTGCTGTCAGCGCTGTATGTCACGGAGCTGCTGTCAGTGCTGTATGTCACGGAGCTGCTGTCAGCGCTGTATGTCACGGAGCTGCTGTCAGCGCTGTATGTCACGGAGCTGCTGTCAGCGCTGTATGTCACGGTGCTGCTGTCAGCGCTGTATGTCACGGAGCTGCTGTCAGCGCTGTATGTCACGGAGCTGCTGTCAGCGCTGTATGTCACGGAGCTGCTGTCAGCGCTGTATGTCACGGAGCTGCTGTCAGCGCTGTATGTCACGGAGCTGCTGTCAGCGCTGTATGTCACGGTGCTGATGTCAGTGCTCTGTATTACGGTGCTGCTGTCAGTGCTCTGTATCTCCTGCACCCTCTTGTTTGCCTACCCTGGTCCCTGACCTTCCCTCTCCTCCATTGCCTTCATTAGCTCCATAGTCCTGAATTGTCAGAACAATTTCCCAAATAAAAAAAAAATGCTTGTAGTTATCGATCCCAAATTCACCTCATACATGTATTATGCTATTGTCCAGGTGGTGGGACTACGTGCTACCCCCTAATAATTACCCCGTGGCCGCAAATTCGACCTAAAGGTTTGCGAAATTCGCCTCCCATTGAAGTCAATGGAGCCCGCGGCGAACGGTCGTTTTCGCGAACGTTTGTGTCCGTTCGCGTTTCGCGTTCGCGAAACGTCCCGTCGGAAGTTCGTCCATCACTACCTATTTGCTATAAACACAGATTGATCTGGGTGTATACGTTTTTGTATATGCCTATTCACCCTTGCTGCCAATACTCTTGCAAGTATTTTAACATCAGAGTACAAGAGTGATATTGGCCTATACAATGCGGTGTCCTTAGGGTCTTTCCCTTCTTTTGGCAAAACTATTATTGTGGCTTCTGACATAGAAGTAGGCATATCCCCTCCTATTGCCATATCCTCCAATACCTTTAATAGTTCTGGGAGAAGCACCTCCCCATACCGTCTGTAAATCTCTGCTGGCAGACCGTCAGGTCCTGGGGACTTCTGATTGGCCACCCCGGCCACAGCGCACTGTACTTCCTGCATGGTTATAGGGCTTTCTAATTCCTCTTTTGCTTGTTCTGATAGTGTTGGTATTTCTATCCCCTCAAAAAAACAATCCCATTCCCCCTTCTCCTCCTTCCATCTAGATTTATATAGCTTTGCATAGTAATGCCTAAATGAATACAAAATTTCAGCGGTCCGAGAGGAGGCCTCCTCCCCTCCCGGCAGCCTAATCGCCGCGATCCCTGATGGGGAGTTGTTGGTTTTAACCAACCTAGCAAGCATATGGCCTGCACTCTCCCTGTCAGCGAATGACGCTAGTTTCTGAAAGAGGCACTTGTTTTCCACCTTTCTCATAACAACGTTCCTATATCTCTGCTGGCTTCTGAGCCATCTCTCTTGTTTTTCCGGGGTTGGGTCTTCCACATATTGTTTTTCAGCCTCCATCAATTCCCCTCTGATACTCTCTTCCCATTTCCTAGAATTTCTCTTAATTCCTGCCACCTGCTGTATTATTAACCCTCTGCGGAATGCCTTTAGGGTGTCCCATACCACCCCTATTGGTGCTGTCCCCTCATTTAAAGTTACAAACTCTTTTAATTTTGCATTTACCACAGTTGGTTCCCCCATCAATTCCAGCCAGACTGGACTTATTTTCCATTCTCTTTGCCAGTTTTTATCCTCTACTTGAACCGTTAATATTAAAGGTGAGTGATCCGACACTCTCCTTGGTTTATAGTATTTTATATGAGCTGGAAAAACAAGAGTACTGATGCGAGGTTAGACTCCGGGTTCTCAAAATATCACACATACCTATTTCTTCCATAAATTGAGCCAAACAGCTCTCAGAGGACTTATCTGATTGAACCCCAGGCGAAAACCTGTCTTTTCTCTTATTGAGGACTTCATTAAAATCCCCCATAGCAATGACTGGTATTCCCTCTTTGTCTTCCAAAAATTCTGCCAACCTAATACCTTCATTTTAAAAGGTGGTGGAATATAGATGTTTACCAAAACGTAGGGTTTATTTTCTATTTGGCAGTGTAAAAACACATAGCACCCCTCAGTTTCTATTATAACTTTCTGAGGGGCAATGCACATCCCGGTTCTAACCATTATGCTCACCCCCCTTGCATATGAGGAATAAACCGAATGGTATTGGAACCGGAATTGCTTGCTGTAGAGTCCCCCCATGGTGTCTTTAGTTAAATGTGTTTCCTGTAGACAAACAAAATCCACCCTATTTTTCTCCATAATTGAGAAAACAGCCATCCTTTTAACTGGATTCCCAAGCCCCCTGATATTCCAGGAGGCCATTTTTAAATTACTGGATTGTATCTGCCGGGGTTCTATTATGTTCCTTGCCTAGCAAACTATACCCACTAGAATTTGGGGAGCAGCCCATTTCTCTTAATAACAAATTATATCCACTTGAAATCCTTTCTCCAAAAGGTAGACCATTTTGCACCCATAAATAACCAACCAAGTGAATTGTTATACTTATCGCATTTCGTGATACATAAGAAAAAACTCTTTTTACACTTTCCACGTAGCAATCCTGTGTGTTCATTTTAAAGTGGTTAAAGTACCTTCCCTTCCCCTTCCCCCCTTATCCAATCCCCCCCACCTCCACCCCCCCATACCATTGCCTACCTTGGCACCCCCCCCCCCAGGGTTTTATGCGTGACCTTCCTCCAACCTAACCCCTCATCCACCTCCTTATACCCCCTCTGTGCAATACATACTATTCCATAATTATGCTTATTCTTCCCTTTCCCGCCCCCCCCCCCCCCCCCCCCACAAACACAATCAAAACACCAACCCGTACATTATAATATCCACACACGTATAGCTCCCCTGTCCCCTCTATATTGAGCCTAAAGTCCGATCATAACATATCTAACGTTCTTCATCCTGTAAATTCTTCTTATTCTCTTCAAGCCATCTTGCCGCCTCAGCTACTGTATCAAAAAACTGTGTCCCTCCCAAAGCCCTTATTCTCAAACGGGCTAGGTACAGTAGGGCATACATGATTTTCTGCTTCTGCAAAGAACGTTTGATCCCTATAAACTCTGCCCTATGTTTTTGAAGCATTGGGGAGTAATCTGGGTAAAATTACATCCTGACACCTTTAAAAAAAATGTTCCCCTTCTCCCTGGCTTTTCTCAAAAGAGTTTCTTTATCCTTATAGTTAAAAAACTTTATGAGCATTGACCGGGGATGACCATCAGTTAACGGGGCTCTAGCTGGAACTCTATGAGCTCTCTCCATAGCAAACGGGGCGAAAAACTAGCCTCCCCAAACTCCTCTTTAATCCATTTCTCCAGGAACTCTACAGGGTGAGGGCCTTCACATACCTCAGAAAGTCCTACCACCCGAACATTGCTCCTGTGTGCCCTGCTTTCCATTTCATCCAATTTTGAAATCTGGAGAAACATTTGTTCACGTATTAATTTAATTTCCTGTTTGAGGGGGAAAAAATCATCTTCCATTAAGCTCAACCTTTCTTCTAGGGCCGTAGTCCTTTCAGTGGTTTCTGCAATTTTTGACCAAGCAAAGATAGTTCCTCCTTAATTCCCCCAATTTGTTCACATAGACTATTCAGTGAGCTCTTGCATTCATTAACGGCGGTGAGTATATCCTTTAGTGATGGTTCCTCTTGTTCTACTAAAGGGGTATGAGAGTTAGGTTCAACCACAGGCTCTGGGCTTCCATCCACTTCCTTATTATTACCTGCCATTTTTGTCCCTGCTAGTGAAGAACTTTTCAGGCCCTACGCTTTGCCTTGACTTTTTCTATCTTGAGCAGATTGAGCTTTTACCACTGGCTGCGGCTGAGGCCCTTTATTAGGGGAATTTTCCGGAGTGTGGGCAAACCTTTCAAGTTTAGCTGCTGCAGCCGCTGCGGTGTGGCCTCCCATTTCCTTCTCCTTCACCGGGCGTGCTGCTTGTGACCCGGTATTCTCCTGATGTAACTGCTCTTCTGCCCTCTTTCTGGTCATTATTGTTTAGTAAACAGGTGCTGAACCCGCACCAATTTTCCAGAGATAGGGAGAAGAGAGAAAAAAAAAAGGGAGGGAGGTATTCTGTGACAGACTACACTTCCTGCGACCTTTATCAATTATTGCAGTACCAAAATACAACAGTTATACATAGAAACATAGAAATAATTCAATGCTATCAATTTGCAGCGTACTTGTATGCTTCCCAAGCTGTAAAAAAAAAAGTCAGAGTTTCCTTTCCTTTTTCCCCCTGCGATTTACCGCTTGTATCAGTCCTGCCAGATTTTCAGAAACTTAAAGTAGCCCAGTAAGTATCCACCTGCTGTTATTACTACAGTCCTGAAATGAATGAAATTTTCCAAATCAGATGTATTTTACACACCACCCCCTGTCATTTCCTTCAGATAGTATTAGACAGAGGATCAGTATAAAACAGTCTGTGATAGTGGTTTCAAGCAGCTTAGCTTTTAGATTTTTCCCGCTGCTCCTACTCACCCCTTCCTCTGCAGCTTGATATCATCCTTCTTAAATATATAAAAAGTCACTCACCAGTCCATAATGAGCCCAGGTTATATCTCTCACATATCCCCTGCACTCCTCGTTTTTCCCTTTTTTTCTTTTTCCCCTTTCCTCCAGCGTGCTTATTCAAACTGCTTGTCAGATGGATGAGTGGGTGGATGGGTTAACAATGATTTCTTTGGCTCCTTGCGGGCTTCACACAGCCTGCTGCATCCAACAGAGCCACAGCCTTCTCCTGCACAGCACTTTCCATCTGTCTGAACAGTCACCACACCAGGGCGAGAACCAGGAGGAAAGCCACCGCCGCTTTAGCCTCTCAGATGCTTCCTATTGCCGCACCATGCCGCCTCTGCTACAGCCCTCTCCGGCTGCCAGCTGGCTCCAGCGTCCTCCCGCACACTCCAACGGACTCCAATTTGTTCGGACAAGCCAAGCGGGGCTGAGGGGAGACACACACACTCTCCCTTCGCATCGCTCCTCTCCCTCTCCCGCACCACGCATCAGGCCACACCCCCTCTCCGTCATTTCCATCTATGGCACTGGAGTCTAAGGGGTATACTTACTTTTGTTTCCAGCGGTTTGGACATTATTGGCTGTATGTTGAGTTATTTTGAGGGGACAGCAAATTTACACTGTTATACAAGCTGTGCACTCACTATTTTACATTGTAGCAAAGTGTAATTTCTTTAGTGTTGTCACATGAAAAGATATAATAAAATATTTAAAAAAATATGAGGGGTGTACTCACTTTTGCGAGATACTGTAGAGGATGGCATCCTGGGTGACCCCTTGCGCCTCCACCTATCTCATAGTAGCAGCTTCCCTGTTTCTGTGGGATGGATTGTCGGCCCTCATTACCGGGCAGCCAATTTTTTCGGTAGGAGTTTGGCAGGAGTGTTCCATGCCAAACCCAATTAGTCTTCCTAGAAGAAGCTTCTCTTAATTTTGTCTACTTTCCTCATCTCTAACTCTTCATCATTTTCTAGCCAATCTACAGGTTGTGACATGTGTTGGTTCCAGCCCCAGATCAAAACCCGCCATATATACAGATCTATTTCCAAAGGAAAAAGACCGCAATGGGTATATGATGGTAGCTTCAACAGCATTCCACCCTTCTATTTTCATGGCGAACTTAAACACAACAAGGACAAGCTTCAGGATAGCTACACATAATTCTCAGGGACTAAACTCCCCCCGGAAATGGAGGAAAGCATTTGAACACTACCATTCTCTCAATCTAGACACAGTTATGCTCCAAGAGAAACACTTCCCGGCCTGATACAACCCCAAATTCCTCCACGCATATTACCTAATATTTTACTTAGCGAATGCAGCAAACAAGACCAAGGGGGTAGCAATCTTATTCTCTAAGCATAGTAAATTCTCCCCGATTGTGGACTACAGAGACCCGGAGGGAAGACTTCTCCTAGTAAAGGGAACTGTAGAGTGAGAGTTATACTCCATAGTATCCTACTACACCCCCAATAAGGGACAGACTAAATTCTTCCAATCTCTCTTCAAAACCCTGAACCCCCTCTTGGAGGGCCCTGTCATCTTTGGAGGGGATTCAAACGTTGCTTTTGACCAGGGCCAAACCCCCTACGGCCCACTAAGGCGAGTCTCAAAATTACTAGACTCCTTAACTCTCAAGGCCTTGTTGACATTTGGAGGGAACTGAACCCCTTGAAATGAGACTATATTCACTATTCCTGCCCCCACCAGTCCTATGCCAGGATCGACCATATCCTAGTTTCCCCAAGCCTCATTTCATCCACCCAAAAATGGACCATTAAATACACAGTATACATTGTGGCAGCACGCAGGTAAAATCACCTGGTTGTATTCAGGATGGGAAATATGTGTGTCCTAGATTCAGGCTTTATGCAGACTTTTACAATTAGAGGGGAAGAGTTAATGAGCCCAGCTGTAGTAAGTGGGCTCATTAAGACCTCTACAAAAAACCCCAGCATGCATAGGGAGATGCTCCATCCTGGAACCAGTTTTGTGTGTATAGACTGGGGAGTCTGAGATCTGTTCTGTGCGGTGAGCTAACGCCTGTGTGGCAAACCCCTACAATAGGGACAGGGACTGGGGCAGCACAAGGCTGCACCCAGTTGTTAGACAGGGAGTCTACGTGTGTAGTTAGAGGTCAAGCTGACCAGGATTTATTTTCTTGTTTTATTTTGTTTGGCTGTTATATGTATCACTGCATGTAGCCTAAATAAACCGGATCTTTTGTTTTTTGCACCTACAACGCTGTCTGCTGTGCCTGACTTTGTGTTGTGAACCCATCCAGGGGGTCACACACACCCGCTACCGAGCGAACCCCCTCACAGTTGGTGGAGAATGCGGGCAGTTATTTTTTTTTTTTTTTTTGTTAAGGCCAGCATGGAGGAGATACTGAGACAGCTGGCTCTAGCAAATGCAAACCAGCAGCAAACAAATGCAGCTTTACAAAAGAGCCTTGCAGCTCAACAACAAGCCCAGCAGCAGGCAAATGCAAATCAGCAGCAGAGTTTGGAAGCCCAGCAGCAGGCAAATGCAAATCAGCAGCAGACAAATGCAACTTTGCAGCAGAGTTTGGAAGCTCAGCAACAAGCCCAGCAGCGATCTGAAGCCCGCTTCATAGACCTGTTGCAGAAGCAAGAGCAGAATTTTCAACAGCAAATAGAGACATTGATACAGCAACGTCCGCAGACCAATGAAGCAAGTGGGTACAATAATACCGCAACCTTTGGTGTGAGCCATTTACTGACAAAAATGACTGGAGAGGATGATCCGGAGGTGTTTTTGACCACATTTGAAAGGACTGCTGAAAGGGAAAAGTGGCCTAAGGAGCAATGGGCTGGACTGGTGGCCCCTCTGTTAACTGGGGAATCGCAGAAAGCTTATTATGACCTAGAGCCTGACCAAGCAAAAGACTATGTGGTGCTAAAAGCAGAAATATTGGCACGGCTGGGTGTCACCCTGGCAGTCCGGGCTCAGCGTGTGCATAACTGGACTTTTCAGGTTGGAAAACCTCCCAGGTCCCAAATGTATGATCTCATTCACCTGAGCAGGAAGTGGCTGCAGCCAGAGATTTTGACCGCACCAAACATTGTGGAACGTGTGGTTATGGATCGTTTCCTGAGAGCTCTTCCTACTGCCATCCAAAAATGGGTAAGCCATGGAGACCCAGAAAATGCAGATAAACTTGTGGATCTGGTTGAGAGGTACTTGGCTACAGAGAACTTGACCACCTCTTCCAGGGACTCACGGACTTTCCCCCCTAAGACCAGATCATCCCCAGTGGCGGGTAAGATGACTCCAAGGGGTGAGGGTGGAGAGAGTGAGAGGGTGGGAGTTCTACCTAAGGTCTGGCGGGAGCAGCCCAGGAAGCCCATGCTGCAAGAGGCAGCGAAAAAAATTATTTGCTACCGCTGCCGGCAAGAGGGACATATTGCAGCCAATTGCCCAGTTGTGGATGAGCCTATGCAATGTGACTTTATAAGGGAGAGACGTCAGTCGCTGTTTGCGACAGTTGCATGCACTGCCATTCGGGGACCTGAGAAACATTTATGTAAAATGTGTATTAATGGTAGACATGTTGATGTGTTGCTAGATTCAGGTAGCCTGGTAACATTGATAAAAGCTGAATTAGTTACTACAGAGGTCTCTGGGAAGAACCGGGTGGCTGTTATTTGTGTGCATGGGGACACCCGAGAGTATCCTGTAACTTCAGTGTTTTGAGACCCCCAAAGGTAACCTCTCTCATCAGGGGGGGTTAGTGTCTCAGTTACCACATGATGCTATTGTGGGAAGGGATTTTCCAAAATTCTGGGAACTCTGGGATTGTCCTGAGGCCCCCATTGGTGCCCCTATAAACCAGGAAGATGACCAGAATTCCTCTGGGAGTGGTGAGGACTCTCCTGAATTTCCCTTGTCGGTATTGGCGGGGGAAACTCGAGAAACTGGGGAGGAGCCAACATCCTCAGATGAAAACATGCCGTCTGTGGAGTTTTCGGATCTTGAGGTTCACAGGGAAAATTTTGCCACAGAACAGTTAAAAGACCCCACCCTAATAAAGGCACGGGAAAATGTGGTGAAAATAGATGGCGAGTTAGTGAACCCAGATAAGACTTGCCCTTATCCTTACTTCACTATGGAAAGGGACCTGCTATATCGAGTGGCTCAAAGGGCAGAAGAAACCATTGAGCAACTTGTAGTGCCCAAACCTTACAGGAAGTTGGTGTTAGAATTGGCTCATGGACACATTCTGGGAGGTCATCTGGGGACAGAGAAAACCAGAGAGAGGGTATTGCAGAGATTCTATTGGCCTGGGGTCATGAAGGAAATAGAAAAGTATTGTTCCTCCTGCCCTGTGTGTCAGAAGTCGGCACCTATGCCACATTTCCGTAACCCACTGGTACCTCTTCCTATCATTGAGGTCCCCTTTGAGAGGATCGCAATGGATTTGGTAGGTCCGATAATGAAGTCTGCTAGGGGGCATCAGTACATTTTGGTTATATTGGACTATGCCACCCGTTATCCGGAAGCAATTCCTCTCCGAAATACATCGGCCAAAACCATAGCCAAAGAGCTATCCCTTGTTTTTAGCCGCGTGGGTATTTGTAAGGAACTGCTTACGGACCAAGGTACACCCTTTATGTCCCGGGTTATGAAAGAATTATGCAAGTTGTACAAAGTGAAGCAATTGCGTACATCGGTGTATCACCCCCAAACAGATGGGTTGGTTGAAAGATTCAACAAAACCCTAAAACAAATGTTAAAGAAGGTGGTGGATAGAGATGGAAAGAATTGGGATTGTCTAATACCCTATCTGATGTTTGCCATTAGGGAGGTACCCCAATCCTCTACGGGTTTCTCACCCTTCGAGTTGCTCTATGGGAGACACCCAAGAGGGCTGCTGGATATCGCCAAGGAAACTTGGGAAAATGAGAGTTCTCCTCACAGGAGTGTGATTGAGCATGTCGCCCTGATGAAAGATAGAATTGCACAGGTAATGCCAATTGTAAAGGAACATTTAACCCAAGCGCAGTTAGCACAGCAGAGAGTGTACAACCGTGGGGCCAAGACACGTACTTTTTCTCCGGGGGATAGGGTCTTGGTGCTAGTCCCTACGGTTGAAAGGAAATTTCTGGCCAAATGGCAAGGTCCATATGAAGTAATTGAAAAAATTAGTGAGGTGAACTACAGGGTTAGACAGCCAGGAAGGCGAAAGCCGGAGCAGATCTATCACGTCAATCTGCTGAAAGCCTGGAGGGATAGGGAATCCCTAGTCGCAGAGACTTTGTCACAAGTACAGCCTGATTGCTTAGTTCCTGAGGTTGGAATAGCAGACACCTTATCGAAACCCCAACAACAGGAGGTTAAAGAGTTTGTACTTCGTAACAAAGAGATTTTCTCTGAGCTTCCGGGACAAACATCTGGCGTAGAGCATGACATTATCACCCCGCCAGGAGAAAGGGTAAAACTAAAACCTTATAGAATACCAGAGGCCCGACGGGAGGCAATACGTGGGGAGGTTCAAAGGATGCTGGAATTGGGTGTGATAGAGGAGTCCCAGAGTGACTGGTCCAGTCCTATTGTACTAGTGCCCAAACCTGATGGGAACTGGCGGTTTTGTAACGATTTTAGACAATTAACTATAGTTACAAAATTTGACACCTACCCCATGCCACGTATAGATGAGTTGGTTGACCGGCTGGGAACAGCCCGATATATGACAACTCTTGATCTCACCAAAGGGTATTGGCAAATTCCCCTGGCCGAGTCGGCCAAGGAGAAAACTGCGTTTGTAACCCCAGATGGGGCATTCCAATATAAGAGAATGCCGTTTGGGTTACAGAATGCACCGGCAACATTCCAGCGGAAAATGGATAAGATTCTGAGGCCCCATCATAAATATGCTGCAGCTTACCTGGATGATGTGATTATCCATAGCACAGACTGGGTCTCACATTTGCCAAAAGTACAAGCAGTCCTAGACTCTATCCGGGAAGCTGGGTTTACGGCCAATCCAAAGAAGTGTACCATTGGACAGGAGGAGGCCAAATATCTTGGGTACACTATTGGGAGGGGGGTGATAAAACCCCAAGTCAATAAAGTCGAGGCCATACAGAGTTGGCCACGTCCCAACAGCAAGAAACAGGTACGAGCCTTTCTGGGAATCGCTGGCTATTATCGACGATTCATTCCCCATTTTGCTTCTCAGGCTGTGCCCCTCACCAACCTGACAAAAGGGAAAGAATCGGTTATGGTTAAATGGTCCCCAGAGGCTGAGGAAGCATTTCAGTCCTTAAAAACAGCCTTATGTAGCCAGCCAGTGTTGTACTCACCAGACTTCTCTAAGGACTTTGTTGTACAAACTGATGCATCAGACGTTGGGTTAGGAGCAGTGTTATCCCAGGTCTGGAACGGGGAAGAGCACCCAGTCATTTACCTCAGCAGGAAGTTAAAGTCCCATGAGGTAAATTACTCCACGATTGAGAAGGAATGTTTAGCAGTGAAGTGGGCTCTAGATTCCCTTCGGTACTATCTGTTAGGTAGGCACTTTGACCTGGTGACTGATCACGCTCCTTTAAAGTGGATGGCTCAAAACAAGGAGACCAATAGAAGGGTAAATAGGTGGTTCCTGGCCCTACAGGAATTTAACTTTACAGTTAAGCATCGCCCTGGTGTTAAAATGGGGAATGTGGATGCTTTGTCTCGGATACATGCGTGTCTGGCTGCTTGTGTTACAACCCCAAGGTTGAAACAAGAGGGGGGGGTATGTGGCAGCACGCAGGTAAAATCACCTGGTTGTATTCAGGATGGGAAATATGTGTGTCCTAGATTCAGGCTTTATGCAGACTTTTACAATTAGAGGGGAAGAGTTAATGAGCCCAGCTGTAGTAAGTGGGCTCATTAAGACCTCTACAAAAAACCCCAGCATGCATAGGGAGATGCTCCATCCTGGAACCAGTTTTGTGTGTATAGACTGGGGAGTCTGAGATCTGTTCTGTGCGGTGAGTTAACGCCTGTGTGGCAAACCCCTACAATAGGGACAGGGACTGGGGCAGCACAAGGCTGCACCCAGTTGTTAGACAGGGAGTCTACGTGTGTAGTTAGAGGTCAAGCTGACCAGGATTTATTTTCTTGTTTTATTTTGTTTGGCTGTTATATGTATCACTGCATGTAGCCTAAATAAACCGGATCTTTTGTTTTTTGCACCTACAACGCTGTCTGCTGTGCCTGACTTTGTGTTGTGAACCCATCCAGGGGGTTACACACACCCGCTACCGAGCGAACCCCCTCACAACATATATACAGTCTGGTCAGATCATTCAATGGTAACGCTCTCCCTACATACCACTCTTACAAGTCAACCGGGAACGCACTGGTGACGAAATGAATCACTCCTTAGTGACTCCATCAAAACTAAATAAATAGATGACTCCTTAAAAGGAATACTTTAACCCGAATGACATTGATGATATTTCCCTGGCGTGTGCTGCCTGGGACCAGGCAGCATATGCACTGGAACCTATGAGCCTCCAAACGGACCCCTGCATAACGGTATGCAGCTTAAAGAGGACAGCATGCATCCTGAAGCCCAAAATGGTGCCGCAGCCTCCCAGAAAGCAAAAGGAGACAAGCTAAAAGAAGCCGGTAAGACCCATCCTTAAACCCCCAAGAACCAGGGAAAAGATGCACCCAGCGATATGGTCTATTATACCCAGAAACTGAATGGGACACTGATACAGTCGCCTGAGGAAGATATGGAAGCCAACCCAGCTATATTTAATGCTGCAGGAGAGGGGTCAGCTTCTTTGCTGAGCCCTCAGCATGGCACAGACCAGGCCTCAGAGCAGGATGAGGGTGTGGTGGAAGAGCAGACTGAGCAACTCACACTGGCTGACATACTCAGAGCTGTGCACAAATGCCCATCATCTGTGAACACACTGCAAGAGCAATTTGGGGGGCTGAAAGAGGAGCTGGCACTGATCCGCCATGATTTTCAAAAGATCAGGGAGCGCACCACAGCAGTGGAGGGTCGCCTCAGTGACGTAGAAGATAAATTGGCGCCACTGATCAGAGATGTCCAAATCTCCCAGAGAAGACAGGAGGCAGGGACCCCACAGACTTTGTGGGAAAATGGCTGATTGATGTATTTGGTAAGGAGGCATTCACCCCCTTCTATCTGTAGAACGGGCACACAGGGTCCCACCCAGACCCCTACCACCCGGACATCCCCCTCGCACCCTTCTGGCTAAACTCTTCAATTTTAAAGATAAGGAGATAATCCTACGACTGGTCAGAGTACGCCGTAATATACAGTACAACGGGAGCAGAATCTCCTTTATCCCGACTTCTCAGTGGAAGTTCAGCATAGCAAGGCCAAATTTGTGGGAGTCAAGAGAAGACTCCATTGCCTCCAGGCCAATTATGTCATGCTATACCCTGCCAGGCTCTGAGTGGTAGTCAGAAGCCAGGCCAAATTCTTTGAATCTGCTACGGAAGCCTCAAACTGGCTGGATGGCAATGAACATTTGCTTCGCTAGGGTGGATTCCATGCTGAGGAAGCAGAATGACACTGAGATAGGGCACATACACAAGCCCTTTTGGATGGAGCAACTAGAAAAAATTGCACTGCTTTGTCATAAGTTTGAAGCTGCGACCGGGAGATGCATATTCTGAAGGAATTGAGAGCAAGTAATCTTTACGCAACTAAGAGGCATCTGGATTACAATATTCCTGATATGTTGCAGGCCCCTAGCTGCCTGTTTGCACAGAGGCCAGGTGGGGTACCCTGTTGGGCCCACAAGTTTGTATTATTTCAGTTCACTTTTATACTGTTTGTATTTTTACATGCAGTTTTATATCAAACCCTCTCAGGAATGGGAAGTCACTGAGTACACAGTCCGAATCGAAGAAGCGATTACAATATGTGGAGGTCTGCTCCCCTATGGCTATAGGGGCTGCTTTATTGAATCTCTGGCCCTGACAGGGTTGATTGTTGAGCTACCCTCGCACATTCATGGATACAACATGTTCACTGCCATCACCTATCCCAAGGGGTCGTATATCTGGCCACCCTACATGTCTCACTGGATGCCCTTTGTACCCAGGCAATCAGTGCCCCTTGCTCATCTAGACTCTCGTGGCGGCACTGGTCCGGCACCAGAACCCTGGGGTACCAGTTCTCTTACAAGGACTCCCGATGACCATGGTTCCCATTGTATGCTGGAACATTAGAGGCATAAATGACCCAGTGAAGCGCACCATGGTGTCCACATCACTTCGGAATTTTGCATGGGTGGGATGGGCATATCACTCAACACACACCTCATATTCAAGGGATTTGAGTGTGCTGATACACCGCTCACTGGACTTCCAACTGTTTGATAAAAAAATTGATTCAGAGGGGAGGTATGTGTTCCTATTGTGTAGAATTTTCCAGCTGACAATACTAGCAATAGTGTATATTCTGCCTCCGTTTAACTAGGAGGTTCTTCGTGATCTATTAATGTACCAGCTGCGCAGCCCCGATATCCCCTTACTGGTGTTGAGTGATCTCAACGGTGTACTGGATCCTGTGCTAGATAGACACCCCCCCCCCACCAGGAACCAGGTATGCCCAAGGTCCACATTGAAGACCTTTGTAGATGAGGTGGGCGGGCTAGACACCTGGCGCCTCCGCAACCTGACACAGAGGCAATTTTCATGCTTCTCGAAGACCCATCCTCTATCCCTCTCCCAAATTGACTTATGCCTGTAGTAATATGACTGAACAGAAGTGACTCCATTTTGTGCATCTATAAAGTCATATAAATTCATATATCACACATACAGGAAAATATAGCTTGCGTAACTGTATTGTGTTTAATGGACACACAGGGTATCATTTTGATTAGTAAAGTATTTTAAGTGTGTGTTAAAAATGTACACAATGAGTTGTCTCATATTTTGTTTAGGTCCATGCTGGTAACAGAAGGGGGACATTTGGGAAAAATGTTTGAAGAGTTATTGAAATGAAGTAAGCGGGATCGAAATACATTGCTGCATATATTGAGTCCATGGGATACTAAAATGTGATGGGAAGGATTTGTTTGAAATAGCAATCAGAATGACTATTCTGGATATTTACCTTTTGAATTCCCAGAGTGCCGATCATGAAGTGTTAATGATGTAATGTTGTTTATCCATTAATGTTTTGTTTTTTTGCTGATGATCAGACACATTTGCAAAGTTGGGAGACTTCTGAGCCGAATATGTGTTTGGTTAAAATGTTCTGTTATTAGTCCCTCGGGTCCACTTGGATTCCGGGAATAGAAGAAACTAAAGGGGGTTTAAGTTTTGTTGAAGTGCTGCTGTAATACTGGATATGAAAATGTTCAGTTAACCACCTTCAGACCGGACCATTTTGCTGGTAAATGACCAGAGGTCTTTTTACAATTTGGCACTGCGCTGCTTTAACTGGTAATTGCGCGGTCATGCAATGTTGTACCCAAACAAAATTTGCGTCCTTTTCTTCCCACAAATAGAGCTTTCTTTTGATGGTATTTGATTGCCTCTGCGATTTTTATTTTTTGCGATATAAACGTAAAAAGACCGCAAATTTTGAAAAAAAAATGATATTTTCTACTTTTTGTTATTAGAAAAATCCAATAAACTCAATTTTAGTCATACATTTAGGCCAAAATGTATTCAGCCACATGTCTTTGGTAAAAAAAAAGTCAATAATTGTATATTTATTGGTTTGCGCAAAAGTTGTCACATCTACAAACTAAGGTACGTTTTCTGGAATTTACGCAGCTTTTAGTTTACGACTGCCTATCTCATTTCTTGAGGTGCTAAAATGGCAGGGCAGTACAAAACCCCCCCAAATGACCCCATTTTGGAAAGTAGACACCCTAAGGAAATTGATAAGTGGCATGTTGAGCCCATTGAATATTTTATTTTTTTGCCTCAAGCGATTGAATAATGACAAAAAATAATTTTTTTTTACACAAAGTTGTCACTAAATGATATATTGCTCACACATGCTATGGGCATATGTGAAATGACACCCCAAAATAAATTCTGCTGCTTCTCCTGAGTACGGGGATACCACATATGTGGGACTTTTTGGGAGCCTAGCCGCGTACGGGGCCCCGAAAACCAAGCACCGCCTTCAGGCTTTCTAAGGGCGTAAATTTTTGATTTCACTTCTCACTACCTATTACAGTTTTGAAGGCCATAAAATGCCAAGATGGCACAAAACCCCCACAAATGACCCCATTTTAGAAAGTAGACACCCCAAGCTATTTGCTGAGAGGCATTTTGAGTCCATGGAATATTTTATATTTTGCCACAAGTTGCGGGAAAGTTACAAACTTTAATTTTTTTTTATTTTTTTTTCACAAAGTTGTCACTAAATGATATATTGCTCACACATGCTATGGGCATATGTGAAATGACACCCCAAAATAAATTCTGCTGCTTCTCCTGAGTACGGGGATACCACATATGTGGGACTTTTTGGGAGCCTAGCCGCGTACGGGGCCCCGAAAACCAAGAACCGCCTTCAGGTTTTCTAAGGGCGTAAATATTTGACTTCACTCCTCACTACCTATTACAGTTTTGAAGGCCATAAAATGCCAAGATGGCACAAAACCCTCACAAATGACCCCATTTTAGAAAGTAGACACCCCAAGCTATTTGCTGAGAGGCATGTTGAGTCCATGGAATATTTTATATTTTGCCACAAGTTGCGGGAAAATTACAAACTTTTTTTTTTTTTTCTCACAAAGTTGTCATTAAATGATATATTGCTCACGCATGCCATGGGCATATGTGAAATGACACCCCAAAATAAATTCTGCTGCTTCTCCTGAGTACGGGGATACCACATATGTGGGACTTTTTGGGAGCCTAGCCGCGTACGGGGCCCCGAAAACCAAGCACCGCCTTCAGGCTTTCTAAGGGCGTTACAGTTTTGAAGGCCATAAAATGCCAAGATGGCACAAACCCCCCCCAAATGACCCCATTTTGGAAAGTAGACACCCCTAAATTTAGGGGTACACTAGTGAGACTAGGTAATAAATGGCGGGTGCCCTGAAACTATAAAAAAAATAACTAACCAACCAGCGTCACCTGTAACAGTTATATGGTGATCACTGGTGAAAGGGTTAACTAGGGGGCAATCAGGGGGCTTTATGCGGTAGTATATGGGGGTCCCTGGCGCTATAAAAAGCTGCGGCGAACCTAAATACCTACCTGCCTAACTAGCGTCACCTGTGACACTAATACAGTGATCAGAAAAACGATCGCTTATTAGGCTGGGTTCACACTGGAGCGATGTGGGAACGCCACGAATGCGCGGCGGGTTCCCGCATCACATGCCTCCCGGCGGCAGTTCACACTGCCCTATGCGAACTGCTGGGAGTGTCAGTGAAATGTTAATGACACCCCCAGATCAGTTCGCATATCGCAGTGCGATCTGCAAACTCGGATCGCATGGTGTGAACACCCATGCGATCCGATTCTGCTGCGGACCAAAAAAAGGGTCCCGTGCGAGTTTGCGGCGGGTGCGGCGGGTGCGACACGAATTCAGCCATACTATCTGTATGGCTGAACTCGAATCGCACAGAGATCGGATGTGATTTGCACTGCAGTGCGGTGCGAATCACATCCGTTCTCATAAACCGCTGCAATGTGAACCCAGCCTTAGTGACACTGGCGACGGGGGGTGATCACGGGGTTAAACCTTTATTGGGGGGGTTAGGGGGGTACCTTAGAACTAAAGGGGGCTAACCCTAACTGCCCTAACAGTTATTACAGTCACAAATGACACCTGCCGGGTGATCAGGGGGTTAAACCTTTATTAGGTAATAAATGGCGGGTGCCCTGAAACTATAAAAAAATAACTAACCAACCAGCGTCACCTGTAACAGTTATATGGTGATCACTGGTGAAAGGGTTAACTAGGGGGAAATCAGGGGGCTTTATGCGGTAGTATATGGGGGTCCCTGGCGCTATAAAAAGCTGCGGCGAACCTAAATACCTACCTGCCTAACTAGCGTCACCTGTGACACTAATACAGCGATCAGAAAAATGATCGCTTATTAGGCTGGGTTCACACTGGAGCGATGCGGGAACGCCATGAATCCGCGGCGGGTTCCCGCATCGCATGCCTCCCGGCGGCAGTTCACACTGCCCTATGCGAACTGCTGGGAGTGTCAGTGAAATGTTAATGACACCCCCAGATCAGTTCGCATATCGCAGTGCGATCTGCAAACTCGGATCGCACGGTGTGAACACCCATGCGATCCGATTCTGCTGCGGGCCAAAAAAAAGGGTCCCGTGCGAATTTGCGGCGGGTGCGACACGAATTCAGCCATACTATCTGTATGGCTGAACTCGAATCGCACAGAGATCGGATGTGATTTGCACTGCAGTGCGGTGCGAATCACATCCGTTCTCATAAACCGCTGCAATGTGAACCCAGCCTTAGTGACACTGGCGACGGGGGGTGATCACGGGGTTAAACCTTTATTGGGGGGGTTAGGGGGGCACATTAGAACTAAAGGGGGCTAACCCTAACTGCCCTAACAGTTATTACAGTCACAAATGACACCAATGCAAAAAAAAAAAAAAAAAAAAGCAATTGGTGTCACTGTGACTGGGGGGGCAGGGGTAATTGGGGGGTGATCGGGGGGTAAAGGGGGGGTGTGAGTGTGCCTGGCATGTTCTACTGTGTAGTGTAGTGCTTGTGCAACTCACCGATGCTCTCTCCTCGGTGCCGGAACGAAAAATACCGACACGGAGGAGTGAATACATCACTTCCTCTCCTGTGTTTACATTACAGGAGAGGAAGTGATGTCACGGGACATTTTCATTCGTCGGGAGCGATCGCGAGGGGGTGGCCATGAATGAATGGCCGTCCCCTCGTCCGGGATCGCTCCCGAACGAATACCGACCGCCGCAGGCACCGGGCGGGGGCCCGATCGGGCCCCCGACCCGCGGGCAGGCAAGGACGTACATGTAAGCCCTTATGCCTGCCCGTGCCATTCTGTCGACGTACATCGTCGTGCGGCGGTCGGCAAGTGGTTAAAAAATATTGAATCTATATAATGAAAACCCTTGCTGAGAAACATTTTCATTCCTGCATGTGTTACTTATGTTTGATTCAATGAAGAATATTATTTTTAAAGAGGAAGTAAACCCTGAAATTAAAATTAAGGCAGCAGTCTCAAAGCACCAATGTGAAAAGTCTGTGAACCATAAATGAGAAATAATGAAAAAAAATGAAAAAATGTAAATAGAATTATTGTTCAAAGTCCAAACAAATCAAAAAACTTCCTTGTGTAACAGGTTCTGAAAGCATAACAACCACCCGTTCAAAACGTCCACAAATGAAGCGTATCCTCAATTATTGATGAACCAAAGATGTGTTATTCCACCACCACTTTCAAGAGAATCACTTCTTACCAGATGTCCGTGATCCCCCATTACAGAAGATCAGGGAGAGCATGTAATATAGGCACAGCTGGTCTCCAACAGACCCCAAACTCTCTTCCTATCCTTCAAATCTACTCTATTCCCCTTTTCTCATAGCAGCTTTTTGAAGTCCTGCTATTCATCATGTCCAACATGTATTCATGTCTTCAAACAACCATAAAACCGACCCATACTGTTGTGATCAAGATTTTACCAATACATGTTGGACATGATGAATAGCAGGACTTCAAAAAGCTGCTATGAGAACAGGGGAATAGACTTCCTAAAACGTTTGTGTACTTCCTGTGTATACTTGTTCCAATAAAAACCTTTTTCATAAGAAAAAAAAAAGACATAAGAAATGTCCAACTAAGGCCTCAATAGAACAGTTAGATGCAGCTGGGTTAGAGCTCAATCTAGCTCTCACGGCAAAAGCGGAGAAACACATTCACTGGAGTGGGGTCAAATTCTACTCTCAAAAAGACAAAATTGCCTGTAGGTTAACCTCTAAACTTTCACCTCGGTATCGCGCCCACACCCTCCCCAAAATTAGAATAGCAGGACAACCCCCCTAAAGCCAATCCAAACAAAATACTCAAAGCCTTCCTTGACTTCTACACTCAGCCTCCACAGACAAGGGCCCAATAATCTCTAACTTTCTGAAGGAACTTCCCTTACCGACCCTATCTACCGGACACACAAATTTGTTAGAGGCAGCCTTTTCGGTTGAGAATATATTGGAGGTCATAAAAGACCTTAAGAAGGGTTCAGCTCCTGGACCTGATGGTCTTTCAGTACCCTATTACAAGGCCTTTGCCAGTACTCTGCCCCCCTACTTGGTAAAAACCCTAGGCTCACCCTTAGACCCTCAATTCAACACTGCTTACATAACAGTAATACTCAAACCAGACAAAAAACAGGAAGTGGGGAACTATAGACCCATCCTCTCATAAACAATGCCCTAAAGATTCTAACAAAAATTATTTTCAATCACCTAGCTTCCTTCATTAGTCGGTACGTCCACAAGGACCAAGTGGGATTTATCCCAGGTAGACAGAGGCTGGACCAAATCAGAAGGGCCATAGACATCATTTCCCTACTACAATCTAGCTAGGATAAGGGCCCCAAACAAGAAGGAATGCTACTAATCCTTGATTTACATAAGACTTTTGACTCGGTCGCCTTGCCTTATATTTT
Organism: Lithobates pipiens; assembly: GCF_037356315.1. Classification (NCBI taxonomy): domain Eukaryota; kingdom Metazoa; phylum Chordata; class Amphibia; order Anura; family Ranidae; genus Lithobates; species Lithobates pipiens. The sequence continues at coordinate 111,744,260 of NW_027507788.1, forward strand.
CACCCTCATGGAGCGCTGGGGATTTGGCTAGTGCTTTATGGGGGTTCTCCACTCCCTCTACTCCTCCCCAAAAGCTCTGATACACCTCCAGGGACATTACTTAAAACCCTTTAGTATAGCTTGGGGCACTAGACAAGGCTGCCCACTGTCCCTCTTAATTTTTGCTATTGCAGTCGAGTCCTTGGTGATCGCAATACGATCCAAACCCAACATCCAAGGGGTAACTTGTGCCTCTCAAACCCATAAATGCGGCTCATTCGCCGATGACGTGCTGCTATTTATTATTTCACCGATCACAACCCTTCCCAATCTCTGCAAACTATTGAATGAATTTACAGCTGTCTTAGGCCCCCTAAACCCCACACTCTAAACATTTTTCTTAAACCAGAAACAGTTACAGCATTGAAAAGCTCTTTCGAGTTTGTGTGGAGCAACTCCTCTATTAAGTACTTGGGGATCACTCTCACGGCCAAAATAGAACACTTGCACTCGTCGAACTTCCCTCCCATGTACCAGAAGCTAGAGTCTGACCTGAAAAACTGGGCTAAGGGGGAGCTATCCTGGCTAGGTGGAATACACTCCATAAACATGACGCTCCACCCCAGACTGCTTTACCTATTCAGATCCCTCCCAATCAACATGACGTCATATTACGTCACATGACGTCAGAAGGGGCGGTATCACTGGGTGACGTAACCAGGTGGCATGGCCCCTTGCCTATATAAGAGCTGTCAAAGAGAAGAGAGGGCAGTTGGCAGTAGCCTATTAGAAGGCGAAGCATTTTTTGCCATTTTTATATTTTCACAGGTGTCGTGATGGACATCGAGGGACACCATTTTTTTTCCTTTTAATAAAGGACTTGTCAAAAACTGTTTCCTGTGTTTCTTACTTGTTGACACTTACCTGATATCCTATCATATGGGGGGGGGTCAAGTTCCTGTTAAAGGAGCTTCCAGATTCTGATAAGCCCCCCACCCACAGGCCTCGACAACCACAGACCAGGGTTGCCGGGAAGAGGCCCTTGTCCCCATCAACATGGGGACAATGTAGTTTGGGCACGTTGAGGCCATGTAGCCTGGTATGGTTCAGGAGGGGGGGGACTCGCTCTACCCCCCCACTTTCCTGACCTGCCTGGTTGAATGCTCAGATAAGGGTCTGGTATGGATTTTGGAGGGGACCCCATGCAGTTTTTTTAAGTTTTGTTCTATTGCCGGGCAATTGCCAGCATTATATTCATCTGTCAGTGGGGAAGCCCGCTGACAGATTATGACACATGGTTGTTAAGGACGCAGGCGGCCTGCTGCTTAACAACAAGCTATTTCTTAACACAGAATTTATATCTGTCAAACGTTTTTCGACCAATCCAAATTCGAATCGTTCTGAAAAGTTGCAATTTGTTAGAAATATAATAAATTAAACTCACTTTAAAGAAAACAGAATGAAATTTAACGAAAAACTGAATGAAACTAATTTCGAAACCAAACTAAACGAATTCCGCAATGAAACAAATTAGTAACATTAGTAAAATTAGTAACATAACAAATCTATCCGAAACAAAACTAAACACTTTTTTATCTTCTGCACATGTATAGTTTCTGTAGTCCAGATTAGGAGAGTAGACTAATGACTCTTAGCCCTTGTACACACGGTCAGAGAATCCGTCGGAATGTGTCCTATCGGACCGTGTCGTCGGATAATCTGACTGTGTGTGGTATGCACCGGACTGATTCCGTCGGAATATCCGTCGGACCCAATTTTCCAACATGTTGGAAATGTTTCCGACCAACTGGGCCGATCGGACATACTCCGATCATGTGTAGAGAATTTTGATCGGACCAAGTGCCACGCATGCTCAGATCAAATTCCTACATCAAAGCTATTGGCTACTAGCCTGAATGTAGTCCCATCGTAACGAAATTACGTCATCACGTTCTGAAAGATCAGATTTTTCACCAACTGTCCAACCGTGTGTATGCAACAGTTTCGGACAAGATCCGACGGACAAAATCCGACGGGCAAAATCCGACGGATTTGGTTGTGGAAATCTCTGACCGTGTGTACAGGGGCTTAGACTTTCCGGCAGACTAGGTCCGACGGTCTTCCCAATGGACTTTCGGCGGAGTTCTGGACTGATTCCGTCGGACCTAGTCTGCCGGAAAGTCCGGTCGTGTGTACGCGGCATAAGGCAGCCCATAGACATTGCAAACTTCTTTCCTGCAATCACGGGTGGCAGAAAAGAGTCCCCCCATGAACACAGACAGGGGAATCCTCCCTGCCGAGCAATTGTCTTTTCCCGGTTCGGGAGCCAGGGCATGTGAGGGAAGCCATCTCTGCCTATAGAAGACTATAGCGTAATTACCAGCCAATTGTGATAATCTGAAGCGAATCCAGCAGGCTTTTTGTACCCAAGTTGATCGATAGATCGACTTGTTATAATTAGCCTGCCCATTAATGGTTTGAATCTTGGTTTGAATCTTGGCAGTGTCTGCTGAACTGGCCGAGATTCTAACCATGTATGGCCGACCTAGGGTGACAACACTTCTCCGTAGATACAGTACATTGAATGTTGACACCCTAAGACGGGAAATGTGTTGCTAGCAGGTCGTTAAGTGAAAAAAAAAAAAGTCTGAAAAAGAAAACTAATGTAAGCACCTCATGTATAAGGACTGGTGAGCTGCTATATATTGCATTGTTCTTGGGTTTTAGTTGTTAACCCCCTCAATACCAGAATGTGGCAAAAATTAGATCACATTGAGGTGTCTACTTTCCAAAAAGGGGTCATTTTGTGGGTTTTTGTACTGTCAAGGCAATTTTGTTTGACATGTTTTATAACAGAAAGTAAGGTGGTTATTAAATAACACCAATTCTTTTAACACAAAAATACTCCTCCCAAATATTAAACATTCACTGTACTTTTATCAGATCATTCACCGGGAATGTACATTTATTCATCAGAGCTTTAAATTTTTAGTTTTAATCTTCTGTGTTTGATGTGAGAAAAGATGTTCTAACTTTTTAATTAAAAAGAAGAGTTTGCTACATTACATTTTCAAATATAATGTTCCTTGAAGAGAGAAGAGAAGACATTTAATACTCAACCTCTTCTGTTGCCTGTGCCACCCAGCAGCAAGGACCAGAAAATGGACACCATTTGTGTGTCATGGGCAATGGTAGAGGTGATTATTAACTGTCTTCTTTGCAGGGAACTTTTTATTATTACCATCCACTTATTTTTAGTTCTCAAAACGAATATATAATAACAAAAAACATTGTTTTTAGATCACTTATAATTACATATTTTATTTTATTTATTTTTTAATGCTAGATACGTTATGTTCCAAACAGTCTAGGCAATTATATTTTAACACTCTCTGTAAAGGTGTAAATACTGTTGATAACCCTCTGAAATGATCCCTTTCCCAGGTGTTTGATACCATTAATTTACATGTTTTTTTTTCAAGAGTCCTTTTAGCTCTAACATCATAGGGCAACATAATCAGACTTTGAGTGGAATGCAAATTATGTTTTGCTGGGTGGTGAGAGTGGGAGAAAAGTAAGAGCATTTGAAAACAGTGAAACTATATATTTTTTCTTTGAGTATGCCAGTAACATAGCTCCAGAAACCCATCAGTAAAAGAATGTCATAAAATGATGGCAGACATGAATTCCCCCCATGCAATGAAAACAAAATGAACATACATTGATGAATATTTTCATACATGTCTACGTTTGAAAATAAATATTTCTATAGACTCTGCATACTTTACTAGAATTTTTGACATTTGTTCTACATATTTAGCTCTACCTCCTGCTGTGATTTATCTGTATAATTCAGTTGTTTGCTTGCAAAGGCCACATTTGATTTGAAATGAGATGTCTCATCTTTTATAGTGACTATACATAGCAGTGGCATCATAATAGGTCCCTTTTCCCAAAACTGCAGTCTAAGCAGAATAAAGAGAATATGATCATTCATTTCACCATAAATCACATAAGAATATATGTGTATTTAACACAGAGATGACAAACCTTTTTGAGACCGAGTGCCCAAACTGCAATGGGTGTACAGAGCGGCATGCTACAGGTCATATGATCATGTCCAGAGGAGTGGGGGGGGGGTGATGGTGAACAGAACTCTATTCACCCCACCATATAACTGATCCCCAAGAGGAGACCACACATGGTACACTACTGTAATTGCTGTGAATCTAGCTCTGAGCCCCCAGTAATCCCCATCCTCCAGGTAGGTAGGTAGGGGCAGGGAAAGGGAGCTAGACCAGCACAGAGTGTAATTAGGCACTCCCGGAAGAATAAAAACTATGGCTAGCAAGGAGAGAAAGGACTGTGCCTAGGAATTTGCTAGTGACATACTCTAGTGAGTTTAAAGACACATTAAAAGTGAATAAACAATAAAATGTCTGTGTGAAAAACACTTCTGGTTGCCAGTGACAGAATGGCTTCAACTTCTCTCTTCTGTGTGAGAGGAAAGATGTCAGCACCCAATGGAAGAATAGATGAGTATTTTGGCAGTGAAATCTGTAAGCATTGTTAGATACCGAATGCCGGGCTATTAGACAGGCAGAGCTCTAAGGCCGCGTACACACGGGCGGACTGTTCGCCCAACCTTGTCCGCTGAACAGTGTTTGGGCGGACAGTCCGCTCGTGTGTGGGCTTTCAGCGGACAGTTTCAGCGGACAGTTGGACGGACAAAGTCTTTCGGAAATTCCGAAAAACTGTCCGCTGAAACTGTGTTTGAGCGAACAGTCCGCCCGTGTGTGGGCTTGTCCGCTGTACTTTCGAAATGAGCGGACTGTTCCCGCTCGGAAAGTCCGCCCATTTCGAGCGCGTGTACAGGTAGGCGGGGCCCGCGAAGGAGACGTCACGGGCTCCGCCGCCTGGAATGGGCTTAAAGGGGAACCCCAACGCCGAAAAAAATCGGCGTGGGGGTTCCCCCAAAGTCCACACTAGACCCTTGTCCGAGCACGCTACCCGGCCGGCCAGGGAAGGGGGGCGAGCGAGCGCGCCCCCCCTCCTGAGCCGTACCAGGCCACGTGCCCTCAACATGGGGGGGTGCCTTGGGGAAGGGGGGGGCCGCGCGGCCCCCCCACCCCAAAGCACCTTGTCCCCATGTTGATGAGGACAAGGGCCTCTTCCCGACAACCCTGGCCGTTGGTTGTCGGGGTCTGCGGGCGGGGGGCTTATCGGAATCCGGGAGCCCCCTTTAAGAAGGGGGCCCCCGGATACCGGCCCCCCACCCTATGTGAATGAGTATGGGGTACAATGTACCCCTACCCATTCACCTGTGAAATAAAGTACAAAAAAAAACACAACACAGGGGAAAAAATATTTTATTGCACAGCTCCGGGGGTCTTCCGTCTTCGGGGGTCTTCTCGCCGGACTCCTCCGCTATCTGTGTGTAGCTCTTTTACTAGCGGAGGAGTCCGGCTTTCTTCCTCCCCCGCCGCCGGCCTCTTCTCCCGACTTCGGGGGTCTTGTCCCCCTCTTCGGTTCTTCTGCCGGGCCACCGCGCCTTCTTGTAGCTCTTTTACAGGCGGTGGCCCGGTCTTCTGTCGCCGCTGTCGTCGTCGTCACCGCCGCCGCCGCCGCCGCCTTCCGTTCTTGTTCTTCTTCTTGTTCTTCTTCTTCTCCTGGAGATGTTGACTCGACGATCTCTCCGGCCGGAATGCCAGGGACACGCTCCGCTGCCACTTATATAGTGACAATGGGGCGGTGTCACATGGTATATGTCACATGGGTTGGTCACATGGGTTGATGTCACATGGGGACTATGACATCGTAAGGGGGCGGGGTCACCATGTGACCAACCCATGTGACATATACCATGTGACACCGCCCCATTGTCACTATATAAGTGACCGCACAGCGCGGCTCTGGCATTCCGGCCGGAGAGATCGTCGAGTCAACATCTCCAGGAGAAGAAGAAGAAGAACAAGAAGAAGAACAAGAACGGCAGGCGGCGGCGGCGACGACGACAGCGGCGACAGAAGTCCGGCATTCTTCCTCCCCGCCGCCGGCCTCTTCTCCCGACTTCGGGGGTCTTGTCCCCCTCTTCGGTTCTTCTGCCGGGCCACCGCCTGTAAAAGAGCTACAAGAAGGCGCGGTGGCCCGGCAGAAGAACCGAAGAGGGGGACAAGACCCCCGAAGTCGGGAGAAGAGGCCGGCGGCGGGGAGGAAGAATGCCGGACTCCTCCGCTAGTAAAAGAGCTACACACAGATAGCGGAGGAGTCCGGCGAGAAGACCCCCGAAGACGGAAGACCCCCGGAGCTGTGCAATAAAATATTTTTTCCCCTGTGTTGTGTTTTTTTTTGTACTTTATTTCACAGGTGAATGGGTAGGGGTACATTGTACCCCATACTCATTCACATAGGGTGGGGGGCCGGTATCCGGGGGCCCCCTTCTTAAAGGGGGCTCCCGGATTCCGATAAGCCCCCCGCCCGCAGACCCCGACAACCAACGGCCAGGGTTGTCGGGAAGAGGCCCTTGTCCTCATCAACATGGGGACAAGGTGCTTTGGGGTGGGGGGGCCGCGCGGCCCCCCCCTTCCCCAAGGCACCCCCCCATGTTGAGGGCACGCGGCCTGGTACGGCTCAGGAGGGGGGGCGCGCTCGCTCGCCCCCCTTTCCTGGCCGGCCGGGTAGCGTGCTCGGACAAGGGTCTAGTGTGGACTTTGGGGGAACCCCCACGCCGATTTTTTTCGGCGTTGGGGTTCCCCTTTAAGCCCATTCCAGGCGGCGGAGCCCGCGACGTCTCCTTCGCGGGCCCCGCCTACCTGTACACGCGCTCGAAATGGGCGGATTTGCCTCCTCCTTACGTGGGCGAGTCCATTCATTTCAAAAGTTGAGCGAACTGTTTGCCCAACCTTGTTCGTCAAACAGTCCGCTCGTGTGTGGGCAAGTCCGCTCATGCAAATTTTGAGCGGACTGTTTGCCGAAACTGTTTGACGAACAAGGTTGGGCAAACAGTCCGCGCGTGTGTACGCGGCCTAACAATTCCTAGTGATGTTGAAGCTTGCCTGCTTCTGCATCCCTGAACTCTGCACATAATACACTTCTGGTATTTATTGCCCTTTAAGATACTCCCACTGTTAGTGCAATTTAGCCACACCCACTGTTCAATACGGTTCGGCAGGGGGCTGTGATTGAGTTCCTACACCTATTCTCAGAGAAAAAAAAGCCCTGTATACATTTATATATACAACCAGCCTATTGAGGATAACCATAATGATGATGTGGCCCGCAATAAAATTGAGTTTGATACTCCTGCTCCAAAGTATTCCCCTTTCTTCCTCCTCTGGCAGCTACATAAAGGTTTATGTAGGAAGGTGAAGGTAGGGGCCGGACACAGGAGCTACACTGGAACAGAGAGTAATTTAGCAATCCCCAAAAAATAGAAACTATGACATGTAAGGAGAGAAAGGGCTGTGCTAGGGAGTTTACTAGTGACTTTTTCTAGTGAGTTTAAAGACACATTGAAAGTGAATAAACAATAAAATGTCTGTTGGGACACAAACATGAAAAATCTAAATGGGCTAATTTTAAAGGCTTATATGCAAGTTATTGTCATAAAAAGTGTTTGGGGACCTGGGTCCTGCCCCAGGGGTCATGTATCAATACAAAAAACATTTTAAAAAATGTCAGTTTTTTTCAGGAGCAGTCATTTTAATAATGCTTAAAGTGAAACAATAAAAATTAAATATTTCTTTAAATATCTTGTTTGGGGGCGTCTATAGTATGCCTGTAAAGTGGCACAGTTTTCCTGTGTTTACCACATTTACCACATCTCTCCTCCAGAATGGAAAGGCTGAGATAAAAACAAAATGAACTCTCTCATCCTTTCCAGCCGTGTCCTTGGCTTTGTTTACAACTCCCAGCCTGAATGTGACATCATAAAATCGTGCCTGGGCCTCAAAGGGTCATAGAGATGACTGGGGACCATCTCAATGCACAACTTCTGGCAGCGAGCAATTAATTTCCTGATTCTCCGATGGCATGGGTGAGACCGAAGAAACACCAGAGGACAGCAAGAAGAGGAGGACGTTCCCTCCCGCCACCAGTAAGAATGATCAAGTTGCTGGAATGCCACTATGATTGTTCTCACAATACACAAAATCGCCTGGCAAAAAAATTATATCTGAATGATTCCTGTAGCTGCAGGCATCATTAGGATATAACCACTCAAAGTCCATGATGTTATATGATGTACCTAAGGCGGGAAGTGGTTAAGCAAGCCACTCATGTTGGATATTTTTTCTAAAATGTATTGTATCTCATAAACATATACGTATTTGTAGAATTATCACTATGCAGTAAGCTGTAAGTATATGTATGTTTTTTTTTCTAATTAGGGTGATATATTAATCGTTTTGATTTCCCCTCATTTATGGAGTCTGTTAAATAAAATATTATCAGAATACAATATTAACAAGCCCTAAAGATTAATACATGACAAATATCTTGATTATGAGCTATCTGGTTTGCAGCTGCTGGATTTTTGATCATCTTTCGCCAGCCCTAACCATCTGCCTTCACAACAATTGTGCCTTTCACAGCCTCCTGCTCCTACAGTGATTGATCCAGTCTGCTGCTAGTGTAAACCTACTGCCTGTTCTATGAATACACCTTTTCATAGCTGCTCCTCATTTTGGTGTGTATTCAGATATGTAAATTATTTGTAAAGGGCAAATTGACTGTTTATTTGCAAGGGAATTTTAGCACAATGAATGGAGGTGAAAAATTCACTTTGCAAAGAATACCCAATCCCGTGCAAGAGAAATAAAATAAAAGTATATTTGCTTGCACATGATTGGGTGATGGAAGTCAGCACAGCTTCCCCACATTCACTAATAGAGATGTGCCGAAGAACCCCCTGTTTGGTTCGTGGCAAAACTTTCAAACATTGCAAACACCCGGAACTGAATAACGAACCACATTGAAGTCTGCGGATACCAGAACAGGAAAAATCAAAAGTGCCCATTTTAAAGGTTTATTTGCAAGTCATTGGGCATACAATGGTTATGGGGTAGGGGGACATGTGTCAATGAAAAAAGTTTGTAAAACTGATGCTTAAAGTGAAACCATAAAAATAAGAAATAGCAATAAAAATGAAAAATTCCTTTAAATATAGTGCCTGGGGGTCCACTTAGTCTGCCTGTAATGTGGCACATCTGTACCATGTATAGAGTGTGCTGCAGCAATAATGACATTTATAAAGCCAACAAAAATAAATAAAATTTTCATTCAAGCTTTCTTTATTTTATAAACAACTGCTTGGAGAGCCAGTCTTTATGATGATGCCACAATTTTGTGCACTCAAAACAAGATTAGAGACTTTTTGTATACATTCTGGTGTCTTTTTCACAGACTTTGGATAGAAGTAAAAAGGTGCGGAAAAATTGGGCTGTGTGCGTCGGGGGGCCTTCACACCGTAACTCTATAGAGTTACTCTTTATGAAAGCAAGAATTTTCCCTGCTGTCAAAAAATTTAAATTGTATTCACCTGTCAAACAGGTGTGGAAAAATTGGTCTTTAAGTGTAGGTGGTGCCCTCACACTGTAACCATATACAGGCACTCTTGATAAAAGCAAGAATTAGACTTGCTGTCAAAAATTTTAATGATATGCACCTGTCAAACAGATGAAATTAAAAAAAATGGTCCCTGGGTGTTAAATGTGCCTATGAAACCTACACCAAAAAATTTCTTCCAGATGAAATCAACACCCACAAAGCTAGGCAGCCTAGACAGTCTTTCAGAGATTCCAGATACAGAAAGCACTTAACCAGCGACATCAGCATTAGGGGCTGCTAATCTACGACTGATTCATTTTGATAAATGTCAGCTGTCCCCGGAGTCTGTGGACAGACACTCTCTTAAATCTGTAAAAAACCTCCAACAGCACTGAATGTCCATTCAGATAGCATGCTGGATGGACAAGTTCTGGCCAGTGGTCTATTCTCATGACCCAGTAACCCAGTGGATCTTCACCTGGAAAGCTCTTAATGTCTGTTTTTTCCCCTAGATAATCTCCCACCATATGATGCAGATATTGCCAATTGTATGTGGAAGCTGACAGCCCTGGGTGCAGAGAACTAAAAAAAAAAAAATTGAAAGGAATTGCTGAGGCAGCCAACTTCTCCAGCACTCTTCTCTTGACCAACAGAAGCCTCAAAACTATGTTTACCACCAGACTGTAACCTTCCAGAGTCAGGAAAGGCGTTACAAAAAATCCTTTTAAGGTGTCCTCAAGATATTTCATCTTCTGCTCCTTCTGTTTGGACGGGATGAGTTTGGAGACTTTCCTCTTGTAATGGTCGAGGAGGGTTGCCAACCAATAGTGATCCTTTACATTGATGCCACGTATTCTTGAGTCCTTTCATAAACTTTGAAGAATGAGGGAGCCCATTCACCACACATTTGCGGAGGCAAGAGAAGCAGACTCCTCAGGGTCACTGAGCATTACAATATTGGACCTGGAATTGCCTCCTCCCAGCAACGTAATACTGCTAAGGGTTCTGCAGATGGAAAACCATCTCTTACTGTTTGACCTGTCTTCCTCTGCTTCAATGTCTCCAAAACTGCCAGAATCCTCCTGCCTCTCCTCTTTTGTGTTCTGTGGCGTGGCAATAATGGTGTCTGCATAAAGCTGGCCTTGAGAGGAAAGGAAGTCTCCCTCTTTCTCCCACTGCTCTACCTCAAGTGCCCTGTCCATAATGCCACGCAGAGTCTGCTCCAGCAGGAACTCAACAGGGATTGTGTCACTGATGCATGCTTTGTTACGGGTCAACATCCTTGTGGCCTCCTCAAATGGTGACAGTACAGTGCATGCATCCTTTATCAGCATCCATTGGCATAGGGAAATAATATCTGAACTGGCCTGAGCCTATCATTGTGCTATACTCACACAGGTACTCGTTGATAGCCCTCTGGCAATGATGCAGTGGCTGCACATGCAGCAAAGTCAAGTTCCACCTGGTGGGCATATCACAAATCAGGCAGTTTACGGGCAGGTAGAATTCCTTCTGAATTTCAGCCAACCAAGCACTGGCTGTGTATGACCACCTGAAATGGTTACAGACTCTTCTGGGCTGCTTTAGCAGATCTTCCGACCCTGTGTACCTATTAAAGAAATGTTGCACTACCAAACTGAGGACATGTGCCTCGTATGGCACATGTGTCAACTTTCCCTATCTAAGGGCAGACAGGTGGTTTGTGCCATTATCGCATACCACCATTCCTGGCTCCAGCTGGCGTGGCATGAACCACCTCTGGGCCCACCCATGCAGAGCAAGAATCAGCTGAAGTACTGCATGGCACTTTTTATCCTGACTCATTGCATAGCTACTTGAATGCTTAGGGGGTACTTGTGGTTCATAGGATAATTCAGCAGAAGGTGGCATGGAGAAGGAGGAGGAGGATGGGAGGGTAAAGCTGACAAATCTTGCATCATCACCACTAGCTGTATGGAGACATGGCGGCACAACAAGCTGCAGCACTGTGCCATGTCCTGCATCCCTCTGAGTTGCAATCAGAGTTACCCAGTGTGCTGTGAACGAAATAAATCTTCCCTGGCCATGCTTGCTGGACCACGTATCAGTAATAACATGGACATGTGGCTTACTACTTTGCCCAACGATGCCACAACATTACATTCCAAGTAATGGTAGAGAGCTGGAATAGCCTTACATGAAAATAAATATTGAGTGGGAACCTGCCATTGCGGTACAGCACATTCTGCAAATTCACGGAAGGGGGCAGAAGCCACCAGAAAGACAGGACTTGTAAAGCCAGCCGCTTTGACAAGATTGGATGTGGGTGGCAGTGACTGTATTTTTTATTGTTGCAGCAGATGGGGCAGAAGAAATTGCCTGCGTTAGTCTAGAGCTGGTGGCGTGCTACTGGCAGATGTGCTACAAAGATCTGGGACACTCTGCGCTATACCATCATCCCTGTCAGTGGAGGCTGCTGAGAGGCCATGAAGTATAGCGGGGGTAGACTGTAAAGGTGAAGAGTGAGGAGGAGCAGAATTGCATCCCTTTTGTGTGGCTTTTATGTACTCTTGCTAACAGGCTGAGTGGTGGGAGGTTAAATGCCTTGTCAAGCATGTGGTACCCAAATGGTTGGTGTTTTTGCCATGCTTGATGTGCTTGAGGCAAAGTTTGCAAATTGCAACATTGCGATCGGCAGCACAAACACAAAAAGGCCCGAACAGCTGGGCTGTGGGAAGTGAGCTGGGAGACAATGGCTACACAATTTGGTGGAATAGGGTGGCTGCTCTCTATTCTTCCATGATGGCTGCCTTTTTGACTCTACCCAGCACCCAAGTCACGTCAGTGACATAATCATCATCCCCTTCCCACCATCATCCTATTATCACTTGAGACAACTTGGCAATACGCTGTGGCTGGGGGAACATGTCAATTTGTTGTTTACTAGTGTTCTCCCCTCTCTGTAGATTTATGTTCTTATCTTCCTCAACCTTAGAACCAACCTCTGAATCAACTAATGGCTGTGCATCTTCAAGGTGCAAAGTGGCTGATGCTGTGTTCAAATAACTTAGCTGACTCCTCTATGCCTGATGCTGGGGCTATGACCAGAGTAGCTGTGGACAAGGAGGCAGAATAAGCCACTCTGCTAACTGTGGTGGACTGCTCACTAGTCTCTAAGTAAGCCAGTCTACCATCTCCTTTGCATGCTGTAGCTAGATAGCATGGGCAACATCACTAAACAGAAGAAAATGATGCCCTGCCTGAGGACAGACCATGTCCCTTCATAGTGCCATGGGAACAGCTGCCTGTACTTGTTGGCCTCCCAAACACGATGGGGGGGGGGGGGGGGGGCGCTTATTAACAAAATGTAATAAAGATGTGAAAAATTTAAATCACCACAATATACTGCACTGAAATATACTGTGTTAAACGTGCACTAATGCACTGAAATATACTGCGGTAAACATGCAACAACACACTGAAATATACAATGTTAAACGTTCCACCTGCGTTCCAGTGAGCCTGGCGCAGGTGGATGACGTCACTGCTCGTGTCCAGATTGGTTGTTCAGTCACAGCTGTGATTGGCTCTCCAGCCTGCTGCTTCTTATTGGCCAGAACATCCTTAAAAAGAAAGAACACACCGGTGAGCTCAGCAACACCAAAAGACCCAGAAGACCACAGAAAATAACTGTGGTGGATGACCAAAGAATTCTTTCCCTGGTGAAGGGAAACACTCTTTACTATAGTTGGCCAGATCAAGAACACTCTCCAGGAGGTAGGAGTATGTGTGTCAAAGTCAACAATCAAGTGAAGACTTCACAAGAGTGAATACAGAGGGTTCACCACAAGATGTAAACCAAAAACAGGAAGGCCAGATTAGAGTTTGCCAAACAACATCTAAAAAAGCCTTCACGGTTCTCAAACAACATCCTATGGACAGATGAGACCAAGATCAACTTGTACCAGAGTGATGGTAAGAGAAAAGTATGAAGAAGGAAAGGAACCGCTCATGATCCAAAGTATACCACCTCATCAGTGAAGCATGGTGGTGGTAGTGTCATGGCGTGGGCATGTATGGCTGCCAATGGAACTGGTTCTCGTGTATTTATTGATGATGTAACTGCTGACAAAAGCAGCAGGATGAATTCTGAAGTGTTTCGGGCAATATTATCTGCTCATATTCAGCATAATGCTTTAGAACTCATTGGACACCGCTTCACAGTGCAGATGGACAATGACTTGAGGAATACTGCGTAAGCTTTCAACCAAGTATTAAAAATTGAAAGTTTGATGGATGATTGTTAATCTGTCCCATTACTTTTGGTCCCTTAAAAAGTGAGGCACACATATACAAACTGTTGTAATTCCTACACTGTTCACCTGATTTGGATGTAAATAGCCTCAAATTAAAGCTGAAAGTCTGCAGTTAAATCACATCTTGTTCTTTTCACTGTATAGCTTTAAACGTGCACTATCGCACTGAAATATACTGCATTAAATGTGCACTAACGCAATAAAAAATATATTGCATTAAAAATGCAGTAATGCACTGAAATATACAGCGTTAAACGTTCACTAACGCACTGAAATATACTGCGTTAAAAATGCAGTAACCCACTGAGATATACAGTGTTAAACATGCAGTAACGCACTGAAATATACTGCATTAAATGTGCAGTGATGCACTGAAATATATAGCGTTAAACGTGCACTAAGGCACTGAAATATACTGCGTTAAATGTGCAGTAACACAGAAATATACTACGTTAAACGTTCATTAACACACTGAAATATACTGCGTTACACATGCGATAATGCACTAAAATATACTGCATTAAATGTGCAGTAACGCACAGAAGTATACTGCGTTAAATCTGCAGTAGCTTACTGAAATATACTGCTTTAAATGTGTAGTAATGTACTGAAATATACTGTGTTAAATGTACAGTAACGCATTGAAATATACAGCGTTAAATGTACAGTAAGGCACTGAAATATACTGCGTTAAATGTGCACTAACACATTGAATTATTACGCAGGAAACCTGCCCTGACAAAAAAAAATGACTCTAAAGTAAAAATGGATGGTCAAACTACACTCACACTGCACTATCACTAGATTCACACTAGTGACACAAAAGTGAAATAAATGAGCAAACTACACTCATTAACCACTTAAGGACCGCCGTATTGCCATTGTACGTCATCACAATGGCACAGGCAGGCACAAGCACGTACATGTACGTGCCTGCCTTCCAGCGGGTGGGGGGTCCGATCGGACCCCCTCCCGCTGGATACGGCGGTCCGTTTCCCTCCGGGAGCGATCCGTGATGAGGGGATGGCCGTTGGTTTCTGGCCACCCCCTCTCGATTGCTCCTGGCCAATGACGAACTTCCTCCCACTGTGTATTGTTTACACAGGAAGGAGGAAGTGATGTCATTCTCCTCGGAGCGGTCTGTTTGACCGGACTACGAGGAGAAGACTAAAAGTAAGTGCACCAAAACACTACACTGACACATAGGTACACATAGGTACACAACCCCCCCCCCCCCCCCCCCCCCCCCGATCGCCCCCCCTCCCCCCCCAGTCACAGTGTCACTGATTGCATTGATCATTTCTTTACTGATCAATGCATTCAGTGTCAGTTGTAAAAGTAAAAACTGTCAGGGCAGTTAGTGTTAGGTCCAGGGTAGCCCCCTATCACCCAATAAAGATTTAACCCCCTGATTGCCCCTAGAGTTAACCCTTTCACCCCCTTTTGCCAGTGTCACTAAGCGATAATTTTTCTGATCGCTGCATCAGTGTCGCTAGTGTCGCTAGGTAGCTAGTTATTTTTTTAGGTTCACCGCCAGGTTTTTATAGCGCTAGGTACCCCGATATACTACCCAATAATGGTTTTAACATCCTGATTGCCCCTAGTTAACCCTTTCACCCCCTTTTGCCACTGTCACTAAGCGATCATTTTTCTGATCGCTGCATCAGTGTCGCTACTGTCGCTAGATAGCTAGTTATTTTTTTAGGTTCACCGCCAGGTTTTTATAGCGCTAGGTACCCCGATATACTACCCAATAATGGTTTTAACATCCTGATTGCCCCTAGTTAACCCTTTCGCCCCCTTTTGCCAGTGTCACTAAGCGATAATTTTTCTGATCGCTGCATCAGTGTCGCTACTGTCGCTAGGTAGCTAGTTATTTTTTTAGGTTCACCGCCAGGTTTTTATAGCTCTAGGTACCCCGATATACTACCCAATAATGGTTTTAACAGCCTGATTGCCCCTAGTTAACCCTTTCACCCCCTTTTGCCACTGTCTCTAAGCGATCATTTTTCTGATCGCTGCATCAGTGTCGCTACTGTCGCTAGATAGCTAGTTATTTTTTTAGGTTCACCGCCAGGTTTTTATAGCGCTAGGTACCCCGATATACTACCCAATAATGGTTTTAACCCCCTGATTGCCCCTAGTTAACCCTTTCACCCCCTTTTGCCAGTGTCACTAAGTGATCATTTTTCTGATCGCTGCATTAGTGTCGCTACTGTCGCTAGGTAGCTAGTTATTTTTTTAGGTTCACCGCCAGGTTTTTATATCGCTAGGTACCCCGATATACTACCCAATAATGGTTTTAACATCCTGATTGCCCCTAGTTAACCCTTTCACCCCCTTTTGCCAGTGTCACTAAGCGGTAATTTTTCTGATCGCTGCATCAGTGTCGCTACTGTCGCTAGGTAGCTAGTTATTTTTTTAGGTTCACCGCCAGGTTTTTATAGCACTAGGTACCCCGATATACTACCCAATAATGGTTTTAACCCCCTGATTGGCCCTAGTTAACCCTTTCACCAGCGATCACAGTATAAGTGTCACTGGTGACGCTGGTTAGCCAGTTAGTTATTTAGGTTCCCCTTCAGGTTTTTATATAGCGCCAGGGACCCCCATATACTACCTAATAAAAATTTGAACCCCCTGATTGCCCCTAGTTAACCCTTTCACCACTGATCACTGTATAAGTGTTACGGGTGACTCTGGTTAGTTTGCTTTTTATAGCATCAGGGCACCCACCATTTATTACCCAATAAAGGTTTAACCCCCTGATCACCCGGCGGGTGATATCAATTAGGTTTTAGGGTCAGGGTCTGCGTCGCCCCAGGCAGACCCTTTTATTTTTTGTCATTATTCAATCCCTTGGGACAAAAAAAAAAAATATTCAATGGTCTCAACATGGCCCTCAGCAAATAGCTTGGGGTGTCTACTTTCCAAAATGGGGTCATTTGGGGGGGTTTTGTGCCATCTTGGCATTTTATGGCCTTCAAAACTGTGATAGGTAGTGATAGGTAGTGAGGAGTAAAATAAAAAATGTATGCCCTTAGAAATCCTGAAGGCGGTGCTTGGATTTCGGGGTCCCGTACGTGGCTAGGCTCCCAAAAAGTCCCACACATGTGGTATCCCCGTACTCAGGAGAGGTGCAATTCCACATATAACCATGGCATGTGTGAGCAATATATCATTTAGTGACAACTTTTTGTAATTTTTTTTTTTTTTTGTCATTATTCAATCCCTTAGGACAAAAAAAATAAATATTCAAAGGGCTCAACATACCCATCAGCAATTTCCTTGGGGTGTCTACTTTCCAAAATGGGGTCATTTGGGGGGGGGGGGGGTTGTACTGCCCTGCTATTTTAGCACCTCAAGAAATGAGATAGGCAGTCATAAATTAAAAGCTGTGTAAATTCCAGAAAATGTACTCTAGTTTGTAGACGCTATAACTTTTGCGCAAACCAAAAAATATACGCTTATTGACATTTTTTTTACTAAAGACATGTGGCTGAATAAATTTTGCCCTCAATGTATGACTAAAATTTAGTTTATTCGATTTTTCTTATAACAAAAAGAAGAAAATATCTTTTTTTTTCAAAATTTTCGCTCTTTTTCCATTTATATCGCAAAAAAAAAAATCGCAGAGGCAATCAAATACCATCAAAAGAAAGGTCTATTTGTGGGAAGAAAAGGACGCAAATTTCGTTTGGGTGCAATATTGCATGACCGCGCAATTACCAGTTAAAGCAGCGCAGTGCGAAATTGGAAAAAGACCTCTGGTCCTTAGGGTGTTTATTGGTCCGGGGCTGAAGTGGTTAAACTGATATTCTACACTACAATGATACACAACAATAGAATCACAATCACACACTATAGCACACTAACTCGCTAGTAGTACTAAAAATAGCCCCTATCTCACTCCATGCCAATATCATACTGCAAATGGCTGCAGTGGGAAGAATATTTTTATAATATAGGGTGGGACTAAGATCAATGAACCATGATTGGATAGAGTCATCGTCACAGTGTCCATTCATGGCTCTGACAATGCTATGTGCACTGATTGGGCAAAGCTTTTATTGCTTTAGCCAATCATGGCTTCCAGTTCAATGTGCAGTGGAGCAGTGCATTGTGGTCATTCGGCAGGCTGAACAAATGGTCGAACACCCCAATAATTTGGGTGTTCATCGAACGGACGAGCAGTCAATGTTTGGCTCAAACCAATGAAGAAGCTCACAAAACAGGCAATGTAGTGACCTTCCAAGATGACAAGACATTTCACCGGTATCTTACTGGTGACACTCTGGGAAATAGGACAGTAAAGAAAACTGTCTCCTATTCCTTCTGATTCCATTATTTGCCATTAACTGTGGTGATTTTCCTTGTTTAACTCTGGTCATGATGAATAAAGAATTTTCTGTCATTTGTCATGTGACTCGTAGCTCCTGAATCAACACACCAAGCCTGCAAAGATAAGGTGCAACTTTTGGATTGAAAAATATTAATTATCTGAAGAAAAATTTGTTTTTTTCCTTCATACTTTTGTCCATTTGTAGCTTAGTTCGTTTTTGCATTCTAACTTTCCAGATTCCGTAGTTACTTTTAAATAAACTTTTTTCTTGCACACAAAACATTCACATTTCTTGTTGCATGTTACCTGTTGTATTTCTTTTTTTGTCTTTATAGCAGACTCTGCAACAGAAGCACTATCACTATTAATTTTTTCTGTTTTACATTTATATTCATCCACAAACTTGCCCTTAACAAATTCCAATGTCATTTCAGCATCTGGATGTGTGTTAAGTACTTTGACAATTGTTTCAACTTTCTAGTAAGCCCCTGAGTAATAGTGTTGAGACATGAAAATCTTTTATTTCTTTTCCTATACATCTCAGGCATCCAACCATTTCCAAGGTGTGCCTTATTTAATCCTGCATATTCTTCTCTTTCATCAGCTTGGTTTGGTATATCTTTCCAATCAAATACAGTTTTTATACTGAGATTAGCTCTTTCATACACCTTTTGTAATTCTTCCCACAGTTCTTTAGCAGTTTCACACTTAAATAAATGTAAGATTGTGCTCTGAGCTGTTTGGTCTTTCTCTATTCACTCATCTGAAGGGTGTTCTGACTTCATTTGTACATTTCCATGTACCTTCTCTTATTAGCAGCATTTTCATCTTGAACTTCCGAGACTGGTAGTTTTGGTTTGTCAGATCTTCAAATAAAAGCTTTGTTGCAGCTCCGTTACTGTCCATTTTCTTTTATTCTTTTGCCGTCCCCTTTGTTGCTGTATCTTGCACTTATCTGACTTAGCTGACTATGATTGGGTGTCTGGGCCCATCATTTGTTAGAAATTCTGTACATAGCCCTACGGAACAGAAAGTGCACAGTCCACATGTGCTTTGCTGCTTAACTGCAGACAGAAATGATGATCTTTAGAGAGAAAATACATGGAGTTTAACCATAGATCATGTATGAAGTATATATCTGAAGTATATATCTCTCCTAAATACTGATGTACTAAGTAGTTGTTGCACAAAACACAATTCTGTATTTCAGCAACTCCATCTGACAAACTTCCCCTAATTCGCTGTCAATAGGTTGGCTGTTACCTGTGGGGAAATATTGTGCCATGAAATATGAGCAGGGCTGGATTTAGACATCAGGCTGCCCTATGAAACACCATAATGAAGATGCCCTTTTATACAATCTCCACCCTTGTGTCATGTGATTTATTTTAATAAAACCTGCTACAAGAATGCACTGTTGGAAACAGCACATGGTCTGTTTTATATACAGAACTACGTTTCATCTTTTCAGCTGTACAGATCAATAAACAATAGAAAACAAAGATCATTTTTTGTTCTCTAATTTTTAAAGAGCCTTCTGAATCCTGATGGACGTGAACGTGATGGATTGGAAGTAGCCTAGTGTGAATGGACAGCTGTGTCTGTTTACATTCAGCACCCATAGAAATGTCATGGGTCTGCCCATATCCACTGGGAAAAAAACTGAATGGGTACTTATGTAAAGAAACTGACATTGCCCAATTTTGACTCCAACAGGGGATCTGCTCATGTTTTTTTTTTTTTTTATAGTGATTGGAGCAAACTCCGCTTCATCTGAAAGGATCCTTGGCATACCCTCACGCTACAGTTCTATTTCTAAATGTAGTCACAAATGTCCAGAATTGGACAGGAGAGGTTCCTGGTTGATGAGGGTTCTTAAGGCAAATACAACCCTGTCAGGGAGTATCATGTAATACAAATGAAATTATCTTGTGGGCTTTCCTGGTTAGCAATGATGACTTCTTGGTCTTTCCTTTGGCTGATAACCTGAAAGGTCCAGGTTCAGGTGAGCTATATGTGTGAATATATTTCTAGTTTATTGATTGTAAATATTCAGTGAAGTATGAGCTGTGGTTTCTATTATTTTTCTGAAGTTTCTGAAAAAAATTGTACATTATTGCATGTACTAGAAGTGGTGGTGTAATTGCAAGCTGTCGTCTTCAGAAGAAAGGAGCAAACATAATACACTGGATGGAGTGAATGGCTCTGGAGTGAGTGGTCTTTTATTGTAAATCTCCTTTTATGTGTACTGCAGTGGATAGGATTTTCAAACTCACCAGTGCCTAGCAGGTGGCAGGATTGAATAACAATCAACTCAATAATTGCAAACACTTCACCCAAAGCCAGAGTAGACAATAAATAAAACAGGATTGCTAGCAATCCTTGTAAGCGGCTTACAAAATACAGATGTACAGCACTGAAAAGCAATGTAACAGATGCAGTTATGAACATTGTGATTGCAAGGAACAATAGGAGTATAACTCCTCTGCCTGCTTAGGGAATAAGTATCATGAACCTATAGTTTCTGAGTAGCCTGCAATGTACATTTGTATTTACTATTTTCTTGGATAACACACACGTCTTGTTTTATTGTGGTTTTCCCACTGCAAACGAGTTTGGTTTCTATTACAACTTAAATTCCATAAATGTATGTAGCAATAATATTTTGACAGCCTTTTTAAAAAAATTATAACTATATTTTCTTATATTTTCCCCCCGAACAAATGCAGAACACAGTCCTTATTGAAATGTGTATAGCAATTCACTGTCTGAATCCATTACAGTTATTACTGCGATTAAAAAACAATCAAACATAATCTTAGCAGCGGTGCCACTAAGATCCTGAAATGGAAGCTCTGTAAGGTTCCCTTGAAATAATAAAGGAAGAGACAATACAGAATTTCAATTTGCTAAGCTGCCAGGGATGAGCAGCAAGCAGAGGAACTGAATAATGGTAATTAAAGCCCCCACACACAAAAGAGAATAAGACTTAGATATTTGGATTA
Organism: Lithobates pipiens; assembly: GCF_037356315.1. Lineage (NCBI taxonomy): Eukaryota > Metazoa > Chordata > Amphibia > Anura > Ranidae > Lithobates > Lithobates pipiens. Next base: position 111,765,427 of record NW_027507788.1, read on the forward strand.
GAACAAATCATTGTTTTGTACCATATGCCCTATTAGGATGCTGACTTGTTTTATACTGGTGGTAGGCTTCTGATAAGCTTGTAAGCACCTGGCAAAGGCATCAGTTTGACAAATCCATCCAGTAATTCATTGTTCAATACGGATGCTCACTGAGTCTGGATGTGTAGCAGCTTGTATGCTGAGCTAACATTAAATATGATTTTCTTCTGATTCATTATTTATTTGAAGCCAATCAATTATAAAAATAGAGATAACTTCAAGTATGTATTTGACTAAGCCATATTAAGGCAATTACCAGGCAAGTTAAATTTATTATTATTTGTATTCTTATGATCCCTGCAATTGGTTACGTTTATAAAGCAGTGGTATGGCCTTACCTAAGCTATTAAAAAATGTGTTTTTAAAACATAATATTTAAAACAAGAAAAAAAAATGAAAAAACGAAACACTCAAAAAGCACAACCGAGAGTTATACAACAGGTACATGTACATCGGGAGGTTGAAACAAGCCAAGCCTCTTCTTCAATAAGAGAGTGCTCTCTGTAGCAGCTATAAAGAGAATTCAGGGAGGATCAGTGGTGGCTGGTGAAGTTTTAGGATGGGGGGCACCAGGCCCTGTCCTTCCTTTTTGACCCCTCCCACTTGGTGAAAATGGGCGTGTTTCAGTGAAATAGTGGGTGTGGCTCTAAGGTGGTGTGGTTAGTGTCTGAGATGAATGAGGGACGGAGGGAGAGGGAGAGAGGGATGGAGGGACAGCAGACCCAGATCCTACACAACAATAGAAATATGTGCATTCTAGAAAGTTTAACAATCAGCAGATAAAGATATTTCAAACACCTGGTGTTCAATCATTCTGGCACCATGGTTGTCATGTGTCAGGATGATTGAAGCACATTATTTCTATTATAACATTGTGATATAAAATTAAATCATTCAACTCACCATAATGCAGAATCAGTGGGAGCCCTGAGTGTGTCACTAGCCATGTCGCCTGCCACCAGATGCCATCAGGTGTCCCCAGCAGAGTCCGTCCTTACATCAGGTGCCCCCAGTGGAGTCCCTCCTTACATGCAGCCTGTGTCCCACCAAATTGCAGCAGCCTGTGTCACCATCAATTGGAGCAGCATGTGTCACCATCAATTGCAGCAGCATGTGTCACCACCAATTGCAGCAGCATGTGTCACCACCAAATTGCAGCAGCATGTGTCACCATAAAATTGCAGCAGCATGTGTCACCACCAAATTGCAGCAGCATGTGTCACCACCAAATTGCAGCAGTATGTGTCACCATCAAATTTCAGTAGCATATGTCACCATCAATTGCAGAAGCATAAGAATGTGTCCCACCAAGTTGCAGCAGCATGTGTCACCACCAAATTGCAGCAGCATGTGTCCCACCAAATTGTAGCAGCATGTGTCCCACCAAGTTGCAGCAGCATGTGTCCCACCAAGTTGCAGCAGCATGTGTCCCACCAAGTTGCAGCAGCATGTGTCCCACCAAATTGCAGCAGAATGTGTCCCACCAAATTGTAGCAGCATGTGTCCCACCAAATTGCAGCAGCATGTGTCACCACCAAATTGCAGCAGCATGTGCCCCACCAAGTTGCAGCAGCATGTGTCACCACCAATTGCAGCAGCATGCATCCCACCAAATTGCAGCAGTATGTGTCACCCCAAATTGCAGCAGCATGTGTCCCACCAAGTTGCAGCAGCATGTGTCCCACCAAATTGCAGCAGCATGCATCCCACCAAGTTACATCAGCATGCGTCCCACCAAATTGCAACAGCATGTATCCAACCAAGTTGCAGCAGCATGTGTCCCCATCAAATTGCAGCAGCATGTGCCACCATCAAATTGCAGTAGCATGTGTCACCATCAAATTGCAGCAGCATGTGTCACCACCAAATTGCAGCAGTATGTGTCAACATCAAATTGTAGCAGCATGTGTCACCATCAAATTGCAGAAGCATGTGTCACCATCAAATTGCAGCAGCATGTGTCACCATCAATTGCAGCAGCATGTGTCCCACCAAGTCGCAGCAGCATGTGTCACCACCAAATTGCAGCAGCATGTGTCACCACCAAATTGTAGCAGCATGTGGCCCACCAAGTTACAGCAGCATGTGTCCCACCAAATTGCAGCAGCATGTGGCACCATCAATTGCAGCAGCATGTGTCCCACCAAATTGCAGTAGCATGTGTCACCATCAAATTGCAGCAGCATGTGTCACCACCAAATTGCAGCAGTATGTGCCAACATCAAATTGCAGCAGCATGTGTCACCATCAAATTGCAGAAGCATGTGGCGCCATCAATTGCAGAAGCATGTGTCCCACCAAATTGCAGCAGCATGTGTCACCATCAAATTGCAGTAGCATGTGTCACCACCAAATTGCAGCAGTATGTGTCAACATCAAATTGCAGCAGCATGTGTCACCATCAAATTGCAGAAGCATGTGTCACCATCAAATTGCAGCAGCATGTGTCACCATCAACTGCAGCAGCATGTGTCCCACCAAGTTGCAGCAGCATGTGACCCACCAAATTGTAGCAGCATGTGGCCCACCAAGTTACAGCAGCATGTGTCCCACCAAATTGCAGTAGCATGTGTTGCCATCAATTGCAGCAGCATGTGTCCCAACAAATTGCAGCAGCATGTGTCACCATCAATTGCAGCAGCATGTGTCCCACCAAATTGCAGCAGCATGCATCCCACCAAATTGCAGCAGCATGTGTCCCACCAAGTTGCAGCAGCATGTGTCACCACCAATTGCAGCAGCATGCGTCCAACCAAATTGCAGCAGCATGTGTCACCACCAAATTGCAGCAGCATGCATCCCACCAAGTTGCAGCAGCGTGTGTCACCGTCAATTGCAGCAGCATGGGTCCCACCAAGTTGCAGCAGCATGAGTCTCACCAAATTGCAGCAACATGCATCCCACCAAATTGCAGCAACATGCATCCCACCAAATTGCAGCAGCATGTGTCCCACCAAATTTCAGCAGCATTCGTCCCACCAAGTTGCAGTAGCATGCGTCACCAAGTTGCAGCAGCATGTGCCCCACCAAGTTGCAGCAGCATGTGTCACCAAGTTGCAGCAGCATGTGTCCCACCAAGTTGCAGCAGCATGTGTCACCAAGTTGCAGCAGCATGTGTCCCACCAAGTTGCAGCAGCATGTGTCACCAGGTTGCAGCAGCATGTGTCCCACCAAGTTGCAGCAGCATGTGTCCCACCAAGTTGCAGCAGCCTCACATCAACCCCCTTACTTACCTTGCAGTGTGTTGTCCTTTCCAGCGATGTCTCCTGTGGAGAGGTCCATCCTCTCATATTTCCTGTTTCCTCTCTCCTGGGCGCAATTGGAGAGAGATAACAGGAAGTGACGTCAACTCAGATGCCAATCAAACCGCCCGGCCGTAGTAATATATACTACGAATGGGCGAAAGCTACTTGGCGCTTCAGAAAGCATCGCAAGGTGGGCTAAATGCCTGCAAATGAAGCGCCTGAATCTCGTGATTGCATGGACGTTGCGCTTCCCATAGGTGCACTGTGTCCGGCGTCTGAACACAGTGCACTTAAGGACCTTTTTTTAACTTTTTTTTTGACTGCCTGGGGGGTGGCTCCCAGGCGCCCCCTTTGGATGGGCGCCCCTGGGGAGGATACTGCCCACTAAATACCTCAGCCTGCATTTTATGATTGATTCAGGTAACGAAAAAAGTGTAGAGTGCAGAAAACACTGTAGTGTCCAGTAGAGAGTAATATTTGCTCCCTGCTATCAATAGGCCCCAAAGTGTGAATATAGTAACAAAATGTCTTCCGTAAATATTTTCATATTTTGTTGGACCAAATTTGCCTTTAGAGTTTTCCCATTTCTAATGACTATTATTATTTGCAAGCTTGCTCCAGCAACACTGGCATGATTGTCAATGACAGGTAACAGGCAGGATTACAAAGCACAGGTAAAAAGACTTCAGGCAATGTTCTAAGGGAAAAGTGTACAATGAATCCTCTACAAAGGGAGAATGGACTTCCAAATTAAATGCAAAATTTACAAGGCCGGTTTGAAGTGAGTGCCTTATCTGCATGGCTTTTATAGCATCATGGTGCCTTTGCTGAACCAGAATACTGATCTAAGGACCACATTGTTTCTGGCTTTGGATGTATTTGCAAGTGGACAATGTTTCTGGGCAACCTGTGACACGTTACAAAAATGACTTCACTGGAACACAAATTGCAGGCAGGAAGACTTCAGGCAATGGTTCCTGTGAAATATATGCAAATTACCCTCTCCAATAGAAGAAAGGCATTCTAGGTTACCTAAGATATCTGAAATTTTACAAAGGTTTAAGCATGCAGAGTCTGTGCTAGACTATTTTGCGCTCTAGGCCAGACAGCTACTTTCATCACCCCCCCCCCCCCCCAAAAAAAAAAAAACCCAAAACAAAACACTGAATAGCTTTGTGCAGTCATTGCAGACTGCAAAACATACTACAGGAGAGGGTCAGAAATTGCAAACATGATACAAGAGATGGTCAGAGACTGCAGACAGGGTACAGGAGATGGTCAGAGATTGCAGACATAGTATAGGAGACGGTCAGAGACTGCAGACACAGGAGATGGTCAGAGATTGCAGACATAGTACAGGAGAGGGTCAGAGACTGCAGACATGCTACAGGAGATGGTCAGAGATTGCAGACATGATACAGGAGATGGTCAAAGATTGCAGACATAGTACATAAGATGGTCAGAGACTGCAGACATGATACAGGAGATGGTCAGAGACTGCAGACATGATACAGGAGATGGTCAGAGACTGCAAACATGATACAGGAGATGGTCAGAGATTGCAGACATAGTACAGGAGAAGGTCAGAGACTGCAGACATGATACAGGAGATGGTCAGAGACTGCAGACATAGTACAGGAGACGGTCAGAGACTGCAGACACAGGAGATGGTCAGAGATTGCAGACATAGTACAGGAGAGGGTCAGAGACTGCAGACATGGTACAAGAGATGGTCAGAGATTGCAGACATAGTACAGGAGAGGGTCAGAGACTGCAGACATGCTACAGGAGATGGTCAGAGATTGCAGACATAATACAGGAGATGGTTAGAGACTACAGACGCGATACAGGAGATGGTCAGAGATTACAGACATGATACAGGAGATGGTCAGAGATTGCAGACATAGTATAGAAGATGGACAGAGACTGCAGTCATGATACAGGAGATGGTCAGAGACTGCAGACATGATACAGGAGATGGTCAGAGATTGCAGACATAGTACAGGAGATGGTTAGAGACTGCAGACATGATACAGGAGATGGTCAGAGACTGCAAACATGATACAGGAGATGGTCAGAGACTGCAGACATTATACAGGAGATGGTCAGAGACTGCAGACATAGTACAGGAGATGGTCAGAGACAGCAGACATGATACAGGAGATGGTCAGAGACTGCAGAGATGATGCAGGAGATGGTCAGAGACTGCAGAGATGATGCAGGAGATGGTCAGAGACTGCAGACATAGTACAGGAGGTGGTCAGAGACTGCAGACATGATACAGGAGATGGTCAGAGACTGCAGACATGATACAGGAGATGGTCAGAGATTGCAGACATAGTACAGGAGATGGTTAGAGACTGCAGACATGATACAGGAGATGGTCAGAGACTGCAAACATGATACAGGAGATGGTCAGAGACTGCAGACATTATACAGGAGATGGTCAGAGACTGCAGACATAGTACAGGAGATGGTCAGAGACAGCAGACATGATACAGGAGATGGTCAGAGACTGCAGAGATGATGCAGGAGATGGTCAGAGACTGCAGAGATGATGCAGGAGATGGTCAGAGACTGCAGACATAGTACAGGAGGTGGTCAGAGACTGCAGACATGATACAGGAGATGGTCAGAGACTGCAGACATGATACAGGAGATGGTCAGAGATTGCAGACACAGTACAGGAGATGGTCAGAGACTGCAGACATGGTACAGGAGATGGTCAGAGAGTGTGTCCTAGGCTAGCAGTGACCTGTGTGGAAAAACATTGATCGCCGCACTGTATAACAGGAGTTTAGAAGATATAACAAAGTGCCAAAAAAAAAAAAAAAGTTTACTAACATTCATTTCTTAAAGCGGGGTTCCACCCTAAAGTGGAACTTCCGCTCATCGGAACCCTTCCCCCCTCCGGTGTCACAATTGGCACCTTTCAGGGGGGAGGGGGGTGCAGATACCTGTCTAAGACAGGTATTTGCACCCTCTTCCAGGCATAGACTTACATGGGAGTCTATGCCTCTTCCTGTCCCTGCGTGCTGTCTGCTGGGACACACACGGGTCCCAGAGACAGCGCGGACCATTCCTATTGCACTGCGCGACTCGGGCATGCGCAGTAGGGAACCAGGAAGTGAAGCCGCAACGCTTCACTTCCTGATTCCCTCACCTAGAATGACGGCGGCAGCAGCCGAGAGCTGAGCGATCGATCGTCCTCGGCTGCCGACATCGCTGGACTCTGGGACAGGTGAGTGTCCATTCATTAAAAGTCAGCAGCTGCAGTATTTGTAGCTGCTGGCTTTTAATATTTTTTTTTCACAGTAAAATCCCTCTTTAAGCACAGGAGGACAGTAAATAGTTAACAGGTCTGTGAAGCTCTCAGCCTGACCAGCTAATTCCTTCAAAGATAACAAAGAAAATGTCAAACAAATCATGGATGGCTGGCACTGGACTCTGGCACAAACAGCTATAGAAACAGCTGAAGTTGCAGTGTCTTGCAGAAGTCTAATCTGCATTCACCTGTTCTGTGTGCAGTGTAAATAAAAACACAGATAAGAAGTAGTGTGAGAAGACAGAGGGGAAGTCATCCCTTGATCAGTGTGTTTACTGCATATTCTACACACTGCACAGGAGAAAGAGAACACACTGATAGATTTCTGCAGCCAGCATTGTAACATGTTTGATCTCATACAGCGCCTTTCAAAAGTATTAACCCCCCTTGGCTTTTTACCTATTTTGTTGCATTACAGCCTTTAGTTCAATGTTTTTTTTTGATCTGAGTTATATGTGATGGATCAGAACACAATAGTCTAAGTTGGTGAAGTAAAATTAGAAAAATATATAGATAAAACAATTTTTCAGAAATAAAAAAATGATAATTGTCATGTCCATATGTATTCACCCCCTTTGTTATTGTAGAGCTGATGAGCAGGCGCTATGGTTTTTGAAAAGTTCAATTGCCTGAAGCCACAGTTGGGCTTCAGGACTATTTCTCTGGTTTCAGCATCAGTCCAGCTGGGTTGCACTGGGTTCACCTTGACCGCAGATGTTGCTGTCACCGCCGGCGAGAGTAGAAACGCAGTCTAGCTGGGTGCATTGAATGCCACTATTCTCTTGGATCCAGCCCTGATTCTTGGGGCCGGCTGGCCTGAGGTGCAGCAACTGCAGGGACAGGCCCGAGGGAATTTCGGGGCCTACCGATTCAAGGGTGGTCCGGTGCTGTCTCATCTGAAGGGAGAGGCCCAGCAACTGAAGAGAGGACTCTTTCAGGAGAAGACCGTGCGCAAGCCTGGTTTCTCTGAAGGAGCCTGGAGCCTGAAGGACGCAACCTGGATCAACACTCATATGGTATCGCCGAGTCGGCTGAGAGAAACTGGTACTGTATGTCCAATCTTTAAACTTATCTACATCCCTCAGTAACGCTCAAGTGTATCTCACAAGTCTGTGGCAGAGAATTTGTTGAGCACCCCACCAGCTGCTAGGCCTAGTGAGAGAGGTCTAGCTGAGGGTTGTTAAATCCAGTTGTGAAACTGTTTTTATTCTCTGGATTTCTTCTAAAGACTTCCATCTTGCAATCTAAGTACCTGAACTCACTCATAACCCTCTACACTCTATTTAGAGACTTTGTTTTGTTCTAAATAAATAACCCAAAAGAGGATCCAGTGTCAGTTTTCACATTCTTTGGGCCATCTACAATGGGAACCCCAAGATGGAGAAGCAAACAAGTGAGGTAACGATAAGCCCAAATAAAACCAGCAGCTCCTTCGGGGGTCAGTGCTACAGTATGAAGCCCATAAAAAGCTTTGGTGCAACCAATTACCTTCAGAAGTCATATAATTAGTAAAATGATGTCCACCTGTGTGCAATCTAAGTGTCACATGATCTGTCATTACATATACATACCTTTTTGAAAGGACCCAGAGGCCGCAACACCTAAGCAAGAGGCACCACTAACCAAACCGTGCCATGAAGACCGAGGAACTCTCCAAACAAGTAAGGGACAATGTTGTTGAGACGTACAAGTCAGGATTAGGTTATAAAAAAATATCCAAATCTTTGATGATCCTTAGGAGCACCATCAAATCTATCATAACCAAATGGAAAGAACATGGCACAACAGCAATCCTGCCAAGAGACGGCCGCACACCAAAACTCATGGACTGGGCAAGGAGGGCATTAATCAGAGAAGCAGCACAGAGACCTAAGGTAACCGGAGTATCTGTACATAGGACAACAATAAGTCATAGAGTTGGGCTTTATGGCAGTGTGGCGAGAAGAAAGCCATAACTTTCAGCAAAAAAAACTAAATGACACGTTTTGAGATTGCAAAAAGGCATGTGGGAGACTCCTAAAATGTATGGAGGAAGGTGCTCTGGTCTGATAAGACTAAAATTGAACTTTTTGGCCATCAAAGAAAAGGGTATGTCTGGCGCAAACCCAGCACATCACATCACTTAGAACACCATGCTGTGGGGATGTTTTTTCAGTAGACGGGACCAGTTTCCAGTTAGGGTTGAGGGAAAGATGAATGGTGTTCAATACAGGGATATTCTTCAGCAAAACCTGTACCACTTTGTGTGTGATTTGGGGCTAGGACCAACGCTGTATCCTGGCCTAGGTCGACAAGGCCCAGGCCTAGGGCAGCACTTTGCAGGGGGGCAGCACAGAAAGAGTCCCCGCCGGCTTGCGCTGTTAGTTAGTGTAGCACCAATCTTATGGGGCGGACTGGGTTGAGAGGAAAATAAGTCTAGCGCCCCGTGTTGGCCTCTAGCTGCACTGCTTCCAGTATGCGGGTGGCTGGCATTCCACAACTGTGGAGGGGGGCACCGCTTCTAATTTTGACTGTCCTTTCATCATGGATGACAAACCTTCCTCAGTGTGCTATATGTTTTCTGCTGCACCATTGGCATGGCTATATCTTCTTAGTCCTCTCCATAAAATTATCAGAAATTTGTACATAAAGTAGAACTATAGACAACACTTTTTTTTCATTTTGAGAAGAGAGGGTTATAGCGCCAGTCAGTTCATTTTTTACCATCCCTGTCCCATTGCAGAGATTTCCCTTCCCTTCCTGCCCCATAGCCAAACAGGAAGTGAGAGGAATTCTATGCAAATTAAGGGAATCCATTGCCTGCCCTACCCCCCCCCCCCCCCAGGACCTCAGAACTAGTGTTCCCACTTGAAAAAATGTCAGGGCGGGTCTTAAACAGGCATTGACAGGAAGGGTGTGTCATATTTAAATTAGGGGGTGCATGAGTTTAGTCAGGCCTAGGGCAGCACAAATCCTAAATACACTACTGGCTAGGATGGAGGTTCACCTTCCAGCAGGGCAGTGACCCCAAACAGACGGCTAAAGCAACACTTGAGTGCTTTAAGAAGAAACATGTAAATGTGTTGGAATGGGCTAGCCAAAGCCCAGATCTCAATCTAATAGAAAATCTGTGGTCAGACTTAAAGATTAAAGATTGTTCAGAAGCACAAACCATACAACTTGAAGGAGTTGGAGCAATTTTGCAAGGAGGAATGGGCAAAAATCCCAGTGGTAAGATGTGGCAAGCTCATAGAGACTTATCCAAAGTGACTTGGAGTTGTGATAGCTGCAAAAGGTGGCTCTACAAAGTATTTACTTTAGAGGGGTGAATAGTTTGCACATTTACTTTTTCTGTTATTCTGTCCTATTTGTTGTTTGCTTCACAATAAAAAAAAAAAAATCTATAAAAGTTGTGGCCATGTATTGTACATTAAATGATGCAAATCCTAAAACAATCCATGTTAATTCCAGGTTGTGAGGCAAGAAAACACAAAAAATGCCAAGGAGGGTGAATACATTTGCAAGGAACTGTACCTTCTTCATGCTCAGGTATGTTGGATCCTCTCCATTCTGCCCTGCTCTGGCCACTAGCATCTGGTCAAATGTGGCAGGCTGGACAAATTGATTGGCAAAGGAGGTGGTGGGAGGCGGAGCAACGTAACAGTCACACCCTCCCACTCAGAAGAGCAGCGCCTGCCCTGTTACACACTGATGTCCCTCTCCTTCCAACATGTGAAAGCCGATGGGGGGAGGAGCTGCACACCGCTCCACAAGGTTACCATCTGCGTGCCGCACCAAACAAGGGAGAGGAAGAGGTGAGGCAAGGGTCAGCTGCGCCCCTAGGCGAGCTGACTAGTTCACCTAGTGGGAGCGCCAGCCCTGCACACATGCTAACTAGCATGCCTCCCAACTGTCCATGATTTCGAGGGACTGTCCCTGATTTGGAACAAAGTCCCTCTGTACCTCTTTCCTCCTCATTTGTTCCTCATATTGGTCTGATCTATAGTTGTATATAAAATATACTATTTATCTTTCAAAAACGTGTTTCCCAATTGCCCAATTTCTAAACTGCTGCAGTTGTAAATTTCAAAGGATAATATAAAGGAATAGAAAAAAAAGAAGGAAAGCTGCGCACAGAGATCAATAAGCTACCAACACTCCGCTATACAATATAGTGCAAAGAAACATGTAAACAAATTAGTATAGCGCTTAAAATGGTGAATATAACAGTAAATGAATAAACGTAAAAGGTGAATGTCAATTCAACAGTGAACATGAGTGAATTAACAATCCATATATATTAGTGCAAAAAATTATATTTATAAAACATTTAAAAGTCCAAATTCATTTGAAGACACCAAGAGGCAGTTAATTCGAAGAATAAGCGACCATTGAAAGTCTCTCTTGACGTGTACAGGAAAATTGATAAAATATGGAACCCAAAAAGTGCAGTAGAAAGTGATAAGGTTGGCACGCTTACCAGAGACAATGGAGACACGTACTATATAGCAGGTGTGTCAAACAGGCATTGGTGAGGATGGATCTCAACTCATTTCCACCACAAGAGGACACTGTAAGCAGCATAGGTCCCATCCGATATACCCCAAAGGTTCCTGGTAGCAAGACACAGACTCCAAAACTTGCAGGGAACTGCATCGAATGGTCCATGATGTGCATGAAAAAAAACAGAACTTAGGTGTTATAAACTTGGTCACATATCCCCTCTTCCTTGCTGTCCAAAGCAGAGAGATCCAAGTAGGAGGGACCTGGATTCCTTCTGACATATCGCCATATGAATTTGGACATTTGAATGTTTTTTTCATGTCATTTTTTGCACTTATATATATTGGTTGTTCATTCACTCATGTTTACTGTTGAACTGACATTCACCTTTTATGTTTATTCATTTACTTTTATAATCACCATTTTGAGTGCTACACAAATTTTGAATATAAAGGAATAGTAGTGATAAAAAAAACTTGTGGGTTCAACTAATCATTTTGTCGTGTAATTCTCCTTTAAGTGGGCGCGGCGGGGGTGTGTCCTATGCCTACATAGTTTTGCAAATAGGTGTCCCTCATTCCAATCTCAAAAAGTTGGGAGGTACCGTATTTATCGGCGTATAACACGCACTTTTTTCCCCTTAAAATCAGGGGGAAATTGTGGGTGTGTGTTATACGCCGACCCCTGCCGATTCCCGCTGACTGAGGGTGAGAGGAGTGAGATACAACATAGCTGAGTGTAGGTTAATGGCATTTTTGCATGGTAATTCTTTATGTACAGATCACTGACCTGTGTACAGCACCGTGTTGGCCTCTGGCCTTCATTATCACAGAGCTGGTAGTACTGGTCAACAGGTGAAGCAACACAGGAGTGGCTTTACCAGAGTACAAAGAAAGAAAATGTCAGGCAATGCTCCCAGGGAAATATTTGGGCTTCTCACATACTAATAAGCAAATCATGTATAATTCATAACTCATGTATAATTAAGGCATCCCCATGAATCCAGAATTCATTTTGTTTCTGCCATAAACATGAATTTCCACAAAATTAGGTTTTAAAATTTACCCTGCACTTTGCATCCTAGATTCAAAATAAGAAACGAAATCTGTCCATAAATGGATTAAAGTTCAGCAGGACCCATGGGCAGGCTGGTTGTACTGAAGTCAGTCTACCAGCCTGTAAGTTTTTTTATCCTGCTACAGCCACCAGAGTAATCATTGTATTCTGATAGTAGGGAAATATACTGCTGTTAGAATACAATAGTGCAGTTGGAAGGATTCCCCCATCAACACAGTCAGAATCAAGACATTTCCTTTCCTTTGACCTGTGGCTGAAAAAAGGAAATTGCATAATCTTTGCCCAGCCAAAAAGATTTATTTTTCTTTACAATGTAGAACCAGTAGATAAAAGCTATATATTTTTTAACTTTTTGGAGCTAGCTAGCTGTGATCAAAGCAGTACCAGTGCATGCCCAAACAATACCGGGCCACATGACCTCAACATTGGAGGGGGGGGGGCAATTTTCAAGGGGGGACTCAATATAGATTTTGTGGGAACAATTTTTTTAAGGGGGGGTTCATCTTAAAATCCACACCAGACCGAAGGGCTTGGTATGGATTGGGGGTCCCCCATGCTGTTTTAATGCTGGCTCTATAGTTTAAATTCTGCTGTTAGCGGAAAATCCCTGACAGCAGGGATAACTAATCATTGTTAGGATACCGTTGGGTGCTAACTCCTTGACAACTGATGATTCCTCCCTGCTCCTGACAGCAGGGATGAGCCGCTGGTTGTTAGGAAACCATCAGGTGTTGGCTCCTAACAGCCAAACACCAGGACATTTGGGGTAAAAAAAAAAACACATAAGAAACGCATCCGTCAATGCAGGAATCACAAGGTACAATCAGTGGTATACTTCCTGGATCCTTATATCTGAAATCACATTCACCTAGTGGATTCTGATGTAACATCACTGACCACGTTTGGTAATCACCCTGTACGTGGGGATACCTATCCTCATGTAAGCACTTATCAATGCCCGGGACCAGGCAGGGCCACGTTCATGTCAAAATCACAGAAGAGGAGAAGCCCCAAAGCATGCAGGCAATGCATAGATGCTCATCAGAGAGGCAGAACTTTAACAACATGAAGTATCAAGAATAACAGTTTGTTTTGCTATTATGAAGCTGATGTTATAAATGAAGGTGTATGCTGTGACCATAGAACACTTTAGAAGAGTAGCACAGTGATTCATTTGTTAGCACTTCTGCCTGGCTGCACTACAGTCATTGTTTCAAATCTCATCTATGACACTACCTGCATGGAGTTTGCATGTTCTCTCTGTTCTTTCTTTGGTTTCCTCCCAGAGAGGTAGGGAGATTGTAATGGAATTAATGGCAGGGACTGATGTGAATGTGCAATATGTAAAGTGTTGCAGAAAATATAAATGTAACTTCTTTAACTGACACGCTACCTTGTGGATATTTTAGATGGTGATGATCTTCATGTGCTGTACTCAATTTCCCTGGAAACCATCAAATGTGAATAATTTGAAAAATCTGATTATATCATCTAGTCACCCTGTGGGTTATTTGCTCACTACTCCTGTTGAAGATCAGCTATTGGCACGTGGATAAAAAAAACGACAGTCTTACAATCTGTCACTGGAAAAAGACTTTAAGATGGTTTAAATGCCTGGTAACAAGTCAGATTAATTAGGTGCATGCAATATTGATTAATCTGTCAATGACATTCAAAGAGATTTCTATGAACTCTTTCAATGTAAATCCAATTATGCAGATGGAAAATTAGAACCCCACTATCTCCCAGCTAATTATAAAAATGCGTTTGCTGTATGCTGATATACAATAGTTGTCACTGAAAATTGTCTTCTGTTATCAGAGACTGAATTCTCAAATCTGAATGTGGCCATACACACGTTATTTGGCTATCGATGCAACTAATCTGTGTTGTGGACATGTACACTGACATTCTATGAATCAGACACATTTATCTCTGGGGGAAAACTAGTTATTCATCCAAAATGTAAATCTTGCCCAAAAGTAATTTGCCCTGACATCTAGACATATAGATCCTGCAATATTTGCTTTATCTTCCCAGTATATCAGACAGGGTAGTACTGAAATATTTAATGTGAAAATACATGCATGAGCTATTTATAAAATACATCAATATTTAGCTGTAATCGTAACAAATAGGCACAATGGCAGAGCTGTTTTAATACCCTAACTGCACTGCTGTTTATATTTTTTTCCCTATTTTCCTTTTGTTCTATTCTTCTTTATTTTATGAAACTGCATGTTGCTAGCAAATAGTACTTAATATTCAGTTTTATCATTGCTCACTAGAGGGCAGTGTTATATCGAGGATGGGCACAGTACAGCCCATAATACTACAAGGCTAATCCAGAATCCTCTCCCTGGGAGCCTTTGCTGATCATTCATGAGAATCAGATACACCATGCTGTTTGGACCACTTGCCTCTAATTTAGCAGGTCACAGTCTGGCACATACATATGTAACCACATGCAAGTTGTCAATATTCATCTGCATTCCCAAATGTTATACTCTTTTTCCCTTATTATAATTGTAGCAGGCAGGCTGCGGACAGATTCAAAATGCTGAAGGACAAAAAACAAAAACAGGAAAAATAACCTTCAACAATCAGAGCATGTGTCACACAGGATCTGGGACAATTTCCACCAGCAGAACATGTAAACACGAAAAAGGAAAAAAAGAGGCAAAGAGAGCGCCACTACCTGAGTGCAGTAATTATTAAAACTCAATAAAAATGAAAAGTATATATTGCGCTCACATGTAAAATTTATTTATGTGCACATCTGTCAAGTCTTTAGTAGCTGGCAATATACAAGGTTGTAGGCATGTTGCTTACAGTGAGGATTTTTTGTTTAGTAAGATTGCTGGCCTGCTCAGGCTGGCAAGGGGTTAACTGGGTTCAGACTCTTTTCCCGGCTTTTTTTTTTCTAGGAACAAGAAGAGGCCTAGCTTAAAGATGTAATCTACAGCTTTTGTGAGAGAAGGGCTCATGAGTCACTGGCACACTTGGGATACTGATATGGGGCTGCTGTGCTATGTAGTCTGATGGAACACTGGGCACCGTCCCTATATAACTAGCTGCATGGTGCAGGAGAGTGGAAGAGTTAGGTAATAGCACACATTAGGTCCATGCTAAGTGCTCAGTGGGTCCACATTCTGTCACTGGGAGTGAGGTGGCAGAGGTTTGCTGGACTGGGGGAGAGGGCATTGGCTTAGCAGTTCCCTTCCTTTTTTATATTTCATTATTTTTATTGATTTATACAAAAATATATTATAATCAAAGAAAACATTTTACAAAGGGAAGAAACGAGAGACTGAAAACATCAACACCTTTAAATCCCTCAAGAGTTGTCAAAATAAATATTTGTGATACCCTACAGCATATTACCTATATTAGTATTTTCCTCCCCTTTCCCGTTGCTTACATAAAAAGCTTCGGACACTTCCAAAGCATGTGGATAAAATCTCCAGATGACCCGCATCTGGGACACTGGTCATTATCTCGCCATCCCAACTTAAACATTTTCTTAGGGGTATAATATAGTCGATAAAAAAAGTAAAGATGAGAAACTTTCTGCCAGGGGGAAATTGAGACACTTGTTGCCTGTTTAATTATCCGGTCCCAGTCAGTATTAGACAATGGGCCCACATCGCTCTCCCATTTTTTCCTATTTTTAGACAGGCCTTCTCGATCTAGCATTTTGTCCCCAAGTCTGGCATACAAACGAGAAATCAGTCCCTTGAGCGATCCACGGGACATGATTTGTGACAGGACAGGGATCTGGATCCACTGCACCTTTTGAGATCCAAGTTGTGACTGGATCGCATGCCTGACTTGGAGATATTTATAGAACGAGCGATTAGACAATGTACATTCCAGCTTCAAGTTAGCAAACGATTTAATATCAGTACCTTCAGATATTTGACTTAGTCGATTTATCCCTTGGTTCATCCATTCCCTAGATCTTTAAATTTTGGCTACCTCAACCAGGTTTCCATTGTCCCATAAGGGAGCCAATACAGATACCCCCTGGTATCCTAATATGGCCTTTGTTGTTTGTGCTGTAGCTGTACCGCAACATAATAAAGTCTGGGATGTGGAACCGCCATCCCCCCTCCTCGAGCATCAGCTGTAGCGTCCGTAAACAAATCCTGGGCTGCCCTCTTCTCCAATTTAAGACTCTGAATAGAGATTCTATTCTCTTAAACCACTTCAGGCCTATCCATAATGGTGCATTATGGAGAAAATATAGAATTTGGGGCAGCCATATCATCTTAACAAGGCCACAAGGTCCTGCCACCGACAGGGGGAGGCGGCTCCAAATATCCGCCTTATGTTTCAGCTTTAATAGAAGAGGGGCTGAATTATCTTCCAGATATAGATTTACATCCCTAGGGATCCAAACCCCCAAATAGTTCAATTTTTCTACCACCTTTAGGTTAGGAATATTCTGCGGTATATAGCTAGCACTGACATCTATTGGAAGTATTGCCAATTTATCCCAATTGATAGTCAGTCCAGACATTTGGCCGAACTCCCTGACCATTCCTATCACAGCTTTTAACGAGGTTTGAACATTTCCTAGGAAAAGCAAAACATCGTTGGCAAACAATGCTATCTTTTCTTCCTCCAGACCCCTCCTAAATCCCTGTATATCAGGGTTAGCTCTAATAGAAATAGCCAATGGTTCTATCGCGAGGGCAAAGAGTAGAGGAGACAGGAGACACCCCTGTTTCGTGCCTCGTTCCAAGTGGAACTTGTCGGAGTACCCTTCCTAACTGCAACTATAGCACTAAACCCCGATGGAGCTGCTGGTTTTATTCAAGCTTACCGTTACCTCTTCTGCTCGCCTCTTCATCTTAGGGGGGTCCCGTGGAAAGTAGCCCAAATGAAGATATATCAGACACATGGTCCTTTTTGAAGATTTATTTAGGGGTAACACCAAAGAAAGACACAAGACACAGTCCTTCAATAGAGGGTTCAGGCACCTAGTAAATAGGCGGGAGTTTAGGCACATAGTAATTGCAGGTTAGAGGTATCAGTCAAATCCAGAGGACAAACAGCTCCACAGACTGGATCCAGCAGTCACCGGATTGGCCCCTCTCACTTGACCTAGCAGCTGATGATATGCCAAACGAAGTCTCTGCCAGAGACTTGTTAATGAAACTTAGCGATTCTTGAGAGTTGATGCACAACAACGTCTCTACCACAGACTTGTTAATGAAACTTAGAGATTCTTGAGAGTTTTTAGGAAGAGCTACCATACAGTACCAGATTCTTTCAGCTGACCCGGCGATACTGTAAGGATATTGATCCGGGATGTGTCCTCAAACTGAGTTTCCAGGCTCCTCCAGAGACACCAGCCTTGCGCTCGGTCCTCCACTG
This sequence comes from Lithobates pipiens, assembly GCF_037356315.1. Taxonomy (NCBI): domain Eukaryota; kingdom Metazoa; phylum Chordata; class Amphibia; order Anura; family Ranidae; genus Lithobates; species Lithobates pipiens. The sequence goes on from NW_027507788.1 coordinate 111,782,977, forward strand.
GAAAAGTCCTCCCCTCGATACTTCAGCTTTCCTCTGCTTCTCCCCACAGGCGAGACAGCACAGGACCACCCCTGGATCAGAAGGCCCCAAGACATTCCTGGGCCTACATTCTCAGTTGCAGAGCCTCAGGCCAGCAGGCCCTGAGGAGCAAGGCCATGCGACACAGACTCCAGGCCAGGAGGGCCCTGGGGTTGGGATCACGGACCCCGGAAAGCAACGAACGAACCAGAAAAATGGCATTGGTATCTTAAATATCCTCTGCCAGAATGCACAGCAGGTAAACCACACCCACTGAACCATTTCTAAGCAAGAGACGGTATTCAGTACATCCAGCCTGCTGCTATTCCACACCCACTGACGGTGACAGTGACACCTACGGTCAGGTGGGAATCAGTGCAGCCCAACTGGACTGGTACAGAAACCAGAAATTTAGAGAAATTAGTCTGACCAAACTACAGCTTCAGATAATTAAATTTAAGAAAAAAAACAATAGTGTAAGCTCATCAGGAGCAGGCTACTATACAACATACATCAAGAAAGGTGTGTAGTTACATGGGACAGCATGTTCTACAGAGGGACTTTTAATTACTGCACACTCTCTACGACTCATCTCTGAGCTGGGGTACCACAATGGTGTGTGATTTTAACATGAATGTGGCCCTGCCTGGTCCCGGGCATTGATAAGTGCTTACACGAGGATAGGTACCCCCACGTGCAGGGCGATTACCAAATGTGGTCAGTGATGTTACATCAGACTCCTCTAGGTGAATGTGATTTTAGATAAAAGGATCCGGGAAGTATACCACTGAGCACACCAGGAAGAACCAGTGATATGTGAAAACCAAAATGGTGGTGGTGTGTAATATGTTGTCACGCTCATCTATGTCACATATGACATCCTCAAGCCTGTAGTGGCTGCCATCTTGTTTTTTACATACTGCTGGTTCATCTTATGGGTATTCCTGGTGTGCCCCCTGGTAAAATATGTACTTTCCATTTTTATTTAGTTTTAAAAAATACTACAGTCAGGAGTGGCACTCTCTTTCTCCCTCTGTTTCTCCTTTTACATGTTCGTTTACATGTTCTGCTGGTGGAAACTGTCCCAGATCTTGTGTGAAGGATAGACTTTCAAAACTGCCAGCATTTGACCTTTCAGTGCAATAATAACCCCCAACATTGGTGTCAATTAGTGCAGTAATAACCCTGATCATTGGTGTAAGTGGATGCAATAATAACCCACAAAACTGGTGTCAGTGAGCACAAAAATAATGCCAAAAATTGGTGTCAGTTGCCTCAAAAATACTCCCAAATTTTGGTAATGGTGGATAGAGATGGCCTTGCGGTTCGCCGGGAGGTCGGTTCACGGAAAATTTTGCGTGTTCGCTATTCGCCCCACGGACATATGCGTTTACATTGTGAAAGAACTTTGACACATCCATCATGGGGTACAGGACAGCCAATTGAGACATTTCAGCACATGGACAATTGGACAGTCCCCCTACCTTATAAATAGACCTGATCTGGTGGCCATTTTACATTCTGTCTTATGTCAGTGTAGGGAGAGGTTGCTGTGTGGAGCAGGGACAGACTGTAGTGACACAAATAACTAGCTATTAGGTCCACAAAAGTCCTTTTAAGGACTGGTATAGGTGTGCAGTATATAGGGTTCTGGTGCACTGCTGCTGACTGCTGTGCTGGTGATTGCTGAGTGCACTGCTGACCAATTCTGCAGCTGTCTTTTGTCAGTGTAGGGACAGGACGCTGTGTGGAGCAGGGACAGTCAGTTTAATCACTAGCTATTACTATTAGGTCCACAAAGGTCCTTTTAAGGACTGGTATAGGTGTACAGTATATAGGGTTGTACACGTATAATATACTTTCTTTCAAATATAGAAAGAATATTATACTTGACTGCTGACTGATTCTGCAGCTGTATTTTATCAGTGTAGGGACTGAGGGACAGTCTGCAAATCACTAGCTACTAGGTTCACAAAGGTACTTTTAAGGACTGGTATAGGTGTACAGTATATAGCAATGGAACTGTTGGCTTGGTGCTGGTGTCAGTGCTCTCTATCTCGGTGCTGGTGTCAGTGCTCTCTATCTCAGTGCTGGTGTGGTGTCAGTGCTCTCTATCTTGGTGCTGGTGTGGTCTCAGTGCTCTCTATCACGGTGCTGGTGTCAGTGCTCCCTATCTCAGTGCTGGTGTCAGTGCTCAGTCTCTATCTCAGTGCTGGTGTCAGTGAGGGAGATAGCAGCGATGAAGCCAATCAGCAGGCAGTGCCAGCACCATGGCTGAGGATCAGCACTGGACTGGCACCTCCGGACCACCGCATAGGTGGGGGTAAGGGCCGGGCAGAGGGAGGGGCTAAAGCACAGTTTGGCAGACTGGGACACTGGCACAGGACTGCGCTGCCCTGACTGTGGCACTGATCATCTCCTGCACCCCCTTCATAGCCTGCACGGACCTTGCCTCTCCTCCATGGCCTTCATGCTCTCCTGAATTGTCAAAATTTCACAGATAAAAAAAGAATGCTTGTCGTTGTGGATCCCAGATTCACTAAATACTTTTGTTTATGTCAGTGTCCATGTGGTGGGACTATGTGTGCACAGCTAGTAAGTATTTTGTTGCTTAAAATATGACCTGTAGGTTTTTAAGGTTCGCCTGCCATTAAAGTCAATGGGGCCCGCCGCAAACTTTGCGGTTCACAAACTTTTGGCCACGTTCATGGTTTGTATTCGCGAAAAGTCCCGTTGGAAGTTCGTCCATCACTAATGGTGGACAAAATAGTAACCGCTAACAGTGGTGTCAGTGAGTGCAATAATAACCCTAAACATTGTTGTTGGTGGAAGAAATAATAACCCCTAACATTGGTGTCAGTGGTTGCAATAATAATACACAACATTGGGGTCAAGAAGTGTAATAATAACCCCCAATATTAGTGCCAATGGACAACATTGGTGTCAGTGGACACCATAATAATCCCCAGTATTGGCATCAGTTAGTGGAATATTAACCCTCAACACTGGCATCAGTGGACACAAAATAACCCCCAACATTGATGCCAGTGGATGCAATAATAACCCCTATCATTGGTGTCAACGAATACAATAATAACTCCCAACATTGATGTCACTGAGTTCAATAATAATGCTCAACCTTGGTGTCAGTGGACACAATAAAAACCCTCAACATCCGTGTTGGCGAGTGCAATATTAACTCCCAACATTGTTGTCAGTGAGTGCAATTATTTATAACCCACAACAATGGTGTCAGTGGGCTCAATAACAACCTCCAACATTGTTGTAAGTGGATGCAAAAATAACTCCCAACCTAGGTGTCAGTGAACAAAGCAGTGACCCAAAACATTGGTATCAGTGAGTGCAATAATAACCCCCAACATTGATGTCAGTAAGTGCAATAATAACCCCCAACATTGGTATTAGGGAGTGCAATAATAACCCCCAACATTGGTATTAGGGAGTGCAATAATAACCCCCAACATTGATGTCAGTAAGTACAATAATAACCCCCAACATTGGTATCAGTGAGTGCAATAATAACTCCCAACATTGGTGTCAGTGAATGCAATAATAACCCCCAACATTGGTATCAGTGAGTGCAATAATAGCCCCCAACATTGGTGTCAGTGAGTGCAATAATAGTCTCCAACCTTAGTGTCAGTGAGCACAATGGTAACCCCCAACATTGGTGTCAGTGGACAAATTATTAACCCCCCAACATTGGTGTCAGTAGACACAATAATAACCCCAAGCATTGGTGATAGTGGATGGAATAGTAACCCATAACATTGGTTTTAGTGAGTGCAATAATTACCCTCAACATTGGTTGACAGTATCCGCTACAATAGCTCCCATCGCTGGTGTCAGTGAACGCTATAAACATCCCCTACATTGGTGGTCGGTGGCAGTGAAAGTTAAGCCCTCACCTTTCCCCTGCATTTGTGGTCATGACAAAGAAAGTTAACACCTTGCACTGGTGGTCACTGCAGTGAAAGTTAAAGTGTAATTCCAGTCAGAATTGAAAATGTGCCCATGATTAATATGTTAAATATGTTTAACTTTAATATTATTCATTTTCAGGTTTGCTGATTGTGTAGCTTAGAAAGTCTAATCTGAGCAAAATATTCAGCTGCTTCCTATTCTTCACCGACAACAGTTTGCATGATGAGCTGAATTTGGCAGCTCTCAGGTACTTCCTGAAAAGGTTGTCAGTCACTGTGTGAGAAATCCAGCCTAGCTTTAAGAAAACCCAACCATGTCCTGCCCAGCACCACCCAGCACCATCCTCATTTCTCCCAACCTTCTTCCAGATTGTGCAGCAGCTCATCTCTTCCAAGCCACATTTTGGCTTAGAGCTGAGAGAGAGAGTAGTCATTGCAAGACTGGAATGCTCACTGCATGTGTATACACCATCACATAACACTCACACTACAAGGAGGAATCCAGTGCATTATACTGCAGCCTGTGTGTTACACACTACAATGGTGGATCATGTGGAGTTCTCTGCTTGTCATGCATTACAATCACACCACAATGTTGTATTATGCGGAGTTCTCCGCTTGTTATGTATTACATTCACTCTATAATGTTGGATTTTGTGGAGTTCTCCACTTGTCATGTATTACACTTACACTACAATGTTTGATCATGTAGCGTTCTCCACTTGTCATGCATTACACTCACACTACAATGTTGGATCATGTAGAGTTCTCTGCTTGTCATGCGTTACACTCACACTGCAACGTTGGATCATGTGAAGTTCTCCGCTTGTCATGTATTACACTCACTCTACAATGTTGGATTTTGTGGAGTTCTCCGCTTGTCATGCGTTACACTCACAATACAATGTTGAATCATGTGAAGTTCTCTGCTTGTCATGTGTTATACTCACTCAAAATGTTGGCTCATGTGGAGTTCTCTGCTTGTCATACATTACACTCACACTACCATGTTGGATCATGTGGAGTTCTCCGCTTGTCATGTATTACACTCACACTACAATGTTGGATTATATGGCGTTATCCACTTGTCATGCATTCCACTCACACTACAATGTTGGATCATGTGGAGTTCTCTGCTTGTCAAGCGTTTCACTCACACTACAATGTTGGATCATGTGAAGTTGTCCGCTTGTCATGTATTACACTCACTCTCCAATGTTGAATTATGTGGAGTTCTCTGCTTGTCATGCATTACACTCACACTACAATGTTGGATCATGTGGAGTTCTCTTCCTGTCATGCGTTATACTCACACTACAATGTTGGATTATGTAGAGAGCTCTGCTTGTCATGCGTTGCATTTACACTACAATGTTGTATTATGTGGAGTTTTCTGCTTGTCATGTGTTACACTTACACTACTATGTTGGATCATGTGGAGTTCTCTGCATGTCATGCGTTACACTCACACTACAATGTTCGATCATTTGGAGTATTCTGCTTGTCATGCATTACACACTACAATGTTGGATTATATGAAGTTAAACACACACACTACAATGTGAGTGTAACACATGCCAAGCATAGAACTCCACGTGATTCAACATTGTAGTGTGAGTGTAATGCATGACATGTGTTACATTCACACTACAATGTTGGATCATGTGGAGTTCTCTACTCTTTCCCCCAAAGCACCTTGTCCTCATGTTGATAGGGACAAGGGCCTCATCCCCGCAACCCTTGCCCAGTGGATATGGGGGTCTGCGGACAGGGGGCCTATCAGAATTTGGAAGCCCCATTTAACAAGGGGGCCCCCAGATCCCATCCCACCCCATGTGAAAAAAGTGTCAAAACAGTAAAATCGACAAGGGATCAGGTTTTGACAATTCCTTTATTTAAAAATAGTTTATTTCATATTGTGAAAGATAATGTTACACCGAGTAAATTGATACCCAACATGTCATGCTTAAAAATTGCGCCCGCTCGTGGAATGGAGACAAACTTTTACCCTTAAAAATCTCCATAAGCGACGTTTAAAAATTTCTACAGGTTACCAGTTTTGAGTTACAGAGGAGGTCTAGGACTAGAATTATTGCTCTCAGTCTAACGATCCTAACAATACCTCTCATGTGCAGTTTTCATATGAGGGCGCTACTCACGCTTGCGTTCGCTTCTGCACGCAAGCTTGTAGGGACAGGGCACTTTAAATTAATTTTTTTCTTATTTATTTTGCTTTTTATTTTTTATTTTGACACTGTCCTTTAACAAAAAAAATTGGGTCACTTGTATCCCTTTTACAGAACATTAGAAAAAAAGCATGACAGGGGTCAAAAAGACCTCATATTTACACAAAAATGCAATAAAAAAAAAATGTAATTTGAAAAAAAAAAAAAACTCCTTTAAGAGCATTGGGCGGAAGTGACATTTGACGTTGCTTCTGCCCTCCAATGCTATGGAGCTGAGCGGGGGCCATCTTCCCCTCACTCGGAATACAGGCAGTGAGGGGAGCGGACGCGATCGTCTCCACCACTACCGATGGCCCCGGTAAGTGGGGGAGATGACCGGAGCAGAGACCACTTTTAAAGAGAAACGTACACCGTTCCTGAAAATACCGGGGTTATATTTAGCATCAAAGTTGTGAAGTAGTTAACCACTTCAATACAATGTGTTAAATATACTACACTGCTTGCACTGACTGACTACACTCTCTACGCTGAATATCTAGTCTACACGAAATGCAGAGTATATATATATATATATATATATATATATATATATATATATATATATATAGAGCTTCACAGGTTGCCACTGGAGTCTTCTTCCACTCCTCCGTGACGACATCACAGAACTGATGGATGTTTGAGACCTTGTGCTCCTCCACCTTCCGTTTGAGGATGCCCCACAAATGCTCAATAGGGTTTAGGTCTGGAGACAAACTTGGCAAGTCCATCGCCTTTAACCTCAGCTTCTTTAGCAATCCAGTCGTCATCTAGGCGGTGTTTTTGGGGTCGTTATCATGTTGGAATACTGCCCTGTGGCCCAGTCTCCGAAGGGAGGGGATCATGCCATGCTTCAGTATGTCACAGTACATGTTGGCATTCATGGTTCCCTCAATGAACAGTAGCTCCTCAGTGTCAGCAGCACTCATGCAGCCCCAGACCATGACTTTCCCACCACAATGCTTAACTGTAGGCAAGACACACTTGTCTTTGTACTCCTCACCTGGTTGCAACCACACACGCTTGACACCATCTGAACCAAATAAGTTTATCTTGGTCTAATCAGACCGCAGGACATGGTTCCAGTAATCCATGTCCTTAGTCTGCTTGTCTTCAGCAAACTGTTTGTGGCTTCCTTGAGCATCATCTTTAGAAGAAGCTTCCTTCTGGGATGACAGCCATGCAGACCAACTTCATGCAGTGTGTGGCATATGGTCTGAGCATTGACAGGCTGACCCCCCATCCCTTCAACCTCTGCAGCAATGCTGGCAGCACTTACATTTATTTCCCATTGACAACCTCTGAATATGAAACTGAGCATGTGCACTCAACTTCTTTGGTCGACCATGGAGAAGCCTGTTCTGAGTGGAACCTGTCCTGTTAAACCGCTGTATGGTCTTAGGCAGGGCCGTCTTTAATTTTGATTGCGCCCTGGGCAAACATTTTCTTGGGGCCCCCCTCCATTCTGAGACATACAAAAAAATAGCAGGTAGACTCAAAATCAGTTTACTGCAGCAGATCACGCAGTGATTGCAATTGTTTGCCAGAGGTTACAGCCTATCCTTACTGCTCGCTGGCTGGTTGCTAGAGGTTACAACACATAATTTCTGCTTGCCGATTGGTTGCTAAAGGTTAATGCACATCATTACCACTTACTGATTGGCTGCTAGAGATTAAAGCAGATCACTACTGTTCGCTGATTGGTTGCTACAGGTTAATGCACATCATTACCTCTCACTGAGCAGTGGAGCAATTCTAAATAATTGAGCAAGTAAAGGGGCACATTAATACACATACTACAGGAGAGTGTCAGAGAGTGCAGACATACTGCAGGAAAGGTTCAGAGACTGCAGACATACTGCAGGAGACAATCAGAGACTGTCGACATACTGCAGGAGACAATCAGAGACTGGCGACATACTGCAGGAGAAAATCAGAGACTGCGGACATACTGCAGGATACAATCAAAGACTGCGGACATACTGCAGGAGGCAATAAGAGACTGGGGACATACTGCAGGAGACAATAAGAGACTGGGGACATACTGCAGGAGACAATCAAAGACTGCGGACATACTGCAGGATACAATCAAAGACTGCGGACATACTGCAGGAGGCAATAAGAGACTGGGGACATACTGCAGGAGACAATAAGAGACTGGGGACATACTGCAGGAGACAATCAGAGACTGGGGACATACTGCAGGAGACAATCAAAGACTGCGGACATACTGCAGGAGACAATCAGAGACTGCGGACATGCTACATGTGATGGTCAGAGAACTTTCAGCAACGCACAGCTTGACAGTTGAATAACACAGCTCAGGGTTTAAGCAGTCAGTCATTTTATGGGTGCAAGGACATACCTGGGCAGTCAAACTCACTACATACATTTAGAGGTATGTGGGCGGGGCTTCCATTCTCTGATCTCACTACAACAGCCAGGAGCTCCACTGATGCTTTGTAGGGGGGGGGCGTTACCTATGAATTGGGGCCCCAATGAAGGTTTTGCAGAGTGCACAGAGGACACGGGAGGCTGTATTCCCGTGCTAGCCAGCTGAGAGGGGGCGGGGCCGGGAGCTCCACTGACGCTCTGACCCCGCCCCCATGCAGCCTGTATGCTCGGAACAGAGCGGCTGTAGTGAGAGCCAGTGATCAGAGTGGGAGTGTCAGTGGAGCTCCCGGCCCTGCCCCCTCTATACTGGCTGGGGAATACAGAGGTCCGGGGGCGGGGCCGGGAGCTCCACTGACGCTCCCACTCTGATCACTGGCTCTCACCACAGCCTCTCTGTTCCGAGCATACAGGCTGCACGGGGGCGGGGTCAGAGCGTCAGTGGAGCTCCCGGCCCCGCCCCCTCTCAGCTGGCTAGCACGGGAATACAGCCTCCCGTCCCGTGTGCTCTGCGCACTCTGCAAAATCTTCATTGGGGCCCCAATTCGCGGGTAGCAGTAAGGGCCCCCCTACAAACATTGGGCCCAGGGCAGGTGCCCCGTTTGCCCCGCGCTAAAGACGGGCCTGGTCTTAGGCACCCTGCTGCAGCTCAGTTTCAGGGTCTTGGCAATATTCTTATAGCCTAGGCCCTCTTTATGTAGAGTAACATTTTTTTTCAGATCCTCACAGAGTTCTTTGCCATGCGGTGCCATGTTGAACTTCCAGTGACCAGTATGAGCGAGTGAGAGCAATAACACCAAATTTACACACCTGCTCCCCATTCACACCTGAGACCATGTAACACTAACGAGTCACAAGACACCAGGGAGGGAAAATAGATTATTTGGCCCAATTTGGTCATTTTCACTTAGGGGTGTACTCACTTTTGCTGTCAGCGGTTTAGACATTAATGGCTGTGTGTTGAGTTATTTTGAGAGGAAAGACAATTTACACTGTTATACAAGATGTACACTCACTACTTTACATTGCAACAAAGTGTCATTTCTTCAGTGTTGTCACATGAAAAGATAGAACTTTTGTGAGATACTGTATTGACTCACTTTAGTCTGTGTGATGCTTTGCTTTGCTGTGAGTGGTGCAGTAAGCACATAAATGAACCATCAGTAAAAGCACCTTTGGTTGCATTTACTATGCAGCCTCTCCATCCATTTCGCAAACCTAGATATAACTAGTCTGCTTGACATTAACAGAGCTGCACAACTGTGATGCATGTGCTGTGCACTCCCAATCATACCTCTGGAGCACGAGCTTACATGTCACAGTTATTAGACTGAATTAAAGTGCAGAGGGCATGCTCAGGCCCAGCTCCAAAGATATTAACTAGGGTAGTGATGGCGAACCTTGGCACCCCAGATGTTTTTGAACTACATTTCCCATGATGCTCATGCACTCTGCAGTGTAGTTGAGCATCATGGGAAATGTAGTTCCAAAACATCTGGGGTGCCAAGGTTCGCCATCACTGAACTAGGGGCTGTGTTGCACCAATGTGTTTGCACAACCAAAATCTCGCTAGATCAGGTGAGTATAAATCTGTGAGGGAAGCAGGGGTTACATAACAAGAGTAAAATCATCAAACTGGCTGTTACAATTTTGTGTGTTTATACATACCTCCCAACTTTATGAGATGGGAACAAGGAACACCTATTAACAAAAGTATGTAGGCATATGATACACTCCCTGTCACACTCCCTTAATGGAGAATTTTACAAAAAAATTTTAGTTAAACCCAAAAGTGCATTTTTTTTTTCACCACTACTATTTCTTCTATACTGGCTTTTTAAATTTACAAATGCAGCAAATTAGAAATTAGATGAAAGGTTTAGCTCTGGGAAACACTTTTTGAAAGACAAATAGTACATTTTATACAATTATATAGAACAGACCAAAATGAGGAACAAATGAGGAGGAAAGAGGGACAGAGGGACTTTGTTCTAAAACAGGGACAGTCCCTCGAAATCAGGGACAGTTGGGAGGTATGGCTTATCTAATGTGATACACAAGATCAGGCTGGATTTATACTTCCTATATGACCAAACTGTGTTGCCTCCTTCTGTAGTGGACATTTTTTGATTAGTTTGCAGGAAAGTCCATGTACTTGTCTATGCATGATCACTCTGCAGAACAATCATAAAGCGTGGCCTAACTTTAGAACCACACTATATATCTATGTCTAGCCTTTACATCATGCTAACAGGATTGAGGTCATACTGTATATACAGAATTCAATCAATACCAAAATTGATTAGATCCATACTCATACAGCTAGAATCCAAAGACACGTTTACGGAGAAGTAATCAGAGCTGAGCCATCAAAACCAGAAATAGGTTCACAGAGACAAAACCACTCTGATAAAGCCAGAAAACAAACAGGTTCACAGGGAGTGAATCAAAATTAGATTCTAGTTGTATGGGCACACAGTAGGTGACCTATGAGTTCTGAGTAGACTATGCCACCAGCAGAACAGGAAATACATGAGCGCATCATGGAAGACGCTGTCACATGACCAGGGCCGTCTTTAAGACAGGGCAAAAGAGGCAGCTTCCCTGGGACCCATTATTGTTGTGGGGTCCAAAGCAGCTGCCTCGTGTTTGCCAACTGTCATAATTTAAATTCCCTTGTCCCTTGAAGTTTTAGTCCCGTGCTGTATCCCGATATCTCAGTGTGAAGTTCTGTTACTAATGCTGCCCAGCACTGTCCTATTGCCATGTGTAAATGACTCACCCACAGACCCTGTGTTTACAGCTTTGATATGTAAATAACAGCAGCATTAATATTTAAATAGCCTTGGAATGGTTGCATTGATATGTAAATAGAGGCGACAATCATTTGTATATCATGTTCCCCTGAGGTTATATCTACCATCACTTCTGCTGAATGCTGCCCACTGGGGAGGTATAGGGTCAAGCTTGAAAGCCCTGCCTAAAACTGTGCTCATTAAGCCTAACATCAGCCTGTTCTGCAAAGGTAAGAAAATCTGAGGTAGAACCCTTTTTTCAAAATAACATGGTGCCACAGCACCATGAATTGTGGTGCATGTGAATACGCACTTCTCAGCAGATGCCTGAGGGTATCATTAACAATTAATGGCACTGTTGTGTATCTGCTAAAGGGCAGCATGTTTCTGTGGTGTGAGGAAAGTGATTTTGCATGCGTTCCTGACTAGTGATGGACGAACTTCCGATGGGACATTTCGCGAACGCGGACCGCGAACGCGGCCGATAGTTTGCGAACCGGAACGTTCACGGCTGGCCCCATTGAATTCAATGGGAGGCGAACTTCGCAAACCTACAGGTCAAATTTGCAGCCACAAAATAATTAATAGCTGTGCAAACATAGTCCCACCACATGGCCAATGACATAACACATGTATGAAGTGAATCTGGGATCGACAACTACAAGCATTCTTTTTTTATATGGGAAATTGTTGTGACAATTCAGGACTGTGGAGCGCATGAAGGCAATGGAGGAGAGGGAAGGTCAGGGACCAGGGTAGGCAAAGAAGAGGGTGCAGGAGATGATCACCAGCAGTGTGACATACAGCAATGGCACCGTGATAGAGTCATCTGACAGCAGCACCGCGATAGAGATCACTGACATCAGCACCGTGACATAAAGCACTAACACCAGCACCGTGATATACAGCACTGACAGCAGCACCGTGATAAAGAGTACTGACATCAGCACCGTGATATACAGCACTGACACCTGCACCGTAAGCAGCCCCAGGAGGAAGTCACCATAGCACAGGGATGGTGGGAGCCCCTCATAATGAGCATAGCACAGGGTTGGTGGGAGCCCCTCATAATGAGCATAGCACAGGGATGGTGGGAGCCCCTCATAATGAGCATAGCACAGGGATGGTGGGAGCCCCTCATAATAAGCAGCCCCAGGAGGATGTCAGCATAGCACAGGGATGGTGGGAGCCCCTCATAATAAGCAGCCCCAGTAGAAATATGACACCGCTCAACCTCTTCAAAGAGGAGGGTACGGGTATATAGTACGGTGCTTTTTTTGGACAAGGAAGTGAGCCAAATGAAAGAAGGTCTGTGTGCTTGATTAAAAAAAATTGTTTATAGACATATACATGGTCTACTGGTCACATGTGTTGAATTCCTCCGAGATCCATGCCTCATTCATTTTTAGAAATGTGAGGTAGTTAACACTGTCGTGAGCTAGGCGAGTACGCTTATCGGTCACGATCCCCCCTGCTGCGCTGAACGTCCTTTCGGACAGGACACTGGATGAGGGGCAAGCCAACAGTTCGATTGCAAATTGGGCAAGCTCTGGCCAGAGGTCAAGCCTGCCCACCCAGTAGTCCAGGGGTTCATCACTCCTCAGAGCGTCCACATCGGCCGTTAACCCGATGTAGTCGGACACCTGACGGTCTAGGCGTTCCCTGATGCTGGATCCGGATGACACCTGTCGATGGGTCGGCTGAAAGAATGACATCATATCCGAAGTCACCAACACATCTTCAAACCGGCCTCTTCTTGCAGGCGCTGTTGGATTGGTACCCGCAACTCCTTCTCTGGGAGTGGGAATTGCTCCTCTGCCAGCGCACGCAAAAGCAGAATGCAGCATTTCTCGAAGCAAGGCCTGGAAGTGCTCCATTCTGCCAGCCCTCTGTGACGGCGGTAACATTTCCACCATTTTGTGTTTGTACCGGGGGTCTAAGTACGTTGCCACCCAGTACTGGTCCTTGACCCTTATGCTTTTTACACGGGGGTCCCTATTAAAACACTGGAGCATGAAGGCCCCCATTTGCACTAAAGTGGAAGCGGTGTGGTGGCCTGGCTCCTGCTCATCATCCAGGATAATGTCGTCCTCTTCATTCTCCTCTCCCCATCCACGCACAACAGGGATCCCAGAAAGGTTTCAAGCATGCTCTTCTTGCTCCTCCTCATCCGCCCCGGCACCATCCTCCTCTGACTCCTCTTCAGACTCCTGTTGTTGACTTGTCTCAGATAGAGTAGCCCCCCCCTGGGAATTCATCCAGCATTGCGACTTCCTCATCTTCCCGCTCCTGCTCCTCCACAGCTTGATCAATGACACAACGCAATGCACGCTCCATAAAGAAGGCATAAGGTACCATGTCACTGATGGCGCCATGGCTGCGACTGACCAGTTTGGTGATCTCCTCAAATGGGCGCAGATGTCTGCATGCGTCGTGCATGAGCAGCCACTGGCACAGTGAAAAAAAAACCAGCTCCCCAGAACCGGTTCTGCTGCAGAGTTCATACAGGTAGACGTTAACTGCACGTTTCTGCTGGAGCAGCCTATCAAGCATATAGAAGGTTGAGTTCCATCGCGTCGGGCAATCGCAAATAAGACGTCTGACCGGCAGATTGTGTCGCCGCTGAATGTCAGCAAGGCGAGCCATGGCCATGTAAGATCTTCTGAAATGGGCCGAGATTTTCCTTGCCTGCCGCAAGATGTCCTGGACCCCAGGGTGTTTGACAACGAATCGCTGCACGACCAAGTTAAAAAAGTGTGCCATGCATGGCACGTGCGTGATTTTGCCCTGTTTCAATGCACTAAGCAAATTGGCACCGTTGTCACACACCACTTTACCAACTGTCAAATTGAGCGGTGTTAGCCACTGATCTGCCTGTGAAAAGCTGAAAGGAGTTCCAGGCCAGTGTGGCTCTTGGCTTCCAGGCACAACAGACGCATCAAGGCATGGCAACGTCTCACCTGGCATGTCGAATAGGTTCTGGGGAGCTTGGGCGGCGCAGCGGAAGAGACGCTAGCAGCAGAAAAGGAGGAGTCAGCCGAGGAGGAGAAGGAGGAGGATGGAGTAGGAGGAGGAGGAGAAGAAGAGTCAGGCCTGCATGCAATCCGTGGCGGTAAAACCAAATCTACACGGGTACCACGGGTTACATGCTTGACGGCCGTCAGAAGGTTCACCCAGTGGGCAGTAAAAGTGATATACCTTCCCTGCCCGTGTTTGCTAGACCACATGTCTGTGGTCAGATGTATTTTGGCACCAACACTGTGTGCCAGAGGTACATTCACTTGCCACTGAACATGGCCATATAGCTCTGGGATGCCCTTCTCTGAGAAATACTTCCTTCCTGGGACCTTCCATTGTGGTGTTCCAATGGCCACAAATTTGCGAAAGGCCTCCGAGTCCACCAGTTTATATGGCAGTAGTTGGCGGGCTATCAGTTCTGACAAGCCAGCCGTCAACCGTTGGGCAAGAGGGTTATACGGCGTCATCATTTTTTTACGCTCGAACATTAGGCCCACGGAAGCCTGCCTTTTTGCAGAAAAACGTGAGCTTGGCGTGATGGAAGGTGGAGTGGAGGACAATTGTGAGGAGAGAGGAGAAGGAGAAGTAGAAGACGAGGCTGGACGGTGAGAGCCTGCAGTGTGGCTTTGTGTGTTCCGTTGCTCCCACTCGGCTCGGTGATGGCTGCTCATGTGCCTTCTTAAGGCGGTCGTCCCTAGGTGAGTGTTTGGCTTACCGCGACTAATGCGTTGACTGCAAAGATTGCAGATGGCAACGCTATTGTCAGCAGCGGACACGTTAAAAAAAGCCCACACTGCGGAGCCACGTGCCGCTGTCCTGGGAGCACCAGATGTGACCGTACATGGTCGATGACTCGTTCCTGATACATTTGCAGTCTGCTTTGTCCCTCCTGTGCAATGTAAGTTATTCCTGCTTCTCCTCCCTATCTGCTGGTCCATATCTCCCTCTGAACTCCCCTCCTCTTCCTCTCTTGTGGGCACCCACGTGACATCACTAGACACATCATCATCAACGTTACCTTCCCCACCGCTATAAGTAGAGATCTCGGAGTAGGCAGCAACACCGGGGACCAACCTCCTCCTTGGGCTGATCTGGGTACTGTCGTCAGACTGCTGAGTAGCGGTGGTTGCTACCTCCTCTTCCTGATCCAATGCCAAGAGTGGCTGCGCATCAGAAATGTCCTCTTGATATGGATCGGAAAATAATTCCTGTGACTCAAGCGGAAGGTATGTGGTGGTGGTGGTGGTGGTGTTGTTGGTGGTAGTGTCTTTGGGGGTGCACATAGCAGAGAGTGAAGAAGAGGGTGCAGATCGAGAGGATGAGGAGGGTGCAGAAGGGTAAGGCTGAGCGAGCCACTCAACCAAGTCTGGTGCATCCTTTAAAGTAATTGAACGCACCTTCTGCAACTTCCCACTTTGGCTCAAGCCTATACCAGTCCTTATAGAATGGCTGACTGTACCTCACTCAACCCTATGTACTGTAGTACCTTATACCTTACCAGTCCTTATAAGGACCTTTGTGGAACAAGTAGGTTGTGTGTGAGTGATTAGCAGACTGTACATCAGTCCCTATACCGATGAAGGACTGTTGCAGTATAGGGCAGCGGTCAGCAGTAGTGCACCTCAACCCTATGTATTGTGGACCTATACCAGTCCTTATAGAATAGCAGACTGTACCTCACTCAACCCTATGTACTGTAGTACCCTATACCTTACCAGTCCTTATAAGGACCTTTGTGGAACAAGTAGGTTGTGTGTGACTGATTAGCAGACTGTACGTCAGTCCCTATACTGATAAAGGACTGCTGCAGTATAGGGCAGCGGTCAGCAGTAGTGCACCTCAACCTTATGTATTGTGGACCTATACCAGTCCTTATAGAATAGCAAACTGTACCTCACTCAACCCTATGTACTGTAGTACTCTATACCTTACCAGTCCTTATAAGGACCTTTGTGGAACAAGTAGGTTGTGTGTGACTGATTAGCAGACTGTACGTCAGTCGCTATACTGATAAAGGACTGCTGCCGTATAGGGCAGCGGTCAGCAGTAGTGCACCTCAACCCTATGTATTGTGGACCTATACCAGTCCTTATAGAATGGCAGACTGTACCTCACTCAACCCTATGTACTGTAGCACCCTAGACAGACCAAGTTACCAGTCCTTATAAGGACCTTTGTGGAACAAGTAGGTTGTGTGTGACTGATTAGCAGACTGTACGTCAGTCCCTATACTGATGAAGGACTGCTGCAGTATAGGGAAGCGGTCAGCAGTAGTTCACCTCAACCTTATGTATTGAATGTGGACCTATACCAGTCCTTATAGAATAGCAGACTGTACCTCACTCAACCCTATGTACTATAGCACCCTACACCAGGTTATTACCAGTCCTTATAAAGGACCTTTGTGGAACAAGTAGGTTGTGAATGATTAGCAGACTGCAGCAGAAGGGCAGCAGTCAAGTATAATATTCTTTCTATATTTGGAAGAAAGAATATTATACGTGTACAAGCCTATTACCATACCACTGATACCAGTCCTGAAAAGAACCTTTGTGGACCTAATATAGTAACAGCTACTGATTAAACTGACCCTCACTGCCTCACACACTGCTTCCTGCCTGTCCCTATATAAACTGACAAAACAGAGGCTGCTGGAACAATAACTGGTTACTGGAATAGCACTTTTGTGGACCTGATAGTAACAGCTAATGACTAAACTGACTGTCCCTGCAACAGACACACCGTCCTGTCCCTTTCTCTAAACTGACAAAAGACACTCAGGCTGCTGCAACAATCAGTAGCACAGCAAACCTATATACACCTAACACCTATACCAGTCCTGAAAATAACTTTTGTGTACCAAATAGCTAGTGATTTGGGTCACTGCAATCTCTCCCTGCTCCACACAGCAACCTCTCCCTATAGTGACAGAAGAAAGAATGTAAAATGGCCGCCGGATCGGGTGTATTTATAAGTTAGGGGGAATGTCCAAGTGTCCATGTAATGTCTCAATTGGCTGTCCTGTACTCCATGATGGATGTGTCATCATAGGTCAAAGTTCTTTTACACAGTAAACACGGAAGTCCGCCGGGCGAACGGCGTCAATAGTCTGCCGATCGGGCGGACCACGAACAGCCGAAATTCGCCGCGAAACGACCGCCGGGCGAACCCTTCGGACATCACTATTCCTGACACACAAATGTGAAGGCAGGCTAAATGTCTAAGTTACATTGGTGGTTAGTGTAAATCTTTTCATTGCAGTGGGGCTTGGTGTACAAATCATTTCCTTTACACTAGTGGCCAGTTTGAAGGTCCCCTTGCATTTGTGGTTGTGGCATCTGTGAATGTTCCCATTACATTAGTGGTTAACGTAAATTCCACCAATGTAATGGGAATTTGTCCTTACAATAGTGGTCAGTGTAACTCCTCCTTTACATTGGTGGCCATTGTAAATCCCCCCCCCCCCCATTCCCTTACATCAGTGCAAACATCCTCGACAATGGTTGTCAGTGTAAATTCCCCTTCCCGCCTTCCCCCTTACATTGGTGGTTGGTGTAAATGCTCCCATTACATTGGTGTTAGTGTAGAAATCACTCTTTATATTAGTGGGTGGCATCAAATCCTCCCTCACATTGGTGGTCATTGTAAATTCCCCATTACATTGGTGGTCAGTGTAGAATCCCCCACTATATACTTGCCAAAGATTTACAGCTTTGCTCTACATGATTCAGAATTTGTCACAGTGTACTGCCTCCTAACTAATCCCATCCTCCCGCCACTGCCACTGATCCCTTCAACCCCCCAGCATTGCCAATGATCACACCCCCCTTCCCCCAACATTGCCACTGGTCCCAGGAGTCCTAGGATCCCTAGGCGTTTTCTGTCTATTGATGGGGTATCCTCACCTCCCAAGTCCATGGTGTGCAGGCAGTGAGGAGATGATTTCCTATAACCTTTAAAAACCAATAAGTGAGCAGTAATGATGTGAAGTAACCTCTAGTAACCAGTGAGCAGTATTGATGTACAGTAATCTCTAGCAACCAATCAACAAGCAGAAATCATGTGCTGTAACCTCTAGCATTCACTTGAGTGATAGGTAATGATACACTGTTACCTCTGCCAACCAATCGCAATCGCTGCCTGATCTGATAAATTAAACTTATTTTGAGTCTAGCTGCTACTCATTGTATGTTTCAGAGCAGGTGGAGAGTGAAATTACATGGAAGGGGGGTGGAGGGGCCCAAAAAAATGTTTGCCCAGGGTCCAATCAATATTAAGAAGGCCCTGCACGTGACCCTGCCTCCCTGCCTACCTGAGCCATTTAAGATGAAGCCTCCTGTCATGAGGGGGGGGGATTGTCTCTTAGCTGTGCTTGCCATTGTTACCCACGTTGTGCTGCAATGGTCAACCACTGTCACTGTCATCAAGCTGGTTCAGAGAAATTATGAACAGTCAAAGAGTAAGTGCATGTAGACAAAGTGGCTTAAAGGGTAACAAAAAACATTGGGGAAAAAAAAAAATAGAGTATACAATTGCAAAACAAGTCACACTGGCGTTGGTGTGAGTTTGCTTGCTGCCCCCCAAAAATATGTAATTTTTGGTGAGGTATTCCATTTCCCCTCTCCTCATTAGAGCCCTGCAGGTACAGCAGCTGATTGATAATTATAAAACCACTCCCATTCTCCTTTGAACATGGACACAGACAAACAACTATATCTTCAGAATAACAAAAGGTAGGAATCGGCAACAAAGCTTGTTTAGATCACTGCAATGTACACTATATTGTCAAATGCATTAGGGGCACCTGCGTTTACACCCACATGAACTTTAAGGACATCTCAGTCTTAGTCCATATGGTTCAATATTGTCTTGGCCCACCCTTTGCAGCTATAGCAGCTTCAATTCTTCTGGGAAGGCTGTCCACAAGGTTTACATTTATTCTTTTTTATTAAGAGAAAAAAATGTTTTTGATACAAAACAGAGCATATTGGACATACCCAGGTTCAATAAATTTTCCCATTTAATTTCAATTCTCTTCTTTATTAACACATACTTTTTCTATTACTACTTATAAAAACAAACAACACCGAATAAAAACAAAACAACATAAAAAAATTAAAATATATATTATCAGTGGTGGCTGGTGAAGTTCCTTTTTGACCCCTCCCGCTTGATGAAAACGGGCGTGGTTTCAGTGAATTAGTGGGTGT
Organism: Lithobates pipiens; assembly: GCF_037356315.1. NCBI lineage: Eukaryota > Metazoa > Chordata > Amphibia > Anura > Ranidae > Lithobates > Lithobates pipiens. The sequence goes on from NW_027507788.1 coordinate 111,802,575, forward strand.
GGCTCTAAGGTGGTATGGTTAGCGTCTGAGATGAACGACGGATGGAGGGAGAGGGGGATGGAGGGACAGCAGGCCCAGATCCTACACAGCAATAGATATATGTGTATTCTAGAAAGTTTAACAACCACCAGATAAAGATATTCCAAACACCTGGTGTTAGCACTTCAATCATCCCGACACCATGGTTGTTATGGTGTCAGGATGATTGAAGTGCATTATTTCTATTATTACATTGTCAATTACACCATCAATTTTACCAAGTGGTTATTAATTAAACCTGTCATTGTCACCAAAGGGCATCTGTAATAATCCGAACCTCAGTACCTAAAATTGTTATGATAGTGCAGCTTTACCTTTGAGATATTAATAGACATTTCATTGCTTGAAAGTTGCTACAAATATATCTTCTATTACAGCCAAATGCTGCTAGACACAAGGCTGAATTATATACCGAAAAGCTGCATACGGCACTCAATAAAAGTGCTCTAGTGCAATAACTACAAAATTCATACATAAATGATCAAATTATCAAAGTGCTACAGTGCAAATTGTTTCACATTAAAACACTATTAACCACTACAATACAGGGCACTTTCGCCCCCTTCCTTCCCAGCCCAATTTTCAGCTTTCATCGCTCTAGCACTTTCAGTGACAATTGCGCGGTCATGCTTAACTGTACCCAAATGAAATTTTTATCATTTTGTTCGCACAAATAGAGCTTTATTTTGGTGTTATTTATTCGTGACTCCGTTTTTAATTTTTTGCGATATAAGTGCAAAAAAAGCGGAAATTTGGAAAAAAAAACAATATTTTCTTTTTTCTATTTTAAAAGAAATCCAATAAAATCTAATTTTGTCATAAATTTAAGCCAAAATGTATTCTGCTACATGTTTTTGGTAAAAAAAAAATTCCGTTAAGTGTATAATTGGTTTGTGTGATCACGGACATATGTACGCAAATGATCATGTACATATGTGTGCAGGTGATCATGTACATATGTGTGCAGATAATCATTGGGACATTTGATTTTAGTGGGACATATGTGGGGGACATGTTTTTATTATTAGGGACATGTGTTTTTATTATTTGGGGACATGTGTGTTTTGGGGACATATGTGGGGACATTGTGTGGTGTGTTGTGTGTTTACACTAGACTGATGATCAGTGAGTAAAAAGCTGTAAAAAACAGCTCATACTCACTGATCATCAGCCGCCTGCAGCGATCTGCTCTCCTCTCCTCAGCGATGACTTCTGTGTGAGGAGAGGAGGAGCCGATTGCCTAGCAACCGGCTGTTTGTTTACATCACATGACGGCCGTGATTGGACACGGCCGTCATGTGATCAGGAGGGCCAATCACAGAGCCCTCCTGCCGATCTGAGATGTGCCGTGTTGGGGTGGCACGAGCACATCGGGATCGCGCCCCTGCGCGGGCACGCGCGCGCGCGATCCCGCTCCTTCTGAAGGACGTTCCTGAACATCCTATCAGAAGTAGACGGCTCCCACCCGGCCGTATATGTGCATTGGCCAGGTGGGAAGTGGTTAAACAAAAAAATAAAGTACTCATCTGTATTCCAAATAAATAAAAATATTCCAACTGGCTTCATAAAACATAAATTGAACTGATACTGTAAGAAATCCACACTAAAGTGTAATAAATAGATTCCAACAAAGTGCTCCTGTGCAATTAAATATAAATAAACCGAGTCCCAGAAAGTTAATAACTTATTAGATGAACTAGTGCAACAAGAATCAACTCCAGCTTCACTGCTGTGCGGCCACCACTGCCAGAACTAGTCTCTAAGAAAATTAGGGGTTAAAATGGCAGATAACCCTCCCCATAGGATCACTTCAAAGATCTAGCTCCCAGCCTCCCACTGTGCTTCTCTCTCCAGGACTCCAGGGATCCATCCAGTCTAATTTTTTAAGTTTTTTTTTTTTTACAATTTCATTTTTTTTTTATATTTAATGTTCAATTCATTTTAACATTATGCACAGTCTGGAGCCAACCAATTACTGAACTGCTGGGCTTGGTCTCTACTTGTATGGTGGGATGTGTGAATTTAAACCACATCCCACTGCCTAATCTGAGGCGGAGCCCAGAAGTTCTCTAAACAGCTGGCTTCAGACTGTGCATGCACAGTTCAGAATCACAGACATTTTTTTTCCCAAAGTGTTTTCCTGACAGCCATTTGTGAGTTGTGGTTGGCCAGGCTGGCAAGGGAGCAAGAAGTACTCGCTGCTTGCTTCCCCGCAGAAATTGCAGGTAGTGCGAGTAGCAGGACCAGAATTTGTAATGACGGAATTCGTGATGACAGGCCAGGCTACGGCTGAGCAAGACAGGTACTCTTAGCCCTTGCACACACGGTCGGACATTCCGATGGAAAATATCCGATCGGACATTCCGATGGAAAATGTCCGATCGGACCATGTTGTCAGATAATCCGACTGTGTGTGGGCTCCATCGGACTGTTTCCGTCGGAATATTCGACAGACAAAGTTTTAGAGCTGGGCTATAAAACTTTCCGACAACATGATCCGATCAGACTTTGTCCGATTGTGTGTAGAGAATTCCGATCGGACAAAGTGGCACGCATGCTCAGATCAAATTCCTAGATCAAAGCTATTGGCTACTAGCCTGAACGTAGTCCCGTTGTAATGAAATAACTTCATGACGTTACGTACGATCGGATTTTCCGACAACTTTGTCCGACTGTGTGTATGCAACACAAGTTTCGGACAAAATCGGATGGATTTTGTTGTCGGAATGTCCGACCGTGTGTACAAGAGCTTAGGCTCGGTTCACACTGCAGCGATGCTGGAACCCTGCGAATCCAGCATGGGTTCCTGCATCGTATAAAACTTGCAGGCAGTTCACACTGCCCTTTGCGAACTGTTGGGGGTGTCAATACAATGTTAATGACACCTCCAGTAAAGTTTGCACATCGCAGTGTGAACTGTGAATTCAGAGAGGCATCAGATCACATGGGTGTGAACAACCATGTGATCTGATTCTGGTGTGGCTGAATTTACATCACACAGACATGAAATTTGAACAGCAGTGCGGTGCGAATCACATGTGATGTCTGACATTACAGCAGTGTGAACGGGCCCTAAATGTGCCTCCTCTTCTGCTGTGGTGTTTGAGGGATCTCAGGGAGATTCACAGCAACCAGGCATGCAGAGAAAGCAGGTACAGGAGGTGTGCAGTCTGTGAGGCTGAAAAGGAGCCATTGTAGTGACCTCTGCTATCAAGCCTGAGTAGAGGAGGGGGAGAGCACAGGGGAGGATCAGAGAGGCACTGTGCAGTGGTTGGAAGAACATCAGAGACAGTAGCTGGCTGGAGTGGACTTCACCTCTATTATCAAGCACAGGGAGAGGAGGGGGGAGCGCGTGGGAAGGATCAGAGGCATCTGTTCTGCGGCTGCAAGGCTAGAGTTTTGTCAAGGACTAGGGATGAGCCGAACACCCCCCGGTTCGGTTCGCACCAGAACTTGCGAACGACCCCCGCGTTCGGTACGAACGTTAGAACCCCATTGAAGTCTATGGGACTCGAACGTTCGAATTGGAAAGTGCTAATTTTAACGGCTAATATGCAAGATAGTGTCCTAAAAAGGGTTTGGGGACCTGCCTCCTGCCTCAGGGGACATGGGTCACTGCAAAAAAAAGTTTTAAAAACTGCCGTTTTGGCGGGAGCACTGATTTTAATGACGATTAAAGTGAAAAAAAAAAGTGAAATATTCCTTTAACCACTTGGGATCCGCGCTATTGCAAAATGACGGCAATAGCGCGGACCCACATTTTCGGGACTACGTCTATTGACGTAGTCCCGGTTACGAGCGGCCTGCGCGCCCCCTGAGGGGCGCGCGCGGCGCGCTCTGTGATCGGCGAGTCCGTGAGACTCGCCTGATCACCGATCCGTGTAAGGGGTCGATCCCGACCCCTTATCACGTGATCAGCTGTCAGCCAATGACAGCTGATCATGTGATAAAACGGAGCCGGTAATCGGCTAGTATTCCTCCTCGCGCTGACAGCGCGAGGAGAAAAAAAAAAAGCCGATCGCCGGCGGCCGTGTTCGGGACATCAGTCCCGATCACGGCCAGCAATTTAAAAGGACACCTGCCCCCTGCCAGTGCCCACCTGCCACCCGCAGTGCCATCCTGAAATAAAGTAAGTGCCCCCCTGTCAGTGCCACCCAGCAGTGCCCATAGTGCCCACAGTGCCACCCAGCAGTGCCCACAGTGCCACCCAGCAGTGCCCACAGTGCCACCCACAGTGCCACCCAGCAGTGCCACCCACAGTGCCACCCAAAATCTGCCTCAGGTGCTGCACCCCAGTGCCGCCCATCAGTGCCCAGCAGTGCCGCCCATCAGTGCCCAGCAGTGCCGCCCATCAGTGCCCAGCAGTGCCACCTATCAGAGCCACCTATCAGTGCCACCTATCAGTGCCCATCAGTCCCATCTATCTGTGGTACCTATCAGTGCCCATCCGTGCCACCCATCCGTGCCACTTATCCGTGCCACCCATCCGTGCCATCTTATCTGTGCCCATCTTTGCCCATCAGTGCCGCCTTATCTGTGCCCATCGGTGCCGCCTTATCTGTGCCTATTAGTGCCGCCTTAACTATGCCTATCAGTGCCCACCAGTGCAGCCTATCAGTGCCCACCAATGCAGCCCATCAGTGCCCACCAATGCAGCCCATCAGTGCCCACCAATGCAGCCTATCAGTGCCGCCTAATCAGCGCACTTCAATGAAGGAGAAAAATGACCCGTTTGCAAAATTTTATAACAAACTATTAAAACGTGATTTTTTTTTTTTTTGCATCTTTTTTTGTTTGTTTAGCAAAAAATAAAACTCCGAGCTGTAACTAAATACCACCAAAAGAAAGCTCTATTTGTGGGAAAAAAATGATAAAAAATTCATTTGGGTACAGTGTTGTATGCCCGCGCAATTGTCATTCAAAGTGCATCAGCGCTGAAAGCTGAAAATTGGTCTGGGACTGAGGGGGGTTTAAGTGCCCAGTAAGCAAGTGGTTAAATATGGTGCCTGGGGGGTGTCTGTAGTATGCCTGTGAAGTGCCACGTGTTTCCCGTGTTTAGAACAGTCCCTGCACAAAATGACATTAAACGGAAATAACACCATTTAAAACTGCTTGCGGTTTTAATGTTATATCTGGTTCCTGCAATATGGTTGAAAATCATTGAGAAACATGGCATGGGTAGCCCTCCCTGCCCATTACCAGCCTATTTGGGTCTTGTACGCATATTAAGGGGAACCCCGTACCCATATTAAAAAAAGGAAATGCGTGTGGCCCCCAGGCCCTATATACTCAGAACAGCAGTATACAGGCGGTGCAAACAAGACAGGGACTGTGTAGGTTTGTTGTGTTAAGTTGAATCTGTTTGTCATTTTCAACCGGTACATTTTTAAAGTGTAGCTCCAGTCAAAAAATCTTTAAGCTTTTTGGAAAACATAGGGAAGGGTTATCACCCCTGTATAATTTGTTTTGTCGTCCATCTTTTTTCATCTCACTTGCTGCTGTCTCCTTGCGTTTGCAAGTAGGAGATGTTTGTAAGTTGGATGTTTGAAAGTAGGGGCCTGCCCTATATTATAGCGGTATGTACTGGGTACAGAGCACGCAGACAGCACGCACTATCTCCTAACACTACTGACTGCAAGCTCTATTATTAACCACTTGTTAGCCCAATGTTTGCATAAAGTGAAAGATGAAGTTATGCTGAGTAAATAGATATCAAACATGTCACTCTTCAAAATTGCACATGCCCGTGGAATGGCGCCAAACGTCGCTACTTAAAAAATCCCCATAGGCGACGCTTGAATTTTTTTTTTACTGGTTTCATGTTTTGAGTTGCAGAGGAGGTCTAGGACTAGAATTATTGCTCTCGCTCTAACATTCTCGGCGATACCTCACATGTGTGGCACATGCGAGCACATGGGGACATGGGCGCTTTAATTTTAATTTTATTTTTTTATTGTTCATTTTACTTTATTTATGTTAGTTTGACATTTTTTTCCCCAAAAATATATTTTTGATCACTTTTATTCCTATTACAAGAAATGTAAACATCCCTTGTAATAGGAATATGGGGTGACAGGTCCTCTTTACAGTGAAATCTGGGGGGTCAATATGACCCCACATCTCACCTCTAGGCTGGGAAGCCTGAAATAAAAAATAAAAAAAAGATTCTGGCTTTGATCGTACTGGCGAGTTGGTAGAAGCACCGGAGGGCGGTGAGGGGTGGGGGGCGTCTATGGCTGGGTATTTCAGGGTATCACCGAGTATGGCTGGGTATCTCTGAGTATGGCTGGGTATGGCAATTTATGGCAGGGTATTACAGAGTATTGGCGGGGTACTACAGAGTAATAGCAGGGTACTGCAGAGTATTGGGGGGTACTACAGAGTAATGGCAGGGTACTGCAGAGTATTGGGGGTACTGCAGAGTAATGGCAGGGTACTGCACTGCAGAGTAATGGCAGGGTACTGCAGAGTATTGGGGGTACTGCAGAGTAATGGCAGGGTACTGCAGAGTATTGGGGGTACTGCAGAGTAATGGCAGGGTACTGCACTGCAGAGTAATGGCAGGGTACTGCAGAGTATTGGGGGTACTGCAGAGTAATGGCAGGGTACTGCAGAGTATTGGGGGTACTGCAGAGTAATGGCAGGGTACTGCACTGCAGAGTAATGGCAGGGTACTGCAGAGTATTGGGGGTACTGCAGAGTAATGGCGGGTACTGCAGAGTAATGGCGGGTACTGCAGAGTATTGGGGGGTACTGCAGAGTAATGGGGGTTACTGCAGAGTAATGGGGGGTACTGCAGAGTAATGGCAGGGTACTGCACTGCAGAGTACTGCACTGCAGAGTAATGGTGGGGTACTGCAGAGTAATGGCAGGGTACTGCAGAGTATGCACTGGTATTGCAGAGTATTGGCAGGGAATTGAGGGGTTAAATTCGGTGAGCAGCGATGTGGGCACTGCAGATGCAGCCCACATCGCTGCTGACACCGATCTCTTTCCCCTCCGCTGTACCGATCGGTACAGAGAGGGGAGGGAGGAACAGGCGTCATAACATGACGCCGGTTTGTTTCCAAGTGATCACTCTGTCATTTGACGGAGCAATCACGTGGTAAACGGCCGCTATGAGCGGCCGTTTACCGTGATCCGTGATGCGACCCGGCGGTCAGGGATGCTCTCGAGTGCGCACACCTCGGGGCACGCGAGAGCAGAATTCTGGGAGGCCGTTAATTAACGGCCTCTCAGAGTTAAACAACCGCCCTGAAGCCGTTAATCGGCAATGGGCAGTTGTTAAGTGGTTAAAGCTAGATCACTAGCTATATAGGTGAGGTGAATATAGTGGTGTATACTGCAGTCAGGGCACAGACAACAACCACTACACAGCAGCAAGATAGGAAATCAGCCAAAAACGATTGGTGTGTACTGTGTTGAAGGTACACAGAACACCCACTGCTTCAGATGCTAAGTAACACACTACACGAAGCCGCCTCAAAGGCGGCCTTATATAGTGTGGGGCGTGCACTACACAGCCTGAGCTATGATTGGCCACAGGCAGGATGCCTGTGGCCAATCATGGCTCTCCTTGCTGCCGGCGCTGCGATTGGCCAAGCATGCGGGGTCACAGTGCATGCTTGGCCAATCATGGGGCAGCAATGCACTGCGCCACCGCAGTGCATTGTGGTCCGCGCGCGCGTCACTCGAATTTTGACGCGGACGGCCCAAACGTTCGGAATTCGCCGAACGGCCGAACAGCCAATGTTCGAGTCGAACGTACGTTCGACTCGAACACGAAGCTCATCCCTATCAAGGACAGGCTGGATCCATGTGATATCAAGTGTACTCACTGGCACGGCTCTTCTACTTGCTGTTATGCCAAAAGTTAGTGCGGTAGGGAGAGCAAAGTTAGCAGCCAGTGTGCAGCTGCCGGGGAAAGCTGCAGATCAGACCAGCAGAGCTCTCTCTATGTGTTCGCTCCGGATGTTTTGCAGCACAGGCAGGGGCAGGCTCAATCGCTAAGAGAGAAAGAAAACCACAAAAACTCCAGTAGAGTTAAAAAATGTTACAGATACCACACCCCTTTTCCGTGGAGCACAGCAACAGCATTTACCTTGATGACTGTTGTCCTCTCCTCTCCTGTGGTGTCTTTTTCCAGCGGCGATGGAGGAGTCTGCTCCTCATACTTCCTGTTTTCTCCCTCTCGGGCGCAATGGGAGAAAGGAAACAGGAAGTGACATCTGAGTCAGATGTCAATCAAACTGCCCGGCCATGGTAATAGATACTACAAGCGCCGGGCGGAAGCTACTCGGCACATCGGAGAGTGCCGCAAGGTGGGATAAAATCCCTGCAAATGAAGCACTGCGTCTGCCATCTCGTGGTTGCATTGATGTGGCACTTCCCATAGTGCACTGTGTCCAGCGCTCGAACACAGTGCACTTAGTTAAAGGACTTTTTTTTCTTAAAGGGGCAGTTTTAAATTCTTTTTTTTTTTTACTACACAGGAGGGGGGGGGGGGGCACCACTGCATATTATTCCCAAGCATATCATAGCAACATTTTATTATTAGCTCATTTTTACTTCCTATTTCCTTATTTTCCACTTTACCTTAACCATAAACCTATATATTACATCAATTTATATTCCTACCCCTTTCTTCCTACCCTCCTACAGAACATATATCTCCCCTAGATGTTTAAAGGGTAACTCCACTTTCATGGGGAAAAAAAATAGCAAATAAAGAAGAAATAATATAGCACATATAATTGCGACACTAATCATTTTGCAATTGAATGTTATTAAAAATTACCTTTCCTTTTCAATCTGCAGCCAATGTAATTTTCTGAGCATACATTGCAATATGACTTATTGGCGTTTTGTGTACAGAGTGTGTACTCACCACTGCCCAGAAACATAATTTCCCGCTTGTATGATTGGCTCATCTATTTTCCCAGAAGTCTGTCTAATGCAGCGTACACACGAGCGGACTTTTCAACATCCAAAGTCCGACGGACTGATTCCGTCAGACTATTCGATCGTGTGTGGGCTGCAACGGACTTTTGATTCGCAAAAGTCTGACGGACTTTAGAAATGGAACATGCTTCAAATTTTTCCGATGGAACTCCGGCGGACCCGGTCCCTTCGAAAAATTTGCTCGTGTGTATGCTATTCCGACGGACTAAAACCGACGCTAGGGCAGCTATTGGCTACTGGCTAAGAACTTCCTTATTCGAGTCCATTCGTACGTCATCACGTTCGAATCCGTCGGAGTTTGGTGTGATTGTGTGTGGCCAAGTCCGCTCAGTCGAAAAGTCCGTCAGAACTCTGTCGGAACTCCGGCAGAACTCCGGCAGGACTCCTTCGGAAGTCTGTCGGACATAAATCCTCTCGTGTGTACGGGGCTTAAGATACAAGTCAGACTTCAGGTATCCCTTGCAACAAAAATGTAATTTTTTGAGAGATACTTTCAATAGGAAACCATCTAAAGGGATGCAGGCCCAACAGATTTGCTCATTAGTGCCCAGTAGCTTCACACATTGACAGCTAATTTTGAAACCACTCCCATTAGACCTACTCAGAACAGAGGCACACCGAAACACAGAGGGATTTCTTCAGAATAACAAAAGGCAGGAATCTGCAACAAAGTTTTGTTATAATTCTTGCAATGTGCATTGATCACCCAGAGGGGTAGTTTTGAATCTGCAACAAAGTTTGTTATAATCCTTGCAATGTACATTGATCATCCAGAGGGGAATGTTTTTTTCTCAACAAAAGTGGAGTTATGCTTTAAAGCCTATTTTGGTATAATCATCATTCCTAAATCCCCTCATATCTTAAGGATAATCTAGCCACGCTTATAGTAACATTGGGTATTTTGGAAAAAGGCGTCAAGCCAGATGCTACTATCCATGGTCCCCACATTTTTTGGAATTTATCTAGCAAACCCCTACTCTGATATACCTGTCTTTCTTTTAATAAGGCATAGTTAACTTGTAACCTCCATTCCTCATATGTGGGTGCACTAGAAGACACCCATTTTAGAGCTATAATTTTTCAGGCTATACATAGCAACCTATTAATAGGAATTTTTACTTCCATTGAATATCTTTCCTTTTCTAAATAGCCCAGTATACACACCTTAGGGTCAATTTCTTTGCGGGTTTGATAAACACCATTAATGGTGTCTATCAAACTTTACCAATGTCTAAATAATTTAGGACATTTCCACAAAATATGCAGTAAATCTTCAGGGGATCATGAGCATCTTGGGTAATTAGATTTATCAGGCCTACTCCACTTATACAGTTTAAGTGGAGTCTTACACACTCTATGGATTATAAATAGCTGAGATAAACTTTGTTGGGGTGATACAGACACCATGGGTACTTGTTCTAATATATCCTCCCATATTTCATCTGGCAGTGCACCCAGATCTTTTTCCCAATACCTTCTAACTGGGTAGGCGGGTTTCCTCTGGTATTGCCCAATCAAGCGGCTATATATAAAAGAAATAAGGCTCTTTCTTTTTTTTTTTTTTTATTTATTCTTTATTTTCCAAATTTTTCAAGCTTTACAAATATAAACTATTCAGCATAGTAATCAAGACATCAACATTTCTTTACAAATACGTAAGTATAAAATAAGGCTCTTTCTAACCTGTGACTTAGCAAATATATCTACTGGCATATTCTGTATCTTAGGTATTTTTAACTTTAATCTGAGACTACACAGCATGTTGCAACTGTAAATACAGAAAAAAAGCGTGAGAGGGTAGTGGGTACATCGTTTGGAGATCCTGAAATGTTCTAAAGGTATTATTTTTATACATCTGTGCGATATAATGGATTCCCACTGCACGCCATGACTCAAACCCCTCGAATTTACATAATTCTGGATAGTTTATATTTCCCCATATTAATGTGTATGTTGATATGTTCTCATATTGCATAATGCGCCTCACTTCCTGCCAAACTTTGTGAATGAGTACTAGAGTAGGGCTTTGAGTAGCATATACAAAGAACCCGGATTCTATTTGAGTTATTAAATTGTAGCGAGAATATCTACTCAAAAGCATAGATTTAACAGGATCTCCCCAGTTTATCAATCCCCATCCTGCAACTTGTTGCATTTGAGCTGCTAAGAAGTACACTTCAGTTATTAGGTACTGACAACCCCCCTTCATCTTTAGGGAGCTGTAGTATCAGACTAATTTCGGGTGATTTGACCTTTCTGTATTAAAGTACGAAATACTGAATCTATCTTTTTAAACCACATAAGGGGTATCCACAGTGGTACATTATGAATAACATATAATAACTGAGGGGTCTAAAACATTTTTATTACATTTGCTCGTCCCACCAGAGACAGAGGTAATTCCAAATATTATTCTTCATCCTAAACTTGTTTAGTATTGGGGTCAAATTATAGTTTAAATATTCCTCTATTTTATAATGTACCCAGATGCCTAAGGCCGCGTACACACGGGCGGATTGTTTGCCCAACTAAGTTCGTCAGACAATCCGACAGACAGTCCGTTCAACTTTTGAATGAACGGACTTGACCACACACGATGAACAGACAGTCCGCTGAAAACTTGCGCGATGACGTGTACAGCACGTACGACGGGACTAGAAAAACGACGTCCAATACACTGCAATGCAACCTTCGGCCGTGTAAATCCTTTCTGAGCATGCGCCATACTTAGTCCGTCCAACTTGCCTACACACGAGCGGACTGTCCGCTGAAACCAAGTTTGGATGGACAAAACCAAGTTTGGACGGACAAAATTACGGAAATTCCGAAAGACTAAGTCCGTCAGACTGTCCGCTGAAAAAGTCCGCTGAAGCCCACACACGAGCAGATTGTCCGCAGAAACACGGTTCAGCGGACTAAGTTGGGCAGACAATCCGCCCGTGTGTACGCGGCCTAAGTATTTAAACTGGGGTGGGTTCATCTATTGGGAGTGGCACAGACTTATCCCAGTTTATGGCAAAGCCTAAGAACGGGCCAAAGATTCCCATTAATGTCATAACAGAGGTCAAAGATTGAGCCATAGCTCCCAAAAACAATAACGCATCATCTGTGTATAGACATAGCTTGTCCTCCCTTTCTCCTCGTCTAAACCCCTTAATAGTAGTAGTATTTGGCTGTCTGATAGCTATTGCTAGTGGCTCGATAACCAATGCAAACATCAATGCAGAAAGTGGACACCCCTGCCTAGTACCTCTAGACAAAGTAAAGAAGTTTGAGATAAATCCATTAATTTGTAAACATGCCAGTGGGGAAGACTACAGAAGCTGCCTTTGCACAAATCCATCCTAAAAATCCATACATCTCCAGAACCTTCCACAAATATGTCTATTTGACACTGTCAAATGCCTTGGCAGCTTCGATTGGACACTACCTCCCTATTCCCCACATTATCTGATGGGATTTGCAGATTTTAAAAAAGCCTTCTCAAATTCATTGCTGTAGATATTCTAGGGATAAAGCCTGACTGGTCCAAGTGAATTATCTTTTGTATAACACTGCTTACTCTGGTAGCCAAGACCCTAGCCAGGATCTTGAGGTCAGAGGTCAGCAATGATATCGGCTGGTAAGACACAGGTAATGTATGGTCTTTATCTGGTTTAGGTATTACTATAATATTAGCATCTTTATAATATTAGCATCTTTCATGGATTCTGAAATTTTTTCCCCTGCTGTTGCAAATTGGAGCATGCTTTTCTGGGGTTTTGCCTTCTGTGGGTGAAGGATTGTGTATATGGGTTTTTTTTTTTTTTTTGGGCTGAACTTGATGGACTAGAGTCTTTTTTCAATCTGACTAACTATCTAACTAACGAATACCTGTATATCTTTCCATGCAGAGTGATTTTGGGGTGTAGGATCCTGAATTTATTGAAATTCTTTTTGTTGCACCTCCACTGCAAGGGTTCTCTCCCATTCAGACATTTTTGTACCCCTTACACAGCTTTAGGCCTGGGCCCCCCTCCCCCCAGCCTGACCACAAACATTCCCCAGGGCTTGCCCATGGGCCATCCTACTGAATCTACACCCCGGCCATCCCAGTGTATGCACTTAGCCCCTCTCAATTCTGTATATATGTCAGCTTTCCTCACACCTGTATATATGTCAGCCCCCCACACACCTGTGTATATGTCAGCCCCCCACAAATACAGCTGTATATATGTCAGCCCCCTCACACCTGTATATATGTCAGCCCCCCCACACACCTGTATCAATGCCAGCCCCCCCACACACACACATATACCTCTATACAATGGCAGCTGGTGCTCAAAAATTTTGGGGGGGCACAAACCAAATGAAAAAAATCTATTGTAGCATCACTGTACCCATCAATTACAGCCTCATTGTGCCCATCAATTGAAACCTCACTGTGGCCATCAATTGTAGCCTACTGTGCCCATCAATTGCAGCCTCACTGCGCCCATCAACAATTGTAGCCTCACTGTGCCCATCAATTGCAGCCACAGTGCCATCAAACGCAGCCACTGTTCCCATTAATTGCAGCCACTGTTCCCATCAATTGCAGCCACTGTTCCCATCAATTGCAGCCATTGTGCCCATCAAACGCAGCCACTGTGCCCATCAATTGCAGCCACTGTGCCATCAAATGCAGCCACTGTGCCCATCAAACGCAGCCACTGTGCCCATCAATTGCAGCCACTGTGCCATCAAATGCAGCCACTGTGCCCATCAAACGCAGCCACTGTGCCCATCAAAGGCAGCCACGGTGTCATTAAATGCAGCCACTGTGCCATCAAATGCAGCCACTGTGCCCCTCAAATGCAGTCACTGTGCCCATCAATTGCAGCCACTGTGCCATCAAACGCAGCCACTGTGCCCATCAATTGCAGCCACTGTGCCCATCAAATGCTGCCACTGTGCCCATCAAATGATGCCACTGTTCCCATCAAATACCACCACTGTGCCCATCAAATGCAGCCACTGTACCCATCAAATGCTGCCACTGTGCCCATTTAAATGTTAACACTGTGACCCCCCCTCCCCCGCTGTCTGCCCGGCACTTACCCTATCTCAGTGGGGCAGCGGGTGATGGTGGTGAGCTGTGTCCTCCCTGCATCTCCTCTCCTCCTCCTAAAGGGTGTCCAATCACAGTGCCTGTTTTAGCCAAGCAGGTGATGGGTAACACACTCGCACTTCCTGATTGTCTGAGAGGCACTTCAGTGTTAGCGAATATTCATTCACTGTTCTAACACACCTGGGTGCATAGGCATGCGCGGGGGGGGGGGGGGGGTGTTCACCCTATTTCCCTGAAGTACTTGTACACCTGGATGAGAGGGGCAGCAGGCGGCATATAGAAAAACCGATGCTCTATATTTTCTGCCCTACAGCCGTTGAATGCCTTTGGGAGGAAGAGGAGGAGAAGCAAGCATTCAGGGGCTGCATGGAGGAAAATGCAGAGCATCAGTTGTCCTATATTCTGCCCCGCTGACCCTCTCATCCAGCCTGGTGCTCTATGTTTCCATCGGGTACTGTACTAGAACTGCTGACTCCACCTCCCAGCTCCCCCTGACTCCTTCGTTATAAGTAACTGCTGCAGGACCACTCACCCAGCTTATTTGCGGCTCCGCCCATTGAATTTACAGCAGCAAGCAGATGAGGGCATGGCATTCGGGGGACCGCAATAGCCAGCTTATCCAGTAGGAAGAGTGGAGGAGGTCTCCACTGTGTTAGGAGACACATGAAGCCAGGAGGGAGCCAGAGATACAGCAAGCATGGAGTCCACACTGGGAGCAAGTGAGTGACACTGATCCCATCCATTCCCCCACCCAGCACTGCCACTGATCCCATCCATCCCCCCACCCAGCACTGGCACAATCCCATCCATCCCCCACCCAGCACTGCCACCAATCCCATCCACCCCCCCACCCAGCACTGCCACCGGTCCCATCCATCCCCCCACCCAGCACTGCCACCGGTCCCATCCATCCCCCCACCCAGCACTGCCACTGATCTTATCCATCCCTCCACCCAGCACTGCCACCAATCCCATCCCCCCACCACACTGCTGCCATGCCCCCAGCACTGCCACTCATCCTATATCCCCCACTCAGCACTGCCACTAATCCCACCCATCCACTGCTGCTGCCACTGATCTCATGCCCCTCAGCACTGCCACTTATCCTATCTCCCCCAGCATTGCTACTGATCCCCCCTTCCACTGCCACTCATCCCCCTAGTACTGCCACAAATCCCCCCACCACTGCCACTAATCCCATCAAACCCAAGTACTACCAATGATCCCCCCAACCTTGCCACTCATCCCCTTCCCCCCAGTACTGCCACTGATCCCATTACCCCCACCACAACCATCATCAACACCACTGATCCCATCAACTTTCCAACTTTCCATCAATCCCCTAGCAGTCCCACTCTCCCACCACTGCCACTCATCCCACCACAACTGCCACTCATCCCATCAACCCTCTAGCACTGCCACTGATCACCCCCCTCTCCAGCACTGCCACTGATCACCCCCTCTCTCCAGCACTGCCACTGATCACCCCCCTTCTCCAGCACTGCCACTGATCACCCCCCCAGCACTGCCACTCATTCCATTCCCCCAGCACTGCCACTGATCCCATTCCCCTCCCACCACCACCACTGCCAACTGATCCCATCTACCCCCTCTCTCACCCCCACTTTCTCCCTCTGACCAACTCTGCCATAAGATGTAAAATGTCAAAATGTTTGTTTACACTTATTTAAAAGTGTGTGTGTGTGTGTGTGTGTGTGTGTGTGTGTGTGTGTGTGTGTGTGTGTGTATATACCCACACACGTATGTGAGTTTTGGGGTGCACTCCCTAAGACAATAGGCTGTGCACGCCTATGGATATTACCCTCAAATTTTGGGGAATTACATTTTGATTTCTGATGTTGGTACACATATCACATTGAGGGGCTCAAATTGTGATTATTTTGAAATAATAAAAATTGTGACTCATTTTAAATTTGCATCAGCAATGGTATTGTTTGTGGTTTGTAAAGACACCTGTGTGAGTTTGGGTAAAGATGTTTGTGAGATGGAGAGTAACAAGTGAAAGTGACAGAGAAAAATATATTTTACAAAAACATCAAAACATTCCACATTCTAGCATCCTTAAAAACAAAATAGATTAAGCAGAAGCAACAATGTTGCAAGGGAAATTTATTTCAGAGAAAGATACATTTCATCTCAACATTAAAAGGATTTATTTGGGGAAGTTACAATTGTAACATTAGAATCATAATAGCACCAATTTTCACTCCCAAAAAATGCTCTTTAACTCGGCGCTCATTCTGGTATTTATTACTGGCATTTACCCATGCACCCTGTAAAAAAGACATTGGAGCTAAAATGAGAGTAGTTTGTAGGTCTGAGCATGCTCAGTTGTGTTGGCACCTAGTTGTACAGAGATGGGGAATTTATTAGACTTGTGCACAACGGAAAATTTTGTTTAGTTTCGGTTCGTTGTCATTCGTAAAATACATCATTTCGTTCTGTTATATTCATTATGTTATGTTAATACGTTTTCGGATAATTCATTATTATTCGTAGAGTGTCACATTCATTCATTCGTATTCGTGAAATTTACTATTTATGTATGTATAGACATTTGTGATAATGATTCGTAGTTTGGAAAGTCGTTTGTTTATTGAATCTTTTAACACACACAATACGTCTCTTCTCCTCGGCTCAAATACAATACAACACCCTTCTAACTCAGTTGAATGCACTTTGCCAGTAATCCAACCTCTGGCACAAAATTAATTAGCTGATTGGACTATAAGATTTACTTTGAGTTGACCTTTTGTTTCATTAGATCTTTAAAGAATTACTGAATCATGTCGAATTCATTCAAATTCATTCATTATATATCTTTCATATTCGTTGTAATTCGTTATTTTTTTATTTGGACATTCGGATGCTTTCGAATGTCTGAAGATGCAAAATTCGGCCGAATTTCGATTCGTTACGAAACGAATTGCACAAGCCTAGAATTTATCTCTTCTCAGACTTTTAACCACTTCCCACCTGGCCAATGTACATATACGGCCAGGTGGGAGCTCTCTACTTCTGAGAGGACTTCCAGGAATGTCCTTCAGAAGGAGGGGGATTGCGCGTGCGTGCCCGCGCAGCGGCGCGATCCCGATGTGCTCGTGTCACCCGGACACAGCGCATCTCGGATCGGCAGGAGAGTTCTGTGATTGGCCCTCCTGATCACATTACGGCCGTGTCCAATCACGGCCGTCATGTGATGTAAACAAACAGCCAGTTGCTAGGCAATCAGCTCTCCTCTCCTCACATGGAAGTCGTCGCTGAGGAGAGGAGAGCAGATCGCTGCAGCCGGCTGGTGATCAGTGAGTATGAGCTGTTTTTACAGCTTTTTACTAAATGATCACCAGTCTAGTATAAACCTACAGTGTAAACACACATGTCACCACAATACACATGTCACCACACATGTCCCCAAAACACACATGTCCCCAAATAATAAAAAGACATGTCCCCAAATAAAAAAAGACATGTCCCCCACATATGTCCCACTTAAATCACATGTTCCAATGATTATCTGCACACATATGTACGTGATCACCTGCACTCATATGTACATGATCATTTGCGTACATATGTCCGTGATCACACAAACCAATTATTATACACTTAACAGAATTTTTTTTACTAAAAACATGTAGCAGAATACATTTTGGCTTAAATTTATGACAAAATTAGATTTTATTGGATTTCTTTTAAAATAGAAAAAATAAAATATTGTTTTTTTTCTCCAAATTTCCGCTTTTTTTTGCGCTTATATCACAAAAAATAAAAAACGTTGTGAATAAATACCACCAAGATAAAGCTCTATTTGTGCGAACAAAATGATAAAAATTTCATTTGGGTACAGTGTAGCATGACCACGCAATTGTCATTGAAAGTGCAAGGGCGATGAAAGCTGAAAATTGGGCTGGGAAGGAAAGGAGCGAAAGTGCCCTGTATTGTAGTGGTTAAAGATATTTCAGTGTAGAAGTCACCTTTTCACATAGTTTAAAGCCGATTATCTTTAAACAATATACTGCATATTTCAATACCATTTAGACAATTATATCATGCTCTCAACATTATTTCCATGTGCACTACTCCAGGTTTTAGCAGAGTAAGGGTTTGGGCACTATTTGTTTTCAGGGAACTATAGTAGATTCAATTTTGGTAGTATTTTTTTACCAGTGCTATAGTGAATACCATTTTAGTGCTAATTAGCGATAATTAGTGCTAATTCTCGGTAATTAGTGTGACAGCGCTATAGTAAATGACCCCCATAGTGTCTTGGGTGAGGTGAGTCTCCTGCAGGCAGACAACCGACAAATAACGCAGAAAAAATTGTTTTTCTTTTCTTCTTTTTTTTTTTTTACTGGATCCTTCAACCAAGCAACATTTCAGGATAGTACTCTTATTTCCTTTATTCAACATTATCTTATTAATACAACTTTTTGTTGTTAAGGGGGAAACAATGTTTTTTGATAATCCCAAAACAGCAGTCTCATGGATGGACAAGAATGAGCGAAGAAAAATTAGCAACATTTGCACTCCCTGCGCAACAATGCCTCTACTTTCAGCGAAATAGAGAAATAGAGATGTCCTTATTAGTACAAGTGAAAGGCAATTGAGGAGGTGCTAACTAGCTTTCCCTTCCTTCTTTTTTCTTTGTTATACTTCATTTTTTCTCCTGGTATTTTTTGTCCCCCAATTCCTGCTTTCAAAGAGATTTTCCTTTTTTTTTTTTTGAAAGAGCTGTTTAGGAAGAATGAGCTGGAAGCTTATATTCAAGCCTGGGTATATTTTTCTAACTCTAGTTGTTTCTCAGGGGAAATTTTTTTATGTGTTCTCTTTTTTTATTTATGTATGGTATGTTGTGTTGTTTGTTGTTTGTTTGTTTTTTTTCTTGTGTCTTGTCAATAAGCATGTTTATAAATATAGCTATTTTACAATCCTTGCAGCGTCATTTGAATATAAGGATTGGGACAATTGGACTCTCAGCTGTATATGGCCTAGGAATTATGAGATTTATGAGATTGCACTATGGAATTTCCTTTTTTTCCCCTCCTGGAACTGTTACTTTTCTTTGGAATGTCTCATTGTCCACAAGGTTTAGAAGTGTGTCTATGGGAATGTTTGACCATTCTTCCAGACGTGGATTTGTGAGATCAGGCTGATGTCGAATGAGAAGGCCTGGTTCACAGTCTCCGCTCTTATTCATCCCAAAGGTGTTCTATTGGTTTGGAGTCATAACTCTGTGCAGGCCAGTCAAGTTCCTCCACCTCAAACTCACTCATCCATGTCTTTATGGACCTTGCTTTGCATGCTGGTGCACAGTCATGGTGGAACAGGAACTGTTCCCATAAATTTGGGAGCATGAAATTGTCCAAAATGTGTTGGTATGCTGACGCCTCAAGAGTTTCCTTCACTGGAACTAAGGGGCCAAGCTCAACCCCACACCATAATCCCCCTTCCACCAAATGACACATAGTGCACATAGCAGGGTCCATAAAGACATAGATGAGCGGGTTTGGGGTGGAGAAACTTGACTGGCCTGCACAGAGTTCTGCCATCAACCCGATAGAACACCATTGAGATGAATTAGAGCGGAGACTGCGAGCCAAGCCTTCTTGTCCACATCAATGCCTGACTTCACAAATGAGGCCTGGGTATCTCCCCCTGCACCTCTGGCTGTCCATTTAGAATGCAGTGAGGGGAGGTGGGAGGTGATGATGGGCAGCTCTATGTTGCTTAGTGGGTGGCGAGGTCTCCCTGGGGCTAGTAGTTCTCTTCCTCAGTCTATACAGTGGACAGGGGAGGGACCTCTGACCCAAAGATCTATCAGTTTCATGCTTCAGTGTACAAGTGAGTCGACTGCTTGTACACTGTTTCTGATGTATGTTTGGGTCAGTGCCCCCCCCTCCACTGTATACACTGGGGAAGAGACTACTAGCCCCAGGGAGATCCTGCAACCCGTGGATACTATAGAACTGCCGATTGTCGCCTCCCACAGAGATGTGCTGGGGGTTGGAGGTGCACAGACACCAGAGACCAGTCAGGTACAGGGGAACCTCTGGAGGGGGGCTGTCTGGGGACCCCGATGTAAGGGGGGCTCTCTGGGGACACTAATGTAAGGGAGCTCTCTTGGGACACTGATGTAAGGGGGTTCACTGGGGACACGAATGTAAGGGGGCTCTCTGGGGACACTGATGTAAGGGGGGGCACTCTGGAGACCTTGATGTAAGGGGAGGCTCTCTGGGGACCCTGATGTAAGGAGGGGCTCTCTGGGGACTTTGATGTAAGGAGGAGCTCTCTGGGGACCTTGATGTAAGGAGGGGCTCTCTGGGGATCCTGATGTAAGGGGGGCTCTCTAGGGACCCTGATGCAAGGAGGGGCTCTCTGGGGACCTTGATGTAAGAGGGGGCTCTTTGGGGACGCTGATGTAATGAGGGGGCTCTGGGGACCCTAATGTAAGTAGAGAGGCTCTCTGGTAACCCTGATGTAAGGTGAGGCTCTCTGGAGACCCTGATGTAGGGGGAGGCCCTCTGGAGACCCTGATGTAAGTAGGGAGGCTCTCTCGGGACCCTGATGTAAGGGGCTCTCTCTAGGGACACTAATGTAAGGAGGGATTTCTGGGGACACTGATGTAAGGGGGTCTGTGGGGAAACTGATGTAAGGAGGGGCTCTCTGGGGACGCTGATGTATGGGGGGCTCTCTGAGGACACTGATGTAAGGGGGGGGGGCTCTCTGGGGACACTGATGTAAGGGGTTCTGTGGGGAAACTGATGTAAGGAGGGGCTCTCTGGGGACACTGATGTAAGGGGGGCTCTCTGAGGACACTGATGTAAGGGGGGGGGCTCTCTGGGGACACTGATGTAAGGGGGGGCCCTCTGGGGACATTGATGTAAGGGAGGCTCTCTGGGGACACTGATGTAAGGGGGGCTCTCTGGGGACACTATTGTAAGGGGGCTCTCTGGGGACACTGATGTAAGGGGGTTCTCTGGGGACACAAATGTAAGGGGAGCTCTCTGGGGACACTGATGTAAGAGGGGCTCTCTGGGGACACTATTGTAAGGGGGCTCTCTGGGGACACTGGTGTAAGGGGGGTTCTCTGGGGACACAAATGTAAGGGGAGCTCTCTGGGGACACTAATGTAAGGGGGGCTCTCTGGAGACTCTGATGTAGGGGGAGGCCCTCTGGAGACCCTGATGTAAGTAGGAAGGCTCTCTCGGGACCCTGATGTAAGGGGGGCTCTCTAGGGACACTAATGTAAGTAGGGATTTCTGGGGACACTGATGTAAGGGGGTCTGTGGGGAAACTGAGGTGAGGAGGGGCTCTCTGGGGATGCTGATGTAAGGGGGGCTCTCTGAGGACACTGATGTAAGGGGGGGCTCTCTGGGGACACTGATGTAAGGGGGTCTGTGGGGAAACTGATGTAAGGAGGGGCTCTCTGGGGACACTGATGTAAGGGGGGCTCTCTGAGGACACTGATGTAAGGGGGGGCTCTCTGGGGACACTGATGTAAGGAGGGATTTCTGGGGACACTGATGTAAGGGGGTCTGTGGGGACACTGATGTAAGGGGGGCTCTCTGGGGACACTATTGTAAGGGGGCTCTCTGGGGACACTGATGTAAGCGGGTTCTCTGGGGACACAAATGTAAGGGGAGCTCTCTGGGGACACTGATGTAAGAGGGGCTCTCTGGGGACACTAATGTAAGGGGGGCTCTCTGGGGACACTATTGTAAGGGGGCTCTCTGGAGACCCTGATATAGGGGGAGGCTCTCTGGGGACCCTTATGTAAGTAGGGAGGCTCTCTGGGGACCCTGATGTAAGGGAAGGCTCCCCGGGGACCCTGATGTGATGAGGGGGGCTGTGGGGACCTTGATGTAAGTGGAGGATCCACACTTAGATATGTAACGATAAAATATATATATATATATATATATATATAAATATATATATACTGTAGGGAGTAGGGAGGCTCTCTGGTAACCCTGATGTAAGGCGAGGCTCTCTGGAGACCCTGATGTAGGGGGAGGCTCTCTGGAGACCCTCATGTAAGTAGGGAGGCTCTCTGGGGACCCTGATGTAAGGGGTGGCTCTCTGGGGACCCTAATGTAAGTAGAGAGGCTCTCTGGAGACCTTGATGTAAGGGGAGGCTCTCTGGAGACCCTGATGTAGGGGGAGGCCCTCTGGAGACCCTGATGTAAGTAGGGAGGCTTTCTGGGGACACTGATGTAAGGGGGTCTCTGGGGAAACTGATGTAAGGAGGGGCTCTCTGGGGACACTGATGTAAGGGGCGCTCTCTGAGGACACTGATGTAAGGGGGGCTCTCTGGGGACACTATTGTAAGGGGGCTCTCTGGGGACACCGATGTAAGAGGGGCTCTCTGGGGACACCGATGTAAGAGGGGCTCTCTGGGGACACCGATGTAAGAGGGGCTCTCTGGGGACACCGATGTAAGAGGGGCTCTCTGGGGACACCAATGTAAGGGGGGGCTCTCTGGAGACCCTGATGTAGGGGGGGGGCTCTCTGGGGACCCTGATGTAAGTAGGGAGGCTCTCTGGGGATCCTAATGTAAGGGAAGGCTGCCTGGGCACCCTGATGTAATGAGGGGGCTGTGGGGACCTTGACGTAAGTGGGGGAGCCACACTTAGATATGTAATGATTATATATATATATATACACAGTATCTCACAAAATTGAGAAAGTGAGTACACCCCTCATATTTTATTATATCTTTTTATCTTTTCATGTGACAACAGTGAAGAAATAACACTGTGCTCCAAGCCTCGCTTTAGGATTACACACACTGCGTCCACTGTAGATGGCAAATTCAACAACAAACAGCGGAGACGCCCAGAGGAGCGACAGGACATCTGCGAACTGGACCACCTATATGACGGAACAAATCATATGACCCTAATTTCAATGTCCGTTTTTCTCTTGGGATATGTGAGTGCAAAATTGTTTGTTTATCAATAAATTCATGAAGTTTTTAAAAACATCTGCACCCAGAGGCACCACTTTCTTCGTTTTTGTTTCTTATAGCCTAGGCCATCTTTCTATAGAGCAACAATAATTTTTTTCAGATCCTCAGAGAGTTCTTTGCCATGCTAAACTTCCAATGACCAGTATGAGAGAGTGAGAGCAATAACACCAAATTTAACACACCTGCTTCTCATTCACACCTGAGACCTTGTAATACTGATGAGTCACATGACAACAGGGAGGACAAATGGCTAATTGGGCCCAATTTGGACATTTTCACTTAGGGGTGTACTCACTTTTGTTGCCAGCGGTATAGACATTAATGATTGTGTGCTGAGTTATTATTATGTATATTTTATACCAGTGATGGTGAACCTTGGCACCCCAGATGTTTTGGAACTACATTTCCCATAATGCTCATGCATGCTGCAGTGTGGTTGAGCATCATGGGTAATGTAGTTCCAAAACATCTGGGGTGCCAAGGTTCGCCATCACTGTTATATACATATGTTATATGTTATAGCTGCAAAAGGTGGGCCAGCGCAATATTGAACCCTACGGACTAAGGCTGGTATGCCATTAAAGTTCATGTTTGTGTGAAGACGGGTGTCTCAATACTTTTGGCATTATAGTGTATATGGATCCCCCAGAGGGGAATGCTTTTTTATCAATAGTTATTCTTTAAAAGACTGAGCAGCACTGATATACATAAAAAGCTAAATAAAAAGGTAAAATCTGTATTTTACTTTAAAGAAATGCCATCTTGTTAAGATTTTAGATCTATTTTAACTGCCCCAAATGTCAACTGAAAAGTCCAAAATATGACAAAATAACTATTCAAAACTTTACTGATATTTAGGTTTGTGAACTGAATATTTTGAAAAGCAAATTATCGTGAGACTAGGTCATCCATCTTTGTAAATAGAACCCAAGAAATGTCATATGCGCTGAAGAAACATACACTTTATTCTGCACAATATCTCTCTAGGTAGCAGAACTGACAATACATACAGTATTTCAGACAGAAACAGAATACATTTTTCTACACATATTTGGGAAAAAAGATCCGTAGTGTTGGAAAATTAGCTATTCTTCTCCATGCAGGATAGATTTCCATAGAAATGTCATAAGCGCCGGGCGGAAATGTGCATTTTGTATCTATATGGAACACATTTCCATAGAAATTCCATATAATATCTGGGCAAATTAGCTTTATCTATGTAAACAGGGCAGGTATCCACAAAAAATGTCACAGGCGTTGAGATAAAAATATTGTTTTTTTTTATTTTACAAAAAAGCCAAGCATATGCTCCAAACAATAAAAATTGCAAATGAATAATAATCCAGCTGATTCAGTTACTTTACCACTGTCATAAAAACCCCACCAGCCTTTCATAGTAGATTTCATTGCACCAATGCTTCTTCTCTTCCTGTCTAGAAATCATGATACAAGTTTAACATTATAACAGAGGGAGAAAAATGGATGGAACCCAGAGGTCCACAAGGGGGAACCACAGAGGTCACCAAAGTGCAGTAAGAAACCTGTCATCACACTATGATGCTTGCTGAACTTTGGTTCTGGGATTGATGTGTTTTGGACATCTATGTTCACACTTCCTCTGGTAACAGCATCCCTTGCAATGTTTTTCAACTGTACCAGGTTACTCAATTGGTAATGTTTTCGAAAACCTGGCATTTTGTTTAAAACCCGATTTCCATGCTTGTCTATATATTTGTAGCAACCCATAGGGGTTGCAGATGTCAGGGTTCCCCACTGCTGCACAGCCAAACCACAAAAAAACTTC
Source organism: Lithobates pipiens (assembly GCF_037356315.1). Classification (NCBI taxonomy): domain Eukaryota; kingdom Metazoa; phylum Chordata; class Amphibia; order Anura; family Ranidae; genus Lithobates; species Lithobates pipiens. The sequence goes on from NW_027507788.1 coordinate 111,827,457, forward strand.
TACACTTTCTCCAGAGAAAGGGAACTTTTCTTTGAGCTTTGTTTTAATGTTTTATGAAGGGATAATAACTTGGATGGGAAATAGGAATTATGGGATGCCCAAATTGATAGCAACAAAACCAGGGGCAACTTCCTCTGTATGTACAACTCCAATTGATTCTTCTCCTTTTCTTTCTACAACTCTGATTAATTCCTCTTCCTCAGTCTGTATAGCTCTGATCAATTCCTCTTTTGGTAGCTAACAATCTCCTAACTCCCCTGTAGACACTGGTCCCAGCTCTACCACTGCAGGAAATACCAGCCCACCTGGATGCTTCTCCACCAACCCACCTAGCTGCTTCTTCACCAGTCTACCCGACTGACACTCTTCACCAATCTACCCGACTGACTGCTCTGGAGATCTTCCAGGGCAAGGTTATGGAAGATTTAAGCACACTGCTATCTTCCAGAGATATCTGCCAGGATCCTCCCAGGCCAGCACCTGAGCACCCCCCCAGACTAGGGTGTTTGCCTCAAGGGTCACCGACAGTCCTCCATCTCCATCTTCCACCCCACTCCCTTGCTGGCATGACTCATTCATATTTAAGGGCTCACTTAGTCCCCTGCCAGGCCCACCACCTGGGGATTGGCTAAGCTCCCCTAAATATGCAGAACAACCCTCCTAGTCTCCGCCCTCCAGGTTCCAGAATGTTCTCAATGTTTGCAGAACTAGGGGGAGGCACCAGAGAGCTGCCTGCATGAGTCATCCTTCCCTGAACTCTAGTAAACACTGACCCAGATTTCATGAATTAAATTTAGCCATGAGTCAGACTATGTTTTACCGACTCTGACATTAGTAGCACACTAGAGGATGCTACATATTATAATAGTCCATATACTGTATACAAGCCATGAGATCGTACATTCTATGCACAATACATATTGGAAACATGATATGAAATGTCCTATACAATGAGAATTTTGTTTTTAACCACTTCCCACCCAAGGACGTCATATGTACATCTTTGAACTTCAGTGGGAATATCTGAATGATGCCTGCAGCTACAGGCATCATTCAGATATCCTCGTTTTCAGCCAGAGATTCTGTGTACTATAAGAACAATCATAGCAGCAGTTCTGCCACTTAATCTTCCTTACAGGTGACGGGAGGGGACACCCCCCCTCCCGCCACCATCCGATGCATCTCCGGGCTCTCCCGTGCAATTGGGGACCCAGAGAAAGAATGGGCCGCATGGGCCGCCGCCTGATGATGACCATAGAGATTTTGGGTGACCAGATGATCACCAGTCATCTCTATGACTGTCGAAGGCCTGGGCACGACTTTATAATGTCCTGTCCGGGCCACGGTTCTAAACAAAGCTGCAATTATGGCTGGTAAGCATGAAATCATGGATTTTTTTTCAGTCTCATGCTTTCCAGCCTGGAGGAGAGATGTGGGGATTTATTGACCCCGTATCTATCTCTCCATAAAGAGGACCTGTCACAAACTATTCCTATTACAAGGGATGTTTACATTTCTTGTAATAGGAATAAAAGTGATCAAAATTTTTTTAAAAGAAAGTGTAAAAATAAAAAAAGAAAGTAAAAAAAGTAAAAGTAAAAGTAAAAACACCCTGTCCCCGGTAGCTCGCGCTCAGAAGCGAACACACATGTAAGTCCCACCCACATATGTAAAAGCTGTTCAAACCACACATGTGAGGTACCACCGTGTGTGTTAGAGCACGAGCAATAATTTTAGCCCTTTACCTCCTCTGTAACTCTAAACTGGTAACCTGTAAAAAAAATGTAAAGTGTCGCCTATGGAGATTTTTAAATATTGAAGTTTGGCGCCCTTCCATGAGTGTGCGCAATTTTAAAGTATGACATGTTGGGTATCTATTTATTCGGAGTAACATCATCTTTCACAATATACAAAAAAAAATGGGCTAACTTTACTGTTTTTTATTTTTTAATTCATGGAACTGTTTTTTTAGAAAAAAAAAACACGTTTGAAAAATTGTTGCGTAAATACCATGCGAAAAAAGTTGCAATACCCGCCATTTTATTCCCTAGGGTGTCTGCTAAAAAAACATAAATAATGTTTGGGGGTTCTGGGTAAATTTCTAGCAAAAAAATAATGCTTTATACATTTTTTTTCTTCCCCCCTATATGTGAGTTTTTTATATTTTCTTCCTTATTCATATTCTTCCAGCTTAGCACAATGTAAGTATGCATATCTTTACCTGGTGGCACATTGGGGAAGGAGGAATTCATTGTAGTAGTGATTACAGTGATTGCTGTTATCTCCTGGTTCCTGCTTGGGTTCTGTGCAAGCGACTTACACACTGCACAGTGACCATAGGGGGTTGCTCTCTCAGCACCTCCACCATTTATAAAATGCCTTATATCCCTTTCAATTAATAAAAGGTGCTCTTTTATTGGACAAGGTGGAGGCCATGACATCACTGACTGTCCTCTCCACTTCATTTAGTCCAAGAATGCTTTCTATGTATGTATGAAAAAAATGAGGAAAGTTTGTAAAACTGGTACACTCTCAATATCGTTTATTTTAAGGTAGATTTGTAGCATCAAAATGGAAACTAATTTAATTCTGCAATTCTGCAGTGGCCGCCTTTAATTCAGAGTGTCCTAATCTTCATGTGATGTGCCAGACGCATGGATTCCAAATTTTTTTTTTTTAAGCTCATAGTTAGAGCCAGGCTCTAAGGCCTCTTGCACACGATATTTCTCTTTGAGCATCTACTTTTTCAGACTTTTTTTAGTGGATTTTTGCACATATGCGTCTGCGCATGTTTTAAACGCACTTTTGCGCATGCGCAAAAAGCTTGTTCCCATGTCAATGGACCAATCTGTGTGCATGAGGTGTAAAATACTGACCAAAAATGCATATTTTTCAAATTTTTTTTTTTTTACTGAAGAATACACAGCGCTTGTTTAACCACTTGCCAACCGCCGCACGACGATGTACGTCGACAAAATGGCACGGGCAGGCATATGGGCGTACATATACGTCCCTGCCTTCCCACTGCAGTGCAAATCACATCCGATCTCTGTGCGATGCGAGTTCAGCCATACAGATAGTATGGCTGAATTCGCATCGCACCTGCCGCAAACTCGCACGGGACCCTTTTTTTGGTCCGCAGCAGAATCGGATCGCATGGGTGTTCACACCATGCGATCCGATTCCTGTCCAAGTTTGCAGATCGCACTGCGATATGCGAACTGATCTGGGGGTGTCATTAACATTTCACTGACACTCCCTGCAGTTCGCATAGGGCAGTGTGAACTGCCGCCGGGAGGCATGCGATGCGGGAACCCGCCGCAGATTTGCGGCGTTCCCGCATCGCTCCAGTGTGAACCCAGCCTAATAAGCAATCGTTTTTCTGATCGCTGTATTAGTGTCAAAGGTGACACTAGTTAGGCAGGTAGGTATTTAGGTTCGCCGCAGCTTTTTATAGCGCCAGGGACCCCCATATACTACCACATAAAGCCCCCTGATTGCCCCCTAGTTAACCCTTTCACCAGTGATCACCATATAACTGTTACAGGTGACGCTGGTTGATTAGTTATTTTTTATAGTTTCAGGGCACCCGCCATTTATTACCTAATAAAGGTTTAACCCCCTGATCACCCGGCGGGTGATATAAGTTTGAGGGTCAGATAAGGTCTGCGTCGCCCCAGGCAGCGTCAGGTTAGTGCCAGTACCGCTAACACCCACGCGCAAAGCATACACCTCCCTTAGTAATATAGTATCTGATCAGATCTATATTAGCGTCGCCAGCAGTTTAGGTTTCCCAAAACGCATTGTTAGTGGGATCAGCCCAGATACCTGCTAGCACCTGCGTTTAGCCCCTCCGCCAAGCCCAGCCCAGCCCACCCAAGTGCAGTATCGATCGATCACTGTCACTTACAAAACACAACACACATAACTGCAGCGTTCACAGAGTCAGGCCTGATCCCTGCGATCGCTAACAGTTTTTTTTGTAGCGTTTTGATACAGTCGATGACAGCCTAGGTGCTTTTTTACCTGTGAGTCTCACTAGTGTACCCCTAAATTTAGGGGTGTCTACTTTCCAAAATGGGGTCATTTGGGGGGGGGGGTTGTGCCATCTTGGCATTTTATGGCCTTCAAAACTGCGATAGGTAGTGAGGAGTGAAATCAAAAATTTACACCCTTAGAAATCCTGAAGGCGGTGCTTGGATTTCGGGGCCCCGTACGCGGCTAGGCTCCCAAAAAGTCCCACACATGTGGTATCCCCATACTCAGGAGAAGCAGCAAAATTTATTTTGGGGTGTCATTTCACATATGCCCATGGCATGTGTGAGCAATATATCATTTAGTGACAACTTTGTGAAAATAAATAAATAAATAAATAAAAGTTTGTAATTTTCTCGCAACTTGTGGCAAAATATAAAATATTCCATGGACTCAACATGCCTCTCAGCAAATAGCTTGGGGTGTCTACTTTCTAAAATGGGGTCATTTGTGGGGGTTTTGTGCCATCTTGGCATTTTATGGCCTTCAAAACTGTAATAGGTAGTGAGGAGTGAAATCAAAAATTTACACCCTTAGAAATCCTGAAGGTGGTGCTTGGATTTCGGGGCCCCGTACGTGGCTAGGCTCCCAAAAAGTCCCACACATGTGGTATCCCCGTACTCAGGAGAAGTAGCAGAATTTATTTTGGGGTGTCATTTCACATATGCCCATGGAATGTGTGAGCAATATATCATTTAGTGACAACTTTGTGAATAAAAAAAAAAAAAAGTTTGTAATATTCCTGCAACTTGTGGCAAAATATAAAATATTCCATGAACTCAACATGCCTCTCAGCAAATAGCTTGGGGTGTCTACTTTCTAAAATGGGGTCATTTGGGGGGGGGGATTTGTGCCATCTTGGCATTTTATGGCCTTCAAAACTGTAATAGGTGGTGAGGAGTGAAATCAAAAATTTACGCCCTTAGAAAGCCTGAAGGCAGTTCTTGGTTTCGGGGCCCCGTACGCAGCTAGGCTCCCAAAAAATCCCACACATGTGGTATCCCCGTACTCAGGAGAAGCAGCAGAATTTATTTTGGGGTGTCATTTCACATATGCCCATGGCATGTGTGAGCAATATATCATTTAGTGACAACTTTGTGAAAAAAAATAAATAAATAAATAAAAGTTTGTAATTTTCCCGCAACTTGCGGCAAAATATAAAATATTCCATGGACTCAACATGCCTCTCAGTAAATAGCTTGGGGTGTCTACTTTCTAAAATGGGGTCATTTGTGGGGGTTTTGTGCCATCTTGGCATTTTATGGCCTTCAAAACTGTAATAGGTAGTGAGGAGTGAAATCAAAAATTTACGCCCTTAGAAAGCCTGAAGGCTGTGCTTGGTTTTCGGGGCCCCGTACGCGGCTAGGCTCCCAAAAAGTCCCACACATGTGGTATCTCTGTACTCAGGAGAAGCAGCAGAATTTATTTTGGGGTGTCATTTCACATATGTCCATAGCATGTGTGAGCAATATATCATTTAGTGACAACTTTGTGAAAAATAAATAAAGTTTATAATTTTCCCGCAACTTGTGGCAAAATATAAAATATTCCATGGACTCAACATGCCTCTCAGCAAATAGCTTGGGGTGTCTACTTTCTAAAATGGGGTCATTTGTGGGTGTTTTGTGCCATCTTGGCATTTTATGGCCTTCAAAACTGTGATAGGTAGTGAGGAGTGAAATTACAAATGTATGCCCTTAGAAATCCTGAAGGCGGTGCTTGGCTTTCGGGGCCCCGTACGCGGCTAGGCTTCCAAAAAGTCAACCACATGTGGTATCCCCGTACTCAGGAGAAGCAGCAGAATGTATTTTGGGGTACAATTCCACATATAACCATGGTATGTGTGAGCAATATATCATTTAGTGACAACTTTGTGTAAAAAAAAAAAAACAATTTTTTTTTTGTCATTATTCAATCGCTTGAGGCAAAAAAATAAAATATTCAATGGGCTCAACATGCCTCTTATCAATTTCCTTAGGGTGTCTACTTTCCAAAATGGGGTCATTTGGGGGGTTTTGTACTGCCCTGCCATTTTAGCACCTCAAGAAATGAGATAGGCAGTCATAAACTAAAAGCTGCGTAAATTCCAGAAAATGTACCTTAGTTTGTAGATGTGACAACTTTTGCGCAAACCAATAAATATACAGTTATTGACTTTTTTTTTTACCAAAGACATGTGACTGAATACATTTTGGCCTAAATGTATGACTAAAATTTAGTTTATTGGATTTTTCTAATAACAAAAAGTAGAAAATATCCTTTTTTTCAAAATTTGCGGTCTTTTTACGTTTATATCGCAAAAAATAAAAATCGCAGACTCAGTCAAATACCTTTAAAAGAAAGCTCTATTTGTGGGAAAAAAAGGACGCAAATTTTGTTTGGGTACAACATTGCATGACCGCGCAATTACCAGTTAAAGCAGCACAGTGCCAAATTGTAAAACAGACCTCTGGTCATTGACCAGCAAAATGGTCCGGTCTGAAAGTGGTTAAACGCTTTTGTGCATAGACACATTACAATTAATGTGCTGTATTTTAACTCAGTAAAAAATAAGCTGTACTGAGCATTTTCAAACAGCAGTGTGCAAGAGGCCTAATAGGCTTCAAAAAAAGGTGGACTCGGGAGCACTGTGCCCTGAGCCCACCAAGTTGTATGACAGTAGCCAATAAATATTTGCTTTGTCTTCCTGATTCTCCTCCTGTCCAATCAAGAAGCAGACCCGTCACCTGATTGACCGAAAGGAGAAGCGATCCTATTGGCCACTTATGAGGAGGGAGGAGATGCAGGGGAAGCTGCTGCCCATCGCCCAGAGGATGTCTGATACCTGATAGTTGAGTTAAGTGCGGGGCTGGTGACCGGCTGTCGGGGGGGGGGGGGGGTTTGAGGGGGAAAAATGTACTGCCCCCAGAAAAATATATACCACCAGCTGCCACTGCCACCATTCACCACTGCAATTCTGCCTGTTTTGTTTTCACAATAAATACTCAATTACTAAATATAGTGTATAAGACATATTAGGGTAATGATTTTAAACAAATTCAATAAATGCAGTAGAAAAATCTCCTGAATTAGCTTATACGTGCTCTCTTCGGCTAGCGAAAGGAAACAACCACAAAACAGAATAAAAGTATATATCATGTTTAAAAGAGAAAAACTGAAAGTTTCTCCTGGAGCAACCCCACAGCATTATTTTTAAAAATTCTCTATACATATACTATAGCTGTTTTATTGTTGGTCCCGTGAAGTCTTCAGCTATTCATTCTTAAGCGAAGGTTGCTTGTTCTAAATGCTACATAGACTAGTGCCATGTAGAGACATTAGCATGTAAACCCAGAGTAGCTCGATAACTTACATCCAGGGGGTATGGCCTTGATTTCCTGGGCTCACGGGAGGTTGATTAAGGGATGGCCAGCATCATTCAACCCTCAAGAGGACCGGTGGTCACAGATTAGGGACAATACAGATTAAGAGCTGTATTGGATATGGTTATTCAATGCAAAGAAACCTTAAGAAAAAATAAAAGGGTCATTTGTGAAAAAATAACTGTGGGTATTAAAGAATAAGAGAGTTCAAATTGATTCCACATATATACATTAGATAAATATGACATTATTAAAATATTAAAGAAGAAACATTGAAGCAAATCTTTAATTATCGATGATAATGTTTAATTATATGATTATTTTTTATCTTGTTTATTGGGTTAACACGTTTTCGCAAATATAATATCAAACTTACAGAACATTTCTAATATATCTAGTTTACTTTTTCAAGTGCTCCCAACTATTATGTGACCAAAAAAACATTATGTAACCTTAATGATCAGAAAATGAAAAATCAATGAATAAATGCTAGCATAATAAATGTTTTCTGTAAACAAGGGTAAACAAAGCTTAATTGCTGAATTAATTATCTTCATTAAAAGATTTTTTAGTGTTTGCACTAATACACAGGCTGTTTGATGCTTTCACGTGAATTCCTATTTCTTTCATTATTATATTAAATGTACAGATTTATGAAAGCAGTGTAGATTGTCTATAACAATGACTTTGTCTAACTGCTTAAAAGTAGTTGAGCTGACCTTAGTCACGCAGGGAGTGCGTTGTTTTGTCAAATCATAGGGGGTTGATTTACTCAAGTAGCAAGGACTGAACACAGCAAATAACTATTCACTGAGCATGGCAAATAAGATGAGTGGGTTCATGTCAATCAACAAATTACATGCTAGACACAATCCTGTTTTTTCTTTTTTTAATTTTAATGTAGTTTGGACACTCAGTCATGTGAGCACAGGTTCACCCTATTTATCATTTCACTGAGCAAAATAAGCATATTATACCAGGCATCACTAAATGGCTAACTGTGGTCCAGATCTAGACCAAGTCTTTGTCCCACCTGGCCCACTCATTCCCGCCACCTAGCAGCCCTTCTGCCTATCAGCCATCACTGCTGTCGCTATGATTTTCACAGAGCCAACAATGGGAGCAGGACAGCTCTGAACAGGGGGGGGGGGGCTGCCCGAGTTAATAAGCAGTTGATTGGTTTCTAGGATGCAGGGCGGTTATAGCAACCAATCGCCAGCTTGCAGCTCCCGCCCTCTGTCTAGACCTGCTGTGCCTTCCGCTGTCGTCTCTGTCTGTATAAGGTAGGACAGGAAGGGGGGCAATGTGAAGGGGGGCTGAGAACATTAATGAGGGAGCTGAGGACAGTAATGGGGGGGGGGGCTATGGACAGGAATGGGGGATGCTGAATACATTAATGGGTGGAGGCTGAGGACAGTAATGTGAAGGGGGGATTTTGATAGGAAGGGGAGTGACTGTGATGTAAAGGGGAGACTGAAGATGCTGATGTAAGAAGGGGATTGTGATATGAGGCTTGGTTCAGATCTGTGCATGCGTCTTTGAATGTGCACGTCACATGTAGGGCAGCTCATTCATTTTAATGTGCTGCTTTACTCCAGAGAAACACAGAGAAAACATTTTCAACACTTTTTTCAGTACAATTGTGTGTATGGGTAGTTGATGGAAAGATTAGATCTGCACCTACATCCCAATTTACACAATTCCACCAAAAAATTAAAGCTAGGGGATGTTTGAGGCACTTCAGGTTACACCTTGTAGGTCAAATATTAAAAACATTACAATTTTATTGAAGTATACATGTTAAAATAATGACAACAAAAACAATGACAATTTTCTTGTTATTATTTTAACATGCATACTTCAATAAAATTGTAATGTTTTAATCTTTCACTACAAGGTGTGACCTGAATGTTTCTACTAAGCACCTGAAGAGTGCCATAGTTTTAACTTTTTTGTTGCCTTTTTGTTTAAATTACACCCTGCCAAACCACATGGTGCTGCAGCACCATGTGGTTTGGCACACGGGAAAATGTTTCCATAGTTGCTGATATGTGGCGATACTATTAAGAATTAATGGCACCCCCACGCATCTGCTGAAGTGCAGCACATTTTTCTCTGGGTCAGGGATGCATGCCAATTTGCACATGTTCCCCAGCCACAGAGAAAGGGGCTGTGATGTGAAGGATCTGAATCATCCTACAAACTATTTGGATCTCAGCAGTTAGAAAGTTTTTACTGTCTTGACCCCCATGAATTTGAATTCAATACCCCTGTGCTATACAGATTTCCACTGCATTGGAATGTCAGTCCTATACACAAAAATTCTAGTCGCTGGTACATAAAGAATTATAAACTTTATATAGAAACACATTTTTGTAACAGTAATTCATGCTGATAGAATTATTTGTGTCCATCTTATCTCCTTTACATATATATTATATCAAAAAAGTGAAAACATGAAACAGTCCGTTTAAATGCAAAACCAGCCTACAGCTTAGGAATGTCCAATTCATCAAGAATGACCTGTGCTTGTGTCAGCATTGCCTCATCTATACGGCTGCTTATGGATTCCATCAGTGCTAAACTAAATCCAAATGGACTAAAAAAATCCCTTCGTTAATCTATTGGTCCCAACCAGTCTTATCTAACTAAACGTTAAATTGAAACTGCCAGTCTTACTTTGTAAAGAATTGGGGAGATGTACGCTTCAGGGAGAGGTGAGAAATATGTGCACCTGTCTACTACTTTTATCTAATTAAATGTAGGTCTTTACAGGGCTTCAGAGTGTAGGTCATTAATGTCACAGTCATGGTGGCATGCAAGGTCTCCCTGCTTGCTGTAGATATGGATGATGTGCAGCACCAATGACTGTTTTTTTTTAGCCTTTGCATGTAAGAGTGACAGAAAAGATGGTCCAAGCTGATATTCTGTCAGTATTGCTAATTTACACAGATATCTCTCCACTTTTTTACCAATATCTTTACAATTAAATGAAAAAGTGGACATTTTAGGGGAAAATGTTATTCACTTACATACATATATATTTATACATACTTGTATATAAAATATATAAATAAATTGCAAAAATTAGCAATGCATGCTAGAAAGCATAGCATGCTACTTGATATAAAACAATACAGGTAAGGATCTCAAATATTTATTACAGGTACTTATATAGCCTAACATATTGTGTATATTGTACATTCACATCAGTCCCTGCCATCAAGGAGCTTACAATTTAGGGTTCCTAACTCACATTCATACATACTAGGGCCAATTTAGAGTAGTAGTGGCATACAAAATCCAGGCAGGTAGTTCTATGATTATGTGTCGAAACTAAGACCCTAGTGCTGCTAGATGTAAGTGCTAGCACTTAGCCACTGTGCTGCCCGATATATACATAGCAATATATATATATATATATATATATATATATATATATATATATATATATATATATAGAGAGAGAGAGAGAATTTTTAAAGCAATTCAAAATTATAAAAGTGTAGCATAGAAAAGAGTCCATAATATCCCCTATACTTTGACAATTATTTTGCTAATTACATCAACGTTGAACCTAAAACACAAAAGGAGAGAAAAAAAGGGGTTGATTTACTAAATCTGGAGAGTGCAAAATCTAGTGAAACTGTGCAGAAGTTGATGTGATTTATTTTTATGAGGGTAAGTAAAACCTTTGATTTTGCAAAAGCGTTTGGCACAGTTCCCCACACACTAATGTGTAAGGTTAAAGCGGGATTCCACCCTAAAGTGGAACCTCCGCTGGTCGGACCCCCCCCCCCCCCTCCTGTGTCACAATTGACACCTTTCAGGGGGGAGGGGGGTGGAGATACCTGTCAAAGACAGGTATTTTCACCCACTTCCGGGCATAGACTCCCACGGGAATCTACGCCATTTCCTGCCCTGCCGCGCTGTCTGCTGGGACACACACGGGTCCCAGTGACAGCGCGGAGATTCCCTATTGCGCGGCGCGGTTCGCGCATGCGCAGTAGGGAACCAGGAAGTGAAGCCGATTCGCTTCACTTCCTGATTCCCTCACCTAGAATGACGGCGGCAGCAGCCGAGGCCCGAGCGGTCGATCGGCCTCGGCATCGCTGGAACCCGGGACAGGTGAGTGTCCATTTATTAAAAGTCAGCAGCTGTAGTATTTATAGCTGCTGGCTTTTAATATTTTTTTTTTTGGCGGAATCCCTCTTTAAGTCTACAGACTTGGAAAAATCAGTTTGTAAATGGATAGAAAACTGCCTAAAAGACAGAATTCAGAGAGTAGGTTAATGACTAATGAATAATTTAAGGTTATTAGTGGTGTACCCCAAGGTTTAGTGTTGGAACCCTTACTTTTATATATATATATATATATATATATATATATATATATATATATATATATATATATATATATACATTTATAGATAAACTAGGGTCAGGGATTAAAAATACAATTTCCGTCTTTGCAGAAAATAGCAAGCTATGCAGTGTAATAATGTCCTTAGAGGATGTCTCCAATTTACAAGCCGACCTCAATTCATTGTTTAATTGGGAAACTATGTGGCCAATTAGGTTTAATGTTGATAAATGTAAAGTTATGCATGTGAGGGCTAAGGATATGCATGCATCATACATACTAGGGGGAGTACAACTGGGGGAATCAATGGTGGAGAAGAATATGGGTGTTTTATAGCTGCCTAAATTTCAGTTTTGATACATTTGTTGTGAATGTTTATGAACATTTGTAAACTCATTTTACGGGGATGTGCTGATGGGCTTTTATTGGTATAAGAACTGCTTCTCTCCCCATACAAGTCAATGGGCTTGCAGAAGCAGCTTGGAGCAGGTTAAAGAAGGAGTCAAATGTACCTGTCAAAGTGTAAATGGTCTCAGAATAGTATCAAAATTATCTCAAATCACAGGGCAAAGGAAATGCCCGTATGTGGTGCTCGTCTCTGAAAAGGTTGCTGTATTTAGTATATTTAGAACAGATTCTTTCCCAGATGGCAGACAGACACACAGCAACAGCTCATTCACTTCAGCACTGTAATCTGAGGAGATGTCCTTTTAAAAGTTTAAAACATTTATTGCTGTAGAACTTGTAACAGAAGGAGAACAAAGAGGAATAGGATACTCCAAAGTGCTTTAGTGCAAGTTTAAGCTGAGGACACTTTCTATAACAGTATCAGAGTCATTTTCACAGCTGAAGACTATGCACAATGAAGTTTGCAAGCTTTGTCCATAGCATGGAGTAGTCCAGCAGCCAGTCCAGGAGGAATGGAGAATCAGCAGTCCATCCTTGGGAGGGAGGACGGCAAGCACCAAAGACCTTGTCTGTCCAAGCTTCAGCCTATTCACCCCTCTTCTCCCCCGTTACACAGGTCCCCAGGGATTGGGCAGAGAGTAGAAAATATATTAAAACTGAGGATTTTAATTTTCAAACCCAAAGATCTGGAAGTTTATCAACAAAGCCAGGGGAAAACAATCAGACTGTGGATCCACAGCAGACCAAAGAAAGCGATCCAGCTTCTCTGGCTACAGAGTGAGACAAAAACTAAATTTCCCTAGCAACCTAACTAGGAGGGTGCTACATATTTGCTTTTATGCACACAGAACATAAACATACAATAGACATCCAGAAGAACGTCATTGAAAAAGTTCTGGGCACCAGTCCTCAGGAAGGATGTACTGGAAATGGAGCTAGTACAAAGAAGGGCAACAAAGCTGATAAAGGGTCTGGAGGATATTAGTTATGAGGAAAGGTTGCGAGCACCCCACAATAGGGATAAAACTTTTTCACAAAAGGGAGTTTAACAAGACTCATGGCCACTCATTAAAATTAGAAGAAATTAGGTTTAACCTTAAACTACGTAGAGGGTTCTTTACTGTAAGTGTGGCAAGGATGTGGAATTCTGTTCCACAGGCGGTGGTCTCAGTGAGGGGCATTGATAGTTTCAAGAAACTATTAGATAAGCACCTGAACGACCACAACATACAGGGATATACTATGTAATACTGACATATAATCACACACATAGGTTGGACTTGATGGACTTGTCTTTTTTTCAACCTCACCTACTATGTAACATCTGCAGAAAATATAATAGTGTGTGTACAGGCAGGTGTCCCAATACTTTTGGCAATATCGTGTATCTGTTTGGCTGCAATGCTGCTTCACTCTTTTGTTACTTCCTTTTTGCCTTTTCTACTGGTGTTCGTTAATAGATTAAAGGAATGCAGATCATTCTGGAAATACTGTTTTAAACTAGTAAATTATTTTTTCTTTTACATGTATGGAAGTCTGGATGGCAGAAGATCTTTTAATTGCAAATGATTTAATATACTTCAGAGATACACATTTCTGCTGCCTTATTTTGCTTTTATGTATGCAGGGATGAAGAGTGCTAATGTAGATTAGGAAGTTCTTTTATTTCCCGAAGCCTCTGATTTCTCTGTTCTCAGCAGGTGCCTTTCGTACTAGTGAGAAAAATGTAATAAACACTTAAACCTTGGGAGAATAGAATAGCAACCCACAGTGTGTCAAGGAGGGGAGCAAAGTGCTCCAAGTGAGATCAGTGGTTGAGTTTCAAGGATCCTAAGGGCAGTGGTAGCCATAAAAAAATATTATTATTTTTACCCCTTGGGAAAAGACATGATTTCTACTATATTGTGTTCTCTTCCGGTACATTTATACAATGAACAGTAAGAATGGAATATCATTTTGACAGTTTCAATATTTGTATTTTATTTTACTTGTTTTGATTTTATTAAAATTAACCTATGCTTGTCTGCTACTTGACTTCAGTAACTGGGACAGCCAGTAAAATACATGGTAATATAAAAACCTTTTCTTATTGAATCATAAAGGGTGCCATTGCTGAACTCTCCCTGTGATGATGATAGTTGCCTGGCTCCTATGCTGAGCCTATTGATCAAAAGTCAGTGACCCAGAAAAAGATTGCAATCCAAGTAGATCCAAGCCCATTTACTTAAATCTCATATATGTGCAATTTCAAAAGGAATTACCGGTAGCTACAGATTTGAATAAAGTGATAGCTAGTGATTCTGCCATGAAGGCTCTTGTTCAAGTTTTCCTTGTAATGGAATAAGGAAAGGGATGGTCGACACTCAGGATGACATCTAAAAAATAGTATTCCTTTATTGAAAAGACATGTACAATGCTGTAAAAACTGCCTAAACGTTTCCAACATTAGTCCTTAGCCATGACTAAAGACTAACGTCCAAAACCTGTAGGCTGTTTTTACAGTGTTGTACATGTCTTTTCAATAAAGGAATAATATTATTTGGATGTCATCCTGAGTACTGACCATCACTTTCCCTATATTGGTACTTTGGAGGTATCAACATCCTTGAGGTTGAGGGAGGAACTACTATGTGGGAAGGTTGTAGCACCTACACACCAGTTTTCCCTTCATCTCTGGTAATGGTGTGACAATGCTGATAGGTAGTCTAAAGGCCCATACACACGATTGGACTTTTTGACAACAAACATGCAAATTAGCTGTTTTAAGGCAACATCTGACCGTGTGTACACGCCATCGGACAAACATTTTCGGTTTTCATCTGACTTTTGTTGGCTGTGCAAAACGGACAAACTTTCCAGCAACAAAAGTCCAATGGAGCAAAGTCCGATCGTGTGTACAGAAAATCATAGGACTTTTGTACAAAGTACAAACATGCATGCTCAGAACCAATGCATCAGACAACAATACAGAAGTTGACCAAAGGTGGCGGCAAAGAGCAGAAAAAACACGTGATTTGGTGAAAGTTGGCTGAAAAAGTCCTGCTGTGTGTATGCAATACAAGTTCACGGCCGACGCCCTTTGTACAAAAATCCACAGGAAAGTTTGTACAAAGTCCGATCATGTGTATGAGGCTTTACATGTACTTATTTTAATAGCAAAAACATATTGGCTTTTATTGTTGCTTAAATTACTAATGTAAAACGGTTTGCTTGACTTTTATTGCTCTACTACGTTTAGAAGCATAAAGCCATATGTCCAATAGTATGTAAACTATTACAAAATGAGTCAATACAAATATGAGTATCACTTGTGAGTTTTGAGCCCAAAACCTGCTCCACCAACTTTAGGCAGAGCTTCACCCAAAAGGGGAAGCTCTGCTTATCTGCTTCCTCCCCCTTCGGTGCCACGTTTGGCACCTTTGGGGGGGAAGGAAATGGGTACCTGGCTGCTGTGAGATGCGGTGGGGTCCCCTGGAAGTTCGGCTCCTTCCTCCTTCCTCTGCTGCTGGGCCATTCACAAAGCAGAGCGTGCTTTGCGCATGCGCAGTAGGGAACCCGCTGGTAGCAGCACATGAGAGCCTATGGAAACATTGGCTGGGGCAGTGGAAGCTGGTGCTTAATATTTTGGGGGGCAGCAAACAAACCTACCCCCCCATGGGGGACGGCAGCGGTGATCAGTGACCCCCCGCAGGAGACGGACGGCGGCAATCAGCCCCCCCGTGCGGGAGATGGATGGTGCCAATCAATCCCCCACATGGGAGAATTACAGTGGCTATCAGTCCCCCCCCCCCGCTGGAGACGGATGGAGGCCTTACTTTAGGAGGCCGATACTGCTCCTTGCTGCAGGGAGGAGCCAGGGCCATTGCTTCCTGATTGGCCCAGGAGGAGAATTAGGAAGACAATAGCAAATATAAATTTGCTATTGTCACACAACTGGATGGGCTCAAGGCGCAGTGCTATGCTCCCCAAGCCCACCCTTTTTTTAAGCCAATTAGAGTCTCAGGCTCTGATCATGTGCTTAAAAAAAAAACCCTAATGAAATTCATGCGTCCGGTACCCTGCATGTAGATTAGGGGCTGGACACATGGATTAGGGGGGCATCTCCCCTGTGCCCCTAATGGATGGGCCCCCACTGAGCTGGGGTGTGACATCTAAGATCTGAATATGTTTTGTGTCCTTGAGAAAAGCTTGTATTTTAACAACTAGCCGCTGGAGGAAATCTTGCAGAGATTGAGTAAATCCCATTAACGATAGGCCCACCAGGAGGGTTAGCATTATCTTTATGGATCTTAGGTAAAAAGCAAATAATACGGGGGCTACAAAAAAAGGGGGTCCATATAGGCAGCCTCCTTCGTGAGAATCCCTTTGATCCTTTCCACCTTCAATTATTGTATGCAATTCTTCTTTGAATTGCAGCATGGGATCCTTGTTCAATATTTTAAATGTTTCCCTTTTGCTTAATAAGTGAGCCATTTCCGCTTGATAATAGGTTTTACTTAGGACAACCAAAGGATTCCATACCCTTCCTAATATACTGGGGATCTGTTGATTTCCTCACTTTGAGTTGGTCTAAATCCTTAGCAACCATATTTTTTATTTTATTTTCAATTAGTTTTTATTGAAAATTTTCAAAGTATAAAACTTAGCACAAAATACAAAATCGTACAAATAAAGATAAAGTATAAGAGTACACATTAGTGTGATAAAAATTGAAAGGATACAACAATTGGAATAAAGACTCCTCTTGCACATTACCCGTCTTATGAGTGGGAGGTGTTATGTCCGCCTCTTCCAAAAGTTTGCAGTGCATTTTTATGAACGAGTGGGATAGGTTGGGGAAGGTGGGATGGGGGAAGAGGGGTGGGAGGGGGGGGATGGGTAGGGTAGGAGATGGTGCGCAATGTGCGTATATCATCATTACTTATGTAGAGTTACATGTAGCAAGGCTGCAATTCTAAGTAAATGAACAATGAGTCAAAAATTAAGGTAAAGACAATCGAAACATAAACATCTAACTAACGCTTATCCCAGATTGACCATATGCGCCAGTGTTTGTCAAAGAAATGGTTTCTACCATCTTTTTTTGGCTATCATTGACTCAAAAATGTAGTTAGATTGAGTGATTTCCAGTGCTTCTGAGACATTAGGCACTCTGTTGGATTTCCAATTTCTAGTAATTAGTGACTTGGTTGCTAGTAGGATATGTGAAACTACTGTACGGTAGTAGGGAGAGAATTTCTTAATGTCAAGGTTTAGCAATGCTAATCCCAGACTTGGTGGTAGGAGGATTCCTGTGATTTGTGAGATATATTTGAATAAGGATGAGCCAAACACCCCTGGTTCGGTTTGCACCAGAACCTGCGAACAGACCTAAACTTTGTGTGAACTTTAGAACCCTATTAAAGTCTATGGGACTCCAACATTCAAAATCTAAAGTGCTAATTGTAAAGGCTAATATGCAAGTTACTGTCCTAAAAAGTGTTTGGGGACCTGGGTCCTGCCCCAGGGGACATGTATCAATGCAAAAAAAAAAGTTTTAAAAACTGCCGTTCTTTTGGGAGCAGTGATTTTAATAATGATTAAAGTGAAACAATAAAAGTGTAATATTCCTTTAAATTTCGTACCTGGGGGGTGTCTATAGTATGCCTGTGAAGGGGCGCATGTTTCTGGTGCTTAGAACTGTTCCTGCACAAAGTTTAATTTCTGCAGAAAAAAAGTCATTTAAAATCACTCGCGGCTATAATGAATCCCGTAATACAGAGAACACTCATTGAAAATCATTGATAAAAAATAAAAAAGCGTGGGGTTCCCCCAAATTCAATTACCAGGCCCTTCAGGTCTGGTATGGATATTAAGGGGAACCCCGCATCAAATTAAAAAAAAAATAGACGTGGGGTTCCCCCTAAATATCCATATCCAAATAGCACTTTAGCTTTCTCCCATAGACTTGTACAGGGTGTTCCGCGGCTTTTCAAATTTGCTGCGAACACTCCAAATTGTTCACTGTTCACCGAACAGGCGAACAGGCAATGTTCGAGTTGAACATGAGTTTGACTCAAACTCGAAGCTCATCCCTACATTTGAATATGCTGTTCCAGAAGCTAGTAAGGTGTTTGCAGTTCCAAAATATATGGAGTATATTCCCCACCTCAACGCAGTCTCTCCAGCAGAGTGGGGAACTAGAGTGGTAGCATTTTGACAATCTGTATGGTGTAAGATACCATCTCTGGGCAATTTTTAATGAAAGCTCCCAGTGATTAACACATCTAGATGCTCTATATATTGTTTTGAGTGCTATTTGCCACTGTTGTTCTGTGAAGATTTCTCCTAGTTCCTGTTCCCATTTATGAAAGGGAGTGGGTTTTGTGAAGGTGATTTTGTTCTGAAACAAGTTGTAGAAGAGAGATATACCCTTGAAGGAAATGGGTGACTTATTGAAGAATTGCCACGCTATGTCCTGGATGGGTATGTGGTGGTTCTTTAGGGATTTCAAGAAGTGAGTGAGTTGGAGGTATTTGTAGTGGTCAGTTGGAGGGATGGAGTATTCTTTAGTTAATGTATCGTACGATTTAAGTGTGTTATTAGAGTATAAGTCAGAGATCAGAGAGAGATACCTCGATCGGACCATTTTGTGTAATTGGAGTGTGGAATTACATGGTTTAAAACTTCTAGTGGGATTGGCATACATATGTTGTTGGAGGATGATGGGGCGAGTTCCCTCCATACTAATAAGGTAGCTTGAATAGTCTCAAGAGGTATGGTTTCCAGGCATCCAAAAGAAGGAGATACCGTCGATTCCAGGTTGGGCTGAGTGCCTGTTCGATATTACACCAAGGAATATCTGGCTGAGGTGAGAGCCAGTGTTTGAGCTGTGTATGTAGAGCTGCCCGGTAGTAGTCTTTTATGTCTATTAGTCCCATTCCATCCACAGATCTATGTTTTATAAGCAGATTTTTGGAACATCTAGGTCGCTTAGTACCCCAGATATATTGCTTAAGCAAGAGATTAAGATATTTAAGATGGGAATTTTTAAGAGGGATAGGGAGCATAAGAAAAATGTACAATATTTGGGGAAGAAGGAGCAGCAACCATATTTTTGAACCTCAAGAAATGTGTTATCTGTGTTGAGGGGATTATTGCGAAGTGTCGATTGAACCCTCTCAGCCGGTGCCACATTCCTAATAGGGTTTGACCAAAAATATTTTTTTCATATTTAAAATTCCTTACATATTTTTGTAAACTAACATACAGTATGTCTAGAATTTGTTTAAGTTTTTGATAGGGGCAAATTTGAGCCCTCTGTCTAAAACTATTGTCTCATCATTGCTCTAAGGGATACCACTAAGATCATATATTCCTGTTCCTATTGGGGTTTTGGCATTTTGGAATCGCCTACCCCCTCTCCTTCCTCTCTTTCCTTTCTTTTGTGTTGAGGGCCATTTCCTGAGGGCATTTGTTGAGGGGGGTGTCTCCACCAGTCCCCAACATTGTATGGAGGAGGCCCCTTCCCTGGTCCATTCTGCCCTTCTAAAAAATCCCCTTCTCCATAGGAGGCATGATTCTGTAAGGGTGCAACCCTATTGTAAATTGTTATTGATCCACCCCGGGGGAATGGTGATCTTCCTCTATTAGAATTATTCCTTCTATCTACATATTGGTGATAATTTCCCCAATTTTGGGATGGTTCCTGAACATAGGGAGAAGATGGTTGGTGAGGACTACTGATGACTCCCTCTCCTACCCCTCCCCCTCCTGTTGCTCCTTCTCTTGTTAATACCTCTAAAGTCTCCCTCCGAGATGTATAATATCTTTCCTGCTCAGAGTAATCATATTCATGAACAGTATTCCTTCTAGGAATTAGTACAGGGGTATCAACAATCAGTTGACTTGGGGGTATATTAGCGGGAGCAATATTAGAGGGATTGACAACACTTTGCCATTTAAATACAGTACCACTATCAGAATCACCCAGATCCCTGATAAATGTCTTATTTTTCTTAGTTTGGATCGCTAGATCCCATTTAGTGAGTTTATTCTTTAGATTCACTGATAATCTGAGAAACTCGCTTTCTTTTTGGGGTTCCAAACAGTTGGTAATATTTTGATTTGTGAATTTGTGAATCTAAAATTTTCAAACGTAACAAAGTAACTCAAAACCCTTTTCAGTGAAAAAAACACTCCATTCCTTTATAGATTCCTCATCCACCAGACTGTCATTAGGTAGTAAATCCCACCTGAGACATCTAGGGATTGGTTTAGCTGACAAATATTGCTCTAAAGAAGTGATATCCCACCATGCCTTAACCTTTTTTTTTTTTTCTTTCCATGCCTTAACCTTTTTTTTTTTTTTTTTTCAAAAATGTGATCCAATTTTCTAAAGGAATGGGCGAAATCATTGATATGTTCAGTGGATTGATTCCTAGAAAAATTCTCACCGATTTTAACTTCCTGTTTTTCTAAATAATAGAAAACATCCATAATTGCTGCTAGATTGAGATAAATTGTGTGAATAGAAACATGTATAGAAAAAACAACCAGCGCCAGGTATAATAAATAGATAGTGCAGCACTAATACAATTACAAATACAAAAAAGTCCATATATCAGAGCATAAACACCAATGTACAGTGTCCTCAATGGCTCCAAATGTAAAAATCAAGCAGGTGACTTTGTGAGAAAACCATGGTAATAATGGCTGCTCACCTCCCCACATGGACCCCTTGAAGCAAAGTGTCACACACGCTTTCCCTTACAGGTTATAAGATGTATTGGCAGATGACAGCAATGAAGCTGACAGCAGGGCTCAAGTCCTGCCGGAACACATGGGAACGGAGTTCCTGTACTTTTTCCACAACAGGAACTCAGTTCCCATTAGCAGCCACGTACTGCAAGACTTTGAAATAGTGCAAGCTGTGTGGCAGGTGCTACACCAGCAGTCGCCGACACAGCTCGCAATAGTAAGTGCCGCACACCAGGGGTGGACTGACCACTTAGGCATTGCCAGTAGGGGGCCACATGACAGCTTCCTCTTCAATCTACCTGTCAATCACAGCTAACCCTGTGTTAGCCAAACTCTGTTCAATGAAAAGTGTAAAGTCGCCACATAAACACTCTATATACAAAATAACATTCCCCAATAAAGATCAGAACATGATGTTCACATTTGCATGGAAGCACAATTGAATGAATGCTGATTATTCAGAGAATTACCATATTTATGTTTATTGAGGATTGTTTTTTTTTATGTACTAACAGTTAAGCTTCATACACACAATACGAAAATTGGATGAAAAATACCACTTTTGAAGTGTTCGTGCATATGAGCGTATCATTTTTATTTTTTTGGTAGGGGAGTGGATCTTGAGTGGGAGTTCCCACACTTTTTTCCCCAGGACTTGACCCCTGGCTGACAGGAACAGATCCCAGCTTTCCAAACTCCTCCAAGTATGATGAACAAATGCTCCAATACCAATGCTAAGGACCAGAACTCTCGTTCTGGTCATTAAGGACTCTTGACATCAGCACTGGGATTGCATGTGGACACCATTGGGTGTTGGAAAGCAGCAGCAGTTCATAAATTCCCAGCCGAGGTCAGTAACATGTTTCAAAGGGTACACTCCTCCTTTGTCAAAAAGGAGCCCTTTGCAACAAAGGAGGATAGAACCCTTTGAAACGTGTTACTGCCCCTATCACTGCCCATTATTTCCATTACCACGAGGCAGTGCCTAGTACTGCAAGAAGCCAGGTTTGGCTGGTTTATTGGCAGCTGTCAAAATAGTTTATTTTCATGCCAGCTTCAGATTTATGAACTCCTTAACCAGTTGCCGACGGCCGCACGACGATGTACGTCGACAGAATGGCACGGGCAGGCATATGGGCGTACATGTACGTCCCTGCCTTCCCGCGGGTGCCAGCGGCGGTCGGAATCCGTTCAGGAGCGATCCGGGATGAGGGGGCGGCCATTCGTTCATGGCCACCCCCTCGCGATCGCTCCTGACGAATGAAAGTGCAGAGTGACATCACTTCCTCTCCTGTAATGTAAACACAGGCAGAGGAAGTGATGTAATCTCTCCTCCGTGTCGGTATTTTTCGTTCCGGCACCGAGGAGAGAGGATCGGTGAGTTGCACCAACACTACACAATGCAGTAGAACATGCCAGGCACACTCTCACCCCCCCTTCACCCCCCGATCACCCCCCCAATCACCCCTGCACCCCCAGTCACAGTGACACCAATTGCATTTTTTTTTTGCATTGGTGTCATTTGTGACTGTAATAACTGTTAGGGCAGTTAGGGTTAGCCCCCTTTAGTTCTAGGGTACCCCCCTAACCCCCCCAATAAAGGTTTAACCCCGTGATCACCCCCCGTCGCCAGTGTCACTAAGGCTGGGTTCACATTGCAGCGGTTTATGAGAACGAATGTGATTCGCACCGCACTGCAGTGCAAATCACATCCGATCTCTGTGCGATTCGAGTTCAGCCATACAGATAGTATGGCTGAATTCGCATCGCACCCACCGCACCCGCCACACACTCGCACGGGACCCTTTTTTTTGGTCCGCAGCAGAATCGGATCGCATGGATGTTCACACCATGCGATCCGATTCCTGTCCGAGTTTGCAGATCGCACTGCGATATGCGAACTGATCTGGGGGTGCCATTAACATTTCACTGACACTCCCAGCAGTTCGCATAGGGCAGTGTGATGCGGGAACCCGCTGCAGATTTGTGGAGTTCCCGCATCGCTCCAGTGTGAACCCAGTCTAATAAGCGATCGTTTTTCTGATCGCTGTATTAGTGTCACAGGTGACGCTAGTTAGGCAGGTAGGTATTTAGGTTCGCCGCAGCTTTTTATAGCGCCAGGGACCCCCATATACTACCGCATAAAGCCCCCTGATTGCCCCCTAGTTAACCCTTTCACCAGTGATCACCATATAACTGTTACAGGTGACGCTGGTTGATTAGTTATTTTTTTATAGTTTCAGGGCACCCGCCATTTATTACCTAATAAAGGTTTAACCCCCTGATCACCCGGCGGGTGATATAAGTTTGAGGGTCAGATAAGGTCTGCGTCGCCCCAGGCAGCGTCAGGTTAGTGCCAGTACCGGTAACACCCACGCACAAAGCATACACCTCCCTTAGTAATATAGTATCTGATCAGATCTATATTAGCGTCGCCAGCAGTTTAGGTTTCCCAAAACGCATTGTTAGCGGGATCAGCCCAGATACCTGCTAGCACCTGCGTTTAGCCCCTCCGCCAAGCCCAGCCCAGCCCACCCAAGTGCAGTATCGATCGATCACTGTCACTTACAAAACACACACACATAACTGCAGCGTTCGCAGAGTCAGGCCTGATCCCTGCGATCGCTAACAGTTTTTTTTGTAGCGTTTTGATACAGTCGCTGACAGCCTAGGTGCTTTTTTACCTGTGAGTCTCACTAGTGTACCCCTAAATTTAGGGGTGTCTACTTTCCAAAATGGGGTCATTTGGGGGGGGGGTTGTGCCATCTTGGCATTTTATGGCCTTCAAAACTGAGATAGGTAGTGAGGAGTAAAATCAAAAATTTACACCCTTAGAAATCCTGAAGGCAGTGCTTGGTTTTCGGGGCCCCGTACGCGGCTAGGCTCCCAAAAAATCTCACACATGTGGTATCCCCGTACTCAGGAGAAGTAGCAGAATTTATTTTGGGGTGTCATTTCACATATGCCCATGGCATGTGTGAGCAATATATCATTTAGTGACAACTTTGTGAAAAAAAAAAAAGTTTGTAATATTCCCGCAACTTGTGGCAAAATATAAAATATTCCATGGACTCAACATGCCTCTCAGCAAATAGCTTGGGGTGTCTATTTTTCTAAAATGGGGTCATTTGTGGGGGTTTTGTGCCATCTTGGCATTTTATGGCCTTCAAAACTGTAATAGGTAGTGAGGAGTGAAGTCAAAAATTTACGCCCTTAGAAAGCCTGAAGGCGGTGCTTGGTTTTCGGGGCCCCGTACGCGGCTAGGCTCCCAAAAAGTCCCACATATGTGGTATCCCCGTACTCAGGAGAATCAGCAGAATTTATTTTGGGGTGTCATTTCACATATGCCCATAGCATGTGTGAGCAATATATCATTTAGTGACAACTTTGTCACTAAAAAAAAAGTTTAGGTAGTGAGGAGTGAAATTACAAATGTATGCCCTTAGAAATCCTGAAGGCGGTGCTTGGTTTTCGGGGCCCCGTACGCGGCTAGGCTTCCAAAAAGTCAACCACATGTGGTATCCCCGTACTCAGGAGAAGCAGCAGAATGTGTTTTGGGGTACAATTCCACATATAACCATGGCATGTGTGAGCAAAATATCATTTAGTGACAACTTTGTGTAAAAAAAAAAAAAATTATTTTTTTTGTCATTATTCAATCGCTTCAGGCAAAAAAATAAAATATTCAATGGGCTCAACATGCCTCTTATCAATTTCCTTAGGGTGTCTACTTTCCAAAATGGGGTCATTTGGGGGGGGGGGGGGGGTTGTACTGCCCTGCCATTTTAGCACCTCAAGAAATGAGATAGGCAGTCATAAACTAAAAGCTGCGTAAATTCCAGAAAACGTACCTTAGTTTGTAGATGTGACAACTTTTGCGCAAACCAATAAATATACAGTTATTGACTTTTTTTTTACCAAAGACATGTGGCTGAATACATTTTGGCCTAAATGTATGACTAAAATTGAGTTTATTGGATTTTTCTAATAACAAAAATAGAAAATATCATTTTTTTTCAAAATTTGCGGTCTTTTTACGTTTATATCGCAAAAAATAAAAATCGCAGAGTCAGTCAAATACCTTTAAAAGAAAGCTCTATTTGTGAGAAAAAAAGGACGCAAATTTTGTTTGGGTACAACATTGCATGACCGCGCAATTACCAGTTAAAGCAGCTCAGTGCCAAATTGTAAAAAGACCTCTGGTCATTGACCAGCAAAATGGTACGGTCTGAAAGTGGTTAACCACTTGTCGCCCTCCCTATTGACATCTGCAATGTGGCTCCATTATTCTGACTGGGTGTCATACATCGTCCAACAGGATAAGCCGCTCGTGCATGCCCCCGCTCCCGCGCTGCGATCGGTGGTGCTATGTGTCACCATAAAACATTGAATCTCTGATCGTGGCAAAGAGTCTATGGCCAATCACAGCGATAACCGGTAAGTGTCGGTAAACGGCTTTCCACTGTTTGCACTAACAGGGAGAGCCGATCGGCAGCTCTCCTGACAGGGGGTCTGTGCTAACAATCAGCACATTGATTATCAGCACAGCCCCCATCAGAAGTGCCCAATCAGTGCCCACCAAAATGCCAATCAGTGCCCATCAAAGTGCCAATCAGTGCCCATCAATAACACCTGTCAGTGCCCTTCACAGATGCCAATCAGTGCCCATTAGTAATAGCCATCAGTGCCTCCTCATCTGTACTGCCTATCAGTGCCATCTTTTAGTGTCCATCAGTGCCACCCATCAGTGCCGCCTATCAGTGGCCATCAGTGCCATATATTAGTGCCCATCAGTGCCACCTATCAATGCCCATCAGTGCGCATCAGTGCCTACTATCAGTTCAGGGCTGCCTATTAGTGCTTATCAGTGCCAGCTATTAGTCCCCATCAGTGCCACCCATCAGTGCCCATCAGTGCCGGATGTCGGTTCCCAACAGTGCTGTATATCAGGGCCCATCAGTGCTGCATATCAGTGCCACCTCATCTGTGCCCATCAGTGCCCATTAGTGCAGCCTCATCAGTGCCCTTCAGTGAAGGAGAAAACTATTTTTTTTAACAGAAACTAAGAAAACCTTTTTTTTCCCAAAAATGTTGGTAGTTTTTAGTTTGTTTAGCAAAAAAAGAAAAACAGTGGTGATCAAACACCACCAAAAGAAAACTCTGTTTGTGGAAAAAAATGCTTAAAAAATTTAGTTTGGATTTAACAATTGTCATTCAAAGCGTGACTGGGCATGAAGGGGGGAAAGTACCCTGTATTGAAGTGATTAATGTAAGTGTGCTATTTGTTTTGTTACAATAAATGGATTTCTTATGCTAATGGAGATCCTGTGCTGCTGTTTTTAGAGCGTTTGACTCTTCCTGATCTTCCCACATCTATATCGCGAGCTGCAGTATTCCTGTGGCAAGATCATCAACCTTCCTTGAACTACTCTGGTGTTCCTGACCAACACACTGGGACTTGTAGTGCCCTAGGTTGGTTTGTCTTTTTCTCAAAACTGTTTGTGTGATCAATCTTTTGAGGCATTCAGTATAATAGATTTGTGGTGTTCGACATTCTAAGTAGTTTTTATTTACAGATACCAGAGCACTAGAATTATGTTGTAATATTGAGTTGTAAAATGAGATATGAATATTCCTTCAACATGTTAGAAACTACATCTATTGTGCAATATAGGGTCTTCTGAATGATTCTAATGGCGCGTACACGCGTAGCGGACTATCCGACGGACTTAGGCTGGCGGACTTCCCGCCAGACTGTCCGGACTTTCCGAACGGGCTACTTGCCCAGACACGGCACTTTTTCAGCGGACTAATACGGCGTACTAAGTCCGCCGTACTATCCGCCCTACTTTTAAAATGAACGGACTCGCCCACACACGCGGAGGAAAGTCCGCTCATTTCGAGCTCATCTACAGGTAGGTGGGGCCCGCGAAGGAGACATCGCTGGCCCCGCCACCTGGTATGGACTTAAAGGGGAACCCCAACGCCGAAAATCAGCGTGGGGGTCCCCCCAGGTCCACATCAGACCCTTGTCTGAGCACGCTACGCGGCCGGCCAGGAAAGGGGGGGACGAGCGAGCGCCCCCCCTCCGAGCCGTACCAGGCCGCGTGCCCTCAACATGGGGGGGTGCCTTGGGGAAGGGGGGGCCGGTCCCTATACAAGTCACAGTGCGTCGCGTCTGTGCCATTGTGAGCGGAGGACTCGACGAGGCAACATCTGTAGAGAAGAACAGAAGGCGGCGGCGGCGACGACAGAAGACTGGGCCACCGCCTGTAAAAGAGCTATAAGAAGGCGCGGTGGCCCGGCAGAAGAACCGAAGAGGGGGACAAGACCCCCGAAGTCGGAAGAAGAGGCCGCAGCGAGGAAAAAAGCCGGGCTCCTCCGCTAGCAAAAGAGATAGAAGAAGATAGCGGAGGAGTCCGGCGAGAAGACCCCCGAAGACGGAAGACCCCCGGAGCTGTGCAATAAACTATTTTATTTTGTGTGTTGTGGTTTTTTTTGTACTTTATTTTACAGGTGAATGGATAGGGGTACATTGTACCCCATACTCATTCACATAGGGTGGGGGGCCGGTATCCTGGGGCCCCCTTATTAAAGGGGGCTCCCGAATTCCGATAAGCCCCCCGCCCGCAGACCCCGACAACCAACGGCCAGGGTTGTCGGGAAGAGGCCCTTGTCCTCATCAACATGGGGACAAGGTGCTTTGGGGTGGGGGGGCCACGCGGCCCCCCTTCCCCAAGGCACTTCCCATGTTGAGGGCACGTGGCCTGGTACGGCTCAGAGGGGGGGGGGCGCTCGCTCGTCCCCCCCTTTCCTGGCCAGCTGGGTAGCGTGCTCGGACAAGGGTCTGATGTGGACCTGGGGGGACCCCCACGCCCATTTTTTTCGGCGTTGGGGTTCCCCTTTAAGTCCATACCAGGTGGCGGTGCCAGCGACGTCTCCTTCGCAGGCCCTGCCTACCTGGAGACCCGCTCGAAATGAGCGGACTTTTCTCCGGGCGGGAAAAGTCCGTTCATTTCAAAAGTACGGCGGGAAGATTGGAGTGCAAAACTACTTTCTAAGTCCGCCGTACTTTCGGGTCAAAAAAGTATGTCGGAGGCTACACACGACGGGGATTGTCCGGTGGACTTGAGTTTGCCGGACTTTTCCACCCGATTGTTTGATCGTGTGTACGCGGCATAACAGGCAATTACTCAGTCAAGGTCTATGGTGACAAAAATACATAACTGTTGATATTAGTGTTTTGAAATATCATTTTCGCTAGTTATTATGTTCCTAGCTCACAGGTTATGACATTCATGTGGGTGCGGGTCCCCTAACTCACACTGTCTGCTTTCGCTGACATGCATCAACACCCACATGAATGTCACACTCTCTGGCTATTCAGCTGCTGTGTCCCAATTGACATCAATGTGACTGCTTGCATGGGGATTCACAGAACATCTCCATGTGGGTAAACACGGTCTAACGATGCAATATTGGGACACTGCAAATCTATACAGTATAGTATTGCTCCATCATTTTAATTTATAAATAGACCCCTTTCAATGCACTCTGCTTGGCCTCTAAATATGTCGTCACATAGTTAGAATGTTACATTAAAGGATGAATATACCTTTTTCATTGTTTTCTAAATTCCAATACCAATATAACATTAGTATACTTCTTTTGCAGAAA
This sequence comes from Lithobates pipiens, assembly GCF_037356315.1. Taxonomy (NCBI): domain Eukaryota; kingdom Metazoa; phylum Chordata; class Amphibia; order Anura; family Ranidae; genus Lithobates; species Lithobates pipiens. The sequence goes on from NW_027507788.1 coordinate 111,856,041, forward strand.
TAAAAAAGCTTTCTATTTATCTTACACACCCCTTACCTCTGTGTCCACTGGCTGAAAAAAAAAAAACGTCTCCATTACTTCCTGGACAGACTCTGGGACACAGGAAGGAGTTTTCAAACTGACTTCATTAGCACACACCCTGCATCATCTACCCTCCTACTACCACTCCTCATCAGGTGCTTTTTTTTTATCAATGCAATCAGTGAATACCATTCTCACTAAGAACCCTTTCACAAAGCCAGCATTTTTCAGGCACTACAGCGCTATAAATAGTGCCTGTATAGCGCCTGAAAAAAGCGGCTCCATTTACTCCAGTGTGAAAGCCCGAGGATGGAGCGGTGAACTCACCGCTGCTCCCCATTGAAATCAATGGCCCCCCAGTGCACTTTGCACTTGTAGTTTGCACTTGTAGTGCAAAGTGGATTTGCCTTTCATAAATAACGACCATAGGCTGTTATCAATTGTTTTTGGCTGGGGCGTTTTTTGGCTATAAAAAAAAAAACGAGTTGGTTCTGAGAGAAGTTTTTCAGCTGTAACATGCAAAAACGCTGAAAAAGTTTGAAAAACTCACTGCAAAGCTACTGCCGTTTTTTTTTTTATAACATTGTATAGTGAATTACCACCTTTATACACTTAAACCTTACTAGTTGGGTTTTTAGTGCCATTATTGTTAACGGCACACCAAACAAAGAAGCAAACACACATTTTGCCATGTGAAAAAATGAGCGACAAACACAGCATGATACACAGTAAAAAACATGCAACTTACAACACACCACAATGTCCCATGAGCTATTTTCATCCCCACAAAACTCCTGAAGGAATGCTCCGACATCGTGGCTCCCACCATAACCCACCTCATAAATCAGTCGTTTAAAGAAGGGTCTGTTCCGGGCACCCTCAAACAAGGGATCGTCAAACCCCTGCTAAAGCAACCTAACCTCGACTCTCAGGACCCAAACAATCGCAGGCTGATTACAAGCCTCATCCCCATCTCCAAGATCATGGAGAAAGTGGTAGTTCAACAGATACAACACCACCTGGATACACACAAGCTCCTAGATCCGCTGCAATCAGGCTTCTGCCCGGGCCATGGAACAGAAACAGCACTCCTCAAGATACAGTATGGGACGACGCCCTCGAAGCAACAGATGACGGAGAATCATGTCTCCTGGTACTGTTGGACCTCAGTGCAGCATTTGATACAGTGCACCACAATACTCATCTGCCTCACAGAAGTAGCAGGAGTCACAGTCTCAGATCTTCAATGGTTCGCATCCTTCCTAGGAAATTGGTCACAGACAGTGAAACTAGGAGAATTCACCTCTGAAACCAAGACAGTCTCCTGCGGAGTGCCCCAAGGATCACCCTTGTTGCCAGTGCTCTTCAACATATTCATCCGCCCACTCCTCAATATCATCAGATTATCAGACCTCAGCTTCTACTAGTATGCTGACAACATGCAACTTTACTTTCGTATCACTGAACAAAAAGACCATCATCAACAATTAGAAAATTGCCTCGCTCTGATAGAAGACTGGATAACCACTAACTCCCTTAAACTCAACTAATCAAAAACAGAGCTTCTCATCCTCCACGCAAACCATAAGTCCCGAACCAAGATCCCCTGGACACCCCCCACCATTTTTGGACAGACCGTCATCCCAAAGACCAAGGCAAAGAGTCTCGGGGTCATCTTTGACTCGCAAATGTCTATGGATGCCCAAATAGGAGCAGTAGTCAGTGGCTCTCACCATCTGCTCCGCCTGCTACGCAGACTAATCCCGTTCATCCCACAGAAGGACAAAGCAGTGGTAGTTGGAACAGTCATTAATTCACGGATTGATTACGCCAACTACATTTACTTAGGATTACTCCAATATCAACTTGCGCGCTTACAACTTATCCAAAACACGGCGGCAAGGCTGATAACAGGGAAAAAACCCTGGGAATCAATCTCCCTTACCCTGAGGAGCCTACACTGGCTAACCATAAAGAATCGAATCACATTCAAGACCCTCTGCCTCACCCACAAATGCATGCATGGAGACGCTCCTCAATACCCATTCAAGAAAATAAAACACGACACTCCCAACCGCAGTCTTCGATCCTCTAACCAAAACCTCCTCCTCGTTCCCAAATCTCGGTACAAATCTAAGGGAGTACGGAGATTTGCTGTCCAAGGACCACGGCTATGGAACGCTTTACCAAACAACATCCACTTGGAAGAAAACCTCCAGGTCTTCAGGAAAAAACTCAAGACCTTCCTCTTCTAGAAGCTGACCAACAAAGCTTCGTACAGCGCCTTGATGCGATTCAGTTTGCTTTGAGAGTTATACAAATTATTCATTCATTCATTCATTTTGCCATGTGTAGCGCAGCCCATTGAAATCAATAGTCTGCCCTATGCATGTCACTGGAAAAAAATAGCCAAAACACATGTGCTGCCACGTGTGAATGGAACCTGAAAGTGAAATTGATTTGTTTTACTCAACAACAGTGAGGCTCCATTGACATCTGTGTGTTTCCGAATGCATAGCAAAATGCACAGAAAATGCGTGCTTTGCCATGCGTTTCAGAAACATGTTGCAAATGCACCAAAAAACACAGTAAAAAGAAGTACCATACTCTGCTCTAAAAAAAAGTTCTGGAGCTTCTTTGGAGGGATTGTTTGTGCACGGGGCAGCCTTTCAAGTGAAAAGGTAGCTCTATGCATGATGAGCGAAAGCCCTCCAAAATGGCCCAAAAAATGCATGCAGGAATGTAGGAGTTCTTACTACACAGAGATGTGAATGGGGCCTGACAGATAAGTGTCTTCATCCAGTCCCTCCTATGTACTTGTATAAAACTGTCCATACACTATGCAATGTGATTGTACAATCTCTGTGTAATTTAATTTAGATTTACCAGAACTATGGAATAAGAGGACTCACCTATCTATCAGTGTTAATTTAGTCAACGGAAATATTTTCATTGATGAAATTAGCACTACTTTAGTTGACTAAAATACAACTAAAACTAAAAGAATTCAGATTACTAAAATACAACTAAAACTAAAATAGCATTTTAGTGAAAAGACTATGGCTAAAACTAAATTGAATATTGACATAAAAATAAACACTGCTATCTATCCATTCACTCTGTATCTAATCAGGCAGGCCCTTGCACTACATAGTTGATGGTAGAGCTAAAGGAAATTGTACAAACAGATTGTAAACTATATGGCCAGCTTTATACAAGTACATACGAGGGAGTGGATGGAGACAATCAGTTGTCAGACCCTGTTTACATCTCTACTTAGCGGGAACCCACATTCGCACATGGGGGTTTTCTTTGGGTGTTTTGGAGCGTTTTTGCTCATCATGCATTGGGCAGCCCATTCACTTGAATGGGCTGCCCTAAGCAAAACAATTTCCCCGAAGATGCTCCAGAACTTTTTTTTTAGAGTGGAGCATGGTGCCTTTTACATTACTTTTTAGTGCAATTGCAGCATGTTTCTAAAACGGAAGGCAAAGCATGCAATTTCTGTGTGGCTTGCTATGCATTTGGAAACACACAGATGTAATGGAGCCTCATTGCTCTTGTTTAAACAAACCAATTTCACTTTCAGGTCCCATTCACATCTAGCATAGTGGGAGCACAAATTTTTTGGCATGTTTTTCCTGTCACAAGCAGGGCTGCGCTATATGTGGCAAGTAGCTCATAGGACATTTTGGCTTGGTGCGGATTGCACATTCAGACAGAATCAGACAGACCCCTTGCTCTACATGGTCATTTCTAAATGAGATTGTACAATTGGATTGGACATACTTCATACTTCGACGTACTTCTCCTGTGGTCAATATGACAGCTCTCTCCACATAGGCTTTTATCTGATCGCTCAGCTCCTGCACACTCTGCCAAATGAATGTTCTATGGTTGTGTGTGTAGTGAGAGCGGTATTCACTGATTGCAGAGGAAAAACATTCTCCTGATGATGGGTTGGAGTGATCAGCTGGAGTGGGAGGGTAGATGATGCAGGGTGAGTGCAAATGAGATCAACTGGTCAACTCCTTCCTGTGTCAAGTCCCAAGGTCTGTCCAGGAAGTAATGGAGAGGTTTTTTTTTTTTTACAACCAGCTGGACATAAGGTAAGGGGTGCGTAAGATAAATAGAATGATTTTTTTTACTTTTTTATTTCTGCAAAAGAAGTATACTAATGGTATACTGGTACATATGGTGCCTTGAAAAACTATTCATACCCATTGACATTTTCCACATTTTGTCATGTTGCAACCAAAAACCTCAATGTATTTTATTGGGATTTTATGTGATAGACCAACATAAAGTGATCTATAATTGTGAAGTGGAAGGAAAATAATAAATGGTTTTAAACAAATAAATATCTGAAAAGTATGGCATGCTTTTGTATTCAGCCCCCCTTTACTCTGATACCTATAACTAAAATCTAATGGAACCAATTGCCTTCAGAAGTCACCTAATTAGTAAATAGAGTCCACCTGTGTGTAATTTATTCTCAGTATAAATACAGTTATTCTGTGAAGCCCTCAGAGGTTTGTTGGAGAACCTTAGTGAACAAACAGCATCATGGAGGCCAAGGGACACCATACAGGTCAGGGATAAAGTTGTGGAAAAGTTTAAAGCAGGTTTAGGTTATAAAAAAATATCCCAAACTGTGAACATCTCACAGAGCACTGTTCATTCTATCATCCAAAAAATGGAAAGAGTATGGCACAACCTACTAAGACATGGCCCTCCATTTAAACTGACAGGCCAGGAAAGGAGAGCATTAATCAGAGAAGCAGCCGAGAGGCCCATGGTAACTCTGGAGGAGCTGCAGAGATCAACAGCTCAGAACTTTTAGTCGTGCACACCACAAATCTCCACAGCATGTCTGTTTTCATCAGATCCCATCCGATCCACCAGATGGATGACGAACCTATCGTCATGCATCTGTTTTGAGTGGATCAGATGGCAGACACATATCAGCGAACAAATCTCCGCTGACATCCACCTGCCCATAGGAGTCAATGGGTGGCCCACTTGGATCCACCTGAAAAACAGACGGGCGGATCCAAGCGTGCTTATTGTGTGATAGTGGCCTAAGTCTCCTAACCCCATCCTGCTGTCTCCCACAATATCTTTTACCAGGCTCCTAACCAGCTGCTGGAGCATAAGAAAACATATTCAACTAATCACCCCAATGCCCAAAATATCAAAGCCCAAAGCCAACTTTGTAAAATTGCTGGCTTTGCAGCTAGTCCTGTTCCAGCTGGTGGACTCTGCCACCTTCTGTGTCTTTGCAGCTTATCACAGGAGCAGGCACCCAGTCACCATTTGTTTACCCAGCCAATCCCCACCCAACTTGTGCACTGGGTGCATTTTTTGGCAGCCAGGAAATATGCTGGATGGAGCTTGTGATGCTGCCCACATCCTGCAATTTGGTGATGGTGACTCAGCTTAGTCACCTCTACCCTCCCAATGATACTAGTAAATAACTTGTTAAAATCACCAGTTCCCCCCAAGTGACCAAAACACCAATGCAATGGCCCAGGCAAAACTCTGCCATGCTGTTCTGCAGCTGGTATACCTGGGGGTTAGAAGCTACCCTGAAAGGGAGATTCTGTCAGATTTTCTGGGGCAGCCTGAGAGATGGTTAACCCCACATCATTTTTTACCAGGCAATGTTCTGTGTAAAAAGAGCACCAACTTATTGTTTGCTCTTTGGCAGGAAATGTTCACACATGTGCTTTGCCTGGCACACTTCTTCAACCTGGTGTTGTACCCTAGCTTTCATGATGCCCTATAGTAAGTCAGAAGAGTGCAAACCTACTTTAATGAAAAGGCCCATCAATGAGTATTTGTGTTAACATGGGATGAGGACAGGCTCTGAGGATCTGGGGTATTTTTCATCACATGGGCTCCTGATCAAGCATGTGTGTATCATCCAAAAATTAAATACATACTATTCACAGATGTGCCCATATTTAAAGCGCAAATGCTAATCATAAAAACATATAATATAAAGTGACAATATATGTACTAAATAGTGTGTGACCACTATATATAAGTATCTCTATTGGAGATCTTAAACAACCAATGTGATAGAAAGGTGCAAATGCTGAACCAAAGTGTACCCAAGTACTGATACATTACATACATGAAAATAAATTGTAAATATTTCAAATATTAATTCACTTCAATCCAATATAATGTCCTATGCTCAAAAACACAATTGGTACAAATATCATAAATAATAATATAGTCCAAATGAATTTGATATAGTATCCAGTGCTCAAAAACTAAATCCACAGTGACTTGTGACAGTACTTTGCAGATGGAAATTTTCAGTGACTTTCAGTGATTCCATACACATGCTCCCTTCCCCATGTGTCTGTGTTCACCTCCAAATTTTTGACTGCACAGCTAAGTTTGGACAAAATATGCAGCATAACCTACACTGGGTTCAGAGTTAATGGACTCTGTGGAACGTCAATCCCTTCACTGTCGGTGTCCTCGGTGAACATATGCAAATAAAGGCTCAATAGTGTGATAATGTTTTCACAACTGATTCCATTCATGTGAGGCAGCAGCAGGCAGAGGAGGTGCATGAGAAGGAGATTTGGGGGCTCCAGAAGTGAGGAGGAGTAGGACAGGGAACCAGGCTTCTAGGCATACGTTTTACCCCTCCTAAACCTAAGAAGTTGTACATGAGTGGCATATGATCATTGACATTGTTGACCTCAGCAAAAACTGAGAACTTGGTTCCTCTGTTACAGGAGATTTGTGATGTATGGGCTCATTCATGCTACAGTGCCTGTGTATGTGCCCCGGGATTCAGGCCATAAAGGACAAGGACCAGGAGGAATAGTGGTGGTGGTAGCTGCCTAGACAAGACTGTACATTTATTCTGTGGAAAGTAATGGCATTGGCCAGACCTGGCTGCTGGCACGAGTAACAGGCAGAGCCTAATCTGTATGATCTTGGGTTATCAAGTGTACAGGGTGGATGTAGACAACCTTTAAACCACAACCCACTGGACTTTTGAGTGTCCTGGCTGAACCACTGGCTGGGGTTTGACTAGTAAGCAACCAACCTGTTGATCTGCCCTGTGGCTAGTGTGCTGTCAAAAAAGACATCCACTATCAAGGTGCCACACATAATGTTTCTGCAGCTTTCCTCAGCTGCAATCTGCATAAATTGTTTTTGAAGCGTCAGTCCTGCCATTGTGCATCAAAGTTTAAGGTGGATCCTGGTGATCTGACATTTTCATTTGGTGTACTTTGCTGATGAGGCACTATTCCACACATTCACTAAAGCAAATAGGCTGGTCACTTTGCAAGGAGAGTTGCACTTCCAAACTGAATATACATCGGTGATCGTGGTGAAATTTCACTTTACAAAGAATACTCAACCATGTGCAAAGAAGAATGAAGGGTGTAGTTTAGCCAGTGAGTAGAGATGGGTAAACTGTTCAGTGCCCCTTCGGGTGTTCAAAGTACACCCAAATTTGCAGGGCGCGCGAAGGGATGTTTGCCTGTCGAGTGCCCCACAATGCACTACGCACTGCACAGTGCATTCTAAGGCCCTGATTGGCTGAAGCAATACACCTGACCTCTGGTCTGGTGCAAGGCTTTGCTGAATCAGGGCACAGAGCAAAGTGAATAGCTGGTTGTTAAAGTGGTTTGGTACCTAAAAATGAAAGTTCATGTTATTAAAATCAACAGATAGCATACTTACCTAAACGAACCCTGAAAAAAAAAATATTATTTACTTACCTTTTATTTCTGATGTTTCAGCTGACTTCCGGGTTGTCCTCCCGTGGGAGTAGGCGTGGCTATCGTCCTCGCAATGGTCCCTGGGAAATTTCCCAAGAATCCATGGGGGACAATGAAAGTTTTTCTTTCCTTGTCACTGCTCTCACTGAGCATGTGCAAGATGGAGCGGAGCATGCTGGGAGCCAGACGTCATCATATACCAGGAAGTAAATGCCTGTGGGCTTCAGACGCCCACAGTTAAAATGGAAAACACCAGAGCAGGTTTTTATAAGTCATCCTGAGGAAAAGATTTGTCGCGCCGGGGGTCAAATAAACGCCGGACGTGGATGCCAATCGAAGGTAGCACTCGCCCACCAGTGAGACAGGTAAGAAAAAAATAAAAAAAGAGTGGAATCCCACTTTAAGGAGAGGGTCAGGAAGCTGGTGTGGGGGTCCCTCAGCCCATGCCAGGCCCTTTGGGTCTGGTATGGATTTTATGGGGAATCCCCAAACCAAAATTATAAAAAAATGGCATGGGGTTCCCTCCAAAATCCATGCCAGACCCTTATCCGAGCATGTAGCCTGCAGCCTGGAAGGCCACAAAAGGGGCGAGGGGCGAGCACCTTTCCCCTCCTGAACCATACCAGGCCACATGCCCTTAACATAGGGGGTGCTTTGGGGCAGGGATCTCACCCTAGATATCACCCTCCATGTGAATGAGTATGGCATACATTGTAGCCTTACTCATTCACTAAAAAAAGTGTCAAAAAGAAATAAAAACACACACACAGTTTTTGACAATTCCTTTATTATAAATAAAAAAAATGCCCCCTATTGTCAATTGCGACGGTCGCCGCACTGCCGGACCCCAAAAAAGCTCTGCCCATGACAAAGACTCCTGCCCACAATAGGTAAGGGGAGCAAAAAAGAAAAGGGGAGAGGGCTATGGACTTTCTAGGCAAAATTACTAGAATTGTTATTTAAAAAGGTATAATTTTATTTACAAAAATAATCCTACATTTATAAACATCTTAAAAAGTCATAAGCAATTATGAGTTCATCAACAGAAGATGTTACCGCTATTAGTACTGTAGCCATAATATAATTAATAAAAGGAAGAAGACATTTTCTTCAATATTAAACAATCAAAGTATAATAGGCAAAGTTGCGGAGCATCTGAGTGACTGAGTGCTAATGCTGGATTCGTGCTCGACATGTTTTGCGTACCTTTACGCTTCTTCTGGAGCAAGTTTATGACAAATTTTGAACAAAAGCAACAGTAAGAAATTTTATGAAATTTTTCAAAAATAGTTTGTTATAATATATATCACATTTAAAAAAAAAAGCAGTCTGAACAATCTAGGCTAGAGTGATGTAAAGGCGCAAAAGGCAGAACATAATAACATAATAAGAAAAAAGAGTGTTGTTAAAAAAAAAGGGGGGGAAGGGAAGGGATAAGTGATATTATTCATATCTGTCAATTTATTATATATGAGAACAACCGTAAAGAGATACTTACTAATACTGACAAGAAGATAGTAAAGATTTATGGTGGTATATTGTTGCTCTCTAGGATATAGATCTGCAATATCCCAGCAGGACGGAGAGAGCCAAATATATACTATGTTTCTCGAGGCAAAAGGGGGAGCTCACAAAGAGGAGAACTTGGTATGGAGGGCACCGGTATTTTTAATACGTTGAAGCCAGCAGACGGGAGATAAAATAGAGCAGACTTAAAAAATATGCAAATTGAAACAGAGTTTTATAAGAGGGTTTATATATACAAGAATCCATTAAATTTAATTTGCTAAAAGCAAATATAGACTCACCGCAAAAGTGCAATCAAATAGGTAGAAAACCAGAGTTTTAAATATCTTCCAATGAGCAGCAGCAAGATATCAAAAAGAAAGCCTGTGCTGTTCAAGCAGGGAATAACAGCAGTAAACAGCCGACTAGCCTGAAATAATAAAAGTCAGATGGAAGGTTTGAAACAGATCTGCACTTCAGGCAGAATTTATCAAAATAATTTGAGGTAGAATGAGAAAGGATATTACCTGAATGCAGTGGTTTCCCAACAGACACCAACATGCCGGCAAATATTACAATGTGTTTCAAAATATCTCATTAGGACACTCCGGGGGGCATGTCTTAAGTACGTGTGTCCCATCCGTAGGCGTCCCATTGGCAACAAGCTGATGTGACGTCATTCGGACCGGCCAGTACTCCAATTGCGCATGCGCCCGCCAGACAAAACTGTGCCTGCGCTTAAAGATAGAAAAAAGATGCGCAGATAGAGGCTCGGTGCAACGGGGCTGGAGAGGAATGGTCGGAGAGACAGGGAAACATAGTCACTCAGGCGAACCAGTCCTTTCATCACAAGGGCAGTTGTAGCCCGTGACGCTGGGTGGTGCATAGTGCCCGTAGCTAAACCTATTTACACAGACACATCAAATAGGCCAGAAAAAAATGTCCAGAAAGCAATCCAAGTACAGTGGTGTGAAAAAGTGTTTGCCCCCTTCCTCATTTCCTGTTCCTTTGCATGTTTGTCACACTTAAGTGTTTTGGAACATCAAACCAATTTAAACAATAGTCAAGGACAACACAAGTAAACACAAAATGCAATTTGTAAATGAAGGTGTTTATTATTAAAGGTGAAAAAAAATCCAAACCATCATGGCCCTGTGTGAAAAAGTGATTGCCCCCCTTGTTAAAACATACTATAACTGTGGTTGTCCACACCTGAGTTCAATTTCTCTAGCCACACCCAGGCCTGATTATTGCCACACCTGTTCACAATCAAGGCATCACTTAAATAGGAGCTGCTTGACACAGTAAGGTCCACCAGAAGATCCTTAAAAGCTACACATCATGCCGAGACCCAAAGAAATTCAGGAACAATTGAGAAAGAAAGTAATTGAGATCTATCAGTCTGGAAAGGGTTATAAAGCCATTTCCAAAGCTTTGGGAATCCAGCGAACCACAGTGAGAGCCATTATCCACAAATGGCAAAGACATGGAACAGTGGTGAACCTTCCCAGGAGTGGCTGGCCGCCCAAAATTACCCCAAGAGCGCAGCGACGACTCATCCAAGAGGTCACAAAAGACCCCACAACAACGTCCAAGGAACTGCAGGCCTCACTTGCCTCAGTTAAGGTCAGCGTTCATGCCTCCACCATCAGGAAAAGACTGGGCAAAAATGGCCTGCATGGCAGAGTTCCAAGGAGAAAACCACTGCTGAGCAAAAAGAACATCAAAGCTCGTCTCAATTTCTCCACAACACATCTTGATGATCCCCAAGACTTTTGGGACAACATTCTGTGGACCGATGAGACAAAAGTGGAACTCTTTGGAAGGTGTGTGTCCAAGTATATCTGGCGTAGAAGGAACACTGCATTTCATAAAAAGAACATTATACCAACAGTAAAATATGGTGGTGGTAGTGTGATGGTCTGGGGCTGTTTTTCTGCTTCAGGACCTGGAAGACTTGCCGTGATAAAAGGAACTATGAATTCTGCTGTCTACCAAGAGATCCTGAAGGAGAATGTCCGACCATCTGTTCGTGTACTCAAGCTGAAACGAACTTGGGTTCTGCAGCAGGACAATGATCCTAAACACACCAGCAAGTCCACCACCGAATGGCTGAAGAAAAACAAAATGAAGACTTTGGAGTGGCCTAGCCAAAGTCCTGACCTGAATCCTATTGAGATGTTGTGGTATGACCTTAAAAAGGCCGTTCATGCTCGAAAACCCTCTAATGTAACTGAATTAGGACAATTCTGCAAAGGTGAGTGGGCCAAAATTCCTCCAGGACGCTGTAAAAGCCTCATTGCACGTTATCGCAAACGCTTGGTTGCAGTTGTTGCTGCTAAGGGTGGCCCAACCAGTTATTAGGTTTAGGGGGCAATCACTTTTTCACACAGGCCCATGATGGTTTGGATTTTTTTTCACCTTTAATAATAAACACCTTCATTTACAAATTGCATTTTGTGTTTACTTGTGTTGTCCTTGACTATTGTTTAAATTGGTTTGATGTTCCGAAACACTTAAGTGTGACAAACATGCAAAGGAACAGGAAATGAGGAAGGGGGCAAACACTTTTTCACACCACTGTATATAGTAATATTCATTTAGATTCTATTTTAATAGCACAAATGCGAACATAATTATTTAATGGGCATCAAGACAAGAAAAATAAAATAAAAGGGTAAGAGGAGCAGTCACCTGGCACCATCACCTGGTGGCACCACCCAATGTGATGTCACCGGTGATGTCAAAAACGGCTGTACCACTAGGTGAATTTGCCAGATGGCTCCACCCCTAAGCTATTTAAAAATTGCCAGATGGCGGAGCAGGCAGACAATGGTCTTTTTTTCAGATCCAGCGGTGCTGTGGGCATTGTGATTGATGATGGATCTACATCAGGGGGTACTGTTTTTTTTATTTTCAATCAAAGAATTGACAAAAACTGTGTGTGTTTTATCTTTTTGACACTTTTTTCGGTGAATAAGTAGGGGCTCACATGGGGCTGAGCTGGGATCTATGGGTCCCCTTGTTAAAGGGGGCTTCCAGATTCTGAGAAGCCCCCTGCCCACAGACCTCCACAACCACTGCCCAGGGTTGTGGGGAAGAGCCCCCTGCCCCATACCACAGCCACATGTTAACCACTTCAGCCCCGGAGCACTTTTTGCGATTCGGCACTGCATCGCTTTTAGACCCCTTTCACACTGGGGCCTTTTTCAGGCGTTTTTCAGGCGTTTTTCATGCGCTTTAGCGTTAAAAAATACGCCTGAAAGAAGCCGCAACTGCAATCCCAATGTAAAAGCCTGAGTGCTTTCACACCGAGATCCCTTTCATACGGGGGCGTTTTTCAGGCGCTTCAGCGTTAAAAAATACGCCTGAAAGAAGCTGCAACTGCAATCCCAATGTAAACGCCCGAGTGCTTTCACACCAAGGCGCTGCGCTGGCAGGGCGTCAAAAAAAGTCCTGCAAGCAGCTTCTTTGCAGCGCTTTTGGAGCGGTGAATAAAGCGCCCCTTCCCATTGAAATCAATGGGAAGCGCCTGTAAAATGCCTGAAAAACGCCTGAAAAACGCTATTGGCAGCAGCGTTTTGTGGGCGCTTTTAACCCTTTATTTGGCCACTAGCAGGGGTTAAAAGCGCCCCAATAACGCTCGAAAAATGCTGGTAAAGCGCTGCTAGTTTAAGCGGCGCTTTACGAGCGTTTTTCGGGCGCTGACATTGTGAAAGGGTTCTTAAAGCACTTGGGCTTTCACATTGGGACTGCAGATGAGGCTTCTTTCAAGCGCTTTACATGCGCTTTTTTTAACGCTAAAGTGCCTGAAAAACGCCCGAAAAACGCCCCAGTGTGAAAGGGGTCTTACTAATTGTGCGGTCATGCGGCGTGGCCCCCAAACAAAATTGGTGTCCTTTTTTTCCACAAATAGAGCTTTCTTTTGGTGGTATTTGATCACCCTTGCGGTTTTTATTTTTTGGGCTATAAACAAAAAAAAGAGCGACAATATTGAAAAAAACACATTATTTTTTACATTTTGCTATAATAAATATCCCCCAAAAATATCTAAAAATATATTTTTTTTCCCCAGTTTAGGCCGATATATATTCTTCTACATATGTTTGGTAAAAAAAATCCCAATAAGTTTATTTATTGGTTTGCACAAAAGTTATATAGCGTTTACAAAATAGGGGATAGTTTTATGGCATTTTTATAAATATATATTTTTTTTACCAGTAATGGCAGCGATCAGCGATTTTTATCATAACTGTGACATTATGGCAGACACATCTGACATTTTTGACACATTTTTGGGACCATTGTCATTTATACAGCAATCAGTGCTATACAAATGCATTGAAGGGGTTAACCACTAGGGGGCAGTGTAGGTATTAAGTCTGCATATTAAGTATGAGACGATCATGGATATCATCGCGGCGATCGAGTCCACGGGACCCGTGACCCAACTCACGGAGCCGCCTCTTAAAGGGCAACGTACGCCTACGTTAGTTTGCCTGTATGAGCACTTCTGCCGACGTATATCGGCGTGAGGCGGTCGGCAAGCGGTTAAGGGCATGTGGCCTGGTAAGGCTCAGGAGGGAGGGCGCTCGCTTGTCCCCCCCTTTCCTGGTCTGCCAGGCTGCATGCTTGGGTAAGGGTTTTATATGGATTTTGGGGGGACTCTACGCCATTTTAATTTAAATTTTGGAGTGGGGGTTCCCCTCAAAATCCATATCAGACCCAAAAGGCCTGGAATGAATTGGGGGGGACCCCACACTATTTTTTTTCCATTTTTGTATTGCCGGCAATGCTTTTTTTTCATTCAGCTGACAGCGGGGAAGCACATGCACTAAAATGTGGCCTCATCATATCGACTGGCTCCCCAAGCCGTTGTTTACAAAATAAAGAAAGCTTGCAGGAAAAAGACATTTAAATGTGTTTTTTTTCTTTATTAATGTCAGTTTTGCTGCAGCAGGTTCTATACACAGTACAGATGTGCCGCTTTACAGGCAGACTAAGGGGATCCCAAGGCAATATATTTAAAGGATTTTTTCCCGTTTGTTGTTTCAATTTAAGCATCATTAAATCGTTCAAATTAACCACTTCAGCTCCGGACCAATAAACACCTTAAGGACCAGAGGTCTTTTTGCAATTTCGCACTGCGCTGCTTTAACTGGTAATTGCGCGGTCATGCAATATTGCACCCAAACGAAATTTGCGTCCTTTTCTTCCCACAAATAGAGCTTTCTTTTGATGGTATTTGAGTGCCTCTGCGATTTTTTTTTTTTGCGATATAAATGGAAAAAGAGTGAAAATTTTGAAAAAAAAATATATTTTCTTCTTTTTGTTATAAGAAAAATCGAATAAAATACATTTTAGTCATACATTGAGGGCAAAATTTATTCAGCCACATGTCTTTAGTAAAAAAAATGTCAATAAGCGTATATTTTTTGGTTTGCGCAAAAGTTATAGCGTCTACAAACTAGAGTACATTTTCTGGAATTTACACAGCTTTTAATTTATGACTGCCGATCTCATTTCTTGAGGTGCTAAAATGGCAGGGCAGTACAAATCCCCCCCAAATGACCCCATTTTGGAAAGTAGACACCCCAAGGAAATTGCTGATGGGTATGTTGAGCCCATTGAATATTTATTTTTTTTGTCCTAAGGGATTGAATAATGACAAAAAAAAAAATTTTTTTACAAAAAGTTGTCACTAAATGATATATTGCTCACACATGCCATGGTTATATGTGAAATTGCACCCCAAAATATATTCCGCTACTTCTCCCGAGTATGGGGATACCACATGTGTGGGACTTTTTGGGAGTCTAGTCGCGCACGGCACCCCGAAAACCAATCACCACCTTCAGGATTTCTAAGGGTGCAAATTTTTGATTTAACTCCTCACTACCTATCACAGTTTCGAAGGCCATAAAATGCCAAAATAGCACAAAACCCCCCAAAATGACCCCATTTTGGAAAGTAGACACCCCAAGCTATTTACTGAGAGGCATGTTGAGTCCATGGAATATTTTATATTTTGCCACAAGTTGCGGGAATATTACAAACTTTTTTTTTTGCACAAAGTTGTCACTAAATGATATATTGCTCACACATGCTATGGGCATATGTGAAATGACACCCCAAAATACATTCTGCTGCTTCTCCCGAGTATGGGGATACCACATGTGTGGGACTTTTTGGGAGTCTACTCGCGCACGGCACCCCGAAAACCAATCACCACCTTCAGGATTTCTAAGGGTGCAAATTTTTGATTTAACTCCTCACTACCTATCACAGTTTCGAAGGCCATAAAATGCCAAAATAGCACAAAACCCCCCCAAATGACCCCATTTTGGAAAGTAGACACCCCAAGCTATTTACTGAGAGGCATGTTGAGTCCATGGAATATTTTATATTTTGCCAAAAGTTGCGGGAATATTACAAACTTTTTTTTTTTTTGCACAAAGTTGTCACTAAATGATATATTGCTCACACATGCTATGGGCAGAAGTCAAATTACACCCCAAAATAAATTCTACTGCTTCTCCCGAGTACGGGGATACCACATGTGGGGGACTTTTTGGGAGCCTAGCCACGTACGGGACCCCGAAAACCAAGCACTGCCTTCCGGATTTAAATATAAAATGCTACCAAAAAACCTGTTAGCGATGGCAGGGATCAGGCCTGACTCTGCGATCGCTGCAGTTATGTGTTTAGTGTTTTGAAAGTGACAGTGATCGATCGATACTGCACTTGGGTGGGCTGGGCAGAGGGGCAAAACGCAACCTTTATTGGGTAATAAATGGTGGGTGCCCTGATGCTATAAAAAACAAACTAACCAGAGTCACCCGTAACACTTATACGGTGATCAGTGGTGAAAGGGTTAACTAGGGGCAATCAGGGGGTTCAAATTTTTATTAGGTAGTATATGGGGGTCCCTGGCGCTATATAAAAACCTGACGGGGAACCTAAATAACTAACTGGCTAACCAGCGTCACCAGTGACACTTATACTGTGATCGCTGGTGAAAGGGGGTGAAAGGGTTAACTAGCAGCAATCAGGGGGTTAAAACCATTATTGGGTAGTATATCGGGGTACCTAGCGCTATAAAAACCTGGCGGTGAACCTAAAAAAATAACTAGCTACCTAGCGACACTAGCGACACTGATGCAGCGTTCAGAAAAACGATCGCTTAGTGACACTGGCAAAAGGGGGTGAAAGGGTTAACTAGCGGCAATCAGGGGGTTAAAACCATTATTGGGTAGTATATCGGGGTACCTAGCGATATAAAAACCTGGCGGTGAACCTAAAAAAATAACTAGCTACCTAGCGACACATGCAGCGATCAGAAAAATGATCGCTTAGTGACACTGGCAAAAGGGGGTGAAAGGGTTAACTCTAGGGGCAATCAGGGGGTTAAATTTGTATCGGGGGGTGATAGGGGGCTACCCTGGACCTAACAATAACTGTCCTGACAGTTTTTACTGTCACAACTGACACTGAATGCATTGATCAGTAAAGAAATGATCAATGCAATCAGTGACACTGTGACTGGGGGGGGGGAGGGGGGGTGGGGGGGGATCGGGGGGCGATCGGGGGGGGGATCGGGGGGGGGGTTTGTGTGCCTGTGTGTACCTACATGTCAGTGTAGTGTTGGTGCACACTTACTATTAGTCTTCTCCTCGTAGTCCGGTCAAAAAGACCGCCCCGAGGAGAATGACATCACTTCCTCCCCACTGTGTATTGTTTACACAGGAAGAGGAAGCTTCTCATTGGCCAGGAGCGATCCAGAGGGGGTGGCCGAAAACCAACAGCCATCCCCTCATCACGGAGCGCTCCCGGAGGGAAACGGACCGTCGTATCCAGCGGGAGGGGGTCCGACCGGACCCCCCACCCGCTGGAAGGCATTCACGTACATCTACGTGATTGTGCCTGCCTGTGCCATTGTGCTGACGTACATTGGCAATACGGCGGTCCTGAAGTGGTTAAAAAAATTTTTTTTTTGCAATGGTACATGTCCCCCAGGGTAGTACTTGAGCTCCATACCCTTTTTATGGCCAGTAACTTACATATAATACTTAAAAATGGGGATTTTGGATTTTTCAAGTTCAGGTAACTTTTTCCATGTTCGGGAGTTCTGGTATCGCACTGAGCTGGGGGGTGTTTGGCCCATCACTACCAGTGAGACCAGCACCGTGATAGAGAGCACTGACACCAGCACTGTGATATAGAGCACTGACACCATCACTGTGATATAGAGCACTGACACCAGCACCGTGATAAAGAGCACTGACACCAGCACCGTGATATAGAACACTGACACCAGCACCAAGATAGAGAGCACTGACACCAGCACCGTGATAGAGTGCACTGACACCAGCACCGTGATATAGAGCACTGAAACCAGCAGGAGATATAGAGCACTGACACCAGCACCGTGATATAGAGCACTGACACCAGCACCAAGATAGAGAGCACTGACACCAGCACCGTGATAGAGTGCACTGACACCAGCACCATTATATAGAGCACTGACACCAGCACCGTGATATAGAGCACTGACACCAGCACCGTGATATAGAACACTGACACCAGCACCAAGATAGAGGGCACTGACACCAGCACTGTGATAGAGTGCACTGACACCAGCACTGTGATATAGAGCACTGAAACCAGCACCATGATATAGAGCACTGACACCAGCACCAAGATAGAGAGCACTGACACCAGCACTGAGATAGAGAGCACTGACACCAGCACCGTGATAGAGTGCACTGACACCAGCACCGTGATATAGAGCACTGACACCAGCACCATGATATAGAGCACTGACACCAGCACCAAGATATAAAGCACTGGCACCAGCACTGTGATATAGAGCGCTGACACCAGCACCATGATATAGAGCACTGACACCAGCACCGTGATATAGAGCACTGACACCAGCACCGAGATATAGAGCACTGACACCAGCATCGTGATGTAGAGCACTGACACCAGCACCGTGATATAGAGCACTGACACCAGCACCGTGATATAGAACACTGACACCAGCACCAAGATAGAGAGCACTGACACCAGCACCGTGATAGAGTGCACTGACACCAGCACCGTGATATATAGCACTGACACCAGCACCATGATATAGAGCACTGACACCAGCACCGTGATATAGAGCACTGACACCAGCACCGAGATAGAGAGCACTGACACCAGCACCATGATAGAGTGCACTGACACCAGCACCATGATATAGAGCACCGACACCAGCACCGAGATAGAGAGCACTGAGACCACACCAGCACCGAGATCGAGAGCACTGACACCACACCAGCATCGAGATAGAGAGCACTGACAGCAGCACTGATACCAGCAACTCGCTGCTGGGCACCAAAAATATGACACCGCTCAACCTCTTCAAACAGGAGGGTACGGGCATATAGTATGGTGTGCTTTTTTTGTACAAGGAAGTGAGCCAAATGTAGAAAAAAGGTCTGTGTGCTCGATTAAATAAATAGTTTATAGAGATATACATGGTCTACTCGTCACATGTGTTTAATTCCTCCGAGATCCATGCCTTATTCATTTTTATAAATGTGAGGTAGTCAACACTGTCGTGAGCTAGGCGAGTGCGCTTATCGGTCACGGTGCACTGAACCACCTTTTGGACAGGACACTGGACGAGGGGCAAGCCAACAGTTCCATTGCAAATTGGGCAAACTCTGGCCAGAGGTCAAGCCTGCCCACCCAGTAGTCCAGGGGTTCATCACTCCTCAGAGCGTCCACATCGGCCATTAACCCGATGTAGTCGGACACCTGTCGGTCTAGGCGTTCCCTGATGCTGGATCCTGATGAGACCTGTCGATGGGTCGGCTGAAAGAATGACCTCATATCAGAAGTCACCAACACATCTTCAAACCGCCCTCTTATTACAGGTGCTGTTGGATTGGTAAACACAACTCTTTCTCTGGGAGTGGGAATGCCTCCTCTGCCAGCGCACGCAAAAGCAGAATGCAGCATTTCTCGAAGTAAGGCCTGGAAGTGCTCCATTCTGACAGCCCTCTGTGACGGTGGTTACATTTCCACCATTTTGTGTTTGTACCGGGGGTCTAAGTACGTTGCCACCCAGTACTGGTCCTTGACCCTTATGCTTTTTATACGGGGGTCCCTGTTAAAACACTGGAGCATGAAGGCCCCCATTTGCACTAAACTGGAAGCGGTGTGGTGGCCTGGCTCCTGCTCATCATCCAGGATAATGTCGTCCTCCTCGTTCTCCTCTCCCCATCCACGCACAACAACAGGGATCCCAGAAAGGTTTAGAGCATGCTCTTCTTGCTCCTCCTCATCCGCCCCAGCACCATCCTCCTCTGACTCCTCTTCAGACTCCTGTTGTTGACTTGTCTCAGATAGAGTAGCCCCCCTGGGAATTCATCCAGCATTGTGACTTCAGCATCTTCCTGCTCCTGCTCCTCTACGGCTTGATCAATGACACAACGCAATGCACGCTCCATAATGAAGTCATAAGGTACCATGTCACTGATGGCGCATGCGCAGCCACTGGCGCGGTGAAAAAAACCAAGCTCCCCAGAACCTGTTCTGCCGCAGAGTTCGTACAGGTAGACGTTAACTGTACGTTTTTGCTGGAGCAGCCTATCAAGCTTATAGAAGTTTGAGTTCCATCGCGTCGGGCAATCGCAAATAAGACATCTGACCGGCAGATTGTGTCACCGCTGAATGTCAGCAAGGCGAGCCATGGCCGTGTAAGAGCTTCTGAAATGGGCCAAGATTTTCCTTGCCTGCCGCAAGATGTCCTGGACCCCAGGGTATTTGACAACGAATCGCTGCATGACCAAGTTTAAGATGTGTGCCATGCATGGCACGTGCGTAATTGTGCCCTGTTTCAATGCGCTAAGCAGATTGGCACCGTTGTCACACACCACTTTACCAACTGTCAAATAAAGTGGTGTTAGCCACTGATCTGCCTGTGAACGCAAAGCTGAAAGGAGTGCATAGCCAGTGTGGCTCTTGGCTTCCAGGCACAACAGACGCAGCACAGCATGGCAACGTCTCACCTGGCATGTCGAATAGGTTCTGGGGAGCTTGGGCAGCGCAGCGGAAGAGACGCTAGCAGCGGAAAAGGAGGAGTCAGCCGAGGAGGAGAGGGAGGAGGATGGAGTAGGAGGAGGAGGAGAAAAGCAAGGCCTGCATGCAATCCGTGGCAGTAAAATCAAATCTACACGGGTGCCATGGGTTACATGCTTGACGGCTGTCAGAAGGTTCACCCAGTGGGCAGTAAAAGTGATATACCTTCCCTGCCCGTGTTTGCTAGACCACGTGTCTGTGGTCAGATGTATCTTGGCACCGACACTGTGTGCCAGAGATACATTCACTTGCCGCTGAACATGGCCATATAGCTTTGGGATGCCCCTCTGTGAGAAATACTTCCTTCCTGGGACCTTCCATTGTGGTGTTCTAATGGCCACAAATTTTCGAAAGGCCTGCTACTCCACCAGTTTATATGGCAGTAGTTGGTGGGCTATCAGTTCTGACAAGCCAGCCATCAACCGCTGGGCAAGAGGGTTATCGGCATCATAATTTTTTTACGCTCAAACATTTGGCCCACGGAAGCCTGCCTTTTTGCAGAAAAACGTGAGGATGGTGTGATGGAAGGTGGAGTGGAAGACAATTGTGAGGCGAAGTAGAAGAAGAGGCTGGATGATGAGAGCCTGGAGTGTGGCTTTGTGTGTTCCGTTGCTCCCACTGGGCTCGGTGATGGCAGCTCATGTGCCTTCTTAAGGCGGTCGTCCCTAGGTGAGTGTTGGGCTTACCCTCCTGGGAGCACCAGATGTGACCGTACATGGTTGATGCCTCGCTCCTGATACATTAGCAGTCTGCTTTGTCCCTCCTGTGCAATGTAAGTTCTTCCTGCTTCTCCTCCCTATCTGGTGGTCCATATCTCCCTCTAAACTCCCCTCCTCTTCCTCTCTTGTGGGCACCCACGTGACATCACTAGACACGTCATCATTGACGTCACCTTCCCCACCGCTATAATTAGAGATCTTGGAGTAGGCAGCAACAGCGGGGATCAACCTCCTCCTTGGGCTGATCTGGGTACTGTCGTCAGACTGCTGAGGGGCGGTTGTTGCTACCTCCTCTTCCTGATCTAATGCCAAGAGTGGCTTTGCATCGGAAATGTCTTGACATAGATCCGAAAATAATTCCTGTGACTCAAGCAGAAGGTATATGATGGTGGTGGTGGTGTTGGTGGTAGTGTCTTTGGGGGTGCACACAGCAGAAGAAGAGGGTGCAGATCGAGAGGATGAGGAGGGTGCAGAAGAGTAAGGCTGAGTGAGCCACTCAACCAAGTCTGGTGCTTCCTTTGATGTAATCATACGCACCTTCTGCAATTTGCCACTTTGGCTCAAGCCTGTTGCTCCTGCCCTACCCCTACCACCCCTGCGGAAGGGCCTGCCTCTTCCTCTGCCTGTCATTTTTTAAATGACCCTGTGACAAAAGTCTCTAGAGAAGTGCAGTATGTATGTGGAAGAAGGTATATAATACCCTGCTTCAATCTGTCGTTTTTGGGGGCCACTGGTCTATCACACCAGATATAATACTTTTTTTTATTGCGTTTGTCACTCTTTGTAGTATCGCTGCAGAACCGCTCAGCAGTCACAATGCTGCACAGTGGAAATGCACTATACTATGCTTTCTATATGTGCAAGTATTTCATACGTGTATTACACACCTATATACTGCACACCAAATAGTACACCTATACCAGTCCTTAAAAGCACCTTTGTGGACCTACTAGCTAGTGATATGCAGACTGTCCATAAGTCCCTACACTGATAAAAGATTGCTGCAGAAACCAGCAGTAATCTGCAGCACAGCCCTGCACCAGCACCCTATATATTGTACACCTATACCAGTCCTTAAAAGGACCTTTGTGGACCTAGTAGCTAGTGATTTGCAGACTGTCCCTCAGTCCCTACACTGATAAAAGACTGCTGCAGAATAGGGCAGCAGTCAGCAGCAGTGAACCACAATCCTATATATTGTACACCTATACCAGTCCTTACAAGGACCTTTGTGGACCTAGTTGCTAGTGATTTGCATACTGTACTTCAGTCCCTACACTGATAAAAGACTGCTGCAGAAACCAGCAGTAATCTGCAGCACAACCCTGCACCAGCACCCTATATATTGTACACCTATACCAGTCCTTAAAATTACCTTTGTGGACCTGGTAGTAATAGCTAGCTAGTGATTAAACTGACTGTCCCTGCTCCACACAGCATCCTGTCCCTACACTGACAAAAGACAGCTGCAATCACCAGCACAGCAATGCACCAACACCCTATATATTGTACACCTATACCAGTCCTTAAAAGGACCTTTGTGGACATAGTAGATAGTGATTTGCAGACTGTTCCTCAGTCCCTACACTGATAAAAGACTGCTGCAGAATAGGGCAGCAGTCAGCAGCAGTGCACCACAACCCTATATATTGTACACCTATACCAGTCCTTACAAGTACCTTTGTGGACCTAGTAACTAGTGATTTGCAGACTGTCCCTCAGTTCCTACACTGATAAAAGACTGCTGCAGAAACCAGCAGTAATCTGCAGCACAGCCCTGCACCAGCACCCTATATATTGTACACCTATACCAGTCCTTAAAAGGACCTTTGTGGACCTAATAGTAATAGCTAACTAGTGATTAAACTGACTGTCCCTGCTGCACACAGCGTCCTGTCCCTACACTGACAAAAGACAGCTGCAATCACCAGCACAGCAGTGCAGTGAACCCTATATTCTGTACTACACCTATACCAGTCCTTAAAAGGACTTTTGTGGACCTAATAGCTAGCCATTTGTGTCACTACAGTCTGTCCCTGCTCCACACAGCAACCTCTCCCTACACTGACATAAGACAGAATGTAAAATGGCCACCAGATCAGGTCTATTTATAAGGTAGGGGGTATGTCCAATTGTCCATGTGCTGAAATGTCTCAATTGGCTGTCCTGTACCCCATGATGGATGTGTCATCATGGGTCACAGTTCTTTCACACTGTAAACACATATGTCCACCGGGCGAACAGCGGCAATAGTCCGCCAGTTTGGCGAATCACGAACACGCAAAATTTGCAGCGAACCCAACCGCCGGGCGAACAGTTCGGCCATCCCTAGTCCTATGTACTCGCACACAATATTCCTTCAATTTTTAGAGAAAAAATATAGTTTATTATGTATATTAGGCCTGAACAGCTGCATCTATTGTGTCATAGTGTGCATGGACTATGTACCACATTTTAATTTTCTGGCCTTTGTCTTAGAAATAATACACCCTAAATTGCTTTTCACAATACAACCTGCCTTGTCTCTTCCTCCTACATTGCAGCCTAGTAAAAGTGCTTACATAATGTGCAGTGAATCTGAACAATATGCAACCAACCAAATTATTCTGTCTAACAGGATGCGTTAAAAACAAGGGTTTTGCTTGCACACATTTGCAAATATATGCATAAGCTACAGAGCCCTGTCAAGGCACACCATTATTTTCTGTAGTCCTAACTCTAAATTTTGAGAGCCTCCACAGTGGAAGCACATGCATCATAATGGAAAGGCAGAGGGCAAGTGAGCCTGTCGGGAGCCCATCCCTTTTTAAAGGCGCAGGGGCACAGTGGACACCCAGATTATAGCACCGTGACAGCAAAGGTGTCCAGTACGCCCTCGCCTATAACTGACCTTTGTGGCAAGGAGAACATGAAAGGGCAATGCATGTGAAACAAAACTAATTAAATTCTAAACTCAACTTTACAGACCAGCTTGCAACCAACCAAATTATTCTGTCTAACAATATCCATTAAAAACAGGGGTTTGGTTTGCACACATTTGCAAATACATGCACAAGATACAGAGCCCCGTCAAGGCATCCCCTTATTTTATGTAGTTCTAATAACTCTAAATTTTGAGAGCCTCCACAGTGGAAGCTTATGCATTATAATGAATAAGCAGAGGCCATGTGCTCCTTGTTGCAAAGGAAAGTTATATTGAGGGCAGTGCCCAATTTTTTGTACTGTTGGAATATTAGTGAGGGGATGGACTGGACACCTTTGCTGCCATGGTGGTATATTCTGGTTGTCCAGTGCACCCCTGTGCCTGTTAAGGAGGGGTGGGCTCCCTCCAGGCTCACCTGCCTATTCATTATAATGTATGTGCTTCCACTGTGGAGGCTCTCAAAATTAAAGCCGCGTACACACGGGCGGACTGTATGACCTACTTAGTCCGCCGAAACACATTTCAGCGGACAGTCCGCTCGTGTGTGGGCTTCAGCGGACTTTTTCAGCGTGCAGTCTGGCGTACTAAGTATTTCTGAATTTCCGTAATATTGTCCGTCATACTTTGGTTTCAGCGGACAATCCGCTCGTGAGTAGGCTAGTTCGACGGACTAAGAATGGCGCATGCTCAGAAAGGATTTACACGGCGGAAGGTTGCATTGCTGTGTATTGGACTTCCTATTTCTAGTCCCGTCGTACGTGCTGTACACGTCATCGCGCAAGCTTTCGACGGACTGTTTGTGCATCCGTGTGTGGTCAAGTCCGTTCATTCGAAAGTATGATGGACTGTCCGTCGGATTGTATGACGGACTAAGTAGGCCATACAATCCGCCCGTGTGTACGCGGCTTTAGAGTTAGGACTACAGAAAATAATGGGGTGCCTTGACAGGGCTCTGTAGCTTATACATTTATTTGCAAATGTGTGCAAACTAAACCCCTGTTTTTAACGCATACTATTAGATAGGATAATTTGGTTGTTTGCAAGCTGGTCAGTAAGTTGGGCTTGGAATTTCTTTGGTTTTGTTTAGCAATCTGAACAATATGTCTGTCTGCTGTCTCTGAAATTATTCACTTTAGTTTTTAGTTCATGATAAAAAATGTTTAATCTCCCCCTCTTACATTGAATCCCAATCAAGCTTACATACTCTCCAGCCACTGAATCCTTAATGTCTGGCTTTGTCTCTGAAATATGCCACTGTTATTTTTCTTTCAGCATACCAGCTGCTTCATCTTTAAAATGTGGGTTTGTGGTTTTGAATTTTTGTTTTGTGCACCTTTAAGTGGTTGTAAACCCTTACTAGACTAGACTTGACTAACAAGCGGGTGGAAAAGTCCGGCAAACTCAAGTCCGCCAAACAATCCCCCCGTGTGTAGCCTCCGGCATACTTTTTTGACCCGTAGAATGTAGTTTTGCACTCCAATCTTCCCGCCGGACTCGCATTTCGGCGGACAATCCGGCCGTGTGTATGCCAGTCTGCTGTACTTTTGAAATGAACGGACTTTTCCCGCCCAGAGAAAAGTCCGCTCATTTCGAGCGGGTCTCCAGGTAGGCCGAGCCCGCAAAGGAGACGTCGCTGGCCCCGCCACCTGGTATGGACTTAAAGGGGAACCCCAACGCCGAAAAAATTGGCGTGGGGGTCCCCCCAAAGTCCACAACAGACCCTTGTCCGAGCACGCTACCCGGCCGGCCAGGAAAGGAGGGGCGAGCGAGCGCCCCCCCCCCCCTCCTGAGCCGTACCAGGCCGCGTGCCCTCAACATGGGGGGTGCCTTGGGGAAGGGGGGCCGCGCGGCCCCCCCACCCCAAAGCACCTTGTCCCCATGTTGATGAGGACAAGGGACTCTTCCTGACAACCCTGGTCGTTGGTTGTCGGGGTCTGCGGGCGGGGGGCTTATCGGAATCCGGGAGCCCCCTTCAATAAGGGGGCCCCCGGATACCAGCCCCCACCCTATGTGAATGAGTATGGGGTACAATGTACCCCTACCCATTCACCTGTAAAATAAAGTACAAAAAAAAACACAACACACAAGATAAAATAATTTATTGCACAGCTCCAGGGGTCTTCCGTCTTCGGGGGTCTTCTCGCCGGACTCCTCCGCTATCTTCTTGTAGCTCTTTTACTAGCGGAGGAGTCCGGCTTTCTTCCTCGCCGCCGCCCTCTTCTTCCGACTTCGGGGGTCTTGTCCCCCCTCTTCGGTTCTTCTGCCGGGCCACCGAGCCTTCTTATAGCTCTTTTACAGGCGGTGGCCCGGTCTTCTGTCGCCGCCGCCGCCGCCTTCCGTTCCTCTTCTTCTTCTTCTCCTGGAGATGTTGACTCGACGTTCTCTCTGGCCGCAATGCCAGGGACGCGCTGCGCTGCGACTTATATAGGGACAAGGGGCGGTGTCACATGGGTTGGTCACATGGGTTGATGTCACATGGCGACAGTCCCAGCATTCTCTGGGACTGTGACATCGTAAGGGGGCGGGGTCACCATGTGACACCAACCCATGTGACATCAACCCATGTGACACCGCCCCTTGTCCCTATATAAGTCGCAGCGCAGCGCGTCCCTGGCATTGCGGCTGGAGAGAACGTCGAGTCAACATCTCCAGGAGAAGAAGAAGAAGAAGAACGGAAGGCGGTGGCGGCGCCGGCGACAGAAGACCGGGCCACCGCCTGTAAAAGAGCTATAAGAAGGCGCAGTGGCCCGGCAGAAGAACCGAAGAGGAGGACAAGACCCCCGAAGTCAGAAGAAGAGGCCGCAGCGACGAAGAAGAATGCCGGGCTCCTCCAATAGTAAAAGAGCTAGAAGAAGATAGCGAAGGAGTCCGGCGAGAAGACCCCCGAAGACGGAAGACCCCCGGAGCTGTGCAATAAATTATTTTATCTTGTGTGTTGTGTTTTTTTTTGTACTTTATTTTACAGGTGAATGGGTAGGGGTACATTGTACCCCATACTCATTCACATAGGGTGGGGGGCCGGTATCCGGGGGCACCCTTATTAAAGGGGGCTCCCGGATTCCGATAAGCCCCCGCCCGCAGACCCCGACAACCAACGGCCAAGGTTGTCGGGAAGAGGCCCTTGTCCTCATCAACATGGGGACAAGGTGCTTTGGGGTGGGGGGGCCGCGCGGCCCCCCTTCCCCAAGGCACCCCCCATGTTGAGGGCACGTGGCCTGGTACGGCTCAGGAGGGGGGGGCGCTCGCTCGCCCCTCCTTTCCTGGCCGGCCGGGTAGCGTGCTCGGACACGGGTCTGTTGTGGACTTTGTGGGGACCCCCACCCCGATTTTTTGGGCGTTGGGGTTCCCCTTTAAGTCCATACCAGGCGGCGGGGCCAGCGACGTCTCCTTCGCGGGCCCCGCCTACATGGAGACACGCTCGAAATGAGCGGACTTTTCTCCGCGTGTGTGGGCGAGTCCATTCATTTCAAAAGTAGGGTGGATAGTACGGCGGACTTAGCACGCCGTATTAGTCCGCTGAAAAAGTGCCGTGTGTGGGCAAGTAGCCCGTTCGGAAAGTCCGACGGACAGTCTGGCGGGAAGTCCGCCAGACTAAGTACGTCGAACAGACGGCTACGTGTGTACGCGGCTTTAGGCTTACCTGTAGGTCCAAGAAATATCTCCTAAACACACACGGTTTAGGAGATATTTGCCGAAAGACAGGCACCGCTGTCTACGGCGCATGCGCCGTAGACAGCGGGGCGCAGGCGCACTGAGCGCGGCATCGTCAATGACGAAGATGCCGCGCGTGTCGGCTCCCGTGCGCATGCGCGGGAGTGATGTCATGGCGGCTTCGCCGAATGACAGCGGCAGAGCAGCGAGACCCCACCGAGAAGATGGATGCGCCAGACTACAGGTGACATCGCTGGCTCCTGTGTCAAGTAAGTGACACATAATGGACTACTATGCGATGCATAGTAGTCCATTATGCTTTGCCTTTGCAGGGAATGAAAGAGGAAGTAAACTCATCAGGGTTTACTTCCTCTTTAAGTTGAAATGTTAAAAAATATTTTAGACAATACAGTGTTTGAGGCCGCGTACACACGGGCGGACTGTTCGCCCAACTTTGTCCGCTGAACAGTGTTTTGGCGGACAGTCCGCTCGTGTGTGGGCTTTCAGCGGACAGTTTCAGCGGACAGTTTGACGGACAAAGTCTTTCGGAAATTCCGAAAAACTGTCCGCTGAAACTTTGTTTGAGCGAACAGTCCGCCCGTGTGTAGGCTACTTTCGAAATGAGCAAACTGTTCCCGCTCGGAGGGAAGTCTGCTCATTACGAGCGCGTGTGCAGGTAGGCGGGGCCCTTGACGGAGACGTCGCGGGCTCCGCCGCCTGGAATGGACTTAAAGGGGAACCCCAACGCCGAAAAAAATCGGCGTGGGGGTCCCCCAAAGTCCACAACAGACCCTTGTCCGAGCACGCTACCCGGCCGGCCAGGAAAGGGGGGCGAGCGAGCGCGCCCCCCCTCCTGAGCCGTACCAGGCCACGTGCCCTCAACATGGGGGGTGCCTTGGGGAAGGGGGGGCCGCGCGGCCCCCCCACCCCAAAGCACCTTGTCCCCATGTTGATGAGGACAAGGGCCTCTTCCCGACAACCCTGGCCGTTGGTTGTCGGGGTCTGCGGGCAGGGGGCTTATCGGAATCCGGGAGCCCCCTTTAAGAAGGGGGCCCCCGGATACCGGCCCCCCACCCTATGTGAATGAGTATGGGGTACAATGTACCCCTACCCATTCACCTGTAAAATAAAAGTACCCAAAAAAAAAAACACAACACACAAGAAAAAATATTTTATTGCACAGCTCCGGGGGTCTTCCGTCTTCGGGGGTCTTCTCGCCGGACTCCTCCGCTATCTTCTTGTAGCTCTTTTACTAGCGGAGGAGTCCGGCTTTCTTCCTCCCCGCCGCCGGCCTCTTCTCCCGACTTCGGGGGTCTTGTCCCCCTCTTCGGTTCTTCTGCCGGGCCACCGCGCCTTCTTGTAGCTCTTTTACAGGCGGTGGCCCGGTCTTCTGTCGCCGCCGCCTTCCGTTCTTCTGCCGGGCCACCGCGCCTTCTTATAGCTCTTTTGCAGGCGGTGGCCCGGTCTTCTGTCGCCGCTGTCGCCGTCGCCGCCTTCCGTTCTTCTTCTTCTTCTTGTTCTTCTTCTTCTCCAGGAGATGTTGACACGACGCTCTCTCCGGCCGGAATACCAGAGCCGCCCTGCGCTGCCACTTATATAGTGCCAATGGGGCGGTGTCACATGGTATATGTCACATGGGTTGGTCACATGGGTTGATGTCACATGGGGACTATGACATCGTAAGGGGGCGGGGTCACCATGTGACATCAACACATGTGACCAACCCATGTGACATATACCATGTGACACCGCCCCATTGGCACTATATAAGTGGCAGCGCAGGGCGGCTCTGGCATTCCGGCCGGAGAGAGCGTCGTGTCAACATCTCCTGGAGAAGAAGAAGAACAAGAAGAAGAACGGAAGGCGGCGACGGCGACATCGGCGACAGAAGACCGGGCCACCGCCTGTAAAAGAGCTACAAGAAGGCGCGGTGGCCCGGCAGAAGAACCGAAGAGGGGGACAAGACCCCCGAAGTCGGGAGAAGAGGCCGGCGGCGGGGAGGAAGAAAGCCGGACTCCTCCGCTAGTAAAAGAGCTACAAGAAGATAGCGGAGGAGTCCGGCGAGAAGACCCCCGAAGACGGAAGACCCCCGGAGCTGTGCAATAAAATATTTTTTCTCGTGTGTTGTGTTTTTTTTTTGGGTACTTTTATTTTACAGGTGAATGGGTAGGGGTACATTGTACCCCATACTCATTCACATAGGGTGGGGGGCCGGTATCCGGGGGCCCCCTTCTTAAAGGGGGCTCCCGGATTCCGATAAGCCCCCCACCCGCAGACCCCGACAACCAACGGCCAGGGTTGTCGGGAAGAGGCCCTTGTCCTCATCAACATGGGGACAAGGTGCTTTGGGGTGGGGGGGCCGCGCGGCCCCCCCTTCCCCAAGGCACCCCCCATGTTGAGGGCACGCGGCCTGGTACGGCTCAGGAGGGGGGCGCGCTCGCTCGCCCCCCTTTCCTGGCCGGCCGGGTAGCGTGCTCGGACAAGGGTCTGTTGTGGACTTTGGGGGGACCCCCACGCCGATTTTTTTCGGCGTTGGGGTTCCCCTTTAAGTCCATTCCAGGCGGCGGAGCCCGCAACGTCTCCGTCGCGGGCCCCGCCTACCTGCACACGCGCTCCAAATGGGCGGACTTGCCTCCGCCTTACGTGGGCGAGTCCGTTCATTTCAAAAGTTGAGCGAACTGTTTGGCAAACAGTTCGCTGAAACAGTCCGCTCGTGTGTGGGCAAGTCCGCTCATGCAAATTTTGAGCGGACTGTTTGCCGAAACTGTTTGACGAACAAGGTTGGGCGAACAGTCTGCGCGTGTGTACGCGGCCTCACTGCACAAAATGAAGATCACAAGGTGTGAAACTGTTTTGCCACTTTACCTTAAATTTTTTGGAAGTGTAAATCTTCCAATAGCTTTTAGATCTGGTGTGTCTTCTATTTCCACCACTCTTTTTACAGTTTTTCTGCTGTATGTAAACTAAAGAATAATGAAAAAGTAAATAAATATTATTACATATGCAAATTATGCAATGCCAGAATAGTTTTTTTGCTGAAGCTGTCTGTGAGAACCTATAGTACTTCATAATACAGCATAAAATTTCAAATTCTCTCACAATAACACATTTGAAGGATTGGTGTTTTACAATGTTGTCCTTGAAGTTCCATAAAATAGAGAGTCCTGAACGGTACTTCTTTTATTCGTTTTTTTGCATCGGTACATGTTCCCGGTGACAGTTTTCATTTCCCCATGTCCTTCAACCATTCCTTGCCTATTAACCTTGAAAATTGATATTTTGGATTTGCACTCGTTTATGGGCTTCTGGAATTTATGATGAGTTCAACGAACAGCCTGCGAATCAAACCCAAGCACATTTGCTCATCCCTAGTTCCCAGTAATACCTTGAATAGGGCTCCATATACATGGACAAGTTTAGTTTAACCTGCTTAGATCTTAACTCCTTTTTTTAAATCATGCTTATTATGTTTCGTCATTGTTTTAATTTCAATTTAATTTTAAATTTTTTCACTTAATTGCTTCCAATCACAATGTTATTTAGAACACAAAAGCCCCAGCGGTAACTGAATTGATTTTCGGTTATTTATGCTATTTTTAACTTTGCAACACATTCCAGAAAATCAATTTTTTTGTATATCAGCACAATGTATATTTTATACCCTAGTCATGAAAAACTGCATACAAATCATCCTGTTTATTCTACCCTGCTTCCCTGTCTTATAACTGTGTCTGTCATTTTTTATTATTTGATTTTCAAAACACAAGCCCCTTAACAGACATAGGTATCATACATTTGGTGGTCCTTTCTCTTTTGAAGTAAACCTGCCAAGAAAAAATAAAATCAAAATTAGCATTTGATGAAAATGTCTAAGCAGACATTACCTTCAGTGAAAACTGCATGTCAAAACAATAAATGGACCCAAAGATAAAGACATTACATTTAAATTACAACTTTTTTATCTGAGCATTTTTTATTTTACCCTTCCAGCCTTCCAAGCCACTTTAGTCATCTAATGTAATGGGTGTGTCCACTGACCAATAGGGACCAATAGAGAGGACTGAGAAGTGGAAAGGAGACAAGCTTGAGCTTTACAGAAAAAGTCACGATTTGCATATAACTTTAGTTCCCTTTCTCTCTAGATCTACTGATCATTTTAGAACACAATTTTCACAGAAGGAAAGCGCTTTTTCTTGATCATATATATTACGGGACACAGGAGCTTCATTACATAGAGGGTTATATAGGCACCTCTGGTGATTGGACACTGGTTAACCCCAATTAAGGAGATTTCCTCCCCTATATAACCCCTCCCATATGGGAGGCACCTCAGTTTTTTCGCCAGTGTCTATGGTGGTTGGTCACGTAAAACTTTAGCTCTGTGCAGGTCCCTGCGGGGGCCTAAGGGCTACAACATACCGGATCCATACCTCGGGTCGATATTTGATTCCCAAGATGGTATGGTACCCGGGCCTCGTCAGCCGAAGAAACGAGGTTTGGCCTGTAAGTCCTCTCCTATTGGCAGACTGGGCTCTGGGAAAACCAGACTTGGTGTACTGTTTATACAGAGCGCACGAAAGTTTCTGGCAGAGTCTTTTACATGGTCCAGGTAGGAGGCTCTTCCGAAAAAGAGCCCCAGATAAACCTGAAGGTTGGCTAACACTGCCCGCCCTGATGGGTGAATTTGTCTGTTTCAGCAATTCCTGCAGCGAGGGCAGGTAAGGGAAGTTAATCCTATATATATAATTATATGATGGATTTCTTCATTTTGAGTAGTTGTATGTCTTACCTGGTTTCCACCACTAGAGAGGAGTAAGAGCAGCCTGATGCATACTTACATGCCTTTCAGTACACACGCTCAGTAAAGCCTGGTTCTCCAGCTGTCTCACGTCTCCACTGCAGTCCCTGCCACATCAAGGTAAAACAGGGGTCCCACGTAGTCTGGGGGTCCCACGCAGCTCCGGTGAAGTTCTCCTTTCCCCCCTGGATCCCGCGGTCCTCGTGCATGCGCACTCACGCGTGCACGCGCACCGGGCGCGTTCCCGGCCTAATGAAGGAGGGGGGAGTGTAGTTGTGAGCCGTGCACGTCAGTGTGCACGGCGCTGTACCGCGCAGGCGCCAGGCGGCAGATTTAAAAAGCCCAGAGCGTCAGGGGACTGTAAGTGAGAGACACAGGAGCTGTGGGCAGTAAGCATCCGAGGGGATTGGATCCAGGCAAACCTTAGACACCTACTCAGCATCAGGTTGTGCAATTTAAGCATATATATTTATTGTGAGACTTTAAGCACAACAGTGATTGCACTTGTACTAGTACCTCTGCTTTGTAGCTTAGGACTATGTCTCCTGGTAAGAGGGTCTCAGGGGGAGGTAGCAAAGGCACTGGTAAATCACCGCCTAGGTCCAGGGGTTCTAAAAGTGCCTGTAAGTTACCATCCCCCCCTGCAAGACTGGAGCCAGCCTCTCAAGACGAGTCAGTGCCCCTGTCAGGTTTTGCAGCCTCTCCTAATGTCCCAGCCCCGGTTTATGTCACTGAGGACTCCCTTAGGGCTACATTGGAGGGTTTTGAAGGGAGAATAATGAATTTTATTTCTGCTTCCCTGAAAGATAGCAGGAAAAGGGGTAGATCCCCTTCCTCTGCTGAAATTCCTCTCTCAGATGATTCTTCTGAAAATGAGGAGAAATCCCTGTCTTGGGACAAGGATCAGGAGCAGTCGGATGATTCAGAGGAAGAGGAGATAGTCCCCTCCTCTCAGGCGCTCAGAAAACAGGTGCAGTATTATACTGAATTGGTGCGTACCACATTCAGAATGCCTGCTGCTGAAGTCGCTACGTCCTCTGTTTCTTCCCTGGGAGTCAGGAAAGCCCCGCAGACTGCCTATTCCTTTCCAATTCATCCCTTAATGGATGAATTGTTGTATGAGGATTGGGGACATCCCAATAAACTATTTGCTCCTCCTAAAAGGTTTTCTATGCATTATCCTCTGGAGGAAAGTTTCACCAAGAAGTGGGGGGTCCCATCTGTTGATGCGACTGTTTCTTGCGTGAATAAAAACCTGACTTGTCCTTTGGATAATGCGTAGGTATTTAAAGATCCAACTGATAAGAAGCTGGAAACCTTATTAAAAGCCTCCTTTTCCATGGCTAGCGCTGTAGTGCAACCTACAGTCGCAGCCGTGGGGTTGTGCCAGTTCCTCAAGGAACAGGTTAAGCAGATGTTTGGACTCCTTCCCAGCGAGGAAGTAGAGAAGTATGTAGAGATGCCTCATATTCTGTGTTTAATGATTGATGCGATTTTGGATTCTGTCCAACAAGCATCACGTTTGTCCCTCATGTTGGTACACATGCGAAGGGCCCTATGGCTAAAGAATTGGGCAGCT
The DNA here is from genome assembly GCF_037356315.1 of Lithobates pipiens. NCBI lineage: Eukaryota > Metazoa > Chordata > Amphibia > Anura > Ranidae > Lithobates > Lithobates pipiens. Next base: position 111,890,128 of record NW_027507788.1, read on the forward strand.
GAGCTAGGGTTGCCACCTTTTCTTTAAGTCAAACCCGAACACTTTAGCGCCACGCAGCAATTTTTTTTAATAGTATAAACTATACATATATTTTGCTATTAACCCTTTCATGACTAAGCCTATTTTTGGAATTTGGTGTTTACAAGTTAAAATCCATATTTTTTGCTAGAAAATTACTTGGAACCCCCAAACATTATATATATTTTTTTAGCAGAGGCTCTAGAGAATAAAACGGCGATTGTTGCAATATTTTATGTCACACGGTATTTGCGCAGTGGTGTTTTAAACGCAACTTTTTGGGAAAAGGGACACTTTCATGAATAAAAAAAAAACAAAACAGTAAAATTAGCCCAATTTTTTTGCGAAATGTGAAAGATAATGTTACGCCGAGTAAATAGATACCAAACATGTCACACTTTATAATTGCGCGCACTTGTAGATTGACGACAAAGTACGGTACCTAAAAATCTCAATAGGCAACGCTTTAAACATTTTTTACGGTTACCAGGTTAGCGTTACAGAGGAGGTCTACTGCTAGAATTATTGCTCTCGCTCTGACGATCGCGGCGATACCTCACATGTGTGACTTGAACACCGTTTACGTACGCGGGCGCGACTTCCGCATGCGTTTTCTTTGCTTCGCGAGCTCGCGGGGACGGCGGGCGCTTTGAAAATTTTTTTTTTATTTTTTTATTTATTTTATTTATTTTTAAATGACTAAATTGTTTAAAAAAAAAAATAAAAATTTGATCACTTTTATTGCTGTCACAAGGAATGTAAACATCCCTTGTGACAGTAATAGGTGGTGACAGGTACTCTTTATGGAGGGATCGGGGGTCTAAAAGACCCCCCACCCCTCCTTTACACTTCAGTGTATTCAGATCGCCGAAAACGGCGATTCTGAATACCGGATATTTTTTTTAAACCGGCGCCATTGGCAGCCGAGTAAACGGGAAGTGACGTCATGACGTCGCTTCCGTGTTTACGATGAGGAGACTGGAACGAAGCCGATTACGGCTTCGTTCCAGTTCCTCCCCAGCAGCCAGAGCCGACGGATCTTTAATCGGTGCTCCCGATCGAGCGGGAGCACCGGTAACAGCGGCGAGAGGCGGCGGGAGGGGGGGGCGTCCCCTCCCGCTCCTCCGGCATAACAGCCGAGCGGCTTTTAGCCGCATCGGTTGTTATGCCTGGATAGCCAATCGCCTGCTGTAAAAATCGGTACCGGGATGATGCCTGCAGGTGCGGGCATCATCCCGGTATAACCCCCGGAAGCCGAGTACGCAGATGTGCGTACGCTCGGCGGGAAAGGGTTAAATAACATTTCTAATCATATGAAGTTAATCACAAGAGTTCCCCTTTACATCAGAGTCCGCAGAGTTCCTCTTTTACATCTGAACTCACAGAGTTCCTTTTCACTGTAAGGGGGGGGGGGGACTCTGCAGACTCTGATGTAAGGGATAACTCTGGGGACTCTGTCATAAGGGGTGCTCTGGGGGCCCTGGATGATGTATGGAGAAGATTCTGATGTAAGGGGGAACACTGTGGCCTCTGGTGTAAAGGGGAACTCTGATGTAAAGGGTGCTCTGAGAACCCTGACTTGCCTTAGTGTATTCACTCACTCACTCCTTGGCAGTCAGCACCTTCAAATTTCCAGCCCCAACTTTCCATTTCTGAGGCACAGCGCCGGGGATTGGAGTGTGGGCAGACACAGAGGGGTAGGAGTGTTTTGGGGGTGGGGTGGGGGTGGAAGCTGCAGGGAAGCCATAGTCAATCTAAATAATGTGTCCGGGTTTCAGGCAGTCTGAAACCCGGATGCATGATTCCAAACCCGAACTGTCCGGGTGAATCCTGGCAAGGTGGCAACCCTAAGCTGAGCTGTAATGCAAAAAGCATTTGATGTTCCAGCAGATACTTTAACAGATGGTTCCATAGTACTAACCCGACTCAGAAAACAAAGGGAGTGTCTATTGCTTTTCATAAGACGCTCCAGATAGAAGTGCTTGATCATTTGTCTGACCCCCAGGGAAGGTATGTTTTCGTGAAATTCATGTTATGGGGCACCAAATTTACGGTAGCTAATATTTACCTCCCAAATGTCAACCCTGTATCATCTGCGCTGCAGTACTTGAAGATTCTGTCAGGATTCCTGGAGGGTAAGCTTGTCTTGGGAGGGGATTTTAACACACCTCTAGAACCTCTCTTGGATTCCTCCACCTCGCGATCGTGTATCTCGTTCCCCAAACTGAGGGCACTGAAACGCGCATTCTACGATCTGCGTCTTGTTGACGTTTGGAGGGTACTACACCCCACATCCCGTAACTATACTCACTTCTCTCACGTACATCTTATAGTCGCATAGACTACCTAATGTGTGACCACAGCTGCCTAGATTGGTCCCCTGAATGCACCATAGACCCTATGGTTTGGTCTGACCACTCTCCCATTCATATGACATTTTTAATCCCCTCCACTCCAATTAGGGAGTGGACGTGGCGGTTGAACGATTCGTTACTTTCAAACTCGGAGTGTGTGGCGCAGGTTACAAATACCATATCTAACTATTTTGCTGACCACGCCTCTGATACGACGTCGCTGCCCTTTCAATGGAAGGCATTAAAAGCAGTCCTGCGTGGAACCTTCATCCAACTGGGTACACGCCTAAAGAGGGAACGCTCAGCCGCCATCACGGCTGCAATCCAAACTCTTAGGAGCCTAGAAACTGAACATAAACGATCCCCGACAGTGACCACGCTGGCGGACGTTTCTAGGGCGAGATCTCAACTCAGGGAACTATACGAGACCTCCGCACGCACATATTCGGATAAGATTGCTTTCCACCAGTATAAGTTTCAGGATAAATGTGGTAGGTCATTGGCTCGATCCCTGCATCCCAAGGCATCTTCCGCTTTTGTGCCCAATATTAGGGGGGCGCGGGGGGAATTGGTCTCTTCACCCTCGTAGATGGCTGAGGAGTTTAGGAACTTCTATCAGTCGCTGTACAATATCCCTCTGTCTCGACAAGTGGGTTCCCCGTCTATCGAGCTGGCTGACAAACTATCCTATGTCTCGGAAACCGCGCTCCCCGATTGGACGGAGACACCGTTGCTGACCTAGAAACCCCTATCACTGAGGACGAAGTTGCCAAAGCCATAGCGGGAACGCCCAGTGGAAAGAGCCCAGGCCCCGACGGCTTCACTCCTAGGTTTTACAAACTTTTCGCCACCCTTCTTACACCCTTTCTCACTAAGATGTTCAACTCCTTGACGGAGGGATCTAAGTTCCCTCCACAAACACTTGAGGCCCACATCTGCCTCATACCAAAACCGGACAAAGACGCCACTCTTTGTGCAAACTATAGGCCAATATCCTTGATTGGTGTCGATTTGAAAGTCTTTGCCAAAATCCTAGCCAATAGATTGCAACCATTGTTGCCCAGGATAATACACTTAGACCAGGTTGGCTTCGTGAGCGGTCACGAGGCTAGGGACAATACTCTAAAGACCCTCCTCCTGACTAATTATGCCCGGTCCCATGATATTCCACTATGCCTCTTAACAGTCAATGCGGAGAAGGCATTCGACCGGGTAGACTGGCAGTTCCTCAGATTATCCCTGCAACAAATAGGCTTGGGAACTAATGTGGTAGCAAGAATAATGTCCTTATACTCCTCTCCGTATGCTAGGATTAGACTGAATGGTTCATTATCTCCAGCTTTTTCAATCTCCAACGGGACACATCAGGGGTGCCCATTGTCCCCCCTCCTCTATGTTCTAACTATGGAACACTTGGCCGTTGCTATACGCAACAAACCCTCTATCCAAGGCATAACAGTTGGGCCCACTCAAACTAAGCTTGCACTATTCGCTGATAATCTACTCCTGTACATGACTCACCCACACACATCCCTACCCTCAGTATTGAGGGAATTCCAAAAATTTGGAGCGGTCAGCAATTTCAAAGTTAATTATAGTAAATCAGAAATCCTTAATATATCCATGCCTAAGTCGGATATGCGAAGACTCTCGACTGCTTTCTCCTTCAAAACTGGTTCCTCTTCCATTAAGTATCTCGGAATCCAAATACCAGAGGACGCGTCCCAGCTCTTTGCTCTGAATTTTGCCCCCCTACTTCTTAGGGCCCAGGCAGATCTAACTACATATACGTCAAAACGGCTCTCTTGGCTGGGTAGAGTGCATTCCTTGAAAATGGACGTTCTTCCTCGTTTCCTGTATCTGTTTCAAACCGTTTCTATCCACATACCCAATTCGTACTTCAAGAAACTACGCCAGCTGTTCTCCAAATTTATTTGGAATGCTGCCCGCCCCAGAATACGATATGAAACGCTATCTCGTCCAAGGGATCGGGGGGGGGGGCGGAGCCCCGGACGCCTCCCTGTATCATAAAGCAGCAGTGCTCACGCGCGTTCTAGATTGGTTCCATCACTCTTCCACCAAGCTTTGGGTTCAATTAGAAAGTTATATGAACCCAATAGACCTCTCCGCCCTCCCATGGACCTTGCCCACGGTCCGGGGGGGGGTCGGGCCCTCTCAACGACCTTACTCGTCACACCATCCAGATTTGGGACCGTATGCTGACCAAAAGGGGCTTATCAAAATATATGGGGCCTATGACTCCCTTCTTTGGGACCCCGGCCTTTCCTCCAGCTATGGGTGTATCACAATTTGGACCATGGCAAAGAGAAGACCATAGGAGACTTGCCCAAGTTCTTCGGGCAGATCCCACTTTAAGGACAGATACCCCTGCCAATCTGACCTCCAGACATCCCATGCAGTGGATGCAGAGACAACAAACCACCTCCTACATCTGGACTTTCCCCTCTATTCCAGATATCCTTGCTGAACCGACAGGGTTTGAGGGACTGCTCTTGCAGGCAGAACCCCCAACGCATGTGGTGTCTCAACTTTACTCCCTCTTGCTCAATATCTCCTCCCCTGACCTCCCTCCGTTTACGGCGGCCTGGGAGACAGAACTGCAACACCCTATCTCTTCTATTGACTGGAAGAAATGCTTTATCCTGACGCACAAACTATCCCTCGCCACTAAGACCCAGGAAAAGGGATTTAAACTGGTAACGAGATGGTACAGATGCCCATCGACGATAAACCATTTCAACCCGGGAGTACCAGATACCTGCTGGCGGTGTCTTAGCTCCCGAGGAACCATGCTACACATATGGTGGGAATGCCCTCCGGTACAAAAGTATTGGCAACAGATATTCAAACTTTACTGTAAGCTGATGGCGACCTCTATACAACCCTCACCTGAGGTGGCTCTCTTATCTATGCTCCCTGGTACATTCAAATCCATCAAAAAAGATATTTTACGACACTTCCTGGCGGCGGCCAGGGTAGTGATCCCCCGTCACTGGAGATCGACGATCATGCCTTCCCTTGGGGACTGGGCTATGGAGGTGGACCGCATAAGGGACCTGGAACATCTGTTGGCAGAGGAATCTGGTAAAAATGAACAGTTTGCTCTCACCTGGACATCTTGGTCCATGTTCAGTTTATCTCCTGGGCTGAACATGGCCTGGACGGCGTCGCCCTGGGTCCATGATGGAGTGATTCTCGTCCCCTATCTCTATGCCCCCTCTTATATGTCCCTGTTTCTTTTTCCTTTTTTTATATATTTCCATACACCCTTAGGAATACATCTAGCTAATGTACCATGGCTCCAACTTATCTAGTGTTCCTGAACTGGTGTAAGAACCCTACGGTATATCTTAGCCACAGATTTATATATAATTTTGTCTGGAGTTCTGCTCAGGGGTCAGCTTTGATCCCCCCTGGCAGTGCTGAAGACGAAAGGTTCTTTGGCTTATACGCTGTATTCATTTTACTCTATCTGTTTGTATGTGTCTATATGTATATGTATGTGTTTATTATCCCCCTTTTTTTTTTTTTTTCTTCTCTCTCTCTCTTCTCCCTCTCCCCTTCTCCCCCAAACATGGATTACTATCATTAACGGTTTCCTAGTAGGCTTTATTTACATGCTTTCAATCCATTTATATATAATATAGACATGTTTTTGTACAGGCACATACGAAGCATACTGTTGGTGTATCTTGTTACTGCTTATGATGTTTACCTTCTTTTTCTCAACCTTTTTTCTGAATAAAATAAGATTGAATTAAAAAGCATTTGATTGGGTTCCCGTTTAAAGGGGAACGTTTGTTTGGAGAAGAATTAGATAAATTCGTCCAAAAAATTTCAGGGGGTAAATCTACTCTCCTTCCAGTCAAAAGGAGCAAGCGTCCTTCATTCAGGAGTGCTCTCTCTCCCGGCGCATCAAGCTCTAAGCAGTGGCGACGGCCTTCTCAACCCTACTCTACAGGTAAGGCTCAGGGAAAAAGACTTGGGGGCGAAAGCCTGCCAAGCAGAGCCCAAAAGCTTCCTTGTGAAGGGGCGCCCCCGCTCAGCCGAGTGGGGGGAAGGCTCCTGCAGTTTGCAGGAGCCTGGCGGGAAGAGATCCGGGACAAGTGGGTGATCTCTTCGGTATCTCTGGGCTACAGTCTAGAGTTTCAGGAGATTCCACCTTCTCGCTTTCTAAGGTCAAGGATCCCCAGGGATCCAGTAAAGCAAAAAACGTTATTTCTGGCCTTAGATCACTTACTATCCCAGGGGGTGATAGTAGAAGTGGACCCAAAAGAACAGGGTTCAGGGTTTTACTCAAATCTCTTCACCGTTCCAAAGCCAAATGGAAGTGTCAGACCTATCCTAGATCTGAAGGATCTGAACCGGTTTTTACGCATCCGGTCCTTCTGAATGCAGTCAATCCGCACTGTGATCTCCTCCCTGCAAGGGGGAGAGTTTATGGCATCAATAGATATCAAGGATGCATATCTCCATGTGCCAATTTTTCCCGCACACCAGAAATTTCTAAGGTTCGCGGTAGAGCAGCGCCATTTTCAATTTGTGGCCTTGCCGTTCGGGCTTGCTACGGCCCCTCGAGTCTTCACAAAGATTCTGGACCCTCTCTTGGCAAACCTAAGAGCTCAGGGTATAGCCGTCATGGCTTATTTAGACGATTTGCTTCTCATGGAGAAAACAGTAGCGTTCCTGAACCACAGCGTCATCAGAACGCTAGAACACCTGGAACGCCTAGGTTGGATCATAAACCTAGAAAAGTCGTCCCTACAGCCTGCCACCAGGTTGGAATACCTGGGTATGATCATTGACACCGCTCAGGGCAAGGTGTTTCTTCCAAGACCAAAGGCCTTGGCCATTGGGGATCTGGTGCGCCTAATTCTGGGCAGAAGATCTTCCCCCATTCGGTTGTGCATGAGACTGTTAGGGAAAATGGTCGCCTTCTTCGAGGCCGTCCCATTCGTCCAGTTCTACTCAAGGCCTCTGCAAAGATGCATCCTTGCGGCTTGGAACAGGAAGCCCCAATCCTTGGATCTTCCTATGCGTCTATCCCCAGGGACACGCAGGAGTCTCATCTGGTGGTTACAAACCAAGAATTTGCTGAAGGGCAAAACTTTTCTTCCTCTTCCATGGAATATTATCACGACAGATGCCAGCCTGACAGGCTGGGGAGCAGTGTTGGAGGAGACGTGCTCGCAGGGGAAATGGTCTGCGATCGAGAAGCTATTGCCCATAAATGTCCTGGAGATCCGGGCAATTTATATGGCTCTCATAAAGTGGTCTTACAGACTACGAGGTCTCCCTGTTTGGGTTCAGTCCAACAATGCCACAGCAGTGGCCTATATCAATCACCAGGGCGGTACCAGGAGTCTGGTGGCCCAAAAAGAGGTGAATCGCATACTTGTCTGGGCAGAAAAGCATGTTCCGTGTCTTTCTGCAGTCTTCATTCCAGGAGTGGAAAATTGGCAGGCGGATTTTCTGAGCCGCCAGCAGTTGTGCCCAGGAGAATGGGCTCTGCACCCCGACGTGTTTCGGAACATATGTCACAGGTGGTGTACTCCAGACGTAGATCTGTTTGCATCCAGGTTCAACAGGAAACTGGACAATTTTGTGTCAAGGACAAGAGATACACTTGCTCAGGGGTCAGATGCTCTGACAGTTTCCTGGGATCAGTACAATCTGATCTATGCCTTCCCCCCGAGCCCGCTTCTGTCGCAGTTCCTGGGAAGAGTCAAGAGGGGTGGCCCCGGCTTGGCCCAGGTGACCATGGTACACAGAGATCATGAAGTTGGCAGTAGGCAGGCCATGGATCCTCCCTCTCCGGCCAGATCTGCTCTCACAGGGTCCAATTTACCATCCTGCTTTACGCAGTCTGAATTTGACGGTTTGGCTGCTGAGACCCACATTCTGAGAGACCCTGGACTTTCGGGGCCAGTCCTTTCTACTCTGGTCAATGCCAGAAAGCCGGCCTCCAGGCTTATTTATTACAAAATCTGGAGGGCATATGTTTCCTGGTGTGAACTCAGGAAATGGCATCCTAGAAAGTATGTCATTAGCAGGATCTTGGCCTTTCTCCAGTCAGGCCTAGAAATGAATTTGGCCATAAGCACTATCAAGGTGCAGATTTTGGCCCTGTCAGTATTTTTTCAGAAGCCACTTGCATCACATTCCCTGGTGCGGGCTTTCATCCATGGGGCCATGCGGATGAGACCGCCAGTCAAACCTCCGGTATGCCCATGGGATCTGAATTTGGTTCTCTCGGCTTTGCAGGGGCAACCATTTGAACCTTTGCATCTGGCTTCATTAGTTCTCCTGACTAAAAAATTGGTCTTCTTGGTAGCCATATCTATGGCTAGAAGAGTATCAGAGCTAGCAGCTCTTTCCAGCAAGGAGCCGTATCTAATTATTCATAAGGACCGGGTGGTCATGCGTCCCAACATGTCCTTTCTACCTAAGGTGGTTTCGGGATTCCGTTTGAATCAAGACGTAATCCTACCATCCTTTTTTCTGAACCCACAGTCCGCAGAAGAAGAATCCTTGCACACTTTGGATGTGGTTAGAGCAATCAGTATATATCTTCGGGCAACTGCTCTGATAAGGAAAACTGATTGCTTGTTTATTTTGCCGGAAGGCCCTAGGAAGGGCCAGGCGGCGTCAAAATCCACTCTCTCAAGGTGGATTAGACAGGTTATTTCTCAGGCCTATAGTGTAAAGGGGAAGATTCCTCCTTTTCAAGTGAAAGTGCACTCTACTAGGGCTGTAAGTGCTTCTTGGGCAGTGCATCACCAGGCCACCCTGGCTCAGATCTGTAAGGCTGTAACTTGGTCATCAGTCCACACATTCACTAGATTCTATCAAGTGGATGTCAGAGGGCAAGAGGATATCGCCTTCGGGCGCAGTGTACTGCAGGCTGCAGTTTAGGTCCTCCGGTCCCTGGCGGTCTATAATTATGATCTGTGTCTCCCTCCCCTCAATCTGAGCAATGCTTTGGGACATCCCACTATGTAATGAAGCTCCTGTGTCCCGTGATGTATGATCAAGAACATTGAATTTTTATATACAGCTTACCTGTAAAATCCTTTTCTTGAGAGTACATCACGGGACACGGGGCTCCCGCCCCTCTTGGGTTTTACGTGGTTTCTTATTGCTTTGCTACAAAACTGAGGTGCCTCCCATATAGGAGGGGTTATATAGGGGAGGAATTCTCCTTAAATGGGGTTAACCAGTGTCCAATCACCAGAGGTGCCTATATAACCCACTATGTAATGAAGCTCCTGTGTCCCGTGATGTACTCTCAAGAAAAGGATTTTACAGGTAAGCTGTATATAAAAATCCCATTTTATGCTATGCATTTTGTCATCAAATGCTCATATTACTAAACCCAGTTTTTGACAGCCTTACTTTATATAATCAACCATCACATACTGCCTGCTGATGTTCCGCATTCTAGAATACAGATATTTGCTAAATGTTAAAACATGCTGGGAACATTGATATACACTACAGATGTTGGACTTTGCTTGTATTGTTTATACTTTTTCCCAAAATATTATGCTACATTTTAAAGGCATTTTCTACTATATATATATATATATATATATATATATATATATATATATATATATATATATATATATATATATATATATATATACTGTATATATATACTATATATACAGTATCTCACAAAAGTGAGTACACCCTCACATTTTTGTAAATATTTAATCATATCTTTTCATGTGACAACACTGAAGAAATGACTTTACTCTAATGTAAAGTAGTGAGTGTACAGCTTGTATAACAATGTAAATTTGCTGTCCCTTCAAACCTCTGGCAATAAAAGTGAGTATACCCCAAGTGAAAATGTTGAAATTGGGACCAAAGTGTCAATGTTTTGTGTGGCCGCCATTATTTTCCAGCATTACCTTAACCCTCTTGGGCATGGAGTTCACCAGAACTTCACAGGTTGCCACTGGAGTATTCTTCCATGCTTCCATGATGACATCATGGAGCTGATGGATGTTAGAGACCTTGCGCTCTTCCACCTTCCGTTTGAGGATGCCCCACAGATGCTTAATAGGGTTTAGGTCTGGAGACATGATTGACTAGTCCATCATCTTTACCCTCATCTTCTTCAGAAAAGCAGTGATAGTCTTGAAGGTGTGTGTTGGGGTCAATATCATGTTGGAATACTGCCCTACAGCACAGTCTCTGAAGTGAGGGGATCATGCTCTGCTTCAGTATGTCACAGTACATGTTGACATTCATGGAACTGAATGAACTGTAGCACCCCAGTGCCAGCAGCTCTCATGCAGCCCCAGTCCATGACACTCCCACCACCGTGCTTGACTGTAGGCAAGACACACTTGTCTTTATACTCCTTACCTGGTTGCCGCCACACACGCTTGACATCATCTGAACCAAATAAGTTTATCTTGGTCTCATCAGACCACAGGACGTGGTTCCAGTAATCCATGTCCTTAGTCTGCTTGTTTGCAGGCTTTCTTGTTCATCATCTTTAGAAAAGGCTTCCTTCTGGAATGACAGTCATGCAGATAAATTTGATGCAGTGTGCGGCGTATGGTCTGAGCACTGACAGGCTGACCACCTACCCCTTCAACCTCTGCAGCAATGCTGACAGCACTCATATGTCTATTTTCCAAAGACAGCCTCTGGATATGACGCCGAGCACGTGCACGTGCATCATCTTTGGTCGACCATGGTGAGGCCTGCTCTGAGTGGAACCTGTCCTGTTAAACCACTCAATGGTCTTGGCTACCATGCTGAAGCTCAGTTTCAGGGTCTTGGCAATCTTCTTATAGCCTAGGCCATCTTTATGTAGAGTAACCATTCTTTTTTTTTTCAGATCCTCAGAGAGTTTTTTTGCAACAAGGTGCCATGTTGAACTTCCAGGGACCAGTATGAGTGAGAGTAATAATCCCTGGTACCCTGGAAGGACAGAGATGTGATGTCAGAGCGTTGGGGGAGGAGCCTGACACGGCGGCCATGAAGGCTGAGAGAGCCCGACATCCACGGAGGTGGAGGAACCGGATGGACGGCCGGGGACACGGCGTGGAGGCCCCCCACTAGGACGATCTGCCCCCCCCTCGTACAGAGCAGGCTGCGGCCTGTATGGAGAGTGGTGGAGGCTGGTGAGATCAGCCTTTCACCCGCCGGATGGGAGAAGCAAGCAGGACTTGGCTGAAGCGGTGTTTGGCTGGGGTTGGTGAGAGCAGCCCCCTCCCCCTCCTGGACGAGGGAACCTGCACAGAGCGGACTCGGATACAGCGAGAGATCAGCGGTGGCTGGTGAGAGCAGCCCCCCCCCCCCCCCCGGAGGTGATAAGAAGGAAGGAAGCGGACAGGACAACAGGTGACTCGGTCCCCTATCCCCAGCTGTGAGACCTGCTGCATACCTATCCCTCTCCTCCTTTCTATCCTCTCTACTCTCTCCTTCCTGGACTCCATTCTGTCTGCTTGTTTTGATGGTTTTAACCCATGAGATGCTCAAGAGTGAGACAGAACAAGCTGCTGTGACATATACAGTGAAGGTAAAGAATGCTTTTCTGAGATACTAATGTATGTAGAGACAATGTTTATACAGTAAATGCCCAGATATGAATGAATGAACAAAGCTACAGAACCTGTGAGAGAAAAAAGGGACTGCCATTAAACTATTTCTAGGAGAAAAGAAGGTTTTCTCCCTTACTGCTTTTCTAAGGTATCGGGTTGAAGCAAAAGGAGTGAATAAATGATTAATAATGGAATGGCTGGAAAAGGCTCCCCTGGTAAATCATCTATTAAATATATATTAATAGATATTAATAGATATTAATAGATCCAAAAAAAAGGAGACGGTTTAAAGAAACAATTTGCATGAGATACATGCAGGGTTTGAAGACATCTGTGGGCAATGCATGAGTAATCGTATACATTTATTGCACCCGTATAGAATAGAGGTAGGGAGGTTTTTTTTTTTTTTTGTTGCAAACAACGTATACAGGGAAAGGAGGAGGGGAAGGAGGAAATATATTACAAATCCCAGAGGGATAAGTACTTGGGAAGAGGGGTAAGCCTGAGGGGGTGTGAGCCCAAAAGAAATAATGAAAGGCCGATCCCAAAAAGTAACAGAACCCAAAACCCCCAGAGAGAGTTTAAATTCGAGTGCAAACGCAAGCTCAATCCAGAAATATTTAACAACTAAAGAAGGGAACACTAGAAGCCCTAGTATGGGAAAAAAACAGCTCAGACAACTAAAGGCGCAAGAAAAGAGGCAGCTAAATTAAAGGGGGCTCAAGGAGAGAAGATGCAGGAGAACATGGGAACAGAGACGGAGATTACAGAGGGGGAAGATCTGAGAAGTGAATCCCTAATGCCCACTAAATTGGATATGCTAGCAATGTTTGAGAGAATGGAAAACCTGATTAAAAGTGAGGTCTCCAACGTACGTATGGATCTGGAACACTTGTTAAAAAGGGTAGAAGAGGTGGAAGAGAAAACGGAGAGACAAACACTGGAGATAGCTGGGCTAAAAATACAAATGAAAGAGCTGCAAACACAACAGAGAATGTTATTATAAAATGGAAGCACAAGAAAATCAAAATAGGCACCAAAACTTAAGGATAAGGGCTATACCAGAGCAAAATGGAGAAAATCTGGAGGAAAAGATGAAGAAGATATTTAACCCCTTACTAGAGAGAGGAGAAGCAGAAAAGATAAAAATTGATAGAGTACACAGAGTGAGGAGACCACCTGGACTAAAAGAGTATACGCCACGGGATGTGCTTATTAAGTTTCATGAGTACTCAGATAAAGAAAAAATATGGAATAATCTTAGGAAGGGGCCCCCTCTACAGTACGAATAAAAGACTTTACAAGTGTTCGCGGATTTATCGGCAGAAACCCTAATAAGAAGAAGAAAGCTCAAACCACTGTTGGATCAATTAAGAGAACTAAACATTAGATATAGATGGGGGTTCCCCGCAGCATTGATAGTACATAAGGAGGGGAAGACAGCAAGGTTGAGATTTTTAGAAGATGTACAGGACTTTTGTAAAAATGTACAGATTCCAATCCCAAAAGTGTACGGAGGCTTAATAAGAGAGGAGCTGCCGGGGAAAGGAGGGGGGTGGCGGGGGTATAGGGGGGGAGAGGGGAGGGAAGAAGTACTAAAAAGACTGCTCTAAAGCCACAGAAGTATATTGAATATGGTGAAAGCTTTTCTCTGGGGGTGGGGGGGGGGCTAGGGAAGGGTCTCTCTCTAGGGCCCGCTCCGCCCCAGGATCCCAGGACCCAGGGGGGTGGACATGGGGTGCCGGGTAGGGGTCTCCACCTCAAGGGAGGAGGTGCAGACACCAGAATGGGGATATATCCAGGCTGGAGGCACCAGGTCTGGAGGTGGGCCATGGGGGGGGGTGGGGGTGAGGGAGGGAGGAGGGGGGAGGGAGGGAGGGAGGGAGGAGAATAACCTATAGCTCAAGACCTTGCGTAAAGGGTATTATCCGGGTTCCAGTATGACAATAGTAAACTGTGTGTCGTATAATGTGAGAGGTCTGAATGTAGCAAACAAACAGTTTAAGATACTAAGAGAATTGGAGCAACTTAATGCAGAGGTTGTATTCTTGCAGGAAACGCACTTAACCCATGAAAGTAAAATAAGACTGTATTCCCCAAGGCACCCGACCTGGTTCTATGGAGACTCAGTTTCAAGTAGAACAAGGGGGTAGCGGTGGGGCTAGGCCGGGATATACAATTTAAGATAGAGGGCAGGATGGGGGACCCGGAAGGGAGGTTCATGTTTTTAAAAGGAAAATTATGGGGAATAAAATATACCTTGGCAAACATATATAGCCCGAATAAGAACCCAATAATCTATCTGAGAAAGACACTGGGAAAACTCTGGGAATTTAAGGAGGGGAGGGTGATTGTAGCAGGAGACCTGAATTTTCAGATGAATCCGAGACTGGATAGTTCGTCCCATGCACGGGAGATGGAGAACGTACAGCAGAATGTAATTAAACAATGGATGGCCGAGTTACAGCTGATAGACGTGTGGAGAATGCAACATCCGAAGAAACGAGATTATTCGTTCTACTCCCCCGTGCATGGGACGTACACCAGGATAGATTACTGGTTGGTGGAACACCAGATATTGGAGGAAGTGGTAGATACGGACATCGGAATCAGGACCCTCAGACCATGCACCCATAAATATGAGAATTAAAATCCCAGAGGCGAAGAAACCCCCGTTTACTTGGAAACTTAACAAAGAATTATTAGATGTAGAAGGAAAGGAAATAATAAGAAAGGAGTTGGAATTTTTTTTTGCCTCAAATGGGAAGGAAGAGACGGGGGAGAACATACTATGGGAGGCCTATAAGACTTACATAAGAGGAATATATATTTCCCTTGGGGCAAAAAGAAAAAGAGAAAGGAATAGCAAGGTAAAGGAATTAAGAGAAGAAATCAGAAGATTAGAATTACAACATAAAATAGAGAAACAGAATGGACAAGGACAGATACAGGTGCTACAACGAAATTTAGCTATTAAAAAATTAGAGCTAGAGGAAATAATAGAGCAAGAAGTAAGGAGAGAATATTATAAAATAGCGAAAGAGCGATATACGTGGGGAAATAAGAATGCTAAGAGCTAAGCTAGGATACAGAGGAAAAAGAAAGCAAAAAATTTTATCGAGAAAATACTAGATAAAAATAGTGAGACCAAGTATAAGACTAAAGATATAGTGGAGGTATTTAGAGAATACTATGAGCAACTATATTGGGTCAGAAAAAAGGAGACAGAACAACAAGAGAACATCAGAAGGGGGAAAATTAAAGAATACATAATAAACGCCAAGGTCCCTAGATTATCACAAGAAATAGCACAGGAATTGGAGTCCCCTATAACAGTATTCAAAGTAAACCAAGCAATAAAAGAAAGTACAGGAGGGAAAAGCCCAGGCCCGGATGGCTATACAATAGAATACCTTAAGAAATTCGGGGAAATATTGTCACCAAGGCTATGTGCATACTTTAATGGCCTAGGTACAAAATATGGTCTGGGTAAGGAAGCCTCTCTAGCAATTATTACTACAATACTGAAAGAAGGGAGTGAGGGCTTGATATGCTCAAACTATAGACCAATCTCATTGTTAAATACTGACATAAAACTGTTTGCAAAAATACTAGCTACTAGAATGAAAAAATTTGTCCCGAACCTGGTCCACCCTGACCAAGTGGAGTTCATGGGTACCAAGAGGGAAGGGATAACGGAGTGAGGACACTATTGCTTCTCCAGAAAATTCAAGAGTGCAGAATCCCCAGTCTGCTTTTGTCAATAGACGCAGAAAAAGTTTTCGATCGAGTAGACTGGGTATTCATGATGGGCAAACTGAAGGAAATGGGATTTGGTACCCGAATCCTGAATTGGATAAAGACACTCTATGAGTGTCCAATGGCAGTGGTAAGGGTAAACGGTAACTTGTCTGACCCCTTCAGGATGTACAATGGCACTAGACAGGGATGCCCACTTTCATCTATATTGTTCGTATTGACATTAGAACCACTGTTGGAGACAGTGGCGGCTGGTGAAGTTTTTGGATGGGGGGGCGCCAGACCCCGCCCATCATGACCCGCCCATCATTTTGGCCCCTCCCACTTCTCATAAACCACGCCCCTTATGTAATCTGAAAAAAAAATTGGCGTGGGTTCCCCCCTCCGAGAGCATACCAGGCCCTTAGGTCTGGTATGGATTCCAAGGGGAACCCCCTACGCCGAAAAAACGGCGTGGGGGTCCCTCCCAGACCCTTATCCGAGCCCGCTACCCGGCCGGCCAGGAAAGGGGGTGGGGACGAGCGGGCGGCCCCCCCTCCTGAGCCGTACCAGGCCGCGTGCCCTCAACATGGGGGGGGTGCCTTGGGGGAGGGGGGGCGTGCGGCCCCCCCACCCCAAAGCACCTTGTCCCCATGTTGATGAGGACAAGGGCCTCTTCCCGACAACCCTGGCCGTTGGTTGTCGGGGTCTGCGGGTGGGGGGGCTTATCGGAATCCAGGAGCCCCCTTTAATAAGGGGGCCCCGGATACCGGCCCCCCACCCTATGTGAATGAGTATGGGGTACAATGTACCCCTACCCATTCACCTGTGAAAAAAAGTACAAAAAAAACACAACACAGGGTTAAAATATTTTATTGCACAGCTCCGGGGTCTTCCGTCTTCGGGGGTCTTCTCGCCAGACTCCTCCGCTATCTTCTTGTAGCTCTTTTGCTAGCGGAGGAGCCCGGCTTTCTTCCTCGCCGCCGGCCTCTTCTTCCGACTTCGGGGGTCTTGTCCCCCTCTTCGGTTCTTTTGCCGGGCCACCGCGCCTTCTTATAGCTCTTTTACAGGTGGTGGCCCGGTCTTCTGTCGCCACCGCCGCCACCGCCGCCCGTTCTTCTTCTTCTTCTTCTTCTTTTTCTCCAGGAGATGTTGACTCTACGCTCTCTCCGGCCGGAATGCCAGGGACGCGCTGCGCTGCCACTTATATAGGGACAATGGGGCGGTGTCACATGGGTTGATGTCACATGGGTTGGTCACATGGGTTGAAACCATTTTTTTATTTTTGCTTGCCTTTTACCGTTTGGTGTGTGGTGTTTTGAGTTCGGTTTTTTTTTTATTTTTTTTTCTTCTTTCTTTCTCCTTTTTCCCGCATCTGGGCAGGATGTGCTCTTCCCTTGTTCCTTTCCTCATAGTATCCCAGATGTAGAGTAAGACATTTGGGGATACTTTCTTTATATACATATAGATTATGTGTATGATAATATTTTCATACCATACATATGTGCTTATACATGAAACATATGTGTCTAATCTTATTTATGTCGGGATTTCTATCACAGACGTGGCTTACCATACGGGCCGGCCGCCTACGGTTGCACCTACTTCCTATATTCCGTATGGGACGTATGGTTTTCGTGTGACTTCTCGTGGGCCGCGCCTTTGGGTTTCCGATCCCATCCCCCCGCTTGGCCCTGTGGCGAAACGCACGGACCGTGTAACATCTCCAATATGTGAAGGACACTGAAGCATGAACCTATGGGTGAACTCCACCATTAAGCATTACAACTTACGTTAATCTTTTGGAAATACACCATTGGGTAAACCATACTAACAAATATAAGATATTCCTAGTACAAACATTATTTGATAGATTCATTGAGTTTAATTTTGTTTTTTATCAACAGACTATCTCTGAAGAAGACCCTAGTGGTTGAAACGCGTTAGGACTATATATTTTTACTGTTACTATTTTATACAGTGCATTTATAGTTAAGTCTGTTTAGTGTATGCCCATTGATATAATTGTATTTTGAACATAAGAGCTTGCTCTTTCTTTTTTTTAATTTCCCAGGTGGAGCTCATGTTTTTACCATACAATAAAATATTTTTCATATTATTTCTGACATGTCATTATCATTGTTTTTTGCTGCCTAAAAACCCCATTGGTGGGGGAACTTGTTCCATTTTTTTGATTTGATAGGGGTGAGCAGCACCCTCCCAGCTCTTTGTAGCAGTGTGTTCTTTCCAAATATCAATGATGAAACCATTGCCCTGGTTTGGCCAGATAAACGCCCTTAAGATGATCATACAACCAAAAATATTATACAAGTTACAGATGTTACCGATATATATCCCTCCAGTCTATTTCAATATCATTAAATCCTTAATAACCAAGCTCATTTCGAAAAATAAGAAACCTAGAATAGCTTTAAAGGTATTACAATTGGGAAAAGAGAGGGGAGGTTTAAAGGTACCGGGTTTTAATAAATACTATGAATCTATAGTGTTAACACGGGTGGCGGAGTGGACAAAACTAGATAATGAAAAGAGATGGGTGGCAATAGAACACAGCTCTGCAGAGACACGATTAGGAAAGAAAATTTGGATACCCCCAAAACATAGATCATGAGGACCAACAACACTTGCACTTACAAAAAATGTCTTTAGAATATGGGATGGAATTCACAAGCATAATAAATGGAAATACAATTCCCCATTAATGGCGTTAAAAGAAAATAATCTATTTCCACCGGGGAAGAGCACTATGGGAGGACATTGGATTAGAAGAGAACACATTCAATTGAGACACATAATAAAAGCGGGTAAAATAATCACCTTAGAAACATTACAGGAGTATATGGCTATAGATGGATGGCGGTACCTCCAGCTCAGACATTTTGTCTCATCATTGCCACAACCATTGAGAAGTGGAGAAGACCTTAATGTTCTAGATCGGATGTGCGAAGGGAAAATAATAAGGGTAAACATCTCACAGATATATAAGATGCTGGGAGGAATGGATGAGATGGAGGTACCTACCTATATAAAAAATGGGAAGAAGAAATAGGACCACAAGGGGAGAAACAGAATATAGAAAAAATGTTGCACTTAACACACGGGACATCTAAAAATCTTAACACAATAGAAATAAATTATAAAAGCCTTGTTAGGTGGTATAGGACACCAGACGAGATATCAAGAAGATCAACCCAGAACGTGTTGGAGAGGGTGTGGACAACAAGGGAGCGCGGCACTGGAGGGAAATATTAGCTCTGATAAAAACAATAACAGGAACTCAGGTACTAGAAAACCCTTGGACATGTCTCTTCCACGGTACAGACACCCCAACCCAAAACAACCCAAAAGTATAAAGAGGCCCTCATAGGACATTTAATAAACACGACAAAGAGCTTGATTCCAAAAAATTGGAGACAGGTGGAAGCCCTAAAACTGAGGGAATGGATAGAAAAAGTAGAGGATATGTATAGAATGGAGGGACTGGAAGAGGACGAGGAGAGTGGAAAAAAGAAATTCCGAAAGAAATGGGAACAATGGAAATTGTTCAAATTAACGAAGAGATATAACGAGGCAGTAGGGCTATGGGGGTAGGGGGGGGGGGGGGGGTAGGATGCTTTTCTTTGTATACTATGTTTTATATTTTTTGTATGGAAAAAAAATACTAAATAAAGAATTTAAAAAAAATAAATCTGCAGGTGACAAGCTGGTGATGAACTGCAAATATCACGCAGGCATAATGTTAAACACAGAAATAAAATAGGCCACATAGTTTTATAAATGAAATGTTTGCATAGATCTGAACAAATGCAGAGCAAGAAATCTGTACACCACATTACATAGTGTGAGCTGCCGTGTCTGTCGGTGCAGCAGGTCGGAGCCCTCTGTGCTCGGTTTATAAAGAAGTGTTGTGCAGAAATTTAGAATGTTGAGTTTATTTGGTTGCAGTAAAGAGGAAAACAGGCCTATGTATTTTCGTCGCCTGAAGTTGCCTGAAAAGATTTCCTAATAAAAAAGTTAAAGCATTTTCTATTACAAAAAGAAAAAAATAACACCAAAATTAGCACACTTGCTCCCCATTCACACCTGAGACCTTGTAACACTAAAGAGTCACATGACACCTGGGAGGGAAAATGGTTAATTGGGCCCAATTTGGACATTTTCAATTAGGGGCGTACTCACTTGTTGCCAGCGATTTAGACATTAATGGCTGTTTATTGTGTTATTTTAAGGGGACAGCAAATTTACATTATACAAGCTGTACACTCACTACTTTACATTGTAGCAACATGTCCAGTGCCGTCTTTAAGGCAGGGCAAAAGGGGCAGCTGCCCTGGGCCCTGTCATTGTTGTGGGGCCCAAAGCAGCTGCCTCATACTTGCCAACTATCCCAGTTTACATTCCCTTGTCCCTTGAAGTTTTAGTCCTGTGCTGCTACTAATGCTGCCCAGCTGTGCCCTATTGTTGTGTACAGATGACTCACCTGCAGACCCTGTGTTTACATGTAAATGCTGGCATTCATATGTAAATAGCAGTGACATGCATATGTAAATAGCTGAGGCCAACTGCATTGATATGTAAATAAAGGTAGCATTCATAGGTGTATCATGCCCCCCTGCAGTGAGGAGAAGATGTGCTGTAACCTATAGCAACCAGTGAGCAGTATTACTGTACAGCAATCTCTAGCAGCCAATCAACAAGCAGAAATGTGCTGTAAACTCTAGCAACTAATCAGTGAGCCTTAAGGAGTGCTGTAACCTCTAGCAACCAGTCAGTAAGCAGTAATGATATGCTGTAACCTCTGGCAACCAATCGCAATCGCTGCCTGATCTGATACGGTAAACTGATTTTAAGTCTAGCTGCTATTTATTGTATGTCTCAGAGAAGGTGGAGAGTGAAATTGCATGGGCGGAGGGGGGCCCTAAGAAAATTTTTGCCCAGGGTCCAATGAATATTAAAGACGGCCCTGAACATGTCATTTCTTCAGTCTTGTCACAAAAAGATCTAATAAAATATTTACAAAAATGTGAGGGGTGTATTCACTTTTGTGAGATACTATATATATATATATATATATATATATATATATATATATATATACTATAATAAATCTATAATAATACTATAATAATTGCAGGTTTTCTGTGGAACATCTGTTTAATGCTATCTAGAGTTTAACTCCTATTATAGACAGCTACTATAATTAGATAATCTTAAATTGTTGACGCTGAAATTGTTGACCCTCATACTATATCCTATAGAGAGTATTAACCGGTTCCCGACCAGCACATGCCGATGTACGTCGACAGAATGGCACGGGCAGGCATATTGGCATACAGGTACGTCCAATCCCGGTTGCGGGACCTGCGGACTCGATCTCCGCGGGCATACCCGCGATCGTCTCAGGGGACGGCTGAATGGAGGAAATGCTGTGTAAACAGCATTTCTCCATTCTGCCTAGCAACTAGTGACGCTGATCTCTGCTCCATGTGATTGGAGCAGAGATCAGTGTTCACTAAATGAAAGCCCAACCCCTCCACAGTTAGTAACACACCCCTAGGAACACTTAACTCCTACACTGCCACCCACTGGTTAATCCCTTCACTGCCAGTGTAATTTACACAGGAATCACTGCATTTATATAGCAGTGATTACTGTATAAATGACAATGGTCCCAAAAATGTGTCAAAAATGTCCGATGGGTCCCCCACAATGTCGCAGTCACAATAAAAATCGCTGATCGCCGCCATTACTAGTAAAAAAATAATAATAAAAAATTATTGATAAAAATGCTATAAAACTATCCCTATTTTGTAAATGCTATAACTTTTGCGCAAACCAATCAATAATCGCTTATTGCGATTTTTTTACCAAATATATGTAGAAGATTATAAAACCTTCGAAAAACAGCGCTGGTCTAAACAAAGTGCTAGACAAATATATATGAAAAAATCAAGTGTAAATAAAACAAAAACTTGATATTAGTGTTAATACTGACAGTAGTAAGTTCTTGCTGCAACCCAATGCGAGACACACACAATATACAACAATCAAAAAATATAGCTGCGCTAAAACTTATAAAACAAAAAAGTGACATAATTTTTCTAATTTACAAAAAATCCCAAAAACATGCAAAAATAGTGCCAAAGTAATGATTTCCAGGCATATAAGCAGTCCAAAGAAAAGGAAAGATGGATAGGATGCTGAATCTTAGTCCATTTTCGGTGACTCTCAAAAACCACCCTTTACACACATAGCAGGTGCACCCAGAGTAGAAAGAGATTATCCACCACCAAATTAGAGGAGGCTTACCAGCTGTCAAGATCTCTTTTTAAGGAGATCATACAGGCTTGTAAAATGTTACGTTCCTGGTCCCCACACTGGGCTCTGTTGGTAACACCAATCTATCTGCTCCCTCTTTATGGTATATCTCGTTCCACCACAATCATTTAGTACGGCAAAGAGAGAAGAAAAAAAGCTCCCATAGCATAATTCCGTAAAGATTTATTAAAATATAAAAAGTAAAGTAACAACTCATGAATTCCCAGCAGAGTGTAAGCGTATAGCGTATAAAAAACGAGCCGGCCGGCTCTCTCTTGTTTGCACTGCCCGCCCTTCTGGATTAACGTGGAAATGCGGTGACGTCAGCACGCCGCTCACCCTACGTCGTTTCGTCAAAAGTGACTTCTTCCTGGGGTACAAGCGGCATGCTGACTCACCGCCATAAGTACTCACTGGTGATTGTAACCGCCCATTTCCGAGCTCCTGGTCACAGTTCCCAATTCGCCATCTTAGAATAGGGCAATCTGCCCATACTAGATCATCACCTGTTCCAAAGGGAAAAGGAACCCATTTCCCAAACAAAAATAGCAAGTTTACACCTACATAGGAACAATATACCTAAGGAACAAATTTGTTTGTTTAATTCATCAACAGAGGTGTCTGTATCCGAACGCGCAAATTCCCCATGCGCAAGTTATTTAACGATCACATACTTCCTAACTAAATAAGGGGTATGTATTAAGACCAGTAATTAGATTGTTACACCAGTCCATACAACCAATAAAATGGATAAAAATCCACAACCTATATTAAAAAAACGTTCCTCATCTGGGGGTATAATCAAAAATATACCACTATCGGGAACTTATTAAAAAATGAATGAATAAAAATAAAAATGAATTCTTGTCTTAAACTGTATATTCAATGGATATATTTATAACCATATATATAATAAATAAAAGGAGTCAGAACACCCCCCCCCCCAATTGCCACTATCACAATTACCAAAAAAATATAGGGCTTTTCTTTACTTCATATAAACAAAGTATATTATTACATCCATACAGATGTTGGTATTACTTAACCCCATCCTAGAGGGAGGAATAGTATTTATATGTTTAACCATTGCTCCCCCTAAGTGAATAAACCCAGGGATGACCAGACCCATCTCAGATGTCATGACGAGGTCCCTCCGATGGGTCTAACCACACCCCGGGGTCAGTACCCTATATCCCAAGGGACGTGCATATTTGAATTATAGTCAATGCACTGATTTAAAAAAAAAAAATCAGTGCATTGACTATAATTCAAATATGCACGTCCCTTGGGATATAGGGTACTGACCCCGGGGTGTGGTTAGACCCATCGGAGGGACCTCGTCATGACATCTGAGATGGGTCTGGTCATCCCTGGGTTTATTCACTTAGGGGGAGCAATGGTTGTGATAGTGGCAATTGGGGGGGGGGGGTGTTCTGACTCCTTTTATTTATTATATATATGGTTATAAATATATCCATTGAATATACAGTTTAAGACAAGAATTCATTTTTATTTTTATTCATTCATTTTTTAATAAGTTCCTGATAGTGGTATATTTTTGATTATACCCCCAGATGAGGAACGTTTTTTTAATATAGGTTGTGGATTTTTATCCATTTTATTGGTTGTATGGACTGGTGTAACAATCTAATTACTGGTCTTAATACATACCCCTTATTTAGTTAGGAAGTATGTGATCGTTAAATAACTTGCGCATGGGGAATTTGCGCGTTCGGATACAGACAACTCTGTTGATGAATTAAACAAACAAATTGGTTCCTTAGGTATATTGTTCCTATGTAGGTGTAAACTTGCTATTTTTGTTTGGGAAATGGGTTCCTTTTCCCTTTGGAACAGGTGATGATCTAGTATGGGCAGATTGCCCTATTCTAAGATGGCGAATTGGGAACTGTGACCAGGAGCTCGGAAATGGGCGGTTACAATCACCAGTGAGTACTTATGGCGGTGAGTCAGCATGCCGCTCGTACCCCAGGAAGAAGTCACTTTTGACGAAACGACGTAGGGTGAGCGGCGTGCTGACGTCACCGCATTTCCACGTTAATCCGGAAGGGTAGGCAGTGCAAACAAGAGAGAGCCGGCCGGCTCGTTTTTTATACGCTTACACTCTGCTGGGAATTCGTGAGTTGTTACTTTACTTTTTATATTTTAATAAATCTTTACGGAATTATGCTATGGGAGCTTTTTTCTTCTCTCTTTGCCGTACTAAATGATTGTGGTGGAACGAGATATACCATAAAGAGGGAGCAGATAGATTGGTGTTACCAACAGAGCCCAGTGTGGGGACCAGGAACATAACATTTTACAAGCCCGTATGATCTCCTTAAAAAGAGATCTTGACAGCTGGTAAGCCTCCTCTAATTTGGTGGTGGATAATCTCTTTCTACTCTGGGTGCACCTACTATGTGTGTAAAGGGTGGTTTTTGAGAGTCACCGAAAATGGACTAAGATTCAGCATCCTATCCATCTTTCCTTTTCTTTGGACTGCTTATATGCCTGGAAATCATTACTTTGGCACTATTTTTGCATGTTTTTGGGATTTTTTGTAAATTAGAAAAATTATGTCACTTTATAATTTTGTTTTATAAGTTTTAGCGCAGCTATATTTTTTGATATGTAGAAGATTACGTATCGGCCTAAACTGAGGGAAAAAACGTTTTTTTTATATATTTTTGGGGGATATTTATTAGAACAAAAAGTAAAAAATAATGCATTTTTTTCAAAATTGTCGCTCTGATTTTGTTTATAGAGCAAAAAATAAAAACCGCGGGGGTGATCAAATATCACCAAAAGAAAGCTCTATTTGTGGGAAAAAAAAGGACGTCAATTTTGTTTGGGAGCCACGTCGCACGGCCGCGCAATTGTCAGTTAAAGCGACGCAGTGCTGAATCACAAAAAGTGGTCTGGTCTTTGACCAGCAAAATGGTCCGGTCTGTAAGTGGTTAAAAGAATACTGTTATCAGTGTAGAGCAAATCCATCAATCTAGCTATATACCATGTAATTTAGGATATGGTTCAGGTTCAGGTCACCCAGGGATTCCAGGTGAAACCAGCTTCTTTAGTTTGAATTCTGGCCAAATGAACATGGCAATGTGTTCTACAAAATTCATTAAAATGATAATGCACTGCAAAGACCTTTAAAATTGTGGTTAGCTGGTAGGGATAGGCGAATGGTTTGACTTGAGAGTGAATTCGGGCCAAACTTTGGCTGTTCGGATGTTCTCCGAACAATTGAATTATAGGGTCGTTCAAACATTTGTTTGGCCCACACAATTACCACAATGCACTGCACCATTGAAAGCCCTGATTGGCTGAAGCAATGAAAGCTTTGCCCAATCAGAGCACAGAGCACTGTTAGAGCCATGATTGGATGCTGGCATGAGGACTGTATCCAATCATGGCTCATTGCTCTTAATCTCGCCCCACACTATAAAAGTATTCTTTCCATAGAGGCCATTTGTAGTGTGACAGCAGCATGGAGAGATAGAATAGGGCTCTGTTCAGTACTATTAGACAGTTTGTGTGCTATATTAATCTATTCTGATTCTATTGTCAGTGTAGAATATCAGTTTAGTGTGCATCTAGGTATAGTTCAGTGTGAGTGTAGTGGGACCATTCATCCTTACATTAGTGTGAATGTATGGATAGTTCAGTCATTGTGAGTGTAGTGCAAACATTCATCTTTACATTAGTGTGAATGTAGGCATAGTTCAGTCAGTGTAAGTGTAGTGACAGTTTAACACAGTATATTTTATTGAGTTACTGCAAGCTTAACGCTATATAGTTCTGTGTGTTACTGCAAGTTTAACTCTGTATATTTCATTGCTTTACTGCAAGTTTAAAGCTGTATATTTCATTGCATTACTGCAAGTTCAGCGCCATATATTTAATTGCGTTACTGAAAGTTTAACGCTGTTTAGTTCTGTGTGTTACTGCACTCTTAACATCTTATATTTCATTGCTTTACTGCAAGTTTAACGCCATATAGTTTTGTGAATTACTGCAAGTTTAATGCTGTATAGTTTTGTGCATTACTGCAAGTTTGACGCCGTATATTTCATTGCATTACTGCAAGATTAACAATGTATATTTCATTGCATTACTGCAAGTTTAATGCCATATATTTAATTGCGTTACTGAAAGTTTAACACCATATAGTTCTGTGATTCACTGCATGTTTGATGCAGTATATTGCAGTATATTATAATGTTACTGTGAAGTGTGTCTGTGTAGTGAATACTAAAATTAAAGTGCACCAAACACCACTTTCCATTGATTAAAGTACATCAATGTACACATTTAGACATCTTTATTACATTATGTTAATAAGCAACCCCCACTTCCCCATTATGTCAGGGAGGACAGCAAGAAGAGGAAAATGTTCACATGGCTCTAGTAAGGGGGCCAGCAGTGTATGTGTCCACAGGCAAAGGTGGACATGGTCAGTCCTCAGGCAGGACATAATTTCCTCTGTTTAGTGATGTTGCCCGTGCTATCCAGCCACATGCAGAAGAGGTGGTGGACTGGCTTACTAAACCGTCTTCATCCTCCACATCCTCAATCACCCAAGCAGAGATTAGTGCGCAGTCCCCTGCAGCTGCCAGAGTAGCAAAACCTGCCTCCTTGTCCACAGCTATTCCTGCCATAGCCCCACCATTGGGCATGGAGGAGTAAGTTATTTGAAAATAGCGTTACTTGATTCAGATGTTAGTTCTGAGGTTGAGGAAGGCAGGAACATAAGCCTACACGGAGGGGAGAACACTGGTACACAAATTTGCATTCATGTTTCCCCAGCCACAGCGTATTGCCAAGTTGTCTTCAGTGGTAATGAGGATGGAGGAAATGAAGATGATGAGGTCAATGATTTGGCTTGAGTGCTGCCATCATGGAAGAGTAGAGAGTTGCCACCATTTTCCATCACATTTTGGAGCTGTTATCTCCCAGGCCACTTCCTACAGCTCAGCTGTCTGGGCCTTTTTTAGTACATGTGCAGCCAATCACACTTTTGCTATTTGCAAACTTTGTCTAAAGCACATCAAGCATGGCAAAAACACCAAACATTTGGGTACCACATGCTTTACAAGGCATTTAACCTCCCACCACTCTGCCATTAAAAGAGGACCTAAAAGCCACCCAAAAGGGGCACAAGTCTGTTCCTCCTACTTACTCACTTCAGTCTGTCCCCACTATACCTCATGACATCTCAGCAGCCTCCACTGACAGGGATGAAGGTATAGCGCAGGGTGTCCCAGGTCATTACAGCACATCTGCCAGCAGCACACCACCAGCTTTAGATGGCAAATTTCTTTGCCTCATCTGCAGCAGAAAAAAAAATATACAGTCCCTCTCAAACAGGTGCAGAAAAATAGTTTGTTGAGTGTTAATTGTGCCCATGAAACCTATACCAAAAACATTATTCCAGATGAAATGAACACCCACACCACTAGACAGCCTAGAAGTTCTGAAGAGGTTCAACATCTCAAAAACACTTAATTTGCGACATTGGCATCAGGGGCTTCATAGCTGCTGGTAATCCAGGACTGATTCATTTTAATAAAAGTCAGCCGATCCATGGAGTCTGTGGACAGAGGCATTCTATGATCAGTAATAGTGATGGCCGAACGGTTCGCCCGGCGGTCGTTTCGCGGCGAATTTCCGACTTTCGCCGTCCGCGGGTTCGAACGCCTTTTTCCGTCGTTCGCCCCGGCGGACTTACGTGTTTAATGTATACAAGAACTTTAACCTTTCGTGACACGTTTATCATGTGTTACAGGACAACCAATTGAGACATGACAGCTCATGGACACTTGGACATTCCCCCTAACCTATAAATACACCCGATCCGGTGGCCATTTTACATTCTTTCTTCTGTCACTGTAGGGAAAGGATCCTGTGTGGAGTAGGGACAGAGAAAACGCTAGCTATTTGGTACACAAAAGTTCTTTTCAGGACTGGTATAGGTGTTAGGTCAGCAGCCTGAGTTTCTTTTGTCAGTTTAGATAAAGGGACAGAGCGCTGTATGCTGCTATTTTAGGGACAGCTCAGCCAGATTAGTCTTTCTTCATCATCATCATCATCATCATCATTAGCTGTTACTATCAGGTCCACAAAAGAGCTGTTCCAGCTAATCGTTCCAGCCTACTCTTTTTTGCCAATTTGTATAGGGACAGGCAGGAAGCAGTGTGTCAGGCAGTGAGGATAATTTTAAAGACTTGCTGTTACTATTAGTTCCACAAAGGTTCTTTTCAGGACTGGTATCAGTGGTACGGTAATAGGCTTGTACACGTATAATATTCTTTCTTCCAAATATAGAAAGAATATTATACTTGACTGCTGCCCTTCTGCTGCAGTCTGCTAATCATTCACAACTCACTTGTTCCACAAAGCTCTTTATCAGGACTGGTAACTTGGTCTGTCTAGGGTGCTACGGTACATAGGCTTGGGTGCGGTACAGTCTGCTGTTCTGTAAGGACCGCTATCGGTCCACAATACATAGGGTTGCCGTGCACTACTGCTGACCGCTGCCCTATACTGCAGCAGTCCTTCATTGGTATAGGGACTGACGTACAGTCTGCTAATCACTAACACACAACCTGCTTGGTCCACAAAAGTTCTTATAAGGACTGGTAACTTGGTATAGGGTGCTACGGTACATAGGCCTGAGTGCGTTACAGTCTGCTGTTCTGTAAGGACCGCTATCGGTCCACAATACATAGGGTTGCCGTGCACTACTGCTGACCGCTGCCCTATACTGCAGCAGTCCTTCAGCGGTATAGGGACTGACGCACAGTCTGCTAAACACTAACACACAACCTGCTTGGTCCACAAAAGTTTTTATAAGGACTGGTAACTTGGTATAGGGTGCTACGGTACATAGGCCTGAGTGCAGTACAGTCTGCTGTTCTGTAAGGACCGCTATCGGTCCACAATACATAGGGTTGCCGTGCACTACTGCTGACCGCTGCCCTATACTGCAGCAGTCCTTCATTGGTATAGGGACTGACGTACAGTCTGCTAATCACTAACACACAACCTGCTTGGTCCACAAAAGTTCTTATAAGGACTGGTAACTTGGTATAGGGTGCTACGGTACATAGGCCTGAGTGCGTTACAGTCTGCTGTTCTGTAAGGACCGCTATCGGTCCACAATACATAGGGTTGACGTGCACCACTGCTGACCGCTGCCCTATACTGCAGCAGTCCTTCAGCGGTATAGGGACTGACGTACAGTCTGCTAAACACTAATACACAACCTGCTTGGTCCACAAAAGTTCTTATAAGGACTGGTAACTTGGTATAGGGTGCTACGGTACATAGGCTTGAGTGCGGTACAGTCTGCTGTTCTGTAAGGACCGCTATCGGTCCACAATAGATAGGGTTGACGTGCACCACTGCTGACCGCTGCCCTATACTGCAGCAGTCCTTCAGCGGTATAGGGACTGACGCACAGTCTGCTAAACACTAACACACAACCTGCTTGGTCCACAAAAGTTTTTATAAGGACTGGTAACTTGGTATAGGGTGCTACGGTACATAGGCCTGAGTGCGTTACAGTCTGCTGTTCTGTAAGGACCGCTATCGGTCCACAATACATAGGGTTGCCGTGCACTACTGCTGACCGCTGCCCTATACTGCAGCAGTCCTTCATTGGTATAGGGACTGACGTACAGTCTGCTAATCACTAACACACAACCTGCTTGGTCCACAAAAGTTCTTATAAGGACTGGTAACTTGGTATAGGGTGCTACGGTACATAGGCCTGAGTGCGTTACAGTCTGCTGTTCTGTAAGGACCGCTATCGGTCCACAATACATAGGGTTGACGTGCACCACTGCTGACCGCTGCCCTATACTGCAGCAGTCCTTCAGCGGTATAGGGACTGACGTACAGTCTGCTAAACACTAATACACAACCTGCTTGGTCCACAAAAGTTCTTATAAGGACTGGTAACTTGGTATAGGGTGCTACGGTACATAGGCTTGAGTGCGGTACAGTCTGCTGTTCTGTAAGGACCGCTATCGGTCCACAATACATAGGGTTGCCGTGCACTACTGCTGACCGCTGCCCTATACTGCAGCAGTCCTTCATTGGTATAGGGACTGACGTACAGTCTGCTAATCACTAACACACAACCTGCTTGTTCCACAAAAGTTCTTATAAGGACTGGTAACTTGGTATAGGGTGCTACGGTACATAGGCTTGAGTGCGGTACAGTCTGCTGTTCTGTAAGGACCGCTATCGGTCCACAATAGATAGGGTTGACGTGCACCACTGCTGACCGCTGCCCTATACTGCAGCAGTCCTTCAGCGGTATAGGGACTGACGTACAGTCTGCTAAACACTAATACACAACCTGCTTGGTCCACAAAAGTTCTTATAAGGACTGGTAACTTGGTATAGGGTGCTACGGTACATAGGCTTGAGTGCGGTACAGTCTGCTGTTCTGTAAGGACCGCTATCGGTCCACAATAGATAGGGTTGACGTGCACCACTGCTGACCGCTGCCCTATACTGCAGCAGTCCTTCAGCGGTATAGGGACTGACGTACAGTCTGCTAAACACTAATACACAACCTGCTTGGTCCACAAAAGTTCTTATAAGGACTGGTAACTTGGTATAGGGTGCTACGGTACATAGGCTTGAGTGCGGTACAGTCTGCTGTTCTGTAAGGACCGCTATCGGTCCACAATACATAGGGTTGCCGTGCACTACTGCTGACCGCTGCCCTATACTGCAGCAGTCCTTCATTGGTATAGGGACTGACGTACAGTCTGCTAATCACTAACACACAACCTGCTTGTTCCACAAAAGTTCTTATAAGGACTGGTAACTTGGTATAGGGTGCTACGGTACATAGGCTTGAGTGCGGTACAGTCTGCTGTTCTGTAAGGACCGCTATCGGTCCACAATAGATAGGGTTGACGTGCACCACTGCTGACCGCTGCCCTATACTGCAGCAGTCCTTCATTGGTATAGGGACTGACGTACAGTCTGCTAATCACTAACACACAACCTGCTTGGTCCACAAAAGTTCTTATAAGGACTGGTAACTTGGTATAGGGTGCTACGGTACATAGGCCTGAGTGCGTTACAGTCTGCTGTTCTGTAAGGACCGCTATCGGTCCACAATACATAGGGTTGACGTGCACCACTGCTGACCGCTGCCCTATACTGCAGCAGTCCTTCAGCGGTATAGGGACTGACGTACAGTCTGCTAAACACTAATACACAACCTGCTTGGTCCACAAAAGTTCTTATAAGGACTGGTAACTTGGTATAGGGTGCTACGGTACATAGGCTTGAGTGCGGTACAGTCTGCTGTTCTGTAAGGACCGCTATCGGTCCACAATACATAGGGTTGCCGTGCACTACTGCTGACCGCTGCCCTATACTGCAGCAGTCCTTCATTGGTATAGGGACTGACGTACAGTCTGCTAATCACTAACACACAACCTGCTTGTTCCACAAAAGTTCTTATAAGGACTGGTAACTTGGTATAGGGTGCTACGGTACATAGGCTTGAGTGCGGTACAGTCTGCTGTTCTGTAAGGACCGCTATCGGTCCACAATAGATAGGGTTGACGTGCACCACTGCTGACCGCTGCCCTATACTGCAGCAGTCCTTCAGCGGTATAGGGACTGACGTACAGTCTGCTAAACACTAATACACAACCTGCTTGGTCCACAAAAGTTCTTATAAGGACTGGTAACTTGGTATAGGGTGCTACGGTACATAGGCTTGAGTGCGGTACAGTCTGCTGTTCTGTAAGGACCGCTATCGGTCCACAATAGATAGGGTTGACGTGCACCACTGCTGACCGCTGCCCTATACTGCAGCAGTCCTTCAGCGGTATAGGGACTGACGTACAGTCTGCTAAACACTAATACACAACCTGCTTGGTCCACAAAAGTTCTTATAAGGACTGGTAACTTGGTATAGGGTGCTACGGTACATAGGCTTGAGTGCGGTACAGTCTGCTGTTCTGTAAGGACCGCTATCGGTCCACAATACATAGGGTTGCCGTGCACTACTGCTGACCGCTGCCCTATACTGCAGCAGTCCTTCATTGGTATAGGGACTGACGTACAGTCTGCTAATCACTAACACACAACCTGCTTGTTCCACAAAAGTTCTTATAAGGACTGGTAACTTGGTATAGGGTGCTACGGTACATAGGCTTGAGTGCGGTACAGTCTGCTGTTCTGTAAGGACCGCTATCGGTCCACAATAGATAGGGTTGACGTGCACCACTGCTGACCGCTGCCCTATACTGCAGCAGTCCTTCAGCGGTATAGGGACTGACGTACAGTCTGCTAAACACTAATACACAACCTGCTTGGTCCACAAAAGTTCTTATAAGGACTGGTAACTTGGTATAGGGTGCTACGGTACATAGGCTTGAGTGCGGTACAGTCTGCTGTTCTGTAAGGACCGCTATCGGTCCACAATAGATAGGGTTGACGTGCACCACTGCTGACCGCTGCCCTATACTGCAGCAGTCCTTCAGCGGTATAGGGACTGACGTACAGTCTGCTAAACACTAATACACAACCTGCTTGGTCCACAAAAGTTCTTATAAGGACTGGTAACTTGGTATAGGGTGCTACGGTACATAGGCTTGAGTGCGGTACAGTCTGCTGTTCTGTAAGGACCGCTATAGGTCCACAATAGATAGGGTTGACGTGCACCACTGCTGACCGCTCACCTATACTGCAGCAGTCCTTCAGCGGTATAGGGACTAAGAGTTTTGTCACAGGGTCATTTAAAAAATGACATGCAGAGGAAGAGGCAGGCCCTTCCGCAGGGGTGGTAGGGGTAGGGCAGGAGCAACAGGCTTGAGCCAAAGTGGGAAGTTGCAGAAGGTGCGTTCAATTACTTTAAAGGATGCACCAGACTTGGTTGAGTGGCTCGCTCAGCCTTACTCTTCTGCACCCTCCTCATCCTCTCGATCTGCACCCTCTTCTTCACTCTCTGCTATGTGCACCCCCAAAGACACTACCACCAACAACACGACCACCACCACCACCACCACATACCTTCCGCTTGAGTCACTGGAATTATTTTCCGATCCATATCAAGAGGACATTTCTGATGCGCAGCCACTCTTGGTATTGGATCAGGAAGAGGAGGTAGCAACAAGCGCTACTCAGCAGTCTGACGCCAGTACCCAGATCAGCCCAAGGAGGAGGTTGGTCCCCGGTGTTGCTGCCTACTCTACTTATAGCGGTGGGGAAGGTGACGTTGATGATGACGTGTCTAGTGATGTCACGTGGGTGCCCACAAGAGAGGAAGAGGAGGGGAGTTCAGAGGGAGATATGGACCAGCAGATAGGGAGGAGAAGCAGCAATGACTTACATTGCACAGCAGGGACAAAGCAGACTGCAAATGTATCAGGAGCGAGTCATCGACCATGTACGGTCACATCTGGCGCTCCCAGGACACCGGCACATGGCTCCGCAGTGTGGGCTTTTTTTAACGTGTCCGCTGCTGACAATAGCGTTGCCATCTGCAATCTTTGCAGTCAACGCGTTAGTCGCGGTAAGCCCAATACTCACCTAGGGACGACCGCCTTAAGAAGGCACATGAGCAGCCATCACCGAGCCCAGTGGGAGCAACGGAACACACAAAGCCACACTGCAGGCTCTCACCGTCCAGCCTCGTCTTCTACTTCTCCTTCTCCTCTCTCCTCACAATTGTCCTCCACTCCACCTTCCATCACGCCAAGCTCACATTTTTCTGCAAAAAGGCAGGCTTCCGTGGGCCTAATGTTTGAGCGTAAAAAAATG
The DNA here is from genome assembly GCF_037356315.1 of Lithobates pipiens. NCBI lineage: Eukaryota > Metazoa > Chordata > Amphibia > Anura > Ranidae > Lithobates > Lithobates pipiens. The sequence continues at coordinate 111,923,969 of NW_027507788.1, forward strand.
ATGACGCCGGATAACCCTCTTGCCCAACGGTTGGCGGCTGGCTTGTCAGAACTCATAGCCCGCCAACTACTGCCATATAAACTGGTGGACTCGGAGGCCTTTCGCAAATTTGTGGCCATTGGAACACCACAATGGAAGGTCCCAGGAAGGAAGTATTTCTCAGAGAAGGGCATCCCAGAGCTATATGGCCATGTTCAGCGGCAAGTGAATGTATCTCTGGCACACAGTGTCGGTGCCAAGATACATCTGACCACAGACACGTGGTCTAGCAAACACGGGCAGGGAAGGTATATCAGTTTTACTGCCCACTGGGTGAACCTTCTGACGGCCGTCAAGCATGTAACCCGTGGCACCCGTGTAGATTTGGTTTTACCGCCACGGATTGCATGCAGGCCTGACTCTTCTTCTCCTCCTCCTACTCCATCCTCCTCCCTCTCCTCCTCAGCTGCCTCCTCCTTTTCCGCTGCTAGCGTCTCTTCCACTGCACCGCCCAAGCTCCCCAGAACCTATTCCACATGCCAGGTGAGACGTTGCCATGCCGTGCTGCGTCTGTTGTGCCTGGAAGCAAAGAGCCACACTGGCCCGGCACTCCTTTCAGCTTTGCGTTCACAGGCAGATGAGTGGCTAACACCGCTCAATTTGACAGTTGGTAAAGTGGTGTGTGACAACGGTGCCAATCTGCTTAGCGCATTGAAACAGGGCAAAATCACGCACGTGCCGTGCATGGCACACGTCTTAAACTTGGTCGTGCAGCGATTCCTTGTCAAATACCCTGGGGTCCAGGACATCTTGCGGCAGGCAAGGAAAATCTCGGCCCATTTCAGAAGATCTTACACGGCCATGGCTCGCCTTGCTGACATTCAGCGGCGACACCATCTGCCGGTCAGACGTCTTATTTGCGATTGCCCGACGCGATGGAACTCAACCTTCTATATGCTTGATAGGCTGCTCCAGCAGAAACGTGCAGTTAACGTCTACCTGTATGAACTCTGCGAAAGAAACGGTTCTGGGGAGCTGGGTTTTTTTTCACCGCGCCAGTGGCTGCTCATGCGCGACACATGCAGACTTCTGCGGCCATTTGAGGAGATCACCAAACTGGTCAGTCGCAGCCATGGCGCCATCAGTGACATGGTACCTTATGCCTTCTTTCTGGAGCGTGCATTGCGTCGTGTCATTGATCAGGCTGTGGAGGAGCAGGAGCGGGAAGATGAGGAAGTCGCAATGCTGGATGAATTCCCAGGGGGGGCTACTCTATCTGAGACAAGTCAACAACAGGAGTCTGATGAGGAGTCAGAGGAGGATGGTGCCGGGGCGGATGAGCAGGAGCAAGAAGAGCATGCTTTAAACCTTTCTGGGATCCCTGTTGTGCGAGGATGGGGAGAGGAGAATGAAGAGGACGACATTATCCTGGATGATGAGCAGGAGCCAGGCCACCACACCGCTTCCACTTTAGTGCAAATGGGGGCCTTCATGCTCCAGTGTTTTAATAGGGACCCCCGTATAAAAAGCATGAGGGTCAAGGACCAGTACTGGGTGGCAACGTACTTAGACCCCCGGTACAAACACAAAATGGCGGAAATGTTACCGCCGTCGCAGAGGGCTGTCAGAATGCAGCACTTCCAGGCCTTGCTTCGAGAAATGCTGCATTCTGCTTTTGCGTGCGCTGGCAGAGGAGCAATTCCCACTCCCAGAGAAGGATTTGCGGGTACCAATCCAACAGCGCCTGCAAGAAGAGGCCGGTTTGAAGATGTGTTGGTGACTTCGGATATGAGGTCATTCTTTCAGCCGACCCATCGACAGGTGTCATCCGGATCCAGCATCAGGGAACGCCTAGACCGTCAGGTGTCCGACTACATTGGGTTAACGGCCGATGTGGACGCTCTGAGGAGTGATGAACCCCTAGACTACTGGGTGGGCAGGCTTGACCTCTGGCCAGAGCTTGCCCAATTTGCAATCGAACTGTTGGCTTGCCCCTCATCCAGTGTCCTGTCCGAAAGGACGTTCAGCGCAGCAGGGGGGATTGTGACCGATAAGCGTACTCGCCTAGCTCACCACAGTGTTAACTACCTCACATTTCTAAAAATGAATGAGGCATGGATCTCGGAGGAATTCAACACATGTGATCAGTAGACCATGTATATGTCTATAAACAATTTTTGGAATCAAGCACACAGACCTTCTTAATTCATTTGGCTCACTTCCCTGACCCAAAAAAGCACACCGTACTATATGCCCCTACCCTCCTCTTTGAAGAGGTTGAGCGGTGTCATATTTCTACTGGGGCTGCTTATTATGAGGGGTTCCCACCATCCCTGTGCTGTGCTGACTTCCTCCTGGGTGTTCTTATTATGAGGGGCTCCCACCATCCCTGTGCTGTGCTGACTTCCTCCTGGGGGTTCTTATTATGAGGGGATCACACCATCCCTGTGCTGTGCTGACTTCCTCCTGGGGCTGCTTACGGTGCTGCTGTCAGCGCTGTATGTCACGGAGCTGCTGTCAGCGCTGTATGTCACGGAGCTGCTGTCAGCGCTGTATGTCACGGAGCTGCTGTCAGCGCTGTATGTCACGGAGCTGCTGTCAGCGCTGTATGTCACGGAGCTGCTGTCAGCGCTGTATGTCACGGAGCTGCTGTCAGCGCTGTATGTCACGGAGCTGCTGTCAGCGCTGTATGTCACGGAGCTGCTGTCAGCGCTGTATGTCACGGAGCTGCTGTCAGCGCTGTATGTCACGGAGCTGCTGTCAGCGCTGTATGTCACGGAGCTGCTGTCAGCGCTGTATGTCACGGAGCTGCTGTCAGCGCTGTATGTCACGGTGCTGCTGTCAGCGCTGTATGTCACGGAGCTGCTGTCAGCGCTGTATGTCACGGAGCTGCTGTCAGTGCTGTATGTCACGGAGCTGCTGTCAGCGCTGTATGTCACGGAGCTGCTGTCAGCGCTGTATGTCACGGAGCTGCTGTCAGCGCTGTATGTCACGGTGCTGCTGTCAGCGCTGTATGTCACGGAGCTGCTGTCAGCGCTGTATGTCACGGAGCTGCTGTCAGCGCTGTATGTCACGGAGCTGCTGTCAGCGCTGTATGTCACGGAGCTGCTGTCAGCGCTGTATGTCACGGAGCTGCTGTCAGCGCTGTATGTCACGGTGCTGCTGTCAGCGCTGTATGTCACGGAGCTGCTGTCAGCGCTGTATGTCACGGAGCTGCTGTCAGTGCTGTATGTCACGGAGCTGCTGTCAGCGCTGTATGTCACGGAGCTGCTGTCAGCGCTGTATGTCACGGAGCTGCTGTCAGCGCTGTATGTCACGGTGCTGCTGTCAGCGCTGTATGTCACGGAGCTGCTGTCAGCGCTGTATGTCACGGAGCTGCTGTCAGCGCTGTATGTCACGGAGCTGCTGTCAGCGCTGTATGTCACGGAGCTGCTGTCAGCGCTGTATGTCACGGAGCTGCTGTCAGCGCTGTATGTCACGGTGCTGATGTCAGTGCTCTGTATTACGGTGCTGCTGTCAGTGCTCTGTATCTCCTGCACCCTCTTGTTTGCCTACCCTGGTCCCTGACCTTCCCTCTCCTCCATTGCCTTCATTAGCTCCATAGTCCTGAATTGTCAGAACAATTTCCCAAATAAAAAAAAAATGCTTGTAGTTATCGATCCCAAATTCACCTCATACATGTATTATGCTATTGTCCAGGTGGTGGGACTACGTGCTACCCCCTAATAATTACCCCGTGGCCGCAAATTCGACCTAAAGGTTTGCGAAATTCGCCTCCCATTGAAGTCAATGGAGCCCGCGGCGAACGGTCGTTTTCGCGAACGTTTGTGTCCGTTCGCGTTTCGCGTTCGCGAAACGTCCCGTCGGAAGTTCGTCCATCACTAATCAGTAACAAAACTACCAGCAGCACTGAATGCTCGTTCAGAAAGCACACTTGATACAGGGCAGCCCAGAAGCTCAATAACATCCTGGGCAAGTTCTGGCCAGTGGTCTATTCTCATGACCCAGTAAGCCATTGGATCATCAAAAGGAAAGCTCTCCATCTCTGTTTTTGCCCCCTAGATAATAGTCCACCATGTGATGCAGATGCTGCCAATGGGAGGTGGAAGCTGACAGCCCTGGGCGGCGAGGACTAAAAAAATGCATCACTTAGGTGGCCACCACTCCTCTCTTGACCAACAGAAGCCTCAAGACTAAGTTTTCCACAACATTGTAATCTACCAGAGTCGGGAAAAGCGTTCAATAAACTCTTCTTTAAGGTGTCCTCAAGAGATTTCATCTGCACTCTCTGTGGGGATGCAATGAGTTCTGAGATTTTCCCCATAGTGATTCTTTCCCTTTACACCATGTATTCTTGGGTCCTTTTTCAGGCTTTGAAACATGAGGGAGCCCATGCACTGAAAATTTGCAGAGGCATGAGAAGTAGACTTCTCAGGGTCACTGAGGATTACAGTACTGAAGACTGGGCCACCACTTGTAAAAGAGCTAGAAGAAGGCGCGGTGGCCCGGCAAGAAGAACCAAAGAGGGGGTCAAAACCCCCGAAGAGGGGGACAAGACCCCCGAAGTCGGAAGAAGAGGGCGGCGGTGAAGAAGAAAGCTGGGCTCCTCCGCTAGTGAAAGAGCTAGCAAAAGAGCAGAAGATAGTGGAGGAGTCTGGCGAGAAGACCCCCAAATACGGAAGAAGACCCCCGGAGGTGTGCAATAAACTATTTTAACCCTTGTGTGTTGTGTTTTTTTTTACTTTTTTTTTACAGGTGAATGGGTAGGGGTACATTGTACCCCATACTCATTCACATAGGGTGTGGGGCCAGTATCCGGGGGCCCCCTTATTAAAGGGGGCTCCCAGATTCCGATAAGCCCCCCTCCCTCAGACCCCAACAACCAACGGCCAGGGTTGTCGGTAAGAGGCCCTTGTCCTCATCAACATGGAGACAAGGTGCTTTTGGGTGGCCGGGTCGCGCGGCCCCCTTTCCCCAATGCACCCCCCATGTTGAGGGCACGCGGCCTGGCACGGCTCAGGGGGGGGGGGGGCGCTCGCTCGTCCCCACCCCCTTTCCTGGCCGGCCGGGTAGCGTGCTCAGACAAGGGTCTGATATGGACCTGGGGGGACCCCCACGCTGGTGTAGGGGTTCCCCTTTAAGTCCATACCAGGTGACGGGGCCAGCGACGCCTCCTTCGCTGGCCCCCGCTCCCTGGAGACGCGCTCAAAATGAGTGGACTTTTCTCTGCGCGGGAAAAGTCCGCTCATTTCAAAAGTACGGCGGACTAGCACACACACGGCCGTACTGTCCACCGAAAAGCGAGTCCGGCGGACAGATTGGAGTGCAAAAATACTTTCTTAGTCCGCCGAACTTTTGGGTAAAAAAAGTCAGCAGGAGGTTACACACGGGCGGATTGTCCGGCGGACTTGAGTTTGCCGGACTTTTCCACTGGATTGTTTGATTGTGTGTACAAGGCATTACTGTTTGATGTCTGTCTCCCTCTGCTTCAATGCCTCTGAAACTGCCAGAATCCTCCTCCTCCTTCTCCTCCTTCTCCTCTCTCTCCTCTTGAGTTTTCTATGGCATAGGAACAATGGAGTCTGCATAAAGTGGGCCTTGAGAGAAAAGGAAGTCCTCCTCTTCGTCCCACTGCTCTGCCTCGAGTGCCCTGTCCATAATGCCACGCAGAGTCTGCTCCAGCAGGAACACAACAGGGATTGTGTGACTGATGCATGCATTTTCATGGCTCACCATCCTTGTGGCCTCCTCAAATGGTGACAGTACAGTCAGTGCATGCATCCTTTATGAGTAGCCATTGGCATGGGGAAAAAAAGCCGAGCTGTCCTGAGCCTGTCATTTTGCCATACTCACACAGGTACTGGTTGATGGCCCTCTGCTGCATGTGCAGCAACTTCAGCATTGCCAAATTTGGGTTCCGCCTGGTGGGCATGTCACTTATCAGGTGGTTTATGGGCAAGTAGAAATTCCACAGTACTGAGCCCTGTCCTGCATCTTTTCGAGTTGCAAGCAGAGTTACCCAGTGTGCTGTGAATTAAATATGTCATCCCTGCCCATGCTTGCTGGACCACGTGTCAGCAGTAATGTTGACTTTGTGGCTGACTGCCTTGCCCAAGATGCCACTACATTGCCCTCTACTTTATAGTAGAGAGCTGGAATGGCCTTACATGAAAAGAAATGCCGACTGGGAACATACCATTGTGGTAGAGCATAGTCTGAAAAGTCAATGGCAAAATCCAACAGGTGGAATGGCAGAAGTTGTAGAGTCAGCAGCTTTGACAAGCTTGCATTTAGACGCTGGGCATGTACTGTCAACAAAATGTTATGCACCTGCTTGACAGGTGCATATCATTGAAATTTTTGACAATAAGGCCAATTCTTGCATTCATCAAGAGCACCTCTTTGGGGTTGCGGTGTGAAGGCGTCACCATCATGCAAGGAACAATTTTTCTTCGCTCCGTTACTTCCATCCAAAATGTGTGGTAGAGAAACCAGAATGTATCCAAAAAATCTCTAACCTTGTTCCCAGTGCACTACATTGTGGTCTCATCATACAGACTGGCTCCCCAAGCCGTTGCTTACAAAATAAAGAAAGCTTGCAGGGAAAATTACATTTTTTGGGCTTTATAAATGCAATTTTTGCTGCAGCAGCTTCTATACACAGTACAGATTTACAGATTTGTACAGATTTACAGGTGTACTAAGGGAACCCCCCAGGCACTATATTGAAAATCATTTTTCATTTTTAAACTTTCACTTTAAGCATCAATAAATCACTGCTCATGAGCAATAAATCACTGCTCATTTAAAAATGAAGTTTTTTACAAACTCTTTTTTTATTGATGCATGTCCTTCAAGGCAATACCCAGACCCCCATAACTATTGTATGCCCAAATACTTGCATATAAGCCTTCAAAATTGACACTTTTTATTTTTCACGTTCAGGTCCCATAGACTTCAATGGGGTTGGTTATTCGGTCCTGAACTTTCATGATGTTCAAAAAGGGGGTTGCTCTGCCCATCCCTATTAGCTGGTTTAGAAGGAGTGATAATTGGGACTTTGCTATGTGCCAGCTGCCTTACTATAAAGGGAAAAGAGTGCAGAGCAGTGATGGTGTATTCAAAGCTGTTGAAAGAAAAATAGGTGTGCTACTCCTTTAAGAATATACATGACCAATACATAAAAATAAATACATAATAAAAAACACAAAACACAACACAAATACAAAAAACAAGTGATGCCAAACCATATCATCAATCAAACAAAACAGAAGCTACAAAAAATATGTGCCCATGTATTGATAAGTGACACAATATAGATGTAAGAAATGTTAAATAAATACAATAATGTGAAATAAATTGAATTCAATGTGCATCCAAACAATAGCGACACAATTATTTAAATATGTGCAGTGAAGTCCATAAGTGAAAATAATCCAGTTCCTCAAAGTGGTGACAATGAACTTTGAAGCATCAATAGGAACTTGGTTATTTATCCAATAGGTGAAACTGCTGACACCACACCACTGTGCTCACAGAACTCTCACCTCATAGGTTGTTTCTATAATCCAATAGAAACAACAAATTTCCCTTCCAGGATCAACAGTATGCCTTTTTGTGCCAGAAAATTACACATCCACATATACGTTTTTCCTTCCACATGTAAGGTAAATAAGCCTCCAATAGTGTATTACCATTAAAAATGAGTTTATTAAGATTAAACATACCTGCTTACATGAAAGCAGCAGCAAATGCGCCAAAGAAAGACAAACATTCGACGTTCATGACACCTCGCATGTGACTTCCGGTCCGCGGTATACTAAGGCCACGTCCTACGTGCTATGTCACGTCACATGACTGCCTCAGGGGACCTGATTGGCTGTTGTATAATTATATTTATATTGTGTGGACATGAAGTGTATTTGACATCATTTTGATGAAGCTCACCATCATAAATAGAGATAATGAGACAATGATCATTTTCCCTAAGATTTGTATAATGTTTAACACCAGTTTGATGAAGCTCATCGAGACGATGAAACGGCGGCCATTTTCCCTACGATTTTTATAGTACTTCTAAATAACACAACAGAATGGAATTAGAATGTTTCTTAATGCAAATCAACATAGAAGCAGCCTGTTACCACATTTATATCTGACAACCTTGCATACTTAATTGATTAATTGTGCTAAAAGGCTAAAAACTGAAATTAAATTAATTGCAGGATAAGTAAATAATTTTAAAAAATTGTTTTACAATACAAAAATATAGATAATTAGGACAGGATTAGGGGGCTGTTATATCCTCAATTCCTAAACATACCAAAACATTGCTCTATTTCAGACATACTCCCTGAAATAGAGCAAATGTACAATAAAATACCCCATATAGGATACATATGTATAGCATACATGAGGATGCTATTAGATGATGATGTTAGTTAATCTGAATAATCAATTTTTTTATTTTTTATTTAAATGAATAGTTTGATGCACGCCGGAAATAAGATGTGAGGTTTACATATAAGTAATCAATAATCCATAAAGAAAAAAATAAAAACATATTATAAAATTAATAATTACTAATGAAACAATTGAGATCAAAATCTATGTTCAACCAATCTGATAAAAGAGTTCTCATCTTGTGAATCCATTTTGATTCTTTCTGGCTAAAAGATCTAACTTTATGGTCACCTCTCCATGGTTCATTATGTCTCTCTATTCCCCAAAACAATAAATGGGCTGGGTCATTATTGTGAGCCAAAGCAAAGTGCCTAGATACACTACGCTTTGGACATCCTTTAACCACTTGCTTACTGGGCACTTAAACACCCTTCCTGACCAGACCAATTTTCAGCTTTTGGTGCTCTCACACTTTGAATGACAATTACTCAGTCATGCAACACTGTACCCAAATGAATTTTGTGTCCTTTTTTTCCTACAAATAGAGCTTTCTTTTGGTGGTATTTGATCACCTCTGGGGTTTTAATTTTTTGCGCTATAAATGAAAAAAGACTGAAAATTTTGAAAAAAAAACGCATATTTCTTTGTTTCTGTGATAAAATTTTGCAAATTATAATTTTTTTTTCATAAATTTTGGCCACAATTTATACTGCTACATATCTTTGGTAAAAATAACCCAAATTAGTGGATATTATTTGGTCTTTGTGAAAGTTAGAGAGTCTACAAGCTGTGGTGCGAATCATAAAAAATTGATCACACCTGATGTACTGGTGGCTCATTTCTTGTGACCCGAACAAGTCAGGAAAGTACAAATACCCCCCAAATGACCCCTTTTTTGAAAGTAGACATTCCAAGGTATTTACTAAGATGCATGGTGAGGTTTTTGATGTTGTCATCTTTTTCCCACAATTCTTTGCAAAATGAAGATTTTTTTTTTTTTTTCTCACAAAATTTTCAATGTAATAGGTTATTTCTCTCACATGGCATGTGTATACCACAAATGACACCCCAAAATATGTTCTGCTACTCCTTCTGAGTATTACGATACCAAATATGTGAGACTATTACACAGCCTGGCCACATACAGAGGCCCAATATTGAAATAGCACCATCAGGCGTTCTAGGAGCATAAATTACACATTTCATTTCTCAACCACCTATTACATTTTTAAAGGCCCTGGAGCACCAGGACAATGGAAATTCCCACAAAGTGACCCCATTTTGGAAAGCTAACACCCCAACGTATAATCTATGAGGCATATTGAGTTGTTTGAATGGTTCATTTTTTTTCCAGAAGTTTTGGGAAAATGTGGAAAAAAAATGAAAACGCATTTTTTTTACGCAAAGTTGTCCATTTATAAGATATTTCCAACACATAGCATGTACATAGCAAAAATAACACCCCAAAATACGTTCTGCTACTCCTCCTGAGTATGGCAATACCAAATGTGTGAGACTTTTACACAGCTTGGCCACATACAGAGGCCCAACATGCAAGGAACACCATCAGGTGTTCCAGGGACACATAGCATGCACATACCAAGAATTACACCCCAAAATACATTCTGCTGAGAAAAGAGTAAACAAAAGATTACCTGTGGTTTTAGCAGCACAGTTGTCCACAGGATGATAGCACTGGTCCAGGCAGCAGGCAGGGACTTGGTCAGCAAAAGTGAACACAATTTTCCAGGCAACAGGCAGGTATACTGTCCATAGTCAATACTGGCAGCAGGCAGGGATACTGTCCATATACAGTCCAAGGTCAGTGCAGGCAGAGATCGTCAGCATTGCCAAAATATTGGTCCTGGTAGGAGGCAGGAACATGGTCTATCCATGTGGTGTGGTCAGTTCATGCGACAGGCAGAGGCATGATGGTATAGGTCCTACAGGCAGCAGACAGAAGTAGGGCCTTGTTCAGGACAGAATGGGGATAGGGGTGGAGGCTTATCCCACCCAAATCTCTTTGAAGCCTCCGAGTCTCCAGACCCTAATCTAGGAATGAGAAAACAAAGGAAATTGTCTTCTTCATCCAAAAAAACTATTCTGGAGCCCCTCACATATGTTAGACCCCTGTTATTAATCCCACTAGTCCACTGAGAGGGTACAAGATCAGTCCAAGAGTCAGGCAAAAGGCATGGTCAAACAATCCAGGGTCAGTTCCAGATCAGGCAGAGGTATGTACAGAATTAGTAGGCAGAAGCGTGGTCGAATAACAGTCCAGGGTCAGTTCCAGATCAGGCAGAGGCATAAACAGAATCAGTAGGCAAAAGCGTGGTCGAATAACAAGCCAGGGTCAGTTACAGAGCAAGCAGAGGCATAAGGGATTTGAAGGTAAATGGCAGGAAGTGAGGGTTATGGTTACCATACTTCACTAATAATTTACTGAAGTATGGTGACAGCGGAAACAGTCACCTATGCAGAGGCCTGGTTGGGAAGGGCATTGGGCACAATGATAAGTGGTGTCTCTTCTCAATCCTCGTTTGCTGCACACCCGACATTTTTTCTGATGTCTTCGGCCTGTTGGTCTGAGAGGGATTTTATCAGGAAAGTGGCGTTCAGAGAGTCTGCTAATTACATCGGATCGAATGTTTTGTGGTGGGCCGTTGGGGTATATAAGGGCAGTGGTGATTTCCTCCTGGTAGCCAAGGAAGGGTATGGGTCTTTCTGTGGATTTACGATAAATTACATACGTGTTGTATATGGCCAAATTAAAGAAATAAATTGAAATTTTTTTATACCACTTGTATGTTCTTCTCGTGGCAAGGTAGGGTTCGAGCATCTGGTCGTTCAAGTCGACACCCCCCATGAACATGTTGTACTCATGGATACAAGTGGGTTTTTGTATTGGGCCATCCCTCCTGGTGATCTCAACAAAAGTGTTGTTGTGGATCGAAGAAAGCATGTACACATCCCTTCTGTCCCTCCACTTCACAGCCAAAATTTCCTCGTTCCGTAAACTCGCCGCTTCCCCTTTTCTTAGCCTTTTGTTGTTGACGAGGCTTTGAGGAAAGCCCTTCCAGTTCGTTCTTACGGTGCCGCATGCTGGAGTTTGCTTTCTATGGAGGTTGCGGAACAGGGGTAAACTGGTATAAAAATTATCCACATAAAGATGGTAGCCTTTCTCCAGGAGTGGGTTTATGAGTTCCCAAACAACTTTCCCACTCGATCCGATGTATTTGGGGCAATTAGGGGGATGTAGCTGGGTGTCCTTCCCTTCGTATACCATGAAGGAATATGTATACCCTGTGGCTCAGTCACACAATTTATACATCTTCACCCCATAGCGGGCCCTTTTGGAGGGAATAATATGCTTTAGGTCCAGCCTGCCAGAAAATTTGATCAGGGACTCATCCACACATATGTGTTGGTCTGGGGTAAACAACTGGGGGAAGATCTCAGAAAAATAATTTATTAGCGGCCGAATTTTGTAAAGTTTATCAAAATTTGGGTCATTCCGGGGAAGGCACTGGGTATTGTCGTTAAAGTGTAGGAATCTCATTATCATTAGATATCTGGTCCGGGACATTATTGAGGAAAAGATGGGCATGTGATAGATGGGGCAGGATGACCAATATGCACATATTTCATTTTTATTGTTTAGTCCCATACAAAATGTGAGGCCCAAATTTTTTTTAAACTCCTCCACTGTTAGGGCTCTCCACTTGTAGGGACAGGCATAAGAGGACGTTGGGTTGCTTTCAATAAATTGTTGGGCATATAGGTTGGACTGGACCACAATGGATTCAAGCATGTCCTCTGTAAAAATTAGGTGGAAAAAGTCCATCAGGGAAAAATTGTGTGTGTCCACCTGGACTCCTGGGTTGGCAGTGAAAGGGGGAACGTTAGATTCTTCTGAGTTAGGAGGAAGCCACAAGGGGTTCTGGAGGGAATAGGGAAGGCTGGCATGGGACCTAACCCTTTGGGGCCGAGTTGACACCCCACTGGTACGTGGCCTTTGCCGAGGTACTGTGGTGCCGGTGAATGGCACTGGGTTGCCGGTGGATGGCTCTGCGGTGCTGGTGGATGGTAACGCCTCCTCACCAGTCGCCTTCATCTTCCTCCTCTGAGGCTGTCATGGTACCGCTGCTGAGGACAGGCTCGTAGTCCACGTCAGAGTCACAATCTGAATATGAGGAGGAATCCGAAGCGGAAACCTCCCCGTTGCTCTCGTCGGCTGCAAGAATATCATATGCCTCCTCAGCTGATCCTATAATCTTTGTGACATTTTTATTGATCACAAATGGCACTGACAGATGACGCTGATCTGGCAGATGACACTGACAGGTGACGCTGATCTGGCAGATGACACTGACAGGTGACGCTGATGTGGCAGGTGACACTGACAACACTCATCACAGGTGACACTGACGTGGCAGGTGGCACTGACGACACGTGGCACTGACAACAAGTGGCACTGACAACACGTGGCACTGACAAATGGCACTGGCGGCAGATGGCACTGGAGGCAGATGGCACTGGAGGCAGATGGTACTGGAGGCAGATGGGGCTGACAGATGGGGCTGACAGATGGGGCTGACAGATGGGGCTGACAGATGTCGCTCACAGATGTCGCTGACAGATGTCGCTGGCAGATGTCGCTGACAGATGTCGCTGGCAGATGTCGCTGACAGATGGCACTGGGGCTGGCAGATGGCAGATGGCACTGGCACTGGCAGATGGTGCTGGCTATTTGCTCTGGCTAATTGCTCTGGCAAATGGGGCTGGCAGATGGCACTGCAGCTGGCAGATGGCACTGGCGCTGGCAGGTGGCACTGGCGCTGGCAGGTGGCACTGGCACTGGCAGCTGGCACTGGCAGGTGGCACTGGCGGTACTGGCACTGACGGCACTGGGGCTGACGGATGGCACTGGCGCTAGCAGGTGGCACTGGCGCTGGCAGGTGGCACTGGCACTGGCAGGTGGCACTGGCACTGGCAGGTGGCACTGGCACGTGGCACTGGCGGCACTGGCACTGGCGGCACTGAGGCTGACGGCACTGGGGCTGACGGATGGCACTGGCACTGGCAGGTGACACTGGTGCTGGCAGGTGGCACTGGCACTGGCAGGTGGCACTGGCACTGGCGGCACTGGCACTGGCGGCACTGGGGCTGATGGCACTGGGGCTAATGGATGGCACTGGCGCTGGCAGGTGGCACTGGCACTGGCAGGTGGCACTGGCGGCACTGGTACTACTGGCAGATGGCACTACTGGCAGTTGGCACTGGGCTGACAGATGGCACTGGGCTGACAGATGGCACTGGCACTGGGCCTGACAGATGGCACTGGGGCTGACAGTTGGCACTGGGGCTGACAGTGTTAGTCACAGTATGCAATATACAATATATCACTCACAGATCCTCTCTCTCCTCACACGCTGTCTCTGTGTGAGGAGGGAGAGACACGGCAATGGGAGATGATCTCATATGTTTACATTTGAGATCATCTCCCAATGGCAGCTGCGATCGCGATGTGAACGGCCGCTTTGATTGGCCGTTCACGGCGATCTATGTTTGCCTGTCTCCGGGAGACACGGCGAATACAAAACTTCCGCGATGCGCGCCCCCGGCGGCGCGCATTGCGGAAGTAAACACAAGGACGTCCAGGGACGACCGCTCGAAGGAACCCGCCTGCTCTACGGCCGTCATTCGGCTATAGGGCGGGCGGGAGGTGGTTAATAATGTTTTGTATATGCTACTTTCAAAGCCCTTTTAGTCCTCTCTACATACTGTAATTTACAAGAGCATTGTAGAACATATACAACCCCTTCAGTATGGAAACTAATGAAGTCTCTGATGGGATAGATACTCCCTATATTGGTAGCTTCAAATTCATTTGTTTTACCTTGAAATTTCTTTGAATGTTGACATGCAAAACAATATTTACATGGGAAGAAACTTTTGCCAGTAAAGAAGGAGAATTGGTTCCTAGACAGTGGTTCAACCACAGTTTTAACAGTTAAATTCCTTAATGTAGTTGCCCATTTGTATATAATAACTGGTTTATCAGGTAGGATACTCTGTAGGTGTCTATCTCCTCTCAATATGAGCCAGCATTTTTTTATTTTTTTTTCCACATCTTTATGTTGTACATTATAATCTAAAATAAGAGCTGGAGTTTCCGAGAATTGTTGTACTTTTTTATTTCCATACATCATCTGTTTTATGTCCGTTTCTTTGACGACTCGTTTTTTTATATATTAAAATCGCATTAAAAAGGCTGCGCTATTAAAGGTACAAGCATAAAGCCTCTGAACTGGTAAAAATATATCCTCTACACTGTGGTAATAATAATGTATAAAATATATGAGTGCTTAATAGCCAAATAATAAAGTGACAATGTTCATTCATATAGCGAGGAAAAACATTAAAGAAAATAAGTCTGTGGAAATCTAAATAGATCCAAATACTGGAATTATAAAAAAGTGCATAAGTGCACTGTGCAAAGTTCAGATTGATCCAATTTACAGGTGCTCCAGACTCTATGCGATTCAGTATGCTGTGAAAGTGATACGATAATCAGACGCTGTGTTCTCACTCAGGTGCTCCCCCCATGTAATGGAGGCTCATCTTAAGGTGTGTGACCTTGCTGTTAAGCTTGGTCAATACGAGCTTTGGAACCACTACAGGGTTCAACGGTGCATCTGGGATCCTGGATCAATTGCCAATGTGCCTCAGTAAATCAAATAAAAAAGGATCTCATAATGTAGTATGCTTATGCAATTTATTGAAACAAAAATAACAGGTCCCACGCAATATCGATGCGCTTCAGTGCGCCATTCTACATCAAGCAAAATACAAATGGTTGAAACTGAGCGGTAATGGGATGGTATGCTGATTGTTCCTAACAGCTGAACTGCTAAGTGTGCTGTCCTGTCTCCAAAGAAGTCCCATACCTACACATAATAGGTTTGATCCTATCAGAAACTATACTGAACCTAATTCCTATTATCATCAACCACACTATGAGCAGGAATGACAGAGAACAGATTTTTTAGGCAGAGGACGGAGGGATCACTCTCTGAGGAGGAAACCAAAAGAAACCCATTGCTCCCCCAGCAGGCAACCACAGGAAGCTCACTATTCCCCAAGAAGAAGACAAGAAGAATAACGACCATGACGAACTCCAAAAGGAAGAGGAGATGCAGATCAGGAAAGAGACTATAAAAGAAAAAGAGAACATTAGGGGAAGGAGTCTTTAATTTGAGTGGCCAATTAGTGACCACTGTTGAATTGGCAGAACTTGATAAGGGCTTAAAGTATGCCCCCCACAAAAAATCTAAATAAGTTTGATACATACATTGGAATACACAAATATGTGAAAAAAATCAACATCAAGAAGGCAATTTTAAGCAATCCACAAACACAGGCAATCAAACCATTTTCCTACATAGACATAACTGAACATAGTACATTATGGAATAAATCTCTTTACAACCCAAGGGTACATGATAATCAATATATCGAAGTGTTCAAATTGGTATTACAGGATCTAGACCAATTGAAAATTAATAAAATAAATGACCCAATACATATTAAAAAGGGTATACGTTCTTTAGTGGCTAGAAAAGACATAGTAACACGCCCAGCCGTTGAAAGCAGAGCAGTAGAGCAGTAGTGATCCAGGCAAAACAGAAATATCAGGAAGAAATAAATCGTCAATTACAAGACACCTCTACATATGTGAAATTATTAGGATTTCCAACAATGCAATGTAAAAAAGAGCTGGACCAAATTTTTCATCTGGGTGTCAAGAAAGATATATTTGTAGCGGCCATAACCCATTGCAGGGCGGCCTTGACTTAATGAGCTTACCGGTCACCTTCTCCTGGCCTGCTCCTCGTCATCTAAGGGTTCCCAGGGTTGATACCCAACGACTTGTACACTGACACGCATAAAGTCCTTTCAAAAGGTTTTATTTTGCAGTAGAACTCTCACAAACCACAGTCTCTTTGGGAACAGAGGGCACGGGTGAAGAACTCAGGTACCTTGAACTGCAGGTTTAACAAAGTCTCTATTTCCACCCAGAGAGTAGCCACTCGCAACTGGGTACTTCAAAGCTGAACAGACCTCTAGCCAGAGGTAATGGCAGTCAGCATGTTGACTCAAACTTGAACAATCAATCGAAGATAAACAGGAACCTTTTTCCAACTGTACCTGGAACGTTTCCCACTTCCTTTGAGGTACTGGAAATGTGTGGACTCATCAATGTCCTTCCCAACTCAGTAACCAGGTACTTCTCAGGATGCCACTTTTCGGTCCTCCTTCCGAAGAGTCCTACCCCGGTCACTTGCACAAGCTGTGGTGCCCCTCCAAGCCGAGAGCACATCCGGACACTCTGAATCCTCCCTCAGTTACAGCGCCTTGGACCGGCAGGTTCCGAGACTCTGGAACAGATGGATCCCTACCCAAGACCATTCGGGTCTAACAGGGGCCACTGACAGGAACATGTTGTGGGATGTCAAACACCTCATGACCAGGACCCCTCACGGGGCTACCCCAGTCCTGGAACCAGAATAGACCACATGGGTCTCTCGAACAACTCTGGAACCCCCGAACACGTGACCCACACCTGCTTAAGTACC
Source organism: Lithobates pipiens (assembly GCF_037356315.1). Lineage (NCBI taxonomy): Eukaryota > Metazoa > Chordata > Amphibia > Anura > Ranidae > Lithobates > Lithobates pipiens. The sequence goes on from NW_027507788.1 coordinate 111,940,990, forward strand.
CCCTCCCAGACTCCTCAGCGGGTCCGGCACTCCCACTAATTGGCTCTGAGAGGGCCATACCCAAACATCCAACCAAGCCTGGTTCTCGCCTGTCAGAACATCAATCATGGCCTGGCCAGACTGGTATAAAGGCTTACCTACACAATTAACCCTCAGTGCTGTAAGGTCCTGAGGCAAAAAACTAATTTACAAAGTGTGTGACATTTGGTCCCAAATGTCATCCGCTGCACATCCCCCCAGCCATTTAGACAATGTCACCATCATCTGGGTAACAACTGGGGCAAATATCCTACCTAATAGAAAAAAAAACAACAGTACCTGAGTTCTTATGTTAGGTGATGGGGAAGGGAAAGAAAGGGAAAACATGTTTAAACATTTAACACTAATCACAATATCACATCAATGCTGTATGCACACCACCCAACATCTGAACCCACCCGGACTCCCCCGATGGCCTCGATAGTAGGTCTCCATGAATCCTGAAAAAGAAAACATAATGCAAACCGGCAATACTGTACACTATAGATCCTAGAATTTTTGAAGGGCAAGGTTCTGGCATGTACACGGCGGAATTTCTTCCTTCAATAGAGTATGGAATATCTGCTCAAACACACTCTAATCCTTAGCAAAGTCTCTGCGTACTACCACTGTTTTCCTGCCGACTCACACCACCTAGTGTTCAGAGCCGCTGCAACTGCAAGTCCTATAACAAATGAACGTTGGGCCCAAGGCCTGAATAACTTGACATGTACTCTGTTGTAGAACCACCTAACTAACTACCCCAGAGTCTTTGCAGATTATGGAAACACGGAAAAAATTAAAGACACAAAGAACTCTTCTTCTTTCCTTTCTGGAAATTTTTTTCAAAATTTGACTCCAACACAGTTCGCCAATAAAACCTTGGATCGGGCAGAGTCAGATCTTTGCCATCAGCATCCATTGTAGTGATAAAGTAAATGGCACTCTCTTTGTTCGGCAAATCACGATTTTGTCACTGTAAATGTGCCGACCGTAGCTCCAGTGTAACAAACACTTTCATAAAGCTCCGGTGAGAAGGCCTTTTTCCGCAACGGCTTTGGCACCTTGAGGTAGTTCCAAACATCATCTTTATACCAAACCTCATGATTTGCCTCAATTACAGTCATAACATCCCTGGGGACATTCCAACCCATACTCAGGAGCCACCCTTTTGTGTAACAGTCTCTGTGACCTTGCAAGCTTAGGCAGCCCACGGGCATTTCCCTCTCCAGGTGGTATGCAGGAGTTCGGGGACCGCTGCACCAGCATGGCGGGGACCGCTGCACCAGCATGGCAGAGCCCCTTTTCAGTGTGGACAGTTTCACAGGCTTTGGGAGAGTCACACTCACCGTGACCGGACCCGCCACGTTCAACACTGCACTCCAGCTCCGAATCTCTATATTCCTCTGCCGGCAAATAATTAGACACAGGTGTACTCACGGTCAAACTTTTATCTGCAACAGCTTCTTCCCGCTGATCAGATCCGGCCAGACTCAATGGCGGGACTCTGCACGACTTCTTTCCAACTAAGGCATGGCAATTTCTGAAAAAATAGTGTAAGTGGTGTCCATTTGTTCCAGGGTAGTTTCCTCCACGGTGGAAGTAGTAGCGTCTCTCTCTGGAACATCAACAACAACCGGTGTGACCTTTGTGGAAGGCCTCACCATCGGAGTGGGAACAGCTGGTTCGTCTGTTAACATACCCGTGGCCCAATCCATGTGGTAGGCCCTTGGTGGCCCAATCAGCTGGTCCACCTTGAAGACGTATACTCACCACCTGTCACATCTAGAGAATGGCCGAGGGTTGGTGACCAGACCGTCGCATTTTCCGCACAACATACCCAGGCCATCGACGTCTCCAGCAGTGTAGAGCATGAACTGCCCCTGCGGTACTAAGTGAATGCCCATGTCCGTAAACACCGACCCGAGTGGCGGTGTTCCTCCAAGACTCCTTCCCAAGGACATCCTGGATCCTGGAACAAGTTGCACTCCCGGTACATTCTGATGAATTTTTATTTTCTCCAACTCCAAGAAAGTAAACTCAGTCCTTGCTTCCGCAACACACACTCACGGAGTGCCCTGTGCGGGGAAAAGATCAGCTCAGACTCCTCCCACTGGGTGCTGGCTCCTGTAGATTTGCTACATATTAACCACTTAAGGACCGCCGCATGGCAATGTACGTCGGTAGAATGGCACCGACAGGCACAAGCACGTACATGTACGTGCTTGCCTTCCAGCGGGTGGGGGGTCCGATCGGACCCCCTCCCGCTGGCTGCGGCAGTCCGTTTCACTTCAGGAGCAATCCGGGATGAGGGGATGGCCGTTGGTTTCTGGCCATCCCCTCTCGATCGCTCCTAGCGAATGAGAAGCTTCCCCCACCTGTGTAGTGTAAACACAGGCAGGGAGGAAATTATGTCATTCTCCTCGGGGCAGTATTTTTGACCGGACTGCGAGGAGAACACATAGTAAGTGTGCACCAACACTACACTAACATGTAGGTATACATAGGCACACAAATCCCCCCTGATCGACCCGCCCCCTCCCAGTCACAGTGTCACTGATTGCAGTGATCATTTAGTTACTGATCACTGCATTTAGTGTCAGTTGTGACAGTAAAAACTGTCAGGGCAGTTAGTGTTAGGTCCAGGGTAGCCCCCTACCCCCCAATAAAGGTTTAATCCCCTGATTGCCCCTAGAGTTAACCCTTTCACCCCCTTTTGCCAGTAGCACTAAGCGATCGTTTTTCTGATCGCTGCATTAGTGTCACTGGTGCCGCTAGGTAGCTAGTTTTTTTTTAGGTTCACCCCCAGGTTTTTATAGCGCTAGGTACCCCCATATACTACCCAATAGTGGTGTTAACCCCCCTGATTGCCCCTAGTTAAGCCTTTCACCCCCTTTTGCCAGTGTCACTAAGCAATCGTTTTTCTGATCGCTGCATTAGTGTCACTGGTGCTAGCTAGTTATTTTTTTAGGTTCACCGCCAGGTTTTTATAGCGTTAGGTACCCCCATATACTACCCAATAATGGTTTTAACCCCCTGATTGCCCTAGTTAACCCTTTCACCCCCTTTTGCCAGTGCCACTAAGCAATCGTTTTTCTGATCGCTTCATTAGTGTCACTGGTGCCGCTAGGTAGCTAGTTATTTTTTTAGGTTCACCGCCAGGTTTTTATAGCACTAGGTACCCCCATATACTACCCAATAACGGTTTTAACCCCCTGATTGCCCCTAGTTAACCCTTTCACCCCCTTTTGCCAGTGTCACTAAGCAATCGTTTTTCTGATCGCTGCATTAGTGTCACTGGTGCCGCTAGGTAGCTAGTTATTTTTTTAGGTTCACCGCCAGGTTTTTATAGTGCTAGGTACCCCGATATACTACCCAATAATGGTTTTAACCCCCTGATTGCCCCCAGTTAACCCTTTCACCAGCGATCACCGTATAAGTGCCACTGGTGACGCTGGTTAGCCAGTTAGTTATTTAGGTTCCCCGTCAGGTTTTTATATAGCGTCAGGGACCCCCATATACTACCTCATAAAGATTTTAACCCCCTGATTGCCCCTAGTTAACCCTTTCACCAGTGATCACCGTATAAGTGTTACAGGTGACTGGTTAGTTAATTTGCTTTTTATAGCATCAGGGCACCCACCATTTATTACCGAATAAAGGTTTAACCCCCTGATCACCCGGCGGGTGATATCAATTTAGGTTTTAGGGTCAGGGTCTGCGTCGCCCTAAGCAGCGCTAAGTTAGTGCCAGTACCGCTAACACCCTCGCGCAAAGCATACACCTCCCGTAGTGGTATAGTATCTGAACAGATCAATATCTGATCTGATAAGATCTATACTAGTGTCCCCAGCAGTTTAGGGTTCCAAAAAAACGCATTGTTAGCAGGATCATCCCAGATACCTGCTAGCACCTGCATTTTGCCCCTCCGCCCAGCCCACCCAAGTGCAGTATCGATCGATCACTGTCACTTACAAAACACTAAACACATAACTGCAGCGTTCGCTAACAGTTTTTTTTTTGTTAGCGTTTTATATTTAAATCCTGAAGGCAGTGCTTGGTTTTCGGGGTCCCGTACATGGCTAGGCTCCCAAAAAGTCCCCCACGTGGGGTATCCCCGTACTCGGGAGAAGCAGCAGCATTTATTTTGGGGTGTAATTTCACTTATGCCCATAGCATGTGTGAGCAATATATAATTTAGTGACAACTTTGTTCAAAAAAAATAAAAATAAATGTAATATTCCTGCAACTGGTGGCAAAATATAAAATATTTCATGGACTCAACATGCATCTCAGTAAATAGCTTGGGGTGTCTACTTTCCAAAATGGGGTCATTTGTTTTAGTTTTTTGCTATTTTGGCATTTTATGGCCTTCAAAACTGTGATAGGTAGTGAGGAGTGGAATCAAAAATTTGCACCCTTAGAAATCCTGAAGGCAGTAATTGGTTTTCGGGGTCCTGTACGCAGCTAGACTCCCAAAAATTCCAACATATGTGGTATCCCCGTACTCAGGAGAAGCAGCAGAATATATTTTGGGGTGCAATTCCACATAAAACTATGGCATGTGTGAGCAATATATCATTTAGTAACAACTTTTTGTAAACATTTTTTTTTTTGTGTCATTATTCAATCACTTGGGGAAAAAAATATTCAATGGGCTCAACATGCCCCTCAGCAATTTCCTTGGGGTGTCTACTTTCCAAAATGGGGTCATTTGGGGGGGGGTTTGTACTGCCCTGCCATTTTAGCACCTCAAGAAATGAGATAGGCAGTCATAAATTAAAAGCTATGTAAATTCCAGAAAATGTACTCTAGTTTGTAGACACTATAACTTTTGCGCAAACCAATAAATATACTCTTATTGACATTTTTTTTACTAAAGACATGTGGCTGAATAAATTTTGGCCTAAATGTTTGACTAAAATTTAGTTCATTCGATTTTTCTTATAACAAAAAGTAGAAAATATATATTTTTTTAAAATTTTCAGTTTTTTCCTTTTATATCGTAAAAAATAAATATTGCAGAGGCAATCAAATACCATCAAAAGAAAGCTCTATTTGTGGGAAGAAAAGGACGCAAATTTTGTTTGGGTACAACATTGCATGACCGCGCAATTACCAGTTAAAGCAGTGCAGTGCGAAATTGTAAAAAGACCTCTGGACCTTAGGCTGCCAATTGGTTCGGGGCTGAAGTGGTTAAACACCAAGGAAGCTAAATATCTCATTCCTGAATCTTGCAGTCTTGCAGAGTCCCAATGATTTATACCATTCTGAAGAAAACCCACCAGGAAGACCCATTGTAAATGGGATTGATATCCTAACATCAAGCATGGGCCAATACATCAATAATTCTATTTAACTGGCCACCTAACATTCAAAAGCCTATTTAAGGGACACAAAGCATGTTCTACAACTGTTAGAATTACCACCAGTTTTAGAGGGTAGAACATTACTTGCGACTGTGGATGTTTCATCCCTCTATACCATTATACAACACCATCAGGTCTGCGAGGCCACAAAATGGTTGTTAAGGCAGCATAGTAAACTCAAATGCATGCAAAGGAAATATCTTATTAAATGCATTGAGCTTTCCCTCAAGAATAACTACTTCTGGCATGACCAAGCTTACTATAGGCAAGCCACTGGGATAGCCATGGGAGCGAAGTTCGCTCCTAGTGTGGCCAATGCTTTTATGGCATAGTGGGAAGAAGAGGCAGGTAATAAGAATCCACCAATGGTACTAGGTTTATAATCATAATCTAGAATGGTAGTAAAGAATCATTGGAAAAGTTCTATGTAATCTAAATCAAATCAATAGAAACATTGAACTTACTTGGAAGATAAATTAAATACAAATACATTTCCTTGATTTGGAAATTACTATTGAAGGTGACAAACTAACTACGGAGACTCTTTTTAAAGATGTAGCAAGGAATAGCTACTTGCCTATTACAAATTGTCCCTTCAAACCTTGGTTGTTTAATATTCCAAAGGGTCAGCTAATCAGAATCAAACATAATTGTACTAAGGATTCTGATTATATGACCCAAGCTGACTTTCTTGGAAACAGGTTTGACAGTAAAGGATATACCCAACAATATATTAAAAAACAAATAGAGTCGGTCAAAAAAAACGGACAGAAAACAGATGATATATGGAAATAGTACAACAATTCTCTAAAGCTCCAGCTCTTATTTTAGATTATAGTGTCCAACATAAAGATGTGGAAAAAATAATTGTAGAGGATATATTTTTACCAGTTCAGAGGCTTTATGCTTGTACCTTTGATAGCGCAGCCTTTTTAATGAGATTTTAATATATTAAAAAATAAGTTGGTCAAAGAAACGGACATAAAACAGATGATGTATGGAAATAAAAAAGTACAACAATTCTCGGAAACTCCAGCTCTTATTTTAGATTATAATGTACAACATAAAGATGTGGAAAAAATAATTAAAAAATACTAGCACATATTGAGAGGAGATAGACACTTACAGAGTATCCTACCTGATAAACCAGTTATTATATACAAACGGGCAACTACATTAAGGGGTTTAATTTTTAAAAATGTGGTTGAACCACCGTCTAGGAACCAATTCTCCTTCTTTACTGGCAAAGGTTTCTTCCCATGTAAATATTGTTTTTCATGTCAACAGTCAAAAAAATGTAAAGGTAAAAATAATGAATTTGAAGCTACCAATACAGGGAGTATCTATCCCATCAGAGACTTCATTAGTTACCATACTGATATGTTCTACAATGCTCTTGTAAATTACAGTTTGTAGGGAGGACTAAAAGGGCTTTGAAAGTAAGAATTAGGGAGCACGTACAAAATATTATTAAAGGATGTCCAAAGCATAGAGTATCTAGACACTTTGCTTTGGCTCACAATAATGACCCAGCCCATTTATTGTTTTGAGGAATAGAGAGACATAATGAACCATGGAGAGGTGACTGTAAAGTTAGAACTTTGAGCCAGAAAGAATCAAAATGAATACACAAGATGAGAACTCTTGTACAAGATGGGTTGAACATAGATTTTGATCTCTAGTGTTTTAATAATAATTATTAATTTTTAATATTTTTTCTTTTTTCTTTATGGATTATTGATTACTTATATGTAAACCTCACATCTTATTTCCGCTGTGCATCAAACTATTCATTTCAATTCAAAAAAAAATATTTGATTCTTCAGATTAACTAACATCATCTTCTAATAGCATCCTTGTGCGTATAAGTGGTCTTTTATTGGACATTTGCTGTATTTCAGGGAGTATGTCTATGTGTTTAGGAATTGAGGATATAACTTTCACATTATCATTTCCTAATTATCTATATTTTTATATTGTAAAATAATTTTTTTAAAGACTTACTTATCTTACAATTAATTAATTTAATTTCAGTTTTTAGCCTTTTAGCACAATTAATCCATTTAATGTGCAAGGTTGTCAGATATAAATGTGGTAACAGGCTGCTTCTATGCTGATTTGCATTAAAAAGCCTTCTAATTCCATTCTATTATGTTATTTAGAAGTATTATAAAAATTGTAGGATAAATGGCCACCATAGATCATAGAGACGATGAGCTTCATTGAATGGCATTAAGCAATAAGCATTATACAAATCTTATGGAAAATGCCTGATGTGTCACTGCCTCTATTTATGATGATGAGCTTCATAAAAATGGGGTCAAATACACTTCCTGTCCATATGATATAAATAGAATTATACAACAGCCAATCAGGTCCCCTGAGGAAATCCTATGATGTGACTTAACGCGTAGGGTGTGGCCAAAGTATGCAGCAGACCAAAAGTGACATGTGAGGTATTGCGAACGCTGATTGTTTGTCTTTCTTTGGTGCATTTACTGCTGCTTTCATGTAAGCAGGTATTTTTTATCTTAATAAACTCCTTTTTAATGGTAATACAGGTGGCTTGGCGCATGAAGGAGACGGCAGCTCGAGACCTTAGCTCCCACTCCACAGCACGATACGGCGCACAGCACAGCCAGCTATCGCTACACAGCCTTCCCTCATGAGCAGAAGAGGGACCGGTGACACCCCCGCACCTCGGGGAACCACAAAAATGGGGAAATCGGCAGCTATTTCGCCACGAAAGGACCCATAGGCTGGACCACGCTGGCTTCCAAGATGGCGGCGACCCGCGCGGCAGCAGCACAGGCAGCCCTCACTGCCTCACAGGTACTGGCTACGCAGACTGCACCCTGTCCTCCCTCACCGCAATCCCCCGAGCTGAGGAACCAGAACCCCCAGAGCACGCTGTTTCCCAGGAGCCTGTCGCCCCAAACACACAACCAGCAGGGGACATGGGATATGGAGAGTTATATTAAAGCTCTCCCCACTAAAGGGGACATTGAGGCCTACATCAGCAGGCTGGAGCGCTCATATAAATGGGAAATCACTGACCTGCGCCATGATATAGACCAGCGTTTTGATGATATTAAAGCTACTGTTGAGGAGTCAGTGACCAGGATCATTGAACATGATCACATATTGCAAGAGCATACAAATCAGATTCAGCAGTTGTTTTATGGTCTCGACGACCAAGAGAATAGAAGTCGCAGCAACAATATTCACATCCGAGGGGTCCCCGAGTCGGTCGAGAACAAGGACCTGGCTAAGGCGGCCACAGCAATGTTTAATCAACTACTGAACAAACCTAAGGAAGATCATCTGGAAATTCACAGAATTCACAGGTCTCTGGGCCCTCGCAACCAAAACCCAGCGTACCCTAGAGATATTATCTGTCACATTCACTTCTTCCACACCAAATCTGAGATCATGCAAGCTGTCCGCAACCAAGACTCCATCTTGTTTAATGGCTCACCCATTATGCTTCTGACGGATCTCTCAAGGCAGACTCTGCTTATGAGGAAGGCCCTGAAACCGCTCACGTATACCCTTCATTCCAAGCAAATCAAATACAGGCGGGGCTTCCCCTTCCACTTGTTTGCATCCCACGAGGGTAAATCAGCTACCTTTCGAACTCTCGGAGACCTGCCTAATTTCCTAGGAGTATTTGAACTGCCCCGGATCAGAATTCCAGATTGGCCATTGGAAGCAGCCACCCCAGGTTTTCCTAAAGCCCCCAGATAGGAAAAGCAATCCAGGAAGAAGAGATCCCGATCCCGCACATCTAAATCCCCTCCGGGATGATTTTCCTGCCCCTTTATGGGGGAACCCCCCTGTTTTTTTCTTTTTATTTAACTCTTGTTATTTTGATGTCTCAGTCCATCTTCTTGCAGTGGCCGATGATGGGTGATTCCCCCGCTCCTTTCCAAGGAGACCACCTGACTTAACTTTGAGTGCTAGCGATACATTACCAACCATAAATCTCTACCTCCTTTCCAGGACTACCTTTCTACCTACTTGGTCTAACTGTTTTTGCCATCTCTTCGGAAAAGCTGGACTCAGTTCAGGCCCATCTGAAAACCACCCTGACCACGGACATGTGTCTGATTCGGACACAAACTTTGGCTGTAACTTAGTCGCTCCTGTTACTCTGTTTGCATTGTTAATTGTTGGTTTAAGAGCTCTTAACGCACTGTGCTGTGTGCTCTAGGCAAGCATTTTTTACTAGTTGTTTTAACATGTTGGGGCGGAGCCCCTGGGACTCGCCTTACCAAGTTCCCCACGTTAGGGCGTGCAGAGTCTTTACTGCCTCTGTTTCTTGATATATTCTTAGGATCACTGTGTAGTGTTCATCTCCCTTTTCCCCACTGAACACTAGAGGGTGTAGTCTAACTGCACCCTGCTTACCCTACCTGAGGGTGTTATATCCTAGCATATTTACACGGGTCCGCCGGGGCCCTCTCGGGGGTGACGGTGCTCCCGTGTGTCCTTCCTGGACGTTAGTGTCAGGCCCCTTTGCTGGGGCTGGTAATCTTCCATCCCCTTGGCGCCCTCCCCTTTCCTGAGTTTACCCTCCATTCACTGACCCTTTACCTTCAAAGCTGGAGGCTACCTCCTCCAGCTCCCTTGACAGGAACCCTAGTACTCCCCATTTGTCCCCCCCCCCACTATGGCTTCCCTAGAAATCAAAATTTCCTCTCTTAATTGCAGAGGGTTCAACACCCCAGAAAAGCACAGACAAATCCTACATTCCTTTCACAAGGCTAAAACACAAATTTTATTATTACAAGAAACTCATTTCAGGTCAGATAAAATCCCCTCCATCTCTGACAAACGTTACCCGACTTGGTTTCACAGTACCAACCCCGACGCTAGAACACGAGGGGCCTCCGTGGCCTTCCATAATTCCTTTAACCCTGCCGTACTTGATCAAGAAATAGACCCTAAAGGTAGATATGTATTTTTGAAACGACAGGTTCATCACACTGTCTTAACCATTGCTAATGTTTATTTTCCAAACCAGAATCAGTACCGATTTCTTTCCTCCGTGGCGTCCCGCCTACATGCCTTTGAAACTCACAATCTGATCCTGGGAGGTGACCTGAACATACCACTTGTACCGAGACTGGACTCATCTACTGGTATGTCAAATATACCACCATCCACACTGACTAATATACGCTCCGCTCTGAAAGACATGTCCCTAGTGGATCCATGGCGGGTACTGCACCCGTCTGAGAGGGATTATACTTACTACTCTTCTGCACACAACTCCTACAGTAGGCTTGATTACATTCTTATCTCCCAATCAATGTTGGACTGTGACCCTGTCAACGAGATTGGCTTGAAAATATGGTCTGACCACGCCCCGGTGCATTTGACACTGGGGAGACCCCCACACCTCCCCAGACATAACTCCTGGAGACTGAATGACAACCTCTTAAATGACCCTGTGTGCAGTGCGGCGATAACCGCAGCGATTGTGGAGTTTAATTTGACCCATGCTCATGATGAAACCTCTAACCTAACCAAATGGGAGGCACTCAAATGTGTGTTACGAGGAATTTTCATACAGCATGGTTCCAGATTAAAAAAAGCCCGTACAGCTGATATCAGCCGACTATTCACGCTGGCGAAGGTTGACGACAGGTATGACAAATTCGTCACACTGTGGTCCATATGGCGCCACCACTCAGCCTCGGAAAACTTCCTGGGTGGTCTGCGCCCTTGAAGCGAAATATGTCGGGCTATTGAATTGGATATAATCTAGAGGATTAAGCTGATAACTGTTAAAGGGTTGTGGGCCCTAAAACCACTGATAATGTTACTGTCAGTAATCACACATGCCACAGAGCCACGGGACCCCTACCTTGCTCTCAAACACTTACCTTCTTTAGGGTTTCTATCTACCTTTACTATTCCCCTTCCCCCTCCCCGCCCTCCCTGTCAGCCTACCTCTTCCTCTATCTGGGATAAAAGATAGAAGTTAAAATGTAATGTTACACATAAGGTTCTGACACATTTATGTACTTTTGTACTTTTGTATTTTTGTATTTTTGTATCACTGAACTTTTATTGATCTTGCAAATAAAAAATATATTCAACCTTAATGGTAATACAGTATTGGAGGTGTATTTACCTTACATGTGGAACAGAACATCGTATATGTAGGATGGAATTTTCTGACATAAAAAGGCATACTGTTGATTCTGGCTCACTTGGGTTTATTGCAAGTAATATACTCACAGGAGCCTGCAGAAAGACCGGCTTGTAAGCGAGTACAGCCCCACCAAAAGTTTGCTGGTGGGCGTGATGATGTCACAAACCAAGCCCTGCCCTACATGTTTCATGGACCAAGGACTGCATCAGGGGAGAGAGCTGACCAGTGACATCTCCACTACAGAAAATGTACATAATGGGATGTTGATGCTGAAACACTCTTAATATTGAACAATGAACTGGTGTTTTTGAAGAACAAAAGGATTATTCCACAGACAGAGGTGCATTTTCATGAAATTAAAAAAAACTTTACAATTACTGAAATACATACACTTCACTTCCAGACCAACAATACATTGTCGATGTACATCAGCCAAAGATGTACAGTATATGGTTGAGGAACATCAAAGACCAATACACTATACAATACAATACAATACAATAGACAATATGGTCCTGCAGTTCGAGTCGAACATAAGTTTGGCTCAAACATCGCATGTTCACCCGTTTGCCGAATTACAAACATTATGGGGCATTCACACGCTGTGGAATGCCCCATTATGCACAGTGCATTGATGTCTGATGATTGGCCAAAGCATGCACCTGACATGCTTTGGCCAATCCCAGTGCGCTCTGCTGTGAGAGCTATGATTGGCCAAAGGCAGGGTGCCTTTAGCCAATCATGGCTTAGGGGCCTAAGACCACGCCTTACACTATATAAGACTGCTTACACAGCGGCCCTATGTAGTGTGCTGAAGTGGACAGAGCTAGAGATAATTTGAGCTAGATTAGGTAGTTAGTCAGTGGCTTGCAGGCAGTGTATTTATATATATATATATCTATATATATATATATATATATATATATATATATATATATATATACAATGCAGTCAGTATAAACAATATATACAGTCAGTGCAGTACATACAGTCTAGTATATATATTCAGTTGTGCTCATAAGTTTACATACCCTGGCAGAATGTATGATTTCTTGGCCATTTTTCAGAGAATATGGTAATGGTGGGTTATCCTCGCGCTATAGTGGTAGAATTTGAGCAGGCTGGTGTGGTTGCAGCAAAAACACCGACAGAGGTGCAAACCCTCCCCTCAAAGTGATAGTAAGTAAAAAATAGATGGTGTTGCGCTCCACGCCGAATAAATTAAATCTAATAACACAATTGATAAATAATCGCATAAAATTTTGAAGACGCACTCATGCGATTAAAATTACTATTAATTATAACTACAAACTTTAGTGCAAAAAATTAATGCCAAGTGATTAATACAGTGCTCGGAGTAAAGCTAGTTCCTACTATTATTCATGAATGAATGAACTAAAATGATCTATACAATCATAATAAAGTGCCAGATAAAAAACGCAGATCTTAATAGAAATACTTCAAAAGAATCGTGACATCAAACAAATCTGTGTCAGTCCATGAAAGTGCATCCAAGTGCCAACATGTGTGCAAAACGTATATATAAAAAAACCATATATAATAAATACACAATAAAAAGAATATAGAACGGTGTGTGAAAAGTATGTATCACAGAGTACAAAGACAATAGTCCAACAAACGTGATTGCTAAAAGTGTCTCTAAATTAACATAAAAAACTAAGTAATAAAGTTCATGCAGGAAATGAAATAAATCCACGCTGTGCTATGTGAAGAAATTAATCCTGTGAACGACCCTGGGATAATTCCACCAGTGATCTTGCAGCTCCTTAAACGTGGGTGCTCACACACTGAGTGTAGTGGGTACCTTACCTCACTGCTGTCAGTCAGACAGCAATATGCTCCAATATAGCGGTTGTGTCCTCAAATGGGATGTATGTCCTCAGTGGGTGTAGGGATACTCCAATACTTTGCGGTGTATATCCTAAATGCAGTATGGGCGCCCCCAAAACTTTTCCTCCAGATACTCCGCAAAGGATCGCAAGTCAGACCCAAGAAAGAAAAAAGGGGGGCTCCAATAGTGAAGTACGTCACACAAATACTTTATTATAAAAGGACCAAGTCCTGGGTACTCACATTTATGCAGTAAAATTCAAACGTTTTTACATCTACCAAACAACGAACGGCTTCCTCGTTCGTACCCCGGACGTCACTTCCGTTATCCTCCTAGGCCAATCCTACGCGTATCATCATTGATCACGTGACTTCATCAGGGACTGCATAAATGTGAGTACCCAGGACTTGGTCCTTTTATAATAAAGTATTTGTGTGACGTACTTCACTATTGGAGCCCCCCCTTTTTTCTCCAAGCCTAATTCACCATAAAATGGGACAATCTGGAAGCAGAATTCAAGGCACTGTTGTGAGCAAACTCTGTCCACAGTAATAGGTCTCATCAGTTGTTGTAATGGTCAGAAACATAGCAACGTAGGAATTGCTCTAAGGACTGATTGGCTCGTTCTGTGGCCCCATTAGACTACGGGTGATACGCAGAGGAGAAAGCAAGCTGAATTTCAAATTGTGCACAAAAGGCTCGCCAGAACCGGGACACAAACTGACTACACCTGTCAGAGACAATCACCTTGGGTAGCCCATGTAAGCGAAAGATCTCCCAAGCAAAAATGGAAGCCAGTTCCTTAGAAGTGGGCAACTTCTTCAGTGGAAAACAATGACACATCTTTGAGAACCAGTCAACCCATAAGAATAACTGTGTTGCCCTGGGAGTTGGGTAACTCCACAATGAAATCCATAGACAGGTGGGTCCAACTCTGCTCTCCATTGGGTATGGGTTGTAGGAGACCCACTGAAAGGTGTTGTGGAGTCTTACTCTAAGCACACATGGAACAGGCAGCTATGAAGGCAGTTACATCAGCATGTACCCTAGGCCACCAGAGTTGTTGGGAAATGGCCCAAACTAGTTGATTCCTCCCAGGGTGGCCCACAGCCTTGGGAGAATGGTAAGTCTGGAGCACGGCAGTACGGACACTCTCTGGGACAAAGCAGCGGTCACAAAGTTCCTCAGGTGGAGCATGGACATGAGCAGCGAGAATTTTGTCACCCAAAGGAAAAGTGAGACTGGTGCAAAACGTAGTCAGAATACAGTCAGGAGGAATCACAGCCACAAGAACCGACTCCAGCTTAGAAGTGGAGGAGAGTTATTGTGACAAAGACTCAGCTCTTACATTCTTAGTACCGGGTAAGAATGAGACAATATAATTGAAACTTGACAAGAAAAGAGCTCATCGCACCCTTCTGGGAGAGAGGTATTTAGCCTCAGACAAGAATGTGAGATTCTTATGGTCAGTAAGAATGAGAACGGGTACAGTGGTACCTTCGAGAAGATGTCTCTATTCTTTCAGGGCTAAAATGATTGCCAACAGCTCTCTGTCACCAATGTCGTAATTGCACTCTTCAGGTGACAATTTCTTGGAAAAGTAGGCACCAGGATGCATAGCGCTCTCAGAGGTAGGACATTGAGACAGAAGGGTGCCAACAACAGTCTCAGAAGCATCAACCTCAAGGATAAAAGGTAACGTAGGATCAGGATGTGCCAACACAGGAGCAGAAACAAAGGCAGCCTTGAGATCTACTGTGTGGGTTACCGTCCTTTCTGGTCATATCAGTCACAGGCTTGACCAGAGACGAGAAGTTACGAATAAAGTTCCGATAATAGTTGGCAAGGCCCAGGAAACGCTGCAGAAGATGTAAACCCATGGGTCAGGGCCACTGTAGGACTGATGAAAGTTTCTCTGGGTCCATTGAAAAACCAGCAGTAGAAATGACATAGCCCAGGAATTTAACCTGCTCATGATGGAACTCGCTCTTCTCCAGTTTACATAAGAGATTGTTCTATCTTCGTTTCTGAAGCACACGGCAGACACCTGTGTGGTGGCTCTACAAGGACTTGGAAAATATGAGGCTATCATCGAGATAAACCAAGACACATCTACAATAACAAAACACCTGCAACAAATCTCAGAGGACATTGTTAATAAATCCGTGGAATACTGCCGGGGCATTACAAGGGCCAAAAGGCATTACGAGGTACTCATAATGGCCTGTTCTAGTATTAAATGCAGTTTTCCACTGGTCGCCCTCCTTAATTCTCACGAGATTGTATGCCCCTCTCAAATCAAGCTTTGTGAAAACGTTGCTCCCCTGAGGCAGTCAAATAACTCTGTAATAAATGGAATCAGATAGACAACCACTGGGCAGGTTGCATGCTCGGATAAAGTTTCTGGTATGGAATTTTTGGGGGACCTCCACGCCATTTTATTTAAATTTTGGTGTGGGGTTCCCCCTAATATCCATACCATACCTGAAGGGCCTGGTATGGAATTTGGGGGGACCCCCCCACAAAATTTTGGTTTGAGGTTCCCCTTAATATTCATACCAGACCCAAAGTTCCTGGTAATGCCGGGTTTTTTTTCAATGACTTTTATGTTTATTGCCGAGACCGACAATTCATTATAGCCACGAGTACTTATGACTTTTTTTTCCTTTAGAAATGTCATTTTGCTCTCGGACTGTTCTAAACACAGGAAACATGCGCCACTTTACAGACATACTATAGACACCCCCCCAGGTATGAAATTTAAAGGAATATTTCACTTTTATTGTTGCACTTTAAGCATTATTAAAATCACTGCTCCCGGAAAAACTTCAATTTTTAAAACTTTTATTTGCATCGATACATGTCCCCTGGGGCAGTATCCAGGTCCCCAAACACTTTTTATCACAATAACTTGCATATAAGCCTTTAAAATTAGCACTTTTGATTATTCATGTTCGTGTCCCATAAACTTTAACGGTGTTCGAACAGATGTTTTGCTTGTTCGCATGTTCTGCTGCCAACCAAACCAGGGGTGTTCAGCTCATACCTAGACATCGCTAAAATCACGGTACTCCTCTGGCAGGGGGAGAGTCAAGAGGTGCACAAAACCTTTGCTACATTCTGGAAGCATGTCTCACTGCATTGTGGTGACCAGGAGAGAACCTCAGCACGGAGCCAATCAAAAGAGGGGTTGTGCATCTGTAATCAAGGATAACCAATAACCAGTGGAAACTTGGGTGAGGAAATAACTTGGAATTGGATTATCTAATGGTGAAGAGCCCCAGACAACGGAACCATCTCATGAGTCACATGGGCAGGCTGTAGAGGTCTACCATTAAGAGCCTCAATGGCAAGTGGAGTGTCACGCGGTGCAGCGCAATCGAGTGCTTCAATACAAAGGCAGCATCAATGAACAGTCGATTAGAACCTGTATTTCGATGGACAACTGCACCCAAGAAAGTTTGAGTGTTCACTAGAGGGGTTCGACGAGACTTGCAAAAGTGACCCGCCTGGCCACAATAAAGGCACAATCACTGTACCCATCATATACGGCCACTTGCCTATCAAATGCAGCCACTTGTGCCCATCAATCGCAGCCACTGTGCCCATCATATGCAGTCACTTGCCCATCAAATGCAGCCACTTGCTCATCAAATGCAGCCACTTGTGACCATCAAACGCAGCCACTGTAGCCATCATATGCAGCCACTTGCACATCAAATGCAGCCACTTGCCTATCAAATGCAGTCACTTGTACCCATCAAATCCAGCTACCTGTGCCCATCAGATGCCACCACTTGTGCCCACTGCCCCCCCTCACCCTTTCAACCTATGCAGCAATGCTAGAAGCACTCATACTTCTATTTACCAAAGACGACCTCTGGATATGACGCTGAGCACATGTACTCAACTTCTTTGGTCGACCATGGCGAGGCCTGTTCTGAGTGGAACCTGTCCTGTTAAAGCACTGTATGGTCTTGGCCACCATGCAGCAGCTCAGTTTCAGGGTCTTGGCAATCTTGTTTATGTAGAGCAACAATTCTTTTTTTCAGATTCTGAGAGAATTCTTTACCGTGAGGTGCCATGTTGAATTTCCAGTGACACATGTGAGAGAATGAGAGCGATCACACCAAATTGAACACACCTGCTCCCCATTCACACCTGAGACCTTGTAACACTAACGAGTCACATGACACCGGAGAGGGAAAATGGCTAATTGTACCCAATTTGGACATTTTCTCTAAGCCCTTTTACACACGGTTGGACATTATGATGGAAAATGTACGATCGGACCGTGTTGTCGGTTAATCCGACAGTGTGTGGGCTCCATCGGATAGTTTCTGTCGGAATATCCAACGGACCAAGTTTGAGAGCTTGGCTATAAAACTTTACGACAACATGATCCGATGCGCGTCAGTTCCGATCGTGTGTAGCCTAGTCCAAGGACAAGGTGCCACACATGCTCACAATAAATTCTGAGACGGAAGTGCTTTGTCAGGTAAAACTACCGCTCGTAATCGATATAGCATATTCGTCACACTGCAATGTTAAAAATTCTTTAATGCAGCACATTCTCTTTTTCTTTATAATGCTACAAGAATTAAGTTGTTTTGCTGCTCATATTCACACACACTTCTCCCAAACTTTATTATTTTTCCTCATTTCATGAATACAATATTTTAATTCGTCACATATCCCCAATCATTTTTTTTTTGGTTTTAAATTTTGTGGTTGTTTTTTTTAATCAAGATCTCCTTTTTTTGACAGTTTGCTCATCTTTGCAATTTTTTTGGTGTGTTTTGTGTGTCAACTTACCATAACACCATTATTATCTTTTTATTTTTATTTAGATTTCTTTTTTAATCTAGAGGAGGTTGTTTGGTGTTGGTGCCCCTTGTTATTAATTTGACTTTGTATTTTTGAAATGTACCTGCCTACTCACAAATAAACTGTCCTTTTTGAAGTAAAACACATAGGCAAGTATTTCTTCACCCAAAAAAAAACCTTTATTTAGGTGTCAGCAACAAATAAAGAGGGAGGCAGCACTGGAGAAACTGGGGAGATTAGTGAAAGACTTTGGTCCCCAGGGCACACATCAACTATTTAAATGCAAAAATTGGTGGGCAGAGGAGTACATATTTGAGGGAGAGCAGTCTTGTTCTGAAGTTCAAGAAACCCAGAACAGAAGCAGATGACATCTATGTTCCCAGGCTGTGGTCCTACAAGAGGCTGCATCTTCTGTCAGACCAGACTGAACCCAGGTTATCACACTCTGGTCTTCCTTCCACGCTTCCTTCCAGGCTGTAGCTGTGGTGCTGGAGGTGTGGTAGAAGGAGGAGGAGGAGCATGGTCCAACAACCCCTTGTTGATGGTGTGTATGATGAGCTCCTCACACAAGAGGTGTTGCCCCTCCTCCATTTGCTGGAGTTTGCAGGCAGCCAAGGTGGCAAAGGCCTCTTGATATGTGGGAGTGGCTTTGAGGGCTGCTGAAGCCTCCCCGATGAGCTTCAGAGCCGACTCCTCCACACCCCCCCTTTCTGGCCCTTTTGTGTGGAAAGGGAAGGGGAGGGACTTGGGATTCAGTCAGTCTCCTACGCCTGCCCACCGCTTGGCTGGCGCTTACCCCTGCCTCCTCCTCACTGCCACTTTCCAAAGCCACCTCCTGGCTTCTGAATTCCACACCCTACTCCTAGCTGAGGTCTTCCTGTGTATGAAAAAGGGACATCGTTTTAGTTTTTGGATCATCAAACATACACACAATTTTCAGCTCAAGACTGTTGCAAATTGTTAACAAATAGAAAAGACTATCATTCTGAGCCCAGCATTTTTCATTATTGGCCCAAAGGTTTTGGCCACTACTGTCTATTGACATGTGAAACACTTTCTAAAATCAGCAATTAGTGAGCAAAAATCAAGTTAACATCATAAATTTTTACTCCCAAATATGTAGAACAATACTATACCTGGCTCAAGCTGGGCTCCTCCAGTTCTTCCTGAGTAGAAGGCCCAGGTTGGGCGTTGGAAAACTCAGCAGGGGTGGAATGTAGCGTGGAATGAGGGGTAGAGAGGGATTCCCTGACATCAGCCTGGTCTGACAGAAAATGCATCCTCTCATAGTACCACAGCCTGGGGACATAAATGTCACCGGCTGCAGCTCCAGTTTGTATGGACTACAGCACCTTCCTGCGCTCCCTCAAATATGTACTCCTTAGGCCACCAATTTAAATTCTTAAATAGTTGATGTCTGCCCTGGGGTCCACCGGCTTCACAAACTCCAGCAGTTTCACCATCGCTGCCCGCTTCTTTAATTTGTTACTGTAGTGTGGATGTGTAGATTGCCACACACAGGGCAGCTCCCTATACTTATCGATGAACAGAGGGAGGAAACTATGGCCGTTAAACCCATCCATATTCTCTGCAAGACACAACAAAAGACAAACCCTAATGTCAGTCTAAACTCGACTAAATCTTGTCCCAATGCAGGCCTCAATCTAGAAGCAGTATAAGGTAGTGATGTACAAAGTTAAAAATTGTACCTTCGTTTGCACGATCGGCGCGTCAGCTTCTCCCTCTGTTCACAGATCGTATGTACGACACACGCGCGTTACGTTTTATATACAGTGCGCATTCGTGAAACTCCTCCCACCTCTGACGTTCTTTCTAGACTATTCCCCATCCCTTCTCTTTCGGTGCAGTGGGGAGAGCACATGGCAGAGACACAGCAGGGGCATGCTAATTCCACTAACGAGGAGGAGAAGGATGAGGAAAGCCAGGAGCCAGAAATGTCCCGATCCCGGGGGAGAAGATTTAAGGCCTCAAATATGTCTTTTGGAGAGATGTTGGAGATGGTGGACATATTGAAGAGGAACGACTATGATGGGAAGTATGGACCTTACCTAAACCCAAATATCAGAAAGGCCAAGATCATGACTAAAGTTGTGAAGAGTCTTCAGAAGAATTTCGGGGTATGATGATCCAAGATCAACTGAGAAAACGCTGGTCAGACCTGAAACTGAGGGAGCATGATCAGTACAGAAGGATCAAGTGAGTTCTTCAAAAAAGTAAGTAGTTGTCGTGTGTTCATATTATTCTTTTTGCTTGCATACTGCTCCATGTGCTTTAATTTAATGTTGTACAGTTTAAAATGGCCACTTTCATTGTCATGGGTTCAATCGTTCGTAATAAACATCGTCGTTAGCCCACTCCAAAAACAATGTTTTGCCAACTTGCACTTGACTAAATTTCTTCACACAACAAGTAAGTATTCCACTACCTCCAGGTGCAAGGGGTTGCGATGGGGACTAAATGTGCCCCATCGTATGCCAACCTGTACCTGGGGGGGGTGGGAAAAAAGATACTTTTTCGCGCGAAGATCTTGCCCCATTTTTGGACAACATTATAGCCTGGTATAGGTATATCGATGATATTTTGTTTTTTTGGTCAGGGTCAGAATCTGAATTGAAGCATTTTTTTAACTTACTTTCAACAAATTCATTTAACCTAAAATTTACATTAAACTATAGCCAAGAATTCATAGAATTCTTGGACCTGACAGTCAGAATTGATGCTACAGGTCATCTGCATTCTGCTTTATATAGAAAACCTACCGCTGGCAACACGGTCTTGCACGCGACAAGCTTTCATCCGAAACCTCTTCTCAAAAGTATTCCCTACAGTCAATACTTAAGAGTTAAACGTAACTGTAGCACTGGTTCTGACTTTAAGGTTGCAGCTAATGATTTATACAAACGGCTCAGAGCACGCGGATATAGCCACGCATCTCTAAAAAAATCTTACAATAGAGTAAAAAAGAAAGACAGGACCACTCTTCTCTTCTCCAATGAACCTAAAAACATAGATGATAAAGTACGCATTGTTACCAAATACTCTAATCAACATCAACCATTTCGGGCCATAATCCAGCAATTCTGGCCGCTTCTAAAAGCTGACCCCATTGTTAATCAGTATATAAATGACCTACCATCAATCACCTTTAGGAGACCCCGGTCTCTTAAGGACTGCTTAGTTAAAAGTCATTTTCAGGATAGCTCAGGGGTAACTATATCCAAACAACCAGGTACTTACTCATGTGGCCAATGTGACATGTGTCCCTTTATCAACAATTCTCGAAAAATCAAACTACCTAATGGTAGTTGGTTTGTTCCAAAATTTCATGTTACATGCTCCACTCCGGGCATTGTATACTTGGCCCAATGCCATTGTGGAGGCTTCTACGTCGGTAAGACGAAAAGATTATTTTCTATTCGTATAAAAGATCATATAAAACCAATTCTAAATAAAAAAATAGTTACGGCCATAAGTAGGCACATTGGTATTTACCATTCTTTTGACCCTAATTGGATCTGTTTTACAGCTTTGGCTCATATACCTTTAAATTCACGAGGTGGTTCGGTGGATAAGTTTCTTCTACAAACCGAAGCCAAATGGATTTTCACTTTAAAAGCCACCCAGTATCCGGGGTTCAATGAAAACATCAGTTATAGATCTTTTCTATAGCTTAGTTCCCCAACCCGCTCTGCGGATCTCCTTGCCTCCGCTATGGACCCCCGTGTGGGTTGTGTCTAAGAGGAGAGAGAGAATCTTTTTTCCCCCTTTTTTTGTTTTGTATTGTTTTGTGTTGTTTTGTTTTGTTTTGTTTTGTTTTGTTATTTACTATATATTTGTTATATTTGACACACTATTGTACTAAGCTATTTGTCTTTAATTATTTCTTTTGAGTGTGCACAAGTTAGTTACGTTTTGCTGTTCCATATTGCTTGGTCCAATGATGGGATTCATGGCGAGCACACATAGGGATCTCTGTTGCTCTCTATGACTCTCATCCAGATACAGGCGTTATATAACTTCCCCGCACCGCACTTCGGAATCGGAATACATTGTGGTGCTGGAGTGGATCTTTTTTTTCCCCCTAGCACTAGTATGTGGGGACATACGGACACCCAGGGCGCCCCGGGAGTAGTTTATCCTCGGGGCGCCTGTTTTTGGGTGGGTGTGTACATGTATTTCCCTTATGGGATAGAAGCCCAGAGGACCGCCGACTAGCCTGCTTCTGTGACGGCTTTTTTCTTTCCCCCCCCTCCTGGGGCGGAGAGCTTACACAGCCCTGTTTCCGTCGCCAGCTATCACTGGCAACCATCTATGCTGATTCCGTTCATCAGCACTGCGGAATTATGGGGATTGTAGTCTGGACGTCGGCACGACGGGCTTCGCGCATGCGCATCACCTTCTCCTGGCTGTCCGCATCGAGCCGGTGACGTCAGACGCCTGCTCGATGGATGGAGGGTTTATAAGCAGCGCAGTCTATGGACACTTAGATTACAGACATGATACAGGCACCATTGCGACGCTGGATCTCTGCTCTCTGGTAAATCGGATACATTTGTCTCCAACTTTGTAGCAGTTTATACTTTCTTCTCAATACCCTTATTTATATCTTTTCCATTTGCCTTTAGGTCTAGCAGATACTGAGGGGCAGCACAGCGCTGCACTCACTAGCTTGTAAAGAGCAGCGAATTGGCTAACCTGTTGTGGTGATTTGTTTCACACTTATTGTATCTATATTGATACATGGTTACATCATTTCATCCTCCTTTACTTTTGAAGGTAAAAGTATTTATTTTATTTTCTTTTCAGTTATACATTTAAATTAGGCTCTAATTGACAACTAATGTTCAACGCTTGTTTAACTCATCCACTCTTGTCATCTAAAATTAATTACCCTAATTAATATATTATACTTTTCTTTGATATGGAGGCTTTTGCCCCAATTCCCTCACATAATTGAGGGCATTGTAACGACTATTATTCAGTCCAATTTAACCATGTTTCAGTTTTATTTATCATTTATTCTTTATTTTATTTTTATTTTTGTATAGCTTGCTTACCTCCATCTGTGTCCTCCATTGAGCTGGGGGGTTCTTTGATCTAACTTGCCTGGCTTACACAACTATATTTCAACTTTTGCTGGCTCCGGGGTTGCGGTGTATCTTTTGAACTTGGGTAAGCACCGCCGTATTGGACCAAGCATATTGAGATTATAGACAATCATGTAAAAAAAAGTTTGAAATTTTTTTTTTACATCTTGATGTGTATGACATTGTGTATCAATGTTTTTTTTAAACAAATTATTTCTCTCCTTATGTTATTGTTAGTTGCACATTCCCCTGAAGAAGCTCATTGCGAAACATGTTGGGAAGAAGTGCGATCATTTTATCAACAAACACTTTCAGGATCCCCAAAACCCAATAGCTATGTATCTCCTACACATTCTTTGTATCTGTTATCAATGTTTATACAATCTATTTTTAATATATTGAAATTAAACTTTATGAATTTTTTATATCCTTGCTATTACTTTCTTATAAGTTGCACCGTTGAAAAATCCCCTGTTGCATTTCCCCTCCCCCCTCCCTTTTATATGATATTTCCAGAATTATTAGGGGATGAGGTGCCTATAGTATGAATGTGTCACTGGGAATTTTGGACCAAATAATTTCTAAGTATTCCAGCTTTAGAAAATGTCAAAAATAATGTTTTCACCTTTGAACTCTGCCAAAAAACACAATTGTACGACACTTCCAAGCAATGTTTCATATTCCTATTTCTGCCCTCAAATATCTGTATGCTAAGTATTCCTTTTTTACATTCTCATAGGGGAGAGAAGCCTTCTGTATGTTATGCTTTGTTATATGCCTGTTTACACAAAAATGCCAAGTTATAAAAATGTTACACAAAATAATGTTTTATATACATCAAATATGTTGGTTTGTTGTAAAACCCTTTTCTAAACGCACATGTGAATGTGCTTTGAGTAAAAAGTTAAATTATCAACAATGTGTGGCTTCCTTTTTCAATGTGCAAAAGCAGTATTTGTAGTAAAGTTGTTGTTTTCTGTGGCAATGGGTGTTATTTACTAAAGGCAACTCCACTTTGCACTCCAAGTGCAGTTTCAGGTGCACTTTTGCAGTGCACTTGTAGTGCATAGTGAATTTGCCTTTAGTAAATAACACCCACAGTGATGTTTAAATTTCCCCAATCACGCTATTTTCATGACCCCACATATTTCTGCCATGGTGCTGAAAATGAGCAATATTTTTGTCAGTAATGTGTTACATACATTATCAACAAAAACAAGGTGTGTGTGTAGCAGACCCACAACATAATAAGATTATCTGAAGAAGAGACTGTCACCTCATCTTGCTCTGAACTTGGGTTTGCACTGTTGTAGAAAAAGGCCCAAAACAAACACCAAAAAAACCTAGGAGACACCTAAAACAAAGCCAAGCAGTAAATGAAAACAAAGATTATTGGAGTTTCAAAGAAAAATTTATAAAAAAAAATGCCTCTCAGACATTGTCTGGCATATCAATGGCCCCCTACCCACAACGTACTCCATGTATTGGTTTCTGACCTCGCGGGCGCTTTGGGGGGCAAGCCAGGATGAGCAGCTTCAAGGGCCGTGAAGTTCACATTTTCCGTCAAGTCTGCATGAGGGGCAACTGAGGCCATATAGTCTACAGAATGTTTTTTCAAAAAATTGTGCAGAACGCAACAGGCAAGCACTATATGATTCAGTTTATATTCCACAATGTGGATTGGCATCAAAAATAGGCGGAACCGGCTGGCCATTATTCCGAAAGTGTTCTCCACTACTCTTCTGGCTCTGGCCATTAAAGATCCTCTGATCCGGGGTGAGGGTCCTCATCGGGAAAGGCAGCATCAGATGGTTTGCCAGAGCAAATGCCTCATCCGCGACAAAAATGAATGGGAGTTCTTCTACATTCTCCTCTGGAGGTGGCGAGTCCAGACTGCCACTCTGGAGACGCCAGTAGAATTCCGTCAGTGTGAACACTCCACCATCTGACATACGGCCTTTTTTCCTCCACGTCCACATACAGGAAGTCATACGTCGCTGACACCACCGCCAACATCACGATACTATTATACCCCTTGTAATTATAATAGTAGGACCCCGAGTTGGGGGGTGGGACAAAGCGGACGTGTTTCCCATCAATTGCACCTCCACAATTGGGAAAGTCCCAACGGCTGGCAAAGTGGGAGGCCACAGTCTGCCATTCCTGTGGCGTTGAAGGAAACTGTGGAGTGAAGCAAGAAAAAAATTAGTAACTTTGCACATCAACATTGCAAGCAGATTAGACACAAACATTTTTTGGACAATATCAGTATAACATTTTTGGAAATTAGTATTTAAAGCCTAAAGTATAAGGTCCCCTTATCAGATTCCTCACCTAATTATAGGAAAAAAAACTTTTAAACTGTAGCATTTGAAAGTATTGAGGCAGGCCCTTGCATATACATGCTTTGGTGAATTCATCCATAAATCTGACCAGAAAAAAGGTAGGTATAGTGTGTATTGGGTTTGGCAAAGTCAGCAGATAGAGGATTGCTATCAGCTGACCTAGCAGTTGGGGGGAGGGGGTTTGTACACATAAAATTTGTACACATTTTAAGGGGTGTTTAGGGGAAAGCAATACTATGGAGCTGACAAAATACATTGCTAAGTGACTAGGCTATAGGTTTATGGCCCCAGAAGAGCATGCTGGGGAAGTTAGTGAAGGCAAATATGCATGAAGGAAAAAAAGGAACTTGAAAAGCTTCCAGCATGCATGAGGACAAAGGGGCACAGCATATCAATTAGAGCATATTGCAATCATGGTAATTAGGGAATAAGGAAAGAAATACAACACATTAGCAAACATTAAATACATAGAATGTGAAGTTAAAGGAGAAAACTTACCTTCATATAGTCCTTCTGCAGGACCTGGGACCTGAATGATGGCAGAACAGGTCTCTGGAATAATGATTCCCAGAGCCTGGGGGGAGATGCCTGTCGAGAACTTGAGGTCCTGAAGACTTCTCCCTGTCACCAAGTAGCGCAACGTGGCAATGAGCCTCTGCTCCGGAGTGATGGCTTGCCGCATGCAGGTATCCTGCCTGCTGATATAAGGGGACAGCAAAGCCAGCATATGGTGAATAAGGGGTCCGTCATCCGGAGATAATTCCTGAAATCATCAGGATTATTCTCCCGGAACTCACGAAGCAAAGGCATGTGCGAGAACTGGTCACGCTGGCGCAACCAATTCTTGGTCCACGAACTCCTCCTTGCCCTGTTCATGGACCGGGCTTGTGTCAAAGCTAAAAGCCCAACACCAAGCCCCTGCACAGCACGAACTCTATGACGAGTACATATACGAAACATGGTTTCAAAACGGTCAGCTGGTCAGAACGGACAACAGAAAGCACCGATAAACAGCAAGGCCTGAAAGAACGAACTGAAAACCAGACACGAGCAGACAATAAGCACTGAAAATCAAAGCGTACTATATACCAAGATATAGTCCACAATGACCAACAAATGCTAACTGACTACACACACTGATATAAGCAGATACGCACCGACAAGCACAAACTGAAGTGAAGTAACCATCTGAAGCACAAATCTGAAAAGCGTGAATCGTCTCTAACCAAACTTCTACTAACACGTGATAAACACAAGATCAGCAGGAGGAGCCCAAAGGGTGCTGGACGTGGTGCTGAACTTCCCTTTTCTAGTCCGTATGCGGCTTATGTCACCACGTTCTTGGCAACCGGAAATTCCGACAACTTAGTCCGACCGTGTGTATGCAACACCACTTCCGGACCACATCCGGACTAAATCCGTCGGAATTTATCCAACGGATTTGGTTGTAGGAATGTCTGACCATGTGTACAAGGGCTTAGGGGTGTACTCACTTTTGTTGCCTGTGGTTTAGACATCAATGAATGTGTGTTGAGTTATTTTGTTGGGTCAGCAAACTTACACTGTTATACAAGCTGTACACTCACTACTTTACATTGTAGCAAAGTGTAATTTCTTCAGTGTTGTCACGTGAAAAGATGTAATAAGATATTTACAAAAATCTGAAGGGTTATACTCACTTTTGTGAGATACTGTATCTATATTTTCACAGCATATACACAAAATGGTTTGTTGGAGTAGTGGGTAGCTTGCAAGATTATTTCATTTAGAATAATAAAAGATATCCAGACATTTGCCTGTATTGTCCAAGACAATGCTGTATCTATTAACTTGGGTAAAGTTAAGGGTATTGTATTATTCTATCTTTTTAATTTTTGATTATATATTACTATGTTTTTGTAATAAACTAGTATTCTTTTTGTACAATAAAAAGTGTGAGTCATTTATAGCAACCACTGTATAGGACCAGGCATCTGTGCTATGGTCTCTTTTCTAATAGTAGTTGGTACCATATACCACCAGGTTAAAACTTTATCAGATTCTGTTGAAGATATATTGGTAGAACAAGAGGCAGCTGTGGGCCAGATTTGGTGCCAATTCCCCTCAGACCTAGTAGTTTCAAGGTCTTTCTCACACTTGGAGACGTAAGAATGGGTTGTATGGATAACTAAGTGGTTAAGTTGTGAATAGATAATAGTAATTTGTTTGGGTGAGAGTGGTGTGTGGCAACAGATATGGTTAAAAAGTGATCGTTAGGAAGAAAGGTCTTTGTTCACCATGAGAGAAGAAATCCAGTATTTAATTTGCATGAAGCTGGAAATGTATTCCTGATATCCATCCAGAAGTAAATAGAATTACCACTGAGAAAAGTGTAAAAGTCATTTTTTTACCCGTTCTGTGCAACAATAATGCACAGAAACATCACTTGTCTCCTCTTCTTGTAGTCCCCATTGGTGATGTACACTCCGCCTTCTTTGGCGTCCCACCTGTAGCTAAGAAGGCACCC
Source organism: Lithobates pipiens (assembly GCF_037356315.1). Lineage (NCBI taxonomy): Eukaryota > Metazoa > Chordata > Amphibia > Anura > Ranidae > Lithobates > Lithobates pipiens. The sequence goes on from NW_027507788.1 coordinate 111,969,178, forward strand.
TTGTATGCGTAATCCCATTGAGTTCTGTGCTGACTTGTCTGCACCTATAGACACACATATCAATGGCAAGCCAAGCCCCTGCTCCGTATTCACAGGAGTTTGAATGACACCAACATAAACCTATTGCAGATAATGCATTCAGGTACAAAACATTTAGACTTTAGTACTACTTTAATGATGTGTTGGTTGTTGTGTATTTTACATTTTTTGAAACTATATTTATTAGTGAATTGTGTTTATTATGATTATCGTTATTATCATAATCATTGTTGTTGTTTTTCCTACACACACACTTTGATCACCTTTTCTCTTATAGTACTGTGTGCTGAGTGAGGTGTGTGCTTTTATTTACCAGTGAGCAGCCATTTTGGTGAAGCCTTCTGCAACCTTCCAGCTGGGCCCTGTTCCCCATGTTGCACACGGAGTTTGCGTGTGCATGCTATAGGGGAGCAGGGTGTTTCTATGACATGATACATTATTGACAAATGGTCTGTGTACTCCAGTGTTAGGTGTATACTATCTATTCTGTAAGGACTTTGTCTGGCATCCTATTCACTGGGTGGGGAATCTTTTTTGTGGCGCATGGGGGGAGCAAAATAAAAAACAGGGGAAGGGGGAATTTTCGTGGCATTCTTCCTGGTTTGAGGCAGGTGGTGGATCACTCCTCCAAATTCTACTATCATATGACAGAATAAACAACATTCTTCGTAAGTACTGCTTTTATGTATCTACTGGGATTTGAGCTATTGGCCCTCACCCCTTAGTGAGGATCGGTGGCAGATCCTGGTAAATGTTTTGGGGGGGGGGTAAACAGTGCAGCCATAGCCACCCCTGCCCCCAGTAAGACGGTTCACCAGCAAAGCACAGACCTGGTCTGGTCGATTGGGTGAGCCCGGAACTTACTCTATGGAACGGACGATTCCTTCCGGGTGATGGCTTCTGTTTCTCCTCCTCTGAATCACAGCCCACCCTTTTTTAAAGCCAATTAAAACCCCTGGCTCTAATTAAAATTGATTAAAAAAAAAACTGATTGGAATCCATGTGTCTGGCGCCCACATTGTAGATTAGAGTCCCGGATGCAGGGATACCAAGTGCCCCTAATGGATGGGAAGAGACAAAAGAGTCAGGATAGTGTGATACTGTCTCTTAAACGGTTTAATGGCAATGCTGCAGTGCTGCATACATACGTTTTAAACTGGGGGCACAGCTCCAGTGCAAACAAGCCAAAACAGTTCCTTGCAATTTACAAGTCCATGGAAGCTATTGCATATGCGCAGAGCGTGTGAGTGTGGCATCCCAATGAACTTTTTGTCACAGGTGAGGTAATCTGTGATGAAACGATCGTCTGGACGCCACACTCACACGCTCTGCACATGTGCGATCGCTTCCATGGACTTTGAAATTGCAAGGAATTTTTTCGGCTCGTTTGCACTAGAGCTGTGCATCCAGTTTGAAACATATGTATGTAGCACTGCAGCATTGCCAATAAACTGCTTAATGTCTCTTCAAACATTTACACACCATGTTGCTAAGGCTGTCTGATGTTTTGGCTGCTGATTACCATCCGTTGTACATAAAGGCTTCTGGTGAGATACGCTTTGCTACCCCTCCAGTGGATCTTTGAATCCAAACAAGGGCTTTGTGACCCCTCTGAGTAAGGGTGGTTGCTGGCTTTTTGGTAAGCCTTTTATTTTAACTATGGTGATGGATGGTTAACATGCTACCAAGCATCTGACCAAAGCTGTCCACTTCTTATGGGATCTCCTTCACTGAATACTAGTTTACAAGAAGGTCTCTTTTTTATCGGATCTTTTCCATTTGTACATCAGCCACAGATGAACTTTTTTCCTTTTTCTTTGTTCACTTTGTAATTCAATATTGCACATCTTAAACCCTTTGTTTATTGCACGTTTGCACTTTATAGTATGTTATATGCTATATTGTATTATGTTAGCTATATGTAGATAATATTTTATTAATTTCACTATTTATTCAATACTGCATATTAGTCATAGTGATAGTGCATATTGAACATTGCACATTTGGACTCTATTTATCACATACTGGTAGGAATTGTGTCATTTATAATTTTGGTTTAATTTAGCTCTGCACTTTATATTTTGTATTAGTAAATAGTGATGGCCGAACGGTTCGCCCGGCGGTCGTTTCGCGGCGAATTTCCGACTTTCGCCGTCCGCGGGTTCGAACGCCTTTTTCCGTCGTTCGCCCCGGCGGACTTACGTGTTTAATGTATACAAGAACTTTAACCTTTCGTGACACGTTTATCATGTGTTACAGGACAACCAATTGAGACATGACAGCTCATGGACACTTGGACATTCCCCCTAACCTATAAATACACCCGATCCGGTGGCCATTTTACATTCTTTCTTCTGTCACTGTAGGGAAAGGATCCTGTGTGGAGTAGGGACAGAGAAAACGCTAGCTATTTGGTACACAAAAGTTCTTTTCAGGACTGGTATAGGTGTTAGGTCAGCAGCCTGAGTTTCTTTTGTCAGTTTAGATAAAGGGACAGAGCGCTGTATGCTGCTATTTTAGGGACAGCTCAGCCAGATTAGTCTTTCTTCATCATCATCATCATCATCATCATTAGCTGTTACTATCAGGTCCACAAAAGAGCTGTTCCAGCTAATCGTTCCAGCCTACTCTTTTTTGCCAATTTGTATAGGGACAGGCAGGAAGCAGTGTGTCAGGCAGTGAGGATAATTTTAAAGACTTGCTGTTACTATTAGTTCCACAAAGGTTCTTTTCAGGACTGGTATCAGTGGTACGGTAATAGGCTTGTACACGTATAATATTCTTTCTTCCAAATATAGAAAGAATATTATACTTGACTGCTGCCCTTCTGCTGCAGTCTGCTAATCATTCACAACTCACTTGTTCCACAAAGCTCTTTATCAGGACTGGTAACTTGGTCTGTCTAGGGTGCTACGGTACATAGGCTTGGGTGCGGTACAGTCTGCTGTTCTGTAAGGACCGCTATCGGTCCACAATACATAGGGTTGCCGTGCACTACTGCTGACCGCTGCCCTATACTGCAGCAGTCCTTCATTGGTATAGGGACTGACGTACAGTCTGCTAATCACTAACACACAACCTGCTTGGTCCACAAAAGTTCTTATAAGGACTGGTAACTTGGTATAGGGTGCTACGGTACATAGGCCTGAGTGCGTTACAGTCTGCTGTTCTGTAAGGACCGCTATCGGTCCACAATACATAGGGTTGCCGTGCACTACTGCTGACCGCTGCCCTATACTGCAGCAGTCCTTCAGCGGTATAGGGACTGACGCACAGTCTGCTAAACACTAACACACAACCTGCTTGGTCCACAAAAGTTTTTATAAGGACTGGTAACTTGGTATAGGGTGCTACGGTACATAGGCCTGAGTGCAGTACAGTCTGCTGTTCTGTAAGGACCGCTATCGGTCCACAATACATAGGGTTGCCGTGCACTACTGCTGACCGCTGCCCTATACTGCAGCAGTCCTTCATTGGTATAGGGACTGACGTACAGTCTGCTAATCACTAACACACAACCTGCTTGGTCCACAAAAGTTCTTATAAGGACTGGTAACTTGGTATAGGGTGCTACGGTACATAGGCCTGAGTGCGTTACAGTCTGCTGTTCTGTAAGGACCGCTATCGGTCCACAATACATAGGGTTGCCGTGCACTACTGCTGACCGCTGCCCTATACTGCAGCAGTCCTTCATTGGTATAGGGACTGACGTACAGTCTGCTAATCACTAACACACAACCTGCTTGTTCCACAAAAGTTCTTATAAGGACTGGTAACTTGGTATAGGGTGCTACGGTACATAGGCCTGAGTGCGTTACAGTCTGCTGTTCTGTAAGGACCGCTATCGGTCCACAATACATAGGGTTGCCGTGCACTACTGCTGACCGCTGCCCTATACTGCAGCAGTCCTTCATTGGTATAGGGACTGACGTACAGTCTGCTAATCACTAACACACAACCTGCTTGGTCCACAAAAGTTCTTATAAGGACTGGTAACTTGGTATAGGGTGCTACGGTACATAGGCCTGAGTGCGTTACAGTCTGCTGTTCTGTAAGGACCGCTATCGGTCCACAATACATAGGGTTGCCGTGCACTACTGCTGACCGCTGCCCTATACTGCAGCAGTCCTTCAGCGGTATAGGGACTGACGCACAGTCTGCTAAACACTAACACACAACCTGCTTGGTCCACAAAAGTTTTTATAAGGACTGGTAACTTGGTATAGGGTGCTACGGTACATAGGCCTGAGTGCGTTACAGTCTGCTGTTCTGTAAGGACCGCTATCGGTCCACAATACATAGGGTTGCCGTGCACTACTGCTGACCGCTGCCCTATACTGCAGCAGTCCTTCATTGGTATAGGGACTGACGTACAGTCTGCTAATCACTAACACACAACCTGCTTGGTCCACAAAAGTTCTTATAAGGACTGGTAACTTGGTATAGGGTGCTACGGTACATAGGCCTGAGTGCGTTACAGTCTGCTGTTCTGTAAGGACCGCTATCGGTCCACAATACATAGGGTTGCCGTGCACTACTGCTGACCGCTGCCCTATACTGCAGCAGTCCTTCAGCGGTATAGGGACTGACGCACAGTCTGCTAAACACTAACACACAACCTGCTTGGTCCACAAAAGTTTTTATAAGGACTGGTAACTTGGTATAGGGTGCTACGGTACATAGGCCTGAGTGCAGTACAGTCTGCTGTTCTGTAAGGACCGCTATCGGTCCACAATACATAGGGTTGCCGTGCACTACTGCTGACCGCTGCCCTATACTGCAGCAGTCCTTCATTGGTATAGGGACTGACGTACAGTCTGCTAATCACTAACACACAACCTGCTTGGTCCACAAAAGTTCTTATAAGGACTGGTAACTTGGTATAGGGTGCTACGGTACATAGGCCTGAGTGCGTTACAGTCTGCTGTTCTGTAAGGACCGCTATCGGTCCACAATACATAGGGTTGCCGTGCACTACTGCTGACCGCTGCCCTATACTGCAGCAGTCCTTCATTGGTATAGGGACTGACGTACAGTCTGCTAATCACTAACACACAACCTGCTTGTTCCACAAAAGTTCTTATAAGGACTGGTAACTTGGTATAGGGTGCTACGGTACATAGGCTTGAGTGCGGTACAGTCTGCTGTTCTGTAAGGACCGCTATCGGTCCACAATAGATAGGGTTGACGTGCACCACTGCTGACCGCTGCCCTATACTGCAGCAGTCCTTCAGCGGTATAGGGACTGACGTACAGTCTGCTAAACACTAATACACAACCTGCTTGGTCCACAAAAGTTCTTATAAGGACTGGTAACTTGGTATAGGGTGCTACGGTACATAGGCTTGAGTGCGGTACAGTCTGCTGTTCTGTAAGGACCGCTATCGGTCCACAATAGATAGGGTTGACGTGCACCACTGCTGACCGCTGCCCTATACTGCAGCAGTCCTTCAGCGGTATAGGGACTGACGCACAGTCTGCTAAACACTAACACACAACCTGCTTGGTCCACAAAAGTTTTTATAAGGACTGGTAACTTGGTATAGGGTGCTACGGTACATAGGCCTGAGTGCGTTACAGTCTGCTGTTCTGTAAGGACCGCTATCGGTCCACAATACATAGGGTTGCCGTGCACTACTGCTGACCGCTGCCCTATACTGCAGCAGTCCTTCATTGGTATAGGGACTGACGTACAGTCTGCTAATCACTAACACACAACCTGCTTGGTCCACAAAAGTTCTTATAAGGACTGGTAACTTGGTATAGGGTGCTACGGTACATAGGCCTGAGTGCGTTACAGTCTGCTGTTCTGTAAGGACCGCTATCGGTCCACAATACATAGGGTTGCCGTGCACTACTGCTGACCGCTGCCCTATACTGCAGCAGTCCTTCAGCGGTATAGGGACTGACGCACAGTCTGCTAAACACTAACACACAACCTGCTTGGTCCACAAAAGTTTTTATAAGGACTGGTAACTTGGTATAGGGTGCTACGGTACATAGGCCTGAGTGCAGTACAGTCTGCTGTTCTGTAAGGACCGCTATCGGTCCACAATACATAGGGTTGCCGTGCACTACTGCTGACCGCTGCCCTATACTGCAGCAGTCCTTCATTGGTATAGGGACTGACGTACAGTCTGCTAATCACTAACACACAACCTGCTTGTTCCACAAAAGTTCTTATAAGGACTGGTAACTTGGTATAGGGTGCTACGGTACATAGGCTTGAGTGCGGTACAGTCTGCTGTTCTGTAAGGACCGCTATCGGTCCACAATAGATAGGGTTGACGTGCACCACTGCTGACCGCTGCCCTATACTGCAGCAGTCCTTCAGCGGTATAGGGACTGACGTACAGTCTGCTAAACACTAATACACAACCTGCTTGGTCCACAAAAGTTCTTATAAGGACTGGTAACTTGGTATAGGGTGCTACGGTACATAGGCTTGAGTGCGGTACAGTCTGCTGTTCTGTAAGGACCGCTATCGGTCCACAATAGATAGGGTTGACGTGCACCACTGCTGACCGCTGCCCTATACTGCAGCAGTCCTTCAGCGGTATAGGGACTGACGTACAGTCTGCTAAACACTAATACACAACCTGCTTGGTCCACAAAAGTTCTTATAAGGACTGGTAACTTGGTATAGGGTGCTACGGTACATAGGCTTGAGTGCGGTACAGTCTGCTGTTCTGTAAGGACCGCTATCGGTCCACAATAGATAGGGTTGACGTGCACCACTGCTGACCGCTGCCCTATACTGCAGCAGTCCTTCAGCGGTATAGGGACTGACGTACAGTCTGCTAAACACTAATACACAACCTGCTTGGTCCACAAAAGTTCTTATAAGGACTGGTAACTTGGTATAGGGTGCTACGGTACATAGGCTTGAGTGCGGTACAGTCTGCTGTTCTGTAAGGACCGCTATCGGTCCACAATAGATAGGGTTGACGTGCACCACTGCTGACCGCTCACCTATACTGCAGCAGTCCTTCAGCGGTATAGGGACTGACGTACAGTCTGCTAATCACTAACACACAACCTGCTTGTTCCACAAAAGTTCTTATAAGGACTGGTAACTTGGTATAGGGTGCTACGGTACATAGGCTTGAGTGCGGTACAGTCTGCTGTTCTGTAAGGACCGCTATCGGTCCACAATAGATAGGGTTGACGTGCACCACTGCTGACCGCTGCCCTATACTGCAGCAGTCCTTCAGCGGTATAGGGACTGACGTACAGTCTGCTAAACACTAATACACAACCTGCTTGGTCCACAAAAGTTCTTATAAGGACTGGTAACTTGGTATAGGGTGCTACGGTACATAGGCTTGAGTGCGGTACAGTCTGCTGTTCTGTAAGGACCGCTATCGGTCCACAATAGATAGGGTTGACGTGCACCACTGCTGACCGCTGCCCTATACTGCAGCAGTCCTTCAGCGGTATAGGGACTGACGTACAGTCTGCTAAACACTAATACACAACCTGCTTGGTCCACAAAAGTTCTTATAAGGACTGGTAACTTGGTATAGGGTGCTACGGTACATAGGCTTGAGTGCGGTACAGTCTGCTGTTCTGTAAGGACCGCTATAGGTCCACAATAGATAGGGTTGACGTGCACCACTGCTGACCGCTCACCTATACTGCAGCAGTCCTTCAGCGGTATAGGGACTAAGAGTTTTGTCACAGGGTCATTTAAAAAATGACATGCAGAGGAAGAGGCAGGCCCTTCCGCAGGGGTGGTAGGGGTAGGGCAGGAGCAACAGGCTTGAGCCAAAGTGGGAAGTTGCAGAAGGTGCGTTCAATTACTTTAAAGGATGCACCAGACTTGGTTGAGTGGCTCGCTCAGCCTTACTCTTCTGCACCCTCCTCATCCTCTCGATCTGCACCCTCTTCTTCACTCTCTGCTATGTGCACCCCCAAAGACACTACCACCAACAACACGACCACCACCACCACCACCACATACCTTCCGCTTGAGTCACTGGAATTATTTTCCGATCCATATCAAGAGGACATTTCTGATGCGCAGCCACTCTTGGTATTGGATCAGGAAGAGGAGGTAGCAACAAGCGCTACTCAGCAGTCTGACGCCAGTACCCAGATCAGCCCAAGGAGGAGGTTGGTCCCCGGTGTTGCTGCCTACTCTACTTATAGCGGTGGGGAAGGTGACGTTGATGATGACGTGTCTAGTGATGTCACGTGGGTGCCCACAAGAGAGGAAGAGGAGGGGAGTTCAGAGGGAGATATGGACCAGCAGATAGGGAGGAGAAGCAGCAATGACTTACATTGCACAGCAGGGACAAAGCAGACTGCAAATGTATCAGGAGCGAGTCATCGACCATGTACGGTCACATCTGGCGCTCCCAGGACACCGGCACATGGCTCCGCAGTGTGGGCTTTTTTTAACGTGTCCGCTGCTGACAATAGCGTTGCCATCTGCAATCTTTGCAGTCAACGCGTTAGTCGCGGTAAGCCCAATACTCACCTAGGGACGACCGCCTTAAGAAGGCACATGAGCAGCCATCACCGAGCCCAGTGGGAGCAACGGAACACACAAAGCCACACTGCAGGCTCTCACCGTCCAGCCTCGTCTTCTACTTCTCCTTCTCCTCTCTCCTCACAATTGTCCTCCACTCCACCTTCCATCACGCCAAGCTCACATTTTTCTGCAAAAAGGCAGGCTTCCGTGGGCCTAATGTTTGAGCGTAAAAAAATGATGACGCCGGATAACCCTCTTGCCCAACGGTTGGCGGCTGGCTTGTCAGAACTCATAGCCCGCCAACTACTGCCATATAAACTGGTGGACTCGGAGGCCTTTCGCAAATTTGTGGCCATTGGAACACCACAATGGAAGGTCCCAGGAAGGAAGTATTTCTCAGAGAAGGGCATCCCAGAGCTATATGGCCATGTTCAGCGGCAAGTGAATGTATCTCTGGCACACAGTGTCGGTGCCAAGATACATCTGACCACAGACACGTGGTCTAGCAAACACGGGCAGGGAAGGTATATCAGTTTTACTGCCCACTGGGTGAACCTTCTGACGGCCGTCAAGCATGTAACCCGTGGCACCCGTGTAGATTTGGTTTTACCGCCACGGATTGCATGCAGGCCTGACTCTTCTTCTCCTCCTCCTACTCCATCCTCCTCCCTCTCCTCCTCAGCTGCCTCCTCCTTTTCCGCTGCTAGCGTCTCTTCCACTGCACCGCCCAAGCTCCCCAGAACCTATTCCACATGCCAGGTGAGACGTTGCCATGCCGTGCTGCGTCTGTTGTGCCTGGAAGCAAAGAGCCACACTGGCCCGGCACTCCTTTCAGCTTTGCGTTCACAGGCAGATGAGTGGCTAACACCGCTCAATTTGACAGTTGGTAAAGTGGTGTGTGACAACGGTGCCAATCTGCTTAGCGCATTGAAACAGGGCAAAATCACGCACGTGCCGTGCATGGCACACGTCTTAAACTTGGTCGTGCAGCGATTCCTTGTCAAATACCCTGGGGTCCAGGACATCTTGCGGCAGGCAAGGAAAATCTCGGCCCATTTCAGAAGATCTTACACGGCCATGGCTCGCCTTGCTGACATTCAGCGGCGACACCATCTGCCGGTCAGACGTCTTATTTGCGATTGCCCGACGCGATGGAACTCAACCTTCTATATGCTTGATAGGCTGCTCCAGCAGAAACGTGCAGTTAACGTCTACCTGTATGAACTCTGCGAAAGAAACGGTTCTGGGGAGCTGGGTTTTTTTTCACCGCGCCAGTGGCTGCTCATGCGCGACACATGCAGACTTCTGCGGCCATTTGAGGAGATCACCAAACTGGTCAGTCGCAGCCATGGCGCCATCAGTGACATGGTACCTTATGCCTTCTTTCTGGAGCGTGCATTGCGTCGTGTCATTGATCAGGCTGTGGAGGAGCAGGAGCGGGAAGATGAGGAAGTCGCAATGCTGGATGAATTCCCAGGGGGGGCTACTCTATCTGAGACAAGTCAACAACAGGAGTCTGATGAGGAGTCAGAGGAGGATGGTGCCGGGGCGGATGAGCAGGAGCAAGAAGAGCATGCTTTAAACCTTTCTGGGATCCCTGTTGTGCGAGGATGGGGAGAGGAGAATGAAGAGGACGACATTATCCTGGATGATGAGCAGGAGCCAGGCCACCACACCGCTTCCACTTTAGTGCAAATGGGGGCCTTCATGCTCCAGTGTTTTAATAGGGACCCCCGTATAAAAAGCATGAGGGTCAAGGACCAGTACTGGGTGGCAACGTACTTAGACCCCCGGTACAAACACAAAATGGCGGAAATGTTACCGCCGTCGCAGAGGGCTGTCAGAATGCAGCACTTCCAGGCCTTGCTTCGAGAAATGCTGCATTCTGCTTTTGCGTGCGCTGGCAGAGGAGCAATTCCCACTCCCAGAGAAGGATTTGCGGGTACCAATCCAACAGCGCCTGCAAGAAGAGGCCGGTTTGAAGATGTGTTGGTGACTTCGGATATGAGGTCATTCTTTCAGCCGACCCATCGACAGGTGTCATCCGGATCCAGCATCAGGGAACGCCTAGACCGTCAGGTGTCCGACTACATTGGGTTAACGGCCGATGTGGACGCTCTGAGGAGTGATGAACCCCTAGACTACTGGGTGGGCAGGCTTGACCTCTGGCCAGAGCTTGCCCAATTTGCAATCGAACTGTTGGCTTGCCCCTCATCCAGTGTCCTGTCCGAAAGGACGTTCAGCGCAGCAGGGGGGATTGTGACCGATAAGCGTACTCGCCTAGCTCACCACAGTGTTAACTACCTCACATTTCTAAAAATGAATGAGGCATGGATCTCGGAGGAATTCAACACATGTGATCAGTAGACCATGTATATGTCTATAAACAATTTTTGGAATCAAGCACACAGACCTTCTTAATTCATTTGGCTCACTTCCCTGACCCAAAAAAGCACACCGTACTATATGCCCCTACCCTCCTCTTTGAAGAGGTTGAGCGGTGTCATATTTCTACTGGGGCTGCTTATTATGAGGGGTTCCCACCATCCCTGTGCTGTGCTGACTTCCTCCTGGGTGTTCTTATTATGAGGGGCTCCCACCATCCCTGTGCTGTGCTGACTTCCTCCTGGGGGTTCTTATTATGAGGGGATCACACCATCCCTGTGCTGTGCTGACTTCCTCCTGGGGCTGCTTACGGTGCTGCTGTCAGCGCTGTATGTCACGGAGCTGCTGTCAGCGCTGTATGTCACGGAGCTGCTGTCAGCGCTGTATGTCACGGAGCTGCTGTCAGCGCTGTATGTCACGGAGCTGCTGTCAGCGCTGTATGTCACGGAGCTGCTGTCAGCGCTGTATGTCACGGAGCTGCTGTCAGCGCTGTATGTCACGGAGCTGCTGTCAGCGCTGTATGTCACGGAGCTGCTGTCAGCGCTGTATGTCACGGAGCTGCTGTCAGCGCTGTATGTCACGGAGCTGCTGTCAGCGCTGTATGTCACGGTGCTGCTGTCAGCGCTGTATGTCACGGAGCTGCTGTCAGCGCTGTATGTCACGGAGCTGCTGTCAGTGCTGTATGTCACGGAGCTGCTGTCAGCGCTGTATGTCACGGAGCTGCTGTCAGCGCTGTATGTCACGGAGCTGCTGTCAGCGCTGTATGTCACGGTGCTGCTGTCAGCGCTGTATGTCACGGAGCTGCTGTCAGCGCTGTATGTCACGGAGCTGCTGTCAGCGCTGTATGTCACGGAGCTGCTGTCAGCGCTGTATGTCACGGAGCTGCTGTCAGCGCTGTATGTCACGGAGCTGCTGTCAGCGCTGTATGTCACGGTGCTGATGTCAGTGCTCTGTATTACGGTGCTGCTGTCAGTGCTCTGTATCTCCTGCACCCTCTTGTTTGCCTACCCTGGTCCCTGACCTTCCCTCTCCTCCATTGCCTTCATTAGCTCCATAGTCCTGAATTGTCAGAACAATTTCCCAAATAAAAAAAAAATGCTTGTAGTTATCGATCCCAAATTCACCTCATACATGTATTATGCTATTGTCCAGGTGGTGGGACTACGTGCTACCCCCTAATAATTACCCCGTGGCCGCAAATTCGACCTAAAGGTTTGCGAAATTCGCCTCCCATTGAAGTCAATGGAGCCCGCGGCGAACGGTCGTTTTCGCGAACGTTTGTGTCCGTTCGCGTTTCGCGTTCGCGAAACGTCCCGTCGGAAGTTCGTCCATCACTATTAGTAAATGCAAGTTTGTGTTTGTGATTTGGGTGCATATGTATACATAGAGTGACCTTTCTACCTGTGCTTCATATGAAAATATGAATCTATACAATATCATTATGTCTATTATTATATTTAAGACTGTTTTGACTAGACCACTGTAGTCATATAGTGAAATTTTAACCATCTATTTAATCTCATTAAAATTAACTAGCATACAGTATGTATTTTTTGTTGTTGTTGTTCAGTCGTTTAATTGTGACCAACTCTTTGTGAACCTCATGGACCATAGCACTCCAGGCTTTTCTGTCCTCCACTGCCTCCCGGAGCTTGCTTAATTTCATGTTCATTGTTTCGATGATGCTATCTATCCATCTTGTTTTCTGTCCTCTTCTCCTTTTTCCTTCCATGTTTCCCAGCATCAGAGTCTTTTCCAATGAGTCCTCTCTTTGTATTAGGTGGCTAAAGTATTTGAGTTTCAGCTTCAGGATCTGTCCTTCCAGTGAATATTCAGGGTTGATTTCCTTCAGGATTGACTGGTTTGATCTCCTTGCCATCTAAGGGACTTTCAAGAGTCTTCTCCAACACCATAGTCCAAAAGCAGCAATTCTTCAACGTTCAGCTTTCCATATGGTCCAACTTTCACAGCCATGGGTTACTACTGGGAATACCATAGCTTTGACTATACAGCACTTTGTTGGTAGAGTGATGTCACTGCTTTCTATAATGTTGTCTAAGTTTTCCATTGCTTTCCTCCCAAGAAGCAAGCATCTCTTAATTTCATGCCTACAGTCACCATCTGCTGTGATCTTGGAGCCTAGGAAGATAAAATTTGTCGCTGTTTCCATTTCTTCTCCTTCTATTTGCGTACAGAGTGATGGGACTGGTTGTCGTGATCTTAGTTTTCATATCCACTTCAGCCCTGGAAGGATTTACCCCCTTAATGACAAGACCATTTTTTGTGATACGGCACTGCGTCACTTTAAATAATAAAAAGTATACCGCGCATAAATGCTAAAAAAATGACATACAGGTAATTAATGATATACTGGTAAAAATTAATAAAATTAATCAGACAGTCCCCTGTGATAAAAAGGTGCTCGTGCTAGTGAAACAATATCCAGTGCTGTGACTTGAATATAGAGTATGGATCATTCGGTGCTTCTTAAGTGCTTTAAATAGGGTGCCCCCCTAATAGATGTGCACTCACCCCTAGGAGTGGACCAACTATCGCTAGTTAGGTCAAATGCACGTGTGGGTGACCCTTATGGATATCCTCTGGACTGATGATTGGCAGCGGTGAATGTTCCTCATATAAATAGATATAATAGAAAAAGCCTCATTGCGCAGTACCGTTGATAACGAGCTTTTTATTCCAAAAAATATAAAGGTATTCAACTCACATATATGAGTGCCTAATGTCCTGGCACCCGGAGTGTACAGCAGGTATAAGTGAATCCGTGAAATCCGCCTGGTTGAGTGATGCAGCTGCTATATATATATATATTATATATATATATATATATATATATATATATATATATAAAAACCATCTTCTGAAATTCGAGTTTAGTATATAATGATTTCGATTTTAATAGAATATAAAAGAATAGACTAGAAAAACAATAGAACAGAACAGAATAAAATATAATATATTCTATTCTGTTCTGTTCTATCGTTTTTCTAGTCTATTTTATTATAATATTTTCTATCCAAATTTAAAATGAATTAATTAAAAAATTTGAATTCATACTATTCGAAATTCAAATTTATTCTATTCAAATTCGAATTTCAGAAGATGGTTGTATATTCTTTCTATTTTGTTCTAATAAATTATATTTTTTTTCTATTCTGTTCTAATCTTTTCTATTTGAATTAGAAATTTTGGAAGATGGTTAGTTACTTATACTTATATATCTGTCACATCAACTTTTCATACTTGCAGTGTACCAGTGCAAAAAAAAACCGCACACATCTTATTTCATTTATATTTATCGCATCAATGAAGTTGTCAGCATACCTGATTGAAGAAGTCACGGATGTCGACCGCAAGGCAAGTGCATATGCCGTATGTCATTGTCCACTTGCCACAAGTTGTGTATTGTATTTGTCCACTTGCCACGTCACCTACCACAAGTTGTGTATTGTCCACTTGCCACGTCACCTGCCACAAGTTGTGTATTGTCCACTTGCCACGACACCTGCCATGAGTGCCACGTGACCTGCCACGAGTGCCACGTGGCCTGACACGAGTGCCATGTGACCGGCCACGAGTGCCACGTGATCAAGTTGTGTATTGTCCACTTGCCACGTCACCTGCCACAAGTTGTGTATTGCCCACAAAATGTCAAGCACTTTTCTGCAGCAGAGAATTACATTTTGCCACCCGACTTTGCGGCCACATATCTCGGGGTCACTTATAGCTAGAAACACCAAATTTGGTATGCAAACACAATAGAACTAGCACTACAACATCTTTTTTCTAGCACCAAGTGACCCGGAGATACATGGCCCTAAAGTCGGGTCGCAAAATATTTTCGAATCCGGTTGAAATAGTTTTGAATGCGGTTGAAATAATTTTGAATCATGTTGAAATCATTTCGAATTCCATAGAAATATTTTCGAATTCGGTTGAAATATTTTCGAATGTGACCGATTTTTCGAATTCGGTAGAAAACGAAACTAAATCCAAAAATGAATTTAAGGAATATAACTAAACAAAATTAATTAATTAACTAATTAAAACGAAACGAAACTAAACAAATTTTTTCCTTTTGCACATGTCTGCTCACTGCTTGCTGCACACATGTTCCCTGTTGTTTGCTGAGTGTAAATGTTCAGCCTTTTTTCCCATTTGTTTTGACTTGTGAAGCATGTTCCAACATGCTTGCTGTGCATTTGTTTGATATGGTTTAGGATAGGAAAAGGAGATAACCACAAACTACACTTAAAGTGTTTGTTAAACCAAAAGTATAAAGCTGTGTCAGCCCCTCTATTATAGGCAGGCATAGCACACTGTACATGTTTGTTATAAAAATGAGGTTTGTAAATACTGATTTAGAGCGATCTTTAGGCTGGTCACATGACTCACGGCCGCTGTACACCTCTGATGGATGGCATCTGTAGGAGGGGCTGAGATCTCCCTCTGACATCAGCCGGGGAGATCACATGACCACACAGGCCCTCCTGCAGTAGCCTGGAAACTAGCCGAGAGTCACATGAGATCACGCAGATCCAATTTGAGGATCCGGGGGATCCCCAAATCTATAGAGGACGTCCAGTCCTTTACAACGGCCTTATTCCAAGAGCTGGCCCCTGGTACACCTATTGAACGTTTAGAATTCGACAGAATTCACAGGGCCCTAACTCGCCGCCAAACAGATGGACCACCGCATGACATCATCGTTAAGCTGCACTTTTTTCGCACCAAGGAGCAGCTCCTCACTGCAGCACGCAATAAGGACTCATTGACCTTCCAGGGTCATACCTACCAAATCTTCTCAGACCTGGCTCCGCTCACCATCGCCAAGCGTCGGGCCATGAAGCCGCTGCTGCAGATCCTCATTCAACACCGCCTGAAGTATGCTTGGCGATTCCCATTCGCCATCCAATTCGCCTACCAGGGCCAACAGCACACCTGCTCATCCCCGGATTCCCTGCAACGCCTGCTGGAATCTCTCCGCCTCGTCCCTCCGGACCAACAACCTGAAACTAACCTCCCCCGTACTCCAGCTCGCCCAGCAGCTCATCCTTACTTGAATACACTGCTACGCAATATGCCAGGCCCCGCTTCCATCCGCAAGGGAACCCCATCGAGACCCGAGACGGACAGAATCACTACACCTAAATCCCGGACACCGCGCTGAAGACTCTGGGTTTGTCATCTCTCCTTCCCGCTTCACTGCAAGCACACCACTTTGCCCCCCTTTTTAGGTTTCGGACTACCGTGAGGAAGAGAGACGTTGATCCTCCCACCGGGGATCTTCTTCCACCGAAACCTTGGGGCCTGCCAGCTGGTATGTACTCTTTCTAACCCTAACGAGCCCCTGCTTACTCTCGGGCTCCGGCTCGTCGAAACGGTCCCCCCCCCCCTCTGTCTATGATTTTTTTTCACTTGGCCCCTATTACCATCTCCCGGCCTAACCTGCTCCCGATATTCCCCTGGATGTTTGACTGCCCCTGCTTCGTGGCTGGTCCCACTCAAATTTGAAACTGTGCCCTGTCCTCCTAATCCAATATCATCCTGTGTCCCGCTTTCTACAGCCTGATACTTACACCTTTCAACCTTCATGTGGTTCAGTACCTTTAAATTCTCTTCACAGACTCATTCTTTTTATATTTTTTTATATTTTTTTTTCTCTTTTCTGCTACATCTCATGTTATTTACTTTTTGGATTTTGTCCTTTTAACTCCTCTCCCACCCTATATTTCTACAGCATTACCCATAGCTCTCACTGTCACTGAATCATGAGTAATATAGAGTTTATACGTCTGCTGTGCAACTGTGCTTGTATATCTATGCTCATAGTGATTATCTATAGGCTATGTACCCGCTGTAAACTCCTTTACCCTCCAATTCCTTCCCCCCTTGTTCCCCTCCTGCCCCTTTATCCCCCCCCTTCCCCTTCTCTTTACCTCAACCCCCCCTAGCTCCCTCCCCTTGTCCCTTAACTTTTTCCTCCTCCTGCCCCTCTTTCCCTCCTTCCCTCTTCATTCTTTCCCTTCCCTCCCCTCAGACTTCCCCCCCCCCCTCCCCGCATCCTCTTCCCCCTACCCTGTCCCCTTGGATCCCTTGATCCCCCTGTCAAAGATCCTCTTTGACTTCGGTTTTATGTATTTACTGTTGTTTCACCTAATATGTTGACAGTTTGGGTGGTGTAATTGTTCTGTTGCATCTGTTATTAGTCTACGTTATGTTTCACAAATGACATGTATGTTATGCTTCTTGATAACGAAATTCTCCCACTGGTGGCGCGGAACAGTCACTGCTCCCCCGTTTTTCAATGCACCTTCTTCTGGACCATTCTTTTCTGGCCCCAGAGATTGAGCATTGCTTGGTTGGGCGATTTAGCCTGGCTAATTTGTGTCTCTGCCCATTCATGGCTCGCCCTATACGCAGAGTCCTTCTCCCCTTCTTCTTTTCCCACCTCTTCTCTCCTATCCTTGTAAGGTTCCCCTCACTTATCTTAGGTCGGTCGACTCCCACGCCCTCAACTATACCCTATAAGCCTCCCCCCATTCAGCTCTTATGGCCCCCCTGAACATACTTTCCCTTAATGTCAAGGGTCTCAACTCCCCCAATAAGAGGATTAAAGCCTTCCGTAACTTTGCATCCTTGAAAGCTAACATTGTAGCCCTACAGGAAACCCACTATGCCATGTCCCATACCCCGAAATTTTTTAGTTCAAGATACCCCCAAGTTTTTACAGCCTCGGCTAACACCAAACATAGAGGGGTCCTGATAGCCTTCCATCACACTTCACCGTTCACCCCCACTTTGGAAATGAAAGACCCTGAAGGGCGCTATATTATCCTAGTAGGATTACTCCAGGACACTGAAACCACACTAGTCTCCTATTATGCGCCTAATGGAAACCCGAATCCCTTCTTCTCACATCTCCTGCAGGCTGTCAACTTGCACCAAAAAGGCTCACTCTTTATGTGTGGTGATTCTAATCTGACCCTACATCCCCATCTTGATAAGTCACCATACACACCAGAGCATCACTCCTTTTCGGTCCAATTATGTCAACAACTACAGAAAGCTTCCCTCCTTGACACCTGGAGAGAATGTAATCCCCTCAAACGTAATTACACCTTCTATTCATACCCACACAAATCCTTCTCTAGGATAGACCACATTTTTACACCGGTAGCTACCTTCCCTACTGTGCTCCAATCCATAATTTGCCCAATTCCCTGGTCGGACCACTGTGCGGTGCTCACCACCATCTCCTCGTTGATCCCTCAGACTAAAGATAGAACCTGGTCTATGAATGAGGCACATCTCACTAGCCAATCATTTTGTTTTGACATTCGTTTTTCCCTCACAGATTATCTGCAGCATAATAATACCCCCGAGATCTCCCCGGTTCTCCTCTGGGAGGCTCACAAACCCGTAATTCGGGGCAGTTGTATATCAGTTGCCGCCCACCTTAAGAGGGATAGAGTACACAGACAACAACAGCTAGAATCGGACTATCATTCGCACTTCCTCCAATTTCAAGCCTCACCTACAGAACCCCATAGACTAATTCTTGAAAAAACTAAGCTTGAACTGGACCTTCTCCTGGCCGAATCAGCAGATAAGACCCTACGAAGAAATAATCACACAATTTACACTAAAGCCAATAAACCTGA
Organism: Lithobates pipiens; assembly: GCF_037356315.1. Taxonomy (NCBI): domain Eukaryota; kingdom Metazoa; phylum Chordata; class Amphibia; order Anura; family Ranidae; genus Lithobates; species Lithobates pipiens. Next base: position 111,987,760 of record NW_027507788.1, read on the forward strand.
TACCTTTATGGCCCTACGTCTCCGACAGCCTGATAGGATCCGCAAACCTATACGCCTTAAAATAACTAAGAACTCCTACACTAGTGACCCCATCAAGATACTCTCCGAATTCCGAAAGAAATTGGCCGACCTTTATGCAGCTAAAACCCAATTTTCCCCCGACCAGGCAAATGCCTTATTTCAAGATTTGCCCATCCCTGAGCTCCCACAGTCTGCTAGGGAATCAATAGACAGCCTAATCACGGTCGAGGAGGTGCTCACAGCCATAAAGTCCCTTAAGCCCCGAAAACGCCCGGGTCCTGACGGTTTGCCTGCTAATTATTACAAGAAGTTTTCTGATATATTGGCCCCTCTCTTAGCAAACTCGTTTAACGCTCTATTGAGGCGGCAGACCTTCGGCAGAGACACTCTCGCAGCATCCATAGCCATGATACCCAAACCCAACACTGATAACACCCTATGGTCTAATTTTCGCCCCATATCTCTGCTTAATGTGGACATAAAAATGTTGTCCAAAATTCTAGCGCTGCGTCTTAATCCACTCATCGGCAAATTAATTCATAAGGACCAAGTGGAGTTTATCCCTCATAGGCAAGCCAGCGATAATATTCGTCGTGTCATATTGTTACAGCACCTAGCGAGATCGCGCTCCATTCCTATGCACCTTTTGTCTTTGGACATTAAAAAGGCGTTCAATACCGTATCCTGGCCCTACTTGCACTTTGTCCTGCAGCACTAGGGTTTTGGACCACACTTCCTCCAATGGATTACATCGCTATATAATGACCCCCCATGCCTCAGTTAAATACTCTGGCTTTAGCTCCCAAAGTTTTCCGATACGGAGAGGGACCCGACAGGGTTGCCCCCTATCTCCACTGCTCTTTGCCTTGGCAATAGAGCCACTGGCAGCAATGATACGGATGAACCCCGATATTAAGGGCTTGGAGATAGCGTCAACTGTACACAAATTATGTTTGTTTGCAGATGACGCTTTATTATTTGTCACTTCACCCCATACTTCTATCCCCAACCTACTCCACCTCCTGGACCGGTTTGCTCAGATCTCCGGTCTAGAAGTTAACCAGGCTAAATCAAAGGCTCTGAATGTGTCTCTGCCGGGGGATACTGTTACTCTTCTTCAGAGGAACTTCTCTTTTCAGTGGTCTGACACCTCTATTCCATATCTAGGCATTAAACTGTCTAGTGACCCAGTGAATCTCTTTCGTATAAACTATATCCCGATGCTGAAACACTTGTCTTCCCTACTCCATGACTGGAGTTCCCTTCATATCTCGTGGATGGGTCGCATTGCTGCCACTAAAATGTCCCTTCTTCCTAAACTTCTGTACCTTTATAGGGTTCTTCCTGTACCAGTACCCTCCTACTTTCATCGTGTCATCCAGAGCCGGGTCTTCAGCTTTGTCTGGGGACCCATTAGGCCCAGGGTGACAAGATCTGTGTTACTTTGCCATCATAAATGGGGGGGACTAGGAGTTCCTAACTTTTCCCAATACTATCACGCAGCCCAACTGGCCCAACTGACTCTGTACCATGCTAAGTTTGAGGTTCCTCTGTGGGTGAGCCTGGAAGCGATAGACATACACCCGGTACCCTTGGCAAATCTGTTATGGCTCCCCCAAACAGCACGGGACCCCATAATTAACCCTATAACCCAACACACTCTGAAGCTCTGGGATAGCTTGTGTAAACGGTTTAGCTTACGGTCCCTGCACTCCCCACTCCTTTCATTCATAGGCCATAAACATTTCTACCCTGCATATTCTGAACCTGCCTCTTTCCGGGCGTGGGCCCAGGCAGGTTTAACCCGAATCTGTGACCTAGTGACTGGTGGCGCTGTCAAAACATTCCTGTCCATTCAAACCCAAGCCAAACTTCCCAATATGGAATATTTTCGTTACCTCCAAATCTCTCACTTCGTGCGGGGGGTCATTAACCCGGCTCTAAATCTACATGCACTTTCCATATTTGAGAAGATCTGTGACTCCGACCCTCATGCACCGGGCATTATATCTCAACTATACGAACACCTTACCTCCCAGTCCACGACACTTCTGACTTATGCACAACAGTGGGCCAAAGACCTATCACTAACCATAGATGAGGAGGATTGGTCCAGTGTTTGGCACAACACGAAAATCTCATCACACAATATTGTTGCCTTTGAGGCGAGTTACAAAGTACTTATGAGATGGTACCTAGTGCCAGACAGAATTGCTAAATTTCTACCGTCCTACTCGCCAAGTTGTTTCCGCAACTGCGGCGGAAGAGGTACCCATATGCACATCTGGTGGACCTGCCCTGTGGTGCAATGCTTCTGGGCAACAATATTCCAAATGCTATCCACTATGTTCCGGGAGCCAATAACCCCTGACCCCGCATTGGCTCTTTTGAACTTCTATCCGGATTCCCACACTACGGCGCAAATACGCTTATCCCTACAGCTTACTACAGCAGCCAAGCAAACAATTGCCAAAGCATGGAAAAACCCAGTCCTTCGTATAACCGAAGTGAAAAATTGGGTCACACAAGCTATGATCCATAGCAGAATTGAAGCCACTGTTTTGGACAAGATCCCTCGACACACTAAAATTTGGCAACCTTGGGTTGACCACTACCTGCCACCGAACTTTGACAGACAATTACTGGACCCTTAAACATACATATCCCCATATCCAGTTGTTAGTGTATTCCCTCCGTTTATTTGGTGTGAGTCGGCCGACCTCCCCCCTTTCCCCCCTCTTATTCATCCTAACGCCTCTGTCCTCTTTCCTCTTCTCTTTCATCTAGTCCTCCTACTCCTCCTCTTTCCCCATTCTTCCTACCCCCTCGGTTCCCTTATTCTCCTTCTTTACTGCTCTCTTTTTGTGTATATCCTCCATATCTCTTTTTGATACCTATTGAGGTAACATATGTTATTGGCAGCCCTGATTTTGTTCTTGTACTGTTTTTTGCAGTTTACAATAAGCTGCACTCCGAGTGCTTAATCCGCAGTGGTCCCCGCCCTGTCACGTAGCAGGCCTCCTTTGGAGCCCGTGACGGTTCTGGGACCCATTATATGATCACTATTAAAAATCCGCACTATGTGTTAACATGCACTTATGATGTACTTTGTCTGGCCTTATTTGTTACACACCAGACTCTCGCTCTTTATTCTCTACTGGTGCTATGCGGCTGATATCTTTGTATCCTTTGTACCTGTTACCAATAAAAATCTTTGAAAGTAAAAAAAGATTAATACCACATGCTATGCCTAACTACAGTGGGGATTGAAAGTTTGGGCACCCCAAGTAAAATGTGTATTAATGTGCATAACAAAGCCAAGGAAAGATGGAAAAATCTCCAAATGGCATCAAATTACAGATTAGACATTCTTATAATATGTCAAAAAAAAGTTAGATTTTATTTCCATCATTTACACTTTCAAAATTACAGAAAACAAAAAAATGGCGTCTGCAAAAGTTTGGGCACCCTGCAGAGTTAATATCTTGTACTGCCCCCTTTGGCAAGTATCACAGCTTGTAAACGCTTTTTGTAGCCAGCCAAGAGTCTTTCAATTCTTATTTGAGGTATCTTTACCCATTCTTCCTTACAAAAGTGTTCCAGTTCTTTGAGATTTCTGGGCTGTCTGTCACGCACTGCTCTATTAAGGTCTATCCATAGATTTTCAATAATGTTGAGGTCAGGAGATTGTGAAGGCCATGCCAAAACGTTCAGTTTATGCCTCTTGATGTAATACCCCGTGGAATTTGAGGTGTGTCATTATCCATTTGTAGAAGCCCTCCTCTCTTTAACTTCAGCTTTTTCACAGATGGCATCAAATTACCATCCAAAATTTGCTGAAATTTTATTAAATCCATTTTCCTTCTACTCGTGAAATGTTCCCTGTGCCACTGACTGCAATACAACCCCAAAGCATGATTGATCCACCCCCATGCTTAACAGTTGGACAGAGGTTCTTTTCATTAAATTCTGTACCCTTTCTTATCCAAACGTACCTTTGCTCATTCTGGCCAAAAAGTTCTATTTTAACCTCATCGGTCCACAGAACTTGTTTCCAAAATGCCTCAGGCTTGTCTATATGTTCATTTGCAAAGTTCAAACACTGATTTTTGTGGTGAGGACGTAGAAGAGGTTTTCTTCTGATGACTCTTCCATGAAGACCATATTTGTACAAGTATCTCTTTATAGTGGAATAGTGTACCACAACTCCAGTGTCTGCCAGATCTTTCTGGAGGGATCGTGCAGTCAAACGTGGGCTTTGAATTGCTTTTCTCACAATCCTGCGAGCTGTTCTGTCTGATATTTTTCTTGGTCTTCCAGATCTTGCTTTAACTTCCACTGTTCCTGATAACTGCCATTTCTTAATTACATTCCGAACAGAGGATATTGACATCTTATAGCCTTCTCCAGCTTTGTGAGCGCCAACTATTTTCAGTTTCAGTTTTCTAGACAAATGCTTAGAAGAACCCATGGTGCTAATTGTTGGGGCAAGGTCAGATGAGTCTGGCCATTTAAAACCTTTGAGATTGACATCACCTGGTCTTCCCAGACAATGATTGAGAACAATCCATGACACTGGCAGGTCTCAGCTTTGCAAAGGGGGCAGTGCATGCTATAAATTCTGCAGGGTACCCAAACTTTTGCAGATGCCATTTTTTTGTTTTCTGTAATTGTGAAAGTGTAAATGATGGAAATAAAATCTAACTTTTTTTGACATATTATAAGAATGTCTAATCTGTAATTTGATGCCATTTTGAGATTTTTCCATCTTTCCTTGGCTTCGTTATGCACATTATTACACATTTTTACCTGGGGCGCCCAAACTTTCGATCCCCACTGTATAATAGAGGGGCTGGCAGTAACCATATATACAATTTTATTTGTACAAATAGCGGCGGGGGTGGGGGGGGGGGTCAGAGACAGAGACACAGACACAAAGCAGACAGGCAGGGAGGAGGGAGTGAGGGGAATAGAGGAGAGCTGAGAGCAGGGCCGTGGATGACGAAGGGACCTACACTGACCACGGTGGTCAGGGCTCAGCAGCCCTGATCTTTATGGTTAATGTAGAGAGGGGGATACAGGAAGTGGCAAGTGCAGTTTTTTTTTTACAGTTTAGAGGGGGGAGATTACACAGCGCAAGCACTGTGCTGTTTAACATGCTTTAAGGGACCAGGATATCTATATTTTTGGGGAGTTAAAAACACTTTAACAAGAAATTGTCTTTATTTCCAGTCCCAAAGATCCAACTTTGAGGCACACTTACAGTTCCTTGAAAAAGTATTTGGAATTTTATGTGATAGACCAATACAAAGTGGCAAATAATTGTGAAGTGGAAGAAAAATGATAAATGGTTTTCAAAATGTTTACAAATAAATATGTGAAAAGTGTGGCATACATTTGTATTCAGCCCCCTTTACTCTGATATCCCTAACTAAAATCTAGTGAATCCAATTGCCTTCAGAAGTCACCTAATTAGTAAATTTAGTTCACCTGTGTGTATTTTAATCTCAGTATAAATACAGCTGTTCTATGAATCCCTCAGACGTTTGTTAGGGAAACCTAGTGAACAAACAGCATCATGAAGGCCAAGGAACACACCGGACAGGTCAGGGATAAAGTTGTGGAGAAGTTTAAAGCAGGGTTAGATTATAAAAAAATATTCTGTAAGTGTTTAACATCTCTGTATAGAGTATGGCACAACTGAAAACCTACCAAGACATGGCCGTCCACCTAAACTGACAGGCCGGGAAAGGAGTGCATTAATCAGAGAAGCAGCCAAGTGGCCCGTGGTAACTCTGGAGGAGCTGCAGAGTACTACAGCTCAGGTGGGAGAATCTGTTGTTATTATGTTCATACATTTTTGTTTAATAATGCTCTACAAAACTGAAGCCAAAGGGAACAAGACCATGACTACAAGGTCTGACTGAAGCCATGTTCAGAATTCCCCAACATTTCTCCCTCTGGTTTCTATTATCAGCCAACCATATACCAGGGATGTGCGGTGAGGTCAGTGGCTGGTGAGGCACTGACTAGTACCAGAGCCAGATACGCACAGGTTACATATGCCATGATCTTTAGAGTGAGAGCAATAATTCAAGCACTAGACTTCCTCTGTAAGTCTAAACATGTAACCTAAAAAAATGTTTACAGCGTTGCCATTGGAGACTTTTAAGTACTGAAGTCTGGCGCCATTCCACAAGTGTGCACAATTTTTAAGTGTGACATGTTAGGTATCTATTTACTCAGTGTAACATCATCTTTCACATTATACAAAAAAATAAAAAAATAAAATAAAATTGGGCTAACTTTATTTTTATTTTTTTTATTCATGAAACATTTTGTTTTATATATATATATATATATATATATATATATATATATATATATATATATATATACAGTATCTCACAAAAGTGAGTACACCCCTCACATTTTTGAAAATATTTTATTAAATCTTTTCATGTGACAACACTGAAGAAATGCCCCTGAGCTACAATGTAGCGAGTCACATGACACCGGGGAGGGAAAATGGCTAATTGGACCCAATTTGGACATTTTCATTTAGGGGTGTACTCACTTTTGTTGCTAGCAGTTTAAACTTTAATGGCTGTGTGTTGAGTTATTTTGAGGAGACAGCAAATGTACACTGTTATACAAGCTGTACACTCACTACTTAACATTGTAGCAAAGTGTAATTTCTTCAGTGTTGTCACATAGATATAGTAAAATATTTACAAAAATGTGAGGGGTGTACTCACTTTTGTGAGATAATGTAATTTTCAAGCAAATAAATTATGATTTTTAAATGTAAGTGAGAAGTGTCAGAATTGACCTGGGTGGCAAGGGGTCAATTGCTATAAGTAAGTGATATACAAATAATTATTATATATTGTTTTTAAGGTAATTTACTATATTTTCAAAAACTGTACTCAAGCAGGTGGCTTAACGGGCAAATTATTGAAGTTTGAAATATAACTTCCAACCAGTAATTTCACAGTAAACAGATAAATAATAAATTATTGTGTTATATTATATAGCTTAATAATATATGATCTAGCTTGATTAAAACAGTACCTTTTCAACAGCAGCAGATTCTCACTCTACCTCCTAACTGTGTGAGAACAACATGGGATTGTGGGTAAATGTTATACCCATAAACCCATGTTTTCTCCTTCTAGGTAAGAGGGCTGGGCTGGAAGAGAGCATTTGTCTTTTAGACACATGCCCCCATCTATGACACTGCAGTGAGAGGCTTGCCTCCACTGTAAAAGTTTTATTGGACAGCTGGGGCTAATGGTACTTTACCATTGGTCCAAGACTACAGGCTGTCCATTGAGCTCAGTGCCTCTGACAAGAAGTGAGGAGAGGCACTGTGAGCTCATTGTCTCAGTTTGCTGCAAACAGAGTGTGCCAGCTTGTATTTAAACTGGCCGCACTGTATGTAGCTTCTGACACGCTTCGCAAGGGGCCCCGTATCTCCAGAATCATAGGTTGTATGGGCCGAATATATTTTGACTCCCCCCACCCCCAATTTGGGGTCTCTATTTGTTTTAATGACTGCTATCACCAAGGGCGAAGATAAAAGAAAATCCCACATTTTGAGCTGTCACCAGACCTCAAAAAGAAGGAAAAGCTTCCATTGGGTAATGCTGATAACAACCAGGAAATTCCCTCATTTTGGAGGGATTTCCTCTCCACTTCCTGTTGTGGCTATTAGACCAGAAGTGAAGAAAAATCCCCTCAACATGACACAGATGAAAAAAAAAACACTTATGTATGGCTATGAGACAGCTTTCGAGCAGGGAGATCAGATTGGAACACAAATCTCCTCCCTCCTACAGAAGCTGAATAGACTATTAGAGAAAAAATCTTCCTTATTTTGGCATATTAGATCATTAGAACGTTATGCAAAACATAAAATCAATCCATATAGTTTAGGCATACAAAAATGTCCTAATGCTGAGCAAGTAAGCAGTGAATGTAAAAAAGAATGGGAGGATAACTTACAGAGGTGTTCACAAGAAATTATGTCCATACTTATGAGTGAATATACAAAACAGATTGAATCCCTGGATAAGGAAATTAGCCCTTTGGAGTTGACATTGGTTCTATTCAAAGACCATGCATTATACTCCAAACTGCAAATTAAGATAAAAGAAAATCTATCTACGTATAATAAAAACATTTTACAAAACAAGGAGACAACATTCTCTGAAGGTAGGTCGTATAAATAGAATACACACAAATTACAATATAGCAAATCATCCGAATTTTGGGATCAATGCTCGTCACGTGAATCCAGTGACGCTTTCCAGTCCAATCCCCACCCTTCTGCGCGCAGCCAGGATCATTTTAATCCAAACCGCGGCCGACAGAAGAGAAGCCGAAATAACAGAGGTTCTTTGCAACAAGGCCATAAAAAGTGCACAGTAGAAACCAACTCAAACCGAGCACCAAATACCAATTGGATTACAGACTATCCTTTGTGGCAGCACGCAGGTAAAATCACCTGGTTGTATTCAGGATGGGAAATATGTGTGTCCTAGATTCAGGCTTTATGCAGACTTTTACAATTAGAGGGGAAGAGTTAATGAGCCCAGCTGAAGTAAGTGGGCTCATTAAGACCTCTACAAAAAACCCCAGCATGCATAGGGAGATGCTCCATCCTGGAACCAGTTTTGTGTGTATAGACTGGGGAGTCTGAGATCTGTTCTGTGCGGTGAGTTAATGCCTGTGTGTCAAACCCCTACAGTAGAGACAGGGACTGGGGCAGCACAAGGCTGCACCCAGTTGTTAGACAGGGAGTCTACGTGTGTAGTTAGAGGTCAAGCTGACCAGGATTTATTTTCCTGTTTTATTTTGTTTGGCTGTTTATGTATCACTGCATGTAGCAGAAATAAACCGGATCTTTTGTTTTTTGAACCTACACCGCTGTCTGCTGTGCCTGACTTTGTGTTGTGAACCCATCCAGGGGGTCACACACACCCGCTACCGAGCTAACCCCTCACAGTTGGTGAAGAATGCGGGCACTACAAGTTGCTCAATGGTTTCTTCTGCCCTTTGAGCCACTCGATATAGCAGGTCCCTTTCCATAGTGAAGTAAGGATAAGGGCAAGTCTTATCTGGGTTCACTAACTCGCCATCTATTTTCACCACATTTTCCCGTGCTTTTATTAGGGTGGGGGGTGATAAAACCCCAAGTCAATAAAGTCGAGGCCATACAGAGTTGGCCACGTCCCAACAGCAAGAAACAGGTACGAGCCTTTCTGGGAATCGCTGGCTATTATCGACGATTCATTCCCCATTTTGCTTCTCAGGCTGTGCCCCTCACCAACCTGACAAAAGGGAAAGAGTCGGTTATGGTTAAATGGTCCCCAGAGGCTGAAGAAGCATTTCAGTCCTTAAAAACAGCCTTATGTAGCCAGCCAGTGTTGTACTCACCAGACTTCTCTAAGGACTTTGTTGTACAAACTGATGCATCAGACGTTGGGTTAGGAGCAGTGTTATCCCAGGTCTGGAACGGGGAAGAGCACCCAGTCATTTACCTCAGCAGGAAGTTGAAGTCCCATGAGGTAAATTACTCCACGATTGAGAAGGAATGTTTAGCAGTGAAGTGGGCTCTAGATTCCCTTCGGTACTATCTGCTAGGTAGGCACTTTGACCTGGTGACTGATCACGCTCCTTTAAAGTGGATGGCTCAAAACAAGGAGACCAATAGAAGGGTAAATAGGTGGTTCCTGGCCCTACAGGAATTTAACTTTACAGTTAAGCATCGCCCTGGTGTTAAAATGGGGAATGTGGATGCTTTGTCTCGGATACATGCATGTCTGGCTGCTTGTGTTACAACCCCAAGGTTGAAACAAGAGGGGGGGGGTATGTGGCAGCACGCAGGTAAAATCACCTGGTTGTATTCAGGATGGGAAATATGTGTGTCCTAGATTCAGGCTTTATGCAGACTTTTACAATTAGAGGGGAAAAGTTAATGAGCCCAGCTGAAGTAAGTGGGCTCATTAAGACCTCTACAAAAAACCCCAGCATGCATAGGGAGATGCTCCATCCTGGAACCAGTTTTGTGTGTATAGACTGGGGAGTCTGAGATCTGTTCTGTGCGGTGAGTTAACGCCTGTGTGGCAAACCCCTACAATAGAGACAGGGACTGGGGCAGCACAAGGCTGCACCCAGTTGTTAGACAGGGAGTCTACGTGTGTAGTTAGAGGTCAAGCTGACCAGGATTTATTTTCTTGTTTTATTTTGTTTGGCTGTTTATGTATCACTGCATGTAGCAGAAATAAACCGGATCTTTTGTTTTTTGAACCTACACCGCTGTTTGCTGTGCCTGACTTTGTGTTGTGAACCCATCCAGGCGTTCACACACACCCGCTACCGAGCTAACCCCTCACACCTTCAATGGGGTTTGGGGCAAGGCGTAATACAGGACAGGGAGAATGGGATTCCTCATTTTCAGATACATCCAGCATCTCTAGCAACATTAATCTCCCTAATAAACGTGGTATGTCACAGAAGGCTTTAAACTTAAACCGGGGGATAAATCCCCCACAAACCAACAAAACAGGGAGGGGCTGGAATCGTACATGATGCAAACGCAATTAAACAGCTAAATGTTGCACATTTGTCATCCTACTCTCTTACTAGGGCAGAGATTGAAGTGCTCTCTAGGGGTTTGAGCTTTTGACCCAGCCAGAACTTTGATCTCTTTGAAGTAGTCACAGACTTACATTTATTTGCAAGAAAAATTATGTTAAAATGCCAATATGAAACAGGCAATAGGGATATTGACACTACTGATTGGTCGAAAGACAGTATGCGCGAGTTTAAAGCATTACAGGACTGAACTCTTTTATTCCAAGAAAGTAATTTAAATGATTTCATTGACCAACTGGATTTGGACAAACTATTGGAGGAAGTCAACAAGTCCACACAAAATCCCAGCACTTTATTCAAAAAGCCATCTACAAAGTTTCCACCGTTAAATACCAATCCCAGTGTGGCCACATTTCTAAAACGGACCATCAAATATATCTGTGGACTATCATGTTGAAAAAATAACCCTCACAATTTGTCCCCAGAATTAAATCAGGCCCTTAATTTACTCAGTAACAATGAATCAATTACAGTCAAACCTTCAGACAAGGGGGGGGGGCAATGTTGTCCTGATGGACAACACCTACAGATTGATGTGCAAAAAGATTTTAGACAACAGGAGCTGGTACCGAGCAATTCCAGTTGGATTAGTAAATAAATATAATGAAGAATTTTATGAGATGGTAGATTCGGCCTTCAGTAATAATGTCATTTGCAAACAGCTTTTTGAATATATCAGAACCAAATACCCCAAAGTACTGACATTCTATAGCCTGCCAAAAATCCACAAAAATTCCACCAATCCAACTGGTGAACCTATAGTCTACACTAATGGATGAATTTTTAGAAAACCTGAGTTGAGTTATTGACTCTTACTTGCCGCCGTATGTTGTTTCCTTACCCTCATTTATTAAAGACATGATACATTTTTTTAAAACAATTGAAGATTTTACAATTCCAAAAGATGCGCTTCTCGTCATGATTGACGTTGAAGCCCTTTACAGCTCAATTCCTCACTCCTGAGGGTTGGAAACCATACACAAAATCCTGCAACAAGGCTCAAGATACGATCAGGCTCTGAATGAGTTTATCATAAAAGGATAAGATTACATCCTTAATCATAATTACTTTTTGTTTGATGGTTCTCACTTCCTCCAGGTGCAGGGCGTAGTGATGGGGACATGTTGTGCCCCATCCTACACCAATCTGTACCTGAGGGAGTTGGAACAATACCTCTTTTGCGGTGAGGACCTCCTTGAGTACCTGGGCCACATAAAGATGTGGCTCAGGTACATCAACAACATCTTTGTCATTTGGGAAGGGTCTGAGGACTGCTTTCGGGAGTTCGTTCATAAAATCAATCATAGTGACTTCAATTTAAAGTTTACTTTGATACATGAAAATTTTTAAAAATCTGCGCTTAGTGACAAAAAATAAAAAAAAATTTAAATTAAAAATTAAAAGAACAGCAGCTGAACACTATAACCAAGATACTAGGCACAACAAAACATAAAAGATAAAAGTGCAGCGCTTTAACCTAAAAAGTAAAAAAGTGACTTAATACAAAAATCTATAGACTTTGACTAAGAACCCAGACAATAAAAATCAAAATATTGGTGAGTCCAGATACAGTGAAATTCAATAGTGAGAATCAATAGTGAAAAAGTATTTTCAAAAATAATTATAAAGTAAGGAACCTTCATCAGTGATCAAAAAAATCCAATACAATTGAAAAGAAGGTTGTGAAAAAATTTGAAAAGTGTGTGATAAGACTACACAATAAAAATAATGTCCTATGTGAGTGAACAACAAAAATTGTGGTTAATCGTTGTTTGTACAAACAAAAATAGTGCTTGACCACGTGGACCCTTCACTGCTGTAGGTTAATAATGAATGGAGGCTTACCAGATCAACGGTCGGTATACGCAAGTACGGACATCCAGACAGTTCGATGCGGAAGACTGGAAAACGACCCAATCGCTCAGATGTTCCACAATCACCAAATCAATTCGAATCCTTCCGTGAGCCGGTCTGCGCGGCTGCGAATACGTAGGGGTTACGTTACAGGAAGCCGGAAGACCCACACCTTCGAATGTGTCGTAGTCACCAAATCCGTTCTGGTCCTCTCAAAAGTCTCGGAGTATCATATAATCATAAAGACAAAAATAAAAGTGCGCCGAATCATGTGATAAAGTTTAAAACACGTAAATCTTTATTCCACCGAATATTTTTAAGCGCTAAAAAATAACTCCACCGAGCCATACAAAAATGAACGTATCGTTAAAAAATAAACAATTTGCTAGCAAAGAAATAAAATATGCGAATGCTAAAGCACAAAGGGTGAGTGTGGCTACCCGACGATCGTTTCGTCAAAATCTGACGTCATCAGGGGTACGCCCACACCCCTGTGCTAAACCCTTTTATAGCCTACAGGTAAGGTAAGGAGCCCTGCCATAGGTAAAAAACAAACAAACCCCTATCATGGGCTTGATGAATTAGCTTGATGAATTAGCCACCGGACGACTTACTTATTCGAACGGGGTCAACACCCAAATTTAACCCGTTACCATTTCGATTTTTGGTAACGGGTTAAATTTGGGTGTTGACCCCGTTCGAATAAGTAAGTCGTCCGGTGGCTAATTCATCAAGCCCATGATAGGGGTTTGTTTGTTTTTTACCTATGGCAGGGCTCCTTACCTTACCTGTAGGCTATAAAAGGGTTTAGCACAGGGGTGTGGGCGTACCCCTGATGATGTCAGATTTTGACGAAACGATCGTTGGGTAGCCACGCTCACCCTTTGTGCGTTAGCATTCGCATATTTTATTTCTTTGCTAGCAAATTGTTTATTTTTTAACGATACGTTCATTTTTGTATGGCTCGGTGGAGTTATTTTTTAGCGCTTAAAATTATTCGGTGGAATAAAGATTTACGTGTTTAAACTTTATCACACGATTCGGCGCACTTTTATTTTTGTCTTTATGATGATATGATACTCCGAGACTTTTGAGAGGACCAGAACGGATTTGGTGACTACGACACATTCGAAGGTGTGGGTCTTCCGGCTTCCTGTAACGTAACCCCTACGTATTCTCAGCCGCGCAGACCGGCTCACGGAAGGATTCGAACTGATTTGGTGATTGTGGAACATCTGAGCGATTGGGTCGTTTTCCAGCCTTCCGTATCGAACCGTCTGGATGTCCGTACTTGCGTATACCGACCGTTGATCTGGTAAGCCTCCATTCATTACTAACCTACAGCAGTGAAGGGTCCACGTGGTCAAGCACTATTTTTGTTTGTACAAACAACGATTAACCACAATTTTTGTTGTTCACTCACATAGGACATTATTTTTATTGTGTAGTCTTATCACACACTTTTCAAATTTTTTCACAACCTTCTTTTCAATTGTATTGGATTTTTTTGATCACTGATGAAGGTTCCTTACTTTATAATTATTTTTGAAAATACTTTTTCACTATTGATTCTCACTATTGAATTTCACTGTATCTGGACTCACCAATATTTTGATTTTTATTGTCTGGGTTCTTAGTCAAAGTCTATAGATTTTTGTATTAAGTCACTTTTTTACTTTTTAGGTTAAAGCACTGCACTTTTATCTTTTACTTTGATACATGCCAAGAAAACAATAACTTTTTTGGACATTCAGGGGAACTTTGACTTGGAGGGGATATTGCACAGCACTCTTTTCCACAAACATACAGCAGGCAATACAATATTGCATGCAGAAAGTTTCCACCCCATGCCGTTAAAAAACTCAATTCCCTATGTACAGTATCTTCGAGTGCGAACAAACTGTTCTAGTGAGGAGTCATTCATAAAAAAAGCAAGTATACTTCAGGATCGACTGTTAGCCCGTGACTTCAGCCGATATTGTGTAAGAAAGGCCTATAATAGAACAATCCGGCAGTCTTGGTCCCAGCTCTTGTACAAGACAAGATCTGTACACAATTTAAATTCTGAGTCCGTGAGGATAATAATGCGCTTCTCTAAGCAACATTTGGAAATTTAAAAAATCTTAGAGAAACATTGGTCGATCCTCAGAGATGACCAAAAGATTGAGCAATTTTTATCTAGGAAACCATTTATCACATATAGGCGAGCCCCTTCCATAATGGACAAATTAGTGAAAAGTGCATTTTTAGACAAATCACTTGCAAAGAAACACTGTTCAATATAAGGATCCTTCCCTTGTGGACACTGCTCACATTGCTATCTCATCAAGAAAGAAAAAACCTTTTTACCTCCAAACGGTGAGATGTATATCCCAAAGCATTTCGCCAATTGTCGAACACGAGGAATTGTCTACCTAATGTCCTGCCAGTGCGGGACTTATTACGTAGGCAAAACCAAGCAAGAATTTTGGCGTAGTTTGGCGTGTACAGCATGGAGATCGGAAATAGATACTTACCTTTAGGCAGACATGCCGCGTTCCACCATCACTACAAAATGCCAAAAGTAACGTTCGCCGCCCTCGGCAGGATTCACATTCCTGATCGAGGGGGCGATTGGAACAAAACGCTGCTCCAACATGAGCAGCGTTGGATTTTTAATTTACAGGCTACTACTTTTCCAGGACTCAATGAAGCAATCTCATATGCACCCTTCTTAAAGTGTTTTGGGTCTGGGAAAACAAACTGAGCAGTGTTATCATTTCTAATTTTGTTTTTCTTCAAATTTAAATATTAGGTTTTAGCAGAACACTCTGTAGGAAATCACTGCAACACGCTGGACATATTCGGCGCCGCGCCCATGGGGCCCTCCACGCGTGTGCGCTACATCGGGGCGTCTTGCTGTTGCCACAGCAATGGCGGCAGAAGCCGGGGATCCTAGATACCCTCCAGGACGCCAAGGGAGCCACGCCATAATGGCTGATAGGAGCCGCTGGGACATGGGGGGTTAAGGGAAGAGAGGGGAGGAGACGAGTGCTGTGGCAGCTGAGGCCAATTGTCTCACTAAAATTGAATATATATATCACCCAGCCTTCAGTTGATCTGTCTGAGATCCCTGGAAGGCTATGTAATCTATGGACACACTGACATATTATCTCTTAAGGTAAGCTACACAGACAGACCATTTTTTTTATAGATTTTGCTTGTTGGCTTTTTTGATCTAACTAAAATATAGACCTATTTAGAATTTTTATGTATTTTCACCTTAGTTTTAGAGCTACAGAAGTTGGTGTAAGGCTCTAACGGCTGCAACACTAAATAACATCACTCACCTAGGAGCTCAATTACTTTTTGAAAGATTAAAGGTAAAATATATATATTTTTTTCATGAATATATCCTAAACCAGTGATTCTCAACCAGGGTTCCGTGGAACCCTAGGGTTCCTCCAGAGGTTGCTAGGGGTTCCTTCAGCATTGGGCAATTTCTGCCTCTCAGATAAGTTCCCACTGACACCATTGATCTTTTTTAGCTATCTGTAAGGAGGTAAATCTTCCCAATGACCACAAGTGTAAGGACCATTCCCTTCACTGACCATCACACTAATGTATCATGAGTTGTAGATTTCTCATTTTTAGCAGGGGTTTTTTTTACCTTACACCTCACCCATTCATTTTGCACTATTTCATCACATTTTTTATATCTTCATTTATCACATTTCACATGTTTTCACTAGTCACCTAATCAATTTATATTCATATTACTTTCATATCCAACAGATTTTTGGTATATATTTAAGTATATAGCATATGTGCATCACATGGCCTTAAAGCGGTTTTGTACAGAAAATTGCAAGTTCATCTTATTCAAATGGATTTGGAACATAGATGCAGTTATGATCATTGAAATAAAATAATATGCAGTATTTACCTTTTATTTTTAATGTTTATGCCGACTTCGGGGCTCTCACGGGGCGTGTTTATCGGCTTTGCAATGGTCCCTGGGAACTTTTTTAGCTATTTCTCACGAATCCGTGTGGGACACAGTCATGCCGAAATCTCGTGAGATTTCGGAAGGAGGACGCCGGTCACGTGACGAGTGTCCGAAATTGCCATTTTGAAAGTGGGCAGGCAGCTCTATCTGCCCTTACCACTATAGCACACGAGGCAAGAGGAAGGAAAACAAAGAGGACACTCAATGAGCATGTGCGAGATGGAGTGGTGGATGCTGGGAGCTCGGCGTCATCGCATCCAGGAAGTAAATGCCTGTGGGCTTCAAACACCCACAGTGAAAATGGAAACCGCCGGACTGCTTTTTAAAAAGTTTTCCTTAGCAATGAAATCGTCATGCCGGGGGTTAAAAAGACGCCGATCGTGACTGCAAAGACACCGTAAGAATCGCCCACCAGTGAAACAGGTAAAAAAAAAAATGGCAGCGGAATCCCACTTTAAGTAGACTATATACAAGCGAGCAAATGATACATTTTTAATACATTTAAATATATTGCTGTTTGACCATATGGGTGTGTGTATATATGCCCATGCGTCAAACAATTATTAAATAATTAAAATTAATTGAATATGACATTGTCATTTATAGTAAGGTCATCAATAGGCTAGAAATGATCTGTCAGTGATACCTCTTGACCATACTGAAATCTAAATAAAACCCCCTTTTAATTTTGTGATATAGAAAACTGAGGGTGCCACTGTGCTCCCCTCCCCCCTCCCTCCTTCCAAGACCCCACATTCCCCCTAGGCCCAGTAAGGGGTGACTCCTTGCAAGTTGTGTGGAGGTGGGGGGTGTCTGCTTCTGTCAGGGACAGGAGGATACCCTGGGGACACACGGAGATCGCCGAAGCTGGAGGTGCTTTTAGAGGAACAGCAATTCATCTAACTATGGAATATAGCTTTCTCGTCAAGAAGTGGTAAATATATACATTCAGCTTTGATACAATAATGTAAAATGACTATGTAAAATAAATTATGTATAGATGGTATAACTCAAACTTTTTCTTTTTTGCATAGAATTAACTCCCCTGAAGAAGACCGTTACTTATACAGGTTGAAACGCGTAGGGATATTTATGTGAATCTCTAGAAAAGTTTTTTGTTTTTATACACAAAATGAGCTCATGTATGGTTTTCCCATGTTGACGAGATATGTTTTTTCTTTTACAAAATTTTATTAGTATACAACAGAACAAGTACACAGTACATAGTAACACAATGGTGTACAAGGCTTTTTGTTGAAACAGTAGTAGTACAATAGTTGCGGTACATCATCCTTGAGTGCCAATACTCGAACAGAGGGACTAAGTTATGGTGGAGGAATTTGATTTGGGGTGAGAGCACATTATAAAGTATGTTGTAGAGGTCAGGAATACCAAGTTACTAGGGACAGGATGCCTGCGGTCTTCTCTAATGTGGGAGTTCAGTCCAACTAGGGGATACCGGTACTGCGTAGGTAGTAATTTTAGATGAAGAAAGATGAGAAGGAGAGGGGAAAGAGACTGATAAATGAGATGAAAGGCTAGAGACGTGTAGAGAAGAGTAAGGTTTGGGTGGGAGAGGGAAGGGTCGGCTGGCCCGCATGGGCCCAGGGCCCAGGGCCCAGCGCCCTATAGTGGATCAGCTAGAGGTGATCATTCTCAAAGTTCTAGTAGAGAAGGGTCTAGATTAGGGGGTAAAAAGTGGTCCACCCATGGTTTCCATATCTTGTTATCTTGGGAAAGACGGTCTAGAATTTTGGCTTCAATTCTACAATGTATCATTGCTTTGGTAACTCTATTCTTGACTGTGGGTATGGGCAGCGATGACGTCTTCCAGGCCCTCGCTATGGTTTGCTTGGCCGCTGTGGTGAGTTGGAGGAAGAGTCTAAGTTGATTGCGGGTGCAATGCCGGGGTGTTAAATTAAGTAGCGCTAAGGAAGGGTCTGGCTTTAGCGTGTCCTGTAGTAAAGTTGACACTATTTGGAACACTGTGGCCCAGAAGTGCGGGACTATCGGGCATGTCCACCAAATGTGCAGGTGCCCGCCTCCATACAGCCCCTAAAGCAGGATGCCGAATAGCCAGGGACAAACTTGGCTATTCTAGCCGGGACTAGATACCACCGCATAAGAACTTTAAAATTGGCCTCAGAGGCTACAACATTCTGGGTGGCATTTTTGGAGTTAGCCCAGATCTCCTTCCAGGCCTCAGCATCCAGATCTATGGCAAGGTCAGCAGACCATCGTGTTGCGTATGGTGGCAGGGTGGTCGGAGGAGATACAAAGTGAGCATATAACTGTGAGATAATGCCGGGGGCATGTGGGTCTGAATCACATATCCTTTCATAAATTGACATAGGATCCAGGTCTGGATTAGGCTTAGGCAGTGATTGTATAAAATGTAAAATTTGAAGGTAACGGAAGCATTCATTGTGTGGGATATGGGTTTGGCTATGCAGGTCTGGGAAAGACTTTGGCGATCCACCCTTCGTAAGGTCGCATACTCTATCCACGCCTGCCCGAAACCAGGCAGTAAATAGGCCCGGCTCAGAGAAGGCGGGGAGGAAGTGCAGATTACCTAGAAAAGAGAGTAGGGGGGTATGCACGGATTTAAGTGCAAACGATTTTTGGGCTAAGTCCCAAGTTTTTAGGGAATGTAGCGTAACGGGGTTCGTAAGTCTGCCTCTCAACAAGGGGGGCAACCACAGGAGGTTGGATACGGAAACAGGGTGGGCATCTATGGCTTCTAAACGGACCCAAAATGGCACTTCTGATTTTGCATGATAGAGAACGATTTGGGCTAGTTGAGCCGCACGGTAATAGTGGCAGAAATTAGGTACGCCTAGGCCGCCTTCTGTCTTGTGGCGAAAGAGTGTGGCCTTAGAGACTCTGGGTCTTGTGGAACCCCATATATATTTATATGCTTTATTTCTTTATTTTGCATGATGCGATGAAAGTATGGCGGGATCGCAATCGGTAGGACCCGGTAGAGATAAAGCAGTTTCGGCAACATAGACATCTTAACTGCTGTAATCCGTCCTAGCCAAGAGACACAAAGCGGCTGCCAAGATCCTAGGATACTTGTGAGTTTTCTGAGTAGAGGGAGATAATTAGATTGAAAAAGTAAGGCCGGGTCGCTCGACAGATTAATTCCCAGGTAGGGTATGGAAGTTGTGGACCATAGAAAGGGGTAGTTAGCTTGTTTAAATTAGTCCGATGGCAAGGATACATTGAGGGGCCTAGATTTGGTTTGATTGACTTCCAAGTCCGAGATCTTGGCAAACTTATCCAACAATTTACAGAGATTGGGTAGGGTGATATCAGGGGTAGTGACAAATAGCAGAGCGTCTTCCGCAAACGGACAGCTTATGCGGTGTCGGAGCTATTTCCAGTCCTCGTATATCTGGGTTAGCTCTAATCAGTGCAGCCAGGGGTTCAATAGCTAATGCAAATAGTAAGGGAGAGAGGGGGCAGCCTTGTCTCATTCCCCGTTGAATGGGAAAGTGTTCCGAATGGAAACCGGCGTATCTTACATAGGCTTGAGGTTGGGCGTATAGGAAGTGAGGAAGTGAGTCCATTTGAGGAAGTGGGGGCCAAAGCCCCAGTGTTGCAAGATATAGCGGAGATATGGCCATGACACTGTATCAAACGCAAAGGGAGAGTAAGTGCATGGGGATTTTCCTGGTTTTAGCTATGTGTTGCAGGAGAACTATACGCCTGACATTGTCGCTGGCCTGTCTCTGGGGGATAAACCCAACCTGGTCTTTATGCACCAATCTACCAATAAGCAGATTTAAATGAAGTGCCAAGACCTTGGCTAAGATCTTGACATCTACGTTGAGTAGTGAGATTGGCCTGAAATTAGACCATAATGTGTTGTCGGTGTTTAGGGTTTAGGGATCATAGAAATAATGGCTGTCAAGGCATCCCTGCCAAGGGAGTGACTCTGAAGTATGGAAATAAATGAGTTGGTAAGGAGGGGGACTAATGTATCCGCAAATTTCTTGTAATAGGATGCCGGTAACCCATCGGGCCCTGGTCGCTTATGTGGTTTTAAGGACTTAATCGCTACAAGAACTTCTGCTGTAGTAATCGGAGCTTCAATTAGCTCACGGCCGGCGGTGGATAGTTGGGGAAGCTGCAAAGGTTGAAACAAGGTGTCAGCTTGGGCACTAGAGAAAGGGGTTTTTGCTTCATATAACTTGGACAGTTGGGTGCCGAACTCAGAGAGTATTTTTGTGGGGGTACTGGTAAGACCTTCTTTCGCAAATCGGAGTCTGATAGGTTTATAAAATTTCTCTGGGTGCCTAAGACGCATGGCCAAAAAGGTGTCTGGCTTGTTAGCTTTAGTGTTGATAGTATGGGCCGACTTACGAACTTGCTTGTCCGCTTCCTCTGTTCCAGTTTAGTCTTTTCGAGGGTCAGCCTATTTGCCTCTGTGGGATTGGATTGAAACAAGAGAAAGTGGTGTTGGAGGGTGGCTTCCAGTTGGCGGGACTTGTACTG
The DNA here is from genome assembly GCF_037356315.1 of Lithobates pipiens. NCBI lineage: Eukaryota > Metazoa > Chordata > Amphibia > Anura > Ranidae > Lithobates > Lithobates pipiens. The sequence continues at coordinate 112,008,785 of NW_027507788.1, forward strand.
CCTGTCTCTTTTGAGATGGGTGGCGACAGAGATACAGGTACCTCTGATGACAGGTTTATGTGCCCCCCAGAGAAGGGTTGGGGATATGCCTGATGTTTTATTGTGGGTTAAGTAGTCCTCAAGGGCCACCTGGACATCCAGGCAATAGGATTGATTGGTCAAGAGAGTTTAGTTCATACTCCATGCCCTATCTGTAGACAGTGGAATTATCAAAGATATGCTAGTGATCATTGCACAGTGATCTGACCAGGTGATAGGATGTGGGGGTTAGAATAGAAGGCATAGTTTTTTTTTGAGAGGATTACATTCTCTCCATGTATCGACTAGAGCTGCCAGTTGGAGTTGTGTGCGGAATTTTACTGAAGGGGTAAAGTGCTCCGGTGAGTAAGGAGACTTATCTAAGTGTGGGTGAAGAACTAGGTTGGAGTCTCCACACATGAATAGAGTGCCTACACGATGTGACCGAATAACCTGAAGGAGATGAGAGAAAAATGGGTTAGGGTTCGTATTGGGGTCATAGTAGGAAACGAAGGTAGCTTCTGAGTCTTGAATCAGGCCTGTGACTATTAGATAACGGTCTTCTGGGTTCCTGATTTCAGTTTTTGGGGTGAAAAAGAGAGAGTGGTGAAATGCAAGGAGGACTCCTCTCTGCTTCGAGGTTGAGGAGGCTGTAAAGACTTGTGGGTACTTGGTGTGGAAAAACTTGGGAGTGGAGTGAGAGGTAAAGTGTGTTTCTTGTAACGCCACTATACCCGGCTTTTAGTGATAGAAAGGTGCGGAGCGCTTTTACACGCTTTTGGGGCGAATTGAGTCCTTTAACATTTAAGGACAAAATGTTCAAGGGGGCCATTGCAAATGGGAAGGGTGGGAATTATACAACCACTCAGGGTCCGCGCGAGCCAACCGACCATAGAGGTAAGGGGAGGTGGAGGGGAGAAAGTAGAAAGGTGGAGAAGTGAAAGAGGGAAGCAGTAGGAAGATGTTACAGAGGAGAGGATAAAAGACTGTTGGGCGATACGGATAAAACCGGACCGCCCAATCCGTGTGTGTTGCAGTCTGCCCACCCGTCAACCAGTCGGGCAGAAAATGCATCATCAGGAGGCGGGAGCAGTGACTGTTCACCGCCACGAACCAGCGAAACATATTGGCGTTAGCTATGAGGAAATGTTAACAATAACGTCATTAGTTTCTTCAAAAAGAAAGGAATGGATAAAACAAATAGAAACCAGCAAAAATTAGCTAAACAGAGACCTAAAACAGCTCAGGCCTATTAGCAATAGTCAAATGTAAACAACATCTTAAGCCGCGTACACACGTAGCCATCTATGCGACGGACTTAGTCTGGCGGACTTCCCGCCAGACTGCTGGCGGACTTCCCGCCAGACTGTGCGCCATACTTTCTGAATGGGCTACTTGCCCACACATGGGACTTTTTCAGCGGACTAATACGGCGTACTAAGTCCACCGTACTATCCGCCCTACTGAACGGACTCGCCCACGCACGCGGAGGAAAGTCTGCTCATTTCGAACGCGTCTCCAGGTAGGCAGGGCCCGCGAAGGAGGTCCCCCCCAAGTCCACAACAGACCCTTGTCCGAGCACGCTACCCGGCCGGCCAGGAAAGGAGGGGCGAGCGAGCGCCCCCCCCCCCCGAGCCTTACCAGGCCGCGTGCCCTCAACATGGTGGGTGCCTTGGGGAAGGGGGGGCCGCGCGGCACCCCCTCACCCCAAAGCACCTTGTCCCCATGTTGATGAGGACAAGGGCCTCTTCCCGACAACCCTGACCGTTGGTTGTCGGGGTCTGCGGGCGAGGGGCTTATCGGAATCTGGGAGCCCCCTTTAATAAGGGGGCCCCCGGACACCGGCCCCCCACCCTATGTGAATGAGTATGGGGTACAATGTACCCCTACCCATTCACCTGTAAAATAAAGTACAAAAAAAAACACAACACACAAGATAATTAATAATAATAATAATTTATTGCACAGCTCCGGGGGTCTTCCGTCTTCGGGGGTCTTCTCGCTGGACTCCTCCGCTATCTTCTTATAGCTCCTTTGCTAGCGGAGGCTCGGTGGCCCGGTAGAAGAACCGAAGAGGGGGACAAGACCCCCGAAGTCGGAAGAAGAGGCCGCGGTGACGAAGAAGAATGCCGGTCTCCTCCGCTAGCAAATGAGCTATAAGAAGTTAGCGGAGGAGTCCGGCGAGAAGACCCCCGAAGACGGAAGACCCCGGAGCTGTGCAATAAATTATTTTATCTTGTGTGTTGTGTTTTTTTTGTACTTTATTTTACAGGTGAATGGGTAGGGGTACATTGTACCCCATACTCATTCACATAGGGTGGGGGGCTGGTATCCGGGGGTCCCCTTATTAAAGGGGGCTCCCGGATTCTGATAAGCCCCTCGCCCGCAGACCCAGACAACCAACGGCCAGGGTTGTCGGGAAGAGGCCCTTGTCCTCATCAACATGGGGACAAGGTGCTTTGGGGTGAGGGGGGGGGCGCTCGCTCGCCCCTCCTTTCCTGGCCGGGCGGGTAGAGTGCTCGGACAAGGGTCTGTTGTGGACTTGGGGGGGACCCCACGCCGATTTTTTTCAGCGTTGGGGTTACCCTTTAAGTCCATACCAGGTGGTGGGGCCAGCGGCGTGTCCTTCGCGGGCCCCGCCTACCTGGAGACCCGCTCGAAATGAGCGGACTTTTCTCCGGGAAAAGTCTGTTCATTTCAAAAGTACGGCGGACTGGCATACACATGGCCGGATTGTCCGCCGAAATGCGAGTCCGGCGGGAAGATTGGAGTGCAAAACTACTTTCTAAGTCCGCCGTACTTTTGTGTCAAAAAAGTATGCCGGAGGCTACACATGGGGAGATTGTCCGGGGGACTTCAGTTTGCCGGACTTTTCCACCCGCTTGTTTGATCGTGTGTAGGCGGCATTAGGCATTTTAGGGAGAGGAACACAATTGGGGGTGGGGGGGGAAATAACGGGTACGAAAGGAAAAGAGGGGGAAAAAGGGTCAGCAAGGGAGGGAGAGGGAGGGGAGGTAAGTAAGGGAGAACATGGGGGGATGGGGAGGAGGGGTGTGGGGATGAAGGGAACCAAGGGTGGAAGGGGGGAGGGCAGGTTAGGGAAGAAGGGTAGGGAAAGGGAGGAAGGGGTGTAGGGGTGGTGAAGGGACAGGACCCAGGGTAGTGGGGTAGGGGAGGGAATATATAAAGCAAAAAGATCTGACATTTCTATGACCAGGTGCTGATCAAAGTAGGATTGTGAGTATTCCCTCCTGGGTCAGGTGGTTGCGATAGTACATGACATTTAAAACTACATGTATTAAGAGTAAGCATACTGGCTGTGCACAATGGAGATTATCAGGGATTTGCCGAAATAACAGTTGCGCTGTATAGTGGGCAGCAAAATGTTTCATTGGCTGAATATAATGGAATAAAAGTGAAAAGTGCTAGGGATAAAAAATAAACTCGGGGGAAAAAAAAGGGGGGAAGGGGGGGAGGGAAACAACTGTAGGCAGTCTTCTGAAATCATGCCAGGGAAACTCTGGGTGACCAGAAACAGAGAGTGTCATCCGGGGAGGGTGTCCGGTTAGGACAGGTGACCAGGCCAGGTCTTGGTAGCTGGTGGTTCAGTTCCTTGAGTTAACCAGGTCATGGAAAATAGTCAAGGGTCAAAGGTGAGCAGAGTTCAGCGGGGGATAAATACCTAAGGGCTAGGGAGGCCCGCACTCGTAGAACGCCTGGGTGTACCCCGCCGAATTGAAGAAGGACCTGGCAGATCGCGTTGGTTTCTCCTCGGTGTAGCCACGTATGGGTAGGAAGCAGAGCTGGCTGGGTGAGGGGGAGCGCCATTTCCAGCTGTTCTGGTTGGGCAGGTGTGGCGAGATGGAGGCTTTCCAAGAGGTTTTGCAGTGCTTCAGGCGAGGAGCAGGTGTGCTGTTGACCTTTATAGGAAAAATGAAAAAGGGAAACGCCATGCGTATTTGATCTGATGTTCCATCAGGATTTGCAGCTGGGGCCTCATCGCTCACCGTTTAGCAATGGTAGAGGGTGCCAAGTCTGTAAAGAGCTGATAGGAATATCCCTGAAATTGCAGATTGTCTTAGTTGCGGGCTGCTGCGATCAGCTGCTCCTTCGTGCGGAAGAAATGTAGCTTCACTATTATATCACGCGGGGAGCCCTCGGGTTGGCGTTGCGTTAGCGCTCTGTGGATCCGGTCGAATTTGAGACGCTCTATTGGTATTGCAGAGGATAATTCCTGAAAGAGGGCTGTGGTAAAGGATTGGAGGTCATCCACGGTCTCAGGGATACCCCTGAGGAGCAGGTTCGACCTGCGTGAGCGGTTTTCCGCGTCTTCCAATCGTGACAATAGGGTGGCATTTTCTTCACGGAGAGCTGCCTGATCCTGGGCCAGCTCCCGCAAAGATAGCTCAGTATCATCAGCCCTTGCTTCTAGGTCAACAGTACGCTGACCTAGATCACGTATCTCCCGCGTGAGTTTGTCTGTGATCTGGTCAGATGTGGCTTTAAGGGCCTTTTTTTTTTTTTTTTTTTTTTTTTTAAGAAATATTTTTTATTGAAAGGCTTGCATGGTGTACAGATAAGGTAGACAGATGGTAACAATGGCAAACATACATGTGTCAATTTACAGTTCACATCATACAAATAGAAATGGACACTGTGACCCCCTGGGTGCCAGAAGGTGACAAGCCCCTTTTTGTGTTATAACAACAGTAGCATTTTTCAAAATATACAGAAAAAAAAACAGGTAAATAACGGTGAATTTTAACACCGTATTTGAAAACAGCAGAAAAAGAAATATCCAATTACGCAATATTCCTAATGTTAGTCCATGGGGACCATTGGAAACAAAAACTTGAAAATTTTCCTTCCATACTGGCCAGTAGCTGCTCATGCTTATACGTTTCATCAATCTTTCTGATTAATTCCCCCTTGCCAGGGGGCAGGGGTTTTTCCAATATTTTGCTATCAATAGTCTAGCTGTAGATAGAATCTGGGTCACTATCATTCTCAAGGAAGGTGGGAACTGATCAATATTTAAGTTTAGCAACGCCAACTCTGGAGATCCCACACTTAGGATTCCAGTCACTTTAGAGACCAAGGAAAACACCCCTCTCCAGAAGCCTCTGATGAGGGGGCATTCCCAAAGCATGTGGCACAAAGTGCCGACTCTCCCACACCCTCTCCAGCAAGTATTTGGACTTCCCTGAGTAAATTTTGCCGTGATGTAAGGGGTATAATACCACCGAAGTAGGATTTTTTGTGAGACTTCCCAATGCGTAACTGATCTGATGCATCCACTGTTACTTTTAATTGCATTCCTCCACTGATCGTCCGAGAACTTCGCAGAGAGCTCACTTTCCCATTTATGAAATGGGGGGGATTTCACAAAGCAGCTCTTGTTTTGTAGTAAGTTATAAAATAAAGAAATACCCCCTTTAACTTTGGATACATCAGACCAGAACGCCCACGCTTGTCGCGGGATTGGAATAACCGAACCCTTGTATTGAGACAGGAACGATACTAATCGTCTATAAGTAAAATATTGCGACCTAGGTAGTTCAAATTTATGCATAAGTGACTCAAAAGAAAGGGGTCTACCACCGTCCAACAAATCTGAGATCAATGTAATACTCAACTTCTCCCAAGCCCCTAAATCCAGATCCGGGACGTGTGTGCATATGGACGAGAGGGGGATAGGGATGTCAATCGAGGGGTGGAGTAATGCCCTGTCCCTGACAAAGCCTCTCCACGTGTCCACAACCAGTTGTACTATAGGGAAAGCTGAATGAAAGGTCTTGGTGGTTATGATAGATGCCAACAGTGTGGAGTATGGTGTACCGGATAGAAGCCAAGAGCTCTCAATCGAGGCCCACTGCTTCTCCACCGGGGGGCATATCCAAAATTTTGTTTGGTCTAGTAGACTCGCTACGTAGTAGTCTTTTAAAACAGGTAGACCCATGCCACCCACATCTTTCTTCCTGAGAAGATAAGAATATGGGCATCTGGGTTTTTTGTCCCCCCAAACGAATTTGTGTAGCTGTGATTGGGCTGAAGTGAAGAATGACCTAGGGATGGCGATTGGCAAGGCCCTAAAGTAGTACAATAACTTTGGAAGAATCAGCATTTTATATGCCGCCAATCTACCCATCCACGATAAATAGAACCCCTTCAGCCTTATAAGTTCCTGTTGTATAGATGATATGAGGGGCGGAAAATTCACCTTGAAAGTGTTGGCACTAGGTGAAGTTAAATATATTCCCAAGTATTGAATGGGGTCAGCAGACCAAGGGTAAGGAAATCGCTTCGCCAGAAGCGATTTAGTTTGCTCAGGGACATTGATAACTAAAATACTGGATTTTGAGGAGTTCACCTTATAGTATGATATTTTATTAAATTGTGCAAGGGTGTCATGTACTGCTTGTAGGGAGGAAGAGGGATGTTTTAGGGTCAAAATAACGTCGTCAGCGAATAGCGTGATAGAATGTGTAAGTTTGGATGTCTGAATACCGGCTATTTGAGGATGCGTGCGTATCGTTTCAGCCAGAGGTTCCATCAAAAGGGCAAAGATCAGGGGCGACAGCGGGCACCCCTGACGAGTGCCATTTGTAATGTGGAAGGAGTCGGAGAACATACCTTCAGTATAAACCATGGCTGAGGGCTTGGAATATAAAGCAGAGATGGCTGAATTAATAGTACCGAAAATACCAAATTTATCGAGAACCTGGCCCAAATACCCCCAGTGGACCCTATCAAAAGCCTTCTCTGCATCTAGAGTCAGAAGCAGAGAAGGGACACCTGATATTTCAGCTGCATGAATTAAATTTAGGATCCTCCTGGTTGCATCCGGCGCCTGGCGCCCCGGGATGAAGCCCACCTGATAATTTTTAACCAGTGTGGAAAGAATACTTGATACCCGATTTGCCAAAATTTTTGCAAAGACCTTCAGGTCCACATTTAGTAAGGATATAGGCCTGAAGTTCTGAGGTTTATCTGGGGATTTACCCAGTTTTGGAAGTGTCACTATTGTGGCGGATAACATTTCCGACGGAAACGAGGAGTCTACCGTGGCTTTCCTAAAGGTGTCAAGAAGGTACCCACCCAAAATTGGGTAGAATGCCTTATAATATTCCGCCGAGAAGCCGTCAGGGCCTGGGGATTTATTTAAAGGCATGGCCAAAATGGTTTTTGATAGATCGCTCAAAGAAATCGGTTCGTTTAAGATATCTAGTTGTGACTGACTTATCTTAGGGAGAGAAATTTTCTCCAAAAATCCCTGTATCGCGGCAGGGGAGGGTTGAGCGATGGACGCGTCGTCCTTCAGATTGTAGAGAGCGTTATAGTAATCACGAAATGCGTTCGCAATATCTTTAGGATTGGATAGTTTAGAACCAGTTGCGGGGTGATAAATAAAAGGGATTTTCTGCTGAATCGACCTCTCTTTTATTTGCTTGGCTAGAAGTTTCCCCGCCCGGTTACCCTGTTGGTAAAATCTAGCTTTCCAATTTGCTAGTAACCTAGTTTGACGTGAAATTAACAAGAGGCGTAGCTCGTGTCTCAAATTGTCTAACTGATTGCCTATAGAGGGGTCAGGGGAACGTTTGTTGGCTGAGTCCAAGTGCTCTATTTGGGAGATGAGGGATTGCACCTTCAGGTTGGACTGTTTTCTGGCCGAGCTGCTCATTTTAATGAGGATGCCCCTCACAAAGGCCTTGTGAGAGTTCCAAAGAATAAAAGGATCTGTCACCGATGGGGCATTGAGCTCGAAAAAACCACGCAGTTCAGTTGCGATCTCTGCCTTAAATTTCGGGTGAGAAAATAAAAATGTGTCATTTTTCCACCTATTTGCCCTTGTTTCTGTACGCCACCCCTCCACCTCAATAGATATCGGAGCGTGGTCTGACCACGTGATATTATGGATAGAGGAAGAGCTGACTTTTTGGAGTAAAAATTTGTCAAGCAGAAAAACATCAATTCTAGAATAAGATTTATGTACAGAAGAGTAATAGGAGTAATCACGTTCTGTGGAGTGCTGGCACCTCCATACATCAAACAGACTCTCTAAAGCCATGAAGCGCGCAAGGGAGACCCTGCCTCCCGTCCTGGAAGGGTTTGTAGAAACATCAAGAGAGTGGTTGGGGACAGCATTAAAGTCCCCGCACAGAATCAGATGTCCCTTGCGCACTGCATTCACCTTTTTCCACACTTTACGTAAGAAAGAAAGCTGCCCGGTATTAGGCAGGTATACATTAATAAAGGTGTATGTAACGTTGTTAACTTCCCCTACCAAAATGATAAATCTACCAGATTGGTCAGATTCAACATGGATGCATTTAAATGAGATTGAATTACTTATCAAAATAGCTACTCCTCTATGTTTCTTTTGTGCATTAGAATAGTAAGCTGTAGGATAGTGGGAGCTTTGTAGTTGCGGATGCTTAGAGCTGCGGAAATGCGTTTCCTGTAAACACAGGACATCGCTCCGCAGATTCCTCACCTCTCTCCAGAGTAGCCCCCGCTTCTGCGGGCTATTCAGCCCCCTGACATTGAATGAGGTAATCTTGAAACCCATTCTGCTGACCTCCGGTGTCAGAGTCAGCACAACAGGTCAGATAGGCAATAACCAATAGCAAAATTAACAAACTGCACAATATTAGTGTTGGCCTGAGCCGGTGAGTTAACACCCGACAAGGAAAAAACAGTCAAACAAACAGAGAACAGACCAAAAAAAGGGAAAGACAATCCGTCAAGGTAAGTGGTCCCCAGGATTAGTACTGCATATAGGTATATGAATGGTCCTTTGGCCTACTGTAGAGGCGTTGCTTTGGAGTGTTCCACGCTTTGTGCACCAGAGAGTGCGCAATTGAAAACAGTCAAAAATGAAAAAAAATAACAATAACAAGGAAAAAACAGAAATAAAATCAGGCGATTCAAAGAATCTGTAGGGATAATACCCTTAATCAACAGAGGGCTTATAAAGAGCTAGAGATTCCACCAAGTTCCGGAGCTCTAAACTGAAATACTTTAATGAGTACCTGGGTCATCACTTTGTGCCGGGTCTGGACCAGGTGGGGGAACCTGGACGTGGGGATGAACCCGCAGAATGGGTATCTTCTTCCCTTGGAAAAATACGCCAGTCACTCAGAAGACGGATGCCCTCTGTCACTGACTTGATTGTGAAAGTCTTCCCTTCATAGGAAATCACCAGTTTAGCCGGGTATGCCCACTTGTAGGGAATACGATGATTCCGTAAAGGTTTTGTAATAGTCGCCATATTTCTTCGCCTTTGCATTGTAAAGGAAGATAGGTCAGGGAAGAAGGACAGACCTTGGGCTGATTCTGGTAAGTTTTCAGGATTTCTGACTTGCAAAAGAAATTTGTCTTTGGTTTGAAAGAAGTGAATTCTGGCAATTGTATCTCTGGGCAAGTGATCCGGAATATGCTTGGGCTTGGGTAGCCTGTGGATCCGATCAATAGCTAGATCATACATAGAGGTATCAGGTAAAGCGTCCTGCAAAATTTTTTGGAAGTGAGCTTGCAACTCCGCTGGCTTAACTGATTCTGGGATCCCGCAGATCTTTATATTATTTCTCCTTGAGCGGTCTTCAAGGTCAGCCAGTTTTTCTTTCATCAAAGTAAGCTCATCATCTCTCTCATTATGAGCATCGATGACTTCATTAATAGTCCCTGCAAATTCGCCCATGTTAAGTTCTATATGTGAGACCCTGTCTCCCACCGCTTTGACCTCTGCTTTAAAGCTGCTTGCAAGAGACAAAATGTCAGCATGTATGGTGCTGCGAAGAGATACTAGCATATCCTTCAATGTGGTGTCAATCACAGGTTGGTTGCTAGTGGGGAATTCCAAGATGGAGTCCTGTAGTTCCCTAGTATCGTTTAGGGAAACATCATCAAAGTCCCCCTCCTGTCTCTCCTGTAAGTGGGGTTGCTTTGCCTTCACTGGGCTGGAGGTAGAGGACGCCGCTGGTGAGCTGAGCCTATCCCCCGGGGAAGATCCTGAACGGGGCTGCCTGTGCTCAGTGTTAGGGGAGTGCTCCTCTGCCTGTGTTGTGTGCCACGTTCCCTGACATGCTGCTTACCGGCGCCATCTTGGGCCTGTACATTGCGGGGCTGGCGGTAGAAGTCCGTCATCCTGCTCAGTCTCTTGGCTTCCTTTCTGCGGCGGGACATGATCACCTCGTTTGCCCGGACCTGGAGAGGTAAGTTGTGCTGAGAAACGAGGCCCAGGTATGCGGTAATAAGCTCCGGAATGTTGCGGTGGACGGAGCTCTCTAACTACGTGGCCATACTCCTCGGCTGCCGGCCACGCCCCCTTTAAGGGCCTTTTTTAGCATGGCCTCCATGTGGGTTAAGAAGTCAGTCTGGGACATACCTGATGGTGGCATGGCCAGAGATGCTGCGGAGCGCACGGCCATCTCTTCTTCTTCCCTGCTGCTCTCTTGGTGTTGCGGGCTAGTGTTGTGCTGAGAAGCAGCGGAGGCCTTCGCCGCCATCTTGGAGGAACCACGCGCCAGTGCTTCCTTAATAGGTTTGGGCTTGTTTTTCCCCCCATTGCCCGTCAAAACCATACCGGGAGGTGCGCGGAAGGTTTGCCTGCGATTGCACGTGTTTTCCGAACCGATAGCAGCCTGAGAAATGTTGATTATGGCCTGATATCGCGGCGGTCAGTGCGGAGCTTTAACGGGATGAGTCCGTCATGGAGAGCTTCGCACATGCCCCCCCGAGATATGTTTTTTATGTTAAAACCAAATTGCTTTTTATGACCCTCAAGCATTCATGCTTTATACCCACCCTTTTTTTGATATTTTGATAAAAATAAAGAATTACTATTTTTAAAGAAACTATTGTTATTTGCCTCAAATACCATCTTGCTGCTAAAAAAAAACCTTCAGGGATTTTCTATTCAATTAGATGAATTGGGGTGTGCAGCCTTAACAACTCACATACATGTGTTATCTATTCTACCGACAGGTGTCATAACCCTCTCTCCCAAAGGTAAAAAAAAAAATGGCTATAGTTCTACTTTCAATCAAGGCTCCCTTCCACATAACTTCAGTGCTATCAGAGAAACATTTACTGTACTTTAGGAGGCCTGTCTTCACACTGGTAGCTCCAGGATGTCTGCCTTCAGGGTTCCACTGAAATACCAAGGCCCTTAAGATTGCAGGGCACAAGGTTTATTCATTTTTTTATTTTCCTTTAAGGGACGTGGCAGGAGGTAGGTATCCTATGCCTACATAATTTTGCAAATAGGTCTCCCTCATTGCCACCTCAAAAAGTTTGTAGGTATGCTCACTCTCACTCTTCATTCAAACTCATTACAGACAAGAAATGTCCAGTGTGGTATGAATTGCATTTTAGAAGCTTTACTTTAGTGTAACTTGTTAACAAGCAATCTTTTCTTAATGAAGAGGCATTTCTGCCATAGTGGCTTGATGCACATTTCATAATAACAGACATCTTTCAGAACTGCTATTAATCAGGTGCTTACAATGTCCTGGGTGCCCAGTAATAAGTGTCTATAAAAGGTGGGAACTCTGTCCTGTCAACAGCCAAATGCAGAAGTCTCTCCCCAAATAAGGGCAAATTCTTTAACAGGACGGGTGCTCAGAGTACCCATCTCACACATGCAGATAATACTTGAATAGTCATTGAATGTAAAACATCTTGGCTTCTAATTATTCGATTTCTTAAACAGTATCTCATCTTTATACTTTATCTACACTACATTAAAATCATATCCTCCGACAAGTCAAATCATTACATGACTGAAGTCTCAGTTTTTGACCGATCATTCATCATTGTTCACGTTTAATTAAATGAGCTAACTTAAATTCTCTTTCCATAATTACAATACTAAAACCTCTTCTATGTCTGTAAATGAAAAGGATAATAACACATCAGCACCAGGTCTCCCTCAAACACCAGTAACAGACCCAGTCCTGATGGGCGCTAGTTTACATTTTAACTTCATAGTTTACTCTCAGTTTTTTATTGCAGTTCTTTATAACCACTGGAGTGGACAGCAAATACTTGGTCATATATTAATCATAAAAATCATAGTACATAATCATATACTGGGCACATTTTAACTGATTCCCGACCGCTGCGCAACGATATACATCGGCAGAATGGCACGGGTGGGCAAAAGGGCATACAGGTACATCCCTTTTAAGAAACGGTACTGCAAGCGCGTGCGCCTGCCGCATTCTCCATGACCGTGAATCCCGCAGACTCGATATCTGGCAGGTGTCTGTGATCATGTCACAGAGAGGTAAAATGGGGAGATGCCTTTATAAACAAAACATTTCCCCGTTCTGCCTAGTGTGATGACAGAGATCACTGCTCTCTGTCATTGAGAGCAGTAATTGCTGTCATGTATGTTGAAGACCATCCCCCCCACATTTAGAATCAATCATTCCCTAGGACACATTTAACCCTTTCATCGGCCCTAGTGGTTAACCCCTTTACTGCCAGTGTCATTTACACAGTAATCAGTGCATTTTATAGCACTGATCGCTGTGTTAATGGCACTGCTCCCAAAATAGTGTCAAAAGTGTCCGAAGTGTCCACCATAATGTTGCAGTCACAATACAAATCGTAGATCACTGTCATTACTACAAAATAAATTGTAATAAAAATGCCATAAAACTATCCCCTATTTTGTAAATGCTATAAATTTTGTGCAAACCAATCAATATACACTTATTGCAATTTTTTTAAAATATGTGGAACAATACATATTGTCCTAAACTGAGGGAAAAAAAATATATATATATTTTTGGTGGATTTTTATTATAGCAAAAAGTAAAAATATATAGTTTTATTAAAAATTTTCATTTTTTTTGTTTATAGTATAAAAACCACAGAGGCGATCAAATACCACCAAAAGAAAGCTCTATTTGTGGGAAAGAAAAGGACATCAACTTTGTTTCGGTAAAACGTCGCACAACCGCGCAATTGTCAGTTAATTGTCAGTCTACATAGTGCCGAATCGAAAAAAGTGCTCTGATCTGGAAGGGGGAATCCTTCCTTGGCTGAAGTGCACAGTGTCACTTAATGCAGAATGTCCCAAGAAATTACACCCTTCCCATTCTCCCAGAGATTCCTAACTGCAGCCAAAGCTGAAGATTAGAGTCCCCTGAGAATGCATACTAAAAAACTCAGAAATGAAATACCGCTGTACTTCTTTTAGCTACAGGGGGAGGGGGGATAACCTATAAAGCAATTAAACTTAAACTAAACAAACTGCAGATAATCTCCCTTCCCCTCAACACCAGGTATTGGAGGCAAAAATGTTCATAGTGTATCACTTCTGAAAGAACAAAAAAAAACATTATCTCATATTTGTATTGTCAACTAAATGTCCAAATATCAACATGATAACTGAAATACAATTATGGTTTCACCAGGGCAGGGGGTGGGGTGAGGGGGTGGCAGGAGGAGCAGCTTCCCTGGGTGCAGTCTTTATGTGTTGGGGGGTGCCATGATACATCAGCCCAAAAAGTTCATTCAACTGAGCTGAGATCCTGCCCTCTCCCCTTTCATATTGTACTGACCTGACTTGCTGCTTGGGGGATGCCCTACCTGACATGAGGAGTCTGAACAGAGACGTAGTGATGTCTCCAGTGGTTAGGTTGATTGTCTGCACCAGTAGTTTACTCAGAGGGGCATGGTCTGCACCAGGTACCGGTACTCTGGGGGTCCTGGGCAGCCACCGGAATTTTTTTTTGTTGCACTTTGCCACTGTCAGACAGGCAGAAGTGGTGCTGTAGTGCTAGTATCATAAGCATTGCCCCGCTGCTTCTGCCTGTCTGACAGTGGCAGTGTGGAGCCAAGGGGAAGCCCCTGGCCACATGGCACAGCCGAGGGGAAGACTTCCCGCACTACCTCTGGAAGTAGAAGGAGGAGATCTTCACTAAAAAGGTGTCTGTACGAAGGGTTAGGCTGGGGGGAGGTGTTTGTGCTGAGGGTTCTGCACTGGAGGGGGTGTCTGTACTGTGGGGGCCGGTATGAGGGGTGTCTGTACTGAGAGATCTGATCTGGAGGCAGGGCTGGGACCAAGTAGAGGGGCTAGGAGGGGCAACTTCCCTGGGTGCAGTGAGGAGCTACAAGGCAGCAGTCCGCAGGGTACATTCAAATGAGCTGAGAGCCTGCCCTCACCCTTTACTGACCAGTTCTGTTGCCTGAGGTCTTCCCTCCTGCCAGAAGGAGCCAGAAAAGAGGAGCAGTGATGTCTTAAGTGGTGAAGTCCATTGTCTGACCAGTGACATACTTAGAAGGTCCACACCAGGTACCGGAGTGCGGCTGTCCAGAGTATTTCCATTCCCTATTCACCACCAGAATGGGCCTGCCTACCATCCACCATATTTTTGTTTGTTGCACCTTGCAACTGTCAGACAGACAGAAGCAGCACTGTAGTGCTAGAAACATAGATACCAGATGCAGAAGACAATTGGGGTTACCCACACCAGAGGTGGGGGGGGGGGCCCAGTTTGCCATATTCCCCCTGGGCAGTGATTGACCTTGTCCCAGTACTTTGTATCACTACTAGAATTTATGTCAGCTCATCCCTTTTTTCCCCTTTCTCTTTCCTGCACGTAACTGAGCACAGAATGAAGGGTAAGACTGCTCTGTTTGTAACATGAAAGGGGGGTACCCAAATAGGCGAGCAGTCTCTAAAACGTATACATTACATAAAAAAGGGCAAACTACCAGAAAAACATGCAGCAATTCCAACATGTATCATCAAATTTAGAGATCATACAGCTGAGATAAAAGATTGCCCAAGTCCCACAGAGAAATGATTAGAAACCACTCCAGTCACTAAATCATAGCTTTCTACCTGAGAGTTTTAAGAATCAATCAAACGTTTAATCAGTTTTAAAAAAGCGTGATTAGTAAAACAATTCAGCTTCTCCCCTGGAAACAAATGGTTAGATACAAAAACAAGTCACGAAGAACATCACTCAAATGTTTTGAGAACATTTTTTAAAACCTTTTACACTTCAAGTGCATTTTTCCATATACCAAAAGATGTTTAATGAACTCATGAAATGAGTACCAAGTGGATTTTTCACCTTTAACATGGTGTACCGTTTCTCTTAAGGACATCCATAAAAATCTATTAGTTTATTTCACCATGCTAAAATTTAGCAATTCAAATAAAACATTATTTGACATTTTTAAACATATTGCTTACCATCACGTTAATTAACCCAACAACACGTCTTCACAAATTTCTGTAAGCTCTATAGGACAGCAATAAAAAGATTATGGTAACTTTTTTGAGGATAAAAATACATACATACAAGTATATTCCCACTACAGTGTGTTACATACTTAAGGAGGGTAGGCCGACTGTCAGCTCCAGTTTGTCTGCTCCAGTATACAGATCACAAAATAGCAGCACATTCCCAGTGGTTTCTATTCTTTCGCTGAAATTTAAAAGGAGAGACTGACACCTCTCTGGGGCTCAACCCTATAGAGACTCTATAAGAGATTTCTTACCTTTGACTACCAAGACAGAACTTACTTTTGACATTGCCCATTCTTGCAGACTTAGGGGTTGATTTACTAAAGGCAAATTAACTATGTACTTTTCAACGTGCAGTTGCTCCAGAGCTTAGTAAATTAGGTAAATCTTCACTTTGCAAAGAATACCCAATCACATGCAGGGAAAATGAAAAAAACAAAACAGCATTTTTGCTTGCACATGATTGGATGATGGAACTCAGCAGAGCTTCTGCTCATTTACCAAGCTCAAAGTGCACAATCGATTTGCCTTTAGTAAATCCACCCCTATGGTGTGTGCTCTTAATTCTTCTAAGCTGCAAGCCTTCTACTAACCCCACTACACAGGGCTGTGTGACCCACTGCAGATTCTTTTGTGCACTATTTCAGACATCTAAATTTAATTTATTACTACCAAATCAATTATAATTGAGATCAATACCCTAAGACCCTTTTTCCTATCTATGATGTCTCCTATCAGCAAGGTGTGTAAGTGCTCTGACAACAAGCAATACCCAATCTATGTACTCCAATAACCAATTAGTATGGTTAGTGGAAAATTTAGCGGATGATTTAGAAGCTGGTATGGTTACAGAATAATCCCACTGTAATTTATATTAGATCAGCTGTATCTGACATTCAGGTATACTGAAAAAATCTATAGCAAGCAGGAGGATGCCTACATCACCACACAAGAGAGATCATGAATTACTACTGGTTCCCTGATATGTCAACAGGAGGATAGAGACATGGGTAATTAGATTTACTTATGATGCAAGTGTCCGTCCCATTCTGTCTGTCCCATACCATAGCCTGTCTTTATATACCTCAGCCTGTCTGTGTATATACCCTATCCTGTCTGGATATACAACAGCATGTGTATATACCTTATCCTGCCTGTGTTTACCCTAGCCTGTCTGTGTAGATAACCTAGCATGCCTGTGTATATAGCCTAGCCTGTCTGTCTATATACCCTAGTCTGCCTGTAAAAACAATAGCCTGTCTGTTTATACCCTAGCCTGTCTGTGTATATACCCTAGCCTGTCTGAATATACCCTGGCCTGTCTATGTATATACCCTCGCCTGTCTGTGTATATACCCTATCCTGTCTGTATACACCCTAGCCTGTCTGTGTATATATCCTAGCCTTTCTGTATATACCCTAGATAGCCTGTCTGTATACATCCTAGCCTGTCTGTATATGCCCTAACCTGTTTGTGTGTATACCCTTGCCTGTCTGTGTATATACCCTAACTCAGGGCTCAAAATTTCAAGATCTGAGCTACTAGCAAGGCCTCAAGAGTTACTTGCCACCAGTTTCCCTGCCCCTAATTCCACCCCTAAACATTCCCTCATAAATTTCTTAATGAAACGACACTTAAATGTTTAATGCAGAATTAAGTTATAAAAATTAATATTAACAACAACTTTATCAGTGTCCATCAGTGCAGCCTCACCTGTGCCCAACAATGTAGCCTACTTGGATCCATCAATGCCGCTTCACCTGTGTCCAACAATGCAGCCTATCTGTACCCAACAAGGCCGCCTACCTGTGCCCAACAATGCTGCCTCACCCGTGTCCATAAATTCAGTCTACCTGTGTCCATCAATGCAGCCTCACCAGTGTTCATCAATGCAGCTTATATACCCTAGCCTGTCTGTATATACCTTAGACTGTCTGTGTATATACCCTAGCCTGTCTATATATACCCTAGCCTGTCTGTATATACCCTAGCTAGTCTGTTTATACCCTAGAATGTGTGTTTATATACCCTAGCCTGTATGTGTATATAAACTAGCCTGTCTGTGTATATACGCTAGCCTGTCTGTATATATCATAGCCTGTCTGTGTATATACCCTAGTCCAGTGATGGCAAACCTTGGCACCCCAGGTGTTTTGGAACTACATTTCCCATGATGCTCAGATACACTTTTGGGGGGGGGCTACATCATTTTTTTTCTTAAATTTGATGTAGGGTTCCCCTTATTTTCCATATCAGACTTGAAGGGCCTCGTATGGATTTTGGAGGGACCCCATGCTGTTTTTTTCAGTGAGTTTTATCTATATTGCCGAGACCCGACAATTCATTACAGCCGCGATCAGTTTTATAATAAATTACCTTTTTCCTTTAGAAATGTAATATTGCTGTGGTACTGTTCTAAACACCAGAAAACGGTGCCACTTTACAAGCATACTATAGACACCCCCAGGCACAACATTTAAAGGAATATTTCATTTTTATTGTTTCACTTTAAGCATCATTAAATTCACTGCTCTCTAATAAAAACTGACATTTTTAAAACTTTTTTTTGCATTGATACATGTCCCCTGGGGCAGGCTTCAGGTCCCCAAACACTTTTTATGACAATAACTTGTATATAAGCCTTTAAAATGAGCACTTTAGATTTTTTAGACTTTAATGATGTGCTTTCAAATTAGCCACGAACACCGCAAATTTTTTCCAAACGTCCGAACAATCACCATTCGGCCTGAACTTACGCTCGGGCTTAACCATTCGCCCATCCCCATTTTCTAATACACTTCAGTGAAGATTCTTTACAAAATTTGAGACATCACTGTCATATATATATATATATATATATATATATATATATATATATATATATATTGTGCCACAAACATGGAAAGAAATAGGGAAAAAAGAATGCTGGTAAATCAATTATTAAAGTGGTTATAAACCTCAGACATTAAATATCAAAAAAGCACATCATTTTTTACTGTGTACTTGCTCCCTCTAAAGTACTCCAAAGAGTGTCACTTCTTTTTGCATCCTGGTCCCTCTGTTATCAGCATGAGTAACGTCTGCCAACTTTTTCTGATACCAAGAATTAAAAAGGGGAGGGAGCTGCAGCACTCAGCCTTTGACTTCACAGCTTTGCTTGTTCTCCCTACTGTGTATAGAAGGATGTATTCCTTCCCTCCAATCAAGGCACAGAGCTGCAACTCTCTGAAAACTTCAAATCCCCACCCACTGCTCCTATATCAAAGAAGATGAATGATCTACACAAGAAATGTCTG
This sequence comes from Lithobates pipiens, assembly GCF_037356315.1. Lineage (NCBI taxonomy): Eukaryota > Metazoa > Chordata > Amphibia > Anura > Ranidae > Lithobates > Lithobates pipiens. The sequence goes on from NW_027507788.1 coordinate 112,027,371, forward strand.
CAAATACAACTTATGTAGGAGGATTTGTTTCATCTCTTTGCAGCACCTAATGCTAGTCACTTCACTGTATATATGTGACAGTTTACAACCAACCACTTTAAGCTAGTGCATTGTTGGTTCACTTACCTTTTCCATCGATTCCCCTTCTAAATGTTTTTTTTCTTTGTTTTCTTTGTCTGAATTTCTCACTTCCTGTCCTTCCTCAGTAAGCTGTTCAGTAAGCTGTTCTGGCTGACTAAACACCGCTTGGATGATGGTGTGAAGTTTACTGAGGAGAAACGGGAAGTGAGAAATTCAGACAAAGAAAAAAACATTTAGAAGGGAATTCGAAGAAAAAGCTAAGTGAACCAACAATTCCCTAGCTTAAATGAACCTATTTAGAAAATAAAAAACAAAGCTTTACAACCCCTTAAGCTTTATTGTTTTATTTGTATTATTTAAATTTGAATGAATTCTTTACGTCCTTACCTCTTTTTTTTGTAGTATATTATTTGTGGATATGTATCTCCATAGGCTGGTGGCTTCTTAGAGGATGTGGTGACTATGACTTTAGAAATTAAAGTAGATGTTAACCACAACTGGATGTCATTTAGTTTGCTAAAGCACTGTGTATAATGCCGCGTACACATGATCAGACTATCCGGTGGACTTAGTCTGGTGGACGAACCACCGCAAAGTCCGCCAAATTTCTGAACGAGCGGACCTGCCCACACACGGGACTTTTCCGGCGGACTAGGACAATCCGCCGCACTTTTGAAATGAACGGACTTGCCCACACACGGAGGAAAGTCCATTCACTGATTAACACTTCACTGCCCCCGTCACCTGGTATGGACTTAAAGGGGAAGCCCTACGGCAAGAAAACAGCATGGGGTCTCCCCCCTAGGTCCATATAAGACCCTTATCCGAGCACGCAGCCCAGCCGGTCAGGAAAGGAGGCGGGGACGAGCGAGTGCCCCCCCGAGCCGTACCAGGCCACGTGCCCTCAACATGGGGGGGTGCTTTGGGGAAGGGGGGCTGTGCGGCCCCCCACCCCAAAGCACCTTGTCCCCATGTTGATGAGGACAAGGGCCTCTTCCCGACAACCCTGACCGTTGGTTGTCGGGGTCTGCGGGAGGGGGGCTTATCGGAATCCGGGAGCCCCCTTTAATAAGGGGGCCCTCAGATCCTGGCCCCCCATCCTATGTGAATGAGTATGGGGTACAATGTACCCCTACCCATTCACCTGTGAAAAAAATTTAAATAAAACACAACACACAAGGGTTTAAAATAATTTATTGCACAGCTCCAGGGGTCTTCTTCCGTCTTGGGGGGTCTTCTCGCCGGACTCCTCCGCTATCTTCTTCTCTTTTGCTAGCTCTTTTACTAGCAGAGGAGCCCCGCTTTCTTCTTCGTCACTGCCGCCCGGGGGTCTTCTTCCAACTTCGGGGGTCTTGTCCCCCTCTTCGGTTCTTCTTGCTGGGTCTCCGTGCCTTCTTCCAGCTCTTTTACAAGCAGTGGCCCGGTCTTCTATCGCAGCCACCTTCACTTCTTCTTGTTCTTCTTGTTCTTCTTGTTCTTCCTTGAGATGTTGACTCGGCGCGCTCTCTGGCCGCAATGACAGGGACGCGGTATGCGGTGACTTATATAGGGACATTGCCGAGTGATGTCCCTGACCATTATGATGTCATAGTCCCAGAGGACCCCCCAAGATGGAAGGAGACCCCCGGTGATGTGCAATAAATTATTTTTAACCCTTGTGTGTTGTGTTTTATTTACATTTTTTTCACAGGTGAATGGGTAGGGGTACATGGTACCCCATACTCATTCACATAGGGTGGAATGCCGGTATCCGGGGCCCCCTTAATAAAGAGGGCTTGCGGATTCCGATAAGCCCCCACCTGCAGACCCCGGCAACCAACGGCCAGGGTTGTCGGGAAGAGGTCCTTGTCCTCATCAACATGAGGACAAGGTGCTTTGGGGTGGGGGCCGCGTGGCCCCCCTTCCCCAAAGCACCCCCTACGTTGAGGGCATGCGGCTTGGTATGGCTCAGGAGGGGGGGCGCTTGGTCGTCCCCACCCCCTTTCCTAAACGGCCGGGTAGGGTGCTCGGATAAGGGTCTGATATGAACCTGGGGGGAACCCCCATGCCGTTTTTTCGGCGTAGGGCTTCCCCTTTAAGTCCATACCAGGTGACGGGGCCAACAACGTACCAACATTGACTTCCTTCGCTAGTCCCGTCTACCTGGAGCCGCGTTCAAAGTGAATGGACTTTTCTCCGTGCGGGAAAGTCCGTTCATTTCAAAAGTACGGCAGACTAGCACACACACGGCCGGATTGTCCGGTGGACTCGAGATAGTTTGGTCGTGTGTATGCGGCATTAAACATACCTGCCATTTTTTTCATCCTTTTTGTATCTCACTGTTACTGATCTCCTCCTGCCTTTCTCAACTACTTCCTATCTATATGTACTGAATTGAGTTTTGGCTGCATATGATTGTACTGAAAATCTTTCTGCTAGTAACAACAGTGGACCATGTAACATGTAAGCGTGACCACTTGTAGTCTTCATATTTATTCAAAAATAATAGTGCGCTTCTGGATACTATGCAAGAAATAAAATACTGAAAATGTATCAATATACAATCAAACAGTGAATTTAATAATCCATAAAGTTCAATATGGAAATAAGTCCATGTGCCAATAGCAATAAAAGTATATAGTGGAATGAAATTGGATCTGTCTCTTCTCAAGACAATGATATATCCCACCAGGTGGCAAACCATGTGTATTGTTAAGGAACTCCACCTTACACATGTGTCCTCCACTGTAATCAAGCCTAAAACCAGATGGTTGTGACCCTCAATTACAGAGATCAAACACACATGAGAAATAATGGACCCCACCAGTTTTCTTTAAATGGGATCAGTATGGTCCACTGTGTTTTAACATATGATATTCTCCAATATCAATGCCCATCCTCCTGTTCCCCTGATGCGCTGTGATGCAAAACTAGGTGGGCGAGGCCACGAATGTGTAAAGTCTTTCATACCCACCAATGCCGGCTGTTGGCGAGGCTCCATGCGGTTTGAATGCTTTTTGTGTCCTGGATCATGTAAGTACCTTGTGGTGTTTGTGACAATAAATGTGTAATAGCAGTATTTACTGTGCAGATTTGGAGTTGAATCCAAAGTTGTGGTGTTGGTATTGGAGAATATCATATGTTGAAACCCAGTGGACCATACTGATCCCATTTAGAGACGCCTGGAGGGGTCCATTATTTCTACACTACACTACTTTGTAGTCTTCACCAGGAGAAAGTGTGACAGGGTGCCAACACAAAAAACGAAATTGAACTCTGGTTGTTAGGAAGTGCCCAAACAAGGGTTTTAGGACAGAATTATCAGGTACAATATTATTTTATTAAAAACGGTATACCGTAATTAAAAAGATCAAATACATTAACATGCTAAAGCTAATATGAAATTGTAGTGATTGGGTTTAGATCATTTTCTTTTAACTTGTCTTCGCTACTGAAGTGGAGTTTGCAGTCAGCCACAAGGTTAACTGCCTTAGGTTTAATAAAAGAGGAAATATGTGCAAACACTGCTAAACCAACATTACTGTCAAGTAAATAAGTAATATATGTGATTTGTTGCTTACTTCTACTCTCACTCTCATCCATTTAATCAGAGATAACGTGGTAAACTCAGAATGTGTCCAGGCAGGACTGTAACTCAGAAGAGTGAAATATATTATCTACATTTATTCATTCAAGTACAAATTGTGGTTTTAAAGTGCTGGTCTGTTTTCTATATCATTTTATTTCTATCCTAGGTAACATTTTAGAGGAAATTACATTTGGGGGAGATTGTTTGTAAGCTGCAATTCTTTGGAGGAACCTAATGGCATTATAACATGCTGGATTATGAACTAGCTGTCCAAAGAATATGACTTATAGCAGCTCGGTGGCTCGTAAATCATGTTAACTTCAGATTTCCTGCCAAACATGCTTTAATCGATTGTAGCAAAGATTTGTTGATGAGCCTACTGGAAATGTTTTTATTTTCATCATCCTCACAAGCGTAAGTTCACAACCTCTGCAGTTAGGAAACATTTTCAGTTTCTTCCAAAACCCCCATTACCTACTTTTCAGCCTCACGAGGAGCACAGTTCTGTCAGAGGTAATTTCATTGAAAGTTTTTCTTCTTATAGAGATTAGGTAAATACTCTGAAATTCCATTTCTGTGGATATGAAATAAAAATGAATCACTTTATACAGTAATTGAACTTTTCCTTGCTAGTAACTACCAATCACATAACTTCTTCAAATAGATGAACAGACAGGAAATCAGAATTTGTTATATAGTTGTTAAAGGTCTCGAGTGGCATACCCATGTTCCTGCATGGAGTGAATCACAAGAGAACTAGGAACTTTTCACTTGGGATACAAACAAAATTGAATAGTCCTTTCACAGTAGTGAGAGTTTACTGTGGAATAAAGAACCTGCACTAAAGTATGCTGCAGGCTATTCTGTATATCAGTAGTAGGGATGAGCCGAACACCCCCCGGTTCGGTTCGCACCAGAACTTTCGAACGGACCCTGCGTTCGTAACGAACGTTAGAACCCCATTGAAGTCTATGGGACTCGAACGTTCGAAATGGAAAGTGCTAATTTTAACGGCTGATATGCAAGATACTGTCCTAAAAAGGGTTTGGGGACCTGACTCCTGCCTCAGGGGACATGGGTCAATGCAATAAAAAGTTTTAAAAGCGGCCGTTTTGGCGGGAACACTGATTTTAATGACGATTAAAGTGAAAAAAAAAATGAAATATTCCTTTAAATATGGTGCCTGGGGGGTGTCTGTAGTATGCCTGTGAAGTGCCACGTGTTTCCCGTGTTTAGAACAGTCCCTGCACAAAATGACATTAAACGGAAATAACACCATTTAAAACTGCTTGCGGTTTTAATGTTATATCTGGTTCCTGCAATATGGTTGAAAATCATTCAGAAAAATGGCATGGGTAGCCCTCCCTGCCCATTACCAGCCTATTTGGGTCTTGTACGCATATTAAGGGGAACCCCGTACCCATATTAAAAAAAGGAAATGTGTGTGGCCCCCAGGCCCTATATACTCAGAACAGCAGTATACAGGTGGTGCAAACAAGACAGGGACTGTGTAGGTTTGTTGTGTTAAGTTGAATCTGTTTGTAATTTTCAACTGGTACATTTTTAAAGTGTAGCTCCAGTCAAAAAAACTATTTTTAAGCTTTTTGGAAAACATAGGGAAGGGTTATCACCCCTGTATAATTTGTTTTGTCGTCCATCTTTTTTCATCTCACTTGCTGTTGTCTCCTTCCGTTTGCAAGTAGGAGATGTTTGTAAATTGGATGTTTGAAAGTAGGGGCCTGCCCTATATGCTCTGCAGAAATGGCGGAACAAGGTGTTGGTTTTGCCACAACATTGTAAGCCCTCAAAGTGACTCTTGGTGGGCGCTGGAGCGCCCTGCTGTGAACGATTATATCAAGAATTGTAATTACATGCCATTGTTGAACAGTGGTAGAAAAATTGACCTTTGGTGGTTGTGGTGCTGGTGCCACAACACTATAAGTCCTCACCGTTACTCTGGGTGGGCACAGGAAGGGGCCCTCCTGTGAAATATTATATCAAGAATTGTAATTACATGTCCCTGTTAAACAGGGGCAGAAAAATTGGGCCTTAGGCACTGGTGCCATCACACTGCAACCTCTGCCATATACTGTAGTTTTATTGCAGGAATTAGCCCTGCTGCAAAGCATTGCATCAAAAATTGTACTTAAACGCCCCTGTTAAACAGGGGCAGAAAAATTGGGCCTTAGGCACTGGTGCCATCACACTGCAACCTCTGCCATATACTCTAGTTTTATTGCAGGAATTAGCCCTGCTGCAAAGCATTGCATCAAAAATTGTACTTAAACGCCCCTGTTAAACAGGGGCAGAAAAATTGGGCCTTAGGCACTGGTGCCATCACACTGCAACCTCTGCCATATACTCTAGTTTTATTGCAGGAATTAGCCCTGCTGCAAAGCATTGCATCAAAAATTGTACTTAAACGCCCCTGTTAAACAGGGGCAGAAAAATTGGGCCTTAGGCACTGGTGCCATCACACTGCAACCTCTGCCATATACTGTAGTTTTATTGCAGGAATTAGCCCTGCTGCAAAGCATTGCATCAAAAATTGTACTTAAACGCCCCTGTTAAACAGGGGCAGAAAAATTGGGCTGCTGGCATCACCCAGAACCAAAAATGTTCTTCCAACATATCAGCGGAGGAGGAAGAGGATAGACAATCAACATAACAGGACAGTCACTCAGCATCAGCATAGGCAGTCTTGAAGGGATGTGGTATTTCAAAAAAAATTATTCGGTTACATCAGCTTCAGGTGCTTGGTAGCTGTGGGTGATCCAAGACTGATTCATCTTGATGAAGGTCAGTCGATCAACTGATTCGGTGGACAGGCGCACCCTGTGATCGGTAACGAAGCCACCAGCAGCACTGAAGGTGCGTTCCGAAAGAACGCTGGATGCAGGACAGGCCAGTAGCTCAATTGCATACTGTGCAAGCTCTGGCCAGTGATCCATCCTCAAGACCCAGTAAGCCAGAGGATTTTCAGTGGGAAAGGTGTCCAAGTCTGACCTTGCCCCTAGGTATTCCTGCACCATGTAAATTAGACGCTGGCGATGGGTGCTGGAACCAATCATACCTTGGGGCTGCGGACTAAAAAATTGTCTGAAAGCATCAGTCAGACGGCCACCTTCTCCACCGCTCCTTCTGACTGATGCCTCAGCAACACGTTGTCCAGGACCAGGAGTTTGTGACCTCCCAGTCTCTGGGAACGCGTTGCACAGAGCTTTCTGCAAGGCCTCCTGGAGATGTCTCATCCTCTGCTCCCTCTGCGATGGCAAGATAAGGTCGGCAACCTTACCCTTGTACCGTGGATCAAGGAGAGTGGCCAGCCAGTAATGGTCCCTCTCCTTGATCCGAAGAATACGAGGATCCTTCCGCAGGCTTTGCAGGATCAGGGAGGCCATGCAGCGTAGGTTAGCTGAGGCATTCGGTCCGGAGTCCTCTGGGTCACTAAGGACAACATGATCCGCAGCTACCTCCTCCCAGCCACGTACAAGTCCACGTGTTTCTTGGGACTGTATATCATCCCTATAAGACTGCTGCTGCTGCTGCTGATGCTGAGTGCCAGCCTCCACCTCCATGCTGACACAATCATCCTCCTCCTCCTCTTCCTCCTCCTCACCCTCTTCCTGTGTGATGGGTGGCACAGCAGGAACACTGTCTGGATAAAGGGGGCCTTGAGAGGCAAGGAAGTCTTCCTCTTCCTGCCTCTGTTCTGCCTCAAGTGCCCTGTCCATTATTCCACGCAGTGTATGCTCCAAGAGGTGGACAAGAGGTACAGTGTCACTGATGCATGCACTGTCACTGCTCACCATCCTTGTGGCCTCCTCAAATGGTGACAGGACAGTGCATGCATCCCTGATCATGCCCCACTGGCGTCGTGAGAAAAAACCAAGCTCCCCTGACCCTGTCCTGGTGCCGTAGTCGCACAGGTACTCATTGATGGCCCTCTGCTGCGTGTGCAGCCGCTGCAGCATGGCCAATGTTGAGTTCCATCGGGTAGGCATGTCACATATAAGGCGGTTCTTGGGCAGGTTCAACTCCTTTTGGAGCTCAGCCAGCCGAGCACAGGCATTAAATGATTGGCGGAAATGCACACAGACTCTCCTGGCCTGTTTCAGGACATCCTGTAAGCCGGGGTACCTGCCCAAGAACCGCTGCACCACCAGGTTAAGGACGTGAGCTACACAGGGCACATGGGTCAGTTGTCCCTGTCGGAGGGCGGAGAGGAGGTTGGTGCCATTGTCGCAAACCACCATTCCTGGCTTAAGCTGGCGTGGCGTCAACCACCTCTCGGCCTGCCCCTGCAGAGCTGACAAAACATCCGCCCCAGTGTGGCTCCTGTCCCCCAAACAAACCAGCGCAAGCACGGCATGGCATCGTTTTGCCTGCGTACTTGCGTAGCCCCTGCAACGCCTACGGAGCACCGCTGGTTCTGAGGACAGAGCACTGGAAGAGGCCATGGAGGAAGAAGAAGAGGAGGGGGTGGAGGAGAGAGGTGTGTCACAACCAATAGTAGCATTTTGGAGGCGTGGTGGCGGAACAACCTCCAACACTACTGCACCTTGTCCTGCATCCTTCCCAGCAGCCAGAAGAGTGACCCAATGGGCCGTGAAATACAGGTAACGTCCCTGTCCATGCCTGCTGGACCATGAGTCAGCGGTAATATGCACCTTACCGCTGACCGCCCTGTCCCGCGAGGCAAGGACATTGCTTTCCACATGCCGGTAGAGAGCCGGAATCGCCTTCCGTGAGAAAAAGTGGCGTTTGGGGACCTGCCACTGAGGAACCGCACATTGTACAAACTCACGGAAGGGGGCCGAGTCTACCAACTGAAAAGGCAGCAGTTGAAGTGCTAGCAATTTAGCCAAGCTAGCATTCAACCGCTGGGCATGTGGATGGCTGGGAGTAAATTTCTTCCGCCGGTCCAGCAGCTGGGGCAGGGACATTTGCCTGCTATAATCGGACGTGGATGTACCACTAGCAGAGTTCCCGGAAGCACTTGGCTGTGACACACCTAATTCTACACCTTCATTCCTCTCAGAGCAGGTTTCAGAGAGGACTGAAGGTCTAGTGGGGTTGGAGATGCCAGCTGATGAGGAGCAAGGAGAGGTCCGCTTTGTTCTTTGGTGTGGGTCTTTGAGGTATGCTTGCCAACGAGCTGCATGGCAGGTCAACATATGTCTGGTCAAGCATGTGGTGCCCAAGCGGCTGATGTTTTGGCCACGTGAGATACGCTTGAGACATATGTTGCAAATAGCAGCGGTGCGATCTGATGCACTCGTCTCAAAAAAGGCCCACACCAAAGAACTTTTAGAATAACGCGCAGAGGAAGCGCTCTGCGCAGGCGGAGCTCTGCGGTGTGATTCAGTCGGTGTGCTGCCCCTAAGCTGGCCCCCGGAGGGCATCCTGCCTCGTTGGACATGTGCCTCCTCCTCCTCCTCCTCCCTCCTTCCAGGCACCCACGTGGAGTCAGTGCCCTCATCATCCCCTCCCTCTTCATCGCTGTAGCAAACCTGGCAGTATGCTGCAGCTTGTGGAACATGACTGCCAGATTGCTGTGCTTCTTGAGCATCCTCTCTCTCTGCGCTCACGCTACTGCCTTCCTCTAGCTGAGTGTCATCATCAGAGCCCACCAAACACTGGGCATCCTCCTGGAGCATGTACCCAACACTGTGCTCAAAGAGTTCAGGAGACTCCTCAGGAGGACGTGGTGGGTCTAGGGAAGGAGTCACTGATGATGACATTGAGAGGAGGGACGACAATGTGTTGGCAGCTGCTTTTCTACTACCCTGAGACTGGGTGAGAGAGGATGAGGAGGATGAAGAGGGCTTGGTCATCTACTCTACCAAGTCGTTGGCATGTTGCGGTTCAACATGTCCAGCTGCAGAAAAGAAGGACAAGCATGTCCCATGGCCACGTGCTGATGACAATGCACCGCGTCCACGACCAGCACTGTTGTCTCTAGACACAGAGCCTGCTTGCCCTCTTTTATCGGCTCGCGCCTGTGTGCCTCTCCTTGCTGGCCTTCCAGACATGGTAATGGCCTGAAGGGAGTTGGGTAAAACAGTAGTTGGGTAGTTTATATTGTGCTGGAGGCACACAACACCCACTAACTCCTGCAGATGCCTTTTTTATAGAACAGCAGAGTTAAAGGGGTATATACAGATGTATACTGTGCTGTGCTGGAAGCACACACAACTTCCAATAACTCCTGCAGATGACAATCGGGCCCAAATAGAGAACAGCTATGTAGGTGGATTATAGCGGTATGTACTGGGTACAGAGCACGCACACAGCACGCACTATCTCCTGAGTGACACTACTGACTGCAAGCTCTATTGTTAAAGATGGACCACTAGCTATATAGGTGAGGTGAATATCACGGTGTATACTGCGGTCAGGGCATGCAGACAATAACCAGAAAACAGCAGAGTTAAAGGGGTATATACAGATGTATACTGTGCTGTGCTGGAAGCACACACAACTTCCAATAACTCCTGCAGATGACAATCGGGCTCAAATAGAGAACAGCTATGTAGGTGTATATAGTGGTATGTACTGGGTACAGAGCACGCAGACAGCATGCACTAACACTACTGACTGCAAGCTCTATTATTAAAGCTAGATCACTAGCTATATAGGTGAGGTGAATATAGTGGTGTATACTGCGGTCAGGGCACAGACAGTAACCACTACACAAGAGCAAGATAGTAAATCAGCCAAAAACGATTGGTGTGTAACTGTGTTGAAGGTACACAGAACACCCACTGCTTCAGACGCCAACACACTGCACGAGGCTGCCTTAATGGCGGCCTTATATAGTGTGGGGCGTGCACTACACAGCCTGAGCTATGATTGGCCACAGGCAGGATGCCTGTGGCCAACCATGGCTCTCCTCGCTGCTGGCGCTGCGATTGGCCAAGCATGCGGGGTCACAGTGCATGCTTGGCCAATCGTGAGACAGCAATGCATTGCGCCATCGCAGTGCATTGTGGGCCACACGAATTTTGCCGCGAACGGCCCAAACGTTCGGAATTCGGCGAACGCACGAACGACCGATGTTCGAGTCGAACATGCGTTCGACTCGAACACGAAGCTCATCCCTAATCAGTAGCAGCTGGTGTTGAATATTTTGGGGTTGGGGGGGCGGCAAACTAACACCACCCCACCATGGGAGATGGATGGCGGCGATCACCCCCCCTGCATGCGGGAGATGGGCAGTGGCGATCACTCCCCCAAGCGGGAGACGGACGGCAACGATTCCTCCATCCATGGGCGACGGATGTAATGTGCCAATTAGATGCCTTACTTTAGGAGGCAAGAGGAAGGAAGAGATGGGGCCGTTCTGCCTGCTCCTCCCAGCCAGACTTCAAAGACATCGTCTACAGCACACAGAGAGACATTCTCCTCCTGGCCGAACAGGAAGTGTGTCCTGAGACATGATCAGGGCTTCCTGATTAGCCAGGAGGAGAATCAGAAAGACAATAGCAAATATTAATGTGCTCTGTGCCCCGAGCCCACCCTTTTCTGAAGCCTCAGGCTCTAATCATGTGCTTCAGAAAAAAAAACCCTCATTGAAATCCATGTGTCCGGGGCCCCACATGTAGATTAGGGGGCCGGACCCATGGATAGGGGGGGCTGCACCCCTACACCCTGCATTACAGGCTGCCACTGCTGTATATACCATCTGAATGTTCTCTGATTTTGTATTCTGTTTGAAGGTTTCAGTGTGTAAAAAACATGCAATATACAGTATATGACATGGGACAAAGACCCTGTTGATAGTAATAAGGCTTTATTGTTCTGTTGTATTTTACTTGTTACAATGAAAATAATAATAAAAAGTATGTAAAAAAAAAACAAAAAATAAATAAAAATCAGCACTTAGATGTTGCCACCCTCATAAAAAAAAAGGTGTGCTGCAGAGAGGTGACCATGGCAAAAAATAGAAGAGAGAAAAAAACTTCCGGTTCCGGCGCCGCATGGAGTAGCTGTCCTACCACACAGCTCCCGCAAACCGGCCTCCAAATCGGCTCCAAATCCGGCGTTTTCGCCCGTTTCACCGGCCAGCTACCTTCCTCACGACACCAGATCCACGATGGACCGGTTCGTAGAAAAAACCGGGCCGCGTTCGTACGCGGCCGCCACCGCGCGGCAGGCCGCGCCGCAAATTGAGGCCCAGCTTCGGCCTACACCGCTCCGGCCACCGCTCCGGCCTGCGTGGCCTATCCGGAGGAGCAGGCACCAGCGATGGAGGTAGGAGACCCAACACAAGGCCAGATGATTTCTAAGGCACTCCCTTCCATGCCATCACCTACCTCCACACATGTGCCTGGGCCTGTAGCACCTGTGATCATGCAGCATGCCCTGCCATCCCCACCGCTGCAGGACCCACAGACAGAACTTTTGGCACAAGCTGTTGCTGCTCTCCTCTCCCCTATGATAGCTGCCTCTGTTGAAAAAGCTGTCACCCAGGGCATGCATAAAGTTCAAGCCCAACTTGGGGAACACGCATCCAGACTAAATGAGGCTGAAAGTCGCATCTCCACACTAGAGGAAGAACTATACCAAACGCAATCCCTGGAACAGGCCCAAGACAGAACCAACAAATTTATTTTGGAGAAACTCGATGACCTCGAGAATAGGTCCAGGAGGAGTAACCTGCGTTTTGTAGGTATCCCCGAGTCGCTTCACCATTCTGCCTTATCAGACCTGTGCGCGAACCGCATCCCGGAGGCTCTGGGCCTGGGGGGACCCTTCGTCGTGGAACGAGCACATCGTGTGGGGGCACCCAACTCGGATCGCAAGTCCCCGCGCCCGATAATTGCTAAATATCTGAACTACGCAGACAAAGCCTCCATCTTGCAGCAGTATCGTCAGTCCAGATCGCTTCAAATCGACGGGGTCAAAATCTTGATTTTTGCTGACTATTCAGTAGATGTCTCTAAGAAACGGAAGGCCTTTCAACATATTTGCACGGAACTATTCCAACGGCAGTTGAAATTTACTCTTGCATTCCCGGCGATCCTGCGGATCAAAGCACCCAACGGAGAACAACTCTCCTTTCAAGACCCAGATGATGCATCGCGTTTTTTGAAATCGTTACGCTCGGGCCCTCCACTGAGCCCGGCTCCCAAGGCAGCCCCAGTCAATAGAGCTCTTGACCAGAGGAGCCCACGGAAGGACTCTCCCAAGCGCTTCAGGGCCTCAGGTCCTGCTCCCCACGCTCTCAACCCACGTTGATAATCACCTGGACCGTGTTACCTTTTCTATCTTCCCTGCTTTGTAGGGACGAAGCTTTCCCCACCACTCGTTTTCACATGGTGGAAGTGGCTTCTGTTTTGACTGACTCCCCTCCTGGACCACCAGCGCAATGTGCGCGCTCACAAGGTATTATTTGCCCAGGGCCGTGACTGGCACTGTGCGCTACGTTGTCTACATCTATGTCTTTTCCATGCCCCATTCGCCCTCGGCTTATGGATGTTCTGTTATTATCCTATTATAACTGTTTGTTTTATTCCCCCTTTCTCAAATGTATGTATCTCCTTGATTTCATCCTCCTTTTGTAGGTTGCACCCACTTGTTCCCCCCTGCGGAGTCTTCTGTGCAGACCATCTCATTTCCTTTTGATCCCTGCCTGGGTTGACGGCATGTCATGCTCCCTTTTCTAGGGCAGCCGCATATACATCAGTTTGATGGCCTGGTTCTGGGAGCTGGTCCACACAGTGACCCCCATGCGGAAAAAAGTGAAGTTCGCAGAGAGTTGTTTTGTTTGGCACGTTTGCCACTCCCTTTCCCTTCCCTTCCTTCTACCTTGTCATATTGCTGCACTCCTACCCAACGTATTCTCCCTTGATGTCATCATACCGAGGTCCGTCCTAACCTTTTCTGGAGCAAAGCTCCTGCTGTTACATGCCCGGGTCCTCCCAAACACATGATATTGTTAATTCCCACTATCACTGCACTTAACGATCCACCATGCTACAAGTAGTCTCGTGGAACGTTAAAGGGCTTCGTTCCCCCAACAAACGAATGAAGGTACTACGACACCTCAAGAGACTCAAGACAGACATAGCGCTACTTCAGGAAACCCATCTCTCCTCATCGGACTTTGTTCGGATGAGGAAGCTCTGGGTAGGGGAGATGGCGGGTTCTGAGGCTGTGGGTCGGAAGGCAGGGGTTCTTATTCTTGTCAATAAGAATCTCCCTTGTAAGATCCTATCTACAGACACAGACCAACAGGGCAGACTCCTCACAATCAGGGCCCTCCTAGGGACCAAGGAAATTGCTATTACAAATGTTTATGCCCCTAATAGTCCCACGAAACCCTTTTTTGGCACACTGACTAGTTGGCTCTTGCGCTTCCCACACCTCCCACATCTGGTAGGGGGCGACTTCAATTCTGTTGCCCACCCGGCAGACGACAAATCTTCATCCCTACGTCCCATACTCTGTTCAACTGTTACCACTCCCACGAGCCTGGCACTGACTATGGAATCCCTCCACTTACATGACGTTTGGCAACTACACCACCCGACCGACCGGGAATTTTCCTTTTATTCTTATCCCCACAATGTTTTTTCTAGGATTGACTATTTTTTTGGTTCTGATGATCTAATCCCTTTCCTTCCGACGGCGGAAATTCATGACATAGCCATATCGGATCATGCTCCGATATCGGTGACCCTAGAGACCCCCGACATACATCCCAGTCCCAAAATATGGCGCTTCCCTTCCTACTTACAGCACAATGCAGACTTTCAAGCTTACATGACGAAAGAATGGGCTTCATATTCTCAAACAAACGCAATACATGCTGACAACCCGCACTTGTTTTGGGATGCAGGTAAGGCGTTCCTTAGGGGACGCATTATCTCGTATGCCTCCTCTTTCAAGAAGCACGCCCAATCTCAGTACAAAGATTCCAGTTCCAGATTACATCTGGCCCAGCGAGCACTCTCTATTTTAAACTCCCCCGAAAATCGCGAAGCTTGGCATACAGCCAAGCAGTCATTTGACACTTGGGCTGAAACCTTGGAAACCACTAAACGAGCTCACTTTGACGCCACGCTACATAGATTTGGCAACAAAGCTGGCAAGCTTCTTGCCAGATTATGCAAGGGAACCTACCGTCCCACGGTCATATCGGCGCTACGCGACCCCGACGGCACAATCATGTCCACTCCGAAGGGCATCAATACGGCGATGCTCCGCTTTTATAAATCCCTATATGCGGCGGACCCCATTGACCGACCCACTGCTCGCGATTTTCTCGACGAAACGCAATTGACTCAAGTATCTCCCTCTCAACTCGACTCGTTAAACGCCCCTATTTCCCCATTGGAGATTTCCGACACGATTCGTAAGCTAGCCTCCTCCAAAGCCCCAGGCCCAGATGGCTTCTCAGGCGAGTTTTATAAATCCCTAAACACACTTCTAACTCCGACCCTGGCTGATGTCTACCAACATATATGGTCCGGTGGCCCCTATCTCCCGTCTGGTAACCAAGCGATTGTTAAGTTGTTAGAAAAAAAGGGTAAAGACCCGCAAGAGCCTGGGTCATACAGACCCATCTCGCTCCTTAATCTTGACGTCAAAATTCTTTCCAAAATAGTAGCCAATAGGCTGGCTGACATCATCCCCTCCCTGATTCACTCCGCTCAGTCCGGCTTTGTCAAGGGCAGAACGGCAACTATCAATATCAGGAAGGTGATGATGGCATTAGAATATGCTAGATGCCATCCAACCAGCGATCTAGCCATTATTACCCTAGATGCCGAAAAGGCATTTGACAATGTCAACTTTGAATGGCTTTCCATGGTACTGGGGGATATGGGCTTCACCGGTCCTTTTCTACACTTGATCAGCTCTATGTACACTTCCCCTGCAGCCAGACTGGTGGCCGCTGGCCTCCTTTCAGATGAGTTCCGGCTACATAAGGGGACCCGACAAGGCTGCCCCTTATCCCCACTTCTCTTCAATCTAGCCTTAGACCCGCTATCCAGATACTTGACATATAACGCCCCACTCCACGGGATCAAAATCGGGTCGCACGATCTAAGAACCTCCCTCTTCGCGGACGACGTCTTGATATTTTCTGCCAACCCTTCCGCAGACATGCCCACGATCAAATCCTTATTTGACCGCTTTAGACAGTGCTCAGGCCTGCGTATTAATTACTCCAAGAGCGAAATACTCCCTTTGGGATCCCTTCCACCTCCACAATGGGCAAACCACTCCATTTTCAAGATAGCTAGCACCCATATCACATATTTGGGCATTAAGATAGGGAAGCTCCCCTCATCTCTTTATCACTTGAATTACCCCCCCCCCCTCTTTACTAAACTTATGCAAGAATTGGATAACTGGATGGATCTGCCTCTTTCGCTCTTGGGAAGGTGCCACCTGGTAAAAATGGTTAGCTTTGCACGCCTTCTGTATCCTCTTCAGACGATACCTTTACTCCTTAGACACAAGGATGTAAAACTTTTAAATGCATCAATTTCTAAATTCCTGTGGCGAGGTAAGAGACCCCGCATTGCCTTCTCTAAACTTCACCTTCCCAGGAGCGAAGGGGGTATTAATCTTCCCAATGTCAGAATGTATAACTTAGCATGTCTTTTGAGGGTAGGTCTGGACTGGATATCCCAAAAATCCCGCTGCTCCAACTACCCACTGGAAGCTGCAATGACCCATCCTTACTCCTTAGCTGCACTTCTCCATTGCAAGTGGAAACAATTAGATCCGCCATTGCAACACAACCTCTTACTGAGAGACACGGCCATCGCCTGGAGAGAAACACGGAAGAGTCTTAAGCTGTCTCCCTTCATATCTAGACATCTCCCGATACAAGGCAACCCGACTTTTACCCCTGGGCTGGACCGCCAACCCTATGAAACATGGCGTCAACAGGGTCTTGACTCTTTCTTCTCGTTGTGTGACCCGGACTCTGGTCGGCCGCTTCCCTTCCGTAGGCTAGCCATCAAGTTCTCTTTGCCGGACTCATCCGCCTTTCACCATGGCCAATGCCTTAGTTTCATGCAGAAAACATGCAGAGCAGAACATGCAAGATTCCAATCCTCGTTCATTGATGTACTTCTTCGCAAGGACTCTTACGGTATCTCTGATATCTACAAACCTCTACTACTGAACACTTCTTCCTCTTTGGAATTTTCTTCGGTTTCTAACTGGGCTAAGGACTTCCCGAGTGTCGATACTGTGGATAGGGTTCTACAGGGACTAAAATCAGTCTACAATCTGGTCCCAAATGAAACCTGGAGGGAAACCCAACTAAAAATTGTACATCGAGCACACATACCATTTCTGCACTCCTCACCTTCAGGTCAACCTGCGGCCTCTCTGTGCCCTCTATGTCAGCAGCCGAGACCTTCCCTCACCCACCGCTACTGGTCTTGCACGGCTATTTCCTCATTCTGGGATGAAGTTTTAGCATTTATCTTCAAGATAACACTCCTGAAACTCCCCAAGGACCCGTTACTCCTTATCTTTGGTCATTGGGACCCCAAACTGCTCCCTTGGTCGGCTACTTCCACACTTCTGGGCAAGGAATGGGCCTTGCTCTGCTTGTTACTTGCCAGGAGAAACATCCTGGCTAACTGGACTTCCACGAATAAACCATCTATACCACAAGTAGACAGAGAACTTCTGCGCCTCCTCTATCGGGACAAACTAAACACTAATTTCCTGCACGCCAAAGCCAAACTTCGTTTTCACAACAGATGGGACTTATATGTGGAATCTAAATTCATTCCTTCATCTATAAGGGACGCGCACTAACAGCGACAGCTGCTGCAACCTGAACCCATACCATGCGGGTCTCTGTGCTCCACACTCTCCTCCCCCTCACACGGGGTCTCATGTCTTTCTTCACCTTCCATGGACGACCGGCAACTGTGCAGCACCCCCCCCCCCCCCCAGGTATTGATCAGCACCTATACTTTATGTAGCCCTGTAGATTGATTCTATATTGCATACCAGGTTACCTTCTAACCACCAGATCCATCCAGGGGAGGCCCCTCCTTCTCCCTCGTTTTTTGGGGGAATGGGGAGTCTTCCTTTAAGCTATGTACGATATGCTTAGTTGCTACCAAACCCTAACCTGCCTGTTTGTTTCCATCCGTTTTCTTTTCTGTTTCAATGAGAAAAATTTGAGTCTCTATTTCTTTTGTATATTTTGTTTCATGCCTTTTTTCAATAAAATTTTATATAAAAAAAAAAAAAAAAAATAGAAGAACCCACCTTTTTCTATAAGCTAATAAAAGGGATTGTAAGGTAAATACACTGTAAATTAAGAAGTACTTTAAATGTTAAACATGATGACAGCAGCAATGTGAAAATGATATGAACTCTAATAAACACTAATAAAATGCCATACCACCATCACAAATAATCATTATCCTTCAGCTTCCTTTAACAAATCAGGACATTGCATTTCAAAGATTTGCATTCTTACAGCATTGGCTTCTTATGTGGCTTTCTGAATCTAGTCACTCCAAGCTGGAGATGAGTCAATGGTTCAGTCCAAACTTGTGCCTGTTCAGTAGCTAAACCACTTTTATACTGTATATGTAAAGGCTGCTTTGTGCTGTCAGTGGTTCCTACAAGAAGCAGCAGGCACCTGCCATGTCCATAGCAAGTCACTGGCACATTGAATTTCATGGCCAGGAATCCACAGACACGTAAGCAAAAGGCAGGAATTACAGTGACATTGCCGGCTATATAAGTAAAATGCCAATGATGATGTCACCACTATCCCCAAACCTTTCTCTATATAACTAAATAATGTCTGGGTGTCTTAATTTCTAGGTTACTTTGTGACTCGGTAGGATTTCAATGTACCCTGTACTCATTCATGTAGGTTATGTCCGGGAGCCCTCTATTGTTAAAGGGGGCTTCCAGCTTCTGATAAGCCCATTTCCAGCAGACCCTCACAACCACTGGGTCAGTACTGTGGGAAAGAGGCCCTCGTCCTCATCAATATGGGGTCAAGCTACTTTGTCAGGGGCAAGGTATGGGCAAGTGGTCTGATATGAATAATTCCACCCCCCCTCCCACAGCCAGCCAGGCAGGCTACATGTTACAGGCTACATGCCAGCCAGGCAGGCTACAGGCTACATGCTAGTGGCAGCACAGTGGTGTACAATGGTGTAGTGGTTAGCACTCTAGCCTAGCAGTAAAAAGGGTCGGTGGTTCGAATCCCAACCATGACACTACCTACCTGGAGTTTGCATGTTCTCCCTGTGCCTGCGTGGGTTTCCTCCAGGTACTCCGGTGTCCTTCTACACTCCAAAGACATGCAGGTAGGTAAATTGGCCCTAGTATATGAATAAGGACCTTGGATTGTGGGCTCCTTTGGGGGTGGGGACTGGTGTGAGTGTGCAATGTACAGGGATGGGGAGGATTGTGGACACTCACTCAGGTTGAACTGGATGGATTGGTGTCTTTATTCAACCTTACTACAGGTATGTAACTATGTTCAGGACTACAGGACTAGTATACATTTTTAAAGGGACTCCATAGATTTTTTTTTTGTGTGGGGTTCCTACTTAAGGCCATACAGGGCTTGAGGGGCCTGATATGAATTGTAGCAGAATTCCCATTCCTTTTTTTGTGACTGTCCCTCTTTAACATTTATAGCAGACCCTCATCTAGGAAAGGGCCTGGTCAGTGGCGTATCATACATGTGTGCAGGGAGTGCAGTGAACACGGTCCCACATGGTAGGGAGGCCCACTGTGCCATGACACACACTGCCCACATGGAGTAAGTAAAAATAGGTCCATAACATTTCCTTGGGCCCCATGATTTCAGTCGGAGTGGCCCAAGAGGTGGGAGCATTGATGGACTTTTTTTATTTTCTGCTCTCAGGCGGAGGCAGCCAGAGTCACATTTTCCGATGCTTGGATTATAGTTCTGGCAGCTCAGAGACTCCAGGGGGTGGCACTAGGTGATGGAGCCATGCTGTATAATCGCAGCAGTGTATAGTGTGACTGCTCTCTACTCCCGGGTGCCCCCTGCGTTGTGTGAGATGACTGGGCACAGAAGAAGACGTCTTCATTCATAGGCTTTACCTGAGCTTCGGTGAAGGAAGACATCATCTGCTGTGTCCAGTGATCACAGGTATGAGCAGTGAACAGTGAGCTGTTTAGTTTATTAGCAGTGTTGTTGAATGGGGAGATAAGAACAGAATGTGTGTGCAGGCTGCTCAGAACTTTACACACAGCTCAGCAGCCTGAGGAGGAGGAGGGGGCAGTAAATGTATTTGATCCATACAGTAGCTCCCTGCTGGCTCCTCCCTGACTGAACACCCTTTACATTCATGTACAGTTGTGCTCAAAAGTTTACATACCCTGGCAGAATTTATAATTTCTTGGCCATTTTTCAGAGAACATGAATGATAACACAAAAAATTTATTTCACTCATGGTTAGTGTTTGGCTGAAGCCATTTATTATCAATCAACTGTGTTTACTCTTTTTAAATCATAATCACAACAGAAACTACCCAAACGACCTTGATCAAAAGTTTACACACCCTGGTGATTTTGGCCTGATAACATGCACACAAGTTGACAAAGGGGATTGAATGGCTATTAAAGGTAACCACCTTCACCCGTGATATGTTTGCTTGTAATTAGTGTGCGTATAAAAGGTCAAAGAGTTTCTGGTCTCCTGACAGACCCTTGCATCTTTCATCCAGTGCTAAGTCATGGGGAAAGCAAAAGAATTGTTAAAGGATTTGCGGGAAAAGGTAATTGAACTGTATAACACAGGAAAGAGATATAAAAAGATATCCAAGGAACTGAGAAAGCTAATCAGCCGTGTTCAAACTCTAATCAAGAAGTGGAAAATGAGGAGTTCTGTTGAAACCACGGTCAGGTAGACCAACTAAACAGCCACACCTGCCAGGAAAATTGTTCAGGGTGCAAAGAAAAACCCACAAATAACTTCGAGTGAAATATAGGACTCTCTGAAAACTTGTGGTGTGGCTGTTTCAAGATGTACAATAAGGAGGCACTTGAAGAAAGATGGGCTGCATGGTCGAGTTGCCAGAAGAAAGCCATTACACCGCAATTGCCACAAAGTATCCCACCTACAATATACCAAACAGCACAGAAACACGCCTCAAACCTTTTGGTATAAAGTCATTTGGAGTGATGAGACCAAAGTTGAGCTTTTTGGCCACAACCTAAATTATTCATTTGGAGAGGAGTCAACAAGGCCTATGATGAAAGGTACACCATTCCTACTGTGAAACACAGTGGTGGATTGCTGATGTTTTTGGGATGTGTGAGCTACAAAGGCACAAGAAATTTGGTAAAAATTGATGGAAAAATGAATGCAGTATGTTATCAAAAAATACTGGAGGAACATTTGCAGTCATCAGCCAGGAAGCTGCACATGGGACATACTTGGACATTCTAATGTGACAAGGATCCAAGACATAAGGTCAAGTCGACCTGTCATTCACTACAGCAGAATAAAGTTAAGGTTCTGGAATGGTCATTTCAGTCTCCTGACCCAGGTCTCAAGTCCTGCGGGAATGCATGGGAAAGGAGTTCCTGTTTTTTTTCCACAACAGGAACTCAGTTCCCCTTAGCAGCCACGTCCTGCATATGCCTGAGTAACTGGTTGCTAGGCTGAGCAGTGCCTCTGAGAGAGAGCAGCCAGCCACAGACACCATACCAGACAGAGCCACACTTACTGCTGGTAAGCATCCAGCCTGTGCCCACTGCCCAGTCAGTGTCAGAGCTGAGCCTCCGAGTCCTCCCGCCCACGAGGTCCGCCGCGAGTTTGCTGCCAGCCAGTGAGTCATTGACAAACTTCCAGGTTAGTGTGTTACACATACTTTTTTAGTTACAGTGAGCATGCTCCCCCTCTGTTCTGCTGCTGTCCCCCTCCAGTTTTCCTCTGTGTCCCCCTCCAGTTTTCCTCCCTGTCCTCCTCCAGTTTACTCCGTGTCCCCTTCCGTTCTGCTGTCCCCCTCCGTTCTGCTGCTGTCCCCCTCCAGTTTTCTTCCATGTCCCCCTCCGTTCTGCTTTCCCCCTCTGTTCTGCTGTCCCCCTCCATTCTGCTGTCCCCCTCTGTTCTGCTGTTCCCCTCCGTTCTGCTGTCCCCTCCTTTCTTGTGGTGATTATTCTGTTAGTTTGACAAGTTAACTTATTTTGTTTTTGTAAACTGGCACTTTACAATAAATGGTGCACTGTATTTTCTGTAAAATATATATGCATATTAGCGTATCATTTTTTTTTGGTGGGGGAGTGGATCTTGGGTGGGAGTTCCCACACTTTTTTCCCCAGGACTTGACCCCTGTCCTGACCTCAATATCATTGAGCCACTCTGGGGAGATCTGAAATGTGCAGTTCATGCACGACAGCCCACAAATTTACAGGAACTGGAGGCTTTTTGCCAAGAGGAAAGGGTAGCTTTTTATTTACACAAATACCAAAAAGACTTCAAGCCGTCATTGATGTTAAAGGGGGCAATACACGGTATTAAGGAGTGGGGTGTGTAAACTTTTGGTCAGGGTCATTTGGGCAGTTTCAGTTGTGATCATGATTTAAATAGAGTAAACACTGTTGGTTGATAATAAATGGCTTCAGCCAAACACTAACCATGAGTGAAAGAAAAGTTTTTGTGTTATCATTCATATTCTCTGATGGCCAAGAAATCATAAATTCTGCCAAGGTATGTAAACTTATGAGCACAATTGTAGCAAGCTGTAAGGGGCAAGCAGTAGGCTAACATTCAGAACAGAGGGTTGTGTTGTTGCAGACAGTGATCTCTAAGAAGCAAGTCACAAACAGTATGTCCTGCTGTACCATCTGTTCAGAGTAGAGAGAGGCAGAAGTGAAGAAAAGTCTCTATTGGGGGTAATTTAGGGTGAGCATAGTCTGTACTGGGAATGGTGGTGGAGGGGAGGGGGTCAATATTTGTTGTATACTGGCCAATGTGTTATCCACCTCTCAGCCAGAGGAGTATCATCCCTGGATGCAACATATGCACCACACCCATGGATGAGTCATGTCAGGCACTACAGCTATGCCTGTCACTAAGTACAGGGGTCCCCAGCCCCCACGCTGCAGTCCAGAACAATCCATGGCATGTCAGACAATGGGCAGCATTGCCCCTGGGAGGAGAGAGGCTGCTTCTTTCTGCTGTGTCAGATCCTGTGAGCTGGGTCGCCTCCTGTGAGACCAGCACATCAGCAGTGCATTCGGTTCTCATAGGAGGGGAACCCTATTGTCAACTGTGCATGTGCCGATTGTAGGGTTCCCTCCTTGAGAATCTAATGCCAGCTGATCTGGCTGAGTCTGTAGTATTGGGGGTGACTGCATAGCCATACATTGAGAGGTTTTACTGCAAAGAGAAAACTGCATCTATGGGCAGGCTATGGGTGGCAAGTGACACCCAGCATCTGGGGGCAGACTATGGGTGGCAAGTGACACACAGCATCTGGTGGCAGGCGATGATGGCAAGTTGCATGCATCTGGTGGCAGGCGACAGTGGCAAGTGACACATCTGGTGGCAGGCTACAGGTGTCAAGTGACATGCTACATCTGGTGGCAGGCAATGATGGCAAGTGACATACTGCATCTGGTGGCAGGCAATAGTGGCAAGTGACAATCAGCATCTGGTCGCAGATGAAGGTGTCAAGTGACACACTGCATCTGGTGGCAGGCAGCGATGGCAAGTGACATGCTGCATTTGGTGGCAGGCAATGGTGGCAAGTGACACGCTGCATCTGGCAGGGTGCAGGGTCCCTGGGCCCAATCATGGCTCAAGTGGACTAAGTCCAAGTGCCACACTATATAAGGCAGTTTACACGGCGGCCATGTGTAGCGTTGTTGGCATGGACAGAGAGATAGCTTGATTTAGATTAAGCAGGCAGGCTATGCAGTTAGTGGAAGTGTATTTTATACATATATATATATATATATATATATATATATATATATATATATATATATATATATATATACACACAGTCAGTCTAGTATATATACGTGGTGTACTGTTTCTAATACACTTTAGGTGGTGTACACAGTATCTAATACAGTGTGTACAGTTTATACTACTTTTCTGGTGGTGTACACAGTATCTATTACAGTGTGTACACCATAAGTGTAGTAGAAACTGTACAGTTTCTACTGGTGTACACAGTACACAATACAGTGCAGCTGAAGTACAGTTTCTACTACTTTTCTGGTGGTGTACACAGTATCTAATACAGTGTGTACAGTTTCTGCTTCACTTCTGGTGGTGTACACAGTACACAATACAGTGCAGCTGTAGTACAGTTTCTAATACAGTACGGGTGGTGTACATGGTATCTAATACAGTGTGTATAGTTTCTACTACACCTCTGGTGGTGTACACAGTACACAATACAGTGCAGCCGTAGTACAGTTTCTAATACAGTGCAGGCGGTGTACACAGTATCTAATACAGCGTGTACAGTTTTTACTACACTTCTGGTGGTGTACACAGTATACAATACAGTGCAGCCATTGTAGAGTTGCTAATACAGTGTAGGCGGTGTACACAGTATCTAATACAGTGTGTACAGTTTCTAATACACTTCTGGTGGTGTACACAGTACACAATACAGTGAAGCTGTAGTACAGTTTCTACTGCTGTTCTGGTGGTATACACAGTATCTAATACAGTGTGTACAGTTTATACTATACTTCATGCACTGTACACAGTACAACATTACAGTGCAGCCATAGTAAAGTTTCTACTACTTTTCTGATGGTGGACACTAGGGATGAGCTTCGTGTTCGAGTCGAACGTACGTTCGACTCAAACATTGGCTGTTCGTCCGTTCGGCGAAGTCCGAACATTTTGGTCCATTCGTGCCAAATTCGTGTGGCGCTCACGGCCCACAATGCACTGCGATGTCGCAGTGCATTGCTGGCTCATGATTGGCCAAGCATGCACTGTGACCCCGCATGCTTGGCCAATCGCAGTGCCAGCAGCGAGGAGAGGATGCCTGTGGCCAATCATAGCTCAGGCTGTGTAGTGCACGCCCCACACTATATAAGGCCGCCAGCGCAGCGGCCTTGTGTAGTGTGTTGGCGTCTGAAGCAGTGGGTGTTCTGTGTACCTTCAACACAGTACACACCGATCGTTTTCGGCCGATTTTCAATCTTGCTGTTGTGTAGTGGTTATTGTCTGCGTGCCCTGACCGCAGTATACACCGCTATATTCACCTCACCTATATAGCTAGTGATCTATCTTTTATAATAGAGCTTGCAGTCAGTAGTGTTAGGAGATAGTGCGTGCTGTCTGCGTGCTCTGTACCCAGTACATACCGCTATATCCACCTACATAGCTGTTCTCTATTTGAGCCCACTTGCCATCTGCAGGAGTTATTGGAAGTTGTGTGTGCCTCCAGCACAGCACAGTATACATCTGTATATACCCCTTTATCTCTGGTGTTCTATAATAAAGGCATCTGCAGGAGTTAGTGGGTGTTGTTTGCCTCTAGCACAATATACACTACCAAACTGCTTTTTTACCCAACTCCCTTCAGGCCATTACCATGTCTGGAAGGCCAGCAAGGAGAGGCAGACAGGCGTGAGCCGATAAAAGAGGGCAAGCAGGCTCTGTGTCTAGAGACAACAGTGCTGGTCGTGGACGCGGTGCATTGTCATCAGCACGTGGCCATGGGACACGCTTGTCCTTCTTTTCGGCAGCTGGACATGTTGAACCGCAACATGCCAACGACTTGGTAGAGTGGATGACCAAGCCCTCTTCATCCTCCTCATCCTCTCTCACCCAGTCTCAGGGTACTAGCAAAGCAGCTGCCAACGCATCGTCTTCCCTCCTCTCAATGTCATCATCAGTGACTCCTTCCCTAGACCCACCACGTCCTTCTGAGGAGTCTCCTGAACTCTTTGAGCACAGTGTTGGGTACATGCTCCAGGAGGATGCCCAGTGTTTTGTGGGCTCTGATGATAACACTCAGCTAGAGGAAGGCAGTAGCGTGAGCGCAGAGAGAGGGGATGCTCAAGAAGGACAGCAATCTGGCAGTCATGTTCCACAAGCTGCAGCATACTGCCAGGTTTGCTACAGCGATGAAGAGGGAGGGGATGATGAGGGCACTGACTCCACGTGGGTGCCTGGAAGGAGGGAGGAGGAGGAGGAGGCACATGTCCAACGAGGCAGGATGCCCTCCAGGGGCCAGCTTAGGAGCAGCACACCGACTGAATCACACCACAGAGCTCCGCCTGTGCAGAGCGCTGCCTCTGCGCGTTATTCTAAAAGTTCTTTGGTGTGGGCCTTTTTTGAGACGAGTGCATCAGATCGCACCGCTGCTATTTGCAACATATGTCTCAAGCGTATCTCACGTGGCCAAAACATCATTTTTCTCACGGAAGGCGATTCCGGCTCTCTACCGGCATGTGGAAGGCAATGTCCTTGCCTCGCTGGACAGGGCGGTCAGCGGTAAGGTGCATATTACTGCTGACTCATGGTCCAGCAGGCATGGACAGGGACGTTACCTGTCTTTCACGGCCCATTGGGTCACTCTTCTGGCAGCTGGGAAGGATGCAGGACAAGGTGCAGTAGTGTTGGAGGTTGTTCCGCCACCACGCCTCCAAAATGCTACTATTGGTTGTGACACACCTCTCTCCTCCACCCCCTCCTCTTCTTCTTCCTCCATGGCCTCTTCCAGTGCTCTGTCCTCAGAACCAGCGGTGCTTCGTAGGCGTTCCAGGGGCTACGCAAGTACGCAGGCAAAACAATGCCATGCCGTACTTGCGCTGGTTTGTTTGGGGGACAGGAGCCACACTGGGGCGGATGTTTTGTCAGCTCTGCAGGGGCAGGCCGAGAGGTGGTTGATGCCACTCCAGCTTAAGCCAGGAATGGTGGTTTGTGACAATGGCACCAACCTCCTCTCCACCCTCCGACAGGGACAACTGACCCATGTGCCCTGTGTAGCTCACGTCCTTAACCTGGTGGTGCAGCGGTTCTTGGGCAGGTACCCCCGCTTACAGGATGTCCTGAAGCAGGCCAGGAAAGTCTGTGTGCATTTCCGCCGATCATTTAATGCCTGTGCTCGGCTGGCTGAGCTCCAAAAGGAGTTGAACCTGCCCAAGAACCGCCTTATATGTGACATGCCTACCCGATGGAACTCAACATTGGCCATGCTGCAGCGGCTGCACACGCAGCAGAGGGCCATCAATGAGTACCTGTGCGACTACGGCACCAGGACAGGGTCAGGGGAGCTTGGTTTTTTCTCACCACGCCAGTGGGGCATGATCAGGGATGCATGCACTGTCCTGTCACCGTTTGAGGAGGCCACAAGGATAGTGAGCAGTGACAGTGCATGCATCAGTGACACTGTACCTCTTGTCCACCTCTTGGAGCATACGCTGCGTGGAATAATGGACAGGGCACTTGAGGCAGAACAGAGGCAGGAAGAGGAGGACTTCCTTGCCTCTCAAGGCCCCTTTTATCCAGACAGTGTTCCTGCTGTGCCACCCATCACACAGGAAGAGGATGAGGAGGAGGAAGAGGAGGAGGAGGATGATTGTGTCAGCATGGAGGTGGAGGCTGGCACTCAGCATCAGCAGCAGCAGCAGCAGTCTTGTAGGGATGATTTACAGTCCCAAGAAACACGTGGACTTGTACGTGGCTGGGAGGAGGTAGCTGCGGATCATGTTGTCCTTAGTGACCCAGAGGACTCCGGACCGAATGCCTCAGCTAACCTACGCTGCATGGCCTCCCTGATCCTGCAAAGCCTGCGGAAGGATCCTCGTATTCTTCGGATCAAGGAGAGGGACCATTACTGGCTGGCCACTCTCCTTGATCCACGGTACAAGGGTAAGGTTGCCGACCTTATCTTGCCATCGCAGAGGGAGCAGAGGATAAGACATCTCCGGGAGGCCTTGCAGAAAGGTCTGTGCAACGCGTTCCCAGTGACTGGGAGGTTACAAACTCCTGGTCCTGGACAACGTGTTGCTGAGGCATCGGTCAGAAGGAGCGGTGGAGAAGGTGGCCGTCTGACTGATGCTTTTACACAATTCTTTAGTCCGCAGCCCCAAGGTATGATCGGTTCCAGCACCCATCGCCAGCGTCTGATTTACATGGTGCAGGAATACCCAGGGGCAAGGTCAGACTTGGACACCTTTCCCACCAAAAATCCTCTGGCTTACTGGGTCTTGAGGATGGATCACTGGCCAGAGCTTGCACAGTATGCAATTGAGCTACTGGCCTGTCCTGCATCCAGCGTTCTTTCGGAACGCACCTTCAGTGCTGCTGGTGGCTTTGTTACCGATCACAGGGTGCGCCTGTCCACCGAATCAGTTGATCGACTGACCTTCATCAAGATGAATCAGTCTTGGATCACCCACAGCTACCAAGCACCTGAAGCTGATGTAACAGAATAATTTTTTTTTAAATATCACATCCCTTCAAGACTGCCTATGCTGATGCTGAGTGACTGTCCTGTTATGTTGATTGTCTATCCTCTTCCTCCTCCGCTGATATGTTGGAAGAACATTTCTGGTTCTGGTTGATGCCATCAGCCCAATTTTTCTGCCCCTGTTTAACAGGGGCGTTTAAGTACAATTTTTGATGCAATGCTTTGCAGCAGGGCTAATTCCTGCAATAAAACTAGAGTATATGGCAGAGGTTGCAGTGTGGTGGCACCAGCACCAGTGCCTAAGGCCCAATTTTTCTGCCCCTGTTTAAAAGGGGTGTTTAAGTACAATTTTTGATGCAATGCTTTGCAGCAGGGCTAATTCCTGCAATAAAACTAGAGTATATGGCAGAGGTTGCAGTGTGGTGGCACCAGCACCAGTGCCTAAGGCCCAATTTTTCTGCCCCTGTTTAACAGGGGCGTTTAAGTACAATTTTTGATGCAATGCTTTGCTTCAGGACTAATTCCTGCAATAAAACTAGAGTATATGGCAGAGGTTGCAGTGTGGTGGCACCAGCAGCAGTGCCTAAGGCCACATTTTTCTGCCCCTGTTTAACAGGGACATGTAATTACAATTCTTGATATAATATTTCACAGGAGGGCCCCTTCCTGTGCCCACCCAGAGTAACGGTGAGGACTTATAGTGTTGTGGCACCAGCACCACAACCACCAAAGGTCAATTTTTCTACCACTGTTCAACAATGGCATGTAATTACAATTCTTGATATAATCGTTCACAGCAGGGCGCTCCAGCGCCCACCAAGAGTCACTTTCAGGGCTTACAATGTTGTGGCAAAACCAACACCTTGTTCCGCCATTTCTGCAGAGCATATAGGGCAGGCCCCTACTTTCAAACATCCAATTTACAAACATCTCCTACTTGCAAACGGAAGGAGACAACAGCAAGTGAGATGAAAAAAGATGGACGACAAAACAAATTATACAGGGGTGATAACCCTTCCCTATGTTTTCCAAAAAGCTTAAAAATAGTTTTTTTGACTGGAGCTACACTTTAAAAATGTACCAGTTGAAAATCACAAACAGATTCAACTTAACACAACAAACCTACACAGTCCCTGTCTTGTTTGCACCGCCTGTATACTGCTGTTCTGAGTATATAGGGCCTGGGGGCCACACGCATTTCCTTTTTTTAATATGGGTACAGGGTTCCCCTTAATATGCGTACATGACCCAAATAGGCTGGTAATGGGCAGGGAGGGCTACCCATGCCATTTTTCTCAATGATTTTCAACCATATTGCAGGAACCAGATATAACATTAAAACCGCAAGCAGTTTTAAATGGCGTTATTTCCGTTTAATGTCATTTTGTGCAGGGACTGTTCTAAACATGGGAAACACGTGGCACTTCACAGGCATACTACAGACACCCCCCAGGCACGATATTTAAAGGAATATTTCACTTTTTTTTTCACTTTAATCATCATTAAAATCAGTGCTCCCGCCAAAACGGCCATTTTTAAAAACATTTTAGGCATTGACCCATGTCCCCTGGGGCAGGAGCCAGGTCCCGAAACCCTTTTTAGGACAGTATCTTGCATATTAGCCGTTAAAAATAGCACTTTTCATTTCGAACGTTCGAGTCCCATAGACTTCAATGGGGTTCTAAAGTTCGTACGAATTTGGGGTCCGTTCAAAAGTTCTGGTGCGAACCGAACCGGGGGGTGTTCGGCTCATCCCTAGTGGACACAGTATATAATACAGTGTATACAGTTTCTACTACACTTCCGATGGTGTACACAGTATACAGTACATTTCAGCCATTGTACAGTTGCTAAGACAGTGCAGACGGTGTACACAGTATCTAATACAGTGTGTACAGTTTATAATACATTTCATGCAGTGTACACAGTATCTAATACAGTATAGTGTGGTGTTACAAAACAAAAAATACATCATGTCCGGAAGACCACCAAGCAGAGGCAGATGCTCACAGGCCACTGAAAGAGGGCAAGCAGCCTCTGTGTCTACAGTCAACAGTGGTGGTCGTGGACATGATGCATCCTCTGCAGGTGGCCACGGGGCATGATTGTCCTTCTTCTCAGCTGCTGGCCATGTTATTGAGCCAGAACATGCAGAAGAGTTGGAGGAGTGGATAACAAAGCCGTCTTCATCCTCTGTCACCCAGGCTCAGAGTAATTTGCCTTCCAACGCAGCTGTCAGAGAGGCCTATTCCACCAGCTGCTTATCCACAGTCACTCCTTCCGTAGCCCTACCATCAAGCACGGAGGAGTCCCCAGAATTATTCGACCAAAGTGTCGGGTACATGCTTCTGTAGGATGTGCAGCGATTTGAAGGCTCTGATGTTGGTTCCTGGGTTAAGGAAGAGAATAATGTGAGCCTTGAGAGAGGGGGTGCCCTAGAAGGACATGAAACTGACAGTCATGTTCCCCCAGCTGCAGCATACTGACAAGTTTGCTTCAGTGACTAGGAGGGAGGGGATGATGAGGTCTCTGACTGTACTTGGGTGCCTGAGAGAAGAGAGGAGGAGGCACAACTCCAACAAGGCAGGATGTCCTCTAGGGGGCAGCCACCCTATTGCATCACACCGCAGAACTCCGCAGGTGTAGGGCGCTACTGACTCCCCACTGACTTTTAAAAGTTGCTTGGTGTGGTCCTTTTTTTACATATGTGCAGCAAATCGCACCCTTGCTGTTTTCAACCTATGTCTAAAGCAGAGTAAGCATGGCCAGAACAGCAGCTGCTTGGGCACCACATGCTTGACCAGACATATGATGACCTTTCATACAGTCCATTGGCCACAGCATTTTAAAGACCCACATCAAAGAAAAAGACGGACTTCTCCTTGCTCCTCATCTGGGATCTCCAACCCTACTATACCTCCAATCCTTTCAAAAACCTGCACTGAGAGGAATGAAGGTATAGCAATAGGTGTCCATATTGTACTCCCCAAGTACTTGCAGCCAATCTGCTAGCAGTATAAGACCATCTGATTTTAACAGGCAAATTTCCCTACCCCAGTTGCTGAAAAGAAATTCGGTCCCAGCCATCCACATGATCAGCGTCTAAATGCTAGCTTGGCCAAATTGCTAGCACTGCAACTGCTGCCTTTTCAGCTGGTAGACTCTACTCCCTTCCTTGAATTTGTGAAATGTGCTGTACCTCAGTGGCAGGTTCCAAAACGCCATTTATTTTCATGGAAAGCCATTCCGACTCTCTATCGGCATGTGGAAGGCAATGTTTTGTCCTTGCTGGACAGGGCAGTCAGCGGTAAGGTTCATATTACCGCTGATTCATGGTCCAGCAGGCATGGGCAGGAACTTTACCTTTCCTTCACGGCACACTGGATAACTCTGCAGGCAACTGGGAAGGATTCAGGACAGGGTTCAGTGTTGTTGGAGCTTGTTCCACCACCACGCCTCCAAAATGCTAGTGGTGATTCTGCCACAGCTTTCTCCTCCACCCCTCCTCTTTTTCTTTCTCTATGGCCTCTGCAGATTTGTCCTCTGAACCACGGATGCATCGTAAGCATTCAAGGGGCTATGCAAGCAGTCAAGCTAAAAGATGCCATGCGGTGCTTGAGGTGGTCTGCCTAGGGGATAGGAGCCACACTGGGACAGAGATTCTTTCAGCTGTGCAGGGGCAGGTTTAGCGTGGTTGACGCCACACCAGGTTCAGCCAGGAATGGTTGTATGCGACAATGGCACCAACCTTCTCCCTGCCCTCCGATAGGGTCACTTGAACCATGTTCCATGTTTGGCACATGCCCTGAATTTGGTTGTGCAGCGGTTCTTGAGCAGGTACCCAGACTTACATGATCTCCCGAGGCAGGTTAGAAAATTGTGTGGTCATACAATGCCAGTGCTTGGCTGGCTGATATTCAAAGGGAATGCAACCTGCCCACCAACCGCCTCATTTGTGATATGCCCATCAGGTGGAACTCAACGTTGGCAATGCTGCAGCGGCTGCATCAAAGAGTACCCGTGTGAGTATGGCACCAGGACAGGATCAGGTGAGCTTGGCTTCTTTTTGCCACGCCAGTGGCTACTGATCAAGGATACATGCACTGTCTTGTCACCATTTGAGGAGGCCACAAGGATGGTGAGCAGTGACAATGCATGCATCAATGACACTGTTCCTCTAGTTTTCCTGTTGGAGCACACGCTTCATGGAAACATGGACAGGGCACTTGAGGCAGAACAGCAGGAGGAAGAGGAGGTCTTCCTTACCTCACAAGGCCCCTTTTACCTAGACAGCATTCCTGCGACCCTCCAAACACACAGAAAGAAGAGGAGGAGGAGGATTGTGTCAGCATGGATGTAGAGGATAACACTCAGCAGCAGTCTTCAAGGGATGGTTTCAGTCCCCACAAACCCAAGGAGTTGTATGTGGCTGGGAAGAGGTAGTTACGGATCATGTGATTCTAATGCCGCGTACACACAATCGAATTGTCTGGCAGACTGTGGTCTTAGAATCGGATACCTCTGCAAACTTACGCTGCATGGCCTTCTTGATTCTGCAAAGCCTGCTTAAAGGACCCTAGGATTTGCGGTATCAAGGAGAGTAATCATTACTGGCTGGCAACCCTTCTTGATCCACGTTGCAAGGATAAGGTTGCAGAACTCATCCTGCCTTCGCAGAGGAAGCAGAGGATGAAACATCTTCAGGAGGCCTTGAAGAAAGGTTTGTGCAACGCATTTCCAGACCCTGGGAGGTTACAGTTTCCTGGTGTTGGACAATGTGTTGCTGAGGCTTCGTTCAGTCAGAGGAAGAGCGGTGGAAAAGGTGGCTGCTGACTGATGCCTTTAAGCAATTTTTCAGTCCTCTGCACCAAGGTCTGATTGGCTCAAGCAACCATTGCAAGCAGCTGAATCACATGGTGCAGGAATATCTAGGGGCAAAAGCAGACTTGGAGATCTTTCCAACAGAGCATCCACTGAATTACTGGGTCTTTAGGATAGACCATTGATAGGCTCACATTCATAAAAATTTATCATTCTTGGATCAGCAGCTATCAAGCACATGACTCTAATGTAACTGATTGAATTTGCTATGGATGTGGGATCCCTTGAAGACGGCCTATGCAGACTATCCTATTCTTGCTCAATCTTGATGATGCCAACTTCCAACAATATTTTTGGTTTAGGGTACCATCATGTAATTACAATTTTTGATATAATATTTCAACGCAGGGCCCGTTCCTGCACCCAACAAGAATATTTGTGAGGGGTTAAAGTGTTGTGGCACCACCACCCAAGGCCCAATTTTTCTGCCTCTATATAACAGGGGCATGTAATTACAATTTTTGATATAATATTTCAATGCAGGGTCAATTCCTGTGCCCAACAAGAGTAACTGTGAGGCCTTATGCCGCGTACACACGATCGGAATTCTCATTGGAAAAAGCTCTGATGGTTTTCCCATCGGAATTCTGGCGGAATTTCACTCAAACTGTCTTGCCTACACACGGTCACACCAAATTCCAATGGTCAATAACACCGCGACATGCAACATGTTCGACGGCACTATAAAAGGGAAGTTTAATGCTTCCAAGCATGCATCAAATTGTTTCCGAACATGTGCCGGAATTTTGAGTGTCGGAATTGCATACACATGATCGAAAAATCCAATAGAAAGGTTTTCCGTCTGAAAAATTAAGAATAGGCTCTCAATCTAATGACCATCGGAAATTCCAACAGAAAAAGACCAATGGCCATACACATGGTCGGAAAATCCGATGAAATGCTCCAATCGGACTGTTTCCATTGGAAACCACCAAAGGCCCAATTTTTCTGTCCGTTTAACAGGGGCATGTAATTACAATTTTTGATCGAATATTTCACAGTAGGGGCCCGTTCCTGCGCCCAACAAGAGTATCTGTGAGGAGTTACAGTGTTGTGGCATCACCACCACTGCCCAAGGCCTAATTTTTCTGCCCCTGTTTAACATTGGCATGTAACTACAATTTTTGATATAATATTTCACAGCAGGGCCCCAATTTTCTGCAGAGTATATAGGGCAGGCTGTATAGTATATATACTGCTGTTCAGAGTATATAGTGCCTGGGGGTCTGAGGGACCCCTACACCATTCATTTTTTTTCAATTTGGGTGCGGGGTTCCCCTTAATATTCATACCAGACCTGAAGGACCTGGTATGGATTTTGGGGGTGAAATCCACACCATTTTTTTTCTATTTTGTGTATTTTTATCTATAATTCTGGGATCTGACAATACATTACACCCGTGAGTAGTTTTAAATTAATTTTTTTCCTTTAGAAATTTCATTTTTCTGTGGCACTGTTATAAACTTGGGAAAGATGCGCTACTTTACAGGACACCCCAGGCATGATATTTAAAGGAATATTTAATTTTTCTGTTTCAATATGTTTATTGAGAATTTGAATAAACAGTAATAAACAAGAGATTACAATCTACTCCTTGTGAGCCCTCACAGGGGCCACTAATCATGAATACAAACCCAAAGGGCAAACCATCACAGTATACTTCTAATAAACTCGAGATAAGGAAGGGAAATGAGCAAGGGATGAAATCGAGACTGGTTCGGAATATTTAATTTTTATTGTTTCACTTTAAACATTATTAAAATCACTACTCCCAAAAAAATTTCAGTTTTTAAAACTTGTTTTTGCATTGGTGCATGTCCCAGGTCACCAAACACTTTTTATGACAATAACTTGCATATAAGCCCTTCAAATGAGCAATTTTGGTTTGTGTCCCATAGACTTTAACGGGGTTCCGCGGCTTTCGAATTTGCCGCAAACACCGAATAATGTTCGTTGCTCGCCGAACAAACAAAGTTCGGCCCCAGCAACCGTTCGCCCTTCCCTAGTCTCAACTGAAGCTTTATTACCAATCTTGTTTCCACAATAACCCAAAATTTTAAAAATCCAGTTGTCATTGGGACAGAAAGTGAGGTAAAAACCTCTAAACAGGTACATGGATAGCAAAATAAATGTCATAGGGGTGTCAACCCTTCCCTATGCTATCCAAAAAACATAAAAAAATATGTTTTTGGCTGGAGCAACACTTAAAAAATGTATCTGTTCCAATCTACATACAAATTCAACTTAAGAACAAACCCACAGATCCTATCTAGTTTGTAGCCCGGGGACTGCCTTTATATGCATTAGGACTCCCACTTTAATAATGTTGTAATTATTTGTTTTTGTTTCCTTCCAAGACTGCAAACGTATCCCCCATTTCCTTTCATGTTTTTTTTTCAGTCTCAGTAATTATAAGGCTTTGACATTTTAATACCAATTTGAGTCTACTACACCTAATCCAACCAACCTTCACTCTAGTCCCAACTTTTATCCTGGCATTACTAGACCTGAAGGCTTATGGTAAGTATCAAAATATTGACAACACTTCACCATCTTTTACTTCACTTCACTATCACATTCTAAATGCCTTTCCAAATAAAATACCACACATTATGAGTGTTCCACTTCTTTAGATGCAAAACTCACAACAATGTATTACAACCCTCGTAATGTTAAATCATGTGCTTGTATGTTTCTCATATGTGTTTAACTATACTGTATTACAACAGTATTAGTCCTAATAAACTACTCCTTAAGGACTTCTGCTATTTTATGTTGTTCTCATATTGGCAAGGTTGTTGCAAAACTTTAACCCTACAAATTCTAATTTAGTTAACAGAATAATTTCTTAATATCTTGTATAACACTTACAATGTCTACCTGGGCCTATAAAGCATCTACATGGAGCACACCCAGGATTTAAAGCAAAAAGCAATTTGTTTATGTTTTGCATATTCTGTTTTCTTTTACTACTTTACTTACGTTACATAAACATCTGCTATTTAATCATGTCCTTGTGCCAGGACCGTGACTACTGTTTGAAGTTTAATCCTGAGAATCTTGGTTTTAGACCACAGGTGCTTTCAAACTTAAACCAATAATCTTTTTAGATCTAATAGTGAACATTAGCCAAACATAGCATAGATGACAAAAATTTTTTTAATAGAGTTCAGTAAAATAAACATGCAAGGTCTGGTAATCATTTTATGGTATTAAAAAAAAATCCCCATCTAATTTTTTAGTTTTACTATTGTTAAAAAAGTTTGAGCCTTGAAACTATTAATAAAATAGGCCAGAGACCCATTGTTAAAGCACCCAAGAGCATGATCTTCTTTCCTAGCTGAGTATGAGAAATAGCCTTTGTGTTCATTTCTACCCTTACAAGCTGTTTCTCTCTGGCATCTACTGATCTATGTGCATCTGAGGACAAGTGATCAGTGCAGACCTTGCGATTTAGTACTATCCTAAACTAGAAGAGATAACTTTTCATTATACGATGCTAAGAGTGATGAGTCAGGGGTCAGAGAAACAAGCTAAGGGACCCCTTTCAACATTTACTGAGAGTTAACTTGAAGAACTCAGAAGTCAGAAAACATAGATTACTTGGATTTTTTTTTTTATTAAACATTTATTTGCATTCTGTGAATTTTGTTGTATTGCACATTTGTGAAGCTATTTGGCAATTGCCAACATTTGTTTATCCCATTTGCCTACAATTATGGTTATTATTATTATGATTTTATACAGGATTTATATAGGTCCAATGGTTTGTGCAGCACTTTATTAAATAGAGGGGGACAGTAAAGTTACAATAAAATCCAAGACAAGAGAGTTAGGGGGTATTGGGCTTAATGTACACTAGCTGAATGTGAAGACCAGCAAATTGACACTGAATGTTACTTGTACAGAAGACTAACAAAGCACCTGTTAAAATGGCCAGTGAAGGATACAGAACACAAAGAGATATCTTGATGTAAATCATTAATCTTTCTTAGCAGCATTGCATGGTCTGCTGGAGATCCTCCTAATGTGTTTTGCTCCCATAGAGGTCAATCACAGAGTCAGTAAATGTGCCATCCAAAGATCTACATAGTGATGAAAGAGTATTTGAACACATTTTCGGCACTAGGAGAATTCATTTTATAACATGATTTAATTAATAGGTATGTCATCTGTAAATCTGTAATTCTATTGGGGTTTCAGGTCAGAATAAAGGTGACCGTAAATACATAGGAAAAGTGAAAAGTGGATTTTGTTGACCTGTTCTTTCTTGACCGTAACACACTTTTTACACAAAAATAATTCTGCACTGGTAACATTTTGGGAAAAAAACACGTTTTGGGTCACTGAAATACAAAAACTTGATAGAACACTTTTCTTGAATCTGCTAAGCATATTTAGTCATTACTCACTATGTCCCCATTTACCAGGGTATTATGAAAGATTATTGTGCTGACATGATGATGTCTATACCACCATCTGTGTCTCTGGGAACCACCCACTGATGGAGAAATGACCCAGCTCATCATGTGACCATCCAGAAGTCATCAGAAAAAGGTAGGAACGTTAAAACTAAAGCATAGCATACACTTTGGGGGGAATGTCCAGAGAGAGGAAGGATTCACTTGTTGGAGAACCATAGTGCCCAGAGTCAGGCTTTAAAGATGTTTGTAACTGAATAAGACTCAAAGCTTTTACAGTTTTATTGTAGATCAGACTGAGACCAGTTTTGACTGAGCACTGAGATATGTGTACCAGGAAGAGACCACTAAAAATGGCAAACAATGAAGCTCTAAAATGTCTTTATGCAGGGATTGTTCCCAACATTTTCTGATTGTGTAGGCAGCCACAAGGCAAGCGTGTGTCCCTTGCAAAGAACTGGGAGAGTCTAGTAAACATCAGAATACTACATGGAAATGAAGAGGTTAATTTACTAAAACTGGAGAGTGCCAAATCTGGTGCAGCTGTGCATAGAAGCCAATCGGCTTCTAGGTTTTTTGTCATAGCTTAAAGAGAGACATGGAAATTTATAGCTGGGAGTTGCCTATCTATAAATTTCCATGTCAGATGGCGAGCTTTGCCTAGGAAGGGATTTACAGGTGATCATATCAAGGGAGACTGATTGGTTTTACAATTGTATTTTATTATAGCTATTTTATTATAGCTTGTTGTTATATGGATCAAATTGTCTTAGTTTAAGTGTTGTAGACATGTCACTGGAGAAGTGATCGAGGGGGTGTACATCTCACCTAGGTTGCTACACAGTGTGAGATGGTAAATCCAGGATGGATCAGTTTCTCAGCAGCGATATGCTGCTGAGTTGTTATTTAATCTTGCCGGGCCTGGGTTTATATGGAATGGCAGGTAGGTTTGGTAGAGGGACCTGTCATTCCACATCCCCCGATCCAGTTCTGGGTTTGGGATCAGGTGAGCTTTGATCCTAATTAGCCTGGGAAGCTAAAGGCACTGCAGGGTCTGCAGGTGGTTGCTCTCAGCCAGGGAAACGAACAGTCTGTGTGTTGAAGGAAGCTGCAAGCACAGCCACTGCTGGAGCTAAAACTCACCCTGCGATATCCAGGCGAAAGACGCTGTGTTTGTAAGTGTCAGATAGGTGAGCAGAACCTGTTAGTAAGCGCCCAGCCGGGCTAGGACTTTTATTTTTGTTGTACTTAGAAAGCACGGTGTTGCTGTATATTTTGTTTGCTGGACTGTTTGTACCACGAATAAACGCCAAGATCTGCTTTATAAATTCCAAGTCTGCTGTGAACTGTGTCCAAACACACCCTACCCCGGGAAGATCCCTTACAATTGGTGGAGAATGCGGGCAACACGGTTGCTAGGGGCAACGGTGTGGACAGACTTGGCTACAGCTGCTGATGTCCTGGGTGAAAGCTGCAACTACACTCCAAGAACAGTCCAGCAACATGGAGGAGATGCTGAAGCAGTTTATGCAAGTGAGTTTGCAACAACAGCAGGCTCAGACAGAGGCCAATAGACGACATGAACAGTCCATGGCTGAACAACAGCAGGCGCAGACAGAGGCCAATAGACGACATGAACAGTACATGGCGGCACAACATCAGATGCATAAGGAAGAGTTGCAAGCTTTGCGCCAAAGCCAACAACAACTTATCGAGCACCTGATAGTAAATCGAGAGGCGCCTGTGGTTGCTAATCCACCCACAATGGAGGGAGCCGCTCCAGAGATTTTTTTTGGGAGAAGGACTGTGCAGAAAGCGCTGCAAAAGATGACTGCTGAGGACGATGTTGAGGCCTATCTAACAGTATTTGAGCGCGTGGCTGAGCGAGAGAAGTTACCAGCCGCTGAGTGGGCAGAGGTAATTGCGCCCTATTTAACAGGTGAACCTCAAAAGGCCTACTATGACCTCAGTGAGCAAGAGGTTAAGGACTATACTCGGCTAAAAGAGGAGATACTTGCCCGACTAGGAGTTACTACTGCAATCCGTGCCCGGAGGGTACGCAACTGGAGCTACAGTCTGGACAAATCAGCGAGGTCCCAGATGTATGACCTAATCCATTTGGCAAGAAAGTGGTTGGAGCCAGACACTTCTACTCCTGCACAAATCCTAGAGAAGGTCGTGATGGATCGCTACCTCCGAGCGCTTCCTACTGACCTGCAACGCTGGGTGGGACAAGGTGATCCTAGGAACGCAAACGAACTTGTCAACCTTGTGGAGAGGTTCCAGACGACTGAGGACTACCTCCGTGATGTTCCTGCAGCATCTTCACCTCCCCGGAGCGCCAGATCTGTGCCGTCAGCTGGTAAGAGACTTCCATCTATTGGGGGAGTGTGGAGGGGTGCTGATGGGGGGAAAAAGGGCTCAAGTGGTGTCTCAGGGACAAAAGACTGGTGATGGTCCCGGGTGGCTAAGGGGCTCTGAAAAGGACTCCTTGCCAAAGAGACCAGGCCCTATCCAGTGTTGGAGATGCCATGAGGCGGGACACGTGTCTGCCCATTGCCCTCTTACCTCTGAACCCATGGAATGTGACGCTAGCCGGCGTCAGTCGCTATTTGCGGAACCATCTTGTGCTGCAGTTCCTGGACTAGAGACTGAACCGCAAATCTGCAACATCACAATCAATGACTTTCCTGTTAAAGCGTTAATGGACTCAGGAAGCCTTGTAACCTTGGTGCATGCTAGCCTGGTGACTGGGGACTTAGAGTCTAAAAAGCATATGAGTGTTGTGTGCATACATGGTGATACAAAAGTGTACCCTATAGTGCTGGCTAAAGTTGGGACTGAACAAGGCACCGTACAATATGAAGTGGGTGTGGTTAAAAACCTCATGCATAATGTAATATTGGGGCGCGATTTTCCATTATTCTGGGCTCTTTGGGAAAAAAGAAAAATCCCCAAAAGGAGTGAGGATACCTCTAAGGGGGTTGCCTTGTCCACTGTGAATGATAAAAATGTGCAGGATGAAAATGATTGTTTTCCTTTGCAGGTCCTGGCTGGGGAGGAGGAGGCTCCTCCCACTGAGCAAAATATACTAGACTTAGAGGTGTCTAGCGATAATTTTGGGGCTGCACAATTACAGGACCCCACTCTCAAAAATGCGAGAGAGCAGGTTGCTGTTATGAACGGGGTACCTCAGGAACCAGATGCTGAAAAAAGATTTCCACATTTTTCGGTGACTAATGATCTTTTCTATAGAGTCAATAAGGTTAAGGATGAGATTGTGGAACAGCTTCTGGTACCTAAGCCGTACCGGCGTCAGGTGCTTGACATGGCACATAACCATGTTCTTGGGGGACACTTGGGGACTGACAAAACGCGAGAGAGGGTTCTCCAGAGGTTTTTTTGGCCGGCCATATATGATGACATTAAAAAATACTGTGAGTCGTGCCCCACATGTCAGGTTAGTGCCCCAGTGTCACATTTTCGCAGTCCTTTGGTTTCGCTCCCTATTATAGAGGTGCCTTTTGAGCGTATTGCCATGGATTTAGTGGGTCCCGTTGTAAAGTCAGCTAGAGGACACCAGTATATTTTGGTAGTCCTGGATTATGCGACCCGCTATCCTGAGGCTGTACCCTTAAGAAACACTGCATCTAAAACAATTGCACGTGAGTTGTTTTATATGTTCTCTAGGACTGGGATCCCCAAAGAAATCCTAACTGACCAAGGGACGCCATTTATGTCGAAAGTAATGAAGGAATTATGCAAACTATTTAAAATCTCACACATCCGTACCTCTGTGTACCACCCCCAGACGGACGGATTGGTGGAGAGATTTAATAAAACTTTGAAACATATGTTGAAGAAAGTGGTGGCAAAAGATGGTCGTGACTGGGATCATTTATTACCCTACCTCATGTTTGCTATTAGGGAGGTGCCCCAAGCGTCCACAGGGTTCTCACCATTCGAGTTGGTCTATGGTCATCACCCTAGGGGTCTACTGGACATTGCAAAAGAGACATGGGAGAATGAGTCCACCCCATACAAGAGTGTTATTGAGCATGTAGCACAAATGCAGGACCGTATAGCCACTGTAATGCCCCTGGTAAGGGAACACCTCCAGAGGGCTCAAGAGGCCCAAAGTAGAATTTACAACCGGTCCGCAAGAATCAGGACATTCAACCCAGGCGATAGGGTCCTTATACTAGTCCCCACTGTTGAGAGTAAATTCTTGGCGAAGTGGCAAGGTCCTTATGAAATTGTTGAAAAGATCAGTGAGGTGAACTACAAGGTGCACCAACCAGGTAGAAGGAAGCCTTTCCAAGTTTATCACATAAACTTGATCAAGCCCTGGAAAGACAGGGAATCCTTGGTGGCGACAAATACTGTTAATGATTTGTCACAACCAATCCCTCCAGTCAAGGTAGGTGATACTCTATCAGTGTCACAGAAACAGGAGGCTCAGGAATTTTTACAGAAAAACAAAAACAAGTTCTCTGACCTCCCAGGGCGTACACACCTCATCCATCATCACATTGAAACTGAGCCTAGAAGCAGAGTAAACCTTAAGCCCTATAGGATACCGGAGGCACGTAGGGAAGCCGTATCTGCCGAGGTAAAACGTATGCTTGCTCTGGGGGTAATTGAGGTGTCACAGAGTGAATGGTCCAGCCCAATTGTGCTAATCCCAAAGCCCAATGGAACTTGGAGGTTCTGTAACGATTTCAGAAAGTTGAATGAGATCTCCAAGTTCGATGCGTATCCTATGCCCAGGGTAGATGAGTTGATTGAGAAGTTGGGTAATGCCAGGTACATAACCACTCTCGATCTCACAAAGGGCTACTGGCAGATTCCACTTTCTGGTGAGGCTAAAGAGAAAACTGCATTCTCCACCCCTGATGGGCTATTCCAGTATGTAGTGATGCCATTCGGGTT
Organism: Lithobates pipiens; assembly: GCF_037356315.1. Lineage (NCBI taxonomy): Eukaryota > Metazoa > Chordata > Amphibia > Anura > Ranidae > Lithobates > Lithobates pipiens. The sequence goes on from NW_027507788.1 coordinate 112,069,645, forward strand.
ACATGGAGCGCCTGCAACTTTCCAGAGGTTGATGGACTTGATTCTGCGACCACATCGTGATTACTCAGCTGCCTACCTCGATGATGTGGTCATTTTTAGCCCTGATTGGGAAAGTCACCTCTGTAAGGTACAGGCCGTGTTGGATGCCATAAGTGATGCGGGGTTGACCATAAATGCCGAGAAGTGTGCTCTAGCCCTAGAAGAGGCCAAATATCTGGGCTACATTATTGGGAGAGGGTTGATTAAGCCACAGCTAAATAAAATTGAGGCAATACAGAATTGGCCTAGACCCCTGACAAGGAAACAGGTTAGAGCTTTCCTGGGTATTACGGGGTATTACCGTAGATTTGTGCCGAACTTTGCCTCAGTTGCTGCTCCACTAACTGACTTGACAAAGGGCGGAAAGACAGCAATGGTCACGTGGACCCCAGAGGCCGAGAAGGCTTTCCAAAGCCTTAAGTCTGCCTTGTGCCAACCACCTGTGTTAGTTACCCCCGATTTCAGGCGAGAATTTCTGGTCCAGACAGATGCCTCTAACACAGGCTTAGGTGCAGTACTCTCACAAGTAGTGAATGGTGAGGAGCATCCAGTGACGTACTTGAGTAGAAAACTAACCCCGGCCGAGAAAAATTATGCCATTGTGGAGCGAGAATGTTTGGCAGTAAAGTGGGCCCTAGAATCTTTAAAGTATTACTTGCTAGGCAGGAAATTTAAGTTGGTGACAGACCATGCCCCCCTAACATGGATGAAGTTAAACAAGGAGAGAAATGCAAGAGTGACTAGATGGTTTCTCTCCCTACAAAACTTTAATTTCACTGTGGAACACAGGCCAGGGAAATTACAGGCAAATGCTGACGCATTGTCAAGGGTAAGTTGTCTGTGGGGACAAAAGGCTCAGCCCTCCGGTCTGAAAAAGAGGGGGGGGATATGTAGACATGTCACTGGAGAAGTGATCGAGGGGGTGTACATCTCACCTAGGTTGCTACACAGTGTGAGATGGTAAATCCAGGATGGATCAGTTTCTCAGCAGCGATATGCTGCTGAGTTGTTATTTAATCTTGCCGGGCCTGGGTTTATATGGAATGGCAGGTAGGTTTGGTAGAGGGACCTGTCATTCCACATCCCCCGATCCAGTTCTGGGTTTGGGATCAGGTGAGCTTTGATCCTAATTAGCCTGGGAAGCTAAAGGCACTGCAGGGTCTGCAGGTGGTTGCTCTCAGCCAGGGAAACGAACAGTCTGTGTGTTGAAGGAAGCTGCAAGCACAGCCACTGCTGGAGCTAAAACTCACCCTGCGATATCCAGGCGAAAGACGCTGTGTTTGTAAGTGTCAGATAGGTGAGCAGAACCTGTTAGTAAGCGCCCAGCCGGGCTAGGACTTTTATTTTTGTTGTACTTAGAAAGCACGGTGTTGCTGTATATTTTGTTTGCTGGACTGTTTGTACCACGAATAAACGCCAAGATCTGCTTTATAAATTCCAAGTCTGCTGTGAACTGTGTCCAAACACACCCTACCCCGGGAAGATCCCTTACAGTGTATTTGAGAAAAAGTTAATTTTTTTCACAAAATGGTGTGCCTTAAAAATCCCATGTCTATACCCAATATAAAAGTGGAGTTATGCTTTAATTGAGCAAGCTGAAGTTAGAAGCCGATTGGCTACCACGCACAGCTGCACCAGATTTTACACTCTCCAGTTTTAATCAATAGAGATGCTCGTTCAGATAATAATTTTGTGAGTTCCAGCATCCAGGGGTATCCTATAGGTCATGGGTCTTCAAACTATGGCCCTCCAGTTGTTCAGGAACTACAATTCCCATCATGCCTAGTCATGTCTGTGAATGTCAGAGTTTTGCAATGCCTCATGGGATGTGTAGTTTCACAACAGCTGGAGGGCCGTAGTTTGAGGATCCCTGCTATAGGTACATACATACATATATTGATCCCTGCTGTAACTACAGTGAGGGAAAAAAGTATTTGATCCCCTGCTGATTTTGTACATTTGCCCACTGACAAAGAAATGATCAGTCTATAATTTTAACGGTAGGTTTATTTTCATCATGTTCATTATGTTACAATGATTCATTTTTCAAATTTGTTTCATATATTCAGATTTGTTTTGCATACTCTGACTCGGTTAGTATATTTGAATTTCGGAAGATGGCTATATTCATTCTATTCCTCTCTATTTTTTTTTTCTATTCTATTCTTTTCAATTCTTATCATCATCTTATTTCACTTTTATATCTTACTGTATTTATTGCAACATGTTTAAATTTAGAATTTAAATTAATTTTAAAATTTGAATTCGAATTCTAATTCATTTTCTATTTTTTTAATTCAAATTTTTTATTTCGTTATGTTATTTTGTTTTGTTATAATTTATTTTGGATTAGTTGTAATTCGTTACTATTGAGATTCAGAAATTCGTATACATACCAATCTCTGAATAACGAAAAGTTTGGCCCAGTTTGGATTTGTAATGAGACAAATTGCACATCTATTAGTAAATCAATCCCTCAATGACATAAGATTTGGCGTAAACTGTGCAACATTTTTCAAGTCCCTTGCTGATCAGCCTGGGCATCCCTCAGAGAACACTTGCCATTTTCTCAATGAATGTAAAGTGTTCTGATTGCATGATGTGGAGAGACATAATGGTAATGTCACAACATACAGTGGTGTGAAAAAGTGTTTGCCCCCTTCCTCATTTCCTGTTCCTTTGCATGTTTGTCACACTTAAGTGTTTCGGAACATCAAACCAATTTAAACAATAGTCAAGGACAACACAAGTAAACACAAAATGCAATTTGTAAATGAAGGTGTTTATTATTAAAGGTGAAAAAAAATCCAAACCATCATGGCCCTGTGTGAAAAAGTGATTGCCCCCCTTGTTAAAACATACTATAACTGTGGTTGTCCACACCTGAGTTCAATTTCTCTAGCCACACCCAGACCTGATTATTGCCACACCTGTTCACAATCAAGGCATCACTTAAATAGGAGCTGCTTGACACAGTAAGGTCCACCAGAAGATCCTTAAAAGCTACACATCATGCCGAGACCCAAAGAAATTCAGGAACAATTGAGAAAGAAAGTAATTGAGATCTATCAGTCTGGAAAGGGTTATAAAGCCATTTCCAAAGCTTTGGGAATCCAGCGAACCACAGTGAGAGCCATTATCCACAAATGGCGAAGACATGGAACAGTGGTGAACCTTCCCAGGAGTGGCCGGCCGCCCAAAATTACCCCAAGAGCGCAGCGACGACTCATCCAAGAGGTCACAAAAGACCCCACAACAAAGTCCAAGGAACTGCAGGCCTCACTTGCCTCAGTTAAGGTCAGCGTTCATGCCTCCACCATCAGGAAAAGACTGGGCAAAAATGGCCTGCATGGCAGAGTTCCAAGGAGAAAACCACTGCTGAGCAAAAAGAACATCAAAGCTCGTCTCAATTTCTCCACAACACATCTTGATGATCCCCAAGACTTTTGGGACAACATTCTGTGGACCGATGAGACAAAAGTGGAACTCTTTGGAAGGTGTGTGTCCAAGTATATCTGGCGTAGAAGGAACACTGCATTTCATAAAAAGAACATTATACCAACAGTAAAATATGGTGGTGGTAGTGTGATGGTCTGGGGCTGTTTTGCTGCTTCAGGACCTGGAAGACTTGCTGTGATAAAAGGAACTATGAATTCTGCTGTCTACCAAGAGATTCTGAAGGAGAATGTCCGACCATCTGTTCGTGTACTCAAGCTGAAATGAACTTGGGTTCTGCAGCAGGACAATGATCCTAAACACACCAGCAAGTCCACCACCGAATGGCTGAAGAAAAACAAAATGAAGACTTTGGAGTGGCCTAGCCTGACCTGAATCCTATTGAGATGTTGTGGTATGACTTTAAAAAGGCCGTTCATGCTCGAAAACCCTCTAATGTAACTGAATTAGGACAATTCTGCAAAGATGAGTGGGCCAAAATTCCTCCAGGACGCTGTAAAAGCCTCATTGCACGTTATCGCAAACGCTTGGTTGCAGTTGTTGCTGCTAAGGGTGGCCCAACCAGTTATTAGGTTTAGGGGGCAATCACTTTTTCACACAGGGCCATGATGGTTTGGATTTTTTTCACCTTTAATAATAAACACCTTCATTTACAAATTGCATTTTGTGTTTACTTGTGTTGTCCTTGACTATTGTTTAAATTGGTTTGATGTTCCTAAACACTTAAGTGTGACAAACATGCAAAGGAACAGGAAATGAGGAAGGGGGCAAACACTTTTTCACACCACTGTACACCTTGTTCAATCAGATAACAGTTTTCATTGAGTGTTCAGCAAGCTAGTAAGCAACCTCTGTGTTTTAGTAAGCATCAGTACAGCTTCTCAGCACAGGACCCAGAAGCTAGCAGCAATCACTGGAGTAGCACTACCTATTACAGTGAGTTCCAGCTTCCAGGGGATCCCATATGTATTGCACATACATACACATATTGGTCCATGCTGGACCAATGTAACTACAGTGAAGGAAAAAAGTACTTGATCCCCTGCTGATTTTGTACGTTTGCCCACTTAAAAAGAAATTATCAGTCTATAATTTTAATGGTAGGTTTATTTTAACAGTGAGAGACAGAATAGCAACAAAAATATCCATAAAAACGCATATTTGACCAATTCACAAAACATGACTTAGTACTTGACAAAAATCTTGTTTCGAAGACTGACTTTTGGTGACTCAAACCTTCAGCTCCCTCCACATATTTTCTATGGAATTAAGTCTGGGAGACTGGCTGGGCCACTCCAGGACCTTAATGTGCTTCTTCTTCTTGAACCACTCCTTTGTTGCCTTGTCCATGTGTTTTGGGTCAATGTCATACTGGGATACCCATTCATGACCCATTTTCAATGCCCTGGCTGAGGGAAGGAGGTTCTCACCCAAGATTTGACAGTACATGGTCCGTTCATCGTCCCTTTGATGCAGGGAAGTTGTTCTGTCCCCTTAGAAGAAAAACATCCCCAAAGCATAATGTTTCCACCTCCATGTTTGACGGTAGGGATGGTGTTCTTGGGGTCATGGGCAGCATTCCTTCTCTTCCAAACACGGCGAGTTGAGTTGATGCCAAAGAACTAAATTTTAGTCTCATCTGAACGCAACGCTTTCATCCAGTTCTCCTCTGAATCATTCAGATGTTCATTAGCAAACTTCAGATGGACCTGTACATGTGCTTTCTTGAGCAGGGGGGCCTTGTGGGCACTGCAGAATATAAGTCCTTCACGGCGTAGTGTGTTACCAACTGTTTTCTTTGTGACTATGGTCCCAGCTGCCTTGAAATCATTGATAGGATTCTTACATGTCATTCTGAGCTCATTCCTCACAGTTCTCATGATCATTGAAACTCCATGAGGTGAGATCTTGCATGGAGCCCCAGACCAAGAGAGATTGACATTTATATTGTGTTTCTTCCATTTGCAAAATAATCACACCAACTTTTGAAACCCTCTCACCAAGCTGCTTGGCAATGATCTTGTAGCCCATTTCAGCCTTGTGTAGGTCTACAATCTTGTCCCTGACATCCTTGGACAGCTCTTTGGTCTTGGCCATGGTGGAGAAATAGGAATCTGATTGATTAACTGCTTCTGTGGACAGGTGTCTTTTATACAAGTAACAAGCTGAGATTAGGAGCACTCCCTTTAAGACAGTGCTTATTGTTAGGTTGCTCGTCTTCTGTAAGTAACCCCTGGTAGCCTAGGCTAGGATTGAAGAGCGGAGGTCCCTTTCACCGGTGGACAAAACATTACACATACACGCTATTGTACGTGAATAATGAATGTGCCTATTGAAGCACACACAACAATTTTATTTAGTTTGAACAGAAGGACAGCCCTGTGGTTTAACCAATCAGGTAATTCATACATACATCGACATTTTTCTTAAACTCATGACATTATCTAAGTCAAAGGTGAAATACAGTCTTCTGATAGTTATTTCGTCATTTCAACATCTGCTGACTGACCATATTCTTGCGTAACCAGTCCTATCTTAGCTTTGTACCTCTTACCGCAGACAGATGCATCCTAATATGTCAACATCTTGCACCTTAATTCTGAACTTAGTGAAATGCACGCCTAAGCATATTATCTTAGACCTTTAACCTAGTACCGTATATCTTTTGGCAACCTTAATAAGTATTCCCTTATAATCCTTCCTTTGATCATTCTGTGATTTACATAATGATCATTCCTTTTCTAATTTAATAGCACAGGCTTCATACTCCGAACCCTTGTGCTCTTGGTTTCTATACCATACCGTTGGATCCTTAACAATGGAAGTGAGTTTCAGATCCTTCGGAGCGACCGTGTTTCCCTTTTTACATAAACATTTGATTATCTTATAACAGGCATATAAAAATAGAATGAAGAGAATCACAGTGACAATTGTCATGGCAGCATTTCGGAGCCAAGATATTAATCCCCCAAAACTAAAACTGCTCGAGAAGGGATCCCAGTTTTTTCCTATGTTCCTTGCCTCTTTCTGTAGTTTATTTACCTCTTCCCTGTGTTGGGCAATAACGTCATAGTAGTCTGGGACTTCGATGCTGGTATTATGAATCCAGGTACAGCACTCATAATCCTCAGTAGTCTCACAGAGGCCAGTAAGGGCTGCACTCATACTTTCTATAGCCAACTCATGTAGTTCTAGTTGCTTCCTAATTGCCCTAGTTTCTAGATTTAGTTTGGTTATGTCATCAGAATTTTCCTCCAGAATCTCATCAATTATGCCAGTGTAATTATTTAATCTTTTCATTAGGTCAATTCCCCACCCTGTCCAGGAAGGGAACCATGCCCAGGCCATATCTTTTCCTAAAAACAATTCTCGTTTATTACGGTGTCTAAGGGGATATCTAGGATGCATGCTGGCTTCAAGGAGGTGACTTCCCTTGTTATCCCCTAATACCCCCATAATAGGAACCAGGGCTGCAAGGTAACACCACCCCTGGGGTTTGGTTGGGATCCAGGGGTGACAGAGTTTGCTGCAGCATATATATATGGTATTTCCTAGAGCTAGGGGTCGTTTATGGAACACGTTCCTAAGAGTATCAGAAAGGCCAGAGAGCACCAGAATTGACATTAATTGGTGTATTGTAGTCTTGGTACTGGAGCTAAGAAAGTCTAAAAAGGTGGCATTTAGGGTGGGATCTGAAGTATGGAAGAAAGAAGGACTGTTAAATGATGTCATTGAAATGTTAAGTTTTGCTTGTTTGCAAACCTCGGCTCCATCTGTGGTGTTTCCCAGTCGGAAACACCAGTCTGGGAAGTGGCTTCTACCTATAATTTGGAAAGTGAGGGTTTTATTTGGACGGGTCCTAGTAACATTCGTTAGGACGATAGGGGGTGTTCCATTAAGGAGGGGGGTAAAATTCAAGGGGACTGCCATGAGAGGGATTCTAGCTGTACTGGGATGTAGCTTGCTGCAAATCCAGCATTTCTCAAAACCAGATTTTTGAGCATAGCTATATTTGAATTTTAGTAGTAACATCTTGTTAGTCAGTCCCTTAGGTGACTCATTAACGGGTACAATACTTCTACTATGTCTTTGGCCGGGGGTATTATTCATCTTAGGTGGTCCACATATCCCTTTTAATAAACCTAAATCTTCTGGATGATATATACAGTTGGCTATAAACCATGTGGGCAGGAATACAAATAGTACCAGACTACCCCAAAGGCATACAGCCTTCCCTGACACTGAAGGTAAAAACATTTCTACAAGTTCTTATGCTTGTCCTTCTTCTTCGCTATCATGTAGGGTTTCAAGGGTTAATTGTCCAATGCCTTCCTGAATCTCTTGCAGTTCCGGTCGCTGTTCGGGTGGGTCGGGTTCTCCTTCAATAGGTGGGGGGTCGGGGGTTGTGGGAAGCAGTGGGCACTTTTTCAGCCTGCTGGCGTGGATCCAGGTGTTTCCTTGGTCAGTCAGGACCGCAGTTCTGGACACCTTTTCAACCTTCCAAGGTCCAGAGTAGATTGGTCCGATCCTCTTTTTGTGGGCCAGTTGCTTGACTAGCACTTGATCTCCTGGGATGAAGGGGTGTGTTGGCTCTGTGGAAAGAGGAGAAAAGGTGACAGAAACGTGTTCGTTCATTTCATGAAGCATACTTACCAGGTTTTTCACGTACATTTCCTGTTGGGAATAAATGTCAATATCAGTGTCTTGGTCTAATGGGGGTAATTCTATGTTTGCGGGGACTCCCATCAAAATTTCAAAAGGTGAAAGTTTCGTTCTGGCATGGGGTGCCGTTCTAATCTGGAATAGCACAGAAGGGAGGTGATCAAGCCATCCCTTCATTGTGCCCCCTGTGGCCTTTTTCAATTTATCCTTTATATTTCTATTCATTCTTTCCACTACCCCTGCGCTTTGAGGGTGATAGGGGATGTGTAGTTTCCATTGCAGCCCTAACAATTTAGCCACAGCCTGGGTAACGGAGGAGCTGAATGCAGGTCCCCTATCTGACCAAATAGATGTTGGTATGCCAAACCTACAAATCCAGTTATTCAGCAAGCATTTTGCTGCTATATTGGCTGTCTCACCTGCACAGGGAGTGGCTTCAACCCAGCCTGAAAATTTATCTATGACAACGCACAGGTATCTTAAGTTCCCCTTTTGTTTTGGCATGTGTGTGAAGTCTACTTGTAAATCTGTAAGGGGACCCATTGGTGGGGGTAGATGACCATGTAGGCCATGCCGTTTGCCCTGCACATTGTTTTGAGCACAGGTAAGGCAACTTGTGGTCAGGAGTTTGACTTGTTTGTTCAAGGCGTTTGTGCAGAAAGATTTGGTGTACATAGTGGCTAAAGGGACGGCACCTATGTGTCCTGGACCATGAAGGTAGGAGAGAATTAGAATACTGCTTGCCTCAGGTATTCCCAATATCTTCCCCTCTTTTGACCACAGACCCTCTGGGTCTTTGGTCAAGCCAGCCTTCACCCAATACAAGACATCTTCCTCAGTGGCTAATGATTGCATTTGTGCCACTACAGATTTAAAGTTAGGACAGGTGAAATGATCCTTAAAGTACATGGACGTGGGGGTGGGCTCCTGGGTGGAGGACTGGGCTGCCTTTTTCGCTTCTCGGTCAGCTAAAGCATTTCCCTTGGAAAGTTTGCTATTATCTGAAGAATGTGCTTTTACTTTAATTATTGCCACCTCTTTTGGGAGCAAAATAGCCCGAAGAAGTGCCTCAATCTGGGTAGCATTGGAAATAGGTTTATTATCCGCTGTTTTAAAACCTCTTTTAGCCCATATTACTCCGAAGTCATGCACCACCCCAAATGCATATCTACTGTCAGTGTAAATGTTCACCTTCTTATCTGTAAATAAAATGCAGGCCCTGGTGAGGGCTTCCAGTTCAGCCACCTGAGCCGAAGAGGGGGGCAGTGGTTTGGCTTCTAATACCTTGTTTGGCAACTGGACTATTGCATATCCTGTTTGGAAGGTGGAATCAGAGGGACGGGAGCAACTACCGTCCACAAAAACATCGTCTGCATTGGTAATCGGTACGTCGGTGAGGTCTGGTCTTGGTGATGTGATAGACTCCACTCGTGTTATACAGTCATGAAACTGGTCTGGGTCTTGTGGTAGGCGTAACATGGAGTGCAAGAGACGGACGGCAGGGTTGTTGGCGGGAACATATTTGAGAGACAGATTGTCTGTGTTCATGAGGGAAATCTCATATCCGCTGAGTCTTTGTGAGGTCATGTGTTGGGTGTTCATGTTCTGTATGAGGTGGGTGACAGAATGTGTGGTGTAAAGTGTCATCGGGTGTCCCAAGACCATCTTGTTGGCATCTTGTACGGCCATAGCACAGGCGGCTAAATTCTGAAGGCATGATGGCATGCCTTGAACCTGAAGGGGGAGTTTTTTAGATAGGTAGGAGACAGGGCGGTAGCCTGTTCCATGCTGTTGTGTTAGCACGGCGGCAAAAGAGCTTCCTGAAACTACACAGTACAGCTGAAAAGCTTTACCATAGTCTACCAATCCCAGGGCGGGAGCATTTGACAGACTGTTTAATAGAGCTTGAAAAGCTTGTAGTCTGTCTTCAGTCCAATCTATTAATTTAGGGGCTGTCGAGCCAGTAGCCTCTCTTAGGATACTATCATAATGAGAACAGTCAGGGATCCATTGGCGGCAATATACAATTGCACCCAAAAATGAGAGTAGGGCGGCCTTGTCTTTTGGCGGACTGAGAGCTTGTAGGGCTGCGGCACGTTTAGGTGACACCAGCCTTGTTCCTTCTCTAAGGATACAACCTAAGTATTCAACCTGGGACTGGCACCATTGCACCTTCTTCCTGGAGGCGAGGTGTCCAGCTCGGGCTAAGTGTCCCAACAGTGATGTTGAATCGACCGCACAGTCTTCAGCAGTTCGACTGCACAGGAGCAAGTCGTCCACATACTGTATCAGTACCGACCCTCGCTCAGATGTCCAAGACTTGACAGTCTCGTTGAGTACCATAGAGAAGGCGGCTGGACTGTCTACATACCCTTGCACTAAACGCGTCCAGGTTAACTGGCCCCCGGCCCAGGAGAAAGCAAACATAGGTTGGGCTTCCTCCGCAATGGGAATGCTAAAGAAAGCATTCGCTAAATCAATTACTGTGTAGCATAGAGAGTCTGCCGGTATGCATGAGAAAATAAAAGTGATGTCTGAGACTAGGGGTGGGAGGGGAATCACTTGTTTGTTTACTGCTCTGAGGTCTTGTACAAGTCTCCACTCCCCACTGGCCTTTTTTACGGGGTAAATGGGCGTGTTCCAGGGACTGATGATCGGTCTCAGGATACCTTTTGATATGTAATCATTAATTTGAGGGGAGATGCCTTGGACTTTCTCTGGGGGTAGGGGATACTGTTTTTGATATTGTATCCCTGCATCTGATCGCATTTGGGGTGCATATGGTGTGCAATTAATAAAGCCCACACTACCTTTGTTTTCTGCCCAAATCGTGTGATGGTCAAGGGAGGAAGGTATCATCAGAAAGAAACTCCTGTGTGCATGTCTTTTTGGGCTGTGTAAGTCACAAAGAGGGGAACTTGCAGTGAGGGAGCCGTCTTTGTCAAACTTAATGGTAATGTTCAACTGGGATAGTAAATCTCTGCCCATGAGGGACACTGGACAGGAAGTCAGGACAGCGAAACTCTGCATACATAGCTCTAGTCCATCCGGGGTAGAGACTGGTAAAGGCGGGGTGACGGAATGAGTGACCGATGTCCCATTTATTCCAATAGAGTGTCCCTCAGTACACAGTGGTGTGTCATACCTCTCATCATTTAATGAGCTAAAAGTGGCACCTGAATCAAGCAGGAAACACACTATGTGGTTGTCTACGCGTAATATAACTTGTGGTAGACTCTTCCATGATAGGTTGTGGCACACCAGACTGAGGGAAGGAACATACTCTAGGCATCTCTATTGGGGGTGTGTTTGTCGGGTAGACGGCCACTGCATAGGGATTCGAGGGGGAGGTCTGTTAGAGGTTGGGGTGTAGGGTGGCTGTGCAAGCCCATGGTTTTGAGATGGTGTTTGGGGAGGTGGCGGATATTGGGGGTACCTTGTAGTGTGAGGGGGGGGGCGATTAGTAGCATTGTACCCCCTTCCTCTGCCCCTTGGATAGCTCGCCCTCTGTCTATATGGGCACTGTGATTTCCAATGTCCCTGTTCCCCACAATTAAAACATCCTTGGTCAGGTGGGTAGGGCTGCATGGTCATGAGGTGCGGTGGTGAGGATGAGGTTTCAGGTGTGACTAGGGTTTGTGTTTGTGTCAAGGAGGGGAAAATTCCCCCTTTTTGTTCAAAGACTCCTGAAGTCTCTCTGGACCTAGCGTCCTTCATGAATTCATCTGGTGCTTGCTCTGCCCATTTGGGGTTTGTGAATTTGAGCAAGTGCGTCACTTTGGGATCGCCTCCCGACATGATGGTAGTAGTAAATAATTGTGGTGTGACCCCATCTACAGCTTTCCATAGGGAGTATACTCTGGTACAGTAATCATAGAATTTCTCTTTAGGTCCCTGCTTGGCTAGGATCAGTTCTTGGAGTGCAGATGATCCTTTGTATAATTTGGACCAATGACCTCCCATGCCTTTCCAAAAGGATATCCAATCCTTATTGGTCTGAATATGGGTTGTCCATAGGTTGTCTACAGGGGCTACTTCTGGGCTGTCTGGGTCTACAATGCTAAGAATACTTTTTATGTCATCTTTGTCAAGCCCTGTGCCTGCACTATATTTTGCCAGAAAGGTACCTGCATCTCGTGGATACTTCTTGGGATTGGGACATAGTTCTTTTATTTTGGAGAGTGTACCCAAAGGTAATGGTATATGCACCTCGGTGTTCCCCATAGTCATCAAAGGTGCTTTGAGTGAAGCCCCTACTGCTTCTCTCTCAGTTTCCTCTTCTATGGATAATGTCCCTGTTTTACTAATTGGACCTGACTCCTCAGTTTTGGGAATAGGTGTCTCTTTTGTATGGCTTCTTGTAGTGGTGGGGGGCAGCGCTATAATCCTATCCTGCGCTTCTTTCAACATTTCCTCCTTCTTCCCTAATTGCTTTCTTAACTTTTCTAGTTCCTTTTGTAAGTCCTCCATCCTATGTACCTCTCTCTCTCTTCCCTCCTGAAATTCCTTCTCCCTTACTTCCAAGTTTTTCTGATACATTTCTAACTCTATTTTCCTATCCACTTGTACCTTTTCTGCCTCATTGAGGACTATTTCTTTTTGTTGTAGGCCTTCCATAAGTGTTTCTAACTCAGTTCTCCTTTTTCCTATTCTCTCTTCTTCCTCCTTTTTCTTCTCTTCAAACTCTTTTATTTTTGCCTCTAATTCCTGCATTTCGGGACTACCCACTTCTTCTTGTCCTGTAACTTCTTCCTGTCTCCCCTCTTCCTCTCTGCCCCTACTTATTTGTTCCCATTGGGCCACTTGTTCTGGTGTTGCTGTGGCGTGTGCTATGGCGGCTAGGACTACAGGATCCAGTGAAGGATATAATTGAAGGTATGGACCTGGCGTCCCATCTTCGTTTTTTACCATAACATAAGGTGGGGGTGGACATTGAGGCGGGGGAGGGGGAGGTGAGGGGGGTGCAGGGGCTTCAGCCATAGCACTGGGTCCTATATTTGGAGTAAGCTTTGTAGTTTTATTAATATGCTTCTTTTTATATTTGTGTAGACATTTATCCCATGCATGGTAACAATCTTTTATATATTGAATATTTTCCCACTTCCCTGGAGGGTACGAATTTTTGTGGATTTGGCATATTTTACTTACTTCCTGCCAGTCTTCCTCAGTACAAGGACCATATGGCCCTGGGTCATGTATCCCCAATTGCTGACACCTTTCTCGGACTTGTGTCCAAAATGGTTCTACCTGGGGGCCAGGGATCATATTACTGACAAATTCATAGGGTGATGGGGTGGCCATAGCTTGGGTTGCTGCAGTATTCCCCATCTAGTAGTCTGGGCAGTGTGTGTCTAGTGGCAGGACACAGGTGATAACACCCGGTTTGTCCAACAATCCGGTCTCTGGTCTGGGAGTAGGATCCCTGATCTTTTTTGGGGCAGATGGACTTATATAAAACTATGAAGATTTACCCTTAATATACGATGAAGGGTAAATTTTTCCTGGTGGCGGTATTTACCCCTCTTACACCAAGTCTGCAAGAGAACCCCCCTGGTCTGGTGGTCAGTCAAATCCACTTGTCATCTATTCTTAGGAAGAGTAGACCTAACGTGCAATGGGGGCAGGCGGATGCTATGTCACTACAAGAGGGCTCCTCATATTCTGCACTCATTTAAACAACAACAATTATTTTCCTTATACTCTATATTAAAACTTATACTCTATATACTTACACGTGTACCTAGAGAGAAACAGACATATTCTTAATATACTTTAAGACATGAAATAACCGTATTGCAATACATTTATCAATTTATAGTGCACTTTTTTTTTTTTAAAAAAATTTTTTTCAAATGGGCGTCCACTCCACCAATCCCTTTGTCACGGGCGTAATCTACTACTTCCCGTGTTAAAAATACTATCACCAATAGTTTTAAGTCAGACCAACCTAGTCGGACTCCCCTAAACCTATAAATTCCTTGCGAGCCCTTTTCACCTCCCGAGTGACCAGCCTAGTCCATCGCGAAGGCACAGTTACTTCTTTTAATTTTAAACTAAGTTCGTAGCGGCCGCCCGGACAGAGTAAGTGTTTACACCATTCACCAATCAGGTAAAAAAGAGTAAAGTGACTTACCTGTCGCAAGACGAGACGAACCCCACTTTGCTGGTACCAAAACTGTTAGGTTGCTCGTCTTCTGTAAGTAACCCCTGGTAGCCTAGGCTAGGATTGAAGAGCGGAGGTCCCTTTCACCGGTGGACAAAACATTACACATACACGCTATTGTACGTGAATAATGAATGTGCCTATTGAAGCACACACAACAATTTTATTTAGTTTGAACAGAAGGACAGCCCTGTGGTTTAACCAATCAGGTAATTCATACATACATCGACATTTTTCTTAAACTCATGACATTATCTAAGTCAAAGGTGAAATACAGTCTTCTGATAGTTATTTCGTCATTTCAACATCTGCTGACTGACCATATTCTTGCGTAACCAGTCCTATCTTAGCTTTGTACCTCTTACCGCAGACAGATGCATCCTAATATGTCAACATCTTGCACCTTAATTCTGAACTTAGTGAAATGCACGCCTAAGCATATTATCTTAGACCTTTAACCTAGTACCGTATATCTTTTGGCAACCTTAATAAGTATTCCCTTATACTTATAATCTCAGCTTGTTACCTGTAGAGAAGACACCTGGGAGCCAGAAATCTTGCAGATTTATAGGGGATCAAATACTTATTTTGCTCATTAAAATGCAAATCAATTTGTAACTTTCTTGAAATGCGTTTTTTTCTGGATATTTCTGTTGTTATTCTGTCTTTCACCATTAAAATAAACCTACCATCAAAATTATAGACTCGACATTTCTTTGTTAGTAAATAAATGTAAAAAATCAGTACGGGATCAAATACTTTTTTCCCTCACTGTATATAAAAGTTGCTATACCTGGAATTTGGCTTTAATAATCACAACATACATGAAAGCAGAGGAAAGTAGACATATGTACATATATTCCTACAACATTAAGCATGTATTTGTGAAGTCAAGTGTTTATGGAGTACCCACTGCTGTGGATAATTTAGTAATTCAAACCTTTGTACTTTTTGTTATCTAACTGTATATGAGTTTAAAAATGTATTATGCTTTTAAGTACTAACTGACATACTGTACATGTATGCATTATTATTTGTTAAAGCTATAAACTTCTAAAATGGTTGTAAACCTCTGACGTGAAATATGAGCAAAGCATATCCCTCTTTAGTGTGTGCATGTCTCTATTCGGATGCACTAAAGCCCCACACACACTATCAGATTTTATGCAGATTTTTGTCTTCAGATTTACCAAAACCGTATAATATGAGGTCAAACCTTAGGAGTTTCAATGTGCATGCAATCAGGCAGGCCATTGCATACATGGTTTTGGTAAATCTGAAGACAAAAATCTGCAGAAAATCTGATAGTGTGTATAGGGCTTAAGTTTAATTTCTGCCTAATGCCTCGTTCATCTGCTATTTGCCTGATTCAAGTATTTCTGACATCAAGAGATAAAAAGGTGATGGGATGGGAGCTCCGTCACACAGACTGTGATTGACAGCCTCAGCTCTGTTCTTGTGTGCTGTATGAACAGGGATGTGTCCCTTCCCTCCAATCAGCTCTCACTGAACTCTGTAGCGTGTACCTTCAGGTACCCATCTACTGCTGTGGAAGACTGCAGATAAGCAGATGAGGTTTTGTTTCATCTCTGTGTATCACCTAAGGCTAGTCATTTCACTGAGTATATGCAAGGGTTTACACTTTACTTCTTGAAAATACCACAGCACTCTGTCACAGTACTCCTTCCAAGAGACAGCCTACTGCTTGCATCAGGGCAGGAGGAGTACTGAGTAAGGATGTTGTGTTATTTTCACAAAGCTATGTACAGCACCTTACTTGCCCCTTTTGTCAGCCATGATCTGCCTGCATTGCATAGTGAAACACAAGCACCCTTGGAAGTTGAGACAGGGTCTACATGGGTAAAGTACTAGGGGCAGACATGAAAGCGCTGGTTTCGGATCAGCAGGAGTACAACTGGGTTTATCATGTTCAGTTATAAGCGGAGTCAAGTCACGAGCTGGTTCCACTAACAGCTGATCAAGAAGGCACAGAATCATAGGCAGAATCAGAGTCAGCAATAAACTGAGGACAGAAATGTGCAGGCAGCAAGGTACAAAGACAAGGGGCAGAATTCTGGTCAGAATTACAGGCTGAGGTTGGTATAGGCATAGGCAGACTAGAGTTATCCAAAAACAGGTCAGGTGGGTGCCAGATCAATAACTGGGTCAGTATAAGTAAGTATAAGTCAGGGTCAGGAATACAGGAGCAGGACTGAAGACCATTCAGCAATGATCTTGTGCCGAGCTCAATTTTAATTAGCCTGCTTGATGGCAGTGGGCATGTCTGCATATCCACAAGTGTATGTGTGCTTGTGTGCAACAACACATATGCAATAAGGCTTCTATGACAATTAACAAGTGCATTATGACACAAGTTTCCTGACACCAACAAAGGCCATGCTACAGAGGCTGCACCAGCAGCAGCAGCATGCAATCAATGAGTACCTCTGCAATGATGATACTAGGACAGGGCTGGGCTTCTTTTCACTGCTTTAAAGGATCATCATTTAGGACAAAAGCGACATTTTGGCATTTTTTACCTTTTGAAGAGGCAGCAAAATGTTGATCCGTGACAAGGCAAGGATTGGTGATACAGTCCTGTTCGTATCCCTCCTGGAACACACACCTGATAAAGAGACACAAGAAGGCTCATCTCAGTTCAACAAGTTAATAATTTTTTATTTTTTTGGGGGTTTTAAAAGAGTTTTATTGAAATAATGGGATCATAACAGAGATTAATCTCCCGCGCAGGGGAGTTCTTAAGCCGCGTACACACGGGCGGACTGTATGGCCAACTTAGTCCGTCAGACAATCCGACAGACAGTCCGTCCTACTTTCGAATGAACGGACTTGACCACACACGATGATCAAACAGTCCGTTGAAAGCTTGCGCGATGACGTGTACAGCACGTACGACGGGACTAGAAATACTACGTCCAATACACAGCAATGCAACCTTCGGCCGTGTAAATCCTTTCTGAGCATGCGCCAATCTTAGTCCGCCCAACTAGCCTACTCACGAGCGGACTGTCCGCTGAAACCAAAGTTGGACGGACAATATTACGGAAATTCCGAAATACTTAGTCCGCCAGTCTGCACGCTGAAAAAGTCCGCTGAAGCCCACACATGAGCGGACTGTCCGCTGAAATGTGTTTCGGCGGACTAAGTTGGACAGACAGTCCGCCCGTGTGTACGCGGCTTTAGAGATGAATACATAACAGGCTGAACAAAAAAGACATTTCGTACCATTACATCTGATAGAAAATCTTTGAAAATAACAGCAAGGAGATCCTAGATCCTGAGAGGTTCATGAGTATGGATCGACATAAACATCTAGGGTGAATAATTAACTCCTGAAGAAAATCAGAGTAGAGAAAAAGAGAAAGGAGAACTAGGAGAACCATAAAGGAGAGACAAAGTATAAAATGATAAGCATAAATGAGCCCTCTCTCCCGGCGGCCTGAAGCCCCGACACCTCGACAGGGAATTCACTGTGTCGGAGCCCCATGGCCCCCCCAGATCCGAGGTCCATCCGATTTCAAATCCCATAAAACCCTGCTTAGTGTATCCTGAGAACAAAACTATCTAGAAAATGAAAAGGTAAAACTTGGCAGAGACCACTGGGGGTCCTAATCAAAGGCTTGGCTCACAGCTAGATGGGGGGGCTAGCCCCTGGGATGGTGTAGCAAACAATAGATATTGCGAATAGGCCAGGCCTAGAAGCACCTAATAAGCCAAAGCCTGTTCAGAAAAACGTAAGCCGCCCTCCCTCAGCCCAGCGGTGCCGGGGGGAGGAAGGGAAGAGACAAGAGGGGGAAAGTGAGAAGGAGAAAAAAAAGGGTGGAAGAAGAGGGGGGGGTGGTCAGTACGGGGCGAGAGGTGCCTGGGCCAAGGAGAGTGGGAGGTAGTTGGGGGGGAGTTCGGCTCTCGGGGCAGAGCAGAAAGTGAACCTGGTGACTGAGACTAAAGGCTAAAGAAGACAAGTTAATAATTTTATTAAAATAAGGTAAAATAACCACTCACATGTAGCTGAATAAAGGCAATAGGGCACAGAATGGCTGCAGACAGTTGACATAGATAGGCACAGGGTCCGATCTGGCACTGTGGGACCCTCTGTTATGATGTCAGATGCCAAGGAAATGAAGGGGGTGTCGCTACACATTTTGAGGTGGTATTGCCTCATTTTCAAGCATTTTCACCCTGCCCCCACTTTTCAAGGGTACAGCCTGATCACTACAAGTTGATCAACATGTAGGCAGCTCATTATCATATCATTAAAACATTTCCTATAATCTTATGTAGGAAATCCATTACCATATTACTATAGCATTGCTCAGTGCAATGTAAAACATACAGTTTGTGGCCCAGTCACAGGCATTATTTACAAACTATCCCCATTTACTGACAAACCAATACACTGTTCAGTAGTAATTATATTATCTAATAATAAATACATACATAAAAGATTCATTAACAAAAACACATTAAAAAACCTCCCTAAACACCTTAAACTAATATATTCCCCCCCATTAACCCTATAATGGCCTTATAACCAGAACAGAATATGGAAATACTCACAATACGTGTACTGTAAATAAAATTCATACATAAAACATCATTTATAAGGATACCTACTGCAAAAAATATTTTCATTAATAAAAGCAGCATGTACAGTGCCTTGAAAAAGTATTGATACCCCTTGAAATTTTCCACATTTTGTCATGTTACAATAAAAAATGTAAATATACTTTGTTGGAATTTTATGTGATAGACCAACACAAAGTGGCACATAATTGTGAAGTGGAGGGAAAATGATAACTGTTTTTCAAAATATCTTACAAATAAATATGTGAAAAGTGTGGCATGCATTTGTATTCAGCTCCCTTTACTCTGATACCCCTAACTAAAATCTAGTGGAACCAATTGCCTTCAGAAGCCACCTAATTAGTAAATAGAGTCCACGTGTGTGTGTAGTTTAATCTCCGTATAAATTCAGCTGTTCTATGAAGCCCCCAGAGATTTTTTAGAGAACCTTATTGAACAAACAGCATCATGAAGTCCAAGGAACACACTAGACAGGCCAGGGATAAAGTTGTGGAGAAGTTTAAAGCAAGGTTAGGTTATAAAAAATATCCCAAGCTTTGAACATCTCATGGAGCACTGTTCAATCCATCATCTGAACATGGAAAGAGTATGGCACAGCTGCAAACCTACCAAGACATGGCCATCCACCTAATCTGACAGCCTGGGCAAGGAGAGCATTAATCAGAGAAGCAGCCAAGAGGCCCATGGTAACTCTGGAAGAGCTGCAGAGATCCACAGCTCAGGTGGGAGAATTTATTTACAGGACAACTATTAGTCGCGCACTCCACAAATCTGGCCTTTATGGAAGAGTGGCAAGAATAAAGCCATTGTTGAAAGAAAGCCATAAGAAGTCCTGAAAGTAAAGTATAGGAATTGGAATTGGGACTTTAGATGAGGCATGTCAAAGGGTATATATCTAATTGTTTAGTGTAAGAATAGATTGAATTTAATTTAATGCAATGTCATAATCCCCTAAGGGTGGTCCATGATATTACATATACACCAATATTTAATAATAAATACTGAACAGTGTAATCATAAAGGATTTACATAATAATGATATTCATATAAAAGTATTTAACCACTTTCAGACCGGACCATTTTGCTGGCCAAAGACCAGACCACTTGTTGCGATTTGGCACTGCGTTGCTTTAACTGACAAGTGCGCGGTCATGCGATGTGGCTCCCAAACAAAATTGATGGCCTTTTTTTCCCACAAATAGAGCTTTCTTTTGGTGGTATTTGATCACACCTGCGGTTTTTATTTTTTTTGCAATAAATGAAAAAAGAGAGACAATTTTGAAAAAAAAAACATTATTTTTTACTTTTTGCTATAATAAATATCCTCCAAAAATGTATAAAAAACGTTTTCCTCAGTTTAGGCTGATACATATTCTTCAACATATTTTTGCTAAAAAAAATCGCAATAAGCGATTATTGGTTGGTTTGCACAAAAGTTATAACGTTAGGATAGTTTTATGACATTTTTATTAATATATATATATTTTTTTTACTAGTAATGGCGGCAATCATACATTTTTATTGTGACTGCGACAATTATGGCAGACACATCGGACATTTTTGACACATTTTTGGGACCATTTATACAGCAATCAGTGCTATACAAATGCACTGATTCCTGTGTAAACGACACTGGCAGTGAAGGGGTTAACCACTAGGTGGCAGTGTAGGGGTTAAGTGTGTCCTAGGGACGTGTTGCTAACTGTGGGGGGGGGGCTGTGTTTTACACATCGCTGATCTCTGCTCCAATCACAGGGACTTGTTTACTTGTTTACTCGTTTACTTTAGCAGCTCCCCGTTCTTCCTCCCAAAGAATTGATCCTGGGTATCCCTGTGAGATGATCGCTGGTTACCCCTGTGGCGATCGAGTCCGCGGGACCAGCAATCGGATTTATGGAGGTCCTGACCGTCGCGCACGCGTGCCGCCGGTTGCACGCACGCAATAGCATGTCGCCAAATTTAAAGGGACATACCTGCATGCCCATTTGCCTGTCCGTGCCATTCTACCGACGTACATCGGCAGGCGCAGGTCGGGAAGTGGTTAATGGTTGATACAGTCAATGCAAACAAAATCAGAACAATGAACATAATCAATACAGTTAATGAATGAAAATACATCATTTAGGTACCCTTTAGTTGAAAACAATGCGTTTCATGGCTTGTAAAATAATTTAATAATCAATGGACATGGTTGATACAGTGTCAGAAACCATGAATCAGACTGAGACAGAAGTACAGTTAAATCACACTTGTTTAACCACTTGCCTACTGGGCACTTAAACACCCCTTCCTGCCCAGACCAATTTTCAGCTTTCGGTGCTCTCACACTTTGAATGACAATTACTCAGTCATGTAACACTGTACCCAAATGAATTTTGTCATTTTTTCCCCCACAAATAGAGCTTTTTGGTGGTATTTGATCACCTCTGGGGTTTTTATTTTTATTTTTTGCGCTATAAATGAAAAAAGACCGAAAATTTTGAAAAAAAAAACGCATATTTCTTTGTTTCTGTGACAAAATTATGAAAATTATAAATTTTTCTTCAAAAATTTTGGCCACAATTTATACTGCTACATGTCTTTGGTAAAAATAACCCAAATTAGTGGATATTATTTGGTCTTTGTGAAAGTTGAGTCTACAAGCTGTGTGAATCATACAAAATTGATCACATCTGATGTACTGGTGGCCTATCTCACTTCTTGTGACCCGAACAAGCCAAGAAAGTACAAATACCCCCAAATGACCCCTTTTTGGAAAGTAGACATTCCAAGGTATTTAGTAAGAGGAATGGTGAGCTTTTTGATGTTGTCATTTTTTTCCCACAATTCTTTGCAAAATTAAGATTTTTTTTTTTTTTTCCACAAAATTGTCATTGTAATAGGTTATTTTTCTCACATGGCATGTGTATACCACAAATGACGCCCCCAAAAAAATTCTGCTACTCCTCTTGAGTATTACAATACCACATGTGTGGGACTTTTTCACAGCCTGACCACATAGAGAGGCCCAACATGCAGGGAGCGCCATCAGGTGTTCTAAGAGCATAAATTACACATCTAACTTGTTGACTACCTATTACACTTTTGAAGGCCCTGGAGCACCAGGACAATGACAAGTGACACTGATGACAGATGGCACTGATATGTGGCAATGATGACACTTATACGTGGCACTGATGACACGTGGCACTGATGACAGATGACACTAATATGTGGCACTGATGACAGATGGCACTTATACATGGCACTGATGACACGTGGCACTAATACGTGGCACTGATGACAGATGGCACTAATACGTGGCACTGATGACAGATGGCACTAATACGTGACACTGACAGGTGGCACTGATGACAAATGGCACTGATACGTGGCACTGATGACAGATGGCACTTATATGTGGCACTGATGACAGATGGTACTGGGGACAAATGGCACTAACAAGTGGCACTGGGGACAGATAGCACTAACAGGTGGCACTGGGGGCAGGTGGCACTGGGGTGGATGGCACTGGGGCGGATGGTACTGGGGCGGATGGCACTGGGGGAGGATGGCACTTTTTTTTTTCACTTACGGCCACTGCAGCCGTTCATCTCTCCCCTCTCACACACTGTCTGTGTGAGGAGGGAGAGCGGCGCTGAGAGATGAGCTCATATGTTTACATATGAGATCATCTCCCATTGGCTAGGCCGATCGCGCTGTAAACGGCCGCTGTGATTGGCCGTTTACAGCGATCTGTGTTTGCCTGTCCCCGGGGGACACGGCAAACACAAAACTTCCCCGATGCGCGCACGCGGCGGCGTGCATTGCGGAAGTAAACACGAGGACGTCCAGGGATGGCCTCCCGGACAAGAGCACCCGCTCTATAGCCGTCATTTGGCTATAGGGTGGGCGGGAAGCGGTTAATAATAATAAAAAAAAGGTAAACAAAGTAAGCATGGTCAAAACATAGCCAGAGTTCAGGAACCTGGAATGGATAGTCAGACAAGCCAAAACGTCAGCGGTAGAACAGCAAGCAGGATCTGGAGCCAGAAGGAATATCAGCCAAGCAAGTATTTAACAGGAACACAGGAGATTGTCTCTAGACATGTGACCAAGGCAAAGGCAGAGGTCATCTGGACTGGACAGCTTAAGTAGGCAGGACTGACGAGCAGGATATCATCATCAGGTAGTCACTATGGGGAGATAGGAGCTGGCAATTAGCCGACAGCTGAGCGGCCAGCCTTGAGAAGGAAGGGCTTAGCCCAGCCCTGACAGTATCCCCTCCTCAATGACCCTCCCCTTGAAGGACCACTTGGCTTGAGGAGAAAACATCTATGGAAATCACGGAGGAGGACAGGGGCATGTACGTCCAAGGATGAGATCCAAGAGCGTTCCTCTGGACCGTACCCTTTCCAATGCACCAGGTACTATATGCGCCCACGGAGCCTAGGGGAGTCAACAATGAACTGTACTTCATACTCCTCATGGTTCTCAACCTGTACAGGGTGAGGACAAGGCACAAGGTGGTAAAGCGGTTGCAGTTCTAATGCGTAAGCCACTGGGTTAATCCTGCAAAGAATATGGAAAGGCCCAATAAACTGAGGTGCAAAATTCAGAGAGGGAACATGAAGTTGGAGGTTTCGAGAAGATAGCCAGACCCTGTCCCCAACCTAGTAGGAAGGCACAGGTAGGCGTCTGCGGTCAGCATGGAGTCTGTACCTTTCATTAGCATGTCACAAAGCCTCCTGGACTTGTGTCCAAGTGGAACAAAGACCACGGAGATGCACCTCTAATGCAAGAATACTCTGTGCAACATGGAAGGTTGGAAACCATAGTTTGCCATAAACAGGGACAATCAGGAAGCAGAATTCAAGGCACTAGTGTGAGCAAACTCTTCCCATGGTAAGAGGTCTGACCAGTTGTTATGATGGACAGAAATATAGCAATGTAGGAATTGCTCCAAGGACTGATTGGCTTGTTCTGTGGCCCCATTAGTCTTCGAGAGATACGCAGAGGAGAAAGCAAGCTGAATTCCCATCTGTGCATTAAAAGCCTCGCCAGAACTGAGACACAAACTGACTACCCCTGTCTGAGACAATCACCTTGGATAGCCCATGTAAGCGAAAGGTCTCCCAAGCAAAAATGGAAGCCAGTTCCTTAGAAGTGGGCAACGTCTTAAGTGGAATACAATGGGATACAATGGGACATTTTCGAGAACCGGTCAACCACCATAAGGATAACTGTGTTGCCCTGGGAGTTGAAAACTATGAAATAGTGAAATCTATAGACAGTTGGGTCCAGGGCCTTTCTCCATTGGGTATGGGTTGTAGGAGGCCCACTGGAAGGTTTGTGGAGTCTTACTCTGAGCGCACATGGAACAGGCAGCTACGAAGGTGGTTACATCAGCATGTAGACTAGGTGTCAGGAACCATGAATCAGACTGAGACAGAAGTACAATCAATTCACACTTGTTTATTAATAAAAAGAAAAAGGTAAAAAGAAAAAGCATAGTCAAGTGTAGCCAGAGTCCAGTAGCCAGATCGGGTAGTAAGCCAGTCCAAAGTTCATTAACCAGATCGGGTAATCAGCCAGGCCTGAAGTCAGGGATCCAAGGAGAGCAAATGCAAGCAGGATGAGAAGCCAGGAGGGATGTCAGCAAGCCAGTCTTGAAACAAACAGCAGGAGATGGTTCCTTGTGATGTGACCAATGAAGGCAAAGGAGAAATGAGCTGGAAGGCTTTAAATAGGCAGGTCAGACGAGCATCACCGGGAACAGCTGGTAACTGTGAAAAGAGGAGAGAGCTGGCAATTAGTGGACAGCTGAGCAGCCAGCCCAGAGGATGAAGGGCTAAGCCAGCCCTGACACTAGGCAACCAGAATTGTTGGCCCAAAAGAGTTGATTCTTCCCAGGGTGGCCAGCAGCCTTGGGAAAATGGTAAGTCTGCAGTACGGCAATACGGAGACTCTCTGGGACAAAGCAACAACTTACAATAAAGGCACAATCTCTCCCTCCTCCAAGGGTTCTCTTATTTGCCGAGAGACACATGAAGCCCAGGAGCATGGGTTTATCTTCGCAGACCGACTCGGTACCAGGAGGAATGGGAGGGGAGGGAGGCAATGGTAGGACTGCAAAGCTCAGCGACAAATGATCAGGAGGCTTCCGCAAATGCTCCTTAAAAAGGGAGCCTTTCTCTGAGTCTGTGTCACGTACCTGGTGATGGAGCCTGATATGCAGAGGACGGCCTCTCTTACAACTCTGACTTGGAGCCCCTGATAGAGCTCACAGGAAGCACCGAGATGCAGAGTCTCACGAGTGCCTGGCGGGATCGCTGAACCTGGAGCTTGCTCAGAGCACTCGGCCGTGCTGTAGAGGTGTCTGTAGAAATCCCAGAGCAGTGGTAGGCAGGTAGCTGGAACAAGTAGACAACTGGTCCCCACAGGCAGGAGTGCAGATGCAGCAGAAGGGATGGTGGCACCCTCAAGGCTGAAGAGAAGGCAAGTACAGGCAGGCCGGGTCATACACAACGGGCACGTCAGGAACAGGGGCTGAAGCAGAAACAGAATCAGATTACAGGCCGGGTCGTCAACAGGCTGGCAGCGGAGTGGCAGAAGGAGCAAGCAGGTGCGGAGTGGGAGACAAGCCGGGGTTGGATGCAGGAAGGACACAGGAACGTCAGGAAGCAAGCCGGGTCACAACAGGAACAGAAGTCAGGTAGCTAATTTCAGGTTACACAGGGAACGCTGTAGATCAGACAGCACTGAGCATGGAAACTGGCTGAGTTTAAATAGCCTGTTTGGGCGGCAAAAGCTGTCACATGGTGCGTGCACACCAATGGCATCCTGACAGGGGCAGAGGTAATAGATCATCTTCTTCTGCAGCCATCTTGGGTGCTGGCATGCCCTTCCTGACATGAAGAGGTAACAGGTCGTCTTCTTCGGCAGCCATCTTGGATGCTGGCATGCCCTTCCTGACAGTCTGGAGTCAACGAGGATGGCAAACGTGATCAACTTCTCCAGCTTAGTGGGTATATTTCGGACTGCTATTGCATCCTTGATGGTATCCGAGAGACCATGAGTAAAAGCAGCCAGGGGGGCCTCACTGTTCCAAGAAACCTCTGCTGTCAACCTCTGCTGCAAGAGTACAGAGTTCGAATGTGTAATTGCCAACAGTTCTTGTAATCTGTCTGATGGACATGAGGCATTTGGCGGCAGAAGCGGGGGATGCGGGAATGTCAAATACCCTTTTAAAAGAAGCCACAAACTCAGGATAACTCAAGACAACAGGTTTTTGCATCTTCCATAGAGGGTTTGCTCAGGCCAAGGCTCTCTCAGAAAGCAAAGATATCACAAAACCTTCTTTGTTTCTATCCATGGGAAATGCCTGGGGAAGCATCTCAAAGTAGGGGAAGTGGAGCAGAACCAGTCATACCTCTTATAGAGATAATACTTGAGGTGGGTGCCTGCATAGAGACTGGAGTAGCAACAGGGACGGCCTGCAACACAGGCTGTACCGAAGCAGCCACAGTGGGAGATTCCAGGTGAGCTGTGTGGCTCATCCAATCTGGAAAAAATATTACCAACAAGTGGATTGACTGCATCTTCTGAATTGATAGCCTTTACCTACTATCAGAAACCACGAATCAGACTGAGACAGAAGTACAGTTAAATTACTAAATCACACTTGTTTAATAATAATAAAAAAAGTTAAACAGAGTAAACTTAGTCAGAACATAGCCAGAGTTCAGGAACCGGAACGGATAGTCAGACAAGCCAGAGATGAACATAGTAGAACAGCAAACAGGATCTGGAGCCAGAATGAATGTCAGCCAAGCAAGTCTTTAACAAGAACACATGAGAGCATCTCTAGAGATGTGACCAAGGCAAAGGCAGAGATCATCTGGACTAGATGACTTAAGTAGGCAGGACTGACTGTCAGAGACACTGAGGAGGTGAGGTGAGACACTATGGAGAGATAGGAGTTGGCCAACAGCTGAGCGGCCAGCTTTGAGAAGGAAGGGCTGAGCCCAGACCTGACATACAGACAATGCAAAATAAATCAGAACAATGAACATAAGTGATACAGTTAATACAGGGGTCAATGAATGAAAATACATAAAAGGGGAAATGAAAAGGAACAGCAAGCTTCAATGATACTTACAAGAACAACCCACAAGCTAATCACAGCTCCTAAATAGGATTTAACGGTGGCTTGGATTAAGTAGTCTCACCCGGGGTTGAGGCAGAAAACACCCCCCAAAAACCCAAATGGGGACCAGGGGAGAGCAACAGCCATAAAACAAGCTGGGCCACTTCAACACATTACCACATTGTGATGGGTAAGCACGTTTAGACATGCACCCAGTTCTGAAAGAAAACATAAATAATTGAATAGAATTGTGAAAAGGGATGTGTAAAATATGTAATGAGTGATACCGGTGTAACTGATGGGTAATGCACCTAGGTGTTTAAACCAAAAAAGGTAGTTGTGTAGTGATATAAGACATCCTAGTGAGACCAAGTGTATATACAATAATCTAAAAGTGTATGTGTACAAATCAGATAAAAATTGAATAAAAAACAAGGCTTGTGCGCCTGATAAGGGCGTGCAGGCAAAAAGAAAAGACAATTAGGTGTAAAAGTATATATATATATATATATATATATATATATATAAAACACAATTTGGTCACTTCCTTATGGTGGAATTGTGTGGAATGAACCGCCGTTTGGCTTGGCGTTCACGACATCGTCATGAGTTAACGTCAAGGCAGCATAGGGGAAGCACGGGGACCTTCTATCTGCGATGCACAAAACCAGTGAATGCCCACCTGCCTACCACTGCAGTGTGTGATGGAAAAAACACAGGTTTCTGCACCGCGTCGTAGTTTGGCACCATGCGCAGAACATGTGAACATGATGCCTATACATTGAGGTCATCTCCCGCCCAAATCACGTCACAGAGATGGGCGGAGGGAGGAGAACTGGGCGCATGGCAACCCCAGAACTGAGACCAGAAAGCCCAGCCCCACCACCCATATGTTGAACTGACTGACTAGGAGATGGACAATAGGAATACCACCAAAGGATCACATAGGTCTCTATGGGCAGATGGAATTAGGAGTGGTCATTGTAATAATAATTATAAATCCTAAACTGAATTGTAGATCATATATTGACTAGTAGTTAATTGATTAATGTACACATGATCAGATTTTCCACAGGAAAAATTTTGGATGGTTTTTCCGACGGAATTCCACTCAAGGTTGGCTTGCATACACACGGTCATACAAAAGTTCTCTAAACTTTCGACAGTCAAGAACACGGTGATGTATGAAGTTCAATGCTTCAGAACATGTGTCGAATTGTTTTCGAGCATGTGTAGGAATTTTGCGTGACAGAATTGCTACAGACGATCGGAATTTCCAATCAGAACTTTTTGCGACCGAAAAATTGAGAACCAAAAGCTAACATCAGACTTTTGCTGGCAGAATTTCCGACCGTGTGTATGGGGCATAAGTTAAAGATAATCAGATAAAAATATGTATAAATATGACAATATGATTAAAAATAATGTTGAAATAGTTATGTGCTGAAACAACAACTACACTTTCAACACAAAATTACACACTTATTTTGT
Source organism: Lithobates pipiens (assembly GCF_037356315.1). Classification (NCBI taxonomy): domain Eukaryota; kingdom Metazoa; phylum Chordata; class Amphibia; order Anura; family Ranidae; genus Lithobates; species Lithobates pipiens. Next base: position 112,098,189 of record NW_027507788.1, read on the forward strand.
GCTGAAAGTGTAGTTGTTTCAGCGCAAAATAAGCAGGAAAAATACTTTGAGGTATGGAGACAGTGGAATATGTTTATATGACTATTGTGGGAACCTGGACTCAACCTTGTCTTCCACCCACATATTGGAAATTAAGGACAAGTGTGACCTGTCCCAGCCTTTGTATAACAATGACATGCCTCCATCCTTATTTGTTTGAAAGAAAAGGATAGGAATTAGAATTTGGACTTTAGATGAGGCATGTCAAAGGATATACAGTATATCTTATTGTTTTGTATAAGAATAGATTGAATTTAATTGAATGCAATGTCATAATTCCCTAAGGGTGGTCCATGATATGAAATATACATTAATAATTAATAATGTATACTGAATAGTGTAATCATAAAGGATTTACATAATAATAATATTCATATAAAAGTATTTAATAATCAATGAACATGGTTGGATACAGTTAATGCAAAATAAATCAGAACAGTGAACATAATCAATACAGTTAATACAGGGGTCAATGAATGAAAATACATAATTTAGGCACCCTTTAGTTGGAAACTCAATGCTTTTTATGGCTTTTAATCAATCATCAGGGGTCAGATGCACGTATATATACTAAAGAATTTGAGTAATTGACTACTAGTCAATATATGATCTACAATTCAGTTTAAGACTTGCCAGTTTATAATTATTATTACAATGACCACACATAATTCTTCCTTTGGTGGTATCCCCATGGTCCATTTCCTAGTTAGTCCAACATATGGGTGGTGGGGCTGAGCTTTCTGGTCTCAGTTCCAGGGCTGCGATGCACCCAGTTCTCTTCCCTCTGCTCATCTCTATGACGCGATGGGGGTGGGACGTGACCTTAGCGCATCGGCATCATGTTAACACGTTACGCGTGCTGTGCCAATTGACTCCATGGTGCTGAAACATGTTTTTTTTTTCCATCACACGCTGCAGCAGTAGACAGACAAGCATTCACTGGGATTGGTGCATCGCAGATTGGAGGTCCCCTCGCTTTTTGACGTCAACAGATGATGTTGGCGTGAACATGCCCCTATGCCAGGGTACATCAGCAGCGGCCAGCCGGCGGTTCATTCCACACAACTGCACCATGAGGACGTGACCAACTTGTTATATATAAGAGGGCCAGTACGGTGGCCCGTAATTATGGGAGGAGCCTGGAGGGTATTTAATCAGACCACCCACAACGGTCTGTGTCGGTTCCAGTGCAAGGTACTGCACATCAAGGGGCCGACTCTTCTCAGCTCCCTCACAGTTGACTATCTGTGCGTCCAATCGCAGGTGCACTTCGGCTTTTTCATTCGTGGTCTTCGTCGGCGGTTCCCGCTCATGGTCACAGATAAGTAGTATCCGAATCTTTTCATATCATGTGCAAACTTGCGGCTTATCATGCTTACTATCCTGCACCCCTTTCGCAAAACCTACCTCTGAGTCGTTGACACTCATGTCCCGACATCTTTCGGCACAGGCATAGTACATTCGTAAATTCCTTCTACCAAACATACAATTCATTCATAGATCCAAGCCTCCGAGTCACTGTCGGTCGTTCTCCAATACCACTCACCATAGGCTTCACTAGTTATAAAAAATGTACTGTTCTCATCCTTTTTTCAGATAAACAGGTATTGTTTGTATGGGTTTCTGTGGCTGATTGAAGTGTAATTAAACCCACCTGATGTCTTTCCTGCACTAGCCTGGGTGGATGGGTGGTTGATAGGTGTTTGGTTTCACAGTAAGGAATGGCGTACACTCTACAACCAATTCTTTTCAGATACTCCTTACTGCCAATTTATATCAGATTCATCTCATACATTTTTTTAAGCTGATTCGTGTCAAATGCATTGCAGAGGCTGACTCTGCCAACTCACTGCGTGTCCACATAGTTGTACCTACGAGATCGGTCGTATATCTTCATCGATTGTCCCACGCTCGGACCGCTACACACTTGCTGTCGCAGGTAGGAATTTGTTGTTACCGCTCCTATTAACTCTAAAAGTTACGTTATCATGTTTGTTTATCATGTTCGTTTTGCAAAAGCCACACTTACGCCACTGTAAGTCTTTCTATGTCATCTTTCATGTATTTCATGCTTTCTACCCAACGCGAGTTTACTCGAGCCGTTCACTTCACGGTCAATGTGGTCAAATCCGACATTCAAACCCCTTACTCACCTCGCATCTACGGCTGATTCGAATCTAGTCGCAACTTCACTTCTATGTTTCGGATTCTCGGCAATCACAAGCCCCTTCAACCACCATCACCATTTAGTCGATTCAAACCCAGCCATATCATCGGCAATACGGTCAGATCTGTCATACGAGCCCCGTAGTCACCTCACATCTATGGCCAATTTGAATCTAGTCGCAACTTCGCTTCTATGTTTCGGATCCTCGGCAATCACAAGCCCCTTCAACCACCATCACCATTTAGTTGATTCAAACCCAGCCATATCATCGGCAATACGGGCAGATCTGTCATACGAGCCCTGTAGTCGCCTCGCATCTACGGCCGATTCGAATCTAGTCGCAACTTCGCTTCTATGTTTCGGATCATTGGCAATCACCAGCCCCTTCAACCACCATCACAATTCAATCAATCCAAACCCAGTCATATCCTCAGTGATACGGTCGGATCCCATATACGAGCCTCTCAGTCGCATCTACGGAGGATTCGAGTCTAGTCACAGCATCGGCGCAACGATTCCAGTCCTTGCCAAACGCAACTCTAACAACCAAGCTGAATCCTGTTGCATGATCAACTCAAATGAGTCAAATCTTTCGCAGATTATTCCATAGCTATAGCCCAGTTCAAACTAGTCACATCGACTGTACGAATTCAGCAGTACTTACGTTTGACTTTCTCAGTCTATCCATACATAATCATACACAATTCTCTCCACCAATTTGCTCAGTGTTGCGCACAGTCATTCCTACATAATCACATTTCCTCTATAACCTTTTCTTTCGCCTTTCAACAAAGCTGCGTTCTTGCAAATCGCTGCAAGTCTTTCTATATTTGGCTCAAAACTGCCAATCGTCTCCAGTAGCAACACTGCTGTTCACCTCATACCTACACACTTATAATTAAATTTATAGATTCAAATAAAGCTGCTTTCTTGCAATCGTTGCAAGCATCTCTGCAATAGCTTAATACGGCCACTCATCCCCAGTAGCAACACAGCTGCTCACTTCATTCACCCATTCATTCATTCTCACCTCATAATTCAATTTATAATTCAAATAAGGCTGCTTCCTTGCAATCGCTGCAAGCATCGATGCAATGGCTCAATACGGCCACTCATCTCCAGTAGCAATACGGCTGCTCTCCTCATTCCTACACACTTATAATTAAATTTATAGATTCAAATAAAGCTGCTTTCTTGCAATCGTTGCAAGCATCTCTGCAATAGCTTAATACGGCCACTCATCCCCAGTAGCAACACAGCTGCTCACTTCATTCACCCATTCATTCATTCTCACCTCATAATTCAATTTATAATTCAAATAAGGCTGCTTCCTTGCAATCGCTGCAAGCATTTCAGCAAGTGGCTCCAACTGCCACTCATCCTCTCCAGTAGCAACACGGCTGCTCATCATTTTCTCTGTCACTTTCCCCTTTTTAGGCCAGTTAGAACACCAGTTAGTCCACCCTGCACCAGGTTTGGACAGTATCTCCCAAAAAAACCACCATTGTCGAGGGCTTGCATCTTCACCAGGGGGCCAGCTTTGCCCCAAACAGCTGTTTGCAATCCCCCTTGTCAAAAACGAAATTCTCATGTCACCTTTCTACAGGCTCCCGGTCAACTCAGTTCTCGACCCCCAACCAGTCGACTTCACAACTAGGGCATAAAGTCAGGTGTGTAGTTCAATGGGATTCCCCCTTTCTCTTAAACACTCTTTCACTACATATTTTTACTTCACATACAGAAATTGACCTGCTCCTGAGGCATTAGCAACTGTCACATACTTCTGTGCACTTCATCCTGTTTTCGAAGCACAAGCCTTCAATACGCAGACAAGGTCACCTAATCTCCATACTTGCTGGCAGTGCAAGCATTAGTAGACTGAACCCACGTCAATGAACTACAGATCGCAACATTCCTACTTAGTATACTAGACTTCAGCTACCCACCCCAGTCTGCCCTGGGGCGCTCTGATTAATTAGTCTGTGCCGAGCACAGACGGACACCCGAGCTATCGGTTACCTAGCCAGTCACCTCCTGGCTCACCTCAGTTGTCATGCATTCTTTTGAGTTTTCTAAGTCACACTCAACAGCGCTCGAGCGCAAACCAACTGTCACTATGGCTGTCGTTCCTTGTCCTGTTTTTCTTGTTACCTTCCGTCTTTCATCTTATCTACCCAAACTAAACTATCCCCTCCTACTTTTGCAACTTACCTCAAACATGCGCACCCCCCCTTGCTTTTAGTTGACGCCATGTCGCAGGCAGACAGTGAGGACTTTGCCTCAGCCCTGCCATCACCCTTTGCGGGCTTAGCAAGCGGCGGCTTACAGTCTCACAAGAGCTTGGACCATTAAATAAAAAAATAAAAAATAAATAATATATATATATATATATATATATATATATATATATATATATATATATATATATATATATATATATATATATATATATATAACTCATAGCAGAACCATGTCGCAGGAGTAAATCCTACCCTGCCGCAGCCAGGAAACCAAGCTTTTAGGCTACTGTTTCCACCGCCAGTGGCAGCCCTTCCAGGCACCACTTCAGTCTATCTTCTTTGCGACTACTGAGCTGCACTCCTGGGTAACCACACTGTCAACAGCAGTCGCCGAAGTCCAAGCAGAGTGACAGCCCTGGAGGTACGCCCAGCCGTGCCCCTACCAGCTCCAGTCACCACCGTCATTCCCGTACCTTCACTTACAGGTACACCCAATTTCTGCACCACTGTCTTCCCTGCACACCTTGTCCTAACAGGGCATCTAGGAGGACATCTTGGATGACAACGACGTTAACTTAGCATCCCTCCTCATAGCAGTACACAACTTGGTCTAGAACAAGTCATATTCGTGGGGAGATGTCTCCGTCATCCTGAAGGCCAGAGACCCTTTACTTAATCGCAAGCTCACTGTCACAGAGTTTGTGCTGGCCTTGGGGACAGTCAGAGACATGCTAGGCAGAGCAACCCCAACAGGAGGGTAGAATTGGACCCGTATCTGCATGCAGCAGGTCACAAGTACGCAGGGTGCCCATCCTTTGACTATCACTGCTCATTTTCAGCCAAGGCAGCAGCCAGGCTCAAGGTGATCTTTTATCTCCCACCTTTTAGTGTTTCTCTCCCAGGTACAAGTCCCATCATATATACAGTATATATATATATAGCAGATCTGCCCTTGGGAGTCGAATTTCTCACAAATTGGAATTGCATGCCAATGTTTATTCCCTCAGCATCCCTCTCTTCATCTCAGATAGTCATGGTCACCACAGCCTCCACAGGTCCTCGCCTCAATTTTTGGCCAACTTGGATTTATAGGGCAATGGCCGTCAGGAATCCTCTTGATTCCTGGGTTCAGTTAGTCCTCCTCTTTGTTCGACCTCTACCCCATTGTCGCAGCAGCTCAAGTCTGGTACAACAACTGGGCAGGACAAACAGTGACGTTCGCCACAGACAACCAAGCTACAGCCAGTATTATAAATAAAGGAGGTCCTAGTAGCTGGCCATCGTGGCCTTCCTATGCATCCACATCCCAGACAAAGGCAATAAATCTGGCCGACGCACTACCCGTTAACTTTGCTTCGTTATTTTTGCAGGAACCTGGAACCGACCTGATCATGTCTCTTATCCCACACTGGTCGTAGCTAACCTCAGATTCAAACAACACTTTCACGACGCTACCTGCCTTATTAATCTTTCATTATCTCACAACACCCTGAAGGCCTACCGTGCAGCCTAGAGGTTCTATGTCAGGTTACTAGCCTCAAACCCCAGAGCAATACCAAGAGTTCTCCCTCACATCCTGGTCTTCATATCATGCCACCACACACAGTTGGCATTGTCACACAATACCTTAGACTCTACTCAGCTGACATCCAGTATTTCATCCCCTTATGAGATCCTAACAAACCGTCTTGTTTGCCGCCCATACGATCAAGACCATGTTGTGTGGTATTCAAAGGCAATGACCCCAAATCAGTATCAAACGGCTACCTGTCACCAGCGTCATATTCCGAGACGTGTCTTTCATCCTGTCACATTCCCCTTTGGTTAAATTCAGCCTGGTCGTTCAAGCAGCCATCTACCTGGCTTTCTACAGCTTCTTACGCCCCAGTGAATACTGTCACCATCCCAGTTGTAAAGTGTTACGTAGACACCACCTCACACGCCATCAGACTTACTTCATCTTGCTCCTCAGGGTGTCCAAAACACAATAGTCTGGTCCAGGGGTTGACATCAAACCTTTCCAAACTCTCAAAGCCTGGTGCCCCGTGTCCATCCTAGATCAATTTTTTGGCCCATCTGTTTGATCCCTCGCAGGACAGCCCATTACTACCGTTCCCTATTAGTACCCCAGGCAGCATTCAGTTCATTAATCACATCAGGTTCCTTTTGCGCAAATTAGGCCGGGACCCTGGCCATTTTCTTGGACATTCTTTCGCATTGGAGCAGCATCAGCAGCCTCACGAAACGGGGTCCCAGTCCACGCGATCGAAAGATGGGCAGGCGGGAATCCGCCTGCTTTACTCGATACATCCCCAATCCACAAGTGGAAATGTCATGAGCTTTCAGCAACTTTGCCCTGTAGTGTCTTGTTGTACATAAATTAATAATTACCTCCCTAAACCAAGTCTTTTGCGGCCTTCTCTTGGCATATCGCCCAGCAGACCAGGGCTCACCGCCCAGCTCTCCAAGGCTTACCTTACAGCAGACCAAGGGCACAATTCAGGTCTATTATATGTTGTTAGTCTTGTGACGTGTTTATGTGTTCTTTCATATCTCTTAGAGCGGAGGGCTCTGACCATAAATACAGTATCTCACAAAAGTGAGTACAATCCTCACATTTTTGTAAATATTTTGTGATATCTTTTCCAGTAACAACCCTGAAGAAATGGCACTTTGCTACAATGTAAATTAGTGATTAGAAAATTTACACTGTTACATCGTACAATGTAAATTAATGAGTGTACAGCTTGTATAATGCCATGTACACATAATCAGAATTTTGGCGGGAAATAGCTCTGATGGTTTTCCAGACGGAATTCTGACGGGATTTCGCTCAACCTGTCTTGCATATACACGGTCACACCAAATTCCAACCGCCAAGAACGCGGTGACGTACAACATGTATGACGGAACTAAAAAAAGGAAGTTCAATAGCCAGTAGCCAATAGCTTCCGTCTCGTAGTTGAATCTGAGCATGCGTGAGTTTTTGTGCGTCAGAATTGCATACACACGATCGGAAACCTTTTCCATCGGAAAAATTGAGAACCTGCTCTCAGTCTTTTGCTGGTGGAAATTCGGGCAGCAAAATTCTGATGGCGCATACACACGTTCGCATTTTCCGACCAAAAGCTCTCATCGGTCTTTTGCTGGCCGAAATTCCGATTGTATGTACGCGGCATAACAGTGTAAATTTGCTGTCCCTTCAAAATAACTCAACACACAGCTATTAATAAAGAGGCACAGAATTGAGACTTTATAGGTGCAAATAAATTTGAAAAAATATCAAATATAATGTGCCTCTTTATTATCTATTTCTGGGATGTGGTGCTAACGGTTGAGCTGGCGTGCTCGTGCTCATAATAACTTGCATACACAGCTATTAATGTCTAAACCGCTAACAAAAAATAGTGAGTACGCCCCTTATGTACACACGATCAGACAATCCGCCCGTGTGTGGGCTCCGGCGGACTTTGACTTCCCAAAAGTCCGGCGGAATTAGAAAGAAGTTTTGACTCAAAAGTGTCGACTGCCGAGTTCGGCGGACAATCCGCCTGTCTGTGTGCTAGTCCGCCGGACTTTTGAAATGAACGAACTTGCCCAAACACAGAGAAAAGTCAGTTCATTTTGAGCGTGGCTGCAGGTAGACGGGACTAGCGCAGGAAGTCAATGTCACCTCCTACATCGGTGAGATTGACACCTCGCTGGCCCTGTCACCTGGTATGGACTTAAAGGGGAAGCCCTACACTGAAAAAAACAGCGTGGGGGTCCCCCCCAAGTCCATATCAGACCCTTATCCGAGCAGGTAGCCTGGTCGGTCAGGAAAGGGGGTGGGGACAGGCGAGTGCCCCCCTCCTGAGCCCATACCAGGCCGCTTGCCCTCAACATGGGGGGGTGCTTTGGGGAAGGGGGGCCCTACGGCCTCCACACCCCAAAGCACCTTGTTCCCATGTTGATGAGGACAAGGGCCTTTTCCCGACAACCCTGGCCATTGGTTTTCGGGGTCTGCAGACAGGGGGATTATCAGAATCCGGGAGCCTCCTTTAATAAAATATAAAATATCAAGGTAACTACACCTTCACACATATATATATGTATACAGCTAATTTAGTTTTGCCTGTGCACCCTTTTCAGGGTGCACAAACCTTGTCTTTTAGTCAATTTTTATTTGATTTGTACACATACACTTTTAGATTAGTGTATATACACTTGGTCTCACTAGGATGTCTTATATCACTACACACCCTCTTTTTTGGTGAAAACACATAGAAGCATTACCCATCAGTTACACCGCTAACTGCTGGAAGGTAAGAAATGAGAGACTGAGAGCACGCCACGCAGCATGAGGGATTTGGTTCAAAGGCAATCACAGATCACTTGGGGGAGTCGGGACTAATAAAGAGACCACTACCCCCGGATTTTTTATATTGATATGCAAATATGGTGGGAGCCTCTCTTTTTTACTTTCAAAATATTTTATTTTACGAAAAAGGCACTTACATACGTATATCAGTATATAAACAATCTGCAGCAGGGAGGGCCTGCTGTCACAATGTAAGTAATGAAAACAGGAGACATGAGTGAAAGACAGACAATATCAAAAGGGTACAGTCGGCATGCCCTTCCTCATCGAGGGGTTAAATAAAAATAGAGGTAAACAGAGGGTGACCCCCTAGGGAGAGCCCACCAAATAGAGCCATTAGGGGTAGCCCCCAGGAGCCCCCATCCCGACACCCCTAATAGGGAACTTGCTGTGCCAGGATGGGGGAGTATCCTCCCAGGCCCCCCCCTCTCAGAGGGATAAAGAGCCTCTCTTTTTTAATGTTGTGCTTATAGGGTGCTGCAGACAATAATGCTAGTCACCATTACTCCAGGAGTTTTTATATTTATATGCAAATGTTGTGGGAGCCTCTCTTTTTTAATGTTGTGCTTATAGTGTGCTGCAGACAGTAATGCTATTTCACACCTCCTCCAACATATCCGATTTCTGGCAATAGCTGGAGCAGCTTCCACTGATCTGCATAGATTTTCTTTTAACATCATATGAAGACTCTCTTGCTGTTATTAGGAGCACATTTAACATAAGAGACAGGGAAGGGGTGCTGCAGCTTCAGGCTGGAATTACATAGGCTCTGAATGCCGGTTCACACCAGCGTGATGCGGGAACCAGTGCGATTCCAGTGCTGGTTCCAGCATTGCATAGACCTCACAGGCCGTTCACACCGTCCTATGCGATCCGCTGCAGGTGTCAATGGAAAGTTAATGACACCCCCAGATTGGTTCACATTTCGCAGTGCGAACTGGGAATTCATACAGGAATCGGATCACATGGGTGGGTGAACATCCATGTGATTCGATTCTTGTGCGGACAAAAAAGGGTCCTGCACAATTTTGGCCTGAATGCGATGCAAATTCAACCATACAATCTGTTTGGCTGAATTTGCATTGCACAGACATCGAATGTGATCTGCACAGCAGTCCGGTGCGAATCACATGCAAATCACATGCGATGCCTGACATTGCATCAGTGTGAAGCGACACACTTGTTGCAATCAACTGAAGTATTATGTCTGTATAGCATTATTTTCCCTCTCAACCAGTCTCTGTAGCGTCAATGTGGGGGAAGTAATTGTAACCAAGTGTTCTTGTTTGTGTCATAATGACATTCCTTGCTCTATCCAAGACAAAATAAAATGTATTGCGTCTGCGAGGCTGAGTTATATACTCTGTCCTGTGATGCTGAGCTATATACCCTGATCTGTGATGCTGAGCTATTTACTCTGTCTTGTGATGCTGAGATATATAATCTGTCCTGTGATGCTGGGACAGTATACTCTGTCCGGTGATCTGAGCTGTATACTCCTGACACTATGGGTGGAAGCAAGTGGAATACAGGGGACGAAGTGGGTGTATTATATAAAGGGTGTGGTTTATGAGAAGTGAGAGGGGTCAAACACGGTGGGCAGGGTCTGGCACCCCATCCAAAAACGTCACCAACCACCACTGGAGGCATGTCATTGTTATACAAAGACAGGGACAAGTCACACTCATCCTTAATTTCCATAAGAAGTCCTGCTTGCAGATTGCGGGGGACACAGCAAACATGTGGAAAGTGCTCTGGTTAGATAAGACCAAAACTGAACTTTTTGGCCTAAAAGCAAAATGCTATGTGTGGTGGAAAACTAACACTGCACATCACCCTGAACACACCATCCCCACCGTGAAACATGTTGATGGCAGCATCATGTTGTGGGGGTGATTTTCTTAAGCAGGGACACAGAAGCTGGTCAGAGTTGATGGGAAGATGGATGTAACCAAATAGAGGGAAATCTTAGAAGAAAACTTCTTAGAGTCTGCAAAAGACTTGAGACTGGGGCAGAGGTATACCTTCCAGCAGGACAATGACCCTAAACATACAGCCAGAGCTACAATGTAATGGTTTAGATCAAAGCACATTCATGTGTTAGGATGGTCCAGTCAAAGTCCAGACATAAATCCAATTGAGAAACTGTGACAAGACTTGAAAAGTTCACAGACTCTCTCCATCCAATCTGACAGAGCTTGAGCGATTTTACAAAGAAGAATGGGCAAAACTGTCACTCTCTAGATGTGCAAAGCTGACAAAAAGACTTGCAGCTGTACAAAGAATTGCAGTGAAAGTATTGACTGGGGGGCTGAATAAATTTTTTTGAAAATCATTTATCATTTTCCACTTTACAATTATGTGCCACTTTGTGTTGGTATATCACATAAAGTCCCAATACAATACATTTACGTTTTTGGTTGTAACATGATGAGAAAGTAGATGAATACTTTTTCAAGCACTGGAAATTAAATAAATAATGAATGGTGTTGTGCTGTTATAGAACTGTAAGGTGCAAAAAATAAGCTGACACACAATGAAAATAAATCATATGATAAAAAATAAACAGATAACCCAAATACTTGCTAACTCCTCACATAGGCATAAATAAAAACAATCTCAGTGGCAAGAGGAATCTGAGCATAACATGCAAATGTTCGATCAGTGCTCATATTGAAAAATACCGTGGCTGATGCATATATATACACACATGAAGTAACATTTAGTATAAAAACGTGATAATAACTTAATAGGTCTCTCAAAATGTAATCCTTAATGTGGAGGGTGAAATGAAAGTGCTGGGATCAATCCCATTGACAGGCACACCAGAAGAGACGTGGGAGTATAAGCTCGCTGCTCATGGATTATATGCAGTAACTTCACCTTGCCATATGTAAGTGTCTTTTATAGCAGTTTTTTATTAATCAATTTTCACACATTACTACAGTATCTGAGCATTCCCCATCTTTCCTACTATCTCCAACTGGTGAGTGTGAGAGGACTTTGAATACTATTATAGAGGAGCCACCATCCACCAGTGGCGGCCCGTCCTTAGGGGGCGCACGGGAGACACCCTCCCCCAGGCAGTCACAATTTTTTATTTTTTTTTAAAAGATCCCTTTAAAAAAAAATAGAAAAAAGTCCTTTAAGTGCACTGTGTCCGGGCGCTGGACACAGTGCACTATGAGAAGAGCCACGTCTATGCAATCACGTGATTGCAGATGAGATACTTCACTTGTGGGGTTTTGAGTTGCCGCGTTGGTGCAGTCCATCGCGCCGGACAACTTCTGCCTGGCCGGGTGCTTTGTTCTCTGAGTTAAGATGTCACTTACGGTTTCCTTGTGCAGTGATAAACCAGAAAGGATGTCAGCCGCTCAGAGAGGACACCACAGCCCGGTAAGTGAACTGCCTTCTGACACTTGTGGATCTCCTTGCAGCGCTGCCAGCTTCCTCCCTCGGCAGCTCAGCAGGGGGATCAGTTCTACATGCTGGCAATTGGCAAAATGTCAGTGGGGCTGCATTTGATGGGCACGGTGAGGCTTCATTTGATGGGCACAGTGGCTGCATTTGGCGGGGCACAGTGGCTGCATTTGGTGGGGCACAGTGGCTGTATAAGATGGGCCACAGTAGCTGCATTTGATGGAGCACAGTGGCAGCATTTGATGGCACAATGGGAGCATTTGATGGCACAATGGGAGCATTTGATATGGCACAGTGGCTGCGTTTGATGGACACAGTGGCTGAATTTGATGGGCACAGTGGCTGCATTTGATGGCACAGCAACTGCATTTGATGGCACAGTGGGGGCAATTGATGGGCACAGTGGCTGCGTTTGATGACACAGTGGCTGCGATTGATGGTACAGTGAGGCTGCAATTGATGGGGTTTTTTTTCAGAATTTTTTCAGTTTATTTGCGCCACCCCAAAAAATTTTGAGCACCAACCGCCACTGCCATCCACCATAGAGCATTAACCATCTGAACAAGAAGAGAATGACCCCTAAAGGTAGCTGGGGCAACTAATATCTGAATGCCACCCGCTATCCATAGATGATATTGGAAAACCCATTTTCTCATGAAATTACCTTACAGAAGTAAGGTGAGAGGCCACCTTGCATAGAGGTGTCACTGCATGGAAAGAAAATAGAAAGAGAAAAAAGAGACACCTACTGCACTTTTCTTATTTGCAGGGTGAAAATATCCCAGCAATTAAATTTCACCCTCCACTTTAAGATTTTTGAGAGACCTATTAGTTATTAGCACGTTTTTATACTAAATGTTACTTCACGTGAGTATAAAAGCAATGCATTAGCCACTGTATTTTTCAATATGAGCAATGATTGAACATTTGCATGTTATGCGCGGATTCAACTTGCTAGATTCATATCTATGTGAGGAGTTTGCAAGTATTAGGGTTATCTGTTTGCATTTTTATTTTTTATATATGATTTATTTTCAATGTGTGTGTGATTGCAGCATATTCTTTGTCATATTTGTATAGTTAAGTTGCATCTTACAGTTCTATAACAGTGCAACACCATTCATTATTTATTTACTTACCATTGGTCAAGGATTCACCTATTGGTGTTTGCAGCAGTAGTTTGTTCTCTCTACCATCTGACAGTGATAGCGTAGGAGTATTTTTTCCAATAGTTATGTATATTAAGCCAGTCAGAAAAATTGAAAAAAAGCACCAGAGAGAAATATAAAATAATGTCTCAAAAATCAATTTAGTCTCCTTCTTAGATAATTCTCTAACAAGATTGCTTCTTCTTCAGTGTCCTATAATTCGATCAATTCCCCAAAATTGGAGTAGACTAGAATCTTTGTCATGAAATGTCCTAAAATTGAGTAATAAACTGTAATTTTTGTATCCTATTTTAATTTTGTGGATATGTCCTGTTATCCTTTTTTAAAACATGTTCTAGTGTGACCTACATTCTGCAGGCCACAGGGGCTGCGGCATGTATACAACATGTGCTGTATCACACAAAATAAAATTTCCTATTTTAAACTCACATTCACATTGTCTGCTACTGGTAATGTTTTTTCTCCTTGAATTCTGCTTGTTCTCTTTGAAACCCCCACATCTTCTACAGGCATAACATTCTTTTTCATCAAAAGGTAGGTTGGTAGAATACCAATTATTTATTATTTACCTAAAATTCACCAAAATAGGGACCAATAAACAGGAAGACCAAGTGTGAAGGACCTATAAGACCATGTTTAGAAGAATATCTTGATATTTTTCTTCCACCAAGTGTGGAGTAGATTCAACACATTTGTTAGAACGTTGAAGGGAAATTGGAAGAACACATGATTTATTACAGCTATGCTCATTATATACAATTATAAAACATGCACAACAATTAATTGGGCAAGATATGCTGTTACTACTACAGAAAAGATTTGCTGAAGAAGTGTAAGAATTTGCACTAATTCACAATTGTTAGGCCGCGTACACACGCGGGGACTGTTCGCCCAACTTTGTCCGCTGAACAGTGTTTCGGCAAACAGTCCGCTCGTGTGTGGGCTTTCAGCGGACAGTTTCAGCGAACAGTCCGCTGAACAAGGTTTTTCGGAAATTCCGAAAAACTGTCCGCTGAAACAAAGTTTCAGCGAACAGTCCCCTCGTGTGTAGGCTTGTTCGTCAAACTAAGTTCCGCGCATGCTCAGAAAGGATTTACACGCCGAAAGTTATAATGCAGTGTATAGGACGTCGTATTTTTCGTCCCGTCGTACGTGCTGTTCACGTCATCGCGCACGGTTTCAGCAAACTGTTCGTCCGTCGTGTGTGGCCATGTCCGTCCATGCTAATTTTGAGCGGACTGTTTGCCGAAACTGTTTGACGGACAAAGTTGGGCGAACAGTCCCCGCGTGTGTACGCGGCCTTACTGGTACTGTATCAGAAAGAGTTTTACATTCAACCTACTGGTGGATCAATGGGCACCAAACAGGCACAGAGTCTGGAAAAAAGAATCTCATGGTTATGTTATGGGAGATGGCAATTATTTTTGAGGATAGTTATCCAGAATTAATAGTTTATAGTATATTTATTGATGGTGCATTAATGATTTTGAAAGACTCAGAAGAAGCTGTATATTAAGGTTTAACAGAGATGAATGCAACTGATAAAATATCTCTTTCCCATACCATTGTAATAAAGAAATTGCTCACTTCTTGGATGTAAATAGATTTATACATTGAGGAACATTTAAAAAAGATGACAGGAATAGTTAGTTGCTCAAAACTAGCTGTCTTAACCCTGTTTGACTTGAGAATATAATGAATAATGAGAAATCAACACAATACACAAGAGAATACAGTATAAAAGAACAATGTTATACTTTTTTTTTTTAAGTTTATAAAGAACGAGAATATTAAAAAAAGAAATTGATAAAATGTACAGTATATGATGCAAAAAAATATATAAATTGGAATTAGGAAAGAAATGGAGCAAAAAGAATAAAATGTGCTTTTATTAAAGATTTTAACACTCAATTAAAAAAATCCTGGTTCATTTTGAAAAAAAAAAAAAAGATTCTATATTGGGTAAAAGACTTCTGAATAAATGTATTCATAAAAAGGCCCCTAACATTAGGGACAGGCTAATGAAAAATGCTGTTGGCCCGCCAACTAAAAAACAAATATACCTTTTTTGATGAGAAGAGATTCCGATTTATGCCTGCAAAAAGAGCAAGCAGGATTTAAGAAGAAGAAAAGTTCTACAATAACTAATTTAAAATAAAAATATATATTTTGTGTGATATCATGCATGTTGTATACATGCTACAGTGCCACTGTGGCCTGAACTATGTTGCTTTCACTAAAAGTTATCCTTAACTACATCAGCCCCAGACAATTTGGCTGGCCAAAGACCAGAGCACTTTTTGCGATTCTGCACTGTCTGGCGCGGTCCTGCAACGTGGCTCCCAAACAAAACTGACGTCCTTTTTTTCCCACAAATAGAGCTTTCTTTTGGTGGTATTTGATCACCTCTGTGTTTTTTATTTTTTTTGCGCTATAAACAAAAAAAAGTGACAATTTTGAAAAAAAAAACGCATTATTTTTATAATAAATATCCCCCACAAAAAATATTTAAAAAAGTTTGATTCCTAAATTCTTCTACATATTTTTGGTAAAAAAAAACGTAATAAGCATTTATTGAATGGTTTGCGCAAAAGTTATAACGTCTACAAAATAGGGGATAGTTTTATGGCATTTTTTTTAATATTTTTTTTTTTTACTAGTAATGGTGGCATTATGTGATTTTTATCATGACTGCGACATTATGGCGGACACATCTGACAATTTTGACACATTTTTGGGACCATTCACATTCATAGAGCAATCAGTGCGATTAAAAATGCATTGATTACTGTGTAAATGTGGCTGGCAGTGAAGGGGTTAACCACTAGGATGTGCTGCATGGGTTACGTGTGTCCTAGGGAGTGATTCTAATTGTGGGGGTACATGTGACACATCACTGATCACCGCTCCCGATTATATTGAGCTGTGATCAGTGACACTGTCACTAGGCAGAATGGGTAAATGCGCGTTTACAATAGAATTTCCCTGTTCTTCCTCTCCTAGAGACGATCGTGAGTATCCTCATGGACATCGAGTTTGGGGGACCCGAGATCCTACTCACGGAGCTCTTAAAAATGCATTGATTACTGTGTAAATGTGGCTGGCAGTGAAGGGGTTAACCACTAGGATGTGCTGCATGGGTTACGTGTGTCCTAGGGAGTGATTCTAATTGTGGGGGGTACATGTGACACATCACTGATCACCGCTCCCGATTATATTGAGCTGTGATCAGTGACACTGTCACTAGGCAGAATGGGTAAATGCGCATTTACAATAGAATTTCCCTGTTCTTCCTCTCCTAGAGACGATCGTGAGTATCCTCATGGACATCGAGTTTGGGGGACCCGAGATCCTACTCACGGAGTTCACAGTGGGTGTGCACACAATGGCACGGCGGCAAATTCAAAGGGATGTACAGGTATGCCCCATTTGCGCAGCTGCGCCATTTTGTTGACGTATAAGTACATGCGGCAGTCGGAAAGCAGTTAAAGGAGGGTGGGGGGGGGGGGGCTATCACAAAGCACCCTCCCTATGTTGAGGGCATATGGCCTGGTACGATTCAGGAGGGGGGGGCGCGCTCTTGTCCCCCCTCTTTTCCTGCGGCCTGCCAGGTTGAGTGCTCGGATAAGGGTCTGGTATGGATTTTTACTTTTTATCCTTTAAAAATGTAATTTTGCTCTCAGACTGTTGTAAACATGGGAAACATGCGCCCCATTTACAGGCATACTATAGAAACCTCTCAGGTACGAAATTTAAAGGAATATTACACTTGTATTGTTTCACTTTTTATGCATTGATACATGTCTCCTGGGGCAGGACCCAGGTGCCCAAACAATTTTTATGAAAATGACTTGAATATTAACCTTTAAAATTAGCACTTTTGATTTTTACCATAGACTTTTTATAGCCCCAGATCTTTTGTAGACCTAGCAATGCCCCTGGTTTGAGGAATATTGGTTAACAAACCCTTTTAATATTTCACAATTGTGGTAGACACCTGTGATTAATTAATTGCTTTATTTATGCTAACCACTAGAATGTTTAAAATAATCTAAGTGACAGGTAATTTTTTACAAAGCCATGCAAAGGTTTTTTTTTTACCAATCTCTACTGTCTCCTTAGTTTTAACTGAGCTTTAGATAAAGGCAGATATGTTTAGCCATGCAGATTAATAGAAAGTGAACAACGATGAAGACTGATCACCACCTGGGCTATAAGGGAGAATGCTTACATAGATGTAGGAGAAGGAAGATTTTGAATTACTCTGGTTCAAAGGAAATATCACCTCATCCTGTTGTTAATGACCCTGATTTCCCCGTTGTGACTGTGCCTGGGAAGAGAAAGAGCTAACCAGCCAACAATATCATTTTCTTGGCTTGGAGTGATAGCCCTGCTGCTTTGAGAGAATATCGGAAACAGCAGGTGACTTATACTGCTGCTACTGCTTATGAAGAGAGCTGCTGCTGCTGGCAATGCCGATTCCACCTGCATTTAGGATGGCATGCATTCTACAGCTGGCAGGGCACTAGGAATGCTGTTACTGCCACTCTAATCTTCAGCATTCAGTCTGTAAAAGCTTTCAGATTTGTGCAGATGGCCAAAATAAGTTTGCTTTATAAAACACTTTTGTATAATAAAAAAAATGTTTGTGACAGATGTCAAACTATATTTTACAATGGCATGCACTGCGGCACTATAAAATAAGGCTTCCAAATCAGTTTGGAATTGCAATATTATTTTGCTCTATAACAAGTTTATAACACAAAAAACACAAAATACATTGTATTATAAACATCAGCATATTATGTAGCGTTATGTAGGCAAAAATAATATCTAACAATGGATATCTTTGCAAGTGTATATATGGTATATACGGTATTATTATAATTATTTTTTATTATTATTAAAGTAATCATTTTATTAGGTAGTACCGGTTTGGACCCCTTTTTGCCTTTAGAATTGCCTTAATTCTTCGTGGCATAGATTCAACAAGGTGTTGGAAACATTCCTCAAATATTTTTGCCCATATTGCCATGATAGCATCGCACAGTTGCTGCAGATTTGTTAGCTGTGCATCCATGGTGCAACTCTCCCGTTCTACTATATCCCAAAGTTGCTCTAATGGATTGAAATCGGGTGACTGTGGATACCATTGGAGTACCTGTTATAGGTGATTAGAGCTTTGTGACATGGTGCATTATCCTGCTGGAAGGAGCCATCAGAAGATGGTAACTCTGTAGTCATAAAGGGATGAACATGGTCAGCAACAATACTCAGGTAGGCTGTGGCATGTAACAATGCCATATTAGTACTAAGGGGCCCAAAGTGTGCCAAGAAAATATCCTCCCCACACCATTATACCACCACCACCAGCCTGAACCATTGATACAAGGCAGAATGGATTCATGCTTTCATGTTTTTACACCAAATTCTGTTCCTACCATCTGAATGTTGCAGCTATAATCGAGACAACAGACCAGACATTTCAAAAATTTTCCATTCTTCTATTGTCTAATTTTAGGGAGCATGTGTGAATTGTAGCCTTAGTTTCCTATTCTTAAGCCAAGTACACACTCTTTGATTTTCGGACGACAGAACATCTGATTTTTATGGCATGCTAGTCTCATGTTGAAAGCGAAGAAGTTACTAATAATACTAGAATTTTCATTTGACAGAATACGTTAGAAGGGACGTAACGCGTTAAATAGTTTTGTATGTATTCTTTTGTTTCTGAGCATGCGTAGTCTTGCTCTTACGATTTATTTCATGCAAAAATCATACTGTTGAAACTAAAATCAGGCGTTGAGTTCACAGCTGACAAAAATGTTATAGTCTGCACATCTAGCTTTTGTCTGACGAAAAAGTGAAATCGGCTGTCAAAAGCACCATACTAACGGTAAGATTTGTGGACGAACGGTTGTTGTAACACAATTGATGTCTGAAAATCAAAGTGTGTGTACGGGCCTTAAGATGACAGAAGTGGCACCTGGTGTAGTCTTCTGTTGCTGTAGCCCATCTGCTTCAAGGATTAATGTGTTGTGTGTTCAGAAATTATATTTTGCATATCTTGGTTGTAACAAGTAGTTATTAGAATTACTGTTGCCTTTTTATGATCTGGAACCAGTCTGCCTATTCTTCTCTGACCTCTGACATCAACAAGGCATTTTCCTCCACACAACTACTCACAAGCTCACTGGATATTTTCTCTTTTTTGGACCATTCTCTGTAAACCTAGAGATGGGTTGTCCGTGAAAATCCCAGTAGATCAGCAGTTTTTGAAATACCCAGACCAGTATGTCTGGCACCAAAAACAATGCCACATTCAAAGTCACTTATATCCCCTTCCCCTTTCTTCCCCATTCTAATCCTCGGTTTGACCTTCAGCAAGTAATTTTCACCATATCCAGATGCCTAAATGCATTTAGTTGCTGCCATGTGATGATTAGCAATCTGTGTTTAAAAAACAATTGAATATATATATATATATATATATATATATATATATATATATACACACTGTATATACAGTATCTCACCTCTCACAACATACATTTTTGTAAATATTTTATTATAATATTTCATGTGACAACACTGAAGAAATTACACTTTGCTACAATGTAAATTAGTGGGTTTCAGCTTGTATAACTGTAAATTTGCTGTCCCCAAAAAATAACTCAACACTCAGCCATTAATGTCTAAACTGCAGGCAACAAAAATGAGTACATCCTTAAGCAAAAATGTCCAAATTGGGCTCAATGTTTCAATATTTTGTGTGGCCCCATTATTTTCCAGCACTGCCTTACCCCTCTTGGGCATGAAGTTCACCAGAGCTTCACAGGTTGCCACTTTAGTCCTCTTCCACTCCTCCATGATGACATCACGGAGCTGGTGGATGTTAGAGACCTTGCGCTCCTCCACCTTCCGTTTGAGGATGCCCCACAGATGCTCAATAGGGTTTAGGTCTGGAGACATGCTTGGCCAGTCCACGACCTGTGGACTCCAGTGAACCCAAACATCTGGACTGGAAACCAGCCTGCCACATAGGCGGGAGAAAACGGGCCGGATTCCGGTTTAGTCCCTTACAATGGAACGAATGCAAGGTGAAATGTACCTATTATCGTGTATCTCACCTCGCATACCATCACATATCCTCCCCCTCTGCTCAAGCCCCTGTGGTTGAGCACTTTCCCCAAACATACAGTGCACGCAAGAGAGGGCATCTGCATTATTTTGGAACTTTCCCGGCCTGTGCTCCACCGTAAACTGAAAGGGCTGTAAAGCCAGGAACCACCTTGTCACACTCCCATTTTTCTCCAGGTTGTCATACATCCACTTTAAGGGAGCATGGTTGGTGACCAGTTTAAATTACTTCCCCAGTAGGTAATACCCCAGGCCCATTTAATGGCGAAACACTCCTTTTCTATGGTGGCATAGTTCTTTTTGTGCTTGTTCAGCTTCCGGCTCAGGTAAACAACTGGGTGCTCCTCACCATCCCTCTTCTGTGACAGTACAGCCCCTAGGCCCACCACAGAAGCATTCGTCTGTATGACAATCTCCTTGCTGAAGTCCGGGGCCACTATTACTGGTAACCCACAAAGGGCCTGCTTTAAATTCTGAAATGCCTCTTTGGCTTCGGTATTCCACTTGACCATGACCGACCCTCTACCCTTCGTCAGGTCGGTCAGAGGGGCAGCCATGGCCCAGGAAGGGCCTCACTTGTTTTTTATTGATCGGTTCTGGCCATTTTTGAATTGCCTCAACCTTATTGGTCTGCGGCTTGACCACTACCCGGCCAATAATGTACCCAAGGTATTTAGCCTCCTCCAGGATGTTGGCACATTTTTTGGGTTAGCCGTGAGACGTGCTTTCCTAAGGGAATCTATCACCGCTCATACACGGAGCAGGTGTGATTTCCAATCTGGGCTGTGGATGACCACATTGTGCAAATATACAGCTGCATATAGGTGATGTGGTGTCAAGGCTTTGTCCATCATTTGCTGGAATGATGCAGGGGCTCCGTGCAGACCAAAAGGCATCTGCTTATACTGAAACGAGCCCTCAGGAGTGGAAAAGACAGTCTTCTTCTTGGTCAATTCAGTTAGCGGTATTTGATAATAGCCTTTCGTTAGTTCTAGAGTCGTTATGTAGTGAGCCTGTCTTAACCTGTCCAGGAGTTTGTCGACGTATGCATCGAACTTGGACACACTGTTGAGTTTCCTCAAGTCGTTACAAAACCTGATAGTGCCATCAGGTTTTGGGACTGGCACTATGGGGTTTGATCACTCACTGGGGGACTCTTCTATCATGTCCAACTTTAACTTTTTTTTTTTTTATTTCCTTCGTGACTGCCTTTTGCCTGGCCTCTGGTATTCTATACGGTTTTACATTTACGCGAACCCCTGGCTCTGTCACTATGTCATGTTGGATCATGTTGTCTGTCAGTCTGGGTAAGGGCTCTATTTTTATGCACAAACGCCCTAACATCACTTTGTTGCGCCAAGGACAGGGTATCCATTATGGGGAAGTCAGGTGTCACCGATACCTGGTCTGTTAGGGGCGTGGATGTGGCCAGTAAAGTCTCTCTGTCCTTCCAGGGCTTTAAGAGATTCAGATGGTAAATTTGTTGTGGTTTCCTTTTCCCTGGCTGGTAGACTTTGTAGTTTACCTCCCCCACCCTTTCGACAACCCCAAAGGGACCCTGCCACTTGGCTAGGAACTTAATTTCCACCGTGGGAACCAATACTAACCCTCTGTCCCTGGGGCTGAAAGTAGGGACCTTGGCACCCCGGTCATAGACCCTCCTCTGGGCCTCCTGGGCTTGCTCCATATGTTCTCGCACCAGGGACAGGACAGCTGCGATTCGATTATGCATCAAGGAGACATGCTCTATGATGCTTCTATATGAGGTGGCCTCTCCTTCCCACGTTTCTTTAGCGACATCTAGCAGCCCCCTGGGATGTCTACCATACAAAAGCTCAAAGGAGGAATAGCCTGTGGATACCTGCAGAATACCTCTCGTATGTCAAATATGAGATATGGTAGCAAAATTCCCAGTTTCTCCCATCTTTGTCGACCACCTTTTTCAGCATACAAGTTTTATTAAACCTTTCAACCAGACCATCCATTTGGGGGTGGTAGACAGAGGTACGGAGATGGGAGATTTTGTATAATCTACACAGCTCATTGGTAACCCTGGACATAAATGGGTTACCCTAATCGGTTAAGATCTCTTTTGGGATCCCCACTCAATCAAACACCTGAACCAATTTCTTGGCGATAGCCTTAGGGGAGGTGTTGAGCAAGGTTATGGCCCCAGGATAGTGCGCTGCATAGTCTAGGATCACCAGAATATGCTGGTGACGCTGGGAAGATTTCACAACCGGCCCCACCAGGTCAATGGCAATCCTCTCAAAGGGGACCACGATTATTGGTAGAGGGACAAGAGGACTTCAAAAAAGGGGCCATGGTGCCGACATTTGGCACTCGGGGCACGGTTCGCAGTACCCCTTCACATCTGTATGCAACCCGGGCCAGAAAAATCTCTGGGTGATTCTCTCCCTGTTTTTTCAATCCCGAGATGTCCACCCATTACATGACCATGGACCAGGTCTAGTACCACCCTGCGGAAGGGTTTGGGAACCAGTAGCTGTTCCATCTCGTCCTCTCCATGTTTTACTACTTGATACAATAAATCATTTTTAATGGCCATGTAGGAGAAAGACACCCCCAGTTAGGATCTATGGGTTCCCCATCCAACATCTTAATGTTTTCCCTGGCTCTAATGAGTGTGACATCTTGCAGTTGCTCGATACAGAAATCCTCTCTCCTGACTGCTAAGTCGGGTACCACATTCTGGCTACTCTCATTGTCAGGGTCAGAGGTGTTCTCCTGTTCCTTACCCTCGGGCGGAAAGCTAACTTCCAGGTCCTCCGACTCCCCAGCCATGACAGCCTTGATCCCACCAACAGCACCCCCTTCCTTTTGGCAAAAAGGGTCCAGTGAGAGTTCTTGTGCTTCCCCAGCAGGGGGAGCTCTATCTACCAGCCTCCATTTGCTCTCCCATAAATTCCAAAAATGGGGAAAATCTCTCCCCACTAAAGCTTCATGAAGCAGTGAAGGTACCACCCCCACTGAATGTGTTACACTGCTCCAGGGGGTATCAACCTCAACCACCACTGTCTGGTAATCCCCATGGTTGTAAATTACCCCAATAGTACTGGGGTGTAGTTTTGTGGGGTTTATACAATCATTCCAGACTAGGGTCACCACACTACCAGAGTCTATCAGGGCCATTAGTGGCTTTTCATCCACTGAAATAACACACATCTGTTTTTCAATGCAACTCTGACATGATGCAGTACATGCAACCTGTGCAAACAGAGAAATGCGTCTTTTGATATAAGCATAATCATTGCATTGGTTAATAATTTATATTTTGCAGCAACATGCCCTAATGCAAGGCAAACAAAACATTGTATATGCTCTACCGTCAGTCCTCTTAACGGTCTCAAAGACCTTCCTGGGTTCTTTGGCCAATCTTGAGGTCTAGGACCCACAGTCTCATCATCTGTAACAACAGTCTTATCAAATTTCCCCAAGCTCTTGAACCCCAGAACAGTCTTACCAGAACCGCTGGGAGATCTTGCATCCCTAGACATACCGAAGCGGGGCATAGATGGGTTCACAAAGTCCTCAGTAGCGCTGTACCTCTCTACTAGGTCCACCAGTTGGGTGCAGTTTTGGGGTCCCCCGTCTGACTCACTTCCTCAGGGCATTAGGGAGTGCATGCAGGTACCGGTCCATTACCACATGCTCCACGATCTGAGGGCTTGTCAAGGTCTCTGGCTGCAACCACTTTCTGGTGAGATGAACCAGGTCAAACATTAGTGAATGGGGTGGCTTGTTGCTGGAGTAGGATCACTGATGCACATGCTGGGCCTGGGCTGCCATGGTGACACCCAAGCATGTGAGTCCTGGGCCTTATCTGGTTCTAGATCAAAATAGGCCTTTTGGGGTTCTCCTGTTAGAAAGGGGACAAACAGACCCGCCCACTGCTCTTTTGGCCATCCCTCGTGGACAGCAACTCTCTCGAAATTCGCAATGTATGCCTCAACATCATCCGCAAGTGTCATGACATTTGTAGGACTTAAGCCCAGTATAAAGTATATCTAAAAACCTTTCCGCCTATGACCGTCACTCCTCCTCCAAACCCCATCCCACCTTAATAAAGGACTGGACTAGGTTTTAGAGTAAATGGCCATCCGGCCTTAATTTACTAACAAAATATACTTTAATCAAATATCATAAATAACTTTTTTTTTAAATAATTGTAAACATTCCCAACCTTTTTAAATGGGTCATGGGTAAAACATAATGAACACACTGGTCACTGCGAACGACATCCAACTTTTGACCTCTTGACCTCCAGATGGAATACCCTGTCTCGGAGGCTATACCCAAACCATCGCAGTGACCTACCCCTTTTAACCCTTCCAGGTTAACCCCTCATAACCTGGAAGTACCATTAACCACCCCCATCCCATGGATGGGTACAACAGTTTTTCTACCTCTTCAAAAGCCCCAAGCACTGCCTAGCTCCCACCGGGATAACCCTACCCGAACAAATCACTCCATAATCCAGGGAGGGTGGATGGGGATCTTTTCTTCCTCTGCTCTCCGAGTAATAGCATGGCATGCTGCTATTGCGCACCATGCCGTGGCTCCGCCCTCCGCTCCGCCCACCCCAGGCTCTTAAAGTGGTGCTTTAATCCGCTTAAAATGGCGACTGCGCTGTCTAGGCCTGCTCTGACCCCCCTTCAGTGTTTAGCTGCGGGACTCTCTTTTTTTGCAGGTGGTAGGAAACACATACCATCTTTGGTTCCGCTGACACAGGAGGTGCAGACCCCTTTTTCAGTTCTACCAGAGCCTCTGCAAACTGCCGGTTAATTTCCTGCTGGGCCGCCTGTTGTGCTGCAGCGGCCTCTGCGACTTGGCGGTTGAGCTCCATTGGCCTGTAGCAGGGCCTTTATCATTTCCTCCTTCTTCAGAAATGAGCCCGCTGAATCCACCAGGTGTGGGGAGATTAGCTTGTGGGGATCTCCTTTTCTGAATGACAGTTAGCAAACAGGCACTTTCTTAAAAATCTGGCGGATGCCAAGTTTATTTTCAGGAGGTTTGGAAAGTAAAAACAAACAAACAGTAAATTAAATCCTTGCCATCCGGCGCTAACTAAACAAATAGTCACCTCTCTATACAGTGCGGGGCTGGTCCCCGTCACCCACAAAACATACGGAAAAGCAAAAAGCTCTATCTTGGTCTCATCTGTCCACAAGACGTTTTCCCGGAAGGATTTTGGCTTACTCAAGTACATTTTGGTAAACTGTAGTCTTGCTTTTGTATGTCTCTGTCAGCAGCGGGGTGCTCCTAGGTCTCCTGCCATAGCATTTAATTTCATTTAAATGTCGACGGACAGTTCACGCTGACACAGATGCTCTCTCAGCTTGCAGGACAGCTTGAATTTCTTTGGAACTTGTTTGAGGCTGCTTATCCACCATCCGGACTATCCTGCGTTGCAACCTTTCATAAATTTTTCTCTTCCGTCCACGCCCAGAAAGATTAGCTACAGTGCCATGGGTTGCAAAATTCTTGATAATGTTGCGCACTGTGGACAAAGGCAAATCTAGATCTCTGGAAATGGACTTGTAACCTTTACATTTTTCCACAATTTTGGTTCTCAAGTCCTCAGACAGTTCTCTTCTCTTCTTTCTGTTGTCCATGCTTAGTGTGGCACATACAGACACACAATGTAAGACTAAGGCCTCTTTCACACCAACGTGCCGTTCAGGCCCGCCTGTCAGTTTTTCAGGCGGACCTGAACGGGTGCTCCATAGAGCTCTATGGAGCGTCGGATGTCAGCGGTGACATGTCCGCTGACATCCGACCCGCTCCGATCCGAAAAAGTGTGACGGAGGAAAAAGCTATTTTTCCATCCGTCTGCGGATCGGATCGGATGACGACGGGCACTGCGGTCCGTCATCATCCGATCTCCCATAGGGGAGAGCGGCGCTGTGACAGGTCCGTCCCTGCGCAGTGTGCAGAGACAGACCTGTCATCTCCCTGCTCAGCGGGGATCGGCGGAGTGATCCCCGCTGAGCAAACGGACATCCACGGGGCGGATCAGAACTGATCCGCCCCGTGTGAAAGGACCCCACGTGAACTTCTCTCCTTTTTTATCTGCTTTCAGGTGTGATTTTTATATTGCCAACACCTGTTACTTGCCCCAGTTGAGATTAAAGGAGCATCACATGCTTGAAACAATCTTATTTATCCACAATTTGGAAAGGGTGCCAAGAATGTTGACAAGCCCATTTTTGGAATTTTGTGTGACATTTTGTCCAATTAGCTTTTTTCCTCCCTTTTTTTGTTTTGTTCCAATACACACAAAGGGAAAAAACATATGTATAGGAAAACATGTGTTGCTGCAATACTTTTTTGTGAGAAATAATTGATTTTCTGGAAAACTGTCTGGGGTGCCAACAATTTTGGTCATGACCGCATGTTGAACAATGTACAGGTGCAATCATTCTCATCACCACATTTGGGATGTGCTAAAGAGAAACATATGCAATTAGAAACTTCACACAATAATATACACCATAAGCTAACTATATTTGTGGTAAATATATCATTACAGCCCAAACTTAAAATGAAATAAATTAGAGAAATAAGAGCAGATCGAAATCTGAGTTCAATCCATTAGAAAGCAATGTATTCAAAAGGTGGATCCACTGTACCTCCCATTTTCTAAGGCTTAATTATCTATTACACACATGTAGCGGCCATAACCCGTTGCAGGATGGCCTTGACTTAATGGGCTTACCGGTTACCTTCTCTCGACCTGCTCTTCCACTTCTAGGGGTTCCCAGGGTTGATACCCAACGACTTGTACACTGACACAGATGAAGTCCTTTCAAAAATGTTTTATTTTGCAGTAGAACTTTCAATTAACACAGTCTCTTAGGGAACAGAGGGCATGGGTGAAGAACTCAGGCACCTTCAACTGCAGATCTAGCAAAGTCTCTATTTCCACCCAGAGAGTAGCCACTCGCAGCTGGGTACATCAAGGCTAAACAGATCTCTAGCCAGAGATCATGGCAGTCAGCACGTTGGCTCAAACTTGAACAAATAACCAAGGGTAAACGGGAACCTTTTCCTCCGTACCTGGAACATTTCCCGTCTCCCTTATGGTACCGAAAAAATGTGAATTCATCAATGTCTTTCTAAACTCAGTAACCAGGCACTTCTCAGGATGCCACTTGCTGGCCCTCCTCTGAAGAGTCCTCCCCGGTCACTTCCATGAGCTGCGGTGTCCCTCCAAGCTGAGAGCACACCCAGACACTTTGAATCCTCCCTCAGTTACTGTGCCTCAGACCAGCAGGTTCCGAGACTCTGGAATGGATGGATACCTACCCCAGACCAAGCAGGTCTATCAGGGGCCACTGACAGGAACATGTTAAAGGGTGTTGAACACCCCGTGAATGGGACCCCTCACAGGGCTACCCCGGTCCTGGAACCAGACTAGACCACACGGGTCTCTGGAACCGGCACTCCCACTGATTGGCTCCGAGAAGGCAGATACCTGAACATCCAACCAGACTTGGTTCTAGCCTGTCATGTGCACCTCACCGTCCACATGACCAGGCAGAACTTCCAAACACAGCCTGGCCAGACTGGTATTAACCTCCCTGGTGGTACGATTATTTCGGATTTTAGGTGCTAAAAGTGGTACAATTATTTTGCATGAAAATTTGGCGTTTTATATTGTAGTCCTGTAATTCTTAGGAATAACTCTCTTAAATCTGTCCAAACCAGAGTCTAGCAGACATCCTGGGTATAATAAAGTTTGATAAATTAAATCATAAATTATAATATAATAAATAACTATAAATAATTGTACCAAATAATAATATAACAATAATAAAAATTATTCAGTAATGTAATCAAATCAAAAACACTGAAATTTGCTCAGTTGCAGAATTGTCACTGTCATTACTTTTCAATATTTGATGACGGATCTCCCCACAAATTGTTGTCGCTCAATTCTGCGAGTGATTCTAATTTATTATCGCTGTTTTCTAGCTGGTCTAAAATCATTTTTGATGTAAAGGGACAGTTTTGGTTGCTATGGACAATCTCCAGTTTCCAGGCATAAAAAACAGTTTTTATAATATAAAACTGCATGCAGGGCACTGGACAGACTACTAGGGACAAGGGAGATGTGAAATATTTACATACAGCAATGTAATCTGTAAGATTACATTATACTGTATGTATACTGTGTGTTTCACTTTTTGAATTTGGCGCCGATCTCCATCCCCGTGCGTCGCAACGCTCGCAGGGAACGGAGCTCGGTTCCGTGATAGATTGAGCGAGACATGGCTCGCTCGTACAGCGGGGAGACAATGCTGGATCCGAGGGAGAAGGTAAGTAAACCTCCTCCTGGATCCAGCGATGCAGTCCCGAGTCTGGCTTGGGGTTACCGCTAATGGTACAAAAATTCCACCCCGAGCCAGACTCGGGAAGACCGTCAGGGAGGTTAAGGCCCACCTACACAATTAACCCTCAGAACCTTTACTGTTTTGAGGCCAAAAACTAAATTTAGAAACATGCGACATTTGATCCCAAAAGTCATCTGCTACACACACATCTGTTTTTTGGTATCCCATCTATTACCATGAACTTAAGTTATATATACTACATAAGAAGATTTACCAGTATAATGATCTTTAATTTGGATGTTGTGGTCTCTGTGTGAATGGGAGAATGATTTCCCCTTTATCACTGAATACAGTTGAGGCATGGATAGGAACAAAATTTACTAGGTCCCAAAATGTAACAGGTGGTGGTAATGGATGATATTGGTCTGATTTAGATACTCTGTCATATATGGTCCGCCCCCATCGATAAATGGGTAAAGGGGAAGCTGAAGTTCTTGTATAGATGGATAACTGTCATTCAATACAGTTTTTTGATAATATTAAAGATGTTTTTTGATAATATTAAAGACTTTAGTAGAGAAAGGATGGAATTGAGAAATGAAGGGCAGGCACTGACTATTTACAGGTTTTATGACAACGGATAATGGATAAATTATCCCACTGTTTTCTAATTACTTCTTGGAGATAACCCCATTGTCAGAGCCTACTCTCCATTTCATTCATCCTAATATCCCTAACATCAGAATCACTAACTATCCTAGAGATACGAACCATTTGGCTGTGGGGTATACCCCAGATGGATAAAAATTGGAGTAAATTAATAATTGATTGCGATATGTAGGTTTAATGTGTAAGTCACTAACAATGCACTGGCCTTTTACCTTCAGTAAAGTATCTAAAAAAGGTATTGATGTGATTAAAATGGTATTTCTATATACCTGACAAAGACCAGCTAGGTATAATTATGGCAATTACCATGCTTACGAAACCCACTCAGCACTGCAGTACTAAGGAGACAGCATTTTTCTGTACACAAGAAGAAATGAGTCAAAGTTGATGTTCAAAGCTTATCTGATATAATTCTGGGCGGGTCTACAACTTATATACGCTATTATTAGCCAATCATTGGATAGAACATGGGTGTGGTTAATACAAAGGTGTACATTACATATCATTAATTATGCCATCTGCTTTCATGAGTCATAGTTATGAGTCCTGCTTCCCTATGTTATATCTGGGGTGGCCCAGACATATTGAGACACAATTTCTTTATTTAGACAGTACAGAATAAAACTGCTTATGCAAGCTATATTTTCTTATATGTATGCTTTATAGGAAACCGCTACAGTCTGCAAATACAGATTTTAAACTAACCCAAGTTACTCTTATATGAACTTATAAAGATGGAGTCACTCCGGTTCAGCCATTTCACAACAGGTATTTCTGTCTTGCTCGATGACATGTTGAATTGAAGACTGGGGATCAATAAGTTAAGATACGTATTGAATAAAGATTCTAAGTCCAAAAAGTGTTGGGTAGCAGAGACACGTGGATCATTCTTCAGAGGTGTACACATTGGATGGTTGACCCATACTATCCAATAAATATTCCAGCATGCAAATATTCCTGTCACAAATTTGCTATGGTCATGAACTCCATCTGTGACCATAATGTGATATATTTCAGCAAAGATATTGGAATTACTACATTGATTATTTGCAGCTGCTGTGCAATTGCTAATACATTTATGCAGCAATTATTATAAATAAACACCAACATTTATGTAAGCCCTATGCAATGCTGTGTTCCTGAACCTAAGAATGAATAGGTATCTGTCCCTGAATTAGAGAAAATAACCAGCAAGGGGAGAGAACTAGGGAGAATTTTGGGACTATGCAATACCAAACCAACAAACTAAAAAGAAATGTATAAACTGGAAAATATAGTATATCAAACCAGCTGCAGGCTAAAATTACAGCATTTTATTTGATTCAAAATTAAAAAGCTCCCTTGAATAAGGGTGACAACATTATTATCACATAGGAAATATTAGCCACAAAACAATGCAAAGTGCCCCAACTTAGAAACACAGTATATAAACTGTATGGTGTAAACAGATAATACAGACACATGAAACCCCAATGCGCTTCAACAAAATCTGTCTTCCTCAGGGGATTAGCATCTATTACACAGCGTAGAAGGATCTCTGTAAAATATATATCTATGAAAATACCGATGTATGAACTCACAGTCAGGAAATAAGCAGGCACAAAGGAATGTACACGATTTAAGTATATTAAATGTCTCTAGGTCAAGGCAGCATCTTGAAAAGGTCACTCCAGAAATCCAATCAAGAGTATAAGGGATGGATGGAACTAAAAATCCAGTAGGTCCTATAGGTGCATAAAAGACAAATATATAGTGGGGGATAAAAAAAAGATCCTACCAAATGGAATGGGCATGTGGGTGGATGTGGGTGGTACCTTGAATTAAAAAGATCCCCAAATAGATGTGTCTGTAGAACAGTGGTCTGGTCTCTCCCTAATCACACAAGAGAGGGACTATGGTAACTAGTCAAAAAGAAAATATATTTTTAAATAAAAATGATTATAAATAAATATGGAGGATAGTGTCTAGCTTAATGGATAGAAGACTTGGTTATCCATCAAAGTAGTGTCTTTCCTAAGGTAAAGCTCCCAGGGAAACAGCCGGACGAACTGGACTTGACAAAGAACACAAAGAAGAGTGAATAATTTGGACGATCCTTGCATTAGATTAAAGCAGATTCCAATATTTGTGGACCTGTTTTTTGATGATGTCGTGTTGAGCATTAAATTAAGTAATTGTTAAAACAAACTTCTTCTACAGAAATAATACATTCATTAAGCTAGACACTATCCTCCATCTTTATTTATAATAAGTTTTATTTATATATCTTTAATTTTTGACTAGTTACCATAGTCCCTCACTTGTGTGATCAGGGAGAGATGGACCAGTGGCCGGGCTGTGCTACAGACACATCTATTTGGGGATATTTTTAATTCAAGGTACCACCCACATCCACCCACATGCCCATTCCTTTTGGTGGGAACTTTTTGTTATCCCCACTATACATTTGTCTTTTATGCACCTATAGGTCCTACTGCCTTTGTTGTTCCATCCATCCCTTGTGCTCTTAATTGAATTTCTGGAGAGACCGTTTCCAAATGCTGCCTTGACCTAGAGACTTTTAATATATTTCAATCATGTATATTCCTATGTGTCTTCTTATTACCTGAATGTGAGTTCATACATCTTTATTTTTCATAAAATTGTTCCCTCATTTCCATGATTGTATGCACATTACATACATTGATCCCTGTAAATTTTACAGAGATCCTTCTATATTGTGTAGTTATAATAGATGCTTAGGCTACATGTCAATTATTATCTGTTTTTCTTCCCTGTTCACATTCTGTTTAAAACAATAAAGCATTTGAAACAAAAAAAAAAAAAAATAATAATAGATGCTTAGCCCCTGAGGAAGACAGATATCATTGAAATGAGTTATGGTTACATGTGTCTGTATTATCCCTTTACACCATAAAGTTCATATACTGACTTTCTAAGTTGGCACCTCAGGGCACTTTGCATTGTTTTTAGCTAATATTTTCTGTTATAATAATGTTATTACCCTTATTCAAGGTGGTGTTTTAATTTAGAATCAAGTAAAATATTGTAATTTTAGACTGTATTTCACGGTTGGATATAATATATTTTCCATTTTTTTTTTTGTATGGTATCGCATATTAAAAAAAAATCCCCCTAGTCCTCTCTCCTTGGGGGTTATTTTATGTATGTAAACCCTATTAATATTCATAAAAATACACACACACAAATACACCCAGAAAATGCAAACACACCCTAGTGAAGCATATAAATATAGGTATACATTTACAGCATCACAGCAGAAAAACAGCCAAGTTATAGGGCCAAGATTTAAAGAACTAGCCACCAATCACAGAAAAGATAACGGACTGCTTCCTGCCCTCTGACATAATAATGACATCATACAAATAAATAAAAAAAAATTGTGACTGGTGGATGGTTGTTTTAAAATCAATCGTTTTTGCACTGCACTTATCACAAGCCTGATGAAAGGGTCCTGCGTCGCTTTTTAAATTTTTTTTTTATGTGATGTGATAGTCCTATAAAGCTTTGGAACCTTTTTGGAAATCCTTGGTGTGCTGGTGACATATACTTTGCTCACTTTGATTGGCTGTCCTAGAGGTCATATGATCAGGAACCAGTATTGCCAATTAATTTTGACAACTCTGTCTCATTGCCAGGGTTGCGCAGTGAGCATGTTCTCAACATAGAAACCTTTGTTGCTCATAAACGCATAATTTGCTGCACATAAGCGTTAAAGCCCACCCTCTTTGCCAAAGCACACATGCTTCACATCGGCGGCAAGATATTAAGGAAAGAATAAATAATCAAGATCTGGTAATAACAAATAACCATAATACCAATAGGAAAAAACGCAGCAGGAAGGCATCTGCTAGCTTGCTTCTAGCTGGCCCACATGCTTGATTGTGCATTTCCTTTTTGGTTTCATATTTAGTTAGTTATAGTGTTTCCTGGCCTGCTATCTCTGTGAACTACAAAATACCCTCCCCTTGATATGGGAGTCAATTCACTAAGAGATAAATACTGCATGAATTTTTGAGTTAAAATAACTCATACAGTATTTATATCAAAAGTAGTCAATTCACTAAAAAACATGCAATAAATACATTAAATATTTATGTTTTGTGATATTTAGCACTTAAATTCTGCGTTATTTTTGGATTTGATTTTTCACAATTTAGATTTTTGTGCACCTGAAGGGACTTGGCAATATTGTAAAATGATGAAAATGTTCTAGGCTGCTGAAAATTCACAAAATGACCTCCCTTCTGATGAAATGTTAGGCCGCGTACACACGCGCGGACTGTTCGCCCAACCTTGTCCCCTGAACAGTGTTTGGGCGGACAGTCCGCTCGTGTGTGGGGCTTCAGCGGACAGTTTCAGCGGACAGTTGGCCGAACAAGGTCTTACGGAAATTCCGAAAAACTGTCCGCTGAAACCTTGTTTCAGTGGACTGTTCGCTCGTGTGTAGGCTTGTTCGGCCAACTAAGTCTCGCGCATGCTCAGAAAGGATTTCCACGTCGGAAGGTTGCATTGCAGTGTATAGGACGTCGTATTTTTCGTCCCGTCGTACGTGCTGTTCACGTCATCGCGCACGGTTTCAGCAAACTGTTCGTCCGTCGTGTGTGGCCATGTCCGTCCATGCTAAGTTTGAGCGGACTGTTCGCTCAAACTGTTGGACGGACAAAGTTGGGCCAACAGTCCGCGCGTGTGTACGCGGCCTTACAATTCCTTTTCATTCCTGAGCTCAGAGGAGAACATTTTCACACTGATACATTGTATACTTTTCACTTCCTGGCCAGAGTCCCTCTAATTGTTATTTTGTACAGTTCTAAAAGCAAACACCAGATAATAAATAACGAATGTGTGTGTTTTTTTGCGAATTGACTTTAATGAATTATCTATTTTTTGTGGTATTTATCTCTATTTATCTATCTTAACAAATGGGTGGTATTTACCTAACATTCGATATTTTACTTTGGTGAATTGACTCTTTAATTATTTCATGCAATATTTCAGAAAAAATAGTCACGTGACCTTCATATCGCATGTGGTAACCTTTAGTAAACTGAACCCATGGAGAAGAGGGGAAGTAAATTGCTAGTGTTATATAAATACCTGGAATAAAAGTTCTGTAGTTCTATCCCAGGGTGCTTTTCATTCATATTATATACAGTATGGTAAAGTAAGTGACAGTTAAGGAATTGAAGTGTGCTACTGGCTGTGTCACTAGCAAAAAAAGGAAAACAAAAACCCTACAGGCATACCCCACTTTTAAGTACGCAATTGGGTTTATTTACTAAAACTGGAAAGTGCAAAATCAGGCTAATTTCTGCATAGAAACTAATGAGCTTCCAGGTTTTATAACCAAGCTTAATTGAACAAGCTAGGGTTAGAAGCTCATTGGCTTCTATGCAGAAGTGAGCCGCATTTTGAACTTTCCAGCTTTAGTAAATAAATCCCATTGTTTACTTAAAAGTGGGGTATGCCTGTACTGTAGCCACCAAATCACTTTAAAAAGCATGTATTAAGCATTCACATCATGCAATGGGGGTTATTTACTAAAGGAAAATACATTTTGCACCGAAAAAGTGCACTTGGAAGTAAAGTCACTATAGATCCGAGGGGGACATGCAAGGAAAATAAAAACCAGCATTTTAGCTTGCACATGATTGGATGATGAAATCAGCAGAACTTCCACTCATTTCAGATCTTCCCCTTAGATTTAGAGCAACTGCACTTCCAAGTGCACTTGCAGTGCAAAGTGGATTTACCTTTCATAAATAATCCCCAATGGCTTGCAAAAGTATTCACCCCGTGACGTTTTACATATTTTGTTACATTACAGTCTTTGGTTCAATGTTTTTTTTTTTAATCTGAATTATATGTGATGGATCAGAACACAATAGTTTAAGTTGGTGAAGTAAAATTAGAAAAATATATACATGAAACTAGTTTTCAGAAATAAAAAACTGATAATTGGCATGTGTGTATGTATTCACCCCCTTTGTTATAAAGCCCATAAAAATCTCTTGTACAATCAATTACCTTCAGAAGTCTCATAATTTGTGAAATATTGTCCACCTGTGTGCAGTCTAAGTGCCACATGATCTGTCATTTTATATATATATATATATATATATATATATATATATATATACAAACCTTTTTGAAAGGCCCCAGAGGCTGCAACACCTGAGCAAGAGGCACCAGTTACCAAACACTGCCATGAAGGCCAAGGATCTCTCCAAACAAGTAAGGGACAATGTTGTTAAGAAGTATAAGTCAGGGTTAGGTTATAAACAATATCCAAATCTTTGATGATCCCTAGGAACACCATCAAATCTATCATAACCAAATGGAAAGAACATGGCACAACAGCAAACCTGCCAATAGACGGACGCACACCAAAACTCACAGACTGGGCAAGGAGGGCATTAATTAGAGAAGCACCAAAGAGACCTAATGTAACCCTGGAGGAACTGCAGAGTTCCACAGCAGAGACTGGAATATCTGTACATAGGATGACAATAAGCCGTACACCCCATAGAGTTGGGATTTATTCACAGAGTGTCCAGAAGAAAGCCATTACTTTCAGCAAAAAACAAAATGGCATGTTTTCAGTTTGCGAAAAAGGATGTGAGAGACTCCCAAAATGTATGGAGGAAGGTGCTCTGGTTTGATGAGATTGAAATTTAACTTTTTGGCCATCAAAGAAAACGTTATGTCTGGCGTAAACCCAACACATCATATTACCCAAAGAACACCATCCCCACTGTGAAACGGGGTGGCAGCATCATGCTGTGGGGATGTTTTTCAGCAGTCACGACTGGGAAACTGGTCAGAGTTGAGGGAAAGATGGATGGTGCTAAATACAGGGATATTCTTGAGCAAAACCTGCACCACTCTGTGATTTGAGGCTAGGACAGAGGTTCACCTTCCAGAAGGACAATGACCCCAAACACACTGCTAAAGCACTTGAGTGGTTTAAGGGGAAACATGTAAATGTGTTGGAATGGCCTAAAAATCCCAGTGGTAAGATGTGGCAAGCTCATAGAGACTTATCCAAAGCAACTTGGTGCTGTGATAGCTGCAAAAGGTGGCTCTACAAAGTATTGACTTCAGGAGGGTTACACATTGACTTTTTCTGTTATTTTGTCCTATTTGTTATTTGCTTCACAATTAAAAAAAAAGAAAAAAAATCTTCAAAGTTGTGGGCAGGTTCTATAAATGAAACAATGCAAATCCTCAACAATCCATGTTAATTCTAGGTTGTAAGGCAACAAAACACTAAAAATGCCAAGGAGGGTGAATACTTTTGCAAGGCACTGTAGATGTAGGAAGATACTGTGATTCAAAAACATTGATGATGTGCACAGTGCAGTAGCCCATGAAAACCAGAAATTGAAGTTTAGTTGACCACCCTCTACAAATCCTTCTTTGCATTTGTCCTGATTATGGAAAAAGCCTGAGTGTGCATTAAAACAAATTTGATCTTCATTTACAGAAGACTGTAGAGTACCACCAGTAATAAAGACTGTTAACGTAGCAAAATTTGTTTTCAAAATAATGTGATGCTTTGCTCCCTTTAATCATCCATTCAACCAAAAATCTGACTTTTTAAATGACTTTGGCACATGCTGCAAATAGGAGGTCATTTCTGTTTATAGTGATCAGCATCACTATAAACGTTTTTGCACTCCTTTATTGATTACATTTTTTAACAAGTCACAAACCGGACCTATTACTGCCTATTCTCACACTACAAGCAAGTCCTCTTATGCTCTAGAATTATGCTGTGAAATAACAATGTAAAACCTGCCGGAGTTTCATTTCACAGGGCAGTCATGTTCGATTTTTCATCTGTTGCGGTACATTAGCAGCCCATTCATAAAGTCTGCCTTAATGCAACACATATTAATGCATGACATAATGCATCTTAACGCACCAGTGAGTTAATGTAACACAATGGATTGCTAAAGTGTGAATAGACCCTATTCTAAGACATATATGTAAGTATTATCAGCATGATAAAAATAAGCTTAACATGTAAAGTACAAATAATAATGTTTAAGCTGTAAAGCTTTCTAAAGAATCTACGGACCTGGCACAGCTATTGCCAAAATCATTGTTTGCGTGACTGGGTAAAAGTACAGACATGATTCATATTTTGTCTATGTACTTATGCGTAATTTGGACATTTGCATGTAAGATCATTGTGATGTTACCTATTTTTCAATAACATTTTATTGTGAAAAGAAAATATGCATTTGAAAAAAAAATATTGGAGCTTATATTTTTTTCAAATACATATTTCTTTCACAATCAAATTTAATTTAAAAGTAGGTAACATCATAACAATCATACATGCAAATGTTCAAATAGTTTGCATAAGTACAAACTATGAATCATGTCTTCTATATAACAAACATTTTGATTTGCATACAGTTTCCATGAAACATCAAAAGCACATTAAACATACATCAAATACATTTTTGAATGGAAGTAAAACAATGTGCTAACGACCTTAACCCATCTTATGGTTAAGATTATAGTGTACCATATGCAATCCAAATTTATGCAACAATAGTAAAGAAAGAAAAAAAGGTTATGAAATAAATATAAGAATATTCTATTCATATCTTTTAAAATGTTTTTTTTTAACATTGACCCAGTGTCTCTATATGCATAATATTCAATTTGTGTCATGGAGTTTCCTCTTAACAAATAAGCCAAGCATGTACAAATGTTCAAAAATTATCAAAACTCTGCTGTACCCAATACAAAATCTATTGAATGATAGCAGTGCCGAGAGGGATATGAAGTATTTTTGTAGATCTGTATTGATCCACAATGTATATTTTGTGTTAGTTTTTTTTTTCACTCACTCTTTCTCCAAGCCATTCTACTGACAAAATCACTTCCACTGTTGTCACAGACTAATGTTCTGTTTAAATGATGTATCTAAAAAGCAATAAATATATGTATACCTGGGAATTGGTGATATCAAACATAACCCACACAAATTTTACTTGAGTATTCCATTGAATAAAACATGGTTAATATCTAGCTATACAGCTCTATATAAAGTTATTGCTTGGTGGATATTCAATCTAAATGGAAAATTTGTCACTGATAAGAGTAGAGGGGCTTTAAAGAATATGTTACCCCAACATGTCATATTCCTGATATGTGTCTGTTGTATCATGTACTTGTGTTAAAATGTATCCTGTTCTCTTTGTGTAGCAAAGTCCCAGGGCCCCTGAAGCCCAATGGTGACCTCCAGAGTTAAGAACAGCTGACATGTTTCAGTGTATAGTGAGTTATGAGACATGGTGGGAGTAATGCAAGATGAACAGGTGGGCGCCATACATTTTTTGAATGCAAAAAAATTTATTGTCTCTTAAACAGAACTGTGGGAGAGAGGATTAGGGCCAGGACATCCTTAGGTAGATGCAATGTTAATTGGCAGACTCCAAGACTTCTGTCGGTAGACAGCTATACAGGTGAAGGCCTCCAGCCGGACACCACTTCTGTATAGGTAGGACCGCTGTCTCCTATGGTAACAATCTTGTAGCTGTTACTAATGGTAAAGGTATTCAACTTTCTGCAATAGGAACAGTTCTCTTTACCCCACACTCATTCACTGTGGATCTTCACTCAACAAGCTCCCAGTCTCTCTCGCTAGACTTCAGATCCCCTAGCCATTGGATCTCCTGAGCTCATTCACTGTAGCACTTAGTATCTTCCTCAAGCATCACCCACGCTGCACTGCAGGGTCCCTGACATGGCACTCACAGATATTCTTAAAGCTTCATCCCTGCTGACACGTTAGGTTTCTGGCTTGGCACTCCATAAGCATCACCTCTGCTGTCCTGCTGGGTCCCTGACTTGGCACTTGCTGAAGCTTTCTCACTTTTTCACTTTCCCTTTTTGGCCTCAGCTCACTCACTGTGGTCTCCGGTAGCAAGGTGGATGGTCCCTTTGTGACGACAGCTTCCCCTGTACCTCCGACCATAACTGGTTCCCCCGGCTGGTGGAGCCATTACTTCTGGTTGGACTACAAGCCCGCAGTCCCAACCCTGCACTATTTCTGGATAGGCTCTCAGATGCCTTAGCAGACAGATGTTCCCGGGATAGGCCTTAGGCTTCTGGCCTAGCAGCCCAGGGCAATATGACACACGTATACCCAGACGGCCATCCAGGTGAAACAGAACCCCGATCACCTGACTCCGGGCCAAATAAACAGGCTCTCCCAGCAGGGCAAGGGACCCAAGAAAATCTCTGCCCATTGGCGGAGATACCCAGCCATCTAGTGACAGAAGAGCGACGTTTAGCAATTCTAGAATTAGGCTTAAATGAATTGACCTCCTATTAATTGGCCAAGGCAACTATCACTCGGCAAATAAATTTAAAAGCAACCCTGCCTAAACATCAGGGTGCTACATTGATATTTCTTCCTTTGTGTGAAATACCTGATGATACTGCCAGCCCCCTGCTCTCCTTTTTCAAACTGACCAAAGTGAGCATAGAAGCACATCCTTCCCAACGTGGTCAGTTTTCTTCCTGTGCTGAGAGAACAGTGTGTTTGTGTCCTCCAATGGTCAGAATTGTGCTGACATTTTCCTCTGCACGGCTATTTACTGGGAAGATCAGTGTGCTGCTGTTGCTCCACCCCCACCTCTCTAAGCCCCTTATGCCGCTGAGAACAGAGATGATGTGATCACTCAATTTCGATGACAGAAGCCATATAGCAACATCATGCTTTGAAAGGTTAGCAGCTGGTGCCTTCTGTGAGCTGGGCTCAACTGAGCAGTACAACCACAATGTGTCAGGTGGTATTTCAGTGGCATAATTAAAGGAGAAGCAGAAGTGAAAGAGCAGCAATGTGCTTAATTAGGGAGTTGGAGAGCATGTCATGGGGACAACACGCATCAGCTACCATCTGGAGCTGCAGAAAAAGCTGAACTATATTTTTCACCCAGTTCAGTGTTCTGATTGCTTCTCTGTCCCCACTGTTTGTGCTGCAACCCTTCCCATATAAACTAGTAGAAAGTTCTTGGCCTCAGTGGCCCCAGAGTGGTACGTTTCTAGCTACCATTTTTTTAAATATGTTATTTATTTATTTTACATTTCTTTATCATTTTAATTTGTTATCTGGTATTGATGCACTGGTTGGGCTGCACACAGCAGAGGCCAGGTACATCCTCCCAGATAGAAAGCAATTGTGCTGCAAGTTTACAAATGACTTGCTAAGCTATTGCTAGACTTGCCAGGCTTCCCAAGTTTGTTGCACAATTACAGCAAATGAGCATTGCATGACTCCAGATCAACTTTCTTTGCAAACTTTCTGCAAGTCTGCTGTAAGTTCTGGTTCAGTTATGTTGTCCAATAGTCTCCCCACCACAGGGGTCACTGTGACTGAATTTTCATGCTGTAGACTTGCACAGCTTTTACTGTGCAAGTCTACACCATAGCAGCTTTGTTCTTGCTAGAGACTTGCCAACAAATTTGCTACAAATTGGAAAAGTGTCAACTAGAACTAGTGCTTCAAGGTGTTCTTCAAGTGTACAACTTGCCAGTTAAAATGCGTAGCAAGTTAACAGACCTACAATTCAACACTGCCACAAATTTGTGTCAAGTTATCCTTGCTATCTGGGCTAAAGCCACATGTGTGATAAATGTAAATAAACCCTTGCTAAGTCCCTAAATTGTCAATCAAAATAAAAAATGGGGGACTTTATTTATCCAGACATAGACTGGGTGGAGGGAACCGCACAATTATCTAAGGCTCGCCAGTTCCTAAATGTCTTGCAGGACAGTTTTATGGGTCAGATGGTAGACGCTCCAGCTACAAATAAAGCCTTACTGGATCTACTTATTACTAGGGATGGCCGAACGGTTCGCCCAGCGGTCGTTCGTTTCGAATTTCGGCTGTTCGCCGTCCGCCCGATCGGCGGACTATTGCCGCCCGTTCGCCCGGCGGACTTCCGTGTTTACTGT
Source organism: Lithobates pipiens (assembly GCF_037356315.1). NCBI lineage: Eukaryota > Metazoa > Chordata > Amphibia > Anura > Ranidae > Lithobates > Lithobates pipiens. Next base: position 112,139,753 of record NW_027507788.1, read on the forward strand.
GTAAAAGAACTTTGACCTATGATGACACATCCATCATGGGGTACAGGACAGCCAATTGAGACATTACAGCACATGGACACTTGGACATTCCCCCTAACTTATAAATAGACCCGATCCGGTGGCCATTTTACATTCTTTCGTATGTCACTATAGGGAGAGGTTGCTGTGTGGAGCAGGGAGAGACTGCAGTGACCCAAATCGCTAGCTATTAGGTCCACAAAAGTTCTTTTCAGGACTGGTATAGGTGTTAGGCGTAGTTCAGGATATAGGTTTGAGGCACTGCTGTGCTAGTGATTGTTGCAGCAGCCTGTCTTTTGTCAGTGTAGAGAGAGGGACAGGAAGCTGTGTGCAGCAGGGACAGTCAGTTTTATCATCAGCTGTTACTATTAGGTCCACAAAAGTCATTTCAGGACTGGTATGGTAAAGTAATACAGGATATAGTTTTGAGTGCTATTCAAGTTATTGTTCCAGCAGCCTGTGTTTTGTCAGTTTAAATAGGGACAGGCAGGAAGCTGTGTGTGGCAGTGAGGGACAGTCAGTTTAATCAGTAGCTGTTACTATTAGGTCCACAAAGGTTCTTTTCAGGACTGGTATGGTAATAGGCTTGTACACGTATAATATTCTTTCTTCCAAATATAGAAAGAATATTATACTTGACTGCTGCCCTATACGGCAGCAGTCCTTTATCAGTATAGGGACTGAGGTACAGTCTGCTAATCATTCACAACCTACTAGTTTCACAAAGGTCCTTATAAGGACTGGTAAGGTATAGGGTACTTCAGTACATAGGGTTGAGTGAGGTACAGTCTGCTTTTCCTTAAGGACTGGTATAGGTCCACAATATATAGGGTTGAGGTGCACTACTGCTGACTGCTGCCCTTCTGCTGCAGTAGTCCTTTATGAGTATAGGGACTGAGGTACAGTCTGCTAATCATTCACAACCTACTAGTTCCACAAAGGTCCTTATAAGGACTGGTAAGGTATAGGGTACTACAGTACATAGGGTTGAGTGAGGTTTAGTCTGCTATTCCTTAAGGACTGGTATAGGTCCACAATATATAGGGTTGAGGTGCACTACTGCTGACTGCTGCCCTTCTGCTGCAGTAGTCTTTTATCAGTATAGGGACTGAGGTACTGTCTGCTAATCATTCACAACCTACTAGTTCCACAAAGGTCCTTATAAGGACTGGTAAGGTATAGGGTACTACAGTACATAGGGTTGAGTGAGGTACAGTCTGCTATTCCTTAAGGACTGGTATAGGTCCACAATATATAGGGTTGAGGTGCACTACTGCTGACTGCTGCCCTTCTGCTGCAGTAGTCCTTTATGAGTATAGGGACTGAGGTACAGTCTGATAATCATTCACAACCTACTAGTTCCACAAAGGTCCTTATAAGGACTGGTAAGGTATAGGGTTCTACAGTACATAGGGTTGAGTGAGGTACAGTCTGCTATTCCTTAAAGACTGGTATATGTCCACAATATATAGGGTTGAGGTGCATTACTGCTGACTGCTTCCCTTCTGCTGCAGTAGTCCTTTATCAGTATAGGGACTGAGGTACAGTCTGCTAATCATTCACAACCTACTAGTTTCACAAAGGTCCTTATAAGGACTGGTAAGGTATAGGGTACTTCAGTACATAGGGTTGAGTGAGGTACAGTCTGCTTTTCCTTAAGGACTGGTATAGGTCCACAATATATAGGGTTGAGGTGCACTACTGCTGACTGCTGCCCTTCTGCTGCAGTAGTCCTTTATGAGTATAGGGACTGAGGTACAGTCTGCTAATCATTCACAACCTACTAGTTCCACAAAGGTCCTTATAAGGACTGGTAAGGTATAGGGTACTTCAGTACATAGGGTTGAGTGAGGTACAGTCTGCTATTCCTTAAAGACTGGTATAGGTCCACAATATATAGGGTTGAGGTGCACTACTGCTGACTGCTGCCCTTCTGCTGCAGTAGTCTTTTATCAGTATAGGGACTGAGGTACTGTCTGCTAATCATTCACAACCTACTAGTTCCACAAAGGTCCTTATAAGGACTGGTAAGGTATAGGGTACTACAGTACATAGGGTTGAGTGAGGTACAGTCTGCTATTCCTTAAGGACTGGTATAGGTCCACAATATATAGGGTTGATGTGCATTACTGCTGACTGCTGCCCTTCTGCTGCAGTAGTCCTTTATCAGTATAGGGACTGAGGTACAGTCTGCTAATCATTCACAACCTACTAGTTTCACAAAGGTCCTTATAAGGACTGGTAAGGTATAGGGTACTACAGTACATAGGGTTGAGTGAGGTACAGTCTGCTATTCCTTAAGGACTGGTATAGGTCCACAATATATAGGGTTGAGGTGCATTACTGCTGACTGCTGCCCTTCTGCTGCAGTAGTCCTTTATGAGTATAGGGACTGAGGTACAGTCTGCTAATCATTCACAACCTACTAGTTCCACAAAGGTCCTTATAAGGACTGGTAAGGTATAGGGTACTACAGTACATAGGGTTGAGTGAGGTACAGTCTGCTATTCCTTAAGGACTGGTATAGGTCCACAATATATAGGGTTGAGGTGCACTACTGCTGACTGCTGCCCTTCTGCTGCAGTAGTCCTTTATCAGTATAGGGACTGAGGTACAGTCTGCTAATCATTCACAACCTACTAGTTCCACAAAGGTCCTTATAAGGACTGGTAAGGTATAGGGTACTACAGTACATAGGGTTGAGTGAGGTACAGTCTGCTATTCCTTAAGGACTGGTATAGGTCCACAATATATAGGGTTGAGGTGCACTACTGCTGACACCTGCCCTTCTGCTGCAGTAGTCCTTTATCAGTATAGGGACTGAGGTACAGTCTGCTAATCATTCACAACCTACTAGTTCCACAAAGGTCCTTATAAGGACTGGTAAGGTATAGGGTACTACAGTACATAGGGTTGAGTGAGGTACAGTCTGCTATTCCTTAAGGACTGGTATAGGTCCACAATATATAGGGTTGAGGTGCACTACTGCTGACTGCTGCCCTATACTGCAGCAGTCCTTTATCAGTATAGGGACTGAGAGTTTTGTCACAAGGTCATTTAAAAAATGACAGGCAGAGGAAGAGGCAGGCCCTTCCGCAGGGGTGGTAGGGTTAGGGCAGGAGCAACAGGCTTAAGCCAAAGTGGGAAGTTGCAGAAGGTGCGTTCAATTACTTTAAAGGACTTGGTTGAGTGGCTCACTCAGCCTTACTCTTCTGCACCCTCCTCATCCTCTCGATCTGCACCCTCTTCTTCACTCTCTGCTATGTGCACCCCCAAAGACACTACCACCAACAACACCACCCCCACCACATACCTTCCGCTTGAGTCACAGGAATTATTTTCCGATCCATATTAAGACATTTCTGATGTGCAGCCACTCTTGGCATTGGATCAGGAAGAGGAGGTAGCAACAACCGCCACTCAGTAGTCTGATGACAGTACCCAGATCAGCCCAAGGAGGAGGTTGGTTCCTGGTGTTGCTGCCTACTCCGAGATCTCTACTTATAGCGGTGGGGAAGGTGACGTCGATGATGACATGTCTAGTGATGTCACATGGGTGCCCAGAAGAGAGGAAGAGGAGGGGAGTTCAGAGGGAGATATGGACCAGCAGATAGGGAGGAGAAGCAGGAATAACTTACATTGCACAGGAGGGACAAAGCAGACTGCTAATGTATCAGGAGCAAGTCATCGACCATGTACGGTCACATCTGGCGCTCCCAGGACGCTGGCACATGGCTCCACAGTGTGGGCTTTTTTAACGTGTCCGCTGCTGACAATAGCGTTGCCATCTGCAATCTTTGCAGTCAACGCATTAGTCGCGGTAAGCCCAACACTCACCTAGGGACGACCGCCTTAAGAAGGCACATGAGCAGCCATCACCGAGCCCAGTGGGAGCAACGGAACACACAAAGCCACACTCCAGGCTCTCACCGTCCAGCCTCGTCTTCCACTTCTCCTTCTCCTCTCTCCTCACAATTGTCCTCCACTCCACCTTCCATCACGCCAAGCTTACATTTTTCTGCAAAAAGGCAGGCTTCTGTGGGCCTAATGTTCGAGCGTAAAAAAATGATGACGCCGGATAACCCTCTTGCCAAATGGTTGACAGCTGGCTTGTCAGAACTGATAGCCCGCCAACTACTGCCATATAAACTGGTGGACTCGGAGGCCTTTCGAAACATTTGTGGCCATTTTAACACCACAATGGAAGGTCCCAGGAAGGAAGTATTTCTCAGAGAAGGGCATCCCAGAGCTATATGGCCATGTTCAGTGGCAAGTGAATGTATCTCTGGCACACAGTGTCGGTGCCAAGATACATCTGACCACAGACACGTGGTCTAGCAAATACGGGCAGCGAAGGTATATCACTTTTACTGCCCACTGGGTGAACCTTCTGAAGGCTGTCAAGCATGTAACCCATGGCACCGGTGTAGATTTGGTTTTACCGCCACGGATTGCATGCAGGCCTGGCTCTTCTCCTCCTCCTCCTACTCCATCCTCCTCCCTCTCCTCCTCGGCTGACTCCTCCTTTTCCGCTGCTAGCGTCTCTTCCGCTGCGCCGCCCAAGCTCCCCAGAACCTATTCGACATGCCAGGTGAGACGTTGCCATGCCGTGCTGCGTCTGTTGTGCCTGGAAGCCAAGAGCCACACTGGCCCGGCACTCCTTTCAGCTTTGCGTTCACAGGCAGATCAGTGGCTAACGCTGCTCAATTTGACAGTTGGTAAAGTGGTGTGTGACAACGGTGGCAATCTGCTTAGCGCATTGAAACAGGGCAAAATGACGCACGTGCCATGCATGGCACACGTCTTAAACTTGGTCGTGCAGCGATTCGTTGTCAAATACCCTGGGGTCCAGGACATCTTGCGGCAGGCAAGGAAAATCTCGGCCCATTTCAGAAGATCTTACACGGCCATGGCTCGCCTTGCTGACATTCAGCGGCGACACAATCTGCCGGTCAGACGTCTTATTTGCAATTGCCCGACGCGATGGAACTCAACCTTCTATATGCTTGATAGGCTGCTTCAGCAGAAACGTGCAGTTAACGTCTACCTGTATGAACTCTGCGGCAGAACAGGTTCTGGGGAGCTGTTTTTTTTTTCACCGCGCCAGTGGCTGCTCACGCATGCAGACTTCTGCGGCCATTTGAAGAGATCACCAAACTGGTCAGCCGCAGCCATGGCGCCATCAGTGACATGGTACCTTATGCCTTCTTTATGGAGCGTGCATTGCGTCGTGTCATTGATCAAGCTGTGGAGGAGCAGGAGCGGGAAGATGAGGAAGTCGCAATGCTGGATGAATTCCCAGGGGGGGGGGGGGGGCTACTCTATCTGAGACAAGTCAACAACAGGAGTCTGAAGAGGAGTCAGAGGAGGATGGTGCCGGGGCAGATGAGGAGGAGCAAGAAGAGTATGCTTTAAACCTTTCTGGGATCCCTGTTGTTGTGCGTGGATGGGGAGAGGAGAATGACGAGGACGACATTATCCTGGATGATGAGCAGGAGCCAGGCCACCACACCGCTTCCAGTTTAGTGCAAATGGGGGCCTTCATGCTCCAGTGTTTTAATAGGGACCCCCGTATAAAAAGCATAAGGGTCAAGGACCAGTACTGGGTGGCAACATACTTAGACCCCCGGTACAAACACAAAATGGCGGAAATCTTACCGCCGTCACAAAGGACTGTCAGAATGGAGCACTTCCAGGCCTTGCTTCGAGAAATGCTGCATTCTGCTTTTGCGTGCGCTGGCAGAGGAGCAATTCCCACTCCCAGAGAAGGAGTTGCGGGTATCAATCCAACAGCGCCTGCAAGAAGAGGCCAGTTTGAACATGTGTTGGTGACTTTGGATATGAGGTCATTCTTTCAGCCGACCCATCGACAGGTGTCATCCGGATCCAGCATCAGGGAATGCCTAGACCGTCAGATGTCCGACTACATCGGGTTAACGGCCGATGTGGACGCTCTGAGGAGTGATGAACCCCTGGACCACTGGGTGGGCAGGCTTGACCTCTGGCCAGAGCTTGCCCAATTTGCAATCGAACTGTTGGCTTGCCCCTCATCCAGTGTCCTGTCCGAAAGGACGTTCAGCGCAGCAGGGGGGATCGTGACCGATAAGCGTACTCGCCTAGCTCACGACAGTGTTAACTACCTCACATTTCAAAAAATGAATGAGGCATGGATCTCGGAGGAATTCAACACATGTGACCAGTAGACCATGTATATGTCTATAAACATTTTTTTTTAATCGAGCACACAGACCTTCTTTCATTTGGCTCACTTCCTTGTCCAAAAAAAGCACACCGTACTATATGCCCGTACCCTCCTCTTTGAAGAGGTTGAGCGGTGTCATATTTCTACTGGGGCTGCTTATTATGAGGGGCTCCCACTTTCCCTGTGCTATGCTGACATCCTCCTGGGGCTGCTTATTATGAGGGGCTCCAACCATCCCTGTGTTATGCTCATTATGAGGGGCTCCCACCATCCCTGTGCTATGCTCATTATGAGGGGCTCCCACCATCCCTGTGCTATGCTCATTATGAGGGGCTCCCACCATCCCTGTGCTATGCTGACTTCCTCCTGGGGCTGCTTACAGTGCAGGTGTCAGTGCTGTATATCACGGTGCTGATGTCAGTACTCTTTATCACGGTGCTGCTGTCAGTGCTGTATATCACGGTGCTGGTGTTAGTACTTTATGTCACGGTGCTGATGTCAGTGCTCTCTATCACGGTGCTGCTGTCAGATGACTCTATCACGGTGCAGGTGTCATTGCTGTATGTCACACTGCTGGTGATTATCTCCTGCACCCTCTTCTTTGCCTACCCTGGTCCCTGACCTTCCCTCTCCTTCATTGCCTTCATGCGCTCCACAGTCCTGAATTGTCACAACAATTTCCCATATAAAAAAAGAATGCTTGTAGTTGTCGATCCCAGATTCACCTCATACATGTGTTATGTCATTGGCCATGTGGTGGGACTATGTTTGCACAGCTATTAATTATTTTGTGGCTGCAAATTTGACCTGTAGGTTTGCGAAGATCGTCTCCCATTGAAGTCAATGGGGCCCGCTGCGAACGTTCCGGTTCGCAAACTATCGGCCGCGTTCGCGGTCCGCGTTCGCGAAACGTCCCATCGGAAGTTCGTCCATCACTAGTCAGGAACGCATGCAAAATCGCTTTCCTGACACCACAGAAACATGCTGCCCTTTAGCAGATACACAATAGTGCCATTAATTGTTAATGATACCCTCAGGCATCTGCTGAGAAGTGCGTATTCACATGCACCACAATTCATGGTGCTGTGGCACCATGTTATTTTGAAAAAAGGGTTCTACCTCAGATTTTCTTACGTTTTCAGAACAGGCTGATGTTAGGCTTAATGAGCACAGTTTTAGGCAGGGCTTTCAAGCTTGACCCTATACCTCCCCAGTGGGCAGCATTCAGCAGAAGTGATGGTAGATATGACCTCAGGGGAACATGATATACATATGATTGTCACCTCTATTTACATATCAATGCAACCATTCCAAGGCTATTTAAATATTAATGCTGCCGTTATTTACATATCAAAGCTGTAAACACAGGGTCTGTGGGTGAGTCATTTACACATGGCAATAGGACAGTGCTGGGCAGCATTAGTAACAGAACTTCACACTGAGATATTGGGATACAGCACGGGACTAAAACTTCAAGGGACAAGGGAATTAAAATTATGACAGTTGGCAAACACGAGGCAGCTGCTTTGGACCCCACAACAATAATGGGTCCCAGGGAAGCTGCCTCTTTTGCCCTGTCTTAAAGACGGCCCTGGTCATGTGACAGCGTCTTCCATGATGCGCTCATGTATTTCCTGTTCTGCTGGTGGCATAGTCTACTCAGAACTAGGGATGAGCCGAACACCCCCCGGTTCGGTTCGCACCAGAACTTTCGAACGGACCCCAAATTCGTAAGAACGTTAGAACCCCATTGAAGTCTATGGGACTCGAACGTTCGAAATTAAAAGTGCTAATTTTAACGGCTAATATGCAAGATACTGTCCTAAAAAGGGTTTGGGGACCTGGCTCCTGCCCCAGGGGACATGGGTCAATGCAAAAAAAAGTTTTAAAAACGTCCATTTTGGCGGGAGCACTGATTTTAATGACGATTAAAGTGGAAAAAAAAGTGAAATATTCCTTTAAATATGGTGCCTGGGGGGTGTCTGTAGTATGTCTGTGAAGTGCCACGTGTTTCCCGTGTTTAGAACAGTCCCTGCACAAAATGACATTTAACGGAAATAACGTCATTTAAAGCTGCTTGCGGTTTTAATGTTATATCTGGTTCCTGCAATATGGTTGAAAATCATTAAGAAAAATAGCATGGGTAGCCCTCCCTGCCCATTACCAGCCCCTTTGGGTCTTGTACGCATATTAAGGGGAACCCCGTACCCATATTAAAAAAAGGAAATGCGTGTGGCCCCCAGGCCCTATATACTCAGAACAGCAGTATACAGGCGGTGCAGACAAGACAGGGACTGTGTAGGTTTGTTGTGTTAAGTTGAATCTGTCTGTAATTTTCAACTGGTACATTTTTAAAGTGTAGCTCCAGTCAAAAAAAAATTTTTTAAGCTTTTTGGAAAACATAGGGAAGGGTTATCACCCCTGTATAATTTGTTTTGTCGTCCATCTTTTTTCATCTCACTTGCTGTTGTCTCCTTCCGTTTGCAAGTAGGAGATGTTTGTAAGTTGGATGTTTGAAAGTAGGGGCCTGCCCTATATGCTCTGCAGAAATGGCGGAACAAGGTGTTGGTTTTGCCACAACATTGTAAGCCCTGAAAGTGACTCTTGGTGGGCGCTGGAGCGCCCTGCTGTGAACGATTATATCAAGAATTGTAATTACATTAATTTGGTGGCTGTGGTGCTGGTGCCACAACACTATAAGTCCTCACAGTTACTCTGGGTGGGCACAGGAACGGGCCCTCCTGTGAAATATTATATCAAGAATTGCAATTACATGTCCCTGTTAAACAGGGGCAGAAAAATTGGGCCTTAGGCACTGGTGCTGGTGCCACGACACTTCAACCTCTCCCATATACTCTAGTTTTATTGCAGGAATTAGCCCTGCTGCAAAGCATTGCATCAAAAATTGTAATTAAATGCCCCTGTTAAACAGTAAAATTGGGCCTTAGGCACTGGTTCTGGTGCCACGACACTGCAACCTCTCCCATATACTCTTGTTTTATTGCAGGAATTAGCCCTGCTTCAAAGCATTGCATCAAAAATTGTACTTAAATGCCCCTGTTAAACAGGGGCAGAAAAATTGGGCCTTAGGCACTGGTGCTGGTGCCACGACACTGCAACCTCTCCCATATACTCTTGTTTTATTGCAGGAATTAGCCCTGCTGCAAAGCATTGCATCAAAAATTGTACTTAAACGCCCCTGTTAAACAGGGGCATAAAAATTGGGCCTTGGGCACTGGTGCTGGTGATGTCAGTGCTCTCTATCACGGTGCTGGTGTCAGTGCTGTATATCACGGTGCTGGTGTCAGTGATTTATGTCACGCTGCTGATGTCAGTGCTCTCTATCACGCTGCTGATGTCAGTGCTCTCTATCACGGTGCTGGTGTCAGATCACTCTATCACGGTGCTGGTGTCATTGCTTTATGTCACGCTGCTGATGTCAGTGCTCTCTATCACGGTGCTGGTGTCAGTGCTGTATATCACGGTGCTGGTGTCAGTGCTTTGTCACGCTGCTGATGTCAGTGCTCTCTATCACGGTGCTGGTGTCAGATCACTCTATCACAGTGCAGGTGTCATTGCTGTATGTTACGCTGCTGATGTCAGTGCTCTCTATCACGGTGCTGGTGTCAGTGCTGTATATCACGGTGCTGGTGTCAGTGATTTATGTCACGCTGCTGATGTCAGTGCTCTCTATCACGGTGCTGGTGTCAGTGCTGTATATCACGGTGCTGGTGTCAGTGCTTTATGTCACGCTGCTGATGTCAGTGCTCTCTATCACGGTGCTGGTGTCAGATCACTCTATCATGGTGCAGGTGTCATTGCTGTATGTCACACTGCTGATGTCAGTGCTGTATATCACGGTGCTGGTGTCAGATCACTCTATCACGGTGCTGGTGTCATTGCTTTATGTCACGCTGCTGATGTCAGTGCTCTCTATCACGGTGCTGGTGTCAGTGCTGTATATCATGGTGCTGGTGTCAGTGCTTTGTCACGCTGCTGATGTCAGTGCTCTCTATCACGGTGCTGGTGTCAGATCACTCTATCACAGTGCAGGTGTCATTGCTGTATGTTACGCTGCTGATGTCAGTGCTCTCTATCACGGTGCTGGTGTCAGTGCTGTATATCACGGTGCTGGTGTCAGTGATTTATGTCACGCTGCTGATGTCAGTGCTCTCTATCACGGTGCTGGTGTCAGTGCTGTATATCACGGTGCTGGTGTCAGTGCTTTATGTCACGCTGCTGATGTCAGTGCTCTCTATAACGGTGCTGGTGTCAGATCACTCTATCATGGTGCAGGTGTCATTGCTGTATGTCACGCTGCTGATGTCAGTGCTGTATATCACGGTGCTGGTGTCAGTGCTGTATATCACGGTTCTGGTGTCAGTGCTTTATGTCACGCTGCTGATGTCAGTGCTCTATATCACTGTGCTGGTGTCAGTGCTGTATATCATGGTGCTGGTGTCAGTGCTTTATGTCACGCTGCTGATATCAGTGCTCTCTATCACGGTGCTGGTGTCAGATCACTCTATCACGGTGCAGGTGTCATTGCTGTATGTCATGCTGCTCATGTCAGTGCTCTCTATCACGGTGCTGGTGTCAGTGCTGTATATCACGGTGATGGTGTCAGTGATTTATGTCACACTGCTGATGTCAGTGCTCTCTATCACGGTGCTGGTGTCAGTGCTGTATATCACGCTGCTGATGTCAGTTCTCTCTATCACGGTGCTGGTGTCAGATCACTCTATCACGGTGCAGGTGTCATTGCTGTATGTCACGCTGCTGGTGATCATCTCCTGCACCCTCTTCTTTGCCTACCCTGACCTTCCCTCTCCTCCATTGCCTTCATGCGTTCCACAGTCCTGAATTGTCACTACAATTTTACATATACAAAAAGAATGCTTGTAGTTGTCGATCCCAGATTCACCTCATACATGTGTTATGTCATTGGCCATGTGGTGGGACTATGTTTGCACAGCTAGTAATTATTTTGTGGCTGCAAATTTGACCTGTAGGTTTGCAAAGTTCGCCTAACATTGAAGTCAATATGGCCCGCCGCGAACGTTATGGTTCGCGAACTATCGGCCGCGTTCGCGAAACGTCCCATTGGAAGTTCGTCCATCACTACTGATTACCAATGATACAGACCTGATCATGGACGTCGAAATACGGGGTAATTTAGGGAACAGCGATCACAGGTCAATTGTCTTTCGTATAAATCACACAAATAGGAAACATAAGGGGAATACAAAGACATTGAATTTAAAAAGAGCCAACTTCCCTAAACTATGAACCTTACTAGAAGGCATAAATTGGGATAAAATCTTAGGAACAAAGAATGCGGAGGAGAGATGGGTTTGCTTGAAGAGCATATTAAATAAGAGCATTAGCCAATGCATCACATTGGGTAATAAATTTAAAAGAGGGAACAAAAGTCCTGGATGTTTTAACTCCAATGTAAAAATGCATATAAAAGAAAAGGAGAAGGCCTTCAAAAAATACAAGGTTGAGGGATCATCATCAGTATTCAGACCTTATAAAGAATGCAACAAGAAATGTAAGGGTGCAGTAAGGATGGCTAAGATAGAACATGAAAGACCCATAGTGGAGAAGAGCAAAAAAAATTCAAAGATATTCTTTAAGTATGTAAATAGTAAAAAAGAGGAGACCATATTGACCCCATAAAGAATGAGGAAGGACATCTGGGTACAAAGGATGGGGAGATGGCAAAGGTATTGAATTTATTCTTCTCCAAAGTCTTCACGAGGGAATCGGGGGGGGACTTCAGTAATCAAAACTGCAGGATTTATCCTCAAGAGACACATTACAGGAAGCACATCCATGGTTAACAGAGGACAGGACAGAATTAAAATTAGACTTGGGAAACTTAACATTAACCACTTGGGTACCGCGCTATTGCCGAATGACGGCATTAGCGCGGACCTAGATTTCCGGGACTACGTCTATTGACGTCGTCCCGGTTACGAGCGGCCTGCGCGCCCCCTGAGGGGCGCGCGCGGCGCGCTCTGTGATCGGCGAGTCCGTGAGACTCGCCTGATCACCGATCCGTGTAAGGGGTCGATCCCGACCCCTTATCACGTGATCAGCTGTCAGCCAATGACATCTGATCATGTGATAGAACGGAGCCGGTAATCGGCTATTATTCCTCCTCGCGCTGACAGCGCGAGGAGAAAAAAAAAAAGCCGATCACCGGCGGCCGTGATCGGGACATCAGTCCCGATCACGGCCAGCAATGAAAGTCACCACATGCCACCTGCCAGTGCCCACCTGCCTCCCGCAGTGCCATCCTGAAGTTTAACAAAGTAAAAGTAAGTGCCCCCCGTCTGTGCCCATAATGCCCACAGTGCCACCCACAGTGCCACCCACAGTGCCACCCCACAGTGCCACCCCACAGTGCCACCCACAGTGCCACCCACAGTGCCACCCAATCTGCCTCAAAGGTGCTGCACCCCAGTGCCGCCCATCAGTGCCCAGCAGTGCCGCCCATCAGTGCCCAGCAGTGCCGCCCATCAGTGCCCAGCAGTGCCACCTATCAGAGCCACCTATCAGTGCCACCTATCAGTGCCCATCAGTCCCATCTATCTGTGGTACCTATCAGTGCCCATCCGTGCCACCCATCCGTGCCACTTATCCGTGCCATCTTATCTGTGCCCATCTTTGCCCATCAGTGCCGCCTTATCTGTGCCCATCGGTGCCGCCTTATCTGTGCCTATTAGTGCCGCCTTAACTATGCCTATCAGTGCCCACCAGTGCAGCCTATCAGTGCCCACCAATGCAGCCTATCAGTGCCCACCAATGCAGCCCATCAGTGCCCACCAATGCAGCCTATCAGTGCCGCCTTATCAGCGCACTTCAATGAAGGAGAAAAATGACCCGTTTGCAAAATTTTATAACAAACTATTAAAACATGATTTTTTTTTTTTTTTTTGCATCTTTTTTTGTTTGTTTAGCAAAAAATAAAACTCCGAGCTGTAACTAAATACCACCAAAAGAAAGCTCTATTTGTGGGAAAAAAATGATAAAAATTTCATTTGGGTACAGTGTTGTATGCCCGCGCAATTGTCATTCAAAGTGCATCAGCGCTGAAAGCTGAAAATTGGTCTGGGACTGAGGGGGGTTTAAGTGCCCAGTAAGCAAGTGGTTAATAAATCACCGGGACCAGATGGCTTGTACCCAAAGGTACTTAGGGAACTCAGTCAAGTAATTGCCAGACCATTGTTCCTAATTTTTACTGACAGTCTACTGACTGGAATGGTACCAGCTGATTGGAGAAAAGTCAATGTAGCACCAATATTTAAAAAAGGGCCCAAAATACTTAACATCAATAGTATGTAAACTCTTGGAGGGGATGAAAAGGGACTATATACAAGATTTTCTTACTGAGAACGGTATAATTAGCAGTAATCAGCACGGATTCATGAAGAATCATTCTTGCCAAACCAATCTACTAACCTTCTATGAGGAGGTGAGTTGTCAGCTAAATAAAGGAAGACCTGTAGATGTGGTTTATCTGGATTTTGCAAAAGCATTTGACACAGTTCCCCATAAATAGTGATGGACGAACTTCCGACGGGACGTTTCGTGAACGCAGACCGCGAATGCGGCCGATAGTTCGCGAACCGTAATTTTCGCGGCGGGCCCCATTGACTTCAATGGGAGGCGAACTTTGCAAACCTACAGGTCAAATTTGCAGCCACAAAATAATTACTAGCTGTGCAAACATAGTCCCACCACATGGCCAATGACATAACACATGTATGAGGTGAATCTGGAATCGACAACTACAAGCATTCTTTTTTATATGTGAAATTGTTGTGACAATTCAGGACTGTGGAGCGCATGAAGGCAATGGAGGAGAGGGAAGGTCAGGGTAGGCAAAGAAGAGGGTGCAGGAGATGATCAACAGCAGCGTGACATACAGCAATGACACCTGCACCGTGATAGAGTGATCTGACACCAGCACCGTGATAGAGAGCACTGACATCAGCAACGTGACATACAGCAATGACACCTGCACTGTGATAGAGTGATCTGACACCAGCACCGTGATAGAGAGCACTGACATCAGCAGCGTGACATACAGCAATGACACCTGCACCGTGATAGAGTGATCTGACACCAGCACCATGATAGAGAGCACTGACATCAGCAGCGTGACATAAAGCACTGACACCAGAACCGTGATATACAGCACTGACACCAGCACCGTGATAGAGAGCACTGACATCAGAAGCGTGCCATACAGCAATGACACCTGCACCGTGATAGAGTGATCTGACACCAGCACCGTGATAGAGAGCACTGACATCAACAGCGTGACATTAAGCACTGACACCAGCACCGTTATATACAGCACTGACACCAGCACCGTGATAGAGAGCACTGACATCAGCAGCGTGACATAAAGGACCGACACCAGCACCGTGATATACAGCACTGACACCAGCACTGTGATATACAGCACTGACATCAGCAGTGTGACATACAGCAATGACACCTGCACCACGATAGAGTGATCTGACACCAGCACCGTGATAGAGAGCACTGACATCAGCAGCGTGACATAAAGCACTGACACCAGCACCGTGATATACAGCACTGACACCTGCACCGTAAGCAGCCCCAGGAGGAAGTCAGCATAGCACAGGGATGGTGGGAGCCCCTCATAATAAGCAGCCCCAGGAGGATGTCAGCATAGCACAGGGATGGTGGGAGCCCCTCATAATAAGCAGCCCCAGGAGGAAGTTATCACAGCACAGGGATGGTGGGAGCCCCTCATAATAAGCATAGCACAGGGATGGTGGGAGCCCCTCATAATATGCACAGCAGAGGTACAGCCCCAGGAGGAAGTCAGCACAGCACAGGGATGGTGGAAGCCCCTCATAATAAGCAGCCCCAGGAGGATGTCAGCATAGCACAGGGATGGTGGGAGCCCCTCATAATAAGCAGCCCCAGGAGGAGGTCAGCACTGCACAGGGATGGTGGGAGCCCCTCATAATGAGCATAGCACAGGGATGGTGGGAGCACCTCATAATATGCACAGCAGAGGTACAGCCCCAGGAGGAAGTCAGCACAGCACAGGGATGGTGGGAGCCCCTCATAATAAGCAGCCCCAGGAGGAAGTCAGCACAGCACAGGGATGGTGGGAGCCCCTCATAATGAGCATAGCACGGGGATGGTGGGAGCCCCTCATAATGAGCATAGCACAGGGATGGTGGGAGCCCCTCATAATATGCACAGCAGAGGTACAGCCCCAGGAGGAAGTCAGCACAGCACAGGGATGGTGAGAGACCCTCATAATAAGCAGCCCCAGGAGGAAGTCAAGTATGTGCAAGTATTTTATACGTGTATTACACAACTATATACTGCACACCAAATAGTACACCTATACCAGTCCTTAAGGACCTTTGTGGAACTAGTAGCTAGGGATTAGAAGACTGTACCTCAGTTCCTATACTGATAAAGGACTGCTGCAGCAGAAGGGCAGCAGTCAGCAGTAGTGCACCTCAACCCTATATATTGTGGACCTATACCAGTCCTTAAGGAATAGCAGACTGTACCTCACTCAACCCTATGTACTGTAGTACCCTAAACCTTACCAGTCCTTATAAGGACCTTTGTGGAACTAGTAGGTTGTGAATGATTAGCAGACTGTACCTCGGTCCCTATACTGATAAAGGACTGCTGCAGCAGAAGGACAGCAGTCAGCAGTAATGCACATCAACCCTATATATTGTGGACCTATACCAGTCCTTAAGGAATAGCAGACTGTACCTCACTTAACCCTATGTACTGTAGTACCCTATACATTACCAGTCCTTATAAGGACCTTTGTGGAACTAGTAGGTTGTGAATGATTAGCAGACTGTACCTCAGTCCCTATACTGATAAAGGACTGCTGCAGCAGAAGGGCAGCAGTCAGCAGTAGTGCACCTCAACCCTATATATTGTGGACCTATACCAGTCCTTAAGGAATAGCAGACTGTACCTCACTCAACCCTATGTACTGTAGTACCCTATACCTTACCAGTCCTTATAAGGACCTTTGTGGAACTAGTAGGTTGTGAATGATTAGCAGACTGTACCTCAGTCCCTATACTGATAAAGGACTGCTGCAGTATAGGGCAGCAGTCAGCAGTAGTGCACCTCAACCCTATATATTGTGGACCTATACCAGTCCTTGAGGAATAGCAGACTGTACCCCACTCAACCCTATGTACTGTAGTACCCTATACCTTACCAGTCCTTATAAGGACCTTTGTGGAACTAGTAGGTTGTGAATGATTAGCAGACTGTACCTCAGTCCCTATACTCATAAAGGACTACTGCAGCAGAAGGGCAGCAGTCAGCAGTAGTGCACATCAACCCTATATATTGTGGACCTATACCAGTCCTTAAGGTATAGCAGACTATACCTCACTCAACCCTATGTACTGTAGTACCCTATACCTTACCAGTCCTTATAAGGACCTTTGTGGAGCTAGTAGGTTGTGAATGATTAGCAGACTGTACCTCAGTCCCTATACTGATAAAGGACTGCTGCAGCAGAAGGACAGCAGTCAGCAGTAGTGTACCTCAACCCTATATATTGTGGACCTATACCAGTCCTTAAGGAATAGCAGACTGTACCTCACTCAACCCTATGTACTGTAGTACCCTATACCTTACCAGTCCTTATAAGGACCTTTGTGGAACTAGTAGGTTGTGAATGATTAAAAGACTGTACCTCAGTCCCTATACTGATAAAGGACTGCTGCAGCAGAAGGGCAGCAGTCAGCAGTAGTGCACCTGAACCCTATATATTGTGGACCTATACCAGTCCTTAAGGAATAGCAGACTGTACCTCACTCAACCCTATGTACTGTAGTACCCTATACATTACCAGTCCTTATAAGGATCTTTGTGGAACTAGTAGGTTGAGAATGATTAAAAGACTGTACCTCAGTCCCTATACTGATAAACGACTGCTGCAGCAGAAGGGCAGCAGTCAGCAGTAGTGCACCTCAACCCTATATATTGTGGACCTATACCAGTCATTAAGGAATAGCAGACTGTACCTCACTCAACCATATGTACTGTAGTACCCTATACCTTACCAGTCCTTATAAGGACCTTTGTGGAACTAGTAGGTTGTGAATGATTAGCAGACTGTACCTCAGTCCCTATACTGATAAAGGACTGCTGCAGCAGAAGGGCAGCAGTCAGCAGTAGTGCACCTCAACCCTATATATTGTGGACCTATACCAGTCCTTAAGGAATAGCAGACTGTACCTCACTCAACCCTATGTACTGTAGTACCCTATACATTACCAGTCCTTATAAGGACCTTTGTGGAACTAGTAGGTTGTGAATGATTAAAAGACTGTACCTCAGTCCCTATACTGATAAAGGACTGCTGCAGCAGAAGGGCAGCAGTCAGCAGTAGTGCACCTCAACCCTATATATTGTGGACCTATACCAGTCATTAAGGAATAGCAGACTGTACCTCACTCAACCCTATGTACTGTAGTACCCTATACCTTACCAGTCCTTATAAGGACCTTTGTGGAACTAGTAGGTTTTGAATGATTAGCAGACTGTACCTCAGTCCCTATACTGATAAAGGACTGCTGCAGTATAGGGCAGCAGTCAGCAGTAGTGCACCTCAACCCTATATATTGTGGACATATACCAGTCCTTAAGGAATAGCAGACTGTACCTCACTCAACCCTATGCACTGTAGTACCCTATACCTTACCAGTCCTTATAAGGACCTTTGAGGAACTAGTAGGTTGTGAATTATTAGCAGACTGTACCTCAGTCCCTATACTGATAAAGGACTACTGCAGCAGAAGGGCAGCAGTCAGCGGAAGTGCACCTCAACCCTATATATTGTGGACCTATACCAGTCCTTAAGGAATAGCAGACTGTACCTCACTCAACCCTATGTACTGTAGTACCCTATACCTTACCAGTCCTTATAAGGACCTTTGTGGAACTAGTAGGTTGTGAATGATTAGCAGACTGTACCTCAATCCCTATACTCATAAAGGACTACTGCAGCAGAAGGGCAGCAGTAAGCAGTAGTGCACCTCAACCCTATATATTGTGGACCTATACCAGTCCTTAAGGTATAGCAGACTATACCTCACTCAACCCTATGTACTGTAGTACCCTATACCTTACCAGTCCTTATAAGGATCTTTGTGGAACTAGTAGGTTTTGAATGATTAGCAGACTGTACCTCAGTCCCTATGCTGATAAAGGACTGCTGCAGTATAGAGCAGCAGTCAGCAGTAGTGCACCTCAACCCTTTATATTGTGGACCTATACCAGTCCTTAAGGAATAGCAGACTGTACCTCACTCAACCCTATGTACTGTAGTACCCTGTACCTTACCAGTCCTTATAAGGACCTTTGTGGAACTAGTAGGTTGTGAATGATTAGCAGACTGTACCTCAGTCCCTATACTGATAAAGAACTACTGCAGCAGAAGGGCAGCAGTCAAGTATAATATTCTTTCTATATTTGGAAGAAAGAATATTATACGTGTACAAGCCTATTACCATACGAGTCCTGGAAAGAACCTTTGTGGACCTAATAGTAACAGCTACTGATTAAACTGACTGTCCCTCACTGCCACACACAGCTTCCTGCCTGTCCCTATTAAAACTGACAAAACAAAGGCTGCTGGAACAATAACTTGAATAGCACTCAAAACTATATCCTGTATTACTTTACCATACCAGTCCTGAAAATGACTTTTGTGGACCTAATAGTAACAGCTGATGATTAAACTGACTGTCCCTGCTGCACACAGCGTCCTGTCCCTCTCTCTACACTGACAAAAGACAGGCTGCTGCAACAATCACTAGCACAGCAGGGCCTCAAACCTATATCCTGAACTACACCTAACACCTATACCAGTCCTGAAAAGAACTTTTGTGGACCTAATAGCTAGCGATTTGGGTCACTGCAGTCTCTCTCTGCTCCACACTGCAGTCTCTCCCTATAGTGACATACGAAAGAATGTAAAATGGCCTCCCGATCGGGTCTATTTATAAGTTAGGGGGAACGTCCAAGTGTCCATGTGCTGTAATGTCTCAATTGGCTGTCCTGTACCCCATGATGGATGTGTCATCATAGGTCAAAGTTCTTTTACACAGTAAACATGGAAGTCCGCCGGGCGAACGGCGGCAATAGTCCGCCGTTTGGGCGGACCGCGAACACCAGAAATTCACCGTGAAACGACCGCCGGGCGAACCGTTCAGCCATCCCTACCCATAAACGTTTACTGTACAAAAAATGGTCCTTTGGCATGGACCATAGGGTGAGTATATGGATTGAAATCTGGCTACAAGGGCGAGTTCAGAGAGTGGTGATAAATGGGGAGTACTCAGAATGGTCAGGGGTGGGTAGTGGGGTCCCCCAGGGTTCTGTGCTGGGACCAATCCTATTTAATTTGTTCATAAACGACCTGGAGGATGAGGTAAACAGTGCAATCTCTGTATTTGCAGAAGATACAAAGCTAAGCAGGGAAATAAATTCTCCGCAGGATGTGGAAACCTTGCAAGAAGATCTAAACAAATTAATGGCGTGGGCAACTACATGGCAAATGAGGTTCAATGGTAGAAAAATGTCAAATAATGCATTTAGGTGGCAAAAATAGAAATGCAATCTATACACTGGGGGGAGAATGGGGGAATCTAAAATGGAAAAGGACCTGGGGGTCCTAGTAGATGATAGGCATAGCAATGGCATGCAATGCCAAGCTGCTGCTAACAAAGAACAGAATATTGACATGCATTAAAAAGGGGATCAACTCCAGAGATAAAACAATAATTCTCCCACTCTACAAGACTCTGGTCTGGCCGCACCTGGAGTATGCTGTCCAATTCTGGGCACCAGTCCTCAAGAAGGATGTACTGGAAATGGAGCGAATACAAAGAAGGGCAACAAAGCTAATAAAGGGTCTGGAGAATATTAGTTATGAGGAAAGGTTGCGAGCACTGAACTTATTCTCTCTAGAGAAGAGACGCTTGAGAGGGGATATGATTTTAATATACAAATACCGTACTGTTTCTTTACTGTAAAAGTTGCAAGGATGTGGAATTCCCTTCCACAGGCAGTGGTCTCAGCTAGGGGCATGGATAGTTTCAAGAAACTATTAGATAAGCACCTGAACGACTGCAACATACAGGAATATACAAATGTAATACTGACATATAATCACACACTTGATGGACTTTTTTCAACCTCACCTACTATGTAACTATGTATGTAACAATAAGAAAGAGACTGGTCAAAAATGACATCTATGGGAGAGTTCCAGGGCCAAAGCCACTGCTGACCAAAAATAACACAAAGGCTCATTTCACATTTACCAAAAAAACATTTTGATTGTCCCCAAGACTTTTAAGCAAATATTCTGTGGACTGATGAGACAAAAATGTTACTTTTTGGAAGGTTTGCATCCCATTACATCTGGCATAAAACTAATACACCATTTCATAACAAGAACATCATACCAACAGTCAGACATGGTGATGGTCTGGGACTGCTTTACAGCTTCAGGACCTGTACGACTTACCATAATTGATGGAACCATGAATTCTGAGCTCTACTAGAAAATTCTAAAGGAAAATGTTGGGCCATCAGTTTATGACATCAAGCTCAAGTGCACTTGGATTATGCAGCAGGACAATCATCCTAAACACAACAGTAAGTCCACCTCCAAATCGTTCAAAAAAAAAAAGCAAAATATAGGTTTTGGAGTGCCCTAGACAAAGCCCGTGCTTAAATCCAATTGAGATGCTGTATCATGACCTTACACAGGCAGTTCATGCTGGAAAACACTCCAATGTGGCTGAATTAAAACAATTCTGCAAAGAAGAGTGGGCCAAAATTGCTCCACAGCAATATGAAAGACTCATTGCCAGTTATCGCAAACACTTGATTACAGTTGTTGCCGCCAACCAGTTATTAGGTTGAGGGGGCAATAACTTTTTCACATAAAGCCAGGCAGGCTTGGACAGCTTTTTTGCCATAATGAAAGAAACCACCCTTTAAAAACTGTATTTTGTATTTACTTGGGTTATCTTTGTTTAATAATAACAACATTGTGGGCATGTTCTGTAAATTAAATGATGCAACTCCTCAAACAATCCATGATTTATATATAGAATATCCCACAAAAGTGAGTACAACCCTCACATTTTTGTAAATATTTTATTATATCTTTTCATGTGACAACACTGAAAAAATGACACTTTGCTACAATGTAAAGTAGTGAGTATACAGCTTGTATAACAGTGTACATTTTCTGTCCTCTCTAAATAACTCAACACACAGCCATTAATATCTAAACCACTGGCAACAAAAGTGAGTACACCCCTAAGTAAAAATGTCCAAATTGGGCCCAATTAGCCATTTTCCTTGCCCAGTATCATGTGACTCATTAGTGTTACAAGGTCTCAGGTGTGAATGGGGAGCAGGTGTGTTGAAATTGGTGCTATCGCTCTCACTCTCTCATGCTGGTCACTGGAAGTTCAACATGATACCTAGTAGCAAAGAACTCTCTGAGGATCTGAAAAAAATAATTGTTGCTCTACATAAAGATGGCCTAGGCTATAAGAAGATTGCCAAGACCCTGAAACTGAGCTGCAGCGTGGTGGCCAAAACCATATAGAAGTTTAACAGGACAGGTTCCACTCAGAGCAGGCCTTGCTATGGTCAACTAAAGAAGTTGAGTGCATGTGCTCAGCATTATATCCAGAAGTTGTCTTTGGGAAATAGACATATGAGTGCTGTCAGTATTGCTACAGAGGTTGAAGGGGTGGGGGTGTCAGCCTGTCAGTGCTCAGACCATACGCTACACACTGCATCAAATTGGTCTGCATGGCTGTCATCCAAGAAGGAAGCTTCTTCTAAAGATGATGCACAATAAAGCCTGCAAACAGATTGCTGAAGAGAAGCAGACTAAGGACATGGATTACTGGAACCATGTCCTGTGGTCTGATGAGACCAAGATAAACTTATTTGGTTCAGATGGTTTAAAGCATGTGTGGCAGCAACCAGGTGAGGAGTACAAAGACAAGTGTGTCTTGCCTACAGTCAAGCATGGTGGAGGGAGTGCCAAGTTTGGGACTGCATGAGTGCTGCCTGCACTGGGGAGCTACAGTTCACTGAGGGAACCATGAATGCCAACATATACTGTGACATACTGAAGCAGAACATGATCCCCTCCCTTTGGAGACTTGGCTGCAGAGCAGGATTCCAACATGATAATGACCCCAAAATACATCTCCAAGACAACCACTGCATTGTTAAAGAAGCTGAGGGTAAAGGTAATGGACTGGCCAAGCATGTTTCCAGACTTAAACCCTATTGAGCATATGTGGAGCATTGTCAAATGGAAGGTGAAGGAGCGGAAATTCTCTAACATACACCAGCTCTGTGATTTCGTCAAGGAGGAGTGGAAGAGGACTCCAGTGGAAACCTGTGAAGCTCTGGTGAACTCCATGCCCAGGAGGGTTAAGGCAGTACTGAAAATAATGGTGGCCACACAAAATATTGACAATTTGGACATTTTCACTTAGGGGTGTACTCACTTTTGTTGCCAGCGGTTTAGACATTAATGGCTGTGTTGAGTTATTTTGAAGGGACAGCAAATTTACACTGTTATACAAGCTGTACACTCACTACTTTACATTGTAGCAAAGTATAATTTCTTCAGTGTTGCCACAAGAAAAGATATAATAAAATATTTACAAAAATGTGAGGGGTGTACTCACTTTTGTGAGATACAGTATATACAAAGATGTGTGCTGCACTGTTTATTTAACTACACCAAATAATTGCAAATACACTCACATCCAAAAATATAGACATATACAAATAATGCACAAACAATAACATAAAGTCCCATTTAATCTTTGATGAGTGAAAAAATTTAAAGGTGAACAAGACTTCTTCAATACCACCACCAACTCCAGTGTTCCAACCACCAACATACCCTACTGCTTACCAGAAGCCTAGACTCAACCAAACAGAAAGTCTCACAGCACTTTGTAATCAATGCTCTGATCCCAGAAAGATGGATGGCTCTCACCTTCTTTCCAAACGGCAGTAAGAGCATACAGCACAATATAACCTCATATAAATAGAAAGAGCAAAGAGAACTCAATGATGTAGTAATTACTATGTAGATCATACACAACCGCTGCTCATCCGAGCAGGCGCAATAACGTCACCACTTATGCTTCTTCCTAAGTAATCTGTTCTACAAGACCTCCTCCAAGGGTTATCAGAATAGCGATGTATGCAGGTAAGATCTATATAGGTTGCACGCGTAGACCACAGACTGCCCATCCTCAAATAAGTACAGGCAGTCCCCGGGTTACAAACATCCGACTTACAAACGACTCATACTTACAAATGTAGGGAGACAACAGGAAGTGAAAATAAATCTACCCCTAGGAAAGGAAATTCACCCCTGTAAGAGTTTCCATAGGAAAAAGGCGCCTCCGCTGAAGCTTTATCACCAATTCTTATTTCCACAACAACCCAAAATGTTCAAAATCCAATTGTCATAGGGAGAGAAATTAGGCAAAATCTTCTGAACAGTGACACAGACAGCAAAACAAATGATACAAGGATGTTCACCCTTCTCTATGCTATCCAAAAAATGTAAAAATATTTTTTTTTGACTGGAATTACACTTAAAAACCTGTTTCGACTTACACATTCAACTTAAGAACAAACCTACAGATGCTATTTTGTTTGTAACCTGACTGCCTGTACTGCCCAAAAACAAAAAACATTGAAAGGCAGGTGTTAAAGGAAGTGCTGCATGAGGTGGTAATAGGTGGCATGTTTAATGCTGATACATGCTGATAGAGGCAATCTGGAGGCTGACATCTGGTGTTACAGTCTCAAGGTTGCGCTCTGTTTGAGGTAGGCTGCATAGGAATATGACTAATTGTATTCTGTTGTATCTGATGAGTTGTTCTGCATAACTGGCATAACACCCTGGGTTAGCAATGATAGTAGCAGCAGTGCTTGTGGATATAATCACAAGATGGACTTATGCATCTTTGACTACAAACAAAAGAATCGCTGCGCAAAATCTATCAGAGGTTTTGTTGGGGTCACTTAAAAAACAATTCACTGCAACTACTGCTGTGTTTATTGTAAACTTCCTGACCTGAGCGGCCCCACAGTAATATATTTCCAGCCCCTATACAAATGCTCTACATTTAAAGCGTTATTATTTACATATTTTACACGTTTTAAACTACTTTTTATTTACATTTTTAATTGTTTTTTTTTCGTACAACTGTCCCTGCCCTTCTCAAAACACATGCAAGGATGGCAATGCAAATAAGTAACATTATTGGTGGCTGGAAGGAGTCTACAAGGGGGAACCCAACTGGATTTTGTGAGGCAAAATATGCCTTCAGTTCTAGTTGGCCTATTTTTCTTAATCTACAAGATGGGAAGGGCAAGCAGCAGCACAATTAAGGAAATAATCCTATGTCAATAGGATGGCCTTCTTACTCAAAGATCCCGAAGCAGAACTTAGCAATAACCACCCCACCGTCTCCAGTAACAACCATCCCACACCAGTTGTTCCTTTCCCTGTGGCTGGACTGGAAGAAAAGAATTTCCCCAGACCACCCCCATGCCAAGCACCAAATTGCCAACTTGACAAAGCTGCTTGGCATTTCAGCTGCTTCCATACCAGTTATCTTTACTCCCACCATCGCTATTTTTTATTCAAGTATTTAATTTTGTTAAACATTGTAATATTTCCATATTTACGCATTTTAATACTTTTTTTGTTTGTTTTTTTCTTACATTTTTGTTTGTTAGGATTTTAATTTTTTCATTTTTCTTCCTTGCTGAGATTTTACATTTGAATTTTTAGTACAGAAAAACATCTGCCTTGTTTGTGTTTCCACCTTTCAGCCTATTCAGACTGGTCTTGCACATGTATTGTTCTTCCAAAAGCCAATTTATACCAAACCATGCCTAAGGACTATAGCTTTGGTATTTTGAAAAAAATGTGAACATAGGGTTATTGCAGGGCGTTGAGGGGAGTCTGGAGGAAGTTATGAAGTGTTTTGGGTCCACAAAAATTTACATATTTTTCTTCCAAATGATGCAGTGAAGTGCTGCAAAAAAAGAAGCTTTTGAATAGATGGCAAGCAACTAACTGCCTTATGTGAAAATAAAGGATACTGTGCAACAACGTTGTATCTAAAAGTTATTACTCCTATTAGACTTTTGTGACTGCTCCAATAATAGATTAAATAATAGGTAAATAACACTACTATAAAGCAACAGAAATACTCAAAACAACTAACCTTACTGTTGCATTCAAAATTAATGATACTTGCACTCATGTATATCGATGAGTGACAATAATACGTATCCTTAAAGTGACCAAAAATAATACAAATCACATAAACATGTTTATCACATAAGTCCATTCAAATGAATAATACTTCTTCTTTAATCCTTCACATGCATCCACAGCACACGCGAGTCCCACCACCATGAACTTGTTACCCTAATAATAAAACAATATTCAAACAATATTTATCTTTATAAAGGCACCCGACACAGAGTCCTCAAGGCAATGCATATAGTGGAGGAATTTGGTAGGTTTTTGGGCCTAGTTATTAACTGAGAGAAGTCATCACTTCTGCCGGTCGATCCACTTATTAATTCCATTCCATTGGGGATATCCCAGTTAAAAGTAATGGAGATAATGAAATATCTTAGTATTGTGCTCTCAGATGACCCCAATCAGTACATTAGTGATAATTTAGTTCCACTTCTGTAAAAATTCAAGCGGAAATGTGACATCTGGAAACACCTTCCTCCTCATAGGCTCAGACGGGGCATGAAGAAAGAGCAAACAATATCCATAGCATAATACTGCTTATTTAAAACAAAAATGTAAAAAGCATAAAGCCAAATGGCTTAATACTGCTTATTTAAAACAAAAATTTAAAAAGCATAAAGCCAAATGGCTGCTTACATTACTCATTGCCCGACCTGGCACTGGGGCTGCTCGCTTTCAGATCATTTCATGGTGTAATCGTGGTTCCTCGTTGTGTACAGCGTGAGTTCCACCGAATGCAACCGACAACCAAGAGGACCGTAATTTTGTGTATACGAACGTGACCAGGTACTGCCTTGACGGACGTTTAGTTTTCACGTCTTCAGGAAGTGAATTGCCTATCACAATTGTATCTGTGGAGTTTAATCACTGCATGAACTTGGGCTATATGTTTTCTTTTTCCAGTATCTAATTAGGACTATATAATTAATTATTTTTGCAATTGTTTTTTTTTTTTATTATTGTATGTTTAGTGGGTTGGTACACCACTCCAATCACTTATGGGTGTTATTGTAGTAATTTTCACTCATAATTTAATGTAATGGTTAAGATATGAGGTTTTTCCTCTTTTTCTAAAAAGTTTGTTAATTAGAGTACTCACAATCAGTATCACAAGGTATTTTAGTAAGTGGCGCAGAGTTTATTTGTAGCTGATAGTCAGCTGCATGCACACAAACAATATAATGGAGCAAGATTCCCCTTCTCCAAAAAATAATCAAGGCAGATATTTCTAGAGGACTTATTTCAGAAGTGTACACGCAAATGACTTGTAGACTCACTATTGTGGTAGCATCCTCCAAGAACAAAGAAAGATGGAAAGAGGATGTAGGAGTAATAACTCTGGAGCAATGGAAGAGGATCTCAGAACTTGGACCATTGGTGTCAGTCTCTCCCTCACAAAAAGTATCACACTTTTTATTGCACAGAGTTTATTACACCCCTAAGAAAATGTATATGATCGGCAGTAGACTCAATGCTAAGTGCCTTAGGTGTCAGGAGACGGGGAATCTTATACACATGATGTGGAGATGCCCAAAACTGTTCCGATACTGGACAGAGATATCAAAAATTATAAATGCGATGTTCGGGGTTACATTAGAATTAGAACCTAGAGTATGCATTCTGGGACATATAGAAGAAGGCAGAGGGTCAGTAAGTACTACAACAGTAATTGCGAGATGCCTATATCAGGCAAGAAAATGAATCGCACAAAATTGGCAATCATTCAGACCCCCCGATTCCTGAAGAGTGGGTTAAGGCCATAAATATGATAGTATGGAAGGAAAGAGTAATCTTTATTAGGTGTGGTAATTATGGTTTGTAAAGATGTGGAAACCCTGGTTACAAAAGATGAATTGTCCCCCGTGAGTGCTGGATAGGGAACCGTAGATGGTGGGCAGCAATAAGTAATAGGTATAAAAATAACAAGAGATGGAAACATAAGGAACAGTAAGCATATTGGAAACTGGCATCCTCAACCGAATGGGCAGGGGCTAGGTGGGGAGTGTTAGAAGTTGGGTAGCAAAGCTGGTAAAGATGTATGCAATAATAGTGGTCGGGAGATAAATATAAAATGTAGAATGTAATGTTTAAACTGTATGTTTTTAAATTTGTGAAAACAATAAAATTGTATTTGAAGAGAAAAAAAAAACTATGGTGCCTTTGAATTAGGAATATTCCATTAAGCTAGCTGTGTAAGTTGAGAGGCCAAATAATCAAGCCAAAGTTGTGGAACCCCCAGACCTCCCTGTCGGTGAGAATGATACAGAACAGGCCTAAAAATCTAGGTGGTTTATTTTGCCATACAATTTCATTCAAATCCGACTGTACCAGAGATAGGTAGGCTTTAGAGAGTCTAAGGGGTAGGGCTCTAAACAAGTACCACAGTTTCGGAAAGATCATCATCTTTAAAGCAACCACCCTTTTGAGAAAAGAAATGAAAGAAATACGAAATGTGACCATGATTTAAGCAGGGGGATTATTACATTGAAATAATTTATGGTAATCGGAGGTCAGATTAATTGGCCAGTTTTCTTGATTCTTCAGCCAAGACCAGCACATCTTGGATAGACTTACAGTAGCTGCGGTTTTAACCTGTTGTATTCAAATTTTTAAAATCTAACCATTTGTATATGGAAATTAAAGATTTGTTTATTTTTTAAGCATTTTTGGTATGTGTATTTATTAGACCCTGCAAGGTACATGTAAAGTCCAAATCCATTTTTTTTCTCATTCGGTAATTGCTTTATATGGGATGGCACCTTTGTAGGGTCATAATTGCCTCACATTCATCCCTCATACTCTTCTAATAATCCCTAAATAAGAAATAGCAGGGGAGGACCAAATAAATGTAAAGTTAGCACTCAAAGCCTCTCTCCTGGAAGGGGGTATATGAATGGGGAGTGCCATTGATTTATAAAAGACCAGTTAAATTAGAAAATTTAGATAGAACATTCAAAAGATTAGGTAAAGATATAGTTGGTTGAGTGATAAAGAGTAACACATCATCTACGTACATACATAATTTAAAACTCTCATTCCCCTTCAAATATCTCTTAATATCAGGGTGAAGTAAAAATGGGATTTTTATATACAGCTTACCTGTAAAATCCTTTTCTTGAGAGTACATCACGGGACACAGGAGCTTCATTACATAGTGGGTTATATAGGCACCTCTGGTGATTGGACACTGGTTGACCCTAATTAAGGAGAATTCCTCCCCTATATAACCCCTCCCATATGGGAGGCACCTCAGTTTTGTAGCAAAGCAATAAGAAACCACGTAAAACCCAAGAGGGGCGGGAGCCCTGTGTCCCGTGATGTACTCTCAAGAAAAGGATTTTACAGGTAAGCTGTATATAAAAATCCCATTTTCTTGATCATACATCACGGGACACAGGAGCTTCATTACATAGTGGGATGTCCCATAGCAATGCTCAGATTGAGGGGAGGGAGACACAGATCATAAACATAGACCGCCAGGGACCTGAGGACCTAAACTGCAGCCTGCAGTACACTGCGCCCGAAGGCGATATCCTCTTGCCCTCTGACATCCACCTGATAGAATCTGGTGAATGTGTGGACTGATGACCAAGTCGCAGCCTTACAGATCTGAGCCAGGGAGGCCTGGTGATGCACTGCCCAAGAAGCACTGACAGCCCTAGTAGAGTGCGCTTTCACCTGAAAAGGAGGAATCTTCCCCTTTAAGCCATAGGCCTGAGAAATAACTTGTCTGATCCACCTTGAGAGGGTGGACCTTGACACTGCCTGACCCTTTCTGGGGCCTTCCGGCAGAATAAATAAACAATCAGTCTTCCTTATCTCCGAAGTTGCTTGAAGATAAACACTGATTGCTCTAACCACATCCAAAGTGTGTAAAGACTCTTCCTCTGTGGACTGAGGGTCCGGAAAAAAGGATGGTAGGATTACATCCTGATTCAAATGGAAACCCGAAACCACCTTAGGTAGAAAGGACCTGTTGGGACGCATAACCACCTGGTCCTTATGGATAATTAAATACGGCTCTTTACTGGAAAGAGCTGCCAACTCTTATACTCTTCTAGCCGTGGATATGGCTACTAAGAAGACCAGCTCTTTAGTCAGGAGAGCTAAAGAAGCTAGATGCAATTCAGATCCCATGGGCATACCGGAGGTTTAACTGGCGGTTTTGTCCGCATAGCCCCCTGGATAAAAGCCCGTACCAGGGAATGTGATGCAAGCGGTTTTTGAAAAAATACCGACAGGGCCG
This sequence comes from Lithobates pipiens, assembly GCF_037356315.1. NCBI lineage: Eukaryota > Metazoa > Chordata > Amphibia > Anura > Ranidae > Lithobates > Lithobates pipiens. Next base: position 112,169,627 of record NW_027507788.1, read on the forward strand.
AAATCTGCACTTTGATAGTGCTTATGGCCACATTCATTTCTAGGCCTGACTGGAGAAAGGCCAAGATTCTGTTAATGACATACTTTCTAGGATGCCACTTCCTGAGTTCACACCAGGAAACATATGTCCTCCAGATTTTGTAATAAATACGCCTGGAGGCTGGCTTTCTGGCATTGACCAGAGTAGAAAGGACTGGCCCCGAAAGGCCACGGTCTCTCAGAATGTGGGTCTCAGCAGCCAAACCGTCAAATACAGACTGCGTAAAGCAGGATGGTAGATTGGACCCTGTGAGAGCAGATCTGGCCGGAGAGGGAGGGTCCATGGCCTGCCTACTGCCAACTTCATGATTTCTGCATACCATGGTCGCCTGGGCCAAGCCGAGGCCACCAACAGGACCGACTTCGTCTCCCTCTTGACCCTTCCCAGGAACCGCGACAGTAGCGGGCTCGGGGGAAAGGCATAGATCAGATTGTACTGATCCCAGGGAACCGTCAGAGCATCTGATCCCTGAGCAAGTGCATCTCTTGTCCTTGACACAAACTCGTCCAGTTTCCTGTTGAACCTGGATGCAAACAGATCTACGTCTGGAGTGCCCCACTTGTGACATATGTTCTGAAACACGTCGGGGTGCAGAGCCCACTCTCCTGGGCACAATTGCTGGCGGCTGAGAAAATCCGCCTGCCAATTCTCCACTCCTGGGATGAAGACTGCAGAAAGACACGGAACATGCTTTTCTGCCCAGACAAGTATGCGATTCACCTCCTTTTGGGCCACCAGACTTCTGGTACCGCCCTGGTGATTGATATAAGCCACTGCGGTGGCATTGTCGGACTGAACCCGAATCGGGAAACCTCGCAGTCTGTAAGACCACTCTATGAGTGCCATGTAAACTGCCCGAATCTCCAAGATATTTATGGGCAGTAGACTTTCGGTCGCAGACCATTTCCCCTGCGAGCACGTTCCCTCCAATACAGCTCCCCAGCCTGTCAGGCTGGCATCTGTTGTGATAATCTTCCATGAGAGAGGAAGAAAAGTTTTGCCTTTCAGCAAATTCCTGGTTTGTAACCACCAGACAAGACTTTTGCGTGTCCCGGGGGATAAACGCATAGGAAGATCCAGGGATTGGGGCTTCCTGTTCCAAGCCGCAAGGATGCATCCTTGCAGAGGCCTCGAGTGGAACTGGGCGAATGGGACGGCCTCGAAGGAGGCGACCATCTTTCCCAATAGTCTCATGCACAACCGAATGGAGGAAGATCTTCTGCCCAGAATCAGGCGCACCAGATCTCCGATGGCCAAGGCCTTTAGCCTTGGAAGAAACACCCTGCCCTGAGCGGTGTCGATAATCATACCTAGGTATTCCAACCTGGTAGTCGGTTGTAGGGACGACTCTTCTAGGTTTATAATCCAACCTAGGCGTTCTAGATGTTCTAGCGTTTTGGTGACGCTGCGACTTAGGAACGCTGCAGTTCTCTCCACGAGAAGCAAGTCGTCTAGATAAGCCATGACGGCTATACCCTGAACTCTTAAGATTGCTAAGAGAGGGTCCAGAATCTTTGTGAAGACTCGAGGGGCTGTAGCAAGCCCGAACGGCAAGGCCACAAATTAAAAATGGCGCTGCTCTACCGCGAACCTTAGAAATTTCTGGTGTGTGGGAAAAATTGGCACATGGAGATATGCATCCTTGATATCTATTGATGCCATGCATTCTCCCCCATGCAGGGAGGAGACCACAGTGCGGATTGACTGCATTCGGAAGGTCTGGATGTGTAAAAACCGGTTTAGGTCTTTCAGATCCAGGATAGGTCTGACACTTCCATTTGGTTTTGGAACGGTGAAGAGATTTGAATAAAACCCCGAACCCTGATCTTTCGGGCTCACTTCTACTATCACACCCTGGGATAGTAATTGATCTAAGGCCAGGAATAGCGGTTTTTGCTTTACTGGATCCCTGGGGATCCTTGACCTTAGGAAACGAGAAGGTGGAATCTCCTGAAACTCTAGCTTGTAGCCCAGAGATACTGAAGAGATCACCCACTTGTCCTGAATCTCTTCCCGCCAGGCGCCTGCAACTGCAGGAGCCTTCCCCCCACTCTGCCGAGCGGGGGCGCCCCTTCACAAGGAGGTTTTGGGGCTCTACTTGGCAGGCTTTCGCCCCCAAGTCTTTTTCTGTCCCTTGACTCGGCCTTGAGCCTTTCTAGCAGAGGAGGACTGAGAAGGCCGTCGCCACTGTTTAGAGCTTGATGCTCTAAAGAGAGAGAGCACGCCTGAATGAAGGACGCTTGCTCTTTTTGACTGGAAGGAGAGTAGACTTACCTCCTGAAATATTTTGGACGAATTTATCTAATTCTTCCCCAAACAAACGCTCCCCTTTAAACGAGAACCCAGTCAAATGCTTTTTGCATGACAGCTCAGCAGCCCAATTCTTTAGCCATAGAGCCCTACGCATGTGTACCAACATGAGGGATAAACGTGATGCTTGTTGGACAGAATCCAAAATCGCATCAATTATGAAACACAGGATGTGAGGCAATTCTGCATAATCTTCTACTTCCTCACTGGGAAGGAGCCCAAACATCTGTTTAACCTGTTTCTTTGATGAACTGACACAACCCCACGGCTGCGACTGTAGGTTGCACCACAGCGCCAGCTATGGAAAAGGAGGTTTTTAATAAGGTTTCCAGTCTTTTATCAGTTGGATCCTTGAATACCTGCGCATTATCCAAAGGACAAGTTAGGTTTTTATTCACACAAGAAACAGCCGCATCGACAGATGGGACCCCCCCCACTTCTTGGTGAAACTTTCCTCCACAGGATAATGCATGGAAAACCTTTTGGGAGGAGTAAACAGTTTATCGGGATGTCCCCAATCCTCATACATCAATTTATCCATTAAAGGATGAATTGGAAAGGAATAGGCAGTCTGTGGGGCTTTCCTGACTCCCAGGGAAGAGACAGAGGACATAGCGACTTCAGCAGCAGGCATTCTGAATGTGGTACGCACCAATTCAGTATAATACTGCACCTGCTTTCTGAGTGCCTGGGAGGAGGGGACTATCTCCTCTTCCTCTGACTCATCCGACTGCTCATGATCCCTATCCAAAGATAGGGATCCCTCCTCATTTTCAGAACAACTATCCGAGAGAGGGATTTCAGCAGAGGGAGGGGATCTACCCCTTTTCCTGCTATCTTTTAGGGAAGCAGAAATAAAATTCATGATTCTCCCTTCAAAACCCTCCAATGTAGCCCTAAGGGAGTCCTCAGTGACATAAACCGGGGCTGCGACATTAGGAGAGGCTGCAAAACCTGACAGGTGCACTGACTCGTTATGAGAGGCTGGCTCCAGTCTTGCAGAGGGGGATGGTAATTTACAGGCACTTTTGGAACCCCTGAACCTAGGAGGTGACTTGCCAGTGCTCTTATTACCTCCCCCTGAAACCCTCTTACGAGGGGACATAGTACTAGGCTACAAAGCAGAGGTACTAGTACAAGTGCGATCACTGTTGCGCTTAAAGTCTCACAATAAATAAATATATGCTTAAACTGCACAACCTGATGCTGAGTAGGTGTCTTAAGGTTTGCCTGGATCCAATCCCCACGGATGCTTACTGCCCACAGCTCCTGTGTCTCTAGTTACAGTCCCCTGACGCTCTGGGTTTTTTAAAAACTGCCGCCTGGCGCCTGCGCAGTACAGCGCCGTGCACACTGACATGCACGGCTCGCAACCACACCCCCCCTCCTCCATAAGGCCGGGAGCGCGCGTGCACGAGGACCGCGGAATCCGGGGGGGGGAGGAGAACCCAAAACGGAGCAGCGTGGGACCCCTGAACTGCGTGGGACCCCTGTTTACCTTCATCTGTGGCAGGGACTGTAATGGAGACGTGAGTAGCTGGAGAAACCAGGCTTTCACTGAGCGTGTTTGTATTGAAAGGCATGTAAGTATGCATCAGGCTGCTCTTACTCCCTCTAGTGGTGGAAACCAGGTAAGACATACAACTACTCACAATGAAGAAATCCATTCATATATTTAAATATACAGGATGACTTCCCTTACCTGTCCCCGCCGCAGGAATTGCTGAATCAGACCAATTCCAGCCTTCACCCATCACGGCGGGTATTGTTAGCCAACCTTCAGGTATATCTGGGGTTCTTACGAAAAGATCCTCCCACCTGGGCCATGTAGAAAGCTCTGCCAGAAACTTTCGGGCGCTCTGAGTGAACAGTACCCCAAGTCTGGTTTTCCCAGAGCCCAGTCTTCCAATGGAGAGGACTTACAGGCAAAACCTCGCTTCTTCGGCAGACGAGGCCCGGGTACCATACCATCTTGGGAGTCAAATATCGGCCCGAGGTATGGATCCGGTTTGTTGTAGCCCTTCGGCCCTCGCAGGGACCTGCATAGAGCTAAGTTTTACGTGACCATCACCCAGACACTGGTGAAAAAACTGAGGTGCCTCCCAGATGGGAGGGGTTATATAGGGGAGGAATTCTCCTTAATTAGGGTCAACCAGTGTCCAATCACCAGAGGTGCCTATATAACCCACTATGTAATGAAGCTCCTGTGTCCCGTGATGTATGATCAAGAAATGGGCATATAAAGAGGGCCTAGTACCCTGTCCAAGAGAGAAAAAGACTGGTACTGTAGGTGTATGTGTGTTATGGGACTTGTGTGTAGTTCTTCAAAGCCTCAGGCACAGATACATTCTACTGTTGGCACCATTTGGAAACATATTTTGTGGAAAACTATATTCAGCCATCAACCATTTGTAAACATGCTTTGTAAAAAACACATGAAGTCTCTTATGACCCAGCTGTCAAATACACACATAATTTTGCTACCTACATTTATATGGATATATAGGATTTATATCTTCTTTAACAGACTTGTCAGCATACCTACCAACTGCCCCAGATCTGCTCAAATAGGTCCTGATTCTTATCTTGCTGTCTCTTGAAGACTGTCTGTCAAGGACCATAATGTAAAGTTTTCTATCACTACCTCTGCTCAGCATCCCTGTCCCTGTTACACTGTGCCCACAGCTTTTTGATATGCATATCCTTTGCCCACCTCAAGGTTATTCCACACATTGCTTAGTCTGTGCTTGGGTGTGGGGGCAAGAAAATGCCTGCCTAGGGGCTAGAGACCAGTGAGAAGTATAAGCTCTTGTATTAGGAAACGTAGTATAGCAAAGGGTACAAGAACTATTCAGAATTTATATAGTGCCAACAGTTTGGGTAACAGGTAAATATAAAGGGGTTAGTACAGTTACAATACAATACCATAAAAGAGGGTTAAGAGGGCCCTGCTCATAAGAGCTTACAATACAATAGGGTGTGGCAAGTGGTACAAAAGTTAATAACTGTGGGGGATGAGCTGATGGAAGAGTTAAAGGTTCAATTGCTAGTTGGAAGTGGGATAGGCTTCCCTAATGAGATGAGTTTTCGGGGGTTGCCTATGGGTGCCCCGAATAGGAGATAGCCAGACAAATTGAGGCAAAGGGTTCCAGAGGCTCTGGAGAAGTCCTGGGGTTGATTGGAGAAGACAAGAGAACTAGCGAGCAGGAGGTCTTGGGAGGAGCAGAGGATAGTTTGTGTAATATTTGGAGACAGGAGGATGACAAATCACTCCACTCCTCAAAGAAATTGGAGAAAGCAGATGAATACAGTGGGTTTCAAAAAAGGAGAGGGAGGGATCGGAAACTAATGTGAAAGATGCTCACTCCTTCCTGTTCACTGGGTCTGGGTGAGTGAGTCCAGTGGAGGTCATCATGGGAGAGGGCAACAGAAGAAGCAGAGTCTGGAATGCCTGTTCTGTCTGTAGCATGTTCACATCTGTGCATGACCTTTTTTTTTCAGAGCTTCAAGATTCAGAGGTCAAATGAGATGGGGGCTGACATTTGGAAGCAGGGGATATGAATGATCTTAATAATAATAATGAATACAGTAAATATACCAATACATAAACTTCAGCTTTAAACAAAAACACTGTTTCACTTTCTACGAACACAGGAACAAATGTAAAAAAAAAAGCCAGCTATCTCTATACATACTAAGCAATCAAAACCTGAAATTCACTCTTTCTCTAATCTACAGGTACAATAAAGCCCCGTACACACGAGCGGACTTTTCAACATCCAAAGTCCGACGGACTGATTCCGTCAGACTATTCGATCGTGTGTGGGCTGCAACTGACTTTTGATTCACCAAAGTCTGACGGACTTTAGAATATGGAACATGCTTCAAATTTTTCCGACGGAACTCCGCCGGACCCGGTCCCTTCGAAAAATTTGCTCGTGTGTATGCTATTCCGACGGACTAAAACCGACGCTAGGGCAGCTATTGGCTACTGGCTATGAACTTCCTTATTCGAGTCCAGTCGTACGTCATCACGTTCGAATCCGTCGGAGTTTAGTGTGATTGTGTGTGGCCAAGTCCGCTCAGCCGAAAAGTCCGTCAGAACTCTGTCGGAACTCCGGCAGAACTCCGGCAGAACTCCTTCGGAAGTCTGTCGGACATAAGTCCTCTCGTGTGTACGGGGCTTTAGAAGACGTTTAACTGAAAATTCTGAATGAACCCTTTAAACACTACTATAATTCATCCAGAGTAGTGTCTGGCCAGAGAGGCATTACTTTAACGCAAATAACCAGGTTAAACAATATTGATATACTGTATATGTGACCCAAAAAGCAAATTTTTTCATGCAAATGTTTGCAAAAAATATGTAAGTGACATGTCTGTGTACGGGCTCTACTTTGCTCAGCAGGGGATTGCTCCGTCGATCCTCAATGATCAGGCAGATGACAGGTCTCTCTCAGCACACTGTGCAGGGACCGACCTGTCAGAGCGCCACTATCCTCTATGGGGGATCAGATGAAGACGGACCGTAGAGTCTGTTTTCATCCAATCCAATCCGCAGACTGATGGAAAAATAGGGTTTTCCTCCGTCACACTTTTTCGGATCGGAGCGAGTCGGATGTCAGCGGTGACATTCATCGCTCCACAGAGGTCTATAGAGCGTCCGTTCAGGTCTGCCTAAAAACTGAGAGTTTATAACTGTGCAAAATGGCAATTAAGAATTTTCAGGGTTAACATGAGGCCACATCCCTTTAACACCTGATGTGCTATGTGTAGGTAAGCTATTTGCATTTAAGTACAGACATCTCTCCATTTCTATAGTGAAGCCTTTCCGCCCCTTTTATTAGGATTTGTATACCCCCCCCCCCCACCTTCCTTCTTTCTACTGCAGATTAAATGCCCGACCTACTCTCCTAAATCCGTTCTACCTCCTTTGCTATCCTTCCTTGGGCTGCTGCTAATTGCTTATCTGAAGCTTTCTCTCTAGAAAGAGTTGCCATGCGTTGTTCATAGCCTCCCCACAGGTAAAATTCCTGAGCCTGATGGTTTCACTAGCACTTCTCATAAGCACTTTTTGGACATGCTGCTCCTTGTTCTTGAGTCTACTTTTAACTTTTTCAAAAGACTGCCAGTATGCTTCCCAGTATCAAGAAATACATTTTATAGTTATACCCAAAGGAAACAAGGACCCAACACAGTGTGCCAGCAAAATGCCTACTTTTAATATAAATGTAGACCTCAAAGTTTATGGGGGATATTTATTAACACTCGTACAAACAGAATCTGGTGCATTTGTGTATAGTAACCAATCAGCTTCTAGGTTTTATTGTCAAAGTTTAATTGAACAAGCTGAAGTTAAAATCTGTGTGGTTACTATAAACAGCTGCAACAGATTCTGTTTGCGCCAGTTTTAATTTTATGCCTCAAAAGTCAATGCCAACAGATGGCAAAGATGAAATTTGTACTAGGGACATTACTAGCAAAATTCTGTCCCTCATGCATTACACCACATCTCATAACATTCCTCTATGCCTTCTTTCAATATGATGATGATATGATCAAATTTGATTGCCTTATCTACGTATTGCCCTTTGTAACCCTTGTACAAATTGGGTTACCCATGGTTTGTTGGACAAGATCAGTGCCTTATACTACCACACTACTGTACAAGACAGAATTAATGGTACCTTTTCTGAGCCCATACAGTCAGTAGTGTAACTAGAACCTTCAGTGCAAGAAAGCCCCAGGCTTCCAGTTCTAGGAGGTTGTACATGGGCATCCTCGCAGAACCCTGCTTCCGCGTGCCCCATGGGGCATGCATCCAGCATGTTTTGTGACTGCTCACAGATCATGGTCAGGAGCCAATCACAGCGGCCCTTTACCATGCGATCAGCTAATCACATTTAAACAGGCTTGCCGGGTAATTGGCAGTCCTTTCCTCCCACACTGTGTGTGAGGAAAGGAGAGTTGTTAACTGGCAAGACTGTCAGTACATTGTTTACTGATTATCAGTGCAGCCCTTTCAGTGCCCATCAGTGCAGCCTATCAGTGCCATCTATTAGTGCCGCCTATTAATGCTCATCAATGCCGCCCATTAGTTCCCATCAGTACTGCCTATCAGTGCTACCTATAAGTTCCACCTATAAGTACTCATCAATGCTGCCTATCAGTGCCCATCAGTGCCCCCTATCTGTGCTCATCAATGCCACCTATCAGTGCCCATCAGTGCAGCCTATCAGTGCCTCCTCCATTAGCTGAGTATTGAAATCATGCTTTTGAAGCTACTTGGATACAGCAAACAGCTCTACTTTTAGGAAGAAATATATTACATGCATTTTATCATAGAACAGGAAGAGAACAGGAATAAGGAGCATACAAGTACATATTTAGATACAGATGGTAAATCCTGTTATTACTTTGTACCATACAGAGAAAAGATTTGATAGATGAATTGATCAAAGAACAAAATGGTACCACATCCCAGAGTATACATTTTTAAAGATAATGGGGAATGGAAAAAGGGGCTGGAGGGTAACCAACCCCGGGACTTTTAAAACGGTACCAAGTATAGAGGCAAGATAATCACATGCCAACAATAAAATAAATACAATTTTATTTGGAGTACAAATACATAAATAAAAGACAATTGCTAGAAAAAGGAATATGGATGTATATATCAACTACTAGAGTACAAATGGTGGTACATAATCACTGGTGACCATACATGTTACCAAATTTGTACAGAGATATGCTGCATTTTTCTCTAAATGTTTCGCTCTCTTGAGCTTCTTCAGGATGTTGCAGCGTTTACAGTTAAAAAAAGAAACTGAAAAATAGAGGAATAACTAAAATTACCAAATAATTCTAGATAATTTTATTATCAAACAGAAATTTTATATTTTATTTTATATCTGTTTCAATCAACGTTGTTGATCTAAACAGATAAACAGTTTTCAATCAAATTATCAATATTGATAATTGATGTTGATGTATTGATAATTTGATTGAAAACTGTTTATCTGTTTCGATCAACAACGGTGATTGAAACAGATATTAAATAAAATATAGAATTTCTGTTTGATAATAAAATTCTCTAGAATTATTTGGTAATTTTATTTATTACTCTATTTTTCAGTTTCTTTTTTTAACTGTAAACGCTGCAACATCCTGAAGAAGCTCAAGAGAGTGAAACATGTAGAGAAAAATGCAGCATATCTCTGTACAAATTTGGTAACATGTATGGTCACCTGTGATTATGTACCACCATTTGTACTCTAGTAGTTGATATATACATCCATATTCCTTTTTCAAGCAATTGTCTTTTATTTATGTATTTGTACTCTAAATAAAATTGTATTTATTTTACTTTGTACCATAGAATATACACTATCATACTGCAGTGCCACCTGCTGGATAGAAAGGTATAAGGCATTAGACATGTCCATTTGTTTTTGTCCGAATGCATTTTTGTCCGAATTTCGGGTATTTTCGTTACTGTTTTAACAAACGATAACGAATGTGCAGAATCCGGAAACCAAAAGATCCAACATAAACAAATGCTTTATTTTTGTTTTTGTTGTGACAACAGCTCGATATAGATAGGAGTTTCGACATGACGCTGACAATAGCAGTCTGTGTCCATCGAACCTGTGGTCAAATCTGCCTAACCTTAGCTCTATTAGTCCAAGATTATTCTACATAGAGAGAAAAGATTAGACATTATAGAGACAATAGCAAAAAAGGTTGAATGTGCCTAACCTAACTCTATTAGTCCAAGATTATTGGACGTAGAGAGAAAAGATTAGACATGAAGATTCGACGAAGCAGTCGCCGCGAGCGGACATTTATGGACAAATGCTCTGCCCATAGGCTATAGAAGAATTCTAATGTTGGTTGACTAGTAATAATAATTAATAAATATAATAATTGCTAGTGTCATACAACATTAGAATTCTACTATAGCTTGTAGGCGGAACATTTGACCGGAAATGTATGATTGCAGCGTCGTACAGTTTAGCTGCTCCATCGAATCTTCAACAGACACCATAGCCTTCAATTACAGATTTAACCTTAATTATTTTGGAATTTCAGATGAATGCATTTTTTTATGAAACAAAATAAATAAAAACAAATTTTGGGATTAACTAAATAAATTTATTTTTCCGACGAAAACGAAATTCGGAAACTGAATATTTCAGTGTGCACATGTCTATAAGGCATACAATATAGAGTTCAAAGTAGTTTATATCACATGCTGTTCTTCCAACGCCCCTTCTCAACAGCATGTGCTTTGTCAATCTACATTCTGCTTCTTATGGATATAACTATGATGTTCCTTCAACATAGGCTTGATGAGTGCATCGGCAGTCATCTCCTCTGACGGGCAGTATTGAATGTAAATAACAGCTCGCTTCCCATCTTCTTCTATGTACTTTCTCTTATTTTCTTTTCTCCTTTTCATTCTTTTTTTCCCTCTGTTCTTTTCTCTCTCTCTTGGTTACGAATGTAAAATTCTTCTTGCGGAACACTACTCTGCAAACTCACCTGCTGTGAGTGCTGCCACCACAACATTGTTTGTAACATGTTTCCTTACCAATGGAACTGGTTAACTCTCTTTTTCTTTTGTATTCTGTAAAGACCCCCTACTGGGATGCTTCCTGTTTGCTTACTCTAGTATATGGCGGGTTCACGAGTGTGCTTTAGTACTATTTGGTCTATATCCGTTGGCGGACAATGGTGGCAACCTGTTAAACTATAATCTGTATCAGTTGTTAATGTAAATTGTTCTGCTTACTTCTGTATACCTTGTTTGACTTTTCAATAAAATATTTGAAATGAATGTAAATAACAGCTTGCTTTTGATTGTCCCTCAGTAGGTAATACATGACATTGATGTGTTTGGTCCTCGGATTGACCCTTTTTGATTGCGTAAGCTTTATGCATCCCCGGTTGTCTTCAAAAATGGGAATAGGTTTTGACATGTCTAGCCCAATGTCCGCAAAAAGTTGACAAATCCACATTGCTTCTTGACACACGTATGCTGCTGCTATGTACTCTGCTTCAGTTGAAGATAGAGCGACAGCTACTTGCTTTTGACTAGACCAACTTATGGCTCCTTCCCCCATACTGGAAGATGAATCCGCTTTTTTGGATTTGCGGCCTGTGCAGTTTTGTATTCAATGTTGCTGGTAACTGTAACTTCATCTGAATTGTTCCTTTGAGGTAGTGCATCACTCTTTTTACTGTGTTCCAATCACACTGACAGGGAGCTGAGACGTTCCTGCATAATATGCTCACTGCTGCGACAATGTCTGCTCTTGTCACAGTGGTAACATATAGCAGCTTACTGGTTACTCTGCAATAAGTGTCATTGTTGGGTAGCAAGTTTGCTGTTTCATTGCTCTTTAAATAGCCTGGTTCCATAGGAGTTTTCTCTTCCTTTGCATCTTGCATATGGAATTTCAGAGATTGGTTGAGAAGATAACTACCATCTTCTTCTCTCTCTATTTGGATTCCCAGATAGTAGCTAATGTTGTCTAGTTTTTTTATTTCAAAATTTTCTTTCAGTTTGTGAATCTGATTGTAATCCCATTCTGGTTCAAAACTGGTTATAATGTAATCGACATAGATAAGGATGTATATCCATCTGTCTCTTTGATTTCTGGTGTAGAGACAGGGGTCTGCTTTACTTTTTGAGAATTTCTCTCTAGTAAGTACTTTGTTTACTCTCTCATTCCACATCTTTGCAGATTGCTTAAGACCGTATATGCTCTTCTGAAGTTTACACACAAGGTTGTCTCCTTGTTCAAACCCTGGTGGTTGCTCCATGTAGAGATCTTCCTTAACCACTACAATACAGGGCACTTTCACCCCCTTCCTTCCCAGCCCAATTTTCAGCTTTCAGCGCTCTAGCGCTTTCAGTGACAATTGCGCGGTCATGCTACACTGTACCCAAATGAAATTGTTATCATTTTGTTCGCACAAATAGAGCTTTATTTTGGTGTTATTTATTCACGACTCTGTTTGTTTGTTTTTGCGATATAAGCGCAAAAATAGCGGAAATTTGGAAAAAAAAACAATATTTTCTTTTTTCAATTTGAAAAGAAATCCAATAAAATCTAATTTTGTCATAAATTTAAGCCAAAATGTATTCTGCTACATGTTTTTGGTAAAAAAAATTCCGTTAAGTGTATAATAATTGGTTTGTGTGATCACGGACATATGATCATGTACATATGTGTGCAGGTGATCACGTACATATGTGTGCAGATAATCATTGGGACATGTGATTTTAGTGGGACATATGTGGGGGACATGTTTTTATTATTAGGGACATGTGTTTTTATTATTTGGGGACATGTATGTTTTGGGGACATGTGTGTTTTGGGGACATATGTGGGGACTGTGTTTGTACTGTGTGGTGTGTTGTGTGTTTACACTACACTGATGATCAGTGAGTAAAAAGCTGTAAAAAGCAGCCCATACTCACTGATCATCAGCCGGCTGCAGCGTTCTGCTCTCCTCTCCTCAGCGGTGACTTCCGTGTGAGGAGAGCCGATTGCCTAGCAACCGGCTGTTTGTTTACATCACATGACGGCCGTGATTGGACACGGCCGTCATGTGATCAGGAGGGCCAATCACAGAGCCCTCCTGCCGATCTGAGATGTGCCGTGTCCGGGTGACACGAGCACATCGGGATCGCGCCGCTGCGCGGGCGCGCGCGCGCGCGATCCCGCTACTCCTCAAGGACGTTCCTGAACGTCCTATCAGGAGTAGACGGCTCCCACCCGGCCGTATATATGCATTGGCCGGGTGGGAAGTGGTTAATGTCTCCATATAGGAAAGCAGTTTGACTTGCATGTCCGTCCCAGCTGCAATGCTAAAAAGTGCTCTGATGGTGGAGCGTTTTATGATGGGAGCGAATGTTTCATCGTAATCTTCATTAAATTTCAGGGAGTAACTTTTGGCAACTAGTCTGGCTTTTTTTTTGTGGATATTCTATTCTGAATCTGATTTTACTTCGAAAGTCCACTTACTTCCTATAGTTCTGTGATTAGGAGAGAGCTCTGTGAGTGTCCAGGTTTTATTGACTTTTATTCTTCTTCTGCTGCCCTTCTCCATTTATTGGCTTCATGTTTTGGCAGTTTTTCTATGTCTTCGCAGGGTGTTGGTTCAAGTAAGCTGTGTGTTTTGACAGTGTATGACCGCATACTGTGTGTATGCAAGACAAGTTTGGGCCAAATGCCCTGGGCATAATGCCCTGTACACATGGTCGGACATTCCAACTACAAAATCCATCAGATTTTTTCCGACAGATTTTGGGCCAAACTTGTCTTGCATACACACGGTCACACAAAGTTGACAGAAAATCCGATCGTTCAGAACGCAGTGACATAGAACACATACAATGGGACTATAAAGAGGACAGTAGCCAATAGCTTTCATCTCATAATTTATTCTGAGCATTTTTGTCACTTTTTCCGTCGGAATTGTCTACACATGATCTGAATTTAAACGATCGGATTTTGTTGTCAGAAAATTTTAGATTCTGCTCTCAAACTTTGTGTGTCGGAAATTCCAACGGAAAAAGTCAGATGGAGCCCACACACAATCGGATTTTCCGACAACAAGATCCGATCGCACATTTTCTGTCGTAAAGTCTGACCGTGTGTGTGTATAGGGCAATTTTTCCTTTCTGCTACACCGTTTTGTTCAGGAGTGTATGATGTGGTTGTCTGATGTACTATTCCTTGTCTCTTCAGGTATGATGCCACTTATTTGCTTATGTATTCTCCACCATTATCGGTGCATACTATTCCTGGTTTGCATTGGAATGTTGCTGCTAGACATGGCAACAAACTCTTGAAGTTTCTCTGATATTTCATTCTTGTGTTTCATCAGATAAGTAGTTGTGTACCTGTAATAAGAAACAATGAAAGTCAGTAGATATCTGTTCCTGCCTGACATGGGAGTTTTCATTGGACCCAATACATCACAGTGTATGAGCTGCAGGGGTTGGGTGTTTTTCTTTGGAAGGGGAGCATGTGTGGCTTTTGTTTCAATACAACACTTGCATTTCATGAGCACTTTGCAAGGTGCTACTGTCAAATCTTCTGCTAAACCTCTTTTTATAATGTCCTGTGGGGATGAGCCAGATGTTACTTACGTTCGACTCGAACATTGGGTGTTCGCCTGGGGTGTGGCCGACAAATTCGAAAGCCACGGAACACCCTTTATGGGAGAAATCAAAAGTTATCATTTTAAATGCTTATATGCATGGTATTGTCATAAAAAGTGTTTGGAAACCTGGGTCCTGCCCCAGGGGACATATAATTTTAAAGGCTTGTATGCATGGTATTGTCATAAAAAGTGTTTGGGGACCTGGGTCCTGCCCCGGGGGACATGTATCAATGCAAAAAAAAAAGTTTTAAAAAATCTCTTTTTTTGGAAGCAGTGATTTTAATAATGCTTAAAGTGAAACAATAATAGTGAAATATTCCTTTAAATTTCGTACCTGTGGGGGTGTCTATACTATGCCTGTAAAGTGGAGCATGTTTCCCGTGTTTAGAACAGTCCGAGACCAGAATGACATTTCCAAAATGACATTTCTATTTCTCGCGGCTATAATAATTTGTCGGTAATACACATAAAAGTCATTGAAAAAAACAGCATGAGATTCCCCCACAGGGGAACCCCGAACCAAAATTAAAACAAATTACATACCAGGCCCTTCAGATCTGGTATGGATATTAAGGGGAACCCCGTGCCAAAATAAAAAAACAAAATGGCGTGGGGTCCCCCAAAAAATCCATACTAGACCCTTATCCAAGCACGCAACCTGGCAGGCCGCAGGAAAAGAGGGTGGACAAGAGAGCGCCCCCCTCCTGAACTGTACCAGGCCACATGCCCTCAACATGGGGAGGGTGCTTTGAGGTAGCGACCTCCTCAAAGCACCTTGTCCCCATGTTGATGAGGACAAGGGCCTCATCCCCATAACCCTTTCCTGGTGGTTGGGGTGGTCTTGTGGGGGGGCTTATCAGAATCTTGAAGCCCCCTTTAACAAGGGGACCCCCCGATCCCTGTCTACCCCCCTTCGGAGAAGTTCTTTATTAAAAAAATAAAAAATAAAAGTGTCCCACGAAGTTCATTCATCTACTTCTTCTCTTGCCCCTATGGACCGAAAAAGAAAAAAAAAAGCCATCCACCCACCTTATGATACGTCTTTGCTTTGACAGCTCTTTTATAACTGAGGATGGGGCCACGCGATGATATCACTGGGTGACCCCGCCCCCTTTGATGCATGGGGACATCCCTATGGCTTCCCCATAGCCTCAGGGGGGTGGGGTCATTCGGTTACGTAATGCTTTTAAATGACTTTTCCTTTAGAAATATCATTTTTCTCTCGGACTGTTCTAAACACGGGAAACATGGATTTTGAGGGACTGATGATCGAGAAATCAAATAATGGAGAAATAGTTCTCAGTGCATCAAACTTCTTAATGAGTCATGGTAATGGTTGCTAAACTTTCAAGTGACTGTGTTTACAAGAGATGTACTGAGCTGGTGAGTTGTGAAGTGAAGCATTTAAAATGTAACTGGACTGAACAACTGTAACGTTCCTGTGTCCTGGAATATGGTAGAGGTGGGCCTCAGGCCAGGAGAATGTGAGTGACACAATGGGGTTGATTTGCTAAAACTGGAGAGTGCAAAATCTGGTGCAGCCTTGCGTAGAAACTAATCAGTTTCCAGTTTTTTTTTTTGTTAAAGTGTAATTGAACAAGTTGAAGTTAGAAGCTGATTGACTACCAGACTACCATGCACAGCTGCATCAGAGTTTGTGCTCTCCAGTTTTTGTAAATCAACCCCAATATAACGATGTTTCTACAAACAGCAGGTAGGTTACTATCCCATCTAAGAAGAAGTGGATGGGTCCAGAGTCCATACCGTGCAAACAGCTGCCCAACAAGGCCCCCTTATACTTGGCATAGTCGGCAGGAAGGGAAACAACACTGCCCATTGACATCTGTTGGACTATCTGGTTGAAGTAGAACCAGGAAGCAGAGAGGGCGCAAGGGATGGTCTGCTGCAAATGCTTGTGCGTTACTGGCAATGGGAGTTACTGGCAATGTGGACAATTGACAAAAGATTTATGCTCTGAGGTGCACAGTTGCAAGTGTGGCTCTGCCACTCTTCTCTTACCTACATGTCAAGGCCATTACAGTGGACACCGGGCTGTAGATAATGCTTAGGCAAGGCCTTGTCATGTGTTGGGGGGGAACGGTTGAGACTTTGTTTGCTAGTCTGTGCAGGGTGTAATGCCCTAACATCAGTGGCTGCTCATCCATACCTTTTTTTTAGAACATGTCCCTTTAAGTGTGTGTGGGGGAGGCGGGTGCTGGACACAGAGGTGCTATGGGAAGCATTACGTCATCACAATCATGTGATTGTGGACAAGCAAATCTAGCAGCTGGCTTTTAGACTGCCCATGCAGCGCAAAGCTCGGCGCTCTGTGCTCTCCGCACTACCACTCTGTGCTGGATGTGTCCTGTTGGTGGTTAGTAATTGGCTGGTCCATAGGATGTAGGGTGGTGCTTTTATCAGATCAGCCAATCACTTCCAGTTTTCTGAGTGGCTCATCCTGGGTGGTCTGAACATGAGCAGAGGAGTCTGGTGCTGATCGGGACACATTACTGAAGCTGTTAGCAGGTAAGAAGCAGCTCACACCTGTGTTGTGCTCTTAGACCAGTAGCTGCCTGTGTAGTGGATCTGGGGAGGAGGAGGGGGAGTGCAGAGGCAGTGAAGGGTTGAGAAGCTTTTAGCGCATTCCTGAGACATCTGGATGGGGCTGCTAGTGTTTAATGTGTGGCAGGTAGGGGGAGGGGCAGCCTGGCATTCAGTGGATAATGTTATGCTAGTTGTTCAGGCTGTCCTCTCCTCTCATCCAGCTGCATATACACCCAGTCTGAGTGCAGAGACCAGAGCTTCACCCTGGCAGGGGGAATCTGATCATACTGGATGGCATGGTGACATTGTGCTGGGAAGACAAACTTCCTTCACTGTACACTGATCTGTGCTGGATCAGAACTCTGACAGGCGGATCTACCATCTACCGATCATTAAATATCTCCTACTTCGCTGCATCCATCCACCCATTCCATCCACCACATTCATCCCATCCATCCACCCACAGTATCCATCCATCCACCCATTCCATCCAGCTACTGTATCCATCCATCCACCTATTCCATCCACCAAATACATCCATCCATCCACCCATTCCATCCATCCCATTCATCCCATCCATCCACCCACAGTATCCATCCATCCACCCATTCCATCCAGCTACTGTATCCATCTATCCACCTATTCCATCCACCAAATACATCCATCCATCCATCCACCCATTCCATCCATCCCATTCATCCCATCCATCCACCCACAGTATCCATCCATCCACCCATTCCATCCAGCTACTGTATCCATCCATCCACCTATTCCATCCACCAAATACATCCATCCATCCACCCATTCCATCCATCCCATTCATCCATCCACCCACCGTATCCATCCATTCACCCATTCCATCCAGCTACTGTATCCATCCATCCACCTATTCCATCCACCAAATACATACATCCATCCACCCATTCCATCCACCACATTCATCCCATCCATCCACCCACAGTATCCATCCATCCACCCATTCCATCCAGCTACTGTATCCATCCATCCACCTATTCCATCCACCAAATACATCCATCCATCCATCCACCCATTCTATCCATTCCATTCATCCCATCCATCCACCCACAGTATCCATCCATCCAGCCACTATATCCATCCATCCACCCATTCCATCCACCCACCACATCCATCCAGCCACCCACCCACCCACCCATTCCATCCATCCCCCACATACATACATCCACCCACCCACCACATTCATCCCATCCATCCATCCATCCACCCCACCCAATCCACTCCATCCACTCCATCATCCATCCACCCACATATCCATCCATCCACCCACCCATCCATCCATCTACCCACCCCATCCATCCATCCATTCCATCCACCACATTCATCCCATCCATCCACCCACCGCATCCATCCACCACCCATATACTCCATCCATCCATCAACCCATTCCATCCATCTATCCACCCCATCCAATCCACCCCATCCATCCACCTATCCATTCATCCATCCACCCCATCATCCACCCACCCACCTTTCCATCCATCCACCCACCCCATCCACACACCACAGCCCCCCCACCCAATCCATCCACCCATCCGTCCACCATATTCATCCATCCATCCATCCATCTATCCATCCACACATTCCATCCACTGCATTCATCCTATCCATCTACCGCATTCATCCTATCCATCCACCCATTTCATCCACCCACCGCATCCATCCATCCACCCATTCCATCCACCTCATTCATCCCATCCATCCACCCACCCACCCCATCCATCCATCCACCGCATTCATCCCATCCATTCACCCACCCACCCCACCCATCCATTTACCCATTCCATCCCCCGAATTCATTCCATCCATCCACCCACCCACCTACCTGTCCATCCATCCCTGCACACCCCTTCCTGCTGGTTGTGTATATCCTGGCTATCCCTCCTCTTTCCTATATGAAAGCAGTTCATTTCTTGGTATTGTCCTAAAGCTAACCATACTCTGTCCACCCCCTTTTTCATCAGACCATACACAACACAGTATGTGCAATCTCCTATATATCTGCCAACTACTATGTGCAAGGTGTGAGTGAGGGGACCAGGTCTGTTTTGTGCCCCCCCCTCCTTCCTGAAATTTTGACCACCAGCTGCCACTGGTATCAGCTTAGCCCAGAAGCACCTTGTGCGTATTTCAAATGGAAGCTGAAAATATATTCTATTTACCTGACTTAAATAAAACCTTATGCAGGCACCTTTTGGTTTTCACTTTTAAATCCTTAGGTCAGTTTTAATAGTTTATATGCATGACAGTATTTTTTTTAATGATTTCCAGAAGGTTGGCTGTAACTTTGTTATATAGCTCCCTTGTGTTAGCTAGTCATATATGCTTTGTATATTGATTATATGGACATATTTATATGAATTTTTCATTAGTGTACTCATTTTAAAGGTAAGTTGGATGACCCTATTGACCAGTATCCATAGCAACTGCATAACACACTAGTGTCTATTTCTGCAACAACATGCTCTTCAAGTTTATTGCCTCTATCAGCATAGACAAGCCCTACTGCTTAATATAATGAATGAGCACATTTGTCTTAAAGCGTCTCTTTATTTACTGGAATTAAATGTATTGTTTAACTTTTTTTGCAATGAGAAAAAAAGAAGTTGAAAAAAATATAATAAATTCAATCAGCTAGGGAAAAATTACCTAATTTTTAAAATTCTCTTCATTTTGGTTTTGCCACTTTATTTTGGAAGTACATTGTATGCGGTAAGGATGTGAGTATTCAAAAGACAGGAAAATAAAATATGTCACCTTTGAGGCAAAGGAACAGGGTCTAGTTAAAGTTCTATCCCTCCACCGTATTCAGTCATACATACCTCCACAGTGCTTCACTGACGCTTCTTCCTACACAAAATACCTTGTGTTGGAGCATAAAAAAAACAAGAACTGCATCATGGAAAGAATTAATTTATTGTTGCAGTTATTTTGCAGCGTCTACAACAGAAGAAGGATTATTGAGAACGTTATGAAGGTGAATATGACTAGGACAGGGGTGGACATTTAGGAGACCCTGACACCTTGACAGTATAAAAGTTACAATTTATATTAAAAACATTTACCCTCTGTCCACTCACACATGCTATATATTCAGATTAGTAAATATAGTTTTCTTCCCCCAATCCATTGTAATCCCACCCTTGCTTTCCTATGCCCCCATACACACTAAATAAAAAAAAGGGACAAACATCAGGCAAAGTCAGAACCCACATCATTTTGACTAGGGGGAACTATACCTTCCCCATTTATCTATAATGTTTACAGTATATGTATTGTCTAGACTAGGGATGAGCCGAACACCCCCCGGTTCGGTTCGCACCAGAACTTTCGAACGGACTCCAAATTCGTACGAACGTTAGAACCCCATTGAAGTCTATGGGACTCGAACGTTCAAAATTAAAAGTGTTAATTTTAACGGCTAATATGCAAGATACTGTCCTAAAAAGGGTTTGGGGACATGGGTCAATGCAAAAAAAACTTTTAAAAACTGCCGTTTTGGCGGGAGCACTGATTTTAATGACGATTAAAGTGGAAAAAAAAGTGAAATATTCCTTTAAATATCATGCCTGGGGGGTGTCTGTAGTATGCCTGTGAAGTGCCACGTGTTTCCCGTGTTTAGAACAGTCCCTGCACAAAATGGCATTTAACGGAAATAACGTCATTTAAAGCTGCTTGCGGTTTTAATGTTATATCTGGTTCCTGCAATATGGTTGAAAATCATTGAGAAAAATGGCATGGGTAGCCCTCCCTGCCCATTACCAGCCCCTTTGGGTCTTGTACGCATATTAAGCGGAACCCCGTACCCATATTAAAAAAAGGAAATACGTGTGGCCCCCAGGCCCTATATACTCAGAACAGCAGTATACAGGCGGTGCAAACAAGACAGGGACTGTGTAGGTTTGTTGTGTTAAGTTGAATCTGTTTGTAATTTTCAACTGGTACATTTTTAAAGTGTAGCTCCAGTCAAAAAAAATATTTTTAAACTTTTTGAAAAACATAGGGAAGGGTTATCACCCCTGTATAATTTGTTTTGCCGTCCGTCTTTTTCAGAGCATGCAGACAGCACGCACAATCTCCTAACACTGACTGAAAGCTCTATTTAAAACGAGCAAGATATTTAGCTATATAGGTGGATATAGCGGTGTATACTGTGTTCAGAGCACGCAGACAGCATGCACAATCTCCTAAAACTGACTGAAAGCTCTATTTAAAACAAGCAAGATATTTAGCTATGTAGGTGGATATAGCGGTGTATACTGTGTTCAGAGCACGCAGACAGCACGCACAATCCCCTAACACTGACTGAAAGCTCTATTTAAAACGAGCAAGATATTTAGCTATATAGGTGGATATAGCAGTGTATACTGCGTTCAGAGCACGCAGACAGCACGCACAATCTCCTAACACTGACTGACAGCTCTATTTAAAACAAGCAAGATAGTTAGCTATATAGGTGGATATAGCGGTGTATACTGGGTTCAGAGCACGCAGACAGCATGCACAATCTCCTAGCACTGACTGAAAGCTCTATTTAAAACGAGCAAGATATTTAGCTATATAGGTGGATATAGCGGTGTATACTGGGTTCAGAGCACGCAGACAACAACCACTACAGAAGAGCAAGAACGAAAAATCGTCCGATAACGATTGGTGTATACTGTGTTGAAGGTACACAGAACACCCACTAACTGCTACAGATGCCAACACACTACACAAGGCCGCCGCACTGGCGGCCTTATATAGTGTGGGGCGTGTACTACACATCCTGAGCTATGATTGGCCACAGGCATCCTGCCTGTGGCCAATCATGGCTCTCCCCGCTGCTGGCGCTGTGATTGGCCAAGCATGCGGTGTCACAGTGCATGCTTGGCCAATCATGAGCCAGCAATGCACTGTGCCATCGCAGTGCATTGTGGGCCGTGAGCGCCACACGAATTTGGTGCGAACGGCCCATAACGTTCGGAATTCGCCGAACGGGCGAACAGCCGATGTTCGAGTCGAACGTATGTTCGAGTCGAACACAAAGCTCATCCCTAGTCTAGACCACAACAGTCCAGATAGTACATAAAGCTGCTACAGATTTGACTCCTAGCAGTCAGGAATATGATGGATACATGTATGAGCCTTTCTTGTTTATTGAAAAACAACAGGAACACAGAGAAAAGAAGTTACATTATAAACACCAGTTTTCTAGGGTAGGGGCAAGGGAATAGTTCAATGATTTGGCCACGAAGGGTCTCCATAGTTAGATGTAAGAGTATTTTCAGGGACCTTTTTGTGGTGAGTAGGCAATGTAGTTTTCTAGATAGCCCTTAGAAGATCTCAGAGTACCATTGGTGTGTGATTCTAGAAAGTGCCTGCACTGCCCTTCTTAGTGTTGGGTATCTTGAGTTTTAGGACTCAGACATAAATAGTATTGGCAGGAGTCTACCTGGAGTTCTCATGAGAAATGTCTGAAGGACATGTGTAACCTGTGAATCCCTATGCGTATTGAAAGGAATGTAGATTGTCTAGAGGTGGTTAACCCTTCAATGTCTGTTAAAATGTGATTTCCAATCCCCACAGGCCTGTGAGATTAGCCCATTGAGACAATGACACAAAACAACAAAGTATCTCCGAGCAAATCTAATCTTTATTCTTTGGTGTGAATACTTAAAGGGGCTTACAGAAAGTACCACCCTTTGAACGTGCCATACAGATTATCCAATCATATGCAAGTACAGCCTATGACAAAAGTGAAACTAGTGATTTCTCAAAATCATGTGCTTTTCAAGAAACGAAACAACTAAAGAAGATAACAGTAACATGAGAAACAAAACTGGATTAGCAAAACTTGGCATATCTATTCGTGAAGTGGATCTTAGAGAGACACAAAATGGAAACCGATTTTCCTAAAGAATGAGAGCGGTTAAGCTAAATATCCCTTCACGTATGTCTTCCCCTTAGGGGAGGATCTAGGGAGAGGTGTGGGCTATTGGCACTACTTAGTTTACTGAGTTGTATTCTTACCTGCAACTCTATCTCTTTTAAGTACTGTATATTGTAAATAATTGCAATAATAATTAGAGGATCCATTATGGTTTATATACATTATGATGTAGGTGGTTTGAATCCCTTTTTCCTCAGTCTTTCATTTTGATTTTTATTATACAGCACCTTTTTACCTTAGTGTAAAGGGTTCTTTGCAACTATACCAACATGGATCCCCAAATTTGGGATGAGATGCTGAAAAAAAAAAATCTAATTACAGAACAGTGCAGTTTCCAAGGATAATACACATGAAAAGGAGCAG
This sequence comes from Lithobates pipiens, assembly GCF_037356315.1. Classification (NCBI taxonomy): domain Eukaryota; kingdom Metazoa; phylum Chordata; class Amphibia; order Anura; family Ranidae; genus Lithobates; species Lithobates pipiens. The sequence continues at coordinate 112,193,031 of NW_027507788.1, forward strand.
ATGCGATTATTGTTTAAATTAAAGGACCTCTGTGAATGCAAATTAAGGATTTGATGGAATGTATCATATTTAAAAAAATATTAGGAGAGAAGATCTAACCCACTAGTCAAAAATAACAGTTAGAACAACAACAACAAAACAGGTAGGGTCCTCTAGGATCTGCAGATTGGGAGAAGGTGGAGGCTTGACACATTTAGAGGGATGAATTGGAGATCAACAAGCTGGTATAGACTATGTGTGCCAAACACATTGAGCACGGGTCATGGTGGGATATTAACCCTTCTTCCAAAAAAGTATGGGATGGAGCAATATGTGACCCATGGGGGGGGGGCTTACTGATTTATGGGAAGAAAACCATATAGATGAGGATGACAATACTGACAATAACATTTCAAGACTAATGCTTAACTTTTTCTTTGGAGGTATGTGGGGAATATTATAGCTTACAGGATCATGATCAGTGTGGCTCAGGTGTCCCCAACCTTCTTAAACTGCCCAACCACTCATACTCCACAATCCCCCTCTTACCATTCTAAATTAATGAGACCATACCTGAATTTGAAGTATAAATGGCCAAAGCAATCTTTTATTAACAAAATATTAGTGATTCAAAACTTAACAAATTACCAAATTACACCTGTAAGGACAACTGTCCATCCTCAGTCTGTTGGTCTTTGACGGCACCCCGAACTTCACACATCTTGCTGAGCCTCACCACTGATCGTGCCATGTGCCAAGTTGTCCGAGCAGCAATGTTGGACCACAATATAGGTGGATATAGCGGTGTATACTGCGTTCAGAGCACGCAGACAGCACGCGCAATCTCCTAACACTGACTGAAAGCTCTATTTAAAACGAGCAAGATATTTAGCTATATAGATGGATATAGCGGTGTATACTGCGTTCAGAGCACGCAAACAGCACGCACAATCTCCTAACACTGACTGACAGCTCTATTTAAAACAAGCAAGATAGTTAGCTATATAGGTGTATATAGCGGTGTATACTGGGTTCAGAGCACACAGACAGCATGCACAATCTCCTAACACTGACTGAAAGCTCTATTTAAAAAGAGCAAGATATTGAGCTATATAGGTGGATATAGCGGTGTATACTGCGTTCAGAGCACGCAGACAGCACGCACAATCTCCTAACACTGACTGATAGCTCTATTTAAAACAAGCAAGATAGTAAGCTATATAGGTGGATATAGCGGTGTATACTGGGTTCAGAGCACGCAGACAGCATGCACAATCTCCTAGCACTGACTGAAAGCTCTATTTAAAACGAGCAAGATATTTAGCTATATAGGTGGATATAGCGGTGTATACTGGGTTCAGAGCACGCAGACAACAACCACTACAGAAGAGCAAGAACGAAAAATCGTCCGATAACGATTGGTGTATACTGTGTTGAAGGTACACAGAACACCCACTAACTGCTACAGATGCCAACACACTACACAAGGCCGCCGCACTGGCGGCCTTATATAGTGTGGGGCGTGTACTACACATCCTGAGCTATGATTGGCCACAGGCATCCTGCCTGTGGCCAATCATGGCTCTCCCCGCTGCTGGCGCTGTGATTGGCCAAGCATGCGGTGTCACAGTGCATGCTTGGCCAATCATGAGCCAGCAATGCACTGTGCCATCGCAGTGCATTGTGGGCCGTGAGCGCCACACGAATTTGGTGCGAACGGCCCATAACGTTCGGAATTCGCCGAACGGGCGAACAGCCGATGTTCGAGTCGAACGTATGTTCGAGTCGAACACAAAGCTCATCCCTAGTCTAGACCACAACAGTCCAGATAGTACATAAAGCTGCTACAGATTTGACTCCTAGCAGTCAGGAATATGATGGATACATGTATGAGCCTTTCTTGTTTATTGAAAAACAACAGGAACACAGAGAAAAGAAGTTACATTATAAACACCAGTTTTCTAGGGTAGGGGCAAGGGAATAGTTCAATGATTTGGCCACGAAGGGTCTCCATAGTTAGATGTAAGAGTATTTTCAGGGACCTTTTTGTGGTGAGTAGGCAATGTAGTTTTCTAGATAGCCCTTAGAAGATCTCAGAGTACCATTGGTGTGTGATTCTAGAAAGTGCCAGCACTGCCCTTCTTAGTGTTGGGTATCTTGAGTTTTAGGACTCAGACATAAATAGTATTGGCAGGAGTCTACCTGGAGTTCTCATGAGAAATGTCTGAAGGACATGTGTAACCTGTGAATCCCTATGCGTATTGAAAGGAATGTAGATTGTCTAGAGGTGGTTAACCCTTCAATGTCTGTTAAAATGTGATTTCCAATCCCCACAGGCCTGTGAGATTAGCCCATTGAGACAATGACACAAAACAACAAAGTATCTCCGAGCAAATCTAATCTTTATTCTTTGGTGTGAATACTTAAAGGGGCTTACAGAAAGTACCACCCTTTGAACGTGCCATACAGATTATCCAATCATATGCAAGTACAGCCTATGACAAAAGTGAAACTAGTGATTTCTCAAAATCATGTGCTTTTCAAGAAACGAAACAACTAAAGAAGATAACAGTAACATGAGAAACAAAACTGGATTAGCAAAACTTGGCATATCTATTCGTGAAGTGGATCTTAGAGAGACACAAAATGGAAACCGATTTTCCTAAAGAATGAGAGCGGTTAAGCTAAATATCCCTTCACGTATGTCTTCCCCTTAGGGGAGGATCTAGGGAGAGGTGTGGGCTATTGGCACTACTTAGTTTACTGAGTTGTATTCTTACCTGCAACTCTATCTCTTTTAAGTACTGTATATTGTAAATAATTGCAATAATAATTAGAGGATCCATTATGGTTTATATACATTATGATGTAGGTGGTTTGAATCCCTTTTTCCTCAGTCTTTCATTTTGATTTTTATTATACAGCACCTTTTTACCTTAGTGTAAAGGGTTCTTTGCAACTATACCAACATGGATCCCCAAATTTGGGATGAGATGCTGAAAAAAAAAAATCTAATTACAGAACAGTGCAGTTTCCAAGGATAATACACATGAAAAGGAGCAGATGCGATTATTGTTTAAATTAAAGGACCTCTGTGAATGCAAATTAAGGATTTGATGGAATGTATCATATTTAAAAAAATATTAGGAGAGAAGATCTAACCCACTAGTCAAAAATAACAGTTAGAACAACAACAACAAAACAGGTAGGGTCCTCTAGGATCTGCAGATTGGGAGAAGGTGGAGGCTTGACACATTTAGAGGGATGAATTGGAGATCAACAAGCTGGTATAGACTATGTGTGCCAAACACATTGAGCACGGGTCATGGTGGGATATTAACCCTTCTTCCAAAAAAGTATGGGATGGAGCAATATGTGACCCATGGGGGGGGGCTTACTGATTTATGGGAAGAAAACCATATAGATGAGGATGACAATACTGACAATAACATTTCAAGACTAATGCTTAACTTTTTCTTTGGAGGTATGTGGGGAATATTATAGCTTACAGGATCATGATCAGTGTGGCTCAGGTGTCCCCAACCTTCTTAAACTGCCCAACCACTCATACTCCACAATCCCCCTCTTACCATTCTAAATTAATGAGACCATACCTGAATTTGAAGTATAAATGGCCAAAGCAATCTTTTATTAACAAAATATTAGTGATTCAAAACTTAACAAATTACCAAATTACACCTGTAAGGACAACTGTCCATCCTCAGTCTGTTGGTCTTTGACGGCACCCCGAACTTCACACATCTTGCTGAGCCTCACCACTGATCGTGCCATGTGCCAAGTTGTCCGAGCAGCAATGTTGGACCACAATATAGGTGGATATAGCGGTGTATACTGCGTTCAGAGCACGCAGACAGCACGCGCAATCTCCTAACACTGACTGAAAGCTCTATTTAAAACGAGCAAGATATTTAGCTATATAGATGGATATAGCGGTGTATACTGCGTTCAGAGCACGCAAACAGCACGCACAATCTCCTAACACTGACTGACAGCTCTATTTAAAACAAGCAAGATAGTTAGCTATATAGGTGTATATAGCGGTGTATACTGGGTTCAGAGCACACAGACAGCATGCACAATCTCCTAACACTGACTGAAAGCTCTATTTAAAAAGAGCAAGATATTGAGCTATATAGGTGGATATAGCGGTGTATACTGCGTTCAGAGCACGCAGACAGCACGCACAATCTCCTAACACTGACTGATAGCTCTATTTAAAACAAGCAAGATAGTAAGCTATATAGGTGGATATAGCGGTGTATACTGGGTTCAGAGCACGCAGACAGCATGCACAATCTCCTAGCACTGACTGAAAGCTCTATTTAAAACGAGCAAGATATTTAGCTATATAGGTGGATATAGCGGTGTATACTGGGTTCAGAGCACGCAGACAACAACCACTACAGAAGAGCAAGAACGAAAAATCGTCCGGTAACGATTGGTGTATACTGTGTTGAAGGTACACAGAACACCCACTAACTGCTACAGAGGCCAACACACTACACAAGGCCGCCGCGCTGGTGGCCTTATATAGTGTGGGGCGTGTGTACTACACAGCCTGAGCTATGATTGGCCACAGGCATCCTGCCTGTGGCCAATCATGGCTCTCCTCGCTGCTGGCGCTGTGATTGGCCAAGCATGCCGTGTCACAGTGCATGCTTGGCCAATCATGAGCCAGCAATGCACTGTGCCATCGCAGTGCATTGTGGGCCGTGAGCGCCACACGAATTTGGTGCGAACGGCCCATAACGTTCGGAATTCGCCGAACGGGCGAACAGCCGATGTTCGAGTCGAACGTATGTTCGAGTCGAACACAAAGCTCATCCCTAGTCTAGACCACAACAGTCCAGATAGTACATAAAGCTGCTACAGATTTGACTCCTAGCAGTCAGGAATATGATGGATACATGTATGAGCCTTTCTTGTTTATTGAAAAACAACAGGAACACAGAGAAAAGAAGTTACATTATAAACACCAGTTTTCTAGGGTAGGGGCAAGGGAATAGTTCAATGATTTGGCCACGAAGGGTCTCCATAGTTAGATGTAAGAGTATTTTCAGGGACCTTTTTGTAGTGAGTAGGCAATGTAGTTTTCTAGATAGCCCTTAGAAGATCTCAGAGTACCATTGGTGTGTGATTCTAGAAAGTGCCAGCACTGCCCTTCTTAGTGTTGGGTATCTTGAGTTTTAGGACTCAGACATAAATAGTATTGGCAGGAGTCCACCTGGAGTTCTCATGAGAAATGTCTGAAGGACATGTGTAACCTGTGAATCCCTATGCGTATTGAAAGGAATGTAGATTGTCTAGAGGTGGTTAACCCTTCAATGTCTGTTAAAATGTGATTTCCAATCCCCACAGGCCTGTGAGATTAGCCCATTGAGACAATGACACAAAACAACAAAGTATCTCCGAGCAAATCTAATCTTTATTCTTTGGTGTGAATACTTAAAGGGGCTTACAGAAAGTACCGCCCTTTGAACGTGCCATACAGATTATCCAATCATATACAAGTACAGCCTATGACAAAAGTGAAACTAGTGATTTCTCAAAATCATGTGCTTTTCAAGAAACGAGACAACTAAAGAAGATAACAGTAACATGAGAAACAAAACTGGATTAGCAAAACTTGGCATATCTATTCGTGAAGTGGATCTTAGAGAGACACAAAATGGAAACCGATTTTCCTAAAGAATGAGAGCGGTTAAGCTAAATATCCCTTCACGTATGTCTTCCCCTTAGGGGAGGATCTGGGGAGAGGTGTGGGCTATTGGCACTACTTAGTTTACTGAGTTGTATTCTTACCTGCAACTCTATCTCTTTTAAGTACTGTATATTGTAAATAATTGCAATAATAATTAGAGGATCCATTATGGTTTATATACATTATGATGTAGGTGGTTTGAATCCCTTTTTCCTCAGTCTTTCATTTTGATTTTTATTATACAGCACCTTTTTACCTTAGTGTAAAGGTTTTTTTGCAACTATACCAACATGGATCCCCAAATTTGGGATGAGATGCTGAAAAAAAAATCTAATTACAGAACAGTGCAGTTTCCAAGGATAATACACATAAAAAGGAGCAGATGCGATTATTGTTTAAATTAAAGGACCTCTGTGAATGCAAATTAAGGATTTGATGGAATGTATCATATTTAAAAAAATATTAGGAGAGAAGATCCAACCCACTAGTCAAAAATAACAGTTAGAACAACAACAACAAAACAGGTAGGGTCCTCTAGGATCTGCAGATTGGGAGAAGGTGGAGGCTTGACACATTTAGAGGGATGAATTGGAGATCAACAAGCTGGTATAGACTATGTGTGCTAAACACATTGAGCACGGGTCATGGTGGGATATTAACCCTTCTTCCAAAAAAGTATGGGATGGAGCAATATGTGACCCATGGGGGGGGGGGGGGGGGGGCTTACTGATTTATGGGAAGAAAACCATATAGATGAGGATGACAATACTGACAATAACATTTCAAGACTAATGCTTAACTTTTTCTTTGGAGGTATGTGGGGAATATTATAGCTTACAGGATCATGATCAGTGTGGCTCAGGTGTCCCCAACCTTCTTAAACTGCCCAACCACTCATACTCCACAATCCCCCTCTTACCATTCTAAATTAATGAGACCATACCTGAATTTGAAGTATAAATGGCCAAAGCAATCTTTTATTAACAAAATATTAGTGATTCAAAACTTTTAACAAATTACCAAATTACACCTGTAAGGACAACTGTCCATCCTCAGTCTGTTGGTCTTTGACGGCACCCCGAACTTCACACATCTTGCTCAGCCTCACCACTGATCGTGCCATGTGCCAAGTTGTCCGAGCAGCAATGTTTTACCACAACAACATGATGTCAGGAAAAGCCGCGTGGAGCCTCAAGAAATCCGATGTCCAAAATCAGCTCTCTGATGGGCCTGACCCCCAAATCGTTTCCGCCCACATGAAGCACCAAAATGTCTGGCGGTTGGTATAGTCGTGCATAACAATACACTTCTGGCACAACCCTGCTCCACATCATCCCAGGTATCTCTAGTCAGCAAATACACACCTCCCTCCTCAAGACACCTAGCTGTCTGCTGCCTGGTCTAATATCTGCTCCCCTGGCCTTCCAAAAGACATAGGAATGCCCGATAATCAAGATGAGGCATATGTGGGATAGCATCAACCTAGCACCAATACTAAAAAACACTGCAAACGTACCACAGATGATGAAAAAAGAACAAATGGACATTGCCCCCCTCATCCCCCCTTACATTCTACATCTAATCCGCCAACAGTTGTGGGCGAATGTAAGTCTGGAATCTCTTAGACTCCCACTTGCCCGATGCGGAAGCAGTGCGAGGCATATTGTGTGTAGTCCAAACCCGTTGCCCAAAGGCTTTTCCAAAAAACAGCTACAAACTGAAATGTTGATAAAAATGACCCTACCCTGTGTATCAAGAATGGTCCTTCCATGCCTGCGTGAACCGTCAAGAACTCCTGCACCACCCCCACAGGGCAAACAGGTGAACCGGCAGAGGAAACTGCTGCACATTCACTCCTTTCCCCCTAGTCTGTCTTTGACCTGCGCAGCCATAACAGCACTGTCTTCCTTACAACTCATAAATCCACCTTCTACCCTCTTAGATGGGCTTACCAAGTCCCCAATATGAAATGCTCCAAAAAACAAAAACGCTACCTTAACCGATTCAGCCTTGGAAGATTCTACCCCCTTCCTGACCAGAGCACTTGTTGCGATTCGGCACTACGTCGCTTTCACTGACAATTGCGCGGTCGTGCAGCGTGGCTCCCAAACAAAATTGATGTCCTTTTTTTACCACAAATAGAGCTTTCTTTTGGCGGTATTTGATCACCCCTGTGTTTTTTTTTTGCTCTATAAACAAAAAAAGCGCGACAATTATGAAAAAACACATTATTTTTTACATTTTGCTATAATAAATATCCCCCAAAAATATATAAAATAATTTTTTTCCTCAGTTTAGGCCGATACGTATTCTTCTACATATTTTTGGTAAAAGAAATCACAATAAGTGTTTATTGATTGGTTTGCGCAAAAGTTATAGCGTTTACAAAATAGGGGATAGTTTTATGGCATTTTTAATAATAATTATTTTTTTACTAGTAATGGCGGCGTTCTGCATTTTTTTATTATGACTGCGACATTATGGCAGACACGTTGGACATTTTTGACACATTTTTGGGACCACTGTCATTTATACAGCAATCAGTGACATACAAATGCACTGATTCCTGTGTAAATTACACTGGCAGTGAAGGGGTTAACCACTAGGGGGCAAGGTAAGGGTTAAGTGTATCCAGGGGGAATGTTTATAACTGTGGAGGGCGTGGCTATGTGTGACATGTCACTGATCTCTGCTCCCGATCACAGGGAGCAGAGATCAGTGACACTGTCACTAGGCAGAACGGGGAGATGCTTGTTTACATTAGCATCTCCCCATTCTTCCTCCCCGTGAGACGATCGCAGGTATCCCTGTGGCTATCGAGTCCATGGGACCCACGACCCGACTCACGGAGGTCCCGGCCGGTGTGTGATGGCACGGCAGCAAATTTAAAGGGATGTACCTGTACGCCCATTTGCCTGTCCATGCCATTCTGCTGACGTACATCGGCGTGCGCCGGTCGGGAACCAGTTAAATAGGGAGACCTCGTAACCCGATGTACACAAGAACCCGAATTGATTACAAATAGTCTGGAGATTTGAAAAGGATATGAGATGCAGAGTATCCTTGTGCTTGTGAAGCTTCTGATACCCCTTAACTGCCTGGTGGACCCAAAAATCCTTCATTAAATCTGCCATGCCTTGTAGTTTGAAGAAAAAGGCTAAGCCAGCTAGCTTACCTTCAATGGCAGACACTGACCCACATCGATCCATGTTTCTGGACATGAAATATAGAACCAGCCTCACCTCCACACTCTCCTGGTCCGCCCCGAATTGCCGAATCAAACCCAACCATTCCTACCATACCTTGGTGTAGGCTGCCCACGTGGACTCACTCACCGACCGTCTGATCCATCCAGTGGCAACTCCAAGACAATAGCCAATCCGGGCAAGGAACCTCCTCCTTCTCTGCCTCCAAAGCCAACTCTCTGAATCTGTCCCACTGAAACCAAGATAAGGAGTCAGCCAAAGTATTGTCGACACCCGGCAGATGAATGGCATTTAGAAAGATGTTTAATTGCAAGCACCACAGCAGCAAGTGGAGCAGCAGATGTATTACTGTGACGACGCTAGGATGCAGTTGATGACTTGCACCACTCCCATGTTGTCACAGTTCAACCTAATCTTCAAGTTCCGACAAGACTCACCCCATATCTCCAGAGTCAGAATCACTGGAAAAAGTTCCAGGAGCATAATGTTATGAAGGAAACCCACTTCCACCCAGGACCTTGGCCAAGGTTCTGCGCTCCAGTGTCCCTGATAATAGGCCAGTAGATCCCACCGCGTCTGTAACTGGTTCCAAGTCAATATTACTCACCGGGACGGATATCCAGACCAATTGACCATTATAGATTCCTAAAATGTGTGCCACACTTTAAAATCCTCTTAAGACGAATAAAATGGGTCGAGGCCTTAATGCCTGCTGTAGCCACCGACAGCCACCGGCAAAATACCCTACCCATCGGGATAATTTGACAGGCAAAATTAAACTTCCCCAGCACTGACTGTAATGTCCGAAGCTGAACTTTGCGAGGTCCAAAGATCGCACGAATCTCCAACTTGAATGTCACTAATTTATCCTCCGGCAGGCAGCATTCCATGTCGCCAGAGTTTGGAACTCTGCGCAAGAAACTGATCTCTGTAGACGGGTCTTCAGTTTTGTCCACCGCCAACGGTATACCGAACCTACCCGCAATGTGCTGCAACGTGTACAGGAGAATTGCACACACATTTGATGCAGGTGGCCCTACGCAAAGGAAATCATCCAAATAATGGATGACGAAATCCAGGCCCGACATGTCTCTAAGAACCCGTTCCAAAAAAGGAGCTGAACATTTCAAACATGTTATATAAAATGGAGCAGCCCATGGGCAGGCACATAAAACTTCTCTTGCCAGCAGCACCCCAGCAGTCAAAAACTGTCCGGATGTACTGGAAGCAAACGAAAAGCGGATTCAATGTTAGATTTCGCCATCAGTGCCCCTTGCCCATATCATCTAACCCACCTAACAGCTGCATCAAAAGAAGTATAGAACACCTTGCAAGCTTCGGAGCCTATCGAATCATTAACCAAACCCCCTTTGGCAAAAGAAAGATGGTGAATAGGGCGAAACTTGTGTGATTCCTTCTTAGGCCCTACCCCCAGAGGTGAAACAACCAAATTGTGCAAAGGCTTCACCGAGAACGGCCCGCTGATGTGACCCAGTGCCACTTTGTTTTCCAACTTCTCTGAAACCACCCCCGAATGTTTCAGAGCAGATCGCAAATTCCTCGCCATAGGCGGGACATTTGACAGGGAACATGGCATCCTAAAAACTCTTCAAGAATCCCATGGCCAAAAGTTTTGAAGTTGCTTGATCAGGGTATCTATTTAGAAAAGGTTGCATCCCTCTTGACCTGGGGCCCGAGCCAAGGACATCAAGCGCATCCAGAGGCTGATGTCTATGATCCTATCGAAGCAACGACCAGATAGCCCTGCGCTGCCTCAACTGTTCATCATACTGTAGCCAGGCCGACCCATATACCTGATGAGCCTCGCCGACATCGTTCATGTAACGTAACAGAGCCGAACAATGTTCCTCTCACCTATAACGCTCCCCATAATAGCAGAAGCCTGTAACCAGTTAGTAAAAGTCAGCTGAATCATTCTGTACCTCCGTTTCTCCTCATCCTCCTTTTTGAAATCATCGGACTTGACCCTATCCAATAGCGGCTATCTTTTCCCCACTCTATCCACAACAAATAACAGATAGTTTGGTCTTTATGTACACTTTAACAGTCCTAATTTTTTATTTTTTTTTGCAAAACAGAGCTCACTAATTTATAATAATCCTGGTCATGTTAAAATGAATTAAATTAATTCTAGAATAAATCAAGACATGCTTGGTAACTATACTATTACCTATTACCTTCTATTATTAACTCCTTACACTGATCAGCCAATTAAAAGATTAACATTATCTTAAATCTAACATTTCTATGTCTAAAAAACCTGAAAGCATTGGTGATAAAATGACATTTCTTTCTAGTTCAGGCCCTGTGTCTGCTTTTTCCTTATCCAACGAAAGTTCAGAAATATCAAGAACTTCTGGCCAAAACAGCAGGGATTGGTTAAAAAGAAAAGGTTTTCATAAGCGATTGGAAGAATTGAATCACTCAAGCTGGGTTTTGACCTGATTCAAGCAGAGGTGTTGGAGGAAGAAATTGACTAAGTTTTTGCAGTTTCGGCCAAAAGATCCACAGTATAATCATTTCTGCCTGAATAGTATTGAGATGTTAGGCTTTCATATGGTCCTTTTTATGCCCTGGAAGCTCTTATTCAGCTTTCTAACCTTTGCACCCCTTAGCACAACCTCCTATATAAAACATTAGTCATGCACATTGATTGATTTTTTCTAACAGCTTTGTAGCTAGTTACATCGGCCATAGGTTATCCACCTTCCTCTGCTGCAGCAGCATTTTACTGATCACAGTAGATAACTGCCACAGTTGTTTTGCTGTGTATTAGTAAATTGCACAGAGTTTGCTGGAATAGCTAGTGACACACACTTTGGTGCTAGGGGTATGGTGAAAGTTCGGTTTTACCTTTATTTTGTTCATAGTGTTATGAAGTCAGAATAGATAATGAACAAAGTGTGGCTTTTTTCAGGGAGCTTGAGCTTTATTGATTGGAGCACAGTGGGGCTTGTTAGACTGCTGGCAATCTGAACTAATATTTTTACACAAAGAACAGCAGTCTGGACCTCTAGCATGCTCCTGAAGAACAGTTTAGAATAGGTCTTCAGCATTATCATGCTTTACTTTTTATCTGTCATTACTCCATAACACAAAGATTTTTTTATAGGGGATATTCTGGGCAGAATTGAAACAGGTGCATGGAATCTAGAAGAACAGCACAGCACCAGTAAATATCAATTTGGACTGAAGTGCAGTTGCTGGATATGTGTCAACACATAAAACAAATGCTATAAATTAAGTTGCAGTTCAGTTGTATTTCCCAAAGACAACCTCTGAGCATGTTCACTCAACTTCTTTGGTCAACCATGGCGAGGCCTGTTCTGAGTGGAACCTGTCCTGTTAAACCACTGTATGGTCCTGGGCAACATGCTGCAGCTCAGTTTCAGGGTCTGGGTAATCTTATTATAGCCTTGTCCATCTTAGAGCAATACTTCTTTTTTTCAGATCCTCAGAGAGTTCTGTGCCATGAGGTGCCATGTTGAACTTCCAGTGACCAGTATGAGAGAGTGAGAGTGATAACACCAAATTTACCACACCTGCTCCCCATTCACACCTGCGACCTTGTAACACTAATGAATTACATGAAATCAGGGAGGGAAAATGGCTAATTGGGCCCAATTTGGACATTTTCACTTAGGGATTTACTCACTTTTGTTGACAGCAGTTTAGATATTAATGGCTGTGTGTTTACAGAAAATTGACACTGTTATAGAAGCTGTAAACTCACTACTTTACATTGTAGCAAAGTGTTATTTCTTCAGTATTGTCACATTAAAAGGTATAATAAAATATTTTGCAAGAATGTGAGGGTTTTACTCACTTTTATGAGATACTATAATTGTATTTTATAGTTGCCCCCCTACTTTTCTCCCTGTCCCCCCATGTGCCCCCACTAATATGAAAGCTGGAGATGCCACTGTCTCTCACTGCCCCCTGCATCACTGCCTATCTGCATCTAAAAGAAGACTGCCATTACTGTGCAGTCAGCAGAGAGATGACATCATCTGTCACTGCCTTCCCTCACTCTGGAACATCAGGGACACTGTCACTGGCCACTGGCAGTGACAAGCTGCATCTGATAACAGGCGACATAGCAAGTGACAATCCCCATCTGTCAGGTGACGTACTCAGGGCTCCCACTGATTCTACATTTTGGTGAGTTGAACTATTTCATTGTATATTACAATGTAATAATAGAAATAATGCACTTTAGGCATCCTGACATCATATTAACCACTTTTGGACCGCCCACCATCATTTTACGTGATGACTTTGAAGGACAATATCGTTGTTATGGCAGCAGCTAGCAGTATCCTCTTCTCCAGCGGGCGGTCCGCTACAAGATAAAAGTAGTCTCTGCAGTAGATTTGCCGTGCGATCACTTTTATCGGTGGTGGGAGAGGAGCCCCCTGTCACGATCCGGTGCCCTCCGTTGCTTACCGGAGCCATCGGCAGCAGCAGAGGCAATTATGTCTGTTCCCTTGCTGGGTATGGAGACGAGTGAGGGGAAGATGGCCCCTACCCGTCTCCATATCACTGCAGGGCAGAAGAGATGTCAAATGTTCTTTTTTTTTTTATTGCATTTTAATGTAAATATGAGATCTGAGGTCTTTTTGTCCCAAGATCTCATATTTAGGATTTTTTCATGCTTTTTCTATTACAATGGATGTTTACATTCCCTATAATAGGAATAAAAGTACATTTTTTTATTTTTTTTTAAAACAGTGTAAAAATAAAAAAAAAGGTAAAATAAATATTTTTTTAAACACGCCCCATCCTGATGAGCTCGCTTGCAGAAGCGAACACATAAGTGACTAGCGCCCGCATATGAAAATGGTGTTCAAACACACATATGAGGTATCACCATGATTGGTAGAGCAAGGGCAATAATTGTAGCCCTTGACCTCCTCTGTAACTTAAAGCATGCAACCTGTAGAATTTTTTAAACGACACCTATGGAGATTTTTAAGGGTAAAAGTTTGTCGCCATTACACGAGCAGGCTAAATTTTGAAGCGTGACATATTGGGTATCAATTTACTTGGCATAACATTATCTCTCACAATATAAAAAAATAAATTGGGCTAACTTTACTGTTGTTACATAGTTACATAGTTACATAGTTAGTCAGGTTGAAAAAAGACCATCCAGTTCAACCAAAAAAAAAATATATATATAATAAATATCATACCAACCCATATACCCAATTCTATACCCACAGTTGATCCAGAGGATGGCCAAAAACCCCAGCAGAGCATGATCCAATTTGCTAAAGCAGGGGAAAAAATTCCTTCCTGATCCCCCGAGAGGCAATCGGATTTTCCCCGGATCAACTTTACCTATAAATTTTAGTACCCAGTTATATTACGTACACTTAGGAAATAATCCAGGCCTTTCTTAAAGCAATCCACTGAGCTGGCCATAACCACCTCTGCAGGGAGTCTATTCCACATTTTCACAGCTCTTACTGTGAAGAAACCTTGTCTTATTTTTTAATTAAATTTTTTTTATTTTTTCTAAAAAAAGTGCGTTTGTAAGACCGCTGCGCAAATACGGCGTGACAGAAAGTATTGCAACAACCGCCATTTTATTCTCTAGGGTGTTAAAAGAAAAATGTGTAATGTTTGGGGGTAAGTAATTTTCTAGCAAAAAAACAATTTTTAACTTTTAAATAACAAATCTCAGAAAGAGACTTGGTCTTTAAGTGGTTAACCATGGTACCATGATGATTGAAGCTCCAACACCAGCTTTGTAACTTTGCCCAAACAAATTACACACAAAAATGTTGGCAGTGCCCCTCCTAAGATTAGACTCTGGATCCGCCCCTGCTCCAGCCTCTCTGACTTGCTTGTTAAGCACACATGAACTATATTCTTCCCTACCAATGTTCATCTGATTACCACATTGTTTGGGGCATGCACTTGTCACTATTGTGTACCCCTCATCAAGGACATATAGAGAGCCTGGAGGTCCTCAGTTAAGCACAAGACTGGTTAAGAGTGCATGCTACAGAGATTTCCCAGAACTCTCTCTGTCCTATTAGTGTCCTTTATTCACATTGCTGTCTGGTTTGATTTGACTGGCACGTGCGGTTAACGTAGTGTGGCTGAGCTCATGGGCATGCGTTTTTAATGTGACAACCTTGTCTTTTTTTAATCTATGTTTGCAATTACCTATTGTCTATGCCTTTTCTATAATTACTATTTTAAATAAAGATTTACTCAGGAATATACTGCAGTTAGTTCCCTCTCCTCCTTTTTTTGGAGCTAAGGACATCTTTTGGGTTCTCTTTTCCCACCCTCTTCCATATTTTGGTATTCTTCATAAACTGTAGCTTGATTCAGTTGTTTTGAATGTAAGTGTGCTTTGTTTTAATCACTTGACCTCCGGAAGATTTACACCCTTTATGACCAGGCCCTTTTTTGCGATATGGCTCTGCATTACTGTAACTGACATTTATGCAGTCATGCAACACTGTACCCAAATAAAATTTTTGTCCTTTTTTCCCCACAAATCAAGCTTTCTTTTGGTGGTATTTGATCACTTCAGCATTTTTATATTTTGTGCTATAAACGAAAAATGACCGTCAATTAAAAAAAAAAAAAAAAAAAAAAAAAAAAAAAATAATTTTTACTTTCTGCTATAAAACATCCCCAATTAAAAAATTTAAAATATCGAATTTCCTCATCACTTTAGGCCAATATGTATTCTGCTACATACATATTGTCCTCTCAAAATAACACAGCCATTAATAGCTAATCCGCTGTCAACAAAAGTGAGTACACCTTAAGTGAAAATGCCCAAATTGGGCCCAATTAGCCGTTTTCTCTCCCCAGTGTCATGTGACTTGTTAGTGTTACAAGCTCTCAGGTGTGAATAGGGAGCATCATACTGTAAGGAGCACAGTGTTTTTGTTTTGTTTTATTGTTTGCATGCATAAATAGAAAATGGAACGATATTAGGTTGGTTTTGGCTGTGGTTATAATTATTGTTTATCCAATTCTCTCCAGGAGCGCATTATATTGTGGATATATATATATATATATATATATATATATATATATATATATATATATATATATATATATATATATATATATATATAAAAGTTGGTTTTACTGTTACTATTGCTGTTGCTATTATCATACATTATGTTGCATAGCTTTTTTTTCTTCTAAAATGCAGTGTGTTCTATACTGTTGTGCTTTAACCTTGTATTATTCCATGCTAGTCAGTAAGAAAACATAGTAAATACAGTGTAAATGCATCTTAAAAGCAATACATTTCTCTCTGAAAGCACTTCAAAGCATGCTTTCTTGTGTTTAAATTTGACTTGCTTTTGAGTCTAAGGCCCTTTTAAAGACCTATTGCCTGTTTGCTGCCATATTTGTTTAGGAACAGCACTTAATCTTCAATGCAGTCATTTATGGGAGGTAGCTCACAGAAAACCATACCACTTTTATTATCAAATGTACCTATACATATTGAGGGTCTCCACAAATACCGTTTCTCCACTCAGAGCTGGTCTTTTTTAGTTATTGTGATGTTTACCTTTATTTCTTAAATCAAATCCCTGCTTGTTTTTACATATTATGTTACTGCATTAAATATTGAGGGCTGTAGATTAGACAGTAATGGGAGCTTCCGGTACTTCAGTGAAGTTACAGTGAAAGTATAAAATATTTTGAGGAAATGTTTGCCTGGTTTACCTTTAAATAACTTTTAAGTAAGACCCCTTTCACACTGAGGGCGTTTTGCAGGCGCTATAGCGTTAAAAAGAGAGCCTGCAAAACGCCCTAAAACATCTACTCCATGCACTCCAGTGTGAAAGGCTGAGGGTTTTCACACTGGAGCGGTGCGCTGGGTGGAGCGTCAGAAAAAGTCCTGCCAGCAGCTTCTTTGGAGTGGTGAACTCACCGCTCATTCACCTCTCCTCCTCCGCTGCTCCCCATTGAAATCAATGGGGCAGCGCTGTGATACCGTCGGCAAAACGCCGCTGCGGCTGCATTTTGCAGGAGGATTTAACCCCTTTTCGGCCACTAGTGGGGGGGGTTCAAACCACCCCGCTAGTGGCCGAATAGTGCCACTAAAACGATGGTAAAGCAGTGCTAAAAATAGCACCGCTTTACCGCTGACGCCCCTAGGTGGCACAGTGTGAAAGGGCTCTAAGGTGACTTTTACATTTGTACAAATTGCTTTTTTAAATGTTCTTACTCTAATAATAAGTGATGTGCAGGTTAGCAAATAGAAGGAGCACTGTATTTTATTCTGTTTAACCACTTGCTTACCACCCCATAGCAGATTTACTGCTACAGGGCGGCAGGGTGTATATATATATATATATATATATATATATATATATATATATCCTGCACTCCTGTGTATCTGGGTATCGGGCGCAAGTACGTGTAGCAAGCAGCTCCCTCCCACTGTGATTTTACACTGCGGGAGCTGTTCAGCGCTTCCCGCAAACCTGATGTCCGCTGGTGACCCACTGATTGTTTGGTACACTGACATAATGCCAGTCTGCCTTTGTAAACAAGGCAGATTGCCATTCTGCCGGTACAGAAGGAATGGATCCTGTGTTTCTGTAAAACAGAAATCCAGGAAGAAAAGCACTGATCCATGTCTTCCACTAGTAGAAGTAGCTTCCCCACTACACTGAAACATTAGCTAGGCACACGGTTAACCCTTTGATTGCCCCTGATGTTTACCCCTTCCCTGCCAGAGTCATTAGTACAGTGACAATGCATATTTTTAGCACTGCTCACAGCAGTAACGTCACTGGTCTCCAAAAAGTGTCAAAAGTGTCAGGTGTGTGGTTTGTCCGCCGCAATATCGCAGTCGCTGATCGCTGTCATTACTACAAAAAAATATATATCCCATAGTGTGTAGACGCTATAACTTATGAGCAAACCAATCAATATATGCTTATTGGGAATTTTTCTTTACCAAAAATATGTAGCAGAATACATATTAATGAAAAAATTGGATTTGTTATATTTTTTTCATTGGATGTGTTTTAAAGCAGAATGTAGAAAATATTGTTTTTTTTTGTTTTTTTTTCAAAATTGTTGGTCGTTTTTTGTATATAGCACAAAAAATTAAAAATGCAGAGGTGATCAAATACCAGCAAAAGAAATATTAAAATGCTATTTGTGTACAGTGTCGCATGACCATGCAATTGTCAGTTAAAGTAACGCAGCGCCGTATCGCAAAAAATTGCCTAGTCCGAAAGCGGTATCTTCTTCTTTAAAATTTGCACTGAATTACCTCATAGCATTTTTCAAAAATTTTTTGGCATTTGCAAAAAAAACACTACTAAAATAGGCATGCGGTATTTCATAGAAATATAGGGTATTTATCTTGTGAAACCATGCAGTATTTTATCTCATGCGATATCCAGTGTAATGGATACAGTGGAGAAAAATTGGATCCCCATGACAATTTTTATTGCTAATAAAGAGGTAAAATGGTTTAAACTGTATAAATATGCCAACACACAAATCAGTGCGGTCCATGCAGCATATGTGTTAATACAAAAAAAAAAAAGAAGAAGAATACTAGAACTATTAGAATACTAGAAAAACAGTCAAAGGGAAGCTGCTTTCATACGACATACATGGTGTATCAAAAACAACTAAGTTCTGTTAGGGAAATACAAAATATCTTTCTAAATGTCAAATATTGAAAGGAAATAGTATAAATAAATCTGACATATATATATCTCCCCTTCTCTTGTCTTTTTTCATTGGTGAAAGAAGGGTAATTACCGTATTTATCTGCGTATAACACGCACATTTCCACGCGATTTTTGGGCTCTGGGTGGCTTTCAGCCGCCTTTGGCCCTTCTCGCGGCTTTCGGCCTGCCTTCGGCCGTACTAGGCGGCTTTTGGCCACCTTGGCCGTACTCGGCAGCTTTCAGCCCTTCTCGCGGCTTTCGGCCCTTCTCGGCGGCCGAAAAACCGTCGAGAAGGGCACCGAGAGCGGCCAAAAGCCGCCGAGTACGGCCGAGGTGGCCAAAAGCCGCCGAGAACTTCCGGGTGCCGCCGAGATACACAGGACATCTCGGCGGCACCATTTTTAAAAACAAAAGCTGACCCACTGAGGGAACAACGATGCACAAGGCTGTAATGACGGACAAACTGCATGACGGGCAGGCTGCATGACAAGGCTGCATGACAAGGCTGCATGACAAGGCTGCATGACGGACAGGCTGCATGACAAGGCTGCATGACGGACAGGCTGCAATGACAAGGCTGCAATGACAAGGCTGCAATGATGGACAGGCTGCATGACAAGGCTGCAAATGACACTGATAAGGCTTCAGATGGACACTGATAAGGCTGCATTGATAGGCATTTAAATATAAGTTTTTTTTTCCTTAAATTTCCCTCCTAAAAGTTTTTTCCCTTAAAATTCCCTCCTAACTTGGGGTGAGTGTTATACGCCGGCGCGTGTTATACGCCAATAAATACGGTATATATGTGTGTGATTTTTGATACTATTTTCTTTAAATATTTGGCATTTAAAAATATATTTTGTATTTACTTAAAGTATAACTGAAGCCACGTACACACGGGCGGACTGTCTGGCCAACTAAGTCCATCAGACAATCCGACGGACAGTCCGTCCTACTTTTGAATGAACGGACTTGACCACACACGATGAACAGACAGTCCGTTGAAAGCTTGCGCGATGACGTGTACAGCACGTACGACGGGACTAGAAATACGACGTCCAATACACTGCAATGCAACCTTCGGCCATGTAAATCCTTTCTGAGCATGCGCCATACTTAGTCCATCCAACTTGCCTACTCACGAGCGGACTGTCCGCTGAAACCAAAGTTGGATGGACAATATTACGGAAATTCCGAAAGACTTAGTCCACCAGACTGTCCGCTGAAAAAGTCCGATGAAGCCCACACACGAGCGGACTGTCCGCTGAAATGTGTTTCAGCGGACTAAGTTGGACAGACAATCCGCCCGTGTGTACGCGGCTTAAGGAAAAAACTTTTCGTTTCAGATAGGTTGGAGATGGATTAGAACACCTAATATCCTATGTACATACAAGCTTTTTTTCCGTTTGAATAAACTTTGAAGATTTCTACGATGGAATTCCACTCAAGATGTTTTGGATACACACAGTCACACCAAAGTCCCACCATAAAGAACGCGGTGATGTACAACACGTATGACGGGACTAGAAAAAGGAAGTTCAGTACCCAGTAGCCAATGCGAGAGATAACCAGGGAGTGAATCAGGAGCTTTGTGGTAGAAAGGGACATAATTTAGAGATGTTTCGGAGGTTGAGGCGGCAACTTTGGAAAGTGATTGGATGTGGGGCTTAAAGTTCAGAGTCTAGGATAACACCTAGCACCCTGACATGTGGGGATGGGTGGATGGTTGTGCCATTGCTCTTCACGGAGAAGTCCGGGGAAGAGGCACCTGGGGGAGGAAATATTATAATTTCGGTTTTGGACAAGTTGAGTTTGAGGAAGTGGTGTGACATCCATACAGATATGTCTGTTAGTAAGTTAGTGATGCGTGAGAAGACTGATGGAGTGAGTTGAGGGGTGGAGAGATAGATTTGTGTGTCATCAGCGTAGAAATTATATTGAAAGCAGTGAGTGAGCACAGTCACGGAGACCAAGGGAGTAACGTTTTTTGAGGAGGAGGGGGTAGTCAACCATGTCAAAGGCAGCTGAAAGGTCCAGAAGTAGGAGTACAGAATAGTGTCTGTTGGTTTTTGCAGTTAGAAGGTCATTTGTGAGTTTTAAAAGAGCAGTTTCTGTTGAGTGTTGAGCGCTAAATCCAAATTGATGGGGATCAAGAAGGTTATTTTTAATGAGGTAGTCACTCAGTTGGTTGTAAACCAGGAGTTCAAGGAGTTTAGAGGAAAAGGGGAGCAAGGGCATAGGTTGTTAAGATTGGTAGGGTCCATGGATGGCTTTTTAAGTATGGGGGTGATCAGTGCATGTTTTAGAGCATTGTAGAAAATGCCAGAGGTGAAGGAGAGATTGAAGATGTGAGTTAGAGAGTGTAGGATAGAGTCAGATGGGGACCGTAGTGTTTGAGAGGGAATAGGATCCAGGGGGCAGGTGGTTAGGTGGGCGTTAGAAAGGAGTTTAGCAACTTCATCTGTAGTAGCAGTTTTGAATAAGGGGAGTGTTAAGAGTACCTGTTTTAATGGGGTCTTAACTGGGGGAGATACCTGTAGAGAGGAGATTTCATCACGGATTGTATCAATCTTGTTTTTGAAGTGATTAGCAATCTCTTAGGCAGTGAATGAGTCAGTGGGTGGAGGCGGTGGAGGATGAAGTAGAGAGATGAAGGAAGAGAAAAGTTTACGGGGACTGGACGAGAAGGTGTTAATAAGAGTTGTAAAATAGGTCTGCTTGGCAGTGTGGAGGAAAGAGTAGTATTTTTGGAGGGCAGATTTGTATTGGTTGAAGTCTTTGAGAGACTTGGTCTTGTGCCACAGACGCTCAAAAGCGCAACTACGTTTTTTGAGAATTCTAGTGTCATCTGTTTGCCTGGTAGTCGGTCGAGGCCTGATTCTGCGTGTAGTGAGGGGAGCGAGCTTGTCCAGGGTGGAGGACAGGGATTTATTGTAGATGGAAGTGGCTTGGTTGGGGCAGGATAGGGAAGAGATTTTTGTCATAGAGGTGGTCAGCAGCAGAATAGAGGAGAGAAGAGTTGAAGTTGCGAAAATTTCTACGGGTGATGGTTAAGCGATTGGAGGGAAAGGTGTTGGAAGACAGGGAGTGAGAGAAACTAATAAGGTGATGGTCAGAGAGAGGAAAAGGATTATTTGAGAAGTTGCATGGAGTGCAAAGGAAGGAGAATACAAGGTCAAGGGTGTTGCCATCAGAATGAGTAGAAGCCTGTACCCATTGCTTCAGGTCAAATGAAGAGGTTAGACTAAGAAATTTAGAAGTAGCAGGAGTGTTTGTATTAGCAAGGATGTTGAAATCACCGAGAAGGATTGTGGGAATTTCTGAAGAGAGAAAGTAGGGTAGCCAGACAGAGAACTCATCAAGGAAAGTCGATAATGGTCCAGGGGGCCGGTAGATCACAGCAATTCTTAGGGAAGTATATGTATAATAAATATATGTATAATAAATCCACACCACAGATATGGGATCTCATTAGTTTGGATCAGCAGCAAGCACTATATCACAATATATGTGAAAATAAATGTAAATTTATTAAACACTGTTCTGAAAAAAAAACTCAATATGTGCAAAAAGTGTAAAAAACTATTATGGAACATTCAAATTTAAAGTGGCAATGCAGCCCAGAATCAATAAAATAAATGACTTTAAAATGTGATGTTTAAAATGCCCCCATAGCTATTGCAAAAACAGCTGCTAAATGGACCTTCAATCATAAATAAAGGGTAAAATACAAAGTTCAAATAATGTCCAAAGTTCAATAAGTGCAATCTCCACAATGTGCAAATATGAAAGTAAATAAAAAATTTAAAAACAATTCCTTTTCCCACCTCCCAAAAAAATTGATGCTGTAAAGTGACTCAATACATGTGCAGATAAAGATCACTGGAATCTCCTCTCCTTGGAATCTTTCAGCTGAAAAGTGCACACCTCCTCTTTCCAATTAGCCTCAATAGAAATGTACCATAGTCTCCTCCATTTTAGAATATTCAGATGAGGTACACAAGCAGAGTGCAACTTAGTCTAAAACCAAATGTCACTTGTTTATTGAAAATATTTGGATACACTTACATTGTTGTGTGTTATGCCTGACACAAGTGGGAAACAGCATGGGTAAAGTACAGCGAGCACCGCCATCTCCAGCTGCATCCAAAGTCTGCGAGCCTTCACGGGCTGATGCGAGTTGACACCACTTCAGAAGATCGGCCTTACATGTTTCGACATATAGCCTTACATATTTCGACATATAGCCGTCATCAGAAGCCTACTACTATGCTTATACAATAGGGAGGGAAGGAAAGCATAACTATTGTGTAGCACTGATAAGTATAACTTAAATTTATGCAGTATATACACAAAATTACACATTATACATGGAAACAAGTCTATTACAACATTGACACACATTGATAAATTCCATATAATGTTTGTTGGAATAGCAAACCACGGCCATTGTTAGCTCCTAAAAATATCTTTATAGGATGATTTATGTTTAGCATTTAAAAGTTGTCAATTTTTATATGACTTTTTTTTTAAATGGTTTTACACTATTCAATTTTATTTTGTGTGTGAAGTACTCTACATACACCGTTGTGGATGTGAACAATGGAAAACTCCAGGAATGATCCAGTCAGTAGGTGAATAGGAGGCTAACACTGACATTTCCAGTAGAGACTGCAAGATTGAAGGTAGGGGGAACGTAATCGCGCCCCCTACATATGGCAATAGGGACAATAAATTTTCCAGTAAAATTTTAAAAAATTATACCTGCAAAGGAATTGGTTACTTACCTGTCAGCTGATTTCAAGCTTCTAGAATATTCTTCAGTTAAATCAGTTGATCCAACGAACCTATAGGAACAAACAGAAGGTTATAAAAATAATTTTAACGGATTTTGTCAGAACAACGGTTGCAGCAGAAGAAAAAGGCACCCTCCCTCCCCCCCTAATTGTCGCGGTCCTTTTCTCCTCCTATCCTTCATTGAATTTCCCCAAGTTGTCATGGGGGATAGTGTTTGTAATTGTTTGGTTGGTTCGAGCTTTCAAAACTGGACCATTGGTATTTATAATCCATGTTTGATTATAAATGTAATATCGTCAATGTAATGGTATTGGTTATTGTTACTGGTTATATTTATCGTCATATCAATAATAAAGGGCCGCGGCCATTCATACCACTTATTAAAGTCTAATAGTTTTAATATATATCTAAAGTTTAAGTTATGAGATTTAAATGTATCCTCTAGCCCCAAAGGTTTTCCTGGAGAGTGACACCATTTAGAGATTTAGGACCAGCATGTGTGTATGGTAATAAGGAGTTGTTTAGTACCCTTGCATGCTGTTTGTTGGTGGTGACTGAACAGCTTTATCTGGATTTGATATTCATAATCATTGTGTAGCACTGAAAAACGTTTTTAAAACATTACACATATTGATCATTTACATAAAGCTGTCTATCACACACTGATGGTAAAAAAATTGAAATACTATAAAACTTCATTTACAAAAAAATGTAAATTCCACAATCAAATATATGTTGGCAAAGATTCAGTCCCAGAAAACCATGGTGGTTCTGTAAAACAATATAAAGCATTAAGGCATTCACCTTATCTGTTTTTTTTTCCCCCCGTTTTCTTTGCAATAGTAAAAATCTAATTATATGGAAAATTGATTAAACTCACATTTCATATTTGAATTGCACTGATGTAAAAAATGAATATATTTGATGGTCACTGCTGTTGGTCCTTCTATGTCAATAGATTGGAAACAGCTTCTATAGCTGCCCTCCAAAGGGTCAAAAAGAAAACATGATGGTAAATTCAAAGTAAAAAATGCAACCATTCATGCTTTTTTACATTCAGATTACAATTTTGGTACATTCATATTACTTTTGTACCGTACATTCGTATTACAGTTTTTTATGCATCAGCTCCACAGGGGTTATTCTAAATATCTTAAATGATCTCACATATTTTGTCTATCAAAAAACATTATATTAGGACTTATAGTATGTGGTTTGTGCCTTTCAATTCTGATTGCTTCTATTACTGTCTAGTTTATGCATAATTCAGCATATCTGGGTGATAAAGTAAAACACATTGGTTCATTTGCTGCAGAAGTTTGCCTAAGAAACTTTGAAGTATAGGTCAAGCTTCCAACAATCAACCTAGAAATAACTCCTTCCCATTAGGGACATTCCTTTTGTTTCCTGTCTAGTAGATATCACAGAAAGTGAGAAGAAAAATCGCCAAAGTGAGAAATCCCCTCTCAAACAGTTGTCTTCAGAACAGATATCCATTATGGAAGATTTCCCTTCTATTCCAATTCTGCTGACTAGTGATGGCCGAACGGTTCACCCGGCGGTCGTTTCGCGGCGAATTTCCGACTTTCGCCGTCCGCGGGTTCGAACGCCTTTTTCCGTCGTTCGCCCCGGCGGACTTACGTGTTTAATGTATACAAGAACTTTAACCTTTCGTGACACGTTTATCATGTGTTACAGGACAACCAATTGAGACATGACAGCTCATGGACACTTGGACATTCCCCCTAACCTATAAATACACCCGATCCGGTGGCCATTTTACATTCTTTCTTCTGTCACTGTAGGGAAAGGATCCTGTGTGGAGTAGGGACAGAGAAAACGCTAGCTATTTGGTACACAAAAGTTCTTTTCAGGACTGGTATAGGTGTTAGGTCAGCAGCCTGAGTTTCTTTTGTCAGTTTAGATAAAGGGACAGAGCGCTGTATGCTGCTATTTTAGGGACAGCTCAGCCAGATTAGTCTTTCTTCATCATCATCATCATCATCATCATTAGCTGTTACTATCAGGTCCACAAAAGAGCTGTTCCAGCTAATCGTTCCAGCCTACTCTTTTTTGCCAATTTGTATAGGGACAGGCAGGAAGCAGTGTGTCAGGCAGTGAGGATAATTTTAAAGACTTGCTGTTACTATTAGTTCCACAAAGGTTCTTTTCAGGACTGGTATCAGTGGTACGGTAATAGGCTTGTACACGTATAATATTCTTTCTTCCAAATATAGAAAGAATATTATACTTGACTGCTGCCCTTCTGCTGCAGTCTGCTAATCATTCACAACTCACTTGTTCCACAAAGCTCTTTATCAGGACTGGTAACTTGGTCTGTCTAGGGTGCTACGGTACATAGGCTTGGGTGCGGTACAGTCTGCTGTTCTGTAAGGACCGCTATCGGTCCACAATACATAGGGTTGCCGTGCACTACTGCTGACCGCTGCCCTATACTGCAGCAGTCCTTCAGCGGTATAGGGACTGACGCACAGTCTGCTAAACACTAATACACAACCTGCTTGGTCCACAAAAGTTCTTATAAGGACTGGTAACTTGGTATAGGGTGCTACGGTACATAGGCCTGAGTGCAGTACAGTCTGCTGTTCTGTAAGGACCGCTATCGGTCCACAATACATAGGGTTGCCGTGCACTACTGCTGACCGCTGCCCTATACTGCAGCAGTCCTTCATTGGTATAGGGACTGACGTACAGTCTGCTAATCACTAACACACAACCTGCTTGGTCCACAAAAGTTCTTATAAGGACTGGTAACTTGGTATAGGGTGCTACGGTACATAGGCCTGAGTGCAGTACAGTCTGCTGTTCTGTAAGGACCGCTATCGGTCCACAATACATAGGGTTGCCGTGCACTACTGCTGACCGCTGCCCTATACTGCAGCAGTCCTTCATTGGTATAGGGACTGACGTACAGTCTGCTAATCACTAACACACAACCTGCTTGGTCCACAAAAGTTCTTATAAGGACTGGTAACTTGGTATAGGGTGCTACGGTACATAGGCCTGAGTGCGTTACAGTCTGCTGTTCTGTAAGGACCGCTATCGGTCCACAATACATAGGGTTGCCGTGCACTACTGCTGACCGCTGCCCTATACTGCAGCAGTCCTTCAGCGGTATAGGGACTGACGCACAGTCTGCTAAACACTAATACACAACCTGCTTGGTCCACAAAAGTTTTTATAAGGACTGGTAACTTGGTATAGGGTGCTACGGTACATAGGCCTGAGTGCAGTACAGTCTGCTGTTCTGTAAGGACCGCTATCGGTCCACAATACATAGGGTTGCCGTGCACTACTGCTGACCGCTGCCCTATACTGCAGCAGTCCTTCATTGGTATAGGGACTGACGTACAGTCTGCTAATCACTAACACACAACCTGCTTGGTCCACAAAAGTTCTTATAAGGACTGGTAACTTGGTATAGGGTGCTACGGTACATAGGCCTGAGTGCGTTACAGTCTGCTGTTCTGTAAGGACCGCTATCGGTCCACAATACATAGGGTTGCCGTGCACTACTGCTGACCGCTGCCCTATACTGCAGCAGTCCTTCAGCGGTATAGGGACTGACGTACAGTCTGCTAAACACTAATACACAACCTGCTTGGTCCACAAAAGTTCTTATAAGGACTGGTAACTTGGTATAGGGTGCTACGGTACATAGGCTTGAGTGCGGTACAGTCTGCTGTTCTGTAAGGACCGCTATCGGTCCACAATAGATAGGGTTGACGTGCACCACTGCTGACTGCTCACCTATACTGCAGCAGTCCTTCAGCGGTATAGGGACTGACGTACAGTCTGCTAATCACTAACACACAACCTGCTTGTTCCACAAAAGTTCTTATAAGGACTGGTAACTTGGTATAGGGTGCTACGGTACATAGGCCTGAGTGTGTTACAGTCTGCTGTTCTGTAAGGACCGCTATCGGTCCACAATACATAGGGTTGCCGTGCACTACTGCTGACCGCTGCCCTATACTGCAGCAGTCCTTCATTGGTATAGGGACTGACGTACAGTCTGCTAATCACTAACACACAACCTGCTTGGTCCACAAAAGTTCTTATAAGGACTGGTAACTTGGTATAGGGTGCTACGGTACATAGGCCTGAGTGCGTTACAGTCTGCTGTTCTGTAAGGACCGCTATCGGTCCACAATACATAGGGTTGCCGTGCACTACTGCTGACCGCTGCCCTATACTGCAGCAGTCCTTCAGCGGTATAGGGACTGACGCACAGTCTGCTAAACACTAACACACAACCTGCTTGGTCCACAAAAGTTTTTATAAGGACTGGTAACTTGGTATAGGGTGCTACGGTACATAGGCCTGAGTGCAGTACAGTCTGCTGTTCTGTAAGGACCGCTATCGGTCCACAATACATAGGGTTGCCGTGCACTACTGCTGACCGCTGCCCTATACTGCAGCAGTCCTTCATTGGTATAGGGACTGACGTACAGTCTGCTAATCACTAACACACAACCTGCTTGGTCCACAAAAGTTCTTATAAGGACTGGTAACTTGGTATAGGGTGCTACGGTACATAGGCCTGAGTGCGTTACAGTCTGCTGTTCTGTAAGGACCGCTATCGGTCCACAATACATAGGGTTGCCGTGCACTACTGCTGACCGCTGCCCTATACTGCAGCAGTCCTTCATTGGTATAGGGACTGACGTACAGTCTGCTAATCACTAACACACAACCTGCTTGGTCCACAAAAGTTCTTATAAGGACTGGTAACTTGGTATAGGGTGCTACGGTACATAGGCCTGAGTGCGTTACAGTCTGCTGTTCTGTAAGGACCGCTATCGGTCCACAATACATAGGGTTGCCGTGCACTACTGCTGACCGCTCACCTATACTGCAGCAGTCCTTCAGCGGTATAGGGACTGACGTACAGTCTGCTAATCACTAACACACAACCTGCTTGTTCCACAAAAGTTCTTATAAGGACTGGTAACTTGGTATAGGGTGCTACGGTACATAGGCCTGAGTGCGTTACAGTCTGCTGTTCTGTAAGGACCGCTATCGGTCCACAATACATAGGGTTGCCGTGCACTACTGCTGACCGCTGCCCTATACTGCAGCAGTCCTTCATTGGTATAGGGACTGACGTACAGTCTGCTAATCACTAACACACAACCTGCTTGGTCCACAAAAGTTCTTATAAGGACTGGTAACTTGGTATAGGGTGCTACGGTACATAGGCCTGAGTGCGTTACAGTCTGCTGTTCTGTAAGGACCGCTATCGGTCCACAATACATAGGGTTGCCGTGCACTACTGCTGACCGCTGCCCTATACTGCAGCAGTCCTTCATTGGTATAGGGACTGACGTACAGTCTGCTAATCACTAACACACAACCTGCTTGGTCCACAAAAGTTCTTATAAGGACTGGTAACTTGGTATAGGGTGCTACGGTACATAGGCTTGAGTGCGGTACAGTCTGCTGTTCTGTAAGGACCGCTATCGGTCCACAATAGATAGGGTTGACGTGCACCACTGCTGACCGCTCACCTATACTGCAGCAGTCCTTCAGCGGTATAGGGACTGACGTACAGTCTGCTAATCACTAACACACAACCTGCTTGTTCCACAAAAGTTCTTATAAGGACTGGTAACTTGGTATAGGGTGCTACGGTACATAGGCCTGAGTGCGTTACAGTCTGCTGTTCTGTAAGGACCGCTATCGGTCCACAATACATAGGGTTGCCGTGCACTACTGCTGACCGCTGCCCTATACTGCAGCAGTCCTTCATTGGTATAGGGACTGACGTACAGTCTGCTAATCACTAACACACAACCTGCTTGGTCCACAAAAGTTCTTATAAGGACTGGTAACTTGGTATAGGGTGCTACGGTACATAGGCCTGAGTGCGTTACAGTCTGCTGTTCTGTAAGGACCGCTATCGGTCCACAATACATAGGGTTGCCGTGCACTACTGCTGACCGCTGCCCTATACTGCAGCAGTCCTTCAGCGGTATAGGGACTGACGCACAGTCTGCTAAACACTAACACACAACCTGCTTGGTCCACAAAAGTTTTTATAAGGACTGGTAACTTGGTATAGGGTGCTACGGTACATAGGCCTGAGTGCAGTACAGTCTGCTGTTCTGTAAGGACCGCTATCGGTCCACAATACATAGGGTTGCCGTGCACTACTGCTGACCGCTGCCCTATACTGCAGCAGTCCTTCATTGGTATAGGGACTGACGTACAGTCTGCTAATCACTAACACACAACCTGCTTGGTCCACAAAAGTTCTTATAAGGACTGGTAACTTGGTATAGGGTGCTACGGTACATAGGCCTGAGTGCGTTACAGTCTGCTGTTCTGTAAGGACCGCTATCGGTCCACAATACATAGGGTTGCCGTGCACTACTGCTGACCGCTGCCCTATACTGCAGCAGTCCTTCATTGGTATAGGGACTGACGTACAGTCTGCTAATCACTAACACACAACCTGCTTGTTCCACAAAAGTTCTTATAAGGACTGGTAACTTGGTATAGGGTGCTACGGTACATAGGCTTGAGTGCGGTACAGTCTGCTGTTCTGTAAGGACCGCTATCGGTCCACAATAGATAGGGTTGACGTGCACCACTGCTGACCGCTCACCTATACTGCAGCAGTCCTTCAGCGGTATAGGGACTAAGAGTTTTGTCACAGGGTCATTTAAAAAATGACATGCAGAGGAAGAGGCAGGCCCTTCCGCAGGGGTGGTAGGGGTAGGGCAGGAGCAACAGGCTTGAGCCAAAGTGGGAAGTTGCAGAAGGTGCGTTCAATTACTTTAAAGGATGCACCAGACTTGGTTGAGTGGCTCGCTCAGCCTTACTCTTCTGCACCCTCCTCATCCTCTCGATCTGCACCCTCTTCTTCACTCTCTGCTATGTGCACCCCCAAAGACACTACCACCAACAACACGACCACCACCACCACCACCACATACCTTCCGCTTGAGTCACTGGAATTATTTTCCGATCCATATCAAGAGGACATTTCTGATGCGCAGCCACTCTTGGTATTGGATCAGGAAGAGGAGGTAGCAACAAGCGCTACTCAGCAGTCTGACGCCAGTACCCAGATCAGCCCAAGGAGGAGGTTGGTCCCCGGTGTTGCTGCCTACTCTACTTATAGCGGTGGGGAAGGTGACGTTGATGATGACGTGTCTAGTGATGTCACGTGGGTGCCCACAAGAGAGGAAGAGGAGGGGAGTTCAGAGGGAGATATGGACCAGCAGATAGGGAGGAGAAGCAGCAATGACTTACATTGCACAGCAGGGACAAAGCAGACTGCAAATGTATCAGGAGCGAGTCATCGACCATGTACGGTCACATCTGGCGCTCCCAGGACACCGGCACATGGCTCCGCAGTGTGGGCTTTTTTTAACGTGTCCGCTGCTGACAATAGCGTTGCCATCTGCAATCTTTGCAGTCAACGCGTTAGTCGCGGTAAGCCCAATACTCACCTAGGGACGACCGCCTTAAGAAGGCACATGAGCAGCCATCACCGAGCCCAGTGGGAGCAACGGAACACACAAAGCCACACTGCAGGCTCTCACCGTCCAGCCTCGTCTTCTACTTCTCCTTCTCCTCTCTCCTCACAATTGTCCTCCACTCCACCTTCCATCACGCCAAGCTCACATTTTTCTGCAAAAAGGCAGGCTTCCGTGGGCCTAATGTTTGAGCGTAAAAAAATGATGACGCCGGATAACCCTCTTGCCCAACGGTTGGCGGCTGGCTTGTCAGAACTCATAGCCCGCCAACTACTGCCATATAAACTGGTGGACTCGGAGGCCTTTCGCAAATTTGTGGCCATTGGAACACCACAATGGAAGGTCCCAGGAAGGAAGTATTTCTCAGAGAAGGGCATCCCAGAGCTATATGGCCATGTTCAGCGGCAAGTGAATGTATCTCTGGCACACAGTGTCGGTGCCAAGATACATCTGACCACAGACACGTGGTCTAGCAAACACGGGCAGGGAAGGTATATCAGTTTTACTGCCCACTGGGTGAACCTTCTGACGGCCGTCAAGCATGTAACCCGTGGCACCCGTGTAGATTTGGTTTTACCGCCACGGATTGCATGCAGGCCTGACTCTTCTTCTCCTCCTCCTACTCCATCCTCCTCCCTCTCCTCCTCAGCTGCCTCCTCCTTTTCCGCTGCTAGCGTCTCTTCCACTGCACCGCCCAAGCTCCCCAGAACCTATTCCACATGCCAGGTGAGACGTTGCCATGCCGTGCTGCGTCTGTTGTGCCTG
Source organism: Lithobates pipiens (assembly GCF_037356315.1). Classification (NCBI taxonomy): domain Eukaryota; kingdom Metazoa; phylum Chordata; class Amphibia; order Anura; family Ranidae; genus Lithobates; species Lithobates pipiens. Next base: position 112,224,715 of record NW_027507788.1, read on the forward strand.
GAAGCAAAGAGCCACACTGGCCCGGCACTCCTTTCAGCTTTGCGTTCACAGGCAGATGAGTGGCTAACACCGCTCAATTTGACAGTTGGTAAAGTGGTGTGTGACAACGGTGCCAATCTGCTTAGCGCATTGAAACAGGGCAAAATCACGCACGTGCCGTGCATGGCACACGTCTTAAACTTGGTCGTGCAGCGATTCCTTGTCAAATACCCTGGGGTCCAGGACATCTTGCGGCAGGCAAGGAAAATCTCGGCCCATTTCAGAAGATCTTACACGGCCATGGCTCGCCTTGCTGACATTCAGCGGCGACACCATCTGCCGGTCAGACGTCTTATTTGCGATTGCCCGACGCGATGGAACTCAACCTTCTATATGCTTGATAGGCTGCTCCAGCAGAAACGTGCAGTTAACGTCTACCTGTATGAACTCTGCGAAAGAAACGGTTCTGGGGAGCTGGGTTTTTTTTCACCGCGCCAGTGGCTGCTCATGCGCGACACATGCAGACTTCTGCGGCCATTTGAGGAGATCACCAAACTGGTCAGTCGCAGCCATGGCGCCATCAGTGACATGGTACCTTATGCCTTCTTTCTGGAGCGTGCATTGCGTCGTGTCATTGATCAGGCTGTGGAGGAGCAGGAGCGGGAAGATGAGGAAGTCGCAATGCTGGATGAATTCCCAGGGGGGGCTACTCTATCTGAGACAAGTCAACAACAGGAGTCTGATGAGGAGTCAGAGGAGGATGGTGCCGGGGCGGATGAGCAGGAGCAAGAAGAGCATGCTTTAAACCTTTCTGGGATCCCTGTTGTGCGAGGATGGGGAGAGGAGAATGAAGAGGACGACATTATCCTGGATGATGAGCAGGAGCCAGGCCACCACACCGCTTCCACTTTAGTGCAAATGGGGGCCTTCATGCTCCAGTGTTTTAATAGGGACCCCCGTATAAAAAGCATGAGGGTCAAGGACCAGTACTGGGTGGCAACGTACTTAGACCCCCGGTACAAACACAAAATGGCGGAAATGTTACCGCCGTCGCAGAGGGCTGTCAGAATGCAGCACTTCCAGGCCTTGCTTCGAGAAATGCTGCATTCTGCTTTTGCGTGCGCTGGCAGAGGAGCAATTCCCACTCCCAGAGAAGGATTTGCGGGTACCAATCCAACAGCGCCTGCAAGAAGAGGCCGGTTTGAAGATGTGTTGGTGACTTCGGATATGAGGTCATTCTTTCAGCCGACCCATCGACAGGTGTCATCCGGATCCAGCATCAGGGAACGCCTAGACCGTCAGGTGTCCGACTACATTGGGTTAACGGCCGATGTGGACGCTCTGAGGAGTGATGAACCCCTAGACTACTGGGTGGGCAGGCTTGACCTCTGGCCAGAGCTTGCCCAATTTGCAATCGAACTGTTGGCTTGCCCCTCATCCAGTGTCCTGTCCGAAAGGACGTTCAGCGCAGCAGGGGGGATTGTGACCGATAAGCGTACTCGCCTAGCTCACCACAGTGTTAACTACCTCACATTTCTAAAAATGAATGAGGCATGGATCTCGGAGGAATTCAACACATGTGATCAGTAGACCATGTATATGTCTATAAACAATTTTTGGAATCAAGCACACAGACCTTCTTAATTCATTTGGCTCACTTCCCTGACCCAAAAAAGCACACCGTACTATATGCCCCTACCCTCCTCTTTGAAGAGGTTGAGCGGTGTCATATTTCTACTGGGGCTGCTTATTATGAGGGGTTCCCACCATCCCTGTGCTGTGCTGACTTCCTCCTGGGTGTTCTTATTATGAGGGGCTCCCACCATCCCTGTGCTGTGCTGACTTCCTCCTGGGGGTTCTTATTATGAGGGGATCACACCATCCCTGTGCTGTGCTGACTTCCTCCTGGGGCTGCTTACGGTGCTGCTGTCAGCGCTGTATGTCACGGAGCTGCTGTCAGCGCTGTATGTCACGGAGCTGCTGTCAGCGCTGTATGTCACGGAGCTGCTGTCAGCGCTGTATGTCACGGAGCTGCTGTCAGCGCTGTATGTCACGGAGCTGCTGTCAGCGCTGTATGTCACGGAGCTGCTGTCAGCGCTGTATGTCACGGAGCTGCTGTCAGCGCTGTATGTCACGGAGCTGCTGTCAGCGCTGTATGTCACGGAGCTGCTGTCAGCACTGTATGTCACGGAGCTGCTGTCAGCGCTGTATGTCACGGAGCTGCTGTCAGCGCTGTATGTCACGGAGCTGCTGTCAGCGCTGTATGTCACGGAGCTGCTGTCAGCGCTGTATGTCACGGTGCTGCTGTCAGCGCTGTATGTCACGGAGCTGCTGTCAGCGCTGTATGTCACGGAGCTGCTGTCAGTGCTGTATGTCACGGAGCTGCTGTCAGCGCTGTATGTCACGGAGCTGCTGTCAGCGCTGTATGTCACGGAGCTGCTGTCAGCGCTGTATGTCACGGTGCTGCTGTCAGCGCTGTATGTCACGGAGCTGCTGTCAGCGCTGTATGTCACGGAGCTGCTGTCAGCGCTGTATGTCACGGAGCTGCTGTCAGCGCTGTATGTCACGGAGCTGCTGTCAGCGCTGTATGTCACGGAGCTGCTGTCAGCGCTGTATGTCACGGTGCTGATGTCAGTGCTCTGTATTACGGTGCTGCTGTCAGTGCTCTGTATCTCCTGCACCCTCTTGTTTGCCTACCCTGGTCCCTGACCTTCCCTCTCCTCCATTGCCTTCATTAGCTCCATAGTCCTGAATTGTCAGAACAATTTCCCAAATAAAAAAAAAATGCTTGTAGTTATCGATCCCAAATTCACCTCATACATGTATTATGCTATTGTCCAGGTGGTGGGACTACGTGCTACCCCCTAATAATTACCCCGTGGCCGCAAATTCGACCTAAAGGTTTGCGAAATTCGCCTCCCATTGAAGTCAATGGAGCCCGCGGCGAACGGTCGTTTTCGCGAACGTTTGTGTCCGTTCGCGTTTCGCGTTCGCGAAACGTCCCGTCGGAAGTTCGTCCATCACTACTGCTGACAGCTTAAAATGTTCAATGTTTCCCCCACTTTCCACTCTTGTTTAATGACTACTAGGACAAATTGGGAATACATCTCCTAGTGGGAACACAGAAAGAAAAAAGAATCTGAATGTCCAAAACTTTAAAAAATAAAAAGTTTCAGCTTTAGATACATTTAAGTGAATGCCTATAATCAAGCTACACAAACATTACTAGGCAAACCAAATACAGAGCTTCTTAGTGATCCAAACCTGTTTCTCTGAAACCTTTTCTTCTTTATCAGTCAAGATAATATTGACAACTATAGCTCTGAGCATGATACCACATGAATTATTCCTTCAGTGGGTTCACATTAAAAACATTGGCTGTAAAGGTTGCTAACATTCAAAGTTCACTTTCCAGAGGAATATAGAGCTGCTCTCTCTGTATCCAGCTTATTAAAAGACTAGTACGCTACCTCAATAAAACAGAGCAAGGAGGAAAGCACTGTATGCTAAGTACAACATACACAACAAACAGACAGAATGTGTTGTGTACTGTACTGATGACAAGTCTGCAAATCCCTTTGAATGATCTTGAAGATTTCCGGGAGCAGCTGGTCAAGTTGAAAAAGTCTGGAGCCATCAAAGAGTCCAGGAGTCCTTATGCCTCCCCCATCGTGATAGTGTGCAAGAAAAACTGGTCCATTCAGATGTGTACTGACTGTAGAGCTCTGAACTGAAGAACTTTTCCTGATCAGTATAACACACCTTGTATAGTAGGTGCTTTGCAGTGTCTGTCTGGAGCCAAGTAGTTCAGTGTGTTGGATCTGAAGAGTGGATACTACTAGATACCTATGCATCCTGATGCCTGACAGAAGACTGTGTTCATCAGTCCATTAAAACCCCTCAATGAGCTTTTGCAGAGGGAGGTGAGTGAAGATTCTCTAAAGCCGAATTCAAGGGGGTCTAAACGTCTGGGACCCAGAAAGCCATGTGAGTCTGTTCGGGATCTATGGATGCTGAAGTGTGAGAAGGCCTTTAGACGTTTAAAAGAGAGGCTCACCGAAGAGCCAGTTTTGGCCTATGCTGACTCTTCAAAGCCTCATTAGCTGCATGTGGATGCTAGCCAAGATGGGCTAGAGGGAGTTCTGTATCAATAGTTGGAAGGGAAGCTTTGTCCAATAGTGTATGTGATTCTGAGTCGTAAGTTCAAGTTTTTGGCCCTCAAGTGAGCAGTAGTAGACAAGCTGCGAGACTATCTACAGTATTTGTCAAAAGTGGGTACACCCCTCACATTTTTGTAAATATTTTATTATATCTTTTCATATGACAACACTGAAGAAATTACCCTTTGCTACAGTGTAAAGTAGTGGGTGTACAGCTTGTATAACAGTGTACATTTGCTGTCCCCTCAAAATAACTAAATGTCTGGCAACAAAAGCGAGTACACCCCTAAGTGAAAATGTCAAAATTGGGCCCATTTAGCCATTTTCCCTCCCTGATGTCATGTGACCCATTAGTGTTACAAGGTCTCAGGTGTGAATGGGGAGCAGGTGTGTTCAATTTGGCGTTATCGCTCTCACTCTCTCATACTGGTCACTGGAAGTTCAACATGGCACCTCATAGCATAGAACTCTCTGAGGATTTGAAAAAAAGAATTGTTGCTCTATATAAAAATGGCCTTGGCTATAAGAAGATTTCTAAGATACTAAAACTGAGCTGCAGCATGGTGGCCAAGACCATACAGTGGTTTAACAGGCCATGTTCAACTTAGAACAGGCCTCGCCATGGTCGAACAAAGAAGTTGAGTGCACATGCTTAGTGCAGATGCAGAGGTTGTCTTTGAGAAATAGACTTACGAGTGCTGCTAGCATTTCTGCAGAGGTTGAAGGGGTTGGGGGTCAGCCTGTCAGTGCTCCAATCATATCCCGCACACTGCATCAAATTGGTCTGCATGGCTGTCATCCCAGAAAGAAGCCTCTTCTAAAGATGATGCACAAGTAAGGCTGCAAACAGTTTGCTGAAGACAAGCAGACTAAGGACATTGAATACTGGAACAATGTCCTATGGTCTGATGAGGCCAAGATAAACTTACTTGGTTCAGATGGTGTCAAGCGTGTGTGGTGGCAACCAGGTAAGGAGTATAAAGCCAGGTGTGTCTTACAGTCCTACAGTCAAGCATGGTGGTGTGAGTGTCATGGTCTGAGGCTGCATGAGTGCTGCCAGCACTGGGGAGCTACAGTTCATTTAGAGAACCATAATTGCCAACATATACTGTGACATACTGAAGAAGAGCATGATCCCCCTTCAGAGACTGGGCTGCAGAGCAGTATTCCAACATGATAACAACCCCAAACACACCTCCAAAACGCCCACTGCCTTGCTAAAGAAGCAGAGGGTAAAGGAGATGGACTGGCCACGCGTGTCTCTAGACCTAAACCCTATTGAGCATCAGTGGGGCATCCTCAAATGGAAGGTGGAGGAGCGCAAGGTCTCTAACATCCACCAGATCCGTGCTGTGATCATGGAGGAGTGGACGAGGACTCCAGTGGCAACCTGTGAAGCTCTAGTGAACTCCATGCCCAAGAGCTTTAAGGCAGTGCTAGAAAATAATGGTGGCCACACAAAATATTGACATTTCAGGCCCAATTTGGACATATTCACTTAGGGGTGTACTCACTTTTGTTGCCAGTGGTTTAGAACAATGGGTGTGTTGAGTTATTTTGAGGGGACAGCAAATTAACATCATTATACAAGCTGTACACTCACTACTTTACATTGAAGCAAAGTGTCATTTCTTCACTGTTACATGGAAAGATATAATAAAATATATACAAAAATGTGAGGGGTGTACTCAATTTTGTGAGATGCTGTATATAATACAGTTCAGAGTATATAGTGCAGTCAGTGCAGTATATTTAATGCAGTTCAAAGTATATAGTACAGTCCATATAGTATATATAATGCAGTTCAGAGTATATAGTACAGTCCATATAGCATATATAATCAGGGCCGTCTTTAGCGCAGGGCAAACGGGGCACTTGCCCTGGGCCCAATGTTTGTAGGGGGGCCCGCATTGCTACCCGTGAATTGGGGCCCCGATGAAGGTTTTGCAGAGTGCACAGAGGACACGGGAGGCTGTATTCCCGTGCTAGCCAGCTGAGAGGGGGCGGGGCCGGGAGCTCCACTGACACTCTGACTCCGCCCCCTTACAGCCTGTATGCTCAGAACAGAGCGGCTGTAGTGAGAGCCAGTGATCGGAGTGGGAGCGTCAGTGGAGCTCCCGGCCCCGCCCCCAGACCTCTGTATTCCCCAGCCAGTATAGAGGGGGCAGGGCCAGGAGCTCCACTGATGCTCCCACTCCGATCACTGGCTCTCACTACAGCCGCTCTGTTCTGAGCATAAAGGCTGTACGGGGGCGGAGTCAGAGCGTCAGTGGAGCTCCCGGACCCGCCCCCTCTCAGCTGGCTAGCACGGGAATACAACCTCCCGTGTCCTCTGTGCACTCTGCAACACCTTCATTTGGGGCCCCAATTCATGGGTAACGGGGGCCCCCCTACAAAGCATCAGTGGAGCATCAGTGTTGTAGTGAGATCAGAGAATGGAAGCCCCGCCCACATACCTCTTAATATATGTAGTGTGTTTGGCTGCTCAGGTATGTCCTTGCACCCATAAAATGCCTGACTGCTTAAACCCTGAGCTGTGTTATTCAACTGTCAAGCTGTGCGTTGCTAAAAGTTCTCTGACCATCACCTGTAGCATGTACGCAGTCTCTGATTGTCTCCTGCAGTATGTCCGCAGTCTCTGATTGTCTCCTGCAATATTTCTGCAGTCTTTGATTGTCTCCTGCAGTATGTTCGCAGTCTCTTATTGTCTCCTGCAGTATGTCCGCAGTCTTTGATTGTCTCCTGCAGTATGTCCGCAGTCTTTGATTGTCTCCTGCAGTATGTCTGCAGTCTCTGATTGTCTCCTGCAGTATGTCCGCAGTCTTTGATTGTCTCCTGCAGTATGTCCGCAGTCTCTGATTGTCTCCTGCAGTATGTCCGCAGTCTCTGATTGTCTCCTGCAGTATGTCCGCAGTCTTTGATTGTCTCCTGCAGTATGTCCGCAGTCTCTGATTGTCTCCTGCAGTATGTCCGCAGTCTTTGATTGTCTCCTGCAGTATGTCCACAGTCTCTGATTGTCTCCTGCAGTATGTCCGCAGTCTCTGATTGTCTCCTGCAGTATGTCCGCAGTCTTTGATTGTCTCCTGCAGTATGTCCGCAGTCTCTGATTGTCTCCTGCAGTATTTCCGCAGTCTTTGATTGTCTCCTGCAGTATTTCCGCAGTTTTTGATTGTCTCCTGCAGTATTTCCGCAGTCTTTGATTGTCTCCTGCAGTATGTCCGCAGTCTCTTATTGTCTCCTGCAGTATGTCCGCAGTCTTTGATTGTCTCCTGCAGTATGTCCGCAGTCTTTGATTGTCTCCTGCAGTATGTTCGCAGTCTCTGATTGTCTCCTGCAGTATGTCCGCAGTCTCTTATTGTCTCCTGCAGTATGTCCGCAGTCTCTGATTGTCTCCTGCAGTATGTCCGCAGTCTCTGATTGTCTCCTGCAGTATGTCCGCAGTCTCTGATTGTCTCCTGCAGTATGTCCGCAGTCTTATTGTCTCCTGCAGTATGTCCGCAGTCTTATTGTCTCCTGCAGTATGTCCGTAGTCTCTGATTGTCTTCTGCAGTATGTCCGCAGTCTCTGATTGTCTCCTGCAGTATGTCTGCAGTCTCTTATTGTCTCCTGCAGTATGTCCGCAGTCTTTGATTGTATCCTGCAGTATGTCCGCAGTCTTTGATTGTCTCCTGCAGTATGTCCGCAGTCTCTTATTGTCTCCTGCAGTATGTCTGCAGTCTCTGATTGTCTCCTGCAGTATGTCCGCAGTCTCTTATTGTCACTTGTAGTATGTCCGCAGTCTCTGATTGTCTCCAGCAGTATGTCTGCAGTCTCTTATTGTCTCCTGCAGTATGTCCGCAGTCTTTGATTGTATCCTGCAGTATGTCTGCAGTCTCTGATTGTCTTCTGCACTATGTCCGCAGTCTCTGATTGTCTCCTGCAGTATGTTCGCAGTCTCTGATTGTCTCCTGTAGTATGTCCCCAGTCTCTGTCTCCTGCAGTATGTCGCCAGTCTCTGATTGTCTCCTGCAGTATGTCGCCAGTCTCTGATTGTCTCCTGCAGTATGCCTGCAGTCTCTGATTGTCTCCTGCCGTATGTCCGCAGTCTCCGATTGTCTCCTGCAGTATGTCCGCAGTCTCTGATTGTCTCCTGCAGTATGTCCGCAGTCTCTGATTGTCTCCTGTAGTATGTCCCCAGTCTCTGTCTCCTGCAGTATGTCGCCAGTCTCTGATTGTCTCCTGCAGTATGTCGCCAGTCTCTGATTGTCTCCTGCAGTATGTCTGCAGTCTCTGATTGTCTCCTGCCGTATGTCCGCAGTCTCCGATTGTCTCCTGCAGTATGTCCGCAGTCTCTGATTGTCTCCTGCAGTATGTCCGCAGTCTCTGATTGTCTCCTGTAGTATGTCTGCAGTCTCTGAACCTCTCCTGTAGTATGTCTGCACTCGCTGACACTCTCCTGTAGTATGTGCATTAATGTGCCCCTTTACTTGCTCAATTATTTAGGATTGCCCCACTGCTCAGTGAGAGGTAATGATGTGTATTAGCCTGTAGCAACCAATCAGCGAACAGTAGTGATCTGCTTTAATCTCTAGCAGCCAATCAGTAAGTGGTAATGATGTGCATAAACCTTTAGCAACCAATCGGCAAGCAGAAATTATGTGTTGTAACCTCTAGCAACCACCCAGCTAGCAGTAAGGATAGGCTGTAACCTCTGGCAAACAATTGCAATCACTGCGTGATCTGCTGCAGTAAACTGATTTTGAGTCTACCTGCTATTTTTTGTATCAGAATGGAGGGGGGGCCCCAAGAAAATGTTTGCCCAGGGCCCGATCAAAATTAAAGATGGCCCTGTATATAATGCAATTCAGAGTATAAAATACAGTGTGTTAAAGTGGGTAAGGGGGGAAAAAAAAGCGTGGGGTCCCCCCAAAACCCATACCAGGCCCTTTGGGTCTGGCAAATGTTTAAAGGGGAACTCCACGCCAAAAGTTGAAAAAACTTGGTGTGGGGTACCCCCAAAAATCCATACCATACCCTTATCCGAGAAAGCAGCCTGGCACGCTAGGAAAGCGGGGGTGAGTAAGCACCCCCCCATTTCATACCAGGTCGCTTGCCCTCAACATTGGGAGGGTGCTTGCGGTCCCCATACACTTTTTATGGCAATAATTTAATTTAAGATTTTAAAATGAGCACTTTTGCTTTTTCATGTTTGTGTCCCATAGACTTTAATAGGGTTTGCATGTTTGCGTGTTCTGGTGTGCCTGCCTCCTCTACTGAACCTTTAGCTCAGTCCCCTTGACACAGCTGTGGTGCAATACAATCCAATACAATATAATATAACACAATATACCTGTATTGACACTTCAGGATCCATTGGCTCCACCTGCTGAGGAAAAACAATACTCTACACAACTACTTAATCGAGTAATATTTTACTATAAGTATCGGCAAACAGGTGGTTACAATAATTGTGCTGTCATCCCAACATAGAATGACAGAACAATGACTTTTGATATAACAATTATAAACATTATAATTACAAAGGAGCTCCCCCTACTTTTATAGCTATATGTGAGATCTCACTTAAAGTGCTCAATCTTTTTGTTTCTTCTTGTCTTCGCTAGCAGTGATAATTCCTTATAATTTGTAATCCAAGGGTTAAAGTAGTCAAAGTTGAGTTAGGGATGATCCTAGTGTTGCTTCCGTAACTATAATACAGTACTTGAGATGCAATAGTAAGTAGGCCTTATGCCTGCCTAGTGTCAAGTGCTATACTCCTCCTCCGTAGGACAATGGATCCCAGCGAGGCCTGTATATAAGTCTGACTAAGTGCAAAAGTTAATAAACTATGGTCTGCAACCCACTCACCAACTGGATCGGAAGCTCGGTATGGTAACTGTGGTGCGGTGTTTAGAGCTTGCTTCTATGTTAGCCAGCTCGATCACTCCATTCCGTTCTGATAGGTGGACCTGGTCTTCTGATGCTCAAACGAGTGTCTCTGGATCTTCTCAATCTGATCACTGTGTCTCTGGCACTTCAGATCACTCACACAACTGAGCAGGGTTGCGCTCCGCAAGGGCAATAGGCCGCTTCCTCCAGGAGGCCTCCTCACCAGTCCTCACAGGTAGGCCATGCATTCCCAAGAGACCTAAGATGGACGCTCAGGGTCCTTTTATGTCTTACCCAGCATGCAGCGCAAGAGAGGGTGTCCATGGGTAGGTCACCCGGCATCCTGGGTAAAAAGGTCAACTCTCCATTGTAAATAACAGTCACTTCCTGTACCAAGATCAATGCTTTGAGTAAAGAAAAAAATCATTTAAGTCCACTATCAGTGTTTGGCCGCTAGATAGCGTCAAACACTAAGCCATAGAAATGTCTGTAGACTTTCATTATAAATGCTAATATATTTTAGTAGGCAAGGATGCCAGTGCTACATCATGCATATATATATATATAGATATATATATATATATATATATATATCTATATATATATATATAGATATATATATATATACACACACACACACACACACCGTCTGAAGCGTATTAGATACTTTATATCACCGGATGCACTGTATAATTGTTTGCATTATTTACACGGTTTTACATTTTAAAAAATGCCATTCTTTTTTCCTCTTAAGGTCTGCATTTGATCAATAGAGATTTGATTCAGACCCCCCCCCCCACACACACACACACACACGGCTTTGCAGCAGTTGGTCTCTGATATCAGTCACCAATTGTTGGCTGCAATCAACCTGCAGTTGACCACTATAGCATAGCAGTGATTAGTTGTTGTCTGGAAGGCTCAGAAGAGCTATAACAGCTCTGCCTGATTGGTGTGTGATGATGCAACTCATGATGCCACCACACTCCCAATCCAAACACAATTCAGAAGTGCTGTATTTACTTGAGCTGATTGTTTCAGAACCTGGGCTTAGTGCTGGATGCCAGCAGTCCACGGGGACCCCCGGCACTCCATACAGGTCTATGGAGAGATGGATGTTAGCTGTGACATGTCAGCTGACATCCGACCCGCTAAAATCAGATGTATGGCAATATGTTCCCCATCCATCCTGGCGGATCGAATGAGATTTGATGAAAATTAGCATGCTGTCCGTTTTCGTCTGATCTCTCCATAGGAATCAGCAGCGCTCGTCAGGCCCCTCTTCGCCCAGTGAGCAGAGACATATCTATCATCGGCCAGCTCAGCGGAACTCAATGGAGAGATTTCCCACTGAGCTGGCAGACTCCGCTGAAACAGATCTGCCTCGTGTGGAAGGGGCCTAAAACAAATAAACATTTGGTAAATATGAAATATTCTGTTATAATGTTTGAACCAGCAGTTGGAACTCTAGGCTTCTTTTCACATTTTATTGTTTCCCTTACCTATTATTGTATAAAATCTATTGTTCTTCAGAGCTCCATAGTTCAAAGTGAAATTGACACTCATAATTTGATCAGGTAAAGCAAGCATCAAGACAGTCAACATCTGCTGTGTTGTGGCACTGGGTTTTGGAAATCCTATCTCGTATATAACCCTTTTTTAACAAGAGATCTTTGATACGTACATGTCCAGATCAAAACTTGTCAATAACGCGATGACTCTTTTGCATGCCTAGATAACGTTTAGATTTTTTTAAAGGCCATATATAGCATTAATTTGGTAATTATGTCAAAAAGGTTTATTTATAGATGTTCTAAAACAAGATTTACATAACTTTTACCAAAGATTCACACATTTTTCTAAATTAATTTGATTGTAAAATGTGTAAATACTGAGTGAAAGATGTGTGACTCCTGTGTGAAAACATTTCTAAGTAGATTATCCTACACTATTTTAAAGTTGGCACTTGGTAATCACATGACTGGTTACCATTCTGATTGTTCAAAATCAGGGACAGTCCCTCAAAATCAGGGACAGTTGGGAGCTATGCAATAGGGAAACAATGTCCCTCTGTCCATCATTTCTCCTCAATTGTCCCTCATTTTGGTCTGATCTATATAGTTGCATATAAAATACTTTTTTATCTTTACAAAAGTATTTCCCAGTGCTAAACCTTTCATCCAATTTTTAAATTGCATTAGTAAATGTCAAAAGCCAGTATAAAGGACTAGTAATGGTAAAAAAAGCACTTATGGGTTACTAATCTTTTTTTTTATAATTCTCCTTTAAGGGGGTGTAGAAGGGGGTGTCCCTTGTTCCCATTTCAAAAAGATGAGAGGTATGCTATTTTCATTAGTGCCTGACAGCCAAAATTAAAGCTTTTGTAAAGGTTATACCTGAATCTCCTCCCGTGGGGTTCCTGTCGGTGTTTTTAGGTCCTCCTCTTCTTGGTATGCCCCCGTAACAAGCCGCTTGCTATGGGGGCACACCTGTGGGCTCAATTGCAAGTCCAGCTGTGTCCATATATTAACACACACAGGATGACCCACCCCTTGCTTATAGGATTTTATTGACAGCATTGGAAGCCAATGAAAAATGAAAATCAAAACTTGGTGTTGCGCTCCAGAATCAAATAGATATAAGGTTCTAAGATACAGTCATTACCGTATATAATGAAACAGGGCACTTAAAAGTGATCAATGCAATATAGTAAATAAAATAAATTGTCATTAGATGTATAATTAGATTAATTCAGTTCATAGAAGTCCATATGGTAAATAAAGTGCAAATAGTGCCAACAATGGAGCAATAGACAAATGATAAAGTGCAAACTATAGTGATATAATAATAGCATAAAAAAAGAAAAATTATAATGGTGACTTTGGTGGAGTTTTGAAATTTTCAGTGACTTCAGTGAGTTGAATCTTCAGTGTAAAAAACACCCACAGGTGTATTACCTTCTTACGTCACTGATGTAAGGTAATCAGCATATCAGAGTGTCAAAACTGGGTGATCGCTCAAAGAGTGGAAGCTTTCTCCATATTCCTTTCCAAACAGGGTTCCTGGTGTATTTATAGCCTGGTGTCTGTTTCCTCTACCATCCCATCTCCTGGTGCTAGGTAAGTATGGATCCACTAATCAACAGGAGGTTTAAAATCTTGTCAGTTTATTTGAAATTTTAAAATGATTTTCAGATTCCACTACTTCCTGTAGATTATCACTCAGCATTCACTTCCTGTAAGCCATCTCCCAGAAGCCTTCACTTCCTTGTTGCATCAAACTGATTTAAACCAACAGCTTGAAACAGAGTAAACTTCCAAATATTGCCCTCAAACCATTAGAGATTCATGTTAACCATGTTAACCACTATACCTATCTATACACCCACTATGGACCAGAGCAATATTTACATTTCTGCTATGGCCCTGTAAATTCATCAATACCTTTGTCATTACTTAAAGCGGAGTTCCACCCAGAAATGGAACTTCCGCTTATCAGGTTCCTCCCCCCCTCCAGTGTCACATTTGGCCCATTTTAGAGGGGGGGGAGCAGATACCTGTCTGAGCGTCTGTACACGGTCGGAGATTCTGCCAACGGATTGTGCCCGAAACTGTTGCATACACACGGTCGGGCCAAGTTGTCGAAAAATCAGATCTTTCAGAACGTGATCACGTAATTTCGTTACGATGGGACTACATTCAGGCTAGTAGCCAATAGCTTTGATGTAGGAATTTGATCTGAGCATGCGTGGCACTTGGTCCAATCAAAATTCGCTACACATGATCGGAGTATGTCCGATCGAACCAGTTGGTCGGGAAATATTTCCAACATGTTGGAAAATTGGGTCCGATGGATATTCGGACGGAATCAGTCCAATGCATACCACACACAGTCGGATTATCCGACGACACGGTCCGATAGGACACATGCCGACGGATTCTCCGACCGTGTGTACAAGGGCTTATACAGGTATTTGCTCCCACTTATGGTGAAAGATTGCCACAGTATCCGCAGTGATCTATGTCATGTCTGGCCCCTCCTCCCCCCGCTGTCTTCTGGGAGACACACAGGTCCCAGAAGACAGCAGGGACCAGTCAAAATGTGCAGCACATGCGCAGTAGGGAAACAGGCTGTGAAGCTGCGAGGCTTCACTTTCTGATTCCCTTACTTAAGATTCCGGCGCCTCCACCTGGAGCTGAGGGATGGGTCGGCTTTGGGTGAGGACATTGCAGGCACCCTGGACAGGTAAGTATCCTTATTTTAAAAGTTAGCAGCTGCAGGTAGAAAAGAGAAATCACACTCAGAGCTTTGGATAGAGACAAGTACACTGGATAGAAGGATCTTCTTTGTTCAGTTTTCATGTCTGAGGTTTACGACCACTTTAATAATCACAATAGTCTGGTAAATTTATTTCATTAGGGAGATCTCTGGTGGTGAAAAAAAGTGTTGTCCCTCTATACTTTGCCTGATCCTGCTTTTAACTTGATTGAAAACAGAAAATCATGTTATTCTCAGAGCTCTTTGGGATGAAGTAATCATATGAATTGTGCACTTTATTGAACTCATTTATCACATTTGCACAATTTCATTTAAGTTTTATGCATTCATTTATTGGCGTGATTTTTGCATAGCATGATTTCAAATTACATTAAAGCTGAATTCCAACTTTCTTTTCACTAGAACTGAATAGAATGATTAATCCCACCATAGATCATACCTCTGTTGGTGGGTGGGATTGGATACATCCTAAATAGCATTCAATCCCCCCCCCCCCCCCCCCCCGAGGAAGAGCTCAAACCTCCCCAGTCCCCCGTCACAGATCACATCATTATTCAAAAGAAAACACCTTCATACACAACATGCTCTGAAAGCTAGCAATGCTGCTGCTGGGCAGTCCTGCTCATATAAATATGCTGACCAGTGGGAACAGGGAGAGTCCCACCCCTCAGATCCTGCCCTCCCATACCCTGCTCTCTGTGAAGTGATTAATTTACATATATAGAAAACACCTTCATAACAACCTCTCATATCCTTTCCTCTGTAGTCCTGCAGTAAGCCTGTATTCTTTGGAATAACACAGGAGGAGGTATGGCACACTTGCATCACCCACAAAGCCCAGAAACCCTAGGGCCCAACCACATTAACTCCCAGAACTGGTACCAGTGCCTCCCATAGCCCACATTGAAGCTACAGAGGCTTAAAGGATCATGGAACATTTAGTATCAGGACTGGACATGGAAGGAAAGAGGAAGTCAGAACTACTCACAGCTATAATGAATTGTCGGTTTGCAATACACATAAAAGTTCATTGATAAAAACTGCATGGGGATTTTACCACAGGGGAACCCCAAACCCAAAAAAATGGCGTGGGGGCCCCCAAAAATCCATATCAGACCCTTATCTGAGCATGCAACCTGGCAGGCTGCAGGAAAAGAGGGTGGATGATAGAGCACTCCCCCTCCTGAACTGTACCAGGCCACATGCCCTCAACATTGGGAGGGTGCTTTGAGGTAGCCTATCAAAGCACCTTGTCCCCATGTTTATGGGGAGAAGGGCCTCATCCCACAACCCTTGCCCGGTGGTTGTGGGGGTCTGAGGGCGGAGGATTATGGGAATCTGGAAGCCCCCTTTAAAAAGGGGACCCCCAGATCCCACCCCCCATGTCAATTGGTAATGGGGTACCTTACCATTTCACAAAAAAAGTGACAAAAAGGTTAAAAAAGACAAAAGACATGTCCTTTATTAAGTCCTTTATTAAATTCTTCTTCTTTACGCTTCTTCTTTTATCTTCTTTCTTCTGGTTTGTTCTTCTTCTCCATATCCTTCTTCATCTTCTTCTTCCTCAGCTCTTTTCGTCCCGCATCTTACTCCGGCTTCTTCTCCGCGGAATCCACACGATTCGCCTCTATGGGAGTCTTCAGCAGTGTGAAGCTCCGCTTCTTCTGACAATTTACAGGGAATACCCTATGGCTTTCCCCATGATGTGAGAGGGAGCGGGGTCACCTGTTTACTTAAACGGGTGACCCTGCCCCCTGTTTTTGATTGTGCTGTATAACAGGGCTGTCCTAGGGTCCAGGCCTTGACCACGGTATAAAGGACACATGGAGTATACAGCAGTTTATGCCTTCAGGCAGGTTGAAGAGAGTAAAATGTATCATGTAACATGTGTTATAAGCTAGTGGTGAAAATCCATGCTCAGTGCAATATCTCTCAAAATGTCTCTGTAGTCAGTGCCAGGACAGGTGTCACAGGCAAGTGAAAACATTTTTATTCTTCGGTGTGGAGTAAAGTGTGGAAGTTTGGCCCTTGGCTAACTCACACATGAAAGGAAAACCATAATGCTAACACTTGGCATTCTGAAGAGCTGGACTGCTGCTTTACACAGAGCTCAGCACTCCAAGTCTCTATTACTTCAATAATCTCCATGTACAATGTTCCAAACAACAAAGCTGTTCAGAGAGCATGGGCATTGTTAATTACAGTACTGTGACAGGGGAGTCTCAATCGCTAGATACTCAGACCGATAAGTTCAGTGTAAGAGCAGCTGTCAAGCTGGCCAGTGTGCTGTTGATTGACATGAGGCAAACTTTACTGTACCAAACACACACATTATAAAAATAACAATAATAATAGGATGCCATATTTTAAGCTTGACTGCATAACAAGTAAAATAATGATGCTTCAATTGGGCTTTAAAAAAAAATCACGTTTAGAATGTTATTATTCTTGAGATGACTATTAGCTGTAACTCAACAACAATTTCTGGCTTTTGAAGTTAACATCAGAATCTGCTGTGCAAAAAACATTAACCAGGCATTATAAAAAGTTATATGTCTTTTATTTTGCAACCAACAGCCATTCCCCAACAGTAAAACTGTAGTACTTGATTTGGTGATCACTTTTGGTGATTTATTTTATGTTCTGATACTCCTTGAGAGAAACAAGTTATGTTAATCAATCACTGTTATGGGAAGCAATAAATCTGCAAGGCTGAAGGATCCATCACCATTAGAGGCATTGCTGTCTTCCATGGAAAGGAAACACACGTTACCTGGAGTTATAGTCATCTGCCTAGCTTGGGTGTGCAAGAACTGACATGACAATGAGAAATGTTCACTGGATATTTACTTTTAGGCTGGTTGGAAATATTAAAGAAGAACTTTATCAAACTTAATGTGATTAAAAGTCAACAGCTACAAATACTTTTAGGAAATAAACACTTACCTGCCTGTAGAGTTCAGAAGGGTCTTTATTCAAGCCAATTTATTGCCTGACTTTGGATCTCAGGCACCTCCATCTTGGATGTGGGAGCTAGCTGTGACTTTCTGCTGTTTCACAGCTGGCACCCCGCTGTGCACGTGCAAGATCACACAGGGTGTGAGACTGCTTCCGCTGCCTCCTGGGAAGTGTGATGTATCCCAGGAGGATGCCGATGGGTGGGGGCGGGCCAAGCTGATGTAATGCTTGCCTAGGCAAGAATTGAGGAGGTGGAAGACTCTAGTCCGGCCACACCTAGAGTATGCTGTCCAGTTCTAGGCACCAATCCTCAGGAAGGATGTACTGGAAATGCAGCGAGTACAAAGAAGGGCAACCAAGCTAATAAAGGGTCTGGAGAATATTAGTTATGAGGAAAGGTTGCGAGCACTGAACCTATTCTCTCTGGAGAAGAGATGCTTGAGAGGGGATATGATTTCAATTTATAAATACCGTATTGGTGACCACACAATAGGGATAAAACTTTTTTGCAGGGAGTTTAACAAGATACATGCCCACTCATTAAAATTTGAAGAAAAGAGGTTTAACCTTAAACTACGTAGAAGGTTCTTTGCTGTAAGAGCGGCAAGGATGTTGAATTCTTTTCCACAGGTGGTGGTCTCAGTGGGGAGCATCGATAGTTTCAAAAAACTATTAGATAAGCACCTGAATGACTGCAACATACAGGGATATACAATGTAATACTGACATATAATTACACACATAGGTTGGACTTGTGTCTTTTTTCAGCCTAACGTACTATGTAACTTGTCAGTTAGAGGGGCAAGGTGAAAGAATGGTCATTTGGGTTTTAAGTTGAGGTCTACTTTAAGGTAATTTTCTTTGACTTTCAACTCTAGTTTTCTTTAACTAGATCTGTAAGTGCATGCATACATTTCATACAGGTGAACCAATATGGAAACATTTATGGCCCAAATATATTTAAATTTTATTTGCTTATCTTACACCATACCATACCTCTCATTTGGGCTAGACATGGGCGCCGTCAATAAATTTGTTTCGTTCTGTTCCATTACGATTCGTATTAAAATTTATTCGTACTTCGTATTTCGTGTCCGAAATTCAATTTCAATTCGTACGAAATACGAATTGTCGTTAGGTTCGTTAACTTGTACGAACGTTCGTTACGATGAATTTAAAGGCAAAAATATACCTCAATATGACAGTCAAAGCTGATGGAAGTTTGGTTTTTATCCGAAATACGAATTTTCGTTAGATGAGGGGCTCCCACCATCGCGGTGCTGTGCTGACTTCCTCCTGGGGATTCGTAAACAAAAGTTGGTATTTCGTACAAATTTCGGACACATGGCAATTCGTATTTAGGATCCTCCCAAACGTACAAATTTAGGGAATGAATCGCACATGTCTAATTTGGGGTGACTATCAGTCTTTTGGAGCCAAATCCCTCTGTCCCTATTTCCTCTTCAGTTGTCCCTGGTCAGATATTATCTATAAAAGTGTACTATTTGACTTCTTTCTAACCACCTATGGGTGACCCTTTGAGTGGTCTTTAATGCTAGGTGGCAGAGAAACTTCTCTATCATGTGGCCACTATAAGTGGCTTTCCTGGTGGTCAGATGATTAGGAGCCCATCCTGCAGGTCTCCCAATTAGAAGCTGTGACTGAAAGCTGTCATCCCACATATGTGCTACTGGGTCGGCAAGAAGTTAAATACTTGATGGACTTATTCCACACTGAATCCTTTGTCTAAAGTCTATTTTACACTGCATTTTAACTCTAGTTGTGGCCAGAATCCAGCAGATTCCTGCAGCTGGGTTCACAGATAGTTGCAGACAGTTTTAATTGCTCAGCCCCTTACAGAGCAATGAGAGGCTGACAGTGGCCACAGCTGTCCGTGGGTGTTCACGTTATCAAATATTGAGTGATTGCCTTCAGTTGGAAATAGATGATCACTTCAGGCAGCAAGCTGTTTGTGTCCAACAGTGACCATGTGTCCCTCCATGTTTGATTACATTCAAATACTGACAGAAAGCTGTAGCCACTGCCGGTCTGCCATGGATTTGATAATGCTGACAGTCCGCAACAATCTGCAACTGCCCAAAAATCAGGTCACAGGATACTGCTGGATGCTTGCTGCAATTGGAGCTGAAATGCAGTGTGAAAAAGGCCTTAATTATAGTGTTTGCTATTTTGAAAGGCCAGTAAAAAGGTAAGGGTGGAAAAAAAAAATTGTGGGATTAACCAACCAATCATTTTTGACATATGGATTATTAATGGTCTACAAAACTTATGGCTTGGCAGGGGAATAACCATTGTCTATATACATTTATGCTAGAAGCATCCCTTTTTCTAATTTCAGAAGGTTGGGAGGTACAGAAGGTACAGCATGTATTTGTTACATATAGAATTGACATTAAAGTAAATACAAAAAATTATTTATAAAGAAAAATGTTTTCTTTTTAAATTGACCACAGTGGTGTACAGGTTAGCATGTTTGCCTAGCAGCAAAAGGGACACTGGTTCAAATCCCAACTACAACACTACCTGCCTGGAGTGCATGTTCTCCCTGTGCCTGCATGGATTTCCTCTGGTTATTACAATTTCCTCCCACACTCCAAATACATGATGGTAGGTTAATTGGATCCTGTCTACTTTGGCCCTAGTATGTGTATGTATGAATTTGAGTTAGGGACCTTAGATTGTTAGCTCCTTGAGGGCAGGGACTGATGTGAATGTACAATGTATATATAAAGTGCTGCGTAATTTGGTGGGGTATATAGGTGTACCTGAAATAAATAAATATTATCATTGGCTAATACATAGCCTGTCTATAGCACTGTGTCGTTCTTAAGATCTTACCAGCCTGCCCTTGTAAGTTTATTATTCAACCCCTATTCATCAATTACAAATTTTTGTATGGTACATTTTATTTTTATTACATAACAGTTTTCATGTATCCTCTATTACTTATTACTCCATTGTTTATTTGCACATTTGGGGCTTTTCTGCTTCCCCTTTTCTTTCTGTCCCTAATTACAGGTGCTGATTCAGGGCTCTCCACCTGTGCTCTCCCGCAATGGCCCGGTGAGCTCCCTGGCGGGGGAGTCATTCCCGTAATATGGGCCGTCTCCTCTTGCACTGGTCCCGGCAGGGACTCTGTCCCCTTAGCCACAGGGCGAGTGCACATGCGTTCGCTATGCGGGATCTCTGACCCTGTGATGTCATGTGCCGGTGTCAGGCCAGTGTGTGGGTTAGCATCGCACGGTCGGGAGCTACAAATAACAGGCATTCGCCTGCTCATTGATGCTCTGAACTCTGAATACCCGGGATCTTGTGCCCCAGCTAGCCTTGAGTAAGTAACCTGAGATAACTAGTCCAACCATTACCAAATTGCAGTCCGTTATTTGTTTTAAATCTCTCTTTATTATTTTCTTTATAATTATAAAACATACAAAACATCCATCAACATACCTAACAGCCAACACCTCTCAACCATCGACATATCTAACAACCATCAACTACTACACATTTCCTAAAAAAAAAAAAAAAATATATATAATAATGTAATATAAATCACCCATCAACCTTCATCCCTCCCACATATCCCAACGCTCAGGGCCGGATTAACATAGGGGCTGATGGAGCTGCAGCTCCAGGCCCCTGCCTTAAAATAGGCCCACCCAGCCAGCAGCATAAGCCCGATTTTTTTTTTTCCTGTCCATAAACTTCTATGGGACAGGAGAAGTGTGTGTAAATGTAGGGGTGTCTGGCTGCATCTGTGTTTGCTCACTGTGGTTATTACAATGTCAAAGTGCACAGTTCCCCCCCTACACAAATGGGAGAGGCTGAGTCGGCTCTGCCTTTCCCCTCCCCCTCTGTGAAGTCTGTGCAGTGAAGGAGCCGTGTGGGTGGGAAACACCGGCAGATAGAAGGTGAACAGGATATCTCTGAGTGATGAGCCTCCAGGGACTGTCCACATGTGAGCTCAGTGACTGGTTTCTTATATCCCTTTCCCTCGTTTTTAACTTTTTTCTCCAGCAGTAGCTGTTATAACTGCAGCCAAAGTGTTTAGAATTGTGTCATCAGCCTGTGGCAGTGCTTGGTGGTCCCTTGTGCTTTTAGGTGGTTCACACTGATTTGCTGTGTTTTGGCCCATTGCTGGTGTATCCACAGTTTTCCTGCGTTTTACCCCCAGTCCTATAGATTTCTATTAGGTTGTTTGTTTTTTCTGCATTTTCTGAAAGCGCACCAAAATTCTTGCATGCTGCATCTTTGGCACACTGTCAGAAAATGCAGCAAAAACCTGCAACCTGATATAAATCAATAGGACTGCAGCTAAAACTGCAGATACATGAGCAGTGCAGCCAACTGCAGCACACCAGTGTGAGCCCAAAAGCTTGCACTCACAACCCTGTACAACTTGGTCTAAACAAAACTCCTGGCATACATACACACAGCCATACCATCCCAGCTCAGGAGGGGTGGGGGCTCCAGGGATTTGATTGACTATGCAGGCCCTGTCTCTTCTATCCATCTGGGCAGAGTCTTGGAGGCAGTGGCAGGCTGCTGGTGGTAAGTGGCACACTGTATCTGGTGACAGGCTGTGGGTGGCGAGTGGCACACTGTATCTGGTTGCATGCTGGTGGCAAGTGGCACACTGTATCTGGTGGCAGGCTGCTGATGGCAAGTAGCACACTATCTTGTGGAAGGCTGCTGGTGGCAAGTAGCACACTATCTGGTGGAAGGCTGCTGATGGCACACTGCTGGTGGCAAGTGGCACACTGTATCTGGTGGCACACTGCTGGTGGCAAGTGGCACACTGTATCTGGTGACAGGCTGCTGGTGGTAAGTGGCACACTGTATCTGGTGACATTCTGCTGGTGGCAAGTGGCACATTGTATCTGGCATGCTGCTTGTGGCAAGTGGCACACTGTATCTGGTGGCATGTTGCTTGTGTCAAGTGGTACACTGTATCTGGCATACTGCTTGTGGCAAGTGGCACACTGTACCTGGTGGTACACTGCTGCTGGTGGCAGGCTGCTGATGGCAAGTAGCACACTGTATCTGGTGGCAGGCTGCTTGTGGCAAGTGGCACACTGTATCTGGTGGAAGGCGGCTTGTGGCAAGTGGCACACTGTATCTGGTGGAAGGCGGCTTGTGGCAAGTGGCACACTGTATCTGGTGGAAGGCTGCTTGTGGCAAGTGGCACACTGTATCTGGTGACATGCTGCTGGTGGCAAGTGTCACACTGTATCTGGCATGCTGCTTGTGGCAAGTGGCACACTATATCTGGCATGCTGCTTGTGGCAAGTGGCACACTGTAACTGGTGGCAGGCTACTTATGGCAAGTGGCACACTGTAACTGGTGGCAGGCTGCTTGTGGCAAGTGGCACACTGTAACTGGTGGCAGGCTGTTGTTGGCAAGTGGCACACTGTATCTGGTGGCATGCTGCTGGTAGCAAGTAGCACACTATCTGGCATGCTGCTTGTGACAAGTGGCACACTGTAACTGGTGGCAGGCTGCTTGTGGCAAGTGGCACACTGTAACTGGTGGCAGGCTGCTTGTGGCAAGTGACACACTGTAACTGGTGGCAGGCTGCTTGTGGCAAGTGGCACACTGTAACTGGTGGCAGGCTGCTGTTGGCAAGTGGCGCACTGTAACTGGTGGCAGGCTGCTGTTGGCAAGTGGCACACTGTATCTGGCATGCTGCTTGTGGCAAGTGGCACACTGTAACTGGTGGCAGGCTGCTTGTGGCAAGTGGCACACTGTAACTGGTGGCAGGCTGCTTGTGGCAAGTGGCACACTGTAACTGGTGGCAGGCTGCTGTTGGCAAGTGGCACACTGTATCTGGTGGCATGCTGCTGGTAGCAAGTGGCACACTATCTGGCATGCTGCTTGTGACAAGTGGCACACCGTATCTGGTGGCAGGTTGCTGGTGGCAAGTGGCATGCTGCTGGTGGCAAGTGGCACACTATCTGGTGGCAGGCTACTTGTGACAAGTGGTACACTGTATCTGGTGGCAGACTGCTGGTGGCAAGTGACACACTTAAAGAGGGATTCCGCCCCCAAAAAAATATTAAAAGCCAGCAGCTATAAATACTACAGCTGCTGACTTTTAATAAATGGACACTCACCTGTCCCGGGTTCCAGCGATGCTGAGGCCGATCGACCGCTCGTGCCTCGGCTGCTGCCGCTGCCATTCGAAGTGAGGGAATCAGGAAGTAAAGCGAATCAACTTCACTTCCTGGTTCCCTACTGTGCATGCGCGAGCTGCGTCGCGCAATAGGAGATATCCGCGCTGTCACTGGGACCCGTGTGTGTCCTAGCAGACAGCGCGGCAGGGCAGGAAATGGCGTAGACTCCCGTGGGAGTCTATGCCCGGAAGTGGGTGAAAATACCTGTCTTTGACAGGTATCTCCACCCCCCTCCCCCCTGAAAGGTGTCAATTGTGACACCGGAGGGGGGGGTTCTGATCAGCGGAGGTTCCACTTTAGGGTGGAATCCCGCTTTAATCTGGTGGCATGCTGCTGGTAGCAAGTGGCACACTATCTGGCATGCTGCTTGTGACAAGTGGCACACCGTATCTGGTGTCAGGTTGCTGGTGGCAAGTGGCACACTGTATCTGGTGGCAAGTGGCACACTGTATCTGGTGGCAGGCTGCTAGTGGCACTGTATCTGGTGGCACACTGTAACTGGTGGCAGGCTGCTGTTGGCAAGTGGCACACTGTATCTGGCATGCTGCTTGTGGCAAGTGGCACACTGTAACTGGTGGCAGGCTGCTTGTGGCAAGTGGCACACTGTAACTGGTGGCAGGCTGCTTGTGGCAAGTGGCACACTGTAACTGGTGGCAGGCTGCTTGTGGCAAGTGGCACACTGTAACTGGTGGCAGGCTGCTTGTGGCAAGTGGCACACTGTATCTGGTGGCATGCTGCTGGTAGCAAGTGGCACACTATCTGGCATGCTGCTTGTGACAAGTGGCACACCGTATCTGGTGGCAGGTTGCTGGTGGCAAGTGGCATGCTGCTGGTGGCAGGCTGCTGGTGGCAAGTGGCATGCTGCTGGTGGCAGGCTGCTGGTGGCAAGTGGCACACTATCTGGTGGCAGGCTGCTTGTGACAAGTGGTACACTGTATCTGGTGGCAGACTGCTGGTGGCAAGTGGCACACTTAAAGAGGGATTCCAGGTATCTCCACCCCCCTCCCCCCTGAAAGGTGTCAATTGTGACACCGGAGGGGGGGGGGGTTCCAATCAGCGGAGGTTCCACTTTAGGGTGGAATCCCGCTTTAATCTGGTGGCATGCTGCTGGTAGCAAGTGGCACACTATCTGGCATGCTGCTTGTGACAAGTGGCACACCGTATCTGGTGTCAGGTTGCTGGTGGCAAGTGGCACACTGTATCTGGTGGCAAGTGGCACACTGTATCTGGTGGCAGGCTGCTAGTGGCACTGTATCTGGTGGCACACTGTATCTGGTGGCAAGTGGCACACTGTATCTGGTGGCAGGCTGCCAGTGGCACACTGTATCTGGTGACAGGCTGCTGGTGGCAAGTGGCACACTGTATCTGGTGGCATGCTGATGGCAAGTGGCACATTGTATCTGGTGGCAAGTGGCACACTGTATCTGGTGGCAGGCTGCAGGTGGCATCTGGCAGCAGGCAATGGTGGCAAGCGACACACTGCATCTGGTGGGAAGTGACAAGCTCAGGTTCCCACTGATAATGCATCATGGTGAGTTGAACTATTTCACTATATATTACAATGTAGTAATAGAAATAATGGAATTTGATCATCCCGACGCCATATCAAGCATAGCGTCAGGATGATTTTAAGTGCTAAGTGCCATTTGCCTGAAAAATCACCCCCCGCCACCTATTTCCCCATCAACCCGAGACTACATCCCCCCTCTTTTTTTTTTGGGAAGGGGGGGATCTCCCTGAATGGCAGTTTGGAAATGTGGTCTCCTATGTTGCTGCTGTTGAGAGACCGCATAGCAGGTGGTATTGGGGGTGTTGCTGCTGCTCAAAGGCTGCACGGCTGATATTACTGGTGAGAGTATATTTAATTTGTTTTAACAAAACATTTTTGCATTTTCATTTTGTTTCCGTAAAAAGGCCCACCAAAATCCTCAGCACCAGGCCCATGATGCTGTTAATCTGGCCCTGCCAACGCTCCTCACTTCCTCACTTACAAATATTCTTTCAAATTCCCTGAGGTACAAAACTCCTCCCATTTTTTCCAATACTTTGAGATTGGATTCTCCACATATCCTTCTTCTCTTATTTGCTTCTCCATATAGTGTATTTCTCTCATTTCACATTTCCACTCTATTATTAATGGAGCATTTTCCTTTTTCCATTTTCACGCTATTACAACTTTTGCAGCTGTAGTCATACAGTGCAAAAACTCTATCTCTTTCTGTGTTAATGATTTAGGTGTAAGAGAGAATAGCACTATAATTATATCCATCTTTATCCTTATACCTGACACTTGCTGATATATTTCTATTATCTTACCCCAAAAATCTCTTATCTTGTAACAGCTATACCATATGTGTTCTAGAGTACCCTTTTCTATTTTGCATCTCCAACAGGTTTCAGGGTTCCTTTTATTTATTCTATTCATTACTGCTGGGCTTCTATACCATCTTATTGCAACTTTATAGTTTTTTTCTTGATATTTAATTGCTACCGATAGTTTATGTATTCTTCCAAATATGCCTTCCCATTCCTTCTCTGTCAACCCTTTCCCTATTTCCTCCTCCCATTTTTTTACTGCTGCTATTTTTTTAGTGTCACCAAAAGGGAGTAATAAATTATATATCTTAGAAAGTTTTTTATTCGCTTTATCCTTATTTAATGCTATTTGCTCAAATACAGTTAATTGTCTATTAATACTTATCATTAATGGATCTATATATGTTTTCAACTGAGAGTATTGTAGCCATTTATTTTTATATTCATGTCCCAATTCCTGAAACGTTGGCATTTTCCCATCTATCAGAATTTGTATTATTCGCTCATGCTCCTGCATGTTCCATTTAAGAAATGTTTTACTTTTTAGTGCTGGTCTAAATTCCGGATTGGCAAATAATGGGGTCATAGGGCCACTCAACGAGGAGAGATTTCCTTTTTTTATTATATCATCCCAAATTTTTAATGTTGTTTTTACAAAAATGGGTAACTCCTTTTCTTCTATTCTTAAATTAGGTTTTATCCATGGTTGATGTTTTATTCTAGCCCCTATTATATCTTCCTCTAACTTTACCCATTGTTTATTTTTTGCATTATGCTGCCAATCTATAATTCTCATTGACGCTGCTTGAAGATATTTGGTGAAATCAGGCATTGCCAGTCCTCCATTTTTTTTTGTTCTTATTAATACTTCTCTTCCTATTCTAGGAACCTTATGCGACCATATAAAACTTTCTGCAGCTTCTCTTAAATCCTTCATAATCTTTCTGGATGGTATAATAGGGACAGTTTGAAAAACATATAGCATAATTGGTAGTATCACCATCTTTAGAATATTTATTTTCCCTAGCCAGGAATAAGTTATTTTATCATATTTTCCTAAAAGTTTTTTTACCTTATAAATTGCTTTATTATAGTTCATGTCCTGTAGAAGCTTTAAGTCACTTGGAATATATATTCCAAGATACCCAATCGCCTCTTGCTTCCATTTAAATGGGAAATCATTTTGTATTATCTTCTGCATTCCTTCTTCCAATGAGATGTTCATTAATTCAGATTTATCATAATTAACTTTAAAATTGCTCAGTTGCCCAAATCTTTCCAGTTCTTTTATTACATTTGGTATTGTAATTATAGGGTTAGTTATATATAATAAAAGATCATCTGCATATGCAGCCATCTTATATTCTTTACCTTTAACCTCTATCCCTTTGATATCCTTATTTCCCCTTATAGCCTCCATAAGGTGTTCCATTATCATAACGTACAAAAGTGGGGATAAGGGACACCCCTATCTAGTCCCATTTGATACCTTTATATATTCTGACAACATCCCATTTGCCCTAACCTTAGCTCTTGAGTTTTTATATAATGCAGTGATCCTATCTAGCATTTTAGGTCCCATTCCTATTTGCCTCAATACTTCCTCCAAGAATTGCCATCCCACCCTATCGAATGCCTTCTCGGCATCTATAGCCAGAAGGCAGGCTGGGATGGCATTTTTTTGAGCGTATTCCATCAGTGTACATGTCTTGATAATATTATCCCTTGTTTCCCTACCCTTCATAAAACCCGTTTTTTTCAGATTTACATGATCTGATATAATCTCTGTTATTCGTCTCGCTATTATCTTAGAGTATATTCTTATATCAATGTTTGTCAAAGATATAGGTCTATAGTTTTTACAAATTGATGGATCCTTTTCAGGCTTTAATATTAATACTATATGGGCCTCTGTGCTCTGTACTGCAAATAGCTGTGTTTGAGAGATAGAATTATATGTTTTCTTAAGAATAGGCGTGATTAATCCCTTAAATGTCTTATAGAATCTAGCGGTATACCAATCCGGGCCTGGACTCTTTCCCAGTGCAAGTTCTGCGATTGCCTGCTCTATTTCTTTTATTAATATTTCACGCTCCAGATCCTCCATTTTTTCTCTTGAGAACATGGGTATCGCTGTTTCTCTTATATAGTTTCGTATCGCCTCACCCTTATTCCCTTTCTCCTTATATTCATGATTTTCTTTTATATTGTATAGTTTGGAGTAATAAGTATAAAAAGTTTCAGATATTTCCGCTGGGTCATATGTCATTTCCCCATTTGTTTTTACAATTTTTTCTATATAGCTTAAGGGTTGCTGCTTTTTTAATGTTTGGGCCAACACTTTCCCTGATTTGTTTCCAAACTTATACCACTGTGATCTATTTTTGTCCCTTATCTGTAGGGACTCTTCATCAAGCATTGATTGCATTTCCATTTGTTTTTCCTTTAATCTTATTCTATCATATGGTTTCATACTTGTCTTGTGTAACCCCTCTAATTCTCTAATCTCTCTTTCCAATTGAGATTTTTTAAATGTTTTTTCTTCTTGCACCATGCTTGATGAATATTCCCCTCAATACACATTTGAATGTTTCCCATTGAATTGGGACAGATGTTTCATCTACTTCATGAGTTATTAAAAATTCTTTTATAACTTGTTGTATCTCTACCTCACATTTGTTATCTTTAATTAGATTATCATTCAATCTCCATATCCCACTCCTTTTCTTTGTCGCAATTACTGCAACCTCTAGATATATTGGGGCATGATCTGACCATAGAAATCCCCCTATCTCTGATATTGGCTTCATTATTAAACCTTCTCTATTTACAAAAAAATAATGTGTATGGATACATGATACATTTCCTTACCCTAAATCAAAAGGGGTATCGATTGCGTTTCATAGGGATATACCAGTCCAAATAATACAAAAATATGAAGGTAAGGATGGGAGGTCATTAATAATAAAACTTAAGCTGTATGGAAAAATATTTACAATAATAAAATTTGTACCTTCCTAATTATGGGCAAATAGAGGCTGGAATAAAAGCCCTATCAGACGCAATGGAGAAAGCTGAGGGAATAGTAATTATGGGAGGTGATTTTAACTTCTTGATGGATATAAAAAAGGACACTACAAATATTAATATGCAAAAAAAAAAAGAATAATACTAAAATAAAGGAATTCAAAAATGTCCTGAGAAAATACCAGCTAACTGATATATGAGGGCTCAGCATCAAATGGAGAAGAATTATACATATTACTCAAATATTCACAACGCAGTCCGTTATTTGAAGGTACTGGCATTGGTTTATTTAATCCCACATTGATTCCTCTTTCTACAGGTGCTCTGGGCATGAGTGGATATGCTTTACCACGCTCCTTAGTGCTACTCATGCTAGCTGTATTATGGCACCTGCCCCTCGACTGGCGCTGCCCCCCCTCTTTCCCCCTCCCGGGTATCCTTACAATTTCTACATTATCATCAGGTATTACTGTGCCTCTTACTCACTTCACATTTAACACTTCACTTTCTTCCTTTTTTCTCCATCTGTTTCCCCCCCCCCCCCCCACTGTCTTCCTTCCCTCTCCCCTTCACCCCTCCTCCCTTGTTATCTCCTTTTTATTCCATTTTTTCCTTCCCCTTTCCCCTCCCTTCTCTTATTTATCCCTTTCAGTTTTGTTTTCTCCTTCCATGTTTCTCTCCCTCTTTCCTTTCTTGCCCTCCCCCTCTCTTTTCCCTTCCTCTCTCCCCCCTTTACTCTCTTGCTAGGCCCTCCTCTTTTTTCCCTTCCCTACTTACCTGTTGCCATTCCATTGACTGGGGACCAGGCTCCCAATTTTGTTAATTTTAGTTTCATGGATGATGGTACAAACCCCTAATATTGTCTAGCTTAGTAATTTACCATAGAGGCCATTCGTTTTCTTAAGTTTATAGAAACATAAAAAGTGACGGCAGAAAAAAGACCATCATGTCAGGAAGATCCTGCCAGCGAAAGACAGTCTGGGCCTTCTGCCGTGCGTTCGCGTGTGCTCGCCTGTGAGCGGGTGCACGTGCGCGGGTATGTCCGGTTGCATGCGCCTGTTGGCGCCAGATGGGCTATTTAACTCGGTCTGTCACATTGAGTTCTTGCTGTCTGATCTAAGTCATGCGGGTATACTGACCATGAGAACCTGCCTTCTGTGACCCCTCCGCTGCTGTTAATCCTGCCAGGCACTCGTGCCACTCTGGACTCCTGTGCTTCCTATATACTCTACCAGGGCCCTCGAGTCGGAGCCGCAAGAGAGGTCTCTCCCTGCAGGTCGGCCTTCTCCACTAGGTACGTGACACATCAAGTCTGCCCATTTTTTTTGTAAACTTTTTTGTCTAAGTATAGATCTATGTTTGTCCCAAGCATATTTGAAGCCATTCGCAGTTGACTATCTCTTCTGAAATCTACTCCAAACATTAACTACTGTAATATTGGGGGTGTTTATCACAGTGGTAGATGCTCTTTTTGTGTAGTGAGTCCATGTCACACAGGTGTTATCGTTAAGTGCCTGGTAGCCCACGTTTATTAAAGAAAAGGTAAAAAAACAAAAGTCCATTCAGGATTCCCACACAGGGGTTCAAACTTCATTTAGCACTCATGAATGAAAATCATACCAAGCCACCTGGCTCTCTTGTCAGCAGTTCCTCTGCTTTCTCTGAACCGACTTATTGATTCCTTCCAGGCCCCTGAACTCACTGGCTTCCTTAGTCTCCCCAACTCGCAAAGTTGGCCAGCTTTCCCCATCTCTGGGCATAAAATCCCCATTACACAGGCTGCAGTGTCCCACAGGGCACACAGTTTACCTGACCGTGGTCTGTCTTTAAACAGCAGCAAGCTGCTCACGCACTGCCTTCTTCCTCCCTCTGCTCTCACCAGCCCCTCGTTATAATGACTGTGTGCACCTGGGCACACACCATGCTGGCTGTCCACAACACCAGGACACAGCGTTGGAGTTCCCATCCCACCCAAGACTCTTAAGGATCTCCAAACTACAGAGCCCCCATCCAGAGTTAGCAAAACCCAGAAAAAGCTGCCAGAGGAGTCTTCTTCTCTCAAAACCTAAGCTCTGTAGTTCTACAGTCAGTAGACATGCAAACACTGTACCCACTTTTAACTAATACCATAGGGACAGAGCCTTGCTCTTTCAAAATATCCTTTAAGTAAAATAATACCTTCTATGATTCATTTTGAACTTTTCTCCAGTTAGTTTGAGGTCATGTCTCCATGTTCTTGATTTTGGATTATATTGAAAAAACTTCCACCCTGAACCTTATTCACCCTCCTTGATGTATTTAAAGGTTTCAATCATGTCTCCTCTTTCCCTTCTTTCCTCCATACTGTACATATTAAGTTCCTAAAAGCACTCTCAATATGTTTGATCCCCCAGACCTTTCACAATTTTTGTTATCCGTCTCTGGACTTGTTCTATCTTATCAATATCTTTCTGTAAGTGTGGTCTCCAGTCAGAACTGGACACATTATTCTAAAAGAGGTCTCACTAAAGATCTATATAAGGTAATCAGGACCTCCTTCCTCCTGCTGGTGACCCCTCTAGTGATGTGTCCTAGAATTCTATTTGCTTTCCCCACTGCCTAGTCACACTGTTTGCTCATTTTGCAATCATCTGAAATAAGTACCCCAAATCTTTTTCCTCTGTAGTGCTGACTAACACAGTACTCCCAATGTTGTAAAAAAAGTAATTATTTATCCCTAGGTGCATTATTTTACATTTAGAAACATTGAACTGCAGTTCTACTGCTTTGGCCAATCTTCCATCAAATCATGTTCCACGTTACAGACGACTCCAGGGATATCAACCCCATTACACACCTTTGTATCATCAGCAAAAAGACATACCTTGCCCAACAAACCTTTAGTCATATCACTTACATATAGATTAAATAGGATAGGACCTACTAGTACAGAGCATTGTGGTATACTGGACTGGAATGAACCCCATTTACAACCACACTTTGGTATCTATCCTTTAGATAACTTCATATCCACTGAAATATCCAAATGTGAAGTCCTAGCTTGTACAACTTTTGTATTAGATCATTATGTGTGGAACTGTAACAAATGCCTGGCTGAAATCAAGATATGCTATATCCACAGCACCACCCTGGTCCACAACATTGGTAATACAGTAAAAAAATGTAATCAGATTAGTCTAACATGATCTGCCCTCAGTAAAGCCATGCTGCCTTGGGTCCAGCAAGTTGTGTATTTTTAAGTGATCCACGATCCTTCTTTTAAGGAGTGATTCCATTAACTTGACTACAACTGATATTAAACTCACTGGCCTGTAATTGCCAGCTTCTACCTTGCTGCCCGTCCACACAATGTTAGCTGTCTGTCAGTCATGGGGAGCTTCTCCTGTTAAAAGAGTTTGATCAAAAAGATCTGTTAATGGTCCAACAACTATTCCTCAAAGTTCTCTTTGAACTCTGGGATGAAAAACCATCAGCACCCATTTTTTTTAAGCTTTAACCGAGCTAGTTCCTCTGCTACCTCTGTCTCCAGAAATAAAAAAAATAACTGTCATTAATAGAACCAATATGATTCCCCGTGTTTGCAGAGAAACTCTGTAATTTTACTACTGAAAATGTACACTATTGTGTTACTGCTCATCTCTAAGTCAGGAAACTGTCTTAATGTTGTACTTTCTTGTTCATACATCATGGGGCACAGAGCCTTAATTACTTAGTGGGTTAGATAGTCACCTTCAGGTGATTGGACACTGGTTAACCCCAATTAAGGAGAGTTCCTCCCCCATATAACCCCTCCCATATGGGGAGTTTCTTCGTCAGTGTCTGAGGTGGCTGGTCACATAAAAGATGTGCTAAGAAGAAAGCTCTGCTTGATGGTCCCTGCGGGGGCCTTGGAGCTATACAACCGGATCCATGCCTCTGGCCAATACTAAATGCCTAAGATGGGTGGTACCCAGGCCTCGTGAATGGAAGAAACAAGGTTTTGCCTGTAATGTCTCTCCTTGGAGGACTGGGCTCTGAGATCCAGGCTTGGTTTACTAATATGACAGTGGCACGAAAGTCTCTGGCAGTGTCTTCTACAGGTCCAGGGAAGAGGATCCTGTGAGTAGGAACCCATAACCGTGAAGGTTGGCACAACACTACCCGACGTGATGGTTGAAGTCTGGAATCTGTCTGTTCTCAGCAGTTCCTGCTGCGAGAGGTAAGTGAATATAATCCTATATATTACATATTATGGATTTCTTCTGTGAGTAGTTTGTATGTCTTACCTGGTTTCTGCCACTAGAGGGAGAAAGAGACAAAACTGGTGTTGACTTACATGCCATCCAGGATACACGCTCAGTGAAGTTGGTCTGACAAAGCCGCTCACCTCCTCCGCTGCAGGCATCAAACGGTAAGAGGGATTCCCATGCAGTCTAGAGGTCCCGCACGGTCCTCAGGTGTTCTCCTTCTCCCCCCTCATCCCCGGCTGCCACCATGACAGTCCTGCATGCATACTTTTACAGCAGATTCAACCGGGAAGGGGGCATGGTTGCGGCGCCGTGCACAAGTAGTGTGCACAGTGCACCAGTGCCCAGGCGCCAAGCGGCAATTTTTAAAAGCCCAGAGCGTCAGAACTTCTGTAAGCGGTGGGACACAGACCTGTGGGCTGTAAGCATCTCAGTGATCGGATCCAGGCAAACCTAAGACACCTACTCGGCATCAGGTTATACAGACTAATGCCCCGTACACAGGATCAGACTATTCGGTGGACAATTTGGTCGTGTGTGGGCTCCAGCTGACTTTTTCTTCCCGAAAGTCCGGCGGACTTTGAAAGAAGACTTGACTCAAAATTGTCCGCTGGACTCGCCGAGAAATGGCATGGGAGTCCCCCCAAAGTCCATACTGGGCCCTTATCTGAGCATGCAGCCCTTCTGGTCAGGAAATGGGGTGGGGACGAGCAAGCGCCCCCCCCTCCTGAACTGTACCAGGTTTTTAAAGCAGTTTATTAGGCAGCTCCGGGGTCTTCTTCTGACTTCAGGGGTCTTCTCTCCGGGCTTTCTCCTTTGTCGCCATCCTGGGGTCTTCTTCCACTTCCAAACATTCTTTATTATAAAATTTAAATGTCACGTTACAATTAAAATATAAAGATACCGGCTATATGATACATTACACATTCCATGGTACAGTGATGCAAATACAAATATACACAGTATTCCATTATTTAATGTTTGACTGTGGAGAGAACGCTGACACATTTCGACCTCTGCAATTATGGTCTTCTTCAGGGAGATGGTTTTCTCTAAAAAGATACATTTGAAAATCTCAAATTTTACATATTAACCACTTTCAGACCGGACCAATTTGCTGGTCAAAGACCAGACCACTTTTTGCGATTCGGCACTGCGTCGCTTTAACTGACAATTGCACGGTTGTGCGACGTGGCTCCCAAACAAAATTGACGTCCTTTTTTTCCCACAAATAGAGCTTTCTTTTGGTGGTATTTGATCACCCCTGCGGTTTTTATTTTTTGCGCTATAAACAAAAATAGAGCGACAATTTTGAAAAAAACACATTATTTTTTACATTTTGTTATAATAAATATCCCCCAAAAATATATAAAAAAACTTTTTTTTCCCTCAGTTTAGGCCAATACGTATTCTTCTACATATTTTTGGTAAAAAAATCGCAATAAGCGATTATTGATTGGTTTGCGCAAAAGTTATAGCGTTTACAAAATAGGGATAGTTTTATAGCATTTTTATTAATAATTTTTTATTATTTTTTTTTTTACTAGTAATGGCGGCAATCAGCGATTTTTATTGTGACTGCGACATTGTGGGGGACCCATCGGACATTTTTGACACATTTTTGGGACCATTGTCATTTATACAGTAATCACTGCTATATAAATGCAGTGATTCCTGTGTAAATGACACTGGCGGTGAAGGGGTTAACCAGTGGGTGGCAGTGTAGGGGTTAAGTGTTCCTAGGGATGTGTTACTAACTGTGGGGGGGTTGGGCTTTCATTTAGTGAACACTGATCTCTGCTCCAATCACATGGAGCAGAGATCAGCGTCACTAGTTGCTAGGCAGAATGGAGAAATGCTGTTTACAACGGCATTTCTTCATTTGGTCGCTCCGTGAGACGATCGCGGGTATGCCTGCGGCGATCGAGTCCGCGGGTCCCGCGACCGGACTCACGGGGGTCCCGACCAGCGCGGGAGCGCGCCGGCGTGCTCCCGATGGCAGGGCGGCAAATTTAAAGGGACGTACATGTACGCCCATTTGCCTGCCCGTGCCATTCTGTCGAGGTACATCGTCGTGCGCTGGTCAGCAAGTGGTTAAGTTATGCACCAAAACTATTCTCCATAATAGTGCTATATGTACCATTTGAGAATGGAATGGGTGATCTCATAGCCGAGGATATTTCTAAAAGACAGGTGAGTGATCCGGGAGACTCTGTGGTTCCACCGATTTCCTCCAAGGGAAGAGGACCCAGCAAGAGAAGGGCTTACAAGGAGCCAAACTCTGGACACCCTCAAAGAGGCAAAAGAAACGACACCTCTGGCAAAATTCCCATGCGACAATAATATATTAGGTAAAGAAAAATAATCAAAGTAAAAGATAATTGGAATGTAAATAGGCTAAAACCTGCCTATTAACCACTTGCTTACTGGGCACTTAAACACCCTTCCTGCCCAGACCAATTTTCAGCTTTCGGTGCTCTCACACTTTGAATGACAATTACTCTGTCATGCAACACTGTACCCAAATTAATTTTTTGTCCTTTTTTTCCCACAAATAGAGCTTTCTTTTGGTGGTATTTGTTCACCTCTGGGGTTTTTATTTTTTGCGCTATAAATGAAAAAAGACAGAAAATTTAAAAAAAACGCATATTTCTTTGTTTCTGTGACAAAATTATGCTAATTATTAATTTTTCTTCATACATTTTGGCCACAATTTATACTGCTACATATCTTTGGTAAAAATAAAAATAAAAATTAGTGGATATTATTTGGTCTTTGTGAAAGTTAGAGAGTCTAAAAGCTGTGGTGCAAATCATACAAAATTGATCACATCTGATGTATTGGTGGTCTATCTCACTTCTTGCGACCCGAACAAGTCAGGAAAGTACAAATACCCCCCAAATGACCCCTTTTTGGAAAGTAGACATTCCAAGGTATTTAGTAAGAGGCATAGTGAGCTTTTTGATGTTGTCATTTTTTTCCACAATTCTTTGCAAAATTAATTTTTTTTTTTTTTTTACATTTTTTTCCACAAAATTGTCATTGTAATAGGTTATTTCTCTCACATGGCATGTGTATACCACAAATCACACCTGCTACTCCTCCTGAGTATTACAATACCACATGTGTGGGACTTTTTCACAGCCTGGCCACTTATGCCACGTACACACGATCAAACAATCTGGTGGAAAAGTCCGGCAAACTCAAGTCCGCCAAACAATCCCCCCGTATGTAGCCTCCGGCATACTTTTTTGACCCGAAAGTACGGCGGACTTAGAATGCCGTGTTGCACACCAATCTTCCCGCCGGACTCGCATTTCGGCGGACAATCCGGCCGTGTGTATGCCAGTCCGCCGTACTTTTGAAATGAGCGGACTTTTCCCGCCCGGAGAAAAGTCCGCTCATTTCGAGCGGGTCTCCAGGTAGGCGGGGCCCGCGAAGGAGATGTCGCTGGCCCCGCCGCCTGGTATGGACTTAAAGGGGAACCCCAACGCCGAAAAAAATCGGCATGGGGGTCCCCCCCAAGTCCACAACAGACTCTTGTCTGAGCACGCTACCCGGCCGGCCAGGAAAGGGCGAGCGAGCGCCCCTCCTCCTGAGCCGTACCAGGCCGCGTGCCCTCAACATGGGGGGTGCCGCGCGGCCCCCCCACCCCAAAGCACCTTGTCCCCATGTTGATGAGGACAAGGGCCTCTTCCCGACAACCCTGGCCGTTGGTTGTCGGAGTCTGCGGGCAGGGGGCTTATCGGAATCCGGGAGCCCCCTTTAATAAGGGGGTCCCCGGATACCGGCCCCCCACCCTATGTGAATGAGTATGGTACAATGTACCCCTACCCATTCACCTGTAAAATAAAAGTACAAAAAAAACACAACACACGAGATAAAATACTTTATTGCACAGCTCCGGGGGTCTTCCGTCTTCGGGGGTCTTCTCGCCGGACTCCTCCGCTATCTTCTTGTAGCTCTTTTGCTAGCGGAGGAGTCCGGCTTTCTTCCTCGCCGCCGGCCTCTTCTTCCGACTTCGGGGGTCTTGTCCCCCTCTTCGGTTCTTCTGCCGGGCCACCGCGCCTTCTTATAGCTCTTTTACAGGCGGTGGCCCGGTCTTCTGTCGCCGCTGCCGCCTTCCGTTCTTCTTCTTCTTCTTCTCCAGGAGATGTTGACTCGACGATCTCTCCGGCCGCAATGCCAGGGACGCGCTGCGCTGCCACTTATATAGGGACAAGGGGCGGTGTCACATGGCTTTATGTCACATGGGTTGGTGTCACATGGTGACCCCGCCCCCTTACGATGTCACAGTCCCCATGTGACATCAACCCATGTGACCAACCCATGTGACATAAAGCCATGTGACACCGCCCCTTGTCCCTATATAAGTGGCAGCGCAGCGCGTCCCTGGCATTGCGGCCGGAGAGATCGTCGAGTCAACATCTCCTGGAGAAGAAGAAGAAGAAGAAGAACGGAAGGCGGCGGCGGTGGCGGTGTCAGAAGACTGGGCCACCGCCTGTAAAAGAGCTATAAGAAGGCGTGGTGGCCCGGCAGAAGAACCGAAGAGGGGGACAAGACCCCCGAAGTCGGAAGAAGAGGCCGGCGGCGAGGAAGAAAGCCGGACCCCTCTGCTAGCAAAAGAGCTACAAGAAGATAGCGGAGGAGTCCGGCGAGAAGACCCCTGAAGACGGAAGACCCCCGGAGCTGTGCAATAAAGTATTTTATCTCGTGTGTTGTGTTTTTTTTGTACTTTTATTTTACAGGTGAATGGGTAGGGGTACATTGTACCCCATACTCATTCACATAGGGTGGGGGCCGGTATCTGGGGACCCCCTTATTAAAGGGGGCTCCCGGATTCCGATAAGCCCCCCGCCCACAGACCCCAACAATCAACGGCCAGGGTTGTCGGGAAGAGGCCCTTGTCCTCATCAACATGGGGACAAGGTGCTTTGGGGTGGGGGGGCCGCGCGGCCCCCCCTTCCCCAAGGCACCCCCATGTTGAGGGCACGCGGCCTGGTACGGCTCAGGAGGGGGGGGACGCTCGCTCGCCCCCCCTTTCCTGGCCAGCCGGGTAGCGTGCTCGGACAAGGGTCTGTTGTGGACTTGGGGGGGACCCCCACGCCGATTTTTTTCAGCGTTGGGGTTCCCCTTTAAGTCCATACCAGGCGGCGGGGCCAGCGACGTCTCCTTCGCGGGCCCCGCCTACCTGGAGACGCGCTCAAAATGAGCGGACTTTCCTCCGCGTGTGTGGGCGATACCTATTACACTTTTGAAGGCCCTGGAGCACCAGGACAATGACACGTGACACTGACGGCACTAATACGTGGCACTGATGACACTTATACGTGGCACTGATGACATGTGGCACTGATGACAGATGGCACTAATATGTGGCACTGATGACAGATGGCACTTATACGTGGCACTGATGACAGATGGCACTTATACATGGCACTGATGATACGTGACACTAATATGTGGCACTTATGACAGATGGCACTAATACATGGCACTGATGACAGATGGCACTAATACGTGGCACTAATACATGGCACCGATGACAGATGGCACTAATACGTGGCACCGATGACACGTGACACTGATGACAGATGGCACGTAACACTGACAGGTGGCTCTGATGACAAATGGCACGGATACATGTCACTGATGACAGATGGCACTAATATGTGGCACTGATGACAGATGGCACTATGTGGCACTGATGACATGTGACACTGATGACAGATGGCACTTATACGTGGCACTGATGACAGATGGCACTGGGGACAAATGGCACTGACAGCAGGTGGCACTGGGGACAGATAGCACTAACAGGTGGAACTGGGGGCAGGTGGCACTGGGGGCAGGTGGCACTGGGGAGGATGGCACTGGCAATGATAGCATTGGGGAGGATGGCACTGGGGGAAGATGGCACTGGGGTGGATGGCACTTTTTTTTACTTTTTTTTTTACTTACGGCCGCTGCAGCCGTTCATCTCTCCCTTCTCACACGCTGTCTGTGTGAGGAGGGAGAGCGGCGCTGAGAGATGATCTCATATGTTTACATATGAGATCATCTCTCATTGGACATGCCGATCGTGCTGTAAACGGCCTCTGTGATTAGCCATTTACAGCGATCTGTGACTGGCTGTGTCCAAGGGACACGGCCAGCACAGAACTTCCCTATGCATGCTCCTGGGAGCGTGCATTGCGGAAGTAAACAGGAGGACGTCCAGGGACAGCCTCCCGGCAGTTAGCGTCCGCTCTGTAGCCATCTTTCGGCTATAGGGCAGGTGCGAAACGGTTAAATCATATATAAATATTGTCCGTATGTATGCTCACTGTCAACATTAGTTATTATTGTATGGACTCCTATTACAAAAATCATAATAATAAATGAATTAATGGATATTATTATAGAGGTCATGATTATTGTGTGTTAATTAGGGGAATTACAAATTAATGTGATAATGTTGATGAAAGTGAGGATATTAATCCTTATACCGCGTACACAGGGTCGGAGAATCCGTCGGAATGCGTCTTATTGGACCGTGTCGTCAGATAATCCGACTGTGTGTGGTATGCATCGGACTGATTCCGTCCGAATCTCCGTCTGACCCAATTTTCCAACATGTTGGAAATATTTCCCGACCAACTGGGCCGGTCGGACCTAATCCGATTATGTGTAGCGAATTTTGATCGGACCAAGTGCCACGCATGCTCAGATCAAATTCCTACATCAAAGCTATTGGCTACTAGCCTGAATGTAGTCCCATCGTAACGAAATTACGTCACCACGTTCTTGGCAACCGCTAAATCAGACAACTTGGCCCGACCGTGTGTATGCAACAGTTTCGGACACAATCCGTCGGACTAAATCCGACAGACAAAATCCGACTGATTTGGTTGGCAAAATCTCCGACCGTGTGTACGTGGGCTTAAAGGAATGTGGTAGACAAAAATGTAATAATGTGAAAATGTAGATTAATGATAAAATGGTGCAATAGTAAACCTAATTATGTGAGTGGGTGAGAAACACCCACTATGTGCTGGTATTAGGACAATACATTAAGTAAGCAATTGGGATGAGCTTCGAGTTCAAGTTGTACGTAAGTTCAACTCGAAGCTGTTCGATCGTTTGTTGAAGATCAAACATTATGGGCTGTTTGCGCCAAATTCGAGCGCCGCGTCATGGCCCATAATGCACTGCATCATCACAGTGGTTTTCTGGCTGATGATTGGCCAAGCATGCACTATGACCTGCAGGGTGCCTTTGGCCAATTATGGCTCAGGGGACTAAGTACATGCCTCACACTATATAAGGCCACCTGCACGTCGGCCCTGTGTAGTGTGTTGCTGGCATTATAGAGGTAGATAGAGAGAGTGCCATTTAATTTACTTTGAGCAGGTAGTTTATTCAGTTAGGTAGATCTCACTGCAGACCGTTGCTGCTGTACTATTTGTAATCTACTTCAGGCAGGCAGTTGATCCAGTTAGCTGCAGTATACTCAGTACTGTATCCTGTGCAGCTAGATCTTGCTGCACACTGTTCTTGTTGCTCTGTTCCTAATATACTACAGGCAGGCAGTTCAATCAGTTAGCTGCAGTATATTCAGTACTGTATCCTGTGCAGCTAGATCTCACTGCAGACCATTCCTGTTGTTCTGTTCCTAGTATATTACAGTCAGGCAGCTCATTCAGTTAGCTGTAGTATATTCAGTATACTGTATCCTGTGCAGCTAGATCTCACTGCAGACCATTCCTGTTGTTCTGTTCCTAATATACTACAGGCAGCAGTTCATTCAGTTAGCTGCAGTATAAATTGAGTACTGTATCCTGTACAGCTAGATCTCACTGCAGACCGTTCCTGTTGTTCCGTTCCTAATATACTACAGGCAGGCAGTTCATTCAGTTAGCTGCAGTATATTCAGTACCAGTGATGTAAGTAACTCAGTTAAAATAAATTGAGTTATATAAAAAAAAAAAACTCAATTTATGCCCAAATTTTTATATTTGCTGCAGGCACTCCCTATTTCGGTACCCACATCATATTTCCGACAGGTTCACGGTTTATTTACTGGTTTTATTTGGGCATATAAGAAGCAGAGATTGGCCCGGAACTTACTCTCCATGCCCAAACCCTTCGGCGGCCTTGCCGTTCCTGATATAAAGAAATATTATCAGGCGGTACACCTCGGTAGAATTGTAGACTGGTGCAGGCACCGGGATCTGAAGCTTTGGATTCGGTTGGAGCAGGCCCTGGTCCGGGTGCCATTAACAGGGGCCATCTGGTGTTATAGACACCTCCCAGCCTACATGAAGAGGCATCCCTTGATAGGGACGACTCTACGGGTGGGGTCACAGACTTGCTCAAAGGGGTTGCTTTCCACGCCTAACTCCCCGCTATTTCCTATCATGGGGAACCCACAATTCTCCCCCGGGATGGACCCCCATCTTCTACAGGTTATGACCAGTAGTGGGCGCATACAAGCACGATGTTTCCGGATAGATGGGGATTGGCCGTCCATAGAGGTGCTCTGTAATACATCGGGACCTTATAAATTAGCTTTCTGGACTGCTGTCCAACTTAGACATTTTCTTCGAACTCTTTCATTCCCCTTCCGATTTGATGGACCGTTGACCGCCTTTGAGGAATGTTGCTCTGGTAACGGGGTGCTTCCAAGAACGTTGTCCACAATGTATAATCTCCTTATCACACCCGGGGATAATGCCCATCTGACCTTTATGACAAAATGGGAGAGGGACTTGAACTGTACGTTTACTCCGACCCAGATTCACAACATTGTAGCATTGGCCCTGAAATCTACCATCTGTACTACTACACAGGAAACGAACTATAAAATTTTGACGAGATGGTACTTAACTCCACAGGTTTTACACTCTTTCTATCCGACCACCTCTGCGCTTTGTTGGAGATGCGGACTGGAACAGGGCACTTTGTTGCATGTATTTTGGGCATGCTCGAAGTTGTCTTATTTTTGGTCCACTGTGAGGACCGTTACTCAAAAATTTACGGAGTATAATGTCCCTAATGACCCGGCCTTTTTCCTCCTGCACATGAATGCCATGTCCATTAAAAAGTACAAAAAATCCATTTTATGTCCATTGGTGAATGCCGCAAGAGCATGTATACCGCTCCATTGGAAAAGCGAGGCCCCTCCATCGGTGGCGTCCTGGGTTCGTAAGGTGGAGGAAATTAGTAGACTGGAGGACCTGGTACTTACGGGGAGGCAACAGCAGGAAAGATTTAGGAAAACATGGGCACCCTGGCACCAATTTATTTTCTCGCCCGAAGGGGTACTTTTGAGAACTTTGTAATATGTTTGGCGACAGATACTGCATGGGGGGGTAGGGCAGTCCTGAATCAACCAGAAATCCCCCCCCTCCCCTCCCCCCCCCTCCACCTCTCCCCTCCCTCTTTTTCCCTCCCCCTCTTCCTCCCCATCTCTCTCCTTTCCCCCCCCTCACCTCACCCCCCTCTCCTCCCTCTCTTAGTCTTCCATGTCAGGACCCCTTCTCCTATTTTTAATGATCTCTGCCTTGGTATTGGGTCTCTACCGGGGTATCGAGGTTCTGATGAGAGCTGGAGATGGGGGAACTGAAGGGATTAAGGCTCCCAATTACGTTTCGGTATTTCAGATGCTATGGAGGAGCCATGCACAATGGGGGTTTGTTTTTTTTTTTTTTTTTTTTTTTTTTTTTTATGACCCTGTCCCTTCTTTTTTTTTTATGACCCTGTCCCTTCTGTGAACTCGGTAATAGGTTTGATGTTGGTTCCCCTTTTTTCCCTCCCTCCCCTTTTCTTTTGTATCCCACTTCTATGTTGTATTATATGTTTATGCCCATGTTGGGCATTGTTTGAAAAATAATAAAAATTTATATTTGAAAAAAAAAAAAAAAAATTGAGTTACGTAACCCAGTTACTTTAGAGGGTAATGAGTAATCTAACTGATTACTCTTCCTCTCATGGTAACTCAGTTCCCATTACTTGGCGGCATTACCTCAATTACATCTACCGCCCAGGAGGCCCCGCCGTGGCTGCGCTGCCTGGCCGTTCGTTCTGCCACGGGGAGGGGGGCTTTCGTCCGCTGAGCCGAGAAGAGGCTGAGACTCAGAGAGACTGTCTGGACCGCCCCATCCCGCCCGCCTATCCAGAGAGAGAATGAAGGGAGGCGTGGCGGACACTGAAAAATGAAGTCAGCTGACCAGCTGACACCAATCGAGTGAAGGGGAGGGTCTCTCTCCCCATGAAGAAAGGCATCCCTGGAGGCATTCAAGTAAGTGATTGATGATTCGAATTGCAGTGCAATTGATCCATCCCAAGTCCTCCACCACCTCTGCTTCTTACTGATCCCATCCCTACCCACCCACCATCACTTCTACAACAGAGGTGATGGGGGGATAGGGCAGGGATGAGATCAGTGGTGGTGGAGGATGGGATCAGTAAGAGGCAGAGGTGGTGGGAGAGGATGGCACCACCACTGCTGCCACCCCCCCAAATACCACCCTGCATGCCACCCCTCCCAAAGTACACCACCACCAATGTCACCTCCCCAAGTACCACCGCTGCCACCCCCCAAGTACACCACCACCACTGCCACCCCCCAAGTACCACTGCTGCCACCCCCTCAAGTATCACCGCTGCCACCCCCTCAACATTTGGGTTCAAATAAATACTAGATGTTCTAAACTGTACTGTATATACTGTATATTCTAAACTGTACTGTATGTTCTAAACTGTACTGTATATAGTGTTTTTATTCTTCAGTTAATATAAACATCTTTGATATTAAAGATGTTATAGAATGTAATTGCATTATAGAATATTTTAAAAAAGTCACAGTTACTTTGCTAAATAACTAATTACTTTTCCAATGTAGTAATTGAGTTACTAACACAATTACTTTTTGGGAGAAGTAATTTGTAACTTAACTAATTACTTTTTTTAAAGTAAGATGACCAACACCGTTCAGTACTGTATCCTGTGCAGCTAGATCTCTCTGCAAATTGCTCCTGTT
Organism: Lithobates pipiens; assembly: GCF_037356315.1. NCBI lineage: Eukaryota > Metazoa > Chordata > Amphibia > Anura > Ranidae > Lithobates > Lithobates pipiens. The sequence goes on from NW_027507788.1 coordinate 112,268,745, forward strand.
GTTCTCTTCCTAATATACTACAGGCAGGCAGTTCATTCAGTTAGCTGCAGTATAAATTGAGTACTGTATCCTGTACAGCTAGATCTCACTGCAGACCGATCCTGTTGTTCTCTTCCTAATATACTACAGGCAGGCAGTTGATTCAGTTAGCTGCAGTATATTCAATACTGTATCCTGTGCAGCTAGATCTCACTGCAGACCATTCTTGTTGTTCTCTTCCTAATATACTACAGGCAGGCAGTTGATTCAGTTAGCTGCAGTATATTCAATACTGTATCCTGTGCAGCTAGATCTCACTGCAGACCATTCTTGTTGTTCTCTTCCTAATATACTACAGGCAGGCAGTTGATTCAGTTAGCTGCAGTATATTCAATACTGTATCCTGTGCAGCTAGATCTCACTGCAGACCATTCTTGTTGTTCTCTTCCTAATATACTACAGGCAGGCAGTTGATTCAGTTAGCTGCAGTATATTCAATACTGTATCCTGTGCAGCTAGATCTCACTGCAGACCATTCTTGTTGTTCTCTTCCTAATATACTACAGGCAGGCAGTTGATTCAGTTAGCTGCAGTATATTCAGAATCAGTATATATTTATACATCCTAGCTTTGTGCGGCTACATCTCACTGGAGGCCATGCCTGGAGTACCTATTCAAATATATTACAAATAAATCAAATACAGTATGTCTGGAAGGCCAACAAGGAGAGGCAAATGCTCACAGGCCACTAAAAGAGGGCAAGCAAGCTCTGTGTCTACAGCCAACATTGCTGGTCGTGGACACGGTGCATCCTCAGCATGTGGCCGTGGGGCACGCTTGTCCTTTTTTCGGCAGCTGGCCACGTTGAGCCACAACTTGCAGAAGAGTTGGTAGAGTGGATGACCAAGCCATCCCCATCCTCCTCATCCTCTGTCACCCAGGCTCAGAGTACTTTGGCTGCCAATGCAGCTGCCAAAGCGTCCTCTTCCATCTGCTCAATGTCATCAGTCACTCCTTCCCTAGCCCCACCATCATGCCCTGAGGAGTCCCCCAAACTGTTCGACCACAGTGTTGGGTACATGCTGCAGGAGGACGCGCAGCGTTTTGAAGGCTCCGATGATGGTACCCAGATTGGGCAAGGCTGTAACATGAGCCCAGAGAGAGGGGGTGCCCAAGAAGGACAACAAACAGACAGCCATGTTCCCCCACCTGCAGCATACTTACACTGGCCAGCTTAAGGGAAGCCAATCAACGGCAGCACACCGCAGACCTCCGCATGTGCAGGGTGCTGCTGACTTCCATTTTTCCAAAAGTTCTTTTGTGTGGGCCTTTTTTGAGAAGTGTGCAGCACACCGTTGCTGTTTGCAACATATGTCTGAAGCGTATCAAGCGTGGCCAAAACAGCAGCCTCTTGGGCACCACATGCTTGACCAGACATATGTCGAACTCCCATGCAGTCCGTTGGCAAGCGTACTTAAAAGACCCACACCAAAGAACAAGGTGTACCTCTCCTTGCTCCTCATCAGCTGTAATCTCCAACCCCACTATACCTTCAGTTCTCCCAGAAACCTGCATTGAGAGCAATGAAGGTGTAGAATTAGGTGTGCCAAGTACTTGCAAGCAATCGCTACACCCACGTCCGAATATAGCAGGCAAATTTCCCTACCCCAGTTGCTAAACCGGCTAAAGAAATTAGGTCCCAGCCATCCACATGCCCAGTGGCTGAATGCTAGCTTGACTAAATTGCTAGCACTCCAACTTGCTGCCTTTTCAGCTGGTAGACTCTGCCCCCTTTGGTGAATTTGTGGAATGTGTGGTACCTCAGTGGGAACTTTTTTTCACGGAAGGAGATTCTAGATCTCTACCGGCATGTAGAAGGCAATGTCTTGGCCTCGCTGGACAGGGTGGTCAGCAGTAAGGTGCATATTACTGCTCACTCATGGTCCAGAAGGCATGGACAGGAACGTTACCTATCTTTCATGGCACACTGGGTGACCCTGCATGCAGCTGGGAAGGATGCAGAACAGGGTTCAGAATTGTTGGAGGTTGTTCCACCACCACACCTCCAAAATGCTGCTAGTGTTGATTTTGGCACACCTCTCTCCTCCATCCCCTCCTCTTCTTCTTCCTCCTTGGCCTCTTCATCTATAGATTTGTCCTCGGAACCAGCAGTGCTCCGTAGGCATTCAAGGGGCTACGCAAGCACTCAGGCAAAAAGATGCCATGCGGTGCTTGAGCTGGTGTGCTTAGGGGACAGGAGCCACACTGGGGCAGAGATTCTGTCAGCTCTGAAGGGCCAGGCTCAGAGGTAGTTGACACCACGCCAGCTTTAGGCAGGAATGATGTTTTGCGACAATGGCACCGACCTCCTCTCCATCCTCCGACAAGGACACTTCACCCATGTTCCCTGTTTGGCTCACGTCCTTAATTTGGTGGTGCAGCGGTTCTTGTGCCGGTACCCGGGCTTACAGGATCTCCCGAGGCAGGCCAGGAAAGTCTGTGTGCATTTCCGCCGGTCATATAATGCCAGTGATCGGCTGGCTGACCTCCAAAAGGAATACAACCTACCCAAGAACCACCTAATTTGTGACATGCCCACCAGATGGAACTCAACGTCGGCCATACTGCAGCGGCTGCACACACAGCAGAGGGCCATCAATGAGTACTTGTGCGACTATGGCACCAGGACAGGGACAGGGGAGCTTGGCTTTTTTTGCCACTCCAGTGGCTCATGATCAAGGATGCATGCACTGTCCTGACACCATTTGAGGAGGCCACAAGGATGGTGAGCAGTGACAGTGCATGCATCAGTGATACTGTCCCTCTTGTCTACCTGTTGGAGCACATGCTGCGTGGAATAATGGACAGTAGGGATGAGCCGAACACCCCCCGGTTCGGTTCGCACCAGAACTTTCGAACGGACCCCACGTTCGTTACGAACGTTAGAACCCCATTGAAGTCTATGGGACTCGAACGTTCGAAATGGAAAGTGCTAATTTTAACGGCTAATATGCAAGATACTGTCCTAAAAAGGGTTTGGGGACCTGACTCCTGCCTCAGGGGACATGGGTCAATGCAAAAAAAAGTTTTAAAAACGGCCGTTTTGGCGGGAGCACTGATTTTAATGACGATTAAAGTGAAAAAAAAAGTGAAATATTCCTTTAAATATGGTGCCTGGGGGGTGTCTGTAGTATGCCTGTGAAGTGCCACGTGTTTCCCGTGTTTAGAACAGTCCCTGCACAAAATGACATTAAACGGAAATAACACCATTTAAAACTGCTTGCGGTTTTAATGTTATATCTGGTTCCTGCAATATGGTTGAAAATCATTGAGAAAAATGGCATGGGTAGCCCTCCCTGCCCATTACCAGCCTATTTGGGTCTTGTACGCATATTAAGGGGAACCCTGTTAAATATTAAAATAATAATAATAATATAATATAATAATATGGCCCCATATTAAAAAAAGGAAATGCGTGTGGCCCCCAGGCCCTATATACTCAGAACAGCAGTATACAGGCGGTGCAAACAAGACAGGGACTGTGTAGGTTTGTTGTGTTAAGTTGAATCTGTTTGTAATTTTCAACTGGTACATTTTTAAAGTGTAGCTCCAGTCAAAAAAACTATTTTTAAGCTTTTTGGAAAACATAGGGAAGGGTTATCACCCCTGTATAATTTGTTTTGTCGTCCATCTTTTTTCATCTCACTTGCTGCTGTCTGATGTTTGTAAGTTGGATGTTTGAAAGTAGGGGCCTGCCCTATATGCTCTGCAGAAATGGCGGAACAAGGTGTTGGTTTTGCCACAACATTGTAAGCCCTCAAAGTGACTCTTGGTGGGCGCTGGAGCGCCCTGCTGTGAACGATTATATCAAGAATTGTAATTACATGCCATTGTTGAACAGTGGTAGAAAAATTGATCTTTGGTGGTTGTGGTGCTGGTGCCACAACACTATAAGTCCTCACCGTTACTCTGGGTGGGCACAGGAAGGGGCCCTCCTGTGAAATATTATATCAAGAATTGTAATTACATGTCCCTGTTAAACAGGGGCAGAAAAATTGGGCCTTAGGCTGAGGTGAATATCGCGGTGTATACTGCGGTCAGGGCACGCAGACAATAACCAGAAAACAGCAGAGATAAAGGGGTATATACAGATGTATACTGTGCTGTGCTGGAGGCACACACAACTTCCAATAACTCCTGCAGATGGCAATTGGGCTCAAATAGAGAACAGCTGTGTAGGTGGATTATAGCGGTATGTACTGGGTACAGAGCACGCAGACAGCACGCGCTATCTCCTAACACTACTGACTGCAAGCTCTATTATTAAAGATAGATCACTAGCTATATAGGTGAGGTGAATATAGTGGTGTATACTGCGGTCAGGGCACAGACAATAACCACTACACAAGAACAAGATAGGAAATCAGCCAAAAACGATCAGTGTGTAACTGTGTTAAAGGTACACAGAACACCCACTGCTTCAGATGCCAACACACTACACGAGGCCGCCTCAAAGGCGGCCTTATATAGTGTGGGGCGTGCACTACACAGCCTGAGCTATGATTGGCCACAGGCATCCTGCCTGTGGCCAATCATGGCTCTCCTCGCTGCTGGCGCTGCGATTGGCTAAGCATGCGGGGTCACAGTGCATGCTTGGCCAATCATGAGCCAGCAATGCACTGCGCCATCGCAGTGCATTGTGGGCCGTGCGCGCCACACGAATTTTGACGCGAACGGACCAAGAGTTCAGATTTCGCCGAACGGACGAACAGCCAATGTTCGAGTCGAACGTAAGTTCGACTCGAACACGAAGCTCATCCCTAATGGACAGGGCACTTGAGGCCACCTTTATCCAGACAGTGTTCCTGCAGGCCTGCCGATCACACAGGAAGAGGAGGAGGAGGAGGATTGTGTCAGCATGGAGGTGGAGCCTAGCACTCAGCTTCAGCAGCAGTCTTCAAGGAATCATTTACAGTCCCCAGAAACCCATGGACTTGTACGTGGCTGGGAGGATGTGACTGCGGAACAGGTTGCCCTTAGTGACCCAGAGGACTCCGGACCAAATGCCTTAGCAAACCTACACTGCATGGCCTCCCTGATCCTGCAAAGCCTGCAAAAGGGCTCTTGGATTCGTGGTATCAAAGAGAGGGATCAGTACTGGCTGGCAACCCTCCTTGATCCACGTTACAAGGGTAAGGTTGTGGAACTTATCCAGCCATTGCAGAGGGAGCAGAGGATGAAACATCTTCGGGAGGCCTTGCAGAAAGGTTTGTGTAATGCGTTTCCAGAGCCTGGGAGGTTACACATTCCTGGTTCTGGACAATGTGTTGCTGGGGCTTCAGTCAGTCACAGAAGGAGCAGTGGAGAAGCTGGTCGTCTGACAGATGCGTTCAGACAATTTTTTAGTCAGCAGCCCCAAGGTCTGATCGGTCTCAGCAACCATCGCCAGCATCTGATTTACATGATGCAGGAATACCTAGGGGCAAGATCGAATTGGAAACCTTTCCAACCAAAAATCCTCTGGATCTTGAGGATAGATCACTGGCGAGAGCTTGCACAGTATGCAATTGAGCTACTGGCCTGTCCTGCATCCATCGTTCTTTCAGAATGCACATTCAGTGCTGCTGGAGGCTTTGTAACCGATCACAGATTGTGCCTGTCCACCGTCTCGGTTAATTGGCTCACCTTCATAAAAATTAATCAAGTTTGGATCACCAACTACCAAGCACCTGATGTTGATGTAACATAATATTTTCTTATGAATGGGAGATCCCTTCAAGACTGCCTATGCTGATGCTGAGTGACTATCCTGTTTTGCTGAGTGACTATCCTATTCCTCCTCAATGTTCATGTTGATAGCTTGTAAGAACATTTTTGGTTCTGGACACCACCACCAGTGGCTAAGGCCCAATTTTTCTGCCCCTGTTTAACAGGGATGTGTAATTACAATTTTTGCTGTAATATTTTGCAGCAGGGCTTGTTCCTGCGCTCAACTAGAGTATCTGTGAGGGGTTGCAGTGTTTTGGCACCAGCACCAGTGCCTAAAGCCCAATTTTTCTGCCCCTGTTCAACAGGGGCGTGTAATTACAATTTCTGCTGTAATATTTTGCAGCAGGGCTTGTTCCTGCACTCAACTAGAGTATCTGTGAGGGGTTGAAGTGTTGTGGCACCAGCACCAGTGCCTAAAGCCCAATTTTTCTGCCCCTGTTCAACAGAGGTGTGTAATTCCAATTTTTACTGTAATATTTTGCAGCAGGGCTTGTTCCTGTGCTCAACTAGAGTATCTGTGAGGGGTTGCAGTGTTGTGGCACCAGAACCAGTGCCTAAAGCCCAATTTCTACCCCTGTTTAACAGGGGTGTGTAATTACATATTTTGATCTAATATTTCACAGCAAGGCCCGTTCCAGCACCCAACAAGAGTAACTGTGAGGGCTTACAGTGTTCTGGTACAACCAACACCTAAGGCCCACATTTCTGCAGAGTATATAGGGCAGGCCCCTACTTTCAAACATCCGACTTACAAATGACTCCTACTTACAAGGAGACAACAGGAAGTAAGAGGAAATCTACCCCTAGGAAGGGAAATTCTCTCCTGTAATGCCGCGTACACGCGATCGGAAATTCTCGTCGGAAAAAGCTCTGATGGTTTTCCCTGACAGAATTCTGACGGAATTCGGCTCAAGCTGTCTTGCCTACACACGGTCACACCAAATTCCGATCATTTATAACCTGGTGACATACAACATGTACAATGGGACTAGAAAAAGGAAGTTCAATAGCCAGTAGCCAATAGCTTCTGTCTCGTAGTTGAATCTGAGCATGTGTGATTTTTGGCGTGTCGGAATTACATACACACAATTGGAATTTCCGATAGAAAGTTTTTCCATCGGGAAAATTGAGAACATGCTATCAATTTTTGGCTGGCGCAAATTCAGACAGCTAAATTCCGATGGAGCATACGCACGGTCGCATTTTTCGATGAAAAGCTCTCATCGGTCTTTTTCTGGCCGGAATTCCAATCGTTTGTACGCGGCATAAGAGTTAATATGGGAAAAAGGTGTCTCCTCCACTGATGCTTTATCGCAAATCCTTGTTTCCCTAAAAACCACACATTTTCAAAATTCCATTGTCATTGGGACAGACAGCAAAACAAATGTTACAGGAGTGATGTTAACCCTTCCCCTATGTTTTCCAAAAAGTTTAAAAATAGATTTTTTTTGGCTGGAGCTACACTTACAAAATGTACCTGTTCCAAATTACAAACAGATCACTGCAACCCCTCACAGATACTCTAGTTGAGCGCAGGAACAAGCCCTGCTGCAAAATATTACAGTAAAAAATGTAATTACACACCCCTGTTGAACAGGGGCAGAAAAATTGGGCTTTAGGCACTGGTGCTGGTGCCACAATACTTCAACCCCTCACAGATACTCTAGTTGAGCGCAGGAACAAGCCCTGCTGCAAAATATTACAGCAGAAATTGTAATTACACGCCCCTGTTGAACAGGGGCAGAAAAATTGGGCTTTAGGCACTGGTGCTGGTGCCAAAACACTGCAACCCCTCACAGTCCCTGTCTTTCTTGGGACCGCCTGTATACTGCTGTTAAGAGTATATAGGGCCTGGGGGCCCTATCGCCTTTTCTTTTTTTAATTTGGTTCTGGGATTCCCCTTAATAGCCATATGAGACCCAAAAGGGCCTGGTAATGGGCTGGGGGGTTACTTATGCAATTTTTCTCAATAATTTTCATCCATATTGCCGGGACCTGACATTACATTACAGCTGCAAGCAGTTTTACAGTAAATTACTTGTATTCCTTTAGAAATGTAATTTTGTGAAGGGACTGTTCTAAACATGGGAGACACATGCCACTTTACAGACATGCTATAGACACCCCCCTGGTACGATATTTAAAGGAATATTTCACTTTTATTTTTTCACTTTAAGCATCATTAAAATCACTGCTCCCGACTGTCCATTCAGGCTTGCATGGTATCATGAATTGATCCTCATGCCGCCTGTATTTATATGTTGCTTCTGCATTGAGCAGATAGGATGATTGCCTGCAGGTGCCGTCTCCCCTCCCCACAAAATTGTAGTGTCCTGACCGCCAAATTTAGAATGGACTGAATGGACAGTCACCACTTAAAGTGGGAGTAAACCCTCCTATCATTTTCAGCCAAGGAAGCTGCCATCTTGGCCTCTGTTTAATCTACAACTGCCATGATGCTGTACATGTGATCAGTTATGACACTAGCCATTGGATGGATTGACAGTCTGGTTGAGAGCACAACCAACGGGAGGGCTACATGCCTGGCATATGCTGGAAATGTAACTTTTATTTGAAACAGTTAAATTGATGGGTTTACATCCGCTTTAAGTACGGTCTAATGTAAGTACAGAATTCAATTATAGCAGACCAACTGACCCTATGCTTAAGTTGCTCTTGAGTCAGTTCAGATCATGTTCTTTGCATTATATCTAAGTTTAATTATACTTAGTATAACTATTTAACTTTATTTACCTATATAGCTATTACCCCTTCTTGCACAATTGCAGCGGGGTATGGGACTACATTGAACTTATGGCCTATTATAACTATGTTAGCATTCATGAATTAATACGTCACCTAATATATAAATAAATAACTCCTTCTTTATATTGCATTTGGTTTAGGGTCACTCTTTTATAATCCCTGCACTGTTACAATACAAATACATGGTAGCTGCTGCTTACTTAATTATTATTATTGTCCTAAATGTTTTCACCAGCACATAGTGGGTGTTTCTCACCCACTCATATAATTAGATTTACTATTGCACCACTTTATCATTAATCTACATTTTCACATTATTACATTTTTGTCTACCACATTCCTTTAAGGGTTAATATCCTCACTTCCATCAACATTATCACATTCATTTGTAATTTCCCTAATTAACACACAATGATCATTACCTATATAATAATAATCATTAATTCATTTATTATTATGATTTTTGTAATATGAGTCCATACAAGAACTAATGTTGACAGTGAGCATACACACTGACAATATTCATATATGATTTAATAGGCACTTTTTAGCCTATTTACATTCCAATTATCTTTTACTTTAAATATTTTTCTTTATCTAATATATCATTGTCGCATGGGAATTTTGCCGCAGGTGTTGCTTCTTTTGCCTCTTTGAGGGTGTCCAGAGTTTGGCTCCTTGTAAGCCCTTCTGTTGCTGGGTCCTCTTCCCTTGGGGGAAACTGGCGGAACCACAGAGTCTCCCGGATCACTCACCTGTCTTTTAGAAATATCCCCAGCTATGAGATCACCCTTTCCATTCTCAAGTGGTAAATATAGCATTACTATAGATGATTGTTTTGATGCATAACTTAATATGTAAAATTTTAGATTTTCAAATGTATCTTTTTAGAGTAATCATCCCCCTGAAGAAGACCATAATTGCACTGGTCAAAATGCGTCACTGTTCTCTACACAGTCAAACATTAAATAATGGAATACTGTGTATATTTGTATGTGCATCACTCTGCCATGGAATATGTAATGTATCATATAGCGGTATCTTTATATTTTAATTGTAACATGACATTTGAATTTTATAATAAAGAATGCCTATATTATTTCCTCTTGGGCCTCGTTATACTGCTGCTAAAAAGCCCCTTGGGGAAATCTTCCTTCTTTTAATGTGGTGGACTTACATAGTTGCATGAGAATGTGCTTAAAATTGCATAATTGCCTAAAAAACGCATAAATACCTGTTTGCGTAAGGATACGGGTCGCACAAGAGTGCTTAACCTCACAAGATTCCTTGTTTGCCCGGGGATACCTGCTCATGCAGAAAGGCTTTTTTTCACAGAAATGCCTAAATCGCATAAGAATGCTTGGATGCATAATGTTGTGGGGTCACACAAGGGTGTTTGACCTCTCAGGAGTACTTGATTACCCATGGATACTTGGTCACCCGGAGAGGCTTGTTTTACAGAAATGTCTAAAAAAATCATTGAGATGCTTGATTGCATAAAGATGCTGGATCGCACAGGGGTGATTGATCTCACAAGAGTCCTTGATTACGGAAGGATACTTGGTCACATGGAGAACAAAACAGTTTTTCAAAAAATGCTTAAATCACATAAGGATGCTTGATTGCATAAAGATGCTGGATCGCACAAGGGTGCTTGATCACACAAGATCCTTAATCTCACAAGGGTACCTGTCTGCACAGTAGTGTTTATAATGCACAGAATATTTGGTCGCATAAAAGATGCTGAATTGCATAAGAATGCATGATCGCCTAAGGTTGCATGATCACCTAGATTTGGCATGGTTGCATAGCATGTTTTTTAGCCTCCTTTAAACATACAGGATTCCACCCTTCAGGGGGAAGAATTCTTGGTATCAATAGACATCAAAGTTGCATATATTTCCCGCTCACCAAAGGTTTCTAAGGTTTGGGGTGGATCAGCACCACTTTCAATTTGTGGCCCTACCTTTTGGTCTTGCTACAGCTCCTTGAGTGTCAACAAAGGTTCTAGCTCCACCCTTGGTAAATCTAAGAGCTCAGGGCAAAACAGTGACAGCTTATCTGGACTATTTGCTACTCATAGAGCAATCCGTAGCATGCCTAAGCCACAATATGCTCAGCACGGTAAGGTACTTGGAATACCTAGTTTGGGTTCTCACCCTAGAAAAATCTTCCTTGCAACCTCTAAGATGGTTGGAATATTTGGGCATGACCATAGACACCACCCAAAGCAGAGTGCTTTTACCTGGATCAAAGGCCAAAGCTATAAAGGTTCTGGTCCGGCTAGTCATAGCAAAGAGGAATCCCTCCATTCTGCTATGTAGTCGACCACTAGGAAAAATGGTCGCCTCTTTCGAGGCTGTTCCTTATACCCAGTTTCACTCAAGGCCTTTGCAAAGAAGCATCCTCTCTGCACAGATAAAGAGGGTTCAGGCCTTGGATCTTTCAATGTGCCTATCCCCAGGGGTATGCCGGAGCCTCAATTGGTGGTTACTGACCGAGAATCTCCTAAAAGGAAGATCATTTCTTCCACTTACTTGGAAGATCGTAACCACAGGTGCCAGACTGATTGGCTGAGGAACAGTTTTGTAAGAAGTGTGCACCCAGGGAAGATGGTTCACAGCTGAAAAGCTCTTGCCCATCAACATTCTGGAGAACCAGGCAATTTATCTATCCCTCAAAGTCTGGTATTTCAGACTACAGGGTCATCCTGTCCGGATACAATCCAACAATGCCACGGCAGTGGCTTATATCAATCACCAAGGAGGCACCAGAAGTCTGGATGCCCAAAAAGAGGTGAATCACATTTTTCTGTGGGCAGAAAGGCATATTCCTTGCCTATCTGCAGTCGTTATTCTAGGAGTGGAAAATTGGCAGGTGGATTTTCTAAGCCATCAGCTGCTGTGTCCAGGAGAATGGTCTCTACAACCCGACATATTTCAGGCCATAAGAATCTGCTAGCTCAAGGGTCAGATGCCTTAACGGTTCCATGGGATCAGTACTCTCTGATCTATGCCTTTCCTCCTATTCTGCTGCTTCCGCGATTCCTTTGGAGGGTCAAAAAGGGAGCAAATTCCATCATTCTAGTGGCCCTGACTTGGCCCAGATGACCCTGGTATGCAGAGATCATAAAGATGGTAGTAGGGAAACCCTGGGTTCTTCCGTTACGGCCAGATCTACTCTTGCAAGGTCCAATATTCTATCCTGCCTTACGAAGTCTGAATTGACGGTTTGGCTGCTGAGACCCACATTCTAAAAGGTCGTGGGCTCTTGGAATAAGTCCTTTCCACTCTTGTTAATGCCAGGAAGATGGCCTCCAGGCTCATTTATTACAGAATCTGGAAATCATATGTTTCCTGGTATGAACCCAGGGGGTGTCATCCAAGAAAGTATGCCATTAGCAGGATCCTTCCTTTTCTTCAGTTAGGCATAGAAATTAAGTTGGCTTTGAGCAATATCAAGGTCCAAATCTCAGCCTTGTCAGTATTCTTTCAAAGGCTACTTGCCTCACATTCCCTGGTCTGGGCCTTTGTTCAGTGGGGTGCTGCGCTAAAATCCACCAGTCAAACCTCCTGTGTGCCTATGGGATCTGAATTTGCTTTTGTCCGCTTTGCAGGTACAACCTTTTGAATCATTGCACCATGCTTCTTTAATTCTTTTAACAAGGAAGTTGGTCTTTCTGGTAGCCATATCCTCTGCTAGGAGGGTATCGGAGTTAGCAGCTCTTTCTTATAAAGAGCCATATTTGATTATTCACAAAGTCAGGGTGGTGTTGTGTCCTCACCCGACCTTTTTACCTAAGGTGGTTTCAGGATTCCATCTGAATCAGTATATAGTCCTACCGTCCTTTTTTCCAGATCCACAGTCCACGGAAGAAGAGTTATTACACTCTCTAGATGATGTAAGAGAAATCGGTATCTATCTGCAGGCAACCACTCAGATATGAAAGACTGATTGTGTATTTATCCTGCCGGAAGGCCCCAAGAAAGGTGTGACAGCGTCAAAATCCACTATTTCTAGATGGATTCGACAAGTTATTTTTCAAGACTCCTCCTTTTCAGTTTAAAGCACACTCAACTAGGGCTGTTAGTACTTCTTGGGCAGTGTACCCCCAGGCCTCCATGGCTCAGATCTGCAAGGCTACAACTTGGTTTTCAGTCCATGCATTCATTAGATTTTATCAGGTGGATGTAAAAGGGCAGGCATATGCTGCCTTCGGGTGCAGTGTACTGCAGGCTGCAGTATAGTTCCTCTAGTCCGTTTTCAGTCTATGTTTTCTGATCTGTGTCTCCCTCCCCTCTATTTGGGCATTGCGCTGGGACATCCCACTAAGTAATTAAAGAGGAAGTAAACCCTGATGGGTGTTACTTCCTCTTTGTTTCCCTGCAAAGGTAAAGCATAATGGGCTACTCTGCATCTCAGAGTAGCCCATTATGTGACACTTACCTGCAAGAGAAGTCCACGATGTACCCGTCTTCCTCGCTAGTAGTGAGCATCCATTCTTCACCTCTCTTCATTCCAGGGCCATGAACTCTGGCTTTGTGACCTGCCACAGTAGCGTGACGTTGCGTGATGTCACTCCAGTGCATGCGCAGAAGAAATGGCCAAACAGCAATTTTTCAAATATCTCCTAGACCGTGCAGGTCTTGGAGATTCTTCAAGCATCTATAGGTAAGCCTTAATCTAGGCTTACCTGTAGGTTAAAGTGGTTGTAAAGGGTTTGCAACCACTTTAAGGCTCTGTGTCCCGTGATGTATGAACAAAAAAACTGGATTTTTTAATACAGCTTATCTGTAAAATTCTTTTCTCGAGAGTACATCATGGACACAGAGCTCCCACCCCTCTACGTGTTTTACGTGGATACTTATTGCTTTGCTACAAAACTGAGGTGCTCCCCATATGGGAGGGGTTATATAGGTGAGGAACTCTCCTTAATTGGGGTTAACCAGTGTCCAATTACCCAAAGGTGACCATCTAACCCACTAAGTAATTAAAGCTCTGTGTCCTGTGATGTACTCTCAAGAAAAGGATTTTACAGATACGCTATATTAAAAAATCCTATTTTTCATATGACCGCAGTCTCCGCCTGGTCGTTGGCATTGATAAGAGTGCCCCGCATAATAGGTACCCCCATGTGCAGGGTGTGTAGTCTCTGGCACCCAGGCACCATTATATTATCCTTTCCCCAAACAAACGCTCACCTATTCAGCTGCTGATACCATTGTCCTCCCCATTCTGCAGATGGCAGATCATACCCAACACTAGATGTGTGGCCAAGAAATTTAAGCTCTCCTGGCCTCCCTCGCCACTTGCAATCTGCTCTTCTTTACTCACAAAAATTCCGAGCTGCCAGACATTGTGCTCTGCACATGCACAAGTGGGGAGGAAAGCTGGGAGTTCCCCTTTGTGGCTTTCTGGGGCTGTGCAAATAATGCTGGCTGCTTCCTGAACTCTGCAGGAATGAATGGGGAGGACAATGGTGTCAGCAGCTGAAGAGATGGGCATTTTATGGGGGGAAAAGAGCACAGCATTATAATATTTTGGGGACAATGTGATGCATGAGGACGTTTTTGGGAAATATGTGTAAAGTTTAAAAGCAATGCAAAAAATGCTTTCTTTTTTAATGTGTTAAATATTGCCTTAGGAGAAAGTGATTTACTTGCTTTTTAAATGTTTCATAAAACCATGATTACTGATTACTATGCACTGGGAAAAAACATCTGTGTGTGCTAAATGTAATTGTAACATTAGGAGCCTATTTATATTTATATGTTTCATGAATGCACTGTAAAGTGCATGTTTTACTGTGCAGAATAACACGGCACTGCTGTGCATGCATTTTGCTCCCATTTTTTTTAAACAGCCTTAACACACTCCTACAAAAAACAGGCAATGCACCCGTCCGTACCTTACCAAAAATGCATATTCACTGTGTTAAAAAAAATAGCATTTTTAGCATGTTAAGGTGCACTGCTCACACAATCGCAATAAATAGGCTGCAATAACGCAGCGCACCTTAATTGTCTGATACTTGTGACTAGGCCCTTAGATAAAAACAATTGGGGTTACGCATACAGAAATTAGAACTGAGGGCAACACTTTCACAGGTTTATGATAGTTCATCCAGTCCAACTTTGTGAAACTTTACAATTATTCATGCAAGGATTAATTGCTTGTTTTGTCTGGCAGATGGTACTCCCTCACACTCTTGCAGTGGATGATCCCTTGGTGTCATGATACAGGGCTGTAGACCCTGAATTGGTCTTGATGACATCAGGACCCTAGACCACTGGGGCATGAGGGAGAAGACAATGTGGGGCCTGGTCTAGCAGTGAGTGTGGGGCAAGGAGGAAGTATATCTATTTTTATATGTCCCAGAGACCTGAACAAGCGCCTAACCCCCGCAGTGCAGCCCCACTACAAGGAATCCCCTTTTTATTGCTTGGAGTTGGGCTTTACAATTCCAGCTCAAAGATCCAAAAAAATCCCTGTCTACATAATCGTCCAATACATAACATCTGGCATTGCAGGAAGACATTGCATATTATATCTATTATACAGTGGCAGCTGGTCCAGAAGGGGCGCAGGGGCACTGCCCCCCAAGCCCGCACAATTCGCGCCCCTAGCACGCACAATCAAACATCAGGTGTCTGGCCGTGAATTGTGCAGGTCACCAGACCAACAGGTCTCTACCAGGTCCATCATCCCCTCACAAGCACGTGACCAAGGCCCCTATTGGCCTCTTTCGTGATCGATTTCATCCTCACAGACCACTGCACCCCAATCCCTCCCACCCTGTGATACCAGCGAATGAACCCTAGGTTTCTGGCTTCCTTCCCCCAGCCAATCAAGACAGAAGGCCAAAGACCCAGAACCCAGGAAGAAGACCAGGTCAAAACAGAACTGGGGGCACCAAGTGAGCTCCCCTCCCCCAAATCCTCTAGCACCAGCTACCACTGCTAATATATTATGTTCTTTATATTTATGTTTGTATAGGTGCAGCCTGCATGCCATGGCCAGTGGAGGGGGCC
The DNA here is from genome assembly GCF_037356315.1 of Lithobates pipiens. Lineage (NCBI taxonomy): Eukaryota > Metazoa > Chordata > Amphibia > Anura > Ranidae > Lithobates > Lithobates pipiens. Next base: position 112,284,290 of record NW_027507788.1, read on the forward strand.
AGGCCAGAAAATTTGTAGGGATACTTGTCTTTATTTTATAGAACTGGACCAGATCTTTAAATGAGCAGTACCTACCATCCTTTGGGTGCCCCACTAATGAGAAGGGTGCAAGCTTTGTCAAGATGGATGTTTATGGAGTAAGATGATGTCTTTAGAGGGTTACCTCTTTGTAAAGCCTGTTCACTTTTGTAATAGTTAAGCCTTTCTTGCCACACTATGAATTTCATTTTTAGCATTGAGAACTGTATTTGCAATATCTGATTACAGAAAACAGAGTCATTTTCTCTGGAGAAAATAGTCTGCAAGTAACTGGTTCAGTATAAAGCATTGATTCATTTTTTTTATTATATTCACAGCAGTAAGATTCTCCACACTGTAGGTGGTAGAAAGAAACAGATGCATGGGCATCCGATTTATTTATTTCCTATCCCTGGCTGTGTGAAAGATTGGTCCTAATACTGGATCTCACAGTTTAGAGAACTCAGGATTCAGGAACAACTCAGACAACCCCATGAAGTGCATACTTTAAAGTCCAACTGAACACTCACAATCTTCCACTGTAATGCAGCCAGGCTGCATATACAGTAATAAATCTAATCTTGTACTCATTATTAAATTGGTTAGTGCTGAGGCTAATCAACAGTGCTCTTTCAACCAGAGCAGTGCTCCTGATTAGTGCACTGTTGGGAAGGGGAGCAGATACGTTGAGAAAGCCATATGAGAAAGTTGTGGTTTGACTCTCAGGATTGCTGCAGCATGGGTTATTTTAACCTTTGCTACAACACTTACCAGTTGAATAAAAGCATTACTGTATATGAAGCCTATTTGCATTACAGTAATACATTGTAAGAGTTCTGTTGTGCTTTAAAGAGGAAGTAAACCCCTTCAAACCACTTTGACCTACAGGTAAGCCTAGATTAAGGCTTACCTGTAGGTCCAAGCAATATCTCCTAAACCTATATGGTTTAGGAGATATTTGCCCGAAAATGTCATTGGTCGGAGCTGCGAGACGCCACCAGCAAGATGGATGCGGCGGACTACAGGGATCAGCGGCGACTTCGCTGGCTCCTGTGTCAGGTAAGTGACACATAATGAGCTACTATGCGATGCATAGTAGTCCATTATGCTTTACCTTTGCAGGGAAAAAAAGAGGAAGTAAACCCATCAGGGTTTACTTCCTCTTTAATGCTGTTGCTACTATTTAAAAGTGTTAGAACCCATGTTGCATACATTTAAATGTACCCACATGTATGAACATACTATTTTGGGGAGGGATTTTCTCTCACTTCCAGATTGAATAAATTTTTATTTAGGTCATTAATTTTATTAGCATATGATGAAATTGTTGTTTATGAAAATAATTTATGGCTGGGAAAGCTAACAGTTTTAATTCATATCCCTGATATTTTAGCTTTAAAAAAAAAACTGTTTACTTCCGATCGGGTGATCAGAGACTACCTCTGTGACTAGCTGCCTGCACCGTTGGATTGTTTCTCATGCGCACCGGTAAAAATGGTAAGCCAGAGAAACACCGGCGAGGTGGACATGAATAGAAAGCCAGCCTCCAGCTGGAAAAAAAATGCCGGGGTTATGGCTTCAGACATACCCTCAGTAAACCACTTGCAAACCACAATATATATATACCTGTACATATTGTGGTCAGCGGCAGAGGTGGGAGCATCTCCTCCTTCCGCTTCTGAAAGCAATCCAGTGGCTAATTAGCCGCTTGGACTGCTTTCATTAGAAAGCCAGCGGTCGGCTGAAAAAAATAAATAAATACTGATAGCTTCAGCCATAGCCCCAGTTAACCACTTGCAAACCACAACAAATATATATATATATATATATATATATATATATAATATGGTTGGCAAGTGGTTAAATAGATTACACAGACGTTCAATACAAAAGTTGTAGCTAAAAATCCATAAATGATTTAATAATGAACAATACCATCCTGGCTGTATTCTTGTTCTTATTATAATAAATCTTGTTGTGTGTGTATATATAGATTTTTAAAATAAAATTTTACATTAGGTTAACGATTTTCCTTTTGTAGAAACACACTTGTTTTAAATTAATGCCCACCCCTAATTAAAGTACATTCTTTGCATACAATGGCTTGTTGGACACAAAGTGAAAAAAGGTGTCCTTGGAAATGTGTTTGAAATGCTGGCAACTATGCATTTAGATGCTGTAAAATGAATCATCATTATCATCACACAGTACAGGTGCTTTGGGCCACAGCATCAGTACTGTGTGATTATCATGATGATAATGATGATGACCTTAGGAGGACAGTGAAAGGAATCCATAGGCCTCACTTAGGGCCAATTAACAAAGATGCGGGTCCTTGAACGCATACGGTGTGCATCCTAATGCCAGTAAAAAGTGGTCATGCATGGGAGACACGTCTGCACCCTTTGTGTCCTTTATGCCACGTACACATGATCAAACTATCCGGCTGACCAGAGCCTGCCCAACAATCCGCCCGTGTGTGGGCTCCGGCTGACTTTTTTCCCCCAAAAGTCCGGCGGACTTAGAACGTAGTTTTGACTCAAAAATTGTCCGGCGGACAATCCGGCCTTGTGTGTGCTTGTCTGCCGGACTTTTGAAATGAACGGACTTTCCCGCACATGGAGAAAAGTCCGTTCATTTTGAACGCGGCTCCAGGTAGCCGGGACTAGCGCAGGATGTCAAGATTGACACGTCGCTGGCCCCCGTCACCTGGTATGGACTTAAAGGGGAAGCTGAAAAAATGCAATGGGGGTCCCCCCAAGGTCCATATAAGACCCTTATCCGAGCACGCAACCCGGCCGGTCAGGAAAGGGGGTGGGGACGAGCGAGCGCCCCCCCCCCCCCCCCTCCTGAGCCATACCAGGCCGCGTGCCCTCAACATGGGGTCCAGCATCCTCTGGCTGGGACTGTGGCATCATAAGGGGTGGGGACATCACCCGGTGAACCACAGCTAGTAAAAGAGCTGGAAGAAGGAGGCATGGCAAGAAGAACTGAAGAGGGGGACAAGACCCCCAAAGTCAGAAGTAGACCCCCGGGTGGCGACGAAGAAGAAAGCCGGGCTCCTCCGCTAGTAAAAGAGCTAGCAGAAGACCTGCAAGACGGAAGAAGACCCCCGGAGCTGTGCAATAAATTATTTTAAACCCTTGTGTGGTGTTTTTTTTTACATTTTTTTCTTTTCAAATATTTTTATTAAGATATAAAAGGCAAAATTATACAAACAAACGAAATTGTACAATTGAAAACAGTCGCAACATAAGTATGACAAGACAAAAGTACGAGGGTACAATAGAGATCAATGTAGAACAAATTATAGCTTCCAGGATCCAATAGCTCTACCAGAATGATTTAGTGAGATATCAATTTTGGATCTGGTATAAACTAGGGGGGAATCCTAAGGTCAGGAGACCCCATAGTAGGGTGAACCATCCCTAAAACTAGGGAGCAGAAACAACGTGAAGAGTATTTACGCTACTATAATATAGTTTCAAGAGCAAACACAAAAAAGACTTTAAAGTCAAACAGCAAAAAAGAGAGGGGGTAGAGGAAGCGAAGAGCAGAGATAAGAAAAGGAAAAAGGATGAAGGAAGGCAAAGGAACACAGGAGGGAAGGGGGCAAGGATGGGGCGGCGGGCGACCTGGTGTCCCCAGAGGTTTTAGGGGATAAGATCCACCCTTAGGTTAGATCAAAAATTAGGCTATGGTTCCAAGAGTTGGTGATCAAAATTTGGGGGTAGGAAGTGATCCACCCAGGGCTGCCAAGTCCTTCTATGAAGTGGGAGTTTATACAGAATAGTTTCTTCAATTTTGCTATGGATCATAGCCTGAGTGACCCGATTTTTAACTTCGGTAACATGCAGAGCCGAAGACTTCCAGGCTTTTGCAATAGTCTGCTTAGCTGCCGTCATTACCTGTAAAAGGAGCCGTGATTGTGGCCGGGTTTTTTACATTTTTTTCACCAGGTGAATGGGTAGGGGTACATTGTACCCCATACTCATTCACATAGGGTGGGGGGCCGGTATCTGGGGGCCCCTTATTAAAGGGGGCTCCCAGATTCTGATAAGCACCCCGCCTGCAGACCCCGACAACCAACGGCCAGTGTTGTCGGAAAGAGGCCCTTGTCCTCATCAACATGGGGAAAAGGTGCTTTGGGGTGAGGGAGGGGGCTGCAGGGCCCCCCTTCCCCAAAGCACCCCCCATGTTGAGGGCACGCAGCCTGGTACGGCTCAGGAGGGGGGGGGGGGCGCTCGCTCGTCCCCACCCCCTTTCCTGACCGGCCGGGTTGCGTGCTCAGATAAGGGTCTTATATGGACCTGGGGGGGGACCCCCACGCAGTTTTTTCAGCATAGGGCTTCCCCTTTAAGTCCATACCAGGTGACAGGGCCAGTGACGTGTCAATCTCGCCGCTGAAGGCGGCGACATTGTCTTCCTTCGCTAGTCCCGGCTGAAAGTCTGGTTGTGTGTGGGCAGGTCCGCTCATTCGGAAAGTCTGATCGTGTGTACGTGGCATTAGAGGGAGTGGTATAAACGTGCGTCTCATCTGCACATTTTTACCACCCCAAAACATTCCCCATTATACTACAAAGCAGAGGAGGGGGGTGATTTATGCTGTGGCCATGATGCTTTTTGTACAGCATAAATTATCCCGGCGGTTGCGATCAGCCACCACCCTCCCCCTGTTTTCCCAGGCTCCCCATTCCATCAGGTCCGGTTGGTAGTTCACAAAGGAGGAGGAAGAACATCTGTTTCCCTCCCCTCTGACAAATTAAGTCAGAAGCTATGAGGCTTTTGTCACTTCTAGCTTTGGTTCTTTATTTTTCTGGCTGGTAAATCTGTGTTTGCTCAGCTGCCTTGGAGGGTAGAGGAAAGATCAGGGATCTAATAGACCCAGATCTCTACATAAAGATGACCTTCTACTGCCCAAAGGTATCATCCCTTGTGATAGCAATAAGGTTGAATGAAAAAAAAAAAAAACATGTAAAAAAGAAGCAATAATTCTATCACAGTGTTCCACTTGGATAATCAAATGTATATCAGGCTGGAGAATGATGGATATCACTGAAGACAAGCTGGAATTGTTTTTATAGGCGGTGCAGTGGGGTGGGCCCATACAGCCTACCTGACCCCGTTAGGTAGGCTGGATGGGGCCCCATAATTTCTAACCCTTATGTTCATTATACTTTTGATAGCCTGTATAAATGATCATGATACATATCATACAGTATAGTATAAAACAGGCTAAGTAAATGGCAATGATATACATAAACAATACCGTAGTCAGAGATGTGCACATATTTGAAATTGTATGTACATAAATGAATTTCAAGGTGGTATATACAGTAAAAATACAACCAACCCTTTAGATGAAGGAGGAAATTTAATAACTAGCTCCAACTAAACTCTCTGCTTAGAGGTTTGAATAAGATTAGGAGGCATTCATTTTAGTCACAGGTTCAGCATCTGGTTCATGGGCTTCAATATTGAGTCTCGCATTGCAGATAATATTTTGACCTGAGCGAGTAGGTGGTATATTGGAAAGAAATAAAAGAAAAGGATGTGATTGCCTTCAGCTGCATTTCCTGTGCTCTTGAGCTTAGATAAAACCCTGGCTAATGCCTCTATGAGCTGCCAGCTGTTACTGATATGATCCTAGTAAAGCTGTACCTTGAAATTAATGTGTTCCTTTTTTTCTCAGGTCCACTGCAAGAATGTAGTAGTGGAACAAAATAGTGTGACAGTACTACAGTATATTCACTGATGGGCACAGCCTAGCAAGGAAGCCTGTATAGAGAAATGAGCACTAAGATTAATTGCCATATGCCATTCGCAAAAGGTCTGATGTGCCCATAATTATAATATACACTATATTACCAAATTATTGGGACTCCAGCCTTTACAGTATATGCACATGAACTTTAATGGCATCCCAGTCTTAGTCCATAGCGTTCAATATTGACTTGGCCCACCCTTTTCCAGCTATAAAAGCTTCAACTCTTCTGGGAAGGCTTTCCACAAAGTTTAGGAGCTTGTCTATGAGAATGTTTAACCATTCTTCCAGAAGAGCATTTGTGAGAAGGCCTGGCTCGCAGTCACCACTCTAACTCAGCTATCAGGTTCAGGTCAGGACTCTATGCTGGCCATTCAGGTTCCTCCACCGCAAACTTTTCTTTGCTATAACTATGTCTTTATGGACCTTGTTTGTGCACTGGTGTGCAGTCACGCTGGAACCATAAGGAACCATCTCCACATTGTTCCCACAAAGTTGGGAGCATGAAATTGTCCAAAATTTCTTGGTATGCTGATGCCTTAAGCTTTCCCTTCACTAGAACTAAGGGGCCAGGCCCAAGCCCTGAAAAACATCCCCACACTATAATCCCCCCCCCCCACCAAATGATTTGGACCAGTGCACACAGCAAGGTTCATAAAGGCATGGATGAGCGAGTCCCAATACTTTTGGTAATATAGTGTATACCTATTTTATATTATACCCTATGTAACCTGAGGAGATAGATATGGTGTGCTTAACTTCATAAAAAATTACAGAAGCTTGAAGTCGCACAACACTGCCCAACCTGCTGAGTTTCAGGTTGGGTCCTTAAAATCGAATGCCCTGTACACACAGTCGGACTTTCTGACAGAAAATGTGCGATCAGATCATGTTGTCGGAAAATCCGATCGTGTGTGGTCTCCGTCTGACTTTTTCCATCGGAATTTCCGACACACAAAGTTTGAGAGCTGGATCTCAAATTTTCTGACAACAAAATCTGATCGTGTAAATTCCAATCGTGGGTAGACAACTCAGACGCACAAAGTGCCATGAATGCTCAGAATAAATTACGAGACAGAAGCGCTAGGTCTGGTAAAACTAGCGTTCATAATGGATATAACACATTCATCACGCTGCAATGTTAAAAATTGTTTAATGCAGAGCATTCTTTTTTTCTTTATAATGCTATAAGTTGTTTTGCTGCTCATATTCACACAGACTTTTCACAAACGTCTTACTTTATTATTTCTCCTGATTTCATGAATATAATATTTTTATTCGTCAGATCTCCCAAATCATTTTTGATTTTTAGGTTTTAATATTTTTGAAAAATTTTGTGGCCGTTTTTTAATCAAGTTCTCCTTTTTTTTTGGTGATCTCCATAATTTTTTTGTGTTTTGTGTGTCAACTTACCACAACATCATTATTATCTTTTTATTTTATTGTTTTATTTTTTAATCTCGAGGAGGTTGTTTGGTGTTGGCGTCCCTCGTTAATTTTACTTTGTATTTTTGAAATGTGCCTGCTTACTCACAAATAAACTGTCCTTTTTGAATTAAAACACATAGGCAGGTATTTATTTAACCCCAAAAAAAATATTAGGGGTCATAATCAAATAAAGAGGAAGGCAATGCTGGAGAAACCGGTGAAATTGGCGAAGCCTTTGGCCCCCAGGGCACACATCAATTATTTAAAGGCAAAATTGGTGGCCTGAGGAGTCCATATATAAGGGAGTACAATCTGGTCCAGAAGTCCAAGAGATCAGGAACAGAAGCAGATGACATATATTTTCCCCAGGCTGTGGTCATACAATAGCCTGCATCTTTTGTTAGACCAGACTGAACCCAGGCCATCACTCTCTGGTCTTCCTTCCATGCTTCCTTCCAGGCTGTGACCGTGGTGTTGGAGGTGTGGCAGAAGGAGGAGGATGGTCCAACTCACAGAGGTGGGTTTTGTTGGTGAGTTGTCCCCTCAACCCCTTATTTAGTGTGATATAAATTAGTTCCTCACACAAGAGGCATTGCCCCTCCTCCATTTTCTGCATTTTGCATGCAGCCATGGAGGCAAAGGTCTCTTGAAGAGTGACTGTGGTTTTGAGGGCCGCAGAAATCTCCCCAATCAGCCTGAGTGCTGACTTCTCCATGTTCCTCTCCTTCTTGGGCCTTTTGGTTTGAAGGTGGAGGGGAGGGACCTGGGATTCTGTGAGGCTCCCAAGCCTGCCCACCTCCTGGCTGCCACTAACCCCTGCCACCTCCTGGCTGCCACCAACTCCTGCCTCCTCCTGGCTGCCACATTCCATGCCCTCCACCTGGCTGAGGTCTTCCTGTGTATGAAAATGGGACATACTTTTAGTTTTTGGTTCATCAATCACACACAATTTTCAGCTCATGACTGTTGCAAATTGAATGTTAACAAATAGAAAAGACTATCATTCTGAGCCCAGCATTTTTCATTCTTGTCCCAATTATTTTTGGCTACTATTGTCTATTGATATGTAAAACACTTTATTAAATCAGCAATTAGTGATCAATAATCACATCTAGTTAACATCATTCATTTTTACAAAAAAAAAAAAAAATGTAAAATAATACTATATCTGGCTCAAGCTGGGCTCCTCCACTTATTCCTATCTGGAAGTCCCAGGTTGGACATCGGAAGCCTCAGCTGGGGTGGAACGAAGTGTGGAAGGAACTGTGGAAGGAAGAGTTGAGAGGGATTCCCTGATTTTCGAAAATGCAGTCTCTCATAGTACCACAGCCTGGGGACATAAACGTCATCTGCTGCAACTCCTGATCTCATGGAATCCTGGGCCTTCTTGCTCTCCCTCAGATATGTACTCCTCAGGCCACAAATTTGGCTTTTAAATAGGGGATGTTTGCCGTGGGGACCACCAGCTTCACCAGCTCCAGCACTTTCTCCAGTGCTGCCTGCCTCTTTAATTAATTATTGTAATGAGGGTGTTTCACCTGGTACAGACAGGGCAGCTCCCTACAGTTGTCTATGAAAATTTGGAGAAAACTGTGGTCTTTGAACCCATCCATTTTCTTTGCAACACACCACACACGGCAAACCCTAATGTCAAGCTAAACTCTCCTAATCTTTGTACGTACGACGCACGCGTGTTACATTTTATATACACTGTGCATGCGTGAAACTCCCCAACGTTCTTTATAGTCTATTCCCCCACCCCTTCTCTTTCGGCACAGTGGGGAGAGCACATGGAGACATAGCAGGTGCGTGCTAATTACAGCAATGAAGAGGATGAGCAAAGCTCAGAGCCAGTAACGTCCCGATATCGGAGGAGAAGATTTAAGGCCTCAAATATGTCCTTTGTAGAGATGATGGAGATGGTGGACATCTTGAATAGGGCCGACTATGATGGGAAGTATGTACCGTACCCAAACCCAAATGTGAGAAAGGCCAAGATAATGAATAAAGTTGTGCAGAGTCTGCAGAAGACTTTTGGGGTATGACGATCCAAGAATCAACTGAGGAAACGCTGGTCAGACCTGAAACTGAGGGAGCACGATCAGTACAGAAAGATCAAATGAGTTCTTCAAAAAAGTAAATATTTGTCATGTGTTCATATTATTATTATTACTTGCATACTGTTCCATGTGCTTTTCTTTAGTGTTGTACAGTTTAAAATGGCCCCTTTCATATTCATGGGTTCAATCGGTCTTAGGAAACATTGCTCGTTCGGCCACTAAAATACAATGTTTTGTGAAGTTGCAGTTAATTACAGGCCTATTTCTAGTCAAAGAAGTTATTTGTCTAGATGGGTTTGTAATGAGAATGAAATTTAAACTTGATTCAGTGTAAAGGAAAGGACACTTCTGGACTCAGGTGCACTAGTGTGAGACATCAGAACACCCTTTTTATTCGGGTGTCCCACACACGTGCTCCAGTGGATACTATAGGGGTGTCTCCATCTGTGAAACTTGCACAAAACAGGTAAGTATTCCAGCTTTAGAAAGTATAAAAAAAAAATATTTTCAGCTTGGAACTCTGCCAAAAATACAATTGTACGACACTTCCCAAGCAATGTTTCATATTTTTATTTCTGCCCTCAAATATCAGTGTGCTAAGTATAACTTTTTTACATTTTCATAGGGGAGAGAAGACTCGGGACGTCTAACGACATCAGGGGCCCCACACTTCCCAAAGAAGGGGAAATACCACCACCAGAAGCAGAGGAGGAGGAGGAAAGAGAGGTTGTTGAAATTGGTGAAATTGTCACCAGAACAGGTGAGTGTCTGAGACCACAGCTTCAGGTAATAGATGTATGCCTGCATTTTTATAATACAAGGTGTGTTTTTTTGTTTATTTTTAGGTGATGTGGATGTTGTGGAAGAAGAATGTAATTTTACCACTAAAAGTGGCCAGATTCTCATCGGGGAGATAATGGGGTGCAATCGAGATTTAGAGAATCTCAAGAAAAACATCAATGATATTCAACAAAAAAAGAAGAACATCATTGATATTTTAGGGAGAATCTAAAACACACAAAACTAGCTAGCATCGATTTGAGATTTTCAAAAATAGTTTTAAATTTTTTGAAAAGCCAAATTTGGAAGATGCACAGTTTGTCAACATGTGCTATCTCCCATCATGGGGGATCAATGTACATGTTTTGTGGGTGCAACCCCTTCCTCACTACTAAAGTGGCTGAGATGAAGGGGTTGCACCCCCAAAACAACGTACATTGATCCCCCCATGATGGGAGATAGCACACGTCAACATTAGCCATGGGATCAGAAGGAAAATGCCCGGTTTGAATCACAATTTATATGCATCTTTCAAATTTGGCTTTTACAGGGGTGACACGTCATCTGATGAAGGCAATATCAACACAGTGTGGACATATGTCTGATATTGCCTTCACTTTTCAAAGTTGAACTTTGTAAGTTCCTGAGTTGTGTATGTTTTATTATGCTTTGTTTTAACAAAAAGGGCTAGTTATATTAATGTTACCAAAAATAATGTTATTTACACCAAATATGTTGGTTTGTTGAAAAACCCTTTTATAAATGCACATGTGAATGTGCTTTGAGTAAAAAGTTTTATTATCATCAACAATGTGTGGCTTCTTCTTTCAATGCTCAAAAGCAGTAGTAAAGTTGGTGTTTTCTGTGACAATGGGGGTTATTTACTAAAGACAAATCCACTTTGCACTACAAATGCAGTTTCAAGTGCACTTTTGCAGTGCACTTGTAGTGCAAAGTGGATATGCCTTTAGTAAATAACACCCACAGTGCTTTTTAATTTGCCCCAATCGCACCATTTTCATGAATCCACACATTTCTGTCATGGTTCTGAAAATGTTGAATATTTTTGTCAGTAATGCACTACACACATTAACAACAAAAACAAGGTGTGTGTGTAGCAGACCCACAACATAATAATAATATTATCTGAAGAAGAGACTGTCACCTCATGTCTCAAAGAAATTTGGTTTGCACTGTTGAAGAAAAAGCCCCCCAAAAAATAAAAAAATAAACCTAGGAGACAGCTAACAAAAACCCAAGCAGTAAATGAAAACAAATATTATTCCAATTTCAAATATACATTTATTTAAACATGTCTGTCAGACATTGTCATGGCATATCAATGGCCCCCCTACCCGCAAAGTACTCTATGTTTCTGCTTCTGACCTCGCAGATGCTTTGGGGGGGGAAAGCCAGGATGGCCAGCTTTAACCCCCCCCGGCGGTATTCCTGAGTCTGGCTCGGGGTGGAGATTTTATACCAAAAGTGGTAACCCCGAGCCAGACTCGGGACCGCCTCGCTGAATCCAGGGAGATGTTACCTTCTCCCCTGGATCCAGCGATGTCCCCCCCGCCGTGCGAGCGAGCTGTGCTCCACTCGATCTATCACGGAGCCGATCTCCGTTCCCTGCGAGCGTTGCGACTCATGGGGATGGAGAACGGCGCCAAATTCAAAAAGTGAAACACACACATTACATACAGTATAATGTAATCTTACAGATTACATTGCTGTATGTAATTTTTTCACATCCCCTTTGTCCCTAGTGGTCTGCCCAGTGTCCTGCATGCAGTTTTACATTATAAAAACCAGGCTTTATGCCTGGAAACTGGAGATTGTCCATAGCAACCAAAACTGTCCCTTTACATCAAAAATGGTTTTAGACCAGCTAGAAAACAGCGATAATAAATTTGAATCACTCGCAGAATTGAAGGATAGCGATTTGGGGGGAGATCCGTCATCAAATACTGAAAAGTAATGACAGGGACAATTCTGCAACTGAGCACATTTCAGTGTTTTTGATTTGATTACATTATTGAATAATTTTTATAATTGTTATATTATTTGGTATAATTATTTATAGTTATTTATTATATTACAATTTATGATTTCATTTTTCAAACTTTATCATACCCGGGATGTCTGCTAGAGGGTTTGGACAGATTTAAGCGAGTTATTCCTAAGAATTACAGGACTACAATATAAAACACTAAATTTTCGTGCAAAATAATTGTACCGCTTTCAGTACCTAAAATCGGAAATAATCATACCGCCAGGGAGGTTAAGTGCCGTCAGGTTTGAAAGTTCTGGAAAGTCGGCCTCAGGCCCAACTGAGGCCACATAGTTTGGTGAATTATTTTGAAGAAAATTGTGCAGCAAGCACAATATGGTTCAGTTTATATTCTGCCATGTGGATTGGTGTAAAAAATAGGCAGAACCAGCTGGCCATTATCCCAAAAGTGTTCTCCGCCACTCTTCTGGCTCTGGCTAGCTGGTATTTAAAAATCCTCTGGTCCGGAGTGAGGGTCCTCATTGGCAAATGCCGCATAACATGGTCCATCAGCGCAAAGGCTTCATCCACAACAAAGACGAAGGGGAAGTCCTTCCACATTCTATTCTGGAGGTGGCAAGCCCAAGCTGCCATTCTGGAGATGCCAGTATAACTCTGTTTGGGCGATCAGTCCACCATCCAACATCCGGCTATTTTTCCCCGCATTCACATAGAGGAACTCATAAGTAGCTGACACCACCACCAACATCACTATACTATTATACCTCTTGTAATTATAATATGTAGCACCCTGCTCGTAATGAGCAGACACTATTGTTTTTGTGAATTTAAGTTTGTCTAAAGCTGCAGTTTGGCTCAGACTAATTATGTCAAAGTTCTGGTTTCTGTACCAGTTCAGCTGGGTTGTGCTAGTTTCTACTTGGCCATGGGTGTCGCTGTCACCACCGGTAAGTGTTGGAAATGCAACAGGCTGAATGCATTGGGTACCCCTTTTACTCAGAAATAGCCCAGTGGGAGTGGTTCACCTGCTGTGCATTCTGGGTAAGGGTACTTAAGGTACAGGCATCATATTTTTGGGGGTGTGTTATCCCAACCTCATGGCCCTCCTGGCCTGAGGTGTGTGATGCCTGTCTCTGTGTCTCAGGCTGGCTGGCCCGAGGCTTTGTAACTGAAAGGGTGGGCCCAAAAGTCTTGGGGCCTACCGATCCAGGGGTGGTCCTGTGCTGTCTTGCCTGCTGGGAGAAGCCAAGCGACTGGCGGATCCAGGGGAAGACTTTTTCAGGAGAGGACCGATCAACAAGGCTGGTATCTCTGGAAGAGCCTGGAGACTCAGTTGGAGGATGCACCCCGGGTTACCTAACACACAGTATCGCCAGACTGGCTGAAAGAAACTGGTATGGTGTGACAACTCTTTAATTTCTCAACAAGTTGTTGGTTATGCTTTCCTGTGGCAGAGGATTGCACAATGATTCCATTATACTGACAAGTCTGTGGCAGAGACTTTGTTTGAGCATCTCACCGTCTGCTAGGTCAGTGAGAGAGGCCTATCCGGTGGCTGCTAGATCCAGCCTGTGGAAGCTGTTTATTCTCTGGATCAAGGAAATACCTCTAAACCGCAATTACAAGGTACCTGAACTCCCCTTAACCCTCTATCCCTCTATTGCAAAACTTCATGTTTCTTTCAAATAAATCTTTGGAAAAAGGACTAAGTGTCGGAGCTAACATTCTTTAATCTACTCTACAATGTCACCCCTAAGACGGACACAGTGAGCAGGTGAGGTAACGGTAAGTCCAACAAAAACCAGCAGCTCCTTCGGGGGTCAATGCTACAAATAGTAAGACCCTGAATTGGGGGGTGGGACGATGTGGACATGTTTCCCATCAATTGCACCTTCACAATTGGGAAAGTCCCAACGAGTGACAAAGTGGGAGGCCACAGTCTGCCATTCCTGTGGCGTTGAAGGAAACTGAGTCAAACAAGAAAAAAAAATAGTAATTTTGCACTTAAACATTGCAAGCAAATTAGACACAAAAATTTTTTGGTTAACATAAGTATAACATTTATTGAAATGAGTATTTAAAGACAAAAGTATAAGGTCCACTTATCAGATTCCTCACGCATCTGATGGCCCATTGCAAAAATTTAGGGGGGAGATGTTTTTGACAGGTAACCCTCTCCACTTCATTGAGAGCTGAATGCATAAATAATGTGTGTTAACTTTGGCCAGCCTCTCCTTACTTACACTATTGGCAGCCCAATGGACAGGTAAGAAGTATCATAATAAAAACAAAAACAAAAAAATACACAATGAACAAATGGAAGCACATTTTTACATTCTGCTATTAACTATCAAGATAATAATAGGAGAAACAAACTTTAAACAGTATCATTTGAAAGTATTTAGGCAGGCCCTTGCACTACTTGCTTTGGTGAATTCATCCATAAATATGACCACAAAAGAGGTAGGTATAGTGTGCATGGGTTGCCAAAGTCAGCAGATAGAAGATTGCTATCAGCTGACTTAGCAGTTGGGGGAGGGAGGTTTCCAAATAAGTTTGGGAAACACATAACATTTGTACACATTTTAGGGGGTGTTTTGGGGAAAGCACTACTATGCAGCTGACAAAATACATTGCTAAGGGACTAGGCTATAGGTGTATGTGGGCCCAGAACAGCACGCTGAGGAGGTTAGTGAAGGCAGATATGCAAGAAGGACAAAAAAGGAACTTTAAAAGCTTCCAGCATGCATGAGGACAAAGGGGCACAGCATATTACAGCATATTACAATCATGGTAATTAGATGATGGTGAAAGAAATGCAATACATTAGCAAACATTAAATACATAGAATGTGATGTTAAAGGAGAAAACTTACCTTAATATAGTCCTTCTGCAGGACCTGAATAATGGCAGAACAGGTCTCTGGAATAATGATTCCCAGAGCCTGGGGGCAGATGCCTGTGGAGAGCATGAGGTCCTGCAGGCTTCTCCCAGTCGCCAAGTACCGCAACGTGGCTAGCCTCTGCTCCGGAGTGATGGCTTGCCGCATGCAGGTATCCTGTCTGCAGATATAAGGGGACAGCAAAGCCAGCAGACGGTGAAAAACGGGGTCCGTCATCCGGAGATAATTCCTGAAATCATCAGGATTATTCTCCCGGATCTCACGAAGCAAAGGCATGTGCGAGAATTGGTCACGCTGGAGCAACCAATTCTTTGTCCATGAACTCTTCCCCACCCTGTTCATGGACTGGGCTTGTGTCAAAGCTAGAAGCCCAACACCAAGCCCCTTCACAGCACAAACTCTATGATGAGTACATCCATGCAGCATGGCTTCAAAACGATTGGCTGGTCAGAACGGAATAACAAAAAGCACTGAATAACAGCAAGGCCTGAAAAAACTAACTGAAAATCAGTAAGGAGCGGACAAGGACACACTGAATATCAAATACGGTACTATAAATAGCATGCACTGACAAACAAATGAGAACTGACTACATGCACTGAAAATCAGATACGAACCCACAAGCACAAACTGAAGAGCAGTAACGATCTGAAGCACAAATCTGAAAAGCGTGAATCGTCTCTAACCAAACTTCTACTAACACACTATAAACACAAGATAAGCAAAAGGAGCCCAAAGGGTGGCGCATGTGGTGCTGAACTTCCCTTTTATAGCTTTGTTGTACATCATCGCATTCTTGACAATCGTAAATTCCAACAACTGTGTGCGACCGTGTGTATGCAAGACAAGTTTGAGCCAACATCCGTCTGAAAAAATCTGATGGATTTTGTTGTCGGAATGTCTGATCGTGTGTACGGGGCATAAGAATTGGCGACCCATATATGTATTTTACGTGTACTGTACCTTTACCCGTTTGCCTGGGGTTTAGACCAAGCATCAGCTAGGTTGCCTTGCAACCTGACAAGCCGGCTACCGAACTTTGGCTATGTTTTGACTACGTTTGTTCTGTTAACTTGTATTATTAAACAAGTGTGATTTACCTGTACCTCTGTCTCGGTCTGATTCATGTTTTCTGACATGCTCCCCTTCCACACATTTCTACTGCTGGAATAAAGAAAAACAAGCCTGAATAAGTGCCAAGTTAATTTGACCTAAGGACCCTTCCCTACCCCTTTATTATTTTTTTTTAGACACAGACCTTGTACCTCCTGTGGCGTTGGCATATCTGATGTCAGGTGCACAGGAGGAGTCTTGCAGTTAGTCACAGATCCTCCTGTGCAGCTGTACAGTAGGAGGAATTGGTTTAGCTGTATGTATAGTGTAAATATATTACCCTCAGAGCCTCTCCTCACATTGGCCAGAAGGGAAATCAACCCTGTATGCCTATAGCAGTCTTCTACAGATTGTAAAAAAAAAATAAAAATGAATTTCTTCTCAGCTGAATGCTGTAAGACAGATTTTTTTTTTTTTTTATAAAAAAGGTAGAATTGAAAGAAGTTTGTGTTAGGAATATAGGGAAATAATTTTCAGGTACCCAATAATTCTTTATTTATATACTGTAGAATGTCCTGATAGTTGTCACTGCAACTACAGCTTACTTTTTATTGCTTTCTAGATCACCACTTCTAACACTTGCTGTGATGGTGGAAGGGTTGAAGGGGTTCAGAATCTACACTAAGGTGAGATCTGAAATGGTACAAAAAGCGTTGAGTTTAAGAGGGAGGACTATTTTGCTGGAAAATGAAAGGTTAAAAGTGAATTTCCTGCACTGCTGCTCTTCCCTGACAATTCATATCCACAACACTAGTCATTAGTTTTATGTTGACTAGGTTCACAGCTCTCCTCCTGCCTATCCTTGATATAGGCATTATTTATGTAAAGCTCAGTGAGAGTATTGTCACAGCAAAATGCTACAAAGAGATGTCAGTGGGGGCCCCCCATCAAAATTTTGCCATGGGACCGCATGACCTGTAGTTACACTACTGAAACCAAAAGAAGAGTATGAAAAATAGAATGCTCTCGCTATTGTCCTTGGATCACTCGTCCCTTACGTCTTTATTTGATCATCCTGCACTGCGTCAAGGCATGGGCTCTCGATAGGCCCCTATTCCCGATCCACATGGCCAGTAGCGAGCTCATTTGTGAACCCCATCTCAGGTGCTCCGGCAGTGCCAAATGCCCAGGGCAATTGGCTCACAGCCCTCCGCATCTCCTACTTTTGTTCTGACCTCTTTACATCCTCTCAAACTCACAGATCCCTAATGGGATACGAACAGCTGTGCCCCCTTTTAGAAACACTCAGACACTTACTCTCTACCATGTACACACTACAACATGCACCGATACATGATCAACCTCCCTCTTACACCAGTAAGTGGTCCATGGATTTGAGAAAGGAACTCCACTTGGTAGACTGGCAAAAGTCATACTACTTTACACACAAATCCTCATTATCTGTCGTAAAAATTTGTCTGCTATGCTATGCACATAGCCCCATATTCTGCTGTGCTTCCAATAAGCACCCATTTCCATCTTAATGATATAATGCTTTAGCTTACCTTCCAACACATTCATCCCAATGAACAGACTCAACCATCCTTCTTATGTTCTCAGTTCCATGCTTATGCCCCCCCCGGGGGCTCAACATCGCCTTTTATTATCTCCCAAAGAATGACAAACAGGAAGTCCTGCCCCCAACAGGCAGGCACTTCCTCAGTACAGAAAATGACATCACAGAAAATGACATACATTAAAGGGGAGGGCATTCACAAGAGGAAGTGCACAAGCCCCCTTTTAGTCAGCATGGAGCACAGACCATAGTGCTTTCAAAATAAACAGTATGGAGTGAGCTCATTATTATGATTCTTAAAAGCTTGAGACAATCTGCAGGGACATTGCTACTGGTGTTGTTAACATACGGTACTAGTATATTAACAAGGCAGATACCAATGTCCTCTTATTAAAGCAGATATGTATCCAAAAAGGATAATGTAGCCACACAGAGATAAAATAATATGTCTATCTCGTTATGTAGACTTTGCTTCTCTAATGCCCATATTCATTTGAAGGCAAGAAGCCCAGCGCATTGCGCTTGGTACCTACAAACCAACAAACATCCACAGACACAGAGAACACGTCTCAAATCCGATGAGAAGGTTTTCATACTGACTTTTTACCACTGGTCTCGATTTGACCCAAGTACGCTCTGCTAGAGCGCTCCTAGATCAAACCGGACACATGGAGACAGATGACAATCTATAAAACACACATCCTAGAATAAAATGTTATACAATCAAATTTTCCACAACATATCCTACTAACAAGAGAAAAACTTTAAACGTCTCTCTCGGTTGTACAGGGACCTTCAATCTCTAAACAAGATATTCCCACCTGTACCTTCCACATGCTGGAGATGCGGCTCTGCAGATGGAAGCTACCTCCATATATGGGGGGATTGTCAGCTCATTCAGCCCCTCTGGTCACAGGTTTTTACCATATAAAGCAATCTATACAACCGGCCTTTTACACCTTCCCTGGAGCTCTATTGTCTATGCTTCATGGCTCCATAGCCTCCCAGAAATGCACCTTACTGCGCTTCTTCCTGTCAGCCAATAGACAGCTTATCCCCTTATTCTGGAAAACTAACACCACCCCCCCCCCCTCATTGACCTTTTGGGTCTCTGCAGTCAATGACATCATGCACAGGGAAGAGATGCTGGCCCTCGGTAATGATACCTTTGATAAATTTATGACCCTATGACTTATTTGGATAGACTATTCTATCTCAGACTCCCTTAAAACATTATTGACGCCCCTGGGCCAAACCAGCCGTACACCTTGATTACATAATGCTGGTTTGAAGTACCAAGGTCTGCTCGGTCCCCCCTCTAACCCTGTCTTCTCTCTCTCCCTCTTCCTCCCTCCATTACTCTTTTCTGATCCTCACTCCCCCTACCGGTCTTCTCTCTTTCTATTTTATCTCACAGTCAGATGTCATACTACACAATAGTATTGGCTCTTACTGCCCCTTGTAAAGTGTATCACCGACTCTCCTAGAAGACAATGACAAGTTAGTGCCTATAACGGAAATGTTGCCAATGATACACAAAAAAATTTGCCTTGCACTGTATTACCCTATGTTGTGTTCATCTGAAAGATAATTGTATTGTATTGTATTTGATTTTGTTAAAAAACAATAAAAACACATTTGACTCCAAAAGAAGAGCATGAAAGCACTGGGAAAGCAATTTAAAAAACAGATTGACAATTTATAACAGATTGACCCTGAATTCCTGATCCATATGACACTAACAATACTGCTCAATGTATTTGTAATGTCTTCTTCTATGTATTTGTTTGTATTCTTTCAATATAAGTTTGTAAACAAAAAAAAAGTATATAAACCCAAAAAATAATCATTTAATATACCGCTGCATACTTAGATAGGGTAGCTGCATTTGTTTCCTTTATGAGAAAAGCAGAGTTTTATTTTCAGCTGCTGTGTTGCATATACTGACCACAGTGCAGCTGGAAATGATTGCTAAAATAAAGACATGCATACAATGTAATATTTGTGAATTCAGTTAGCCTGGAATGAAGTTAGGTGTGTAGGATAATATCTCTACAAACAATGCTGCATTTATCTAAGTTTTAGTAACCCCTTGATAGGCTTATGTGTTTATCAGCAGATGTTATAGAATTGGACAATGTTTTCTAAATGTATTTTTTAACGCATTTTTTTATGTTCAGTGCCAAAGAATAAAATAAAAAATGTAATCATATCATTGTAAATTTCAACACTAGCAGCCAACAGGTGGTCAGCTCTCTGCAAAATCCATACTACCTGAGGGCTCTTTCTACATCTCTAATGGAGACAGTGAGACAGAGCAGAAAGATATAGTAAAAATAAAAAAAGATTAAAATCAGTTTATAACTCTTTCCCCATATTTTACTTTAATCACAAGGTCTTATCCCACATATAATCATAATAGAATAATTAAATAATTTTAATTAAATGAAACACCTGTTAGTGGAGTATGGTTTAAAAGCAGGAGTTTATAAGGCCATACAGTACATTTAATGGAAATGGATGCCACAAATCACTGTTATGTTTAATAATTTATTACGATGATTTGTATATAGATAAAGCAGTTGCTGGGCTAAATATTTTCCGAGTTACATATTCCAGTATTCCTATGCTACAGTATTTTTTTAATCATATATGCACATTGCAAAAGGTTGAGCCACAAACTGAGATTTTAGAAACTTCAAACAGTAACAGAGGCACACTGGAAGTTTTCTCTGACGACAATATCAAAGTAGGAGACATAGTTTGTACTTTCTTCTCCAATGGTAATTTGAATTGCTAAAGCGCAGTAAAACAGAAAACAGCTTTTAGTTAAAATGCGAAGTACATATAATAGAAATACAGTTGCAAAACCCTTAGCCTTCCATGAGTCTTTGTTCCATTTGTGTAATGAGTATTTGCTGCATTATACAAGGCCTAATGGTGCAGACTTTACCTTGAGAACCAATACTTATCAGTTTTTGAAGTTCTTTCTCCGAATGCACAATAACTTTCTGTTAGAGTGAAGATTTCTAAATTTGCATAATGGTAATTGTGACCTAATTGTTAAAGGGTATGTCTAGGTATTACTCAAATTTAACTATAAGCCTTTCCTCACTACTCAAGAACATGTCATGTCATTATTTGTATTACTTTACCCGGCCACTAGGTAGAAAGTGTAGGGAAACCAGTGTGAGCAGACCTCAGCTGTGCCTGCCTGTGAGACTGAGCCACAGAGAGAGTGTCTGTGCCTTGGAACCTGAGCTGGGGAGAATAGTTGCTGTTTGTGGCCACCTCAGAGAGGACCTGATCCCTTGGAGCCGATCGAGAGAACTGAGACTGCAGGGCTGACTGATCACCAAGCATATGGGACAGAAACTGTTGCATGCCAAGATTGGTGAGCAGGGCTACAGAGTTTAATCTTTTATCACCCAAAGTTATTGCAATAGAGACAGATCCTTACCCAACAGCCCATTAGCTTTTTTTTGCAATGAGCATTAATTTGACAGCTACATGTGCACCACCTTACAGAAGGACCCCAACCACAGCTGGCTTACCTTGACAATTAGGCGACAGGTACTTAAGACACCCCTAGGTGTACCCCTTTGGCAGTAAAGCATATGTCCACCTACCATTGGAGCTGTATGCATAGAGCACACCCGGGTACATTGTTCGAGTAGCTAATGCTAAGAATTACAGTAAAGTTATTTCATGCCATCCATGCTTTAATGGTTGATGCTATTCTTACTAATACTGTGAGGACTAGTGTAATTGAGCTTAGCTGTATTTCAGGGTAAGTTAATAGCCTTAGGTAGGGCTGACTTGTCCATCTCTTTATCTAACGTATTATGTTGTCCTGCTTATTTGTTCTGTGCATTGCATTTGCTTACCTTTCAATAATATGTTCATCTTATTTATAAGTTGCTCATGGTCTATTTCTTATGTAAAGAACAGTAGAATATTAACACTTAGACTACACAGGTGTGAACAGCCTAAAACATAATACCAGGTGTGTCAATGGGGACCGAGCAGTTTAGGAGTCGTGGCAGAACAGAGGACCCATAATCAACAGCGACAACTGCGGGGGTAAGCACTACACTAAATGACCATCAACTCCATAGCAGTCTGATTTGCCTATACTGTATATCTCTCTCCAAAAATGGGCAACAATGGTTACCTTTATCAAAATGCTAAACCTATAATATAATCCTTTTCGACACATGTTTAATGTCAAAAAGGGGTGAGATTTAATTCAGAATAGTATTTATTAGTAGATCAAAAAATTGTAGATGCCTTTCAAAAACCTCTTTCTACAAATTCAAGAGCTTTTGAAATAGGTAAGACAAAATTGAATAAATACGTTAATAATAGCCAATTTAAGGCACACCCCGCTGCTGCTATAAAAGCTTACTGAAGTCAAGCTTGGTCATAAGATTATATAGAATCAATTAGAACAAGGCTAACTGAAAAACTATTCTGTGTAAGCAGTGCTGGGACAACTGTATTAACCAAACTGTATTCCACTGCAGAGATAAGTAAATTATTATTACTATATAATAGCAATGATAGTAATCATATAAAAGTCTCTTTGTCTACAGTGAAAAGTGTGAGTGTCACAGTCCAAAATGCAGGTAATGAGCAAAATGTTAATAATCCCGTCAGTGAGATCACTGAGAGTAATCCTTCAACCACTATACGATCCTGGATAAAGGAGAAAATATCCCCCTATAGACCTATAGATTAGATTCTTACCAGACAAAGCTGGAACATAAGCTTATACCAATGGATCATCTGTGGCTCCGGATCTCGGCTCGGGTTACTGCTCACAAAGACAGGCTGCTGGCGGGATGGAAAAATCTTTTGCTTTATGGGCTTGTTCACATAAAAAAATAAAAGAAAGCAAGCTCCATAGCGTAATACTGTTTCAAAAGTTTATTACAAGACCCCCCCCTTACAGTTTTGCACTTCTACTTTTCCAGAATACAAAAGGCATATAACAAAATTGTATCCGTAAGAATCCAATGATAATAGCCCTTAAGCCATTTCGGCGTGATATTCAAACACTGATGTTCGGACACAAGGTCTTTCTTTCAAAGGTTCTCACTCAATTCAAATGCTGTCATGTAGCTACGCCCTGACACGTTTTGTCATCGGTAGACATCATCTGAGGGTGTCTAGTATTTATTAGTAAACTATTATTTGTCTTAAAACACAGAATATACATTTTATTTTTTATTTTTTAAATTACTTAAAATCTATATTTAGAGTTTCGGCTTTTCCATAAATATTTTTTACTGACATTAACTTTACATAATACTACAATTATTTAGGGTAGGATAAGATACCTTTTTACTTTTTTTCATTGATATGCTTAGCCAGGTCAATGCTGGGACAAAGAAACAATCACATGGTTGGTCATAACGATTTTATGAACATGAACATCTTTGCTACACCTTCTCCTGACAATACCCTTAATTCTCCTCTTAGATACCTACCTGACTTGGGGGCACATTTTTTGAGATACGTCTGGGTGGAGAGAAAGGCCAGACTCCACGGGTTCTTTTTCACTCCCCTAAAGCAGATCCAGTAAAATATCATGTGGCCATTCACCTGACCCAAAACTGTGGATTCAGTCAGAACAGGCTCTCATCTCGACCCCCTTACTTGGCCTGGGTGGCCCTTCACTTGACTTGAAGACTATCACCCAATCATTTCTCTCATCACCACATACCAATAGGTGGGATGCAATTAAAGGCTGCTTTCAGTATCGATCTAGATTTACTGGGATGTTCTCAACTCATTGCTTATTTACAATCTATACTTAATGAATGTAAATCAATCATTCAGAAACACTCCCTCCTTTAAACAAATATTCCTAGCCCAATCCTCACTACAACACTCCTTATCTTTCTTTTACAATACTCTGATTGGAGATGATGACCAGAGGAACCCATGTTCATGCTTAGGAATTTGAAAGATGGGCATACAGACTACTTTATCGAAGGCTCTGAAAGAGCATATCCTTTTTGCTCACTAAGCCTCAACTAAGGCTTGTCTGTAAATATTATGAATGATACAGAACTCCCACCAAACTACACCAAGTTTACACCTAAGTTTCACCTTTTTGTTGGCAATGCAAGGAAGCAGAGGGTATTTTTTCCAAATTTTTTGGGACTTCCCAAGACTCCAGGACTTTTGTAACATGAAGAAATTGACCATTAAATCAGTCACAAGAATTTTAATTACAAACTAACTTGTGATACACCTACTATAAAACACACCTTTATAAGAATAGACACAATCCAATACCATTTGATGCATATCTTTAACCGTATATGGCATATGGCAATATGGGTCAGCCTATTAATCACTAGTGATGGCCGAACGGTTCGCCCGGCGGTCGTTTCGCGGCGAATTTCCGACTTTCGCCGTCCGCGGGTTCGAACGCCTTTTTCCGTCGTTCGCCCCGGCGGACTTACGTGTTTAATGTATACAAGAACTTTAACCTTTCGTGACACGTTTATCATGTGTTACAGGACAACCAATTGAGACATGACAGCTCATGGACACTTGGACATTCCCCCTAACCTATAAATACACCCGATCCGGTGGCCATTTTACATTCTTTCTTCTGTCACTGTAGGGAAAGGATCCTGTGTGGAGTAGGGACAGAGAAAACGCTAGCTATTTGGTACACAAAAGTTCTTTTCAGGACTGGTATAGGTGTTAGGTCAGCAGCCTGAGTTTCTTTTGTCAGTTTAGATAAAGGGACAGAGCGCTGTATGCTGCTATTTTAGGGACAGCTCAGCCAGATTAGTCTTTCTTCATCATCATCATCATCATCATCATTAGCTGTTACTATCAGGTCCACAAAAGAGCTGTTCCAGCTAATCGTTCCAGCCTACTCTTTTTTGCCAATTTGTATAGGGACAGGCAGGAAGCAGTGTGTCAGGCAGTGAGGATAATTTTAAAGACTTGCTGTTACTATTAGTTCCACAAAGGTTCTTTTCAGGACTGGTATCAGTGGTACGGTAATAGGCTTGTACACGTATAATATTCTTTCTTCCAAATATAGAAAGAATATTATACTTGACTGCTGCCCTTCTGCTGCAGTCTGCTAATCATTCACAACTCACTTGTTCCACAAAGCTCTTTATCAGGACTGGTAACTTGGTCTGTCTAGGGTGCTACGGTACATAGGCTTGGGTGCGGTACAGTCTGCTGTTCTGTAAGGACCGCTATCGGTCCACAATACATAGGGTTGCCGTGCACTACTGCTGACCGCTGCCCTATACTGCAGCAGTCCTTCATTGGTATAGGGACTGACGTACAGTCTGCTAATCACTAACACACAACCTGCTTGGTCCACAAAAGTTCTTATAAGGACTGGTAACTTGGTATAGGGTGCTACGGTACATAGGCCTGAGTGCGTTACAGTCTGCTGTTCTGTAAGGACCGCTATCGGTCCACAATACATAGGGTTGCCGTGCACTACTGCTGACCGCTGCCCTATACTGCAGCAGTCCTTCAGCGGTATAGGGACTGACGCACAGTCTGCTAAACACTAACACACAACCTGCTTGGTCCACAAAAGTTTTTATAAGGACTGGTAACTTGGTATAGGGTGCTACGGTACATAGGCCTGAGTGCAGTACAGTCTGCTGTTCTGTAAGGACCGCTATCGGTCCACAATACATAGGGTTGCCGTGCACTACTGCTGACCGCTGCCCTATACTGCAGCAGTCCTTCATTGGTATAGGGACTGACGTACAGTCTGCTAATCACTAACACACAACCTGCTTGGTCCACAAAAGTTCTTATAAGGACTGGTAACTTGGTATAGGGTGCTACGGTACATAGGCCTGAGTGCGTTACAGTCTGCTGTTCTGTAAGGACCGCTATCGGTCCACAATACATAGGGTTGCCGTGCACTACTGCTGACCGCTGCCCTATACTGCAGCAGTCCTTCATTGGTATAGGGACTGACGTACAGTCTGCTAATCACTAACACACAACCTGCTTGTTCCACAAAAGTTCTTATAAGGACTGGTAACTTGGTATAGGGTGCTACGGTACATAGGCTTGAGTGCGGTACAGTCTGCTGTTCTGTAAGGACCGCTATCGGTCCACAATAGATAGGGTTGACGTGCACCACTGCTGACCGCTGCCCTATACTGCAGCAGTCCTTCAGCGGTATAGGGACTGACGTACAGTCTGCTAAACACTAATACACAACCTGCTTGGTCCACAAAAGTTCTTATAAGGACTGGTAACTTGGTATAGGGTGCTACGGTACATAGGCTTGAGTGCGGTACAGTCTGCTGTTCTGTAAGGACCGCTATCGGTCCACAATAGATAGGGTTGACGTGCACCACTGCTGACCGCTGCCCTATACTGCAGCAGTCCTTCAGCGGTATAGGGACTGACGCACAGTCTGCTAAACACTAACACACAACCTGCTTGGTCCACAAAAGTTTTTATAAGGACTGGTAACTTGGTATAGGGTGCTACGGTACATAGGCCTGAGTGCGTTACAGTCTGCTGTTCTGTAAGGACCGCTATCGGTCCACAATACATAGGGTTGCCGTGCACTACTGCTGACCGCTGCCCTATACTGCAGCAGTCCTTCATTGGTATAGGGACTGACGTACAGTCTGCTAATCACTAACACACAACCTGCTTGGTCCACAAAAGTTCTTATAAGGACTGGTAACTTGGTATAGGGTGCTACGGTACATAGGCCTGAGTGCGTTACAGTCTGCTGTTCTGTAAGGACCGCTATCGGTCCACAATACATAGGGTTGCCGTGCACTACTGCTGACCGCTGCCCTATACTGCAGCAGTCCTTCAGCGGTATAGGGACTGACGCACAGTCTGCTAAACACTAACACACAACCTGCTTGGTCCACAAAAGTTCTTATAAGGACTGGTAACTTGGTATAGGGTGCTACGGTACATAGGCCTGAGTGCAGTACAGTCTGCTGTTCTGTAAGGACCGCTATCGGTCCACAATACATAGGGTTGCCGTGCACTACTGCTGACCGCTGCCCTATACTGCAGCAGTCCTTCATTGGTATAGGGACTGACGTACAGTCTGCTAATCACTAACACACAACCTGCTTGTTCCACAAAAGTTCTTATAAGGACTGGTAACTTGGTATAGGGTGCTACGGTACATAGGCTTGAGTGCGGTACAGTCTGCTGTTCTGTAAGGACCGCTATCGGTCCACAATAGATAGGGTTGACGTGCACCACTGCTGACCGCTGCCCTATACTGCAGCAGTCCTTCAGCGGTATAGGGACTGACGTACAGTCTGCTAAACACTAATACACAACCTGCTTGGTCCACAAAAGTTCTTATAAGGACTGGTAACTTGGTATAGGGTGCTACGGTACATAGGCTTGAGTGCGGTACAGTCTGCTGTTCTGTAAGGACCGCTATCGGTCCACAATAGATAGGGTTGACGTGCACCACTGCTGACCGCTGCCCTATACTGCAGCAGTCCTTCAGCGGTATAGGGACTGACGTACAGTCTGCTAAACACTAATACACAACCTGCTTGGTCCACAAAAGTTCTTATAAGGACTGGTAACTTGGTATAGGGTGCTACGGTACATAGGCTTGAGTGCGGTACAGTCTGCTGTTCTGTAAGGACCGCTATAGGTCCACAATAGATAGGGTTGACGTGCACCACTGCTGACCGCTCACCTATACTGCAGCAGTCCTTCAGCGGTATAGGGACTAAGAGTTTTGTCACAGGGTCATTTAAAAAATGACATGCAGAGGAAGAGGCAGGCCCTTCCGCAGGGGTGGTAGGGGTAGGGCAGGAGCAACAGGCTTGAGCCAAAGTGGGAAGTTGCAGAAGGTGCGTTCAATTACTTTAAAGGATGCACCAGACTTGGTTGAGTGGCTCGCTCAGCCTTACTCTTCTGCACCCTCCTCATCCTCTCGATCTGCACCCTCTTCTTCACTCTCTGCTATGTGCACCCCCAAAGACACTACCACCAACAACACGACCACCACCACCACCACCACATACCTTCCGCTTGAGTCACTGGAATTATTTTCCGATCCATATCAAGAGGACATTTCTGATGCGCAGCCACTCTTGGTATTGGATCAGGAAGAGGAGGTAGCAACAAGCGCTACTCAGCAGTCTGACGCCAGTACCCAGATCAGCCCAAGGAGGAGGTTGGTCCCCGGTGTTGCTGCCTACTCTACTTATAGCGGTGGGGAAGGTGACGTTGATGATGACGTGTCTAGTGATGTCACGTGGGTGCCCACAAGAGAGGAAGAGGAGGGGAGTTCAGAGGGAGATATGGACCAGCAGATAGGGAGGAGAAGCAGCAATGACTTACATTGCACAGCAGGGACAAAGCAGACTGCAAATGTATCAGGAGCGAGTCATCGACCATGTACGGTCACATCTGGCGCTCCCAGGACACCGGCACATGGCTCCGCAGTGTGGGCTTTTTTTAACGTGTCCGCTGCTGACAATAGCGTTGCCATCTGCAATCTTTGCAGTCAACGCGTTAGTCGCGGTAAGCCCAATACTCACCTAGGGACGACCGCCTTAAGAAGGCACATGAGCAGCCATCACCGAGCCCAGTGGGAGCAACGGAACACACAAAGCCACACTGCAGGCTCTCACCGTCCAGCCTCGTCTTCTACTTCTCCTTCTCCTCTCTCCTCACAATTGTCCTCCACTCCACCTTCCATCACGCCAAGCTCACATTTTTCTGCAAAAAGGCAGGCTTCCGTGGGCCTAATGTTTGAGCGTAAAAAAATGATGACGCCGGATAACCCTCTTGCCCAACGGTTGGCGGCTGGCTTGTCAGAACTCATAGCCCGCCAACTACTGCCATATAAACTGGTGGACTCGGAGGCCTTTCGCAAATTTGTGGCCATTGGAACACCACAATGGAAGGTCCCAGGAAGGAAGTATTTCTCAGAGAAGGGCATCCCAGAGCTATATGGCCATGTTCAGCGGCAAGTGAATGTATCTCTGGCACACAGTGTCGGTGCCAAGATACATCTGACCACAGACACGTGGTCTAGCAAACACGGGCAGGGAAGGTATATCAGTTTTACTGCCCACTGGGTGAACCTTCTGACGGCCGTCAAGCATGTAACCCGTGGCACCCGTGTAGATTTGGTTTTACCGCCACGGATTGCATGCAGGCCTGACTCTTCTTCTCCTCCTCCTACTCCATCCTCCTCCCTCTCCTCCTCAGCTGCCTCCTCCTTTTCCGCTGCTAGCGTCTCTTCCACTGCACCGCCCAAGCTCCCCAGAACCTATTCCACATGCCAGGTGAGACGTTGCCATGCCGTGCTGCGTCTGTTGTGCCTGGAAGCAAAGAGCCACACTGGCCCGGCACTCCTTTCAGCTTTGCGTTCACAGGCAGATGAGTGGCTAACACCGCTCAATTTGACAGTTGGTAAAGTGGTGTGTGACAACGGTGCCAATCTGCTTAGCGCATTGAAACAGGGCAAAATCACGCACGTGCCGTGCATGGCACACGTCTTAAACTTGGTCGTGCAGCGATTCCTTGTCAAATACCCTGGGGTCCAGGACATCTTGCGGCAGGCAAGGAAAATCTCGGCCCATTTCAGAAGATCTTACACGGCCATGGCTCGCCTTGCTGACATTCAGCGGCGACACCATCTGCCGGTCAGACGTCTTATTTGCGATTGCCCGACGCGATGGAACTCAACCTTCTATATGCTTGATAGGCTGCTCCAGCAGAAACGTGCAGTTAACGTCTACCTGTATGAACTCTGCGAAAGAAACGGTTCTGGGGAGCTGGGTTTTTTTTCACCGCGCCAGTGGCTGCTCATGCGCGACACATGCAGACTTCTGCGGCCATTTGAGGAGATCACCAAACTGGTCAGTCGCAGCCATGGCGCCATCAGTGACATGGTACCTTATGCCTTCTTTCTGGAGCGTGCATTGCGTCGTGTCATTGATCAGGCTGTGGAGGAGCAGGAGCGGGAAGATGAGGAAGTCGCAATGCTGGATGAATTCCCAGGGGGGGCTACTCTATCTGAGACAAGTCAACAACAGGAGTCTGATGAGGAGTCAGAGGAGGATGGTGCCGGGGCGGATGAGCAGGAGCAAGAAGAGCATGCTTTAAACCTTTCTGGGATCCCTGTTGTGCGAGGATGGGGAGAGGAGAATGAAGAGGACGACATTATCCTGGATGATGAGCAGGAGCCAGGCCACCACACCGCTTCCACTTTAGTGCAAATGGGGGCCTTCATGCTCCAGTGTTTTAATAGGGACCCCCGTATAAAAAGCATGAGGGTCAAGGACCAGTACTGGGTGGCAACGTACTTAGACCCCCGGTACAAACACAAAATGGCGGAAATGTTACCGCCGTCGCAGAGGGCTGTCAGAATGCAGCACTTCCAGGCCTTGCTTCGAGAAATGCTGCATTCTGCTTTTGCGTGCGCTGGCAGAGGAGCAATTCCCACTCCCAGAGAAGGATTTGCGGGTACCAATCCAACAGCGCCTGCAAGAAGAGGCCGGTTTGAAGATGTGTTGGTGACTTCGGATATGAGGTCATTCTTTCAGCCGACCCATCGACAGGTGTCATCCGGATCCAGCATCAGGGAACGCCTAGACCGTCAGGTGTCCGACTACATTGGGTTAACGGCCGATGTGGACGCTCTGAGGAGTGATGAACCCCTAGACTACTGGGTGGGCAGGCTTGACCTCTGGCCAGAGCTTGCCCAATTTGCAATCGAACTGTTGGCTTGCCCCTCATCCAGTGTCCTGTCCGAAAGGACGTTCAGCGCAGCAGGGGGATTGTGACCGATAAGCGTACTCGCCTAGCTCACCACAGTGTTAACTACCTCACATTTCTAAAAATGAATGAGGCATGGATCTCGGAGGAATTCAACACATGTGATCAGTAGACCATGTATATGTCTATAAACAATTTTTGGAATCAAGCACACAGACCTTCTTAATTCATTTGGCTCACTTCCCTGACCCAAAAAAGCACACCGTACTATATGCCCCTACCCTCCTCTTTGAAGAGGTTGAGCGGTGTCATATTTCTACTGGGGCTGCTTATTATGAGGGGTTCCCACCATCCCTGTGCTGTGCTGACTTCCTCCTGGGTGTTCTTATTATGAGGGGCTCCCACCATCCCTGTGCTGTGCTGACTTCCTCCTGGGGGTTCTTATTATGAGGGGATCACACCATCCCTGTGCTGTGCTGACTTCCTCCTGGGGCTGCTTACGGTGCTGCTGTCAGCGCTGTATGTCACGGAGCTGCTGTCAGCGCTGTATGTCACGGAGCTGCTGTCAGCGCTGTATGTCACGGAGCTGCTGTCAGCGCTGTATGTCACGGAGCTGCTGTCAGCGCTGTATGTCACGGAGCTGCTGTCAGCGCTGTATGTCACGGAGCTGCTGTCAGCGCTGTATGTCACGGAGCTGCTGTCAGCGCTGTATGTCACGGAGCTGCTGTCAGCGCTGTATGTCACGGAGCTGCTGTCAGCGCTGTATGTCACGGAGCTGCTGTCAGCGCTGTATGTCACGGTGCTGCTGTCAGCGCTGTATGTCACGGAGCTGCTGTCAGCGCTGTATGTCACGGAGCTGCTGTCAGTGCTGTATGTCACGGAGCTGCTGTCAGCGCTGTATGTCACGGAGCTGCTGTCAGCGCTGTATGTCACGGAGCTGCTGTCAGCGCTGTATGTCACGGTGCTGCTGTCAGCGCTGTATGTCACGGAGCTGCTGTCAGCGCTGTATGTCACGGAGCTGCTGTCAGCGCTGTATGTCACGGAGCTGCTGTCAGCGCTGTATGTCACGGAGCTGCTGTCAGCGCTGTATGTCACGGAGCTGCTGTCAGCGCTGTATGTCACGGAGCTGCTGTCAGCGCTGTATGTCACGGAGCTGCTGTCAGCGCTGTATGTCACGGAGCTGCTGTCAGCGCTGTATGTCACGGAGCTGCTGTCAGCGCTGTATGTCACGGAGCTGCTGTCAGTGCTGTATGTCACGGAGCTGCTGTCAGCGCTGTATGTCACGGAGCTGCTGTCAGCGCTGTATGTCACGGAGCTGCTGTCAGTGCTGTATGTCACGGAGCTGCTGTCAGCGCTGTATGTCACGGAGCTGCTGTCAGCGCTGTATGTCACGGAGCTGCTGTCAGCGCTGTATGTCACGGTGCTGCTGTCAGCGCTGTATGTCACGGAGCTGCTGTCAGCGCTGTATGTCACGGAGCTGCTGTCAGCGCTGTATGTCACGGAGCTGCTGTCAGCGCTGTATGTCACGGAGCTGCTGTCAGCGCTGTATGTCACGGAGCTGCTGTCAGCGCTGTATGTCACGGAGCTGCTGTCAGCGCTGTATGTCACGGAGCTGCTGTCAGCGCTGTATGTCACGGAGCTGCTGTCAGCGCTGTATGTCACGGAGCTGCTGTCAGCGCTGTATGTCACGGAGCTGCTGTCAGCGCTGTATGTCACGGTGCTGCTGTCAGCGCTGTATGTCACGGAGCTGCTGTCAGCGCTGTATGTCACGGAGCTGCTGTCAGCGCTGTATGTCACGGAGCTGCTGTCAGCGCTGTATGTCACGGAGCTGCTGTCAGCGCTGTATGTCACGGAGCTGCTGTCAGCGCTGTATGTCACGGAGCTGCTGTCAGCGCTGTATGTCACGGAGCTGCTGTCAGCGCTGTATGTCACGGAGCTGCTGTCAGCGCTGTATGTCACGGAGCTGCTGTCAGCGCTGTATGTCACGGAGCTGCTGTCAGCGCTGTATGTCACGGAGCTGCTGTCAGCGCTGTATGTCACGGAGCTGCTGTCAGCGCTGTATGTCACGGAGCTGCTGTCAGTGCTGTATGTCACGGAGCTGCTGTCAGCGCTGTATGTCACGGAGCTGCTGTCAGCGCTGTATGTCACGGAGCTGCTGTCAGCGCTGTATGTCACGGTGCTGCTGTCAGCGCTGTATGTCACGGAGCTGCTGTCAGCGCTGTATGTCACGGAGCTGCTGTCAGCGCTGTATGTCACGGAGCTGCTGTCAGCGCTGTATGTCACGGAGCTGCTGTCAGCGCTGTATGTCACGGAGCTGCTGTCAGCGCTGTATGTCACGGTGCTGATGTCAGTGCTCTGTATTACGGTGCTGCTGTCAGTGCTCTGTATCTCCTGCACCCTCTTGTTTGCCTACCCTGGTCCCTGACCTTCCCTCTCCTCCATTGCCTTCATTAGCTCCATAGTCCTGAATTGTCAGAACAATTTCCCAAATAAAAAAAAAATGCTTGTAGTTATCGATCCCAAATTCACCTCATACATGTATTATGCTATTGTCCAGGTGGTGGGACTACGTGCTACCCCCTAATAATTACCCCGTGGCCGCAAATTCGACCTAAAGGTTTGCGAAATTCGCCTCCCATTGAAGTCAATGGAGCCCGCGGCGAACGGTCGTTTTCGCGAACGTTTGTGTCCGTTCGCGTTTCGCGTTCGCGAAACGTCCCGTCGGAAGTTCGTCCATCACTATTAATCACCACATGTGTCCACAAACATTTATATGTGTTGTTATATTGGTATATTTCTACCAAGATATGTTAGGTTCCAGTAATCCATATATGCAGATTTATTTGGCTAGAAAATTATATCTATGATGCAAAAACTTTGATGCAATTCTAATTTTCGTTAGCCAGTTTCTCCATTTTTTTCCTTTTTTATTTGGTTTCTGTTTAACAGAGAGATGTACTTTGACTATGCCTATTTTAATTTTCGGATGTAATGATAGATTTCGCTGTGCTTTTTCCCTTATGTTGGTATACAAAAAGAATAGACACAATCCCTAAGATCAACTTCCCCCTGCCCCAGCTCCCCACTTCTTATTATATGCAAAATGAAATAATGGTTTTGATATTTAAAGGGGTTGTAAAACCTCAAGGTTTTTTCACCATAATGCATTCTATGCATTAAGGTGAAAAATCTTCTGTAGTACAGCAGCCCCCCAAAGCCCCCCTTTTACTTACATGAACCCAATCGTTCCAGCGATGGGGATGAGCACAGCATCTCCAGCCGTTGCCTCGGGTCCTCATTGAATAGATTGATAGCAGCGGGAGCCATTGCCTCGTGCTGCTGTCAATCAAATCAAGTGACATGGGAGACAGGGAGTGGGGCTGAGTTCTGATGTCTGTGTCAATGGACACAGCAGCAGGACTCGAGAGGGCGCCTGCATATGTGCCCCCACGGAGGGCACCAGAGAAGAGGAGGAGCCAGGAAGAAGGCGATCGAGGCCGCTCTATGCAAAACCTTTGCACAGAGGAGGTAAGTATGACATGCAAGTTATTTTTTTTTTTTAAATGAACCTTTACAACCCCTTTAAAACCACAGAACTAATTTTCTACCTTTTCTTGGGTGAGGAAATTAGAAAGATGAGACTATTCCTGGACCCTCTGCTACTTCTCCCTTTTTTCTTCTTCCTTGCACCCCTCTCTCCATCTTACAGTTGAGGGAATACTTTTTTACTGCTATCACGGAACAGAACCCTCAGGTATAATAAGGCCAAATGTGAGACAACTACTCTGATAGTACACATCTACTTCTACTCCCTCAGTTTATAACATCCCCATACTTCTGGCATTTGTAAACCGATTCACCTACTTTGAAAGCTTCTGGTGTGAAATGTATTTCTGTTTAACAAAAGTATGTAAGCTCAGCATACATTTGTTATACTTGCTTATGTTCTTTTAAAATAAAGAAGTTATTCAAAAAAATAAATGAATACAAGAGAACATCTCAAAAAAACAGAGGCACCAGTTAGAAAGTAAATACAAAATTACAATGTACAATAACATTTAAAGTGATATTAAACCCAAAGCCAAAATTGTAATCGTTTACAGCTTAGCAATTCTTAGATGTGGTGACTGCATTTGCTTTCCTATTAAATTTTTTTCTCTCTTTTTTCACCTGGTGATCTAGCCAGTAACACGCCTTCTGTATTAGAGTACCCCTCACTCTGGATGAAGGCGCACAGGGGCAACTTTGGATACAAGCATTACTGGGGGGGGGGGAATGTTAGATGTACTCAGGGCTGGCCCAAGACATTGTGCTGCCTGGGGCCAAGAATGAAATGCTGCCCCCCCATAAAAACATGCCCACCAAAAGGCCCCATATCCATTATTTTATATCATGACAATTAAAGCTAAATTTAAATGTATCAGGAAGTCAGATTTACATACAACAGTGGTGGTGGTGTTGGGTTCCATCCAATGCAGCTGTGGGGGTAAGGGGGTTCAGACAAAGGCGATGGTGGGGGGGATTCAGTTAGAGGCAGCGGTGGTGGTGGGGGGGTCATTCAGAGGCAGCAGTGGTGGGGGGTTCAGCCAGAGGTAGTGGTGATGGGTAGAGGAGAGGTTCAGTCAGAGGCAGATGTAGTGGTGGGGAGGTTCAGTCAGAGGCAGCGGTGATGGGGGGTTCAGACAAAGGCAGCGGTGGTAGAGGGGTTCATTCAGAGGCAGCGGTGGTGGTAGTGGGCTCAGTCAGAGGCATTGGTGGTGATGGGGGGGTTTAGTCAGTGGCAGTGATGATGGGGAGGGGGGGTTCAGTCAGAGGCAGTTATGGTGGTTGTGAAGGGTTCAATCTGAAGCAGCGGTGGTGGGGGGTTCAGTCAGAGGCATTTGTGATGGTGGTGGGGGGGGGGATCCAGTCAGAGGCATTTGTGATGGTGAAAGTGGTTCAGTCAGAGCCAGATGTGGTTGTGGGGAGGGGGGGTTTAGTCAGAGGCAGTGGTGGGGGTGGGGCGTTCAGTCAGAGGCAGCGGTGGTGGTGGGGGTTCAGTCAGAGCCAGCGGTGGTGGAGGGGGTTCAGTCAGAGGCATAGGCGATGGTGGTGGAGGGGGGTTCAGACAGAGGCAGCAGTGATGGTTGTGGTGGGGGGTTCAGTCAATGGCAGTGGTGTTGGGGAGGGGGGTTCAGTCAGATGCAGATGTGGTTGTGGGGAGAGGGGATTTAGTCAGAGGGAGTGGTGGTGGGGGGTTCAGCCAGAGGCAGATGTGGTGGTGGGGGGGGGAATCAGTTATAGGCACTGGTGGTGATTTGGAGGGGGTTCAGTCAGAGGCAGTAGTGCTGATGGGGGGGGGGGGGTTCAGTCAGAGACAGTGGTGATGGGGAGGAGGGTTTCAGTCAGAGGCAGATGGTGGGGAGGGGGATGTTTAGTCAGAGGCAGCGGTGGTGGGTGGTTCAGACAGAGGCAGTGGTGGCGGAAAGGGAGGGTTCATGGAAGCAGATGTGGTGGTGGGGAGGGGGGGGGTTAGTTAGAGTTAGGGATGAGCCAAACACCCTCCTGTTTGGTTCGAAGCAGAACATGCGAAAAGGCAAAAAATTTGGCAGAACACATGAACATCGTTAAAATCTACGGGACACGAACATGAATAATCAAAAGTGCTAATTTTAAAGGCTTTTATGCAAGTTATTTTCATAAAAAGTGTTGGGGGCCTGGGTCCTGCCCCAGGAGACATGTATCAATGCAAAAGTTTTTTTTTAAAATGGCAGTTTTTTTCGGGAGCAGTGATTTTTTTAATGCTTAAAGTGAAATAATAAAAATAAAATGCAAATCGTATTTTACTTTTTAAAACTAAAATCAGAAAAAAGGAAAAATAGTGCCGCTTAACTATAAATTATAACTAACTCCAAGAAACGTGACAACAATTAAATGGTATGAACAAAGTGTGTGAGAACAAGAATTGTATCATCCTGTGATAAGTGAACCAAATAAATGTGTCACAGAACAAACAAAATTAAGATAAAGTTCATGAAAGTGTCCAAAAGTCTCCTTTGAAGTAATGTCTCTTCTTATTCCATCCATCTCACCAAAGTGATCAGTGATTCCACTCCCTTAAGAAATGCACTCACCGACTCCCAATGCCTGCACTTTCGTATCAGGCTTAAGCGCTTATCAGCAAACAGCAAGTAGTGCTCCAATCATCCATTGTGCAAATTCAAATATGCCACATGTAAAATAATAAAGGTGCTCCAATAGTGTAAAACCATATGAATCAATTTATTAAAACACAAAAACACTTCAACCTTTACACTCACATTTCACAGTTCAAAAGCCAGCAAATAGATATCAAAGTCACAGCAAGCCTCACTCCTGAACATCACAAACTTTGGACTGTGGCCATGGCAGACCCGAGTTGTGCGAGCTTGTAAACCTTGTTCTCACCATCTCCTCGGTGCCCAGACACAGATGCGAATCACCACTTCCCTGTTCAGCTCCAAACACTGCACATTACTGGTGATGATTGCTACACAGCCACACTCCAGACGTTTCGTCATACACTGACTTCATCATGGGGTTCCTTTTTTCTGATTTTAGTATTAAAAGGTAAAATACGATTTGCACTTTACATTTTTTCAAGTGGCAGCTCTAGTTGAGGGGGCAGGCTTTGTCTAGGCGCAGCGGTGGGTATTTAGGTAAAGGGTGGACATTTTTGGAATACCTGCAGTTTTTGTAAAAAAATGAAATATTCCTTTAAATATCATGTCTGGGGGGTGTCTATAGTATGCCTGTAAAGTGGCGCATTAATCCTGTGTTTAGAACAGTACAACAGAAAAATTTCTAAAGGAAAAATTGTCATTTAAAACTGATCGTGGCTGTAAGGAATTGTTGGGGCTCGGCAATATAGATAAAACTCATTGAAAAAAAGAGCATGGGATCCCACTCAGTCCATTACTAGGCCCTTTGGGTCTGGTATGGATATTAAAAGGAACCCCAAACCATAATTGAAAAAAAAAATTGTGCGGGGGTCCCCCTAAAATCCATACCAGGCCCTTCGGGTCTGATATGGAAATTATTATTATACACGATTATTATTATACACGATTTATATAGTACCAACAGTTTACGCAGTGCTTTACAATGTATATGGGGGGAATTAAGGGGAACCCTGCAACAAAAAAAATGGCGTAGGGGCCTCCCAAAAACCATACCAGACCCTTATCCGAGCACACAACCTGGCAGGCCGCAGAAAAAGAGGGGGGGACGAGAGAGCGCCCCTTCCCCCCCTTCTGAACTGTACCAGGCTGCATGCCCTCAACATGGGGAGGGTGCTTTGGGGTAGCCCCCCAAAGCACCATGTCCCCATGTCGATGGGGACAAGGGCCTCATCCCCACAACTCTTGCCCGTGGTTGTGGGGGTCTGCCCCCCTTGTGTGAATTGGTAATGGGGTACAAATGTAATTTCCCTTGGTGTAAGTTCACACCGCCCGATGGACCAAAAAAGAAGAAAAAAGCAGCAACCGACCTGCTTCCATGGGAGGCTCCTGCTGTCTGACGCGTCTTCGCTGTGACAGCCTTATATAACTGACGGCGGGGCCATCCGGTGACATAACTGGGTGGCCCCACACACTCTAATGCACAGGGGCTTCCCCGTGGAATCAGAGGGAGTGGGGTCAACCGTTTATGTCACTGGGTGGCCTCGCCCCCTCTGAAACCACAGGGAAAGCCACCTTGTGCGTCAGAAGGTGCAGGGTTACTTGGTTACGTCACCGGGTGGCCCTGCTCTCACTTATATAAGAGCTGTCACAGCAAAGACGCGTCAGGCGGTGGGAGCCTCCCATGCAGGTGAGTCAGTTGCGGCTTTTTTTTTTTTTTTTAATAAAGGACTTGTCCCAAGCCGTCTCTTGTCTTTTTTACCATTTTGATACTTCTTTTGTGAAATGGTAGGGGTACATTTGTACCCCCTTACCAATTCACACAGGGGGTTGGGATCTGGGGGTCCCCTTGTTCCCCCTTTCCCTCTTATAATCCTCTCCACTGAAAGTCTTTTATTTGAGGTCTGTAACTGTCCCTTTACCTATTAACAGTAGGAGTGATCCTGGGAGGGGGGGGGTAATTTAGTACACTGTGGGTGAGGGATTGGAATTTGGAGATTGAGCTTTGATATTTTGTAGTGGTTTGTCCACACACCTAGTCCCCGAAGATGTCCCATTGGAATAAACATGTGTAGTTGATACCTGTTGCTTGATGAGTTGGTGCCTGCTGATGTCACACACTGTTGCCGAGGTAGGCAGCAGTATTTTTATAAGTGTATTACCTGTTTTTGTTTGTTTTTATTGATGCGTTTTTAACAACTACACTATAAGAGCTTCTCTCCCTGCCCAGTCTGTTGTGGCAAGGCAGGGCTTTATATTGACAGTGCTGGCTCAAACAAGGTTTCAGCGGACAGTTTTACGGAATTTAATAAAAACCTTGTTCGTCAAACTGTCCGCTGAAACTGTCCGCTGAAAGCCCACACACGAGCGGACTGTCCGCCCAAACACTGTTCAGCGGACAAAGTTGGGCGAACAGTCCGCGCGTGTGTACGCGGCCTAATAGATGTTACAATGTCATTCACTTAAATTGCTTTATTGAGGTATAAATTCTTGTCACTGTGATGGACAAGCTTTGATGATCCTTATGCCGCGTACACACCATCAAACAAGCGGGTGGAAAAGTCCGGCAAACTGAAGTCCGCCGGACAATCCCCCCGTGTGTAGCCTCCGGCATACTTTTTTGACCCGAAAGTACGGCGGACTTAGAAAGTAGTTTTGCATTCCAATCTTCCCGCCGGACTCGCATTTCGGCGGCCAATCCGGCCGTGTGTGCGCAAGTCCGCTGTACTTTTGAAATGAGCGGACTTTTCCCGCCCGGAGAAAAGCCCGCTCATTTTGAGCGGGTCTACAGGTAGGCGGGGCCCGCGAAGGAGACGTCGCTGGCCCCGCCACCTGGTATTGACTTAAAGTGGAACCCCAACGCCGAAAAAAATCGGTGTGGGGGTCCCCCCAGGTCCACATCAGACCCTTGTCCGAGCACGCTACCCGGATGGCCAGGAAAGGGGGGGGGCGAGCAAGCGCCCCCCCTCACCCCAAAGCACCTTGTCCACATATTGATGAGGACAAGGGCCTCTTCCCGACAACCCTGGCCGTTGGTTGTCGGGGTCTGCGGGCGGGGGGCTTATCGGAATCCGGGAGCCCCCTTTAATAAGGGGGCCCCCGGATACCGGCACCCCACCCTATGTGAATGAGTATGGGGTACAATGTACCCCTACCCATTCACCTGTAAAATAAAGTACAAAAAAAAAACACAACACACAAGATAAATTAGTTTATTGCACAGCTCCGGGGGTCTTCCGTCTTCGGGGGTCTTCTCGCCGGACTCCTCCACTATCTTCTTCTAGCTCTTTTGCTAGCGGATGAGCCTGGCTTTCTTCCTTGCGGCGGCCTCTTCTTCCGACTTCGGGGGTCTTGTCCCCCTCTTCGGTTCTTCTGCCGGGCCACCGCGCCTTCTTATAGCTCTTTTACCGGCGGTGGCCCGGTCTTCTGTCGCCGCCGCCGCCTTCCGTTCTTCTTCTTCTTCTTCTCCTGGAGATGTTGACTCGACTCTCTCTCCGGCCGCAATGCCAGGGACGCGCTGCGCGGCGACTTATATAGGGACAAGGGGCGGGGTCATCGGTTGATGTCACATGGGTTGATGTCACACGGCGACAGTCCCAGCATCCTCCGGGACTGTGACATTGTAAGGGGGCGGGGTCACCATGTGACATCAACCCATGTGATATCAACCAATGACCCCGCCCCTTGTCCCTATATAAGTCGCTGCGCAGCGCGTCCCTGGCATTACGGCTGGAGAGAGCGTTGAGTCAACATCTCCAGGAGAAGAAGAAGAAGGAGAAGAAGAAGAAGAACGGAAGGTGGCGGCAGCGGAGGCGGCGACAGAAGACCGGGCCACCGCCTGTAAAAGAGCTATAAGAAGGCGCGGTGGCCCTGCAGAAGAACCGAAGAGGGGGACAAGACCCCCTAAGTCGGAAGAAGAGGCCGCCGCGAGGAAGAAAGCCGGGCTCCTCCGCTGGCAAAAGAGCTAGAAGAAGATAGCGGAGGAGTCCGGCGAGAAGACCCCCGAAGACGGAAGACCCCCGGAGCTGTGCAATAAACTATTTTATCTTGTGTGTTGTGTTTTTTTGTACTTTATTTTACAGGTGAATGGGTAGGGGTACATTGTACCCCATACTCATTCACATAGGGTGGGGTGCCGGTATCCAGGGGCCCCCTTATTAAAGGGGCTCCCGGATTCCGATAAGCCCCCCGCCCGCAGACCCCGACAACCAACGGCCAGGGTTGTCGGGAAGAGGCCCTTGTCCTCATCAACATGGGGACAAGGTGCTTTGGTGTGGGGGGCCGTGCAGCCCCCCCTTCCCCAAGGCACCCCCATGTTGAGGGCACGCGACCTGGTACGGCTCGGGGGGGCCGCTTGCTCGCCCCCCCTTTCCTGGCCATCCGGGTAGCGTGCTCGGACAAGGGTCTGATGTGGACCTGGGGGGACCCCCACACTGATTTTTTTCGGCGTTGGGGTTCCCCTTTAAGTCAATACCAGGTGGCGGGGCCAGCGACGTCTCCTTCGCGGGCCCCGCCTACCTGGAGACCCGCTTGAAATGAGCGGACTTTTCTCCGGGCGGGAAAAGTCCGCTCATTTCAAAAGTACATCGGACTGGCGCACACACGGCCGGATTGTCCGCCGAAATGCGAGTCCGGCGGGAAGTTTGGAGTGCAAAACTACTTTCTAAGTCCGCCGTACTTTCGGGTCAAAAAAGTATGCCGGAGGCTACACACGGGGGGGATTGTCCAGCGGACTTCAGTTTGCCGGACTTTTCCACCCGCTTGTTTAATCATGTGTACGCGGCATAAGGATCATCAAAGATTGTCCATCACAGTGACAAGAATTTATACCTCAATGAAGCAATTTAAGTGAATGACACATTGTAACATCTATAACCCAAATCCATAATGGATATCAACGCAGAGGTAAGTAACACACCTACCAATATGTATAGCCCCAATCAGAGGCAAACAGCATGTATAAACTGTCCTGGGCTGGATGGATTTCTCTTTGTTTGCTTTTTCCCCTTCAGTC
The DNA here is from genome assembly GCF_037356315.1 of Lithobates pipiens. Taxonomy (NCBI): domain Eukaryota; kingdom Metazoa; phylum Chordata; class Amphibia; order Anura; family Ranidae; genus Lithobates; species Lithobates pipiens. Next base: position 112,325,774 of record NW_027507788.1, read on the forward strand.
TGCTTCCAATGGAGAGCCAGCACTGTCAATATAAAGCCCTGCCTTGCCACAACAGACTGGGCAGGGAGAGAAACTCTTATGCCCCGTACACACGAGCGGACTTAAGTCCGACAGACTTCCAAAGGAGTTCCGTCGGAGTTCTGCTGGAATTCCGACGGAGTTCTGACAGACTTTTCGGCCGAACGGACTTGGCTACACACAATCACACTAAACTCCAACGGATTCGAACGTGATGACGTACGACCCGACTCGAATAAGGAAGTTCATAGCCAGTAGCCAATAGCTGCCCTAGCGTCGGTTTTAGTCCGTCGGAGTAGCATACACACGAGCGGAGTTTTCGAAGGGGACCGGGTCCGGCGGAGTTCCTTCGGGAAAATTTGAAGCATGTTCCATATTCTAAAGTCCGTCAGACTTTGGTGAATCAAAAGTCCGTTGCAGCCCACACACGATCGGATAGTCTGACGGACTCGGTCCTTCGGACTTTGGATGTTGAAAAGTCCGCTCGTGTGTACGCGGCATTATAGTGTAGTTGTTAAAAACGCATCAATAACAACAAACAAAAACAGTAATACACTTATAAAAATACTGCTGCCTACCTCGGAAACAGTGTGTGACATCAGCAGGCACCAACTCATCAAGCAACAGGTATCAACTACCAAGGCACCCCCCATGTTGAGGGCACGCGGCCTGGTACGGCTCAGGAGGGGGGGGTGCTCTCTCGTCCCCCCCTTTCCTGGCTGTCCGGGTAGCCTGCTCGGACAAGGGTCTGATGTGGACCTGGGGGGACCCCCACGCCGATTTTTTTCGGCGTTGGGGTTCCCCTTTAAGTCCATACCAGGGGGCGGGGCCAGTGACGTCTCCTTCGCGGGCCCTGCCTACCTGGAGACCCGCTCGAAATGAGCAGACTTTCCTCCCCATGAGTGGGTGAGTCCATTCATTTCAAAAGTAGGGCGGATAGTACGGCGGACTTAGTACGCCGTATTAGTCTGCTGAAAAAGTGCTGTGTGTGGGCAAGTAGCCCGTTCGGAAAGTCCAACGGACAGTCTGGCGGGAAGTCCGCCAGACTAAGTCCGTCGGATAGTCTGCTACGTGTGTACGTGGCATTAGATGGACACTTTTCTCTTTTGTGATACTTGTTTTTCACTATTTAATGTGTATTATAATTTTTTTTATGATGGTGTATTATGAGTTGCACATATTGTTTCATTGATATTGTTGAGTTATTTGAGCTTCTCGCCACTTTATTATCATTTTACTTTTAGGTGCTGTATCTACTCTATTTATTTTTTAACTACCACACTAACAGCCTCTTGCGCTGCTTTTTTATGTTTGTTTTTTGCATGATCCTGGAGACCCCACTCCTCTTCAAACAAGCTGGCTGCATTGAGAGATGATTGAGTGATGATTCAGTGTTAGTTCATAATAAACTGGAGGTAATTTGCCTGTTCCCTCTGGAATGCAGCCAGAAATACACTATCTCACATTTTGACTAAAAAGTCAAAATAAAAGCCAGTACTTCCCAAACTGCCAGAGTATTAACTATTGACAAAACCTTCTCACAATCCAATCTAGCATCTGTAGTGTCTATACTTTGTATAGGAAGATTATCGCATGACGGCAGCACTCTTCCTCTGTCTCCACTACAATAACAAAGTGTAGATATATTATCCTACTGCGTTTTCAACTATGCAGCTGAAAGATTTAATCCCCAAAAAAATGCCCTCTTAATAGTACAAATACATACATATCTCTCAATATACTGTAGATACATATACAGTGCTGTGCAAAAGTTTTAGGCAGGCATGAAGAAATGCTGTAACATAATAATGATTTCAAAAATATAAATTTTGATTGTTTACTTTTATCAATTTACAAAATGCAAAGTGAGTGAGCAGAAACAAAACCTAAAACGTACCTAGAAGAATGGATGCTGTTTTGAAGCAAATAGGCAGTCACACCAAATGTTGGTTTGCTTTGGATTTTTTTTTCTGTTTATTTAACCCTTTCACTGCCAAATCCATATGCCGTAGGGACCTGCAGGTGACCAAGTCAGTATGGAGTATGGACCTCCTTTCTCCCTCTCCTATAAGCTTCACTTCAATGACCATAAGCTTATATCACAATTGTTCAGCAGGCTTTGCTGAACAATTCTATAACTCTGATCAACGGATAACAACCTTCTGATCAGAGTTAGTAACCCCTAATGTGACCACCCCCCCAACCTATGGCGCAGTTTCCCTGTCCCCTGCCTCTACACCCCTGCTGCACCCTTCCATCTTAAACTCCCCCCGTTAATCTTTTCCCCTATCCTTTCACCCTTCCCCCCCCCCAGCACTGTTTATCCCCCACCACCTGATCGGACCCTGATCGGACCCCCCTGGCAAACCTGCTCCCCATTAGCCGGCATCCCTTCTCTTCCACTCCCGCTGGCTTCATGTGCTGCATGGGGCTTGGGGAGATCCAGATGTGTCCCTCCCACCAGTCAGATCACCCCTCCAACTGACCCAGCACCCATGACATGGCCTCTCCGAGCGGCATCACTCTTTCTTCTCCCTTCACCTGCAGCATCTCACTGCACTGATCTCCTGATCTGTAGGCTGGGGAGCGCGGCAGTGGGGGAGCGGGAGCGGTGCAGGGGAAGTAGGGGCTTGGGGGGGCTTAGTAAACATATGTACTACAGTGGATATAGGCAGGGATCGCTCCACTGACAGCTGATCATTGTAACCGCGAGTGTTTCAATGTATCAGACTGTAATTTTATGAATGAATGGAATCTCTATACAGATTCCTCATTCATTCAAATAAAGTGCTGCAAAGAAAAGGGACTATCTTCAGTCCTTTTCTCTGTCTCAAAAAAAGAGATATGGGGGTCTGTTTAGTAGACATGTGCATTCGTTTTCGTCCGAATGCATTTTCGTCCGAATTTCAGCTATTTTCGTTTTCGTTTTGACAAACGATAACGAAAGCACAAAATCCGAAAAACGAAAGATCCGACATAAATAAATGCTTTATTTTCGTTTTCATTGTTACAACAGTTCGATATAGAATAGGAGATTCGACATGACTCTGACAACAATCTGTGTCTATAGAACCTGTGTTCGAATGTGCCTAACCTTACCTCTATTAGTCCAAGATTATATAGAGAAAATATTCGACAGAGAAAAAAGATTTGACAGAGAGAAAAGATTCTGCAAGATACTGTCCTAAAAAGTGTTTGGGGACCCGGGTCCTGCCCCAGGGGACATGGATCAATGCAAAAAAAAGTTTTAAAAACGTCCGTTTTTTCGGGAGCAGTGATTTTAATAATGATTAAAGTGAAACAATAAAAGTGTAATATTCCTTTAAATTTTGTAGGGGGGGGTTGTCTATAGTATGCCTGTGAAGGGGCGCATGTTTCCCGTGCTTAGAATTGTCCCTGCACAAAGTGTCATTTATGCAGGAAAAAAAGTCCTTTAAAATCACTCGCAGCTATTATGAATTGTCGGCTCCCATAATACAGAGAACACTCATTGAAAGTCATTGATAAAAAAATAAAAAAATAAATTAAAAAAAAAGCGTGGGGGTCCCCCAAATTCAATTACCAGGCCCTTCAGGTCTGGTATGGATATTAAGGGGAACCCTGCCTCAAATTTAAGAAAAAATTTGACGTGGGGTTCCCCCTAAATATCCATAACCAGACCCTTCAGGTCTGGTATGGATATTAAGGGGAACCCCGCGTCAAATTTTAAAAAAAATTGACGTGGGGTTCCCCCTAAAAATCCATACCAGACCCTTTATCCGAGCACGCAACCTGGCAGGCCGCAGGAAAAGAGGGGGGGACGAGAGAGCGGCCCCCCCTCCCTCCTGAACCGTACCAGGCCACATGCCCTCAACATTGGGAGGATGCTTTGGGGGTCTGTGACCCCTCAAAGCACCTTGTCCCCATGTTGATGAAGACAAGGGCCTCATCCCCACAACCCTGGCCGGTGGTTGTGGAGGTCTGCGGGCGGGGGGCTTATCAGAATCTGGAAGCCCCCTTTAACAAGGGGACCCCCAGATCCCCCCCCCCCTGTTTGAAATGGTAAGGGGGTACAAAAGTACCCCTACCATTTCACAAAGAAAGTGTAAAAAATGTTTAAATAAAACAAACACACTTTTGAAAAATTCCTTTATTAAAAATAAAAAAATAAAAAAAAGATTCCAGCGGCGGTAATCCACTCTTGCTATCCAGCGATGGACGGTCATCTCTTCAGCGATGTCTCATGTCATCCAGCGCAGCGAATCCTCCGTCCTTCTTCTGTCTCCGTGGAGGAGACACTGCAAGGATTCCGGCGGCTGACGTTTCTAATATACGGAGGGCGGGGCCACCGTCACCTGACCCCGCCCCCCTCTGACGCAAGGGGAAACCCGGGGTTCCCTGTGACGTAGGGGTGACCCGCACCCCTCTGATGTAACACAGGCAGGTTTCCGTTACATCAGAGGGGGGTGGGGTCACCCATACGTCACGGGGAACCCCGGGTTTCCCCTTGCGTCAGAGGGGGGCGGGGTCAGGTGACGGGTGGCCCCGCCCTCCGTATATAAGAAACGTCATCCGCCGGAATCCTTGCAGTGTCTCCTCCACGGAGACAGAAGGATGGATCGCTGCGCTGGATGAGATGAGACATCGCTGGAGAGATGACCATCCGTCGCTGGATAGCAAGAGTGGATTACCGCCGCTGGAATCTTTTTTTTATTTTTTTATTTTTAATAAAGGAATTTTTCAAAAGTGTGTTTGTTTTATTTAACCATTTTTTACACTTTCTTTGTGAAATGGTAGGGGTACATTTGTACCCCCTTACCATTTCAAACAGGGGGGGGGGCGGGATCTGGGGGTCCCCTTGTTAAAGGGGGCTTCCAGATTCTGATAAGCCCCCCGCCCGCAGACCTCCACAACCACCGGCCAGGGTTGTGGGGATGAGGCCCTTGTCTTCATCAACATGGGGACAAGGTGCTTTGAGGGGTCACAGACCCCCAAAGCATCCTCCCAATGTTGAGGGCATGTGGCCTGGTACGGTTCAGGAGGGAGGGGGGGCCGCTCTCTCGTCCCCCCCTCTTTTCCTGCGGCCTGCCAGGTTGCGTGCTCGGATAAAGGGTCTGGTATGGATTTTTAGGGGGAACCCCACGTCAATTTTTTTTTAAATTTGACGCGGGGTTCCCCTTAATATCCATACCAGACCTGAAGGGTCTGGTTATGGATATTTAGGGGGAACCCCACGTCTAATTTTTTTCTTAAATTTGAGGCAGGGATCCCCTTAATATCCATACCAGACCTGAAGGGCCTAGTAATTGAATTTGGGGGACCCCCACGCTTTTTTTTTTTTTATTTTTTTTATTTTTTTTTTTATCAATGACTTTCAATGAGTGTTCTCTGTATTACGGAGCCGACAATTCATAATAGCTGCGAGTGATTTTAAAGGACTTTTTTTCCTGCATAAATGACACTTTGTGCAGGGACAATTCTAAGCACGGGAAACATGCGCCCCTTCACAGGCATACTATAGACAACCCCCCCCCCCCCCTACGAAATTTAAAGGAATATTACACTTTTATTGTTTCACTTTAATCATTATTAAAATCACTGCTCCCGAAAAAACTTTTTTTTGCATTGATCCATGTCCCCTGGGGCAGGACCCAGGTCCCCAAACACTTTTTAGGACAGTAACTTGCAAATTAGCCTTTAAAATGAGCACTTTAGATTTTGAACGTTGGAGTCCCATAGACTTTAATAGGGTTCTAAAGTATGCTATATACTAGCTCCGTCGAATCTTCTTTATACATTCGACAGACACCATAAGCCTTCAAAGACAGATTCGACCGTGATTCATGTGGATTTTCGGACGAATGCAATTTTTGAACGAAAAACGAAATAAATAAAAACGAATTTCGGGAGTAACTAAATAAATTAAGTTTTCAGACGAAAACGAAATTCCGAAACGAAATATTTTACTCTGCACATGTCTACTGTTTAGACCTCTGATATATCACCAAAGACCCCCCTCCCCTTCCAATTTTTTTTTTTAAAAACGACTGTAATAAAAATGTAAAAATTAATTTAAAACACAAACATAGTAAGACCCCCAGGTCCACCCGCACTCACGCCTCCATGGTGATGGTTCCCCCTGCACTCACCCCTCCACAGATACCTCAGCTTCTCCTCCTGGTCAACCCAATCCATCCTGATTGGCTAGGAGGAGAAGCGGGAAGATGATAGCAAATATTAATTCACTATTGTCACAAGTGGGCGGGTTCAGGCTGCAATGTTCTGCGCCCCAGCCCAACTTTTTTCAAGCCAATTAGAGCCTCAGGCTCTAATCATGTGGCTTGAAAAAAAAAAAAACCTCATACAAATGTATAAGTCCGGCGCTCTGCAGGGGGGAGGGGTGCCCCAGCGCCCCTAATGGACCTGCCGCTCCTTGTAAGACTCCTTTCACATGGAGCGGACTCCATCAAGCAGATCCGCCTGCTCAGCAGGGGATCTGTCTGCTGATCCCTGATGAGCAAGCGGATGACAGGTCCGTGTACACTCTGCTGATGCATGGATGTTATTATTATATAGATGGAACAATGGTCTCACAGCATGAGTTTGGTGCCTATGCTATCCAATTGACCGATCCCATCTCACAGTCTATTTGCTTTTACACAGATCTTTTCAGTTTTCAGGTACTCACTGGGAACTTTTACACATCCAACTGGCCCCTATAAGGACTCTAGAGGCCATTAGGTCAAGGTTTCCTTTGTGCTATATGTTTTTACCATTATTATCAGTCTAGTCTCCTTGGCCATTCCTTTGGGTTTTGATTTGAGATAAATCTGGCTTTGTCCACCATGGACAGTGTGAAGATGTGTATTGAATAGTTACTACTCTGACATTTTGGGGAGTGCTGGCTTTTCTTTAGATTTTCGTGTTAGTTTATTATTGTTTAGATAGCAACAAACCTCTGAGTGATACTCTTGATTGTATCTTGTGATCAGTCCATTAACACTTACTATACCCCTAGAGGTTTATTTGTATTCTCTATTGTAAGGAAAGATCACATGTGGGAATTTTTAGTCGTCATTTAAATCCAAGTTTTATCACACTGGAGATCTATTAATTTAAGTTTTTGTTCCTGAAGATTTTTCTTTCACATGGTGTACAGCAACATTATCAATCCTATATATCTTCTCTCTATTGCACAGATTGTATCCACAACTGAAAGTTATATTATCCTTGCTTTTCTCATCAGACATTTCACATGTACAAACTCTGTCTGAGAATATCACGATTTACGTTGGAAAGGGTTGAAATGATAAAGAGAATAAAGGTTTAAATGGAGAAAATATTTTATGACACTTCAAATTCACTACTACCACCTGCCCAGACACATACGTTGTTGGCAGCACCATAAAAAGCCTTGACAAAAACTTTGCTGGCAATGCCAGAACCAGCCCTAACTAAAACATTGACAATGACAGAAACTGCCCTGATCCACGCTGTGTATTTATGGTTCTAATCTATGTGTGCTTTGGTGTTTGAGAAACACGTGATGATTCCAGAAAACAAATGATGATTCTCAACCTGCTTGACTTACAACCGGAGCAGGGCCTTGGGCATGACAGCTGTTTCTTCAGAGTTTTTGCCTACATTTTCCAGTATTTTTTCTGTTAGAATAAAAGAAAAAATAGATAAGATGGACAAAAGAAAAAGGGACTTGAACAAGTGAGGTAAGTTGGTATTTCAGGCTAACAAAATGTGTTGTTTGTGTTTGGAGAATTATGGTATCACACTGCTGATATCGAAGCAATGATATCTTCATATCACATCTGAAATTAAATTCTTATGCTTTTGTCCCTAATTAGGAGGATGAAAGCATCTTAACTGATATCTGCTTAAAGGAAACATTGACTGGTAAAAAGTTTGGGCCTTATCAGTTTACTCTTTTAGGAAAATAATCTTTAATTAACTCACACTTAAGACTTTAGTGACTTACACCTGGCCGTGTTTTTAATATGATCAAGCAACTTGTGATCATCCTCTAATATTTCACAGCAGTTACATTTTTTTACACCACAGAAGTAGTACATAGATTACCAAGTCAATATTTTTACACATGTATCCATACTTAATACATAATTCTAGCTTTGAACATTTGTTCTTTAGTCTTGTTCTTTCCTGCAGGACAGGACTGACTGTTCTCCACAGAGTAGTAATGTCAAATCACATAGTTAAACCATCAACTCCCTTTACTGTCGCACCAGCTGTATGATACAGAGGTGCCATCACCTCAATGCACTAGGAGGCTAGTGCCATTTTCTCTGTTATGCCAATGAGGAGAACCATGACCTTTTTAATGGAACAATACAAGTTATTTGCCTTCATTGAGCCACAAAGCATTTTCAATACTAAAATGGTGCAAAAAGAGGGTTTCATCATATACGTTCTTCTACAGATCTTTATCCTCATGTCACAACATAAGAGCATCAACATCTCAATGATGGTCCAAGACAATTTCATCATTGTGGTTCTACCACAGCCCCTAGAGGCAATTCAGCGCCTAGAGGCGATTCAGTTCGCATTGTGCGCTATACTAGTATTTCATTCACCACTCATATATACTAATAAAGGGATTGTTTTATGTTTTAAATAATTTAGATGGACATGAGGGGATCATCACATCTGAGTGAAATTACCCAGAGATGGCTGTCATTTCATGCTTAATATTAACTTTAAAGAAGTTGATCATAAACGTCTCAAAATTAAAGAAAAAAGTAATATATTTCAAATTACGTTTTTTGTTCAAGTTTTTTAATCTAGTGATCCCACCAGTAATACAATTCCTGTCCAAGGGTGTACATTTTCTCTCAATGTACTGTAGCTATGGAGGAGCAGCAGTATCACCCTAGGATAGGAATAAAGTGTGAGTAACAGAACAACTCCCCCTCTTCTCTTTACCATAACATAGGGATGAGGGGTTCTATAGTTCCCAGAAAGAACTCTGGTAGGGCCAAGTAAAAAATTAAAGATTTCAGGGAAACAGTTATAGCTCATTACAGGGAGGTTAATCTGCCCAAAGATTAAATTGTTTTTCTCAGTTCAACTAGTGGGCCAAAAAAAACCCCAAAAAAACAATAGATTCCCCCATCCACACGAGTGAGGGGGATAGAAGAATCCTCCTCAATGTGCCATTGTATTCTGTCAGACTCCTCTCCTGTCAGAATACACTGACCAATGGCTGCACCCGCTGATCTACAAATGTTTATCACTATTCCTGTTTAGGAGTAGTGCTGAACCAGCCTAATTTCAACCCATCTGTGACTAGCTTTAGAAGTTCACTGGATTTCTGGCAAGACAAATAGGTATTTTTGCTATTATCTTAAAGATGTAACAAAACTCTTCAGACTGATGTAGTGTGGGATTCTCTGTGATTCCTGTGCAGTTCACGCAACCACATCACAATCACACCCCATTCATGCGAACCACTGCAGATGTCTATGGTAAGTTAATTACACCCCTGGCATCTGAATGTAACTGCAGGTAAACTGAAAGGAAAGGATAGTGTATACTTCTTGGGCAAAGATATTAAAATAAACGTGTGCCTTGTATGGTTAAAGAGAACAATTATTTAATATTTTTTTGGTCGATTTATTTATTTTTATTCTCTACTTATACTGTTACCCCAAAAAATTTTTTTTACAAGTTATAGTAACCGAATTGAGAACAAAAGTAATGAAGAACTAGTAAATTACGAATTTGTGGGCTCAAAAATACAGCTTGCTGTGATGCATTGTAAGACCTTTCACTATCTCCAGCATTCCTATATAATTCTTGCCACACACAGTAGCATATGATTGTATTGTAAACCCTTCTTTAATTTTCCATCCCAGTTTCCCATCCCATGCTGGTCATACGTGTTTCAAACTGATTCTACAATGCCTTTACGTTTATTTATACCTTTGAAAGTGTGAGGTCTACTACATTATTGCTTGTAAATCATATGGGTAGGCACCATTTATATTAGTTTCCCCGATGAAGCCAAGTTCATAACGATGAAACATGTAGGGTTGGTGCAGTGTGTTTGTACACTATTTTGGTTTGGGAATTTTTGGTCAATTGTAGTCAAAAGAGGCTTATATTATTTTACGTCAGCTAAGAGAGGATTTGAAAAATAAATGTAGAAAAAAAGTATATTTTGCTTGGTGAAAGGGAATGATGATGGTGTGGACAGATAATAGCCCTTTTGACAGAGTAAGTCAATAATCATTGACTATTGGGGAGGATTAAAAGCTAAAAGATAATTGGATTTCTGAAGCCGGCCATAGATGGAGAGATTTTCTTTCCTACAACCATGGTTTGCAGGAAATAAGATTGATTCCCTCATCAACACAGTCAGTGTTAGGGGGAATCCCTCCCATGTATTGTGTTCTCCTGGTGGGGGGGGCTGGTGGTGCCGGGTTTTAAGGGAAAAAAACACAGTGATTATTGCTAGTGGCTATAGCAGCTGGCAATAATTGCAAGAAAAATTCAAACAGGCTGGTTGTAGCCAAGTTGTAGCCATGCCCATACATGGTTTAAATGGTTTAAATTTTCTACCAAAAAACTATCCTTATTATGGACTTTCCTTATAACTGGTACCAGAAAGAGAGGGTCACACAAAACTGATCAAATTAGTATGTATATTACAAAAAATCCAATAAAAATATTTTAAATCATTGAACAATATTCTTATATGTGGTGTAAGCCCTATTAATGAACTGCTACAAGTTGTCTTTGCTGTATGATCCAAGAGGTCAAACCTCTTGCATCATACAGCAAAGATAACTTGTTTCTGTTTATTAATATGGCTTACACCGCATATAAGAATATTTTACAATGATTTTAAATATTTTTATTGGAATTTTTGTAATAAACATACCGTATATACTCGAGTATAAGCCGAGATTTTCAGCCCCTTTTTTTAGGCTGAAAGTGCCCCTCTCGGCTTATACTCGAGTCACGGAGATCAGGTAGACAGACGGCGGCCATTCCACTTTTCAAAAGCCGCGCCTCCCTGTCTGTGATAGGCGGAACACTCAATTTCCCAGCAGTCAGTGTTCTGCCTATCACGGACATCCACTCATTCTCATACTACGGACGAGGATGAGAGGATGTCCGTGATAGGCGGAACACTGACTGCTGGGAAATTGAGTGTTCCGCCTATCACAGACAGAGAGGCGCAGCTTTTGAACAGTGGAATGGCCGCCGTCTGTCAGACGAGGAGGAGAGGTGCGGCATGGCACACAGAGGCTGCAGATTGGCACAGGTAGGCAGGGATGGACACAGGGATGGACGGGACACAGCGATGGGCGGGACACAGCGATGGGCGGGACACAGCGATAGACGGGACACAGGGATGGACACAGGGATGGACGGGACACAGGGATGGACACAGGGATGTCTCACCCTCAGCTTATACACGAGTCAATACGTTTTCCCAGTTTTTTTGTGGTAAATTAGGGGCCTCGACTTATATTCGGATCGACCTATACTCGAGTATATACGGTATTCATTTTACTGGTTTTGTGTGACTGTCTCTCTCTGGTACCAGTAAAATCCGTAATAAGGAAAGGTTTTTGGTAGATGGTGATATAGATGAATGAGGTACCCCCTAAATTAGCCGATTACTTTCTATAGCTGGATATGGTTCGAATTTTGTCCAGTTCCTGTGGAACCAGATGTGATTTGAACCATCTATGGCTGCCTTTGAATAAGAATTTAATGAAAAGAAAAAAAGCTGTGTTTTGTTGCCTATTTGGGCAAGGTGTGGGTATTGATAAAGAAGAAAATTTTATACACACCTAACGGTAGTTTTCCTTTCCTAATGCAAAGCATGACAGCATATGTATGGGTAGACTCCACCCCCTTCCCTATCCCAGGACCGGTTATATTATAAAAGTAAGTCTCCTCCCTGCAGGCCACATTCTCATATCGTAACTTAATATATCTGCAAAGCCCTTTCAGGGGGACCTATATGCTGTCATGCTTTGCATCAGGAAAGGAAAATTACCATCAGGTAAGCATAAAATGTTCCTCTTTTCTGACACAGCATGACAGCATATAAATATGGAATGTACCAAATCACCAGACAACAAGGGTGGGTAATGCTGACATGTTTAACTTGAGGATTAGATTAGAAACCATGAAATCAGACCGAGACAGAAGTACAGTTAAATCACACTTGTTTAATAATAAAAGTAAAAAGAACAAACGTAGTCAAAACATAGCCAAAGTTCAGTAACCGGAATGGATAGTCAACCAAGCCAAAAGTCACGGACCAAAGTAATGGAACAGCAAGCAGGATCTGGAGCCAGAAGGGATGTCAGCAAAGCCAGTCTTTAAACAGGAATGCAGGAGTTTCTTGTGATGTGACCAAGCCAAAGGCAGAGCTCCTCTGGGTTGGACAGCTTAAGTAGGCAGGACTGATGAATAGGATCGTCAACAGCTGGGTAACTGTGCAGCGAGATAGTAGCTGGCAATTAGCCAACAGCTGAGCGGCCAGCTCAGAGAAGGAAGGCCTGAGCCCAGCCCTGACCCTGTCTTCTGATGCCGTTAGGCCTAAAGAGCCTATTGTTTTCTCCTTGAAGAAGGGCCAGTTCTTTGTCTCTCATCAACCTTGAATCTATTTTCATTGCTTGTGGTATTCCAAACAGTTTAGTAGATATGTAAGAAGGATGATGTTCTAACCCAAATGCTAAAATGCAGACCTCTGTATAGTGCCAAGGAAGAGACTAGAACCATTTTGCCTGAAAATTTAAGAAACAAGGTAGTTTATGGCTCGATACTTGTATATCCGAGATCCTTCTAGACCTAGTAGCCATACAAAATACTTTTTCAGTGTTTCTGGCCATATTGAGGATGTGTTATCCCTCTGAATGGAGAGTGGGACAATATGTCCCAGACTATTTGGAAGACCCCGGGGGAATGACCAACCTGCCCAGGTCTTTTGGAATTGGTTTGCCAAGATATGCAACAGTTACTGGCTCCCAGAGAGAGTGAGGACACCACTGATCCTCATCTATCCTTTAATGCCGTCTCTAGGCTTACTTGTATACAATCCAATCATTACAGTATGGAACAGAAGATTCCATCCTTTAAATTCTGTAGGGTTTCCCCTGCTCTAATGAACTTGAAGTTTTGGAGTAGGTGCCTTGACCTCCATAAGATTTCAAACACTAACATTAAATGTGAGCATTTACTTCTTGGTCTCGAGGATCTAGATATAACTTGTCTGACTTTGGGAGATGCCGTTGACCTCACTGTTTGAGGTGTTGAATCTCAGAAAGGAGAATAGGAGGTTCTCAGATCTAAGACTGTGCCTGCAGATATCATGGCTTGTAAGCCACCGGGCAATTATTGTCCTCATCACCACTGAACGACTGCGGATCCTGAAGATGAGGATCCTGAAGGCTATTAGGTTTGTTCAATATACTGTACGTATTGCTAATCTGCAGACACAGCTAGATGACAGAAGTTTCACTGCTTCCCCCCTCTGGGATGGAAAGACAAGGGGTGGTAGGTTGCGCTATGGGGCCTATATATAAGTACAAAGAAGTGGTATGTCGAGATAGGTAAGAGCAGCCTCTATTAATATCCACCTGGTGGGGTGGAGAACATTAAGAGGGGGTTGCAGTGAATAGATCTGGCGCTATACCTATATATTGTCAGAGAATATGTCACTGGGGACTCATTTGTCCGAAGTGTTCAGCATAATAGCGGGTGGTAATAAGAAATGGGGTTATATTAGTGTACCAATGAACTAAAAAGTGTTAAACCAGCCCAATTATATAAAGAATAAAGTGTACAACATCCTACCACTTGGTGTAACACTAGTGAAGTATAAAAAAGTATTATGAAAAATTAAAAAATATTTTTCAAAAACAGTAAATATTTTCCAGCGTGCTGGCTATGTAGGTGAAAAAACAAAGAAATAATGAAAACTAATAATCCTCAAAAGGGTTGTGACAAATGCTGGTACAAATAAATATATAAAGTGCTAGTGCTATTGCATTACTGATAAATTAGTGACAATAAGTATAAAACCAAGACAGACTGTGCTGTTTTCAAAACTGTTAGTGCACTAACGTGACGGTGAAGTTTATACAAAAATTCATGCACCAAGTAGAATGATACAATAAATAAGTGGTAAACATCAATGCTTCAAGTGAAACGTGCAAAACAATTAAAAATTAAAAAATAAAAAAGTATAAAAATGAAAAGTCTCTGGTGAAATAGAATTGATGGGATTGTCCCGTGAAATGGGGAGAGGGGATGTGATAAATTCAGATCTTATTCTCCATGCATTGTGGTCACTTCTAGGTTGTACTCTCACCGGAAAAAAGACCCCATCCGGGGTGGATCAGCCTTCACAATATTAGCTATTGTGTCGCTCTCTGGCTTGCTTCTGGTAAAAAGTTGGGGATCCCTCGTTATTTCCAGGTGGAGTGTGCCACAGTATATATGTTAAAAAAGAGGACCATCCATATAGTGTGATACCGTATGAGAAACAGTTTTATTGACAAAGATTAAAACTACTTACAATTGTGAGTAGGAATAGTAGCGGTTTAGTTAGATTATTCTTATTGCTTTAAAGCAGCTGCGAGCGTTCCGTTAGCTAATATTGTGAAGGCTGATCCACCCCGGATGGGGTCTTTTTTCCGGTGAGAGTACAACCTAGAAGTGACCACAATGCATGGAGAATAAGATCTGAATTTATCACATCCCCTCTCCCCATTTCACGGGACAATCCCATCAATTCTATTTCACCAGAGACTTTTCATTTTTATACTTTTTTATTTTTTAATTTTTAATTTTTTTGCACATTTCACTTGAAGCATTGATATTTACCACTTATTTATTGTATCATTCTACTTGGTGCATGAATTTTTGTATAAACTTCACCGTCACGTTAGTGCACTAACAGTTTTGAAAACAGCACAGTCTGTCTTGGTTTTATACTTATTGTCACTAATTTATCAGTAATGCAATAGCACTAGCACTTTATATATTTATTTGTACCAGCATTTGTCACAACCCTTTTGAGGATTATTAGTTTTCATTATTTCTTTGTTTTTTCACCTACATAGCCAGCACGCTGGAAAATATTTACTGTTTTTGAAAAATATTTTTTAATTTTTTAATTTTTCATAATACTTTTTTATACTTCACTAGTGTTACACCAAGTGGTAGGATGTTGTACACTTTATTCTTTATATAATTGGGCTGGTTTAACACTTTTTAGTTCATTGGTACACTAATATAACTAATCCCATTTCTTATTACCACCCGCTATTATGCTGAACACTTCGGACAAATGAGTCCCCAGTGACATATTCTCTGACAATATATAGGTATAGCGCCAGATCTATTCACTGCTCCCCCCTCTGGGAACCCACCAACGTTACTGTCAGATCAGTATCTTGATCGCTCTATTTGTTGCTGAACCCTTGAACTGTTTGGTGGTTTGGAGACCATCCCTTGACATTCAACAGTTTTGTACCTGTTTTGTAATGACTGTATCTGGCAGTAAGTTCTAAGAACCCGAACCTAAAGTGCTGGCATACCTGACTGGGAAATACCTCTGATAGAGGTTGACTAGTCTTGTATTCCTTTGACCAGGAAGATAGGACTTCTCCATTTTGCTGATTCTTTGCAGCATAGCTGAGGCTCTATTTGATGCATTTTCGGAAGGACTTCAGTCGGCTACCACTGCAACTCTGACTTTGGACATCTTGTCCTCCATTGGCATGAATACCCGACAAATAATAGATTGTGATGACTGGTATGCCTAGTAGCTGATACGCTGAAATATTAGCTAGTTTAGCTCCCTCCAAAAAGGGACTTGTCTCCTCTGTGGAGTCACTGTTCCTGGTGCAGGAAGCAAGTCTTCCCTTACTACAAAACCCAGGTAATACCGTTATCAACCTTCCATTGGGCCCATCGGACTACAGGTTATCTCCTTACCCTTTTGCAACAGTGGGATGCAAACCAATGATAAAGAGCTATAATTTGTTCAAGTGAAATACTTATAGTGTTGCTCTCTCTGAGGGCAATTCTACTGTGTTCTTCAGAGATTCAGAACTTCTTCCAGGCAGGTCATTGCTGTAATGAGACTAGTTGGTCTCTTGATGATGGCTCCTCCCAATTTGATCAGAGTCTGAACTAGAATTTTTTCCCAGGCCATGAGAGACATTGCACCAGGTTGTTGCCCAAACAAGGCTCACCAGGAGTCCTTTCTCCCACAAGATGGCCACTACTGGACTTAATATTCTGGGAAATGCCTGGAATTGGTGGAAAGGCCACAGTTTGCCAAATGAACGCGTAGTGAACTTGAATGGCCAAGCAAAGGTACTTGCAGAAACATGGGCGTCTCAAAGTGTGTATACAGTACACACACACACACTAAAGGCCATATACAATCTTAGCCTAGGTTTCCACTAATACAACCTAAAAAGTTGTGAAAATTTTGATGCAACCTTTATGAGACTTGAAGCAATGTCTGTGTATTCTTGAGGCTCATGGCCCCAAGTCACATCAAAGTGGGACCAAAGTAGTGCAGGGACTATTTTGAAGTCACTACAATTTGAAGTTGCCCCACTATTAATGGTACTCCTTGGAAATAATGGGGAATGAACCCTTGTGCTCTAATGCGTCATGGACGGAATGCAAGGAGTTGGAGGAGAGGAATGAAAAATTCCAATGACGTTCTTAATGCACAGGACCCACGGATCCTAAAGCTCAGATTTACATAAAAGTCTGTCAGCTGACCCTACTGGGCAACTTGGGTTTAGGTAGACAAACAAAGATGATTATTGATTCTTTATTCTCCTCTATAGTTTTTCCAGGTTTAACCTGTCATTCAATCTTCGTTACTTTGCCTTTTTGGCTTCCTCTGGTCATTGAAGATTAACACAAGGGATTAATCCCCCTTCCAGATATCACCAGATCCGACTTGAACAGTCAGTCACCACACTGACTTAAAAGTGGTATGTGATACTTGTGGGATGAGACTTAAGGATTAACTGACCACAACAAACTACCAGAGAAACAGCATACAGTCTTGTATCCACAGTGACTGATCTGCATCACTGGCTACTTCATTTTCACTCGAGGATCTAGGATCCGCCGTCATAGAGAATTTATCACTGACCAGAGCCCTGCTTTCATCTTGACTGGAATCCTGACAGTCTGGTTACTGAAGTGAGCTCCTCCACAGGTCACAAAGCACTACTTAATAGTAGTATGAACCTTCTTCATCTCCAGATCCATTCACTGTCCCAGGGTCTCTGTAAAGGATATTGCTTTTCTTCTGGCAGAATGGCACCCCTGGCTAATCTGATGAAGCTTGTTTGGCTGGCATCTTCTGAGGCAGAGTTACCTTTAAAACAACTTAGTTGATTAGTTTAGCTCCTGAGCATTATTGCAATAGAGATCCACACAGTCAGTTTGGACAGAGTTAAAACATCCACTTTTTGCTTCTGCTATGTCAACTTGCCATGGCAATTTCCTAGTAGCAAGCTAAGGCTGACCCATTTGTCCAATTTGATAAAGACTCCCTGGCCAACTGCTTCTGAGGTAGAGGTTGCCTTTAAATAAACACAGCTGTCTGATTTAGGCTTGGCATGGAATCATTAGTGACTGTATGGAAAATACAAACAAAAAAAAGGTTTCCCCATGGGGTTTTTTTTAGCAGCAAATGAGAAACAAAGGAGTTATAAAAAATGTCTTGGTTTTATTATCCAAAACACTGATTAGTTAACATGAGGTACAAAAGTATTTATTAAAACATGAGCTCTGGTATACATAGTGCAAAAAATTTATATTGGTAGAGGGAAATGCATATATAATTTCACCGTTCAGAAAACAATTATATTAAATACAAATAAATTCCCAGCAAACCACATATCCCTCTGTGGTGTACCACGAATAACAGTAGCAATTACACATTGCTAACATTTAATGTAAATAAGCAGATCCTGATTTTCATGTCAGCATGTAAATGCATAGAGATAAATGCATTCCAGTCATAGTACTGTCAATGTAATCAAAGGCAAACAGTGCAGGTTAATAATCAGACAATTAGCACTAGTAGATTCAACTTACCTTAAACACATGTACTGCAAAAAAAAAAAAAGGCCCAAAAAAAAAAAAAAAATACCACAACCATGCATTAATACAAATCCCAGCCTATTTTGATAGGAAAGGCCCAGCACCATCTGAAATCAGCCTAACCATTAGCAATACTGCAGACACAGATAAAACCTGTGAAGCATTAGTAAACAGAATGGCACTATGGACAGTTGGTAAGATTCACATATGTGATATACGCTTCCAGTGATGCAAGCTAAAAGCATACCTGCAGACAATAGGTTAAGCTTGTAGGGCCAGGCCTTGCTGAGTTAATAGGAAGGCTTCAGCCTAGCACAGCAAGCACACCTGCTATCAGCATTAGCAGTATTGCAGACACAAACCACATCCTATGAGGCAATAGTAAGCCGACAAACTATTGACAGGCCAGAAAATTGCATGTGTGACATATGCTTGCAGCAGTAACTGAATACTATAGATTTGTGCACCATATGGGGCCTTACCACCTGTATGCTTCATGGTCCAACAGGAAGTCCAATGAGTGTCCATCCATTGAGTAATGATGAAGGAGCAATCTCTAGAGACCAGATACCATCATCCCCCTTATCCTGGATCTTGGGGGGGTCTCCCCCATATAGGCATTCGTGTCTGCCTGTACTGCGGAGGGCTTTGTCACAGGAGAGGCTTGAACCTGTGTGGCTTGGCCAGATGAATCTGGCAAGGTGAGGGAAAAGAAAAATCCTGCTTTCAGCAGTAGCATAACTTGCTGTAGCAGTGAGGAAAAAAAAGAGAATGTGGCCTGCAGGGAGGAGACTTAATTTTATAATATAACTGGTCCTGGGATAGGGCAAGGGGCGGAGCCTACCCATATGTATATGCTCTCATGCTGTGTCAGGAAAGGGCTTTGTTACCTGTACCAAAATATAACATAAATCTATACATAGTAAAACAACTTGTAAAATTAAACTGTAATATATGGCCAGCTTCAGGAATCAACTTCCTTCCATTGCCAGATAGTTATTTGGGGCTAAGCTAAGCCCTACCCTAAATCTTAAAGCTGTTCAGCAATGAAGGTCCTTGTTCAGGAACTTCCTTTTGAAGGTGCCCCAAGGTTGTCACCCTGTCACACAGGCTTTCACTGTAGAATACAAGAATTCTTTTCAACATACATTTTGCAGCCATGGTCCACCGTTGTCACCATCTGGAAACCTGCCCAGAAAAATATCTTGTGAAAAATCCCTAGACTGCAAAGAATCTGCAGGAAATTAACATCACTAAGATGCAGCAAAGGATGAAAAAGTTTCAAATAAGTATTTTATTTTATTAAAATGGCAATTGATTTTTACAAGCTGGATGCTTTAGCAAACTACATTCAATTATTCAATTATGGTTTTATTATCTACAATAATCATAGCTGAACTTTTAATCTGCCTGCAATACTCTGTATGATATTTTGCTTTCCTACAGACAATCTCCTGTTCTGTCCCTTATTTCCTTTTCCCTTATTTTCAATTAACTGATTGCACTTACTTAGACTTCTGCTATACTAATATGCATGTTTTTTGTTTTAGTTTTTTTAACTAGGGAAGCTAATTTAACTATGACATTTGTGTTTGAGCATGTTTATACATTTAATTTCAATAGATGATTTTAAATTTTAAGATATAGATTTTAATTTATTTTGCATATTATTCATGTTACATGGCATTTATATTTATAGGCATGGGTACAAGACAACAAAACAACTACAAAAGTTTTAGTTTACAGATAGATTAGAAAGACAAATTCCCTTGTTATTATTTTTTTCTCCAAACTCCTGCAGTTTTCTTATCATTTTGCAAACTGAATGGAGAAAAAAAAAACACACACACAATTTAACATTTCAAGTAAAACCAGAAGCAAAGAAAAGGTTTCTGAGTGCATCATAAATCTCAGTATCCACAATGAATTGTGATGGTATTGATAAGAAAACTCATTCCAATTTATCTGCAGCAGTAACACAGTGATAATAACTTCAAGTTGGAAAATATACTGGTAATACATGGATTTTAATGTTGTTGTTTCACAGGCCATGCAATTTAAGACTTTCTAATTTTTCATGGTGATATTAATGGGCAGTTTCATTGTATTTTGCTGTTTTTTTGTACTAAGTCCACTATGTCCTTTGTTGTTGGGGCATTATAATGAATTTCTGAGCAGCACAATATTTCACTGACCATATCTGTCTAAAAGAAAATATTCAATTTGATGCTGCTGCAGCAAGCCATATTCTGTGCAGCAATCGCTAACATCAATGTTAACAATGGACACATTATTTAACCTATATGTTATATTCCTTTAGCAGGGGTTAGGGACAGGAAACAAAAGTAAAGCAAAGTCATGAACCTTTTCTGCACACAGGATGAGTGTGTTGGATAGTGAAAAAGGGTTAAAAACCCTTGTTGGCTTATATTTTGCACACAATAAGCACACAATAGGATGTTAGAGGAAATCTCCCATAGTTAGTGGAATTCCCATACAAGACAACTATCTGCAGAACAAGTGTCCCTATTGAAAACATTGCCTTCACCTCTTTTTTTGGTGACAACTTTTGAATATCACCTTACTTCCATCTCATTGACAACAGTTACCAGTACAGATTTACCAAGTGGGGACACAGACAGCAAACTTGTTAGAGGGGCTCACTTTTAAAGTGGGAGTAAACTCCCATCTCTGACTTTTACCTACAGGTTAGCCTACAATAAAACTTACCTATGGATACTGTAAATATCACCTAAATGTACACAGTTTAGGAGATATTTATTGTACATGCAGCCGGTGACGTCACCGGCCTATGCATTCTGAAAGAATGCTCAACCGGGCTGTTCCTTAGGAGTCCTCTGCCATAAACAGTGGCTCCTGCACACATTCACTGGAGTGAAATCATTGCGGCTCTGGCCAGTTACACAGTCAGAGTTCACGGACCAGGAAGAAAGACTGGGTGAAGATGGAAGCGCCTATAGCCATGACAGCTCGGTGCTAGAAGGGCCTTGTTTTCAGTTAAGTTTTTTTTTAATACGAACTTTTATTGAGACAGAAAGAAAAAAATAGGCACATACATTAAGCAACTGATTGCTCCTGAACATGAGCATCATATCACAAGAAACAGAGTGACAACAGTACAATGATTGCGGTAATGGAGTAACAGGCTTTCTAGTGCATAACAGAAGATTGTCTGAAAAGTACCTGCCACCCAACATATTAGTCATCGCTCGTGGGGGTATGGAAAGCAAGGAATCAATCAGGGTCAGAGCATCCCCCACTATACCAAGCACTGGAGTAGCGACTGTAACGTCAAATAAAAATAAGTATGGATATGCCATTGAAAACCTAAGAAAGACAAGAAAAATAGCACAAAACATAATCTAAACTGTAATAACTAAATAAGTGCTCCAAAAGGTACGGGACTAAAAGATCCTCGAACTCGGTCAGTACCCCGTTTGGGGGCGAGCAGACTCCCAGACTGTCCCAACCCGAAGGCACAAGGCCTCAAGGGGTCCAAGACTTCCACTTAAGGTCGTATACCTGCATGGTGTCGAAAATTGTATGGGAAATCCTCTCCATTAACTGTATTGCAGCCATCCTCTTAAGCA
The DNA here is from genome assembly GCF_037356315.1 of Lithobates pipiens. Lineage (NCBI taxonomy): Eukaryota > Metazoa > Chordata > Amphibia > Anura > Ranidae > Lithobates > Lithobates pipiens. Next base: position 112,347,523 of record NW_027507788.1, read on the forward strand.
CCTGATCCCATGCAACCGTAGGCGATTGCCAGAATAAGGCAATCGACCAGTGTACTGCACTAAAGAGGGTATGGGAAAGTTTTTGTTCAGGGGGGGTAGAACCAGGGATATCAGCAAAGATGAGGCACATTTGGAAGGTAAGCGTGATAGGGGTGCCAATGATCCCCGATACTCTATCCTGCACTTTCTGCCAGAGGATCCTGAGAGCCGGGCAGCTCCAAAATATATGGAGATGAGTACCTGAGTCAGGGTAACCCCGAAAACAAGATCCAGAAACAGTGGGGAAGAAGGTATGTATTTTCGCAGGGGTGTAATACCACCTGGTATGTAGCTTCATCCCCGTTTCCTTCACCGCCTCGGACCTGGTGCACTTATGCATATTAGAAATCCTGCGAGCCCACTCCTCCGGGGAGACTTCCTCTCCCGTCTCCAGCTCCCACTTAAGTATGGCCGCAGATTTCTCCGAGAGGCCCACTTCAGCAAGGGATAAGTATATGATGGAGATACCGCCCCTATCTCTAGACTCCGGGCCACAGAGTCTCTCAAAAAAGGTGTCTGCCCCCCAGGTGGCCTTTGGGAAGTAAGTGTTATAAAAATGTCTAATTTGCAGGTAGCGAAAAAATTCTGAATTAGGCAGGGCGTGGGAGGACCGGAGAGATCCGAAAGACCGAAAAGTCCCCCTGACATGCAGGGAACCGTAGGTGATCAGATCCCCCCTAGTCCATAATGCAAAGCCATTGTGATCATGGAGGGCAGCCGGGAACTCAGGATTCCCGATAAATGAGGCCATCTTCGGGTTAGGGGGACGAAGTGAGAATTTCCCACTGTACAGGGACCACAGGCGAAGTGACTGACTCACAACTGAGTTCAGGGCCGAGATCTCTTTTATGTGTAAGGATTTATTCCAGAGAAGGCCGGGGAGGTAATAGGGGGCTACCGAGGAGCGCTCGAAGCGCAACCAGGGCACTGTCCTCGGGGAATAGTGCCATTGGGCTAGTTGGAGGAATCTGGCTGAAAGGTAATACAACCAGATGTTCGGCAGACCCAGACCCAGACCCCCCCTGTCTCTGCTCCTGTATACCATATGCTTGCCTAAACGGGGCTTTTTATTGTGCCAGACGAACTTATTGATATCACTTTGTAAAGATTCTAGGGTGAGGCGGGAAATATAGTTGGGTAGGGATCTGAATAGAAACAAAAGTTTAGGGAGGATCGACATCTTAACCGCCTGAACCCTGCCCAGAAATGAAATATGGTAAGAGTCCCAGGTGTGTAACAGTTGTCTAACGCGGGAAAACATAGCCGGGTAATTAGCGAGGTATATTTTATGGCTAGAAGCTGCTAGTTTAATCCCCAAATAGGAGAAGGTCTGACCATCCATAGGAAAGCCAAAATTCGCTTGAATCTGTGCTGCAGTCTGTTGGGGAAAATTAATCGGTAGAGCCGAACATTTCGCGAGGTTAACACCTAGACCAGACAGACCCCGGAAATTATGCAGGATGGAAACTAGGTTAGGTATGGAGACAATGGGGTCCTTCAAAAACAGGAGCACATCGTCCGCATACATGCTCAGCTTAAACTCCTGATCCCCCTTAACATAGCCCCTAATATTGGGATTAAGGTTAATTGCCCGGGCCAGAGGTTCTATGGCCAGGGCAAATAGCAAGGGCGATAATGGGCACCCCTGCCTAGTTCCACGACCCAGAGTAAAATAGTCTGAGTTACAGCCTGGCAGTTTAATTCGGGTGCGGGGGTGGTGGTAAAGTGCCCTGAAGCCGTGAACAAAGGCTCCGGAAAAACAAATTTCTCCAAAGCCAGTTCGAGATAGGACCACAACACACTATCGAACGCCTTGTGGATATCAAGGCCCAACAGTAAAACTCTACGGGAAAATAGATCAGCATCCTGTATAACATTAGAGGCAAGCCTGATATTATCCGTGATCTGTCTGGTCGGTATAAAATCCGTTTGGTCTGGGGAGACTAGAGAGGTGATTATTTTAGAGAGCCTGTCGGCTAAAATGCGCTCAAAAATCTTAAGGTCGGTGTTAATAATCGAAATCGGCCTATAATTCTGTGGGAGAGTGTGATCCTTATTAGGCTTGGGGATCAGAGACATATTCGCTAACAGCATGTCTTCCGGGAAGGTGTTACCCTCAAGGACATGGTCGAACATGGCCCTGAGGTACGGTGTCAGGGAGTCCTGAAATTTTTTATAGTATTGGGCCGAGAATCCATCCGGCCCGGGGGGTTTTGGAGGGTTTAAGGGATTTAATAACTTTATAAATTTCCTGATCAGAGCACGGGGCATTTAACTTTTGAAGCTGGTCCGGAGTTAGACTAGGGAGTGGTATCCCCTCCAGCCAAGTCTCGAGGGCCTGGTCCGGGGGGGAGGCCGGGGGGGAAAGGAGGTCCGCGTAAAACCCGGAAATTTTTTTAAGAATCTCAGCGGGGTGGGAAACCACTGTGCCATGAGCGTTTCTTAACCTGTATGTGTGAGGGGCTTGAATAGATTGGTTTAGCTTTTTAGCAAACATGGCCGAGGCCGAGTTGCTGTGTAACAGAAACTTGGCCTTAGACCAGCGTAAAGATTTCTCCGTTCTGTCTGACAAGATTCTGTCAAGTTCTAGTCTGTGCGAGTTGATTTGTTGTAGGAGGTCAGGGTCGTGATCTTAAGAATGTAAGTGATAAAGTCTATCAAGTTCGATCGTGAGTCTGCGAGTGTCTGCCAACCTCTGCCTATTTCTTTCTGCCGCTAACTGAATCAGGTGTCCCCTGACCACTACCTTATGTGCAGCCCACAGTATAGAGGGGGACACCTCATTCGTATCATTATGAGCAAAATAATCTGTAATGTGGGAGGAAATCTGCGTTACCAAGATTGGGTCGGACAGAAGTGCCTCATTTAGCCTCCAACCCGCCACCGAGGGCTTAAGGCCCATATGGGACAGGTCCAAGGAAACCATCTGATGGTCCGACCATGGGCAGGGGTGAATGGTCGCATTAGTGGAGTTTGCCAGGAGAATCGGTGAACAAAACAAATAATCTAGTCTGGAGTAACTGTCATGAGGGTGGGAATAAAAGGTATACTCCCTGGCCCCTGTATTATGGGCCCTCCAGGAGTCTGTCAAATTATGGGAAAGAAGCAATGCTTTTAGAGATTTCGAAAAGGCGTTAGCGGAGCCTCTGTCCCTACTACGGTCTAGCACTGAGTGAGCTACCAAGTTGAAATCACCCCCCACTAACATGTGAGGAGAAATAAAACCGTCTAGGACCCGGAAGAACGTCTTAAAAAAAGCAAGTTGTGAGTCATTGGGTGCATATACATTTGCCAAAGTGACCTGTTTACCCTGCAAGGAACCCTGAAGGATGATAAACCTGCTCTCAGGGTCTTTATACACTCTATCCATGTTAAACAGAACCCCATTACGGAAAAAAATAGCCACCCCCCGGGATCAGGAAGCATAAGTGGAGTAATAACCACGAGAATAAGCCTTATCAAAAAATGAGGGGTGATTACCCGTAGAGAAATGCGTCTCCTGCAGGAGCAACACATCTGCATTTAACTGTTTATATGCTCTGAATGCTTTTTTTCGTTTTTGAGGGGAGTTAAACCCCTTAACATTATGTGAGACTATCTTAATCCCCATTGGATATATAGAGGGGCAAGCATAACCCTATAAAAGAATATATCTCCGATCCCGAGGGGGGGGTGAAAAATAAACACATACACACTGGACAGCCCAATAGGCCGCACTGCAGAAGAAGGCAATAAAAGTATACCAATAAGTGTCTCCAGAGGATCATATCCTTAGTTAACCGAGCAGTATAACAGAAAAGTGTCCCGTACCTGAAAATAAAAACAACCATAAAAAACATAGTGAACAAATAAACCATTGGGGTCGGGAGGGGATAGACCATCCCGACATAAAGATAAACCATATCTGTCAGGTGAGTGACCTTCCTGAACAGTAGGACCTCAGGGTCCAACACTCTCGTCCTCCCGAGAGGAGACAGAGGGCAGGAGGAGCAGGGACCAACTCGCCTCCGCTCACCCCAACTCTCCATTCTCCCGCGGGGACGTAAGAGCGGGGGGACAAACAAGCGCGGGGCCTGTATCCCAACACAGCGGGGACTAGGTAGAGCTAAAGGTGCATCAAGATTTGCGCAGTGGGCCAGAGGGGGGAAGGGTGTTGAAGGCACTGTAGTCAAGGCAAAAAACCCTTTGAGGCACAAAATAATGTCCCTTGGAGGTTTGTCTTCCGGGGGCTTGGGCCGCAAAGCTCTATGCAGCCTGTCGCATGTAAATGCAGTGATTGGAGAAGCAGGCAGTAGGGATTGAAACAGCTTCAGCACGGCAGGGGCTAGGTCAGTAATGGCCTCCGGGACCCCCCTGAGCCTCAGGTTGTTACGTCTGTTTCTATTGTCAAGGTCCTCCAAATGGCCCTGGAGCTGGGAGACAGACTCAGAGAGGGTTTCATGATCCCTGCGGAGGTCAGAGTATGCAAGCTGTAGCTCATCATGCTTAGTTTCCAATAAATCAGTTCTGCCCCCTAAAATAGCAAGCTCCTGTTGCAAAGTGCTGGTGGACTTATGGAGTTCGGTTTGAAACTTCTCCGCCAGTTTTGTATACATAGCTGTGAGGCTGTCATCTAAGTCCACTTTAGTGAGTTGTAGAGGGTACTCACCATCCCTGATCGAATGTGCAGGGGAGGCTGCAGGACTGCCTCTGAGCTCCGACGTGCGTCCCAGGTCAGCGCCATCTTGGAAATTCCCTGCCATCTCCCGGGCCCTGAGGAGATAATTCGTGAGGGACCGCTGAGCTGGTTTCCCGCGACAGGACTTGGCGGACGGCATGCACCGATCTTTCCCCCGGGGGTGCAGGTACTTCAGGTGCTCGAACAGCGTGTTAAACGACCCCGGGGAGTGAGATAGTGTCCCCGCTGTGACGGAGCTCCATTCAAGTGTGACCGTCCAGGTTCGCGCCGCGCATGCGCCCCGTTTTCAGCTAAGTTTAACATAATGTGCTAGTATGTGATGCATACTAGCCTGATATGACATTACTTTTCAGGCTAAAAAAAAAAAAAACACCCAGCGGTTTATTACCACTTTAATCCACATACACATGGGCTGAATGTCAGGGGACATCAGCCGATTTAAGAAAAAATGGCCGACATTTGGACACAACAGCTCAGCAGGGGAGATCGCTGTACTAACTTTGCATAGTTAGCACAGTGGCTCCGACTATGAGCTGACGGACTCATATGGGTTGATTTACTAAAGGAAAATAGACTGTGCACATTACAAAGTGCAGTTTCTCTTGAGCTTAGTAAATGAGCAAAAGTTTTGCTCACTTCCATCATTCAATCATATGCAAGCAAAAATGCTATTTTTTAAATTTCCTTGCAGGTGATTGGCTATTCTTTGCAAAGTGAAGCCTCACCTCATTTACTAAGCCCTGGTGCAACTGCACTTTGGAAAGTGCACAGTCTATTTGCTTTTAGTAAATCAACCCCATAGTGTGTACCAGGCTTTTATCACTCCACACAAAAAAACTAATTTGAATAACTACTACAATTAATTTTCTTAGTTTAGGGACTACTTCTACTTTATCTGAAAACCAGTTCAACTAAGCCAAAGCTTTTTGAAAGAGATGGATATGCTGTAGAAGGTTTATGCTCTATTACTTTTACTTACAAAGGCATGCTTGGTGCAGAGAATTTTTATCTAGTCCCAAGGCACACATCCAGGAATTAATGGACTAGGACAGTTTCCTCAGTTTTCTAGCAAATTTAAAAAGGTAGATGAAACAATTATAACAGTGGCAGGGTTCTGAAAGTTTGTAGAATATGACAATTATTTGTGGTCTGTAAAACCCCTTTCAGCCTAGATCCACCTGTCAGTTTTTTTAGATGGATCTACACTGACCCACAATATATGTCTATGCGAGGACAGATGTAAATAAATGATCATCCGTTTACATCTGTCTGCATCCGTGTCCATTCAGGTCAGTTTTTTAAACAGAACAAGGCTGCATTCTTTTCTGTTTAGGCAGATCTGGATGGATATATAAACGGATGCCATCCATTTACATTCATTCCATTTATGTCCGTTTTTTTTGGCAAGAAACATGTTTTGTTTATACTTATTCACCACTTATGTTGTTGGTCTCTACAAAAAAATAAAAAATAGATGTAGACTGATGTGAATTGCACTAAACTGAAGTGCAAACTGATGTGCACTGATGTAATCTGAATCTTTATTCATCAGTTTTTACTTAGCAAGAAAAGTTACTGAACTGATGATGCCCCTGTGAAAGGACTACTTTTAGACCCCTTTTACATGGAGTCATCTGTTCAGTCATGGTTTTTCAAAGGAAAATTTTATTACGTTTACATGAGTTAACATCTGTTTATAGTTGAGTTCAGTTTACCTCAGTCTATGTCCATTTGCACTTCAGTTCTGTTAAGTTCTGTTCCATTTTCATCAGTCTACAACCATTTTCAATCTTCTTACATCAATTTTTATGTACTTTTTTCATGCTGGGTGAAAGTATATGCAAAAAATATTTTGCTAAAAAACAGATCCTAACGGAACAGATGTAGAAAGACGTCATCTGTTTACATCGGCTCCAATCCATTTCATCATGCTCGTCTATTTACAACCCTTTGTGCATAGAAATTAGTTGCTGTCATTTTCTCATCCATCAAAGGATGGATGAAAAACAGACAGAGGGAACGTACAAGTGAAAAGGGCCTAAAGGTAAAAGGTTGATTCTTCCCAAATCCAGAAGAATTGGATCGATGTAACAAATATACCAGAGGCACATAAGACTTGAGAAATGAAAAGACAAAGTCATGCTTGTGACATTAAACTTTGAACCCAAGGGAACCCACGATTCCCTCATAAACCCACGGCAAAAGTCAAATTTACATCTTACATTATAAGTATATTCTATTTATGGACTATTAAAACTGAACTTTTCAGCTGAAAATGCAGAAACAGTCTGACATACAGGATCATTGATGGAAATAATATATTTTAAGTAAGTCATTTTTAGTAAAAAATAATAATTTTGCTTAAAACAAATCTAAGAGATTTTTAAAGTTTATGAATTTTGGCACACAGCTTCCAATCCTAGTCATCCACAGTCAGACAGATTAAGAACTGTTCAGGTTGTTCAAACTGTCAAACATTTGCACTCAAAGGCAAAAAAAAAGTGGATGAGACCCATATTTTTACTTTTTTAGCATACATAATATTTTGAGAATGATACCATTTTTGACATGAACTGAATCACTAGAAAGAAACTATATGCACATAGTTTAATTGTTCTTTCTATGTCTGAGAAGTTTTTTTTCTAGCTGCTTTAATTTCCTACCTCCATGTGAATCAAATAATTTATCTCTACTGCTCATACAAAACCCAGTTTGAATGCAAATTTTTTTTAAAAGACAACCTTACCCCAAATTATTATTTCCATTTTAGCTAGACATTTTATGATTTCAATGCAGTATTTTGTCTTTCCATCATCACAGATGGACTCCTGATTTATATTTATGACATATTGTGAATTTACTGGCAGAACATGCCGCTACTATTTGGATTTGTAATTGCTTAGGAAGTTGGGTGGAGATGGAAATTCCTGTGGTGATATCGTGAGACTTATGTTCCTGAGAAGCATAATATGTTTTATCCTAATGCAGCTATCCAGCAATTAAACAAAACAAAATTGGCAATATTTGATCACTACCATTACGGTGTAAATTGTCCAGAGGCACCACAAAAGTGAGATATAATGACAATAAATGTAGAAAAAAATGATGCGTTAAGCAAAAATATCATATTGGGTTATTAAATCCAACTGTAGAAAGCACAAATATGTGATAAGTAGTTGACTCCAAAAAAACCTCCACCTCATGTGTGTATCATGCTCTGTATGATCTGAAGACACATCTCCAGCTGATGACCCCTGCAAAGATTGTTACATCAAGTCTGTTTGACCCTTCATAATAAAGGGTCCAGGCTCTCACAATATTTGGTAGTGTTGGGTTTTCAGAGTAAATATGCAAATTTTCCATTCTAAGCTTGTTTTTCAAATGTTTTGGCATGCATTCCTGCACAAAAAGAACTTTAACCACTAATTAACCTCCCTGGCGGTATGATTAGTTCTGGTTTTAGGTGCTGAAAGCGGTACAATTATTTTGCATGGAAATTTTGTGTTTTATATTGTAGTCCTGTAATTCTTAAGAATACCTCTCTTAAATCTGTTGAAACCAAAGTCTAGCAGACATCCCAGGTATGATAAAGTTTATAATATAATAAATAATAATAAAAATTATTCAATAATGTAATCAAATCCTAAAACACTGAAAAAGGGACACTTTTTGGTTGCTATGGACAATCTCCAAATTCCAGGCAGAAAAAACAGTATTTATAATATAAAAGTGCATGCAGGGCACTGCACAGACCACTAGGGACAAAGGGGGTGTGTCATTTTTTTAAACACTACTGTAATCTGTAAGATTACAGTACTGTGTGTGTTTTGTGTGTTTTTACTTTTTTGAATTTGGCGCCGATCTCCGCTCCTGTGCGCCGTAACGTCGGAGGGAACGGAGCTCGGCGGCAATCGGGCACTGTGTGAATTGAGCGGAGGATGGCTCGATCACACAGCACGGAGGATAACGCTGGATCCAGGGGACAAGGTAAGTAACTTCTCCCTGTGTCCTCCCTGTATCCAGCGATATGATCCCGAGTCTGGCTCGGGGTTACCACTTGTGGAACTAAAATCCCAACCCGAGCCAGACTAGGGAGGTTAAAGGACTTTGACGGTACTATTGAAATAACATATCAATAATTTTATTGTACAAAGGTTAAAGCCATCTCAATGACATAGATAAACATGTAAATACATAACACAGTTGTAGGAAAATTTTTGTGATAATGTTGTACATTTATAATCACCCTACTGCAGTTGGGTGGTGATTGGCTCATAGTAACTTCACTTCAACACAGGTGCGTTTAACGGGTACAAAAAGCCCACTTCTTCAGGAAAATAGGACTACACTGTGAGTTTTAAAATTCAAAGTGTATACACATCAGGTAATATGGTAATTGAACATGGTATGATACCCTTCAATAGGGAATAAATACAAACCTGAAAAATTGTAAATAGAAATAACATTGGTCATTTTACAATCAGCTGTCACCAACTCCATCAGTCTATGGAGTAGGCCACATCAGTTTACTCTAAGATCCCCATAACTAAATATAGTCATAGTAAGTGTTCAAATGAACAACAATCTATAAGAAAAATAGATTATAGTGATGGTCCTATGTTACTAGAAATAGTCAAAAGCAGGGGCGTAGCTATTGAGGGTGCAAGCGTCACTATTGCGACTCAGACCCAGGCTGCGGGAGGCCCGTGCGGCTCCTCTGTCAGTTTTGTCTACACTTCCGTGAGCTGGATTCGGGGGCGGAGCTGGCGGTCCTAGGTACGGAAGACTGCTTGCCTCTTGACTTTACACTCTGGATGCAGCTAGCACCAGGCTGATTAGGGGGACTTGTGGGGCGGCATATAGGAGAACTGATCTCCTCTGTTCTTCTCCTGTCTCCTGCAGTTCTTTCAACAGCTGCAGGAGCAGGATCGGTTCTCCTATATGCCGCCCCGCCCGCCCTCCCTCCTATCCAGCCAAGAGGCAAGCAGTCATCCATACCCAAGACCACCAGCTCCGCCTCCCAACTCCGCCCCCCCACCCCCAACCATGGGTCCCCAGTGACATGGCGGGCACGTGAGCGCGCGCCCCCTGGTGGGCTAATATAACACCCTCCCACAACGAGAGCTGTGCCACCTGGCCAGCTCTTCCCCTGGTCCTAGTCAAAAGGCTTGGCCCTAGAGGTAGGTGTGAAAAAAAGTGTGTATTGTGAAGTGACCATGGTGCCATAAATCAAAGTGACCCTCATTCACAGTGATTGTACGGCACCCCTGAACTTCCACTTCAGGGGTACATTCACAGGATTTTCATCACAATCCTGACCAACAGCTCAGGCCAGAGCAGCCCCCACCCCAGCCAAGAAGGCCTGGAGCTCTGAGAGCTTAGGGAAAGCCTGTGTAACTCGACTCAACCACTACTCCCATTACTTCTACCTAACTACATTCGGGAAATACTAGCTGCTCCCCGGTGGGAAAGGGGAGCCAATGTTCTCTCTGGAAAAACTGACCGGAGCTAGAACTACATCAATCTAGGCCAGAAGGCCAGGGACTCGACCCTCTGGCCAGACCTGATGCAGCACCCATCCACACCAGGAGCACCCTTCCAGATGGCTCAGACTCTACTCCGCTGACGTCTCAAAGGACGTCCAGACACCAGTCACTACTGTAACCACCCTTCCAGGTGCAATGACACCATTGGATTTGCATCTGCCCTCCCCCCACTTGGGAGTAGCATAGCCCCTCTTCTGGCAACTGGTAAGAACAGATACTACACTTGATCTTAGCCAAAAGGCACGGTAGTTTGCTACCATGCTTTCTGGTGCGGTCCAGCACAGGTATGTTGGAATTTCATTCACAATGAATGGCACCACAGCACACCAGTATGCATGATCTGAGTTACTGCAACACAATGAGGTGAAATGGGTCCTTTAAGGTTTTTAAGAATCTCATAAACAGTTAGACCATAGGTAGGCCTTACATACAGCCTCTTCTGCAATAAAAAAAACAACTTTTGTTTGACACAAGTCTTTGTAAGTATTCACAGCTGCTTTGGGTTCCAGGATGCAAGTGCCAGATTTACATAACCCGGCACTGACCAATCAATTGGTGAAGATGCCGAACCCAGGAGAAGACTGAGTGAGATGTCAGTGACCGAACAATAAGGGGACTTTGTGAAGTAAGTGTGCCATATGTGAACTTTATGACACAATCTCACCCGCCATAATATAGACTTCAGTTCCACTTTAACTTACAGAGGAGCTACTGATATTTTATATTTTACTACAAAATCTCTAAAACTGTTTGCACTACCAAAAAAATTTTCAATAAACTTCTCTTTTTTGGAAAAATGTTTGTACCAAAGCCACAGTACAATAACAAGGGTTGGGTTACCAATTAGGTCCAGGAGGCTTATGCCTAGATGCAGAAAAGGTGGCTTTTTGAATATTTGGCTACAATGTTATTTATTCTTTATCATCAGTAGTTATCTTATAAAGCTTATACATACATTGTCCCATTATGTTTAGCCAGATTGTGACCCATAAAACGAAAGAAAGAAAAGTTGCACCCCGTAAATTTGATACAATGTGGCGGGCCTGGCTGGAGGTACCTGGATTAGCATCTCATCAATTAGTGAAGGATAGACATTTACAGGGCTAACAACTAGAAAAAACTGCTTTACAAAGGCTGAAATGAATATCTGCGCAGTTAAGAAGCGAGATAGCATTTGTAAAATGGGCAGGTTGGGTAGAATGTTGGGGAACGGCTTGTCACCAGGGATCTGGGGACATGCAGAACCCGTTCAAAATATTTAACTGTTTTATTTTTCCTTATGTAGAGCTTTTTGAAACTTTGAATGGGTGTCTTCCTTTTACTCATTGTGATTTTTTTTCAGCATAATGGTTGCCGGAGTCTGATTGTTCAAAGGCTGGGTGCGATGTTATGGCGTCACACCTCTGCATTCAAATGAATGACACTGCCTTAGCTGGGAAGCTGTGATCGTAATTTTTTTTTTATTTCAGGCTCCCCAGCCTAGAAATGAGATTTGGGGTCTTATTGACCATATTTCACTGATCATGCCATATCGCTATTACAAGGGATGTTTACATTTCTTGTAATGGGAATAAAAGTGATCAAAGTGTCAAACTTAAAAAATAAAATTAACAATACCAATTTTTTTTAAAGTGCCCCTGTCCCCGTGTGCTCATACGCAGAAGCGAACGCATGCATAAGTCCCACCCACACATGAAAACGGTGTTCAAACCACACATGTGATGTATCATTGCAAACGCTAAAGCAATAATTCTAGACCTAGATCTCCTCTGTAACTCAAAACATGTAACCAGTAAAAAATTTGAAAGCGTTGCCTATGGGGATTTTTACATATGGCACCATTCCTCGAGCGAGTGGAATTTTGAAGCGTGACATGTTAGGTATCTATTTACTCGGCATAACTTCATCTTTCACATTATGTGCAAAAATTGGGCTAACTTTAATGTTTGTTTTTTTTTAAAGCATGAAACTTTAAAAAAAAACAAAAATAAATGTTCTAAAAATTGCTGTGCAAATACCGTGCGAGATAAAAAGTTGCAATGACCGCCATTGTATTCTCTAGGGTCTTTGCTAAAAAAATAAATAATAATGTTTGGGGGTTCTATGTAATTTTCTAGCAAAAAATTATGAATTTTACATCTAGGAGAGAAATGTCAGAATTGGCCTGGATGGGAAGTGGTTAAAAAAAGCCTGTAATGCATACAAGCCTAAAAAAATGCAAAATCTGCTTGGTCAAATGCAGGTGAGAAGAAAGCTATCTGGAGGTCAAAAACACTTGTCATTGAATTCTGTATGATGTCAGAAACAACTCAAACTAATGCCACAAAACCAAAGCCTGTTGGCACATCCCCAAATATACTTATGATCCAGAAAGTTAAAATGTTAATATAGCTCCTTGGAATAGAGCTACCACACACACACACACACACATATATATATATATATATATATATATATACCGTATATACTCGAGTATAAGCCGAGATTTTCAGCCTCTTTTTTGAGGCTGAAAGTGCCCCCCTCGGCTTATACTCGAGTCATCGCTGTCTGCCCGCTCGATCAGCGTGTCGAGCAGACAGACAGCGGCCATTCTATAATTCAAAAGCCGCGCCTCCGGCTCCGCCTTCGCCTGTGATAGGCGGAACACTGAATTTCCCAGCAGCCTGTGTTCCGCCTATCACGGACATCGTATCATCCTCGTACTACGGACGAGGATGATACGATGTCCGTGATAGGCGGAACACAGGCTGCTGGGAAATTCAGTGTTCCGCCTATCACAGGCGAAGGCGGAGGCGCGGCTTTTGAATTTTACAATGGCCGCCGAGGCGCCGACGAAGAGGGCACGGGACGGAGGCAAGGCACGGCACGGGACGGGACGGGACGGAGGCAAGGCAAGGCACGACACGGGACGGAGGCAAGGCACGGCACGGGACGGAGGCAAGGAGGCAAGGCACGGGACGGAGGCTCGGGACAAAGGCTCGGGACACAGGTAGGCTGGACACACACACACACACACACACACACACACACACACACACACACACACACGGATGGAGACACACACACACACAGGGATGGATGGATACACACACACACAGGGATGGATGGATGGATGGAGACACACACACACAGGGATGGATGGATGGAGACACACACACACAGGGATGGATGGATGGATGGATGGAGACACACACACACAGGGATGGATGGATGGATGGACACACACACACACAGGGATGGATGGACGGACACACAGGGATGGACGGACACACAGGGATGGACGGACACACAGGGATGGACGGACACACACACAGGGATGGACAGGCATGTCTCACCCTCGGCTTATACACGAGTCAATAAGTTTGCCAGTTTTTTTGGGGGTAAATTGGGGGCCTCGGCTTATATTCGGGTCGGCCTATACTCGAGTATATACGGTATATATATATATATATATATATATATATATATATATATATTTATGATTTCTGTGACCCCTGTTTCTAACCTGCTATAGATAATTCTGAAATTATCTAAAAAACAAAATACAATTTATGTGTCAGTGAGAAACCCTTATTATGTGTGGCTCTGCCGTAAAAAATAAATAAAAATCAAGGATGTATTTGTTTTACAAATAGCAAGAACAAGACCTTGAATAAATATATTTCATACATTATCATGAATGTGTGAATCTCCACAGGGTCACGATATTTTGTATCAGGGCAAATGTCAGCCTGTACAGATGTATTTGTCTTTTTAAATTACTGTTAGCAGTGATTGTAAGAGAAAAACACTAATTAAGTAGTGTCCACTGCTACCAAGAAATCTCATTAAAATGTTTCAGACTATAGGTGAGAAAGAGCTTGATGATGACTGTGTGGAGGCAAAAGGAATACACTTAATTAGTTTGGGAATTTTAATGCTGAATGTCACCTTCAGAAAAAAATCCTCATCTAGATAATCACATGCACCACTGGTTTCCAATAAATTGTATAGATCCAAGGCCTCAAAGTTATCTTTTTATCTATTAATTGTATTGTTTTCATTTTCATTGAATGTAGTGCAATAAGTCACTTACTTTAAAAAGATTTTTTTTTCACTTTGTAACTTTTTTTTATATACAAAAATGAAGTCATCCCAAAATTGCATAAATAATACACATTAGTCAAACTTGAAGACAAATGGCAATGGATAACTGCACACCAGTTGCCCTATAAAATTCCAGCTTCTTTACTAAGACTTTAAAAGCATTATCATCAGACAGGAAACATCACAAAAGACAGAATAAGGACAGTTATTGCGATTATATTGCAGTTGTTGTGCGGTTATCTGTCTCCATTTGTCTTCATGTGTATGCAGCCAGAAGCTGCACCCATTTGTGGATTGAGGGCTGAAGGAATGTGGACCAAGAGCAGTGCTTCTTTGTATTAGTCAAACCTGACTTGTAGAAGGCCCAATCATACAAGAGGAATTTCAACCCAAAATTCTCTGAACTCTTCATGCAAAGTACATAAAATAACTGAAAGTGGACCTTTAATAACGTTAGTCTACATGCATATATTTCTGATATGAAACATTATACAGCAACGTTGTAATTACCTCTACCTATGATAAATAAGTGCAGCACTTCAGTAACTTGGGCATTAATTACATAAGTGACAAACAATCAGTCCAAACAAACATGAACAGGTGTTATGAAAATATGTTGCACCAACAGCATAATCGTTTAGTGGATCAGAAATACAAATCCCCAATGGGACTAATAACACTGTGATAACAACCCCCGGTCTCCTCCACAGATCACTCTGATGTTTACCAGAGTTCCTGTGACCCTCATGTAAGAAGTCAGACACAGCACTTGTTAAACTGAATATTCCCCCAGATCAGCAGTCCATGGAATGATTGCTCCACTCAGAGTGGTTCCTCCAAATAACACTCTCCGGATCCGGCCAAAAAACACTTCCCATAGTGTAAATCCAGGAAATTATACGATTAAAATTGGTTAAAAAGGCATACAAGATGTTGCACCTGAAATCGGCATTAAAAAGGACCCAGAAATTCTCTGTGATGCGTCCCGCGTGTGTAGTGACAACGCGACTTCTGGCTCCGTCCAGCGCGTTTCATCAGAAATGACTTCCTCCGGGGAACGGATGCTGTCATCCATGCCCCTGATGACACTGATTCACTAAAGGATCATGATGTTGGTGCAACGGGTTTTCGTACAGACATACCCCACTTTTAAGTACACAATGGGGTTTATTTACTAAAGCTGGAAAGTGCAAAATCAGGCTCACTTCTGCATAGAAACCAATGAGCTTCCAGGTTGCATTACCAAAGCTTAATTGAACAATCTGGGGTTAGAAGCTCATTGGTTTATATGCAGAAGGGAGCATGATTTTGTACTTTCCAGCTTTAGTAAATAAACCTCATTGTGTACTTAAACGTGGGGTATGTCTGTATCACCTGTTTATGTTTGTTTGGACCGATTGTTTGTCACTTATGTAAAAATGTATGCACAAGTTACTGAAGCGCTGCACTTATTTATCACAGTTTTAATTGTATAGAGTATCCTGTATTGTGTGCTGGCTGCTATGCTGATGTTTTTTGTTTTTTTGCGCAGCACATGTCATAATTTCTAGAATTAACTTTACCTGCACCTTTTAACATTAAAACGAGTCATTGAACTCTAGGGAAGTGACTGTACTTAGGATGATTTGATGTCCTCAATCTGCTGCAGGCAAGACAACGAATTTTCTTAGTCTCTTTTTCCCTAAGTGATCAGGTTGTACATTATAAAGGTAATTGCATATGACCATATGAAAATACGGCAACTAATATACAGGATCTTGCTAGCAGAAACAGGCAATAATATCCTCTCTGTATGCATGTAGCATTTAGTGCTCTGTATGCATGTAGCATGCAGCCAATTGATTGGAATGATGCAGTGTCCTATTTGCTCAGAAGCAGGTGACTTTTGCAAACTGGTGTGCTTCATTGTTAGAACTCAGATGCTAGGATGCAGGCTGCTCTTGCAGTTCAATAAACTGCTCTGTACACTTTACACATGCAAATGTTGGCACAAGCGTTTACATTATATCATTATGTATGTTTTTAATGCGATTAAGCAGATTTAAAAAAAAAAAAAAGTAATGAATGCAAGTTAACTGATCTTTACTCAGTTGTGTACATAGTTATTTTACTGGTAAAAATGCAATTTTTTTTGAGCAGGTGTTGACTGTCTAAAAACATGATGGGAAGTGCAAAACATTTGTAAAAATACCTTGTTCATCATTGGGATTGGCTAGTAGAAATAGAGTAAGGTGTTTTAATAAACCTTCACACCTATTGGCATGTTCTTGCATATGCAATATCATCCTTGACTTAGTACATGATACTCTGGTTTAATTGGTGATTGGATTAACGTGACCGAGCTATAATGCTGGAATATGTTCCTGACACTAATTACAATTTAAGAAGCTATCTGGATTCAACATTACATAAAAAGTCTAGTTGAATTTGAATGTTGAATGTGAATGTTGCATTTTAGCTATTATTATAGAAATTTGAGATTGTGTAGTACTAGTTGCACCACTTGTTCAGATTTTTGCTGATTGTGAAAAATGTGTGGATTAAATTAAAAATGTTATATTTAATTTAAAATAACAGCAATAATTGAGGTTTGGGTTCATCGCTACCATGGATTTGTGGCAAATCCTAAAGATTTGAAATATGCAGTCGCTAAGAATACTATACGTTGTCTCTTAGCAGCCATAGTGACAGTGTATTATGTATTGAAGCTGCTGTAGTAAGAAAATAGGGAAGAATAACAAACTGAATAGGGAGAGATTAGGATTGGTTAGAAAATTTTTCTTTAATTCTAATTGCTAGCATTTTGGGAAATCAATCACTTTACTACCTTCTTTTTTGTTGTTAACGTGTGGTTCTGCCAGCGGCGGACTGACCATTTGGCCACTCGGGCCCCATGCCACTAGGGGGCCCCATCAGGGTTGCCAGCCTCAGTAAAACCAGGGACAATATGTAAAAATGTGTGTTTTTTTTTACATCTGTCTCTGAAATGTCCCTTACCGACATCCTTTTGGTCTAAAAATTCTGAGATTATAGCTGCCCCACCTCTCCAGTACCTTCTCAGCCAATAGAAACATGTCTGTGCATACTATGTGATTGTATACTGTTTGTGTGTGTGTTTGTGTCTACTGTATGGCTCCATAATCTCTGATTGCCTGGGCGTCCCATAATCTCCTATTGCCCGGGGGCCCCATGAGTTATCATTCTGCCCCTGGGTTCTGCTCACACAGCATGGCACTCCCCCACAGATTCATGTGAATGAATAAACTACAAGTACCTTTTCCACTACTGCAGACGGACTTGCAGTTTCAATGGGCTGCAGTGGCGCTGAAGAGCGCTCTCGTAGTCCACTGATATGCCCTTCAAATAAAGAGCCCCTACAGAGGAACAGGCTGAAACCCGGAGGATATGTCTGCAAGAGTACACCTTGCACCTGTGATCTACTGATATTGAGTGCAATGTTTTCCTGGCTCCTGCAGGAAAATATAATAAATTCACTTTTCTTATGCAAGAATAAATACATTTATTATTTTTATCTGTAAAGGTGTAGGTTAAAGTGCATTTTGGCTTGTTATTGAACGTGTGTTCTTGGAGCTATCTTTTGTTTGCAGCATGCTTCTCGGTTGTTGTGTGGTAACTAATGTGCGCCAAAGCACCACACATTAATCACCTTATTGCCATAGTAAAAGGAAAAATATTCCATTCACCTCCAAAAATACTACAATGACAGGCTTTCTCCTTGCCTCCTTGGAAACCCTAGTATTTTTTGTTAAAATATAAAGTTCAACAAACATTTCAAAAAAGTTCTACAATGCGAACGTTAGTTAGGTGTCTAGAGACCCACACACACATCTGCGATTACACCTTCTCCTCTTCCTTACACAATTCTTAGCCCCTGTACACACGGTCGGAGAATCTGTCGGAATGCGTCTTATCGGACCATGTCATCAGATAATCCGACTGTGTGTGGTATGCATCGGACTGATTCTGTCTGAATCTCCGTCCGACCCAATTTTCCAACATGTTGGAAATATTTCCCGACCAACTGGGCCGGTCGGACCTAATCCGATCATGTGTATAGCATTTTGATCGGACCAAGTGCCACGCATGCTCAGATCAAATTCCTACATCAAAGCTATTGGCTACTAGCCTGAATGTAGTCCCATCGTAACTAAATTACGTCATCACATTCTGAAAGATCGGATTTTCGCCAACTTGGCCCGACCGTGTGTATGCAAAATTTCGGACACAATCCGTCGGACTAAATCCGACGGGCAAAATCCGACGGATTTGGTTGGCAAAATCTCCGACCGTGTGTACAGGGGCTTACCTATAGTGATGGACGAACTTCCGACGGGACGTTTCGCGAACGCGAAACGCGAACGGACACAAACGTTCGCGAAAACGACCGTTCGCCGCGGGCTCCATTGACTTCAATGGGAGGCGAATTTCGCAAACCTTTAGGTCGAATTTGCGGCCACGGGGTAATTATTAGGGGGTAGCACGTAGTCCCACCACCTGGACAATAGCATAATACATGTATGAGGTGAATTTGGGATCGATAACTACAAGCATTTTTTTTTTATTTGGGAAATTGTTCTGACAATTCAGGACTATGGAGCTAATGAAGGCAATGGAGGAGAGGGAAGGTCAGGGACCAGGGTAGGCAAACAAGAGGGTGCAGGAGATACAGAGCACTGACAGCAGCACCGTAATACAGAGCACTGACATCAGCACCGTGACATACAGCGCTGACAGCAGCTCCGTGACATACAGCGCTGACAGCAGCTCCGTGACATACAGCGCTGACAGCAGCTCCGTGACATACAGCGCTGACAGCAGCTCCGTGACATACAGCGCTGACAGCAGCTCCGTGACATACAGCGCTGACAGCAGCACCGTGACATACAGCGCTGACAGCAGCTCCGTGACATACAGCGCTGACAGCAGCTCCGTGACATACAGCGCTGACAGCAGCTCCGTGACATACAGCACTGACAGCAGCTCCGTGACATACAGCGCTGACAGCAGCTCCGTGACATACAGCGCTGACAGCAGCACCGTGACATACAGCGCTGACAGCAGCTCCGTGACATACAGCGCTGACAGCAGCTCCGTGACATACAGCGCTGACAGCAGCTCCGTGACATACAGCGCTGACAGCAGCTCCGTGACATACAGCGCTGACAGCAGCTCCGTGACATACAGCGCTGACAGCAGCTCCGTGACATACAGCGCTGACAGCAGCTCCGTGACATACAGCGCTGACAGCAGCTCCGTGACATACAGCGCTGACAGCAGCTCCGTGACATACAGCGCTGACAGCAGCTCCGTGACATACAGCGCTGACAGCAGCACCGTAAGCAGCCCCAGGAGGAAGTCAGCACAGCACAGGGATGGTGTGATCCCCTCATAATAAGAACCCCCAGGAGGAAGTCAGCACAGCACAGGGATGGTGGGAGCCCCTCATAATAAGAACACCCAGGAGGAAGTCAGCACAGCACAGGGATGGTGGGAACCCCTCATAATAAGCAGCCCCAGTAGAAATATGACACCGCTCAACCTCTTCAAAGAGGAGGGTAGGGGCATATAGTACGGTGTGCTTTTTTGGGTCAGGGAAGTGAGCCAAATGAATTAAGAAGGTCTGTGTGCTTGATTCCAAAAATTGTTTATAGACATATACATGGTCTACTGATCACATGTGTTGAATTCCTCCGAGATCCATGCCTCATTCATTTTTAGAAATGTGAGGTAGTTAACACTGTGGTGAGCTAGGCGAGTACGCTTATCGGTCACAATCCCCCCTGCTGCGCTGAACGTCCTTTCGGACAGGACACTGGATGAGGGGCAAGCCAACAGTTCGATTGCAAATTGGGCAAGCTCTGGCCAGAGGTCAAGCCTGCCCACCCAGTAGTCTAGGGGTTCATCACTCCTCAGAGCGTCCACATCGGCCGTTAACCCAATGTAGTCGGACACCTGACGGTCTAGGCGTTCCCTGATGCTGGATCCGGATGACACCTGTCGATGGGTCGGCTGAAAGAATGACCTCATATCCGAAGTCACCAACACATCTTCAAACCGGCCTCTTCTTGCAGGCGCTGTTGGATTGGTACCCGCAAATCCTTCTCTGGGAGTGGGAATTGCTCCTCTGCCAGCGCACGCAAAAGCAGAATGCAGCATTTCTCGAAGCAAGGCCTGGAAGTGCTGCATTCTGACAGCCCTCTGCGACGGCGGTAACATTTCCGCCATTTTGTGTTTGTACCGGGGGTCTAAGTACGTTGCCACCCAGTACTGGTCCTTGACCCTCATGCTTTTTATACGGGGGTCCCTATTAAAACACTGGAGCATGAAGGCCCCCATTTGCACTAAAGTGGAAGCGGTGTGGTGGCCTGGCTCCTGCTCATCATCCAGGATAATGTCGTCCTCTTCATTCTCCTCTCCCCATCCTCGCACAACAGGGATCCCAGAAAGGTTTAAAGCATGCTCTTCTTGCTCCTGCTCATCCGCCCCGGCACCATCCTCCTCTGACTCCTCATCAGACTCCTGTTGTTGACTTGTCTCAGATAGAGTAGCCCCCCCTGGGAATTCATCCAGCATTGCGACTTCCTCATCTTCCCGCTCCTGCTCCTCCACAGCCTGATCAATGACACGACGCAATGCACGCTCCAGAAAGAAGGCATAAGGTACCATGTCACTGATGGCGCCATGGCTGCGACTGACCAGTTTGGTGATCTCCTCAAATGGCCGCAGAAGTCTGCATGTGTCGCGCATGAGCAGCCACTGGCGCGGTGAAAAAAAACCCAGCTCCCCAGAACCGTTTCTTTCGCAGAGTTCATACAGGTAGACGTTAACTGCACGTTTCTGCTGGAGCAGCCTATCAAGCATATAGAAGGTTGAGTTCCATCGCGTCGGGCAATCGCAAATAAGACGTCTGACCGGCAGATGGTGTCGCCGCTGAATGTCAGCAAGGCGAGCCATGGCCGTGTAAGATCTTCTGAAATGGGCCGAGATTTTCCTTGCCTGCCGCAAGATGTCCTGGACCCCAGGGTATTTGACAAG
The DNA here is from genome assembly GCF_037356315.1 of Lithobates pipiens. Lineage (NCBI taxonomy): Eukaryota > Metazoa > Chordata > Amphibia > Anura > Ranidae > Lithobates > Lithobates pipiens. Next base: position 112,368,928 of record NW_027507788.1, read on the forward strand.
GAATCGCTGCACGACCAAGTTTAAGACGTGTGCCATGCACGGCACGTGCGTGATTTTGCCCTGTTTCAATGCGCTAAGCAGATTGGCACCGTTGTCACACACCACTTTACCAACTGTCAAATTGAGCGGTGTTAGCCACTCATCTGCCTGTGAACGCAAAGCTGAAAGGAGTGCCGGGCCAGTGTGGCTCTTTGCTTCCAGGCACAACAGACGCAGCACGGCATGGCAACGTCTCACCTGGCATGTGGAATAGGTTCTGGGGAGCTTGGGCGGTGCAGTGGAAGAGACGCTAGCAGCGGAAAAGGAGGAGGCAGCTGAGGAGGAGAGGGAGGAGGATGGAGTAGGAGGAGGAGAAGAAGAGTCAGGCCTGCATGCAATCCGTGGCGGTAAAACCAAATCTACACGGGTGCCACGGGTTACATGCTTGACGGCCGTCAGAAGGTTCACCCAGTGGGCAGTAAAACTGATATACCTTCCCTGCCCGTGTTTGCTAGACCACGTGTCTGTGGTCAGATGTATCTTGGCACCGACACTGTGTGCCAGAGATACATTCACTTGCCGCTGAACATGGCCATATAGCTCTGGGATGCCCTTCTCTGAGAAATACTTCCTTCCTGGGACCTTCCATTGTGGTGTTCCAATGGCCACAAATTTGCGAAAGGCCTCCGAGTCCACCAGTTTATATGGCAGTAGTTGGCGGGCTATGAGTTCTGACAAGCCAGCCGCCAACCGTTGGGCAAGAGGGTTATCCGGCGTCATCATTTTTTTACGCTCAAACATTAGGCCCACGGAAGCCTGCCTTTTTGCAGAAAAATGTGAGCTTGGCGTGATGGAAGGTGGAGTGGAGGACAATTGTGAGGAGAGAGGAGAAGGAGAAGTAGAAGACGAGGCTGGACGGTGAGAGCCTGCAGTGTGGCTTTGTGTGTTCCGTTGCTCCCACTGGGCTCGGTGATGGCTGCTCATGTGCCTTCTTAAGGCGGTCGTCCCTAGGTGAGTATTGGGCTTACCGCGACTAACGCGTTGACTGCAAAGATTGCAGATGGCAACGCTATTGTCAGCAGCGGACACGTTAAAAAAAGCCCACACTGCGGAGCCATGTGCCGGTGTCCTGGGAGCGCCAGATGTGACCGTACATGGTCGATGACTCGCTCCTGATACATTTGCAGTCTGCTTTGTCCCTGCTGTGCAATGTAAGTCATTGCTGCTTCTCCTCCCTATCTGCTGGTCCATATCTCCCTCTGAACTCCCCTCCTCTTCCTCTCTTGTGGGCACCCACGTGACATCACTAGACACGTCATCATCAACGTCACCTTCCCCACCGCTATAAGTAGAGTAGGCAGCAACACCGGGGACCAACCTCCTCCTTGGGCTGATCTGGGTACTGGCGTCAGACTGCTGAGTAGCGCTTGTTGCTACCTCCTCTTCCTGATCCAATACCAAGAGTGGCTGCGCATCAGAAATGTCCTCTTGATATGGATCGGAAAATAATTCCAGTGACTCAAGCGGAAGGTATGTGGTGGTGGTGGTGGTGGTCGTGTTGTTGGTGGTAGTGTCTTTGGGGGTGCACATAGCAGAGAGTGAAGAAGAGGGTGCAGATCGAGAGGATGAGGAGGGTGCAGAAGAGTAAGGCTGAGCGAGCCACTCAACCAAGTCTGGTGCATCCTTTAAAGTAATTGAACGCACCTTCTGCAACTTCCCACTTTGGCTCAAGCCTGTTGCTCCTGCCCTACCCCTACCACCCCTGCGGAAGGGCCTGCCTCTTCCTCTGCATGTCATTTTTTAAATGACCCTGTGACAAAACTCTTAGTCCCTATACCGCTGAAGGACTGCTGCAGTATAGGTGAGCGGTCAGCAGTGGTGCACGTCAACCCTATCTATTGTGGACCGATAGCGGTCCTTACAGAACAGCAGACTGTACCGCACTCAAGCCTATGTACCGTAGCACCCTATACCAAGTTACCAGTCCTTATAAGAACTTTTGTGGACCAAGCAGGTTGTGTATTAGTGTTTAGCAGACTGTACGTCAGTCCCTATACCGCTGAAGGACTGCTGCAGTATAGGGCAGCGGTCAGCAGTGGTGCACGTCAACCCTATCTATTGTGGACCGATAGCGGTCCTTACAGAACAGCAGACTGTACCGCACTCAAGCCTATGTACCGTAGCACCCTATACCAAGTTACCAGTCCTTATAAGAACTTTTGTGGACCAAGCAGGTTGTGTATTAGTGTTTAGCAGACTGTACGTCAGTCCCTATACCGCTGAAGGACTGCTGCAGTATAGGGCAGCGGTCAGCAGTGGTGCACGTCAACCCTATCTATTGTGGACCGATAGCGGTCCTTACAGAACAGCAGACTGTACCGCACTCAAGCCTATGTACCGTAGCACCCTATACCAAGTTACCAGTCCTTATAAGAACTTTTGTGGAACAAGCAGGTTGTGTGTTAGTGATTAGCAGACTGTACGTCAGTCCCTATACCGCTGAAGGACTGCTGCAGTATAGGTGAGCGGTCAGCAGTGGTGCACGTCAACCCTATCTATTGTGGACCGATAGCGGTCCTTACAGAACAGCAGACTGTACCGCACTCAAGCCTATGTACCGTAGCACCCTATACCAAGTTACCAGTCCTTATAAGAACTTTTGTGGACCAAGCAGGTTGTGTATTAGTGTTTAGCAGACTGTACGTCAGTCCCTATACCGCTGAAGGACTGCTGCAGTATAGGGCAGCGGTCAGCAGTGGTGCACGTCAACCCTATCTATTGTGGACCGATAGCGGTCCTTACAGAACAGCAGACTGTACCGCACTCAAGCCTATGTACCGTAGCACCCTATACCAAGTTACCAGTCCTTATAAGAACTTTTGTGGACCAAGCAGGTTGTGTATTAGTGTTTAGCAGACTGTACGTCAGTCCCTATACCGCTGAAGGACTGCTGCAGTATAGGGCAGCGGTCAGCAGTGGTGCACGTCAACCCTATCTATTGTGGACCGATAGCGGTCCTTACAGAACAGCAGACTGTACCGCACTCAAGCCTATGTACCGTAGCACCCTATACCAAGTTACCAGTCCTTATAAGAACTTTTGTGGACCAAGCAGGTTGTGTATTAGTGTTTAGCAGACTGTACGTCAGTCCCTATACCGCTGAAGGACTGCTGCAGTATAGGGCAGCGGTCAGCAGTGGTGCACGTCAACCCTATCTATTGTGGACCGATAGCGGTCCTTACAGAACAGCAGACTGTACCGCACTCAAGCCTATGTACCGTAGCACCCTATACCAAGTTACCAGTCCTTATAAGAACTTTTGTGGAACAAGCAGGTTGTGTGTTAGTGATTAGCAGACTGTACGTCAGTCCCTATACCAATGAAGGACTGCTGCAGTATAGGGCAGCGGTCAGCAGTAGTGCACGGCAACCCTATGTATTGTGGACCGATAGCGGTCCTTACAGAACAGCAGACTGTAACGCACTCAGGCCTATGTACCGTAGCACCCTATACCAAGTTACCAGTCCTTATAAGAACTTTTGTGGACCAAGCAGGTTGTGTGTTAGTGATTAGCAGACTGTACGTCAGTCCCTATACCAATGAAGGACTGCTGCAGTATAGGGCAGCGGTCAGCAGTAGTGCACGGCAACCCTATGTATTGTGGACCGATAGCGGTCCTTACAGAACAGCAGACTGTACTGCACTCAGGCCTATGTACCGTAGCACCCTATACCAAGTTACCAGTCCTTATAAAAACTTTTGTGGACCAAGCAGGTTGTGTGTTAGTGTTTAGCAGACTGTGCGTCAGTCCCTATACCGCTGAAGGACTGCTGCAGTATAGGGCAGCGGTCAGCAGTAGTGCACGGCAACCCTATGTATTGTGGACCGATAGCGGTCCTTACAGAACAGCAGACTGTAACGCACTCAGGCCTATGTACCGTAGCACCCTATACCAAGTTACCAGTCCTTATAAGAACTTTTGTGGACCAAGCAGGTTGTGTGTTAGTGATTAGCAGACTGTACGTCAGTCCCTATACCAATGAAGGACTGCTGCAGTATAGGGCAGCGGTCAGCAGTAGTGCACGGCAACCCTATGTATTGTGGACCGATAGCGGTCCTTACAGAACAGCAGACTGTACTGCACTCAGGCCTATGTACCGTAGCACCCTATACCAAGTTACCAGTCCTTATAAGAACTTTTGTGGACCAAGCAGGTTGTGTGTTAGTGATTAGCAGACTGTACGTCAGTCCCTATACCAATGAAGGACTGCTGCAGTATAGGGCAGCGGTCAGCAGTAGTGCACGGCAACCCTATGTATTGTGGACCGATAGCGGTCCTTACAGAACAGCAGACTGTACTGCACTCAGGCCTATGTACCGTAGCACCCTATACCAAGTTACCAGTCCTTATAAGAACTTTTGTGGACCAAGCAGGTTGTGTATTAGTGTTTAGCAGACTGTGCGTCAGTCCCTATACCGCTGAAGGACTGCTGCAGTATAGGGCAGCGGTCAGCAGTAGTGCACGGCAACCCTATGTATTGTGGACCGATAGCGGTCCTTACAGAACAGCAGACTGTACCGCACCCAAGCCTATGTACCGTAGCACCCTAGACAGACCAAGTTACCAGTCCTGATAAAGAGCTTTGTGGAACAAGTGAGTTGTGAATGATTAGCAGACTGCAGCAGAAGGGCAGCAGTCAAGTATAATATTCTTTCTATATTTGGAAGAAAGAATATTATACGTGTACAAGCCTATTACCGTACCACTGATACCAGTCCTGAAAAGAACCTTTGTGGAACTAATAGTAACAGCAAGTCTTTAAAATTATCCTCACTGCCTGACACACTGCTTCCTGCCTGTCCCTATACAAATTGGCAAAAAAGAGTAGGCTGGAACGATTAGCTGGAACAGCTCTTTTGTGGACCTGATAGTAACAGCTAATGATGATGATGATGATGATGATGAAGAAAGACTAATCTGGCTGAGCTGTCCCTAAAATAGCAGCATACAGCGCTCTGTCCCTTTATCTAAACTGACAAAAGAAACTCAGGCTGCTGACCTAACACCTATACCAGTCCTGAAAAGAACTTTTGTGTACCAAATAGCTAGCGTTTTCTCTGTCCCTACTCCACACAGGATCCTTTCCCTACAGTGACAGAAGAAAGAATGTAAAATGGCCACCGGATCGGGTGTATTTATAGGTTAGGGGGAATGTCCAAGTGTCCATGAGCTGTCATGTCTCAATTGGTTGTCCTGTAACACATGATAAACGTGTCACGAAAGGTTAAAGTTCTTGTATACATTAAACACGTAAGTCCGCCGGGGCGAACGACGGAAAAAGGCGTTCGAACCCGCGGACGGCGAAAGTCGGAAATTCGCCGCGAAACGACCGCCGGGCGAACCGTTCGGCCATCACTACTTACCTATACTTGGACTATTTTTTCATTCACCGTACAGCTTTACCCTTATGCTGCGTACACACGATCAGAATTTCGGCCAGCAACAGACTGATGAGAGCTTTTTATCGGAAAATGCGACCGTGTATATGCTCCATCGGAATTTAGCTGGCCGAATTCCCGCGAGCAAAAATTTGAGAGCATGTTCTCAATTTTCCCAACGGAAAAACTTTCTATCGGAAATTCCGATCGTGTGTATGCAATTCTGACACACAGAAAATCATGCATGCTCAGATTCAACTACGAGATGGAAGGTATTGGCTACTGGCTATTGAACTTCCTTTTCCTAGTCCCGTCATACATGTTGTACGTCACCGCATTCTTGGTGGTCGGAATTTGGTGTGACCGTGTGCAGGCAAGACAGCTTGAGCGGAATTCCATCGGAATTCCATCGGGAAAACCATCAGACCTTTTTCCAACCATAATTGTGATCGTGTGTACGCAGCATAAGTCACAGATTCCACTATATCAGACCATGACATCACAGTCCCTCTCATGCTGGGATGTTCAGCCCTATGAGCGTTAGCGATGCCACAGCGTGTGGAGTCATTTCGCTCTATGGGGTGGGGTCGCGCCTCCCAGTAACATTGGGGGACCCAAGATGGATGCCGCCCACCATTCCTGTGGATGGAGCAGGCGTTTTGGCACCATTAGCCATCAGGGCGATTGGATTGCTCACACTGCCAGGTAGGATATATAATGAGCATCCCAGGCGACCATTAGATGCTGCATGGAGCATGCTGATGGTTAATACAAGGATTTGGTGATTTACAGGTATGATTCTACACCCCACACTCTGATACTCTTAGCCCTTGTACACACGGTCGGACATTCCGATGGAAAATGCCCGATCGGACCACGTTGTCGGATAATCCGACCATGTGTGGGCTCCATCGGACTGTTTCCGTCGGAATATCCGACCGACAAAGTTCTAGAGCTGGGTTATAAAATTTTCCGACAACACGATCCAATCGGACTTTGTCTGATCGTTTGTAGAGAATTCCGATCGGACAAAGTGCCACGCATGCTCAGATCAAATTCCTAGACCAAAGCTATTGGCTACTAGCCTGAACGTAGTCCTGTCGTAACGAAATAACGTCATCACGTTATGAACGATCGGATTTTCCGACAACTTTGTCCAACCGTGTGTATGCAACACCAGTTTCGGACAAAATCTGTCGGACGAAATCCGACGGATTTTGTTGTCAGAATGTCCGACCGTGTGTACAAGGGCTTAGAATACCTAATCTCTTCTTGAAGGAAGGCTTTTAAATACACATGTGCCTCTCCTTCTTTTAGCTAATGTTCTCTAATCACCTTTATGTATTTTTTTACCAAACATACCAGTGTCTTCCATTGTTTTTCTCATCTCTAGATCTCCACCTTGGCTGATCATTGCTATTTGGGGCCCTACGCCCCTATTGGGGTCCTTGTGTATGTGAATCTGGCCCAGACGGTGCTTCACTTGACCACCTCTCACGGGCTCATTTGCACATCTGCTGTATCCAGCAGGAACGATTGTATTTTCTACATACTATGTTTTCATTTGATTTCTGTAAGTATATACAACAGCTTTTGTAATATACAAATTGATCATAATATGCATACAAGATAGTCGCAAAAAATAGTTATATCTATCTTGATGTTCACTAATATAACATATATTTACATTTTAGAAAAATAATACCCAGCCTTAAAGGATAAGTTTACCTGTTTTTGTCTTCTAAATTACAGCCCCCCTATGTACCAATATAGCATTCATCTACGTTTTTTTCAAAAATATCAAAGCTTTCCATAAAATCTACAGACACGTACCTTACTGTCCTCCATCCATGTTTCCAAACATATCTATTGCTTCTGTCTTACATCCTTACAGACTGTAGGTCATGACACAGGAAGGAGTTGACCAGCTGACCTCATTAGCACACAACCCTGCATCATCCACCCTCCCATTCCCAGGTGCATGTTATTTAAATGATATGCAATCAATTACTGATCACCCTTCTCACTAAATACACAATATACAATCAGATCGCATAGTGTATGGCCATCTTTCTACAAGTACATAGGAGGGATTGGACAGAAACACTCAGCTGCCAAGCCCCGTTCACATCTCTGCATAGCGGGAACTCACATTCCCACATGCATTTTTTTTCTTTTTTTTTTTTTTTTCGCGAGGGGGGAGGCGTTTTGGAGCATTGTCAGATATAGGTACTCACCGAGACTGAGATGCTGCGAGAGGTAACATCTTGTGACTAAGCGCACTCCACTCCTGGAGATGGGGCACAAGGAGGCACGAGTAACCAGCAGGCAGGGCAAGTCTTGTGTGAAGGTCACCAGGAAGGAGACAGCTGTGCGGGACTGGGAAATGCTGAAACTCAGGGAGGTAGATGAGCAGCTAGTCCAACAACAGGCTGGTGGTCAAACACTGGCAAGAGTCTCTTATATAGGCAGAACAGTCTTGTGCTGGAGACTGATAGCAGGTTTGTAAACAAGCTGATGATTAAATTCTGAAGACTGATAGGAAGTCCATAAAACAGGCCGAGGGTCAAACACAGGTAACTGCAGGCAAAGTCTGTTAGCAAGCCAGGGGTCAAGCACTGGAGACAAATAGCAGAGTCTGGGAGCAGGCCAAGGGTCAATCACTGGAAACAGGAAGCAATATCCGTAGACAGGCCGAGGGTCAAACACAGGAGGCAAGTAGTGAGGTCCGAGAGGCAAGCCGAAGATCAGATGCAGGAAGTAACAATGGTTAATCAAGAATCAGGATACAAGCAGGAAACACACAGGAAGCTGAAAGACAAACCAGCAACTTGGCCATGGCACAGAGTGTTTTTTATAGGCAGTGGGAGGCTCAGGTTGTACTTGCACTATTGTGTACGTGCGTTCACCGTTCCGCTGGATTGCACACGTGCATTTGTCGTTTTGCTGAATTGCAAACATGCATTAGCCGTTTCACTGAATTGTGCCCGGGGATGCGCTGGGGTGCCGCTCTACTGCGCATGTGCATAGGAAAGCGGCGATATTGGTGAGGCCGGTAATTGCTTCTTTCCTGACAAGCATTTTTACTCATCACACATAGGGCAGCCCATCCACCTAAAGGGGCGTTCTACACTCAACAATCAAAGGAGCTTCCGAACTTTTTTTAGAGCCGAGCTGGGTGTGTTTTTTACTGCAATTTTTGGCGCAGCTCATTTCTGAAATGCAAGGGAACACACAGATGGGAATGGAGCCTCATTGTTCTTGTGTTACCGCACCAATTTCACATCTAGCATAGTGGGAGCACACATATTGTGGCTCGGTTTTACTGTGATGCGCATAGGGCAGCCTGCTGATTTAAATGGGCTGTGCTATATGTGGCTTATGGGATATGTTGGCGTTTTGTGGGTTGCGGGTTTTTTACTGTGCGTTTTGCAGCATTTGCCACTCGTTTTTTCACATGGCATGTATGGAATGTGTGTTTGCTTCTGTGTTTGGTGTGTCATTAACAATTAATGGCACCGAAAGGGCAACTAATAATTTTAGGTGTGTAAAGGTGGCCATACACTATACAATCTGATTGTACAATCTCCTTTAGATTTACCAAATTTATATAATAGGAGGAAACACCTATCTAGCCAATCATTCTATATCCAATCAGTTAGGCCCTTGCACTACATAATTGATGGCAGATCTAGACACAATATACAATCAGATTGCATAGTGTATGGCCATCTTTATATAAATACATTGGAGGGAGTGGATAGAAACACTGTTAACAAATAATGTTATATGTATAGTGTATGGCCACCTTTATACACCTAAAATTACTAATCACACTTTCAGTGCCATTATTTGTTAACAGTGTTTCTATCCATTCCCTCCTATGTATTTGTATAAAGATGGCCATACACTATGCAATCTGATTGTATATTGTGTATTTAGTGAGAAGGGTGATCACTGATTGATTGTATTTCATTTAAATAATGTACAGCTGGGAATGGGTATGTGAATGATGCAGGGTGTATGCTAATGAGGTCAACTGTCAACTCTTTCCTGTGTCATGACCTACAGTCTGTAAGGAAGAAAGACAGAAGCAATAGATACATTTGGAAACATGGATGGATGACAGTAAGGTACGTGTCTTTAGATTTTATGGAAAGCTTTGATATTTTTGCAAAAAAAAAATACATGAATGTTATATTGGAACATAGGGGGGCTTGAATTTAGAAAAAACAAGAAAAAATACAAAAAAAGGTGAACTTAGTCTTTAACCCCTGAAAAAGGACTCAAAAAGCCTTGAAACATGTTGGGTCTCACCACAATTGTTCATGGGAGCTAACCTGGAAATGGATAAGGGTAGCTCTTTGGATGCCATCACTTTGTGTTTAGGGTATTAATATGCAATGTATTAATGTTTTTGGTCTATGTTATATGTCTATGTCTACATTTTATCTTTCCTTTTTAATGATATTTATGTCAAAATTAAAATATATTTTTTCTCTATATTATGAGTCTGTCTCAGAGTCCATGAGGGGTATATTGTGCAATTTATGCAATTTGTTTTGTATGACTCTCATGGATGCTCAAACACAAAGGAAGGGTCACTAAAGATTGTATGAAAGCGTGATTCGGGTAAACCAGGCCACGTGTGAACTTGATCAAGAACTTACAGATTCTAACAATGCCACACATGTCATATAAGAAGCACATAAATGTGCAATATGAGGTAGCTTAATAAAGTTTGGGGCCAGAAGCAGAAAGGAGAGATTCTCACATTCAACTTGCCCCTAGACCAGATCAACTCTATAGATGCAGCCCACAAAAAAACACATACTGTAACTATGGTTATGAACCTGAAGCTCTAGAGAGACAGACTAAATACCTTGTGTGACCGACCTAGCCGGGACAGAGGCTGTTGGAGGGGACTGAATGCCAGCCTCTTGCATCGCGATTATGGGCCCTGGCATTTGGGGGAATGATGCTCTTTGTGAGCTGTATGCCTGGAGACCCCTGAGGTGTTACTTGGATTCAGGTCCATGCCATCCCCCAAGACACACAGACTCTGGATATGTATATGCATATTAGCAATAGACTGAATCACACTGTTGGGACACAAACTGTTCGATGCTAATGTCATCAACTCCATCCACCTGTCTGTTGTGTAAATGTGTCTAGTCTGGCTTGTGAGAATATTCCACACAATGTTGTTGTGCTAATTAACCCTGTGTTGATGTTTAGGGTAATATGGTAATGTGTATTGAATAGTCAGTCAGTAAGCTAGGGAGACGTACCCTGAAAAGTCTTATCTCTCAGTCAACTAGTCTGGGTCAATGATTAGATAATTAGCTCATGTTAATTACCGTATATACTCGAGTATAAGCCGAGATTTTCAGCCTCTTTTTTGAGGCTGAAAGTGCCCCCCTCGGCTTATACTCGAGTCATCGCCGTCTGCCTGCCCGATCAGCGTGTCGAGCAGACAGACGGCGGCCATTCTACTATTCAAAAGCCGCGCCTCCCTCTCTGTGATAGGCGGAACACTCAATTTCCCAGCAGTCAGTGTTCCCCCTATCACGGACATCCGCTCATTCTCATACTATGGACGAGAACGAGAGGATGTCCCTGATAGGCGGAACACTGACTGCTGGGAAATTGAGTTTTCCACCTATCACAGAGAGGGAGGCGCGGCTTTTGAACAGAGGAATGGCCGCCGTCTGCCAGGAGGAGAGCGTGGCACACAGAGGCTGCAGATTGGCACAGGTAGGCAGGGATGGATGGACAGCACAGCACAGCGACGGACGGGACACAGCGATGGACGGGACACAGCGACGGACGGGACACAGCGACGGACGGGACACAGCGACGGACGGGACACAGGGACGGACGGGACACAGGGACGGACGGGACACAGGGATGGACGGGACACAGGGACGGACGGGACACAGGGACGGACGGGACACAGGGATGGACACAGGGACGGATGGGACACAGGGACGGACGGGACACAGGGACGGACGGGACACAGGGATGTCTCACCCTCGGCTTATACACGAGTCAATAAGTTTCCCAGTTTTTTTGGGGTAAATTGGGGGCCTCGGCTTATACTCGGGTCGGCCTATACTCGAGTATATACGGTAGGTTAGGTTTTAGTCAGCTTGCTGTATATATATGTGGGAGATCTCAAATAAAAGGTTATTCCTGATGTACTCCAAGACTGGTGTTGTCTAGTTCTTGGGGGTTCCTATAGCCAGATCCATTGGACTCATGTTCCAGGACTTAGGAAGCGGTATTACTGACGGAAACACTCAAGCGGAGTGGGGGGATAGGTTCCATCACACCTTGCTACTAAGTAAGCTTAAAGCCAAGCTTCTATACTCTAGAAGATTCTACTATGAATTTGGTGGCAAATCTGCTAGACTCCATTGCAAGATCCCTTAACTCTTGCTGCAAGATATATTTTTGCATTTTTTTGCATGCATGTTTAAATGCACATTTTAAGACATCAGACTAGTTAATAACCCTAAACATTATCAGGGAATTCATAAAAGGTGTCAGACACCCTTCAGAATTCCATCTGTGCGCAGCAATGAAAGTGTGGTGCTTGTGCCAAATTAATGTACTCTTGACAGACAGGTACATTGTACACAATTTGTTTCCATGTCTGGTGGAACCTAACATTGGCAATGCTGCAGTGGCTGCACATGCAGCAGAGGGCCATCAATGAGTACCTGTGTGAGTATGGCACAAAAACAGGCTCAGGGGAGCTTGTCTTCTTTTCTCCATGCCAGACTTCTCCTTGCTCCTCATCTGGGATCTCTACCCCTACTATACCTCAAGTCTTCTCAAAAACCTCCACTGAGAGGAATGATGGTATAGCAATGGGTGCCACAGGTACTTGCACCCAACCTGCTAGCAGTACACTATTTGTTGATTTCACCAGGCAAATTTCGCTACCCCAGTTGCTGAACCGTAAAAAAAAATACTTTCCCAGCCTTCCACATGCTCAGTGTCTAAATTCTAGCTTGGCCAAATTGCTAGCACTACAACTGTTGCCTTTTCATCTAGTAAACTCTGCCCCCATAAATGGGTGGAATGTGCTGTACCACAGTGGCAGGTTCCAAAAATAATTTTTTTTCATGTAAGGCCATTGCAGCTCTGTACTGCTGATTCATGGTCCAGCAGACATGGCCAGGGACGTTACATTTCCTTCATGGTGCATTGGATAACTTTGCTAGCAGCTGGGAATGATGCAGGACAGGGTTCATTGCTGGCGCTTGTTCCACCACCACACCTCCAAAAAGCTGATGGCGATTCTGCCACATCTGCCTGCTCCACCTCTCCTCTTCTTCTTCCTCTATGGCTCCTTCTGCTGAATTGTCCTCTGAACCAGCAGTGCTCCCTCAGTTGTCAAGGGGCTACGCAAGCAGTCAGGCTAAAACATGCCATGCGCTGCTTAAGTTGGTCTATCTATTGAATGGGAGCCACACCGGGCAGAGATTCTGTCAGCTTTACAGGGACAGGCTCAGAGGTGGTTTATGCCATGGCAGCTTGAGCCAGGAATGGTTGTATGCGACAATGGCACCAACCTTCTCTCTGCCCTCCGACAGGGACACTTGACACATGTTCCATGCTTGGCACATGTCCTGAATTTGGTGGTGCAGCGTTTCTTGAACAGGTACCCAGGCTTACAAGATCTTCTGAGGCAGACCACAAAAGTCTGTGGCCCTTTCCGGTGGTCATACAATGCCAATGCTCGGCTTGCTGACATTTAACTTGAATTCAACCTGCCCACCAACTGCCTCATTTGTGACAGGCCCACCTGATTGTCTGCACTGTGAAAGGAATGTCTATACTACACACTTCTTCACCAGTGCATTCAGTCCCACTCTCCCTCTCCAGCCACTGTGCCCATCACACTGACAGGTATTTGGCTGAGCAGTTTTATGCCAGGAGTGAGTAGCGCCTGATGGGGAACTAGGAGACTAGTAGATTATGCTATCACATAGGGGGATTGTCGGTCACCTATGTGAAAGCAATGAAGGTGAGTGAAAAAAGTTTAATTTGTAAGGTACAGTAAATCATTTGAAAAAATAGTCAAAGTCTTTATTTAAAGAGCCTGCCACCACCTGTTTACACATATAAACATAAATGCACGTGGCAGTTGCATCTATGTACAAAAACAGAAAATGCCCTACAAGATTATATTACACTGTGCACTCCAGAGTGAGACCAATAACTCTAGTGCTATTCACAATTAATTTAAAACATTTGACCTTTTAAAACACCCTCTATGGCTTTTAAAACACCCCCTATGGGCAATTTTAAGTGCTTTACAGTGCCTTGCGAAAGTATTCGGCCCCCTTGAACTTTTCAACCTTTTGCCACATTTCAGGCTTCAAACATAAAGATATAAAATTTTTATTTTTTGTGAAGAATCACCAACAAGTGGACACAATTGTGAAGTGGAACGAAATCTATTGGATTTTTGAAACTTTTTTAACTAATAAAAAAATGAAAAGTGGGGCGTGCAAAATTATTCGGCCTCCTTGCGTTAATACTTTGTAGAGCCACCTTTTACTGCGATTACAGCTGCAAGTTGCTTGGGGTATGTCTCTATCAGTTTTGCACATCGAGAGACTGAAATTCTTGCCCATTCTTCCTTGCAAAACAGCTCGAGCTCAGTGAGGTTGGATGGAGAGCGTTTGTGAACAACAGTTTTCAGCTCTTTCCACAGATTCTCCATTGGATTCAGGTCTGGACTTTGACTTGGCCATTCTAACACCTGGATACGTTTATTTGTGAACCATTCCTTTGTAGCTTTTGCTGTATGTTTGGGATCATTGTCTTGTTGGAAGATAAATCTCCGTCCCAGTTTCGGGTCTTTTGCAGACTCCAACAGGTTTTCATCCAGAATGGTCCTGTATTTGGCTGCATCCATCTTCCCCTCAATTTTAACCATCTTCCCTGTCCCTGCTGAAGAAAAGCAGGCCCAAACCATGATGCTGCCACCACCATGTTTGACAGTGGGGATGGTGTGTTGAGGGTGATGAGCTGTGTTGCTTTTACACCAAACATATCGTTTTGCATTGTGGGCAAAAAGTTTGATTTTGGTTTCATCTGACCAGAGCACCTTCTTCCACATGTTTGGTGTGTCTCCCAGGTGGCTTGTGGCAAACTTTAGACAAGACTTTTTATGGATATCTTTGAGAAATGGCTTTCTTCTTGCCACTTTTCCATAAAGGCAAGATTTGTGCAGTGTACGACTGATTGTTGTCCTATGGACAGACTCTCCCACCTCAGCTGTAGTTCTCTGCAGTTCATCCAGAGTGATCATGGGCCTCTTGGCTGCATCTCTGATCAGTATTCTCCTTGTCTGAGCTGAAAGTTTAGAGGGACGGCCAGGTCTTGTTAGATTTGCAGTGGTCTGATACTCCTTCCATTTCAAAATGATCGCTTGCACAGTGCCTCCTTGGGATGTTTAAAGCTTGGGAAATCTTTTTGTATCCAAATCTGGCTTTAAACTTCTCCACAACAGTATTACGGACCTGCCTGGTGTGTTCCTTGGTCTTCATGATGCTCTCTGCGCTTTCAACAGATCCCTGAGACTATCACAGAGCAGGTGCATTTATACAGAGACTTGATTACACACAGGTGGATTCTATTTATCACCATCAGTCATTTAGGACAACATTGGATCATTCAGAGATCCTCGCTGAACTTCTGGAGTGAGTTTGCTGCACTGAAAGTAAAGGGGCCGAATAATTTTGCACGCACCACTTTTCAGTTTTTTATTTGCTAAAAAAGTTTAAAATATCCAATAGATTTCGTTCCACTTCACAATTGTGTCCCACTTGTTGGTGATTCTTCAGAAAAAATAAAAATTTTATATCTTTATGTTTGAACCCTGAAATGTGGCAAAAGGTTGAAAAGTTCAGGGGGGCCGAATACTTTCGCAAGACACTGTAGTTTGCTTAGCATAGTCACACTATGATAAATATCAACGGGCACAGTATAATCAATAATAGTGCTTTCCAACACCTGCTATTGCTGGTGGGATCAAATAAACCCTATTCTCAGACTTCCTCCCTTACAAATGTGACATGACAAGGATACCCCCATCCCCCAAATTTCTATTTTGATTCTAGAAATGCTTGTGCACTATTTGGATATTAATAAACTGGAAGTCACTAGGGAACAAAAGTTGTGGCCTGGGGGGTGATCTTTTATTTTTTTATAACTTGGATCACCTTTCTTAACCTCGTATGCCGCGTACACACGACTGAACTTTCCGGCAGACTAGGATCCGACGCAATCAGTCTGTCAGATAATCTGATCATGTGTGGGCTAATCCGATCATTTTTCGTTAAAAAAATCAGACGGACCTAGAAATAAAACATGTTTCAAATCTGTCCAATGGACTCAATTTCTATCGGGAAAACCGTTCGTCTGTATGCTGGTCCGACAGACCAAATACGATGCAAGGGAAGCTATTGGCTACTGGCTATTGAACTTCCTTTTTTCGTCCCGTCTTACATCATCACGTTCAAAATTAACGGACTTTCAAACAGGTTTAGTACATTCGTGTGGCCGAGTCTGTTCGGTCGGGAAGTCCGTCGGAACTACGACGAAAGTCTGTTGGGAAGACCGTCGGACCTAGTCTGCCGGGAAGTCCAGTAGTGTGTACGCAGCATAAGTCGAAATTCAGAAATATGTGGAACTCCTGAACTATAAAATGAATGTTAAAAACAGAAGATCTAGACATTAACAATAGGGATGGGCGAAAGATTCGCCCCGAGCATAAGTTCAAGCCGCACATTGGTTGCTCGGATATTCGGTGAACAACGAACGCTATGCAGTGTTTGCGGCAAATTCGAAAGCAGTGGAAGCCATTAAAGTCTATGAGGAAATAACATGAAAAACCAAAAGTGATAATTTTAAAGGCTTATATGTAAGTTATTGTCATAAAAAGTTTTTGGGGACCTGGGTCCTGCCCCAGGGTACATGAATCAAGGCAAAAAAAGTTTTAAAAACAGACTTTTTTTTCAGGAACAGTGATTTCAATAATGCTTAAAGCGAAACAATAAAAATTAAATATTCCTTTAAATATCGTGCCACGTGGCGTCAGAGGAAGGCGAGGTCGCCCATTTATGTCACGTGTGGCCCCAACTTTAGCTATATAATAGCTGTCACTGAGAAGAAACGTCACTCACCGGAGGCGGAGCTGTTGCAACTTATTTTTTTTTTTTAGTCTGTCAGGCGACGGGATATGGATCTATATTTTGGGACATTTTTATTTTTTATCTTTTAATAAAGGACTTGTTCGAAAGTGTCTCCTGTCTTTTTTACTATTTTTGGCACTTTTTTTGTGAAATGGTAGGGGTTACAATGTCCCCGTTAACAACTCACATAGGGGAGGGCGGGATCTGGGGGTCCCCTTGTTAAAGGGGGCTTCCAGATTCCTATAAGCCCCCCATCCACAGACCCCGACAACCACAGGGCAAGGGTTGTGGGTATGAGGCCCTTTTCCCCATCAACATGGGAATAAGGTGCTTTGGGGGGGGGGCTACTCTAAAGCACCCTCCCTATGTTGAAGGCATGAGGCCTAGTACTGTTCAGGAGGGGGGGTGCTCTCTCTGTCCCCCTCTTTTTCTGTGGCCATGCCAGGTTACGTGCTCGGATAAGGGTCTGGTATGGATTTTGGGGGGATCCCTACACCATTGTTTTTAAATTTTGGCACAGGGTTCCCTTTAAAATCAATACCAGACCTGAAGGGCCTGGTAATGGACTGGGGGGGGGGCATGCTGTTTTTTTTTTTCAATTAATTTTATCTGGTCCCCAAAACACTTTTTATGACAATAGCTTGTATACTTTAAAATGAGCACTTTTGATTTTTCATGATTGTGTCCCAAAGACTTTAACAGTGTTCATGTGTTCGTCTGAATTTTTGCCTGTTTGCATGTTCTGGTGCAAATCGAACTGTGGGGTGTTTGGCTCATCCTTAATCAACATCAGTCACCACAAACTAACAAGTATCCAATGATATTTTCCCTTCAAGTGTTCAAGAAATAGTATTAAATACACAGGCATTCACATTACACCAGGCAGTAAAAACTTATCCCCATTATTGATGGAGAAACTTTTCATTTTGATATAAAGACCCGCACACTAGGTTTGACAGGAACATCATTTTAAAATGAATATCCTCCCTTGTTTGCTGTTTCTGCTACAGAATACTGATACATGTCCCTAGTCAATTCTGTCATTCCATGAAGACTTGGGCAAATAAATCAAAATTAGTTTCTAATACATTTGTGCTCTAACCAAAAGATGGAGGGGACATTGACTTTACAGATCTGATCAAATATTGTTTGGCGGTCCACCTTTCAAGAGTACTCAATTGGTATATACCAACATATACCAAAGCTGGGTGGACCCAGAATAGGATATGGGGGACTTGCCCCTATCCTCCCTTCCATAACAGCATACACATATTCCCTCCAGGGCCATCTTTAAGGCAGGGCAAAATGGGCATCTGCCCTGGGCCCGTCATAATTGTGGGGAAGCTGCCTCATACTTGCCAACTATCCCAGTTCAAATTCCCTTGTCCCTTGAAGTTTTAGTCTTGTGCTGTGTCTCAATATCTCAGTGTGAAATTGTTACTAATGCTGCCCAACTCTGCCTATTGCTGTGTATTAACATGCAGACCCTGTGTTTACATCTAAATAACCTGAATTGATATGTAAATAGCGGCTGCATTAATATGTAAATAGCCATGGGCGGCTGAATTCATATGTAAATAGAGGCAGCATTCCTATGTATATCATGCCCCCCTGAGATCATATCCACCATCACTTCTGCTGAATGCTGCCCACTGGGGAGGTAAAGGGGCATGCTTGCAAGTCCTGCCTACAGCTGTGGTCATTAAGCCTAATATCAGCCTGTTCTGCAACGGTAAGCAAATTGGATGTGGAACCCTTTTTCAAAATAACATGGTGCCGCAGCACCCTGAATTTTGGTGCATGTGAATACGCACATCTCGGCAGATGCATGAGGGTGTAATTAACAATGAATGGCACTGCTGTGTATCTGCTAAAGGGCAGCACGTTTCTGTGGTGTCAGGAAAATGATTTTGCATGCGTTCCCGACACACAAAAATGTGAAAGCAGGCTAAATTTCTCAGTTACATTGGTAGTCTGTGTAAATATCAAATCAATTTTAAACAAAAACATACTTGAGGGGCACACCCTAAAATGGTTTACATTCAAGATGGTGCTGCTATAAGACCACAAATAGTACAAAACAGATTACAGCGCACAAATGCAAAAATTACATTTATCCTGCAAGGCTAGTTAAAAACACCTGAACATATTAAAAAATACGGGGGTTTGGTCACACTATATGGTCATATAGTGCTAAGCCCATTTACTGTGACAAAGTACCCCGAATTAGTGAGTCCTACCCTAGTAATAGAATGAAAGAACTTGTGTCTCAACCATGGGAAATAAACTTCTCTATGTGAGAGAACTGAAGGGATTCCTCCTATGCACTAGTGGCCACTAATAAGAGGTGATGAAGGTCGGACAGGGTCTCTTGGGCTGGAGCACCCCTCCCCCTCTTCATCATCTCTTATTAGTGGCCACCAGTGCATAGGAGGATTCCCTTCAGTTCTCCCACATAGAGGAGTTTATATCCCATGGTTGAGACACAGGTTTTTTCATTCTATTACTAGGGTAGGACCCACTAATTTGGGGTACTTTAGTGGGCTTAGCACTATATGACCATATAGTGTGACCAAACCCCCGCATTTTTAACTTATTTAGGTGTTTTTAACTAGCCTTGCTGGATAAATGTAATTTTTGTATGTGTGTGCTGTAATCTATTTTGTGCAATCAATATTAAAGACGGCCCTGATTCCCTCCACTATTAAAGAGCACACATCCAAAACATGGTTCATTTCAAAGCTACACACATTTCCCTCCATAATGGCTCCAACCCTGGCCTTCCAACCTGGCCTGTAAGATCCTCAGTTCCAATCTTTTTTTATAACCACCAAGCAGTTTAAAAATCTATCTAAGAAACTAGATTTATGATTGACCACCTCTGAAATTCTGGCAAGCCATGCAACTCTAATGTCAAGCCTCAAATGTTAAACAACACCCTTTCTACCTCTCACTTTGACCCATTGCAACATGCCCTGTCCAAGAGCAATGCCTGCACCCAGCTGGACAATTTTTCACTCTTCTTCTTCAATTTTTAAGTAGGAAATGTTGGGCAGGCGAGTGTCACTCATGGATTGAATTTCAACTGGTTCATCAGGAACCAGATAACATTTCCTCTGCATGTACTGTACTGTACATCAGGAACCGGATAACATTTGCCCCCCCCCCCCCCGTACTGTATCTCCCTACAACCTCTCCTAATAACACCAATAAGAGAGGAATTCACCTATCCCACACCCAAACCCATGGATTATTATGAATTATGTAATTGCATCCTACACTTATAGTTACATAGTTAGTAGGGTTGAATAAGACACCAGTCTATCCAGTTCAACCTGAGTGAGTGTCTACAATTGTCTCTATCCCTGTACATTGCACACTCACATCAGTCCCTACCATCAAGGACCCACAATCCAAGGTCCCCACTCATATACTAGGGCCAATTTTGGACAGAAGCTGATTAACCTACCTGCATGTCTTTAGAGTGTGGGAGGTAACTGGGTTAACCGGAGGAAACCCGCACAGGCACAGGGAGAACATGCAAACTCCAGGCAGGTAGTGTTGTGGTTGGGATTTGAACCAGCAATGCTTTTTACCACTGTGCCGCCCTACTAACCACTACACCACTGTGCCGCCCTATAATCTCAATTCTCACAAATCAATATTTTTTTTTGCTCTTTGTTGAAGATGTTGTGCAATGTTTACTAAACCTTGGACAACTTCCTCTGGAAACCATTGCACAATGTTGTATTTTGAATGACTAAAAAAATTGCTTTAAAAACGATATGTATGAAGTGCAAAATATTTAACTAGGACAAAATCATCCCTTTTCCCTAATGGCAATTTCATAATTTTCTGGATAAAGATTTAATATTGTACTTTATAGAAAGGTTGGAAACTAAATTGTGTTCATTTAGGAAAGAAAATGCTTTCAAAGCAATTTTCTGTAATTATTGAACCCAGCTCCTTTGGAAAACTATTACACTTTTTCACACTTTTTTATGGAAAAATATTTTTTTTTGCAGCTAGTGGTAAAACCCTTTTCTTTGACCATGGGTGTCCTTATATATTTTATAGTGTGTTCTAATGAACAGCTTATCACCAGATTTTCTATATATTTCACTTATTCTGAAGGGTGAATAAATTCAATTAAGCTAGATTTTCTCATAACTTTTCTTCATGTCCTCTATTCATTTATGAGCCTTTCTGTGCGTTGTTTCCAGTACCAAGACATCTCTGTGAACTGTGTCCAAATTTGAAAAGCATATTCAAGAAGAAACGGCTGTACTAGTGCTTTGTATTGGGACAAATTATGTCTCTATCTTTATCTCTCTCTTCTGAGCTGATGCCATTTTTAATGCAGGAGAGTATATTGCCAGCTTTAAAATCTGAAGACTGCCACTGCATGCTGGTAATAAGTTTTGATCTACAAAGAAACAGATCTTTGTCTAGCTTTGATTTAACCAACTGAAGAACATATTATATACTATATTTGGATGACAAAAATGCTAATTAAAACTTAAAATACAAATTTGCATAAATGGGTTACTTTTAATCCAATAGTCAACAGAGGCATCCCTAGTTACTACAGTCATACCCTGGAAGGTACGTTGGCCAATTCAAGACCAGTTATACTGGTATTTTGGTAGATACAGATATTGTCTAAATAACCTGCTAACTATGTGATTGTGGTAGGATTTTCTATCAATTCTGTATTACTGTAAAGCAGTGTTCACACAGACTTGTTTCACAATAACTGGTGCAATCATTACCTTTCCAGTGATCCCTTAAAGTAGTTAAAAGTTTCCACAACTCTTCATTACCCCTAATGCATGGTATACACAATCAGAAAATTGTGTGAAAAAATACAGATTTTGGAGTGATCATATTATAATCTGATCAATGGTACAGAGCTTTTGAGAGCCGATCAGGACAGTTCATCAGATTTAATTTGATCAGACATGCACAGATTTTTTTTCCTACTATGTCAGATCGTATGCTTTTAGTTTTATCAGTACAGCGGTCATTCCAAAATGCAATACAAATGCATTACAACACATGACGTCACTTCCGAATTTTTATTCTGTCGTATGCAAATTTTCGGGACTTTAGTAAACTCATCAGATTCAATCTGAGATTAGCATGCAAAAATAAAAAATGGGTGATAATTTATCTGATAATCTCATCGTGTGTATCGGGCACGAGAAGAAAGTATTTTAATACAAGTGGTGACCTACTGTTTACCCTCTCTTGATAGTGAAGGTGATCTTAGGCTTTTCTCTAACATTAAGCAGCAAACTGTAACTAAAATATACCCCCCCCCCCCACAGCACTGCCCCTTCATATATCCCCCCCACACACAGCACTACACCTTCATATATCCCCCCACACACAGCACTGCCCCCTTCATATATTGCCCCACACACAGCACTGCCCCCTTCATATATCCCCCCACACACAGCACTGCCGGTTCTATATTATAATTATTTTATTAAGACACATTAATTTAACGATTTATTGTATTTGGATCAAGAATCTTTTTTATTCTTTGTTTGACATTAAAGTGGATGTAAACCCAAAAAAAAACAAATATGTTTTAATTAAGGCTTGCACTTTCTACAGTATAGGATTTCAGGTCATCTGTGCTCAGTCTTGCCACAAAGAGTTTATACAGCTCTTAGCAGTCCTCTTATCTTTTTCAATGAGATAAAAACAGACAGAGAAATAGTTGTCTGTAGTGATTTACATATCTCATGCACGAGCCTGAGAGAGACATTCTGTCTACTTCAGATCCCCTCCTCCTTTCTTCTCCAGCTCTTCCAGGATTGACTGGTAAGGAAACATGAATAAGGCATGTATATCTGTATAGATAACCACTATGGCAGTAGTTTAGAAAGGATGAGAGTGGGTTTTTATCCACTTTAAGGACTATTTGTCAGGGAAATGGCCGTAGGAGAACTGGCAATAGTGCCAGTTGTCAGGGAACCAATAGCAGATAAAGGACTTTAAGACCCAGCATCTCTGGCAGGAGAAGGACTTTAGGACCCAGTATCTCTACCAGCAGGTCACATGGGCCTATATAAGGAAGTCTTCTAGTGTCTGCAGTTGCTGTTTTGTCAGTCTTCCTGTGTTCCTGAACCTCTGTGAAATTACTATTTGGATTCCTGTTGTGACCCGGCTTGTTCCTGACCTGTCTGATCTGCTCTTCTGGTTTGACCCCCTGGCTTGCTATACCAACTTGCTGTCTTCACGGACTTTGCTACAGATACCTGTTTCCACCTGCTTCCTGATACCAGACCTTTGGCTTGTCCCCGTTTCTGCAACCTGCCTCTTCCTCCTACCGTATCTCCTTATGCACCCCTTGCCAAGTATTACCGAGGATTCTTATAGACTTTAGCTCAGCTGTGCTTCCTGCATTACCCGGTGTCCTTCAGGTGCCCACCAGCTCTTATCTCCGGAATCCATCTGGCAACCTGTGCTACTCTGGGCACTACACCCTTTGTACCCAACTTCAGGTGTGTACTGCACTCAGCCGCAAGGGGAGCCCTCTCGGCATTTCGACCCCAACCAGGTACGGGACACTATTGTTTTAGAGTTTTCCTTAAGACATTCTTTGTTATTTATTTACTAAGCATAAATGCTGTATTAGACCTTATATTCCATGTAAAGTACAGCCCACATTGTATATTTTTTTAAAGTATCCTGTATTTGATTAGGAATATTTTATTATTATTATTATTAAAATTATACAGGATTTATAAATTGCCACCAGTTTGTGCAGGACTTTACAACTTTAGGGCAAACAGTATAGTTATAATACAATTCAATACTGGAGGAATCAGAGTGCCCTGCTCATTAGAGCTTACAATCTAAGATGGAGTGTCAAGTGATACAAAAGGTAATAACTGTGGGGGATGAGCTGATGGAGAAAATAAAAGTACAGTCATTAGGTGGAGGCAGGATAGGCTTCTCTGAGGAGAAAAGGTTTCAGTTATCGCCTAACAGTGGATAGAGTAGGAGACAGTCTGATAGATTGGGGTAAGGAATTCCAAAGTATGGGAGAGGTTCGACAGATGTCCTGGAGATGAGCTTGAAAGGAGATGACAAGGAAACTAGAGAGCAGGAGGTCTTTGGAGGAACGATTAGAACAATTTGGTTGGAATTTTAAGACTAGGTTAGTGATATAGTTGGGGACCAAGTTGTGGATGGTTTTGTAAGCCATTGAGATATTGAGTGAGGATAGGAAAAGGGGATTATAACGGTGCCAAAAAATGTAATCGTTACATATAGTATATAAAAAATGTGTAAATTTTATTTGGTACATAGATAAAAGCAAAGCAGTATATTATATACATACATGGGTGTGTAGACACAAACAGAACAAGAAAATGTACATTTTGAATATGCCTTGGTGTTTAGAAGGCTAAAATACATTACAGGTCATAAGTCCCTACATGTTTCGCCAAAACATTGGCTTCTTCAGGGGAGATGATGTTGTTAACCTATGCAAATATGTAGATTCTAGATAAAACAAAGAAAACACACAATAATAATAATCGAATTTGTAAGCTATTGTTAGTATTTTGAATTTAATTTGTTGGGTGAGTGGCAGACAATGGATGTATTGGCAGAGAAGGGTAGAAAATACTGTGCGGTTTGTAAGGTGGATGAGCCTGCCAGCAGCAATCATTATGGACTGAAGAGGGGATAACCTATTTAAAGGTAAGTCAATGAGGAGGAAGTAGCAGTAGTCGAGTTGGGAGATAACCAGGGAGTGAATTAGGAGCTGTGCGGTGTCATTATGTAGGAAGAGGTATATTTTGGAGATGTTGAAGAGGAGAAGTTCAGAGTCCAGGCTAACACCTAGCACCCAGGCACGCGGGGGTGGATTGATGAAGTCAGGGGAAGGGGCAGGAAATATTATGAGCTCTGTTTTGGACAAGTTGAGTTTGAGGAAGTGGTGTGAAAATCCAGACCGATATGTCAGCCAGTAAATTAGTGATGCATGAGGAGACTGATGAAGTGAGCTGATGTGTAGAGAGATAGATTTGGGTGTCTTCAGCATAGAAATTATATTCAAATCCATAGGAGGCTGACTCAGGGAGGGGGTATAGAATGAGTGTAGGGATGGGCTTTATGTTCGAGTCGAACATGAGTCTACTTTGACTCTGAGTCAAAGTAGAGAGTTAAAGGTAGAGAAGAGTTGATGGGGACTGGATGAGAAGGTGCTAATGAGAGTGATAAAATAGGTCTGCTGGGCAGTATGGATGCAATAATTTTATTTTTTGAGGGCAGATTTACATTGGTTTGTCTTTGTGGACTTAGTCTTATGCCATAGACACTCAAGAGTGCAGCTATGTTTCGTATGTTTGCCGGGGTTGTAGGGCTTGAGGGCCTGATTATGTGCATTGTGAGGGGGCAAGTTCATCCAGGATGGAGTACAGTGATCTATTGAACATAGAATTGGCTAGGCTGGGGCAGGACAGGGTTGAGATTTTGTCATAGAGGTGGTCAGTAGCAGAATAGAGAAGCGAAGGGTTGAAGTGGCAAAGGTTTCTGTAGGTCATTTTTAGATGGAAAGGTGGTGGAAGATTGAGCGAAGCTAACAAGGTGGTGATCAGAGAGAGAAGAAGGATTTTTAGAGAGGTTTGCAGGCATTGCATAGGTAGGAGAATACAAGATTGAGGGTGTTGCCATCAGAGTGAGTAGAAGCATGTACTATACCCATTGCTGAAGCTCAGAATTCCCCTTTAATTACTTTATGCATCTGCATTTAAGATTCTTTTTTTACTTACTTACAGTACATTTGATATTTTTAATGCTGCATTAGTTTAAAACAAATCTATTTTATAAGTTTCTTAGTGAATGTAATCAATCAGCATACTATACCCTGCCCCCATAGTGTTTAGCAATAGGATGATATGGAGGAGGAAGGTGGGAGGGAGGTGAATTTGTGTATATGTTCACATGTGTGACTCTATAGTCATGTGGGCTAAATTGATAAGAAAAATAAACAAATTAAAAGCTTAAAAGATTACTGAAATTGAGCATGCTCTGTAGAGGACATCACTGGTCCACACAATCTCAGCCTGCAATGGGGACAAAGAGAAGATGGAAGGGACAGCTGAAGGCAGGATAAACCAGGTGTATTTCACTCTTCACAAAACAAATGCTTTAGTGGCTTTGTGAGTATGACTTCTCTGATATATAGCATGCAGTAATCATTTTTCATAGTCTAGGTTTAGCAACACTTTTAGCCCTTGTACACACGGTCGGAGAGTCCGTCGGAATGTGTCCGATCGGAGCGTTTTGTCGAATATTCTGACTGTGTGTGGTATGCATCGGACTGTTTCCGTCGGAATATCCGTCGGACCAAATTTTCCAACTTGCCAGAAATATTTTCAGACAAACTGCTCCGATCGGACATACTCCGATCATGTGTAGAGAATTCCGATCGGACAAAGTGCCACGCATGCTCAGATTAAATTCCTACATCAAAGCTATTGGCTACTAGCCTGAACGTAGTCCCATCGTAACTAAATTACGCCATCACGTTTTGAAAGATCGGATTTTCCGACAACTTTGTCCGACGGATTTGGTTGTCGGAATGTCCGACCGTGTGTACAAGGGCAAATAATGGTCTTTTGTTCTGTTGGCACTATGGTTATCAGTTTTGCAACTCAGGACATCGAGGGGTTTATTGAGTCTTGTTGGAAGTGGAATGATAAAACGTGTTGGATAGTGCTATACCACAATGAAATCACTTATTGGGATGCAAGTGCACACACGGGGTAGATTTACTAAAACTGGAGCACTCAGAATCTGGTGAAGCTGTGCATGGTAGCCAATCAGCTTCTAACTTCAGCTTGTTCAATTAAGCTTTGACAAATAAAACCAGAAAGCTGATTGGTTTCTATGCAGAGCTGCAACAGATTTTGCACGATCCAGTTTTAATAAATAAACCCGACAGAGCTGACACTTTGGCATGTTTCTCCCATCATTAGTTTAAGCTCTATCCTTAGTACTGGGTATGCACTAGTGCATTTTAAGCTGTATTTCAATATTTTTAACCCCTTCAGCCACGGAAGGATTTACCCCCTCCCTGACCAGAGCATTTTTTGTGATTCGGGACTGCGTCGATTTAGCTGACACTTGCGTGGTCATGCAAAATTGTACCCAAACCAAATTTATACCCTTTTTCCCCCACAAATAGAGCTTTCTTTTGGTGGTATTTTATCACTTCTGCGTTTTTATTTTTTTGCGATATAAACAAAAAACGCTGTCAGTTTTGAAAAAAATGCAATATGTTTTACTTTTTACTATAATAAATATCCCCCAGAAATATATAATAAAAATGAATTTCTTCCACAGTTTAGGCCGATATGTATTCTTCTACATATTTTTGGTACCAAAAATTGCAATAAGTGTATATTGAATGGTTTGCGCAAAAGTTATAGCATTATCAAATAGGGGATGGATTTTTATTTTTTTTATTATTATAATTTTTTTACTAGTAATGGCAGCGATCTGCGATTTTTATCGGGACTGCGACATTATGGCAGACAGATCGGACACTTTTGACACTATTTTGGGACCATTGATGTTTATACAGTGATCAGAGCTACAAATAGCCACTAATTACTGTATAAATGACACTGGCAGGGAAGGGGTTAAACACTAGGGGATGCTCAAGGGGTTAAGTGTGTTTCCTGGAATATGTGTTCTAACTGTAGGGGGGATGAGCTCACTACAACATGGCAGAAATCACTGCTCCTGATCACTGGGAGCAGTAGATCCCTGTCATGTTGCTAGGCAGAACAGAGAAACGCCTTGTTTACAACTCCTCGCCACAATCGCAGGACACATGGACACACTCCCACGGCAGGTGCGCATGCCTGCTAGGTGGCAAATTTAAAGGGGCGTACAGGTACACCCTTTTGTCTGCCATTCTGCCAATGCAAATAGGCGTGCAGCGGTCGACAAGTGGTTAATAAAACTGTTTTACACAATGATGGTTTCCCTCTTATTCCCTCTATTTAATACCTGGCAGTATTCCTGAGTGGGGCTCGGGGTAAAATTTCTATTCCAAAAGCGGTAACCCCCGAGTCACACTCAGGATTGCATCGCAGGATACAGGCAAAGTTACTTACCTTGTCCCCAGGATCCTGCGATGCCCTCCCACTGTGTGTGCGATAGGGATGAGCTTCGCGTTCGAGTCGAACATACGTTCGACTCGAACATCAGCTGTTCGCCCGTTCGGCGAATTCCGAACGTTATGGGCCATTCGCGCCAAATCCGTGTGGCGCGCATGGCCCACAATGCACTGCGCCATCGCAGTGCATTGCTGGCTCATGATTGGCCAAGCATGCACTGTGACCCCGCATGCTTGGCCAATCACAGCGCCGGCAGCGAGGAGAGCCATGATTGGCCACAGGCAGGATGCCTGTGGCCAATCATAGCTTAGGCTGTGTAGTACACGCCCCACACTATATAAGTCCGCCAGCGCGGCGGCCTTGTGTAGTGTGTTGGCGTCTGTAGGAGTTAGTGGGTGTTCTGTGTACCTTCAACACATTATACACCGATCGTTATCGGCCGATTTTTCGTTCTTGCTCTTCTGTAGTGGTTGTTGTCTGCGTGCCCTGACCGCAGTATACACCGCTATATCCACCTCTATAGCTAGCTATATTTCTCTTTTTTTAATAGAGGTTGCAGTCAGTGGTAGGAGATTGTGCGTGCTGTCTGCGTGCCCTGAACCCAGTATACACCGCTATATCCACCTATATAGCTAACTATCTTGCTCGTTTTAAATAGAGCTTGCAGTCAGTGGTAAGAGATTGTGCGTGCTGTCTGCATGCTCTGAACCCAGTATACACCGCTATATCCATCTATATAGCTAGCTATCCTGCTCGTTTTAAATAGAGCTTGCAGTCAGTGGTAGGAGATTGTGCGTGCTGTCTGCGTGCTCTGAACCCAGTATACACCGCTATATCCATCTATATAGCTAGCTATCTTGCTCGTTTTAAATAGAGCTTGCAGTCAGTGGTAGGAGATTGTGCGTGCTGTCTGCGTGCTCTGAACCCAGTATACACCGCTATATCCATCTATATAGCTAGCTATCTTGCTAGTTTTAAATAGAGCTTGCAGTCAGTGGTAGGAGATTGTGCGTGCTGTCTGCGTGCTCTGAACCCAGTATACAACGTTATATCCACCTACATAGCTCTTCTCTAATTGAGCCATCTGCAGGAGTTAGTGATTGTTGTGTGTGCCTCCGGACCATTTTTTCTGCCCCTGTTTAACAGGGGCATTTAAATACAATTTTTGATGCAATGCTTTGCAGCAGGGATAATTCCTGCACTAAAACTAGAGTATATGGGAGAGGTTGCAGTGTCGTGGCACCAGCACCAGTGCCAGCAGCCCAATTTTTCAGCCCCTGTTTAACAGAGACATGTAATTACAATTCTTGATATAATATTTCACAGGAGGGCCCTTCCTGTGCCCACCCAGAGTAACTGTGAGGACGTATAGTGTTGTGGCACCAGCACTACAACCACCAAAGGTCAATTCTTCTACCACTGTTCAACAACGGCATGTAATTACAATTCTTGATATAATCGTTCACAGCAGGGCGCTCCAGCGCCCACCAAGAGTCACTTTGAGGGCTTACAATGTTGTGGCAAAACCAACACCTTGTTCCGCCATTTCTGCAGAGCATATAGGGCAGGCCCCTACTTTCAAACATCCAACTTACAAACATCTCCTACTTGCAAACGGAAGGAGACAACAGCAAGTGAGATGAAAAAAGACGGACAGCAAAACAAATTACACAGGGGTGATAACCCTTCCCTATGTTTTCCAAAAAGCTTAAAAATAGTTTTTTTGACTGGAGCTACACTTTAAAAATGTACCAGTTGAAAATTACAAACAGATTCAACTTAACACAACAAATCTACACAGTCCCTGTTTTGTTTGCACCGCCTGTATACTGCTATTCTGAGTATATAGGGCCTGGGGGCCACACATATTTCCTTTTTTTAATATGGGTACGGGGTTCCCCTTAATATCCGTACAAGACCCAAAGGGGCTGGTAATGGGCAGGGAGGGCTACCCATGCCATTTTTCTCAATGATTTTCTTGTTCAAAAGTTTTTATTTTATGTTAAAATAAATTACATGTACAGAATATAAGACAAATTATGTGATACCAGAAATAAAAAGTAGACATATTGAAGTACGGATGATACAAAGCAAAGAAGAATTTCAAGATATTCTCGTGGGAATGACAATAAATGGCCTTATATATTTTAGAATTTGAAAAAATTCTTATAGCTGAGTTTTAAACATTTTAATCCCAAGAAAATATAAATATGTCTAAAAGAAAATATATGATTTTAAAGTTTTGACCATAACTTCTAAAGTATGTTTATCCACTTCAGCCCCGGACCAATAAACACCTTAAGGACCAGAGGTCTTTTTCCAATTTCACACTGCGCTGCTTTAACTGGTAATTGCGCAGTCATGCAATATTGCACCCAAACGAAATTTGCGTCCTTTTCTTCCCACAAATAGAGCTTTCTTTTGATGGTATTTGATTGCCTCTGCGATTTTTATTTTTTGCGATATAAATGGAAAAAGAGCGAAAATTTTTACAAAAAAATATATTTTCTTCTTTTTGTTATAAGAAAAATCGAATAAACTAAATTTTAGTCATACATTGAGGGCAAAATTTATTCAGCCACATGTCTTTAGTAAAAAAAATGTCAATAAGCGTATATTTTTTGGTTTGCGCAAAAGTTATAGCGTCTACAAACTAGAGTACATTTTCTGGAATTTACACAGCTTTTAATTTATGACTGCCTATCTCATTTTGAATAATGACAAAAAAAAAAAAAAAAAAAAAAAAAAATTTACAAAAAGTTGTCACTAAATGATATATTGCTCACACATGCCATGGGCATATGTGAAATGACACCCCAAAATACATTCTGCTGCTTCTCCTGAGTACAGGAATACCACATGTGTGGGACTTTTTGGGAGCCTAGCCGCGTACGGGACCCCGAAATCCAAGCACCGCCTTCAGGATTTCTAAGGGCATACATTTTTTCATTTTACTCCTCACTACCTATCACTACCTATCACAGTTTTGAAGGCCATAAAATGCCAAAATGGCACAAAACCCCCCCAAATGACCCCATTTTGGAAAGTAGACACCCCAAGATATTTGCTGAGGGCCATGTTGAGACCATTGAATATTTTTTTTTGTCCCAAGGGATTGAATAATGACAAAAAATAAAAAAAATATTTTTTTTTACAAAAAGTTGTCACTAAATGATATATTGCTCACACATGCCATGGTTATATGTGGAATTGCACCCCAAAATATATTCCGGTACTTCTCCCGAGTATGGGGATACCACATGTGTGGGACTTTTTGGGAGTCTAATCGCGCACGGCACCCCGAAAACCAATCACCACCTTCAGGATTTCTAAGGGTGTAAATTTTTGATTTTACTCCTCACTACCTATCACAGTTTCGAAGGCCATAAAATGCCAAAATAGCACAAAACCCCCCAAAATGACCCCATTTTGGAAAGTAGACACCCCAAGCTATTTACTGAGAGGCATGTTAAGTCCATGGAATATTTTATATTTTGCCACAAGTTGCGGGAATATTACAAACTTTTTTTTTTTTTGCACAAAGTTGTCACTAAATGATATATTGCTCACACATGCTATGGGCATAAGTCAAATTACACCCCAAAATAAATTCTGCTGCTTCTCCCGAGTACGGGGATACCACATGTGGGGGACTTTTTGGGAGCCTAGCCACGTACGGGCCCCTGAAAACCAAGCACTGCCTTCCGGATTTAAATATAAAATGCTACCAAAAAACCTGTTAGCGATGGCAGGGATCAGGCCTGACTCTGCGATCGCTGCAGTTATGTGTTTAGTGTTTTGTAAGTGACAGTGATCGATCGATACTGCACTTGGGTGGGCTGGGCAGAGGGACAAAACGCAGGTGCTAGCGGGTATCTGGGCTGATCCCGCTAACAATGCGTTTTTTTGGAACCCTAAACTGCTGGGGACGCTAGTATAGATCTGATCAGATCAGATATTGATCTGTTCAGATTCTATACCACTACGGGAGGTTTATGCTTTGCATGTGGGTGTTAGCGGTACTGGCACTAACCTAGCGCTGCCTGGGGCGACGCAGACCCTGACCCTAAAACCTAATTGATATCACCCGCCGGGTGATCAGGGGGTTAAACCTTTATTGGGTAATAAATGGTGGGTGCCCTGATGCTATAAAAAACAAACTTACCAGAGTCACCCGTAACACTTATACGGTGATCAGTGGTGAAAGGGTTAACTAGGGGCAATCAGGGGGTTCAAATTTTTATTAGGTAGTATATGGGGGTCCCTGGCGCTATATAAAAACCTGATGGGGAACCTAAATAACTAACTGGCTAACCAGCGTCACCAGTGACACTTATACTGTGATCGCTGGTGAAAGGGTTAACTAGGGGCAATTGGGTAGTATATGGGGGTACCTAGCGCTATAAAAACCTGGCGGTGAACCTAAAAAAATAACTAGCTACCTAGCGACAGTAGCGACACTAATGCAGCGATCAGAAAAATGATCGCTTAGTGACACTGGCAAAAGGGGGTGAAAGGGTTAACTAGCGGCAATCAGGGGGTTAAAACCATTATTGGGTAGTATATGGGGGTACCTAGCGCTATAAAAACCTGGCGGTGAACCTAAAAAATAACTAGCTACCTAGCGATTGATCGGGGGGGGGATCGGGGGGGGGGGGGTTTGTGTGCCTGTGTGTACATACATGTCAGTGTAGTGTTGGTGCACACTTACTTTGTGTCTTCTCCTCGTAGTCCGGTCAAAAAGACCGCCCCGAGGAGAATGACATCACTTCCTCCTTCCTGTGTAAACAATGCACAGTGGGAAGAAGCTTCTCATTGGCCAGGAGCGATACAACGGCCATCCCCTCATCACAGAACGCTCCTGGAGCGAACCGGACCGTCGTATCCAGCGGGAGGGGGTCCGATCGGACCCCCCACCCGCTGGAAGGCAGGCACGTACATCTACGTGATTGTGCCTGCCTGTGCCATTGTGATGACGTACAATGGCAATACGGCGGTCCTTAAGTGGTTATAGTAAGTATTATATAGTAAGGGAAGAACATAAAAGGTATATAGGAGGGGAAGGGGAGGGAATAATTCTCCGGAGGAGATTTTATATATCAGCTAATGTTGTAATTCTATAAAAAATCTTAATCACCATAACAATAAAACTCGGTTGTCAATATTATCTGACGTATAATATTTAATCCAGGGTTTCCATATATCATCAAACTTTGTCATCTGTTTTTTATCTATAGCGTCCATTTTAGCATGGATGAAAGATTGATTCATTCTACGTTTGGTTTCTGCAATATTTACCACATCTGTTTTCCACGCATTTGCTATAGTCTGCTTTGCAGGTATCAGGAGTGTAAGAACTAATTTGAATTGTTTCTGATTCAGAAAGGCTGGTTTTAAATTAAGGAGAGCTATAATTTGGTCTGGAAAAATTGGACGATCAAAAAATTTTGTAATTATCAGAAAGATCTTTTTCCAAAATGATTGTACAATTGAGCAATGCCACCAGGTATGTATATAGGTACCTTTTTCTGGACAGCCACGAAAGCAGAGGCCAGTGTTGTCTGTTGAGAATTTGGTGATTCTCGCAGGAACCAAATACCAGCGTGTGAGAACTTTATATGATGATTCAGACGCCAATATATTTACAGAGGAAGATTTTGTGAAAGACCATATGTTGGACCAAGACCTAGAATCGATTGTACAATCCAAATCTTTTTCCCATTTGGCCACATATTTAGGTATAACAGTATTAGAATTAGATATCAATTGTGTATACAATGATGTAATACGACCTTTAGTGTGTGGTTCCTTGAGACAAAATCTTTCAAATTGCGAAATATTATGTAAGTTTACATTTAAATTGAGAAGAGGAGTATAGAATTTTTTGGAGATATCTGAATATTTCTGATTGTGGAAGCTTATATAATTCACATAGATCTGTAAAATATTTTATTGATGTAGTTGAAGTTAAATTATATAGACAAGTGATACCAGCCTTAGACCAAGCTTTAAAGGTTTTGGGATATTTCCAGGCTGGGTAAAAAGTCAGATTCTTGTGGAAAGATAATAGCGGACTTTGTGGAGATTGCAGACCATGTGAATTTCTATACCTATCCCATATAGATAGAGAGTGCTTAGAAATTGGGTTATTTATAGACTTACGATCCGCAGGTTGTAACCATAATATATTGTTTATAGGAAGAGGATCACAGTCTACAGCTTCAATGAGGACCCATAAAGGAATCTCTGTAGAAGAGTGATATTTTGTTAATTGAGATAATTGAGCTGCCTTATAATATATGTTAAAGTCTGGAAATCCCAAACCACCCAAAGCTTTGGGGAGAACAAGTGTTTTTTTGTGAAGTCTGAGTTTTATTTTCCCCCAAGTAAATTTCGTTACTTTTTGTTGAAGCAGCCTAAGAAAATATGCAAGAATATGAATGGGGAGAGTTCTGAATAAATATAAAAATTTCGGAAGAACAGACATTTTTATGATATTGATTTTCCCAAACCATGATATCGGCATTGATGATCAATTAGATAACGACCTTGTAATATTTTTTAATAGAGCTGGGTAATTAGCTGCAAATAAATCGGAGGGGTTAGGATTAAACTGCACATCCAGATATGGGAGGCTAAGATCTACCCACTTAAAGGGTAGTGAATTTTGTAAAGATTGTTTATCTTTCTCGACAAGTGAAATGTTTAATGCTGAAGATTTTTGAATATTGACCTTAAGGCCCAAAATAAATGAGAATTCTTGTAGTACAACCATAATATTTGGGGCTGAAACATGTGGAGAAGATAGAAAAAGGAGAATATCGTCTGCGAATAAACAGAGCTTAGGATGAAAGCCACCCATTTCAATACCTGTTATAGTGGGTTCCATCCTAATTCTTTGTGCTAAAGGTTGAATGAGTAAAGCAAATAATAATGGCGAAAGTGGACATCCTTGACGAGTCCCCCTCAGTATATTAAACTCGTCCGATTTGTACCCTGCATATCTGATATAAGCTTTGGGATCTTGATACAAATTAGAGATCCATCGTAAAAAATGAGGGCCGAATCCCCATTTGGAAAGGGTATAGTTCATATATGACCATGATACTGTGTCAAAAGCTTTCATAATATCTAAAGAAAGAAAACAAGTGGGAATACGACTTTTTTTAGCGGCATGTGACAGGAGTGTTGCACGTCTAATCTTATCTCTTGCTTGACGTAATGGAATGAAGCCCACTTGATCACGATGTATAAGATTGCCTATAATAGTATTTAATCTGTTAGCTAGAATTTTGGCAAAAATTTTTATGTCCAAATTTAGTAACGAAATAGGGCGATAATTAGACCATATTGAATTGTCTGTGTGAGGTTTAGGGAGCATACAAATAATTGCAGTTAGGGTTTCTCTTCTAAAAGAATGACCTTCCAAAAGGGAATTAAAAGTGTTTGTCAAGACTGGAGATAGGGTGTCTACAAACGTTTTGTAATACAGTGCAGAAAAACCATCAGGACCTGGCCTTTTATTTAGTTTCAGATTTTTGATAACTTCAGATACCTCTATAATTGACACTGGTTCCTCCATCATTTCCATTTGTGTTTTAGATAGTGTCGGTAGAGATATATGAGAGAAAAAATCATTCGCTCTAGAAGGGTCCAACTCATTATTAGAAGAGTATAAATTTTTTAATTGTGTTTTGAATTTTTGTAATATTTTTAAAGGATTATTTGTGTATAGCCCCCTAGAGATTTTCAGACGTCTCAATGATTTTCAACCATATTGCAGGAACCAGATATAACATTAAAACTGCAAGCAGTTTTAAATGACGTTATTTCCGTTAAATGTCATTTTGTGCAGGGACTGTTCTAAACACGGGAAAAACGTGGCAGTTCACAGGCATACTATAGACACCGACCCCCCCCCCCCCCCAGGCTTTTTTTTTCACTTTATTTGTCATTAAAATCAGTGCTCCCGCCAAAACAGCAGTTTTTAAAACTTTTTTTGCATTGACCCATATCCCCTGGGGCAGGAGCCAGGTCCCCAAACCCTTTTTAGGACAGTATCTTGCATATTAGCAGTTAAAATTAGCACTTTTAATTTCGAACGTTTGAGTCCCATAGACTTCAATGGGGTTCTAACGTTCGTACAAATTTGGGGTCCGTTCGAAAGTTCTGGTGCGAACCGAACCGGGGGGTGTTCGGCTCATCCCTAGTGTGCGAGCCATGTACTCCGTTTGATTCAGCACAGTTCCTTGTGAGCGTCACAACGCATGGGGTTGGAGCCTGGCGCCAAATTCAAAAAGTGAAACACACACTATACATACAGTGTAATCTTACACATGACATTACTGTATTAAATCATTTCACACCCCTTTTGTCCCTAATACTTTGTTCAGTGCCCTGCATGCAGTTTTATATTATAAATACTGTTCTTTCTGCCTGGAAACTTGAGAATCACTTCAATCACAGCAGAATTGAGCGATAGTGATTTGTGGGGATATTAGTCATCATACACTGAAAGTAACGACGGCGACGATTCTGCAACTGAGCAAAATTTCTGTGTTTTTGATTTGATTACATTATTGAATACATTTTATTATTATTATTATTATTATTATTATTATTATTATTATTGGTTATGATTATTTATAGTTATTTTTTTATATTATAGTTTTTGATTTTGTGCTTAAAACTTTATCATACCTGGGATTTCTACTAGACTCATGTTTGGACAGATTTAAGTGAGTTATTACTAAGAATTACAGGCCTACCATATAAAATGCAAAACAATGTACCATTTTCAGCATCAAAAATCTGACATAATCATACCACCAGGGAGGTTAAAGTTATTGTAAAGCTCTGAAATGAAAAATGAACAAAGCATATAATTCTATAGTATGTAGTATTTGTCTCAATCAATAGCACTTTTGTGCACTGTGCAGTTCCTGTCTTCTCTTTTCTTCATTTCTGACAGTTTTCCCGACACAAGGCAATCCTTGGAGATGGCCCTGCCCCATCAACACACAACAGGTTATTGGGGTGCAAGTATTGTGTAAAGATCAATCAGTACCACAAAGATGCTACAAGTTGCAAAAAATTTTAGTTAAATTAAATTATTGTGCAAGTGTACAATAATAAATTAATTATCTGCAGCTGCTGAACACTCTCAGCGTAAAACTTCACCATCAAAAATATTTATTGTGTACATTTTTTTGATTGCTGTGTACAAATATTCCACCGCTGTGCTTCTACCACACTTCTTTGGTATAATAAGCTGTGCACACCTCCTCCAGCTGTTATGCCTGCTCACCTCAACAATGAGCCAAAAAAGCTCTGAATGAAAGCTTCCTCTTTTCTCTCCACTTCAATATCAGTTCTCCTGCTCTAGCCTGTTGTATAAACAATTCACAGACAAGATATTTCCCCTTGGGCTATGGTTCGTGTTCATGTAAATACAAATGCAAGAAACATAGTGCTCTCCATTTCACTCATTTATTCTAACCCCCCCCCCCTTTATTGCACTTACAAGAATAAAAAGGGTAAAATCGCTTATCATAATGTTACAAGACATCCGCTAGCTCACCACTCTGATGGCACGACATCGTGGACTCGGCTCTTCCCCTCTACATGCATATCGCCTTATGATTTGGCTTTCTCAATCACATGAGAGTCAGTAGCACTGCACTATATACACAATAAATAGTTATATGCAAGTAATTACAGTGGTGTGAAAAAGTGTTTGCCCCCTTCCTCATTTCCTGTTCCTTTGCATGTTTGTCACACTTAAGTTTTTCGGAACATCAAACCAATTTAAACAATAGTCAAGGACAACACAAGTAAACACAAAATGCAATTTGTAAATGAAGGTGTTTATTATTAAAGGTGAAAAAAAATCCAAACCATCATGGCCCTGTGTGAAAAAGTGATTGCCCCCTAAACCTAATAACTGGTTGGGCCACCCTTAGCAGCAACAACTGCAACCAAGCGTTTGCGATAACGTGCAATGAGGCTTTTACAGCGTCCTGGAGGAATTTTGGCCCACTCATCTTTGCAGAATTGTCCTAATTCAGTTACATTAGAGGGTTTTCGAGCATGAACGGCCTTTTTAAGGTCATACCACAACATCTCAATAGGATTCAGGTCAGGACTTTGGCTAGGCCACTCCAAAGTCTTCATTTTGTTTTTCTTCAGCCATTCGGTGGTGGACTTGCTGGTGTGTTTAGGATCATTGTCCTGCTGCAGAACCCAAGTTCGTTTCAGCTTGAGTACACGAACAGATGGTCGGACATTCTCCTTCAGGATCTCTTGGTAGACAGCAGAATGAGGCAGTGAGGGACAGTCAGTTTAATCAGTAGCTGTTACTATTAGGTCCACAAAGGTTCTTTTCAGGACTGGTATGGTAATAGGCTTGTACACGTATAATATTCTTTCTTCCAAATATAGAAAGAATATTATACTTGACTGCTGCCCTTCTGCTGCAGTAGTCCTTTATCAGTATAGGGACTGAGGTACAGTCTGCTAATCATTCACAACCTACTTGTTCCACAAAGGTCCTTATAAGGACTGGTAAGGTATAGGGTACTACAGTACATAGGGTTGAGTGAGGTACAGTCTGCTATTCCTTAAGGACTGGTATAGGTCCACAATACATAGGGTTGAGGTGCACTACTGCTGACTGCTGCCCTACTGCTGCAGTAGTCCTTTATCAGTATAGGGACTGAGGTACAGTCTGCTAACCATTCACAATCTACTTGTTCCACAAAAGTCCTTATAAGGACTGGTAAGGTCTAGGGTACTACAGTACATAGGGTTGAGTGAGGTACAGTCTGCTATTCCTTAAGGACTGGTATAGGTCCACAATACATAGGGTTGAGGTGCACTACTGCTGACTGCTGCCCTACTGCTGCAGTAGTCCTTTATCAGTATAGGGACTGAGGTACAGTCTGCTAATCATTCACAACCTACTTGTTCCACAAAGGTCCTTATAAGGACTGGTAAGGTCTAGGGTACTACAGTACATAGAGTTGAGTGAGGTACAGTCTGCTATTCCTTAAGGACTGGTATAGGTCCACAATACATAGGGTTAAGGTGCACTACTGCTGACTGCTGCCCTATACTGCAGCAGTCCTTTATCAGTATAGGGACTGAGAGTTTTGTCACAGGGTCATTTAAAAAATGAGAGGCAGGCCCTTCCGCAGGGGTGGTAGAGGTAGGGCAGGAGCAACAGGCTTGAGCCAAAGTGGGAAGTTGCAGAAGGTGCGTTCAATTCATTTAAAGGACGCACCAGACTTGGTTGAGTGGCTCACTCAGCCTTACTCTTCTGCACCCTCCTCATCCTCTCGATCGGCACCCTCTTCTTCACTCTCTGCTATGTGCACCCCCAAAGACACTACCACCAACAACACCACCACCACCACATACCTTCCGCTTGAGTCACAGGAATTATTTTCCGATCCATATCAAGACATTTCTGATGCGCAGCCACTCTTGGTATTGGATCAGGAAGAGGAGGTAGCAACAACCGCCACTCAGCAGTCTGACGACAGTACCCAGATAAGCCCAAGGAGGAGGTTGGTCCCCGCTGTTACTGCCTACTCCGAGATCTCTACTTATAGCGGTGGGGAAGGTGACGTCGATGATGACGTGTCTAGTGATGTCACGTGGGTGCCCACAAGAGAGGAAGAGGAGGGGAGTTCAGAGGGAGATATGGACCAGCAGATAGGGAGGAGAAGCAGGAATAACTTACATTGCACAGGAGGGACAAAGCAGACTGCAGATGTATTAGGAGCGAGTCATCATCCATGTACGGTCACATCTGGTGCTCCCAGGACACCGGCACATGGCTCCGCAGTGTGGGCTTTTTTTAACGTGTCCGCTGCTGACAATAGCGTTGCCATCTGCAATCTTTGCAGTCAAAGCATTAGTCGTGGTAAGCCCAACACTCACCTAGGGACGACCACCTTAAGAAGGCACATGAGCAGCCATCACCGAGCCCAGTGGGAGCAACGGAACACACAAAGCCACACTCCAGGCTCTCACCATCCAGCCTCGTCTTCTACTTCTCCTTCTCCTCTCTCCTCACAATTGTCCTCCACTCCACCTTCCATCACGCCAAGCTCACGTTTTTCTGCAAAAAGGCAGGCTTCCGTGGGCCTAATGTTCGAGTGTAAAAAAATGATGACGCCGGATAATCCTCTTGCCCAAAGGTTGATGGCTGGCTTGTCAGAACTCATAGCCCGCCAACTACTGCCATATAAACTGGTGGACTCGGAGGCCTTTCGCAAATTTGCAGCCATTGGAACACCACAATGGAAGGTCCCAGGAAGGAAATATTTCTCAGAGAAGGGCATCCCAGAGCTATATGGCCATGTTCAGCGGCAAGTGAATGTATCTCTGGCACACAGTGTCGGTGCCAAGATACATCTGACCACAGACACGTGGTCTAGCAAACACGGGCAGGGAAGGTATATCACTTTTTCTGCCCACTGGGTGAACCTTCTGACGGCCGTCAAGCATGTAACCCGTGGCACCCGTGTAGATTTGGTTTTACCGCTACGGATTGCATGCAGGCCTGGCTCTTCTTCTCCTCCTCCTCCTACTCCATCCTCCTCCCTCTCCTCCTCGGCTGACTCCTCCTTTTCCGCTGCTAGCGTCTCTTCCGCTGCGCCGCCCAAGCTCCCCAGAACCTATTCGACATGCCAGGTGAGATGTTGCCATGCCGTGCTGCGTCTGTTGTGCCTGGAAGCCAAGAGCCACACTGGCCCGACACTCCTTTCAGCTTTGCGTTCACAGGCAGATCAGTGGCTAACACCGCTCAATTTGACAGTTGGTAAAGTGGTGTGTGACAACGGTGCCAATCTGCTTAGCGCATTGAAACAGGGCAAAATTACGCATGTGCCATGCATGGCACATGTCTTAAACTTGGCCGTGCAGCGATTCGTTGTCAAATACCCTGGTCCAGGACATCTTGCGGCAGGCAAGGAAAATCTCGGCCCATTTCAGAAGATCTTACACGGACATGGCTCGCCTTTCTGACATTCAGCGGTGACACAATCTGCCGGTCAGACGTCTTATTTGCGATTGCCCGACGTGGTGGAACTCAACCTTCTATATGCTTGATAGGCTGCTCCAGCAGAAACGTGCAGTTAACATCTACCTGTATGAACTCTGCGGCAGAACAGGTTCTGGGGAGCCGTTTTTTTTTCACCGTGCCAGTGGCTGCTCATGCGCGACGCATGCAGACTTCTGCGCCCATTTGAGGAGATCACCAAACTGGTCAGTCGCAGCCATGGCGCCATCAGTGACATGGTACCTTATGCCTTCTTTATGGAGCGTGCATTGTGTCGTGTCATTGATCAAGCTGTGGAGGAGCAGGAGCGGGAAGATGAGGAATTCGCAATGCTGGATGAATTCCCAGGGGGGGTGAACAACAGTAGTCTGAAGAGGAGTCAGAGGAGGATGGTGCCGGGACGGATGAGGAGGAGCAAGAAGAGTATGCTTTAAACCTTTCTGGGATCCCTGTTGTTGTGCGTGGATGGAGAGAGGAGAATGAAGAGGACGACATTATCCTGGATGATGAGCAGAAGCCAGGCCACCACACCGCTTCCAGTTTAGTGCAAATGGGGGCCTTCATGCTCCAGTGTTTTAATAGGGACCCCCGTATAAAAAGCATAAGGGTCAAGGACCAGTACTGGGTGGCAACGTACTTAGACCCCCGGTACAAACACAAAATGGCAGAAATGTTACCGCTGTCACAGAGGGCTGTCAGAATGGAGCACTTCCAGGCCTTGCTTCGAGAAATGCTGCATTCTGCTTTTGCGTGCACTGGCAAAGGAGTAATTCCCACTCCCGGAGAAGGAGTTGCGGGTACCAATCCAACAGCGCCTGCAAGAAGAGGCCGATTTGAAGATGTGTTGGTGACTTTGGATATGAGGTCATTCTTTCAGCCGACCCATCGACAGGTGTGTTCCGGATCCAGCATCAGGGAACACCTAGACCGTCAGGTGTCCGACTACATCGGGTTAACGGCCGATGTGGACGCTCTGAGGAGTGATGAACCCCTGGACTACTGGGTGGGCAGGCTTGACCTCTGGCCAGAGCTTGCCCAATTTGCAATCGAACTGTTGGCTTGCCCCTCGTCCAGTGTCCTGTCCGAAAGGACGTTCAGCGCAGCAGGGGGGATCGGGACCGATAAGCGTACTCGCCTAGCTCACGACAGTGTTAACTACCTGGAATTCAACACATATGACCAGTAGACCATGTATATGTCTGTAAACAATTTTTTTAATCGAGCACACAGACCTTCTTTCTTCATTTGGCTCACTTCCGTGTCCAAAAAAAGCACACCATACTATATGCTCGTACCCTCCTGTTTGAAGAGGTTGAGCGGTGTCATATTTCTACTGGGGCTGCTTATTATGAGGGGCTCCCACCATCCCTGTGCTGTGCTGACTTCCTCCTGGGGCTGTACCTCTGCTGTGCATATTATGAGGGGCTCCCACCATCCCTGTGCTATGCTCATTATGAGGGGCTCCCACCATCCCTGTGCTGTGCTGACTTCCTCCTGGGGCTGCTTATTTTGAGGAGCTCCCACCATCCCTGTGCTATGCTGACATCCTCCTGGGGATGCTTATTATGAGGGGCTCCCACCATCCCTGTGCTGTGCTGACTTCCTCCTGGGGCTGTACCTCTGCTGTGCATATTATGAGGGGCTCCCACCATCCCTGTGCTATGCTAATTATGAGGGGCTCCCACCATCCCTGTGCTATGCTCATTATGAGGGGCTCCCACTATCCCTGTGCTATGCTGACTTCCTCCTGGGGCTGCTTACGGTGCAGGTGTCAGTGCTGTATATCACGGTGCTGATGTCAGTGCTCTCTATCATGGTGCTGTTGTCAGATCACTCTATCACGGTGCAGGTGTCATTGCTGTATGTCACGCTGCTGATGTCAGTACTCTCTATCACGGTGCTGGTGTCAGTGCTGTATATCACGGTGCTGGTGTTAGTGCTTTATGTCATGCTGCTGATGTCAGTGCTCTCTATCACGGTGCTGTTGTGAGATCACTCTATCACGGTGCAGGTGTCATTGCTATATGTCACGCTGCTGATGTCAGTGCTCTCTATCACGGTGCTGCTGTCAGTGCTGTATATCACGGTGCTGGTGTTAGTGCTTTATGTCACGCTACTGATGTCAGTGCTCTCTATCACGGTGCTGGTGTCAGATCACTCTATCACGGTGCAGGTGTCATTGCTGTATGTCATGCTGCTGATGTCAGTGCTCTCTATCACGGTGCTGCTGTCAGTGCTGTATATCATGGTGCTGGTGTTAGTGCTTTATGTCACGCTGCTGATGTCAGTGCTCTCTATCACGGTGCTGGTGTCAGATGACTCTATCACGGTGCAGGTGTCATTGCTGTATGTCACGCTGCTGGTGATCATCTCCTGCACCCTCTTCTTTGCCTACCCTGACCTTCCCTCTCCTCCATTGCCTTCATGCGCTCCACAGTCCTGAATTGTCACAACAATTTCACATATAAAAAAAGAATGCTTGTAGTTGTCGATCCCAGATTCACCTCATACATGTGTTATGTCATTGGCCATGTGGTGGGACTATGTTTTCACAGCTAGTAATTATTTTGTGGCTGCATATTTGACCTGTAGGTTTGCAAAGTTCGCCTCCCATTGAAGTCAATGGGGCCCGCTGCGAACGTTACGGTTCGCGAACTATCGGCCACGTTCGTGGTCCGCGTTCGCGAAACGTCCCGTCGGAAGTTCTTCCATCACCATTAAGGAGGAAATTAGTGGTTGATGTGCTCAAACTCTTTTCAGGTTTGAATACAAGCTAAAAGATTCTTTTCATTCTGGAAATAGTTAAAAAAAGGAATAGATGTAGTTACTTAAACATCATAAACTCTTGGAGCTCTTCTTTTCCTAAGTTTGTTTATTAATAAATGTGAAAGGAGTGTTTGGCTGGTTGTGAAAGGTGCATACAGATATGGTATGAAACAGTGCATATGAAGCTTGCTATGAGTACTGCTATACACTCATAGCGCCCAGTGCAGTTACAAAATGTGAGTTAACTGGTTGTCTTTATTCATGTTTAAAAACAACACACCACTTGACTTTTTTCACGTTGCTTGATTTCCATTTTCGACTGTGGGAGCATCTGAGGATAAACTTGTGGGCTATATTATAAAGCAATAGATCCCTACGGAAGCAATAAGCATACAT
The DNA here is from genome assembly GCF_037356315.1 of Lithobates pipiens. Taxonomy (NCBI): domain Eukaryota; kingdom Metazoa; phylum Chordata; class Amphibia; order Anura; family Ranidae; genus Lithobates; species Lithobates pipiens. Next base: position 112,412,943 of record NW_027507788.1, read on the forward strand.
ATTTAGTAAGCATATGTGACCTTCATTAAAAGGTCAGCTTTCACGTTCCTTTCCAATTATTGATGGGAGGGGGGAAGTACAGAGCCTTGTATATTCTTCAATATAAATAAATCTTATTGGAACTTCATAATTGTATGATTGGAACTTTATACATAACGCATAATATTTTATTTTTCACATTATGTAGATGTTAAATAAATTGTAAAAACAATCGAATAAGGGGATTATTTCTGTTCTTTGTAACGCTGTATTTTCCCTGTATTGTCTAGTGTTGTACACCCCTAAATGTAACAAGAGTTGTTCAGCACCTTGGAAAAACCACATGGCATCTAAAAGATAATTTAAAAGATCATATATATGATATTTTTAAAGGTAAAGATTTTATTAAATGTCATTACTCATATCATCGTGCTCTTTCTATTCAGGGTGTTGAAAAGGTCAGATGTCTTGCATGTGGTGGAAATGTTTTTTTGCTGCTGAGTAGAGGGGGTGTTTATTGGATATTTATGTAGAAGACCTTCATGGCTTACATTTTGGATAGGATGTGTCTCATTTTTATGAATAAACTCCCTTCTGCATTGCAGCTGAAAAAAGAAATGTTATCTTCATTTTATTTTTATGGAATTGTGCAGTTTAAATTGTTGTTGTTATAGAAAAAGTAGAGCAATCTTTATTGGAGTTATTATGTTTATAATGTAACAACCACATGCTCATAAATAGTGAACAAAAGAAGAAAAAAAAAACGTGCACAAAATCTTAAAAAAAGTCTAAAAAGGGGGAAGAAGAACAAGCAGCTTTCATAATGTCTAGGTATGACAGACATCAAAGAGAACACAAAAACACAGTACATGTAGGCAGCACTATGTCCCAAATTCTAGTGCAAACATATAAAACAATATGAAGTTTGTCATAGTTATTGATCCAAAGCATAAATTGTGTATAATCACATAATAAACAAACAAGGATATTAGCTCATGTGAAAAAAAATACTTTCAGTTCATCAAACATATAAATGGTGTACCAAAATTCAGAGTGAAGATGTCCCATTAAAATGTAAAAAAAAAGCTTATCTCCCAGAAAAAAGAAGAACCACTGTAAACATCCACCATGTGTGCAAAACAGAGCTCCAGAGCAGCTTACCAAAAGGCTATGACCCTCTGATTAGGAGCGGTCATAATGAGCATGAAATTGATCGTAAGGCTCCTTTGAGCAGCTGTCAGATTCCCAATTTCAAAATCTCAAAAGTATTTCACCAGATATCACCCTCGTATAGATGGTATTATATACAGAAGAAAAAAAAAATCTTCACAGTGTGAAATCTTCCTAAACACATTTAGTATTAATGAAGTAATACACATACATAAATAGCCAAATACAATGCATTTGGTAACAAACATCGGCTGGCATCAGAGTAAGGAAGCAGATTGTTCATGCTGGTGTCACTCTGTAGGCTAAGGCCCTATGCGTTTCGCCATAAGCTGACTTCATCAGGGGACCACCTACCCGACGTACTGCATGCACATAAACAGCCCTAAGCCCCTGTACACACGGTCGGAAATTCCAACGGAAAAGGTCTGATCAGACCATGTTGTCGGATAATCCGACCGTGTGTGGGCTACATCAGACTTTTTCCGTCGGAATGTCTGACCAACAAAGTTTGAGAGTTGGATATAAAATTTTCTGACAACATGATCCGTTCGGACTTTGTCTGATCGTTTGTAGAGAATTCCGATCAGACAAAGTGCCATGCGTGCTCTGATCAAATTACGAGACCAAAGCTATTGGCTACTAGCCGCAACGTAGTCCCATCATAACGAACAAACGTCATCACGTTCCAAATGATCGGATTTTCCGACAACTTTGTCCGACCATGTGTATGCAACACCAGTTTCGGCCAAAATCCGTCGGAAAAAAATCTGATGGATTTTGTTGTCAGAATGTCCGACCGTGTGTACAAGGGCTAAGAGAAGGATGGTTGAGAATGCCGATAATAGACCACAGCTGATCATGGCTGTGTGAAATAACTTCAGTGGGATCAATGGACATCTCACTGAGGGCATCTTGTGGACAAAAAAAAATATTTATTTATATAAATACTAATCCGCATATCAAAATAACAAAGCTCCATTTAGTAAAGCTGTTCTAGCATCCAGTATCAATCCATATAAATGCAAATGGCAATATATAAGTAAAAATAATACTAAAAATCATATTTTTATAAAAAAATATTTAATTTATTTATAATAAAACTACACAATAATAAACTAATAACAATAATATATTGTTTACATAATCCAAATTGTGATGTAAAAAAACATATAATATGAAAAAAGATGAATTAAAAATAAAAGAAAATACTAGAAAAAAACCTGAAAAATCTAAAAAGACCACCCAACTGCTCCAATATCATACACAAATTTAAAATACATATGTAAAATGTCACAACTAACTAGTGTTAATGGAGGAATTTACATCCCATTCAATGTTGAGAACATGGGGGAAAAAGCCCTCAAATTATAAATTCACTTGGTCTCAAGTATCAAAATTTCTCTTTTGACATGGCTACTCCACCATTGAAAAGCAATGAGAAAAAATGTGTCTATACCTATAAACACTGTACCTGTTCGGTCTCTATTGTGGCACTTGGCATAGTGTTTAGAAACACTGTAACTTGGATAGTCTTTTTTAATGTTGTCTTTATGCTTCTTTAGTCTAACCTGCAGGGCTGCATGGAGACCACAAGGGCACCGCAGTATGCAGACAGCAATGTTTGTTGTACAGGTAATAAATTACCTTATATTATATGACTGTGCAGTAGTATTTGACTGAAAGCTATCAATCCTTTTCCCTTTAAAGCTGTTACATGAGCAAACTGTACACTTTCTATAGGGATAAAAACATTCTACATCCTGAAAAAAGACTGATCATTTGGGTGGATCTATGATATTTGAGGCAACCTGATTCCTAATGGAAGGGACTCTCCAAAATATAACCCTGGGAATCTCTGAGAGATGTGGGCCTATCATTTTCAATATGGCCCAATGTCTTTTTAAAGTGTTCTTAACCTCATAGTGTTGGGAGGAAAACGTGATTATTAGTGACCAACCATAATTTTCAATAGAATCCCTTTTCAATTTATTTTCTAATAGGGTAATTCTCTTAACATCTTGTTCTATAGCCAAAACTTTGTATAATTTATCAGCAGTATAACCCTTCTCCAAAAATCCCTTTTTGATAATTTGAGCTTAGGAGATAAACGTGCCCTCACTAGAGCAATTCCTCTTGATCCGTAAGTATTGGCTCTTAGGGATCGAGTTGAGCCACAATGGATGTTGGCAGTATACAACCATTCATGTCAGTGGTCTTAATGTGAGTACAGGTATTGATTGTGCTGCCCTCAACATATATCTCCAGGTCTCAGAAGTCTATACACTTGCGACTATATGCATAACTCAGGGAAATGCCCCTGTTGTTACTATTTGACGTGGGAATTTATAGATAGGCAACGCCTATCTCATATTTATTAGTGGTTCCAAATTAATAATATCTACTGCAGTAGGGGACAGACACAAAAGATACACTCTGCATCTTTCCAAACAACTGTTCTGCATTATTATGATGCAATTGAAGGTTTCTATACACATGATTACGTAGGTATCACATTAATATTACAATTGTACTTGTATGGTAACAAGGGGAGTAACATAGGCAGACTAATTCTAACCGGGACTCGAAAGAATGCAAACATGTACTGAAAATATTATTAGTGCCGTGTGCAATACATACAAAATAGAATACAATTATATACAGAACTTACAAATTCTCTTTACACTATTCAAACCTGACAGATATGTTTCTAAAGAGGTTTCTTTCTTCATCAGGAGGAGAATGTCATCACTATAACAAACCCTAGAGAACTAATTCACATCCTCCTCCCATTTTTTCACCTTTGCTCTGCAGGAAGAAGGTGTCATTAAACCAGAAGTAATTCTTCTCCATAACAAATGCAAGAAGTACTAGTGTAAATTCACACTGTTTTGAAGCCAGTGTGACATACTCAAGGAAATAATATTCAGCCGCCTCATAACCAAATTGATGTGAGATGTTAGTATAAAGTGAGGTGATATCGGAAGAAGCTAAAATAAAGGATTGCTTATAGGATACCCTTTGTAAAATGTTAATTGTATGTTTAGTGTCCCTTAAATAAAAGGGGATCTATGGGCCAGCCAATGTTTGTCCCCCAATGCATTGTATTTTGCGATCTATGTAAGTGCAATACTTCACATTTATTAAATGTGTTTTGAATATTTCACACTATGTGTGGGTCTTTTTTTCTCTTGTATATAACATCATCTATACACGTGTGATATCTGGTGAAATATTTGCATCTTTTGACATTGGGAATCTGACAGCTACCCAAAGAAACCTTACAATCAGTTTCGTGCTCATTATGACAGCTTCTAATCAGAGGGTCATAGCCTCTTGGTAAGCTGCTCTGGAGCTCTGCTTTGCGCACGTGATAGATGTTTACAGTGGTTCATCTTCTTTTCTGGGAGACACGTTTGTTTTTTAAATTTAGTGGAACATCTTCACTCTGAATTTTGGTGCACCATTTTTATGTTTGATGAACTGAAAGTACTTTTTTCACATTGGCGAATATCCTTGTTTGTTTATTATGTGATTTTACACAATTTATGCTTCAGATCAATAACTATCACAAACTTCATATTGTTTTGTATTTTCCACTAGAATTTGGGACATAGCACTGCCTGTATTTTTTTTTGTGTAACCAAATACTCATAGTTGCAGTTGACACTGATAATATAGAATATGTTTTCTGAGAGGTTTTACCTGATTGTATGGGTGAATTGTGCTTAAAGCAAACTTCCCTATCAACATGCATGTACCTTACTTTCTTTGGATTGCTTTTTTGCCTTTAAAGAGGAAGTAAACCCTGATGGGTTTACTTCCTCTTTCATTCCCTGCAAAGGTAAAGCATAATGGACTACTATGCATCGCATAGTAGTCCATTATGTGTCACTTACCTGACACAGGAGCCAGCGAAGTCACAGCTGTCCCCTGTAGTCCGGTGCATTCATCTTCTCGGTGGGTCTCGCTGCTCCGCCGCTGTCATTTGGCATATCGCCGTTGACCGCGGCACGCTCAGTGCCTGTCTTTCGGCAAATATCTCCTAAACCGTGTAGGTTTAGGAGATATTTCTTGGACCTACTGCACAGGTAAGCCTTAATCTAGGCTTACCTGTAGGTCAAAGTTTGTTGTAAGGGTTTACAACCACTTTAAGTATCCATTTATTTATAAGCACTCTATGACTGAGCAACCATGTGCAAAATTTGTCAAGGGTTCCTGACTTTGATAACATATCATGATCTCCAATTAAAATTATCATCTGATCAGCAGTGGATGTGCCGTGCCCTAATATATGGTGAAAATATGTTTATTTTTAAATATTACACTGAAAATAGTTTGTGGTGTCTTTTTCATTTGTGTGCAGGGTGTCTGAAAACCAACCCATGGCCGCAAGGGGATTTTAATCAGTCTCTTTAATGAAAGAGTGTTGTTAATCATAAGATTTTTTTTTTATCGTATATAACAGGTACTGATGAGAAGTTTTGACAAGATGCTAGTAACTGCCTTTAAGCCACAACAAAGGTAAAGCTACTTTCTTATGAATAGAGAAGATAATGCAGTGAATCTACAAGACTTAAGTTTGCCATAGATTTTTCAAAAAAACTAAATATTTTTTTTTTAAATTAGCAAATTTCCTCACCCACACAAGTAGGGATGAGCCTGATATTCGTGCCGAACATAAGTCCGACTCGAACACCAGGTGTTTTCGCCCGTTCGCCAAGTACCAATATTATGGGGCGTTTGTGGGAAATTTGAGCGCTGATGGAATACCCCATAATGAACAGCGAGACCGTCAATGCACTGCAATGCATTGACCGCTGCTGATTGGCCAAAGCATGCACCTGACCTGCATGCTTTGGTCAATCACAGCATGCTCTGCTGTGAGAGCCATGATTGCAGGGTGCCTTTGGCCAATCATAGCTCAGGGGGATGTGTCCACACCCCATACTATGTAAGGCTGCTTACACGGCAGCTGTACATAGTTTCATGAATGAGAGCAGCAAAATTACATTTGTAAAGGAAAAAATCTAATTTAAAACTGCTTGCAGCTGTAATGTATTGCCGGATCCTAGCAATATACATACAAATCATTGAAAAAAAACAGCATGGGTTCCCCCCAGCCCATTACCAGGCCCTTTGGGTCTGCTATGGATATTAAAAATAAAAAAAATGGTGTGGGTGTCCCCCCAAAATCCATACCAGGCTCTTCAGGTCTAGTATGGATTTTAAGAGGAACCCCGTGGGAAAATAAAAAAAATGGTGTGGGGTCCCCCCCAAAATTCCAGACCCTTATCTGAGCATGCAACCTGGCAGGCCACAGGAAAAGGGAGGACAAGAGAGAGCCCCCCCCCTCCTGAACTGTACCAAGCCACATACCCTCAACATGTACCCATGTTGATGACGTAAACAGATGACCCCCACCCCCTCTTACATTACGTCACATCACATAATGTCAGAAGGGACGGTGTCACCTATTTACGTCACGTGTGGCCCCGCCCTAAGGTATATAACAGCTGTCATTGTAAAAAGCCTGCAGTCACAGGACGCCTCCCATCGAGGTGGACTTTTTCCGTTTTTTTTCCTCGGGTCATCTGGGCTGTCATCGAAGATGGCGTTACATCGCGGGGCTTTTTTTTTAAATAAAGGAATTGTCCCAAACTGTCTACTGTCATATTTACCCCTTTGACATTTTTTTTGGTGAATGCGTAGGGGTACAATGTACACAATACCGGGATCTGGGGGTCCCCTTGTTAAAGGGGGCTTCCAGATTCCCATAAGCCCCCCCACCCGCAGACTCCCACAACCACCGGGCAAGGGTTGTGGGGAAGAGGCCCTTGTCCCCATCAGCATGGGGACAAGGTGTTTTGGGGGGACCCCAAAACACCCTCCAAAGGCTGAAGGCACGTGGCCTGGTACAGTTCAGGAGGGGGGCACTCTCTCTCACCCTCTCCTTTTCCTGTGGCCTGCCAGGTTGTGTGCTTGGATAAGGGTCTGGCATGGATTTTCGGGGGACCCTCATGCCATTTTTTTTTATTTTCGCTTGGGGTTCCCCTTAAAATATATACCAGACATGGAGTGCCTGGTATGGATTTTGGGGGACCGCCATGCCGTTTTTTTTTTTTTACATTTTAGTGCAGGGTTTCCCTTAAAATTCATACCAGAGCCAAAGAAAGGGCCTGGTAATGGACTGGCATTTTCTTCAATGATTTTTATCTATATTGCCATGATCTGACAATTCATTAAAGCCCAATAACATTAATGAGTGATCTAAATAAAAAAACAACACTATACATATAACACCCTGTGATAACATGCTATATAAATAAAGTCCATTGATAAAGTGCAGAAAAAAAACTGAAATTAATATTCATCCAATCCTTCAATCTTCCACCACACCGATGTGTCTGTGATTCCTCTCCCAATGAAATCGCAATCCAACCAGGCATGTCCATATGTGAAAAGTAAACAAAAAAAGTGCTCCACGTAGCGTGATACTATAAAACCTATTTATTAAAATATTTCACAACCACACTTCAATGTTTCCACTCACATGTTTTAAATCCGCCGCAATCGTAGTGCACCACCACAATTTGTTTGCACATAGTTTGCTGTGAGAGGTTTTATTTTGCTGGCACCAAGTTTAAAACATGTGAGTGGAAACATTGAAGTGTGAAATATTTTAATAAATCAGTTTTATAGTATCACGCTATGTGGAGCACTTTTCTTGTTTACTTTTCACATATGGACATGCCTGGGGTGAAGTAACCTTGTGATTGACCCAGGTGGGGTCTATCTGCTATTTTGCCAAACACGAGATCGGGAGGCAACATCAGCTGGTGAGTGCGATTTCATTGGGAGAGGAATCACAGACATGTCGGTGTGGTGAAAGATTGAAGGATTGAATGAATTTTTTTCCCTGCACTTGGCGCGGTGGAGGTATTGAATTTTTTTGGGAAGGTCAGTACCAGCAGACAAAATTAATTAAAGCCACAAGCAGTTTTAAATTACATTTTTTCCTTTAGAAAAGTAATTTTGCTGTGGTACTGTTTTAAAGAAAGATGCATTACTTTACAGGCAGACTATGAATACCCCCCAGGCAGGATATTTAAAGGAATATTTCATTTTTATTGTTTTACTTTAAGCATTATTAAAATCACTACTCCTTAAAAAAAGGGACATTTTTAAAACTTTTTTTTGCATTAATACATGTCCCCTGGAGGAGAACCCGGGTCCCCAAGCACCTTTTATGGCAACAACATGCATATATAACTTTAAAATTAGCACTTTTGATTTTTTATGTTCATGTCCCATAGACTTTAACGGTGTTGGCATGTTCGCACAAATATTTTGTTCACAAGTTCTGCTGCAAACCAAAGGGGGGGGGGGGGGGGGGGTGTTCGGCTCATCCTTACACACAAGAAAGGAGGATGGAGGATTTCCCCTCTTCCACTGCACTATTGTATTCTAAACGCAAGACTCCTCAGCTGTCAAAATACAGTGATCAACGCTGCAGCTGATCTGAAATGTGAAATATACAGTCCCATTCGAGAGTTAGTCATTAGATCAACTAGCTTAGGGCTAGCTATACACATAGTATAGCTTGCAGACTGAATGAGAGAGTCTAATAGTTTCCTCCATCTACAATAAACTGTGTGGATGATGAAGTCTCCCTTGCCAGCAATTGTATTCTGACAGTTGAAATCACAGGCAATCACAATACACAATACGAAACAGTGACTGCACCTGATTGGATGCACTTACTGTTTGGACTACAATTTTCTAACCAACTCCTTTGACAAAAGTTGATAAAAAAAATAGATTTTGATAAGTTGGGTGATGCCCACAGGGCCACCCACAGCTCAAATGTTGGGTAATTCAGCAAGAAACAGCTGAAATTCAAACCATGTATGGCATAATTTAGGCCTACCATTCTCAAAAAGGGAATCAAGGCTATTTGGCATCTTCTTTTTGCTACCTTCATCGACATGATTTGAGAGGCAACTAGTTTGGATTCCTAGGACACTTTCTTAGCACACAACAAATTAGAATCAGCAGCCCCCATTTAGGTTTGATTTGCAAGTCAATCTTTTTTTATTTATTTTTTTTAACTGGTAAATTCCCAAATATACGGTATATATTTAGCATACCTCCCAACTTTCTGAAATGAAAAAGAGGAAGACCGTTTAGCACAAAGCATGTAACCAATGGACATACCCTTTGTCACACTCCCAGTTACATAGACCACAAAAAAATAATATGCATAAAATTAATGGTTAAGCTCACAATAGATTTTTTTCACTCATTTTCCTTTATGCTGGGTTTTCAAAATAACAAAAGGAATTACATTGAATGAAACTTTTAGAAGGGGGAAACTATCAAGCACTGCTTACAAAATGAGGTGATGGGGAAAGGAATGTACGTCGCGATATGTGGAAAGAAACCTGGCATAGAAAGGAGCATACAGCATGGCCTATGGAATGAGGTCATATGGAATAAGGAAAGTACAGCATGGAGAATGAAATGAAGCTGAGGAGTTGCCATTATTGTCTGGGAGTACTGGCAGGACAAATGGGCGGAGAGACTACTTTCGCTGTGCTCTGGTCATTGGAAGCTTTGTTGCTGCAGTGTACCTGCCAGAGACTGTACCACTAATGTGAGTGTTGCTGCTAAGGACTCCAGGGAGGGAAAAGCTCTGTTTTTTATCTAATGCTGGTGTTTTGTCAAAAAGTGTCCGGCCATCGGATAGTGTCCGCCCTGTAGTGCGCAGGCACATCGCTTGTGCAGTACGGAGGAGTCTGAAAGTCTCCAAAGAAGAACGGTGCCTACACACTGAGTCCAGCTGCAAGCCTCACCATCCAAGTGGACGGTTGCACATAGTAACAGGGCCCCCCCCCCCCCCGTGGGCTAGCTTCGCTCACCACACTTTGGGCACGGCCTCGCTTCGCTCTGCTATTTTTTGTTCTAACTCTATGTCCACTTGGATGGTGGGGCTTGAACCTGGACTCACAGCGCAGGTGCCGTTCATCTTCAAAGACTTTCGGAATGTCCTTGTCCTCTGTACTGCACAAGCGCAGTACAGGGCAGACACTATCTATCTGAGAAGGGGGGTAGGGTTTGCGCTATGGAGACAGTGGTTAGGAAAAAGAAAAAGAAAAAGAAAAAGGACAAAGACAAAGGCCAAGATTAAATTGCTTTGAGGAGGGAGGCTGCCACTCTTAGCCCTTGTACACACAGTCGGACATTCTGCCAACCAAATCCGTCAGATTTTGTCCGACGGATTTTGTCCAACGGATTGTGTCCGAAACTGTTGCATACACACGGTCTGACCCAGTTGTCGGATTTAGCGGTTGCCAAGAACACGGTGACGTAAGCCGTGTATGGTGGGACTAGAAAAGGGAAGTTCAGCACCACGTCCGTCACCCTTTGGGCTCCTTCTGCTGATATCGTGTTAGTAGAAGTTTGGGGAGAGACGATTCGCACTTTTCACATTAGTGATTCAGATCGCTACTGCTCTTCGGTTTCTTTTTTTTACTTATTTCATATTTCATATTGTCATACAAAAAAATTCAAAGTACAGTTCAGAAAATGCATATGAACTAAAAACAGAAGTCTCTACAACCCACACATAATACCTTTTTATCACCTCATACCCCAGCCCCCCCCCCCCCCCCCCACTGCCGGTTTATTATCCTCTTATTCGCTGTAACCACAGTTATTTCATATCCGGTTATTAAGGTGTCTTTTCACAAGCCTGATTTTATCCTCGCCTGTTATTTTTAATCCAGTGGGCACTCTATTTCCTTCAACCACGGTTCCCATATTTTCTCAAATCCTCTGAGGTTGCCCCTACGTATATATGTATTCCTTTCCTTCCACACTAGGTCATTTATGGCCTGAGTCCATTCGCTTGAGAGAGGTGCTCCTGCTGCCTGCCATTTCTGTGCTATCAGTCTCCGTGCTTGAAACAGGCATCTAATAACAGCAATGGTTGTACTCCTCCGCTCCCCCTGAGTTCTCCTGTAACCTAGAATACAGGTTCTGGGGTCCAAGTCCAACTTAGTCCCAAAGATCCTGTTTATAGTTTCAACAATTTTTTGCCAATAACGAAACAGCTTTGGGCACCTCCACAGCATATGTATAAGGTCTCCAAAGCCCCTGCATCTTGGGCAGTTGGCATCCGTTCTCTTACCAAACGCATGCAGCCTCTTAGGTGTGTAGTAAGCGCGGTGTATCACCATCAAGTGTGATACTTTTTGTGATGGAGAGACTGATGTCAGTGGGCCTAGCTCCAGTATTCTCCTCCACTGTCCCTCTGTGATTTCTCCTATATCCTCTTCCCATTTCTTCTTCTGCTTAACCAAATCCAATTCTGTACCGGTGCCTATGCTTAGCAGTTCATATGTAGTGGATATGAACCCCCTAGACTTGTTTATCTTATATAACTTCTGTGACAAAGATGTCTTATCTAGCTCGGGCATCTGGGAGCCAAACTGTGCTTCTAGAGCGTGTCGTAGCTGTAGGTATCGGAAGAATGTCTGCTGCGGTATATTATAATCCCTTTTTAAGTCCTCAAATGTTTTCAAGGTTCTGCCCTCATATATTTGACCCAGCCTCGTTATACCCTTCTCCTCCCAGGTCCTAATTTTCCCTATTAATAATACTTCCTGAAGGTTCTTGTTATCCCATAGGGGCGTATATTTTGACCACTCTGTACACCCCATCTGTTTTTTTGCGATCTTCCATACTTTACTCGTCATTTCTATTGTAGGATCCTTACGCTGAAAGGAGCGTGCCTCTAATACATCCCCCAGCATTTCATGTGGAGCCTCTATCAGCATTGTTCCAGTATTCAAGTTGTTTTTCCCCTCCTGATCACTGCTCACTATATGCTGCAGCTGCGCTGCTAAATAGTAATTCCTAGGGCACGGTACTGCCACTCCCCCTTTTTCTGTTGGTAAATGTAATGCCTGGAGCCGGATCCTTGCTTGCCCCTTTTTCTAGATCAGCTCACGAAAAAGGGTTTCAAGTTTCCTAAACCACTTCATATGCAACCAAACCGGGGCATTATGTAATACATATAGTAATTGTGGTAACCATATCATCTTGATCAGGCTACATCGGCCTGCTACCGATAGAGGAAGCCGGCTCCATGCATCGCAACTCCGCCTGAGTTTCCCCAGTAACGGAACTATGTTTTTGTCCACATACTGACCGACATTTGTTGTTAAGTATATGCTGAGATATTTCAGTGCGCTTACCACTTCTATATGTGGGATCCCCCGTGCCGTCACAGTGCTCAAGTTGTCAACTTGAAGCAGCTCTGACTTCCCCCAGTTTATTACCAAACCCGTAAAGTCTCCAAAGTCTTCCACTAATTTAATTACCTTCTCAAGACATTGGCCAGTATCTCCTAAGAAGAGGAGGACATCATCCGCGTATAAAGCGATTCTCTCCTCCCTCCCTCCCTTCCTTTGGAATCCAACTATATCGGCATGTGACCTAACAGCTATTGCCAACGGTTCCATTGCAATTGCAAAAAGCAGTGGAGAAAGTGGGCATCCCTGCCTTGTCCCCCTGCTCATTTCTATTTCTTCGGATTGTTCTCCATTAATTCTTAATCTTGCGCTGGGGGCACTATACATCAGTTTAACCCATCCAATAAACGTGGAGCCAAATCCGCATTGCTCTAAAACATACCATAAATATTTCCACTCTAGACTATCAAAGGCCTTAGTCATATCCAAAGATAAAATCGCTCTTGACCCCCCCTCCACCCCTGGCGCTTGTATATTCAGGAATGCCCTTCTTATGTTCATGGTAGTTGAACGCCCTGTTATAAATCCTGTCTGATCTGGATGTATGAGCTTAATGATGATTTTATTTAACCTGTTTGAGAGTACCTTGGCCAGTATTTTAATATCAGAACATAAAAGCGATATAGGCCTATATGAGGCCAAGTCTTGGGGATCTTTTCCTTGTTTGGGTATCACAATGATGGTCGCTTCCATCATGGATGCTGGTAATTTCCCTTCTAATCTTGCCCCTTCCAGGGTCCTAAGCAGCTCCGGGAGTAGAATCTCGCCGTATTTCTTATATATCTCCATCGGGAGTCCATCTGGGCCTGGAGATTTTTTGGGAGGCCATTCTGGCCACCGCCTGATGTAGTTCGCTTAGGGTTATAGGGGCCTCTAAGTCCTCCCTCTCCTCTTGAGTGATAGTTGGAATTTTCACTTTCTCCAAGAATGACGCCATGTCTTCTTCCTTCCCCCGGTCACGTGTTTTATATAATTCCCTATAATAGGCCCTGAATGTTTCAACTATCTCCTTCCCGTTGGTAATAACTGTCCCATTCATGGATTTGATCGTTGGGATAGTAGAAGGGGGGAATTAGCTTTCACTAATCGGGCCAGCATCCTTCCCACTCCCTCTCCTTCCCCAAAACAACATTGTTTCTGAAATAATCGTTTATTTTCTTCTCTTTTGATTATTACCGATTTATACCCCTGTTGTTTATTTAACCATATTTCTTGCTTCTCGTGCGTCGGGTCCTTAATATAATTAACCTCTGCCTCAATGACTTCTTTCCTAATTTTTCCCTCCCAGCTCCTAGATTTTTGTTTAATTTTAGCCACGTGTTGAATCAAAATGCCTCTGAGAAATGCTTTTAGTGTATCCCAAGTTGTGTTTATAGGGGCGGTGTCTTTATTAAACACTATAAACTCTTTTAAGTTCTTTAAGATGTCGTCGACATCCTTTATTAACTCAAGCCAGAATGGGCTGATTCTCCAGCTCCCCGATGTTTTCTTCCCCCCCCCCTATACACACTGACATTACCAGAGGCGAGTGGTCCGATACCCCTCTTGGCATATACTCTATTTTTCTCACGCTTTGCAATGCTTCTTCGTTACCTAGAGCCAGGTCTATTCTGGAGAGTGTTAAATGCGAGCCCGAGAAACAGGAGTACTGCTTCGCACCCGCATTCCTCACCCTCCACATGTCCAAAAAACCGACCTCCCTCAGGAAGTGGCTTAGCTTCGTTGTCCCCGTTTCCCCGGTTTGAATTTTACTAGGGAATCTATCAATCCGACTATCCAACACTTCGTTAAAGTCTCCCAGTATCATAACTGGTACATCCTCCTTATCAACCATAAAATCCATGAGTCTACACACCACCTCCATTTTAAACGGAGGCGGTATATATACACTCGCCAAAACATATAATCTATCCTCCAAAGTACCGTACAGAAAGACATAACGACCCAGTTCATCAATGCTGGCCTGCCTGCAGGAGAACCTCACCCCTGTTCCAATTATCACGCTCACTCCTCTCGAGTAAGATGTGTGGGTAGAGTGATACTGATTTTGATACCTCCTATTTTTAAAAAGGGGTATAGTTGCTTTAGTTAGATGTGTCTCCTGCAGGCAGGCCAGTCCAATCCCGTATCGCTCTAGCGCAGAGAACACTGCCGCTCTTTTAACTGGGCATCCCAAACCTCTGACATTCCAAGAGGCGATATTAAATGTTTTATCCTGCATTATTCAACCGAGGCAAAATGACCAAAAAGAAGAGGAAACACAAAAAAAAAAAAAAAAGAAAGGAAAAAAGGAAAAAGACCCCTGATTTTTAAACATGAATACCTGGGGAAGTGTCATTCTACACGTGCTCAAACCACCTCCTCTTAAATTACAAATTCTTGGCAAGTGTGTGACCTTTATGAAAATACATTCCAAATACATTGATATTTGTGCACATACTGAATACATTTTAACTTTACCTCTCTTGTGGTTGTCTGTGCAGCCTATTACTTGATCCCTTTTGCCCCCCCTCCCCCTTCCTCCCCCTCCCCCTTCCCGCCACCCCACCTTTCTAGGTATCCCCCTGGGGGATTACAAGTGACCTTTCCACACTCATCCCTTCCATCCCACACCTCCACCACCTTCCTACTCACATATCGCCTTACGTCCAACCGTAGGTGGATAAGAATGAAAAAAAGTAAAGAATAAAATAAGATAAAAAAACAAATATCCTCCACCCCCATCACTCTATCAAACCTGATTGCATACTTCATTTAAACCTCCCTCGCCTCTCCCCCTGTGTATCAATATTTCAAACCTCGAATCCCCCCTCCCCCAATCCCGTCCCCCCCACCCCAACTCCCCGATCCCCCAATATATCTACAACAACCCCTTGTTTGCCTCCAGCCACGAAGTTGCTTCGGCCGGAGAGTCAAACAGCTGTGTTCCTCCCAATGCTATTATTCTCAACCGTGCTGGATATAGAAGTGCATATGAGATCTTATATGTCCGTAGAGTACGTTTGATTTCCAAAAATTCGGCTCTTCGCCTCTGCAACTCCGGTGAATAGTCTGGGTACAGAGAGATCTTTGCTCCATTGTAGCTAATATTTTCCACCTCTCTTGACTTGCGCATCAAAGTTACCTTGTCATTATAATTGAAAAATGTCAAAATCATTGGTCTGGGACGGCCCCCAGGGGGTGGAGCTTTGAAGGGGACTCGATGAGCCCTTTCTTTTGAAAAAAAAAGATGAAAAACTCTCTCTTCCGAACAGCTCAATAAACCATGTTTCTAGAAATTTTATCTGATCAGGGCCTTCACATCTCTCAGGCAATCCCAACATCCTAATATTGTCCCTTCGGAGTCTATTTTCCATTTCGTCCATTCTGGCATTTTGATTACTCAATTGCTTTCTCATATTATTAACCTCTTGACGTATAGGATGTAAATCGTCTTCTATTTGGCTTATCCTTGTCTCCAATGCTGCTGTTCTTTCCTCTGCCCTCTGCATATCCTGTCTAATCAGCAATAACTCCACCTTCATACTTTTGAATTGTCCACACAATTCTCCCAATGAGGATTTACAAGCGTTTACAGCTTGGAGGACCTCTCTTAATGTTGGATCTTCCTCCGCGGGGGGCTGCCGCCGGCAGCACCCCCACACTCACTCTGAGTTGCCCCTTGGCGCTTGCCTGCATTTCTTTGACCCAATGCAGCGACAGCGTTTGATCCTGTGTGGCCTTGACTTTTTCTGTCCGCTACCCCCCCCTGCTGTGCTTTTACTTGCGAAGACTGAGGCTGTAGTATCAGCTGTGACAGCTACTCTCCTTTTACCGGGGACTGACCTGGGGTGCGGGCATAGCGTTCTAACTTTGCTGCAGCAGCAGCTGCTTGTGCTACCATGGCATTTTTTTCTTTGGCGGACCGGAGCTGTTGCGACCCGCCATTCTCATGTGCTACCTGCTCCTCTCCTTGCCGCCTTGACATCTTCCCACAAAATCACAACTCAGAGTCAGGGAGGCACGTTTATACCTCCAGAGCAGTACAATTGTTAAAAGTCAGTGGCAATGAGGCAGTAGTATGGGCCAAAAAAAAAAAAAAGGGGGGGGGGAAGATGGGGAGGCAAGGGGGAGGGGGAAGGCTTCTATGCTGGGTTCACAAATTTTTGAGCGACTGGTGCTCTGGATCCCTTATGCGGTAGATTGCGGTAGATTAAACTTTCCGACCTCAATCCTGGCTCTACTGGAGTTATCAAAGTGGGACTGTTTTACAAAGTCTTTTTAAGATTTATCCTTATCACACAGACCAATATCAGGCCAATGTTACTCACATTTAACATACAGTCATACAGTCATGCCTGACTGAGATGGGAGTGATAGATGGTCCTCAGTTATGCAGTCTATACAGCACTCCACCATCTCATCTCAATCCGGACCCCCCACAGTCCCATCTCATACCTCAAGGGCTGTTGGGTTCTTATTCAGGTACGCCTTCTGAAAAAGGAATATCTTTCTCCCGACTTCGCTTCCCCTCCGGGGGCGCCGTTTAGAGCTATGCACAGCTCGCCATACGACCACACCGCGGCCGGCTGTAGTCACCCAGCCGCGCTTTACTTTCGCTTCCGCTCCGTATGTACTCGGCAAACCCGACTGGGTTCAGATCCCTTCAACGACCATCGGCTGCCCTCGGTTTTTTTTCGGGAATTTCCGGCCGCTTCCGTCGTTCTGCGGGCTTTTAAGCGTCCCTCCAGTCACCGCTCAATTCCCCCAGCGAACATGCGTCACAGCAGAAGGAAACACAGGGAGAGAGCCTAACGACGGTCCGCTCACATCCCTTCGCTCAGTCTCACTCAGGTACGCCTCTCACATCCGGCCACTCCCCCTGCTCCCCCGTGCTCTTCGGTTTCTGCTTGTCTTTGCGTATCTGATAATCAGTGCGTGCAGTCATTTCAAGTATTTGTTTCTCATTGTGGACTATATCTTGGTATAATACGCTTTGAAAGGCATTTTTTATTGTCTGCTTGCTTCTGCTATTCAGGTTGTTCTTTCAGGCCTTGCTGTTTATCGGTGCTTTCTGGTGTCCGTTCTGACCAGCCGACCGTTTTCAAACCATGTTTCCTCTACGTACTCGTCGTACAGTTTTGTGCTGTGCAGGGGCTTCGTGTTGAGGTTCTTACTTTGACACAAGCCCGGTCCATGAACAGGGAGGGGAGGCGTTTGTGGACCAAGAATTGGTTGCGCCAGCGTCACCAGTTCTCGCACATGCCTTTGCTCCGTGAGATCCGCGAGAATAATCCTGATCATTTCAGGAATTATCTCCGGATGACGGACCCCATTTTTTACCGTCTGCTGGCTTTGCTGACCCCTTATATCACCAGGCAGGATACCTGCATGCGGCAAGCCATCACTCCGGAGCAGAGGCTTATCGCCACGTTGCGTTACTTGGCGACAGGGAGAAGTCTTCGGGACCTCAAGTTCTCTACAGGCATCTCCCCCCAGGCTCTGGGGATCATTATTCCAGAGACCTGTTTTGCCATCATTCAGGTCCTGCAGAAGGACTATATGAAGCTAAGTTGTATCCTTAAACATCACATTCTATGTATTTCATGATTGCTAATGTCTTGCATTTCTTTCCTCATTCCCTAATTACCATCATTGCAATATGCTCTAATTCATATGCTCTGCCCCTTTGTCCTCATGCAGATTTGCCTCACTAACTTCCCCACCATGCTCTTCTTGGCCCATAAAACTGTAGTCTAGTCACTTACCAATGTCTTTTGTCAGCTCCATAGTATTGCTTTCCCCTAAACACCCCCTAAAATGTCTACAAATGTGATGTGTATGCTTCAATTCATGCAAAGTGACCTTTTTTTGATTTTTGGGGTTGTGCCAAACTCATTAGTAACCCCCCTCTCCCCAACTGCTAGCTCAGCTGATAGCAATCTTCTATCTGATGACTTGACCAAACCCAATACACACTATACCTACCCTTTTCATGATCACATTTATGTTATTTTTATTTTTTTAACACATTAATTTTCTTGCTATGTACTAGCAGAATGTCAAAATGTGCTTCCATTTTGTTATTATGACACTTCTTACCTGTCCGGTGGGCTGCCAATAGTGTAAGTAAGGAGGGGCTTCACAAAGTATCACACATTATTTAGTCATTCAGCTCTCAATCAAGTGGAGAGGGTTACCTGTCCTAAACATCCCCCCTCATTTTTTAGCAAGGGCCCATCATATGGGGGGGGGATGGGGGGGGGGGGGTGATGACTCTCATAAGGGGACCTTATACTTTAGGCTTTAAATACTCAGTTCCCAAAATGTTATACTAATTTTGACCAAAAATGTGAGTGTCTAATCTGCTTGCAATGTTGATTTGTCAAATTACTAATTCTTGTACTTGTTTCACTACACAGTGTCCTTCAACGCCACAGGAATGACAGACTGTGGCCTCACACTTTGCCAGTTTTTTTTAAGTTGTGCCTTTTTCACCAACAGTGCAAACCCAAGTTCAGAGCGAGATGAGGGGACAGTCTCTTTTTCAGATAATCTTATTATGTTGTGGGTCTGCTACACACACACCTTCTTTTTGTAACTAATGTATGTAGTGAATTACTGACCAAAATCGTGCTCATTTTCAGCACCATGGCAGGAAAATGGCATGATTGTCCAAATTTACACCTCACTGTGGGTGTTTTTTACTAAAGGCACATCCACTATGCACTACAAGTGCACTGCAAAAGTACACCTGAAACTGCACTTGGAGTGCAAAGTGGAGTTACCTTTAGTAAATCACACTCCTTCTCAGCACAAACTAAAATTTGACTACAAATACACTTTATGCGCAATGAAAAAGGAAGCCACACATTGTTGATAATTCAACTTGTTAATACAAGCACATTCACATGTGCGTTTCAAAAAGGTTTTTACAACAAACCAAGAGATTTTGTGTATCCAAAACAGAGTTTAACAGTTCGAAGGGGGAGGGGCGGAGCTGCTGGGAGAGATGGTTGCTGCTCTGTAGAGCGGATCCAAGGCTGCCTCTGCTACAGCCGGCGCTAATGGCTTGAAAGCTTGGAGAAGCTCATATCGGTAACTTACCAGGAAGACAAGGAAAATTGCATACGCTTCTATGCTCAAAATGTTCGTTTGATCCTACTTGTAAAGCTCACAGCGGATGCTTGCCTCAATCGGAACTATAGCAGTCGAGACCTCGGCAGGAGGAGGAGAGAGGGAAGTCCGAGGAAACCCGAGGAGATCCGAACCGGCCCGAGGAGATCCGAGTCCGCCCGAGTCAGACAGTGACAACCCGTAGAGCGCCGTGGAGCGAGATACAGCTGAGTAGGTGGAGGAAGTCCGGCCTTAGCGGCGGTGTGGGGGCGGAAGCCAACCACCGGCGCTGCCGGCCGTTTGACCGTCCACCCGGCGGCGGTCCCGGAGAAGCCAGGCGGAGAGCGGGAAGGGTCTCAAGGTGGGCTGTGGAGAGCCACGCTTTGAGAGGCAGAGAGCAAGAGCCTCGGAGAACCCTCTGGACTGATTAGAGTGCCTGAAAAAAAAACGAAGGTAAACTGATTCCTTTTTTTTCTTATGCTTGAGTGATAGCAGAAGTAAAAACAAAACCTACAGCGAACAACCAGAGACGGATGTAAGATGCAACAATAGTTTTTACTAAACAAAAGCAAAATAAAGTAAGGCTATGTGAACTGTGAACTGTGAACTGTGAACTGTGGACTGTGAACTGCATTTATATGTAAATCTGAAACAAACTTAATTTAGGTCTGGCTCAAAGATATTCCTAAGGTTTTAAGATATGGCGGCCTAATTAATGTATATAAGATCTCAGCAATCAAACAAGGAAAAAGGTCTTGTGTCATATGCCTATGGAATTTCATGGATTGTTTTATTTTGAATATATATACAAAGATACTATCTAGATATGGTTGTGATATAGTTTCTTTCTGAAAGACTACCAGAGACTGCCAAAGAGTGAGATAAAGCTATTACTGAAATATTTTACAATCTCCTTAAAGGGATCATAACGTTTTTTTTTTTTTTTTTGGAGATAGAAAAGATAGAAGGGCCAAGGAAAGTTAAAGGTATGGCACCTAAGAAGGGAACCAGAACACCCCAAAGTCAAAAAAATAAAAGGGAAAAAAGAGAGGGTGGAAATAAAGGAGCCACAGGGGCTCAAGCTACCCAGACAACGGACATAAAAGAGTTTTTTCAACAAATGCAACCACAAACAGAGGCTCAGGATCAATCTCAATCCCCTCAACAATTATTAAAATCAACACACACAATAGGATCTCTACAAATATCGCAGGAACTATTAGAAATGGCAGAAGCATCAACATCTTTGGGAATATCAGGAGAGGAAACTACAAATCAACCTAGGAATAGCTCACCAATTGAGACAGCAAGTTTATTAATAGAACAAAAAGAGGGTGATAATAATGAAAGTTGGGACATAAAAACATATATTCGCTCCCTTCCTACCCGATCAGACATGGATCAATATATACATAGGCTGGAGGACTCCTATAAAGCTGAGATCCAGGAGATCAAAGCTTCCACTCAAAAAACACAGGAAATAATAGGGAAAATGGATAAAAGAATGTTAAATATGGAACAAGAGATGGCTCAATTAAAAGAAAGAATACAGGAACAAGGAAAAGATTTAATGCAAGCTAGAAACGCTATAGATGAACAAGAAAATAGAAGCAGAAGAAGCAATATAAGGATTAGAGGTTTGAGTGAAAATGTGATGTCAAAAGATTTGATTTCGGTGATACAGGGGGTCTTTCAAGATCTGGGTGGGGACCTATCTCTGGAAGAGCTGCTGATTGATCGTGCGCATAGAGTTGCTGGAGCAAGAAGGATAGAGCCTGGAGAGGCCAGAGACGTTATCTGCAGGATGCACTATGCACGATCAAAAGACAAAATAATGATGGCAGCAAGACAAAAAAAAAATATAGAATATGAGGGAAAACAGCTGATACTTTTTCAGGATATCTCCAAATACACCTTGGACAGAAGAAGAGCACTAAAGCCCCTGTTGGAACTACTTAGAAAAAGGAACTTGCAATACAGATGGAAATATCCTTTCCAACTGCAGGTTCAATATGAAGGGTTGATAGCTACCTACAGGAACCCCGAAGATTTACCTGAATTTGTAAAAATTCTTGGTCTACCTCTAATAGACCTACCAGACTGGCCAAAATTAAATAGAAAATTAGCAACAAGAATATAAGAACTTGCGGAATTGGGGGGGGGAGGGGAGGGGAGAGGGAGGTGGGGATGGGGGAGATTGTTTAGGGTGTAAGAGTCCTTTTTTTTTGTTTTTGTTTTTTTCTTTTTTTTGTTTGTTTTTTGTTTTTGTTTTTTTTTTTTTTTTTTTCTTCAATTCTTTCTCTTTTATTTATTTATTTATTTATTTTTTTTTGGTATATATATATACACGGTTTTTTTTTTTTTTTTGGAATTATACACACGAAACGAAAAAGGCAAAAACATTGGGGGTAGGGAGGGAGAAGACACTCACATGTATAAGTATATATATGGATGTATGTATATAAGGTATATAAGGCAATCCCTTATTTTTTTTTTTTTCTCTTGGATTGTACACGAAGTATAATGGGGAATAGGAAGGAAACTCACATATATAGATATGTAAAGATAGATGTATGTACACATGTGTTTTTTTTTTTTTTTCTCCCTTTGAATTATACACATGAAACTAAAAGGGTAAAGATATTGGGGGTAGAAGGTATTTACATGTATAAGCACATATATAGATGTATGTATATAAGGTAAAAAAATGGTTTTTTTTTTTTTTTTTTTTTTTTTTTCTGTGTTTTATATGGAATATTAACACAGTAAAGATATGAGTGAATATGGGAAAATGGTGTTTTTTTTTTTTTCTCTTTTTTTTATTTTTTTTATTTTTTTTTTTTTTGGTAATATGGTATACTAACACAGTAAAGATATGAGTGAATATGGGAAAATAGGGTTGGGGGTTTCCTCTCCCTTTTAAAAATTTATTTTTTTTTTTTTATTTTTTTTATTTTTATTTTTTTTTTTTTCCTCCTTGGAATTATCCACACGAAACTAAAATGGTAAAGATATTGGTGGTAGAAGGCATTTACATGTATAAGCACATATATAGATGTATGTATATAAGGTAAATTTTTTTTTTTTTTTTTTTTGGAATATTAACACAGTGAAGATATGAGTGAATATGGAAAAATTGAGAATTTTTTTTTTTTTTTTTCCCCTCCCTCTTTTTCTCCTCTCTTCCCCCTCCCTTTTAGGGGTTACGGAGAAGAGAGGAAAAAAACGTAGAAGCCTAATGTTATATAGTATGATATGAGCTTTTAACACTAGATGTAATAATAGTAAATGAAGATAAGAAAAATTAGGCAGCAATGGAAAAACTGACGAGCAGCCGATCTAAACCAGCGGTTCCGACTGCCCCCCTCTTAATAGGGACCTTACTGGTTAAGTAAGTTAGACTTTTTTTTAAGTCATCATAGAGTAGTGTAAGTGTAGGAAAGAGTGTAGTGGTGAACTGTTTGATAGAAGTGTTAGGATTGAGTGAAAGTAACGTGAAATTTGAAATTTTCTTCTTTTTTTTTTTTTTTTTTTTTTTTTCTTCTCTCTCTTCCCTCTTCTTCCACTACCTTGAGAGATCCCTTGAATATTAAGGGATAACTCACTCCCTCTAGAAATTTTAATATGGAGGGGTTAAAAATCTGTTCTTTTAACGCAAGAGGCCTTAACTCTCCCTCAAAAAGAAGTCAAATTTTAAACTTCTTCCACAAACAAAAAGTAAATATAATCCTTTTCCAGGAAACACATTTTCGTTCAGAGCATAT
Organism: Lithobates pipiens; assembly: GCF_037356315.1. Lineage (NCBI taxonomy): Eukaryota > Metazoa > Chordata > Amphibia > Anura > Ranidae > Lithobates > Lithobates pipiens. Next base: position 112,436,266 of record NW_027507788.1, read on the forward strand.
TCCGAAACTAACTAATAAGTATTATGTTAATTGGATCCATGATACATTTCCATACTCCAAGTCGAGAGGGGTATCAATAGCATTTCATAGAGACACGTTATATCAAATAATTCAGGAGCATAAAGGGAAAGATGGAAGATCTTTGGTGGTAAAGATAAAACTATTTGGCAAGATGTTTACAATCATTAATATCTATTTACCAAATTATGAACAAATCGAGTCAGGGATAAAAATCCTAAGAAATGTAATGGATAGTGCAGAAGGAATAACAATAATCGGCGGAGACTTAAATTTTATAATGGATATGAAAATAGATACTACTAATATTCATCCCCAGAGGAGAAATAAACATCTAAAAGAATTTAAAGAATTACTAGATGAATATCAACTGATTGATATATGGAGAGCACAACACCTAAAAGAAAAGAACTTTACGTATCACTCTAATATTCATGATTCCTATCATAGAATAGATTATTTTTTCCTGAGCCAATCTGGATTACTGATGTCCCCAACAACAGAAATAGGAGGATTTTTATGGTCAGATCATGCACCAATATATGTGGAATTAAAAATAATGGAAAATAAAAAAACTAGGGGGTTATGGAACCTTAACGATAATTTACTTAAAGATAGAAAATGTGAGGACGATATACAGCGGGCGATAAAGGAATTCCAGCTAATTCACGATAGTGATAACACCTCAATTCCTATACAATGGGAAACTCTAAAATGCGTACTGAGGGGACTGTTCATCAAGCACGGATGTAGGATAAAAAGGGAAAAGGAACAAAAAAAAGACCAACTTCTGGGGGAAATTAGGATATTAGAAGGAAAACATAAACAGAGTTTAAAATTAGAAGATAACATACTTTTAAAAGATAAAAGAATTGAACTGCAAGCCGTGCTTGATGAGGAGTCCCTTCGTTCAAGAGATAAGAATAGAACACAATGGTACTATTATGGCAATAAAACGGGAAAACTACTCGCAAGAACATTAAGAGGACAACAATCTACGACATCTATAGCTAAGATCTTAAAGATAAACGGGGAAATAACATATGATCCAACTGAAATTGTAAAAACATTTCAAGAATATTATGATAAACTATATAATATAGAAATACAACAGGAAAATAAAAAAGAAGAAAGGGCAGAAAAGATTAGAAAATACATTAACGAAACAGCGTTACCAAGATTTTCTAAAGAAATAACTGAGAAATTGGAAGAAGAAATTACAACAGAGGAGATCCAACAGGCAATTGCCGAACTGGCCCTGGGAAAGAGCCCAGGACCAGACGGTTATACAACAAGGTTTTACAAACGGTTTCAAGAATTAATCATACCCATACTTAAAAAAACATATAACTCTATAACGAAAATACAGACCTTTGCACCACAGAGTACAGAAGCTCACATCGTATTAATCCCTAAACCAGAAAAAGATCATACACAAAGTAAAAATTACCGCCCTATCTCATTAACAAACATTGATATTAGATTATATTCAAAAATTATTTCTAATAGATTAACCCCTATCTTGCCAGAATATATAAAGCTAGATCAAACGGGTTTTACAAAGGGGCGGGAAACTAGGGATAATATAATGAAAACCTGTACTCTTCTGGAACATGCCCAGAGAGCCGCCATCCCTGCCTGCTTATTAACCATAGATGCTGAGAAAGCTTTTGATAGGGTGGGATGGCGGTTCCTAGAGGAGGCACTAATACAGTTAGGATTAGGCCCAAAAATGTTAGGTTGGATTATGGCACTATATGCCAATTCAAGAGCTAAGGTAAGAATAAACGGAATACTATCAGAATACATAAAGATATCGAACGGAACCCGCCAAGGTTGCCCCTTATCCCCTTTACTATACATAATAGTGATGGAACATCTAATCAATGCAATTCGGAAAAATAAAGATATACAAGGGATAAAAATTAAGGATAAAGATTATAAATTGGCCGTATATGCGGACGATCTGTTATTATATATAACAAACCCAATTATAACAATTCCTAATATAATAAAAGAATTAGACCGATTTGGGGAATTTAGTAACTTTAAGGTAAACTACGAGAAATCAGAAATGATGAACATCACAATAAAAGAAGAATTACAGATACTCTTGCAGGAGGATTTTCCGTTTAAATGGCAAAAAGAGGCAATCAAGTACTTGGGAGTTATGATTCCGAAGGATTTGAAACAAATACAAGAATTAAACCATAATATGATCATACGTAAAACAATAAAACAAATGCAAAAATATGAAAAAGCAACATATTCATGGTTGGGTAGAATAAATATAGTAAAAATGGAGATACTGCCAAAGATATTATACATATTCCAAACATTACCTATTGTTCCATCTAGGAAAATAATGACAGATTTAAGGAAGGCTATAAATAGCTTTGTATGGGCAAAAAAAAACTGCCGAATAAAAAGAGAAACACTAACCAGAACAAAAGAGGACGGAGGGCTCGCATTGCCCGATTTTGTAAAGTATATGCAAGCTGCATCATTGGTTAGAATTATAAATTGGCAACACGATAAAGAAAAAAAACAATGGGTAACATTGGAAGAAACAATTACGGGAATACAACTTAGATTTTTACCTTGGATAAAACCTGAATTAAGAACAAACAAAAAGGAAATGCCAATTTTCGTGAGAGCTACCCTAAAAATTTGGGATGCAATGCTTAAGAAAGGAAAGCTATCCTCCAGAACTGGACCATTGACTCCATTAATGTCCAACCCAGAATTTAAGCCAGCTTTGGAAGGGGCAAGTTATTTAATTTGGAATAAGATGGAGAATGTAAGACTAGTACAGATCCTGGTGGATGGAAAAATGCCAAGTTTAATTGATCTCGGATTGGAAATTAGAAATGATTGGTTACAACATTTTCAATTAGATAAATTTATGAAGTTAAACAAAAATTTAATAACCAGACCATTAACTAAATTTGAACAAATAATATTAAAGGACCAAAACCATAAGAACAAATTATCTAAAATATATGAACTATTGCTACCCACGGGGGACATTAAAGACTTAATAGAAATCAGAAAATGGGAGGAAGAATTGGGAGAGATAAACTCAGAAAAAGAATGGAAAAATTTTTTAGGGATAATACATAAAACCTCAACGGCATTAAAACATCAAGAAAGAAATTATAAAGTGGCATTGAGATGGTACTGGAGTCCAGTTGCACTAAAAATAGTAAATAAAGGAAATACAGATAAGTGCTGGAGGTGTGGGATAGAAAAAGGTACACTGGAACATATTTGGTATAGATGTACAAAAGTGAGAAATTTTTGGTTAAAAATTTTTGAGATATACCAAAAAGTGACGGGAAAAGAACTAATCCCAGACGTAAAGGTAGCATTGTTTTCTCTCACTATAGATACACTGGATAGTATGAAAAATGGGATAATTCAGCATATGACAACAGCAGCCAGAACAATAATAGCACGTAAATGGAAAGAAACAACTAGCCCAACAATAGCAGAATGGATATGCGAAATGAACGAGATATGTTTTTTGGAAAAACAAATAAGAGAAGAAGGCTATGTAAAAAACCAAATACCAATAGTGTGGAAGAAATGGGAAGAATTTCGGGCCTCAAAAGGAATGGTAGAATATTTATAATTAAAGGAAAAGGGGAGGGAGGGAGAGGAGGGGAGAGGGGTAGGAGAAAGGGAGGATTATTGTTTTTTTTTGTGTCTTTCTTTTTTTTCTTTTTTTTTTTTTTTTTTTTTTTAGGTTGAGTAAAATGTTTTATGTTTTGGGAATATTGTTGTATGATGTTGTTGTAAATGGATATGGTTGGTTAATGTTTTTTTATAAAAATAATAAAGAATGGATTTGAAACAAAACAGAGTTTAACCGGAATTTTGTTTCCTTGTTTTTGTGTAAACAGGCATGTATTAAACCGTAAAATACAGAACACAGGAACTTACAAAGTTCAACTTTGAAAAGTGAAGACAATATCAGACATGAGTATGTACAAACTGGGCTGATATTTCCTTCATCACATGGGGTGTGACCCCTGAAAAATCCAAATTTGGAAGATGCAGTGTGTCACTGTGCTATCTCCCATCATGGGGGATCAATGTACATGCTTTGGGGCTGCAACCCCTTCATCTCAGACACTTTCCACAAAACATGTACATTGAGCGAGATGAGGTGACAGTCTCTTCTTCAGATAATCTTATTATGTTGTGGGTCTGCTACACACACACCTTGTTTTTGTTAACTAATGTATGTAGTGCATTACTGACCAAAATCTTTTAATCAAAGCACATTCACATGTGCGTTTAGAAAAGGGTTTTACAACAAACCAACATATTGGGTGTATCAAAAACATTATTTAACGTAATTTTTGGGTAACTTGGTGTTTTTTGTGTACAGGCATGTATCAAAGCGTAACATACAGAACGCAGGAACTTACAAAGTTCAACTTTGAAAAGTGAAGACAATATCAGACATGAGTATGTACAAACTGGGCTGATATTGCCTTCATCGCATGGGGTGTCACCCCTGGAAAATCCAAATTTAGAAGATGCACACAGTGTGTCAACATGTGCTATCTACCATCATGGGGGATCAATGTACATATTTTGGGGCTGCAACCCCTTCATCTCAGCCACTTTCCACAAAACACGTACATTGATCCCCCATGATGGGAGATAGCGCATGTTGACACACTGTGTGCATCTTCCAAATTTGGATTTTTGTAAAACACAAAAGTTGTTGTTTAAAAGCAAAAAAATAAAACCCTATCTAGTTTTTGTTGTTTCACACTCTCCCCAAAACATCAATGATGTTCTTCATTTTATTTTTTACATCATTGATGTTTTGTTGGATAATTTCCAAATCACGATTGCACCCCATTATCTCCCCGATCAAGATCTGGGCACTTTCACTGGTAAAACGGGAATCTTCTTCCACATCACCTACAAAACAAAGCAAACAAACACACCATGTAATAAAAATATGGTGATATACATTGCTGAGCTTACCGGAAGCTGTGTTCTCCGACACTCACCTGTTGTGGTGACTATTTGTCCAACCTCCACGATCTCTCCTTCCTCTTCCTCCTCCTGCTCCTGCTCCTCTGTTTCTGCTTTTGGAAGTTGCCCTTCTTTGGGAGGGGTGTGGTCCCTGGTGTCCTCATACTTGCCGAGTCTTCTCTCCCCTATGAGAATGTAAACAAAGAATAATTAGCACACAGAGGGCAGCAATAGGAATCTGAAACATTGCTTGGAAGTGTTGTACAATTGTGTTTTTGGGCCAAGTTACATGGTGAGAACATTATTGGGTACACTTTGTTAAGCTGGAATACTTCCCTGCAGAATGATGTGTCTTACGAACGAAAGAAACCATGAACTTGAAAGTGGGCATTTTAAAATGCACAGCATGAAATCAAAGCACATGGAGCAGTACGCAAGCAAGAATAATGATATGAACACACGACAACTACTTACTTTTTTTAAGAGCACGCTTGATCCTTACTGCTCATGCTCCCTCAGTTTTAGTTCTGACCAGCGTTTTCTCAGTTGATCCTTGGATCGGCGTACCCCAAAATTCTTATGAAGACTCTTCAAAACTTTATTCATGATCTTGGCCTTTCTGATATTTGGGTTTGGGTAAGGTCCATACTTCCCATCATAGTCGGTCCTGTTCAATATGTCGACCATCTCCAACATCTCTCCAAAAGACATATTTGAGGCCTTAAATCTTGTCTTCCTGGATCCTGGATCTTCCTGGATCGGGACGTTTCAGGCTCCGGGCTTTCCTCACCCTCCTCCTCGTTAGTGGAACTATTATTAGTGCACACCTGTGTTCTCTCCGCCATGTGCTCTCCCCACTGCGCCAGAAGCGAATGGGCGAGGAATAGTCTGGAAAGAACGTCAGGGGCGGGCGGAGTCTCACGCATGCGCACTGTATATAAAACGCAACACGCGTGTATCGTCCGTACGATCTGGGAAGAGAGTGAGGGGCGGACGTGACGAACGTGGAAACTAAGGTAAAATTTTTAACTTGGTGCTTCACTAGACTAGACTGCTTCTATCTAGGCCGATGTTGGGACAAGATTAGGAGGGATTTTAATGGCATTATTAATATTTGAGGGTTTGTCTTGTGTTGTGTCTTGCAGACAATATGGATCCTTTCCAAAATGAAAATTTTATGGGGCTATTCCTAGAACTGTACATGGAGATGCCCTGCCTGTGGCAGTTCCACAACGAGTTTTATGCCGACAGAACAAAGAGGAACGCAGCACTGGAGAAACTGCTTTCTTTGGTGTGGATCATGGTCCCCACGGCAGACATGGCCTATCTGAATAGGAAAATTGGGGCCATGCGGATTACATATTTCAGGGAGAAAAAGAAGCACCTGGAGTCCTTGAGAGCAGGAGATCCAGATGCCGTTTATTCCCCCAGGATGGTTCACTTTAACAATACACAAGTAAATGCGCAAAAACAGGGTCAAAGATTTTCCCAATGTCCACCAGTCTCTCACCAATTGAAACCAAAGATCCAATTAAATGAATGAGAGTCCATATTATGAAAAAGTCCGTATGGTTATAAATATAAAAGCTACTGTCCAGTAGAACAAAGGAAAGCATTTAAAACCAGGAGCTCCATATCCAGGGCTGCCATCAGTGAAGGACAGAAACCATGTTCCAAAGTCTGTGAAAAAAAAGCAAAGGAAGAGGCGCCTCTGGGTGTAGAGATAACAAACACTTTAATTAAAAAAACGCATATATTTCAGGCAACTCACATTTTGGATGTGGTCTATGAGCATTCAGTCACTTTAAAAGCTGAGCATGGCTGTGGTCATCTAGTAGTCCATCACGCTGAGGCACTGTAGCCGCTAGTGGCCAGGAAGTGGCACAGACGCGGAGAGCGATGACATCATGAGGTGGGTGCGACCGGTTTCGTGAGCGTACAGGCTGAGGTTGTTTGACAGCCGCGCTCCTTCATCAAGCAAGATGAAGGAGCGCGGCTGTCAAACAACCTCAGCCTGTACGCTCACGAAACCGGTCGCACCCACCTCATGATGTCATCGCTCTCCGCGTCTGTGCCACTTCCTGGCCACTAGCGGCTACAGTGCCTCAGCGTGATGGACTACTAGATGACCACAGCCATGCTCAGCTTTTAAAGTGACTGAATGCTCATAGACCACATCCAAAATGTGAGTTGCCTGAAATATATGCGTTTTTTTAATTAAAGTGTTTGTTATCTCTACACCCAGAGGCGCCTCTTCCTTTGCTTTTTTTTTTTTGGTTCACTTTAACAGGCTGCATTTTCTGGTAGACCAAGGGTTACCCAGGCCACCACTCTCCAGTCTTCCTTCAAGGCATCCTTCACCCCCAGCTGAGGCTTCTGATGTCCAACCTGGGCCTTCCAGGCAGCAACATGTGGTGGGGCCCAGCTTGAGACAGGTATTGCATTGTTGAACATATTTCTGGTGTTACATTTAATGATGTTAACTAGATGTTCTTATTGATCAGTAAGTTGTGATTTCTCAAAGTGGTTTACATCTCAAGAGACAGTAATGACCAAAAATGATTGGGACGGGAAAGGAAAATGCTTGTGTCAGAATGATAGTCTGTTCTATTTGGTAACATTCAATTAGCAAAAGCCAGGACCACAAAATGGTGTGATTGATGATCAAAAAACTAAAACTATGTCCCCTTTTCATACACAGGAAGACCTCAGTCGGGGGGAGGCTGTGGCAAGTGGCAGCCAGGAGGCCGACCAATGCCCTCCTTCTCATCCTCCTGCCCCAACTACAGAAGCCCAGCCGCAGCCTGGAAGGATGCCTGGTGGGAAGTCCCCAAGGAAGATGAGAGAGTGATGGCCTGGGTTCAGTCTGGTCTGACAGAAGATGCAGCCTCTTGAAGATCCACATCCTGGGGACAGAAATGGCATCTGAATTTCTCTCCCTGAGATATCTACTCCTCAGGCCACCAAGTTTTTCTATTAGAATTTGTTCATGTCTGCCCTGGGGGCCAAAGGCTGCACCAAAGTAAGAAGTTTCTCCAGTGCTGCGTTCCTATTTTTATTTTATAGCGACCAAAATAAAGGTTTTTTTTGTTTGATGAAATACTTGTGTAATGTGTTTTCCTTCCAAAAGGCCAGTTTATTTGTGAGCAGGCAGGTACATTTCAAAAATACACAGTGAAATGAATAACAAGGGGTACCAACACTAAACAGCCTCCTGTAGATTAAAAAAGAAAAACCAAAGATAAAAAATAAAATAATGTTATTGTGGTAAGTTTACACACAAAAAACACCCCAAAAAAAGGAGAAATGAGCAAACTGTCTTTAAAGGAGATTTTTAGGAATTAAAAATAAAAAAGCATCCAAAAAAGAATAAACCAAATCTAAAATTGTGTAGATGTGACGCAAACTAAAATTGTATTGCTGAAATGGTTAAAAAAGAGTAATGAAATACGTTCGGGAGAAGTGTGTGTGACTATGAGCATCAAAAGAAGTTTATTCTTGCAGCATTGTAAAGAACAAGAGAATGCGCTTGATGAAAGAATTTTTAACATTGCAGCGTGACGAATGTGCTATATCGCTTACGAGCAGTAGTTTTACCTGAACGAGCGCTTCCGTGTCGGAATTTGAATGTGAGCATGTGTGGCACCTTATCCGTCGGAGTAGGCTACACGTGATCGGAGTATGTCCGATCGGACCAGTTGGTCGGAAAATATTTCCAACATGTTGGAAAACTTGGTCCGACGGATATTCCGACGGAATCAGTCCGATGCATACCACACACAGTCGGATTATCCGACAACACGGTCCGATAGGACACATTCCGACGGATTCTCCGACCATGTGTACAAGGGCTTAGGAATAACTCACTTAAATCTGTCTAAACCAGAGTCTAGTAAACATCCCAGGTATGATAAAGTTTGAAAAATGAAATCATAAATTATAATATAATAAATAACTATAAATAATTATACCAAATAATAATATAACAATAATAAAAAATATTAAATAATCTAATCAAATCAAAAACACTGAAATTTGCTCAGTTGCAGATTTGTCACTGTCATTACTTTTCAGTATTTGATGACGGATCTCCCCACAAATCAATATCGCTCAATTCTGGGAGTGATTCCAATTTATTATCGCTGTTTTCTAGCTGATTTAAAGGGACAGTTTTGGTTGCTATGGACAATCTCCAGTTTCCAGGCAGAAAGAACAGTTTTTATAATATAAAACTACATGCAGAGCACTGGGCAGACCACTGGGGACAAAGGGGATGTGAAATAATTACATACAGCAATGTAATCTGTAAGATTACATTATACTGTGTGTAATGTGTGTGTTTTACGTTTTGAATTTGGCGCCGTTCTCCCTCCCCGTGCTTTGCAACGCTCGCAGGGAACGGAGCCCGGCGATGTGATAGATCGAGCGGAGGACGGCTCACTCGTACAGCGGGGGGACATCGCTGGATCCAGGGGATAAGGTAAGTAAGCTCTTCCTGGATACAGCGATGCGGTCCCGGGTCTGGCTCGGGGTTACCGCTAATGGTACAAAATTTTCACCACGAGCCAGACTCAGGAATACCACCAGGGGGTTTAATATTTACACTTTCATTGAAGTGGGTATACGGCTCTCGCCATTCTCTCGGTGCTGCAATTGTGAGGACTGTGGATCCCACACATAGAAGCCACACTGACCACCCCTCTGCTCCCCATCCCACTTCCCAGAATGTTTTGTATTCTGTGAACCATTAATAGAAAGTGTAAATAAGTAAGTAGCATTGCTGAAGTAAATAGCTTTTTGTGCTACAAGGCAGCACTTTCTGCTTTATGGGCCTATGCCTCTCCCTGCTGCCTCCTGCAATTGCCTCCTCACACCTATCCCAGGAGGTATTGTGATACAGAGGGAGCACGTGTGATGAATTATTCAGTGTATGCACAGACACATTACTTGTCTTGCCATGCCAACAAATGCATAGCAAATTTCTGTCCATGTGCACAGATGCCACAAATCACTAAATTGTCCATAAATCAGAAGCTAGCAGCATTTGTCCGCATGTGCAGAAATCCCACCTCACATGCACAGATGCACTGTAAGTCTTTACCCAGTCCCAAATACCTGTCAGAGGTCTGCTGCATCTGGGCACATTCTGGATTTTTGAAAATTACTGAGTAGAAGAGGGGCAGGAGGAGTTCCACTTTGCATATACATCATGTAAAAGAAAAGTTCCACGTGACCACCTGTGCTCCAGTTCTGAGGCGCCTCCCCTGCTTCCAGGGAGAATATTCTGGAAGAAGGCTGGGCCTAGAAATGGAGTGGCAAGCAGGTGATGTAGGAGCCCTGACCAATCCCCATCTAATATTGGCAGGGGGCGGGCCTCCTATATATGCTGAGATAACATGCCACTGGGGGGAGATGTTGGCTGAGTAAAGTGAGGAATGCAATACTAGGCAGCAGCAGAAGGGCACCCCTATCTGGGGGAGCGGTGTACTGATCATATCATATAAATGTACTCACCGAGGCCAAGATGCCGAGAGCGGTCGCTGTTGCGACTCGGCGCAGACCACCCCTGAAAGTGGCACAGAGAGTGGTTGCACCAAGAGGCACAAGCTACCAGTAGGACCGTCACTTGCTAGCAGATCAGCAGGTAGCTTGAGCAGAGCTGAGAGGTGATGTCCCGTGGGAAGGTCCGAAAGCAATGGTAGCAAGTCCGTAAGGCAAAGACAGAAACCAGGAGACAGGCCAGGGGTCAAACACAGTCCAGATCAGAAGACAAGTACCAGGAACGCTGAGACAGAAGGATAATCCAAGACAAGCCGGGGGTCGAACACAGGAGACAGCAGGTAAGTCCAGATGCAGGCTGAGGGTCAAACACGTTAGAAAGCAGGAGTCCAAGATCAAGCCAGAGGTCGGGTCAGGAGAAGATCAGCGAGGTCGATAAGGCAATCCGGGTCACAACGGGTAATACAGATAACAGAAGCAGACGTGGGAATCACAGGAAGCTGAAGACAAACCAGCAGTGTGTTTGGATGACCTCACTTCCTTTATAGGTCAGCGAGGGGTCACACCCTGTGTGTGTGTGCTTGTGTGCTTTCGTTTATTCCTCTTGCACACAGCTGTGCGCCGGAGTGCTTTAACCGTGCGCATCCTATGACAGTGCCCCCCCCCGAGGGGCGGCCTCCGGACGCCCAAGCTAGCCATCAATTCCGGATGTTGCTGATGGAATGTCTTTATTAATTTGGGAGCGTGAAGGTTCTTGGATGGTTCCCAGGAGTTATTTTCTGAAGGATACCCCTTCCATTTTACCAGGTATTGTATTTGTCTACCGACTTTCCTGCATCCTAGTAAAGCTTCTACTTCAAATTCATCTTCTCCATCGATCTTGATGGGTGGAGGAGGAGGCACTTCCCTTCCAGGAAAAGGACTAGGAACCAATGGCTTCAAAAGGGAGGCATGGAAAACAGGGTGTATCCTGTATGATTCAGGGAGGGCTAGTTCAAAGGCTACAGGATTTATTACCCTTTTGATTTTGAATGGTCCTATGAATCTGGGACCCAGCTTGCGTGTGGGACAAGGAAGTTTGAGATTGGTGGCAGATAGCCAGACTTCCTCGCCAATTTTAAAGGTAGGGTTCTCCTTCCTTCCCCTATCATGGTATTTTTTGTAATCATCCTGGGCCTTCTGTATGGTCTCCTGGATCCTTTGGAAATTAGATTGGATGGCGGCTATCCGATCTTGGACCGCAGGAACAGTGGATTCTGGGATGGAGTTGGGGAGGAAAGAAGGGTGAAACCCACAGTTGATCCAAAAGGGAGTCTGGTTGGTAGTTGTATGAATAGAATTATTGTAGGCGAATTCTGCATATGGCAATAGGGCCGACCAATCATTCTGAGATCCTGAACAAAAGCAGCGAAGATACTGCTCAAGGGTTTGGTTTGTCCGTTCCGTTTGCCCGTTACTTTGGGGATGATATGCCGATGACAAACAGATCTTGATTTCCAGTATCTTGCAGAGTTCTCTCCAAAATCTAGAGGTAAACTGTGGACCTCTATCAGACGTGATACTGCTGGGAACCCCATGGAGCCTGACAACCTCCTTAATAAAGAGATTGGCAGTTTCCAGAGCAGAGGGAGTACCGACCATAGGTAGGAAATGGGCCATCTTTGAAAGACGGTCGACTACTACCAGAATTGTGGTGAAACCTTCCGAGGGCGGTAGCTCCACAATAAAATCCATTGACACGTCTGCCCAAGGTCGGTCAGGAATGGGCAAAGGCCTTAACAGACCCCAGGGCTTGATCTTGGGACCCTTGCTACGCTGGCACGGTACACAAGAGGCAATGTACGTCTGGCAGTCCTGTCTCCAACATGGCCACCAGAAAGAACGAGAGATCAGTTCCGCTGTTTTCTGTGTCCCAAAGTGGCCGGCCAATTTGTGATCATGACAAATCCTTAGAACTTGAGTCCTAATCTCAAGGGGAACGAAGACCTTGTTTCGGGCCCAAAACAGATTGTCACGTTTTTCCAAGGTAGATAGGACTGGGTCATTGCAATGGACTGAAGCTGTTTTGATGGCCGTAAGTAAGTCAGGCTGTGGGAGTAGAAGGAAGTTGTGAGGAGACAAGATCGTACTAGGCTCCGTTACCTGGGAAGACTCAGGGAACATGCGCGAGAGCGCATCCGCTTTGTTGTTCTTGGATCTGGGCCGGTACGAGATATGGAACTTGAAAAGAAAAGCGCCCAACGGGCTTGACGGGGTCTTAAGCGTTTGGCAGTCCGCAGATATTCAAGATTCTTGTGATCTGTGAATATTGTGATGGGATGAGTGGCTCCTTCCAAGAGGTATCTCCACTCCTCCAGGGCGAACTTGATGGCCAATAGTTCTCGGTCGCCTACGTCATAATTCCTCTCCGGTGGGGTTAGCTTCCGAGATGCGAAAGCCACCGGGTGTAACAAAGCTTTAGGCCCTTGTCGTTGAGAGAGGATGGCTCCTGTGGCTGTCTCTGAGGCATCTACTTCCAGTACGAATGGTAATACTGGATCGGGATGCCGTAAAATAGGAGCTGAGGTGAACAAGGTCTTTAGTTTGGTAAAGGCTACTTGGGCTTCTTGAGACCACTGAAATCGGGTATGTTGGCGGGTCAGCTGAGTAATGGGGGCGACTATTGAAGAGAACCCGGCGATGAATCTGCGATAAAAGTTAGCGAAGCCTATAAACCTTTGCACGGCTTTCTTATCCCTTGGAGCAGGCCATTCCAAGATTGCCTTGATCTTTTGGGGGTCCATGGCGATGCCCTCAGTAGAAATGATGAATCCTAAGAACTGAACTGTAGTTATCTCAAATTCACATTTCTCCGCCTTAAGGTACAGCCGATGTTGTCGGAGGATGGTGAGGACTTTCCGCACGTGGACCCTGTGGAGTTCAAGAGAAGCAGAGAAAATAAGGATATCATCTAAATATACCACTATAAAATTATCAAGATAGTCTCTGAAGATGTCATTTACTAGATGCTGAAATGTGGCCGGGGCATTGCACAGGCCAAAGGGCATAACAAGATATTCATAGTGGCCAAATCTTGATCTGAAGGCTGTCTTCCATTCATCCCCAGCACGGATTCTAATGAGATTGTAGGCCCCCCGCAAGTCCAGTTTGGAAAATACTTTGGCAGATCCTAAGCGCTGGAATAACTCAGGGATGAGTGGAAGTGGGTAGCGATTTTTGATTGTGACTTTATTAAGTTCCCTGTAGTCAACACATGGCCTAAGGGATCCATCCTTTTTTCCCACGAAGAAAATACCTGCCCCTGCTGGCGAAGAAGATGGGCGAATGAACCCCTTTTCAAGATTTTCATCAATGTAGGCTTTGAGAGCCTTTAGTTCAGTCTCGGATAAGGGGAAAATTCGTCCAAAAGGGATCTCAGAACCAGGTAACAGTTCAATGGGACAGTCATATGGTCTGTGTGGTGGTAGACGGTCAGCCTTCTTTTTATCGAAGACGTCCTTAAACTCGGAATAGACCTGAGGAATGTGCTGCAGGTGATCAGTGGTGGGGGCCACGGTCATACAAGGAGCTGGAACAGAATCAAAACAATGCTGCATACAGTAAGCGGATGTAAAGGACACTTCCTTCTTGTTCCAACTGATCTGGGGATCATGAGCCTGCAACCAAGGAAGTCCCAGGATGATAGGGAACATGGGAGATGATATTAGGTCGAAGCGTAGAAGTTCTCTATGGCCAGAGTCTGTAATAGTGAGCAAAGGTAGTGTCTCCTGTGTTACTGGACCTGAGAGTGGCAGAGATCCATCTGCTAAATGGACTAGAAGATGTGTTGCTTTATTCTGGCTTGGAATGCGTAGTTGCTGTGCGAGGGAGATGTCCAAAAAGCAACTACATGCCCCTGAATCAATCACGGCTGGGAGTGGGATCTTCTCTTCTGCCAGCTGTAGGGAAACAGAGAGAGTCACATAAGTTTGAGCAGGACCAACACTCTGGTAGTTCATTACACACCGTGGGGGCAACTTACGGGGTCTCACGGGACAGCTGTGAATGAAATGTCCAAGCCCCCCACAGTATAAGCACAGATTGGCTTGGCGTCTTCGTTGTCGCTCTTCTGGGGTGAGACGAGGATGGACCAAACCTAGCTGCATGGGCTCCCCTTCCGAAGCTGAGGGACCCGAAGGAACCGGGATGGGCGGATACGGGATAGTGGCCTTAGGAAGCATCCAACTAGGCCGAGGGGCCTGGAGGCGTTCGGAGCGCCGCTCGCGCATCCGTCTGTCCAGTTTTGTAGCCAACTGGATTAATTCCTCCAGGGAGGCAGGAGTCTCTACTCGGGCCAACTCATCCTTTAGGTTCTCGGAGAGCCCCAACCGGTATTGATAACGCAGGGCCGCCTCGTTCCAGCTGGTGTCAGCTGACCACTTGCGAAACTCAACGGTGTAATCCTCCACCGGTCTTCTCCCCTGTGAGAGAGCATGCAGGGTAGCCTCAGCCGTGGCAGTACGCTGAGGGTCATCATATAATTGTCCCATAGCCTCAAAGAAGGTGTCCGTGGAGTTTAACAAGGGGCTTCTCTGTTCCATAAGGCTATGAGCCCAGGCCTGGGGTTCCTCAGCCAGAAGAGAGATAATAAACCCGACCTTGACAATCTCTGAAGAAAAGGTCCTGGGTTGCAAAGCCAAGTACAAGGAACATGCATTTTTAAAGGCTCTGAATTTTTTTCGGTCGCCTGAAAATCGCTCAGGCGTGGGTACTCGTGGTTCGGGTACTGCCATCATCATACCGGGTGGAGGCTGGACATGAGGTGTGGAGGCATCGCTGACTGAGGCCTGCGTAGGATTTGTGGGTGCCGGAGCTGTGGCTAGTCGCTGAAGCCTGCTGTCGATCTGCGCATAGCCATCCTGTAGTCTCTGTACTGCTTCTGTGAGTGCAGAGACTTGTTGGCACAGGACTTCTAATGGCGAACCCGCTCTGTTGGCCTCTGTCATGGCTGGTTTGTACTATCATATAAATGTACTCACCGAGGCCAAGATGCCGAGAGCGGTCGCTGTTGCGACTCGGCGCAGACCACCCCTGAAAGTGGCACAGAGAGTGGTTGCACCAAGAGGCACAAGCTACCAGTAGGACCGTCACTTGCTAGCAGATCAGCAGGTAGCTTGAGCAGAGCTGAGAGGTGATGTCCCGTGGGAAGGTCCGAAAGCAATGGTAGCAAGTCCGTAAGGCAAAGACAGAAACCAGGAGACAGGCCAGGGGTCAAACACAGTCCAGATCAGAAGACAAGTACCAGGAACGCTGAGACAGAAGGATAATCCAAGACAAGCCGGGGGTCGAACACAGGAGACAGCAGGTAAGTCCAGATGCAGGCTGAGGGTCAAACACGTTAGAAAGCAGGAGTCCAAGATCAAGCCAGAGGTCGGGTCAGGAGAAGATCAGCGAGGTCGATAAGGCAATCCGGGTCACAACGGGTAATACAGATAACAGAAGCAGACGTGGGAATCACAGGAAGCTGAAGACAAACCAGCAGTGTGTTTGGATGACCTCACTTCCTTTATAGGTCAGCGAGGGGTCACACCCTGTGTGTGTGTGCTTGTGTGCTTTCGTTTATTCCTCTTGCACACAGCTGTGCGCCGGAGTGCTTTAACCGTGCGCATCCTATGACAGATCACAAGAGGAGGCCCGGGAGAGCTGTGAAGGAACTTTGCCTCTACACGGTCATAGGCAATGTCTTTGTCCCCACATGGTCAGTGATAAAGAACTCCTAGAGCAGAGGGGCAGGTGAAGCTGTTGGAATGTATGGTCCGGTCAAATTCCTCATCAAGGACTCAGGGCAGTGAAAAATCAGTGAGTGATACCACAGTGGAGTTCTGGATGTGCCAGGTAGTCTGTGAGGGAACTTTGCTTCTACACAGTCATTGTCAAAGTCTTCATCATTTACACGGTGAATGATTGGGAATCTTGGTCAGATGAGAGACTGTGGGAATATGTGTCAAATCAATGTAACCTGAGGGCACAGAATTTGCAAGATGGGCTGGCTGGGAACAGTAGTCCACTATCCAAGACTAATATTCTTTTAAACTACTGGGCCTCCGGGGAGAGGTACTGCAGGCCTCAGGCCCAGTAGCAGCGAGCCATCAGAGCCTGCTTAGGGACTCATTTAGAGGACCCTATTGCTCGACAGAAGAGAATGTGACATTATTTCACTTCAAGAAGTTTTGTGCAGGAGGAAAGAAGTTTTGGGCAGGAGAGAAGAAGTTCTGAGACCATCACTCCTACATGGTCAGGAGTGATATCCTCACCCTTTACATGGTAATGGATGGGGAAATCTTAGAAGGAATAGTCTGCTGGACTTGAGCAGAGAAGGAGCAACAGTCTGCATGGAGATGCATGAGGAGAATTATATTAAATACAGATGCACATCATTCTTCTGACTCTAACTAACTAAATTTGTGCTAGGAAGATAATCTTAAAAAATGTGATGGCAAACTAACGATCCTTTGGGCATTCCATATACCCTTTTCCCATCCAAGTTGTACCCCCCAATAGAACAACAAAATCAAATCCAGCAAAAGACTATTTGTTGTCTATGCAAGTGATGTATGAAGTCTGGCAGTGGGGTGAATTGCTGGATTGTCTATTACTAGCGGCAACTACATCGCTACATAGAGATGGATGTATTAAAATTGTGTAGAATTATTCTCATCTACAATAGCAGTCACCGGTACACTCCCCACATGGAATCCTATCTTTTACTTTGATGTGTTTGCAATATATATTTTACATTTTTATTGAATAAAAAAGAAAACTTGAAATGTTACACTCTACAAGTGCGCTTCTTGCATGTGTTTGAAATCTTTTCAGCTCTTGTTATTACAACATTGATCAGATGAGTGTAGTCAAGGCAAACCCTTTAGCATTTGGTTTCAGAAATGAATGAAAAAAGTATACATCATTTACTGCAGAGGAGAAGCTAGCAAAAATCTGTAATAAAGTTTGCTGAAGTCATTGAACTGTATACATTTGGCCTAGAGGGTTGTTTTTTTTTCAGCAAAACTAAAGATTATCATGCTTGTTGAAGGATAGCCTACTGCTCATCTATGGCTTACTGAAGCACAATTCTTCTACCGATGGCAAGCAGAACCATAAATATGCTGCTTAGTACCACAAATGCTGCCTAGCGAAATGCAAAAAGAAGCCTACTGACCGCAAGGATAAGACATCATTACTTCCTTCCTGTGTATGCTAATCCTAAAGTCATGTGTGGGGATGTGGTATAACTTGAAATCCGTATTAAGAATGTGTATATTGTCAGCTAGAGAAAAGCACAGTTGTATTCTTTCATCATCGCTCCATTCTTCCCTTAGGGCCACTGCCAACCCAGTTGTCCTAGATACAGCATTCACCAGGGAGAGCCTACGTCATCTGCTCAGTCTCTACCTTGGTTACATCTGGGATATTCTTAATAGACATGTGCATTAGTTTTCGTCCTAATGCATTTTTGTCTGAATTTCAGGTATTTTCGTTATTGCTTTAACAAACGATAACGAAAGTGCAGAATCCGAAAAACTAAAGATCCGACATAAATACATGCTTTATTTTCATTTTCGTTGTGAGAACAGTTCGATATAGATAGGAGATTTGACATGACACTGATAATAACAATCTGTGTCTATTTAACCTGTGGTCGAATGTGCCTAACCTTAACTCTATTAGTCCAGGATTATTCTACATAGCGAGAAAAGATTCGACAGAGAGAGAAAAGATTAATGCTGGAATTGGGTGGGGGAAGTAAAATAAAAATAATGATGATGATGAATGTTATTGGCTGATTGTAACCAAAGAGCTGGAGCAGTAAAATAGCTAGAACTAAGTACACATGTACAGCCAACTTACTTTCACTTACGATTGCTAGCAGAGAGAGAGACACACAATAAATCATTTCAGAAGGCAGTCAATCTTAGCTGGTCCGTTTAACAGAGAACCTAAATTATTTAGCAATTAAGCATAAGCACAGTAGCAGAACAATAGTGAAGCAAGCTACAGTTCAACTTAACTTTTTCATAATAATCTGCTGCTATTGTGTTAGTGTTGTGAACTTGACAGTGATACTAGTGTTGCTAGTGTCATGATAGCCTCAGAGGCTGCCCGTGTAGGCATGGAGTCATACAGTTTAGCTGCTCCATCGAATCTTCTTTGAACATTCGACAGACACCATAAGTCTTCAATGACAGAATCGACCTTAATTCATTTGGATTTTCGGAGAAATTTTTAACGAAAAACAAAAAATAAATAAAAATGAATTTCGAGAGTAACTAAATAAATGTATTTTTTAGACAAAAGAAATTCCGAAACAAAATATGCTCTAATTCTTAAGCACCAGGGCAATCAGTATTTTGGGTATGGTATTCTAATACTCAAATTCTCTGATGTTCCATGCTTACATCTCAACTTGCCATACCATATTGTGCATATTTTTTAAATTCCTCTGGGGATACTTAGGAGGAGGTAAGACAAAGACATATGCTGCCATTTTGATTACCCCAGCTAGGCATCAGTTGCCCAACCAGCATGTACATAATATAATATAAAAAAAAAAAAAAATATATAAAAAAATTCTATACAGTAGGTGAGCTGATAAGGGGCCAAAACAATTACCAAGTCTCATTGATAGGAGGTAGATGTGGAATCCTTCAAGAGAAAGGGGGTTAGGGGTCGTTATTAGAGATGAGCACACTCATTGGAGTGATTTATAGATCACTACAAATTTGGCTGTTTCAGACAAATATGTGTGAAAATCATTAACCTTCATCATTGCTATTCCAAGATTTCTATTGTTACATTTGGGGGTCTACCTATAATCCCTAGTGTTTCCTAAAACCCAGGGCACAACTTATCTCTCTCCTTATAGCAACTAACAAAGGAACAGGTTATCATTTATATTTTGTGTGGAGAAGGAGAATGTTGGAAGCTCTTCTGCTGTTTTTCAGGTAGGCAAGCTAAGAGCATATAGTATGTCTAAATGGGGTCAGGCGCTATCGATAGTAGCTAAAAGGAGGTGTGTGCATAGAGGTAAGTAAACATAAGCACTAGCCACCTAAAAACCACAATAGTTGTTGGAGGTAGAAAACCGC
Organism: Lithobates pipiens; assembly: GCF_037356315.1. Classification (NCBI taxonomy): domain Eukaryota; kingdom Metazoa; phylum Chordata; class Amphibia; order Anura; family Ranidae; genus Lithobates; species Lithobates pipiens. The sequence continues at coordinate 112,455,906 of NW_027507788.1, forward strand.
ACTTTCCACTGGTAAGGTGTAGGAAAAAAGGAGTAAGCAGAGCAAATAGCCAGCAAGACCATATAATATACCCCACTAGTAGATGATACCATTAAGTACTAGTTGTGGTACACGCACCACAACTAGTACTTAATGGTATCATCTACTAGTGGGGTATAATATATGGTCTTGCTGGCTATTTGCTCTGCTTACTCCTTTTTACCTACACCTTACCAGTGGAAAGTGCGGTTTTCTACCTCCAACAACTATTGTGGTTTTTAGGTGGCTAGTGCTTATGTTTACTTACCTCTATGCACACACCTCCTTTTAGCTACTATCGGTAGCGCCTGACCCCGTTTAAATATATACATTTTTGTTACTACTTGCACTTCCTTCTTGGGATTGCGAGGTTTAGGGGTGGCAACACCGTTTCAGTGCCCATTCGGTCTATGCCATCATCTTGCTAGAGCCTCCGTGGCGCGGTCTGGGTCTGTGTGACCTGTGTGTTTTTTACCATATAGTATGTCTGTTTCTTGGCAGGGAAGTTGCTAATGTATTAAAAATGTGAGGCAGATATCCATACCTTGCTAGTGTCTTTGGAAACTGATCTGGGCTACATTTGCAACCCTGTCTTGCTTGGCAGAGAGGCTGACGAGACTAATAACAACTGTCTTTAAAAACTGTTTCAAGATCTGTTTGCAAAAGTATATTGCAATTTAGCAGCAGATAATACCTGTTCAAGGTCTATTTACAACATTTTCTTGCTTGGCAGAAAAGCTATTTTTTGTATTCCAACTTTGAGGCTGATTATGTCTCACTGTTGTTTTTTTATATACACCATTAAACATAACATTAAGACCACTGACAGGTAAGGATGAGCCGAACACCCCCCTGTTGGGTTCGCACCAGAACCTGCGAACAGACCTAAACTTTGTGTTAACTTTAGAACCCTATTAAAGTCTATGGGACTCGAACGTTCACAATCTAAAGGGCTAATTTTAAAGGCTAATATGCAAGTTACTGTCCTAAAAAGTGTTTGGGGACCTGGGTCCTGCCCCAGGGGACATGTATCAATGCAAAAAAAAGTTTTAAAAACACAGTTTTTTCAGGAGCAGTGATTTTAATAATGATTAAAGTGAAACAATAAAAGTATAATATTTCTTTAAATTTTGTACCTGGGGGGTGTCTATATATGTCTGTGCTTAGAACTGTCCCTGCACAAAGTGTCATTTCTGCAGAAAAAAAAGTCCTTTAAAATCACTCACGGCTATAATGAATTGTGGGCTACCGTAATACAGAGAACACTCATTGAAAGTCATTGATAAAAAAAAAAAGCATGAGGTCTGGTATGGATATTAAGGGGAACCCCACATCAAATAAAAAAAATTGATGTGGAGTTCCCCCTAAATATCCATACCAGACCGTCCAGGTCTGGTATGGATATTAAGGGGAATCCTGCGTCAAATTTAAAAAAAAATTGACGTGGGGGTCCCCCTAAAAATCCATACCAGACCCTTTATCCGAGCACACAACCTGGCAGGCCGCAGGAAAAGAGGGGGACGAGAGAGCGCCCCCCTCCTGAACCGTACCAGGCGCTCTCTCGTCCCCCCTCTTTTCCTTCTTTTCTTGCATGCTCGGATAAAGGGTCTGGTATGCATTTTTAGGGGGACCCCACATCAATTTTTTTTTTATTTTTTTTATCAATGACTTTCAATGAGTGTTCTCTGTATTACGGGAGCCCACAATTCATTATAGCAGCGAGTGATTTTAAAAGACTTTTTTTTCCTGCAGAAATGACACTTTGTGCAAGGACAGTTCTAAGCACGGGAAACATGCGCCCCTTCACAGGCGTACTATAGACACCCCCCAGGTACAAAATTTAAAGGAATATTACACTTTTATTGTTTCACTTTAATCATTATTAAAATCACTGCTCACGGACGTTTTTAAAACTTTTTTTGTATTGATCCATGTCCCCTGGGGCAGGACCCAGGTCCCCAAACACTTTTTAGGACAATAACTTGCATATTAGCCTTTAAAATTAGCACTTTAGATTTCTCCCATAGACTTGTACAGGGTGTTCCCGGCTTTTCGAATTTGCCGCAAACACCCCAAATTGTTCACTGTTCGCCGAATAGGCGAACAGGCAATGTTCGAGTTGAACATGAGTTCGACTCAAAGTCGAAGCTCATCCCTACTGACAGGTAAAGTGAAAAACATTGATTATCCTGTTACAATGCATCTGAAAGTAGGTGGGATATATTTGGCAATAAGTGAACCTGTTGTCCCTGAAGTTGTGTTGAAAGCAGAAAAAAGGGGCAAGCATAAGCAGTTGAGCGACTTTGACACAGGACAAATTGTAATGTCTAGACAGCTGGGTCTGAGCTACTTCGGATTTGCAGGTCCTGGTCTACAATCATCAGGACCAAAAGTGGCCTAAGGAAGGAAAACTGGTAAATCGTCATCAAGGTCATGGTTGTCAAGGCTCATTGATGCACATAGGGGAGTGACGGTTGGGCCGGGTAGTCTGATCCAATAGAAGAGCTATAGCTGTGCAAATTACTGAGGAGGTTAATTCTGATTCCGATAGAAAAGAACAGACAGTGCATTGCCATTTGTTGTGTTTGGGATTTCGTAGCCACAAACCAATTAAGGTGCACCTGCAGAACCGTGTCCGCAGGAAAAAGAGCATACAGTGAGCATCACAACTGGACCACAGAGCAATGGAAGAAAGTGGCCTGATCTGATGAATTCAAGAAAGGTTTGAGGAACAGTATATACAGTATATCAGACATCTCAATATATAGGCAAGAAAGTTACATAAAAAAGCAAGATGATAAGAAAAAAAGAATTGTGTTTGTGTGTGAAATGTACACATGTAGCTTCATGCCTGTAGAGAGACTTCACAGAGAATCACAAATGCAGAGGCACCACTACCACCTACAGCTGCTCTGTTACCAAGCCACCCACTGTGTCCTCCTGCCATAATGTCCCAACAGCAATACTAATTCTTCCACACTGTTTTCATCTTATAAATAATATGAAGTACAGGAATAAGCAGAGCATTAGGAAAAGACAAGGAAACATAGCCAGAAAACTTGTCCCTTACAAAAACACTTTTAAAATACCATTTTGTAGGTTTGGTTGTTGGGCACGGTCTCTCTAAAGATGCAAGCTCTTGCTTGAAAGCATTTAAGTAATTTGCTCATCTTTTATTATGAAGACTTCAGTTTTACTGATTATGGACTTTGAGAATTGGCAGATTTAGCCTTGGTTTGGAAAGATTTTGGCTACTAAGGACAATGGAAACAGATAGCCTGGATCGTTTACCCACTCTGTAGATGCTGCATATAAACTATTCTGGATAACCACATTTTCTACTGGCTATATGTGCCCTTTAATTTACTTTCAAAGCAAATTTATGACTTGCATTTAGGCTCCAGATGAGGTATTACAGTATACATTTCCACAGGGCATCCTTTTTTACAATAGGGTTGATTTACTAAACCTGGAGAATGCAAAATCTGGTGCAGCTCTGCACAGAATTAGCTTCAAGGTTTTGTTTAAGCTTAACTGAACAAGCTGAAGTTAGAAGCTGATTGGCTATCATGCACAGTTGCACCAGATTTTGCACGCTCCAGTTTTAGTAAATCAATTCCAATTTTTCTCATGATACTAGTGGTCCTTTAAACATAATGTGCAGAAATTAAAATGCACATTGGCTAATTTGAACATTGCCATTTCCAAAATCAGAGGCCTTGACCGCTGATGATATTTCTGACCTTTATCTGCAAGATGTGCAGTGTAGAACTGAGCAGCAAGCAGTTTTTTAATTTCTAAGCGTTCGTCTTCAAGAAGTCAGTAAACTGTGACAAATGTACTTTTCCTGATAAACAGGACTGCACACTTTGCTGTATTACTAAATAATACTGGAATATGTAAAGCTGTGAATCTAACTTTTCACCCTGATGTATGTTTAAAGATTAAACATTATGCTACATGGGGGTATGCAACCCTTTTTAAACTGTAACTCCCAAATTTAAGTATAGCCCCCTTGCTGGAATTTGTGGGTTATTCAGTAGACTTCCTCCCCTGTTGCAGAAAGGAGGATATGTGATCAGCTTCAGAGAGTGAAAGAGAGAGGTGGTTAAAGGTTAGTAGGTTAAAATGTTAGTTGTGAGCTTCATAAACAATGTATTATAAGGTTAATGACTGGTAATGTAGGGATTAATGTGCTGTTGTGTGCCTGTCCTCTGTGACCTGTGGTTCTTCTCGTAATAAGGTTATATATAGTGATAGGGGGTTGGGCCGGGGTTGGTTGGTCGTGAAAATTGGAAGAGCCATACATGTGGGGATGTAGTTTTGCACCTACAGCGGGATCACGACTTGTTGGGGCCCTGAAATGGGACTGTATAGTTGGAAGCATGTCAGTAACAGCTGAAAACTACCCCAAGCCAAAGGTGTGAGCACTACGGCATAGACCAGAGTAGTATATGAGAGGAGACAAGGAGTACCGTAATGTGCTAACCTATTGCATTGCTCATGTAATTGTAAAGCCCCATACACACGAGCGGACTTATGTCCGACAGACTTCCGAAGGAGTTCTGCCAGAGTTCTGCCGGAGTTCCGACAGAGTTCTGACGGACTTTTCGAATGAGCGGACTTGGCCACACACAATCACACCAAACTCAGACGGATTCGAACGTGATGACGTACGACTGTACTTGAATAAGGAAGTTCATAGCCAGTAGCCAATAGCTGCCATAGCGTCGGTTTTAGTCCGTCGGAATAGCATACACACGAGCAAATTTTTCGGTAGGAACTGGGTCCGGCGGAGTTCCGTCGGAAAAATTTGAAGCATGTTCCATTTTCTAAAGTCTGTCAGACTTTTGCGAATCAAAAGTCCGTTGCAGCCCACACACGATCAAAAAGTCTGACGGAATCATTCCGTCAGACTTTGGATGTCGAAAAGTCCGCTCGTGTGTACGGGGCTTTAGAGAACTGTAATGTGGAGATGCAAAGAAACTTGTTTTTACACAACCTAATCAAGTAAAGTAGTTCTGCTTTAGAAACAAAGTCTGGTATGAATTACTGGTGAAGAAAATAAGAGGGTGTTCATACAGTGAATGAGCATGGGGAAAGAGGTATGAACCTACATGCATACCTCAGGGGGGTGGAGAGGGAGAAGTAAAAAAGAAGGACGAGCAGCTAGATTGAGAGAGGAGGCAGCAGTACCCAGTAACGGAGCATCTGTCAGAGAAGGGAATTTGTGACCCTTCCTAAGTTGCACGGTCCGCACATTAGAGCCCATTGCTTAGCAGGACCCTCCAAGAGACTAGGCTTGGGCCATGTGTGTGTGAGGCCTTGTGAAGTATATAGCAGCTTCCCTCTCTGTCTTTGTCCTCAAACAAGTAAGGCCGCGTACACACGGGCGGACTGTTCGCCCAACCTTGTTCGGCAAACAGTTTGTCAAACAGTCCGCTCAAAATTTGCATGAGCGGACTTGCCCACACACGAGCGGACTGTTTGACGAACAAGGTTGGGCAAACAGTTCGCTCAACTTTTGAAATGAACGGACTCGCCCACGTAAGGAGGAGGCAAATCCGCCCATTTCAAGCGCGTGTACAGGTAGGCGGGGCCCGCGAAGGAGACGTCGCGGGCTCCGCCGCCTGGAATGGACTTAAAGGGGAACCCCAACGCCGAAAAAAATCGGCGTGGGGGTTCCCCCCAAGTCCACACCAGACCCTTGTCCGAGCACGCTACCCGGCCGGCCAGGAAAGGGGGGCGAGCGAGCGCGCCCCCCCTCCTGAGCCGTACCAGGCCGCGTGCCCTCAACATGGGGGGTGCCTTGGGGAAGGGGGGGCCGCGCGGCCCCCCCACCCCAAAGCACCTTGTCCCCATGTTGATGAGGACAAGGGCCTCTTCCCGACAACCCTGGCCGTTGGTTGTCGGGGTCTGCGGGCGGGGGGCTTATCGGAATCCGGGAGCCCCCTTTAAGAAGGGGGCCCCGGATACCGGCCTCCCACCCTATGTGAATGAGTATGGGGTACAATGTACCCCTACCCATTCACCTGTGAACTAAAGTACAATAAAAAACACAACACAGAGAAAAAATATTTTATTGCACAGCTCCGGGGGTCTTCCGTCTTCGGGGGTCTTCTCGCCGGACTCCTCCGCTATGTGTGTGTAGCTCTTTTGCTAGCGGAGGAGTCCGGCTTTCTTCCTCCCCGCCGCCGGCCTCTTCTCCCGACTTCGGGGGTCTTGTCCCCCTCTTCGGTTCTTCTGCCGGGCCACCGCGCCTGGTCCGGTGGCCCGGTCTTCTGTCGCCGTCTTCTGTCGCCGCCTTCGGTTCTTCTGCCGGGCCACCGCGCCTTCTTGTAGCTCTTTTACAGGCGGTGGCCCGGTCTTCTGTCGCCGCTGTCGCCTTCCGTTCTTCTTCTTGTTCTTCTTGTTCTTCTCCAGGAGATGTTGACACGTCGCTCCCTCCGGCCGGAATGCCAGAGCCGCCCTGCGCTGTGACTTATATAGTGACAATGGGGCGGGGTCACATGGTATATGTCACATGGGTTGGTCACATGGGTTGATGTCACATGGGGACTATGACATCGTAAGGGGGCGGGGTCACCATGTGACCAACCCATGTGACATATACCATGTGACCCCGCCCCATTGTCACTATATAAGTCACAGCGCAGGGCGGCTCTGGCATTCCGGCCGGAGGGAGCGACGTGTCAACATCTCCTGGAGAAGAACAAGAAGAACAAGAAGAAGAACGGAAGGCGACAGCGGCGACAGCGGCGACAGAAGACCGGGCCACCGCCTGTAAAAGAGCTACAAGAAGGCGCGGTGGCCCGGCAGAAGAACCGAAGGCGGCGACAGAAGACGGCGACAGAAGACCGGGCCACCGGACCAGGCGCGGTGGCCCGGCAGAAGAACCGAAGAGGGGGACAAGACCCCCGAAGTCGGGAGAAGAGGCCGGCGGCGGGGAGGAAGAAAGCCGGACTCCTCCGCTAGCAAAAGAGCTACACACACATAGCGGAGGAGTCCGGCGAGAAGACCCCCGAAGACGGAAGACCCCCGGAGCTGTGCAATAAAATATTTTTTCTCTGTGTTGTGTTTTTTATTGTACTTTAGTTCACAGGTGAATGGGTAGGGGTACATTGTACCCCATACTCATTCACATAGGGTGGGAGGCCGGTATCCGGGGCCCCCTTCTTAAAGGGGGCTCCCGGATTCCGATAAGCCCCCCGCCCGCAGACCCCGACAACCAACGGCCAGGGTTGTCGGGAAGAGGCCCTTGTCCTCATCAACATGGGGACAAGGTGCTTTGGGGTGGGGGGGCCGCGCGGCCCCCCCTTCCCCAAGGCACCCCCCATGTTGAGGGCACGCGGCCTGGTACGGCTCAGGAGGGGGGGCGCGCTCGCTCGCCCCCCTTTCCTGGCCGGCCGGGTAGCGTGCTCGGACAAGGGTCTGGTGTGGACTTGGGGGGAACCCCCACGCCGATTTTTTTCGGCGTTGGGGTTCCCCTTTAAGCCCATTCCAGGCGGCGGAGCCCGCGACGTCTCCTTCGCGGGCCCCGCCTACCTGTACACTCGCTCGAAATGGGCGGACTTTCCGAGCGGGAACAGTCCGCTCATTTCGAAAGTACAGCGGACAAGCCCACACACGGGCGGACAGTTCGCTCAAACACAGTTTCAGCGGACAGTTTTTCGGAATTTCCGAAAGACTTTGTCCGTCCAACTGTCCGCTGAAACTGTCCGCTGAAAGCCCACACACGAGCGGACTGTCCGCCCAAACACTGTTCAGCGGACAAGGTTGGGCGAACAGTCCGCCCGTGTGTACGCGGCCTCAGTGTAATGTATATTGTGTGTGAAAGAGCTGGTAGAGGCAAATCAGTGTTTAACGCTATTTCACTCAAAATGCCTCTGTAATCAGTAGCGGGACAGGTGTCACTGGCAGCTGGAAAGATACAGCGTCATCAAACTAACACTTAGCTAAATTAACAACATACCACTGACAACATGAGTTTCTCCTGTGCAGGCAGCATGCTTTTTTTATATTAAGTGTCCCTAGGATGAACAGGGATGCCGGTCAGCATCCAGTCAGCTTCTGCTAACTTAGGAAAGATCCAAGTGCCATAAATAAGAGCTGCCAAGCTTCTCACCTGTGACGTGTTGCCTGTTGTATCTGGAAGACATCAGGCTTGGATGGCCCAGTCCTTTTCTTTTCCCCATTTGGTGCCCCAATAATGATAAACAATGACTTTATGTAAAAAAATGTGGGGTATTTATTAGTTACAATTCACATATAAAGAGCAATATGAAGCCTTACCACATATAGTGGCACCTTGCACTCTGCCCAGTGATAACTGAGGCCATCCTCAGTTAAGTGCTGTCAGACTCTGCCAGGTTCCTTAAAAAATATTCCTGCCCTGCTTGGCTCCATCACGCAGCTGAGCTTATTAGAACACCCACTGTGCTGGCCACGCGCCATCTGTTTCAGCCAGCTTGACCTCAGCTGCCCATTGGAAGTTTAGGATGCTCCATTTCATTAGAACACCCACTGTGTTGGCCACGTGCCATCTCCATCTCACTTTTTACTGCTGCTGTGATAGAATTCCATGAGTTTGTTCCAACTTACATTCCGAAGAGGCTACCGACTCCACCTTATGAGGTACCCCAATCTGCCATCATAAAAAAATAGGGCTCCATGCCTATTTCTTTCTCCGGTTTCCCCTTTTTGTTTATCACCCACACACCGATCACAAGACCATTATCTCTCCAGCTCATTCTGTAGTCCATTGTTAAAAATGTTCTGGACCTACATTGGAGAGATGCACACAAACTCCTCTGTTTCTACTACTGTTTCCCCGAAAATAATACCTAACGTGATTGTCGGTGATGGCTGCAATATAAGCCCTACCCCCCAAATAAGACCTACCCTGTTTCCCCAAAAATAAGCCCTACCCTGAAAATAAGACCTACAAGGACTTTAACTAGGGCTTATTTGGGGGTAGGGCTTATATTGCAGCCATCACGACAATCACGCTAGATCTTATTTTTAGGGAAACAGAGTGTGACATTCCTTTTCGATTAGCCCATGTTTAATTATGGAACCTAAATTCTTTATATGGGATGCTCAACTGCCCTATTCACCTTCCTCTTAGACCTCTATATGCCTGTACACCTTGCTGCTCCCCTCCATGACATCCCAGTGCTGTATGGGTAAATGGTACACTTCTATGGCTGCTCCTCCTATTCAACTGGAAGTCCTCCTCCCCCCCCCCCAACTTTGCTGACTCCCCCACCAATTAGCTTGGGCTTTTTCCCAACCCTCGTCTTCTCTCCTTCCATGTACCCACACTGCTTACAGCGGTGGCTGCCATGTACATAAGCGGACGCTATCATTGGTATAAGGACACTGTTGGGGCCTCTAGCCTTCACAGACTTTGCCCTGAGCCAATGGCCAGCACTCAGCAAACAATTATCATTGTGCTTCAATTATTTAGAGGGGAGACTGCTCCCAGCAGAAAAGTTAGACCAAGTTTGGATTATTTCTGATCAACAGTGTTAAGGAGTATATTATTAAATTGGAACTCTAGTCAAAACTCTATTCTTTGTTTTGGAGTGAGGAACAGGTATAAACCTCTGTCAGTTAAACTAAAGTGTATCACCATTTCTGTTGGACCTGGTAACCTTTTTTGCTTGGTTGGAAAGTTCAATACAAAATGTTATTGTTAATTTCTGGAACAGCAGATAGAAAAAAAATCCTCAAATGGGAACACCTATTCTGATGACAGCTATCTAAGGATGGATTTCCCCTCACTATGTTGAGATTTGCAGGCTAATTTACTGAAGGAGTTGAGAATGTTCTTTGAAAAATGATAGATATTCCCTTAAATTATCCAGTCATGTGAAAAGCAAACCACTATTCGCGTTCAGTACCCTATTGTGCGCAGATCCTTTTCAAATAACTGAATAACTGAAGTGAATAGTCACACATTTTACTGAGTACACATTTGCAACTAATCTTTCAATGATTTATATTGAAATCAAATTTGACAGATAACAAGGGTTCACATTGATACAAGTTTTATTTCAACAGTAGTGTTACAATAGTGGGTCTCAGAATAGCACGAATGGAAAATTATATAATTGTACTAAAACAAAGGTACTAACCCTGTCCATTCCTATCCATAATCAAACTGATGGTTCATAAGATGCCTAACACACACTATCCATAACTGTTCCCTGTACACCCAATGATAGTATTAATAACCTCTATAACAGTTTTTACAATGTACAGGGATGGGGACAATTGTAGACACTCACTCAGGTTGAACTGGATGGACTGGTGTCTTTATTCAACCTTACTAACTATGTAAGTCAAAGCCACCCTGGTGTAACCCAGGAAGGCCTTGAAAAAAAATAAGGGGGTAACAGGGGAGGGGGGTAGATGAAACAATGAACTTCCCTGTAGAGGGACTGTCATGTGGTGGAATTTCCCAGCTTGGAGTTATAACAGAAAGCCTAGGTATTAAGTGTACGCTGGACTGAATATACTGTAGAGCCCACTATCAAGCAAGTGGGAACCCAGCTATGGGGACAAAGTAAAAGTTTATATGAAAACATGAAAGAAGAGAAGAGGAGAAAAGGAAAAGGGAGGATAAAGAGAGAGGAAGAAAAAAGAGAAAGGGAGAATGTACAAACCGACCCCCATGCTCCAGGCTACTGCCCCCCCCCCCCCTACAGCAACTGGAGATCTCTAATCCAAGGATTCCAAATCTTTTCAAAACGATTTTGTTAGTCATGAAGATTACTAGTTCATTTTTCATTTATCATGAGCCAGGAAATTTAGTTTTTTATTAATGCCAAATTTATCAGAGGGGTTTCCATGCTCGCGCTATGGTAATCTTAGCTGCCAAGAGGATAAAAAAGATGAGGGTTCTGAGATGTCTGGGTAGTTCATTCGAAAGGTCAAAAATAAGGCTGTATTAACATTTTTAGGTATATTCACTCCAGTCACCAAATAAACCAAGTTAAAAATTCACCAGGTGGGGAGCATTGTGCCTTCTTGACCACACCCCCTGAAACAGAGAGACGAGGCATCCGGGTGGATCTTGGTTATCTGCGTCAGAACAAGGTACCATCGTGACAATACCTTGTAACTCGCCTCTACCAGGGAAGTATTTAGAATTCCCCTGTGCACCTCAGCTGCTAACAGGGGTTAAAAGTGCCCCACTAGCGGCTGAAAATCGCCGCTATAACAGCGGTAAAGCATTGTTAAAATTTGCGGCGTTTACCACTAAAGCCCCCCCCCCCCCCCCCAGTGTGAAAGCAGCCTTAGGGCACTGACTATATTTACCTTGTGCAAAATGCCAGTGTTCAGAACCAGAACTAATGTGAAGAAATCCTTTTAAGAAAGGCACATGTTAATTTTGTTTTGATCTAAGCACAAAGTGGACACAGAAAAACAAGTAGCTGTTGGACAAATTGTATCTAAACCCAAAAACAAAAATTCATATATTGGATACAGTGGCTGCATTAGTTTACCTTTTCAGGCTTTTTCCTTTATTTTTGTCTAGTAATCCTGTAAATAACACTTAATGTCCCTGGATAGCTACACTAATTTCTCTACTGCCATCCAGGCTGAACTTTAAATATGTCTACCTTTTTTCCCCATTGCATTTGGGATGATGCGTTCAGTAGTTCACAGTCACAAATAAAACAGTTTGTACTATCAGTTTAGTTGACTGGAGGTGACAGGGACTCTGCATTTTTGGAAAGTTTGACAGACATTTTCTGTACTTGCTGAAAATGCTTTTAGTCTGAAAAAAGAAAACAAATGCAGCCACTTTATCCAAGGACAAATAGGCTGCACTTTATTATGTCTCAGTTCATGGGTTTTGTTATCCTTTAACTATTGGAAGGACTTAAATTTAATTTGATTTCAATTTAATTTGAGTTAATTTTGATTTGATTTATGTAGCGGCGGGCTCCTAAAGAGCATTTTTCAAAATTAAACTCTGCCTAAACTGCAGTTTGGTTTGGGTTTATTTGTCTAAATTTGACTTCTGTATCAGTCTGACTGGGATGTGAGATGTTCAGCCTGGCCACAGGGGGCATTGTCTCTTGTGGCAGGCGTGGAAATATGGTTTGGTCAGACGCTTAAGTTACTCTCTTTTGGAACCAGGTCAGTGGGAGTGGCCCTCTCGCTGTGCCCTCTGGGAGAGGGTATTTAATATATGGACATCATGTGGTTCGGGGTTCCGGTCCAGTATGATGTGCTGATTACATGGTCTTGGTCCTCCTGACCAGCCCCCAGGAAGGCTATGGCCTCGGGTGTGGATCCACCCATCTTTAATGCCTCGGGGCTGACTAGCCCAAGGCAGGGAAACTAGAGGAGGATTCTGAGGTGGATGGGTGCCATCTCCGGTTCGGGAGAGGCCCATAGAACTTTGAGTATTCCAGAGGAGGACTCTTTAGAAGACCACCACGTACAGTTTGGTTTTCTTAACAAGAGTCTGGAAGGGCTGAAGTAACCAAGAAAATCCGGTCTTGTGGATATCGCCAAGGGGGCTGAAAGATCCAGCTATCCTACAAGTGTTCTACAGCTTAGTTTCCCTACATGTTCGGCAACAATGTCTGTGACAAAGACTTTGTTCCTGAGTAAGCCCCTTGTTGGCTGCTAGGCCTTGTGAGAGAGGGACTGTCCAACCTGAGTGTTCATCCAGTTGTGAATGGCTATTCTCTGGATGCAATGTAAGCAAGTTAACGTTTTTTGGCTTTTGACATTGAGAGTACCTGAACTTCCTTTTCCAACCCTCTGATCCCAAGTTGAAAGACTGTTCAATGGTTTGAGTTTTGCAAATAAAATCCATTCAAGTGGATATATTGTTAGTCTCAAGTTACTGGATCATCTACCAGGGGACATCCCCTAGATGTGCAACAAGGAAAGGGGAAGGTAACAGTAAGCACAAAAATAACCAGCAGCTCCTTCGGGGGTTAGTGCTACATTTATATTTATGTTCTGCATCAGAGGTGATACTGGCTGTAATGGTTAATTCATGTCCAATTCATATAAAAAATTAACCCACTTTGTTAGTTTTACAAGGGGGTACTGAATAATAAAATATATACAAGTGATGACAAATGGAAGAAAGCTAACTTACTATTTTTATACCTCTTAAGAACCATATACCTTCTCTGGAAAGAAAAGCACTTGCATATCTATGACTGTTACGTAGGATTCATATGGTAAGCACAAAGGTACTTGAAAGGGAAGAAGAGCTTTTCATGAGAAAGTGGATTATACCATGCAGGCTACAGAAGCAATAAGCCCCGAAGCATATGTAACCTTTGGATGTTTCTTGGATTTCAGATTTAAAATACTTTACATGTTTATAATTAGCAGCTTACAATTTTTTATGTTTATTTAATGTTTGTTATTTTTTTATGATTGTGTGACATATAAGTCAGACATATATTCATTTATTTGCAGATTCAATTGTATTTTATGTCTGTTTTAGGGATTTTTTTTAATGAAAAGGGGCATTTAACAAGAGGAATTGCAAATAAGCATATTGCTTTCAGCTAGCTTAAGAATATTCAATTTGAGGCATATTATATCATAAGGGATATAGGGACTATAGCAGGGATAGAGTCATTTTGTGCTAATCCCTGGAGTATTACAAACCCTAGCAAAAGATGTCATTTTGATTGCAGTTAAAGAGCTCATGGGGAAGAGTCACCTAATTGGACAAAATATATGCCTCCTAAATTGGAAGAATTTTAATGCCTGTATTATTCACACTCATCTGCAGGAATGGTCATATTTTTCCAAGGAACATCCAAAGATATCATAAAACAAACATTATTTGTGTTTGTTTCAGATGTTTTTCCTTTTTTTATTGCTTTTAAATATTTAATGTTTGCATTTTTAAACAAAATTAATGAATAACCTCTTTTGTGAAAAACTGTTAATAAACCAAAAGTTCATAAGTTCCCTACTGTCTTAATAAGTAAAAAGTTCTCAATTTGTCTCACTCGCATCTAGTACATTGATTACGTAGTTTACATCAGAAATTGTGCTTGCTTTGCCACCTGCTGAAAGCTCAATCTTTTTCATCTCCATAGTAGCAATAAAGGAAGAAATGTCAGCATTCAAACAAAGATGCAGAGAAGGAAAAGTACTTCCACTCAAGACAATGCAATGCGTAGAAGGAAAAAACAATACAAGCTAGAATATAAGATACAGATCTCATTTTCAGCATGCATGTTGTGTGCACATAGACTTGTTTGTGCTAACAAACCCTTATAATAGATTGTTGGTAAATGGCATCTTTAAGGGGGCAAATTATTCAAGGGAGCAGGTGGATCTGCAAACATTAATCTTCCTAGCATTACTGCTTGCTGGAGTAAATGGAAAAAGGTAGGGGACATGATTCATAGACTAGTGTGCTCATCAGTCAGTTGTGCCCTTCGTGCAAAGAAGACATGAGGGCACTGCAGCTTGGAAGTAGGGGGGGTTAAAGAGCGAACGCATGATAAATAGACACACAGCAAGCAAATCAGGGACGGGGCAGGGACAAATGTGTTTTTTTTTTTTGTTATTTAACCATGCACTAGCTGCACGATCTTCAGAAGAAGAAACGAGCATTAAAACATACAGTATATACTAGGCTGTTATCAAGCCATGCTTAACAGGGTTTATAGAAAATACATTTTCTAAGACAGTTCCCACGAGCAAAATTTTTGGGAACTTGTTCAATATTCTCATAAGACATTTATATGACTAGAAGCATAAAAACACTTTGGTCCCAGAACCTTCCCTCCATAGAAGCAGAACTGTTTAATTGGTTTAGAAAATATGTATTTTGCACTATTTCGATTATGCATTTGTTGTCTGCTCCAGCATATTATATTTCATTATATTTCTTCTGAACAAGTAACTTATTTAATTTGGTAGAAACTTTGGTTTTATATATATATATATATATATATATATATATATATATATATATACCTCTATACATTTTTATTAATGTTTAATTTGTGGGAAAATAACGGTACAAGTGAATAGTTAAACATTAGCCAAGCTACTACTTGACTACCATGATACCATATACGTATGATTTTTATATAACAATGTCAGGTGTGTTGGGTTTTCCAGAACCCGTTGGTACCACAGTCTTAATTTCACTTCTTTACAATCAAAATTATTTTAAATTACACTATGAGTGCTTGTACAAATATTTTAGGTTTTGTTACCCATATGTGCAACGTGCTCTTTGGGACCCGAAGGAGGGGGTGGTATTTTAAATTGATTTATTCTTAACTTTTTGTATACATTTTCTACTTGTTATGAGGGCTGGTAAGGGTCAGAGATGTCCTTTTGCACTTATAATAGGGAGGATAGCTTTTGACCAAGTTGCTAGTACTATAGGAAATCTTGTGGATGCCACTGGAATAAGAGTTGCCATTCCATTATTCATTTAATATGGTACCTGGGACCTAGGTGGTTAACAAGATTGCTAAAGTCTAAGATGAAGCAGCTTTTGACAAATTGTCCTAATGTGTTGCTTGGACAAACGCCCTTGTTCAAAACAACTACTTGTAAGAATTCAAACAAGAGTTATTTTTGGTTCTTTTCTGTCTTGCATTTAATAGAAAACAGTGTTTTTCCTTCTGATTGACACATGCATTCAAAACTAGATTGTGGCATAGGAATCTGAAGAGCATCACTGTTTTTAGGTTCCTCGGCAAGCATTTCTTTTCTCAAACAATACGTTTTTATTGAGTATAGAAAGAAATTGTACATGCATTGTCCAGAGCAAAACAGTCTGTAACTTTCAGCTTATATAAATTCAGTACATTATACAAAACATTATGCAAAATGATACCCCACCCTTGCATTCAAATAACACCTTATCCATCAACATAAAATACAGCTGTCCAGGTCTTCAGAGAGGCAGGGTAAAAGTGTTTACAAGCATTAGAATAGTCGGTCATACACCATATCTACTGGGGCTAGGCCCAGGACATCCAACCATGGGGCCCATAACTTATCAAATTTGCTGCTTTTACCCTGTGTTGATAAATGAGCTTCTCCAATTGAATAGTGTCACCCATGTGGATAATCCATTCCTGCAATGAGGGAGGCTCTGTGGATTTCCAGTGCCAGAATAATTTTTCTGGACTGGAAGAGAGCTCTTGCAACAGCCTTCGATATCTTCAATTGGAAGTACGGTATGTTTAAAATACCCAACAAACAGTGCTTGGGGTCAGCTGACATCTTAATCTGGAAGACCCTATTAAGTGTGTCTGGGACCTGTTTCCAATATAAATGGAGCTTTGGGCAACTCCATAGGAGGTGTATCTAATCCTCTGGATCTCTACTGCATCTGGCACAGGTAGGGTCAGAGCCCACCCTCGTGTGGGCCAACCTGCCCATTGTGCAGTGGACCCTCAGGAGGATGTATGGTTGAGACAGGCGCTGAGCCACACTCAGAGAGCACTGGGGAACAGCCTGTAGGGCTTCCTCCCACTGCTCCTCTTCAAAGACCCCAACATCCCGTTCCCACTGCGACACCGCCTTATGGAAAAGGTTGAGGAGCATGGCATAGCTGCAGGAGATAAATTCTTTATAGGTGGTGATTAGGGATGAGCCGAACACCCCCCGGTTCGGTTCGCACCAGAACTTGCGAACGACCCCCGCGTTCGGTACGAACGTTAGAACCCCATTGAAGTCTATGGGACTCGAACGTTCGAATTGGAAAGTGCTAATTTTAATGGCTAATATGTAAGATAGTGTCCTAAAAAGGGTTTGGGGACCTGCCTCCTGCCTCAGGGGACATTGGTCACTGCAAAAAAAAGTTTTAAAAACTGCCGTTTTGGCGAGAACACTGATTTTAATGACGATTAAAGTGAAAAAAAAAAAGTGAAATATTCCTTTAAATATGGTGCCTGGGGGGTGTCTGTAGTATGCCTGTGAAGTGCCACGTGTTTCCCGTGTTTAGAGCAGTCCCTGCACAAAATGACATTAAACGGAAATAACACCATTTAAAACTGCTTGCGGTTTTAATGTTATATCTGGTTCCTGCAATATGGTTGAAAATCATTGAGAAACATGGCATGGGTAGCCCTCCCTGCCCATTACCAGCCTATTTGGGTCTTGTACGCATATTAAGGGGAACCCTGTACCCATATTAAAAAAAGGAAATGCGTGTGGCCCCCAGGCCCTATATACTCAGAACAGCAGTATACAGGCGGTGCAAACAAGACAGGGACTGTGTAGGTTTGTTGTGTTAAGTTGAATCTGTTTGTAATTTTCAACTGGTACATTTTTAAATTTGTTTTAATTTGTTTTGTCGTCCATCTTTTTTCATCTCACTTGCTGCTGTCTCCTTGCGTTTGCAAGTAGGAGATGTTTGTAAGTTGGATGTTTGAAAGTAGGGGCCTGCCCTATATTATAGCGGTATGTACTGGGTACAGAGCACGCAGACAGCACGCACTATCTCCTAACACTACTGACTGCAAGCTCTATTATTAACCACTTGTTAGCCCAATGTTTGCATAAAGTGAAAGATGAAGTTATGCTGAGTAAATAGATATCAAACATGTCACTCTTCAAAATTGCACATGCCCGTGGAATGGCGCCAAACGTCGCTACTTAAAAAATCCCCATAGGCGACGCTTTAATTTTTTTTTTACTGGTTACATGTTTTGAGTTGCAGAGGAGGTCTAGGACTAGAATTATTGCTCTCGCTCTAACATTCTCGGCGATACCTCACATGTGTGGCACATGCGAGCACATGGGGACATGGGCGCTTTAATTTTTATTTTATTTTTTTATTGTTCATTTTACTTTATTTATTTTAGTTTGACATTTTTTTCCCCAAAAATATATTTTTGATCACTTTTATTCCTATTACAAGAAATGTAAACATCCCTTGTAATAGGAATATGGGGTGACAGGTCCTCTTTACAGTGAAATCTGGGGGTCAATATGACCCCACATCTCACCTCTAGGCTGGGAAGCCTGAAATAAAAAATAAAAAAAAGATTCTGGCTTTGATCGTACTGGCGAGTTGGTAGAAGCACCGGAGGGCGGTGAGGGGTCGGGGGCGTCTATGGCTGGGTATTTCAGGGTATCACCGAGTATTGTTGGTTATCTCTGAGTATGGCTGGGTATGGCAATTTATGGCAGGGTATTACAGAGTATTGGCGGGGTATTGGCGGGGTACTACAGAGTAATAGCAGGGTACTGCAGAGTATTGGGGGTACTACAGAGTAATGGCAGGGTACTGCAGAGTATTGGGGGTACTGCAGAGTAATGGCGGGTACTGCAGAGTATTGGGGGGTACTGCAGAGTAATGGGGGTTACTGCAGAGTAATGGGGGGTACTGCAGAGTAATGGCAGGGTACTGCAGAGTATTGGGGGGTACTGCAGATTAATGGGGGTTACTGCAGAGTAATGGGGGGTACTGCAGAGTAATGGCAGGGTACTGCAGAGTAATGGCAGGGTACTGCACTGCAGAGTAATGGCGGGGTACTGCAGAGTAATGGCGGGGTACTGCAGAGTAATGGCAGGGTACTGCAGAGTATGCACTGGTATTGCAGAGTATTGGCAAGGAATTGAGGGGTTAAATTCGGTGAGCAGCGATGTGGGCACTGCAGATGCAGCCCACATCGCTGCTGACACCGATCTCTTTCCCCTCCGCTGTACCGATCGGTACAGAGAGGGGAGGGAGGAACCGGTGTCATAACATGACGCCGGTTTGTTTCCAAGTGATCACTCCGTCATTTGACGGAGCAATCACGTGGTAAACGGCCGCTATGAGTGGCCGTTTACCGTGATCCGTGATGCAGGACCCGGCGGTCACGGATGCTCTCGAGTGCGCACACCTCGGGGCACGCGAGAGCAGAATTCTGGGAGGCCGTTAATTAACGGCCTCTCAGAGTTAAACAACCGCCCTGAAGCCGTTAATCGGCATTGGGCAGTTGTTAAGTGGTTAAAGCTAGATCACTAGCTATATAGGTGAGGTGAATATAGTGGTGTATACTGCAGTCAGGGCACAGACAACAACCACTACACAGCAGCAAGATAGGAAATCAGCCAAAAACGATTGGTGTGTACCTGTGTTGAAGGTACACAGAACACCCACTGCTTCAGATGCTAAGTAACACACTACACGAGGCCGCCTCAAAGGCGGCCTTATATAGTGTGGGGCGTGCACTACACAGCCTGAGCTATGATTGGCCACAGGCAGGATGCCTGTGGCCAATCATGGCTCTCCTCGCTGCCGGCGCTGCGATTGGCCAAGCATGCGGGGTCACAGTGCATGCTTGGCCAATCATCGGGCAGCAATGCACTGCGCCAACGCAGTGCATTATGGTCCGCGCGCGCGTCACTCGAATTTTGACGCGAACGGCCAAAACGTTCAGAATTCGCCGAACGCACGAACAGCCAATGTTCGAGTCGAACGTACGTTCGACTCGAACACGAAGCTCATCCCTAGTGGTGATCTCAAACAAGTAATTGAAGACGGAGGTAGAAACCAAGACCCATTGATCCCCTCCTCCCTGCGCCCTCACCGCATGCTGAAGCTGCATATCTTGGCAAGTATTTAGGAAAGGAAGGCACAAATCTAGACTATTATTAAATCTTGTATAACCCAGCGGGTATGGTAGAAGAGGCATTTTAAAATGGTTAATTTAGCAGATGCCTTTCTGGAATTAGCTATTCTCTGACCCCAGTGACATACTAGTTTTGAAGCAGTAAATTACTTGCATTTTTACTACTAGTGAGATGACCGCCAGAAACTAGTATATAGCTGGAGAATATCTTTCGTCAAATGTGTCTTATGCCGAGTACACACGTAGCCGACTATCCGACGGACTTAGTCTGGCGGACTTCCCGCCAGACTGTCCGTCGGACTTTCCGAACGAGCTACTTGCCCACACACGGCACTTTTTCAGCGGACTAATATGGCGTACTAAGTCCGCCGTACTATCCGCCCTACTTTTGAAATGAACGGACTCGCCCACACACGCGGAGGAAAGTCCGCTCATTTTGAGCGCGTCTCCAGGTAGGCGGGGCCCGCGAGGGAGACGTCGCTGGCCCCGCCATCTGGTATGGACTTAAAGGGGAACCCCAATGCCGAAAAAAGTTGGCGTGGGGGTCCCCCCAGGTCCACATCAGACCCTTGTCCGAGCACACTACCCGGCCGGCCAGGAAAGGGGGGACGAGCGAGCGTCCCCCCCTCCGAGCCGTACCAGGCCGCGTGCCCTCAACATGGGGGGTGCCTTGGGGAAGGGGGGGCCGCACGGCCCCCCCAACCCAAAGCACCTTGTCCCCATGTTGATGAGGACAAGGGCCTCTTCCCGACAACCCTGGCCGTTGGTTGTCGGGGTCTGCGGGCGGGGGGCTTATCGGAATCCGGGAGCCCCCTTTAATAAGGGGGCCCCCGGATATCGGCCCCCCACCCTATGTGAATGAGTATGGGGTACAATGTACCCCTACCCATTCACCTGTAAAATAAAGTACAAAAAAAACACAACACACAAGATAAAATAGTTTATTGCACAGCTCCGGGGGTCTTCCGTCTTCGGGGGTCTTCTCACCGGACTCCTCCGCTATCTTCTTCTAGCTCTTTTGCTAGCGGAGGAGCCCGACTTTCTTCCTCGCCACGGCCTCTTCTTCTGACTTCGAGGGTCTTGTCCCCCTCTTCGGTTCTTCTGCCGGGCCACCGCGCCTTCTTCTAGCTCTTTTACAGGCGGTGGCCCAGTATTCTGTCGCTGCCGCCGCCGCCTTCCGTTCTTCTTCTCCTTCTTCTCCTGGAGATGTTGACTTGACGCTCTCTCCGGCCGCAATGCCAGGGACGCGCTGCGACTTATATAGGGACAAGGGGCGGGGTCATCGGTTGATGTCACATGGGTTGATGTCACATGGCGACAGTCCCAGCACCCTCCGGGACTGTGACTTCGTAAGGGGGCGGGGTCACCATGCAACATCAACCGATGACCCCGCCCCTTGTCCCTATATAAGTCGCCGCGCAGCGCGTCCCTGGCATTGCGGCCGGAGAGAGCGTCGAGTCAACATCTCCAGGAGAAGAAGGAGAAGAAGAAGAAGAACGGAAGGCGGCGGCGGCGACAGAAGACCGGGCCACCGCCTGTAAAAGAGCTAGAATTAGGCGCGGTGGCCTGGCAGAAGAACCGAAGAGGGGGACAAGACCCCCGAAGTCGGAAGAAGAGGCCGCGGCGAGAAGACCCCCAAAGACGGAAGACTCCCGGAGCTGTGCAATAAACTATTTTATCTTGTGTGTTGTGTTTTTTTTGTACTTTATTTTACAGGTGAATGGGTAGGGGTACATTGTACCCCATACTCATTCACATAGGGTGGGGGGCCGGTATCCGGGGGCCCCCTTATTAAAGGGGGCTCCCGGATTCCGATAAGCCCCCCGCCCGTAGACCCCGACAACCAACGGCCAGGGTTGTCGGGAAGAGGCCCTTGTCCTCATCAACATGGGGACAAGGTGCTTTGGGGTGGGGGCGCCGCGCGGCCCCCCCCTTCCCCAAGGCACCCCCCCATGTTGAGGGCACGTGGCCTGGTACGGCTCGGAGGGGGGCGCTCGCTCGTTCCCCCCTTTCCTGACCGGCCGGGTAGCGTGCTCGGACATGGGTCTGATGTGGACCTGGGGGGACCCCCACGCCGTTTTTTTTCAACGTTGGGGTTCCCCTTTAAGTCCATACCAGGTGGCAGGGTCAGCGACGTCTCCTTCACGAGCCCCGCCTACCTGGAGATGCGCTCGAAATGAGCGGACTTTTCTCCAGGTGGGAAAAGTCCATTCATTTCAAAAGTACGGCGGACTGGCATACACACGGCCGGATTGTCCGCCGAAATGCGAGTCCGGCGGGAAGATTGGAGTGCAAAACTACTTTCTAAGTCCGCCGTACTTTCGGGTCAAAAAAGTATGCCGGAGGCTACACACGGTGGGATTGTCCGGCGGACTTGAGTTTGCCGGACTTTTCCACCTGATTGTTTGATCGTGTGTACGCGGCATTAAATGGTTATTCAATCTCGACACGACAGGGCAAATTCTTTAAAGTTGAACTATATCCAACTAAATAAACATAATTTCAAGATATTTTCTTTAAAATAATGACATTTATATTTATGTACAGCCTACATAAATACCAGATTTTTTCCTGATATCAGCCCCTTTACATAGCAGCTTTCTGCAACTAGCAGAGGAAAGAGCAGCTCTAGGAGCTGGATAAACATGTGCTAACAGGGAGAATAATGACAGGAGGAGAAAAAAGAGTGGACATTGCATTTCAGCCCCATCACTCTTTAATCAGCGGCCTGTTAATGGTGAATGCTGCATATCTTAACTTTCTAAGAGAAACTGTCTGTCTGTACTGTCTGATAAAAATATATGAATCACAAAGGTGCCTGGCTGAAATTATAAACCCTTTGACAGTCAGACAACAACGTTCACATACGCCGATCATCCATAGCACTAAAATCACTGACAGATAAAATGAATAGCATTATCTTGTTATAATGACCTGAAAATGGTTGGGATATATTAGGCAACAAGTAAAAATGTTATTCATGAAGTTGATGGGCATCGCAGTTTGTTGTGTATCGGGCTGAGTAGCCGCAGACTGGTCAAGGTGCCCATGCTGACCCTAGTCAAATGCCTGTGCCTACAATGGCCACATGGCATCAGAACTGGACCACAGAACAATGGAAGAGGGTGGTCTGGTTTGATAAATCCCATTTTCTTTTGCATCATGTAGATGGCCAGGTGCACCAGGATGTAGTGTGGGAAGAAGGCAAGCCAGCGGAGGCAGTGTGATGCTTGGGGCAATGTTCTGCTGGGGAACCTTGGTCCTGCCATTCATGTGGATGTTACTTTGATATGTACCACATCCTTAACCACCTGTTTACTGGGCACTTAAACCCCCTTTTCATGCCAAGGCCAATTTATAGCTTTCATCTCTGTCACTCTTTGAAGGACAATTGCACGGTCTACACTGTAACAACATTATTATTTTTTATATTTTTTCACACAAATAGAGCTTTCTTATTTATGTACATATTATTTAACCATTACTGGGGTTTTTATTTTTTGCTAAACAAAAAAAACGGTTTTATAGTTAGTTATAAAATTTTTTGTTTTTTGTTTTTTGTAAACAGGTCATTTTCCCCCTTAGTTGATGTGTGCTGATGAGGCTGCACTGATGAGCACTGATAGGCACTGATGAGGCAGCACTGGTGGGCACTGATCAGGAGGCACTGATGAGGCAATGATAGGTAGCACTGATGGGTGGCACTGATGGGCACTGACAGGTGGCACTGATGGGCACCGATAGGCACTGGTAGGTGACACTGATAGGCAGCACTAATAGGTGGCAACGCATGCTCAGGAGGATTTACAAGGATGCCTTCCCAGAAATTTAGGCCAAGGTTATAGCCGTCTTTCGGCTATAGCGTGGGTGCAAAGAGGTTAAACATTGTTGCTGACCAAGTACACCCCTTCATAGAAGCAGTATTCCCTGATGGCAATCACCTCTTTCAGCAGGATAATACACCCTGTCACACTGTAAAAATGATTCAAGAAAGGTTTGAGGAACACAACAACAAGTTCAAGCTGTTGGCTTGGCCTCCGAATTCTCCAGATCTCAATCCATCAAGATACTTAGGGATGTGCAAGGAAAATAAGTCTGATCCATGGAGGTCCCACCTCACAATTTGCTGAACTTAAAGAATCTGCAACTGATGGCTTGGTGCCAGATAACACAGCATACCTTGAGAGTTCTAGTGGAATCTATGCTGTGATGGGTCAGGGTTGTTTTGGTGGCAAAATGCTGACCTACTCATTACTAAGTGGGTCATCATAGTGTTATGGCTGATCAGTGTTTATTTGACGCTTTTTCCGAAGTCAAACTTTAATTTTTATTTTATATTGAATATTTGTATTACACATGCCATAAGAGTGACTTTTTACTGCACATTGTTTTGGGTGCCTTGTTGTAAAGGGCTCTATATCAGAATTCATCATAAAAAATTCTGTGTTTGACAATTATTAAATTTGTGGATAACATTAGATAGTGTGTTATCTAAGTCAATATCTCCAATAGTGTTATTACCGGCAGCTGAGGTTTAAAGTTTGGCACTGGTGGGACCAGATTTCTGCAAAGCAAACATAGGCCAAGACCTAGGCCAATAGAGTTTCTAGGATCAACACACATCCATACATCATGTTGCTGACTGCAATGATGCCCTCCCATTGCTTCTCTTTCTTTCAGCGACCCGAAGATGCTTGTTGGCCATGAAAGGGGATCCTGCCACTCTCTGGAAGGTGGACAAGGAGTTCTTCCACAGCACCCCTTGGAAATGGCACATTTTCTGCTCTCTTTGATATGGCAGCATGAGATTTTTCCCTTTCCCCTTGTATCAGGGATCCAAATAGATACCAATGTAACAGTCCATCTCCTTCATGGCCCAAATCATGGGGTCCCTGCAACCACAACTCAACATGAATAAGCCCTTTCACCACAAACTGTCTGCATCGAGTCCTTAGTTTTAATGTGGAAAACAGTGCCCTCAATGATTTTACACCATCTACATATAACTTTTAGGGTTTGAAAGGGGTGAAACATACCTCTTACATTATATGTGATTATTTTCAAAGGTGTTATATTATGATCAAAAAGTCCATACATCTTACTATGAAAACACAATTGAAGGCAAACGACGAAGGGGGAAGCTTCCCATTACTCCAAGAATGTACTGTTTAAACATCAAAGACAAACATTTTAATACAAACATATTACATTGAAACAACCTAAAACCCTCCCCTCCCTCCTCCCTCCCTCCACATTGTAAACCAAAGTTTTAGCTCCTCAAGCCTCTGCCCAACAGGGCATCCAGCTGAACAAGCCATCCCTCAAGGGATTTTGTATGTTCAACTAATCCCCCGGACCTCATCCCCAATAAATTAGGAGTGGTTCATGAGGTGCAAGTGGGCATAGCCACTCCATGTCGTTTCCCCCGGGTATTTTTACCACATACTTTCTACTTACTCCAAAAGCTTAAACTATCTTCTACTTGCCTATTTATAATGTTTGTCTACTTGCCTATCTATAATGTTTGTCCTCAGATGAGAACTGAGGCCTGAGACCATCCCTCGCATGTACTTGTGCCGGGGGGTCTCTCCCACCTGATGCTGCCATTCGTGGGCGTCCTACCGGTGGAAATCCATGGCAGGGAAGGCTGAATATCCGGGGCAGTGCGGAGCTCCTGGCATACACGGCCATCTTGGGAGTCTCCACGCATTGGATTTTTTATTGTATGCACTCTGCATTTAATTTAACTCCTATTCCTAACTCATGGAACATTTGAGCTTGGCTTATAAGCTGTAGTAATGTTTGTCATTAGTGCTATTGAACATTTCAATAACTCACCTGTATGCAGCATTTCAGCTATGACCATTGAATTGATCCATTCTGTGTGCTCATTAGCTTTGATAATCACATTAAGTTTTTACCATTTTGTAAAGCTCATTTAAAAGTCTTTCTTTTAGTGCTACTGGCACTTTGCAAGGAGCATACACTGTTGAGATAAATGTTATTTCCAAAAAGAATTTTGAATTTTCTAGGAAACCACCCCATCCATGAAATAGATCCTTAACATAATTGAATCTGAACTCCAGGTAGAAAAAAATGGCATTTAAATATATTCTTCGAAACCCAAAAATGATATAAATCCACCTTGTGTGATGGTGCACCAAACACCCTTTGTCTTGTATAAGCATCATCAATGTGCTGCATGCAGCCTGTGCCGAGAGCAGAGCTATGGAAGGGACCCAGCAGGCCCTCCTACTATAGCATGCCTGCAGTCGAATGGAAGAGGGGGCAGATATACCTGACCTACATTTGGATCTATAACAACTGCTTACTGCCATACCTGTTTGCCATTCTGGATTCTGAGCTGTATTTTTTGGTATATCTATTTTACTAGGGAACTTGACCATAAAAATTGCTATCAAAATACTCTACTAGGAAAACTGGACTATCCGTTTATATTTTTCTATTGCTTTTAGGAGGTGAAAAATTTCTGCTACAGGATTGTATTCTGTCTACGTATATATTATGCTCCTGTATAATAATTGAACACAAAAAAAGGAAAAGGACATTTTTTTTAAACGTTTATAGCAATTGCGTTAATGGCACATCTATTCTCATAATGACTTTATTGGATATTAGTATATGTGGGCATATTTTGTGTACTGGCTGTTTAGATTACATATATATCTAATAGTAGTTTTCCTAGCTTACCACCTCGGGTTCCCCGTAGCTATTCATTGAGACTTCCTCTTTGTTGCAAATTTCATCAGGGATGGTATACCTATAGTATATCCACCCTTGCTATTACTGTGGAACCATAGTTATAGGAAATAAGATAAATCTCAAACTACAGAAGGTGATGTGAGCAGTAGCCATTATAGAAGCAGAGTAATGGTCAGAAGGGGTGCAAAAATTAACCAGGTGGAAGGAGGGAGCCGCAATACTATAAAATCATGTTTGGTTCAAGATGGGACAGACCAGGCAGTAGAAAATACAAATAAGCATGCATCAACGCTGTCAGTAGAATTAGCAAAAAACAAGGGGAGTAGAGGGAGGTGAAACGATGGTTGATGAGACACAAAAGGGTAAAAGCGCCCAGCCCCTACAAGTTAAGAGTAACATAACAGATCAGATATCTCCAAGAGGACAACTACAGGAGACAATATAGCCTGAAGATTTACAAGAACTTCCAACAAAACAAGACGTGGCAGATATGCTGTCCCATTTTGAAATCATAATCAAAGGTGAAATGAATGCAACAAGAAGGGACATTCAGAATATCCTGCAGAAAATTGAAGATACAGAAACATACCTGGATGAACATATAGATGCAATAATGGAACTGCGAGAAAGAGCTGAGATGGGATGGATAAAGATAAGAAATATTTGGATCAAGAAAACCAAAGTAGACGAAAAAACTTAAGGGTAAGAGGCCTCCCAGAGACAGTCAAAGATGAGGAATTAGAAGATGTTTTGTTGGAAGTATTCAACAAAGCTTTGAAAAAGAGAAGCATGTATGCCTCTCCGATTTGAAAGAATTCATAGACTACAGAAAATTAACTTAAATTAAAGTGGCTGGAGACCTCCCAAGGGATGTTATAGCAAGATTTCATCATTATAATATGAAAGCACAGGTGTCTCAAAGTAAAAGAAACTCCATATTGATGGATTATATGGGAAATAAGCTATTACTCTTCACAGATCTATCCCCAGAAACGTTAGCCGTAGAAAGGCACTAAAACCCCTAATAAGTCATTTACAAGAAAATAACATCAGTTATAGATGGGGGTTTCCAGCTTGTCTGATCATTAAGAATCAGGGGGTCTCAGCAACTTTATGCTTCCCAGAAGGTATTATTAAATAATTCTGTAATAAACTTGGTCTACTGTTTATAAAGTTGGAGAACTGGGAGAAAAGGCCCCCGACTTGGAAGAAATTGAAAGATCAAGAATGGAAAAAAGTATAGAGTCTCAAAATATATTTAAGAGTTAAATAGGCAAGTAGAAGCTAGTTTAAGCTTATGGAGTAAGTAGAAAGTATGTGGTAAAAATACCCGGGGGAAACGACATGGAGTGGCTATGCCCACTTGCACCTCATGAACCACTCCTAATTTATTGGGGATGAGGTCCGGGGGATTAGGTGAACATACAAAATCCCTTGAGGGATGGCTTGTTCAGCTGGATGCCCTGTTGGGCAGAGGCTCGAGGAGCTAAATCTTTGGTATACAATGTGGAGGGAGGGAGGAGGGAGGGGAGGGTTTTAGGTTGATTTAATGTAATATGTTTGTATTAAAATGTTTGTCTTTGATGTTTAAACAGTACATTCCTGGAGTAATGGGAAGCTTCCCCCTTCATCTTTTGCCTTCCATTGTGTTTTCATAGTAAGATGTATGGACTTTTTGATCATAATATGACACCTTTGAAAATAATCACATATAATGTAAGATGATTAAACATCCCTAATAAAAGGTATTAGATATCACAAGAGCTGAAAGGTTTTTAGGCTAATATAGTATTCCTGCAAGAAAACCGTCTTCAAAAATGAGTCTGAAATATAAAAATTTTCCCACATGGATGCATAGTTATTCATGTAACAAAAGATCTAGGGGGGCAGCAATAGGGTTTGATAAGAACACACAATTTACATTAAAGGCAATAGAGGCAGACCCAGAGGGGCAGTATATGTTCATCAAGGGGTCCTTATTTAACATGGACTACACCTTGGTGAATATATATTGCCCTAATTCCTGAAAAAAGTAATGAATAAATTAGGTTTTAGGGAGGGAAGATTAATAGTGGCAGGAGATTTGGCAGGTTACCTGTGAGGACAGGGTGGTCACTGGCTTTTTGGTCTCCATTGCTTATTCCTAGCTTCCTAGCTTATTCCAAGCCTCCATTGCTTATTCCTAGGTGACAAGCTGTACTAGCGGTGGAAACTTATTATTTGGAGTTCGTTTGTGAACACTTCTTTGTTGGATTATTTCACCCATGAACTGTTTTTGCGTTTGATACACATGTTTGTTGCTCATGGATTGATCATATTAACACATATGGGCTATTATGATGTTTTTTTTGATCACTTAATTATTTATAATACTCCTTTGTATAATTATGGTTTTTATTCATAATCACTTGCATTATTAGTTTATTACCCAGCGCTGCACTTTTTGTCTATTTAATTATCTTTGTGCCCTATATCAGGGTTATAGTGCTTAGCTGCAGGGTATCTATCCTTCACGATTTATTCATTTATTTATGTATTGTTTATTTCACACCTAGCGCAATTCTTTTCCTTTTTAAAGGATTTTACATACTACTCCTCGATACATTTGTCATATTCTAGAATTGACTATATATTGGCTATGGAAGACAGAAATCAAGTCAATAACTCTCTCAGACCACGCTCTGGTGGAGATGGTCCTCAAGCGCAAGGACGTCCAGCCGGATGTTGGTCTTGGAGAGTAAACAAATCTCTTCTACACAACTCCAAGATAATTGGGGATCTAGAGATGGAAATTAATTTGTTTTTCAAAGAAAATGATATAGAATATATTGCTCCATCTCTGCTCTGGGAGATATAGAGCCTATAGGAGGGTGAGGTTGATGGCAGAGAAGGCCAATATGAAAAAAATATGGCAGGCCCAGAAACAGTCCCTTCTAGGAGAGATTCAGGCTCTGGAACATAAAAGATCACTTGAAGATCAAGCTATGGCTATATTGACAGGAAAACAAGAAACTCTGAGAGATCTGATGGAACAAGATACTAAATAGGCATTCAATAAAACAAGTAAGAAATATTACGAAATGGGGAATAAGCCTGAAAAATTATTAGCTGGGATAATTAAACCTAGAAATAATTTGAACTACATAGCAAAAATAAAAGATAAGAAAGGCGAATTAAAACATTCTACAAAAGATGTTACAAACATTTTTCAAGAATACTACCAAATGTTATATAAAGTAAATAATATACAAAACCCCAAAGATATACAACTTAGAAGAAAAAAAATAGAACAATACTTGGAAAAGCCAACATTTTCGGCACTTTCAGAAGAAGGATTTAATACATTTAATAAATTGGATATGGAGATCAAGTAATTAAAAACATTAAAGTAGGTAAAAGCCCAGGCCCAGATGGACTCACCTCACTATACTATAATTTTATTTTAGGAATTCTCACCCCACATTTTTTTTCATATATGAGTTCAATAGGGGAAGGTGAGGAGATATGCAGAGAAACATTAAGTGCCCACGTAACCCTTATAGTTGAAGAAGGGAAGGATCCAACAGTATGAGTTTTTTTTAGGAATTCTCACCCCACATTTTTTTTCATATATGAGTCCAACAGTATGTGCTAGCTATAGGCAGATATCTTTGATAAATGAAGATATAAAGATTTATGCAAAGATATTGGCCGAAAGATTGAAGCCCCTTATGCCAAAATGGGGAGAAAAGGACCAGGTAGGTTTTGTCTCTGGGAGGGAGGCACGAGACAATGTACCAAGAACATTACTCTTGATGCATGAAACCAAAAGGGTAAAGAAACCCTTGTAGATGCTGAAAAGGCTTTTGGCAGATTGGACTGGGAGTATATGCTGGCGTCATTGAGACACGCAGGCATAGGCCCTCGAATGTATAGATGGATAGAGGCATTATACTCCGGATCATCGGCACAGGTACGAATAAATGGGACCCATTTGAGCTCCTTTGTATTGTACAACTGTGCACATCAGAGATACCCACTTTCGCCATTGCTCTTTGTTCTCTCCCTGGAACCCTTTTTGGCGACCATCAGGGCAAATCAGGAGGTCAAGGAAATGGAATTGGCTGGACAGGAACATAAGATTTCAAGATTTCTGCATTTGCTGATGATGTGTATTATAATGTTAGAAATTTCTCCATATCTTTCAAACTCTAATTTAAAGATTAATAAAGAGAAGACAGGGATATTAAATGTTTGTTATCCTACGGTAGATAATAGGCTTCTTGAATTTCAGTTTCCCTTTGCTTGGAACATAGGGGCCTAAAGTTCTCTTGTCTACTTCGGAAGCAGACTTATACCAGTATAATTATTTACCATTATTACATAAAATTAAGCAAGATCTGAGGGGATACCCGATAAATAAACTGACATGGTTTGGTAGGATAAACATGATCAAGATGGTGACACTGCCAAGGGCTTTGTATGTATTTCAGACTCTGTCGATAAACATCCTGAGGGCCTATTTTAAGACTCTCTGGATGTTGGTTGGAAAATTTATATGGAAGGATAGGAAAGCCCATATTTCCTTTGGGTCTTTGATAAGGCCTCGGTACAAGGGAAGACTATATCTTATATTATATGAGAGGTACCATGAGGTAGCAGTGTTACAGAGGACAATTGATTGGGTCCATGGTGCCTCCCAGAAAAAAGGGGTTTCGTTAGAAGAAAATTAATGTCGAAGACACTTAAGTCAAATAATGTGGCACCAAGGCAGAGCAGGGACCTCCCTGATGAGGTGACTCAAATAACAAAGGAAACCCTAAGAGCTTGGTGGGATAGCCTATTTAAATCTAGACGATGGAAATACAACAGTCCATTGAAGCCCCCTTTCGGGCATGAGCAACTTTCCACCAGGGCGGGAGAAAAATCTATACCTGAGGTGGACTTCCTCGTATAGTTTGTGTATATGTAATGTAATGTATATTTATTGAAAAAAGATTTTTGCATGACAGGAAAAATATACTTCCGATACAGACAATCAAAATTGACAATGCAATTGTAACAGCAAAAACCGCCGCAGGCGGGATATAAAATGTTGATATCTTGATACATCACGTTGGGGGGGAAGGAAAAAGGATACACCACAGATCCGCAAACAAAGATACGTAGTTAAACCAAGAGCTGTAATTTGTAAAGGGGACGTAGAGTTAAAATCCTGAGATTAAACCTTAGGAAAACATTCCTGAGAGTTCGTATCTACAGATCAGGGTGTTGTCTCAGGGTTAAATATGGAGTTGTTCCACTTGTCCCATATTTTAGAAAATTTGGGTAGGGAGTCCTGTACCAGGGCAGTCATATGTTCCATCCTGCGCATATATGCAATGGCGGAAACTAGCTGTGAGTGAGTCGGGGGGAAGGGGACAGCCAAAGGACAGGGATCACTCTCTTAGCAGCTAGGAGGATATAAGCTGTCAGCTTCTTGGCGTATTTAGATAGCGCCGCAATAGGCAGGCCTAGTAAATAATGCCTAGGGTCTAAAGGGATATCTATCCCCAATACCGATTGGAGTAGGGATTGGACCATAGACCAAAAATGTACAATCAAAGGGTAGCTCCAGAAAATATGATAATGGGTGTCTTCATTTCGTAGACACCTCCAACACAGCTTAGATACAGTGTGATCATATTTGTGTAACATTTCAGGGGTCTTGTACCAAAACATCAGTATCTTATAAGCTGTCTCTCTCTGCTCCACACATCTAGAGACTTTAGAAGTGGACGTCCAGATGTCCTGAGAAAGAGTTAAGGGAATCGGTAGAATTGTGGCCCATCTCCTCATATAGAGGTGGGCTTCCGTGGTGGGAGAGATTGAATTGTGAAGGATATAAGGCCCTTCTGACAGGGACCCTGGGAGCATAACGTTTCAAAGGCGCTAGGGTTGACCAAGGTCAGGTCAGGAGATCTGGAGTGAAAATATTGTTTAAATTGAAGGTATGAAAAAAGGAGCTGATTCGGGATGTCATATTTATTCTGAAGCTCTGGGAAAGATAGGAATTTGCGAGATATCGGATGCACCAGGTGGCGGAGTTGGAAGATGCCCGAACTGAACCAAGGAAACATATTCTTCACAGAGAGACTGTCTGGCAGATCTGGGTTGAAGATGACATTCAACAGGGGTGAGCATGGAGAAGAGAGAGAGAACTTCCTATGACATTTTTTCCATACGGACAGAGTAAAGAGCATTGGCCCAAGGTTTATGCGCCTAAGCTGAGCCATAGAGGAGGGCAGATCTGACCACAGCATGGAGCAAGGATGAACAGGGTTGATGACACTCATTTCCAGCTCCGACCATCTACTGGTAGCGAAATATGACGACCAGGAGATAGCCGCCAGAAGATGAGTTGCATAATAATACTTCACTATATCGGGGGCTCCCAACCCTCCATGGGACCGTGGAGCAAAAACCACTGTTTGGGCGATTCTGTGCAATTTATTCCCCCATATAAATTTAGTGAAGGCCCGTTGAATATTCCTAAGCTGAGGCATGGGAATAGCAATTGGTAACGTTTCAAAGAGATATAAAAACTTAGGGAGTATGGCCATTTTTAATACATTAATCCTGCCCATGAGAGACAGAGGGCATGTTGTCCAACCTCGAAGCAGGCTATGTGTTTCCGCGATTAGAGAGATAAAGTTAGCTTCGTAGAGGGAGCTGTATGTGGCGGTCAAGTTGATGCCAAGGTACTTGAGGGAAACAGGGCACCAATGATAGGGGAATTTGTGTTTCAAAGTAGCTAGAAGCGAGGGTGGAATATGAATGGGGAGCGCTTCAGTTTTAGTCGTATTAACCCTATATCCCGAAAGTCCGCTGAATGTATCTAAAAGAGTGTGAAGTTTGGGAAGGGAGATGTGAGGTTTCGTCAGGGTGAGGAGTATGTCGTCTGCAAAAAGAGACAACTTGTATTCTTTCAGTCTGAGGGAGATTCCGCTTATGTCCGGGTCCTCCCTTATAGCTGCAGCCAAAGGCTCAAGGCATAATATAAACAGCAAGGGGGAAAGAGGGCATCCCTGTCTAGTGCCATTACTGTGTGTAAAGAGCGGGGATCTATAAGATGCCAATTGGACTTGGGACGTGGGAAGTGAGTACAAGGCCTGCAGGGCTGACAGAAAAGACCCAGAAAAGCCAAAACGCTGGAGCGTGGCAAACATGTAAGGCCATC
Organism: Lithobates pipiens; assembly: GCF_037356315.1. Lineage (NCBI taxonomy): Eukaryota > Metazoa > Chordata > Amphibia > Anura > Ranidae > Lithobates > Lithobates pipiens. The sequence goes on from NW_027507788.1 coordinate 112,489,443, forward strand.
CCAGCCTGTCAAAGGCTTTTTGTGCGTCTAAACTCAAAATAATGGCAGGGCGGGACGTCCTATCGAGCAGGTCTATGAGGTCAATGGTACGTCTAGTGTTGTCACCAGCCCGTCTACCCAGGACAAATCCCACCTGGTCGTTGTGGACCAGGGCGGGAATCATTGAAGAAAGTCTATTAGCTAAAATTTTTGTGAAGATCTTATAATCGGAGTTAAGTAAGGCTATGGGTCTGTAATTATCCGGTAGAGTAGGGGATTTACCCGGTTTCAGGATAACTGTAATGTGTGCATGGAGGAACTGGGAATGAGGCACGATGCTCTTCTGTAGGGAGGTAAAAAGATTTAGCAAGTGAGGGCTCAGTGTTGGAAGGAAAGTTTTATAATAAATATAGGGAAGCCCATCGGGACCTGGGGATTTATGGGACGGGAGTTCTTTTACAACCACTGCCAATTCTTCTGGCGTGACGATAGCATTAAGTGTATCCATTTGTGAAGAGGACAACAATGGCAATTTCAAGGAAGCACAGAAGTCATCAAAGCTATCTTGAGAGAACACGTGATTGGGATCAGAAGCTAGGCAGTTATATATTTTTTTGTAGAAAGCACCAAAGACTTTAGTCATTGTTAAGGGGCAGTAAGTCGGAGTGCCATCTGACTGTATAAGGAGATCAGGATAGGAATGAAATGGGCGGGGCTTAAGCTTATTCACCAACATCCTATGAGGCTTGTTGGCAAACTCATAAAATTTCTGTTTTGCCCAAAGTAGGGCTTTAGAGCATTTATGCATATCTAAGGATTTTAACCTTTCACGTAGGGAGGTCACTGTGCGAAGACGAGGCACCGAAGGGGAGGACAAGAGCAGAGCCTCAGCTTTTTGCAATTGCGAAAGAATGTCCAGTCTCTGCGCAGCCGAGTCCCGCTTAAGGCGGGAGCCGGCCGAAATACACACTCCTCTGAAAAAGGCCTTGTGGGCCTCCCATAGGGTGGAGACGTCCCGCACTGACCCTTCGTTAAGTTGAAAAAATTTGGCTAAACTTTGGGACAAATGAGTTTCAGTGACCAGATCGCGGAGGAGAAAATCATTGAGTCTCCAGTGGCAGGTCCTGGGTGTAGAGGAGGAAAGGGTGAGGTCGAGCTGGACCGAGGCATGGTCCGACCATGTCATGGGGTTCAACTCTGAGGCTACTGCAGACATTAGTAGAGGTGCCGTAACAAAGATATAGTCCAATCTGGAGTACATCTTGTGTGGGGGAGAGTAGAAGGAGAATTGGCGGTGTGTAGGGTGTTTAATCCTCCAGATGTCTAAAAAATTATGGGACCTAATGAGTTTGCGAAACGCAGTAGATTGACGTTCCGTTTTGGAGGAGGGGTTATCTGAGAACAGGGTCTGTCTGTCCCTCCTAGCGGACATGGTCATATTGAAGTCCCCGCCGATGATCATGAATGGCTGGGCATATGTGCCCAGATTACCCAAGACCTCAGTGAGGAATTGAATCTGACCCGAGTTGGGAGCGTAAATGTTAATTACAGTAAGAGAACGGGACAAGTAGTCACAGTCCAGGAGAATGTATCTACCCTGTGGGTCAATAAATGAAGACTTAACCCGTAACGGACAGGTTTTTTTAATCAGTATCGCAACCCCTGCTTTACCAGAGGGGTCAGAGGCCATAAAAGAGACCGGAAAATGCTTGGCTGCAAATTTGAGGGAGCCCCCTGGGCGGAAGTGAGTCTCCTGGACTAGGACTACGTCTGCGTTTGAGGACTTGAACTCCTTCAGAGCTAACCAACGCTTATGAATTGAGTTCAAGCCCTTAACGTTCTAAGTAAGTACCCTTAAAGCCATTGTGTACAAAATAGTTGAAGCTTAAAGTACCCATAATAAACAGACAGTAAACAGATATAACCGTACAAACCAAGAAAATATTGGGTTCCGTGGTGTATCCTAGGAATGAAAAGCAGGTGAAAGCATATAGTAACAACAATGCATCTAAAGAGTGAAAAAAAGAGCATCCAAAATGAGCAGAAAATGAAAAAAAGGCCAAAAAAAAGGCCTAAAAAATAGAAAAACAAACCATTAGTATTAGAAAAAAGGCCTGGGGGGTAAAAACCACCCAGGAGTCCACAGCAGCAGCCGTGGAACAAAAGGAGGCACATCAGGGGTTCCAGCTCATCTGGAGAGACCCCGCCATCTTCCAGCAATAGTTACAGGTAGTAAGAACAGTATACTGTAGTCCCAACAACCAAAAATAGGGGTAGGAGAAAAGGTACAACCCATAAATAAGGGTGTAAAAAACATGGTGAGATAAGGGCCGAGGCCGAGGCCAACCAAACACTGCACATGAAAGTTCTCTTCAAGGAGGGAGCCTAGGATGTAGGTTACGCTGGGGAGTAGAGAAGGACTTCTGCGATTTCTGGCGCGCAGGGGTCCAAATCCGAGCTGAGATGGATGAGGGTCTAGGCGTCGTCGGAAACGACATGGGATCTTCGTCTGGTAACGGTGGTAGACCCAGGTTGCGTAAGAAAGCTTCTCTTTCCTGGAGATCCCTCATGGAGTATTGAGTCCCGTCTTTAGTAGCCGATAGGCGAAAGGGGAAACCCCAGCGATACGGGAACTGATGATTCTGCAGATGAGTAGTCACAGGGCGAAAGCTGCGACATTTAGCAAGGGTGATAGGGGATAAGTCACTGAAAATTTGTATATTGGCCCCCTTAAATTCCAAACGAGACTTGTTCTGGGTGGCCAAGGTCAAAGCTTCTTTGCTGTCGTAATAGTGGAAGCGTACGATAATGTCTCTAGGGTTGGCCCCAGCAGGGGGCTTTGGGGCCAAGGATCTGTGAGCTCTATCCAATCTCCAGTTTATATCCGGGATTTTAGGGGCGACAACATTGAAAAGGCTGAGTAGGTACGGTTTGATCTCTCCCTTCCTCGTATAGTTTAAGACTAAACGATGTTATGAATGGAAATGCTCTTTGTTCAATAAGTGAACTACGTGAGAGATATGAAGAATTACCATGGGACATGTGGAGATATAGACAGCTCCAATACTTCATAGATACCCCAAAATCCCCAAACTTCTAAGCTCTATTAAGGAGCTAACCCCATGGGAAAGTTTCTTGGATCAAGGGGCCATTATGCCTTTTAGAGAGCTGGGAATTGGAATTAGATAAAACTATGTCAGAGCAAAATTAAACATAAAATCATGGATTATGTACACTCCACATCAATAGATACGGGAATAAAAGAAGTTAACTATAAATTGTTAACAAAATGGTATTACGTTCCAACAAAACTCCACAAAATGGATCCAGAGATATCACCGTTATGCTGGAGGGAGTGTGGGTTACAGGGCACTCTTGCTCATATATGGTGGCAGTGTTCTGAGATCCAATCTTTCTGGAGAGTGATATTGAAGATGATTAAAAAGATTAGTGGGGTTGAGATCGTGCAGGACCCTTAGCAGTATCTGTTCCACGCTACGGGGGAGCCAAGAAAGAACTAAAGAGCAACATTGTACCATACTTATTAAATGCAGCAAAAGCTCTAATACCAAGACAATGGAAATGAAAAAAAAGCTAATAAAGGATTGGTTTAGAGAGGTGGATAAAATTAGATTGATGGAAGAATTGATAGCCTCACAAAATGATTGTAGACACAAATTTCATAGAATTTTGAGATGATAGCTGTAGTTTAAACAAACAGAAGTATACTGTAACCACTTGAGAGATTGAGGCATTCCCTTCCCTGCACCCCCCCCCCCCCTTTTTTTTTGTTCGAGCACTTTTCCAACACTTTGGAGGTAATTTTCACCCTTGCACGGATTATGGTTATTAGGATTGAGGTATTGGGGAAAGAAGGAAAGACAGTTCAATAAACTATAGAATGTCGTGCCCTTTCATAACTAAGCCTATTTTTGACATTTGGTGTTTACAAGTTAAAATCCGTATTTTTTGCTATAAACCCCCAAACATATATATATTTTTAGCAGAGAATCTAGAGAATAAAATGGCGATTGTTGCAATATTTTATGTCACACGGTATTTGTGCTGCAGTGATTTAAACGCAACTTTTTGGGAACAGGGACACTTTCATGAATTTTAAAAAAACAAAACAGTAAAGTTAGCCAAATTTTTTTGTATAATAGGAAAGATGAAATCATGCCAAGTAAATAGATACCAAACATGTAACGCTTTATAATTGCACGCAATGATGGAATGACGACAAACTACGGTACCTAAAAATCTCCATAGGCAACAATTTTAATTTTTTTTTACGGTTACCAGGTTAGAGATACAGAGAAGGTCTAGTATTGGAATTATTGCTCTCACTCTGACGATCGCAAGGATACCTCACATGTGTGATTTGAACACCATTTACATATGCGGGCGCGACTTCCGTATGCGTTTTCTTTGCTGTGTGAGCTCGCGGCGATGGGGCGCTTTTAAAAAAATATTCTTATTTATTTAATTTATTTAAAAATTAATAAATTGTTTTTTGTTTTTTTTAAATGCGATCACTTTTATTGCTGTCACAAGGAATGTAAACATCCCTTGTGACAGTAATAGGTGGTGACAGGTACTCTTTATGGAGGGATCTAGGGGCTAAAGGCCCCCGATCCCTCCTTTGCACTTCAAAGTATTCAGATTGCCATTTTCGGCGATTATAAATACTGTATATTTTTTTTAAAACCGGTGCCATTGGCAGCCGAGTAAACAGGAAGTGACGTTATGACATTGCTTTCGTGTTTATGATCAGTAGACTGGAAGGAAGCCGCTTAAAGAGGAAGTAAACCCTGATGAGTTTACTTCCTCTTTCATTCCCTGCAAAGGCAAAGCATAATGGACTACTATGCATCACATAGTAGCCCATTATGTGTCACTTACCTGACTCAGGAGCCAGCGAAGTCACCGCTGTCCCCTGTAGTCCGCCGCATCCATCTTGTTGGTGGGGTCTCGCAGCTCCGCCGCTGTCATTCGGCGAAGCCACGATGACGTCACTCCCGCGCATGCGCATGGGAGCCGACACACGCGGCAGCTCCGTCGCTGAGAATGCCGCGCTCAGTGCGCCTGCGCGCCGCTGCCTACGGCGCATGCGCCGTAGACAGCAGTGCCCGTTTTTGGGCAAATATCTCCTAATCCATATAGGTTTAGGAGATATTGCTTGGACCTACAGGTAAGCCTTAATCTAGGCTTACCTGTAGGTCAAAGTGGTTTGTAAGGGTTTACAACCACTTTAAGGCTTTAAGCCAGTCTCTCCCTAGCCGCCAGAAGCGTTAGTTTGTTGATGGGGGCGTCCCCTCCCGCTCCTCCGGTATAACAGCCGAGCGGGCTTTAGCTGCATCGGTTGTTATAGCTGGAAAGCCGATTGCCTGCTTTAAAAAACGGTACCGGGATGAGGCCTGCAGCTGTGGGCTGGGGTTAAATAACACTTTTTGGGTCATTAACCACTTCCCGGCCTATAGCAAAATGACAGCCGGGCGGTGGTTCAGTTATCCTGACTGGGTGTCATAAGACGTCCTTCAGGATAACAGCCGCCGCACGCCCATAGGGACACGCATCGCAGCGATCGGGGGTGCGGTGTGTCAGTCTGACACACCCCTACACCGATCTCGGTAAAGAGCCTCAGACGAAGACTCTTTACCACATGATCAGCTGTGTCCAATCATGGCTGATCACGATGTAAACAGGAAAAGCTGCTGATTGGCTTTTCCTCACTCGCATCTGACAGACGTGAGTAGAGGAGAGCCGATCGGCGGCTTTCCTGACGGGGGGTCTGTGCTGATTGTTTATCAGCGCAGTCCCCCCTCAGATGCCCACACTGGACCACCATGGAAGCTGCCAGGACCACCAGGGAAGGGGGGAACATGTGGATGGCCAGGTACATCCCCCACATATGGGCACTGACTGGAACCATAAGTAACTGATAAATTAACTAATGCCCAGCAACGCCACCCATCAGTGTCATCAGTGCTACCCATCAGTGCCACCTATCAGTGCCCATCTGTGCCACCTATCAGTGCCACCCATAAGTACCCACCAGTGCCACCCATAAGTACCCATCAGTGTCGCCTACGAGTACCCATCAGTGCCATCTATCAGTGCCCATCAGTGCCGCCTATCAGCGCCCATCAGTGCCCATCAGTGCTACCTCATCAGTGCCACCTCATTGGTGCCACCTCATCGGTGCCCACCAGTGCCACCTTATCAGTGCCCGTCAGTGCAGCCATATTAGTGCTTATTGTTGAAGAAGAAAACTTACTTATTTACAAAAAAATTCAACAGAAACAAAGAAAAACTTGTATTTTTTTCAAAAATTTCCGTCTTTTTTATTTGTTGTTCAAAAGATTAAAATCGCACAGGTGATCAAATACCACCAAAAGAAAGATCTATTTGTGGGAACAAAATGATAAAAATTTTGTTTGGGTACAGTGTAGCATGGGCCCGAAATTGTCATTCAAATTTGGGACAGCTCTGAAAGCTGAAAATTGGCTTGGGCGGGAAGGTATCTAGGTGCCTGGTATTGAAGTGGTTAAAGGTTGGTTAAGTCAAGATTTGAAACACTTGGGTAACATAGCAACATGTAAAAAGGTTGGAATGGGAGGGTAGATGCAATTTTAAATCCCCCATAGACCTACCCCTTAATAATTGATTCATTTTAAATTCGACTTTAGGAGCAATGGGATGATAAGATTGGGAATTTATAGACAAGGTTTTGTTTTTTTTTTCCTTTTCTTTTCTTACCCCCCCACCCATCCCCTTCCCTCTTATACGTTTGTTGTTCCTCTCTCCCCCCCCCCCCCCCTCAGTTTCCAGAGCTGGAAAAAACAGACAAAGCACACAAGATTCACATAACACTAAACAGTTCTCTTGTTTTAAGACAATGTTTGTATATCATAGCGTCCATTTTTAGAAATGTCAAAATTATAGCTATAAGATGCATGCATATTTTTTTCATCTTCTACAGACAAGACACACTGTTTTAGTTTTAAGTGTAGGGAGACTTTGAGTCGGGGGATATACAAAGAGTTTGTAATGTAAAATTTCAACTTTTTGCTTATTGCCTTTGATAGTACATGTCAAAGTGCATATGCCTTGTACCAAATTACTGACCAACATATTGATCATTTTTATGTTTGGCTGAAACATCTGGCTTTGAAAGCTTTCTCTGATAAATCACATTTAATCCCATTTAAAGGGTAACTTCACATTCATGGGAAAAATAGAAAAAAATAAATAAATAATAATATAGTATATACAATTGTGACTCAAGTCATATTGTACTGAAGGGTATTAAAAATTACTTTTCTTTTCCAATCTGCAGCTCTGTAATTTTCTGTAAAACACAATTCAATATGGTTACCTGGAGGTGTTCTGTACACAGAATGTGTACAGAATGCACCCCAGGAAACATTACTTCCTGCTTGTGTGATTGGCTCACTGTTTCTCCCAGAAGTCTGCACTAAGATACAAGTCAGATTTTCGGTATCCCCTGCAAGAAACATGAAATTTTTGGTGAGATACTCCCAATAGGAAATCACAAATCCTCATTAGAGTCCTGAAAGTGCAGCAGCTGATTTATAATTATGAAACCACTCCCATTAGATACACTTTCCACATGGACACAGACAAACATACAGAAATTTCTTCAGAATAACACAATATCGGAATCTGCCACACGATTTGTTAAAATCCTTGTAATGTACATAGATCACCAAGTGGGGAATGTTTTTGTTTCTTAACAAAAGTGGGGTTACTCTTTAACCAGTTGCCGACCGCCGCACGCCGATGTACGTCGGTAGAATGGCACGGGCAGGCATAAGGACATACATGTACGTCCCTTGCCTCCCTGCGGCGGTCGGTTTTCGTCCGGGAGCGATCCGGGACGAGGGGGCGGCCATTCATTCATGGCCACCCCCTCGCGATCGCTCCCGACTAATAGAAATCTCCGGTGACATCACTTCCTCTCCTGTAATGTAAACACAGGAGAGGAAGTGATGTATTCTCTCCTCCGTGTCGGTATTTTTCGTTCCGACACGGAGGAGAGCGGATCGGTGAGTTGCACCAACACTCTACACACACAGTAGAACATGCCAGGCACACTCACACCCCCCCTTTACCCCCCGATCACCCCCCCCAATTACCCCTGCCCCCCAGTCACAGTGACACCAATGTCATTTTTTTTTTTTTGCATTGGTGTCATTTGTGACTGTAATAACTGTTAGGGCAGTTAGGGTTAGCCCCCTTTTGTTCTAATGTACCCCCCTAACCCCCCCAATAAAGGTTTAACCCCGTGATCACCCCCCGTCGCCAGTGTCACTAAGGCTGGGTTCACATTGCAGCGGTTTATGAGAACGAATGTGATTCGCACCGCACTGCAGTGCAAATCACATCCGATCTCTGTGCGATTCGAGTTCAGCCATTCGCCGCACCCGCCGCACCCGCCGCAAATTCGCACGGGACCCTTTTTTTGGCCCGCAGCAGAATCGGATCGCATGGGTGTTCACACCATGCGATCCGAGTTTGCAGATCGCACTGCGATATGCGAACTGATCTGGGGGTGTCAGTAACATTTCACTGACACTCCCAGCAGTTCGCATAGGGCAGTGTGAACTGCCGCCGGGAGGCATGCGATGCGGGAACCCGCCGCGGATTTGCGGCGTTTCCGCATCGCTCCAGTGTGAACCCAGCCTAATAAGCGATCATTTTTCTGATCGCCGTATTAGTGTCACAGGTGACGCTAGTTAGGCAGGTAGGTATTTAGGTTCGCCGCAGCTTTTTATAGCGCCAGGGACCCCCATATACTACCGCATAAAGCCCCCTGATTGCCCCCTAGTTAACCCTTTCACCAGTGATCACCATATAACTGTTACAGGTGACGCTGGTTGGTTAGTTATTTTTTTATAGTTTCAGGGCACCCGCCATTTATTACCTAATAAAGGTTTAACCCCCTGATCACCCGGCGGGTGTCATTTGTGACTAATAACTGTTAGGGCAGTTAGGGTTAGCCCTCTTTAGTTCTAAGGTACCCCCCTAACCCCCCCAATAAAGGTTTAACCCCGTGATCACCCCCCGTCGCCAGTGTCACTAAGGCTGGGTTCACATTGCAGCGGTTTATGAGAACGGATGTGATTCGCACCGCACTGCAGTGCAAATCACATCCGATCTCTGTGCGATTCGAGTTCAGCCATTCGCCGCACCCGCCGCACCCGCCGCAAATTCGCACGGGACCCTTTTTTTGGCCCGCAGCAGAATCGGATCGCATGGGTGTTCACACCATGCGATCCGAGTTTGCAGATCGCACTGCGATATGCGAACTGATCTGGGGGTGTCAGTAACATTTCACTGACACTCCCAGCAGTTCGCATAGGGCAGTGTGAACTGCCGCCGGGAGGCATGCGATGCGGGAACCCGCCGCGCATTCGTGGCGTTCCCGCATCGCTCCAGTGTGAACCCAGCCTAATAAGCGATCGTTTTTCTGATCGCTGTATTAGTGTCACAGGTGACGCTAGTTAGGCAGGTAGGTATTTAGGTTCGCTGCAGCTTTTTATAGCGCCAGGGACCCCCATATACTACCGCATAAAGCCCCCTAATTGCCCCCTAGTTAACCCTTTCACCAGTGATCACCATATAACTGTTACAGGTGACGCTGGTTGGTTAGTTATTTTTTTATAGTTTCAGGGCACCCGCCATTTATTACCTAGTCTCACTAGTGTACCCCTAAATTTAGGGGTGTCTACTTTCCAAAATGGGGTCATTTGGGGGGGGTTTGTGCCATCTTGGCATTTTATGGCCTTCAAAACTGTAACGCCCTTAGAAAGCCTGAAGGCGGTGCTTGGTTTTCGGGGCCCCGTACGCGGCTAGGCTCCCAAAAAGTCCCACATATGTGGTATCCCTGTACTCAGGAGAAGCAGCAGAATTTATTTTGGGGTGTCATTTCACATATGCCCATGGCATGCGTGAGCAATATATCATTTAGTGACAACTTTGTGAAAAAAAAAAAGTTTGTAATTTTCCCGCAACTTGTGGCAAAATATAAAATATTCCATGGACTCAACATGCCTCTCAGCAAATAGCTTGGGGTGTCTACTTTCTAAAATGGGGTCATTTGTGGGGGTTTTGTGCCATCTTGGCATTTTATGGCCTTCAAAACTGTAATAGGTAGTGAGAAGTGAACTCAAAAATTTACGCCCTTAGAAAGCCTGAAGGCGGTGCTTGGTTTTCGGGGCCCCGTACGCGGCTAGGCTCCCAAAAAGTCCCACATATGTGGTATCCCCGTACTCAGGAGAAGCAGCAGAATTTATTTTGGGGTGTCATTTCACATATGCCCATGGCATGCATGAGCAATATATCATTTAGTGACAACTTTGTTAAAAAAAAAAAAAAAAAAAAAAGTTTGCAATTTTCCCGCAACTTGTGGCAAAATATAAAATATTCCATGAACTCAACATGCCTCTCAGCAAATAGCTTGGGGTGTCTACTTTCTAAAATGGGGTCATTTGTGGGGGTTTTGTGCCATCTTGGCATTTTATGGCCTTCAAAACTGTAATAGGTAGTGAGAAGTGAACTCAAAAATTTACGCCCTTAGAAAGCCTGAAGGCGGTGCTTGGTTTTCGGGGCCCCGTACGCGGCTAGGCTCCCAAAAAGTCCCACATATGTGGTATCCCCGTACTCAGGAGAAGCAGCAGAATTTATTTTGGGGTGTCATTTCACATACGCCCATAGCATGTGTGAGCAATATATCATTTAGTGACAACTTTGTGTAAAAAAAAAAAAAAAATTTTTTTTTTGTCATTATTCAATCGCTTGAGGCAAAAAAATAAAATATTCAATGGGCTCAACATGCCTCTTATCAATTTCCTTAGGGGGTCTACTTTCCAAAATGGGGTCATTTGGGGGGGTTTTGTACTGCCCTGCCATTTTAGCACCTCAAGAAATGAGATAGGCAGTCGTAAACTAAAAGCTGCGTAAATTCCAGAAAACGTACCTTAGTTTGTAGATGTGACAACTTTTGCGCAAACCAATAAATATACAATTATTGACTTTTTTTTTACCAAAGACATGTGGCTGAATACATTTTGGCCTAAATGTATGACTAAAATTGAGTTTATTGGATTTTTCTAATAACAAAAAGTAGAAAATATCATTTTTTTTCAAAATTTGCGGTCTTTTTACGTTTATGTCGCAAAAAATAAAAATCGAAGAGGCAATCAAATACCATCAAAAGAAAGCTCTATTTGTGGGAAGAAAAGGACGCAAATTTTGTTTGGGTACAACATTGCATGACCGCGCAATTACCAGTTAAAGCAGCGCAGTGCCAAAGTGTAAAAAGACCTCTGGTCATTTACCAGCAAAATGGTCCGGTCTGAAAGTGGTTAAACGTTATTAAATTGAGTAGTGCACTTGCATCCAGGTGGAATTTGATTTGCTTTGCTTTTTTCTCTAAAGCAATATTTGTGAACATGTTATCAGACTGGTCTATGTCAGTTACATTTACATAGATTGACGGTTTTCAAGCTGAGGTAACCATTTTAATTGATTTGACCTAAATTAGCATAAGTTGCTGCATCAGTAACTTAGATATCATTAGAGCAACACATCTCAGCATAGTGATTACTCTGTTTACATTATAACCATGAGTTTTAAATGTGCATTTTTTTCCCTCCATGAGTAGGAATGAGCAGTATAATTAAAGCCTCATACACACTATCAGATTATCTGCTGAGTTTTTCCTTCAGATTTACCAAAACCATGTAGTAGAAGGGCCTGCCTGATTGCATACACATTGAAACTCCTAAGGTTTGTCCTCATATTATATGGTTTTGGTAAATCTGAAGGAAAAAGTCAGCAGATAATCTGATAGTGTGTATGGGGCTTAAAAGTTTTTGTTGGTCATACTTCTTTTCTGGGTCACAGGAGTGCACTTACTTTTGCACTCTCGTGACCCAGAATCAGCCAACAGCGAGATAAAGTCTGCTGTGAGTTGAAATCATAAAGCCACCCTAGGCTCTACACAGATTCTGATTATAATGTCGGAATACACCCAGCTGCCTGATTGACAGCTGGCTCCCTCTCTCAGTGTGCGGCTTAGAGCTGGAAACATATGCACCCACCCCCTCTTCAGCCCAACGCTCAATGAGGCCTGGAGGAGCAGAGTGGAGAGTGGTGACTGACAGTCACTACTCTCTACTCTGAGCAGACTAAGAACTGCGTGATCAGCCGTCATGTGATCACTTAGTTCTTGGTCTTGGAGCATAGAGGTGAGTTATGTACAGGTGCATCTCATAAAATTAGAATATTATCAAAAAGTTAATTTATTTCAGTAATTCAATTAAAGAAGTAAAACTCATATATTTTATATAGATGCATTACACACAGAGTGAAGTATTTCAAGTATTTCTTTCTTTTAATTTTGATAATTATGGCTTACAGCTAGTGGAAACCCCAAATTCAATATCACAGAAAATTTGAATATTACATAAGACCAATAAAAAAAAAAATTTTTTAATACAGAAATGTTGGCTTACTGAAAAGTATGTCCATGTAGAGTATAGTATACACTCAATACTTGGTTGGCGCTCTTTTTGCATGAATTATTGCATCAATGTGGGGTAGCATGGAGGCGATCAGTCTGTGGCACTGCTGAGGCATTATGGAAGCCCAGGTTTCTTTGAGAGTGGCCTTCAGCCATCTTCGTTGTTGGGTCTTGTGTCTCTCATCTTCCTCTTGACAATACCCCACAGATTCTCTATAAGGTTTAGGTCAGGCAAGTTTGCTAGCCAATCAAGCACAGTAATACCATGATCATTAAATCAGGTATTGATACTTTTGGCAGTGTGGGCTGGTGCCAAGTCCTGCAGGAAAATTAAATTAGTATCTCCATAAAGCTGGTCAGCAGAGGGAAACATGAAATGCTCTAGAATTTCCTTGTAGAGGACTGTGCTGACTTTAGGCTTGATAAAACTCAGTGGACTAACACCAGCAGATGACATGGCTCCCCAAATCATTACGGACTGTGGAAAATTTTACATTTCATTTGGAAATCAAGGACCCAGAGTCTGGAGGAAGAGTGGAGAGACTCCTAATTTAAGTTCCATATGTTCCAGTGTGAAGTTTCCACAGTCAGTGATGGCTTTGCTAATGATAAGATCAGCAGCAGACCTCATTATTACCATTGGTAATGCTAGTGTTCCATTTACAAGGTAGTCAGCAAGGTTGTCACATTGTTTGTATACTGACATCGGTAGTACATGGCAGTTTTTCCAGTTGTGGTTGACAACTTAGGTTTCCTGTGAAAAAAATAAAAATAAAAGCTTTGGTTACAGAGACAGAGGCAGAAATGCTTTAAACCCCAGCATTTTAAAAAGTGATTGTTTCTCCAAAATGTTTCCTCTTGGATGTGAAGCTTGGGGCTCCCCAAGGTGTGGGTATGAGGGTGCACATGTATATTTGTTCTGGAACTTTTTTAAATGTTGCTCTGTCACAATCTGCAGCATGTTTGCTTGAATTCTAAGCTTTGGTTGTCCTGGTGCACTTTGGGGAATTTCCTTGCCCATTTAACATATACAATATCACCTTTCCTGTAGAAAAACCACACCAGACAAAACCATCTCACTGTACTTTACTATTCTCTTACCTCAGAAATAAGGTACTTTTTAAACCAACTTTTCGATTCATTCTAGAAAATGTCGTGTGCCTTAACAAAAGGACAAAACACACAGAAAAAAAAAAAAACTTGAAATACCTAGGAACTCATTTTGCACATTATTAGATTTACAGCAGGAAGCACTTTTAGATGCCAATTGCCAGTGGAGAGCATTTCTCATTCCTCATCTTTAGTCCCAGCTAGGTTTTTGTAGATTAGTTTTCTTTTCTGCATTTGTTCTTCTTTTTACATGCTGATCCCTGTTTTTTCAGAATGAGATGTTCAAATTTGTTTTAGTATTCAGCTTGTTGTTAATAATTAAAAAATAATAATGAGGACGGGGATTTAAAATGTTAAGATGGAAATGTAATATAATTCAGACTTCTGAGACATTAGTTTATCATTCCAACAGGAAATTAAGCTTAATTATTGGCATGTAATTAGATAGGGAATGTGAGGGTGCAACAGGTGATAATATTGAGTAATAAGCAGATATACGTTTCTTAGTGAACAATATTTTTTATTCTCTTGAACACCTACATGGTGTAAAATTTAGAGGCAGCTTTTATTATCAAAGTGTGACTGGATATTGAAAGCAGTAAGAAAAAGTCTTTGGAATGAGATGGCTTGGCTGAATTTCAGTGTCAGGACATTTTAATAACAGTTTAATTGTAGGTTTAACACAGTGGTAATTATAATTGCAATTTTCCTTAGCAAAGAGAAGTTTTTTTTGCTACTTCATCATAAGCACACAAGGTAACTACAGCTGCTCAGCTGCCCTCTGGATTTGATCACTCTTTTTATGCAGATTTTTAGTATTATTCCATATTGTGTGCACCCTTTTATCCTTACACTGGTGTTTGCTCTGAAATGATTACTTTCACCTCAACAGCCTGCCTGAGCCAACAGCATGGGTTTCTTGCCAAGACGGAAGGATTCATTAATCTGATGGGGTTTCTTTTAACAGAGTATTTGATTTTGGAGTACATTTCCAGATATACATGTGGTCAAAGCTAATTCTCATACCTTTCTTATTCTTCTTCCCCATCCACAAAATGCTTCTGTGATAAAGTCAGGCTCCATTCACATAAGTGTGGTCTGGTGTGGTGTTATGTCATTTCTTACCATAGTTTGCATTAGGACAACCTATTTACATGATATCTGGTTAGTGTGGATGTATTACTCTTATGAGGTCCCAGATGCTTCACCATTTTCCTTCTGGATTCTATAGCGGCTCCCCTCTAACAGCTTCAAAGCCCTCATTTGAATTTCATGCTTCTATATTGTCCTAAGTACAGCATCTTTGGCACCTCACTGCCCACTCTATCATGCTCTATATTTTAGGTTAGATGTAGACTTTGAGGCGTTCATCCCAGCTATACCCATATTCTTTCAGGGATTGTTATTCTCCAATAGATGGTTATTAAGTATACTCCCATTATGATCATAGTGTGTTGTAATTTTTCCTATATTTATCTATCATTTTTTTCATCTAATTTCCCTTATTTTTCTCAATAGATATGATCCTGTATGGTATATTCTGTATGGGTTGATGATGATACCTGGACTTTATGATATATCTTGTTTGCTACTTAGACCTTGCCCTATGTATCATTTGATATACCTTATCTGGTCTGTGGATTTGATCTGCTGTAGTGCAATATATTGTCGGGACTGATATTGCAATGTTGATCTTTTTCTATGCCTTCTGTGTTTTTCGTAGTACTGTGTTGAACAAAACCTCAATAAACAGTGATTTTATAGTGATTATATATATATATATATATATATATATATATATATATATATATATATATATATATCGAAAGGCCAGTATGGTGGCCTGAAATTATGGGAGGAGCCCGGTGGAGTATATAACCAGCCCGTTCGCCTATCTTCCTCGTCGGTTCCGGTGCGCGATACCTGATACGTCAGATATCAAGGGCCGACTATCCTAGACCAGACGCAGTGAGCCCGTTCGGGAGTTCCCGCGTTGTTCGTCTCCGTCTTGACCGTCTTCCCGTTCATCAGCGTCCGTGGGTTTCGCCGTCGGAGTGTCGTCATACCCATCGAATTTATCGTTACACGTCGGGCCGGCTGTCGCAGGTAGGGCTTCGGCCCCCCTTTTTTTTCAGTTCATGTATTACAATGTCCCATCAACATTCCCTGAACTCACGAACCGCTCACTTCTTTTCAGTCGAAAGTTTTACTGTGGCTCTCGTACTCATGTCACTGTTTCTACTTTCGATGTAGTCGTTATCACCTTTCGGCATGTTCGGTCACGCCACGTCAGGCGATTCATTCGCAGGTACGACATTCGAAACCATTCGACTCCCCGAGCATTTCTATTAGTATCGGTCGAATCATTCGACTCAAAGCCGACTGCTTGTTACGACAAAGCAAGCAGTCCGCACGTATCGGTTGGTCTGCTCCAGTTCGAATATATCTCATCATTCATGCAGTTGTGTTATGTATCTCATTTCATCTCATTTCAAGTCATTTCAGTCCCAGTCATTTCTACCGTTTCAAATCATTTCTGTCACTAGCCGCGCTCCGGCGCGAATCCTGTCGCACCTCTGGTGCACCGATTCGCTTTGAAGTGCCCCAGGGTTCGGCCTCATTTCTGTACATGCTCCAGAGACTGAGTCACTCACAGGTTCACGCACGGTCCCTGATTCTTGTCTTTGTCATGGCATACCATTTCTGTCACTTATTACGCTCCAATTTGAATCCTGTCACATTCTTCTATGCACCGATTCGTCCTGGTGTGCCCAGCTGCTACGCCTCATTTCGGTACATGCTCCGGAGACGGATTCTTTGTAACCTACAGTCCAGTCGTTGAATCCTGTCTCTGTCATGGGATATCATTTCTGTCACTTATTACACTCCAGTTCAATTCCTGTCGCATTTTTATGCACCGATTCGTTCTGGTGTGCCCAGCTGCTACGCCTCATTTCAGTACATGCTCCAGAGTCGGATTCTTTGTTGTTACCATCAGTCCAGTCATTGAATCTTGTCTCTGTCATGGGATATCATTTCTGTCACTTATTACGCTCCGACTCGAATCCTGTTGCATTTATTTATGCACCGATTCGTCCCGGTGTGCCCAGCTGCTACGCCTCATTTCAGTACATGCTCCAAAGACGGGATTCATCTGTTAGGTTCATGGGCTCGTCTTCTGATTCCAGTCTTTGTCATGGGTTTCATTTCATTTCACCTATCACGTTCCGGTACGAATAGTCACATTCGTGGACCAAATTTATCCCGGCGTGCCCCAGGAATGGCCTCATTTCAGTACATGCTCCAGAATCCGTTTCGTGCTCGGTCGCAAGTTGTGGCATGGCGATCCGGATCTCTGTCATGGCAGGTTCTCTCATTTCACTGTCACATACCGCTTCCCGGCTTGGGTCCAGTTGATTCTTCAATGTTTGGATGCCTGCCGGGGGCCTTGCTCCTCGGCCTCATTTCATTATAAATTGCCTCAAAAGGGAAAACACAGCTTCGTTTAGGCGTGTCTCGCTGTTTTCTCCACATACAAGCGTAGACTTCTTGCAATCGTTGCAAACACACATCCAAGCGTAGACTTCTTGCAATCGTTGCAAGCACGCATCTAGACATAGACTTCTCGCAATCATTGCAAGCACGCATTCGAGCATAGACCTCTTGCACTTATTACTAGCACGCATTCGGGCATAGACCTCTTGCAATCGTTGCAAGCACGCATTCAAGCATAGACCTCTTGCGTTCATTACAAGCACGCATTCGAGCATAGACCTCTTACACTCATTACAAGCATGCATTCAAGCATAGACCTCTTGCAATCATTGCATGCACGCATGCGAGCATAGACCTCTGGCGATCATTGCAAGCACGCATTCGAGCATAGACCTCTTGCACTCATTACAAGCACGCTCTCGAGTATAGACCTCTTGCAATCATTGCAAGCACGCATTCGAGCATAGACCTCTTGCAATCATTGCAAGCACGCATTCGAGCATAGACCTCTTGCAAACATGGCAAGCACGCATTCGAGCATAGACCTCTTGCAATCGTTGCAAGCAGATGTCCAGGCACAACTTATGGCAATCATTGCTGGCAGGCACTTCTGGCTGCTCAATAGATTGCTTTGGGGGAAGCCTGGATACCTTCCTAAAGGTACGTTGTATTACGGGGTACTTGTATTTATAGGTATAGTTGATCCAGGGAAAAATCCGATTGCCTCTCGAGGGGTCAGGAAGGAATTTTTTCCACTGCTGCAGCAAATTGGGCTATGCTCTGTTTGGGGTTTTTGCCTTCCTCTGGATCAGCTGCGGGCGTAGAATTGGGTGTGTCGGGTTGTGTGATACCTTATTTATTTTGATTTGTGGTGGGACCGGATGGACTTCTGTCTTTTCCGGCCTGGCTACCCATGTAATCTACCGTAATTCCTTGCAGTCGTTGCAGGCACGAGTCCTGGCATAACTCCTTGCGTTAGTTGCAGGCACGCATCCTAGCATAACATCTTGCAATCGTAGCAAGCACGCATCCTGGGTAACGTCTTGCAATCATCGCAAGCACGCGTCCGAACATACATTCAAGCACAACTCCTGCAGTCTTCGCAGTGCACATGCGGTAACACGAATTGCTCACAGTCACTACGTGCACATCTCCAGTGACAAACTCCCGGGCAATTGTCGCAAGCACACATTTAACACAACTTTGGTCATGCCAAGGCTCGCGACTTAGCATAACTTCTTGCAATCACTCATTGGCAAGCACGTTCTCAGTGGCACACAAGCTGGCTACACGTCATTTTCAGCAGCACTTAATTGGCCACTCGTCTCCTGTGGCTTTTCTTACAAACCACTCACTGTTGTCTGCCTACCCGTCTCTTCCTTAGGACAGTTGAGTTCAACTTCCGTCCCGCACCAGGATCATGTTGACACACGCAACTGGCTTCTTCCTGTAGCACGCCCAGGCTATTTCTAGCCAGCGTTCAGCATTTCTTATCTTTACAATGCACGGAGAGCCATCTGTCGTTCGGCCCATACAGCAAGATCCCCACTACAAGGCATCCAGAGGCATCAGCCCATAGCCAACGGCAAACGTTCGCCCATCACAACTGCCATCTTTAGGGGTATATAATATCCTCGCATATTCCCCAGTCTAGTCATCCAAAAGACACCTACAGTCCCTACACGGCATGTCGAGTTTCGCTAGGCACATCATCCCTCAGGGTCAGTGACCTATCCGTCATCATTTAAATGAACTGAAACGCTATGGCAGGAGACCCAGGAGGATGCCACTGCTGACACAAAGACATAAAAAAGCAAGACTACAGCCAAAATGTACTTGAGCAAGCCAACCTTCTGGGAATACGTCTTGTGGACAGATGAGACCAAGATAGAGTTGTATGACATTAAGTCCAGTTTGCTTTTTTTCTCCCTTTTTTTGTTTTGTTCCAATACACACAAAGGGAGTAAACATGTGTATAACAAAACATGTGTTACTGCAATACTTTTCTGTGAGAAATACTTGATTTTTTGGAAAAATCTCTGGAGTGCCAACAATTTCAGCCATGACTGTATATATATATATATATATATATATATATATATATATATATATATATATATATATATATATATATATATGTATATATATATAAAGACAGCCTATTCATTCAAATGGGCAGCCAATCCACAACAATAAAGTAAAAAACCCACCTACCATATTTTTCTCATAGTACATTTTAGTTTGGTGGTGTGCAGACAGTGCATTAAAAGTGTGTTCCTTTAGTGTGTTGGGCAGAGGTGCCACCCCCCTCCCTCCCCTTCCAGGCAGTCACAAAAAAAAGAAAAAAAAATGAAAAAAATATATTTTTTTTCAAATGGCCCTTTAAAAAAAAAAATGAAAGAAGTCCTTAAGTGCACAGTGTTGGAGTGTCGGACACAGTGCACTATGTGAGGCGCCACGTCAATGCAATCACAAGATTGCAGACGCTTCGCTTCATTTGCGGGGTTTTAACCCGCCTTGTGGCGCAATGAAAAGTGCCGATCGGCATCCGCCCGGCACTCATATGATTACTATGGCTGTGTGCTTTGAGTGACAGACTAGTTAGTATGTCACTTCCGGTTTTTCCTGTGTCAGACCAGTGCGCCCGAGCGGAGGAGTGAACTCCTGCACTTGCCGCTGTGAAACTCCAGACTCAAAACAACAAGGTAGATGCTGGAAATTCACAGGAGGGGGGCAGAGCTGAATGATTCCACTGACAAAGCCAAACGAGACACAGCAACACCACTGGAAATATTAGAATCACTGACGATCAACACAAGGCTGGTCATCTTATTTCTACAGGATGGATGGATGGGGAGGCTATGTGTTTAACAAGTGCTGATCGTCAATGCTTCTATTATCTCCACTGGTGTTGCTGTGTCTCGGTTTGGCAGTGTCAGTGGAGGCATTTGTCAAACACACAGCCCATGTGAAGCCTCCCCCCACCCACCCATCCCTTTGTCCCTGATCCATCCCACCCAGCATCTCTCTGTCCCTGATCCATCCCACCATCCTTCTGTCCCTGATCCATCCCACCCACCCATACCTCAGACCCTGATCCATACCACCCACCCATCCCTCTGCCCCTGATCCATACCACCCACCCATCCCTCTGTCCATGATCCATCCCACCATCCCTCTGTCCCTGATCCATCCCACCCACACCTCAGTCCCTGATCCATCCCACCCACCATCCCTCTGTCCATGATCCATCCCACCCACCATCCCTCTGTCCATGATCCATCCCACCTACCATCCCTCTGTCCCTGATCCATCCCACGCACCATTCCTCTGTCCCTAATCCATCCCACCATCCCTCTGTCCCTGATCCATCCCACCCACCATCCCTCTGTCCCTGATCCATCCCACCATCCCTCTGTCCCTGATCCATCCCACCCACCATCCCTCTTTCCCTGATCCCATCCCATCCACCATGCCCCTGTCCTTGATCCCATCCCACCCACCATCCCTCTGTCCCTGATCCCATCCCACCCACCATCCCTCTGTCCCTGATCCCATTCCACACACCATCCCTCTGTCCCTGATCCTATCCCACTCACCATCCTTCTGTCCCTGATCCAACTCCCCACCCCACCTCCATCCCTCTGTCCCTAATCATCACCATCCCTCTGATCCCACCACCAAAGGCAAACATGTAAGATATTGCATTATTGCAGTCCCTTAATGTGATGACTGTATTTGTTTTATTCTATTAGGCTTTCTTGTACTTCATTGTCTGCAGTGACCCTGTGCCTATTGCTGTTTCCCGAGCACCTTTTTTGTGTTTCCTGTTTTTTTTCTCTGGTGAACGAGGAGTGTGCCTGGGCTGTCAGACATATTGATGTGTCATTAGAACCTGGTGTATAATGCAGAGCCTGGTATATGATGTACAGAGCCCTGTGTATAATGTAGAGCCTGGTATATGATGTACAGAGCCCTGTGTATAATGTAGAGCCTGGTATATGATGTACAGAGCCTGGTGTATAATGTGCAGCCTGGTATTTGATGTGCAGAGCCCTGTGTATAATGCAGAGCCTGGTATATGATGTACAGAGCTCAGTGTATAATGTACAGCCTGCTGTATGATGTACAGAGCCCTGTCTATAATGATGTACAGAGCCCTGTGTATAATGTAGAGCCTGGTATATGATGTGCAGAGCCCTGTGTATAATGTAGAGCCTGGTATATGATGTACAGAGTGCGGTGTATAATGTACAGCCTGGTATATGATGTACAGAGCCCTGTCTATAATGTAGAGCCTGGTATAGGAAGTATAGAGCCCTGTGTATAATGTAGAGACTGGTATATGAAGTATAGAGCCCTGTGTATAATGTACAGCCCGGTATATGAATTGTAGAGCCCTGTGTATAATGTACAGCCTGGTATATGATATACGGAGCCCTGTGTATAATGTACAGCCTGGTATATGATGTACTACAGGGGACGGAGTTGGTGGATTCTATAAGGGGTGGGGCTTATGAGAAGTGTGAGGGGTCAAACGGGTGGGCGGGGTCTAGCGCCCCCACCATCTTAAAACTTCACTGGCTGCCACTGGTGTTGGGATGCAATTTAACATGAATTTCACCTCAACACACTAATGCCTACATGATGCATTGGCAGGGTTATGGCATAGGGATTAAGCAAGCGTTAAAGTCAAGTGATTTCTTGGGTTATTACACTAAATCATAACACATAACATTTATTACTATGTAATTTTTATGATTAATGTTTTTTTTTCTCAATTTAATAAAATTTAATTCAAACTAGATGGCAGAGAAATTGCAAACAACATAAAAAGAGTATTACAATTAAGTTATAAATCACTTACTGTAAGTTATAATGAGTAATAGGATATTAAAGCAGAACTCGAGCTTTTCCTCCCCAAAACAACAGATTCATTCTGCATGTAAATGAATCACAACCCCACTGCTATTTTATCTATATCTTACCCTATTTAGCTGTAAAAAGCAAGTTTGTGTGTCTGTTTCTTTCATTTTCCAGACCTGATACTACATGTCCCATCATGCTTTGGGCCTTTGAGTTTTAGGTCCTGCTATGGGAGACACTTATAGCAGTTCTGGAAGTTGATGTGGGTGGGTCCGAATGTAGATCACTCTTCAGTCTGCAAAGCAGGTGTAAATCTGTCATTCCTGTCTTGCAGAATGACAACAAATAATGGCTTACAGCAAGTCTCCAGAGAAAGGGCTATGGGAGGTTGTTTTGAAGGTGTTTTCCTCATATGTAAATTATTCACTTCACAGAGAGCAGGGCTCTGGGAGGGAGGGATCTCCGGGGTGGGACCAGTGTTGCCAACCGCCAGTATTTTTACTGGCAGCTAGTAAAAAACAGGCAATTTTTTCCTGCCAGTAAATGCCAGTAAAAGGAAAAAGTTGCTATTAAAAAATATGGCTGTGATGTTTGGCTCGGTGCAGAGCCAGCCAAGACCATCCGAGTGCCTGCTACAGTGTGTTCGGGCAGCTCTGGTGGAGACAGTACCCGAGCGTGTCATGTGATGTCATGGTGCAAGGGAGCCAAGCAGAGCGGCCAGAGCCTCGTGTGTGGGTCTGCAGGAAAAGAGCAGGGCAGGTCAGGTATGGGACTGTCAGTGCTGTGTAGACTGAAGGGACCACCTGGCTTGGAGAGAGACTATCACTGTGACTCAGGAGGGGGACATGTCGTGCCGGTGAGAAGTCAGCTTCATCTGTGCTGCTACATACTTTTGTCATTGTCATTGTGAGAGTCAACTTCATGTGTGTGTGTGCCTTCCTATTCTAATTTCTTGCCTTCCTGTCCCTGAACTACTTCCTTACTATATCGAAAATACAATAAGAAATACGTTTTTTGCCCTAATATCTACCTTAAATCACATTGTAATTGCACGTTGTAATTGTTTGCAGCCTGAATGCTATAATTTTCACTTAAAACTGTAATTTTGTAACTTTTGGGAATGACAATAAAAACATGATTGTGCCAGGAAATTCTGGGTGTCGTGTCAGTAGATTTCAATCTGGTAGTTTGCCAACACTGGGTGGGACTCTCCCTGTTCACACTGTCAGCATATTTACCTGGGCAGGATTGACTTCTAATTGTGATTCTTCCCATCCTGCCCAGCAGCAGCACAGCTAGCTGTCAAAACAGGCTCTGTATAAAGGGGTTTCCTTTTGAATAATGCTGAGATCTGTGAGGTGGGACTTGAGAGGTTTGGACTACTCCCGTAGGTGTGACTGGGTGGGATAGAATGCTAATTAGGCTGTATTCCATCCCACCCACCATCAGAGCTTTAAAGAAAGTTACATCATTTGCAGACTCTGAAAGACTACAGAGCAGTAGGTTCTAGGCTAGAGATTGAGCAGGAATTGGCTGTAAGGCCCCCAGTCTACATTCAGACTATACTATATACTTTTACAGAGGTGTCTATATGTAATAGTGCTGCGCAATATAGAGGGGAAAAGATAAAGGAGGGGAAGAAAAAGGGGGAGGGGGAGGGGGCTTGAGGGGCAAGAGGGTAGGGAAAAAAGGGGGGAAACAAAAAAATGGAGAGGGAGAAGAAATAGGAGGGAAGAATGCCCAGAGTGAAAAAATAGGGGGAAAGGAATAGGTGAAAGCAATTTAAGATAAACTGTGACGTTGTACTACTGAACACTCCTTCAATTACAACATGAACAGTGAGTGTAAATATTGGATATATATAATCATGCGAGATTATATCAAATTACAATCAAATGTCCCTGATGAAGTCACGTGACTGTGACGAACACACGTCAGAAAGAGAGATACCGGAAGTGACGTACGAGCTCACCGCTTGTGCTCTGTTTACTTATTGCTGATTGATTTGCTTTTAAATGTAAGTACCCTGTAGTTACGTTATTGAATAAACAAGCTTGTGTTTAAAATACTACACTATCAAGCATCCTTTTTACGCCCTTGTCAGGTATATCCGCCCTGGGGACATCCTGTTTGGGGACACAGAGAGACCCTTTTCAATTCTATGTCCACGCTGTAACCTTACAGCAGTAAGGTAAGGGGACGCCTATCTACCCACCGAACGGAGTGAAGGAAAGGAATTTTTCACCCTTGTGTCCGCATGACTCATAGAGCACTGGCACTTGTTTTTTGCATTTGTAGTGTTTGCACATTCATCTATATGGACGGTTTAACTCCATGAGCACTGGCACTTTACCCTTGGATATTTTGTTTTGTTTTTTGCGTTTGCAGTGTTTGCACATTTATCTATATGGACTGCACAGATAATTTCTTCTCAATATATTGATTGTGAAGTTTATATATAGTTTGCAGTGTTTGGACGGATACGTTTTGGCACTCGGCACTTTTTTCTTATTGTTGGACTATCACAAGTTATGCACTGCACATGGTAATAATTTGTATGATATTTTTCAATTTTGTTTTGTTTGTTTTGATTGTAATTTGATATAATCTCGCATGATTATTTATATCCAATATTTACACTCACTGTTCATGTTGTAATTGAAGGAGTGTTCAGTAGTTCAACGTTACAGTTAAATTGCTTTCACCTATTCCTTTCCCCCTATTTTTTCACTCTGCGCATTCTTCCCTCCTACTTCTTCTCCCTCTCCGTTTTTTTGTTTCCCTCCCCTTTTTTCCCTACCCTCTTGCCCCTCAACCCCCCCCTTTTTTTCCCCCCTCCTTTATCTTTTCCCCTCTATATTTCGCAGCACTATTACATATAGACATTTTTTTGGGTTGGATTAACCTCTAGAGATCCACGCTATAGCCGAATGACGGCTACAGCGCGGACCTGCTTTGCTGGGACGACGTCTATTGACGTCGTCCCGTGCACGAGCGGCCTGCACGCCCCCGTGCGGCGCACTCTGTGATCAGCGAGTCTATGAGACTCGCCTGATCATAGATCGGAGCAAGGGGTCGATCCCGACCCCTTACCACGTGTCAGCTAATGACAGCTGAGCATGTGATCCATGAGCCGTGAGAGGGACTTCAGTCCCGATCACGGCCAGATCATCAGTGCCCACCTGCCCCCTGCCAGTGCCACCTAAGTAGGGGAAAAAGTGAAACTCATCAGTGCCACCCATTAGTGCCCACAGTGCCACCTATCAGTGCCCACAGTGCCATCTATCAGTGCCCACAGTGCCACCTATCAATCTGCCGCAAAAACAGTGCTGCACCTCAGTGCCACATATCCGTACCCATCAGTGTCATCTACCAGTGCCCATCAGTGCCCAGCAGTGCTGCCCATCAGTGCCCAGCAGTGCCGCCCATTAGTGCCCAGCAGTTCCACCTATAAGTGCCCATCAGTCCCATCTATCAGTGGTACCCATCAGTGCCCATCCGTGCCACCCATCCGTGCCACTCATGCGTGCCACCCATCCGTGCCATCTTATCTGTGCCCACCTTTGCCCATCAGTGTCACATTATCTGTGCCCATCAGTACTGCCTTATCTGTGCCCATCAGTGCCATCTTATCTGTGCCCATCAGTGCCACCTTATCTGTGCCTATCAGTGCCCAACAGTGCAGCCTATCAGTGCCCACCAGCGCCGCCTCATCAGCGCATTTCAATGAAGGAGAAAAATGACCTGTTTGCAAAATTTTATAACAAACTATTAAACATAATATTTTTTTTTTTGCATCTTTTTTTGTTTGTTTAGCAAAAAATAAACCTCCCAGTTGTAATTAAATACCACCAAAAGAAAGCTCTATTTGTGGGAAAAAAATGATAAAAATTTCATTTGGGTACAGTGTTGTATGACCGCGCAATTGTCATTCAAAGTGCATCAGCGCAGAAAGCTGAAAATTGGTCTGGGCAGGAGGGGGGTTTAAGTGCCCAGTAAGCAAGTGGTTAACCTCTTTCAGTGCATGCAGCAGTTTTCCACTCCCTGTATCTAATTGGTTGGCGCAGAGATATTTAATTTGCTACTTTTACAGAGGTATTACAGAGGTATGATCTATGCTGGGACTGAATATTCCATTCAGTTCTTGTGAAAAGAAAGTTGGAGTTCAGTTTTAAACGTTAATTAAAAATTCAATGGTACATTCATTAATTCAGGAAGCCCAACAAACAAAATAGATAATTACAACTCCTGTTATTTGAGGAGCATGTTAACGTGGGAATATCAGAAACCTGGTTGGATAGCTCACATAGCTTGGCTGCCACCATCAAGGGGTACACGCTATTAAAATGGGTAATTTAAATTATTCTAAAATTGATCAGGTCTCTTTATATCTAATACTAGTATATAAAGAAACTACATCCACTGTCACCAAAAGGATGTCATCACCACATAACTGTAAGTTGTTGCAAATAATAAAGCACATCCTTGGTGTCTTTTAAATAAGCCTCTTTGAATCACACTCTTGTAAAATGACATCCAAGTATTCCCCAACTCTTCCAGTACCTGATCCTATATTGTTAACAATTGGACTGTCTGAAGGATTAGTGGCAGCTTTATGTATTTTAGGTAAACAATACATTATTGGGTTATGGACTGAGAATAGATGAAAATATTTAGCTCTTTTTTTAAAAACCTTTTTAGGTCCACCCAACTTTACTACTTGGTCTTAAACGAAAGACCACCCATCCACCCCTACATTGTTTTCTTACCTTAGTAGTGAACAGATGAACTTCTGTCCCAGCCTCACTGCGGCGAGGTACATCATCCCCTCTTCTGGCTCTGCCCCTCCTCGTTCACCCCCCTGCCTTCTGGCACCTGTGTGTGTCCCAGAAGATGACAGGGCCATTCAGAAAGCGCCACGCGACTCATGCATGTACAGTAGGAAACCGGCTGTGAAGTCTGAAGGCTCCACTGCTGGTTTTTCTTAGTTACAATGGCGACACCTGCACCTGATCTGATGGACGGATTGGCATCGGGGAGCCGACATCATGGGCTCCCTGGATAGGTAAGTATCCCTATTAAAAGTCAGCAGCTACAGTGTTTGTAGCTGCTGACTTAAAAAAAAAAACTTTTTGAGGGTGGAACTTCCCTTTAAGCAACTCAAATCACTCTTGAAGGCAAACGTGTCATTTTTATTATATATTTTATGCCTCACTGTCAGATAAAAATCTTGACATCTCCTCATACATTTTTTTCTATACATTTTTTTACTATATTTTTTCTACTACTACACCCCCTTTATCTGCAAAATTAATGAGTATGGGGTACATCGTGCCACTACCCATTCACCTGGGGGAAAAGTGTCAAAAAAGAAACACGCTACACAGGTTTTTAAAGTAGTTTATTAGACAGCTCCGTGGGTCTTCTTCCAACTTTGGGGACCCACCGTTTTTTTGGCGTAAGAGGTTACCTTTAAAATCCATACCAGACCTAAGAGCCTAGTGTACAGTACCCTGTAGCCGAGAGCCAGCGTGATAGGATTGCGCTGGAAACATTTGCACAGGCAGGTGCTGTAGTTAACGTTGTGTCGTAGTTGGTCCGTCGGACCAGCATACAGACGAGCGGACTTCCCGACAGTCCGATTGTGCGTACGCAGCATTAGTCATTCTCCCGTCCCCTCTCCACCACTGTGGTTGACATGGCCTGTTTTGATCCCCTTGTGCAGGACTCCCTGTTATGCCTCACACCTCAGTGGGAACTTCTATTGCTATCCAAACCACCTGAAGAGGACCCATCAATACCCTTCCTTGATTTTAATTTGCTGAGCATATACCTCTTTCTTGATAAAGCCAGCCAAATCTCTTCTATATTTCTTCCCTTTCTTAAGTTGGGTATCCCTATTTTTCCCTATTCCTATCTATCCCTCTTTATATTCCGAAGTGCCCTTAAAAGGTTCTAAACTGACCTTAAATTCCTGAACCGTTGCTTCCATTTTTTTTTTCTTTTTCCTCTTAAGAATTAGAGCTTGCTATTCTTTACCTGCTTTAGTAAAAAATCCAACCATTCTGTTTCAGATTCAGCATCATTCAGTCCATCATTCAGTCCATCCTGGGGTTCTACCTCCCATCTAAGTCTCCTGGGGATAAGCCCTTTTTAATGAATCTCTCAATAGTGGAAATGTCCCACCATGCTTTTACTCATTTTTTTGTGCATTTCCTAATGCTTTAAAACACCCTCTATCCAAGTGCTTAGAGTTATTGGAAAATAATCATCTAAATTATTATTCTTATTATTCTTATTGCTATTCCCAGTCGACATGTAATTGCCCACCCCAGGCAAAGGGACCCTGTTAAAATAACCCTATGCCTTTTTCCAATCTTATAAACTGTGCATGTAAATACTATGTTGCACATATCAGGTGAATTCATTACTTGCATATTATTTTTTTGTGGCATTTTATATATAAATGTCAAATAAATATATTATCATATGACTTAAAATGCTCTTTAAAATGCTGCTTGTGTCTGCTTGATGTTATTGGCGAATTATACAAATATATTTTGCAAAGCAAAGAACAACGCCATTTTTCATAGCAATTATTTAACAGTTCATGAGAAAAATATGGATTTGTGGGAAATAAAAGCTTTCAACTGTTATAAGTAGTATAAATAATTTATATAAAACAGTGTTAATTAAATATTTGTACACTTGTGATATTTAACCACTTTATTTAACAACATAATTATGTCAGATATTTAACAAATTCCACATATGCATGGTGCCACATCCCTCAAGGAAATGTGAGTAAAGAGTATAATGATGGGATTTTAAAGGCACCAAAATAAATTAACAACCATAAAAAATGCCAATATCATCTACTTGAATTGCTAGTATGCTTCCTATGGGGCACAAATTCCTTCAATTTTAATTTATTTGCATATACGTCCTCTAGTTTGTTCAATTTAATAGGAGCTCCACTACCACATCAAGAGAGTCTTACTGCTCTCTGATTGGAATCCTTAAATGTTCCTAGAGGTGTATTTTCTCCAATACTACAGTTCTAGGTACAGATATATTCTGATACCATTTTTGATTTATCACTTTTGAACTGTGTGTGTGATCTACCTTTATACTCATACAGCACTATATTGATTGATTTTATATTTTGTTTTATAGATATGTCCTTACTTGGGATTAATCCCACACACAGTGAACCTTTCCTGTACACCAGGGGTGCCCAACTTTTTGAAGAGCGAGGGCCACTTAAGCGACTTGATAACCTGTCGCAGGCCACAATGAGTGGACTCTGCTTATGCAGAGTGGACAATGACACAGCCCACTCTATTCTATGGGCCCTCCAATCTGATCTGCTCAGATGGATGGGAACGGATCCCCTTTTATTTTTGCGGATCAGATTGGAGGTAGGCGGGTGTAAATGGACAGTAGTTCATTTACATCTGCTGCTCCATAGAGGTGAATAAAGGGTCTAATTGGGTCAGATCGATTGTGTGAAAGGGGTCTAAGGCTGCTTTCAAGCTGATGCGCTG
Organism: Lithobates pipiens; assembly: GCF_037356315.1. Lineage (NCBI taxonomy): Eukaryota > Metazoa > Chordata > Amphibia > Anura > Ranidae > Lithobates > Lithobates pipiens. The sequence goes on from NW_027507788.1 coordinate 112,518,990, forward strand.
GGGTTTACCACAGCGCAGTGCACCTGTGGCTTTCCTATGGGTTAGCTGCACTTTGCCATAGGCTTCTATTATACCCTGCAGGTGAAGTTCACTTTCTGAAAGCACGCCAAACTGGCAGGTAATAACAGAAGTCTATGGCTCAGTGCAGGTAACCTGCAGGTGCACTACGCTGCACCTGCAAATCAGTTTGAAAGCAGCTCAGTAACCACTTAAGAACAGATATGCCCAGATATACATTGTAATTTTAGTAATAAACGTACCTTATAATAACAGTCTTCCATTCAGGCATCACTGAATGTTGCTGTTTCAGGCAGAGTGCATTTGATATCACTCTGACTGTGACAGGAGGTGGTGCTTCACAGGAAACAGCGCCTTATAGCTCTCTGCTTCACCTTGCGTCCCCTACCATCTCCTTCATTCACAACACTGATGCTCTAATATTGTCAACCTGCCATCCCAGAGCAGGACGTCACAAGCCAAATCAGAGGCCACTGGTAGGGCACCCCTACAGTACACCATCCAATGAGATCTATAGTGGATCTTTATCTATCCTGTCCAGTGTTCACCTTGAGTATTTTTGACATGTTCACATAACATGTAAGTCTTTTGGGATGATATATATTTCTTGTTTTTACCTTTTCTTTTTGATACTATATAAGTGCCTTTGTTCTACTTACTGATTGAATGTTTGCTTCAATCAGTAAGCTGGCCAGTAACCTGGCCTGGTGACAGGTGACAGGTTCTCTGATGGGCTGGTGACAGGTACTTGAGTACTCTGATGGCCTGGTGACAGGTACTCAGGTACTCTGATGGCCTGGTGACAAGTACTGGGGTACTCTGATGGTCTGGTGACAGGTACTCGGGTACTCTGATGACCTGATGACAGGTTCTCTGATGGCCTGGTGACTGGTATTTGGGTAGTCTGAAGGGCGATGATAGGTACTCAGGTACTCATATGGACTGTGACAGGTACTCGGGTACTCAGATGAACTGTGACAGGTATTCAGGTACTCAGATGAACTGGGACAGGTACTCGGGTACTCAGATGGACTGGGCCAGGTACTCAGGTACCCAGATGAACTGTGACAGGTACTCGGCTACTCAGATGGACTGGGACAGGTACTCGGGTACTCTGATGGGCTGTGACAGGTACTCTGGTACTCTAATGGGCTGTGACAGGTACTCGGGTACTTGGATGGGCTGTGACGGGTACTCGGATGGACTGTGGTGGGTACTCGGGTACTCGGATGGACTGTGACAGATACTCGGGTACTCAGATGGACTGTGACAGGTACTCGGGTACTCTGGTGGGCTGTGACAGGTACTTGGGTACTCTGATGGGCTGTGACAGGTACTCGGGTACTCTGATGTACTGTGACAGGTACTCGGGTACTCTGATGGACTGTGAGTGACAGGTACTATAGTGGGTGGTGACAGGTCCTCTTTATTGAGGGGGGCAATCAGTGTGCTTGATGTGTACTGTAAGCGGTAACGAGATGTTACCGCATTCTCCTCCTCACACACGATCGGTGTGTGAGGAGGAGAACCCGGTAACATCTCGTTACCGCGGTTTGTCTACATTTAGTGATCGGCTGTGAAAGGATCACAGCCAATCACGTGGGTAAACAGCCAGTCAATGGCTGTTTACCAGCGTTGGTGACGAGCAGTGTTCCTGGGAACACACCGCCACCGACGTGCATGTGCAGCACGCTCGCGATCGTGTGCATACACCGTGCACAGTGGGGGTGGAACCATCTGTGATCAGCCGTGATGAAGTCACGTGGTAAACAGCTATGCCCAATGGCTGTTCACCCCCTCGGTGGCGAGCGGTGTCTCCGTGACACGCCGCCACCGAAGGAACAGGGATGCATGCACACGATCGCGTGCATTCCCTATTTAAATGCCACAGTAGGTGCGCCGCCTGGCCATCATTTGACGGCTGACGGTTAGCATCTAGTTAAAGGAATATTTTACTTTTATTGTTTCACATTATTAAAATTCCTGCTCTTGAAAAAAACTTCAATTTTTAAAACTTTATTTTGCATTGATACATGGCCCCTGGGGCAGGACCCAGGTCCCCAAACACTTTTTATGACAATACCAAGCATATAAGCCTTTAAAATGATCACTTTTGATTTCTCCCATAGACTTTTAAAGGGTGTTCCATGGCTTTCGAATTTGCCACAAACACCCCAAATTGTTCGCTATTCGGCGAACAGCTAATGTAATTTATGTTCAACTCGAACATCTAGCTCATCCCTAGTGCACAAAGCAAGGTCCATAAAGATATGGATGATCAAGTTTGGGGTGGAAGAACTTGACTGGCCTGACCTCAACGCGATAGAACATCTTTGGGATGAGTTAGAGCAGAGACTGCTCCAAGGCCTTCTCGTCCACACCAGTGCCTGACCTCACAAATGCGCTTCTGGAAGAATGGTCAAACATTCCCACTCATAAACTTTGTAGACAGCCTTCCCAGAAAAGTTTAAACTATTATAGCTGCAAAGGGTGGGCCAGCTCAATATTGAACCCTACAGACTAAGACTTATGCCCCGTACACACGAGAGGACTTATGTCCGGCAGACTTCCAAAGGAGTTCCGCCGGAGTTCCGCCGGAGTTCCGACGGAGTTCTGGCGGACTTTTCGACCGAACGGACTTGGACACACACCATCACACCAAACTCCGACGGAGTCGAACGTGATGACGTACGACTGGATTCGAATAAGGAAGTTCATAGCCAGTAGCCAATAGCTGCCCTAGCGTCGGTTTTAGTCCGTCGGAGTAGCATACACACGAGCGGATTTTTCGAAGGGGACCGGGTCCGGCGGAGTTCCGTCGGGAAAATTTGAAGCATGCTTCATTTCTAAAGTCCGTCAGACTTTTGCGAAGCTAAAGTCCGTTGCAGCCCACACACGATCGAATAGTCTGACGGACTCAGTCCGTCGGACTTTGGATGTTGAAAAGTCCACTCGTGTGTACGGGGCATTAGATGCCATTAAAGTTCATGTGTGTAAAGGCATGTGTCCTTAAACTTTTGGTAATATATTGTCGTTTACTGGGAAAAGTTTATTTTGTGTTAATGTATTATTCTACTTAACCCCTACAGTGCCACCTGGTGGTTAACCCCTTCACTGCCAGTGAAATTTTTACAGTAATCAATGACATTTTTTGCGTTGATTGATGTATTAATGCCAAAGGTCCCAAAAAAAGTGTCAAAACTGTCTGATGTGTCCGCCATAATGTCACAGTCATGATAAAAATCACTATCCCCTATTTTGTAGATACTATAACTTTTGCGCAAACCAATCAATAAACGGTTAATGCGATTTACCAAAAATATGTAGAAGAATACATATCGACCTAAACTGAGGAAAAACATTTTTTTTTATATTTTTTAGGGATATTTATTATAGCAAAAACGTAATAATAATGTGTTCTTTTCAAAATTGGCGCTATTTTTTTGTTTATAGCGTAAAAAATAAAAATGGCAGAGGTGATCAAATACTACCAAAAGAAAGCTCTATTTGTGGGGAAAAAAGCAAGTCAATTATGTTTGGGAGCCATGTCGCACGGCCGCGCAATTGTCAGTTAAAGCGATGCAGTGCCGAATCACAAAAAGTGCTCTGGTCAGGAAGGGGGTAAATTCTTCCGGGGCTGAAGTGGTTAAGCCACCAATACTTACACAATCATACTGAGATTACTTTTCTAGAAATCAGTTTCCAGTGTTTGAGCATTTGTTCTGTCATTATTTATCGAATGTCAGGTTGTCCTCACAGGACATACTGTAGCTGCATAGAAACACAATTTGTAGAGGTCAGAGCTGCTACTTGATGGATCCCGCTTGCCCTATATACATAAGAGGACTGGAGTTCCTTAATTCCTCTGATTACGTTTTTAGAGGCATTAATATTGTACTGAATGTCATCTGAATTCACAATGATGTTACATATTTGTCATTGTAGTTATTTGGAAACAGATCAACCTAGTCTGCACATACACACTCAATAGGGGATTCTACATGAAAATATACTTTTGGGATTTGATGTAAGGGATGGGTAATGACTGCGGATGTATTATAGAGTCTGCATGCTGGGTGAGGTTAGTGGCCTTGTGCCAAGGGTCTGATTTTTGTAGTAATAGCCAGGATCTTTAAGTTTTCGACATCAGGCAAAAAGTGATTTCTAATATAAATATTATCTATTCGCTGTTTTTTTTTTTTTGTTTTTTGTTTTTTTCCTTCTAGCTATCATTGATTTTTATTTATTTTTTATTTTTTGCACACTCTATGGATTTATATAATGAATCCGGACTCTAAAAGATGTATCATTTGTCCTTCTACATGGTATGATCATTAAGTCTTTTGTAGTATCCAAAGGTATGATGACAATTTATTTATGCATCTTGGTCACAGTCTATAACAAGCCTACAGGCGATATGAGTCTTGTGTGGCACTGGTTGGTGTGCTAATGCTTCAGCCTACAGAATTTATAAATTGTGTATGTGCTGCATCTGGGAACCCCAAGTGCACTGAACATAGTTTATTTGCATGTACGAAAAAAATATATACCATTAATTATTGTTTTCTTGTGTCTGGAATAAAACAAAACTTGTGTCTGCCTAAAATAAGAAAATACCTATTATTTCTATATCTATATCTATGTGTGTCTCAAGATATATATATATATATATATATATATATATATATATATATATATATATATATATATATATATATATAAATAGATAGATAGATAGATACCGTATATACTCGAGTATAAGCCGAGATTTTCAGCCTCTTTTTTGAGGCTGAAAGTGCCCCCCTCGGCTTATACTCGAGTCATCGCTGTCTGCCCGCTCGATCAGCGTGTCGAGCAGACAGACAGCGGCCATTCTATAGTTCAAAAGCCGCGCCTCCGGCTCCGCCTTCGCCTGTGATAGGCGGAACACTGAATTTCCCAGCAGCCTGTGTTCCGCCTATCACGGACATCGTATCATCCTCGTACTACGGACGAGGATGATACGATGTACGTGATAGGCGGAACACAGGCTGCTGGGAAATTCAGTGTTCCGCCTATCACAGGCGAAGGCGGCGGCGCAGCTTTTGAATTTTACAATGGCCGCCGAGGCGCCGACGAACGAAGAGGGCACGGGACGGAGGCAAGGCAAGGCACGGCACGGGACGGGACGGGACGGGACGGAGGCAAGGCACGGCGGCGAGGCACGGAGGCAAGGAGGCTCGGCACGGGACGGAGGCTCGGGACAAAGGCTCGGGACACAGGTAGGCTGGACACACACACACACACACACACACACACACACACACACACACACACACACATACACACACACACACACACACACACGGATGGATACACACACACACAGGGATGGATGGATGGATGGAGACACACACACACAGGGATGGATGGATGGATGGAGACACACACACACAGGGATGGATGGATGGATGGATGGAGACACACACACACAGGGATGGATGGATGGATGGATGGAGACACACACACACAGGGATGGATGGATGGATGGACACACACACACACAGGGATGGATGGACGGACACACAGGGATGGACGGACACACAGGGATGGACGGACACACAGGGATGGACGGACACACACACAGGGATGGACAGGCATGTCTTACCCTCGGCTTATACACGAGTCAATAAGTTTGCCAGTTTTTTTGGGGGTAAATTGGGGGCCTCGGCTTATATTCGGGTCGGCCTATACTCGAGTATATACGGTAGATAGATAGATAGATAGATAGATAGATAGATAGATAGATAGATAGATAGATAGATAGATAGATAGATAGATAGATAGATAGATAGATAGATAGATAGATACTGTATATGGAAAAAAAGCTGCATGTTTGCGTTTTCCCAAAAAAAAACTAATCAACATTTGATTTAGTGGAATTAATAATGATGTCTACATTTTTATTCTGATGTGAGCAGACATCTGGATGATTAGTTTAGCTCCCTAAAGATTATATTGATGATTTTTACATAAAAGATGCACACCCATCCAGTTCAAACAATAGAAAAATGAATAAATAATCTTGACATATGCAGAACGAAAAAAAAAATTGTTTCGATTCATTATTTACAGAAATGTTTTATTTTTTTTAGTTTAATTATTTTAATCCATTTAATTTGTTTTCAGGAATTCGAATAATAATAATAATAATAGAATATAATATAAGATAAGAGTAAAACAGAACAAAATAGGATAGAAAATAAAAAAACTTAATAGAATGGAATTGAATAGAATAGATGGGAATAGAATAGAATAAAAAAGAGTACAATTAAATAGAAAGATTATATATAATAGAATGGAATTGAATAGAATAGAAAAGAAGATAATAAAAAAAATAGAATAGAAATAATATAACCATTTTCCAAAAATATAATATAATTAATTTGAATTTGAATACAATAGAAAATAATAGAGTAGAATAGAATAGAACATTACACAATAGTATAGAAAAAAACAACAGAATAGAATGAATATAACCAACCTCCTATTCGAAACTATTCTTTTCTATTCTATTCAAATTCAAATTGATTCTATTTGAATTGTGGGAAATTGTGGGAAATGGTTCTTTCTATTCTAGCCTATAGTTTTTTTAATTCTTTTTTTTCTATTCTATTATAGTCTATTCTATTCTATTCCTTTTTTTCTATTCTATTCTTTTCTATTATATTATAAAAAAAAAATGGCCCTAGTATATGAATGAGGACCTTGGATTGTGGGCTCCTTGGGGGTAGGGACCAATGTGAGTGTGCAATATACAGGGATAGGGACAATTGTAGACACTCACTCAGGTTGAACAGGATGGACTTGTGTCTTTATTCAACCTTACTAACCATGTAAATATGTAACTATGTATTTTCTTATGTATTCAAGTTTACATTTATTCTATTTGAAATTCGAATTTCAGAAGATGGTTATATTCTTTCTATGTTATTCTATTCCATTCAAGTTGTTTCTATTATATTCTAGTCTAAGCTGTTCTTTTATTTTCTATTTTAATTTGTTCTGTTTTACTCTATTATATTCTATTCTTTTATTTTCTGTTATATTCTTTTTTTATTCTGTTCCTTTATTTTTTATTTATTTTTTATTTTCTATTTTATTTTATTCTCTTTGGACATTCAAAAATGATTTTAATTCAAAAATGATTTGAATATGAAATCTATTTGATTTTCGAAAAGTATTCAAAAATGATTCAAATTTCGTCCAAATGTATTTTTCCTTATTTCGTTTAGATTTGGTACTATTATAATTCAGAAATTCGGATACATCCGAATTTACGAAAAATGAAAATGTGTTTGAATTTCAGTTCGGAATGAAATGAACCGCACATGTCTAATAGAATCCTGTATGCACAGTTGATCCAGAGAAAGGCATGGTTTATTTTAGGCTTGTGCAATTTGTTTTGTAACAAATCTAAATTCGGCCGAATTTTGGATCTTTCGGAAATTTGGATGCATCCGAATGTGCGAATTAAAAAATAACGAATTACAACTAATACGAAAGAAATATAACAAATTAATTCGAATGAATTCGACATGATTCGGTAATTCTTTAAAGATCTAATGAAACAAAAGGTCAGCTCAAAGTAAATCTTATAGTCCAATCAGCTAATTAATTTTGTGCCGGAGGATGGATTACTGGCAAAGTGCATTCCTGAGAACTGAGTTAGAAGGGTGTTGTATTGTATTTGAGCCGAGGAGAAGAGACGTTGTCATTGTGTGTGTTAAAAGATTCAATAAACAAACGACTTTCCAAACTACGAATCATTATCACGAATGTCTATACATACATAAATAGCGAATTTCAACGAATACAAACGAATGAATTCGACACTCTACGAATAATAACAAATTATCCAAAAACGTATTAACGTAACATAACGAATATAACAGAACAAAATGATGTATTTTACGAATGACAACGAACCGAAACTAAACTAAATTTTGTGCACAAGTCTAGTTTCTTTTTCTCCAACAGGGGAAAAAAAATCTTTGATGATCCCTTAAAGGCAATCGGATATTCCATGGATCAGTTATCCCTGATGTTTTTACCCATAAACGTTACTGTCAAGTTATATTTTGTAAATTTAGGAATGCATCCGACTCGTTTTTAAAACAATCAGCCTTGCTGGCCAGAACTAGTTCCTGAAGAATCTATTACACATTTTCACAGTTCTTACGTATGTGGAGGCTAAATCTGTTTTCCTACAGATGTAAAGAACTTAGTCCTTAACCACCTCAATACAGTGCAGTTACACCCCCTTCCTGACCAGACCAATTTTCAGCTTTCAGCGCTCTCACAGTTTGAATGACAATTACTCAGTCATGCAACACTGTACCCATATGAAACTTGCGTCCTTTTTTCCACACAAATAGAGCTTTCTTTTAGTGGTATTTAATCACTAGTGAGTTTTTTATTTTTTGTGCTATAAATAAAATAAAACGTAAATTTTGTGAAAAAAATGCCTTTTTCTTTGTTTCTGTCATACATTTTTGCTAATTAGTAATTTTTCTTCATACATTTTGGCCAAAATTTATACTGCTACATATCTTTGGTAAAAATAACCCACATTAGTGTATATTATTTGGTCTTTGTGAAAGTTATAGAGTCTACAAACTATGGTGCCATTCACTGAAAATTGATCACTTCTGATCAGGCCTTCAGTACATCAGGTGTATCTCATTTCTTGAGACACTAACAAGTCAGGAAAGTACAAATACCCCCCAAATGACCCCTTTTTACAAAGTAGACATTCCAAGGTATTAAGTAAGTAGCATGATGAGTTTTTTTAAGTTGTCATTTTTTCCCACAATTCTTTGCAAAATGAAGATTTTTTTTTATTATTAGTTTTTTTTTACAAAATTGTCATATTATCAGGTTATTTCTCACAGCATATGCATACAACAAATTGCACCACAAAATACATTCTGCTACTCTTCCCGAGTATGGCGATACCACATGTGTGAGACTTTTACACAGCCTGGCTACATATAGAGCACCAACGTTGAAGTAGTACCTTCAGACGTTCTACGAGCAAAAATGACGCATCTCATTTCTCAACCACCTATTACACTTTTGAAGGCCCTGGAGTACCAGGACAATGGAATTGCCCATAAAATTACCCCATTTTGGAAAGCAAACACCCCAACGTATAATCTGTGAGGCATAATGAGTCTTTTGAACGGTTAATTTTTTTCCAGAAGTTTTTGGAATATGTGGAAAAAAATTAAAACGCATTTTTTTTTTTCACAAAATTGTCAATTTATAAGATATTTTTAACACATAGCATGTATATAGCAAAAATTACAACCCAAAACACATTCTGCTACTCCTCCCGAGTATGGCGATATCACATGTGTAGGACTTTTATACAGTCTGGTCACATAGAGAGGCCGAACATTGAAGTAGTACGTTCAGGCGTTCTAGGAGCATAAATGACACATCTCATTTCATTCCTACCTATCACACTTTTGAAGGTCCTGGAGCACCAGGACAGTGAAATTACCCACAAAATTACCTCATTTTGAAAAGCAAACACCCCAACGTATATTCTATGAGATATGGGCTGCAAATAAGTACTCGGGTACTCTGATGGCCTGGTGACAGGTACTCGGGTACTCTGGTGGCCTGGTGACAGGTACTCGGGTACTCTGATGGCCTGGTGACAGGTACCCGGGTACTCTGATGGCCTGGTGACAGGTACTCGGGTACTCTGATGGCCTGGTGACATGTACTCTGATGGCTTGGTGACTGGTATTTGGGTACTCTGAAGGGCGGTGACAGGTACTCAGATGAACTGGGACAGGTACTCAGGCACTCAGATGAACTGTGACAGGTACTCGGGTACTAAGATGAACTGTGACAGGTACTCGGGTACTCAGATGGGCTGTGACAGGTACTCGGGTACTCAGATGGGCTGTGACAGGTACTCGGGTACTCAGATGGGCTGTGACAGGTACTCGGGTACTCAGATGGGCTGTGACAGGTACTCGGGTTTCTGATGGGCTGTGACAGGTACTCGGGTACTCTGATGGGCTGTGACAGGTACTCGGGTACTCTAATGGGCTGTGACAGGTACTTGGGTTCTCTGATGGGCTGTGACAGCTACTCGGGTACTTTGATGAGCTGTGACAGGTACTCGGGTACTTTGATGGGCTGTGATAGGTACTCGGGTACACTGTTGGACCGTGACAGATACTTGGGTACTCTGATGGACTGTGACAGGTACTCGGGTACCCTGATCGACTGACAGGTACCCGGGTACCCTGATGGACTGTGACAGGTGCTCGGGTACTCTGATGGACCATGACAGGTACTCGGGTACCCTGATGTGCCGTGACAGGTACTCGGGTACTCTGATGTGCCGTGACAGGTACTCGGGTACTCTGATGGGCCGTGACAGGTACTCGGGTACTCTGATGGGCCGTGACAGGTACTCGGTACTCTGATGGGCCGTGACAGGTACTCGGGTACTCTGATGTGCCGTGTCAGGTACTCGGGTACTCTGATGTGCCGTGACAGGTACTCGGGTACTCTGATGGGCTGGGACAGGTACTCGGGTACTCTGATGGACTGGGACAGGTACTCGGGTACTCTGATGGACTGTGCCAGGTACTCGGGTACTCAGATGGACTGGGACAGGTACTCGGGTACTCAGATGGACTGGGACAGGTACTCGGGTACTCAGATTGACTGGGACAGGTACTCGGGTACTCTGATTGGCTGTGACAGGTACTCAAATACTCTGATGGACTGTGACAGGTACTCTGATGGACTGTGATTGACAGGTACTATGAGGGGTGGTGACAGGTCCTCTTTATTGGGGGGGGAATCAGTGTGATTGGTGTACACTAGGCGGTAACGAGATGTTACCGCAATCTCTTCCTCACACCCGATCGGTGTGTGAGGAGGAGAACAACCCGGTAACATCTTGTTACCGCGGTTTGTTTACATTTTAGTGATCGGCTGTGAAAGGATCACAGCCGATCACGTGGGTAAACAGCCGGCCAATGGCTGTTTACCAGCGTCGGTGACGAGCAGTGTTCCCGGGGAACACGCCGCCACCGACGTGCACGTGCAGCGCGCTCGCGATCGCTCGCATGCGCCGTGCACAGACGGGGTGTGACCATCTGTGATCGGCCGTGACTTCATCACAGCCGATCACGTGGTAAACAGCCATAACCAATGGCTGTTCACCCCCTTCGGTGGTGAGCGGTGTCTCCGTGACACGCCGCCACAGAAGAAACAGGGATGCGCCCGCACGATCGCGCGCATTGCCTGTATAAACATGTGACGGCCTCCCGCCACAATAGGTGTGCCGCCTGACCGTCATTGGACAGCCGGCGGTCAGGAACTAGTTAAAGAGTCGCCAAACATTTTACCAGCAGGTTACCTAGGAGGGACAGTGTTATGGAAGAGTTTTCCCCAGTGGTGGTTTAAAACAGCAATATGATATGGTCAGATTAGTTATTCTTAATTGATATAGAGAGTAATTTATTTAGAAAAATTTCCAATATCCAGTATAATTTAATACAGTATATACAATATAAAATCTGGAACAGAATACAATATAAATTCCACAATCCAATTAACAAACACATTTATACACATTGTTACATTACATAATGTTGTATAGTATATGAGCCCCAACGCGTTTCGATCTATACGGTCTCTTCATAGGGACAAATGGATCTTAAAGATATGACATATATTCAAAATTTGAAGAAACATGTCCTTATTAATCACATTGAATAAGCCATATGGTATATTTACCATTCAATAGTGAAATGGGTGTTCTTGTAGCCAGAAATAATGGGAGCCATTTAGAAAAATCCAGAGGGCTTTGTAGGCTGCCCCCACCTCCCCAGGATAGAAGAGCCCACCCCTAAGGGCTTGCAAGGAGCCACACTGTACATGCCCTTGGAGGGACAGAGGGGTACACGCCTGCAATGAACACCCAATAATAGCCACTTTGTAATTTAGCAAAAATAAATAAATGAATTAAATAAATAAATAAATTAACTTGTAGCTGATCTGTCAGAGTATCAATTGTATTATAAATATATCTAAATATATATATATATATATATATATATATATATATATATAGAGAGAGAGAGAGAGAGAGAGAGAGAGAGAGAGAGAGAGAGAGAGAGAGAGAGAGAGAGAGAGAGAGAGAGAGACTGGCAGTAAATAGAGAGTTGTCAGTGTATACATTTGTCACAATGTCATTCAGTCCCATAGGTAAAGCTAACCTAAATAATTCAATAGATCAATATGATAATGCAGTAAAGGTATATTTGTAGTTCATTAACAGTAATATAATAATGTGTGTAGAAGTATAATGTTGGAAAAATATGTGTATGTGTAAAAGACTGACAAAAACGTGTACTGTGTGCAAATTGAAAATGTAACTGAAGTGGTTCATTGAGTGATTTAAATATTGAATCATAAATTACATGGTGACTGACTACCAAATGCTGGCGCGATGTGAGTAGAGATAAGTGCTAAATAATAAGTGATAAATGTAAATAGAGAAACAAAAATGTGAAAATATTTATATAGTGATGTGATATACCTTGTATAATAATGTAGTTCATATAATAATATAGTTTACCTTGTATAGTGATGTAGTTTGTGTAGACTTGCAGGTTGTTTGGGCTTATCGAGCTTATTTGTTAATATGAACCTGACTGCAAATATGCAAGAAAGGTGGGGACTCTGTGCTGACAGAGAGTAAATGCAGTGCTGTCCATCCTGGCCAGCATAGAATCATGAATTAATTCTAAAGCGCACCAGTCTCTTATATATCTATCAGTATATCAACGGGGGTGGTCCTGCGCAGGCACTCATCTCCCTCCTTAAAGATCCCCCCAAGAGGTATTGCGTGAGTGCCGCCAGGTGAGCCGCCCACGTGTGGCTCCCTTGGCATCCAGGAAGGCTGGTAAGCCACGACCACTGTCACCATCTCCGCTGAAAATCGTGTGACGTCATGGCGTCCTGCGCACGTCGATGCTCACACATGCTCACCACATCACAGACAGTCTGGAGATGAATAAGGGACGCCGCCAGCAAGGTGAAGCTTACTTTGGCGGTGGAGAGCAACCACTCAGCCGCCGACTAGAGTACAAATGGGGCATGCGGACCACTCCACATGCCCCCACCCTGAAGCCATGGACGGTCAAGTTCCATCCAACGGGGTTGGGTGGGCTTGGCCAAAAACCCACCCAGATTTACAACAAACCCAAATTGGTAGCATGATAACATAAATTATTACAATTGGACATCCAATGATTTGATTAATTAGGATGTGAATGTCCCAAGAAAAAGACTGTTTGTATTTTTAATTTTTATTTTGCACAGGAGCTGTGTACTGATTCCAATATCCCAACTTCCTGCATACAAAGTCCAATTTAAATTTTACAACAAATACCGTGTAGGATATTTGGACATCATGCAAAACGGGAGTCTAAATTAGATTTTTCCTAATGCATGAAGGGGGAAGGGGGTCTCAAATCAACTTGAGGCTCGCCCATTAGGCAACCTTGAAAAATTGTTACTATCGAAAATAAAAAAATTGTCAGTTGCAGGAGTTGGGAAAATGGCAGAAGCACAGACTGCCCATGTCCTGTCTCTATTGTGTCATAATGGGGAAGGGGAGTTTAACCACCCAAATATAGAATACAATATAGGAAAGACATTCTACAAGACTCTGGTCCAGCCGCACCTGGAGTATGCTGGCCAGTTCTGGGCACCAGCCTTCAGGAAGGATGTACTCGAAATGGAGCGAGTACAAAGAAGGGCAACAAAGCTAATGAAGGGTCTGGAGGATATTAGTTATGAGGAAAGGTTGCGAGCACTGAACTTATTCTCTCTGGAGAAGAGACGTTTGAGAGGGGATATGATTTCAATATACAAATACCATACTGGTGACCCCACAATAGGGATAAAACTTTCACGCAAAGGGGAGTTTAACAAGATTCGTTGCCACTCATTAAAATTAGAAGAAAAGAGGTTTAGCATTAAACTATGTAGAGGGTTCTTTACTGTAAGAGTGGCAAGGATGTGGAATTCCCTTCCACAGGCGGTGGTCTCAGCGGGGGGGCATTGATAGTTTCAAGAAACTATTAGATAAGTACCTGACACACAACATACAGGGATATACTATGTAATACTGACATATAATCACACACATAGGTTGGACTTGATGGACTTGTGTCTTTTTTCAACCTCACCTACTATGTAACATTGGAGAGAGATGAAAAAAAGCTGCACACGTTAAAAATGAAAATGTTATGGAAGAGTTTTCCCTAGTGGGGCTTTAAAGCAGCAATATGATAAGGTCAGAGTAGGTATTCTTAATTGATATAGAGAGTAATTTATTTAGAAAAATGTCCAATATCTAGTGTAATTAAATACAGTACATACGATATAAAATCTGATACAGAATACAATATAAATTCCACAATCCAATTAACAAACACATTTATACACATTGTTACATTAAATAATGTTGTATAGTATATGAGCCCCAACGCATTTCAACCTATACGGTCCCTAGGAGGTACAGTGTATATATATATATATATATATATATATATATATATATATATATATATATATATATATATATATATATGTATATATTGTGCCTTAAAAAAGTATTCATACCCCTTGAAATGATCCACATTTTGTCATGTTACAACCAAAAATGTAAATGTATTTTATTGGGATTTTATGTTATAGACCAACACATAGTGGCACATAATGGTGAAGTGGAAGGAAAATGATAAATGTTTTTCACATTTTTTGCAAATAAATATCTGAAAAGTGTGACGTGCATTTGTATTCAGCCCCCTTTACTCTGATACCCCTAACTAAAATCTAGTGGAACCAATTACCTTCAGAAGTCATCTAATTAGTAAATAGAGTCCACCTGTGTGTAATTTAACCTCAGTATAAATACAGCTCTTCTGTGAAGCCATCAGAGGTTTGTTAGAGAACCTTAGTGAACAAACATCATGAAGGCCAAGGGACACACTGGACATGTCAGGGATAAAGTTGTGGAGAAGTTTAAAGAAGGGTTAGGTTATAAAAAAATATCACAATCTTTGAACATCTCACCGAGCACTGTTCAATCCATCAGCCAAAAATGGAAATAATATGACACAGCTGCAAACCCACCAAGACATGGCCGACCACCCAAACTGGAAAAAAGAGCATTAATCAGAGAAGCAGCCAAGAGGCCCATGGTAACTTAGGAGGAGCTTCAGAGATCCACAGTTCAGGTGGAAGAATCTGTCCATAGGACAACTATTAGTTGTGCACTCCACAAATCTGGCCTTTATGGAAGAGTGGCAAGAAGAAAACAAAAAACGAAAGTATCCCCAAAGTGGGGTTTTTTAACAGCGTAAATTACCTGTGGAGGCTAGTTTATGTATATATGGAAATAAATACTGACATGTGGCAAGAAACTAATAATACAAATATTTATTAGTAAAAAAGAGGATTGAACAGGTGACACAGTGGTCAGGGACTGAGCTCCACTATGTGAATAAAAATATATGATATTACATGGATAAACAGAATACAATTATAATGCCTAGACCATAATACCACTGTAGATACAATAAAAAATAGATAATGTGGACCCTTTACGCGTTTCGACCCTCTCGGGGGTCTTCTTCAGAAGGTTTTTATCTATTGTAAAAGAGGGAAGACAAACATAAATATAAATACAAAAAAATAAATACAGCCATAAGTAGGCATATCGGTACTCATCATGCATTCAATCCCAATTGGATCAGTTTTACTGCTCTAGCTCATATACCTTTAAATTCACGAGGTGGCTCAGTAGATACATTTCTTTTACAAACTGAAGCCAAGTGGATCTTTACCTTAAAAGCTACAAAATATCCTGGATTCAATGAAAATATAAGTTACAGATCTTTTTTATAGTTTGATGTCCTTGTTTCTCATGGGAACCGTCTCGCTCCCCCCGCTGCAGGCCCCCTATTGTGCCTGTCTTTTGAGAACGAAAAGAGAGAATTTTCCCTCATTCCCGTTCCCCATTTTTTCCCCCTTCCCTCTTTCCCCCCCCCCCTTTTTTTTTTTTTTATTTATTTATTTATTTATTTTTCCGTATTTTATTTATCGTTAAATTTTGTAATCCAAAATATTTTCTTGTATAATGTCTTTGTTAATTCTATCTTAATTTTCAAATACACAGTAAGTGTTGATTTTGCTGTCTCATATTGCTTGGCCCATTAATAGGACTCATGGCTTGCACATGTTGGGATCTCTGTTGCTCTCTATGAGTCCTATCCACATTTAGGAGCTTTATCCTCTTTCATATAATTTATCTTGTGTCACAATCAGAGGCCGTTTTAATCTGTGGCGTTGGAGTGGATCTTTGGTTTTCTCTCTTTTTGGCACTAATTATGCTAGGGCATACGGACACCCAAGGGCGTCGCGGGGTTACTTCACCCAGGTGGCGCCCGCATTCTGGGGGGGTTAGAAGCACGCAACCCCGTATGGGATGGAAGCCTCAGGCGCCTTTACATATCAGCTCCTGCTATGGCTTTCTTTTTCCCGCCCCTTCTTAGGGCGGAGAGCCTTCACAGCCCTATCTCCGTTGTCCATCGATGCTGACATTTATGTCAGCACTGGGGAATTGTGGGGACTGTAGTATGGAAGCCGACGCTGCGGACTCCACGCGTGCGCACTGGCCTCCCCTCTGTTTGTCCGCATCGAGCCGGTGACGTCAGACGCCGGCTCGATGGATAGAGGAAATAAAAAGCGGCGCTGCTATCATTCACACACAGACTACAGACATTATACAGCCAGTGTATCTATGCCGGATTTTTTTGTTCAGGTATATACTAATACATTTTTTTATCAGCATTTCATATTCATTCCATGTTTCAATATTATTATTCATTTCCTCTGTATTCGTTTTCAGGTTCAGTAGGCTCTCTGAGGGGCAGAATTAAGCTACACTCTGTTAGCTTATAAGGCAGTCCAATGAATTGGCTAACCTGCTTTTGGTGATTCATTGCATATGCACAGCACTTTACCAACAATTAAATAATCTCTTGACCCTACATTATCCCTGCAGGTAAAACTGTGTGACATTATTTATTTACCCTTTTTTTTTTTTTTTTTTTTTTTATGCTTCGGTTTTGTACAATAAAAAATAAATGCTTAATCTAGATAATTTCAAATTTTAAAAGTCAAATTCACTGCACAGCTGGTTTCATTTAACCATACAGCCAATCTATGGGAGCATCTCATAAATTATCAGAAATATTTGTTTATTTTTAACATGAAGGCTTTCTTTGCCCCGATCCTCTTATGTAATAAAGAGGATGTTATTATTATTATATTTCAGTATAATTGAGTATTATTTATTAGTATTTAATTTCAAAAAAATGTTTTATCAATTTTGTAGCGTCTGCTTTCCTCTATCTGTGCCCTGCATTGAGCCTGAGAGGTTTCCAATTGACCCCACTCCATAAATTCCGCCATTTGTACCAACTTTTGAACGGCCTCTGTATTGCGTTGTTTATATTCCGTCATTTGGGTAAGCATTGCTCCCTATTGGACCAAGCATATATAGAAGTTTATGCATTATAAATCTTGTATAGCATTGATTTATGTATTTTTTATATGCACATATAAAAATCTTTTTTTATATTATTGTTAGCTGCACATTCCCCTGAAGAAGCACATTGCGAAACATGTCGGGATGAAGTGCAATCAACCAATATTTTCAGGATCCCTTATACTCTGTAGTTATGAATTTGTAATTTTTTGTATAATCTGTGTAGTTGTTATTAATGTTTTCATATAACATTTTTAATATATTTAAAATAAAACTTAATGAATTTTTATAAATATATTGTTTTTTTGTAAATTGTACCGCGTAAAAATCCCCTGTTGCATTCTTTCCCTCATTCTCTTTCCCCTTCCCTGACAACAGTATTTTCACAATTTGAGGGGATGAGGTACCTATAACATGAATGTGTCTCTGGGATAGTGTGGACCAATCAATTCCTTCATAAATATAAATACATATCCATACATGGTGCACTGTACTGTACTAGAAATAATCTGCTGTACGCAGAATATACACCAAACATTGCATGGTTGCATAATTAACAGTCAATTGGTATACATTGCATAATAGATACCTATATCATTCACGTAGGAGATCCTCTTTAAAAGACAGAAATAAGCTCCACCATTTCTCCCATATCCTTCACAGATGCGCCAAACTTGTGTAGTTGAAATTGGTCGCTATGCTCTACCGAAAAGGGAGAGCAAGGGAACGGAGTTCAAGGGATAAATAGCTTACAGGGGATCACATCACTATTGCTACCTCCAATATAAAATAGTGGAGGAGGGTATAGGTATAGGTAGACAGAAGTCGGGAGGGGGACAACCTACAATAAAAACAAAAGAAGATATAAGGATGTATATATATATGAAAAATCCCTATTCAGGGGCTGTCCCCCCTGTGTAGGGGGACAGAAAATATACCCACATGTAGTATGACGGGTATATAAATATAGAGGTAAGCCATACTACTTGAGTGTAGCATGCCATACACGATTAGAGTTTAAGCCGATGATAATAAGAGCTAAAGATCATTGTAAGTGCCCAGTGATGAGTCAGCAACGACAGACAACGCCAGATGACGAAGAAGAAAATAAGTGAAATAAAGACACAGCATGTGCAAAATCTAATAACACAGCGTGACTGGTGGTGAAAGTAAAATGGTGAAAAGTGAAATAAGAATACACCATGTTCTGGAGTCCAACGTGCCCCAAGCGTGACAAAAGTGAGTGTGGAAGAAGGCGGTATATATATACCTGTGGTTAATATCAAGTAAGTGCACGTTATGTAGCAGAGCCCAAAAAGGGGCAATATAATGGGGATAGTAGTTGATTAGAAATAATGAGCTTTACAATCAAACCCCTCAGATACTTATACTGTCGTGGGACAGAAAAGACCTTTTATCTGCAAATAAACAAGAGATAGTATTAAACTCCTGCAAGCAGAGCTATATATAGGCAGTAAGGAGAGTAGTAAAGCATTCAGTAAAATAATCCAGTGACTTACCCTGCACCTAAAGTCAGTGCTAATGTTATCCTGTAGTAAGCAGAGTGAATTGCCAGTGTGAGGAGGTGGGATATAAATATCCCATGTGTCGTTCAATTAGCTGAATCAAATTAGGAGCTCCACCTGTCTAACCATAGCCTCGTTTGGTCGCCATATTGGCCGACCGGATGTGGTCCCCTCGGCGTTCCGGAAATGACCTTCCCAACATGGCGGGAAGGTACACAGTAGCGTCACACCGGCGTGACGTCGGCACGTCGCGTCGCACGCGTGCAACACGTGTGCGCAGTGAGGTGCCGCGTCCGTTACTGTTCCGGAATGCCGCCGACCAGATGCATTGTCCCGGGGGGACGGGTGGTACCTACCCGCACAAGCCCCGGGATGAACGGGGAGAGGCATGCGCGCGCCGATGCCGCTCCCCTCTTCTGGTCGGGAAGCCATACCCAAGCAGTCCACCCTATGTGCAGCGAAAGGGACAAGTATGCTCAAATGGCACCATCTGATGGAGAAAGAGGGGAAATGCACACGAGTTTATCCGTCATAGAGTGTATAGAGAAATATGTAAAAGGACATTTTAATACATTTAATAGCAACATGTCAGGGGTAAAAATAGATATAAAAATAGCACAAAAACATTTCATAATGAATATATCATTTACAGGTAAACTGGGTATATATGAGAAAAACATCTACTGGTTGATATACAGAATATGGCAAGCTGGTTATCGGATGGTGAGGACATATATACATACTACGTTACTGTATCACATATATGCACATATACTCCCATCAGGCGCAGAGAGGAGCAAATAAGGATAATCAATATAATCAATATAATCATCCTATTGGGGAATTAGTGGAGCACCTATGTAAATGTGAACATTTGCACGTGTGTGATATGTTAACTTTATAGGTGCCTTATAGGGGCTATATCTAAGGCCCAAACCAAAGTAAAATAAAACAAACTAAAAGCCGAGACAGAGCAAAAGGATATTTATATTAAGAAGGAGACATGAGGGGCATGTAGTAGGTTCACAATGCATTATTGTGTTTTGCCTGAGGTGAAGCCCTTCAGGAATGGGGTGAATGATATGGCTTCATTTAAACCTGGAAAAATGGTAGCATTTTTTCGAGTGGCAAGAAGAAAGCCATTGTTGAAAAAGAGCCATAAGAAGTCCTGTTTGCAATTTGCGAGAAGCCAGGAGAGGGACACAGCAAATATATGGAAGAAGGTGCCCCGGTTAGATGAGACTGAAATTGAACCTTTTGGCCTAAAGCAAAATGCTATGTGTGGCAGAAAACTAACACTGCACATCACCCTGAACACACCATCCCTACCATGAAATGGTGGTGGCAGCATCATGTTGTGGGGATGATTTTCTTCAGCAGGTACAGAAAAGCTGGTCAGAGTTGATGGGAAGATGGATAGAGCCAATTACAATCTTAGAAGAAAACCTGTTAGAGTCTGCAAAAGACTTGAGAGTGAGGCAGAGGTTCACCTTCCAGTGGGACAAGGACCATAAACATACAGCCAAAGCTACAATGGAATGTTTTAGATCAAAGCATATTCATGGCCCAGTCAAAGCCCAGATCTAAATCCAATTGAGAATCTGTGGCAAGACTAGAAAATTTCTGTTCACAGACAGTCTCCATCCAATCTGGCAGAGCTTGAGCTATTTTGCAAAGATGAGTCATGTGACTCGTTAGTGTTACAAGATCTCAGGTATGATTGGGGAGCAGGTGTATTAAATTTGGTGCTATCGCTCTCACTCTCTCATACTGGCCACTGGAAGTTCAACATGGCACCTCATGAACTCTCTGAGGATCTTAAACAAGATTGTTGTTCTACATTAAGGTGGCCTAGACTATAGGAAGATTGACACATGAAAAGACATGAAAAGATATAATAAAATATTTACAAAAATATGAGGGGTGTACTCACTTTTGTGAGATACTGTATAGTGATATTCAAGGGATGGGGTAATCACTCTCACTGAGGAGAGGGACTGGTCAGCTTGTTATCAGCACTCAGTTCAAAAGCCTACTTCTCTGATGATATAGGGGTGCATAAGTTCATATAGAATGGCCAGCTTGCACATCTGGAAAGGCACCATCAATGCTGAAAGATATATCCAGTAGCATATGCTCCCATCCAGACAATGCAGGGCAATGCTAAACTACATACTGCATCTACGACAACAGCATGCCTTTGTAAGAGAGAGTGCTTAACTGACCTGCCTGCAGCCTAGACCTTTCACCAACTGAAAATATTTGGTGCATCTTGATACAAACAATATGACAAATTAGACCCAGGACTTTTGAGAAGCTAGAATCCTATATAAGGCATGAATGGGACAACATTCCACTCCCAAAACTCCAGCAACTGGTCTGCTCAGTTCCCAAAAATGTACAGAGTATTGGTAAAAGAAGAAAGGATTGTACATCATAGTAAATATGGCCATATGCCAACTTTTTTGAGATGTGTTGCTGCCATAAATTTCAAAATAACTCAGTTTTTTCCTAAAACTACACATTTTCTCAGTTTAAACAGAGATCTGCAAATCATTACAGTAATTCTGTTTTTATGTAGATTTTGCACAGTGGGGTTGATTTACTAAAACTGCAGAGTGCAAAAATTGGTGCAGCACTGCATGGAAACTCATAGGTCCAAGATTTTTTTTTTTTTTTTTGTCAAAGCTTAATTCAAAAAGCTGAAGTTAGAAGTTGATTGACAACATAAAGTTACACCATATTTTGCACTTTCCAAATGCCCCAGTGTCCCAACTTTTTTTGGAATTGTGATTGTAGTTCATGCTGCTTTATTGGACTTTCTGGCTCTCTGTATCCCCATTTTGGGATATACCTTTATTTTCTTATCTCAATAAATCCCGGGACATTACTGACAGATTATTTCTGTTTTTGTCACTGCCTTCATAATATAATTCTAATTAGTTGTAGCAAAATCTAAGGCAGAAATTTGTAAGGGAAACCGAGTGTAGATATCCAGGAACAGTAGGGGTGCCTAGTTCAATGTAGCTGTATTTAGGAAACTGAAACCAAACTGTGTATGGTTGAAGTAAGATTATTAATAATGAAACAAAAACCCATCCAACACCAGTAAACAGAATAAACATCAAGAGTAAAGATATACGTGAACGATAAACCAAGTGACAAAGTTCCTAACTAACAACCTAACTATAAATTAATATATATACAAAAGGGGAAACATGGATAAACAGGGTAAGGCAAGCGATGCAGGGAACAATCAGGGAGATGGATCTTGAAGGAGGTCAGAGCTGGGACCAGGATCAAGAGGAGCAGATATTTAGAAGCAGGGTACAGGATGCAGGGACTGGAACAGAATCATGGCAGAAATCAGGATCAAGGCCAGGAGTGGCATATTAGTAACCAGGTACAAGGCACACAAACACTGAGCCAGTAAAGGAAGTTACAGAAGGGTTATATACCTTCCCAGCAGCCAGCACCAGGGGGAGACTGATTACTGGAAATAGATCGCTACTGGGAGACACCCGCTGGTGGTCCCCGGTACTACACATGCAAGTGTAATAGTGCTGCGCTGTATAAGGGAAAGGGAAAAGGACAAGGGAAACAGGGGCGGAAGGGGAGTGGATGGTAGGGGGTGGGTGACAAATAAAAATATATATATATATATATATATATTACACCATAAAAATAGTTAATCGTGAACACGTTGTATATTCCCTATGGTAAATGAATGATATTAAAATCAAATAGCAATTATTGAATAAATAATGTGAATCAAAGTGTCATGGTGATTTATATAAGGTACACTGAC
Source organism: Lithobates pipiens (assembly GCF_037356315.1). NCBI lineage: Eukaryota > Metazoa > Chordata > Amphibia > Anura > Ranidae > Lithobates > Lithobates pipiens. The sequence continues at coordinate 112,541,986 of NW_027507788.1, forward strand.
AAGTGCTAAGAGTTAAAGTGCAAAAAACTCAAATAAAATTCAAAGTGACTAGTGCACACTCAAATAAAGTGACTAGTGCACACACATAAAATGATCAAATATTATAATCACACTCAGAAATCAATCTGTAAAGCAAGCTTCCTTTCTCTTATATCGGATGATATTGTGGCAGATGAACCAGGTTTAAACAGTAATAGTTACTCTATGACCATCAATGTAGAACCAACAGGACTGGATGTAGCATAATCCACAAATAAAAGAAAAGACTTATTCTTGGACATTGTTCAGTAGGGTGTTTGAATGGATCTTGTAATAACTGTCACAGCCGCGCCATGTAATCTCCTTTGGGTTGCCGAGTTACAGAGGACAGAGTCACAGGAGGTGCTCCATGTGCACACTACTGAGTGTACAGACCGAGGTGTACAGGAAACTGGCAGCGCACAGCGGACACCTCCTCCACTTCTTCTACACACTACTGACGGTCACTACTGTGCGCTGCCAGTTTCCTGTAAAGGAGATTACATGGCGCGGCTGTGACAGTTTTACAAGATCCATTCAAACACCCTACTGAACATCGTCCAAGAATAAGTCTTTTCTTTTATTTGAGGAGTGTGCCACTGAATTGTTTGCATGATTTGCACAGCACAAAATATGGATTTATCTGTTGCCTGAACTACACGACAGCAATAGTTGCACTGTTTTTATTTCCAGTTTTTTCATCCATGCGACTAATTACTTGGACTCATTGGCACTTATCACTTTATTTATACGGATTGCTTTACGGATTGATTTCTGAGTGTGATTATTTTATTTGATCATTTTATGTGTGTGCACTAGTCACTTTATTTGAGTGTGCACTAGTCACTTTGAGTTTTATTTGAGTTTTTTGCACTTTAACTCTTAGCACTTGTCAGTGTACCTTATATAAATCACCATGACACTTTGATTCACATTATTTATTCAATAATTGCTATTTATTTTTAATATCATTCATTTACCATAGGAATATACAACGTGTTCACGATTAACTATTTTTATGGTGTAATATATATATATTTTTTTATTTGTCACCCCCCCCCCCCCCCCCCCCCCCGACCATCCACTCCCCTTCCCTCCCTGTTTCCCTTGTCCTTTTCCCTTTTCCTTATACAGCGCAGCACTATTACACTTGCATTTGTTTTTACTGGGGTCAGATTTTTTTCCCCTAATCAGTGTGTGCAGCGGTAGCCCATCTTCCCTTCATATTATACCTATAGGGTCCAGCGCAGAGGTACTATACACAATACATTCCCCGGTACTACACGCTTCTCTTGAAACCACAGTGCCACCAGCAGGTGATCCAGGTCCTGACAACATGTCTCTGGCTTTTGATGATGTCTGGGGCATTAGCACCTAAGTATTAACCTTTTCTTTAAAATATTTCATTTGGAAAGATCTGATGACTCCAGTGCTTACATTCAAGCCCAAAGCAATTTTTAAGGCAGTCACTACATCTTAACTTATGAGAACAATACCTACATAGAAATTTTACAAAGTTGCTTATATTAATACACATGTTGCTCCTGTGTGCATATACAAAGCATATACTAATATTTTTTTTATCATAATATATTTAAATGATAATAAATAACTTGACAAAGAAAAAGATTCCCTTATTTTGGGGTTTATCAACAATTATGTTACATAACAAAGATAAAACAGAAGGAAAAATGCATTAATGAGTAAAAAAATAACCTATCAATCTGTGGTTCTATCTCTAAATACCAGCTCTGTGGCTTACGCATGTATTTGCAAATGTGTGCAGACTAAACCCTTGTTTTAACGCCTGGATGACCACTAGCTCCCTCAAACTCAACAAATCAAAAACAGAGGTTCTTTTCCTACACGCAAACCAAAATTCCAAAACTAAGACCCCATGGAGACCTCCCACCATCTTTGGACAGACCATTTCTCCAAGCACCAAAGCCAAGAGTCTTAGAGTCATCTTTGACTCAGAAATGTCAATGGATGCACAAATAGGATCAGTAGTCAGCGGATCTCACCATTTCCTCCGCCTACTACGTAGACTCATCCCCTTCATTCCAAGAGAGGACAAAGCAGCAGTAGTTGGAACAATTATTAATTCCCAACTCGACAACCCAACTCCCTCTACATAGGTCTTGCATCCTTACAACTCATCCATAACACAGCGGCAAGACTGATAACAGGAAAAAAACTCTGGGAATCCATATCCCCCACCCTGAGGAGCCTACATTGGCTAACTGTAAAGTCTCGGATTACATTCAAGATCCTCTGCCTCGCCCACAAATGCATACACGGAAACACTCCTCAATACCTATGCGAGAAGATAACACACTACACACCCAATCGCAGTCTTCGATCACCTAATCAAAACCTCCTCCTCATTTCCAAATCCCGCTACAAATCAAAGGGAGAACAAAGATTCACAGTCCAAAGACCACGGCTACGGAACGCTCTACCGACTTACATCCGCATGGAAGAAAACCATCAGGCCTTCAGGAAAAAACTCAAGACCTACCTCTTCTAAGAAGCTAGACAACACAGGACAGCGCCTTGAGGTGATTCAGTTTGCATTTGCAGCGCTATACAAATCATTCATTCATTCATTCATTCAACGCATACTGTTAGATTTGGTTGTCTGTGGGCTGGCCGGTGAGTAAAGCTTGTTTCTTTCCTTAGATCTATCCTTGGGTTTGTTTATATCTATGTAGCCTTCCTATGCTACTCACTGCTAAGGCCAGTTACATATAGGTGGGGGTGGTGGACACCTTTTTTGTTGTAGAATTACTGTTATAAAAATATTTGTTTAACCTTTGGCACATCTATATTCAAACCTCCCAAATTTAATGGAGTCTGTAAGTTGGGACATTAATTTATTCATGGGAAATTGAGAAAAGCAAATACAAAAGGTCCACAAAAACAGCTTGCAGCAATCAGAGGGTTTGCTGAATATTTGGGGCACAAATGTAAAATAGCACCTTCTTGAGTTTCACATTCAAGAGCAATTAATCATGAAGGTATCATAATTAAAGAAAATCTATAATCATTTTAAGCCAAATTATTTCACTGTTATAAGTTTATTTTTTGTCAACTGTCATTTTGCATCTTTTTTTACAATGTGTATAAAATATTTATTTTACAAATTATATTTAATACAAGGTACATGTGCACCCATGACAAAGGATTCACAGAGCATTATGGGTTTACCAAAGAAAAAGTAAGGGGAAAAATGTTTGCTTTAAGACTAGTTCTTTTGAATTGAAAATCTCTTTAACATCATGTGGGTTGATCAGGCAGACCAGAAAATGAAGGGGGGAGATATTGCTTTGACTTATTCAGTTCTGTATGTAAACATGAGCTTAAGCTTTTAAAGTGGTTGTAAACCTTTTACAACCACTTTATACTACAGGCAAGCCTATAATTAGGCTTATCTGTAGCTACACTGGATATCTCCTAAACCTGCATGGTTTAGGAGATATCCCTGTATTAGCATGTGCCGACGTCATCGGCACATGCGCACGTATGTGCCACTGCTTCAGTTGTACTGTGCTGTTACCGGCGGCCCCCACACGCATGCGCGGGAGTGATGTCATTGTGGCTCTTGCCAATCACAGCGCTGGAGCCGCGATACATGGAAGTAACCCTCCAGGGAGATGACTGCTGTTGGAGTGGTGAACGAGGACTGCTGTGGGGGCTTCGATCTTAGGTAAGTAATTCATAATTTAATTTTTTAAACAGGTTCTGTATGTCGGCAGAATGGCATGGGCAGGCATATTGGCGTACAGGTACGTCCAATCTTTAATGCCGTCCTGCCATCGCAAGCGCACCGCCGGCGGTGCGCTCGTGTGCTGGTCGGGACCCTCGTGAGTCCGGTCGCGGGTCCCGCGGACTTGCTTGCTGCGGGCATAATCACGATCGTCTCACGGAGCAGCTGAACGGGGAGATGCCGTTGTAAACAGCATTTCCCCATTCTGCCTAGCAACTAGTTACACTGATCTGCGCTCCATGTGATTTGAGCAGAGATCAGTGTTCAATAAATGAAAGCCCAGCCCCCAACAGTTAGTAACACACCCCTAGGAACACTTAACCCCTACACTGCCACCCACTGGTTAACCCCTTCACTGCCAGTGTCATTTACACAGGAATCACTGCATTTATATAGCAGTGATTGCTGTATAAATGGCAAAGGTCCCAAAAATGTGTCAAAAATGTCCACTATAATGTCACAGTCACAATAAAAATCGCTGATCACCACCATTGCTAGTAAAAAAAAAAGTATTAATAAAAATGCCATAAAACTATGCCCTATTTTGTAAACGCTATAACTTTTGTGCAAACCAATCAATAATCGCTTATTGTGATTTTTTTTTACCAAAAATATGTAGAAGAATACGTATGGGCCTAAACTGAGGGAAAAAAATGTTTTTTTATATATTTTTTGGGGGATATTTATTGTAACAAAAAGTTAAAAATAATGTGTTTTTTTCAAAATTGTCGCTCTATTTTTATTTATAGCGCAAAAAATAAAAACCGCAGGGGTGATCAAATACCACCAAAAGAAAGCTCTATTTGTGGGAAAAAAAGGACGTCAATTTTGTTTGGGAGCCACGTCACGCAACTGTGCAATTTTCAGTTAAAGTGACGCAGTGCTGAATTGTAAAAAGTGGTCTGGTCTTTGGCCAGCAAAATGGTCCGGGGCTGAAGTGGTTAAGGTCTGTAACCAACAGGTATTTTTCATAGGAGGAGCTAAAATAGATAGGAAGCATACAATAATGAGCTTTAAGGTTCACCTGCTCTATGGATATTTACATCTGAAATATGCATATACCATATTTCATATTCACTTCACTAAACATGAAAAATGTATCTTTAAATATTGTTTTTTTTGTCTTTATAATATATATATATATATATATATATATATATATATATATATATATATATGTATGTATATATATAGATAGATAGATATTAGGGCTGTCCAAATTAAAGAGTAATTCCTCTATTAATCTAAATTGTTTTGATCAATCAAAGTACTCACCTCTTTGCCGGCTTCTGGGTCTTCAGGGTGTTCCATCGGAGATCTGGTGACGTCGCGGACATCGATGTTACTGGACTCCTCCCCCCTTCCCCAAGTGCCTCCGTCTGCTAACGAAGGGAAGGAGTCCGGTGACGTTGAAGTTCTGATTGAACGTAACACGATCGGGGAGGAGCTACACATGACCTCACCTGCTGTTGCCCTACGAAACTAACGCGATTGTTGGCTTCACATGCTGTGTTTTTATCATCTTTATGTGAGTATTTTGTGTTTGAACACAAGTGTGAGTTTAAAACGTATTTGTATGAACTGTGAAGTTAAGTCATGGATTGTGGAAACTAACTAGTGTCGGGTGATTGTATATAGTGTATACCACATTTACCACTGACTAATGCAGAGTTGCAATGCAAGGAGATCAGCTAAAAGTAGTTGGATCTGTAGGTGCATTATAATTAATCGAAATTAGTTGATTGATCGATTAACAAAAAAAATAGATTAATCGAACGCAAAAATTTTAATCAGTAACAGCCCTAATATATATCTATATCTAGATAGATAGATAGATAGATAGATAGATAGATAGATAGATATTAAACATTGTCTACCTTATTTTCATTCTCCTTTGGGAGTCCTTTGAGTGCCTACTAAATCCTATTGTATACTGCTTTATCCGTGGGAAGCACAGAGGAATTATATTGGATTGAGTGCTAGTACAGCTATTCTTTATATATACTTAAAATTTGATTGAAGCTATACACTTGCAGAAAAGAGGCTCATGAAAATAAAAAGAAATTCTAGGCCTCCCCAGCAATCCAGCCAGTTCCTTTTTTTAGGAAAGGAGTACCAGAGGCTGCCTTGTGTTCAAATGGCTTGGCTGTTAAGATAGCAAAAAAACACATTTGCAGGTAGTGTTTCAATTAATAACATAAGTTGGCTTCAGTGGCGGCTGGTGAGATTTTAGGATGGGGGGCGCCAGACCCCACCTTTCCTTTTTGACCCCACCCTCTTGACACCCTCTTGATGAAAACGGGCGTGGTTTCAGCAAAATAGTGGGCGTAAATTAAAGAGGCGTGACTCTAAGTGGGTGTGGTTAGCGACTGAGATGAACGAGGGAGGGAGAGAGGGAGAGAGAGATGGAGAGACAGTAGGTCCAGATCCTACACCACAATTGAAATATGTGTATTCCAGAGAGTTTAACAATCAGCAGATAAAGATACTTCAAACACCTGGTGTTAGCGCTTCAATTATCCCGGAACAATGGTTGTTATGGTGTCAGGATGATTGAAACGCATTATTTCTATTATTACATTGTAATATCAAATTAAATCATTCAACTCACCATAATGCAGAATCAGTGGGAGCCCTGAGCGTGTCACCTGCCACGTTGCCTGCCACCAGATGCCATCAGGTGCCCCCAGCAGAGTCCCTCCTTTACATCAGGTGCCCTCAGCAGAGTCCCTCCTTATATCAGGTGCCCGCAGCAGAGTCCCTCCTTACATCTGTGGTCCCAGCGGAGTCCATCCTTACAGAAGGACCCCCCAGCAGTGGAGTCATCCTCACATCTGTGTCCCTGTCAGCGGAGCCCTTCCTTACATCTGTGTCCCTATCAGCGGAGCCCCTCCTTACATCTGTGTCCCCATCAGCGGAGCCCTTCCTTACATCTGTATCCTCATCAGTGGAGCCGCTGCTTACATCTGTGTCCCCATCAGTGTAGTCCCTCCTTACATTTGTGTCCTCATCAGCGGAGTCCCTCCTTACATCTGTGTCACCATCAGCAGCAGAGTCCTCCTCACCTGTGTCCCCGGTGGCATAGCCCTCCGACGGTGGCGGCCATCTTTTTGTAGCCTGCCTGAAGTGATGTCTGGTCTCACACTGAGAACAAAGCACTCAGCCATAGTGATACAAGGGCGCCCCCTATGGACGGGCCGCCACTGGCTGGTGTACACAAAAACGTGTTTCTAAAACCTGCACCGTCTGATATTTTTAAACACAATAAATGGAATACTATAGTATATATGTAATAATAGGTAGTAAGTAGTTGGGTACTATTCCAAATAATACAACAACATTAAGCTAATTAGGCAAAGCATTGCACACATATTAGGAAGGATCATTTCAGTAATATTGCATATGCTTCAAAATCAGAAAATTAGATATTTGCCAAATGTTAAAAAGAAGCACCAAGTAACAGAAATGGAAACACACAAATGAATAGTGAAAAAGTGTTATGCTATTATGTCATTCTAGTGTTTGTCTGTGATCCATAACAACTACAAGACAGCAATAACTGCAATCTATCATCTATCATACCAGTTTTCTGGTTATGCCAGGTGCCCAACAGGGCATCCTAGTTCGTCACTGCAATCCTGACCATTGCAAAATTATTTTGCATGTTGAAAGTCCAGCATGCCCCTTCTCCCTTTTTATTACTTGGTCCAGCCATTGTGCTTGAAGTTCCCCCATTAAAACGTAACACATAGAGCAAAAAAAAAAAAAAACCTCACAAAACCCAAGAGTTTCATGGACCTGGGAAACAGAACTCCTATTTCTAGAATAATTTATAAATATTCACAGCTGATTCACCAGATTTCATTCTTAAACAAGAAAATTCACCAATATTGTAACATTTATTTACAACATAGCACATGTGGCACATTTATTTAAATGTAGACTTGGCAAATGTGCAGTAGATAGGACATCTATATGACTCTTCATATAGTGCCTACAATTGTGCAGGCAGTGAAATGTACTTAAAGTGGATCTTCAGTAATTTTTTATTTTACAAAAGTTTTTATTGTAGAGTAACAAGATTACGGGTCAATACAATAGGCTTACAGTGTGATGCCGGTACAGGAAGTTTCAGTCCAGTACAATTAAAGTAAATTTCCAGGTAACATTGTACACATTCCCTGGATCAAAACAGACCCTGGGTTCACAGAAATGCAACACAAACATGGCCTGGAGAATGCCTGAAGCCTATGGTGATCATATCTAGCGTAGTTGAAGGATGAAAAGGGAAAAAAAGAAAAAAAAAGGAGGGAAGGAAGGAGGGGGAAAGTTAAGGGACAAGAGAAGATTGGAGGGAAAAGAAGGTTTAGAGTGCCTCAGAGGAATAGGGGGGTCTGGAGGGAAGAGAGGGAAGTCAGAAAGAGGAAAGGGGGGATGGGCCCACGGGGTGTGCCCCACCGGGCTCCTACAGCGACAGCAAGGTGGTATCGAATCTGGGAGAATGGTGATACTCTATCCAGGGTTGCCAGACTCTAAGAAATTTGGCATGAGTGTCAGAGAGAACAGAAGACAGTTTTTCATTGACCATGACATCATTCAGACGATTTTTGACCGCCTCAAAACTAAGGGCCGGGGTTCTCCATGCTCGCGCTATAGTCAGTTTAGTTGCGGTAAAAAGATGCTGTGCCAGCTGCCGTTCGGAGCGTAGCAGTTCTGGTATCGCTTTCCCGAGAAGAGCCTCGAAAGGATCCCTTTTTAGGTTCACCCGGAGTAAACTGCGGAGTAACGCGTAGACCCTGACCCATAATCTGCACACCTTCGGGCAAGTCCACCAAATGTGGGCCATTGTACCCTCCTGGTCACACCCCCTGAAACAGAGAGGGGAGCAGGTGGGAAAAAAGCGGGCTAGGCGTGTTGGGGTGTAATACCACCGGTATAGGACCTTGTAGGCGTTCTCTAGAGTCGTGACATTGCAGGAGCATTTTGACAAGGTTAGGGTCATTACCTGCCAATCCTCCGGGTCCAGCTGTTTCCCCAGGTCCCTCTCCCACTGCAGGTGATAGGATCGCACCGGGGGTTTCTTCCCGGTGATCAAGGCTGAATATATTAAGGAAATCAGACCAGGAGAGTGAGGCCTGGATCTGCAGATGCTCTCGAACGGTGACAACCGGTATGGGGCATCCTGGGACTTGATGAGGCTTTGCAGGAAGTGATGAAGCTGGAGGTATCTAAAATACTCCCTTAAGGGTATATCATGAGACGAGCGCAAGGCTGCAAATGGTAGTATTCTAGTAGGAGTAAGTAAGGAATGAACGTCTACGAAGCCATTGAGGGTCCACCATTTAAACTGTGCAGAATTATCAAGACCCGGGGGGAAAAGGGGGCAACGAAGGAGTCGCAGCAGCGGGAGATGGGAAGAAGCCAACCCTGCCGAATACTTCACTGAGTCCCAAACTCTCAAAGTGTGGAGCATGCAGGGCCCCGTAACCGTGGGGCGGAGTTTTGGCGGGAGCCAGGGTAAGGAGGAAATGGGGATGGGGTCCACGTCGAGTAGGTCGATAGTAGCCCACAAAGGGAGCTGATGCGTCTCGTGGAGATGAGAAAGGGGTGCTATGGTGGCTGCTATATAGTAGTCTCTTAGATTTGGGACTGCCAGGCCTCCATTTGCTCTCTTAGCGAACATGATTTGTCTATTGATACGGGGGCGGGATGAGCCCCAGATAAATTGTAGGACCCTACGCTGGTGAATATTGAGGATGTGTGGAGGAATCGAGATTGGGAGGACCCGAAAATAATATAGTAGCTTCGGGAGATATGCCATTCTGACGGCCGATATCCTCCCGAACCAAGAGAGGGGAAAAGATGACCACGATGTCAGCATATCCGATAGTCGCTTGAACAATGGGGGGTAGTTAGCCTGATATAGGGCCTGATATGTGGAGGTGATGTAAATTCCCAAATAGGGTAAGGAGGAGACCCATTGATAGGGAAAGGCCGCTCGCAAGTCCCTCAGTAGTTCCTGGGTCAGGTTGGTCGACAACGCCTTCGATTTCGACGGGTTGATCTGGAGCCCTGAGAGTGATGCAAAAGTCTGTAGTAGGGAGTGTAGATTGGGCAGAGAGGTTCTAGGGGAAGTGACAAAAAGGAGAATGTCATCAGCAAACAGGGAGACCTTATGGGGAGAGCCGGCTATTTCAATGCCCTTGATGTCGGGGTGAGTCCTTATCGCTTCCGCCAGGGGTTCAAGCGCCAGTACAAAAAGAAGGGGTGACAGTGGGCAACCCTGGCGGGTCCCTCTTCGGATATCAAAGATGGGGGAGTCAAACCCGTAATATTTCACTCTTGCTCTGGGGGAATCGTATAGAGCCGATATCCAAGACATAAACGGGGACCCGAAGCCAAAGCGTCGCAGAACCGACATGAGGTAGGACCATGACAAGGTATCAAAGGCCTTAGTCATATCGAGGGAGAGAAGCATAGATTCGAGAGAGCGAGTGTGAGCTAGGTGTTGAAGTTGCACAATGCGGCGGATTGCGTCGCCAGCCTGTCTCTGGGGCACAAAACCGACCTGATCCTTTTTTATCAGACGAGGGAGAAACGAGTTTAGGCGTGTCGCCAAGATTTTTGTCAGAAGCTTCATATCGATATTGATAAGTGAGATAGGCCTGAAGTTAGCCCAAGATGTGTGATCACGATCAGGTTTCGGAATCATTACTACATTTGCCATCAAAAGATCCGGGGTAAGAGGACAATCTCTCTTCACCGAGTTGTACATAGCCACCAGATGGGGCGTCACTACTGGTGCCAATTTTCTATAATATAGCGCAGTATAACCATCCGGCCCGGGTCGCTTGCCCACTTTCAATTCTTTTATGGCCTGTAGAACTTCTGAGGGTTGGATGTCCCTATCCATAAGGGTGACATGAGCCCCCGTCAAGGATGGGAGTGAGAGGCCAGCAAGAAAGTCTGCCGTTCTCTGAGTTGAGGGCCCCCCCGATGCCGTATACAACTTAGCTAGGCGGAACCCAAACTCCTCTAGGACATGCTTTGGGTTCCCGGACAGGACGTTGTTGCGGTCCCTCAAAATAATCGGGGTTACCTTGGGGGCAAATGTTCGGAGTCTGTTGGCCAGCATGCGCGTCGGTTTATTTGCTCTCTGGTACCATCGCTGGCGGGACCAGCGAAGTGCTCGCTCGGCCTCCTCAGTGAGGTACAAATCAAGCTCAGATCTGGTTCGTTCCAGAAGCTTGCGGTTGCTCGGGGTAGGAAACTGCTTGAACCTCTCAGATATCTCTGCCAAACGGGACTCAATCTCCCTTCGTCTCTTCTCTCTAGTTTTCTTCCGGACTGAGGCTAGGCCAATTATACGTCCGCGCAACACTGCTTTATAGGCCTCCCAGAGGACCACCGGTGAGGTCACTGAGCCCATGTTTTCGCGAAAATAGTCCTCAGAGGCCTTAATTATCTCCTGTGTAGTTTCTACATGGGAAAGGAGCGAGTCGTTCATGACCCAGGGGGAAAGTCGGGGTCTATCCAGGATAGAACGGCAGACAATCAAGACAGGGTCATGGTCCGACCACGGTACGGCCAAGACTGAGGCCGTTTCCACCAGTGGCAGGTGTCGTCTCAGCATGAACATGTGGTCAATCCGTGAGTGGACCTGGTGGGGGTGGGAATAATGGGTATAGTCTCTGCCCTGTGGATGACATTCCCTCCATAGATCAACTAAGTCCAGAGATTGTAGGGCACCGTTGAATAAAGCGGCGCTCGTCGTCGGGCCCTTCTTTTCTGGCGGGTGCTTGTCTACTTTAGAGTTAGGGATCAGGTTGGAGTCTCCCGCCAGTAGAAGGGTGCCCTTGCCATGGGAAGCCAGCAGTGCGCAGACATGGGTCAAAAAGGGTCCGGGATTCACATTGGGGGCATAGTACGTCAGTATGGTCACTTCCGTGTCATGAACAGTGCCTTGAAGCAGTAAATATCTGCCGTCAGGATCAGCTATCTGTCTAGCGCAACCAAATGGAACTGATTTACGGAACGCCACGAGAACCCCTCGCTGTTTAGTTGGAGCATTCGCCATAAAAACTTGGGGAAATTGAGCATCAAAGTATTTAGGATGAGAGGTCTCAGAAAAATGTGTCTCCTGTAAGCAAGCAATATCAATGTGTTGTCTGCGAAGGTACTTAAATATTTTAACTCTCTTGTGGGGGGAATTCATTCCCTGAACATTCAGGGACAGCCATTTAATCGTCATTGATAGAGTAACAGAAAAACGCTTACCTGGAGTCGAAGATCACACCCCGTGCGCCCGGAGGAGAGAGGGAGAAAGGAAAGAAGTACAGAGGGGGATAGAGAAGGGATAAAAAGCATCATTATAGCACAGATGGTAGAGACATGCAATGCTAGGTACCAAAACTTATTATACAGCAAGATTGCTATCGGTCGTGGGATACAAGACCCACTTCGCGGTTGGGAGTTGGCTCGAGCAGGAGTCCGAGCCAAGAACCAACACATGGGGGTGCGGTGGTCCGTCGGAAACCACCTGACTTAACATTAACAATTATTGCAAACGTCAAAAAACATGACAACAGTGGCATAACTGCATAAAACAGGAGTACGAACATTAATAAGGATAAACAAAAGAAAAATAATACTGGCATAAGGAACAGAGAGCCCAGACGCTAAGGCCTGTAAGAAATTTCCTCGGTCAGACGGTAAGTCCCTGTTCAGAAATAAAAAAGAAACAAACATGCAACCTGAGGTTAGTACTGTCTGAATACCGTCTGTGTCCAGCCTTAGAGACACTCGGCCACATGAAACAGAAATAAAAGAACAAAAATAAGAAACCCATAGGCCGAGTCGCGCCCTGTCTGGAATGAAACTCTCCATGTATAGGCCCATAAAGCAAGAGTGTAGGAGCAGGAACCTAGTCCCCGGGTGGCCACGGTGACTGACCCCCTGGACTAGTAATTCCCGGGTAGCAAGGGGGGGGACCCGTTTCCTGAGGTCAAGAGCCATGAACCATAACCGCCCGTTACCCCGAGGGGCAGAAAATAGGGGAAAAAAAAAAAAGGGGGGGGGGAGGGGGGGAGAAACACACAAAAAAAAAATAAATAAATAAATAAATAAATAAAAAAACACTTCTAGAAGGGTAATGGACAGACATGAGACTATATGTGAAAAAGAAAAACATTGGGTGAAACATTTGAGAGAGAGAAAAAAAAAAAAAGGGCAGTCACCCCCGGAGAAAAACCAGCGTACTTGGAAATGATGGACTGTAGTAAACCGGAGTTGTAGGAAGCCCCAGTCCATCCAAGGTATAAAGGGGGGGCTCAGTGTGGCTTCCACTTGAGTCTTGAAAAAGAATACACGGGAACCCCATTCTTATTGCCTGGGGCGTCCAAAGTACAACAGACTCTCTCAATATCTGCCTGCAGGACCCTGGACGGCAGCGGTTAGAAAAAAAATGAAAAAGAAAAGGAGGCAGTCAAGCAAGTCAAAGCAAAAAAAAACGGGATCCTTTCTGACTTCTAGCGATGGCCACCCGTGGAGGCCTCTTGAAATTTCTGAGCCTTGAGGGAACGGAGGGCTTGAGATCCGCTCTGAGATGATTGTGAGGGTAGCCGCGGGGCTCTGGAAGGGCCCGGGCGGGCCATGGCGGCCTCAGGCTGGGAGGGGGGAAGGTCAAACTGAAGTTCCTGGAATTGCCGTCGCAGGTCCGGCAGGGAAGAAGCATGAAACTGGCGTCCCAAATGGTAAAAAGAAAGTTTAAAGGGGAATCCCCACCGATAGCGAATGTTCCTGGACTGTAAGATTTGCAGATAGGGCTTCATATTTCGCCTCTTAGCAATAGTAACCGGGGAAAGATCCGCAAATAGTTGAAGGGGATGACCTTGAAACGATATGTCTGGTAGGTCTCTGGCGGCTTGGAGGAGTCGCTCTTTGGTCCTGTAGAAGTGGAATTTTATAATAACGTCCCTGGGCGGACCCTCCGTAGGCTTGGGAGCGAGGGACCTGTGTATGCGATCGAATTCAAGGCGCTCAGTCGGGATGTCGGGTGCGAGCTCCTGAAAGAATGCCGTTGCTGTACCCTGGAGGTCTATAATGGTCTCCGGGAGGCCTCGGATGCGGAGGTTGCCCCTGCGGGCCCTGTTTTCAGAGTCCTCAAGTTTATCCTGTAGAACAAGAAGTTCTGCGTTAAGCTTTTCTACCTCCTCCTCGTGACCCTCCAGCACCGTGGTCGTCAGGTCCATCCTCTCCTCCAGCTGATTTGTGCGGTGTCCCAGCTCCTTGAGACCTTTCACCAGTTCCGCAGATAACTTACGGGAAGCCGCGTTGATCTCATCTCTTACTATAGTGCAGAATTTCTGCAGCAGGGCATCTGAGCCTGTGTCCACTGGGCTGGCCAGATTTGATGGGAATTGTGACAGACTATCGTCCGACTGATGAGTGGTGTCATCAGGTTCTGGGGATTCGGGCGCCATCCTGCCTTTCCCTTTCGCCTTCCCCGGTGCCGGGGATGTTTTCTGTTGTGATTTGTTGCGGGGGCGATTCCGGGGCGTATTATACATCCCCGCCGCTTGCTCAGTAGCGCACGGCCGGGGCAGTAGTGGCAAAGAAATATAACTGGGTATGCCTTATATGTCAAGTGGTACTTCCGACGGCGCGACACTAAGGGACTACACTGTCATCCCAGCGTCCGCGCAAGCACCTCCATACAAGTTCAGTCACTTACTCCAGGGCCACTGACATACATTGAGTGCAGAAGGTAGAGGTTATTGGGGAGGGGGGGGCCAGGTCTCAGCCCAGGGAGCAAAGGATGCCTGCAGTGAGGTGGAGGGTGTACCAAGATGGCCGCCTACCTCTGCTTCTTCTATTGTCCCTCTCTGGCTTACCTCCCAGTAAGGCCAGGCCGACACCTCCAAATTGGGGCCTCAGGTCGCAGGGGTCTCCTCGCATCCACGGCGAACCGATCGCTGTGCTGTGGGCGCTGAGCGGCACTCCTGGGCGGAGGCTCCGGCGCCTCCGCAGGCCGCAAGATGGCGGCCGGGGCTCGAGCAGAAAAGTAGGCCGCAAGCCTGATCGCGAGGCCCGCGGCCCGAAAGTGCGGCCAAAACACTCCCGGGATGTAGCGCTGGTGTTTGTCAGCAGAGCTGAGACTACCGCCGGCCGAGACTCAGCCCGATGAGGGCGGATGGCGGTAGATAGGAATTCAGCCGGCGGAGCTCAGCTAAAGCATGTCTTCCTCGCGCTGCGTCCGGCCACGCCCCCCCTTCAGTAATTTTTTCATATGTCCATCTATTAAATCTTCTGCTCTTGTTGTTTTAACTTTGGATAGTAAAACATTTTTTTCTGCAAATAAATACCTTATACTGCTCACTTGCTCTTTCTTGTCTGGTAAAAAGCCTAGGCTTATGACATCATGCACAGCTCTCTCTCTCACTCTGGTGAGAGTTTGTCTGGAAGGTAGGGGGGATGAGTCATAGGAGGGCCAATAAGAGCTACAGAGCTGGAGGTGTGCCTCTGTGTGTCTGTGTAGATCCAAGAAGTGGACAGGCAGCAGCTTCAGCTGCCCCCAGGTACAATGGTTGCAGCCAGACTCATCTGCAGCATATTTGGTAAGTACAGAATCATAGTATATATAAAATAATATGCAAAATGGTTGGAGGGATGCTTGAGAATGTTCCTCTTTAAAGCAGTTGTTTTTAAAATGTAAATGTTAAAAGTGAACCTGTGAGAATAAAAATTTTAACATTTCAATTTCTGATGTGTTTGGAAGTGACTTTCTTCAGGGTTGTTATCCTGATCCTTGCTTCATTGCACAGGGACATTTTTATTAATTAGTGTAATATCTATTCACTGGCCATTTGTTGTTCTGTTACTGCTATATTCTCATTACAAGGATATCTGCATTAATACAGGTCCTTCCAAATTCCAACCTCTGGATACCCAATTCCTTAGTGGAAAATCCTGGCCCCAAGACCATGAACCACATTTGTAGCATGCTGAAAATGACATTTTAAGCACTCACTAACACTCAAAACATTATTATTAAATGCTTCTTACTTGTTGCTATACACATTCTTTGCACATGTAACATCCTGCAAATTTTTATAAACTCTTTTTTTATACACCCTGTGATTTGCCCTTTTCAACTGCTTTTGGAAAACTAAAAATGCACTAAAAGAATTGCTACAAATGTTGTCAAATGAGGCTGAAACCAGACATGCAAATGTGCCTGTATCTGTCTTCTGTCTATAAGTATTCGCTCAAGTCATTGACCTGGAACAAGTGTGCAGCCTGTATAAAAACTCCAAACTCCTATTCTGGAGTGAAAATCAGAACGAGATACTTGGAGCCTGCATCTGATAAACAAGCCAGCAAAGATTTTCATCTTCTTATCCACACATATTCCTATTTAATTAAAATTACAAACTGGCCAACAAAAATTGATTTGATGACAGAAAACAGGATTTACTGTATATATATATATATATATATATATATATATATATATATATATATATATATATATATATATATATCAGCTATATATAAGTTTTGCTCAACAGTATGACTTCCTAAATTATAAAAAACTTGTGTTCAGCCATCAGAAACATTTCTCTAGCACCCTGGAGAGCCTGTAATCCCTTGAGATCTCTGGTGTGCTAAAATATCTGTCTGTTTATTTGCAGCTGGCATTGATGCGGCCCCATAGAGAGAAATAAAGCTTTATTACTTTCTTTTTTAGGCTACAGAAAATACAAGGCATTCTATATTCTGCAAACTATGACTTAATTTACAACTCTGTTGCATTCATGTGTTTCTACTGTATCAACTAAAACAGCCAGCTTGAATGGGCTGTGGCCATATTCTTTACATAAAAAAGGTGCCCATAAACATTAGACATTAAGCCGGCTAAAGATGGTCTGAATCTCAGCCAGTTCAGCAGGGACTGGTCACGTTTTGAAACATGTTTGGGCAGGGTGATTGTACCCAAGTTGATCGATCAATCAGCTTAGGTACAACCAGCCTGTCCTTTTTTTTTATACGATTATAGCCAGAGGCTATAGCCGCAAGCAATAATCACTGTGTATTCTCCTCATCAGTAGAACACAATAACTCCACGGAAGGGATTCCTGTTGATGGGGAAACAAGTGATTTGTCTTTCCTGCAACCCGTGCTTGCAGGAAAGAAAATCTCACCATCTATGGCCAGCTGGCAATTGCATGATTGGACAGCAATATATCATTTGTGGGATAGTGCACAAGTGTTCTTGAGGAATCAAGCAATTGAGCTTAAAAAGATGAAAAATGCTTACACTGTTTAAAAAAGGAGTGACCTATTGTTATGGGCATAAACTTGTCACAAAGACATTGGAAGACAAATCATGTATGCATGTCTAACCTCCCACCAATGTCTACTAGCAGCTTTAATCAGACTGCATGTTGCAGGTGCATGGTCTGTGTAACATTTTTCATTTTGATATACAGTATTCACCAAGGCAGTGTGTAGTGTTTAAAATGTTGTAGCTCCTTTATTCTGTTGATGTATGATTGAACAATAATAGATATGACACATATCTAGTTTAATAGAAAAAAAATATTAACACAAGTAATAATAATAATGTCACTTGACAATCTCTAATTTAAAACTAAAATACAATTGATCATAATGTACAAAATGTGTCCAAATAACACAATCATTTATGTAACTTAAATTAAATAAAACAGCCATTCAGGTAAAACCTTGCTTTAGATCCCTAGACAACCAAAATCTGTATATTAAAGAGTATCTAAACCTAGAAATATATTTTTAATACATCACATCTTACCAATCCTTGGATGTGGTGGCTGCACTTTTGTTGTGCCCTTATTTGCACCTAATGATAAGGCCAGTAACACACTTTTTGTCCTAGGATGACTACACTCATTGTGAGGGAACAACAGAACCACCCTTTGATAACCTGTGGAGAGGGTAGAATTAAATGCCATTCTAGGTTTAGATGGCCTTTAAATAAGTAACAGCCTAAAGCCTAACTCCAGCTAACACCTTTTAAGCAGTTAACGAAACAGGATTTTTTTTCCGGTTGGAATAAAGGTTTTACCTAAGTAAATTAAAGCTGGTCATTGTAAGCATCCTTTTCAGTGTTTTTCTCTAATTTCCACTTATGTTGGACAGCTTAGTCTGTTAAGGGGAGTTAATAAATCGACTTACTGGCAGGATCAATAGTGGGGAAAAAAGGTTTCTGTGTTAATGCTATTGATAAATTGTATTATATATGTCTTCTATGATTTTGGGCACAATTCAACATCCTCAGGCATAGCTCACTGTGCAATCAAAATGTTAATTAACATTGCAGCTGAGACCTAGCCTCACTCAAATGTAGTTATGTCTACGATTTGTCACTGACAGCTGCAGGTTACAGACAAACAATTGTGAATCAATCAACATGGTTCCCAATTACACTATCACCATGAAAGTCAATCATCGTGACAATTGGAAATTTGTATACAAGTTCTCTTGCAAACAAACCCCTCTGTCAGACGATATCATGGATACCCTCTCTCTCTCTCTCTCTCTCTCTCTCTCTCTCTCTCTCTCTCTCTCTCTCTCTCTCTCTCTCTCTCTCTCTCTCTCTCTCTCTCTCTCTCTCTCTCTCTCTCTCTCTCTCTCTCTCTCTCTGCACATAGCAAAGAGTAAAAGGCACACTTTTTCATAGCATTACAGTATTAAAATTTTAATTAATAAGCATTATAATTATTTAATATTCTTAGCTAATTAATAATTTGAATTCAAGCTATATTACATAGTATACTTAATTCATATTATAACTTCGTGTCAATTCAATATTAGACCATGGGATCAGTTAGTTCATTATTTTAAATTTTAAGTTGGTGTAAAGCTAAAACATTTTCTTTTAGTTTTGGATAAGAATAGTTAGAACTCATCCAGATCATTTTCTTGCTGTCTGCGTCCCATTAGGTAGATTTCCCTTAATTTCCTGCCCCAAAGTAAGGCGATGTCTCTACCGTGTTTCCCATAAAATAAGCCCGGGTCTTATATTCATTTTGGCAACAAAAGACCCAGTAGGGTTTATTTTCGGAGTAGGGCCTTGCCTGTCAGGAATCCCCAGTGGCCAGTGGAACTGAGGAAAAGTGCTTGTAAATCCTAAAATGCACTATATTATAGATTGTATAATGTAAACTGTGCATATTTCTGTAATCTATTTGTGACAAATACCTTCGTACATCTCCACTTGGCGCTTCTGTGACCCGCCTGATCGGGCTTCCCTGCTCCGAGCATTGCAGAAGGAGGGGCCGAAATCCAACACTGAAAGCTGGGAGAAAAGATGAAGTGCAGCAGGGGAGTTCAGCTGAGCTCCGAGCTACATAAATTACAGAAACATACACCGTTTATATTATATAATACTGTAATACAGTGCATTTTAGGATTTTACAACCACTTTAAACTAGGGCTTATTTTCAGGCTAGGGCTTACATTGCAGCCTTCCCCGAAAATCACAGTAGGGCTTATTTTTGGGTTAGGTCTTATTTTCTCGAAAAAACACGGTAGATGAGGTTTCCACATTGGACTATTTCCATACTTTGCTTTTTCTCAGGAGACTGTGGTGAAAGATATAATAAAATATATAAAATATTTATAAAAATGTGAGGGGTGTACTCACTTTTGTGAAATATTGTATTTCATAAGGATGGTTTGTTTATTTTTTCCATATCGATATGCAAGTATATTTTCAAATGCGTAATTGCACTTAACTATGTCAATTACTTCAGATATATTATGTGCTAGGTTGGATTTTCATTTTTTGGCAGCTACGAGGATGTGGGTAACTATTCTTCTGCAGTCGGGGGAGAAGTGTTCTATGCCTAAATTAAGGATCGCTAATGCTGGGGAGGATGGTGTAATGACTCCAGTAATATCTGAGATTTTGCAAAATATTTTGTTCCAGAAACTAGTTAGATGTTTGCATGACCAGAAGATATGTTTGAATTTACTCATCATACCACATCCTCTCCAGCATAGTGGGGATTAGGGATGGCCGAACGGTTCGCCCGGCGGTCATTTCGCAGCGAATTTCGGCTGTTCGCCATCCGCCTGATCGGCGGACTATTGCCGCCGTTAGCCCGGCGGACTTCCGTGTTTATTGTGTAAAAGAACTTTGATCTATGATGACACATCCATCATGGGGTACAGGACTAGGGATGAGCTTCGTGTTCGAGTCGAACATACGTTCGACTCGAACATCGGCTGTTCGTCCGTTCAGCGAAGTCCGAACATTTTGGTCCGTTCGTGCCAAATTCGTGTGGCGCTCACGGCCCACAATGCACTGCGATGGCGCAGTGCATTGCTGGCTCATGATTGGCCAAGCATGCACTGTGACCCCGCATGCTTGGCCAATCGCAGCGCCAGCAGCGAGGAGAGCCATGATTGGCCACAGGCAGGATGCCTGTGGCCAATCATAGCTCAGGCTGTGTAGTGCACGCCCCACACTATATAAGGCGGCCTTGTGTAGTGTGTTGGCGTCTGAAGCAGTGGGTGTTCTGTGTACCTTCAACACAGTACACACCGATCGTTTTCGGCCGATTTTCGATCTTGCTGTTGTGTAGTGGTTATTGTCTGCGTGCCCTGACCGCAGTATACACCGCTATATTCACCTCACCTATATAGCTAGTGATCTATCTTTTATAATAGAGCTTGCAGTCAGTAGTGTTAGGAGATAGTGCGTGCTGTTTGCGTGCTCTGTACCCAGTACATACCGCTATATCCACCTACATAGCTGTTCTCTATTTGAGCCCACTTGCCATCTGCAGGAGTTATTGGAAGTTGTGTGTGCCTCCAGCACAGCACAGTATACATTTGTATATACCCCTTTATCTCTGGTGTTCTATAATAAAGGCATCTGCAGGAGTTAGTGGGTGTTCTGTGTACCTTCAACACAGTACACACCGATCGTTTTCGGACTATTTTCGATCTTGCTGTTGTGTAGTGGTGGTTGTCTGCGTGCCCTGACCGCAGTATACACCGCTATATTCACCTCACCTATATAGCTAGTGATCTATCCTTTATAATAGAGCTTGCAGTCAGTAGTGTTAGGAGCTAGTGCGTGCTGTTTGCGTGCTCTGTACCCAGTACATACCGCTATATCCACCTACATAGCTCTTCTCTATTTGAGACCACTTGCCATCTGCAGGAGTTATTGGAAGTTGTGTGTGCCTCCAGCACAGCACAGTATATATCTGTATATACCCCTTTATCTCTGGTGTTCTATAATAAAGGCATCTGCAGGAGTTAGTGGGTGTTGTGTGCCTCTAGCACAATATACACTACCCAACTGCTTTTTTACCCAACTCCCTTCAGGCCATTACCATGTCTGGAAGGCCAGCAAGGAGAGGCAGACAGGCGCGAGCCGATAAAAGAGGGCAAGCAGGCTCTGTGTCTAGAGACAACAGTGCTGGTCGTGGACGCGGTGCATTGTCATCAGCACGTGGCCATGGGACACGCTTGTCCTTCTTTTCGGCAGCTGGACATGTTGAGCCGCAACATGCCAACGACTTGGTAGAGTGGATGACCGAGCCCTCTTCATCCTCCTCATCCTCTCTCACCCAGGCTCAGGGTACTAGCAAAGCAGCTGCCAACGCATCGTCTTCCCTCCTCTCAATGTCATCATCAGTGAATCCTTCCCTAGACCCACCACGTCCTCCTGAGGAGTCTCCTGAACTTTTTGAGCACAGTGTTGGGTACATGCTCCAGGAGGATGCCCAGTGTTTTGTGGGCTCTGATGATGACACTCAGCTAGAGGAAGGCAGTAGCGTGAGCGCAGAGAGAGGGGATGCTCAAGAAGGACAGCAATCTGGCAGTCATGTTCCACAAGCTGCAGCATACTGCCAGGTTTGCTACAGCGATGAAGAGGGAGGGGATGATGAGGGCACTGACTCCACATGGGTGCCTGGAAGGAGAGAGGAGGAGGAGGAGGAGGAGGAGGAGGAGGCACATGTCCAACGAGGCAGGATGCCCTCCGGGGGCCAGCTTAGGGGCAGCACACCGACTGAATCACACCGCAGAGCTCCGCCTGTGCAGAGCGCTGCCTCTGCGCGTTATTCTAAAAGTTCTTTGGTGTGGGCCATTTTTGAGACGAGTGCATCAGATCGCACCGCTGCTATTTGCAACATATGTCTCAAGCGTATCTCACGTGGCCAAAACATCAGCCGCTTGGGCACCACATGCCTGACCAGACATATGTTGACCTGCCATGCAGCTCGTTGGCAAGCGTACCTCAAAGACCCACACCAAAGAACAAAGCGGACCTCTCCTTGCTCCTCATCAGCTGGCATCTCCAACCCCACTAGACCTTCAGTCCTCTCTGAAACCTGCTCTGAGAGGAATGAAGGTGTAGAATTAGGTGTGTCACAGCCAAGTGCTTCCGGGAACTCTTCTAGCGGTACACGCACGTCCGATTATAGCAGGCAAATGTCCCTGCCCCAGCTGCTGGACCGGCGAAAGAAGTTCACTCCCAGCCATCCACATGCCCAGCGGTTGAATGCTAGCTTGGCTAAATTGCTAGCACTTCAATTGCTGCCTTTTCAGTTGGTAGACTCGGCCCCCTTCCGTGAGTTTGTACAATGTGCGGTTCCTCAGTGGCAGGTCCCCAAACGCCACTTTTTCTCACGGAAGGCGATTCCGGCTCTCTACCGGCATGTGGAAGGCAATGTCCTTGCCTCGCTGGACAGGGCGGTCAGCGGTAAGGTGCATATTACCGCTGACTCATGGTCCAGCAGGCATGGACAGGGACGTTACCTGTCTTTCACGGCCCATTGGGTCACTCTTCTGGCAGCTGGGAAGGATGCAGGACAAGGTGCAGTAGTGTTGGAGGTTGTTCCGCCACCATGCTACTATTGGTTGTGACACACCTCTCTCCTCCACCCCCTCCTCTTCTTCTTCCTCCATGGCCTCTTCCAGTGCTCTGTCCTCAGAACCAGTGGTGCTCTGTAGGCGTTCCAGGGGCTACGCAAGTACGCAGGCAAAACGATGCCATGCCGTGCTTGCGCTGGTTTGTTTGGGGGACAGGAGCCACACTGGGGCGGATGTTTTGTCAGCTCTGCAGGGGAAGGCCGAGAGGTGGTTGATGCCACGCCAGCTTAAGCCAGGAATGGTGGTTTGCGACAATGGCACCAACCTCCTCTCCGCCCTCCGACAGGGACAACTGACCCATGTGCCCTGTGTAGCTCACGTCCTTAACCTGGTGGTGCAGCGGTTTTTGGGCAGGTACCCCGGCTTACAGGATGTCCTGAAGCAGGCCAGGAAAGTCTGTGTGCATTTCCGCCGATCATTTAATGCCTGTGCTCGGCTGGCTGAGCTCCAAAAGGAGTTGAACCTGCCCAAGAACCGCCTTATATGTGACATGCCCACCAGATGGAACTCAACATTGGCCATGCTGCAGCGGCTGCACACGCAGCAGAGGGCCATCAATGAGTACCTGTGCGACTACGGCACCAGGACAGGGTCAGGGGAGCTTGGTTTTTTCTCACCACGCCAGTGGGGCATGATCAGGGATGCATGCACTGTCCTGTCACCGTTTGAGGAGGCCACAAGGATGGTGAGCAGTGACAGTGCATGCATCAGTGACACTGTACCTCTTGTCCACCTCTTGGAGCATACGCTGCGGGGAATAATGGGCAGGGCACTTGAGGCAGAACAGAGGCAGGAAGAGGAGGACTCCCTTGCCTCTCAAGGCCCCCTTTATCCAGACAGTGTTCCTGCTGTGCCACCCATCACACAGGAAGAGGATGAGGAGGAGGAAGAGGAGGAGGAGGATGATTGTGTCAGCATGGAGGTGGAGGCTGGCACTCAGCATCAGCAGCAGCAGCAGCAACAGCAGCAGTCTTGTAGGGATGATTTACAGTCCCAAGAAACACGTGGACTTGTACGTGGCTGGGAGGAGGTAGCTGCGGATCATGTTGTCCTTAGTGACCCAGAGGACTCCGGACCGAATGCCTCAGCTAACCTACGCTGCATGGCCTCCCTGATCCTGCAAAGCCTGCGGAAGGATCCTCGTATTCTTCGGATCAAGGAGAGGGACCATTACTGGCTGGCCACTCTCCTTGATCCACGGTACAAGGGTAAGGTTGCCGACCTTATCTTGCCATCGCAGAGGGAGCAGAGGATGAGACATCTCCGGGAGGCCTTGCAGAAAGGTCTGTGCAACGCGTTCCCAGAGACTGGGAGGTTACAAACTCCTGGTCCTGGACAACGTGTTCCTGAGGCATCGGTCAGAAGGAGCGGTGGAGAAAGTGGCCTTCTGACTGATGCTTTCAGACAATTTTTTAGTCCGCAGCTCCAAGGTATGATCTGTTCCAGCACCCATCGCCAGCGTCTGATTTACATGGTGCAGGAATACCTAGGGGCAAGGTCAGACTTGGACACCTTTCCCACCGAAAATCCTCTGGCTTACTGGGTCTTGAGGATGGATCACTGGCCAGAGCTTGCACAGTATGCAATTGAGCTACTGGCCTGTCCTGTATCCAGCGTTCTTTCGGAACGCACCTTCAGTGCTGCTGGTGGCTTTGTTACCGATCACAGGGTGCGCCTGTCCACCGAATCAGTTGATCGACTGACCTTCATCAAGATGAATCAGTCTTGGATCACCCACAGCTACCAAGCACCTGAAGCTGATGTAACAGAATAATTGTTTTTGAAATATCACATCCCTTCAAGACTGCCTATGCTGATGCTGAGTGACTGTCCTGTTATGTTGATTGTCTATCCTCTTCCTCCTCCGCTGATATGTTGGAAGAACATTTCTGGTTCTGGTTGATGCCATCAGCCCAATTTTTCTGCCCCTGTTTAACAGGGGCGTTTAAGTACAATTTTTGATGCAATGCTTTGCAGCAGGGCTAATTCCTGCAATCAAACAAGAGTATATGGGAGAGGTTGCAGTGTGGTGGCACCAGCACCAGTGCCTAAGGCCCAATTTTTCTGCCCCTGTTTAACAGGGGCGTTTAATTACAATTTTTGATGCAATGCTTTGCAGCAGGGCTAATTCCTGCAATAAAACTAGAGTATATGGCAGAGGTTGCAGTGTGGTGGCACCAGCACCAGTGCCTAAGGCCCAATTTTTCTGCCCCTGTTTAACAGGGGCGTTTAATTACAATTTTTGATGCAATGCTTTGCAGCAGGGCTAATGCCTGCAATAAAACTAGAGTATATGGCAGAGGTTGCAGTGTGGTGGCACCAGCACCAGTGCATAAGGCCCAATTTTTCTGCCCCTGTTTAACAGGGGCGTTTAAGTACAATTTTTGATGCAATGCTTTGCAGCAGGGCTAATTCCTGCAATCAAACAAGAGTATATGGGAGAGTTTGCAGTGTGGTGGCACCAGCACCAGTGCCTAAGGCCCAATTTTTCTGCCCCTGTTTAACAGGGGTGTTTAATTACAATTTTTGATGCAATGCTTTGCAGCAGGGCTAATTCCTGCAATAAAACTAGAGTATATGGCAGAGGTTGTAGTGTGGTGGCACCAGCACCAGTGCATAAGGCCCAATTTTCTGCCCCTGTTTAACAGGGGCGTTTAATTACAATTTTTGATGCAATACTTTGCAGCAGGGCTAATTCCTGCAATAAAACTAGAGTATATGGCAGAGGTTGCAGTGTGGTGGCACCAGCACCAGTGCATAAGGCCCAATTTTTCTGCCCCTGTTTAACAGGGGGCGTTTAATTACAATTTTTGATGCAATGCTTTGCAGCAGGGCTAATTCCTGCAATAAAACTAGAGTATATGGCAGAGGTTGCAGTGTGGTGGCACCAGCACCAGTGCCTAAGGCCCAATTTTTCTGCCCCTGTTTAACAGGGGCGTTTAAGTACAATTTTTGATGCAATGCTTTGCAGCAGGGCTAATTCCTGCAATAAAAGTAGAGTATATGGCAGAGGTTGCAGTGTGGTGGCACAAGCACCAGTGCATAAGGCCCAATTTTTCTGCCCCTGTTTAACAGGGGCGTTTAATTACAATTTTTGATGCAATGCTTTGCAGCAGGGCTAATTCCTGCAATAAAACTAGAGTATATGGCAGAGGTTGCAGTGTGGTGGCACCAGCACCAGTGCATAAGGCCCAATTTTTCTGCCCCTGTTTAACAGGGGCGTTTAATTACAATTTTTGATGCAATACTTTGCAGCAGGGCTAATTCCTGCAATAAAACTAGAGTATATGGCCGAGGTTGCAGTGTGGTGGCACCAGCACCAGTGCATAAGGCCCAATTTTTCTGCCCC
This sequence comes from Lithobates pipiens, assembly GCF_037356315.1. Taxonomy (NCBI): domain Eukaryota; kingdom Metazoa; phylum Chordata; class Amphibia; order Anura; family Ranidae; genus Lithobates; species Lithobates pipiens. Next base: position 112,568,052 of record NW_027507788.1, read on the forward strand.
TGTTTAACAGGGGCGTTTAATTACAATTTTTGATGCAATGCTTTGCAGCAGGGCTAATTCCTGCAATAAAACTAGAGTATATGGCAGAGGTTGCAGTGTGGTGGCACCAGCACCAGTGCCTAAGGCCCAATTTTTCTGCCCCTGTTTAACAGGGGCGTTTAAGTACAATTTTTGATGCAATGCTTTGCAGCAGGGCTAATTCCTGCAATAAAACTAGAGTATATGGCAGAGGTTGCAGTGTGGTGGCACCAGCACCAGTGCATAAGGCCCAATTTTTCTGCCCCTGTTTAACAGGGGTGTTTAATTACAATTTTTGATGCAATGCTTTGCAGCAGGGCTAATTCCTGCAATAAAACTAGAGTATATGGCAGAGGTTGCAGTGTGGTGGCACCAGCACCAGTGCATATGGCCCAATTTTTCTGCCCCTGTTTAACAGGGGCGTTTAATTACAATTTTTGATGCAATACTTTGCAGCAGGGCTAATTCCTGCAATAAAACTAGAGTATATGGCAGAGGTTGCAGTGTGGTGGCACCAGCACCAGTGCATAAGGCCCAATTTTTCTGCCCCTGTTTAACAGGGGTGTTTAATTACAATTTTTGATGCAATGCTTTGCAGCAGGGCTAATTCCTGCAATAAAAGTAGAGTATATGGCAGAGGTTGCAGTGTGGTGGCACCAGAAGCAGTGCATAAGGCCCAATTTTTCTGCCCCTGTTTAACAGGGGCGTTAAATTACAATTTTTGATGCAATGCTTTGCAGCAGGGCTAATTCCTGCAATAAAACTAGAGTATATGGCAGAGGTTGCAGTGTGGTGGCACCAGCACCAGTGCCTAAGGCCCAATTTTTCTGCTCCTGTTTAACAGGGGCGTTTAATTACAATTTTTGATGCAATGCTTTGCAGCAGGGCTAATTCCTGCAATAAAAGTAGAGTATATGGCAGAGGTTGCAGTGTGGTGGCACCAGCACCAGTGCATAAGGCCCAATTTTTCTGCCCCTGTTTAACAGGGGCGTTTAATTACAATTTTTGATGCAATGCTTTGCAGCAGGGCTAATTCCTGCAATAAAAGTAGAGTATATGGCAGAGGTTGCAGTGTGGTGGCACCAGCACCAGTGCATAAGGCCCAATTTTTCTGCCCCTGTTTAACAGGGGCGTTTAAGTACAATTTTTGATGCAATGCTTTGCAGCAGGGCTAATTCCTGCAATCAAACAAGAGTATATGGGAGAGTTTGCAGTGTGGTGGCACCAGCACCAGTGCCTAAGGCCCAATTTTTCTGCCCCTGTTTAACAGGGGTGTTTAATTACAATTTTTGATGCAATGCTTTGCAGCAGGGCTAATTCCTGCAATAAAACTAGAGTATATGGCAGAGGTTGCAGTGTGGTGGCACCAGCACCAGTGCATAAGGCCCAATTTTTCTGCCCCTGTTTAACAGGGGCGTTTAATTACAATTTTTGATGCAATACTTTGCAGCAGGGCTAATTCCTGCAATAAAACTAGAGTATATGGCAGAGGTTGCAGTGTGGTGGCACCAGCACCAGTGCATAAGGCCCAATTTTTCTGCCCCTGTTTAACAGGGGCGTTTAATTACAATTTTTGATGCAATGCTTTGCAGCAGGGCTAATTCCTGCAATAAAACTAGAGTATATGGCAGAGGTTGCAGTGTGGTGGCACCAGCACCAGTGCATAAGGCCCAATTTTTCTGCCCCTGTTTAACAGGGGCGTTTAAGTACAATTTTTGATGCAATGCTTTGCAGCAGGGCTAATTCCTGCAATAAAAGTAGAGTATATGGCAGAGGTTGCAGTGTGGTGGCACAAGCACCAGTGCATAAGGCCCAATTTTTCTGCCCCTGTTTAACAGGGGCGTTTAATTACAATTTTTGATGCAATGCTTTGCAGCAGGGCTAATTCCTGCAATAAAACTAGAGTATATGGCAGAGGTTGCAGTGTGGTGGCACCAGCACCAGTGCATAAGGCCCAATTTTTCTGCCCCTGTTTAACAGGGGCGTTTAATTACAATTTTTGATGCAATACTTTGCAGCAGGGCTAATTCCTGCAATAAAACTAGAGTATATGGCAGAGGTTGCAGTGTGGTGGCACCAGCACCAGTGCATAAGGCCCAATTTTTCTGCCCCTGTTTAACAGGGGCGTTTAATTACAATTTTTGATGCAATGCTTTGCAGCAGGGCTAATTCCTGCAATAAAACTAGAGTATATGGCAGAGGTTGCAGTGTGGTGGCACCAGCACCAGTGCCTAAGGCCCAATTTTTCTGCCCCTGTTTGACAGGGGTGTTTAATTACAATTTTTGATGCAATGCTTTGCAGCAGGGCTAATTCCTGCAATAAAACTAGAGTATATGGCAGAGGTTGCAGTGTGGTGGCACCAGCACCAGTGCATATGGCCCAATTTTTATGCCCCTGTTTAACAGGGGCGTTTAATTACAATTTTTGATGCAATACTTTGCAGCAGGGCTAATTCCTGCAATAAAACTAGAGTATATGGCAGAGGTTGCAGTGTGGTGGCACCAGCACCAGTGCATAAGGCCCAATTTTTCTGCCCCTGTTTAACAGGGGCGTTTAATTACAATTTTTGATGCAATGCTTTGCAGCAGGGCTAATTCCTGCAATAAAACTAGAGTATATGGCAGAGGTTGCAGTGTGGTGGCACCAGCACCAGTGCCTAAGGCCCAATTTTTCTGCCCCTGTTTAACAGGGGCGTTTAAGTACAATTTTTGATGCAATGCTTTGCAGCAGGGCTAATTCCTGCAATAAAAGTAGAGTATATGGCAGAGGTTGCAGTGTGGTGGCACAAGCACCAGTGCATAAGGCCCAATTTTTCTGCCCCTGTTTAACAGGGGCGTTTAATTACAATTTTTGATGCAATGCTTTGCAGCAGGGCTAATTCCTGCAATAAAACTAGAGTATATGGCAGAGGTTGCAGTGTGGTGGCACCAGCACCAGTGCATAAGGCCCAATTTTTCTGCCCCTGTTTAACAGGGGCGTTTAATTACAATTTTTGATGCAATACTTTGCAGCAGGGCTAATTCCTGCAATAAAACTAGAGTATATGGCAGAGGTTGCAGTGTGGTGGCACCAGCACCAGTGCATAAGGCCCAATTTTTCTGCCCCTGTTTAACAGGGGCGTTTAATTACAATTTTTGATGCAATGCTTTGCAGCAGGGCTAATTCCTGCAATAAAACTAGAGTATATGGCAGAGGTTGCAGTGTGGTGGCACCAGCACCAGTGCCTAAGGCCCAATTTTTCTGCCCCTGTTTAACAGGGGCGTTTAAGTACAATGTTTGATGCAATGCTTTGCAGCAGGGCTAATTCCTGCAATAAAACTAGAGTATATGGCAGAGGTTGCAGTGTGGTGGCACCAGCACCAGTGCATAAGGCCCAATTTTTCTGCCCCTGTTTAACAGGGGTGTTTAATTACAATTTTTGATGCAATGCTTTGCAGCAGGGCTAATTCCTGCAATAAAACTAGAGTATATGGCAGAGGTTGCAGTGTGGTGGCACCAGCACCAGTGCATAAGGCCCAATTTTTCTGCCCCTGTTTAACAGGGGCGTTTAATTACAATTTTTGATGCAATACTTTGCAGCAGGGCTAATTCCTGCAATAAAACTAGAGTATATGGCAGAGGTTGCAGTGTGGTGGCACCAGCACCAGTGCCTAAGGCCCAATTTTTCTGCCCCTGTTTAACAGGGGCGTTTAAGTACAATTTTTGATGCAATGCTTTGCAGCAGGGCTAATTCCTACAATAAAACTAGAGTATATGGGAGAGGTTGCAGTGTGGTGGCACCAGCAGCAGTGCCTAAGGCCAAATTTTTCTGCCCCTGTTTAACAGGGACATGTAATTACAATTCTTGATATAATATTTCACAGCAGGGCCCCTTCCTGTGCCAACCCAGAGTAGCGGTGAGGACTTATAGTGTTGTGGCACCAGCACCACAACCACCAAAGGTCAATTTTTCTACCACTGTTCAACAATGGCATGTAATTACAATTCTTGATATAATCGTTCACAGCAGGGCGCTCCAGCGCCCACCAAGAGTCACTTTGAGGGCTTACAATGTTGTGGCAAAACCAACACCTTGTTCCGCCATTTCTGCAGAGCATATAGGGCAGGCCCCTACTTTCAAACATCCAATTTACAAACATCTCCTACTTGCAAACGGAAGGAGACAACAGCAAGTGAGATGAAAAAAGATGGACGACAAAACAAATTATACAGGGGTGATAACCCTTCCCTATGTTTTCCAAAAAGCTTAAAAATCGTTTTTTTGACTGGAGCTACACTTTAAAAATGTACCAGTTGAAAATTACAAACAGATTCAACTTAACACAACAAACCTACACAGTCCCTGTCTTGTTTGCACCGCCTGTATACTGCTGTTCTGAGTATATAGGGCCTGGGGGCCACACGCATTTCCTTTTTTTAATATGGGTACGGGGTTCCCCTTAATATGCGTACAAGACCTAAAGGGGCTGGTAATGGGCAGGGAGGGCTACCCATGCCATTTTTCTCAATGATTTTCAAAAATATTGCAGGAACCAGATATAACATTAAAACCGCAAGCAGTTTTAAATGGTGTTATTTTCGTTTAACCACTTCAGCTCCGGACCAATAAACACCTTAAGGACCAGAGGTCTTTTTCCAATTTCGCACTGCGCTGCTTTAACTGGTAATTGCGCGGTCATGCAATATTGCACCCAAACGAAATTTGCGTCCTTTTCTTCCCACAAATAGAGCTTTCTTTTGATGGTATTTGATTGCCTCTGCGTTTTTTATTTTTTTGCAATATAAATGGAAAAAGAGCGAAAATTTTGAAAAAAAAGATATTTTCTTCTTTTTGTTATAAGAAAAATCGAATAAACTACATTTTAGTCATACATTGAGGGCAAAATTTATTCAGCCACATGTCTTTAGTAAAAAAAATGTCAATAAGCGTATATTTTTTGGTTTGCGCAAAAGTTATAGCGTCTACAAACTAGAGTACATTTTCTGGAATTTACATAGCTTTTAATTTATGACTGCCTATCTCATTTCTTGAGGTGCTAAAATGGCAGGGCAGTACAACCCCCCCCCCCCAAATGACCCGATTTTGGAAAGTAGACACCCCAAGGAAATTGCTGATGGGTATGTTGAGCCCATTGAATATTTATTTTTTTTGTCCTAAGGGATTGAATAATGACAAAAAAAAAAAAAATGATATATTGCTCACACATGCCATGGTTATATGTGGAATTGCACCCCAAAATATATTCCGCTACTTCTCCCGAGTATGGGGATACCACATGTGTGGGACTTTTTGGGAGTCTAGTCGCGCACGGCACCCCGAAAACCAATCACCAACTTCAGGATTTCTAAGGGTGCAAATTTTTGATTTAACTCCTCACTACCTATCACAGTTTCGAAGGCCATAAAATGCCAAAATAGCACAAAACCCCCCAAAATGACCCCATTTTGGAAAGAAGACACCCCAAGCTATTTACTGAGAGGCATGTTGAGTCCATGGAATATTTTATATTTTGCCACAAGTTGCGGGAATATTACAAACTTTTTTTTTTTTGCACAAAGTTGTCACTAAATGATATATTGCTCACACATGCTATGGGCATATGTGAAATGACACCCCAAAATACATTCTGCTGCTTCTCCTGAGTACGGGGATACCACATGTGTGGGACTTTTTGGGAGCCTAGCCGCGTACGGGACCCCGAAATCCAAGCACCGCCTTCAGGATTTCTAAGGGCATACATTTTTTATTTTACTCCTCACTACCTATCACTACCTATCACAGTTTTGAAGGCCATAAAATGCCAAGATGGCACAAAACCCCCCCCAAATGACCCAATTTTGGAAAGTAGACACCCCAAGCTATTTGCTGAGGGCCATGTTGAGACCATTGAATATTTTTTTTTTTGTCCCAAGGGATTGAATAATGACAAAAAATAAATTTTTTTTTTTTTTTTTACAAAAAGTTGTCACTAAATGATATATTGCTCATACATGCCATGGTTATATGTGGAATTGCACCCCAAAATATATTCCGCTACTTCTCCCGAGTATGGGGATACCACATGTGTGGGACTTTTTGGGAGTCTAGTCGCGCACGGCACCCCGAAAACCAATCACCACCTTCAGGATTTCTAAGGGTGCAAATTTTTGATTTAACTCCTCACTACCTATCACAGTTTTGAAGGCCATAAAATGTCAAAACCCCCCAAAATGACCCCATTTTGGAAAGTAGACACCCCAAGCTATTTACTGAGAGGCATGTTGAGTCCATGGAATATTTTATATTTTGCCAAAAGTTGCGGGAATATTACAAACTTTTTTTTTTGCACAAAGTTGTCACTAAATGATATATTGCTCACACATGCTATGGGCAGAAGCCAAATTACACCCCAAAATAAATTCTGCTGCTTCTCCCGAGTACGGGGATACCACATGTGGGGGACTTTTTGGGAGCCTAGCCACGTACGGGCCCCTGAAAACCAAGCACTGCCTTCCGGATTTAAATATAAAATGCTACCAAAAAACCTGTTAGCGATGGCAGGGATCAGGCCTGACTCTGCGATCGCTGCAGTTATGTGTTTAGTGTTTTGTAAGTGACAGTGATCGATCGATACTGCACTTGGGTGGGCTGGGCAGAGGGGCAAAACGCAGGTGCTAGCAGGTATCTGGGCTGATCCCGCTAACAATGCCTTTTTTTGGAACCCTGAACTGCTGGGGACGCTAGTATAGATCTGATCAGATCAGATATTGATCTGTTCAGATTCTATACCACTACAGGAGGTGTATGCTTTGCACGTGGGTGTTAGCGGTACTGGCACTAACCTAGCGCTGCCTGGGGCGACGCAGACCCTGACCCTAAAACCTAATTGATATCACCCGCTGGGTGATCAGGGGGTTAAACCTTTATTGGGTAATAAATGGTGGGTGCCCTGATGCTATAAAAAGCAAACTAACCAGAGTCACCCGTAACACTTATATGGTGATCAGTGGTGAAAGGGTTAACTAGGGGCAATCAGGGGGTTCAAATTTTTATTAGGTAGTATATGGGGTTCCCTGGCGCTATATAAAAACCTGACGGGGAACCTAAATAACTAACTGGCTAACCAGCGTCACCAGTGACACTTATACTGTGATCGCTGGTGAAAGGGTTAACTAGGGGCAATCAGGGGGTTAAAACCATTATTGGGTAGTATATCGGGGTACCTAGCGCTATAAAAACCTGGCGGTGAACCTAAAAAAATAACTAGCTACCTAGCGACAGTAGCGACACTGATGCAGCGATCAGAAAAATTATCGCTTAGTGACACTGGCAAAAGGGGGTGAAAGGGTTAACTAGGGGCAATCAGGATGTTAAAACCATTATTGGGTAGTATATCGGGGTACCTAGCGATATAAAAACCTGGCGGTGAACCTAAAAAAATAACTAGCTACCTAGCGACAGTAGCGACACTGATGCAGCGATCAGAAAAATGATCGCTTAGTGACACTGGCAAAAGGGGGTGAAAGGGTTAACTAGGGGCAATCAGGATGTTAAAACCATTATTGGGTAGTATATCGGGGTACCTAGCGATATAAAAACCTGACGGTGAACCTAAAAAAATAACTAGCTACCTAGCGACAGTAGCGAAACTAATGCAGCGATCAGAAAAATGATCGCTTAGTGACAGTGGCAAAAGGGGGTGAAAGGGTTAACTAGGGGCAATCAGGATGTTAAAACCATTATTGGGTAGTATATCGGGGTACCTAGCGCTATAAAAACCTGGCGGTGAACCTAAAAAAATAACTAGCTACCTAGCGACAGTAGCGACACTGATGCAGCGATCAGAAAAATGATCGCTTAGTGACAGTGGCAAAAGGGGGTGAAAGGGTTAACTAGGGGCAATCAGGATGTTAAAACCATTATTGTGTAGTATATCGGGGTACCTAGCGCTATAAAAACCTGGCGGTGAACCTAAAAAAATAACTAGCTACCTAGCGACAGTAGCGACACTGATGCAGCGATCAGAAAAATGATCGCTTAGTGACAGTGGCAAAAGGGGGTGAAAGGGTTAACTAGGGGCAATCAGGATGTTAAAACCATTATTGGGTAGTATATCGGGGTACCTAGCGATATAAAAACCTGGCGGTGAACCTAAAAAAATAACTAGCTACCTAGCGACACTAGCGACACTACTGCAGCGATCAGAAAAATGATCGCTAAGGCTGCTTTCACACTGGGGCGGTATTCAGGCGTTACAGCGCTAAAAATAGCGCCTGTGTAACGCCTGAAAAAAAACGGCCCCTTTAACTCCAGTGTGAAAGCCGGAGGGCTTTCACACTGGAGCGATGCGCTGGCAGGACAGTGAAAAAAGTCCTGCTAGCCGCATCTTTGCAGCGGTGAAGGAGCGGTGTATTCACCGCTCCTATACCGCTCGTACCCATTGAAATCAATGGGACACCGCGGCAATACCGCCGGCAAAGCGCCGCTGCAGCGGCGCTTTGCGGGCGGGTTTAACCCCTTTTCGGCCGCTAGCGGGGGTTAAAACCACCCCGCTAGCGCCCGCACACCGCCGCTAAAACGACGGTAAAGCGCCGCTAAAAATAGCGGCGCTTTACCGCCGACGCTGCTCCAGCCCCAGTGTGAAAGCAGCCTTAGTGACACTGGCAAAAGGGGGTGAAAGGGTTAACTCTAGGGGCAATCGGGGGGTTAAATCTTTATTGTGGGGTGATAGGGGGCGACCCTGGACCTAACACTAACTGCCCTGACAGTTTTTACTTTTACATCTGACACTGAATGCATTGATCAGTAAAGAAATGATCAATGCAATCAGTGACACTGTGACTGGGGGGGGGGGATCGGGGGGCGATCGGGGGGGGGGGTTTGTGTACCTGTGTGTACCTACATGTCAGTGTAGTGTTGGTGCACACTAACTATTAGTCTTCTCCTCGTAGTCCGGTCAAAAAGACCGCCCCGAGGAGAATGACATCACTTCCTCCTTCCTGTGTAAACAATACACAGTGGGAGGAAGTTCGTCATTGGCCAGGAGCGATCCAGAGGGGGTGCTATAAAAAGCAAACTAACCAGAGTCACCCGTAACACTTATATGGTGATCAGTGGTGAAAGGGTTAACTAGGGGCAATCAGGGGGTTCAAATTTTTATTAGGTAGTATATGGGGTTCCCTGGCGCTATATAAAAACCTGACGGGGAACCTAAATAACTAACTGGCTAACCAGCGTCACCAGTGACACTTATACTGTGATCGCTGGTGAAAGGGTTAACTAGGGGCAATCAGGGGGTTAAAACCATTATTGGGTAGTATATCGGGGTACCTAGCGCTATAAAAACCTGGCGGTGAACCTAAAAAAATAACTAGCTACCTAGCGACAGTAGCGACACTGATGCAGCGATCAGAAAAATTATCGCTTAGTGACACTGGCAAAAGGGGGTGAAAGGGTTAACTAGGGGCAATCAGGATGTTAAAACCATTATTGGGTAGTATATCGGGGTACCTAGCGATATAAAAACCTGGCGGTGAACCTAAAAAAATAACTAGCTACCTAGCGACAGTAGCGACACTGATGCAGCGATCAGAAAAATGATCGCTTAGTGACACTGGCAAAAGGGGGTGAAAGGGTTAACTAGGGGCAATCAGGATGTTAAAACCATTATTGGGTAGTATATCGGGGTACCTAGCGATATAAAAACCTGACGGTGAACCTAAAAAAATAACTAGCTACCTAGCGACAGTAGCAGTGTGGGCTTTTATTAACGTGTCCGCTGCTGACAATAGCGTTGCCATCTGCAATCTTTGCAGTCAACGCATTAGTCGCGGTAAGCCCAACACTCACATAGGGACGACCGCCTTAAGAAGGCACATGAGCAGCCATCACCGAGCCCAGTGGGAGCAACGTAACACAAAGCCACACTCCAGGCTCTCACCGTCCAGCCTCGTCTTCTACTTCTCCTTCTCCTCTCTCCTCACAATTGTCCTCCACTCCAACTTCCATCACGCCAAGCTCACGTTTTTCTGCAAAAAGGCAGGCTTCCGTGGGCCTAATGTTCGAGCGTAAAAAAATGATGATGCCGGACAACCCTCTTGCCCAACGGTTGACGGCTGGCTTGTAAGAACTGATAGCCCGCCAACTACTGCCATATAAACTGGTGGACTCGGAGGCCTTTCGAAAATTTGTGGCCATTGGAACACCACAATGGAAGGTCCCAGGAAGGAAGTATTTCTCAGAGAAGGGCATCCCAGAGCTATAAGGCCATGTTCAGTGGCAAGTGAATGTATCTCTGGCACACAGTGTCGGTGCCAAGATACATCTGACCACAGACACTTGGTCTAGCAAACACGGGCAAGGAAGGTATATCACTTTTACTGCCCACTGGGTGAACCTTCTGACGGCCGTCAAGCATGTAACCTGTGGCACCCGTGTAGATTTGGTTTTACCGCCACGGATTGCATGCAGGCCTGGCTCTTCTTCTCCTCCTCCTCCTACTCCATCCTCCTCCCTCTCCTCCTCAGCTGACTCCTCCTTTTCCGCTGCTAGCGTCTCTTCCGCTGCGCCGCCCAAGCTCCCCAGAACCTATTCGACATGCCAGGTGAGACGTTGCCATGCCGTGCTGCATCTGTTGTGCCTGGAAGCCAAGAGCCACACTGGCCCGGCACTCCTTTCAGCTTTGCGTTCACAGGCAGATCAGTGGCTAACACCGCTCAATTTGACAGTTGGTAAAGTGGTGTGTGACAATGGTGCCAATCTGCTTAGCGCATTGAAACAAGGCAAAATTACGCACGTGCCATGCATGGCACACGTCTTAAACTTGGTCGTGCAGCGATTCGTTGTCAAATACCCTGGGGTCCAGGACATCTTGCGGCAGGCAAGGAAAATCTTGGTCCATTTCAGAAGATCTTACACGGCCATGGCTCGCCTTGCTGACATTCAGCGGCGACACAATCTGCCGGTCAGATGTCTTATTTGCGATTGCCCGACGCAATGGAATTTAATCTTCTATATGCTTGATAGGCTGCTCCAGCAGAAATGTGCAGTTAACGTCTACCTGTATGAACTCTGCGGCAGAACAGGTTCTGGGGAGCTGGGTTTTTTTTCACCACGCCAGTGGCTGCTCATGCGCGATGCATGCAGACTTCTGCAGCCATTTGAGGAGATCACCAAACTGGTCAGTCGCAGCCATGGCGCCATCAGTGACATGGTACCTTATGCCTTCTTTATGGAGCGTGCATTGCGTTGTGTCATTGATCAAGCTGTGGAGGAGCAGGAACGGGAAGATGAGGAAGTCGCAATGCTGGATGAATTCCCAGGGGGGGCTACTGTATCTGAGACAAGTCAACAACAGGAGCCTGAAGAGGAGTCAGAGGAGGATGGTGCCACGGCGGATGAGGAGGAGCAAGAAGAGCATGCTTTAAACCTTTCTGGGATCCCTGTTGTTGTGCGTGGATGGGGAGGAGAATGAAGAGGACGACATTATCCTGGATGATGAGCAGGAGCCAGGCCACCACAGCGCATCCAGTTTAGTGCAAATGGGGGCCTTCATGCTCCAGTGTTTTAATAGGGACCCCCGTATAAAAAGCATAAGGGTCAAGGATCAGTACTGGGTGGCAACGTACTTAGACCCCCGGTACAAACACAAAATGGCGGAAATGTTACCGCCGTCACAGAGGGCTGTCAGAATGGAGCACTTACTTCGAGAAATGCTGCATTCTGCTTTTGCGTGCGCTGACAGAGGAGCAATTCCCACTCCCAGAGAAGGAGTTGAGGGTACCAATCCAACAGCGCCTGCAAGAAGAGGCCGGTTTGAAGATGTGTTGGTGACTTCGGATATGAGGTCATTCTTTCAGCTGACCCATCGACAGGTGTCACCCGGATCCAGCATCAGGGAATGCCTAGAACGTCAGGTGTCTGACTACATCGGGTTAGCGGCGGACGTGGACGCTCTGAGGAGTGATGAACCCCTGGACTACTGGGTGGGCAGGCTTGACCTCTGGCCAGAGATTGCCCAATTTGCAATCGAACTGTTGGCTTGCCCCTCGTCCAGTGTCCTATCCGAAAGGCGTTCATCACAGCAGGGGGGATTGTGACCGATAAGCGTACTTGCCTAGCTCACGACAGTGTTAACTACCTCACATTTCTAAAAATGAATGAGGCATGGATCTCGGAGGAATTCAACACATGTGACCAGTAGACCATGTATATGTCTATAAACAATTTTTTTAATCGAGCACACAGACCTTCTTTCTTCATTTGGCTCACTTCCTTGTCCAAAAAAAGCACACCGTACTATATGCCCGTACCCTCCTGTTTGAAGAGGTTGAGCGGTGTCATATTTCTACTGGGGCTGCTTATTATGAGGGGCTCCCACCATCCCTGTGCTGTGCTGACTTCCTCCTGGGGCTGCTTATTATGAAGGGCTCCCACCATCCCTGTGCTGTGCTGACTTCCTCCTGGGGCTGTACCTCTGCTGTGCATATTATGAGGGGCTCCCACCATCCCTGTGCTATGCTCATTATGAGGGGCTCCCACCATCCCTGTGCTGTGCTGACTTCCTCCTGGGGCTGCTTATTATGAGGGGCTCCCACCATCCCTGTGCTGTGCTGACTTCCTCCTGGGGCTGTACCTCTGCTGTGCATATTATAAGGGGCTCCCACCATCCCTGTGCTATGCTCATTATGAGGGGCTCCCACCATCCCTGTGCTGTGCTGACTTCCTCCTGGGGCTGTACCTCTGCTGTGCATATTATGAGGGGCTCCCACCATCCCTGTGCTATGCTCATTATGAGGGGCTCCCACCATCCCTGTGCTATGCTGACTTCCTCCTGGGGCTGCTTACAGTGCAGGTGTCAGTGCTGTATATCATGGTGCTGGTGTCAGTGCTGTATATCACGGTGCTGGTGTGAGTGCTTTATGTCACGCTGCTGATGTCAGTGCTCTCTATCACAGTGCTGATGTCAGTGCTGTATATCACGGTGCTGGTGTCAGTGCTTTAAGTCACACTGCTGATGTCAGTGCTCTCTATCACGGTGCTGCTGTCAGTGCTGTATATCACGGTGCTGGTGTTAGTGCTTTATGTCACGCTGCTGATGTCAGTGCTCTCTATCATGGTGCTGGTGTCAGATAACTCTATCACGGTGCAGGTGTCATTGCTGTATGTCACGCTGCTGATGTCAGTGCTCTCTATCATGGTGCTGGTGTCAGATGACTCTATCACGGTGCAGGTGTCATTGCTGTATGTCACGCTGCTGTTGATGCACCCTCTTCTTTGCCTACCCTGACCTTCCCTCTACTCCATTTCCTTCATGCGCTCCACAGTCCTGAATTGTCACAACAATTTCACATATAAAAAAAAGAATGCTTGTAGTTGTCAATCCCAGATTCACCTCATACATGCGTTATGTCATTGGCCATGTGGTGGGACTATGTTTGCACAGCTAGTAATTATTTTGTGGCTGCAAATTTGACCTGTAGGTTTGCAAAGTTCGCCTCCCATTGAAGTCAATGGGGCCCGCCGTGAGCGTTACGGTCCGCGACCTATCGGCCGCGTTCGCGGTCCGCGTTCGCGAAACGTCCCGTCGGAAGTTCGTCCATCACTAGTGGGGATTGCAGTGAAAGATATTTAGAGATTTTGTACGGGGTAAAATACCATCTTAAGGACATTTTTTGGGTTAGTTCCCAATGGTTGGCACATTTAGAGGTTTGGTATATTGTCTCAAAAGCTGATGGCCATGAGTGGGTAGTAGGGATGAGCCGAACACCCCGGTTCGGTTTGCACCAGAACTTTCGAATGGACCGCAAATTCGTGCAAACTTTAGAACCCCATTGAAGTCTATGGGAAAAAGTGCTAATTTTAATGGCTAATATGCAAGATGTTGTCCTAAAAAGGGTTTGGGGACCTGGCTCCTGCCCCAGGGGACATGGGTCAATGCCTAAAATGTTTTGAAAATGGCTGTTTTTTCGGGAGCACTGATCCTCCATCCCTACAGCCTCTCTACAGCACAAGAAGCAGAGGCAGCCTCCCCCCGCTGGCGCGCACATGGCGACTCAAACTCCAGCCTCGGCCCCGGCAACGGTGGAGGAGGACCGCTTCCAAGCCCTAATGCAGGCTATTTCTGGCTGCAAAATGGCCCTCAAGTCCAAGATTGATCTCCTGCAAACCGACTTTGGGTTGATGCGTCGAGATATTGACAAATTCCGGGAGAGGCTGGGGGATGCCAAACGCCATGTGGGTGATTCAGAAGATGCCATTAGGGAACACTGCCTCCCTTCACACGTAGCAGGTACGGGTGAAGGTGCTGGAATCCCAAGCGGAAGACAGCGAAAATAGGAGCAGGAGGAACAACCTCCGAGTTGTGGATCTGCCTGAGGGAGCGGAGGGGCAAAACCTGGTGGCCTTCACAGATAGGGATGAGCCAAACACCCCCTAGTTCGGTTCGCATCAGAACTTTCAAACGGACTGAAAATTTGTACGAACTTTAGAACCCCACTGAAGTCTATGGGATTGGAACGTTCGAAATAAAAAGTGCTAATTTTAATGGCTAATATGCAAGATATTGTCCTAAAAAGGATTTGGGTATATAGAGGTATATAGATTTCTTTATATGTCTTCTCTCCTGGTAAATTCGGTCACCTTCTCCTTTAAATTTTATTCTTATTGCTCCATAGGACCCAATAGATTATTAGAGAGGGAATACCATAGTGTAGTATTTCACAAATAGCATTTATTAAAAATTTTCATACACAGGGTACTCACACATTAATAGATAGAAAAAAGCCTTTTTCTAGTAATCAGCAGAAAGTGCATCCACAGTCAGCTTCCTTCCCGTCCCTACGCGTGACATCACATCACATGACTTCATCATTCTTCCCCATTTTATTTTTTATTTTTTGCATTTTCTCTGCACTTTATCAAAATAGTAATTTTTTAAGAGACTGTTTTTAGTTACTTACCTTTGTTCACTTGATTTTCATTTATTTGGATTCTATCACCTCTGTGGTGTGTTTATTTTATTTTATTTAATGTAGCACTTTGCACTTTTTGATATTATTCAGTAGACATTTATATATATATATTTTTATATTACACTATTGATTTATGTAACTAGGCATTATACTTATCACCCTCGGAGGGTTATTTAATATAGGGGCATAAAAGGAGAGAAAGGCAGGCCTCCATCCTCCCCTGACTTCAATCCTATTGAGAACCTTTCCTATTGAGATCCTCAAGCAAAATTTCTCTGAGGGTGGGAGGCAGTTTACATCTAAACACCGGCTCTGGGAGGCTATTCTGACATCTTACAACCAAATTCAAGCAGAAACTGCCCAAAAACAGTTCAATGGATGCAAGACTTTTGAAGCTGCTATCAAATAAGGGGTCGTATGTTAAAATGTAACGTGACCTGTTAAAATGTTTAAAAAGTTAAAATGCTGTTCAAAGTTTGATTGAAATAGCTTTTGATTTCAGTAAATATGCTGCAAACACAACAAATGACAATTTTCAGTTCTTTACAACCTATAAAGTGTTTTGAAACTTACTGTGCATAATAATTTGGAACAGTGCATTGTAAGTTTTTTATTTTGAAAAAAAAAAAAAATGTTTTCATTAGGGGGTTTGTTCAATAAAATTTGAAATGTACTCAATTGTACTTAATAGTTGATAACATGAGAATTATGCTGACTGTTGTTTACACCAATTATTTAGGTAAATGAGAAAAATGTCATTGGCATAATAATTTGGAACAAGGTGTAGTTTCGTTTTAGTTTCATTTGTAAAATACATAATTTTGTTCTGTTATATTTGTTATGTTTTTTCAATAAAGTTTTTATTAAAGTGAGGATTAAGGCATCACATTTGAGAAACAAAAACATTACACGCATAAAGAGTATACGTAGTACAATACAATGATAACTATGTGACGAGTCAATAAAATATATGGCAAAGTATAACAAATAGAAAGTAAACTAGATGATCCTGCGAACAAACAGAGTTAGGCAAGATAATATAAATGACACAGAAATGTGATCAGTTACATAGGGGATTATGCAACAGAGAGCAGTACACTAGTTGAGGGGCCCGTCGAGTCTCCCATGCAGCCGTCCACCCCTAATGGGATCACACTGTGGACGTTTGAAGGGCATCAATCCCGTAAAGTGGTATATGAGGAGACTCAGTTCGGGACATGTGAGAAAACATATGGAAAACTGTAAATAACATACGGACAGGGGTAAGGGAGGGGAAGTCAGCCTCGGGGAGTGTCAAGAAGGTGGAAAGAAGGGGACAGAAAGAGGATGGAAAGGGGATGAAACGGTGTGCGAACACAGGGGATTCATTGCGTAGAAAAGACGTCAGTCTAACAGATGTCCACCAAGGGGAATATCAGGATGCATTTCTAATTAAGTATGAGTGGAGGTATTGGTGCGTGACATAGAGGTTCGAAAATGTATCCAACAGGCCCATTTATTTGAGAATTGTTCATGTTTGTCATGTGCTTGATGAATTAATCTCTCCAGTTCTTCTATTCTATCCATCTGCCGAAGCCATTCCTCAAAGGATGGAGGAGTATCGGAGCGCCAATGACGTGGAATGCATTGTGTGGCTGCATTTATCAAATGTGGGACTATTGAGGACTTATAAGTTTTATATGACAGTGGGGTGTGGTGTAACAGGTATTGTGCCGGGGAGAATTCTGGCTGATAAGTCGTGATTTCAACTATTGTGTCATGAATTTTCTCCCAAAAGGGTTGAAGTGTAGGGCATTCCCACCAAATATGCAAGAAATTTCCTACTGGGGCATTACAGCGCCAGCAAGCAGGTGGGACATCAGGGAATATTTTGTGAATCTTATCAGGAGTGCGGTACCATCTAGAATATATTTTGTAGCGATTCTCTTGTGCGGAAACGTTAATGGACCGCTTGTGAATGTGATCATAGATGCTTGCCCATTGTTGTGTAGACAACGTGGTTTGTAAGTCTGATTCCCACTGTTGTATAATGGGGCTCTGCAGTGTGGGTTTGGAGCTCAGTAATTTGACAATAGTGGAAATCACATGTTTTTGTGGTTCTGAACAGAGGCAAAGGGATTCAAACGGAGTTGGGGTAGTGATCCATCGTGATAACGGCTTATGGATGTAAGGAAGTGCCGAAGCTGGAGAAAAGTAAAGAAATTGAAGCGAAGTTCAGGGAATTTCTCGATCATAGCAGGCAATGATAATATTTTCCCCCGATCAAAAAATTGGTAAGCTCTGTAAGTGTTGTCCTGAGGCACTTCATCAGATATATGCGCGACAAGTCCTGGAGGGAAGTCAGGATTTGAGGAAAGGGGAGTTAGCGGGCCCTGCGGTGCATTGATTTGTAGAGATCTGCACGTTTGGTTAAAAGCTTTAATAGTAGGACCTATTAAGGGATGCATGGAGCAGGATGTCGGGATGACTTGCTTTGTAATCCATGGCAGGTGGGAAACAGGGAACGGGGTAAATTCCTGTTCCACTGCAATCCACACTTTATCTTTGCGATGTATATGCCAGTCCACAACTCTTGCAAGCAGGGTGGCATTGTAGTAAGTGTGAAGATCTGGCACACCTAGGCCTCCACATGACTTAGGGAGAATGAGTTTGGCCCAACTCAATCGTGGGGGACGATGTGACCAGAGAAAAGTTCTACACATTGTTTTATATGAGCTAAAAAACGCTTTAGGAATTTTGATAGGAATAGCCTGTAGCAAGTATAGAAATTTAGGGAGGACAGTCATCTTTAGAATGGCTATTCTGCCAAACCAAGAGAAGGAGCCTCTATGCCATTTTTGGAGATCTGCTTGGAGCCGATTGAGAGCAGGGGCGAAATTCAGGTCATATAACCGCGAAAGGTCGGAGGGGATTTTGACGCCCAAGTACAGGAGCGCATCCTTTTCCCAGGTAAAGGGAAAATTGAGGCGGCACTGTGATACTATATGGTCAGGTAAGGACACATTTAGGGCCTTTGATTTGTCGAAATTAATTTTTAGATTAGAAATCGTAGAGAAGGCATCAAGGTCTTTCAATAGGTTTGGAAGAGTCGTAATCGGGTTAGAAAGATAAAGCATAATGTCGTCAGCGTAGGCCGCAATTTTGTATTGATTGTTTTTAATGTTGACTCCGTGAATGGAGGGATTTTCTCTAATCATGCGGAGAAAGGGTTCTAGGGTGAGGACAAAGATGATCGGGGAAAGTGGGCATCCCTGACGTGTACCATTAGTGATGGAGAAGGCATTCGATAGGTGGCTATTCACTCGTATACGAGCGGTGGGGGAGGAATATAATAACGATATCATCTGAATCAATCTGTTGGGTATACCGATGTGGTGCAAAACCGCTAGCATGTAGTCCCATGCCACCCTATCGAACGCCTTCTCAGCATCCAATGATAAAAAGAAACCTTTGTTCCGTGAGGTGGTTAACCAATGATGAAGATTAATGGTCTTAGTGGTATTGTCCCTGGCTTCCCTTCCAGGGACAAAACCCACCTGATCTGGTGACACAAGATTTGAAAGCAGGGGTAAAATACGGTTAGCAAGAATTTTAGCATATAGTTTAACATCTACATTGAGTAGGGATATGGGACGGTAATTTGGAATTAGGGTTTCATCTTTGCCAGGCTTAGGGATCAAGGTAATATGTGCTTGTAGCAGGTCAGTAGCGGCATGTGTATGAGGAGAAAGATTATTAAAGGTATGAAGGAAATGTGGCAGTAGTATATCCGCAAATGTTTTATAGTATGCTGTAGATAGGCCATCTGGGCCTGGGCTTTTGCCTGTTTTAAGTTGCTGAAGGGCGAGGAGTACTTCTTCCTTAGACAGGGGGGAATCCAGCACTGTCCGATCTATAGTCTCGATAGGGGGTGGGGAGAATTTAGATAAAAACTCCCATATCCGTTCCGACCTATCTCCCCTTGTATCTGCCGAAGACTGTTGCGGAAGATTATATAGGGCACTGAAATACTGCACAAAATGTTCCGCAATAGTGTCAGCTTCTATGATGGATTCCCCTTGGGGGGTCACTATTTTATGTATGTTGTGTTTAGCTTTTCTGGTCTGTAAGGCCCTCGCTAAGAATTTACCGGCCTTATTTCCAAATTCATAAAAAAATTTCCGGGATAAGGCAAATTTACGGCGTAGATTCTTTTGGATTTCTTCCAGGAGAAGCTCCCTGGCAGCAACTAGGTCTTTAAGGTGCGTGTCGGCTAAAGAGTGTTTATGTAGGCGTTCGAGAGAATGGATGCGCGCGTACAAAGAATCTAGAAAAGCTTTTTTGCATCTATGCCGTTTAGCTGCTAGGGAGATGAATAAACCGCGTATCACGCATTTATGCGCTGCCCAAACTGATGCTGGTGGCGTATCGAGATTAGAGTTGTCAGAGAAATATTGAAAAAGACATTCCCAAATTTTTACTGTATTTTCCGAGTCTAGCAAGAGAGAGTCATCAAGTCGCCATACCGTAGATCTAGGGCTGCCCTGTACGAATTTAAGGGTGACTGTGATGGGATTATGATCAGAGATCAACATTGGCTCTATTGTGGCTTGGGACAAACAGTGAATGTCCGCCTGTGAAAGGAAGAAGTGGTCAATTCTGGAGTATTTAGAGTGTAGAGAAGAGAAAAAAGTAAAGTCTTTCGTGTTCGGATGAAGAGTGCGCCATGTGTCATGGAGGGAGAGGATTTGCAGTTGAGATTTAATATCCCTCAGAGCGGAATATTTCAAACAGGTTTTGCCATTGGAAGTGTCGAGAGTGGGGGATAAAGGGACATTAAAATCACCTCCCAGAAGGAGGATGCCTGACTGGAAAGAGGTGAAAAGGGCCAGGGTTTCCCTAAAGAAAGAGACTTGTTTGGAGTTGGGGGCATAGATGTTAGCTATGGTGATGGGACGATTGTGAACATGTCCTTTAAGGAATAAGTATCTCCCCTGTGTGTCTCTTAAAATATCAGTAATAATAATGGGGCTCGATCTCGAAATTAAAATAGAGACACCTTTGGATTTGCTTTGGTCAGTGGTCGCGTGATACACCATGGGGAAGTGGTAGTTATGAAGTTTGGGAATGGCGTCGGTTCTGAAATGCGTTTCTTGCAGAAGGGCTATGTGTACTTTTGCCCTTCGCAAAGTATATAACAGTCTGGATCTTTTTTCCGGAATGTTTAGGCCTCTGACGTTTAAAGAATAGAGTTTAATGGTTGGTGGAGGAGGGACTTGTACGGGGAAGTTACCGTCAATGGGGGTCGAGGCTGACATGTTTAAAGAAGGTGTGTAGAGGGGTACTAGTAGGAACAGGAGGTGAGATCAAATAGGGTAGAAGGTAGTGAGGGTGTAGAGGGAAGTGGAGGGCAAGATATGTCAAGGAGATAGAACTTTGCACTGGGGGGAGGGAATGAAGGTCACGGGTTCAGTGACACAAATTGCACTAGATTGTTGTGCGTAGAGAGGGAGCACACACCCAAAAGTGAATACCCACTCAATACCGCTGCAACTGGGGGGTTGGTCTTCACCAAGTCCAACAGAGGACTAAAAATAAAGACTGTAATATGTATAGTAACTCCGTCTACCAAGACTATATAGTAGGGAAGGCTGTTGAGGAGTTCTGGTACTAATGGGAAGATAATGAAATATACGAAACCCATAATGAGACACATCATGAATACGAGCAACCAAAGATTTAAGTGCACAAGTCAAAGACAACGGTTCAACTCATTGCAAATAACCATATAATAAGAATCAAATGTCAAGTTAAGTTGAAATCTCATGAAGGTAAGACTCTAAAATCAGTACCATAACTGTAGAACAGAACATAGGAGGATTACCTCATGAACTAACGTAACATAAAACATCACACAACAAATGCGTAACAAATAGAGTATGAGCTATTAAGCTAATGAGAGGCAGATATCCTGTGAAAAAGAGACCCTCTGTTAGAGCTAAAATCCAGGATAACGGTTATCTCAGAACAGATCAAAAAATGTCTGCAGTCTTTGCCAGGTATAGGAGGATTAGAGCAGCCTCTGAAACAACAGCATATGGCCATAAATCTTACTTTCTCCACCTCAGAGCCCGCTTGATACCGACGTCCGTGCTAAAGAAGGGTCATGCAATGTTGGTAAAACGTATGAGGCGCAATCCCGGAATTCAAACGAGTGTAGCAGCAGTCAAAAGAGGGGCCATGGTGCGGAAAGATATTAGAGACACATCGAATTTAGCCAAACGATAAACAACATTCTCCTGGACAGGGAAGGCAGATCCACGAAGTAACAGGAACGGATTCCAGCATCCATGCCGCGAGGAGACCTGGTGCATGCTGGGAAATGTAGTCCCAACTCGTCCTGCGTATCCTATAGAGCAGATGCCGAACAGGTGCAAGTAGAATCGGACTGAGGCACTGAAGGTAGGTAAAAGAGCAGTAGGAATCCAGGTAGTTCGTTAAACCGACACTATGATAACTGCAGGGTTCAAAGCGCGAAGAAGAATACAGGAGTAATATCTCAGAGCTGCGAGTGAACGCTGCCGATCGCAGCTGAGTAAATGCCTACCTCACATCAGTAATCTCTCCTTGCTCTGCGCGATCGAGGAGATGCGGAAGGGCTGTGATCCCTCGGAGGATTTTCAGAATGACGTGGTGTACGAGCCATCACAGGTGATGGTGACCTGCGCCTGCGGTAGCCAGCCTCTTGAGTGTCCATAAGATCAGGTTGGTACTTCTCAGATCTTCCATGGAGCGGGCGAAAATTGGAGTACCAGTTAGGGACCTCCACCAGTGGAATCCCCACGGTTAGACAGAAGGAAGGTAGATCCTCAGGGACTCTGAGGTGAGCCGAACGTCCCAGGTTGGAGGCAGTGAGGCAAAAAGGAAATTTCCACTTATACACTATGTTCCTATTCCGCAGCACTTCCAACAGAGGTTTTAGTTCTCTTCTGTGTTGCAGGGTAATCCCTGAGAGGTCCTGAAAGATCTGTATGGGGTTAGTTTCATACATCACGCGCTGTTTAACTCTGGCTCCTCTTAAAATTTCTTCCTTCAGTTGGTAGCTGAGTAGACAACAAACAATGTCACGCGGGGGATCGTTGTCTCTGCCTTTAGGTCTTAAAGCTCTGTGGATTCGTTCCATTTCTATCACAGTTTGTGGAGGTCTATCCAATACACTATTGAAGATGGAGGTAACTGCTATAGGGATTTGATCCCCTTCAATGGATTCCGGGAGGCCACGGACACGTAGGTTGTGCCGTCTCCCCCTGTTGTCTAAATCCTCCAAATGTCTTTGCATGTCCCTCATCTGAAGCGTATGGCCATCAATTTTCCTTGTGGACTTGCGAAGTATGAGATCATGTTGATCCGAAGTCTTCTCCACTTGCAGAACACGATCAGAAAGAGCTCTGATGTCCACCCTTAAATCTGCAATGGCCGCCGAAAGGGTGTCCTTGATGTCTGAGGCAATTAGTTTTAGGTCTTGCATACTGATATGTGCCGATGGGTTAACATCAGGGAGTATCTGACCACCGGGATTCGTATTCTGAACGTTCCCGATTCCGGTATCAGTTAGAACGACCTCTTCTCTCCGAGGAGAGTGTGCGGATCTCCCTTGTGAGGAGTTTTGGCGGGCCGGCGCCATGTTTCCCCTTTGGGAGCGGAACATCTCCGGTATTTGTTGGCTGAGATTCCCGGAGTTACCGCGTGGCGAGCGGGATCGTGAGGTAGAGGATGTTCTGGAAGCTGTTCCCATCTTTTGTAGTGCAGATGTAGGGAAGGAACACCTCTGTAGACTGTAGTTTTCGTCTCGGCAAACGGAGCTGAGCAGTTACACGTCCGCCATTGAGCTCAGTCAGGCCACGCCCCCTATATTTGTTATGTTACGTTAATTCATTTTCAGGAAAATGTGTTATTTCTGTAGAGTGTCAATATTCATTATATCAAATTGATTTTGATTTTGTATGTATATTGATTAGATTCGATATTTATGTTTGTATATATATATATATAGAAAGGCCAGTATGGTGGCCTGAAATTATGGGAGGAGCCCGGTGGAATATATAACCAGCCGTCCGCCCGTCTTCCTCGTCGGTTCCGGTGCGCGATACCTGATACGTCAGATATCAAGGGCCGACTATCCTAGACCAGACGCAGTGAGCCCGTTCGTGAGTTCCCGCGTTGTTCGTCTCCGTCTTGACCGTCTTCCCGTTCATCAGCGTCCGTGGGTTTCGCCGTCGGAGTGTCGTCTTACCCATCGAATTTGTCGTTACACGTCGGGCCGGCTGTCGCAGGTAGGGCTTCGGCACCCCCTTTTCGGTTCATGTATTACGATGTCCCATCAACATTCCCTGAACTCACGAACCGCTCGGATGTTTTACTGTGGCTCTCGTACTCATGTCACTGTTTCTACTTTCGATGTAGTCGTTATCACCTTCGGTCGATCACGCCACGTCAGGCGATTCATTCGCAGGTACGACATTCGAAACCGTTCGACTCCCCGAGCATTTCGATTAGTATCGGTCGAATCGTTCGACTCACAGCCGACTGCTTGTTACGACAAAGCAAGCAGTCCGCACGTATCGGTTGGTCTGCTACAGTTCGAATATATCTCATCATTCATGCAGTTGTGTTATGTATCTCATGTCATCTCATTTCAAATCATTTCAGTCCCACTCATTTCTACCGTTGCAAATCATTTCTGTCACTAGCCGCGCTCCGGCGCGAATCCTGTCGCACCTCTGGTGCACCGATTCGCTTTGAAGTGCCCCAGGGTTCGGCCTCATTTCTGTACATGCTCCAGAGACTGAGTCACTCGCAGGTTCACGCACGGTCCCTGATTCTTGTCTTTGTCATGGCATACCATTTCTGTCACTTATTACGCTCCAATTCGAATCCTGTCGCATTTTTCTATGCACCGATTCGTCCTGGTGTGCCCAGCTGCTACGCCTCATTTCGGTACATGCTCCAGAGACGGATTCTTTTTTCGTAACCTGCAGTCCAGTCGTTGAATCCGGTCTCTGTCATGGGATATCATTTCTGTCACTTATTACACTCCAATTCGAATCATGTCGCATTCTTTTATGCACCGATTCGTTCTGGTGTGCCCAGCGGCTACGCCTCATTTTAGTACATGCTCCAGAGACGGATTCTTTGTTGTAACCATCAGTCCAGTCGTTGAATCTTGTCTCTGTCATGGCATATCATTTCTGTCACTTATTACGCTCCAATTCGAATCCTGTCGCATTCCTTATGCACCGATTCGTTCTGGTGTGCCCAGCTGCTACGCCTCATTTCAGTACATGCTCCAAAGACAGGATTCATCTGTTTGGTTCAAGGGCTCGTCCTCTGATTCTTGTCTTTGTCATGGGTTTTTCATTTCATTTCACCTATCACGTTCCGGTACGAATAGTCACATCTGTGTACCAAATTCGTCTCGGCGTGCCCCAGGAATGGCCTCATTTCAGTACATGCTCCAGAATCCGTTTCGTGCTCGGTCACAAGTTGTGGCATGGCGATCCGGATCTCTGTCATGGCAGGTTCTCTCATTTCACTGTCACATACCGCTTCCCGGCTCGGGTCCAGTTGATTCTTCAATGTTTGGATGCCTGCCGGGGGCCTTGCTCCTCGGCCTCATTTCATTATAGATTGCCTCAAAAGGGAAAACACAGCTTTGTTTAGGCGTGTCTCGCTGTTTTCTCCACATACAAGCGTAGACTTCTTGCAATCGTTGCAAACACACATCCAAGCGTAGACTTCTCGCAATCGTTGCAAGCACGCATCCAGACATAGACTTCTCGCAATCATTACAAGCACGCATTCGAGCATAGACCTCTTGCACTTATTACTAGCACGCATTCGAGCATAGACCTCTTGCAATCGCTGCAAGCACGCATTCGAGCATAGACCTCTTGCAATCGCTGCAAGCACGCATTCGAGCATAGACCTCTCGCGATCATTACAAGCACGCATTCGAGCATAGACCTCTTACACTCATTACAAGCATGCATTCAAGCATAGACCTCTTGCAATCGTTGCATGCACGCATTCGAGCATAGACCTCTGGCGATCATTGCAAGCACGCATTCGAGCATAGACCTCTTGCACTCATTACGAGCACGCATTCGAGCATAGTCCTCTTGCAATCATGGCAAGCACGCATTCGAGCATAGACCTCTTGCAATCGTTGCAAGCAGGTGTCCAGGCACAACTTGTTGCAATCATTGCTGGCAGGCACTTCTGGCTTGCTCAATAGATTGCTTTAGGGAAAACCTGGATACCTTCCTAAATGTACGTTGTATTACGGGGTACTTATATTTATAGGTATAGTTGATCCAGGGAAAAAATCCGATTGCCTCTCGAGGGGTCAGGAAGGAATTTTTTCCCCGGCTGTAGCAAATTGGCCTATGCTCTGTTGGTTTTTTTTTTGCCTTCCTCTGGATCAGCTGCGGGCGTGGAATTGGGTGTGTCGGGTTGTGTGATACCTTATTTTGATTTGGTTGGACCGGATGGACTTCTTTCTTTTCCGGCCTGGCTACCCATGAAGCCTACCATAATTCCTTGCAGTCGTTGCAGGCACGAGTCCTGGCACAACTCCTTGTATTAGTTGCAGGCACGCATCCTAGCATAACATCTTGCAGTCGTGGCAAGCACGCATCCTAGGTAACATCTTGCAATCATCGCAAGCACGCATCCAAACATGCATTCAAGCACAACTCCTGTAGTCTTCGCAGTGCACATGCGGTAACACGAATTGCTCACAGTCACTACGTATACATCTCCAGTGACAAACTCCCGGGCAATTGTCGCAAGCACATGTTTAAACACAACTTTTAGTCATGCCAAGGCTCGCGACTTAGCATAACTTCTTGCAATCATTCGTTGGCAAGCACGTTCTCAGTGGCACACAAACTGGCTACACGTCATTTTCAGCAGCACTTAATTGGCCACTCGTCTCCTGTGGCTTTTCTTACAAACCACTCACTGTTGTCTGTCTATCCGTCTCTTCCTTAGGACAGTTGAGTTCAGCTTCCGTCCCGCACCAGGATCATGTTGTCACACGCAACTGGCATCTTCCTGTAGCACGCCCAGGCTATTTCTAGCCAGCGTTCAGCATTTCTTATCCTTACAGTGCACGGAGAGCCATCTGTCGTTACGGCCCATACAGCAAGATCCCCACCACGAGGCATCCAGAGACATCAGCCCATAGCTAACGGCAAACGCTCGCCATCACAACTGCCATCTTTAGGGGCATATTATATCCTCGCATATTCTCCAGTCCAGTCGTCCAAAGACACCTACAGTCCCTACACGGCATGTTGAGTTCGCTATGCGCATCATCCCTCAGGGTCGCGCCTTGTGTCACGCCTATTGGTCTTACTCACAGGATCCAGAGCAAGACCTCAGCCTGGATCCCGCGGCAATAGCAGTCCTTGCTATGCGGGAGGAATTCCTATCGTCTGGGAATGGCGTCTCCCTGTTCATTCCCTCCGTGTCTTCCCTTTCGCCCCAGGTGATGACCGACGCAGCGGCCTCCACGGGCTTGCGGCTGTTTTTTGGCCACCTCCGGCTCGCAGCTCCCTGGCCTCCCCAGTTACTGGCAATTCCTGGCTGCGCCAAGGTGTCCTCTCTGTTGATTATGTCCTTCCTACGTCGACTGGTCCAGCTCTTGTTGTTGTTTCAGTTCAACATCCATTGTTCCTTTATCCACGGTAAGTTCAATCAGGCAGCGGATGCCCTCTCCCGCTTTAACCTTGTCTCTTTTCCGATCAGGTACCCGGAGCCGGACCAACATCAGCAGCTATCCCGGACTGGTCTCAACTAACCCTGGATTAGCCCCTCACCTCCTAGCGGCTACCCAACTTGTCGATCACTCCCTTTCCCGCAATACCCTCAAGGCCTATCAGTCAGCCTGGAGGGCCTTTAACCGCTTCATCACGTATCACAGCACAGTGACGTCCCGTGTCAAGCAAGTCGTAGCCTTCATTTCCTACTGCCACTCGCAGTTGGTGTTATCCGTTAATACGATCCGGCTATACCTGACCGGTGTACAACATTTCACGTCCCTCCAGGACCCTACCGTACCCTCCTTATTTTCTTACCACACCGTTCGTGCTGTTATGCGCAGTGTCCAGAAGCGCCAGCCGTTGGCCGGCACCAAACCACCGCCTTTCACAGGAGACGTTCTAGAACTATGTCAGATATCCTGGCCACTTCACCTTTCGGTCTCCACATGAGTGGCATTTACAAGCAGCCATACACCTGGCCTTCTACGGCTTCTTACGGCCAAGCCAGTTTACTTGTAGTAGCCTCACAGCACGCATGCTGTACAAGCACCACCTGGTCCGATACGAAGACCATTTCATCTTACACTTAGCAGTCTCCAAGACGCAGCAGCTTGGCTCGGGTATGGACATACACTTCTATAAAACCAACAACCGCTGGTGCCCGGTCACTGTTCTCATCCGCTTGTTGACCCTTTTGGCCAACCAACCAGGAACTGGCCCGCTTCTGCCTTTTCACACGAAACCTCTCAACGCAGCCCAGTTCGTGGAGCATGTCAGGATACTCCTGGGCATTCTTCACCTCAATCCTGCTCACTACTCCGGACATTCATTCCGTATCGAAGCAGCTTCTACTGTCTCCCGCCAAGGGGTCCCGGTCCATGTTATCAAGAAATTGGGTAGATGGAAGTCCTCCTGTTTTGCCCGTTACATACCCAATCTGCAAATAGTGATGGCCCAGGCCTTTGTCAAACTCACCCAGTGGCAGTCTTGATTCAATAAAGTGCAACCCCTACCTGGATGTTTTGCCCCCTTATTTTGGCATACCGTACGTTAGACCAGGGCACACTTTCAGGTCCATTTCAAGTAAGCGAGTTTATGTTAACCTTGTTTGTCATCCTTATCCGTATCGGTCTGAGGGCTCTGGACCATAAATAGAAAGGCCAGTATGGTGGCCTGAAATTATGGGAGGAGCCCGGTGGAATATATAACCAGCCGTCCGCCCGTCTTCCTCGTCGGTTCCGGTGCGCGATACCCGCCCACCCATCCCCTTTATCAGGGCATTTCTCTAAGCATACTCCTCAAGTGAGTACTCATTTCACCCATTTCATATTCATTTCATTTTAAGGTATGCCCCCTTATTTTGGCATACCGTACGTTAGACCAGGGCACACTTTCAGGTCCATTTCAAGTAAGCGAGTTTATGTTAACCTTGTTTGTCATCCTTATCCGTATCGGTCTGAGGGCTCTGGACCATAAATATATATATATATATATATATATATATATATATATATATATATATATATATATATATATATATATATATATATATATATGTGATAACGATTTGTAGTTTGGAAAGTTGTTTGTTTATTGAATCCATTAACACACACAATGGCAATGGGGTTGATTTACTAAAACTCCAAAGTGCACAATCTGGTGCAGCTATGCAGGGTAGCCAATCAGCTTCTAACTTCAGCTTGTTCAATTACGCTTTGACAATAAAACCTGGAAACTGATTGGTTTCTATGCACAGCTGCACCAGATTTTGCACACTCTAGTTTTAGTAAATCAATCCCAATATCTCTTCTCCTCTGCTCAAAAACCGTACAACACCCCTCTCACTCAGTTCTCAGGAATGCACTTTGCCAGTAATCCAACCTCTAGCACAAACTAATCAGCTGATTGAATTGTAAGATTTACTCTGAGTTAACCTTTTGTTTCATTAGACCTTTAATGAATGAACAAGTCATGTAGAATGCATTTGTTATTTTCGCTATAATTTATTTCGTATTAGTTGAAATTCGTTATTTTTTTCTTTGGACATTCGGATGTAAAATTCGGCCAAATTTCGATTCGTTACAAAACGTATTGCACATGTCTAGTCCTGTCCTAAAACTTTAGTCTGGAGGGGGCGTGGTTTGCCCTGAGAGAAGATAGCCGTTTAGAGCCTGGGCTCCGTCTCGCCTTAGCCTGAAACAGACTACCACCGGGGACTGCCGCTGAAATTCTGCAGCTCAGAATGGGTACTTCATCTAGCGGACACTCGCCATCCAGATCTAAATCCCCGAGAGACTTGGGATCCCACGCTCACCAGACAATCCCGGAGTTATTCCGAAGCCAGGGATCTAACATTGCGGCTCCGTCTCCCGCCCCAAGCCACATCGGGATCACTCTAACCCCTACAGAAAAACCTCCAATACCTGGGGAGAGCTACCTGATCACCCACCAACAGCCGAGCCTTCAAAATCTACGGGCGGTAGCAGCTGATATAAAGGACACATTATCTGCAGCTATCACAGATCTCCGCCATGAAATTCAAGTGATTGCGGGAAGAGTGCAATCGGTGGAGATCACAGTCGCACAGCAACAGAAGGCAATCAAGAAAGCACACTTTAAGCTAGATTCACATACCCTACAACTCCACGACCTCCAACGCCACGTTGAGAATATCGATAACAGAGGCCGTCGGCACAACCTGAGGGAGAGAGGCCTTCCCGAGACAGTCGAGCATGACCATATTCTCCCCACTGTTACCACCCTCTTTAACCGACTGCTGGATCAACCCCACCACAGGCTTATAGTGATGGAGTGCATTCACAGGGCTCTCCGACCCCGTGGCAAAGACTCTAACCCACCGAGAGATGTCGTCTGCTATGTCAATGATTTTACCACCAAGGAAGAGATTCTCAGAAAAGCCCACGATAAAGCACATCTAGACTTCAAAGGGGCCACGCTATACACATATACCAGGACCTGTCAGCAATTACTCTCAAGCATCGTAAAGATCTGCGCCCCTTGCTGGGACTCCTGCGGGGCAAGGAGATTCGTTATCGCTGGAAGTTCCCGTTTGCTCTACAAGCTTCCCGCCAGGGCCATACAGCTACATTTAGAGTCCCGAAAGAACTGGAAGCTTTTTGCCACACACTGGGCATTCCGTACGTAGAAGTACCGAACTGGTATGCAGAGTTTGAAACCTCTGCATCCAGCCACAGCTCGACCTAAAGAGGAATGGATGGAGACCCAAGAAACGAGATTCCGGAGACACAGGTCACCGTCAACCTCCAGACTCAGTGCGGGACATCGATTCCGACACCCTCCTCAAAGCCTGACAGCGGCACCTCTACCGCGGAGAGAGCATGCAGAGGCCGCTAACACTACTCCAGCAATAATGGCCCACATAGCCTAAGATAGAATAGACGGCTCTTCTTATCCTCCATGCTCCACCCGAGTTCTCCCTCATGCCCCTGAGTGTCCGGTTTAAAATTTACAAGCCTGATTTGACTTTAGTTTAGGCATTACGCCAGAAGACAACTAAAGGACTATCTCCATCTATGTAACTTTACGACTCTCACCTCTCCACACCAACCCACCCTCACAAATCCAGGGCAGCATAACGACGAACCACTACTACGTGAATCTCTCCTTCCTATCCCACTGCACCAGGAGAATCCAACTCTCCTAGCATCCCCCGTACAGGACTACATCAGGGAAGGACTTCGCCTGAGGAGTAAACCAACGATAAAGCTCTTAACTTGGCAGAGAACCCAGATGTCTTTGAGATACCTGTCTCCAGAGACCTTCCTGTAAGGCACATCCCAGCACCTGCTTCCTAATCAGCATCGCCAACAAGCATAATGCCGGTCTATCTCCGACGCAGAACAAGGGAAACTCAAACTTTGTGAAATGGACCTTGCAGAGACTAAGCAGAAGCCTCAGACCAGTTTCAATTAAAGACACCAAATCCTTAACAGAAGAAGAGACCCAGACTCGAGGTATCTGATGTGCACATGTCACTACTGATAATATGCCTAGTAATTATGGACGCTTCTGAGAATAAGCTGGGTTTCCTTTTTTTTTTTACTAAACAAAAACTGCCCCTTCCAGCTGATAGTCAAACTCACAGAGGACGAGGGTAGATACCTCTTCTTAAAAGGCTCATTTGCAGGTAGGAAAATCACCTTTGCAAACATATACGCCCCTAATACACATCAAGTACCATTCTTTTGTGACATCTCTGACAAACTGACTTCCTTCCAGGAGGGAACCTTGATTTTATGAGGTGACTTAAACGTTCCCCTTAATCCTAGCCAAGACACATCCAACGGCACCTTGTCCCTCCCATACATGGCCCTACAGAAAATTAAGACATGCCTTAAGAACCTGCTACTTCACAACACCTGGCGCACCCTTAATCCCAATGGCAGAGATTACACTTTCTTCTCGGCTCTGCACAATCGATACTCGCGAATAGATTTTCTATTCTTAACACAAACGGATCTGCCTATGCTCCAACGTGCATCCATTGACCCCATGATCCTTTCTGATCATCATCCCATCACTATGGTAATATCATTCCCAGAAACTATACCTTGCGCGCCAACTTGGAGACTTGACCCATTCTTACTCACCGACCCCTCTATAGTTGCAGAAGTTGCAACCCATCTCAAATATTTCTTCTCAGAAAACAATCCCACAGATACAACCCTGATCACTAATTGGGAAACCCACAAATGCGTAATTTGCGGTCTCCTCATTGCAGCGGCTGCCAAACGAAATCGAGACAGGAAAAAATGATATAACAACCTCATTGAACGAATCCAAAAACTTGAAACCTCACACAAACGCACCCAAGCTGAAGATACTATGAACACTCTCATTCAAGCCAGAATAGAATTAATAGATCTACTGGGCAACACAAAAAAAATTCTATGAATACGGCAACAAAGCTAGTAGAACGCTAGCAAGGGCTTTACAGGTAAGCTACCACTACAATACACTCCATTACAGACACATTCGGACAAAAACTACATCGAACCCCAGCTATAGCCAATCATTTTGTCAAATATTACACCAAATTATACAATCTCTCCCCAATGGACCCATCAAAGGACAACACCACCAGACAGCAACTAATCAGGGACTTTTTACAACAATATAGCCCAAATCCAATACCAGACACCACCGCACAGAAATTAGATACCCCATTAGAAAAAGAAGAGATAGACCTAGCTCTGAGACAGCTAAAAACTGGAAAAAGCCACGGTCCGGATGGTCTAACCATAGGATATGATAAAACATTTGCAGACATACTCACCCCACACTTCGCATATGCTTTCAATTCTTTGCAACTCCCACGGAGCCGCCAAGAGACCTTCTAAACGCCCACATAACGGTAATCCCGAAGCCAGGTAAGGACCCTTCCATAGTAACTAATTATCGGCCCATTTCATTACTTAATGTCGACCTTAAATGTTAGGCAGAAACGTTAGCAAACCGACTACTCCCCCCTCCTTCCCCAGCTAATAAATCTCGATCAAGTGGGCTTTGTCCCAGGCAGGGAAACGAGAGACAATACAAAAGCTATAAACATACATTACTGGCTCTCGTCCACTCACAACCAAGGATTCTTGCTATCGCTCGACGCGGAGAAAGACTTCGACAGGGTGGCCTAGGACTACATTATAGAGACCCTACAAGCAATTGGATTACCCACTACAATGCTAAATTTCATACAAGCCCTCTACTCTAAGCCCCTGTACACACGGTCGGAGATTTCCACAACCAAATCCGTCAGATTTTGTCCTTCAGATTTAGTCTTACGGATTGTGTCCGAAACTGTTGCATACACACGGTCGGACTAAGTTGCCGAAAAATCCGATCTTTCAGAACGTGATGAGGTAATTTCGTTACGATGGGACTAGATTCAGGCTAGTAGCCAATAGCTTTGATGTAGGAATTTGATCTGAGCATGTGTGGCACTTGGTCCGATCAAAATTCTCTACACATGATCGGATTACGTCCGACCAGCCCAGTTGGTCGGGAAATATTTCCAACATGTTGGAAAATTGGGTCCGACGGAGATTCGGACGGAATCAGCCCGATGCATACCACACACAGTCGGATTATCTGACGACACGGTCCGATAAGACGCATTTCGACGGATTCTCCGACCGTGTGTACGCGGCATAACCCTACTGAGAAAGTCAGAGTAAATGGCCCCCTGTAGAATGCCTTCTCCATCTCGAATGGAACCAGCCAGGGCTGCCCCCTATCTCGCTTAATCTTTATTCTCACCCTGGAACCATTACTAAGACGCATTAGAGCCAACCCCGATATTAACAGAATAGACATTAAACATCGCACGTATAAATTAGCTGCCTTTGCAGACGATATTCTTCTCTTTCTATCAGATCCTCTCACAACAATCCCCAAGTTACTTAAAGACTTTGATACTTTTAAGGCCCTGACCAACCTTCAAATACATTTGTCGAAATCTAATGCTCTAAACATTACAACCAAAATAACTTCCCGTTTCAATGGAATACTCGATCAATTACATACCTAGGAATCCAACTACCCGCTTCCTTATCTGATCTATATTCTCTGAACTATGCCCCATTGTTAAAAAAACATTATCAAAGATTTGAAGAAATGGTCCCCCGGACTATTTTCCTGGTTTGGCAGAACCGCGATAATTACGATGAACATCTTACCCAGAATATTATACATCTTACAAACAATCCCAATTAGAATTCCTCCTGCCTTTTTTCAGCCTATCAGAAAGCCTGCACTGAGTTTATTTGGAACAAGTCACATCCTAGGTTAGGATTTCAGCATCTAATTGCCCCCAAACTCAAGGGTGGAATTGGCCTCCCTGACGTACGAAGATACCACCAAGCGTGCTACCTAACCAGGATTATTGATTGGAACATACATTCAAAACACAAAGACTGGGTCCATCTAGAACATTCCCTTTCACCATTACCTCTCGCTTTCCTTCCATGGATAAACCCCCGCCATGCTACCCCTGAATGCAAGCTCCACCCCCTTATCAATCCGTCACTACACTCCTTCCGAAACTCGTGCGACAAACATAAAATTTCCTCCACTAATGGTCCAATGACTCCACTCAGACTGAATCCAGAATTTGCACCTGGCGCACATCCCTCCTTCCTGACAGACGGGGGGCCACACCCAACAGTGAAAGCAGATGATTTCTTTGAAAAAGACCGCCTCCTTTCCCCAACCGAACTAGCAGCCAGAATGGCAAAAGCTTTCCCTTCTAGACGTATCTCCAAATTCAACATTTTTTTGACAAACCAAAACCTAGACCTAATTGGTCTAGACCCCACACAACATTCGAAGCTCTATGCTCAAGCGAGGAACCTCAGCATCACCTTATATCATTTACATATTCCTTACTATTCTCGGATCTAACACCATTAAGACATCAGGCTAGTCAAAAATAGAAGCACGATTTACAAATTGAGCTCAGGGATGCTGCATGGGAAAACATAGACAGATACGTCCACAAGGGAACAGTAAATGTCCAAGTTCAGGAAAATGCCTTCAAACTAACATCTAGATGGTATAGAACACCTCTAAAGCTTCACCAGATTAACCTGTCAATCCCCCAGACCCGTTGGAGATGTAATAGCGATATTGGCTCGCTACTCCATAATAATCACTAATAATCACTAAGATAACCACTTATCCCCTAGAGTTTTCACCAGCTCAGTTCCTGCTTCATTACTCTACCACCCCCAGACAATCCTACTACCAATCCCTGGCAATGCACATGGTCAACACAGACAAAATGTGCACCCCACTTAAATGGCGATCTCCCAACCCACCAAACACAAAGGAATGGTTTAATCGTATAATCAAAAATATGACCATGGAAGAACTAATACACCAAGCAAAGGATACACCCGGTAGGTTCACCACCACATGGTCATGCTGGATACAATTCATGACCACCGATGATTTTAAACAATACATGATCGGTTAAGCTAACATAAGATGCCGCAAGATCAATACAATGCCAATTAGGGTCTGTTTCCCCAACCCATTATCTCCCCCCTCCCTCACCTGAATATATCCCTCACAACCCCCACAAGCAACGATACTAGACCAACCGACCCCCCACATATAGAAACAATGACCAGAACCTTTCCCTTCATACACACATACCTCCTCTTAAAAATAAATACCCCGCTTCTCCCCTTGTTACTCCTTTTTGGTTTCTCGCCAAACGCTCATATCTGAATACGATGATCTTGAGAAAACCAACTACACAGCGAATGGACCTAAACCAAGACATCCCATAGTTAACCTACTCTCCTTACAGACAGAAAGGTCCTGTCTCAAGACAAATGATTCCATGCATTGTATTTAACATGTAAACATTAGCCCCATGTTAAAGAAGGTTTATAAAACAATGTTTGTAATACAAGTAAGATAGTGGCTGCACCCAGACGTGTATGTTGGAAGATGTTTATATATGACTCTGTACACACTTTATGTACAAGCTAAATAAAAACGTATTAATAAAAAAAACTTTAGTCTGATTGGTTTGCATGCTCAAATGGTTTTTGAGTTTTAGCCTACTTACCAGCAAGGTGTTCTTTTTTTTACCCTTTTAACCACTTGTATTTGATTATATTTAATTGTTTATCAGCATCATTTGATAGTAGTGCATCTATATTGTAGTTCAAGTCTGGATTTTAAGACTCTTTGGTTGACAGGTGTGTGGCCATTTTGAAAAGCCATCATCCCCAACTGGAAGATGCCTTAGCGTTATTGGACTGAAAGTCGTTTCTGTCTCTTGGCTTATGACACTTGAGGTTGTATTGAGGTCCCCAAAATAGTGGGTTTGTGTGCTTCTCAAAGAGTGATTGAAGACATCTCTGGCATGGAATTATGGTATATGTAAACTGTGAGTGAATTCTGGATAATTGAACAGCACACAGCATCAGTTAAAGTGGAGGGCCACCCTGAAAAAAAAAATATATTAAAAATTACAAAATAATCTAAAAAAAAAAAATGAAAAAAATATTTTTTTTTACTTACCAGAAGTGCCTGTTGCTAGGCACATAATCCTAATCTTCCTCTTCCTCCTCCGCGGAGATCTTCTGTCTTCTCTCCTCCGTGCGGCGTCTTCTGGGTAATGGGTTGCGCTGTGTTCTGGGAACTGTGTGTTCCAGAACACAGCGCGTCCCATTCACAAAGCGCTGCGTGACTCGCGCATGCGCAGTAGGAAACGGGCAGTGAAGCCGTAAGGCTCCACTGCCTGTTTCCCTTACAAGGAATGGCGACGCCGGGACCCGAGAGCCGAGGGACGGGTCGGCCTCGGGCGGCCGACATCGCGGGCGCCCTGGACAGGTAAGTGGGCTGATTAAGTCAGCAGCTGCAGTGTTTGCAGCTGCTGACTTTTTTTTTTTTTTTTTTTAAACGGCCCTCCGCTTTAAGAGAGTCTTATTTAGGGTTCAGTAGTTATCAATTTTTCAGATGTTAGTGTAAGAAGGATTACACTAGTCTCCTCATGTCCCTTGGTGATGGTGGTGATAGCTAGACATATATATTTATTCAGTTTCTTTTATTTTTAACTGATTGAACAGAAATTCATTCTGTAAGCAGTAATGCATTACAGGCATACCCCACTTTTAAAGTGGAAGTAAACTATCGTTTTCAGCCAAGGAAGCTGCCATCTGTGCCTCTGTTTACTCTTCAACTGCTATGGTGCTGCACATGTGATTCGTTATGACACCAGCCATTGGATAGTTTGAGAGCACAGCCAATGTGCAGTTAGCATTCCCGGCATGCCTTTTTTTTTAACTGTTTAAATCCATGGGTTTACTTCCACTTTAAGTACACAATAGGGTTTATTTACTAAAGCTAGAAAGTGCAAAATCAGGCTCACTTCTGCATAGAAACCAATGAGCTTCTAACCCCAGCTTGTTCAATTAACCTCCCTGGAGGTATGATTAGTTCTGGTTTTAGGTGCTGAAAGTGGTACAATTATTTTGCATGGAAATTTGGCATTTTATATTGTAGTTCTGTAATTCTTAGGAATAACTCTCTTAAATCTGTTCAAACCAGAGTCTAGCAGACATCCCGGGTATGATAAATTTTATAATATAAAAAATAATAATAAAAATTATTCAATAATGTAATCAAATCCAAAAACATTGAAATTTTCTCATTTGCAGAATTGTCACTGTCATTAGATTTAGTTTGATGGTGAATTTCCCCACAAATCGCTATCGCTCAATTCTGCAAGTGATTATAATTTGTTATCGCTGTTTTCTAGTTGGTCTAAAATCACTTTTGACATAAAGGGACACTTTTTGGTTGCTATGGACAATCTCCAAATTCCAGGCAGAAAAAGCAGTATTTATAATATAAAAGTGCATGCAGGGCACTGCACAGACCACTAGGGACAAAGGGGGTGTGTAATTTTTTATACAGTACTGTAATCTGTAAGATTACAGTAATGTGTGTATTTTGTGTGTTTTTACTTTTTTGAATTTGGCGCCGATCTCCGCTCCCGTGCGTAGTAACGACGCAGGGAACGGAGCTCGGCGGCATTCGGGCACTGTGTGAATCGAGCGGAGGACAAGGTAAGTAACCTCTCCCTGTATCCTCCCTGTATCCAGCGATGCGATCCTGAGTCTGGCTCGGGGTTACTGCTTACGGTACTGAAATCCCAACCCGAGCTAGACTCAGGATCACCGCCAGGGAGGTTAAGCTTTGGTAATAAAACCTGGAAGCTCATTGGTTTCTATTCAGAAGTGAGCCTGATTTTGCACTTTCTAGCTTTAGTAAATAAACCCCATTGTGTACTTAAAAGTGGGGTATGCCTCTACTACCTTTACTTTTTTAATGGATTCATATACACCCAAAACATATTTTTTGCACCAGTTTCAAAGGTCAAAGCAATCATTTATAAAACGCTTTAAATTCCCTCTTTAATAATTGTTTGCTTTTTTTACTGTAAATTGTATTTAATTTTCCGTCATTTAAACCAAAGAGCAGGATTTTTATTATAACAGTGTAGCAAGTAAAAGACACAGGGAAGCATTTATAAGGGTCTAGGACAGTCAAACACGTGTGATGAGTTTAAATGGTATAATTAACACTGTGTTTACTTGCATTTAGGTAAATTCTGTTTAGCTGTGTTTAGAAAAAAAAAATTGGTGTGCCCAGGGGTAGATTGGATAGTCTGAACACTTTAAAAGACATTTAAATGGCAGTACATTTCAGCACAGGAGAAATTGATCTGGGAAGTATAATTTAGTTTATTCTTCCTTGATCAATTTCTCTTGCTTTAACCACTTAAGGACCAGAAGGATTTGCCCCCTTAATGACCAGGCCATTTATTGCGATACTGTACAGCGTTGTTTTAACTGACAATTGCGTGTACCCAAACAAAATTGGCTTCCTTTTTTTTCCCACAAAAAGAGCTCTGTGTTTTTTATTCTTTGCGCTATAAACAAAAAAGGAGCGACAGTTTTGAAAAATAAAAATAGTTTTTATTTTTTGCTATAATAATTATCCCCAAAAAAAATAATTATTCATCAGTTTAGGCCAATATGTATTCTTCTACATATTTTCGGTAAAAAAAAATGCAAAAAGCATAAATTGATTGGTCTGCACAAAAGTTATAGCGTCTACAAAATAGGGGATAGATTTATGCCATTTTTTATATATATATCTTTTTACTAGTAATGGCGGCGATTTTTAATGGTACTGGGATATTGCACGGACAGATCGGAAACTTTTGGCACTTTTTTGGGACCATTGACATTTATACACCGATCAGCGCTATAAAAATTTACTGATTACTGTGTAAATGTCACTGGCAGGGAAGGGGTTAACACTAGGGGGCAATCAAGGGTTAAATGTGTTCCCTGGGAGGTTTTTCTAACTGTGGGGGGATGGGACTGACTGGAGGAGTAGAGAGATCACTGTTCCTAATCATTAGGGACAGCAGATCTCTCTCTAGTCCCCTGTCAGAACAGGATCTGTCTGTTTACATTGACAGATCCCCATTCTGGCTCTCTGTGGAGTGAACATGGCCACTGGCCATGTGCATCAGCCCTGGCGGTGTGCGCACGCCCCCTACTGCTCTTAAAGCTCCTGACGTACATGTACAATAATTTCGCAGGAGAGCCAACCTGCAGCAGTATAATAACGGTGGCTGGTCCTTAAGTGGTTAAATAAAACAAATGCAAGAGGCCCATGCAAATGAGGGCCTAAATGTCCTTATTACCATATTTCATAATTATTTGGGTAGGTAAATTAGCAATAGAATTGTTAACCATGGCATACTGGCTCTATTAAACTTGCCCTGAAGATATAGGCTTCAATGACCTCTAGTCATAAAAGGGTTAACCTGGCA
Organism: Lithobates pipiens; assembly: GCF_037356315.1. Lineage (NCBI taxonomy): Eukaryota > Metazoa > Chordata > Amphibia > Anura > Ranidae > Lithobates > Lithobates pipiens. Next base: position 112,607,233 of record NW_027507788.1, read on the forward strand.
AAGTATCTTCACTTCACCCCTCCCACTTCCTGAGCCTCCAAATTGTCCCTTTAGAGGGACCCTTGAAACGGTCAGCAGTAGCAGGCTGCCCTATTTCTTTTGGTACAGGCTCCCTTTAAAATGATTGGGATTAATCAACTTCTCAAGCAGTCCTGGCAGTGTTTTAATTTGTCACAACCATTACTGTCACTTTTTTTATTGGACAGCTTGGTCTGCATTTTAAATGTATAGAAATATTTATGTAGTGCTACCCACAGCTTGGTAATTTGGGTTCTCTGTTCTGTGCCTTGACTCTAATAACAACCTAAGCCCGTCTGACACACCTGGTTGAATGAAAGTTACTTCAAGCTGTTACGTACCTTGTCGCAGAGTCTGACGTGTAGAGAGAGGCCTCTTGTACAGCCCTGGCTCTGAGACCATTGATGTTGCAACAGTGGCCACGAGACCACGGCGAGGTATGAGTGCCTGTAAGATGTTCCGTCACCCGCGGCAGCACGTGCATCACCAGGTCAGTTCACTGGAACAGCAGATAGTAGCAGACCGTGGACTAGGCAGACAGCAGGCGGCAGGTGCTTAACAGGCAGCTAGCATGTGGCTGGTATGGCAGGATTGGTAACACTCAACAGGTGATCAACCAGCATGGAGCAGGTAGCATGCAGAGTAGAGCTGGAGAATAACTGGATGCTCGGTCAGAAAAGCCAGGTCAAAAACAAATGGTCAGATACAGGCATACTGTAGATGACAGGCAGAAAATCATCAGGGTACAAGCAGGGGTAGGCAACGATGAATCAGGCAGATGAACAGAAGATGAACAGCAAATAGAGCACAACCAGAGACAGGCCAAGGTCAGGGCAGGAAGCATTCAAATAAGGTCAAGGCAAGCCAGGTCAATAACAGGGGTCAATATAGAAACAGATGGAGGAACACAGGTAATAGTTGCAAATCAGACAGCACTGACTAATATTGATTTGATCCTGGCCATTTTCTTGCCCATCCCCATGCAATTTCACTCTCCATCTGCTCTGAGACATACAATAAAAAGCATCTGGACTCAAATCCGTTTACTGAATCAGATCATTCAGCGATTGTGATTAGTTGCCAGAGATTACAGCATATCATTACTGCTCACTGACTGGTTGCTAAAAATTACAGCACACATTATGGCTCACTGATTAGCTGATAGAGGTTACAGCACATGATTTCTGCTTGTTGATTGGTTGCTAGAGGTTATTGCACATCATTACTGCTTACTGATTGGTTTCTAGAGGTTACAGCACATCATCTCCTCACTGCCTGCACATTAGGAACGCGGGGGGTGGATGAGGGGACCGATAAATAGACAGAAAACGTATAGGGATCCTAGGACTCCTGGGATCAGTGGCTGTGCTGCGAGGGGAGCCTCTGATCAATGGCAACTACCAACTACCAATATAAAGAGGAGTTTCATCACTAGCCTCCAATGTAATAGGGGTTTACACTGACCACTAATGTAATAGGAGTTTACACTGACCACTAATGTAATAGAAGCATTCACAGTAGCCACCAATGTAAGGGGAGATTTACCCTGACCACCAATGTAAGGGGTACATTCACACTGGCCACTAGTGTGAATGAAAGGATTCTACACAAGCACCAATGTAATGAGAAGATTTACACTAAACACCAATGTAACTGAGACATTTAGCCTGTGTTCACATTTGTGTGTGTTGGGAACGCATGCAAAACCGCTTTCCTGACACCACAGAAACGTGCTGCCCTTTAGCATATACACAGCAGCGCCATTAATTGTTAATGACACCTTCACGCATCTGCTGACATGTGCCTTGGCACCGTGTGATTTTGAAAAAGGATTTTGGGCTTTCTTCCTCATTTGCAGCGCATAGAGCAGCCCATTGAAAATAATGGGCTGCCCTACACGTGACCTACAGCTTTATCCACCCTGTCAGTACACTTTTGCATCCTAAAACCCATGCTAACCTCCCCACTTCAATCCTCTCCATTCAAATCCCCATCCCTTTTAACTCTACCTACCTCCTCTGCTCATCTTTGCACCCGCCTTCCTTATCTCCATACATCCCCTCCTTGCTCACCTGTGCACCCCAAACTGTAAATCCTTCTCTGCCTACCCCTGCACACCCCACACTACTCCCCCCCCCCCCTACTAATTTGCTTACCTTTGCAGAACATGCCAATGGTAGTCTTAATGACCACAGCTGTAGGCAGGACTTTCAAGCATTCACCTTTATCTCCCCAGTGGGCAGCATCCAGTATAGGTGATAGTGCATATGACCTCAGGGGGGCATGATATACATATGAACACAGCCGGTCCACTTCTATTTACACATGAATGGATAAGGGAATTTAAACTGGGATAGTCGGAAATTATGAGGCAGCTGCTTTGGGCCCCACAGCAGTGACAGGGCCCAGGGCAGCTGCCCCTTTTTCCTTACCTTAAAGACGGCCCTGCTGATAGCACAGCTGCATTTTAAAAAGTGTAATTGGCACCAACATTAGAGGTGTCGCGGTTATGCACAAACACCCACACATCTGCACCTGCTCACCTGTGGATGTCTAGAAGCTTCAGTTGTACTAATAACAGCGCCTTCCTGATGCAAACACTTATAAGAACATGATTATAGAATATCATTAACTGTGAATTAGCACCAAGAAATAGACATGAGACCTGTTAGTGGCAAATTAACTCAATTTATTGGTACAGGTTAGAAATGGTGGATTGAATATAAATAAACACACAGAAGGTAGGTTAGACACAGTCCACTAGACAGTATAATCACTACACCAAGGTTACTAAGAATTAGAGATCTGTACCACTGGACTGGGATAAACTCATGAAACAGCAAAGTCAGCAATAGGCAATGCAAATAAGTATTAACGTGGGAGTAAACTCCCATCTCTGACTTATATCTATAGGTAAGTCTATAACAAGGCTTACATTTGGGTACTGTAAATATCTTCTAAATGTCCACAATTTAGGAGATATTTACTGTATATGCAGCCAATGGGGTCATTGGCGCATGCACTTTGAAGGAATGGTTACCCAGGCCTTTCCTTCAGAGCCCTGTTCCGTAAACAGCGGCTCCCCCACGCATGTGCAGGAGTGACATCATCACGGCTTCAGCCAGTCACACAGCCAGAATCTGCGGATCCGGAAGGAAGACAGGTAAAGATGGAAGGGGCCTCCAGCGGTGACAGCGCTTCTCTAGAGGACTATGTTTTCAGGTAAGTTTCACATAATGTGCTAGTATGCGATGCATACTAGCACATTATGATATAACCTTGCAGGTCAGAAAAAAACCTCACCCAGCGGTTTTCTACTGCTTTAACTGTAATGTGAACAATACTACTATAACTAATCTAGAGTGCACTCTAGGAGAATGGCTAGGATATGGTGCAATGCCCCCTAAGAGGTACCTCCTAGAATAAGAAATAGGTGAAAGTCTTTGTGTAACAGCTGTAAAGGGACAGTCTTTAGTCTTAACACTTCAGTCTGCCAATATGCAGCAGTGATTGTGCACACTGGACAGCAATGTGCACTCTCCGGTCTCCCTCACAGCAAGAGGAAGCTGTGCCCTGTACAGCCTGAGAATTTGCAGCTCTTTTCCCCCTCCTGGCAATCTCTCTCTGGGAAATGCAGTTCAAAAGTTCTTGATTACAGTAGAGTCTCTCTCCTCTGGACTACAGTTCCCTCAGTGCAGTGCTGCCTTATTAAGTCTTTTGAACTTTCCTGCTCAGCAACTTCCTCCTCTTGTTGATATAACAGTTAACCAGTTCAGCACCACAGAGCATCAGCTACAGAGAGTCAGTGTTTCTCTCACTCTCCATTCTTAACCAAGCACCTGGCTAGGTCAAGCCCAACACTACCCAGAAATGTCAGAGCCTTGACTCCTTGATTACTTCAGGATACCTGCCCTTTATACAGTCAGACTATTTTGTTTTCTTTGAGTGATAAATCTCAGTTTAACTAACGCTTAGGCCCCTTTCACACTAACGTCCCGTTCAGGCCCGCCTGTCAGTTTTTCAGGCGGACCTGAACGGGTGCTCCATAGAGCTCTATGGAGCGTCGGATGTCAGCGGTGACATGTCCGCTGACATCCGACCCGCTCCGATCCGAAAAAGTGTGACGGAGGAAAAAGCTATTTTTCCATCCGTCTGCGGATCGGATCGGGTGACGACGGGCACTGCGGTCCGTCGTCATCCGATCTCCCATAGGGGAGAGCGGCGCTGTGACAGGTCCGTCCCTGCACAGTGTGCGGAGACAGACCTGTCATCTCCCTGCTCAGCGGGGATCGGCGGAGTGATCCCCGCTGAGCAAACGGATATCCACGGGGCGGATCAGAACTGATCCGCCCCGTGTGAAAGGACCCTTAACCTTCAATTTAACCCCCGAACTTACCTTCCAACACTAATCTTAAACCCCAGGCAACATTTATACCATTACAGTAATTATTTCAATATTATCCGAGCTGTGTGCTAAAATGAAATGATTCATGTCACTGGTCTACTAATGCTATGTGCCTAATACATATTTAATGAACTTAAATGGGCATGAACTTTGAACAAGGTTCTTCTTTTCTTGAAATAATAAGCTAGTGATTTTAGATATAATAGAAGTTACAGGAAGTGATACACAAAATGAAAAACATAAATCAGCCTTTTCAAGGGCAGACACAGTTTTTGTTCAAGTATTCATTCATGTGAAAATTTGCAGAAATAAAATGGCTTGTACAGTTTTAATTAGGTTCTTAAACCTAGCTAACAAGAAATGCAGGTTTCAACCCCCCTCCCCCCCCCCCCCCATAGACCAAATAGATGTTTCAAACCCCCCACCCAATATATTAAAACTCTTTCATGCCTTACCCTTTTTCTTGACATGTAGTGCTTACAAGTTAAAATTTGTATTTTTGCTATAAAATGACTTAGAACCCCCAAACATTATATATTGTTTTTTTTAAGCAGAGACCCTAGGGAATAAAATGGCCATCGTTGCAAATTTTTTGTCAGATAGTATTTGTACAGTGGTCTTTCAAACGCATTTTTTTTGGGAAAAAAGACACTTTCATGAATTAAAAAAACAATAAAGTTACCCCAATTTTTTTGTATAATGTGAAAGATGATGTTATGCTGAGTAAATAGATACCTAACATGTAATGCTTCGCACTTGGGAATAACGACAAACTACGATACTTAAAAATCTCCATTTGTGACACTTTAAAAATGTTTATGGGTTACCAGGTTAGAGTAAGGCCGCGTACACACGGGCAGACTGTTCGCCCAACTTTGTCCGCTGAACAGTGTTTGGGCGGACAGTCCGCTCGTGTGTGGGCTTTCAGCGGACAGTTTCAGCGGACAGTTGGACGGACAAGGTTTTTCGGAATTTCCGAAAAACTGTCCGCTGAAACCTTGTTTCAGCGAACAGCCCGCTCGTGTGTAGGCTTGTTCGTCAAACAAAGTTGCGCGCATGCTCAGAAAGGATTTTCACGCCGAAAGCTATAATGCAGTGTATAGGACGTCATATTTTTCGTCCCGTCGTGCGTGCCGTTCACGTCATCGCGCACGGTTTCAGCAAACTGTTCGTTCGTCGTGTGTGGCCATGTCCGTCCATGCTAATTTTGAGCGGACTGTTTGCCGAAACTGTTGGACGGACAAAGTTGGGCGAACAGTCCGCCCGTGTGTACGCGGCCTTAAAGAGGAGGTCTTCTGCTAGAATTATTTCTCTCACTCTTGTGATCGTGGCGATAGCTCACATGTGTGATTGTAATACTATTTTACATTTACATTTCTTTGCTGCGCAAGCTTGTGGGGACGTGGGTTCTTTAAAAAAAAAAGATCATTTTATCATTTTTTTTTTTTAAGTGTCCCTTTAAAAAAATAAAATCGAATCACTTTTATTGCTGTTATAAGGAATGTAAACATCCCTTGTGACAGTAATAGGTGGTGACAGGTACTCTTTATGGACTTAAAAGTATTCAGATGTCCAAAATCTGTGTTTCTGAATACTGTAATTTTTTTTAACTCTGCGCCATTGGCAGCAAGTAATGTTGTGATGTCGCTTCCGGGATTTTACATTGGAGACCCGATCGGAGCCGAATCCTCTTCAAATTTATTTGGGTATAGTGTTGTATGACCAAGTGATTGTAAATCACATGATTACAGCACTGGAAGCTGAAAAATGACCTGGGAAAGAAAGGGTATTACAATACAGTCTGGTATTCAAGTAGTTAAATGTAACTAAACCCTCCTATCATTTTTAGCTGAGGAAGCTGCCTCTGTTTGATCTGCAACAGCCATGATGCTGCACATGTGATCATTTATGACTCCAATCATTTAATGGTTTGACATTTTAAATGAAAGCACAAGCAAATGCGACAGATAGTATTTCTGTAACACCGGGAATGTTACAGTTTTTTTTAAACAGCTAAATTAATGGTTTTAGTTCCACTTTAAAGCACAATTCTGCCCCCTAGCAAAAAATTTAAGTCAGCAGCTGCACATACTGTAGCTGCTGACTTTTAGTATTAGGACACTTACCTGTCCAGGAATCCAGCAATGTTTGCTCCACAGCCGATGTTTCTAAGCAGCCGATGCTTCACAGCCGGCTCCCTACTGCACATGAGCGAAGCACGCTGCACTTTCTGAATGGCCCGGTGGCAGAGGAAGGAGGAGGGAGCGGAACTTCTGTGTGGTCTTGCGGTTGCAAGATCTCTTGGAAGTGGGGATGAATACCTGTCAAAAACAAGTGCCCGCCCCCTCTCTGGTGCCAAATTTGGCCCAAAAGTGCCAAATGTGGCACCAGAGAGGGGAGGAGTCAGATCAGCGGAGCGTCCACTTTTGGGTGGAACTCCACTTTAAGCGAAAAGCAAAAAAAAGCCAAACTCCAGCTAACACTTTTTTTTTCTTTTGGAAAATAATGTTTATGCCATATGAATAAATGCTTGCCAGTGTTCCAAACCTTTAATTTAAAGTTTTGCTGGACATAATCTATAATCTACTGGTAGGATCACTAGGTAAGAAAATGTTGCTACATAGGGCACAAGCAAAAACTCCAACTGCTTGCTGGGCACAGTACTTCTAGTTTTGTTTTCTCCAATATGCCCACAGATTCGTTGTTAGCAGAATTTCACATTAAAGTGGCACTAAACTGTGTCCTTATTTTTCAAAAATTATCCATACTCATCTACTGCCTAATGGCCGTATAATCTATTTTCATTAAAGTTTTCATGAAACCATTTCTTAAGCCCCATACACACTATCAGATTTTCTGCTGATTTTTTTTCCTTCAGATTTACCAAAACCATGGGCCTGCCTGATTGCATACAAATTGAAACTTGTAAGGTTTGACCTCCTATTATATGGTTTTGGTAAATCTGAAGGAAAAAATCAGCAGAAAATCTTATAATGTGTATGGGGCTTTACTGTGATTTTCTGCCTCTCGCTGCTCTGTGCACATTACAAATCCCATAGTCCATGGTTCCTAGTTCATCTCAGGAGTGAGAAAGAGAGGGTGGCTGTGCTTTTACAATATGTTTATGAAGAACGAATGTAGACACCGTCTTACAGGAAGTTGGATTACAGCAGCAGAAAAAAAAAATGAGTTTGGAGAATTGGAGAAGGATGAGAGCAATATAAAATACTTTTTTGTATTAAAGTGGTTGTAAAACCCAGTCACGAAATGTGAACAAAGCACATATCTCTGTAGTGTTTAACTGCCTCTCACCAAAGCTCTAATGCCCTGTACACACAGTCAGATTTTCTGACAGAAAATGTTTGGTGGGAGCTTTTTTTTTTTATCTTAGTTTTTATTGTGGTTTTGCACAAAAGATAACAATAATACAAGACACACATTGTCATGTAATCTTAGTCATTGCTTCCAATCTGGAAGCTCAGTCCATCAAGAGTAAGCATAATAATAACATTAGTGAACATGTTTAACATTCAACAATAACTTCTGAGAGGTTGAGAGCGCCATCAGTCAGCCCCGAACACCCCTACTGAGTACTAGCTGTGTTTGGGGGAGAGAGACGGCGCTTCCCATCCCTGGGCATTAGTGGGTATAACAAGTCGCGATGGTAGGAGTAGGGGTAGGGACAAAACAACAAAAAAAGGGGTTCATATTACCATACATTTCAATTAAGCTAACGTTCAGTAATCCTGTGTTTCTTATTTGGTTTTCATTGTTGTTTCTCTACTTCTCCTCTCCGTTTCCTCAGTGTAGTAAGAATATCAAAACTATGGCGATGAGACGCGAAAAGTCACAGCGGGATACAGGAGGATGTGGATGTTACTTAAGTGGGGGAACAGACCAGCTGAACACTTCTGGGGTCTTTGATTTATAGGTCCCAGTTCCTGAAGAATTTGCCGGTAGTGAGATGAGCCTTGGCAAAACTATATTCCATTCTGAAGTTACCGTTAAGGATTGTAATGACGTCTTGGATGTTGGGAGGAGAAATCTTTTTCCAATTTCTGGCTATTGCTAGCCTTGCTGCAATGAGAATGTGGGTGGCCACGGTTTGGGAGTTTCTGGGCCATGTAGGGACCATCAGGCCCAGGAGGAGGTCCGCTGCAGACAGGTTAGTTGTTGTGGGGAAGCTCACTTTGAGAAAATTGGTCGTTTGATCCCAGAATACTTTCAGTAGGGGGCATTCCCACCAGATATGGATGCGAGATCCTGGAAGGCCGCAGTTTCTCCAGCAGAGATTAGAAGAGTTAGGATAGATTTTGGCAATTCTACTGGGGGTGTAGTACCACCAATGAAATAGTTTTTGCACGGATTCCCAGTGCGTGGTGCAATGGGAGAGTTTTTAGGGTAATGATAACGCTTTATGCCACTGTGTTTGTGGCGGGGAATGTGGGATGTATATGTTCCAATGTTCTGTTTGAGCACGTATGAGCTTTTCTGCATCTTGTGAAAGCAGACCATAGAGGTATGAGATACCTTTGGAAGAGGATTTTCTTAACCGGAAATTCTGTAGGACCGGCAACAGTACATTGTTCTGGTTGGACAAAGTTATCTTAGCAAGTAGAGATCTAATCCTGAGGTATATGTAAAAAGTTCTCGGTGAGAGCCCGAACTTGGAGCTTAGTTGAGCAAATTACATTAAGTTGCAGCAATGAAAGAGATGTCCGATGGTATGAATGCCTCCCTCGAGCCAAGAGGTCAGTTGTAGATCCGGGAGTAGTAGTGAAATGACTGGCAGCAGCATATATTGTAATATGGCGTGTGGTATGCCCTTTGATAGTTGAGGAAGGGATGTCCACACTCTGAGGGATGCTGTTATCGAGTCCATTCGGGAATGTGTGGGCATAGGAGCTAGAAGAGCAGCACAGAGATATAGGTTGAGGTCCTTAGCGAAAACAGTTGCTTCTATCTGTGACCAGTTGTAGGCTATTTCGGTGTTCCACCACTGGTTAAGCTGGTCCAGTATGACTGCTTTATAGTACAAGCCGATGTTGGGAGTTCCCATGCCACCCAGTCTCTTGGGGGCCATTAGGTTGTTTTTATGTATTCTGGGCTTCTTGTGCTGCCATATGAAGGAGTTGACTATAGCTTGAAGAGATCGTAGTTGTGTTGAAAGAAATGGTATTGGCATTGTACGAAATAGATACAAAATATGTGGGAGGAGATACATTTTTTTTACTGGGTGAGAGTAGGTAGGTAATGGAGGAGTCTTTTGACCACGCAAATGGGGATCGTTCAGAGATCTGTTGTTTGGTAGATTGGTCAAGTCCAATCGCTAGCATAACTGATTTACTATGATTTACCTTATATAGGGATATTGCACTGAACTGGTCGAGAATATTTTGAAGCGTCAATAGGGATTGTTTTGGTTCGGTAATGGAGACGATTACATCATCTGCATATAGTCCAATTTTATGTTCCATCTTCCCTATGACTATCCCTTTAATTTGATTTTCCGTCCGAATCTTCTGAGCTAGGGGTTCCATGACCATGGCAAAAATTAGGAGCGATAGTGGGCACCCTTGCCGAGTACCATTCGAGATACTAAATGGATCAGATGTTATGCCCGAGGTCCACACTCTCGTGCTGGGATTCATATATAAGCCGAGTATGGCTGTCAGCAGTATACCCGATAGGCCAAATCTGCGCAGGACCACTTCTAGATATGTCCATTGCACCCGGTCGAATGCCTTCTCCGCATCCAGAGAGAGGAGCAGAGAAGGCATTCAATGGTTTTCTGCCCACTGAAGGAGGTCTATGAACCGATGGGTTCCGTCGGATGTTTGCCTGCAGGGTATGAAACCCACTTGGTCGATATGTATTAAGTGGTGTAGAACTGAAGAAAGTCTAAGGGCAAGTACTTTTGCGTATAACTTAATGTCCGTATTCAGAAGGGAGATGGGTATGTAATTTTCTGGGACATCATGGGATTTACCTGGTTTGGGGAGGGTCACTATAAGGGCTTCTAAACATTCTTTAGGTATTGCCCCAGTGGAGGCAAATTGATTAAGTGTCCTGCATAGATGAGGTGAAAGTATGTGTTGGAATTGTTTAAAATATTCATTAGCGAATCCGTCTGGTCCTGGGGCTTTGTGTAATGGGAGGGAATGGATGACCTTGTTAATTTCTTCGGTGGTGAAAGGGGTAGAAAGAGTAGCTATTTGTTCCGGAGTCAGGCTAGGGATTTGGAGGGACTCGAGAAAGGCAGTTATGTCATTTGAGTGCAGAGCGGCGGTGCCCTCTGTGGCGTGTAGATTATATCATTTGTTATAAAAGGTCGCAAATGTATTGGCTATGTCTAATGGGTTAGTCATCATAGCTCCTTGTGAATTTAATAGGAAGGGGATTTTGGATCTGACTTGTTGTCTTTTGACTTGCTGAGCAAGAAAGGCACTAGATTTGTTGTTAAAGGAGTAGGAGCGCAGTTTCAATCGTTGAATGTAAAATTCAAATCTGTTATGTAGGTGTTCGCTCAGTTTACGTCTGTGATCAGTTATTGCTGCGAGTGTTGCCTGATTGGGTGAGGCTTTGTTGATATTTTCTACATGTTTGATTTGTGTAAGCAGTGATTCTGTCTCCTCCATTCTCTTTTTTCGTTCTTGCGCTCCAAATTTGATGAGGAGACCCCGTAGAAAGGCTTTGTGGGCCAACCAGATCATGGATTGGTCACTAGTAGATTCACAATTAGTTTCAAAGAAGCCCTCAAGCTCGGATCTGATCCTTCCCTCATATTTTGGATTATTAAAAAGAGAAGTGTTCATTCTCCAAGGGGGTCGTGTGTTTAAGTTGTGTTGTGGGAACATTTTCAAGGTAATCGGGGTGTGGACCAATTTGTGTTTCTGAGATCGTCAATAGAGTTTGTTTGTTAGTGAGGAAAAGATCGATCCGAGAGTAAGAGCCCCCAGTATGAGAGTAAAAGGTATAGTCGCGTTCAACGTCATGCATACACCTCCATGGATCGTAGAGATATTCATTTGCTATAAATGAGGAGAGAGCAGAAGTTGGCCTTCTGCGTGGGTCTAGGGAGGGATCTGGTGTGTCATTGAAGTCACCAAAAATAATTAGGGCTCTATTTCTATATGGGTCTAATTTGGATTTGAGTTTTTTGAAGAAAGTTTTTTGGCAGGAATTGGGTACGTACACATTAACAAGTGTCATGGGATGATCATTAATGGTGGCGGAGAGGATGATAAATCATCCCTCATCATCTGTTTCAATGTGGTGAAGGGTAAAGGGAATTGCAGCATTTATTGCTATCATGACTCCACATTTTTTTTTACTGTGGTTTGAAAAAAAGTAGTGTGCAAATTTCTTATGCCTACAATTTGGTGGGTTGGTTTTGTTAAAGTGTGTCTCTTAGACACACAGGATATCAGCATTAGACGAGCCTGCTTATTTCCATAAGAGATTTCTCTTGAAGGGGGAATTAAGCCCCTTTGCATTAATTGAGGTAATGTTAATAGCCATTTGCTATTTCCCTGGGGAGTACAGTATTCATTGGTAAGACAGAGAAGTTCAACGGGACTAAAGCTTTTAGAATATTTGTATACAGCTGGTTAGGATGACAACAATTGCCAGGAGGAGAGGGGGATTAAAAAAAAAAAATTCAAATATATAAAAGTTTTTAAAGGAAACACAGCAGTTGACACAGTTCAATTATAGGTACTGTTGAGATTAGAATCGATAACAGCGTATTGTTCTTATAAGGAGTAAGGTAGCAAAAACAGTAAGAGAAAATACAGAACTTAGAAACCAAGTGTGCTTGGCACACTATGAACCTGGGGGGTGAGATTCTGACATGTCGCCCGAGCAGGAGAATTCTATGCTGGGGACAGGTGATCCAAATGCAACTATCAATTATCAGGCTTTATCCAATTTATCCTTGCGGTGGCGAGGGTGTGATGCTGAGGGGGCATTCTGATTATTGTGCCTGCGTTGTGTCGGTGGAATAGGCAGTAGGCCCCAATTAGTCAGTTTCTTGTATCCATCTTTAGGAGACATTATTGGGACAATTTTTTGCTGGTATGTTACCAGGAGCTTTGTAGGATATCCCCAGCGGTAGGTAATTTTGTTCTCTTGGAGAACTGAAGTGACCGGCGCAAATGCCCTGCGTAGCTCCATTGTGGCCGGTGATAAGTCAGCATACAATGTTATTTTAGAGTAAGGTGAAGGCAGGGGTTTTAGATTTCTGGCCGTGTATAGGATTTGTTCCTTTATATGAAAAAAATGAAATCTGGCCAGCACATCTCTGGGTGTATCCGCTGGAAGGTGGTCCGGTTTGGCGATTCTGTGCGCACGGTCTATAGTTAAGTCGTGAGGGGATAAGTTGGGGATCAGAGAAGTAATGAGTTGTTGTATGTACTGTTTGAGCTCAGTGGGTGGGACTGCCTTTGGGATCCCCCTGAATTTGATGTTGTTCCTTCCTTCCTCCGCCCTGTCTTCGAGGTCAGCCATTTTAAGTTTTATTTTATGTATTTCAGCTGCGTGATGCTCATGAGCATCCAGTACCTCATTGTGTGCTTTGCTCATTTCTGACATATGTTCCTCTGTTATGTCTACCCTGTCTTCCAGGCAATCAAGTCTGTCATGTACTTGTGAGAGAGACATATGCAGTTCTCTATGCAGGTCTTTTTGTAAAGTAAGCAGCATTGATTTTAGCATACTTACTGAGACAGGGTTGTCTGTGACAGGTACAGTAGCTAGGGAGGACATATGAGCCATGTTGTGAGATACTAGAGCTGAAGCACTGCCATGGTGTTTTTTGGCTTGGTGAGCTTTAGTGGGAGAGTTGCAGGGGGATGAGGCAATTCTCTTACCTCTGTCATGTTGGAGCGCTGCGGCATCCATTTCAGAGGGTGGAAGGCTGTCCCTGTCCTCTGGCTCTCTCCCATCCTGGCTCTCCTCAGCGCTGTGCAGTTGAGAGTAGTGAGGCTGCATCCCGCCGTGCTGTGCTCCCGCCGGCGGAGTTCGTCCGGCGCCATCTTGGCCTTTCTTCTGCTCCATGCGGCCGAAATATTCAGTGAGGCGGCGTGGATGTCATGGTTGATTCCGCCTGCCTGACATGCCCGAGGGTGTCCCGCAACTCTCCTCTCCCTTTCTGAAGAGAGGGGAGCCCTCTGTAGCTATTCCGCCGCTCGTATCCCCTCTGCTCTGGAGTGGAGCTTAGACACTAAGCTTCCATCTTGCTCTGCGGCTGGCCACGCCCCCTGATGGGAGCTTTTTGTCAGAAATTCTGACCGTGTGTATGTTCCATCGGATATTTTCCATCAGAATTTCTTACACACAAAATTTGAGATCTGGATCTCAAATTTTCCAGCAACAAAATCCGTTGTCGGAAATTCCGATCATGTGTACACAATTCTGACATACAAAGTTCTGCGCATGCTCGGAATCAAACAATAGAGCCACACTGGCTATTGAACTTCAATTTTCTTGGCTCGTCGTACATCACCACGCTCTTGACTTTTGGAATTTCCAACAACATTGTGTGACTGTGTGTATGCAAGACAAGTTTGAGCCAACATCCGTCGGAAAAAACCCCACGGATTTTGTTGTCGGAAGTCGGAGTCATTTCTGACAAGTTTTTCTGACACATGAGATAAAATTTGGGACCGGGAGGGAGATAAGAACACAGCTTGTATATTTACAATTCAGCTCTCCATGTTCTTTCGCCCCTCTTCCTTTCCTCCAATCAGCTCTCACACCGTGTCTAAGAGCTGTAACTGCAGCTCTCCACCTCCTACTCTGTACTTCTCACAGATGCAGGAGGATTTTATCACAATTGTGCTCTTTTGAAGCGGTGTAGACAAGAGAAGATGTAGGTAGGAGGATATATTTAATCTCTGTGTATGATCTGAGGCTATTCACTTCACTGGGCATATGGGAAGATTTACAAGCACTTTAAGAATATATGCTCAAATAGATAAATTTTTAAACTAGATTTTAGTGTCACATTAATATCAACACTAACTGTTTTGTATGAAGAGTATATGGGGGCTATGATAATTTAGAAACTAGTCAGTTTTTGTACATATATAGCATCCAAAATGAAAGAAGAATGCATAAACAAGGATACTAATGTGCAGCCCTTTTATTCTGCTTTTTTAAGAGAAAAAAAAACTCAGCTTTTAATTCAAGCCTTTCCTGAGGCTTTAGAAGAAAGGTAGAAAGCAGCGCTTATATTTCTTCTAATGTGTATGTTTGGCATGTTCTGAGCTGATCCACAAATTTTGCTTACACAGACAGAAATAGTGATTAGCTTTGGATAGTCCCATTAATCAATGTCAACATGCAGGAGAAGGACAGACACAGTAATATAAAGGTGGGAGAAAAAGAGAGAAACAATTTCCCAATTGAGTCAGCTCCCTCGCACACAAAGAAACCCAAGTATTAAAATATTAATGTTCTCAGTCTAAAAATATAGACTGAGATGTTTTGCTGTACAGCAAAGTACATAAATACGAGGTCTTAGAGAGGGATCTGTAATATAAAGGGAAAATCTTGCAGAAAAAAGAGACAGCAGATGTCACAATATTGAATATGACCTGTGAAGACCAAACAGTGCACTCACATTGAAAACTGAATTATGTTTATGTCTAATATTTTATAAAACCTCCTGTATAGAATAGGGGAATCTACACACACAGTAAGGCAATCTATCAGGTACACTCTATTCTCATAAACTAAAAGCAAAACAAAGCCATCACGGGTGGCTGACTGTGTTGATGGGGAACTGCCTCTCACTGCGCTATTGTATTCTGTCAGTGGGGGGTGCAAGGACCATTCCCGGTTGGCAGAATGCAATGGTTACTGATAGCGGCTATACCCGCTGGCATTAACCATATGTAGAAAAATCCGTCAGGCTGGCTGTACCCAAGTCGATCCATCGACTGACTTTGGTAAAATCAGCCTACTCATACATGGATTGAAAAATTTGATCAGTCCCCACTGTACCTGACAAATTTTGATCCATGTATGGCTGGCTTAAGTGCAGTAAGGAAGACTTTATTGATAAAAAAAGAAAGACAATTGGTCA
The DNA here is from genome assembly GCF_037356315.1 of Lithobates pipiens. Classification (NCBI taxonomy): domain Eukaryota; kingdom Metazoa; phylum Chordata; class Amphibia; order Anura; family Ranidae; genus Lithobates; species Lithobates pipiens. The sequence goes on from NW_027507788.1 coordinate 112,622,745, forward strand.
ATCACATGAATGAGGGAACAAATACGTGTGTAATGCAATCACAGAATAACTGCCATTTTATCCAGACTGGAAAGTCTAAAGGTGCAGCCCTGCTAAGACTCGCCAGGCTTCACAAGTTTGTTGCAAAATAGCAGCAAGTCCACATTGCATGAATCCAGATCAAAATTTCTTTGCAAACATTCTGCAAATCTGCTACAAGTTCTGGTTCAGTTATGTTGTGCAATAGTCCTCCCACCACAGGGGTCACTGTGGCTGAATTTTCATGATGTGACTTGCAGAGCTCTTGCTGTAGACTTCCCAATGCAATTTTGCTTTTGCTAGAGACTTACCATGCAAATTTGCTACAAATTGGAAAAGTGTCAACTACAACTTGTGCTTCAAATGTGCAGCAAGTTAACAGACTTACAATCCAACACTGCCACAAATTTGTGTCACGTTATCCTTACTATCTAGGTAGTGCCAGGACATGGCTAGGATTTTGTTTTGGAGTTTTTGCTTTGTTTATTTTATGAAACACTGTACAGCACCTGTAGAGCCGGTTCACACAGGGGCGACTCGTCAGGCGACTTAGCCGCCTGACAAGTCGGGTCCCGCTCTGTGCAATGGAATCGTTCTAATCGGAGCGACTCAAGTTGCTCCGACTTAGAAAAAGGTTCCTGTACGACTTTTGGGGCGACTTGAGGCGACTTGCATTGACTTCTATACAGAAGTCGTTTTGCAAGTCGCCGCAGTGGTCGCGTCCAGGTCGCCTGAGGCAGTCGCGCTGTAAGTAGTGCTGCCTCAGTGTGATCTGGACCGTAAATAGACTTGTAAGTAGCAACAATAAAAACAGCACTGTTTTATTATCGCTTCATTTGCTGTCACTTAACCACTTAAGCCCCGGACCGTTTTGCTGGACAAAGACCAGAGCACTTTTTGCGATTCGGCACTGCGTCAATTTAACTGACAATTGTGTGGTCGTGCGACGTGGCTCCCAAACAAAATTGAAGTCTTTTTTTTCCCAAAAGTAGAGCTTTCTTTTGGTGGTATTTGGTCACCTCTGTGGTTTTTATTTTTTTCGCTATAAACAAAAATAGAGAGACAATTTTGAAAAAAAACACATTATTTTTTACTTTTTGCTATAATAAATATCCCCAAAAAATATTTTAAAAAGTTTTTTTCCTCAGTTTAGGCTGATATGTATTCTTCTACATGTGTTTGGTAAAAAAATCGCAATAAGTATTTATTGATTGGTTTGCGCAAAAGTTATAGCGTCTAGAAAATAGGGGTTCGTTTTATGGCATTTTTATTAATAATTTTTTTTACTAGTAATGACCACTATCTGCAATTTTTATCATGACTGCAGCATTATGGTGGACACATCGGACAATTTTGACACATTTTTGGGACCATTGTTATTTTTACAGCTATTAGTGCTATAAAATTACACTGATTACTATAAAAATTATACTGGCAGTGAAGGGGTTAACCACTAGGGGGCTAGGGAGGGGTTATGTGTGTCCTGGGGAGTGATTCTAACTGTTAGGGGGCTTGGCTATGAATGATACTTCACTGATCACCGCTCCCGATCACAGGGAGCTATGATCAGTGACACTGTCACTAGGCAGAACGGGGAGATGCTTGTTTACATTAGCATCTCCCCGTTCTTCAGCTCCGTATCCCAGTGGCAATTGAGTCTGCGGGACCCGCAATCCTACTCACAAAGCCCCTGGCAGGCTCGCGCTTGTACCCTGCCACACGGCGACAAATTCAGAAGGATGTACCTGTACGCCCATTTGCCCAGCTGTGCCATTCTGCCAACATATATATATACATGCGGCGGTTGGCAAGTGGTTAAGGCACTGGCCCTTTAAATAGCAGTTCCTTGATAAAAATGCCTACAGGCCTCCACCATATGTGAGCTGGGGATAGGTAGCAGGTACAAAGTTCCCTAGGGTGAGCACACTTTACCACAGATACCAATGTGGTGACAAAACAGTTCAGTGCTGTATAGATCACTGACTGTGTGACCCAGATGAGTCTAAATTGCCAAAAGGGAGAGGTGCAAAACCCAACCTGGATATTGAATCAGAGGTCTCTATACGTGTATGAGAAGAGCCTGGGAAAACCCTATGTACCCTGTGTAAACCCTGAACAGAACTTCTCCAGGCTTTCTTTGAGACACTCTGCTACCATCACTTAATTGTTATAAAATATAGTAGCATGTTTGGTCATAGTAAAAGCATTTTACCAGTAGTGGGCTATCAGAGCCAGCCAGGCCTTCTTTGCTGGTCTATACTCAGAATTATTGACTTACATTTGAATATATTTTGTCCATAAATGTGTGAATTATTCCCAGTAGTATCTTTTTTTTTTTTTTTTTCAATAGATTTTTATTGAAGATTGTCACTTTAAACAGAATTTGAACATAGATGCGTAACATACCGTTCATGAAACATATACAGGTCAGCTGAACAAACAAACAAACATACCATTACTGCATGAGATATTTTCCATCTACCTGGGCATAAGGTTGGTGACCTATTAGGAATATCAAAGATCTACTACATGTTTGTCATTCCCTAGAATACAAGTTTGTCGCATAAACTCAGTGCTAATACCCATCTATAGGTGGGAAGTTGATCTCTGGAAGGTGATCTGGGAGGGTCACTCCACCTGGACACCCCGCCTGGGGATCACTACTGTGTCCCTGTGGGGTGGGCCCTGGGGTGGGGCCCTCCCTCCTCCCCTTTCCCTATATTCATATTTTATTAAATGAAATTGGGAGATTCACACATAATTTACTTCATTCAAAGATCTGTAACATTCGTGGGGATTCAGTCCATTGTATCCATGGTTTCCACATGAGGATAGATTGTGGTGTACTTTTGTGGGTTAGTGCTAGGGTGGATTCATGTGTAAAATGTACCTGTATTGTGTGAACTACGTCTTTCAGGGTGGGAGGAAGTGGGTCTTTCCATTTCCTGGTAATGTTGAGCCTCGCTGCCAGAAAAATATGAGAGAGGATGTGTCTGGTTGGGTTGGGGAACCTATCCAAGGACAGAGATAGAATGGCAAGAGAAGGTTTCTTTGGGACAATTGAGAGTGTCACCTCTGCTATTAATTGCTAAACTAATTTCCAAAATTCCAAGATTTTTGGACAGTGCCAGAGTATATGGAGCAAGCTTCCTTTCATTCCACAGTTCCTCTAGCACATGTCAGTTATTGCTGAATCAAATTTTGACATCCTGACTGGGGTCAAGTACCAACGGTACGTTATTTTATATGCCAGTTCCCATAGGGTGGAGCAGCTAGTGGTTTTGTAAACGGATTTACCTGCTTTTTCCCATTCGTCCTCAGTGAAAGAATGTCCTAGTTCCTTTTCCCAGCGGATTAGTGGGGTTGATTTGATAAATGTCAGTTTTTGGTTGAATATTTTATAGAGTAGGGATATGCCTTTACTATACTTTGAGGAAGAGGAAATGAACAACCATGCTGGTCTAGGAATCGTGATGTTTTGTTTTTTTAGGGAATTGATACAATGTTTAGTACGTAGGTACAAAAAGATATCAGAACAAGGAAGTTGGAATTGTTCTCGGAGTATGGGAAAAGGTTTAATTTTGTTCGCAGTTATCAGATCAGCTAGGTAGTTAATTCCCAGTATTTTCCATCGTTTGAAATTGGACGAGTCTATCAGATAATGCAATGATTCAATGGGGATGGGTACGTCGGAGCAGTCGGGGACAGTAGAGGAAATTTTTGTGAGTTTGGACCAAGTTTGGCATGTAGCAAGGATTGGGGGAGATAGGTGTCGTGTATGTTTGGCTCCCAGAGAGAGGGCTAGTAGCCAGGGTACCAGATCTTTACCTGGGACTGATGAGAGTTCAATGGTCTGCCATAGGGTTGGGGATGAGGTGTTGGAGAACCATTCTTTAGCTTGGGTCAGAATGGAAGCCCAATAATAGTCTTGGAAGTTGATATAACCTAGTCCTCCCGCCGTACGATGTTTAGTAAGTTGGGATCCGGCGCATCTGGGTTTTTTGCCTTGCCACACATATTTCAAAAGAAGTGATTGTAGAGATTTAAAATATTTGGCTGGTATGGGGATTGGGACAGTCCTGAACATATATAATATTTGGGGGAGATGGAGCATTTTGAACGCCGCAAGACGTCCTAACCACGAAAATTCAACTGATGCCAGCCTGGTTAGGTCTTCCTGAAGTTTAGTGCGAAGGGAATGATAATTCGCTTCGAAGAGAGACTTCGTTCTAGGGGTAAGGTGGATGCCAAGATACGTTATGCTAAGTTTTGCCCAACTGTAAGGGAAAAGTAGTTTAAGTTGGTTGCTGGTATCCTCGCTTACTCCTAGGTCCAATATGTACGATTTAGTGTCGTTGACCTTATAATATGATATATCTCCAAACCAGGCTAACATCTTTTGGACTTCTGGTAATGTTCGTTCTGGTTCTGTGATTAGAAGAATCACATTGTCACGTTCAGGAGCGAGGCCGAAATGCTGAGAGGGCTCCCCTTGCGGCCGAGCGCAGCACAACCCTGAAGTTGACACAGGGATGCAGTGCCCACAGTAGCACAGGTTGCCAGGTAGCAGCAGCAGAGGCCAAGTACGGAGTAAGCAGGCCTAGATGGGCAACTGTGCTAGGAAGTCCGAGAATAAGCAGCGGAAGTCCAGAGAATAGTCAAACAGGCCGGGATCAGGTGCAGGAAGCGGATCAGGAACGTCGGGTACAAGCCAGGAGTCAGAGCCAGGAGAACAACAGGAGCAGGTCAAGCAAGCCGGGTCGGTACACTGGAGATCAGAAAACAGGAAGCACGGGTACAGGTTCACAGGAGAGCTGACGATAATCCAGCAATGCGGGAGTGTCAGGCGATCGTTTAAATAGACGAGATGACCGGGTCACGTCGTGAGCGCGTTGGAGCGATCGTACGTCTACGTCGAGTACGTTGTGTATTCGTGGCATCACCGCGTATGCCCGCCCGGTTAGACGTAGCGTCGGTCGTTCGTCTGGAAACTACCTTGCGCTTACGTAGGCGCCGACGCGCGTTAACACGAACGGACCTCGTGATACTGCGGCTATTTCCCTGACAGTGCCTCCCCCCAAGGGGCAGCCTCCGGATGCCCAACCGAGCCCATTTTTCAGGATACCGGCTGCGGAACCTATGTAAAAGTTTAGGAGCATGTACGTGGTTGGCAGGCTCCCATGAGTTTTCCTCAGCAGAATACCCATTCCATTTAATTAAAAACTGGATGGTCCTACCTCTCCGACGACAGTCGAGGATGGACTCCACTTCGTACTCGGTTTCTTCACCAACCTGAACTGGAGGCGGGGGCATTTCTTCTCTTCCTGAAAATGGACTAAAGGTAACAGGTTTAAGGAGGGAGACATGAAATATGGGATGGATTTTAAACGATTCAGGCAAAACAAGTTCAAAGGCTACGGGATTAATCTCCCGTTTGATCTCAAAAGGACCCAGAAATTTAGGTCCCAGTTTCCGGGAAGGGCAAGGCAGTTTGAGATTTGCTGCTGAAAGCCACACCTTATCCCCTGTCTTGAAGGTAGGGTTGACTCTCTTCCTCTTATCATACTGCTTCTTGTATTCCTCCTGGGCCCTTCTCATGGAATCTTGCAGTGTTTGATAGTTCGAGTGAATGAGATTTACTCTGTCTTGGACTGCCGGGACAGACGATTCAGGAATGGTGTTAGGCAGGAATGAAGGGTGGAATCCGTAGTTTGCCCAGAAGGGTGACTGGTTGGTGGAGGCGTGCACTGAGTTATTATATGCGAATTCCGCACAAGGTAACAGGGAAACCCAATCATCCTGGGAGAAGGAGCAGAAGCATCGCAGGTATTGCTCCAATGTTTGGTTTGTCCTTTTGGTTTGTCCGTTACTCTGTGGGTGGTAGGCAGACGACAAACATATCTTAATTGAGAGCAACCTACACAGTTCTTTCCAAAATTTGGAGGTGAATTGTACCCCTCTGTCCGATACAATGCTATCAGGTACCCCGTGTAACCGGACTATCTCCTTTATAAAAGTTTTTGCCGTATCTAGGGCAGAGGGGGTCCCTTTTAGCGGCAAAAAATGTGCCATTTTGGACAGGCGGTCTACGACTACCAAGATGGCCGTAAACCCTTCAGAGGGAGGTAGTTCCACAATAAAATCCATGGAAATTTCTTTCCATGGTTTCTCCGGGACTGGCAGTGGCCTTAACAGACCCCAGGGTCTGGTGTTGGATCCCTTATTGCGCTGGCAGATGGTGCAGGAATCCACGTATAATTTACAGTCCGCCCTTAAAGTAGGCCACCATAGGGACCGCCGTACAAGGTCTGTCGTTTTCCGCACTCCAAAGTGGCCTGCGAGTTGGTGGTCATGGAAGGTCTTCAATACCAGTAACCTGGCCTGTTGGGGAACAAAAATCTTGTCCTGGCGCCATAGAAGCCCTCCTTGGCTCCTTAGGGAAGAAACTTCGGTCTCCGTACACTGCCTAGTAGCCAGTTCGATAGAAGACCTTAGGTCTGGTTGTAGTAACAGGAAATTTTGGGGAGACAGAATTGTACTGGGTGGCGCTCCTTCAGGGGTATCAGGAAACATCCTAGATAAAGCATCCGCTTTGCTGTTCTTAGATCCCGGGCGGTAAGTAAGGTGGAAGTTGAATCTTGAAAAGAACAGAGCCCATCGGGCCTGTCGGGGTCTCAGACGTCTGGCCGTACGGAGATACTCCAAGTTCTTATGGTCCGTAAAGATTAGAATGGGGTGAGCGGCACCTTCCAGGAGGTACCTCCATTCTTCAAGAGCGGCTTTGATCGCTAGAAGTTCCCGGTCCCCTACATCATAGTTCTTCTCTGGGGGACTCATTTTCCGAGAAAAAAAAGCTACGGGATGCAGTAAAGCTTTGGGACCTTGGCGTTGGGATAAGATCGCCCCGGTGGCCACCTCCGAGGCATCAACCTCTAGCACGAAGGGTAAGGCGGGATCTGGATGCTGCAGGATGGGCGCAGAGGTAAAAAGGATCTTGAGCTGATCAAAGGCGGACTGAGCTGCTGGGGACCAGTGGAATTTGGTGTGCTGGCGAGTGGTCAAGGTGATGGGGGCTACGATGGTGGAGAATCCCCGTATGAATCTTCGGTAAAAGTTTGCGAACCTGATAAACCTCTGTACCCCCTTTTTGTCGGAAGGAGCGGGCCAATCCAGGATGGATTTTACTTTCTGCGGGTCCATGGCAATTCCACCTGTGGAAATAATGAGTCCCAAGAAATGGATGGATTCCTTCTCAAAATCACACTTTTCGGCTTTGGCATATAACCCGTGAGTTCTAAGAATACATAGTACTTTCTTAACATGTACCCTGTGAAGTTCTAGTGAGGTTGAAAAAATCAGAATGTCGTCAAGGTAGGCGACAACAAAGTGGTCAAGGTGCTCCCGAAAGATATCATTAATGAAATGCTGAAAGGTTGCCGGGGCATTACATAGTCCAAAGGGCATGACTAAATACTCGAAGTGACCAAATCTTGTTCTGAAGGCGGTCTTCCACTCGTCCCCTTCCCGGATACGGACAAGATTATAAGCCCCACGTAGATCAAGTTTCGTAAAGATACGTGAGGTATGGAACCTCTGGAGGAGTTCAGGGATAAGTGGAAGAGGATAACGGTTTTTGAGGGTAATATTATTTAATTCCCGATAGTCCACACATGGTCTTAGGGTCTTATCTTTTTTCTCCACAAAGAAGATACCTGCTCCGGCAGGGGATGAAGAGGGGCGAATGAATCCTTTGGCCAGGTTTTCGTCAATGTATTGTCTCAGCGCCTCCAGTTCAGTCTCCGAAAGGGGAAATATCCGACCAAAAGGAATGGGGGCCCCGGGTAACAATTCAATGGGGCAGTCATAGGGGCGGTGTGGAGGTAGGATATCGGCTTTCCTCTTGTCAAACACGTCTCGGAATTCCTGGTAGACTGTTGGTATGTGAGAAGCCGGACTGGGTACAGGTTGTACAGTCAGACAACTGGTCAGGTTGCGAGGGACGGGATCTAGGCAATGCTGCTGGCAGTAGGCAGATGTGAAGGAGACCACCCTTGTGGGCCAATCGATCTGAGGGTTGTGCGCCTGTAGCCAAGGGATCCCTAGGATAACAGGGAACATCGGGGAGCTCAGAACATCGAATTTAAGGAATTCCCGGTGACCCGAATCGGTGACCGTCAGGATGGGACTAGTTTCCTTGGTGACATGACCTGAACTAGGTAAGGAGCCATCGGCCAAACGGACGGTCAGTCTCTGTTCCTTGAGGTTCAGTGGGAGAGCCAGGCGCCTAGCCAAGGTTAAGTCCAGAAAGCAGCTGCAGGCTCCAGAGTCAATGATGGCTTGTAGAGGGATCCTGCTGCCTGCCACCATCAATGAGACTGGAAGAGTGATGTGGGCAGAAGCTGACTTAGCTACCTGAAGATGAGATGGGGTGCTTGAGACTGGTTTACTCGGCCTTGTGGGGCAGTAGTTAATGAAATGTCCCGATTTCCCACAGTAAAAACAGAGGTGCGCCTGACGGCGAAGGAGTCTCTCTTCGGAGGTTAAAGCGGGACGGGGAGTGTCCTTCAGAACGGGAGCTACTGCTGGATGAGCTGAAGGTGGGACCTGGATGGAGCAAGTAGTCCGAGAGCGTTCAGACTGACGTTCCCGTAGACGCCTGTCGAGCTGGATGGCGAGTAAAATGAGGTCCTCAAGAGTAGTGGGGATCTTCAATCTGGCCAACTCGTCTTTAAGGGCTTCGGACAACCCCATACGATAGTGAAATTTTAGTGCTGCTTCGTTCCAGCCGGAGTCAGAGCTCCAGGTACGGAATTCTACTGAATAGTCCTCCGCAGGTCGCCCACCCTGGCGAAGGGCGTACAAAGTTGCTTCGGCTGTGGCTGTCCGGAAAGGGTCATCATACAAGCGGGTCATGGCTTCAAAGAACAAGTCCAAAGTATCCACATAAGGGCTGCATTGCTCCAGCAGGCCGTGGGCCCACGTCTGGGGATCGCCCCTTAGTAATGAAATGGTGAACCCCACCTTGGTTGCTTCTGAAGAAAAAGTCTGAGGTTGCAGGGAGAAGTAGAGGAAACATGAGTTCTTGAAGGATCTGAATCTTCTTCGGTCCCCGAAGAAGCGCTCCGGGGCTGGGACTCGTGGTTCTGGGGCAGCTGAGATTGTAGAAGCAGGAACTTGACCAGAGAAGGTGGATGGTTCAAGCGGGTGTTGCAGGCGTTCCTTCAGCCAATGATATTTCTCTCGGAGCTCCTGAATAGCTGGAGTAAGGGCCGTAAGTTCTTGTAAAACGGCCTCCAATGGGGAGGAACCTCTGTCGACCTCTGACATGGCTGGATTATACTGTCACGTTCAGGAGCGAGGCCGAAATGCTGAGAGGGCTCCCCTTGCGGCCGAGCGCAGCACAACCCTGAAGTTGACACAGGGATGCAGTGCCCACAGTAGCACAGGTTGCCAGGTAGCAGCAGCAGAGGCCAAGTACGGAGTAAGCAGGCCTAGATGGGCAACTGTGCTAGGAAGTCCGAGAATAAGCAGCGGAAGTCCAGAGAATAGTCAAACAGGCCGGGATCAGGTGCAGGAAGCGGATCAGGAACGTCGGGTACAAGCCAGGAGTCAGAGCCAGGAGAACAACAGGAGCAGGTCAAGCAAGCCGGGTCGGTACACTGGAGATCAGAAAACAGGAAGCACGGGTACAGGTTCACAGGAGAGCTGACGATAATCCAGCAATGCGGGAGTGTCAGGCGATCGTTTAAATAGACGAGATGACCGGGTCACGTCGTGAGCGCGTTGGAGCGATCGTACGTCTACGTCGAGTACGTTGTGTATTCGTGGCATCACCGCGTATGCCCGCCCGGTTAGACGTAGCGTCGGTCGTTCGTCTGGAAACGACCTTGCGCTTACGTAGGCGCCGACGCGCGTTAACACGAACGGACCTCGTGATACTGCGGCTATTTCCCTGACACACATCGTCCACAAAAAGGTTAATCTTATGTTCAGTATCTGCTATGCGGATGCCTTTTATTCTGCTATTGGTTCTGATGCTTTCTGCTAGTGGTTCCATAACTTGATTAAATATCAGGGGGGAGAGCGGGCAGCCCTGTCTCGTCCCATTTGTAATTTTGAAGGGATCTGATAGGGTGTCTGAGGCTAGTACTCTGGCAGAAGGGTTTGAGTAAAGAGCAATTATGTAGTCGTGGATTGGGCCCGAGAGCCCGAATTTATGTAGAACCGCTGAAATATAGCCCCAGTGCACCCTATCAAAGGCCTTTTCGGCGTCGAGGGAGAGGAGTAGGGATGGGATTCCATTTTTTTCTACATGGTGGATAAGGTCTATCATTCGTCTGGTTGCATAAGATGCTTGGCGACCTTTGGTAAAGCCGGATTGGTCTTGATGGATCAAGGAGGGTAGGATGCTGTCTAGTCTATTTGCAAGAAGTTTGGCGTATATCTTTATATCGAGATTAAGTAACGATATGGGACGAAAATTTTTAGGAGTGTTGGGATCCTTCCCAGGTTTAGGGAGGGCCACTACTCTAGCACTTAGCATTTCAGGGGGAAATTGTGTGGATCTGGCAGCTGTATTAAAGGTTCGGCATAGGAAGGGAGCTAGAATATCTTGGAACTGTTTATAATACTCCCCAGTGAAACCGTCCGGGCCAGGAGACTTTGCTGAAGGGAGTTTGTGTATGACTTGTCTAATTTCATCTACCGTGAATGGGCTGTTGAGTGAGGAGAGTTGGCTTGGCGAGACCTGTGGGAGTTGGAGTTTTTCAAGGAAGGAGTTGATGCTCCTGTGTGGTGGAAGGATCCTTATTAAGGTTGTAGAGATCCTCATAGTATGTACTAAAGGCATTGGCAATATCATGAGGTTTAAGAAGTTTTTGGTGGGAGTGAGGGTGGAGTATAAAAGGAATTTTAGTCTTGTTCCTGTATCCTTTAATTTTAAGGGACATTGCTTTACCGGCTTTGTTACCTGTGGTGTACGATCTAGCTTTGAGTAACCTGTATATTTTTTCTTGTTTTTCAAGGAGGTGGGATCGTAGGTCATGACGTAGAGTAAAGATTTTTGCTTGGAGGATAGGGGAAGGTGCTAGTTTGTTTTGTGATTCAGCGTTTGCTAAGGCGCTTGTCAGTTCATCCAGTTTCCGTGATCTAGCCTGCTTTGCCCTAGCGCCCAGTTGTAGGAAGACCCCCCTGATTACCGCTTTATGGGCGTTCCACACCACCACCGGGTCAGACACAGCTTCCTGATTAAGTGAGAAATATTCCACCAGCCGTTCCTTGATATGGGAGGATGAGCTAGGATTGCGAAGTAGATAGTCATTGACTCTCCATATGAAAGGGCGATGATGGGAGGAACCATCTGAGATGCTGATGCTTACAGGGGCATGGTCCGACCAGGTGGCGGTGTGTATAACAGATGTAGATACTCTTTGTAACAACAGTCTGTCGACAAGAAATAAATCAATTCTTGAGTAAGTGTTGTGACGCGACGAGAGGAAGGTAAAATCCCTCTCACTCGCGTGACAACACCTCCACACATCATACAAATCCGTTGAGGAAATATAACTCCCTAGTGGGGAGGGGCGTCTCTTGGTGCCAGACGTGGAATCTAGTTCAACGTCCGGCACCATGTTGAAGTCTCCACATAAAATAATGTGTTCTTGTTGGATTTTCTTAACCTTACCGACAATTTTTTTGAGGAATGCCAATTGGCCATAGTTGGGAGCATATACAGAAACAATAGTGTACATAACATTATTAATTGAACCTATCAGTATGAGAAACCTCCCTTCCGGGTCAGATTCGCATTTCGTAAGTTGGAAGTTCACTGAGTCTTTGATCGCTATCATCACTCCTCGTTGTTTCTTGTGGTATGAGGAAGTGAACACATGGGGATATATTCGATGTTGGCATGTAGGGGAAGCAGTTATAGAAAAATGAGTCTCTTGTACGCAGAGAATGTCACTATTATGGGAAATAGCAGTTGACCATAAAGATGACCTCTTAGCAGGGTGGTTAAGACCTCTTGCATTGATTGAGAGGACAGTGAATCCCATATTTGTAATCTGGAAATAAGACCCCCAAAAAGAGAAAAAAGTAGATAAAGTAAAAAAAAAGAAAAGGGTCCCTGGGTACCTTGAGGTTCCAGACGCTGTAGGCTCAGCTGAGGTCTATCGGATGTGGCAGAGGCAATGTTAGTTCCTTATGAGAATGACCCAGGAATTCCAAAGTCGGTATTAGCTATGGGTAAAAGATGAGTTAGTACGTCAAAGGTCACCAATCAATATTTCGAGTTGCTTCACCTGGTAGTGTTAATGCGGGTAATGGCGAGCGGGTAATGGTAGCAAAAACTGAAACAACAGGAAAAAAAAGGACAATACAAGGTAGAACAAGGGAATCCAAAGGAAAAGGGGAAAGTCAGAATAGTGCGGTATGCACAATGCGAGGAAAAGCGAAACAAGACTAGCCAGTAGTCTGATCAGCAACAGAAGCTGAGGAGCAACTGGTCAGGGTGGGGGGTAAAGTTCAGCAGGTGTATGTTGTGTCGCAAACCATTTTGGACGGGTAGTCGTTTGGAAGTGTCCCGGGCTCAGTGATCAGCGGCGGTTATTTTTGCGGGATCCGCGGCCCACGCCAAAGGAGAAGGGATTCGGGACCCCTGTGGTATCCCTCATATCCGGTGGGGGATCAAGAAGGATTCCCCAGTCACGTAGCAGTTTCAAGCCTCCCTCCAGGGTGGAGATGGTATGGGGTATGCCATTGTAGGTGGCTAGTATGGTGGCTGGGTGCCGCCATTTGTACTGGATTTTATGGTTATTCATGGCCTTAGTGATAGATCGAAGTTGCCTGGGCATCTGTAGCGTGTATTGCGACAAATCGGCGTAAAGTTGAATGTCGGAGTAGGGGGCAGGCAGGGGGGACATTTCTCTCGCCTTCAGGAGAATTTGTTCCTTGGCTTGGAAGAAGTGCACTCTGAGGAGGACGTCTCTGGGAACATCCGCCTCAAGATGGCGCGGTTTAGGCAGTCTATGTACGCGGTCAATCGTTAGCTCTATGGGGGACAGCTCTGGGAGCAAACTAGAGAAGAGGGTGCTAGCAAAATTATGTAGTTCTGTAGGTTGTACAGATTCCGGGATGCAGCGTATCTTGATATTATTACGCCTAGAATGGTCCTCAAGGTCCGCGAGTTTAGATTTCATCCACAGAGAGTCATCTCTTTGATCATGATAGGCATCAACCAGGTCATTGACCGTTTCTGTGCACTCCTCCATTCTAGTCTCAATGAAAGTCACCCTGTTATCCATGTGCTTCATTTCAAGTGAAAATTTGTTGATTAAAGAGGAAAGATTCGACATGAGGGATGATTGGAGGGATACTAGCATATCCTTCATGGTGGTATCTAGTACCGGTTGTCCCAGGGTAGGAAATTGAGCAATGGATGATTGCAAAGAAGAAATTGCTGCATCATTGTGCAGGCCTGTACTCACAGTTTCCGTGGCCTGCCCTGAAACATCCATCTTCATCCTTGTTTTCGCTGGACTGGGTAGCTGGGGTCGCTGGAGAGGAGTCTGGAGGTTCTCCAGAAGCCATCCTGTGTCTCATTTCCTGCGGATGGCCTGTATTAAGCTCAGAGAAGGACAGGGAATGGCGTGCTGTCCCTCCGGCGGCGCCATCTTGTCCGCTGTGTCTGGCTGAGTGAGGCTGATAGGCGAAGGATTGTAGTCGCCGTGGGCCCGTATCCTGGCTGCGTTTTCGGGACATTCCGATCGCGGAGGTAGCGGGTGACAGCGGGAAGTCGATCGGTGCCGCGGATGGCGTTGTGGGAGCCCGGTAAGTCGCGTTCCGTCTGGATGATGTGCGGAGCTCTCAGCTCAAGCTGCCATTTTCGGCTGTGCGCAAGCCACGCCACCTTCCCAGTAGTATCTTAAATTCATAGCTTTCACTTGGTTGCACTGCTTCCAGCAGTGTATGTTTATGTTAGAGCTTTTATCCAATCATATTTCACCCATCATGTGTTGCCAGAGTCAAATAAATCTGGGTGCCTGTAAGCTTAAAATAAATGGCAGTGAAACAGTTGTTTTAACCAATCAGCTTTTGAGTTGGCGACACCAAGGCCATCTAGCAGGTGTACAATAACTTTGGCATTTTCATGTCCTTCAATTGGATGTTCAGGGAACATACTAATCAGAGATAGTAAATCGGCATCTGCAGCAAACTGCATAAGCTATACTGTAATGATGGTAGGAGAACTTAAGAGAACAGCTGCCAACTGTCCCTGATTTCGAGGGACTGTCCCTGATTTGGAGCAATGCCCCTCAGTCCCTCATTCCTTCTCATTTGTCCCTCATTTGGTCTACTCTATATGTTGGGAGGTATGTAAGAGATCCTACAAAAATGCATGGAAACCTGGGGTGGAGTGTATTATTGTCATTTTATTAGGTAATATTGATGTTTCTGCTCGTGGTGATATATGTGGTGCAGTTTTAGCTTTAGTGAAAGGAGACTTGTTGTATTATGTTAATTGGATTACTTGCTTTAGTAATGCCATTTAGTCTCACTGCATGAGATACCTGTCCGTGATGCAACACCCTGTTGTACTGCTCTTCTGTATAATATTGATGGTTTCTTTAGCCATGGCATCATAATGATGGTATTAAGAGGTGAATTCATTCAGGTAGGTAGGAAATGCATGGCCCGCCATTTTTTTTTTGGAATACAGTCAATACTATGCCCTGGGCAGATCAATAGCAGCAGAAGTCATTGGCTCCAGCTCCTGTCAATTAAAGCGGGAGTCCGCCGGGACTTCGCGTTTTTTTTTTTTTTTAAAAGGCAGCAGCTACAAATACTGCAGCTGCTGACTTTTAAAATAGTGACACTTACCTGTCCAGCGCGCCCGCGATGTCGGCACCCGAAGCCGATCTCTAGATCGTCTCTCGGGTCCTACCGCCGCCATCTTGGGTATGGGAATCAGGAAATTGAGACTTTCGGCTTCATTTCCCGGTTCCCTACTGTGCATGCGCGAGTCGCGCTGCGCAATAAGGACGGTCCCCGCTGCC
The DNA here is from genome assembly GCF_037356315.1 of Lithobates pipiens. Lineage (NCBI taxonomy): Eukaryota > Metazoa > Chordata > Amphibia > Anura > Ranidae > Lithobates > Lithobates pipiens. The sequence goes on from NW_027507788.1 coordinate 112,637,819, forward strand.
TCTGGGATCTGTGTGTTTCCCAGCAGGCAGCGGGGCACTTGCGGAAAGGGGCGGGCACTTGCGGAAAGGGGCGTAATCTACGCCCCTTTCCGCAGAGAGCTATCCCGGAAGTGGGTGCAGATACCTGTACTGTACAGGTATCTGCACCCCCCTCCCCCCTGAAAGGTGCCAATTGTGGCGCCGGAGGGGGGGAGGGTTCCGATGAGCGGAAGGTCCACTTTAGGGTGGACCTCCGCTTTAACTACAGTGATGAGGGAGCGGGGGTAGGGGCAAAGTCCCACTGTCTGTGTCAATGGACGCAGCAGCAGATCTCAGGGCAGGTCCACATGAGTGCCCCCATGGGCATGCTATTGGGTACACCAGCAAGAGACGAGAAGCCAGGATCACCTGCGAGGGACCCGAGAAGAGGAGGATCAGAGCCATGCTGTGCAATAATATTTCACAGAGCAGGTAAGTATAGACACGTTTTTAGAACACCTAGCTGCTAAGTGGTACTACTGCGGTCCGAACAGGACTGTCACTCGGGCCGGGTCTAGACCACAGTCTGCCATTTAGTGATCCCTGCTCTAGACTAATGTATATACTGTGAGTCATAACTCTTGAGCAAAGATACAATAATACAATTACAAATACATTTATTTTTTTATTTTTTTTCTGACTGCCATCAAAAACCTGAATTGGGTGGAAGATTATCCTTAAGATCAATATTTTAAATAAATTGATCAAATAATGTTGTTCATAGTATACCTTTTATAGCAATTGAAACTTCTTTCTAGTTTTTTACATTTTTTACATAAAATAAAGCTTTTATAGTACAAATCCTGAATGTCAGAAAGTAATAGTGGATGGAGAGTTTTATTGTTAAACTTAAATGTAGCAGTATCTTTAAAATTTCATTTCAGCCATTGATTATTCTGAGTGCTCATGAGATCTTTTTTTAGGGTCAGTGCCACTTCTCTTTTGATCCGTGTCTGAACGATGAGAAGCCTTTGTCTCTTCTTTGTGATTGTCACTTTCCTCAAGCTTTCAGGGATGGAGCTTTTGTTGAGACATAGATTGACAATAGATGTTCACGATAGTCTTTGATCTGCACTTTCTTTTCCAAAGTAAATTGTAAAGCCAACTCTGAAACAGTAAAAAAGCGACATAGCTTGCTTCTAAGGCATACTGCATGCTGTTCCCACTAAAACATCTTAGCAAGCGTGATAACATGTATTTTGTGATTATGTATATGGCTCCTGTATTATTTTGACAGTATTATCAATACATATTTGTCATAAATAGCCACATAGACAAGCAGAATTTTCCTTATGGCAAAAACAGACACATCATCATTGATGAATTTTAAATAACATTTTAATGCATATACAGTGTTTTAAAAATGTAAATGTATTTCTGAACAAGTGTGTGCCATTATGTATCTAGAGATGCAATAACAAAATATAAATACATAGCCCAATAAAATAAAAGAATGCAATATTCATATTCAGTCTAGAAATTTACCCTAAGGTACTTTTTGCACACAAGATGTTCTCGGCCTGATGGCCAGTTTTATCAACTCACTTTCTCTGAGTCTGGTATGTCCTGGACTAGCCACAGCCTTTAACTAGAGGATAAAAAGATTTTACTCCCAAAAATTAAGCACTGTTATCAGTAAGTCTCTCTGTCACTTTAAATTATATATGGTGTGCCTCTAATCAATGTAACAACAAAAATAAAATACTTTGCTGCCTCCTTATATCAACATACTTCTTGTCAGCAAATTAACTCATTGGTTCCTTAAACTGCTACTTCCTCTTCCATGCCAGCTATACTGTAAAGCAGGTGTAGGCAACCTCGGCCTTCCAACTGTGGTCAAATTCCATCATGCTTCTGCCTCTAGGAGTCATGCCTGTGATTGTCAGGGTCTTGCAATGTCTCATAGGACTCGTAGTTTCAAAATGGCTGGAGGGCCAAGGTTGCCTACCCCTTCTGTACAAGGACTATGATAGGCTGGTGCCAGGTCAAATTCAGGTACTTTCACTGCTTGCGTTTAAAAAATACACTTAATGATTTTTAAGGCTTGGTTCACACTATTGGGAAATGGATGCAGATTTCCTTGCATCCACTTCACATAGCGGGAGATTATGACCAGCTCTCTATGGAGTCAGTTCCCACATCTCCGGAGCGGCTCAGGTGCGAATTGCACAGGAGTCCTGTGCATTTTCTGGTCCATTTTAGATCCAAATTCAGCCAATAATGTGGGCTGAAATCGGACCTGAAATGGTGAATGGGGATGCACCAGACCCCTGCTATAAGCCTCTCAATGATGAGGTGTGAACCCAGCCTTAAGAATTAAGAGCTGCATTCATTTGTATGTTTAACCACTTCAGCCCCAGAAGAATTTACCTCCTTCCTGACCAGAGCACTTTTATTTTCTTACATCAGGGGATGCAGAGCCATAGTAATAACTATGTGGGTTATATCAGAACATCATGTGCTGGACACTGACACGTCTCTTAAGGCGTGTACTTCCCCCATATAACCCCTCCCATTGCTGGGAGTCCTCTGTTTTTTTTGCCAGTGTCTAAGGTGTTGGGCACGAGTAAGGATGTGTTGTGCTGAGCTCCACGGGCAGTAATCCTTTGATCAGAGTCAGCCATCCTGACTGTATCCATTCTGATGTCTTTGAAATGGGCTAAATGAATGGTGCCCGGGCCTTGTAATCCGAAGAAACAAGGTTTTGCTTGCGAATGCTTCTTTTTGAGAGCTGGGCCCTGGGATTCAGTACCTTTTGGTAGTGAGGCCAATAAAAGTTTACTGGTAGGGTCCTGTCGTAGGTCTAGAATTGTGGAATAACCTGAGAGTTCCCCGGTTCCTGAAGGTTTCCTTTAAGGTCTCGGAGCCTACCGGGAAGGGCGAAGATTGTTTTTTTTTATCTCTAATAAAACCCTGCTGCGAGGATAAGGTAGGGGAGGTTTTCTCAGGAATTACTCCTTCTATGTATTGTGTTGTCATGTCTATGTGTCACCACTGGGGGCTGTATTGAGCATTCACCATCCTGACGCTGGAAACAGCAGAAGCTTTCACTCTCCTCTCCTTCAGGCGGCTCAGACCCTCTGGTAAGAAAAAGGTCTGATCTCTTCCTGGTCCCCAGATTGGCGGTTTTTCTTATTTGTATGCCAGACCAGCTGCCTTGTTCTTCCCCCCCGCCATGCTGCAGGACGCTCATGCGGGAAAATCAGCTCCTTTTTGAAAAAGGAAGAGGGGGTCATATTCCACAAGGGGGGCATGGCTAACGACATCAGACGCCGGCCACAGGTGCAGGAAGTGTTTCAAACACTGTGAGAGAAGCTGCTGCCTGGCGGTAGAGGGACAGAGGAGGGAGGTTGGCTGGTCAGGTTTGGTGACACAGGCATTTCCCTTTGACAACATTGTACTGTATTAGCTAGGATTAATAGCAGTTATTGTACTGTACTATAGCCTAGCAAGTTTTACATTCTTTTGCTGGTAGTGCCTCTGCTTTGTGCTGTAAGCTATGAGTGGCAAAGGGAACAGGAACTTCTCTAAGGGTTCTAAGGGGTTAATGGTATAGAACAAGCTAAAAACCCTTCCAAAAGAATGTCATCCTCCCCTGAGAGGTATACAGCTAGTCAGATGAGCTGTTAAGGGTAGAACATTTCTATCCCTGTGTATTTCATACAAACGTGTTTTTTCTTCTACCATTTAAAAGATTAATGCTATGATGGCTCTTCATAGTAGGACTGAACTTAGCAGATTCCCACCCAGTCCTCAGGGCCCTTTTGTTGAGGTGCAGGAGGCTGGGGATCAGGTAGATCTTCCCAAATATTGGAAGATACTTATCTTTCCTCTTCAGAGGATCCTAACAGGGAGGGAGTAGCCTCACAAGTTAGGTGTTTGTCTACTCCCTTACTTAACCCTTTTGTTGTCTGCAGCGCAGGCTCTTGAGGTATCTACCTCTAATAATGTTCATTTGAACCTCCCCCACCTGGGGGTGTTTTTTTTCTATTCATGCGTAGCTATGTATTCTGAATGGGAACTTTTCTATGAAGAAATGGGGGGTTCCAGCAATTGATGCTGCAATCACCTCAGTGAGCAGAGTCTCACATGTCCAGTGGATAATTCACCGATGTAAAAGGATCCAGCAAATTAAGGTTGGAACTTCTTTTTAAAGACAAGATATCTTTTGCAGTTCTTTCTGCAATTTGTGTATCTCAATCCATTAACCCTTTAACGCCTGCTCCACTATTTTGGTGGAGCACATTTTAAGTCACGCTAATTCATAGAAAAATTTTGGACTTCTAAGGTTTAAGGAACAGTTTGTGAGATACCTGAAATTCTGCCTTGATCGGCAGGCCCGGCAATGAGCTGGTGTATCTGATGCACTATGTCTCACAGATGCTATGAAAGACTCTATAGTTTAAGCCTTATGGCTTATAATTGGACTAGTGAATTCTCGCAGAGTTCCATGACTGAAATATTGATCAGCCGAAGCACTATCTGAAAACTCTTAGCCAGTTTGTGTCCCTTCCTGGGGTATGGCTATTTAGAGTGGATAAGTACATCCAAAAGGGTAAAGCTCTCTTTACCAGTGAAAGGAGGTTAAAAACTTTTCTCCTTTAATTGTGCTGCCTCTTCTATGCCTGGGGCATCTGCCTTTAGACAGTCTCGATGGTCTGAAGTGTCAGGACCCCAAGGGCAGCATCAGGATCTTGGGGGCAGAAAGCCCATAAACAGAATGCTAAAGCCTTCTCGTGAAGGAGCACCCCCACTCGTTTGGGTGAGGGGAAAGGTCCTGCAATTCTCAAAGTCTGTCAGGAACAATGTCAAGAGCAGAGGGATTTCTGCAATTTTTTCTCTAGGTTACGACTAGAGTTCCAAGAGCCCGAATGGCTCAGTCGGCTTTTGATCTAAGGGTCCGGGGTTTGGGTCCCTATTTGGGTGCTGCCTGTGGGGTCCTTGGGTTGCTGATGCGGCAGTCTTTATGCAAGAGTTTCCCTCTCCTCAGAGAGGGTTTCTAAGGGTCTAGAGAAAAAAGAAGTCTCTTTCTGGTCTCTGGATCAGCTGTTATCCCAATCGGTAATATCAGAGATTCCCTTAGTGGAACAGGGGGTTTTGGCTCAAATCTTTTAAGGTTCCAGAACCAGAGAGGTAAGACCCATTCTAGATCTTGAAGATCTGAATCGGCACCTTTAACATCCGATGCTTTCATAATTCGATCGACTGTGTCCATCCTACAAGGAGGGGAGTTGCATATCTCCATGTGCCAAAGTTTCCCGCTTACCATAAATTTCTGCGGTTTGAAATATAAAATTATTTTTTCAGTTGTGGCCCTGCCATTCGGCTTAGCCACAGCACCACAAGTGTTCTGAAAGATTCTGGCACCTCCCTTAGCCAGATTAAGGGTTCAAGGCATAGCGATCCTAGCCTGTTAGAAAATCTACTTTTAATAAATCATTCAGTCTCAGGTCTAAAACCAGAGTCTGATCTCAGCCGTAAATATCTGAAATCTCTAAGTTGGATTCTCAACCTAGGAAGATTCTCCTTAAAAACATCAAGGAGATTACGGTACTCAGGGGCTGGTTATAGATACCATACAGAAGAAGGTATTCTTACCCCAGACGAGAATAAGTTCCATTGTAGGACTAATTCAACTTATCAAAACAAAGGAAAATTTCCTTCCATTCAGCTGTGCAAGAGATTTTTAGGGGAAAATGCATGTGCAGTTTTACTCAAAGACTGCTTCAAGACATCATCCTGTCAGTCTGGAATAAAGAAGATGCAGGCCTTGTTTGTTTCCAATACGCTTGGCTCCCCACATAGGTCAGAGCTTATATTGGTGGTTGTTATACAGCAAAAGGGAAAATCTTTATGCTGGAAGGTGTTAACAACAGATGCCAGCCTTCTGGGCTGGGGAGCAACCCTGGAAGAAGATTATGTCCAGGGAAGATGGTCCAGGTTAGAGGACCTTGTTATCAACTTGTTTGGAAGTTTCAGGCAGTACATCTGGCCCTAGAATCTTGATGGTCAGACTACGGGACGGTCCTGACAAGATTCAGTCTGACAAGGCCACGGCGGTGGCTTACTTCAATCGCCAGGGGAGGCACAAGAGGTGAATAATGTTATAGCTTTGGCAGAACACAATATTCCTTGCCTATTGGCAATTCTAATTTTTCAGGCATACTACTTGAGACGCCAACAATTATTTCCGTGAAAATTATCTCTTCACCCTGACATCTTCCTAGCAATATGTGAGATGGGGTATTCCAAACATGGGCCTATTCGCGTCCAGATTCATTAACAAGGTAGACAACTTTATGTCGAACAAGGGGTCCGCTAGTAGGTGGAATAGATGCATTAGTCTTCCCAGGGGATCAGTTTTCTCTGATCTATGTATTTCCTCCAGTTTTGCTACTTCTGTGCCTTCTCTGCAGAATCAAGCAGGAACAAAAGGAGGTGATTCTGGTGGCCCCAGTGGGTCCCAGAAGATTTTAATTTACCGAGATCATAAAGATGGCAGTAGGAGTCCTTTTGACACTGCCATTATAGCCAGACCTTCTTGCACAAGGTCCTACCTTACGGACAAAAAGTTTAACAGGTTTGACTGTTGAATCCCACTCTATAAAAGATCATGGGTGATCTCCTTTGGTAGTGTCTACTTTGACTGATGCCAGGAATCCGGCTTCCAGAATCACTTACTTTAGAGTCTGGAAGGCATAGGTTTCTTGGTGTGGATTCGGGGGTTGGCACCCCAGGAAGTATGTCAATAGGCAGGATTCCTGATTCCTGCATATGGGATCTGAAATTAGGCTGGACTTGACTTCTATCAAGAGCCAGATGCAGGCTTTGTCGGTGTCTTTTCTTATGGCCTCTTGCTTCCCACTCTTGGTGTGTAGCTTATTCAGGGGTAACATAGTTTATTCCCCCTATCAAGGCACCTCTAAATCTTTGGGATTTAAAATTGGTCTTGTCGGCTTTGTTGAATCAGCCGTTTGAACCTTATGAGAAGTTCCCTTGGTTCTTTGACAAGAAAGATAATCTTTTCTGCTTACCATTTCTTCTGCTAAAAGAAGGAACTAATTCGGAACTAACGCCTCTGTCTTGTAAGAGCCATATTTCATAATGCATAAGGAAGAAGTGGTTTTATGTCCTCATCCTGAATTCTTACCAAAAGTGGTAACCGGTTTTCATTTAAAACAAGATATTATTCTTCCTTCTTTTTCCCCAGAGCCTTAATCTGGGGAAGAGAAAACACTACATTCTCTTGATGTTGTAAGAGTGATCAGAGTCTATTTAAAGGCGACTGCTCAGGTTCGCAAGACACAGGTTTTGTTTGTACTGCCAGAGGGTCTAAGATGTGGACAGGCAGTGTCAAGATCCATATTTTTCAAATGGATTTGTCAAGTGATTGTTCAAGCTTCAGCTTAAAGAAGAAAATTCTTCCTTCTCATATTAAGAGCACACTCATCCAGGGTGATTAGTGCCTTTTGGGTGGTGCATCACCAGTATTCTATGGCTCAGATCTGTAAGGTCACGACTTGGTCTTTGGTTCATACGTTTATCCGATTTTATAAAATCGGTATTAAAGGTCATGAGGATATTGCCTTTGGGCACAGGATAGACTGCAGGCTGCAGTGTGAGTCCTATGACCTCCTGATTTTTTTTTCTGTCTCTCCCCCTTCAGTTTCCATTCCTATGGGACATCCCACATAGTTATTACTATGGCTCTGTGTCCCCTGATGTAAGAAAATAAAACAGTTTACCTGTAAAATCCTTTTCTTTGATGTACATCAGGGGACATGGAGGTCTCTCCCTTCTTCTTATACACTTATATTGCTTGGCTACAAAACGGAGGACTCCCAGCAATGGGAGGGGTTATATGGGGGAAGTACATGCCTTAAGGGGCGTGCCAGTGTCCAGCACCTGATGGTCCAATATAACCCACATAGTTATTACTATGGCTCTGTGTCCCCTGATGTACATCAAAGAAAATGATTTTACAGGTAAACTGTTTTAAAAATCCTATTTTTTCGATTCGGCACTGCGTCATTTTAACTGACAATTGCACGGTCATGTGACGTTGCACCCTAACAAAATCAACTTCCCACAAATAGAGCTTTCTTTCGGTGGTATTTGATCACCACTGTGGTTTTAATTTTTTGTGCTATAAACAAAAAAAGAGTGAAAATTTTGAAAAAAAAAAGCAATATTTTTTGCTTTTTGCTATAATAAATGTCCCCAAAAATATATATATTAAATAAATGTCTTCTCAGTTTAGGCCGATATGTATTTTTCTACATATGTTTTGTCATTTTTTTTTTTAAATAAGCGTATATTGATTGGTTTGAGCAAAAGTTATAGCGCCCACAAAATAGGGGATAGATTTATGAAATTTTTATTATTTTTTTTTTTTATTAGTAATGGCAGCGATCTGCAATTTTTATCATGACTGCAACATTGTGGCGGACACATCGGACGATTTTAACACTATTTTGGGACCAGTGACATTCATACAGCGATCAGTGCTATAAAAATGCACTGATTACTGTGTAAATGACACTGGCAGGGAAGGGGTTAAACACTGGGGGGCGATCAAGGGGTTAAGTTGGGCTCACTACAACATGAAAGAGATCACTGCTCCGAATGACAGGGAGCAGTCGATCCCTGTCATGTTGCTAGGCAGAACAGGGAAATGCCTTGTTTACATAAGCATCTCCCCATTCTGCTGCTCGGTGACATGATCGCGGGCCCCGCCGGACATCGAGTCTGAATCTTGGAGCCGTGTCTTAAAGGGGACATACAGGTACACCCATTTGCCCAGCCATGTCATTGTGCCGACGTACATCGTCGGGCACTGGCTGACAGGCAGATAATATCTGCTTGGCCACTTTTGATCGCCTAACTGGGAAAATACGTCATGACTTGAAGGGTAGAGAAGAGATTTTTTGGGGTCTGTCATGTTGTATTGTTATCACAGGGGATGCTTACATTCCTTGTGATAACAATAAAAGTGGTATAGATTTTTTATTTTTTTTGAGGGAAAGTGTAAAAAAATATATATATATAAAATTAATAAAAAAACATTTTTTTAAGCACCCCCCCTCCCCCGTGCTTGCATTCACTGGTGAACGTATGTGTAGGTCATGCCCACATATGTAAACGGTGTTCACACAACACATGTGAGGTATTGCCATGAACGTGAGAGCAATAAGTCTAGCGCTAGACCTCCTTTGTAACTCTAAACTGGTAACCTGTAGTAATGTTTAAAGCCTCACCTATGGAGACTTAAGTACTGTAGTTTGGCGTCATTCCACGAGCATGCAATTTTAAAACATGACATGTTTAGGTATCTATTTACTCGGCGTAACATCATCCTTCATATTTTCTAAAAAAATTGTGGTACATATTGTGTTTTTTTTTTTTTATTAATTAAAATTGTGTTTGAAAATGTATTGTTCAAAACCGCGTGACATAAAAAATTGCGACGTCCGCCATTTTATTCTCTAAGGTCTTCTCTATAAAATACTAAAAAATATGCATAATGTTTGGGGGTTCTAAGTAATTTTCTAGCAAGAAATACTGATGTTCAATCATCCTCAGAGCTTAGTGGATAAGATGGGGAGGGTGGAAGGGGGTCTGTTTAAATCCATAATTCAATCATGTGCAAGAAAATATAATGTTTTTTATTCCCTTCAAATGTTATTGGATATCCTTTGCAGAGTGAATGTTCACTCTTCACTCTGGGGAATATTCTCTTGCAAAGTGCAACCTCCCTGGCAAAGTAAATAGCCTATTTACCTTTAATAAATCAACCCCAACACCTAAAGTAACTCTCATTTGTTCTTTGCTGCACACTTTTTCCAGGATATTGTGTTTGTTAACCGGTAGCTAAAAATTATTGATTCTAGAGCTGCTATTTTCTCTGGTATATGGTTTATTTATAAGGCATTTGTTAGGACATTAACCCTGGATTGTGTAAAAATTCACACAAAAATCACCAGGCAACAATCACCGTAATTATAAAGAAAATTCTATGTACCTCTTTTCTTGCATGGGGAAAAGCTGCCTACTATTAGTGACAAATGAACTGGCCTGGGTTCATTTTGTGGGTTTCCTCGAATTCAACCAGAAATATGACAACCCTAAATATAATGCCCGAGCAACATTAAGGTTTATGGGAAGCAAATTGCAAGCTTTTAGGAAAAAATAGTAGAACATGTACTATTTCGAAAAAAAAAAAAAGTTCAACAAGGAGCCAGTATTTGAATGATTCATCCTAAGCCATGGAGTCAATCCAGATCTGTGTGAAGTTCTACTTAACAAGAAACCTTATGATATTATTTCCCACCAGTGTAAACTTTTACCATTCATTTTTTACAGCCACCAAGCAAACTATTGCTAAATCCTGAGAAATGTCTGATCTTAAACTTCAAAGAAGTTAAAAGGAGGATAAAGGAAACCATGATCTATGAGAAGATGATGGCAAAAGTATTGGATAGAATAAACTAATAATAACATTTCCTCCCAGACACTTTTGATAGACGTCTCTTACAACTGTGAGATGGAAGGTATATGTAGAAAAGCTGCCCTTTTCTGGTCATAGGTACCCTCTACCCAACACTTCCTAACCTTTCCTCCCTCTTTCACTCTTCTTTCCACCCGATCTTCCTCTTTATTCCCTCCCCTTTTTTCTTGTTTACATTTTATCTTCCTTTTTTCACCTTGTTTCCCTTTCCCCTCTCTCTTACTTTTCTCTCTCTTCCTCTTTTATTATTATGTATCTAGCCATCTGCTCAACTTCTCTTTCTCTGCCCTTGATCTTTTTAGCTCTTTTATGTACCTGGATGGATCTCAGCAAGGTCCATAACATGTTATGCCATTTAGCTACCAACAATTCTCTGGCCATAATTTATATATTCCCTTGCTTATGAGACATGGCCCTAGCTTGTTTTTCTGCTTTTCATTTTCTGTCTGTATCATATTGTTGGTGATCAAACTTTTACTGTACATGACCTTGTACAATGTGTAAATCTTATTGAAAAGAAAAGAAATGCATCTTTTTGACACACTTGAATAGTAATGGTTATTGTGAATAGTTTGAATATATTTATAGCTATAAGAGCCTAAGAATGCGTTTAGGCTTAATGACTTGGAGATAAGACATCTAGGCAAACTTGTCACCTCTGTGAGGAGGAGGGTCTCTTTCTCAATAACCTCATAATGTACATCAGTACATCATCACAATTGCTTTCCTTTTTCATATACAAATCTTAAAGGGTTAGTTCACCTTAACCAAAAAGCTGGAAGAAAAGGTTATAGGGCGCTCTGGGTAGGGAGAAAAGTACACAATGTGGCCCTTGGCAGAATATGGAGTTGGTAATTTGTATCAGGTATTACACACAACGCAGTTTTTGGGAAAGGTGAGCTTTTGACAAAAAAAAACCTTGAATGCACAGAATAAACAGGACAGTTATTAGCAAAAAAGTGTAGTGCTAAAAGAATAAGTGTACACAATCTAGATACAATTTGTACGCAAATATAAACAACCTGTGTTGAATAACAAAAGGGAATCACCCTTGTTCTGAAATCAGTGTGGACAACAATATATGTAATGTATAGTCCCCAGTGGAGTATACTTACAACTTATAAGTGAAAAATGTGATATCAAATAAAGTGACGTGGCATAAATCCAAAAATTTGGACAATTAATAGTGTATCAGTCTATACAAGAGTCCTCATTTAATATTTAAGCAAGGTCAACCAGTTTTCTTATGGAGATCCAGGATTAAGACTGCGGGAAAACCAACGACAAAGATCTGCTTGTCTGTGGTGATATCTGTAGACACAGCACTCAATAGAAATAAGTTGGATACCCTTACCGGAAATGTTGGACCCACCTGTTATACGACAGTGGGTCTAGAATGCATGTAGTCCCAAAGGGATTGTGCTCCAGCTCTTAGTGGAATGGGTCCCAGCATACAATCCTCCCATAGACGTCCTCACTCTCAGGTAACGGTAAACGATCCAGAAGTCACCAGCCGATGCTTTCCACAGTCCAGGATGGTGATATTTCCAAACCAGATGTGTCAAAACTTTAGTTTCGGATAAGAGCTCAAAAGGAAAGCATGCAAACCAAAAAAAGAAAAAGAAGGGGGGCTTCGAATAGTGTAGGTCAAAATAAACCAGTTGGTTTTATTAAAATATACGCATTTGACAGAAATAAAAATAATCACTTAAAAATAGAATCGATTAAAAAAAAGCAATGTGGGGTGCAAGTAATGCTGCCCGACGCGTTTCGACACAAGCAGTCATCAACAGGGGCATTACTTGCACCCCACATTGCTTTTTTTTAATCGATTCTATTTTTAAGTGATTATTTTTATTTCTGTCAAATGCGTATATTTTAATAAAACCAACTGGTTTATTTTGACCTACACTATTCGAAGCCCCCCTTCTTTTTCTTTTTTTGGTTTGCATGCTTTCCTTTTGAGCTCTTATCCGAAACTAAAGTTTTGACACATCTGGTTTGGAAATATCACCATCCTGGACTGTGGAAAACATCGGCTGGTGACCATCTGGATCGTTTACCTTTACCTGAGAGTGAGGACGTCTATGGGAGGATTGTATGCTGGGACCCATTCCACTAAGAGCTGGAGCACAATCCCTTTGGGACTACATGCATTCTAGGCCCTACAAAACAGTTTCGGGAGTCCCTATTTAATCTGGTAGACCATGGATTTTATAGGAAAATAATCACTAAGAAGGAAAAACAATATTTATGCCCCAGTTACAACAGAATTCCCACGATATACACGGTACCCAAAATACACAAAAATGCTGTCAAACCACCAGCTAGACCGATAGTAAACGGTATAGAATCGGTAACATCACGATTGGGGGAATATTTAGATGTTTTCTTACAAACAAGTGTTCAGACCACCAAGGCATATTTGAGGGACACTACATCCTTTATACAAAAGATCAAGCAAATTAATTTCACAACAGATGAGAACATCTATCTGGTGACGGCCGATGTGGCTTCGTTGTACACCATAATACAGCATGAGGACGCACTGTTAGCATTAAATTGGGCCTTAAGTGACAGGGAAGATATCCCATTTGAGCAGAAGAGATTCCTAGGCATGATACTGGACTATTGCTTAACGCATAATTATTTCTGGTATAATGGCGACTTCTATAACCAGAAAACAGGAGTCGCCATGGGAGCTAAATTCGCTCCCAGCTTAGCGAATCTTTTCATGAGCCAATGGGAGGACAACTGGATATACCCTAATAGACGTAAGGAATTGACTTTCTACAGCCGATATATTGATGATGTTTTCCTTATTTGGGAGGGTACGGAGACATCCCTAAAGAGTTTTATGGAACATCTAAACAATAATAAGAGTAACATCAAACTTGAATATAATTGGAACTTAATCCAAATACAGTACTTGGATGTAGAAGTCATTAGGGAAGGCAATAGCCTCCGCACCAAAGCATACTTTAAAGACACCGACAGGAATAGTTATATACCAGTGCGCAGTGGTCACCACCCAAGGTGGTTGTCCAATATCCCGAAAGGCCAGTTCACCAGGATTAGACGCAACTGCACTTGGGATGAGGATTACATAAGGCAGGCAAATTCACTTAAACTCCAATTTGTGGAGAAAGGATACCAACCAGAAATATTGGAGAAATTAATAGTGAACATTAGCCAAAAAACTCAGGATGAGTACTTGCTACCGAAAATTAAACGAGATAATAACACGCATGAATGGGGGTTCATTTCCAATTACCATAAACAATACAAAGATGTTGAGGCCATCATTACCAGACATTGGCATATTCTGCAGTTGGATCGGGTGATAGGCCAAAATATACCAGTAAGGCCACCCTTTATATATAGAAAAAATCCTACGTTCGGGGATCAGGTCGTTAAAAAAGTACTAGATCCACCGAAAAGATTGAAAATGTTCTGGGAACAGACAGGCTTTCACACCTGCAGGAGATGTAAAGCCTGTAGACAGGTGACCACCCACTTTAGAGCGTTGACCCACTTTACATCAACAGCAAATAACTCTACGTTTCCAATTAAGGAGTGTATCACATGTAGATCTACACATGTGGTGTATGCACTAGAGTGTCCATGTGGCCTTATGTACATAGGCCGCACCAAACGCATGCTATCCACACGAGTTGCAGAGCACATCTATAATATTACTATAGGGTACAAAGAACATAGTGTGTCATTACATTTTAGGAAAAAACATAAGAGAGACCCTAAGGGTCTTAAATTTTGGGGCATAGATAAAATACATCCAATTTGGAGAGGTTCTAACATGGTGAGGGAGATCTCGCGCCGTGAAACCGAATGGATTTTCCTAACAGATACACTTATCCCCAAAGGCCTCAACATTGAACTTGATATTAACTGCTACATTAGCAACTATTAGCATATATTAGAGGCTCGTGTAATCGTATCAACAAATAGAAACAATTCCACATGTAGAGTTATAATGACTCACTCCTCAGAAATTTAGTATTAAGGAATCCTGGTGAGGAGGATTAATGTATAGAAAAGCCCTAAAAAAAGAGCATAAGTAAGATAAGGAGTCAGGACAGGCACATAGTACAGTACGGTTATCGTTACTTTAGTTTAGGTTTACATGCTTATCTGTATTGTTATTCACCTATTCTCATATTTATATATATCTGGTTATTTTCTTTTTATTTTCTCTTTTTTTACACTTATTTACTATAGAGTTTATTTATACTTATTTACATCCTTATTTGTACTTTTACTGCTATTTATTTTTATGTTTATTTTTATGTTTATTTTTATTTTTATTTTTATTTTTATTTTTATATTTATTTTTATTTTTATTTTTATATTTATTTTTATTTTTATTTTCATTTTTATTTTTATTTTTATTTTTATTTATTTTTATTTTTATATTTATTTTAATTTTTAGTTATATTTATTTGTATTTTTACTTTTGAGGTTAATTTCTATTTTTATTTTTTATTTTTTATTTTTATTTATTTTTTTATTTTATTTTTTATTTTTTTCTATTTTATTTTATTTTTCTCATTATTTTCATCCTCGTTTTCAGTCTTATGTCTCTGTTTTTCTTTTCTTCTTTTTTTTTTTATTTCTATTATGATATTCATTTGTATTTTTATTTATTGTTGGGACTTTCATACCTTATTGTGTTTGCATACATAATGTAATAGATATCTTTGTTAAACAGTTCCGCTATGTTCACATAGTATAAAATACTAGATATAGATATACTAGACTAGATATACTAGATACTAGATATATTATATAGATAATACTAGATATATGGTTTTATATATAATTTTTTATTCACCCATATAGGCAAGGCTTATAAGACACTCCCTACATGTAACTACTGTGCATTAGGAGATACATATTACTCCTACACTGTTACTGTACAATATAAATTACGTTCAGTAGCATGTAAATATACAGCTACTGACGAGTATACTATATCAAACAAGGAGGAAAAACGTACAGCAGTGTAATGATGTACTAAACATTATGCAGTAGTGTAATGATGTATGGAGTAGAACTGATGAATGTAACTATTTGAATGAAGCCAATTGATTCCTATCCATCTTAGACTACAATTGTAGCTCAGCAGGATGGATGTTAAGTGTCTATCCACACGCAGTGATGCAGTCATATACTTCCGGTGACATCGGAACCGGAAGTAGACGTCACTGCCGGTCACATCTGAACCGGAAGTAGAGCGGCATAAGGGGAAGACAGGGAGATCACTCTCTGCTGACTGCTGCCAATTGATGAAGCCAATTGATTCCTATCCAGCTTGGACTACAATTGTAGCTCAGCAGGGTGGATGTTAAGTGTCTATCCACACGCAGCGACACAGTCATATACTTCCGGTGACATCGGAACCGGAAGTAGACGTCACTGCCGGTCACATCTGAACCGGAAGTAGAGCGGCATAAGGGGAAGACAGGGAGATCACTCTCTGCTGACTGCTGCTCAATACGGTGGGAGGGACAGACGCAACTGTGCAGGTTAGCGACGCCCTGTTTTTAAATACATATTACTATATAAGATTGCTCAGTATATCGTGTGACCACGCTCTCTGAAGACGTGAAAACACGAAACGCGTCAGAGCGGTGGTCACACGAGCAAGAGGGGGAGTGAAAGCCGACAAGGACCCGGGTCTACACACGGAGACTGCGTCGGATGAGATCTGCAGCCTACCGGTGAGACGATCGTACGGCACCACTAACACCCCAAATGTTATAAGCTGGTTTTAAGTTGTTTTAAATGTAAGCATATTATGTAAGGGGGGTAGGGAATTCATTTAATCCTAATAAAAGGTATCACACTATACGAGACCCCTTGAATCTTTTGCATGTCTACTACCAATGTGAGAGCAATCAGCGGGACACACAGAACCAGACAGAGGAGTTCCACATAGTGGAGATAGGCTCTAAAGTGACTGGAATCTGGTAAGCAGTCATCTATATACATATTCACGGAGGTGGAACAGTTCATGGTGAAGGTGTAGGACCATATCCATATACACCCAGACATCTATGAAGATTGTATGAATATGAATATGATGAGGAATAGAGTGTGATCTCAGCCATTAACATTTGGTGTATGGACATAAATTCTGACAAAAGACTTGCTGGTTTTTTGAAAGTACTACATGCTCAGTACAGACAACTATTCAGGTTAACCAATTCCTTTGTTTCTGTCAAAACTTTCGTTTCGGATAAGAGCTCAAAAGGAAAGCATGCAAACCAAAAAAAGAAAAAGAAGGGGGGCTCCGGATAGTGTAGGTCAAAATAAACCAGTAATCACTAAAAAATAGAATCGATTAAAAAAAAGCAATGTGGGGTGCAAGTAATGCTGCCCGACGCGTTTCGACACAAGCGGTCATCAACAGGGGCATTACTTGCACCCCACATTGCTTTTTTTGAATCGATTCTATTTTTTGTGATTATTTTTATTTCTGTCAAATGCGTATATTTTAATAAAACCAACTGGTTTATTTTGACCTACACTATCCGGAGCCCCCTTTTTTTTTCTTTTTTCGGTTTGCATGCTTTCCTTTTGAGCTCTTATCCGAAACTAAAGTTTTGATACATCTGGTTTGGAAATATCACCATCCTGGACTGTGGAAAACATCAGCTGGTGACCATCTGGATCGTTTACCTTTACCTGAGAGTGAGGACGTCTATGGGAGGATTGTATGCTGGGACCCATTCCACTAAGAGCTGGAGCACAATCCCTTTGGGACTACACGCATTCTAGACCCACTGTCGTATGACAGGTGGGTCCAACATTTCCGGTAAGGGTATCCAACTTATTTCTATTGAGTGCTGTGTCTACAGATATCACCACAGACAAGCAGATCTTTTTCATTGGTTTTCCCGCAGTCTTAATGCTGGATCTCCACGAGAAAAGTGGTTGACCTTGCTTAAATATTAAATGAGGACTCTTGTATAGACTGATACACTATTAATCGTCCAAATTTTTGGATTTATGCCACGTCACTTTATTTGATATCACATTTTTCACTTATAAGTTGTGTGTATACTCCACTGGGGACTATACATTACATATAGTGTTGTCCACACTGATTTCAGAACAAGGGTGATTCCCTTTTGTGATTCAACACAGGTTGTTTATATTTGCGTACAAATTGTATCTAGATTGTGTACACTTATTCTTTTAGTGCTACACTTTTTTGTTTCACATTTATCGTAACTTTGTTTGTTTGAATGCTAGCTGCTTGTTGTATTATAGTAGCGCTGTGTTTTCTCTTTTTTTTGTAGTTATTAGCAAGGATGTATCTTTTTTGTGTCTGTTCCCTACTGCACTAGTTATTATTAAGCTCTGTGATGTCGTGATTGAAGGGGATAAGAGTTGCCTATCTATCAAATGTCCAACTGTATATTGTTATAGCAATAATAGGATTTTTATAACAGATTACCTGTAAAATCCTTTTCTTTGAAGTACATCACAGTACACAGAGGCATAGTAGTTACTATGAGGGGGATATAGGCCACCTTTAGGTGATGGGCACTGGCACACCCTAAACAGGAAGTTCAACTCCCTATATAACCCCTGCCCCTACAGGGAGTACCTCAGCTTTGTAGCAAAGCAATACACTTGTATGCCCAAAAATAGAGGAGGGACCTCTGTGTCCCGTGATGTGCTTCAAAGAGAAGGATTTAAAAGGTAAGTTGTTATAAAAATCCTATTTTCTTAATCATACATCATGGGACGCAGAGCCATAGTAGTTACTATGCGGGATGTCCCAGAGCAATGCCAACAGAGGGGAGGGAGACACAAATAAAAGTAGGGTGCCATCAAGCCTGAGGACCTATACTGCTGACTACAGTGCGCCCAAAAGCGATAGCCTCACGCCTTCTTACATCCACCTGATAGAATCTGGTGAATGTAAGGACTAAAGACCAAGTTGCGCCCTTGCAGATTTGAGCCATGGGGGATTGGTGATGCACTGCCCATGAAGCACTAACAGCCCTGGTGGAGTGTGCTTTGATTTGAAAAGGTGGAATCTTCCCTTCAAACCATAAGCTTAAATAATTACTTGCTCACACCATTACTTGGACTCACACAGGGAAACACGTGCCTTCCAGACTCTATAATAAATGACTCTGGAAGCTGGCTTCCTTGTGTTAATCAAGGTAGATATCACTGTGCCTGAAAGCCCAAGATTCTTCAGAATGTTGGTTTCAATAGCCAAACCGTTAAATATAGCATTTGTAAGATAGGATGGAATAATGGTCCCTGTGAGAGCAGGTCTGGACATGTTGGTAAGGTCCATGGGTCCCTTACCGCCATCCTTACGATCTCTGCATACCAAGATCTTCTGGGCCCCACTGGGGCAACAAGAACCACCAACTTCTTTTCCTGCTTGATCCTGCAAAGAAGTTGTGGTAGCAGCAGAGTGGATCCCTTGTTCTTGACACAAAGTTGTCAACATTTTTGTTGAACCTGGATGCAAACAGATCTATGTCCAGAATCCCTCATCTTTGGCAAATAGGCAGAAAGATTGTGTGGTAAAGGGACCACTCCCCTTGCAACAACTGCTGGCGACTCAAGTAGTCTGCCTGCCAATTCTCTACCCCTGAAATGAAGATTGCTGATATCCGCACCACCTGCTCAGGCTAGGATATGGTTTACCTCTCCCTGTGCTGCATGACTTCTGGTGCCCCCTTGGTGATTGACATAAGCCACTGCTGTGGCATTGTCGGATTGAATCCTGAATGCCCAGGCCCTTAGGACTAGGTACACTGCCCGAATCTTTAGAATGTTGATGGGCAAGGAATAGAAGGACCCTTCTTTGCCCTGACCACCTGAACCAGCTCCTTTACTGAGCGGATCTTTGCCTGGGGTAAAAGCCACCCTCTTCTGGGCTGTATCTATAACCAGACCCAAGTATCCTTAGTCTTCTTAATGGTTTTAAAGAAGATCTCTCTAGACTGAGGACCCAACCTAGGTATTCCAGGTAGGTGATTGTGGAGACCATGCTTTGGTCTAAGCGGGCTACCGACCTTTCTATTCAGAGCAGGTCGTCTAGGTATGCTACAATTGTTATACCTTGAGTCCTGGCCAAAAGAAGGGCGGAAATTTTGTAAACACCCAAGGTGCAGTAGCTAGACCGAAAAGGCAATGCTACAAGCTGAAAATTAAATTTTTCTACTTCAAAACGCAGATATTTTTGATGAGTGATTGACATAAGCCACTGCTGTGGCATTGTCGGATTGAATCCTGAATGCCCAGGCCCTTAGGACTAGGTACACTGCCCGAATCTTTAGAATGTTGATGGGCAAGGAATAGAAGGACCCTTCTTTGCCCTGACCACCTGAACCAGCTCCTTTACTGAGCGGATCTTTGCCTGGGGTAAAAGCCACCCTCTTCTGGGCTGTATCTATAACCAGACCCAAGTATCCTTAGTCTTCTTAATGGTTTTAAAGAAGATCTCTCTAGACTGAGGACCCAACCTAGGTATTCCAGGTAGGTGATTGTGGAGACCATGCTTTGGTCTAAGCGGGCTACCGACCTTTCTATTCAGAGCAGGTCGTCTAGGTATGCTACAATTGTTATACCTTGAGTCCTGGCCAAAAGAAGGGCGGAAATTTTGTAAACACCCAAGGTGCAGTAGCTAGACCGAAAAGGCAATGCTACAAGCTGAAAATTAAATTTTTCTACTTCAAAACGCAGATATTTTTGATGAGTGGGGAAAAATAGGCACATGCAGGTATGCATCCCTGATGTTGACTGATGCCAAACGTTCTCCTCCTTTATTGGATGGAGACAACAGGTTAGATTTATTCTATATGGAAAAAGTGGATATTTTAGGAACAGGTTTAGATCCTTGAGATCTAGCATGGGTCTGACACCCCCATTTGGTCTTTAGCACCGTGAAAAGATTTGAAAAAAAAAACCCAAACCCTGCTCCATCACAGGGACCACCATGACCCTTTTTGAGACAAAAGTCGGACTAATGCTTGAAGAAAGAGGACTTCTTTTTCTCTTGATCTATGGACCTTGTCCTGAGGAAAACGAAGAGATGGGAAATCTTGGAAATCTAGTTTGTAGTCTAGAGCTATTATGGAGACCATCCATCTGTCTCGAACGCCTCCTGCCAGACCCTTGAGAACTGCAGAAGTCTTCCCCCCCACTCGAGCGAGCGGGGCGCCTCGTCATAAGAGACAATTAAGGTCACTAATCTTACCTCTAATCCATTCCTGGCTGAGGAAAAAAACCTCCGGAGTAATATATACAGGGGTTGAAATGCCTGAAACAGTTGCAACCCCAAACCCCGACAGCTCACTCTGACCAGCCTCCCTAGGTTTTTCAGGGGGAAATGGCGTTGCAGAAGGAGGGTCCTCAGAGTGTAGGTTATGTTCAAGATAGTTCTTAATCTCGGATCGAATTTCCCCATCATATGTTGGGTTGTTGAGTGGGGAGGTGTGTAGCCTCCAGACAGTATGTCTTGGGGATTTGTTGGTGAATAACTTAATTAATATTGGCGCATGGTCAGACCAGGTAATTAAACCTATATGTGCTTCTGTGACTGATCGTAATAGGAATTTATCTGTGAGACACAAGTCAATACGAGAGCAAGATTGTTGGGAGTGGGAATAAAATGTGTAGTCTCGCTCCTCATCCTGTAGACAAATCCAGGGATCGTATAAGTTCTCTTTTTTCAGTAAAGAGGACAATGCAGAAGGCCTTCTTTTGGCTGGATTAGAAGTGTCTAGGCAAGTGTCAACAATGTCATTAAAATCCCCACATAGTATTACTGGATTGGATCTATAAGGGGCTAATTTAGAGCGTAGGCTTGTGTAAAATTTATTTTGAGCCATGTTGGGCGCATAAAGATTCACTATAGTAACGCGTTGATTCTCAATCTAAGTATATGGGTGGGTGGGTGGAGCCATAGGACCAGATGCACGATGTAGCCAGTTGGCTTGAGCCACAGCTGCAGTTTTTATATTGATACACCGCTTTTTTATACAATTTGGTTGTCGTTCTCGCCGGCATGCACGCCTGACGGGATGCTCGTTGGGGATCCCATAAAGCAGCGGTCTGTTCAGACCGCTGTGTTTGGGCAGGCGTTAACATAGAACTGGTGCTTTGACCTCGTTTACCCTTACCCTCCAGGTAATTCTTTGATTATTATGTGGATTTTTCAAATATTCGCTATCATTAGGCAGGGTAGATGCATATATATGCCTTTCCTTTGTTTCTGATGTAGGCGCAGGGGTGCCCTATCCTTAACCAACATAGTGAATTGCCTATAGATGACAGTGTAGGACGAGTGATTCTTTGCCCTGTTTACGTACAATCGTCAGGTAATATACTGACTCTACCTAGATTCTTTAAATATGCGGTACTATTATATGAAATGGATGTATCTATATATCGTTCGTTTATTTCATTTTATTTCTTGACATAGATGCAACAATACTCTATCCTTACCCAACATATCGAATCGGTTGCAGGTTCAATTCACTGCATATGCCATTAAATTCTGGTGTGATACTCCCTTTTGGCTATCACACATATCTTCATACATTGTGATTGGTAAGCCTTCATTATTACCCGTTGGAGGGAGCTTTCTATGTGGGTTGGGATGGATAATTATTTTTTATTATTTTTTTTCTTTCTTTCCCTTCTTGTTCCTTCTTTTTCCCCTCCCCTCCCCCCCCCCCCCCCTTTTTTTTTTTTTTTGCTTTCTCCCCTCCCCTCCCCCCCCCCCCCTTCTTCCCTCTTCCTTTTTCCTTGTATTTACTATTCTCTACTTATCATTAATTGGGTCACTGTTTTACTTTCACCAGAGCTACACGCCCTTTATCCCCCATGTCCGCCGGAGGGGGAATATAAGAGGGCCCACCTACCTGAAATTTGTTTTTGTCTTACTTTTCTCTGAGCCTCTGGGTCAGTAAATGACCTTGTATTCCCCTTTTTTATTTTATATAAATATTGGCTGAAAAATGTTCCATTTTAATTATATGAATTTGTTGACTGTTAATGAACTGTATGTTGTTTACTACTATCTATATAGATATCCTCCTGAAGAAGCGGATGATCCGCGAAACTAGTAGAGGAGACCTTTCCGTGCGCCACCAGAACTGAACTCTTTTTCTGTATATGTAAAAAGATGCTGGGGTGTATTATGTTTTTATTTATGATACCTTGTATTTTGTCCTTTTTGTATTTATTAAACATGTGTTAATTTTATTATTATTCATTTTTTCTCTTTCTCTATACATAAAGTATCGGTATAGTCCAAGCATCAATTATTGGTTTGAGTTGGTTATAATGAAGTCAGCGTGAACGGCTACTTTAATAACCCCTTACCAAAAAACCCTATTCTCTAACAATTTGGTTGTCATTTATGTATGGAATCCCTTTTTTTAACATTGTAATAAAGAAGCTTCCACTTTAAAATAAGTACTGCACCATAACGTTTTTTTCTCTGCCCCATACAGTATACGTGAGAGGGATCCTGGCGTGCTCATGGTCACTGAAACAGGAGTACGGTAAACAGATGAGCACTACGTGTAGGAGACATCTCCTTACACCTGAGGAGCGGATGATCTATCCTCATACATGCCCATACAATCTCTAATATTTGAGATCCTACAGATCTGGTAAGCGGCCACCTGGTCAGACTTCACTTCTTTGGCTGATATTTGCTGGATTGAATCAATGTGTGGTGCTTTTATGTGAGGAAGGAAAAATAATCTTTGCTACATTGTTTATTATTTGGCTACCCTTGCTACATAGGAAAGGATCTGTTCACTCTTTGTGTCATAATTATTGACTCTTTGCTACATTGGTTCAACACTCCTTTGTAATTGAAGTCTTTTTACACTTATATACAAGCCAAATATTCAGTTTTTTTAGTTGCAGCACCTTGTTTTTGCTTTGTGCTTTTTAGTAACCAACATATTACCCACCTGTACAATTATATGTAGATGTCATTTAATAATACATAACAAAAGGGTATGTGCACACTTTTCACAGGTTAGCGCTGATATCTTTCCTTTAAATGTTGATTCTCAATTGTCACAGAATCAATTACCTGCCATCCACGTTAGCCACACAGCGTTGAAGTGTGAGAGAAACAGAAAAGCTGATTTCTGCAGAACACCGAACAATATGCGGTGTTCGGGGCACATTCGAAAGCCGCCAGAAAAAAAACATTAAAGTCTTGAAAAATCAAAAGTGTTCATTTTAAAGACTTATATGCAAGTTATTGTCATAAAAAGTGTTTGGGGACCCAGATCCTGCCCCAGAAGACATGTATCAATGCAAAAAAAGTTTAAAAAAAGGCTGTTTTTTTCGGGAGCAGTGATTTTAACCACTTGACCACTGGGCACTTAACCACTTGACAACTGGGCACTTAAACACCCTTAATAACCAGACCAATTTTCAGCTTTTGGTGCTCTCACAATTTGAATGACAGTTACTCAGTCATGCAACACTGTACCCATATGAAATTTTCGTCCTTTTTTTCACACAAATAGAGCTTTCTTTTGGTGGTATTTGATCGCCTCTGGGTTTTTTATTTTTTGTGCTATAAATGAAAAAATACCGAAAATTTTGTAAAAAAATGCTTTTTTCTTCATTTCTATAAATTTTTTTGTAAATAAGTAATTTTTCTTCATAATTTTGGCCAAAAATGTATACTGCTAAATATCTTTAGTAAAAATAACCCAAATTAGTGGAAATTTTTTATTCTCTGTGAAAGTTATAGGGTGTACAAGCTATGGTGCCAATCGCTGAAAATGTATCAATTTGATCACACCTGATGTACTGACAGCCTATCTCATTTCTTGAGACCCTAACAAGCCAGTAAAGTACAAAAAACCCCCAAATGACCCCATTTTGGAAAGTAGACATTCCAAGGTATTTAGTACATGGCACAGTTAGTTTTTTGAACTTGTCATTTTTTCCCACAATTCTTTGCAAAATGAAGATTTTTTTAAATTACATTTTTTTTCACACCAAATTGTCATTATAACAGGTTATTTCTCTCACACAGCATGTACATTCAACAAATGAAACCCCAAAATAAATTCTGCTGCTCCTCCTGAGTACGGCAATACCACATGTGTGAGACTTTTACACAGCCTGGCCACATACACACACCCAACATTGAAGTAGCAACTTCAGGCGTTCGAGGAGCATAAATTACCCATCTAATCTCTCAACCACCTATTACACTTTTGAAGGCCCTGGAGCACCAGGACAATGGAAACGCCCACAAAGTGACCCCATTTTGGAAAGCAAACACCCCAACGTATAATCTATGAGGCATAATGAGTCCTTTGACTGGTTCATTTTTTTCCCAAAGTTTTTGGAAAATGTGGAAAAAAAATGAAAATGCATTTTTTTTACAAAAAGTTGTCCATTTATAAGATATTTCCAACACATAGCATGTACATAGCAAAAATGACACCCCAAAATATATTCTGCTACTCCTCCTGAGTATGGCGATACCACATGTGTGAGACTTTTACACAGCCTGGCCCCATACACAGGCCCAACATTGAAGTAGCAACTTCAGGCGTTCTAGGAGCATAAATTACCCATCTAATCTCTCAACCACCTATTACACTTTTGAAGGCCCTGGAGCACCAGGACAATAGAAACGCCCACAAAGTGACCCCATTTTGGAAAGCAAACACCCCAACGTATAATCTATGAGGCATAATGGGTCCTTTGAATGGTTAATTTTTTTCCCAAAGTTTTTGGAAAATGTGGAAAAAAAATGAAAATGCATTTTTTTTACAAAAAGTTGTCCATTTATAAGATATTTCCAACACATAGCATGTACATAGCAAAAATGACACCCCAAAATATATTCTGCTACTCCTCCTGAGTATGGCGATACCACATGTGTGAGACTTTTACACAGCCTGGCCCCATACACAGGCCCAACATTGAAGTAGCAACTTCAGGCGTTCTAGGAGCATAAATTACCCATCTAATCTCTCAACCACCTATTACATTTTTGAAGGCCCTGGAGCACCAGGACAATGGAAACGCCCACAAAGTGACCCCATTTTGGAAAGCAAACACCCCAACGTATAATCTATGAGGCATAATGAGTCCTTTGACTGGTTCATTTTTTTCCCAAAGTTTTTGGAAAATGTGGAAAAAAAATGAAAATGCATTTTTTTTACAAAAAGTTGTCCATTTATAAGATATTTCCAACACATAGCATGTACATAGCAAAAATGACACCCCAAAATATATTCTGCTACTCCTCCTGAGTATGGCGATACCACATGTGTGAGACTTTTACACAGCCTGGCCACATACACAGGCCCAACATTGAATTAGCAACTTCAGGCGTTCTAGGAGCATAAATTACCCATCTAATCTCTCAACCACCTATTACACTTTTGAAGACCCTGGAGCACCAGTACAATGGAAACGCCCACAAAGTGACCCCATTTTGGAAAGCAAACACCCCAACGTATAATCTATGAGGCATAATGGGTCCTTTGAATGGTTCATTTTTTTCCCAAAGTTTTTGGAAAATGTGGAAAAAAAATGAAAATGCATTTTTTTTACAAAAAGTTGTCCATTTATAAGATATTTCCAACACATAGCATGTACATAGCAAAAATGACACCCCAAAATATATTCTGCTACTCCTCCTGAGTATGGCGATACCACATGTGTGAGACTTTTACACAGCCTGGCCCCATACACAGGCCCAACATTGAAGTAGCAACTTCAGGCGTTCTAGGAGCATAAATTACCCATCTAATCTCTCAACCACCTATTACACTTTTGAAGGCCCTGGAGCACCAGGACAATGGAAACGCCCACAAAGTGACCCCATTTTGGAAAGCAAACACCCCAACGTATAATCTATGAGGCATAATGGGTCCTTTGAATGGTTAATTTTTTTCCCAAAGTTTTTGGAAAATGTGGAAAAAAAATGAAAATGCATTTTTTTTACAAAAAGTTGTCCATTTATAAGATATTTCCAACACATAGCATGTACATAGCAAAAATGACACCCCAAAATATATTCTGCTACTCCTCCTGAGTATGGCGATACCACATGTGTGAGACTTTTACACAGCCTGGCCACATACACAGGCCCAACATTGAAGGAGCAACTTCAGGCGTTCTAGGAGCATAAATTACCCATCTAATCTCTCAACCACCTATTACACTTTTGAAGGCCCTGGAGCACCAGGACAATGGAAACGCCCACAAAGTGACCCCATTTTGGAAAGCAAACACCCCAACGTATAATCTATGAGGCATAATGAGTCCTTTGAAGGGTTCATTTTTTCCCCAAAGTTTTTGGAAAATGTGGAAAAAAAATGAAAATGCATTTTTTTTACAAAAAGTTGTCCATTTATAAGATATTTCCAACACATAGCATGTACATAGCAAAAATGACACCCCAAAATATATTCTGCTACTCCTCCTGAGTATGGCGATACCACATGTGTGAGACTTTTACACAGCCTGGCCACATAGAGGCCCAACATCTTAGAAGCATCATCAGGTGTTCTAGGAACATAACTTGCACATTTCCTTACAATCTATCACATTTTTGAAGGCCCTTCATATTTCTAACATAGCACGTACATACCAAGTAAGGGGTAAACAAAAAATTACCTGTGGTTTTAGTAGTCCAATTGTCCGCAGGAGAGCCCTGATCCAGGCAGCAGGCAGGGACGTGGTTAGCGACAGTGAATGGAATTGTCCAGGCAGCAGGCAGGAATATTGTCCATCCTGGTAGTAAGCAGGAACATGGTCCAAGTAGCAGGCTATGAAATAATGGGGAAAGGGGTAGAGGCTTCTCCCGCCCAAATCTCTTTGAAGCCTCTGAGTCTCCAGTCCCTAATTCGGGAATAAGAAAACTAAAAAATTAGTTTTCTTCATCCAGAAAAACTATTCTGGAGCCCCTCACATATGTGAGACCCCTTTTGTTCCCACTAGCATAGCAGGGTAAAAGATCAATCCAAGAGGCAGGCAAAAAACGTGGTCAAACAGTCCATGGTCAGTTCCAGAGAAGGCAGAGGCAGGTACAGTTTAGCGTTAGGCAGAAGCGTGGTCGTATAACAGGCCAGGATCAGTTCCGGAGAAGGCAGAGGTATGTTTAGCGTTAGGCAAAAGCTTGGTCGTATAACAGGCCAGGGTCAGTTCCAGAGAAGGCAGAGGTATGTTTAGCGTTAGGCAAAAGCTTGGTCGTATAACAGGCCAGGGTCGGTGTCGGAGAAGGCAGAGGTATGTACAGTTCAGTGCAGTGGCATAAGGAAAAATGACAGGAAATGAGAATTACGTTTACCATACTTCCCTAATAATGTAGAGAAGTATGGTAACAGCGGAAGCATTCACCTATACAGAGGCCTGGTTGGGAAGGACAATCGGGACAATAAAATGTGGTGTCTCTTCTAATTCCTCCTCTGGAGCACACCCGGCATTTTTTCTGACGTCTGCAGCCTGTTTCACGGGGGGGGGATTTTGTCAGGAAAGTGGCGCTCGTGGAGTCTGCTCACACAATCAGAGCGAATAGTTTCTGGTGGGCCTTCAGGGTACAAAAGGGCGGAAATAACTTCTTCTTGGTAGTACAAATAGGATACGGGGTTCTCTGTAGATTTTTGGTAAAGAACATAAGTGTTATACATGGCCAAACTGAAAAGATAAATTGACACTTTTTTATACCAGTGGCGGGATTTTCTTGTGGGAAGGTATGGTTCAATCATCTGATCGTTAAAGTCCACTCCTCCCATAAACAAATTGTAATCATAGATGCAGGCTGGTTTCTGGATTGGGCCGTTTCTTCTGGAGACTTCTATGTAGGTGTCATTATGGATTGTCGTCAGCATGTGGACGTTTCGTTTGTCCCTCCACTTGACAGCCAATAGCTCCTGGTTCCGCAAAGATGCCGTCTCCCCTCGTTGTAGCCTTTCATTGACGAGTTTTTGCGGGAAGCCCTTTCTATTGGCTCTCACTGTACCACATGCTGGGGTGTCTCTCCGGTGAAGATTGCGGAAGAGGGGCAAGCTCGTATAAAAATTATCCACATAAAGATGGTATCCCTTTCCAAGGAGTGGATAGACAAGATGCCAGACCACTCTTCCGCTGGCTCCAATGTACTCTGGGCATTCAGGGGGGTGCAGTTGGGAGTCCTTCCCTTCGTACACAAGGAAGGAGTAGATGTATCCCGTGGCTCGGTCACAAAGTTTGTACATTTTAACCCCATATCGGGCCCTTTTGCTGGGGATAAACTGTTTGATGCCAAGCCTGCCTGAGAATTTTACAAGGGACTCATCCACGGAAATATTCTGTTCGGGGGTATATAATTGGGGAAATTTTTCAGAGAAATAATTTAGGAGTGGCCGAATTTTAAATAGTTTGTCAAAAGCTGGGTCATTTCGGGGAAGGCACTGGGTGTTGTCATTGTAGTGGAGGAACCACATAATCATTACGTATCGTGATCTTGGCATAAGGAGGACAGGTTTGGTAGACCAATAGGAGTACAATTGATTTTTTTTTGAAAGTCCCATAGAAAAAGTTAGGCCTAAGAAAATTTTGAATTCCTCTACAGTTAGCTCTCTCCACTGAAAGGGACGGGGATAACTAGAGCCAGGGTTGCTTACTATGTGCTGCTTTGCGTAGAGGTTGCACTGGGCCACAATGGACGATAGTAAGTCTTCGGTGAAAGCCAAATGAAAAAAATCTAGCATTGAAAAATCATCGGTGTTCACCTGGACACCTGGCTGGTGCGGTGAAGGGGGGGATATTTGCTTCTCTGGAATTAGAGGGCAGCCACAGGGGGTGTTGAAGGGCATAGGGAAGGCTGGCATGGCCCCTATTCGAGGTGGACGGCACTGCTCTCGGGACTGCTCTCGAGGTGGACAGCACTGCTCTCGGGGTGGACGGCACTGCTCTCGGGGTGGACGGCACTGCTCTCGAGGTGGACGGCACTGCTCTCGAGGTGGACGGCACTGCGCTGCTGGTAGTAGGCTGCTGCTCCACGCCAGAACGCATTCTTTTCATGGGCACATATTCCTCTTCTGATTCAGTATCAGACCCGCTGCTTGTAACGGGTTCATAGGCAGAATCCGAATCGGACAGAGAATCAGAGAGCTCCGCGCTGCTCTCATCGGTTATACTTAGAAGCTGGTAGGCCTCCTCGCTAGTAAAATATTTTTTTGCCATACTGGTGGCTGGTGAGGCTGCACTGGTGGGCACAGGTGGCACTGGTGGACACAGGCGGCACTGGTGGACACAGGCGGCACTGGGCACTATAGTGGCTTTGGTTGCACTGGTGTGGCTCTGGTGGCACTGATTAGCACACAGATGGCAGTGGTGGGCACACAGATGGCACTGGTGGGCACAGGCGGCACTGGTGGGCACAGGCGGCACTGATGTCACTATAGTGGCTTTGGTTGCACTGGTGTGGCTCTGGTGGCACTGACTAGCACACAGGTGGCACTGGCGGGCACTGGCGGGCACAGGCGGCACTGGCGGGCACAGGCGGCACTGGTGGGGCACTGGTGGGGCACAGGCGGCACTGATGTGGCACTGATGGGCACATGTGGCACTGATGGGCACAGATGGCACTGGTGTGGCACTGGTGTGGCACTGGTGTGGCACTGGTGTGCACTGTAGTGGCACTGGTGTGGATCTGGTGTGGATCTGGTGGCACAGGTGTGGCACAGGGGTGGCACAGGTGTGGCACAGGGGTGGCACAGGGGTGGCACAGGTGGCACAGAGGTGACAGATGGCACAGAGGTGACAGATGGCACTGTTGTAGCACTGCTGGGCACTGCTGGGCACTGTTTTTAACACTCACGGTTCACTCTATAGCTATCCTCTCCTCTCACGCTGCATCGGTGTGAGGAGAGGAGAGAGATGAACTTTTCATGACCCCATGACGTTGGTGTTTACATTTTGTGATCGCTCCGTCATTGGACGGAGCGATCACGTGGTAAAGGACCGCTGCTATTGGCCCTTTACCGCGATCCGTGTTGCGCCGGGTCCCGTGAACCCGGCGAGCACGAATGTTCCGGTGTGCGCGCCCGGGGGGGGCGCGCACGAACGATTCTCCGGGAGGACGTCATATGACAGCCTCCCAGAGATAACAAACCGACCTGTAGCCGTCATTTGGCTATAAGCCGGTTATTAAGTGGTTAAACACCCTTAATAACCAGACCAATTTTCAGCTTTCGGTGCTCTCACATTTTGAATGACAATTACTCAGTCATGCAACACTGGACCTATATGAAATTTTTGTCCTTTTTTTCACACAAATGGAGTTTTCTTTTGGTGGTATTTAATCACCGCTGGGTTTTTTATTTTTTGTGCTATAAAAGAAAAAATACAGAAAATTCTGTAAAAAAATTAATTTTTCTTCGTTTCTGTTATAAAATTTAGCAGATTAGTAATTTTTTCTTCATAAATTTTGGCCAAAATTTATACCACTACATATCTTTGGTAAAAGTAAGTACACATTGGTGGATATTATTTGGTCTTTGTGAAAGTTATAGAGTCCACAAGCTATGGTGCCAATATCTGAAAATTTATCACACCTGAAGCACTGACGGCCTATTTCAATTCTTGAGACCCTAACATGCCAGAAAAGTACAAATACCCCCCAAATGACCCCTTTTTGGAAAGAAGACATTCCAAGGTATTTAGTAAGAGGCATGATGAGTTTTTTGAAGTTGTCATTTTTTCCCACAATTCTTTGCAAAATCAAGATTTTTTTAACTTTTTTTTTTTTCACAAAATTGTCATATTATCAGTTTATTTCTCACACAGCATATACAAATTACACCCCAAAACACATTCTGATATTACTCCCGAGTACGGCGATACCACATGTGTGAGACTTTTACACAGTGTGGCCACATACAGAGGCCCAACATGCATGGAGCGCCATCAGGCGTTCTGGAGCACCAAGGACAATTCTGACATTTCTCTCCTACTTGTAAAAATCATCATTTATTTGCTAGAAAACTACATCGAATCCCAAAACATTATATATGTTTTTTTAGCAAACACCCTGGAGAATACAATGGTGGTCGATGCAACTTTTTATCTCGCACGGTATTTGCGCAGCAATTTTTGAATGCTTTTTTTTTGGAAAAAAAAACACTTTTGTGCTTAAAAAAAATAAAAACACAGTAAAGTTAGCCCAATTTTTGCATAATATTAAAGATGAAGTTACACCGAGTAAATCGATACCTAACATGTCACTCTTCAAAATTGCACAGGCTCGTGGAATGGCGCCAAACGTCGCTACTTAAAAATCCCCATAGGCGATGATTTAATTTTTTTTTTACTGGTTATATGTTTTGAGTTACAGAGGAGGTCTAGGGCTAGAATTATTGCTCTCGCTCTAACGTTCGCAGCGATACCTCACATGTGTGGTTTGAACACTGTTTTCATATGTAGGCGGGACTTACGTATGCGTTCGCTTCTGCATGCGAGCACATGGGGACAGGGGCGCTTTAAAAAAAAATTAAATTATTGTTCATTTTACTTTATTTATTTTAGTTTGACATTTTTTTCCCCAAAAATAAATTTTTTGATCACTTTTATTCCTATTACAAGGAATGTAAACATCCCTTGTAATAGGAATATAGCATGACAGGTCCTCTTTACAGTGATATATGGGGTCAATAAAACCCCGCATCTCACC
The DNA here is from genome assembly GCF_037356315.1 of Lithobates pipiens. Taxonomy (NCBI): domain Eukaryota; kingdom Metazoa; phylum Chordata; class Amphibia; order Anura; family Ranidae; genus Lithobates; species Lithobates pipiens. The sequence goes on from NW_027507788.1 coordinate 112,670,065, forward strand.
TCTAAGCTGGGAAGCCTGAAAAAAAAAAAATAAATAAATAAAAAGATTCTGGATTTGATCGTATTGGCGAGTCGGTAGAAGCACTGGAGGGCGGCAGGAGGGGGGGGGGTGTCTATGGCTGGGTATTGCAGGGTATCACCGACTATGGCTGGGTATGGCTGGGTATCTCAGAGTATGGCTGGGTATCTCAGAGTATGGCGTTGCAGAGTATTGCGTTGCAGAGCATTGCAGGATATTGGAGGGTGTTGCAGAGCATTGCAGAGTGTTGCAGGGTATTGGCGGGTGTTGCAGAGCATTGCAGGGTATTGGTGGGTGTTGCAGAGCATTGCAGAGTGTTGAAGAGCATTGCAGAGTGTTGCAGGGTATTGGCGGGTGTTGCAGAGCGTTGCAGGGTATTGCAGAGTGTTGCAGAGTGTTGCAGAGTGTTGCAGGGTATTGCAGAGTAATGCAGAGTATTGCAGGGTATTGCAGGGTATTGCAGAGTATTGCAGGGTATTGCAGAGTATTGCAGAGTAATGCAGAGTATTGCAGAGTATTGCAGAGTATGGCAGTGTAATGCAGAGTATTGCAGTGTAATGCAGAGTATTGCAGAGTATTGCAGAGTAATGCAGAGTATTGCAGAGTATTGTAGAGTAATGCAGGGTATTGCAGGGTATTGCAGAGCATTGCAGGGTATTGCAGAGTAATGCAGGGTAATGCAGAGTATTGCAGAGTAATGCAGAGTATTTGCAGGGTATTGCAGAGTAATGCAGAGTAATGGCAGGGTATTTGCAGAGTATTTGCAGGGAATTGAGGGGTTAATTTTCGGTGAGCAGCGATGTGGGCACTGCAGATGCAGCCCACATCGCTTCTGACACCGATCTCTTCCCCCTCCGCTGTTCCGATCGGTACAGAGAGGGGGAGGGAGGAACCGGCGTCATAACATGACGCCGGTTTGTTTACAAGTGATCACTCCGTCATTTGACGGAGCGGCCGTTTACCGTTTACCGTGATGCGCCGGGTCCTGCGGACCCAGCGGTCACGGATGCTCTCGAGTGCGCGCCCCAGGGGGCGCGCGAGAGCGGAATTCTGGGAGGACGTCATATGACGGCCTCCCAGAGTTAAGAAACCACCCTGTAGCCGTCATTCGGCTATAGGGCAGTTATTAAGTGGTTAATAATGCTTAAAGTGAAACAATAAAAGTGAAATATTCCTTTAAATTTCATATCTGGGGTGTGTCTATAGTATGCCTGTAAAGTGGCACATTTTTCCCGTGTTTAGAACAGTCCTTGCACAAAATGACATTTCTAAAGGAAAGAAAATCATTTAAAAGTACTCGCGGCAATAATGAATTGTCAGTCCTGGTAATACAGATAAAAGTCATTGAAAAAAACGGCATGGGATTCCCCCAGTCCATTATCGGATTCCCCCAGTCCATTCCCCCAGTCCATTATCATACCAGGCCACATGCCCTCAACATGGAGAGGGTGCTTTGGGTAGCCCCCAAAGCACCAAGCTCACAGTACATACATAAACACTGGTTAGGCACACATTTACCCCTTTGATTGCCCTAGCTATTAATCCCTTTGATTGCCCTAGATGTTAATACCTTCCCAGCCAGGGTCATTAGTACAATGACAGTATATATTTTTAGCACTGATCACTGTATCAGTGTTACTGGTTACCACAAAGTGTCTAAACTGTCAGTTAGTGTCAGATTACCCGCTACAAGTTACTGATCGCCACTATTACTAGTATAAAAAAAAAAATTTAAAGTTCCAGTATATATACCATAGTTTGCAGATGCTATGACTTTCATGGGAACTAATCAATATATGCTTATTGGGATTATTTTTACCAAAAGTATGTAGCAGAATACATTTTGGCCTAAATTAATTAAGAAATTCGATTTTTTTTCTTTTTTTTCTTGGAAATGTTTTATAGCAGAAAGGGAAAAAAAATTGAGCGCAAAAAAAAGTGGCAATCAAATACCACCAAAAGAAAGCTATATTTGTGTGAAAAAAATGATATACATTTAATTTGAGTACAGCGTTGCATGAACGCGCAATTGTCAGTTAAAATAATGAAGTGCCAAAAAGGCAAAAATGGCCTGGTCAGGAGCTGAAGATGTTAAAAATCACCCCCGGTGCTATAGTATGCGCTTCACAGATCTCATCAATAAAAGCCAATCAATCAATAAAGAACATCAGCAACATGTGTATCTTAAGGCTCTTGGAGTGTGGCTCTGCCCCTATACGTTACGCTCAACTGTCTTCCTCAGTAGGTATTATTGAGGAAGCACATATATTACACTGAATTAAATGAGACATCCCTGCTGTCAGTGGGGGATTTCTCACTGACAGAAGCATGTAAACAAAAGAGCCAACAATAAATAGTGTGGAGTGCCCCCAAAATCCATACCAGACCTTATCCGGGCATGCAGAGTGGGGGAGCGAGCAAGTGCCCCCCTGCAGAACTATACCAGTTCAAATGCCCTAAACATGAGGGGGCACTTTGCCAGGGGGGACCCCCTGGTAAAGCACCTTGTCCCCATGTTGATCAGAGCAAGCGCTTCTTCATCACAACCTTGGCCTGGAGGTTTTGGCGGTGTGGGGGCTAGCTTCTCGGGAATCCAGAAGCCCCCTTTACAAAGAAGGCACCCAGAGTCTCCCATGTGAATGAATATGGGGTACATACCCCTTGTCACACACAAAAAAAATCAAAAGTAAACAAAAACACAGTTTTTGACAAGACATTTATGGAAAAAAATTAATTAAAAAAAACATGTCCTTTATTGCAAATCCGTTGTCAATCATGATGAGCCAGCCGGGAACATGACTTCCCCCCACTGCTGAGTAAACATAGGGGCAAAGTCACCCAGTGACATCACCCCCCATGACCTCACTCAGAGACTCCGCTCCATGATGTCATAGCAAGACTTAACATTTTGGGTTTGCATCCACTTTGTTTTTTAATTAGGCTTGCATCTTGTACAGTATAGGATTTCAGGTCATCTGTGTCCAGTCTTGCCACGAAGAGTTAATCCAGCTCTGAGCAGTCCTCTTATGTTTTTTTCAGTGAGATAACAACTGACACACAGAGAAATAGGAGTTAGTTCTTCCCCCTGGCTGTGAGTGACAGGTGATTTACATATCCATGGACGAGCGTGAGAGACATTCTATGTACTTTAGATCCCCTCCTCCTTTCTTCTCCAGCTCTCCCAGGATTGGCTGCTCTGCACCTCAGCATGATTGGGTATGCTGAAGACATGGGGTGACTTTTCTGGGTTTTGACTGGATGTTAGTGTTCATAGCAGAAGTTCAGTGTAAGAAATACACAGAAGAAAATGTATGTTGACAAGGGGGGTGTAGAGGTGGGTGGAAAGTCTACTGACATCACCACTCCACCCACGAAGTCTGGACAATAGACCCACCCACAGAATGTGCAGTTTTTCAGGTCTCATAACATACAGAGGGGGACAGGTAAGGATACATGCATGAGGCATGTATATCCTTATAGATAACCACTATGGCAGTAGTTTATAAAGGATGAGAGTGGGTTTACATCCACTTTAAGGAACTCCCAAAATGGTATATAAAGATGGATAAAAACTCATTATTCGTTATTCACAAAAAAAGACCAGCCCCAGTAATGCCTTATTAAGGTAAAGTGACAATATGTGTGTGAACCTACCTGTCCACCCCCCCCCCCCCCCCAAACTCACTGATATTCTCTTTTTCAGTGATCTCACAACATTTCTCCCTCTGTCATAACTTCCACTAAAATAATCGGTGTTGGAGCATTGAGGGAGCAGTGACATCACCCCTCTTGTAATGTGACAGTGCTTTGGGCCAAGGAATTGGCTGCTAGACCCAAGCACTGCATAACGGAAGGAAATCACATGCTCCAGAATACCTGATAGTACCATGTATTTTGTTCCTACAGCAATGAAGAAAGGAGTAATGGAAAATCCCCAGAAAAAGGTGAATAATAATGGGTTACACTTTGCACTGCAAGTGCACTTGGAAGTGCAGTAACTCTAGATCTAAGGGGCTGAAATGAGTGGCAGCTCTGCTGATTTTATCATTCAATCATGTGCAAGCTAAAATTCAGTTTTTTATTTTGCTTACATGTCCCCCTCGGATCTACAGCGACTTTACTTCCAAGTGCACTTTCAAGTGTACTTGCAGTGCAAAGTGGTTTTTCCTTTGGCAAATAACCCCCTCTGTTACTTTGCTCTGAAATGAGTTGAGCTTAGCTTCTTCTTAGGCCGCGTACACACGGGCGGACTGTTCGCCCAACTTTGTCCGCTGAACAGTGTTTCAGCGGACAGTCCGCTCGTGTGTGGGCTTCAGCGGACAGTTTCAGCGGACTGTCCGCCCATGTGTGAGCCAGTCCGCTGTACTTTCGAAATGAGCGGACTGTTCCCGCCCGGAGAAAAGTCTGCTCATTCCGAGCGCGTCTCCAGGTAGGCGGGGCCCGCGAAGGAGACGTCGCGGGCTCCGCCGCCTGGTATGGACTTAAAGGGGAACTCCAACGCCGAAAAAAATTGGCATGGGGGTCCCCCCAAAGTCCACAACAGACCCTTGTCCGAGCACGCTACCCGGCCGGCCAGGAAAGGGGGGCGAGCAAGCGTGCCCCCCTTCTGAGCCGTACCAGGCCGCGTGCCCTCAACATGGGGGGTGCCTTGGGGAAGGGGGGGCCGCGCGGCCCCCCCACCCCAAAGCACCTTGTCCCCATGTTGATGAGGACAGGGGCCTCTTCCCGACAACCCTGGCCGCTGGATGTCGGGGTCTGCGGGCGGGGGGCTTATCGGAATCCGGGAGCCCCCTTTAATAAGGGGGCCCCCGGATACCGGCCCCCCACCCTATGTGAATGAGTATGGGGTACAATGTACCCCTACCCATTCACCTGTAAAATAAAAGTACCCAAAAAAAAACACAACACACGAGATAAAATATTTTATTGCACAGCTCCGGGGGTCTTCCGTCTTCAGGGGTCTTCTCGCCGGACTCCTCCGCTATCTTCTTGTAGCTCTTTTGCTAGCGGAGGAGTCCGGCTTTCTTCCTCCCCGCCGCCGGCCTCTTCTCCCGACTTCGGGGGTCTTGTCCCCCTCTTCGGTTCTTCTGCTGGGCCACCGCGCCTTCTTATAGCTCTTTTGCAGGCGGTGGCCCGGTCTTCTGTCACCGCTGTCGCCGTCGCCTTCCGTTCTTCTTCTTCTTCTTCTTCTTCTTCTTCTTCTTCTCCAGGAGATGTTGATACCATGTGACACCGCCCCATTGTCACTATATAAGTGGCCGCGCAGCGCGGCTCTGGCATTCCGGCCGGAGAGAGCGACGTGTCAACATCTCCTGGAGAAGAAGAAGAAGAAGAAGAAGAAGAAGAAGAAGAAGAAGAACGGAAGGCGACGGCGACGGCGACAGCGGCGGCAGAAGAACCGAAGAGGGGGACAAGACCCCCGAAGTCGGGAGAAGAGGCCGGCGGTGGGGAGGAAGAAAGCCGGACTCCTCCGCTAGCAAAAGAGCTACAAGAAGATAGCGGAGGAGTCCGGCGAGAAGACCCCCGAAGACGGAAGACCCCCGGAGCTGTGCAATAAAATATTTTATCTCGTGTGTTGTGTTTTTTTTGGGTACTTTTATTTTACAGGTGAATGGGTAGGGGTACATTGTACCCCATACTCATTCACATAGGGTGGGGGGCCGGTATCCGGGGGCCCCCTTATTAAAGGGGGCTCCCGGATTCCGATAAGCCCCCCGCCCGCAGACCCCGACAACCAACGGCCAGGGTTGTCGGGAAGAGGCCCTTGTCCTCATCAACATGGGGACAAGGTGCTTTGGGGTGGGGGGGCCGCGCGGCCCCCCCTTCCCCAAGGCACCCCCCATGTTGAGGGCACGCGGCCTGGTACGGCTCAGAAGGGGGGGCACGCTCGCTCGCCCCCCTTTCCTGGCCGGCCGGGTAGCGTGCTCGGACAAGGTTCTGTTGTGGACTTTGGGGGAACCCCCACGCCGATTTTTTTCGGCGTTGGGGTTCCCCTTTAAGTCCATTCCAGGCGGCGGAGCCCGCGACGTCTCCGTCGCGGGCCCCGCCTACCTTGACACGCGCTCGAAATGAGCGGACTGTCCTCCTCGTGTGTGGGCGAGTCCGTTCATTTCAAAAGTTGCGCGGACTTAGTACGACGAACTTAGTCCGCTCAAAAAGTGCCGTGTGTGGGCAAGTTCGTTCATTCAAAAGTTTGAGCAGACTGTTTGACGAACTTAGTTTCGGCAGACAGTCCGTCCGTGTGTACGCGCCCTTACACAGTGTATGTTCCAGGGTTTCAGTGACCTTTCTTCACTCTACTTAACCAGTTCCCGACCGGCGCACGCCGATGTACGTTGGCAGAATGGCACGGGCAGGCATATTGGCGTGCAGGTACGTGCATTTTTAAATGCCACCATGAATCCAGTCGCAGGTCCCACGGACTCGATCGCCGCAGGGATACCGTTGTAAACAGCATCTCCCCGTTCTGCCTAGCAACAAGTGACGCTGATCTCTGCTCTATGTGATTGGAGCAGAGATCAATGTTCACTAACACAAAGCCCAGCCCCCCACAGTTAGTAACACGCCCCTAGGAACACTTAATCCCTACACTGCCACCCCCTGGTTAACCCCTTCACTGCCAGTGCCATTTACACATTGATTGCTGTATAAATGACAATGGTCCCAAAAATGTGTCAAAAATGTCCAATGTGTCCTCCATAATGTTGCAGTCACAATAAAAATTGCCGTCATAACTAGTAAAAAAAAAAAAAATATTAATAAAAATACCATAAAAATATCCCCTATTTTGTAAACGCTATAACTTTTGCGCAAACCAATAAATAATCGCTTATTGCGATTTTTATACCAAAAATATGTAGAAGAATACGTATCAGCCTAAACTGAGGGAAAAAATGTTTTTTTATATATTTTTGGGGGATATTTATTATAACAAAAAGTAAAAAATTATGCGTTTTTTTCAAAATTGTCGCTCTATTTTTGTTTATAGCGCAAAAAATAAAAACCACAGGGGTGATAAAATACCACCAAAAGAAATCTCTATTTGTGGGAAAAAAAGGACATCAATTTTGCTTGGATGCCACATTGCATGACCGCGCAATAGTCAGTTAAATCGACGCAGTGTCGAATCGCAAAAAGTGAAAAAGTGGTCTGGTCTTAAGCCAGCAAAATGGTCCGGTCTGAAAGTGGTTAAATACTTCATTGTACAAATATGCATTTACACAGAATTTTTATCAAGTTTTACACAGCTGTTATTTCCTTTTTAAACAAGCTTTTAGAAAACTGTAATCATTTGTTCCTTATTGACCCTAACCAGATGACTTTTTCTTAATACTTCATTGAATTTGCATTAGATGGTTTAGCTTGCTTGGGGGGCTTATAGTTTGAAGCACATTAGCTGTTCTGTGTTCTATTTTAAAAGTCATTTGAGCTACTTTGCAAATATACCGTATATTACTGTAAATATTGGAAAATTTTGAAAATATATGTTTATGCTTGCTATTTTATTTCAGTTACACAAAGTCAGCTGCTTTGTAAAATTTTAGGTGACCCGAAGACATATATTTAGAGGTTAGTTATCTTTTCGTTCTTTTTTTTTTAATATGTGATGTGATGAGATTGAACTTGACACATATGTTCAATATGCAGCACACAAAATAAAGAGAATGCTCAGGGGCAAGCGAGTGAATTATCAGTAAACTACCATGAATGTTCATGTTTTTTGTAATGCTTAAATGCTTGTAACATGTAATTTCTCACATTGCAGGCACAGGGAAATTCATCATGTGTTATTTAATAAATGTATTAATATAAATAAAAAATAAAAGGTTTAATGTAAATCATCAAAATGTAATTTTTTATTTGTGTAAGGGATTCTGCAGCTTCACTCAGACAGGCTCACAAAGTAAAGTGATTTTTGATAAAGGACGTCACCTAAGAAATTGACCTAATACTTACGTGATCATAGGTAGGCTATTGTATACTCCATATGAGTCTTTAAGAATATTTTAAATGCCTGATATTAACCACTTTCAGACCGGACCATTTTGCTGGTAAATGACCAGAGGTCTTTTTACAATTTGGCACTGCGCTGCTTTAACTGGTAATTGCGCGGTCATGCAATGTTGTACCCAAACAAAATTTGCGTCCTTTTCCTCCCACAAATAGAGCTTTCTTTTGATGGTATTTGATTGCCTCTGCGATTTTTATTTTTTTGCGATATAAACTTAAAAAGACCGAAAATTTTGAAAAAAAATGATATTTTCTACTTTTTGTTATTAGAAAAATCCAATAAACTCAATTTTAGTCATACATTTAGGCCAAAATGTATTCAGCCACATGTCTTTGGTAAAAAAAAAGTCAATAATTGTATATTTATTGGTTTGCGCAAAAGTTGTCACATCTACAAACTAAGGTACGTTTTCTGGAATTTACGCAGCTTTTAGTTTACGACTGCCTATCTAATTTCTTGAGGTGCTAAAATGGCAGGGCAATACAAAACCCCCCCAAATGACCCCATTTTGGAAAGTAGACACCCTAAGGAAATTGATAAGTGGCATGTTGAGCCCATTGAATATTTTATTTTTTTGCCTCAAGCGATTGAATAATGACAAAAAAATTATTATTATTTTTTTTACACAAAGTTGTCACTAAATGATATATTGCTCACGCATGCTATGGGCATATGTGAAATGACACCCCAAAATAAATTCTGCTGCTTCTCCTGAGTACGGGGATACCACATATGTGGGACTTTTTGTGAGCCTAGCCGCGTACGGGGCCCCGAAAACCAAGCACCGCCTTCAGGCTTTCTAAGGGCGTAAATTTTTGATTTCACTTCTCACTACCTATTACAGTTTTGAAGGCCATAAAATGCCAAGATGGCACAAAACCCCCACAAATGACCCCATTTTAGAAAGTAGACACCCCAAGCTATTTGCTGAGAGGCATTTTGAGTCCATGGAATATTTTATATTTTGCCACAAGTTGCGGGGAAATTACAAACTTTAATTTTTTTTTATTTTTTTTTCACAAAGTTGTCACTAAATGATATATTGCTCACACATGCTTTGGGCATATGTGAAATGACACCCCAAAATAAATTCTGCTGCTTCTCCTGAGTACGGGGATACCACATATGTGGGACTTTTTGGGAGCCTAGCCGCGTACGGGGCCCCGAAAACCAAGAACCGCCTTCAGGTTTTCTAAGGGCGTAAATATTTGACTTCACTCCTCACTACCTATTACAGTTTTGAAGGCCATAAAATGCCAAGATGGCACAAAACCCCCACAAATGACCCTATTTTAGAAAGTAGACACCCCAAGCTATTTGCTGAGAGGCATGTTGAGTCCATGGAATATTTTATATTTTGCCACAAGTTGCGGGAAAATTACAAACTTTTTTTTTTTTTTTTTTTTCACAAAGTTGTCACTAAATGATATATTGCTCACGCATGCCATGGGCATATGTGAAATGACACCCCAAAATAAATTCTGCTGCTTCTCCTGAGTACGGGGATACCACATATGTGGGACTTTTTGGGAGCCTAGCTGCGTACGGGGCCCCGAAAACCAAGCACTGCCTTCAGGCTTTCTAAGGGCGTTACAGTTTTGAAGGCCATAAAATGCCAAGATGGCACAAACCCCCCCAAATGACCCCATTTTGGAAAGTAGACACCCCTAAATTTAGGGGTACACTAGTGAGACTAGGTAATAAATGGCGGGTGCCCTGAAACTATAAAAAAATAACTAACCAACCAGCGTCACCTGTAACAGTTATATGGTGATCACTGGTGAAAGGGTTAACTAGGGGGCAATCAGGGGGCTTTATGCGGTAGTATATGGGGGTCCCTGGCGCTATAAAAAGCTGCGGCGAACCTAAATACCTACCTGCCTAACTAGCGTCACCTGTGACACTAATACAGCGATCAGAAAAACGATCGCTTATTAGGCTGGGTTCACACTGGAGCGATGCGGGAACGCCACGAATCCGCGGCGGGTTCCCGCATCACATGCCTCCCGGCGGTAGTTCACACTGCCCTATGCGAACTGCTGGGAGTGTCAGTGAAACGTAATGACACCCCCAGATCAGTTCGCATATCGCAGTGCGATCTGCAAACTCGGATCGCATGGTGTGAACACCCATGCGATCCGATTCTGCTGCGGACCAAAAAAAGGGTCCCGTGCGAGTTTGCGGCGGGTGCGGCGGGTGCGACACGAATTCAGCCATACTATCTGTATGGCTGAACTCGAATCGCACAGAGATCGGATGTGATTTGCACTGCAGTGCGGTGCGAATCACATCCGTTCTCATAAACCGCTGCAATGTGAACCCAGCCTTAGTGACACTGGCGACGGGGGGTGATCACGGGGTTAAACCTTTATTGGGGGGTTAGGGGGGTACCTTAGAACTAAAGGGGGCTAACCCTAACTGCCCTAACAGTTATTACAGTCACAAATGACACCCGCCGGGTGATCAGGGGGTTAAACCTTTATTAGGTAATAAATGGCGGGTGCCCTGAAACTATAAAAAAATAACTAACCAACCAGCGTCACCTGTAACAGTTATATGGTGATAACTGGTGAAAGGGTTAACTAGGGGGCAATCAGGGGGCTTTATGCGGTAGTATATGGGGGTCCCTGGCGCTATAAAAAGCTGAGGCGAACCTAAATACCTACCTGCCTAACTAGCGTCACCTGTGACACTAATACAGCGATCAGAAAAACGATCGCTTATTAGGCTGGGTTCACACTGGAGCGATGCGGGAACGCCACGAATCCGCGGCGGGTTCCCGCATCGCATGCCTCCCCGCGGCAGTTCACACTGCCCTATGCGAACTGCTGGGAGTGTCAGTGAAATGTTAATGACACCCCCAGATCAGTTCGCATATCGCAGTGCGATCTGCAAACTCGGATCGCATGGTGTGAACACCCATGCGATCCGATTCTGCTGCGGGCCAAAAAAAGGGTCCCGTGCGAATTTGCGGCGGGTGCGGCGGGTGCGATGCGAATTCAGCCATACTATCTGTATGGCTGAACTCGAATCGCACAGAGATCGGATGTGATTTGCACTGCAGTGCGGTGCGAATCACATTCGTTCTCATAAACCGCTGCAATGTGAACCCAGCCTTAGTGACACTGGCGACGGGGGGTGATCACGGGGTTAAACCTTTATTGGGGGGGTTAGGGGGGTACATTAGAACTAAAGGGGGCTAACCCTAACTGCCCTAACAGTTATTACAGTCACAAATGACACCAATGCAAAAATAAAAATAAAAAATAAAAAAAAATGACATTGGTGTCACTGTGACTGGGGGGCAGGGGTAATTGGGGGGGTGATCGGGGGGGGGGTGTGAGTGTGCCTGGCATGTTCTACTGTGTAGTGTCGTGTTGGTGCAACTCACCGATCCTCTCTCCTCGGTGTCGGAACGAAAAATACCGACACGGAGGAGAGATTACATCACTTCCTCTCCTGTGTTTACATTACAGGAGAGGAAGTGATGTCACGGAGCATTTTCATTCGTCGGGAGCGATCGCGAGGGGGTGGCCATGAATGAATGGCGTCCCCTCGTCCGGGATCGCTCCCGAACGAATACCGACCGCCGCAGGCACCGGGCGGGGGCCCAATCGGGCCCCCGACCCGCGGGCAGGCAAGGACGTACATGTAAGCCCTTATGCCTGCCCGTGCCATTCTGTCGACGTACATCGTCGTGCGCCGGTCGGGAAGTGGTTAAATACTCCATCAATGAAAGAAAAGGGTGCTACTACCCCAGATTATGTAGAGATCCATCTGAGCTATCGGATGTAGGATGTGCAGTCGCTCAGCTGTCAAAGATGTAATGGATAGAAGACAATCTGCAACTCCTTACATGCTCTTAAATAAGTCCAAATTTACTGTAACTCCATAAAAGATAGATATATAAAGCAGATCTGAAACGTATAGGGAGAGGTGTAGGTGAAGCTGCCTTTTCCTAATGTGCGATATTAGTAATGAATCAAAAGTATGTGTATACATTAAATTATTGCAAAATAATTTGCTGCCTCTTTAAATATTATGTGCATAAATAAATAATAGAGAAATGAGTGTACTGTCTCCTTAAAAATAGTCTGCATACCCAATAGTTGTATCTCCTCAAAAGTATCCTAATGTATTGGATACAAGGCATTCTATGAAATACACAACAATAAAGTGGTAACGTGCTTAATGTTCAAAAAACATATATGGAACCAATATCATGTATAAAAACTGCATATACTGTAAACATATCAAAAAAGAATCCGTGATATCATTGGCACGATAGTAGTCCACAGTATTTTATATGAAACTCTAAATAAAGATAAAGTGCTCTGTGTGCTCAATGTGCAAAAAAGTACATATATACAGTTGAAAAAAAGTATGTGAACCCTTTTGGAATGATGTGGACTTCTGCACAAATTGGTCATTGTCATGGTTATGCAATAGAGTTTGTCTGCTTACCTGTCTCCATGTGTTCATCTCTAGAGATCAGCCGACCCTCACCTGACTGCTTTTGTAATCCATCCACATGGCTCCACCCTATTAACCTGTGCACTGCAGGCCAACCCTACTGATCAACCTTTGTGTGTTTGGCTTCCTGTTACCTGCCATGTGCTCTTCTGTTGCTCTGTTACCAACTTTGGTGTGTCCCTGACTATCCCTGTCTGCTTGTGGCCCTGACCTTGCCTTTATCCCTCACTATCCCTATCCTCCTGTTGCCTACTGTGGGTGTGAGCTGGGGGACCCTGGGGGTCGCGACCTGGAGCCAGTTGCAGCCCAGTCCATTCTCACCACTAGAGGCTCTGGTGAACACCTGCTGGCTCTTAGACCATGCCCCAGGGAATCTTACGCTCTACCCCGGTGGGATCTGTCTTGGTGTTCTGGTGGCCCTGCCTTCCTTATCACCTTGACTCCTGTCCGCAGCAGACAGCCATAGGGTCCACAAACTTGCAGTGCACTCCTGATCCCTACGGTGTGCATCTGTCACCTGGCCTCAAGGTGACCTGACAGTCATAAAATGTGATCTGATCTTTATCTAAGTCACAATAATAGACAATCACAGCTGCTTCAACTAATAACACACAAAGAATTAAATGTTACCATGTTTTTATTGAACACACCATGTAAACATTCACAGTGCAGGTGGAAAAAAGTATGTGAACCCCTAGACTAAAGAGATCTCCAAGAGCTAATTGGAGTGAGGTGTCAGCCAACTGGAGTCCATCCAATGAGATGAGATTGGAGGTGTTGGTTACAGCTGCCCTGCCCTATAAAACCACACACCAGTTCTGGGTTTGCTTTTCACAAGGAGCATTGCCTGCCTCGCACAAAAGAGCTCTCAGAAGTCCTACGATTAGGAATTGTTGCATAAAGCTGGAAAGGGTTATAAAAGTATCTCCAAATGCCTTGCTGTTCATCAGTCCATGGTAAGACAAATTGTCTATAAATGGAGAAAGTTCAGCACTGCTGCTACTCTCCTTAGGAGTGGGCGTCCTGTAAAGATGACTGCAAGAGCACAACACAGACTGCTCAATGAGGTGAAGAAGAATCCTAGAGTGTCAGCTAAAGACTTACAAAAGTCTCTGGCATATGCTAACATCCATGTTAGTGAATCTATGATACATAAAACACTAAACAAAAATTGATTTCATGGAAGGATACCACAGATACCATTGCTGCACATTTACAGTTTGCACAAGAGCACCTGAATGTTTCACAGCAGTACTGGCAAAATATTCTGTGGACAGATGAAACCAAAGTCGAGTTGTTTGGAAGAAACACACAACAATATGTGTGGAGAAAAAGAGGCACAGCACACCAACATCAAAACCTCATCCCAACTGTAAAGTATGTTGGTGGGGGCATCGTGGTTTAGGGCTGCTTTGCTGCATCAGGGCCTGGACGGATTACTATCATAGAAGGAAAAAATAATTCTCATGTTTATAAAGACATTTTGCAGGAGAACTTAAGACCATCTGTCCACCAGCTGAAGCTCAACAGAAGATGGGTGTTGCAACAGGACAATGACCCAAATCATAGAAATAAATCAACAACAGAATGGCTTAAACAGAAGAAAATACACCTTCTGGAGTGGCCCAGTCAGAGTCCTGACCTCAACCAGATTGAGATGCTGTGGCATGACCTCAAGAAAGCGATTCACACCAGACATCCGAAGAATATTGCTGAACTGAAACAGTTCTGTAAAGAGGAATGGTCAAGAATTACTCCTGACCGTTGTGCACGTCTGATCTGCAACTACAGGAAACATTTGATTGAAGTTATTGCTGCCAAAGGAGGTTCAACCAGTTATTAAATCCAAGGGTTCAAATACTTTTTCCACCTGCAATGTGAATGTTTACATGGTGTGTTCAATAAAAACATGGTAACATTTAATTCTTTGTGTGTTATTAGTTTAAGCAGACTGTGATTGTTTATTGTTGTGACTTAGATGAAGATCAGATCACATTTTATGACCAATTTGTGCAGAAATCCATATCATTCCAAAAGGGTTCACATACTTTGTTTTGCAACTGTATGTGCATATATGTCCATATATAATGTATTTTTTGCACATTGTGTTATCACTTTATTGTTATGTACTTCATAGAGCCCCATGTTTTCAATACATTAGGATACCTTTGAGGAGATACAACCATTGGCTATGCACACTATATTTAATGAGACAGTACACTAATTTCTAATTATTTGGTATGCACATCATATTTAAAGAGACAGCACGCAATTTTCCCAAAAATTATTTATACACATACTTTTGATTTATTACTAATATCGCACATTAGGAAGAGGCAGCGCCACCTACATCTCTCTCCCTTTACATTGATTTGTCCATCACACCTTAGTGGGATTTCTAATGTAGGAAGCAGCCTTACTATATCACCATAGCACAGGATCCACTACTCTATATTATGGCTGAAACCTGTTAACATCTGCTGTATATATCTATATTTTATGGCGTTACAATAAATTTGGACTTATTTAAGAGCATGTAAGGAGTTGCAGATTGCCTTTTATCCTGATTTTAAATACACCTTATGTAGGGATGAGCTTCGTGTTCGAGTCAAACGTACGTTAGACTCGAACATTGGCTGTTCGGCCGTTCGGCGAATTCCGAACGTTTGGGCCGCTCGCGTCAAAATTCGAGTGGCGCGCACGGACCACAATGCACTGCGGTGGCGCAGTGCATTGCTGGCTCATGATTGGCCAAGCATGCACTGTGACCCCGCATGCTTGGCCAATCGTAGCGCCAGCAGCGAGGAGAGCCATGATTGGCCACAGGCATCCTGCCTGTGGCCAATCATAGCTCAGGCTGTGTAGTGCACGCCCCACCCTATATAAGGCCGCCTTTGAGGCGGCCTCGTGTAGTGTGTTAGCATCTGAAGCAGTGGGTGTTCTGTGTACCTTCAACACAGTACACACCAATCGTTTTTGGCTGATTTCCTATCTTGCTGCTGTGTAGTGGTTGTTGTCTGTGCCCTGACCGCAGTATACACCACTATATTCACCTCACCTATATAGCTAGTGATCTAGCTTTAACCACTTAACAACTGCCCATTGCCGATTAACGGCTTCAGGGCGGTTGTTTAACTCTGAGAGGCCGTTAATTAACGGCCTCCCAGAATTCTGCTCTTGCGCGCCCCCTGGGGCGCGCACTCGAGAGCATCCGTGACCGCCGGGTCCACAGGACCCGGCGCATCACGGATCACGGTAAACGGCCGCTCGTCGCGGCCGTTTACCACGTGATCGCTCTGTCAAATGACGGAGTGATCACTTGTAAACAAACCGGCGTCATGTTATGACGCCGGTTCCTCCCTCCCCTCTCTGTACCGATCGGTACAGCGGAGGGGAAAGAGATCGGTGTCAGCAGCGATGTGGGCTGCATCTGCAGTGCCCACATCGCTGCTCACCGAATTTAACCCCTCAATTCCCTGCCAATACTCTGCAATACCAGTGCATACTCTGCAGTACCCTGCCATTACTCTGCAGTACCCCGCCATTACTCTGCAGTACCCCGCCATTACTCTGCAGTGCAGTACCCTGCCATTACTCTGCAGTACCCTGCCATTACTCTGCAGTACCCCCCATTACTCTGCAGTACCCCCCAATACTCTGCAGTACCCCCCAATACTCTGCAGTACCCGCCATTACTCTGCAGTACCCCGCCATTACTCTGCAGTGCAGTACCCTGCCATTACTCTGGAGTACCCTGCCATTACTCTGCAGTACCCCCCATTACTCTGCAGTAACCCCCATTACTCTGCAGTACCCTACCATTACTCTGGAGTACCCCCCAATACTCTGCAGTACCCTGCTATTACTCTGTAGTACCCCGCCAATACCCCGCCAATACTCTGCAATACCCTGCCATAAATTGCCATACCCAGCCATACTCGGAGATACCTAGCCATACTCGGTGATACCCTGAAATACCCAGCCATAGACGCCCCCCACCCCTCACCGCCCTCCGGTGCTTCTACCAACTCGCCAGTACGATCAAAGCCAGAATCTTTTTTTTATTTTTTATTTCAGGCTTCCCAGCCTAGAGGTGAGATGTGGGGTCATATTGACCCCCAGATTTCACTGTAAAGAGGACCTGTCACCCCATATTCCTATTACAAGGGATGTTTACATTCCTTGTAATAGGAATAAAAGTGATCAAAAATATATTTTTGGGGAAAAAAATGTCAAACTAAAATAAATAAAGTAAAATGAACAAAAAATAAAAAACTGAGAGGTGATTAACCACTTTCAGACCGGACCATTTTGCTGGTAAATGACCAGAGGTCTTTTTACACTTTGGCACTGCGCTGCTTTAACTGGTAATTGCGCGGTCATGCAATGTTGTACCCAAACAAAATTTGCGTCCTTTTCTTCCCACAAATAGAGCTTTCTTTTGATGGTATTTGATTGCCTCTGCGATTTTTATTTTTTGCGATATAAACGTAAAAAGACCGCAAATTTTGAAAAAAAATGATATTTTCTACTTTTTGTTATTAGAAAAATCCAATAAACTCAATTTTAGTCATACATTTAGGCCAAAATGTATTCAGCCACATGTCTTTGGTAAAAAAAAAGTCAATAATTGTATATTTATTGGTTTGCGCAAAAGTTGTCACATCTACAAACTAAGGTACGTTTTCTGGAATTTACGCAGCTTTTAGTTTACGACTGCCTATCTCATTTCTTGAGGTGCTAAAATGGCAGGGCAGTACAAAACCCCCCCAAATGACCCCATTTTGGAAAGTAGACCCCCTAAGGAAATTGATAAGAGGCATGTTGAGCCCATTGAATATTTTATTTTTTTGCCTCAAGCGATTGAATAATGACAAAAAAAAAATTTTTTTTTTTTTTTTACACAAAGTTGTCACTAAATGATATATTGCTCACACATGCTATGGGCGTATGTGAAATGACACCCCAAAATAAATTCTGCTGCTTCTCCTGAGTACGGGGATACCACATATGTGGGACTTTTTGGGAGCCTAGCCGCGTACGGGGCCCCGAAAACCAAGCACCGCCTTCAGGCTTTCTAAGGGCGTAAATTTTTGAGTTCACTTCTCACTACCTATTACAGTTTTGAAGGCCATAAAATGCCAAGATGGCACAAAACCCCCACAAATGACCCCATTTTAGAAAGTAGACACCCCAAGCTATTTGCTGAGAGGCATGTTGAGTTCATGGAATATTTTATATTTTGCCACAAGTTGCGGGAAAATTACAAACTTTTTTTTTTTTTTTTTTTTTTTCACAAAGTTGTCACTAAATGATATATTGCTCACACATGCCATGGGCATATGTGAAATGACACCCCAAAATAAATTCTGCTGCTTCTCCTGAGTACGGGGATACCACATATGTGGGACTTTTTGGGAGCCTAGCCGCGTACGGGGCCCCGAAAACCAAGCACCGCCTTCAGGCTTTCTAAGGGCGTAAATATTTGACTTCACTCCTCACTACCTATTACAGTTTTGAAGGCCATAAAATGCCAAGATGGCACAAAACCCCCACAAATGACCCCATTTTAGAAAGTAGACACCCCAAGCTATTTGCTGAGAGGCATGTTGAGTCCATGGAATATTTTATATTTTGCCACAAGTTGCGGGAAAATTACAAACTTTTTTTTTTTTTTTTTTTTTTTCACAAAGTTGTCACTAAATGATATATTGCTCACGCATGCCATGGGCATATGTGAAATGACACCCCAAAATAAATTCTGCTGCTTCTCCTGAGTACGGGGATACCACATATGTGGGACTTTTTGGGAGCCTAGCCGCGTACGGGGCCCCGAAAACCAAGCACCGCCTTCAGGCTTTCTAAGGGCGTTACAGTTTTGAAGGCCATAAAATGCCAAGATGGCACAAACCCCCCCCAAATGACCCCATTTTGGAAAGTAGACACCCCTAAATTTAGGGGTACACTAGTGAGACTAGGTAATAAATGGCGGGTGCCCTGAAACTATAAAAAAATAACTAACCAACCAGCGTCACCTGTAACAGTTATATGGTGATCACTGGTGAAAGGGTTAACTAGGGGGCAATCAGGGGGCTTTATGCGGTAGTATATGGGGGTCCCTGGCGCTATAAAAAGCTGCGGCGAACCTAAATACCTACTTGCCTAACTAGCGTCACCTGTGACACTAATACAGCGATCAGAAAAACGATCGCTTATTAGGCTGGGTTCACACTGGAGCGATGCGGGAACGCCACGAATGCGCGGCGGGTTCCCGCATCGCATGCCTCCCGGCGGCAGTTCACACTGCCCTATGCGAACTGCTGGGAGTGTCAGTGAAATGTTACTGACACCCCCAGATCAGTTCGCATATCGCAGTGCGATCTGCAAACTCGGATCGCATGGTGTGAACACCCATGCGATCCGATTCTGCTGCGGGCCAAAAAAAGGGTCCCGTGCGAATTTGCGGCGGGTGCGGCGGGTGTGGCGGGTGCGGCGAATGGCTGAACTCGAATCGCACAGAGATCGGATGTGATTTGCACTGCAGTGCGAATCACATCCGTTCTCAAACCGCTGCAATCTGAACCCAGCCTTAGTGACACTGGCGACGGGGGGTGATCACGGGGTTAAACCTTTATTGGGGGGGTTAGGGGGGTACCTTAGAACTAAAGGGGGCTAACCCTAACTGCCCTAACAGTTATTCGTCACAAATGACACCCGCCGGGTGATCAGGGGGTTAAACCTTTATTAGGTAATAAATGGCGGGTGCCCTGAAACTATAAAAAAATAACTAACCAACCAGCGTCACCTGTAACAGTTATATGGTGATCACTGGTGAAAGGGTTAACTAGGGGGCAATCAGGGGGCTTTATGCGGTAGTATATGGGGGTCCCTGGCGCTATAAAAAGCTGCGGCGAACCTAAATACCTACCTGCCTAACTAGCGTCACCTGGGACACTAATACGGCGATCAGAAAAATGATCGCTTATTAGGCTGGGTTCACACTGGAGCGATGCGGAAACGCCGCGAATCCGCGGCGGGTTCCCGCATCGCATGCCTCCCGGCGGCAGTTCACACTGCCCTATGCGAACTGCTGGGAGTGTCAGTGAAATGTTACTGACACCCCCAGATCAGTTCGCATATCGCAGTGCGATCTGCAAACTCGGATCGCATGGTGTGAACACCCATGCGATCCGATTCTGCTGCGGGCCAAAAAAAGGGTCCCGTGCGAATTTGCGGCGGGTGCGGCGGGTGTGGCGGGTGCGGCGGGTGCGGCGAATGGCTGAACTCGAATCGCACAGAGATCGGATGTGATTTGCACTGCAGTGCGGTGCGAATCACATTCGTTCTCATAAACCGCTGCAATGTGAACCCAGCCTTAGTGACACTGGCGACGGGGGGTGATCACGGGGTTAAACCTTTATTGGGGGGGTTAGGGGGGTACATTAGAACTAAAGGGGGCTAACTCTAACTGCCCTAACAGTTATTACAGTCACAAATGACACCAATGCAAAAAAAAAAAAAAAAAAAAAAAAAATGACATTGGTGTCACTGTGACTGGGGGGCAGGGGTAATTGGGGGGGTGATCGGGGGGTAAAGGGGGGGTGTGAGTGTGCCTGGCATGTTCTACTGTGTGTGGGATGTGTTGGTGCAACTCACTGATCCGCTCTCCTCCGTGTCGGAACGAAAAATACCGACACGGAGGAGAGAATACATCACTTCCTCTCCTGTGTTTACATTACAGGAGAGGAAGTGATGTCACCGGGGATTTCTATTCGTCGGGAGCGATCGCGAGGGGGTGGCCATGAATGAATGGCCGTCCCCTCGTCCGGGATCGCTCCCGAACGAAAACCGACCGCCGCAGGCACCGGGCGGGGGCCCGATCGGGCCCCCGACCCGCGGGAGGCAAATCACGTACATGTACGTGCTTATGCCTGCCCGTGCCATTCTGCCGACGTACATCGGCGTTAGGCGGTCGGCAAGTGGTTAAATACCACCAAAAGAAAGCTCTATTTGTGTGAAAAAAAGGACAAACATTTCCTATAGGTCCAGTGTTGCATGACTGAGTAATTGTCATTCAAAATGTGAGGGCACCGAAAGCTGAAAATTGGTCTGGTTATTAAGGGTGTTTAAGTGCCCAGTGGTCAAGTGGTTAATAATAGAGCTTGCAGTCAGTAGTGTTAGGAGATAGTGCGTGCTGTCTGCATGCTCTGTACCCAGTACATACCGCTATAATATAGGGCAGGCCCCTACTTTCAAACATCCAACTTACAAACATCTCCTACTTGCAAACGCAAGGAGACAGCAGCAAGTGAGATGAAAAAAGATGGACGACAAAACAAATTATACAGGGGTGATAACCCTTCCCTATGTTTTCCAAAAAGCTTAAAAATAGTTTGTTTGACTGGAGCTACACTTTAAAAATGTACCGGTTGAAAATTACAAACAGATTCAACTTAACACAACAAACCTACACAGTCCCTGTCTTGTTTGCACCGCCTGTATACTGCTGTTCTGAGTATATAGGGCCTGGGGGCCACACGCATTTCCTTTTTTTAATATGGGTACGGGGTTCCCCTTAATATGCGTACAAGACCCAAATAGGCTGGTAATGGGTAGGGAGGGCTACCCATGCCATTTTTCTGAATGATTTTCAACCATATTGCAGGAACCAGATATAACATTAAAACCGCAAGCAGTTTTAAATGGTGTTATTTCCGTTTAATGTCATTTTGTGCAGGGACTGTTCCAAACATGGGAAACACGTGGCACTTCACAGGCATACTACAGACACCCCCCAGGCACCATATTTAAAGGAATATTTCACCTTTTTTTTTTCACTTTAATCGTCATTAAAATCAGTGCTCCCGCCAAAACGGCCGTTTTTAAAACTTTTTTTTGCAGTGACCCATGTCCCCTGAGGCAGGAGGCAGGTCCCCAAACCCTTTTTAGGACACTATCTTGCATATTAGCCGTTAAAATTAGCACTTTCCATTTCGAACGTTCGAGTCCCATAGACTTCAATGGGGTTCTAACGTTCGTTTCGAACGCGGGGGTCGTTCGCAAGTTCTGGTGCGAACCGAACCGGGGGGTGTTCGGCTCATCCCTAACCTTATGTCTGACAAAAATCTCAGTGTACATGGTCACCACAAAAGATCATATTTGCCAATAGTCCCAAATTTCCCAGGACACTCATGAATGTTTACAACTTGTCCCAACTTGACCTTGTCCCAGGTTTCTTCCCAAAAATAAAGATTGGACAGACATTAAGGCAAGCAATAGCTCAGATGTTCACACTGCAGTGCTGCTGGGCAAGGTCACTGTCAACATATCCATGGGCACAAATCGCTCCCCCTACCTTCATCTTTCCAGCAGTGATCAATCAGGCAGCTTAGCTATTTTTCACTTACTTCTATGTATCAGAGGTGGAGCCTGCTGCAAGGAGGAACGCAGTGATTGGGCAGGACTAAGGGAAGGATGTGTGGCCAACCTTTGGTGATCTGCCTGGCCACGCTTTCTGCCTCTGGTTGATGGAAATCGAACACAGCACAGTGTAACTGCAGTCTATTTGAAACTGGGCGGAATCAGGAGAGTAAGTGGCGGCAGCTGGGAGAAGCAGGTTGCGAAGATTTAGTCATGTTAGGAAGGGGGGAAATAGGAAGCGACAGTGAACCGACACTAGAAAATAAGCAGAAAAGGACCAGGTCTGGTGAGCTAGAGATTACTTCTTATGCCGCGTGCACACGACCGGACTTTTTGAGGGACTAGGTCCGACAGACTTTCGACTGGGTTCTGACGGAGTTCTGACAGAGTTCTGACGGACTTTCCGAATGAACGGACTTGGCCACACACAATCACACCAAAGTCCGACGGATTTGAACGTGATGACGTACAACCGGACTAGAATAAGGAAGTTCATAGCCAGCAGCCAATAGCTGCCCTCGCGTCGGTTTTTGTCCGTCGGACTAGCATACACACGAGTGGATTTCTCGGTAGGAACTGGGTCCGGCGGAATTCCGGCGGAAAAATTTGAAACATGTTCCATTTCTAAAGTCTGTCAGACTTTTGCAAATCAAAAGTCCGCTGCAGCCCACCCTCGATCGAATGGTCTGTCAGAATCGTTCCATCGGACATTTGATGAAAAGTTCGGTCATGTGTACGCGGCATGACACACATCTAGTGTTTACACAGTTTCTAAACTGAATGACTGTGTATGCATCTCATCAGACTCTGCTACTCTTGTCTGTCCACTCATTATCTCACTTGAGCTTTGCATAAGGCCAGCCACCGTTTGGTTCCAGCACACGGATCGAGTTAACCTTCGATACACCAAGCAGGTTTACAGTTTCTGACCTTGATTCTTCATGGATTTATACAGTATACTGGCTTAAAGGCTTATACAGGGGCTGACATATATCTATTTTCCTAGTCTCAGGGAGACAAGCTGGTTAAACAACATTAACTGTTTATTAAAGTGATAGTAAACCCCGCTTGGTCATTTTTACTTACAGGTAAACCTATAATAAGGCTTTAGGAGATATTCACCCTGGATGCGCTGCATGCGCTCTGAAAGTCCGGCATAGCTTGAGCTGGAACCGACGGCTCCCGCGTGCATGCGTGGGAGTGACGTAATCACTGCTCCAGCCAATCTCATAGTCATAGCATGCAAACCCGGAAGAAAGGACATGGAAAGATGTCAGCCCCCTCAGCAGTGAAAGCACAATCCTGGAGGGCTTTGTTCCAAGGTGAGTATTTCATATTGTGCTAGTATGCAATGCATACTAGCACATTATGCCATTGCCTTTTTTTTTTTTTACAACAGAAGAGGTTTACCACCACTTTAACCATCTTACCTGCTAACTCCTTCTAACGCAAATGCAGTCCTCCAGCACAGAATGTATGTAGTGGCAAAGAAGGATGGGGTGTGCTGGAAGGTGTATTGATGCTGACTACTGGGGATCTACTGTAGCTGGGGGTTGTAGTGTTGCTGGGGGGATTGTTGCTGGGGGAAGCTACCATTGTGGAGGGATCTATTGTTGCTGGTGGGGGATGTTTTGCTCTGTGGTTCTTATGGGTTGGATCCACTGTTGAGTGGCAAAGGTCTATTGATACTTGCTACGGGGGGGGGGGGGTCTCTTGTTGCCAGCAGAGATCTTTTGTTGCTGGGGCAGATCTATTGTTGCTGGTGGGGATCTATTGTTTCTGGGGAGTATATTTTGTTCCTGGGGTGGGTCTATTTTTACTGTTACTGGGGATGATTTGTTGTTGCTGGGGGAAATGAGTACTTGCTGGTGGGGGGGGGGGGAGGGGGCGGGGGTGGGATCTACTATCATTAACCAATTCCATACAAAGGATCAGTACTAGGAGTTGGATAAGGGGGAAAAGACAAGGGGTGGTGCTTAGAGGTAGGTCAGAGTGAAGAGAGTACCTGTACCTATTGTTTGAGAATAAACGTCCTGTCTTTATATATCTATATTTATATATGCCTGCAACAAATAAATGAATATGCTTCTTGTAGAACCACTCCCATGTTAAATGAATGCCCCATGCCTAAATAAACCAATGCTCCACCTACAGTGGCTATCTGGACACACAGAAAAAATATGTCCCTAAAAACTTTTTTGAAATGTTGGCAACCATGAAAGATGCTCAGATAAAAGTTGACTAGGCAGTATTAGTGCTAGAAATATAATTTTGATGAGTCTCCTAATCATATTAACTTGAGCAGTTACTGGTGAATGATGGCTAGCCAGTGACTAGAACAGAATTATCCTTCAGCACTCTATTTCATGACAGTAGATCGATGATCATCTAAAACTCATTCTCATTTCTGTGTCATTTAGTAATGCTGTTTAGTAGGAATGAGATAACCAAAAGAAGCTGAAAATTCAATCTGTGCATCCTGAACATAATGCCCAAACCCCATTGAAGTCTAGGGGAGCTGAATCTTGCTATTTATTTATGGCCTTTTGTATGGCCAATTTGCAAGCTTTTGATGAAAAAGGATGGTGCCATGGGTAGTTGAGCATGGAAACACGTACCAATGCAAAAAATGTTTTTTTTTTTTTAATGTTAAGCAGGGAGACAGTCTTTCAATGCAGCTTAAAGGGCAAGATTAAAAATACAAAATTCCCATAAATAACATGCTTGGGGAACCTGCGTATGATTTGCACACCTGTAGGATGTTCTCCTGCAAACGTGACCTCATACCAAGATATTAACAAGAGTTTTCAATTACAGGTCTGCTAATGACTGATGGTCTGTAAAACAACAGCAATTCCTCACAGTTAAAACTTAAGCTGCCTATTTAGCAAGGGGCAAAATCAAACATTTTTTAAAATGTCTAATCCTAATCTTAATATCAATAATGTTAATATCTGGTAAGCAAAGATCAGTTTGTATATGGTCAAAGCAGTACAGTGAGTGATGAAAAAATTGCCTAGCACACAAGAGGTGGAAAACAGAAGTTTTGATGAAGCCACATTGCTGTGGTCAAGGTAGCACTGCAAAATGTGGTCCCAAATGCCCAACATGGAAAATATACAGTACATATACCTACAGCTTATTTACTTTACACAACAAACCACCATATGGTATATACTGTACTGGAATCTTATAAAGCTGTTCTCTGGAGAACTTGTCACAGTACAAAATAATTTGTTTCCTAGCTGTAAATGGCAACAACAAGCTTATTTTGATGATCAGAGAAAAAGGAAGTCTGGGTGGCCAGGCTACTGTAGAAACCACCTTTGATTAGAAAATCACCTAGGAAGGTGAAAACATCCAGGAAAATCACAGCGGAGGCGCAAGCTGACTTGCTGCTATTTTCTTGATGTTGTTGCCGCGCTTGGCAATTTTACAAATAAAGGTGATTTCTACAGTAGTACGGCAGTCCAAATTTTCTTTTCGTGGCTGTGTGTAGCTGGTGGATCTGGAGCGGTGTTTTCTCTCTCTTGTTGAACAAGAGACATGCCACAGGCAAGGTAAGATCACCCTTGAATTAATGGCCCCATTTCTACTCTAGAACAATATCTGAATATACAGGAATGTAACAGTGTTGACACATAACAGAGCAAAGTGAGTTATTTTAATGGCATTAGGGAGCACCTTATTACTCCAGGGACCAATCAAAGAGTAGAAGTTTGGATATACATTATGTAAACATCATTAGAATTTGGAATCAATAATCCTGACGCCTGGAAGTTAATAGTAATGCTAATCAAACTGAACTTTACTCCACATGGGTGACTCCTCAATATAGCTCCTCAGCTTGTATTAAAGCATCTGTGTTTTAATTTTTTTTTGTTAAAATTACAAACATGGGGACGTGGTAAAGCTGGTGGCCTGAGCAGACGTGTGCTGCGGGAGCCCCGCTCTTACCTGGATAATTTATCCAATTAAAACTGGCAAACTGCTGAATACCTCCACCTGACACCCTCCTGAGACCTCCAGGCATGCGAAGAGGCAAGTCCAGCTCTAGACGGAAGAATTCCTCCATTCCTAAAGCCTCTCCACAGCACCAGAAGCAGAAAGAGCCTCCTCCCGATGGCGCGCACATGGTGACTCAAACTCCGGCCTCAGACCCGGCAACGGTGGAGGAGGACCGCTTCCAAACCCTAATGCAGGCTATCTCTGGCTGCAAAATGGTCCTCAAGGCCAAGATTGATCTCCTGCAAACTGACTTTGGGTTGATGCGTCGAGATATTGACAACTTCCGGGAGAGGCTGGGGGAGGCCAAACACTGTGTGGGTGATTCGGAAGATTCCATTAGGGAACACTGTGCCTCCCTTCACATGTCACAGGTACGGGTGAAGGCGCTGGAATCCCAAGCGGAAGACAGCGAAAATAGGAGCAGGAGGAACAACCTCCGAGTTGTGGGTCTGCCTGAGGGAGCGGAGGGGCAAGACCTACCTGGTGGCCTTCACAGATAGGGATGAGCCGAACACCCCCTGGTTCGGTTCGCACCAGAACTTTCGAACGGACCGAAAATTTGTATGAACTTTAGAACCCCAGTAAAGTCTATGGGACTGGAACGTTCGAAATAAAAAGTGCTAATTTTAATGGCTAATATGCAAGATATTGTCCTAAAAAGGGTTTGGGGACCCAGCTCCTGCCCCAGGGGACATGGATCAATGCCAACATTTTTTTTAAAAACGGCTTTTTTTTTCAGGAGCACTGATTTTAATGACAATTAAAGTGGAAAAAAAGTGAAATATTCCTTTAAATATCGTGCCGGGGGGTGTCTATAGTATGCCTGTGAAGTGGCACGTGTTTCCCGTGTTTAGGACATTGGCTGCACAAAATGACATTTAACGGAAAAAAAGTAATTTAAAACTGCTTGCGGTTTTAATGTAATGTCTAGTTTCGGCAATATGGATGAAAATCATTGAGAAAAAAATGACATGGGTAGCCCCCTGCCAATAACCAGCTCCTTTGGGTCTTGTACGGATATTAAGGGGAATCCCGCACCCAAAGTAAAAAAAGGAAAGGCGTGGGGCCCCCAGGCCCTACATACTCAGAACAGCAGTATACAGGCGGTGCAAACAAGACAGGGACTGTGTAGGTTTGTTGTATTAAGTAGAATCTGTTTGTAATTTTGAACTGGTACATTTTTAAAGTGTAGCACCAGCCAAAAAAAATCTATTTTTAAGATTTTTGGAAAACATAAGGAAGGGTTATCACCCCTGTATAATTTTTTGGGCTGTCTATCTTTTTTCATCTCACTTCCTGTTGTCTCCTTTCATTTGCAAGTAGGAGACATTTGTAAGTTGGATGTTTGAAAGTAGGGGCTTGCCCTATATGCTCTGCAGAAATGTGGGCCTAAGGTTTTGGTAGTGCCATAACACTGTAAGCCCTCAAAGTGACTTTTGGTGGGTGCTGGAGTGCCCTGGTGTGAACGATTATATCAAGAATTGTAATTACATGCCATTGTTGAACAGTGGTAGAAAAATTGTGCCTTTGGTGGTTGTGGTGGTGGTAGTGGTGGTGCCACAACACTATAAGCCCTCACAGTTACTCTCAGTGGGCGCATGAACGGGCCCTGCTATGAAATATTATATCAAGAATCGTAATTACATGCCCCTGTTTACAGGGGCTGAAAAATTGGGCCTTAGGCACTGGTGCTGGGGCCATGACACTGCAACCTCTCCCAGATACTCTAGTTGGAGTGCAGGAATGAGCCCTGCTGCAAAGCATTGCATCAAAAACTGTAATTACATGCCCCTGTTAAACAGGGGCTGAAAAATTGGGCCTTAGCCACTGGTGGCATCACCCAGAACCAAAAATGTTCTTCCAAGCTATCAGCAGGATCATTGAGGAGGAAGAGGAAAGTCAGTCGACATAACAGGACAGTCAGTCGATGGACAGGCACACCCTGTGATCGGTTCCAAAGCCACCAGCAGCACTGAAGGTGCGTTCCGAAAGAACGCTGGATGCAGGACAGGCCAGTAGCTCAGTTGCATACTGTGAAAGCTATGGCCAGTGATCCATCCTCAAGACCCAGTAAGCCAGAGGATGTTTGGTGGGAAAGGTGTCCAAGTCTGATCTTGCCCCTAGGTATTCCTGCACTATGTCAGACGCTGGCGATGGTTGCTGGAACCGATCATACCTTGGGTCTGCGGACTAAAAATTTGTCTGAACGCATCGGTCAGATGACCACCTTCTCCTTCTGTGACTGGCCGAAGCCTCAGCAACACGTTGTCCAGAACCAGGAGTTTGTAACCTCCCAGTCTCTGGGAACGCGTTGCACAGACATTTCTGCAAGGCCTCCGGAATATGTCTCATCCTCTGCTCCCTCTGCAGCGGCAAGATAAGGTCCGCAACCCTACCCTTGTACCCTGGATCAAGAAGAGTGGCCAGCCAGTAATGGTCCCTCTCCTTGAGCTGAAGAATACCAGGATCCTTCCGCAGGCTTTGCAGGATCAGGGAGGCCATGCAGCGTAGGTTAGCTGAGGCATTCAGTCCGGAGTCCTCTGGGTCACTAAGGAAAACATGATCCGCAGCCACATCCTTCCAGCCACGTACAAGTCCACAGGATTCTTTGGACTGTAAATCATTCCTAAAAGACTGCTGCTGCTGATGCTGAGTGCCAGGCTCCACCTCCATGCGAACACAAGCCTCCTCCTCCTCTTCCTGTGTGATGGGTGGGACGGCAGGAACACTGTCTGGATAAAGGGGGCCTTAAGAGGCAAGGAAGTCCTCCTCCTCCTGCCTCTGTTCTGCCTCAAGTGCCCTGTCCATTATTCCATGCAGCATATGCTCCAACAGGTGGACAAGAGGTACAGTGTCACTGATGCATGCACTGTCACTGCTCACCATCCTCGTGGCCTCCTCAAATGGTGACAGGACAGTGCATGCATCCCTGATCATGCCCCACTGGCATGGTGAAAAAAAACGAGCTCCCCTGACCCTGCCCTGGTGTCATAGTCGCACAGGTACTCATTGATGGCCCTCTGCTGCGTGTGCAGCTGCTGCAGCATGGCCAACGTTGAGTTGCACCTGGTGGGCATGTCGTTTATAAGGCGGTTCTTGGGTAGGTTCAACTCCTTTTGGAGCTCAGCCAACCGAGCACTGGCATTAAATGATCGGTGGAAATGCACACAGACTTTCCTGGCCTGCCTCAGGACATCCTGTAAGCCTTGGTACCTGCCCAAGAACCGCTGCACCACCAGGTTAAGGACGTGAGCCACACAGGGCACAGGGCAGGTTGGTGCTATTGTCACAAACCACCATTCCTGGCTTAAGCGGATGTGGCGTCAACCACCTCTCAGCCTGCCCCTGCAGGGCTGACAAAATATCTGCCCCAGTGTGGCTCCTGTCCCCTAAACAAACCAGCGCATCACGGTATGGCATTTTTTTTCCTGCGTACTTGTGTAGCCCCTTGAACGGCTACAGAGCACCGTTGGTTAAGAGGACAAAGCACTGGAAGAAGCCATGGAGGAAGAAGAAGAAGAGGGGGTGGAGGAGAGAGGTGTGTCACAACCAGTAGTAACATTTTGGAGGCATGGTGGTGGAACAACCTCCAACACTACTGCACCTTGTCCTGCATCCTTCCCAGCTGCCAGAAGAGTGACCCAATGGGCCATGAAAGATAGGTAACGTCCCTGTCCATGCCTGCTGGACCACGAGTCAGCGGTAATATGCACCTTACCTCTGACCGCCTTGTCCAGCGAGGCATGGGCATTGCCTTCCACAGAGCCGAAATTGCCTTCTATGAGAAAAAGTGGTGTTTGGGGACCTGCCACTAAGGAACCGCACATTGCACAAACTCACGGAAGGGGCCCAAGTCTACCAACTGAAAAGGCAGCAGTTGAAGTGCTAGCAATTTATCCAAGCTAGCATTTAACCGCTGGGCATGTGGATGGCTGGGAATGAACTTCTTTCTACGGTCCAGCAGCTGGGGCAGGGAAATTTGTCTGGTACAATCGGACGTTGGTGTACTGCTAGCAGAGTGCCCACAAGTACTTGGCTGTGACACACTTAATTCTACACCTTCATTCCTCTCAGTGCAGGCTTCAGAGAGGACTGAAGGTCTAGTGAGGTTGGAGATCCCAGCTGATGAGGAGCAAGGAGAGGTCTGCTTTGTTCTTTGATATGGGTCTTTAAGGCACGCTTGCCAACGAGCTACATGGCAGGTCAACATATGTCTGGTCAAGCATGTGGTGCCCAAGCAGCTAATGTTTTGGCCACACGAGATACGCTTGAGACATATGTTGCAGATTGCAGCGGTGCGATCTGATGCACCCGTCTCAAAAAAGGCCCACACCAAATAACTTTTGGAATAACGCACAGAGGCAGCGCCCTGTACAGGCGGAGCTCTGCGGTGTGATTCAGTCGGTGTGCTGCCTCTAAGCTGGCCCCCGGAGGGCATCCTGCCTCATTGGAGATGTGCCTCCTCCTCCTCCTCTCTCCTATCAGGCACCCACCTGGAGTCAGTGACCTCATCATCCCCTCCCTCTTCATCACTGGAGCAAACCTGGCAGCATACTGCAGCTGATGGAACAGGACTGCCAGATTGCTGTCCTTCTTGAGCATCCCCTCTCTCAGCGCTCACGCTACTGCCTTCCTCTAGCTGGGTATCATCATCAGAGCCTTCAAAACGCTGGGCATCCTCCTAGAGCATGTACCCAACACTGTGGTCAAACAGTTCGGGGGACTCCTTAGGAGGACATGGTGGGTCTAGGGAAGGAGTGACTGATGACATTGAGACGAGGAAAGAGGACGCATTGGCAACTGCTTTGCTAGTACCCTGAGCCTGGGTGAGAGAGGATGAGGAGGATGAGAAGGGCTTGGTCATCCACTCTACCAAGTCTACTCTACACTGATTGTAATTACTGCACCTGCCTGCCTGTGTTACAGAAACAGAACAACACTAGCAATAAGGGGTAGCTTCAGATGTATACTGTGCTGGAGGCACACAATACCCACTGTAAATGCTGCAGATGCCTGTATTACAGAACACCAGTAATAAAGGGTAGCTTCAGGTGTATACTGTGCTGGAGGCATGCAACACTCACTTTAACTGCTGCAGATGCCTGTATTACAGAACACCAGTAATAAAGGGTAGCTTCAGGTGTATATTGTGCTGGAGGCACACAACACCCACTTTAACTGCTGCAGATGCCTGTATTACAGAACACCAGTAATAAAGGGTAGCTTCAGGTGTATATTGTGCTGGAGGCACACAACACCCAATTTAACTGCTGCAGATGACTTTATTACAGAACACCAGTAATAAAGGGTAGCTTCAGGTGTAAATTGTGCTGGAAGCACAAAACACCCACTTTAACTGCTGCAGATGCCTGTATTACAGAACACCAGTAATAAAGGGTAGCTTCAGGTGTATTTTGTGCTGGAGGCACACAACACCCACTTTAACTGCTGCAGATGCCTTTATTACAGAACACCAGTAATAAAGGGTAGCTTCAGGTGTATATTGTGCTGGAGGCACACAACACCCACTTTAACTGCTGCAGATGCCTGTATTACAGAACACCAGTAATAAAGGGTAGCTTCAGGTGTATATTGTGCTGGAGGCACACAACACCCAATTTAACTGCTGCAGATGACTTTATTACAGAACACCAGTAATAAAGGGTAGCTTCAGGTGTATGTTGTGCTGGAAGCACACAACACCTACTTTAACTGCTGCAGATGCCTGTATTACAGAGCACCAGTAATAAAGGGTAGCTTCAGGTATATACTGTGCTGGAGGCACACAGCACCCATTGTAAATGCTGCAGATGCCTGTATTACAGACCACCAGTAATAAAGGGTAGCTTCAGGTGTATACTGTGCTGGAGGCACACAACACCCACTTTAACTGCTGCAGATGCCTATATTACAGAACACCAGTAATAAAGGGTAGCTTCAGGTGTATTTTGTGCTGGAGGCACACAACACCCACTTTAACTGCTGCAGATGCCTTTATTACAGAACACCAGTAATAAAGGGTAGCTTCAGGTGTATATTGTGCTGGAGGCACACCACACCCACTTTAATTGCTGCAGATGCCTGTATTATAGAACACCAGTAACAAAGGGTAGCTTCAGGTGTATATTTTGCTGGAGGCACACAACACCCACTTTAACTGCTGCAGATGCCTATATTACAGAACACCAGTTATAAAGGGTAGCTTCAGGTGTATACTGTGCTGGAGGCACACAACACCAACTTTAACTGCTGCAGATGCCTATATTACAGAACACCAGTAATAAAGGGTAGCTTCAGGTGTATTTTGTGCTGGAGGCACACAACACCCACTTTAACTGCTGCAGATGCCTTTATTACAGAACACCAGTAATAAAGGGTAGCTTCAGGTGTATATTGTGCTGGAGGCACACCACACCCACTTTAATTGCTGCAGATGCCTGTATTATAGAACACCAGTAATAAAGGGTAGCTTCAGGTGTATATTTTGCTGGAGGCACACAACACCCACTTTAACTGCTGCAGATGCCTATATTACAGAACACCAGTTATAAAGGGTAGCTTCAGGTGTATACTGTGCTGGAGGCACACAACACCAACTTTAACTGCTGCAGATGCCTATATTACAGAACACCAGTAATAAAGGGTAGCTTCAGGTGTATTTTGTGCTGGAGGCACACAACACCCACTTTAACTGCTGCAGATGCCTTTATTACAGAACACCAGTAATAAAGGGTAGCTTCAGGTGTATATTGTGCTGGAGGCACACCACACCCAATTTAACTGCTGCAGATGCCTGTATTACAGAACACCAGTAATAAAGGGTAGCTTCAGGTGTATATTGTGCTGGAGGCACACAACACCCATTTTAACTGCTGCAGATGACTTTATTACAGAACACCAGTAATAAAAGGTAGCTTCAGGTGTATATTGTGCTGGAAGCACAAAACACCCACTTTAACTGCTGCAGATGCCTGTATTACAGAACACCAGTAATAAAGGGTAGCTTCAGGTGTATATTTTGCTGGAGGCACACGACACCCACTTTAACTGCTGCAGATGCCTATATTACAGAACACCAGTTATAAAGGGTAGCTTCAGGTGTATACTGTGCTGGAGGCACGCAACACTCACTTTAACTGCTGCAGATGCCTGTATTACAGAACACCAATAATAAAGGGTAGCTTCAGGTGTATATTGTGCTGGAGGCACACAACACCCACTTTAACTGCTGCAGATGCCTGTATTACAGAACACCAGTAATAAAGGGTAGCTTCAGGTGTATATCGTGCTGGAAGCAAAAAAAACACCCAATTTAACTGCTGCAGATGCCTGTATTACAGAACACCAGTAATAAAGGGTAGCTTCAGGTGTATGTTGTGCTGGAAGCACACAACACCTACTTTAACTGCTGCCGATGACTTTATTACAGAACACCAGTAATAAAGGGTAGCTTCAGGTGTATACTGTGCTGGAGGCACACAACACCCACTTTAACTGCTGCAGATGCCTGTATTACAGAACACCAGCAATAAGGGGTATCTCCAGGTGTATACTGTGCTGGAGGCACACAACATCCACTTTAACTGCTGCAGAGGCCTGTATTACAGAACACCAGTAATAAAGGGTAGCTTCAGGTGTATGTTGTGCTGGAAGCACACAACACCTATTTTAACTGCTGCAGATGCCTGTATTACAGAACACCAGTAATAAAGGGTAGCTTCAGGTATATACTGTGCTGGAGGCGCACAGCACCCATTGTAAATGCTGCAGATGCCTGTATTACAGACCACCAGTAATAAAGGGTAGCTTCAAGTGTATACTGTGCTGGAGGCACACAACACCCACTTTAACTGCTGCAGATGCCTATATTACAGAACATCAGTAATAAAGGGTAGCTTCAGGTGTATTTTGTGCTGGAGGCACACAACACCCACTTTAACTGCTGCAGATGCCTTTATTACAGAACACCAGTAATAAAGAGTAGCTTCAGGTGTATATTGTGCTGGAGGCACACAACACCCACTTTAACTGCTGCAGATGCCTGTATTACAGAACACCAGTAATAAAGGGTAGCTTCAGGTGTATATTTTGCTGGAGGCACACAACGCCCACTTTAACTGCTGCAGATGCCTGTATTACAGAACACCAGTAATAAAGGGTAGCTTCAGGTGTATACTGTGCTGGAGGCACGCAACACTCACTTTAACTGCTGCAGATGCCTGTATTACAGAACACCAGTAATAAAGGGTAGCTTCAGGTGTATATTGTGCTGGAGGCACACAACACCCACTTTAACTGCTGCAGATGCCTGTATTACAGAACACCAGTAATAAAGGGTAGCTTCAGGTGTATATTGTGCTGGAGGCACACAACACCCATTTTAACTGCTGCAGATGACTTTATTACAGAACACCAGTAATAAAAGGTAGCTTCAGGTGTATATTGTGCTGGAAGCACAAAACACCCACTTTAACTGCTGCAGATACCTGTATTACAGAACACCAGCAATAAGGGGTATCTCCAGGTGTATACTGTGCTGGAGGCACACAACACCCACTTTAACTGCTGCAGATGCCTGTATTACAGAACACCAGTAATAAAGGGTAGCTTCAGGTGTATATTGTGCTGGAGGCACACAACACCCATTTTAACTGCTGCAGATGACTTTATTACAGAACACCAGTAATAAAAGGTAGCTTCAGGTGTATATTGTGCTGGAAGCACAAAACACCCACTTTAACTGCTGCAGATGCCTGTATTACAGAACACCAGCAATAAGGGGTATCTCCAGGTGTATACTGTGCTGGAGGCACACAACACCCACTTTAACTGCTGCAGAGGCCTGTATTACAGAACACCAGTAATAAAGGGTAGCTTCAGGTGTATATTGTGCTGGAGGCACACAACACCCAATTTAACTGCTGCAGATGACTTTATTACAGAACACCAGTAATAAAGGGTAGCTTCAGGTGTATATTGTGCTGGAAGCACAAAACACCCACTTTAACTGCTGCAGATGCCTGTATTACAGAACACCAGTAATAAAGGGTAGCTTCAGGTGTATGTTGTGCTGGAAGCACACAACACCTATTTTAACTGCTGCAGATGCCTGTATTACAGAACACCAGTAATAAAGGGTAGCTTCAGGTATATACTGTGCTGGAGGCGCACAGCACCCATTGTAAATGCTGCAGATGCCTGTATTACAGACCACCAGTAATAAAGGGTAGCTTCAAGTGCATACTGTGCTGGAGGCACACAACACCCACTTTAACTGCTGCAGATGCCTATATTACAGAACATCAGTAATAAAGGGTAGCTTCAGGTGTATTTTGTGCTGGAGGCACACAACACCCACTTTAACTGCTGCAGATGCCTTTATTACAGAACACCAGTAATAAAGAGTAGCTTCAGGTGTATATTGTGCTGGAGGCACACAACACCCACTTTAACTGCTGCAGATGCTTGTATTACAGAACACCAGTAATAAAGGGTAGCTTCAGGTGTATATTTTGCTGGAGGCACACAACGCCCACTTTAACTGCTGCAGATGCCTGTATTACAGAACACCAGTTATAAAGGGTAGCTTCAGGTGTATACTGTGCTGGAGGCACGCAACACTCACTTTAACTGCTGCAGATGCCTGTATTACAGAACACCAGTAATAAAGGGTAGCTTCAGGTGTATATTGTGCTGGAGGCACACAACACCCACTTTAACTGCTGCAGATGCCTGTATTACAGAACACCAGTAATAAAGGGTAGCTTCAGGTGTATATTGTGCTGGAGGCACAAAACACCCATTTTAACTGCTGCAGATGCCTGTATTACAGAACACCAGTAATAAAGGGTAGCTTCAGGTGTATGTTGTGCTGGAAGCACACAACGCCCACTTTAACTGCTGCAGATGCCTGTATTACAGAACACCAGTAATAAAGGGTAGCTTCAGGTGTATACTGTGCTGGAGGCACGCAACACTCACTTTAACTGCTGCAGATGCCTGTATTACAGAACACCATTAATAAAGGGTAGCTTCAGGTGTATATTGTGCTGGAGGCACACAACACCCACTTTAACTGCTGCAGATGCCTGTATTACAGAACACCAGTAATAAAGGGTAGCTTCAGGTGTATATTGTGCTGGAGGCACACAACACCCATTTTAACTGCTGCAGATGACTTTATTACAGAACACCAGTAATAAAAGGTAGCTTCAGGTGTATATTGTGCTGGAAGCACAAAACACCCACTTTAACTGCTGCAGATACCTGTATTACAGAACACCAGCAATAAGGGGTATCTCCAGGTGTATACTGTGCTGGAGGCACACAACACCCACTTTAACTGCTGCAGATGCCTGTATTACAGAACACCAGTAATAAAGGGTAGCTTCAGGTGTATATTGTGCTGGAGGCACACAACACCCATTTTAACTGCTGCAGATGACTTTATTACAGAACACCAGTAATAAAAGGTAGCTTCAGGTGTATATTGTGCTGGAAGCACAAAACACCCACTTTAACTGCTGCAGATGCCTGTATTACAGAACACCAGCAATAAGGGGTATCTCCAGGTGTATACTGTGCTGGAGGCACACAACACCCACTTTAACTGCTGCAGAGGCCTGTATTACAGAACACCAGTAATAAAGGGTAGCTTCAGGTGTATATTGTGCTGGAGGCACACAACACCCAATTTAACGGCTGCAGATGACTTTATTACAGAACACCAGTAATAAAGGGTAGCTTCAGGTGTATATTGTGCTGGAAGCACAAAACACCCACTTTAACTGCTGCAGATGCCTGTATTACAGAACACCAGTAATAAAGGGTAGCTTCAGGTGTATGTTGTGCTGGAAGCACACAACACCTATTTTAACTGCTGCAGATGCCTGTATTACAGAACACCAGTAATAATGGGTAGCTTCAGGTATATACTGTGCTGGAGGCGCACAGCACCCATTGTAAATGCTGCAGATGCCTGTATTACAGACCACCAGTAATAAAGGGTAGCTTCAAGTGTATACTGTGCTGGAGGCACACAACACCCACTTTAACTGCTGCAGATGCCTATATTACAGAACATCAGTAATAAAGGGTAGCTTCAGGTGTATTTTGTGCTGGAGGCACACAACACCCACTTTAACTGCTGCAGATGCCTTTATTACAGAACACCAGTAATAAAGAGTAGCTTCAGGTGTATATTGTGCTGGAGGCACACAACACCCACTTTAACTGCTGCAGATGCTTGTATTACAGAACACCAGTAATAAAGGGTAGCTTCAGGTGTATATTTTGCTGGAGGCACACAACGCCCACTTTAACTGCTGCAGATGCCTGTATTACAGAACACCAGTTATAAAGGGTAGCTTCAGGTGTATACTGTGCTGGAGGCACGCAACACTCACTTTAACTGCTGCAGATGCCTGTATTACAGAACACCAGTAATAAAGGGTAGCTTCAGGTGTATATTGTGCTGGAGGCACACAACACCCACTTTAACTGCTGCAGATGCCTGTATTACAGAACACCAGTAATAAAGGGTAGCTTCAGGTGTATATTGTGCTGGAGGCACAAAACACCCATTTTAACTGCTGCAGATGCCTGTATTACAGAACACCAGTAATAAAGGGTAGCTTCAGGTGTATGTTGTGCTGGAAGCACACAACACCTACTTTAACTGCTGCCAATGACTTTATTACAGAACACCAGTTATAAAGGGTAGCTTCAGGTGTATACTGTGCTGGAGGCACACAACACTCACTTTAACTGCTGCAGATGCCTGTATTACAGAACACCAGTAATAAAGGGTAGCTTCAGGTGTATATTGTGCTGGAGGCACACAACACCCACTTTAACTGCTGCAGATGCCTGTATTACAGAACACCAGTAATAAAGGGTAGCTTCAGGTGTATATTGTGCTGGAGGCACACAACACCCATTTTAACTGCTGCAGATGACTTTATTACAGAACACCAGTAATAAAAGGTAGCTTCAGGTGTATATTGTGCTGGAAGCACAAAACACCCACTTTAACTGCTGCAGATACCTGTATTACAGAACACCAGTAATAAAGGGTAGCTTCAGGTGTATGTTGTGCTGGAAGCACACAACACCTACTTTAACTGCTGCCGATGCCTGTATTACAGAACACCAGTAATAAAGGGTAGCTTCAGGTGTATACTGTGCTGGAGGCACACCACACCCACTTTAACAGCACTAGGTTTGCAAGCCACAAAGACACTGTCCCTGCCTATCCTGCTTTTTCCCTGACCGCCGCAACACACTAAACAAGGCCGCCGCACTGATGGCCTTATATAGTGCGGGGAGTGTACTTAACCCCCTGAGCTATAATTGGCCACAGGCATCCCGCCTGTGGCCAATTATGGCTCTCCTCGCTGCCAGCGCCATGAGCCAGCAGTGCACTGTGATGGTGCAGTGCATTGTGGGCTGTATTGTGGGCTGCCACACAAATATGGCGTGAACGGCCCACAGAGTTCTGGCTTCGCTGAACGGGCGAACAGTCGGTGCTCATCCCTATTAACAGAGCATCTACTCTGTATCCACCTACCTGAAGCTGCATTCTCTCCCCACTATGCAGTGGAGAGAGCTCACAGGATGCCCCCCATGCTGGGTCCAAATTTTCGGGACCGAGACCTGGTGCTTCGAGAGGCAAGAACGGTGGCCGATCTCCGATTCGCCAACACGCGTCTTATGCTGTTCCCGGACTACTCGGTCGAAACCCAAAAGCTGAGGAGGACCTTGGATCACGTTAAAGCCCAGCTACGAGCAAAAAGCATCAAATACAGTATGTTGTTCCCCGCCCGCCTCCAGGTATTGGATGGAGAATCCACTCATTACTTCACATCGCCGGTGGAGGCCTCCCAGTGGCTGGACACTAGACCACGGTAACTGTATTTCTGTTTTCTCCTACTTGCGTTTCTGCTGCCGGTCCGTGTTGTCTTCTGCCCCCCTTCCCCTCGAGTGGATGCTCTATGGCGGCTGACTATGCAGACTTCTCCTGAGCTCCGCTTGCCCCACACCTTGCCACTGCATATTATGCAGCAAACACCCTTGCCCTTGCTGTGATGCTGGAGCTTTCTCCCCTACACAGTATTGCCCAATGCAGATGGCCAGGGGTGAAAATACTACCAGCTCTCCCACACCAAACCGCATGGTAGGACTACCCTGCCTGACCGACTACAGCCCCTGCCCCCCCCTTCTCCCATTGGGATACTGCCTTGAATTGTATCCGCCGAAGTGCTGGGGGAACTTGATAAAGCAGAGAGTGTTGGCGGGGTGGGCTGCGATGGGGATGCTAACTCTGTAATATTGTTGCCCGGCAAGAGATGAATCGACACGGGCTTCTGAAAGGAACAGATTGTGTTCACATTGCAACGATCAAAAAGTATGTGCGCTTAGCTTGTGCTAAGCGAACTCACTTAATATTGCATTATATGCTGGTTTTCTGTTTTCAACTCTTCAGGTTGGGGTCGGTGGCTCAAGGCCCACATAGACTATAAGAACTTTGCCTTCAGTGCCACCCCGGGCAGCCATCTGTTTTTCTCCATGTCCCGCATTAGATATACCTAATTTGCTCCAGTTGAGCTGAGTTCTGGTTAAGGGAATGGGTACTCTGAGTTCCCCAACGATTGTGCAGGGTGGGGGTGGAGGTTTTCTAGGTTCGTTTTCCA
This sequence comes from Lithobates pipiens, assembly GCF_037356315.1. Classification (NCBI taxonomy): domain Eukaryota; kingdom Metazoa; phylum Chordata; class Amphibia; order Anura; family Ranidae; genus Lithobates; species Lithobates pipiens. The sequence goes on from NW_027507788.1 coordinate 112,709,686, forward strand.
TGATGTTATGTACATGTTGGAACGTCTTTACTGCGGTACTTCTCTCTGGTGGTTTGTCCATCTACAGCCCAGGCTACTAATATTGGTCCATAGGACCATACATGTGACTAGATGTGTGATGTGTGTTGCTTGTCTCTCCCGGGTCCAATTATAATATACCCCCCTGGTGGTCCTGCATTGCAGATCTTCCTATGGCACAAATGAGGCTGCTCTCCTGAAATGTCCGGGGATTAAATGATAAAATGAAACGCTCCTTGGTTCTAACATACCTTAAAAAATATAATCCACCCGTGTGCATCCTACAGGAGACACACCTGTTGGGGAGCAAAGTGCTGAGTCTAAAGAAATCTTGGATCAGCCACTGTTACAATGCCACGCACTCCAGCTTTGCACGGGGTGTCAGTGTGCTGATCCACAAATCTCTAACATATGAATTATTGGATGTCAAGGTGGACCCGGGGGAAGGTACAGGATATTGCATGCAGTTATAGATACTATTGAAATGGTAATTTTGGGCCTCTATATCCCACCTCCGGCCACTACGGCCTTCTAGATATCCCACCGACAACATAATTATTGTAAGTGCTTAATATGGTCCCGAACTTTTCATTAGACAGGCTGTCACAAGGGGCCAGTGTTGACTCTCCTTGGTCAAAATGGGCCTCCTTCTATGGCTTGACAGATGTCTGGCAGTGGAGATACCCGATGGACCGGGCCTACACATGCCACTCTACTTCACATAGAGCCATGTCACGAATTGACCTGATCCTAGTTAGTGGGGGAATGCTCTCATACTGCCAAGGGGAATATCGGATCACGCTCCTATGATGTGTACTTTCTAGACTCAACCCCCCCCCTCAGAGAATATATGGCAAATATCTCGTTATTGGATCTCAGATCCCTTGGTAGAAGCTGAAACCTCTACACATATACGGAGCTTCTGGCTAACAAATGTGGGCACTGCTGCAGTACACAACACATGGGACGCATTCAAGGCATACATTAGGGGCTCGTATCAATCCTCTATATCCAAGGTCAGGCAAAATACAACAATAACCCTCACAGAAGCAGAGGCCGCAGCTCAAAATCTAGAATCCCATTACACTTCCACCCAAAACCCTATTACCTTACGCGACATGCAGGCGGTGTACAGGGAAGTAATGCTCCTCAGGGTCTCAAAAGCAACAATTGGCCCAAACGCAACGCATTTTTGAACAGGGGGGTAAAACCGGACGACTTCTGGCCTGTCTGGCTAGAGAGCAACAGCCAACTACATCCATTGCCCGTATTCGGGATTTGGATGGGGCAGTGATGGTGAACCCCCTGGCCATAAATGCCAGCTTTGCTTCCTACTATAGTGATCTCTACTCCTCCAGGGTAGATTATTCTAATGAAGAACTGAATTAATTTCTAGATCAAATTCCCCACTCTGACACAGCTCGTGAATGCCTAGATGGCTTCATAACTGTGGAGGAGGTCCAGAAAACTCTGTGGAAACTCTAGGCAGGGAAGACTCCAGGCATGGATGGGATCCCCCCGGAGTTTTACAGGCCATATGGGGACCAACTGATGTCCAAAATCCATCATATGATAGTCAGGGCTCTAAGGGAGGGGACTCTACCAGCATCTATGACAGAGGCAATCATAGTGGTTATAGCCAAACTGGGCAAGTATCCTGAGCTGTGTTCCTCCTACCGACCCATTTACCTGCTCAATGTTGACGCCAAGATCCTCACCAAGATCTTGGCATGGATATTGAATGAGGTAATCCTTACACTGGTCCATGAGGACCAGACCGGTTTCATGCTGGGTAAGGGTACAGTTATAAACTTGTGGAGGGTACACACAGTCCTGGGATCCGACAATCACCTGGCTCCCTCGGATGCAGTGGCCTCCCTAGATGCTGAAAAAGCATTTGATTCAGTTGAATGGGATTATCTATAGGAGGTCCTGCTCCGCTTCGGCTTCGGCCCTAGGTTTATATCATGGGTAAAAGCCCTATACGACTCCCCAAAGGCCAGAGTGCGCACTGGGTCAATCATCTCCCCCCATTTCTCCTCCACAGGGGAACAAGGCAAGGATGTCCGCTCTCTCCAGCGCTTTTTGCGCTGGACATAGAGCCAATGACGATCCTGATATGCACCACAGCAGCGGTCCGTGGCATCACCTTGGGCCCTGTGGAGGAGAAAATTTCGCTATATGCCAATAACACCCTCCTGTATCTTAGATACATGAATGCTTTCCTGAGAGAGGCCCTCTCACTTATAAACAAATTCGGCAGATACTCGGGTGTTCAGGTAAATTGGGGGAAGTCTGTCCTGTTGGAAGACTTGAGTCAATTTATTCCTCTCAACCTAGAACCGGTTATGTCCTCCCTGACACAGAAATGTTTGACCTAGAAGGTCCTACTCCTTACGCAGAGTGAGCTTGGTAAAAATGTCTGTACTTCCCAAATTTACCTATTTGTTTGGACAGACCCCAGTGCACATCCCGCAAGTGTTCTTCTAAAAGTTAAATAGTCTGCTTATCTCTTTTATCTGGAATGGAGGTACCCCTAGGATAGCACAGAGCACACTCCAGCTCCCAATCTCTCAGGGAGACCTGGCAATGCCCAGCAATGCCCTGCTTTGTCAAATATTACTAGGCGGCGGTCCTTGTGACGGTCAAATGGTGGCTGTCCGAGGAACCCTGCGCCTACGCTGGAGGCGGCATTGTTGGGCTCCTACTCCGAACTCCTAAATTTAATACACAGAGGCCCCAGATCCAATCCCAACTTTACTCCATCAATGCGGGTCACACTGCAGGTCTGGGACACAGAAAAGGCCAAGGTGGAAAAACCCAATAGCTGGTCCCCATATACCCCGTTATGGGGAAACCTGAGATTGCCCCACTTACGATCCATTCCGGATGCGGCAATATGGGCCCGATGTGGTATCAAAACTTTGGCGAATGTCACCTCCTCGAACGGGTTGTGCACATTTGATGACCTAAAAAGAAGACATGAACTACCTAACCACATGTTCTTTAGATACATCCAGTTCCGGCATGCTTACCGGGTGAAATTTCCCCAGCCTATTAAACTTGAAGCTAACATAGAGAGCATGTTGGCCCTAGATAGGGACATAAAACCTCTGTCAGCCCTCTACGCTGAACTATTTGGTCTAGATACATCTGTAGTCTCCTGACTATTCTCAAAATGGAAAGAGAACAACAGTGGAGGATGATGACTGGGAGGAGGGTATACAGCAATACCTTCCCCTCATGATCTCATCCAGAGATAGGTTCACCCAGCTTAGGTTCATTCACCGAGCTTACTATTCCCCAGAGCGCCTAGCCAAAATTTACCCCGAAAGGAGTGCTCTATGCCCCAAATGCACCTCAGCTCCAGGGAACCCTCTTCCATGTCATATGGTCCTGCCAACACCTCCAGACCTTCTGGAGTGAAGTGGTTTCAGAAATGAAATCTATAGGCAAACTTAATGTTCCCTGCAACCTGCTACCACTGCTGCTAGGCATTGTTGACATGATACAGTCATCACAGGCGAAGAAGCACTTCATATTTTATACAGCCTTCTATTCAAGGAAAGAGGTCCTCCTCAAATGGAAGGACCCCGGCCCCCCAACAGTCCCCCAATGGAGGGCCCTTGTTGACGTGGCCTTACCACTTTATAAACTGACATACTTGGGGCAGAATTGCCCCAAGAAATTTGAAAAAATATGGGCGGGCTGGACTCCGGGAGAGACAAACTAACTTGCCATAGAACTGAGGTTGAACAAAAGCATGTATAAAATTGAGTGAGGCCTTGACATCCACACACAATGATCTTACCCTAACTGAAATATGGTCCAAGTGAAAGTCTCCACCGATCCGAGTCAATAGCCTTACACACACTTGGTGAACAGTAGGGCATAGACCCAATTAATGATTGCATATTTGCAAGAGCGTGGGGGGTTCTCCCTCCCCTCATCCGGTTCCCCCTACCAACCTATGGATTAATTCTACCTCCAGTCCTAAATATATGTTACTGACTAGTTTGGATTGTCTAATCTGTTGATGGCTAATACTCTGTTTTATTTTTAGTCCTGTTATGAAAACCACTGCCGAGACTGTACCATTTTTTTAACATGTCATGTACAAAATAAATAACTTTGTTAAAAAAAAAAAAATTACAAACATGTTATATTTGCCTGCTCTGTGCAACTGTTTTGCACAGAACAGCCTTGATCCTTCTTTTCTCAGGTCCCCTATTGGTGCTTCTGGCTTCTCCCCTTTGTGACCCCAGCCTATAGCTATTGAACCACTTTAAATTCCCAAATGCTCTCCCAATGTTTGTGTGTAATTTCTTACGTGTCCCCTTTCCATAGGGGGCACACAGGTGACCAGGCGCCGAACACACGGCAGTCTATGTTAACCTTCCCAGCTTGCAATAAACTGATTGCAAGCTGGGAAGCTGATTTGCTAGTGTTTAGGGAGGGTTCAGGGCACAAGCGATGGGCCCTGAACACTCCCCACTCTATGCTAATTTGTCCCTTGTCTGAGTTTCATTGGCGAGGACCGGAGGATGGTGGGCAGTGCTTTTTGCAACCACAACGTCACTTCTGGTTTCACTCAGTGAGTCACTTAGTCACTGTGCTGTGGAGTCGACTGCATGTGGGAGGAAGGCCTGAGCGATGCCGGCGCCTGTGAGTAATGGTAAGTATATAAGAAGAAGGTGGGTGTGTATACTTGTATACACTACACAGATATACACATTTACATTACATTTGTCCTGTGTAGTGTATACAGCTCAGGGACACAGATGAGATGGCACTTGTGAGCACAGATGAGACAGCACTGGTGGGCACAGATAGGATGCACTGGTGGGCACAGATAAAACTGCAGTGATGGGCACAGATGAGACCACACTTATGGGCACTGGTAATGGCAATGACGAAACATGTCGGGGCGTGGCTATCTGGCAACTAACATTGAGACATTAAGCTTACATACGGAGGCGGAAGGAGGTGCTGAACGTAAGGGACGGTATTAGCAAGCTGAGGCACCCTATTCAAACTGCACACCTGCTGTGTGGGACCAGGCGGGACACGCAAGGAAGGGTGAGAGAGAGCAATTACGCTACCGGCAAAAAATAGGGTCCGCTGTGACCACCAATGCCCCGGAGTAACTTTTGTTGCAACTGAAGAGTGGAGTGATTTGATGTTTTTTGGAGTGCTTTCTTTCAAGTTGTTCATGTGAGTGCATAAAGTGGATTATTTTAAATTAAAGTGTGTTTACAGTATTACACTATTGGAAGTCTTTTATGTGATTTCTTTTGAGGCACACTTACAAGAGCCTTTCAATGGGAGAATATCCAGAGATTGGTGATTGAATATCTGATATCATCTCTTGAGAGATTGAGTGCCTTATTAGCCTAGCACGAGAGTGCGAGGCTCATCAGCTGGTGAGTGCTCCTACGAGGGGGGTCACAATCACGGATGGTGTGGTGAAGGATTTAAGAAAGTATTTTGGACACTGAATAGCCTTTCACACTGATAGAGGAACTATTGTTGGAGGATTTTTAATCACCCCTTGGTGACGGACTATATTTATATATATAATTTTTTTTTTTCGTGGATGATTGCATTGGTATTATTTTGTTCACTATATTTTATGTATAAATAAATATATATATTATGCTTATATTCACTTTGAGGAGTTGATACCTGAAATTGATGCGATTTTTGTGGAGTGTATTTAGCATATTGGTTTATGTAAAAAGCACAAAAAATTTTTTCTAGAGATAGATTGGGTGAATTAATATTCACACAGTATTAGCGCTACGGGGTATTATTTATTTGTTTATCACTAGTAACAAATAAATAAATTCTGATGCACCTATAATTTGTTTTGTAATTGTTCATTTAAGTAGCAGCTAAGATTTAGGGTGGGGAATTACAGCGCGGTGATGATACACTAAGTAGGCGGATTGAGTTTTGTGTATCCATATAGATATACTATCCTTGATACAGTATGAGAGATGTTGCCATAGATGTAACTAAAAATCAAGGGCCCATGGCTAAATTTAATAGGATTTCAGAATTGAAACCAGACACTGATCAGAGGGGAAAAGGTTGGGATTTAAAGTGAGACTAAACTCTCTCAATAAGCATTAAATATTTAATAATTATGCTGCTAGCATTAGTAAATAGATAGGAAGGCATATTATAAAATAATAATACTTCTTTGAAACTTTGTTCTACATTTCTTTAATTGCTTCATGGTTTCTGGTTTAGGCCAAAATTATGTCATACAGCACAGCAGGTCACATGAGAGTTGTATACAATGGATGGCTTCCTTTCAAGCCATCCATTGTATACAATTGTGTTGCTAGCTGTGATTGGTCAGTATAATCATATGGTACAGACTGGGCCAATCCCAGCCCATCTGTACCATGTGATTAGCTCTGACCAATCACAGCTAATCACAACAAAAGAAACTGAATGAACTGCTTTCATTCAGTAAAATGTGTGCATATAGCAATGTAATGTATTGCTATATGCAAACATAATGTGTAAAAAATAAAATAAAATACTGATAACTTCCCCTGTTAATATGGTAACATTATATTGCTCTGGTCAAAGCATGTTAAAAAAAAAAAAATCGTAAAAAATAAAAATAAAGAAAATTAAATAATGTAAACAATTTTTTTTTTTTCCTACTGTCAACAGTCAGTGTCCCTGATTACCGCCACACCCATTATATCATAATGCTGTACTGCACTGGTGACAGTAAAAAAAAAGGACTGTCTACTTTCCAAAAAGTGGTCATTTGGGGGGTATTTCTTCTTTCCTGACACTTTTGGGCCTCAAGAAATGAGATCGACTGTCAGTAAATTAGGATTGATACATTTTCACATATATACTGCCTGGTCCAAATGAACTATTTTAAAGATCCAGAAAGATGGAGTTCAGGTTTAAGGATTAATAACCTGAAATATATTAGATTTTTTGGGGATTTAACAGCACTTTAACCACTTCCCACCTGGTCAATGTACATATACGGCCGGGTGGGAGCCGCCTCCTTCTGACTGGACGTTCAGGAACGTCCATCAAAAGGAGGGGGATCGCGCGCGCGCGTGCCCGCACAGAGGCGCGATCCCCATGCGCCCGTGTCACCCGGACACGGCGCATCTTGAATCGGCAGGAGGGCTCTGTGATTGGCCCTCCTGATCACATGACAGCCGTGTCTAATCACAGCCGTCATGTGATGTAAACAAACAGCCGGTTGCTAGGCAATCGGCTCTCCTCTCCTCACACGGAAGTCGTCGCTGAGGAGAGGAGAGGAGAGCAGATCGCTGCAGCCGGCTGGTGATCAGTGAGTATGAGCTGTTTTTACAGCTTTTTACTCACTGATCACTAGTCTAGTGTAATACACACATGTTCCCAAAACACATGTCCCCACAACACATGTCCCCACACATGTCCCCAAAACAAACATGTCCCCAAATAATAAAAAGACATGTCCCCAAATAATAAAAACACATGTCCCACTAAAATCACATGTCCCAATGATTATCTGCACACATATGTACGTGATCACCTGCACACATATGTACATGATCATTTGCGTACATATGTCTGTGATCACACAAACCAATTATTATACACTTAACGGAATTTTTTTTACCAAAAACATGTAGCAGAATACATTTTGGCTTAAATTTACGACAAAATTTGATTTCATCAGATTTCTTTTTTTTTTTTTTTTTTTTTTAAGTTTTAAAATGTTTTATTGAAGTATTGAAAACATAACAGTGACAGATCTCCCTCGCAGGGGATTTCTGGGAACTTATTGCTTCAAAGGCATAACAGAGAAAGAAAAAAAAAAATTTAGGACCCTTCCCAATGAGGAAAAGCCCTTATGCCTAACAGTAGAGAGATCGTAAATCCGGTATAACTCAAGGGTATAGAATATTATACAATGCCAGGTAAACAAAATAGCTATCCATGAAGAAAAAAAAAATCAAAAAAAAATTATATAAAAGTAAAAAAGAAAGGCAAATAAAAACATCCTCCAGGTGGACCGAAACCCTGACACCCCAACTGGGAACACACTGTGTCGGAGTCTTAGGTCCCCTGGACCTAAGATACAATGGGAAGCATTACGAACTAAACTTAGCGTAGAGTGTCATGAATAGTTAAGAGATCAAAGAGAGGTTAATTATACATGGCAGAGACCCCCTAAAAATCCCAAATACAAGCATAGTTTAAAGCAGAATGCGATGATAAGCCCCAGGAATGGTTAAACAGATATTACCAAGCTAGCGAGGTTAAGGTCATGGGGTTACAATTATGCATAAGCCTGTTCTGAGAGATAATACCCCCCCTCTCCCAGACCAGCTGGGGCTGAAGGAGGGAGTAAAAGAAGCAAAAGAGGGGAAGTGAGAAAAAGAAAAGAGAGGGTGGAAGGAGAGAAGGAGAGATAGGATCATAGTAAGGGGTGCCTAGGTCAAGGAGAGTCTGTGGAAGCCAGGGTGAGGTTCGGATCCGGGAGCTGAGCAGGTAATGAGCCATGGACCTGAGATTACAGTAGAATCCCAATGTAGTTGGCCCAGGGTTCCCACACCCGTTTAAATTTGTCCAATTTGTCGAGAATAGAATTAGAAGTTTTTTCTTGAAACATAATCCAGGTAATTTTTTGTTTCAGAAGTGGGAAGGAAACCTTGGGGGACTTCCAAGACCTATAGTCATTTTAGCTCCAATGAAGAAATAATGGATCAAAACCCGGCTATTTTTGGGGATTAGGGGTATTGTTTGATTCAGGAGGGCGATTGCTGGGGATTGAGGAACTGCATGGCCAGTGACTTTATGGATTAGGCCAAAAGTCCTGTTCCAATAGCTTCTGATTCTGGGGCATTCCCACAAGATGTGGAGGAGCGATCCTAAATGACCGCAACCCCTAAAACATAGTGGGGAGGACTAAGGGTAAAATTTAGCTAGACGAGTCGGGACCAGGTACCAGCGGGAAGTGTTGAGGATCCCGCTGAAGGCTGTCGTGAAGTGGGAGTCCAAGTCCAAGTCCCACTCCATACCCAGGTCGAGTTCCCAGCTCAGCATGTATTGCGCTTTTTTCTTTGGTTCGGCAAGAGCAGAGTAAATCAGGGAGATACCCCCCTCATGTCCGTGGCTGACGAGCACTAGAGTTCATAAGGGGATACAGTGAGGGGGAGGGGGTTGTGGGATGTCAGTGTGTGCAAGAAATGTGCTATCTGATGGAACCTAAATCTTTCTGAGTCTGGCATCTCCAGTTTAGAGATGCATTGACTTAGCTTGAGTGGCCCAGACGGGTTGAGAAAGTGTCCTATTCTATAAAGGCCTTTATCTATCCACCACTGGAATGCCCTTATATCCATCCCTGGCGGGAATGAAGGGTTATTGAAGATATGTGCAAGAGGTTGCCACTTTGAAGTAAGGATGTTAGATTTATGTACCGCGTCGCATAAAGTGAAGAAGTGAGAGAGGGTGGGGGACATGACCGGGGGTCTAGATTTCGGGGGGCACCACAACAGGAAATCAATAGTGTGCTTGGGGATAGCTTGTCTTTCCATCTCTAGCCATTCAGGTTTGGGGCCTCTCGAGTAGACGTTAGAAATCTGGCAGAGTTGCGCTGCCTGATAGTACCACCAGAGGTTCGGCAACCCTAGTCCGCCCTTCCGTCTAGGTCTAAACAATGTTTTCTTGGGGAGTCTGTGGTTGGATTTGCCCCAGGTAAATCTTATAATTGCAGACTGTAGGTTTTGGATGTGGGATTTGGGGACCGGTATCGGGAGTGAGCAGAAAAGGTACAATAACCTAGAAAGGAGAGTCATCTTGACGGCATTGACTTTACCAATCCAGGACAGCTTGTGGAGTGACCATTGCTCAAGGTCATTTTTGAGTTTCTTAAACATGGGCGGGTAATTGTGTTTGAATAATTGTTCTATGTTGGGCGTGAGCTGGACCCCTAAATAGGGGATGGAAGAGGAGCTCCAGGAAAAGGGGAAGTGCTCCTTTAGCCTGTGTACTAAGTCTGGGGGTACAGAGATATTGAGGGCTGTCGACTTGGCCATATTAACTTGAAGCCCGGAGACCTGTCCGAAATTTTGGAGGAGTTGGAGGATGTTAGGGGTAGAGGTGAGGGGAGAGGTGATAAAGAGAAGGACATCGTCCGCGAACAGGGTGCATTTATGTGATGATTGTCTGCATTTTACCCCCTGAATGTCAGGGTGATTTCTGATGGAAATAGCTAACGTTTCGATGCCAATGGCGAAAAGGAGGGGGGGATAGTGGACAGCCCTGTCTAGTTCCTTTACTAATCAAAAAGGGGTCTGAGAGGTGGCCATGGAGTCTGACCTGTGCTCTGGGTTGGGAGTAAAGGGCTTCCAGGAGATGAATAAAGTGTGAACCAAAGCCTCATCTTTCAAGCACGCCGAATAAGTACGGTCAAGTAATAGTGTCGATTGCTTTTTGCAAATCAATGGAAAGGAGGAAGCCCTCCTGTGGAGAGCCCCCGTCCCAACCCGACTTAAGTAGGGAAATAATGTCCACCGCTCTTCTTATCTGGTCAGGTCCCTGCCTTCCTGGGATGAAGCCCACCTGGTCCTTATGGACATATGCAGCAATAAAAAATCTCAATCGGTTATAAAGAATTTTCGTCATTATTTTTAAGTTGTTATTAATCAATGAAATAGGTCTGTAGTTGCTGACTAGGCTCTGGTCTTTGCCCGGTTTGGGGATGACCGAAATGTATGCTAAATTGGCTTCGGGATCCAAGGGCGAATTGTGGGTCAGGGAATTGAAGAACAAGGCCAGATAAGGGGACAGAACTTCAGTGAAGGTCTTGTAATATTGTGTCGTGAACCCATCAGGTCCAGGGGCGGAGCCGTTCTTAAGGTCCTTAATGACTGCTCTAATTTGCGCTTCTGAAATGGGGGCATCCATGATTGATCGGTGTGCGTCCGAAATCTTGGGAAGGGGAATACTGTCTAGGAAGGTTTTGGTAGACTGTATGTTGACCGGGTTTGGGCTAGAATAAAGCTTAGAGTAGAATGCATGGAAAGCATTCAAAATATGTTTGGGGTTTTGAGTGAGGGAGCCAGAAAGAGACTTGATTTTAGGGAGAGCGTGGGCTCTAAATTTAGGAGAAAGTTTCGCTGCGAGAAGTGGTCCGAATTCATCTGAATTGAGATAAAATCTACCATTCACCCATTGCATATGTTTTTCTGCGATGGAGGTGAGGGCAGTGTTAAGGGCGATCTTAGCTGCATCCAGAAGAGCTAGTGAAGTAGCGGAGGGGTGATTTTTGTGCGCTTTGCTTAAGGCCTGGAAATTTTTCTCTAGGTTAATAATGTCAATCTGTTTTTCGCGTTTAAGGCGAGAGGCGAGCTGTATAAGTTTGCCCATCATAACCGCTTTATGAGCCCCCCATAATACACTGGGGGAAATGTCTTCAGTATCATTAATGTAAAAGTATTCCTTGAGGTCGTTTTCAAGGACAGTACAGTGGACGGGGTTGGATAGCAGAGCTTCTTTCAGCCACCATTGTGGGGTATTTGCTTGGGTTAAGCAACCAGAGATTTTCAGAGAGACTAGGGAATGATCCGACCAAGGCACTTCGACTATGGAGGCGTGAGATGCTGGGTGGATGTCTGAGGAATGAAGAAAGATATGGTCAATACGGGCGTAAGTTCTGTGAGGTGCAGAGAAGTGGGTGTAGTCCTGGGCCGAGGGATTGAGTTCCCTCCAGGAGTCAATCATACCCGAGGCATGAAAGAGCCTTGCGATGCTAAGACTCTGCTTGGGAGGTCTTTTCAGGAGGGCTTTATTGTGGGCTGTTTTGTCTAACACATGATCGAAGGCGACATTGGAATCACCACCCATGATCACCTTGCCTTCCAAATGTGGGGAAAGAGAGGTTAGCATGGAGGAAAAGAACTGAGTTTGGCCCTTGTTGGGGGCATAATATGAAATGAGAGAGAAGAGTGACCCATTGATATGTCCCTTGACTAATATATATCTTCCCTCCCCATCCCTGATAATTTGGGACAGGGAAAAAGGGGTGCGTTTAGAAATAAGGACAGCAACTCCCCTCTTCTTGTCGTCAGCATTGGCTAGGAAAAAGGTAGGGTAGTTTCGGTGAAGGAAAGAGGAGTTAAAGCTTTTCGGGAAGTGCGTCTCTTGAATAAGGACAATGTCCAAACTCTTAGAGTGGTAGCTATGTAGGGCCTTGCGCCTTTTCATAGGGGAGTTTAGGCCTTGGGTGTTATGAGATGCAACCTTAAGTGATTGTTGTTTGGGGGTGTCATCAGCCATGGACATGAGGGAGTGTGTGCGAATACATGCCGGCATTGTTAACCTGTTCCAAGTGACCGTTGGCCCTGAGCCGGGGGATGCGACGTGGACCCAGAATTCGAGAAGACGTGAACCAGCCCACTCTCCTTGAAGACACCTGAAGGGGAAGAGACACATAAGTACAGGGAAAAAGGAAAGACCAGAGAGAAAGAAGGAAGAGGAAAGAAAAGAAGGAGGGAGAGCCCAGAAGGGAGACATACCTGGGCTCCCTAGGGGTAGGGGTAGCAGGTCCAAACCTGCTCCGATGCCCTTTGACTTGCAGGGATTGGTTGGAGGACAACCCGCAGTGGGGTTGCAATCCTGATGCCACCATGGGGTCGTAGGGCCCCAGGGTCACAACAGGTGATTTGCAAGAAGACCCGCTCCGGCCGCGTGGCACTCGCAAACTGTAGATTAACACCTAAAATGGAAACTAGTTAACACAAAGAAAAAAAAACTTTAACAAAAACATAGAATCAAAAACACAGGGGAGGGCCCCTAGATATGAACCACACATGTCCTGCTGACAAAGTAAAGTTCACCAACGATGTATGCCTATCTCCTATCAAGAGACAAGCATTCGGGGACTTGGAGGCAACCCATGCGATGGGGTTGGGGAGAAGGGCTGGGGAGGGGGTGGGGGGAAGGGTAAAGTCCGAGGCCCTCAGTGAAAAGTGGGCTGGGGCAACCATAGTGGCCGCAGGACAAAAAAAAAAGAGGGGGGAGGAGATGTAACAGGATGTTCCGAGACGGCTCGTGGGCGTGGAGGTCAGGACTTCACCTCCAAGAGGTCCAGTTGGGATGCAAAGATAGGGTCAGACCCTTAGGGGTCAGAATGGGGAGGTGTTCATCTTGGGGGGACGACATCCCGCTGTCTCTTTGGTTGCTGCTTGACCCAAAGAGGGGTCAGAGGGCTGGTAGGCGGTGGCCTCTTGGATGAGCTCGGGCGGGTCTCCATTTGTTAGGGAATCAGTTCCTGAGAGATGAGCCCCAGGTGGAGGAGTAAGCGTTCGCCATTCTGGAAATTTGTGATGCTGTAGGATTTTTCCTTGTAGTGGAATTGCAGGCAAAAGGGGAAGGCCCATCTATATTTGATCATCTGCTGGGAGAGAATGTCAAGTAGAGGTTTTAGGGCTCTCCTTTTTTGGATTGTAGTGGGAGAAATATCTGCGAAAATTAGAATTTTGACGCCATTGAAAAAGATGTCTTCTCTGTTATGGGATCTTTTCATTATTTCCTCTTTAACCCCGTAGAAATGCGGCTTGACCACAATGTCCCGAGGGAGGCCATCTTGGCGGGGGGGTTGCAAGACTCTATGGGCTCTGTCCAATTCAAGCCTCTGGTCCGGGATGTCAGGAATAATTTCCTTAATCAGTGCTTTAACAATATCATGTACGCCTGCTTGCGATTCCGGAATCCCTCTGATACGAAAGTTGTATCGTCTGCTTCTGTTCTCTAAATCGTCGAGTTTTGAGAGGGCAGTATCAAGCTGGTCTTGAAGTGTCTGTATACAAGCAGTGTTCTGGTTTGTGCGGGCTGCAGTTTCATCCACTGTCTGCTCAATGACATCTATTCTGGCTCCCAAGCTCTGGATGTCTGCTTTAATTGCAGATGTGATCTGTGCAGCATTCTGGGCCAGTCCAACAGCCAGCATGTCAGAGAAACTGCTCAGAAGCTGGGTCATGTCAGGGGGGTAATTGGGCTGAATGGGGGATGCTTGTGGTGAATCAGTAATGCTGCTGGGAGTCTTAGACAGCGAGGAGAATGGGTTCTCAGACTGCAGCCTGCCCAGGAGAGATTCTGTGGATGCAGGAGAGGGGAAGGGGTTCTGTGGATTACTCACAGGCGCTGATGAAGTCATCACAGGGGTTGCTGTGCTTGTTAGGATCGCATTCTCACCGCATGTTGTTGTAGCGGTCGCCATCTTGGAAGGCTGGGGGGCTGTCAGGCCGAAGTGTAATTGACGGTTAACGTCCTTCCTGGCGGGTTTTCCCGACATGCAGGCAGGTGCCTGGGATCTTTCGATGCACGGTGGGGGTCTCCCCAGAGGTGTCCGCTGGTTAAAGCCGGATATATGTGCCGTGGAGGACCAGAGCGGTGCGGAGCTCTCATTTAGTGCTTCGTTCCGGGATTCCCTCGCATGCGCACTCCCGGATTTCTTTTAAAATAGAAAGAAGAAAATATTGTTTTTTTTTCCAAATTTCGTGAATAAATACCACCAAAATAAAGCTCTATTTGTGTAAACAAAAGGATAAAAATGCAATTTGGGTACAGTGTAGCATGACCGCGCAATTGTCATTGAAAGTGCAAGAGCGATGAAAGCTTTAAATTGGTCTGGGAAGGAAGGGGCTGAAAGTGCCCTGTATTGTAGTGGTTAAGAATACTTTCTAGATTAATATAATTGGTTGACTTATAGAAAAGTTTTTCCTATTGTAACAAGATCCTGAAATGCATTTGCAAACTGTTTTATAGTCTTGTTTTTTTTCTGGCACCTATTGGCAAACTTTCCTAGATGCACATAGGCTTGAATTGTATAACCATAAATGTCCTTTAAAACCAGCACTGTTTTATCAAAGGAAGACCGCGTTTAAACAAAACTGTTTCCCATCCATTCCTCTGTATGTAAAGTTAGATCCACCTGACAGGGTTGAGGGACTATGTATAGTCTGGTGGTACTCTTTAGTTTTTGTTCCCAGCCATCTAGATGGATATTGTATCCACTCAAGTTAAGGATTCTGGCTTCAATGGCTCCCTAAGGGATTATTACTAGTGTGGTGGCAGCTGATGTCTTTCTGGTTTCCATAGCAACTATGCCTAGCCTATACGTCGACAACAATTTAATAGAGTAAAATAGCCTTCAACACAAATCTTTTAAGTAAGAAATATTTATTTTCTTGAACTTTGCTTTTGCAGGTGTTGTAGCTTATTACGGCATCTGAACTTTTTCAGAACAGTTTCAGTATTTACTTACAGTTCCAGAAATAGCATAGGAAACTTTCATATATCAAATATTCACTGTAGAAAAAGTTCATAAGTCACAGAAACACAGCTGTAGTCATTGCAGAAACACAGTTAGCATGGTGTTCTTATACACTGTGGCCCAGAGGCGTAATTAGAACCAGGGGCATTGCTAGGTCTACAAAAGATCTGGGGCTATAGCCCATAGCAGCATAGTAAAGAAAGTCATATGCTTGGGCGGGCATACACATGTATATACAGTAATATACGTGAGTGTGTGTGTGTATATATATCCCCAGAGAGCCCCCCCACTTACATCAGGGTCCCCAGAGAGCCCCTCCTACATCAGAGCCCCCAGAGAGCCTCCCCTTTGCACCAGGGTCCCCAGAGAGCCCCCACTTACAACAGGGTTCCCAGATAGCCCCCCTTAAATCAGGGTCCCCAGAGAGCCTCCCTCTTAAAGTCAGGGTCATCAGAGAGGCTCCCCCTTGCATCAGGGTCCCCAGAGAGCGTACCCTCCCCTTGTGGAACCCTGTAGAGACTCGGGGCTATGGGCCCTAGATTCAGGGCTATAACCCCAAAAGCCTCCCCCTAGCGAGGCCACTGATTAGAACATTCAGGGCCCTGGTGCAAGAAGCCATGAAGGGCCCCCCTTCAGTCAAAACACCATGACTATGTGTATGACTAAGATTATTAAAGACCTAGAGTACCCTGGGAAATGTGTGCCGCAGCAAAAAGTGGGCATGGCCAGTGGGAGAGTTTTAAAGGGGAATCTGTGCCTGCAGTATACATTTCAGTATCAATATTCCCATCATACACTTTCCTGGATAAGGCTTTAGGAGTAGCATTTGCTTTAGCAACAACCAGCTGGAACTGTAAAAATTACAGATCAAATATACATATTTGCCAGTACACCACAGATCGTCAATTATGTCCAAATCTTTATTGAAGAATGATCACATTACAGAAGACATAGTGCAATGTTTCAGAGCCACGCAGGTATCCTTCGTGGTTTCAAAAATAAGCCTACTTTGAAGGCTTATATGCAAGTTATTAGATATAAAAAGGGTATGGGGGTCCAGGTACTGCCCTGAGGCACATGTAATAATGCAAACATTTTTTTTTTAAATATCGTTTTTTTTCAGGAGCAGTCATTTTAATGATGCTTTACCGCTTGCCAACCAGCTGCCTTCACTATACTGCAGCAGGTCAGCACGTCCCTCCAAGCCGTCATGGCTATATGTTTGCTACTTAGGCGTGCATGCACTGCAGGGCTGCAGATGCTCTAGGCCGATGGTCACCATGACCGCTGGCCACGAGCGATCGCAGGAACGAGAAGCAGAACAGGGATATGTGTGTGTAGAACACACAGTCATGGAACACAATTAACCCCTTGATCGCTCCTAGTGTTATCCCCTTCCCTGCCAGTGACATTTATACAGTAATCAGTGCATTTTTATAGCACTGATCGCTGTATAATTGTCAATCGTCCCAAAAATGTGTCAAAAGTGTCCGATGTGTCTGCCATAATGTTGCAGTCATGATAAAAAATGCAAATCGCTGACATTACTAGTAAATAATATATTTATATTAATGCCATAAATCTATCACTTATTTTGTAGACATTATAACTTTTGCGCAAATCAATCAATATACGCGTATTGCAATTTTTATGACTAAAAATATGTATATCGGCCTAAACTGAGAAAAAATTAGATTTTCTTAAAAAAATTTAGATATTTATTATAGCACAAAAAAGTACAAAATACTGTGTGTTTTCGAAATTGTCGCTCTTTTTTTGTTTATAGTGCAAAAAATAAAAACCATAGAGATGATCAAATACCACCAAAAGAAAGCTCTATTTGTGGGAAAAAAGGACGTCAATTTTGTTTGGGTATAGTGTCGCACAACCGTGCAATTGTCAGTTAGAGCGACGCAGTGCCGTATTGCAAAAAAATGCTCTGGTCATTGAGCAGCCAAATCTTCCGCAGCTGAAGTGATTAAAGTGAAACCATAAATATTAATGATTTCTTTAAATATAGTGACGGGGGGATCCTCTTAGTCTGCCTGTAAAGTGGCGCATCTGTACCATGTAAAGAACCTGCTGCAGCAAAACTGACATTTCTAAAGAAAAGATTATTAATTTATTAATTTAAATTGCTGACAATGTAATATCATTGCTGCTAATAGAAAAATGTTCTAAAAATATGCCGTGTGGTACCTTTATTTACACCTTCCTTTCTATCTTTTTTATTTTTTATTTTTTGGCTTTGGGATGTTTTATTACCCCTCTTTGATGCAATTTTTTTTGATAATAAATGTGGAGAGAATGTGTAGGTTAAGGAAAGGGGAAGAATGAATAAAGTAAGAAATGGAAAATCCTTTAGTCGAGTTATAAAAGAGGAATGTAATGTTTGTTCTTTTTTATTTATTTATTTATTTATTTTTTCCCTCCTTTTTTTTTTATTTATTTTTTTATTTTATATTACATTTTATGTATGACTTTATTTCGTTTTCATTAAAAAAGTTTGATTATTTCATCCTACTCCCATTTATAATTATTTTAACCTCTTCCCTTCTCCCCCCCCCCCCCCCCCGAACCCAACATGTCAGTAGTGTTCCTCTCCTAAATATCTTCCTCTTATAAAGGTCTTTATGGTCTTAATTGTGCTGTATAGCTCCATTCTTGCTTGAAATCTTTCCATCCATTCCATTTTTTTATGAATACTGCTCTTTCATCTTCATCTCTCACACTCAGGCTTTACAAATTGAATATTCCCTCTACCGCATCTACCCACTCCCATATTGTTGGGCATTCAACCTCCTGCCATTTTCTGGGAATCAATTTTTTCGCTGCGTTTAGAAGATGTGGGGTGATTGTGTCTTGATATTGTTTGACCCCTCCCTCTGTACTGTGGAAAAGTACGATCCAGGGATCCGCTTTCACAGTTATTTGGGTTATTTCCTTTATCATTTGTAGAATCTTATCCCAGTATATCTTAATTTTTGCGCATCCCAACCATAAGTGTGTCATTGTTCCTGTTATTTTGCAACCGCGCCAACACTCGGCCGTCCTTCCCTGTTGATATTTAACAATCTTGTCCGAGGTATTATACCAACGAGATATAAGTTTATAATTCATCTCGGCTGTTTTATTGTCTATTGCCGAACTATGTGTTATTTTCAGAATTTTGTTTATTGTTTCTTTATCCTTTTGTGACCCTAATTCCTTTTCCCACTTTTTTATGTATGGCGGTATCTCTGACCGATATCAGCAGCCCATACAGCCTTGAGATTGTACCCTTAACTCTATCTGCAATACAGAGCTGCTCTAAACCAGTCAGTTCATCTTCAGATCTAATTGGCTGAGGCAGCCTTTCTATAAAGTGGGCCAGCTGGAGATATCGCCACCTATCGTTCACCATGAATCCCATATGTGCTAAATCTTCTTGTGGAATAAGTTTCCCTTTTTTAATTATATATTTTATTTGTGACCCTTCCTTTTTAATCCAGTTCCCTCCTATCTCCCTTCTACCAGGGGGAAAGTACTCATTATCTTTCAAAACTATCAACGGTGAATTATAGTGTCCGTTTAATCTTTTATATACCCTATCCCAAATCTTAAATGCAATCCGTGTCAACTCATTTGTATCTATATCTAGTGCCCTATATTTTGGAGGATTCAATATTATCTTACTAAGTTGTGCCTTACTATATATACATTCTAAGTTCACCCACCTTTTTTCATCCTTTTTCTCCCTCACCCATTCGACAATTCTCGACAATACGACAGCTTGATAATAATATTGCAGGTCAGGGACTGCCAATCCCCCTCGCCTTTTCTCTTGTTTTAGTACACTATGGGAGATCCTAGGTTTTTTATTGTTTCATATATATTTACTCATTAAAGATTTTAACTTTAAAAAATAACTGGAGGGTATTTCGATCGGCAACATCTGGAATTTATATAAAATTTTTGGGAGGATAAACATTTTGAACACGTTTATTCAACCCAGCCAAGATATAGATCTATTAACTACCCTTCTGAGTTCAGTTTTGATTTAATTTAATAATGGAATATAATTTAAGTGGTAAATCTTATCCAAAGTGCGCACCAATTTTATTCCCAGATATTTCAATTATTTTCCCCACTTAAATTTACATTGTTCCTGGATTAATTGTGCTTCATGTTTGCTGACATTTATATTGAGAATTTCAGATTTTGTTTGATTAATTTTGAAATTTGATAATTTCCCATAGTCGTCAAGGGCCTCAATTAACTTTAGCAATGAACTTTTGGGATTACTTATATAAAACAATACGTCGTCCGCATATGCAGCAAGTTTATGCTCCTCCTGCCCCGCCATAATTCTTTTTATTTCTGGGTTGTTTCTGATCGTCGAGAGTAAAGGTTCCAATGACAGCACGAAAAGAAGGGGCGAAAGTGGGCAGCCCTGTCTGGTCCCATTTTCCATCTCAAAAGGAGGGGAGGGTAACCCATTGATATTTATAGTCGCTGTTGGATGTTGATACAATGTTTTAATCCACTTGGCCATCCTTGGACCAATACCCATTTTATCCATTGTCTGAAACATAAATCCCCAGTCAACCCTATCAAAGGCCTTTTGGGCATCTGTTGACAATAAGGCTGGGGGTTCCGTCCCCTCCCTTTGAGATAGCAACAATAAGGTTCTAACCCCATTATCCTTTCCCTCCCTGCTGGGCACAAACCCCACCTGATCCGGATGTACCAGTAAGTTTATTACTGTCTTCATTCTATTTGCCAATACCTTGGCAAATAATTTGGTATCTGCATTTAATAGTGATATTGGTCTAAAACTGGCACATCTAGTCTCATCTTTTCCTTCCTTTCGTATGACGGTAATTGAGGCAGACAGTGCCTCTTTACTCACATCATATTCTATCCCGATTCCATTCATGTACTTACAAAGTTTCGGTATCAGGATATCTTTGAACCTTTTATAGTAGCTGATTGTCAGTCCATCAGGTCCAGGGCTTTTCCCAAGAGCTGAGTCTGCCAACGCCTTGTTTATTTCTGCTTCCGTTATGGGGTTTTCTAAGTTTTCGTAATGTTTGTTCTTATGTATGATGTTTTAAATGGATAAGTATGTATTGTGTCTGTTATCTTTTTTATGCTATTATAAATTAAAGGAAGATTTGAAACAAAAAAAAAGATGATAAAACTCCCAGACTGAGAAAAAAAAATGCCGTGTGGGTCCCCTCCAATCCATACCAGGCCATTTGGGTCCCACTCCCTATGCCTTTTATACATTTTGACATTGGGTTCCCCTTAAAATCTATACCACACTTGGGGGGGGTGGTGGACCCCCTTTCCTTTTTTTTCACTTTCTATTGCTGGCAATTTTTTTTTTTATTATTCAAATGTCAGCTGGGAATCCAATTGACAGCTGATGACTCATCAGTTGTTAAGGACACCCCAGCCGGCCCGATCCTTAGCAACCAGCTATTCATTGCACCACACCCAGGGCTTAGAATGCACTGTGCAGTGCCCAGTACATTGTAGGACATTTGGCGGGCTAAACATCCTGCAAATTTGGGTGTTCACCGAATGAGCGAACAGGCGATGTCTGGTTTGAACTTTTGCTTGGCTGAACCATTCGCTCAACTCTAACTATTAATATGTATTATAGTTCTAAAGTGTCTTACTTTCATATAGTAAACACTACAGTATAGGTTTAATTTAATGGCCAGTGAAATAGTTGTAATAGGCAAAGTAGATAAAAAAAAGATGTTTTCTGCAAGCATCCATAGGAGCTACCTTTGTAGGTCAGTGCTGAAAAAAACTTTAATGCCGGGTACACACAAACGATTTTTCCATCAGAATAAAGTCTTTTTCCGACGGAGTTCCGCTAAAACGGACTTGCCTACACACGATCACACCCAAGTTGATCATTTAGAACGCAGTGATGTACAACGGGACTAGAAAAAGGAAGTTCAATAGCCAGTAGCCAATAGCTGCCCTTGCATCGTTTTTGGTCCGTTGGAACAGCATACAGATGAACGGTTTTCCCGATAGAAATTGATTCCGTCTGAAAGATTTAAAATGTGTTCTATTTCTAGGCCCGTCAGAATTTTCTAAAAAAAAAAAGTCAGATGAAGTCCACAAACGATCGAAATATCTGATGCAATGATTCTGTCTGACTTTTTCTGCCAGAAAGTCCGACCGTGTGTACGCGGTATTACAGTCTGTCTGCAGATGACCAAAAACTATCCAGATATCAAGCAGCCAGTGTGAAAACATGGTTGTATATTCAGCACTTTGGCCTAAGCCTGTTGTCATCTTATAACCACTTTATTATAAACGTAGTATGGTTAGAAAACCAATTATTGTATTGTTACTAAACTTGACCATACCTGTACAAAATCAAATCTATACATGTAACTCGTTTAAACACTTAATATAAACTCTCTGGAACACCAAATATTGTATTGTTATTAAGTTTGATCATATATGTTTCCCGAGCGTAAGTTCGACTCGAACATTGGGTGTTCGTTTGTCCGCAAACGACCTGAACATATGGGTCGTTTGCAGCAAATTTGTATGCTGTGGAACACGCCATAATGCACTGCAAGATCGCAGTGCATTGACGGCTGCTGATTGGCCAAAGCGTGCACCTGACCTGTATGCTTTGGCCAATCACAGCGCAATCTGCTGGGAGATCCATGATTGGCCAAAGGCAGGGTGGCTTTGGCCAATCATGGATCAAAGTGCTAAGACCATGCCCCACAATATACAGTGGTGTGAAAAAGTGTTTGCCCCCTTCCTCATTTCCTGTTCCTTTGCATGTTTGTCACACTTAAGTGTTTCGGAACATCAAACCAATTTAAGCAATAGTCAAGGACAACACAAGTAAACACAAAATGCAATTTGTAAATGAAGGTGTTTATTATTAAAGGTGAAAAAAAATCCAAACCATCATGGCCCTGTGTGAAAAAGTGATTGCCCCCTAAACCTAATAACTGGTTGGGCCACCCTTAGCAGCAACAACTGCAACCAAGCGTTTGCGATAACGTGCAATGAGGCTTTTACAGCGTCCTGGAGGAATTTTGGCCCACTCATCTTTGCAGAATTGTCCTAATTCAGTTACATTAGAGGGTTTTCGAGCATGAACGGCCTTTTTAAGGTCATACCACAACATCTCAATAGGATTCAGGTCAGGACTTTGGCTAGGCCACTCCAAAGTCTTCATTTTGTTTTTCTTCAGCCATTCGGTGGTGGACTTGCTGGTGTGTTTAGGATCATTGTCCTGCTGCAGAACCCAAGTTAGTTTCAGCTTGAGTACACGAACAGATGGTCGGACATTCTCCTTCAGGATCTCTTGGTAGACAGCAGAATTCATAGTTCCTTTTATCACGGCAAGTCTTCCAGGTCCTGAAGCAGCAAAACAGCCCCAGACCATCACACTACCACCACCATATTTTACTGTTGGTATAATGTTCTTTTTTTATGAAATGCAGTGTTCCTTCTACGCCAGATATACTTGGACACACACCTTCCAAAGAGTTCCACTTTTGTCTCATCGGTCCACAGAATGTTGTCCCAAAAGTATTGGGGATCATCAAGATGTGTTGTGGAGAAATTGAGACGAGCTTTGATGTTCTTTTTGCTCAGCAGTGGTTTTCTCCTTGGAACTCTGCCATGCAGGCCATTTTTGCCCAGTCTTTTCCTGATGGTGGAGGCATGAACGCTGACCTTAACTGAGGCAAGTGAGGCCTGCAGTTCCTTGGACGTTGTTGTGGGGTCTTTTGTGACCTCTTGAATGAGTCGTCGCTGCGCTCTTGGGGTAATTTTGGGCGGCCGGCCACTCCTGGGAAGGTTCACCACTGTTCCATGTCTTCGCCATTTGTGGATAATGGCTCTCACTGTGGTTCGCTGGATTCCCAAAGCTTTGGAAATGGCTTTATAACCCTTTCCAGACTGATAGATCTCAATTACTTTCTTTCTCAATTGTTCCTGAATTTCTTTGGGTCTCGGCATGATGTGTAGCTTTTAAGGATCTTCTGGTGGACCTTACTGTGTCAAGCAGCTCCTATTTAAGTGATGCCTTGATTGTGAACAGGTGTGGCAATAATCAGGCCTGGGTGTGGCTAGAGAAATTGAACTCAGGTGTGGACAACCACAGTTATAGTATGTTTTAACAAGGGGGGCAATCACTTTTTCACACAGGGCCATGATGGTTTGGATTTTTTTTCACCTTTAATAATAAACACCTTCATTTACAAATTGCATTTTGTGTTTACTTGTGTTGTCCTTGACTATTGTTTAAATTGGTTTGATGTTCCGAAACACTTAAGTGTGACAAACATGCAAAGGAACAGGAAATGAGGAAGGGGGCAAACACTTTTTCACACCACTGTATAAGGCTGCTTACACGTCAGCCGTATGTAGTGTGATAACGTGGAGGGATTGAGAGAACTTTAGCAATATTAGGCAGGTTAGTTAGTGATGTGCAGGCAGTTTAGTATTTATATATACAGAATCTCACAAAAGTGAGTACACCCCTCACATTTTTGTATTATATCTTTTCATGTGACAACACTGAAGAAATCACACTTTACTACAATGTAAAGTAGTGAGCGTTCAGCTTATATAACATTGTCAATTTGCTGTCCCCTCAAAATAACTCAACACACAGCTCTAAACTGCTGGCAACAAAAATGAGTACACCCCTAAGTGAAAATTTCCAATTTGGGCCCAATTAGCCATTTTCCCTCCCCAGTGTCATGTGACTCGTTGGTGTCACAAGGTCTCAGATGTGAATGGGGAGCAGGTGTGTTAAATTAGGAGTTATCACTGTCACTTTCTCATACGGTCAACATAGCACCTCATGGTAAAGAACTCTCTGAGGATTTGAAAAAAAAAAGAATTGTTGCTCTACATAAAGATGGCCTAGGCCAGGCATGTCCAAAGTCCGGCCCGCAGGCCAGTCGGTTTTGAACGGCCCGCCTGATTATTTAAACATATATGTCTTTTGTGGCCCCCGGCGATCTCCCAGCGCCGGGGCCACAAAAGATATATAGTCCGGCTGCCTCGGAGGGAGGAGGCGGGACGAGTGCCGTGCACACAGGAGGAGAATTTCCTGTTTACACGGCAGCCTCTGTAATAGGAAGTCCCGTCTCTGCCATTGGACGACTGTGCTGTCCATCAAAGGAGGCGGGACTTTCTCTTAAAGAGGCCGCTGTGTAAACAGGAGATTCTCCTGTAGGATGTCTTTAGCGCTCGTCCTGCCCTCCATGGCTGCACTGATGGTAATGGTGGCTGCATTCCTGGCAATTGCAATTGTGGAGCTGCATTCCTGGCAATGGTGAGTGAATTCCTAGCAATGGTGGCTGCATTCCTGGCAATGGTGGGTGAAATTCCCAGCAATGGTGGCTGCATTCCTGGCAATGGTGCCTGCATTCCTGGCAATGGTGGGTGAAATTCCTGGCAATGGTGGGTGAAATTCCTGGCAATGGTGGGTGAAATTCCCGGCAATGGTGGCTGCATTCCTGGCAATGGTGGGTGAAATTCCCAGCAATGGTGGGTGAATCCCTGGCAATGGTGGCAGCATTCCTGGCAATGGTGGCAGCATTCCCGGCAATGGTGGCAGCATTCCCGGTAATGGTGGCTGCATTCCCGGTAATGGTGGCTGCATTTCCGGTAATGGTGGCTGCATTCCCGGCAATAGTGAGTGAATTCCCGGCAATGGTGAGTGAATTTCCGGCAATGGTGAGTGAATTTCTGGCAATGGTGGGTGCATTCCCGGCAATGGTGGGTGCGTTCCCAGCAATGGTGGCTGCGTTCCTGGCAATGGTGGCAGCGTTCTCGGCAATGGTGGCTGCATTCCTGGCAATGGTGGCTGCATTCCTGGCAATGGCGGGTGAATCCCTGGCAATGGCGGGTGAATCCCTGGCAATGGTGGCTGCATTCCTGGCAATGATGGGTGAAATTCCCGGCAATGGTGGCAGCATTCCTGGCAATGGTGGCATTCCTGGCAATGGTGGCAGCATTCCCGGCAATGGCGAGTGAATTCCGGGCAATGGTGGTTGCATTCCTGGCAATGGTGGCTGCATTCCTGGCAATGGTGGCTACATTCCTGGCAATGGTGGCAGCATTCCTGGCAATGGTGGCAGCATTCCCGGCAATGGTGGCTGCATTCCCGGCAATGGCGGGTGAATCACTGGCAATGGTGGGTGAATCCCTGGCAATGGTGGCAGCATTCCCGGCAATGGTGGCTGCATTCCCGGCAATGGTGGCTGCATTCCCGGCAATGGTGGCTGCATTCCAGGTAATGGTGGCTGCATTCCCGGTAATGGTGGCTGCATTCCCGGTAATGGTGGCTGCATTCCCGGTAATGATGGCTGCATTCCCGGCAATGGTGAGTGAATTCCCGGCAATGGTGAGTGAATTCCCGGCAATGGTGAGTGAATTACTGGCAATGGTGGGTGCATTCATGGCAATGGCGGGTGCATTCCTGGCAATGGCAAGTGAATTCCTGGCAATGGTGGCTGCATTCCTGGCAATGGTGGCTGCATTCCTGGCAATGGCGGGTGAATCCCTGGCAATGGTGGGTGCATTCCCGGCAATGTTGGCAGCATTCCCGGCAATGTTGGCAGCATTCCCGGCAATGTTGGCAGCATTCCTGGCAATGGTGGCAGCATTCCCGGCAATGGTGAGGGAATTCCTGGCAATGGTGGGTGCATTCCTGGCAATGGTGGGTGCATTCCTGGCAATGGTGGGTGCATTCCTGGCAATGGTGAGTGTATCCCTGGCAATGGTGGGTGCAACCCTGTCAATGGTGGGCACTGCATTCCTAGCAATGGTGGGTCTGCAGATGGACACTGACCCTTATTTTGCTTCACAGTTCTTTATTTAAAATTGTAAGTTTTTTTTTCCTGAAGCTTCCCTGAAGTGATGGTGCATGTTATACGCCAATAAATACGCTGTATCCAAATAATACACTTGAGTTCAAACATTCACCACACACAGCCACAAAGGCAAGAGAATTCTTGTGGGGAAGTGTATTAGTGCTCAGACGAACACACTTAGAGCGAATTTTAATGGTTCAAAGAATGTCAGGCAAAATGGTCGGCCCTCGCGCATGTTCACTTCATCAAATCTGGCCCTCTTTGTAAAAAGTTTGGACATCCCTGGCCTAGGCTATAAGAAGATTGCCAAGACCCTGAAACTGAGCTGCACTATGTTAGCCAAGACCATACAGGGGTTTAACAGGACAGGTTCTACTCAGAACAGGCCTCGCTATGATCGACCCAAGAAGTTGAGTGCACGTGCTCAGCGTCATATGCAGAGGTTGTCTTTGGGAAATAGACGTATGAGTGCTGCCAGCATTGCTGCAGAGGTTGAAGGGGTGGGGGGTCAGCCTGTCAGTGCTCAGACCAAACGCCACACACTGCATCAAATTGGTCTGCATGGCTGTCATTTCAGAAGGAAGCTTCTTCTAAAGGTGATGCACAAAAAAGCCTGCAAACAGTTTGCTGAAGACAAGGAGACTAAAGACATGGATTACTGGAACCATGTCCTGTGGTCTAAAGAGACCAATATAAACATATTTGGTTCAGATGGTGTCAAGCGTGTGTGGCGGCAACCAGGGGAGGAGTACAAAGATAAGTTTGTCTTGCCTAGTCAAGCATGGTAGTCGGAGTGTCATGTTCTGGGGCTGCATGAGTGCTGCCGGCACTGGGGAGCTACAGTTCATTAAGGGAACCATGACTGTCAACATGTACTGTGACATACTGAAGCAGAGCATGATCCCCTCCCTTCGGAGACTAGGCCGCAGGGCAGTATTCCAACATAACGACCCCAAACCTACCTCCAAGAGGACCACTGCCTTGCTAAAGAAGCTGAGGGTAATGGTGATGGACTGGCCAAGCATGTCTCCAGACCTAAACCCTATTGAGCATCTATGGGGCATCCTCAAACAGAAGGTGGAGGGGCGCAAGGTCTCTAACATCCACCAGCTCCATGATATCGTCATGGAGGACAGTGGCAACCTGTGAAACTCTGGTATACTCTTTGCCCAAGATGGTTAAGGCAGTGCTGGAAAATAATGGTGGCCACACAAAATATTGACACTTTGGGCCCAATTTCGACATTTTCACTTAGGGGTGTACTCACTTTTTATGCCAGCGGTTTAGACGTGAATAGCTGTGTGTTAAGTTATTTTGAAGGGGCAGCACATTTACACTGAAATACAAGCTGTACACTCACTACTTTACATTGTAGCAGTGGGGGTTATTTACTAAAGGAAAATCCACTTTGCACTGCAAATGCACTTGAAAGTGCACTGAAAGTGCACGTGGAAGTAAAGTTGCTGTTGATCCGAGGTGGACATGCAAGGAAAATAAAAAACAGCATTTTAGCTTGCACATGACTGGATGATAAAATCAGCAGAGCTTCCACTAATTTCAGATCTACCCCTTAGATTTAGAGTGACTGCATTTCCAAGTGCACTTGCAGTGCAAGGTGGATTTGCCTTTCATAAATAACCCCCAAAGTGTAATTTATTCAGTGTTATCACATGAAAAGATATAATAAAATATTTACAAAAATGTAAGGGGTGTACTCACTTTTGTGAGATACTGTGTGTATGTATATATATATATATATATATATAAAGTGCAGTCAGTGTAGAATATATATATATATATATATATATATATATATATATATATATATATATATATATATACAGTGCAGGCAATGTATTAATATATATACCGTGTGCATTCAGTGTAGACTATATATACAATGCAGGCATATAGTATATGCTAGTATATATACAGTTGTGCTCATAAGTTTACATACCCTGGCCGAATTTATGATTTCTTGACCATTTTTTAGAGAATATGAATGATAACACAGAGACGACCACTGCCTTACTAAGGAAGCTAAGGGTAAAGGGGATGGGCTGGCCAAGTATGTCTCCAGACCTAAACCCTATTGAGCATCTGTGGAGCATCCTTAAAAGGAAGGTGGAGGAGCACAAGGTCTCTAACATCCACCAGTTCTGCGATGTCATCACGGAGGAGTGGAAGAGGACTCCAGTGGCAAACTGTGAAGCTCTGGTACATGCCCAAGAGGGTTAAGGTAGAGCTGGAAAATAATGATGACCACACAAAATATTGAAACTTGGGTCTAATTTGGACATTTTCACTTAGGGGTGTACTCACTTTTGTTGCCAGCGATTTAGACTTTAATGGCTGTGTGTTATTTTGAGGGGACAGCAAATGTACACTGTTATACAAGCTGCACACTTACTTCTTTACATTGTAGCAAAGGGTAATTTCTTCAGTGTTGTCACATGAAAAGATATAATAAAATATTTACAAAAATGTGAGGGGTGTACTCACTTTTGTGAGATACTGTATATATAGTGCAGTCAGTTCTGAGTATATAATACAGTGCATTGAAGTGGTTAAGGAGAACCTTATGACAGAATTAAGAAAATGTTATGTCTCTTAGACATGGGGTCTCCCAGGGTGTTGCTAGCAATGCTGCCAGTATCCGCTCAGCAAGTTACACACAGGCTGGATGCACTTCTTAATCAGGGAAGGGTTTATTACTCACTCAAAAAGCGATGTACATTCTTACATGGAGGAGCCATAATACAACAGGTCTCCCTCTAAATATCATTCGGCTGCTTCCAGTCCCACACACACTTGTGACTGACTTCCTGGTACCGCCTCTCCCCCAGCATTCATCAGGAGAAAGGGGTTAAGGGTCAAAGTAATTCTGCACAAAAATTAAACCTCCTCTTTTTCTCAAAGAAAAAAAAAAATATATATAAGAGAACAAATACTTAATACATAAAATACTCAATACGTGTCTGGACTCGTCAGGAATATGGTCACCAACCGTTTCAGGTGTTGGTTGTAAACTTTTGGGATCATGCCAGACACTATGTCATATGTCACCAGTAGACCCTGAGTAGACTCTGGTGGTTTGTTAGAAAGAGGGGTTGTGTTTGTATCTAGTGGTCGGCAATTGTGCTTCCTCAATTGCGAAAAGTGTCGTTGAATATAAACGCCATTCTCCAGGCGAACAAGGTACATTCTTCTTCCAAGAGGTCAAAGCCAATGAGGCAAAACTCTGTAATTCCGAAACCATACAAGATCACTGGCACGGAATCTAGGACGGTCTGGTGGAGGAGGTGTTGGTGACTGTTCCTGTGTGTACTAAATCAAGTTTGGCGCGGAGATGCCTGCCAAACATAAGAAAAGCAGGGGATAGCCCAGTAGTAACGTGTTTTGTGTTTCGGTACATGGTCAAGAACTCCAACAGCTTCTCCTCTGACATTCCAACCTGGTCCAGATTGGACAGTAAGTGCTTCTTAAATGTCTGGAAGCTGTAAGCAGTTGTAAATGAAGAGGTGTGTGGAGCAGGACACAGTGTGAGGGGGCTGTGGGCTGTTTGTCTGCTGAGATGCTGCTGGACTTTTGTTACCAGCATCTGCCATGATCAAATACATTTTACCTTGGCTAGATCCAGCAAAAACAAGATGGAGTCTTGACCACAGGTCTGTTGGCCATGGCCAAGGTAGTAGTGTTCCTTTCTTTTAGGGGTTGCTGAGTTTGACAGCACTCAGGACATTGAGCCACATAATCTTCAATTGCTGTACCCATTTGCGGCCACCAAACATAGCTCCGGGCTCGCTGCTTCATGCACACCATGCCAGGATGGCCCTTATGCAGTATCCTTAGCATGGTTAGTTGTAAATACTGAGGTATAATCTGTAAGCAACCAGCATTAGTCACAAGCTCACATTTTCTGGCAAAGTATGGACGGAATTCACCTGGGTCTTTCTCCAGCCATCCAGCCTGAACATACGAGAATATCTGAGACAGGAAGAGATCTGAGGCTGTATATCTGGCAATTAGGGAGGTGGACATGCAGGACCGTGGCCTGTGTACTTCCACTATGCGTATGTCTCTAGGTGGGTGGTCTCCAATTGGCAATCTGGAAAATCCATCTGCATTGCCATGGGCCTCATGGGAGCAGTATCTGATAGAATAAGTATAATCTCCCAAGAATAAAGCATACCTTTTTAAGCGAGATGTGGTTGTTGTAGAAATTCTATTCTGAAGGTTCAGTATTGACAACAGAGGTTTGTGGTCAGTGATAAGTGTAAACTCCCAACCATAGATGTACGTGTGAATTTTTTTTGTGGCCTTTACAATGGCCAAAGATTCCTTGTCTGTCTGGGAATAGTTTTTTTCTGCTGAGGTTAAAGACCCGGAGGCAAAAGAAATGGGGCACTCTGTGCCATCTGGCATGACATGGGAAAGCACTACACCCAGTCCATAAGGCGAGGCATCACAAGCCAAGGTCATAGTGGACCAGAACTTGAGAGGACAGAATTAGCTCTTTAGAAAGCCGAAAAGCTTCTTTACATTTTTCTGTCCATATCCATTTAGCTCTTGCATACTGTAAGCGATGCAACGGGTAGTGCTGGTGTGCTAGGTTCAGCAAGAAACAGTGATAGTAATTTAGGAGGCCAAGGTAGGACCTGAGCTGTGTGACATTCTGGGGAGTAGGGGTATGGGTAATGGCTTTAACCTTTTCTTCAGTAGTGTGGGCACAACATTTCAGTCGAGGCTTGAGACATGTGCATTTTGATAGATTGACACGTAGACCATACAGTTGGAGTCTCTCTAGCACAGCTTCAACATTCTTTCTGTGTTATTCATCAGTGGGACCAGTGATAAGCAACTAGTAGACATTGGGTGAAAGGTATGCCTGCCAGGACCTCATTCATGATCCACTGCCAAATGGCTGGAGCTGAGGCTTTGCCAAAAACCATGTGGTAATATTGGAATAATCCTTTATGGGTATTAATGGTCAACAGATGGCGTGAATCTGGGTGTACTTGCAGTTGCAGGTAAGCTTGCTTTTGGTCTATTTTTGTAAACTTTTGCCCCACAGCCAGTGAGCCAAATAGATCTTCAAGTCGAGGCAATGGGGTTCGATCCACAAGATGTTGGTTGTTTAGGGTAACCCTGAAATCCCCACAAATTTGAATGTCTCCATTCTTTTTCTTGACAAGCACAATTGGCAATACCCATTGACTTCTATCAACTTTAGTTATGATCTTTTCAGCCAATAGATAGTCCATCTCTGCTTCCACTTACTTCTGCAAGGTTAAAGGGCACTGATCTTGCCTTACAAAAATAAGGCATGGCACCAGGCTTTAAGAGAAGGTGGGTCATTTTTCCTTTTACTGAGCCCAAAAAGTCCTCACAAACCTCTTTAAAGCATGACTTCAGGGATTCCAGCCAATGGTCTACCTCAGAAAGCAATGTACATTGGGAAATGGCAAGAGGGGGCATGCCCAGGGCTTTGATTCAGTCCCTACCATACAGCAGAGGACCTCCTTTACTTACAACATAAAGGGGTAGAGTTTGACTATGGTTGCCTAATGTCACAATGGGTTTCACATAACCTAAGGGCTGTAGCAGTTCCTTGCTGTAGGTTTGTTGTGAAATTTGTAGGTTGGAGCGGTAGGGACAGACCTGATCCCTTTAAATCAGTCCACAAAATGACGGACACAGCTGCCCTTGTATCAGCATCCATGGAGACAGGACAGCCATTGAGTGTGACATCCACTTTTATTGTAGGAGTGTTCCCAGCTACTCGAAACAGTCCAACATGCTGGACATAGCTCTCCTCATCAGAGCTGGAGCCGTTATTGTCAGCATCCACATGAAATGTCTGTTTATGTATACTTTTTGTGGTAGTGTTCAGGGAGCGTTAGCTGCAGTATTCACGTCCAATATGATCAGTCTTCCCACAAAGAAAACAAATGACATTCTTGAATTTGCAAGCAGGTGCACTGTGAGAAGTATTACCACAACGGTAGCAAGTCAGCGTCCTAGAGACAAAAGAATTAGGGTGGCGAGGTTTAGGTTGATTTGGCGACGGCCGGCGTGGGTGTCGGGTGATAGCAATGTGGAATATTTCTTCTCCCTGGTTTGCAGGAGGTTCAGGGTGCCCTTCAGTAGGGTGGCTTCCTGTGTAGCCAACTCCACGACCATAGCAAGGTCTGTGGCTTTCGTCAGAGTCAAGTCGGGTTCTGTGAATAAACGTTTCTGTATGGCTGGGTCGCAGTGTCCCATGACAAACATTTCATGGAGAGCTGTCTGCAGGTAGTCTCCAAACTGACAAGTGGCAGCTAGTTTACGTAAAGCAATGATAGTGTCTTTATGTCCTCCCCGGCATGCTGCCTCCTACTGTAGAATTTAATCCGCTCTGGGATTTATAACGGCTTTGGGTTGGAGTGCTCATGTAGCCTCTGAATTAACTCAGGCAAGGGCTAAGAGGCAGCTTGACCTAATGCTGTGAAGACAACTGCAATTTTCTTTTCTACAGCCACACTATTTGCTTCCATATACTGCTCCAGCCTCTCCACCCAGGAGCGCCATGATTCAGCAGCAGGATCAAATGGTTGAATAAACCCTATGAAAGCAATGTGTGCTAAAATCCACAATCCTCGTTGCCACTGTTATGTCCCTTCGACATGGGAAAAAAAAAGCCCCCCCCCCAAAATTCATACCAGGCCCTTTGGGTCTGGTATATATTTTTAAGGGAAATTCCACTGCAATTTGGCCCTTTGGGTCTGGTATATATTTTTAAGGGGAATTCCACTGCAATTTGGCCCTTTGGGTCTGGTATAGATTTTTAAGGGGAACTCATTGGGTGAATGGGTAGGAGTACAATGAACCCTATACCCATTCACATAGGGGGAATCTGGAGCCCCCTTGTTAAAGGGGGTTTCTCCGCCCACAAACCCCAACAACCACAGCCCAGGGCTGTTAGGAAGACAATTGGGGGGACCCCAAAGAGCCCTCCCAATGTTGAGGGCACGTGGCCTTGTATAGTTCGGGGGGGGGGGGGGGGCTCGTTCACTTCCCCATCCTGTCCTAAAGGCTGCATGCTCGGATACGGGTCTGTTATGGATTTTGGGGGGATCCCCACGCAATTTCCCCTTAAAATCCATACCAGATCTGAGGGGCCTTGCATGGACTGGGGGGGGACCCACGCTAATTTTTTCCTTTATTTTTTCATTTATACATTACAATACATTATTATTATTACAATACATTACAGCCGCAAGCAAATTTCAATTACATTTTTTCCTTTAGAAATTAAATTAAAAAAATGAAAATGAGCAGTTTAGATTTTTCATGTTAGTGTCCCATGGACTTTAATAAGGTTTGAATGTTTGCTCAAACTTTTTGCCCGTTTGCATGTTCTGGTGCGAACCGAACCAGGGGGTGTTCGACTCATCCCTAATGTTTAAGACCAAATGTTTTATAGCTCCAGCCACCCAATACTTGCTGTATATCCACTGGTCAAATATCATGAGTAGGAAATATTTAGTGTATGAAGAAAAAAGCCATGCAGTTAATCCGGCTTTCATTTAAATGCAGTATAGCTGTAGAAAACCTCTCATAACAGAATCAAGGAAGGTTCAATTGCTAAATTCTTATTCTCTGTATTTACTTACTTTACTTCCCTTACAATGGAAATTGTGTCTTCATTATTATGGTGACGTAGTAAAAAAGCCTTGTGTTATTTTTTTTGAAGTTTGAGTAGCATACAGGATGCCAAGGATGGGTCCTGGGTGGTAAGTATGGATCACCATTATATAGATTGTAGCCCCCATAAGGGGGATCTGAAAGGATAAACCCTCCTGCAGGAGAGGCCTGAAAAAGGAAGCTGTAAGCAGTTGTAAATGAAGAGGTGTGTGGAGCAGGACACAGTGTGAGGGGGCTGTGGGCTGTTTGTCTGCTGAGATGCTGCTGGCCTTTTGTGACCCCTTCTAGACCTTTGGGGCAGGTGGGAACTTCAAACCCCTGTTGTTGGACAAGTTGATGCTGACAGTGAGCCTAGTTTTGTGTTCCAGAGTGTATGGACTGTTTTGTTTCTCTGAAGATAAGCTGTTCTGTTTGCCCTTCTTGGAGAAAAGACACAGCTAGCTAGATATTTGTGACCCCCAAATAAAAAATAGATAGGGGGGAGATATTTACTGATTCTGTACAATACAGTGCTAGTTACAGAGCTATACAGTGCTATATACAGGGCTGTATAGTACCACTACTACATTATAGTAAATTGCAATGTGATGGGTGCAAAGAGTGGAATGTACCCCTCCCTTTATATTCACTGTACTGTTTAATGCTCTATTACTTCAAACTGCATTACCAACTTGTTACAGGAGGATGCACAGGAGTTAATTTTATCAGAGGAAGGTTGAGGAAAAAGAGCACCGGACACAATGAGGAGGAGAAAGGCGGCAGGGAGAAGCAATTGCCAGTAATGTTTCTGTGGATACCACACAGGTTAAGCAATGAAAGTGGTTGGGTCTATAAGGTGACAGGCTGTACCTTGGTGCCAGAGATTGGAGAGAATGGAAGTGAGGGAGGGCAACTTGCAAAGGAGTAGAGGGAGCAGCTTCCCTATTCCTCCAGAGGGCACTGCTTCACCAGTGCAGGCCAATGGTATCCCTACTCCATCACACCCCACAGAGCACAACTTTGCAGGTGTTTCACACATGTGCCACAGACAACACCGTAGTGGTTTGCAGCCTCTGCCTGCAGCATATAAAAGGTTGTAAATCTACTAGTCATTTGGGTACCACATGCATTAGGAGACACATGTTTGGGCGGCATAGTGGTGTAGTGGGTAGCACTCTCACCTAGCAGTTAAAAGGGTCACTGGTTCAAATCCCAACCATGACACTACCCGCCTGGAGTTTGCATGTTCTCCCTGTGTCTGCATGAGTTTCCTCCCACACTCCAAAGACATGCTGGTTGGTTAATTGGCTTCTGTCCAAAATAAATTGGCCCTAGTGGTGTATGGGTTGGGGACCTTGGATTGTGGGCTCCTTGGGGGTGGGGACCAATGTGTGTGTGGAGCACTGCGTAAAAACTTACATCGCTATATGGGTATCTTAAATAAAATAATAATAATAGATGGGCATCTTGATGGGACACAATGTATAGGGGTTGTGGACATGCACCCATACTCAGGTTGGACTGGTGTCACACTCAGGTTGAACTGGATGGACTGGTGTCTTTATTCAACCCTACTATGTAACTATGATTACTAACTAAAAAGCTCAGTGGGAGCAACACATGAATGATGCTTGTCCACAGTAAAAGGCTCACAATCCTCCTACTTCTCACTTCTCCCTTTCCACTTCTCCCCACACTAAACAACAATTTCCAGTTGCAGACCTTTTGGATCTGGTATGAATTTTAAGGAGGAACCCTCAAGCCTAAAGTGTGCCCCCCCCCCCACGAACAATACCAGATCACATAAGAAGCCCACTTTAAAAATAAGGGGGCCCCTAATACTGCCCCACCCTACATCAAGAAGTAAGAAGTACTCTCTCTCGTTCTTAAAAAAAAAATCAAAAAATAAATAAAGATCACGTTTTTGACAAGCCTTTTATTAAAAAATTAAATAAAGAAAAAAACTACCACAATTGTAAATTCATTGTCAATCATGTTGTGCAGCAATGTAGATCCATGTCAATCCCAAACAACGACAATCCCCATGATTGATGATTTTTATTCATACATGGACTAAATATGCAGAACCGTGCTCTGGTACCTGGACCGACCTTGTTACCTTACTTTTTATCTAGTCTTTCTTCTCCTTCCTTTACTCTTACCTTTCTTTTTTTTAATCTCATTTTATGTTATGGCTTAATATTCGATCATCCATATCTGCTCTATATTTATACATACTAGAACAATATATGTATGTATAGGTATATGTAAGTTTTTTATAACAATATCTTCTGTAAGATATTTATAGTTACAACTTTCATACTTATTAGATAAAGTAGCATAGGGCAGTTAATTAATTAATTAAATGTATGTGATACAGTTTAATGCAAACAATAACATACTATGTGACCTATATATATATAATTAATTTTTTTGTTTAACAAAGAGCTTATGTTTATACATCCTTGTACATGTAACCAATGCACTTTTATTTTATTGTGCAATCAATAAACCTTTTTGACAAGCAATTTTGGATAGATAATTGTTTAAAAAAACAATATTTTGTATTTATTTGTGTTCCCAGGCCTCTTCCTCTTTTCAATGCCTTTTATGGGGAAAATTGTGTTTTATGTATATTTTATAATGTTTATTATGTCCACATTTTTCCACACTGTATTTTTCAGACACCTTTGGCATATGTTATTACTTTATAAATTAAATAATCTAAACACACAACAGCAAACACATTTTGTCTTTTTAGCTGCTTAACATTCAATAACCCATATCCGGTAGAAACAAAGTGCATCATACAGAGACTCCCACAACTGGATGCCATGGATGTCCTGTGAACTTTCCTTCATCAAACTGCTGGTGCTCTATCCTGATTTTCTTATGTGTATAGTTTACCTCCTCCTCCTCTTTTTATTTTCCCTCGTGCTCTCCTGCATTTCCCACTTCTCTTTCATGTTCATTTTTCTATCCACTTTACACCCTGACTTGTGGCACTTTTATAACTCATTCATTCGGAAAGATGATCAGACTCACGAGACAAGCCTGTAAAAAAAAAAAAAAAAAAAAAAAAAAAAAAGAACAAACACAGTGCAACAAATGTAATCTTGAACTCTACTCAACAGCATCATCCGTAGTCTAGTCTAGAGACAATATATTTCTCCAGGTAGTAAGTACATCTTGCTTTTATACTCATCTATTATTGAAAATCTTTTACCAATTAGAATGAGCTTTCTAAGCCCCTGTACACACGGTCGGAGATTTCCACAACCAAATCCGTCTAAATTTTGCCCGTCGGATTTTGTCCATCGGATCTTGTCCGAAACTGTTGCATACATACGGTTGGGTTGGACAAAGTTGTCGAAAAATCCGATCTTTCAGAACGTGATGACGTAATTTCGTTACGATGGGACTACATTCAGGCTAGTAGCCAATAGCTTTGATGTAGGAATTTTATCTGAGCATGCGTGGCACTTGGTCCGATCAAAATACTCTACACATGATCGGAGTATGTCCGATCCGCCCAGTTGGTCAGGAAATATTTCCAACATGTTGGAAAATTGGGTTGGACGGATATTCGGACAGAATCAGTCCGATGCATACCACACACAGTCGGATTATCCGACGACACGGTCCAATAGGACACATTCCGACGGATTCTCCGACCGTGTGTACAAGGGCTAAAACAGTTTGATATTCCAGTACCTGGATCCTGTAACAGCAAAGTCATGTTGTTTGCTTTACACCTATTGAATCTTCCAAATGTTCAGCAAACATATTAGGACTGGAAATTACAATAAAAAAGCTTGTACTTAAGAAATATGGACATATACATATTTACACTCAAAGTTAAGCCATGTACACACAATCGAATTTTCAGCAGGGGATAGTGTAATGACAGACTGTTTGCCTAAAATCCAAATGCTCCATCAGACAATTGTTGGCCAACTTTCCACCAACAAATGTTGGATGGCAGACTAGTAAATTTTTGGCAGACAATGGTCTGTCAGATTTTCCCATCGTGCGTGCACAAGATGGTCACACAAAAGTCCAAAGTACAAACACGCATGCTCGGAATCAATGCAAACCAAACACGACATTAGCAGTCTCCACTCTAATTCATCCTAAAGGTGTTCAATCAGGTTGAGGTCAGAACTCTGTGCAGGCCAGTCAAGTTATGGTGTGGTGTTGTTTTTCATGGGTTGGGTTTGGCCCCTTAGTTCCAGTGAAGGGAACTCTTAAGGCTGCAGCATACCAAGACATTTTGGATGATATCATGCTCCCAACTTTGTGGGAACAGTTTGGGGATAGCCTCTTCCTGTTCCAACATCACTGTGCACCAGTGCAAAAAGTAAGGTCCATAAAGACATGGATAAGCGAGTGTGGGGTGGAGGACCTTGACTGGCCTGCACAGAGTTGTGACATCACCTCGATAGAACACCTTTAGGAGGAATTAGAGCACAGACTGTAAGCCAGGTCTTCTCATCCACATCAGTGCCTGATCACAAATGTGCTTCTGGAAGAATGGTCAAACTTTCCCATACACACACACTCCTAAACCTTGTGGGCAGCCTTCCCAGAAAAGTTGAAGCTGTTATAGCTGAAAAGGGTGGGCCAATTTAAAAATGCCATTAAACTTCATGTGCGTGTAAAGGCAGTACTTATTCCCAATACTTTTGGCAATATAGTGTATGTAAGATATACCGCAATGTGTAAAAAATCCTCACACTGGTATAGTTACCACTCAATGTGTCTCAATGAACGTCATGATGTCATCAAAGCCCCTTCCCTAGGCATTACGCCATAGGGTCACGTGGCTTCCTCTGAGGAATGGGTAAATCTCCCTAATGAGCACATACTATAGGCAACAATAAAAACAGACTAGATCCTAATCCTTCTCTACTCTATTTAGATTTTTAAAACATTTTGCCTTTAGTTATAATTTAGGAAAACATTGTCTCAAAATAAGTACTTTGCACTATCATATATCTTAAAGGTGGGTTTAACAAAAGATTTCAGGAATTCAAGAGCAAGTATTACTGTCACATGAACGTGTTTGCTGAACCATGTGATATCGATGCCAGTAATGCGGGTGATCACTTTCAATTGGAACTAAGTAAAATCCAAAATGACAGCAGCTTATGAAGAGCTTTCTGAGAAAAGGACTTTTTGTCACTTTATAGGTCATATGTCTTACCTGATATTTATCCGGACTTGACAAAATCTGCTCTTGGATACGGTTCAATGTTTAGTAGCACATGCTACTTCAAACAGGTTCTCTCAAGAATTAAAAGCATCAAAACAAAGACCACATCTAAGTGATGATTACTTATCTAGAATGCTTGATATTGCTATATTGATCACCAGTGCAAACAGAACTGTGAAATGTACCTTTGACTGTGTCTCAATATTATGTAATGGATGATTTAAGCAACTTTCACAGTTAATAAATGTCAGCTTTTATCGCTGGCTTTCGTGACCCAGTACTGACACACAAAGTGACTCCTACAAGAAAAGGTTCAACAGATTTGCACTATACCTTTTAAGATGTTATATCAGTTGTCAGTGGCACAAAAAGAAGGTTAGCAGAGATTTTGGTTGCAATAGGGCCTTATCAATGTGGAGGCCCCATAGATCTTTACCTAGCTACACCCAAACGCCTTTTCTTTTGCCTTACTACTTTTACAACTGTGCAAGTAAATTGCTGCTTCTGCAAGGAAGGAGAAATACCATTTAACTTGGATGAGATCATACAATTTGGGGGAGTTAGGTTCCAAGGAGGAGCTCTGGGTTTAAGGCACATATTGTAATGTGGTTATGAGCAGGGCCTACTTGCCCTGCACATGAGGGTTCCTTTCCTCTTGTGTACGTACTCATCAATGGCCAGGGCAGGTGGGACCACAATCAAGTGAAAGTCAATCATTATGGCGGTGCCCTGGCTTAGACATGAGCCATACACTGTGTGCAGCTGTAAAACATACATCTCTGTGAGCATTCTGTCCATGTCACTTTACACCCTTGCTTGATGTATGTTGTATTAGGAAAGACACTGTTGAGCCCATGCCCTTTCCACCTGTTCAGCACTCCTCGCTCCCAGTGGCAGAATGGGGTCCCGTTCAGCACCTAGCTTGGACCTTGTATGTGATATCACTTGACTCTTCCATACTCTCGTACCATACTAAGTATATGGGGTTTCTGTACCACAGGTTTGATCCCAGATACTTTTGGGGGGAACCGACCACTAGCCAGATCACTGACTCCCTCAGTACCGGAGGACCTGTCACCTTTGCCAAGTACCACGCTTCATGACAAGCTGCTATACACTTCCCACCATTTCCTGGATAACAGTGGCAACTGCTCTCCAACGTCAACGCCTCCTGCTAAGTTAACCTTTGTAGTGGCCTTGCATGTGTGTTTTACAGGACCTGTCCTTCTGATACGCCATATTCTACCATCCACCCTTTGAATAACTTCAGGCTGGTCTTAAAACAGTTAACAGTTTTACTGAATATTCAGAAACACAGCTCAACTGCACAGCACACATGAAACCAGCATTAAAGTGGTTGTAAACCCTTACAAACCACTTTGACCTACAGGTAAGCCTAGATTAAGGCTTACCTACACGGTTTAGGAGATATTTACTAAAAGATATTTACTAAAAGACAGTGACAGCTGTCTACGGCGCATGCCGGGAGTGACGTCGTCGCTGCTCTGGCGCTGTGAGTGGCCGGAGCAGCGATATCCGGAAGAAGATGGACGCTCCGGACTACAGGGAACAGCGGTGACATTGCTGGCTCTTGTGTCAGGTAAGTGACACATAACGGGCTACTATGCGATGCATAGTAGACCATTATGCTTTACCTTTGCAGGGAGACAAAGAGGAAGTAAACCCATCAGCAATGCAGGCTGCACAGGTTCCTATCTTCCAGAGAAGCAAAGTCAATTTCGCAAAAGTCCATGGGAATGGTAGGTTCCTAGTCCAGGGAGAATCTTAGCAGAGTTACCCAGAAGAGAGCCATGTATTCCAGTTGGACTACATGTTGCAGCAGTTCTTCCTCTGTGAATCCCATGTGGAAGAA
Organism: Lithobates pipiens; assembly: GCF_037356315.1. NCBI lineage: Eukaryota > Metazoa > Chordata > Amphibia > Anura > Ranidae > Lithobates > Lithobates pipiens. The sequence continues at coordinate 112,750,635 of NW_027507788.1, forward strand.
AGAGAGAGAGGTCTGAGCAGTGGCGGCTGATGGTACATTTTTACCACACCTGTCCCTCCAGCCAGGTCGGTCAGGTCATCAGGGGCATCTGCACTTACCCTATCTATGGCAAACAGCACTTCACCGGGGATCTCCTCCTTGGCATCATGGGCAGTGGCTTCCCCTTCCCCTGCTCTCCTCCTTGGAATCATGGGCGCCAGCTTCCCCTTCCCCTGCTCTCCTCCGCTGGCATCACGGGCTGCAGCTTCCCCATTCCCCTGCCTACCTCTGCAGGCATCATGGTGGTTTGAGCCATGCATCTCCTCCCTCCTCCTCCCTCCTCCTCCCTTCTCCTACTAGGCCAATTGCAATGCTTCACCTTTCTGCCAATTGGGAAAAAGGTCTCAGACAAGTTTCCTGATTGGCCGGGAGTAGAATCAGTGTGACATAGTGAATATTCATTTGCTATTGTTACACAACTGGGTGGGATTAGGGCGCAGTGCTTTGCACCCAGTCCCAACCCTTTTTTTAAGCGTATTAGAGCCTCTGGCTCTAATCACATGCTAAAGAATCCCCCCAAAAAACAAAAACTTAATTGGAATCCATGTGTCTGACCCCCTGCATGTAGATTAAGGGACCAGATGCATAGATGAGGGGGAACAGCCGAAATACATTCAATGACATCCCACAAGCACCTGCTTACAGGGTGGTCATAATAGATGCAAAAGTTTTAATAGGTAAAGTACATGAAAGGGCAAAACAAGAACAGATGCAGTATATTTCTGTAATACGTGCACATCTCCCCATGTTTATCCCTTGAAATACTGTGCAAGTATAAAAATATGTTTGTTGATCTGCTATAGATACACTCAACTCCTAAGTTCTGTTGTGGGCTGATATGCTGTGGCATCATTTTGTAGATACAGTGGTGTGAAAAAGTGTTTGCCCCCTTCCTCATTTCCTGTTCCTTTGCATGTTTGTCACACTTAAGTGTTTCGGAACATCAAACCAATTTAAACAATAGTCAAGGACAACACAAGTAAACACAAAATGCAATTTGTAAATGAAGGTGTTTATTATTAAAGGTGAAAAAAAATCCAAACCATCATGGCCCTGTGTGAAAAAGTGATTGCCCCTAAACCTAATAACTGGTTGGGCCACCCTTAGCAGCAACAACTGCAACCAAGCGTTTGCGATAACGTGCAATGAGGCTTTTACAGCGTCCTGGAGGAATTTTGGCCCACTCATCTTTGCAGAATTGTCCTAATTCAGTTACATTAGAGGGTTTTCGAGCATGAACGGCCTTTTTAAGGTCATACCACAACATCTCAATAGGATTCAGGTCAGGACTTTGGCTAGGCCACTCCAAAGTCTTCATTTTGTTTTTCTTCAGCCATTCGGTGGTGGACTTGCTGGTGTGTTTAGGATCATTGTCCTGCTGCAGAACCCAAGTTCGTTTCAGCTTGAGTACACGAACAGATGGTAGGACATTCTCCTTCAGGATCTCTTGGTAGACAGCAGAATTCATAGTTCCTTTTATCACGGCAAGTCTTCCAGGTCCTGAAGCAGAAAAACAGCCCCAGACCATCACACTACCACCACCATATTTTACTGTTGGTATAATGTTCTTTTTATGAAATGCAGTGTTCCTTCTACGCCAGATATACTTGGACACACACCTTCCAAAGAGTTCCACTTTTGTCTCATCGGTCCACAGAATGTTGTCCCAAAAGTCTTGGGGATCATCAAGATGTGTTGTGGAGAAATTGAGATGAGCTTTGATGTTCTTTTTGCTCAGCAGTGGTTTTCTCCTTGGAACTCTGCCATGCAGGCCATTTTTGCCCAGTCTTTTCCTGATGGTGAAGGCATGAACGCTGACCTTAACTGAGGCAAGTGAGGCCTGCAGTTCCTTGGACGTTGTTGTGGGGTCTTTTGTGACCTCTTGGATGAGTCGTCGCTGCGCTCTTGGGGTAATTTTGGGCGGCCAGCCACTCCTGGGAAGGTTCACCACTGTTCCATGTCTTTGCCATTTGTGGATAATGGCTCTCACTGTGGTTCGCTGGATTCCCAAAGCTTTGGAAATGGCTTTATAACCCTTTCCAGACTGATAGATCTCAATTACTTTCTTTCTCAATTGTTCCTGAATTTCTTTGGGTCTCGGCATGATGTGTAGCTTTTAAAGATCTTCTGGTGGACCTTACTGTGTCAAGCAGCTCCTATTTAAGTGATGCCTTGATTGTGAACAGGTGTGGCAATAATCAGGCCTGGGTGTGGCTAGAGAAATTGAACTCAGGTGTGGACAACCACAGTTATAGTATGTTTTAACAAGGGGGGCAATCACTTTTTCACACAGGGCCATGATGGTTTGGATTTTTTTTCACCTTTAATAATAAACCCCTTCATTTACAAATTGCATTTTGTGTTCACTTGTGTTGTCCTTGACTATTGTTTAAATTGGTTTGATGTTCCGAAACACTTAAGTGTGACAAACATGCAAAGGAACAGGAAATGAGGAAAGGGGCAAACACTTTTTCACACCACTGTAAGTGGTGTCAGCCCTGCCCAGCTAAACTACCTAAAGCATCCCCCCAATCTTATTCTCTTCAACATAAAGACTAATAATTCTGTAGTTTCAAGGTAATAACTAGGAGGGATAGATTGAATCTTAGAGATAACACAACAAGCATGCATAGGACAGACCTGAAGGTCTGACATGATCAATGTTTTTGTACCGATTAAAAAAAAAAAAAAAAAACGTTCACTTTGGTAGTTTAGACCAAAACAGAGCTAGCAAAGCAAAGTTGATTGTTAGCACTAAAATACACTTTAAGTCTTGTGCAGGGCATATATGATTAACCCTTTTACTGCCACTGACATATGACATACTTTGGGGGTTTACCCACATTGTAACAGCCAATGAATGTAAACTTCACAAGTTGACTGTTGCTTCCACAGATCACAGCAATGTTACCCCCCCCCCCCCCCCCATTCACAGGACACATATGGTGGTAGTCACCAGGAGGAGGGAAGGTAGACCAAAGAAGGTCCAATTGTTGATCTCTCCCAGCTAGTAAGAATCCAGAAGCAAAAATAATTTAATCACATCTGGTTCCTGCTGTCATTTACCTGGCGAATGTAGCTAATGGTGTGCCATCTACTAGTTTTAATAACGTGCAAGGGAGACATCAGAGTCTATCATACTCATTAAAGAGGGCCTGCCACAGTAAATATGCAGTCACATAGGGGCTACTGCCCCCCTATGTAATAGCATTAAAGTCAAAGGCATTGTACACTTTTGAATGTTTTTGCTGTTTTAACTACCATAGGTATTAGTGTAGTTATTTTCTTGTCATACCTTGTAATGATGGGCTCACATGTTGCTACTGTTGTTTAGTATCTTGGCTAATTGATCTCCCCATGTATTCATTCACTTCGCTTGGCCCTATTTGCTAAGTGTCACAGATGTGGGATTGCTAATGTGAAGATTTCATGTGATCTACCTGTTATTTGCTTTACCTGTTTGTCTGTCAGATGAAATTACTATTTAGCTCTCACCTAAAGAGCACTAAAATGAGAGACTTCGGTATTGTGGGATATATAGTTTCTGCACAGGAACTGTTGGTTCTTATGCCGCGTACACACGAGCGGACTGTATGGCGTACTTAGTCCGTCATACAATCCGACGGACAGTCCGTCATACTTTCCACTGAACGGACTTGACCACACACGGATACCCAAACAGTCCGTTGAAAGCTTGCGCGATGACGTGTACAGCACGTACGACGGGACTAGAAATAGGAAGTCCAATACACAGCAAAGCACCCTTCCGCCATGTAAATCCTTTCTGGGCATGCGCCATTCTTAGTCCGTCGAACTAGCATACTGACGAGCGGATTGTCCGCTGAAACCAAAGTACGACGGACAGAATTTCGAAAAATCCGAAATACTTAGTACGCCAGACTGCACGCTGAAAAAGTCCGCTGAAGCCCACACACGAGCGGACTGTCCGCTGAAATGTGTTTCGACGGACTAAGTACGCCATAGAGTCCACCCGTGTGTACGCGGCATAACACAGACAGAGGTTATGCATCAACCTGTGCAGTGCCATGCTGCATGCCTTATGTTTGAACACAAACAGAACTTATTGGAAAAAGGAATGTGAAGCTTTACTCAATTTATGATAAATGCACATTTTATACAGGTAAAAAACACAAGTTGTAGGTGGAAAGGTTTTTAATGCTATTAAAAAAAGCGTGAACAATTAAAGATTAACAGGAAGATTTCACCCCCTTCATGACCAGGCCATTTTTTGCTTTTTAGCATTGCCCTACTATAACTGGTGAATAGGGATGAGCTTTGAGTTTGAGTCGAACTCATGCTCGACTCGAACATTGTCTGTTCGCCTGTTCAGCGAACAGTGAACAATTTGGGCTGTTTGCGGCAAATTGGAAAAGCCGGAACACCCTGTACAAGTCTATGGGAGAAATCTAAAGTGCTAATTTTAAAGGCTAATATGCAAGTTACTATCCTAAAAAGGGTTTGGGGACCTGGGTCCTGCCCCAGGGGACATGGATCAATGCAAAAAAAAGTTTTTTCAGGAGCAGTGATTTTAATAACGCAGGTTTCCGTTACATCAGAGGGGGGCGGGGTCACCCATACGTCATTGGGGAACCCCTGGCTTCCCTCGCTAGCCTCAGAGGGGGCGGGGTCAGGTGACGGGTGGCCCCGCCCTCCTAATATAAGAAATGTCAGGCGCTGGGCTCCCCGCAGTGTCTCCTCAGTGGAGACAGAAGATGGATGCATGGATGGACTGCGCTGGACTGAAAATCACCCGTTGCTGGATCAGATCAGCCATCGCTGGACCCCAGAGAAATGATCGTCCGTCACTGGATAGCAAGAGTGGATTACCACCGCTGGAATCTTTTTTTTTTTTAAAGGGATTTTTCAAAAGTGTGTTTGTCTTATTTAACCATTTTTTACACTTTCTTTGTGAAATGGTAGGGGTACTTTTGTATCCCCTTACCATTTCAAACAGGGGGGGCGGGATCTGAGGGTCCCCTTGTTAAACATGGGGACATGGTGTTTGAGGGGTCACGGACCCCCAAAGCATCCTCCCAATGTTGAGGGCATGTGACCTGGTACGGTTCAGGGGGGGCCACTCTCTTATCCCCCTCTTTTCCTGCGGCCTGCCAGGTTGCGTGCTCGCATAAAGGGTCTGGTATGGATATTTAGGGGGACCCCCACATCAATTTTTATTTTACATTTGACGCGGGGTTCCCCTTAATATCCATACCAGACCTGAAGGGCCTGGTAATTGAATTTACCACTTCTTTTTTTTTTTATCAATGAATGCATTGTCGGCTCCTGTAATACAGAGAACACTCATTGAGTGTTCTCTGTATTACTCCGCAAGTGATTTTAAAAGACTTTTTTTCCTGCAGAAATGACACTTTGTGCAGGGACAGTTCTAAGCATGAGCCCCTTCACAGGCATACTATAGACACCCCCCAGGTACAAAATTTAAAGGAATATTACACTTTTATTGTTACACTTTAATCATTATTAAAATCACTGCTCCTGAAAAAAATTGACATTTTTAAAACTTTTTTTTGCATTGATCCATGTCCCCAGGGCAGGACCCAGGTCCTCAAACACTTTTTAGGACAGTAACTTGCATATTAGCCTTTAAAATTAGCACTTTAGATTGTGAACGTTCGAGTCCCATAGACTTTAATAGGGTTCTAAAGTTCACACGAAGTTTAGGTCTGTTTGCAGGTTCTGGTGCGAACCGAACAGGGGGGTGTTCAGCTCATCCTTACTGGTGAATTGAGCAGTTGTGCAATGCTGTACCCAAACAAAATTAATATAATTTTTTCACACAAATAAAGCTTTCTTTTGGTGGTATTTGATCACCACTGGGTTTTCTTATTTTTTTTTTTCCAAAAAATTTTTATTTTCAGTATAACAAGATACAGAGAATTACAACTTCATTACATGGATGCTTCTTAAAAAGAAAAAGAAGGTGGATAGTCAGCAAGTTGTTTCTCAAGTAACAGACAATTCAGATGCAACATAGGACATATAACTGAGACAATGGGATTCATCTGATATAAAATAAAGAACAATTACATTTACGAACCGCATATAAATCTAACTAAGACCGAATCTTGAGCTTTAGTAACCTGTATGGTAATATCGATATCTCAATTTATTGAAGTGGATATAGGCCATGTAGAACCTGGCTGTGTGGGAGATATGGAAGGGGGAGGGGCCATAAAGAGATAAAGGGAGTGGAGTAGGGGATGGGACAGGGATACGGATAAATGCTCTAACACTCGTCTCACAATATTGATCAACAGATTGTACTATTATGGTTATCAGCTTGTTAAAGCTTGAAATGTATCAGAGGTTATGAATACCTGCCAAGGAGTCCACTTAGAACCAAATTTAGCCGGCGCATCTTTAGCGATATGGATCAGTTTTTCCATGTTAGCAATTTTGTCTACTCTGTGTAACCATTCTTTAATGGAGGGTGTATTTGAAGACTTCCAGTAGATCGGGATACACTGTTTGGCTGCGCTAATAAGATGTAGTGTCAGTGATTTTTGATAAGAGGATTTCAGGGAGGTATTATGATGTAGAAGATATTGGGCTGGAGTAAAGGGGACATTCGCGTCTGTTATCTTGTGTATTAATTCGTGAATTTGTTGCCAAAAGGGTTGTATAGCTGGGCATGCCCACCACAGGTGTAGAAGAGTGCCCCGGTGGCTATGGCATCTCCAGCAGGTATCTGGAGTATGAGGGTCCCAGGTGTGAAATAGAGCTGGAGTTCGGTACCAACGACTTAGAATTTTGAACCCGTTTTCCTGTGTGGAGACATTTAGCGTGCCTTTATGAATGTTAAGCAGTATCTTTTCCCATTCCTCACAGGAGAAGGATGTTTCTAGATCTCTTTCCCAGGCCTTACAGGCTAAAGAGGACGTGGGATTGTGGTCTTGGAACAAAAGAGAGTGAGTTAGAGAGATAAGATGTGTCATGGGCGTCGTGGAGGAGCAACGTTTTTCAAATGGGGTCAGTGACCTAGAATAATCTGAGTGTTGTGCGGAATGAGTCAGGAAGTGTTGAATTTGTTGGTATGTCCATAAGGGTATGGGTGGTGAACGCATAGCTTGAGCCAGTTGTCCAGCTGTGAGCATTCGTCCATTTTTATAGAAGGATTTAACCAATATTGGTTCCTGTGTCCAGTGCTTAATGAGAAAGGACTTATGCATACCTGGAGTAAAATTTGGGTTCATTTTCAGTGGAGTAAGGGGACTTGATAGAGATGATATGTTATTTTGTGTGCAAGCAGTGTGGAAGCATTGTATAGTAGGAGCGACAAGTGGATGGGATTTGACCGTGGCCATCAAATTGGAGTGATTAATCCATGGTAGATATCTCAGGGGAGCAGCTATGAAGGAAGCTTCTAGGGCTACCCAATCCTTAAAAGGCGAATGAATGTTCCAATCTATTATCCTGGTTAGATGAGTAGCTTTGTAGTAATTACTGATGTCTGGGAGGCCTATTCCACCTTTGTCTTTAGGAAGGGAGAGTTGGGAGAAACTGATTCTGGGTCGTCGCCCATTCCATAGAAAATTGGTGCAAGTCTGCTTGTAGGATTTGAAGAAAGCCAAAGGAAGTTTGATTGGCATAGCTTGTAGAAGATAAAGAATACGGGGCAATATATTCATCTTCAAAATGGAGGCCCTACCAAACCATGAGAAGATCGGTTTATTCCACTTTTTTAGGTCTGATACAATTTTATTAAGTGTAGGTATATAGTTTTTTGCGTATAAATTATCCAGGTTTTTTGTGATTTGGACACCCAAGTATGTGAAGTTCTCGTCAGTCCATTGGAAAGGGAAATTGTGTTTACATTGTTCTACTTCCGTAGAAGATAGAGATATATTGAGGGCGTAAGATTTCTTGAAGTTTATTTTAAGGTTGGAGAGGGAATTGAATAGGTTAAATTCTTTTAGCAGGGAGGGGATCGTTATGTGAGGGTTAGTGAGGAACATTAAGATATCGTCCACGTATGCGGCAATTTTATATTCTTTCAATGTGGAATGGACCCCTTTGATGTCCGTGTTTTCTCGTAGACTGTTCAGGAAGGGTTCTAGAGTAAGGATGTATAAAATTGGGGACAGAGGGCAGCCTTGTCTGGTCCCATTGTGTATGGAGAAGGCATCCGATAGGGTGTTGTTGACTCTGATCTTCGCTTTTGGGTGTACATACAATGAGTCCACAAATCTGAGTAATTGGGGTCCCAAGCCAATGGTCTGGAGGACACACTGCATGTAATCCCATGCCACCCTATCGAATGCCTTCTCCGCGTCAAGTGAAAGGAAGAAACCCCTCTGACCAGTAGACGTAATCAAATGGTGAATGTTGAGAGCTTTAAGCGTGTTGTCCCTTGCCTCTCGGCCAGGGACAAAGCCAACTTGGTCAGAAGAGACTAATTTGGGGATAAGTGGGAGAAGTCTGTTAGCAATAATTTTTGAGAATATTTTCAAGTCAGCATTAAGGAGGGAGATAGGCCTATAATTTTCAGTCTTGGTCGGGTCTTTGTCGCCTTTCGGTATCACTACTATGTGGGCTTCAAGCATGTCTTGATGGAGAGGCATAGTGTCAGATATGGAGTTGAAGGCTCTTCTAAATGGTTCTTGAAGAACCTCCGAGAAGGTCTTATAGTAGACTGCTGGCAGGCCATCTGGGCCAGGGCTTTTGCCACTCTTAGTTTGTTTGAGGGCGTTCGCCCATTCTATTTGTGAAATAGGATTATCCAGGTCTGACACTATGTCTGCGTTTGTGATTTTGGGACAGAATTTTTCCAGGAAGTCAATGATTTTACGTTTTCTGAGAGGGTTAGTCGAGAGGGATGTGTCAGACTGGTTAATGTTATATAAAGTAGAGTAGAAACATTCAAATTCCTTGGCTATATCTCTATTGGATGTGAGTTTTTTGCCTGTGGAGGTATGTATGGCGTGAACAGTATTTTTAGCTTGTTTAGCCTTCAGAGCTTGGGCTAGAAGGTGGCCGCTCTTATTGCCGAATTCGTAGAATTGTCGTTGGGCAAGTATATATTTCTTGTGAATTGCCTTTCCTAATTCCTCTCTAATGGAGGTACGAATAAGTTGAAGATCATTCAGAGTATGGGAGGCTAATGTGCGTTTGTGAGTCGCTTCAAGGACTTTACGTTTCTCATATAAACCCGATAAGTGTTGTTTCCTATCTCTTTTTATTTTGGCCATGATAGATATCAGTTTCCCCCTTATCACGCTTTTATGTGCAGCCCATTGTGTGATGAAGGAGGTGTCTGGAGTATTGTTGTTTATGAAGTATTCCTGAAGGGTTTGTTGTATTTGTGATGTCAGTACAGTATCAGTCAGTATGGTGGGGTCCAGTTTCCAGGTGTGTGTACGGTCTTGTAATACAGGCATCGTCAAAGTGATTGAAATGGGATGGTGATCTGATAGTACCATAGGTTCTATCGTAGCATGTTGAAGATATGGAAGGTCAGATTGAGTCATTAGTAAGTAGTCGATTCTAGAGTACCGGTCGTGTGGGTTGGAGTAGAATGTATAGTCCTTCTCGGTCGGATGTAGAGTCCTCCAGGTGTCGTGAAGTAGAAGTTGTTGGAAAGACAGCTTGACCTGTTTTAGGGCTCTATATGGAAGATGAGAGGTACCCGTCGATGTGTCCAAAAGAGGGTCTAGGGGGAGATTAAAGTCGCCCCCTAATATTAGAATACCTGATTGAAAGGCCGCTAGGTGCTCTGTGATTGATCTGAAAAAGGGGACTTGCGAGGAGTTAGGGCTATAAATGTTGGCTAGTGTGATGGGTTTGTTATGTAGAACACCCTTGAGGAAAACAAATCTGCCCTGATCATCTATAGCAGAATCAATTAATTGAAAAGGAGTATGTTTGGCAACTAGTATGGAAACGCCTTTCGTCTTGGAGTTTGGAGTAGTTGAATGATAACTGTGTGGAAAGTGATAGTTGGCTAGTTTGGGCGTAGCTTGAGAGCTAAAGTGGATCTCTTGAACGAAAACCACGTCAGCTCTCAGGGATTTCATATGCGCTAAGAGGCTAGAGCGTTTCTCTGGGATGTTCAATCCTTTAGCGTTCAAAGACACTATCTTTAGTGAATTAGCATTTGGCATCTTGGTATGCGTTGTGGTGTGCATATTGGGAGAGAAAAGTGCAATAGTACAAAGATGTGTGTGTCGAGTGATGGAGCTCTAAGTACAGCGGAAGGGGGGTATGAAAGGGAGGGGGTATAGGAAAGGGGGAGCAATATTAAGGATTAGTCAAAGGTATGAATGGGTAAGTACGGCAGCAATAGGTAGATCGAGTAGTAGCGTGTGAAGTGGAAACTCACTGGGGTCGGGAAGTACCGTGAGGTATTCCCAACTAAATACAAAAACCAGTATAGGTCAGGAGAATCTCACAGAGATTTCCGATGTGGAGAGTGATTGGTGACCGAAACAAGATGGAGCGATCTCGTGTTTCCTGGAGGTCAGAGATGTGGGGTTATAGGATACCAAATGTAAATGGTGGTTGAGTTGCATGGGGAGGAGAGTTGGTAGTATAAAAGGAGCAAACTGAGCCTAAGTAAGGAGTCACCCTATGATGTTAGTGATAGGTAGAAGATTGATCGTTACATATGTATAAACCTAGAGGCAGTGAGAGCGGCATAGCAGTATAACAAGGAGATGTCACCCATTTACATATTAATCTTAACAGAGTATCATAGGAGTCAAAAGAGCGTTATCGAAAAGGAGAATCTTGTGCTGGAGACCTTATCATAACAAGACGTTCCAACTACAGCATAGTCAGGCTATTAGTCAGATCGGTAACCACATTACTGGCCTATGGGAAAGGTGCTACCAAGTAACAATGGTAAATAGCACAGAACTCTTAGGACTGAAACGTATTGGAAAAAAGGAACATTAAATAAACAAAAAGCCGAGTAGATATATCATATCTCAGGGGCTGATGAGGAGCAATGGTGAAGACAGATAATATACTTATTATGAAGGGTGTATGCACACAGATAGAGGGAAGGGCCACTGGGAATAGAGTGTCTTCCCCCTCCTCTATGTCCATAGTACTAAACTAGACTATAATAGATAGCAAAAGCTGAAAGAGGCAAGCCTCCAGAAGCTAACAATCTAGAAAACAGGTATGAACTAACAAATTCCTAAAACAGGTAAGTAATGAGGCAATGTGGTATAAGAGCAGTTTAAATACCAGTATGATGCTGTGACAGCAGCGAAAGGAGTTCTAGCAGGAGTCTTCCCCTCAAGGGTTACGAGGAGAAGATGAGATGTGCCTTCCGGGGGAGAGGGAACACCCCTGGAGAGGGCAACGATAACTAGCCCGTGCATAACTGGGAAATAAACAAAAAAAAAAGGAGATAAAAAAGGAGAAACAGTTAGTCTCTTAGGTGGAGGTATGCTGCTTGTCGTAGCGCCGTAGTGAGCTGTCCTTTTGTCACATCGTTGCGGCAGAAAGTTAATGGCTTGAGCTTGTGGTTTCTATAACGCTGCGTCTCAGCTAAGAAGCGGGAGAGCTGGTCATGAAGGACAGTCATTCCTGTAAGCAGGGTAAAGCTCAGAATATAAAGAGGAGGGAGGTCTGTTGTAGAATTGCCTACAGTCCAGAACATTGTAGTGATGGAAGACTGAAGCTTGTAGGAAGTAAGCTGGATTCCTGTAATCAGTGCAGAGCGCAGAATGTAAAGAGGAGGGGGGTCTGTTGCAGAACTGTCCACAATCCAGAACAGTGTAGCGGTGGAAGACTGAGGTTTGTAGGTATTAAGCTGGGTAGAGGCATACAGGCATCTCACGAGTGGAGAAAGTTAAGATCTTCGTGGTTTCCTGTGGTCAGGTGAGGCAGTGGGGCTGTGGTTTCTATAGTTGCCTCGGGCGTTTGGAGAGGGTGGAGGGGGATGAGCCCTCCTGCGTCTGTTGACACTGTAGTTCTCAGCCTCAGATATGCCATCCATGGAATCTGCTCTCTGTAAAGTAGGCAAACGGAAATCGCTATACCAGTCAGGTACTTCCACAGATGGTAGGTTAAGCGTGCTACAAAAGTGTTCCAAGTCTTCTGGTACCCTGAGATTGACGGTATGGCCATTGTAGGTGACAGAGAGACATAGGGGAAACTTCCATCTGTATGGGATGGCACGGGCCCGTAGCACATCTAGTACAGGTCTCAGCTCTCTTCTTCTTTGTAAGGTGATGGCTGATAGATCCTGGAAGAGTTTTATTTCAGAGCCTTGGTGACGTATCCTTTCTCCATTCCTGGCCTTTCTCATGATCTCTTCTTTTAAAGGAAAGTCAGCGAGGCAGCAGATGACATCCCTGGGGGGGTCAGCCTCTCTGCCTCTGGGTCTCAGGGCCCTGTGGATTCTCTCAAGAGTGATGGGTGTATCTGGTGGTCTTTCTAGTAGGCCATTGAATATGGCCGTAACAGAGCGGGGTAGTTGGGATGGTTCGATGGACTCGGGCAAACCTCTCACCCGTATGTTATGTCTCCGTCCGCGGTTATCAAGATCTTCTAAGTGACAATTCATATCGCGGAGGTGAATTGCATGGGATTCAGACACTTGCTGAACTCTGCAGAGGGTGACATCATGGCGGGCTTGCGTCTCTTCAACTTCCTCTACTCGCAGGACCATGGACTGAAAATCTGCTCGTAGCTCAGATACTGCCGCTGATAGTGCCCCTTTTATGTCCGCTGTCATTGCCTTTAAATCCGCCAGACTAAGCGCTTGTGTCGGCAATGGATTGAGCGATGCAGCTTGTGGGCTTCTGCTTCTGGATCTGGTAGATCTCCTTCCATGAGGGGATGCCTCGTGTGGAGCGGCCTGGTTGTCTGTCGCCTGTCCTCTAGGCCGCGCTCGGAAAATCTCCGGGATCTGCTGATTGCCGTGGGTGTCCTGGCTCCTAGAAGAGCGGGAGGGCAACCCCGAAGGGTTCTGCGGTGTGCTCCCCATTTTAGACGTGTGGGGGGTATCCGATTGTATAAAAGCAGGACCTCAGGGAGTGAGAGCTCAGCAACTAGCGACCATCTTCCTCGGACCTCAAGCCACGCCTCCCATTTTTTTGTGATATAAATGAAACCACGATGATGACCACACACTTTGAAAAAAAAAAATTGATTGGTTTATGTGAAAGTTATAATGCCTACAAACTTTTCGTATATATATAGGATTTTTTTTTAAAATACTAACGGTAGTGATCAGTGACTTATAATGATACTGCAATAGAGCGATGGGCAATCTAAAACAAACTTACGCTGGGGAGGTGGTGAGTGACTAACTGCCACTGACATTACACTGACACTAGTGAAATTAATATAGTGATCAGTGCTAATAGTATACAGTGTCACTATACTAATGACTTTTGCTGGGAAGCGGTTAATGTCTAGGGCGAACAAGGAGTTAAATGTGTGCCTAACACTGTGTAACGTGTGTATTGTGTGCTGCTTTTTGCTACAGATCTCATTTCCTCTGTACAGAGCCCTGTATTGATCGTTAACACAGGGCTCTGGGCTGTGATTGCACACAGCCGATCAGTGGGTCCCAGCCATGAATCATTGGCCATTGCTGAAAGGCTCCCACTGTGTACAATCACAGTAGGTGTCACAGTGGGTGAGGGATGTGCATGCGAGCGCACTAACCCCGAAAGCAGACAGCGATGTATGGGAACATAGTTTTACCTGTGAGGGCCACCTGTTCGCAGTACATTGCAAGCGAGTGGTCTGCAAGTGGTTAAAGATTTGTTTCTGAACAATATATGGTTTATCTATTTGTTTTTGAATATTTCATAATTTTTTTTCTTTTTCCTTGTAATATTAAAAATTTAATCAAATAAGGTTAAGGATATTGCATTACATTACGTTACATTTTTAAGATATACCCAAGTACTTAACCCCCCAAAATATGTTGGGCCCTCTCATACAAGCACATATAGTATGCTCGTAAACGCTCTCCTGAGAGGGGCCCACATATGAAAAATTGTTTTTGCGTAATTTGTGCTACACACGTTACATATTGGTGTGAATTCCAGAATGACAGCAATAATTTTAGGGATATTATTCCAGTTTATTTAAACCTTACCAATGGGATATTTTTCATATCCAAATTGGTAAACCAATCTAATACTAATCAACTAATCAAAATAATTTTGTGTGACATAAAAAATCAAACCACCACCATTTTATTCTCCAGGGTGTCTGCTTTTAACAAATATGTATTGTTTGGGGCCACTTGAGCCCAGGAGAGTTAAGTCACAACACTGCATCTGCCTGTGCCAGGAATTTTTTAAATTGATAAATACTCATAGTGTTTATATAATATAATCACATTTCTATTACTGTGCACATTAAGCAGACCATGCAATTTCAGCAAAAATGATTAAATTCATCCCTGTAGGTCTTGTACACTCTATAAGATAGATTTGTATTGTTCAAACTGAACTCTAATGCTTTTGGACATCTTTAGTTTGAATTTAGACAAATGAATGCCCACTAATTATTATATTGTTTAATTGAATAACACAGATTGGCTGTACTTTAGACAAATCTCATTTTGATCCCAGACAGAACATTTACAAAGCTCAGTCACATCTTCCTGGAAATAATCTAGATGCACTTTGAGAGGAAATAACATTTTTTTCAATATATTTGCCTTTCAGACAAGATGTACTGACTTTCCTATTATATGACTGAGAAGCATATTAACAATTGCATGAATACCAAGCAAAATACAGTTTAGAATTGCTGGATGTTTCATACTATCAGTCAGAGCAGTTTGACACCAAAATGTAGAGGACAAAAACTTTATTTATGAGGATTGCCACAGATTTATACAATCCCCTTAGCAAACTGACACAGATTAAAGTAGGGATAAGTGCTGCAGTGTATTCAGGGCGATGATTTGTTTTTAGCTAGTGTAATCTTTCCCAAGCTGTTCTGACAAGACTCATGCAAACTCTCATTACAGTGCTGAGACCACGTGGCTTCCTATGCAGTAAGATTAAAAGCCGTTGTCTCACCTTTATAGAGGCTACCAGTTGTATCCTTTTGTGTGGAAGTTTTAAGTTTACATTAAATATTTTCAAACACAATTTAAGTGATAGTAGGTTATTTTTTTTAAGTAAAATAAAAAAGATGTTATACTTACCTGCTCTGTGCAACGATAATGTGTAAAGCTGTCCCTTACCTCCTCTTTAGTGGTCCCCTGCTGGTGATGTCAGCTCCTTCTTCCTCTGGGTGCCCCCTTAGCTAGCTGGATGCTAAGGGACACCGGTGCTTTGTGCGTCCATAGATTGACAAGCAAGCTCCCGCTGTTCTCAATGAGTCTTCTGAGAGCAGGAAGTAAGGGCAGCGGTGCTGCAGCCAGGACAGCACTGGATCAGTCAAAGGAGCCCGGTAAGTGTTTAGGGATAGGAGTGGATAGAATAAGTAGCGGTGAGATATTTTACACTTAAGGGATATTAAGATCTCTTTAAAAAAAAAAATAACAAACATGTTATTGTTACCTGCTCTGTGCAGTGGTTTTGCAAAGAGCAGCCAAGATCATCCTCTTCTTGGGTCCCTCACTGGTCCTCCTGGCCCCTCACTCCTTCCGAGTGCCCCCACAGCAAGCAGCTTGCTATGGAGGCACCCCGCCCTGCCCCATATTTCTTCTCATTGGCTCACTGACTTTGATTGACAGCAGTGGGAGCCAATGGCACCTCAGGTGTGTCTCAGCCAACCAAGAGGCTCTAGTGCACATCGCTAGATCGAGATAGGGCTCAGGTAAGTATTAGGGGGCTGCTGCACACGGAAAGGTTTATATTTTAATGCATAGAATGCATTAAGATAAAAAAATGTTTTGCCTTTAGAACCAATTTAATACAGAGGATGCATTAAGGTAAAAGATAATTTGACTTTAAAGTGGTTCTGCATAAAGGGAAAAAAACCTTCTCTGTGCAGCAGCTCCTCTGGAGCCCCCAATACTTACCTGAGCCCCATCTCGACCCAGCGATGTGCACGAGAGCCACGGCTCTTCCTGAGGATTCTCCCTCCTCATTGGCTGAGACAGCAGTGGGAGCTATTGGCTCACACTGCTGTCACTCACAGCCAGTTAGCCAATGAGAAGAGAAATGGGGCAGGGCTGAGCCGTAGCTCTGTGATTGAATGGAAACACAG
Source organism: Lithobates pipiens (assembly GCF_037356315.1). Taxonomy (NCBI): domain Eukaryota; kingdom Metazoa; phylum Chordata; class Amphibia; order Anura; family Ranidae; genus Lithobates; species Lithobates pipiens. Next base: position 112,766,856 of record NW_027507788.1, read on the forward strand.
TGCAGGGAGTGAGCCTGCTTGGGTGCCCTGATTTCAAGCTGTTTGCTCTGGGGGCGCTCAGCAGGAGGGAGGGGCTAGGTGTGCCGGTGGGGACCCGGGAGGAGGAGGATTGGGGCAAAACCGCTGCAGGTAAGTATAACATGTATGTAATTTTTTTTAATTGTTGCCTTTAATATCACTTTAATAATCTTAAATGCATGTTTAAACTATATAATCCAAATTCATTAGGCTGATATCAAAACCTTATAGCATTGTAATCAGTACATGGAGCCACTCTCCAAATCAGTCTCACCCAACTTAAATATATCATAATACAATTATTGATTCTATACAGATGTTGCATCAGCTCATAGAGACCCAGAAGATATCTCAACGCATTTCATGAAGAGCGTTTACTTCTTCAGGAATTTGTGAAAGTAGGCAAATATCAAAAATTACATTATCCCAATATATGTGTAATGACAGAAAATACTCTCAACAATAACTTCCAAAACATGTATATTCCCAATGCTTGTAGACCACCTAATATTTATTTATTTATTATTTTGTTTTTTGTTTTTTTGTTTTTTTGCCACTTCATCTTTGTCCCTTCTCATTTCAACATCATTGTAGCATTTATCTATTACTTTAATATGTTTTTTTTGTGTTCCCCTTTGGGCATACATTCAACCCCCTTCTCCCCACCCGCATCCCACCCAGACCACCTAATATTTAAATCATGCACGTCACTCCTGTGTGTACAAAAAGAAAAAATATTTAAATTGGTATCTCTTTGGTTTATTTTAGTAGTGGGTATGTGTTTTTAAATGGTATTTCCCAAAGTGTGTTTGGTTATTAATTTGTGCGTCATATCTACACTTTGAAGAAGCCACGTTTTGCAGCATGACATCAAGGTCCTTCATGTGTAAAGTCATTATATCACAGCGAGGTGTTGCTAGGTGTGGTGAGATGTGACAAGATGCTGATTTTTGAGGAATATGTACAACTTAGGGCAAAACCTCCTTATGTAAAAGGATTGAATATGATTTACTTACTGAGGGGATTGATGCTAATGCCCATGAGGTGGACTAGGATGACATGTATGTTGGACATACTTATAAGGTAATAAAAACTATATATGCGATTTATCTTGCTGTGTTGCACTCTTATTTATGCCGCGTACACGCGACGGACTTTCCAGCAGAATAGGTCCAACAAAATCATTCCTTCGAATATTCGGATCGTGTGTGGAATAATCCGATCATTTTTCTTTTAAAATTTCAGACGGACCTAGGAATAGAACATGTTTCAAATCTGTCCAACGGGCTCAATTCCTATCAGGAAAACCATTCGTCTGTGTGCTGGTCCGACAGACCAAATACGACATAAGGGCAGCTATTGGCTACTGGCTATTGAACTTCCTTTTCTAGTCCCGTCGTACATCATCACATTCAAAACAAATGGACTTTCAAATGGACTTTAGTCTGTTTGTGTGTGGGCAAGTCCATTCGTTAGGAAGTCTTTTGTAACTCAGTCGAAAGACCATCGGACCTTTTCTGCTGGAAAGTCCGGTCATGTGTACGCGGCATTAGAGCCTGTGTATATTCTTACTGGGTTGAACTTGCCTCCATGCATATACGGTTACCTCAGAATATTCAATCCTAGGCCAGGTATGCGAATAGAGGATTAGACATGTAGGTTATATTTGATTCATTTGGCATATGAGTTGTACATATATATATATACAAATAACATTAATTATTTTATCATTATTTGACATTTGTGGCTAATTACTCAACTATTCCAACATTATTGACATATCTGTTGCATTATACAGGTTTTTGATCAGAGATTTGTTTTGTGAGGGCACAATATTGTATTTAGACAGTATTGCATTTTACACTTATGCAAGATACATACAGCGGGTAAAATAAGTATTGAACATGTCACCATTTTTCTAGGTAAACATATTTCTATATGTGCTATTGACATGGAATTGTCATCACATGTCAGTAACAGCCCATGCACTCCATACATAGAGTACAAATACACCAAAACAAATACGTTCAGAAATAAATGTATGTGTAATAAAAAGGAATGATACAGGGAAAAAGTACTGCACACATGAAGAAAGGGAGGTGCAAAAAGGCATGGAAAGCCACCAGCTGAAATCTATCCGCACGATCCGCCTCTGTGGGAGTCTTCACCTATCAGTTGAACTGTCTCATCACCTATCAACATACTATTGATTTCTCATGTCTCTACATGAGAATGCTGGTTATATTTCATGTATTTGATAGGAGCACTGCTGTATTGGAACTTTGTCTATATGGACTAAGGAGTTTTTTTTTTACTTACGTGTATATTCGTGTTTTAATTATTTATGTATATAGACATGTTTTCTACACATATGGGGAACTTCATTTTTTTTTTTTGGGGTCGCTGGCCGGTGCAATTAGGCCTTTTTAGATTATTAAGGGCATACTAATGATTACAAAGCTGCAATAATGTGTGACTTTAATAGCTGTCTGGAATTTTAGTTTTGATGTAGGTGATCACTTGCACTTTTTTATTTAAACATTTTGTTCTGATGGACTCCTTCTAAGTGAATTTGATTTCTATAAGAGTTCAACTCAAATTTAACTACTTGATGTCAAACTGTGTACCGTTCTGTAAGCCAAATATCTTGTGAGTTTTCTTTCTCCTTGTAAAAAACTGTATTTTTATTGATGACAACTTCCTTGCAAAATTTTCATTGAGATTTGATAAGCGAGTTCACAATAGGTCTGTGCAAAAAGCAACAGAAAGAAAGATAAAGAATCTGAGCTTTTTATAGTCATGTTCATCTCTTAAGATACAAGGATGTTATTGTGTACCCATGCACACTTTCTATTGATTCACTGCTACAACAAAATTGTAGTGACCTCCCTGTTTCTTTTGTGTTGCCCTCGCATCCTATGCCTCAGCAAAATTCTTCAGCTGAATTGTAAAGTAAACAGATTTGTTTTCCTTCTTTCTCCAAATACATAGACTGAATAGTACAGCAGTTTTTTTTTTATTGCTCAATTTTATGTCAAATTGTATTTTATTATACTTTGTTACAAGGAACAAAAGGCTAAACATTTTTAAACGTAAAATTACAATCTGTTATTAATAAATGTACAAGGTACACATATTTATTTCTTTATAGCCAGGCAAGTATGAAATATTGCACACAACATGTTTCCTCTGTTGTCCAGGCACTCCATAGTCCTTCTGTTGAAAAAATAGCCTGATATTGACAGAGATAAATAGCTCAAGCTGAAATTGGCACAAACAAGTGAATGAGTCAAAGCAGCAGTGCCTCACCTAGCTGTCTCCTCCTCCCTGACTGCCTTTGAATTTGCAATTCAATTTGAAATATTTCACAGTGTAGTCATTGAGGTTGATTTAGTAAAACTGGGGAATGCAAAAATTGGATGCAGCTTTGCATAGAAACCAATCAGCTTTCAGGTTTATTGTCAAAGCTTAATTGTACAAGCTAAAGTTCGAAATTGATTGCAATGGCGGCTGGTGCTCACAATTTTTTTTTCTTTTTTTTTTGGGGGGGGGGGCTGCTAAAACTAACATACCCCCCATAGGAGGCACAGAAGACGGCGATCACCTGACAACCCTTCTCCCCTGCGGGAGACGGACAGCGGATGCCTTACCTTATGGAGGCAGGGGGAAGGAAGAGCTGGGGCTGCTCTGACTGATTCTGCCAGGGAGCACACAGAGAGACATTCTCCTCCCGGCCGTACAGGAACAGGAAGTGTGTCCTGCCTGTGACACGATTGGCAGGGGAGTCCTAAGACTTCCTGGCCAATAAGGGCTTCCTGATTGGCCCCAGAGGAGAATGAGGGAGGAATATTCATTCGCCATTGTATTGCCACACAAGTGGGTGTGCTTGGGGCGCAGTGCTCTGCACCCCGAGTCCACCCATTTTTGGAGCCTATTAGAGCCTCTGGTTCTAATCATGTGCTTAAAAATACAAACATTGGAATCCACGCGTCCGATGCCTCACATGTATATCAGGGGGCCAGATGCATGGATGGGGGGCAGCACCCCTGCGCCCCCAATGGATGGGCCGCCACTGGTTGATTGTCTACCATGCACAGTTGCACTGGGTTTGAACTCTCCAATTTTAGTAAATTAACCCTGGAGTGTTCTAGAACACCTATTTTTTTTTTGTTTATTCTGAAATATGTCATTGATCCATACAGAAAATCAGTTTACACTACCAATAGCATAGTACCTCTCTACAGCTGCACACTCAGCCTCCACTATCTAATGGACCTTTCATAAACATATGTATCTGTAAACACAATCACTAAAATATCTAATGAGCTTCGATATATAAAAGTAAATTAAAAACATAATTTTCAACCTTTTTAAATCTGCTGTTTTTATTAAAACATTAGCTAATGCTCCTACCAAAAACCTGGGAATCAATCTCCCCTACCCAGAGGGTCTTGAATCACATTCAAGACCCTCTGCCTCACCCACAAATGCATGCATGGAGAGGCTCCTCAATACCTATTCGAGAAAAAATAAAAAACTACACGCCCAACCACAGTCTTCGATCCTCTAATCAAAACCTCCTCCTCATTCCCAAATCAGGGTACAAATCAAAGGGGAACGGAGATTCACTGTCCACGGCTGTGGAACGCTCTACCAACCAACATCCGCTTGGAAGAAAACCTCCAGGTCTTCAGGAAAAAACTCAAGATCTTCCTCTTATAGAAGTTAGACAACAAAGCTCCGCACAGCGCCTTGAGGCAATTCAGTTCACTTTGTGCGCTATACAAATTATTCATTCATTCATTCAGTTGTGCTCTTGCATCATAACTTCATCATACAGGCTTTGGGCGGAGGCTACAAGTGGTTTTAACACACTAGAGACAGAGGTGGTCCAATGTTTTCATCATTAGGAAATCAATATTAGAAAACTAACATATAACTTGCGTCCAACACTGTTGTGAATGCATGAAGTTATTAAGTGGTTGCAGGAAATTATCAGAGACAACAAAGGATGAAAAAAAAATATTTTGTTAAAAAAGATGTGCAAGATACACATCACTTTTACAAAATAAAAAAGTTTTTTTTTAACAGCTTACCTGTAAAATCCTTTTCTTTGAAGTACGTCACGGGACACAGAGCCATAGTAATTACTATGTGGGTTATATAGGCCACCTTTAGGTGATGGACACTGGCACACCCTAAACAGGAAGTACAACTCCCTATATAACCCCTCCACCTACAGGGAGTACCTCAGTGTTGTAGCAAAGCAATACACATGTATACCTAAAAAGAGGGGTGGGACCACTGTGTCCCATGATGTACTTCAAAGAAAAGGATTTTACAGATAAGATGTTATAAAAATCCTATCCTATTTTCTTAATCATACATCACAGGACACAGAGCCATAGTAGTCACTATGTGGGATGCCAACTAAGGGGAGGGAGACACAAACAAAAGTAGGGTGCCATCAGGCCCGAGACACTGCGCCCAAAGACTATAACCTCATGCCTTCTTACATCCACCTGATAGAATCTGGTGAATGTATGGACTGAAGACCAAGTTGTGGCCTTGCAGATTTGAGTCATGAAGGCTTGGTGATGCACTGCCCATGAAGCACTAACAGCCCTGGTGGAGTGTGCTTTGATTTGAAAAGGTGGAACCTTCCCTTTAAACCATAAGCTTGAATAATTGCCAGATCCACTTAGAAATAGTAGATTTTGACTCTGCCTGTCCTTTTCTAGGACCTCCAGGCAACACAAACAAAAACATCCGATTTTTTTATTTATTTTTTATCTGAGTAGTAGTCTTCAAATAGACATTGACTGCCCTCACCACATCAAGAGAATGTAGTGACTTTTCTTCCATAGAACAGGTTTCTGAAAAAAAAAATGAAGGTAGAACAATATCCTGGTTTAGATGAAAACCTTAAACCACCTTTGGCAGAAAGCTAGGCTAAGGATGCAATACCACCTTATCATTGTGAATAATTAAATATGGCTCTTTACAAGAAAGAGCAGACAATTCTGATACCCTTCTTGCAGAAGATATGGCAACCAGAAAAAACAACTTCCTTGTCAAAAGGATCAAGGGAGTATGCAGTATTGGCCCAAAAGGCTGTCTTTGTAAACCTGACAAAACCAAATTCAAGTCCCAAGGTTTTAAGGGTGACCTAACCGGTGGATTAAGCCGTGTCACCGGACCAGGGAATGCAAAGCAAGTGGTCGTTGGAATAATACTGATAAGGCCGAAACCTGACCCTTGATGCCAGCTTCATTTCTAATCCTATTTACAGAAAGGCTAGGATGCCAACTCCTGGACTCGCACCTGGACATATGCCTTCCAGACTCTATAATAAATGACTGTGGAAGCTGGCTTCTTTGTATTAATCCAGGTAGATATCACTGAGCCTGAAAGCCCATAATTATTCAGAATGTGGGTTTCAATAGCCAAACCATTAAATATAGCGTTTGTAAGATAGAGATAGGATGGAATACTGGTCCCTGTGAGAGCAGGTCTAAACGTGGTGGTAGGGTCCATGTATCCATTACCGTCATCCTTATGATCTCTGCATACCAAGATCTTCTGGGCCACACTGGGGCCACAAGAACCATCAACTTCTTTTCCTGCTTGATTCTGCAAAGAAGTCATGGTAGCAGCAGAATAGGAGGGAATGCATAAATCAGTGAGATCTGATCCCACTGGGTCACTGACGCATCTGTTCTATATGCGAGTAGATCGCTTGTTTTGACACAAAGTTGAAAACTTTTTTGTTGAACCTGGATGCAAACAGACATACATCCGGAATGCCCCATCTTTGGCATATAGGCAGAAAGATTTCGGGGTGAAGGGACCACTCCCCCGGGAACAACTGCTGGCAACTCAAGTAGATAACAAAAGGAAAAAGCCACGCACATACATAAATCCTGGGCTAGCTGTTTAGGGAAAACCTTGAGCACCTGTCTCAAATGGTCTCTCCAGGACTGACATACCCCAATTGCCACCACTGCAGGTTGAGCTGCTGAATCTGCCAAAGAGAAAATATTTTTTAACAGGAATTCCAATTTTTCATCAGATGGATTCCTAAGCATTTGAGCATTGTCAACCAGACAAGTCAAATTTTAATTCACAGAGGAAATAGCAGTGTCAAGTGTTGGTATATTCAACCTCTTAGTAAAAAATTTTCCTCCATAGGATAAAGTGTTGAAAACTTTTTCAGGAGGGAAAGAATGCTTATCTGGGTGATCCCACTCAGAATAAATAAGCTTTCTCAGCAATGAATGAACAGGAAAGGCATGCACGGCACATCTTTACTCGTGACCAACACCTAAGACACTGGTGAAAAAACTGAGGTACTACCTGTAGGGGGAGGGGTTATATAGGGAGTTGAACTTCCTGTTTAGGGTGTGCCAGTATCCATCACCTAAAGGTGGCCTATATAACCCACATAGTAACTACTATGGCGCTGTGTCCCGTGATGTATGATTAAGAAATAAGGGTTTACATCTACTCTAATAAGCTTTCCAACATGGGCAGATGGGGGAATGGCAAGGCACTGCCTGTGCTGCTTATTGCTGCTTACTGGAGACCTACTGCTATCTAATTGTTTGTTTGCAACCTAACCTAGTGATCGTCCCAAAAGCAGAACCTACAAACTGTGCAGCTTTGTCCAAATTTAATTAATGCCTTTGCTAAAGCCTAAGCCATTTACATATCCCCTAAAGTCTGAGTAAAAAATTATCAGAGATAGCATCAGTCCATCTTGTCCTGTTGCTGGGGCATTGCTAAGAGACTCCTAGCTGGTTCCCTGTGGTAGCAGCTCTAAACTCATCTATGCCGTGATAAGGAGATAGTGGACAACACATGTGCATTACTTGTAATGGTAGGGTATAAGCAGTAATGTCTGAGAGTGTCTTATCAATTTCCTAACAACAAGACAGGATGAGATAATACAATCTCTGGGAGTTTTTCAGCCAGGCTTTGAGAGGTATATAAATGGCCTACACCTATAGCAAGGGCATTATTCAACTTTTGTCATAGCTGCACAGCTTTGTTTTCTACAGGTGCACTTTACTTGCATAAGCAGTTTTTTTAAAGGTGAACTAACCCTTGCTCCCATAGTGGAGACACCACTACAATGGTCAAGAGCATGGGCGTAGCATAATGGGTTGCAGGGGTCACAATCGCATCCCACCCCTACCTCTAGGGGGCCCCTGCAGCCTCCCTGTCATATTATCATATCCTCAACAAAGTCCAGCTCCAATCTGTCCTAGGGCCCCACAGCCACTCTCCAATACTGGGCTTCCACTTTGCCTTCCACAGGCCACACCCCTCTGTTCTCATTGGCTGGGGAGAAGCTGTGAGCCATTTCCTGAATAGAGAGGAGCATGGGGTGAGAACAGGCCAGGATGGGGAAGTGTCTGTGCGGAGTGCTGGCAACATAGAATGGTAACCAAGCTCAGTGAGTTAAGAGGAGAAGAGTGCCATCCTGTAGCCATGATGGGACGGATGTTACTGGTGAGATAAGACACCACTCAGTGTCTCCTAGTCACATTCTGGGATTCTTTGTACCCCCCAACCCGGAGATGTCTGCTTACCCCACTTCCCTGACAACTGGGGAAAAAACAAACACCTCTGGGAGGTGACCTTCCTGTAATACCTGCCAAACTGACAAAGAATCTTTCATAAAATGCTAAAAGAAAATCCCTTAACATCTCCTGAGGGGCCCTTGAGGGGCTGCAGGCTCCAGATTTTGTGTCACATGGCTTTTCCCCCCCAGATCTAAGTTTTGCCCCCCCAAAGCCCCCTGACCACCCCCTTCCTCCCTGGATGCTATGCCCAGTTGCTGAGCTCCTTTCCCATTCTGGCACTCTATACTGCTCCTGAAATCACATTCCTTTACAACACAGCCAGTCAGCCACGATCTTCACATGGTGTATCTGTCTACTTCAACTACACTGCCATTCTGACCAGTGAATTTCATAGGTCAGAACGGCAACATAAAAGCCAGATACATCCTGTGGAGGCTGACAGGCTGTGTGTAAAGGAATGTGATTCCATCCCTGTGTAGTGTGTGTGGAGGAGTGGGGAGCTGTATACAGTGTTGGGATAGGAAAGGAGCTCTGCCAAGTGACCTGCTAGGGGTCCCTGTCCTCTGATTCTCCATCTGTGATTCCTGTCCTCTAATTCTTGAGCTGCGATCCCTGTCCTCTGATGTAAGGAGGAACTTTGGGAAATCAAAACCACTTTGAGTATCTTGGTGTGCGGTGGGTATATCTGCATGCACAGTGGAAATGGTGGGTGGTAGTGTGGGGGGGGGGGGGCATGTCAACTTTTGCATTGGGGCCCACAAGCTATTCCTCTGGTCAAGAGTAATTTTTCCTTTAGTATGGAACTGTATGTTTTAGGCAAATTAAATGTGTAATCAAAAATTAATCATTTATTTCTTATGCAAGAAAGAAAGAAACTTTCAACAAGTTTCAGAACATTATAAATAATGTATGTAACAATCCAGCTTTTAGCACTGATGGTAGAATAGCATTTCGCTTCTGCAAACTAAGCAACATCCTGTAACCTCTCATTGCATGCCCCGGCTATTTACTTTACCATGTATCTTGTAAAAATGGAAATAACTACTAACTACATTAAGACTGCTGAGTTATTAATTATATTATAATAGAGTAATGCACTGATTGTCTGTCATAAAACTGTATGCCGTGCAAGAAACTGTGTTTTTTGTGAAGGAAGAAAGTAACGGGAAGGAAAAAGCAGTGGAGGGAGAAGCACTGCCGGTAATAAATCAACATGATTGTGTTTTTTTGAAGGAAAGGTTTTGATTGTTGTCACTGTGGCTGTTATATGCTGGTGGGCAAAGAATGTACCGGTATTCATTTACTGTAGCATGATAAATAGTTTGTGAGTGTTCTTGTTGTACATGAATTATATAAAGCATGCTCTGCCTTTACCATTCAGTACATGTTCCCACAAAAGATTCCTTACTATGTAGAAAATATTATATGTGTCCTTTGCTTTGCTGTAATTCTCTGTGCTTATCACACATAGGCCGCATGTAAAAATCTGCTGCTTGTTTTAATGTTCTTCTCTCTTCTTTTCTTTTTTATTCATGTTGTACCTGTAATATTCACAATTTACTAAATAACAGATTCCCTTTAGCGTTATCTATTGTCAGCTTCCAGTTTGCATTTTATTTTAGTATTCCTTTATGTTGGTCTGGCAGAATTCCGTATAATAAAGTGGGGTTTTTTTTAGCGCGTTTTCCATGTTTTTAAGGCCTCGTTCACAAACGGCATACTATACTGTATGCCTGTACAGGCCTGTGTTTATCCACACAGATGTTTCATGCATTTTGATTGATTTTTGTAGCCATATAGGAAAATCTTTGACTTTGCATCTCTCTGTGTTGTCCTGGGAACGCTCGGCCTGCTGTTGCTGAGTCTTCACAGCATGGCACTCCCTAGCAATGTGCTCCAGTCTATGAAAATAGAAACACCTAATGTCACTGACGTTACAATTTCCAGTCACTCGCTTCCACTGCTTAAGCAAAGCTAGCATAAAAATTCCATCTATTTCCTCTCTAGGGACCCCCACCTGAATTAAGTCAGCCCACATTTGTCTCCTGGAGGTCATAAGCCTTGCCTTCCTATTGTTTGAATTGACTCAATCATCACTATTTGATCTGATCAGATTCACAGCTTTATGCTTATGAGAAGTAATGCTGCGTACACACGATCAGGATTCTCGTCTGAAAAATCTCTGATGGTTTTCCTGACGGAATTCGGCTCAAGCTGTCTTGCCTACACATGGTCACATCAAATTCCGATCATTTATAACGTGGTGACGTACAACACGTACGGCGTGACTAGAAAAAGGAAGTTCAATAGTCAGTAGCCAATAGCTTCTGTCTCGTAGTTGAATCTGAGCATGCGTGATTTTTGGCATGTTGGAATTGCATACACACGATCGGAATTAACGATAGAAAGTTTTTCCGTCTGGAAAATTGAGAACATGCTATCAATTTTTGGCTGGTGGAAATTCGGACAGCTAAATTCTGATGGAGCATACACGCGGTCGCATTTTCCGATGAAAAGCTCTCATCGGTCTTTTTCTGGCTGGAATTTCGACCATGTGTATGCGGCATAACAGTGGCATGTGTCCTTCTTCTTACAGGCTTTGGGCCTTTGTCTTTTGTTAGGGCATTAGGGATTTATTCATGAGGGCTGCATACCAGTAACTTAAATCGTCAACTTTACCTGATGCTTGAAGTGTGGTTTGAACACCTACTTTCTAAATCTCTTGCCTTGCTTCTTGCAACCACTACAAGCTATAGTGTACAGTACAAGCTGCTGTTCAATAAATCTAATTCTACCTCTGCCTTTCTTCTAATTTCATATTCAGTATCTAGAGCATGAAGGAAGTGTGGTTCAAACACAGCTCTTGCCCGCATCTCTCCCTTACTGAAGCATAAATGTTTAAGACTAAAATCTGAGAAAAAATCTGAGACTCCATCACCCCAGCTCTGTACAAAGGAGAAGCATACATAGCAAGCTCCCTTGCAACAGACAACCACTTACTGTCTCTGGCTTACGTAGGCAGGTTGCATACTGCTTCCTGGACACCAAAGACCTCTTCAGCCTTGCTTTTCTTAAACAGCTTACACAGCATTGTTTCTTAGCACAAGCTACAGAAAACAAGTCTGCTTCAGCTAAACTTTAGCGCACATCCCGGACGAGCCCCCAATTAGTTTGCTTTTTTTTCACTGTTCAGTAAAAGCAAGGAAGCAATAAAAAAACCTCTGTAGTTTATAAATGTGCTTTACTACATAAAAAGAAAAAAAATGATGCATGTACAATTGTAGGAAAAACAATTCATGGCATACAAAGTATCATAAATATGTATAATACACATGCACAAGCTATCTATCCTTCCATGCAAATTCGCATGGATAATGTATGCAAGACAGAACAGTTACTTAACTTACTTCTTCATGGTGATAGAGTCTTCTTCCTTTTATTCAGGATCTCTCCAGACTGCCCCTTGCTTCTTGGAATCCTCCAGAACTATTCCCTTTGTCTCCAACACATGGCTGTCCAAATCCTTTTCCCTCCCCCTACTTCCTGCCTACATCACTTCCTGTCCTGACCTTCATGAACGAGTTCAACAAGTTCATTAGAAAATGCATAGGGGAATCCTAGCTTCTAAAAATAATGCATGGTAAGCAAAAATGCTTTATTCTAAAATAGCCATAGCAACACAAGTCTGTAGTATTTCCCCTTACATCAGATACCCCAGAGTTCTTCCTAAACATCAAAGTGCACAGAGTTCCCCCTTAAATCAAAGTCCCCAGAATTCCCTCCTTACAATAAGGATTTTCCAGAGACCCCCTTTCATCAGAATCAACAGAGTTCTCCCTTACATTAGAGTCCCCAGAGTTCCCCTTTGGGTTCTTTCAGATCAGTCCTCCATGTTGAGAAGCTGGTTGTGTGGGAGCTCTGTGCAAGCAGCCTATAGAAATGGATGCAGATGCAATGGTTGCACAGACACAATTGCATGTCAAAATTTGATGATGCAGGTAGGAGTGGGTGCACAGATCTGAATGTAGCCGCTATATTTACATCCACTTCGAAGGACCATCTGCATACAACTTCAAGGTGGCTGGACACACAGCTTCTCTTCACAGAGGACAATCACTTGTCTGAATGAGTCCTTTATTCAGAGTCCACAGAGTTACCCCTTACTGTAATGGGGCTCTGGGAACCCTAATTTAGGGTGGAACAGTGGAAACTCTGATGTAAGCAGGGGGCTCTGTTGACCATAGACTCCATTCCAATAGAGATCCCCTTTATACTAGAATCTGCAGAATTCTCCCTTATAGCAGTGTCCTCATTACTCCCCCCTTACCTTAGGGTTTCCAGTGGCACTCCCCTCTTACATCTGCGTCCCCACTTATAGTGTCCACTCCATGCAGACTGTAAGGCACTGTGGGCAGTCTCGTGCGTGCTGTAGGGTTCTGAGGGAAGGCTCAGGTGCGGTTCTCCTCCCCCCTCCTTCCTGTCTTTTTCAAGCTAAAGGAAAAAGGTGCCAAGCACCGCAATGTCACTGCACACCCTTCAGGATCCAGCCTACTAATAATCAACCAGCTTCAGAACTGTGCATGCGCAGTACAGAGCCATAGAGAACCTGACAAGTTTATGGAAGTTCTTCTCCTGTCCATGGACATTTATGGATAGGAGAGAAGCGTCATTTTTTAGAAACTGTCCATAAATTTACAGATATTGGCAACACTGCAATGGAAGCCAAATGTTAAAAAAAATTACCATTTTCTCAGCCAATAGGCAAGGAATTGTCAAACAAATAGCATGAGGAGCTGGACACTGCACTAGAGGAACATGTACCAAAGAAAATATATTTTGGAATGAACGAAAGCTTGCGCGATGATGTGTAAAGCACGTACGACGGGACTAGAAATAGGAAGTCCAAGACACAGCAAAGCACCCTTTCGCCCTGTAAATCCTTTCTGGGCATGCGCCATTCTTAGTCCGTCGAACTAGCATACTGACGAGCGGATTGTCCGCTGAAACCAAAGTACGAAGGACAGAATTTCGAAAAATCCGAAATTCTTAGCACGCCGGACTGCACGCTGAAAAAGTCCGCTGAAGCCCACACACGAGCGGATTGTCCGCTGAAATGTGTTTCGACGGACTAAGTACGCCATACAGTCCACTCGTGTGTACGCGGCATAAGTATATATACACCACAGTTTGTATATGTTATAACGTTTGCCAACATTCGTTGTTAAACCAATCAATATAAGCTTATTTTTTTTTTACCAAAAAACATGTAGCAGAATACATATTGGCCTAAATTTATGAAGAAATTAGATTTTTTAAATTTTTTTTATTCAATATGTTTTATAGCAGAAACTACAAAATATATATTTTTTTTTCAAAATGATCTGCTCTTTTTTTCAGCGCAAGAAATAAAACATGCAGTGGTGACCAAATACCACCAAAACAACACTCTATTTGTGGGGAAAAAAATGACATAAATTTTATTTGAGTACAACATTGTATGACCATGCAATTGTCAGTTAAAGTAGCACAGTGCTGTATTGCAAAAAAATGTCCTGGTCATGAATGGGGTAAATCTTCCATAGGTCTAGTGGTTAACCTGCCTGTAAAATGTGTTAAACTGTATTACTTACAATATATACAACTTACTACAGCAAACCCAACATCTACAAAGAGAAAATATGACATTTAAGTTGCAGGTAAGTGACAGCATTGACACTTGTAAAAAAAAACGGTTGGGGATTCTCTTCATCTGTACCAGACCTTTATCCTAGTCTAGGTCTTGGATTACTAAACATTTGTATTTATGAACCTTTGTGCTGTCACTGGACTGCCATGGAACATGTTTAATTGCTTGCCGACCAGCCGCTCTCATTATACAGCGGCAGCTTGGCACAGTTGCGGGAATCACTGTAGGTGTACATTGGTCGCTTTAAGTGCAATAGCAGGTGCACATGTGTCGGCGGCACAATGCCGGAGCCAATGTGCTAATGATCAGGAACAGCAATCTCTCTCTACTCCTAGTCAGTCCACCCCCCCAACAGTTAGAAACACCTCCCTAAGGAACACTTGACCCCTTGATCGCCCCCTTCCCTGCCAGTGTCATTTATACAGTAATCAGTGGCTATTTTTAGCACTGATTGCTGTATAAATGTCAATGGTCCCAAAAAAGTATCAAAAATGGCCAATCTGTTCGCCACAAAGCTGCAGTCCCGCTAAAAATCGATGATCACCGCCATTTCTAAAAAACAAAATTAATAATAAAAATGCCATAAATATATCCCAAATTTTGTAGACGATATAACTTTTGCACAAATCAATCTCATTCAAGACCCTCTGCCTCACCCACAAATGTACACAAGGAAATGCTCCTCAATACCTATGTGAGAAAATAAAACACTACATACCCAGTCGCAGCCTCCGATCAACAAACCAAAACCGTCTCCTCATCCCCAAGTCCCGCTACAAATCTAAGGGAGAACGAAGATTTGCAGTCCAAGGACCACGGCTATGGAACGCTCTACCCACCAACATCCGCATGGAAGAAAACCATCGGGCCTTCAGAAAAAAACTCAAGATCCACCTCTTCTAAGAAGTAGGACAACACAGGACAGACCAAGTGCCTTGATGCGATTCAGTTCGCATTGCAGCGCTATACAAATCATTAATTCATTCATACGCTTATTGCAATTTGTTTACCAAAAATATGTAGACAAATACATATTGGTCTAAACTGATGAAGACATTTTTTTTTATTTTTTTTTGGGGGGGGGTTGATGTTTAGTATAACAAAAAGTAAAAAAAATGTTTTTTCAAAATTGTCAGCCTTTTTTTGTTTATAGTGCAAAAAATAAAAACCGCAGAGGTGATCAAGTACCACCAAAAGCAAGCTCTATTTGTTTGAAAAAAAAGAACATACATTTTGTTTGTGTACAACATCACATGACCACGCTATTGTCAGTTAAAGTGACGCATCGTCGTATCGCAAAAAATGGCCTGGTCAGGAAGTGGGTAAATCCTTCCGGGACTGAAGTGGTTATATATATATATATATATTGTATCTATATATTCATATATAAAGACAAAGATACAAAGAGAAACAAGCTCTGCAACCTGTGCCCAAAATCTTGTATCTGTAGCGCTTACCCCAGCAGGAGCTGCTTGATATGATGGGCTCTCTGTGCTGCTATGACTCCTTAAACTGCTCAGTCCCCTCATACACACCTGGTTATAGGTTGAAGACCACTCACTTCTGTGTAACTCAAGTGTTAGTATGTTACCACTCTATAACAGTACATAGAAAATAGGCCAGACACAATTGTATGGTAGATTAAATAGCATGACCGTGGAGCGTTTGAGGGACCGGCTCGTGGTCCGACCGGTTCGAATCGTTTGGGAATTCGTATCTGTGCACATTAATAGATGTTCTGGTAAGCCTGCATTACTTACTTGAGTTGTTGCTGTGAAAAGGTTTACGTGGTCAAGCACCTTCACCTGAGCTACACGGGATCAACTTTACTTTTGCTCACTTATATTTTATATGCCAAATAATCATTTTCACATGTTTAAGTGTATGGGACCTTGAAAAGTCACTTTCACATATCCAATACAGGGGACTTTTTGGATTTTTTGTTTGTTGTTCTTTTAGCAACATTTTTTGGTAAATACAATTTTTATTTTTATTTTATTTTTTTTGCATGAATATTTTTTTGGGAATGTTTTTTCTGGTAAATGACTAATTAATTTTTTGCAAAATATTATTCATCACTGATGTCCACTTTTTTTGGATTCACTAATATCTAGGTCTTTCATGAGAATTTATTCAATTACATTTAGTTATATGTAAATTCACTTAGTAGTAAGCGCTGCACTGTTATTCACACATCTGTAAGGTGGTACCTGTGAAGCTGTCCCAATAAAAATTGTACAATTGATGGCTGATGGGCTGCTAAGTAAGTCTTTATTGGCCTTAACTGTGGGTGGTATGGGATTAAGTTTGGTAGTTCCACTTACCACTCCTGGTGTGCAATTGATCCTGTTCAATACTCTCAGCGGTCAGTTGTCCCAGAAGACTCAGTCCTCACAATCAGGTCCTCATGATCTGGTCCTCAATACCTTTGTCCTCTCTGATGAAGGCACACATGGGTCTCCTCAACTCTAATCCCAGGACACAGTTACTCTCCGTGGCTCCGTCTTTCAGCTCTCTGGATTATCAGAACACAGCAGCAGGTCCGCACTGCTCTTCTTCCCCTTGGCTGTACAGTATAAACATGGTGTGAGGGGAAAGTGAAGTAAAATCTCCGAAATGGGAATTCACCCTTCCCTCTTTCCCATTTTATCCAAAGCTAAAATAAGTTTTACCTTTAGACACACTTTAAAATAATTTTTATGCACTTATAAATGACTGTTTTTCCAAGAAGGATGAC
Organism: Lithobates pipiens; assembly: GCF_037356315.1. NCBI lineage: Eukaryota > Metazoa > Chordata > Amphibia > Anura > Ranidae > Lithobates > Lithobates pipiens. The sequence continues at coordinate 112,783,885 of NW_027507788.1, forward strand.
ATCATTTTTGATGACCAAATGAATAAATGTTAGTGTAGAGAACATATATCCCAGTCATCTTATGATTTACTTATTAGCACTTTAAATTTATGGTAACAGGACTAGAAAGTTAGAATTGCATTGTTCAGAAGAGTTAGACCAGTCAATGCCATTTCATTCAGAATGCGATGCCAGTTATTTTAAAGACCCTAAGGAAATATTAGTGTAGAATTTATAACAATCATAATGAGAATGTTGCAAATCTGTGCATAAGTGTGAGGGTAGAGGAAAAACGTATGTAGTTCACAGCTCCTCTGGGATATTCTAGAAATACCTCCTTTAATCACCATTCATTTTCATTAATGCAGAAATGAAATTTGCTCCCACAGGAAGCTCATTTACTCTTTACCAGAGACTCCCATCCTTCAAGGACTGTTATAATCTCCTTTATTCCAATGAGGCTATCGTCTGTAAAGGGTATAAGGAGTCCTGAAGCCATTAGAGCTATCTGCTTACTCATCTGATGCTGGCAATCTCAAACAATTATATTAGATGCCGACTTGATACACAGCAAAACCTTGCCTGACCTTTCTTTATTTCAGTAGTGCTCGATCTTGGGCAACGTATTCATATTCTTTACAACTGTAGAAGTCGTTGACCTCGAAACACAACACTATGTACTGCAAATCAATACAAGCAATAGATATCCTGTGAATAAACATGGTAAATATGCGGTTTGGTTTGTGGTAAAAGGCAGTAATATATCCTTCTTGTGTCAATACAATTTTATTTATTTTTTATTTGGAGTAATTTGTTTGAAAAATCACAAGTACAGTCATACCCCACTTTTAATACACAGTGGGGTTTATTTCCTAAAGCTGGAAAGTGCAAAATCAGGCTCACTTCTGCATAGAAACAAGAGCTTCTAACTCCAGCTTGTTCAATTAAGCTTTGGTATAAAAACCTGGAAGCTCATTGGTTTCTATGCAGAAGTGAGCCTGATTTTGCACTTTCCAACTTTAGTAAATAAACCCTATTGTGTACTTAAAAGTGGGGTATGCCTGTATGTTACCCTGTTTCCCCAAAAATAAGACCTAGCGTGATTGTCGGTGATGGCTGCAATATAAGCCCTACCCCCCAAATAAGCCCTACCCTGTTTCCCCGAATATAAGCCCTACCCTGAAAAGAAGACCTACTAGGACTTTAACTAGGGATTATTTGGGGGGTAGGGCTTATATTGCAGCCATCACCGACAATCACGCTAGGTCTTATTTTCGGGGAAACAGGGTAGATATGGTCTCTCAAACTGTATTTATTGGCTTGGGGGATCTCCCCAAAGTTATGAAGGTGACTATAGATCACATACTACTGACAGTGGTCATCAACCCTGTCCTCAGGTCCCACTAACAGGCCAGGTTTTGTGTATTACCTTGGGGAGATGCAGACTAGAATACTGAAATCACTGAGCAGCAATGATATCACCTGTGATGTATTTCAGTTATCTGGCAAACCTGGCCTGTTAGTGGGCCCTGAGGACAGGGTTGATGACCACTGCTACTGGTATACAGCCAGAAAGCTAGAGGCACAGGAGTACCTAGGCACCCTTCGTGAACTGCTATTTTTCAGGAGGACTTCAATACAAACGGTACATTTTCAGGACAGGCACAATTGTTATTTTTAAATGTTCAGTATAATATTGCAAATCTTCACTGTTTGCATTCAGGCTCATTTTAGGAAATCGTTGAATTAAATTGTTATTTTTTTAAGGCATCAGTCTCTTGCTTGAAGTAGAACATTTTATTTGGTCTCGGTGAAGAGGCGACTAGCTACAATAAATACTCTCTTCAAATGAGCGCTAAAGAGTGCAAACCAGAATGTCTGGAATACAAAGTGGCTAGTTAGGGCTCTTTTGCAAGATGCAAAGCCAGTAAATTATATAGTCATCATGTAGAGCATTACCTGATATCATGGAGCACTCCAGACAACCTATTACCATTTGTTTTGCTGTATACATTAGTAGAACATATGCAGCCTTCACCAATTCATGGAGTGTGTTGTGATTTGCTGTAAGATTCTAGGCTATCAATATTTCTCTACCAAGATTGTATCTGTGCTGCAAATACATGACACTGATCAGATGATACTCCTACTGCAATAAACTGCAATTTGCTTTTTTACATTAACTGAATAAGTCTTTATTGAGTTTACTGAGCGAAGATACTGAACTCTGAATATAAAAACATTTTTTTATTTTCACTTGATTAAATGATTAAAGAGCTTTGTGAGTGCTTACTTTGCTACGTGAACTTTCTCTACTACGTTTGTAAATCAACCTCAGTCTCCGATAGAACAATTTTCTACCCATGTCATAGAATTGTACACAGCGCAACACGTTGAAATATATAACTGGAGATCTGGAACTGTGTGCAGATATCAGAAATTCCATCGGATTGACTGCAGCAATTTTAAAATGCAGCAATATCTGGTAGAGGGAGAAAAAATAAATGTAGTGTCGAACAAATGTACACACAGCAAATGTAAAACTTGGTTTTAACAATTTTGAAACAAAATAATATGTGTTAAAAGCAATTTTAGGGTAAAATTGTATAATTGTGCTCACTGAAGCTGTGAAATGTATTTCTGGCAATTTGGAACTATTTACAGACTGAATGTGTTTTGAACATCTTAGAACAATTTTAAAATATAATATATGGTAGCAACAAGTTTCTGGTAACATTATAAACTGATGCTCACTGTGTTACTGTGAAATGTTTAACTCGGAATACTGAACTGTGAAAAGGTACAACTCATTATTGAGCTGGTCACAACAATTTTAAGACTCAGCAATGTGTGCTAAAAGCAATTTTCTGGCAAAGTGTAACAGCTATATGCACTGTGATGCTCTGAAATATTAAAGTGAAAAATTGAACGTTGTAAAAACATGGAAATGTATAGGGCTGGCTATGGCTATGGATTTACTAAAGGCAAATAGACTGTGCAGTGTGCACTGCAAGTGCAGTTTCTCCAAAGCTTAGTAAATGAGGTAAAGCTTCCACTTTGCATACCCAATCAATTGCAAGGAAAAAAAACTGCATTTTTGCTTGCTTATGATTGCATGATGGATGTCAGTAGAGCTTCTGCTCATTCACTAAGCTCTGGAGCAACTGCACTTGCAGTGTGCAACTACACTTTGCAAAGTGCACAGTCTATTTGCCTTTTTAGAAACACAGCCCAGCACAGGAGCAAGCCCACACATCTGCCCCCGTAGCAAGTGGATTGCAATGGAGGCAGACACAGAAGAGAAGGAGGAGCAGAGAGTGCTGGTTGGTGATCCCAGAAGAGGAGAATCAAGGCTGCTCTGTGCAATACCAGTGCACAGAGCAGGTAAGTAAAAACTATTTTTTAAAATTTTAGGTTATAAAAGGAAGCTTTACAATCACTTTACCACCAATTTTTTGGGAAGATTCTACAAGTGTACATACTGCAACAATATATAATACATAGAGATGGGCGAACGGTTTGGCCGGACTTTGGTTGTTCGAAGGTTCGCCGAACACCAAAAAATATGCGGTGTTCAGGGCAAATTTGAAAGCCGATGGGACACAGTTAAAATCTTATGGATGCTAACATGAAAAATCAAAAGTGCTAATTTTAAAGGCTTATATGCAAGTTATTGTCATAAAAAGTGTTTGGGGACCTGGGTCCTGCCCCAGGGGACATGTATCACTGCAAAAATGTTTTTTAAAAATGGCAGTTTTTTCTGGAACAGTTATTTTTATAGGCTTAAAGTGAAACAATAAAATTAAATATCATGACTGGGGGGTGTCTATAGTATGCCTGTAAAGTGGTGCATTTTTTCCTGTGTTTAGAACAATACCACAGTAAAATTACATTTCTAAAGGAAAAATTGTCATTTAAAACTGATCGCGGCTCTAATGAATTGTGGGGTCTTGGCAATATAGATAAGACTCAGTGAAAAAAAGGCCATGGGTTCCCCCCCAGTCCATTACCAGGCCCTTTGGGTTTGGTATGAATATTAAGGGGGACCTCAAACCAAAAATGTAAAAAAAAATTGCATGGGGGGGGTCCCCCCAAAGTCCATACTAAGCCCTTCAGGTCTGGTATGGAAATTAAGGGGAACCCTGCACTAAATTTAAAAAAAAATGGTGTTGGGGTCACAAGGTACTTTGGGGTCAGACCCCAAATCATCCACTCCATGTGGCCTGGTACGGTTCAGAAGGGGGGGGCCCCCTCATTTCCTGTGACCTGCCAGGTTGTGTGCTCGGATAAGGGTCATGTATGAATTTTGGGGGGACCCCTACGTTTTAAATGACAATTTTACCTTTAGAAATTTCATTTTGCTGTGGTAACTTGCATATAAGCCTTTAAAATGAGCACTTTTGATTTTTCATGTTTGTGTCCCATAGACTTTAATGGTGTTCGTGTGTTCTTTCCGAATTTTTTGCCTGTTTGGATGTTCTGGTGCAAACCGGACTGGGGGATGTCCGGCTCATCCTTAGTAAGACATAATGTAGCTTTTGGAACAATGTACACACACAGTGAAAATTATTAACTTGGCTGCAAAGAAAAAAAAAATCAAACAAAAAACCACAGAAATCATTTCACTTAGCGATAATGATGGTTATTTGTCATAACAATCATTATTTGCAAAAATTAAAGCCTTTGAGAGCTGAAAATAGCAACCACATTAATAAAAATAAGTATTGTTATGACAAGTGGCACATTTATTATGGCTTAGTGAATAAAGTCGAATTTAGAGTATACTATTGGTCCCAAATTTTATGAAATTTGAGTGAACTGTTTATTTTCTCACACAAATCTTTTTTCCTCAGGAATAATCTGATTAATGATTTTCACAGAGATATTGCTGGAGAGGATGGGTATATATATATATATATATATATATATATATATATATATATATATATATATATATATATATATATATATATATATATATATTTCTAGGTCCGTCAGAATTTTCGAAAGAAAAAGTCAGATGAAGCCCACACACGATCGGAATATCTGATGGAGTGATTCCGTCTGACCTTTTCTGACAGAGAGTACGACCGTGTTTACACGGCATAAGGCATATTCTAGCATTGTGTGTCCTACATTGTTCATTTGTATACCAAACTGACAAATGTCAGGTGTATAGCAGAGAAGTAATTGCAGAAAAGTAGTTAACATGGTGCCTACCTGCTTCCAGAACTCAAAGATCACAGGGCATCTCCAAATGAAATCTATAAAATCTATATGGGGTTGAGAACATTGTAGGCAGTTAGAGTTAGCCATATATTCCATTGTATGTAAATGAACAGGGAATAGGTAAGTTTGGAGGATAATGTACAAATGAATCAGCATATGTAAAGAAGAAATATGATGCCATTCTTCTGTAGACATAGTTGGCATTAAAAAGGTTGTCCTTTAAATTTCTTTACATCATTCACTACCCCATGGGGCAAAGTACTGCATGTACTTTGTCCCATGTTTCTAGGTGCCCTGTAATGCTAACTGTGATGTTGAACAAGTTGCCCCCACTGCAGCTAACAATGAAAATGTGAACTGCTTGTCTCCAGCTACAGGGACTTGCCCAAGACAAGTACCATCAAGAGGGATGCAGAGTGAGGGTAGGCTCAACTCCCAAGGAGAGAACTGGTCCCTGACAATGCATATAACACCCATAGGCTTACTATGGGGCAACCATTGTTAGATATCCCTCCTCTCCCCTAAAGACACCACTGATAGCCAATCATGTAACCAGACCGCAGCTCTCAGGCAATAAGTAAGTACTGTATAAGCATCTTCCTTCTACAGTATAGTTACAATAAGTGTTAGAATAGGGTGGGAGTAGTTTTAGGCTTAGTTTTTTAGAGGCTGTAATTTTAAGGTATTCAAAAAATTCTTCAGTATTTTGTATAGTCATAGATAAGGAACGACCTGCATCAGTAAGAAATATACAGGGGATGAATCTCTCCATACAAGGCACAAACAGAAAAAAAATACACTGAAAGATGTAACCCTTTCAATCTCTATCCCAAAAAATGGCTTTAGGTGTACTTTAAGACTATAGTAAGAGAGGAGACCAGTACAAGAGATTGCTGTCTTAGGGAGACTATTCAGTAAAGATTAGCCACATAGTACAAGAGAATGTAATCACAGAGAAAATAGAGACTGTCATGGCAGAGAAAAGAAAGCTTCAACAGTAAAATTTAAAAAATAGCAGGTTGCTGTGTGCACCGTGACAAAAAAGTGTGTGTGGCTTAACAGTGCTGTAATTTTGGCCATGGCTTTTAAAAGGTATGGTTAAATAGGATCCCAACCTATACATTTCACACATACACTGTATTACCAAAAGTATTGGGATACCTGCCTTTACACGCACATGAACTTTAATGGCATCCCGGTCTTAGTCCGTAGGGCTCAATATTGAGTTGGCCCACCCTTTGCAGCTATAACAGCTTTGACTGTTCTGGGAAGGCTGTCCACAAGGTTTAGGAGTGTGTCTATGGGAATGTTTAATCACCCAGAAGCGCATTTGCGAGGTCAGGCACTGATGTGAATGAGAAGGCCTGGCTCGCAGTCTCCACTCTAATTCATCCCAAAGGTGTTCTATTGGGTTGAGGTCATGAATCTCTGCAGGCCAGGTTCCTCCACCTCAAACTCGCTCATCCATTTCTTTATGGACCTTACTTGTGTATTGATTATTACTGCTTTGATGTCATGTGCTTCATTTAAAGTCCCAGGGGAATGCAATCTTGTATGCACAGATTTAGGGATGGAGGCACATGATTATAGATGCTGCTCCAGGTCACAATTTTCCTATATACAGGGACAGACTCACCATTAGGGCACTTGGACACTGCCCAAAGGCTCAGGGTCAGTAGGGGGCCCCATAAGAGGCTCCAGGTACTTCCGTCTTCCTGAGGAATCTGTGCTGATCCCGGAGCACAGTGCCGGAACAAGATCTAGCACTGAGCTCCGGTAACTGGCCTGACAGGGGCACTCTAACGTGGGCACTCGGCACACCTTCCCCGAATCTTCTACAGGGTGCCTAGACTCCCAGATACTGCAATTGCCCTCTGTGGCAGCTGACACATGATTCTCTACCCCCCTGAGCCTACACACCACATCACACACAGCTCTCTGAGGATCCTCCTCCTCTGCTTCGATGTACACAGACAGGAGGAGGAGTTGGGGAGGAGAGATCTTGCACTGGGGGAGCCCCACTGATCTAAAAGCAACTGTGATAGGGGGACAGTAAGGCCTTGTTTACATTTGCAGTTTGGGTGGTAAAATTCCATAGTTGAGGCTGTTTTTACCCCCCAACTGCACCCCCTTTAACTGGGAGCATGGGGTGTGTACATGTCGCAGGTGCAGCAGGAGTTATACACCCCATCATGCTTGGCAAGCTTAGTCAAGTGAATGGGGCCACACTGCCAAGGCCGTGCGACCTTGTGCAGTACAACAACCAAAGGGTTAAAGCAGGCGGTGAGGAAGCAATTGTATTGCCTCCTCATCCCCTGCTTTAACCCCTTGGATCCCACACTTTCATGCTGCAACTGTATGCATTGCACATGGTTGCAGGGTGTTTGCAAAGTGGCCCCATTCACTTGAATTGGTCGCAATCACCCACAGGGGGCCCTATTATCTCAAATTAAGTGAGTTGTCAGTCCGTCCCTGCCTATATATAAATATATATATATATATATATATATATATATTTGTGATCTAATGTTATTATCACCTTTTTAAATTGTACACTTAAATATATTATATATATTAAAGTAATTATAAAGTCTATTTTTTTTCTATTTAAACAACAAACATGTTATACTTACCTACCCTGTGTAGAGGTTTTGCACAGAGCAGCCTGGATCCTCCTCTTCTCGGGTCTCTGGCTGGAGCTCTTGGCCCCTCCCTCCTGTTGAGTGCCTCCACAACAAGCAGCTCAATATTGGGGGTACCTGAGCCGAGCTGCAGCTCCGTGTATCCATTCAGACACAAAGATGCCATTCAGTCCCTCCCCCTCTCTCTTCTGATTGGCTAACTGAGTTTAATTGACAGCAGAGGGAGTCAATGGTGCCGCTGCTGTGTCTCAGCCAATCAAGAGGGAGAGTCCGAGGCACTATGTGATAATTAATATACAGTATCACTTAATTATTTATTTCTTATAATAATGTTTCTTTTATATTATATATATATATATATATTCTAAACATGTCAAAATGACACTAATAGTAATCCTATTCAATATATAAATGTAGATTTTACTGCATGCATTAGATGAAAGTATCTATTCTGTTCCACGTATTGATACATGGTAATATTTTTTGTACAATCTATTCCCAACAGCGTTACTGTTTTTATGCTTTATTTCATAATGCAAATCTTTTCTCTATTCTAGCAATTAATGGTCCAGTTTCTGCTGCCTGAAAATATGGTATCATTTAATGCCAGTTGTATTCTAACTTTTATGCTTGACAAAGAGGTGTTGCCTGGAGGGTTGAACCTGGAAGTAGACACTCAGCTGTTAAACTGAGCTGGCTATTCAAGCAGCGAGGATGCCATCTTATTCTATCTTGGAGTGGGTCCTCCAACAGGCACACTATTTTCTCTTATCACCCCGCTTCAGAGTCCAAGCAGCGATAAGGATCTGTCCTTTATGTGGTTATGCACCTTTCATATTCTAGAGCCTTTTACTTCACTGTCCAATCTGAACATGAAGAAAAGATTATATTGGACTGATTGTGGATAGTTACCCCTTTAAGCTTATTGAGGTTTGCTATATTGGGGTCTAAAAATGACCTGGTGTCACTGCACAGTGATAAATAAAAAATACCTATTGTTACTGGTCATCAGGAGGTAAAGGTGGCCCATTGTCACTGATCATAAAGAGGTAACAATTTCAAGGTATCACAGGTCACTGAGAGCTAGGTTATTGGAAGGTAAAAAAATGTCCCAAAATCACTGGTAAGTGGGAGGGCCCCCAGTTTCAATAGGAGGTAAAAATTACCCAGTGCCGCTGGTCAGTGGGACATAATAACGTGTGGTTAGTTATTGGGAGGTAATACTGCCTTATAGTTGCTGGTCATTGGGAGGTAAAAATGCCCAAAGTCACAGGTCAGTGGGAAGTAAAATGCCACAGTATTGTCAGTGGGAAATTAAAATTATGCGTTAGAAGGAGGCAAGAACATTGACTTTAGTTGGGTGCACCATTTTCCAGAGTATGTGTTGTGAATAATTTCTGCAACATACATTGGATATCTCTACTGTACACTGACACTGTTCTTATCACACCTCATTTGCTGGCACCCTCTGACTCGTCCTTCCCTAATTTGAAATGATCCTTCCCTAATCTGACACTCCGCATTAATACTGAGAACATACAAGACTGTCTCCATCTATGTAGTGACATCACATAGGTGGAGTTCAGCAGAAGTCTACTGACAGATTGGAAATGGGCAGCTGCATGATCGAGCTGAGTCTTCCGCACACATACTAATGGTTACAGTTGGCAAAATTTTTGAGGTAGAGTTTCACTGCCCAATTAGAGTAATGGTCAGGGGGACCTAAACAGGGCACCGTGGGATTATCTTGGGGTGCACGGAACCTGGGATTTCCTTCAAAATGCAAAACAGTTCCATAAAATCCAGGCGTTATGGACTGTAATGGCAGAGAGAGCTATGGAATTTAGAAACACATGTTTCATGTAGGAAAATTTGGCAAAAATAAAATGTTATTTCAGAGAAATCTGCAATTATACTCTTCTTTTAGGATAGAAAGAGGTGTCATCAGAACAGACTAGAGACTTCTGCAATAGTCCTCTTATGTGTGGCTAAGGTAGCACTCTTGTTAGCTGTTTAGCACCTACTGTTCTCTTTCCTGTGGGCGCAACTGATAAGGAACGCAATTGACAAAATATCTTCATAATTTATTCCCACTGGCAACAAGTTTGAAAAGTTAACAATAAACCTACGTAGCTGAATTTGTGTGCTCAAAAGCTATAAAAAATAAGAAAGCATTATTCAAACATTATTCAAATCATTATTCTTTTTGGTTACAAAGAATACAACAGAAGTTGCAGTACTGAAATCAGGTTGTCAAAAATTCAATATAAAAGCAAGTTGCTAAAGTGACTAACACAATAGGTCTATTAAAACAATAGATGATAAAAGTCTTACAGTGTTTTCTCTTTAGAAAGCAGCCACAGCATGAGTAGAAAGGCCTGTCCCTGCCAGCATGCTGCAGAAAAAAAGGCCCTTACCCTTTAGGCATGTTTCTCTTCAGATGTTTGACACATGCTAACTCGGAGCTAGCACTCTCCAATCGGTAGGGAGCATGAGCTTTACTGACTACAAAGTTCTAGGTCTTACTCAGCAACAGACAAGGCTTGGTAGAGAGACCACTAAGTCCAGGTTATGGCTGCTTTCTAAAGAAAACAAACTGTAAGACTTTGCACATCTTTTGTTTTGCTGCACCTGTAATGTATTTAGATGATATAAAAACTGGTCAGTGTAAATCAGCTAAAACATTTCAAGTGCATTAAAAAAAATGTGTGCAACGTTTTCACAAACTGAAAATGAAAGACGCTGCACCACTGCCCAAATCTATTATTTTCTTTTTCAATAAACTTTATTCCATAGTAAATTAGAACTGTGCATTACAAACAACCCATTCACCATACATTGCTTCTCCTCCTACTCCCTCTCTAATACATTTCACCCAAGGAGGAGCTTAAGCATGGAGGTATGCAAGTCTAACAATTAGTTTTCTTTAGAAAAGCCCATCAGCATGCTGCAGAAAACGGTCCTTGCTCTCTGTATATATAGGATTTTCTACCAAATCCTAGTACAAAAGTCTAGGCCTCTGCATGAAAATCCACTATGAATAAATTAGAGCTGGTCCCTGGGGTCAAAGAGGAAAAACACATATTGTAGCGCCCTCTAGTATGTGCTTCTACAAGTGAGTGTAGGAAAAAGCAGTCACTGAATCTTGGTCAGGGCCATAAGAGGCCAGGGCTGGATGACTTATTCTGGCAGCTGTCTAATGCCTCCCCCTGGAATCTGGAAAGTTGGAGAACATTCTGGAACTAGTGGGTGGAGGTGAAAAGGAGCTGCCTTTAATATTTATTTACTGGGACTAGCAGGGAACTGGGATTACCCATAAATAGACTTGGGCCATGCCAGCAGGGGAGTCAGCTGGAAGATGGAGAAGCAATGCTGACTAGAAACTGTTGGTGGCCCTTGAGGCACCCCTTATGGGAGAGGTTTTACCTTGGGTTAAAGCTAGGAAAAGCTGCCCTGGAAGGATCCCACCACAGGAGGCAGTTGGAGGGATTCAGACTGGAGAGGCAGTGGGAGAGACAGTGAGAAGATCAGCACAGTACAGGGACAGACAAGGGGATAGACTGTCATCTGTAACAGTGCTCTATTGAAGACCGCGGTGTGCCAAGTCCTCATCTAACTGTGACATACTGAAGCAGAGCATGATCCCCTCCCTTCGGAGACTGGGCCACAGGGCAGCATTTCAACATGATAATGACCCTGAACACACCTCCAAGATGGCCACTGTCTTGTTAAAGAAGCTGAGGGTAATGGCAATGGACTGGTCAAGCCTGTCTCCATACCTAAACCCTATTGAGCATCTGTGGGGCATCCTCAAATGGAAGGTGGAGGAGCGCAAGGTCTCTAACATCCGCCAGCCCAGTTGTGGAGCTCATCATGGAGGAGTGGAAGAGGACTCCAGTGGCAACCTGTGAAGCTCTGGTGAACTCCATGACCAAGAGGTTTAAGGCAGTGCTGTAAAATAAGGGTGGCCACACAAAATATTGACACTTTTGGCCCAATTTGGACATTTGGACACTCACTTTTTTTGCCAGTGGTTTAGACATTAATGGCCGTGTGTTGAGTTATTTTGAGGGGAAAGCAAATTTACACTCTTATACAAGCGGTACACTCACTACATTACATTGTAGCAAAGTGTCATTTCTTCAGTGTTGTCACATGAAAATATAGAATAAAATATTTACAAAAATGTGGGGGGGGGGGGGGGGACTAACTGAATATGATACAGAAATCGGACAAAATATATTTAAATAAAGCACTGGGACCAGATGGATAATGGCTAAGAGTTGAGCCCAGTTATTTATAAGCCATTGTATCTAATTTTAGAGATTATTTAGTGATCGACTTGGTTGCATGCAATGGATTAGTTTAAAGCCAATACAGAATTTATTTTACTGAAGTCTTCAACTTACAAATGTATGCCTTTAAGTTTAGCCTGTATTACAGAGAAGATATTAAAGCAGTATTTCCCACTTGCTGCCCACCCACAGTACATTTAGGGCAAGGTTACACTTGCTTCAAAACATTACTTCGGACACGCTATGTTAAAGAGGAAGTAAACCCTGATGAGTTTACTTCCTCTTTCAATCCCTGCAAAGGTAAAGCATAATGGACTACTATGCATCGCAAAAAAGACCTCTTAACATGTCCTCCCTGCACCTCCTGTCCTCCAACTTCCCTATCAAGGTCAACAACCAATCCTTCCCCTCAGGCCAGGGTGTTAGGTATAACCAAGATTTCTCCTTTCAGTCCCACCAATCACTCTACAAATCTTGCTGCCTTGGCCTCCACAACAATTCCCAAATTTTCCCCTTCCCTACCCATTCTGTCCAGTTATCTACTACGCTGTCTGCATTTTGTCTTCCCTGAAAAACCCCCTCTTCAGTGAGACCTCCACCAAAAAAATTGTTTTACTTTCTTCTCCAGCTTATCCCTCACAGTTATAGTTTTGAATGGAGATGAATTAAAATCCCAGTCAGTTTTTACTGCTGTATGCACCCCCATTAACCGCTTCGCGCCCGCCATATAGCTAAAAGACGTCCTCCTGTTTACTTCCCCTCTGCGCACTGCCGCGGGCTCGCATTGGGGAAGTTCTGTGCTGGCCGTGTCCCTCGGACACAGCCAGTCACAGACCGCTGTAAACGGGCAATCACAGCGGCCGTTTACAGCGCAATCGGAGTGTCCAATGGGAGATGATCTCATATGTAAACATATGAGATCATCTCTCAGTGCCGCTCTCCCTCCTCACACAGACAGCGTGTGAGAAGGGAGAGATGAACGGCTGCAGCGGCCGTAAGTAAAAAAAAAAAAGTGCCATCCGCCCCAGTGCCATCCTCCCCCAGTGCCATCCGCCCCAGTGCCATCCACCCCAGTGCCATCCTCACCCAGTGCCATCCTTGCCCAGTGCCATCCGCCCCAGTGCCATCCTTGCCCAGTGCTATCCTCCCCAGTGCCGTCCTCCCCAGTGCCACCTGCCCCCAGTGCCACCTGTTAGTGCTATCTGTCCCCAGTGCCACCTGTTAGTGCTATCTGTCCCCAGTGCCACCTGTTGTCAGTGCCATTTGTCCCCAGTTCCATCTGTCATCAGTGCCACGTATAAGTGCCATCTGTCATCAGTGCCACGTGTCATCAGTGCCAAAAAATGACAACATCAAAAAGCTCACCATGCCTCTTACTAAATACCTTGTAATGTCTACTTTCCAAAAAGGGGTCATTTGGGGGGTATTTCTACTTTCCTGACTTGTTCGGGTCGCAATATGTGATCAATTTTGTATGATTCGCACCACAGCTTATAGACTCTCTAACTTTCACAAAGACCAAATAATATCCACTAATTTGGGTTATTTTTACCAAAGACATGTAGCAGTATAAATTGTGGCCAATATTTATGAAGAAAAATGAATAATTTGCATAATTTTGTCATAGAAATAAAGAAATATGCGTTTTTTTTTTTCAAAATTTTCGGTCTTTTTTCATTTATAGCGCAAAAAATAAAAACTCCAGAGGTGATCAAATACCACCAAAAGGAAGCTCTATTTGTGGGAAAAAAAGGACAAACAATTTATTTGGGTACAGTGTTGCATGACTGAGTAATTTTCATTCAAAGTGTGAGAGCACCGAAAGCTGAAAATTGGTCTGGGCAGGAAGGGTGTTTAAGTGCCCAGTAAGCAAGTGGTTAAGGGAGTTCATCCTTTCTATTTGTCTTGTTTACCATTATCATTGAAAGTGAAAGTAAAATAAAATCCCAGATTTTGATCCAAGAACTGTAATAGAGGGAAAACCTTTCTATAGTTCTGGTAACTGTGGTGACACCCCAGGATTATCTCACTTTGCAGAGATTTCCTCTAACTTCTTGTTTTGGCTATGGAACAGGAAGTAAAGGGAAGTCTCCTCTATGGGACACAGATGGCAAAAAAAAAATCCCTTTCTATCATTTGCCCCTCACTTTTATTGTAAACTCTCACAAGCAGAAATGTATTGTAACTATACTGTGTATATATGTTTTAAAGCTCTGTGCTAACTGTTGGTACTATATAAATCTTGAATAACAATAAAAATAATAATAATGACATACAACACATATGACGAGCCGAGAAAAATGAAGTTCAATAGCCAGTGCATCTCTTCTGCTTGATTCCGGGCATGCGTGGACTTTTGTGCGTCGGACTTATGTACACACATTTAGAATATGAGAACCTGCTTTCAAACATTTTTTGGTGGAAATTCCAACAACAAATGTTCTATGGAGCATACACACGGTCGGACTTTCTGACAACAAGCTCACATCCAACATTTGTTGTCGAAAAATCCTATCATGTGTACAGGGCATTCGCCCTTGTACACACAGTCGGACATTCAGATGGAAAATGTCCGATCGGACCGCGTTGTCAGGCTTCATGTGTGGGCTTCATCTGACTTTTTCCATCGGAATGTCCGACCAACAAAGTTTGAGAGCTGGATATAAAAATTTTCCAACAGCATGATCCGATCGGACTTTGTCCGATCGTTTGTAGAGAATTCCAAAGTGCCACACATGCTCAGATCAAATTCCTAGACCAAAGCTATTGGCTACTAGCCTGAACGTATTCCTGTCGTAACTAAATAACGTCATCATGTTACGAACGATCGGATTTTCCGACAACTTTGTCTGACCGTGTGTATGCAACACCAGTTTCGGACAAAATCCGTCGGACAAAATCCGATGTATTTTGTTGTCGGAATGTCCGACCATGTGTACAAGGGCTTAGAGTGTGGCTGAGAGCCTGAGATAGCTTCTTCCGCCCCCTCTAAAGCCTGATGCTCCAGTGAGTGCTGGTGAGGCAGAGCAGAGAGCGGTGACTGAGAGTCAGCGTTCCTTGCTCAGAGCTGACCGAGAACTGAATGCTCAGTTCTTAGGCTTAGAGCTGACAGAGGACAACTGCAGCATCGAACCAACCTTGCAGCAAGGAGGTGAATATGTATGTATTTTTACTATTTTCACACTTCTTTAAATTGAACGTGTATGGGATATTTCATGTACTATTATTCTTAGTACAGTTTGGCTATGGTCATGACATTTTATTTAGCAATAGTGGCACCCCATTATAGCCGGTCTTCTCTCATAAACACTTTCTTAAGCCTCATACACACGATCAGACTTTAAACAAACTTGCCCGTGGATTTCTGTACAAAGGGCACTGGCCGTGAACTTGTTATGCATAAACACGATCGAACTTTCACCAAATCACGTGGTTTTTCTGCTCTTTACCGCCACCGTTGGTCAACTTCTGTATTGTTGCCTGATCTTTTGCATTGGTTCTGAGCATGCGTGTTTGTAAAGTCCAATGGTTTTCTGTACACACGATCTGACTTTGCTCCATCGACTTATGTTGTCAAAAAGTTTGTCTGTTCGCACAGCCAACATTTGTCCGATGAAAACCAAAAAAAGTTTGTCCGATGGAGCATACACACGGTCGGATGCGGTACCTTCTGTTTAATGCAGTATAGTTCAGTGCATTACTGAAAGTTTAACACTATATTTCAGTGCATTACATGTAATTTAACGCAGTATAGTTCCGTGTGTTACTGCAGGTTTAACGCCGTATATTGCAGTATGTTACCCTCCGCTTAACGCAGTACAATTCAGTGCAATACTGCAAGTTTAATGCCATATATTTCAGTGCGTTATCTTCCGTTTAACGCAGTACAGTTCATTGCGTTACTGCAAGTTTAATGGCATATATTGCAGTGTGTTACCTTCTGTTTAACGCAGTACAGTTCAGTGCATTACTGCAAGTTTACCACCGTATATTTCAGTGCATTGCGTGCCGCTTATTGTAGTACATTTCTGTGCATTATTACACACTTAACGCAGTATAGTTCAGTACGTTATTTTCCGTTTAATGCAGTATAGTTCAGTGCGTTACTGCAAGTTTGACACAGTATATTGCAGTGTATCAGTGCAGTTTTATGCAGTATATTATAGTGTATTAGTGGAGTGTGTCTGTGTAGTGAGTACACAAGTGCATCAAACACCATTTTCCACTGATTAAAGTGCATCCATGTACACATTTCAACATCTATATTGCATTTTGTTAATAAGCACTCCCCTATTATGTTTGGGAGGACAACAAGGAGAGGCAGATGTTCCCATGGCACTGTGAGGGGGCCAGCAGCGTTTGTGTCCACACTACAGGCAAAGGTGGACATGGTCAGTCCTCAGGCAGGGCATCATTTCCTCCTGTTCAGTGATGTTGCCCGTGCTTACCAGCTACTGCATGCAGAGGAGGTGGTGAACTGGCATACTAAACCATTCTCATCCTCAGTCACCCAAGTAGAGACTGATGCACAGTGCACTGCAGCTGCCAAAGTGGCAAAACCTGCCTCCTTGTTCACAGCTTCTATTCCTGCCATAGCTGCAGCATCAGGCATGAAGGAGTCAGCTGAATTATTTAAACACAGCATCAGACACTTGCTCCTTGATGATGCACAGTCGTTACTTGATTCAGATGTGGTTCTGAGGTTGAAGTTGAGGAAGGCAGGAACATGAGCCTACAAAGAGGGGAGAACACTGGTATACAAATTGACAGTCATGTTCCTCCAGCCACATCATATTGTTAAGTTTTCTCCAGTAGTAATGAGGAAAGAGGAGATGATGATGATGAGGTCACTGATTCGACTTGGATGCCAAATGCAGAGGAGGAAAGTGAGGCAGAACCCCAACGAGGCAGCCATTATAGAAGAGTAAAGAGCAGCCACCCTATTCCATCACATTGTGGAGCTTTTATCTCCCGGCCCACTTCCCACAGCTCAGTTGTCTGGGCCTTTTTTAGCAGCTGATCGCACTGTTACAATTTGTAAACATTGACTCAAAAATACCAGCTATTTGGGTACACATGCTTGACAAGGCATTTAACCTCCCATCACTCAGCCTGTTGGCAAGAGCACCTGAAAGCCACACCAAAGGGGCACAATTCTGTTCCTCCTCTTTACTCATTTCAGTCTGCCCCCCGCTATACCTCATGACCTCAGGTCTTTGCAGCACATCTGCCAGTAGCACACCACCAGCTGTAGACTATAGCCGGTAAATCTAAATGAAAGCTTGTCAAAGCTGCTGGCTCTACAACTTCTGCCTTTCCATCTGATGGATTCTGCTCCCTTCCATGAATTTGCAGAATGTGCTGTGCCACAATGGCAGGATCCCAGCCCCTATTTCTTTTCATGTAAGGCCATTTCAGCTCTGCACCATCACGTGGAAGGCAATTTTGTGGAATTTTTAGGCAAGGCAGTCAACCGCAAAATCCATATTACTGCTGACAAGTGGTCCAGCAAGCATGGTCAGGGACAATATATTTACTTTACAGCACACTGGGAAACTCTACTTGCAACTAGGAAGAATTCAGGACAGGGCTCAGTGCTGCATCTTGTTGTGCCCCCATGTCTCCATACAACTAGTGATGATGATGTGAGATTTTCCAGCTCTACCCCCTCCTCCTCCTCCTCTTCCTCCTCCATGCCCTCCTCTGCTAAATTGTCCTATGAACCACAAGTACTTCCTAAGCGTTCAAGGGGTTATTCAATGAGTCAGGCTAAAAGGTGTCATGCAGTGCTTCAGCTGGTGTGTCTAGGAGACAGGAATCACCATAGAGGAGCAGATATTCTTGCAGCTCTGCAGGGACAGGCCCAGAGGTGGTTCACGCCACGGCAGCTGGAGCCAAGAATGGTGGGTGGTGTGTGATAATAGCACAAACCTTTGACAGGGAAATTTGATACATGTGCCATGCCTGGATCACTATTGGTTGGCAACCCTCCTTGATCACTGTTACAAGAGGAAAGTCTCAAGATTCATCCATTCCCCACAGAGAGTACAGGAGATTAAATCTCTTAAAGTACACCTTAAAGAGGAGTTTGTCTAATGCTTTTCCCTTCTCTGGTAGGTTACGGTGTCATGGAAAACTTAATTTTGAGGCTTCTGTTGTCCAAGAAGGCGGCCGACTAAGTGAAGCATTTCACAATTTTTTTAGTCCTCGCCACCAAGGGCTCTCAGCTTCCACATCCCATTGGCAACATTTGCCTCAAGTGCTGGACAATTATCTAAGGGCAAAAATAGAGATGGAGAGCTTTCCAGTTGATGATCCACTGGCTTACTGGGTCATAATAATAAACCACTGGCCAAAACTTGCCCAGTTTGCAATTGAGCTGCTGGGCTGACCTGCATCCAGTGTGTTTTCTGAACAGGCATTCAGTGCTGGAGGTTTTGTTACTGATAATAGAACGTGTCTGTCCACAGACTCAGTGGACTGTCTGACATTTATAAAAATGAATCAGTCCGGGATTACCAGAAGCTATGAAGCTCCTGATGCCGATGTCGCTGATTAAGTGTTTTTGGGATGTGTAATCTCTGCAGGACTTCTAGGCTGACTAGCACTGTGGGTGTTGATTTCATCTGGAAGATTTTTTTTTTTGGTGTAGGTTTTTTGGGCACAATTAACACCCAAAGGAAGACCAATTTGTCTGCACCTGTTTGACAAGTGCATAATTTGTGTTTGTGTTTACAAAAGCACCAATGTATACTGCCCAGCACCACCATGCATGTCTATTGGAGGTTGTATGCTGCATCTGGGCCTCCTGGGTGGGAGAAAAACATTCGCATTTCCATAGAATGGACTCAGTTGCCCATGTGCCAGAGCCCTAAATTAGTGGACACAAACAAATATTATGTATTGGGCAAAGAATAGTATAATTAGCAAAAAAGTGGAATGCTTTGTACACACGGTCGGACATTCCGAAAACAAAATCCGTCAGATTCTTTCCGACGGATTTTGTCCTAAACTTGTGTTGCATACACACGATCGTACAAAGTTGTCGGAAAATCAGATCGTTTGGAACGTGATGCCTTTCGTTCATTACAACGGGACTAAGTTGAGGTTACTAGCCAATAGCTTTGGTCTCGTAATTTGATCTGAGCATGCGTGGCACTTTGTCCGATCGGAATTCTCTAGAAACGATCAGAAAAAGTCTGATTGGATTTTGTTGTTGGAAAATTTGAGATCCTGCTCTCAAATATTTTTCCGTCTGAATTTCCAATGGAAAAAATCCGATCCACACATGATCGGATTTTCCGATAATATAATCCGATCGGACCTTTTCCGTCGGAATTTCTGACTGTGTGTACAAGGCAGAAGAGTTTCCCCAGGGTTTTTTTAGCAGCAAAGTATTGTAAAACTGTAATTAATAAAAAATTATGACATAAAATGAATTTCATTTGTACAATAAATATTGAATATAAGTTGTAGTCGGTGACACAAACAACAACAAAAACCATCACTCATGGCATGCAATACACCAAGAAGATCCTGATTATACAGTTACATTATAATATTGTTATCCACATGAACACCCCAGGAATACCCCGATGCATTTCGACCCTTTTCAGTTTTGGTCTTTTTCAGTGGGTTTTTTAATTCTAAAGAGATATATCAGGAAAATTCTATTAAAGAATTTCTACAGTACACAAAATATAAGTGAACATTTCATAATTTTTTAAAAATATACATCTCCATACATACGGTGAAGAGTTTAACATTCTGGGGATGGAAAAGTGAGAATGTATCACACAGCCAGAATTATTAAACAACGTTATCATTCGGTGGTCCCACAATGTCCGCTCATTGAATAGTATAATTACAACAAAACTAAAGAAAAGGTGTAGATGGGATAAACAATTGTATTAGACTATATCTTAATAGTAAAAATGTGAAACCAGATAGGAATTAAAGTTTAACAAGAAATCCACGTAAGCTCAGGGGTGGATCCGGGGGGGCAATGGGCAATTGCCTCCCCTGAGTAATTAGTTGCGATTGAGTGGCCGGTGAGTGAGCGGACGGCTCGGTGTTCAGGCAGCTTGGCGAATGTGTGAGTGAGCGGGTGGCTCGTGGGTGGGCAGGTGGCTCGGTGGGTGAGCGGGCTAGCCAATCAGCAGGCCAGCGGGCGGGGGAGCAGAGAAATTACATCATCTCTCACCACCCAGCGAATACCACCCAGCTTCCATGCAGTTCAGCCCTCACTGTGCAGCTGTGGGCAACAGAGAGTTTACATCATCTCTCTGCTGCCTGACTTCACTCTGGGACACAGCAAGTGACAATTCTCACCTTAGCAGGAAAGTGACAATTGTAGCAGGCAAGTGACAATCCCCAATGTCTAGCTGGTGACGTGGCAAGTGACAATCCTCAACGTGTGGCAGGTGACATAGCAAGTGACAATCTGCATCTGGTGACAGGCGACGTGGCAAGTGACAATGCGCAACATGTAAAGGTATTGGTAACTATAAGCACAAATACACAGGTACATACAATACAGGGGCTCAGCAACTTAGTCCATGATAGACAGGCTGGCAGTTCAAGAGTTAAGCACGTAACTGGCAGTTCAAGGGTTTGGATAGTAAGGTGGTGGATTAGAAGGGTGGCTGCTGTCTTCAGAGATCTGGCTTTGTAATGGTCAAGAGAAGGGTAGAGAAGGGTAGAGAAGGAAGCACCACCTGAGTGTTGTATTAACAAATGCTTCTAATGACACCAGGTAAGGTTACACTTACAGGATAAAAAGATAAAAAAGATAAAAAAGTCTCATCTGTATTAATGTGTGGTCCTCAGTGTGCCCCTCTGGTCCTGATCCGGTGACGCTGCAGGGATGCCGGGCTGCAGATGGTAGATTACCAGGCAGGAACTCCTTCTCTGGCCATCAGGAAGAGGCTGGAGCTGGCGTGGAATGCACATGGTCTTATCCAAAGAGGAAGGCTGTGGATAGGCTGTGAGAAGGCTATGCACTCTGAGCTACTTCTATAGGCCTGATGGAGAGGTGTCAGCAATGAGCTACTTATAGACCAGCGCCGTGGGACAACAAGTCCCAGCGTCGTCCAAAAAAAAAAAGCACATCGCTGACTTTGAACAGGGAAGGCAATACAGCATATGAAATATAAAGGAGTTGGTACATTATTAAATATATAACAATGTAAGCCTGAGAGTAAAATAGTTAAAAATAAAAATACAAATAAAAATAAAGATAAAAATAAATATAAAAATAAAAATATATTAAAATAGTTATGTGAGTGGTGGGTTGATGTTAAATGAAGCATGCATGTTAGAAAGAAAACACAAGAAGCATGAAAAACACACAGATATTCGTACCTGTGCATGGTTATGCACATGGCAAGTGAAAATCTGCATCTGGTGACAGGCAACATGGTAAGAGACAATACGCAATGTGTGGCAGGAGACGTGGCAAGTGACAATCGAAAACTTACGGCAGGTGACATGGCAAGTGACAATCTGCAACTTGTGGCAGGTGACGTGGCAAGTGACAATCCGCATCTGGTGGCAGGCGACAGTGGCAAATGACACACTCAGGGCTCCCACTGATTCTGCATTATAGTGAGTTGAACTATTTCATTTTATATAACAATGTAATAATAGAAATAATACGCTTCAATCATCCTGACACCATAACAACCATGGTGCCAGGATGATTGAAGTGTCAACACCAGCCATTTCCTCGATAAATTGCTTGCCAAAAAACGTATTTTCTGGCAGTGCCCCTCCTGAGACTAGACTCTGTACCCGCCCCTGCCTAAACTGGCTATACATGAATTGACTGATTTAGAGGGAATCAGACAAATTTTGATCCATGTCTGGCTGTTTTGGTTTAGCCAATCTATCAATCGACATGTCATGAACGAGCTTGTTGTTATATTTTAGCTTGATCAGTTCATGCAGGCAGTGTATTCCAATGGGTGGGGGATCCCCGCTGCTAGAACACAATGACACAGCAGGAAGCATTTCCCCACCCAAGAAGTATTTTTTAGTTATTTTTCAGTTTTAGATTCAGTAGTTAAGGCAATCAGATTTTAACAATGTCTGTGTCCCAACTTGGGACATAAACCATCTCTGCTTTTCCTGGTAGGCTTGGCACAATGTACACAATAAAGTGGAACTAAACTTTTATTCAATCAATAATGTGATGTCTGTTAGCTTCCTTGCCAACATCAACATCTTCTCTCAGTCCCCTTCTCCATTTGATGTCTTTGGCCATCCCAATTGGCCTGGCCAGAGTGATGTAATACCTGTGCATATACAGTACATGGGAATTAATTGACTTCTGCACAAAGACATTCCAAGAATGCACACTTAGCTGTTCATGTGCAGCTCAATGTAGAAACTAAGAAAGTTTGCTAGCAGGCAGGTAAAAAGCTTTTATTGTAGAAGAGACACCGTAAGCCTCCTCTGCAATAAAAGCCTTCCTGCTAGCAATATTTTTTCTTAAGTAAGTTGCACTTTAAGCTCCCTACCAGAAGCCAGAGGTCAGATTTACACTCGTAGCACCAGAAGGAACTGCAGAAGAAAAAACATTATATTCGTGTTGGGTTATTTTTCTACCTTTCTCTAGCAGCTTTTCCGGAGCATTATCAACTCGGGTGGACTGCAGTATTTTCAGATGATCTATAAACACGGAAGAAGCATTTGGTACCCAGAACACAGATTAGACAGAAAGCACTAAAATTTGAAGCAGTGTCCAGGAAAGTGCCCATCTGTCAGAGATTTCTTTTTTTAAAGGAATAATGGAAGTAGAGCAGCTGGCTCAACAGATTATTTATTTTAAAAATGAAGGTTTGATATATATAAAACGCTAGCAGAAATGTTTCTATCTATCTATCTATCTATCTATCTATCTATCTATCTATCTATCTATCTATCTATCTATCCTTATATTAAAATTTATGGGCTCCAGAGAAAATACTTAAGAAGGAGGAAATAAAATGAAAGTGAAGAGATGTTGCATCGGTAAGGCAGGACAATTGTGCATTTCCAGTTGTGCGACAGTAAGCATTATTGGTCTAAGAGTCACGGAGCTTTACAGATAAAGATTATCTTGTTTGAGTGAGATGTCACATGAATGCACTCTTAAGACTGTCTGAAGATGAAATATGTGTTTGCTGCATGAGATAAATGATATATGACAATGCATTGATGTATATTAAGGGTGACTAGAGATTTGCTGGGCAATTTCCGTTCTTTAGTCATATGCATCCAGAATGAAAAATGAAGCACTGGATTTCTGCAGTGGTGACATATGTAAAGGGCAAGGATTCTCTCAGACTTTTTTTCCCTCTTAGCTGTAAAATAGATGCAGACATTGGCTATGCTTTATTTAAATTGTATTCAGTCGGAAAGGTTTACAACATAATATTTCCTCAGACATTCTGTTCTGTATGTTCTGTAATCATAAAAATGTAAACGGAACTGCACATTGCCTCATGACTTCTTTATATTTTTCAAGTGCATTTTTTTAGTCAGTGTAAGCCTTAAGGGGGAATTATCATCAACTTACAAACCACTGCTTGGATCTACAATTATATTTCCATGTATTTTCTTATAAACAAAGTGACACATCATCTTAAAACCTTAATCTCTCAATGGATGTATTTTTTTCATTATATAAAGTATAAAGTAAGATTTAAATGTAAAACTAGACACATTATACCCTAATATGCTTAGGATTAACATAAATATTTAGAAAAAAAGTGATTGCACAAAAACTCAAACACATCAATAAATAATCATGCAAAAACACATACCATGTGATTGAATCAATTATTATTGTGTTGAAAAAGTCCCAACAAACACAGGATGAACTTTAAAATAAGGAATACATAAAGAAAACTTATAATGTGTTAAAAAGTCCCAAAAGGACACCATGGATTTGAAATAGGATGACAATGAAGGCAAATTCTGATGCAGCCCAATGCTTAATATCCGAATGGAGAAGGAAGCTAAAAAAAGCCAGATGGCCTCTTATCGGACATGATGAACCCCAAATTATAGGGATCAAATTTGCCTGATATCCACAATGTCAGCTGTGATGTTCCACCTGGTCTTCTCCAAAAAGGAACATGCGCTCTCTCTTGCCTGGGACAGCGAGATGGTTTAATAACTATCCAGCCTTCCAGTCACTCTGCTCGATACTCCTCCAAAAACTTCAAAGGGATTTAGAAGAAAAAGAGAAACTTCATGATGCAGTAAACAATAATAGATTATTCCAAAATCTTCCATAAGCACAGCCAAGAAATACAATGTAACACACAGCTACAACCTATCAGACTTCCAGCTGGTGCGTGATGACGTCACATGATTCTCTCCAACCGATGTGTTTCCTTGTAACAAGCATCGACTGGGAACTGAGTTGTTTCTGGTAAGTCAAACACCACGTAATTTATACTAAGCAGGGGAGACACTGGAGGTGTAGAATTCATCTGTTCCTACCAGGTGTCACACATTACATAGTTTTTTTATGCGGCAAAGTTGTTTTAAAATACATATTTAAAAAGCAATAATTTTTATAAACAATACTAAAAGAGGTTCCACATGAACTGCCACATCAAACTTGTCACAATAAATTTTATAAACTAAAAATATAAAAATGTATAAAAAATGCAATTCTTTTGATGCGCTTTCCTAAGTTTCTATCTCCATATAGTATGGTATATAGTATATATATATATATATATATATATATATATATATATATATATATATATATATATATATATATATATATATATATATATATATATATATATATATATATATATATATATATATATACACATATGGCATATAGTATAGTATACCACAAAATAAATGTCAAACATCACCCTGGCTCCTGCACCAGAGAGATATTAATAAGACACATCTTGAATTGGTCAGATGTACAATTCACCAGAATATTATCCCATAAATAGCAAAATTCATCTGGTAAGCAATAATATGACAGGGTGATGTTAGTAATACACAGAGCAATCAAACCACCAGAACTATGATACAAAAATAATTGATGATAATAACAATAATTTATAATAATTAATGAAAATAAACTGAATTTCAAATACACCAAAATAATATATTAATTCCAAATCATCATTAATTAATACCCATGTACAAAAAATGAATAAATAATACCAATCTAGCTGTATAGCTGTCCCGTTTGACAGCCCGTAAGGACGGGGTCAGCACCACCTATGCCATAAAAAATAAATACATTTATGGAACAGATTAAACATTCAAATGTCATTGATGTAACAATTGATGTCCCATTCTATATTAAGCCCCATAGGATTGTGAAAGCAAAGGTCAAAAATCCATTAAGTTTCTTTTCTAGAAATCTGTCTT
This sequence comes from Lithobates pipiens, assembly GCF_037356315.1. Classification (NCBI taxonomy): domain Eukaryota; kingdom Metazoa; phylum Chordata; class Amphibia; order Anura; family Ranidae; genus Lithobates; species Lithobates pipiens. Next base: position 112,809,428 of record NW_027507788.1, read on the forward strand.
TTCAAATTACTACCTCTTCAGTGGGGAGAGTACTTTCCTATGGCTATGACTTTTAAATCCGAGGGGTCTCTCCTGTGTCATTTGCGAAAATGTCTAGAAAGATAGCCAATAAATCTTTTACGGATATTAGTCAGATGTTCACCAATTTTATTTTCAATGTTTTTATTGGTTTTATGCAAACAGTAAGAAAAACAAGGCACATCAATCGTATATCATCAAGCAGTAATACAGTAGATAGTAGCTTACAGACTATTACCTGCAAGTAAGAAACATGTGATGTCAGAAAAAAAAAAATAGGCAATATACAAACTGAAAAAAAAAAAAGGAGTAACGGAACATGACATGTTTAAAACTGAGGCCGGGATCTGAGTAGGACACAACCAGAAACAAAATCGCCCCAAAAAGAAAAACTTTGAGGAAAACTACCGGGTGTGGATCCCAGTTATCCAGGTAAGTTAGCTCATTAGAGGTGGCTTAAATAATTAATCGTCACTGCTCATTAATGTTGTTGGGGGTGCATCTCACACCTACACCCTATTGCGAGCGGTCCTGGGGAGAGTGACAGAAGGTCCCCCACCACCCCGAAAAGGGCACTTGCTGTGGTAGGTGACCCCCCCACCCGACCCAGGCCTAAACAGTCCGTCAGAGTCCGGACGAGTTAAAGAAAATTTGAGGGCAAACCGTTTATACACTAATAATGTAAGACTGAGTTCCTCAGATAAACCCGGGGGTCCAAAGCAGGGCCGGGATCACTATGTGCTCATCACCTAAAACAAACAGGGACTATAGTTGCGCTATGTTCCGGCCATGAAAGCCGAAAGGCCATGCTAACTATAAGGTGGGCAAAGAGAACTGTATATTGTGCAGGTATCATGGAGGATATGAGATCAGTCAACTCGAAGCTTAACATAGATCGGTCAGATAAAGAGGAGTAAGAGCGGGAGAAGGGGAGGAAGGCAAGGAGGAATCAGGAGGGGATGGAGGGGGTCTACCAGGGTTTTGGGGCAAAAGTCAAGTTTATAATCCCGGAAAGAGTGGGATTTTGTGGAAGGTGGCCCAGGGTTCCCAAACTTTCTCAAAGAAGCCGGCTCTATCCTGTATGCGACTGACCATCTTCTCTTGCGTCATAATCCAGGAGATCTTTCGTTTAACTGCCCCGAATGGGACTGTATGTTGTTTCCAGTGCGCTGCTATGGTGATTTTGGTGCCCAGGAGGATAAAAAATATGAGTGCCTGAGATGGTTTATTAGCTTTTTCCACTTTGAGGTTGAGCAACGCCACCTCCGGGCTTTGGGGCACCTGAAATGGTACAATTTTACGAATTAGGGCAAATACCCTATTCCAAAGGCCCCTGATATGTGGGCAAGTCCACCATGTGTGGAGTAAAGATCCTAAATGTCCGCAGCCACGGAAACAAAGTGGGGACGCCTCCGCAAAGATCTGGGCCAGTCGAGCGGGAACCCTGTACCACCTAGTGATAAGTTTAAGGCTAGCTTCAATCAGTGATACATTGAGGATCCCAGTGAAGGATCTTTGGAAACAGGTGTACCATAAGTCGCTATCCCATGACATATTAAGATCATTTTCCCAGGCTAAAGCATAGGGAGGTTTGGACACTGAAGAAGCTAGAGAGGTATAAATCGTGGAAATTCCCCCCCCTCTGACTCGCGATGTCCGCGCACCAAGACTCATAGGTCGTGACAGTCGGAGGATCTGGTCTATTGGGCCATCTAGAGTGCAGGAAATGGGCTAGTTGGGAGAATCTAAACTGTTCGGTGTGGGGCATCTCGAGTTTCTTCAAGCAGAAAGAAAGCGAGACAGGGCCTGAAGCGGTAAAAAAGTTGCCAATCCTAAATAGTCCTTTGTTGAGCCACCAACTAAAGGCCAGGATATTCATACCTGGCGATAAGTCTGGGTTGTGGAATACATGCGTTAAAGGTCGTAGTTCCGAGATCAATGCAGGGTTTTTGTGTAGCCGATCACACAGGGCCAGTGAATGAGAGAGGTTGGGAGACATGATAGGGTGTCTGCTTCTAGGGGGAGCCCATATGAGGTAGTCGATGGTGTGATGGGGGGTAGCCTGTCTTTCCATAGAAACCCAGTCAGGTTTGGGGCCCCGGGCATAGACCATTGAGATCTGGGCTAATTGTGCCGCTTGATAATACCACCAGATGTTAGGTAACGCTAAACCTCCCTGCTTTTTAAGTCTATATAATAATTGTTTTGAGCCTCTACAGCCCTTGGAACCCCAGATAAATTGAAGGATTTTTGATTGAAGTGGTTGGATTTGGGCTTTCCTTACGGGGATAGGGAGGGATCTAAACAAGTACAGGAGACGGGGAAGGAGGGTCATCTTGATTGCAAAGATGCGACCAAGCCATGAGAGGCCAAGATGGGACCAGGTTAGTAGATCTGCAGATAATTTCGCAAAGGGCGGAGGGATAATTGGCTGAGTAGAGAGTGTTCACATTAGGTGTTAGGTAAACGCCCAGATAGGGTAACGAATCGGGGCACCATGTGAAAGGGAAGTGATTCTGTAGGGTATGTACTAGATTCAGGGGTACTGAGACATTTAATGCTAGGGATTTCGAGGCATTCATTTTCAAGCCCGAGGCTAGTCCGAATGCATCTAAGAGTGCAAATATATTAGGTGTGGAAATCAGTGGGGCAGTTATAAAGAGGAGCAGGTCATCTGCGAATAGTGCACATCTATGTTCTTGTTGACCACAACGCACTCCTCTGATGTCTGGGTGGGCTCTGATGGCAATAGCTAGGGTCTCTATTGCTATGGCGAACAGCAGGGGTGACAGAGGACACCCCTGTCTGGTGCCTTTTTCGATGCTAAACATCTCTGAATAGCAGCCTTGTAAGCGGACTTGGGCGCTTGGGGTAGAGTACAAAGCCCGGAGTGTCCCCAAAAAGAGAGGACCAAAGCCCCATCTCTCCAGGACCTGAAAAAGGAAAGGCCACGTAAGCGTATCAAAAGCCTTTTGCAAGTCAATAGACAGCAAAAAGCCTTCTTGTGAGGGATTGCCATCCCAGTGTGAGTTAAGAATGGATATGATGTCCACTGCTCGCCGAATTTGATCCGGTCCTTGTCTCCCCGGGATAAAGCCCACCTGGTCCTTGTGTATATATCGTGAAATAAATGTTGAGATCCTATTGGAAAGCACCTTAGTTAAGATTTTTAGGTCGTTGTTAATAAGCGAAATCGGACGATAGTTTTGTACCAAGGATGCGTCTTTGCCAGGTTTGGGGATGACCGAAACATAGGCTAAGTTCAGGGCTTTATCCAGGGGAGAGCCAGACCGGGTAGAGTTGAAAAAATCAACCATAAAGGGGGCAATGACCGAGGCAAATTTCTTATAATATCCCACAGAGAACCCATCAGGACCCGGGGCCGAATTGTTTTTGAGTCGTTTGATCACCTCTAGGACTTCAGAACCGAGATTGGTTCCTCTAGTAGGCTAGAATGGTCAGGGGATAATTTTGGGAGGGGGATAGTTTCCAAAAATGTATCCACTGAGGCCCGTGGATTATCTTTATCATCCTTATAGAGGGAGGTGTAAAATTTGTGAAAGGAAGACATTATGCGGAGGGGATTCTGTGTTAGAACTCCGTCCGGATCCCTAATTTTTGGGAACGTAGAGGATCGTAGCTTCGGGGATAATTTGGCTGCTAGCTTCACTCCGATCTTGTCTTTCTGATAATAAAACCGTGCTCCAGACCATCGTAAATGTTTTTCCGCCTCAGTAGTGAGAGCTAAGTTGAGGGCAGTCCTGGCTGCGTGCAGGGCTTCCAAGGACCCTCTAGTGGGATTACGTTTATGAGCTTTGCTTAGCAAACGGAATTCCTTGGATAGAGAATCTATGTGAGCCTTCCTTCCCTTTTTCAGTTGAGAGGAAATTTGGATGATTTTCCCCCTAATCACAGCTTTATGAGCAGCCAAGACAACTTCCGGGGCAGTACAGGAATCTTTGTTAAGGGAGAAGTACTCTTGTATGGCAGTAGAGATGTCCGCACTATGAGCAGGGTCACTAAGAAGCCCCTCATTAAGTCGCCAAGTGAATCTAGTGCAGGGGTTGTGTGTGGACTGAAGGTATAGGAGCACAAGAGAGTGGTCAGATAGTGACGTGTCCCTGATTTCCGATCTTAAGGCCAGTGTGTGATTGAACAAAAATGTGGTCAATCCTGGCATGTACCTGGTGGGGGGCTGAGTAATGTGTAAAGTCTTTACATGTGGGGTTCTTTTCCCTCCAGATGTCCACCAAACCCCTCGAGTGTAAAGTATCAGCAATCTTAGTGCTCTGCTTAGGAGGTTTTCTGTTTCGTGTGGAACCTTTCCCTGCTTTGTCCAGGGAATGGTCGAATGGGAGGTTTGTGTCTCCCCCCATTATTACCTTACCCTCTAATAGAGGGTCCAACGTGGACATCATGGAGTGAAAGAAAGTTGATTGTCCCTTGTTAGGGGCGTAGTAGGATACAAAAGAATAAATGATTCCTTCTATGGATCCTTTAACCAAAATAAACCTGCCTTCCTTGTCTCTAAATATTTCTGTGGAAGTGAATCTAATGCCGCGTACACACGGGCGGACTGTATGGCGTACTTAGTCCGTCGAAACACATTTCAGCGGACAGTCCGCTCGTGTGTGGGCTTCAGCTGACTTTTTCAGCATGCAGTCTGGCGTACTAAGTATTTCGGATTTTTCGAAATTCTGTCCGTCGTACTTTGGTTTCAGCGGACAATCCGCTCGTCAGTAGGCTAGTTCGATGGACTAAGAATGGCGCATGCCCAGAAAGGATTTACACGGCGGAAGGGTGCTTTGCTGTGTATTGGACTTCCTATTTCTAGTCCCGTCGTATGTGCTGTACACGTCATCGCGCAAGCTTTCGACAGACTGTTTGGGTATCCGTGTGTGGTCAAGTCCGTTCAGTCGAAAGTATGACGGACTGTCCGTCGGATTGTATGACGGACTAAGTACGCCATACAGTCCGCTCGTGTGTACGCGGCATAAGGTTCTTGGATAGGCATATTGCTACCCCTTTAGTTTTGTTTTTGGCGTTGGACAGGAAGAACTGGGTGAAGCGACTATGTAGGAAGGAGGGGTTATAAGAGATTTTAAAGTGAGTTTCCTGCATGAGAATTACATCTATCTTTTGGGATTGGTGAAATTGAAAAAGTTTTCTCCTTTTGATAGGAGAATTCATCCCCTGCACATTATGTGTAGCTATACAGAGGGGGTTCGTGGTCAGGCATCGCGAGTCAGAGGGATTAGAAGATATTTCATAGAGGGATCTCTTATGCCCCGTACACACGAGCGGACTTTTCAACATCCAAAGTCCGAAGGACCGAGTCCGTCAGACTATCCGATCGTGTGTGGGCTGCAACGGACTTTTGATTCGCCAAAGTCTGACGGACTTTAGAAATGAAGCATGCTTCAAATTTTCCCGAAGGAACTCCGTCGGACCCGGTCCCCTTCGAAAACTCCGCTCGTGTGTATGCTACTCCGACGGACTAAAACCGACGCTAGGGCAGCTATTGGCTACTGGCTATGAACTTCCTTATTCGAGTCAGGTCGTACGTCATCACGTTCGAATCCGTCGGAGTTTAGTGTGATCGTGTGTGGCCAAGTCCGTTCGGCCGAAAAGTCTGTCAGAACTCCGTCGGAACTCCGGCGGAACTCCGGCGGAACTCCGGCGGAACTCCTTTGGAAGTCTGTCGGACATAAGTCCTCTCGTGTGTACGGGGCATTACAGTACCCCTGCGAAGGCATGGATCATCCCAGGCCAGAAAAGCCTCAGCCAAAGGAACTGAAGCTGTCAGCAGAGAGGGACCCTGGTAAACCCGGAAAAGGAGGAGAGGGAAAGAGGGGAAAGGGAGGAGTTGACTGATCCTGTGGAGAGAAAACATAAGATAACTTAACCACCGGAGGACTATGGTTAGCTTTGAGAGAACACAAACAAATAAAACATGTATAACCAATGAAACTGTCTGCAGGGGAGGAGGACGCACGTCAGTCCCCTGCATGTAAGGCCCGAGAATCAACGTCTCGGGAAAAATTCCCAACAAAGGGGGAAGTGTGGGAGTCTCTGAGTGAGGGGAAGGAACAGCCCGTCACTCGGAGACTGGCGGGGGCGCAGTGCAAACCACTCCAACCGGACCCCGCCCGAGGCCCGATACCCATTCAATAGAAATGGGAGGCATCTATAGCCAGCAAAAAAAAATAAAAATGAAAAAAACTTCAAACATAAACTAAGTAAGATAAAACAGTCAAAATAGGGAGAGCCATGAGCTTGCAATAGCTATCCTTAGCCATGTGGAGAAGAGCCGCAGCTCATAGTGTCAAAGCCAGGCGAGGGCAGTGATGGGAAAGGAGAAAAACAAAAAAAAAGTTGAAAGTCATGAATGATGTCCGTGGTAGTGCGGATTGCACCCGTCTGCGAGGGGATGAACCTCAAAAAGAAAAAAAGTGAAAATGTGCAAATTAAGCGCTGTCACCAAGGAGAGTAAAATAAAGAGTTAGTATCAGAAAAAATTAACACAGAAGACATAACCAGCTTCTTTCTCTCAGGTCGGACGTCCATCTTTAGATCGTTTAGCCTTCTGCTTTTGCCAGAGGGGTTTGTCAGGGCTTGCGGGGGGCGGTCTCTTCGAAGAGCCGGAAGACTTGGGGTCTGCGGGGTCAGCTGGAGAATGGGAGATGAGGCCCAATTGTAGGAGTAGGCGTTCGCCATCGGTGAAGTTGGAGAAACCATACGGTTTATTGGAATACGTGAAGTGTAGTCTGAATGGGAATGCCCAACGGTAAGCAATAGAGTTTTGCGTGAGAACTTGTAAGAGTGGTTTTAAGGATCTCCGCAGTTGGATCGTGTATGGGGATAAGTCCGAAAAGATTTGAACTGGATGACCTTGGATAGATAGATTTTCAGTCTCTCTGGCCTTTCGCATGACCTCTTCCTTAGTTTTAAAGAAGTGGGGTTTGACCACAATGTCTCTAGGTAAGCCATCTTGGCGTGGGGGTTGAAGTGCTCGGTGAGCGCGATCCAGCTCTAAACGATGGTCTGGTAGATCTGGTAGCAGCGACGAAATGAAAGCGCGTACCACAGTATCAGTATCTTTGAAAGATTCAGGTAGGCCTCGGAGCCTGAAATTGTACCGTCGATTCCTGTTTTCAAGGTCATCTAATTTGGAATAAGCAGTGTCCAGCTGCTCCTGTAGTTCAGAAATCCTATCAGTATTCTGTATGGTTCTGGCAACAGTCTGATCAGTTTTGATTTCAATCGCCTCAATCCTGGCACCAAGTTGGTGTAGGTCAGCTTGAATGATTGAGGTGATATGGGAGGCGTTCCGTGCAAGGCCTCTGGAAAGCATTTGGGAGAATGTCTCAAGCAGGGAAGGGAGATCCGTGGGATTAGTGTGGGTAGATGAGGCAGCCCCGCGAGCCGCTGGAGAGGAGAGATAGTCCTCCATAGGAGTGAGAGGGGATCCCCCATGAAATCTCCCCAGCAAAGATTCAGTAGATGCTGGGGATGACAGAGACATCTGAGGGTAACTCACGGTGTGTAGAGAAGGATCCTTGGTGTGTGGGTCAGACGGGACCCGATCCGCGATGGATTGCATCAGATTGTGAGGCAGGCCTTGTGCGGAGGGAACAGCTTCCGCCATCATGGCGGCGGGTTCGGCCTGGATCTCCGGAGTAAGCTGCCGGGATAAGCTGCGTCTCGCCGTGATGATCGGTCGCCGAGCGGGTGGCACTGGTCCGCTGCGGTGTGAGGGCTAATGTGCGGTGAGGAGCTCTTCTCCGTATGGCTCAACGGCGGGATATCACGGTCGGAGTGAACGGAGCTCTCAGGACATGCGACCGTCCATTGAGCTGCCGCGCATGCGCCTCATGTTCACCAATTTTAACCTTAAAAGCTTGTGTGGTTCTCCCCACATATTGAAGCCCACATGGACAAATGAATAGGTAGATAACTCCTACTGTCCCAAAGGTGATAAAATTGTCAATCTCATACACCTTAGACGTGACATTAGAGTAAAAAGAGGAAGTTCCCATGGTTCTAGATCTTCTATCCATGTAAAAGGTGCAAAATGTGTAGAAGTCTTTCAGGTTTTCAAACATACCCATTTTAGACTCAGGCAAATTTTTTCTGCTTGGGGCCAAAGCATCTTTAAGTGTTGTGTTTTTCGTAAAAATTACATTAGGTTTTTCTGGAAGTTTAGGACCCAAAATGTTATCACTTTTTAACACTTGCCAGTGCTTCTTCATAATCCTATTGATCCACCAGTACTGTGAAGAAAAAGTCGTAAAAAAGGCCCATTCATGTGGATTATTCTCCCTTGGCTCTCTAATCCTTGGTATCAATAATTTACTTCTATCCATACCTCAGACCTTTTCTAATTCTTGTTTCAGACTAACCTGATTATAGCCTTTCTCTATAAAGAATTTAGTTAGGGTTTCTGCCTGTATTGAAAAATCCTCCAGCTTTGAATGGTTTCTTCTGATTCTTTGAAACGGTCCCTTAGGAATAGCTTTTATTTAGCTAGGATGATGTCAACGTTCTGTCGAAATGTAACCATTCTGATCAGTAGACTTAAAGTGTGTCTTGGTCAACAGAGAATTCTTCTCTTTATAAATCACTTAATCTAAAAAGGGAATGGAGGATGCACTGAACTGATAAGTAAATCTTATACCCCATTGATTGGAATTCAGGTACCCCATAAATTCATGTAGAGACTACACTTCACCCCCTATTTATAAAACAAGTGGCGTGAGTCCCCACATGAAAATAAAAAATCATTGGAAGGCTGGAAAGTTATTAAAACATCTTGCTGTCCCAGATGAGAGAGAGTGGTTATTCCTTTTTGGAACATCATAGCTGACACTGTGGATATCAGGCGAGTTTCCATCGTGTACGGTAAGAGGCCATCTGGCTTTTTTTTAGCCTACTTCTCCATTCGGTTTAGAAGCATTGACCAGTCACCATTGCAGATTTCCAGGGGATGCATTAGAAGTTTGTATAATATTGATCACATTACTAGTTCGGTGAGCGCAGAATAATTAAATTATACTACATATTTTTAACAAGAATATTGCTGTTCCTTTAAGCCTTAACAGATTTCAATCGCAAGACTTTAGCCCAACTGCAAAAAACTTTCACAGCATGGTCCCATGCTCTGTATTAGAGATTGCAAACAAAGCTAAATCTGTCTCTTAGACTATGTTTAGTCAGCTAGTACTATACCATGAGAAATGCAGAGGAATTCTAGTTGAAGCCATACTCCAGGCAAAATATTTGGAGTAGTTTTGGATAGATGGCAGAAAGCATAGATTTTAGTCAGGTAAAATAAGGGGAAATACCCCAATGGAGACATAGCAGTGAAAAGAAATATTAATTTGTGTCATGTGCTATTGACACAGACAGCAGGACTCGACACCCCCCCCCCCCGCACTCCCTCATCACTGGCTATAATTGACAGCAGTTGGGGCCAATAGTTCTTGCTGCTGAGGTGCATCCTCATCAGCACGTGGTCATGGGACACGCTTGTCCTTATTTTCGGCAGCTGGACGTGTTGAGCCGTAACATGCCGAAGACTTAGTAGAGTGGATGACCAAGCCCTACTCATCCCCCTCATCCTCTCTCACCCAGGCTCAGGGTACTGGCAAAGCAGCTGCCAACGCGGCCTCTTCCCTCGTCTCAATGGCATCAGTCATTCCTTCCCTAGATCCACCATGTCCTCCTGAGGAGTCCCCCAAACTGTTTGAGAACAGTGTTGGGTGCATGCCAGCTAGAGGAAGGCAGTAGCATGAGCCCAGAGAGAGGGGATGCCCAAGAAGGACAGCAATTTGGCAGTCATGTTCCACCAGCTGCAGCATACTGCCAGGTTTGCTCCGGTGATAGGAGAGAGGAGGAGGAGGAGGCACATCTCCAACGAGGCAGCTTAGGGGTAGCACACTAACTGAATCACACCGCAGAGCTCCGCCTGTGCAGGGTGCTGTCTCTGTGCATTATTTCAAAAGTTTTTTGGTGTAGGCCTTTTTTGAGACAAGTACATCAGATCGCACCTCTGCTATTTGCAACATATGTCTCAAGCGTATCTCGCGTGGCCAAAACATCATTGATTGACAGGAGCCACACTGGGGCAGATATTCTGTCAGCTCTGCAGGGGCAGGCTGAGAGGTGGTTGACGCCACGCCAACTTAAGCCAGGAATGGTGGTTTGCGACAATGGAACCAACCTCCTCTCCGCCCTCCGACAGGGACAACTGTCCCATGTACTATGTGTGGCTCACGTCCTTAACTTGGTGGTGCAGTGGGTTCTTGGGCAGGTACCCGGGCTTACAGGATGTCCTGAAGCAGGCCAGGAAAGTCTGTGTGCATTTCCGCCCGGTCATATAATGCCAGTGATCAGCTGGCGGAGTTCCAAAAGAAATTCAACCTGCCCAAGAACCGCCTAATCTGCGACATGCCCACCAGGTGGAACTCAACAATGGTCATGCTGCAGAGGCTGCACACGCAGCAGAGTGCCATCAATGAGTACCTGTGTGACTACGGCGCCAGGACAGGGTAAGGGGAGCTCGTTTTTTCCCCCACGCCAGTGGGTCATGATCAGGGATGCATGCACTGTCCTGTCACCATTTGAGGAGGCCACAAGGATGGTGAGCAGTGACAGTGCATGCATCAGTGACACTGTACCTCTTGTCCACCTGATGGAGCATACGGTGCCTGGAATAATAGACAGGGCACTTGAGGCAGAACAGAGGCAGGAAGAGGAGACTTCCTTGCATCTTAGGGCCCCCTTTATCCAGACAGTGTTCTTACTGGCCCGCCAATCACACAGGAAGAGGAGGAGGATTGTGTCAGCATGGAGGTGGAGCCTGGCACTCAGCATCAGCAGCAGTCTTTTAGGGATGATTTACAGTCCTAAGAAACCCGTGGACTTGTACATGGCTGGGAGGAGGTGGCTGCAGATCATGTCATCCTTAGTGACCCAGAGGACTTCGGACTGAATGCCACAGCTAACCTACGCTGCATGGCCTCCCTGATCCTGCAAAGCCTGCAGAAGGATCCTCGTATTCAGCAGATGAAGGAGAGGTATCATTACTGACTGACAACTCTCCTTGATCCACGGCACAAGGGTAAGGTCGCAGAGGGAGCAGAGGATGAGACAGCTTCCGGAAGCCTTGCAGAAAGGTCTGTGCAACTCGTTCCCAGAGACTGGGAGGTTTAAATTCCTGGTCCTGGACAATGTGTTGCTGAGGCTTCAGTCAGTTCAGTCACAGAAGGAGCGGTAGAGAAGGTGGCCGTCTGACCGATGTGTTCATACAATCTTTTAGTCCACTGCCCCAAGGTATGACCAATTCCAGCAACCATTGCCAGCGTCTGATTTACATGGTGCAGGAATACCTAGGGGCAAGATCAGACTTGGACACCTTTCCCACCAAAAATCATCTGGGTTACTGGGTCTTGAGGATGGATCACTGGCCAGAGCTTGCACAGTATGCAATTGAGCTACTGGCCTGTCCTGCATCCAGCGTTCTTTCAGAAAGCACATTCAGTGCTGCTGGAGGCTTTGTAACCAATCACAGGATGCGCCTGTCCACTGAATCGGTTGATCGACTGACCCTCATAAAGATGAATTAGTCTTGGATCACCACCAGCTACCAAGCACTTGAAGCTGATGTAACCGAATATTTTTTTTTTTAAATGTCACATCCCTTCAAGACAAACTATGCTGATGCTGAGTGACTATCCTTTTATGCTGACTGACTATCCTCTTCCTCCTCAATGATCCTGCTGATAGCTTGGAAGAACGTTTTTGGTTCTGGGCACCGCCACCAGTGCCTAAGGTCCAATTTTTCAGCCCCTGTTTAAAAAAAATAAAAATAAATTGTAATTACATGCCCCTGTTAAACAATAATTTTTATTCAAGTTTTCAGATTTACAGGGCACAAAATAAACAGATTGACTTTCGTGCATAAGAGTCATACAATCCGCATAAGTAGGATACATTCTAGACAAATCCTGTTAGCAATGTAGTTACAATTATATAAAAGAATGCAGTATATTGACACAACATATTTCCACTCAGGCATCATCGCCATTATCTGAGACCATAGTACCCTCCTAACGCAGGTGCCTCCTCTGGGATCTAGCTGCACCCCTGAGGGAGGATCCAGACAGATCTTTTTGTTTGATCCTGTGTTGTACAGAGAACAATCAATTGTACGTCCATTTCTCATAGAATGTAACAGATGCTCGGAATGTAACAATGCTGACTCTCCATACTATCTACTACGTGTCTTAAAGAAAGTCAGAAAAAAGGGGAAAACAATAACTAAAACCTTAGCCAGGTAAGGTGAAGGGGAGGGAAGGACGGGTAGGAACCTATTGCTAGGTCCCAGGGCAGGAGACTGTCGCTCAACAAGAATTTTTTAGGAGAGAAATGTGTAATTCTATTTCCTCTAAGTTTTCACTCCCACTACTAGGTTAATCTTGTCATTTTACTATGGTGTATTAGCCTTGTACCAGTCGCGCCACGGTTGCCAGTTATTTTGAAAAGTAGTACGTTTCCCTGATGCCGATGCCAAGATAAGTTCATAATTATAGTGAATAGCAAGAGACCGAATGACCTCTGGGACCTCCGGAGGATGAGAGGATTTCCAAATCCTAAGAAGTACCAGTCTAGCTGCTAAAAATAAATGAGTTACAAACTGTCTAAGGGGTGGTGGTATATCTTCTATTCCTATGTTAAGCAGTGCCAAGGCAGGGGATGGGGGTATCGTGATGCCTGTTACCTGTCTGAATATTGCGAATATTCTCATCCAGTAACCAGCTAATTTGCTGCACGACCACAGTACGTGAAAAATAGTGCCAACTTGAGAGCAATTCCTCCAACAAAGTGGAGAGATCGAAGGGTTAAATTTGGCCAAACGATATGGAGTTAGATACCATCTTTGCGTCGTTTTATGCGCTAATTCCCAAAGGGAGGTGCATCTTGTGGCAGAATATGTGTGGTGGATAGCTATGCTCCATTGCTCTTCAGAGATAGAGACTCCAAGGTCTCTCTCCCAAGCCATCATGGGCCCAGTCTTTTCTAATAATGATTTGTCATTTAGAGTGTTATAAAATAAGGAGATTCCACCTTTCTTCTCACCCCCGGTACCAAGGTATTGTTTGATTCGCCAATTAACTTTGTAAGGGGGAATATGTTTTCTAGTAATATAAGACTGAACTCGGTAATAAGTAAAGTGTTCCGAGTGCGATAGGCCGTACTCCTCCTGCACCTTTGCAAAGGATTTAAGCTGAGATCCACTAAACAGGTCATGAATACAATGGATTCCTGAATTATACCAATTGTTCAGGGATAGCTCCGTGATTAGCAACGTTAATGTTGATATAGGTAATGGAATCGTAGAGGATGGGCCACTCTGCGGATGTGTAGAAACTAGTAGTTTCCAGGAGTGTAAGGATGCCAACACTGGGAGCGAAAGGCCTTTCGGTGTCCGTGCCAGGTGTGGGAATGCCAGGGAGAAAGTTCGTAAATTGCTGCCTGGAACAGTTTGCTGCTCTATTTCCCCCCATAACGAGGATGGTTTGTTAGCAAACCAATCCCTCAGTTGTGCTAGGATAGCTGCTCTGTAGTAATCCACCAGTACAGGCAAGCCTAGGCCACCAGCTGTTCTAGATTTGCTCAATTTTTTGAACACGCTTCTAGCTTTCTTACCTTCCCAGAGAAACCCTGAGAGCATAGTCTGTAGTTTACTGAAAAATTGGTTTGTGACCGGGACAGGGACCGTGCGAAAGATATAGAGCAACTGAGGTAGTAGTTGTTTTAAACGCCGCGAGGCGTCCTGACCATGAGAGAATATGCTTGCTGAGGGCTTGGAGACCAGACCTTAATTTGTCTACAAGGGGAGTATAATTAGCTTTAAAGAGTTGGTCAGGGTGAGGGGTTAGTGTGGTCCCTAGATAAGATATCCCCGAGTCTTGCCATAGGAAGGGGTAAGTATTCTGCAAAAATTTCCTTTCATGTGGGGGAATTCCCAGATCAAGAACATAGGACTTGGATGAGTTCACTTTATAATATGAGACTTTGCTATAGTGTTCCATAATCTTGGCGACATGCATCAGAGAAGTTGTTGGTCTAGTAAGCATTAGAATCATGTCGTCAGCGAAAAGGCCGACCACGTGCTTGCCACTGTTCACCTCGAACCCATAGACATTAGGGTCCTGTCTGATGCATGCAGCCAAAGGCTCAGTTAGCATTTTGAAGATCAAAGGGGATAATGGACATCCCTGTCGGGTGCCATTCGTGATTTGAAAGGGTTTTGACAACATTCCAGAGGAGTATACCCTAGCCGAAGGAGAGGTATAGAGAGCAAGTATGGCCATTAGAATATGGCCTGTAAAGCCAAATGATCCCATCACTCCAGACAGATATCCCCAATGGACCCGGTCGAACGCCTTCTCCGCGTCCAAAGCAAGGAGCAGAGAAGGCGTTCGCCGAGCCCGTGCCAAACCGATTATATTTATGACACGCCTTGTGGCGTCCGAGGTCTGTCTCCCCTTAGTGAATCCCGATTGGTCAACATTTATGATAGTAGGTAGCATCGGTATCAGACGTAGTGCTAGCATTTTAGCATATATCTTTAGGTCATTGTTCAACAAGGATATAGGCCTAAAATTTTGAGGCACCTCCGGGGCTTTGCCTGGCTTGGGCAGGGTCACAATAATTGCTTCCAACATTTCTGTTGGGAAGAGGGCAGAGGCAGCAGTATTCTCATAGACCTTAAGAAGGTGGGGGCCTAGGACAGACTTAAAGGTCTTGTAATATTCTCCAGTCAGCCCATCAGGACCCGGGGATTTATTGCTTGGTAATATGTCTATGGCCCTATACATCTCAGCGATTGTGAAAGGCAGATTTAGGTCCTCTACCTGGTCAGTGGTAAGAGTAGGAATTTTTGCTTTCGCTAAGAAATTCGCTATGTCATCCCTAGAAGGCTGTGGGGTAGAGCTATCTTTACTTAAGTTGTAAAGGGATTCGTAATAGTCACTAAAGGAGTCAGCAATCCTTTGCGGATCGTATTCTTTGATATTAGTCTTGGGGTTGAACAGATGAGGAATTTTTGATTTAAAACGTTGTCCCTGTAGTCTACGCGCCAAGGCCTTCCCAGCCTTATTGCCCGTGGAATAGAAGGACAATTTTAGCTTCTTCTCCACTCGTTCAAATTTGTGCAGTAACGCAAGTCTAAGTTCATGTCTCAGATGTCCTAAAGCTGTGTGGTAAGATGGAGTGGGGTTGGATTTATTCAGAATCTCTAATGTTGTAATTTTGTTTAGAAGGTCGTCTGTCTGCTTTTGCCTCTGCCTCTTCAACCGCGCACCTTGCTGAATAAAGATACCGCGAATAAACGCCTTATGGGCATTCCATACCGTAGTAGGAGAGATCTCAGGGGTAGAGTTAAGCTGAAAAAACTCAGAGAGGTTGTCCTCGAGTAAGTGTTTGGTAGTGGGTTCTTGAATTAATTGGGAATTAGATCGCCACAAATAGGCGGTGTTAGGGGGACTATTGTCTGCGATGGTGACCAGCACTTATGCATGGTCCGACCATGTGATTGAGTTAATTTTAGTATGCATGATATTCTGGAGGAGCCACCTGTCTGAGAGGAAGAGATCAATCCTACTGTAAGAGCGATGCCTATGAGAGTAAAAAGAATAATCTCTCTCATCAGCATGTCTGCAACGCCATACATCAAAGATATCATTATTTCTTAAAAAGTTGCACAGAGATTGAGATTTCCTAACGGAAGTGCAAGTTGAATCCATCTTGGGATCCGGTACAATATTAAAGTCCCCGCACAACAGTAAAGCCCCTTGTCTAATTTTACTTATTTTTTTCATAAGTCTGTTCAAAAAGTGGATCTGGCGAACATTAGGTACATAGACATTTACTAGTGTATAACGGGTATTGTTAATATCGCACACCAATACTATGAATCGACCATGAGGCCGCGTACACACGGGCGGACTGTTCGCCCAACTTTGTTTGTCAAACAGTTTCGGCAAACAGTTCGCTCAAAATTAGCATGGACGGACATGGCCACACATGGCACTTTTTGAGCGGACTGTTTCAGCGAACTGTTTGACAAACAGTTCGCTCAACTTTTGAAATGAACGGACTCGCCCACGTAAGGCGGAGGCAAATCCGCCCATTTCGAGCGCGTGTACAGGTAGGCGGGGTCCGCGAAGGAGACGTCGCGGGCTCCGCCGCCTGGAATGGGCTTAAAGGGGAACCCCAACGCCGAAAAAAATCGGCGTGGGGGTTCCCCCAAAGTCCACAACAGACCCTTGTCCGAGCACGCTACCCGGCCGGCCAGGAAAGGGGGGCGAGCGAGCGCGCCCCCCCTCCTGAGCCGTACCAGGCCGCGTGCCCTCAACATGGGGGGGTGCCTTGTCACATGGGTTGGTCACATGGGTTGATGTCACATGGGGACTATGACATCGTAAGGGGGCGGGGTCACCATGTGACCAACCCATGTGACATATACCATGTGACACCGCCCCATTGTCACTATATAAGTGACCGCACAGCGCGGCTCTGGCATTCCGGCCGGAGAGAGCGACGTGTCAACATCTCCTGGGGAAGAAGAAGAAGAACAAGAAGAAGAACAAGAACGGAAGGCGGCGACGGCGACAGCGGCGACAGAAGACCGGGCCACCGCCTGTAAAAGAGCTACAAGAAGGCGCGGTGGCCCGGCAGAAGAACCGAAGGCGGCGACAGAAGAACAGAAGGCAGCGGCGACAGAAGACCGGGCCACCGCCTGTAAAAGAGCTATAAGAAGGCGCGGTGGCCCGGCAGAAGAACCGAAGAGGGGGACAAGACCCCCGAAGTCGGGAGAAGAGGCCGGCGGCGGGGAGGAAGAAAGCCGGGCTCCTCCGCTAGTAAAAGAGCTACACGAAGATAGCGGAGGAGTCCGGCGAGAAGACCCCCGAAGACGGAAGACCCCCGGAGCTGTGCAATAAAATATTTTTTCTCTGTGTTGTGTTTTTTTTTGTACTTTATTTCACAGGTGAATGGGTAGGGGTACATTGTACCCCATACTCATTCACATAGGGTGGGGGGCCGGTATCCGGGGGCCCCCTTCTTAAAGGGGGCTCCCGGATTCCGATAAGCCCCCCGCCCGCAGACCCCGACAACCAACGGCCAGGGTTGTCGGGAAGAGGCCCTTGTCCTCATCAACATGGGGACAAGGTGCTTTGGGGTGGGGGGGCCGCGCGGCCCCCCCTTCCCCAAGGCACCCCCCCATGTTGAGGGCACGCGGCCTGGTACGGCTCAGGAGGGGGGGCGCGCTCGCTCGCCCCCCTTTCCTGGCCGGCCGGGTAGCGTGCTCGGACAAGGGTCTGTTGTGGACTTTGGGGGAACCCCCACGCCGATTTTTTTCGGCGTTGGGGTTCCCCTTTAAGCCCATTCCAGGCGGCGGAGCCCGCGACGTCTCCGTCGCGGGCCCCGCCTACCTGCACACGCGCTCGAAATGAGCAGACTTCCCTCCGAGCGGGAACAGTTTGCTCATTTCGAAAGTAGCCTACACACGGGCGGACTGTTCGCTCAAACACAGTTTCAGCGGACAGTTTTTCGGAATTTCCGAAAGACTTTGTCCGTCAAACTGTCCGCTGAAACTGTCCGCTGAAAGCCCACACACGAGCGGACTGTCCGCCCAAACACTGTTCAGCGGACAAGGTTGGGCGAACAGTCCGCCCGTGTGTACGCGGCCTTAGAGTCAGTAATTTCCTGATGCAGTAGAAAGGAGACAGTATCATAGCTATCATAGTACCTCTCTTCTTCTTCTGTGCGCTAGATAGGATATAGTGTTGAAAACCTCTCGACGTGCACTTGGGAGGGAAATCCTTAAGAAAGTGCGTCTCTTGAACACAAAGTATATCGCAGTGCGATGATTGGGCCTCTTTCCACAAAGAAAATCTCTTGGCCGGGTGGTTTAGTCCATGGGCATTAACTGACAAAATGTTAAGTGGCATTACATCTATTGGACGGGGCGCTAATCATGGGGAGACATTTGTATTCACTGCTGAACTCGTCCCGGTGTAGCTGTGAATGGTAGTGGTGAAGATACGGTGAGTAGGATGTCCCTGCCAAAGACTCGTCGTGTAGAGAGAGTTCTGGTATATTGGAGTTGGTAGTTCCTGGACTTAGGGATAGTGCTGACAGCTCCTGTGGGAAAAACAGAAAAGGGGAAAAACTTCCAAAACAAAAACTGGGTAAAAGGAGGGTTATCATAATCCGTGTGCAGATCATATCTGCTCGGGTAAGTAGGGTCTGTATTGACCAAAAGAGCACGGCTCCGTCAGGCGGGGCCCATAAGAGGCTGGTTAGTATAGCACAGCGGCCGCCAACAAGCAGCCGATCCAATATCCAGTATCATGGTACAGCTACTCCACCAGTGGCCGACCTTTTGGGCTGTGTGCGGCAGGAGGCCTTGGTAATGTTATTTAAATTTTTACGAAGCTGCAAAGTATGCTGCGAGAGGTCCCCATAGAACTGAATATTAGAAAATTCTGTATTACGGTGCTCCCCTCTCCTGGTGATTTGCATTAGACGGTCTTTAGTCTGGTAGAAGTGCATACGAAATAGAACATCCCTAGGGACATTTTCAGGGATAAATGTGGGTTTAGGGATGCGGTGTATTCTGTCGATAGATACTTCTATTGGCGAAAGATCTGGCATGAGAGTGGTTAACAGATTGGTAACATAGGGACGCAGGTCTGTTGGGGTTACCAACTCGGGGATGCCCCTTAGCTTCACATTGTTCCTCCTGGCCCTGTCTTCTAGGTCTGCCAGCTTAGCTTTAATCCAATTCTGATCTTCCTCAACTGAGTCATGGGCATCAATGAGATCGTTTATGGTGGTGGCGTACTCCCCCATTTTGGTTTCAACGTGGCTCACTCTTTCACCCACCTCTTTAAGTTCTGTGCTAAAGCTTCTCATACAAGACATCATATCTGTATGTATAGTGTTGCGCAAAGAGATAAGCATGTCTTTAAGGGTGGTGTCAAGAACAGGCTGATTTGTTGTGGGAAAGGTAGTAATGGAGTCAGGAAGTTCTCTGGTGTCTTCCTGGGATTCAGAGGGGGATCTCACCTCATGCTGCTGCAGTGTACCGGAGCTATATCTTCTGCTCCTGGCCTTGGCTGGACTTCTGCTCAGCGGGGTAGATGCCTGTGAGTTCCCCGGGGAGTGCTCACAGCTGGTGTGTGTATTTTCCTCAGACCGCTCCAGAATGCTGGATGTGAAGAGCGGAGTGGAGGACGCGCCGGCGCCATCTTTGCCATGCTATCTCGATGGCTGCATGAAGTATGCAGTCAGTTTTCGGGGCTTCCTCTCCGCTCTTTTCCTCCTAGACATGTCGGCAGGCTGTGCCCGGATCAAACTGCCGCTATGGGGCTGCAAACTGTTGCCGCTGTGCTCCGTGAGCTGCTCCGTTATCCCGCTATACACCGGAGCTCTGAGCCTAAGCTGCCATCTTGGCTAAGGTCAAGCCATGCCCTGTAATTACAATTTTTGATGCAATACTTTGCAGCAGGGCTCATTCCTGCTCTCCAACTAGAGTATCTGTGAGAGGTTGCAGTGTCGTGGCGCCAGTGCCGAAGGCCCAATTTTTTAGCCCCTATTTACAGGTGCATGTAATTACAATTCTTGATATAATATTTCACAGCAGGGCCCGTTCCAGCGCCCACCGAGAGTCGTGAGGACTTACAGTGTTGTGGCACCAGCAGCACCATCACCACCACCACCAAAGGCCCAATTTTTCTACCATTGTTCAACAATGGCATGTAATTCCAATTCTTGATATAATAGTTCATAGCAGTGCGCTCCAAATTTCTGCAGAGCATATAGGGCAGGCCCCTACTTTCAAGCATCCAACTTACAAAGTCTCCTACTTGCAAACGGAAGGAGACAACAGGAAGTGAAATGAAATCTACCCCTAGGAAGTGAAATTCTCTCCTGTAAGTGTTGATATGGCAAAAACCTGTCTCCTCCCCACTGATGCTTTATCCCAATCCTTGTTTTACTAAAAACCCCAAATTTTCAAAAGACATTGGTCATTACGACAGAAAGTGAGGTGAACTCTTCTGAAGAGGTGCACTGACGGAAAGAAAAATGTTACAGGGGTGGTAACCCTTCCCTATGTTTTCCAAAAAGCTTAAAATTGATTTTTTGACTGGAGCTACACTCTAAAAATGCACCAGTTCAAAATTACAAACAGATTCTACTTAACAACAAACCTACACAGTCCTTGTCTTGTTTTCACCACCTGTATACTGCTGTTCTGAGTATATAGGGCCTGGGGGCCCACGCCTTTCCTTTTTTTAATTTGGGTACGGGGTTCCCCTTAATATTCGTACAAGACCCAAAGGGGCTGGTAATGGGTGGGGGGCTACCCATGCCATTTTTCTCGATTATTTTCATCCATATTGCCGGAACCAGATATTACATTAAAATCGCAAGTAGTTTTAAATTACTTTTTTCCATTAGAAATGTAAGTTTGTGCAGGGACTGTTCTGAACATGGAAAACACTTCACAGGCATACTATAGACACCCCCCAGGCACTATATTTAAAGGAATATTTCACTGTTTTTTCACTTTAAGCGTCATTAAAATCAGTGCTCCCGAAAAAACAGGCATTTTTAAAACGTATTTTTGCATTGATACCCAAACCCTTTTTAGAACAATAACTTGCATATTAGCCTTTAAAATTAGCACTTTTGATTTTGAACATTCGAGTCCCATGGACTTTAATGGGGTTCTAAAGTTTGTGCAAATTTTCAGTCTGTTCGCAGGTTCTGGTTGCGAACAGACTGAACCTGCGAACCTCATCCCTATAGCCAAGCAATACAAGTGTATACCAAGAAGGGAGGCACCTCTGTGTCCCCTGATGTACATCAAAGAAAAGGATTTTACAGGTAAGCTGTTTTAAAAATCCTATTTTTTTTCCCTTACATCAGGGGACACAGAGCCATAGTAATTACTATGTGGGATGTCCCATAGCAATGGCAACTGAAGGGGGGAGACATAACTAAAAACAGGAGGCCAGAGGACTCATACTGCAGCCTGCTGTATACTGCGCCCAAGTGCAATATCCTCATGACCTATAATATCAATTTGATAAAATCTTATAAACTTGTGAACCGAAGACCAAGTTGCGGCCTTACAGATTTGAGCCATAGAGGCCTGATGATGCACCACCCAAGAGGCACCAATCGCCCTGGATGAGTGTGCTTTAACATGAGAAGGAAGAATTTTCTTCTTTAAGTTGAAGCTTGAATAATCACTTGACAAATCCATTTGGAAAATAGTGGATCTTGACGTTGCCTGTCCACATCTTGGACCCTTTGGCAGTACAAACAAAACCTGTGTTTTGTGAACCTGAGCGGTCACCCTTAAATAGACTCTGATCGCTCTTACTACATAAAGAGAATGTAGTGCCTTCTCTTCCCTAGATTAAGGCTCTGGGGAGAAAGAAGGAAGAATATCTTGGTTTAAATGAAAACCTGTTACCACTTTGGTAGGAATTCAGGATGAGGACATGAAACCACTTCATCCTTATGCATGATGAAATATGGCTCTTACAAGACAGAGCCGCTACTTCCGATACTCTTCTAGCAGAAGAAATGGCAACCAGAAAAGATTATCTTTCTTGTCAAAAGAACCAAGGAAATTACTTGGGACTTGAGGGGGAAGCAAGAGGCCATAGGAAAAACACAGACAAGGATCTGGCTCATGATATTGACTTCTATCATGAGCCAGATCCTTGTCTGTGTTTTTTCAGCTTTATTTCAGATCCCATATGCAGGAAATCAGGAATCCTGCCTATGACATGCTTCCCGGGGTGCCAACCCCTGGATCCACACCAAGAAACATATGCCTTCCAGACTCTAAAGTAAGTGATTCTGGAAGCCGGCTTCCTGGCATTAGTCAAAGTAGACACTACCGAAGGAGATCACACACAATCATTTATAGAGTGGGATTCAACAGTCAAACCTGTTAAATTTTTTGTCCGTAAGGTAAGATGAAATACCGGACCTTATGCAAGAAGGTCTGGCTATAATGGCAGAGTCCAAAGGTAAATCAAGATCTTCTGGGACCCTGGGGCCACCAGAATCACCTCCTTTTGTTCCTGCTTAATCCTGCAAAGAAGGCACGGAAGTGGCAGAACTGGAGGAAATGCATAGATCAGTGAAAAACTGATCCCGTGGGAAGACTGAAGCGTCTGTTCCGCCTGCTAGCGGACCCCTTGTTCTCGACATAAAGTTTTCTACTTTGTTGATGAATCTGGGCGTGAATAGGTCCATATCCGGAATACCCCATCTATGAGATCTCCCTAGGAAGATATCGGGGTGAAGAGATCACTCTCCCGGAAATAATTGTTGGCGAATCAAGTAGTAAGCCTGCCAATTCCCTATTCCTGAAAATGAAAACTGCAGATAGGCAAGGAATGTTGTGTTCTGCCCAAGCTAGAACATTATTCACCTCTCTTTGTGCTGCAGGACCTCTCGTGCCCCCCTGGTGATTGATGTGAGCCACCGCCATGGCCTTTGTCAGACTGAATCCTGACAGGACAGTCCCATAGTCTGACCGTCCAAGATTCTAGTGCCAGACGTACTACCCGAAACTTCCACAAAAGTTGATAGACAAGGTCCTCTAACCTGGACCATCTCCCCTGGACAGAATCCTCTTCCAGGGATGTTCCCCAGCCCAGAAGACTGGCATCTGTTGTTAATACCCTCCAGGATAAAGATTTTCCCTTTTGCTGGATAACAACCACCAATTTAGGCTCTGACTTATGTCGGGAGCCAAGCGTATTGGAAACAGACAAGGCCTGAATCTTTTTTATTCCAGTTTGACAGGATGGTGTCTTGAAGCAGCTTTTGAGTAAAAACTGCGCTTAAGGGGCGGCCTTGAAGGAGGCCACCATTTCCCCTAAAAATCGACTGCACAGCCGAATTAAGGAATTTTCCTTTGTTTTGGTAAGTTGAATTAGTCCTACAATGGAACTGATTCTTGTCTGGGGAAGAATACCTTCTTCTGTATGGTATCTACAGTATAACCAGCCCCCAAGTACTGTAATCTCCTTGATGGTTTTAAGGAGAATATTTCTAGGTTGAGTATCCAACCTAGAGACTTCAGATAGTTACGGCTGAGATCAGACTCTGGTTTTAGACCTGAGACTGAATGATCTATTAAAAGTAGATCTTCTAATAGGCTAGGACCGCTATGCCTTGAGCCCTTAATCTGGCTAAAGGAGGTGGCAGAATCTTTCAGAACACTTGTGGTGCTGTGGCTAAGCCGAATGGCAGGGCCACAACTGAAAAGATAATTTTATATTTCAAAAACACAGAATATGCAACTCCCCTCCTTGCAGGGTGGACACAGCCAATCGAATTATGAAAGGATTGGATGTTTAAGTGCCGATTCAGATATTCGAGATCTAGAATGGGTCTTACCTCTCTGTTCGGTTATGGAACCTTAAAAGGTTTGGGCTAAAACCCCCTGTTCCACTAAGGGAACCTCACCAACTGGGATAACAGCTGATCCAGAGGCCAGAAAGAGAGACTTCTTTTTTCTCTGGATCCTTAGGAACATTCTCAGAGGAGACGGAAAACTCTTGGAACTCTAGTCGTAACCTAGAGAAAAAATTGTAGAAATCCATCTGTCTTGACATTGTTCCTGCCAGATCTTGAGAATCGCAGGACCTTTCCCTCACCCGAATGAGTGGGGGTGTCCCTTCACGAGAAGGCTTTAGCATTCTGCTTTGTGGGCTTTCTGCCCCAAGATCCTGGTGCTGCCCTTGGGGAATTTCCCTTGAACCTGACGGTTGAGGCCGTCGAGACTGCCCAGAGGCAGATGCCCCAGGCATAGAAGAGGCAGCACGATAAAAGGAGAAATGTTTGAACCTCTTTTTACTGGTAAAGAGAGCTTTACCCTATTAGAGGTCTTTTGGATGTACTTATCCAGATCGTCTCTAAATTGCCATACCCCATGAAGGGAAACAAACTGGCTAAGAGCTTTCACATGGTGCTTCAGCTGATCAATACAGAACTGTGAGAATGCACTAGCCTAAGCATAAGCCATAAGGCTTAAATGATAGAGTCTTTCACGGTAGGCTCCGAGATCTTTTAGGAAACCTTCAGGAACCAGGGAACCTCGGGCTACCCACAATCCTGAACCTGCGACAGCACCCTGCCAGTAAAACCTTTATGGCCTTACAACCAAGAAAGTACTGGATCTCAGGGCCCAGCTCTCAAAGAGAAGCGTTCGCAAGCAAAACTTTGTTTCTTTGGACATGAGGCCTGGGTACCATTCATTTAGCCCATGAAAAGTCATCAGAACAGATCCAGTCAGCAAGGCTAGCCCTCATCAAGGATTACTACCCGTGGAGCTCAGCACAGCACATCTTTACTCGTGACCAACACCCAAGACACTGGTGAAAAAACAGAGGTCTCCCAGTAATCGGAGGGGTTATATAGGGGAGTACATGCCTTAGGGGAGTGCCAGTGTCCAGCACCTACTGGTCCAATATAACCCACTTAGTAATTACTATGGCTCTGTGTCTCCTGATGTAAGAAAAGAAAATAGTTTAGTCATTGAGCAGCCAAATCTTCCAGGGCTGAAGTGGTTAAACAAATCTCTCTACATAAACTTGACTTGTATATCTGCTGTCTTCCCCTCTCTACCCTGTTTGAAAAGTGCAGATAATGTTAGAAATCATTCTTCCTCTTTCAGAAGCACATAGGGGTGGGTGGGGAGACTGGACTTATACTGTATGAGAACTGATTGGAGCAAGGCCACCCCCCTTCCACCTAGGCAGAGGGACGAAGAAACATGCAGAGCTATATTCTGAATAAACAAGCTCAGTGCTTATCTCCCTCTAAGTTTCTTCCCCGACACAAATTTTTAGCTCATGCTATCTCATGTGTCAGAGATCTTGTCAAAAGTGACTCATACTAATAACAGAGGAATTAAGCACCAGAGGGAAACAACACTTAGAGCTTTGGAGAGAGATAAGTAAACACTACATACAGTATCTCATAAAAGTGAATACACCTCTCACACCCGTCATTCTTTTCATGTGACAACACTGAAGAAATTACACTTTGCTACAATGTAGTGAATGTTCAGCGTGTATAAAAGTGTAAATTTGCTGTTCCCTCAAAATAACTCAACACACAGCCATTATTGTCTAAACCGCTGGCAAAAAAGTGAGTTCACCTAAGTGAAAATGTCCAAATTAAGCCCAAAGTGTAAATATTTTGTATAGCCACCATTATTTTCCAGCACTGCCTTAACCCTCTTGGGCATGGAGTTCACCAGAGCTTCACAGGTTGCCACTGGAGTCCTCTTTCACTCCTCCATGATGAAATTACAGAGCTGGTGGATGTTAGAGACTTTGCGCACCTCCACCTTCCATTTGAGGATGCCCCACAGATGCTCAATAGGGTTTAGGTCTTGAGACTTGCTTGGCCAGTCCATCACCTTTACTCGTTTGTCTTGGAGGTGTGTTTGGGGTTGTTATCATGTTGGAATACTGCCCTGCAGCCCAGTCTCCGAAGGGAGGGGATCATGCTCTGCTTCAATATGTCACAGTACATGTTGGCATTCATGGTTCTTTCAATGAACTGTAGCTCATGCAGCCCCAGGCCATGACCTCCCACCACCATGCTTGACTGTAGGCAAGACACACTTGCCTTTGTGCTCCTCACCTGGTTGCCACCATACACGCTTGACACCATCTGAACCAAATACATTTATCTTGATCTCATCAGACCACAGGACATGGTTCCAGTAATCCATGTCCTTAGTCTGCTTGTCTTCAGCAAACTGTTTGCAGGCTTTCTTGTGCATCATCTTTAGAAGAGGCTTCCTTCTGGGAGGTGACAGCCATGCAGACCAATTTGATGCAGTGTGCGGCATATGGTCTGAGCACTGACAGGCTGACCCCTCACCCCTTCAACCTCTGCAACAACGCTGGCAGCACTTATACATTTATTTCCTAAAGACAACCTCTGGACATGACGCTGAGCATGTTCACTCAACTTCTTTGGTCAACCATGGCGAGGCCTGTTCTGAGTGGAACCTGTCCTGTTAAACTGCTGTATGGCTTTGGCCACCGTGCTGCAGCTCAGTTTCAGGGTCTTGACAATCTTCTTATAGCCTAGGCCATCTTTATGTAGAGCAACAATTCTTTTTTCAGATCCTCAGAGAGTTCTTTTCCATGAGGTGCCATGTTGAACTTCCAGTGACCAGTATTAAAGAGTAAGAGCGATAACACCAAATTTAACACACCTGCTCCCAATTCACACCTAAGACCTTGTAACACTAATGAGTCACATGACACCAGGGAGGGAAAATGGCTAATTGGGTCCAATTTGGACATTTTCACTTAGGGGTATACTCACTTTTGTTGCCAGCGGTTTAGACATTAATGGCTGTGTGTTGAGTTATTTTGAGAGGACAGCAAGTTGACATTGTTATACAAGCTGTACACTAACTACTTTACATTGTTGCAAAGTTTAATTTCTTCAGTGTTGTCACATGAAAAGATATAATAAAATATTTACAAAAATGTGAGGGGTGTACTCACTTTTGTGAGATACTGTATATATGCTTAATTCAACTTTCCCGAATGGGGTTTCCAACCACTATAATGTATAGAATGCATTAAGGTGAAAATACCTTCTGCCTTTAAAAACACTTTCATAAATATATGTGGCTTATCTATTACTCAAGAAATCAGCACTGTGCTACAGCACAGCCATTTCCAGAAACTGTCTTTATCAAGTTCCTAAACATACAAAGTAACAAACCTTCCACATTTTACCTCAATGACCAAAAAAAAAAGAATGGCGCATGTAGAGTGATGATGCAGGAGAATGTCACGTGGCACTTTACAAGGTCAAAGTCATGACTCACACGGATATTATACTATGATGAGCCACAGAACATAATAATCAAAAGGTAAGTTAAAATGGAAAAAAGACAGCCTGCAATGTTAGTCTACTGATGTCAACACAACATGACATTCATAATGCTGTTAAATTTCTGTTATTTAAACTATTTAAAAGATGGATATGCTTTTAAAGCATAACGTCAGCTTTCAAAAACTTTTTGCATTTGAAACACAATAAAGTTAGCCAACATCAGTTTTCTGGTGATATCACTCAATCCAACAAAATGTGACAGCAGTAATTGTATAAAATGATGCTTTTAGATATTTGTGACGACATGCAAAATAATTTTTTATGCTGCAGCGTGTTTAAAAAAACATTAGCCTTCAGCAAAAGTATTGCTATTTTGCATACTTCAACTCATATGCAAATGTTAGGTGTTTTGAGGTTACTGCACATACTAACAAGTTATTGCATTGCAGAGGACAATGGGTAAAACGTGGATGTGCTTCAAATGGAGCATGTGGGGCCAAGCCCAGAACCACCAGATTCTGAGAGCCCAAACCAGCAAAGTAGAATCTTGCTCCTGAGCCTGTCATTTATACTTTACTGGGACATGTTCACACACCCTAAAGAGGACTTTCCCCCATCTATCGGCAAGCATTTTTCTTCAAAAACTCTCCCAGAAGAAGCAACACTTATGCCCCGTACACACGAGAGGACTTAAATCCGAAGGAGTTTCCGACGGAGTTCCGCCGGAGTTCCGCCGGAGTTCCGACAGAGTTCCGACGCAACGGACTTGCCTACACATGATCCCACTAAAGTCCGCCCGTCTGGTCCGCGGTGACGTACACCAGGTCCGACGAGACTATAAAACGGAAGTTCAATACCAAGTGCGCCACCCTTTGGGCTCCTTCTGCTAATTTCGTGTTTATCTCGTGTTAGTAGAAGTTTGGTGAGAGACGATTCGCGGTTTTCAGACTCGTATTTTCCAGAACGTTTTTCACTGCTTTTCAGTTTGTGCTTGTGAGGTTTGTATCTGTTTTTTAGTGCGTGTAGTCAGTTCGTGTCTGTATTTTGCAGTGCGATCTAACTGCGCTCGCTGACTTTCAGCTCGCTCTTCACAGGCCTTGCTGTTCTTCAGTGACGTCTGTTAAGTTCGCTCTGACAATCCGACCGTTTTGAAGCCATGTTGCGTGTACGTACTCGTCATCGAGTTCGTGCTTTGCTTGCGCTTGGTGTTGTAGTTCATTCTGCAACCCAAGAACAGTCCGTGGACGGGGTGTTGAGGAGTTCATGGACGAAGAATTGGTTGCTCCAGCGTGACCAGTTCTCGCACATGCCTTTGCTTCGTGAGATCCGGGAGAATAATCCTGATGATTTCAGGAATTATCTCCGGATGACGGACCCCGTTTTTCACCGTCTGCTGGCTTTGCTGACCCCTTATATCAGCAGGCAGGATACCTGCATGCGGCAAGCCATCACTCCGGAGCAGAGGCTCGTCGCCACGTTGCGCTACTTGGCGACAGGGAGAAGCCTTCAGGACCTGAAGTTCTCGACAGGCATCTCCCCCCAGGCTCTGGGGATCATTATCCCAGAGACCTGTTCTGCCATTATACAGGTCCTGCAGGAGGACTATATTAAGGTAAGATTTAGCATTTAACATCACATTTTATTGTCTTTAATGTTTGCTAATGCCTTGTATTTCTTTCCTCAATCTCTAATTACCATGATTGCAATATGCTGTGAATGTCCCCTTTGTCCTCATGCATGCTGCAATCTTTTAATGCTCCTTTTTAGTTTTTCATGCATATTTGCCTTCATTAAACCTCACCAACATGCTATGGTAGGCCCATATCCACCTAGTCTAGTCACTTAAAATGTCTTTTGTCAGCTCCATTCTATTGCTTTATCCTAAAACCAAACATTTTAAAGATTATTCCAAATGGTCTGTGTCCCCTTAACTGAATCCCCCCCCCCCCCCTTAATAGTATCCCAAATGGTCTGTGTGTCCTTTAACTGGATCCCCCCCCCACACTTAATATAATTCCAACGAGTTTGTGTGTCCTTAAATTAATGTTGAATTATATATTGTATTTTTAACACACTTCAACCCTGGAATGATTTTCCCCCCTTCCTGACCTTCATCACTTTTTTGGGTGATTTGCCAGTGCGTTGTTTGAATTGACAATTGTGCGTCCTTGTAACATGGCTCCTCCTAGTAAATTATCTTCATTTTATTAGCACAAAGAGATTTTGTATTTGGTTGTCTTTGATCACCTCTGCTTTTTTATTTTTGGTGATTAACCACCAACAAACCCAAAATGCATTTTTCCAAATATGCATTTTTTTCTTACTTTTCGCTCTAAAGAAAGATAGGCCCAAAAATATATCACCATGATTTTTTTGGACATCATTTGATGCTGATACGTATTCTTTTAGTAAACAAAAATGTGTTAAAATGAATCACAATTTAAAAGCGTTTCTTGATTGTTTTGGGCAAAAGTTCTCTCGTTTCGTAAATATGGTCTATTTTGCTGGCATTTGTAAAATCTTGCCATTTTTGAAAATAGTAATGGCGTTGCTAACCGTTTTTGTTTTTTTGTTTTTTTTCTGGTGACTGCCACATTATGGCGGACACATTGGCCAATTTCCATACATTTTTGTGACCATTGTCATTAATACAGTGATCAATGCTGTAAAAAATTGTCTTGATTACTGTAAAAATGTCACATGCAGTGAAGGTGTTTTATTAAGCACAAGGGGGCCAAGGAATGGTTTAAAGTGTGTTCTGGGTGAGTGTTTTTCTTAACTGTCTGGTGGATGGGCTAGCAGTGACATGACCCTGATCACTGCTCCCAATGACAGGGAGCAGACGATCGGTGTCATGTGACTAGGCAGAAGCGTGAAATAAAGTTTGTGTTGTAATGTACAATGATTAATGTGCAAAAGTACTTATTTTGTTTTTTTCTGCTTTGCCTCCCCAGTTTCCTTCATCGCCACAGGAATGGCAGACTGTGGCATCCCATTTTGCCACCCGTTGGGACTTTCCAAACTGCGGTGGTGCGATAGATGGGAAGCACGTCCACATTGTGCCACCACCCCATTCGGGGTCATACTTTTATAATTACAAGGGGTTTCACAGTATTGTGTTAATGGCGGTGGTGTCGGCACAGTATGAATTCCTGTATGTGGACGTGGGGAAGAATGGCCGGATGTCGGATGGAGGAGTCTTCACTCAGACGGAGTTCTACCGCCGTCTACAGACAGGTGGCCTGGGATTGCCACCTGATTCGGAGAATGTGGAGGAACTACCCTTCGTGTTCATCGCTGATGAGGCTT
Source organism: Lithobates pipiens (assembly GCF_037356315.1). NCBI lineage: Eukaryota > Metazoa > Chordata > Amphibia > Anura > Ranidae > Lithobates > Lithobates pipiens. The sequence goes on from NW_027507788.1 coordinate 112,839,734, forward strand.
TTGCTCTGGACGACCACATCATGAGGCCATTCCCCCAAAGAGCCCTCACCCCGGAGAGGAGGGTTTTCAACTACCGGCTGGCCAGAGCGAGAAGAGTTGTTGAAAATGCATTTGGAATAATGGCCAGCCGGTTCCGTGTTTTTCTGACTGCTATAAACCTAGCGGAATACAAACTTAACTATGTCGTACTTACGTGCTGCATTTTGCACAATTTTTTACATAAATACTCAACTACTTATTTATCCACAATAATGCCGGAGGCTGGAGTTGGTCCAGAATCACTGACAGGCCTGGATACTGGCCGTACTGGCTTGGCCCCCCAAAGTGCACGTGAAGTTCGCGAAAGATATGTGACTTATTTTAACGGTAGGGGGGCCATTGCAATGCCACACAATATTTAATTTTTAAAAAGAGGAAAATAATAAAAGAACCTCAAATCTGAAATGTGTTTTCTTGCTTGCTTTTGGTTTGTGCTGTCTCCTATGTTATCCTAGTGCACTTGTAGTGCCAAGTGTATTTTCATTAAATTCAATAAGGCCCATTGTCACTGGATACACAAAATCCCTTTTCCCAAACTGGTATTAAGCATTGAAAGAATACGCCACACATTCTTGATTATTCAAAATTTTAATTTGGCCACATTCACATGTGCCATTGAATATTTAGTGATGTAATTTTTTTTTTGGGTTTATTTAACTTTCTTTGCCAAACGTTTCCTTTTTTTTCCCATTTTTAAAAACATTTTTTTTTTTTTTTTGTGGTTTTTATTTTTCTATAAAAAATATGAAAAATGTATAACAACAATCAGCCACAATCGTAAAAATTTGGGAAGTAACAATCTTTGAACTAAAACAAGGGAAATGAAGAACATGATCGATATTATGGAGAAACGGATTATATTCTCCCCAAAATATCGATCATGTTCTTCATTTCCAGCTGCATATTGTCAATCTGAGTCTTCATGAGATCCAGGCTAGTTCGCATGTCATCTAGTTCCCCATTCCAGCCCATTATCTGGCCAATCAGCCTTTGTGCGCTGTCACTGGAAAATGGGGCCCTTTCCACAAACAGAACATCACCTACAATAGATGGGAAAAATTGGGTCAAAAATTATGCAGTCATACATGGATTTCAACAAGCTGGGGTGTCAGACACTCACCTGGTGGGGTGCCCATCTCCCCTACTTCCTCCACCTCTCCTTCCTCAACCTCTCCTTCCTCGACATCCTCGGGGGGGGCACTGGTGCTTGGAAATGTGTCGCTTTCCACAACCAGAACATCACCTAAAATAGATGTAAAAACATGTGTTTGGAAATATGCAGGTATACATCGATTACCTGAAGCTGTGGTGTCAGACACTCACCTGGTGGGGTGCCCATCTCCTCTCCTTCTTCCACCTCTCCTTCCTCCACATGCACATCCACGGGGGGGATGGGGCTAACCTCACATTCCTGCTGGCAAGGGTGGCGGTCCCTGGGATCCTGCTTTGTGAGGCTTTTCTCCCCTATGAGAAATTAACAAACAAAAAGGTATACTTTAGCACACAGATATTTAAGGCCAGAACTAGGAAGATGAAACCTTGATTAGAAGTGTTGTACAATTGTCGGTTTATGAAGAGATGCAAAATGTGAAGACATGATAAATCAATTCACTTTGCCAAAAAATCAAATAATTTGCTTTTTGTGCCAAGGTTCACACATGCCCAACCCCCCCCCCCCCCCCAAAGTATACCAGGGAACCCCGTGTGGCGTGTGGTTTACCCTAATAAATGTTCTCTGGTGTCCCACACCTTTGCTCATGAGTGCAGATGTGTTTTTACCCAGCTGCCAAGTGTCCTCTCCTTCAATTACACTGAATGTTCTTTTCTAGTCATTGTATTTTGAAACACATCTAAACCACAATGTCCTAATCATTTGTTGTGTCCTAAAAATTACACAGCCAAAAAATGCTGTTTAAACCCTGTATCATAAACGAGGTTTGCCACGAACAATTTACGAGGGTTTGTTAAAACGATACGATTCTTTTACTGTATACAACATGAAAGCAGCAATTTTTTACATTGTACAAAGGTAAAGCATATGGATCTGTATGCAATAATCATAAAATAGGAACACACGACAAGTACTTACTTTTTTTCAGAACTTTCTTGATCCTTCTGTATTGATCCGGCTCCCTCAATTTAAGGTCGGACCACCGTTTCCTCAATTGGTCTTTTGACCGTCGTACCCCAAAACGATTATGCAGGGTCTTAACTACTTTGGCCATGATTCTGGCCTTGCGCAAGTTCGGATGGGTGTATGGTCCATGCTTGCCATCATAATCCTTACTTCGCAAGATTGCCACCATCTCCACCATCTCTTGAAATGCCATATTTGAGGCCTTAAATCTCCTCTTTCCGGATCGGGACGTTTGTGGCTCCGGGGATTCGTGACTACTGGAGTCGTTAAGATCAAGCACCTGTTGTGTTTCCGCCATGTTTCTCCTACTGCGCACCGTAGAGAAAAGGGGGCGGGAAATATTCTTGTAAAAGAACGTCATGGGCGGGCAAAGCAGGCGTAGTTCTACGCGTACGCACTGGATCTTACGCCAAAATGCACATGTCGTACGTACGTTAAGTGCGCAGAAAGGGGCGGGAAAACAAGAACTTGACTAAAAGAACGTCAGGGGCGGGCAACGCAGGCGTAGTTCTACGCGTACGCACTGGATCTTACGCCAAAAATCACATGTCGTACGTACGTTAAGTGCGCAGAAAGGGGCGGGAAAACAAGAACTTGACTAAAAGAACGTCAGGGGCGGGCAACGCAGGCGTAGTTCTACGCGTACGCACTGGATCTTACGCCAAAATGCACATGTCGTACGTACGTTAAGTGCGCAGAAAGGGGCGGGAAAACAAGAACTTGACTAAAAGAACGTCAGGGGCGGGCAACGCAGGCGTAGTTCTACGCGTACGCACTGGATCTTACGCCAAAAATCACATGTCGTACGTACGTTAAGTGCGCAGAAAGGGGCGGGAAAACAAGAACTTGACTAAAAGAACGTCAGGGGCGGGCAACGCAGGCATAGTTCTACGCGTACGCACTGTATATAACGACAAAAATCACATGTCGTACGTACGTTAAGTGCGCAGAAAGGGGCGGGAAAACAAGAACTTGACTAAAAGAACGTCAGGGGCGGGCAACGCAGGCGTAGTTCTACGCGTACGCACTGTATATAATGACAAAAATCACATGTCGTATGTTCGTTTGCGAAAATAGGAACGGAAGTTGGGAGCAAGCAAAACGAATGTAAGTTTAAACCATTTCCCCAAATAAGTGGCAGATCCTGGAGTCTATATTGGGCTAAGATTAGGAGAGTCTGAGCTAACATTATGGTTTTTGTCTTGTGTATTGTCTTTCAGAAAAATGAATCAAAAATTCAAGGATCCGGAATTTGTAAGTCTGTTTATCGACAAATATAAAGAGATGTCAAATCTGTGGCATGCCAAGCACAAGGATTATTTTAATAAACCAGTAAGGAGGGCAACACTGGAGAGATTTTTGACATTTGTGCAGACTTGGATCCCAGAGGCAGACGTGGACTTTGTTGAGAAGAAAATTCAAATATTGCAAAATATGTACCGAAAGGAAAAGAGGAAAATCGAAAAATCCAAAACAACAGGAGCAGCACCAGGTGATGTGTATGTACCCAGGCTGTGGTACTTTGAAAAGCTACGGTTCCTGGACGACCGGTGTAAACCCAGGGAGTCGCTTTCCACTCTTCCCTCCACCCTTCCCTCCACCCTTCCCTGCAGCATTCCCTCCACCTCAGCAGAGGCTGATGAGCCTTCCATCCTGGAAGAAGCGGATGCACCCAACTGGAGCCAGGTATTTTTTTAGCAAAAATCGTGATATTCATAATATTAATGATGTTAACTAGATGTTATTAGAATTTGTACGCTATTATTGATGTTAAAAAATAGTTAAAATTTGGACATATCAATTTACAGTAGTGGCCACAAATGTTTGTCACCAGCAGAAACAAGAAATAGTGGTGTCATAATGATACTCTTTTATATGTATTAACAGAATTTTGAAGTCAGGAGCTGAAAAATGTTTAGGATTGATGAACAAAAAACTAAAACAATGTCCCTTTTTTATACACAGGATGATCTCAGCCAGGAGGAAGGTGGGGAAAGTGGCAGGCAGGAGGAGGCTGGGCCCACTCTCAGCCAGGAGGAGTCCATGCCCTCTGTCAGCCAGGAGGTGGCCGGGCCTAGTAGAAGCCTGACAACATCACAAGTGCCTCCCCTCCGTCTTCCATCAAAAAGGGCAAAAAAAAATACGCTAGCACAGGAGGAATCCCTGCGCCTAATTAGATGTCTTAAACAGCCCCCCTGACGCAGAAGAGGCCTATGGCTGCTACATCGCCAGCCGTCTCCACCAATTAGAGATGGGCCAACGTCTGCAGTGTGAAAGGCTAATTTTCTTGGCGTTACAGAAGGGGCTGAGTGGAGAATTATCTGCCAACAGCAATATTGTGGAGCAAGTTCCTCCTGTTCCTCCTCCTCCTCCTCCTCCTCCTCCTGCCACAAGTACACCACCGGAGACACAGCCTCCCAGGAACGCTACAGGGAAGTCTGCAGGGAAGGGTGCAGTGAAGGGTGGAGCGAAGAGAAGAAGGTGATGACCTGGCTTCACTCTGGTCCCACCAAAAAGATGCAGCCTGTTGTACCACAGCCTGGGGACATATATACCATCTGATGCTGCTCTTGATGTCTGGGATTCTGGGAACATATTGGATTTCGTAATATTTGAATTTTCTTTGCCACAGAGTTTCACGTTTGCCCTGGGGCCAAAAGGCTACACAAATGTCACAAGTTTATCCAGTGTTGCCTTCATTTTTTTGTTTGTTGAACCAGAATAAATGGATATTTTTGTTTGAAAATATAATTGCCTATGTGTTTTTTGGTCAAATACCTTTATATAAAAGACAATGTGAAATTAACAAGGGACACTAACCTCCTTGAGGTTATAAACAAAATAAAAATGTTATTGTGGTAACTTGTCACCAGAATAAAAATAAAAAGGTTATTGTGGTAATGAAAAAAAAAAAAAAAGTTTTTGGTGTTAACTTGACGGAACAATTAAATATGGAGATCACAATAAAAAAAAATGGTAAAGAATTCTACCAAAAATATGTAGGCAAAAAATTAGTCAACAACATTTTTAATTTTTTTTTTTTTTTTTTTTGGAGTAATTTTTTCATCAATATTTTTTTTGGAATTCTTGAACATTTTTTTTCTTGTGATCTCCATATTTAATTATTCGGTCAAGTTAACAACTTTTTTTTTTTTTTAATTGACAGAATAATTAAATATGGAGATCACAAGAAAAACATGGTAAAGAATTCTACCAAAAATATGGTGGAAAAAAATTACTCAAAAAAAAAAAAAATATATTGAGATGGGGCTTTAAAATAAAAACAAGATCATTCATGAGATGAGGAGAAATAAAACAGAAATGTGTTTGGTGAGAACTCTGTGAGTGAATATGAGCAGCAAAGCAACTTCGTTCTTCTAGCATTATAAATAAAGACTTCGTTCTTCTAGCATTATAAAGAAGATGCGCTATACATTTAAACGAGCACAGAATTTGCAGCATGACGAATGTGCTACTTCCAATACGAACTGGAGTTTTACAAGACCGAGCACTTCCGTCTCGTACTTGCTTCAGAGCATGCGTCGTTTTAGGACTGTCGGAACAGCATACAGACGAGCGGACTTCTACATCAGAACTGGGTCCGGCGGAGTTCCGTCGGGAAAATTTGAAGCATGCTTCATTTCTAAAGTCCGTCAGACTTTTGCGAAGCTAAAGTCCGTTGCAGCCCACACACGATCGGATAGTCTGACGGACTCGGTCTGACGGACTTTGGATGTTGAAAAGTCCGCTCGTGTGTACGGGGCATTAAAGTTTCTGATGTCTCTACAGCCTAAGGCCTCATTGACACATATATGTGTTTTTATGCATATATAGGATATTTCTAAAGGCAAACAAATAGCATAAGGCTTCATGCACATGAGACGCAGATGCAAACGCTGCTGGACACATGTTGAAACCGGCGTTTAGAAACGCGCGTTTTGCCGCGATTTTTACCGCGATTTAGCGGCGTTTTACCGCGTTTTACCGCGTTTGCGTCTAGAAGCGTTTAGTTAAGCTAACATCATAGACCCTCCCCAGCTCAAAAAAACAGTATTATTAACTATTTCAGCAATTTTGTGAGACCAGAGTGAGTAGCAGCAGCTGTGAGAGCTGCAGTGTATTTGTATTTAGCGTGTCACTTGCCACAGCACCTGCCACAAGTTGTGGATTGTCCACTTGCCACGTCACTTGCCACGTCATCTGCCACCAGTTGTGGATTGTCCAACTGCCACGTCACCTGCCACAAGTTGTGGATTGTCCACTTGCCACGTGACTTGCCACATCACCTGCCACGTAACTTGCCACGTCACCTGCCACAAGTTTTGGATTGTCCACTTGCCACGTCACTTGCCACAAGTTGGGGATTGTCCACTTGCCACATCACCTGCCACGTCACCTGCCACAAGTTGTGGATTGTCCACTTGCCACGTCACTTGCCACATCACCTGTCACGTCACTTGCCACGAGATGTGGATTGTCCACTTTCCACATCATCTGCCATGCCACCTGCCACAAGCTGTGGATTGTCCACTTGCCACGTCACCAGCCACATCACCTGCCACAAGTTGTGGATTGTCTACTTGCCACGTCACTTGCCACATCACCTGCCACGTCACTTGCCACGTCACCTGCCACAAGTTGTGGATTGTCCACTTGCCACGTCACCTGCCACGTCACCTGCCACAAGTTGTTGATTGTCCACTTGCCACGTCACTTGCCACATCACCTGCCACGTCACTTGCCACGAGATGTGGATTGTCCACTTGCCACGTTACTTGCCACGTCACCTGCCACGTCACTTGCCACGTCACCTGCCACAAGTTGTGGATTGTCCACTTGCCACGTCACCTGCCACGTCACCTGCCACAAGTTGTGGATTGTCCACTTGCCACGTCACTTGCCACGTCACCTGCCACAAGTTGGGGATTGTCCACATCACCTGCCACGTCACTTGCCACATCACCTGCCACAAGTTGTGGATTGTCCACTTGCCACGTCACTTGCCACATCACCTGCCACGTCACTTGCCACAAGATGTGGATTGTCCACTTTCCATGTCACCTGCCATGCCACCTGCCACAAGTTGTGGATTGTCCACTTGCCACGTCACCAGCCACATCACCTGCCACAAGTTGTGGATTTCCACTTGCCACGTGACTTGCCACATCACCTGCCACATCACTTGCCACGTCACCTGTCACAAGTTGTGGATTGTCCACTTGCCACATCACTTGCCACCTGCCATGTCACTTGCCACAAGCTGTGGATTGTCCACTTGCCACGTCACTTGCCACGTCACCTGCCACATCACTTGCCACATCACCTGCCACAAGTTTTGGATTGTCCACTTGCCACGTCACTTGCCACGTCAGCTGCCACGTCACTTGCCACAAGATGTGGATTGTCCACTTGTCACATCACCTGCCACATCACTTGCCACATCACCTGCCACGTCACCTGCCACAAGTTGTGGATTGTCCACTTGCCACGTCACTTGCCACATCACCTGCCACGTCACTTGCCACGAGATGTGGATTGTCCACTTGCCACGTCACTTGCCACGTCACCTGCCACGTCACTTGCCACGAGATGTGGATTGTCCACTTGCCACGTCACTTGCCACGTCACTTGCCACGTCACCTGCCACGTCACTTGCCACAAGTTGTGGATTGTCCACTTTCCACGTCACCTGCCATGCCACATGCCACAAGTTGTGGATTGTCCACTTGCCACATCACCAGCCACATCACCTGCCACAAGTTGTGGATTGTCCACTTGCCACACCACTTTCCACGTCACCTGCCACGTCACCTGCCACAAGATGTGGATTGTCCACTTGCCACGTCACCAGCCACATCACCTGCCACAAGTTGTGGATTGTCCACTTGCCACATCACTTTCCACGTCACCTGCCACGTCACCTGCCACAAGTTGTGGATTGTCCACTTGCCACGTCCCTTGCCACGTCCCCTGCCACGTCACCTGCCACAAGTGGATTGTCCACTTGCCACATCACTTGCCACATCACCTGCCACAAGTTGTGGATTGTCCACTTGCCACGTCACCTGACACAAGTTGTGGATTGTCCACTCGCCACGTCACTTGCCACATCCCCTGCCTCAAGTGGATTGTCCACTTGCCACGTCACTTGCCACGTCCCCTGCCACAAGTGGATTGTCCACTTGCCACGTCACTTGCCACGTCACCTGCCACAAGTTATGGATTGTCCACTTTCCACGTCACATGCCAGTCACCTGCCACAAGTTGTTGATTTTCCACTTGCCACGTCACCTGCCAGGTCACTTGCCGCGTCACCTGCCAGGTCACTTGCCGCGTCACCTGCCAGGTCACTTGCCACGTCACCTGCCACAAGTTGTGGATTGTCCACTTTCCACGTCACTTGCCACTTCACCTGCCATGTCACTTGCCACAAGTTGTGGATTGTCCACTTGCCACATCACTTGCCACCTGCCATGTCACTTGCCACAAGTTGTGGATTGTCCACTTGCCACGTCACTTGCCACCTGCCATGTCACTTGCCACAAGTTGTGGATTGTCCACTTGCAATTGCAATTGTTTAAAATATTTTTCTAATGGTTTTTCATCATTTGCAATCATTTTTGAGATCTTTCATGTAAAAAAAAAGGTCACCTTTAAAAACGCATATAAACGCAAACGCGGCTAAACGCGGTAGCGGCGTTTTGCTGCGTTTTACCGCGTTTTGCCGCGTTTTGCGTCTGAAACGTGGACATTTTTGCTTCTGAACGCATTTTTTTGCTTCTGGAAAAACGAGATTAAACGCAACTGCATAAAAACGGAAAAAAACGAGACTGTGTGCATGGACACATAGGATAACATTGAATGAGTTCAGGGGCAGTTGAAAAAACTGTCCAACTGCATCTGAACGCGCGTTTAACTGCGTCTCGTGTGCATGAGGCCTTATGCATTCAGGGCAGATTAGATCTCTGAATATGTCTAAATGTGCATAAATGCAGGAAAACTTGATGTGAAAAGCATATTGTTTCCAAAATAATCTTTTCTGTGTTTAAGCCAAACACAGGAGACTAATACGAGTATAGCCTGGCTCCTCTGCATCTGCCGCTTTTTTATATGCAGGTATATTCCAAGCATTTTCAGGAGTGCAGAATAAGTATACAGCATGAAACCTGATTTACTAGAAGAAGCACCATAATGTGACAGGGGAGAGGAAAAAACATATATGCCAATAGTAAAGTGTAGAGCCAAGCTTAAATATACCATTAGGTTTTGCAGGCACGGTTCTTTATGCATTAGAAGTAAAGAGGAGGATTTTTTTCTGTTTAATTATATGGCAAACATGTTTTTAGAACTAATGATTAAGTGATTCTAAACACACACTGTTTATATGATCCCTTCTCTTTATCTACATGGATGATGTCACTTTAATTACCTGAATAAAGAAAAATCTAGGTACATTTTTCATAATCAATATACAGCTGTCATGTGACCCAGCTCTTTCCAGGCCTGTCTGCAGGGAAACATTGGCAGGAGGAGCTGCCAGTCACATGTTCAAAAAAAATACTTTTGAAATACAGGGAAACATATATAATTAATTCCAAATAAATGTTTTAAATCATCATACAAACATGTATTTCAGCTCAAATGTATTATATTTTTGTAAAAAAACATGGTATGTGCTATCTAGAGGGAGGTTCTGCCAATCACAACCCGTTTCATGCCCCTCCTGCTGGTGTCTATTGTTAGTATGTGCTTAGAAATACAGGTGGTGATATACACTTATAACAAGAGAAAAATACCTGAAGACTTAACAACACAACTGAGAAGAAAATAAAGACAAACAATATGGGTCAGAGGTTACCACCTATGATTGAAAACATGTCATTAGGTATGGTTTGATCATACTACGTAATATTTTGTTTGTTGCACCATTCTACGAAAGGACTCCATTTGTCAATTGCCACTGTTAGAGAATTTGAAGCTAGTGCATACATTTGCTCATATGAAAAGTACTGTTGAACTAGATTTACCACTCTTCTACTACTGGGGTCAAAGTGGATCTCCAACGTCTCACCAGTGTTAGTCTGGCGGCTATTAGAATGTTGACTACTACATTTTTCAAAAGGTTGGGGATTTGTTCTATATCTAAATTCAGCAAGGCCAATCCAGTAGATATTTGCAATGGTATAGAGGTGACTTTGAATATTAGGTGAAAAATATGGGGCCAGAATTTGGCCAAAGATTTACATGACCATAGAAGATGGAACAATGTGCCTACTTGTCCACAATTTCTCCAGTAAAAGTTGGATGTATGAGGGTAAAATGTGGATAGGCGGTAGGGTGTCAGGTACCATCTTAGATTCATTTTGTGCATTAATTCCCAGAGATTAGCATTCCTGGTGTAGGTAATTGACCATGAGTATAGACTATACTGATATCCTTTACCCAGGCTATAAATGTGTTGGTTTTAACAAGGTCAAGTGTATCCCGGAGTAAAGCATGTAGTAGAGAGGGAGATACCCTCTTTTACTATTCCTGGTTTTTTGATAATATGATGCAATGTTACTAGAAAGGGTACAATATGGGGTTGTGTACCTAATCAGAAGGGAATAAATATGCAAATAAGTAAAAGGCTCTTTGTCAGCAAGTTTAAATTCTGTTTGAAGATCCTTGATGGGTTTTATGGTATCTGAGAAGTATAAGTGATGAAACCCTGCCATCCCCTTTTTTGCCATTCCCTTAGATTGATGTTTGGGATGATTAGGGGGCATGCTTCTATGGAGATAGGTACATTGTTTTTTGTTTTCACTATGATTAGTAGATACCAGGACTTTCCAAGCTTTTAGGGTGTTGTCAAAACAGTAGGGGGTAAATAGGGCGGGGAGCATATTTTAAAGTGTTGGGAGAGCAGGAAGGTCAGCATGGTTTTTGCCAGATACCATCGCTGATGTAATGAGGACCACAGGGAGGTTTGGTAGTGTATGAACCGTTCTTTGAGTTGGGCTAGGACTTAGTACCACATGGCCCATCCCTCCTGCTTTTTGTGTTTAGTGAGCTTACTGAATGAGCAGTAAAAACGTCTGTTCTGCCACAGGAATTTAAAGGTGGTAGATTGAAATTTGTGAAAGTAGAAGGCAGGCACTAAAATTGGAAGGGTTCTGAAGAGGTATATCAGTCTTGGTAGCACCAACATCTTGAATGATGCCAGATGGCCTATCGATGAAAATTCAGTTTTAGATATATTATGTAGGTAAGTGGGTAGTTTGGCTAAGAAAGGCAAGTAGTTGGCTCAGAATAGTAGGTTGGTGTTTTTTGAAAGAACGATTCCTAGATAATTGATCCCTTCATCTTTCAAACCAAAGAGGTATTTGGCTGCCAATGACTTCGTAACTCCAGGGACCAGCACTAAATCAAGAATGTACGACTTGGTTGCATTAACTTTATGGTAAGATACATCTTAAAACCTCAGGAGTGCCCCACATATTGCAGCAAAAGAAGATTTGGCATTGGATTTCATTAAAATTATATCGTCAGCAAATAAACTTATGACATGAGTGTTAGATCCTTCTTTGAGGCCTTGAATATCAGGATGGGAGCGAATGAAGGAGGCCAGAGGCTCCATGAGGAGATTAAATATAAGGGGGGATAATGGGCATCCCTGGCAGGTACCATTTGTGATAAGGAAAGGCTGTGATAACATACCATCTGCACACGGTCAAACGCCTTCTCTGCATCCAATGCCAGAAGCAAAGAAGGCATCTCTGACTGGCGAGCATGGTGTATGATGTTAACCACTCTCCTAGTGGCATCTGAGGTTTGCCTGCCCTTAGTGAACCCAGCCTGGTCAGGGTGGATCAAGACGGTATTATATATATGAGTTTCGCATAAATCTTTGAGTCCATATTTAACAGGGACATGGGTCTGAAATTTTGCAGGGTGTCAGGAAATTTCCCTGGTTTAGGTAATGTATGGTTATAGCTTTAAGCATTTCTTTTGGGAAAGAGGAGGAGGCCACAGCTGATTTGAAGATATCAAAAAGAAAGGATACTTTTGAACGTTTGATAGTATTCCCCACTGTATCCATCTGGACCAGGGGTCTTGTTGGTGGGTAAAGATCTTAATACTTTGTGAATTTCTGGTTCTGTAAAGGGGGAGTTTAGTGCTTCTAGGTGAGATGCAAACAATTTGGGTAGGTTGACTTCCCTCAGGAAATTGGCAATATCAGTCGATGAGGGCCGAGGAGTGGTGGCATCCTCTTTCATACAATGAACTGTAGTAGGAACTGAATACGTTGGCAATCTCCTCAGGGTTGAATATTTTTTCTCCTGAGGATGGATGATGTATGTGGGTTATTTTAGATTTCCCCTATACCCCCGCAATTTGCTGGTTAGAAGTTTACCAGCTTTGTTTCCACTAACGTAGTAGGATATTTTTATGCGCCTAATAGCATGTTTGTGGAATTCTAAAAGCAAGCTGTGGAGATATCTGAGGTTAAGTCATTTTGAGCTAAGGGTGGAATTTGGGTTAGCTTTGTTTTATGTCTCGATAGATCTTATATCAGAAAGTAGAGAGTCTAACCGCTGCTGCCTTCTCCTCTTAGCCCCAGAGCCAAGTTTAACCACTTCAGCTCTGGTAAATGTGGCTGCTCAATGACCAGTGCATTTTTTGCGAATACTGCACTGCGTCGCTTTAACTGACAATTACGTGGTCATGAGACACTGTACCCAAACAAAATTGATTGGGTACAAATAGAGCTTTCTTTTGGTGGTATTTGATCATCTCTGCAGTTTTTATTTTTTGCGCTATAAACAAAAAAGAACGACAATTTTGAAAAAAACAAAATTTTTTTAACTTTTTGCTATAATAAATATCCCAATTTTTTTTTAAAAAAGCCATTTTTAAAAAAAAAAAGCTATTTTTTTTCTCAGTTTAGGTCGATATGTTTTTTTCGACATATTTTTGGCAATAAAAATCTTAAAAAAAGTTATAGCGTTTACAAAATAGGGGATACATTTATGGCATTTTTATTATTATTTTTTTTTAATTGTAATGGCGGCGATCTGCAATTTTTATCATGACTGTGACATTATGGCGGACACATCGGACACTTTTGACACATTTTTGGGATGATTGCCAATTATACAGCGATCAGTGCTATAAAAATGCACTGATTAAGGTATAAATGTCACTGGCAGGGAAGGAGTTGACACAAGAGGGTGATCAAGGGGTTAATTGTGTTCCCTGACTGTGTGTTCTAACTGTAGGGGGAGGGGGCTGACTATAGGAGATGACAGATCATGGTTCCTAGCTATTAGGAACTCACGATCTGCATCTTCTCTCAGAAAAGAACAGAGATTTGTGTGTTTACACACACATGTCCCTGTTCTGCCTCTCATGCTCGTTATTGCTTGTTGCCCTCAGTCATTGCGACTGCCGATCATGAGCATGGGCACACCTGCAGTGCAGCGGGCACACGCCTATTATACCACTTAAAGGAGTTGACGTATAGCTACAATGGCTCGTGGGAACATGCTAACCTGCCGCAGTATATTGACGACGGCTGGCCGGCAAGTGGTTAATGAATATACCCCTCATAAAGGATTTGTGGGCATTCCACAGCATGAATGGGTCTGAGACCGAATGGTTTTAGTTTCTGGTGATTGCAGTAATGCCTGATTGGATCTCCATAGAAAGGTGAGTTATGGGGCAAAAGAGTCAGCAATAGTGATGGGAGTATGGTCGGACCATGAAATATCTTTAATTGAAACATCCTGAATCCTTTCAATAATCCACTTGCCTGCTAAGAAGAGGTCTATTCTTGAGTAAGAGTTATGGGATGTAGAGAAAAAGGAATAGTCTCTCTCTGTCAGGATGCCTGTGGCCAATCATAGCTCAGGCTGTGTAGTACACTCCCCACACTATATAATTGTGTAGTGTGTTGGCGTCTGTAGGAGTTAGTGGGTGTTCTGTGTACCTTCAACACTGTATCGGCCGATTTTGCATTCTTGCTCTTCTGTGGTTGTTGTCTGCGTGCCCTGACCGCAGTATACACCGCTATATCCACCTATATAGCTAGCTATCTTGCTCTTTTTAAATAGAGCTTGCAGTCAGTTGTAGGAGATTGTGCGTGCTGTCTGCGTGCCCTGACCACAGTATACACCGCTATATCCACCTATATAGCTAGCTATCTTGCTCTATTTAAATAGAGCTTGCAGTCAGTTGTAGGAGATTGTGCATGCTGTCTACGTGCCCTGAACCCAGTATACACCGTTATATCCACCTACATAGCTCTTCTCTAATTGAGCCATCTGCCATCTGCAGGCGTTAGTGGGTGTTGTGTGGGCCTCCAGCACAATATACACTACCCAATTGCTGGTTTTCCCATTTTCCTTCAGGCCATTACCATGTCTGGAAGGCCAGCAAGGAGAGGCAGACAGGCGTGAGCCGATAAAAGAGGGCAAGTAGGCTATGTGTCTAGAGACAACAGTGCTGGTCGCGGACGCGGTGTATCGTCATCATCAGCACGTGGCCATGGGACACGCTTATCCTTCTTTTCGGCAGCTGGACATGTTGAGCCGCAACATGCCGAAGACTTGGTAGAGTGGATGACCAAGTTCTCTTCATCCTCCTCATCCTCTCTCACCCAGGCTCAGGGTACTAGCAAAGCAGCTGCCAACGCATCGTCTTCCCTCCTCCTGTCATCATCAGTGACTCCTTCCCTAGACCCACCACGTCCTCCTGAGGAGTCTCCTGAACTCTTTGAGCACAGTGTTGGGTACATGCTCCAGGAGGATGCCCAGTGTTTTGTAGGCTCTGATGATGACACTCAGCTAGAGGAAGGCAGTAGCGTGAGCGCAGAGAGAGGGGATGTTCAAGAAGGACAGCAATCTGGCTGTCATGTTCCACAAGCTGCAGCATACTGCCAGGTTTGCTCCAGCGATGAAGAGGGAGGGGATGATGAGGGCACTGACTCCACGTGGGTGCCTGGTAGGAGAGAGGAGGAGGAAGAGGCACATGTCCAACAAGGCAGGATGCCCTCTGGGGGCCAGCTTAGGGACAGCACACCGACTGAATCACACCGCAGAGCTCCGTCTGTGCAGGGAGCTGCCTCTGCGCTTTATTCTAAAAGTTCTTTGGTGTGGCCCGTTTTTGAGACGAGTGCATCAAATCGCACTGCTGCTATTTGCAACATATGTCTCAAGCTTATCTTGCGTGGCCAAAACATCAGCCGCTTGGGCACCACATGCTTGACCTCAAAGACCCATACCAAAGAAGAAAGCGGACCTCTCCTTGCTCCTCATCAGCTGGGATCTCCAACCCCACTAGACCTTCAGTCCTCTCTGAAACCTGCTCTGAGAGGAATGAAGGTGTAGAATTAGGTGTGTCACAGCCAAGTGCTTCTGGGCACTCTGCTAGCAGGACACCCACGTTTGATTATAGCAGGCAAACGTCCCTGCCCCAGCTGCTGGACGGTCGAAAGAAGTTCACTCCCAGCCATCCACATGCCCAGCGGATAAATGCTAGCTTGGCTAAATTGCTAGCACTTCAACTGCTGCCTTTTCAGTTGGTAGACTCGGCCCCCTTCCGTGAGTTTGTACAATGTGAAGTTCCTCAGTGGCAGGTCCCCAAACGCCACTTTTTCTCACAGAAGGCGATTCCGGCTCTCTACCGGCATGTGGAAGGCAATTTCCTTGCCTCGCTGGACAGGGCGGTCAGCGGTAAGGTGCATATTACCGCTGACTCATGGTCCAGCAGGCATGGACAGGGACGTTACCTGTCTTTCACGGCCCATTGGGTCACTCTTCTGGCAGCTGGGAAGGATGCAGGACAAGGTGCAGTAGTGTTGGAGGTTGTTCCGCCACCACGCCTCCAAAATGCTACTATTGGTTGTGACACACCTCTCTCCTCCACCCCCTCCTCTTCTTCTTCCTCCATGGCCTCTTCCAGTGCTCTGTCCTCAGAACCAGCGGTGCTCCGTAGGCGTTCCAGGGGCTACGCAAGTATGCAGGCAAAACGATGCCATGCCGTGCTTGCGCTGGTTTGTTTGGGGCACAGGAGCCACACTGGGGCAGATGTTTTGTCAGCTCTGCAGGGGCAGGCCGAGAGGTGGTTGATGCCATGCCAGCTTAAGCCAGGAATGGTGGTTTGCGACAATGGCACCAACCTCCTCTCCACCCTCCGACAGGGACAACTGACCCATGTGCCCTGTGTGGCTCACGTCCTTAACCTGGTGGTGCAGCGGTTCTTGGGCAGGTCCCCGGGCTTACAGGATGTCCTGAAGCAGGCCAGGAAAGTCTGTGTGCATTTCCGCCGATCATTTAATGCCTGTGCTCGGCTGGCTGAGCTCCAAAAGGAGTTGAACATGCCCAAGAACCGCCTTATATGTGACATGCCCACCAGGTGGAACTCAACTTTGGCCATGCTGCAGCTGCTGCACGTGCAGCAGAGGGCCATCAATGAGTACCTGTGCGAATACGGAACCAGGACAGGGTCAGGGGAGCTTTTATTTTCTCACCACGCCAGTGGGGCATGATCAGGGATGCATGCACTGTCCTGTCACCGTTTGAGGAGGCCACAAGGATGATGAGCAGTGACAGTGCATGCATCAGTGACACTGTACCTCTTCTCCACCTCTTGGAGCATACGCTGCGTGGAATAATGGACAGGGCACTTGAGGCAGAACAGAGGCAAGAAGAGGAGGATTTCCTTGCCTCTCAAGGCCCCCTTTATCCAGACAGTGTTCCTGCTGTGCCACCCATCACACAGGAAGAGGATGAGGAGGAGGATGATTGTGTCAGCATGGAGGTGGAGGCTGGCACTCAGCATCAGCAGCAGCAGAAGACTTGTAGGGATGATTTACAGTCCCAAGAAACCCGTGGACTTGTACGTGGCTGGGAGGAGGTGGCTGCGGATCATGTTGTCCTCAGTGACCCAGAGGACTCTGGACTGAATGCCTCAGCTAACCTACGCTGCATGGCCTCCCTGATCATGCAAAGCCTGCGGAAGGATCCTCGTATTCTTCGGATCAAGGAGAGGGACCATTACTGTCTGGCCACTCTCCTTGATCCACGGTAAAAGGGTAAGGTTGCCGACCTTATCTTGCCGTCGCAGAGGGAGCAGAGAATGAGACATCTCCGGGAGGCCTTGCAGAAAGGTCTGTGCAACGCGTTCTTAGAGACTGGGAGGTTACAAACTCCTGGTCCTGGACAACGTGTTGCTGAGGCATCGGTCAGAAGGAGCGGTGTAGAAGGTGGCCGTCTGACCGATGCGTTCAGACAATTTTTTAGTCCGCAGCCCCAAGGTATGATTGGTTCCAGCAACCATCGCCAGCGTCTGATTTACATGGTGCAGGAATACCTAGGGGCAAGGTCAGACTTGGACACCTTTCCCACCAAAAAACCTCTGGCTTACTGGGTCTTGAGGATGGATCACTGGCCAGAGCTTGCACAGTATGCAATTGAGCTACTGGCCTGTCCTGCATCCAGCGTTCTTTCGGAACGCACCTTCAGTGCTGCTGGTGGCTTTGTTACTGATCACAGGGTGCTCCTGTCCACCGACTCAGTTGATCGACTGACCTTCATCAAGATGAATCAGTCTTGGATCTCCCACAGCTACCAAGCACCTGAAGCTGATGTAATAATTTTTTTTTAAATATCACATCCCTTCAAGACTGCCTATGCTGATGCTGAGTGACTGTCCTGTTATGTTGATTGTCTATCCTCTTCCTCCTCCGCTGATATGTTGGAAGAACATTTTTGGTTCTGGGTGATGCCACCAGCCCAATTTTTCTGCCCCTGTTTAACAGGGGCGTTTAATTACAATTTTTGATGCAATGCTTTGCAGCAGGGCTCATTCCTGCACTACAACTAGAGTATATGGGAGAGGTTGCAGTGTCGTGGCACCAGCACCAGTGCCTAAGGCCCAATTTTTCTGCCCCTGTTTAACAGGGGTGTTTAATTACAATTTTTGATGCAATGCTTTGCATCAGTGCTCATTCCCGCACTACAACTAGAGTATATGGGAGAGGTTGCAGTGTTGTGGCACCAGCACCAGTGCCTAAGGCCCAATTTTTCAGCCCTTGTTTAACAGGGGTGTTTAATTACAATTTTTGATGCAATGCTTTGCAGCAGGGCTCATTCCTGCACTACAACTAGAGTATATGGGAGAGGTTGCAGTGTTGTGGCACCAGCACCAGTGCCAGCAGCCCAATTTTTCAGCCCCTGTTTAACAGGGGTGTTTAATTACAATTTTTGATGCAATGCTTTGCAGCAGGGCTCATTCCTGCACTACAACTAGAGTATATGGGAGAAGTTGCAGTGTCGTGGCACCAGCACCAGTGCCAGCAGCCCAATTTTTCAGCCCCTGTTTAACAGGGGCATGTAATTACAATTCTTCCTGTGCCCACCCAGAGTAACTGTGAGGACTTATAGTGTTGTGGCACCAGCACCACAACCACCAAAGGTCAATTTTTCTACCACTGTTCAACAATGGCATGTAATTACAATTCTTGATATAATCGTTCACAGCAGGGCACTCCAGCGCCCACCAAGAGTCACTTTGAGGGCTTACAATGTTGTGATAAAACCAACACCTTGTTCCGAAATTTCTGCAGAGCATATAGGGCAGGCCCCTACATTCAAACATCCAACTTACAAACGTCTCCTACTTGCAAACGGAAGGAGACAACAGCAAGTGAGATGAAAAAAGATGGACGGCAAAACAAATTATACAGGGGTGATAACCCTTCCCTATGTTTTCCAAAAAGCTTAAAAATAGATTTTTTCACTGGAGCTACACTTTAAAAATGTACCAGTTGAAAATTACAAACAGATTCTACTTAACACAACAAACCTACCCTGTCTTGTTTGCACCGCCTGTATACTACTGTTCTGAGTATATAAGGCCTGGGAGCCACACATATTTCCTATTTTTAATATGGGTACGGGGTTCACCTTAATATCCGTACAAGACCCAAAGGGGCTGGTAATGGACAGGGGGGGCTACCCATGCCATTTTTCTCAATGATTTTCATCCATATTGCTGGAACCAGATATAACACTAAAACCGCAAGCAGTTTTTGTGCAGGGACTGTTCTAAACACGGGAAACACATGGCACTTCACAGGCATACTATAGACACCCCCAGGCACGATATTTAAAGGGATATTTCACTTTTTTTTCACTTTAATTGTCATTAAAATCAGTGCTCCCAAAAAAACTGCAGTTTTTAAAACTTTTTTTTGCATTGACCCATGTCCCCTGGGGCAGGAGCCAGGTCCCCAAACCCTTTTTTAGGACAGTATCTTGCATATTAGCCATTAAAATTAGCACTTTTAATTTTGAACGTTCGAGTCTCATAGACTTCAACGGGGTTCTAAAGTTCGTACGAATTTGCGGTCCGTTCGAAAGTTCTGGTTCGAACCGAAATGGGGGTGTTCAGCTCATCCCTAATTGCCACCATCACTCCCTTTTTTTGTTAGGTACAGAAGTTGGGGAAGCTGAGGTCTCGGCATACTGGAGGAGACAATTTGTGAAAATGTGTCTCCTGGACACATAAGATGTCAGATTTGTGTTGTAGAGTTTCTCTCCAAAGTGACCAGCACTTAGCAGGGTGCTTAAGGCCTCTTATGTTGATAGACAGAATGTTAATCGATGTGAGAGAGTGTTTGAGGGACAATAGATATGGAACTTACTTGGAGCTTGTAGGCAGGTGGAGATGGTAAGATTAATTCACAGAAGAATTAGAAAATAAGGTACTGCAAAGTGTGCATGCATTCAGGGTGTATTTTTGCAAGCAATAGTTTCTCTGATGTTAAAAGAAAAAAAGAATAAAAAATGAGAATGTCAAAATAGTAACATTTAACATGAATCTAAAAGAGTGGATCAAATTTCGGAGTGAAGTAAAAACTGGAACTGCACCAGTGGTATCGGGGAACAGTCCAATGGCTAAGGGTAGTTAACTTGTGACCCAGTGAAAACTCATTTTTTGAGAGGTTTTAGTGCTTTTATGATGTGTTGGATGTTGATGGAGGAACTTGTTGCCAATCGAATGACGCTCTTGGAGGCACGTTGTTCTTTTTAGTATACGGTGAGCATTCGGGAATAATCTCCCACTTTTTCAGAAGGTGCAAGCCTGCTTTCATGGAAGAAATTGTGTGGTTCTCCCCATATTTAAATAGAAGCAACTTGCTAGGGTTATCCCACTTGTAGTTGATGAAATGATTCCGCAGAGCTGTAGTAATAGATGTCAGTTTCCTTTGTAGTTGCATGGTATATTGTGAGAAGTCCGTAAAAAATTGCAGGTTAGTGTACGGTGCCAGAAAAGAGGTTTGGTTGTGAGAAAAAGACATTAGCTAGTCTTTTACGTGAAAATTGTATACGCATTATGGTGTCTCTTGGTACATTTTCAGGGATGAATGACGGCTTGGGAATGTGATGGATTCTATCTATAACCAGCTCAGTGTCAGGAATATCTGGTAGCAAGATTTTGAGCAGGCCTAGAATGTATTGACGCAGTGCAGATGGCTGGACATATTCAGGGATGCCTCTTATTTTCAGATTGTTGCATCTGGATCTGTCTTCTAAATCTGCTTATTTAGCTTTGATCCACAGATGGTCATCTGTTTGTTCATCATGCGCATCAATGAGATCATTAACAGTATGTGCAAATTAATCCATTTTAGTTTCCACATGATCTACTCTAGACTCAAGGGAATTAATTTCCTCTTTGAAGTGTTTAGTTAGATGCATAATGTCAGCATGGATGGAACTTTGACGTGACACTAGCATGTCCTTCATTGTTGTGTCCATAAGCAGTTGATTTTTAGTATGAAATTATAGTATAGATTCAGGGAGTTCCCTAGTGATATTTAATGAATCATGGATAATATAGCACTCACCTTGTGGTGTTATATGATCATCCAGATGTGGCTTAGCCTTGGCTGGGCTCCTGCTCAAGGGACTAGAATCTGCTGGAGAGTGATGTCTGAGGGTATCTCTGAAGTGGAGAGCCTCCAGAGCGGGTGGCCACTGGAAACTGAGCACTGTCTTAGGAGGATGGGGAGTCGGCGCCATCTTTCCTTTTTCCTCTGCCAGCCTGATAGAAGAAAGCTGTCCGTTTCTACGGCCAGGATTGATCTCTCCTCCTGCGGGACATAATTGCGCCTGTCCCAGGTGGTGGATCTCTGTGCTTTGGGGCGATTTGTCCGCCCAGAAATGTTGCTTTGGACCATTTTCCCAGGTCTTCTGTGGAGCTCCGGGTCTAGGTGTCCATCGGTCACATGTACTAGCCACGCCCCCATATTTAGCTGTTTAGTGGCATTGAAGAAGAGGGAGGGAGTGGTCTGTCATTTATCTGGAGTGTATACACCCACATATGTGACTCTATAGCCATGTGGGCTGCACAGATAAGAAAAATTTGAAAATGAACAACTTAAACGGGAACTGAACCTGGAGCATGCTCAGTAAATGTGGCAATGGTTGGTTTATGCAATTCCAGGCTGCAGAGGGAGCACAGTCAAGGAGAGAGGGTCAGCGAATGGCAGGCTCAATCAGGTTTTTTTCAGAATACTGAAAATGAATACCATGGTGACTGAGTGAGTATGAACAGCATGCACTACAGCATGTACTGTACTGACAGTTTTTAGTTATGTTGGTTTAATGACATTTAATCAAATTTAGAATTATTCATTTAATATAGGGTTATTTACAAACTAATACAATATGCTTAGGCAGGTCAGAAGTGGGAAAGCAATCAATTGTCTTCTTTTAAAAGGTGAACCTAACAAAACCTTGTTACTAATGGCATCAAAAGTGCCTATAGGATCCAGTGAGGGATCTTGGGTTGTAAAAAAGATGAGTGGTAGCTCATGTGTATGTGTTGCAAGGGCAGCAAGTAATCAGATAAGGAGTGGACAGAGGCCATCAGAATTCCTTGGGGGTACCAAGTCCCCCTTGTGAGAGAAGCACTGAGCAGAGGAAAGAGACTAAGGAAGGGGCCTAAACGCCTCCTTTTATAATACTGTAAGTCTTAATTTAAAACCTTTGTAAATCCATGAGCCGTAAGTCAGGCCTTTTTCAATTGCTTCAACCCTTATCTAGGTGTGCCATTTTTTTCTTTCTGGGAACAACGTATATTCAGCTTTTTTATTTTTGCATAAAATGATTTTTATTTTTTGGGTTAAATGCATTAAAAGTGTAAACTTTTCTAGTAAAACATAAATTTTTCCATGATGTTTACATGTTGTCATTGCCCTTTTACAATGCCATGGTGGCCCTTGACCGCAGTTGTAAGCTTTGGTAAGGTGTAAGATAAGAAAAACCTTTTATTAACAATGTAAACAGAAGCAAGTTTCATTTTACTATTGCATGTTTCTACTCAGTTAAAAGTAAAAAAAAAATGATATGCCCATCACATGTACAGTATAGCTGATCTTAGTTCAAAACATATTAATACTTAGATAACATGATATTGCCAAAATAAATATACCTAGGTATTTCCACTACAGTACCACTTATTTAAATCAGGTAGACATTTCCCTACAAGAAGCATATACAGTAATCCTGAAAGGATAGGATATCTATGTACTGCCTGCACATTTCTTTGCGCACAAGTAAAGAGGGAAGTCATGAGTTCTGCCTTCCACAATAGTTCGATAATCGGCCTACTCTAATCTTCATCAATGTCTAAGGCTGGCCATACTTTTTACAATTTTTATTTAGATTTACTAAAACCATAAAATATTAAGTCAAACCTAAACACTTTCAATTTGTATGCAGTCAGGCAAGACCTGGCACTACACATTTAAAGGTAAAGCTAAAAGAAATTGAACAAGTAAATTGTATAATGTATGGCCAGCTTAACAATGCTACAGTATGTTGCATCGTGGCAGACAAAGTTAGTTATCATTAAAAAGTGTAGTATGGCCAAATGCCCACAGTTCCTGTACTTCAAAAGCCTTAAAACACATTTTAAACCATATGTCCACTACAAAAGACTAGCAGACTTGTAAATGCTTTTTGCAAATGTGCTACAATTATGAAATTTTCCACATGATATTATAAATAAGGAAAATATACAGAAACCAACATTTCTCGCTGAAGAGCAGATGGTATCAAATATCAACCATATTTTCTTGATCTGGAGAATGCACTGGCAAAACTGACAGACAAATGTGCTTGATAAATGTAATGAATGATTTGTTGGCCCCAAATCATTGAATGTATCATTAATGTCAACTTAATCACTTGATAAATATGTCACATAGTTTTTAGCAATCAAATTGAGTGATCTTTTAGGCTGTGTATTCTCAGCTTACCAGTTAAAGAACAACATCGACTGACAGATTTAATTCTTTGAATGAAACATTTTTAAAAGGAACCATTATCAGTTATCATTGATTAGGTCACAAAATATGTGGTGTTCTGGTGGACTCTCTAAAGAAAAAAATGGCAGTTTATGTGTGTTGTACCCCCTTCGGGGGGGAGGGGGGGTATGAAATAATGAGTGCAATTTAAGAGAGTGCTGTTTTTTAGTGCTTCTGTGATCCATATGGGATAACCCTACAAGGAATTTGGAATCCAAGCGGTTAAAGCCTTACACAAGACATGGAAGATACATCCTACCAATTGTCCTATTTGCTACTAAAGCCTAATCAAAACTACCACACAAAGCTATGCCCTGTCACTTGCGAGTCCTTCACCTATCCACAGTAGAAATGAGACTTAAGGCCTGTACACACGATCAGACTTTTTGACAACAAACATGCAAATTAGTTGTTTTGGAGCAACATCCGACCGTGTGTACGCGCCATCAGACAAACTTTTTCCGTTTTCATCTGACTTTTGTTGGCTGTGCGAACGGGCAAACTTTTTGACAACATAAGTCCGATGGAGCAAAGTCCAATCATGTGCATGAGGCTTTAGCCATGACCAGCTGCTAACAGTGAATGTGAGTATCAGTCCTTCCTCCAGAGAACTAAATGATTGTACAATTGTATTTTCATTACAGAATATAAGGAGCTGCGTTAAAACAAATTTTTTGGTGAAATGTGAAATAAAAAATATTAATATAAATTGGTAGATTGACTATGTTGTGCAGTGAAGACAGTTCTAATTAAAAAAAAAGCAAGAAACACCTACACCAATGATTATGTGAAATACTACCAAATAAGAGATGCAATTTCAAATAACATAATAATAGTGAGAAAAATCAACTAAAGTGATTACAAAAATACATTGATTAATTAGTGATAAAAAATTGATTAATTAGTTGGTGATAAAAAATTAATATAAACACATTAAATCCAAAAATTAAAGTCCATATGAAGTGTCCAATCTAAAACTGAAATAATTCATGCATAAGTGTCAGCGGAATCTCAGTGATGGAATCAAACTCACACCCTTTGAAAAGTGCTTTGAAATATAACGAATGCCACTGCCAATAAGATCTCTGGCTGCTTACCAGAACTCTAGGTCCCTATTACATGGGACCCAGAAGCGCAAAGATTAATCGGAAAGGTTGACACTCAGTATGGCAGACCAACGGTCCCTCACTCTCAGCAGCTGGCTTATCACTGTCTGATATCCCGCTGCTGAGAGTGAGGGACCGTTGGTCTGCTATACTGATAATTTATTTTTCTCATTATTATTATGTTATTTGAAATTACGTCTCTTATTTGGTAGTATTTCACATAGTCATGGGTGTTTCTTACTATTTTTGATATCAATGTTTTTTTTTTAATTAGAACTGTCTTCACTGCACAACATAGTCAATCTACCAATTTATAGCAATATTTTTTACTTCACGTTTTACAAAAAAAATAGTTTTATCGCAGCTCCTTATATTCTGTAATTTCTGTGTGGCATTGTATAACGATTTGAGCTGCTGCTTAGTGGGTGGGTTTTAGTAATAGCGCGTTTTTTTCTTTTTACAATTTTTATTTTCAGGAGTAAATACTTAGATCTGGCACCTTCTGGGGCTCTATCCTGGAGAACTTACAAGTTCTAAGTAAACATAATATGTAACAGTGTCCACATTGCTACATACACAGCACTTTATCTGTTATATCCACCACTACAGGAAATGTTTTCTCTCAAGTGTCCCATCACATCATTACACAATTTATGGACCTGTGTTGCATCTCACTCCCACACTATCCACACTGGCCTTTGTCACATCACTGTTTTCACTATCTGCTATAGTTTTCCTTGCAGGTTTCCTTCTACTGTGCACAACTCAGTAGACATGTGCAGAGTGAAATATTTTGTACCGGAATTTCATTTTCATCCGAAAAATACATTTATTTAGTTACTCCCGAAATTTGTTTTTATTTATTTTGTTTTTCGTTCAAAAATTGCATTCGTCCGAAAATCCACATGAATTACGGTTGAATCTGTCTTTGAAGGCTTATGGTGTCTTTCGAATGTATAAAGAAGATTTGATGGAGCTGCTAAACTCTATATAGCCTATAGGTGGTGCATTTGACTCTGGAAATGTACCATTGCAGCGTTGTACAGTTTCGATGCTCCATCGAATATTATTATAAACGTGTGTGTTTTTTGTTGCTTTGTCGAATCTCTGTCATTCATGTTGAATGAATGGTCTAAGTCTCACAGTGTCAGGTGTCAGATAGTGAGTGACTGATAATAACGAATATGGTGGCAACCCATTGTGAGAGCGACATGGAGGCATTGGAGGACATTCCTGGGCCATCTACAAGTGTTTCTGTATATATATTATATAATCGTTCAAACAGAAACTGGTGGACTGGTGATAGTGATCACTGATCAGACAGGTAACAAGATTCTATAATAATAAATCCCCCCCACAACACAGGCAGCCCCTGAAGCTATCACAACAACACTAGCAGCAACACTAGTATCACTTTAAGGTTCTCACACTAAGCCCTTGTACACACGGTCGGAGATTCCATCGTAATCTTTCCTATCGGACCGTTTTGTCGGATATTCCGACTGTGTGTGGTCTGCATCGGACTGTTTCCGTTGGAATATCCGACGGACCAATTTTTCCAACTTGCCGGTAAAATTTTCCGACAAAATGCTCCGATCGGACATACTCCAATCATGTGTAGCCTACTCCGATGGACAAAGTGCCACGCATGCTCAGATCAAATTCCTAGACCAAAGCCATTGGCTACTAGCCTGAACGTAGTCCCGTTGTAACGAAATAACGTCATCACGTTATGTATAATCGGATTTTCCGACAACTTGGTCCGACCGTGTGTATGCAACATCACTTCCGGACCTCTTTCGGAATTAATCCTTCGGAATAACTCTGACGGATTTGGTTGTCGGAATCTCCGACCCTGTGTACAAGGGCTAACACAATAGCAGCAGATTATTAGAAAAAATCTAAGTTGAACTGTAGCTTGCTTCACCATTGTTCTGCTGCTGTGCTTATGCTTAATAATAAGTCAGGTTCTCTGACAAGTGACAATTCAAACAGACCAGCTTGACTGTCTTCTGAAATGATTCAGTGTCTGTGTCTCTCTCTGCTAGCAATCGTAAGTGAAAGTAAGTTGGCTGTATGTGTGTGCTTAGTTCTAGCTATTTTACTGCTCCTCCTCTTTGGTTACAATCAGCCAATAACATTCATCATCATGATTATTTTTATTTTACTTCCCCCACCCAATTACAGAATCTTTTCTCTCTGTCAAATCTTTTCTCTCTCTGTCGAATATTATTTCTATATAATCTTGGACTAATAGAGGTAAGGTTAGGCACATTCGACCACAGGTTCAATAGACACAGATTGTTATTGTCAGAGTCACGTTGAATCTCCTATTCTATATCGAACTGTTGTAACAACGAAAACGAAAATAAAGCATTTATTTATGTCGGATCTTTCGTTTTTCAGATTCTGTGCTTTCGGTATCATTTGTCAAAACGAAAACACCTGAAATTCAGACGAAAATGCATTCGGACAAAAACGAATGCACATGTCTACAACTCAGTACAATAAATATCACTTAGAATGCCCACTTATACTGCACACATTATGCCTAGGTGCCCCTCAAATCCATATGACTTGTTTTCTCATAAAAAGGAACCATCCCATAAGTTTGATTGGTGTTAATGTTTTTCTTTCACAGAAGTGTCATGTATAGTGAGATTCATCAGGAGTTTTCTTAACTCTCTCTGACTTCTAATGTCAACAGTACTGCTTTATAGCAACTTAAGTGGTTGCTATGAAGCTAGGCTGACCAGTCAAATCCCATACTTATCTAGATTGACATTTTCAGAGAGCAACTCAGACTAAGATGGGGTAGCTACAAGGTGCCTAGATGTAAATAAATTATTATAAAATGGTTTTGTATATTTCCTCAGTCAGCAGGAGCCAAGATGTCAATGTAACACTTTACAGCAAGAGTGCGTGACACTTATTTTCTTTGTTATTAGCACATTAAGGGAATCAAATCAAATGAAACTGAGCTATTTTTTTTTATTTTTATAGATGAATGGATAAATGCCACAACTGGGAGTTTGCTAGTATTGTACACAGGAGGATAAGGGCATGAAATCTTGATTTCATAGCCTTACAGTTTTACTGTGTCACCTCAGATGTCATGTGTGGAGACTTTTTATATGTAAAGGTTGGAAGAAATCAACTTTTTACGGAGGCCGGGATTGGAAATGTTCCATGTTGTGTCTCTAAACTTCCTCTTCATGCCCTTTGACACATAACAGATTGCAGAATTATGGCTTGTCTTTCTATTCTTGCAGAGCTCAGCAGTCAGTACACCTTTAGGTATCATGCTGGCATCCATGCTGAGGATTGAACACTGACAGGTGTTATACGTACAGAGGTCTCTTTGAGCAAAGAACGGAAAGCCATAGTCATGCAATCTGTCATGTGCGACAGGCATGACAAAGGAGCTTTACACACACCTGGGAAAACTGCCAATCCCATTAACAATAAAACCATTTACTTTATCCTACCTTACTGCTTGGAATTAATCCTAGTAAGCAAGTTTTTCCACAGAGGCCCAGAACCCCAGCAAAACTCATTACAGACTAACAAGGCATGCAACCAGCACCCCCATGTTCGCTTCTCAAACACGCATTCAACATGGCATTTCCCTGGGTGAAAAATGAATGAATGGAGATCAGGGAACTGCTAGAAGTTGAAGAAATTTTAGGGTTCCACACTGTCCCTGACTATAACATTGTATACTTCCCCTTAGTGTCTAGCTATTATATAGAAAAACAAAGAAAAGGCGCCTCTAAGTGTAGAGTTAAAAGCTGTTTAATTTCCCCAAAAAGGGTTAAAAACACTTACACGATATGTAGACTGGCAGAGCATATCATTAATATCCATGTAGGTGGTCTGGCATGAATGCAGTGGTCACTGGCATATACAAGTTCTTTAGGCTGTGTGTTCAGTAGCAAGGGGGTCCAATGGATGCCAACGGGAAAACCAGCAGGGAGCTCCAAGAGAACTGACAGGCCCGCCTGCAATCACAGTCTCAAAACACGAGAATCCCGGAAGTGACGTCAGTGGCAGGAGACAATAACCAGCAACCAGCGTGGACCACAAACAGGAAGCAAAAAAAAAAAAAAAATTGTATTTTTGAAATGTACCTGCCTGCTCACAAATAAACTGTCCTTTTGGAAGTAAAACACATACGCAAGTATTCAAACCAAAAAAAACTTTATTTAAGTCTCAAACAACTTAAAAGAGGAAGGTAGCGCTGGATAAACTTGTCAATTTGGCAAAGCCTTTGGCCCCCAGGGCAGACATGAACTAATTAGAAAAAGAAAAATTGATGGCCTGAGGAGTACATATCTCAGGGAGAGAAGTCTGGTCCAGAAGTCCTAGAGATCAGGAAAAGCAGAGGCCATCTATGTCCCCAGGATGTGGTTCTTCAAGAGGCTGCATATCTGTCAGACCAGATCATCTTCTGTCAGACCAGACTGAACCCAGGCCATCACTCTCTCGTCTTCCTTAGGCACTTCCCGCCAGGCATCCTTCGAGGCTGTGGCTGGGCTCCTGTAGTTGTGGCAGGAGGAGGAGAAGGAGGGCGATGGTCGACCTCCTGGCTGCCACTTGCCACAGCCTCCCCCCGGCTGAGGTCTTCCTGTGTATGAAAATGGGACATAGTTTTAGTTTTTTGCTCATCAATCACACCATTTTGAGCTCATGACTGTTGCAAATTGAATTTTACCAAATAGAACAGACTATCATTCTGAGCCCAGAATTTTTCATTCTTGTACCAATCATTTTTGGTCACTACTGTCTATTGAGATGTAAACCACTTTGTTAAATCAGAACTTACTGATAATAATAACATCAAGATAACATCATTAAATGTACAACAAGAAATATGGTCAACAATGCAATACCTGTCTCAAGCTGGGCCCCACAACATGTTGTTCCCTGGAAGGCCCAAGATAGACATCGGAAGCCTCAGCTGGGGGTGAAAGAAGCCTTGAAGGAAGACGGTCGAGTGGTGGCGTGGGTTCCCCCTGGTCTACCAGAAAATGCAGCCTCTCGAAGTAAACCATCCTGGGGTAATATCCAGGTGCTTCTTTCTCTCCCTGAGATATGTAATCTTCATGGCACCA
Organism: Lithobates pipiens; assembly: GCF_037356315.1. Taxonomy (NCBI): domain Eukaryota; kingdom Metazoa; phylum Chordata; class Amphibia; order Anura; family Ranidae; genus Lithobates; species Lithobates pipiens. The sequence continues at coordinate 112,869,491 of NW_027507788.1, forward strand.
ATTTTCAACTTCACATAGGCCATGTCTGCCGTGGGGACCATGATCCGCACCAAAGAAAGACGTTTCTCCAGCGCTGCCTTCCTCTTTCTTCGGTCATGATAAAATGGGTTGTTGATCTGCCACAGGCAGGGCAGCTCCCTGTACACTTCAAGGAATAGCCCCATAAAATTGGCGTTATTGAAGGGATCCATCTTGTCTGTAAGACACAAAACAAACCCTAAAATACTAATAATGCCATGATAAACCTTCCTAATCTTTCCCAACATAGGCCAAGATAGAAGCAGTCTAGTCTAGTGATGTACCAAGTTCAAAATTTTACCTTCGTTTGCACGATCGTCGCGTCAGCTCCTCACTCTGTTCACAGATCATACGGATGACACACACGCATTGCGTTTTATATACAGTGCGCATGCGTGAAACTCCGCCCGCCCCTGATGTTCTTTCTAGACTATTCCCTGCCCCTTCGCTTTTGGCGCAGTGGGGAGAGCACATGGCAGAGAGAACGCAGGTGCACAATCAGAGTTCCACTAACGAGGAGGAGGGTGAGGAAAGCCCGGAGCCTGAAACGTCCCGATCCAGGAAGAGAAGATTTAAGGCCTCAAATATGTTTTTTGTAGAGATGTTGGAGATGGTGGACATATTGAACAGGACCGACTATGATGGGAAGTATGGACCTTACCCAAACCCAAATATCAGAAAGGCGAAGATCATGACTAAAGTTGTGAAGAGTCTTCAGAAGAATTTTGGGGTACGCCGATCCAAGGATCAACTGAGAAAACACTGGTCAGACCTGAAACTGAGGGAGCACGATCAGTACAGAAGGATCAAGTGTGTTCTTCAAAAAAGTAAGTAGTTGTCGTGTGTTCATATGATTATTCTTGCTTGCATACTGCTCCATGTGCTTTGATTTCATGTTGTACAGTTTAAAATGGCCACTTTCAAGTTCATGGTTTTATTCGTTCGTAAGAAACATCGTTCTGCAGGTAAGTATTCCAGCTTAACAAAGTGTCCACAATAATGTTCTCACCTTTGAACTCGGCCAAAAAACACAATTGTACAACACTTCCAAGCAATGTTTCATATTCTGATTTCTGCCCTCTGTGTGCTAATTATTCCTTTTTTACATTTTCATAGGGGAGAGAAGACTCGGGAAGTCTGAGGACACCAGGGACCCCACCCCTCCCAAAGAAGGCAAAATTCCAACACCAGAAGCAGAGGAGCAGGAGGAGGAGGAGGAAGGAGAGATCGTTGAAGTTGGACAAATTGTCACCACAACAGGTGAGTGTCGGAGACCACAGCTTCCGGTAAGCTCATCAATGTATGTCGTCATATTTATAATACATGGTGTGTTTTTTTTGCTTTGTTTTGTAGGTGATGTGGCAGAATATTCACATTTTACCAGTGAAAGTGCCCAGATCCTGATTGGGGAGATAATGGGGTGCAATTGGGATTTAGAAAATATACAGCAAAACATCAATGATGTTAAAAATAAAATGAAGAACATCATTGATGTTTTGGGGAGAGTGTGAAACACCCCAAACTAGCTAGCGTTTTATTTTTTGCTTTTAAACAACAACTTTTGTGTTTTACAAAAATCCAAATTTGGAAGATGCACACAGTGTGTCAACATGCGCTATCTCCCATCATGGGGGATCAATGTACGTGTTTTGTGGAAAGTGGCTGAGATGAAGGGGTTGCAGCCCCAAAACATGTACATTGATCCCCCATGATGGGAGATAGCACATGTTGACACACTGTGTGCATCTTCCAAATTTGGATTTTCCAGGGGTGACACCCCATGCGATGAAGGCAATATCAGCCCAGTTTGTACATACTCATGTCTGATATTGTCTTCACTTTTCAATGTTGAACTTTGTAAGTTCCTGCGTTCTGTATGTTATGCTTTGATACATGCCTGTACACAAAAAACACCAAATTACCCAAAAATGACGTTAAATAGTGTTTTTGATACACCCAATATGTTGGTTTGTTGTAAAACCCTTTTCTAAACGCACATGTGAATGAGCTTTGATTAAAAGATTTTGGTCAGTAATGCACTACATACTGTACATTAGTTAACAAAAACAAGGTGTGTGTGTAGCAGACCCACAACATAATAAGATTATCTGAAGAAGAGACTGTCACCTCATCTCGCTCAGAACTTGGGTTTGCACTGTTGGAGAAAAAGGCACAACAACAAAAAACATAAATTTACCTAGGAGACACCTAAAACCAAGCCAAGCAGTAAATGAAAACAAAGATTATTGGAGTTTCAAAGGAAAATGTATTAAAAAAATGCCGCTCAGACATTGTCTGGCATATCAATGGCCCCCCTACCCACAAAGTAGTCCATGTATTGGGTTCGGACCTCATGGGTGCTTTGGGGGGGGCAAGCTAGGACGAGCAGCTTCAAGGCCTGTGAGGTTCTCATTTTCAAGCAAGTCTGCATCTTGGACAACTGAGACCACATAGTTTGCTGAATGTCGTTTTAAGAAATTGTGCAGAACACAGCAGGCCAGCACTATTTGATTAACCGGTTCCCGACCAGCGCACGCCGATGTACATCGACAGAATGGCACGGGCAGGCAAATGGGCGTACAGGTATGTCCAATCTTCAATGCCGCCCTGCCATTGGGAGCGCGCCGCCGGCAGCGCGCTCCCTCGCTGGTCGGGACCCCCGTGAGTCCGGTCGCGGGACACGTGGATTTGATCGCTGCGGGCATCCCCGCGATCGTCTCACAGGACGGCTGAATGGAGGAAATGCCGTGTAAACAGCATTTCTCCATTCTGCCTAGCAACTAGTGACGCTGATCTCTGCTCCATGTGATTGGAGCAGAGATCAGTGTTCACTAAATGAAAGCCCAACCCCCCCACAGTTAGTAACACACCCCTAGGAACACTTAACCCCTACACTGCCACCCACTGGTTAACCCCTTCACTGCCAGTGTCATTTACACAGGAATCACTGCATTTATATAGCAGTGATTACTGTATAAATGACAATGGTCCCAAAAATGTGTCAAAAATGTCCGATGGGTCCCCCACAATGTCGCAGTCACAATAAAAATCGCTGATCGCCCCCATTACTAGTAAAAAAAAATAATAAAAAATTATTAATAAAAATGCTATAAAACTATCCCTATTTTGTAAATGCTGTAACTTTTACGCAAACCAATCAATAATCTCTTATTGTGATTTTTTTACCAAAAATATGTAGAAGAATACGTATCGGCCTAAACTGAGGGAAAAAAATGTTTTTTTATATATTTTTGGGGGATATTTATTATAACAAAAAGTAAAAAATAATGCGTTTTTTTCAAAATTGTCGCTCTATTTTTGTTTATAGCGCAAAAAATAAAAACCGCAGGGGTAATCAAATACCACCAAAAGAAAGCTCTATTTGTGGGAAAAAAGGACGTCAATTTTGTTTGGGAGCCATGTTGCACGATGTGCAATTGTCAGTTAAAGCGACGCAGTGCCGAATCGCAAAAAGTGGTCTGGTCTTTGACCAGCAAAATGGTCCGGTCTGTAAGTGGTTAAAAATTAAAAATCACTATTTGATTAAAAATTAAAAATCCTCTGGTCCAGGGTGAGGGTCCTCATCAGGAAAGGCCGCATCAGATGGTTTGCCAGGGCAAACGTCTCATCCGCAACGAAGATGAACGGGAGTCCTTTCTGATTCTCTTCTGGGGGTGGCAAGCCCAGACTGCCACTCTGGGGACGCCAATAGAACTCCGTCCGTGAGAACACTCCACCATCCGACATCCGGCCATTTTGCCCCACGTCCACATACAAGAAGTCATAGGTCGCAGACATCACCGCCAACATCACAATACTATTAAACCCCTTGTAGTTAAAATAGTACGACTCCGAGTTGGGTGGTGGGACGATGCGGACGTGTTTCCCATCAATTGCACCCCCACAATTGGGAAAGTCCCAACGACTAGCAAAGTGGGAGGCCACAGCCTGCCATTCCTGTGGCGTTGAAGGAAACTGGGAAGTGAAACAAGACAAAAAATTAGTAATTTTGCAAATCAACATTGCAAGCAGATTAGACACCAACATTTTTGGACAAGATCAGTATAACATTTTGGGAAATATTTAAAGCCTAAAGTATAAGATCCCCTTATCAGAGTCATCATCCCCCCATCCCTCCCCTACCCCCACCCCCCCCCCATCTGATGGGCCCTTGCTAAAAAAAGAGGGGGGGTGTTTTGAACAGGTAACCCTCTCCACTTGATTGAGAGCTAAATGCCTAAATAATGTGTGATATTTTGGGAAGCCCCTCCTTACTTACACTATCGGCAGCCCACCGGACAGGTAAGAAGTGTCATAATACCAAAAATAAAACAAAATGGAAGCACATTTTCACATTCTGCTATTATATACAGTGCCTTGCGAAAGTATTCGACCCCCTTGAACTTTTCAACCTTTTGCCACATTTCAGGCTTCAAACATAAAGATATAAAATTTTAATTTTTTGTGAAGAATCACCAACAAGTGGGACACAATTGTGAAGTGGAACGAAATCTATTGGATATTTTAAACTTTTTTAGCAAATAAAAAACTGAAAAGTTGTGCGTGCAAAATTATTCGGCCCCTTTACTTTCAGTGCAGCAAACTCACTCCAGAAGTTCAGCGAGGATCTCTGAATGATCCAATGTTGTACTAAATGACTGATGGTGATAAATAGAATCCACCTGTGTGTAATCAAGTCTCTGTATAAATGCACCTGCTCTGTGATAGTCTCAGGGTTCTGTTGAAAGCACAGAGAGCATCATGAAGACCAAGGAACACACAAGGCAGGTCCGTAATACTGTTGTGGAGAAGTTTAAAGCCGGATTTGGATACAAAAAGATTTCCCAAGCTTTAAACATCCCAAGGAGCACTGTGCAAGCGATCATTTTGAAATGGAAGGAGTGTCAGACCACTGCAAATCTACCAAGACCTGGCCGTCCCTCTAAAGTTTCAGCTCAGACAAGGAGAAGACTGATCAGAGATGCAGCCAAGAGGCCCATGATCACTCTGGATGAACTGCAGAGAACTACAGCTGAGGTCGGAGAGTCTGTCCATAGGACAACAATCAGTCGTACACTGCACAAATCTGGCCTTTATGGAAGAGTGGCAAGAAGAAAGCCATTTCTCAAAGATATCCATAAAAAGTCTTGTCTAAAGTTTGCCACAAGCCACCTGGGAGACACACCAAACATGTGGAAGAAGGTGCTCTGGTCAGATGAAACCAAAATCGAACTTTTTGCCCACAATGCAAAACGATATGTTTGGCGTAAAAGCAACACAGCTCATCACCCTCAACACACCATCCCCACTGTCAAACATGGTGGTGGCAGCATCATGGTTTGGGCCTGCTTTTCTTCAGGAGGGACAGGGAAGATGGTTAAAATTGAGGGGAAGATGGATGCAGCCAAATACAGGACCATTCTGGATGAAAACCTGTTGGAGTCTGCAAAAGACCTGAAACTGGGACGAAGATTTATCTTCCAACAAGACAATGATCCCAAACATACAGCAAAATCTACAAAGGAATGGTTCACAAATAAACGTATCCAGGTGTTAGAATGGCCAAGTCAAAGTCCAGACCTGAATCCAATCGAGAATCTATGGAAAGAGCTGAAAACTGCTGTTCACAAACGCTCTCTATCCAACCTTACTGAGCTCGAGCTGTTTTGCAAGGAAAAATGGGCAAGAATTTCAGTCTCTCGATGTGCAAAACTGATAGAGACATACCCCAAGCGACTTGCAGCTGTAATTGCAGCAAAAGGTGGCTCTACAAAGTATTAACGCAAGGGGGCCGAATAATTTTGCACGCCCCACTTTTCATTTTTTTATTAGTTAAAAAAGTTTCAAAAATCCAATAGATTTCGTTCCACTTCACAATTGTGTCCCACTTGTTGGTGATTCTTCACAAAAAATAAAAATTTTATATCTTTATGTTTGAAGCCTGAAATGTGGCAAAAGGTTGAAAAGTTCAAGGGGGCCGAATACTTTCGCAAGGCACTGTATCAAGATAATAATATGGGAAAAAAACAAAAAAATTATAGCATCTGAAAGTATTGAGGCAGGCCCTTGTACTACATGCTTTGGTGAACTCGTCCATAAATGTGACCATCAAAAAGGTAGATATAGTGTGTATTGGGTTTGGTAAAGTCAGCAGATAGAGGATTGCTAGCAGCTGACCTAGCAGTTGGGGGGAGGGGGGTTCCTAATGAAAAAAGAAAAAAATAAGTCACTCTGCATGAATTGAAGCACACACATAACATTTGTAGACATTTTAGTTGGTGTTTAGGGGAAAGCAATACTATGGAGCGGACAAAAGACATTGGTAAGTGACTAGACTATAGTTTTATGGGCCAAGAAGAGCATGGTGGGGAAGTTAGTGAGGCAAATATGCATGAGGACAAAGGGGCAGAGCATATGAATTAGATCATATTGCAATGATGGTAATTAGGGAATGAGGAAAGAAATGAAAGACATTAGCAATCATTAAATACATAGAATGTGATGTTAAAGGATAAAACTTACCTTCATATAGTCCTTCTGCAGGACCTGAATGATGGCAGAACAGGTCTCTGGAATAATGATCCCCAGAGCCTGGGGGGAGATGCCTGTAGAGAACTTGAGGTCCTGAAGGCTTCTCCCTGTCGCCAAGTAGCGCAACGTGGCGATAAACCTCTGCTCCGGAGTGATGGCTTGCCGCATGCAGGTATCCTGCCTGGTGATATAAGGGGACAGCAAAGCCAGCAGACGGGGTCCGTCATCCGGAGATCATTCCTGAAATCATCAGAATTATTCTCCCGGATCTCACGGAGCAAAGGCATGTGCGAGAACTGGTCACGATGGCGCAACCAATTCTTGGTCCACAAATGCCCCCCCTCCCTGTTCATGGACCGGGCTTGTGTCAAAGTAAGAACCCCAACACGAAGCCCCTGCACAGCACAAACTCTACGACGAGTACGTAGACAAAACATGGTTTGAAAACGGTCGGCTGGTCAGAACGGACAAGGAGAAAGCACTGATAAACAGCAATGCCTGAAAGAACGACCTGAATAGCAGAAGCAAGCAGACAATAAGCAATGCAAATCAAAGCGTACTATACCAAGATATAGTCCACAATGAGAAATGAATGCTTACTGACTGCACGCACTGATTAATAGATACGCAAAGACAAGCAAAAACTGAAGAGCAGTAGCGAACTGAATCACAAATCTGAAAGTTGGACCTAGTCTGCTGGAAAGTCCAGTCGTGTGTACGCGGCATGAGGATTCTTTTGGTGGTTTTGCTTGGCAACAGAGGAAAGACTCTACGAACAGCTGTCTGGACATGTAAGTAAGAAATGACTTATTTTGCATGAGAATTTTATTCAATATTTCAGCAGCAGGATTTTTTTTTATTATATTATAAATATGAATAATCATTTTGGCCAAAAAATTACTTATAACGCAAAATCTTTTTTTTCCACCATTTGTATGTGTCATTATCATTTCACTAGATCCGTTGTTAGCATTAAAAGAGCATATATCGGATTAACAATATTTTACAAATTATGGGTAAAATTTTTCAATTTAAATTTTTATCGGTATTTTCTTTATAAAGTGCAAAAGAATATATTATGATGTATTAACTGCTTTTACAGATTTCTTGCCTTGCTTTCACCATACATACACTGTTTTCAATCCACCAGAAATTCGGAAAGCTTACTTCGTCTTCATTTGTAGGGGTGGATCACTGTGACATAGTTGTTTTGGGTTATAAATTGATCATGAGTGGAGCTTTGTATAAATGCCGTACCTCAGCATACCAGTTATCTCTTGTTACAAATGGTCAGGTCAAAATGAAAAAAAATTGTAATGTAAAACTATCACAGCTTTTGAAAGCATTCTAACAAACTGACATGCTGAATAGTTTATAACCTTTATCTATTACTTCTTTAAAGATCAACTACAGAGTATATATTGTATATAGGTCTTACTATAGTGGGCAAATGTTTAGATTTCTGTCAGGTCTTTTATTTTAGTCTGTGTACCTTAATGGGGAGATGTTCTATCACTCCCTGTCCCTGGAAAAACGGGGGGGAAAAAAGGCGGCAAAACAGTTGTGCAGGACGGTGCCGACAAAAATAAAAACATTTTTGTGGATTTTTTTGTTTATTCAGTTGTACAAAGAATACTTCCAAATAAACATTACACAGACACACCATAAAATAATATAAGAAGATTTGTAAAATAATAAAAATAACCTTTTCGCTACATCTAAATGTGAAACCTGCGTCTTTGGTAAATGAATAGCAGTGAATCTCATATAGAAAAAATGTAAACAATTCCAAACAAGTGCTCATTAAAAGTGCTATAGAAGATAATCATAAAATATGTGTGCACTATCAGCAAGAATAAATAAATGTATACACGTGCAAATTGCAATTAACCACTTCAATACAGGGCACTTGTACACCTTCCTGCCCAGACCAATTTTGAGCTTTCAGCGCTGTCGCACTTTGAATGACAATTGCGCGGTCATGCTACATTGTACCCAAACTAAGTTTTTATCATTTTGTTCCCACAAATAGAGCTTTCTTTTGGTGGTATTTGATCACCTCTGGGATTTTTATTTTCTGCTAAACAAATAAAAAAAGACTGAAAATCTTGAAAAAAAAACAGTTACAAAAGTTACAAAACGTTGTAAATAAGTACGTTTTCTCCTTCACTGATGGGCACTGACGGGGCTGCAGTTATGGGCACTGATAAGGCAGCACTGATGGGCACCGATGAGGTGGCACCAATGAAGTGGCACTGATAGGCGGCACCGATTGGTGGCACTGATATGCGACACAGATAGACACTGATAGGTGGCACGGATTGGCATGGATAGGTGGCACGGATTGGCATGGATGGGCGACATGGATAGGTGGCACAAATGGGCATGGATAGGCAGCATGGATGGGCATGGATAGGCAGCACGGATGGTCATGGATAGGCAGCACAGTTGGGCATGGATGGGCACTGATAGGCAGCTAGGATGGGCACTGATAGGTGGCATGGATGGGCACTGATAGGCGGCATTGTAATCTAAAGTATTGTAGGGATGGGTGCCAATCAGTGCCAAACAATAATGCATGCCAAACAGTGATGCCCATTGTGGGCACTGATTGGCATCCATTATGGGCACTGATTGGCATTCATTATGGGCACTGGCTGGCATCCCTGGTGGTCTAAGGGGGCATACCTGGTGCTGGGCATCCCCTGGTGGTCTGGTGGCATCCCTGGTGGTCCAGTGTGGGCATCCTCAGGGGGGCTGTGCTGATAATCGATCAGCACAGGCCCCCCCTGTCAGAGGAGCAGCCGATCGGCTCTCCTCTACTCTCATCTGACAGACGCGAGTGAGGAAAAGCCGATCACACGGCTGATCACGTGGTAAAGAGTCTCCGTCGGAGACTCTTTACCAAGATCGTAGTTGCGGGGTGTCAGACTGAAACCCGGCAACAACGATCACCGCAATGCGTGCCCCCGGGTGCGCGCAGCGGCTTAATATCCTGATCACGTCATATTATGTCCGGTCAGGATATTAAAACCACTTTGCCACCGTCATTTTGCTATATGGCGGGTGGCAAGTGATTAAAGTGCTAAAGAATGCAGCACGGTCTATTAGTACTCACATAATACTAAATAAAAAATACAGTCCATGATGATCCTGCGCAAACAGATTAGTGTATAAAATAATAAAACAGTTATAAAGTGACTGGTGCTGATAAAAAAAATAACAAAATAAAAATAATAATAATCAGGAAGATTAAGGAAAGTAAGCACCATTAATATGTCCATATGAGTGAGTCTCTTAAAGTGGTTGTAAACCCTTACAACCAACTTTGACCTACAGGTAAGCCTAGATTAAGGCTTACCTGTAGGTCCAAGAAATATCTCCGAAATCTACACGGTTTAGGAGATATTTGCCGAAAGACAGGCACCGCTGTCTACGGCTCATGTGCCGTAGACAGCGGCGCGCAGGTGCACTGAGCGCACTGCGGTCAATGGTGATATGCCGCGAGTGGCGGCTCCCGTGCGCATGCACGGGAGTGACGTAATCGCGGCTTCGCCAAATGACAGTGACGGAGCGGCGAGACCCACCGAGAAGATGGATGCGGCGGACTACAGGGGACAGCGGTGACTTCACTGGCTCCTGTGTCAGGTAAGTGACACATAATGGACTACTATGCGATGCATAGTAGTCCATTATGCTTTACCTTTGCAGGGAATGTAAGAGGAATTAAACCCATCAGGGTTTACTTCCTCTTTAATAGCTTAGACCACACCACAGGCACTGAAACTCATTCAAAGGGCAAAGCAATGCATGGAATCAAAGTATGTGCTCTCAGAACTCTTACCTCCACTCCTTGATTATAACCACATCAAGTAAGATAAATCTTCTGCTCGTCCTGTTATCTACCACCAGGGGGTCTTCCACTGTTGTAGTTAGCAGCTTGATAATGTGGGAACCCGTATTAGACCACCAGGGGGCCATCCATCCCTGCAGCAGTTGTACTACACACCAGGCAGCTATCTCCGCAAAAGTATGCCACTCAATACAAAATACAGGGAGGGGGGAAAGAGGCTCGAATAGTGTAGTAGTTTGAACAAGAGCATTTGATTTATTTATAATAAAAGTTGGACTCTTACAATAATAAAAACAGTAACAGCTCATAAGAAAAATGACTTCCTGGCATCTTCCGCCAGTCTTGCATCACTTCCGGGATTGCGTCTGACTCACGGCCACTTCCTATGCGTTATGTCAATTCCTCTGATGAAATCACGTGATTGACGTAGTCATTTCTGAGCCTCAGAACTAGCCAGTTCTGAGGCTAGGAAACGAATGGATCCGCCCCCCAGGCCATAAGGGCCCCTAGGGGATGGTCAGGAGGACCAGGACCACAGAGTCAGCAACAACTTCTGGACCGGAACCCAGAACCACGTGACTTTTGCACCTTAAGTACCCCTTCCGCAGTGAGACAAACGCGCCCACTGATTGGTTCCGACAAGAAATTGCTACCCAATATGTCCAACCAGACTACGTTCTATAGCCTCCCACAGGTGTATAACCCCACCTATGACCAGGCAGAACTTCTATACAGCCCAGCCAAACTAATGCCAAAGTACAATTTTAGCACAATTAGTCCCAAAACTCACTATAGTTTTGGACAAAAACTAAATTTAAACATATAGCGCGTACTCGTTAGGAGTACTGGCGCTATATATATAAGAGGGCCAGTATGGTGGCCCGTAATTATGGGAGGAGCCCGGAGGGTATATAATCAGACCACCCACAACGGTCTGTGTCGGTTCCAGTGCAAGGTACTGCACATCAAGGGGCCGACTCTTCTCAGCTCCCTCACGGTCCTCTATCCGTGCGTCCAATCGTAGGTGCACTTCGGCTTCTTCATTCGTGGTCTTCGTCGGCGGTTCCCGCTCATGGTCGCAGATAAGTAGTATCCGAATCTTTTCATATCATGTGCAAACTTGCGACTTATCATGCTTACTATCCTGCACCCCTTTCGCAAAACCTACCTCTGAGTTGTTGACACTCATGTCCCGACATTGTTCGGCACAGGCATAGTACATTCGTAAATTCTTTCTACCAAACGTACGATTCATTCATAGATCCAAACCTTCGAGTCGCTGTTGGTCGTTCTCCAATATCACTCGCCATAGGCTTCACTGGTTATAAAATTCACTGTTCTCATCCTTTTTTGAGATAAACAGGTATTGTTTGTATGGGTTTCTGTGGCTGATTGGGGTGTAATTAAACCCACCTGATGTCTTTCCTGCACTTGACTAGCCTGGGGGGATGGGTGGTTGATAGGTGTTTGGTTTCACAGTAAGGAATGGCATACACTCTACAACCAATTCGTATCAGATACTCCTTACTGCCAATTTATATCAGATTCATCTCATACATTTTTGAGCTGATTCGTGTCAAATGCATTGCAGAGGCTGACTCTGCCAACTCACTGCATGTCCACGTAGTTGTACCTTCGAGATCGGTCGTATATCTTCATCGATTGTCCCACGCTCGGACCGCTACACACTCGCTGTCGCAGGTAGGACTTTGTTGTTACCGCTCTTCTAAACTCCAATAGTTACCTTATCATGTTCGTTTTGCAAAGTCGCACTTACGCCACCATAAGTCTATGTCAGCTTTCATGTATTTCATCCTTTCTACCCAACGCGGGTTTACTCGAGCCGATCACTTCACGGTCGATGCGGTCAAATCCGACATTCAAGCCCCTTACTCACCTCGCATCTACGGCCGATTCGAAATCTAGTCGCAACTTCGCTTCTATGTTTCGGATCCCCGGCAGTCACAAGCCCCTTCAACCGCCATCACCATTTAGTCGATTCAAACCCAGCCATATCATCTGCAACACTGACAGATCTGTCATACGAGCCCTGTAGTCACCTCGCATCTACGGCCATTTCGAATCTAGTCGCAACTTCGCTTCTATGTTTCGGATCATTGACAATCACCAGCCCCTTCAACCACCATCACAATTCAATCAATCCGAACCCAGCCATATCCTCAGCGATACGGTCGGATCCCATATACGAGCCTCTCAGTCGCATCTACGGAGGATTCGAGTCTAGTCGCAGCGTCGGCGCAACGATTCCAGTCCTTGCCAAACGCAACCAAGCCGAATCCTGTTGCATCACCGACTCAAATGAGTCAAATCTTTTGCAGACTATTCCATAGCTATAGCCCAGTTCAAACTAGTCACATCGACTGTACGAATTCAGCAGTACTTACATTTGACCTTCTCAGTCTATCCATACATTATCGTACACAATTCTCTCCACCAATTTGCTCAGTATTGCGCACGGTCATTCCTACATAATCACATTTCCTCTATAACCTTTCTTTCGCCTTTCAACAAAGCTGCGTTCTTACAATCGCTGCAAGTCTTGCTGCATTTGGCTCAAAACTGCCAATCGTCTCCAGTAGCAACACTGCTGTTCACCTCATACCTACACACTTATAAATCCGCAAAACATTGCTTTCACCTTTCAAATAAAGCTGCTTCCTTGCAATCGCTGCGAGCATCGATGCAATGGCTCAATACGGCCACTCATCTCTAGTAGCAAAACGGCTGCTCTCCTCATTCCTACACACTTATAATTAAATTTATAGATTCAAATAAAGCTGCTTTCTTGCAATGGCTTAATACGGCCACTCATCGTCTCCAGTAGCAACACAGCTGTTCACCTCATTCATTCATTCATTCATTCATTCTCACCTCATAATTCAATTTATAATTCAAATAAGGCCGCTTCCTTGCAATCGCTTCAGCAAATGGCTCAAACTGCCACTCATCGTCTCCAGTAGCAACACGGCTGCTCATCGTTTTCTCTGTCGCTTTCCCCTTTTAGGCCAGTTAGTACACCAGTTAGTCCACCCTGCACCAGGTTTGAACAGTATCTTCCAAAAAAAAAAAAAAAAAAAAAAAAAAAAAACCATTGTCGAGGGCTTGCATCTTCACCAGGGGGCCAGCTTTGCCCCAAACAGCTCTTTGCATTCCCCATTGTCAAAACGAAATTCTCATGTCACCTTACTACAGGCTCCCGGTCAACTCAGTTCTCGCCTCCAACCAGTCAACTTCACAACTAGTGCATAAAGTTAGGTGTGTAGTTCAATGGGATTCCCCCTTTCTCTTAAACACTCTTTCACTACATATTTTTACTTCACATACAGAATTTGACCTGCTCCTGAGGCGTTAGCAACTGTCACATACTTCTGTGCACTTCACTCTGTTTTCGAAGCACAAGCCTTCAATACGCAGACAAGGTCGCCTAATCTCCATACTTGCTGGCAGTGCAAGCATTAGTAGACCGAACCCACGTCAATTAACTACAGATCGCAACATTCCTACTTAGTATACCAGACTTCAGCTACCCACCCCAGTCCGCCCTGGGGCGCTCTGGTTCATTAGTCTGTGCCGAGCACAGACTGACACCCGAGCTATCGGTTACCTAGCCAGTCACCTCCTGGCTCACCTCGGTTGTTACGCATTCTTTTGAGTTTTCTAAAGTCACACTCAACAGCGCTCAAGCGCAAACCAACTGTCACTATGTCTGTCGTTCCTTGTCCTATTCTTCTTGTTTCCTTCCGCCTTTCATCTTATCTACCCAACGCAACTATCCCCTCCTACCTTTGCAACTTACCTCAAACATACGCACCCCCCCCTTGCTTTTAGTTGACGCCATGTCGCAGGCAGACAGTGAGGACTTTGCCTCAGCCCTGCCATCACCCTTTACGGGCTCAGCAAGCGGCGGTTTACAGTCTCACAAGAGCTTGGACCAATAAAAAAAATAAATAAAAAATAAAAAAAATATAATAAAAAAAATAAACAAAAAATAAAAATAATAATAAAAAAAATAAATAAAATAAGCTCATAGCAGAACGGTGTCGCAGGAGTAAATCCTACCCTGCTGCAGCCAGGAAACCGAGCCTTTAGGCTACTGTTTCCACCGCCAGTGGCAGCCCTTCCAGGCACCACTTCAGTCTATCTTCTTTGCGACTACTCAGCTGCACTCCTGGGTAACCACACTGTCAGCAGCAGTCGCCGAAGTCCAAGCAGAGTGACAGCCCTGGAGGTACGCCCAGCCGTGCCCCTACCAGCTCCAGTCACCACCGTCATTCCCGTACCTTCACTTACAGATACACCCAACTTCTGCACCATCGTCTTCCCTGCACACCTTGTCCTAGCAGGGCATCTAGGAGGACATCTTGGATGACAACGACGTTAACTTAGCATCCCTCCTCATAGCAGTACACAACTTGGCCTAGAACAAATCATATTCGCGGGGAGATGTCTCCGTCATCCTGAAAGCCAGAGACCCTTTACTTAATCGCAAGCTCACTGCCACAGAGTTTGTGCGGGCCTTGGGGACAGTCAGAGACATGCTAGGCAGAGCAACCCCAACAGGAGGGTAGAATTGGACCCGTATCTGCACGCAGCAGGTCACAAGTATACAGGGTGCCCATCCTTTGACTATCACTGCTCATTTTCAGCCAAGGTAGCAGCCAGACTCAAGGGGATCTTTTACCTCCCATCTTTTAGTGTTTCTCTTCCAGGCAAAGACCCTGACTAAATCCTTAAATTAAGATGTGCCAGCTATAGCAGATCTGCCCATGAGAGTCGATTTTCTCACAAATTGGAATGGCATGCCAATGTGTATTCCCTCAGCATCTTTCTCTTCATCTCAGGTAGTCATGGTCACCGCAGCCTCCACAGGTCCTCGCCTCAATTTTGGCCAAATTGGGTTTATAGGGTCATAGCCATCAGAAATCCTCTTGATTCCTGGGTTCAGTTAGTCCTCCTCTTTGTTCGACCCCTACCCCATTGTCGCAGCAGCTCAAGTCTGGTGCAACAACTGGGCAGGACAAACAGTGACGTTCGCCACAGACAACCAAGCTACAGCCAGTATTATAAATAAAGGAGGTCCTAGTAGCTGGCCATTGTGGCCTTCCTGTGCAGGCCGGTGCCACTATCCCCACAGCACCAATCTAACGTCCTATGCGTCCACATCCCAGACAAACGCAATAATCTGGCCGACGCACTACCCGTTAACTTTGCTTCGTTGTTTTTTGCAGGAACCTGGAACCGACCCGACCATGTCTCTTATCCCACACTGGTCGTAGCTAACCTCGGATTCAAACAACACTTTCACGATGCTACCTGCCTTATTAATCTTTCATTATCTCACAACACCCTGAAGGCCTACCGGGCAGCGTAGAGGTTCTATGTCAGGTTACTAGCCTCAAACCCCAGAGCAATACCAAGAGTTCTCCATCACATCCTGGTCTTCATATTATGCCACCGCACACAGTTGGCATTGTCACACAATACCTAAGACCCCACTCAGCTGACATCCAGTATTTCATCCCCTTATGAGATCCTAACAAACCGTCTTGTTCGCCGCCCATACGGTCAAGACCATGTTGTGTGGTATTCACAGGCAATGACCCCAAATCAGTATCAAACGGCTACCCGTCACCAGCGCCATATTCCGAGACATGTCTTTCATCCTGTCACATTCCCCTTTTGGCTAAATTCAGCCTGGTCCTTCAAGCAGCCATCTACCTGGCTTTCTACAGCTTCTTACGCCCCAGTGAATACTGTCACCATCCCAGTTGTAAAGTGTTACGTAGACACCACCTCACACGCCATCAGACTTCATCTTGCTCCTCAGCGTGTCCAAAACACAATAGTCCGGCCCAGGGGTTGACATAAAACCTTTCCAAACTCTCAAAGCCTGGTGCCCCGTGTCCATCCTAGATCAATTTTTGGCCCATATGTTTGATCCCTCGCAGGACAGCCCATTACTACCGTTCTCGATTAGTACCCCAGGCAGCAACCAGTTCATTAGTCACGTCAGGTTCCTTTTGAGCAAATTAGGCCAGGACCTTGGTCATTTTCTTGGACATTCTTTCGCATTGGAGCAGCATCAGCAGCCTCACGAAACGGGGTCCCAGTCCACGCGATCAAAGATGGGCAGGCGGGAATCCACCTGCTTTACTCGATACATCTCCAATCCACAAGTGGAAATGTCCTGAGCCTTCAGAAACTTTGCCCCGTAGTGTCTTGTTGTACATAAATTAATAATTACCTCCCTACACCAAATCTTTTGCGGCCTTCTCTTGGCATATCGCCCAGCAGAGCAGGGCTCACTGCCCAGCTCACCAGGGCTTACCTTACAGCAGACCAAGGGCACAACTCAGGTCTATTTTATGTTGTTAGTCTTGTGACGTGTTTATGTGTTCTTTCATATCTCTTACAGCGGAGGGCTCCGACCATAAATAAGAGGGCCAGTATGGTGGCCCGTAATTATGGGAGGAGCCCGGAGGGTATATAATCAGACCACCCACAACGGTCTGTGTCGGTTCCAGTGCAAGGTACCCACCCACCCATTTCCCTTCTCAGAGTACTTCACTTAAAACACGTTTCTCTACAGAAACATCCATTTACTTTCTTAAGGTATGCGGCCTTCTCTTGGCATATCGCCCAGCAGAGCAGGGCTCACTGCCCAGCTCACCAGGGCTTACCTTACAGCAGACCAAGGGCACAACTCAGGTCTATTTTATGTTGTTAGTCTTGTGACGTGTTTATGTGTTCTTTCATATCTCTTACAGCGGAGGGCTCCGACCATAAATATATATATATATATATATATATATATATATATATATATATATATATACAACTAACCCTATCCCACTCTAATAAAAAAAAAGCTTTGGTGGATGAGACCTATCATCACTTCCTGTCCTGTAATCTCCCCAACTCATAAGGCAATAAAAAAATTATCAGAGGCTCTAACCCTTTTCTGAATTAAAATAAAAAGTTTGGCATTAAATGGTTGCTGTTTGTTAAATGTGTTTTAATAGCTTGCTAGGTTTGATGACATGATGACCATGTATAATCATTGGCATGAAAAGAGAACACCATAATTAGTAGGCAAATTGGCAGTAAAATTCTAATATGTCACATACTGTATGCAGTATATTAAAAAATCTGTTGAGATTTATAAAACTTTCATAATTTGTGAAATTCAAAGTGCTTGCTCAGTGTATTTTGTAAAATATGATTTAAAGAAGACCCATGACAGTCCTGATAATAAAGTTACAGTATATCTTAAAGCAGAAGTAAACTCTTGTTTTTTACTTTTACCTACAGATAAGCTTATAATAAAGGTAAATAGGTTAGGTAAAGCTAACCTGTAGGTAAATATCCATTCAGGAGATATGCTAGCGAGCGGCAGTTGTTGACATGACCGACACATGCGCTATAAAGGAAAGGCATACCCGTGCCATTCCTTCAGAGCTGTGTGCCGCGGCCGAGACTCCCATGCACATGCGCAGGAGTGATGTCATCATGGCTCGGCCAATCAACTGCCAGCAACAGGTGAACCCAGAAGGAAGACGGGTGAAAATGGAAGCCTTGTCAGTGGTGTCAAAGCTCCCCTGGAGGGCTTCATTTCAATTCAAGTCTTTCATTGGGTGAATACTAGCTTATTATAGCTTTACTAGGGAGAAGTTTTTTTTTTTTTCTATCCAGACCTTTACTACCGCTTTAATCATTAATTTTTACATGTTTTACTTTTAGAAAAGTACTTTAGTGGATCAGTATTGTTTCTCAGTATCAGATTCATGTTTTAGATGATATAATCATAAATTATGCATAAAATCAGCTGTGCTTTTGTCTACTCAAAACTTGCTTATCGGTAAGCAGATAAAAATTATTGATTTATTCCCATACTGTATGTGTGTTAAGCATTTTATATACCTTGCTAAAGAACAACTACAGCACATTTCTAATCAGACTTCTTCCTTATTTGAAATAGATTCTTGGTTTATTTGAAGTACAGTAATGGGTAGGCAGAATTGGTGTGAAATGTGCTCTTGTGTGTCAAATAAAATCATACACAACTGTACAAATAAAAAGCAAAAAAAACATAAGCAAAAGTGCTAAGTGCAAGTGCAAATTGCATATGTGACCATACCCTAAGGCAAAGTGCTAATGTGCAATAAGACAATATAATCAAAGTACTACAGTGATATCTGTTGTACAGGACACCAAGGTTGGTGCTATGTGGCGCCTATATTCGGGATGTGGTCCCTTTAAGGGAATCGTGGTAGGCCTCAGGGGGTCACCCAAAAATGGGTGACAAATTCCGGGGATAGTTTCGGGAGAAGACTGACTCGCGGTCCTCTCTATATTTTAAGAGAGATAGTTGGGACCCGGAGTTTGGGAGGCTCTGAAGTGACATTTGGGTGGAAAAGAGCCTCCCTCCCTGACCACAGGGATTTCGGCCCACAGGGGGTTAACGGCCTCCAGGAAGACAGACAGCCTATAAGACAGGAAGTAGTAGAGAGGTGGTGGTGAGGAGGAGAAGGAGATGAACACCTGTCTGAGGAGCTGTCTGGCTGTGTTGTTGTATTTGCTGTTTTGCTGTTTTGGAGGCTGCAAAAAGATCTCTGCAAGGACTCTAAAGAAACTTTTTGGTGAAGACCTGTCTACAGAACTGTAGGTGCTTTTCTTTTCGTATTATTTGTGCTGAAGATAAGCTGACTTTAATTTAGGTTTTTTTTATATGCTGAAGAAAAGCTTTATTTTTGATTTAATTATAAATAAATATATTTTGGTTTCACCTTATAACGGTTTATGCACTTAATCCCGCGGAGCTAGTATCCCCAAACTTCACACTGTGTAACCATGATAACACCAAATAAAGTCCATTGATTCAAATAAAAGTCCATAAGTTGATATCAGAAAAAAATCCTTCCATAATAAGATTAGAGTGAAGTAAGTGCTGCCAAAACGTGCATGCAATTGGGCAATATCTTTGTGTCACACTCGTGCCCCCTTCTTGTGCTGCACTTACCAGATAACTAGCTCCACAGTGTCAAATGACTGTAAGTGGGGTCCTCATGGCTAACTCCTTGGTCTCCTCTCCCACAGTAAGCTCATGAAAAGACAATAATAATTCCCATAGCAGGACTCCGTATACCTTGCAGGAATCAAAATGAATACAAGCAATGTATACAAAAACCAGGAAGTCTGGGGAAGTAATGGACCACTCTATGTAATATCATTGCACAAAGCAAGAAAGCATAACCCCCTTTTTTTATTTGAAAGTGACACTAAACACACACTATTTAATATAAATTGTCCCTTCTCTTTCTGTATGTGAATGATGGCACTGTAATTATTTTAATTAAAAAAATACCTTTTTTCTAATCAATATACAGCTGTCACATGATTCAGATCTTTTCCAGCCTGTCTGCAGGGAAACATAAGTAGGAGGAGCTTCTAGTCCTCTGCTTCTGGTCACATGTTAAAAAAAATGGAATACAGATTACAAATAGAGATGGCCCTGCGGTTTGCCCGGCGGTCGGTTTGCGGAGAACTTTGCTCATTCGCAATTTACCAAACCGGCGGACTTCTGGTGCTGTTCGCAGCGGCCATATTCGTTTACATTGTGAAGAACTTTCACCCATCACACATCCATCATGGGGTACAGGACAGACAATTGAGACATTTCAGCACATGGACATAACCACTACCTTATAAATAGACCTGATCTGGTGGCCATTTTACATTCTGTCTTTTGTCAGTGTAGGGAAAGGACGCTGTGTGGAGCAGGGACAGTCAGTCTAATCACTAGCTAGCTAATTAGTTATTACTATTACAGTAGGTCCACAAAAGTCCTTTTAAGGACTGGTATAGGTGTACAGTATATAGAGTTGTAATACACTTATAATATACTTTCAAATATAGAAAGTATATTATGGTGCACTGCTGACTGCTTTGTTGCTGAGTGCTGACTGATTCTGCAGCTGTCTTTTATCAGTGTAGGGAATGAGGGACAATTTGGTGTTTGGAACAGGGACAGTCGGCAATTCACTAGCTACTAGGTCCACGAAGGCCCTTTTAAGGACTGGTATAGGTGTACAGTGTATAGGGTTGTATACGCATAATATTCTTTCTTTCAAATTTGGAAAGCATATTGTACTGCTGTGTTGCTGAGTGCTGACTGATTCTGCAGCTGTCTTTTATCAGTGTAGGGACTGAGGGACAGTTTGGTGTTTGGAGCAGGGACAGTCTGCAATTCACTAGCTACTAGGTCCACAAAGGTCCTTTTAAGGACTGGTATAGAAGTACAGTATATAGGGTTGTACACGTATAATATACTTTCTTTCAAATATAGAAAGCATATTATACTTCACTGCTGTGCTGGTGCTGAGCTGAGTGGTGATCAATTCTGCAGCTGTCGTTTCTCAGTGTAGGGAGGGACAGTTTGGTTTTTGGAGCAGGGACAGTCTGCAATTCACAAATTACCTTAGACTCAAGTGCCATGGCATGTTATTGCCATCATCCCTTTATATTATATACCAAATTGATACCTCAAAACAAGTGGGATTTTAAAGGCAATATAAACAAAAGAAAAAATAATAATAATTCATATATAAAAAAAACAGAAATATGTATTATTATTATACATAAATATATATATATATATATATATGTGGAGTGATTGATTTTACATATATATTTTTTTGTATCAATAATACATTTTTCTCTTTTTGATATACACTCTGCAATTCACTAGCTACTAGCTAGCTACTACTAGGTCCACAAAGGTCCTTTTAAGAACTGGTATAGGTGTACAGTATATAAGGTTGTAATACACATATACACATATATTCTTTCAAATATAGAAAGCATATTATAGTGCACTGCATGCAGTGCTGCTGACTGATTCTGCAGCTGGTGCTGAGCTGAGTGGTGATCGATTCTGCAGCTGTCGTTTCTCAGTGTAGGGAGGGACAGTTTGGTGTTTGAAGCAGGGACAGTCTGCAATTCACTAGCTACTAGCTAGCTACTACTAGGTCCACAAAGGTCCTTTTAAGGACTGTTATAGGTGTACTATTTGGTGTGCAGTATATAGGGGTGTAATACACGTATAAAATACTTGCAAATATAGAAAGCATAGTATAGTGCATTTCCACTGTGCAGCATTGTGACTGCTGAAGGGTTCTGCAGCTATACTACAAAGAGTGACAAACGTAATTAGAAAAAATTATTATAACTGGTGTGATAGACCAGTGGCCCCCAAAAACGACAGATTGAAGCGGGGTGTTAAATACCTTCTTCCACATACATACTGCACTTCTCTAGAGACTATTATCACAGGGTCATTTAAAAATGACAGGCAGAGGAAGAGGCAGGCCCTTCCGCAGGGGTGGTAGGGGTAGGGCAGGGGCAACAGGCTTGAGCCAAAGTGGCAAATTGCAGAAGGTGCGTTCGATTATGTAAAAGGACTGACCAGACTTGTTTGATTGGCTCCCTTAGCCTTACTCTTCTGTACCCTCCTCATCCTCTCGATCTGCACCCTCATCTTCACTCTCTGCTGTGTGCACCCCCAAAGACACTACCACCAACACCACCACCAACATATACCCTCCGCTTGAGTCACAGGAATTATTTTCCGATCCATCATAAGACATTGCTGATGCACAGCCACTCTTGGCATTGGATCAGGAAGAGGAGGTAGCAACAACCACCACTCAGCAGTCTGACGACAGTACCCAGATCAGCCCAAGGAGGAGGTCGGTCCCCGTGTTGCTGCCTAATCCGAGATATCTAATTATAGCAGTGGGGAAGGTGACGTTGATGATAACGTGTCTAGTGATGTCACGTGGGTGCCCACAAGAGAGGAAAAGGAGGGGAGTTCAGAGGGAGATATGGACCAGCAGATAGGGAGGAGAAGCAGGTGGAACTTATATTGCACAGGAGGGACAAACCAGACTGCTAATGTATCAGGAGCGAGGCATCAACCATGTACAGTCACATCTGGCACTCCCAGGATGCCGGCACATGGCTCCACAGTGCAGGCTTTTTTTTAACATGTCCTCTGCTGACAATAGTGTTGCCATCTGCAGCCTTTGCAGTCAACGCATAAGTAGCAGTAAGCCCAACACTCACCTAGGGTTGACCACCTTAAGAAGGCATATGAGCTGCCATCACCAAGCCCAGTGGGAGCAACGGAACCCACAAAGCCATACTCCAGGCTCTCACCGTCCAGCCTTGTCTTCTACTTCTCCTTCTCCTCTCTCCTCACAATTGTCCTCCACTCCACCTTCCATCTTGTTGTCCTCACGTTTTTGTGGAAAAAGGCAGTCTTCCGTGGGCCAAATGTTCGAGCGTAAAAAAATGATGACGCCGGATAACCCTGTTGCCCAACGGTTGACAGCTGGCTTGTCAGAACTGACAGCCTGCCAACTACTGCCATATAAACTGGTGGACTCGGAGGCCTTTCGAAAAATTTGTGGCCATTGGAACACCACAATGGAAGGTCCCAGGAAGGAAGTATTTCTCACAGAAGGGCATCCCAGAGCTATATGGCCATGTTCAGCGGCAAGTGAATGTATCTCTGGCACACAGTTTCGGTGCCAAGATACATTTGACCACAGACACGTGGTCTAGCAAACATGGCAGGGATGGTATATAACTTTTACTGCCCACTGGGTGAACCTTCTGACGGCCATCAAGCATGTAACCCATCGCACCCGTGTAGATTTGGTTTTACCACCACGGATTGCATGCAGGCCTGCCTCTTCTTCTCCTCCTCCTACTCCATCCTCCCTCTCCTCCTCGGCTGACTCCTTCTTTTCCACTGCTAGCGTCTCTTCCGTTGTGCCGCCCAAGATCCCCAGAACCTATTCGATATGCCAGGTGAGACGTTGCCATGCTGTGCGGCATCTGTTGTGCCTGGAAGCCAAGAGCCACACTGGCCCTGCACTCCTTTCAGCTTTGCGTTCAAAGGCAGATCAGTGGCTCAATTTAACAGTTGGTAAGTGGTGTGTGACAACGGTGCCAATCTGCTTAGCGCATTAAAACGGGGCAAAATTACACATGTGCCATGCATGGCACACATCTTAAACTTCGCAGCGCAGCGATTCGTTGTCAAATACCCTGGGGTCCAGGACATCTTGCGGCAGGCAAGGAAAATCTTGGTCCATTTCAGAAGATTTTACACGGCCATGGCTCGCTTTGCTGATATTCATCGGCGACACAATCTGCTGGTCAGGCGTCTTATTTGCGACTACCTGTCAGGGCTGACTTAGCTCTTCCTCGTCTGGGCTGGCCGCTCAGCTGTCGGCTAATTGCCAGCTCTCTTCTCTGTCCACAGTTACCAGCTGTTCCCGATGATGCTCGTCTGACCTGCCTATTTAAAGCCTTCCAGCTCACTCTTTCCTTTGCCTTCACGTTGGTCACATCACAAGGAACCATCTCCTGCTATTTGTTTCAAGACTGGCTTGCTGACATCCCTCCTGGCTTCTTATCCTGCTTGCAGTTGCTCTGCTTGGATCCCTGACTTCTGGGATGGCTGATTACCCGATCTGGTTAATGAACTTTGGACTGGCTGACTACCCGATCTGGCTACTGGACTCTGGCTATGCTTGACTACGCTTTTTTCTATTTACCTTTTTATTTTTATTAATAAACAAGTGTGATTTGATTGTACTTCTGTCTGAGTCTGTTTCATGGGTCCTGACACTACCTGTACGATCTCTGCGGCAGAACAGGTTCTGGGAGCTTGTTTTTTTTTTCACCATGCCAGTGGCTGCTCATGCGCGATGCATGCAGACTTCTGTGGCCATTTGATGAGATCACCAAACTGGTCAGTCACAGCCATGGTGCCATCAGTGACATCGTACCTTATGCCTTCTTTATGGATCGGCCACCCAGTCAGGCGCTTGTGCTCCTTTGTGCTCCCAAGCCACTGTCATCTCTACCAGGGCCTCCCGAGTCGGAGGTTTAGGAGAGGCCGCTCCCTGCATTCCGGGCTCTGCCTTAAGGAACGTCACAGCTTGCACAATTTGCAATGAAACTGTTGGCTTGCCCCTCGTCCAGTGTCCTGTCCGAAAGGACGTTCAGAGCAGCAGGGGCGATCGTGACCGATAAGCACACTCGCCTAGCTCACGACAGTGCTGACTACCTCACATTTATAAAAATAAATGAGGCATGGATCTCGGAGGAATTCAACACATGTGACCAGTAGACCATGTATATGCATAACTCTATAAACTATTTATTTAATATAGCACACAGACCTTTTTTCTACCTTTGGCTCACTTCCTTGTACAGAAAAAGCACACCGTACTATATGCCCATACCCTCCTGTTTGAAGAGATTGAGCGGTGTCATATTTTTGGGTCCCGCAGCGAGTTGCTGGTGTCAGTGCTCTCTAAGGCCGCATACACACGGGCGGACTGTTCGCTCAACTAAGTTCGTCAGACAATCCGACAAACAGTCCGCTCAAAATTTGCATGAACGGACTTGACCACACACGATGAGCAGACAGTCCGCTGAAAGCGTGCGCGATGACGTGAACGGCATGTACGACGGGACGAGAAATTCGACGTCCAATACACTGCAATGCAACCTTCGCCGTGTAAATCCTTTCTGAGCATGCGCCAAACTTAGTCTGTCGAATGAGCCTACACACGAGCGGACTGTCCGCTGAAACCAAGTTTGGGCGGACAGTCTTACGGAAATTCCGTAAGACTTTGTTCGTCAGACTGTCCGCTGAAACAGTCCGCTGAAGCCCACACACGAGCGGACTGTCCGCTGAAACACTGTTCAGCGGACTAAGTTGGGCGAACAGTCCGCCCGTGTGTACGCGGCCTTACTCTGCGCTGGTGTGGTGTCATTGCTTTCTATCATGGTGCTGGTGTCAGTGCTCTCTATCTTGGTGCCTGTGTGGTCTCAGTGCTCTCTATATTGGTGCTGGTGTCGGTGCTCTCACGGTGCTGCTGTCAGTGCTCTCTATCACTGTGCTGGTGTCGGTGCTTTCACTGTGCTGGTGTCAGTGCTCTCTATCACGGTGCTGGTGTCAGTGCTCTCTGTCACGGTGCTGGTGTCAGTGCTCTCTATCACGGTGCTGGTGTCAGCGATCTCTATCATGGTGCTGGTGTCAGTGCTCTCTATCACGGTGCTGGTATCAATGCTCTCTATCACGGTGCTGGTGTCAGTGCTCTCTATCACGGTGCCGGTGCCAGTGCTCTCTATTATGGTGCTGGTGTCAGTGCTCTCTATCACGGTGCTGGTGTCAGTGCTCTCTATCACGGTGCTGGTGTGGTGTCAGTGCTCTCTATATTAAAGTGAATGAGGTCCGCCGCGAACCTTGCGGTTCACAAACTTTTGGTCACGTTCGCGGTTCACGTTTGTGAAATGTCCCATTGGAAGTTCGTCCATCACTAATTACAAATACATAATTATTATCAATGCACTGTTTTAAATTGCCCCTCCAGCCTGTGTCTTAAGTGGGAGGTGAAGCCTCCATCATTCTACATGTAATATTCCACTCCCATTGCGTTTAGCTGGTTGGTGTGTACGCGGCCTTACTCTGTGCTGGTGTGGTGTCATTGCTTTCTATCATGGTGCTGGTGTCAGTGCTCTCTATCTTGGTGCCTGTGTGGTCTCAGTGCTCTCTATATTGGTGCTGGTGTCGGTGCTCTCACGGTGCTGCTGTCAGTGCTCTCTATCACTGTGCTGGTGTCGGTGCTTTCACTGTGCTGGTGTCAGTGCTCTCTATCACGGTGCTGGTGTCAGTGCTCTCTGTCACGGTGCTGGTGTCAGTGCTCTCTATCACGGTGCTGGTGTCAGCGATCTCTATCATGGTGCTGGTGTCAGTGCTCTCTATCACGGTGCTGGTATCAATGCTCTCTATCACGGTGCTGGTGTCAGTGCTCTCTATCACGGTGCCGGTGCCAGCGCTCTCTATTATGGTGCTGGTGTCAGTGCTCTCTATCACGGTGCTGGTGTCAGTGCTCTCTATCACGGTGCTGGTGTGGTGTCAGTGCTCTCTATATTAAAGTGAATGAGGTCCGCCGCGAACCTTGCGGTTCACAAACTTTTGGTCACGTTCGCGGTTCACGTTTGTGAAATGTCCCATTGGAAGTTCGTCCATCACTAATTACAAATACATAATTATTATCAATGCACTGTTTTAAATTGCCCCTCCAGCCTGTGTCTTAAGTGGGAGGTGAAGCCTCCATCATTCTACATGTAATATTCCACTCCCATTGCGTTTAGCTGGTTGGTGGGCATAGAGGAGGGTGTATACACCCACGCATGTGACTTTATAGTCAAATGGGCTGCTCAGATGTGATAGGGATGAAATTCTCAGCATAGAATCTCACTGAAAACTAGTGGGTTTAGTGAAGCTTTATTAAAAATAAAAATATCCTTTACAATTTCTTAAAGTTTGTCTAGGTCTAATATTTACAATGGCACACAAAGGTTCTTAACCGCTTGCCGACCAGCTGCTGCAGTTGTATTGCGGCAACATGGCTCGGCTGTGCAAATCGCCATTATGTTACGTTATTTACTTTTTTGGACACTAGGGGCACGTGCACGCCACCAGAGGCACACACGCACCTGCTGCTTGCCCTCAAAGCCAATGCGAGTGCCCGGTGGACGCGATGACTGCTGGGTTCCCGCAATCACTCGTGACGTGGCGAGAACACACAGAGATACTGGTTCTCTGAGGGAAGAAGAGACTGATTGTGTGTTCATACAAATATGAACACCAATCTATCTCTTCCCCTAACATGTCCCACCCCCTTCAGTTAGAACACACACTAGGGAGCACCGTTAACCTCTTGATCACCCCCTAATGTTAACCCCTTCACTGTCAGTGACATTTTTACAGTAATCAATTCATGTTTATAGCACTGATCTCTGTATAAATGCCAATAGTCCCAAAAATGTGTCGAAATTGTCCAATGTGTTCACCATAATGTTGCAGTCACAATAAAAATGGCAGATTGCCACCATTACTAGAAAAAAAAATGCTATAAATCTACCTCCCATATTGTAGATGCTATATCTTTTGCGCAAACCAATCAATATACGCTTATTGCGGGTTTTTATTACCAAAAATATGTGGGAGAATACATATCAGCCTAAACTGCGAAAAAATTAGCTTTAAAAAAAAAAAAAGGGGGATATTTATGGTAGCAAAAAGTACAAAATATTGTGTTTTTTTAAAAATTGTCATGATTTTTTTGTTTATAGCACCCAAAATAAAAACTTAAGAGATGTCAAAATACCACCAAAAGAAAGCTCTTTTTGTGGGAAAAAAAGGACGTCAATTTTGTTTGGGTACAACGTCGCCCGATCATTCAGCAGCCACATCTTCCTGGGCTGAAGTGTTTAAGATCATCACTGTATTTTAGGGATCTACTGCAACAACAGATTTCAAAATCAGTTGGTGCTGTGTTACGTTTACACAACACAAAATGATCCCATGATTAGCCAATTTTGATAAAACTTCAAAAAATTTTAAATTGCAGCAGTAAAGTTTGTGTGCACTCAACTGCAGAATGTCAATCAATAAAAAGTATTATTATTCTAAGTCCCTTGCCCTACATATCCTGCTTGCCCTGAAAATATACATATTCATAAAAGTCAATACCAGCTGCAATTATTACAATTACATAGAACTGCTTTGCCACTTTCTTGAGATTTTCATATTTTAGCTCCAAGCACCCTATTGCACAGGTATTTTACCATACATTGTGCTTAGCATGCATTAACTATATTCTCCCATCAAAATATTTATATTGTCACGTATATTTGCAAATGCAATAACAAAAGTTCAAGTGTTGTTGTTACATTTATTTTATTATTATTATTATTATTATTATTATTATTATTCACTGAGTTCTTACATATAAAGCAGTGTACTGGTAGCTTATTGAAATGTCATATAACTTTGGTTAATTTATCTACTGGCAGCTGAAAAATTAATTGGCAGATTCATAGACACAGCAATGGAAGAACACACTTTCATGTTCATTCTTAAATCTCATGATACTAGAACAGCTATTCTTTTAGTTTGCTTTGAGCTGTAAGTGTTTTAAAAGAGTTGATATAAAAAGAACCACCTAACATTTCCTAACAAGAGCTATGTCCCTCTTGTTAGAGAAGTCCCTTTGGTTACTAAATAAATATTATTTTTTTCACATTCACAAGATCACATTAATTCTCTGCATGTGGCCAATAAGATTCCTGATAGGAATAAGTCAAGTAATTTCAACAAAATATTGCAATAAAATGACTGATCTTGCCATTGGTGAAATTGAGCTAGAACACAATTTCACTCTCTGAGCTATCTGGGTAAAATTTGTTTGGAAAAGAAAATGAGCTTCTTCTCTGTATAGTTTGTTTTTTTGGGGTGAGGAAGGGGGTGATGTACTTAGGGGGGATTAATTGACTCTATCTTGTGTTCTTTATATTGGTGTTTTTTATGTGTTTTTGATTTTTTGTGTACTGTTTCTTTAGACTTCTTTTTTTCACTTACATAACCCTTAAGAGCATATATAGTAGAGCATTTGTCTTAAAGGGCAAAGTTCTCCCTAGAGCCCATGACACCATTAAAAAACACCTTAATTTAACCTTTCTCATTGACTCCAATGCATTTCACCAAAATGGCAATCCCAGTTTTTGCTAGAGCATGTCTACCATGGTAAAAGTTACCATACTTTTAACAGATCTGTAAAACCAAAATATATTTTATTCAACCATATGTTGAGTCAATGAGGGAGCAATAGAGTAAGTAAGCAAGCAAATGATCTCAAAAAGGGAAAATGGCTGACCACTCTCTTTCCCTGCAGCCTGCAGTAAACATAGTTTACTATGCTTTAGTTAAGAATAAAGACAAGAGCAATCAGTACAGATCACTCGCTGTGTTCATTCAGAAAAGCAAGGGGCCAGGTAATGAAATATTTAAAAGCCCCTTCCCCACTCCTCAGAGGAAAGGAGGGAAGCTGATAGCACTGCAGGTGGGAGGGAGGAAACAGGGGGAATTGAGACCATACACAGTGATTAGGGTGTGCCCAGGCCCATGCCTATGGCATATCGGATTTTCATCCTAATGCATCTATTTGTGATCCAGATTCCTATATGAGGATGATAGTCTGGAGTCGTTTATACAGATGTGATTTCTGACCCTAATCTTGAGGGTTAATTGAGACAGTGAGCTGCTGTCCTATGGAAGTAATCACTGGGTGTCTGTAAACACTTTATCAGCACAACAGTAGCAGAAAAAAAAAATATTTGCATCTTGGGTCCCTTATCATGTTTTATGGTATATATTTTATTTTTATAATTGCTTAATTAATATTTACTAAAAGCATAATAGATTGTGATTTGTAATTTGACTACTAGATGGAGTATAATAATTTGTTGCCACTTTTATGTATTTTGTTTTTAGATTTATTACAAATGTATATTTTATAAAGTCTGCTTCCATTTGATCTCCGACTGCCATGGTGAAGCACACATGATCAGTTATGACATCAGCCATTTGATGTGACAATTAGCGATCCCGACATTCGAGGAATGGGTTTAGTTCTGCTTTATTATTTACTTCTGCTCAGGGGTTCTGAGCTTCAGAAAATGGCAGTCTCCAGCAAGAAGAAACAGGAGCAATGCTGGAGACAATTTTCAGCACACAGTAATTTTCTTAGCAGAATTATTAATGTGGAATGTATGTTGCTTGCTAAAGAACATTCTTTTTTTATCAAATTCCACCTTACAATAGCTGTCACTTTTTTGAAAATAATGATGCTTAATCTGGTGTGTTAGGTTTGTGATCTCAGCCTATTGTGTTCAGTTTTCAGATAAAGTTGGGAGTTATAGTGTTCTGGTAAAAGGCTGTCATGGGAATCAAGCAGACTGAATGTCACCTTTTAGCTTAGTCATGACACATTTCTCCCAGCAATAAGCAGTCAACAATGAATGTCACTGGGTATTGTGTATCAATAATCAATATAGCTGTTTTTTTTTTAAAATAGTTTGATCTTGTGTGAGGTTGATATGCTCCTCTAGTGAACTTAATCTTTGTGCCTCCAACTTTATCCTGGGTTCCTATAGATATTCATCAGTGGCAATTTTAATTGATTTCAAAAGTCAATCAATGACCACATTCCCTTGAGGGGGATTTTTTGCTTGGGGTACTAGGGGGGGTACTGAGGGATTTTCCCAATTATTATAAAATTCAAACTGCTAACCACAACATCGCCCCCAGCTACATCACCAACCTCATCTGCAGATATCGCCCAAATCGTCCCCTCCGCTCCTCCCAGGACCTCCTGCTCTCTAGCTTTCTTGTTACCTCCTCTCCTGCTCATCTTTAGAACTTCTCCAGAGCCTCTCAAATCCTCTGAATTCTGTGCCCCTGTATATCCGATCAGCCCCTAACCTGTCCACCTTTATGAGATCCCTGAAAACTCACTTATTCAGGGAAGTCTATCCCACACCCACCTAACAACCCCATCAAATCATTCCCTGCATCCAATACCTTTTGTACCACCACCCCCTTCATTTAGAATGTAAGCTCTATGAGCAGAGCCCTCCTGTCCCTTCTATATTGTACTTTAATTGTGCCACATTGTTTAAAGCGCTGCATAAACTGTTGGCACTATATAAATCGTGAATAATAATAATAATAATAATTGTCTTGAATGCTCATTTGTTGGCAGTATATTATCATGACTGCCTTTTCGTTGCCTGTACATTGCACATTGTTACATTTGCCACCTGTGTATTGTAATGATTGCCAATTAGTTGTCCATGTATTGCAAAAATTGTCTGTATGGTTCATAATTGCCCATTTGTAGCCTAAATATTATCATCGGGATTGACATTTTGGGCTACAGTTTTAGGTAACTTTTTTGAGAATCATATTAATATAAATTAATATTCTGCAGACCTTTCGCTATCAAAGTTTTAGCCTCTTATTTTGCTGTAGTATGCTACATATTCTTTCATTAAAACCTTGAATTGTATTATATTTTATTTATTTATTGTACATACATCAACAGCACTGAATATAGGAACATTTTCACTCTCTTTATTTTATTGCCATTATTCATGTATTTTTTTATTTCATAATTGTTACTGAAAATAATTTTGATAAAAAGAGCAGGGTGGGGTGCATTAAAAAAGAATATTCTTTAGGTGTTAAATATGCTACTTATAACAGTGCAGCTAACATGTTCATACATTAATATGTCTCCTCTGAAAGTCTGCCTTTAAAAAAGTAAAAAGTAATTGATTCATCAAAAAGTGTATATAATAACTGTATGCATCCATCATTAGATTGTAATAATTAAAAATGCACTTGATCCAAAGTTAACAAACTTGATTTTTTACAGTAATACGTATGGACAGAAGACACTCATTTTGATGGCACTGTCAGCGATGGCAGGGGTCATGTTGCTGCTGAGTAAGTCAGCCAAGGGGAGCTTCATTAAATAGTGACCTCTCTCAAAGGGACTAATAATAGCACACTTTCAATATTGAGTTAGGAATGAAGTTATTATATTTTGCTATGCTCCAAATGACACTGGCTCTCCATAGGACAAGGATATATTCTATAAATAATTAGAAAATGTGAGTGGTCAGGTTAAAAACAAGACACTTTGACAGCAATGGGGAACATGAATGTTTGAATAGATAAAAATATCCAAGACAGAGAAAGTACAGAGAATAAGAAGGGTTAGAGATATACATCGACTTATGATATTATGAGTTATTTATTATTGCAGAATTTATTATTAGTGGTTAAATTCCCCCGCATTCCAATCCAAAATGTTACATGAAGAGTCACAGAGGAGGAAAATCATAAACCACACAGAGTAATTCTTCCACCATGGCAGAAGATCCAGAATAGGGTTGAGATTTTATTTTGATACTATCTTTATAGCCATCAATTTGTGTAATTCAGTCACTATTGTTTTATACATTCCATGCACATGTTTTTATTGTTGTGTGTTTAAAGTACATATATATCTTTATCTATTTCTACTACATTGTGTTAAGTGCCTTCAAAGTCCCGTCTGCAGGAGATTTTCTTGTTCCAGAATAGGATCACCAACACCCTTATATCCCAAGAGAAATTTTGGGATGGATATACTAATTTGGTAGGTTGGGATGGATATACTAATT
The DNA here is from genome assembly GCF_037356315.1 of Lithobates pipiens. NCBI lineage: Eukaryota > Metazoa > Chordata > Amphibia > Anura > Ranidae > Lithobates > Lithobates pipiens. The sequence goes on from NW_027507788.1 coordinate 112,902,075, forward strand.
TAATAAAAAGAAAAGGTGAAAAGAGAGCCTCACCTGCAGTAATTACTAGGGACCATGCATCTTACAGATAAGGGAACTTTATTACACAAAAATATCAAATGGTAATACAAAAATCCCATCACCAGCACCTCAGTACAAAATTAAAAATAAACAACATCAAGATGCAGCTGCATCATAAAAATCCACACACATACATATGTCAACATAACATCCCTGGGATAATAGAGCCCCTGACACTATGGTGAAGTGAAATCACTGTTGAAACACTATAGATAAGGAATATTCCCACAGTGTACGGGATAGCTGAGCAAACATGGGGCTCTGCGAGTGCAGCAAGGGGGGGGCGAGAGGAAGCAAGATTTTCATATGACCACTGTGGATAAGCAGGCAGATTCCCGTGAGCATGTGCGGGCTAGCAAGCTGACATCGATGGTGCTGTCAGTGTGCCATTCATGTGGTGTCGTGACAACCGACTAATTTCACCCAATCAGCTTGAGCTTCTTCTGGCCCACAATAGATAGACCTTGGATAGTTTCCAGGCTTTGGCTATAGTAATTTTTGCCCCTGTCAGGATGAACAAGATCAATTTGCAAGTTAGTTTAGGGATACTCGGGATGAATCTGTTAAGCAAGGCTATTGTTTGGGGGATTGCACAGCCTGTGACCTTGCGAATGAGGTGGAAGATGTTGTTCCAAAACCACCAGTTTTGGGCATTCCCACCAGATGTGTAGCATAGTACCCAAACTGTCAGCCTCTGAAGCACAAAGGTGAGGAGAATGGAAACATGGACGCCAATCTGGTTGGGACTAGATACCATCATGTGAAGATTTAAATTTTAGCTTCCATGAGTGAGACATTGAAAATGCCTTTGATTGACCGAGCAAAAAACGTGTGCCAATCCTCCAATTCCCATGTGGTCTGGAGGTCTTTTTCCCAAGCTAGCATGTAAGGTAATTTGTTGGCATTCCTTGCAAGTGACGCATAGATTATAGAAATCCCTCCACTCTGCTCCATGACCAGCATTCATAATCTGTGAACGCCGGAGGGTTTGGTTTATTTTTCTACGTGGAATGAATGAAATGGGAAATTTGGTGGAATCTGAATTTTTCAGTGGTGGAAAGCTCTAGTTCCTTTTCAAAGTGTCTAAGGGGTAACGGGCCCGTGCTGGAATAGAAATGTCTGATGCAGTACACCCCCTTGTCTAGCCACCATTTGAAGGCTATGATGTTCATACCCGGCATAACTAATGGATTATTATATATGGGCTAGTGGTTGGGTATCAGAGACCAGGGAGGGAAGTTTCCTCAGCAAGTCCCACAAGGAGAGTGAGTGTGAGAGGGTCAGGGATAGGATAGGGGTCTGCTTTTGGATGGGCACCATAGCAGGAAGTCTAGGGTAAACATAGGTACTACCTGTCTCTCTATGGCCAAAAAATCAGTTTTTTCAATGGTGGATAATTGTGCTAACTGTGCAGCTCGGTAATACCATATGAGGTTTGACAGGCCCAGCCCCCTTTGAGGGGAAAGACTGAATGAGTTGTGTTGTGAAAAGTGGGAGCCTTTCTTATACCATATGAATTTGGTGGTCTTTCCCTGAAAGGTTTTAAGGTGGTCTCTTCTGATCAGGATAAGGAGTGAGTGGAATAAATATAGCAACCTAGGTAGGAGGGTCATCTTGACCGAGTTAATTGTGCCCATCCATGCCATATTATGTGAAGCCCAGCTCCTGAGATCTGATTCTAGCTTTTTGTAGATTGGGGGGGGGGGGGGGGGGCGTTCGACCTCAGGTGTGAGGTTGAGTCCCAAGTATTTGATGGAGGTGCGACTCCATTTGAATTTGAAGGTGTCCAGTAGTTGGGAGACAAGAGAGTGTGGCAGTGATACATTTAACACTTGATATTTGGCCATATTCACTTTTAGACCTGATAGTGCAGCAAATTTATTTAGTAAGTGACACAAGCTGGGGAACAAGGAAGCTGGGGAGGTTATGAAGAGCAGCAAATCATCCGTGAACAGGGCACATTTGTGGTTTGTTCGGTCGCACCGAACTCCCCCGATATCTGGATGTGTGCGAATAGCTATTGCCAATAATTCAATCATCATGGCAAATATCAGGGGAGACAGTGGACAACCCTTAATCGGGTTTGAGTGGAACCCCTGTAGTCTAACCGTGGCTTCTGGCGCATAGTATAAGGCTTCCAGGATCCCTATACAGTACAGACCGAATCCCCAGCATTGCAAGACTGCAAAAAGATATTCCAGGAAACTGAATCGAAGGCCTTCTGAAGGACCAACTATAAGAACACCCCCTTATCCTTGGTTCCCCCCCATCTCATTTGCACTATTGAGATTAGGTCTACCGCTTTTCGTACTTGGCCAGGTCCCCATCATCCTGCGATGAATCCTACTGTACCTGGCCCTTATGAATATATTGACCTATAAATGCCGCTAGGTGGTTTGCTAAGACTTTGGTTAGGATTTTTAAGTCATTATCGATTAAAGAAATGGGTCTGTAGTTCCCTACATCCTGCATCTTTTTTTGGGCTTGGGTATTATGGCAATGTATGCCGAATTTAGTTGGTTTCCTAATGGGGTTCCATTTCGCTTTGAGTTGAAAAATCTAGTGAGGTATGGGGTTAGGATTTCAGAAAATGTTTTATAATAAGGCGTTGAGAAGCCATCAAGACCCAACGCCGTCCTCTCTTTCAATTTTTTGATAACCTCTGCAACCTCCTCAGATGTGATGCTTCTAGTTCTGCTTTGTGATTTTCACCTAAAGATGGGAGGTGTAATTTTTTCAGTAAAGCTTCTATTTGTGTAAGATTCATGTTTGTACCTGCTCTGTATAGATCATTATAATAGTCCTGGAAGGTCTACATTATGAGCTGTGCATTCAGGGTGAGGGAACCGTCTGCCTGTCTAATTTTTGGTAAGGAGTATGATTTATGTCTTGGTGAGAGTTTTGAGGCAAGCATGGGCCCTATTTTGTCCCTTTGCTGGTAGAACTTGGCCCCCATCTATCTAATGTGTATATCAGCTTTTACTGTCAGAGCCAAGTTTAGAGATACTCGAGCCGCATCAAGAGTAGCTATAGGAACATTTGTGGGGTCTCTTTTGTGTTGCTTGCTTAAACTGGTGAATTCTTTCTCAAGTCTATTTCTCCCAACCTTTCCCTTTTCTGTTGTGTGCCAATCTGCATAAGCTTGCCCCGAATTGCCACTTTGTGGGGTGCCCAGAGTGTCTCTGTTGAAATATCCTCCACATCATTGAGGCAGAAGTATTCCTGCAGGGCCCGTTTGTATTTCTGTGACTCTGATGGGATCATTCAGGATGGATTGGTTTTGCGTCCAGTGGGAAGTATGTTGTCTAGGTGTGTCTCTACGCATTGCTAATAGAACCATTGAGTGGTTCGACCAGGCCACCTCCAAGATGGTGGATTTGATGGCTAACAGTATGTGATGTGTGGAGAGAAGGATATGGTCAATTCTCGAGTATGACTGGTGTGGGTTTGAGAAATGCATAAAGTCCCAAATGGTAGGGTGTAGTTCCCTCCATATGTCTGCTAAGCTGTATTGGAAGATTAATTTTGCTATTTGAACACTAGCTTAGTCTTGTCAAGGATTCGAAAGCTGTATTGGAGTCACCTCCAAGGACTGTGATGCCCCCGTTAGAGGTCCTAAAGTTTCAAACATCTGCTGAAAGAATTTCATCTGTCCTCTGTTAGGGTTATAGCATGACATGAAAGAATATTGATGGTCATCTAGAGTACCTTTTACCAGGAGGAATCTTCCCTCCATGTCCCTGTGTACTGTGGGGTAAATTTGCAGCGTTTAGATAATAAGATCATCACTCCTTTCGTTTTGGCCTCAGCATTTGCCAGGAAGAACTGGGAGAAGTGTGCATGGAGGAACAAGGGGATGTACCACGCTGGGAAGTAGGTTTCCTGTAGGAGCACTACATCTATGTGGTGGGAACGGTATACCTGAAAGACCCCTGTGTCTTAACCCCTGTGCATTATGAGAGATTATTCGTAGGGGAGGAGTTGCTATATTGTCACTAACCCTGGAGTAGACAGAGATGATAGCTATTCGTTCTATGGTCACTTACCTTGTCCCAAAGGGGAGTTGAGGAGAAGTTAGTTTTTAATAGGGCTGTCGTGACCTCCAAGGCTACTTTGCAGTGAGGTAGCATTAGCAGGTTGGCTGAAAAAGAGAAGAGTTTAGAAAAGAGAAAGTATGATTTTAGTAACATTGGGGCCATTACTGGCCCGGAATGAAAGGAGGGGAGATGCTCCCTTCTTTCATTCAAAACAAATATTTTTTTATAGCCCGTAATTAGGGCTATTTTCCCACCGCTCAGAATTGAAACACTGGACACTGAGGACGCTGGTGTCAGCACTTGCCTGGCTGCTGCTGAGTCTTCTGCAGCCTGGTCTTGTGCCTTAGACGCAGCTGCCATTTTGGATATGTCCTGGTTTTCTGGGGACTCAAACTGGGGTCCCAGGGCTCTCCTGGCTGTCCCTCCCGGCATGTACTGGTGCACGGGGGTCTCCTCTCATTCCACCATTGCTGGGGGGTTTCCTGCAGGCTTCATTCTGCCGCTATCTTAGCTGTGTGGCTGGTGCAGTATAGAGCTCCGGGCTTATGTGGCCATCTTAGGAATCTCTGTGCATGCGCCCCGGTGATGGGATTTTTATCCGGTGTTTTTTGTATTACCATTTGATATTTTTGTGTAATAAAGTTTGCTTATCTGTAAGCTGCATGGTCCCTAGTAATTACTGTAGGTGAGACTCTCTTTTCACCTTTTCCTTTTGTATGCTTTGCTGATTACCAGGATCACACCTTATCAAGGTGAGTCAGCTATTTGAAGGATGCTGTATTTGCTCTCATAGAGAGCCTTCCCAGCCCATACACCCCAGTGAGCTACTGGTTATCCTTCGGTTTTCTTCCTCAATATACTAATTTAATAACATCATAGACCACAATTTGTTCCCATGCCATGAACTTTGCTTATGCTGTTTCCCTTCATATCCTTATTGACAGCAGAAACTGCTATAATCCTGAGATAGTGGTATGAATACCAGCGCACTGTAAACCCTGACATGTCTGATTTATGTGAACCCAGTACTTGAATATGTTATTTACATATGGTTTAAATTCCTTCTGATATCTTTTTCTTCTCTTCTTTGCTCTTTTCTTTTTTACTTATTAGCAGGTTCTATAGTCTTCTATAGATATGTGACATTGTGAAAATGGGGTTTATTTACTAAAGGCAAATCCACTATGCACTGCAAGTGCACTTGGAAATAAAGTCACTGTAGATCTGAGGGGGATATGCCAGGAAAATAAAAAACAACATTTTAGCTAGCACATGATTGGATAATAAAATCAACAGAGCTTCCACTCATTTCAGATATACCCCTTATGCCGCGTACACATGAGCGGACTTCTCGTCGGACTGAACTCCGAAGGACTTTTCGAATGAGTTTCTACACATGATCACACCAAAGTCCAACAATCTAAAATGCAGTGACATACACCAGGTCCGACAAGACTATAAAACGGAAGTTCAATTGCGAGTGCTCGCTCTTCACAGGCCTTCACAGTACTTGGCGACTGGGAGAAGCCTGCAGGACCTCAAGTTCTCAACAGGCATCTCCCCCCAGGCATCTCCCCCCAGGCTTTGGGGATCATTATCCCAGAGACCTGTTCTGCCATCATTCAGGTCCTGTAGAAGGGTTATATTAAGGTAAGATTTATCCTTTAACATCACATTTTATTGTATTTAATGTTTGCTAATGTATTGTATTTCTTTCCTCAATCACTAATTACCATGATTGCAATATGCTGTGAATGTCCCCTTTGTCCTCATGTATGCTGTAATCTTTTAATGCTTCTTTTTTGTCCTTCATGCATATATGCCTTCACTAACCTCCCCATATCCACCTAGTCTAGTCACTTAACAATGTATTTTGTCAGCTCCATTGTAGTGATTTACCCTAAACCCCCCTTAAAATGTTTCCAAATGGTATTTGTATCCTTCAATTAATTTATAAGCCCCCCCTTAAAATATGTCCAAATGGTATGGGTATCCTTAAATGAATTTATAAGCCCCCCTTAAAATATTTCCAAATGGTCTGTGTGTCCTTAAATTAATGTATAAGCCCCCTTTAAAATGTGTCCAAATTGTATGATTATTCTTAAATTAATTTATAAGCCCCCCTCCTTAAAATATTTCCAAATGATCTGTGTCATTAAATTTATTTATAAGCCCCCCCTCTTAAAATATGTCCAAATGGTATGTGTATCCTTAAATTAATTTATAAGCCCCCCCCCCCCTTAAAATGTGTCAATGGGCCATTAGAAGGGGTGAGGAATCTGATAAGTCAGCCTTATATTTTAGTTTTTAAATAATACTTAAAATAAATGTTCTACTGATGTTGGGCAAGAATGTTTTTTGTGTAATGTGCTTGCAATGTTATGTTAATGTTATTTTTTTTCTTGTTTGACTCCCCAGTTTCCTTCAATGCTACAGAAATGACAGACTGTGGCATCCCATTTTGCCACCCGTTGGGACTTTACCAACTGTGGAGGGGCTATAGATGGGAAACACGTCCACATCATGCCACCACCCCATTCGGGGTCATACTATTTTAACGATAAAGGGTTTCATAGTATCATGTTAATGGCGGTGGTGTTGGCACAATATGAACTTCTGTATGTGGATGTGGGGAAGAATGGCTGTATGTCAGATGGAGGAGTCTTCACCCAGACGGAGTTCTACCAGCGTGTCCAGAGTAGTTACCTGGGATTGCTACCGGATACGGTAACGTGGAAGGACTCCCCTTTATCTTCATTGCAGATGAAGCCTTCGGTCTGGGCGAGCACCTGATGAGGTCATTCCCCCAAAGGATCCTCACCTCAGAGAGGAGGGTTTTTAACTACCAGCTGGCCAGAGCGAGAAGAGTTGTGGAGAATGCCTTTGTGATAATGGCCAGCCAGTTCCGCCTGTTAATGACAGCAATCCATATGGCGGACTACAAACTTAATCATATCATCTTAGCATTCTGCATCCTGCACAATTTTTTAAGAAAAAATTCTAGAAATTATATTGCCTCAGTTGGGCCTGAGGCTGGACTTATTCCTGAGAATCCTCTGACGGGCCTGGATACTGGCCGTACTGGCTTGGCCCCCCAAAGCGCCCATGAAGTTAGGGAGAAATATGTTTGTTTGTTTTTGGGTAGGGGGGCCATTGCAATGCCAGACAATGTCTAATTTTTATTATTAAAAAAAAATGATCAGATAAAATCTAGAAATTTCTTGCTTGCTTTTCTTTTGTCTGTCTCCTAGGTTCTCCTAGTGCACTTGTAGTTCCATGCGTATTTTTCTTAGGTAAATAAACCCCATTGTCACTTTAACCACCAAATTACTTACAAAATTGGTATTGAGCATTGAAAGAAGAAGCCACACATTATTGATTAGCAAACTTTTTAATATGTGCACATTCACATGTGTGTTTATAAAAAAAAGTTTCAAAAATATATATTTTTTGTTTTAAAAACTTTATTTATTATTTTTTTTTTAAAACAGGCATGCTTTAAAACATAACATACCCACAACTCTGGAACTTACAAAGTTCAACATCTATAAAATGAAGGCAATATCAGGCATTATAGTGTCAAAAAGTTCTTGATATTGCCATCAATCAGATGGGGTGATGTCACCCCAGTAAAAGCCAAGTTTTGAAGATGCACACAAATTGGGATCCCAAATGTCAGCATGTGCTATCTCCCATCATGGGGGATCAATGGACGTGTTTTGTGGTTGCAATCCCTTCCTCTCACCTACTAACCTTATAAGAAAGGGGTTGCACCCACAAAATGCGTACATTGAGATCCCCTGATGGCAGATAGCACATGTTGACACACCGTGTGCATCTTCAAAATGTGGCTTTTAAAATGTAAAAAAAAGAATTTGTTTGTTTTGTTTAGTCCAACAAATGGGAAAATGGATGGGAATTGAAAGCAATTTATATTCTCCCCAACACATCTATCATGTACTTATTTGTTGTTCCATAACATTCAGTTTATTTCTAATAATGTTGATTTCCCCATTCCACATCATGATGTCGTGGATAAACCTTTGGGCTGTCACTAGTGAAAGCTTCAGCTTGCTGTTCCACAACCAGCACATCATCTAAAAATTGGTTAAAAAACATGTATTACAAATATGCAGGCATACATAGATTACCTGAAGCTGGGGTGTCAGACATTCACCTGTTTGGGTGACAATCTCACCCACTTCCTCCAATTCTCCTTCCTCCAGATCCTCGTGTGTGCTTGGGCTGATCTCCCCTTCTTGGTGATATGGGGGGTCCCTGGTGTCCTCTGAGTGGTGTCCTCTGAGTTTTTTTCTCCCCTATGAGAATGAAACAAAGGGTATATTTAGCACACAGATTTCAGTCCAGAAATAGGAATATGAAACATTGCTTAGAAGTGGTGTACAATTGTCTGTTTGGGAAGAGATCCAAGTTGAAGACATGATTAAAATTCCCTTTTAACCAAACTGCAACACTTACCTGTTTTGGCCAAGTTTCACAGATGGAGACACCCCAAGTATCCCCTGGAGCCCCTATGTGAGTTACCCTAAAAATGTTCTCTGATGTTCCACACTAGTGCTCCTGAGTCCAGATGTGTAAACAGCTGCCGAGTGTCTTCTCTTTACATTCCATTGAATGAAGTTTGCTATTCATTCTAGTTTCAAAGACATCTAGACAACAATGTCCTAAACTTCTTTTAATAAGACAAATTAGCAAGACGATATGTTGTTTAAACCCTGTATCAACGAAATACACCATATATATTTTCAAACGATGTTTCCTGCGAACAATTACTGTGTCCACGAATATGAAAATAGCCATTTCAAACAGTACAACAGTAAAGAAAAGAACATGGAGCAATATGCAAGTTAATAATCAGAATAGGAACACACGACAAGTACTTACTATTTTAAAGCACTTTCTTTTTTCTTCTGTACTAATCCTGCTCCCTCAGTTTAAGTTCGGACCAGCATTTTCTTAATTGGTCTTTGGAATATCATACCCCAAAATTCTGATGCAGAGTCTTCACAACTTTTGACATGATTTTGGCCTTGTGCAAATTCGGATGAGTGTACGGTCCATGCTTACCATCATAGTCGTTCCTCCGCAAGATGTCCACCATCTCCAGCATTTCTTCCAAGGCTTAAATCTCCTCTTCCTGGACCTGGATGTTTTGGGCTCCGGGCCTTCCTTGTTACTGGAATAATTTCCAACCACCTGCTGTGTCTCCGCCATGTTGCTCCTACTGCGCACCGTAGAGAGAAGGGGTGGGGAATATTAGTGAAAAAGAACATCAGGGGCAGACAACGCAGACGGAGTTTCACGCATGCACAGTGTATATAAATTTAACATGCATGTGCCATACGTGCATGGAGGAAAGAGGAGCGGAAGATGCGAGCGTCCGAAACAAAGGTAATTTTTTAACAATTTTGGAACATCAGTGGCCTCTACTGCTTAAAGATTGAGGCCTATGTTGGGATATGATTATGAGAGTTTAGGCTAACGTTAGTGTTTTTATCTTGTGTATTGTCTTACATAAAATATGAATAATAAGTTTAAGGACCCTGAATTTATGTCCCAGTTTATTGACAAGTACAGGGAGATGAGGAATCTGTGGGAGGTTAAACACAGGTTGGATCCCAGAAGCAACCATGAACTTTTTGGAAATTAAAATTGGGATCTTGAGGAACATGTACAGAAAGGAATACAATAAGATCCATGATTCTCTCAGATTAGGAGCATCAGCAGATGATGTATATGTACCCGAGCTGTGGTACTTCCAAAAACTGTGTTTTCTTGACAACCAGACTGAAGCCAGGGAATCTCTTTCGATCCTTCCCTCCACCCTTCCCTGCAGCCTTCCCTCCACCCCAGCAGAGGCTGACGAGGAACAACCTGGGCCTTCCTTTCAGGAAAAAGCGGATGCGCCCAGCTGGAGCCAGGTATATTATTTTCTACATATTTAGTGTCCTAATATTAATGATGTTAACTAGATGTTATAATGGATTACCTATTAATGATTTTATCCAAAAAATTATGTATACATATCAATTGACAGTAGTGGCCTAAAATGTTTGTCACCAGCTTGAAAAAATGCTGGGGTCGAATGATACTCTTTTATATGTATTAAAATTTAATTTGCAAGTCATGAGCTGAAAATTGTGTGTAATTGATGAACCAAAAAGTAAAACTATGTCCCTTTTTTATACACAGGATTAGGTCAGCCAGGAGGAAGGTGTGGAAAGTGGCAGGCCGGAGGAGGCCGGGCCCAGTGACAGCAAGAAGGAGGACGTGCCCTGTGTCAGCCAGGAGGTGGCCGGGCCCAGTAGGAGCCACACCCAATCACAGGTGCCTTCCCTCTGCCTTCAAACAAAAAGGCCCAGGAAGGGGGCGGTGACAGAGAAGGCATCACTGCACCTCATTAGGGAAGCTACGAATGTCCTCAGGAGCCCCCTCGACCCTGAAGAGGCCTATGGCTGCTATATAGCCACCAGATTGCTAGAATTGGAGAAGGGCCAACACCTCCTCTGTGAGAGAAGTATTTTTGATGCCTTTCAAAAGGGGCTGAGGGGCCAGCTCACTGAGACCAGCCAGATATCTGAGCAAGGCCCTCCTCCTCCTCTTGCCACAAGTCCACCCCCAGAGCCATAGCCTCCAAGGAAGGCTGCAGGGAAAGCTGCAGGGAAGGCTGCAGGACAGTGTGGAGGGAAGGCTTCAGCCAAGAGGAGAAAGTGATGACCTGGGTTCAGTCTGATCTGACAGAAGACGCAGGCTGGTGTTGTACCACAGCCTGGGGATATATATGTCATCTGTTACTAGTCTTGATCTCTGGGATTCCTATTATATGGACTCTTCAAGGTCCCAATTTTCTTTTCCACAGACTTGATGCGTGTTCTGGGGCCAAAAGGCTTCACAAATTCTAGCAGTTTCTCCATGGTTGCCTTCATCTTTATTTTGTTAACCAGAATAAATGCATATTTTACTTTCTGAAAATACTTGCCTATGTGTTTTTATTCAAATACATTTCTAAAAGACAATGTCAAATTAACAAGGGACACCAATCTCCTTGAAGTTCCAAAAAAATATACATAATGTTATTGTGGTAACTTGACATACAAAAAAATAACAAAAAATATGGAGATCACTAGAAAATAATTTTTAAATAATCCTAAAAAAAGACCTTGATGAAATCAAAAATAATCAAAAATTACGCTAAAAAAATATTTGTAAACATTATTATGGAGATCGGGCTTTTAAAAAATACAATATTATTCATGAGATCAGGAGAAATAATCCAGAAATTTGTTTGTGAGAATTCTGTGTGAATATGAGCAGCAAAACAACTTTGTACTTCTAGCATTATAAAGAAGACAATAATGCACAGAATTTGCAGCTTCTGTCTCATACTTTCTTCAGAGCATGCGTCGTTTTCCGTCCGTCTGAACAGCATACAGATGAGCGGTTTTATCTGTAGGAACTGATTCCGTCAGAAAGATTTAAAACGTGTTTTATTTCTAGGTCCGTCAGAATTTTGGAAAAAAAATGTCAGATGACGCCCACACATGAGCGGAATGTCCAATGAAATCGTTCCGTCTGACCTTTTCTGCCGGAAAGTCTGCTCATGTGTACGCGGCATTAGATTTAGAGCGACTGCACTTCCAACTGCACTTTCAAGTGCACTTGCAGTGAAAAGTGGATTTATCTTTTGTAAATAACCCCCATGTCATGGGGTCCTTTGGAATCATAGATAACTAAGGTCAGATGACCTATTTAAACAGATGCTGATCATGTGAACTTATGAGTCTTTTTGTCTTTGATAAGTACATTTGCAGTAGAATAATAAGGAATTTGCTCTGTTTATAACCTGTCATTTTGTATTAAAGCCTTTGTAATACTTTTTTTTCAAAATAATAAAATTTGATTATTCAGAAAACATGCTATTTTTTACAGGCCCTCAAATGAAAATATGGAACCCCCAAATAATGAAAATACAATAATAGGATGCTTTAAACCTGCAACAAGAAAAAACATTCAACCTCTTATAATAGGAGGAAATTAAGAGTCTTCATAGTCTTTGGCAGGGATGCCCTTACAGGCATTAGGAGAAAATTTTTTTTTTTTTTTAAAGAAACCGTGAGTAATGAAAGCAAGATCATTGAAAGACTGTAGCATGTCACTAAAACAACCAAACTGGATAGTCAAGTGGATTATTGGAAATGATAAGAGGTGGCAGAGAAAATTTTTTCTAAAGAAGGCATAAGAAACAGCAGAGACAGGTGATAGTAGTGAATGTAATGCTTCCTGACACAAATCAAAGTGAAGAGGGGAAATGAAGCTAAATAAAGAAGCTAAAATCAAAAAGTGAAGTTAACTTTTGCAGACCACTAAATGTCACCGATGAGAATGGTGCTGCTGCAGAAGTTGGGGGAGTTTGTCAATTTATTTAAAGCGGGAGTCCGCCAGGGACTCCGCGTTTTATTTTTTTTATTTTTTTAAAGCCAGCAGCTACAAATACTGCAGCTGCTGACTTTTAAAATAAGGGCACTTACGTGTCCAGCACGCCCGCGATGTCGGCACCCGAAGCCGATCTCTAGATCGTCTCTCGGGTCCTGCCGCCGCCATCTTGGGTATGGGAATCAGGAAATGGAGCCTTTCGGCTTCATTTCCCGGTTCCCTACTGCGCATGCGCGAGTCGCGCTGCGCAATAAGGACAGTCCCCGCTGCCTCTGGGATCTGTGTGTTTCCCAGCAGGCAGCGGGGCACTTGCGGAAAGAGGCGGGCACTTGCGGAAAGGGGCGTAATCTACGCCCCTTTTTCGCAGAGAGCTATCCCGGAAGTGGGTGCAGATACCTGTACTGTACAGGTATCTGCACCCCCCTCCCCCCTGAAAGGTGCCAATTGTGGCGCCGGAGGGGGGGGAGGGTTCCGATGAGCGGAAGGTCCACTTTAGGGTGGACCTCCGCTTTAAATAGGGATGAGCAAAGTGACCTGCATGATTAGGTCACTTTGTGATCCATAGCACCATTTTCACAGTTTTTCTGCCTTTGGCAAAGTTCAGGATTATCTCTTATCTGGGGAACAGAGTTTCTGCCTTCGTCAGTAGCCAATCAGTAAGAATACATTTTATGGGCATTACCTCCATATTAAAAATAAATAAATAAATAAATGCACAGGGTTTTTTTTTTTCTGTTGTGTACTGGAAAAGCGGTAATGTGATGCTTGTTAAGTAGGCAAATTAGAAGAATCTGTTGCTACATGGCCTTGAGTCTGCAAGTTGTATTTTTTTTTCAGGCTTTGACTACTAACTACACTTTATATAGCAGGAAAGTTCACACTCGGTTGCACTGTTGTCTGTTTTGTCACTTTAGTCATTTTTTTGTGTAAATTAGAAATTGTAATTAAGTACTTTAGAGCTTGGGGAATAGCATGTGTTTTTTTTTTCTTGTCTGGGAAGACACGGAACCAAAAACAGTAGTAAAATTTGATGACAATGGTTACTTGACTTCCAAAGCAACAAAAAAATATAATAATAAGGTGGATATATTCACTTTCACTGGAAATGTTTCCAATTTTTTAGGCTAGAAGATATGGTTGACCTAAAACCAAATTAGCACTAAAACACATAAATGTGGCACTCTGATACGTCCCACTTATGTTGGCATCAGTGCGATAGTATTGGAAATTTTTTGCATATCCTGTGGTCATGTAAATCTCTTAGGAGTTTCTGGAACTCAATTTTCTCCCTTGGTTCACAAGTCACTGGTATATTGACCACCCCTTCACCATATTTAGCCTAGTCTTACAATAGATTCCTTTCTAGTGCAATATAGAACCATAGTTTCTCATAGTCATATAGCAGCAAGGCTAGCAATTACCTCCGCCTGGAAGTCATCCAATGCATTAAAGTTAGAAGTTAGGGATGAGCCGAACACCCCCCGGTTCGGTTCGCACCAGAACTTTCGAACGGACCCCAAATTCGAACGAACGTTAGAACCCCATTGAAGTCTATGGGACTCGAACGTTCGAAATGAAAAGTGCTAATTTTAACGGCTAATATGCAAGATACTGTCCTAAAAAGGGTTTGGGGACCTGACTCCTGCCCCAGGGGACATGGGTCAATGCAAAAAAAAGTTTTAAAAACGGCCGTTTTGGGAGTGCGCATGCGCGAGAGCTCCGACATGGCCGCTTAAGCCACGAGCTCCGCACCACCCCGGACCACCGATCTGCCTTACGCCGCTCTAAGCGCACGGATCCCCGTCCCAAATACTCCCCCGAACGTGGGAAAGAAGGGAGCACATCAACGGATGCCTGGTCCCCCCGCCCGACGCGATCTCGGGCCGCATTTTAACCGAACAGCGGGAAAAGGGTGTACCAAGATGGCCGCCGGCGCCTCAGCCTCACAGTCTCTCGCGGCCTACACGGACAAACCGCCAGAACCCAGGCAAGTTTTAACCCCAGCCACACTGTCCTACTCCCAGGTGGCACGGAGCGGCTCCCAACGCAGGCATAACCCGCCTGATGATCCCTGCTCCCCTCAGGTACCGTCCCCTGCTTCCACCGAATCCCTCATAGGCCACCACATAGAGGACTTCCCCCCTTCCCCAGAAAGCCCAGGCACTCCGCAGCCATTGGGACCTGCACCTCAGCAAATTTCCATGATGGACATTTCCACTCTCCAAGCTAACCTGTTCTCCAAATTCTCTGAGCTTTTGGACAGGGGACTTGCTAACACTGCTACTCAGATCACAAACAACATCAAATCTGACTTTGCCAATCTGGGCTCCAGAATTGAGGCCATAGAAAACAAAATGGACACTACGGTCGCCAGGACCAACCAAAACGAGGCACATATCAAAACTATCCAGGACCAACTCGACCTTGCCATTGCAAGAATCGATGACCTTGAGAACAGGTCTAGGAGGTATAACTTCCGAATCCGTGGCCTTCCAGAGTCCTTTGAGGACATCCCCCTTACAGTCCGGGACATCATCTCCCAATTGGCCCCACAAATCCCTCCACAACGCCTGGACCTAGACAGGGCGCACCGTTCCTTGGGACCCCCCAGGAAAGATGGCTCCCCCAGTGATGTTATCGTGAAACCACATTACTATTCCACTAAAGAGGAAGTGATGCGTCAATCTAGATTGCAGTCAGATCTCCAATTCCAGGGCCATCGTCTACAGAGTTTTGCTGACCTGGCTCCCTCCACCATACAAAAGAGAAGGGCACTTAAACCACTTCTGGTGGTGCTTAACCAGCACGACATTAAATACCGATGGACTTTCCCGTTTGCAGCGAAGTTTTCCTTCAACGGTAAATCTTTCTCTTTCTCCAATCTGACGGATGGTGAAAAACTCTTTCTACACCTGAAGCTGATTTCTCAGGAGCTCCCCATGGATTTCTCTGCGTCTTCAGCCGGGTCAGCCAAGAGACCCCCCCCATCTAGCCCGGTTTCTCCACTCTGGCTTAACGGTCGCAACAAGAAGAGCAAGGATGGTGGTCCCCCTTGACGGATGCCTACTGCGAAGCTGACCTTTCCATCTCTTTTCCTAACCTCGAGTGGACTTCCTCGGGCACTAGCCCACTCGCTGGCCGGAGGGATATCCTCCAACCTCACGGTTGAATTGACCTTTTCATCCTTGTTCCCGATTGTTCTTTTAAGGCACTTAGTTTTGGTTTTGTTTACATAAGTATTTTTTACATGTTAACTTTTGCTCATAGGGTTGGCATCCGGGCGATTACGTGGGTTTATCCCCCTTTAGCCCCTCTACGGTTTGGTCGTGGATGGGCTCTAGGAACACCTTACTGGTAGCTGCTGGTTCTTTTGGGACGAGTCCGTCTGCCCGCCTGGGGGCCCAGGCCTAACCCGGTCCTGTCCCTCTGGGTCGGAACGGACCCACTTTGCAATTGAAGGTCTCTGTGACTCATAAGTCTACATGGTAGGTTTGGGTTGATGGCTCCTCAGATCCACAGGCTCCCCCTCCTCCTACTCGATACCCTGTTGCTTCTTAGTTTCTAAGTTTGGGGGCTGGAGGTGAAAATAGTTTAATAGGACCAGGGGCTCGGGGATGGGCGGTAGCCTGTCCCATCATTTCAATGTCTCCTCACCACAGCCCTAGACTTCCGCACCTTAGGCTTGGACCTAGCTAGACCAGGTCGGACCTTCTCCTCCCACGACAGTTACTCTCCAGATTCAGTCTGGGTCCAACGGCTGGCAGGATACTGATGCTCTTAACTTTTTATAGTTCAGTAGTCATGTTTTCTATTGTTTTATATAGTTATATGTTAGGGTCCGGGGTGGGCCCAATGTGCTCTCACCCATATCATAGAGGTAGTTTTCTCCTCTCTGACATGGGCCTTTGGACGATCCGTGGGATCGCTCAAAGCATTTTTGTTGGGGGTCGGTGGGTTCTGTCGCACCGACCCTACACCAGTCTTCGTAGAAGACATGTTTCTGTGTTTTGTGTATCCCTTCCCTCCCAACCCTCATGTTCTCTCCTTTTCTTCCCCCAAGCGTGTCCGCAGACAAATAAAGTCACTGGCTCTTGGGTCATCCGTGTTCTCGGAATCGATCTGGGGACTTCGACTCGGAAGGTCATCACCCAAAAGGTTAGTGGATGTATTTGGTTGATCATCTCCCCTCTCTGTTCTCATGGCTGATACACCCAATCCCAACAGGGAACTGAGATTGGTCTCACACAATGTACAGGGGCTTAACTCCCCCAAGATGAGGAGAATAGCATTTGACCGGTATAGAGCCCGTAAAATTGATATCGTCCTGCTACAGGAAACGCACTTCCCTACGCGATATAGACCTAACTTTATCCACTCCTCCTATCCCACGTTCTTCCTGGCAAATGCCACTACAAAAACTAAGGGGGTCGCAATCCTCTTCTCTAGACACTGCAACTATACACATATTTCAGAATATAGGGATCCAGAAGGCAGATTCATTCTAGTGAAGGGTACGCTTGAAGGAATACTATATTCTATAGTCTCATACTATGCTCCCAATAAGGGTCAAGCCAAATTTTTCAATTCTCTCTATTCAACATTGGGGCCAATGTTGGAAGGCAAAATCATTATGGGTGGGGACTCCAACGTAGCCTTCGACCAGGGTCTTGACAAGACTAAACCCTTTAAAGATCAAGCGATCAGACCCTCAAAAATGAGCAGTAAAATTGCAAAATTCCTCCACTCTAAAAGCCTAGTAGATATCTGGAGGGAATTAAACCCTAAGAGTAAGGACTACACGCATTACTCTCCCCCGCATCAGTCCTACACCAGGATCGATCATATTTTAATCCCCCCGACGCTAGTTCCTCTGGCCCTGAAAGCATCCATTATTGATTCCTCATGGTCGGACCACTCGCTGGTCTTTCTGTCCATCCGCAATGTCTTTTCCACCAAAGGAGGAACCCACTGGCGCCTAAACGAGTCTATCCTCAGTAACCCTATTCACGCCAAATGCATAGCCGATTCCATTAAGGAATACTTTTCCACCAACGCTACGGAAGGTATCTCCCCAGAAATTATTTGGGCGGCCCATAAAGTTACTATCAGAGGTGAACTGATTAAACTATCCTCTCGTCTCAAGAAAGAACGGGTCGTAGAGATACGCGCTCTAGAATCCACATTTGCGAACCTAAAAAGGGCACATAAGCAACATCCCTCTAAGGCCTCGGCGGACCAACTAGATAAGGTTAGATTAGAACTTAACTTAAAATTAACCGCATCAGCAGAGAAACATATTAGATGGAGCGGGGCCAAATACTACATACATAAAGACAAAATAGGAACCATGCTTGCACGTAAACTCACCCCTAAAGTCCATTCGCTTGCGTTCCCCAAACTTAGAGTGAACGGCCAACCCCCTACTTCTAATCCAACTAAGATCCTGAAGGCTTTTCAAGAGTATTACGCTAAACTATATAGCCAAGATACCACAGGGAAGGCCCCAAATATGTCTGCCTTCTTTCAGGGCTTTAGCCTGCCATCATTGTCTTCAGCACATAAAGACATTATGGAAGATTCCTTCTCGGAGGAAGAGGTCTTGGCAGTCATTAAGGCCTTGAAACCTGGCTCAGCCCCCGGCCCTGACGGACTATCTACCCCATACTATAAGACCTTCGGAGACATCTTAGCTCCACACATGGCAAAATTCTTTAACTCTAAAACGGAAGGATCCCCCTTAGACCCACACCTCAACACCGCTTTTATCACGGTAATCCCTAAGCCCAACAAAAACCATGAAGAAGTTGAAAATTATCGCCCTATTTCCCTTATTAACAACGACCTCAAAATTCTAACCAAAATTTTAGCCAATCGCCTCTCTTCTTTCATTAAATACTACATCCACAAAGACCAAGTAGGCTTCATACCGGGAAGACAGGGACCTGACCAGATTAGAAGAGCAGTTGACATTGTCTCTTTACTCCAATCTGGCTGGAACGGTAAACGGGCTCAGGAAGGGATGATTCTATCCCTAGACCTACACAAGGCCTTTGATGCAATAGACTGGTCGTATATCTTCCTTCTTCTAGACAAATGGGGATTTGGTCCCCGCTTCAAAGGAATCCTGGGCTCGTTGTACTCGACTCCTACAGCCATGATTCGAATTCAGGGTCAACACTCAGAACCACTAAACATAGCGATGGGCACTCGGCAGGGATGTCCGCTCTCCCCCCTAATTTTCGCTATGGCGATCGAGACCTTGGCTATTGCAATCCGCTCAAATCCAGATATTCAAGGTGTCTCAGACGGGACAAGGGTTCACAAATGCGGCCTCTTTGCAGATGACTTACTCCTCTTCCTTACTTCACCGACAATCTCCCTACCCAATCTATGCAAACTCCTCCAGGATTTCTCAAACGTCTCGGGTCTCAAGGTAAATTACACTAAATCACATGCCCTGAATATCTCTCTTAGACACGAAACCAGATTAGCTCTACAGAGCTCATTCAATTTTAAATGGAATGACTCCTCTATAGAATACCTGGGCATCAACCTAACGGCCAAGATAGAACAGTTGTACGACGCAAACTTCCCCCCCATTTATCGAAAACTCGAGGAAGATCTGAGACAATGGGAGAAGGGTGGGTTATCATGGTTGGGTAGAATACATTCAATTAAAATGACTTTACTGCCAAGATTGTTATACCTTTTCAGGGCTATACCCATCAATATCAAATTGGATCATCTAAGGTCTTTCCAAGCTAAAATAAACAAATTCATTTGGGGGGGTAGAGGCTATAGGATCCCCCAGCAAACTCTGTACGTCCTCAAATCACAAGGTGGCTTGGGGTTGCCAAGATTGCTCTGGTATTTTCAGGCGGCCAGAATAGCTCAGCTCTCAGTAATCTATAATAGCCCGGAAAAACCTGACTGGGTATCCATTGAAAATCAAGCTGCCCCAGACTACACCATTGAGTCGCTACTCTGGTCCCCCCCAAGGCTTCGGCCCCCCATTCTTTCCCCGATCCTCTCACAATCGCTCCTCCTGTGGGACAGGTTGAAAAAATCCCCCCACCTCATCTCTCATATAAAACCACTAGCTCAAATATTCAACAACCCAGATTTCCCTCTGGGCCTGGACTCCACGGCTTTTAAATGGTGGAGAGATAAGGGTCTATATCGCATAGGTCACTTTCTGGACGCTCGGGGCCCTATTACCCTGGGACATTGTGTGAACCAACTAGAGATGCCTCCCTCAGAACGCTTCAGGTTCTACCAAATCCGCCATTTCCTCCTACAGCTTTGGTCGGGTAAGCAAACCTCCCCAAGCTGCACTCCGTACGAATCATGGTGCGGACAAGCCTCAGAACAGAGAGGGGCAGTCTCAGTGGTATACAAGGCCCTGGCCCATCAACCTAATAGATCCTCGTACATGACGGCTTGGGAGACTGAACTGGCATTTGGCATGACGGTAGAGCAGTGGCAGACTTCCTTCTCCAGAGCCTTTAAAGGCATTAAAAAAGTTTCACTAATCGAGGCTGACGTTAAGGTCCTCACCAGGTGGTATCTAACCCCCTCAAGACTCTCCTTAATGTTTCCCTCAGCTGACCCCTGCTGCTTCCGGGGGTGTCTTCTGACGGGGACCATGGCCCACATTTGGTGGGAATGCCCCAGAATTAGGCCTTTCTGGACCAAAGTCCTAACCTTAATAAAGACTGTCACTAACCATGTTATCCCTAGAAGTCCTGCCATTGCACTACTCAATGCTAATCTCCCTGGGATTCCGAAATACTCTCGTAAACTAATTCACTTTATATTACTGGGAGCCAAAATGACAATAGCCAAAGCTTGGAAACTCCCTAAAGTTTCCTTTGCAGCTGCAGTCAAAAAAATCTCTTGGATTATGGTGCAAGAGAAACTCTCCGGAATCCTACTAGACACTACGGCTCAGTTTGAAGCTACGTGGGAGCCTTGGGCTCACCATGTGGGCATTTCGCTAATTCCGTGTGTCCCACCCTAGCTCCCTGGATTACCCTCGATAGTGAAGGACGCTCAACTGCGGACACGCTTCCCCCCCCCCCCTTTTTTTTTTTTTATCCTGTTCCTCACCCCTCTCACCCCCTGTCCACAGGTACAGAAGCCTGTTGTTTTTGGTTTAGTTGTGTTTCAGTGGGTTGCTTCAATCTCAAAGACTTGCTCGGCTCTCCTATTTTTTCCCTTTAATGTTATATGCTACTGTTGAACCGAGGTGCGGGCAATGCTCTCACACCACTTATATGATACCTCTCCACCTGGATCCAGGAGACCTCCTCCTCTTTGGGGGATAGCGTTGGCTACCGAGAATCCCCTCCACCGCACAGTGTGCTCCCAGTCGGGGTGCGGGGGAGGGCTAGTTGGTGTTTTCCAGATTAGACCTCGCTTTTCCTTAAGCTAGCAAGTAAACGTCTCCTAAGTAGTGTGTCTATGCTTTACATCCTGGACGGTATACTAGGTCACCCCTGAAACGTTTTTTTTTTCAATGTCTGTTACCTGTATCGAGTATGTATGTTCACTTGTTTTGTATTGTTCTGTTTAAATTCTCATGATTGTCAAAACCAATAAAAATCTTTGAAAGTAAAAACGGCCGTTTTGGTGGGAGCACTGATTTTAATGACGATTAAAGTGAAAAAAAAAATGAAATATTCCTTTAAATATCGTGCCTGGGGGGTGTCTGTAGTATGCCTGTGAAGTGCCACGTCTTTCCCGTGTTTAGAACAGTCCCTGCACAAAATGACATTAAACGGAAATAACACCATTTAAAACTGCTTGCGGTTTTAATGTTATATCTGGTTCCTGCAATATGGTTGAAAATCATTGAGAAAAATGGCATGGGTAGCCCTCCCTGCCCATTACCAGCCTATTTGGGTCTTGTACGCATATTAAGGGGAACCCTGTACCCATATTAAAAAAAGGAAATGCGTGTGGCCCCCAGGCCCTATATACTCAGAACAGCAGTATACAGGCGGTGCAAACAAGACAGGGACTGTGTAGGTTTGTTGTGTTAAGTTGAATCTGTTTGTAATTTTCAACTGGTACATTTTTAAAGTGTAGCTCCAGTCAAAAAAACTATTTTTAAGCTTTTTGGAAAACATAGGGAAGGGTTATCACCCCTGTATAATTTGTTTTGTCGTCCATCTTTTTTCATCTCACTTGCTGTTGTCTCCTTCCGTTTGCAAGTAGGAGATGTTTGTAAGTTGGATGTTTGAAAGTAGGGGCCTGCCCTATATGCTCTGCAGAAATGGCGGAACAAGGTGTTGGTTTTGCCACAACATTGTAAGCCCTCAAAGTGACTCTTGGTGGGCGCTGGAGCGCCCTGCTGTGAACGATTATATCACGAATTGTAATTACATGCCATTGTTGAACAGTGGTAGAAAAATTGACCTTTGGTGGTTGTGGTCCTCACCGTTACTCTGGGTGGGCACAGGAAGGGGCCCTCCTGTGAAATATTATATCAAGAATTGTAATTACATGTCCCTGTTAAACAGGGGCAGAAAAATGTGGCCTTAGGCACTGCTGCTGGTGCCACCACACTGCAACCTCTTCCATATACTCTAGTTTTATTGCAGGAATTAGCCCTGCTGCAAAGCATTGCATCAAAAATTGTACTTAAACGCCCCTGTTAAACAGGGGCAGAAAAATTGGGCCTTAGGCACTGGTGCTGGTGCCACCACACTGCAACCTCTGCCATATAATTACAAATGACATTTGTTCTGCCTATGAAGCAATAAAATATTAATTTAAGTGGGAGTTTAATGTAGTGGTACTGGAGAAAAGAAAGAAGAATGCAATAGGAAAATAATTAGAATGCATAATTTGCTGGATCCATTGGGCTCCCAAAATGTTTTCTCTACCTCTTCATTATTTGACTTAAATACCCACTATATTTTTCTATTAGGCCTTTTCCCCCTTACTGTGTGAAGCCAGATATACCCACGTAAATCCCCAAACTAGATCCCACATCCCCACTGTTAGGAGTACCACCGACCCAGGGGACCACCAGTCTCCTCCAATCCTCTCTGCTGACGTCCACCTTTTTTTTTACCATAGCCCATCCAATAGGAAGTGGCTACAACAGGCAGGGGTGTGGATTTTATCTCTGAGAGGGGCTTTAAATGAAAAGTATAACATACAGTGGCAGTGCGTCCGTAAAGGGCGCAGGAGCGCTGCCCCCTCTCTTCTGTCACCGCCTTGCATGAATCTATTTATAGTCCCCGCTGACACCCCCTATTCAGGTGTCTGGCCCCTTTTCTGGCGCTGGGCACCTGAATTATAGTGATGTTTTTTTTTTTTGGAAGCACCTGATTAGAGCCGTAGACTCTAATAGGCACCCAAAAAGGTGAACAGCGGGTGCAATGCTGTGCGTTTGCTGCTCACTCAATTGTTTGTTAGCAAAGCGAAGGAATTCACTTTGCTAACACTGAACCACCTCTCAGCCAATCAGGTGCTCGGGTCTGTTATCTGTCACCTGATTGGCTGAAACATCAGACACTGTGATTGGACGCCTGATAGAGAGGACGGAAGAAGACATCAAGGAGCACGCAGGACACCGCCACTGACCCGCTGCGAGACAGGCAAGTGCCGGGGTGATACACACTGCCAGCATTTGATGGGGCACAGTTGCAGCGGCAAATGATGGGCACACTGGCAGCATTTGATGGGGCACAGGAGCAGCAATTGATGGATACACTGGCAGAAATTGATGGGCATACTGGCAGCAATTGATAGGTATGGTAGTTGGCACAATGGCTGCTCTTGATGGGCACAGTAGCTGCCTTTGATGGGCACAGTGGCTGCGTTTCATGGGCATAATGGCAGCATTTGATGGGCACAGTGGCTTGCGTTTGATGGCACAGTGGCTGCATTTGATGGGCACAGTGGCGGCGTTTGATGGGCACAGTGGTTGCATTTGATGGGCACAGTGGCTGCGCTTGATGAGCACAGTGGCTGCGTTTGATAGACACAGTGGTTGCATTTGATGGGCACGGTGGTGGCAATTGATGGGCACAGTGGCTGTGGATGATGGGCACAGTGGTTGTATTTGATGGGCACAGTGGCTGAATTTGCTGGGCACAGGGGCTACGCTTGATGGGCACAGTGGCTGCGTTTGATAGACACAGTGGTTGTGCTTGATGGGCACAGTGGCTTAGTTTGATGGCACAATGGCCGCAATTGATTTTCTTTTTTCAGTTTGTTTGCGCCTCCCCAAAAATTTTGAGCACCAGCCGCTAGTGGCACCAGTAGCTGCGTTTAATGAGCACAGTACTTGCGTTTGATGGGCACAGTGGCTGCGCTTGATAGGCACAGTGGCTGCGCTTGATGGGCGCAGTGGCTGCGCAGAAAGATCAAGTAGGCTTTGTCCATTTAAGGGGTACATGAGACAGCATTTGCAGAGCGATCCAATTGATTGATATTGCAAAATCCTACTCTAACTCAGCACGCACTATCTCCTAACACTACTGACTGCAAGCTCTATTATAAAAGATAGATCACTAGCTATATAGGTGAGGTGAATATAGCGGTGTATACTGCGGTCAGGGCACACAGACAATAACCACTACACAACGGCAAGATAGAAAATCGTCCGAAAACGATCGGTGTGTACTGTGTTGAAGGTACACAGAACACCCACTGCTTCAGACGCCAACACACTACACGAGGCCGCCGCGATGGCGGCCTTATATAGTGTGGGGCGTGCACTACACAGCCTGAGCTATGATCATGGCTCTCCTCGCTGCTGGCGCTGCGATTGGCCAAGCATGCGGGGTCACAGTGCATGCTTGGCCAATCATGAGCCAGCAATGCACTGCGCCATCGCACACGAATTTGACGCGAACGGACCAAAATTTTCGGATTTCGCCAAACGGATGAACAGCCAATGTTTGAGTCGAACGTACGTTCGACTCGAACACAAAGCTCATCCCTATTAGAAGTCATCCGAAGGGTACATTTTCACTATTTCTATGAGAAATGTATTACACTCAATAACCAAGGTAACTTGGGGGGCGTGGCCTGCAGTGGAACGGAATGGATGCCTGAAGCCTGATCTCCGCATCCACGGCCAGATTCCCGCAACCTACCGCGACTTCCCACCCCGCTCTCACCACCTACGGAGCGGGGAAGGCTCGGGGACACTACAGGGCATGACGAGGCGGCAAACTAACCCCTAGTCCCGCGCCGTCTCACCGATTTTTACTCGCCGGCCGCAGCCATGCAGGCCCCTCAAGATGGCGCCGCTCCTCATAGCACAAGGCTCCCTGGCTCAGCATCCGCGTCGGAAGCCTCCTTCCCACCGCCACACTGCACCGCTGATGACCCAGACTCCATTGAAAGGCACAGCATGGACACCATCCCTCCCCCAGAGGATGCAGACACTGGGCAACACGCAGACAGAGGTAAGAGGCTGGCTACCTCCCCTGTTAACTCCCCTGACAAACAGCCCCAAGCCAAAAAGCAGCTCTGGTCAGCGGTAGTGGCAGGCACACACAGTACTCAGCAAGGCCCTTCTCTGGCAACTATCCCTGCCTCTGACAATACTGTCACTGAAGCAATGTTGAAATCAATGCTGCTGACACTCCAGCAAGATTTACACAGGGAACTCCAGCACTCCATGTCCCATATACATGATAGAATTGACTGTCTGGAGGAAAGAACAGATGTATTAGAGTTAAACTTACAAGACTACTCTAAGGCACACAATGAGCTCCTTGACGCACATGATCGCCATTCTGCAGACATCCACAACATCAAACTGAAGCTCGCGGATTTAGAAGACCGCTCTAGGCGAAACAACATAAAATTTAGGGGTATCCCGGAATCGATCAAACCCAACGAATTGACCCCTTACCTGCAGAAACATATTACCTCTCTGCTCCCCCGCATTGAAATACGAGAAACACTCATAGACAGAGCTCACAGAATCACCAAACCCTCACACCTTCCGGATGATGTCCCTAGAGACATCCTGGCCCGGATTCATTTTTTCCATGTTAAAGAGCAAGTTCTGACTGCCGCCAGGGCATTCAAATCTCTCCCAGCACCTTACGCCAATTTGAAGCTCTTCACTGATTTATCTCCAGCTACGATGGAAATGGGCAGAGCTTTTGGTCCCATCACCTCTATCCTCCAACAAAAGAAAATTCCCTATAGATGGGGCTTCCGTACCAAGCTACTGGTTTCGCATCAGCAACAGTTGGTGCCAATTCTTACTCCAAAAGATGGCTATAAAAACGGACCAACTGGGGCTTCCTCCCCATTCCGCCAGGAGATCCGGGACATCACAACTCCCCCCGTGCTCCTCCTAGCTCAGCACACCCGTCTTCCAACATTCATGGAAGACGCTGATCGCGGCTCCCTCAAGTCCCCTCAGCTACCTGAATCTGGTCTGGATAAGGCCTATATCTACAACCTTTATCTCTCTCTACCCCCCAAGTTAAAGTGCGCTAAGCATACTGGTTTAGTGTTTGTATTTCTGTTACTGCTATTGCAGCGTCTCCGTTACTCTGTTTGATCTCCACTTAACGATTGATCTCATTGCATAGTTGTGTACAACTCTTATTTCTTTTTTTGTCATACCTGTCTATACTGCATAATATGCATTGCACTAATATCTGTTATCTACTACCTGGGACAACTGTCTAGAGACATCTAAACAAAACATCCCCCACTGAAACCCTATACTCAAAATTGAAGACACTTAGACTCCAACTCAGCAATCATCTCAGGAAGAACTTTGAATATTATATCAGCAGACTTAAGCTCCACTCCTATACCTCTGCCAACAAGCCTGGTGCCTATATGGCAAAACAATTCAGACGACAGCTCTCCAACAAAAAAAATCCTTCCTCACTGATCCCCAGGGCAAACACATAACCAACCCATTAGACATCGCCAATGAATTTAGCAAATTTTATGCCAAGTTATATAATCTAACCGAAGCAGGACCTGCCCCACCCCCCCCCACCCAAGCACACATCGAAAAATTTCTTTCTTCTCTTTCCCTGCCATCCGAATCCCCAGATCAACTCACTGAACTTGCGGACCCCTTCTCGCCCTTGGAAGCCCAGACGCTCATTAAACAGCTCCCCCTCCACAAGGCCCCAGGCCCTGATGGACTTCCCAATGAATATTATAAGCGATTTTCCCGATCTCCTAGGGCCTCATCTTTGCAACGTTAATAATCAATTCGCGGACACCGGCAATGTCCCTACGGAATCCCTAGAAGCCCTAGTGGTCACTATCCCTAAACCTGGAAAGCCCACAGATTCCCCCGCCAACTATTTCCCTCCTCAATACCGACACTAAAATGTATGCCAAACTCCTTGCACAATGCCTCGCCACAATTCTGACATTAATTATACACCAAGATCAAGTCGGCTTTGTGCCGGGCAGACAGGCCACCGACGGCACAAGGTGATTTATTTATTTAATACAATGGGTGGAGCACTGTCGAATGCCTTCTCTCTTCCTCTCTTTGGATGCGGAGAAGGCGTTCGACAGGGTCTACTGGCCCTATATGGAGGCCGTTCTTAGAAAGTTCGGAATCTCTGGCACCTTTCTCTCGGCTATACTGGGCATATACGCTCAGCCAACCGCATGGGTGTGGACCTCTGGGGTAGTTTCTGCGTCATTTAACATCACCAACGGCACTAGACAAGGCTGCCCCCTCTCACCCCTTATATTTGCCATGGTCATGGAACCACTAGCCCAAGCTATTAGAACTGACCAATTAATCTCAGGCATCGCAGTCGGAAAAACCGAGCATAAAATCGGCCTTTAATGCCGACGACGTTATTGTCGCACTAACAAACCCTGCCATCTCCCTCCCTGCAGTCCAAGCGGTCTTAGATTCATTTAGCAAAATATCCCTATACAAAATAAATCACAGTAAATCGCTTATGCTCAGCCTAGACCTAGACCACCCCACAAAACAATTCATCTCTGCCAATTTCCCCTTTGCCTGGACGCCAAATGCCTTTCTACCCTATCTAGGAATTCAATTGACGTTCCCCAGCAAAGTCTTACTCAGAGCTAATCTGATGGACCTTGCGGGCAGGCTCACACGATTATCGAAAGAATTGGGTCATGTTCCTGCCTCATGGGCTGCAAGGATCGCCCAATCTAACATGTATCTTTTGCCTCACATATTATATCTGTTTCGTACTATTCCTTTACCTCTGCTACAAAGCCAAATAAATACACTCCAAGGGATCGTCAACAACTTTATCTGGCAACAACAGCGCCCAAGGATTGAAAAAGCTTCACTCCTCGCCCCAATTCCACAGGGCGGACTAGGCGCCCCAAACATTCACGCATACTACCAAGCAACAATCCTGGACCAGCTTAAAACATGGTGGTCTGACCACTCACACCCCACTTGGAAACAAATTGAAACAGAAGCCTTTCAAGCAGATCTACAACTGGCCCTTGCAGCAACTTGGCTCAGCCCAAAGCCTAAACACCACTTTCTGGGCACTATTAACTCCTCATTAAAAATATGGTCTGCTCTATCACAAAAATAATCCTCCCTATCAACCGACAGTTATCAGCATTCCCCATTGCATCCCTAACTCTTTTAGCTCCTGACCTACCAGTACAACAGTGGATAAAGGCCGGGATTTCAAACCTTGCAATGCTCGTCTCTCCATCCGGCCTCCACCCCTTTTCCTACCTCCAACAACAATTCGGAATATCCCCTAAGACCTTTTTTCTTTATCTCCGGATAAAATCCCTTCTCTCTAAATTAAAATGGTCCACCTCAAATTCCCTAGCTACTCCCCTGCTGAAGTTCTACAGAAACAAGAGCCCTAAAGCAAAGGGCATTTTCCTCGTTTACAAGCTGCTCACTGTACCACCTCCAGATCTTCTAAAGTCAAATATCCAATACTGGTCATCGCATGAAAACTGAGCACTTCCAGAATCTCTATGGCTGAAGGCCCTCTCACTTCCCCTGAGACACTCTCACTGTTTAACACACTGGGAATCGCTTCAGAAGCTTTTTCATAGATGGTATCTCACCCCAAAAAAGCTGGCAAGAATCTACCCAACCTCCTCCCCTAAGTGTTGGAGGGGCTGTGACGATGTAGGATCATTGACCCATATCTGGTGGGACTGTCCTACCATCAGGAAATTCTGGGGGAAAGTAGAACGCTTAATTCATGCATCTATTTTGTCTTTTTCATTATCTCCTCTGGACTTACTCCTAGGCTTGTCCATCCCCTCTTGGCCCAAGCAGGAACAAACTTTGGTAACACATATATTAATCGCTGCCCGCCTGGCAATCACGAGAAAATGGAAGTCAACCCAGGCCCCTCTTTTAAAGGAGGTAATTCAGATGCTCAACCACCACTTCCAAATGGAGCATGCATTTGCAAAAGCCACCCAATCCACAAACCTGTTTTACCAACTCTGGCAACAATGGATGGCTGACCCTAGAAGATCGCCTGTGGGGTAGACACGTCTCTCATTCGCTCATCCCGCAGACCTGGACATTTGTTGTCTGCTCTCTGCCACCCTTTTTTTTCTTCTTCTTTTTTTTTCCTTAGTAGTAATCATCCCGGAATGACATACATTTTTTAATTGACATTGTTTATTTGCTTGTTTATTGTACTACGAATTACTTTATGCACTTCGCCAGGGTATGCCCAATTGGCGCTGTTTTGTGAAAACCTATCTTCTCTTAACCCAATAAAAAATTAAATCTAAAAAAAAATAACCAAGGCAACTTTCCATAAGTGTCACTACTGGGATTCCATGTTTAAATTATCTGATATATAACACCATGTCCCTAATTGTTCCGGAATTTACTGAGATTTATTTTTCAAAGTAATAATGCAGGTTGCTTTTGCTTTTTAGTGTTATTTTTATTTTCTTTGTCTCATATTTTCCATTTCTTTCTCATTTAAAAAATATATGTGGCTTTTACCAAAGCTCTGCTCTGTCCACTTCCTAAGCCAATATGTAAAGCAAAATAAAGATATGCACAGTTCATCATTGAGTGGATATGGCATAGCGAGTATGCAATTCTAAAAAGTTTATGCGCATGTTTTACTTTTTGTGTTGATATTGAGGTTCTTACATGTTCCGCTAGAATTTCAAAAATTGACAAGATTGTAAATCTGTATTTTTATCTACTCTTTATTAAAAACAAAATTGAAATACAACACATAAATGTGCTACAAAATAATACATATAGTCAGATCTAAAGAATTTCATGAAATGATTTATAACACAGATCTTCTTTGCTGACTACTCTGCACTGAAAAGTTTGTTTAAATATTGATCTAGAGAAAAATATAAAATGCTTCTTTTGGGTTATAACGCTAGAGACAAATCCACTTTTTATAAGGATAGGAGTATTGTCAATTTCAATACTAAAGCATTAATTTATAATAATAATAATAATAATAATACATTTTATTTATAACACCCTTTTCATCAGAAGATCTCAAAGTACTACAGGTTAAAAAACAATACATAGAAACAAACATCTAACATGAACAAAAAACTTTGCTAAAAAGAAATGTCTTAAGTCCTTTTTTAAAGCAATCAGTAGATTGAGGGGCCCTCAAACTGTCAGGTAGGGCATTCCACAAACGCGGGGCAGCTGCACAAAAAGCCATATCTCCCATTTATTTATATATACACAGATATATACTTTTAGAAATTAATTGATATTTATTTTCTTGGATATGAGTGGGTATTATGATTTAATTGAATAGTTGA
The DNA here is from genome assembly GCF_037356315.1 of Lithobates pipiens. NCBI lineage: Eukaryota > Metazoa > Chordata > Amphibia > Anura > Ranidae > Lithobates > Lithobates pipiens. The sequence continues at coordinate 112,932,386 of NW_027507788.1, forward strand.
ATAGTAAATGAATCACTTAAAACATACATCAATAAGAGATATACTGTATGTTTAGAAATATATGGGGAATATACTGTACCCTACATATTACAGGACACACAATTTAGTGAGTGTCCAGCACTGATACAGCTTGTTAAAATGCTGGGTATAGGAAACCTTCTAATGCACTTATTACTGCTCTTTCATTTCAAGAAAAGTTGACAGTGTTAACTGGTTACATTTAGTCATGTTATGTCGCCATCTCATTTTAACTTTATATGCTGCTTTTAATGAGATCACAGTTCATGCACACAGGTGTTTCCTGCCTGTCTTTTACATTTTACATCATAAAAAAAAAAAGACTTAGTTAGACTTACCGGTGACAGTATTTCTAAGAGCCTTTCAGGACAACCTTGGAGAGCGCAGCTCCGCCCATTTTAACAGGAAACACTTGCAGACCTTTAAATCCCTCCTCTTCCACCATGGCTTCAGTTATTGTGGCCTCCGGCATACTGGAAACAAAGCACAGAAAAAACACAAAACAACCATGATACGTACTTATACCAATTCTAAGCTAAAAAAAAGGGAGGGAAACTAGTGGTTGTCCTGAAAGGCTCTTAGAAATACTGTCACCGGTATAACTAAGTCTTTCTCAAATCGCCTTTCAGGACAACCCTGGAGAGGATAACTGAGAAGCTTACCCTAGGGTGGGACTACTGCCTGCAGTACCTTCCTGCCGAATGCCTGATCTGCAGCTGACAATAAGTGCAACCTGTCGTGTCGGAGAAAGGTCGAATAGCTTGACCACGTGGCCGCCTTGCAAATCTGATCAGGTGTAGCACCAGCCCTCTCGGCCCAGGATACTGCCATTGCTCTTGTGGAATGAGCCGCGATCCCTGTGGGAGGTATTACTCCTTTAGCTCCGTAGGCCTCTGTAATTGCCCCTCTGAGCCACCTACGCAGAGAGTTTTTGGAGGCTTTTTCACCCTTACGAGGGCCATAAAAGACTATGAACAGGGCGTTCGACTTTTTGAATTCTTAGGTGACTGCCAAGAATTGAATAAGGTACCTCCTTACGTCCAAGGTATGGAAAGCTTCCTCACCTGCATTAGCAGGAGCCGAGGAGAACATAGGCAACACTATTTGTTGAGAGCGGTAAAAATTTGAGGAGACCTTGGGAAGGAACGCTGGGTCTGTTTGAAGGACTACCCGGTCTGGAAAGATTTTCAGAAAAGGCTCCATGATTGCCAAGGCCTGAAGTTCACTGATTTGCCTTGCTGACGTAATGGCCACCAAAAAGATTGTCTTAAGAACTAAATTTTTCAGACAAGCATCTTGTAAGAGTTCAAACGGGACACCCGTGAGACCCTGCAAAATGATAGATAAATCCCAACAGGATGCTCAACTACACTGCAGAGTGCATGCGTATCATGGAAAATGTAGTTCCAAAACATCTGGGGTGCTATCACTGCTGTAGAGTGTTAGATACCATCTGTGTAGGGTTCTTTAATATGTTTCCCAGTGATTGGAGCAATGGGATGCCGCGTAGGTGTATTTGAAGGCTTTCTGCCACATGGGTGGGTTTGTCGTGAGGTTAAGTTCTGTTTTCCATTTTGATAGTGTGTTAATTTGAGTGAGAGGACATTGGTCCATTAGAGCTGTATATATTGTGGATATGCCATGTTTAGGGTATGTGGATTGAGAGTAAAATCCATAGAGTTTTTCAGGGATGGAAGCTACCGACAAAAGTTTAGAGGTTTTAAGGAAGTGGCTGATTCTTGCGTATGTGTACGCTTCAGATTCTGGGAGATGGGGTTCATTTTGCAGGTCCTTGCACGTTTTCAGTGATTTTTGTGATGTGAGATCTAGTAGAGAGTTGATTCCATAAGTGTGCCAAAGCTGAATTCTGAGATCTGGGCTTTGGTCCATTAGTGCTCTGCAAGGGATGGAGTAGGAGTGCATGGGTTGAATAGGGGGTGTGTCATATGTGAACTTCTTCCAGGCCAGGAGTGATGCTGTCACTCATGAGGAGGAAGGTGATGTAGATATTGGGGAGCCCGCAGTAGTGAGAAGAATAGTGTACGATGGTGTAGGATTTGCGTGGTGTGAGGATTCTATACTCAACCAAATTTTGATGGTTGAGGGTGGCACCAGTAGTATAGTTGGTCCAGGATAGAGGCATAGTAGTAGGTACGGATGTGAGGAAGCCCTACTCTGCCATGGTTATGGTGTCTTGTTAAAATATGGTTAGCACACCTAGGGGGTTTCTTGTTCCATATGAATTTTGTGAGTTGTCCTTGCACCGAGGTGAAGAAGGACTGCGGAACTGGTAATACTACTGTGCGAAATACATATATGAGTTTGGGCAGGACCATCATTTTGAATGAGGCTATTCTTCCCAGTGTAGAGAGGCCAGAGACTCTCATTTGGTTGAGTATTAGGGGAAGTTGTTTTTGGAGAGTTCTGTAGTTTAGGTCATATAGCTGGTGTGGGCTTGGCAATAGTTTAGTTCCTAGGTAAGGAATACCATAGGTAATCCAGGTGTAGGGAAGCTTTTGTTTTAGTAGTGATTCCTCTTGTTCAGAGAGGTTCATTGGAAGGATGAGGGATTTGTTGGCATTGAATTCATAGAAAGATACTGAGCTGAACTGGTGGAGAATTTCTTGGATCACCTGTAATAATGGGTTATGGTTGGAGATCATAAGAATGATGTCATCTGTGAACAGACTTATTTTGTGATCTGTACTATTACAGGAGATTCCCAAAATGTGTTGGTCAGTCCTAATTCTGGATGCTAGGTGTTCCATTAGGAGAGCAAATATGATTGGAGAGAGTGGACAGCCTTGGCATGTGCCTTTGGAGATCCTGAAGGGTTTGGATAGCATACCTAGAACTCTAGCGGAGGGGTTGGAGTATAGAGAGATACTGCCGCTTGAAACCAGCCTTCAATACCAAATTTGGAGAGCACTGCTTTTAGGCATCCCCAATGCACTCTGTCAAATGCCTTCTCTGCATCCAGGGATAGGAGCAGAGAAGGCACTTTTGACTGGGTGGCTAGTGGATTAGTTTAATCACTCTTCTGGTTACATATGGGGCTTGTCTGTCAGGTACAAAACCAGCTTTGTCCTGGTGGATTAAGGTTGGTAAGTAGGGGATTAGTCTGGATGCTATAACTTTGGCTCTCAGTTTTACGCCAGTATTAAGGAGAGATATAGGTCTGTAGTTAGTGGTGGAGGTGGGGTTTTTATCTGATTTGGGTATGATTGTGATGATGGATCGTAGCATGTCCAGTGGGAGGGAGCCAGAGGAAGCAGCAGAATTGAAGAGATTAGTAAGATGGTGAGAAAGAATGTTGGCAAATTGTTTGTAATACTTGTTGACAAATCCATCTTCACCTGGGGATTTATTGCAGGGGATCTGGGCATCTGATTGCATCCGGAATTTCATCTCCTGTAAAGGGTTTTGACAGCTGCCGCAGCTGATCCAAGGATATAGATAGGAGGTTAACCTTTGAAAGGAATTCCTGGATGAGGTAGTCTGTGGGCTGTGGGATGGTAGGGTCAGTGGCTAGATAATAAAGGGATGAGTAATAATTACCGAAGGCATTTGCAATATCCTGAGGGTTGCTTAGTAATTTTTTTGTGGTAGGATGAAGTAAGGCTGCAATTTTACTTTTAGTTCTTTGGGTTTTTACTTGGCGGCAATTAAGGCATTGGCTTTAATCCCTGGTGCATAGAAATTTGCTTTGCTTAGTTTAAGGATGGTTTCAAACTTGTACAGTAGTATGGAGCGAAGTTTTGATCTATGAGTGAGAATCTTATTAGTAATAGTATGGGACGGGGGTTGTTTATTGAGTGTTTCTAGTTGGCCAATTTGGGATAGTATCTCCTCAATTTGCTGCGTACTCTGTCTTTTAATCTTACTATACAATTTGATAAGAACGCCTCACATGTACACTTTGTATGTAGACCAAAGTACAACTTGGTCTAAGTCTGACTGATCATTGAGTTGAAAGAATGAATGCTATTTATCTGTAATATTGTGGATAGTACCCTGATCCGCGAGAAGGGAGGTGTTGTGTCTCCAGATGGGAGATGGGCCTTTCATCCGCTCTCCCACAGTGATGGTGACAGGGGCATGGTCTGACCATGTGATGATTCCAATTTTTGAGTCTGTGATGTCTTGAAGCATCTGTGTGTCTACCAGAAAAAAAGTTGATGCAGGACTAAGACAATTGAGATGGTGAGAAGTAAGAGAAATCTCGTTCTGAGCTGTGGTGGCATCTCTAGATGTCGTATAGTCCATGTGCTTGAAAAAATGGGTTCAGGGTAGGTCTTTGGTGATGGTAGGTTGATTTGGTGTCCATGTCAACGTCCCCAATTATATTAAAGTCACCTCCTATTATAACTTTGCCTCTTTTGATACGGGTTACTTTTTTGTATAGACGTTTTCAGAAGCAAATCTGCTGTTTATTTGGGCCATAAGCGTTGACTATGGTGTACAGGATTTAGTTGATGTCACAAATCAGTATCAAATATCGACCTTGTGGATCCACAATGGTTTGGTGTAGGTTAAAGTGTAATGCCGCATACACATGAATTTCAGGCAGAAAAGGTCAGACGGTCTTCCCGACAGAGTTACGACGGACTTCCGAATGAACGGACTTACCCACACACGACTAAAGTCCGTTCGAAAGTCTGTTCATTTTGAACATGATGACGTATGACAGGACTAGAAAAGGAAGTTCAATAGCCAGTAGCCAATAGCTGCCCTTGTGTCGTATTTGGTCCGTCGGACCAACATACAGACGAACGGATTTCCCGATAGGAATTGAGTCCATCAGACAGATTTGAAACATGTTCTATTTGTAGGTCCGTCTGATTTTTGCAAAGAAAAATTATCAGACTATACCACACACAATCTGACTATTCTAGTCTGTCGGAAAGTCCGGTCATGTGTATGTGGCACAAGGAGTCCCGGATGGCAGTCATGATTTCATTTTTTTTTTGGGGGGGGCTTGATGCTAGAAAGATCTGGCTATAGTTTTTCAGTTTGAATTGGGGGGTTTTGGCAGTGGCAAAGTGCATTTCCTGCACTAGGACAACATTAGCTTTTTGTGTCTTGGCTTCTTTGAGAAGTCCTGATCTTTATGGGGGGTGTTCAGGCCCCTCACATTTATCAAGAGCAGTTTGAAAGCCATGAAGAGGTGGCTAGTACTGTACAAGAGTGTCTATGGGTGTAGATGATTCAGTAGGAAAAAGATATTCGCTGTAGAGCTGGTACTAGGGTGGCGTGGAAGGTGAGTAAAAAGTAAGACCTCCAAAGGAGAGAACTTTGGAGGTCAATGGGCAGTAACTACTGCTGAAAAGGTACCTGTATGAGGACAGATAGACTACCTTGATTCAAGTTACATTACAAAAGTCCAGGCACGGAGTTACGAATGAGTGGCACTGCAAGTACCCAGAAATTTTGGCTTATGCAAAACAGGGTCTTGGAGGAAATTCAGACTTGTTAGTAGGTTCTTCCAGTTTCCATTTGAGAAGTGGTCTGGTCATTGGGATCAAGGGTGTCCACTGGGATAATGTGCCAATCTTTCAGGGGTTGGAGGCCTTAAGAGAGGGTTCTCATGGCATAGGTCTTGCTTTGATGAGTGATGAGTAATTTGGTGGGTAGTCCCCATTTGTAGAGGATTTTGTGGTTCTGAAGGGCTTTATTGATTGTTGAGAGCGATTCTCCATGGTCGTTTTAATAGAGGTCAGCATAGAAATTGATGGATGAAAAAAAGAGTTCAGGGAGTCTAGCTGTATACATAATACGATCCTTGACAGTGAAAAAATGTGAGCTCTAACATCTCTGGGTGCGAATGGTGGCAGATGGGGAGGTTTAGGGAGTCAATGTGCTCTATCAAACTCCAGATCACGATTAGCCAAGTCAGGAATCAGTGAGCGCATGAAGGACTGTTGGAACCTCGTCAGGTCAGGTGGTTGGACTGTTTCAGGTATATTGCGGAATTTGATGTTATTCATGCAAGAGTGGTCCTCCAGGTCTGCCAATTTGTGTCGGATTCGTTGGATCTCATCCTCACGGTCTGCGACGGCATCCATTTCATTGTGAGCAGTGTACAGCTCATCTACTCTGTACAAAAGCATAACCAGAGTATTAACACTTTAGAAACCAGACACAGACAAGGAAGATACCGCTGTGGATAAGTCAGTGTACAATGTTTGCTTTAAGGACAGGAGCATATTCTTCATTGTCTATTCTGACAGGGGCTGATCTGATGCAGGGAATGAGTCAAACAATGATGGTTGCTGAGGAGGAAGGAGAGAGAATAGACAAGGGGCTGCACTGTCCTGATCATGCTCTGGTCCCTCCGTTCTAGGTCTTGATTTGGCAGGGCTGGCCATGGAGGGTGAGTTAGGGGGAGAGGACTCACCATTGTTGCCTGTGGGGGAGATCGTTCCTGAGAGCTGGGGATACAGCTGATCTGGAGGAAGAGAGGAGAGCTGTGTTTTGTTGGGTTCCGACAGCGCCATCTTGATTGCTGCTCAGGCCGCGAGGAGAGAAGAAGGCTGTGAGCTTCCGAGGTGATTTGAACTGCTTCCTCTGCCTGGACATCGCGGACGGAAGGTGCTGGTGTGCTGTGGGAGTGAGGTGGAGTACATGTGACCCTGTTTGGGGTAGCTGGGTGGTTGCTAGAGCCGGGTTGTCTGCGGAGATGCGGGATCAAGCCGACATTCACTCGCGCCGCTAAGCCACACCCCCACACTGTTCACTGTCCTTTCATGATGGGTTTCTGTGTGTGAATATGGCAATGTGATTTTTTATGAGGGTGCAATTTTTTTTCTGTGTTTAGAAGCATTATAAAATAAAAACTAACATACTACAGTACTTTAAGCAACTATACCTCAGAATCAAAGGGTTTAAAAAAGATGGTCAACATTAATATTTTTTTACATCTGCTCAACTATCTGGATGGACCACAAAAGTCAAAATATTGCTTGATAAATGTATACCAATATACATACAGTGCCTTGCGAAAGTATTCGGCCCCCTTGAACTTTTCAACCTTTTGCCACATTTCAGGCTTCAAACATAAAGATTTAACATTTTATTTTTTTTGTGAAGAATCACCAACAAGTAGGACACAATTGTGAAGTGGAACAAAATCTATTAGATATTTGAAACTTTTTTAGCAAATAAAAAACTGAAAAGTGGTGCGTGCTAAATTATTCGGCCCCTTTATTTTCAGTGCAGCAAACTCACTCCAGAAGTTCAGCGAGGATCTCTGAATGATCCAATGTTGCCCTAAATGACTGATGGTGATAAATAGAATCCCCCTGTGTGTAATCAAGTCTCTGTATAAATGCACTTGCTCTGTGATAGTCTCAGGGTTCTGTTGAAAGCGCAGAGATCATCATGAAGACCAAGGAACACACCAGGCAGGTCCGTAATACTGTTGTGGAGAAGTTTAAAGCCGGATTTGGATACAAAAAGATTTCCCAAGCTTTAAACATCCCAAGGAGCACTGTGCAAGCGATCATTTTGAAATGGAAGGAGTATCAGACCACTGCAAATCTACCAAGACCTGGCCGCCCCTCTAAACTTTCAGCTCAGACAAGGAGAAGACTGATCAGAGATGCAGCCAAGAGGCCCATGATTAGGGATGGCCGAACGGTTCCCCCGGTGGTCGTTTCACGGCGAATTTTGGCTGTTCGCCGGACTATTGCCGCCGTTCGCCCGGGGGACTTCCGTGTTTACTGTGTAAAAGAACTTTGACCTATGATGACACATCCATCATGGGGTACAGGACAGCCAATTGAGACATTACAGCACATGGACACTTGGACATTCCCCCTAACTTATAAATAGACCCAATCCGGCGGCCATTTTACATTCTTTCGTATGTCACTATAGGGAGAGGTTGCTGTGTGGAGCAGGGAGAGACTGCAGTGACCCAAATAGCTAACTATTTGGTCCACAAAAGTTCTTTTCAGGACTGGTATAGGTGTTAGGTGTAGTTCAGGATATAGGTTTGAGGCACTGCTGTGCTAGTGATTGTTGCAGCAGCCTGTCTTTTGTCAATGTAGAGAGAGGGACAGGACGCTGTGTGCAGCAGGGACAGTCAGTTTAATCATCAGCTGTTACTATTAGGTCCACAAAAGTCCTTTTCAGGACTGGTATGGTAAAGTAATACAGGATATAGTTTTGAGTGCTATTCAAGTTATTGTTCCAGCAGCCTGTGTTTTGGCAGTTTAAATAGGGACAGGCAGGAAGCTGTGTGTGGCAGTGAGGGACAGTCAGTTTAATCAGTAGCTGTTACTATTAGGTCCACAAAGGTTCTTTTCAGGACTGGTATGGTAATAGGCTTGTACACGTATAATATTCTTTCTTCCAAATATAGAAAGAATATTATACTTGACTACTGCCCTTCTGCTGCAGTAGTCCTTTATCAGTATAGGGACTGAGGTACAGTCTGCTAATCATTCACAACCTACTAGTTCCACAAAGGTCCTTATAAGGACTGGTAAGGTATAGGGTACTACAGTACATAGGGTTGAGTGAGGTACAGTCTGCTATTCCTTAAAGACTGGTATAGGTCCACAATATATAGGGTTGAGATGCACTACTGCTGACTGCTGCCCTATACTGCAGCAGTCATTTATCATTATAGGGACTGAGGTACAGTCTGCTAATCATTCACAACCTACTAGTTCCACAAAGGTCCTTATAAGGACTAGTAAGGTATAGGGTACTACAGTACATAGGGTTGAGTGAGGTACAGTCTGCTATTCCTTAAGGACTGGTATAGGTCCACAATATATAGGGTTGAGGTGCACTACTGCTGACTGCTGCCCTTCTGCTGCAGTAGTCCTTTATCAGTATAGGGACTGAGGTACAGTCTGCTAATCATTCACAACCTACTAGTTTCACAAAGGTCCTTATAAGGACTGGTAAGGTATAGGGTACTACAGTACATAGGGTTGAGTGAGGTACAGTCTGTTATTCCTTAAGGACTGGTATAGGTCCACAATATATAGGGTTGAGGTGCACTACTGCTGACTGCTGCCCTTCTGCTGCAGTAGTCCTTTATCAGTATAGGGACTGAGGTACAGTCTGCTAATCATTCACAACCTACTAGTTCCACAAAGGTCCTTATAAGGACTGGTAAGGTATAGGGTACTACGGTACATAGGGTTGAGTGAGGTACAGTCTGCTATTCCTTAAGGACTGGTATAGGTCATCAATATATAGGGTTGAGGTGCACTACTGCTTACTGCTGCCCTTCTGCTGCAGTAGTCCTTTATCAGTATAGGGACTGAGGTACAGTCTGCTAATCATTCACAACCTACTAGTTCCACAAAGGTCCTTATAAGGACTGGTAAGGTATAGGGTACTACAGTACATAGGGTTGAGTGAGGTACAGTCTGCTATTCCTTAAGGACTGGTATAGGTCCACAATATATAGGGTTGAGGTGCACTACTGCTGACTGCTGCCCTTCTGCTGCAGTAGTCCTTTATCAGTATACGGACTGAGGTACAGTCTGCTAATCATTCACAACCTACTAGTTCCACAAAGGTCCTTATAAGGACTGGTAAGGTATAGGGTACTACAGTACATAGGGTTGAGTGAGATACAGTCTGCTATTCCTGAAGGACTGGTATAGGTCCACAATATATAGGGTTGAGGTGCACTACTGCTGACTGCTGCCCTATACTGCAGCAGTCCTTTATCAGTATAGGGACTGAGAGTTTTGTCACAGGGTCATTTAAAAAATGACAGGCAGGGGAAGAGGCAGGCCCTTCCGCAGGGGTGGTAGGGGTAGGGCAGGAGTAACAGGCTTGAGCCAAAGTGGGAAGTTGCAGAAGGTGCGTTCAATTACTTTAAAGGACGCACCAGACTTGGTTGAGTGGCTCACTCAGCCTTACTCTTCTGCACCCTCCTAATCCTCTCGATCTGCACCCTCTTCTTCACTCTCTGCTATGTGCACCCCCAAAGACACTACCACCAACAACACCACCACCACCACATACCTTCCGCTTGAGTCACAGGAATTATTTTCCGATCCATATCAAGACATTTCTGATGCGCAGCCACTCTTGGCATTGGATCAGGAAGAGGAGGTAGCAACAACCGCCACTCAGCAGTCTGACGACAGTACCCAGATCAGCCCAAGGGGGAGGTTGGTCCCCAGTGTTGCTGCCTACTCCGAGATCTCTACTTATAATGGTGGGGAAAGTGACGTCGGTGATGACGTGTCTAGTGATGTCATGTGGGTGCCCACAAGAGAGGAAGAGGAGGGGAGTTCAGAGGGAGATATGGACCAGCAGATAGAGAGGAGAAGCAGGAATAACTTACATTGCACAGGAGGGACAAAGCAGACTGCAAATGTATCAGGAGCGAGTCATCGACCATGTACGGTCACATCTGGCGCTCCCAGGACACCGGCACATGGCTCCACAGTGTGGGCTTTTTTTAACGTGTCCGCTGCTGACAATAGCGTTGCCATCTGCAATCTTTGCAGTCAACGCATTCGTCGCGGTAAGCCCAACACTCACCTAGGGACGACCGCCTTAAAAAGGCACATGAGCAGCCATCACCGAGCCCAGTGGGAGCAACGGAACACACAAAGCCACACTCCAGGCTCTCACCATCCAACCTCGTCTTCTACTTCTCCTTCTCCTCTCTCCTCACAATTGTCCTCCACTCCACCTTCCATCACGCCAAGCTCACGTTTTTCTGCAAAAAGCAGGCTTCCGTGGGCCTAATGTTCAAGCGTAAAAAAATGATGACGCCGGATAACCCTCTTGCCCAACGGTTGACGGCTGGCTTATCAGAACTCAGCCCGCCAACTACTGCCATATAAACTGGTGGACTTGGAGGCCTTTCGTAAATTTTTGCCCATTGGAACACCACAATGGAAGGTCCCAGGAAGGAAGTATTTCTCACAAAAGGGCATCCCAGAGCTATATGGCCATGTTCAGCGGCAAGTGAATGTATCTCTGGCACACAGTGTCGGTGCCAAGATACATCTGATCACAGACACGTGGTCTAGCAAACACGGGCAGGGAAGGTATATCACTTTTACTGCCCACTGGGTGAACCTTCTGACGGCCGTCAAGCATTTAACCCTCGGCACCTGTGTAGATTTGGTTTTACCGCCACGGATTGCATGCAGGCCTGGCTCTTCTTCTCCTCCTCCTCCTCCTACTCCATCCTCCTCCCTCTCCTCCTCGGCTGACTCCTCCTTTTCCGCTGCTAGCGTCTCTTCCCCTGCCCCGCCCAAGCTCCCCAGAACCTATTCGACATGCCAGGTGAGACGTTGCCATGCCGTGCTGCGTCTGTTGTGCCTGGAAGCCAACAGCCACACTGGCCCGGCACTCCTTTCAGCTTTGCGTTCACAGGCAGATCACTGGCTAACACCGCTCAATTTGACAGTTGGTAAAGTGGTGTGTGACAACGGTGCCAATCTGCTTAGCGCATTGAAACAGGGCAAAATGACGCACGTGCCATGCATGGCACACGTCTTAAACTTGGTCGTGCAGCGATTCGTTGTCAAATACCCTGGGGTTCAGGACATCTTGCGGCAGGCAAGGAAAATCTCGGCCCATTTCAGAAGATCTTACACGGCCATGGCTCGCCTTGCTGACAAGTCTGCCAGTCAGACGTCTTATTTGCGATTGCCCAATGCGATGGAACTCAACCTTCTATATGCATGATAGGCTGCTCCAGCAGAAACGTGCAGTTAACGTCTACCTGTATGAACTTTGCGGCAGAACAGGTTCTGGGGAGCTGGGTTTTTTTTCACCGCGCCAGTGGCTGCTAATGCGCGATGCATGCAGACTTCTGCGGCCATTTGAGGAGATCACCAAACTGGTCAGTCGCAGCCATGGCGCCATCAGTGACATGGTACCTTCTGCCTTCTTTATGGAGCGTGCATTGCGTCGTGTCATTGATCAAGCTGTGGAGGAGCAGGAGCGGGAAGATGAGGAAGTCGCAATGCTGGATGAATTCCCAGGGGGGGGGCTACTCTATCTGAGACAAGTCAACAACAGGAGTCTGAAGAGGAGTCAGAGGAGGTTGGTGCCGGGGCGGATGAGGAGGAGCAAGAAGAGCATGCTTTAAACCTTTCTGGGATCCCTGTTGTTGTACGTGGATGGGGAGAGGAGAATGAAGAGGACGACATTATCCTGGATGATGAGCAGGAGCCAGGCCACCACACCGCTTCCAGTTTAGTGCAAATGGGGGCCTTCATGCTCCAGTGTTTTAATAGGGACCCCCGTATAAAAAGCATAAGGGTCAAGGACCAGTACTGGGTGGCAACGTACTTAGACCCCGGTACAAACACAAAATGACGGAAATGTTACCGCCGTCACAGAGGGCTGTCAGAATGGAGCACTTCCAGGCCTTGCTTCGAGAAATGCTGCATTCTGCTTTTGCGTGCGCTGGCAGAGGAGCAATTCCCACTCCCAGAGAAGGAGTTGCGGGTACCAATCCAACAGCGCCTGCAAGAAGAGGCCGGTTTGAAGATGTGTTGGTGACTTCGGATAGGAGGTCATTCTTTCAGCCGACCCATCGACAGGTGTCATCCGGATCCAGCATCAGGGAACGCCTAGACCGACAGGTGTCCGACTACATCGGGTTAACGGCCGATGTGGGCGCTCTGAGGAGTGATGAACCCCTGGACTACTGGGTGGGCAGGCTTGACCTCTGGCCAGAGCTTGCCCAATTTGCAATCAAACTGTTGGCTTGCCCCTCGTCCAGTGTCCTGTCCGAAAGGACGTTCAGCGCAGCAGGGGGGATCGTGACCGATAAGCGTACTAGCCTAGCTCATGACAGTGTTAACTACCTCACATTTCTAAAAATGAATGAGGCATGGATCTCGGAGGAATTCAACACATGTGACCAGTAGACCATGTATATGTCTATAAACGATTTTTTTAATCGAGCACACAGACCTTCTTTCTTCAGTTGGCTCACTTCCTTGTCCAAAAAAAGCACACCGTACTATATGCCCATACTCTCCTGTTTGAAGAGGTTGAGCGGTGTCATATTTCTACTGGGGCTGCTTATTATGAGGGGCTCTCACCATCCCTGTGCTGTGCTGACTTCCTCCTGGGGCTGTACCTCTGCTGTGCATATTATGAGGGGCTCCCACCATCCATGTGCTATACTCATTATGAGGGGCTCCCACCATCCCTGTGCTGTGCTGACTTCCTCCTGGGGCTGCTTATTATGAGGGGCTTCCACCATCCCTGTGCTATGCTGACATCCTCCTGGGGATGATTATTATGAGGAGCTCCCACCATCCCTGTGCAGTGCTGACTTCCTCCTGGGGCTGTACCTCTGCTGTGCATATTATAAGGGGCTCCCACCATCCCTGTGCTATGCTCATTATGAGGGGCTCCCACCATCCCTGTGCTGTTCTGACTTCCTCCTGGGGCTGCTTATTATGAAGGGCTCCCACCATCCCTGTGCTATGCTGACATCCTCCTGGGGCTGCTTATTATGAGGTGCTCCCACCATCCCTGTGCTGTGCTGACTTCCTCCTGGGGCTGTACCTCTGCTGTGCATATTATGAGGGGCTCCCACCATCCCTGTGCTATGCTCATTATGAGGGGCTCCCACCATCCCTGTGCTATGCTCATTATGAGGGGCTCCCACCATCCCTGTGCTATGCTGACTTCTTCCTGGGGCTGCTTACGGTGCAGGTGTCAGTGCTGTATATCTTGGTGCTGGTGTCAGTGATGTATATCACGGTGCTGGTGTGAGTGCTTTATGTCAAGCTGCTGATGTCAGTGCTCTCTATCACGGTGCTGGTGTCAGTGCTGTATATGACGGTGCTGGTGTCAGTGCTTTATGTCACACTGCTGATGTCAGTGCTCTCTATCACGGTGCTGGTGTCAAATCACTCTATCACGGTGCAGGTGTCATTGCTGTATGTCACGCTTCTGATGTCAGTGCTGTATATCATGGTGCTGGTGTCAGTGCTGTATATCACGGTGCTGGTGTCAGTGCTTTATGTCACGCTGCTGATGTCAGTGCTCTCTATCACGGTGCTGGTGTCAGATCACTCTATCACGGTGCAGGTGTCATTGCTGTATGTCACGCTGCTGGTGATCATCTCCTGCACCCTCTTCTTTGCCTACCCTGACCTTCCCTCTCCTCCATTGCCTTCATGCGCTCCACAGTCCTGAATTGTCACAACAATTTCACATATAAAAAAGAATGCTTGTAGTTGTCGATCCCAGATTCACCTCATACATGTGTTATGTCATTGGCCATGTGGTGGGACTATGTTTGCACAGCTATTAATTATTTTGTGGCTGCAAATTTGACCTGTAGGTTTGCAAAGTTCGCCTCCCATTGAAGTCAATGGGGCCCACCACGAACGTTACGGTTTGCGAACTATCGGCCGTGTTCGCGGTCTGCATTCGCGAAATGTCCCGTCGGAAGTTCGTCCATCACTACCCATGATCACTCTGGATGAACTGCAGAGAACTACAGCTGAGGTGGGAGAGTCTGTCCATAGGACAACAATCAGTCGTACACTGCACAAATCTGGCCTTTATGGAAGAGTGGCAAGAAGAAAGCCATTTCTCAAAGATATCCATAAAAAGTCTTGTCTAAAGTTTGCCACAAGCCACCTGGGAGACACACCAAACATGTGGAAGAAGGTGCTCTGGTCAGATGAAACCAAAATCGAACTTTTTGCCCACAATGCAAAACGATATGTTTGGCGTAAAAGCAACACAGCTCATCACCCTCAACACACCATCCCCACTGTCAAACATGGTGGTGGCAGCATCATGGTTCGGGCCTGCTTTTCTTCTGCAGGGACAGGGAAGATGGTTAAAATTGAGGGGAAGATGGATGCAGCCAAATACAGGACCATTCTGGATGAAAACCTGTTGGAGTCTGCAAAAGACCTGAAACTGGGACGGAGATTTATCTTCCAACAAGACAATGATCCCAAACATACAGCAAAATCTACAAAAGAATGGTTCACAAATAAACTTATCCAGGTGTTAGAATGGCCAAGTCAAAGTCCAGACCTGAATCCAATCGAGAATCTGTGGAAAGAGCTGAAAACTGCTGTTCACAAACACTCTCCATCCAACCTCACTGAGCTCGAGCTGTTTGAAAGGAAGAATGGGCAAGAATTTCAGTGTCTTGATGTGCAAAACTGATAGACATACCCCAAGCGACTTGCAGCTGTAATCGCCGCAAAAGGTGGCTCTACAAAGTATTAATGCAAGGGGGCCGAATAATTTTGCACACCCCACTTTTCATTTTTTTATTAGTTGAAAAAGTTTCAAATATCCAATAGATTTCGTTCCACTTCACAATTGTGTCCCACTTGTTGGTGATTCTTCACAAAAATTTTTAATTTTATATCTTTATGTTTGAAGCCTGAAATGTGGCAAAAGGTTGAAAAGTTCAAGGGGGCCGAATACTTTCGCAAAGCACTGTAGGTGTGTGCAGCCTATTTCATTAGGGTGTGCAATCCAAAGCTCAAACACAGGCGGGTGTGTGTGTGTGTGTGTGTGTGTGTGTGTGTATATATATATATATATATATATATATATATATATATATATATATATATATATATATATATATATATATATATATATATATATATATATATATATATATTTACACACACATATATATATATATATATATATATATATATATATTTACACATACACACACTAAATTTCTCTCTCCAGTACACAGAGCCACAGGGCCACAGTTAGAAATCATGGGCCCCATACAGTCTACCTGACAGAGCCAGGGGGTGTGAAGGGTGCAAGGTTCTATGGGATGGGGTCCGGGTGTATTGTAAGGAGTGCAGGTTTCTATGGGATGGGGTCCAGGTGTATTGTGAGGAGTGAAGGTTTCTATGGGATGGGGTCCGGATGTATTGTGAGGAGTGCAGGGTTCTATGGGATGGGGGCTGGGTATATTTTGAGGAGTGCAGGATTCTATGGGATGGGGGCCGGGTGTATTGTGAGGAGTGCAGGGTTCTATGGGATGGGGTCCGGCTGTATTGTGAGCAGTGCAGGATTCTATGGGATGGGGCCGGGTGTATTGTGAGGAGTGCAGGGTTCCATCGGGTGGGAGCAGGGTGTATTGTGATGAGTGCAAGGTTCTATGAGGTGGGGGCCGGGTGTATAGTGAGGAGTGCAGGGTTCTATGGGGTGGGGGCATGGTGAACATTGAGGGGTACTGTTTGCTTTGAGGGGGTGTACAGTAAGGGGTTCAGGGTTCTTTGGGATGAGGGCTGGGTGTACAGTAAAGGGTGCAAGGTTTTATGGGGGTGGGGGCATGGTGAACAGTAAGGGGTGCAGGGTTCTGTGAGGTGGAGGCTGGGTGTACAGTAAGGGGTGCAGGATTCTGTGGGGTTGGGGCCAGAAATACAATATAATTATTTTCGATGTCTCTCTATTTCCTTTCTTGGTTTTTGTGGGAATATAGATTTTTAACACTGGCATGGTTTTGTTTTAGACTGTATTTTGCGTCTTTCTGGGAAGCGGAGAACTACATGAAGTCAGATTTTAGGATGAAGACTGGCACTAGAAAATGTGTTCAGAGTTTAAAACATATTAAATTTTCTTATTTTACTAACCATTTCTGAGAAATACTAATGGCGTCTTTTCATTGATGTTAAACTAAATAGTTTGGGTGTTTTTAATGATTCATGACACTCCTTAATTGATATGACATACTGTATATCCTTGATAAGGATAATGTTATATGTACATAACTAAGTTTGTACTATGACTCATTTGTCACAACCCGTTATATTCTGCATACTGATACAGTGCATTAATGTACTGTCAGTAAACCATACATTGAATTTATCCTTCTGCACCAAGGTCTTTTGGTAAAGCTCAACGCTGCATATCAAATGCGGATTTGCCTTTGAGTACAGTGAGCAATTACTGTTTTGTAAAGTACCTGCTTTCAGTCCCAAGGCAGTTTTCTCTGTTAGCAGAGACAGAATAAAACAGTGACCACTTACGTAGCTATTTCTTGTTTGGCAACACAATATATCCATATTATAAATCGAGAAGACAAAGACAGTAGCTATTGCAAGACAATGTGTTTTTGTGCTTGTCTATTCATATACTGATATTTGTTATACTTAAAGTGATTGTAAACCCCAAATTTTAATAACAAACATGTTATACTTACCTGCTTCTCCTCTTCTTGGGTCTCGTTACAGTGCTACTGACCCCCCCCTCCCAACAGAATGTCTACCATAGCAAGCCACTTGCTATGGGGGCACCAGTGTGAGCTTGCTCCTGAACCAGCTGTTCATAGACACACATAGCATGGCTCGGCCCCATCCCCCACTTTCTTCTCATTGGCTGTAATTGAGAATTGTGGGAGCCAATGGCTGCACCTGCTGTCTCTGAGCCTATGAGAAGGGAGAGAGACAAGGCAGCTCCTGCTCTTGTGCACATCACTGGATTGACTTCAGCTCTGGTACAATAAGTATAAAAGGAGGCTGAGGAGGGAGATCGTCACTCAAAAGTTTTTTTTTAACCTTAAAGAGGAAGTAAACCCTGATGAGTTTACTTCCTCTTTCATTCCCTGTAAAGGCAAAGCATAATGGACTACTATGTACTTACCTGACCCCTGTAGTTCCGAGCGTCCATCTTCTTGGTGGGTCTCCGTGGGTCTCGCTGCTCTGGCCCTGTGATTCGCCGGAGCAGCGATGACGTCACTCCCGTGCATGCGCACGGGAGCCGAGACTCGCGGCATTGCCGTCATCGACGATGCCCCGCTCAGTGCACCTGCGCGCCGCTGTCTACGGAGCTTGCGCTGTAGATAGTGGTGCCCGTCTTCGGGCAAATATCTCCTAAACCGTATAGGTTTGGGAGATATTTCTTGGACCTACAGGTAAGCCTTAATCTAGGCTTACCTGTAGGTCAAAGGGGTTTGTAAGGGTTTACAAGCACTTTAAAGATGATGTAAACCCTCACATATACCCAGTGAAGTGAACAGCCTCAGACGATACACAAAGATAAAACAGATCTCCCTACATAAGTTTTACATGTATAGCTGATGTCTTCAACTTTATATACTGTTTAGAAAGTGTACATCATGTTAGAAATTTTTCTTCCTGTTTCACCACTGGGTGTTGAGTTTGGGCATAAACTGTGTGAGAGCTAATTTGTAGGAAAGCCACACAAACCCCCTCCACATAGGCGGAGGAATGAAGAAACTTGTAGAGCTGTGAACAGACAAGCTCTCTGCTAATCTGGCTAATCTGTCTCTAAGTTACCTCCCGGACACAAATTTCCAGCTGCTTTTATCTCCTGTGTTGGAGAGTTTGTCAGAAGTTATCATGATGATACATAGTTGCCAACAACAAAAAATTTATAGAGACACTTTTTTGGCTGTAGGCAGAGTCTTATTATAATTATGGGGTGGGGCATGCGTTTGTAGGCATGACATAGCAAAAAGAAAAACATGGTGCCCGTAGCCCGCCGCTCCGGGAAAAAAACGGGCGTGCATTAAGTGAAATAGTTGGCGTGGCTTTTTTTTTTTCTTAATCAAAGGTTTTATTGAAGCAAATACAGGTTTACAATAAAAAAAACTCTTAATAACAAAGAAAGTAATGACATTGGTATGGGTATAAATCTTGCAACTGTTATATAGTGTCTAAATAATGACATAATAAATGCCAGATTGTGAGGGTTACAATTAACATCAGAGTAAGAAAGACTAGATATGGATTGGTAAACTACATGAGATTGTCAAGAGTAGTATATGTCAGATTGGGGGGTTGGGGGATTGGAAAAATGGTGAGGGGGAGGGGAGGCCCTCAATGCTCAAGAATTCTTGGTTGCATTAACTATACAGACCTCATTTATTTATGACATTACAGCAATGTTAAAAATTAATAGGAGTGGATATTTCACTGAGTGAGTGATTGATATTCAGAAGAGAGAGTGAATACCAACCAGGGTTGCCATGCTTTATTGAAGTTTGAGCTATTTTCTCTCTTCATGGTGTGGCAGCAGGCAGGTGAAGTCACCTGGTTGTATCCAGGATGGTAAATATGTGTGTCCTAGATTCAGGCTTTATGCAGACTTTTACAATTAGAGGGGAAGAGTTAATGAGCCCAGCTGAAGTAAGTGGGCTCATTAAGGCCTCTACAAAAAACCCCAGCATGCATAGGGAGATGCTCCATCCTGGAACCAGTTTTGTGTTGTATAGACTGGGGAGTGTGTCACCTGTACTGTGCGGTGAGTTAACGCCTGTGTGGCAAAACCTTTACAACAAAGGCAGGGACTGGTACAGCACAAGGCTGTACCCAGTTGTTAGACAGGGAGTCTATGTGTGTAGTTAGAGGTCAAGCTGACCAGGATTTATTTTCTTGTTTTATTTTGTTTGGCTGTTATATGTATCACTGCATGGAGCATAAATAAACCGGATCTTTTGTTTTTTGAACCTACACCGCTGTCTGCTGTGCCTGACTTTGTGTTGTGAACACATCCAGGGGGTCACACACACCCGCTGCCGAGCTAACCCCTCACAGTTGGTGGAGAATTTTGGCACTTTTTTTTTTTTTTTTTTGTTAAGGCCAGCATGGAGGAGATACTGAGACAGCTGGCTCTAGCAAATGCAAACCAGCAACAAGCAAATGCAAATCAGCAGCAAACAAATGCAGGTTTACAAAAGAGCCTTGCAGCTCAACAACAGAGCCTTGCAGCCCAGCAGCAGACAAATGCAACTTTGCAGCAGAGTTTGGAAAATCAGCAGAAGGCTCACCAGCAGAGTTTGGAAGCTCAGCAACAAGCCCAGCAGCGATCTGAAGCCCGCTTCATAGACCTGTTGCAGAAGCAAGAGCAGAATTTTCAACAGAAAATAGAGACATTAATACAGCAACGTCCGCAGACCAATGAAGCAAGTGGTTACAATAATACCGCATCCTTTGGTGTGAGCCGTTTACTGACAAAAATGACTGGAGAGGATGATCCGGAGGTGTTTTTGACCACATTTGAAAGGACTGCTGAAAGGGAAAAGTGGCCTAAGGAGCAATGGGCTGGACTGGTGGCCCCTCTGTTAACTGGGGAATCGCAGAAAGCTTATTATGACCTAGAGCCTGACCAAGCAAAAGACTATGTGGTGCTAAAAACAGAAATATTGGCAAGGCTGGGTGTCACCCTGGCCGTCTGGGCTCAGCGTGTGCATAATTGGACTTTTCAGGTTGGAAAACCCCCCAGGTCTCAAATGTATGATCTCATTCACCTGAGCAGGAAGTGGCTGCAGCCAGAGACTTTGACCGCACCAAAAATTGTGGAACGTGTGGTTATGGATCGTTTCCTGAGAGCTCTTCCTACTGCCATCCAAAAATGGGTAAGCCATGGAGACCCAGAAAATGCAGATAAACTTGTGGATCTGGTTGAGAGGTACTTGGCTACAGAGAACTTGACCACCTCTTCCAGGGACTCACGGACTTTCCATCCTAAGACCAGATCATCCCCAGTGGCGGGTAAGATGACTCCAAGGGGTGAGGGTGGAGAGAGTGAGAGGGTGGGGGTTCTACCTAAGGTCTGGCGGGAGCAGCCCAGGAAGCCCATGCTGCAAGAGACAGTGAAAAAGATTATTTGCTACCGCTGCCGGCAAGAGGGACATATTGCAGCCAATTGCCCAGTTGTGGATGAGCCTATGCAATGTGACTTTATAAGGGAGAGACGTCAGTCGCTGTTTGCGACAGTTGCATGCACTGCCATTCGGGGACCTGAGAAACATTTATGTAAAATGTGTATTAATGGTAGACATGTTGATGTGTTGCTAGATTCAGGTAGCCTGGTAACATTGATAAAAGCTGAATTAGTTACTACAGAGGTCTCTGGGAAGAACAGGGTGGCTGTTATTTGTGTGCATGGGGACACCCGAGAGTATCCTGTAACTTCAGTGTTTTTTGAGACCCCCAAAGGTAACCTCTCTCATCAGGTGGGGTTAGTGGCTCACTTACCACATGATGCTATTGTGGGAAGGGATTTTCCAAAATTCTGGGAACTCTGGGATTGTCCTGAGGCCCCCATTGGTGCCCCTATAAACCAGGAAGATGACCAGAATACCTCTGGGAGTGGTGAGGACTCTCCTGAATTTCCCTTGTCGGTATTGGCGGGGGAAACTCGAGAAACTGGGGAGGAGCCAACATCCTCAGATGAAAACATGCCGTCTGTGGAGTTTTCGGATCTTGAGGTTCACAGGGAAAATTTTGCCACAGAACAGTTAAAAGACCCCACCCTAGTAAAGGCACGGGAAAATGTGGTGAAAATAGATGGCGAGTTAGTGAACCCAGATAAGACTTGCCCTTATCCTTACTTCACTATGGAAAGGGACCTGCTATATCGAGTGGCTCAAAGGGCAGAAGAAACCATTGAGCAACTTGTAGTGCCCAAACCTTACAGGAAGTTGGTGTTAGAATTGGCTCATGGACACATTCTGGGAGGTCATCTGGGGACAGAGAAAACCAGAGAGAGGGTACTGCAGAGATTCTATTGGCCTGGGGTCATGAAGGAAATAGAAAAGTATTGTTCCTCCTGCCCTGTGTGTCAGAAGTCGGCACCTATGCCACATTTCCGTAACCCGCTGGTACCTCTTCCTATCATTGAGGTCCCCTTTGAAAGGATCGCAATGGATTTGGTAGGTCCGATAATGAAGTCTGCTAGGGGGCATCAGTACATTTTGGTTATTTTGGACTATGCCACCCGTTATCCGGAAGCAATTCCTCTCCGAAATACCTCGGCCAAAACCATAGCCAAAGAGCTATCTCTTGTTTTTAGCCGCGTGGGTATTTGTAAGGAACTGCTTACGGACCAAGGTACACCCTTTATGTCCCGGGTTATGAAAGAATTATGCAAGTTGTACAAAGTGAAGCAATTGCGTACATCTGTGTATCACCCCCAAACAGATGGGTTGGTTGAAAGATTCAACAAAACCCTAAAACAAATGTTAAAGAAGGTGGTGGATAGAGATGGAAAGAATTGGGATTGTCTAATACCCTATCTGATGTTTGCCATTAGGGAGGTACCCCAATCCTCTACGGGTTTCTCACCCTTCGAGTTGCTCTATGGGAGACAACCAATAGGGCTGCTGGATATCGCCAAGGAAACTTGGGAAAATGAGAGTTCTCCTCACAGGAGTGTGATTGAGCATGTCGCCCTGATGCAAGATAGAATTGCACAGGTAATGCCAATTGTAAAGGAACATTTAACCCAAGCGCAGTTAGCACAGCAGAGAGTGTACAACCGTGGGGCCAAGACCCGTACTTTTTCCCCGGGGGATAGGGTCTTGGTGCTAGTCCCTACGGTTGAAAGCAAATTTCTGGCCAAATGGCAAGGTCCATATGAAGTAATTGAAAAAATGAGTGAGGTGAACTACAGGGTTAGACAGCCAGGAAGGCGAAAGCAGGAGCAGATCTATCACGTCAATCTGCTGAAAGCCTGGAGGGATAGGGAATCCCTAGTCGCAGAGACTTTGTCACAAGTACAGCCTGATTGCTTAGTTCCTGAGGTTGGAATAGCAGACACCTTATCGAAACCCCAACAACAGGAGGTTAAAGAGTTTGTACTTCGTAACAAAGAGATTTTCTCTGAGCTTCCGGGACAAACATCTGGCGTAGAGCATGACATTATCACCCCGCCAGGAGAAAGGGTAAAACTAAAACCTTATAGAATACCAGAGGCCCGACGGGAGGCAATACGTGGGGAGGTTCAAAGGATGCTGGAATTGGGTGTGATAGAGGAGTCCCAGATTGACTGGTCCAGTCCTATCGTACTAGTGGCCAAACCTGATGGGAGCTGGCGGTTTTGTAAAGATTTTAGACAATTAAATAAAGTTACAAAATTTGACACCTACCCCATGCCACGTATAGATGAGTTGATTGACCGGCTGGGAACAGCCCGATATATGACAACTCTTGATCTCACCAAAGGGTATTGGCAAATTCCCCTGGCCGAGTCGGCCAAGGAGAAAACTGCGTTTGTAACCCCAGATGGGGCATTCCAATATAAGAGAATGCCGTTTGGGTTACAGAATGCACCGGCAACATTCCAGCGGAAAATGGATAAGATTCTGAGGCCCCATCAGAAATATGCTGCAGCTTACCTGGATGATGTGATTATCCATAGCACAGACTGGGTCTCACATTTGCCAAAAGTACAAGCAGTCCTAGACTCTATCCGGGAAGCTGGGTTTACGGCCAATCCAAAGAAGTGTACCATTGGACAGGAGGAGGCCAAATATCTTGGGTACACTATTGGGAGGGGGGTGATAAAACCCCAAGTCAATAAAGTCGAGGCCATACAGAGTTGGCCACGTCCCAACAGCAAGAAACAGGTACGAGCCTTTCTGGGAATCGCTGGCTATTATCGACGATTCATTCCCCATTTTGCTTCTCAGGCTGTGCCCCTCACCAACCTGACAAAAGGGAAAGAGTCGGTTATGGTTAAATGGTCCCCAGAGGCTGAGGAAGCATTTCAGTCCTTAAAAACAGCCTTATGTAGCCAGCCAGTGTTGTACTCACCAGACTTCTCTAAGGACTTCGTGGTACAAACTGATGCATCAGACGTTGGGTTAGGAGCAGTGTTATCCCAGGTCTGGAACGGGGAAGAGCACCCAGTCATTTACCTCAGCAGGAAGTTAAAGTCCCATGAGGTAAATTACTCCACGATTGAGAAGGAATGTTTAGCAGTGAAGTGGGCTCTAGATTCCCTTCGGTACTATCTGCTAGGTAGGCACTTTGACCTGGTGACTGATCACGCTCCTTTAAAGTGGATGGCTCAGAACAAGGAGACCAATAGAAGAGTAAATAGGTGGTTCCTGGCCCTACAAGAATTTAACTTTACAGTTAAGCATCGCCCTGGTGTTAAAATGGGGAATGTGCATGCTTTGTCTCGGATACATGCGTGTCTGACTGCTGGTGTTACAACCCCAAGGTTGAAACAAGAGGGGGGGGTATGTGGCAGCAGGCAGGTGAAGTCACCTGGTTGTATCCAGGATGGTAAATATGTGTGTCCTAGATTCAGGCTTTATGCAGACTTTTACAATTAGAGGGGAAGAGTTAATGAGCCCAGCTGAAGTAAGTGGGCTCATTAAGGCCTCTACAAAAAACCCCAGCATGCATAGGGAGATGCTCCATCCTGGAACCAGTTTTGTGTTGTATAGACTGGGGAGTGTGTCACCTGTACTGTGCGGTGAGTTAACGCCTGTGTGGCAAAACCTTTACAACAAAGGCAGGGACTGGTACAGCACAAGGCTGTACCCAGTTGTTAGACAGGGAGTCTATGTGTGTAGTTAGAGGTCAAGCTGACCAGGATTTATTTTCTTGTTTTATTTTGTTTGGCTGTTATATGTATCACTGCATGGAGCATAAATAAACCGGATCTTTTGTTTTTTGAACCTACACCGCTGTCTGCTGTGTCTGACTTTGTGTTGTGAACCCATCCAGGGGGTCACACACACCCGCTGCCGAGCTAACCCCTCACAGTGGCCACAATTTCTTCCATTTTATAGATATATTGTACTCTGTTTAACCAATCGTTGACTTCTGAGACTTTTTTTAGATTTCCAGTAAATGGGTATGAGAGTTTTGGCGGCAATAAGTAGGTGTCGTGAGAGCAGGGCAGGACTTAGGGTGGTGGGGGCCCCTGGGCTTGAGTCACTTTCGTGCCCTACCTTCCTTACATTACCATATTTACTGGCGTATAACACGCACCCCAAGTTTAGGAGGGAAGTTTAAGCAAAAAAACTTTTAGGAGAGAAGTTTAAGGAAAAAACTTACATCTAAATGCCCATCAATGCAGCCTTGTCAGTGTCCATCTACAGCCTTGAAGTTTAAAAAAGGACTCTGTATCTCGGCGGCTTTCGGGTCCTCTCGGCGGTGTAACGACACATTTGGCGACCCATCGCAATTTGCTACAGAAGTGACATTCCGTCGCCGCCATCTTGCTACACCCCACACTCGTCCACAGTAAGGATACACTGAGAAGGGGGAAGCGGACATGTTGGTACACCCACCAGAGTTTTGCATTTTGCATGTATTTATAACAGTAAAGTGAGTTTATATAGTGAAACACAGGACTTAAAACTCCGTCTGACTGGTTAGATGTTGAATTTTTAAAGCACCAGCAACCCTGCTCACCTAACAGGTTTACTAATCGCACAGAAGTTTGCTGCTTTTAAAATTCAACATCTAACCAGTCAGACAGAGTTGTAAGTCCTGTATTTGACTATATAAATGCAGTTTACTGTTATAAATACGTGTAAAATGCAAAACTCCGGTGGGTGTACCAACATGTCCGCTTTCCTGTCTTAGTATATCCGTACTGTGGACGAGTGTGGGGTGTAGCCGGATGGCGGCGACGGAACATCACTTTCGTAGCAAACTGTGATGGGTCGCTGAATATGTCCTTACAGCGGCCCTTGGGTCCTCTCACAGTCACGCCCAGTGCCTGTGTTATGTACATCATAGGGGGGACTGGGTGTGACTGTAAGCGGAGCTGAGCTGAGTACACTCGGCTATGTATCTTGACGGGGCCCCCTATTGGGTGGGGCCCATGGGCTTGAGCCCAGTCAAGCCCAATGGTAAGTCCGGCCCTGCGTGAGAGTGACTTTTTATATCTGCTTAGAGTGGGGGGGACTATATTAATCAAACAAGCAGCTGCATTCAGTTCTAGTTTGGTATCCGTGACATGTTTTATCCAGGTCTTAGTTTTGTCCCAGTAGGCAAGGATGGGTGGGCACTCCCACCAGATGTGCAAAAATGATCCAATGTGAGACTTACAGTGCCAGCATAGGTCCAAGGCTGAGCAGAACCATCTCCTGGCCTTCTGTGGGAATACGTACTATTGTGTAAGGATTTTGTAGGATATTTCCTGGTATCTAGAGCTTAAAGATCAACAAAAAGAGTAGTATGGGTTCCCACAGATGGGTAACCCCTAAGAAAAGCAAAGATCACTGAGGGACAACAACCACCAATGTATAACCATTTCAAGAATTTATTTTATACAAAAATATTACCTATATAGCATTGCCAAGTAAGGGTTAATAAATATATCACTAAGACACATAAAACATGTTACGTGAAAGGCCAACCTTGAAAAAACCTATGTGATGTGTATATCCAGGATTCGAAGAATATCTCCAATCCTGACAAGCACTGGTCTGGGGGGGGGGGGACATTTATACACAGACAACTTGTGTTAACAGACAACATGTAACATATAAACAACGTCTGGACGCCAGTAGGATCCGACTATTGGTCCCAAACTTGCATAAATGCTAATAAACTGTATAAATAGCAAATTACACCAAAAAAGCTGAAAAATCAGCATAGAGCTTACAGTATAGCAATATGGGGCCAGTGTCGAATCCCCCCCGGTAGCTCGAGCTGACAAATGAAAAGTAAAGAATAGCATAAAGACCTGGCCAGGAAAAAAAAATACAACTATAGACCTCACAGTATCAACTAAGACTCCTCGGGTATATCTAACATAATCTTGAATTCACATGTATGCTACTGATAATATCCTCAGTTTATATAGACCGATCGAATAGCAAATAGCAATTGGAGCTTGTATGCATGTGAAAGTCATAAACAGTGCTGCTGTGTGATCACTTTGAGATTTCCTATAAAGGAGACTCATACTTTGGAAGCAGAGGAGTGCAGTCTCTTAACATATTGCCAAGCCATTAATGCATGCCTGTCCATAACATCCGCTTAAACCCAGCGGTAACACAGGTAAATCGGCTGTGAATATATAGCTACTTGCGTGTTATCAACTGCTCTGCTTAATCCTGGATGGAACCTCCGGGTCACGGACTATCGCTGAAGTGCATCACTCGGCACAGCAATCCTGCGTGCACTCGTACCTCAGTACCGGCGTTAGAGAACTCCTGGGCAGGTTCATACTTCCCATAACCTGTTCGCCGTCAGCTCACAGTTTCATGGGGGATCCCCTCAGCTGTGATCGCAGCGCGACGTCCGGGCGGACATGACGTCAACGCGTTTCACAAATATTAGTGTATTGCTTCATCTGGACGTGAGGAGCATGCGCGGGTACTCCTGTTTATTTAGTCCATCTCCCGCTGCATTCACACAAATTGAAATCTAAAGGAGTACTCCCCGCCAGTGCTAAAGGGGAAGTATACCTATAAGTACGGCAAAAACAAATCCATATTGATAATTTCTTCAAAAATGTCTTCATTATATTCCAGAGTAGTGGTCATCTTTCATTGTCACATAAATTATTATTCATCTTACCCCATTGCTTATGAATTTATTATGGGACACAAAAAACAAGATTTTGTAACCGTCGATCAGGATACAGGCGACCCATATTAACTAGTCATATAGATCGCTATCCTATGCGGGATCCTTAAGTGAGAGAGCTTGAAAAAAGGGATATAAAAAGGGGGGTATACAGTGGGAGATCAGAAGAGGGCCGAAAAGAAAAGGTGACACCAATCTGACACGACAACAGAAAAGACAATGGCAAGAAACTGTCTTATACATCCCTACAGAACATATGGCTATTGAATAAATATTTCACTCAATCAGAAAGTACAGGTATATGTATATACATAAATACGTGCCTCCTGGGGAACATACATAGATAGATCTACAATGCAAGCGTAACGATCGACTGGCTTCGATGAGGTTTTACAAAAAGAAAAATATTATCCAAATTTCACCATAGAGAACCACCATTAGCCAGACAGGCAGACTTTATTTCCATGAAAGCCCATCTTTTCTTTGACAGCTGGTTAAGGTAATTATCAATCATCCCCCTTTAGTCTCTATCATACACAAGCTTATACAGAAAGAAATGGTTGTAAACTCAATTCCGTATTTAACCCCTGTGGGAAAAGAGTACCCAGGCGAAATATCCATTTCTTTTCTTTCTGTTGTAGTATCTATTCTTTACTTTTCTTTTGTCGGTTCGAGCTACCAGGGGGAATCGTCACTGGCCCCATATTGCTATACTGTAAGCTCTATGCTGATTTTTCAGCTTTTTTGGTGTAATTTGTCATTTATACAGTTTATTAGCATGTATGCAAGTTTGGGACCATGGTCGGATCCTACTGGCATCCAGACATTGTTTATATGTTACATGTTGTCTGTTAACACAAGTTGTCTTTGTATAAATGTCCCCCCCTAGACCAGTGCTTGTCAGGATTGGAGAGATTCTTCGAATCCTGGATATACACTTCACATTTTTTCAAGGTTGTCCTTTCACGTAACATGTTTTATGTGTCTTAGTGTAATATTTATTAACCCTTACTTGATGCTAGATAGCTAATATTTTTGTATAAACTAAATTCTTGAAATGGTTATACATTGGTGGTTGTTGTCCCTCAGTGATCCTCGCTTTTCTTAGGGGTTACCCGTCTGTGGGAACCCATACTACTCTTTTTGTTGATATTGTGTTGGAGGTTAGAGGACAATCCCACCTATTTCACTATAAGACTAAATTGATCATTTTTCTTTCTCTGTTAGTACGATGATTTTTCAGGATCACTGGTGATCCATTCTATATAGGTCAATAGTGAAAGGTAGATGTAATCTTATATACCTTGATCAAAGTATATCCTTATAAGTGGGCAGATAATCCCCATAGTAGGTAAAAGTCATTTTTAGTTATTATCTTTGTCATGGCATTACTATAGGAGAAGATATTGATCAAGAGATTATCCAAGCATTTAATAAAGACACTGTTTCTTCCCCCTCGCAAGAGGAAGCAATAAAAACATGTTTTAAAGATCATAAAAAATTGCTTATAAAACACCTAAATAGGAAATGGGATATTTGTTTCCTTGAAACCTATATCTCAAATAAAATAATTTCCAAGGGGTTTGAGAGACACCACCATAAGGATAACAGTGTTGGTTTGGGAGTTGGGCAACTCCACAATGAAATCCATTGACAGGTGGGTCCAGGGCCTCTCTCCATTGGGTATGGGTTGTAGGAGGCCTACTGGAAGGTGTCGTGGAGTCTTACTCCTGAGCACACACAGAACAGACAGCTACGAAGGCAGTAACATCAGCCCGTAGACTAGGCCACCAGAATTGTTGGGAAATGGCCCAAATGAGTTGATTCTTCCCAGGATGGCAAGCTGCCTTGGGAGAATGGTAAGTCCGGAGCATGGCAGACTCTCTGGGACAAAGCAGCAGTCACAAGGTTTCTCAGGAGGAGCATGGACCTGAGCAGCAAGAATTTTGTCACCCAAAGGAGAAGACTGGTGTGAACCGTAGCCAAGATACGATCAGGAAGAATCACAGGAACGGGAGCCGACTTCGACTTGGAAGTGGAGGAAAATTGTTGTGACAAGGCATTAGCCCTTACATTCTTAGTACCGGTTAAGAATGAGACAATGTAATTAAAACTCGACAACAAAAGAGCCCATCAGCCCTTCTGGGAGAGAGGCGCTTAGCCTCAGACAAGAATGTAAGATTCTTATGGTCGGTAAGAATAAGAACCAGCACAGTGGTACCTTCAAGGAGATGTCTTAATTCTTTTCAGGGCTAAAATGATCGCCAACAGCTCTCTGTCACCAATCTCATAACTGCACTCAGCAGGTGACAATTTCTTGAAAAAGTAGCCACATGGATGCATAGCGCTCTCAGAGTTAGGATGTTGAGACAGAAGGGCACCAATTCCAGTCTCAGAAGCATCAACTTCTCAGATAAAAGGCAATGCAGGATCAGGATGTGCCAACACAGGAGAGGAAACAAAGGCAGCCTTTAGAGTCTCAAAGGCCTTAAAGCGGGGTTCCACCCTAAAGTGGAACTTCCGCTGATCGGAACCCTCCCCCCTCCGGCGTCACAATTGGCACCTTTCGGGGGGGAGGGGGGTGGAGATACCTGTCAAAGACAGGTATTTACACCCACTTCCGGGCATAGACTCCCGTGGGAGTCTATGCCTCTTCCTGTCCTGCCGCGCTGTCTGCTGGGACACACACGGGTCCCAGAGACAGCGCGGACAATTCCTATTGCGCTACGCGACTCGCGCATGCGCAGTAGGGAACCGGGAAGTGAAGCCGATTCGCTTCACTTCCTGATTCCCTCACCTAGAATGGTGGCGGCAGCAGCCGAGAGCCGAGCGATCGATCGGCCTCGGCTGCCGGCATCGCTGGACCCCAGGACAGGTGAGTGTCCATTTATTAAAAGTCAGCAGCTGTAGTATTTATAGCTGCTGGCTTTTAATATTTTTTTTCCCCAGTACAGTCCCGCTTTAATGGACTCCGGAGACCAACTCTGTGGTTTACCGTCCTTTCGGGTCATATCAGTCAGGGGCTTGACCAGAGATGAGAAGTTACGAATACATTTCCGATAGTAGTTGGCAAAGCCCAGGAAACACTGCAGAGGATGTAAACCCATAGGTCGAGGCCACTGTAGGACTGCCGAAAGTTTCTCTGGGTCCATCCAGCAGTGGAAATGCCCAGGAATGTAACCTGTTCACGATGGAACTCACACTTCTCCGGTTTACAATAGAGATTGTTCTCTCTTAGTTTCTGAAGCACACGACAGACATTTGTGTGGTGGCTCTCCAGGGACGTGGAAAATATGAGGATGCCATCAAGAGAAACCACCACACATAACTGCAATAAATCTTGGAGGGAGGACATTGTTAATACATTCCTGGAAAACTGCTGGGGTGTTACAAAGGCCAAAAGGCATTACCAGGTACTCATAATGGCCTGTTATGGTATTAAACGCAGTTTTACACTCGTCACCCTCATTAATGCGCACAAGATTATATGCCACTCTGAAGTCAAGCTTCGTGAAAACCGTTACTCCCTTGAGGCGGTCAAATAACTCTGTAATCAATTCTTAATTGTGACACAATTGAGACCCCTATAATCTATACAAGGTCTCAGTTCACCGCTCTTCTTCTTCACAAAGAAGAAACCAGCACCAACAGGAGAGGTGGATTTGTGGATGAAACCTCGAGAAAGTGCGTCTGCAACATACTCCTCCATGGCCTTATTCTCCAAGACCCACAAGGGGTAAACCCGGCCACGGGGAGGTATGTCACCAGGTTGAATTTCAATTGCGCAAACATAAGACCGGTGTGGAGACAAACTACCGGCTTGACCTTTATCAAAGACATCGCTAAAATTGCGGTACTCTTCTGGCAGGGAGGAGAATAAAGAGGTGCACAGGACCTTGGATACCTACAGGAAGTATGTCTCACTGCATTGTGGTGACCAGGAGAGAACCTCAGCATGAAGCCAATCAAAAGAGGGGTTGTGCCTGTGTAACCAAGGATAACCAATAACCAGCGGAAACTTGGGTGAGGAAATAACTTGGAATTGGATTATCTCATGGTGAAGAGCCCCTAAGGCCATGGACAATTGAACCATCTCATCGCGGCCGTTTACCACGTGATCGCTCCGTCAAATGACGGAGTGATCACTTGTAAACAAACCGGCGTCATGTTATGATGCCGGTTCCTCCCTCCCCCTCTCTGTACCGATCGGTACAGCGGAGGGGGAAGAGATTGGTGTCAGCAGCGCTGTGGGCTGCATCTGCAGTGCCCACATCGCTGTTCACCGAAAATTAACCACTCAATTCCCTGCCAATACTCTGCAATGCCAGCTAATACTCTGCAATACCCACCAATACTCTGCAATGCCAGCTAATACTCTGCAATACCCACCAATACTCTGCAATACCCGCCAATACTCTGCAATACCCTCCAATACTCTGCAGTACCCGCCAATACTCTGCAGTACCCGCCAATACTCTGCAGTACCCGCCAATACTCTGCAATGCCAGCTAATACTCTGCAATACCCACCAATACTCTGCAATACCCGCCAATACTCTGCAGTACCCGCCAATACTCTGCAGTACCCGCCAATACTCTGCAATACCCGCCAATACTCTGCAGTACCCGCCAATACTCTGCAGTACCCGCCAATACTCTGCAATACCCGCCAATACTCTGCAGTACCCGCTAATACTCTGCAGTACCCGCCAATACTCTGCAGTACCCGCCAATACTCTGCAGTACAATTCCAGCCAATACTCTGCAATACCCTGCCAATACTCTGCAATACCCTGCCATAAATTGCCATACTCGGAGATACCCAGCCATACTCGGAGATACCCAGCCATATCCAGCCATACTCGGTGATACCCTGTAATACCCAGCCATAGACATCCCCCCCCCCGCCACCCTCCGGTGCTTCTACCGACTCGCCAATACAATCAAAGCCAGAATATTTTTTTATTTTTTATTCCAGGCTTCCCAGCCTAGAGGTGAGATGTGGGGTCTTATTGACCCTATATCTCACTGTAAAGAGGACCTGTCATGCCATATTCCTATTACAAGGGATGTTTACATTCCTTGTAATAGGAATAAAAGTGATCAAAAAAATTATTTTTGGGGAAAAATATGTCAAACAAAAATAAATAAAGTAAAATGAACAATAAGATTTTTTTTAAAGCGCCCCTTTAAAGCGTCCCTGTCCCCATGTGCTCACATGCAGAAGCGAACGCATAGTAAGTCCCGCCCACATATGAAAACAGTGTTCAAACCACACATGTAAGGTATCGCTGCGAACGTTAGAGCGAGAGCAATAATTCTAGCCCTAGACCTTCTCTGTAACTCAAAACATGTAACCAGTAAAAAAAATGTAAAGCGTCGCCTATGGGGATTTTTAAGTAGCGACGTTTGGCGCCATTCCATGAGCATGTGCAATTTTGAAGAGTGACATGTTAGGTATCTATTTACTCGGCGTAACTTCATCTTTCACATTATGCAAAAATTGGGCTAACTTTACTGTGTTTTTTTTTTAAGCACAAAATTTGTTTTTTTTTCAAAAAAAAGCATGTGAAAAATTGCTGCTCAAATACCGTGCAAGATAAAAAGTTGCAACGACCACCATTGTATTCTCCAGGGTGTTTACTAAATATATATATATATATATATATATATATATATATATATATATATATATATATATATATAATGTTTTGGGATTCTATGTAATTTTCTAGCAAATAAATTATGGTTTTTACATGTAGGAGAGAAATGTCAGAATTGTCCTGGGTGCTCCAGAACGCCTGATGGTGCTCCCTGCATGTTGGGCCTCTTTATGTGGCCACACTGTGTAAAAGTCTCACACATGTGGTATCGCCATACTCGGGAGTAATAGCAGAATGTATTTTGGGGTGTAATTTGTGGTATGCATATGCTGTGTGTGAGAAATAAACTGATAATATGATAATTTTGTGAAAAAAAAAAAAAGTAAAAAAAATCTTGATTTTGCAAAGAATTGTGGGAAAAAATTACAACTTCAAAAAACTCACCATGCCTCTTACTAAATACCTTGAAATGTCTTCTTTCCAAAAAGGGGTCATTTGGGGGGTATTTGTACTTTTCTGGCATGTTAGGGTCTCAAGAATTGAAATAGGCCGTCAGTCCTTCGGGTGTGATCAATTTTCAGATATTGGCACCATAGCTTGTGGACTCTATAACTTTCACAAAGACCAAATAATATCCACCAATTTGTACTTATTTTTACCAAAGATATGTATAGTATAAATTTTGGCCAAAATTTATGAAGAAAAATTACTAATCTGCTAAATTTTATAACAGAAACTAAGAAAAATTAATTTTTTTACAGAATTTTCAGACTTTTTTCTTTTATAGCACAAAAAATAAAAAACCGAGCGGTGATTAAATACCACAAAAAGAAAGCTCTATTTGTGTAAAAAAAAGGACACAAATTTCATATAGGTCCAGTGTTGCATGACTGAGTAATTGTCATTCAAAATGTGAGAGCACCGAAAGCTGAAAATTGGTCTGGTTATTAAGGGTGTTTAAGTGCCCAGTGGTCAAGT
This sequence comes from Lithobates pipiens, assembly GCF_037356315.1. Lineage (NCBI taxonomy): Eukaryota > Metazoa > Chordata > Amphibia > Anura > Ranidae > Lithobates > Lithobates pipiens. The sequence continues at coordinate 112,966,256 of NW_027507788.1, forward strand.
GGTTAAAGGAGTCCACAAACTCAGGGTAACTCAAGACAACAGGTTTTTGCGTCTCCCATAGAGGGTTAGCCCAGGCCAAGGCTCTCTCAGAAAGCAAAGATATCACGAAACCTACCCTGCTTCTGTCCATGGGAAACGCCAGGGGCCTGCATCTCAAAGTAAATCTGAGCCTGATTGAGAAACCCTCTGCATTGAACTGGATCACCCTCAGGAACGTTTGTAACACCATAGCAAACTGATCCATGTCGTGATCTTGCTCATCCAATCTGGAAAAAATATTACCAACAAGTGGATTGACTGTATCTTCTGAATTCATGGCCTTCGCCTACTGTCAGAAATCATGAACCAGACAGAGACAGAAGTACAATTAAATCACACTTGTTTATTAATAAAAAATAAAAAGGTAAATAGAGTAAGTGTAGTCAAAGCATAGCCATAACTGGATCGAGTAGTCAGCCAGTCCAGAGTTCAATAACCTAGATCTGGTAATCAGCCAGGCCAGAAGTCAGGGATCCAAGTGGAGCAACTGCAAGCATGATAAGGAGCCAGAAGCGATGTCAGCAAGCCAGTCTTTAAACAGAACCACAGGAGATGGTTTCTTATGATGTGACCAAAGCGAAGGCAGAGATGAAGTGAGCTGGATGGCTTTAAGTAGGCAGGTCAGACGAGCAGGATCAGGAACAGCTGGTAACTGTGGAGAGAGATGAGAGCTGGAAATTAGCCAACAGCTGAGCAGCCAGCCCAGAGAAGGAAGGGCTAAGCCAGCTCTGACACCCCCCTTTATTGATCTGTGTCCCTGGCAGTGGAGCCCCTCCTTACATCTGGTGTCCCCAGCAGCAGAGCCCTTCTTTACATCTGGTGTCCCCCAGCAGCGGAGCCCTCCTTTACATCTGGTGTCCCCCAGCAGCGGAGCTCTACTTTGCATATGATGTCCCCCAGCAGCTGGGTTCAGTGGAAAGGGGAGAAGCTGATTGGCTGCTCCTCCCCTCTCCGCTTAACACAAGGGGAAATAATCCTCTTGATTACGGCAGCCATATTTTTGTAGCCCGCCGGCTGTTTTTTCCTAAAAAAAAAAAATCCAGATTTTCCTGGCACAAAGGCAAAATCCATAGAAATTAATTGGGACGAGCTCCAATCGGGGCAAAGGTCCCAAAATCAGGATTGTCCGAGAAAATCGGGACTGTTGGCAAGTAAGCTGATAAGAGAGGAACAACACAGCAGAAAGACACAGGGGAGATAAGTAGACACTACATATATATGTTATTTATAATGTTATTATAGGGCTTATGGTGCTACCTATACCAGAATGACTAATTTATCTATAATATAATACCCAGGTTATATTTCCCAGCGCTCGTACCAGTGTATAAACAATGGAATTAGCTTATCCACACACCACGTTACCAGTCATATATGCACTGTACTATTGTAAAGGAGATAGCAACCCAAAAAAGAAGAAAATGAAGGGGAAGGAGGCTCAAATCAATATCTTATATGAAGACAGAATCCCTAACAAAAGGCCCCTTTAATGCTAATGCGTGCTCACTTCCCACCTACCCCGTTTATGTACACCCCTCTGTGGTGCGCCCAAAATGTATTGTATCCGAGGTGGGTAATGGGCGTAAACTAAATAAGTATGACTTCAAATATAAGTGATGAAATTTGAAAAATAAAAAATAATGAAAATAGAAGATCCCAATAAACCAATAACTATACGTGTTTAGTGTATCCTTCTTATAGGAAGGATCTAGGTAATGTCCACATGAACGTTCTATTGTATCTGATGTAGTACAAACTCCAGATCCTTATCTCACAGATACTATAAAATCCAACGTCATTAGAAAATATTATAAACTAATAAAGTGTCCTCAAGGTGCAAATAGTGCTAAAGTGCAATACGTGCAAAAAAACTTGATGCAGCAAAAAAACCATCAGAAAAAATATACACTAGACCCATGCAAAAAAATATAAAAGCTACAGTGCAGAAAAAAACGATAATTGCAACAATATTTTAGACTGTACAGACAACCGTATTAGGTTGTCTATACTAAACAGCAATCCACAATAATCAAGTGCAAAGATTATAAAGTTTGCTAAAATATACAACAGTAATGTCCAAAAAAGTGCTCAGTGAAAGTTGTATATATAAAGTTCAATAAATGTGTCATGAAGTTCCAGATGCCTCAAAAAAAGGGGAGCAAAGGTGACTTTTGTGTTCACATAAATCCAGTGACTTCTGTGCTTGTGCCCCTTTGGGTCTCCACTCACCAGATTCCTCTCCCCCTAAGGGGTTACGGGCATGTAGTATCTCCGCCTGTGTACGCCCTGTATCGAATACTTTCACCTCCTTGCTGTGTAGTTGGTACCCAGATGGCGCTCCTTTTCAAATGATGATCAGCAGGCAGGTGTTTCCTGTATTCTGGTCTGCAGTCCTCTGGGAAGTCACAAGGTGTGATGAAACCGGTAGGAGGAGTCTAGCTGACTGATGCACAAGGAACTAGGAAGAGCTGTGGAGAAAATAGGACAGGGGAAACGCCGTATGCCAGACCAGAATACAGGAAACACCTGCCCGCTGATCATTGTAGCACTGTAGCTTTTATATTTTTTTGCATGGGTCTAGTGTATATTTTTTCTGATGGTTTTTTGCTGCATCAAGTTTTTTTGCACATATTGCACTTTAGCACTATTTGCACCTTGAGGACACTTTATTAGTTTATAATATTTTCTAATGGCGTTGGATTCTATAGTATCTGTGAGATAAGGATCTGGAGTTTGTACTACATCAGATACAATAGAACGTTCATGTGGACATTACCTAGATCCTTCCTGTAAGAAGGATACACTAAACACGTATAGTTATTTGTTTATTGGAATCTTCTATTTTCATTATGTTTTATTTTTCACATTTCACCACTTATATTTGAAGGAATACTTATTTAGTTTACACCCATTACCCACCTCGGGTACAATACATTTTGGGCACACCACAGAAGGGTGTACATAAAGGGGGTAGGTGGGAAGTGAGCACGCATTAGCATTAAAGGGGCCTTTTGTTAGGGATTCTGTCTTCATATAAGATATTGATTTGAGCCCCCTTCCCCTTCCTTTTCTTCTTTTTTGGTTTGCTATCTCCTTTACAATAGTACAGTGCATATATGACTGGTAACGTGGTGTGTGGATAAGCTAATTCTATTGTTTATACACTGGCACGAGCAGTGGGAAATATAACCTGGGTATTATATTATAGATAAATTAGTCATTCTGGTATAGGTAGCACCATAAACCCCATAATAACATTATAAATAGCTAAACAGCCATAGCTCCCTAACAGGGGCTGAGGGCTTAGAAGGCGGCAGCAACCTAAAAATATTCTGCTTCCTAAGCGCGGCTATTATATATTTTTTCTACTACATATATTTGTGCCCAGGTCAGATTTTATGAATGGGGACAATGCAATAAGGTAAAAAAAGTTAGCCTTTAGAACCACTTTAAAAGTTCTAACACCAAAAAACTTTTGATAAAACTTGAGAAAAGGAATTTAGAGTCCCCTATATCTCTCTGGGACTATGATAGTGAGAATGGTGGAATTAGCTTTTCCTATTGGATATTTTTACTTATCTTGCAAAGAATACAACAGAAGGTACTAAATACTCTGCATTTTTAAATCAAAAAGCAAATATTTATTATATTACAGCTTTCTAATTCCTAGATGTGATGGCTGCATTAATCTCCTTTCTTATGCCGCGTACACACGGTCGGAGAATCCGTCGGAATGCGTCTTATCGGACCATGTCGTCAGATAATCCGACTGTGTGTGGTATGCATTGGACTGATTCCGTCCGAATCTCCGTCGGACCCAATTTTCCAACATGTTGGAAATATTTCCCGACCAACTGGGCCGGTCGGACGTAATCCGATCATGTGTAGAGAATTTTGATCGGACCAAGTGCCACGCATGCTCAGATAAAATTCCTACATCAAAGCTATTGGCTACTAGCCTGAATCTAGTCCCAATTACGTCATCACGTTCTGAAAGATTGGATTTTTCGACAATTTAGTCGGACCGTGTGTATGCAACAGTTTCGGGCAAGATCCGATGGACAAAATCCGACGGACAAAATCCGACGGATTTGGTTGTCGAAATCTCCGACCGTGTGTACAGGGGCTTAGACTTTTGTTCTTCTATTTTCATCTGGTGATCCATTCCAGCCAGTAATTGTTTTTCAACCGCAAAGCTCTCTTGTAGTTGCAGGGATAAGACAGACCATTGACAGGGGTGCTTGAAATAATCAGCTTTATTTATTGATGTAAAAACATTTATCTCAAAAGAAAGAAAAACTTGTTGTAATTGATTACAAATTAAAAGCTGTAATTCAGCTTCAATTTGTTACTGTATTTAAATCTGCTAGTACTTCCAACACAGAATGGCAATGCTGCCATCCAGATCTTCCACCTGTGCTCATTCACTCAGAGTAGGGGCACTCTCATACAGAAAGTGTACTACTGTCCAGATCACCAGTGGAAAACAGGGGGGGAAAGCCTAGAAAAAAGAAAACACATACATAATAATGCAGCCACAACATCTAATGATTGGTATGCTGCAATATATTACATTTTTGGTTTTGGGTGTATTATTGCTTTAAGGGCAAAAAATGGCAAGTCCTATTCACTGCCATTGGTTCCAGAATGGTCTGCACCTCTTCCCCAATCTTCTGGTTTGCAGAGAAGAGTACAGAGGGCAGTGGAGTGATAGGCTAGGAGGAGGGTGGGCAAAACATGCTGGATGCTCTGTGTGTCTGTGGACACAGACGTCATTGGCCAGGAGTGCACACTCATGGATGTCTCCTTAGCTGGTTGGAGACGTTCATTAACAGGTAGGTTAAAAGATGGAGAATCATTATCCAAAGCAAGTGTGGATCTCATCTTCTTAAAAAAAAAAGGGGGGGGGTGTCAATATCACTTTATTGTCAAATTTGAATGCCCATATCTTCAAAAAAAATCATCCCTCAAGTGTCCCCAAGGTCTAAGAAGCCAGCAAGTCACTCATTTCCCCAGAGTCCAGTTGTAGCTAAAATATAATTTTGCATAGACTGACCCTGTAATGACTTTAGCGGATGATGTTTATTTATGACAAGTACATGAATGAATATGTTTTACTTGGTTCAGTGCCATGCACACTTTCATTTACATACTGTTCTATACTATGGCCCTTCTGGGCTATCCTGTGAATTAAACCTTCAAATACTTTTACAGAAAGCAGATAAAGTTACATCAATATAAATTCTATCACATATTTCCTGTTTCAATTCAAAATGTTATTTTGAATATACTTGTGAACAGGATGTTTCTGCTTCATTTTTAGGAAACAAATGATTTGTAACTTCTGTAGACGATAAATGCTTAGCTTCACACAGGTCAATGCCTTACTCATGCTGTGAATGTCCAGCATGACCTTGAGAATTCAGAGCTTCTGGCACATTTTTAGATGACAAACACTGTGTGATAACTGTAGTTGATAGCTGCTCTTCATTTTGTAAAATACAGTCATTACTTTTACTCCTTTCTCATTTTCAAACTTTGTCTTTTCTTTTTTTTATTTGTGCGTTGTGCTACATAAGACTTTACCAGGGCCATTTTAGCCATTTTGAATAGAAAAAAAATATTGCAAACTGTTATTTGCAGGAATGTATTTGTAGTGGAAATATGGGTTTGAAGTAAATTCTATTTTTTTGTTCAAGTTTATACATTTTAAAACAATATTTTCTAACCATTTTTGTACCATGTACATGAGATGCACCCATATCATGTATCTAAGGTGCTTAATTCAGAAATTATGTGTTTTCTAAAAACAGCGTTAGAGATTTCCTTTCAGACACATTTGCTGGCTGATGCTCCATACAGGCCTGCCAGGACAGAGCAGGTAGAGAGTGTGGAGGGAGGGTTAATCAGTCAGTCCAATGACTCATTCATTGAAATGTAGTTCTGCACAACTGCTGAGCCTTACTTTTGTGGTAAGTAGCCAAGGATAGCTTTGCAATCACATAAAAAGTAGTCTAGATCTCCACCTACTTTAAATTAATTAGGAATGCAATTTGGGTTTGGGTTGGACATGGGTTTGAGGCAAACTCAGCCTTTTTGCAATTTTCAGACAACGAACGTCATTTGCTTGACTGTATACCTAGCTGCTGTAATGTAAACATAGCACTGGGGATTCTAGGTGATGTCATTGACCAAATATGCTCCAGACCATATTATTTTAAATATATCACCCAGGATCCCTGGAACTGTGTTCACATTACTGCAGCATTTATCATGTGTACATGTCAACTGACATCAAATTATTGAATTTGATGGTGAATTTACATCACTGGACATTGTATTTTAAGATGGATTTACATCACTCGACAGATTAATGCCAGATTACATTGGAAAACATTAATAAAATTAATTAAATTAATGTATTAATTAAATAAATTAATGTAATTAAAACATTGGAAGGTACATTGGGAAGTACCTTGCAATGGGCGTCAGCAAAGCTTTCCATTCTTGCATGACGCCTTGTCCCAATACTGGCTCCCCACAAGGCATGACGCCTTGTCCCAGCTGGGGAGCCAGTGTGTATAATGAGGCCCCAATTTATTGCACTGGGAACAAGATTAGAGATTTTTTGGAAATATTCTGGTGTCATTTTGACTTTGGAAAAAGTAACCAGTGCGTAAAAATTGGTCTTTGGGTGTTGGTGGTGCCTTCCTACAGTGACCCTATAGAGGTAATTTTGATGAAATCAAGAATTGGCCTTGCTGTAAAAATTGCAATGATTTGCACCTGTCAAACAGGTGCAGAAAACTTACTCTTTTGGTGTCGGGGTGCCTTCTAACTGTAACCATATAGAGGTGCTCTTGATGAAGGCAAAAAAAATTTCAATGATATGCACCTGTCAAACAGGTGTTGAAAAACCTATACCAAAAACATTCTTTCAAATGAAATTATTGAGCACCCACAAGGCTAGGCAGCCTTGAAGTCCTGCAGAGATTCCATATCCCAAAAAGACTTAATTAGTGACATCGGCATCGGGGGCTTTATCGCTGGTAATCCCAGACTGATTCATTTTTATAAAAGTCAAACGGTCCATGGAGTCTGTGGACAGACACATTCTATGATCAGTAATGAAACCTCCTGCAGCACTGAATGCCCATGCTGAAAGCACACTGGATGTAGGACAGCCCAACAACTCAATAGCTGGGCACGTTCTGCCCAGTAGTCTATTCTCATGACCCAGTAAGTCAGTTGATCGTCAGCTGGAAATCTCCCCATCTCTGTTTTGGCCCAGAGGTAATCGTCCACCATATAATGCACACGCTGCTGATGGGATGTGGAAGCTGAGTGCCCTGGGCGGTGAGAAGAAAAAATCCTGAAATGCTTCACTTAGGAGGACGCCTTCTCCAACGCTCATCTTTTGACCAACAGAAGACTGAAAACTACGTTTTTCACGATACTAACCTACTGAAGTCAGGAAAAATGTTCAATAAAATCCACTTTAACCACTTAAGCCCCGGTCCAATTTGCAGCCAAAGGACCAGGCCCCTTTTTGCGATTCGGCACTGCGTCGTTTTAACTCACAATTGCGCAGTCGTGCGACGTGGCTCCCAAACAAAATTGGCGTCCTTTTTTTCCCACAAATAGAGCTTTCTTTTGGTGGCATTTGATCACCTCTGCGTTTTTTATTTTTTGTGCTATAAACAAAAATAGAGCAACAATTTTGAAAAAAATTCAATATTTTTTACTTTTCGCTACAATAAATATCCCCAAAAAATATATAAAAAAATGTTTTTCCTCAGTTTAGGCCAATACGTATTCTTCTACATATTTTGGTCAAAAAAAATTCTATTAGCGATTGGTTTGCACAAAAGTTTTAGCGTTTACAAAATAGGGGATAGTTCTATAGCATTTTTATTAATATTTTTTTTTACTAGTAATGGCAGTGATCAATGATTTTTATTGTGACTGCTACATTATGGTGGTCACATTGGACATTTTTGAAACATTTTTGGGACCGTTGTCATTTATACAGCAATCAGTGCTATTTAAATGCACGGATTCCTGTGTAAATGACACTAGCAGTGAAGGAGTTAACCACTAGGGGGTGAGGAGGGGTTATGTGTGATGTGTGTGTGTTTTTTTACTGTTGGGGGCATGGCTTGGCATGTGACATTACTGATCATCTTTCCCTATAACAGAGAACAGATGATCAGTGATAGCCACACTAGGAAGCACGGGGAGAGGTTTGTTTACACAGACCTCTCCTCGTTCTTCAGCTCTGTGACCCGATCGCAGGACACCAGCGGCGATTGGGTTTGCGGGTCCCACAGCCATGGTCACGGAGCTCAGGACCGGGTTGTGAGCGTGCCACCCGCGGTGCGTGAGTGACCCACGGCTGGGCACTTAAAGAGCCACGTACAGGTACATGATTGTGCCCAGCCGTGCCATTCTGCCGACGTATATCGGCGTGAGGTGGTGTTTAAATGGTTAACGTGTTCTCAAGAGATTTTATCTTCTGCCCTCTCTGTGAGGACGGGATGAGTTCTGAGACCTTCCCCTTATAACGGGGGTCAAGGAGAGTTGCTAACCTGTAATCGTCCTCCTTTATGCCATGTATTCTTGGGTCCTTTCACAGGCTTTGAAGCATGAGTTTGCCCATGCGCCTCAAATTTGCCGATGTTTGAGAAGTAGACTCAGGATGACAGCATCTGGAACTTCCTCCTCCCAGCCACGTACTACTCTCAAGGGTCCTGGGGTTAGAAAGCCATTGCTTACAGATTGATTAATGTCTTCCACTTTTTTCGAAGCCTATGAAAATGCCAGAATCCCCCTCCTCATCCTCCACCCCTCTCTCCTCCTGTGTATTCTGTGATTTAGGAATGAAGGTGTCTGGCTAAAGTCCTCCTCTTCCTCCTGCTGCTCTGCCTTCAGTGCCCTGTCCATAATGCCACACAGAGTGTGCTCCAACAGGAACACAACAGGGATTGCGTCTCTGATGCCTTCACTGTCATGGCTCACCATCCTTGTGGCCTTCTCAAATGGTGACAATACAGTGCATGCATCATTAATGATCAGCCATTGGCATGAGGGAAAAAAAGCAGAGACAGCCTAAGCCTGTTGTCATGCCGTATTTGCACAGGTACTCGTTGACGGCCCTCTGCTGCATGTATAGCCCCTGAAGCATTGACTAAGTTGAGTTCCACCTGGTGGGCATGTCACAAATTAGGCGGTTTATGGGCAGGTGGATTTCCCGCTGAATTTAAGCCAACCGAGCACTGGCTGTGTATGGCTGCCTGAAATGGCTACAGACTCTTTTGGCCAGCTTTAGCACATTTTGCAACCCTGAGTTCATATTTAGGAAATGCTGCACTGCCAAATTGAGGACATGTGTCAATTTTCCCTGTCTAAGGGCAGACAGGAAGTTTGAGCCATTATCACACACCCCCATTCCTGGCTCCAGTTGGCATGGTGGGAACCACCTCTGGGCCTGACCCTGGAGAGCTACAAGAATCTCTGCTCCGGTGTGTTTCCTGTCCCCTAAACACACCAGCTGAAGCACTGCATGGCACCTTTTAGCTTGACTCTGGTTATAGCCCTTTGAACGCTTATGTAGTCCTGCTATTTATAGGACAATTCTGCAGAGGAAGGCATGGAGGTGATGGAGGAGGAAGAGCAGGAGGAGGGGTAGAACTCACAGGTCTGGCATCATCACCATTAGCTGTATGGAGATGTGGGGGCACAACAAGTTGCAGCATCAAGCCCTGTCCTGCATCCTTTTGAGTTACAAGAAGCGTTACCCAGTGTGCTCTGAACTAACTATATCGTCCCTGCCAATGCTTGCTGGACCACGTGTCAGCTGTAAGGTGGATTTTACGGCTGCCTGCCTGCCCAACAATGGCAGAACATTTCCTTCCATGTGATGGTAGAGAGATGGAACAACCTTATGTGAAAAGTAGTAGTGACTGGGAACCTGCCATTGTGGTACAGCACATTGTGCGAATTCACGGAAGGAAGCAGAATCCACCAGGCTGAAAGGCAGAAGTTGGAGAGCCAACAGCTTTGGCAAGCTTGCATTTGGATGCTGGGCACGTGGGTGGCAGTGACTGTAGCAGATGGGGCAGAGAAATTTGCCAGCTACAGTCTACAGCTGGTGGTGTGCTGCTGGCAGATGTGCTGTTAGGACCTGAAACACTTGGTATAGCACAATCATCCTTGTCAGTGGAGCCTGCTGAGAGGTAAAGACTCAGTATAGCAGGGGCATATTGAAGTGGGTAAGGAGGAGGGACAGATTTGTGACCCTTTTGTGTGGCTTTTAGATGCTCTTGCCAATGGGCTAAGTGGTTGGACGTTAATTGCCTTGTTAAGTAAGTATGTGATACCCAAATGGCTGGGGTTTTTGCCACGTTTGATGTTTGCAGATAGCAGATGTGCTGAAAAAAAATCAGACAGCTGAGCTTTGGGGAGTTAATAGCTGCAGAATGTGATGGAATGGGGTGGCTGTTCTCTACTCTTTCTTGATGTCGGCCTCCTTGGGGTTGTGACCTTTCACCTTCAGCTTCCTCCTCTGCTCTATCTAGCCCCCAAGTTGCATCCAACCTCATCATCATGTCCATCTCCTCCATCATTATCATTACCACTGGAGACAACTTGGTAATACGCTGTGGCTGGGGCAACATGAATGCCAATTTATCTACCAGTGTTCTCCCCTCTCTCTAGGCTCATGTTCCTGTCATCCTCAACCTCAGAACCAACATCTGAATCCAGTAATGGCTGAGCATCTTCAAGGAGCAAGTGGCTGACGCTGTGGTCAAATAACTCAGCTGACTTCTCCATGGCTGATGTTGGGGCTATGGCAGGAATAAATGTGGACAAGGAGGCAGGTTTATCCACTCTGGCATCTGCAGGGGACTGCACACTTATCTCTGCTTGTGTGACAGAGGAAGATGAGGAAGATTTAGCAAACCAGTCCACCACCTCCTCTGCATGCTGTGGCTGGATAGCACGGACAAACTCACTAAACAGAGGAAATGATGCCCTGCATGAGGACTGACCCCCACATCCACCTTTGCCTGTGGACACATTTGTTGCTGGCCCCCCCTACATTGCCAAGGGAATGTCTGCCTCTCTTTATTGTCCTCCCAGACATTATTGGGAGGGAGGGGGCAGAGCTTATAATCTGTATGTAGATGCACTTTCATCATTGTAAAGTGGTGTTTGGTGAACTTTAATTTGAGTACTCACACTATACAGACACACTCTACAGAAACACTATAATACACTGCAATATAATGCTCCAAACATACAGTGATGCACAGAACTATATGGCATTAAATTGCAGTAATGCACACAGAAGTAAATGGCGTTAAACTTGCAGTACACACAAAACTATATGGCGTTAGCAACCTCCTGTGTTCAGTAAGCAGCAGGACAGCCACCCGGATGTTAGTGGAGATCACTGTAGCAGTGCTGTCTACTACAGTGATTTATAGTTTCCACAAGGATTCCACTGATATGGTTCATGCATAGTCACATTGGTCCAAGCTGGACCAATATAATTATGTAAAAATATCCATACCTGGAATTCATGTTTAATTTCTAAACATAATAAAGAAAGACATTATATGGAAAATACTACACAATATTTTTAACTGAGCAATTTGCAAAGTTCACAGCTACCAATCACAATCTATGCTCTGATTCCAGTTAATAGAAATGTTATTGGTTGCTATGGCTACGAAACTCTGCCACAACATGTGCTTTTTTAACTGCTTTTGTGAATAAGCAAACGTATATTTAGGGAATGAAGTATTCTGGATTCAGAGAGTAGTGTATCACCAGGAGGGACACATTGACCCTCAAAGTGCAGTTCTATGAATATATAAAGATTTTGTAAACCTTTTACATTGACAATTGCCAGTTAGGTATCTGCATGGAAATGTGCTCTTTAGAATAAGAATATGATCATTAAAATATGCAACCTGGGTGGTACAGTACAGTAAGATGAAACTTATTGGCTCTTTTTAGGCTTTCCATACAGAATATTTAGGTATTATGGAGGTACATTTGCTTCAAATTAAAGATTTTTCATATTTTGTTGTCATGCAGATAAAAACAAAGCAAAAAAAAAAAACATGAAGTTTCTTACTGGATAAAAAAACCCACAAAGTTTCAGCTTAAGTTTCTGCTTACAAATTGAGTCTGCTGATCTGATATTGAATTATATAGAACATATTTCAAAATAATAGGAAGAACCAATGGGATGATTTGATTTACTAAGACTGAAGCGTGCAAAATCTGGTGCAGCTCTGCATAGAAACCAATCAGCTTCCAGTTTTTCTTCTGTCAAAGCTTACTTGAACAGGCTGGCGTTAGAAGCTGATTGGCAGCCATACACAGCTGCAGTAGATTTTACACTCTTCAGCTTTCGTAAATCAACCCCAATGTATTTTAAATGTAGGGAGTACATTTTAACGTGTATGCAGAGCTAAATGATTTTTCAGTTGTGTCTAGAATGTGCAATAATTTAGACCTTGGTATGTTTTATTGCTGTCTTTGCTCCTGCTGGCAATATTCAGAGTCACTAATGAGACCCTACAGAAAGTGATGGGAAATCCAAGCATGTTAAAACAACAAAAATAGGGGGATAAATCATCTGATGGACACCAGTTCAGGTAACAGCTGTCCAAGAGGGACTTTCCCTCACTTTTAACCCCTTTTACTTCTATCTGCCTGTTTGAGACAAAATGTTAAAGGACATTTTGCCAAGAAGACAAAGACAAAACCTGTCAGGGCTTATAGCCACTCCCTCATTTGTCCAAAACTAAAAAAAATCTGTTATAAATAAAAATTTAATTATAACATTACAATTATTTTAATGATTTTGTACACATTTTTATTATTTTAATTTTTTTTAATTACTAGTTACAGTTTTTGTATAATGTTTTATTTATTTTCACAACACTGTTTGGGGGGGGGGGGGCTTTGGTGAAACTTCAGGGGTTTCGCTTTTGAGACAGAGAAAGGGACGAAGGACATGCAGTTGTTTCCTCAATCCTCTTGTCTATAGCTGAAGATGCACTGGACAGTGAATGAATGAATAATGAGGCTTCTGTTCATTGACAAACTGAAGTGTAGTAAGCACAATTTACTATGCTTTGGTTATAAATAAACACAATGAGTAATCACTACCAATCACTCATTGTGTTCATGAACAAAAGGAAGGGGCTGGGAAATATGCCATATTTATCAGCCCTTTCCCCGATCTCCAAGCTGAAAAGATCCCCATCCCATATGCCTGCAGCAGCCATCAGAAGAGAAGAGGTGGGAAGCCAGCAGCACCATGGGAGGGGGGCACACAGGGATGGTGCACAGGAAGGGTGATCTGTTATTACAGGAATCAATCCCCTGCCTCTCTCCTTACAGCAGCTGAAATTCGGCAGAGGGAAGAAGAAGAGAAGACGGCTTACAGCTGCTGCAGGGAGAGACACACGGGGGATCAATTCCTGTAATTTCCCACCCTTGTTGCACCAATCACCCCCTCAACTGCACACATCCAATTCACCTGCTGCCCAGACCCCCCTGCTGGCCCAGGCCTGATACAGGAGGACTGCTTCATCCCTAATAAATTATAGACCAAAAATGTCTCTCTTTGTTGCAGCAATAGCAATCACAAAGAATAAATGTTTTATAAAAAGTAGAAAATCTTCATTATACAATGAGTTAAAAAATACTGGTCTATACAATCCATATCTTAACCACTTCTGGACCACTGCACGCCAATATATGTTCTAACTTATACTCAGCAGCTGGCTGATTACCCGATGTCCTCGTGTTCAGCTAGCACTCCAGTTTCTGATAGGAGTGGTCTCTGTGTCAGAATCACCGCACAGTCACGTTTATCAGCGACAGGAGACGCCCCCCCGGATCTGTCGGCAGCAGAGGAGGCAATCGGATCTTCAACCTGGCTGGGCATGGAGACGAGTGAGGGGAAAATGGCCTCCACCCGTCTCCATAACAATAACAATGCAGGGCAGAAGTGATGTCAAAACGTTATTTCCGCCCACAGCTGTTAAAGGGCCATTTGTTTTTTAAAAACATTTCTAAATGACAATTTTTTTTGATTGCATTTAAGTGTAAATATGAGATCTGAGGTCTTTTTGACCCCAGATTTCATATTTAACCACTTGCCGCCCGCCCTATAGGCAATTGACGGTGGCAAAGTGGTTGCATAATCCTGATCGGACGTCATATGATGTGATCAGGTTTATGAGCCCCCCCCGGGGGCGCGCATCGCGGCAATCGTTGTTGCGGGGTGTCAGTCTGACATCCTGCAACTACGATCTCGGTAAAGAGTCTCCGACGGAGGCTCTTTACCACGTGATCAGCCGTGTCCAATCACGGCAGATCACAGTGTAAATAGGAAGAGCCGGTGATCGGCTTTTCCTCACTCACGTCTGTCAGACGCGAGTAGAGGAGAGCCGATCGGCTTCTCCTCTGACAGGGGGGTCTGTGCTGATCGTTTATGAGCACAGCCCCCCCGAGCATGCCCACACTGGACCGCCAGGGACGCCACCAGACCACCAGGGATGCCCAGCAAAAGGTAATCCTCCCTAGACCACCAGGGATGCCAGTCAGTGCCCACAATGGATGCCAATCAGTGCCCATAATGGATGCCAATCAGTGCCCACAATGGGCATCACTGATTGGCATGCATTATTGTTTGGCACTGATTGGCATCCATTAGTACAGTATAACATAATACAATGCCGCCTATGAGTGCCCACCTGAGCCGCCTATCAGTGCCCACCTGTGCCGCCTATCAGTGTCCATCTGTGCCACCTATCAGTGCCCATCCATGCCCATCTGTGCCACCTATCCATGCCCATCTGTGCCGCCTATCCATGCCCATCTGTACCGTGCATCCATGCCAATCCATGCCAGCTATGAGTGCCAATTTGTGCCACCTATCAGTGCCCATCCTTGTTGCCCATCAGTGCCACCCATCAGTGCCGACTATCAGTGCCCATCAGTGCCACCTATCAGTGTCCATCAATGCCACTGGTGCCACATCATTGGTGCCCATCAGTGCCACCTTATCAGTGCCCATCAGTGTAGACCCATCAGTGCCCATCAGTGAAGGAGAAAATGTACTTATTTACAAAGTTTTGAAACTGAAACCAAAAAAAAACATATTTTTTTTTCAAAATTTTCGGTATTTTTTTATTTGTAGCGCAAAAAATAAAAACCATAGAGGTGATCAAATACCACCAAAAGAAAGCTCTATTTGTGGGAAAAAAATGATAAAAATGTAATTTGGGTACAGTGTAGCATGACCGCGCAATTGTCATTCAAAGTGCGACAGCGCTGAGAGCTCAAAATTGGTCTGAGCAGGAAGGTGTTTAAGTGCCCGGTATTGAAGTGGTTAAGAGGTCTTCTCATGCTTTTTGTTCTATTACACGGGATGTTTACATTCCTTGTAATAGGAATTACATTTTTTTTTTAAACCGTGTAAAATAAAAAAACAAACGGTAAAATAAAAAAAATAAAAAATAAATGAAACATGCCCCGTCCTGCCGAGCTCATGTGCAGAAGTGAAGGCATCCGTGAGTAGCGCCCGCATATTCAAACAGTATTAAAACCATACATGTGTGATATAGCCACAATCGGTAGAGCGAGAGCAATAATTCTAGCCTTAGACCTCCCCTGTAACTTAAAACATGCAACCTGTAGAATTTTTTAAACATCGCCTATGGAGATTTTATAAGGGTAAAAGTTTGTCACCATTCCACGAACAGGTGCAATTTTGAAGCATGACATGTTAGATATCAATTTACTTGGCTTAAAATGATCTTTCATAATTAAAAAAAATGCTCCTAACGTATCTGTTTTATTTTTAAATTAAAAAAAGTGTTTTTCTTCCAAAAAAAAGTGCGCTTGTAAGACTGCTGCGCAAATACGGTGTGACAGAAAGTATTGCAATGACCGCCATTTTATTCTCTAATTTGTTAGAAAAAAAGTATAATGTTAGGGTGTTCTAAGTAATTTTCTAGTAAAAAAAAATGTTTTTAACTTAAACGTAAACAACACATCTCAAAAAGAGGCTCGGTCCATAAGTGGTTAATTTGATAGTAAACATCATCTCATGCTGCCTCATAGGGAGCAGAGATAATCAAACACATAAATATTGCACGTGCACCATAATCTCCAGAGCCTGAGAGAGGTTTTCTATAGGCTTTCAGAGGACAAAAGTGTAATTTTTTTGAAGGCAAACAATATTTGTTAGTATTGGCCTGCAAATAGTGGTGGACATGAGGAGTTGATTTACAAAAGGCAAGCAAGCTGTTCACTTTGAAAAGATATTTAACTTTTCAGGGGACTTTTCCCATACTGTTTAGAATAACCAATCATTAGCAAGGAATTATTTTTTTTTTAATCTGTATTTTTACTTGACCATGATTGGATGGTGGAAGCAGCGCTGGGACAAGGTCACCTGGTGCCCAGGATGAAGATGGCAAATTGTGCCTTCCTTCCTAGATAGAGGGGGTGGGGCTAATATTGGTGCGGCAATCAAAATGTATGTAATGTTTGTGGCATGTGCTGAAATAGTACCAATAGTTGTGGTACACTGCAGCAAAATGAAGAGTTTAAAATCATTGCACAAATTAGGAGCTAACAATGGCAAAGAAAAAAAAATCCCTGTGTTGGCAGTATTACTGACAGAAAAAATGTCCCTGTGTCAGCAGTGTTGCTAAGAGGAACAATGGTGCTGCATCAATGTTGGGGGGGGGGGGGGGGACTTCAGCTGCATCTCTGGTGTTAATCTGAAAAGATTTGTCATTGGAATGAAGAAGGGAAGATGAGGTGAGCTCTGATGAATGCATAAAGGATTTCTGAGGGAGGAAGGGAGGCTGAAAGGGCAATTTTATTTTCATAAGGCGTTTGATAGGCAGTGGGGAAGCAATATATCACCTCCTCGCTACCTGTTTTAACCCACTTGGTTTGCGAGGTGAGGTCACATTAAAGCCCCGCCCTACTAGTTTCATCGAGACAAAATACCTAGGGAGGGCTTTGATGTGACGCATGCCAAGTCCAGGCTCGGGATCAGATGATGCAGCCAGGGATGAGCTGGTAAGGATAGATCATGCGTGGAGGCCCTGGAGGTGGTCCGATGTGCAGATCCCAGCCAACCAGCAGAGGGAAGCTGCAGAAGAAGGAAATGCCAAAAGGATCAGCCACTCTGCTGGGATCAGCATGAAACACAGAACCCGGAAGTGACATTAGAGGAAAAGGACCAAAACCAGCGTTGAACGCATGGATCGGAAGTGATGTAAAGGGGCGGGAAACGTTTCGGAACATCAGATTGGTTCCTTCTTCATACCAATAGCTAGAAGCCAGAGGGTGTGGTTTCGTATAGTTCAGGGGGCGAGGCTGTAGGTGGGACTAAAGGCAGGGACAGGGAAGAAGGCAGCCAGAGCCAGGGATTGTTATGTGCTGCATCAGCATCTGCACAGGATATGTGAAAAATACACAGGAAAGGGAATAAATGTAGCATAGGACAACCAAGAACTTTCACAGCAATAAAATAAATAGATGATAAAAGGGGGTCTACAAATGCCTGCATGGTGCCTGGCATGATACAATTAAAAAGACAATTGGCATATATATATAACCAGATCACACACACACACACACACACACACACACACACACACACACACACACACACACACACACACACACACACACACACACACACACACACACACACACACACACACACACACACACACACACACACACACACACACACACACACACACACACACACACACACACACACACACACAGTAAATGCACAGTATATATTCAGTCATAAAAAACAAATATAAATATAATGTATGTGATATATTGTCCAGCAGGGGGCGTACATGTTTGACAAATATAATAGGTAAACTAAAACAAATCTATATATGTGGACTATAATTATGTGTAAAAATATATTAGATGAGAACTTACAGTTGGAGAAGCATGTCATAAAAAACCCACTATGTGTGTGTAGGGTTATTGATGAACCCAAAAGAAGTACACAAATGGAAACATGTAAGAATAACGGTAAAGGTGACTAAAGCAACGCATTGATTTCCAGCTCCTCATTTAACCCTCCAGGAGGCAGAACATCCAAAGAATAAATCGAATACATCTCCCTCTGGCAAAGCTTGCAAAAGTGTTCAGCTAGGGGAGATCTCTGGGCATAGTTTCAATAACCCAAACTTTCAGACCATCAATGGACTTGTGGTTTTCCAGAAAATGTCTAGGAATTCTGTGTATATCCTTTCCGTCAGTAACTAAATGCCCACCAAATGATACATGATACAATAAACAGCTGCAGTATTTGGAACATTGCTTCTTATGATTATTAGAAACCAATTTTAGCAGCAATTGGTGGATGTGATTACCTACCCTAAGGAACTTTCTTTTGGTGGATGGGTGTATAACATCACTCTGATATGGACACTGGGTTATAGTGCATTATTGGACACTGGAGTGGATTGAACTGTTTACTTATTTATTTCATTGTTTACAGCATTTGATTCACTTATTTTATTTTTCTTGTTTTCTCGCACCTTATGTGACATTAACTTTCTTTATTAGTAGTGGGTCTATAATTAGCTCTGTCAATGCTTGCAATGTTTACATTTTGAGCATACTGGTTTATGTTGATTGATTATAATATGATAGCAGCTGTGGGTGCATAAAACCTATTTTTAAAAATTCTCTTTCCATTTTAGAGTGCTAGGTCCAGCAGTACTTAGTATTTCTGGAATTATTTAGTTTATGAAGCTTTTTTTCTGGTCAAAGTATTTCACTATACCCCATACTTTTATCACCTGCCCAAGGTGCATAAAAACCTTGCCAACCCTCCAGGCTGACTATTTGTGATGGCCACGGGGAGCATTACCAGTGGCTTCTCACAATATGTCAATCAGTTCCTTCAGCCACTTGCCCAATCTTTGCCGTCATACATCAGAGATGCACACACCTGCTGAAACACCTCTTGCCATACACTTGAGAGCCATTGTATCCTTGGATCTTTCTCAATGTGCAATCTCTATATACCTCTATACCTCACAATGTTGGATCATGTGCCATACAATTCTTTTTATGTGAGGACCCCATGTTGAATCCCAGACTGGCCTCCTTCATTGTAGAGGCCACTTCCTTTTGCCTCCCCCACAACTATTTTAATTTCAATAATGAGTTTTTTCTACAGGTGACTGGAACAGCTATGGGAGAAAAGTTTGCTCCCTCTTATGCCAATCTCACTGTATGGTGTATGGGAATCCTCTTAAATTTGGCACAATAATCCCTTTTCTTCCAACATTGTGTTTTATGGCAGGTATATTGATCTCATTATCATCTGGGATGGCAGCGAATCTATGGTACACAATTTTGTCATACATTGTAATAACAACAGTATGGCTTTATCTTTTCTCACTGTCATAGGTAGGGATAATTAGGCCTTTCTGGATCTGCAATTGTATCATGCTGGCAATAAAATCCAAGCTAGGAGCTACACTAAACTGACAGCAGGTAAATACTTTCTCCGCTATAAAAGCTGTCATCACCCTCAGTGGCTCAATATTATCTCAAAAAGTAAAATTTTCAGGCTCAAAAATAACTGTATTAGAGCATCACACAATAATACCTAGAGTGAGACTCTGAAATTATTTGATAAAGGCTTTCCAACTGATCCCATGTTCCCTTTACAAAGAAACACCATCCACATCATGCCATTTGACCCAGGTTGATAAAAATAAAGATGAGATGCAGTTTATCACCCAATTCCACTCCCGCCATAGACAGGTGGAACAAATTATGCAAAAACATTGGTCTCTACTTAAATAAGATCGGCATCTCCTCCCTGTTCTGTCTGATAAACCAAAATTTGCTTACAGAAAAGCCAACAGTATCAAAAGTAAGCTGACACCAAGCAGATTAAAAAACGAAGCTCCCACCACCTGGGCATTCCCTTCCCACCATAACAGGCATGTATCAATGCTGCAAGTCCCTCTGTAAGACCTATTGGTTTGTCCAGCATGGACAGAAGGAATTTCACGTCAAAGGTAAAACCTATCCAATCAAGAAATTCCACACATGCTCCTCCGACTATGTAGTATATTGCCTAACATGTCCCTGTGGTCTCTTTTATGTTGGTTGGACCATAAGGACATAAAGTAAATCATTTGGCGAGCACCGCCATTTGGTTTCTGAGGGCAAGGATATATACAGCGTTCCTAGACATTTTATGGAACACCACAACAAGTCCATCGATGGTCTGAAGGTTTAGGTTATTGAAGCTATGCCCAGGGATCTCCCCCTGGATGAGCGTTTTTGCAAGCTTTGCCAGAGGGAAATGTATTGGATTTATTCTTTGGATTTTCTGTCTCCTGGAAGGTTCAATGAGGAGCCCCTTGACACTATAAGAAGCCACATCCTCTGGCTTCTAGCTATAAGTATAAAGAAGGAACCAATCAGATGTTCTGAAACGCACAAACGCCTTTTACAACACTTCCGGTGGCCCGCGTTGGTTTTGATCCCCTTCCGCTGACGTCACTTCTAGGTTCCGCTTTCCATGCTGATTCCGGCAGCACGGCTGACCATTTTGACGCTTCCTTCTGCTGCGGCTTCCCTCTGCTGGTCAGCTGGGATCCCCTGCTGCACATCGGACCACTTCCAGGACCTTCACAACTGGGACCACCCCGATGCCAGATGCCATCCCTACTAACTTACCATGCTGAGCCTATTTTTATCTAATGTCTTGTAAGTGTTTTTAATCCTTTGGGCTATTAAAGTTCTTTATTGCTGCACTTAGAGGTACCTTTTTTGTTTGTTTAGAAGACCTGCATGACACCAGCGATCTGCTGATCGCTGGTGCAATACTTTCCAGGCTCCTAAAAAAAATTAGTAAATGCATATTTCCTGACAGACTCCATGGCAGCCTACGTGTGGGTTTAGTCCCGCCTCCATTACCCTATAGGACGACACTCCCATAAATCTTTGCTCCCTGCCAGAGGCCGTGTTCTTTTTTTTGTCCTCCTCCATAGGACCTAGCATGTGTCTTTTTACCCTGAAGACTTGCATTTTTTTCTGCGATACGGACTGGCTGAGCGACTTGGAGTTGCATATTTCCAATAAGCTCTAGCTATTAGCGGAGTATGGAAAAGGGGCATATGGAAGAGGCGCTGAAGAGGTGTATGCCTGGTCACTGACAGGTGAAGCCGCGTGATTAGTCGTGAGCCTAGCTACTAGCAGGTGACTTTTGTCCCCCTCCTCCCAGAAGTCCGGCATGTGTTTGGGGACCTACCTCGGCTGGTGTCCGTCTACAGGAGTGGTGAGCTGTTTGTTTTTTCCATGGCAGCCTTTTTGTGTCATTTCTGTGTGTTTCTTTGCTGTTTTGCAGTGTCTTTTCTTTCCCCATACAGCGCTGTGCGGTGTATCTGGCTTGCTGGGCGGCTGGTTTCCTTGCGTTCCAGCCGCCCAGTTACTTCCTCGTTCGCCGCTCGGTCGTTCTGCGCATGCGCGAGACCGGCGCGAGGACGAGGCTTGGTTCGTGCATGCGCGTTGCGGGCTTCGCGCATGCGCAATAGCATTTTTATGACGAAATTCGTGACGTCATTAAGGCGGCAGTTTTAAAAACAGAAAACAACTTGCAGTGATTCTGGGATACTTGTAAAGCCTGCAGTGCCATTCCTGAGCCCTGGTTTTTCAGCATTAGGTATGTGTCTCTGTTAAGGTCAGTTTATCTCTGCATCCTTAGCTGTTTTCTGTGTTTAATTGAGGCTGTTTTATCTCCAGCCCTGATGGATCCTTTGGATGCCTCACCGCCTGCTAGTGGCCAGCCCTCTCAGGGAAGGTACTTGTTTTTTTTGGGTTACCTGCCGGGGGGGGGGGGGGGGGGTGTCAGTGGAACATTAGGGAATGTTCCACTAACACTGCTGGGTTTTTCCCTTTTTCAGCCCTTCTAGGTCTACTCAGCGACGGAGTTCTCACCGAGGAAGTGATTTGTCTAAGTCCCACCGCCGGCATTCCTCTTCCAGATCCAGACGACATGATTCTCCTGCGAGAACCAGTCTCCGTAGCCGGGAATCTTCCCGCCCTTCAACAGCCTGCCCAAGTCACGCAGCTGAAGGTTTATGCTGGGGGTGCAGGACGCAGGTTCCTGCTGACAAGTCCCTTTGTGATGCCTGTTATGTTAAAGCATCGGGTGAAAGGAGTGACTCTGACCAACAGCTGAAGTCTATCGTGGAAAGATTGGTCAAGGACAGTCTAAAGAAATTTGAAGCACCCCAGTTGTCTCCCATAGAGTCTCCAAGGTCTCCGGGGAGGGATGCTCAGGCCCAGGACACATGGGATTCCTCGTTGCCTAGCCATCAGTCTGCTGTCCTCTCAGAGAGTGAATCTGAGGAGGAAGAGTCTGGTTCGGGTTTTGACTTTGCCCTGCTCCCTCCCTTGGTCAAAGCCATCAAGGAAACAATGAACTGGGAAGAGCCGGTAGTGGCCCCGGCGAAACAAAGAAAGTTTTTTAAGCAGTTAACCACTTGCAGACCGGAACAATTTGCTGGTCAAAGACCAGACCCCTTTTTGCGATTCGGCACTGCGTCGCTTTAACTGACAATTGCGCGGTCGTGCGACGTGGCTCCCAAACAAAATTGACGTCCTTTTTTTCCCACAAATAGAGCTTTCTTTTGGTGGTATTTGATCACCCCTGCGGTTTTTATTTTATTGCGCTATAACCAAAAATAGAGCGACAATTTTGAAAAAAACGCATTATTTTTTACTTTTTGTTATAATAAATATCCCCCAAAAATATATAAAAAAACATTTTTTTCCCTCAGTTTAGGCCGATACGTATTCTTCTACATATTTTTGGTAAAAAAAATCGCAATAAGCGATTATTGATTGGTTTGCGCAAAAGTTATAGCGTTTACAAAATAGGGATAGTTTTATAGCATTTTTATTAATAATTTTTTATTATTTTTTTTTACTAGTAATGGCGGCGATCAGCGATTTTTATTGTGACTGCGACATTGTGGGGGACCCATCGGACATTTTTGACACATTTTTGGGACCATTGTCATTTATACAGTAATCACTGCTATATAAATGCAGTGATTCCTGTGTAAATGACACTGGCAGTGAAAGGGTTAACCAGTGGGTGGCAGTGTAGGGGTTAAGTGTTCCTAGGGGTGTGTTACTAACTGTGGGGGGGTTGGGCTTTCATTTAGTGAAGACTGATCTCTGCTCCAATCACATGGAGCAGAGATCAGCGTCAGTAGTTGCTAGGCAGAATGGAGAAATGCTGTTTACACAGCATTTCCTCCATTCGGCCACTCCGTGAGACGATCGCGGGGATGCCCGCGGCGATCGAGTCCGCGGGTCCCGCGACCGGACTCACGGGGGTCCCGACCAGCGCAGGGCGGCATTGAATATTGGACGTACCTGTACGCCAATATGCCTGCCCGTGCCATTCTGTCGACGTACATCGTCGTGCGCTGGTCGGGAAGTGGTTAAAGAAGGAGCGTATTAGCTTCCCTTTCCTCTCAGAGTTGGGAGAAGTGATCTCGGATGAGTGGAGTAAGGTAGAGAAAAAGAATTATCTTCTATCTAAGATTCAGAGACTTTACCCTTTTAAGGAGGAAGAAGTTAAAAATTTGGAGTCTTCCCCTCTAGTGGATGCGGCGGTAATGAGATTGGTCAGATATGTGACCCTTCCTCTAGAGAACACAGTCTCTTTTAAGGACGCTCTGGATAGGAGAATTGATTCTGACCTGAAGAGGATATATCTTACGGCTGGCATGGCCTGTAAGCCGGCACTGGCCTTAGCGGCTCTGTCTAGAGCGATGGAAGTTTGGTCCGATAGTGTTGATGAAACACTTAGGAATGTTTCTGAAGATCTGGCCAAGAGTTCTCCCATTCAATAACTAAGACTGGCTTCAGCCTTCTTAGGAGAGGCCTCGATCGATATTATCCGACTGGTGGCTCGAGTTATGCTCTCATCTGTAACTGCCAAGCGTGCCCTGTGGCTCCGTCCTTGGCTAGCCGATCCCGCTTCTAAGCAGGTTTGGTGCCGTATTCCTTTTGATGGTTCTTCCCTTTTCGGCAATAAGCTGGATAGTGCTATAACTCGAGCCACTGGGGGTAAGTCGGGGTTTCTCCCCCAGGATAGGCGCCTGCAGAATCAAAGGAGATCGTTCCCAAGAAAGCAGGGTCCAGATCGTGCCAGGGAGGCATGCACTTACAGGCCTGGACGGGAATTTTCCAGATCTTGGAGGTCCAGACAGACATCTCTCAAAAAATCTGCAAAGGGCAGTTCGTTGGGGGAAAAGGAACCTACTAAGTCCTTTTGAGATCGAGCCCGTCCAGGCGGTCCGGGTAGGAGCTCGTTTGTTCCACTTTCGGCACGTCTGGGCGGCCTTGATCCAGGACTTTTGGACCGTCAAGACGGTTTCCTCCAGGCACACTTGGTCGTTCAGCAGTGTCCCCAAACTCAAGTGTGTTCCCACATCCATTCCAAAGTCGGAAGAAAAAAGACAAATTCTTCTAACCTACATAAAATCTTTGTTGGATCAAGGCACTGCTATTCCTGTTCCAGACAACCAATGCGGCATGGGAATGTATTCCCCTCTTTTCCTGGTCCAGAAAAAGAACGGTACATAGAGACCCGTAATAGACTTGACGCGTCTAAATCGCTTCATAAGAAAGGAGAAATTCAAAATGGAAACGCTGTCCACGATTCAACATTCAGTGCAGCCAGGGGACTGGCTTGTCTCAATAGACCTCAAAGACGCCTATTTTCACGTCTCAGTGGCCACAGAGTTCCAACAGTTTCTTAGTTTCTCCATTGGCCAGCTTCATTTACAGTTTACCTGCCTTCCTTTCGGTCTGTCAACCTCCCCTCGCACATTCTCGAAGGTCCTTCTAGCAGTCGTAGCATTGTTGAGAATCAGGAAAATCCGAATTCATCATTATCTGGACGATTTGCTTCTTCTTGCTCAGGACAAGGATTGTCTCTTGAAACACAGGGATCAAGTCATCGCAACCCTCAAGGAATTCGGGTGGCTCCTGAATTTAGAGAAAAGCCAGTTAGTTCCTACACAGTCTCTCGTGTTCCTCTGCGCCCTGTTCAATACGGCAAAAGGTACCATCTCTCTGCCCGAGGAGAAGATTGCAGTAGTACGGGACAGGATCCACCTGGCTCTCTCTTCGTCTCGTCTCAGTGCTCTTCATTGCCTAAAGATCATAGGCACCATGGTGTCTACTATACCGATGGTGAAGTGGGCACAGTGGAGGATGCGCCCCTTTCAAATGGGTTTTCTTCGCCAATGGTCGGGAGAAAAGGTCCAGTCCATCGAGATTACTCAGACCATGAGAGGTTCCCTCCTCTGGTGGCTTCGTCGGGAGAACCCATTGAATTGCCACTCTCTTCTTCCAATCAAATGGATCTCAGTGACGTCAGATGCCAGCAACAAGGGCTGGGGGGCACATTGTCTATCGGAAGTGGCTCAGGGCATTTGGGTCTTTCCCTCTCGGGGAATAGTGTCAAATGTGTTAGAACTTTGAGCAGCCTTCCTAGCGCTGTTGGCATTTCCGCATCTGATAGTGGGTGCATCCGTAGTCCTCAGGCTTGACAATATGACTGCGGTCGCATACGTAAGGAAGCAAGGGGGCACCAGAAGTCGTCTCTGCTGAGGGAAGTGGATCCAATAATGCGTTGGGCCCAGAGGAATCTGGCCAACCTAACAGCAGCTTATGTGCCTGGAGTTCTCAATGTCCAAGCGGACTTTCTATCACGAGTCCACTTGGACAACAACGAGTGGACCCTTCACGAAGATGTGTTTCAGTGGGTTCTATCCCTGGGGATGTCTCCAGAAGTGGATCTCTTCACCTCCCGTTTCAACAGGAAGCTAACAAGGTTTTATTCAAGGTTCAAGGATCCGCAGGCCTACGGGATAGATGCCCTAACAGAGCAGCGGTGGTTCCACAAGGCATACGCCTTCCCTCCAATTCCAATTATCTTTCAGTTCCTGAAGAGACTCAGATGGGAAGAAGTGGAGGTGTTTGCAATAATTCCGCATTGGCCCAACAGGCCTTGGTTTCCTCTCCTATCCCTCCTCAGCTTTCGGGACCCAGTTCCTCTTCCATCCAGACGGGACCTGCTCTCCCAGGGGTCGATTCTCCATCCATGTCTGGAAGCATTAGGGTGTCCTAAGGAAGCCATTTCCACCCTCTTAAGTGCAAGGAGAAGAAGTACTAATAAGGTGTATGAACGGATCTGGGCCAAATTTGTATCTTATGTGTCCTCCAGAACCAGTTCCTACGTCTCACCCACAGTTCAAGAAGTTTTGGGTTTCCTGCAATCAGGCTTGGACTTACCCTTGTCAGTTAGCTCTCTGCGGGTTCAAGTCTCGGCTATTTCCGCATTTACAGGGGTTCAGTGGGCTATGCATGCCCTTATCCAGCAGTTCTTCAAAGGCGCAGTAAGATTGAGACCCCAGAAAAAAAACAGATTCCCTAAATGGGATCTGCCTCTAGTTCTGGACTTCTTTTCTCTTCTCAGTAAGGCTCTTTCCATCAGAGAACTCACCTTGAAAACTGCATTCCTGGTGGCGGTCACCTCGGCGAAACGAGTATCAGAGATTTAGGCTCTAGGAGTCAAGGAGCCTTTTCTAACTTTTTTTCCAGACAGAGTGGTCCTAGTTCCAATGTTGGGGTCAAACCCTAAGGTCACTTCGGTTTTTCATGAAAATCAAGAAATCCCTTATTCAGATCCTCGGATTCCTCGGAAATTCATCCTCTTGATGTTGGGCGCTCATTAAAGCTCTATTTGGAAGCTACAGCTCCATTCCGGCAGTCAGACTTCCTGTTCGTTCTGTTCTGTGGGAAGAACAAGGGCACTAGAGCATCAGTCAGGTCAATTGCGGCATGGATAGTTCAAGCGATCCAGTGGGCATACAGAGTAAGGGGCTTGGCTCCTCCTCAGGCGGTGACGGCGCATTCGACCAGAAGTCTTTCTACCTCGTGGGCGGCCTCTCGCCACGTGGCTCCTGACATGATTTGCAGGGCGGCCTCGTGGTCTTCGATTCACACCTTTATGTCTCATTATTGTGTTGAGCCGGCGGCTCTATCCTCAGTTGACTTTGGAGTTAAAGTTTTGTCGGTTGACGGTGTCAAATAAATCTTTGTTAAGCAGCATTTTTGACCACCCGAGTGTGTCTTGGCGAGTTATTTCCCACACGTAGGCTGCCATGGAGTCTGTCAGGAAAACTGAAAATTTATGTCAAATACTTACCGTAATTTTCCTTTCCTGATGGACTCCATGGCAGCAGGAGTTCCCTCCCAAATGGCTGGAGTAGGATAGTTTCCGAACACGGCCTCTGGCAGGGAGCAAAGATTTATGGGAGTGTCGTCCTATAGGGTAATGGAGGCGGGACTAAACCCACACGTAGGCTTCCATGGAGTCCATCAGGAAAGGAAAATTACGGTAAGTATTTGACATAAATTTTCCGTTTTTGTTTACTAGCAAAAAAAGAGTGCAAAGTGAACAGCCTATTTCCCTTTGGTAAATCTACCTTGATGTGTCTACAAGTCCTATCAAGTCTTTAGCTGTAAAAAGACAGATAGAAATAGCCAGGACTGACTAAAATTTTAATCTAGTTTCAAATTCAATGCAACATTGTTTTTGAGGGATATGAATTTTCAGTTGGACCTTTAAATATGGTCATACAGACCATTTAGCTAAAGAGAGTACTGAACCTATACACTTCAGAAA
Organism: Lithobates pipiens; assembly: GCF_037356315.1. NCBI lineage: Eukaryota > Metazoa > Chordata > Amphibia > Anura > Ranidae > Lithobates > Lithobates pipiens. The sequence goes on from NW_027507788.1 coordinate 112,994,124, forward strand.
AAAGCAGCTTCTTGGGGAACACAGATGTAGCCATCCTCCACCATAACGCCATGGCCTGTATCATGTATCCCATTTATAAAATGCAAGCCATAGTGTGGAGCTTAAATGCTAAGTTCACCTCAAAAATAAATACATGCACATATTTTTGTAGGAAAAAAAAAGTGCTTTTATTATTTTTTTCACAGAAACACAGGGTGCTGATCAGCACTGTCATAGTGAACTGAGATTTGCAAGCCATCTGATGGGACTTATAGTTTATTCATTCACAGTGCAGTGTGAATGGCGCAGCTGTGTGGGCGGAGCACATGATTTTGATAGACTATATGACCTGGCTCCTCTGCACATTTCTTAAAGTGATATTAAAGTCTCTTTAAAAATTAAATTAATAAACATTATATACTTACCTGCTATGTGCAGCGGTTTTGCGCAGAGCATTTCTGTTCCTCCTCTTCTTAGGTCATATCCTGGCACTCCCTCCTGCAGAGTGCCCCCAGAGCAAGCAGCTTGCAATGAGGGCACCAAAGCAGGCTGTTTCCAATCTGCAGCTTTGCATATCCATTCACACACATAGCCATGGATTAGCCCTTCCCCCTCTCTCTCCTGATTGGCTCAGTGGCTGTGATTGACAGCAGCAGGAACCAATGGCTTCCACTGCTGTCTCAGCCAATGAGGAGAGCCAAGGCACTCATGCACATCGCTGGATCGAGATGGGGTTCGGGGGTGGGCTGCTGCAAAAAGTAGGTTTTTAACCTTCATGCATAGAAAGCACGAAGGTAAAAAAAAACCTTGGGTCTTTAGAACCACTTTAGGCGTAGCACTGTGTTTCATAAATGTGCAGTATATATTTTGAAACAATGGAATGCCTGTAGCAAGGCTGTACTGCTGCCTAATAAATGGACCCAATAGAAGACAATTTTCTTTAGGCAATTGACTAAATTCAGAAAGATCGAATAATTATTTAAATGTCATTCTTTATTTTAACTCAATGAAATTGTGTACACAAATATTCAGTTCACAAAACTATTTGGAAATATTATTTTTTGTCCTGGAATAGGCTTGTCTCACGAATCTGTATTTTGCTGTACCAATCATTATCATTATTAACTTCCCTAATGGTGTCTTTTTCCACAATCCTCAATATATGATACAGATTAAATGCGAAACTTGCTGCTATCACCAGCCTGAAGCTAGCAGTATTCTAAGGAGCAATAGCCCGTGCAATATTCTTTGTGCAATCACTTTCCTACTGAAAATACTACAGAAATCAATAATATAACGTGCTTGCGGTATATTTGGTTGATCCACAAGATAATACCTTTTTTGAACTGAAAACATCATATTTGATTGCAAAAAAAGAAAAATAAAGCATAGTAATGAAAATGCTGCATGCATTATGCTGTGAACTGACCCTATTGCCTTTTATAGTTTTTGCATGTTGTACACATTCATCTGTGATAAAATGGTTATTTATCCATGAAAGAAGCACAGGGTCTGTGGGAATTAAGCATGCAAGAAAACATTTTGTACCATCAGCTGCCAGTGTTGACGCCAGTGTTACAAACTGCTGAGAATAAAATGCATATTTACTATTTATGATAACACATGCAAATAGTAAAACTATAGCATTATTAATAAAAAAAAACAAAAAAAAAACTATGCTGAATGAAGATGTCTTTTAGCAACATTTTATTTGAAAAGTGAAAAAGAAAAATGAATTATCCCAAAGAAAGGGTTCCTAAGTTGTTTACAAAAAAGCAAACATTTGGGGGGCATGGCTTAGCACGCAGGGTGGATGGCAGCATAGAGACAGAGCTCCGCTCTTCCCGCAGCCTTATAGCCACACACAGACCGCCCAGAGCCAGAGAATGGGCAAGCACAACAGATCCCAGGTCGGCACACCGGCTCGTAACTCGCCCGCAAGGCAGAGATCGCACAGCATACCGGATCTTTTCAGATCCCGCCATCTGTCCTCCAAGATGGCGCCGGAGGACCATGAGGACAACTGTAGTGAGGATTCACAGGCTGCCTCAGAGGACCTGGTAAGACACCATTCCACCCAGGACCAACCCCTGACATTCGCAGATATGTCTGCGTTCGTTGCAGACATAAAAAATGCCTTTTCTTCAGCCATCACAGAGCTCAAGGCTGACATGCTGGCCCTAACTGAAAAGACACATGCCATTGAGTGCTCTGGACATAAAAGGGATAAGGCCATTACAAGACTGGAGACAGTGTCAGAGACACACAGCTCAATTGATAGCAGTTAATCGCCATTTGGAGGATTTGGAAAACAGAGAGACAACATAATATTAGGGTGAGGGGGATACCGGAGACGATCTCATCTGAGCAGATTGTCTCAGCACTGACATCTATTTTTAACAATTTATTGGTGAAGCCAGTGGACACCATGATCAATTTTGAACGGGCACATAGGGCTCTCAGGCCTAAACCGAATGAGCCAGCTCCGCCTAGAGATGTGATTTGCTGCATTACAGATTATAAGCTCAAAGAGGACATCCTAATATGTGCTCTACAAAATGAGCTAATTACCTTCAATGAGCATATAACCACATTGTTTCAGGACTTATCCCCTATCACCTTGGCCAATCGCAGAGCCTTACGCCTGCTATTGGACTCACTGAGAAGCCGCTAGCTCTCATACCGATGGAGGTTCCCCTTCGCCTTGACAGTTCTGTCAGAAGGGGTGGCACACACACTCAAGATGCCGGATGAACTACCAGCATTCTGCTCGGCCTTACAAATTCCATATGTGGATCTACCTGATTGGTATCGTGAATTTCGGTTTCCACCTACCTCCCAAAGCCCACCGGCCTCGCCGCAATCAACACCCACCAAACCTGCGCTTAAAAAGGGGAAGTTCCACCAGCAACAGGGCCTGGAAGGCACAAGGAGGAAGTTGAATGGGGGATTTCTACCCCCATATACCCTGTTCGTCTGAACTCCCAGTTACAGACACAGTCTGCCCGATGGTTGAGCTGTTAGCATGGCGGGCACTTGAATGTTGCTCTCTGTTTGCTACACCGCCACGATACCTCGAGAGTCCCCACCATACCGATGCAAGATCCTTTTGTACCAGTCCTTGGTGCTTCTTATGTCTCCATTTTGTGGGGGCGAGATGGGGAGCTGCTCCTAGATTATAAGAACCGTTTTTGCTTTACACCTGCCCAATGGCATAATGTCTTATGTGTTTTGTTTCTCATGGTGTTACTATAATATCATATGCGTCTGTCATCGTCGAGATTGAGCCAGTGGCATATGCGCTTCAGTCAGTATTTTCATTTTGGCTTATTTGCCTATCTGGATCCCTAACTTGTAAACTTAAAGTTCCACTTACAATGTTGAATTTTATATGCATTGTTGCTTTATATCACAGGTTGCGGGAAGGGATTGCTATATGTCTTTCTTATAGGTAGATTATTTGATTTTGGTTTTTCTTTTTTGTTTCCTTCCATTCCGCTAGTTGCTCCCATGCACCCCACACAGTGCCTTGCCTGGGAATATCCACAGGGGTAATGACACTTCCACCTGTCTGATTTCTAACCCCCTGTAATTGTGGGTTCCAGGTTGGGCACAATCTGAGGAGCCCCTCTGTAGATCATAGAGGTGTGCTTGCTTGCTTGCCAATTTGAATCCCTCTGGCTATCTAGAGGGTCGATCATATTCCTCCCTAATTTCTTTCCACGTTTACTCATCCCTCCCCCTTTCTCCCCTCTCCCCCCTTTTATCCCCCTCCCTATCTTTCTTAAGGTGAAAAGAGGCTGTTAGATTTGAGGTTCATGCACACAGACGTTCCTCCCTTAAGAGATCAAAAATGGCTTATTCAGCATTGAGTAAATGCCCTATGTTTATCTCTCACAACCTCAGAGGCCTTAACATACCCAAAAAGTGAGTATCTCTGTTGAGGGAACTGAGGAAAGCTCAACCCACGTTTGCATTTTTACAGGAAACTCATTTTTGTTCCCAATCAATTCCACGACTTTTTGACAAACATTTCCCAGAGGTTATGTTTCAAATTTTCAGGGATGTGGTGCCTTCTTTGTTAGGTGTTGTGTGACGCTGAACCATCAAAATTATTTCCCAGAGGTGTACCACGCGCCAAATCCAATTCATAAATCCAAGGGAGTATCGATTTTAGTGCATAAGCATGCTAACTTTAAACTTACCCAATAATATACAGACCCTTCGGGTAGGTTCTTATTCCTGAAAGGGTCTTGGCGTAACAAATCAATTACCTTAGCAAATGCATATTTTCCCAATTCAGGACATCTAGCCTTTTGTCGTCGCCTAATAGATGAACTTAAAAGCTTTGCCACAGGTTGCATTATATTGGGCGGTGACTTTAATATTCTGCTGTTTCCTTTACAAGATACATCCAATGGTAAATCCAGCATCACTTATGTCATACTTCAGAAAATTAAATCACTGCTGAACTCTCTAAACCTAGTGGACTCTTGGCGCCTGGTGCACCCAACAGGGAAAGACTTTACTTATGACTTGGCTCTACCTTTGTTACATACTGCCCATATTGGCATACAGACACTCTCGGACCATTGCCCAGTTTCGATTTCCCTGACACAATCAGTCTTTGAAATCCTGCATTTGTCGATTAAATCCCTCCCTACTATCGGACCCTACCAACTGTCAACATATCAGCACAGCATTGAAATCATATTTTCACACTAACAACACTGAAGATATGTCACCCATGACAGTATGGGAGGCACACAAATGTGTTATACGTGGCGAGCTTATCCGCATGGGTGCCCATAGAAAAAGGGAAGCTGTTAAAGAGATCACTTCACTAGCATCCGAAATTGCACTGCTGGAAGCTCAACATAAACAATCCCATGCTGAAGCTACGCTCGCCAGCTTGACAAACCTGAGAGATAGACTAAATTCCTTACTCAACCTTAAAGCCAAACGTGTACTGTATTTTAAGAAAGGCTTATATTATGAACATGGGGATAAGTGTGGGAAGTTTCTTGTGAAAGCCCTTAAGGACATGGCACATTCTCAATCCATCTTGTCCATAAAAAACAAGGTCAATTACTCCATAGATCTGATCATATTGCGTCGCAATTTCAAAATTTTTAATCAAAATTGTACAACTTACCCCTACCCCATAAACCGCCGGAAATTCAGGACTCTAGGAAAAATGCATTACATTCGTATCTCGTAGATAGCGGCATGCCTACATTAATCCCAATGGAAAGTGATTCTTTAGAAGTCCCAATTACTGAAGATGAACTGATACTGGCTATTAAGACTCTCAAACCAGGCAAAAGTCCGGGCCCTGATGGGTATACGGCCCATTATTATAAAATGCTCACTGACCTGATTAAGGCACCCCTCCTTAGGGCCCTAAACTATCTCACTGCTTCTCCATCTGCATCAAACACCTACACATCGGCGCATCTTGCGTTGCTTCCCAAACCAGCAAAGGATCCCACTGATTGTTCGAGCTACAGGCCCATCTCACTACTGAACTTGGACCTTAAAATTCTAGCCAAAATCTTAGCCACCAGATTGTCTCCTTTCCTTTCTAAGCTAATTGGTAAGGAACAGGTGGGATTCATGCCGGGGAGGGAGGCACGTGACAATGTCACAAAAACCCTCAACATGATTCATCATGCAAATAAGGGGGGTTTTGAGGGCCTTCTCCTGTCGACTGATGCGGAGAAGGCCTTCGACCGGGTAGCCTGGGACTATCTATTCGCTACCTGCAAGCATGTTGGCATGGGCATGGGTATGATGGCGTGGTTGGAGGCCCTATATTACAAACCCCAGGCAAAGCTTAAAATAAATGGCACCCTTTCGGAGGCGGTAGACATCAGCAACGGTACAAGGCAAGGCTGCCCCTTCTCCCCGCTTTTGTTTTTGTCCTTAGAACCCTTCATACGCACAGTAAACAATAATCCAGACATAAAATGCTTCAAAATTAAAGATCGCAATTTTAAAATAGCTGCTAATAGATGCAGATGATCTTCTATTTTTCCTCACACAGCCTCATATTTCAATTCCGAATTTGACTAAAGACTTTCAAATTTTTGGATACATATCTAATATGAAGATCAACATTTTGGATACATATCTAACATGAAGATCAACTATAAGTCAGAGGCCCTTAACCTCACCCTATCACCTGAGTCACTAGCTAGAGCACAGGCCGCTTCCTAATTAAAATGGTTATCCTCATCTATCACGTATCTTGGGGTCAACATTACGAGTAAATTGACAGATATTTATAGTGCTAATTTTCCCAGATTGCTGAATAGAATTCAAGCAGAATTTAAGGCATGGACTGCCAAGCCCTTTTCGTGGTTTGGCAGGGCAGCGATAGTCAAGATGGTAGTGTTACCTAGAATTTTATACCATTTTCACACTCTCCCTGTGTCGCTTCCTTGTCAGTTCTTCAGACAACTAAAAGCTATGATATGCACCTTCATTTGGATGGGAAAAAGACCGCGTATAAAGCTTGATACTCTCACCAAACCCAAAGAAGTGGGAGGCATAGGCCTTCCTGACTTTATACTCTACCACTATGGGGTTCACCTAACCAGAATCCTGGACTGGAGTTGCCACGGGGAGCAAAGGGATTTGATCTTCCTGGAAGAGGCGGCCTCCACCTTGCCTCTGAGGTTCGTTCCCTGGATTCCTCTGGGCGCAGGATATCAAAAATCACCCCCTCATAGGGACAAGATAGTAAAACATCACAAATTATCCGCCGTCCATCACGCCCATCACCCACAACCCAGATTTCCCTCCTGGGGAAGATTTGCAATTGACCTTCCCACAGAATACATGTGAGCCCCTACTAATGACACACTGTGTGGAGGCTAATAAAGTAAAACCCTATGAAGTCTTGAACCAACACTTGGGTTCCCCAAAAAAAATTTCATATTGGACTTGGCTAACTAGGCAAATGACACATTTTGAAAACACGTGTCTTTCAGGTTCACCGATAACAAAATCCACCTCTTTGATGTAAGCCACACTACACAGAGACGGGGACGTGGAGCACCAAGGGGCAAGAATACTGTGGGAAACAGCCTTTGGCATGACTTTCGCTGATAAGCAATGGCAACAAGCCACTATTTTTGCACATAAATGCTCTATTGGTACCAAACTACAGGAGATGTCCTATAAGGTTCTCACGCAATGGTATACCACACCTGTCAAGGTGAAAAAATGGTACCCAATGTCTTCGGACATATGCTGGAGATGTGAACAAGACAAAGGTACCATGTCACATGTGTGGTGGGATTGCCCTATGTTGAGGCCTTTCTGGAATGTTTGTGAGCTGGTTAAATCCATCACTGACACATCTAATCCCCTCAGTCCCTTACGCTGCATTCTGTATATCACAGATCGCTCTATTAAAAATTACAAAAAAATCCTTGGTAAGGCATTTATTGAATGCAGCCAAAATTTTGATCCCTCGACATTGGAAGTCAAAAATTGCTCCATCCATACCAGAATGGCTCAACTCGGTAACAGATATATACCACATGGAGGAAACAGTTACTATTGCGGATGAATCCATTGAAAGATATAATAGTACTTGGTCCCCATGGGTGGTATTTCGTTACTCTGACTGCTACAAACTACTGGGCTGAGGATGGTTGGGCTTATGGTTTTGGGGGTTATATTCTATTCCTGATGTATTCTGGATCGGTTGGTTGTTTTTTCACTGTAAGAGCTGATACTTATCTAATAACCTGGATGATGTCTGTATGTCATAATGGTAATTGACCCGTTGGGTCTTTCCGACTTTTGAAGGTTCCTCTACCCCCTCCCCGTTTTTTTTCCTCTGCGTGCCCTGCTTGTCATGCTAACTCAGCAGAGGCCAATCCGGCTGTGACGATTACTTTGTCAGGATGTGTCACTGTGCTCATATATGATCACAGCCCTTGCTGTCTAAATCTTGTTACTCTGTCTTTGTTTCTTATGTTAATCTCCTTACAGATGTATGATATCTATGATGCCTGAACGAAATGTTGATTTTTGTCATCTGTAAACTGTTGCTTTAATAAAATACTATTGAACCAAAAAAACAAAAAAAGCAAACATTTATAAAAAATAAATAAAAAATGTACATTACAGATACTGTATTTATGTAATGTACTTAATAACAACTTAAAGTACGTAAACTATAGACATAGTCACATTACAGTTTGTCTCCTAGAAGCTCATTCTTCTTTCAGCTGTCAGTTTGTAAAAACATTTTTAGCGCAACCTACATATTTGTATTGTACAGTAGTGATGGTTACCTCCATCTAGAAGAAGTGAACCTTGTTTCAGGAAACTTGTTGAGTATTAAGATACCAGCTCCTTATCTTGATATGTATACATGGTATTATGTAATTATTTAATATGCCCTGTTATTATTCATGGTTTTAACTTTTGTATGTGAATAAAAATCATATTTTTTAAATAACTGTTGATTTGTTGTTTTTTGGTGCAGCTTCTTAAAAGTCCCACGGGCAATTTCTTTGGTTGAAAGGTCTCACATTTGAGGACTGAGTTGCACCTTCATTAGTTTTTCTGGGCCTCATTTTCTTTGCAAAATTTTGGACACCCCTCTTGTCACATTGAGCAGCTTGCAGAGTAAAAAGAGGAAGCAATCTATTCTGTGAATAGACTGGCAGATCAAAAGATAATAATACAACCCCCCAAAAAAATTCTTCATATATATTAATAGTAAAAAGGTCAGGTCTAAGCATGTAGGCCCTTTACAAAATAATCTAGAGTACGTGACTGGGGACAAAGAGAAGGCAAATGTATTAAATACCTTCTTCAGCTCTGTGTATATGAAGGAAAATAGGGGAGCTCATGTCCGTAATAGGGATGGTATTGCCATAGTCCCAAATGATCTACAATTGCTCAAAAGTGATATAGTCCAGAACTATTTAGGCAGCATAAAGGTGAATAAAGCACCTGGTCCAGATGACATGCACCTACTAATCCTTAAATAATTAAGCTCTCTCATTTCACAGCCGTTGTTTCTAATTTTTGGGGACTCTTTAATGACTGGAATAGTACCACTGGATTGGCGTAAGGCCAATGTGGTGTCTATATTTAAAAAGGGATCAAAGTCTTTACCAAGTAACTATAGACCTGTTAGTTTAACTTCTATAGTTAGGAAGATACTGAAGAGTGTAATATAAGACCACATAGAAATGTTCCTACTGGAAAAAATATTTTAACCACTTTACGACCGGCACACGCCGATGTACGTCCATTTTTTGAAGAGGGATATCTCAGTAATGGCAGCAGCTGCGGCCAGAACCGAGATATCCATCTCTTCAGGCGCCGGTCGTGTGCACAATAATGGTGGTCTCTGCGGCGGATTTGCCACGAGATCACTGTTAATGGCAGGGGGAGAGGTGCTCTCCGCTGCTTACTGGAGCCGTCAGTAGCTGCGGAGGCGATTGGGACCTGCCTTGTCTGTGGTATGGAGATGAGTGAGGCCCCCACCCATCTCTATACCACCCATACCTCTTAAAGGCACATTTTTTCAATGTCATTTTTTCAAATGACAATTCTTTTTGACATTTAAGTCCAAATATGAGATCTGAGGGCTTTTTGACCCCAGATCTCATATTTAAGAGGACCTGTCATGCTTTTTTCTATTACAAGGGATGTTTACATTCCTTGCAATAGGAATAAAAGAGATCCATTTTTTTTTTTTTAATCAATAAATTTTTATTGTTTTATAAAGGTGATACAAAGGTAAGTGGTACAGGACATGTTGACTTTACAGTTGTAATTAACAGTTGATGCAATGGAGGAAGGGAAGAGGGGAGAGAGAAAGAGAGGGTAGAAAAAAAAACAGAAAAAGAAAGAAACGAGAAAGAAATGGATAAGTAGGTGGTTACACAAACAGTAATGCAAATACTGGTTACTACACAGAATATATCTTATCAGGATTAAGATCTAGGTCACAGAATTCTTATATTTGTTGGTCCAAATTTTCCATTGCGTATCAAACAGACCGCACTTCAATGTATTTATAGCAAGTGCACGCTCTATAGTGTGGTGTTGGTTCACTCTTCTAATCAGGTCAGAGATGTTTACCGTCATGGCAGTTTTCCAATGTTGTAATATCATGGATCTAGCAGAAAGAAGGATGTTGGAAATAACAATCCGCATATCATGTGGAAATTGTTCAATACCCATATGTAGGATCGCTAGGGATGGATTGGGGCGAGTGACAATACCTGTGAGTGATGTTATTAGTTGGAACACTTGGTTCCAGTAACTAACCAAGTTGGGGCACTCCCAAAACATATGCAGTAGGTGTCCTGGCTGTCCACAATTTCTCCAACATGTACTCTGGGCAGATGGAGAAAATGTTGCCAGTCTACACGGTGTGTATTGCCATCTGTTGATGATTCTAATGGTCATTGCCCAATGATTAATAGAATGTGAGGCTTTTTGGATTTCTCGAAATGCAGTTGTCCACTGGTCATCCGTGAATGTTTTCCCTAAATCTGCCTCCCATTTATTAATCGATTTTGTTTTCACAAAGGATTGTTTATCCTGTAGAAGGGAGTAGAAAAGCGAAATGCCTTTCCTGGTGGGGCGTTCGCGAGTTAAGAAGTTCCATGCACTGGATGGCATTGTTAGTGTGGGGGGAGGGTTACGTTTCAGAAAATGTGCCACTTGGATGCATGTAAATTGGTACTTGTTGGGGAGATCGTATTGAGCCATAATCTGTGTGCTGGAGAGAGCTGTACCATTAGACAATAGGTCTTGGATGGTATGGATACCGTGTTTGGGGAACTGCTTTAGGGACAGCATAGGGATTCTATTCTCGAGCAAGCTAAGCGGAAATTTGTATTCCACAGCGTTTTGAGATTTATGGGTATGATGTAGGAAGAACCTCCATGCCTGTAGGGAGGCTATGAGGGTGGGAGCCATGGAATGGAGAGCCCAGGGTTTCCAGACATCACTCACGAGTAGTGCCACTAGATCTGGCATTGGGGCCATATGCCTTTCCAGCTCAACCCAAAGTGGTGAATCTATAGTTTTGAACCAGTGTTGGAGTTGGTCTAGTCTAGATGCCCACAAATAATCATAAACGTCAATTAGTCCCACTCCACCTACTCGGTTATGCGGGATCAGGTTGCTAGGAGAGCAGCGAGCTTTTTTACCATTCCATATGAATTTCCACAGAGTAGTAGACAAGGTCTTAAGGAAATGGGTTGGGATAGGTATAGGTATGGATCTGAACATATACAATATGAGAGGGAGAACTAACATCTTACACGCTGCCAATCTACCCATCCAGGATAGTTCAGTCTTGGCTATGCATTTAAGCGTTTCATCTATCTTTAGAAGCAGTGGCTTAATGTTGACAGAGACTATGGTTTTCGTGGAATTGGTGATTTTTATACCTAAGTAGGGTATGCTACCCTCTTTCCATACATACGGAAGGGTGTTTTGAAGTTGGAGTTTGATACGTTTGTCAATTCCTAAATCTAGAATCAATGATTTAGCAAAATTAACTTTATAGTAAATCTCACCAAAGTTTTTCAAAGTTTCATGGACTAAGGGGAGAGACCTGGATGGGTTTGTCAGCATCAGGACAACGTCATCGGCAAACAAATTGATAACGTGGTTACGAGATCCTAACACGTGTCCAGTAATATCGGCCTGGGATCTAATGGCCTCCGCCAGGGGTTCTATCATAAGGTTAAAAATGGTTGGGGAGAAAATGTGGTCACTATGGGAACTTAATTCATACCTTTTGGAGCTGCCCCAAACTCCAGGGCTTCTGGCACTCAGTATTCAACCTCATCTATGTAGTTACCAAACAATCTGTACCAGAATCTCCCCATTTAGCCCTCTTATCCTTGACTATTGATCAATTCCCTAACACTTCTTGGTATCTCAGGGGTGATACTCACCCCACTGTGTGTGTGTCCCAGGTTATTATTACTATCCTAGTTAACGGACTAGAAAACTCCTGTTATGTCTCACTAGCGTTTTCTCAACAATGAAGATGTTCTATGTTTTTGTTTTTTATTTTTTTCCTCTCTTATGTTCTCTCTCGTTTATCTATGTTCAACAGTTCTATTTCTTAAGAACAAACGAACCATATTACTCAATGTATAACTTCATTTGGACTATATGGTTACCAGATTCTATGGATATATCGCTTATGATGTTGTGACTTATCACATGTGCTACCGTTTGGTTAAACATGAATGTATATCCACTGTCACCTACTCATTGTATTATGAAAAACTGAATAAAATCTTTTGAGAAAAAAAAAAAATGGTTGGGGATAGTGGATACCCCTGACGGGTGCCATTAGAAATAGGGAACGGTGTGGAGAGCATACCAGCTGTTAAGACTTGGGTGGATGGATTGGAATATAAAGCCAACATTGCGTTGGAGATGAGACCGTGAAAGCCAAATTTTTGGAGGACTTCTTTCATATAACACCATTCCACCCTATCAAACGCCTTCTCTGCGTCTATGGAGAGCAGCAGAGAAGGCGTTTTAGTTAAATTAGCATAATGAACAATATTAATAATACGTCTTGTAGCATCAGAAGTTTGTCTCCCCCTGATGAAGCCCATCTGGTCGCTCTTAATTAAGGAAGGCATAAACTCCGACAGTCTAAGGGCGATAAGTTTGGCGTAGATCTTTATATCCGTGTTTAGGAGAGAAATAGGTCTAAAATTACTAGGGGTAGTGGGATCTTTGCCAGGTTTGGGTATGGTGGTCACGTAGGCTTTTAACATTTCATTTGGAAAGGATGCTGAGTGTGCTGCTTGTGTGAACATTTTTTGGAGATGCGGGGAGAGAATAGTGGAGAAGGTTTTGAAATATTCATTATTTAGTCCATCAGGACCGGGGGATTTCCCATGGGGAAGTGAAGTGATGACTGATGTTATTTCATGGCTTGTGAACGGTGAATTCAGCAATTCAAGCTGTGTTTCGGAGAGTCTAGGGAGATCTAAATCTTTGAGGAAATGCTGTATTTTGGGAACAGTAGGTTGAGAAGTGTGGGGGTCAGTGCTAAGGTTATAAAGCTCACTGTAATATTGTGCAAAGTGGTTTGCGATGTCCTGAGGATTAATGATTTTATGATGGGATGTAGGGTGTATCAAATGGGAAATCCTAGTTTTGGTGCGTATTGCTCTAATCCTATTGGCAAGATATTTGCCTGCTTTATTTGCACAGGCGTAGGTACGTAACTGCAAGCGTCTAAGGTAGAAATCATAGTTTTGGGCCAGGTGATCTCTCAATTTTTCTCTAAGCAAAGTTATTTGAATAGTCCGCTGGTGGGAGGGAGATGCTTTATTAAGGGCTTCTAAATTGTGGATGTCGGAAGTAATGGAGTCTATGATTGCAGTATACTTCTTTTTAGCTCTAGCTCCTAGCTGGATAAGGATGCCTCTAATAAACGCTTTACGGGCGTTCCAGAGTGTGAAAGGACTCTCTACTGAAGGTTCATTTTGTTGGAAGTATGTTTTAAGGTTTTGAGAAATCAGTTCCCTAGTACCGGAGTCCTGTAGTAATCTAACACTGCATCGCCAGATGGGTGACGAGGGGGAGACACCCTTCTCATGTATAGAAAGTGATATGGCAGAATGGTCAGACCACGTAATATCATATATCTCAGAGGATGAAACATTTTGTAAAGTCCATTGATCTGATAAAAAGAAGACTATTCTGGAATAAGACCCATGTACATGGGAGAAGAAGGTAAAGTCTTTCTCTTTGCCATGTGTGCATCTCCACACGTCGTACAGTTTCTCTGAATGTAGGACCTTATGTAGGTAGGTGTTGCTGCTACGGTTGACATTAGAAGTGTCAAGTTGTGGGTCGACAATGAGGTTGAAATCGCCACCAATAATGAGACTACCGTATTGGATAGAGTGTATTTTATGTAGTAGGGCAGGAGATGAAGGGTCCATAATGTGTAGGTCCAGTGCTATTGAAACAAAGGGTGTAACCACAAAAATAAACAATAACGTATAGAATAGTAAAAATAGAATCATATAAGCGATCCATATGCAAACAAAGCTGCAGAAATGACAAATGTCAGGGGTAAGAACAAGGAGAGATGAAGAAATCCTTGTGTCCAGGGAGAGAACATATTTGTTAGCGGTGTATGATTATTTACTGCCATCAGTGACATTTTTGGGGGCTCGTCTGCGCGAAACTACTTGCCACTCGTCCGGAATAGGGCGTAGTTGTGTTGCGGGTGGTTCCAGAGGGCTTTGTTGTGGAAGTATGCCCCATTGGCGCAAGAGTGTGATACCTTCAGCTAATTGTGTGCGTGTTACCATCATGTGAGATGGACAACTTTGCGGGGTAACGCCACTTGTGCGGTATATTGTGGTTGCGCAAGGCCTTAGTGATGGTCGCTAAGTTTCCGCGCAGTTGCAAAGTATGCCTTGACAGGTCACGGAGGAGGATCAATTCTGCATATTGAGAGAGATTGCTACCACGAGTACGAAATGCAGTCATAATTTGCTCCTTGATATGATAGTAATGCATCTTGAGCAAGACATCCCGAGGGGTACCTTCAGGGAGGAAGGCTGGCTTGGGGATTCTATGAATCCTGTCAATGGTCAGTTCTTGAAGAGATAATGTAGGGATAATGGTAGAGAATAGCGTGCTTGTATACTGTAGTAATTGGTTTGGAGTTATAGCTTCAGGAACACCTCTAATTTTAATATTGCACCTCCTAGAGCGGTCCTCGAGGTCTACTACTTTACTCTTAAGCCATGCTATCTCTTCATCATGGGACTTGTGAGCCTCTACTAAAGTATTGAAGGAGGTAGTGCATTCCCCCATGTTGCGTTCCACTTGATCCACTCTATTGCCTAGGGCCAATACTTCTCTATGGCAGTTAGTGACTTCTACAGTGAGGTCAGCTTGTATGGAGGCTTTGAGTGACATCAGCATCTCCTTAAGGACCGTATCTGAGACCGGTCGACCGGATGTGGGGTAGGCCGCAATCAGGTCGGAGGCCGGTGGATGTAGAGCATGGCCTACAGGAGCGGATCCGCTTACCTCCATGTCGCGGTCCGCTCGGTTTGCGTCTGGAGAAGAGATCCGTTGCCTTTATTTGGCTGGGCTTCTAGTCGTTGGGCTATTCGTCCCCGAGGAGGAACCGCTGAGGAAAGTCGTTCGGAGGTGATGTTGTTGCGAGGCCTGCTCCTGATTTTCAGTCACACACGATCCGGCGCCATTTTGTGTGATCCCGCGTGCTCTGAAGAGGTTCGGAAGTTTCCACGGCGGTTGCTGATTCTTTCTATTTTTTGGCATCTTCGGTGGAAGCGAAGGTGTCTACACTGCGTTGTAGATAGGTTTATGTAGAAATATGTCACCGATGGAGTTGCGATAGGGTTGTTCTCTCCGGTGGTCGAACGGAGCTCTCAGCTCAGGCGTCCATCTTGGAGCTCGTTCGCCACGCCCCCAGATCCATTTTTTTTTTAAACAGTGTAAAAATAAATAAAATCAAGTCAAATAAATAAGAAATATTATTTTTTTTTAAAACACCCTGTCCCAACGAGCTCTCATGCAAAAGCGAACGCATATGTGAGTAGCGTCCGCATATGAAAATGGTAGTCAAACCACACATGTGAGGTATCGCTACAATCGGTAGAGCAAGAGCAATAATTCTAGCCCTAGACCTCCTCTGTAATGCAAAACATGCAACCTGTAGAATTTTTTAAATGTTGCTTATGGAGATTTTTGAGGGTAAAAGTTTAAAGCCATTCCACGAGCGGGCGCAATTTTGAAGCGTGACATGTTGTATATCAGTTTACTCGGCGTAACATTATCTTTCACGATATAAAAAAAGGTGGGCTAATTTTACTGTTGTCTTATTTTTTTATTCAAAAAGTTTGTAAGACCGTTGCACAAATACGATGTGAAAAAAAAGTATTGCAATGACTGCCATTTTATTTTCTAGGGTGTTAGAAAATAATATATATAATATTTGGGGGTTTTAAGTATTTTTCGAACAAAAGAAAACAGTTTTAAACATGTAAACACTGAGTATGAAAAAGAGGCTCGGTCCTTAAGTGGTTAAGAAACAGACAGCATGGATTCATGAAAGACAGAAGTTCGAGGGCACATCGGACTCTGACAGGAATGGTTATTCACTGCTAGAGCTCCCCTCTATGTGAGGAGAAAAGCTAATTAATATCCGTAGCCCCCCGGTCCCAGACACACAGAAACACACTGAATATCCCCCGGAACACAGAGGTAAGGTTTGGGGCAAAATTATGGTGTTTGAAAGCATGCGCACCAAAAACAAAAATCCCTCCATTAAAGAAACCAAAGCACACACTGCAGCTAAAATGGCGTTGACACCTTCCTCCTCAAAAGCCTCAGTGCTCTCACAGAAGCAGCAGCCTATACAAATAACTTCCGGTGAGTCAAACTCAGAAACAAATGACTTACAGTCTATTTCTCATGATTCCCCTGCCTCTCTAGCACTTTTAAGGCAATTTGAAAAAATGCTTAACAAAGCTCTGAGGCAAACTTCAGAACATATCACTAAAAGCTTCACAAAATAGATAAGAGAGCTGGGTAGCCGCACTGAAGCACTGGAAACCAGAGTGGATGAAATAGAAATTTCAGCACAGGAATACATGTCTGAACTGGATAATCTTAAAGAGGAAAATCTAGCTTTACAATCAAAATTAGAAGATTTTGAGAATAGGGCTAGACGCTCCAATATTAGAATCAGAGGTATTCCAGAGTCAGTGACAGACCTGCAAACTACCATTACCGCCTTATTTCAAGAACTTCTGCCTACATTGTAAGCAGAATGTTTTTAAATGGATAGAGTCCATCGCACTCTTGCACCTAAAAAAGCAGACGTCCCCCACGCGATATATAATCGCAAAGTTTCATTTTTATCACACTAAGGAGAATCTGCTAGCAGCAGCAAGAGCAAGAAATGAACTATCTTTTCAAGGACAGAAGCACCAACTATTTGCTAATCTCTCTCATCTCACTATAAACAAACGCCGAGCAATGAAATCCCTACTACTGATATTACAAAATCATCACATAAACTATCAGTGGGGATTCCCCTTTTCTTTACGATTCACATGCAAAGGCTCAAAATTCATCTGCAGATCAGAGGCAGAACTACAGCAAACTCTACAAAATATGCATTTAATGGATACCATGTCTGATCTTGATTCCCCACCAGACGATCAGCGTCAGTATCTTCACAAAAATCCTCCAAACTTTCTGGAAACAACGGAAATCATTCCCACTCTCACAAAAGAAGTCGTTTGGATTCCCCTGCTCAGCAAACTGAAGAAACCATGGACTGAACAATTTAAGCTGTTCCCCTGACTCGCTATTATATTTGAATCATAACTTACCTACCCATTATTCACCTTTTCACATACCCATTAATTTTGAAACCCAGATGAAAACTCATTTGACTTCCTAAATTCAAAACATAATATTGCAATGCCTAATTTGAGTCTCTTGGTTATGATATAGAACATAATTATATATTTATATAATTTAAATATTAAATATATATATTTATATATATTCATATACTTATGTATTGAACATGTGTAGTTCAACATACGGTATAAGTTGGCTCAAATACGAACATGATCGGCTAAATTAACATTTATTTGTTTAATGCTATGTTTACATTTATTTAATTCCCCTTTCCCCTATTCCCCCCACATATTATATAAATATATATATTTATTTTATTTATTTTGTTTATTTTATTTTATTCTATTTTATTTTATCTTTAAGGGTGAGGAGAAGGGGAAGGGAAAAGAAGGAAATAAATAAATAAATAAATAAAAGGGGAAGGAAAAGAAGAAGAAAAAAAAATAAAAAAATTAAATAAAATAAGGGGGGGAGGGGGGGGGGTTGGGGTGAAGAGAAAGGGATAGGGAGAGGGAAAAGATAAGAGAAAATAAAAAAAGAGAAGGAAGGGTAAAATGAAACAGGAAAAGAGCTATCATCCAAGGTTGCTGACCGGTCTTTTCATTTAATTAAGTTATTAATAAAATTAAATAAGATTTTTTTGTTCTGCTCTGTTCTAATATATTTAGTCTCCCTTCCCCCCCTTCCCCCTCCTCTGCAATTAGACTCTAAAAGACAGCGTAGTAGGTCTTATCTTATTGTATTTTATTTTATTTTATCTTTAAAATCATCTCCTAAGCTTACTGACTGGTCACCTTATTTTTTACAAAGTTATTAAGATGTACTATGAGATCTAGGTTTTGTTCTGATCTAGCATATTCTAATTTTTACTAGATGGTCACCTTAATATGTGGGCGGATGACACAGGCTATATTCCCCATGATGGTGGCCTATTCCCCCCATCACAGGTAAACCCTACTTTTCATGACATGCTTTTATGCATCTTGTCTAACTTTATCCTTTTTATTTTCAGTTTTCTCTATCTCTCTATACTCCTAACAGCTTTAGTCCCTCCTTCTTATCCCCTATTTGGGTCCACATGGGTCGATTCATCCAGTCAGACACTAACAGACGATTGTGAGCATTACCTTTTCAATCATTTATTATGGCACCCTTAAACATTCTTTCCCTGAATGTTCAGGGAATTAACATACCACAAAAAAGAACAAAAGCTTGTTCTTTTCAAGCTAAGAAGGATCATATAATATGCCTACAAGAAACTCACTTTACAGAAAATTCTACTCCTAAATACATGAGTCCTTTTTACCCTCAAGTCTTTACAGCCTCGGTCAGCGTCAAAAAAAGAGGTACCCTCATAGCCTTCCACAGATCTACCCCGTTCTTAATCAAATCAGAAATTAAAGACCCTGAGGGGCGTTATCTCATTATTGCTGGTCACATTATGGATAATGCGGTAACAATAGTATCATACTACACTCCTAATAGACAACCAACCCCATCATTTTCACACTTATTACAAGTAGTAAATACTCATAAAATGAGTACGGTCATCATATGCGGTGACTCTAACCAGATCCTCCTCCCGTTACTAGACAAATCGCCTTATATGCCCTCTCGCAACTCAAGCAATCAATCATTTTCTAAACTACTCTCTCAATATAACCTAGTAGACTCTTGGAGAGAATGTAATTCATCCAAAAGATGCTTTACCTACTATTCTCACCCACATAAGCTATTCACATCACATTTTTCTAACCACAGCTATGATACCGGAAATTCTTACATCCAACATAATCCCCATCCCCTGGTCAGACCACAATGCAGTATACACTACAATATCCTCTACCATCCATAAAGCCCATGACCCAACATGGTACCTCCCTGACTTCATACTTAAAAACCCCTTATATAGTCAAATAATTGAACAAGGTATTAAAGACTATCTAGAATATAACACTAACCCAGAGGTTTCTCCGCTTATCTTATGGGAAGCGCATAAGCCCGTGGTACAGGGATTGATCCAACAAAAAATGGCACTGATTAAAAGAGAACGCATTAGCCTAACACGAAAATTAGAAACCAACTTTAACACTGCTTTTGCTTCATTTCAAAATAACCCTTCCTCTAAATCAAAAGAACAATTGGAAAAAGCCAGACTAGAATATGATTTATTCTTAACAGAATCAGCAGATAAGACACTATGCAGATCAAAACACATGTTCTACATGAAATCATACAAACCTAATACCTTCTAGCATGCGCGCTGAAATCTATTTACAGACAATCAAACCCAATCAGACTTAAACTATCAAATAACACTTACACGAGTAATCCTCTTAAATTGTTCAAAAATTCTGTAAATATTTATCATCATTATATTCAGAATCAAAGGGATTCAACCAGTCTGATGCTGATAACTTCTTTTCTAAAATCTTACTAAACTTATACACAAAAAAATCTTGCTGGAAGAACGCATAAAATCAGCAGAAGTTTTGAAAACCATAAAAGAATTGAAAATAAACAAAATGCCTGGCCCAGATGGATATTCAGCCTTATATTATAAAACATTTTCTGAAACTCTTTCACCTATATTAGAGGAAGCATTCAACACTCTAATAGACGGCTATTCCTATAGACGTGAATCATTATTATCTATTATTTACATGATCCCCAAACCCCACTCAGATAATACATGTTGCACAATCTTCCGTCCTATTTCCCTCTTAAATCAAGACATTAAAATCTTAGCAAAAATCTTAGCTACCCGCCTTAACAAGATAATTGGTAAAATCATTCATAATGACCAAGTAGGATTTATGCCAACAAGGCAAGCAAGTGATAATGTACGTTGAGAAACCCTTGGCATACATAGCTAAAAAAAGACAAATTCCTACATGCTTTCTATCTCTTGACATAAGAAAAGCCTTTGATTCAGTAGCCTGGCCATATTTACATTACACTCTCCAGAAATGGGGATTTGGCCCCCACTTCACTAGTTGGATAACAACTCTTTATAACAAACCCCAAGCCTACATAAAATATGCAGGATATAAATCGGAACAATTTAATATAGAAAGAGGCACTTGACAGGGTTGCCCACTTTCCCCCTTAATATTTGCCCTTTTAATAGAACCTTTAGCTCAATACCTTAAGATTAGAGCCAACAGTCGCTGGAATAAAACTAGGTGGAATTCATCATAAACTTAGCTTATTTGCTGACGATATTTTATTGTTCCTGTCATCTCCCCAAGTGGCAGGCCCAAATCTAATACTTATTCTCAACATATTTGTTGCCATATCAGGGCTACAGATAAACTCCAAAAAATGTATAGAATTAAATATATCACTTTCAACAATAGAACTAACCTCAGCAAAAGTAGCACTCCCTTTCACACGGGCAGCGAGATCAATTCCGTTATTAGGAATTCACCTTACAGCCTTTTTATCAAACTTATACTCTGATAATTACCCTAACATTTCTAAACACAATACAAACCTAATGAACAGTTGGTCCCACCTTCCCATCTCCTGGTTGGGGAAAATAAATGTTGTTAAAATGTGGATTTTACCCAAACTACTATATTTATTTAGAGTATTACCGATTGCAGTCCCCGCTCGCTACTTACGTATTATCCAGAAAAGAGTATCTAAGTTTATTTGGGGATCTTCAAAACCGTGTATCCCTCTCAAAACATTATACTTACCTAAAAATTTAGATGGTCTGGGAGTACCAAATTTTACCACTTACTATAAAGCAGCTCACATAGCTAGTTTAACTAAATATCACGCCACTCCTTTATGGGATTTGCTAGAGGCATGTGACCCTTTATCGATCTCCAATATATTATGGTTACATTCCAAAAATCGTTTTGGCTTAAATAATCCTATTACTAAACATTACTTATCCCTCTGGGACAGGCTTAAATTCAAATATAAATTGCAATCTTCACACAACCCCATCCTCTCCTTCTTCAACAATCCAACATTTTCCCCAGCATGGATTTATCCTCTCTCTTTTAAAGCATGGTCTTCTTTAGGTATACTGAACTTCCACAACTTTGTTAACTCGTCATCCTTTATCCCTTTTCCATCTCTCTGTGAAGCACACAGTATTCCTCAATCAGAATTGTTCCGATACTTACAAACAAAAAAAATTATTCACACCTAATATCATTTCTCATGTACCTTTGACCCACTTAACCAGTTTTGAATCCACATTTAAGAACGACCCACATGCCAGAGGACGAATTTCCTCCCTCTACTCTCAATTATTAATAAACTCTGATAAAGATATACCTAGTTATGTGCAAAAATGGAAGGAGGACTTGGAATACACTCTAGACGAGGCAGAGTGGATTAAAATTTGGTCCACAATTAAATCTTCTTCCCCTAATGTACTAGCCATGGAAACCAATTATAAGGTACTAACTCGGTGGTGCTTAGTACCTGTCAAAATCGCTAAATTTACCCCTGGATTCTCAGATCACTGTTTTCGGGGCTGTTTGGAAAAAGGTACATATAAACACATTTGGTGGTCCTGTCCAATAGTCCAGACATTTTGGAAAGAAATATTTACATATGCCGGGGGCGTGGCTAGCTGCGGAGCAAGATGAAAGCTTGATCACAGAGCTCCGCTCCACAGCAGGCTTCCTCAGCTACACCAGCGCAACTGACCGACCCTCTCTCGCACAACAGAGCGGGGAAGTCGTGGGACACTCGGCGGCATGCCCGGACGCCGCCATCCTCCGCCGCAACCGCGCCGAATGATTGAATTCTTCGGCCGCATGGAGAACGGAGGGAGCCAAGATGGCGCCGACCAGGCCGCTCTGCACACGGGCCCCGCGCCGCACAATTCACAGCCGCTCGATCCACAGTGTGACCGGCCCGGCACAGACAGGGATGGCAGAGGAGACCATGAGGAGATGGACAGTCTGCCCCATACACCGCTATACGCAGGGGACACACCGCAAGAGAGAGGTAAGAGACTGGCCTCTTCCCCCTGTAACTCTCCTCACAAAGCACCCACTGCTAAGAAGCATCATGGCCCTGACTCTGGACCTGCTCATGCCACCTCAACCCCTTTGTCTACCTTGGCTACCATACCGGTAACTGACAACCCTGTGTCTGAAAGCATGTTAAAATCTATGCTGCTCACTCTGCAGAAAGACCTCCACAGGGAGCTGCAGCTCTCCCTATCCCAAGCACATGACAGGCTAGACTGCCTGGAAGATAGAGCAGACATAATGGAAGATCACCTTTCAGACATGAGCAATGCTCACAATGAACTCCTCAACGCACACGACCACCACACGGATGAGATCCAAAAGATAAAGCTGAAGCTCGCAGACCTCGAGGACAGGTCCAGACGTAACAATATAAAATTTAGAGGTATCCCTGAAACCGTATTACCTAACGAGCTGCCAAAGTACTTGCACCATCTTTTCCTCACTCTCCTTCCTGACCTTACACCTCATGATATGACCATTGACCGAGCGCATAGAATTGCGAAACCGGACCATCTCCCGGATGATACACCCCGAGATGTTCTAGCAAGAATCCACTTTTATCAGGTCAAGGAACAACTCCTTCGTGCGGCCAGGAACTTGAGACCCCTTCCAGCTCCTTACAGCAAAGTATCGCTTTTCGCGGACCTGTACCCCGCAACCATGGAGTTCCGCAGAGCGTTCTCACCGGTCACGTCCCTACTCCAAGAGCACAATATTGTTTATCACTGGGGATTCCCCACCAAGCTCCTAGTCACCTACCAACAAAAAGTGGTTCCTATCCTGTCACCCAAGGACGGGTACAAGAAGCTAACTAACTGGGGCCTACTTCCTCTCCGACCGAAGTCACACAATTCAGCAAATCACTCGAAGGACTCCCCGCCTCCTCCTCGGCGACCATTAAACAAGTCCAACAAAACCTGATGCCCTCTACGTCAAGCACTGTCCCAGCTACATGAAGCCTGCATGGGCGTCTTCTTCAGTTTCACCCCCCCCCCCCCCCGTTGAATTACAGTGTGCCAAGCACACTCTGTCTAGGTGTCTTCCTAAACCTTTGTTTCCTTGAAGGTAACCTGCTCTGTTATTACTTTTGGATATTTTTTCTGACTTACCAGTTTTTTTGCTTTTGTTCTCTTATTATTTTGGGTCTCATTTTTCCCCCCGACCCCTGTCTCACCACCTTATTAACCACTGGTGCCCAACGTTTCTTGTAAGAACTACCAGTCCCTGATGCCGATCGCGTCTTCGACATACCGACATCTCTAAACCCATTTGAACTGTCTCTTTTATTGTAATCTTAATGATCACAGATTTTACAAGATGTAAGTCATAATTGTCAACATAGATTATTGTACTGTATAGAATTGTAATACACTGTCTTATTCTACCTGTGGTCGCGCTCAACATCTGTGCAACTCTATTTCATAATTGACCGCCATGCCAATTAAAATAGTTTCCCTCAATGCCAAAGGTCTTAACTCCCCCTTCAAAAGAAACCTCCTCTGGAAGGAAGCGTGTAAACAAAAAGCTGACATAGTATGTGTGCAAGAAACGCACTTTACGCAACATAATCCACCCAAATGTACACATAAAAATTATTCACACTACTTTTTCTCTAACCACACTAAAAAGAAATGTGGGGTAATGATAGCTGTTAGCTCCGACATTTCTTTTAACCCACAACACATTGACACGGATGAGGAGGGAAGGTTTATCGTTTTAACTGCAACGATTGATAACCAAGTCTTAACATTAGTAAATGTATACGCGCCCAACACCTCTCAAAAGAAGTTTTTCAAACGCCTCAGGTCCAAATTACAGCTGGTTAAGCATGACTCCCTAATCATATGCGGAGACTTTAATGATATTCCTGACCCTTTGCTAGATACAACCAATCCCAGTAGGAAGGACTCCTCCGCCCTTTCCACGTTCATGACCAATGAAAATCTATACGACCCATGGAGGTGCACACACGATGTTGAACGCGATTACACTTTTTACTCCTACCCAGGCAACTCCTACTCTCAGATCGACCTCTTTCTCACAAACAAAAAAGCTTTATTGTCCACCTCAGAAGCCCATATTGGCACGATTACATGGTCAGATCACGCACCAATCTCTTTGACCCTGTTCCCGCCCCTATGCCCCACTAACCACTCGGTGTGGCGAATGAATGCATCCCTATTAACCAATATTACTTACGAAAAGGAAATAGAATCCGAGATTAGGAGTTACTTTGAGTACAACTGTGCATCGGTAGACAACCAAGCTACAATTTGGCTAGCACACAAAGCCTCATTGCGAGGGCTTTTTATGAAACTGGGAGCCAGAGAACGCAAAAGACGAAACGCAGAGGTAGACCAGTTGTTACAACGCATTAAATCCCTGGAACTGGCCCATAAAGCCAATCCCACCACTATACTGCTAGATTCCCTTCGTGACTATAGAAAACAACTTACTGAATTATTGAACCACAAATTTGACTACTACATCAAACGACTAAAATTGAACACATATGCCTTCAGCAACAAATCTGGAGCCTTTTTAGCTAAACAAATTAAAAAACAACAACGCAAGGCCAAAATCCCATACCTCCTAAACTCCAAAGGTGCACATATGACCAATCCCCTGGATATAGCCAACACATTTGCAGCTTTCTATTCGGACTTATACAACCTCCAAACGACGATGTCAGACCCCCCGATAACTACCGACTCTATTAACGCTTTCCTTTCTTCAGTTCAACTACCAGTACTGACACCGACTCAACTGAAAGACCTATCCACCCCCTTTTCGCTCACCGAAGTACAAGCAGCTATCAAATCGCTCCCACTACATAAAGCACCAGGCCCCGACGGCTTTGTTAATGAATATTATAAGCACTACAATGACATCCTCTCCCCTCATCTCTGTAACGCCTTTAATCAATATGCCTCCTCTGGCACAATGCCAACGGAGTGTCTGAATGCCCTTATAGTAACCCTACCCAAACCGGGTAAACCCTCGGATACTCCGGGAAACTTTAGACCTATTTCACTCTTAAATACAGACACCAAATTGTACGCTAAACTGCTGGCTCTTAGACTATCCACGGTGATGACTCAACTGATCCATATAGATCAGGTGGGCTTCATCCCTGGAAGGCAAACCTCGGACGGCACTCGT
This sequence comes from Lithobates pipiens, assembly GCF_037356315.1. Lineage (NCBI taxonomy): Eukaryota > Metazoa > Chordata > Amphibia > Anura > Ranidae > Lithobates > Lithobates pipiens. The sequence continues at coordinate 113,019,722 of NW_027507788.1, forward strand.
CGCTTTATTGACATTATTCAGTGGACAGAACACACCAAAACGCCTTCTCTGCTCCTTTCCTTGGATGCAGAGAAGGCGTTTGACAGAGTTCATTGGCTATATCTGGAAGCTGTCCTACGTAAATTTGGCATATCCGACAAACTACTGCAAGCCATCTTATGCCTTTATTCGTCCCCTAGTGCACGGGTATGGACATCTGGAGTCATCTCGGATCCCTTTTCTATTACTAATGGTACCCGTCAGGGATGCCCCCTTTCCCCTCTAATTTTCGCTATGGTCATGGAACCACTAGCCCAGCACATTCGCTCCAACACAGACGTCAAAGGTGTCACAATAGGACAAGTAGAACATAAAATAGGATTATACGCAGACGATGTAATAATCTCGCTCTCCGATCCACAACAGTCCTTGGGAGTAGTTCAACAAATACTAGGTCAATTTAGTACTATTTCGCTTTATAAGGTGAACCACAGCAAATCTTTGATGCTAGCCCTAGGCCTTGACAAATCGACGGTCCAACATGTATCCACAATCTCACCCTTCTCCTGGTCTACTTCTGCGTCTCTGACGTATTTGGGAATCAAATTAACTTCCTCCAGTACACAACTTCTACGATCTAATTACTCGGCCCTCACAGAGAGGCTCCATCAATTATCGCGTGGGATGAACCATCCGTTTGTCTCATGGGCTGGCAGGACTGCGCTAGTTAAAATGTTTCTGCTCCCCCACATCTTATACATCTTCCGCACTCTCCCGATACCATTCCTACCGGTGCACTTGAGATCTCTTCAAGCCATTCTCCATGCCTTTATCTGGCAAGGTAAAAAACCCAGGATTAATAGGAAAATCCCTACAACTCCAATCTGTAAAGGAGGTATGGGAGTTCCCAATGTCACTTTATACTACAAAGCGGTTGTTCTAGAGCAATTTAAGGTTTGGTGGAATACATCTAGCCCATCTAACTGGGCACAGATAGAAGCAGAAATACTACCTACCAAACCCAAACTACTTTTATCTGCCTATATTCTTGCACCTGGAATTCAACATTAGACACTGTATCTGCCTCTATCAGAGTATGGTCATCCCTTTCACAAATGTCGATAGGCATACCACATTCTTTATTGCCCCTTATTCCTACTCAATCGCTGACCCTCATGCTACCTGACCTCCCCATACAACCTTGGATTGAAGCGGGCATCTCGGATCTAGGGAAATTATTTTCCGCCTCACGGCTAAAATCTTTTGCAGAGCTCCAATCTACTTATCTAATCTCTCACAAGTCCTTCTATATATATTTAAGGGTTAGGTCCTTACTTAACAAAATCAAATGGACTCATCACCGCGGGATATTGCATGTCACGGTAGCATATTTCACCTCAAACGATCTTACATGCAAGGGCATATCGTACTTTTACAAAGAGCTTTCCCGATCCTCAGATGACCCGCTACAAGCCAGTATTTTAAAGTGGTCTAAACACATCCCAAGCAGCCCACCTAACCATGTATGGCTCCAAGCTCTCTCCCTTCCTGCTAAGCTCTCACGCTGTACAACACACTGGGAAACATTACAAAAAATATTCCATCACTGGTATTACACGCCCGACAGACTTGCACGGTTCTTTCCAGATGTATCTCCTCTGTGCTGGAGGGGATGCGGATCCATAGGAACGCCTTTTCATATCTGGTGGGATTGCCCATCGCTTAAAGACTTTTGGTCCCATATTCGAAACGCTCTCCAAATAATTAATTGTGCTACCTCTAATCTGACACCCTTAGATATCCTTCTAGGACTAACGATACCATCCTGGCCCAAAAAGCTACAAACGATAGCCACCCACATGTTAATAGCCGCAAGACTGGCTATCGCTCGTAAGTGGAAATCCATGCAACCTCCGGACTTCCGAGAAGTGATATCCATTCTAAACTCCAATTTCGAACTGGAACACAATTTCTCTAAAGCTCACCTCTCAAAGAATAAATTCCTCAGGGACTGGGAACCTTGGATCACTGATCCGAGAAGTACTCGACTGACATAACACTTGGCACCAAACCCGTTCAACGTACAATTCTGATATGTGTTATACTCTAACTGTCTTACTATACGATAAAATCGACTACTCACAATCCTTATAACTGTTTTACATAACGTATGTATCTTGTGTTATACCCAGATGAGTTGGCCACTAGGCCTATCAAGTGCAGTTGTATCTCTGTTATCTTATGTTCACTTGATATATTAGTACTGTTCTTGTTAGACCTACTATCAATCGCTGTTAACGAAAATGATGATGTATCCAAACTCTTCTCCTCTGTTTTTTTTTTCTTTTACACGAGGATTTGCAACTACATCCTTTTTCTTGTAATGCATGTATACGCCTTTGTATTATGAAAACTGTCAATAAAAATCTAAGTTTAAAAAAGTAATAAAATATTAAAATATAATATAATAAAAGCCCTCATTCTATAATTACAAAAAAAAAATAAAAATATTTACATATGCCTTCAAAATGTTCAATATTATCCTTCATCCTAACCCCACAACAACACTACTATGCCTAAAACCAGAGTGTCTAACTCATGCCCGAATTAAACTATGTGTATTTTTGCTCACAGCAGCAAAAGAAACTATGGCGAAAGCTCTTTAGAGCTGGCCGAGACCAAACAAAGAATTAATAATTTTATGATACACGCTAAAATGGCTGCTATTGAACAAAACCAAATACCTAAATTTCGTAAACTATGGCAGCCTTGGTTAGAACATTTCTTACCATTACCATTCAATGATATTGTTTTATGGCCATGGTAGATGATTTAAACTCATACTAACAATACTGGTTGGACTGTGACTTCTGGATCGACCCGGTGGAACCCTCTTTTCATTTATTTTACCTTTTCCACTTTTCACTCTTTACCTTATTCTTCCTCTCTCTACTCTGTCTCTCTTTACACCTTATGATTTAGCTATACCTTCGGTTACAAAGAAATCGTTAATAATGTAACATATTTCATTATATCAAGATTATTCAGGAAATCTTTGTTTAGTTTTTTCATACTCTTAATAATAATAACTCTTGCATAACATTTGAATGTCTTCATCAATATTGGTTTAGTTCATAATTGTTAACTAATTACTTAAATTTTTCACAATGCTTTACCTCAGGATCAATTCTATATTTGTAAGCACATATGATTACTACATAAGTATTCTGAATTATACAACACTCAATATTAATTTATTGTACTCAATTTCATTGAACTTTATAAAGTATTTTTGATAAGGAAAGACAGAAGTTCTCTGGTAAATCTGATTTCTTTTTATGAGGAGGTAAGTAAAACCTTGGACAGAGGGGTGACTGGGGATGTGGTATACTTGGATTATGCAAAAGCGTTTGACACAGTTCCCACACACGGCTAATGCATAAGGTAAAGTCTACAGGCTTGGAAAGATCGGTTTGTAAATGGAAAGAAAACTGGCTAAAAGACCGTATTCAGAGAGAAGTAGTTAATAATTCTTACTCTGAATGGTCTAAGGTTATCAGTGGATGGATCCAAATCTCAGAATGAAATAGTAACGAATGGTAACAAATTTTAATGAAATCTATTAAAATTTGTTTTGTTTATTCGTTTCCTAACGAATTTCAACTTTTCAGAAAGATTAGAATTTGGATCGGTCCAAAAAATGATCGATTGATTCGAATTCTGTATGAAGAAATAACTGGTTGTTAAGCAGCGGTCCGGGAAGTTGGCCGCCCGCGTCCTTAACAACTGTGAGTCATTATCTGTCTGCGGGCTTCCCAGCTGACAGATGAATGTAAAGAAAAGAATGCCCTTCGGGTCTGGTATGGCTTTTAAGGGAAACACGCCAAAAAAAAAAAAAAAAAATGGGGGGGGGGGGTGTCTATGCCATAATCCATGCAAGACCATTATCCAAGCATGCAGCATTTTTTTTACAGGTGCGGCGGAAGGCGTGATTGACAAAGGATCTATATCGGGGGACACTGGGTCCATGTCATCAGAAGGGGTGGTAGGTACCTCCAGGTGACATAGACAGGTGGCCCCGTTCTACCTTATAGAAGAAATGTCAAACAGAGGAGCCTGCAGTAAGCATAGATCAGCGAGATCTGGGGGCCCCCTCGTTAAATGAGGCTTCTAGATTCCATCAAGCCCCCACCCTCAGACCCTGAAAATCACAGCCCAGGCTTGTCGGGAAGAGGCCCTTATCACTATCAACATGGGGACTGCCCCAAAGCACCCATCCCCCTATGTTGAGGGCCTGTGGCCTGGTATGGTTCAGGAGGGGGGCCCTCGGTCAGTCCCCCCTTTCCTGACCTACCGGGCTGCATGCTCAGATAAGGGTCTAGGATAGATTTTGGGGAGGACCCCACATCGTTTTTTTATTTTAACAGGGTCTTTACATTTAAATCCATACCAGACCCGAAGGGCCTTGTATGGACTGGGGGGACCCTACATCGTTTTTATTTTTCTTTATATTTCTATTCTTTTCTTTACATGCATTTGTCAGTGGGGAAACCCGCTGACAGATGATGATTCATGGTTGTTAAGGATATGGGCGGCTAGCTTCCCGGCCCGCTGTTTAACAACCAGCTATTTCTTCACACAGAATTCAAATCGGTCGATCATTTTTCGACCAATCCGAATTCTAATCATTCTGAAAAGTTGGAATTTGTTTAAATTAATAAGTGAAACTAATTTTAACAAAAAATAAATATAATTTAACGAAACGAGTAAAACTTCTAATAAAACTAGAAGTAAAACGAACAAATTCCGAAACCAAACTAAACAAATTCCATTACAAAACAAATTAGTAACATAATGAATCTATCTGAAACAAAACAAAAAAAATGTTTCTGTTCATCTACATTTCAGTCTTTGCAGATGACACCAAGCTATACAGTGGAATAACGTTCTCACAGGATGTCTCCAACTTACAAACTGACCTCAATGCATTGATTAATTGGGCAACTATGAGGCAGATAAGATTTAGTGATGATAAATGTAAAGTTATGCACTTGGGGGCTAAGTATGTGCATGCATCATACATACTGGGGGAGGGGGGGTACAACTAGGGGAATCAATGGTGGAGAAGAGTGAACAAAATCCTTACGTGTATTAACAGAGTTATAGACTCCAGAGAGAGAGAGATATAATTTTGTCCCTGTAAAAATCATTAGCAAGACCTCATGTGCAATATGAAGTTCAGTTTTGGGCACCAGTTCACACAAAAGGATATTGGGGAACTGAAGAAAGTGCAGAGAAGGGCAACCAAACTGATAAGAGGCATTGAGGAGCTCAGCTATGAGGAAAAATTAGGGTGGTGATAAATAACGTATACTCAGAATGGTCTAGAGTGGTTAGTGGGGTACCCCAAGGCTCTGTCCTGGGACCAATTCTGTTTAATTTATGTATAAATGATATAGAGGATGGGATAAAAAGCTCAATCTCAGTGTTTGCTGGCAACACAAAAATATATAGGGCAATAACATCACAGAAGGATATAGAAAGTTTAGAAGAGGACCTGAATACATTAATGGAGTTGGCTACTAGATGGCAAATGGAGTTTAACATTGGTAAATGTAAAGTAATGCACTTGGGGATAAAAATATAAGTGCAAGTTACTCATTGGGGATAGAACCTCTAGGGGATTCCAGGGTGGAGAACAGACTGAGGATTAGCATGCAGTGTCAAGCTGCAGCTACCAAAGTCAGTAGAATATAAGCATGCATTAAAAAGGGAATTTACTCCAGAGATAAAATGATAACTTTATAAAACTCTGGTTTGGCCGCATCTGGAGTATTCCATCCAGTTCCTCAGAATGGATGTGCTGGAGCTTGAGAGAGTACAGAGAAGGGCAACTAAATTAATATGGGGACTGGAGGACCGCTACATTTTTTATCACTAGAGAAGAGACGCTTGAGAGGAGATATGATAGCAATATACAAATATCTCAATGGTGATCCCAGCGTATGTATGAAACCTTTCAGTCCCAAGGAGTGTAAGAGGACATGGGGCCATACGATGAGACTGGAAGAGAAGTGGTTAAGCCTTAAAGGGGTTGTAAAGTCTCAAGGTTTTTCACCTTAAAACCCTTGCACAGAGGAGGTAAGTATAACATGTTTATTTAAAAAAACAAAAACCTTTAGTATCACTTTAAGCTGCGTAGAGGGTTTTTTCACTGTCAAGGCGGTAAGGATGTGCAACTCTCTTCCACAATCAGTGGTGTCAGCAGGAAGTATGGATAGTTTTAAAAGACTCTTGGACATGCATCTTAGCGAAAACAGTATACAGGGATATGGAAAATAATTTTCTACAAGCACACACACACACACACACACACATCTCAGGTTGAATTTGATGGACTATTGTCTTTATTCAACCTTACCAACTATGTAACCAAATATGTAACCGTGTAGGAACTGAATTTATTCTCTCTTGAGAAGAAGAGATTAAGGGGGATATAATCAACATGCATAAATGCATAAGTCAGGGCCCACTAACAGGCCAGGTTTGCAAGATAACTGAAATACATCACAGGTGCTGCTCAGTGATTGCGGTATTCTAGTCTGCATCTCCCTAAGGTAATACTTAAAATCTCGCCTGTTAATGGGTCCTGAGGACAGGAGTTGGGAACCACTGACATAAGTGGTCCATATAGTGAACCTGCTGTTCAGTTATTCACTAAGGTCATCACAGAGTACAAGGGGGCACTCTTTACAGCTGGAGGAAAGGAAATGTAATCTCCAAATATGGAAAAGCTTCTTCACAGTAAGAGCTGTTTAAATGTAGAATAGACTCCTTCAAGAGCTGGTTCTGCCCAGCTCAGTAGATTGCTTTAAAATAGACCTGGATTATTTCCTAAATGTACATAGTATTACTGTATACTAACATTTATAAGTAAAGTTCATCCAGGGAACATCCGATTGCCTATTGGGAGATCAGGAAGCAATTGCAATAAATTGGATCATACTTTGCTGGGGGGAGGGGTTTTGCCTTCCTCTGGATCAACTCTGGGTATGGGATTGTGTATATAGGATTGTAAAAACATGTTTTCTCTTTTTTTCTTGGTTGAACTAAATGGAATGGTGTCTTTTTTCAACCAGAGTAACTATGTAACTATGTAACATGTGCAGTAAGTGTGGCAATACTACAGCCAGAGAATCGGCTGCGATTATGTTGCCACCAACTATTATGAAGGGAGGAAAAACAACAGGATCAGACAGGTATTTATTAATTAGGAGCAAGAACATGATTGAAAGCTCCTGATTAAATATGCCATACTTCATTTATGTTTAATCTCTGTTTATGAAATTTTTGTTGTAACAAGTACACATGAAAAAAAGGGAAAAAAGAAGGAACATGCGGCTCTGACATATTTTTATAGTCAGTACAATACACAATATCGGTGAAAGTAGGGCATACATGCTGGTGCACAAAGCATAACAAAAGATGCTTTCCCCACTAGGTAAATAACAATTGCGTTGTGAGTAGTGAAGCAGTCAAGAGTCAAACAAATGTTCAGAATAGAGCCTCCAAGTATTCAATATACCAAGAATACAGAAAAAAAAATCAAAAGCCATTCACACCGTGAGGGCTGCAGTGCCTTGAAAAAGTATTCATAACCCTTGATATTTTCCACATTTTTTCATGTTACAACCAAAATGGTAAATGTATTTTATTGGGATTGTATGTGATAGACCAACACAAAGTGGCACATAACTGTGAAGAGGAAGGAAAATTGGAAATGGTTTTCAAATTTTTTTACAAATAAATATCTGAAAAGTGTGGCGTGCAGTTGTATTCAGCCCCCCTGAGTCAATACTTTGTAAAACCATCTTTCGCTGCAACTACAGCTGCAAATCTTTTTTGGTACGTCTCTACCAACTTTGCACATCTAGAGAGTAACATTTTTGCCCATTCTTCTTTGCATAATAGCTCAAGTTCTGTCAGATTGGCTGGAGAGTGTCTGTGGACAGCAATTTTCAAGTCTTGCCACAGATTCTTGGTATTTAGGTCTAGACTTTGACTGGGCCAGTCTAACACATGAATATGTTTTGATCTAAACCATTTCCTTATAGCTCTGGATGTATGTATAGGGTTGTTGTCCTGCTGGAAGGTGAACTTTTTTTCTAAGATTGTCCTGTATTTGGCTCTGAAATTGTATCATCTCAATAAGAATTGATAAACAAAAGTAAGGGGGGGGGAGTACTATCATCCCATAATAGAGTAAATAGAACAAGGGGGAGCTCAGTACATGGGTTACTCCAGAATTTACCCTTGAGCACAGAAAATGGGTGGGACTGTTGCGGTACCCAGATGAAATAATCATAAATAATAAAATTTGAATTGACATTTAATGGATAATTTATAAAAAAAAGCAAACAACACAAATATAAATCAAGAAGACAGTAAATTTTTCAAAGTAATGGGGGTTACAATAATTACAAAGGACCCCATATAGAAGGGGACACATTCAAGTAGAGTGAGTGTGTTCCTCAACCGGTTTCGCAGCTTTATGCCGCTTCATCAGGAGGCGTCACCTACCATATCTAATATATAAAGAAAAAATACTTTAAACAATAAATCACATTACATAATCAAATTCTTTAACAAAGACAGTAAAAAAAAAGGTATTAACATCTGGAGTATCACTGTATGGTCCCAGTGACTCACCCGAAATGTTCAACCCTTGGCAATAGAGATGGCAAATTCTGAGACACCCTCCATTGGGGTGACCCCCTGGGGGCGGAAACGGGGGGCAGAGCACAATGGAACAGCAGAAACCAACTAGAGACAGTGTTGTAATATGGCTGAACTAGAGTGACTCCATCTTTGTAAGTTCATATAAGATTAACTTGGGTAACTTTGCTAGTTAGCTTAAAAACTCTGTATCTGCAGACATAGGCAGTTTTTCTGTGGACATGCACATAAGGAAATATAGCTTGCATAGGCAGTTTTGTTCTGTGCTGTCTAAATAAAGAAATTGTGTCACAATATGTCTGAGCCACATATCCCATGACTGTGATTCAGAAGCAGATGACATGAGTAATGATATGTAATGATATGTAATGATATGTAACGATGATGTGTAACGATGATGTGTAACGATGATGTGTAACGTACGCCTCTGTATTAACCACACCCATGTTCTATGCAATGATTGGCTGATAAGGGTGCATATAAAATGCAGCCCCTCCCAGAATAAACCAGACAACCCTGAGCATTAATCTTGATGTTGTCTCCTTAATACTGCACTATTAAGTAAAGGGTTTTGTGAGTATTGTAATTGCGTTAGTTATACCTCTAGCTGGTCTTTGTCAGGTATATAGAAATACCATTTTAATCACAACAGACAGGATACAATGATGACGCTTGTGTCAGTTTGAACTTAGTAGTCAATTAGTAACTAATACAGTGCCCATGGATGAAATAGATTGAGAAGGAAAAGGGGTTAGAGGTTAGTAAAAGCACCCCCAAGCCAAACAGAAAATCTGTGTGGTCCATGGGCCATATTACAAGGTGGTTAAGAATAAAAATCTAGAAGTTAGGAGTGTTAATGACATACCAACACTATGTCCTGTGCATGGGTATGGACCAGAGCATTAGTTTTCGTCCGAATGCATTTTCGTCCGAATTTCAGCTATTTTCGTTTTCGTTTTGACAAATGATAACGAAAGCACAAAATCCGAAAAATGAAAGATCCGACATAAATAAATGCTTTATTTTCGTTTTCATTGTTACAACAGTTCGATATAGAATAGGAGATTCGACATGACTCTGACAACAATCTGTGTCTATAGAACCTGTGGTCGAATGTGCCTAACCTTACCTCTATTAGTCCAAGATTATATAGAGAAAATATTCGACAGAGAAAAAAGATTTGACAGAGAGAAAAGATTCTGCAAGTTACTGTCCTAAAAAGTGTTTGGGGACCCGGGTCCTGCCCCAGGGGACATGTATCAATGCAAAAAAAAGTTTTAAAAACGGCCGTTTTTTCGGAAGCAGTGATTTTAATAATGATTAAAGTGAAACAATAAAAGTGTAATATTCCTTTAAATTTCGTAGGGGGGGGGTTGTCTATAGTATGCCTGTGAAGGGGCGCATGTTTCCCGTGCTTAGAACTGTCCCTGCACAAAGTGTCATTTATGCAGGAAAAAAAGTCCTTTAAAATCACTCGCAGCTATTATGAATTGTCGGCTCCGTAATACAGAGAACACTCATTGAAAGTCATTGATAAAAAAATAAAAAAATAAATAAATAAAAAAAGCGTGGGGGTCCCCCAAATTCAATTACCAGGCCCTTCAGGTCTGGTATGGATATTAAGGGGAACCCTGCCTCAAATTTAAGAAAAAATTTGACGTGGGGTTCCCCCTAAATATCCATAACCAGACCCTTCAGGTCTGGTATGGATATTAAGGGGAACCCCGCGTCAAATTTAAAAAAAAATTGACGTGGGGTTCCCCCTAAAAATCCATACCAGACCCTTTATCCGAGCACGCAACCTGGCAGGCCGCAGGAAAAGAGGGGGGGACGAGAGAGCGGCCCCCCTCCCTCCTGAACCGTACCAGGCCACATGCCCTCAACATTGGGAGGATGCTTTGGGGGTCTGTGACCCCTCAAAGCACCTTGTCCCCATGTTGATGAGGACAAGGGCCTCATCCCCACAACCCTGGCCGGTGGTTGTGGAGGTCTGCGGGCGGGGGGCTTATCAGAATCTGGAAGCCCCCTTTAACAAGGGGACCCCCAGATCAAAAGTACCCCTACCATTTCACAAAGAAATGTAACCCCCCTCTGATGTAACACAGGCAGGTTTCCGTTACATCAGAGGGGGGCGGGGTCACCCATACGTCACGGGGAACCCCGGGTTTCCCCTTGCGTCAGAGGGGGGCGGGGTCAGGTGACGGGTGGCCCCGCCCTCCGTATATAAGAAACGTCAGCCGCCAGAATCCTTGCAGTGTCTCCTCCACGGAGACAGAAGAAGGATGGATACGCTGCGCTGGATGAGATGAGACATCGCTGGAGAGATGATCGTCCGTCGCTGGATAGCAAGAGTGGATTATCGCCGCTGGAATCTTTTTTTTATTTTTCTATTTTTAATAAAGGAATTTTTCAAAAGTGTGTTTGTTTTATTTAACCATTTTTTACACTTTCTTTGTGAAATGGTAGGGGTACTTTTGTACCCCCTTACCATTTCAAACAGGGGGGGGGGGGCGGGATCTGGGGGTCCCCTTGTTAAAGGGGGCTTCCAGATTCTGATAAGCCCCCCGCCCGCAGACCTCCACAACCACCGGCCAGGGTTGTGGGGATGAGGCCCTTGTCCTCATCGACATGGGGACAAGGTGCTTTGAGGGGTCACAGACCCCCAAAGCATCCTCCCAATGTTGAGGGCACGTGGCCTGGTACGGTTCAGGAGGGAGGGGGGCCGCTCTCTCGTCCCCCCCTCTTTTCCTGCGGCCTGCCAGGTTGCGTGCTCGGATAAAGGGTCTGGTATGGATTTTTAGGGGGAACCCCACGTCAATTTTTTTTTTAATTTGACGCGGGGTTCCCCTTAATATCCATACCAGACCTGAAGGGTCTGGTTATGGATATTTAGGGGGAACCCCACGTCAAATTTTTTCTTAAATTTGAGGCAGGGTTCCCCTTAATATCCATACCAGACCTGAAGGGCCTGGTAATTGAATTTGGGGGACCCCCACGCTTTTTTTAAATGTATTTATTTATTTTTTTATCAATGACTTTCAATGAGTGTTCTCTGTATTACGGAGCCGACAATTCATAATAGCTGCGAGTGATTTTAAAGGACTTTTTTTCCTGCATAAATGACACTTTGTGCAGGGACAGTTCTAAGCACCAGAAACATGAGCCCCTTCACAGGCATACTATAGACAACCCCCCCCCCCTACGAAATTTAAAGGAATATTACACTTTTATTGTTTCACTTTAATCATTATTAAAATCACTGCTCCCGAAAAAACGGCCGTTTTTAAAACTTTTTTTTGCATTGATACATGTCCCCTGGGGCAGGACCCGGGTCCCCAAACACTTTTTAGGACAGTAACTTGCAAATTAGCCTTTAAAATTAGCACTTTAGATTTTGAACGTTGGAGTCCCATAGACTTTAATAGGGTTCTAAAGTATGCTATATAGTATACTAGCTCCGTCGAATCTTCTTTATACATTCGACAGACACCATAAGCCTTCAAAGACAGATTCGACCGTAATTCATGTGGATTTTCGGACGAATGCAATTTTTGAACGAAAAACGAAATAAATAAAAAAGAATTTCGGGAGTAACTAAATAAATTAAGTTTTCGGACGAAAACGAAATTCCGAAACGAAATATTTTACTCTGCACATGTCTATTAGTTATACCTCTAGATGGTCTTTGTCAGGTATATAGAAATACCATTTTAATCACAACAGAATGGAGGCACTCGCTGAGATTTTGGAATTTAGGGATTTAGGAATTTAGGATTTGGCAGGGTGTGGTCAAACGTTGAAGCTTTGACAGACACAACCCTGGCCAGATAAATTTTAGTTAAGAGAATTGTGAGACGGACCAGGCTGTTAAGAAGGGGCTTCTGAGAAGCCTGTGGCTTATGAGAAGCCTGTGTCCTTGGTGGGACACTGTTTAAAAACCTAATATTAGGCTCCTTTAGGGAAGGAGAAGGAAAAAAAGGGTAATGGGGCAATTACCAATTACTACCGGAACCCACAAAACTTTTGCTCTATCTGGCTTTTCTTGTCTATCGCATTTGCATTAAAGTAATAAGATATTTGTTGTGTGAAACATGGTTGTGAGGTAAGGCAGCCCCTGTTTTCACTGTTATATGATGTCCCAAAAGGGGAAAATTAGATTAGAGTGAAGTAAATTTCCCTTGTTATGTTTAGGTATCGTGGAAAGGGTGAGTACTGTTATATGCATGTTCATATAAGTTTGCTAAGGTATTCTTTGAAGAGACAATGGTATAGTATATGAATAATGTGACTTCTCCCCTTTGCTAGTATGTTGGTTATTGAGCTCTGGAATGATAGGTGCTTGATTCTGCTTGAAAAGTGCATCATTTGTTTGGGCATATTTAACATGTGTTTTGGTAACTCTTGGAAGGGTGTTGGAATGGTATTTTTTGCAGGTTGTAAAATGTATGTGTTAGGTGGAAGGTGGTTGATTTGACAGGTGGGTATTTGGGATGCCCAGGACTGATAAGATTTAAGTAAGTGAGCAGGGTGTTAATTAAGAACATCCTACAATTGTTGAGGGTAAAGTAAGTGAAGTAAGAAGGTAAAAAAGAGAGATTTGAGTTATTTATTAAAGGAGGGTGTGCATTTTGCAAGGGTTTTCAATGCATTGTTTTTTTTTTTAATATACAAGCCAGGTTTCAACGCCGTTTTGGAACTGAAACGGAGAAAGAAAAAAAAAAAGTGAAGGAAAGTACATTTAAAAAGGGGAAGTTAGCAGTCAGTTTGTTTTGAGATTTAAAGGGGACATTTTACTTGCGTTGAGGAAACGATTTTAAAGGACAGCCGGGATAGGAGGTTTTGGGCAGGTAAGGAAATTAACACAGAGAGAGTTTTGTTTAAAATAAGGATTTTTAAAGTGTCACAGCTAGTTTCATTTGGATTATCAGATAAAAGGTGTTGTCAAAATAGGGATTTTTAGTGTAGACTTACCCTGTTACCTTGTTTGTCTGTTTGTTTGTTTGTTTGTTTGTTGATTATTTGTTTATTGCTGTTTGCTGAAGTTATAATGAGTCGGTACAGGTGGGTTGGTGGGATGTGCAGATCCCTGTTTGGCAACGGGCACGGGAAAAGGGGTCAACCAAGGGTAAAAAAAGAGAGAGAGCTGGTGGGGAGGCTAGAGATCTTGTTGAAAGCACCCCATGTTGTGCAATGAGCAGCCCTGGTGCTGGGGTCTCGTGAGACTTTTGCGGGATTACGGTACGAGAGATTCATAGAGACATCAAGATGTTGGTTTATTGGGCAGTGATTAGATTGCTGCTGGATGCACTGACAGGGTTACTGTTCTGGGGGGTCTGAGTGAGGTAGAGGGAGATTATGAATCTTCTTATTTCCCCCTCGGATTCCCCCAGATTCCCTCATCGCTCCCCGATTCTCCACCTCTGAGCTGGTGGGTTTGGTGGTGTGAATTCTGACATGGATCTCTGGTGAGGCGCTAGGGTCGCAGCTTCATGGACTGACTGTTTCTGTGTCGATCAGTGAGGATTCTCAGAGTGCAGCGATCATCGGAGGGAGAACATGTTTAAACATTTCTCCCATGACTGTCTCTGTTTCATGGACTGTTTGTGGACTGTGATTAGTGGCAGTCCTTGGGTCGCCCTGTTCGCAGTTTCATAAGACGGACACCTGGGTAGAGGGAACTGGTTAATGGAGAGAAATGCTTAATTTTATGTGTATGTGAATTTTTGTCTTGTCTTGGAATTCCAATTTAGAGTATAAGATTGTTTTTGTTTTCTGAATTCAGATAAATTGTTGGGTAGTTGATATATGTCCTATGATCCTGCCAAGACAGAGTGCATTGCTAAAGTGGGCAGGTGAAAGGGACAGAGTAGGGTACTCATCTACGTGTGGTGCTTTAAGAGGATTGAATCACAGTTTTGGATAATTACAGATTATTATTTGAGTGATCCCTCCTGTCCAAAATACTGTTTAGCACAGTGCAGAGATATGCTGTTTTGTTTCGGGTGGAAGAGGGGAACAAACTATCAACCATGCCTTTCACTACGGGTTTTGTGGGGAGCATACTTCTACATTTGCATTCCATAGTCAGCGAGTCAAAGACTTGCTGAGGTGGAAAATGAATGTTAAAGAAGGATCTGATTCAGAAAAGTTATCTATAAAAGGTACATGTTTATTGTTAAAATGTTGCAACTAGTGTCAGTCTATTCATGAAATGTGTTGGGCATATATTAAGCCCATATCCACTCCATAGTAAATTGGGAACATTAAAAGGGGAATGTGACATGTCACTGATAAAATTATGTATGCGCTGGTACCAAATGTTTTTTTAAAGGGATCAGATACAAATTTTTCGAGTCTGACTTTAAGACTATTTTGGGTGTGGCTGCCTATCCTTACATTATTGAAGTTAAAAGGTATTTTTTTCTGATAACAGCATATGTGCTATATTTGTGCAAATTGTTTTAATAGTGTTTAGGCTGTATTAACAAAGATTTTGAAATATTGATTTTGACAGGGTTGAGAATATAATTAAGAGCCCAGAATTCGAAAGTAAATAATAGGAAGTTGTATATTCCAGGCGCTTAGCCAGAGGAATTGTGGTTAGTAAAGAAAAACAGAAGTAACTGTGTTGTGTAATTCCGGACACTAGAGAGAAAAATATTAGGGATTGAAGGTGTTATGGACAAATGAAGGATTAACGGAATGGCCAAATAAATGTGGAATGAGAGAGTGGTTGTATTGTGTCTAATGAACACACAAGGTATCATTTTGATTATTAGAAATATTTTAAGTGTGTGTCTGGACGGTGCACAACAGGGTGTCTCATATTGTGTTTAGGCCCATGTTATATTTTCCCTATAAGTCTGGGGTTAAATTAAATTAAAAGAATTGATAAAGGGATTTTGGTAAAGGAAGGGTGAAAATTTGAAAAAATTGTTGAAGAAGTTACTGAAATTAAAATTACTGTAATCAAGATACATTGCTGCATATATTGAGTCCATGGGATACTAAAATGTGATGGGAAGGGTTTATTTGAAATAAGCAATCTGAATGACTATTCTGGATATCTACCTTCTGAA
This sequence comes from Lithobates pipiens, assembly GCF_037356315.1. Taxonomy (NCBI): domain Eukaryota; kingdom Metazoa; phylum Chordata; class Amphibia; order Anura; family Ranidae; genus Lithobates; species Lithobates pipiens. Next base: position 113,035,516 of record NW_027507788.1, read on the forward strand.
TTACCAGGGTGTCAGTCATGAAGTGTTGATGATGAAATGTTGTTTATCCATCAATGTTTTGTTTGTTGCTGATGATCAGACATATTTGCAAATTTGGGAGGCTTCTGAGTCAGAATATGTGTTTGGGTAAAATGTTCTGTCCTAAGTCCCTCGGGTCCACTTGGATCCCGGGAATAGAAGAAACTAAAGAGGTTTAAGTTTTGTTGAAGTTCTGCTATAATACTGGTTTTGGAAAAATGTTTAGTTAAATATATTGAATCTATATAATGAAAATTCTTGCTGAGAAACATTTTCATTCCTGCATGTTTTACTTATGTTTGAGTCAACTAAGAATATTATTTTTAGTATCTCCAATGGTTAAGGCCTGAATTGATCAGGTAGATTCTGTGATTACTCATGTCAGATGAGGAGTATCTGCCCCAGCCAGCCTGCATTCACCCACAGCCCTATTCACATGAAGAAATGCTCACCCCAGTCATACCCTACACCCCATCCATACCCTGCCCTATATCCTATCCTAATGAAGTGATGACTACAGCTTTAACTAGACATGTGCATTCGTTTTCGTCCGAATGCATTTTCGTCCGAATTTCAGCTATTTTCGTTTTCGTTTTGACAAACGATAACGAAAGCACAAAATCCGAAAAACGAAAGATCCGACATAAATAAATGCTTTATTTTCGTTTTCATTGTTACAACAGTTCGATATAGAATAGGAGATTCGACATGACTCTGACAATAACAATCTGTCTATAGAACCTGTGGTCGAATGTGCCTAACCTTACCTCTATTAGTCCAAGATTATATAGAGAAAATATTCGACAGAGAAAAAAGATTTGACAGAGAGAAAAGATTCTGCAAGTTACTGTCCTAAAAAGTGTTTGGGGACCCGGGTCCTGCCCCAGGGGACATGTATCAATGCAAAAAAAAGTTTTAAAAACGGCCGTTTTTTCGGGAGCAGTGATTTTAATAATGATTAAAGTGAAACAATAAAAGTGTAATATTCCTTTAAATTTCGTAGGGGGGGGTTGTCTATAGTATGCCTGTGAAGGGGCGCATGTTTCCCGTGCTTAGAACTGTCCCTGCACAAAGTGTCATTTATGCAGGAAAAAAAGTCCTTTAAAATCACTCGCAGCTATAATGAATTGTCGGCTCCCGTAATACAGAGAAGACTCATTGAAAGTCATTGATAAAAAAATAAATAAATAAATTTAAAAAAAAGCGTGGGGGTCCCCCAAATTCAATTACCAGGCCCTTCAGGTCTGGTATGGATATTAAGGGGAACCCTGCCTCAAATTTAAGAAAAAATTTGACGTGGGGTTCCCCCTAAATATCCATAACCAGACCCTTTAGGTCTGGTATGGATATTAAGGGGAACCCCACGTCAAATTTAAAAAAAAATTGATGTGGGGTTCCCCCTAAAAATCCATACCAGACCCTTTATCCGAGCACGCAACCTGGCAGGCCGCAGGAAAAGAGGGGGGGACGAGAGAGCACCCCCCCTCCCTCCTGAACCGTACCAGGCCACATGCCCTCAACATTGGGAGGATGCTTTGGGGGTCTGTGACCCCTCAAAGCACCTTGTCCCCATGTTGATGAGGACAAGGGCCTCATCCCCACAACCCTGGCCGGTGGTTGTGGAGGTCTGCGGGCGGGGGGCTTATCAGAATCTGGAAACCCCCTTTAACAAGGGGACCCCCAGATCCCGCCCCCCCCCTGTTTGAAATGGTAAGGGGGTACAAAAGTACCCCTACCATTTCACAAAGAAAGTGTAAAAAATGGTTAAATAAAACAAACACACTTTTGAAAAATTCCTTTATTAAAAATAAATAAAATAAAAAAAAGATTCCAGCGGCGGTAATCCACTCTTGCTATCCAGCGACGGACGGTCATCTCTCCAGTGATGGCTCATCTCATCCAGCGCAGCGAATCCTCCATCCTTCTTCTGTCTCCGTGTAGGAGACACTGCAGGCATTCCGGCGGCTGACGTTTCTTATATACGGAGGGCGGGGCCACCCGTCACCTGACCCCGCCCCCCTCTGACGCAAGGGGAAACCCGGGGTTCCCTGTGACGTATGGGTGAACCCGCACCCCTCTGATGTAACACAGGCAGGTTTCAGACAGGCCCTTGTCCTCATCAACATGGGGACAAGGTGCTTTGAGGGGTCACAGACCCCCAAAGCATCCTCCCAATGTTGAGGGCATGTGGCGTGGTACGGTTCAGGAGGGAGGGGGGGCGCTCTCTCGTCCCCCCCTCTTTTCCTGCGGCCTGCCAGGTTGCGTGCTCGGATAAAGGGTCTGGTATGGATTTTTAGGGGGAACCCCACGTCAATTTTTTTTTTTAATTTGACGCGGGGATCCCCTTAATATCCATACCAGACCTGAAGGGTCTGGTTATGGATATTTAGGGGGAACCCCACGTCAAATGTTTTCTTAAATTTGAGGCAGGGTTCCCCTTAATATCCATACCAGACCTGAAGGGCCTGGTAATTGAATTTGGGGGACCTCCACGCTTTTTTATTTATTTATTTATTTATTTATTTATCAATGACTTTCAATGAGTCTTCTCTGTATTACGGGAGCCGACAATTCATAATAGCTGCGAGTGATTTTAAAGGACTTTTTTTCCTACATAAATGACACTTTGTGCAGGGACAGTTCTAAGCACGGGAAACATGCGCCCCTATATTCCACTTTTATTGTTTCACTTTAATCATTATTAAAATCACTGCTCCTGAAAAAACGGCCGTTTTAAAACTTTTTTTTTGCATTGATACATGTCCCCTGGGGCAGGACCCGGGTCCCCAAACACTTTTTAGGACAGTAACTTGCAAATTAGCCTTTAAAATGAGCACTTTAGATTTTGAACGTTGGAGTCCCATAGACTTTAATAGGGTTCTAAAGTATGCTATATACTAGCTCCGTCGAATCTTCTTCTACATTCGACAGACACCATAAGCCTTCAAAGACAGATTTGACCGTAATTCATGTGGATTTTCGGACGAATGCAATTTTTGAACAAAAAACGAAATAAATAAAAACGAATTTCGGGAGTAACTAAATAAATTAAGTTTTCAGACGAAAATGAAATTCCGAAACGAAATATTTTACTCTGCACATGTCTAGCTTTAACATGGAAATCTTTGTTGTTCATCTTTGTTGTTCAAATACCATAGGAGGTGCTCAGATGACTAAAGGCGGACTATGCTGGAAAATGTTCCTGCGAATGATACCTCAAGGCGGAGCCACATGACGCAAACCTGGGGTAAAAAATTCCTGTGAGCACCACATGAAAAAGATCCAGATTTGCCAGCCGAAAGTCCCCGGTCTTGCCTAACGCATCAGTTCCAGTCTGTCTGTGGATATCAAGTTCTGTCCTTACAAAGAGGCAGTGTTTTGGGGTAGAGAATTCATGTCTGTACATATGAGTGATCACAGAATTCAACCAAAAGGTTTTGGGAAAAGTTGAGCAGAATGAGAGTTTTAATGTGGACATTTCCTTTTCCTTCCTTTTCTAATGGACATTCAGAAGCCATTCAAGAGACTTTTCTTTTTGAGTTTTCCTTTGGGACTATTTTTATTTGGCCTAAAGGCTGTCATGCCCCTCCCACTTGTTTCTATGGACTGTCATGCCCCTTCCTCCCTTTTGCATTCCATGGACAATTGCTATGCAGCTGAGATTACATGTTTGTTGTTTCCTATTTTTGCATGCTTAGAAGGTGGTCCGGGTGAGGTTCAGGGGGTAATATTGGGATTGTTGCTGTAGTGTGCCCAGTACATGCTCGACCATTTCAGTGTATACTGTTTGAAAGGATGCTGGCATAGGCACTGTATTGTATATGTATTGGTTCACATATCATCTACCAGCCTCTGTGTTCTAGGGGGAGCCTTAAGGTTATATGTGGCCTACCCGATAAAATCACTAGTAACACACTCATTGGACATAAATGGGATGTGCATTCAGAGTCTGCAGGAACTCCACAGTGCTTGACACCTTAGATCGTGCCCTACATCACACTTCATGCATGCCTCTGGCCCCCATACTGAGATGGCCAAGCTACTTTCACAGCTTGCTTTTGCGGGATTCTCTGAGGGTGCCCAACAGGTCCTTAAGCAGACAACCACTTGCCTTGGACAACAGCACATACATTTGTTGTGGAAGAGCATGCCATTCATGGATTTGGAATGATTCCAAGGGATGGTGTTACTTGGACTCATTGGTGGATAGTGGTTATTCTCAGGGATAGTGAGGAATGTCACTTGCTCAAGGCTGGTGTTCATCCTGGATGCCCCCTCAAACACCGTTATGCTGGGTCATTGTTTCTGGAAAAGAACATGACCTGGGCATGGTTCCTCTCAGGAGCCTGAGGGGGTATTGACTTGATGAAAAAGCAAAATAATTGCTTGGGAGCCCCCTGGGTAACATGGGGGGGGGGGGGGGGTTGGTCTCAATGCTGAATCCTGGATTAATCCTGGATAAGGGATATTGCAATGTGTGTTGTACTGATTTTGCTTATGGTATTACTTTTATATGCCTGCTTCAAGTTTATTATGTGCATGGTTTCCGAGGTACTTGACCTTCCAACCCAACTGCAGCTAATAGGATATATCTTAACTTTTACTATGGCCACCGGGATGAGTATGTCACAGTGAAAAGAAGTAAGTCATGTTCATGGTTTGATTTCATGACTTAGAGGGGATTGTTGTGATATGGCTGAACCAGAGTGACTCCATCTTTGTAAGTTCATATAAGATTAACTTGGGTAACTTTGCTAGTTAGCTTAAACTCTGTATCTGCAGACATAGGCAGTTTTTCTGTGGACATGCACATAAGGAAATATAGCTTGCATAGGCAGTTTTGTTCTGTGCTGTCTAAATAAGAAATTGTGTCACAATATGTCTGAGCCACATATCCCATGACTGTGATTCAGAAGCAGATGACATGAGTAATGATATGTAATGATATGTAATGATGATGTGTAATGTACACCTCTGTATTGACCACACCCATGTTCTATGCAATGATTGGCTGATAAGGGTGCATATAAAATGCAGCCCCTCCCAGAATAAACCAGACAACCCTGAACATTAATCTTGATGTTGTCTCCTTAATACTGCAGTGTTAAGTAAAGGGTTTCGTGAGTATTGTAATTGCGTTAGTTATACCTCTAGCTGGTCTTTGTCAGGTATATAGAAATACCATTTTAATCACAACAGACAGGATACAATGATGACGCTTGTGTCAGTTTGAACTTAGTAGTCAATTAGTAACTAATACAGTGCCCATGGATGAAATAGATTGAGAAGGAAAAGGGGTTAGAGGTTAGTAAAAGCACCCCCAAGCCAAACAGAAAATCTGTGTGGTCCATGGGCCATATTACAAGGTGGTTAAGAATAAAAATCTAGAAGTTAGGAGTGTTAATGACATACCAACACTATGTCCTGTGCATGGGTATGGACCAGAGTAGAGCAGAGTCCTAAATTGATACACTGCCCCGAGGGATGGTCCAGGGGTATTTAACAAGGAGGATCTAAATAGAAAAACCCAATAAACTTAAGCTATCAAAAGTTATCAATTTAGGACTCTGCTCTACTCTGGTCCATACCTGTGCACAGGACTGTCAGGGCTGGCTTAACCCTTCCTTCTCTGGGCTGGCTGCTCAGCTGTCAGCTAATTGCCAGCTCTTTTCTCTCTCCACAGTTACCAGCTTTTCCCGATGATGCTCGTCTGACCTGCCTACTTAAAGCTTTCCAGCTCACTTCACCTTTGCCTTCGTGTTGGTCACATCACAAGGAACCATATCCTACGGTTTGTTTCAAGACTGGCTTGCTGACATCCTGTCACGTACCTGGTGGTAGAGCCCGACTTTCAGAAGGAGACCTCTCTTGCAGCTCAGACTCGAGGGCCCTGGTAGTGTATACAGGTGACACAAGAGTCAAGAGGGGCATGAGTGTCTGGCAGGATCAACAGCTGGGTCAAGGAGTGCTGGATCGGAGGGGAACTGGAACAGCAGGCAGGTGCAGGAAGCTGAAGCAGGGCAGCAGGCAGAGAGGCTGAAGCAGGACACAAGTGCAGGAGCTCTGGCAGAGGTAGGACTTCAGGCAGGTGCTGGAACCACTACAGGAGATGGAGCAGCAGATGGCACCGGAACAGAAGGCTGGAAGCAGAGTAGTCAGGCAAGCCGGGTCGGAGGTCAGGCGGTCAGCAGAAGTACCAAGGATCAGGCAGGTGGATGGTCAGACGAGCCGGGTCGGTAAACGGACAGGTAGCAAGGCACCGAAGGAACAAGCAGAAGGGAGGTCAGGCAGGCCGAGGTCAGATGCAGGCTGATAGTAGGAGCAGTAGGTAAACAAGCCGGGTCAACAGGTCACAGGAGGCAGGTTCTCAGGATCAGGGTACTAGCACGCTGTAGATCAGACAGCAAGAACTGGATGTGACCAACTGGACTAAATAGCCCGCCTGGCGCCAACGAGCGCACACACGCGCGCACGACTGCGCGCGCACGGGCGCACCCGCGCACCCGCGGACGCGCGGTGGAAGGTCCGGGCTGACCGCTGCTGGCAGGATTTTCGTGACATTGCCCCCCCTCAAGGGGCAGCCTCCGGATGCCCAACCGGGCCCATCTTTCAGGGTGCAATCTTCTGAAAGCTTGGATTAAAGTCTTTGCATGGATATTTTCCACAGGCTCCCAAGAATTCTCCTCCGGGCCGTAACCTCTCCATTTAATTAAAAATTGAGCTTGGTTATTCCTTTTCCTACAATCCAGGATAGCTTCAATTTCAAATTCTTCCTCCCCGTTCACCATTACAGGGTCTGGAGGGTTCACATTCCGGTCGGGAAAAGGATTGGGGACAAAGGGTTTCAACAGGGAGACGTGAAAGACAGGGTGGATCTTGAGTGAATCCGGGAGCTCCAGCTCATAAGCCACCTCGTTAATTCTCCTCCTTACAGGGAAAGGGCCCAGGAATTTGGGGCCCAATTTCCTGGAAGGACAAGACAATCGAAGGTTTGCGGAGGATAACCATACGCGGTCACCTGGTTTCGAGCAGCAATTCACCCCGCTTCTTCCTGTCGAACACTTCCTTATTCTGTTCCTGGGATCTTGCCATGGTCTTCTGTAGTAATTGGTTGTTCGAAGAGAAAAAATGTATAGTCTCCAAGACTGCTGGCACAGAACATTCGGGAATGGAATTAGGAAGGAAAGCTGGATGAAACCCATAATTAGCAAAAAACGGACTTTGCTTGGTAGCAGAATGCACGGAATTATTATAGGCAAATTCGGCCAACGGGAGCAGTGTGACCCAGTCATCTTGGGAAAAGGATGAAAAACAACGCAGGTATTGCTCGAGAGTCTGATTGGTCCTCTCGGTCTGACCATTCGTCTGAGGATGGTAAGCGGTGGAGAATGACAGCGTAATTCCCAGGACTTTACACATCGCTTTCCAAAACCGCAAGGTAAATTGCACTCCGCGGTCAGACACTATATTGGTCGGGATTCCATGAAGTCTAATTATTTCCCTGATAAACATCTGGGCCGTCTCGGAAGCAGAGGGGGTACCCTTCATCAGGATGAAATGGGCCATTTTAGACAGCCGATCCACCACCACAAAGATGGCAGTATGCCCAGCTGCAGGGGGCAGGTCGACGATGAAGTCCATAGACAACATCTTCCACGGCCTATCTGGAATGGGCAGAGGTTTCCGTAACCCCCAGGCTCTGGACCTACGGGTTTTGCTCCGGGCACAGGTGGTGCAGGACTCCACGTAACTCCTACAGTCCTTAAGTACTTGGGGCCACCAGAAAGTACGTTGAACAAGATCAGCAGTCTTATAGGCACCAAAGTGCCCTGCTAGTGCATGGTCATGGCAAAGTTTGAGAATGACCACTCGTAAGCATTCGGGTACAAAGATTTTGCTGCCGTACCAAAACAGTCCATCCCTGACCTGTAACTCAGTTCCAACGGTGGGTGTTGGTCCCATGGAAGCTTGTTTCAACCGCGAGAGCAGATCTTCCTGTAACAGGAGAAAGTTCCCTGGGGCCAGGATAGTGTCAGGGGGTGAAGTTCCTTCGGATTTGTGAAACATCCTAGAGAGGGCATCGGGTTTCGTGATCTTGGAGCCGGGCCGGTAAGTAACATGGAATGAGAACCTGGAAAAGAACAAGGCCCACCTAGCTTGTCGCGGTCTCAGCCTCTTTGCAGACTTCAGGTATTCCAAGTTCTTGTGATCTGTGTAGATCAGGATAGGATGAGCAGCTCCTTCTAACAGGTATCGCCATTCTTCCAGGGCAGATTTTATGGCCAGTAATTCCCGATCGCCTACGTCATAATTTCTCTCCGTGGGGGACAGCTTTCGGGAAAAGAAGGCAATAGGAAAAAGTGAAGCTTTGGTACCTTGTCGTTGGGAGAGGACAGCTCCAACAGCGATTTCAGAGGCGTCTACTTCCAGGACAAATGGTAGGGAAGAATCGGGATGTTTTAAGACATCCGCGGAGGTAAACAGTCTCTTGAGGGACTCGAAAGCGACTTGAGCTTCCGGGGACCAATGAAAACGCACCCCTTGCTTGGTTAGTTGTGTGATTGGGCAGATGATAGCCGAGAACCCCTTGATAAATTTCCTGTAAAAATTGGCGAAGCCAACAAAACGTTGGACCCCTTTCTTGTCAGTGGGAGCTGGCCAATCAAGGATTGCAGAAATCTTTTGTGGATTCATCCTTATTCCTTCAATGGAAATAACTAGGCCCAGAAATGAGATACTTTCTTGTTCAAAAGCACACTTTTCAGCCTTGGCGTACAGCCCGTGTTGCCGGAGCCGGTTCAGGACACATTTAACGTGTTTGCGATGAGAGTCTAGAGAAGGGGAAAAAATGAGGATATCGTCAAGGTAAACAATGACAAACAAGTCTAAATAGTCCCGGAAGACATCATTAATAAAATACTGGAAGGTAGCGGGAGCGTTGCACAATCCGAAGGGCATCACCCGATATTCGAAATGCCCAAAGCGGGTACGAAAAGCTGTCTTCCACTCATCCCCACTTCTGATACGGACCAGATTGTAGGCCCCTCTGAGATCCAGCTTAGTGAAGGTAGAGGCAGTTCCCAGTCTCTGAAATAATTCCGGTACCAGAGGAAGCGGGTATCGATTCTTTACTGTTATCTTATTTAACTCTCTGTAATCAACACAGGGCCGGAGGGTATGGTCTTTTTTTTCCACAAAGAAGATGCCTGCACCCGCTGGGGAAGTGGAGGGTTGAATGAAGCCTTTCTTCAGGTTTTCGTCTATGTACATCTTTAGGGTTTCCTGTTCCAGTTCGGTCAGTGGAAAGATCCTGCCAAAGGGAATTTCAGCCCCGGGAAGAAGTTCGATGGGACAGTCATATGCCCGATGGGGCGGCAGAGATTCTGCCCCCTTCTTACTGAAGACATCTAGGTAGTCGTGGTATACTTCGGGAACTGCTTGGCGAAGCTCGGAATCGGAATCCAGACATAGTAGGGCAGAGGATTCGCCAGAATTCTTCAGGAGACAGTACTGCTGGCAATAAGGAGAGAAAAATGTGATCTCCCCAGTGACCCAGTTAATAGCAGGGTTATGGGCCTGCAACCATGGCATGCCAAGGATGATTGGAAACAAAGGAGATGGAATGATGTCCAAGCGAAGCAGTTCCTGATGCAGATTAGAGACAGAAACTGAAATGGGGGTAGTCTCTTGCGTAACTGGTCCAGATTTTATCGTGGAGCCATCGGCCAGGTGGATAGAGAGTCCTTGAGCCTTGTACAGCAAAGGGATTTGGTGTTTACTGGCAAAAGAAGAGTCCATGAAACAACTACAAGCCCCCGAGTCAATGATAGCGGGGACCTGCAAAGTCTTTCCTGGGAGCTGCAACGAGACAGAAAGGGCGAGGTGAGAAGAGGTCTTAAGCCAAGCAGTAGTAGAGCCAGACGAGACAGACATGCACTTACGGAGCTTGGCCGGACAGTTCCTGACGTAGTGCCCAGGTTCCCCGCAGTAAAGGCACAAGTTGTTGACCCGACGACGTTGGCGCTCCTCCACCGTGAGAGCAGGGCGAAGGACTCCGAGCTGCATAGGTTCAGAAGTATCAGGTGCTGGAACAGGACTAGGAATGGGAGCCGGATGAGAGTAGTTAGGTACCCGAGGCAGCATCCAGGTGGGGCGAGTGAGCCCAGGACCTCTTTCAGCTCTTCGCTCACTCAGCCGTCGATCAATTTGGATGGCCAGATTAATCAAGGCATCCAGAGTTTGTGGGATTCCCACACGGGCCAGTTCATCTTTCAGTGGGTCTGAGAGCCCCATCCGAAACTGGTAGCGAAGGGCCGCATCGTTCCAGTCCGTATCAGTACTCCAACGGCGGAACTCAGCGACATAGTCCTCTACGGCCCTACGCCCTTGCTGAAGGGTATGCAGGGCGGCTTCGGCTGTGGCGGAGAGTTGAGGGTCCTCGTAGAGCTGGGCCATCGTATCGAAGAAGGTGGTCAGGTTGGTTAGGACCTCTGCTTTCTGTTCCAGTAAACGATGAGCCCAGGAGCAAGGACACCACGAATCCCACCTTGGTGGCCTCAAGTGAGAAGGTGCGAGGCTGAAGGGCAAAGTACAGTTCACAAGAGTTCCGGAACGCTCTGAATTTACTTCGTTCCCCGGAAAACTTTTCAGGCGTGGGAACCCTGGGTTCGGGAGGCAGCATTACCACCGTCGGAGAAGAGGTGCTCGAGCCGGCAGTGGACGGAAGAGGCCCCTGAGCGGTTGTGGGCGGAGTGAGAGCTTGGACCCTTTCCTCCAAACGCGTGTATCCCTCCTGGAGACTCTTAACAGCCTGGGTGAGGCCAGCCAGATGCAGACAAAGTTCGTCCATGGGAGAGGCTCCCTGCGCTGGCTCGGACATGGCTGTCTGATACTGTCACGTACCTGGTGGTAGAGCCCGACTTGCAGAAGGAGACCTCTCTTGCAGCTCAGACTCGAGGGCCCTGGTAGTGTATACAGGTGACACAAGAGTCAAGAGGGGCACGAGTGTCTGGCAGGATCAACAGCTGGGTCAAGGAGTGCTGGATCGGAGGGGAACTGGAACAGCAGGCAGGTGCAGGAAGCTGAAGCAGGGCAGCAGGCAGAGAGGCTGAAGCAGGACACAAGTGCAGGAGCTCTGGCAGAGGTAGGACTTCAGGCAGGTGCTGGAACCACTACAGGAGATGGAGCAGCAGATGGCACCGGAACAGAAGGCTGGAAGCAGAGTAGTCAGGCAAGCCGGGTCGGAGGTCAGGCGGTCAGCAGAAGTACCAAGGATCAGGCAGGTGGATGGTCAGACGAGCCGGGTCGGTAAACGGACAGGTAGCAAGGCACCGAAGGAACAAGCAGAAGGGAGGTCAGGCAGGCCGAGGTCAGATGCAGGCGGATAGCAGGAGCAGTAGGTAAACAAGCCGGGTCAACAGGTCACAGGAGGCAGGTTCTCAGGATCAGGGTACTAGCACGCTGTAGATCAGACAGCAAGAACTGGATGTGACCAACTGGACTAAATAGCCCGCCTGGCGCCAACGAGCGCACACACCCGCGCACGCGCGCACCCGCAGACGTGCGGTGGAAGGTCCGGGCTGACCGCTGCTGGCAGGATCTTCGTGACATTGCCCCCCCTCAAGGGGCAGCCTCCGGATGCCCAACCGGGCCCATCTTTCAGGGTGCAATCTTCTGAAAGCTTGGATTAAAGTCTTTGCATGGATATTTTCCACAGGCTCCCAAGAATTCTCCTCCGGGCCGTAACCTCTCCATTTAATTAAAAATTGAGCTTGGTTATTCCTTTTCCTACAATCCAGGATAGCTTCAATTTCAAATTCTTCCTCCCCGTTCACCATTACAGGGTCTGGAGGGTTCACATTCCGGTCGGGAAAAGGTTTTGGGGACAAAGGGTTTCAACAGGGAGACGTGAAAGACAGGGTGGATCTTGAGTGAATCCGGGAGCTCCAGCTCATAAGCCACCTCATTAATTCTCCTCCTTACAGGGAAAGGGCCCAGGAATTTGGGGCCCAATTTCCTGGAAGGACAAGACAATCGAAGGTTTGCGGAGGATAACCATACGCGGTCACCTGGTTTCGAGCAGCAATTCACCCCGCTTCTTCCTGTCGAACACTTCCTTATTCTGTTCCTGGGATCTTGCCATGGTCTTCTGTAGTAATTGGTTGTTCGAAGAGAAAAAATGTATAGTCTCCAAGACTGCTGGCACAGAACATTCGGGAATGGAATTAGGAAGGAAAGCTGGATGAAACCCATAATTAGCAAAAAACGGACTTTGCTTGGTAGCAGAATGCACGGAATTATTATAGGCAAATTCGGCCAACGGGAGCAGTGTGACCCAGTCATCTTGGGAAAAGGATGAAAAACAACGCAGGTATTGCTCGAGAGTCTGATTGGTCCTCTCGGTCTGACCATTCGTCTGAGGATGGTAAGCGGTGGAGAATGACAGCGTAATTCCCAGGACTTTACACATCGCTTTCCAAAACCGCAAGGTAAATTGCACTCCGCGGTCAGACACTATATTGGTCGGGATTCCATGAAGTCTAATTATTTCCCTGATAAACATCTGGGCCGTCTCGGAAGCAGAGGGGGTACCCTTCATCAGGATGAAATGGGCCATTTTAGACAGCCGATCCACCACCACAAAGATGGCAGTATGCCCAGCTGCAGGGGGCAGGTCGACGATGAAGTCCATAGACAACATCTTCCACGGCCTATCTGGAATGGGCAGAGGTTTCCGTAACCCCCAGGCTCTGGACCTACGGGTTTTGCTCCGGGCACAGGTGGTGCAGGACTCCACGTAACTCCTACAGTCCTTAAGTACTTGGGGCCACCAGAAAGTACGTTGAACAAGATCAGCAGTCTTATAGGCACCAAAGTGCCCTGCTAGTGCATGGTCATGGCAAAGTTTGAGAATGACCACTCGTAAGCATTCGGGTACAAAGATTTTGCTGCCGTACCAAAACAGTCCATCCCTGACCTGTAACTCAGTTCCAACGGTGGGTGTTGGTCCCATGGAAGCTTGTTTCAACCGCGAGAGCAGATCTTCCTGTAACAGGAGAAAGTTCCCTGGGGCCAGGATAGTGTCAGGGGGTGAAGTTCCTTCGGATTTGTGAAACATCCTAGAGAGGGCATCGGGTTTCGTGATCTTGGAGCCGGGCCGGTAAGTAACATGGAATGAGAACCTGGAAAAGAACAAGGCCCACCTAGCTTGTCGCGGTCTCAGCCTCTTTGCAGACTTCAGGTATTCCAAGTTCTTGTGATCTGTGTAGATCAGGATAGGATGAGCAGCTCCTTCTAACAGGTATCGCCATTCTTCCAGGGCAGATTTTATGGCCAGTAATTCCCGATCGCCTACGTCATAATTTCTCTCCGTGGGGGACAGCTTTCGGGAAAAGAAGGCAATAGGAAAAAGTGAAGCTTTGGTACCTTGTCGTTGGGAGAGGACAGCTCCAACAGCGATTTCAGAGGCGTCTACTTCCAGGACAAATGGTAGGGAAGAATCGGGATGTTTTAAGACATCCGCGGAGGTAAACAGTCTCTTGAGGGACTCGAAAGCGACTTGAGCTTCCGGGGACCAATGAAAACGCACCCCTTGCTTGGTTAGTTGTGTGATTGGGCAGATGATAGCCGAGAACCCCTTGATAAATTTCCTGTAAAAATTGGCGAAGCCAACAAAACGTTGGACCCCTTTCTTGTCAGTGGGAGCTGGCCAATCAAGGATTGCAGAAATCTTTTGTGGATCCATCCTTATTCCTTCAATGGAAATAACTAGGCCCAGAAATGAGATACTTTCTTGTTCAAAAGCACACTTTTCAGCCTTGGCGTACAGCCCGTGTTGCCGGAGCCGGTTCAGGACACATTTAACGTGTTTGCGATGAGAGTCTAGAGAAGGGGAAAAAATGAGGATATCGTCAAGGTAAACAATGACAAACAAGTCTAAATAGTCCCGGAAGACATCATTAATAAAATACTGGAAGGTAGCGGGAGCGTTGCACAATCCGAAGGGCATCACCCGATATTCGAAATGCCCAAAGCGGGTACGAAAAGCTGTCTTCCACTCATCCCCACTTCTGATACGGACCAGATTGTAGGCCCCTCTGAGATCCAGCTTAGTGAAGGTAGAGGCAGTTCCCAGTCTCTGAAATAATTCCGGTACCAGAGGAAGCGGGTATCGATTCTTTACTGTTATCTTATTTAACTCTCTGTAATCAACACAGGGCCGGAGGGTATGGTCTTTTTTTTCCACAAAGAAGATGCCTGCACCCGCTGGGGAAGTGGAGGGTTGAATGAAGCCTTTCTTCAGGTTTTCGTCTATGTACATCTTTAGGGTTTCCTGTTCCAGTTCGGTCAGTGGAAAGATCCTGCCAAAGGGAATTTCAGCCCCGGGAAGAAGTTCGATGGGACAGTCATATGCCCGATGGGGCGGCAGAGATTCTGCCCCCTTCTTACTGAAGACATCTAGGTAGTCGTGGTATACTTCGGGAACTGCTTGGCGAAGCTCGGAATCGGAATCCAGACATAGTAGGGCAGAGGATTCGCCAGAATTCTTCAGGAGACAGTACTGCTGGCAATAAGGAGAGAAAAATGTGATCTCCCCAGTGACCCAGTTAAAAGCAGGGTTATGGGCCTGCAACCATGGCATGCCAAGGATGATTGGAAACAAAGGAGATGGAATGATGTCCAAGCGAAGCAGTTCCTGATGCAGATTAGAGACAGAAACTGAAATGGGGGTAGTCTCTTGCGTAACTGGTCCAGATTTTATCGTGGAGCCATCGGCCAGGTGGATAGAGAGTCCTTGAGCCTTGTACAGCAAAGGGATTTGGTGTTTACTGGCAAAAGAAGAGTCCATGAAACAACTACAAGCCCCCGAGTCAATGATAGCGGGGACCTGCAAAGTCTTTCCTGGGAGCTGCAACGAGACAGAAAGGGCGAGGTGAGAAGAGGTCTTAAGCCAAGCAGTAGTAGAGCCAGACGAGACAGACATGCACTTACGGAGCTTGGCCGGACAGTTCCTGACGTAGTGCCCAGGTTCCCCGCAGTAAAGGCACAAGTTGTTGACCCGACGACGTTGGCGCTCCTCCACCGTGAGAGCAGGGCGAAGGACTCCGAGCTGCATAGGTTCAGAAGTATCAGGTGCTGGAACAGGACTAGGAATGGGAGCCGGATGAGAGTAGTTAGGTACCCGAGGCAGCATCCAGGTGGGGCGAGTGAGCCCAGGACCTCTTTCAGCTCTTCGCTCACCCAGCCGTCGATCAATTTGGATGGCCAGATTAATCAAGGCATCCAGAGTTTGTGGGATTCCCACACGGCCAGTTCATCTTTCAGTGGGTCTGAGAGCCCCATCCGAAACTGGTAGCGAAGGGCCGCATCGTTCCAGTCCGTATCAGTACTCCAACGGCGGAACTCAGCGACATAGTCCTCTACGGCCCTACGCCCTTGCTGAAGGGTATGCAGGGCGGCTTCGGCCGTGGTGGAGAGTTGAGGGTCCTCGTAGAGCTGGGCCATCGTATCGAAGAAGGTGGTCAGGTTGGTTAGGACCTCTGCTTTCTGTTCCAGTAAACGATGAGCCCAGGAGCAAGGACACCACGAATCCCACCTTGGTGGCCTCAAGTGAGAAGGTGCGAGGCTGAAGGGCAAAGTACAGTTCACAAGAGTTCCGGAACGCTCTGAATTTACTTTGTTCCCCGGAAAACTTTTCAGGCGTGGGAACCCTGGGTTCGGGAGGCAGCATTACCACCTTCGGAGAAGAGGTGCTCGAGCCGGCAGTGGACGGAAGAGGCCCCTGAGCGGTTGTGGGCGGAGTGAGAGCTTGGACCCTTTCCTCCAAACGCGTGTATCCCTCCTGGAGACTCTTAACAGCCTGGGTGAGGCCAGCCAGATGCAGACAAAGTTCGTCCATTGGAGAGGCTCCCTGCGCTGGCTCGGACATGGCTGTCTGATACTGTCACGTACCTGGTGGTAGAGCCCGACTTGCAGAAGGAGACCTCTCTTGCAGCTCAGACTCGAGGGCCCTGGTAGTGTATACAGGTGACACAAGAGTCAAGAGGGGCACGAGTGTCTGGCAGGATCAACAGCTGGGTCAAGGAGTGCTGGATCGGAGGGGAACTGGAACAGCAGGCAGGTGCAGGAAGCTGAAGCAGGGCAGCAGGCAGAGAGGCTGAAGCAGGACACAAGTGCAGGAGCTCTGGCAGAGGTAGGACTTCAGGCAGGTGCTGGAACCACTACAGGAGATGGAGCAGCAGATGGCACCGGAACAGAAGGCTGGAAGCAGAGTAGTCAGGCAAGCCGGGTCGGAGGTCAGGCGGTCAGCAGAAGTACCAAGGATCAGGCAGGTGGATGGTCAGACGAGCCGGGTCGGTAAATGGACAGGTAGCAAGGCACCGAAGGAACAAGCAGAAGGGAGGTCAGGCAGGCCGAGGTCAGATGCAGGCGGATAGCAGTAGGTAAACAAGCCGGGTCAACAGGTCACAGAAGGCAGGTTCTCAGGATCAGGGTACTAGCACGCTGTAGATCAGACAGCAAGAACTGGATGTGACCAACTGGACTAAATAGCCCGCCTGGCGCCAACAAGCGCACCCGCGCACACGCGCACGCGCACGGACGCGCACGCGCGCACCCGCGGACGCGCGGACGGAAGGTCCGGGCTGACCGCTGCTGGCAGGATCTTCGTGACACATCCTTCCTGGCTCCTTATCCTGCTTGCAGTTGCTCTACTTGGATCCCTGACTTCAGGCCTGGCTGATAACCTGATCTGGTATTGAACTTTGGACTGGCTGACTACCCGATCTGGTTACTGGACTCTGGTTATGCTTGACTACGCTTTTTCTATTTACCTTTTTATTTTTATTAATAAACAAGTGTGATTTAATTGTACTTCTGTCTCAGTCTGATTCATGGTTTCTGACAAGGACATAGTGTTGGTATGTCATTATCACTCCTAACTAGAGATGGCCTTGCGGTTTGCCCGGCGGTCGGTTCGTGGCAAACTTTTCTTGTTCACAATTCGCCAAACCGGCGGACTTATGGCGCTGTTCGCGGCGGCCATATTCGTTTACATTGTGAAGAACTTTGACCCATGACACATCCATCATGGGGTACAGGACAGCCAATTGAGACATTTCAGCACATGGACATACCCCCTACCTTATAAATAGACCTGATCTGGCGGCCATTTTACATTCTGTCTTTTGTCAGTGTAGGGAAAGGACGCTGTGTGGAGCAGGGACAGTCAGTCTGTAATCACTAGCTATTACTACTATGTCCACAAAAGTCCTTTTAAGCACTGGTATAGATGTACAGTATATAGGGTTGTAATACACTTATAATATACTTTCTTTCAAATATAGAAAGCATATTATAATTTGGCCACGTTGAGCAGGTGAGGGACTATGGAACGTTTATATCTTCCAACTGGTTCCTTGGTGGCATGGAAGAGGACAAACCATGGGTCTGAAGGGAGAGAAACCTTGGATATTTGATGTATAAGTCAGATAATTCTAGACCAGAAGGGGCGAATATATGAACACGACCACCATATGTGCACCTGTGTTGCTTTGCTCCCACAATTCCTCCAACACAATGGGGAATTGGCGGGGAACATCTGATGGAGTTTTGATGGTGTATAGTGCCACCTGGTTAGCAATTTGTATTTGACCTCAGTCATCTTTGATGCAATTGAGGAGATATGCGTCAGCTGTAGGACTTTTTCTTTTTGACCTTGTGGGAGGCAGGATTTCAGGTCTGACTCCCACTTGGAGAGGAAGAGCGGGTGAGTGCCCCCCTGGAGTTTGATGAGCGTTTTGTAGAACAACGAGACACAGTGTGCTGAAGGGTCTGTTGGGTTAAATATCTCCTTGATACTGTTTAGATCCTGTATCCCCCTTAGTGGCTGTGGCAACGTTTGGAGAAAACCTTGTAATTGTGTATATCTCCATTGGTCTAGGAACGTAAGTGGCTTGGGGCCAAGAATATCTGTCAGAGGTTTAGGAGTATTTGAGCGGAGAACATGATTCAGAAGCAGGGGTCTTCCTGGCGACCATGTCTTGAACCTGGTCCAACAGACCAGGTAGGAAGTAATTGTGGTCAAGAAGTGGTAGCAGAGGGGAAACATAAGTCCATGAGAGTTTCTTATGCAGAGCGTCCCATATGTCTAGGGTGGAAGCGGTCAGTGAAGAGGTGGTTGGGGCGAGGTGTCTGTAGGAACGCGGCAACCAAGGTGTGACTGCGACATCTGTTTTACCAAGGGGCGCGTTCAAGGCTCACCCAAAATTTGGAGTTGGCTGCGTATTTCCAATTGGAGATTCTAGACAAAATTACAGCGTTATAATAAGTCTTCAAATTTGGTAGGGCCAGTCCCCCAGAGTCCTTAGAGCGAAAAAGTATGTCTCTAGATACTCTGGGATGACTGTTCCTCCAAATGAAGCGAGAGACCATGGCCTGCAATAAAGAGAAGAACCCAATAGGCACACCCAATGGGATCATTTGAAAGAAAAAGAGGACTCTAGGAAGAATGTTCATTTTAACTATATTCACTTTACCCAACCAAGAGTGTGTCAGCGTGCTCCACCTCTGTAGGTCTGTTCGAATGTTGTTCATAATGGAATATAGTTATGTTTAAAGAGCGATTGGATGTTAGGCGTGAGATGTATTCCTAAGTATTACATGCTACGGTGGACCCATCTAAAGGGGAAGAGGGGTTTTAAACTGTCCACTTCTCTTGCAGGCAGATTAATATTTAGGATTTCAGATTTAGAAAGATTAATTTTAAAGTTGGACAGAGACTGAAAAGTGGAGAACGCCGACATTAAGTTAGGGAGAGAGACACGGGGCTGTTGGATAAAAAATAAAATATCGTCCGCGTATGCCGCTTATTTATGTGTTTTATTACCCACTCGAATACTGTGTATGTTTATGTTACGTCGTATGGTTGCCAGAAAGGGTTCAAGAGTAAAGGTGAACAACAGGGGGGAAAGAGGGCAGCCCTGTCGGGTCCCATTAAATAGTTGGAATGAGTCACTCAAGGTGCCGTTTATGCGAATTTGCGCCGTGGGAGTGGAGTAGAGGGATGTGATAGTACATTTTGGGGCCGAGTCCGAAGTGACGAAGGGTCAGTTTTAAGTATTCCCAGTCCACACTATCGAACGCTTTTTCAGCATTGGTGGATACGAGTAGGGTGGACTGTGCAGACCTTTGTGCGCATTGTATGAGAGATATCGCCCTGAGAGAGTTGTCTTTGGCTTCTTTGTGCGGTATAAAACCCGTCTGGTCTGTTGAGACCCATCTGGGTATAAGGGGAAGCAGTCTGTTAGCCATCACCTTGGCATATAGTTTAATCTCTACATTTAAAAGGGAAATTGGTCTGTAGCTACCGCACTGAGTAGGGTCTTTGCCCGCTTTGGGGATTACTGAAATGTGGGCTGCAAGGGATTCTGGGCGTAGTCCCGAGGTCTGTGAAATTGATATGGCATAGGCCGTTAGGTGGGGCAGAAGAACGTCTCTAAATGTTTTGTAATAGAGGATAGTGTAGCCGTCTGGCCCGTCGGTGTATGCTTTAGAGCCATCTGGAATTCCTCAACTGAGAGTTCTGACTCAAGGTCCTGAAGAGCCGAGTCTGAAAGTTTGGGCAATTTAGCATCTTTTAGGTATGCAAGCATGCGGCTATGTCTCTCTTTTACAGTCAGAGACAAGACGTCACCTTTCACTTTATACAGGTCTGCATAATAATCTCTAAAAGCTTTAGCAATGTGGGGGGGGGGGGGGTTGCATGGACTAAATTTCTATTGGCCAACTTTATCTTAGGAATAAACAATCTAGTCTGTTTTTCTTTAAGGGATCTTGCTAACTGTCTGCTAGGCTTATTTCCCCACTCGTAGAGTTTTTGCGAGTAGCGTTGAAATTTTCTGGTGGTGTTGAGATTAAGAAGAGTTTTTAATTCTTCTCATTTCAGCGCGAGTGCCTCCAGGTGGGCTGAGTGTAGGGTTCGTTTATGTTGTCTATCAAGTTCCTCTATCTGGTGTAAGACCTGCTCAAGTTGTTGACCATTCTCCTTTTTTTTCCTTGCCCCTAGTTCAATGAATCGGCCTCTCATGGTAGCCTTGTGAGCTTCCCATACAATGGCAGGAGAAGTCTTAGAAGGTTTGTTATCCGTAAAAAATTGTGAGATATTGGAGGCTAGCAGAGCGACGTCTACTTGGTTAGATAGGAGAGAGTCATTCCAGTTTCCATGGTGGTCTAAGAATATATTGTCTATGCGGGAATAGGACTGATGGGACTTTGAGTAGTGGGAGAAGTCTTTCGCTTTTGGGTGTAGGATACGCCAAACGTCTATCAGCTGTCGCTCCAGGAGTCTCTTTTTAACATAGGAAAGGCGTTTAAAGAAAATATTGGAGCGGCCATGTGATGTATCCATGATGGGATCTAGAGGCATATCTAGAGGCATATTTATATCCCCTGCAAGTATAAGTAAACCCTCAGCGAAGTGCAATAAATCAGTGAGAAGTTGGGAAAAGAATGTAGGTTGATTGTGGTTCGGGCAATATACGTTTGCTAGAGTACATTGGGTGTTACCTAGAAAGCCTTTTAAAAAGAGAAAGCGGCCATGATCGTCTGCTTGCATACCAGTAAGACGAAAGGGTACACTTCCACTAAAACCTATGGCCACCCCTTTAGCCTTATTCGTATCTGAGAGGCTATAGTACCACTGGGGAAAATAAGGCGAGGTCAGTTTGACCTGCGTAGTGTGAGTTAAATGAGTTTCTTGGAGAAATACTATGGAAGAGGCAAGTGCCCGTAATTCCCGGGTAATCTGATGTCGTTTAGCCGCTACATTTAGACCCCTAACATTATAGGAGGTAATTTTAAGCGTGGCCATTATGTCAGTTGAGCGCGACCCTTAAGCTTACCTAGCCATGCATGCCAGCCATGAAGGGGGGAGTAGGGTGGAAGAGAAAGGGATAGTTGCAGAGGGGATAAAGGAGATAGAACAGAAACAACAAAAACGTCCAACTGGACACATGTGGGAAATCGTATCACCTCACGCAGATTTCTGCGGTGTTCCCTGTGAGGGGGGGTGGGGAGAACGGGCGGCTGCCCAGACCTCCAAAAAGAGGATGGACAAGCGAACTTGAGGGCAACCCATACTCCTCAACCCCAGAAGGAGAAGTGGTGGGGGGGCATGCTGTTTAAAAGGCACATAGGAGCATTATGCTCCACCAGCATTCAGCTATGCGTCAGATAATGTGTGGGAGAAAACCTTTTTGCTCCAACATTAAACTATAAACTTCAATGTAACAAATAGAACAAATAAAACAAATATTCTCTTACGGCTGAGACACAGCACATTAAGCTAAACAATTTGCAGGCTTACATATCCCTCTGAAGATCAGTCCCGATGTGGGGTCGTCCATTGGGACCCTTAACACACATCCAGAAGACAGTCCTTTCATGGTTTTACAGGTGCTGAGAAGGAAAGATCCCCCTATGAAGGGTTCACTGCCTTTTGATCAGTTCTGGAACCTGCAATCGGAAGAGAAAAATAGCCGGAGAAGAGAAAAAACAGCATTTAGGCACGATCACCCGATGTTCATCTACGTTGTTGTGTAGAGCCTGGCGCCGAAGAGCGCTTTTTTTTAGAAGGGGACTGTTGCCATTGGGAGTCTTGGATACGAGTGAGTTTAGGAGCCTGGTCTTGCCAGCCCGGAAGTTCCATCACTGGCATATTAAGGTCTTTCAGAAATTGTGTCAGATCCTCAGGGAACCGGAGGGTGTGGGAGCGGCCGTTTTTGATGGCGATGAGACACACCGGGAAACCCCATCTATAGGTGACCCCATTGGAGTGTAGATGTTCCAAAAGTGGTTTGAGGGCTCGGCATCGATCTAAAGTTTCTTTAGATAGATCAGAGAAAACTTTGAGAATCGTGCCGTCAAAGTCTATGTTGGGGGCGCTCCTTAACTTGACCATGATGACGTTTTTGTCCATAAAGTAATGTAGACGGCATATTACGTCTCTGGGCTGCTCAGTATTAAGATTGCAGGGCCTGAGAGCTCGATGAACTTGATCGAAATGTAGCGGTTCGGTAGGTGGCTTTCCCAATATTGTGTTAAATATTCCGCAGATCGACGGTTCAAGATCGTTGTCTCCGGTCGCTTCAGGCAAGCCCCTAATGCGCAAGTTGTTCCTACGATTCCTATTCTCGAGGTCCTCGAGCTTATACAAGGAGGTGCGGTGAGCAAGGGCTAGTTGCGTGACAGAGTCTTGGAGTTCTCTGATGGCTGTAGCATGGGATTCTTGCACTGTTCTGTTTCCCCCACCCTGTCTAAGATGTGCGCCATATCTGTCCTCACCCCTGTAATCTCCTTTTTTGTCGATTTTTCAAGGCCGTGGAACATCCCAGCTAGTTCTTTTTTAAGGCCGCCTAGAAGTGATGACATTTCTGAGCCTGAGGGGGACCCGGGATCCTCCATGATATCCGAGCAGCAAGATCATGCTGGTGAACTATCTCTCACAGAGGCAGCTAGTGAAGAGGGAGATGCGCTGCGTTTCGTGGACCTGGCTTGACTGCTACCTGCGCTGGTTCTACCGGCAGCCAGGAAACGTTGAATGGAGCCGGTGACGGCTTGGTTAGTCGGCGCTACCTTAGATTTCTTGGTCAATGCAGAGCGAGTTGTGGGAGTCCTTGCTGGCATAGTCGGAGCTTCGGAGCTGAATGCTGGATGGATCACCTCTCAATTACATTCACTTAACATCATAAGTATGGTGCAGGGTGGGGGTTGCTATAAAACGGGCTCCTTGTGGTTGTTTGTTGTCAGATCCGCTGTGAGGAGGGAGCTGAGGTGGATGGAGATGGAGCAGCAGGATGTCCGCTTCACGCCAGTAGTAGGCCGAAGCTGCTGGCTTTCTCATGCACTGTGTCCGTCCGTATGGTAAGCCGGGTTGACTCGCTCCTAACAACTGTTGGGGGCCCACCTCTGCTTACAGGGGGTATACCGGTGGTGGGTAATGGCAGGGCAGAGTGATTGGCACCCACACTAGACCCCCTCCTTCCAGACACTCAACCGTGAATGATCCCGTGGGTTGTGGCTTTACGGTGGATATAACGGCCACAGGGTTGTACGTGCGTGGGCGCTGTGGTGGTCCAGGGACCCCCGCTGCTTCAAACGCCCTGATGGGCTGCAGGCAAAGGCCTCCCGTACCCCTGCTTGTGTCAGGAAAGTCCGCCGGCTTCTGGGGGGGTGCAGGCCACAAAATGCCTGTAGTGCCTCTAAGCCCTGAAAAATGCACCGCTGGGCAGGCTCAGTAGAGGGGGGGGGGGTCAGGGCAGCTAAGGTATCCAGGCAATGTCCGCTGTAGGGGGCCGGACCGACCTCGGAGCGCTCCCGCGGGCAACGGCCTCAGGAAAGACCGGGGATCCACAGGCCTTACTAGGCCGCACCGGGCCAGAGCCAGCGTCGTACAAGCCCGAAACCGCCAACGGAGTGTCCTAGGCAAAAGGATGTATGGCAGGAGGGGATGGATGGTAGTCCCTTACCTTCCCGGGCGGCTCGATTCAGCGATGGCCAGGAGGCCTCTGGGAGGCAAGATGGCGGCGGCTGGTGTAGATCCTCGTCGGAGGTCCGCGGGAGGTTGCAGATGAGGAGTCTCCAAAATAGCCGCTTGGGGAGATGCAGGAGGATGCACCGGATCAAAGTATGGGCCTCTCGAGCTGTTTTTTGTGCAGCTAAGGTGCGGATGGTGGCGGATTGCTCCGTGGTTGTCTGGAGCTATTATCAAACACGTCCGCCGCCATTCACGTCAGGCCCCGCCCCCCTCCTTCTCCATCCTCCCTCTCCTTCTTGGCTGACTTCTCCTTTTCCGCTGCTAGCGTCTCTTCCGCTGTGCCGCTCAAGATCCCCAGAACCTATTCCACATGCCAGGTGAGACGTTGCCATGCTGTGCTTCGTCTGTTGTGCCTGGAAGCCAAGAGCCTGCACTCCTTTCAGCTTTGTGTTCACAGGCAGATCAGTGGCTAACACTGCTCAATTTGACAGTTGGTAAGTGGTGTGTGACAACGGTGCTAATCTGCTTAGCGCATTGAAACAGGGCAAAATTACACACGTGCCATGCATGGCACACGTCTTAAACTTGGTCGCGCAGCAATTAGTTGTCAAATACCCTGGGGTCCAGGACATCTTGCAGCAGGCAAGGAAAATCTCTGCCCATTTCAGAAGATCTTACACGGCCATGGCTCGCATTGCTAACATTCAGCAGCGACACAATCTGCCGGTCAGACGTCTTATTTGTGATTGCCCGACGCGATGGAACTCAACCTTCTATATGCTTGATAAGCTGCTGCAGTAGAAACGTGCAGTTAAAGACTACCTGTAAGAACTCTGCGGCAGAACAGGTTCTGGGGAGCTTGGTTTTTTTTCACCACGCCAGTGGTTGCTCATGCGCGATGCACTGCGACCATTTGATGATCACCAAACTGGTCAGTCGCAGCCATGGCGCCATCAGTGACATCATACCTTACGCCTTCTTTATGGAGCATGCATTGCGTCGTGTCATTGATCAAGCCGTGGAGCAGCAGGAGCAGGAACATGAGGAAGTCAGAATGCTGGATGAATTCCCAGGGGGGCTACTCTATCTGAGACAAGTCAACAACAGGAGTCTGAAGAGGAGTCAGAGGAGGATGGTGCCGGGGCAGATGAGGAGGAGCAAGAAGAGCATGCTTTAAACCTTTCTGGGATCCCTATTGTTGTCCGTGGATGGGGGGAGGAGAACGAGGAGGATGACATTATCCTGGATGATGAGCAGGAGCCAGGTCACCACAACGCTTCCAGTTTAGTGCAAATGGGGGCCTTCATGCTCCAGTGTTTTAACAGGGACCCCCGTATAAAAAGAATAAAGGTCAAGGACCAGTACTGGGTGGCAACGTACTTAGACCCCCGGTACAAACACAAAATGGCAGAAATGTTACCACAATCACAGAGGGCTGTCAGAATGGAGCACTTACAGGCCTTGCTTAGAGAAATGCTGCATTCTGCTTTTGCGCGCACTGGCAGAGAAATTCCTACTCCCAGAGAAAGAGTTGCGGGTACCAATCCAACAGTACCTGCAAGAAGAGGGCGGTTTGAAGATGTGTTGGTCACTTCTGATATGAGATCATTCTTTCAGCCGTCCCATCAACAGGTGTCATCCGGATCCAGCATCAGGGAACGCCTAGACCGACAGGTGTCCGACTACATTGGGTTAACGCCCAATGTGGACGCTCTGAGAAGTGATGAAGCCCTGGACTACTGGGTAGGCAGGCTTGACCTCTGGCCAGAGCTTGCCCAATTTGCAATCGAACTGTTGGCTTGCCCCTCGTCCAGTGTCCTGTCCGAAAGGACGTTCAGCGCAGCAGGGGGGGTCATGACAGTGTTGACTACCTCACATTTATAAAAATGAATGAGGCATGGATCTCGGAGGAATTCAACGCATGTGACCAGTAGACTATGTATATGCATAACTCTATAAACGAATTATATAATCTATCACACGGACCTTTTTTCTACCTTTGGCTCGCTTGTACAAAAAAAGCACACCGTACTATATGTCCATACCCTCCTGTTTGAAGAGGTTGAGCGGTGTCATATTTTTGGGTCCCTCAGCGAGTTGCTGGTATCAGTGCTGGTGTCAGTGCTCTCTATCACGGTGCTGGTGTCAGTGGTCTCTATCTGGGTGCTGTTGTCAGTGCTCTCTATCTCGGTGCTGGTGCCAGTGCTTTCTATCACGGTGCTGGTGTCACTGCTCTCTATCTTGGTGCTGGTGTCAGTGATCTCTATCACGGTGCTGGTGTCAGTGCTCTCTATCTTGGTGCTGTTGTCAGTGCTCTCTATCTCGGTGCTGGTGTCAGTGCTTTCTATCACGGTGCTGGTGTCACTGCTCTCTATCTCGGTGCTGGTGTCAGTGCTCTCTATCTCGGTGCTGGTGTCAGTGCTCTCTATCACGGTGCTGGTGTCAGTGCTCAGTCTCTATCGTGGTTCTGGTTTCAGACAGTGAGGGAGATAGCAGCGGAGAAGCCAATCAGCAGGCAGTGCCAGCACCATGGCTGAGGATCAGCACTGGACTGGCACCTCTGGACCACCGCAATGGAGCCCTGCATAGGTGGGGGTAAGGGCCGGGCAGAGGGAGGGGCTCAAGCACAGGTTGGCACACTGGGACACTGGCACAGGACTGTGCTGCCCTGATTGTGGCACTGACCATCTCCTGCACCCCCTTCATAGACTGGCCTGACCTTGCCTCTCCTCCATGGCCTTGATGTGCTCCTGAATTGACAAAATTTCACAGATAAAAAAAGAATGCTTGTCGTTGTCGATCCCAGATTCACTTAATACTTCTGGTATGTCAGTGTCCATGTTGCTGGACTATGTGTGCACAGCTAGTAAGTATTTTGTGGCTGAAAATATGACCTGGAGGTTTTGTAAGGTACGCCTGCCATTAAAGTGAATGGGGTCCGCGAACATTTAGGCACATTCGCGGATCCGCGTTCGCGAAACGTCCCGTCGGAAGTTCGTCCATCACTACTCCTAACTTCTATATTTTTATTCTTAACCACCATGTAATATGTCTCATGGACCACACAGATTTTCTGTTTGGCTTGGGGGTGCTTTTACTAACCTCTAACCCTTTTTCCTTCTCTATCTATTTCATCCATGGGCACTGTATTAGTGACTAATTGACTATTAAGTTTAAACTGACACAAGCGTCATCATTGTATCCTGTCTCTAGTTGGTTTCTGCTGTTCCATCATGCTCTGTCCCCCGTTTCCGCCCCCAGGGGGTCACCCCAATGGAGGGTGTCTCAGAATTTGCCGTCTCTATTACCAAGGGTTGAACATTTCGGGTGAGTCACTGGGACCATACAGTGATACTCCAGATGTTAATACCTTTTTTTTTGTTACTGTCTTTGTTAAAGAATTTGATTATGTAATGTGATTTATTGTTTAAAGAAATTTTTCTTTATATATTAGGTATTGTAGGTGACGCCTTCTGATGAAGCGGCATATAGCTGCGAAACCGGTCGAGGAACATGCTCACTCTACTTGAATGTGTTCCCTTCTATATGGGGTCCTTTGTAATTATTGTAACCCCCATTACTTTAAAATATGTACTGTCTTCTAGATTTATCTTTGTGTTGTTTGCTTTTTTTTATAAATTATCTAATAAATGTCAATTCAAATTTTATTATTTATGACTATTCCATCTGGGTACCGCAACAGTCCCGCCCATTTTCTGTGCTCAAGGGTAAATTCTGGAGTAACCGGTGTACTGAGCTCCCCCCTGTATTTGGCTCTATCCATCTTCCCATCAACTCTGAACAGCTTCCCTGTCCCTGCTGAAGATAAACATTCCCACAACATGATGCTGCTATGCTGCCACCACCATGTGTTCATGTGGGGATGGTGTGTTCAGTGGGATGTGTAGTGTTAGTTTCCCACCACACATAGTGTTTTGCTTTTTAGGCCAAAAAGTTAAATTTTAGTCTCATCTGACCAGAGCACCTTCTTCCACATGTTTGCTATGTCCCCCACATGGCTTCTCGCAAACTACAAGCAGGACTTCTTATGGCTTTCTTTCAACAATGGCTTTCTTCTTGGCACTCTTTCCATAAAGGCCAGATGTGTGGAGTGCATGACTAACAGTTGTCCTGTGGACAGATTCTCCCACCTGAGATGTGGATCTCTGCAACTTCTCCAGAGTTACCATGGGCCTCTTTGCTGTTTCTATGATTATTGCTCTTCTTGCCTGGCCTGTCAGTTTAAATGGACAGCCATGTTTTGGTAGGTTTACAGTTGTGACATACTCTTTTCATTTTCGGATGATGGATTTAACAGTGCTCTGTGAGATGTTCAAAGCTTGGGATATTTTTTTATAACCTAACCCTACTTTAAATTTCTCAACAACTTTATTCCTGACCTGTCTGGTGTGTTCCTTGACCTTTGTGATACTGTTTGTTCACTGAGGTTCTCTAACAAACCTATGAGGACTTCACAAAACAGCTGTATTTATACTGAGATTAAATTACACACAGGTGGACTCTATTTACCAATTAGGTGGCTTCTGACTGCAATTGGTTCCACTAGGCTTTAGTTAGGGGTATCGGAGTAAAGGGGGCTGAATACAAATGCATGATACACTTTTTCAGATATTTATTTGTAAAAAAACAGTTGTAATTTTCATTCCACTTCACAATTGTGTTCCACTTTGTGTTGGTCTATCACATAAAATCCCAATAAAATACATTCACGTTTTTAGTTGTGACATGACAAAATGTGGAAAATTTCAAGTATAGCACTGACTCCTGAAGGAGCAGCTGATTTAATTGGGCTTACCGTTACCTACTTGACCCCGTGTATGTCTAGGGTTTCCCGAGGTAGATGGCCCAAGAACTGCAGAGACTGACACCAGATCCGCTTAAGGGATTTTTATTTGCAAGAAGAATAACCAAAACACAGTCTCTCAAAGTAGGGTTAGAGGGTTTAGGTAGAAAAGTCAGGGTACTCTTGGAACTAAGTCAAGTAGAAAAGAATCTCTCACATTAGGAAAATCCAGATAATCGACATTCACAGCTGGATCTTCACCATTATCGGATAGTCCTTCTCTCACTAGGCCTTGCAACCAACAGGGTGCTCAAATAAATCAAAGTCCCTGCCACAGACTTGCTACAGGACACTTGAATAACTGAAAGATGTAGAAAACTTTGTATGGTACCAGTATCTTGCAGCCGGTCTGGCAATACCATACGATATCAGATTTGCTTGGGGTCTTTCAACTTAGCCTCCAGGCTCCTTCTGAGAAGCCAACCTTTGCATGGCCTTCTCCCAAAGAGTCCTCCCCTGGATGCTTCTACAGTTGCTGGGTCTCTCCACAAACCAAAACGGCACTAGACCACCTCCGAATCCTTCCTTAAGTTACTTTGTCTCAGGCCAGCCAGCCCGAGACTTGAAATCGGGTGGATTCGCATCCCAGGCCATGAGAGCCCTGGGGCTGGTCAGGAAGACCGGGACCAAACAGACAGAATGCACTTCTGGACCAGAACCCTGAAGCACGTGATGTCAGCACCTTAAGTACTCTCTCCCAGAATGCACAGCAAGAGTGACACTCCCACTGGGCTGGTTCCCAGAGAGAACTGGCACTCAATGCACCTAACTGGACTGCGTTCTGGCACTTGCCAGAGATGAGAGCGCATCCTATGGTCAAGCAGAACACAATGCAATCCACCCAGCCTGATACTGAGACCAAACTTTAGTGTAATTGAATCCAAAACCAAACTGGTTCCAGTAATATTAAATGACAAAAACACATAGAGCGTGCTCTTCAGGAGCAGGTGCTACACAAGGTATATAGGTAACAATAATATGGCGATACCATACCTTATTTTAACCACTTCACCCCCGGAAGGATTTACCCACTTCCTGATCAGGCCATTTTTTGCGATACGGCACTTTAACTGATGTCATTTTAACTGACAATTGCGATGTTGTACACAAATAAAATGTATGTCCTTCTTTTCCCACATATACAGCTTTCTTTTGGTGGCATTTGATCACATCTGCATTTTTTATGTTTTGCGCTATAAACAAAAAAATAGTGACAATTTTGAAAAAAAAACAATATTATTTACTTTCTGCTATAACAAATATCCAAAAAAATATAAAAAAAAGAACACATGTCTTCATCAGTTTAGGCTGATATGCATTCTTCTACATATTTTTGGTAAAACAAATCACAATAAGCATATATTGATTGGTTTGTGCAAAGTTATAGCATCTACAAAATAGAGGATATGATTATGGCATATTTATTATAATTTTTTATATTTTTTAATAATGTAATGGCGGTGATCAGTGATTTTTAGTGGGACTGTGACACTGCGGCAGACAGATCAGACACTTGACACTTTTTTGGGACCATTGACATTTATACAGCAATCAGTTCTATAAATAGCCACTGATTACTGTATAAATGTCACTGGCAGGGAAGGGGTTAACACTAGGGGGCGATCAAGGGGTAAGTGTTCCCAAGGAAGGTGATTTTAACAGTGGAGGGAGGGGACTAACTATGAACTATGAACAGCAGATCTCTCTCTACTTTCCTGACAGAATGTGGATCTGTCTGTTTACACTGGCTTTGTATGTCTGGCGGCCACGTGCGTCAGCCACGGCATTACGCCGTGGACACGCATGCCCCCTATAGCTCGTAAAGTGGCGATGTGCACCTATGGTGGTTTGTGCAGCTGTGCCAACCTGCTGCAGTATAATGATGGTGGCTGGTGGGCAAGCAGTGAAAGAGAAATAGACTCAGAAAATGTTTAATATTTTAAAAACTTATCAGAACATGCTACTCTTAAATTTAAAAGACAGAAACATTAATGTGAATTCTAGGTATGATTCTTATTGGTGTTACATTGGTCCAGCTTGGACCAATGTAAGCATGCAAATCACATACCTGAGTTATTTCTGTAGAAACTACAAATGCAGCAATAGAAACAATCTACTGGGTCCTGTGCTGAACAAATTTTCTTCTACGCAGTAACCATAGGGAGTAGTCTCTTGAAATGGCCACCATTCACAGAATGCCTTGTATATTTTTAAGTGAATATAATGAGTTCTCTGATTGGACGAGGTATATAAACAGTTTAGCATTGATTGGGGCTTACTATTTGTGGTAAAATATAATAAAATATAGTTTTGTTTTTATTCTGAAGCTTCCTTTGAGAAAGTCACACATTAATATACAAAACAAAAAATAAATAAATAAGACAATTTTGTTTTATTGTGCAACCATTAAGAATCTTGAAAAGCCAATATGCCTCATGGTCATTATAGACCAGAGTAAACCTCTCTTCTCTAAAGGATAAAGTTCAGTTTAGAATTTGCAGGAAAACAGGCAGGATAAGCATTGTTTAGATTAGTTCACAGAGAAATCAGGGGTAACACAAGAAATGTAATTCCCTTCTAGTTCAGTATTAAATCCATTTTATAGTATAAAAATTACATAAACGTGATTTTATTATGCAGGACAAATTCCATCAATGCCAAAATATTTTAAAAATTTTTAAGAAAAATTGTCTATTTAAAAGTAGATCCTTTTTAAAATTCATTTTTACAAAGGTTTCAAGTATTTTTAGAAGTGCAAGAACTAACACATATCTCTTTGTTCCTTGTAGGTTTTTAAAATAGCTTTGATCTCAAAATTTTTAGGTTGACAAGAAAATACAGAAATGGGGAGTTATAAATATTATCACCCCAATTGTTTATCTTGTGTGTTTATTATTTATGAGATATTGTTTTTTTTCAATATCTCATTAAAGGACCTTGTAAAATCATTTAATCTGTACTGTAAAAATATTTTTTAATGTGCCGTGTCTTCTTGACAGCACCACTGGGCGCTCACGTGACCCGCCAGAGATCTTCTTCTGAATACTGCAGAGGGAGGGACTGAGATCTCCACTGACATCAGCCCCGCTCCTAGTGCTGCAGAGAGAGGGAATGCTGAAATCAGCCAGGAGTGGAAGAACAGAGCTCTGGTGGGTCATGTGACCGCCCAATGGTGCTCTAAATAAGGTATTTTTCACAATAAAGTTACACCAAGAGACACACTGCACATTATATAATATTTTTACAGAACGGATTATATGATTTTACAAGGACTTTATTTTTGGGTTAGGGCTTATATTGCAGCCATCCCAGAAATTCACGCTAGGTCTTATTTTAAGGGTAGGGCTTATTTTGGGGGAAACGGGGTACAATGATGTTATTACACTATATGCTGTACTTTTCGATTTTTATGATAGTTGATTATTGTTTACCCTTTAAGCTGCTATATTTGGTTTATTTTTAATGGTAGTTGTTTTTTGGAAAAACTAATTATTTGATACAGGCTATATTCTTTTGGTTATTACGTATATATGCCCTCTATAAAAATGGTGTTTCCCTTGTTTTAGCACTCCACAAGGAGTCTAAATGTTATAAACTAAAAAAATAATCTACTCTTCTGACCACAGTCTTAGGAAACCCAAAGCATATAAAAAGCTATTTTTTTAAAAAGCATTGTACACTTTCAAATGTTTAAATGTTCCAATTAAGGCATTAATGTAGCTATATTTCTTGTAATAGAAATTATATAAAATAAATCTGCACTAAGTCATCAAACAATAAGTGCAAGCAGCCACTGTGAAACTGTAATACCAGTTATTTAATCAATATAATCAAAAAGCAGCGCTAGTGAAAGTAAAATGAACAATACACAGTATGACAAATGATGAAACTATATAAAAACATTACATTAAATAAATGAAAATATTACATCAAAGTACCATGTGAATTTACAAACTGAATAATATAGCTCTGAAAATAAGTTGTCCATACAAAGTGTGTCAAAAAGAAAAAGTCCTTCTTTAGCATATAATCATTCTACAAAACTGGATCATCAGATATCGTCCAAAACTTTTTTTGCAGAAAGATCACATAACAGAGGACCAAGTGCAGCGTTTCGGAGCCCTGCAGGATCCCTTCATCAGACATTGACCATCACTTGGTTGTACTTGGTCCTTTGTGATGTGATTTTTTTGCAATAAATGTTTTGTATGATATCTGATGATCTATGGTGTGCTGGTGAATATGTGACGTCATGAACAAGTCTTGCCCCAACTTATAAATAACATTAAGGCAGGTTTTTTCCAAGGAGAAACAGGAAAAACCTGCCTTAATGTTATTTATAAGTTGAGGCGTGACTTGTTCATGATGTCATCATGTATCTGCGCCAGTCCAACTTAGCGTTCTTTATGCTGGAGCTATCCGCCCGTTATACTGATTTTGTGGAATCTATTTTATTGTTATTTCACTCCCACTTAATGTGGACTCAGGAATCACTTTCTATAAAATAAAGGGGAAGATTTTTTAAACATACTTTACTATGGGAGATGTTTTTTTTTTCATCCATTGGTGACATCAGTTGATAAGAGCTTCATATGCCATGGCAAAGCCATCCTTGGATTTTATGTGCTTAGCATAATTAGACCATTGTAGAACATGATGGTCCACCAAATATTGTAAGAGGTGTTTGTAACCGTGTCACAGGGTGGTAAATTCTCCTCTACTATTGATGAACGGTATTGCACTAATGAAAGGTGATCTATATTCAAACTTTGTGGAATGGTTTCTACATGGATGAAGGAATGCTAAAGAAGGACATTGTTTTCTTTCTCTTTTTGGACACACTTTGTATGGACAATTTATTTTAGTGCTATATGAATAATTTAGTAAATTCACATGGTACTTTGATGTAATATTTTCATTTATTTCACATTATTTTTTATATACTGATCCTTTGTCATAAATTATTTATTTTATTTTTTAGGGACCGGCTAAATTTCCATCTATGTATGGGTACACTGGTTGTACAGAAGTTGATCTACTGATTTACTTTTGTACAACCAGCCTGTCAGGTTTTCCCTGATAGATCAGTGCTGCAGTACTGATCATTGTATTCTGACGGCAGGGAAGGCTGCTCACCATCAGAACACAATAGCACTGTGGGAGGATTCCCCCATCCACATCGAATGTGGATTGGGTAATTTTTTTCATTTAATCTGTTGGTTGAATAAAAAAAAATTATGAATATATCCATCCATCCATTGATGGTGAAAAACAGACATTGAAGCATCTCTGTGAAAAAATGGATGTAAACGGATGATCATCCACTTGCATTTTTTTTACATCTGCTTCTGTCAAAATCAGTTTTTTTGAATGGATCAAAGTTTATTTTTCTTTCATTAAAAAAACTGATCTGATGAAAAACAGATCTAAATGGTCAGTTTTTGCATGAAAAAATATCTCCTCAAGTGGGTAAGGACTCATGTGTGAAAGCAGCCTTGAGCCCCATACACACCATAAGTTTTTCTGCTGAGTTTTTCCTTCAGGTTTAGCAAAACCATGTTGTGCAAGGGCCTGCCTGATTGCATAAAATTGAAACTCCTAAGGTTTGACCTCATATTATATGGTTTTGGTAAATCTGAAGGAAAAACTCAGCAAAAAAACTGATAGTGTGTATGGGGCTTTACTGTTGACCGACTCACTACCTGTCAGGAAAGGCTTGCCAGAAACAGAAGATCTGTGCAAGCTGGTGTGCAATTTGGGGTGCCAATGCGCATGTGCGAGCACGCATGCGCGATCCCTGGCCCCAAAGGGGCTATTTAAACCAGCTTGACACACAGAAATCTCCAGCCAGTACCCAAGGGTCTCCACATCCCTTTGCTTCCTCAGCCAGTGCGGCCTGTCCTCTTGCAGTAGTTATGCTTCCCCCTGAGCCAAAAGTTCCCACACCTGGAAGGTTTTTTGGAGAATGCAGTAAATTCAGGGTGTTCCACAATGCCTTCAAACTATACTTTACTCTGCAGCCACGTACCTTCTCCTTAGAAGCCACTTAAGTGGGCTTTGTAGTCTCCTTGGTACAGGGTGAGCGCAAGCCTGGGCACACCGCCTCCTGGAACAGAAAGCAACAGTATTAACTAACCTGATTACCTTCTTTGATGCTATGGCACAACTTTACAAGGACCCTCAGCTTTCTGCAACTGCTGAAGCTGCACTGCATACTCTACAACAAGGACGCAGGGTGGCAGAAGACTACATCGCTAAGTTCAGATGTTGGAGTGCCGACGCTAATTGGAATGATGCTGCCTTCCACTACCAGTTTTGTATGGGGCTGTCAGACCCTCTAAAAGATGACACGAGTTGGTGTACCCCAAACCCTGGATGGACTCACCAACCTGTCCATACAGATTGACCAGCGCCTGAGGGAATGGAGATCAGAGAGGGCAACAGGACCATCTTGTCCCACTTGGATGTTACCAAGAGTCTCTAGTTTCTCTAATCCAGCTTCTCCAGTACAGTCAGCTTCCACACGCATATGTTCGAACCTATGAAACTAGGCTTGCTCCGTCCCTGACCTATGGTTGAAGAACACCAACATTGTCGGCTGAACAACCTGTGCTTGTATTGTGGAGAACCAGGCCATTATGTCAGAACCTGTCCAGCCAAGCTTCGTAAGTACCTATAAATTTCTTCTGACCATGCCAATCAGTCCCAAAGGATTATCATGATTTCATGGATGTTTTCAGTAAAAAAGGAGCAGAGACTCTTCCTTCCCACTAGGCCTATGATGGTCCTATTGAGCTCCTTCCAGGGGGCCAAAGTTCCTTTTGGGAGAATCTTCCCTCTAAGGCTGGATTCACGCCTATGCATTTTTTGTGCTTTTTGCATTTTGCAGATTTGCACTACAGTTCATTTAACGTGGTTTCCTATGGAACATGTTCTATAGTGCAAATCTGAAAAATGCAAAAAGCACTAAAAATGCATAAGTGTGAATCCATCCTTACAGAGCTGGAGCTGGGGACGTTAAAGGAGTGCATTGATGAGAATCTGAAAAGGGGTTTCATCTGCCCATCCACCTCCCGGCAGGAGCAGGTATCTTCTTTGTAGAAAAGAAAGATCACACTTTATGGCCTTGCATTGACTACCACAATCTTAACAAAATTACCATTAAGAATCGCTGCCCTCTTCCCCTATTACCCAAACTATTTCAAAGACTTGGAGCTGCTACCATTTTTACTAAACTTGACCTCTGAGGGGCCTACAACTTTGTCCGCATCAGGGAAGGGGATGAATGAAAGATGGCTTTTCGCACTTGGTTAGGGCACTTCGAATATCTGGTGATGCTGGTTATGCAATGCTCCTGCTACATTCCAGTACTTCATCAACTAAATCTTATTATTATTGCCTAGACAATATTCTGATCGTTTCATCTTCCATAGACTTCCACCACAAGCATATCAGATGTGTGTTGGTCCAGCTCAGGCAGCATTGCCTGCATGCTAAGCCCGAAAAGTGTGAGTTTGAGCAACAAAGTATCCAATTCCTGGGACTAACTATCTCAATTGAAGGAATTAAGATGGACCCCCAAAAGATTACTGCAATCCTGGATTGGCCAGTCCCCGTGGACAAGAAACTGGTTTAATGCTTTGTAGATTTTGATAACTTCTATGGAAAGTTTATTAAAGGGTTCTCAGCCATCATCGCTTCTATTATACAGTTAACCAAGCAGGGCGTCCAGTTCCATTGGTCTCCTGAAACTCAGGTTGCTTTGGAGCCCCCTAAGAGACTGTTCATCTCTGCTTCTGTTTTAAAGCATCCTGATTCTACCCTGGCATTCATCCTGGAAGTTGATGCCTCCAAAATTACTGTTGAAGTAGTACTTTCTCAATGACAGGGGACCAGAGCGCTGTTACATCCAGTTGCTTTCTTCTTCCATAAATTATCAGCAGCAGAGAGGAATTATGATGTTGGGGACCGATAACTGTTGGCAACAAAATTTGCACTGGAGGAATGGCGATACCTGTTAGAAGGGGCAGCACATCAAATCCAGATATATACAGATCATACAAATCTGGAGTATCTGAGAACTGCAAAGAAATTAAGGCCACGTCAAGCCAGGTGGGCATTATTCTTTTCCATATTTTCTTTCCATGTCACCTACCGGTCCAGCTTGAAAAACACGAAACCTGATGAATTGTCTCATATGTCCAATTAATCTAAAGAAATTACATCAAAGGAAATTTTCTTCTTGTGCAGGAAGATCTATTCTCACAGATCAAACAAGCGGGGTTGGCTCTCTAAGACGAAACAGTTTAACAGGCTAGAGATGGCCTGTTCTGGTACATGGACAAGAACTTCATACCTGAGAGTCTATGGGTCACTATACTGAAACTCTGTCATGAGCATGTGCATAACTAAAACTTCTGATCTTGTGTAACACACATTGAATTTGAAGCAAAAATAGTAGAACCAAAGCTTGGGGGATGTTAAAATCATTACCCGTTCCGGACAGACCGTGGAAGATATTATCCATAGACTTTATTGTGAAGTTTCCCACTGCAGAGGGTCATACTACGATCTTTGTGATGGTGGAATGGCTGTCCTAGATGGCATGTTTCATCCCAATGAAAGGAATACCCTCAGCTCATGAGGCAGCACAAGTCTTTATCAGGGAAATCATTAAGCTTCACAGAGTGCTGGCTAACATTGCCTCGGATCAGGGAATACAATTCACCTTCAGGTTCTGGAAGGCATTGTGTGAGTCTCTTGAAATTGAAATATCTTTCTCCTCTGCTTACCATCCACAGACAAATGGGCAGACTGAGAGGACCAATCAGACCCTCGAGCAATACTTCCTCTGTTTCTCCTCCTTTTCCCAGCATGACTGGATCTCCCTGCTTCTGTTAGCCAAGTTTGCCTACAACTTCACCCACTCTGCCACAAAACAAACTCCATTCTTTGCCAATTATGGCTTTCACCCATCATTTTTGCTTAACTCCATTCCAGAATGTTCAGTACCGGCTGTCCTTGAGACAATAAACTTATGCAGTTCCAATAACAAATTATTACAGGAAACAATGGCAAAAAGACAGGAACATAACTAAGAAATCTTTGACAGAAGAAGACGAGGAGAATTAATTATTGAACCAGGTAATCTGGAGTGGTTGTCCACAATAGGGATAAGCTTCGAGTTCAGCGAACAATGAACAATTTGGGCTGTTCGCAGCAAATTCGAAAAGCCGGGAACACCCTGTACAAGTTTATGGGAGAAATCTAAAATGCTAATTTTAAAGGCTAATATGCAAGTTACTGTCCTAAAAAGTGTTTGGGGACCTGGGTCCTGCCCCAGGGGACATGGATCAATGCAAAAAAAAAGTGATTTTAATAATGATTAACGTGAAACAATAAAAGTGTAATATTCCTTTAAATTTCGTACCTGGGGGTGTCTATAGTATGCCTGACAAAGTGTCATTTCGCAAGGAAAAAAGTCTTTTAAAATCACTTTCCATTGTCGGCTCCCGTAATACAGAGTGTTCTCTGTATTAGCCAACAATTCATTCATTGATATATAAAAAAAAAAGCATGGGGGTTCCCCTAAATTCAATTACCAAGCGCTTCAGGTCTGGTATGGATATTAAGGGGAACCCCGTGTCAAATTAAAAAAAAAAAATAGACGTGGGGTTCCCCCTAAATATCCATAACCAGACCCTTTATACGAGCACGCAACCTGGCAGGCCGCAGGAAAAGAGGGGGGAATAGAAAGCGCCCCCCCCTCCTGAACCATACCAGGCCACGTGCCCTCAACATTGGGAGGATGCTTTGGGGGTCTGTGACCCCTCAAAGCACCATGTCCCCATGTTGATGTGGACAAGGGCCTCATCCCCACAACCCTGCCCGGTGGTTGTGGGGGTCTGCGGGGCGGGGGGCTTATCAGAATCTGGAAGCCCCCTTTAACAAGGGGACCCCAGATCCCGCCCCCCTGTTTGAAATGGTAAGGGGGTACAAAAGTACCCCTACCATTTCACAAAGAAAGTGTAAAAATGGTTAAATAAGACAAACACACTTTTGAAAAATGTCTTTATTAAAAATTAAAAAAAAGATTCCAGCGGTGGTAATCCACTCTTGCTATCCAGCGATGGATGATCATCTCTCCGGGGCCCAGCGATGGCTGATCTGATCCAGCGACGGGGGATCTCACAGTCCAGCGCTGTCCATACATGCATCCGTCTTCTGTCTCCACTGCAGAGACACTGCGGGGATCCCAGCGCTGACGTTTCTTATATTAGGAGGGCGGGGCCACCCGTCACCTGACCCCACCCCCTCTGACGCTGATGAGGGAAGCCATGGGGTTCCCCAGTGACGTATGGGTGACCCCGCTGATGTACCGCACCTGCGTCACTGGGGAACCCCATGGCTTCCCTCATCAGTGTCAGAGGGGGTGGGGTCAGGTGATGGGTGGCCCCGCCCTCATAATATAAGAAACGTCAGCGCTGGGATCTCTGCAGTGTCTCCGCAGTGGAGACAGAAGACGGATGCATGTATTTGATGCAGTGTTCCCCTTAATATCAATGCCAGACCTAAAGGGTCTGGTATGGATATTTAGGGGGACCCCCACGTCAATTTTTAAAAAATATTTGACACGGGGTTCCCCTTAATATCCATACCAAACCTGAAGGGCCTGGTAATTGAATTTAGGGGAACCCCCACGCTTATTTTTTTTTTTATCAATGAATGAATTGTCGGCTAATACAGAGAACACTCATTGAGTGTTCTCTGTATTACGGGAGCCGACAATGGAAAGTGATTTTAAAAGACTTTTGTTCCTTGCAAAATCACACTTTGTGCAGGGACAGTTCTAAGCATGGGAAACATGCGCCCCTTCACAGGCATACTATAAACACCCCCCAGGTACGAAATTTAAAGGAATATTACACTTTTATTGTTTCACTTCAATCATTATTAAAATCACTGCTCCTGAAAAAACTGCCCTTTTTAAAACTTTTTTTTGCATTGATCCATGTCCCCTGGGGCAGGACCCAGGTCCCCAAACACTTTTTAGGACAGTAACTTGCATATTAACCTTTAAAATGAGCACTTTAGATTGTGAACGTTCGAGTCCCATAGACTTTAATAGGGTTCTAAAGTTCACACGAAGTTTGGGTCTGTTCACAGGTTCTGGTGCGAACCGAACAGAGGGGTGTTCGGCTCATCCTTAGTCCACAACAAACCTAAGGGTGGCATGCCCTTCAAAAAAAGTTGGGTCTTAACTTTGTGGGTCCAAAGAGGAGAATTAACAAGGTAGCCTATGAGCTGGAACTACCAGACTCATTCAGCATCCACCCTGTCTTTCATGTGACTCTGTTAAAACCCTCTGTTCCCAATTGTTTTCCAGAACAGAATAGGGATCCTCCAGAACCTGTAATAATTGATGGGGAGGAAGAATTTGAGGGGAAAACAACTTGGAGAAATAACCAAGTTCAATTCTTGATTAAATGGAAGGGGAATGGGCCAGAATAGAGCTTGTGGGAGCCTGAAGGTAATATCCACACTAAGAGACTGATCCGGTCTTTCAAAAGGTCCCATCCTGAGAAGTTTGCCCGGTTGGGTATCCGGAGGCTTGCCCCTGGCATTGTCAGGAAAGGCTTGCCAGAAACAGAAGATCTGTGCAAGCTGGTCCGCAATTGCGAGTGCCAACGCACAAAGGGGCTATTTAAACTAGGCTGACACACAGAAACAAGCTTCCTCTGTGTGTTACCCGCTACTCTGCATGTGTTCCTTTGTATTACCCTGCTTGCCCTTCACTATTCCTGTTGCCCGCCTGCATCTGACCCTGGCTTGTCTTGGCTTTGCCCCTGCCTGGTCCTTCTGCTACCTGCCTGATACTGACCTGGCTTGTTCAAGTGACCTTGCTCCTGCCTCTGCCTTGTTCCAGTATACCTGTCTGGGTATGACCCAGCTTGCCTGACCCTCCTGAGTTCCAGTCCTGTGGGAACCTTCTCCTTGTCTGTTTCAGCCTCCAGTCTGTCATTCCACTCTGCTGACCACCCTGCACAGTTTCATCTGGAATTCCAGACTGACCTCTTTGCTGGTGATCCTGCCAAACACTAGTGCTACTCTGCAATCCTGCACCTCCTGTTTGCTCTATCAGGGGCTTTGAGTCAGGGGCATAAAAGAGGCCTTCCTCTGCATATCGGGCTCATCTTCTAGGTATGTGATACCTCTATTCAAAAGATTAACTACTCTTTTGGAAAAATAATGCTTTATAAGGTTAGATTTGAACTTTCCTCTTGCTGGTTTGAGGTCATGTGCCATGTTTTTGAGATTAGTTTCACAATGAAAATACTGAATGTTATTCACACACTTAATTTATTTAAATGTTTTATTCATGTCCCTTTTCTCTTCTTTCCTCATGACTGTACATAATAAGTTCCTGCGGTTTCTTCAGG
This sequence comes from Lithobates pipiens, assembly GCF_037356315.1. Lineage (NCBI taxonomy): Eukaryota > Metazoa > Chordata > Amphibia > Anura > Ranidae > Lithobates > Lithobates pipiens. Next base: position 113,076,371 of record NW_027507788.1, read on the forward strand.
TATGTTGCCCCTCAGACATCTCACCATTTTTGCTGCTTGTCTCTGGACCAACTCTATCTTATCAACATCTTATCAATATATTTTTCTAAGTGAGGTCTCCAGAACAGAAGTTTAACTGAAGAATATATAGGAGAATCAGGACCTCTGATTGGTGTTTTTTTTAGTATTGCACCTCAAAGTTCTTTTAACTTTCCATACTGCTAAGCCAGTACTTTTTTGCTCATTTTACAATGATTCAACATACAGGTAAGCACCCCCCAAATATGTTTTCTCTGTAATTGTTTAGCCAACAGTACAACTATTATATCAAATATTGTATTCTAACATACGATTATTTTACCTAAGTGCAATATACTAGCTCTGCCTCTGAGTAAGCATACAGTGGTGTGAAAAAGTGTTTGCCCCCTTCCTCATTTCCTGTTCCTTTGCATGTTTGTCACACTTAAGTGTTTCGGAACATCAAACCAATTTAAACAATAGTCAAGGACAACACAAGTAAACACAAAATGCAATTTGTAAATGAAGGTGTTTATTATTAAAGGTGAAAAAAAATCCAAACCATCATGGTGATTGCCCCCCTTGTTAAAACATACTATAACTGTGGTTGTCCACACCTGAGTTCAATTTCTCTAGCCACACCCAGGCCTGATTATTGCCACACCTGTTCACAATCAAGGCATCACTTAAATAGGAGCTGCTTGACACAGTAAGGTCCACCAGAAGATCCTTAAAAGCTACACATCATGCCGAGACCCAAAGAAATTCAGGAACAATTGAGAAAGAAAGTAATTGAGATCTATCAGTCTGGAAAGGGTTATAAAGCCATTTCCAAAGCTTTGGGAATCCAGCGAACCACAGTGAGAGCCATTATCCACAAATGGCGAAGACATGGAACAGTGGTGAACCTTCCCAGGAGTGGCCGGCCGCCCAAAATTACCCCAAGAGCGCAGCGACGACTCATCCAAGAGGTCACAAAAGACCCCACAACAACCTCCAAGGAACTGCAGGCCTCACTTGCCTCAGTTAAGGTCAGCGTTCATGCCTCCACCATCAGGAAAAGACTGGGCAAAAATGGCCTGCATGGCAGAGTTCCAAGGAGAAAACCACTGCTGAGCAAAAAGAACATCAAAGCTCGTCTCAATTTCTCCACAACACATCTTGATGATCCCCAAGACTTTTGGGACAACATTCTGTGGACCGATGAGACAAAAGTGGAACTCTTTGGAAGGTGTGTGTCCAAGTATATCTGGCGTAGAAGGAACACTGCATTTCATAAAAAGAACATTATACCAACAGTAAAATATGGTGGTGGTAGTGTGATGGTCTGGGGCTGTTTTGCTGCTTCAGGACCTGGACGACTTGCCGTGATAAAAGGAACTATGAATTCTGCTGTCTACCAAGAGATCCTGAAGGAGAATGTCCGACCATCTGTTCGTGTACTCAAGCTGAAACGAACTTGGGTTCTGCAGCAGGACAATGATCCTAAACACACCAGCAAGTCCACCACCGAATGGCTGAAGAAAAACAAAATGAAGACTTTGGAGTGGCCTAGCCAAAGTCCTGACCTGAATCCTATTGAGATCTTGTGGTATGACCTTAAAAAGGCCGTTCATGCTCGAAAACCCTCTAATGTAACTGAATTATGACAATTCTGCAAAGATGAGTGGGCCAAAATTCCTCCAGGACGCTGTAAAAGCCTCATTGCACGTTATCGCAAACGCTTGATTGCAGTTGTTGCTGCTAAGGGTGGCCCAACCAGTTATTAGGTTTAGGGGGCAATCACTTTTTCACACAGGGCCATGATGGTTTGGATTTTTTTCACCTTTAATAATAAACACCTTCATTTACAAATTGCATTTTGTGTTTACTTGTGTTGTCCTTGACTATTGTTTAAATTGGTTTGATGTTCCAAAACACTTAAGTGTGACAAACATGCAAAGGAACAGGAAATGAGGAAGGAGGAAAACACTTTTTCACACCACTGTACATAAGGCATTGAAATACTATTACCACAATGCCATACAAGCCTTTATCACACTGCACTTCTGATAATGATGGAAACTTTAGGCCAGAATAACCTGTGCTTTGTTGCAGTTATAAACACAGAGGCTCCATTCACTCTGGGCAGAATCAAGCAATTCTGCCTGCAATTCCAGAATCACAACAAAATGTGCTCATTTCTAAATGATATCCCAAACGCGGTGCGATGGTGCAACATAACGCACAACAATCGTGGCAAAACAGGTAACACTAAATGTGCCTGGTTCAGTGCCAAAATTTGGTGAATCGCATGTTTTTGGAGCGAAGAAAGACCCACTCAAAATGACTAGTGTAGCTCCAAAAATGGATCACAAAAACTTGCAAATCCTCTGTAAATTCATAACATAGGGATGTAGCCAATACAGCAAAAAATGTATGCTATCGAGTGGGTAGAAAATACCCCTCTCCCCCCACTCTTTTTCTGAGGCTTTCTGCTTATTTCTTTTTTTTGTTTGATGACTTTTAGAATGGCTGAATATCAGGGCAAGGAGTGAGATAATTGTATAACAGGGTATGTAAAAAAAAAAACTTTAGGCAGAAAGAGCTGAGTCTAAACTTACATCTATGTTTTTTTTAATCTTGGCAAAATGTCTGCGAAAAAAATCCATATTAAACTGGCACATTCAACCTTTTGAAAATTACATCAGGGAAAAAATAAAATCCCTTTGGTTGAGAGTCCAAGTTTTTCCCTCATTTGAAAACATCAGCGTAGACTTCAAAAAGAGTAGAAAAAGATCCTAAATAAATGTTCTAAAGGTATGATGATGCTACTTATCACTGAATGCAAGGAACGAATAATACGTTTTTAGGCAAAGAACTAGATCGGATTAATGTACAACCTTCACCCCTGAAAATACATGGGTCTTTTGCGGAAAAAGATAGAACACTTAAGGATCATCTGGAAAATTTCAATAAAGGGATTTTAATAAAAAAAGAGAAAAAATCATGAGCGATAGGATCTTCTTTCAAGAAGAGAAAGCCTATAAATAATCATCCGAATGTTTCAAAATCCCAAATCTAGTTTGTTTTCTGTTTCTACCTTCTCAAAGGTTTCCTTCAAACACAAAGGCAATTGATGCCAAAAAAGACAAAGGAATGGTGATGGGGTATAAGAACTATCCACAAAAAAGCCTGTGTTAGAAAAAAATCATACATTGTAAACACAATATTCATGCACATGGATATATTCTTCCTATGGTATTAGGTAATTCACAGGGTGTGCTGAAATAATGTTCTTCTGTTTCTTCTATTGATGATAGACATGGTGAATACATCACACAGGAACACAATTAAATACATTTTAGGGGATCTTCCTTCAACCCCTCAAATTTGAACTTATTAAAGATAAGAAAAGATAAATAAAAGGTACAGCTTTTCACTCGTAAACTAATTTTGAAATGCATGTACAACAAAGATACAAAAGATATTGCACAATGCCCCAATAAAGACAACAGGAGGGCCATTGACCAACCTAACTCCTTGCTATAGGATCAGAATCAGACAGATCTGTTTGATCGTGTTGATATTGATCAGCTCCTGCAACAATGTGACAAACCAATAGAAGAACAAATACCCTCCTCCAGACTCCAACCCTAATGCAGCTGCTTTTTTAAAGCTAGTATCCAGGGAGATTCAAACACTCCAAATTAAAACCCACTATAGGGGTAAATAAGCCCCAGATGAAAGACATGCCCTAAATTGTTTGGCAAATAATCTTTCTCCAACTAAAAGTCCTCTGACAATGGAGATAATATTGTGGTCATAGACAATGACCAATATATACCTATGTGTAATAAAATTAAAAAAAATTCCAACTGGTATCGCCCTATTGCCCCAAATTTGATTGACAAATTTAACAACAAATTTTACAGACTTATTGATACAGCATTTGCATGTGGAACCATAAATAAAACCACATGGGATTTCAGTCAAACATGTTTTCCTAAAATCCTTGCCTTCTATGTGCTTCCCAAAATTCATAAAGAGGGCCGCTGCATCCTTAAGATCAGGGAAAATGTATGTAAAGAAAAGAATCTCAGCAATAGAAAATTCAGAAAAAAAACCCACCAACATTTTTTTTTAAATGGCATGGGGTCCCCCAAATCCATACCAGACCCTTACCTGAGCATGCAGCCTGGCAGGCCAGGAAAGGGGGGGGGGGACAAGCGAAACATACCAGGCCTCATGCCCTCAACCTGGGGGGTGTTTTGGGTCAGGGGGCTTTGTCCACCCCAAAGCACCTTGCCCCCATGTTGATGATGACAAGGACTTCATTTCCACAACTTTGGAAATATGGAAGCCCCATTTAACAAGAGGGCACAAGTGGCTGCATTTGATTGGCACAGGTGGCTGCATATGGTGGGCACAAGTGGCTGCATTTGATTGGCACAAGTGGCTTCATATGGTGGGCTCAAGTGGCTGCATTTGATTGGCACAAGTGGCTGCATTTGGTTGGCACAATGGGCTCCATTAGACGGGCACAAATGGCTGCATTTGATTGGCACAAGTGGCTGCATTTGATTGGTACAAGTGTCTGCATATGATGGGCACAAGTGGCTGCATATACTGGGCATAAGTGACTGTATTTGATGGGCACAATTGGCTGCATATACTGGGCAAGAGTGGCTGCATTTTATGGGCAAAAGTCTCTGCATTTGACAGGTACAAATGGCTGCATATGAAGGGCACAAGTGGCTGCATTTGATTTGCTCTAGTGTCTGAATTTGATGGGCACAAGTGGCTGCATTTGATTGGCACAAGTTGCTGCATTTGCTTGGCACAAGTGGCTGCATATTATGGGCACAAGTGGCTGCATTTGATTGGTACAAGTGTCTGCATATGATGGGCACAAGTGGCTGCATTTGATTGGCACAAGTGGCTGCATTTAATGGGCACAAGTGGCTTCATATGATGGGCACAAGTGGCTGCATATACTGGGCATAAGAGACTGTATTTAAGGGGCACAATTGGCTGCATATACTGGGCAAGAGTGGCTGCATTTTATGGGCAAAAGTCTCTGCATTTGACAGGTACAAATGGCTGCATATGAAGGGCACAAGTGGCTGCATTTGATTTGCTCTAGTGTCTCAATTTGATGGGCACAAGTGGCTGCATTTGATTGGCACAAGTTGCTGCATTTGCTTGGCACAAGTGGCTGCATATTATGGGCACAAGTGGCTTCATTTGATGGGCACAAGAGGCTGCATTTTTGGGCACAAGTGGCTGCATATGATGGGCACAAGTGGCTGAATATGATGGACACAAGTGACTGCATTTGATGGGCACAAATGGCTGCATATGATGGGCACAAGTAGCTGCATTTGATGGGCACAAATGGCTGCATATGATGGGCACAAGTGGCTGTATTTGATTGACACAAGTGGCTGCATTTGGCAGACACAAATAGCTGCATATGATGGGCACAAGTACCTGCATATGATGGGTATAATTGGCTGCATATGATGGGCATGAGTGGCTGCATATGATGGCCACAATGGCTGCATATGATGGAACAAATGACTGCATATGATGGGGCACAGTGGCTGCATATGATGGGCGCAAGTGGCTGCATTTGATGGGCACAGTTGCTGCATATGATGGGCACAAGTGGCTGCATATGATTGACACAAGTGGCTGAAATTGGTTGGCACAAGTGGCTGCATTTGGTTGGCACATGTGGCTGCATTTGACGGACACAAATGGCTGCATATGATGGGCACAAGTGGCTGCATATGATTGACACAAGTGGCTGCAATTGGTTGGCACAAGTGGCTGCATTTGGTTGGCACATGTGGCTGCATTTGACGGACACAAATGGCTGCATATGATGGGCACAAGTGGCTGCATTTGATGGGCACGAGTGGCTGCATATGCTGGGCACAATTGGCTGCATATGATGGGCTCAAGTGGCTGCATATGATGGGGCACAGTGGCTGCATATGATGGGCAAAATGGTTGCATATTATGGGCACAAGTGGCTGCATTTTGTGGGCACAGTTGCTACATATGATGGGCACAAGTGGCTGCATATGATGGGCACAAGTGGCTGTATTTTGTGGGCACAGTTGCTGCATATGATGGGCACAAGTGGCTGCGTATGATGGGCACAAGTGGCTGCATATGAGGGGCACAGTGGATGCATTTGATGGGCAAAATGACTGCATTTGATGGGCACAGTGGCTGCATTTGATGGTCACAAAGGCTACATTTGATGGGCACAGTGAGGCTGCAATTGATGGGGGGTTCAGTATTTTCAGCTTGTTTGTGCCCCCCCCCCCCCCCAACATTTTGAGCACTAGCCGCTACTGGTCAAGTGTTTCAACTCTTTATACCTGATCATGAGGGGAGGCAGAATATAACCTGGTTGTGGAGCTTTGAGCAGAATGGGAGCTGATCATGACCTGAGGATAAAAAGGAGGCAGAATGGTGGCATAAAAGAGTAGTTTGGGGTTATAAAAGAACAAATATGCATACTCACCTCTATGCTGTAGCTGTTCTGTATGACCTCTAAAGCCCCATATACCACATATCAGATTTTCTGCTGATTTTTGTCTTCAGATTTACCAAAACCATGTAGTGCCAGGGCCTGCCTGATTGCATACAAATTGAAACTCCTAAAGTTTGAACTCATATTATATGGTTTTGGTAAATCTGAAGGAAACAATAAGCAGAAAATCTGATAATGTGTATGGGGCTTAAGACTGAAAACTGAGTGATCACATGACCGGTGATTGCTCAGTTCTTGGTTTGCACAAACCTCTCTCTGCTCTGCCCCTCCAGCACTCACTGGAATGCAAGAGAGGCGGCAGGTGCAGCTGGCTCCAGTGGGATTGATAAACAACATTAAAGTGTTACTTCTCCCCACAATTAAAATATTAGTGACATCAGTAAAAGAATCTCCAACTATCCAAGTCAAAAGCAACAACAAGATGGTAATTTTTCTTAAAACAAAGCAAGCTAATTCATTCTAGCAAAAGAGGTAAAAATCTTCATTAAATTACTTATTTGACTTTGCATTCATATCAAGGTATGATTATGAGATTGTTGTTGACAGGTATCCTGTTCCCATTTCTGGGAGCCAGAGCCACGGATATTGATGTCAGTAGGAAAGAGGAGCGGAGCCTTGCGCATGCGCAGTAGGGTTCCCGGTATGAAGCTATAAGGTGGCGGCGTGCACCTGACAGCTGATTGAAACATCAGCTGTGGTGCCGATATCGCTGGGCTCCAGGACAGGTAAGTGTCCTATTATTAACCAGTTCCCAACCGGCACACACCAATCTGCATCAGCAGAATGGCACGGACAGGCAAATGGGCGTACAGGTATGTCCCTTTAAATATGCTGCAGTGAAATCACGTGCACCGGCCGGGACCTCCGTGAGTTGGGTTGCGGGTCCCGTGGACTAGATCGCCGTGGTGATATCCGTGATCATGTCACGGGGAGGAAGAACGGCATCTCCCCATTTTGCCTAGTGACAGTGTCACTGATCTCTGCTCCCTGTGATTGGGAGCAGAGATCAGTGATGTGTCACATGTAGCCACACCTCCCCACAGTTAGAAACATGCCCCAAGACACATTTAACCCTTATCCTGCCCCTTAGTGGTTAACCCATTCACTGTCAGTCATTTACACAGGAATCAATGCATTTGTATAGCACTGATTGCTGTATAATTGACAATGGTCCCAAAAATGTGTCAAAAATGTCCAACATGTCAGCCATAATATAGCAGTTATGATAAAAATCGCAGAATGCCACCATTACTAGTAAAAAAATAATATTAATAAAAATGCCATAAAACTAACGCTATAACTTTTGCACAAACCAATCAATAGACACTTATTGCAATTTTTTTTTTTACCAAAAATATGTAGAAGAATACATATCAGCCTAAACTGAGGAAAAATATGTTTTTTTTTTTTTTATATATTTTTGGGGGATATTTATTATAGCAAAATGTAAAAAATAATGCATTTTTTTCAAAATTGTCACTTTTTTTGTTTATAGTGAAAAAATAAAAACCACAGGGGTGATCAAATACCGTCAAAAGAAAGCTCTATTTGTGAGAAAAAAAGGACGTCAATTTTGTTTGGGAGCCACGTCGCATGACCGCGCAATTGTCAGTTAAAGCGCTGTAGTGCCAAATCGCAAAAAAGTGCTCTGGTCAGGAACGTGGTAAAATCTTCCAGGGCTGAAGCGGTTAAAAGCCAGCAGCTGCAATATGTCTAGGTGCTGGCTTTTAATTTTTGCAGCGGAGTGGACCTCCGCTTTAAGAATATGTAGTATTATGTCCATAGTCAGGGCTTGTGCACTTTAATGTACATAATCTGGACATAGGTACACTTTATTAACCGATTAGCAAATGCTTATTTTTTATATTTTCATCTGAATATCTCTGTAAAGGTAACAGGGATAACATTTTGCAATTGTTGCCAAATATATGTATTGCAAAGCAAACTAAAAGGTCAAAGCAGACAGATTGTCAGAGGGGTACATTCTTGTTGTGCACTTATCTTTGCTTTATGCATACGGCTAACTTGCCTGATCTGCATCTTCTTTGATATCATATTCTATTTATAATGAATTTGAATAGTTCTATGGAGAAAGTACCCAGTGTACAAAGCTCAATTGAAATGGAACAAATAATTAAATAGTATCATCTTTCCAAAACAGTTTTAAGTCATAAGACTTTTCTGTTGAGTTGAGAATCAGTAAGTGTTTCCATAAGATTACAGCATAATGGAAGAAATCTCCACAGAGAGCAATAGGCAGAAACAGAGCCAATAATTACTCAGCATTTCCACACACAGTTAAAATTTGTGCTGAAGAGAATGTAATCTGCAATGGTACAACATTGTTTGATGGGAAATGCTGTTTTGGTATAAAAAATGAATTCTGTTCATACAACAGATTCTACCACAGCATTTTACAAAGCAATAAGGGCAGCAATGAAGCAGAACTAATGCAAGCATGACTGTTATGCATTACAATATTTACTGTACTGAAAATACTAAACGTACAACATTCAGCAGTAATATACATTTTAAAGCAATGCAGATTTGTCTTTGTAAATAAAACAGACAGGCTTAAGTGTATTGCAAACAATATTTAAACAGAATCTTAAACTAAAGTATCTAAGCTCTAGTAGTATCTTACATCTTGGATTTTTAGTTGAGAAATATTTAATATGAAAAATTGCGTATTAAAATTATGCATTCACCTGCAGCAGGCGTGATTGGTTTCATAAGGGAATTGGTCTGCTTTTCACGTTTTTAAGCTTCTTTTTTCCTTAAATCCCTTGGTTTCATAAGGGAATTGGTCTGCTTTTCATGTTTTTAAGCTTCTTTTTCCCTCCTGTTTTAAAAATCTTGTTGTTACAGACCTCAGTGGGTCAAGATGAAATTAATACACAGGAGTCAGGGCAGTAGCTTATTCACCTCTTTCCTCTTTCGTTCCAATGCCTCTGTTTAAGATTTCAATGAGACATCATACTTCATAGGAAATAACTACTGCTGTGCTGACTCTTTATAAAGTGTACTAACAAACGGTTACATTAAATAGTAAAAAAATATTTATTGGAAATGAAAAAAAATCATTACATATCCCCCTTTCCCCCACAGAACAGATGTTCAAACTATCAAAGTAGTTATTCACAGCATAGCAACCCAAATAAAACAGCGCTATATATAAATCCACAAGAACCAAAAAAGGTAAACTATACTAATCCCTATATACAATACTTACTAAATAATAATACTACAATTATTAATACATTTAAATATAACAATCTCTAAATATTTTCTACACCTAAAATATATAAATATACAGTATAAAATGCATAGATATGTATAAATTCAATAAAGGGCTAATTATTTCTGATAAAATGTTAAATAATATAAAATATACTTGATATAATAAATCTCCAGAAAATCAATTAATTAATAGAAATAAATAAGTACCCTAAACAAATTAGCACTCATTCCATAAAACATTATAGTGCAAAAAAGTGCAAAGTAACCATGTTCTATTAAAATCATGGTCAATAATGACATGGATTTGGAGTGGAGGAACTTGACTGGCCTGCACATGGTCCTGACCTTAACCCGATAGAACACCTTTGGGATGAATTAGGCCCCTTTCACACAGGACGGATCAGTAATGATCCGCCCGGTGATGATCTGCTTGTTCAGCGGGGATCGCTCCGTTGTCCCCGCTGAGCCGGCGGATAACATAGTGTGCAGGGACCGCCCTGTCAGCTCTCCACTCTCCTCTATGGGGGATCAGATGAGCACGGACCGTCTGTCCGTGTTCATCCGATCCGCTCTGCAGACGGATAGAAAAATAGGATTTTCCTCCGTCTGCAGAATCGGACAATTGCGGAGGCGGACAATACATCCGCAGACACCCGCTATCCCATAGGGATGCATGTATGTCCATATTTCATCCGCAAACGGATGGATGAAATATGGATATAATGTCCGCATGTGTGAAAGTGGAGACTGCGAGCTAGGCCTTCTTGTCTAACATCAGTGCCTGACTTCACAAATGCAATTCTGGAAGAATGGTCAAATATTGCCATTAGACACACTCCTAAACCCTATGAACAGCCTTCCCAGAATGGTTGAAGCTGTTATAGCTGCAAAGGGTGGGCCAACTCAATACTGACTAAGACTGGGATGCCATTGAAGTTCATGTGCGTGTAAAGGCAGGTGTCTCAATACTTTTGACAATATAGTGTATGTGTGCATATCTGTGTGTGTCATCTTGTGTTGTTTCTTTTTTTTTGTTTCTTTTTTCTTTTTTATTCATCTGTTTTTTTTTTTTTTGTTTTTTTTTTTTTTCATTCATTCATTTTTTGGGGGTTTTCACGCCTCTGTATTTCTCTTTGTGTTTTCCGTATTAATTTCCCCCATCCGGTCACATACCCCTTCATTCTAGCCCCAATCGATCTCCATTTCCCCATCCATGTACTTAGCCCATCTCTACATCTATCAATCTTTCAGCCACACCCACCTGTCAAATTGTAAAACCCATGGTGCCAAACTACCTTTCTCAACGCTGCCTCAGCCAGTACAGTCAACACTACACAATGAAATATTTTGTTTCAGAATTTCGAAAAATACATTTATTTAGTTATTCCCGAATTTTGTTTTTATTCATTTTGTTTCGTTAAAAAATGCATTCGTCCAAAAATCCGAATTAATTAAGGTCGAATCTGTCAGTTGAAGGCTTATGGTGTCTGTTGGATGTTCTAAAAAGATTCAACAAAGCAGCTAAACTGTACAACGCCGCAATTGTACATTTCTGGTCAAACGCTCCACCCACAAACTATAGTGCAATTCTAATGTTGTTTGAGTAGTAACAATAACTATTAATTATTATGACTAGTCAAACAACATTAGAATTCTTCTATAGCATATAGGCAGAGCATTTGACTGTAAATGTCCGCTCGCAGCGATAGTATGTTTTTAGCTGCTTCGTCGAATCTTCAGGTCAAATGGTATTATACATATTTTTGATTGTATTGAATGATACGATACTTGTTTGTTTCTGTTCATGTCGAACGGTCTACCCCAACAGCCAATGGAATTCAAGCATATAACTTACTCCCTGTTCGCTCTGCGCTCCTAACTGTTCTGGTTCACACTGGTGATTGCAGCATCTGATGGTGGCTCCAGGTAGTTCGACTCAATGGAGGTCCACAAGGGGACACAAGCTGCAACCAGCAGAATGCTTAACCTTCCTTGGACTCACATTGAGTCCCAGGTCCTTGTAAGGGAAACACTTTTTTGCTGGATGCAGCTGTGTGGCACCCGCTCCAAGGAGACCACTCCAGAGTGGAAGTGGGAGAAGTGGGAGGAGATCTCCTACAAAGTTGAGTAGATGCAGCGCCATCAGCATGACCCATCTGCCTGTCGTAAAAAAATAAGCGATACATAATGGTAAGTAACGTGTCTGATTATTATATAAGTAGCGTGTCTGATTACTTTTTTTTACAAAAAAAACATATTATGCCCAAAAACAAGTCCCCTGCCCCCCCCCCCCCCCCCCACACACACACACACATAAACATATATTATAGCTATCACATGTGATTTCAGTAAAGTTAAGTGATTTTTTAAATTTTTTTAAAAAGAAAAAATAATTTAGAAATCATCCTCCCTCCTGTGAAAAAAAAAACGAATTTGCACATAGGTGTGCCTAGCCTACACATGAAAGCATAATTTGATTTGCACATGTTACATATTATCTCCACGATCGTCATGAGAGGAACTAAACTGATAAACAGTAAGGGCTTTTAGGTTCCACTTGACCACCTGTAGGTTACGCCACCTTCCTGACCAGGCCATATTTTTCTATTTAGCGCACTGCAGCTTTGACCTGAAAATTGAGCTCTCCTGCGATATAGTACATAAATTTAATTTACACTGTTTTTCCCGCCACGTATAGAGCTTTTTTTTTGGTGGTATTAGATCACAGCTGGGTTTTAAATTTTTTGTAATTGAAACAAAAAAAAATAGTTATTAATTAAAATAAATAAATAAATTGTTGTGCTACAGCGGCTGGACTTTAACTATGATTCAGTGTGTCTCTCTCTGCTAGCAATTGTAAGTGAAAGTAAGTTGGCTGTACGTCTTTACTTAGTTCTAGCTATTTTACTGCTCCTCCTCTTTGGTTACAATCAGCCAATAACATTCATCATCAACATGATTTTACTTCTCCCACCCATTTCAGCAGCGACCAATAACAGCTCTTTTACTATTTACTATATGTCTCTATAATGTTGAATCTTTTCTCTCTACAGTGCCTTGCGAAAGTATTCGGCCCCCTGGAACTTTTCAACCTTTTGCCACATTTCAGGCTTCAAACATAAAGATATAAAATTTTAATTTTTTTGTGAAGAATCACCAACAAGTGGGACACAATTGTGAAGTGGAACGAAATCTATTGGATTTTTGAAACTTTTTTAACTAATAAAAAAATGAAAAGTGGGGCGTGCAAAATTATTCGGCCCCCTTGTTTTAATACTTTGTAGAGCCACCTTTTGCTGCGATTACAGCTGCAAGTCGCTTGGGGTATGTCTCTATCAGTTTTGCACATCGAGAGACTGAAATTCTTGCCCATTCTTCCTTGCAAAACAGCTCAAGCTCAGTGAGGTTGGATGGAGAGCGTTTGTGAACAGCAGTTTTCAGCTCTTTCCACGGATTCTCGATTGGATTCAGGTCTGGACTTTGACTTGGCCATTCTAACACCTGGATACGTTTATTTGTGAACCATTCCTTTGTAGATTTTGCTGTCTGTTTGGGATCATTGTCTTGTTGGAAGATAAATCTCCGTCCCAGTTTCAGGTCTTTTGCAGACTCCAACAGGTTTTCATCCAGAATGGTCCTGTATTTGGCTGCATCCATCTTCCCCTCAATTTTAACCATCTTCCCTGTCCCTGCAGAAGAAAAGCAGGCCCAAACCATGATGCTGCCACCACCATGTTTGACAGTGGGGATGATGTGTTGAGGGTGATGAGCTGTGTTGTTTTTACGCCAAACATATCGTTTTGCATTGTGGGCAAAAAGTTCGATTTTGGTTTCATCTGACCAGAGCACCTTCTTCCACATGTTTGGTGTGTCTCCCGGGTGGCTTGTGGCAAACTTTAGACGAGACTTTTTATGGATATCTTTGAGAAATGGCTTTCTTCTTGCCACTCTTCCATAAAGGCCAGATTTGTGCAGTGTACGACTGATTGTTGTCCTATGGACAGACTCTCCCACCTCAGCTGTAGTTCTCTGCAGTTCATCCAGAGTGATCATGGGCCTCTTGGCTGCATTTCTGATCAGTCTTCTCGTTGTCTGAGCTGAAAGTTTAGAGGGACGGCCAGGTCTTGGTAGATTTGCAGTGGTCTGATACTCCTTCCATTTCAAAATGATCGCTTGCACAGTGCTCCTTGTGATGTTTAAAGCTTGGGAAATCTTTTTGTATCCAAATCCGGCTTTAAACTTCTCCACAACAGTATTACGGACCTGCCTGGTGTGTTCCTTGGTCTTCATGATGCTCTCTGCGCTTTCAACAGAACCCTGAGACTATCACAGAGCAGGTGCATTTATACAGAGACTTGATTACACACAGGTGGATTCTATTTATCACCATCAGTCATTTAGGACAACATTGGATCATTCAGAGATCCTCGCTGAACTTCTGGAGTGAGTTTGCTGCACTGAACGCACCACTTTTCAGTTTTTTATTTGCTAAAAAAGTTTAAAATATCCAATAGATTTAGTTCTACTTCACAATTGTGTCCCACTTGTTGGTGATTCTTCACAAAAAATTAAAATTTTATATCTTTATGTTTGAAGCCTGAAATGTGGCAAAAGGTTGAAAAGTTCAAGGGGGCCAAATACTTTCGCAAGGCACTGTATGTGGAATAATCTTGGACTAATAGAGTTAGGTTAGGCACATTTGACCGCAGATTTGATAGAAGATTCGACATGATGGTGACAATAGTAGCGATGAGCTTCGAGTTCGAGTCAAACTCATGTTCGACTCGAACATTGCCTGTTCAGCGAACAATGAACAATTTGGGCTGTTCGCAGCAAATTCGAAAAGCCGGAACACCCTATACAAGTCTATGGGAGAAATCTAAAGTGCTAATTTTAAAGGTTACTGTCCTAAAAAGTGTTTGGGGACCCGGGTCCTGCCCCAGGGGACATGGATCAATGCAAAAAAAAGTTTTAAAAACGGCCGTTTTTTCAGGAGCAGTGATTTTAATAATGATTAAAGTGAAACAATAAAAGTGTAATATTCCTTTAAATTTCGTAGCTGGGGGGTATCTATAGTATGCCTGTGAAGGGGCGCATGTTTCTGGTGCTTAGAACTGTCCCTGCACAAAGTGTCATTTGTGCAGGAAAAAAAGTCTTTTAAAATCACTTGCGGCTAAATTGTCGGCTCCCGTAATACAGAGAAAACTCAATGAGTGTTCTCTGTATTAGCCGACAATTCATTCATTCATTGATAAAAAAAAAAAAAAAAAAAAAGCGTGGGGGTTCCCCTAAATTCAATTACCAGGCGGGCTTATCAGAATCTGGAAGCCCCCTTTAACAAGGGGACCCCCAGATTCCGCCCCCCCCCTGTTTGAAATGGTAAGGGGGTACAAAAGTACCCCTACCATTTCACAAAGAAAGTGTCAAAATGGTTAAATAAGACAAACACACTTTTGAAAAATTCCTTTATTAAAAATAAAAAAAATAAAAAAAAGATTCCAGCGGTGCTAATCCACTCTTGCTATCCAGCGACGGATCTCCGGGGTCCAGCGATGGATGATCATATCCAGCGACGGGGGATCTCTCAGTCCAGCGCTGTCCATACATCCTTCTTCTGTCTCCACTGCGGAGACTGCGGAGATCCCAGCGCTGACGTTTCTTATATTGGGAGGGTGGGGCCACCCGTCACCTGACCCCGCCGCTCTGACGCTGGAGAGGGAAGCCAGGGGTTCCCCAGTGACGTGTGGGTGACCCCGCCCCCTCTGATGTAACGCAGGTTTCCGTTACATCAGAGGGGGCGGGGTCACCCATACGTCACTGGGGAACCCCTGGCTCCCTTCACCAGTGTCAGAGGGGGCGGGGTCAGGTGACGAGTGGCCCCGCTCTCCTAATATAAGAAACGTCAGCGCTGGGATCTCCGCAGTGTCTCCGCAATGGAGACAGAAGAAGGATGTATGGACAGCGCTGGACTGAGAGATCCCCCGTCGCTGGATATGATCATCCATCACTGGACCCCGGAGTTCCATCGCTGGATAGCAAGAGTGGATTAGCACCGCTGGAATCTTTTTTTTATTTTTTTATTTTTAATAAAGGAATTTTTCAAAAGTGTGTTTGTCTTATTTAACCATTTTGACACTTTCTTTGTGAAATGGTAGGGGTACTTTTGTACCCCCTTACCATTTCAAACAGGGGGGGCGGGATCTGGGGGTCCCCTTGTTAAAGGGGGCTTCCAGATTCTGATAAGCCCCCTGCCCGCAGACCCTCACAACCACCGGCCAGGGTTGTGAGGATGAGGCCCTTGTCCTCATCAACATGGGGACAAGGTGCTTTGAGGGGTCACAGACCCCCAAAGCATCCTCCCAATGTTGAGGGTTTGTGGCCTGGTACGGTTCAGGAGGGAGGGGGGCCGCTCTCTCGTCCCCCCTCTTTTCCTGCGGCCTGCCAGGTTGCGTGCTCGGATAAAGGGTCTGGTATGGATTTTTAGGGGGACCCCCACGCCAATTTTTTTAAAATTTGACACGGGGTTCCCCTTAATATCCATGTCAGACCTGAAGGGCCTGGTAATTGAATTTAGGGGAACACCCACGCTTTTTAAAAAAAAAAAAAATTCTTTTTATCAATGAATGAATGAATTGTCGGCTAATAGAGAGAACACTCATTGAGTGTTCTCTGTATTACGGGGACCCGACAATTTAGCCGCAAGTGATTTTAAAATACTTTTTTTCCTGCACAAATGACACTTTGTGCAGGGACAGTTCTAAGCACCAGAAACATGCGCCCCTTCACAGGCATACTATAGATACCCCCCAGCTACGAAATTTAAAGGAATATTACACTTTTATTGTTTCACTTTAATCATTATTAAAATCACTGCTCCTGAAAAAAACGGCCGTTTTTAAAACTTTTTTTTGCATTGATCCATGTCCCCTGGGGGCTGGGGCAGGACCCGGGTCCCCAAACACTTTTTAGGACAGTAACTTGCATATTACCCTTTAAAATTAGCATTTTAGATTGTGAACGTTCGAGTGATGGGCAGCACAGTGGTGTAGTGGTTAGCACTCTCACCTAGCAGTAAGAAGGGTCGCTGGTTCAAATCCCAACCACGACACTACCTGCCTGGAGTTTGCTTGTTCTCCCTGTGCCTGCGTGGGTTTCCTCCCGGTGCTCCGGTTTCCTCCCACAATCCAAAGACATGCAGGTAGGTTAATTGGCTTCTGTCCAAAATTGGCCCTAGTATAGGAATTGGGACCTAGGATAGTGGGCTCCTTGAGGGTAGAGAATTGTAGACACTCACTCAGGTTGAACTGGATGGACTGGTGTCTTTATTCAGCCTTACTAACTATGAAACTATGAAACTATGAGTCCCATAGACTTTAATAGGGTTCTAAAGTTCACATGAAGTTTAGGTCTGTTTGCAGGTTCTGGTGCGAACCGAACAGGGAGGTGTTCGGCTCATCCCTAGACAATAGCTATCTGTGTCTATCTATCTATATTGAACTGTTCTCGCAACAATATGAAAATATAGTGGATGCAAAAATAAAGCATTTTTTCTTTCGGATCTTTCTTGTTTCGGATTCTACGCGTTCGTTATAATTTTGTTAAAAAAAGCACGAAAATCCCAGAAATTCGGAAGAAAATGCATTTGGATGATAACGAATGCACATGTCTAGTCATCATCTAGACATTCATGCTTCTGGTTAGTACCATTCCTTTCCTTTCCCCCTCCCCTGACCCCCATCACTCCTGATCCTGAAGCCACTCCCCTGTCTCCCCAATCTTGCACAGATGTGCCTAGATGTCACTGTCCAACACCTGATATGCCTGCTCATTACCAGTCCCCCTCCCCCACACCATCATCCACATCCAGCTCCATCATCTGCTTTTGCCACTACGGCCTGTTCTTTACATCTCCATCCCACCAGCTGTTATCTTTCCCAAATGCTTCCCTGTTCGCTACATCTTCCCCCACCAGCTGCCATCTCTGCCCTATGCTTCCAAGCTCTCTGCATCCCTCTCCCATCAGCTGTCATCTTAGCCTTTGTCTCCCAGTCTCATCCTTTCCCTCAACCCCCCCCCAATGTTATTCCAGTACCATACATTATCTGTCATCTACTCTTCAGTCTCAACTGCTATCCACCACTACAAATGGAAACCGGCCAACCAAGTCCTTTCTTCCCTCATTCCACAGTCACCAATGTCTTTAGCCCAGCCTCTCATTCTCTGTCCTCTTAAGTGGTAAGAGTAAACCAATTATGTGGTTTAGAGATCCCCTGGCCATCTAGATATCTCCCAACAATCCTCTAAATTCCAGAACCTTCCATCCTAACTACTTCTTCCCCCACAGCAACCCTACCCATCCCCCTCACAATCTCCCAGGAAAACCCTGTCACCATCAGCCCCCACCCATAGCCAGGGCCGCTGATAGAAATCATGGGGCCCCGTATAGCCTACCTGACGGGCCCCCTCAGCTCCTCCCTGGCCCCACCCATGGCCCCTCCTTCAGCCCCACCCATTGCCCCACCCATTGCCCCTCCCCAGATCCTGCCTTGAAACAAAGTGTAGGTTTGTCTACAAGTGATATTTGTTTTTCTCCAGCCAGTTATAAGTTTGATTATCCAAAAGAAATACTGTTTTCAGATGAGAACAGACCTCTTTAATATCTATATGTAATACAAACCATTAATGAATAAATAAAATGGTATTTTTGGTATTATTGCAGAGTATTGTTAGGGTATTTTTTGCAGAGTATTGTCAGGGTATTTATTGCAGAGTATTGTCAGGGTATGTATTGCAGAGTATTGTCAGGGTATGTATTGCAGAGTATTGGCAGGGTAAGTATTGCAGGGTATTGTCAGGGTAAGTATTGCAAAGTATTGTCAGGGTATGTATTGCAGAGTATTGTCAGGTTATTTATTGCAGAGTATTGTCAGGGTATGTTTTGCAGAGTATTGTCAGGGTATTTATTGCAGAGTAATGTCAGGGTATGTATTGCAGAGTATTGTCAGGGTATGTATTGCAGAGTATTGTCAGGGTATTTATTGCAGAGTATTGTCAGGGTATGTTTTGCAGAGTATTGTCAGGGTATTTATTGCAGAGTAATGTCAGGGTATGTATTGCAGAGTATTGTCAGGGTATGTTTTGCAGAGTATTGTCAGGGTATGTATTGCAGAGTATTGTCAGGGTATATATTGCAGAGTATTGTCAGGGTATTTATTGCAGAGTAATGTCAGGGTAAGTATTGCAGAGTATTGTCAGGGTATGTATTGCAGAGTATTGTCAGGGTATTTATTGCAGAGTAGTAGTAGATGTTGAACTTCAAGCCCCCCCAAGCAAGCATACACTTCACCTGTGTAATTGTTAGCTGCCTTGGCCCCAGCTAGAGAGCTTGCATGGGGTCGGAGGGTGGTGGATAGAGTATGGGACGATCGGTGGCTGGAGAATCATTTTTTTTTTTTACATGAAAATTTACTTTGCTGTTCAGGTTGCCCGGGCCCCCTGCTGGTCAGGCCCGGTACAGCAGGGCCAGTTGTACTGGCCTATCAGCGGCCCTGCCCATAGCCCCTTTCCTGGTTTCACCTTCTCCCTCTCTTTTTCCCTCTCATGTTCCTTTTTACTTTTATTTCTATTACAGTCATGATATTTATGCGTTTATTAATACATAATTGCACCAACTAACTATAATTTTATTTACAGTATCTTACAAAAGTGAGTACAGCCCTCACATTTTTGCAAATATTTTATTACATCTTTTCATGTGACAACACCAAAGAAATAACACTTTGCTACAATGTAAAGCAGTGAGTGTATAGCTTGTATAACAGTGTAAATTTGCTGTAGTCTAAAAATAACTCAACACACAGCCATTAATGTCTAAACCACTGGCAACAAAAGTAAGTAACCCCTAAGTGAAAATGTCCAAATTGGGCCCAATTAGCCATTTTCCCTCCCTGGTTCCCTGTGACTCATTAGTGTTACAAGGTCTCAAGTCTGAATAGGGAGCAGGTGTGTTAAATTTGGTGTTATTGCTCTCACTCTCTCATACTGGTCACTGGAAGCTCAACATGGCACCTCATGGCAAAGAACTCTCTGAGGTTCTGAAAAAAAAAAGAATTGTTGCTCTACATAAAGATGGCCTAGGCTATAAAAAAGATTGTCAGGACTCTGAACATGAGCTACAGTATGGTGGCCAAGACCATACATTTAACAGGACAGGTTCCACTCAGAACAGGCCTCACCATGGTCGACGAAAGAAGTTTAGTGCACGTGCTCAGCGTCATATGCAGAGGTTGTCTTTTGGAAATAGTTGTATGAGGGCTGCCAGCATTGCTGCGGAGGTTGAAGGGGTGGGGTGGTCAGCCTGTCAGTGCTCAGACCATAGGCCACACACTCCCTCAAATTGGTCTGCATGGCTGTCGTAAAAGAAGGAAGCCTTTTGTAAAGATTACGTAAGAGAAAGCCTGCAAACAGTTTGCTGAAGACAAGCAGACTAAGGACATGGATTACTGGAACCATGTCTTGTGGTCTGGTGAGACCAAGATAAAATTCAGATGGTGTCAAACGTGTGTGGCAGCAAGCAGGTGAGGAGTACAAAGACAAGCGTGTATTGCCTACAGTCAAGCATGGTGGTGGGAGTGTCATGGTCTGGGGCTGCATGAGTGCTGCTGGAACTGGGGAGCTACAGTTCATTGAGGAAACCATGAATACCAACATTTGCTGTGACATACTGAAGCATGATCCCCTCCCTTTGAGACTGGGCCACAGGGCAGTATTCCAACATGATAATGACCCCAAACTCACCTCCAAGGTGACCACTGCCTTGCTAAAGAAGTTGAGGTACAGGTGATGGACTGGTCAAGCATGTCTCCAGGCCTATACCCTATTGAGCATCTGCGGGGAATCCTCAAACGGAAGGTGGAGGAGCGCAAGGTCTCAAACATCCACCAGCTCTGTGATGTCATTATGGAGGAGTGGAAGAGGACTCCAGTGGCAACTTGTAAAACTCTAGTGAATTCCATGCCCAAGAGGGTTAAGGCATTGCTGGAAAATAATGGTGGCCACAAAAGATATTGACACATTTTGTATATCTCCATGTCTGTAGCCCTGAAGAAGAAGGGAGTCTTTGCAACCCCAAAACGTACTGGCTTGTCAAACGTGTGATTTATAATGAACGCCTTTAAACTCATCCTCCATTTTGCATTTACTGGACATGGGCGCTCCTTACCTACTCTTCCTAGCTCATATTACAGAAGGTATGAATTTTGGTGATGTCAGAAGGAGGGACTGAGAGCCTGAGGACACAGAGAAATCAGTGAGAGGGAGGAGGCGGTGGAGATGGAGCTGAATAGGGAGAGGAGGTAGCCTGGTACTGAGCAGCTCATCTAATATTATTAGCAACATTTGAAGTCTGAAGGCTGCCATTTGGGCATCACAAATTTAGAATATTTTGGGGGTTTGTCATCTCCGATTACTGATGTTGATTATATTTTTTGAGCATCATAAAGGAATATTGATAGTGTATTTTCAAATAGCTTGCAGTTCTATGTATAATTCTTTTCCAAAGAAGCAACTAGATAGTTTTTATCCCTGATGAAGGGAGAGTGCTGAGCTCCCAAAATGCATTAGCTGTTACAAAATAAAAATAAGGTCTGTACAAGCTCCCATCCTTTCAAATCCTCATATTACAGAACTTGTATCACATTCAGACCCCATTCACACCTGAGCGTTTTGTAGCTTGAAGCCTGAAGCTACAAAACGCTAGAGGGGAAAAATTCTATTATTCTCAATGGAGATGGTTCACATCTCCACTACATGTCGCCTGAAGCCAAACGCCTGAAGCTCAAACAAGTTCCGGACCCTTTTTTGTCGCTCGAATTGAGCAGATTTGGGCGTTTTTCTTCTTTTAACATTGGTGACCTTTTTCCCTGCACAAAATCGCGGCAAATCACGGTAAAAAATGCCGCAAAAAACGCCGCAAAAAACGCTTGAAAACGCTACGCTCAGGTGTGAATGCAGCCTAAATATTGGAGTTACTATTCATTGGATAATATGCATGACAGTATATCCATTGATTCTTGCCTGTGGATATTACAATAATATCAGGATATGGAACGGTGTGCCTATTTATCTAATAGCAATGTGATCTACCAAATGCATTTTTGTAGGATAATTCCCCCCGGCCCACAACATTTTTATATTGGTAGCCACAGGTTGGTTGTAGTGTAGAGTATAGCAGTGATGAGGGGGAATTTAATTGTAAATATTTCTTAAATATCTTCTTGCTATGCAGACACATTTGGACACATCTCATTTCCTAGAATGTTGTTGGTTTATCTAACAAATTCCAGTCCATTTTTTAAACTGCTGTTGTTTTCAGTGCCATTAGATCCTCGTGTTGTAAAGTATTCTACAACTTAAACTAGCTCTATGGGCATAAACTAATTGCATGCCCCGGTAACATAACACACTCAGAAAAATGCTTAATAGTTCTTTTCCTGGTTTTTCCTACCCTGCCCATGGAAACCAAAGTAAAAGAGGCCATTCAATCTTCTCAGAGTGGACACCATATGGGTAAACATGGAAAAGTACAGCTTTAACAATGTCACTCTTTCATTCATATGTTTAAAGCGGTTATATACCTGCTGACATGGCATAATGAGCTAGTATTCACCACATACTAGCTCATTATTAAATACTCACCTTAGAACGAGGCGTCGGTAACTCACCTGGTCCACGCTGAGGGAGATGACGTTTTGCCTCGGCGTGTTTTCCGAGTATCGCGGCTCCAGCACTGTGAGCGATTGGAGCCGCGATGTCCTCACTCCGCATATGCGCATGGGAGCATCTGCCGGGCTTTCAGCTGAGAATCCCCTGTTCGCATACAGGTTTCAGAGATATTTTTTTACCTACAGTTAAGCCTTATTATAAGCTTACCTGTAGGTAAAAGTTAAAAAATAGACTATACAACCACTTTAAGAGAATTACAATTAACCTCATGGACTGGGTCAAGCAGCAAAACATATAGGGAGTGAATACAAACATCCTTGTATGGACTAAAACAACAAACAAATTACAAGCTCAAGAGGCTGACACTGTAAATGGTCATAGCTGTTGTACAGACTCTCCTAATTTATGATGCATTTTAAAATGTGTTTCTTTTTCAGGGAAGAGAGTTAATTCAAACACACATATGAATATATGCATGTGCCAGCCCTCCCCCCCCCCCCCCCCAAAAAAAACAGCTCTTATATTAAAAGGTTTTGGAGTAGTCCCATCATCCCCTCCACTGCAAGAACTTTGCCGAATGAGCCTTGCTTCTAATAAACTCCTATATGAATGGAGCAGGTGTACATAATGAAGGCATATACTCTAAAAAATAAAAACTTAAATGTTGATATCACAGATGACTAGGCCAGCTCAAGTAACCTCATCAGGAGGCATTGCACCAAAGAGGTGTTATATATGTGTTTGAATGAACTCCCTTCTCCCCTGAGGAACAAAGAAATTTGGAGAATCTATAGAACAGCTATGACCATGTATTCACTTTACTTTGTGTTAGTGCTTTTTTTAAGAATAGGTTAATAAAATGATTTTAATTGATGTACATGTGTGGATTAATTGAATGTCTTAAAATCCCATCCAGAGATGTTTCTTGAACTTGGTCAAGAAAGAGAATAGAACATGCTACTCTTTTGCCGCCAAACAATGTTTTCATAAAGCCATGCTTGAAGGAAGGAAAGGGACACAAGGGAGTTCTCTATATCATTCTGTCTTGTTAGAGAACTTAAATAACTTAAATGCGGAGAAGGACAGCCGAGTGCATATCCAGCAGCTTGATGATTAGGCCTCTACTTCAATTCCTCCAAAACATGCCATTGGTGGTAATGACAATGAGTAAGAAGTGAACAAAAAGGTGAACCACTCCAGGTGGTTTACTGAAGAAAATGCCCTCCTCAAAGTGGAAGCCAGGTGCAGGCTCAGCACAAGCAATATTAAAGAAATGGATTCTGGAGAGCTGCACTCTGATAAAAGACTTTATTGTAATGAATAGTCAATGTTCATGTGACAATAGAAGCAGTAAAAACAGTTGACGCGTTTCATGACATCATTGTTGCTTAGTCATAGCTACAACTAGCTATGATTAAGCAACAATGATGTTGTGAAACATCACAAAGTAAGACTAATGAGTAAGAAGTGTTGCATTTAGGAATGAAAACTGGTATGCCTATCAATTGAAAAACATTTGGAGGCATGGCAAGTTACATCGTTACTTGCCTTTATTGCATCAAGTGCATCACGACCATTAAAAAAATAAATTATACTTATGTTTATGATCACACCACTGTATACAGCAGCATACAACTATTCATATCAATTACAGGCTGTGCACTGCACCAGGGCTGCCTGGACAGAGTAAAGTCAGCTGCAATTACAATAAATGGGCTGTGTGCAAGAGCCCTGGCTTTTTTCTAGCATGTAGGAAACAGAGAGTTAGCAGAACGGCACCAGAGAACACGATCCCTTTTTTAATCAATTCATCTTCTAGTGTGACACTAGCAAAGTTTATGTTAAAGATAAAGCAACTAGGGGGAGGGATGGATGGATGGATAGATGGATGTATGGACGGACAGAACACAGATATTCTGCATTTTCTCCCTGTTAGAAAGTCTCTGTAAGAAACATGCCTTCCACTGGCAGAAAGGAATGCATGAAGTTTGTATTGTGTCTGTCCCACTGAGGATCTTTATCACAAGCAAGTGTCAGAATACAGCATGAATGGATTGGATAAAGGGTCTTGTTCTCTGGTGCTGCTCTACTAACCTTCTGTATCCCACACTGTAGAAACAAAGATGTGCTCTCCATGCTGGCAGAAGTGGTTTCTTTTCCTTTAGACCAAGTATATAGACATACATAATTCACTGTGGTTCACTGCAGGGGCTGAGGAATCTGTCTGTCTTTTGTAGTCTGTTTGCCATAGCAGGCTGTGATCTCTTATCTCATCTCTCTCCCCCTCCCATCCAGCTGCCGACACCATCAACTGTCACAGCTTTGAAGTCAAATAAGGCAAGTTGGGGAAGGAGGTGGATACAGTGCCCTTCCCTTTGGATGAGGAGGTAGCAGATAGACTGTATATCAATCTGGCATCTGAAACCAGCCTGCTGGGACTAACTGAAGGCGTTTGTTGCAAGAGTCGCTGTGTCCCTCCACAACAAAAAGAGCCTCCAGGCATCAATAGAGGACGTGCAGGTACAATGAAATAATAAAAACACTGTGACCTATGCAAGTACTGGTGTGCAAATTGTGGGGGTGCTATGGGGTGCTTAAATATTTTTGAGGGGTGTTTCAGTACCCACTTGACACGCACACATAAAAAAAAATTAGAACCCATATTATAGTTCAAGACTACTCTTTCAATGCAAATTTCGATTTCTAATAAAAAGGTAGTATAAACACAGAGGTTATAGCACGTGGCCCAGAGAAATAAAAAACTGGTGTACAGTACATGTCCACTATCCTTACTTGAACAGCAAACCCCTTGTTTTTTGAATTTGTGATAGACGTTGTATATACTTTTTTAAGAAAACTCTGCTGTGCTTCTCACTTTCCTATGGGAAAACACACCAACATAAGCCCAATAATTCATTTGGCAGAATTTGTGATTTATGTACATAACAAGTACATATTTAATTGCTTTGGGCCAGAATAAGTACTATGAGGCAGATGTAGATCCTCTAATGCAAACAAAACTCAATTTAAAATGAGGATGTGAAACCACTCTATGAAGTAAATGTGATGTGTTTTCAAGACCAATTTATATGACAATTAAACTTCTTGCTCCTAAATCCTTAATGCATTTTTTTACAGTTTATTAAATGTATACAAAAAACTGCAATAAAAACTATCATTAAATTGATTTGTATACTGTTGTTCTATAGGATCCCACATAATTCCCGCAAATATTCCCTGAAATATTATAATATAAAAAAATTAAACATAAAAATATATATTTTTAATAAATGTAATTCATTTTTGTAAGCCAAAACATACAGTAATACTGATTTGGCAATAACACTATTTTAGCCAAAGATTTAGCACTGTAAGGAAAGGATTTTCCATTATTATGTGTGTTATTATTCGAAAACTGCCCATCTCTCTCATCCTACAATAAATGTTTTTGAATACTGTATCAGTAATCACTATATGATTCTCAGAAGCATATAGGTTTAGTGCAAGTTCATGGGGCAATATTGAATCCTATGATAATCTGAGTGAATCAAGAAAAAGGAATTTTAACATTTGATTCACAAAGAAAGGGGGTGTTTTTAAAGGTATGAGTGAAAAGATTTGTTGTAGCTATGCAGAATGAGGACTTAAAAAGGATAGAAAGTGATGACATGTTAATTCTACATAAACCTCAAGTTTGTGCCCACTTTTGGACATCAAGAGACACTAAGAGTAGTGATTCTTAAATGGCGTTTACACGTTTGCAGCCAAAGTGGGATAACACCTACTTTATATTTTTTACATCCATAACTTAAATAGGAATTGCTTCTAACCTTTTTAGATGCTCTATTCTGCAGCAAGGAGAAATCCTAGGTAGTTTTTGAGGGTTCAGGGCAGTTATGCTTGCCATAGGAAACCCTGTCTGTACTGTGCAGGCAGATTTTCACTATCAGTTATAAGTAGATTTATGTGCATAAAGAAAATTATTGCTCTTACCCAAAAAATAGACAAAAGGTCAGCAGCTACACAAGAATGTGACAAAATTCGAGAAGATGTGTATAGTGTATAAGTGTATAAACAAACCAGTGAAATGTGTATAAATCACTAAATAGTAAAGTATAAAAATTATATTATAAGTGAAACCAATATGAAAAATAATATTAAAAGTCCACCAATTAAAATAGAATAAAAATAGAAATGTCCATCATGGAGGTAGAAGAATATCATGGTAACAATGTCACAAAAGCCATATGGACCATCACATGGAAATTTCTTTCAAGCAATACCCCGGCTACTTGATCCATCTACATGATTGGAGATCAACATTGGATCGATTGCAAGCTGCCCAGTGGTTTCTTTTGTGGCTAACATCATCGGGAGATCAGTGGGGCGTACCCCCAACCCTCCAGGATTCCTTTGACAGTTTGGTCCATCTCCCGATTGCAATAATCCTTGCTCAATTGACCTGTTGTCGCTAACAGACGGGTGCAACGCTTCCGGTATACGTATCATACTACTTGCTTGAAAGACATTTACATATTTTTATTCCATTTTCATTGGTGGACTTTTAATATTATTTTTCATATTGGGTTCAGTTATAATATATTTTTTATATTTGTTTTATTACCTTACTATTTAGTGATTTATACATATTTCACTGGTTTGTTTATTTAGCGCTACACTTATACCCACATCTTTTCGAATAAGTAGATTTATCCTTACAAAGAGTTAAAGATGTAGCGGCTGGGCTTCTTGCATAAAATGGAATTGAGAACAGACTTGGCACAGGCTTTCTCTAACATTGTTCAAAAAACCTTGCAGTCAGGAATGAAACACCTCCTCTTAAGAAACGTATAAAGGGTAGAAATTAAAACATAAATTAAGCATGCTGTGTGAATGGGAACACATAACCAACATATAGTGGGGTTTTCTTAAAATTGAATGCAAAAGTATAAATATGTACGCTTTAAAGTTGTAGTGATGGCTATTTCTCAAAATCAGTTTCTTCTTTCATGGGCCCTACAGGATGCAATTCTCAAATTTTGAGAATGACACAAATATACATTTTCCCAAAGTCTGCTGCCTCAGTTTTTATGATGGCAATTTTCATATACTCCAGAATGTTGTGAAGAATGATCAGATGAATTGCAATTAATTGCAAAGCCCCTCTGCCAAGAAAATGAACTTAATCCCATAAAATAAATTCCCACTGCATTTGTGAAGAAGGCTTCAGGGCCTCCAAGAAAGTCCAGCAAGTGTCTGGACCGTCTCCTACAGTTGATTCAGCTGCGGGATCGGGGCACCACCAGTGCAGAGCTTGTTCAGGAATGGTAGCAAGCAGGTGTGAGTGCACGTACAGTGAGGCAAAGACTATTTGGAGAATGGGCTAGTGTCAAGAAGGGCAGTAAAGAAGCCACTTCTCTCCAGGAAGTTGATTGAGAACATTCCAGAGTGAATTTCAGAAGTCTTGAAAATGAAGGGTCCACACTGCAAATATTGACTCTGCATAAACTTTGACACTGATGAAATGCTTGTAATTATATTCAGCATACCATAGTAACACCTGACAAAAAAAGATCTAAAAACACTGAAGCAGCAGACTTTGTGAAAATTAATATTTGTGTCATATCTTCGCCCTTTGCAGCAAGTGGTTATACCAGGATCATGGCTGCAGCAGCAATCAATCCCTTTGCTGCTTTTTTGTTTCTGTTATTGTTTTTTTTGTCTTTCATTTTATTTTGTGGTTGATTTGTGGTTAGCAGTCACTATTAACTGCTATTAACCACTTCCCGACCAGCGCACGCCGATGTACGTCGACAGAATGGCACGGGCAGGCATATTGGCGTACAGGTACGTCCAATATTCAATGCCGCCCTGCCATCGGGAGCGTGCCGCCGGCGGCGCACTCCCACGCTGGTCGGGACCCCCGTGAGTCCGGTCGCGGGACCCGCGGTCTCGATCGCCGCGGGAATCCCTGCGATCGTCTCACGGAGCGGCCGAATGGAGGAAATGCCGAGTAAACAGCATTTCTCCATTCTGCCTAGCAACTAGTGACGCTGATCTCTGCTCCATGTGATTGGAGCAGAGATCAGTGTTCACTAAATAAAAGCCCAACCTCCCCACAGTTAGTAACACACCCCTAGGAACACTTAACCCCTACACTGCCACCCACTGGTTAACCCCTTCACTGCCAGTGTCATTTAAACAGGAATCACTGCATTTATATAGCAGTGATTACTGTATAAATGACAATGGTCCCAAAAATGTGTCAAAAATGTCCGATGGGTCCCCCACAATGTTGCAGTCACAATAAAAATCGCTGATCGCCGCCATTACTAGTAAAAAAATAAAAAATAAAAAATTATTAATAAAAATGCTATAAAACTATCCCTATTTTGTAAACGCTATAACTTTTGCGCAAACCAATCAATAATCGCTTATTGCGATTTTTTTTACCAAAAATATGTAGAAGAATACGTATCGGCCTAAACTGAGGGAAAAAAATGTTTTTTTTATATATTTTTGGGGGATATTTATTATAACAAAAAGTAAAAAATAATGCGTTTTTTTTTTCAAAATTGTCGCTCTATTTTTGTTTATAGCGCAAAAAATAAAAAACGCAGGGGTGATCAAATACCACCAAAAGATAGCTCTATTTGTGGGAAAAAAAGGACGTCAATTTTGTTTGGGAGCCACGTTGCACGACCGCGCAATTGTCAGTTAAAGCGATGCAGTGCCGAATCGCAAAAAGTGGTCTGGTCTTTGACCAGCAAATTGGTCCGGTCTGAAAGTGGTTAACTGCTGCCCATTCCATTACTATGGGAGTATATTGCTTGAAAGAAATGCAAGAAGAGTGTTGTCCTAAACTAATCAAGAAAAAAATGTCATGACGCTGCTAAAACAAACTTCCCACAGAGGGTCTAATAACCACTCCTCAAAAAGTAAATGTTTCTATATATTTAACACACAGCCATATAATTAATGTACATCTCTTTATTACATACCAATTTTAAAAGCATACCATGATATAGACAACCCCACTGAAACAAAAATCACCATGAAATGTATGAGACCTAATTTTCATTATTAAGTTTACACATAGGAATAGAGACACGACTCTGAAAAGAGAAGGGAGGAGAAAAAGTTCCAAAGTAAAAAAGATCCACATGCAGAAAAAAAAAGGGCAGCAGCCATTTTTAAGGAGACCACTTTGCAATACTTATCTATGGAGTGTCTCCAGTGCAGGTCGCAATCATCCTAGCTGGGGGAAGATTGATCCTAGAGGATGGTGATTGGCTGATACAGCAAAACAAAGAGAAATGTATCTGCAGGAAAGGGGGGGGGGGAGTCTTAAAGCTGGCAGGGGGTCAGAAAAAGAGACAGGGCTGCTGGTTGAATAAAACCCTGCCAGAGCTGACCATGATCGGAGAGATACATTGGTGAGAGACATTCTCATTGCACAGGACCTTGCCTCAGAAATTTGAGAGGGTGTGTGATCACTGTACTAAAGAGCACTCCCACTGCTTGTAAAGAAGGAAAAGAGGGACTGTCTCAGCAGGATTGAAAAAGGGAAACCACAGCAACTTC
This sequence comes from Lithobates pipiens, assembly GCF_037356315.1. Lineage (NCBI taxonomy): Eukaryota > Metazoa > Chordata > Amphibia > Anura > Ranidae > Lithobates > Lithobates pipiens. The sequence goes on from NW_027507788.1 coordinate 113,106,465, forward strand.
TTTCCTGTCTGAGGCCTTGAGCTGAGCCACAGCATGTGTCTGGAGATCCAGAAGAGGGCACACTAGGTCTGGTAAGAGACTAACATTGTACAAGTTAATCTGGTGTCTGCTGGTGACTGTTGTGCTTTCTTCAATGGCCCCAACATTGCTGGCCAAATGTTTTTCTTCAATAATCACTAACCATTAGGCTAAGACTCTGACTTTTATAATAAGTTAGGCAAGTTGGGTCTGTCTTCATATACTGTTGCTAGGTAAAAGAAATTCAGTTCTGTTAATTACTGTTAGAATTCTGCAGGTGTTTAAAGCAGAACTCCAGGAAAAAATATGTTACTGCTTGTTTTGTCCACGAGCGCATTGAAAGGCTATATTCACCTTTTAAAAAAAAAAAAGACTAAGGTTTTATCAGAGCTGAGGCAAGAAGAACCTTTCCACAGGTAAGCCTTATCTAAATTCAGTCCTAAATTCAAACATCCCAAGTGATGCCACCAAAACTGAAGTGGAATCAAACGGTATTTCTGTATATCTGACAAGACCAGCTAGGTATAATAACAGCAAATACCGCACTCACAAGACCCGCTCAGTACTCAGGAGATAGCTTCTTTGACTCATCTCTTCATGTGTTCACAAAGTCTTTGTTCAAAGCTATCTGATTTAATTCTGGGTGGGCACACAACTTATATAAGTTATTATCAACCAATTATTGCATGGAACATGGGAGTGATTTAATACAGGGGTGTACATTTCATATCATTACATATCATTAATACTCAAATGCCCAACCCCTTAAACATGGCTGACATAGCAACTATAGTAACCATGCCATCTGCTTCCATGACTCATAGTCATGCCTTTGGTGTTCCCCTTTACACAGGAAAATGTTCCAGACAGCTCTTCAAACACATAAGCTTTATATAGAAAGGTACAGGACAAAGATGCTGCCGTAAGCTATATTTCCTTATATGTGTGCTTTATAGAAACAGTTACAGTCTGAGAATACAAAACTTTAAACTAACTAGCAGATTAACCCAAGTTAATCTTATATGAACGTATATATGATTATATACTTATATAAAGATGGAGTCACTGTTCAGTCATATTACTACACTTTGAACCTTCGAAAACGGTGCTCCCCCCACGTCCAGGGGTGGTCTGTTCCTGCTGTTCTCACATCCAGAGCTGGTCTATGGGCATGATGATTTCAGGAACAGTCCACCGCACAAAAATTCTAGACTTCAGGGGGCAGGTGCAGCAGGGACTGGTCTTGTGCTGGGAGAATCAGGGGCTTCGGTAAGAATGTATCCACTCTCCTCACCCCTAGACAAAAAACAATCAATAACACAATACATTTACTCTCAGAGATATGGTTAATGAGGAATCCTGGGAAATGTTTTTCCCATGCAGTGGGGCTGTGTCCGCACTGCATGAGAATAAAATTCCAGGGATTCTTCTTTAACCCCTTAAGGACCAGGCCCATTTTTCAGACTATGTGTTTACAAGTTAAAATCTGTTTTTTTTTCTAGAAAATTACTTAGAACCCCCAATCATTATGTATATTTTTTCAGACACCCTAGAGAATAAAATGGTGGTCATTGCAATACTTTCTGTCACTCCGTAGTTGTGCAGCGCTCTTACAAGCACACCTTTTTGCTTTTTTGAATTAAAAATAAGACAACAGTAAAGTTAGCCCAATTTTTTTTTTATATTGTGAAAGATAATGTTATGTCGAATAAATTGATTCTGAACATGTCACGCTTCAAAATTACACCCACTCATGGAATGGGGACAAATTTTCCCTGAAAAATCTCCATAGGCATTGTTAAACTGGTAACTTTTAGAAATGTTTTGAGTTACAGAAGAGGTCTGGGGTTAGAATGTTTGCTCTCACTCTAACGATACCTCACATGTGTGGTTTGAACACCGTTTTCATATGCAGGCATGACCAAATTTCTATTCCTATTACGAGGTATATAAACATCCCTTGTAATTGAAAAAAAAAGCATGACAGAATCTCTTAAATTTGAGATCTGGGGTCAAAGAGACCTCAGATCTCATATTTACACAAAAATGCAATAAAAAAATAAAATAAAATAAATTTCATTTGAAAAAAAAAAATTCCCCTTTAAGAGCATTGCGTGGAAGTGACGTTTGACTTGACTATGGAAATGAGTTTGGGCCATTTTCCCCTCACTTGGCATCCAGGCTCAGAGGAGAGTGGATGCAATAGTCTTCGCTGCTACCGACGGCTCCAGTAAGTGGCAGAGATGACCGGAGCGGGGGGGGCCCTCTCCCACCCCCGATAAAAGTGATTTTGCATTGAATCCGCTGCAGAGACCACTTTTATCTAAAAATGGACCCCCCGCTGAAGAAGAAGATACCAGGGTTATGGCAGCTAGCTGCTGCCATAACAACAATATTCCTCTTCAAACTGCCAACGTATAACGATGGCAGGTGGTCCACAAGTGGTTAACCATATCTCTGAGAGTAAATGTAGTGTCTTATTGATTGTTTGTATAAGTACACTTGCTAATCCTCTCTTCTTTTCAGCTAAGCTTGGCCTAATAGGTTATTTTAAAAATGTCAGTGATTTGTAATACCATAAGGAAGTGAGGGCACTTGTGAGGTGGAGTGGAGGGGGGGTTGGACCAGGGTCTGGTTGATTCGGGCTTGGGGACTGATGGGAGGCTGGCCCATCCCCCTCCTGCAGAGCAGTGCAATGGGGGGGGGGCGGAGGCACACGTAGGGGGCCTATCTCGGAACAAGGTGACTCAAAGATGGTCAGGGTACCCAGGGCCATCGGAGAGTCAGTAGCCGATTTTGGGCCAAGGAGGGAGGGGGGAGAGGGTAGGAGGGATGGTTGAGGGAGGGGAGGATAGACACTAGCAGATTTGATAAGATAACAATATAATCCCGATATAAGCAAGAGAAAAGAGGTCAGCATAGAAAATTAGGAAAACCATGACGACAGTTATACATTTTATGACATATAATGTAAAGGGGCTAAATACACCAAATAAGCGACACAAGATCTTAAAAGAGCTTAAACAATATGGCACAGAGGTGGTTTTCTTACAAGAAATGCATATATCACATGAATCAAATGTTAAGTTATATTCTAACGATTTTCCGACCTGGTATTACAGGGATACAATAACAAAGAGAGGAAGGGGAGTGGCAATAGGGTTCTCAAAGAAGACACGGTTTAAATTATAAGACAGGGCGACAGACCTGGAGGGAAGATTTATTTTCCTAAAAGGTAAATTAGGTGAAATGGAGTGTACTTTGGCAAATATCTATGTCCCTAATAGCAACTCTATAAAGTATTTAATAGGAATACTGGGAAAGTTGATGGAGTTCAAGAGGGGATACGTGATTGTGATGGGAGATATGAATTTTTGCATGGACCTGGTAATTGATAGTACGTCCAGAGCACAGGGAATGAGTAACGTACAATTAAAAAGGATAAAACAAAAACTGTACACGTGCCAAATGGTAGACGTGTGGAGAATCCAACACCCAAAGGTACAAGATTTTATGTTTTACTCCCCTGTGCACGGGACGTACTCCAGGACTGATTATATTCTTGTTGATAACAGAGCACTGGAAAGTGTAAAAGAAACTAGTATAGAAATAACAACATTATCAGACCACGTCCCCGTAAGAATGAAATTGCTAATATCGACAAACTTTTTCGTGGTGTTTAAATGAAGAATTAATCCGAGAAGAGGAAGGGTTTGAAATGGTAGGCAAAGAGCTAGAACAATACTTCTCGATAAAGACACAGATGAAATTACAGGGTAAAACCTATGGGAGGCTCATAAAGCTTACATCAGGGGGATCCTGATAGCGGTTGGATCAAGGGAAAAAAAAGAGAGATCTGAAAAAAATCGAAATACTAATGGAAGAAATATATAGAGCAGAACAACAGCACACAAAAAAACACCAGAACCAAGATAGAATGCAGTATCAAAACGTAATAACTAAAAGGGACGCACTAGAAGCTTTAATGGAACAGGAGACTAATAAAACATTCAACCGGATAACCAGGTAAAGATACCACGGGGGGAATAAACCTACCTAATATTTGGCAAGAATGCCCCAAAAGAAAAAATCCAAACTAGTAAAGGTGATATGGCCCATGCAACAAAAGAAATAGTGAAAATATTCAAAAATTACTACGAGAGGCTTTACTCGTTGAACAGAAGGTGGATCAGTTAGACGAAAAAAGAAGGAAAATAAACGACTTTTTAACAAAAGCCAGATTACCTAACATTATGGATATTGAAAGGGAAACCTTAGAAAAACCCATAACTGAATAAGAAATAAATAAGGCTCTATTAGATTCGGCCCCGGGGAAAGTATAAAAAAAATGTTAATCCTGAAGTTATGTAGATATATGAATGGATTAGGGCAAAATATGAGATGAGTAGGGAGGCCTTTTTCACCTCGATAACTGTAATCCGGAAGGAGGGGAAAGACGGTACATTGTGTTCTAGCTGTAGGCCAAAATTGCTGGTAAACGCAGATACAAAATTATTTGCCAAAATATTGGCAGGGAGGATGAAGGCCCTAATGAGCTCACTGGTACATTCGGACCAGGTGGGGTTCATCCCAGGAAGGGAGGGAAGGGACATTGTGGTGAGAACTTTGCTCCTGCTGTCGCGGATGAAGGAAATGGGGGTCCCGGGTCTACTCCTGTCGACGGATGCCCAGAAAGCCTTTGACAGGGTAGACTGGGGATTCATGTTCCAGACATTGGAAGCAATGGGAGTTGGTCCAAAAATGGTCCAGCGTATTAAAACATTATACTATCATCCTATAGCAACTATAAAGATAAATGGCACATCGTACCCTCCTTTCGACATGAAAAATGGGACGAGACAGGGGTGCCCATTATCCCCCCCTTTTATTTGTGTTATCCTTAGAGCCGCTACTCTCCACGATCCGAAATGACCCAGAGATATCGGGAATTAAGGTCGTAAATGAGGAACATAAAATGTCAGCATTTGCAGACGACATTTTATTCTATATAAGTAAACCAAGTAACACAATGCCCAAATTGATAAAAGTCATAAAACAATACGGTGAATTGTCAAACTTTAAAATCAACCAAGCATCAACCAATCCGAGGTCTTAAACATTAATGTTAGTAAATCAGAAGAATGGAAGCTTCAAAAGGAATGTAAATTCCCTTGGCGGAAAGAACTAAAATATTTAGGAATACAGTTGGCAAATTCACCGAAGAAGATATATAAATTAAATTATGAGTAAATATGTTTATTCTACGAAAGATCCAAAAAATTCAAAATGATGCCTGTAGCATTACCTAATTTATATTTAACAAAGCTTAAATCCCTAATAATGAATTTTGTCTGGAAAAATAAAAAAACAAGAGTTTCCTTCTTAATATTGAAACAGGAAAAAGAACAACGAGGCCTAGCAGTCCCTAATATCCAAAAATATTATAAGGCAATAGTGCTGTCGAGAATTTTTGAATGGGTAAGAGAGAATAAATTGGAAAAAAGGTGGGCTGATTTAGAAGACACATACAGTATGGCACAATTCAGTAAGATCGTGTGGAACCCTCCAAACCATAGGACACTCAATTCGAATACAAATGAACTGACACGTAATGCACTTAAGATATGGGACGGGGTGTTTAAACAATTAAATGGGCACTATAATTCACCAGTAATAGCACTGAAGGAGAATGAATACTTTGCACCAGGAAGAAAGAGTATAGGCAGAATTGGATGAGAAAATAAGGGGCACAAATAGGAGACATAATAAAAGAAGGGAAAATAGTATCATACCCCGATTTAAAACACAATAGGGAATTAACGTTGATCGACGAGTGGCGGTACCTCCAGCTAGCCCACTTCGTTAAGAGTTTACCCCAACCAATAAGATCTTGCGATGAGCTGACCCCGTTGGAGTGGCTCTATACGACAGATAAACCTAAAGGCATTATATCTAAGTTATATAGACTTTTGTTGGAGGTGGACAAGCTGGGGATTCCGACATGTGTCAAGAAATGGGAAAGGAAATTGGGAACACAGATTGATAAAACAACAATGGGAAAAATATTTAAATTAACACACAGGTCGGCATCTGACAGTAAAACCGCCAAAATGAATTATAAATGCCTAGCTAGATGGTATGCTACTCCAGATAAGACTAGCAAATTCCAACAGGGCAAATCAGGGGACTGTTGGCGAGGCTGCAGAGAGGTAGGAACAATGACACACCTGTGGTGGAGCTGTCCAAAAATTAAAAAAAATACTGGAAAAAGATTCTATATTATGTAAAAGAAGTTACTAAAATATAAATTAGAAGATCAGTAGATAGTATTGTTCCATGGTATAGAAGGGGGGGGGAGTAAAAAAAAATCAAGCGCCATTAATACCACATCTTTTAAATGCAGCAAAAAGATTGATTCCTAAGAGATGGCAGGAAGTGGAAAGTCCAACAACTTGAGAGTGGATAGATGCAGTGGAAGAAACATATATCATGGAAAACCTAAGTGATAGTAATCGTAGAGTAGAGTAGTAGAGCTGCAATAATAGATAAATGGAAAGATTGGAGAGAGTTAAAAAAAACATGGAGCTATGCAGAACAATTAGGAGCTTAAGACTTATAAGGGATAAAAGAATAGACTAGGAATGGAAACAATATTTTAAGTAAAGTGGTAATGGTTAAGCGAGGGATTGGGGAGGGGGGGTGGGAGGGGGAGATCGAGGTGAGGGGATTTATAGCGGAAGTTTGTTATATGAATGTTTTGAAAGCACTTTTCTAAATTACATAGTTACATAGTTAATCAGGTTGAAAAAAGACACAAGTCCATCCAGTTCAACCTTCAAAACAAATAAATAAAAAAAAAATAATCGTACAATCCAATATACCCAATTTTATGCCCACAATTGATCCAGAGGAAGGCGAAATAAACTCCAGCAGAGCATGCTCCAATTTGCTACAGCAGGGAAAAAAAATTCCTTCCTGATCCCCCAAGAGGCAATCGGATTTTCCCTGGATCAACTTTACCTATGTTAGTACCCAGAGAAAAAAAGACGAAAAAACTGCGCTATGGTGAAACATAAAATAAATCATGAATCATATGTGATACTCTTAAGAATGAAGGTTTAGCTGCAGCTTCACTGTGTCACATAAATACAGAAAAACAAAATGAAAAATAATAAGCCGCGCTTATGGTGCCCCTGGATGACGCAATTTTGTTGCGAAACGCGTAGGGCTGAGCGGTACGCTATACATCACCTTGTGTTTGTGACGGTTCCAGGAGAACGGGTCTGTCCGTATGCGTCTGGCCGGCGCAACGGACTTAAGGCTTTTTTTCTTCTATACACTGTAAGTGCAATTTTACTTTTTTATCTTCAGTAGTAAAGGGTTTTACACTATTTGGAGTTCTCTTTTTCCTTTATGGTTTTGATGTCCCTGCCCTGAGTCCCTCTGGATCCATGAGGAAGACGTCTGGGAGCGGTTTCTACATAACTCCTATTGGAGTGGTGAAACTAGGAGAATACTGAGGACCCCTTTCTGGCTGGAAGTCGAATCTACACCTATAGGTCTTGTGTGACCCTCTGTAGCGGGGGTCATGTTTTTCTGGTAAGCGGCAAATTTAATCGTATGTTGGTGGTGGATCGAGCACTATTTCTTTGGACCCAGTAGTGGATCTCCTATGATTATTGTGGTTCATCTGTGGAGGACTTTATTCACAGTTTTGAAATTAGTTTCTTGTGGTTCATATATACGGACTTATTGTTTATACACTGGGTGTTTTTTTCCCCCTTTTTCATATCGTTATAGGTTTATATAATGTAATTTTATATTACAAGGAATGAGTTGTACGGCTTGAGCTATTAATGTATTCATGTTTTTCACTATGCATGATATACAGCGGTGTGAAAAAGTGTTTGCCCCCTTCCTCATTTCCTGTTTCTTTGCATGTTTGTCACACTTAAGTGTTTCGGAACATCAAACCAATTTAAACAATAGTCAAGGACAACACAAATAAACACAAAATGCAATTTGTAAATGAAGGTGTTTATTATTAAAGGTGAAAAAAAATCCAAACCATCATGGCCCTGTGTGAAAAAGTGATTGCCCCCTAAACCTAATAACTGGTTGGGCCACCCTTAGCAGCAACAACTGCAACCGAGCGTCTGCGATAACGTGCAATGAGGCTTTTACAGCGTCCTGGAGGAATTTTGGCCCACTCATCTTTGCAGAATTGTCCTAATTCAGTTACATTAGAGGGTTTTTGAGCATGAACGGCCTTTTTAAGGTCATACCATAACATCTCAATAGGATTCAGGTCAGGACTTTGGCTAGGCCACTCCAAAGTCTTCATTTTGTTTTTCTTCAGCCATTCGGTGGTGGACTTGCTGGTGTGTTTAGGATCATTGTCCTGCTGCAGAACCCAAGTTCGTTTCAGCTTGAGTACACGAACAGATGGTCGGACATTCTCCTTCAGGATCTCTTGGTAGACAGCAGAATTCATAGTTCCTTTTATCACGGCAAGTCTTCCAGGTCCTGAAGCAGCAAAACAGCCCCAGACCATCACACTACCACCACCATATTTTACTGTTGGTATAATTTTCTTTTTATGAAATGCAGTGTTCCTTCTACACCAGATATACTTGGACACACACCTTCCAAAGAGTTCCACTTTTGTCTCATCGGTCCACAGAATGTTGTCCCAAAAGTCTTGGGGATCATCAAGATGTGTTGTGGAGAAATTGAGACAAGCTTTGATGTTCTTTTTGCTCAGCAGTGGTTTTCTCCTTGGAACTCTGCCATGCAGGCCATTTTTGCCCAGTCTTTTCCTGATGGTGGAGGCATGAACGCTGACCTTAACTGAGGCAAGTGAGGCCTGCAGTTCCTTGGACGTTGTTGTGGGGTCTTTTGTGACCTCTTGGATGAGTCGTCGCTGCGCTCTTGGGGTAATTTTGGGCGGCCGGCCACTCCTGGGAAGGTTCACCACTGTTCCATGTCTTCGCCATTTGTGGATAATGGCTCTCACTGTGGTTCGCTGGATTCCCAAAGCTTTGGAAATGGCTTTATAACCCTTTCCAGACTGATAGATCTCAATTACTTTCTTTCACAATTGTTCCTGAATTTCTTTGGGTCTCGGCATGATGTGTAGCTTTTAAGGATCTTCTGTTGGACCTTACTGTGTCAAGCAGCTCCTATTTAAGTGATGCCTTGATTGTGAACAGGTGTGGCAATAATCAGGCCTGGGTGTGGCTAGAGAAATTGAACTCAGGTGTGGACAACCACAGTTATAGTATGTTTTAACAAGGGGGGCAATCACTTTTTCACACAGGGCCATTAAGGGTTTGGATTTTTTTTCACCTTTAATAATAAACACCTTCATTTACAAATTGCATTTTGTGTTTACTTGTGTTGTCCTTGACTATTGTTTAAATTGGTTTGATGTTCCGAAACACTTAAGTGTGACAAACATGCAAAGGAACAGGAAATGAGGAAGGGGGCAAACACTTTTTCACACCACTGTAGGTATATATTAATTTACATATAGATGCTAATATTGATTCACGATTTATTTCATATTTTTGCACAATTAGATGTTTGTGTGAGTTAAGCGCGGCTTATTATTTTTCACTATGTTAGTACCCAGTTATATTATCTACATTCAGGAAAGTATCCAGGCCTTTCTTAAAGCAATCTACTGAGCTGGCCAGAACCACCTCTGGTGGGAGTCTATTCCACATTTTCACAGCTCTAACTGTGAAGAAACCTTTCCGTACATGAAGATGAAATCTCTTTTCCTCTAGACGTAAAGAGTGCCCCCGTGTCCTCTGGGTTGACCGTACAGAGAATAACTCAACACCAAGTTCACTATATGGACCCCTAATATATTTGAACATGTTGATCATATCCCCCCTTATTCTCCTCTTCTCAAGAGTGAATACATTTAGTTCCTCTAATCTCTCCTCGTAGCTGAGCTCCTCCATGCCTCTTATCAGTTTGATTGCCCTTCTCTGCACTTTCTCCAGTTCCCCGATATTCTTTTTGAGAACTGGTGCCCAAAACTGAACTGCATATTCCAGGTGAGGTCTTACTAATGATTTGTACAGGGGCAAAATTATATCTCTCTCTCTGGAGTCCATACCTCTCTTAATACAAGAAAGGACTTTGCTCACTTTGGAAACAGCAGCTTGGCATTGCATGTTGTTATTGAGCTAATTATCTACCAAAACCCCCAGATCCTTCTCCACTATGGATTCCCCCAGTTGTACTCCCCCTAGCATGTATGATGCATGCATATTCTTGGCCCCCAAGTGCATAACTTTACATTTATCAGCATTAAACCTCATCTGCCACATAGTCGCCAAATTAGACAGAGCATTGAGGTTGGCTTGTAAATTGGAGACATCCTGTAAGGACGCTATTCTACTGCATAGCTTGGTGTCATCTGCAAAGACAGAAATTTTACTTTTGACCCCAGACCCAATATCATTTATAAAGATGTTAAAAAGTAAGGGTCCCAGCACTGAACCTTGGGGTACACCACTGATAACCTTAGACCATTCAGAGTAAGAATCATTCATCACTAATCTCTGAATTCTGTCTTTTAGCCAATTTTCTATCCATTTACAAACTGATATTTCCAAACCTGTAGATTTTACCTTACACATGAGCCATGTGTGCGGAACTGTATCGAACGCTTTTGCAAAATCCAAGTATACCACGTCCACCGCCACCCCTCTGTCCAAGGTTTTGCTTACCTCCTCATAAAAAGAAATCAGATTTGTCTGACAACTTCTGTCTTTCATGAATCCATGCTGTCTGTTGCTTAAAGTGTTTTTGTTCAGCAAGAACTCATCGATGTGGTCTTTTATTAAACGCTCCAGTATCTTTCCAGCTATAGAAGTTAAGCTAAAAGGTCTATAGTTACTTGGTAAAGACTTTGATCCCTTTTTAAATATAGGCACCACATTGGCCCTGCGCCAATCCAGTGGGACTATTCCCATCATTAACGAGTCCCTAAAAATTAGATACAATGGCTCTGAAATTACAGAGCTCAATTCTTTTAGGATCCGTGGGTGGATGCAGGGCCAGGTGCTTTATCCACCTTTATTCCGTCTAAATATTTCTTTGAGCCATTGTGGATCATTTGGGGCTGTGTCAATACCACCCCCATTATGGACATGAGCTCCCCCATGCTCTTAAAATTAAGTTGGAATTGCACATAAAAGGAATGCATAAGATCAAATGATACACGCTACGATGATGGGAAGACGAGAAGGGACAGAAATAAGCGAAAAGTTGATTCAAGTCCTTCTATGGTATTTGCTGAAGTGGCAAGCAAAAAAAAAAGTCAGTACTGAGTGAGCAAGGTGTGTCATCTTCAGGTGTGCAAAGAAATCACAAAACAATTTAGCGGCTCATCTAGGGGTATCACTACAGAAGTAAAGCGCCAATTAGACCAATTAAGTGAGAAATCATGACAAAACCCCAATCCACCAAGTGCCTCGACTAGCCCCACTGTTTGTTTACATTCACCTGTTAGTTGGGAATCCCAGGCTGACAGGTGAATGTGCCTGGTGAGTATGAGTCACTGGTTGTCACTGGTTGTTGTGATGCAGGCAAGTGCCAGCTCTCTAATGACCAGAAAGAAGCTGTCACATTTAGCTGTGATAATACTATCACCACTGCTAAATGTTTTATTTCCCACTGTAGCTGGAGATTCACTTGGCACCCACTCATTTGGCCGTTAGCACAGGATGTTAACGCTCATTGGTCAAAAGTTGATGTTTCTTAGGAGTGAATGTTAGGTATTTTTCTTTCTCCTAGTGAAAGGCGGCAAAGAAATTATTAAACACATATTACAAACATGATGGTTATTACTTGTTATGTTTCCATGAAAGATGAGACACAAATCATTTTTATAAACAGACCCCCTAGTGTTAAAAAGCTGTCAGATTTGATATTTTGCCCAATATCTCTCCATTAACTAGGGCAACAAAAGTAACTGCAATGGTACTAACCTACATTTTGCCAATAGGAGCTGGGTCCTAGTTGTTTCTGTCACTGTATGTTATATTGCAAGTGCTGGCAACATCCAAATCTTCAATGACATGTTGATGTTTGATGGACTTTTTCTTGCTTCTTGAACTAACATGGGTAAGAAATCAATACAATTTATAGTTAGCAGACATCTAAAATGCCTAGGGCTATATACAGCAGATACTTTTACAGTTTCCCAGTGACTATTATAGATCAACATTGCAGTGGAAGCAGAGAAACCTGTGAATTCTGACAAGCTGGCAAGCATTCCAAGCTACCTTTCAGCATAAAATCTTTGCCACGTGAAAATTAGCACAACTATCTACTACAGCTGTGGCCATTCAGAACCAATAGTGTTCAAAATCCAAAATGTAAAAATGTGACTGCACTATGGCAATATTTATACACATAAACAATCAATAAACGTGAATAAATGAAAAAATCAACAATGTATGAAAAACCACAATATTCCAACATATAAAAAATCAATAAAAAGTGTCCAGTACAATCAAACCCATTAAATGTAATCAATCCATATTTAACCCTTTCATGACTAAGCCAATTTTTGACATTTGGTGTTTACAAGTTAAAATCCATATTTTTTGCTAGAAAATTACTTAAAACCCCCAAACATTATATATTTTTCTAGCAGAGACTCTACAGAATAAAACGGTGATTGTTGCAATATTGTATGTCACACGGTATTTGCGCAGCCATGTTTTAAACGCCACTTTTTGGGAAAGGGGACACTTTCATGAATTTTAAAAAAACAAAACAGTAAAGTTAGCCAAATTTTTTTGTATAATGTGAAAGATAATGTTACACTGAGTAAATAGATACCAAACATGTCACACTTTATAACTGCACGCACTCGTGGAATGATGACAAACTACGGTACCTAAAAATCTCAATAGGTGATGCTTTAAAATAAAAATCCAGTTACCAGGTTAGAGTTACAGAGGAGGTCTAGTGCTAGAATTATTTCTCTCACTCTGACGATTACGGTGATACCACACATGTGTGAATTGAGCACGATTTACATATACGGGCGCGACTTCCGTATGCGATTGAACGGGAGCACAGGTAAGAGCGGCGTGATGGGGGGACGTCCCCTCCTGCTCCTTTGGCATAACAGCCGAGCGGCTTTTGGCCGCATCGGTAGTTATGGCTGGAAAGCCAATCGGCCGCTCTAAAAATCAGTACCAGGATGATGCCTGCAGGTGCGGGCATCATCCCGGTATAACCCCCGGAAGCACAAGGGGTTAAAATTCATCCAATAGTGTTAAAATACATAATACAGATTTATAATGTGTTCTGTGCAGAATATGTACAACAAATTCAGTATTCAACACACTTGAATCATGAATACACTATCTTTCCAGCCAATATGGGGTTAATCTTTATATAATCCTCTCCCTTTGCTTGAGACCATAAACAGGTTATAGAATGAGCTATATAATGTAAAATCCTCTTTATTAAAAATATTTATTACAATAATCCAAAACGATGGTGCCCGTACATTGCTATGTGTCTGTTTCCTGACACTAAAGGAATATCTTGCCTGTGTATTAGCAACATTGCCGGCTCCAACCATGAACCTCAGGCTGTGAGCAGACAAGCTCAATGTGATGACGTCACTACAAACAAGCCCCGTTGATGTCCACATTACTAGTTACAAGTATATCAGTGATTACATTTACTATATAGCCATGCATTTGAAGCATCACTATTCAAAATGAATGGGACAATTTTTTAAGCCTTTGGAAGTAAAAGACAGATGAAGGCATTATCCAGCTATGCTTCATATCCAGCCTGTGATAGCTTTCAGCAAGACAACATTTACCAGTGCTCCATCCTAACCACTTGAACTCGGAACTTTAATCTATATATAAATCCTCTTAAGTCCCAGGGCTTTTTATGGATATGGCAGTTTCTGCTTTTGTTTTGCAGTAAGCTTGGCAAATCTTGATGTTGTTTTCAGTGATCATGATCATAAATGAGGTGCTGAAAAAAGCATAGCAATCAATACACCAAAAATTAAAAAAAAAAGTTTTTATATTTTTGGCTTTTTCTTGAGTTTTTCCATTTCTTTTTTGTAAAAAAGGACATAGATTTTAAATTATTTTTTTTTTTTTTACATTTACAAAAATAAATCTACAACAATAAGTCTACAAAATAGGGGAAATATTTATGGCGTTTTTATTATTTTTTTTGTAATGGCAGTGATCAGCGATTTTTATCAGCACTGCAACATTATGGCGGACAGATTGGACACTTTTGACATATTTTTGGGACCATTGGCATGGCAGCGATCAGTGCTATAAAAATGCACTGATTACTGTGTAAATGTCATTTGCAGGGAAAGAGTTAAGAGTAGGGAGCGATCAATGGGTTAACTGTGTATCCTAGGGAGTGATTCTAACTGTAGGGGGATGGGACTTCCCGGGTGAGGAGAGTGATCGTCGTTCATATTTAGTATGAACAACAGATCGCTCTCCTCACCCCTGACAGCACAGAGTCTGTTTACACTGACAGATCTCTGTTTTGTCTCTGTGTGGAGCGATCGTGGGTGCCCGGCGGTCATCGTGACCACCAGGCGTCCCCATTGGCTCTGCCATCACGCCGCACACGCCCCCTAGTGGTAAAAAGGCAAACCAAAGTACAGTAACGTCAGTTCGCCCACGGGAGCCAATCTGCCACAAAGGGGAAGGAGTTAACTCAGATTTAGTGCTTAAATGATCCCTGAAGGTATGGAACCACCCTGGACCTAATCTTGGGCAAAATAAATGTAAAGCAACGGTACACAAATTCTGATCAAACATACATACACACAATAAAATCCACCAATAACACAAAATAAAATATACTATACTACCTAGCAAATAGGTAAATAGCAAACCTATACTACCTAGCAAATAGCTTTCATTTGTCAAGAAAATCAACTTGACCAAATCATTGCGCCCTTCCCTAGTTTGGAAAAGTCTTTCCCGTATAGGCAAAAACTGCAGTAAAATACAAACAAAGGTTACAGATCTTTCTTAACCACTTCAGCCCCGGAAGGATTTACCCCCTTCCTGACCAGGCCATTTTTATGCGCTTCATCACTGTGTCATTTTAACTGACAATTGCGCAGTTGTGCGACATTTTACCCAAACAAAATTTATGTTCTTTTTTCCCCACAAATAGAGCTTTCTTTTGGTGGTATTTGGTCACCTCTGAGGTTTTTATTTTTTGCCCTATAAACAAAAAAAGCGTCAATTTTGAAAAAAAAACACAATATTTTGAAGTTTTTGCAATAATAAATATCCCAAAATGTAAAAAAAATAAAAAATTCTTCCTCAGTTTAGGCCAATATGTATTCTTCAACATATTTTTGGTAAAAAAAATTGCAATAAGCATATATTCATTGGTTTGCGCAAAAGTTATAGCGTCTACAGAATAGAGATTTGATTTATGTCATCTTTATTATTATTATTATTTTTTTTACTAGCAATGGTAGCAATCAGCAATTTTTTTTAGGACTGCGATATTGTGACTGTCTGATCAGACACTTTTGACACTATTTTGAGACCATTGACATTTATACAGCAATCAGAGCTAAAAATAGCTATTGATTACTCTATAAATGTCATTGGCAGGGAAGGGGTTAACACTAGGGGCAATCAAGGGGTTAACTGTGTTCCCTATGTATGTTTTAACTGTAGGGGGGATGAGACTGACTAAGGGAGGAGAGAGATCGGTGTTCATCCTTAGTATGAACACACGATCTGTCTCCTCCCCTGAGAAGAAAACCTGGATTTGTGTGTTTACACACACAGATCTCAGTTCTTGCTCTGTCACGAGCCAACAGTGTGGGACAGGCACCAACAGTGTGTGAGCAATGCGTGCACACGTATTGTAAGTGAACGTCACCTGCGCTAGATTCTGGTACCCTCTGACTTTTAAAAGAATCACTGATACTCACAGACGCCACTGACTGGTCTTCCGGGTTCCCTGTTACCCTGTGTGCTTATGCTTCTGAACTACTCATTACCAAGCCCACTTCCATTTGGATGCCTCTTGTCTTTCTCCTGGCTCTGACCTTGTCTTGTCCAATGGATCTGCTCCTGTCTTCTGCCGTATGAATGACCCTGGCTTGCCTGACCACATCTCTGATCTTCTGTCCGCTACCACCAGCTCCTTAGCTATGACCTCTGACTGCGCCTCCTGTTTTACTCTGTCTACTGTGATCCACTCAAGGTGCCTACCTACTGTAGCTTCCTGCTGTATCAGCCTGTAGTACTTACCTGCTGTGACCAGCCTGCTGCTTTGTTCCTGCTGTGCGCTGCCTGAACCACCACCAGCCTTCCTGGGTCTTGTTGCTCCTCTCATCCAGAGCCCACCTACAAGGGGTTTGCCACGCCAGCATTCCACAGGTTTCTCATTCCCACCTAGATACAGATTAGCGTATGATATAGCAGATGTGCTTCCCGTCACTGATCCATGTACCTGGAGGAAGTGGGACCCATTAAGCAAAAATGCATATTTCTTTAATATAAAATAGGGATAACATAAACAGATTTTGTTTGTACTCAGTAGTCTCCAGCTCATCCAAATATTTCTTAACCACCTTGATTCCTTTTTTCATGTGGAATTGATGTGTAGAAAGCTTTTATATCCAAATCTAGAAATAAGTTGTCTAGAGGAGATTGTATGTGATCCAACAATTGTGTCAGGTGAAGTGTCTCACGCCTCAATGTGCGATTTCAGTATGGTATCAGCATAAATGTTTACCTTTTTCCATTAGGCTTCTTCATCCCAAATGATAAGTCTACGAGCATCCTTTTGTATTTTCAGTAATGCATAAAATACAATTCATACCTTCAAAAATGCAGCTATATTTTCTTTCTTTTCACCAGTCCTATCTGTAAGTGCAAAAATTTACCCATTTTTGTTCATTTGGCTGATCTAATGAAACAGGCTTATAGCAGTCCCTATTTTTAAGAATCTGATAAGCCATATTTTCTTATTGCTACCTCCTTTGTTTGATAATATAACCACCTAATCTTTTAGCCCCGTCCACATGATCAGAATATTGTACAAAAAATACCATATTTGAAGCAACCACGCAATAATCTGATCGTTAGTATACAGCTGTCGTCCAAAATTTTCCAAAGAGGCAAACACGAAGATTTTTCTCCTACGATACCAGATCACACAATTTTCATTTAATCAGTACAGTTTTCATCCAAAAATACAATACAAATACATTACATCACTCCTGAATTTTCTTTCTGTCGTACAAGAATTTTCATACTTTAGTAACCTAGCATCCAAAAAAAAAAAACAGACGATCATTCATCTGATAATCTCATCTTGGGCTTTATTGTTTTATATTTTCTAACATCTCATGTCATTCTTTTGACAACATGGCTACTATAGATTATTTATATGTTGGAGGGAACATTGAAAATGTATTTTTAAATGTGATTTTTTTTAGGGGGCCACCATTGTTGAATTGACTCCCTACCACTGATGTTTATTTGTTTTAGAATCTAGTGTTACAATCATGCCTTCTTGTGACCTTTTTTTTTATTTATGTATTTTTTTCCTTTAACCACTTAAGGACCTCCGTATTGCCAATGTACGTCATTACAATGGCACCGGCAAGCACAAGCACATACATGTACGTGCCTGCCTTCCAGCGGGTGGGGGGTCCGATCGGACCCCCTCCCGCTGGATACGGCGGTCCGGTTCGCTGAAGGAGCGATCCGTGATGAGGGGATGGTCATTGGTTTCTGGCCATCCCCTCTCGATCGCTCCTGGCCAATGAGAAGCTTCCTCCCCTGTGTAAATGTAAACACAGGAAGGAGGAAGTGATGTCACACTCCTCGTGTCGGTCTTTTTGACCGGACAGTGCGGAGTGAAGACATACAAGTAAGTGCACCAACAGTCCACTGACACATAGGTACACATAGGCACACATTTCACCCCAGTCACCCCCCGATCACCCCCCCGATCGCCCCCCCCCCCAGTCACAGTGTCACTAATTGCAGTGTTCATTTATTTACTGATCACTGCATTTAGTGTCAGTTGTGACTGTAAAAAGTGTCAGGGCAGCTAGTGTTA
Source organism: Lithobates pipiens (assembly GCF_037356315.1). Taxonomy (NCBI): domain Eukaryota; kingdom Metazoa; phylum Chordata; class Amphibia; order Anura; family Ranidae; genus Lithobates; species Lithobates pipiens. The sequence goes on from NW_027507788.1 coordinate 113,124,618, forward strand.
GGCCCCTTTAGGTCCAGGGTAGCCCCCTACCCCCCTAATAAAGGTTTAACCCCTTGATTGCCCTCCCAGTTAACCCTTTCACCCCCTTTTACCAGTGTCACTAAGCAATCATTTTTCTGATCGCTGCATTAGTGTCACTGGTCCTGCTAGGAAGATAGTTTTTTTTTAGGTTTTAACCCCTTGATTGCCCCTAGAGTTAACCCTTTCACCAGCGTTCGCTGTATAAGTGTCACTGGTGACGCTGGTTAGCCAGTTAGTTATTTAGTTATTTAGGTTCCCCGTCAGGTTTTTATATAGCGTCAGGTACCCCCATATAAATACCCAATAAAGGTTTTAACCCCCTGATTGCCCTTAGTTAACCCTTTCACCAGTGATCACCGTATAAGTGTTACGGGTGACGCTGGTTAGGTAGTTCGCTTTTTATAGCATCAGGGCACCCGCCATTTATTACCTAATAAAGGTTTAACCCCCTGATCACCCGGCGGGTGATATCAATTCGGTTTTAGGGTCAGAAAGGGTCTGCGTCACCCCAGGCAGTGCTAGGTTAGTGCCAGTAAAGCTAACACCCACGCGAAAAGCATACACCTCCCTTAGTGGTATAGTATCCGAACAGATCAATATCTGATCTGATCAGATCTATACTAGCGTGCCCAGCAATTTAGCAATTCTAAAAAAATGCATTGTTAGCAGGATCAATCCAGATACCTGCTAGCACCTGCGTTTTGCCCCTCCGCCCAGCCCAGCCCACCCAAGTGCAGTATCGATCGATCACTGTCACTTACAAAACACAACACACATAACTGCAGCGTTCGCAGAGTCAGGCTTGATCCCTGCAATCGCTAACAGTTTTTTTTGTAGCGTTTTGATACAGTCGCTGACAGGCTAGGTGCTTTTTTACCTGTGAGTCTCACTAGTGTACCCCTAAATTTAGAGCCCAAAATGGCAAAGCAAAGGTACACTAGTGAAGAGGCCTACACGTTTCTGAGCATGACAGATAGTGAAGAGGAAGACACTGATCTGTCAGATTCAGGCTCAGAATACGAACCTGTAGAGGACAGCGCCTCCATGTCAGATAGCTCTGACGACGAAGATGAGCTAACGTCAGGCGTACCCGACCCCGATCTTCTGATGTTGTTGAGGTGCAGGAACCGCAAGTCCCTCGTATGGAGTATAGAGCCAGTACTAGCGCCGCTCATCCTTTTGGTGAAATGGCAAGCACCAGCGGCCTAGTACACCCTGGACGTACATCCAGCACTGCAGTATCACCTGGTGACGTGGCGAGTCCCATAAGTGCAGTTCAAGCTGGCGAGCTGGCAAGCACAAGTAGTGTCCCGCTGCCACCAAGAAGAAGACAAAGACAGGCCCGTTGTTCCCATAGTGCCCTTCCTGCAGAATTCGCCAATCCTGATTGGGTGCCCACCAGTTCTGCAGCACCAGTACTTCCCCCATTCACTGCCCAACCCGGTATTCAGGTGGATACAGATGATTTTACGCCACTTGATTTTTATTCTCTGTATTCCACGGAAGATCTCTATAGATCTATTGTGGACCAAACCAATTTATATGCTGGTCAACACATCGCCGCTAATCCCCAGTTGCCTTCCCTTGCCAGAGATTGGAAACCAGTTACGGTTTCCGAATTTAAGACCTTTCTGGGCCTTTCCCTCAACATGGGCACACATAAATTCATGACGTTGCGGGCTTATTGGTCCACGCATCCGACTGACCACATGCCCGTGTTCTCTAACTCCATGTCCAGGAAACGATACGAGCAGATCTTGCGGTTCATGCACTTCAGTGACAATGAACTTTGTCGTCATCGTGGAGACCCTGAATACGATCGGCTCTACAAAATTCGGCCCCTCATAAACCACTTCAACCAACGTTTTGCAGACTTGTTTACTCCCCAAAAAGTTGTCTGCGTTGATGAGTCCCTGATTAAGTTTACTGGTCGCTTGTCATTCAAACAGTATATTCCCAACAAGCGTACCAGATACGGGGTCAAGCTCTATAAGTGCTGTGACAGGGCCACAGGCTATGCATGGAGCTTTATGATTTATGAGGGTAAAGATAGTTACGTAGAGCCGGAGAACTGCCCTGACTACATAGGAAGCGCTGGCTATAGATAGTGTGGAACTTGGTGTCACCCTTATTTGGAAAGGGGTACCACTTGTACGTGGACAATTATTACACCAGCGTGCCACTGTTTAGTCACTTGTTTGATAATCAGATTGGAGCATGTGGCACCGTGTGACCTAATCGCCGGGGCTTTCCCCAGCGGCTTGTAGATTCCCGTCTTAGGCTGGGGGAGAGAGCCTGCTATCGGTGTAATAATTTGCTCGCTATGAAGTGGAGGGATAATAAGAATGTTTTCGTTCTTACCTCCCTTCATGCAGACATGACGGTCCAAATTCCTATGGCGACTGGTATTGTGGAGAAACCCCTCTGTGTCCACAAATATAACAAAAATATGGGAGGGGTGGACCTCAATGACCAGTTGTTGGCGCCGTATCTAGTTTCCCGTAAGGCCAGACGCTGGTACAAAAAAGTGTCTGCTTACTTATTTCAATTGGCTTTGCTGAATGCTTTTGTGCTATACAAAACTTCAGGCGAGACTTTAACCTTTCTTTTCTTCCAAAGAGAGGTTGTCACAGAGCTTCTGTATCCAGACGGTTCTGCACCTCACCATTCCCAACCAAATGCAGTAAGCCGGCTGCATGAGAGGCATTATTCTTATGCCATCCCGAGTACCCCTACCCAACGAGCCCCCCAAAAAAGATGTTGTGTCTGTACCAAGCGCGGATATAGGCGTGACACCCGTTGTTATTGTCCACGCTGTCCTGGCAATCCTGGTCTTTGCCTTGGTGAGTGTTTTGAACGCTACCACACACTAGTGAAGTATTAGCGTAGGGTACAGCATTTCACAGGCTAGGCACACTAACACAGAGTCTCCCAAGATGCCATCGCATTTTGAGAGACCCGAAATGTTACAGTTGTTACAGTTTACAGTTCAAAAAAAAGTGTATAAAAAAAAAGTAAAAAAAAAATATAAAATATAAAAACCAAAAATAGTTGTCGTTTTATTGTTCTCTCTCTCTCTCTCTTCTCTCAAATTTTTTATACTTTACTGTTTACTGTGTTTTATTGTTAACCATTTTTCATGTTTTCAGGTACGCCATTCAGCTGCAGCGTGGATTTATTTATCTTGACAGCAACAGCGTTTGCTCCCACGATACATAAAGCCGTGACTCCAGTGCTGTAGGAGGTGATTTCACCACCACAGTTAAAAAAGAGCATATATGCCGAAGCATGGGGGCATAAGGGGTGGAGGAGCGATTTTGCTCCTAATGCCGCGTACATACGGTCAAAATTTCGACGGAGGGCTTGCCCGTGGAAAAGTTTGAACGTATGTACGCGGCATAACTTTTTTGCGGGAGGATGCCCCCATGCTTCGGCATATATATATTTTAGGCACAGGTTGTGTTAAAAAATGTTTTATTTTTTACTGTTTTTTTTGGCATTTGCTTTGCAGGTATGGTATGGTAAGGTTTTACGGTTATACTGTAATGTTACTTAGTTTTAACGTTAACCATAATTTGCTTAGCAGGTACGCCATTCAGCTGCAGCGTGGATTTATTTATCTTGACAGCAACAGCGTTTGCTCCCACGATACATAAAGCCGTGACTCCAGTGCTGTAGGAGGTGATTTCACCACCACAGTTAAAAAAGAGCACATATGCCGAAGCATGGGGGCATAAGGGGTGGAGGAGCGATTTTGCTCCTAATGCCACGTACATACAGTCAAAATTCCGATGAAGGGCTTGCCCGTGGAAAAGTTTGAACGTATGTACGCGGCATAACTTTTTTGCGGGAGGATGCCCCTATGCTTCGGCATATATATATTTTAGGCACAGGTTGTGTTAAAAAATGTTTTATTTTTTACTTTTTTTTGGCATTTGCTTTGCAGGTATGGTATGGTAAGGTTTTACTGTTATACTGTAATGTTACTTTGTTTTAACGTTAACCATAATTTGCTTAGCAGGTACGCCATTCAGTTGCAGCGTGGATTTATTTATCTTGACAGCAACAGCGTTTGCTCCCACGATACATAAAGCCGCGACTCCAACGCTGTAGGAGGTGATTTCACCACTACAGTTAAAAAAAATAAAGCATATATGCCGAAGCATGGGGGCATAAGGGGTGGAGGAGCGATTTTGCTCCTAATGCTGCGTACATACGGTCGAAATTCCAATGCATGCTTGCCCGTGGAAAAGTTAGACCGTGTGTATGCGGCATAACTTTTTTGCGGGAGGATGCCCCTATGCTTCGGCATATATAAATGGTGCATGTATGTCCATCATTAGAAGTGGGTGGATGAAGGGAGGTATTCTAATGGTGGGCATACCCACCGATCAATCTCTTTTTTTTTCGTTCAGACAACATGAGTCTCAGCAAATAGCTTGGGGTTTCTACTTTCCAAAATGGGGTAATTTGGGGGGGTTTTGTGCTATTTTGGCATTTTATGGCCTTCGAAACTGTGATAGGTAGTGAGGAGTGAAATCAAAAATTTTCACCCTTAGAAATCCTGAAGGTGGTGATTGGTTTTCGGGGCCCCGTACGCAGCTAGACTGTATTTTGGGGTGCAATTCCACATATAACCATGGCATGTGTGAGCAATATATAATTTAGTGACAACTTTTTGTAAAAAAAAAAATTTTTTTTATTTTTTGTCATTATTCAATCCCTTGGGACAAAAAAAAATATTCAATGGTCTCAACATGGCCCTCAGCAAATAGCTTGGGGTGTCTACTTTCCAAAATGGGGTCATTTGCGGGGGGGTTTGTGCCATCTTGGCATTTTATGGCCTTCAAAACTGTGATAGGTAGTGATAGGTAGTGAGGAGTAAAATAAAAAATGTATGCCCTTAGAAATCCTGAAGGCGGTGCTTGGATTTCGGGGTCCCGTACGCGGCTAGGCTCCCAAAAAGTCCCACACATGTGGTATCCCCGTACTCAGGAGAAACAGCAAAATGTATTTTGGGGTGCAATTCCACATATAACCATGGCATGTGTGAGCAATATATAATTTAGTGACAACTTTTTGTAAAAAAAATAATATTTTTATTTTTTGTCATTATTCAATCCCTTGGAACCAAAAAAAAAAATATTCAATGGTCTCAACATGGCCCTCAACAAATAGCTTGGGGTGTCTACTTTCCAAAATGGGGCCATTTGGGGGGGTTTTGTGCCATCTTGGCATTTTATGGCCTTAAAAACTGTGATAGGTAGTGATAGGTAGTGAGGAGTAAAATAAAAAATTTATGCCCTTAGAAATCCTGAAGGCGGTGCTTGGATTTCGGGGTCCCGTATGCGGCTAGGCTCCCAAAAAGTCCCACACATGTGGTATCCCTGTACTCAGGAGAAGGTGCAAAATGTATTTTGGGGTGTCATTTCACATATGCCCATAGCATGTGTGAGCAATATATCATTTAGTGACAACTTTGAGCAAAAAAAAAAAAGTTTGTACTATTCCCGCAACTTGTGGCAAAATATAAAATATTCCATGGACTCAACATGCCTCTCAGTAAATAGCTTGGGGTGTCTACTTTCCAAAATGGGGTCATTTGTGGGGGTTTTGTGCTATTTTGGCATTTTATGGCCTTCGAAACTGTGATAGGTAGTGAGGAGTGAAATCAAAAATTTGCACCCTTAGAAATCCTGAAGGCGGTGATTGGTTTTCGGGGCCCCGTACGCAGCTAGGCTCCCAAAAAGTCCCACACATGTGGTATCCCCGTACTCAGGAGAAGCAGCAAAATGTATTTTGGGGTGCAATTCCACATATAACCATGGCATGTGTGAGCAATATATAATTAGTGACAACTTTTTGTAAAAAAAAAAAAATAATAATTTTTTGTCATTATTCAATCCCTTGGGACAAAAAAAAATATTCAATGGTCTCAACATGGCCCTCAGCAAATAGCTTGGGGTGTCTACTTTCCAAAATGGGGTCATTTGGGGGGGTTTTGTGCCATCTTGGCATTTTATGGCCTTAAAAACTGTGATAGGTAGTGATAGGTAGTGAGGAGTAAAATAAAAAATGTATACCCTTAGAAATCCTGAAGGCGGTGCTTGGATTTGGGGGTCACGTACGTGGCTAGGCTCCCAAAAATTCCCACACATGTGGTATCCCTGTACTCAGGAGAAGCAGCAGAATGTATTTTGGGGTGTCATTTCACATATGCCCATAGCATGTGTGAGCAATATATCATTTAGTGACAACTTTGTGCAAAAAAAAAAAAAGTTTGTAATATTCCCGCAACTTGTGGCAAAATATAAAATATTCCATGGACTCAACATGCCTCTCAGTAAATAGCTTGGGGTGTCTACTTTCCAAAATGGGGTCATTTTGGGGGGTTTTGTGCTATTTTGGCATTTTATGGCCTTCGAAACTGTGATAGGTAGTGAGGAGTGAAATCTAAAATTTTTTATTTTTTTTGTCATTATTCAATCCCTTAGGACAAAAAAAAAAAATATTCAATGGGCTCAACATACCCATCAGCAATTTCCTTGGGGTGTCTACTTTCCAAAATGGGGTCATTTGGGGGGGTTTGTACTGCCCTGCCATTTTAGCACCTCAAGAAATGAGATAGGCAGTCATAAATTAAAAGCTGTGTAAATTCCAGAAAATGTACTCTAGTTTGTAGACACTATAACTTTTGCGCAAACCATAAAATAAACGCCTATTTATATTTTTTTTACTAAAGACATGTGGCTGAATAAATTTTGCCCTCAAAGTATGACTAAAATTTAGTTTATTCGATTTTTCCCATAACAAAAAGAAGAAAATATCATTTTTTTTCAAAATTTTCGCTCTTTTTCCATTTATATCGCAAAAAATAAAATCGCAGAGGCAATCAAATACCATCAAATGAAAGCTCTATTTGTGGGAAGAAAAGGACGCAAATTTTGTTTGGGTGCAATATTGCATGGCCGCGCAATTACCAGTTAAAGCAGCGCAGTGCGAAATTGTAAAAAGACCTCTGGTCCTTAGGGTGTTTATTAGTCCAGGGCTGAAGTGGTTAAAGTGTTCCTTCGTGTTCAAGTGTTTAATCATTAAATTATTTTCAACAGGTTCCTGACATGAAAATATCAAGATAAATTACTTCAAAAAAATAAATAGTAAATAAATGTCTAACATCTAGTGTCATTCTTTAGACAAACACAGCTGCTATGGGTTGTTGTGATAACAGAGGGAATGTTCATGATTTTTATTTAAATGTGATCTTTTAGGTCACCCTTTTCGAAGTTTCTTGGTCTATCACTCCGTTCTCAGATACTGAGTCCCCCTGTGTCCTTCTTTTCAAAGCTCCATGAGTTTCTTTAATGCTTTGTATTCTTTCCTGTTATATCCCTATGCTTGTAATAGTAATATACATTTTTCTTGTTTACGTTTTAAAATGATGTAAATAAGTTCAGATCTTTATTGAACTATTGACTCTTAATGGAATACAGTGCTGGATTACCAAATAGGCAGAGTAGACACCGGCCTATGGGCCCCACACAGTTTAAGAGCCCTGTGACAAAGGATCAAAATAATATAAATTTGATCTTGAAATAAAATTACAAAGAAGCTTTCTTAAATTGTTTACAAACTATAGGAAAAATGAATCTACTCAAAAAAAAAAAATGTTACACTGAAAACTATATATATAAAAATACTTTATTAATGTAATATACCCAAGAATAACTTAAAGTACAGAAACCATAGACATCTGGTTCACATTACAGTTCGTCTTTCATCTTTTTTTAGCTGTCAGTTTGTAAAAAAAATGGTGCAACCTACGTACGTATAACGTGCAGTTGTGATGGTCATCTCCATTTATCTGCTGACATGCACTCTACTTAGATCAATGGTATCCCACTAGAGTGAGTGCACAAGAAACCTGTGGGGGCACCCCCAGGTTTCGATTGCCTAGGGGCCTCCACAGAGTTTAATCTGGCACTGATATAATGTCATGCATTTTGCTATGAACCCTTTTTATTCTGGTTACAAAGATAAATTAATAACTCCTCAATAATTTGGTTTGTTTAGGTCCCTCTGATCACATAATGATCCAAGCTGGCAATCTTTTGTCTCAGTGATCCAGATTTTTGTGACTCTACACGTTGGTAAATTTCGCCACCTAAATAAAACTCATGGTGTGAAAATAGAGAAAAGATTTGAATTAATTACAGTTCAGTTCCCATTCTCACATTCATTCATTCTCACATTCAGTACATGTGTTATTCGAACACCTATTAGTGTGTATATTTTCTTTTTTGCAGTGCTGTTATTGTTTATGAAACCCACTTCTGGTGTTGTTTTGTGTTTTTTCTGCTCTGGAATTTAGTGTTAAATTGTGAATTTTTGTGACCCTTTTTTGCTCTCCTGACTTGAAAGATCCATCACAGAAAAATATTGTGACAGCATTCTGTCAGAAATTAATTTCTCAGCTTCACTAATCCCACCCATTTTATACTTTGACTTCCTCAAGCCTCTATAAGGGTAATTCTTTTTCTCCCATGTATATACTTTATTAGTTATTTCCTAATTGAGAAGTTAGTTAACAATTCTAACCTGCCCCTTTAAATTTGCTCTGCTTTGTTTTCAGTATATTAACACAAAAGTGGTATCAAATGTTAACTTTTTTAATTTGTATTTCTCTTCTTTGTACATACATATGTATTAGTTTAATATACAATACAGAAATGTCATACATCCTAAATATTTTTCATAAAGACATGACACAAATGCAGAGAAACAATATAACGGGTACATATTCAGATATCCCTTTATACCTTATTTAATCCAGCCCTCAATATTTATTGGGCCTATTTAACTTTAATTCCTTTCTTTTATTTTTCCAATTCATACTCTACCATTATCTCCCTTATCACCTGTACTCTACTTATTGATCTTTTCCACCATGCACCATTATTTCTTTTTAACCCCCCCCCCTTTACAGTCTAGATGTACACTTCCTCACCTCCTCTCCTCATCTTATTCTGTGCCAAATAAAAATCGTTTCATTACAAATATACATTTGTACTATTTTACAAAAAATATGCAATGGGGGATGTATACCTCCATATACTGGGACTCTAAATGAAGCGCACAAGGAAAAGGGGTAGTGCTCCTCCATCCCTAATCTAAATTTAAAAAATAATAAAAGAGTGTGGGACTTTAGATGAGGCAGGCTCAAATACAACATACAAGTAAAGAATATTTGATTGCACATGAATGTCAAATTGCGTAACGTTGTATATGACAAATAGTTGCTCAATGCATATGCAGACATCTTGGAGAGTACAGTGGTGTGAAAAAGTGTTTGCCCCCCTTCCTCATTTCCTGTTCCTTTGCATGTTTGTCACACTTAAGTGTTTCGGAACATCAAACCAATTTAAACAATAGTCAAGGACAACACAAGTAAACACAAAATGCAATTTGTAAATGAAGGTGTTTATTATTAAAGGTGAAAAAAAATCCAAACCATCATGGCCCTGTGTGAAAAAGTGATTGCCCCCCTTGTTAAAACATACTATAACTGTGGTTGTCCACACCTGAGTTCAATTTCTCTAGCCACACCCAGGCCTGATTATTGCCACACCTGTTCACAATCAAGGCATCACTTAAATAGGAGCTGCTTGACACAGTAAGGTCCACCAGAAGATCCTTAAAAGCTACATATCATGCCGAGACCCAAAGAAATTCAGGAACAATTGAGAAAGAAAGTAATTGAGATCTATCAGTCTGGAAAGGGTTATAAAGCCATTTCCAAAGCTTTGGGAATCCAGCGAACCACAGTGAGAGCCATTATCCACAAATGGCGAAGACATGGAACAGTGGTAAACCTTCCCAGGAGTGGCCGGCCGCCCAAAATTACCCCAAGAGCGCAGCGACGACTCATCCAAGAGGTCACAAAAGACCCCACAACAACGTCCAAGGAACTGCAGGCCTCACTTGCCTCAGTTAAGGTCAGCGTTCATGCCTCCACCATCAGGAAAAGACTGGGCAAAAATGGCCTGCATGGCAGAGTTCCAAGGAGAAAACCACTGCTGAGCAAAAAGAACATCAAAGCTCGTCTCAATTTCTCCACAACACATCTTGATGATCCCCAAGACTTTTGGGACAACATTCTGTGGACCGATGAGACAAAAGTGGAACTCTTTGGAAGGTGTGTGTCCAAGTATATCTCGCGTAGAAGGAACACTGCATTTCATAAAAAGAACATTATACCAACCGTAAAATATGGTGGTGGTAGTGTGATGGTCTGGGGCTGTTTTGCTGCTTCAGGACCTGGAAGACTTGCCGTGATAAAAGGAACTATGAATTCTGCTGTCTACCAAGAGATCCTAAAGGAGAATGTCCGACCATCTGTTCGTGTACTCAAGCTGAAACGAACTTGGGTTCTGCAGCAGGACAATGATCCTAAACACACCAGCAAGTCCACCACCGAATGGCTGAAGAAAAACAAAATGAAGACTTTGGAATGGCCTAGCCAAAGTCCTGACCTGAATCCTATTGAGATGTTGTGGTATGACCTTAAAAAGGCCGTTCATGCTCGAAAACCCTCTAATGTAACTGAATTAGGACAATTCTGCAAAGATGAGTGGGCCAAAATTCCTCCAGGACGCTGTAAAAGCCTCATTGCACGTTATCGCAAACGCTTGGTTGCAGTTGTTGCTGCTAAGGGTGGCCCAACCAGTTATTAGGTTTAGGGGGCAATCACTTTTTCACACAGGGCCATGATGGTTTGGATTTTTTTTTCACCTTTAATAATAAACACCTTCATTTACAAATTGCATTTTGTGTTTACTTGTGTTGTCCTTGACTATTGTTAAAATTGGTTTGATGTTCCGAAACACTTAAGTGTGACAAACATGCAAAGGAACAGGAAATGAGGAAGGGGGCAAACACTTTTTCACACCACTGTACATAGCATACATATAAACAGGATGTAAAACTTGATTACCATAACAGGGGAACAATTGTACATGTTTAACCGCTTCCTGCCCGCCCTATAGCCGAATGCCGGCCTTAGGGCGGGCGGCTTCCTACGCCTGGCCGTCCCTGGACGGCCTGGTGTTTACTTCCGCAATGCGCGCCGCCGCGGGCGCGCATCGCGGAAGTTCTGTGTTTGCCGTGTCCCCCGGGGACAGGCAAACACAGATCGCTGTAAACGGCCAATCACAGCGGCCGTTTACAGCGTGACCGGCGTGTCCAATGGGAGATGATCTCATATGTAAACATATGAGATCATCTCTCAGCGCCGCTCTCCCTCCTCACACAGACAGCGTGTGAGAGGGGAGAGAAGAACGGCTGCAGCAGCCGTCAGTGTAAAAAAGAAAAAAAAGTAAAAAAAAAGTTTAATAAAAAGTGCCATCCTCCCCCAGAGCCATCCTCCCCCAGTGCCACCCCCCCCCCCAGTGCCATGCCCCCCCCCCAGTGCCATCCTGCCCCAGTGCCATCCTGCCCCAGTGCCATCCTGCCCCAGTGCCATCCGCCCCAGTGCCATCCGCCCCAGTGCCATCCTGCCCCAGTGCCATCCGCCCCAGTGCCATCCGCCCAGTGCCATCCACCCCAGTGCAATCCACCCCACCCCAGTGCCACCTGCCCGCAGTGCTATCTGTCCCCAGTGCCACCTGTTGTCAGTGCCATTTGTCCCCAGTGCCATCTGTCATCAGTGCCACGTATAAGTGGCATCTGTCATCAGTGCCACGTGTTATTAGTGCCACATAGTGCCATCTGTCATCAGTGCCACGTATTAGTGCCATCTGTCATCAGTGCCACGTATCAGTGCCATTTGTCATCAGTGCCACCTGTCAGTGTCACGTGCCATCTGTTGTCAGTGTCACGTGTCATCAATGCCACTTATCAGTGCCATCTGTCATCAGTGTCACGTGTCATTGGTGCCACGTATTAGTGCCATCTGTCACCGGTGGCACGTATTAGTGCCACGTATTAGTGCCACATGTCATCAGTGCCACGTATTAGTGCCACGTGTCATCAGTGCCACATATTAGTGCCACGTGTCATCAGTGCCACGTATTAGTGCCACGTGTCATCAGTGCCACGTATTAGTGCCACGTGTCATCAGTGCCACATATTAGTGTCATCTGTCATCAGTGCCACGTGTCATCAGTGCCACGTATAAGTGTCATCATTGCCACGTATCAGTGCCATCTGTCATCAGTGTCACGTGTCATTGTCCTGGTATTTCAAAAGTGTAATAAGTAGTCAACAAGTTAGATGTGTAATTTATGCTCCTAGAACACGTGATGGCGCTCCCTGCATGTTGGGCCTCTCTATGTGGCCAGGCTGCGAAAAAGTCCCACACATGTGGTATTGTAATACTCAGGAGGAGTAGCAGAATTTTTTGGGGGGTGTCATTTGTGGTATACACATGCCACGTGAGAGAAATAACCTATTACAATGACAATTTTGTGGAGAAAAATAAAGAAAATGAAAAATCTTCATTTTGCAAAGAATTGTGGGAAAAAAATGACAACATCAAAAAGCTCACCATGCCTCTTACTAAATACCTTGGAATGTCTACTTTCCAAAAAGGGGTCATTTGGGGGGTATTTGTACTTTCCTGACTTGTTTGGGTCACAAGAAGCGAGATAGGCCACCAGTACATCAGATGTGATCAATTTTGTGCGATTCGCACCACAGCTTGTAGACTCTCTAACTTTCACAAAGACCAAATAATATCCACTAATTTGGGTTATTTTTACCAAAGATATGTAGCAGTATAAATTGTGGCCAAAATTTATGAAAAAAAATTAATAATTTGCATAATTCTGTCACAGAAACAAAGAAATATGCGTTTTTTTTCAAAATTTTCGGTCTTTTTTCATTTATAGCGCAAAAAATAAAAACCCCAGAGGTGATCAAATACCACCAAAAGAAAGCTCTATTTGTGGGAAAAAAAGGACACAAAATTCATTTGGGTACAGTGTTGCATGACTGAGTAATTGTCATTCAAAGTGTGAGAGCACCGAAAGCTGAAAATTGGTCTGGGCAGGAAGGTGTTTAAGTGCCCAGTAAGCAAGTGGTTAATAAGTATGATAAAAATAGACCTAGTAATATCCCAAAAAAGTGTTAAAAGTGTCCAATCTGTCCACCATAATGTTGCAGTGCCACCAACAATTGCTGATCACCGCCATTACTAGTAAAAAAAAAAAAATATATAATAAAAATTCCATAAATCTATCCTCTATTTTGTAGTTGCTATAACTTTTGCGCAAACCAATCAATATACACTCATTGCGATTTTCTTTACCAAGACTATGTAGAATAATACATATTGGCCTAAACTGATGAAGACATTTGTTTTTGTTTTTTTTGGATATTTATTATAGAAAAAGTAAAAAATTATTGTTTTTTCAAAATGATGACTCTTTTTTTTGTTGATAGTGAAAAAAAAATACAGAGGTGATCAAATATCACCAAAAAAAAGCTCTATTTGTGGGGAAAAAAAGGACGTCAATTTTGTTTGGGTACAGAGTTGCACAACCACGCAATTGTCACTTAAAACGATGCAGTGCCCTATCGCAAAAAATGGCCTGGTCATTAAGGGGGAAAATCTTCCAGTCCTTAAGTGGTTAAACAAGTAATTCTCATATTCGGAAAGATCTGTATACACAGTCCTTGTGGACAAAAATCATTTTCAATATATTTCCAACATGAGACATGGATTCATATAATTTTCTCTTTGAAAAAAAGATCTTTCATTTCACGTACCTTGCTCCTCTTATCTCTATCTTAGATTTGCTCTCGTTGGACCTTAAAATCATAAATTCCCATTCCAACATTTTAATTTAAAATATATAAATAAATAAATAAAGGAACTTCTGTAAGTTTGCCTGAAAATCTATCATATTAACAAATAACCAGCCTTAATAGTATATCTGGTTGAAAACTTTGGGTACCAAGTACTAGAGACCTCTGCTAGTGATTAGACTAAGGTACTATATCTATAGATTAGTTAAAGTGGAGTGCCACCCTGAAAAAACATTTTTGCATATTCATAGTCCTTTACTAGTAGTAAGAAAAATTTGGGGGGGAAATGTTTTACTTACCAGAAACACCCTGTTGCTATGTAGTGGCTCCTAATCTGCCACTTCCTGATCCGCGGAGCTCCTTGTCACTTCCTCCCTCACCTGTGCTCCTGAGAAATGTGAGTCATCATTTCCCAGGAGTCAGTGGGCAGTACTGTGAGCAAAAATTGTGTTATTTCCCGAAGAAAAAACATGATTTAAGGTGGGTCATATCTATTTTGCCATAACAATGGGGTGGGATTTTCCTCCATCGCTGCCCATTGTTATAGCAACTTTCTAAACAACCTGCGCCTCGGCCGGTGGAGAATTGCGCATGTGCTAGATCGAGAGGTGCATGCTGGTTTCCCAGCATGCAACTCTCCATCGCAAATCCAGGAAGAGGTTTGGGCTTTACATGCCCACAGTCATCATGGCAATGGCCAGAAGTATATAAAAAATGTGACAGCGGTGATACTCACCCATGCATGCTCCCTCTACCATGCCCATTGGGTAGTCCATGACCCCCGGCCGTTGACATCCATCTGCCTATCGATGCCGCAGAGTCTCTGGGGTGCTGATGTAATATGTGACGATGGTAATATCCGCCCATTGACACTCCCACTACTCTACGCATTGGTCAGCCTTTGATCCCCGGTGACTGATGTCACGCGCAACATGCGCCATCTAGTGTGCATTCCCAAGCATGGCCACTGTGAACATTTAATGAGGAAGCCACTTTACTTCCATTCGTTGCTGCTCTTGTTGCACCACATACGGTGCAATGTCCCAAACCGGACCGTTCACTGTGTCCAGTCCTCTCAAGGTCAGTATAGTTTCATTTTTGTGAATGTTTTACATAGGCCTTGGAGGCAATCTGGCATCCCAAAATTAGCTGCTACATTGAGGGCCTTTGTCTGTATATTACTAAGGGGAACCTGAACCCTTATTGTATGCATATTTTTTGATCATCATACATTCAATTTGAATTTATTAACCCTGACTCTAAATCCAATATGTATCCAATATCCAATCCAATATGTATTATATCATTGAGTCTTACTATCAATATCTATTATCTAACGTCTCCTGTAGGGGGAATGCTTCCTTGGCTTTTTGTATGGTTACATTTTTGCAAGCATCGTATTCATGAAATATATTTGTTCTTTTTTAGGGTTTCTGCTCACCCCTTGGGACACTGGTCCATATCATCACCATATAGCAGCACTGCCTGGGCTCTCATTGTGGGTGCAATAGTGGCCTTTTTGCTTATTCGTTTTTCAGATGCTCCCTTCTCTTCCTTTTGAGCAGTAAAACGTTTATGGACCCCCCACCCACCTAGACCATCCTCCAGCAGCCATAGCCTTCTCTTCTTTGGCCACACTACCTGTGGCAGTTTTTATTGCATCTCCTTCACCTAACTGGTATGTTTGTTTCTATCTGGCTTCAACGATGCTCATTGCTTTGACCCTGAATGTGATTCTGATGTAACTGCACTAGCTTGTACGAAGTTCCCCTGAAGAAAGGACTCTACACAGGTCCAGAAACATGTTGGGCTTAATATTGAAGTATTTGCATTGTTTTATATACTTGTCATGTTCATTTCTGTTCATTTTATTTATGCATGTCATTGTTGGTGTCTGATGCACCACATTTTTTACATTAATAAATTTGAATATATTTTTTTTACCTATGTGTTTATTAGTTGCCCATAAAATCCCTTAGTATTTCCTTGGGGGGTACTTTCTGTATAATTTTATATAAAAAAATAAATAGAATTCATATCAACTCGCAAACATATATAAAGTTAATTTGTGTTATTAATGCATTATGATGGGATGCGTGAAAAAAAAAAATTGTGGCCGAAACTCCATTTAAATAAATATATCCTTCGTGTCAGGTGTTTATAGTCACTTATCATAAATAATAAAAGGTTTCCACCTTTTAAATTCCATGTACAGAAAGGTTTACATATAACCACAAATATATACACAATCAAACAGACATGTAACTGCACAACATTAGCTTTCTTTCTCACAAAGCACAGCATTGAAAACACTTATAATATAACACACTTGCATTACCAACCACAAAATCTTAGTAAATTGCAGTTTAATTATCTTTATGCTCTGTTGAACACAGTAAAGCACCCTGTTCCTAAATTATGAATAATTTCCAAGATTGTATTATTAAAGCTAAACTCCATCAATTCAACACTTTCTAGAATGTGCAGGATTACCACAGGTTAATGCCGCGTACACACGACCGTTTCCCCGTTGGAATAAACTCTGAAGTTCTGCTGAAACTGTCTTGCATACACATGATCACACCAAAGTCCGATCGTCAAGAACGTGGTGATGTACAACACATACAACAGGACTAGAAAAAGGAATTTCAATAGCCAGTAGCCAATAGCCTCCGTCTCATACTTGCTTCAGAGCATGTGTCAATTTTGGTCCATTAGAACAGTATATAGACGAGCGGTTTTCCCAATAGGAATTGGTTCCGTCGGAAATATTTAAAACATGTTCTATATCTAGGTCCGTCAGAATAAAAAAAAAAAGTCAGATGAGGAATACACATGATGAAAAGCTTCCGTCTGACTTTTTCTGTCGGATGTTCTGCTCGTGTGTACGCGGCATAAATGTTTGCCACCCTGTGCACTTATCTCTTTCATTTACATTTTTACCGAGCACCGGGAGCATAGCTATTGCCATACTTCTGGTCCTTCAATGCTGGACATTCTGGTCTCAGCTTATGCAGCTGCAGAGTTGTATATAGCCACTCTGCCCACCCCCATCCCCTCCTAGACAATGACTGTATTATGTTACCCCATTCGCAAGATACACAAATCCTTATGTGAATTGACAGCATAAGGGAGGGGTGGGCAGAGTAGGTGTTGCATGAGAAAGCAGCATCTCTTCTGTAAGAGCACTGTATTGTGATAGCTGTACTCATGGTGCTCAGTAAAACTGTCAGTTGTAATTATAAGAGATAAGTGTGTGTGTGTGTGGGGGGGGGCATGTTTTGATGTAAATTGATTCCTTACATTTTCTTTTGTAAGTATATCTACTTATTAAAAGTGAGTTATTTTCCCTTGCCTTTTGGAGATCCTTAGGTTATGAGACACTGAAAGAGGTCCCTGAGATGAGACAATTTAAAATAATGATGCCTTTATATGGATACAACTTAAACATCTATTGCTACCAGTTAAAGACAAGGTGATCTACCTAAACCGTAATGTGTGGAAGTATTATCATAACTCCCCCCCCCCCCCCAAAACCTCTTAAAGGTGGGATCTCATGGTTTTACTCCTACCAACAAACCTGTTCATAAATGAACAAACACTTAAACTAAATTGGAGACAGATTTAAGTCTAACCATCCTTTACTGACAAGAACTGGGGTGTAGCGTTCAACTCTCTATACATGGCCTCCTGCTGTAGTTCACAATGGGAGACCACTTTAAAAATAGCGCATAGATGGTATCTATCTCCAAGCAGATTAGTGTATATGTATCCTTCATCATCTTCTGAGTGCTGGAGTCATTGTGTTCAGAAAGGGATAATTTTCCATATTTTATGACAATGTAGATCAGTGCTTAGCTTCTGAAAAATGGTATTTGTTCTAATGTCTACCATCACGGGTGTCATTACTTTGCTATTAGGATTGGAAATAGAAAAATTCCCCACCCAACCTCGCACAGTTGTAGTACACATACTAACTGCAGCTAGTTTAATATTACTAAGCAAGTGGAGATCGGATGACTCACCCAACCTGTCAGAGGATACGGGTACATCTGCAGTGCTCGTATGAACATTTTTATGCTGCCCCCAATGATAGAATAAAAAAATTTAGACAATAATGGGAACCTTGGGTTATGACATATAATCTTAATCATATATCTCAAACCATAATAACATTATTCTTGCTAGCTTTAATGTCTTTGTTTATCCTTTTATTAACCAAGCTTTGCACTGTTGTAGTACCTATTTAGGTTAGTTCTATTTCTTATTTATTTTCTTTCTTTCTTTATTTAATTTTGTTTACTGTGGTCCTTGAGGTGCAATACAATATTGGTCCAGTGGGACCCATAAAACTACATGTAGTACATCGCTTATGACAATATGTTTATCGACACACAATTCTATTGTTAGCTGTACCATGTGAATTGCACTCGGAGAGATGTTTGCGATGTTATGATTATTCTGTTATTGTAAACCATTTCCTCTTAATAAAAATTTAATGTCGAATAAAAGTGAAATTTTTTATTCGATACTGGTCCATGAAGTGTTTTACCTTTTCTAGTGTGACACTTATATATATGCTTTGTGATTGTGGTGGCAATCCATTGGAGTCCTTTAAGAGGTGTTGAAGCCATTTGGTGGAATATATCCCAGGGCACTGTTTCTGATAATTTGTGCATCTATTCCAGATTGACCACCTACAATTTGGAGGTCTTATCTTTCTGGTAAGGAGCCTTCGAACAGGCGGTGGGGCACTAAATAGAACTTTCATTGGCTGGACTTTTCACAGCTAGTGATGGACGAACGTTTCGCCCGGCGGTCGTTTCGCGGCGAATTTCCGACATTCGCGGTCCGCACGTTCGAACGCCTTTTTCCGTCGTTCGCCGCGGCGGACTTACGTGTTTAATGTATACAAGAACTTTAACCTTTGGTGACACGTTTATCATGTGATACAGGACAGCCAATTGAGACATGACAGCACATGGACACTTGGACATTCCCCCTAACCTATAAATACACCCGATCCGGTGGCCATTTTACATTCTTTCTTCTGTTACGATAGGGACAGGTTCCTGTGTGGAGTAGGGAGAGATAAACCACTAGCTATTTGGTACACAAAAGTTCTTTTCAGGACTGGTATAGGTGTTAGGTGTTGATAGGTTTGCTGTGCTGCTGATTCTTGCAGCAGCCTGAGTGTCTTTTGTTAGTTTAGAGAAAGGGAAAGGACGGTGTATGCTACAGGGACAGCCAGATTAGTCTTTCATCATCATCATCATCATCATCATCATTAGCTGTTACTATCAAGGTCCACAAAAGAGCTGTTCCAGTAACCACTAATCGTTCTCTTTTTTTGCCAATTTGTATAGGGACAGGAAGGAAGCAGTGTTGTCAGGCAGTGAGGGTAATTTTAAAGACTTGCTGTTATTATTAGTTCCACAAAGGTTCTTTTCAGGACTGGTATCAGTGGTACAGTAATAGGCTTGTACATGTATAATATTCTTTCTTCCAAATATAGAAAGGATATTATACTTGACTGCCCTTCTGCTGCAGTCTGCTAAACATTCACAACTCACTTGTTCCACAAAAGTTCTTATAAGGACTGGTAACTTGGTATAGGGTGCTACGGTACATAGGCTTGAGTGCGGTACAGTCTGCTGTTCTGTAAGGACCGCTATCGGTCCACAATAGATAGGGTTGACGTGCACCACTGCTGACCGCTGCCCTATACTGCAGCAGTCCTTCAGCGGTATAGGGACTGACGTACAGTCTGCTAATCACTAACACACAACCTGCTTGTTCCACAAAAGTTCTTATAAGGACTGGTAACTTGGTATAGGGTGCTACGGTACATAGGCTTGAGTGCGGTACAGTCTGCTGTTCTGTAAGGACCGCTATCGGTCCACAATAGATAGGGTTGACGTGCACCACTGCTGACCGCTGCCCTATACTGCAGCAGTCCTTCAGCGGTATAGGGACTGACGTACAGTCTGCTAAACACTAATACACAACCTGCTTGGTCCACAAAAGTTCTTATAAGGACTGGTAACTTGGTATAGGGTGCTACGGTACATAGGCTTGAGTGCGGTACAGTCTGCTGTTCTGTAAGGACCGCTATAGGTCCACAATAGATAGGGTTGACGTGCACCACTGCTGACCGCTCACCTATACTGCAGCAGTCCTTCAGCGGTATAGGGACTGACGTACAGTCTGCTAATCACTAACACACAACCTGCTTGTTCCACAAAAGTTCTTATAAGGACTGGTAACTTGGTATAGGGTGCTACGGTACATAGGCTTGAGTGCGGTACAGTCTGCTGTTCTGTAAGGACCGCTATCGGTCCACAATAGATAGGGTTGACGTGCACCACTGCTGACCGCTGCCCTATACTGCAGCAGTCCTTCAGCGGTATAGGGACTGACGTACAGTCTGCTAAACACTAATACACAACCTGCTTGGTCCACAAAAGTTCTTATAAGGACTGGTAACTTGGTATAGGGTGCTACGGTACATAGGCTTGAGTGCGGTACAGTCTGCTGTTCTGTAAGGACCGCTATCGGTCCACAATAGATAGGGTTGACGTGCACCACTGCTGACCGCTCACCTATACTGCAGCAGTCCTTCAGCGGTATAGGGACTGACGTACAGTCTGCTAATCACTAACACACAACCTGCTTGTTCCACAAAAGTTCTTATAAGGACTGGTAACTTGGTATAGGGTGCTACGGTACATAGGCTTGAGTGCGGTACAGTCTGCTGTTCTGTAAGGACCGCTATCGGTCCACAATAGATAGGGTTGACGTGCACCACTGCTGACCGCTGCCCTATACTGCAGCAGTCCTTCAGCGGTATAGGGACTGACGTACAGTCTGCTAATCACTAACACACAACCTGCTTGTTCCACAAAAGTTCTTATAAGGACTGGTAACTTGGTATAGGGTGCTACGGTACATAGGCTTGAGTGCGGTACAGTCTGCTGTTCTGTAAGGACCGCTATCGGTCCACAATAGATAGGGTTGACGTGCACCACTGCTGACCGCTGCCCTATACTGCAGCAGTCCTTCAGCGGTATAGGGACTGACGTACAGTCTGCTAAACACTAATACACAACCTGCTTGGTCCACAAAAGTTCTTATAAGGACTGGTAACTTGGTATAGGGTGCTACGGTACATAGGCTTGAGTGCGGTACAGTCTGCTGTTCTGTAAGGACCGCTATAGGTCCACAATAGATAGGGTTGCCGTGCACCACTGCTGACCGCTCACCTATACTGCAGCAGTCCTTCAGCGGTATAGGGACTGACGTACAGTCTGCTAATCACTAACACACAACCTGCTTGTTCCACAAAAGTTCTTATAAGGACTGGTAACTTGGTATAGGGTGCTACGGTACATAGGCTTGAGTGCGGTACAGTCTGCTGTTCTGTAAGGACCGCTATCGGTCCACAATAGATAGGGTTGACGTGCACCACTGCTGACCGCTGCCCTATACTGCAGCAGTCCTTCAGCGGTATAGGGACTGACGTACAGTCTGCTAAACACTAATACACAACCTGCTTGGTCCACAAAAGTTCTTATAAGGACTGGTAACTTGGTATAGGGTGCTACGGTACATAGGCTTGAGTGCGGTACAGTCTGCTGTTCTGTAAGGACCGCTATCGGTCCACAATAGATAGGGTTGACGTGCACCACTGCTGACCGCTCACCTATACTGCAGCAGTCCTTCAGCGGTATAGGGACTGACGTACAGTCTGCTAATCACTAACACACAACCTGCTTGTTCCACAAAAGTTCTTATAAGGACTGGTAACTTGGTATAGGGTGCTACGGTACATAGGCTTGAGTGCGGTACAGTCTGCTGTTCTGTAAGGACCGCTATCGGTCCACAATAGATAGGGTTGACGTGCACCACTGCTGACCGCTGCCCTATACTGCAGCAGTCCTTCAGCGGTATAGGGACTGACGTACAGTCTGCTAATCACTAACACACAACCTGCTTGTTCCACAAAAGTTCTTATAAGGACTGGTAACTTGGTATAGGGTGCTACGGTACATAGGCTTGAGTGCGGTACAGTCTGCTGTTCTGTAAGGACCGCTATCGGTCCACAATAGATAGGGTTGACGTGCACCACTGCTGACCGCTGCCCTATACTGCAGCAGTCCTTCAGCGGTATAGGGACTGACGTACAGTCTGCTAATCACTAACACACAACCTGCTTGTTCCACAAAAGTTCTTATAAGGACTGGTAACTTGGTATAGGGTGCTACGGTACATAGGCTTGAGTGCGGTACAGTCTGCTGTTCTGTAAGGACCGCTATCGGTCCACAATAGATAGGGTTGACGTGCACCACTGCTGACCGCTGCCCTATACTGCAGCAGTCCTTCAGCGGTATAGGGACTGACGTACAGTCTGCTAAACACTAATACACAACCTGCTTGGTCCACAAAAGTTCTTATAAGGACTGGTAACTTGGTATAGGGTGCTACGGTACATAGGCTTGAGTGCGGTACAGTCTGCTGTTCTGTAAGGACCGCTATAGGTCCACAATAGATAGGGTTGACGTGCACCACTGCTGACCGCTCACCTATACTGCAGCAGTCCTTCAGCGGTATAGGGACTAAGAGTTTTGTCACAGGGTCATTTAAAAAATGACAGGCAGAGGAAGAGGCAGGCCCTTCCGCAGGGGTGGTAGGGGTAGGGCAGGAGCAACAGGCTTGAGCCAAAGTGGGAAGTTGCAGAAGGTGCGTTCAATTACTTTAAAGGATGCACCAGACTTGGTTGAGTGGCTCGCTCAGCCTTACTCTTCTGCACCCTCCTCATCCTCTCGATCTGCACCCTCTTCTTCACTCTCTGCTATGTGCACCCCCAAAGACACTACCACCAACAACACGACCACCACCACCACCACCACATACCTTCCGCTTGAGTCACTGGAATTATTTTCCGATCCATATCAAGAGGACATTTCTGATGCGCAGCCACTCTTGGTATTGGATCAGGAAGAGGAGGTAGCAACAAGCGCTACTCAGCAGTCTGACGCCAGTACCCAGATCAGCCCAAGGAGGAGGTTGGTCCCCGGTGTTGCTGCCTACTCCGAGATCTCTACTTATAGCGGTGGGGAAGGTGACGTTGATGATGACGTGTCTAGTGATGTCACGTGGGTGCCCACAAGAGAGGAAGAGGAGGGGAGTTCAGAGGGAGATATGGACCAGCAGATAGGGAGGAGAAGCAGCAATGACTTACATTGCACAGCAGGGACAAAGCAGACTGCAAATGTATCAGGAGCGAGTCATCGACCATGTACGGTCACATCTGGCGCTCCCAGGACACCGGCACATGGCTCCGCAGTGTGGGCTTTTTTTAACGTGTCCGCTGCTGACAATAGCGTTGCCATCTGCAATCTTTGCAGTCAACGCGTTAGTCGCGGTAAGCCCAATACTCACCTAGGGACGACCGCCTTAAGAAGGCACATGAGCAGCCATCACCGAGCCCAGTGGGAGCAACGGAACACACAAAGCCACACTGCAGGCTCTCACCGTCCAGCCTCGTCTTCTACTTCTCCTTCTCCTCTCTCCTCACAATTGTCCTCCACTCCACCTTCCATCACGCCAAGCTCACATTTTTCTGCAAAAAGGCAGGCTTCCGTGGGCCTAATGTTTGAGCGTAAAAAAATGATGATGCCGGATAACCCTCTTGCCCAACGGTTGGCGGCTGGCTTGTCAGAACTCATAGCCCGCCAACTACTGCCATATAAACTGGTGGACTCGGAGGCCTTTCGCAAATTTGTGGCCATTGGAACACCACAATGGAAGGTCCCAGGAAGGAAGTATTTCTCAGAGAAGGGCATCCCAGAGCTATATGGCCATGTTCAGCGGCAAGTGAATGTATCTCTGGCACACAGTGTCGGTGCCAAGATACATCTGACCACAGACACGTGGTCTAGCAAACACGGGCAGGGAAGGTATATCAGTTTTACTGCCCACTGGGTGAACCTTCTGACGGCCGTCAAGCATGTAACCCGTGGCACCCGTGTAGATTTGGTTTTACCGCCACGGATTGCATGCAGGCCTGACTCTTCTTCTCCTCCTCCTACTCCATCCTCCTCCCTCTCCTCCTCAGCTGCCTCCTCCTTTTCCGCTGCTAGCGTCTCTTCCACTGCACCGCCCAAGCTCCCCAGAACCTATTCCACATGCCAGGTGAGACGTTGCCATGCCGTGCTGCGTCTGTTGTGCCTGGAAGCAAAGAGCCACACTGGCCCGGCACTCCTTTCAGCTTTGCGTTCACAGGCAGATGAGTGGCTAACACCGCTCAATTTGACAGTTGGTAAAGTGGTGTGTGACAACGGTGCCAATCTGCTTAGCGCATTGAAACAGGGCAAAATCACGCACGTGCCGTGCATGGCACATGTCTTAAACTTGGTCGTGCAGCGATTCCTTGTCAAATACCCTGGGGTCCAGGACATCTTGCGGCAGGCAAGGAAAATCTCGGCCCATTTCAGAAGATCTTACACGGCCATGGCTCGCCTTGCTGACATTCAGCGGTGACACCATCTGCCGGTCAGACGTCTTATTTGCGATTGCCCGACGCGATGGAACTCAACCTTCTATATGCTTGATAGGCTGCTCCAGCAGAAACGTGCAGTTAACGTCTACCTGTATGAACTCTGCGAAAGAAACGGTTCTGGGGAGCTGGGTTTTTTTTCACCGCGCCAGTGGCTGCTCATGCGCGACACATGCAGACTTCTGCGGCCATTTGAGGAGATCACCAAACTGGTCAGTCGCAGCCATGGCGCCATCAGTGACATGGTACCTTATGCCTTCTTTCTGGAGCGTGCATTGCGTCGTGTCATTGATCAGGCTGTGGAGGAGCAGGAGCGGGAAGATGAGGAAGTCGCAATGCTGGATGAATTCCCAGGGGGGGCTACTCTATCTGAGACAAGTCAACAACAGGAGTCTGATGAGGAGTCAGAGGAGGATGGTGCCGGGGCGGATGAGCAGGAGCAAGAAGAGCATGCTTTAAACCTTTCTGGGATCCCTGTTGTGCGAGGATGGGGAGAGGAGAATGAAGAGGACGACATTATCCTGGATGATGAGCAGGAGCCAGGCCACCACACCGCTTCCACTTTAGTGCAAATGGGGGCCTTCATGCTCCAGTGTTTTAATAGGGACCCCCGTATAAAAAGCATGAGGGTCAAGGACCAGTACTGGGTGGCAACGTACTTAGACCCCCGGTACAAACACAAAATGGCGGAAATGTTACCGCCGTCGCAGAGGGCTGTCAGAATGCAGCACTTCCAGGCCTTGCTTCGAGAAATGCTGCATTCTGCTTTTGCGTGCGCTGGCAGAGGAGCAATTCCCACTCCCAGAGAAGGATTTGCGGGTACCAATCCAACAGCGCCTGCAAGAAGAGGCCGGTTTGAAGATGTGTTGGTGACTTCGGATATGAGGTCATTCTTTCAGCCGACCCATCGACAGGTGTCATCCGGATCCAGCATCAGGGAACGCCTAGACCGTCAGGTGTCCGACTACATTGGGTTAACGGCCGATGTGGACGCTCTGAGGAGTGATGAACCCCTAGACTACTGGGTGGGCAGGCTTGACCTCTGGCCAGAGCTTGCCCAATTTGCAATCGAACTGTTGGCTTGCCCCTCATCCAGTGTCCTGTCCGAAAGGACGTTCAGCGCAGCAGGGGGGATTGTGACCGATAAGCGTACTCGCCTAGCTCACCACAGTGTTAACTACCTCACATTTCTAAAAATGAATGAGGCATGGATCTCGGAGGAATTCAACACATGTGACCAGTAGACCATGTATATGTCTATAAACTATTTTTTTAATCAAGCACACAGACCTTCTTAATTCATTTGGCTCACTTCCTTGACCCAAAAAAGCACACCGTACTATATGCCCCTACCCTCCTCTTTGAAGAGGTTGAGCGGTGTCATATTTCTACTGGGGCTGCTTATGATATCCCTGTGCTGTGCTGACTTCCTCCTGGGGGTTCTTATTATGAAGGGATCACACTATCCCTGTGCTGTGCTGACTTCCTCCTGGGGGTTCTTATTATGAGGGGATCACACCATCCCTGTGCTGTGCTGACTTCCTCCTGGGGCTGCTTACGGTGCTGCTGTCAGTGCTGTATGTCACGGTGCTGCTGTCAGCGCTGTATGTCACGGTGCTGCTGTCAGCGCTGTATGTCACGGTGCTGCTGTCAGCGCTGTATGTCACGGTGCTGCTGTCAGCGCTGTATGTCACGGTGCTGCTGTCAGCGCTGTATGTCACGGTGCTGCTGTCAGCGCTGTATGTCACGGTGCTGCTGTCAGCGCTGTATGTCACGGTGCTGCTGTCAGCGCTGTATGTCACGGTGCTGCTGTCAGCGCTGTATGTCACGGTGCTGCTGTCAGCGCTGTATGTCACGGTGCTGCTGTCAGTGCTCTGTATTACGGTGCTGCTGTCAGATGCCTCTATCACGGTGCATGTGTCATTCCGGTATGTCACGCTGCTGGTGATCATCTCCTGCACCCTCTTCTTTGCCTACCCTGGTCCCTGACCTTCCCTCTCCTCCATTGCCTTCATTAGCTCCATAGTCCTGAATTGTTAGAACAATTTCCCAAATAAAATAAAAATGCTTGTAGTTATCGATCCCAAATTCACCTCATACATGTATTATGTCATTGTCCAGATGGTGGGACTACGTTTTACCCCCTAATAATTACCACGTGGCCGCAAATTCGACATGAAGGTTTGCAAAGTTCGCCTCCCATTGAAGTCAATGGGGCCCGCGGCGAACGTTCGGTTTCGCGAACGTTTGGGTCCGTTCGCATTTCGCTTTCGCGAAACGTCCCGTCGGAAGTTCGTCCATCACTATTCACAGCACCTTGGGATAACTTATGAACTCTGAACATTTTATACATTTTTAATCTTTAGTTATTGAATGTTGTTTATTTCATTGCACATAATATGCAATGAATTGCTCTTTAACAGGTTTCATGTTGGATGGAATTTGATCATTTGATCAGTACTGTATTCATAAAAAAAAATTTTTTATGCAGTTTATGATTTTTTGGAAGATTTTATTTGGCATATTAATTACTTAAAGAGACAGCACCTCCATTTTAGATAAGTTTGTGGGGGTATTAAAGAATGAACCTTGTTGGATTTGTGTGTCTGAAATCCTGGAGTTCAGCTTTAAGTCCAAGCACAAGGGCATGCATGAGACTCAATAATATATATTGAAAACAGGAGAACTGGTATATAAGCTTTATATTGTGAAAGTCAATTTCTCAATAAGCATAAATTGGTCAAAGTGCTACTACCTTTATGGCCTGGGTCAGAAGAATTTGTGACAATATTGACTGAAAATGACTAGAATTTGAAATTCACATATGTGATTGGGAAGACTATCAATCTATTATTTTGGGCATCAATATTTGTAAAGCCAAGAAAGGCAGTGTGCATGCCAGTATACACAGAAACCCTACAGCAGGTACCATTATGGCTGCTACAAGCGATTCACCCAAGAACCCAAGAGATTCATAATATAATATACCATTTGGACAGTATCGCTGAATTAGAAGGAACTGTACAGAGGACAGTAATTTTGAAAGAGGCATCATAACAAAGATTAAAGCTAGCCATAGATGGATCAAATTTGACTGGTTGAGAGGGTGCATCGGGTCGGGAGGATAAGATCTGAAGAAACAGGAAGGGGAAGATCCCGCGACATTATCGTAAGGTTTGAACACTATGAAGATAAAGCGGAGATCTGGAGGAAATTAAGGGGAAAACCCCCATTAAAATATGTGGAAACAGAAATACAAATCTTCCCGGACCTAGCATCTGAGACCTTATCTAGAAGACGTCTTCTGAAACCTCTCCTGGAACAGATGAGAGTACGGAATATTAGATACAGATGGGGCTTTCCGGCTTGCCTGTTGGCATTTAAAGATGGAATAACAGCTAAATTAAGTTTCCCTGAAGAGTTAAGAGAATTTTGTGAAAAACTGGAGATTCAAACTCCAAGTCTACCTGGCTGGACAGACGGGCTTGAGGAAATATTCTGAGAACTTGAATGTTAAAATAGAAGAGGAAGAGATAAAAATCTCGGGAGGGATGGGGGGGAGGGGTGGAGAGGGAAGGGGATGTATGATGTTTGACCGGTTGGGGGGTAGTCCCGTTCCCCCCATGTGAGGAGATACATCAAAGAAGGGAGGGAAAGGAGGCAATAGGCGAACCCCACCTTAGAGCATTAAGACTTAGAAATGGCCAGAGATTTGAGGCCAATTGATAAGTCGAGGGCCGTATGGTGGCCAAAACAAGGGGGGGGGGCGGGGAGGATGGGGATGTGGGAGGGAAGGTGGGTTATGGGATGGAAGGGGAGGGAGGGAGATGTCAGTAGTGAAACCCTGAGGGGAAAAAAAAAAAAGAAGAAAATATGGTTATGATAGAGAATATGGATAAAAAGAAAATGGAATTAAATTTCCTGTCTTATAACGTCAGGGGGCTTAATACAGCAAAAAAGAGGCATAAAATCCTGGTAGAATTAAAACAGCTAAAGGCAGATGTGATCTTTCTTCAGGAGACGCATATATCACATACGTCAAGGAGTAGGCTCTACTCTAAAGACCATCCGAGATGGTACTACGGGGATACGATCTCAAAGAGGGCAAGAGGAGTAGCGATAGGATTCGGGAAAGATATTCGATTTACTGTAGAAGGAAGAGAAGCAGACCCAGAAGGAAGATACTTACTTTTGAAAGGAAAACTAGGAAATATTAGGTATACATTGGCTAATATCTACTCCCCAAATAAAAATCCTATAAATTTTTTGAGGGGAATACTGGCCAAAATACAAGAATTTAAAAGTGGTCATGTAGTCATAATGGGAGATCTGAATTTTTGTCTAGATCCCGTACTTGATAGCACGTCCCAGGCACTGGGAAGGAGTAGTACCCAATTAAAAAGGTTAATTCAAAACTTAAATAAAAACCAATTAGTAGATGTATGGAGGGCACAATACCCCAAAATAATGGACTATACATTCTTCTCCCCAGTGCACGGGACGTACTCAAGGATTGATTATATTCTTGTAGAGCACAGAGCCCTATAGATGGTACTGGAAACAAGCATAGAAATAATAACACAGTCAGATCATGCGCCTATAAAAATGAAAATGCAGATTCCCGGACAAAGTAAATGTGCCTCTAGGTGGCGATTAAATGATACGTTGATTCTTGATAAGGAGGGGGGAGAAGCAGTGAGTAAGGAATTAGAGAAGTACTTTTTGATTAATGAGACCGAAGGAATCTCCGGGCAGGCGAGACTCCCCAGGATTAGTGAAATTGATAAAGAACATCTAGAAAATCCCATAACGGAAGCAGAAATAAATGAGGCATTAGCGGAATCAGCCCCTGGGAAAAGTCCTGGACCGGACGGTCTGACAATCAGTTATTACAAAAGGTTCAAGGATATTCTGACACCGAAACTCTGTAAGTATATGAACGGGATTGGGACAGAGTACGCCATGAGTAAAGAGGCGCTATCTGCCTCAATAACGGTCATACGAAAAGAAGGAAAAGATGAGACCAAGTGTGCCAGTTATAGACCAATATCACTCCTAAATGAGGACACTAAACTTTTTGCTAAGGTGTTAGCAAATAGAATGAAAAAGTAATGAATATACTGGTACACCTGGATCAGACTGGGTTTGTCCCCGGGAGAGAGGGAAAGGACAATGGGGTGAGAACCTTATTGATTCTATCTCAAAGGAAGAAGATTGTCAACGGATGCCCAAAAGGCCTTTGATAGAGTCGATTGGGGATTCATGTTCCAGTCAATGGATAAAATGGGCATTGGCCCCAGGATGGTCAAATGGATTAAAACGATGTATGATCACCCTACAGCGACTGTAAACATTAATGGGTTGCCCTCCTCTTCCTTTGAAATGGAAAATGGGACCAGACAGGGATGCCCACTGTCACTCCTTCTTTTTGTGCTCTCGTTGGAACCCCTACTCGCGACAATCAGAAACAACACGGAAATAATCGGAATTAAGGCGGGGCAGGAGGAACATAAACTTGCAGCATATGCAGATGACGTACTGTTTTATATAAGTAACCCTGAAGATTCTCTGTCTAAGATAATAAAGGCCCTGGATGATTACGGGAAACTATCAAATTTCAAAATTAACCAAACAAAATCTGAAATCCTCAATATAAATGTAGGTATGCTGGAAGCACAACTAATCCAAGAACAAAGTAAATTTAAATGGACTAAAGATTTGAAATATCTTGGAATAAAATTGGCAAATACTTTGGATAAGATATACCGCTTAAATTTTATCCCTTTATTAAATGAAATAAAAACTGAACTTAGAAGAGCAAGTAATAGACCGATCTCTTGGATAGGCCGAATAAATGTGTTCAAAATGTTTATCCTTCCAAAAATTGTATATAAATTCCAGATGTTGCCGATTGAAATTCCATCTAGCTATTTCAAAAAACTAAAATCAATAACGAGTAAATATATATGGAATAATAAAAAACCTAGGATCTCCCATGGGGTATTAAAACAAGAAAAGGGAGGGGAGGATTAGCGGTCCCTGATTTACAATACTACTATCAGGCGGTAGTTCTATCAAGAATTGTCGAATGGGTGAAGGGGAAAAAAAAGAGGAAAAAAGATGGGTCAATTTAGAATATATATACAGTAAAGCACAATTAAGTAAGATAATATGGAACCCCCCAAAAAACAGGGCACTAGATATAGACACAAATGAGTTAACACAGATTGCACTGAAGATATGGGATAAGGAGTATAAAAGACTAAATGGACACTATAATTCACCGTTGATAACTTTAAAAGATAACAAATACTTCCCCCCGGGTAGAAGGGTGATAGGAGGGAACTGGATAAGACTCGAGGGGTCACAAATAAAGGATATAATTAAAAAAGGGAAACTTCTCTCACATGAAGAGTTAGTGCACATGGGATTTATGAGAAGGGATAGGTGGCGATATCTCCAGCTGACCCGTTTCATAGAAAAACTACCCCAGCCGATTAGATCTGAAGATGAATTGACAGGGGTGGAACAACTATGTACAGCCGACAGAGCAAAGGGTATAATCTCAAAGCTATATGGGCTATTGATACGGGCCAGCTGGAAAGAAGCGCCGCCATATATAAATAAATGGGAAAGGGAACTGGGGTCACAAAAGGGTAAAGAAACAATAAATAAAATATTGAAAATGACACACTGCTCGGCAAGGGATAATAAAACAGCTGAGATGAACTACAAACGTATCTCCCGTTGGTATAACACTCCGGATAAGTTATCTAAATACCAACAAGGTGGGACCGCCGAGTGCTGGCGGGGTTGTGGAAAAACAGGTACCATGACACATATTTGGTGGGAGTGTGCCAAAATTAAGATATATTGGGAAAAGATCCTCCAAATGATAAAGGAAATAACTCAAACAACATTGAAACCTGACCCCTGGATAGTACTCTTCCATGGTACAGAGGGCGGGGTTAAACAATATCAGGATACAATCATCCCGCATCTATTAAACGCAGCGAAAAAACTGATCCCTAAAAAATGGCGAGAGGTAGAGTGCCCAACAACATGGGAGTGGGTAGATGCGGTAGAGGAAATATATAATATGGAAAGCCTGAGTCTGAGAGAAGAAGAGGAAAGGGTAACATTTATAAAAAAATGGAGAGGTTGGAAACAATTTAAGCGAGACTGGAGTTACTCCGCACAATTAAGACCATAAAGACTAGGCTATGTCAGGTCACCTAGAGCCCAGGTGACAGGTGCACACCGTAGGGTTGGGGATGCACCGCAAGGCTGTGGACCCTACGGCTGACGGCTGCAGACGGGGAACAGATCCCACTGGGGTAAGAGCGTAAGATTCCCCGGGGCGCGGAGTCTAAGAGCCAGCTGGTGTTCACCAGAGCTTCGAGTGGTGAAGATGGTCTTGGCTGCAACTGGCTCCAGGTCGCGACCCCCAGGGTCCCCCAGCTCACACCCACAGTAGGTAACAGGAGGATAGGGATGGTGAGGGACAAAGCCAAGGTCGGGGCCACAAGCAGAACAGAATAGTCGGGTACACGCCAATAGGTCAGGGTCACAGGCAAGCAGGGATGGTCAGAACACGCCAAGGTCGGTAACGGAAATCAGAAGCAGAGCACACGACAGGAAACAGGAAGCTAATACACAAAGGTTGATCAGCAGGATAGACTAGCAGTGCAAAGGTTAATATAGTGTAGTCTGATAGGGGCTAGGGTGGAGCCATTCCAGAGGAAGGAAATAAAAGCAGTCAGGTGAAGCTCGGCTGGTCTCTAGACATGAACACATGCAGACAGGTAAGGAGAACAACTCTAATGCATAACCATGACAGGCTATTAGGAGTAGGGACACTACTGACATGGGGATAGGGGAGGAGGAGGGGGAGGGGTTTGTATAAATTTAGTGAATAATGGGAGTAAGATGTAAGAATAGTTTTAAGAATATGAAATAAAAGTTTTATAAACATTTTTTTTTTTAATTACATAAGTAAGCAATAAGAAAATAGCCACAATGATGTGAAGATTAATTTTAAGAGACAACAATGAACGTCAAGTTGATTTATAGTCTCGGGTGAAGATTCGCTGACGTGGCAAAAATAAATAAATAAATAAATAAAAAAAATTTGACTGGTTCTGCAGAGACTGGCTTGCCTTGGTCGATGACATCACAAAAAGGTGGGGCCATCCAGTAACATTGTCGAGTGGCCCCACTCCTTAGCTATTTAGGAAATGTTAGACGGAGGAGCAGGTAGATGGTGGAAGCCTTCGACAAGAATAGAGTTTTTTTTTTCAGGCCCGGCAGAATCTATGAATCTATATTGGGGGACTTTTTTTATTTTTTTAATAAAGAAATTATCAAAAATTTGTGTAGTGTATTTACTCACTTAGACTTTTTTTGGTGAATGTGTAAGGGACGGGATCTGAGGGCTTCCAGATTTCGATAGGCCCCCTCCATTTGGCCAGGGTTGTAGGGAAAAGGCCCTTATCCTCATCAACGTGGGGACAAGGTGCTTTGAGAGCCCCCCTTGCCCTAAAGCACCCCCCATGTTGAGGGAATGTGGCCTTGTATAGTTCAGGAGGCTTTTTCTGGCCTGCCAGGCTGCATGCTTGGGTAAGGGTCTGGTATGGATCTTGGGGGAACCCCATACCATTTTTTTTTTACATTTTGGCATGGAGTTTGCTTTAAAATAAATCCATACCAGATCTGAATGGCTTGGTATGGATTGGGGGGAGACCCCACACAGTTTTTTTCAGAATTTTCTATTGTTAGCATTTGTTTGTTTACCTTTCAGCTCTCAATAAAGAAGCCCAGTGCCAGCTGATGAGTCATCAGGAGGTCCAGCACCCCACAAAAAATTAAAAGGCAGAAGCTACAAATACTGTAGCTAGTGACTTTTTATATTAGGACACTTATGTGTCCATGAAGCTTGCAATGTCGGCACCCCAGCTGGTCTTCGGATCTGCTGTCAGGTGCAGTCTCTGCCATTCCTGGTAAGGGAACCTGGCAGTGCAGCCTATCGGCTTCACAGCCAGTTCCCTACTGTGCATGAACAAAATGCACTGTGCTTTCTAATTGGCCCAGTGGCAGAGAAAGGAGGAGGGGGGCCAAACTTCTGAGAGGCCATGCCACGGCACCATCTCCAGAAGTTAGGAATGGTACCTGTCAAAAACGGGTACCCGTTCCCCCCTCTGGTGCCAAATTTAGCCCCTTTCAGGGAGGAGGGGAAAATGGGTACCTGTTTTTGACAGGAGACAGATAAGCTGAAATTCCACTTTTGAGTGGAACTCTGCTTCAAGGATGCTTCTGCTGGCTTCCCAGCCTGCTCCTTAACAACCAGCTATTCACAGAATTTGAATTGGTCGAATGTTCCAAAAAATTTGGAATTTGTTTGAAAATGAATAAATCAGACCTAATTTAACAAAACAAAACAAAACGAATTCCGAAACGAATCAATGAACTAAATTTGTAACAAAACAATGTTATATGAAACTAAACAAAAATGGGATTTTTATATACAGCTTACCTGTAAAATCCTTTTCTTGAGAGTACATCACGGGACACAGGAGCTTCATTACATAGTGGGTTATATAGGCACCTCTAGTGATTGGACACTGGTTGACCCCAATTAAGGAGAATTCCTCCCCATATAACCCCTCCCATCTGGGAGGCACCTCAGTTTTGTAGCAAAGCAATAAGAAACCATGTAAAACCCAAGAGGGGCGGGAGCCCTGTGTCCCGTGATGTACTCTCAAGAAAAGGATTTTACAGGTAAGCTGTATATAAAAATCCCATTTTCTTGATCATACATCACGGGACACAGGAGCTTCATTACATAGTGGGATGTCCCATAGCAATGCTCAGATTGAGGGGAGGGAGACACAGATCATAAATATAGGCCGCCAGGGACCGGAGGACCTAAACTGCAGCCTGCAGTACACTGCGCCCGAAGGCGATATCCTCTTGCCCTCTGACATCCACCTGATAGAATCTGGTGAATGTGTGGACTGATGACCAAGTCGCAGCCTTACAGATCTGAGCCAGGGAGGCCTGGTGATGCACTGCCCAAGAAGCACTAACAGCCCTAGTAGAGTGCGCTTTCACCCGAAAAGGAGGAATCTTCCCCTTTAAACCATAGGCCTGAGAGATAACTTGCCTGATCCATCTTGAGAGAGTGGATTTTGACGCCGGCTGGCCCTTTCTAGGGCCTTCCGGCAGAATAAATAAACAATCGGTTTTCCTTATCTGAGTAGTTGCTTGAAGATAAATACTGATTGCTCTAACCACATCTAAAGTGTGCAAAGACTCTTCTTCTGTGGATTGAGGGTCCGGAAAAAAGGATGGTAGGATTACATCCTGATTCAAATGGAAACCCGAAACCACCTTAGGCAGAAAGGACCTGTTGGGACGCATGACCACCCGGTCCTTATGGATAATTAAATACGGCTCCTTACTGGAAAAAGCTGCCAACTCTGATACTCTTCTAGCCGTAGATATGGCTACTAAGAAGACCAGCTTTTTAGTCAGGAGAGCTAAAGAAGCCAGGTGTAAAGGTTCAAATGGTTGCCCCTGTAAGGCCGAGAGAACCAAATTCAGATCCCATGGGCATACCGGAGGTTTAACTGGCGGTTTTGTCCGCATAGCCCCCTGGATAAAAGCCCGTACTAGGGAATGTGATGCAAGCGGTTTTTGAAAAAATACCGACAGGGCCGAAATCTGCACTTTGATAGTGCTTATGGCCAAATTCATTTCCAGGCCTGACTGGAGAAAGACCAAGATTCTGTTAATGACATACTTTCTAGGATGCCATTTCCTGAGTTCACACCAGGAAACATATGTCCTCCAGATCTTGTAATAAATAAGTCTGGAGGCCGGCTTTCTGGCATTGACCAGAGTAGAAAGGACTGGCCCCGAAAGGCCACGGTCTCTCAGAATGTGGGTCTCAGCAGCCAGACCGTCAAATTCAGACTGCGTAAAGCAGGATGGTAGATTGGACCCTGTGAGAGCAGATCTGGCCGGAGAGGGAGGGTCCATGGCCTGCCTACTGCCAACTTCATGATTTCTGCATACCATGGTCGCCTGGGCCAAGCCGAGGCCACCAAAAGGACCGACTTTGTCTCCCTCTTGACCCTTCCCAGGAACCGCGACAGAAGCGGGCTCGGGGGGAAGGCATAGATCAGATTGTACTGATCCCAGGGAACTGTCAGAGCATCTGACCCCTGAGCAAGTGCATCTCTTGTCCTTGACACAAACTTGTCCAGCTTCCTGTTGAACCTGGAAGCAAACAGATCTACATCTGGAGTACCCCACTTGTGACATATGTTCTGAAACACATCGGGGTGCAGAGCCCATTCTCCTGGGCACAACTGCTGGCGGCTGAGAAAATCCGCCTGCCAATTCTCCACTCCTGGGATGAAGACTGCAGAAAGACACGGAACATGCTTTTCTGCCCAGACAAGTATGCGATTCACCTCTTTTTGGGCCACCAGACTTCTGGTACCGCCCTGGTGATTGATATAAGCCACTGCGGTGGCATTGTCGGACTGAACCCGAACTGGGAAACCTCGCAGTCTGTAAGACCACTCTATGAGTGCCATGTAAACTGCCCGGATCTCTAAGATATTTATGGGCAGTAGATTCTCGGTCGCAGACCATTTCCCCTGCATGTTTCCTCCAATACAGCTCCCCAGCCTGTCAGGCTGGCATCTGTTGTGATAATCTTCCATGAGAGAGGAAGAAAGGTTTTGCCCTTCAGCAAATTCTTGGTTTGTAACCACCAGACAAGACTCTTGCGTGTCCCTGGGGATAGACGCATAGGAAGATCCAGAGATTGGGGCTTCCTGTTCCAAGCCGCAAGGATGCATCCTTGTAAAGGCCTTGAATGGAACTGGGCGAATGGGATGGCCTCGAAGGAGGTGACCATCTTCCCTAACAGTCTCATGCACAACCAAATGGAGGAAGATCTTCTGCCCAGAATCAGGCGCACCAGATCCCCAATGGCCAAGGCTTTTAGCCTTGGAAGAAACACCCTGCCCTGAGCGGTGTCGATGATCATACCTAGGTATTCCAACCTGGTAGTCGGTTGTAGGGACGACTTTTCTAGGTTTATAATCCAAC
Organism: Lithobates pipiens; assembly: GCF_037356315.1. NCBI lineage: Eukaryota > Metazoa > Chordata > Amphibia > Anura > Ranidae > Lithobates > Lithobates pipiens. The sequence continues at coordinate 113,161,123 of NW_027507788.1, forward strand.
CTAGGCGTTCTAGGTGTTCTAGCGTTTTGGTGATGCTGCGACTTAGGAACGCTGCAGTTTTCTCCATGAGAAGCAAGTCGTCTAGATAAGCCATGACGGCTATGCCCTGAGCTCTTAAGATTGCTAAGAGAGGGTCTAGAATCTTTGTGAAGACTCGAGGGGCCGTAGCAAGCCCGAACCGCAAGGCCACAAATTGAAAATGGCGCCGCTCTACCGCGAACCTTAGGAATTTTTGGTGTGCGGGAAAAATTGGCACATGGAGATATGCATCCTTGATATCTATTGGTGCCATGAATTCTCCTCCTTGCAGGGAGGAGACCACAGTGCGGATTGACTGCATTCGGAATGACCGGATGTGTAAAAACCGGTTCAGGTCTTTCAGATCCAAGATAGGTCTGGCACTTCCACTTGGTTTTGGAACGGTGAAGAGATTTGAGTAAAACCCCGAACCCTGATCTTTCGGGTTCACTTCTACTATCACACCCTGGGATAGTAACTGATCTAAGGCCAGAAATAGCGTTTTTTGCTTTACTGGATCCCTGGGGATCCTTGACCTTAGGAAACGAGAAGGTGGAATCTCCTGAAACTCTAGCTTGTAGCCCAGAGATACTGAAGAGATCACCCACTTGTCCTGGATCTCTTCCCGCCAGGCGCCTGCAAACTGCAGGAGCCTTCCCCCCACTCTGCCGCGCGGGGGCGCCCCTTCACAAGGAAGTTTTTGGGCTCTGCTTGGCAGGCTTTCGCCCCCAAGTCTTTTCCTGTCCCTGGGCTTGGCCTTGAGCCTTTCTAGTAGAGGAGGACTGAGAAGGCTGTCGCCACTGTTTAGAGCTTGATGCTTCGGGAGAGAGAGCACGCCTGAATGAAGGACGCTTGCTCTTTTTGACTGGAAGGAGAGTAGATTTTCCTCCTGAAATATTTTGGACGAACTTATCTAGTTCTTCTCCAAACAAATGCTCCCCTTTAAACGGGAACCCAGTCAAATGCTTCTTGCATGACAGCTCAGCTGCCCAATTCTTTAGCCATAGGGCCCTTCGCATGTGAACCAACATGAGAGACAAACGTGATGCTTGTTGGACGGAATCCAAAATCGCATCAATTATGAAACACAGAATGTGAGGCAATTCTGTATAATTTTCTACTTCCTCACTGGGAAGCAGCCCAAGCATCTGTTTAACCTGTTCCTTGAGGAACTGACACAACCCCACGGCTGCGACTGTAGGTTGCACCACAGTGCCAGCCATGGAAAAGGAGGCTTTTAATAAGGTTTCCAGCTTTTTATCAGTTGGATCCTTGAATACCTGCGCATTATCCAAAGGACAAGTTAGGTTCTTATTCACACAAGAAACAGCCGCATCGACAGATGGGACCCCCCACTTCTTGGTGAAACTTTCCTCCACAGGATAATGCATAGAAAACCTTTTAGGAGGAGCAAACAGTTTATCGGGATGTCCCCAATCCTCATACATCAATTTATCCATTAAAGGATGAATTGGGAAGGAATAGGCAGTCTGTGGGGCTTTCCTGACTCCCAGGGAAGAGACAGAGGATGTAGCGACTTCAGCAGCAGGCATTCTGAATGTGGTACGCACAAATTCAGTATAATACTGCACCTGTTTTCTGAGCGCCTGTCAGGAGGGGACTATCTCCTCTTCCTCTGACCCATCCGACTGCTCATGATCCCTATCCAAAGATAGGGATCCCTCCTCATTTTCAGAAGAATCATCTGAGAGAGGGATATCAGCAGAGGGAGGGGATCTACCCCTTTTCCTGCTATCTTTTAGGGAAGCAGAAATAAAATTCATGATTCTCCCTTCAAAACCCTCCAATGTAGCCCTAAGGGAGTCCTCAGTGACATAAACCGGGGCTGCGACATTAGGAGAGGCTGCAAAACCCGACAGGGGCACTGACTCGTCTTGAGAGGCTGGCTCCAGTCTTGCAGGGGGGGATGGTAATTTACAGGCACTTTTGGAACCCCTGGACCTAGGCGGTGATTTACCAGTGCCTTTGTTACCTCCCCCTGAGACCCTCTTACGAGGAGACATAGTACTAGGCTACAAAGCAGAGGTACTAGTACAAGTGCAATCACTGTTGTGCTTAAAGTCTCACAATAATATATATATGCTTAAATTGCACAACCTGATGCTGAGTAGGTGTCTAAGTTTGCCTGGATCCAATCCCCACGGATGCTTACTGCCCACAGCTCCTGTGTCTCCAATTACAGCCCCCTGACGCTCTGGGCTTTTAAAAACTGCCACCTGGCGCCTGCGCAGTACAGCGCCGTGCACACTGACATGCACGGCTCGCAACCACACCCCCCCTCCTCCATTAGGCCTGGGGCGCGCCCGGGGGCGTGCACGAGGACCGCGGAATCCAGGGGGGGGGAGGAGAACCCAAAAACGGAGCTGCGTGGGACCCCTGAAGTGTTTACCTTATTTGTGGCAGGGACTGCAATGGAGACGTGAGTTAGCTGGAGAATCAGGCTTTCACTGAGCATGTGTATTGAAAAGGCATGTAAGTATGCATCAGGCTGCTCTTACTCCCTCTAGTGGTGGAAACCAGGTAAGACATACAACTACTCACAATGAAGAAATCCATTCATATAATTAAATATATAGGATAACTTCCCTTACCTGTCCCCGCCGCAGGAATTGCTGAACCAGACAAATTCCAGCCTTCACCCATCACGGCGGGTATTGTTAGCCAACCTTCAGGTATATCTGGGGTTCCTTCTCGGAAGAACCTCCCACCTGGGCCATGTAGAAAGCTCTGGCAGAAACTTTCGTGCGCTCTGTATAAACAGTACACCAAGTCTGGTTTTCCCAGAGCCCAGCCTTCCAATGGAGAGGACTTACAGGCAAAACCTCGCTTCTTCGGCTGACGAGGCCCGGGTACCATACCATCTTGGGAGTCAAATATTGGCCCGAGGTATGGATCCGGTTTATTGTAGCCCTTAGGCCCTCGCAGGGACCTTCATAGAGCTAAAGTTTTACGTGACCATCACCATAGACACTGGCGAAAAAACTGAGGTGCCTCCCAGATGGGAGGGGTTATATAGGGGAGGAATTCTCCTAAATTGGGGTCAACCAGTTTCCAATCACCAGAGGTGCCTATATAACCCACTATGTAATGAAGCTCCTGTGTCCCGTGATGTATGATCAAGAAACACATTTTTCCATTCTGCACATGTCTACCCAGCAAAGAGACCAGGAGCTCTAACCGTTAGCCCCAACCCCCACACTAACATTCGGGTCTCGAGATTCCAGGTCACCTGATTACTGTGATTGTGATTAGTTACTGTGATCAGTCACTGTGAAGCCGTGTTTTATTTGTCTGTGAATGGAGGAGAGGGATACATTGTATATCTCTGTCTATCTCTCTCCTTGCAAAGAAATAAAAGTGTGTGTAAAAAATAAAAATAAATAAATAATAATAAAAATATACAAAAATACAAAAAAAAACGAAATCTTGGTTAGTGCCAGTTTTTTTTTTTTTTTTATTAGTATCAGTGTCATTTAGTGTTTTCAGTAGGATTTAAAAAAAGCAAAATACACAATATTGTTTTTGGCCTGTAAAACCTCTGTATCGCCACTAAAAGTTTGAAATGTATTAATGCGCCTATTGTACTGAAAGGTATATACACATAATATTACTATGAATTACTAAGATTTAATACAGTAGTTGGATATAGCTTATATTGTTTAACTAACTTATGCATGTTTGTGTAGTTACCCCAGCATAAGTAGCTGTGTCTTAATGTAGTGGTAATAAGCTGCATTCAGCGTATCTGAATTGATAGTTCAGATTTTTTAGGTTTCTCCTAGGCTCAGGTTACTGTCAGATTCTGTCTGCTGTCAGTATGCACCGCTGGTACCTCTAGCAATAGTCTGTATTTGTCAGCGCTATGAATTTTTATTTCTCCCTGGCCATCCACAAGGATGTTTATCGATAAAGAATTTATAAATATTCAAGGAGTGACCTTGGGAAGTCTGTGTGTTCTTACCTGGACCTCCTTGCCTGGGGTAGGGATGTGTTTGGCTATTGATTCTTCTTAGTCCTGCTGCCGAAGAGGGAGAACGCATGGCTGGGGAAAGGCCTTGGTTATATGCAATCCCTTATGTGTATGAGGTTTAAATGGCTGAGACCTTTTATTATTCATGATATTATAAGATCAATATAACTAGTGTTAAAATTACAAGATGTCAATGCATCTACAGTAAAAAACAGCAAGATACAACTGGGGGAAAATAAATCATTAAATATCACTAAACCATTTAGTTGAGGTCTTTTCTATCTAGTGTATAAATTCACACTTCTAAACCGTAGGTTAATACTGTCTGTTTTATTTTTTTTTCTGTGTGGGGACTTGGCATTTTACTATGTATCTATTTAGTTATTCAAACATCTACCACAAACACAATTTGGGAAGGGAATGAAAGCAATCACTGCTTGCGTTCTCCCCACAAGGCAAGAACTTGTCTCAGAAAAGGCGAACAAAAGCCTCTTTGTTTTTTCATCCCTGATGATTTCGGCTGGATTATCTACTCATTTTGCTGACACATCCTGAACACTTTGAGAATCCCAGAGCAGACGAAAACGAATCAGACTTGTGCTAGTAGAAAAAAAAAAAAAGAAATGAAACAAGTTTCCTCTAAGGAAGTGATCAGTCACTAAGTTGCACTTAGTAGAGAGATTAAGTGTGATGCTAACAGTTTATCTGCTTTAACAGACCTTGTCAAATCAGCCTCTTTTATCAAGATCTTTGAAAGTCTATTTCACCTCTAGGGCCTCTGCTGATGCCTTTAAAAGTTAACTTTCCTTGTACATTTGCTTGAAAGATGCCAGAGGCTTCTGCTAAGAGAGCAATCTTTTAAACACTGCTGTCCAGTTGGGAATGTAGAGATGTACGGAAGCAGGTTATTACTTCGAAATCATGTGTTACCAGACAATAAATTGTACTGTGTTCATCAGTCAATTTATTGGAGCCTAATAGTGCTACAAATCCAGCTTCCATTTTATGAGATTTTCTTCCTGGTATTACATGCTGCAAAGTGATTTTTCCACATATTCCTGGAAAACCATTTTCTACTTTCTGCTTTTACTTTAAATGCGGGTTTCAAAGATAATTATTATACTATCAGGGAAAATAAGTAAGGAGTTATAATTTTGTGAATTTGTTTTTTATTTAGAAACAAATCTGCTGCATTCATAAGGTTTTGGCATCTACGAGGCTTTGCTTGTAAGAAAAACTCAGAATCTGGTCAAAGATGCAGACTTTTTTTAGCTTTTACAGGTACATGCAGTGGCCTCTAGGTGCCTACATTTCATAGTAGTAGGTTTTCTTTTTCAATTTTTTCTGGAGACTGAGTTTCTAATGCCGCGTACACACGGGCGGACTGTATGGCGTACTTAGTCCGTCGAAACACATTTCAGCAGACAGTCCGCTCGTGTGTGGGCTTCAGCGGACCTTTTCAGCGTGCAGTCCGGCGTACTAAGTATTTCGGATTTTTCGAAATTCTGTCCGTCATACTTTGGTTTCAGCAGACAATCCGCTCGTCAGTATGCTAGTTCGACGGACTAAGAATGGCGCATGCCCAGAAAGGATTTACACGGCGGAAGGGTGCTTTGCTGTGTATTGGACTTCCTATTTCTAGTCCCGTTGTACGTGCTGTACACGTCATCGCGCAAGCTTTCGACGGACTGTTTGTGCATCCGTGTGTGGTCAAGTCCGTTCAGTCGAAAGTATGACGGACTGTCCGTCGGATTGTATGACGGACTAAGTACGCCCTACAGTCCGCTCGTGTGTACGCGGCATTAGAAAAGAAAAATCATATAATGTATATATATATATATATATATAATTACATATTATATATTATTATTACATTATATATAATTACTGTAACATTAGAATTGGGCATTAAAAACAGAAAACAAATTACAATTATAAAAAATCCGGTTTGCAATATTCTGCATGAACTGGATGGACTGTTGTCTTTATTCAACCTTACCAACTATGTAACTATGTAACTATATGCATAGGAGGACTGCATCAGGAAAAGGGGGGATTTAGACTGGTGGCTCTGAATGGCAATACCCCAATCAGTGCCTGTATTCAGTGGCAGTTACTGGGTGTTATATAGCAATGCGCTCAGAGAAGCAATGTGACCAGATGCAGATTAGGAAGTCAAGGCTGGGAGGATGACAAGCTGTGAAATGTGTTGTCCTCATTAGTTAAAAGAAGTTGAATTATAAGGACTTGTGATGACTGATGACAGTATGAAAATAGGGGAACATACCAAATATAAGAAACAAGACAAACAAGACAGGCTGCTGTAGCAGCACAATACCCACCTGGTATTGGTACATATTCAAGATAGATTATTATAATAGAACATGACATATGTTCATAATAAGTCTATGAAGATGGTTGACCTTGTCCTCTGGTTAACATTTGCTTTGCACACTAAATCAAACTGAGAAACTTTGACACAAACATATATGGGTGCTATAAATCAGATTATGTCCTATCCCTTAGCCATCCCTCAGTATATATAATAGTAGAAATAAGTACATCAAAGAGAACAATAGATACTGCAGCAAATTACTTTCATCCACACATAGAATATTTTATGTCATATTTCCATATAGAATATGCAGTACACAATACATATAATAATACAAAGGCAGTAAGTCACAGTACAAAAAGTGGTTCAAAGTTTAATGCCCATACAAATAATTAATTTCTTCACAAGCATGATGGACACCATGGCATGGAGGGGACTAGGGATGGTAACATTTCAGGGCGGCCCCTTTTTCAAACCTGTTTTCACCTAATTAGAAGGATGTTCTGTTCTGGTGCTGAGTGACGATGTCAGAGTGATTTTATCTTCTGTGGGACTTACTCCCTGGAGTGCCAACCACATGGAGGTAACATGTCTCCCACTTCTTCAAACCTTCTCCAAGGGTCATCCCAGCTGAATTGGGACTGAGTGCATCAGGCACTGCACAAACAAAGTATGTATGTAAAAATTCAAAGGTAGATAATGAACTGCATTCTTAAAGTGGAATGAGACATAAATAGCTTGCATATACAGAGCTTAAAAAATATTAAACAAAATAAATGGCTCCTATAAATAGAAAGAGGGTATCATTTGCAATATATACAACTGCATCAGGTAATAAAATGTTCATTATAGCAGGTTGACAAATTATCACTAGTGGGCAAATGAGTAGTATTATAAAAAGATAGTGATAATAATACAATCTTCATTCATGACTTGTAAATATAATGTAATAAGCTTGTAGGTCCAAGGAAATCTAAGCTGCATTTTCAATCTTAACAGGTATCTTCCTCTTTTTATTTTTTGTTCTGTACATTAAAATTGTGAGCTTCTATATTTGCCACCCAAAAATGGCACACCACAGGCAAGGATAAATCTTCAATTCTGACATCATTAAAGTGTCACTAAAGCATTTTCTAATTTCCACAGGCAATTGAGGAGATAAATGACATTAGTGGTAGATCAATTTGAAAATGTGCATATAGGAAATTTTCTCCTTGTATGGGGATGAGTGAAATCTTTCTTTAATCATGAATATATAAGTTATGCAATTACTTATTTTGAACAGTGTCCACAGGGATACATCCCTTGGGGCAACTGCTGCATCCACAAAACAATACCATACCTGTAGTATCATTCTCCACAGCACCAGAAACATTTGCATAGACCAGTGTGTCCCAAAAACTGCACACATGTTCATGTGCAAACACCATGCCAGTGGTGTTTTATGATGGAATGAACCTGTGGGGAGTCAAAAGAATATGTAATTATTTCTGGAATCCATGCAAACATCTTATATAAGCCTATTTGTGTTACCAGAAATTCCAAAAACGGTACTTCATTGCTTTAATCAAGCACAAGCTTACTTGTAGGTACCACTAAAGATATATGTGCAGAACATGGTCTGGAAAGATATTATGACAGTACACCATATGTCCTCAAAATCTGCCATGAACATGTTTACACATCTTGGTGTCACATTAGAGCCCATGGTAGTCCCCTGTATTTGTTCATAAAATTTACAAATGAAGCAAAAACAATTGTAAGTAAGTGGAACCTTCATCAATTGCATAACCATCTTTTTTTAATCATGGAGAGTTAAGGATGCCAATATATCCAAAATGACATTTAAACCACCCTCATACAGTATGTATGTTGCACACAGGGTGAACAGCCGTATTACATATATAGACATGAGCTGGAAGATGTTCTATAAGAGCCAAGTAGTTAAAAAAGTCAGTAGTATGAAGCTAAAATAGCACATGCTGGCTATCTTTGGTTAGAGAAGCCAATCAAGGAGTGGGTTGGAAAACAGACTCCCTGCAATGATTGGATATCCAAGATGGTTTGTCAAGTTCTTGTACATTTTGGGAGGACAATAGAAAAGAGGGGTTAGTGCATGATGCATGCCAGTAAACTCTCAACGTATTATCAATTGTGCCAGTTCTGGCCACCTCTTGAACAATACCACTTATTAAACACACCTGGCACATTGACAGAAAAAAATGTACATTGTCAGATTAAAATTGTCCAAAAAATAATTAGCCTGTCTAGAGAAGTTATCAATTGTATTAATGTAGGTTCTAAGTCAGAGAGTCCTAAAAACTGTGCTAGCATTATATACAATTCTAATCTGTCCTCAAAATAGGTAACCACAAAGCCAAGTGCTTTATTATGTATATTGAAGTCCTTCACAATCAGTTGGAGTTTCGATAGTTTAACCACTATGTTGTTCTTATTGTCTTGCTCCTTCTGGTGCTGCTCTCCGAGATATCTGTTCCACTGATTGCTCCTCCTTGTCTTCTTCTTGTGCCTCATCTTTTTGTTCCTAAAAATGCAGACTGGGAGGATGTGGAGGTTCCACTAATGTAGTAATGAATAGCAAAGAGGATTGAGACTGATTTCTTTGTTGTCACCTAGCTTTGTGTCATTGTCTCTTCTGCAATAAGGCACTTACCTGTCTGCTTGCATTCTTCTATTGAATGTACACTGAGCTAAACCCAAATATAGCAATGAACCCTACTGAAGTCTATTAGAGATGTCACTTGTTATTTTTTTATTTTTCAAGGCCAATTTTCAACCTTCTGCTAGGTTGGATAGCCAAGTTTGGGTAGCCAAGCACTGCCATAGGAGACATTGCAAAAAATGATTCTTTTAAAGTGGCTTACAAACATTTTTTTTTTACAAAAATGTGTACTGTCCCTTTAAGAAACAAAAATGATATGGGTTTCTCTATAAATTCATACAAGACTCACTTTCAATTTGAATTTGCTTTTAACATTATATTTTGGAATGAATGGAATTTCCCTAATAAAAACCACATACACTGTTCAGTTTTTTCCTCTTGTTAAATAAAAATTTCTTCTCAGTATGGACAAAAAACGATTTGACTGTGTTAACAAAGAAAATCAAATGTTATGCAAATGAAAAATTTCTAATGAAGTCTACTACTGTGTAATCAACTTAAGTAAACCCTCAGATATCTAATATTTAGGGGTTGAAGTAGAGAATAGAGTAGTGGATGGGTTTAGTCCAGGTGGACATTTAGCATCTGTAGGTCCCAGTGTGTAAGTCTCAGGAAGCATGTTACTGGTCCTAGAAAGTTTAGGGACAATTTGGCAATCTAAGTTAAAAAAGGTCTGCAATGGTACGTATGTTGCTGCATAGGCTGTTAGCAGCTTGAGAGGCATCAAAGTACCTGAAGTGCCTCACTGTTGTATGTGCTAGATCTTTGCAAAGTTTTGTGCTGCAGGATTTGCTGTCGTTTCATGTGTAAATTTTGAAGTGTTCTTGTAAACTTGTTGTGACTACTCTGTATTCGAATAAACTGCAATTACCCTTCTTGTGGAGTCATGAGAGGCTGTCAAGATGGGACTATGGGCTTTTTGCTCTGCAGCTTGTAGGAAGACTCTCAGCTTAGCTGACCTGATGCTTCCTTTCTTTTCCTTTCTGCTTGAAGGAGAAAGTTGAATTTCAACTGAATTTTGGCCTCAGCCTTTACAGCCTTTCATTCCACTTTGGCCTCTTTGAATCCTTGTAACTGTGCTTAAGCTTGGGCCTGTGCATACGTGCCTGTTGTCTTGCAGCTTCAGTCCTATGAGATGGTTCCTTCTTAATGTGATATATTTCATTGCAGCCTGTTATGAGTTGACTATTTAATGATGATTGCTGTGAGGAGGATCTTAGCAATGATCTCTGTGAATGAGATCTCAGTGATCTAGAGGATCTCTTAGAATGCTTGGAGGAAGTGGAGTAGCAAGCTGTAGCTTCATGCAGTTGTAAAAGCTTTCATCAGTCTATGAGTTCGCCCCCAAAAATGTAACATGTCTTTGTTGGTTAAGGGTATGAATGAGCATCAGGTTCAAATTGACAGAGGGTTTGAACTGTACTAATTGGCCAACTTTGGCCTGTTTGCCTGCGGCAATATTTTGGCTGCTACTGTTGTTCATTTAGTGCCAATATCTCTACTGTCATCAATTACTTCCCAGCCCATCCGCTAGCTTATTTCACATACTAATGGATGACCACACTCTAATCCAAGTGGAGTGGTTTACATTGACCAGGTGGCCTGGAAGCTGTCATTTGTAGCAAACATCAGGATTGTCATGGTTGTTTTGTCGTATTTTTGTTGGTGGGTCAACATTCATCATGATTGATAAAGGATCTACATCACTAGATGATGTGATTGATTATAGATTTACATCTTTACATGCTTTAGTGAATGAGTAAAAAGAGATACTATGTTCCCCTTTAATATTCGCGTGGGGGTGCAAGAATTCTAGATTTGAATACACCCCCCCCCCCCAAGACCACAACATCCACAGGGCCAGAGGTATTGCATGGATGTGGGGAAGAGGCTCTTGTCTCCATCAACATGGCAATAGAGACAAGGGCCTCATACTCGATTTCCTGACCCGGTGGACGTGGGACTCTGTGGGGGGCAGTTTTATCTGAATCTGAATTTGGGATGCCCTAGAAATCTGCTCTCCCTCACATGTATGAGTATGAGTTTCTCATTCACAAAAAAGATACCTAGGAAATAAACACACCACACATAAAGAAATGTATGTGAAAAAATAAAAAAAAATGTTCCATAATGGCAAAAAATTTACAAGCTATGATGTCCAAAAAATAGTGTATCAAAAAGTAAATTCTCCCATGCTCTCCCATTTAAAATTATTTGCCAATGACATTGTCCTGACCACATACTGAATGTACACAAACCAGGCAGGGTACTCAATGACATAATTTACTGCGTTTAAGGATGTCACACAGGATCCCAATTTGTTGAAATTTACCCGCTGGCTTGGAAATTTGTAGTTTCCAGTGAAGTCATGGCAGAAGAGGATTTCTGTGCCAGTGCCCATTCTTGTGAATAGGTCATAGATCAGATTGTGCAACATTATTTGTTTTTCTTTTATTAAAGGACTTTTTCAAAGTTGTTTCTGTTTATATATTTTTTTCAAATGAGCAACCATGGGTTCTATTTCTCACTTGCATATTCAAATTGTGGGGGGGTCAAGATCTTGGGACCCCCTTTTTTAAAGGGTCTACTATTTTTGATAAGTCCTTCTCATCCGCAAGGTCAGGGATGTGGGGAAGAAACCCTTGTCTCCATCTACATGGGTACAGGGTGCTTTGCTAGCGGGTACTTTATCAGCCATGCTGTATACAATATTTTTTTTCTGTGTTCCCTTTAAATTTCATACCAGACACTAATCTAGGATGAGTTTAATATTTATTTGGATGTGGGGGGAGAGGTTTACATTGTTTTTATTGCATTGGGTCCCTCTTAAAATCTACAGTATACCAAATCATTGTCCAGGATAAGGGCCTGGTATAGATGTTGACAGAAACCCCCCTCATCCTGCTTTGCTTACAAGCAGAATGAAGACAGGGAGCAATAGTTTTTATTTTCTAAATGCTACTTTTGCTTTAGTACATCATGCACATGTTCCAATTCATGTGGAGGTTTAAGGCATCCCCCAAGCATGTTATATAATGAAATTATGTATTTTTTTATCTTGTCCTTTATTGCTTCTTTTAAAAAAAAAGCTCTGTAGCACTGAGCAGAATTTTTAGCAATTTTTGGGGGATTGGTAAATGTCTCCCATTACAGTGCACAACTACCAAGGGGGGCATTTAAAAAAAAAACTGAATGGGTCAAAATCTAATTGTTAAATTAAGCTTTGAGAAAACAACTGGAAGCTGGCTGGTTTCTATGCACAGCTGCACCACATTTTGCACTCTCCAGTTTTAGTAAATCAACCCCAATGTGTAGCTAGAGACTGTACTAATTAGAGGAAAAAGAGGAAGGGGAAACATACCAAGTACAATACAGCAAGGCAAATAGACAGGCTGCTGTAAAATGTTATTTAGGTGAGTCTATATCATTTTCACTAAGCAGCAGTTAACTTGTTTAAAGCTGTATTAAAACCAGAAGCAAAAACTAATATATTGCAGCCAGGGCCGGTGCTAGACTATTTTGCACCCTATTTAAGACCAGCTACTTGCGCCCCCCCTCCCCAAAAAAACAAAAACAAAAAAAAACCTAATGGCTTTGTGCAGTGTCATTAAATAAGAGCACAATACACTCTTTGATCACAGATCCCAGTGTCACAGTGTTTTCTTTTTATAATGGCGCTTTTTAATCATTTCACTGTGTGCCATTATAAAAAAATATAGAACAGAACACCAGGCTTGCAAGTGCAACCTACAACCCTGGAAAAGAAATGGGGAAGAAACTGCGCTACAGTATAAATTAAAACAATCTCCAGAGGCATATGGTAATAAATGAAAGCTGCAGTTCTATCTTGTACCAAAAAATACAGCATATATATGAATTGTAGAAATAAAGAACCGCGCTAACTTACAATAAAGTGATATAATACCCAACAATCGGGGCCACCCTCCCTTTAACCAACCGTGCAAACCCCAGTGCTAATTGGTCAAGCCAATAAAGGATGAAAATTGCTCACCAATATATTGACTCAAAAATTAGTGACATAAACACAATAATGAGACTCAATATAAAATGTGTATAAATACTCCAAAATAAATGAAGCAAAATATGTGACTAATAATAATCAAATCCTCTAAAACGTCAACGTCAAAAATAAACACCACTTGTGACCATAAACGTGACTGATAAACTTGTGAATTATATAAATAACTAAATATAAAAAAGTCCATCCAGAAATCTTCTGCTGTGAGCCGTGTAGAATCCACCACCACCTATGTATAAAATGGCTTCTTACCAGAACCCTCAGACCCCAGAGGGTCAACAGTCACTCATCAAAATTGTGGCAGCTTCTCTATCCTTCACAATCCACAGCCGTCCAGAATGATCTCCACTGTGTATACTAGCTGCAATAGGATCCCAAAATAGCTCTCCCGTAAACACTGGCTCATAGGTAGGCATCCATACATGGAAACAAAAAATGGCTCCAAATAGTGTAAAAACCCAATTTTATTGCGATAAAAAATATAAAATGCACACTTACAAGCTCGAAAGAGACAGTAGGCCTTAAGTGGGGTGCGCCGGCTGGACGCACACCAACACAAACCCGTCCTCCCAGATCGTACAACACATGCCACGAGGTGACGTCAGCGCGTTGCTTCTCCCTACACATTTCGTAATATGTTACGTCGTCCTGGGGAATGGGTGGTGCGCCACGTCACCTCTTATTTATACACATACATTTGAGCCAAGCCTCAATCTGCCGCCTGACCATGCCTTGATCTGAACAGACATTGCGACAGTGTATCCCGAGATCTCGCTCACGCGAGAATTCTGGCCAAACCTTGCTCCGTCTCCCAACCAAGCCTCATTGTGAAAATATTGCCGGTGCGGAAGTCGACCTCGGGATCCCGCTCTCGCTAGATCAACCGTGGTCCACACCCCGCCTCGGAATTCATGCTAGCCTCGTCATGGGCATGTCAACAAACACTGCCGGTGCGGAAGACAAACCTGGAATCCTGCTGACGCGAGACATACCGCGATCAGATCCCGCACCGGCATCCAACCAGGCTTCGCTATGGACATGTCAATAAACCGGATACAGGTCATAGACCGACACTCATCCACAAATCATGTACGCAATCAAGGCCTTAAGATATCAACAGACCCAAGGGGGCAGGTACAGATTTTTGAGTTTCTATTGGCATTAAGGGTGCAGACTTGGCAGTTTTTGCATCTATGATACCCTGTCAAGTTCTGAAAAAATCATCTATTGACCTTGGGTGGATCTTGTACACTAGGGGCAATCCTACTCCCCAACAAAGAGGCTCCTTTAAAAACAACTCGCGGTTTAATGCCAATAGAAACTCAAAAATCTGTACCTTTATGTCCACTAGTACTCGAAGGACATATGAAGTGGAACTTTTCATCATGTGCTCTTCAGAGGCAGTGGTCTATGTCATACAGTGCCCTTGTGGCCTACAATACATAGGGAGGACCAAAGGGCACTGAAGGTCAGATTAAATGAGAACATTGGCAACATCAGATGGGGCTTTGACAAACATCCAGTGTCAAAGCACTATGATCTTGTACACAATCAAGACCCCTCCAACACACTATATATGGGTATTTACAAATATAGACCGCATTGGAGGGGGGGGGGGGGGGGCATTGGTAAGGAAAATTTCTCGTTTAGAAATGTCCTGGATATATAGATTAAAGACGTATATTCCACATGGCTTGAATGTGGATACAGATGTTAACGCCTTTATTAATAACTCTTAAATAGGTGGTGTTCTTTATGTTGGCCCTGTGAGAGGATTATGTCCCTCCACATTTCATCTTTAAATGTTAATTGCTCCTTAGGACAAAAGATGTAGATAGTGTGGAATTCTTTGTTATATGGGAAATGTAACATTTGGCCCTTTCTAGTATCTGCCGCTTGGCCATCCATTTGGTCGAGACAGACATAGAGGGAGGACAGATTTTTGGGAGTGGGGCCGTCCCATTGAATCTATTTTAATTATATGTGGTCTTGCTACAATGTATAATGAATTTCTTACAAAATTAATTTTTGATATTTGTTTATTTTCATACCCCATATCAACGTTTTGGGATATGGGTGTTTGTCCGTTGAACAAGGTATCCATATAATGTCCATACTGGAGGAGGATAGTTGTTTTCTTTTCTCTTTTTTTCTCCCCTAGTTGGATGTATCTTTAAATTTCAATGTTTTAAAATGTCTACATTTTTATTTTTAATTTTTAATTTTTGGGGCCATTTAGATACTTTCGTTTAGGGTGGAGTTACCGTCCATATTTTATTCCTACCCCCCTGGGTCTGTTGATATCTTAAGGCCTTGAGCATAACTTTATGTTTGCTCTATTGGTAGGGGAGGTTTAGGTAGGGTATAGATGTCCCCGAAGCTGACTTTTGTTTCACTTCCGGTGGTTGATTTGAAGGTTACCATTACAGGGGAACATTGTGATGATGGAATATCTAGACCTGGTAGTAAGGATTTAGGGAGACATTAGTATATGGTGATAAGATACAGTATCATATGGGGTAAAGTTTTGTATCGATATGTGACTTTAAACTTAGAAGCATTTACATTAGATACATGTTCATGTACATGGTTTGTGGATGAGCGTCGGTCTATGACCTGTATCCGGTTTATTGACATGTCCATAACGAGGCCTGGTTGGATGCCGTTGCGGGATCAGATCGAGGTATGTCTCGCGAGAGCGGGATTCGTCTTCCGCACCGACAGTGTTTGTTGACATGCCCATGACGAGGCTAGAATGAATGCCGAGGCGGGGCGTGGACCACAGTTGATCTCGCGAGAGCGGGATCCCAAGGTCGAATTCGTCACGGCAATATTTTCACAACGAGACTTGGTTGGGAGATGAAGCGAGGTTTGGCCAGAATTCTCGCATGAGCGAGATCTCGGGATACACTGTCGCAATGTCTATTCAGATCAAGGCATAGTCTAGTGGCAGATCGAGGCTTGGCTCAAATGTATGTGCATAAATAAGAGGTGATGTGGCGGACCGCCCATGCCCCAGGACGATGTAACATATTACGAAATGCATAGGGAGGAGCAATGTCACCTCGTGGCTTGTGTTGTGCGATCTGGGAGGATGGGTTGGTGTTGGTGTGCGTCCAGCCGGCGCACCCCACTTAAGGCCTACTGTCTCTTTCGAGCTTGTAAGTGTGGATTTTATATTTTTTATCACAATAAAATTGGGTTTTTACACTATTTGGAGCCATTTTTTGTTTCCATGTTTGGATGCCTACCTATGAGCCAGTGTTTACGGGAGAGCTATTTTGGGACCCTATTGCAGCTAGTATACACAGTGGAGATCATTCTGGATGGCTGTGGATTGTGAAGGATAGAGAAGCTGCCACAATTTTGACGAGCGACTGTTGACCCTCTGGGGTCTGAGGGTTCTGGTAAGAAGCCATTTTATACATAGGTGGTGGTGGATTCTACACGGCTCACAGCAGAAGATTTCTGGATGGACTTTTTTTATATTTAGTTATTTATATAATTCACAAGTTTATCAGTCACGTTTATGGTCACAAGTGGTGTTTATTTTTGATGTTGACGTTTTAGAGGATTTGATTATTATTAGTCACATATTTTGCTTCATTTATTTGGAGTATTTATACACATTTTATATTGAGTCTCATTATTGTGTTTATGTCATGAATTTTTGAGTCAATATAATGGTTAGACATGTGCAGAGTAAAATATTTTGTTTCGGAATTTCGTTTTCGTCCGAAAACTTAATTGATTTAGTTACTCCCGAAATTCGTTTTTATTTATTTAGTTTTTCGTTCAAAAATTGCATTCGTCTGAAAATCCACATGAATTACGGTCGAATCTGTCTTTGAAGGCTTATGGTGTCTGTCGAATGTATAAAGAAGATTCGACGGAGCTAGTATATAGCATACTTTAGAACCCTATTAAAGTCTATGGGACTTCAACGTTCAAAATCTAAAGTGCTAATTTTAAAGGCTAATTTGCAAGTTACTGTCCTAAAAAGTGTTTGGGGACCCGGGTCCTGCCCCAGGGGACATGTATCAATGCAAAAAAAAGTTTTAAAAACGGCCGTTTTTTCGGGAGCAGTTATTTTAATAATGATTAAAGTGAAACAATAAAAGTGTAATATTCCTTTAAATTTCGTAGGGGGGGGGGGTTGTCTATAGTATGCCTGTGAAGGGGCTCATGTTTCTGGTGCTTAGAACTGTCCCTGCACAAAGTGTCATTTATGCAGGAAAAAAAGTCCTTTAAAATCACTCGCAGCTATTATGAATTGTCGGCTCCGTAATACAGAGAACACTCATTGAAAGTCATTGATAAAAAAATAAAGAAATAAATAAAAAAGCGTGGGGGTCCCCCAAATTCAATTACCAGGCCCTTAAGGTCTGGTATGGATATTAAGGGGAACCCTGCCTCAAATTTAAGAAAAAATTTGACGTGGGGTTCCCCCTAAATATCTATAACCAGACCCTTCAGGTCTGGTATGGATATTAAGGGGAACCCCGCGTCAAATTTAAAAAAAAATTGACGTGGGGTTCCCCCTAAAAATCCATACCAGACCCTTTATCCGAGCACGCAACCTGGCAGGCCGCAGGAAAAGAGGGGGGGATGAGAGAGTGGCTCCCCCTCCCTCCTGAACCGTACCAGGCCACATGCCCTCAACATTGGGAGGATGCTTTGGGGGTCTGTGACCCCTCAAAGCACCTTGTCCCCATGTTGATGAGGACAAGGGCCTCATCCCCACAACCCTGGCCGGTGGTTGTGGAGGTCTGCGGGCGGGGGGCTTATCAGAATCTGGAAGCCCCCTTTAACAAGGGGACCCCCAGATCCCGGCCCCCCCCTGTTTGAAATGGTAAGGGGGTACAAAAGTACCCCTACCATTTCACAAAGAAAGTGTAAAAAAATGGTTAAATAAAACAAACACACTTTTGAAAAATTCCTTTATTAAAAATAAAAAAATAAAAAAAAGATTCCAGCGGCGGTAATCCACTCTTGCTATCCAGCGACGGACGGTCATCTCTCCAGCGATGGCTCATCTCATCCAGTGCAGCGAATCCTCCATCCTTCTTCTGTCTCCATGGAGGAGACACTGCAGGCATTCCGGCGGCTGACGTTTCTTATATACGGAGGGCGGGGCCGCCCGTCACCTGACCCCGCCCCCCTCTGACGCAAGGGGAAACCCGGGGTTCCCCGTGACGTATGGGTGACCCCGCCCCCCTCTGATGTAACGGAAACCTGCCTGTGTTACATCAGAGGGGTGCGGGGTCACCCATACGTCACAGGGAACCCCGGGTTTCCCCTTGCGTCAGAGGGGGGCGGGGTCAGGTGACGGGTGGCCCCGCCCTCCGTATATAAGAAACGTCAAGCCGCCGGAATGCCTGCAGTGTCTCCTCCACGGAGACAGAAGAAGGATGGATTCGCTGCGCTGGATGAGATGAGCCATCGCTGGAGAGATGACCGTCCGTCGCTGGATAGCAAGAGTGGATTACCGCCGCTGGAATCTTTTTTTTATTTTTTATTTTTAATAAAGGAATTTTTCAAAAGTGTGTTTGTTTTATTTAACCATTTTTTACACTTTCTTTGTGAAATGGTAGGGGTACTTTTGTACCCCCTTACCATTTCAAACAGGGGGGGGCGGGATCTGGGGGTCCCCTTGTTAAAGGGGGCTTCCAGATTCTGATAAGCCCCCCGCCCGCAGACCTCCACAACCACCGGCCAGGGTTGTGGGGATGAGGCCCTTGTCCTCATCAACATGGGGACAAGGTGCTTTGAGGGGTCACAGACCCCCAAAGTATCCTCCCAATGTTGAGGGCATGTGGCCTGGTACGGTTCAGGAGGGAGGGGGGGCCGCTCTCTCGTCCCCCCCTCTTTTCCTGTGGCCTGCCAGGTTGCGTGCTCGGATAAAGGGTCTGGTATGGATTTTTAGGGGGAACCCCACGTCAATTTTTTTTTAAATTTGACGCGGGGTTCCCCTTAATATCCATACCAGACCTGAAGGGTCTGGTTATGGATATTTAGGGGGAACCCCACGTCAATTTTTTTCTTAAATTTGAGGCAGGGTTCCCCTTAATATCCATACCAGACCTGAAGGGCCTGGCAATTGAATTTGGGGGACCCCCACACTTTTTTATTTCTTTATTTTTTTATCAATGACTTTCAATGAGTGTTCTCTGTATTACGGAGCCGACAATTCATAATAGCTGCGAGTGATTTTAAAGGACTTTTTTTCCTGCATAAATGACACTTTGTGCAGGGACAGTTC
The DNA here is from genome assembly GCF_037356315.1 of Lithobates pipiens. Taxonomy (NCBI): domain Eukaryota; kingdom Metazoa; phylum Chordata; class Amphibia; order Anura; family Ranidae; genus Lithobates; species Lithobates pipiens. The sequence continues at coordinate 113,180,451 of NW_027507788.1, forward strand.
TAAGCACGGGAAACATGAGCCCCTTCACAGGCATACTATAGACAACCCCCCCCCCCCCCCACGAAATTTAAAGGAATATTACACTTTTATTGTTTCACTTTAATCATTATTAAAATCACTGCTCCCGAAAAAACGGCAGTTTTTAAAACTTTTTTTTGCATTGATACATGTCCCCTGGGGCAGGACCCGGGTCCCCAAACACTTTTTAGGACAGTAACTTGCAGAATCTTTTCTCTCTGTCAAATCTTTTTTCTCTGTCGAATATTTTCTCTATATAATCTTGGACTAATAGAGGTAAGGTTAGGCACATTCGACCACAGGTTCTATAGACACAGATTGTTGTCAGAGTCATGTCGAATATCCTATTCTATATCGAACTGTTGTAACAATGAAAACGAAAATAAAGCATTTATTTATGTCGGATCTTTCGTTTTTCGGATTTTGTGCTTTCGTTATCGTTTGTCAAAACGAAAACGAAAATAGCTGAAATTCGGACGAAAATGCATTCGGACGAAAACGAATGCACATGTCTAATAATGGTGAGCAATTTTCATCCTTTATTGGCTTGACCAATTAGCACTGGGGTTTGCACGGTTGGTTAAGGGGAGGGTGGCCCCGATTGGTGGGTATTATATCACTTTATTGTGTTAGTGCTGTTCTTTATTTCTACAAACCTACAACCCTCTTCCCTCACCACCCAACATGCCTGAGTCCCCCATCCCTCACTATCCACCATGCCTAGGTGCACCTTCCCTCACCACCTACCATGCTTGTAGCACCCCTTTTTGCAAAAACACTACAGGAGATGGTGAGAGACAGCAAAACAAACTTCAGGAGAGGGTCAAAGACTGCAGACATGATACAGAGATGGTAAAATACTGCAGACTTGATACGGGAGATGGTCAGAGACTGCAGACATGGTACAGGAGATGGTCAGAGACTACAGACATGCTAGAGGAGATGGTCAGAGACTGCACATATGGTACAGGAGATGGCCAGAGACTGCAGACATGGTACAGGAGATGGTCAGAGACTGAAGACATGCTACAGGAGATGGTCGGAGGCTGCAGATATGGTACAGGAGATGGTCAGAGACTGCAGACATGCTACAGGAGATGGTCAGAGACTGCAGACATGGTACAGGAGATGGTCAGAGACTGCAGATATGGTACAAGAGATGGTCAAAGACTGCAGATGATGGTGATGGAGATGGTCAGAGACTGCAGACATGCTACAGGAGATGGTCAGAGACTGCAGACATGGAATAATAGGTGATCAGGGACTGCAGACATGGTACAGGAGAGGGTCGGAGACTGTGGTTATAATACAGGAGATGGCCAGAGACTGCAGAGATAGTACAAGTGTGTCCTAGCAGTGACCAGTGTGGAAACAGCAGTTTACAAGATATAACAAAGTGGCAAAAATATAACTTTACTAACAGTCATTTCTCAAGCAAAAGAGGACAGTAAATGGTTAACAAGTCTGTGAATCTCCCAGCCTGACCAGCTAATTCCTTCAAAGATAACAAGGAAAAAGTTAGATAAATCATGGATAGCTGACACAGGACCCTGGCACAAATAGCTCTATAGAAACAGCTGAAGTTTGAAGCCTCTTGCAGAAGTCTAATCATCAGTCACCCATCCTGTGTGCAGTGTGAATGGTGTCTGGAGAGAGGAGATATGTGTGCAACCTGACTACCCCTGAAGGATTTCCCTAATTAAAACTTCCTGGTTGTTGAGTATACCCATTGGGGTTTTGAATCTCTGCTGAAGAAGTTACACCATTAGTGGCTGTCCTGTGTTTGAAGAGAATTGCCGCAGGAACTGTAAAATACATCAGTGGAAATTGCAGCGATTGGGGACAAAGCATGAACAGTCGGTGAGCCAGGCAGCAGGAGGTGTACAGGAGATCCTGAGAATCTGAAATAAGAAGCTTAAGACGATCTGGGAATTTCTGAAACTCAGCTGGGAAGTTCCATCGTGAGTGGCCAAAGTGTTTTTTGACTGTCCTGTAAAAAGGGGTCAGACATCTCTGGTGAGTGTCCATCTTCATACTGAGCACTCATGCTGGAATAACTAGAAGTTTTATCTCAGAGCATTTTGATTTGGTGTTGGGATTTATTGCTTGCTATTATGACAATTTATTTCATTAGTGTGCACATTTAGGTTTGATGCATTGTAAATCTATTCTTTGTGCAAAATTTTTCATGAACATGTATATTGCCTTATCCTTTATTTCAATATTTTACACAGATAAGAAGCAGTGTGAGAAGACGGAGGGGAAGTCATCCCTCGATCATTGCCTAATCTACACACAGGACAGGAGAACACACAGATGATTAGACTTCTGCAGCAGGTGTTTGACATTACCAGTGGGTGTGTGACATGATCATACCTTCTTCATGCTCAGCCATATTGGTCGGATCCTCTCCATCCCACCCTGCTCTGGCCACTAGCATCTTCTAATCAAATGTGGCGGGCTGGGAAATTGGCTAAGGAGGTGGTGGGAGGCAGAGCAACTTAGTAGTCACGCCCTCCCACTCAGAAGAGCAGCGCTATTGGCTGCCTGTCACACTGGTCTGTCCCTCTCTCTCCAGCATCTGAAAGCCAGTGAGAGAGAGGGGGGAAAGCCGCACACTGCTTTCCAATTACTACCACCCACCTGCCGCACTGAATGCCTTGCTGCCTGGGCTCCTCTGTCAGTGGCCCTACCAGGAGCCTGGGGAGGGATGAGGAGGAGGAAGAGAAGAGACAGGGGTCATCTGCGCCCCTAGGTGGAAGTGCACCCTAGGCAACTGCCTAGTTCACCTACTGGGAGCACCGGCCCTGATTGCAGCTTACCAGTTCTTAGATATGATGGCTGCATTTGTTTTCTTTGTTTAGGCTTCTCTTATTTTATTTTTACCTGGTGATATGACCAGAAAGTCTTGCTTTACAACAGAACAAGCTGTCCTGCAGATGTAGCAGTTACAGGTTTGAGACAAACCATTTACCACTGACAGGAATGCTTACATTGATCTGATTTATTTCATGATTTATTTTAAAAGGGAAAAAAATGTGTGCAGTAACAGTGTAAAAAGTGTTAGCTTGAGGTTGGCTTCAATTTATTGGTGAATCTACCTCTGCTAGTACATCTAATCCTCCCCTACCTCTAGACTAACAAAACTGCTGTCAAAATATGTCTCTGTGCTCCTTCATAAAGAGTGGGGGCAACTATGTTATTGGCCAGATCACCAGGTGAAAACAGAAAAAAGGCTTAAAAAGAACACCAATGTAGCCACATCTAATGGATGATAAGCTGAAATAAATGACATTTGGTTTGGGGTTTAACACCGCTTTAACTCAAAGTATACCCTTCTCTAATATCCATCCCTTAAAACCCCCCTTTTTAGCTTATATACAGTGTATAAGAGTCATTGAAATAAACTCTTATGAAATGACCAGTTGGTTGTCTAATGCCCCGTACACATGGGCGGGTTTTCCATCGGAATTCCACTCAAGCTTGGCTTGCATACATACGGTCACACAAAAGTTCTGTGAAATTTCGACCGCCAAGAATGCAGTGACGTACAACACTAAGACGAGCTGAGAAAATTAAGTTTAATGCTTCAGAGCATGCGTTGAATTGTTTCCGAGCATGCGTAGGAATTTTGTGCATCAGAATTTGTACAGACGATCGAATTTTCCGATCTGAACTTTTTCTGACCGAAAAATAGAGAACCTGCCCTCAATCTTTTGCTGGCTGGAATTTCTGACCAAAAGCTCACATCGGACTTTTACTGGCAGAATTTCTGATCATGTGTATGGGGCTTTAGCCTCTCTATCCACATATTTCTAGTTTTCTTCAGGACTAATTTGATTATCTTTCCAATTACCCTATGACATTTGATTTTAGGTTTATAATTATTCATATCCTATTTATATAAATATTCTGAGACCTGCTAACAGTTAGCCATTGCTGACCTTTTCCTCAACATGTTTTTTTTTTTTTTTTGCCTAGCCATCCTTGACAATCCTTTTTGCATCACTGACCCAAGACAGCCATACTAATCAGGGAAGTAGGAAGGATACATAAAATGGATTTGAAGACCAGAAAGTACTGACGCCATGGGATTAGCATGACAGTCAAGCTTTAGAAGCATCGGCAGTCACTATACGTCCTCAGAACAGGTTTAAATTATCTATGGGCCCTTAAATCCTTAAAAACACACAGGATCATCACATACACTGTACCTGTTATTTTACTTTTTTTAAATGTTTAAATCCTACTTAACCAATGAACTCAACCAGGCAATTCATTTATTTCAAACTCTTTTTGACTTTCAAAAAAAAAGAGAAAACACAGTACAGTATCGTTGGAAACACACCAGACCTACTATACAAGACACACACAGATATATATTGTATTCATATTCTTTAAATGTATTTAAAATGATATACACTAGATGTCAACTTACAGATGTATTGCAAACTGACGTTGTACCAACACCCTACAGGTGTGAAAAGAATGACCAGTGCCTTTTTTTTTTTTTTAGAACTGCCATTGGATTTTGCATTATTGTACACTGACCTACTCTTGCGATGTAAATACTTCTAACAGACAGAAAGGTCACTCTGCTACTTCCTGGTTAGGAATTTTAATTCCTATATCAGTGTCTTGGGTCAGTTTCCTAATTATTGGTGAGAGATGATGATGCTGATTGATTACCCAGTGATTAGTCTTAAAGTAGAAAAAGGGCTATCAAACTCACATTTAAATATTCTCCTTCTCTTCTCTCCTTGTGGCCCTGCAGGTCCTTTACCACAAATCTCTGTAAATACAAATACCTATTTTCATTGTTTTATACATATAACACATACACACTGTAATGGGAATTTGTAGGTTCTGTATATAATTGTATTCTATTTTATATGAATTGCACAATGCCCTCACTGTGCACACGGCACTAACAATGTTTTCAGTACATGTTTTGAATTCTTTCAAGTCCTGATTAGAATTAGCCTGCCTATGTAACGCCCCTTGTTACCATAAACGTACAATTGTAATAATAATGTGATACCTACGTAATCATGTGTATAAAAACCTTCAAATGCATCATAATAAAGGAGAACGGTTATTTGGAAAGATGCTGAGCGTATCTTTTGTGTCTGTTCCCTACTGCAGTAGTTATTAATTTGGAACCACTAATCAATATGAGGATAGGAGTTGCCTATCATCAATATATATATATATAGCACTGACCCCCGAGGGAGAAACTGAATTTGTTTGGGCCTGCACTCTATTATTAATATTATTAAACCCTCACTGACTTGCCTCAGTCCCCTTGACACAGCTGTGGTGCTTTTGTTGGTGTGGAATAAATAGTGAAAAATAACCCCACAATATACAGTATAATGACAGTATACCTTGATTGTTACCTGGGTATCCAAGGGCTCCACCTGTTGGAGAAAGAACAATACTCCACACCAATGTACTTAACCAAAGGGGTATTTTTACTGTGGTAAAAATAAGGTGATAATTACAGTGATCGTGCTGTCACATCAACTTAACGTAACAATGCAGTGAATCTGAATAACAGGTAAATATGGCACAAATACAAGGGAACTCCCCCTAATTTAAATTTCTAGGTGCAAGGCCTTGCAATAACACACAGTCTTTGATCTTCTTTTCTTCTGCTAGCTATAAAGGTCTGTAGTGATTTGTAATCCACAAAGTGAGATAGTAAAAGGTTAACTTAGAAGGGGTGATGGAACTGTTTCTGAAGGTACATCTAATGGTTATTACCTCTGGTATGGCACGGGACTAAAGTGTGATGAGGAGTAGGCTTTAGACCTGCCTATTATCAGTCTTTGCTAGATCCTCCTCCTTGGGACTACAGGTCCCAGTAGCTTTGTATGGAAGTCTAACTGTATGCAAGTGCATAATAAACTGTGGACCACAGACCACACACCAACTGGATCTGATGGAATGCAGTAGTTATGCTTCGGTGCACTGTGTCTTGCTTCTAGCCAGCTGGCTCTGTCACACCGCTCCGTTCCACAGAATGCACTGGGTCCCTCTGATGGCTCCGACAGGTGTCTCTGGATCCTTCCTGACCCGGTCACTCAGTCTCTCCAGCTATCAGATGAAGCAGGTTTGTCTTTGCTGCCCACCGCAGTGGCTCTAGGCCACGCTCTCTGGAGACCTCCTCACAGGTCCTCACAGACAGGCCATGCGTCCAGAAGAGACCTTTTATAGCCTACCCAGCATGACTTTCAGTACAGGGTGATCATGGGTAGGTCACCAGGCATTCTGGGTAGATAGGTCAAATATCCAAAGTAAACACAGTCACTTCCTGTAATCTTTCCAACTCTATCAAAAGGAAAATCATCCAAGTCCATTTCTAGTATTTGGTCACTAGATGGCGCCAAATACTAAGGAATAACATTGTCCATAGGTTTACACATTAGTGCATTAGTAGGCAAAAATATCAGGAATATATATATATATATATATATATATATATATATATATATATACTTTGTAATTGGGACAGCCAACAATGGGGATGAATTGAACATAAAAGTGAGGTAACCTACTGGTATTCACCACTCTATCCATTGTTGAGAATGAGAAGAGTCTTCTCACACCAGCTGCAGTAGAAAACTTGAAGTCCTGACAAGGAAAGGGAGAGCACCCTCCCTCTTGAACCACACCAGGCCACATGCCTTTCAAGATTTAGAATGTACCTTGCAATAGGGGAGAGGGAAGGTAGCAAAGCATCACAATCTTTGCAAGGCATTCTGTCCCTATGTTAAAAGATAAGAGCCTCATCTCCACTTCTTGTCCCCAAAAAAGGATGTGGTAATTTTTAGGTAGGGGGCTTATTGAAATATGGAAGCCTTATAATAAGAGGGTCCCAGATATCCACCCCTAGGGGAATTAGTAGGGGTACATTAGTACCTCTTATTACTCATTGTATCGTTAATCATGTTGACCTGCCCCCACAAAATGTCAGATTACAGGCTGCTATAGCAATGCAAATAAAACCAATGGGGATCCTGAGTCATGCCACTGACCCTGTTTAAACATATACCCAAATACAGTGATTAATTATGGGTTTGCATCATGGGACATTTTTATTTCACAATAAAGGGCCTTTTTTTACAGTGTGTGCTTATTTATTTATAGTTCACATTTTTTGATAAATAAGTGAACCCAGTGTTCTGCTGCTACCTCATGAACCTTTAAGAGGCTCTGAATTCTGGTATGCTGAGGTGGGCTTTTCATGTACATGCCTGCTATGATTGGCTGTCTCAGTGTAGGAGGATCTCAATCACAAACAACGATCAGGAGCTGCCCATGACAGCTTAGGCAATATGCTGGGAGCACGCAGTGAGCGCACTCTTAGAATAGAGAAGCTGTTCCCCATGTACACATACTTGCAGCAGCTCCATGTTACAGCCCACCTTTCCATCTGCCCCATTTATGCACATGGCCAAGGGGAACAGGGTAATGTGAAAATGGCAGTACAAACTTTATAAAAAGTTCAGTTCAGTGATGAGTACATAGATGTAGATACATAGATAGTCTCAGAGGTGACTATGCAGGAGAATAATTGGAAAGACAGCATGTATGCAGGTGCCTACTGTATTTTAGTAAGTTGTATTTTGTCTGTGTTAATTATTATGGTGTTGTGTTACTTTAAATATTCTGGCGGGTGGCTGTGGGGGAGTGGTAGAGTGTGACTTCCTCTGCAGATTCGTCATATCCTGTGTTCTGGACTATATACAGCTGCAGAGGACCAACCCCAAGGGGTTCTTACATGGGAGAAATCAGTGAAGATCAAGGGCAGTAATGTAACTCCCCAGTATCATTATCTCTTTAACATCAATAGGCCTGGCTTCAGGCATCTGCACTACCATGGGCTTTATATTAATGTAATAATGCCATCTCAGGTACAGTGGTGTGAAAAAGTGTTTTCCCCCTTCCTCATTTCCTGTTCCTTTGCATGTTTGTCACACTTAAGTGTTTCGGAACATCAAACCAATTTAAACAATAGTCAAGGACAACACAAGTAAACACAAAATGCAATTTGTAAATGAAGATGTTTATTATTAAAGGTGAAAAAAAATCCAAACCATCATGGCCCTGTGTGAAAAAGTGATTGCCCCCTAAACCTAATAACTGGTTGGGCCACCCTTAGCAGCAACAACTGCAACCAAGCGTTTGCGATAACGTGCAATGAGGCTTTTACAGCGTCCTGGAGGAATTTTGGCCCACTCATCTTTGCAGAATTGTCCTAATTCAGTTACATTAGAGGGTTTTCGAGCATGAACGGCCTTTTTAAGGTCATACCACAACATCTCAATATGATTCAGGTCAGGACTTTGGCTAGGCCACTCCAAAGTCTTCATTTTGTTTTTCTTCAGCCATTCGGTGGTGGACTTGCTGGTGTGTTTAGGATCATTGTCCTGCTGCAGAACCCAAGTTCGTTTCAGCTTGAGTACACGAACAGATGGTCGGACATTCTCCTTCAGGATCTCTTGGTAGACAGCAGAATTCATAGTTCCTTTTATCACGGCAAGTCTTCCAGGTCCTGAAGCAGCAAAACAGCCCCAGACCATCACACTACCACCACCATATTTTACTGTTGGTATAATGATCTTTTTATGAAATGCAGTGTTCCTTCTACGCCAGATATACTTGGACACACACCTTCCAAAGAGTTCCACTTTTGTCTCATCGGTCCACAGAATGTTGTCCCAAAAGTCTTGGGGATCATCAAGATGTGTTGTGGAGAAATTGAGACGAGCTTTGATGTTCTTTTTGCTCAGCAGTGGTTTTCTCCTTGGAACTCTGCCATGCAGGCCATTTTTGCCCAGTCTTTTCCTGATAGTGGAGGCATGAACGCTGACCTTAACTGAGGCAAGTGAGGCCTGCAGTTCCTTGGACGTTGTTGTGGGGTCTTTTGTGACCTCTTGGATGAGTCGTCGCTGCGCTCTTGGGGTAATTTTGGGCGGCCGGACACTCCTGGGAAGGTTCACCACTGTTCCATGTCTTCGCCATTTGTGGATAATGGCTCTCACTGTGGTTCGCTGGATTCCCAAAGCTTTGGAAATGGCTTTATAACCCTTTCCAGACTGATAGATCTCAATTACTTTCTTTCTCAATTGTTCCTGAATTTCTTTGGGTCTCGGCATGATGTGTAGCTTTTAAGGATCTTCTGGTGGACCTTACTGTGTCAAGCAGCTCCTATTTAAGTGATGCCTTGATTGTGAACAGGTGTGGCAATAATCAGGCCTGGGTGTGGCTATAGAAATTGAACTCAGGTGTGGACAACCACAGTTATAGTATGTTTTAACAAGGGGGGCAATCACTTTTTCACACAGGGCCATGATGGTTTGGATTTTTTTTCACCTTTAATAATAAACACCTTCATTTACAAATTGCATTTTGTGTTTACTTGTGTTGTCCTTGACTATTGTTTAAATTGGTTTGATGTTCCGAAACACTTAAGTGTGACAAACATGCAAAGGAACAGGAAATGAGGAAGGGGGCAAACACTTTTTCACACCACTGTATAGGTCGCACTATCTTCACCTTGCACCTGTTCTATCTAAAACTGCTAGATACAGTGTACCAGTTCAGCAGCAAAAGTAAACAACCTTAGCTAAACTGCACAATCAATTTGTATGCTATTCACCTTTGGTGAACCGGCCAAATTTGGATCTATTTATAGCCAGATTAAAACATTTTAGGATATTGTTTATATTTCAGAAGTTTTTCTATGGGTATTGGACTGGCTTTTTGGAATTGAACAGCAACTATTTGCAGTTGAGATCCTTTGTTTATGAAGATATTATAAAATGTATCAAGCTGTTTGTTTCCTTTCTTCTGGGGGTAAACACTTTTGGACATACATTAGAGCAAGGCTTTGGGCAAAAGGTTCTAAAAAATTCTAAATAAAGGGCAAGTTCACTGTATTTCAGACTTTATAGGGGCATATTATGGCCCATGGCCTGTGGTCAGAGGAACAATTCGCCATTACCGGTGTCATTGAGAAGAATAGCACCACATCAATGGTGCCACGGGGAGGAATTGTGTCCCATAACATGGGAGGAATAGTGCCCCATCATCAGTGTCAGTGGGAGAAATATGGCCCATTATTGGTTTTGGGGGGGAGGGGATTGGGCTTTATGGTTGTTGACAGTGGGGAAAATGTGCGCTGAAACCATGTGACAGCCAAAGGCAAGCAAAGGACCACATCCACTCCACGGGCTGCAGTTTAGGTACCACTACTCTAGGCAGTACATTTTAATACATTTTGGGCTAAAGTTGTTCCACCTTAGGTAAGTTGGGCACCTGCTGGCTTATTTAACCAGTGTTCTGCAGCTGAATTCAGCTGAAAGTAGGATTATGTTATAGTAGAAATGGGAACAGTGTTCTTGTGAAATGTGATCAAGTCCTTATCAGATTTTGACCAGACTAACACAATATTATCAATGCAGCAAAAGTAGACTTATGAGTCCATTTATCAGTTAAGAAGGAAATGCAGTTACAGTTGAGCCGTAAAGATATTAGTGTGTTCTGGGGTAAGGCAATAGTAGCTCTCATTAATTTGAAGTATTAGTTGAAGACATTTCCTCATCAAAAATAAATAATTGATACCTTTAAAGTTATATTATGGCTAGCTGATTAGCTGTAAAAAATGCTATAAGGATGCAATACCATCCTTATGTAGGATGTTAAAGAACAAAGACTCAATGTTCATTGTAGTCAATAAGGTAGACATACCCACAATTGCTTTTTAAACATGCAGTCTCTTCTGTTTGCACTTATCTGGTATAAGATTGCTTTGAAAAAAAAAAAAAAAGTGGGGTTATTCTTTAAAACTGGAGTTTAAAGTTTTGACATTTAAAGTGTATGTCTAAACAGAATTTTTATTAGTTTTAGATAGACAGGGGAAGTTTTTACTGCTATCTTGCACTCCATTAGGAAGGTTTTTCCCCTGCTTTACTTTTACTATGTCAAGGGTTTTCACCCTATCGCCAGTAACAATACAGTAAAAAATAGCAATGTGTGTAAAGTAAAATTCTATTTCACTAGGACTGCTTGCAAAAACCTAGTGACACTAAACTCTGTTTTTTAATAAGAAAAATGTATATTCAAGCATGTACTTTTAACTTAAAATATGATCTTCTATTGCTCTCAGCATCCTCCAAATTTTCAAATTCCCCTTTTTTGCTGCTGTGATCTGACTTCCAGATACAAGGAGGCTATGCTTGTTCTCCATGGTCCCACTCTATGTAGGAAAGTAGCCACCCTCTATTTCTTGCTCCTGAAATGGACTATTAACTATGGACCATTTACTATGGAATTTGTAGAGTGCATAGAGCAGTACATATGACGGGCAACCAATGTGCGATGCTCATTTCAAACAATTTAATTTCATTTCAATCGGAAGCTCATGGAAGGCATTACAAGGAGGCAGGATAACACAGTAGGAAACAATTTACTGAAAAGTGTTACAAAATCCAGGACCCTGCATTCTTTATATCTGATCTCCCACAGTACACAGAACATGGAAATGCAATTATGTTTTTGTAAATATACAGTAAACTGCTAAACACCTTTTCTCATCAGCAGTATATAGCAGTCGTATGACTTCTATGAATGTCTGATTAAAGCTTGTAGAAGGAGTTTTCATTCCCACCTGATTATCCGCTAAGGCTGCAGGACCCCTGACCCTCTGCCTGGACAGTGCCAATTGGCCCTGTGCTGATCACATGTACTCTCCTAAAAAAAAAAAAAAACTCTACCAATACACACCAAACTAAGCATATGCAGCACGACTGCAGGGCTTCGATCAGGAGATGTACTGGGGACTGTGAAAGAAGGAGAGGCTCAGAGAAGACAGGATCAGACAGCCTTTTTACACAATGCGGATGATTAACCCTTTAAGTTTCACAGTGAGTATAACAAGCATGCTTACTGCATATGCAGACTGAATTTACTGTTGTGGGTTTAGTAACACTTTAAGTAGTGGAAGTGCATGGATTGTTTTGGAGAATAAAGATGTTGTTTAGTATCACTAACCAGAATGTTGTTATCCCAGTGAGTGATGAACATGAGGGAACAAAAAGATAAAGATACTATGGAGACATTTCACTGAGAAAATGATGAGTCCCTGAGATCCTGCCTCAGACTAAGGCATACATTTTAAGCTAAGACATACTAATAAATTATTCTCTAATGTAACACATTTGTTGGGCAAAAACATACTGCAGCTCTGCTTTTATCAAAATAGTAAAGCTAAAGTTTACTCTGCTTATATTTTGCCTTCCCTGGTTTCTACATCCCTCCCTCATCAACATGCTAATGATATTTTTAAATAAAACCTTTCCTTACCTTACTTAAGACCCAGGGTCATGGGCAAACAGCAGACTTAAGATCATTACTCAACATGCCAGAGAACTGCCAAAGTGAACAATTGTCATCTCTTACCCCTGGGCAACTTTAAATTCAGAAAAAAATACACACAAAGTGCAATAGGCATCAATTAGCTTAAAACTTTTATATTATATATAAAATAAAATATTTATATTTTTCCTTTTTTGGTTCAAATTCCAGGCCAATTGCTACATATATGTATGGGAGCTGTTTTACATGTCAACGTATTTGTATTTCTGCTCATTCAATTCTGAGATATACACGGCTCTGCCAGACAGTACAACCCTTTGGATGATACAGTTTCTGCCTCTCTCCACGGGGTCCTGGCTCTTGACTGGATAGATTGATAGCAGCGCAGCCATTGGCTCCCGCAGCTGTCAATCAAATACAGTGACATGAGCGTCAGGGGGCAGGATAAAGTCCGGCATTCATGTATATGGATGCAAATGCTAGACTTTGGAGCGTGCCCGCATGATAACCCCCCCCAGAGAGCATTTCTTCTAGGGGGCTATCTGGTGCAGAAACGAGCTGCGAGAGCCACTGGGGGACCCCAGAAGATGAGGTTCCGTTGCAAAATGAGCTGCACAGTGGTGGTAAGCATGTTTGTTGTTTACAATCAGTTTAAGTTATTAGACTGGTTTCTCATATAATAAATACATCTTTAAAACCTAATTCAAGAGAAGAGAAATACTCCTTATAGTGAAGCTGCCTTCACACTGTGAGGTTTAAATGCTTGTTTAGCTCTAGGGGATAAAAAGCAGTTTTACTTACCTGATCCTCCTCTCTCACAAGTTCCGTCAAGGCTGTGAGGCCGCGTACACACGCGCGGACTGTTCGCCCAACCTTGTCCGCTGAACAGTGTTTGGGCGGACAGTCCGCTCGTGTGTGGGGCTTCAGCGGACAGTTTCAGCGGACAGTTGGCCGAACAAGGTCTTACGGAAATTCCGAAAAACTGTCCGCTGAAACAAGGTTTCAGCGGACTGTTCGCTCGTGTGTAGGCTTGTTCGGCCAACTAAGTTCCGCGCATACTCAGAAAGAATTTACAGGGCGGAAGCGCTCGGTCTTGTAAAACTAGTGTTCGGATTGAAGCTAGCATATTCGTCATGCTGCTAATTTTGTGGTTTTTTTTAATATAGCCCGTTCTTTTCTTCTTCGTAATGCAAGAAAAGTGAAGTAGCTTTGCTGCTTATATTCACACAGAGTTATACTACATGTTTTTATTCATCCTCATCCTATGATTAATCTTCCAATTATATCAAAAATATATTCCCAATTTATATAAAAAGAAAAAAAATATATTATATATATATATATATATATATATATATATATATATATATATATATATATATATATATATATATATATATATATATATTTTTTTTTTTTTTTTTTTTTTTTTTTTAATATATATATATATATATATATTTATTTTTATATATATTTATTTTTATATATATATATATATATATTTAGTTATTTCAGGAAAAAAAAAAAATCTATTACTATATATTTTTTGGAACTACTATTTTTTTTTTTTTTTTTTTGTGTGGGGGGTTTGAAACAAGATGGACTTTCATTTTTTTGGGACAAGCAGGATTATGCAAGTAGAGATAGATAGATAGATAGATAGATAGATAGATAGATAGATAGATAGATAGATAGATACCCAAACCATCATTTTAGCCTACACATGATTGCATGTTCAAAATCAGCAGAGCTTCCCCTCATTTCAAATGTTAAGCCTCAAATTTACAGCGACTGCACTTCCAAGTGCACTTGCAGTGCTTTAAAAATTGCACTTGAAGTTAGCATATTTACATGAACGTGTGTTTTGTAAATAACCCCCAGAGTTTTTTGACATGTATCTGCCTACTCACAAATAAACTTTGTTTTTTTTAACCCAAAATTATACAAAAATATTGATAAAAAAAAAAAAAAAAGAAAACATACAATTTTTTTTTTTAAATCAAAAATTTTTATTTTTCCTCATAACCAAAATAAATTAAGAGGGAGGCAACACTGGAGACAATTTTGACGTTTGTGAAGCCTTTTGTCCCCCAGGCACACATCAAGTGAGTGGACACCAAAATTCCGAACCTGCGTAGCATGTACATAGGGAGCACAACCAGGTCCTAGAATCCCAAAGACCAGGAACAGCAGCAGATGAGATCTATGTCCCCAGACTGTGGTACTACAACAGCCTGCGTCTTCTTTCAGAGCAGACTGAAGCCAGGCAGTCACTTGTGACTCTTCCGTCTAGCCTTCCCTCCACGCTTCGCTGGAGGCTGTGCCTCTGGTGGTGGAGTTGTGGTAGGAGGAGGAGGAGGAGGAGGAGGAGGAGGAGGAGGAGGAGGAGCATTAGGGTCTGTTTTGTAGAGCTTCGTGGTGGGTGTGAGCTCACCCTTCAGACCCAGCTGTATGGCATCAAAGAAGATTGCCTCACACATGTCTCTTTGGGGTTTGTCCATTTCCTGGAGCTTGCTAGCCAGATAAGTGGCATAGGCCTCCTGCGGATTGGGGGGTTTGGTCAAAATCTGGGTGGCTTGCCGTATCAGCACCAAGGACTCCTCCTCTGTACGGCACATCCTCCTGGGCCTTTTGCTGGCTAAGCGGAGGGGAGGGACCTGGCTCTCAGTCCTACTCCTGCTGGGCCCAGCTAGCTCCTGCGTGTGGCTGGTCCCGGCCTCCTCCTCCATACCACTGGTCCCGGCCTCCTCCTGGGTGAGCTCATCCTGTGTAAAAAAACAAAGCAATCAATAACTAAAATATGTCTATATTTAGAAATCATCAATCACTAACAATTTTACAGTTCTCACTTGCAAATACATTTGTCTTGAAATACAAAAGGCTATCATTTTGACACCATCATTTGTCCATCAGTTCATTAAGATTTGAGCCACATTTGTGTAAACTACTGTATCCTTCTATCTAATTTAATTTGTGATGAAATCCTAGATTTGGAAGCAATTCAAACATTGAACTTGACATCATTAATATTTGAGCAATCCAAACGTTAGAAACTAAAATATACCTGGCTCCAGCTGGGCGCATCAACCTCGTCCAGCAAGGAAGGGTCTGGATCTTCCAGGGATGGCTCACCTGAGGCGGAGGGAAGGGTGGAGGGACGGGTAGACGGAAGAGTCGAAAGTGACGGCCTGGCTTCTGACGTGTCATCCAGAAAACGCAGCCTGTCATAATACCACAGCCTAGGTACATAGACCTGACCTGCTGCTGATCCTGATGTTTGGGACTCTAGGATCTTTCGTTGCTCCCGCCTATACGCGCTACGCAGGTTCTGAATTTTGTTGCTCACAAAGGTAGTGTCTGCCTGGGGGAGTCGGGTTTTCACAAACGCCAAAACTGTCTCCAGTGTCTTCTTCCGGGCAGAACGGATTGGGTATTGGGGGTGTTTTGTATCCCACAGATTGCTGTGGGACTCCACTAGATCTATAAAGGTGGAGAGGAAGGCCTCCTCTTTAAAGGGGTCTGCACTATACTTTTGCATTTTCTGGGAAAAAAAAAAAAAAATAGTCAGACCAAATGCACACTATATTGTGACAATGTAGGCGAGACACACACTACTACACACGCTACCCCCCCCCACACACACACACACACACACACTACCCCTCCCACACACACACACCCCCACACACACTACCCCTCCCACCCCCACACACACTACCCCTCCCACACACACACACCCCCACACACACTACCCCTCCCACACACACACACTACCCCTCCCACACACACACACCCCCACACACACTACCCCTCCCACACACACACAAC
Organism: Lithobates pipiens; assembly: GCF_037356315.1. Taxonomy (NCBI): domain Eukaryota; kingdom Metazoa; phylum Chordata; class Amphibia; order Anura; family Ranidae; genus Lithobates; species Lithobates pipiens. Next base: position 113,196,681 of record NW_027507788.1, read on the forward strand.
CCCACACACACTACCCCTCCCACACACACACACTACCCCTCCCACACACACACACCCCCACACACACTACCCCTCCCACACACACACACACACCCCCACACACACTACCCCTCCCACACACACACACCCCCACACACACTACCCCTCCCACACACACACACACACCCCCACACACACTACCCCTCCCACACACACCCCCCCCCACCCCCTAAACACCCACCCCCACACTACCACACAAAACACCAAGCCCACTCAACCACCAACCCACATAGAAATCAATTAAACATCAATAAGAATAAAATTCAATATGGATATCCCTAACGCAGGCTTTAAATTAACCGAAAATAATGACAAATGACAACTATCTTACCGTCGCGTGTAGCACTCGCTGCTCCCGTTCGGACAAGCGTACGGCCTCGTGGTACCGCTTTATACGCGGCGCATGCGCTCTGGCTCCGCCTGCGTCGCCCGCCCCTGACGTTCCTTGCGACCGTGTTTCCCCGCCCCTTTTACCCTCCTTCCGCTGTGGGTGTATGAGAGTGGAAAATGGCGGATGCAAGCTCAATTAGCAGCGTGAGCAGCGCGGAGGAAAGCCGTGGGCCCCAAGCAAGGAGGAGATATAAGGCCACCAATATGGCGTTCGAAGAGATGGTGGAGATGGTAGCTATCCTTCAAAGGGAGGATTATGATGGGGAACATGGTCCTTACCCAAAACCCAACATAAGAAAAAGCGCCATCTTGGACGAGGTGGTCACCACCTTGGAGTCAAAATTCGGGGTACGGAGAGGAAAGGACCAGCTGCGGAAAAGATGGTCGGACATCAAGTCCAGGGAGCCGGACCAATATGACCGCATCAAAAGGGTCCTGAAAAAAAGTGAGTAAACTCCGCGTTTTTCGTGACTGTCGGACATAATCGTTTGATTTGATCGTAATCGTTCGTGTAGATAGTGTATGTAAAACTGGCGTATTTGAGCGTAATCGTTCGTGTAGATAGTGTATGTAAAACTGGCGTATTTGAGCGTAATCGTACGTATAGATAGTGTATGTAAAACTGGCGGATTTGATCGTAATCGTACGTATAGATAGTGTATGTAAAACTGGCGTATTTGAGCGTAATCGTACGTATAGATAGTGTATGTAAAACTGGCGGATTTGATCGTAATCGTACGTATAGATAGTGTATGTAAAACTGGCGGATTTGATCGTAATCGTACGTATAGATAGTGTATGTAAAACTGGCGGATTTGATCGTAATCGTTCATGTAGATAGTGACTGAACCTCTGGCGGATCGTAATCGTTCGTGTAGGTTGTTTATGGTAAATAGGTAAATAGCATGAATTTGTGTATGGTGTAAATTTATCTGGTGTTGGATTAGATTTTAATTAGTTTTTTTTTTTTTTTTTTTTTGTATTGTTCATGATAAACTGAATTGTCACGCTCAGTTTATAAGATATAAATTTTTAATAAAGTTTCATAAATTTATTCAGTGCAATGTAGACTCAATTAAAAAAATGAGATAGATAGATAGATAGATAGATAAAATGCTGGTTCAACAGCTGGACTAGGAAACTTTTATAAGTGTAGTTTTGGCCTTCATAGAACATTTTTGACATAATCACACACAGGTACTCCAGGCGTTGATTCGAGTGTGTCCGTCTGTGAAACTTGGACAAAAGATATACAGTATCACAGTTTGGTTAAAGGCTAGGTTCACATTGCTGCAATGTACGAGATCAAATGTGATTTGCACCGCACTGCAGTGCAAATCACATGTGATCTCTGTGTGATGTGATTTCAGCCATGCATATAGTATGGCTGAATTTACATCGCATCCGGACCAAACTTGTACATGGCCCTTTTTTGAGTCCACAGCCAAATCGGATCACATGGATGTTCACACCATGTGGTCCGATTCCTGTCCGAGTTTAAAGATTGCACTGTGATATGAGAACTAATTTGGAGGTGTCAATAAAACTTTACACTGATACTCCCAGCAGGTCACATAGGGCAGTGCGAACTCCGCATGCGATGCGTGAAACCACAGTAGATTTGCAGCGTTCGCACATCGCAGCAGTCTGAACACAACCTTAACTGTAAAAAAGTAATTTTAAGGATGTATTAAACTAGGATCTTGTAATAAGCAACTAATAATTTTACACCACTTCAAACCAATGTTTCATATTCAAATTTCTGAACTCAAATATCACTATGCTTAAAAGTATTTTTTTTTTTTTTTTTTTTTTTCATTCTCATAGGCAAACAAAGACTCAGACAAGAGGCGGAGCAGCCCAGGACCCCCCGACCTCGCCAGCCTGATTGGGCAATTAGCCCCAGCCCCAGCCCCAACCCCAGCCCTGCATCGGTATTGGAGCTGCCCAGTCCTGTGTCTGCGAGGGAGCTACGGAGCTCGGTATCCTCCGCTGGCCCAAGCTCCGTAGCTCCACTGGATGAGCCGAGCCCAGGGCTAGATGTGGAGGAGAGTGAAAGTGAGTGTCTGACAACCCAGCTTAAGCTAAACAATTAATGGCTGTATATGTTAACCATTTTTTTTTTCTACACATGTTTTTAGGTGATGATCTGGTTGTGGTAGCCGAGCCATTTACATCGGACAGTGCCCACAGGCTGATAGGGCAGATTATGGCCTGGAATGCCAGGATCGACATCATGGAGCGCAACATCCAGGCCATGCAACAAGAGCTGGTCCCTATGAGGCAGGAAATGAAGGACATGATTGATGTTTTAGGGAGAATATAAGCCCCTTTTCCCCTAAACCACAATCGATCATGTCCTTCATTTCCTTGCCCAAAAGTTTTTAAGGTTGTTACAAGATTTTTATAGGCCAAATTTTGAAGATGCACACGGTGTGTCAACATGTGCTATGTGCCATCAGAGGATCGCAATGGATGCATTTGGTGTTTGCAAACCCTTCCTCCTTCTAGTATGAGAGAGGAAGGGATTGCACACACCAAACACGTCCATTGATCACTCATGATGGTACATAGCACATGTTGACATTACCAATTTTTGGTGTGCATCTTCAAAATTTGGCTTTACCCCTTGTTTGGTGTAAATAGTTCAAAATCTGATTTTATTATTTTAAATTTTTGTGATAATTGTATTTTTGATATATTTATATATTTTTATGTTTACCAAAAAAAAAAAAAAAAAAAAAAAAAAAATTATTTTTAAAAACAAAAAAAATATAAAAAACAAATATTTTTAAAAAACCAATTTCACAAAAAAAAAAAAAAAAAAAATAAACACCAAAAAAAAAAAAAAAAAAAAGATCTAAATAAGAGGCACTGGTTTTAATGTGCACTATTAAAAAATCAAAAAAAAAAAAAAATGTGTGTGTCTACTTCTTTCAATACTCAATACCAGTTTGTAAAGTCATTTTGTGTTTTCTGTCACAAAGGGCCTTATTTCCTATTGTCAAAAACCACTTTGCTATACAAATGCACTAGGACAAGAATATGCAATTAGTGGAAATCCAGCTGTTGCAGAACTACAAGTCCCATGAAGCATAGCAAGACTGGCAGCCACAAGCATGAGACCCAGAGGCATGATTGACTTGTAGTTTTGTACCAGCCGGAGGTTGGCCAATTGCATATCCCTGAATTAGGACAATGTAGGATACAAGCAACGTGAAAAGCAAACAAGAACCAAACTTAAAAATTTGAACAGACAAGACATATTTCAAGAAAAAGATTTTTTTTATTGGTCAGCTGGCATTGGAATAGCCCCCCTACCATTAAAATAGCTGACATACCGGTCACGCACCTCACGTGCTGTTTGGGGGGCTAAGCCAGGAAGGGCATGATCCAGCCCTGTCAGTTCTGGAAGCCTGAGTCCGGCCTCAGGCCCAATAGGCTGCAGGTACTGGTTACCAGAAAATTTCCTTAAAAAATTGTGTAGAATGCAGCAGCACAGAACAACATAGTTGAGTTTATATTCTGCCAGGTTGATGGCTGTCAGCAACAGACGGAACCGGCTGGCCAT